>NC_060139.1:467621363-477138021 GCF_021461385.2 Schistocerca piceifrons
TAGTGGTAAAAACCACTATATAACAAACACTTAAGTTCACCCAAATACACATAAATGCTACAATTTCCAGTGGACTCTATGAGAACAGGTAGCCTGGCAAGGAGATACCATATCTCCAAAGTTTTTATCAGAGAAAATTTCCAGGTTCTGAAACTGTGCAACCAAAAGGATACATCTTAATGCAACATCGCTGAACAACATGCAATACGCTCATGGCAGTGTATTTGCTTGTAGTGCAGATAAATTTCACAGGAACTTAATAGAACAAATTTGAAAGTAGGCTTGAAAGTCAGTTAGGAAAAGATAAAAATAGTGTACTATGATCAAACAAAAAATAGTACAAATTAATAAAAAACATGTTTAACCAGTTACTGAGTTATTTCATTGAGACCAATAATTTGGATGTCAAAAGAAATAAAGCCTAGAGTTGTTTTGGTAAATTTAACAGAGGATTTAAAACTATGCTTCTGAGCTGAAATTAAAGCTTGTAATCAGTGCATATTACCAGTTTTGACCTACTGCAGTGAGATGTTGGGTATTAATGCACAAATCATTTTAAAGTGAGGACTTCTCACTGAGCTTTAGAAGTGTCCGATACCACGCGTCAGCTTTGACCCGTGACGTAAGGGTGTTGTGGTGTGTGATGTCATGACGGCGCGGAGTTTGGTTTGTGAGTGTGGCGTGTTTGTAGATGTCATCGTGTTGTGGTTTGTTGTTCCCTCTGGTGGTATGTTCAGGGTTTTCGTTTCTATGGTGTAATGGGCTCAGTTTGCTGTTGCTCATTATCCAGTATTGTTAGAGTGTGTTTGTAGTGGAATTCGTTTCAGTGAGTTAACGATTTTGCGGTTTTGTGTGAAGGTTAATTTAGTGTTGTTCGCTGTACGTTGTGTGGTATTTTTATTAAATTTAATCAGTTTGCAGCTTTTTCGGTTTAATTGCCGAGGTTGTCAAATGCTGTATTTGTGGCGAAGAAATGAAGTTGGCTAAAGTTCCGGCCTCTCAGACCAGGGACTGTTATATGTGACGCTGTTGGAAAGACGACATTTGGCGTTCCATACGGCGCGGTACTTGGTTCGAGAAGTCTAGGTTGGTGGCATGTGGTCTAGGTTGGGCATGTGCGAGAGTGTACTAGTGACTTATTACTTTTGTTATAGATCCCCACACTGTTTTTGTGTGCATGAGACTGGTGTGAGTGAGAGGAGTGTGCTTGATTGGTTTTCTTTTTGCCGTGAAGTGTGTTCAGAGTTCATTAAGTACAGGGGTAAGCTGTGGGGGGGGGGGGGGGGCATGGGGTTGTTGTGGAGGTGGATGAGTCACAGTTTGGGGAAAAGGAAGTATGGGAGGGGTAAGTCTGTGGTTGGTCTCTGAGTGTGGGGGGGCTGTTGTTCCGGGGGGTGGGTGTTCTGATTGTGTTTTTAGGGTTGTGGAAGGGAGGTCTAAGGCCGAATTAGTGGGGTTAATTGAGGAGTACATAGAACCGGGGGTCTACAGTAGTTTCAGATGCATTTTCTTCGTATAGGGGGTTGGGTGAGAGGGGATTCCATCATTTAGTAGTTAAACCATATCTTAGAGTTCAAAAATTAAGAGACGGGGGGCTTGCACCAATACAATAGAAGGGATGTGGGGGGCTGTTAAGTCAGTTCTTGGGAGGGGGACGAGGCGCTGTTCCAGCCTTGAATCTCATTTAGATGAGTACTGTTGGCAGAAGAGTGTCCCTGAGGGCTATTGTGTTTTTTGGGTTTTCTTAACGGCTGTCAGTAAAACGTATAGGCCGAAAGTGATTGGTTAGGGTGGTCTGGGTAGGTGGGTGGGTGGCTGCGGCTCAGGGTGGGGGTGGGTGGTTTATTTCGTGTTAAGTGTTTGTGAAGGGGAGTGTGTTGGTTTGTGTTTAGTTGTGGACGATATATTTTTTTGAAGTTTTTGTTGAGTTGTAGAGTGTGATTGAGATATTTTTATGTTGCATTTGGTTTTTCGTTTGTGGGTTTTTTATTTTGGGGGGAGGTTGGGTTGATTGGGGGAGGGGGGTTGAGGTGTGGGTGGGTCGGGTCTTTCTTTTGGTTGAGTATTTTGTGTCTAAATTTGTTTATATTTATATAATAGAGGGAAATATTCCACGCGGGAAAATTATATCTAAAAACAAAGATGATGTAACTTACCAAACGAAAGCGTTGGTATGTTGATAGAGACACAAACACACACACAAAATTCAAGCTTTCGCAACCCACAGTTGCTTCATCAGGAAAGAGGGAAGGAGAGGGAAAGACGAAAGGATGTGGGTTTTAAGGGAGAGGGTAAGGAGTCATTCCAATCCCGGGAGCGGAAAGCATGTCTGCTTGTGTCTGTATATGTGCGGATGGATATGTGTGTGTTGTGCGCGAGTGTATACCTGTCCTTTTTTTCCCCCTAAGGTTAGTCTTTCCGCTGCCGGGATTGGAATGACTCCTTACCCTTAAAACCCACATCCTTTCGTCTTTCCCTCTCCTTCCCTCTTTCCTGATGAAGCAACTATGGGTTGCAAAAGCTTGAATTTTGTGTGTGTGTTTGTGTTTGTTTGTGTCTCTATCAACATACCAATGCTTTCGTTTGGTAATTTATATTATCTTTGTTTTTAGATTTATTTGTTTATATTTAGTTTGTCCCCACGCAACCCTCCCCCCCCCCCCCCCCATTTCCCACGCTTGTCCCGTTAGTGTCATTAGGCTTTTTGTGGAAAGTGTGTGTGTGTGTGTGTGTGTGTGTTTGTTTTTCGATGTATTTTTGTCCTCTTAGTGTGTACGTAATGACTTTATTTGCACCATATTGGAATCGTGGTTTATGGTCGTTTCCACCATATTTGTGACATCATGGGTCAAAGCAGACGAGCGGGATCGGATGCTTCCGTATTTCCATGAAAATTGCCACTCACCATATAGTGGAGATGCTGAGTCGCAGATAGGCACAACAAAAAGGCTGTCACAAATATAGCAGTCTCAGACCTCAGTTGCTTCAGACTGCAGTCGCGCGCGCGTGTGTGTGTGTGTGTGTGTGTGTGTGTGTGTGTGTGTGTGTGTTTTTGGCGAAGACATTACTGGCCGAAAGCTATATCTGTGACAGTCTTTTTGTTGTGCCTTCTGCGACTCGGCATCTTCGCTATATGGTAAGTAACAACTTTCCTTTTCACAATAGTGTTACACGCCATATTTCACTTCACATATTCATTTTAGGTGTGTATAGCAAAATGTGTTCTCAGTAGTCATCAACCACAAAAACAATAATATCCTAAACATGGAAACCTATTATGACATATGATTGGTATCATTATTTGCACTTGGTCTATACGTAGAAGAATAATTTCACAATAGCAGCCAAACATGAATCAGCAACATTCAAAACATAGCAAGTGAATTGAGACATAAGACTGATATCATTATATTTGCTTACTCTATGTGTTTGAAATACATGCCGCAGTACCCACCAGCTATTGGAAGGGAAACTAGGGTCATTGGAAGCATTCAATTCCACCTGTCTGCTTTGACCTGTGATGTAATGGTGTTGTAGTGTGAGATGTCACTGTGGCACTTCTTGAATTTGTTCGTGTTTGTGGATCTCATGCTGTTGTATTTGATGGCGCCCTCTGGTGGTAGATGTTGATGTGGTCTTGGGTTCATTTGAATCTTGGTTATCACTATGGTAACATGGGTTTATTGTGTGTGTTGGCCAACCTAGGTGATTTTGTTGCAGGCTTTTGTTGGTAAGTAATTTTGGTTTTGATTTTATTCTATAGTAATTTAGTAATTGTGATGCTTTGTCTGTTTTATGTTTATGATATTTGTTTTTTGTTTTGATTGATCTCAAGAATATGGGGGTTTGGATTTTGGAGCTGTTTTGTGAGTTACGTAGGTTTGTGACGTTTGTAGTTTTTTTTTTGCTAGTAGGTTTTGATCTATAGAAGTCACTGATTCTACTTTCTGGAGTTACAAATGGTGGTTTTTTGGTATCCTGGGCTGTAGTATGAATATTGTTTTTGGGATGGTGCAGTGTTTTGTATAGTTTAGTTTGTCCCTGCCATAAACCCCATTTCCTGCAGTTGTCCTCTGAGTTTCATTTTATTGTTAGGGTGAGGCATTCTTGTGTCATTTTTATTTTTGTTCATGTTTGGTGGCATGTGTATGTAGTGCTACATCATTGCCATTTTGTATATGCTGAAAGTAGGCACTTCCGCCATGTGGATGACATCGTGGGTCAAAGCAGATGGGTGGAAGCAGACACTTCCATAATGCCAGAAACAATATTCTCAAAGAAACCAAATAACGTGCCAATATGATTATATCTTTAACTTCAGTTTACCTATTTAAATGAAGTTAAATCCATTACATTCACTAAACATACATCAATATATTTATAATAAAAATCCAAAAACACATCCTCACAGGATACTTTTCTGTAAATAAAAATGTAGTGCAAAAAATCTAGACTATTGGGAAAGACAGTTAATAAAAACACTATTCAGTATACAAAGTAAACAATAGCAAAAATGAATACAACGAAAAAATATACCTAACCATGACTTTCTCTCAAACAGCAACCCTTACTAACCCTGTTGCCCCCCACCACCACCACGACCATTCAGACCTGCATCCCGCCATCCTGATTTAGATTTTCCATGATTTCCTTAAATTGCTTCCGACAAATGCCGGTATGGTTCCTTTGAAAGATCATGGCCAACTTCCTTCCCCATCCTTCCATAATCTGATTGTACCGATAACCTCGCTGTTTGATCTCCTCCCCTGAACCAACCAACCTACCACCACTAGAACCACCGTCACCACCACTGCTGCCGCAGCCAAATAATAGCCCTTCCAACAACCATACCTACCTTCCTACAACAGAAGAAACTAAAATTATGTTAAGAGAATAAAAAATACTCATTTCAAAATAAACACTAAAAAAAAGGAAACAGGTAAAAATATAGCACTTCCCTTCTCACCATCCCAACCAGTCGATAACTGGATCATCACCAACACCTGTTTTGTGGGTACAAAACCACATGAATGAGAAATATCAAAAATAACAAGCTAAATAAACATTATCGTCGATCGTCAGCCTACACATTTTGGCCAGGTTCACAAATTTTCTTTATAATAGCACTACATAAAAACTTTGCTGCTATGAAAAGGAGCTATTTTATTAATTTTGATAGGTTTTCCTCATCATTTGCTTCCAATATGTCCCACCAACACAGTCTAACACTGAAGTGAAGTTATGGTACTCAGCATGTCATCTCCTCCATCGACATATGGCTGTTAACTACAATGTCAGGTCCATCAAACAAACAACATACACAACAACCTTTTACAGATAACGCCACATCCAACAACTTTTTCTGATATCAAAATTTACAAGAGTGTGCTCCAAAATATCCTCTTCTCACATGTCGACTTTCAGGTACTTGTCACACACCAATACGTCTTTATGTTAGTGGTAAAAACCACTATATAACAAACACTTAAGTTCACCCAAATACACATAAATGCTACAATTTCCAGTGGACTCTATGAGAACAGGTAGCCTGGCAAGGAGATACCATATCTCCAAAGTTTTTATCAGAGAAAATTTCCAGGTTCTGAAACTGTGCAACCAAAAGGATACATCTTAATGCAACATCGCTGAACAACATGCAATACGCTCATGGCAGTGTATTTGCTTGTAGTGCAGATAAATTTCACAGGAACTTAATAGAACAAATTTGAAAGTAGGCTTGAAAGTCAGTTAGGAAAAGATAAAAATAGTGTACTATGATCAAACAAAAAATAGTACAAATTAATAAAAAACATGTTTAACCAGTTACTGAGTTATTTCATTGAGACCAATAATTTGGATGTCAAAAGAAATAAAGCCTAGAGTTGTTTTGGTAAATTTAACAGAGGATTTAAAACTATGCTTCTGAGCTGAAATTAAAGCTTGTAATCAGTGCATATTACCAGTTTTGACCTACTGCAGTGAGATGTTGGGTATTAATGCACAAATCATTTTAAAGTGAGGACTTCTCACTGAGCTTTAGAAGGATTTCTGTTATGTCAAGGGAGACAGGAAAACAGTCAAATTTATCAGGGAGCAGACTGGATTGGAAGATACAGTTAAGACTAACAGAATTAATATTTGTTTAAGTGGAACACTTATCCAGGTGAATAAGTTGAAGGTGGACCAAGGAAGTTAGTTGACAGATTCTTAGAATTTAGAAAAGGTGAAAATGATGTTCTTACGGAAGCTGGATTGACAGCATGCATGGGCAGCATGGCATGTATGTAATGGCATGGAGAAATGAAGAGGGGCACATCATTCAGCAGTTTATTTCAATATCATGTTGATGATTGTGTCATATTTTTGTTACTAACCCTCCTCAAAATTTGATTGTTGTTATATTTTTACTTACAACAGAATACATATCATCCTTTTTTACATAAGGATGTACATCAAAAGTAAAGACACGTATGCATTAATGCCACTTTTGGTGCAGTATATTGTCACTGTACAGTAGAGTCAATGAGAAAAGACCTTTGACAGTTCCATTGCAGTGGGTTTGGTGTGGCCACTTCCCTTGATTTTGATAGACAATCATGAAAAGTGGTTTTGTAGGTCTCTCTACGACCATATCTCAGTGTCATCACAGTTCTGTAGATGACAACTGTTTTCCCCAGCAGCAGTTTATGCTTCACAATTGAAAGCTGACACCAGTATTGCTAGCTGGCCAGGGATCTACTCTCATCCAATGTACTATAGCCATAATGCTCATGTTAAATTTTTACTTTGTACCGAAAACATGCTTTCCATCAAACTTCAGAACGTAAACTTTCTGTTTGTGAGTTAGATGGCATGTTATTCTTAGACTGCAAAACTTTGTAAAATGAAGAAATGGTTCTCAATCCTGTCCCCAAAGGTCACTAAATATGGAGAGCAGGTGCACCAGGACATTCTTTTTCTGTAAACAAGTGTTTTATCTGCTAGTGGCTTTTGATGGATGTATAGACACTCCTATCTTCAAAATAATTTCTTTCATGTTTGGATGGATTTGCCTTAGGAGTGAAAAACCTGTTGCATTGGATTTAAAGTAATTCCCAAATGCTAAAAATCATAGTCTAAGGCCACTTCGAAATTGTGAAAATTATTGAATAAGAATGGTGTCATTTAAATTATGTGGCTGACAGTGATAGATTTCCATGGTTTTTTAAATTATTGATGGAGGGAGAGGGGGGGGGGGGTCAGTGACATACATGCACAGGCAGAAAGAGAACACTGACAATATATATATATATATATATATATATATATATATATATATATATATATTTTTTTTTTTTTTTTTTTTTTTTTTTTTTTTTTTTTTAAATGTCTATATTAGATTTTGGAACAGACCAGTTGTTTGTGGTGACTGACTAATCTGTAACGTAGCCTGAGGTCCAAGTTAGGTTGGAAGGTTGCAGTTTGATTGTGAGTTATTGAAGAGTAATGAAATTCTGTAGTGATTCTCAGATGATACCCTGCCATTACTCCCAATAGTCATACATTTTTAAAATTACAAGTATTGATTAGATTATGTGCTGAACTCACATGCCTTTATCAGAAATGTTGCCATGTGGCAGTTGTTGAAAATATTGTACAACCCATCAGATTTGCCCTGTAATTGTATCAAGTCACCTAATCAATTATAAAACTAATACAGTTACTGGGACATTGTACAGTCATCCTTATTTTTAGCAGAGTATCATGACTTCCGTGGAAATATTGGAACACGAGGTTTTGGGCGAAGACGATCTTGTCATCACTTTCAAAAATATTAATACTGTCAAATTATTGAGACCACATCACACAGAGGGGAGGTGTGGCATTATTAGTGGGTGCATAGCCTGTGTTTTGTACATTACGTAGTTGTGTTTATGTACCCAATAATCACCCCCCCCCCCCCCCGACACACACACACACACACACACACACACACACACACACACACACACACACACACACACTCTCTCTCTCTCTCTCTCTCTCTCTCTCTCTCTCTCTCTCTCTTTTCCCGTAGTGTGTCTAAGAATTTCATATGTATGTGCCATAAATCACTCTATCACCACAAGTTTAATTTTAAAAAGTTAACCAAAGGAGAATGACAGCATTTAAGACTTAAGTTCGACGGTTTCAGTGTAACCAAATTCAGTCATTCTTAAAACTTTTGAGTGGCTATTATAAATATACACCCCTTTATTAAAAAGCAAAAGGCAGGAGGAAGGCTGATATTAATAAGCTTATTGATAGCTGATAAATTAGATATTACAGTAAATATACTGTACAGCCAGCATTATTCAGTCTCTGAAAAAGTTTGTATACTATAGTCTGTTGTGTATCCACATCATGGAGTACGTATTTCTTGGTGAGATAACAAATGTTTCATTAATGTGCAATTTCCTTAATCCAGTTTTTGTCCAGCTAGGCAGATGGCTCTCAGACAGCATGAAGGGAAAACTATTATGTACACTGCTATGGGAGCTGAGTGGCGGCAGTTTGGGCATCCACGGAAAAAAAGACCGCTGAGTTCTGTAGTTCTAGATACTGGAATAGCAGAAAGAATACTCAACGATGTGAAAGATTTCATTGGAAATCCATCATGGTATGGAAGCCGAGGTGAGAAGTTGACTGGCATAACCTGTGTATGTGGTTAATTGTTTATAACTTACAGACTTTGCACATGTTCTTTTTGTTTGGTAACTGAGATTTTTGTTCTTAATTATATTTACCACACCAGCAATACCAGAAAAGCAGCATTCTGCAGCCCTCCCCCCAAATATCTATGTCTCTCCCTCTCCCCCTCCCTCAGATCCTCCCCCCTCTCTCACCCCCTCTTTCTCCCGCCACCCCGTGGCTCTCCCCCCCCCCCCCCCCCCCCTCCACTGACCTCACCCCCTCAGCTTTTTTTAGAATTACAGAATTTAGTTGTGCGCGTATATGCTTAAGTAATTAGTATGTAATTTTACTTTCTCGTATTTTTCTTCTTCATGCTATCCTATTTTCAATGTTCCACATGTGATGATTAGAAATCGAGCAGTTTTTTCTTCTAACAGATGCCCTTCGTGTTACCGTTTCTATACTGTCACTGTAACCATTTACAGATAACGTATGACACCTTGTCAGAATGTATAACACCTTGTCTAATCCAAATTAGCAGTGTAGACACTTCTTTACAGTACAGTGATCGGCCACGTGCATTCCAGTTGTTCAGGCTGTGTGCTAAAGACTGTTTCATGCGTCAGTCCTCAGCATAAGCAGCCAAGGATGGTAAAAGCTGCTGCCTTGTTGCGTTCAGAGGCCCAAAGAGCTGATGTTTTTTAAGCTTGAAAAATTGCAAATATTGAAATCAAGATAACGTTTTTAAAAGTTTCTCTTTACTTTTAAGAATTTACTAAGATTTTATGGTCACATAATATGAATAGGTCATAGCAGTGGAATGCACTCAGCTGTTCAGCAGTTATTCCTCATAGGGTTTTAACAGTTCACCTTCAGGAATAGTTAACAAATTATGATCCAGAAATATACAGAGTCCAGAAGGCACTGGAGTAGGAATGAAATCATCACAGCAGAAAGTTTCTAATCTGCTCTGACTCAGTGCCGTACAACAAATCTTCCCAGTAGAGAAAATGTTATTCAAACCATCCATACAATCCTACATGAGATGCAAAATGAAGGCAAAGAGATGGGGATACTGGGTACTGGGACACCTGGGGATACAGGGAAATGATGCAACAAACGAAGTGGCCAAATAAGGATGTAGAAGTGGTGTAATTCAGTGTGCAGTCCCCCAGCACACTATCACCTCATTGTCTGATAGAAGACACACACATTAGTGGGAGAATAAATGGTTCAAAGTGGTAAACAAACAGTGGTCAATCAGATTAAAACTGTGTGCCGGACCGAGACTCGAACGCGGGACCTTTGCCTTTCACGGGCAAGTGCTCTACAGTCTGAGCTACCCAAGCATGACTCTCGCCCCGTCCTCACAGCCCTACTTCTGCCAGTACCTCATCTCCTACCTTCCAAACTTTACAGAAGCTCTCTTGCTAACCTTGCAGAACTAGCACTCCTGGAAGAGAGGATATTGCGGAGACATGGCTTAGCCACAGCCTCGGGGGATGTTTCCAGAATGAGATTTTCACTCTGCAGCGGAGTGTGCACTGATACGAAACTTCCTGGCAGATTAAAACTGTGTGCCGGACCGTCGTGCTTGGGTAGCTCAAATGGTAGAGCACTTACGTGCGAAAGGCAAAGGTCCCAAGTTCGAGTCTCGGTCGAGCACACAGTCTTAATCTGCCAGGAAGTTTCATATCAGCGCACACTCCGCTGCAGAGTGAAAATCTCATTCAGTGGTCAATCAAATTGACCCCCCAGGCATGGCAGACCTAATGCAAACCAGACTGATGGAAGTGATGCTCACCATGTGCAAATAATGGGGACACTGTCCATTGATATAGTTCCCTCCTTCAGCAGGAAGATCTGTCATTGTGTGGTGCTTGTAGTATACCACTTTTGATGCAGTATGTTTTAACTAAATGTGTGTATATGTGGACGTAAGGGCGACCTCGGTTTGGCTGGAGCTCTGTCCCCCATCCACACTGATGAGGACCGTGTAAAAAATTTCAGGATACTATTAAATGTTGGGGAAGAGTAAATCAATGAGCTGTGAGTGGAAAGCTTCACTAGCAGTTTAGCATTTTTATTAATTTTAAGTGTTGTAATTTAGTGCATCATAAATTAAATTCCTACTACTGATAGGTGGATTTTGATATACTTGTATTACAAGTAATTTAGATTCTGAGGACGAGCATTGGCCGCCCCCCCCCCCCCCCCCCCCCCCCCCACACACACACACACACACACACACACACACACACACACACACACACACACACCTTCTCCCTCCCTCACAGTAATCCATCAAGCCCCAGAGCTTTGTTCAGTTTTAACAATTTCAACTGTCTCTCAGCACCACTGACACTAACTCTTTTTCACTCATCATTTTAGTGGTACAGTAATTCTAAGGCAGATTTGAAAACAGAGTTAAGCATTTCAGCTTTTGCTTTGCTACCATATATTTCAATTCCTGTCTCAGTAACTTTGGTGCCACTAACATCCTTTATGTACAACCAGAATTTCTTTGGATTTTGTGAAATATCATTTGACAGTATTGTGCTATGTAGTCATTCAAGGTTTCACTCACTGCTCCCTTGACACCCAAATGTGTTTCATTCTGTCTAGAGTTCTATGGTTTATTTTTCATCTGTTATGCAGTAGGCTCTCTTTCTTTACAGTGACTGTCTACCATATAAGGTCCCTTCCATTATGAACTGTTCTTTTATACTTGAGCCACAGTTCCTCTACATGCCTCTGTCTTCTGCTGAAAGTTTTAAGTTCCTCGTTGAGATATGACACTAATGACTTTTTATCTAGTTTACTGAACATATATATCTTTTTGCTTGTTTTATTTACCTATGCACTTCTGTAATCATTGCTGCCACATCACATCAGGGTCGCTGATACCAGTTTCTATGTGAACATCCTCAAAGAGGTCAGGTCTATTTGTTGCCATTAGATCAAATATATTTACATCATGATTGGGGTTCCAAACTGCATGTTCTAGGTAGTTTTCATTGAAGTCATTTAGTTATGTTTCACAGGATACTTTATCACACCCACCACTAATGAAACAGTAATTTTCCCAGTTCATTGGTGGATGATTAAAATCTCCACACTGATAACCTTGAATTTAATCTCCAAAGTCTCCACCTATGATAACTGTATGATTGGGAACTTCCATACAAGTAAACTGAGGTTTTCTCTAAAGTTTTCAGTAACATCAGGAGATGAGTCTGGTGAGTGATTGGAGGATCCAGTTACCATTTTATGCCCGTCCCTGACACTGAGTCTTGCCCAGTCAAACTCGCATGCAGCTTCAATTTCTATCTCATGTGTAATTGAGTGCCAGATTATGTTTCTGTTCTTAAGTCGAGGCCTGGTGCCCAACCTAGGTGGAATCTTTCTAAATTTTTACCCAACTACTGCACCGCAGGCAACATGCATGCTTATAACATCCCCAGTCATACGTGAAGCCAGCGCTCAGTAGCAGTGACAGTTTCTCTTTCAGATTCCTTAGAACAAAGTGACCCTTTGTATTAACACATTTTCTGGTGACAGGCCTTTCCAGTTGGCTGTTTGTATGACTACTACTTGTAACTCCAATACTGCCTTCCAGCAGTTCCTTTTGGTGTGGCCGCTCTAATAATTATTGATTTCTTACCTGAAGAGCTTCCATTTGTGGTGCTGGACAGTTGTGTATGGTGACGTCCCCTGTCTCGGTCGCTTTCTATAGCCCCATCATTCTGCCAGTGTAAACTCAGTTTATTAGGCAGCATATGCTATCATTGCAGGACAGTTATTTTACTTTGAATTCCCTTTCAATAATGAAATGATAATCTCAATCATCACGTAAGAGAATGTTGTTTGTTTTATATGTAAGAGTGACTAGTACTTTTTGCAACTGGATTAAAATGAACCCTGTTTCACCTAAATATTCATTACATACAGTATTCACTGTACAGATAGGTTTACAAATTGTGTTTGTGTGTGTGTGTGTGTGTTTTTTTATGAGACAGAGTTGAAAAACCAGGCCCAAATTAGCCTAAATGGGTGTTGGAAACTGCCTTAAAACTGCACCCAGACTGGCCAGTGTATTAAGATAAAGGTGTTAATCTGACATTTGAATTGGTTTAATATGGGAATAGTCACACTTGTGTCAAAACCTACTGTGTGTGTGTGTGTGTGTGTGTGTGTGTGTGTGTGTGTGTGTGTCCGTCCGTCCGTCCGTCCCCATTCATAGTTAGTTAACATCAGTTGAAACCCATATGTTAAATTTCAGCCACCAACATGAACTATTGAAACTGCTTGATGTACAACCCTGAATTGTACCACTGTGTGAAGTGGCCCTCTTTTGTCACAGCCTCCATTTGCTTGTCGGCAAACACTGAATTACCGATAGAAAGAAATCATAGAATAATTAAATATTCATAGAGAAATACAACCTACATTTTCTCCATAATGTTTCTTCCACAGTTGTATGGAAAATACACAGATAAGTACAAGGTTTCCAAAATGTCACTCTTAATTTTATTTCTTGTAACTATTGGAAAAAAACTGAAATATTGATGTAATGATCCAAACATATATTTCTGTGTGCCATGAACATACAATTAAGAACATTTGACAGGCCTATGAATTGCAAGCAGACTTAAATGTTTGCATAAAAAATTGGGCCAGAGTTAGGAATGAATCAGGTCTGATATTGATATGTTGTGAGGAATTCCATACACATTTAGTCAGATCGGAAAACAAAGGATAGGTAAACCAATAGTGCATGTGATTGCTACTTGAGAATTGTCTCACAGTGGTAGACTGGGAACCTCAGTAATTTTCCCATTGTAATGTTTTCCCTGTTGATATTATGTAAAATACCTTCCACTGATGGAATAATTCTCTAACAGTTGAAGTTCACTCATCGTTACCTGTGAACTCTGAAGTCTCTCTTCTATAAACGTAAGCTCAAAATTCTACTGATACTAATTCAGAATTTTAATGACCACACCAAGAACCCGGAGAGACTAGATTTGTTTACACAAAATGGAAGAAGATTGAAACACACAAAAAATGTCTTCCTTTCCCATTTATCCAATTTACCACAGGTGTGGATCATGGTTTCCACACTGTAGAAGCCGGTGACATTTACCAGTAAAATTCATGGTGCACAGCTCTCTTAAAATTTTACTGACAGTATCTCCTTTCCTTTTCAATATCTGCTAGTCATCATCATCATACACATTTGTTGTTCTTTCGGTCCATTTTGTGCGTAGCATCCTGTGCCCGCACAAAAGCTCAAACGCATCAATGGGCTGTTTGTCTCTGGCCTTGAGTGTCCATGTTTCGCAACCATAAAAGAAGACAGAAAACACAAGTGTTGCAACTAGCCGGATCTTTGTGCTATTTGTTATTGCTCTGCTCTTCCAGATCTTGATGAATTGCTTCATAACCACTCGCCCTAGTGTGATCCGTCTTCTTATCTCGTCTTCACAACTTCCGGTGCTGCAGGTGGTTGACCCAAGACAGATGAAGGAATGCACGACTTCCAATTCCTTTAATCGACCTGTGAGCTGGATCTGTTCTTCTCAATCAATTATCATGAGTTTGGACTTGCTGAGTTTGATGTCTGATCCATGTGCTGGACTAATGTCCTTTTATTCTTGTTAGTAGCTCAGCAAGTTCATCTTCGCTTTTTGCTAAAAGCTAATATGTAACATCAAAAGCTAACCCCAAGTATGATCTAATAACATAGCATATATAGCTCCTAATGTCATGTTTTCTGACACTTTATTGCATCAAACCTTACTAAAAATGACACTTGTGGAAAGATATTTAACACAGTGTATATTCGCGCAGGCTTAATGTTTTTCATGTTTTTGCATCCGAACTTGAGACTTTCAGTGCTTTATTTATGTGTTTAGTTTGCAGCTTTAACGAGTTTCCACAACTGAACACTGATGTTTAGTGATGTCACAGATCATATGCTGTGATCATTTGACACAAGTGAACCAAGCAGCCCCCATGCTAATTCAAGAATTTGCAGAGCTAACATGCAATATATGTTGTTTTTATATTTATGCTTGTGTATTATGAAAACATGCAGATTAAGCAATACACTGCATTAAAGTTCTCTCCAAAGACGTCATTCTTAGTATAGTGTGTTGTGCTAAAGTCTCAAGAAATGTGATATCGTTTGCTAAATATTGCTACGCAGAAATTATGTATATAACCTTGTCTGGATTTGCACTGTTTTTGTTTGTGATTAATGTTTAGACTGGGTCTGGGCACACACAGTTCCTCACTTTCACCGTAATCTCATATTCCATGTTTTTGCCTAATAAATGTTGTACTGTTTTCAGACTCACTGTGTGCTACAGTTGTTCATATGAAGACTCACTAGAAATCGGACACAATACACTCACAATAAGGACACAATACACTCACAATAAGGAAGTTCTTAATAACAAACTTTATTACCCAAATGTTGCAGCAAGCAAGTAAATTCTTTGCAACTAATAAAATTAAGTGGGCATGTTTTCCACACTTATGTCCTCCAATCATTCGTGAAACTCTTACCAGGCGGCGCCACTTACGTTGCCATGTCTTAGTGCCACTTACGTTACCATGTCTTAGTGCACTCTAGCAAGAATTTACAAACTTAGCATGCACTTCCTACTATGGATAGACTTGCCAATGCCTTAAACAGTTTTCTTCGACTATCAAAACGTTAATAGTAAATTAATGATGCACAACTGCTGAATAGAGATATACAGACTGGGTTCTGCTAGGAAAGATTTAGACCCTCTGTTCATTCCATTTCATTGTAAGCAGTGGAATGAGAAAATCATGAGACTGTTGGTAGGACATCTTTAGGCTGAATGAACACAGCTTTCAGGAGGCCCAAAACAGCTGTACTTCACAGAAACAATTCCCCCAGACCTCTGCTACACAGAGCTACAAGGCATTTGAAGGCACAGTGTTAAGCCTAGCTTCTGCCTGTTCGAAAAACATCACTCAGTATGAACACCTCCAAAAATACTGACCATCAGTGTAAAAATTCTTGTGGGAAGTTTTTGAAATGTGTTCTGATAAATATCAATTTCTATTTGATCAGTAATAAGTACATTGCAATATAGGACCATTCAGTGCCAAGTGGTGTAATTTTGGAAAAAGTTCCTGCATGAACACCATGGATTTTGCTGAAATTTTGTGTGACTGTTCACTAATGTTCCCAACAAACATTGGTATTGTTTTACTTTCGCAGATTTAATACTTGCATAGATATAGTCATTTGTTTGATTCCATAGCGCAGCTCTCAACAGTGCTCCTGTGTGTTTTCGGTCGCTTAGAGATATAAGATCTCCAGCAATATTTTCTGTAAAGAAATAAAAGTAGGTCATCTTATAAACTTTTATGCTCTCTTAAACAAAATAATGAAGAAGACTTTCTGAACAATTTTTGTATGAATAATTTGAAACAACATCAGACAAAAAAATAGATGCCGGGAATAAATGTGACATTTAACTTTTTATATCTTCGGAAGTAATCCTGGGATAAACCTGAAACATTGCACGTTATAACTTAATAATACAAGGTCTTGGAATACCAAATTTGGTTCTCCTACTGCTTTTTTCCAGTAGTTTACAAACTAAGGGCAAAATTGACAGTTTTTCTAAAAGTGCCAAAAATAGCTATTTTTTGTCCACTTTTACAGAAAAGAGTCTTCTGCAAACTCTTTTAACACTTTGAGGACTGAGCGTGAGTGTGGACGCTCAACCGGCTGGTACTGAGCGATTTCACAGTTTTTCTGAATTTTCTACAGCAGATTCTATACCACAGAAAATAGATTGCCCTTTTGCATTTAAAAACTACGTCCATTCCCTTCAGAGTACTGCAAAGAAATAAACATTTACGTTAGTGACAAGGGTTGTATATTAATTTGAGAGTATGTTGTTTTCACAGTGAAAAATTTTTTTTTTCTTTTAGGACCTCTAAGGGACATAGGATTGAAGTTGTTAGTTTTCAATGAATAACTGTTGAAATATGAACATTTATTTTATTAATAATCACACAGTTACATTGGCTTTCGTATGAAATATTTCGAAACATTTTGGAAAACAAAGCCCTACGTCACAGGTTTCACAATAATATCGCGTGTCTTTCCTTGAAACTTTACCATATCTGGCCTTGTTTGTTTCTGCGCATAATTTGCACCTTCTCTGAGGCCACTTAGACGATTTTGTGGGTGGAATTAATTTTGGAAAATGTCTTCTGCTTAGTTTGTTGATGGGTGAACTATTCTGAGAAGTGCATGAGTCTAAGAGGCCACCTTTGTGAACCAACTTCCCTCTGTAATGTATTCAATCAGATGTTTGCTTGTATTTCGTGACATTTTGTACAAAATGTCTGAATTTACTGTCATGAGCATGAAAATGTGAAAGAAAAGATTTTCCACCACTTTATTTGTTTTCGTTCAAAAAGATAGTACGCCATTAGCTGGTCGCTATGATCCACACCAGCTTTTTTACTATTGTAGTGCAAAACACAGGCTGGCTTCATTTTTTTCACCATTCCAGTTTTAGTTTTTACACAGACATTTGTTGCCGTCATTTTATGCTTTATTGTCAAAAGAAAAATGTCTCTGTTGTCCTTCCATTTTACAAACAGTAAGTGATCTCGCCTTCGAAACGAAAGTTTGTTTTTTCAATTTCTGGCCAACAAGATCCCTTGGTAGTCCTTTTCTATTTTTCTGCACAGTACCAACTGCCTTAGTTCTTTTCCCCCACAAATAATCCAGTAAATCAAGGCTGGTGTAAAATAGGTCCATGTATAATGTGTGACCTTTATTATGAAACAAATGACACAGTCTGTCTACAATGTGTAAAATGCTGTTATCTGCATTAGACTGTTTCCCAGAATAAATTTCACAGTTCAGAACGTACCCACTTTCACATAGCATAAAAAATTTTACGCCATATGTATTAGGCTTATTTTTCATATACACTCTAAAACTCAGTCTACCACGAAAAGGGCAAATTCCTTCATCTATAGTAATATTTTCACCTGGCTTGTAAGCCTTTCCACTTTGGGTCACGCATCTGTCGAATATAGGTCTTACCTTATGAATAGCATCGTGACCTACCTGGTTTTTAGGAATATATGTTGCGTTATCTAGGAGATGCAACATTCGTAGAATTGACAAAAATATATCTCTTGGCAGACACTTTGCCGCAAATGAGGACTGCAACACGGGATTTGTTGACCAGTAGTCAGATAGTTTTGGTCTCTTGACTAGGCACATATGCAAAATAATACAAAAAAATTTATACAGTTCACCGAGTTTCGCTGTTGTCCACTTACACCACACTGACTGAGGCTTCAGTTTTCCTGTAGCACTTAGTGTCTCTATTGTCATTCTAGCATAGCGATTTGTCTCTCGTTTGATCAGTGTCCCCAGTTCTTCATTGAAAAAGTACGTGAAACAATCAAACACTGAAGAATGTTGGTCAATCCCATCTTGAATTCCACAGGATTCAGAAAAAAACAGGAAGCTGGGGAGTGATTGTATCGTCATCTGTCCACTGGCCAGAAGAATATGGCAAATTGGAATGACCAGTTGTGTTTGTTGTGACAACGATGTCAACAGCCTCATCTTCAGGTCTTCCTGATGGTTCACCGTCCAAGCGATCGTTTTCATCTATAAGAAAATTCGTAAAAATTATCTTTTTTCCAACCAGGAATCAAACCACAGAATTACAGAAAATTCGGACAAAAAATAGCTTACCATCACTAATGTCAAAATCTGCAATTTCTCCATCTAATTCTGAAGGGCTGTTGTTCAATAAAAACTCTATTTCTTCATCTCGCAAGGCCATGACGAAAATAAAGCGCAAAGCTATCAGCCGACAACAATCTAAAGTTTCGAACTGCCGCGCGCCTGTTGTAAGTCGAGCGTGAGCGTGGCGAAGCAAATGACTCAAAATATACTCCTGTACCACCTCCAACAGTGACATATGCTGCCATCTATAATTTTTTCTTGGTACTAGGATAACCAGAGTGTACTTTTAAACCTACAGAATATGAAAGTCATGTGCTGGGAGTCGTTAACATCGCTGATAATCGGCCGACGTAGTAGCTATGTTGATCGTCTTTTTAGGGTACTGTCAGACCGACGTAGGAGCTACGTCGCTCGTCTCGAAAGTGTTAAACTGTTTTCACTACAAATATGTTCTAAACCACCCAAAGAATATATTTGATTTTGCAATGAGAGCGCATAAGTCCCTTAAAAATTTTGCTGGTACTCATATCTAACATATTTTATTATGTTCTACAATTGTTTAGTACTCTCTGTGGAAGATAGTATCAAAAGTCCTGCTGACTAGGAAATGAGCTTGAGTCAGAAAAACTGCTCTCTCTCTCTCTCTCTCTCTCTCTCTCTCTCTCTCTCTCTCTCTCCATCTCCATCCCGTCCCCCTCCCCTCCCCCCCCCCCCCCAATAATTTGAGGCAATTATATGTGTAAATTGTAATTTTTTTTGGTTCTGTCTCATCAAAATTTAATTCTAGATGATCCCATCAGTGATGTCATCTGGCTGCCAGTATAGTTTACCTCATGTCATTCTACAGCAAATTAATGAAACCTGTAGCTTGAAGTAAACATAAGCTTAGGATACTAAAAGAGACCTCTTGTAGCTTGGCTTCTAATGCATACAGAACTGCATCATTAATCTTGGGATTCTATGTACTGAAAGACTTATCAGGCTTGGGAACTAGGGGTTAAGAATCTCACCCATGGCTGCTCTTCCATAGCTATCAGGCATGGCCCCTGTGGCAGTGGGAATGCTGATTATCTCACCCAGTCATCAAAACTTTTGATATTACCTCCCCAGAGAGTACTTAACAATTGTAGAACATAGTAAAAGATCTCAGATTTGGGTACCAGTGGAATATGGATGCATTTTCAATTCACCTACACCATGTCATTTTTAGAGCTTTATATGCTCGCATTACAAAACCACAACAAGTCCTTTCTAATGAAAATGATTGAAAAGAATTTGCAGAACTCATTTTTTTTATTTTTTATTTATTTTTTTTTTTATGCGGCCAAAAATAACCATTTTCGACATTTTCAGAAAAATTGCCAGCTTCACCCTCAATTTCTAAACTATTTGAAAGCAGTAGGAGAACGAAAATTTATATTCTAAGACCTTAGGTGCCAAGTTCCAGGCTTATCCTGTGATTTACTTCTAGAGATATAAAAAAAGGTTGTTTTTTTAGGATGACGTTATTTCTTATTACCTATAAGAAAATGGCCCAGAAAATCTTTTTTGTCATTGTTTTGCTTAAGAGAGCCTAAAACATTGTACCAGATGGTCTAGTTTTGTTTCTTTCAAGAAAATATCACCGGAGATATTCTGTCTCAAAGCTGCTGAAAATTCACAGGTTGCGCTATGGGGTCAAACTAATTACTAAATCTCTGGAAGTATTCAATTTGTGGTCGTGAAGCTGTACCAATGTCTATTGGGAATGTGAGTGAATGTTCATCAAAATCCATGATGGCCAAGCAAGAACTTCTAGACCACTTGGCATGGAATTGATCCTCTGCCTTCAGGTGGCCCTACCTCATACAAAAAATAGATGTGTGGAATAACTACAACCTGTTCATTGTGTACCATAAGAGTGTCTGTGTAAAGCATTGATCTTTTCATACTTGCTCCAGAATTCCCAGTTGATTCCTGAAAACATACATATAGCATAGGTAACAATAGACTATCCATACTGATTACGGGGTCTGTTGTGTGTGAATGTGTGGGTGCAGGCACGAATTAAAGTGGTTGCCTCTATTTTCCCCCCTTTGAGTGAAAGCATCCTTTCAACACACAGTTCTTTTTAAAAATTGGACTGCTCTGCATTGTAAGTGCAAGCTTCACTAAAATTAACAAACTTATGCTTTGTGTTTACAGTATAATTTTAGTTCCTGGCATTTATTTCAGGATAATTAATAACTGAATGTGGCAATGTCACTCAAAGATTCTTCATACGTATAGTTTTTGTCAGTGTATTCTCGCCGGTGAATTCGCAATATCAAGCTTTTCAGTTGTTTGATATAAGATGGTTGTACTATTTAAATGTTAGTCTAACAGTGTATCCAACATTCCATACATCACGTAATCTTTGCCCATATTTTTCAAATGATTGTTTCAGTTGGCGGCATCTGTTTAATCTCCGTAGCAATCGGTAAAACATTCACACAGAGTTCCGTGTTACCTATGAGGTGAAACTAAATGTACAGAATATTTTTGAAATTCGAACTAGTGTTGGAAAGATCTGTAAACACTTTGCAGGGAAAAAAAAAGAGAGAGAGAGCTCCAAAAAATGAATATTAGCTTCCCATTTCAACAAAACTGTGATGTGGTATTCTTCAGTGAACACCGTGGCGATAACACTTATCTCAATCATGTGCATAATAATTGCTGTAACTCCAGCTATTGATATTCAGGGGTAGTTGGAAGTACCAAGCAAGAAACTATCCTTTTAGTGATAGTGCAGCCATTTGACAAGAAACAACTGAAAATTGATAGTGTGAATTCACCGATGCAGAATACACTGACAAAAATTATACACATGAGGAATCTTTGAGTGACATTGCCATACTCAGTTATTAATTATCCTGAGATACATGCCGGGAACTAAAATTATATTATAAACACAAAGTATAAAGTCATTAATTTTAGACAAGTACTAGAGAAGACTGAGCACAAGTTGTGATTGGAACTGCAACACTCTTTTCGATGGAGCCTGCCAGTAGATCTTCCTCTGTGATGCTCAGCACATCTTACATTCTCTCCCATCTTTACATATATTCACTTTGTGCCTTTTTCTTTTCTGTGGAAAACAGTCTATAAATATATGCCATTGGTTGATGAAATGTACATCATATGAAAGATTCAGTTGGTGCCATTGTTTTATTATTACTACATTCAGAACAGAAGCACTTGCAGATTACCATTCAGCACCTATTGTAGCAGTGTGTGTTATGAGAGAAAGTGAATACATTTGTCAATTTAGGATATAGTTGCATTAGGTTACACAACCTGGAGGGTCTCCAAGTATACTGATCCAATATTGACCCATATACACACAGTACTCATGAAAATATATGCTGACACCATGTTTTGAAATATCACATTGTAAAGCAACTGACATTGAGTGACAATAGAAAGTCTTCCTTACACACCTATCTATGCAGGTGTACTCACACGTTTCTTATTATTGTTGAAGGCTGATGTCAGCAACTTACTGGTAGACCGATACCACAATACCAAAACAATTATTATTAAGTACATATAAGTGAGGGTACCAGTTACTTGCATTGGCCACAAATGGGGCAATTAAAACAGAGCAGGCACAAATTGGGGAAAACATTGAGTTTCTTTAGCAAAAGAAGAGAAAACTAGAATTGGTTTAAGAAAAAAGTAGCTATATCTGAGAGGAACTATGAGTTCCTGAAGTTTGGTGATTCATCTCAACTGCTTCAGCTGTTCCACTTGTGGCAGTGCTCAAGTAGGTGCTTTGCTTTTGTTAAAGTTCCCTTTAAGTAAATTACTACTGCCGGTTTTCCTACATTCTAGGATTTTCAAACTTTCTAGCTTTATAATTAAATACATTATGAAACAAAACTACTACCAAGTTATAACTTTCAGGTGACAGAATGTGTAGTACTGCCAATCGATACATACAACAGCAAAAGTGACACACTTCCTATTTTAGGAACTAATTGTTCTTCTGTTGGGGATGGAGAGATGGATAGGTTGGAAAGTTTAAAAAGGAAAGAGGAGAGAGACTCACCTGCTATATAAACAGTAAGTTTGTCACACCCTATAATTTGTGATAAAGATTGTGATTCAAATTATATTTTTTAGGAATTCCTTACCGTAGAGGATACCTTCTTTATGGCCCACCCGGCTGTGGGAAATCCTCATTCATTACAGCACTTGCTGGTGAGTTGGAGCACAGCATCTGTGTACTTAACCTAAGTGATAGAGGACTCACTGATGACAGACTCAACCATTTATTGAGCCTTGCTCCTCAGCAGAGTATAATATTACTGGAGGATGTGGATGCAGCATTTGTCAGCCGTGAAGAATCTTCACAAGGTGAGTTATTTTGTGAAATAACTTTTGTGTTCATCCTTTATCACCTGTATAATTCAGTATTCAACCAATTGTGTTGTCTGTTGTTGTAATAATACAGCTTTAACCCTTTTGCACTAGACAAGTTCTCATACAATAAATTTTGGATAACCAACATAGTAGGATAGTCTGCTACAACCTGACATTAACTAGTTTATTACAAAGTCCAGCACAAAAGAAACAAGACTTACATTAAAAATTCATATATTTACCAAATGTGTTTCTATTAGTGATGTTCACCTTCAGCGTAAGATCCACATAACACAGGCCTTATGGTACAATACCTAAAAGTGTGAGTAGCAAATTGCTCATACACTGCCCACTAAGTTAACTGATCCTGATGAAACTCATCATATCATAATGAAATATTTCAAGACCAAAATACAGTTTCTTTTTTAGTCAAGTGGTGTGCAATTAAGAAGTGATTTACTCCAGAGAGAGAGAGAGAGAGAGAGAGAGAGAGAGAGAGAGAGAGAGAGAGACTGACTGACTTTGGAGTGTCACTAATGTTCTTTGTATATGTGTTGCAAATAATTTGTGCTTCGTGCTCAGTTCCTTGGCCCAATGCGCTTTTCCATGCACACACCACTTTGGCCCTCTTGTAGAAGGTTACTGGTGCTCTTGTCCTGCCAACATGGCAGTGGGTAGATTTACTTCTGAGGATGGTGGCAGGCACATCTGTGGAAAGCTTGAGAATTTCATTTGAAATTACACTCCATTGAATGCCAAGAAAATTTTTCTTCGGGAAAGCTGCCATGAAAGGTTCAAATAAACACAAAATTGTCAACATTATAGGAATCCATATTGTGATTTTTGATAATGTTACTAGTAATTGTATGGTTCAGAAGCCACCTATGTAGTTTTTTGTTGTGGTCTTCAGTCTAAAGACTGGTTTGATGCAGCTTTCAGTGCTACTCTATCCTGTGCAAACCACCTCCTCTCCGAGTAATTAGTGCAACCTATTCCCTCTGAATCTGTTTAGTGTATTCATCTCTTGGCCGCCCTCTACAATTTTTACCCTCCACTCTTCCCTCCAATACTAAATTGGTTATCCCTTGATGCCTCAGAATGTGTCCTAACAGCTGATTCCTTCTTCTAGTCCAGATGTGCCACAAATTCCTCTTCTCCCCAATTCTGTTCAGTACCTCCTCATTAGTTATGTGATCTACCCATCTATTTTTCAGCATTCTTCTGTAGCACCACATTTTAAAAGCTTCTATTCTCTTCTTGTCTAAATTGTTTATCGTCCACATTTCACCTCCGTACATAGCTACACTCAATACAAATACTTTCAGAAAAGACTTCCTGACACTTTAATCTATACTGGATATTAACAAATTTCTCTTCTTCGGAAACACTTTCCTTGCCATTGCCAGTCTACATTTTATATTCTCCCTACTTCGACCATCATCGGTTATTTTGCTGCACAAATAGCAAAACTCATCTACTACTTTCTCATTTCCTATCTAACTCCCTCAGCATCACCAGATTTAATTCAACTACATTCCATTGTTCTCGTTTTGCTTTTGTTCATGTTAATCTTATATCCTCCCTTCAAGTTACCGTCCATTCTGTTCAACTGTTCCCAAGTGCTTTCCTGTCTCTAATAGAATTGCAGTGTCATCGGCAAACCTCAATGCTTTTATTTCTTCTCCCTGGATTTTAATTCTTATTCCAAATTTTTCTTTGGTTTCCGTTACTGCTTGTTCAGTATCCAGAATGAATAACATCAGGGATAGGCTACAGGCCTCTCTCACTCCTTTCGCAACCACTGCTTCTCTTTCGTGCCCCTGGAATCTTATAACTGACATCTGGTTTCTGTACAAATTGTAAATAGCCTTTCGGTCCCTCTATTTTATCCCTGCCACCTTCAGACTTTGAAAGAGAATATTCCAGTCAACATTGTCAAAAGCTTTCTCTAAGTCAACAAATGCTATAAACAGAGGTTTGTCTTTCCTTAACTTACCTTGAAGACAAGTCGTATGGTCAGTATTGCCTCATGTGTTCCTGCATTTCTACAGAATCCAAACTTATCTTCCCCAAGGTTGGCTTCTACCAGTTTCTCCATTCTACCATAAAGGATTTGTGTTAGTATTTGCAGCCGTAACTTGCTAAACTGATAGATCAGTAATTTTCACACCTGTCAGCACCTGCTTTCTTTGGAATTGAAATTATTATATTCTTCTTGAAGTCTGAGAGTATTTCGCCTGTCTCACACATCTTCTCACCAGATGGAAGAGTTTTGTCAGGACTGGCTCTCCCAAGGCTATCAACAATTCTAACAGAACATTGTCTGCTCCGGAGGCCTTGTTTTGACTTAGGTCTTTCAGTGCTCTGTCGAATTCTTCTTGCAGTATCTTATCTCCCATCTCATCTTCATCCACGTCCTCTTCCATTTCCATAATTTGCCCTCAAGTACATCACCCTTGTATAGACCCTCTATATACTCCTTCCACCTTTCTGCTCTTTTCCTTCTTTGCTTAGAACTAGTTTTCCACCAGCTCTTGATATTGATACAAGTGGTTCTCTTTTTTCCAGTGGTCTCTCTAATTTTCCTGTAGCCAGTATCTATCTCACCCCTAGTGATATATGTCTGTACATCCTTACATTTGCTCTCTAGCCATGCCTGCTTAGCCATTTTGCACTTCCTGTTGATCTCATTTTTGAGACGTTCGTATTTCTTTTCGCCTGCATCATTTCCTGCATTTATAATTTCTCCTTTCATCAGCTAAATTCAATAACTCTTGCGTTACCCAAGGATTTCTACCAGCTCTCGTCTTTTTACCTATTTGATCCTCTGCTGCCTTCACTGTTTCATGTCTCAAAGTTACCCACTCTCCTTCTACTGTATGCCTTTCCACTGTCCTTGCCAAATGTACCCTACTGCTCTCTCTGAAACTCTCTACAACTTTTCATTCTTTCAGTTTATCCAGGTCCCATCTCCTTAAATTCTTACCTTTTTGCAGTTTCTTCAGTTTTAATCTACAGTTCATAACCAATAAATTGTGACCAGAGTCCACATCTGCCCCTGGAAATGTCTTACAATTTAAAACCTGATTCTTAAATCTCTGTCTTGCCAATATATAATCTATCTGAAATATATAATCTATTTTCCAGTGTCTCCAGGCCTCTTCCACGTATACAACCTTCTTTCATGATTCTGGAACCAAGTGTTAGTGACAAGTGAGTTATGCTCTGTGCAAAATTCTATGAGACAGCTTCCTCTTGCATTCCTTACTCCCAGTCCAGATTCACCTACTAATTTTCCTTCTCTTCTTTTTCCTACCTATGGTTTGGCTATTGGTATCACTGAGGCACGCAAACCTCCCCACCAATGGCAAGGTCCATGGGTCACAGTTAATTTTGTTAAAGTTTGAAGGAAGTCAGTAAGAGAGAGTTGAATGGTACTTTTTATGGCATGTCTAGTTGGACTAGAAAGTATGTGCATACAGGTGTCAAAGGAGGAATGGTAAATATTCAGCGATACAAAGGAACAATAATTCACACACAAAAAAGTCTAGCCAACATGGACTCTAAACTGCGTACCTTGAGAGCTGTGGGCACTTTTTCAGTAGAAGAGAAGTTTCACAGTAGCAAAGATGTAGTGCTCATAGCTCTTAATTAAGCATTTTAGAGCCCAAGTTTACTAGACTTTTTTGCTTCAAATGATCATACCTGTCATATCCCCGAATACTGACCGTTCCTTCTGGGACACCCTCTAGGAAGAAGTGTAAGGCTTGAATATAGTGCAATTGTTATTGCACAATGTCAGAAGCACTTAATAGCACTAAGATTGTCTTATGCCAAATGTGAGCTTCATGCAAGCATAATATTTCTGTATGTTCAGAAGCAGAGTGAAACAGTTTCCATCATCAGTTGTGTCACGTATGTAGACCAGACACTAGAACAGTCAACGAAGGAAAATAAGGGGAAAAACTTCATCTAGTCGCAAATTTTTGTACAATGGTAAGAGGAAATGTCAGGAACAACATACTAATAATCCTGACCGGTGGACAGTGAGCATTGGGGGGAGAGGTCCCTTTTTGTGATTTTATTGAATAACTCAAACTGCAGCTTCTAGCTAAAATGTTTGCCAGTACAAAATTAAACTATGTTACATTTCTTACAAAAAAAGGTCATATTAATTTTTTTCTCTAGGAATAATAGTTTCTGTGTTAGGCGATGTACAAAAATAACAATATTCGTGATATTCTATCAGCATGAGGGTGATCCGCAATAGTGTGGATTCTGAGGAAACTTTCAAACACCAAGATCACTAGTAAAGCGGGTCAGGGGGTTAGAATAGGCCCGAGGTATTCCTGCCTGTCGTAGGAAGCGACTCAAAGGAGTTTCACACGTTTCGGCCTTTTTGTGATGGTCCCCTGTAGGGTTTGACCTCCATTATTCAAAATTTTCCCAACAAGTGAGCCAATTAGGGAAGGGCGCCTTACAAGGTGCATCGTGTCCATCGTGCATTGAGATCTTTAGCCCCCTTTCTCATCATTGCAGTCCTGCCCATTCTCCATCTCTTGGGCAAGAACACTTTCCTAGGTGCATTTTCCACCATGCACTATGCAGTGTCGATTTCTGCCTCGACGATGACCATGGACTTCTTTGCACCTGATATCCAGTGTGGTAGCCAGTCTGTTGTGGTGAGGCCGCCGTGTACCCTGTTGGCTGTAGCCCCCTGACCACATAGGGATCGTTTTGCCGATGCCTGCACCGTTAACTTGCCACGTATGTCAAGGGATACATGCCCATCCCCCTGGGGCATTGGGACTCCTGGCAGTGGCCTTTGCTGCGACTGGGTGGCGCCCGTGGGGAGGACCCCTGATCGGAGTGGGTGGCATCAGGGCGGATGACACGTGATGAAGCGTAGTCCATCATCTCTTGCTGGTGATGAAACACCAGCAGTCTCTAAGTGATCACGAGCTCAATTCAACGCACAGAAGTACAACCCCCAAATCGTTCCCCTCCCTGGCCACACCATGGGAGAAACATCAGGCTAGGGATGGCAGCGGATCTTATTCGCCCCAGTACCTTGTATGTTTAAGAAGTGATGGGGAATCTTTCATGACAATGAAGCCTCATTTTTTTGTTGAGCATTTAGAGGACACGTTCGGGGAGGTGGAAGGCTTGTCCAAAATCAGATCTGGGTCAGTCTTGATCAAACCAGCATCCTCTGCCCAGGCACGGAAGTTACTCAATTGTGACAGGCTGGGGGATGTTTCTGTAACCATCACGCCCCATAAGAGCTTAAGTATGGTCCAGGGTATCATATTTCACAGAGACCTTCTTTTGCAGTCTGACAATGAGCTGTGCACCAATTTTGAGCGATGAGGTGTACATTTCATTTGGCATGTCCACCGGGGTCTGAAGGATGATCAGGTTGCCACTGGTGCCTTCATCTTGGCCTTTGAGGGTGATAAATTGCCCGAGAAGGTCAAGGTGATAGTCTACCTGTGTGATGTAAAGCCCTATATCCCTCCCCCGATGCGGTGCTTTAAGTGCTGGAAGTTCGGCCATTTGTCTTCCCGGTGTACTTACAGCGTCACATGCCGAGATTGCAGACACTTATATCATCCCAGTACTCCATGTGCCCCGCCTCCCATCTGTGTAAACTGCAGAGAGCACCATTCGTCTTGCTCACCTGACTGCAGGGTTCTCCAGAAAGAAGGGAAAATCATGGAGTACAAGATCCTGGACCGACTGACCTACACTGAGGTTAAGAGAAAATTTGAACGCCTGCATCCTGGGCGTATGACATCGTCTTACGCCACTGCTACAACAGTTCTGGCACCATCAGCTCTGCCAACCCAGTTCACCCCTTGATGGGAGGGGGGTGGCGCATTTCCCTCCCTGTTGCTCCTGCACACCCACCCCCTCCCAACCATTGGGGACGTCCACCCCCACTTCTAAGCCGGACAAGCGTAAGTCTTCTTCGGCTTCTCTTGCTAGGAAGGGGTCCCTTGCATCACTCCCTTCCCAGGTTTCATCTACATCTACATTTATACTCCGCAAGCCACCCAACGGTGTGTGGCGGAGGGCACTTTACGTGCCACTGTCATTACCTCCCTTTCCTGTTCCAGTCGCTTATGGTTCGTGGGAAGAAAGACTGTCTGAAAGCCTCCGTGCACGCTCTAATCTCTCTAATTTTACATTCGTGATCTCCTCGGGAGGTATAAGTAGGGGGAAGCAATATATTCGATACCTCATCCAGAAACGCACCCTCTCGAAACCTGGCGAGCAAGCTACACCGCGATGCAGAGCGCCTCTCTTGCAGAGTCTGCCACTTGAGTTTGTTAAACATCTCCGTAACGCTATCACGGTTACCAAATAACCCTGTGACAAAACGCGCCGCTCTTCTTCGGATCTTCTCTATCTCCTCCGTCAACCCGATCTGGTACGGATCCCACACTGATGAGCAATACTCAAGTATAGGTCGAACGAGTGTTTTGTAAGCCACCTCCTTTGTTGATGGACTACATTTTCTAAGGACTCTCCCAATGAATCTCAACCTGGTACCCGCCTTACCAACAGTTAATTTTATATGATCATTCCACTTCAAATCGTTCCGCACACATACTCCCAGATATTTTACAGAAGTAACTGCTACCAGTGTTTGTTCCGCTATCATATAATCATACAATAAAGGATCCTTCTTTCTATGTATTCGCAATACATTACATTTGTCTATGTTAAGGGTCAGTTTCCACTCCCTGCACCAAGTGCCTATCCGCTGCAGATCTTCCTACATTTCGCTACAATTTTCTAATGCTGCAACTTCTCTGTATACTACAGCATCATCCATGAAAAGCCGCATGGAACTTCCAACACTATCTACTAGGTCATTTATATATATTGTGAAAAGCAATGGTCCCATAACACTCCCCTGTGGCACGCCAGAGGTTACTTTAATGTCTGTAGACGTCTCTCCATTGATAACAACATGCTGTGTTCTATTTGCTAAAAACTCTTCAATCCAGCCACACAGCTGGTCTGATATTCTGTAGGCTCTTACTTTGTTTATCAAGCGACAGTGCGGAACTGTATCAATCGCCTTCCGGAAGTCAATAAAAATAGCATCTACCTGGGATCGTGTATCTAATATTTTCTGGGTCTCATGAACAAATAGAGCGAGTTGGGTCTCACACGATCGCTGTTTCCGAAATCCATGTTGATTCCTACATAGTGGGAAAGATGACACCCTCCAGTTGCTGAAGAGCCCAAAAGCAGCTGGTCGTAGGGCTTCACACTCATCCTCAGTCCCAGAGACTGAGCCAGTGAAGTCCTCCCAGCCAGGGAAACCCAAGGAGCGGTGAGAGAAATCCAAAAAGAAAACCAAGTAATTGCGGTGGTACCCACACCATCGCTACCTAAAAGCTCTGAGGCTGGGGATGGGGTGGAAATTTTGGTGTCCGCTGAGGACGTAGATCTCGCCAGACCCTCAGAAACAATGGATATAGATGCTCAGGCAATAAATCGGTGGCAGCAGGTGACTCTGAGGTGTAAACTGCCTCATTGAATGTTCCATGCCTTCCCAGTCTCACGATGTCATCCTCCAGTGGATTTGCGGCAGTTTTTCCACCACCTGGTTGAGCTATGGCAACTGTTTAGCTTTACATCTGCTATCTGCATTTCCGCGGCTATAGGGGATATTGCAGGAACCCGTAGCAACTATAATTGAGTGTCAGGTGGAGTTTGCGTTAATGTCCTAAACTCGGTCTGTAGTGAACATGTGCCCCTTCAAACCCCTCTTGAAGCTGTGGATGTCAGAATAAGGACAACACAGCTAAATAACTGTCTGCAATGTATATCTTCCTCCAGATGGTGCAGTACCCCTGAATGTATTAGTTTACGACCTTCCACTAAGGAAGGGATTCTATTTGTGTTTATCTGCTCTGCATAGTAACTAACAGTTCTTGATAAAACTTTACGTAGTTTTCGTGTTAGATTTCTTAGTGTTTTCTTGATCGTTTAGAACAGAAAGCGCCCTAAAACCGTCTTTTGTTTGTTTCGCGGCCGTTAGCCACTAGTCACTTGAATCAGCAGTTGTCTTGTGACAGCCAGAGCGAGAGCACCAGCAGCAGCGAGTACTGTTTGTATAAAGCGTTTATTTTGCATTTTGTTTACGACCATCCACTAAGGAAGGGATTCTATTTGTGTTTATCTGCTCTGCATAGTAACTAACAGTTCTTGATAAAACTTTACGTAGTTTTCGTGTTAGATTTCTTAGTGTTTTCTTGATCGTTTAGAACAGGAAGCGCCCTAAAACCGTCTTTTGTTTGTTTCGCGACCGTTAGCCACTAGTCACTTGAATCAGCAGTTGTCTTGTGACAGCCAGAGCGAGAGCACCAGCAGCAGCGAGTACTGTTTGTATAAAGCGCTTTTGTACTTATTTGCTGCGCTTAGCTTTTAAATAGTTTTTCTGGGAAAACCTAGCGTAGTTTTCGCGTCTCGTATTTCAGTGAGTGTTTCTTGATTATCAGAGTAGCTCATCAGAAGATTATCTTGGGAATTTGTCACTGTATAGAGTAGGGTAAACATAGTCATGTGTAGGGACTGTGGTTGTCGTGAGCGGACGCAAGGAGAATTGGCCACTCTTCGGGGGCAGGTGGAGGCTTTGTCTGTTAGGCTCATCGAGCTCGAGGCGCAGGCGTCGGCTCGTAGTGGCGTTGGGGCAACTGTGGTGAGACCTATGCCTACTTCGGTGGCCTTGGAATCACATGGAACCCCTGATGTCGCTGCGTCTTCCGGCAGTGAGCATCTTACCGGTCAGCCATCACTCCAGGGTGAATGGCAGACAGTGGTGGGCTCGCGCGTGCCTGGCCGAAAGGCAAAGGTGGGATCTGGCCGCGTGGCAGCTGCCTTACCCCTTTCCAACAGGTACGGGGTGCTTCCTAGTGGTGATGACATCGTTTCCGAGCCACCACAGGATGCCTCGCCTGTTGGGCCAGTGGCCGATTCTCCGGCAAGGTCCCGACAGTCACAGAGGGCGGGCCTATTAGTTATAGGGAGCTCCGACGTTAGGCGGGTTATGGAGCCCCTCAGGAAAATAGCGGGTAGGTCGGGGAAGAATGCCAGTGTGCACTCGGTGTGCTTGCTGGGGGGTCTCGTCCGTAATGTGGAGGAGGCCCTTCTGGCAGCTATTGAACGCACTGGGTGTGACCGGCTGCAGATAGTAGCACATGTCGGAACGAATGATGCCTGCCGCTTGGGTTCTGAGGCCATCCTTGGTTCCTTCCGGCGGCTGGCTGATTTGGTGAAGACAACCAGCATCGCACGCGGAGTGCAAGCTGAGCTTAATATCTGCAGCATAGTGCCCAGAGTCGATCGCGGTCCTCTGGTTTGGAGCCGTGTGGAGGGTCTAAACCAGAGGCTCAGACGACTCTGCAACTATAATGGTTGCAAATTCATCGACCTCCGTTATTGGGTGGAGAACTGTAGGGCCCCCCTAGACAGGTCAGGCGTGCACTACACACCGGAAGCAGCTACTAGGGTAGCAGAGTACGTGTGGCGTGCACACGGGGGTTTTTTAGGTTAGAGGGACCCCCCCCTTGGGCGAAACGATAAAATACCTGACGGCTTACCAGAGAGGACATTATCATCGTTGATAAAGAACGTCCGTCCTCAGAGACCAAAAACAGGAAAAGTTAACGTAATATTGGTAAACTGCAGGAGTATCCAGGGCAAGGTTCCTGAATTAGTATCTCTTATTGAAGGAAATAGTGCGCATATAGTATTAGGAACGGAAAGTTGGTTAAAACCGGAAGTGAACAGTAACGAAATCCTAGACACAGAATGGAATATATACCGCAAGGATAGGATAAACGCCAATGGTGGAGGAGTATTTATAGCAGTAAAGAATTCAATAATATCCAGTGAAGTTATTAGCGAATGCGAATGTGAAATAATCTGGGTTAAGTTAAGTATCAAAGGTGGGTCAGATATGATAGTCGGATGCTTCTATAGACCACCTGCATCAGCAACCGTAGTAGTTGAACGCCTCAGAGAGAACCTGCAGAACGTAGTGAAGAAGTTTCGTGATCATACTATTGTAATAGGGGGAGACTTCAATCTACCAGGTATAGAATGGGATAGTCACACAATCAGAACTGGAGCCAGGGACAGAGACTCTTGTGACATTATCCTGACTGCCTTGTCCGAGAATTACTTCGAGCAGATAGTTAGAGAACCAACTCGTGAAGCTAACGTTTTAGACCTCATAGCAACAAATAGACCGGAACTTTTCGACTCCGTGAATGTAGAAGAGGGTATCAGTGATCATAAGTCAGTGGTTGCATCAATGACTACAAGTGTAATAAGAAATGCCAAGAAAGGAAGGAAAATATATTTGCTTAACAAGAGTGATAGGGCACAAATCGCAGAATATCGGAGTGACCACCATCAAACGTTCATTTCTGAGGAAGAGGATGTGGAACAAAAATGGAAAAAATTCAGAAACATCGTCCAGTACGCCTTAGATAAGTTCGTACCGACTAAGGTCCAAAGCGAGGGGAAAGATCCACCGTGGTATCACAATCATGTACGAAAGGTACTACGGAAACAAAGAAAGCTTCATCATAGGTTTAAGAGTAGTCGAATCATAGCTGATAAGGAAAAGCTGAACGAAGCGAAAAAGAGCGTAAAGAGAGCAATGAGAGAAGCATTCAACGAATTCGAACATAAAACATTGGCAAACAATCTAAACAATAACCCTAAAAAGTTTTGGTCATATGTAAAATCGGTAAGCGGATCCAAATCCCCTATTCAGTCACTCGTTGACCACGATGGCACCGAAACGGAGGACGACCGAAGAAAGGCAGAAATACTGAATTCAGTGTTCCGAAACTGTTTCACTGCGGAAAATCGTAACACGGTCCCTGACTTCAGCCGTCGCACGGACGCCAAAATGGAAAATATTGAAATAAACAATATCGGAATTGAAAAACAACTGCTATCACTTAGTAGCGGAAAAGTATCCGGACCAGACGAGATACCCTTAAGATTCTACAGTGATTATGCTAAAGAACTTGCCCCCTTTCTATCAGCAATTTATCGTAGATCGCTGGAAGAACGTAAAGTACCTAGCGACTGGAAGAAAGCGCAGGTCGTTCCCATTTTCAAGAAGGGTCATAAATCAGATGCGAATAATTATAGGCCTATTTCGCTTACGTCAATCTGTTGTAGAATAATGGAACATGTTTTGTGTTCTCGTATTATGACGTTCTTAGATAATACAAATCTCCTTCATCATAACCAACATGGATTCCGCAAACAGAGATCATGTGAAACTCAGCTCGCCCTATTTGCCCAAGAAATTCACAGTGCCGTAGACACTGGCGAGCAGATTGATGCCATATTCCTGGACTTCAGGAAGGCATTTGATACGGTTCCGCACTTACATTTAGTGAAAAAAATACGAGCTTACGGAATATCGGACCAGGTTTGTGATTGGATTCAGGATTTCCTAGAAGAAAGAACACAACATGTCATTCTTAACGGTTCAAAATCTGCAGATGTAGAGGTAATTTCGGGAGTACCGCAGGGAAGCGTGATAGGACCTTTATTGTTTACAATATACATAAATGACTTAGTTGACAACATCGGTAGCTCCGTGAGGCTATTTGCAGATGACACGGTTGTCTACAAGAAAGTAGCAACATCAGAAGACTCGTACGTACTCCAGGAGGACCTGCAGAGGATTAATGCATGGTGCGACAGCTGGCAGCTTTCCCTAAACGTAGATAAATGTAATATAATGCGCATACATAGGGGCAGAAATCCATTCCAGTACGATTATGCCATAGGTGGTAAATCATTGGAAGCGGTAACGACCGTAAAATACTTAGGAGTTACTATCCGGAGCGATCTGAAGTGGAATGATCACATAAAACAAATAGTGGGAAAAGCAGGCGCCAGGTTGAGATTCATAGGAAGAATTCTAAGAAAATGTGACTCATCGACGAAAGAAGTAGCTTACAAAACGCTTGTTCGTCCGATTCTTGAGTATTGCTCATCAGTATGGGACCCTTAACAGGTTGGATTAATAGAAGAGATAGACATGATCCAGCGAAAAGCAGCGCGATTCGTCATGGGGACATTTAGTCAGCGCGAGAGCGTTACGGAGATGCTGAACAAGCTCCAGTGGCGGACACTTCAAGAAAGGCGTTACGCAATAGGGAGAGGTTTATTATCGAAATTACGAGAGAGCACATTCCGGGAAGAGATGGGCAACATATTACTACCGCCCACATATATCTCGCGTAATGATCACAACGAAAAGATCCGAGAAATTAGAGCAAATACGGAGACTTACAAGCAGTCGTTCTTCCCACGCACAATTCGTGAATGGAACAGGGAAGGGGGGATCAGATAGTGGTACAATAAGTACCCTCCGCCACACACCGTAAGGTGGCTCGCGGAGTATAGATGTAGATGTAGATGCACTGCTTGATCAACTCCCTAAACCTTTCCTACTTCTGGGAGATTTTAATGCCCATAACCCCTTGTGGGGTGGTACCATGCTTACTGGCTGAGGCAGAGATGTCGAAACTTTACTGTCGCCAGAGATGTCGAAACTTTACTGTCACAATTCGACCTCTGCCTCTTAAATACTGAGGCCGCCACACATTTCAATGTGGCTCATAGTAGTTACTCGGCCATTGATTTATCAGTTTGCAGCCCAGGACTTCTCCCATCTATCCACTGGAGAGTACATGACGACCTGTGTGGTAGTGACCACTTCCCCATCTTTGTGTCACTACCCCAGCGTCAGGCACATGGAAGCCTGCCCAGATTGGCTTTGAACCAAGGCAGACTGGGGAACTTTCACCTTTGCTGTCACCGCTGAATCTCCCCCACACAGTAACGTCAATGTGATGGTTGAGCAGGTGGTCAGAGACATAAGGCAGTCCCTTGGTCGTCGCTGGAAGTCGCTGAAGCAATTAAGGAGCGTCGGTGAGCTCTACAGTGGCACCCTTCCCTGGAGCACCTCATAGCCTTTGAACAGCTCTGTCCTGTGTTCGCTACCTTATCAAACAACAGAAGAAGGAGTGTTGGGAGAGATATGTTTTCACCATTGGGTGCCACACGTCACCTTCCCAAGTCTGGACAAAGATCAAACGTCTTTTCGTGTACCAGGCCCCAACAGCTGTCCCCCGTGTTACCATAAATAGTGAGTTACGTACTGACGCAAACGTGATTGCCAAGTAACGTGCTCGAGCCTCTGCACGGAGAATTACCCCACAGCCTTTCGCACACACAAACAGCGGCTGGAAGGGAACACCCTCTCATTCACTACACACTACAGTGAATCCTATAATGCCCCATTTACAGAGTGGGAGCTCCTCAGTGCCCTTGCACATTGCTCCCACAAAGCTCCTGGGCCTGATTGCATCCACAGCCAGATGATTAAACATCTCTCATCTGACTACAAGTGACATCTTCTCGTCATCTTCAACCGTCTGGTGGGATGACGTCTTCCCATCGCAATGGCGGGAGAGCACCATCATTCCGGTGCTCAAACCCGGTAAAAACCCACTTGATGTGGATAGCTATTGGCCCATCAGCCTCACCAACATTCTTTGTAAGCTGCTTGAACGCATGGTATGTTGGCGGTTGGGTTGGGTCCTGGGGTCACGTGCCTTGCTTGCTCCATGTCAGGGCAGCTTCCGCCAGGGTCGCTCTACCACTGATAATCTTGTGTCCATCGCTCTACCACTGATAATCTTGTGTCCATCGAGTCTGCCACCCGAACAGCCTTTTTCAGATGGCAACACCTGATTGCCGTCTTTTTTTACTTGCGTAAAGCATACAACACGACTTGGCGGCATCATAGCCTTGCCACATTGTATGAGTGGTGTCTCCGGGGACCACTCTCGATTTTTATCCAAAACTTCCTGTCGCTCCGTACTTTCCATGTCCAAGTTGGTGACTCCCATAGTTCCATCCATATCCAGGAGAATGGAGTCCCGCAGGGCTCTGTACTGAGTGTCTCTATTTTTAGTGGCCATTAACGGTCTAGCAGCATCTATTGGGCCCTCCGTCTCACCTTCTCTGTATGCATTTCGTAGTGCTGCTCCAGTACTGTTGTTGCCGAACGGCGCCTCCAGGGAGCCATCCACAAGGCGCAGTCATGGACTCTAGACCACGGCTTCCAGTTTTCAGCCGCTGAGTCGTGTGTCATGCACTTATGTTGGTGTCGTACCGTTCATCTGGAACCTGCGCTTTACTTTAATGACGATCCACTCACTGTAGTTGAGACATATCAATTCCTAGGACTGGTTTTTGATGCTCGATTGACTTGGCTCCCTCATCTTCATCGCTTAAGCAGAAGTGCTGGGAGCACCTCAATGCCCTCCGTTGCTTGAGCAACACTAATTGGGGTGCAGATCGCTGTACGCTGCTGCAGCTCTTCAGAGCCCTTGTCTAATCCCGAATTGACTATGAGAGTGTGGTTTATGGTTCGGCAGCGCCTTCAGCATTGCATTTACTTGACCCTCTGCACCACTGTGGGGTTCGATTAGTGACAGGAGCTTTTAGGACGAATCCAGTGACCAGCGTACTGCTGGAGGCTGGTGTCCCTCCACTGCAGATCAGACGTGCGCAACTGCTCGCCAGTTATGCAGCACACATTCATAGTTCCCCTGAGCATCCAAATTATGGTCTCCTTTTCCCGGCAGTTGCATCTCCCGCATCGGAGGCCCAGATCGGGGCTAACAATTGTGGTTCGCGTGCGGTCCCTTCTCTCCAAACTGGAGTCCTGCCCTTTACCACCTCTGCTTGCGGTCCGTTCATGTGCACCTCCTTGGTATACGCCTCGGCCGCAGCTTCGTCTGGATCTTTTGCGTAGCCCTAAGGACTCCGTTAACCCCACCGCTCTCCACTGTCACTTCCTCTCGATTCTTGACATGTTCCGGGGCTCTGAAGCAGTTTGGCTCAATGACTGATGGTCATGTAGGCTTCTCATATGTTCATGGGGGACATATTGAACAGCATTCTTGCCAGGTGGCTGCAGTGTCTTCATTGTAGAGCTGGCAGCCATATCTCGTGCTCTTGAGTACATCCGCTCCTGCCCTGGCGAATCACTTCTCCTGTGTACTGACTCATTGAGCATCCTACAAGCTATCGACCAGTGCTACCCTTACCACCCTCTTGTAGCATCCATTCAGGAGTCCATCTATGCCCTGGAACAGTCCCGCTGTTCCGTGGTGTTTGTGTGGACCTCATGACACGTCGGAATCCCCAGCAATGGACTTCCCAACAGGCTGGCCAAACAGGCATCTCTGAAGCTGACCTGCGTCCTGTCTTACACCGCGGGGTTTTCCGGCATTGGGAGACAGAATGGCATAACAGCATGCACAACAAACTGCATGTCATTAAGGAGACTATGAATGTGTGGAAGTCTTCTATGCATGCAGGCCTTTCGCAGGGAATCAGTTGTCCTCTGCCGGCTCCACATTGGCCATACGTGGCTAACATGCGGTTACCCACTCTGTCATGAGGACCCACCTCAGTGTCGCTGTGGCTCCCAAATGACAGTCGTCCACCTCTTGCTGGACTTCGACTGCCCCACTTTTAGCTGTTCTGTGGCAGACTTTTAACTTTTCCAGCACCTTGCCTTCGGTGTTGGGCGACAAAGCCTCCACAGCAGCTTTAGTTTTACATTTTATCTGTGAGAGTGGGTTTTATATTTCTATGTTGGTTTTAGTGCATGTCCTTTATCCCTCTGTGTCCTCCACCCTAGTGCTTTTAGGGCGGAGGTTTTAATTTGTTGCAGAGTGGCTGGCTTTCCCTTTGTATTCTCGTGGTTGGCCAGCCACTGTAATCTGCTTTCATGTTTTACTCTCTTCTGTTTCTAGTGCCTCTCTTGTTTTCTTGTCCTCTTTTGTCCCTTTTAGTGTTCGTTGCCTTCCCTTTGTTCTTGTGGCTTTTCTTTCCGTTTTGTGTTATGTTTTGTCCGTTTTATTTTCGCACTTGTGGCATTGTTTTATTAGGAACAAGGGAACAATGACCTCGTAGTTTGGGCCCTTCTCCCGCCTGTAAACCAACCGTTAGGTTCATATAACTGGTTTCCGCAAGACTATGTTGCCACCTTTGAATCTGCAGTAAGGTAGAACCGAAGTTGACAGGAAAAACAGTTAACTAGCATGATATAGCACTGTACACAAGTATTTCCAGTTACCACAATATGTGGAACAACAACATACCTTGTGCCTTATAACATTAGCTCATCTCTTTCATCTGTACTGTAAATGGCACTACATCACATATACATGTGTCAGTGTTATGAAATTCTCTGGAAATCAGCATGTCAAACAGAAAAGAAATACTATGTGCAAGCATGATACTAATGCACTGACTAAGAGTGCCCACATAGCTGACAACCGACTGAGAATCAGGGTAAACATTCTGTTACGTAAGCCCACCAGATGCCACTGTGGTGGTGTGACTCAATAATATCGTCTTCCATTGGACAAAAGCATATTACAGATAACTGTTTTACATTAAACAAAATCCAGTGTTATTACAACCTATATAAGCCATTGCAAGCCACTGGCATTTGAAGCTGACTGCAGAACTTTTCTACTGTCGCCAACATACATTCCGCATAAGGACCACGAAGATGAAAGAAGGGGGGGCCTCACATACGGAGGCATACAGATAGTCATTTTTCCTTTGCTTTTTTTGTGGGTGGAACAAGAAAGAAAATAATTAGTAGGGGTACAGGGTACCTTCTGGTACACTCCGTACAGTGATTGGTGGAGCATGTATGTAGACATCTTATAAAGATTTAGTATGAAATTCTACTTCTACTGCATATGCTTCCAGATGCTCGTCTGAGCAAAATTTAATAACATTACTGGTCTGAAACATATTGCAGTTTTTGATGACTATGGTGATTCCTCATTTGTTCATGTCAGAAAGTAAGAATGTAACTTAAATCACAGCTGATGAGGAATTTTAACACCTGGTCATATTTCAACTGATCTATAACTCTCATAATCACATAGAGTTCAACTTAAAATACATTGAACTCACTGGGGATAGAGATTCTGAAACGTGATTAGGGAAAATGATAGAACAAGCAGTTATACTACTTTCAGGTCCAGTGTCATGGCATTCATAAAAATTTTTTTTTTTAAATATCTTGGAAACGTAGCCTGTTCATTGCAGTCTACTGAGTCTAAAATTAATTATCCTGGGTATCTCCCCCTGCATGTTAATTTGAGGCACATGCACATTCATTAAATACTGCTTTACTTGTACACCAAACTTGTAAAGCCATTCCAAGGCTGCACAGACATTGTTACAGAAGAGGCCAGTTCTGCTGGAAACAACTGGAGCTTGAATGCTTGTTTGGCCACAAGGGCCATTCATCAGTCATCAGCTCGCCTGTCACTGGGTGAAAGCAGTGTGTAGAGTGGCTATTCTGATACCACATGGTGTAATGAGTCCAGTATTTTTAATATGTTGATCCTGCTCAGTCAGTGAGCATTCAATCATAATGTATACAAAAGAGCATGAAACTTTTATAAAATAGCAGGAAACAAGTTATGCCTGTTTTTAGCATACTACAATCATGCTATTAAGTTAGAATTGAAAAAAGTATTCATTCACTAACACACCAAAGTATGGTTTCTTTGCTCGCTATAAACGGTACTGCTCAGACAACTTTAACCACTGGTAAATTAACAACCATGTTTGCATTTGCTAAGTCCAGCTGTACTTAGTTTCTCACACACACACACACACACACACACACACACACACACACACACACACTTTATCAATGAAACAAATAAAAATTCAAAGGCTACATTGTACACTACTGAAGGATCATAATTTTAAAAGAATAATAGATGTTTCTTTCCTGGTATCTTTGCAGTAAAAACAGCATTTGAAGGCCTAAATCGTGTAACATTTAGTGGGCTTCTTAACTGCTTGGATGGGGTTGCTTCAACAGAAGCTCGCATTCTTTTCATGACGACAAATTATCTGGAAAGGTAAGGCATGCTGTCACGGCCTTTTTTGTTCTGTTATGATCAGTTACAAAATAGCAAACTCTTGTCAATATTTGAGCATGTGTAAGTATTCAGCTGATTTTTGTGTACCTTCTTACAACCAGGATTCAACCCTGCTTCTTCACAGGTTAGATCCTGCACTAATTCGACCTGGGCGTGTGGACCTTAAGGAATACATTGGATACTGCAGTTATCAGCAGGTTGAACAAATGTTTAGGAGATTCTATTCTGATCAGGCTGTTGGTGAAAGAGCTGCACAGTTTGCAGATGCAGTGATGAAGACCAAGAAACCAGTGAGCCCTGCACAGATACAGGGATATTTCATGTTTTATAAACAGAGTCCCGAAGCTGCTATGAAAAATGTTGAACAGATCTGGACCTTAGGCTAGCAGTGTCCATGTAGAATGAATTCTGTAATATAGTATCCCATTTTGTTAAGTCAACTGTATTGTAAATAATATAAAGTTTTATTTTTCACTGATCTTTTATTTCTGTCAATATTTACCATTTGTGGCATTTGCTACTGTGGTATCTTTAATTATCAGCAAGGCAGAGTTTATAAAACAATTATACAGTTAAGTTGCACTAATTATTAAGGAATTTCTATTAGCAGAATAAGTAGAAAATAGTGATCACTACTTGCCAAATAGAAGAGTGCTGCAGAAGTCGTCCTTCAGTGCAAACATATGTACACGCACACAGCCACTGTTCTCCCCCCCCCCCCCCCCCCTCTCTCTCTCTCTCTCTCTCTCTCTCTCTCTCTCTCTCTCTCTCTCTCTCTCTATCTATCTATCTATCTAACACTGCCAGCTCATCTAGGGTGAATAGTGATCTTCACTGTGGTGGAAACAGAGAAGTGGTCTGAGGGGAGGAGCAGTAAGTGAAACATTTAAGAGATATTGTGCCAATGTGGAACATGCTGAGTACAGGAAGAATGACTGTCATCTGCATAGGATGCTCGATAGGAGGTTGCCAAGAGAATGTGTGAGAAAATTTGAGGGATGAGGATAAGGAAAGACAGTAGGAAGGATATTCCTCATTTTAGGGTTAAATGGAAGGTAATGGAGAATGTGTTCCAGTAGTGGACACTATTTGTCTAATGGGGTGAGTGCTTCTTTGTAGCTTATCATTAGGTGTTGAGATAACACAAGAAAACTGTTCCTTAAAGAGATTGAGTGTTAAGTCAGTCTTCACAGGGTACAAAGTTCCTCTCATCACTGTGCAATATTAATAACTCCCAGTTCACATCCTTCTGGCGTGGATTCACTGAGGAATTCTTTTAGAAATGTAGTGAGATGATTTTAATTGTTTTATTTCAAAAATCTTGTTTCTACGAGAGTGAAGTCATCCAGCTTACTTTAACAGGAGAAACATAAAACTGATACATATATTTTGGATTCTAAGAGCGCATTATTGTCACTAATTGTATGTGACTTCTTTTGGATCACATTTGGTTATAAAACATAATGCCTGTTTTAGATATGTAACTTATAACAAGAAATAAAATAGACAGATCCGGTTCGTACATTATAATCTTATCACAGTTACTGTTATTCTTGATATACACTGTAAATCAAACGCAGTATAGAAACATATGTTCACCATGAATGTTTCCAGGATTTCCTGTATTGTTAGAAAGTTCCAATTTTTTAAAGTGGTATTTGAAACTAGATTCCTCATTTGTTTTGATGCCATTAAAGCTAAATTAAATATGTGATGCAAGGCACGTGATAACTACAGACACACTATTAGGAACTGCAGTATAGAAGAAAGATTGGAGGGATGCTATAGTATTGTGATAGTTTGTGTATTTGTGGGACCACACAAATCCACATTTAATTTGATCATACTGTTGTATCTGTATTACCATTACCGTATTGAAATATGTTCCAAGTCGCTGCAGTTTATAATCTACTGCCAATGGCAATACAATTGAAAAGGAGTGAGCAATTGATGAATGTCTAAATTTTATTGTGTACTGTTTTAACTTCCGTTTTCATTTTGATGGCCGACTTCTCTGCATCTCTTACTGTTGGCTTCTGCTGAATATTTTCAATGGGGGAAGTCTACAGTCTTGTTAGTGTGTCAAGTGACTACCATCTTCTGATAGTTGATTTTGTTCTGTGGCACACGCTTTGACCATGAGAGATGCAAACATGCAATTAGAGCATGGATTTCCATTGTAATGGAAATTTCTGAGAAAGGATTATAAAACTCTTCTTGCATAATGGTAATTTACATCTTTGCTTAAATGTTTTTAGATCCAGTGTCCATTTAATCTTGCAAAAATGAAACTTTTTGAGTATATGCAATGTCCAGTTCAGAGCTTTTTTTTAAAAAAAACCTTAGTTAAGATTATACTTTAACATACCCTGTTTCTGTTCTTCCAATCCACTGGAAAGTCGTAGAGAAAGTAGCTGCGAACCAGATCCAAAATTTTATTGTAAAAAATATTAGTATAAGTAATCAGTTTGCATTGCAACATGGAACAAACACTCTGGATGCAGTGAATAACTTTATTGAAGACATATGCAAAGCATTGGATCAGAGGAGTAAAGTTGCAGGTATCTTGTGTGATCTTACAAAAGCCTTTGAGTCTATAAACCATGCCTTGTTTATCTACATATTAGATTACTACGGAATAAAGTGCAATGCTCTGAAATAGCTTAAATTGTATTTTCAGAACAGAAAGCAAAGGTAACTATCACCTCAAATGCAGCGAATTATTATTCTAAATGTAGTCTAGTATTACAAGGTGTGCCTCAAGGTTCCATTTTAGGGCCAATCCTATTCCTATTCTACATAAATGACTTATCTGTGAATATAAATTCCCCATTAGCTCTGGTTGTAGGTGATACTGTTTTAATTGAAAATGGTGACACAGAAAAAATTCTGAGCTCTATTGTGAGCCCACATGGTACTCTAGAAAACTGGTTTCAGTTAAATTGGTTGAAACTGAATACTGCAAAAGTCCATGTGATACATTTCTAAACCAAATGCATGAAACTTAAAATACCAAATAACAATCAACTTGTGGAATACACTTCCTCATTTTCTACCAAATAAACTAAGCATTTTTGCATTTTCAATGCATACTAGTAAATTCTGACATTAGTACATGAAATATAGCATATTGTAGTTATTTTGAATGTGTCATTAGGTACGGTATAATTTTCTGGCGAAGTTCAAATAGTGTATTTTGTATACTGAATCTGCAGAGGAAAATTATCTGATACATGTGTACTGCACAGCAAGAAGAATAATGTCACCCATTATTTTGGAAACTGCAAATCCTAACTGCCCCCTCTATATAAATTTACAAAATTACAATGTTCCTACACAGCAGACAAAAATTGAGGAGAATAATTTTAACCATATATACAACGCAAGAAATAAAAAGCATATTCTACTCTCATACCAGCTGACGTTATGCACAGACTCCAAAGTATATGGAAATGACAATGTATAACAAATTAATGGGCAATAACATATTTAACATGTAGCCAGAGATTCTAAAAATAAGGCTATGGCAAAATCATGTGGGACAGATTCTACTATTTGGTAAAGGAATTCATAGAGGATGAAATTATAATTTGAGCAAGGGGCAGTTTATTGCTAGATTTTTTAATATATGATATATAACAGATTATTATTATTATTATTACAAGATGCTGTTATTAACAGCTGTTCTATGTGTACGATGAAATATTACCACAATTTTGATGTGTCACCTGTACCTGAATCAAATGATTTACATTATGTTTGTTATGAGACTAATAAACCACATTTCACAAAGCTTCTCAAATGAAAAGTCTTTCTGAAGATAACTTTCACAGATATAATTATTTCAAAAGTAAGATTTCCAAGCCAAAGGAAAACACTAGCTGTCAACACATGACACAACATAAGGCAAGCATGAAATCAAATTCCAGTGACACAAACAACTTTCTGGGGATGGTGACCGCAGCTCTGAAACCTTATAAATAACAATAACCATTCAAATTATCATAAGAATTATACCAATCAAAAAGTCAAGAATGATGAGATGTTTCCATAAGCTGCATAGCTGTGTGAAGGTGCTTTATTCATAACTAATGGTTTCACATCAGTATAGGCACATATTCAGGTTTATAATGGTTATATTTCCATAATGTAGATGGCCAACTATGGAGTCTCAGCTTTTGGGAAGAACTCTGTATCACAGTGTTGCTACTGTGAACAGTGAATCATTCAGTTTACAAAAATCTACCATCAAGAATCAATGAACAATGGCAAAAATAAGAAAGAAGCAACAGAGCCAAATGTGACAAAAGTGGGCACTAGTAACGGCACAGTGGTCTTCCACCTTCCAGTGTATTGCTGGTCTCCACGGGCTACTTACACCACATCAGTCTGCTAACAATACAGCGGAAATATGCACATTATATGGGATTTTAAGTTTCACTTCACTGGTTTTCATACAGCCCGTGTCCATCGGATGTTATAATAAATCCTATGGGGTGTTATGCAGCCTGGTTCATTCACCATTCATGCTTCATAGATTTTGACAAGCATCTATGTGTGTACTCAATTTTATTAAGATGACCCATGGTTGAGGTTTGACTCTTAACGTGGGTAACTTTCTGAAAACTGGGACTCTGTAATTGTCCATCTGCTTTATGAAAACATAACAATACGAGAGAAGGAAAGTTGCTACTCACCATATAGCGGAGATGCTGAGTCACGATATACACAATAAAAAGACTCACAATCATAGCTTTCGGCCATTAAGGCTTTGTCAGCAGTAGACACACAGTGTGTGTATGTGTGTCTACTGCTGACAAAGGCCTTAATGGCCGAAAGCTATGATTGTGTGAATCATTTTATTGTGTCTATTGCGACTCAGCATCTCCGCTATATGGTGAGTAGCAACTTTCCTTCTCTCGTATTGTTACATTCCATCCTGGATTTTCCATTGTTTGATTTATGAAAACATAATCATTATAAAACTGAAGATGCATCTATACTGACATGAAACCAGTAGTTGCGAATAAATCACCTTCATAGCCATGCAGCTTTTGGAAACACCTCATCATTCTTGACTTTTTAATTGTTATAATTTTTATGAATATTTGAACAGTTACCGACTGTTGTTACTGAAATAATTCATGTTCAACTTAAATACGTTCTAAGTGGTTCGCAACAGATGCTTAATGCTTTTTTAATCAATTTGTTGACTGGATGATTCAATGGAAAAGTCAGAGGAAGGATAGGCCATACCATGCCCAGTATAGCACTGTTGTGTTCAAACCGACCTTTGAGTTGAGTGTATCATAATCTTTAGATTCCTTCAGTCAGATATAAGTATAGTTATCCATTTTTATTTGATTATTGTTAAAGTTTTGTTGAAAGATAATTTTTCCTGTTCAATAATATGATTACGCAGTTACTGTGTGTGATCCAAACAAAAAAAGAATCTAGCACTACCATTTGTTATAGGACTCTTCACTATCATTTCAGTTTGCAAAAAATTGTTATCATTATAAATGTGTATTCTTAAAAACTATACAAATGTTTTGTAGTCTTGACACAACGGTTGGCACTGGTTATTTTCCGAAAATTCAAAGGAAAGAACAGGGTTAATTTTGCATGTAATTTTCAAAACAGCATAGCATCTTATTTTGGCATCTCCCTCTCTGTACTGACAGTTTCATTCTCTGTATTACTGAAATAGAAGCGGAAACATATCTATAACTACACTGAGTGGAATCTGAATAATCACATTTATAAACTTGTAGAGATTTTTACTATGTAAGTCATTTGTGAGGCTTCTGACTAGTGAGGCACAATTATTACTTTTTCCCCTTCTTTCCTTTAGCATCCTTCTCCTTTCCTTTGCTCTTTTTCTTTCTATATGGACCTAGACCCCTGCGAACCATTGTGCCCCTCCACCAGGCTTGTATTCTTGTAGCTGTCATATTTATAAAAATTTCTTCAGCTGCCTTTCGTTCTCTTTCAGCTACAAATTCTAGGTAGTCTCTTATTTCTTCTTGGTGTTTCTGATACTGAAACGACAGAAAAATTATTTTAAATACAAAGCTCAGAATTACAGTGCATAATTTTAAAACTGCTGTTACATGTGCACACTATCCATAGTTGCACAGTTTTTCATCAACAAATACAGTACATACTTAATAAAAAGAAAAGATTTTGAAGAAAATATAGTTGCTATTTCCTTCTCATTTTTGTGAACAAAATGCAAGGAGGTTGATAACATTTGGTGAACTAGACATCAAATGTTAAGGTCAATTTACGTAGGAGACCATTCTTAGAATAATGGACAAGAGACTGGCATGTATAGTGCAATTAATGTGGTCTGTTGACAGATACTTTAACTAGTAGTGCTGTAAGAATTTTTTGTAAGTATACAAGGACAAAACTTTTTGTCATCTGAACAAAGAAGTAGAAACGAAGAACTGATTTGCATGTAAACTTTGCACAAGTGTCCAGCAAGGTTGTCTTTTTTGCCATATGACTTGTCAATTAAAAAAAAATGGTTTGAATCCATCAGAGGTACACAGAACATCTAAATCATATCTATACTTTATCAGAATTGACCAAAATGCTTAAGGAAGCATTTCATTCATAAGCAAGAGGAAAATCTCTAGTAAAAAGGAGTCGTATCACTGCTGGTATTGGAACATTGCTCAGTTTTTACAGTGTTACGGCTATTACAAAAAAACTTATTTAAAATTATGAGATATCTGTTTATGCACATTCAGTAATACTTGATAATGGAAAATTCTTTGAGCTGCAGCACAATGACAATTTGCATATCACACAAGTCAGTAGGATACACACTCGGGTACCATTCACAAGTGTTGTCAGAGCCCAATGTTTGAAGATAATATTTGCCATTCCTACCCCACTTATTTCATATTTTCTTAATTAATCCTAAACACCATCTTTACAATGACTTGTATCAAACTAATTCCTCATTTATCTACTATTGTTTCGATGCTACATTCATTTTTGTTATCTCCATTTATGCTTTTTTTCGCAACTGCTTATATGTCACACTATATGTTATAATTAACAAGAAAGAAAGGATGAAGATACTAACTATGCTGCAAGTTGCAGCTGATGGAAACAGTTAAATATGTTTTTTATGCTATTCTGGATTAGTTCATTCTAATGACTCCATGAAAAACTGGTTCGTATGTTTATAGTTTATGAAGAGGAAGTTAGTACGTTCAATATTGCATTTTCTTGTTAGAAAATTTATGAGGACAGATTGCATACTGAAATTAATATTTGTCAAAAGTGACATCCTTACGTTATTCATGAAAATTCCTATTATTGCAGAACAAAAAGTTGAGAGAGTGACCTTGATTCCTGCTACTTCAAATTGGTCAATTAGAGAAACTGCAGGTGACACACTGACAGAATGAAAGTTGTGCAACAGTCATTCCAAAGAGATATTTTGTTGACTAGCAAAGAGAGAGTCTGCCAATGATAATATGACCAAGGAAAATGTGTACCTATAAGGTGAGGACAGGGGGGTGTGCATTTTGGACCTACTTGAAATACTCTATTCCCGAACGACATTGTTCCCTATTCTCTTTTATTTCTTCTACAGTGAGGAGAATAACATGGAGCAAAGTTATGTTTTTTGTTTGCCCAGAATATTGGAACAGCTCCATCTCTTCCTCCAAAAGCATAACACATTTTGACTGAGCAGACTACAGGTTGCATGTGGCAAAACAAATACTTCCCAAGGGCCACCTCCTTTACTATACAAAATATAATAAAGTGCAACAGAATTGTTTTGATATATAATTCTTATATTTTCTTCCTACACCAGTAACAGCCAAATGGAAAAAAAATTACAGCTTACTCACCGTAGTAGAAGGTATTATTAGTTTAATTTTACATTCACAGTTGCTACAGGAGCAGAAGGTATAGAAGTTGAAGAATGTTCGAAGATTCCATTCTGAAAATTATTTAGTTAGATTGTCTGAGTCGATTTTCTGCATATTTAACAGTTCAACAACATGGGAAGGACAGTTTATTACCTCAGAATGGAGTGATGTGGAACAGATTTTCAATAAATTTCCCCATAATTTTACTTCCATGCTTCATGAAACTTTATATAGAGAATCATTCAACAATGTGTTATAATGTCTTTGAACTCATATTTTAAGTATATTTTGTTAAGACCAGTTCTGTGAGTTTAAAAACATTTATTTGTGCTTTAATCTCCCTGTAGTGCACTACGAAGGTGAAGTAAGATGGAGATTTTGCTCTCCCCCCCCCCCCCACCCCCACCCCCCCTGTGCCTGGCCCCGGAGGGAAATAACGCTACAGACAACAGTAAGTAGAGAACTGTCTGTTTAAGGCTATCACATACAAAGTTTTACTGGTTTATGTTAACAACAGGACAATTTCTGAAAAGAAGTCAATTTTAATGCACTCTAACACGGGGAAAAAAAAAAAAATACCACGCAAACATCTGCTTATCAAACTTCCATTATATCAACATGCTTGAACAATGCCAGGAAGAGAGCTCTTCCTCTCCTGACATCTTTACAGACATTAGTTCTCCATACAATATCATTGTACACATCATCTTGGTTGTCAGAAGCTTTAGGAAAATGGAACATAATTTTTTCCCTTCCTTTTGTCTTAGAAAATTTACTGCAATCATCTTATCCTTTGCTGTGGCAATTATCCGTCTTACATTAAGTTTTGTCTGAGTCGCAGATAGGCACAACAAAAGGACTGTCACAAATAAAGCTTTTGGCCCGTAAGGCTTTTGTCAAAAATAAACACACACACACACACACACACACACACACACACACACACACACACACACACACTGGGGGGGGAGGGGGGGGCAGCACACGTGCGCATCATCTATTTTAGACGAAGGCCTTACTGGCCAAAAGCTTTGTTTGTGGCAGTCTTTTTGCTGTGCCTATCTGCAACAGCATCTCCACTGTATGGTGAGTAGCAACTTTTCTTCTCATAATATTGCAATATTGTTACATTCCAGCCTGGATTTTCCATTGTTTGATAAAGTTTTGTCTTGTGGTCTTCATCTGTGAGGAACTTCACCATAATGAAGTCCGTAGCTTATTCCCTAGTTCTAAGTGGAAATTGACATTTTATTTCACAACTGCTGTTCTCATCTGCAGGAGCCTGTATTTTTTCTTCAGTGCCTCCTCCCTCATCAATCAATGTTCAGCCGATCAGACATTAGTGGATGACTGATGTTCAGATATACTGGTGTGAGTGTGAGAAGTTGTAGCAACACAGCCAAAATTGGCTGGAGAAATGTTCATACCTGGTTGAACAGTCAGCTTTCTGCCTCTACTTCTTGGTGAACCACTAGATCTAGCTATGACAAGCTCTTGAGATAGAACATCAGCCCATATATTCTCCGACCCTTAGTGCTGAACTTTTCTTGGCAATTTCTACAGCATTTTTTCATGTTCTAATGGTATTATACCACATGTGCTAGAGCCAGAGGTGACATTCCTCAGCATTCTTTCAACTTTCTCCAATGCTTCATTCAGTTTTCTTGGAAACTGGACATTTGGCAGGTAGCCCTTGTACAATTTTTCCAGTTCATCAGAACAGCCTGCCTTGTTGCTTTAAATGAGTGTGAATACTGCAACGTCCAAGGGCTGAGTAAGATATGTAGAATTTGGAGGCAGCATTATAAAAGCAATACAGTGATCATGACACAGCTTCACCAGTTCCTGGGAGAGATGGTTTGGAAGATTGTCCCCCATAACAGCTTTTCTTCCATCAAATCATCCCAAGTATGGAAGACCTCTTTTCACAAACTATTCGTTGAATAATGGCATATCAAAGCAGCCAATTTGCTTACTGTGTAGTGTGAGCCCTCAACACCACCTTCTGGCCAAGTTGAGTAGAGACTTGTGACCCCACCCTAACAGACAACTAAAGTTGGAAACACCTCTCCACTTCCAGATACAGCAAATATTTACTGCTTGGTTGTTTGCTGAGATCAATAACTCTTTCTCTACATCAAAACCCTCTTCTCACAATGATCTTGAAAGACCCTGGATCACCTGTCAAATTTGTCTCATCATAATTTAGTATCCTCTCTGGAGGAATACCTTTAAATTAGCTTCCAGATCTTTAAAGCAGGCAATTAGATTTCTTCATCTGCAGCAGCCCTTGATTTCTTCACATTTTCAGATAAATGAAATTGTGAAACTGGGATGTTGATGGAAGAGATTCTCAATCCCATCTCTCGCAGGTCTTTTTAAGCCTTGACCTTGTTCACATGATGTCCACACTAATCCAGAAAATTTTTACCATATCACTAAAATCACCATTTTGGGGAGGGGGGGGGGGGGGGGGGGCACCCCAAGTGCGCAATGATTTAAATATCTTCTACTATTAATTTTTCACATTCTTCACTTAAAATTTGCTGACCTCCAGGTTTCCTCCTAAATTTTTCATTTACCTTATTTCCCAGTGTTGTTTTTGGAACACCATATTCCCCAGCCATTTTCCTTAAGGTTCTGCACTCTGCAACAGCCTTTTTCTGTGCATTTTCATTATATTTAAAGAGTGCAGAACTCCCAGGAATCTTTTTACACTTTCTGACCATGTCCCACTTCACCCCTGAAAACAGGAATTATTTCAACAAATAAGCTTCATTGATAAATTAATGGCAATAATATTATGAAAATTCGTGTACAACATAACCTGTATGCTAGGTCTGGGATTATTTGTTAGTTTGAGAACTGTATTAATGTCCTTCAAAGCTATGAAAGAGGTTTGTGAAGATTTGGCATAGTTTTCATTTTCCTAAATGAAAGAAAAAATATTCTGTGAATCACTTACTGACAAAATTAGCTTAAAATACAATGTATCAGCTTTATTAAACCTCGACAGATAAAACTAAGAGCGAAGACTAACTTGAGAAAGAGTCTCTAAACGTCAACACCAACAAAACAGCAAAGGTAATATGACGACTCACTTCACCCTACATGTTCTGTTTCACCCCACTCTATGGTATTCTCCATGTTGTTGCTATTCCATCTTGTACTTTCCATTGTTTTATTTAACAGGTCAGTTTTTTCAACATTTCTGTGAAACTTTCTTGTTACCATTCAGGTTGTTTTTTCTTTTAAAAACTTAACATCCCCTTGTTACAAATAAATATGGATACCACATATTTGATCAGTATTTCAGTATGGGCACAAAAGTATTTTGTAAGCACACACCATGTGTTAATCATGTTTCTTGAAAAATGTAACTATTACAAAAGAAAAATTAAACCATAAGAATCTTTGAATCTATCATAATGAATCTGAGCACAGCTACTGTAGATGACAAATCAATACGTCAAATTTTAGTGCAAAAGCTGGTAGAATCAGTGAGGTGTGCAATAGCTAACATATGAGATAAAAAGCCTAACCAGTATAACTTTGATACAGCCACAACACAGGTAACTGTGCAGCACAGGTGGACAATACTGAAGTCATTCTTAAGGTTAATTCACATGCAACAATCTTTCTGTGAACATCACATCTGTACTGATAGATTGTAGTATGTTGACCGGTGAGTTGTGCAGGTAGGACATGCTCACAAACCTGGAAGTTGGAGCAGGAGGCTTGAGAAAAATTGCTCAAATCTGTGGACACACATCATCTATGCAGACAAATCACAGTATGTGGATAGAAAATCACCACAAAGCTGGTACATGAAACAGTTTTAGTCAGCTGTTTGTTAAGTCTAGTGTTTCTCATCTTTGCATACACAGTGAACTCTAGTATAGTTTATATGCGTCAGTTCTTTACGGAATTCATTGCTGAATTAACTGAAATATATAGGAGTCACACATGTTTGTGGAAAGTTGAGACCCAAAAAATTGTACAAAATTACCACTTCTGCCTGCTATATGATTAGAAACCATTCTTACTTTGACCAGAATAAGGGCAGTAGACTTTTTCTAGGTATTATCCTATGCCGTAATACTATTCTATACCACGATCTTTTGTGGCAGTGTAGCTAAAATAAAATATTTATTTGACAGAAGAGTGGAATCAGAATGTTGTGTTACATTGATAAAGGTGTGGTGTCACCTCCAGACACCACACTTGCTAGGTGGTAGCCTTTAAATCGGCCGCGGTCCGTTAGTATACGTCGGACCCGCGTGTCGCCACTATCAGTGATTGCAGACCGAGCGCCGCCACACAGCAGGTCTAGAGAGACTTCCTAGCACTCGCCCCAGTTGTACAGCCGACTTTGCTAGCGATGGTTCACTGACAAAATACGCTCTCATTTGCCAAGACGATAGTTAGCATAGCCTTCAGCTACGTCATTTGCTACGACCTAGCAAGGCGCCATTACCAGTTACTATTGATGCTGTAAAACATGTACCGTCAAGAGCGATGTTCATCATTTATGGATTAAAGTTAAGTATTCCACAGCTACGTCCTTTTTTGCTAGTCTCATTTCCTTGACCTGTTCCAGACCTCACGCCAGCCTGCGTGAGCTAAAATGCGTGCCTTTCGGCTTCCTCTCATAGTGGGTTGGCTCTCTTGCCAATCCACAACAAAAGGAATGTTTTGCAACAGTGTCTTCAGTGACATAGGAATACATATACTTCTGTGTAAATACATTTACTCACAAATGGAATACATGGTTCGTAACAAGAGTGAATTAAAGGTAAACTGTCAGTTCACTACTACAACATTAAAAATGAAAGTTCTCATATAAACTATGAATCCCTACTTACAGTTCAGAATTCTGGTGAAAAGGTGAACAGGTTGTTGATAAGACTTTAGGCAGCACATTAAAAATATCCGTATGCTTAGAACCAAAGTCAAAGATGGTGTGGCCATTCCTGCAATTTGTTAGAACACATGGAGTACAAAACACATGTCCCTGTAACTTGTCACAAATCAAAATTTTACATAATTGAGATATTTTGCTTTTCTTAATGAAATCTTTCTTCACGGCAATTACATAGGTTGCATGTATCATGTACCGTTTCACTCAATGTTTTCTTGGACATTGATGTCAAAAATTTTAAATCTTTGTAATTTCTTCCTGTTGCCAGGAATCATAGTGTTGTGCTATCAGCCATTCATGTGACAAATTTACTCTCCACATAAAAATATTTTGTTGTGTTGTATGCCTCCATGCTCATTTGCAAACAATTTGTCAATCATTGGGTTTGCAAAGTAACTCACAAAATAAAACTGTGAAAACTGCTGTACCTTAAGGAGCCACTACCTTGACTGGTTAGATCATTATTTCTGCCACTGAATCTTTATTAACAATCTTTAAGGCTAGTTGCAAACACAGATCTCACCAGAATTTCCTGTGCCCTGAATTGAAATATTCTTCAAAAGAGGGTGAGTGCTTGCTACTGAAAGTTCTTTCCTAGACTAATAGATAGTGGTCAGCAGCATATTGGAGTTATGTCTGTAAACTGAAGGCAACTTATTGCATGCACATACATTCATGCAGACAGATTGTTGCATGTGCACTGGCCTTCACGTCAGTGAAGTAGTAGGATGAAGTACAAAATTAGTTGTTTCATGCTAATTTTTATCTTGAATGTAGTACAAACACCAGCACCATGAAACTTGTTTATTTTGGACCACTGATTCTCTATACGACGTTTTAACTGGGCAAGGCTGGATCCATTGACACACTGGCAGCTGATGATGGTTCATATGGTAAACTGGAGACCATTTACACCCATTCATTTTGTTTTCATACCCCCAGAAAGGTGATTTTTAGCCAGGATAACCACTTTACTGTACAGTAAAGTACACCTAGAACTGGAGTAATGGACATTCTAGAGAAAGCAACACTGGCCAAGCCATGCATTAAAAAAATGAACATAATAAAACATTTATAACTTAGGATGGAGATGATATACACACTGTACCTCAGTTGGGAGCTACAGAGTCATGGCTCAACATTCATTCATAACTCTCTCATTCACCTGCTGACTGAATGGTACACAAAGATACTGAAGTGTGTTCAGCAATTAGAAGTTCTGCCTTGGTCTTGGGTGTTTTTAATTTTTTTTAAATCTTACCAGAACCGCAAGGTCCTCCAGTTCCTGGAAGTGCTGCTCACGCTGTTCTGTCAGTTTTGAGATATGGAGCTGCCTCTCTTCAAGTTCAGTGATGTATCTATGGTGCCAATCGTCTATTTCTTGCAGAAGTTTCTGAAACATAAACAGAAAAAAAAGCCCTGCTTAATTTATCAAATAGCTGAATGCATACAATTGTTTAGTTTTATGTTTTTTTCTTACAAATTATGCTTCATTATGCAACCAGTTTAGTATGCCTCTAGCTAATCCTTGAATCCTTTCTCTTGTATAATTTGACTATTATAATTACCTGTCTCAGTGCAACTGCTTCTAGCCTGTCTGTGAGATATTGACATTGACATAATGAAATTTTTATAATACAAGGTGCAAAAGACAAGTCCACTGTACTTCACCTGCTGACTGAATGGCAAACAAAGACAGTAAGAGAAAATTCCTGAAATGTGCCTACTGTCATTATTTTGTAAATGTATGACTATATTTATGAATTCAGCTAATGTAAGTGGATGTCTCCTTCCATCTGAATTTTTTTAAGCAAATTGAAAGGAGAAACATTAAATAAAACAGGAAGAAGTAGATTTTAGCACTTGTGATTAGTTTTATAGTGCAAAGCATTTTGTGACACAGGATGCAGGCTGTAACCTCATGAATATACACCCTTCTTTAGCTGCGTAATATTGAAAACAGGTGCACCATTAGCAACACTAAACAAGTGCACTTGAGAACACTAAATGACAAAATATCATGAATCTGCACACACTGAACAGAACATTGTTTTGTTTCCTGATGACTTAGTTTGGAGCCAGACAACTAAAACATTTACATATGGAAAGGGTGTGTAACCAAAGAACTTGATTTTTGTCTTTGAGCTATCATGATATTGTGGACTGCTGGTGTCGGTTGAAATCAGCATAAGTAGTCTCACAAAAATTCATATGACTCAGAATACTTCTGAGATTTTCCAATATCTTATTCTGGAAATTGTTCCCTTTTAAAGCATGAAAATGCACATCTCATGAGCTTCAGTTTTTAGCACTTCCTATTACTTTTCTTCTGATTTCCCTTTGCCTTTCTCCACCTCCAGCCATCCCCCTCCCCAATGAGAAAAAGAAGAAAAATCTGGTAGATTATAACACAACAATATCATTACCATTCTTTCTATATCACATTAGGAGCATAACCAGTGGCCATTTCATACTCCATTTTTCATCTATGATTACCGTGTTACACTATGTTTATTATTTTTCAGTGCATTCTGTCACTTAAATAAGGCTACAGAACATTTTTCCATGTGTATGGCACATTACGTTTTAATGCTTACAATCTGTTCTTTGTATAGTGTTTTATTTTACAGAAATGAAATAATGTTCAAAATTTACTTACATTTTGTGATTCATTTATGTATCGTTCAACAGCCTCACCAACTTTGACCTCAGTACTGCTTTGTCCCTCAAGTTCCTCAATAGCTTCAGTAAGATGTCTCTCTTGTAGATTATATTTGAGAAGATTCTGACTTTGCCTTGCCCTTTCCCAGTGATCGACATATCTGAGCTGCATTTCGCTGTCAAACATCACATCTTGCATTTGATCCTAATCAAATTTAAACATTTGCATGAGAATGATGTTCAAATAAATCACAAAGAAAGTGCTTTGTTATTCAGATTATGTGTGAACTTTATGAAAACCTTTAGTTTTGCAATAATTTCATCCCTCTGATAAAGCTTGTCATGAATTTCTTTTGCTTCTTCAACAATCTTTGCCTGCAGATATTTTACTTCCTCTGAATTTCGCTCTTCTTGTTCTATAAGGTCTTTCTCTTCCATTTGGACCAATATCTCTTGGAGAACAGTTCTGCTTAACACGTGGAATGATCCAGTGGCCTTTATTTCTTCCACTGTTGCCTGCAATGTCTTTTCTAAAAATGCACTGAAGTAATAAAAAACTAAATTAGAATTTAAACTTTGACAAATAAACAGATTTAAACCAACATTTTTTCCCTTTGAGAACAACTGATTTCTTTATTGTATTTAGCACTGAAATTGAAAGAACTGACTACATGAAATCAACATTAAAGTTTCACATGTTATATTGCATATAGATCACACCAGTTAGATCTTTGTAACTAATTTAGTAAAGGAACTGAATTTTTATATTATATCTAGCTGAATTCATTGCTAGCTCGTAATTTAGAGAGACAGAAAATCAAAAATTATCTGGAAAGAAAGCAACAAGTAAGGGTGGTTGTGCTGTAGGATAGTGTTTAAAATGCCAGACATCACACTGAGGTGACAAAAAGCATGGGATAGTGATAAGCACATACACAGATAGTAGTAGTATAACATACACAAGGCATAAAAGGGCAGTGCATTGGCAGAGCTGTCATTTGTTCACAGGTGATTCAAGTGAAAAGGTTTCCAACCTGACTATGGCTGCATGACAGGAATTAACAGACTTTGAACGAGGAATGGTAGTTGGAGCTAGACACATGGAACATTCCATTTTGGAACTGGTAAGAAAATTCATTATTCCAAGGTTGACAGTGTCAAGAGTGTGTTAAGAATACCAAATTTCAGGCATTACCTGTCACCACAGAGCTGCAGCATTTACGTAGAGTTGTTAGTTCAAACAGACAAGCAACACTGGATGAAATAACCACATATATCAATGCGGGATGTACAACAAATGTATCAATTAGGACAGTGCAAAAAAAATTGGCTTTAATGGGCTATGGCAGCAGATGGCCAACTCTAGTGCCTTTGTCAACAGCATGATGTCACCTGTAGTGCCTCTCCTGGAATTGTGACCATATCAGTTGGACCCTAGATGACTGGAAAACCGTGGCCTGGTCAGAAGAGTCCTGATTTCAGTTGGTAAGAACTGATGGTATCGATGTAGACTCTATAAAGCCATGGAACCAAGCTGTCAACAAGCAGCAGCACTCTGTCTTCAGGCCACAAGTGGCCCATCGGGACCATCCAACCACCGTGTCATCCTCAGCTGAGGATGCAGATAGTAGGGGCGCGTGGTCAGCACACCGCTGTCCCGGTCATTATGATGGTTTTCTGTGACCCGAGCCGCTAATATTCGGTCAAGTTGCTCCTCAATTGGCATCACCACTGAGTGCACCCCGAAAAATGGCAACAGCATATGGCGGCCCGGATGGCCACCCATCCGAGTGCCGGCCACGCCTGACAGCGCTTAACTTCGGTGATCTGACAGGAACTGGTGTATCCACTGTGGCAGGGCTGTTGCCCCTAAGCTGTCAACAAGGCACTGTGCAAACTGATGGTGGTTCCATAATGACGTGGGCTGTGTTTGATGGAATGGACTGGGTCCTCTGGTCCAATTGAACTGATCATTAACTGGTAATGGTTATGTCTGGCTACTTGCAGACCATTTGCACCTATTCATGGACATCAGGTTCTCAAGAAATCATGTTCCCTCAATTGTTCGCCATTGGTTTGAAGAACATTCTGCACAACTTCAGCGAATGATTTGACCACCCAGATCACCCAACTCAAATCCCATTGAACATTAATGGGGCATAATTAAGAGGCCAAATCCTGTAGTGGCAACACTTTGGCAATTATGACAGGCTAAGGAGGCAGCATGGCTCAATATTTCTGCAGGGACTTCCAACAACTAGTTGAGTCCATGCAACATTGAGATGCTGCACTACACTGGGCAAAAAGAGGTCTGACATTATATTAGGAGGTAATCATGATTTTTGTCACCTCAGTGTATATTGCAATAATTAGATAAAGCACTGAAAGACCTAAGTCAAAATAAGGCCCCTGGAGTAGACGAAATTCCCACAGAATTATTAAGATGCTCTGTTATTCAAGACATGTGAGACAAGCAAAATACCCTCAGACTTCAAGGAGAGTAGATTAATTCCAGTTCCAGAGAAGGCAGACACTGACAGTTGTTAATATTATTGAATCACCAGTTTAATAAGTTATGTTTGCATACTGCTGACACAAATTATTTAGAAAAAAATAGAGAATGTGGTGGAAGCGAACATCTGGGAAGATCAGAGTTTGGGTTCTGGAGAAATGTAGGAAAACGTGAGGCAATAATGACCCTTAGAAGATAGTTTGAAGACTCCTCTAAATTGTGAAGGTAGTGGGGATGAAATACAGTTGGCAAAAAGTTATCAACAGTTATACAGAAACCAGACTGCAGTTATAAGAATCAAAATACATGAAAGGAAAGCAGTAGTTGGGAAGATAATAAGACAGAGTTGTAGTGTATGTCCAATTTTATTTAGTCCATACGTTGAGAAAAAAGTAAAGGAAACCAAGTAAAAATTTGGAAGGATATTGAAGTTCAAGGAGAAGAAATAAAACTTTTGAAGTTTGCTGATAAGACTGTCATTGTGACAGAGATAGCAAAGGACTTGAAAGAGCAGTTCAACAGAAGGCACAGTGGATTAAAAAGAAGTTATAAGATGAACAGCAACAACAAAAGTAAAACAAGGGTAATGGAGTGTAGCTGAATTAAAACATTTGATGCTGCAGGAATTAAATTAGTAAATAAGACACTAAAAACTGTAGATGAGTTTTGTTACGTGGACAGTGGCAAAAGTGATGTTAGCTGAAATACAGAGGTATAAACGCAAACTGGCATTTCTGAAAAAGAGAGATTTGTTAACATCTAATACTGTATAAACTTAAATGTTTGGTAGTCTTTTCTGAAAGTACTACGAGGGTAAGCCAATTATTATCTGCAAAGTCATTATAAAATTTTATTGTACTCAAATAGGAAACTTACAAGAACATCATTTTTCGACATAGTCTCCTTGCATTTCAATGCACTTGGTCCATTGTTGTACAAGCTTCCTGATGCCCTAATAAAAGAAGGTTCTCAGTTGAGCTGCGAGCCAGGAATGCACCGCTTCTTTCACTGCTTCATCCGAGGCAAATGCACTGCCCCTTAATGCCTGTTTGAGTGGACCAAACAAGTGATAGTCAGAAGGGGCAAGATCGGGACTATGTGGACGATGATCCAGTACTTCAAATTTGAGTTTCGGAGTGTTTCAGTAGTGTGCGCAGCAGTATGTGGATGGGCATTGTTGTGCAACAACACAACACCTTTTGACAGCAATCCTTGGTGTTTGCTTTGAATTGCAGGCTTTAGCCTGGCAGTAATCATCTCACTGTAATATATGCTGTTTATTGTTGTAGCCCTATCCCCATAATGTTTCATTACTGGACCCTGTGCATCCCAAAAAACCATAAGCATCAGTTTTCCTGCAGACAGAACTTTTTCTTGCACAGCGAATTTGAATGTTTCCATTCCATACTCTGCCATTTACTCTCCAGCTCATAATGATGGATCCATGTTTCATCACCAGTAATGATCCTGTCTAATAAGTTGTCCCCTCTGTTATCATAATGATCCAAATGCTTTTTGCAGATGTCCAAGTGCATTTGCTTATGCAACCGTGTGAGTTGTTTTGGGACACATCTTACACAAACTTTATGAAACCCATGTCTGTTGGGGATGATTTCGTAGGCAGAGCCGTGACTAAATTGCAGACGATGTGGCACTTCATGTCTGTCTAAGATAATCATTTCACATGAACGCTCAATGGTTTCTTCATTTGTGGTGGTAAACAGACGTCTGGCTCCTTCATCGTGCATAACACTTGTGCGGCGACTATTTCGGAGTTTTTTAATCCATTCATAGACAACCCATTGTGGCAAAACACAGTTTCTGCACTGTACCAAAAGTCTTTGATGAATTTTGGTCCCTGATATGCCTTCTGACCACAAAAACAGATCACTGAATGTTGCTCTTCTTTGGTGCAAATAGACACTGGAGCAGACATTATTAACAGCACAGCAGTGACAACGAAACTAACCTAGCAGCTTGAAAATTGCAAAGATATAACAACAAATAAACAAAGCATGCATTATCAACGTAAAACGACACTACTACCAAAATAAACAAAAATATAGCTAAATTGCAGATAATAATTGACTTACCCTCGTATCTGAGTATCCAGTATTGCTCGGGTATGTGTTTATTCCAGTTCTATTAGTCCACCTTCTTCTTCCCCATCTCTGTCCATCTCCTCTGCACTCCTCTCTGGTCATCTCCTACACCCCTTCTCTCCATCCACCCCTCCACTTTCTGTCCATCTCCTTCTGCCCCTCTCTGTCAATCTGCTCTCTCCCACTCTCTCTGTCCATTTGCTCTTTCTCCTCGGTCTTCTCCTCCCCTCAGTATCTATCTTCTCTTGCACCCCTATTTCCCCCTCACCCACTCTATATCCTCCTCGACCCCTCTCTCTATCCTCCTCCTCCTCCTCCTCTCTCTGCCACTGCTCCCCCCTCTCTATGTCCATCTCCTCCTCTCTCTGACCATCTCCTCTTCTTCCATTTCTCTGTCCATTTCTCCCTCCCCTCTCCTTATCCATCTACTCCTCCCATATAACTGTGTCCATGTCCTCCTTTCCCCTCTCTGTCTGTCCACCTCTTCCTCCTCACTTCTCTCTCTCCATTATCACCCACACCCCAGCAGGAGGCTGCTGGTTCTTACCTCCATGGCATTTCTTACAAGACCTTAAGTAATATGTGTACCAAGTTTGCTTGAAATCAATCATGGCACTTAGGAGGAAACTTTTAACCATGGTTTTGGCTACATGAGCACATGTCACATATATTTAATATATTGTGCACATATTTCACCTATATTTCTAGTGAATTTCACCCTGCAGGTTCATTTTCATGCAGCTCAATGTTTATGACACCATGTCTCCTAAACTTTGAGTCATACAACAACATAATTTTGTAGGTATGTTCCAAGTGGCATATGTGAATACTGTCAGCGAAATAAATTGCAAATAGAGTAAATAGTAAAGAAGTAATAAATTAAAACATGATGCCTGATGTGGCAGTTTTATTGCAAGAACAAAAAAAAATGTAAGTAAATGATAATTGTTTTTTTCCTTTTGCTTTTATTCTTTCATCATTTTGCGGTGGTTGTCAGCAAAAAAAAGTTTCTTAAACATTTAAAATTATATGTAAAGTTTGTTGTAAGTCACTAAATGCTCTCATTCTCAAAAACTGGATGAATAAAGTCTGCGTATTCGTGCATTGTGGGTTACACTACTTTTTCAGCTCCATCCCTTCGATGGGTTGGTGATTCTTACCCCAAAATGATTATTTCTAGACAGTAAGTGATATGTGTAACTAATGAGGAGGTACTCACCTGAATACAGAGATTTATGGGATTACTTGACTAAAAGAAGGGATTAATTGATAGGACACATCCTGTGGCATCCAAAAATTATCAGTTTGATAATGGAAGGGAGAGTGGAGGGTAAAGACTGTAGAGTAAAACCAAGGCTCATCTACAGTAAGAAGGTTCCAATGAATGCACGAGGTGGAATCCAAAATTTTCAGAACTGGTGCTGTCATCTGGAAAGTAGGAGTCAGTGTGCACAGTAGCATTCAGCTGGGAGGACTTGTTGCGTGTTCACAGTGATTTCTATAATACTCTGTGTTTGGTCTGTGGTGATTTTACAATGGATCTGTGAACAGAACAGCACGTATGTATCAAATTCTGTGTGAATCTCGGGAAAAGTGCTATGGAGACCGTTGCAATGATTCAACAAGTGTTGGGGGACACAGCATGAGCCATATGCGTGTGTTTGAGTGGCATACTTGGTTCAGGGCCGGCCATACAGATGTCGATCAAGATGCTCACTCTGGAAAGCCCATTAGCTGCACAACGCCATTCATTGTTGCCAAACTTCAACAATTGGTTCGTGCGGATCGACATTGAACCATTCAATACCTTGCAGATGAAGTGTGTATTGGTTACGGGACATGTCAATGAATGTTGACTGATGAATTGGGCAAGCATCGTGTCGCCACAAAATTTGTGCCAAGGGTCTTGACTGCTGATCAGAAGGCACAGCGTGCTGAAGTAAGCACGGACCTTCGTCAGACCACATCTGATGATCCAACCTTCTTGTCATGGGTTATCATCAGTGATGAGAGCTGGATTTATGGTTATGACCCAGAGACAAAGCAACAATTGTCCCAGTGGAAGAGCCTGGGCTCTCCAAGACCCAAAAAAGCGAGACAGGTGAAGAGCAAAGTCAAGAGCATGATCATCATTTTCTTTGATACCAAGGGAATTGTGCACAAAGAATTCGTCCCACCCAACCAAACAGTAAATTCCACGTATTACTGTAACGTTTAGCGACAGCTCCGTGAAAACGTGCACTGACGACGGCCCGAACTTAGGCGTCAAGGGAACTGGCTGCTGCATCACGACAATGTGCCCTGTCTCACATCCTTTCTCACCAGAACCTTTTTGGCAAAAAACAACATGGTAGTTGTACACCACCCACCATACTCGCCAGATTTGGCACCTTGCGACGTCGCACTATTCCCAAAACTGAAACTCAAGTTGAAAGGCCATCGGTTTGACACTCTAGAGAGGATTCAAGAAGCATCACTGGCGGTGACAAACACCCTCAAAGAACAGGGATGGCACCTCGTAGGTTGTGGTAAGCAGAGATGAGGAGGCTTGCATGACAATAGACAACCAATGAGAGCTGCAGAAAACCAGTGTTCAGAATGAAGACCACAACAAGCACAACATACCAGGGAGACAGAATGGCTGACCTTCAGGACACACACATGTGAAAGTGGAAAAGCTCTATATGTATTATCAATATCAATAGATGGCATTAACCAGGTTCTCAGAGAATTTGCAAATCCTTCTGGGCGGATGAAGAGGTCTGGTGTTCCTTCAATAGTCAGTTGTTGCTTGGTACGTGTGTCAAATAAAAACTGAACATCAGAGGTATATCACAGCCCTGATGGTGCCTAACACAATACTAGGTGAAACATCAGGATGATATCTTCTGCTAGACCACAGTCCATCAGCTCATTAAGCTTTTTGTACTGTGTATCTCCTATGAGTCATCAGCCACATATTTTCCAGTGTTTTGGAAGAGATTTGCAATTTTGATTTTGAAATGTGTAGACAGAGTCAGCCAAAAATTCTTCTCGTCACATTTCATGTGACAATCAGTGTCAGTGGAAAATACTGGTTTGGTTCTTGCAAAAATAAATAAATGAGTAGAATTTTGTGTGTCCATTTGAGAGGGTGACCCAAACTTAAGTCTAGTGATATACAACATTATGCCTTTACAGTGCTTCAACAGCAACTGAGCATTACTGTGTCATGATAGTAGCTGGCACACAAGTCAGACCAAAAATGGAAAGGAAGCCATGGTGAATAAATGTCTACACAGGTCATGTGTTCTAGAGGACATTGAAGCCCATTGTTTGTTTCTAATCCCAAAGCACAGTAAAATACATCAAATATTATTGTGTTAGTGTTAAGTAAAATAACGCACCAGGCTGTTCCGCTAAAATGTCTTAAAAATGATACTGTCCAGGTCCTGAGCTGTGCACCACTATGGCTACATAGCTTGTTCTCAATCTGTCTCTTATGCACTCAGTAAGACCAAAGATATAAAAACATTAGTAAACTGTTGTTCACCATGTCTTCTGTGCTCCACTTGTCCAGTCTCATATGCTGGCCTCTGCCACACCGTTAGTCTGCTACCATCATAAAGCACCATTACTAGAGTACTGGTTATTTTTCATGTTTTGTTATCCCAGCTAATACATTTTGTTATACCAAATATTGTGCTAGATTAATTTGGAATTAAGATTGAATGACCACATAAAATTCCACTTCAAAAAATATTTTGTTTGGAACAAGAAACAAACAAGCATTTGTCTGCAACATTGGTGGCATTTGTCTCCAACATTGGTTTTGCATTAAGCATGTGATCAGCAATATTTGCTTCGAGTGATTACACATTCCAAGAATAAAATTTCAAATATCTGCCAAAACTCTAGAGCAAATGTTCCTGACAACTCTCAAGAGAGGTTTGTGGTTCAACAAAAATAATGTTTACAACACAACAGTTGATGTAGGACTTGTTCTGTCACTTATTTCTATTTTCAGATCTGGCAATGATTTGATAATGTGAAAATAGAAATAAGTGACAGAACAAGTCCTACATCAACTGTTGTGTTGTAAACAGTTGTAAACATTTGATGTAGGACTTGTTCTGTCACTTATTTCTATTTTCAAATCTGGCAATGATTTGATTATGTGAAAAATGTCAAATAGTACCATGTTTTGGATTCATTGTTAAACTGTAGGTCTCCCTGTAAAGTGGATGAGTTAGTCAATTCAAATGTCAAGGAAGGCAAGGGCATCCTACCTCCAATAAAACTATGCCCAGTACAACAACAAAGAGCTCAAACTGACCTTCAAGTTGAGAATGGAGCATTTTGCTTAACACGCCAACATAATATTTATTACACATCAAATTCCATCTGTTGTGGGTAAACCACCCATAGCACTTCTCAGTTTTGTAGGACTAACCATTATACAGATACCAATTACATCCCCATGAAGCACTTACATACCGATCCCTTTGCAATTTCTTCAGTTTCATTGAGGCTATAGCCACTTCTCTTAACAGATCAGTTTCTACATCAATGACTCTGTCCTTCTCATCGGGTACACCAAGCCTGTAATGAAATTGTTTCATTGTAAGCAAAAAACAGAAGTGTATATCATATTTGTGTATTAACTTTTAAAGATCAGATGCTTCATTTTTCTCTTGTTTTTACAGTCAATGATGATCAGAAAGAATTTTCTATGAACTGTTCTTAAGGAAAAATTAGTGTTAAGAATGAAGTTACTCCTTTTGCTTAAAATACTATTTAGAAAATATTCCAAAAATTAAGACACATTTTTGTGAACAAGACTAAATGCAAAACTTGTCTAGTACACGAGGTGGAATCCATGGTAAGTAATAAATTTGTTACAATACTGAGAAATGAAAATATTAACATTCGAGGACTGTCTCTTTGAAGGAGATCAACAGGATAGCCAAATGTATACATTCCATTTCACTTCTTTCATATTTCTGTAGTGGAGTCTAATTACAGCAGCAATAACATGGACACTATTAAATGTCTGAATCTCTGGTCCAACAGCTTTGAGGATTTAGAGGGTTATACTTCCTCTCTGTGCAACCTAAATTGCAATGTTGGGGCTTGCTGCAAAAATTAAACAAATATTCCTGTTAGAAGGTATGAAATCATGTAGTACATACCTATGTATATAATATCTAGTGTGTTTTATTTACCAGTCTGTATTGTTGAATTTTACCAAAAAGCAACTCTACAGGAAAACTCGTTAACTGCCTCTCATTTCAGATTATTATGTAATTGGATAGATAAAAAAAATCTACTTATCAAACAGTGATAGGAGAACACGCATATAAAGATATTGAAAATTGTAAGGTTTTGGAGCCAGTGGCCCCTTCCTCTGGCACAAGAGTTGAAGGGGAAGGAAGAGAGTGGAGGAAAAGGACTGGTGTGGTTTAGGAAATGGGGAGAGTTTGAAAAAGTCACTCAGAAGAGTCTTGTCCTTCTCATTCCACCTGGTAAATCCCTTGACCCAGGGTTCTGACAAGGGAACCTCCCTATCGCACCCCCCTCAGATTTAGTTATAAGTTGGCAGAGTGGATAGGCCTTGAAAAACTGAACACAGATCAATCAAGAATACAGGAAGAAGTTGTGTAGAACTATGAAAAAAATAAGCAAAATATACAAACTGAGTAGTCCATGTGCAAGATAGGCAACATCAAGGAGAGTGTGAGCTCAAGAGCGCCGTGGTCCCGTAGTTAGCATGAGCAGCTGCGGAACGAGAGGTCCTTGGTTCAAGTATTCCTTCGTGCGATAAGTTTACTTTCTTTATTTTCACAAAGTTATGATCTGTCCATTCGTTCATTGACATCTCTGTTCACTGTAATAAGTTTAGTGTCTGTGTTTTGCGACAGCAAAGCAAAACCGTGCGATTAGTAGACAAAAGGACGTGCCTATCCAATGGGAACCGAAAACATTTGATCGCAAGATGATAGGTCAACCGATTCCTCCACAGGAAAATATGTCTGATATATTCTATACGACACTGGTGACGGCATGTGCGTCACATGACAGAAATATGTTGTCGACCCACCTAACTTGTACACTTGGCGAATGGGTAAAAAGGTTCTTCTACCTCGCCCGATTTAGGTTTTCTTGTGGATGTGATAATCACTCGCATCGGACGGACTGATAATAATTGTCTGAAAATAAAAAATTAAACCTTCCTCTCGAGAGAAGACTTGAACCAAGGACCTTTCGTTTTGCAGCTGCCCACCCTAATCACGGGACCATGGCGCTCCTGAGCTCACATTCTCCTTGATGTTGCCTATCTTGCGCATGGACTACTCAGTTTGTATATTTTGCTTATTTTTTTCATAGTTCCTCACAACTTCTTCCTGTTTTCTCGAGTGGTCTGTGTTCAGTTTTTCAAGGCCTATCCACTGTGCCAACTTATATCTAAATCTGAGGGGGGTGCGATGGGGAGGTTCCCTTGTGAGAAACTATTCCAAACTCTCCCCATTTCCTAACCTCACTGGTCCTTTTCCTTCACCTCTCTTCCTTCACTTTCAACGCTACTGCCAGAAGGAGCCACTGCCTCCAAAAGCTTATGGGAATTTCAATGTCTTTATATGTGTGTTCTCCTGTTGACATTCAGTGAGTAGATTTTTTATCTACCCAATTACATTATACTTTCAAAAATTTATTATTTTTGTTGATAAATAATCAGTGTTGACGGAGAAGGGTGCATGTATCACATTGAAATAGAGATCCTGGTTTAGAAATGCTAAAGGCAAAAATGAGAAGATGTCCAAGACAACATATTTTTGTGAGTGATAATTTTATTAACCTGCATAACTTAACAAGGTGCTACATTCAGAACAATTGTACCAAGTGGCATACCATACTCCTACACAAGACAAGATTCAGTTGTACCCCTTCAAGTAACTACACCATTGTTCATACAGAATCACAGGCAGTGAGACTTCTAGTCACAAGATAATCTTCAGTCCCAACACAGGTGCCTCATGCACAAGACTTTTCACATGGTTCAACCAGGAGAAATCAAGTGAGGTAGATCAAGCAAATGAGTGGGCCATGAAGCAAGGCCCCCTATCCAACTTTCAGGCAACATTTATCACAGATGTCACGAGCAAGATGTGCCAAAGAGAGTTGCAATTCATCATGTTAAACCACATATGCCCATGAAGAAAAGGGGAAAACCTTCTGACAATATGGGACTGTCTCTGAAACACAATATAACAGGTGCATTTATTTAAGCAGCAAGCAGATGCTGGTTTATTAACCAGTTACTGATTATACCTGCCCACAAGTTCTCTGTAACTCTATATTGATGGCTGTTCACAATGTTGCGCGGAAGTTCTAAATGACCAACACTTGACTACTACACTACTGAGTATTCTGTATCTTGTGAATCATGTTTAATCTGAGGAAAATACACACACAGGAAAACGAGAACTAACATAAAGCTCCAAAGTACCTACTAACTAAACACAACATACAGTCTGCGGAAAGTATCAACTGACTCAAAATAACCCTAGGTAAAGTCTGCATCTTCGGATAGAGGTGGAGGTGTTGTTGCTGTTCATGTATCACTTTCCAGACAGTACTGAATGCGACACCCATTTCACACGCTAAGGATCAAGGGCTGTCTGAAGGTCCTTCATCCATGAAAGCAAGCACTTCTTCTTTCAATTTGGTAGTCCCTATAGTTTGTTATTCTCCTTGGACACTTTATTGATGTGCCCTGTTTTTTGTTTTTTTTTTTTGTCTTAAAAACATGGTATGCATCAGATGTCTCTTATGTGGGTATTTGCCCAGCACAACCCATCAGCTTTCCTTCATTTTCAGTTTGCTTGTCAACAGTGTCTCAGTGGTTAAGTGCTGGACTACAGACCCACAGGTTTGGTTCCTGGTCATTCTTAGGATTGGTTGGGTACAATCTACAGTGGACACCACAAGGTCCTGAAGAAGATCCCAGCACAGGGGTCAAAACACTGATTATTTGAAGAAAATATGACACAGCCTAACAACCCAGAAGATTTTAATTTTAGTGACAATGGCCACGAAAGCCTGCAGACTTACATGTATAGCTGATTCCTGCTATATGCAAAATAACAAATGTACTTTATACTCTGTGGCTGCATGAGTCAATAATTCACCATACTGTATGTAGAGACTTACTGCTAATTACTCACTTTTTTCATATTAGCTAAGGGCTGAGTATTATAAACACCATTTTCCCAACTTTAGATGGGACAGTAAAAACTGAATAATATTTCTCCAGATCTTCAAACAAGAGCTGATATGTGTTTACAATATGCATATTGGCATATATGAAATACCTGTGAACAAACCTTTTGATACAATAGTTTTAACTGGCTAAAAGAGTAGTAAAATGGTGTTTACAATTTTATTAGAGAACTATGGAATTAATAGCAATATGTGCTTAAGATATTCTGGAGTTTATGACATTTTATGATATCCATGGAGATTATTATCTAGTGCAAAAATATTTTAAATGTCAATTTAATTCAACCATCCAATTAATAATAACAACATTATTAAACCTCGCAATAGTGACTCTGCAGTGAAACAAAAGTACTTAAATACAACTAAAGAACACAAATGTTTGTTACATCTAGCTATAATAATATTACTGCTCTGAACCAAGGAACAATATAATTGGTATGTTAAGTTATAATACAGAGTTGTATTTTTTCTCCTTTCTCCTACACACATGATAATGACAAAGAATTACAAAACAAAACCTTTCTCACCAATATAATAATTAAAAACAATTCAATATACCAAGTAAAACATATAAGAATTATATTATTTTAACCCTAGAAACGAAATTTATACCTTATCCTGCATTTCTGAAACATCGTCCTCCTCATCTGTTTCTTGTAGAGTAACTTTACTTCACTCTAATATATTTAAAACGTCCAAAAATAAATTCACTTGACTGACCATTTACATAACTGTATTTCACAAAACAATGATTTAGAGATTGTTTGTTCATTGAGGATGGGGCAATCTTTGAAATACACAAAAATGTCCGTGAACGTTCAAATTTCTTCCTTCGCTTGGGCAATAACTTGCCTTTCACTGTTTGAACTGCAGCAGTTTATTCATTAACAGATGTAGCTTCTTCTACAGGAAGAGGTACTGGGTTGATTGGTGTGCCTTTAGATTCTGCTTCAGATGAAGCCCTGTCATCAAGATCAGTGTAAAAGAGGCAGCTGGCCTTATATGGTCTAGGTTCAAGTCTTTTGTGAGAGAGAGAGAGAGAGAGAGAGAGAGAGAGAGAGAGAGAGAGAGAGTGAGTGAGAGAGGATGGGGGGGGGGGCATTATTTACCATTGAGAAGATGCATAAATCATCTACTTAGAGTTAAATCGATCAATTGTAGAGTGAATTAAATCTGCAAGAATATGTATGCTGAACAATGGCATAATTTAGAGTCATTTATTTTATGTCTTGACTTTCACGTCATACATTTGGGGCATCTTTAAGCATAAGACATGTTGACTCAGATTGTTAGGCAATCGGAAGAATGGGCAAATTTAGATTTGGTGGAAATACAGTAACAGGTTTGCCACCTCAACTCGGACGGCAGTGCGCTTACAGTGCGTTTGGTGCATTTGTAGTGGATACGATGCAATAGTCCTGTCGATTGCCATATTCTGCGCCACCCTGAAGATGCATACGACATTTTTATTGGGCAGTTACGATTCTTATCCGACATAATGGTGGATACGATAGTATGAGTTCAAACCAGTAGTAATGGAAAAAATCAAGGTCTAAGCTAATGGAACACTTAACTATCGACGCGCAGCCCCATACTGAGTTTCACACAAAAATTTCACTTGTGACGCCTTGCCTATCCGCGGACGAATTAATGTTTTATATTACTTGGCAATGTAGACAACAAGAAACGAAGGTATTCGTGTATATTCGATGATAATGGCTGTTGACTCATGTATGTACTGGTATACTTTTTCTTTCTTCTTTCAAGGTTTAAAACGATTCTACGGAACAGATTACCTCTCTTCCAGCGTTTTGTAGTCCATATTCGGTTCAATGGGTGGCTTGTCGTTGGTGTAACTCAGTATATTAATTTGATCAATACATGTTTCTAGAACAGATATAATTCCAATCGCTTCAAGTGGAGAAAGTACAATGTGAGTTGTGCTGACAGTTGTCTCTTCTGAAATAGAAATGCTCTCCGTGGACTGCTGTGGTGAGCTCGAATCGGACTGATCTTTGAGCTCCTCACTTTCGGGGCTAGCTGTTCCGGAATCAACACGCGAGGTTTCCGAAACTGGTAAACTATTTTGTTCGCTCTGGATACTCATATTGTTCCGAAGCTTCAGCACAATAAATGGTATTTATACACCTTTTAATGTTCACATAGTAGCTGAATATGTGTCAGCGCAACTACAAAATTAGACCTGATAAACTTCGAGTTGCTAGGCAATGATGTAAATAAAGCCAGACGCCTGTTGTCATGTGCTACCTTCGGTGTAAATTTGTTTATTGTGGTACTGTAATTTACATAAATATGGCCATACATGTACAGCATGCTTGACAAGTACATGTATGCAAGACTGTGTGACCAAACATACATGATGTAGTGTACGATAAATCTGCGCTAGCATCAGGTGTGTACAAGGAGCTTGCTTCATCGAATTTCGATTACACATGCGTATGCAAGCATTCAGGCATGAGCGTGTGTACTAAGAATACGGAGGCTTGAGTAAAGGCCTGTCCGCACGCAACGATCTGTCTGCGCAAATGTCTGCGCACATCACATCTGCGCAGACAGATCGATTTGCACCAATCTGAGGTGTGTGCAAACCTGGAAGTTGGAAGTTTGAGCGAAACCTCTCAAATCTGTGAGTTCAAACCACATCTGCGCAGACAAGTTGGAGCGTGTGGACGGGAGATCGCCGCAAATCTGGCGCGAAACAGCTGTTTGTTCAGTTTAGTGTTTGTATTTGTGCGCACAGGGCATTAAAATGGCTGATACTCGTCAGTGTTCTCGAGAGTTTGTAAGTGAATTAATTGAAATATATAGAAACCACCCATGTTTGTGGAAGATTAAAGTAAAGAATATAGTGACGGAGACAAAAAGACAGTAGCATACAATGCTCTAATTGAAAAATTGGGGTCTAGTGCAGCAGGGGATACAACCCGTCGGCTTTGAACAATGACGTCATTCCTTAGTCATAGATCTTAATGTCTTCACTTCGAGGCATAGATAATAAAGCAGTTCTGTGTTCTAATAAGCTTTTGCTGTATGTTTCAATTTCGTTTTTTTACTGATTGCTTAATAAAGTAGGATCAGTTTATTCTATCTCGTGAGTTTTTTTTTTAAAAGCCAAAAAACACTTATTAGCTACTGAAGGGAGCTACAACACTAAGAAGAATCGCTTCTCGGTTTTTGACAAGATATTGCTTAATAAAGTAGGATCAGTTTATTCTACCTCGTGAGATTTTTTTTTAAAAGCCAAAAAAACACTATTGCTTAATAAAGTAGGATCAGTTTATTCTATTTCGTGAGATTTTTTTTAAAAAGCCAAAAAAACACTATTACTTAATAAAGTAGGATCAGTTTATTCTATCTCGTGAGATTTTTTTTTTTTTGTAAGCCAAAAAACACTTATTAGGTACTGAAGGGAGCTGCTTAATAAAGTAGAATCAGTTTATTCTATCTCCTGAGATTTTTTTTTTTTAAAGTCAAAAAACACTTATTACGTACTGAAGGGAGCTAGAACATTAAGAACAATCGCTTCTCGGCTTTTGACAAGATATTGCTTAATAAAGTAGGATCAGTTTATTCTATCTCGTGAGATTTTTTTTTTTAAAAGTCAAAAAACAATTATGCTTTTGACAAGATCAATGTTTATCTCTCTCGCATTCCTTTGTTTCTCAACATTCTCCTCAGCTCTTTCATCTCTGTAATACATGCTCTCTGGCGACTTGTGACGTCATTGTTCAAAGCCGACGGGTTGTATCCCCTGCTGCACTAGTCCCAAAAATTGCGGGTATTATTTCACTCAACTCTTGTTTCGATATTGCAGTTGAAAATTCCAAATGCTTGTAGCTCCTTCCTGTTGCTAGGAATCTTAATGTTACCGCCAGCCGTTCATGAGGAGAAATTTCCCTTCTCTATACAAGTATTTTTTCTCATAATATGAGGGGTTACAAGCTTTAAGAGATAATTATAAGTTTCAACATCCATCCGCAAATAATTTCGCCAGTCGTTAGGTTCGACCTGCAACTCTCGCAGTAAATTTACGTGAGAAAACTGCTTTCGCTTTTGCAGCCACTGTCTATACCATTTTGACCGCTTTCTCTGTTTCCTGCGGCTGATCTGAATGTTTTTTGCAACACAAGTTGCGAACACAGACCACAACACAACTTCCTCCATTTCTATATTTCAAAATAACTGAATTAAATTTTTGACGTTTACGGGGAGCGCAGTCGCTTGCTACTGATTTCTTTTCTACGCCGACAGATGGCGGGCGAGTAGTAGATTGGGGTTGCTGTCGTGTGAACACACCACATTTGCAGCGATTTTTTGCATGTACAGACGTCTGCGCCGATGTCTGCGCAGACAGATCGTTGCGTGTGGACCGGGCTTAAGCATTCGTCAGTGAGTTAATGTTTATTTGGTCCTGCTAAATTACGTTCTGTACAGAGTTTGCACTCAAATGTAGGATAAGGCAAAGAATACGCTATTACAAGGAGAACGAAAAGAAAAATAACAATAATGTGAGACAGTTCCCATAGCGTATCTACCGCCAATAGTAAATATGGGATTTATAGTTTCGTTTCTGTGAACACTCTTTACTCCACGTGTCCTCTTTCGAGTTTTTTCGTAATACAAACAAAGAGGGCGCTAAAGCCAGCGCAAGGATGTCTGGGATTTAATTTGCTGGTGAACAAACATTCTCGTACAAGCGTGCTTCAGTTGTGTGTATGTGCGAAGAATGTGTGTGTCTTGTGCAAGTATATTTGCTTGTCAATCATGCAGTTACGTGTGTGAACACCATAAAAGATAACATACACGACGAGAAATTTTCCATGAGAGGTAAATGCTTTCTGCAACACGGGATGGAAATAAGAACTCAACAAACGTTGGTCAAACAATTGAACCTTGAACGAATAGTATTCTTAGAAAGAAGAAAGCTGTTAAATATGTGTTAGACAGCCTATTGAGGCAACCTATGTTAGAAAACAGGAGGTACTAAATATCTTAAAACAAATAATGAACCCAAGCCTTTAGCAAGCATGGGCCATGATATGAAAAAGAAAGACATCTTAAGCACTTCCAATTTTGCAGTAATTCCCGTATGTGACGTGAAATTGGCCAAAATAACGATTTACGATTCATGTGCTTACCCTATATCTCTCTGCATGATGTGACTACTTTCGAAAGGTGATCAAATATTTGTTTTCTATTATTTATCAAATTTCAGTAATCGCACTGCTCCTAGTGAGCTCACTATTGTAGAAGAGTTTTGTGTTGATAGTTGATGGAATTCATGTTCAGTACAGCTTAACCAAGATCGCCTCTATTAAGCCCCCTTTACACCTAAGCGATCACTGGCGAACATGAGCGAAAGCGCATTTGTGTGGGCAATGCACAAGGATTCGCCAGCGTGTACCATCCACACTTGTACCTACGAATAGACATTTACACTGGAGTGAATGGAAGAGGACAACAACATAACGAAACAGCCGATTTCAGTGTTCGCATAGCTAACACACCATATTTGGTGGTTTTCGTATTCACATTTGCTTACTATGAAAACACCGTACGCAATTTTTGTGATACCTTACTCTCCGAAATACCCGATTTTTAGTACGATTTGTTCTGTTAAAGTATCGGGAAATGCACATAAACGTGTGGAGGTAGTGCACATAACATTGAATTGCAGCTCCAGTTTTTCTTATCACTAGCCCAATGCCTTGCACATGTGTAGGTTGGTTGTAGCACTATTTACCGACAATCAACATAACCTGAAGAAAGGCTAGCATTAACACTCTGGTTATCGACAACTGGGGATCTTTCCATAACTAGCAGCGATTGTTTCGCATTTCAGTAGCTTTCAAGACATCAGGCAGTTTCTGATGTCTGCGGTGACATATGTGTAAACGATTTTATTAAAGTACATTGATAGACCAGCCACAACAGATGTTGGATGCTCACATTCACAATTCTATGGCAGCCTGCACAGGGCTTCTCATTAGGTGATCTCAATTTAATGTCTGTTTTAAGAAAAGATACCATTAGTAGTAAGGGGGGGGGGGATTGGTGATCGTGTAATGTAGTGACAAAAGTGAGCCGAACATGAAGTGTGTACTTCATATCATATAATTATTGTATGTAAATAAATACATTTATTTTTTACTCTTCATTAGTATTTTGTTGTTGTTCATATCCATTTGCTTGGACTAAAAAATGTCAAGTTTCCATTGTGATGTTTAATGTCATAAATAAAATCAATCTGTTTAAACCCACAAAAAACATTGTATTCTTGTTCCTTTGCAATGGTTGCAAACTTTTGTAATAAAGTTTTTAGTAACTCTTAGCTCCTTCATAACAGCATATTATGATATTTATAATCGGGAATTTACCATTATAAGTCAGGAATCACACAGTCTTGTTAGATGCCTATGTACAATATTTTCCACACTTGCAATTATTTCAATCTACTGCTGTTTGAAATGTATAACTACTTTCATTCGTATATAAATTGCATTAAGGGGAGTTAGAACGGAATTTTTTTTTCACATTTTCGGATTTTTACCTCGTTGTAAAGTTCACAATTTTCTGAGTAAAATAATACATATATCACCCACAAACTCACATGGGAAGTATTTTCTTTTATTTTTTTAAAATATAATCTACACCAGCTGAAAAATGTTAAAATTTTTACGTGCTTTACTTCAAGATGTAATAAAATCAGTAATTTTTATATAGAAGGCTTTGGATTGCTATGTTATAAAGGTTAAATTACATGTTTGTAGCACTGTCAAAAACCGTATCGTATTGTTTCACAGTATAAACACGCGTTGTATATCGAAGTGCTAACGTTTTTCCGAGGAAAAGTGACGAATAGATTGAAAAATTTCTCAATAAGTAAAATATGACGCCAAAGAGAAGTGTTTTTAGGAAACGTAGGTTTCATAGTAATAGATTTTCGAATAAAGGGAAACACTGTTTTCAGCATGTGGCATATGAAGTTACACACAATGAAGTACAGGCAAACTTGTCAGTATCTAGAGAAACACTCATTAGTACTTCGAAGATTAAAATAAAACGTTATGACACACAGCTTCCTCAAAACGAAAGTGATGTAAATGGTAGGTTAGGTTATATTTTGATAGATTTACACATCCTAAGAAGGCTATTAGGCGAATTTGTGTGTTGTAAAATACGTGGAGGGCCAGTTAGTTTACATAAAGATAGTAAGTTATCAAATGGACTAGCCAGGAGATGTTTCATTAATTGTGCCAGTTGTAAAATATATACTCATTCATTTTGGAACTATGATAAGTGTAAAGACAACTATTTTGAAGTAAATGTTATGTGGTTTTATGGATTGAGAGCTATTGGCAAAGGACACACTGCAGCAGAAACAGTGTGTGCCATGGTGAACATGCCATTCCCACCTTATAAAATCGACAGGTATGCAGGATTTATTGGAGCTGCTGTGGACTCTGTTGCATGTGAGTTAATGAAGGACGCTGCAAACGAATTTGTTGAAATAAATGATGGTATGACTGACATACCAGTAGCTTTTGATGGCACTTGGCAGAAGCATGGCTACAGTTCTAAGAATTCTGTTGCAATGGTGACCAATGTGGATATAGGAAAGGTAATAGATTTCCTGATCTGAATCAAACATCGTTATAAGTTTAAATTATGTCATATCTGTGAGAGAAATTATGAAGAAACAAGTGGTGGTATTGAGGCCTCTGCAGCTATTGAAATTTTTAGTCGATCTGTAAACGAAAGGGGAGTGTTACACTAGGTTCTTAGGTGATGGAGACTCAAAAGCATAAAGCAATGCAGTAGCCACTCAGCTTTATGGTGAGAAGATTATCACAGAACTGGAATGTGTTGGTCATGTCCAGAAGAGGATGGGCGCCAGGTTGAGGAAATTGAAACACAGTTTGAGAGACAACAAACGTTCTGACAATAAAACCACAAGAGGCAGGCTGACAGACAAGATGATTGATGAACTACAGTAGTATTATGGGATGGCCATTAGAAATAATACTGAGGATTTTTTGAAAATGAAGCAGGCAGTATGGGCTACCTTTTTCCACAGACTATCAACTGATGAAGAACCAGTACACCACTTTTGCCCTCCTGGACCTGATTTGTGGTGCAATTACCACAATGACCAGTACTCAAACAGTTCATACAGCCAGAAACATTCCATGCCAGCAGCAGTTATGGATATCATAAAACCTATTTACAGAGACCTGACAAATCCTGAATTACAAATGTTTTTGTTGGAATGAAGACAGCAAAGTAGGGGATCAGTGATGCTGTTATTGCTTTTAATGTTGGCAATGTTGGTGGGTTGAAAGTGCTACAGTATATGGGAATTAATCCTAGAGCAACCTGCATCATAGAACTTAAATGGACAGACAAGGTTCGCATTGATAAAGCAGAGTATGCAGCATAGTCGGCCACTATGGAGTCCAGAAAGAAGAAAAAACTTGGAAGAAGATTAAGGGGATGAGTGACTAAAAATAAAAAGATTAAGCATATATTAAGTGAGTTACAGTCTTTTGAAACTTTAGAAGTCGTTCCTGAAAATTTACATTTTCTGTTGCACTTTTCCCTAAATCTCAGAAACCACTCTGAGTAGAGTATTCAAATTTTCAAGGAGTAATAAGATACATATCCTGAGTCTGTTGAACTAAAAGTAGAACATAATGTTATGTATAATTAAAATTATTTAGGATAATGCATAAAAAATTACACAAAATTTAATTGTGTAATTAAAAAAATGTATTTGCGAAAGCAGTGGCTGAAATGCAATTATTGTAGTTCAGTAGACTCAGAACATACAGTTTAATGTCTTGTAAAGTTTCATATCGATGGCTACAGTGGTTCCTGAAATACAGGGAAGCCAAGTCACTAAATTTAACGTTGTCAGGATAGGGCGTTCCAGCTCCCCTTAAACTAGCATTATAGTCTCCGGGAACCGCAACATTATATTTCTGCAACTTTGTACATGACTGTTCCTCAATATATTGAATTTGATTTTTTTCATCACAAATCATACATATCCGTTTAAATTCTTTTATGCAGCTTTCTGAGATAGATTGATCTGGAGACTTTGGTGTGAGATTTGTATGAGAAGCATGACTAATCTATTATTTTTTAAACTGAAATTTACCCATATTTTATAGATCTCAGAGTTGTCATCTCTAACTTTTATTTATCATAACATGAATGGTTTAGATGACAGATACAAAAAGAAAGTCTCGTCATGGTCTCCAGCAACACAAAAGGCCTACATGAAGATGACACAAATTGTTTTTTTTATACTGTGGTCACTATATAGAAACATTGATTTTACTGTATAAAACAATATCAAACTGTAGAACATGTTGCAAGCACTCCAAAGATTTGTCTGTGGAATATTGTGGAACTAATTACCTTTGACATCTGAGACATAATTAGGAATACTGCTTCGTTGTTGTTGTTGTGTTCTTCAGTCCTGAGACTGATTTGATGCAGCTCTCCATGCTACTCTATCCTGTGCATCTCCCAGTACCTACTGCAACCTACATCCTTCTGAATCTGTTTAGTGTACTCATCCCTTGGACTCCCTCTACGATTTTTACCCTCCATGATGCCCTCCAATACTAAATTGGTGATCCCTTGATACCTCAGAATACGCCCTACCAACCGATCCCTTCTTCTAGTCAAGTTGTGCAACAAATCTCTCTTCTCTCAAGTTCTGTTCAATACCTCCTCATTAGTTATGTGATCTACCCATCTAATCTTCAGCATTCTTCTGTAGCACCACATTTCGAAAGCTTCTATTCTCTTCTTGTCTAAACTATTTATCGTCCATGTTTCACTTCCATACATGGGTACACTCCATACAAATACTTTCAGAAACGACTTCCTGACATTTAAATCTATACACGATGTTAACAAATTTCTCTTTTTCAGAAACGCTTTCCTTGCCATTGCCAGTCTACATTTTATATCCTCTCTACTTCGACCATCATCAGTTATTTTGCTCTCCAAATAGCAAAACTCCTTCACTACTTTAAGTGTCTCATTTCCTAATCTAATTCCGGCAGCAACACTCGATTTAATTCGACTACATTCCATTATCCTCGTTTTGCTTTTGTTGATGTTCATCTTATATCCTCCTTTCAAGACACTGTCCATTCTGTTCAACTGCTCTTGCAGATCCTTTGCTGTCTCTGACAGAATTACAATGTCATCGGCGAACCTCAAAGTTTTTATTCCTTCTCCATGGATTTTAATACCTACACCGAATTTTCCTTTTGTTTCCTTTACTGCTTGCTCAATATACAGATTGAATAACATTGGGGATAGGCTACAACCCTGTGTCACTCCCTTCCCAATCACTGCTTCCCTTTCATGTCCTTCGACTCTTATAACTGCCATCTGGTTTCTGTACAAATTGTAAATACCCTTTCGCTCCCTGTATTTTACCCCTGCCACCTTCAGAATTTGAAAGAGAGTATTCCAGTCAACATTGTCAAAAGCTTTCTCTAAGTTTACAAATGCTAGAAACGTAGGTTTGCCTTTCCTTAATCGTTCTTCAAAGATAAGTCGTAGGGTCAGTACTGCCTCACATGTTCCAACATTTCTACGGAATCCAAACTGATCTTCCCCGAGGTCGGCTTCTACCAGTTTTTCCATTCGTCTGTAAAGAATTCATGTTAGTATTTTGCAGCCGTGGCTTATTAAACTGATAGTTTGGTAATTTTCACGTCTGTCAACACCTGATTTCTTTGGGATTGGAATTATTATATTCTTCTTGAAGTCTGAGGGTATTTCGCCTTTCTCATACATCTTGCACACTAAATGGTAGAGTTTTGTTAGGCCTTGCTCTACCAAGGCTATCAGTAGTTCTAACAGAAAGTTATCTACTCCCGGGGCCGTGTTTCATCTCAGGTCTTTCACTGCTCTGTCAAACTCTTTACGCAGTATCGTATCTCCTATTTCATCTTCATCTACATCCTCTTCCATTTCCATAATATTGTCCTCAAGTACATCGCCCTTGTATAGACCCACTATATACTTCTTCCACCTTTCTGCTTTCCCTTCTTTGCTTAGTACTGGGTTTCCATCTGAGCTCTTGATATTCATACAAGTGGTTCTCTTTTCTCCAAAGGTCTCTTTAATTTTCCTGTAGGCAGTATCTATCTTACCCTAAGTGATATGTGCCTCTACATCCTTACATTTGTCCTCTAGCCATCCGTGCTTAGCCATTTTTCACTTCCTGTCGATCTAATTTTTGAGACGTTTGTATTCCTTTTTACCTGCTTCATTTACTGCATTTTTGTATTTTCTCCTTTCATCTATTACATTCAATATCTCTTCTGTTACCCAAGGATTTCTATTAGCCCTCGTCTTTTTACCTACGTGATCCTCTGCTACCTTCACTATTTCATCTCTCAAAGCTACCCATTCTTCTTCCACTGTATTTCTTTCCCCCATTCTTGTCAGTCGTTCCCTAATGCTCTCCCAGAAGCTCTCTACAACCTCTGGTTCTTTCAGTTTATCCACGTCCCATCTCCCCAATTTCACGCCATTTTGCAATTTCTTCATTTTTATTCTACAGTTCATAACCAATAGATTGTGGTCAGAGTCCACATCAGCCCCTGGAAATGTCTTACAATTTAAAACCTGGTTTCTAAATCTCTGTATTGCCAATATATAATCTATCTTCCAGTGTCTCCAGGCCTCTTCCAGGTATACAACCTTCGTTCATGATTCTGGAACGAAGTGTCAGCGACGAGTGAGTTATGCTCTGCGCAAAATTCTATGAGGCAGCTTCCTCTTTCATTCCTTACTCCCAGTCCATATTCACCTACTATTTATCCTTCTCTTCATTTACCTACCACTGAATTCCAGTCGCCATGACTATTAAATTTTCCTCTACTTTAACTGTCTGAATAGTTTCTTTTATCTCATCATACATTTCATCAATCTCTTCGTCATCTGCGGAGCTAGTTGGCATATAAGCTTGTACAATTGTGGTAGGTGTGGGCTTCGTATCTGCCTTGGCCACGATAATGTGTTCACTGTGGTGTCTGTAGTAGCTTATCCGCATTCCTATTTTCCTATTCATTATTACACGTACTTCAGCATTATCCCTATTTGATTTTGTATTTATAACCCTGTATTCACCTGACCAGAAGTCTTACTCCTCCTTCCACCGAACTTCACTAATTCTCACAATATCTAAATTTAACCTATCCATTTCCCTTTTTAAATTTTCTAACCTAGCTGCCCAATTATGGGATCTGACATTCCATGCTCTGATCTGTAGAACGCCAGTTTTCTTTCTCCTGATAACGAAAGAGATCCGACTGTGGGACTATTTTACCTCCAGAATATTTTACCCAAGAGGACGCCATAATTATTTAACCATACAGTAAAGCTGCATGCCCTCGAGAAAAATTACTGCTGTAGTTTCCCCTTGGTTTCAGCCGTTCGCAGTACCAGCACAGCAAGGCCATTTTGATTAGTGGTACAAGGCCAGATTAGTCAATCATCCAGACCGTTGCCCCTGCAACTACTGAAAAGGCTGCTGCCCCTCTTCAGGAATCACAACTATCTGTATCGCTGAGACACGCAAGCCTCCCCACCAACAGCAAGGTCCATGGTTCATGGGGGGGAGGGAATACTGCTTCAATGAAATCGATTTATCAACTGAGTTAGATGTCCTTTTGCCTTAAAAAAGTTGAAACAATAACAGACCAAAACCATATTTCATTCCTTTTTATGTATGCAGCATGATCATATGGATGTTCAAACAGTGCACAGCAAATGTAAGCCACCTGTTCTGTGTTGTGGGCATTCAGGTCTCAGTGGACTAAGTTTGATATTCCAGCACAAAACTGCATTTTGTACTAGCATATTTCTGCTAATCTTCGCTATAGAAAGAAGAGACTATATACAGAGTGGGACAGTTAAAATCTCTTGTGGAAATATCTGGGACACCGAATGAAAAAAGGGTTGTAATAAAAGTTGTTCGTCTCGAAAGGGGACTTCCAATGACACTAAACTCGAACCCCCTGCGCCATCCTGAGGGAATGGGAGGAAGGTCAACTTTTAAACCTTCAGTAGAAGCTCCTTATTTTTATTACAGATTCGGATACTCTGAAAAAAGTAACTTTTACATGGAACAACTTTATCGTTGCGTGATGGATGGCGCTGTAATCGACACAAATCAAAATATGTTACAAACCGTTCAAAAGTTATAGGGGAGTTCGATATGTTAACCATTGTCTGTGATATATTTTGTAACATTCAAATAACTCTCTGTGGTGCACGGATGGTGAACATGCGTTGCAGTCCGTGTTGACACTTTCCCTGTAGCTGCATCACCTCCAGGTGCAAGGATGTAGTTCCATTGTGTCCAACACGACTGTGACTGCACTGCAAACAATGGACAAGGAAACAGCGCCACAAAGCGGTCGCGATTCACTTTACTGCAAACATTCGAGCCACAATCATCTCTTCCTACATGTGCAACGATGTTGACGAGTGCAGAAAGGGTAGATATCATTGCTTCATACTTTGCATCAAAGGGGCACGCAGGAGAAGCTCGTCGACGGTTTGTGAACCTGTTCGTCGAGAGGAATGTTCCTTCTGCAAAGACGTTTCTTAGTATTATCCAACTGTTTACTGCAGCTGGTAGGGTTGAACCCACATAAAGAATCCGAGCACGGTCTGTGACGAACGAAAATGCCTCAGTGGATATTTTAGGTGTAACTGCTGCATATCCTGACATTAGTTTGCTGTAGATCGAGCAAGATGCAGGAATTTTGTGATGAAGTGTTCTGCACATACTGCCTGAACGCAAATACCACCCATACCACTTGTCATTACGTCAAACCCTGTACGGGGGCGAGTTTTATAGCGGCTTGAACTTATGCACTTGACTACACTAACAACTAGCAGTCATTTATGATTTTCATTCACAGGTACTTTTCTGTGATAACGTAACGTTTATGAATCGTGGTCATGTTAATCGTCATAATTGCATTATAGGACGTTGGAGAATCCCTGATGGTTAAGATAAGTCGAGCTTCAGTGCCACTGGAGAGTCAATGTTTGGTATGGTGTGTTAGATGCCCAGATAATTGGCCCATACTTCATAGACGATAATGTGAACGCTCGAATGTATACTGATTTTTTTAGATAATATTTTGGCAATACTACTGGAAGATGTCCCACTTCAAACAAGAATGGATATGTGGTTTCAACACAATAGCTATCTAGCGCATTATTCATGGATATCTCGAGAAGTTTTGAATCGACACTATCCTGTTCGATGAATTGGATGAGGAGGTCCTGATGAGTGGCTTGTGCATACACCCCATTTGCTGCCTCCCAATTTTTTACTGTGTGGAACGCTAAAAGATAAACGTTACATGGAGGTACCAACAATCCCAGCAAATATGCGGCAGCGAATTATCACTGAATGTGCAAACATTAGTGAAGAGTCACTTAGTGATGTAGGAATGTCTTTCAGAAATAGAGTTGCAATGTATACTGTAGCAAATGGGCACCATTTAGAACATTTGTGTCAGTAAAACATGAAGATTTGTGAGACGCAAGGAGACACAGTTAAGGCAAGCACCCTGATGGTGAGAGGCAAGGGACTCACCTAAAACAAGCACCCCAATGGTGAGAGGCATTGGGGGTTCACCTAAAACAAGCACCCTAATTGTGAGAGGAGGGGGAATCGTCTAAAACAAGCACCCCAATGGTGAGAGGCAAGGGAACTCACAATAAAAGGCAGCCTAATAGGAACAAAACACTACTAGGTCCACATCATTGTTCCTAGATAACGATAAATGTATTTGTTAATGCACTGATAAACAAACCAATGACCTGTTCCAACTACTTTCCGTTTTGGCGCCATCTGTGAAGATAATTACACCAACAATGTGGACACTGTAATGTGTTATGGTCTGGAGAATCAATTTGGTTTGCTATAAAACTCTGGTTTCATATTACAGAATTTAGAAATATCATCCTTCTCTCCTCCTGGGATCCTAATCTGTTGTGTCATAATGACAAAATCGTATGATACAAAAGTTACGTGGTTTTTCCTGCAAAATTCGAATCCTCAATAAAAATGTGGGGTTCCTATTAAAGAGTTCAAAGTTGACTCCCATCCCACCTCCTGGGAGTGGGGTAGGGAGATCGAGTGTAGTCTCACTGGATGTCTCCCTTTGAGATGAACAACTGTTATTGCAGTTCTCTTTTTAATACAATGTGTTGTTTCCTATATATTTCCCAAAACAGTTATAACTGCCCCACACTGTGTATACACACACTGCTGCAATAATGGTGTTACCATAATTTTCGTATCTCATGACACTGAACAAAGTTAAAAGGAGAGTTTTGTGACATAAGTAAGGAGAAATACGAACACACTCCTCTAATAATGGATTAATACTGAAGCAAACACTTATTTGGTGACAATACATTTGAAATGAGTTTGTTGTTGATTCGAATATTCACTTTGATCTGAGATACATCTTCAGAAAAAATTACAATATAACAGAATTATCACTGAATGTGCAAACATTAGTGAAGAGTCACTTAGTGATGTAGGAATGTCTTTCAGAAATAGAGTTGCAATGTATACTGTAGCAAATGGGCACCATTTAGAACATTTGTGTCAGTAAAACATGAAGATTTGTGAGACGCAAGGAGACACACTTAAGGCAAGCACCCTGATGGTGAGAGGCAAGGGACTCACCTACACTTACACTAGTGTTTCATATTTGACTGTAGTCACGAGTATCGTTACAATTTCATCAGAGTACAGCATACCAAAATGACATTATATAGTGGGATTAAACAGAAGATGCAAAAGTACACAAACAAATTCTTCAATTCACTGCAACTACCATGCGATAGGTTTTTATGTAACGTTTTCACATTTCAGCCCTCTGGCCTCCAATACAAACAGCTGTGGTTTAACACGCAGCTTGTAGCGCGAAGAAGTGAGTCTGATCCTGTTGGAATCCATGTGGTGGATAACAGACTCTTTGCACCTGAACAGCCTAATGGCCGATTCACCCTTGATGGAACGAAACATCATCTCACGTCACCGTTGAGGTTTCTCAGTAAAAAAGTTTTGACATTGACGTAGGAGGGGGCAATTGTGTCATCGTCCGATAACATCGGAAGTTATTTAATTTCGCTGTACTCACTCATGCTAGAGTAGTTGATTTTGCGCTTTTGTTTCTTATCTTTATTTTATTATTTTGCTTTGTCTTCGTGACAAATTTCAAATGTTACACCATATCCTGGATATTTTTTCCATTGTTTGTTCTTCTACAAGCAAAGCTAGATATCTGAAACCAAAAAATGATTTAGGTTTTCCAATAACAGAACAGAGCTGATACCTGGGCTATAAATACACAGTCCAGTCACTTTTATGTGACCCTCCCCCCCCCCTCCCCCCATGGTCAACGTCAACGCGCAATAGTTACTCACAGACGATATGCGGCAGCATTAAAAATGAACGTTGATGTCGAATATAGGTGGTGTTCACATTAATGTGACTGTACCCTATATGACAACTTGTGTCCTGTGAACATATGCCATTTTAAAGCACCAGCACATTGAATATCTCTCGAAAATGTGTCATTGTTGCTATGATTTGTTGTAATAAAATTACAGGAACGCCATATCGGTAGTCAAAGAATTTTCGAATTGTTACTTGTGTGATCTGAAAGTATCAGCACACTAAAGAGCCATCAAAAGCATGTTCTTCTTGGTATGACTTGTAAATTAATAACACAATGACGATTAAAGCATTCAGGAGTTGGTAGGAGACAAGAATGGTCACATGTTATGGAAGTTCAGTGTAGTGTAATGAATAGAGATGCCGAAGTATGAGGCAGTATATACAGTGTGTAGCTGGTTCATGTCTCGCTAAAGCAAAAAAAAAAAATTATTCCCTTTCACATTTTCTAGAAAGTTCTGGAACTTCCTTATTAATTTAAAGTACTGGAAGAAATTTAAGACCACTGAATAAAAACAATTTTTTTCATTTCACAATGACTCTGTTATTTATCATATGTTAAAAAGTGTTGAATACTAAATCAACATTTTTAGAGCTTTGTGGGTCTATCTTGGGCCTTGTACCAAGCCAAAGTCCTGTCAGATGTAGACTGAGTCAATTTCCGCTCTTTTCCTTAGAAACTTCATCCCACAGCCTATGAATCGCAATCTCAATTTGTTCAAGTTCTTGGGTTTGCATTTTACAAGATGGTAACCCATGGGACTCTACAAGTTTCCAATTAAATTGTGGTCAAGCCTATATGGCGCTCATGGAAGCAGCTAATTGTCTTGCTTCCAAAATCATTCCTTTGCCACTAGAGATCTGTCACATGGTGCTCTGTCTTGCTGCACAATGAAATTTTCACCTAGTAAACGCTCAGCAGAGGGCACCATAACCTCCTCCACGAATTCACAATATGTGTCACTGTTCATTGCATCATCTACCTACCTGCAACGACCTAGCACTTCAGATGTTTTACGCTCCCCGAACGTGACGGCTCCACCACGCTGCCACACAGCAGGAACAACACAAGATGGAGGAAATAACTCTGTTATCATCCTTCTAACTCGAACCTTGCATCGAGAAAAGATTTCAAAGCAGGATTCATCAGAAAACATGAGTCTTTCCTATGGTTCTGCAGTTCATCCAACCATGTTTTCTTGTTAATATCATTCACTGATGGCTTACATACTGCACAAAAGGATTTTAGACCAGTTTCTTTTAACATGTTCCCAACATTGTGAACAACACCACAGGATGGTTTAAATTCTCCCGATATGTTAGTAGCACTAACATTTCTGTCACATTTACCACTTTGAAGCAATTTACGATCCTGTCTGGGTGTTGTCTTCCTCGGGCAGCCTGAACGAATCTTGTAAGATATGGATGTGAACTCATTGTATGATTGTACTGTTTAATGGACATAAGTTTTTGACATTCCCAATCTCATAGTGATCTCTCTCTGTTTTCTTTGCCTTCACAAGCCTGATAATTTACCACTTTAACTCCTCTTAAACTCATATTTTTTAGTTTTCATTGAAATAACATAAAATCATCGCCTCAAAAAATTCCAGTTCAAAGCAGGAAACTCATGAATAATACAGTAGTGTGCAAAACGTAAGGACCAAAGGACCTTTCACATGATGTGTCACTACCAAGTAGCAGAGCATTATGAAACTTGGACCATACATAGAAAGAACTGCTACAGTATTGTACAGAAGCAACCAAAAGAAATATTTAGTGACAAGAACAGAAGCTACATTTTTATTCAAAGAAAATAATTACACTGAAGTCACCACGATTTATCCTGGACATTTCGGAAAGCAAGACATCATTCTTAACAGGGTATGTGTTCATCATGGGTGGCAGTGCATTTGTGCACTGTCATAATGTGCACGTATGCTGGCACAAGGTTGGTGAGAAGTTCTGGTGGTAGAGAACTCCATTCCTCCACCAGCGTGGTTGACAACTAATAGATGACCGTTGATGCTTGTGGACACTCTGCAATACGTCTCCCCTGCACAACCCACATGTCCTCAATGGGATTTATCTCAGGGGATTGGACATGCTGATTCATTCGCCAAATATCTTTTATTCCAAGAGCTCCTCCACCTACACAGTTCAATGTGGTCACGGATTGTCACCCATAAAAAGAAGTTATTTCCAAATATACCCCTGAAAAGATGCACATGGATAAGAGGTACAGTCTCACAACAATGATGAATGGCAACTGTACTGTGTTCAAAGATTTGAAGGTCATAGCGCCCATCCACTTGTATCACCAAACTGATCAGGTTCGACAGTGTTTCTGGGTACATTAAATGCTCCCACGCCTCACCATATAAGAACACTTAATACCTGTAACACCTGATACATATCCAAGGTTGGTTCTTGCCATCAACCCCACTTTTAACGAGCCATAGATGGTTAAGATTAAATAATAATGAAAAACATATAAAACACTTTAATATAATCATAATAATAGTAATAACAATGATAGTAATTTTTAATGTTAATGCTTAGTGTCTTGCTTCAGCATAACAACGAAGAAATCGATATTTAGAAAAATGCGTGAGTTATAAAGCATTCATCCAAAACTTTGCAAAGTACTAGTGTTATGCTCTGATTTAAGAATTATACTAGCAAAAAAGTTTATCAGTTTTGACAACTTCATAGTTCTCACGGTATAAAGTAGAAGTGCACACTCATCATAATAATGTTCCATTTAGCAACAAGATTGTGAACTCTGTTCTGCAGACTACAGCGATGTGAACATGTAAATGGGGAGAATGTTGTTTCTTTCAGTGGTTCCAGCTATGTTCGAGAAGTATTTTTGTCATTTTTTCCTCTGTGTTACCTTACTCAACTTTTTGAAGTCTGCTGGTGTTGGCAGCAGATACCGTCAGCGAATAGGCGCCTCTCCCCTAGCTGTAGTGTTTTCTACAGCTAGTCAGGTCGCAAGTGAGTCCTCATGTGACAATCCTCAGGAAAGCATCTGAGAAGTATCCTGTGTTAACCAAAGCTCATGATTTTTTTTTTAGAATTTCTTGCCATTTTCGAGATTCTTTGTTTTAATGCTGCTTCATTCTCCAAAAGTTACCTGGAAAATTTTGATATTAATATGTGCCCTATATATAAAATTAAAAGCTTGTGGTTAAATGTTATTTGGGGAGGTCATGACACCAACCTCCCTCTTTTCCTCTACTCCCTTGGCTCCATTATTGAGTAGCACCACAAGCTAATAAATACAGCCACGACAATCACTGGTTGCGAAAGTTGTTACTGTTTGACAGCAGGAGCGACACTAGCTCTTCAAACGGTGAGAAAGCAGACATTCACATGCGTCTTAAATTAATTTTTTGTTTTTAGTTATTTTCTATTTATTAAACGAAATAGTTGTTATATTTTTGTGTTCCATCTGTTAGTAAGTTATCAAGAAAATGAAGTACCATTTAATGGTCGTGGAAACAGCTGAACAACACTGATTGAGTGACATAAGCTACAGCTTATTTACAAAGAAATTCTTTTGAATATGTGTATTCGCAGCTTACTCTACTGAAAGCAAGAAAAGGTAAACACCCATTTCATGCATGAGAAGCATGAATTTCTGTTGTTACTATCATAGGCACTTTCCATGGCATTCGCCCTTTCTTATACCTCACTCCACTTTCAAATTCACGAATGGTTTTAGAAAAGTAATTACTTTCGCTTCAAAAGCGAATGTATCGAAGATTCTTGCTGTTCGTGGCTCAGATTTAAGAACAACTGTTGAATTGTATGAATGCAGAGTCTCGCGGCGATAACATTGAATAAAATGTTCTCGGGTTTCCAACCGCGTCAATTGGTTAAAACTACACGAGCTTTCGGCCAAGCACTCCTTGGCCATTGTCAAGTGTTATCACTGCCAGTGGGTTGTTGGTGCGCCCTTATATACGCTAACTGCCGGCTGTGACGTCACTGGTGCCCGTGACATTGCCATAGATGGGTATGTTTTGAGTTAGCGTTCGATGTGCCCTCTTCAACTGCGCGATTGCTGGATCCCATGCAGCACTGAGCTGTAAGCCACCGTCTCTATTCAGGGTGTTTGTGGTAATTTTTATTTCAATAGCTTCCTTTATTAAACTGTCCCAGAAGCCGTTAGTGGGAGCCACGACATAGGTATCGCCAAATTTTATGTGGTGACCGTTTTCTAACGCATGCTCAGCTAACGCAGATTTCTCTGGATAGCGTAGGCGATAATACCTCTCATATTCTTTCCTGCATTGTTCCACAGTACGCACTGTGTGTCCGATGTACTTCTGGCCACACTCACAAGATATTTCGTAGACTCCAGGTGTTCTGAGACCTACAGCGTCTTTAACAGGTCTCAGTAATTGACGGATTTTCTTTGGAGGTCTGAAGATTGATTTGATCTTGTATCTTTTCAACAGGCGGCTTATCTTGCCCGACACAGAGCCACAGAATGGCAGCAAAGCAAGTTTCTTTTCCTGCTCATCGTCGCTGGTCTTATTCTGATATTTCCCAGAAATCACTTCTTTCACTTGATGGGTGCTGTAGCCATTATTCCTGAAAAACTTGCGTAGGTGGCTCAGTTCGTGGGGCAGGTTGTCGTCGTCTGATATTACTCTTGCACGATGCACCAATGTTTGAAATACTGTGCGCTTCTGTGCTGGATGATGATGGCTGGTGGCGTGCAGGTACAGGTCTGTGTGGGTGGGTTTTCTGTAGACGCTGTGGCCAAGGCACCCATTTCGTTTACGGTGGACAAGGACGTCGAGGAAGTTCAATGCATTGTCTTTTTCCACCTCCATGGTGAACTGGATATTACTGTTGATGCCATTGAGGTGTTCCAAAAACTCGTCTAATTTCTCGCGTCCGTGTGGCCAAATGACGAACGTGTCGTCAACGTATCGAAAGAAACACTTCGGCTTCAATGCCGCAGTATATATGGCAATATCCTCAAAATTCTCCATGAAGAGGTTTGCAACAGCTGGAGCCAACGGGCTACCCATTGCTACGCCGTCTGTCTGATCGTAATACTGGCCGTTGTACACGAAGTAGGAGGCCGCAAGAGTGTGCCTAAATAGCTCGACCACGTCACTTACAAAGTACTGGGAAATTAGATCCAAAGAATTTTTGATAGGCACATTCGTAAACAGCGCCACTACATCAAAACTGACCATAATATCGCCCTCATTAAGGCGTTGACGGTTGATTCTGCTGATAAATTCTGCTGAGTTATGTTGTTCGCAGTGTCCCACATTTGGAGCGAGGTGCTTGGCCAAGTACTTCGCCAGCTTGTATGTTGGAGAACCTATTGTGGACAGGATAAGGCGAAATGGCGTCCCGTCCTTGTGTATCTTCGATAAACCATAAGCAGTAGGTGGTCTAGGCGCCTGTGGGAGAAGATTCTTAGCCACACTGTCTTCCACTGAAGATCGCTTAAGAAGTTCTGATGTTTTTCTTACTATTCTTGATGCCGGGTCGCGTGGGAGCTTCCGATAAGTATCTTCGTTCAGTAGCGCACAGATCTTCGTATCATAGTCCTCGAACTCCATAATTACGGCGGCATTGCCCTTGTCAGCGGGAAGTACCACAATGCTTTCATCATTACGTAGTGCTCGAAGGCCGTTGCGCTCAGCCCTGGTCATGTTGGATGCTGGTAACTTCGCTTTTGTCACTATACGGCTGGTTTCTCGCCGTATTTCGCCCGCTGTTTCATGTGGGAGCTTGTGGACTGCCTGTTCAAAACCGCTTATTATTTCACAGACAGGAATTTCCCGCGGTGAAGGTGCGAAATTAAGTCCTTTCTTAAGTGCCGACATTGCACCCGCGTTTATATCTCTCGCTGTCAAGTTGATGACGGAGCGTTCTTAAGATCTGTGGTCCGCACCATGTTGTTGTTGCGAACCACAGATCTTCAGAACGCACCGTCATCAAAGTACTGGTGTGCGTAAAGGGTTCTTACCTGATAGGAAAGACAGAGAACATCGAAAAAGTTTAAAAAAGGGCAGCTCGTTTTGTGTTGTAGCGAAATAAGGGAGAAAGTGTCACAGATATGATATGCGAATTGAATTGGCAATCATTAAAACAAAGGTGATTTTCGTTATGGCGAGAACTTTTCAGAAAATTTCGATCTCCAGCTTTCTCCTCCGACTACGAAAATACTTTGTTGATGCCCATCTACATTGGGATAAATGATAATCTTAGAAATCAGAGCTCGCACGAAAGATTTAAGCGTTAATTTTTCCCGTTCGCTATTCATGAGTGGAACGGTAGAGAAGTAGTCTGAAGGTGGTTCGATAGATCCTCTGCCAGGCACTTAAGTGTGAATTGCAAAGTATTCATGTAGATGTAGATTAGTTGCTCTTATTTCCTAAGAATTGCAGAGTACTGATGTAGATGTAGATTAGTTGCTCTTATTTCCTAACTTTCGTGCACCGATTGGTATAATAGACTGTAAATAAGAATAGAACTATTGCATTATTATGCTTATGTAGTTTGAGAGGATATGTTGGCGTATTTATGGAACTGTATTAGTTTAATTAATCATTAATTGAAAGAAACTTGCTTTGCACTTTCATGATCGTAGCCAGTAAAATACGAGTGGAAAGTTTCACCATTTGTGAATGGTTTCATCGTCCCTAATGTCCATGGCAATCACAATCTTTAGAAAAAGCTAAATTTTTTACTTATTATGCTGTCACTTCGACTGTGCTTAGTTACGTCAAAATTATATAATTTGACTGAAAGTTTGAAATGCTATATACAATAAAGACCGAGGAGAAATCAAGATCACTATAATGTTTTTATGGCCAATTTTGATGCAGTCTGCGTTGTAGATTTCCCTCTTACACTTCACATTGCTAATAAATTACTGGTAACAAAAAACAGCCATTTAAAACTGACAGGAAATTAAAACTTTGGCTGGAAAACCGGAGAGAATAGGTAAAGTCAAACATGCCTTACTGTTCTGTTTGAGGATCAGACCCTCGCGCACGGCTTCCAACTGTCGTAAATCGTGAATCTAGAAGGTGTGTTGTCACGACGAGAGAACGACAGTGAAAAGATCGGGGCGGGGGAAGGGGTGAGTTGTTCAATACAATATTTCAAAACAAACTAAACCAGATTACAGACCAGACAAGGCGGCGCTGAACAAGATTGTTGCCTTTAATAAGACTACTGCCACGGAAGTGACTGCTGAACTTACGTGTGCCAATGAGAACAGTACAACAGATACTATAAATGGATAACAGCAACACGTAAGATCCACTATTTCCGAACGTCCAATAAAACAAGCGAGTGGCCTTAGAGGTGTAAGGAGGACAAAAACACAACTACTGAACAATGGCAGCAGGTAATGCAGTCTGACCAATCGACAATTACGTTCCCAACACCAAGGAACGTATGTCTACAAAAACACTAGGAGAAGTGTCCCACCATACAGTCTCCTTCCAATTGTGAAGCACAGTGGTAGTTCCGTACTGAATCGGGATATCATATCAATCATATCATACTTGTCAGTTATCCAGTTCGTAACAACGAAAGGAAAGGTAATTAGGAAGGTGTATTTTAGGTGACTTTGTTATAGCGTCCCCAGTGCCAAATTTTTATCATGTAGCCGTAAAATAATAATTTCTCTGTGTAGGTTTAGATTGCAAAGAAATAATTTATGATAGAATGATCTAAAGAGACGACAAGATACGCTCTTTTGTTAATTTTTTTTAGTCGACTTCACTTCTTCTCTTGTCTTTATTGTGTACGTACAACATCTTGCGAGTGCTGGCAAATGTAAGCATATTTGTGTGAGTTAAGCATATAATATACCGATTTAATATTATTGTGCACTTTTAATTTGTAAGAGGTGATCCCGATTTCATGTCCGCCTTCCCTGAATTAACCTGCATTCAAGTAATTTACAGTTCAACAATCGCAGCGGCCGATGCAGCCAACGACGCCATTACGTGGCGATATTAACTTATGAAAAATTAGCGGAAGCGGAAAACTCGCCCGCTATTAGAATAATACACTCCTGGAAATTGAAATAAGAACACCGTGAATTCATTGTCCCAGGAAGGGGAAACTTTATTGACACATTCCTGGGGTCAGATACATCACATGATCACACTGACTGAACCACAGGCACATAGACACAGGCAACAGAGCATGCACAATGTCGGCACTAGTACAGTGTGTATCCACCTTTCGCAGCAATGCAGGCTGCTATTCTCCCATGGAGACGATCGTAGAGATGCTGGATGTAGTCCTGTGGAACGGCTTGCCATGCCATTTCCACCTGGCGCCTCAGTTGGACCAGCGTTCGTGCTGGACGTGCAGACCGCGTGAGACGACGCTTCATCCAGTCCCAAACATGCTCAATGGGGGACAGATCCGGAGATCTTGCTGGCCAGGGTAGTTGACTTACACCTTCTAGAGCACGTTGGGTGGCACGGGATACATGCGGACGTGCATTGTCCTGTTGGAACAGCAAGTTCCCTTGCCGGTCTAGGAATGGTAGAACGATGGGTTCGATGACGGTTTGGATGTACCGTGCACTATTCAGTGTCCCCTCGACGATCACCAATGGTGTACGGCCAGTGTAGGAGATCGCTCCCCACATCATGATGCCGGGTGTTGGCCCTGTGTGCCTCGGTCGTATGCAGTCCTGATTGTGGCGCTCACCTGCACGGCGCCAAACACGCATACGACCATCATTGGCACCAAGGCAGAAGCGACTCTCATCGCTGAAGACGACACGTCTCCATTCGTCCCTCCATTCACGCCTGTCGCGACACCACTGGAGGCGGGCTGCACGATGTTGGAGCGTGAGCGGAAGACGGCCTAACGGTGTGCGGGACCGTAGCCCAGCTTCATGGAGACGGTTGCGAATGGTCCTCGCCGATACCCCAGGAGCAACAGTGTCCCTAATTTGCTGGGAAGTGGCGGTGCGGTCCCCTACGGCACTGCGTAGGATCCTACGGTCTTGGCGTGCATCCGTGCGTCGCTGCGGTCCGTCCCAGGTCGACTGGCACGTGCACCTTCCGCCGACCACTGGCGACAACATCGATGTACTGTGGAGACCTCACGCCCCACGTGTTGAGCAATTCGGCGGTACGTCCACCCGGCCTCCCGCATGCCCACTATACGCCCTCGCTCAAAGTCCGCCAACTGCACATACGGTTCACGTCCACGCTGTCGCGGCATGCTACCAGTGTTAAAGACTGCGATGGAGCTCCGTATGCCACGGCAAACTGGCTGACACTGACGGCGGCGGTGCACAAATGCTGCGCAGCTAGCGCCATTCGACGGCCAACACCGCGGTTCCTGGCGTGTCCGCTGTGCCGTGCGTGTGATCATTGCTTGTACAGCCCTCTCGCAGTGTCCGGAGCAAGTATGGTGGGTCTGACACACCGGTGTCAATGTGTTCTTTTTTCCATTTCCAGGAGTGTATTAATTTTTCTCCACAGCCGCACGAAGTTGCAGAAATACTTAGCTTTAAGATTCTTATTTTCAGTACCATAGCCGAGACCCAGAGCCAGGACTCTGACTACAATACAATGGTTAACGGAGGTAAGAAAAATACTCTCGCGCGTGTGTGGGCCGCAATTGTAATTAATAACTAAAGATCTTTTGCATTAACGTGAACTGACTAGCCGAGGAAATTAATATGAAAAGTTTATTACATTGTTCAACTTAAATATCATTTTTATTAAGGCCCACCACGTAAGTCGGCAACAATCAAAAAATAATAATAACAATAATAATATATATATTAAATTACGCGAGATTGGCGCCGCAACTTTGGGGCCCGATTAATATGATTCTATTGTATTGAATGTAATTATGTATGTGTCTAATTGTTGTAAAATATTAATGCTTATATGAATTCTTTTACATGTACAACAACAAAACCACACCCTGAGGAGATCTGGAGAGGAAAAAGTGTAGAAAAGAAAAAGGATTGCGAGAAAGAAAAATAAGTAAGGTAAGGCCTATTGTGCAAGCATCCTGTGTAGCTCTGTGCGGAATATCGAACCCATTTGCACATGAGATACCTTCGGTGTTTAGTGTATTTATGTCTTTATTTTTGGAGGGGATAATTATTCGTTTTGTGTATTTATGTGTTTATTTTTGGAGGGGATAATTATTCGTGCGTGTATCAGTGTTAAAGATTTGTCAGTGGCTTAAAGTGAATTTATTATGGGTAAGATAGGACAAGCTAAAGCACCCGTACCAGACGAACAAAATTTTGTTAATATGGAAAGTGAGGGTCATTTGCAAAACGCAAACGAATCCCAAGCCACCGCCTCGGATGACACAATTTGAGCGGGGGGCGAGGATCTGTGGACGGTGAATGACTCTCCACAGCAGAATGGGAATAGAATAACAACTCCACTGCCTGGGCAGGGGGGCCAATCGAGTGCTAGATTAAGCGGGGCACCAGTATGCTCACCGATTGCAGACCCATTTGCAGAATTTCTGCGCAGGTTAGAAGAAAGAGATAGGGAAAAAGAAAGAATGTTAGAACAGAGGGAAAAAGAAAGAGACGGGAAACTGGCTCAGATGCTACGTGAGCAAGAGCAGCGCAATGAAGCGAAACTAGACAGTATCCGAAGCGAACTTGCCGAGATGCGGGACGTGTGCAAAGAAATACCCGATCTTGTGCAAAGCTTAGCCGGCGAAATGCAAAAATTACAGATATCGCAGGCTAGGCTTGAAGATAATGTCCAGACTTTAACCAACCGCGTGGATAATGTGGAGATAGATGCACGGAAAAGTATTGACGCATATTTGGAAGTGCAAGCTCAAAAAGTAGAAAAAGAATTAAATGAATGGCTAGAAGTAAAGGATCGCGAGATATCTGCAAAGATTGCAAGCGACGTAAAAACAGCTGTAAAACAAGCGACTGCGGCCGCGAGTGTAAATATTGACGCTGCCGCACTACATGCCGAATTAACACAGATTAAGTCCCGTGTGACTGCGGAGTTGCCAAATTGGCAACAGGAGGTCGCGCGGAGACTGTCTGCGTTGGAAAGCAATGTAAACAGTGGCGGACAGATAATGAATCCGACTCCGCGTACTGATTACTATAATAACGCTGACCGTGGGCAGGGTGCGAGTGCGCAACCGCAACCTAATGCGAATTATGAGCACGAACAACATGCGATACCGTGCAGCGCACATCACGAAGTAATGAATGTCACAGAATGTGGCAGTCAGATGTGCAAAAAAGAGGACAATGTAATAAAACACAGGACATTCCAACCCTTCAATAGCGATAAACGAAATATCCACCCTGTTGTATTTATTAAGAGCTTCAGGAATGTGTTTCCCAGGACATGGACGGAAAGACAAAGAATACAGTTCGTGGTCTCCTTTATTCAAGGTGACGCGGCACTGTGGGCCACCGACGTGTCCGAAAAATGTCTAACGATGCAACAGTTTGAAGGTGCCTTCTTGCAAAAATTCTGGTCCGATAGCGTCCAAGAAAGACTACGAAAGGAGTTGTACAGTCCAGAAATGTACAATCCTAAGATGGGAACGTTACGCAAATATTTCGAAAAGTATATAAACAAAACCAGGTACCGGGATGAGCCAATGTCCGATCGTGACATAATCAGATTAATAAAAATGAAGTTGCCCAGTGAAATTAAAAGATATTTCATCCATGTGCCGGAATACGATATAGAACAATTCATGGAAATAGTGGATTCTGTTGACTTATTGATCGAATATATGAAAACCGAAAACAAGTGGAACCATGCAGGCTGTAATCAACAAAAAGCCGATTACAATAGCAGTCACAGTAACGGTAGTAACAACGGGAATAGGCAAGAGCACCGGCAACAGAATCGAGGCACAAACAATGGCAATGGTTATAACGGCAACGGCTATAATCGTCAAAATCGAAAGAGACATCATGATGGACGCACGAGTAATGGATATAATGGTAACGGCAATCCGCAATGACGGAACAACCGAAACCAGTGCCGTGGTCGTAACGAACCGACACCACAGTGGCAACAAAACACAGCGCCACAATGGAACGCCAACCCAGGTCCGTCACAGAATATGCAGGGAGTTACAACCAACCACAGCAAAACCAGAGCCATACACAATATCAAAATACACCATCGGGGAGGCAGGGCGGCCAACCCAACAGTAGCAACAACAACAACCAAAACCACAATGTGAGGTTAGTGGAAGTGACAGACAACTGTCAACCCACTAATGCTCATCCGTTAAACTAAAGACAGCCACAATACGCTCTCCGTTGTTGGCTGCAGGATGGTGTAGTGAGGGCACATTCACGGATGACAGCCATAAACTTTGTATGCTGAGATACAATGAAGGAACAAAAATAGAAAAGGAACTTGTAGACATACCGCAGAAGTGTAACCGAACCGACAAAAGTGTTGTGCAGGCTATATTGCAAGCAGATATGTACGGAGCACCAATACAGATAACAGTCGATACCGGTGCGTCAACCAATGTCATGAGTGCAAATTTTTACAAGTACTTGAGTCAAAATAATAGAATGCCAGTATTGCCAGTGAAGAATTGTCGTGTAACAGGTGCAATAGGTGCACAATCTCATATCATAAAGCACCAGGTGCAAGTCGAGTTTACGGTAGGAAATGAAGCAATGAAAAGCTCGTTCCTAGTAGTTAAGGGATTAGGTGTTGCTTGCATCCTGGGGATGGAATTTTTACGCCAGAGGGACGCAAAAATCGACCTCTTGTGCGGGGAAGTAAGCCTTATGAATGAGGATAGACGTGTAATTTTGCCATTGTTGAGGACACGGGAAGTGCACGGTAAATATTGCCGGAACTTTCAGTCGAGATTCGGAGGAATACAGGTAATGAAGTTATGTTCTGACTTAAGTACAAGACAAGCATATTATAAAGAATTCATTACTGAAGATAAAGAGGAAAAAAGGAAACTGATAGCCATGAAAGTCCGAACATTTGACTGAAGCACAACAAAACGAATTGACTCAGCTACTTACAGATTATGAGAATGTGTTTTCGGAAAAACCCGGTGTTATCGAGGACTACACCTATAACATCGAAGTGGTACCTCACGATACTTTCTGTCACGCAAACTACACCATCCCGTGGTCAAAGAAGGAGGCAGTTACGAAGGAAATAAGAAAAATGCTTGATTGGGGGATAATTGAACCATCTCTATCCCCGTACAGCAGTCCGCTCGTGGCCGTAGCGAAAGCGGACGGCAGTATACGTCTCGTGCTTGATGCGCGCGATATTAACAAAATAATTGTACCTGTCAGAACGCGACCAGAAAACCTGGATGAACAGATACAGAAGTTTTATGGCGTTAAATATCTGACCTCTGTCGATATGCGTTCGTCGTATTGGCAAATCCCACTAACTGAATCATCAAGAAAGTACACTGCCTTTGTGTTTGCCGGCAGAAGTTACCACTTTAAAGTTTTACCATTTGGGTTAAATGTTAGTGCAGGTGTCTTCATTGCAGCGCTCGATAAAGTATTAGGACCAGATTTGTTGGACCGAGTAACGTTGTATGTCGATGACTTATTAATAGCTACTCCCGATTGGGAAAGCCACATGGACACGCTGAGATGCGTACTAAAAAGATTTTCTGAGGTAGGCGTAACAGCAAACCTCGCAAAATCCAAATTTGGCAGCGAGAGAATAAAATTTCTTGGTCATGTAATATCACCTACAGGTATTGTGCCCGATCCGAAGAAAATGGCAGCAATTGAGAACTTCCCTCCTCCTAGAACCAAGAAACAGTTAAAGGCATTTCTGGGTCTAGTGTCATTTTTCAGACGATTCGTACCTGACCAGCTTTTAAATGATAATACCCTGTTAAACTTGTTGAGAAAGAATACACCCTGGATATGGAATGAACTGTGCCAGCAGTCATTTGAGCAAATACGACAAGCCCTTCTAAATGCTAATCTACTGTCACATCCTAACATGTCAAAGGAATTTTGCCTTGCTACAGACGCCTCCACTGTCGGACTAGGCGCTTGTTTATTTCAAATCGATGAGGATGGTGGAAACAAGAACGTAAGAATAATCGGTTTCGCAAGCCGAGTGTTGTCAAGTTGTGAACGATCATATACAGTCACCGAACTCGAAACACTAGCAGTAGTATGGGCCATGAAGAAGTTCAGATACTATGTGTACGGAAAAAATGTAAAAATTTTCTGTGATCATCAGGCCTTAAGTTTTTTGCTGACATGCAAGTTAATGCACGACAGGTTGACTAGGTGGGTGCTTGCTCTGCAGGAATATCAATTTCAAATAATGTATATAAAAGGTTGTGACAACGTAGTACCTGATGCTTTGTCACGGTTGCCGCAAGGTCTGCCTGAGTTAACAACAATACTAGAACAGGCAACAGAGTACAAAATTTTAGTTATGAAAGACCCTACTTGTCGAAAAAAGTTCCTGCAGACGTGCAAGCAACTGCCTAGTTTACAGGACGAAGATCCCGCTTGGGGAAAAGTCAAACAAGAACTCCTATCTTCGGCTGGAAATCAGATAGGTAGCCATTATTCTGTGCAAAATGGGGTATTATATTACCGGAAGGATGTTAACAAGGACTTGTAGTGTATCTGTGTACCGGAAGTATGTATCAGTGATTTAATCTGGCACGTGCACCTTTCGTGGGGACACGTGGGTATTGAAAAATGTAGAGCACTTCTCGCAAGACAATGTCATTTTAAGAATATGAAAAGAATAATTCAGAATGTTGTAAGGACATGTGTAGTTTGTCAAAGGACGAAACCTACAAATCTGCCCACTGTAAGTGAATTGCATCCTGTTGTTCCTAACAAACCATTACGACTAGTTTCTGTTGACATTCTAGGGCCACTACTCACTGGCAGAGGTGGTGTGAAATATGTATTTGCTGTATATGATGCCTTTTCCAAATTTCTAAAATTGTATCCTGTAAAAGCTTCAACGGCCACACCCCTCATTCAGAAATTACGAACAGATTATTTTGTTAATGTTGGCAAACCACAGATCATATTATCTGATAATGCCACCTATTTTACTGGTCTCAAATGGAAAACGTTTCTACAAGAGCAAGGTATTAAACACATTTTTGTAGCCCGATTTCACCCGGAGAGCAGTCTTGTAGAGCGTACCTTTAAAGAGTTGAACAGGTTCATGAGAACGCACATTCCGAATCGCCACACCAAGTGGGCAGAATACGTTTCGACTTTTGAGGAACTCCACAATAGATTGCCACATTCAGCCACCGGTTATACTCCACTAGAAGTCATGTTTGGAAAGAATGAAACCGACAGCTGGCTGTCACCATTACCAACTGTACCACGACAAGTTGTACCTCACGAACAAATTATAGCTGAGACTCTAAATAACTTAACGAGGTGCGCGGAGCGCCGAAAGGAGAAGCATGACAAGAAAATAAAGAAGGTAACAGTGTATCAACCAGGTGACTTGGTGCTAATAAGGACTCATCCCAAGTCATCTCTGTTAGCGAAAAAGAATAAAAAATGGCAACCGGTGTATGCCGGGCCCTACCAAATCATAGACATACCACATGGATGTAGCTATTTGTTGGGTGACGTAGAATCGGAAGAGATTAAAGGACTCTATCCATATAAAGACTTAAAGATGTTCGCTCAGTAGAGCAACTTTTACATATGTGAATAATAGGTTAAGTTTATAGTGTATTTTTTTTGTGAGTAAATGTTCAGATTTTAGTGTAACATTTAAAGACAATGAGGCACACAAGATTAGTGCGATTCAATTTTGTAGATGTTAAGGAATAATAGTATTTTTAAACAATTGCATTTTGAAAAAAAATGAACGTAGATTTAAGAATATTTTAAAAATTTCATGTTGAAAAATGCTAAAAAAATATTAAAAAAAATTTCAATAGCATGTAATGATGACAGAATTTTTCATTAGAGTGTCATGAATATTTTTGAACTGTAGTAGTAATGAAACTTATGAAAATTTAATATTATAATGTATATGTTGTTCCATGTATTTATGTCTATACCGATCTTGAAATATGCTCAAGCATAATTTAGTTAACAATATGAGTGCAGGGTGTACATCACCCAAGGTACCTCATGTGTTGTGGACAAGGTACAAAGGAAATCAGTAAACGCGACTACCGCTTAGCAGTGTTAAAATATATTGCCATCTGCTAAGGCAGAGGTTTACACGAATTTATCGTGTAAACAAAAGTCACAAATCAAACACTAATCTAGGAACTTGCACGCTAGGCTTAGATTATAAAATGTGTACGATAATGCGAGAGGCAAAGTTTTGTAAAGTCGAGCCTGGCTCTGGAGGGCAAGTACGCAATGAGTGGGCAGACATGACATGGGGACTTACCTCAGATGAGGCGGAAATACAATTGTATAGTCAAAAAATCTGAAGGCAAGTACGACTCTAAGTGGAAAATGAAAAGAGATAATTAGTGCGAGAGACTGGTAAAATCCAGCACGAGCCAAAATCCAGTTCAGACTGAATGAAATACATTAGTTTTTGTGAACTAATCGAAACAGTTACTTTAAACAGTGTGAAAAACTGTGAAGGTGAAACTGTGATATGGACAGTGAAGTGCTAGTATTGAACGTTCAACAGCGGTGAGGACGCCAAACGCCAATATTACGCACGAAAAACTGTGAATTTGCTTATAAATGTGAACTGTTAACGTGAAGTGAACCCACAGTCAAAATTTTTGGAACAGACTGTAGTTTCAGTGAGCACAATAATGCGAGATTGGAATGCGATGCGTGGGCTGTTGCAAAACAGCGACCGCAGAAACGGCGAATGTTTGTGCTAAGCTCGTATTGGGACACTCACCAGTGCCTGCGAGTGCGGCGAAAACATAAATAATTTTATCAAGACAAAAACTGACGTGTAATGGAAACAGTGGCGCATCAAAACTTCATTCACGGGAGAAGATCCATGTCATGTATTCTGCGAGACAGTGCTAGCTTGACACTCGGAAACTGGCGAAAACTTAACAACAACTGCCGCACTAATAAATGCTCCTTTCCCACTAGCGTAACCATCTGCAGCGGGAAACAAATATTACGTTGGTTGTGTGTATGTTTCATGTACTACGTCGGAGATGCGTAGCAGAGCTGACTCCTGCCAACAAGCGCGGGAGGCGGATATCATCCCACTCCGCCACGCCTGGCCGAGACAGAAGCGCATCGCCAACCGTGCAGCCGATCAGCTGATTCTGACGTTCCGCGATGGCGAGATACACGCTGGCGTCGGGCGGGCGTTGACCTCTCCGCAGCCGCCGCGAACGCCGAGCACCGAACACACCAACCGACGACGTCGCGAGCTAAACGTCGCGGCGTAGATCATCAACGACACTGCAATCAATTGTTATAATGACCTCATTTTTTGCATAGTGCAACAAAAATATTTGTATGCACATCCTGTACTCCAATGACATTCCAGAAACAATTAAGTGAAAGTGACCAAAGCAGTTAGTCTGTCGCTCCGCCGAGGTTTTCCACAGGTTTCCCTATGGCCGCGCCAAATGGGGAGCGAACAGTTGACACCCCTGGGACTTCAAGTTAATGGACTAACTCGTGATTGTATACCTTTGAACACTGCAAAAGTTGCAACCCTAAGAAGAAGCAGCCAAAATAAAACTAGTTGTATTCTATGTCCTTTTGTACATGACTGCATACGTAACCAATTGTATATTATATTGTTATGTAGATAACTTCATCTGTATTACACTTTGTGCGCAACACACCTCAGTAATTTAACGATTTAAATATACGATGTGACATATATAGACTGTGAAAGAAAAATCTGCGTGTGGACACTGTGGACATGAAAGTGGAAATATTTATGTCAAAAAACACGAACATTTTTTATGACATAAACATTTCGGGGGGCAATATAGCGTCCCCAGTGCCAAATTTTTATCATGTAGCCGTAAAATAATAATTTCTCTGTGTAGGTTTAGATTGCAAAGAAATAATTTATGACAGAATGATCTAAAGAGACGACAAGATACGCTCTTTTGTTAATTTTTTTTAGTCGACTTCACTTCTTCTCTTGTCTTTATTGTGTACGTACAACATCTTGCGAGTGCTGGCAAATGTAAGCATATTTGTGTGAGTTAAGCATATAATATACCGATTTAATATTATTGTGCACTTTTAATTTGTAAGAGGTGATCCCGATTTCATGTCCGCCTTCCCTGAATTAACCTGCATTCAAGTAATTTACAGTTCAACAATCGCAGCGGCCGATGCAGCCAACGACGCCATTACGTGGCGATATTAACTTATGAAAAATTAGCGGAAGCGGAAAACTCGCCCGCTATTAGCATAATATTAATTTTTCTCCACAGCCGCACGAAGTTGCAGAAATACTTAGCTTTAAGATTCTTATTTTCAGTACCATAGCCGAGACCCAGAGCCAGGATTCTGACAACAATACAATGGTTAACGGAGGTAAGAAAAATACTCTCGCGCGTGTGTGGGCCGCAATTGTAATTAATAACTAAAGATCTTTTGCTTTAATGTGAACTGGCTAGCCGAGGAAATTAATATGAAAAGTTTATTACATTGTTCAACTTAAATATCATTTTTATTAAGGCCCACCACGTAAGTCGGCAACAATCAAAAAATAATAATAACAATAATAATATATATATTAAATTACGACGGCCGACGGACGCGCGACAATTACGTTCCCAACACCAAGGAACGTATGTCTACAAAAACACTAGGAGAAGTGTCCCACCATACAGTCTCCTTCCAATTGTGAAGCACAGTGGTAGTTCCGTACTGAATCGGGATATCATATCAATCATATCATACTTGTCAGTTATCCAGTTCGTAACAACGAAAGGAAAGGTAATTAGGAAGGTGTATTTCAGTCTGACCAATCGATAATTACGTTCCCAACACCAAGGAACGTATGTCTACAAAAACACTAGGAGAAGTGTCCCACCATACAGTCTCCTTCCAATTGTGAAGCACAGTGGTAGTTCCGTACTGAATCGGGATATCATATCAATCATATCATACTTCTCAGTGATCCAGTTCGTAACAACGAAAGGAAAGGTAATTAGGAAGGTGTATTTTAGGTGACTTTGTTCATCCAGTGGCGCAGATGGGGATTCATCTTCCAAGATGACACAACCGCCACACACACGGCTGGAAATATCCAAGATCGGTGTGGTGAGCTGGAGGATAAAACAATACGTTTTCCATGGCGTCCAAATTCTGAATCCACTGTGGTGTGTACTGCATAAATAGTTAAGGACCAGTTTCCCTCTCTCAGCACATCACAAGAAATCGGAACACTTTCTGTGTGTAGAGTAGTATAAAATCCTATTGCTAACAATGCGAATGTTCTATGTGGCATTATAATTTATTAGGTGGGTATTCATATTATTATTTCCAACACCTGAGAAGTGGGATGACAGATTTGAGCTATAGAGCTTAGCTTAGTAACTTGCTTTTTGTATTGCAATCAAATGCAATGTTTAAGTGTTATAAAATTTCCTAAACCTTTCCTAAAAATTATTTCATTAAGTTTGTGTTGTAAGTAACTGGTGTCAGCAGGACAAATTTCCATTTTCACTTTAATCCTACTGTGGATACACTGGGTCCAATGGACCCAGACAGTTTTTTAAATTTTAATTGTTGCAATGAAAGACTTAAATTTGAGCCCCACTCCTCCGATATGCTGTCTTCCAATAACAAATTAAAGATACTGTACTATTACAAATGTGTATCATTAGTTTTAAGTGACACTTATATTCTCTTCTTTGTACCACATATTTACATAACATGTGTCAGATGATCCCTTTGGTTTATGTTGTAGTGTTATTAAATTTGATTGATTTGTAATCAGGTACATTTTATTGGACTTCATAGAATACATAATTGGCACACTTATGCACTGTTGTGATTGCAGAAAACACATTGTTACACCTTGCAGTTGTGTTCAGCTGTCAGATAGCGTACTCCTGTGTTGTGTAACAGAGAGAAATATCGCAGTAGATGGTTCTTCTTCTCAAAGATTGTCGGAATCTAAGTCTAAACAAGGAACAGGAAAGAAGATAGCAGACTGTTTTCAAGCCCAAATTTTGAATCAGTCGTTACTCAATGGGTAGCTGACAAGCTGGTGGTGTTGGTGGTGGTGATGATTATGAGGATGAAGGTAATAATGTTGGCTGGAGTATTCTCTTTAAAATTCTGAAGGTGGCAGGAGTAAAACACAGGGAGCAAAAGGCTAATTACGATTTGTACAGAAACCAATTGGCAGTTATAAGAGTTGAGGGTCATGAAAGTGAAGCAGTGGTTGAGAAGGGAATAAGACAGGGTTGTAGCCTATACCTCATGCTGTTCAATCTGTATATTGAGGAAGCAGTAAAGGAAACAAAAGAAAAGTTCGGAGTAGGTATTAAAATCCATGGAGAAGAAATAAAAACTTTGAGGTTCGCCGATGACATTGTAAATCTGCCAGAGACTGCAAAGGACCTAGACGAGCAGTTGAACTGAATGGACAATGTCCCTAATGGAGTATATAAGATGAACATCAACAAAAGCAAAGCGAGGATAATGCAATGTAGCCGAATTAAATCAGGTGATGCTGAGGGAATTAGATTACGAAATGAGACACTTAAAGTAGTAGATGAGTTTTGCTATTTGGGAGCAAAATAATTGATGATGGTCGAAGTAGAGAGGATATAAAGTGGAGACTAGCTATGGCAAGGCAAGTGTTTCTGAAGAAGAGATATTTGTTAAGGAAAGCTGGAATGATCCATCTCCTCCATGTTAATTTTAGCAAATAAAAGGAACATTTTTTCTAAAACCATTAAACATATTGCTCTGAAATTTGGACGCTATGTTAAGAAATATTTATTGGTTTTTGCTTTACAATTTTTTTAAACAGATGATTATTTCTTTTTCTCTAAAATTTTGCACTTTTTCTTCTATAACTCATGAACTATACAATATTCTTTTACAATTTGTTATAAAAATGAAGGAAAAGAAGTAAATGATATTGTGTATAAATTTCACTGATATACTGTAAGCAGTTTTTGAGAAAATGTTTCCCAAAGATGAAAATTTGAAGTTACTGGAAATGGCTTCCAAAGTTTTTTAATACATTCCTGCCCAATATGATGAATGATGGATTATCAGCATCCTCTTCTTTTTACAAAGTTAGTTTCCTTTTCACTGGTCTTTTCTTCCCTCTTGCTGCATGTTGTACGCTTTTGTCTCTTCTTCCTGCACCTCTTAGTCTTTCTTCATTAGTTAGGGGCAGAGTGGAAATGGTGTTGTGTCCTGGTTGGAAGCCTAAACGTTTCAGCACATCAAATGTGATAATGTTTCCTTCATTGTATGTTGCCACTGCATCATACACTCCAAAATGCAATGTTTTTATCTGTACAAACACTCTTTTGAGGATCCTAATCCAAATTAAATTATTTACACTTTCATTTGGATTTTGTGTTTTCCTATGTAAACACTTTTCCAATAAACTTGGCTGTGATAAATTTCTGAATATGAGCTTAATTACATCAATTACAGCATTTGGAAAACTGTTTTATGGGCATTTTCCTTTATGATTGGTACTTACACCATGAGTCATTACCTGTGGGGCACAGTGCATGTTGTGGGTGCTCATTTGTTGACGCAGTATGAAAAAATAATCCCCATACTGCTCTCCTCATATGCTCAATGCTTCTTATATTTTGCCTGATTGCACACCCATAATACCTTTGCAATCTGTCAATTGCTTCATCTGTCAATCTTCCTCTTCCTCCAAGGGTCTTACTATCACTAAGCTTCTGGGATCCTAATGTCTGCTTTAGTTTGCGAAAGCAAGCCCCCATGCACTTCTGCACATGTCCAATGCACTCCTGTTTTTTAATGTGTATTTCACTGCCATAAGGTTTGATTTCTTCTACAGCTTTAGAATCGCCATCTCCTAAATAGTGTATCATACATTATACCACTCCTGTGATCTGTAAAAAATTGCTTTCACCCCCTCTACTTCCATTGCTCCACTCATGCCGAGAAAATTTGCTTCAAAACGTTCACTACGTTCGTCTTTGGTATTTCCCTTATATCTACAATGTTTTGAAAGAATAGCAACATCAATTACTTTGCAACTGTCTTCACTGGTAGCTGTCACAACTCTATTTAGAGATTTATGACCTCTACATTGCTATGGTCCATCTAAAGCAAGTTAAATCTCTACAATTCCCATTATCTGTAACAGCTTCTTCAACAGCTTTCTTCATTATTGCTTGAGCAATATCTTCAGCAGAAGATCCCACCAATTCATTATAAAATCCAAACTTGGTTGGTGGTTTTGGCAAGTTCATAATTCCACATAATATTGTCAATGAAGCATTGCCCTTGCCAGTGCAACGCAAGCCATACACTAGCCTAACATTTATATCATACACCTTCTTTCCACTATTACCACTGAGGAATACTTTTGGAATTAGAAAGCGAAACTTCTGCAGCACATTTGTTACATTTCAGTAACATTTTACATGCCAAACCAATGTGTGAAGTTATTTTCAATTCCAGTCCTCTTTATTTGCAAACTTGGCATAATACAATATGTTTCAAAATATTAGAGAGCAAGAAATTTAATTATTTCATTCACATTACTGTCACTTTCATAGTTTTCAAATTTTTCTTTGGTGTCACAAAGTTTCTTGCTGGAAGAAGTTCTATAACATTCATCTGGAGTAGTCGGGAAAGCAGCCTGAGCAGCATCTCCCTTCGAAAGAACAAAAGATTTGTTGTTACACTCATTGTGCCTTTTCTTAAACACTCGATTGCTGAAACGGGGCATACTGATATCCACAAACCAAATATGTAAAGCAGGTATGAGCAAAATTCTTCAAATATGCAAAATTGAACAGCTAAACAACGCAAAGCAAACTCCACAAGTCAACACACATGGTATAGCGTTTATGTTTACCGATATGAACAGTCACTTGTCACAGAGATAAAGCCATACAACATTGGAAAACAAAACACTGTCTAGTTACGCAAAGATACCCTGCTTGCAGCCGGTGAGCGGCGCCATCAGAGGTGACACGCCAAGTGGCTACAACCGTTTACACGGCACGTCAAATTTGCAGTGATAAAAAAACACACTTAGAATTGACTTAGAAGGGTGAAACTTGAATCAGCTTGAGGCAATAACAAGAGTTATTAGATCTGATGACAAAAGGCCAAGAGAGGCTAGGTTACAAGCTGATGATCTTGCTGCTGTATCTTACATATGGAAAATATTTTTAGGACAGTCCAGGAAGGTAATGATGACTAAAATTAATGTTACCATGGAGGGACAACTAGTTCCATTTACGGGCCCTTATAAATTTGTGCCATACATGCCAAAAACCTGGAAAGTCTGGAATGAAAATATTCAGGATGTATGAAGCAGAATGTGGTTATGCCTTTAATGGAATTATGTATATAAGAAGAGAACAAGGTGAGTCATCCCAGGAAAATTTGGGCCTTACCACAGTGAATACCGCTGCAAGCAATATTGCTGGCACAGCCAGTAATGTTACTGTAGATTATTATTTCCCAAATGTACTAGTGGCAGAACATCTCTTGAGTAAAAACTATTGCAGAAACAATGAGGATGAATAAAAGAGAAATTACATGATCCGTTTTTTGGCAAGGAGAAACAAGTGTGTAATCCTACAGAGTACAGTGAATCACGATAATTCTAGATAAACAACATCCCAACATGACTGTAGATGAACATCCAAAACGGAAGCCTAAGACTGTAAAATTTTATAACCGAAAGAAGGGTTTATAGTGTAAATTATTCTTAGCAAATTATTCAGGATTAAAAATACATTCTTTATAACTTAATAAAACTTTTAAAAATGATTTGACCTGACTTCTATCATACTGTTAAACTTTAAAACAAAATACTCATGCATGAAAATATCTACAAAATACTTGTTTTCACTTAAAATCTCATATTACACATAACGGGTTCAACAGATCCAGGGTACATAAATGTACAAAAGGTGTAGGTCATGCACAGAATGATTAATATGTCAATTTTTATCCTTTCTTCACTCCTCGCCTATTCTTAAGACGACGTAATGCATTCAGGGTTTCCATTAACAGTTGCCTCGATAATGACTGAAAGGTACATCACTGGCTCGTCGCACCGCTGTTTGGAGTGTACTTTAAGCTGATGATCAATATCTGAGTGAACTAGTAGCCACATCGGAAGCAAGCAACAACGTATGACTCCCAGCAATAAATACCTGCTAAAAGAAGTCCATGAATCGCCATTTCTGCTATTGCTACATACATCTCACTGTTTAGCGTTGCGAAGTAAAGCGAATGAAACGTCAAACATAGGTAGTAAATATTCGTATGCTTAAACGTCGTCATACAAGTTAGATCGGGATGTTGTGTAATTGGAGAGCTATGGAAATTGTATGTATGACAAGAGAAATGTACGGAGGTATTTCATAAAGTAGGCGAAAATAGAAGCTACACGGAGCTCAGCCAACTCCACTGAGAGAGACTACAGGAGAGACATTCTGTATCGCTGTGTGGTTCAATTAAAATTCCGAGAGCGCACGTTCCTAAAGAGCAAATCATCTATTGCTCCCTCCTACGTATACCTCACGAAAAGACCACGAAGTAAAATCAGAGACATTCGAACTCTCACGGAGGGTTGCCAACAGTCATTCTTCTCGTGGACCATTCGTGACTGCTACAGGAATGGGTGAAATGACAGTGGTACACAAAGAACCCTCGGCCACACAGATGTAGATGCAGACTTTCGAAGAGAAAAAGACATTGCTTACAATCTTGTGCGACCCATTCTAGAACATGGCTAAGTGAATAGCGCCTGTTCCAGATAGGACTGCCAGTGGATATTGAACGAACAGTCACAAGTTCGTTTGACTCACAGACATACTGAAAACCTGAAATGCTAGACGCTTGAAAATAGACGTCAACCATAAAGCTGAAGCCTAACCGCCAAGTTTCACGTACCAGTACAAAGTAAGTACTGCAGGATTGTACTACAACGCAGGTCTTAATTTCGGATGGAACGGCGTTCCGGCACCGCCTAGGAACTTTTTTTTTTTTTAACACACTGGAACAAGTCAGCACCGGAGATTCAAAATAGTACAAAGTAAGCTTGATGAGTAAGTTCGTAGCGTTTTCCTTTTGCATTTTGGTATTCTGGTTGCCGTGGATTTATTTACCGATTGTCATTTTTTTTTATTTGTAGTTCACTGTTGCTATTTCAGTTTACATATTCTTATTTTGTTATTTGGAGATCTGTGGATGCTAGAAAGCGGAGTGCCAAATGGAGGAATCGGAGAATTTCCGGCATATTCTTCTGTTTGAGATCAATAGAGGTGTGACAGCAGCGGAGGCAGTCAGAAACATTTGCGCCGTGTGTGGTGATAATGGCATTGGACAGAGCACTCCAAGAAAATGGTTTTCACGTTTTAAGGAGGATCGTTTTGACACTAGTCACTCTCCGTGTTCAGGAAGACCTTCGGCGTTTGATGAACATCGTTTACACATTAATCCACAATGATCTACGTCAGTGTACTCGAGAACTGACAAACATGGTGGACTGTCATCATACCACCATCGTACGACATTTGCATGCAGTGGGAAAAGTTCAAAACTCGGTTGTGTGAGTACCGCATACTCTAAGCCAAAATCACAAAAATCATTGGGTGGCCATATGTACATCTCTCTGCTTGCTCTTCATCAATTAGCTCGTGAACACCGACCATTCCTGTCCTTCATCGTGGTTAGTGACGAGAAATTGTGTCTATATGCTAATAAAAGAAAAAGAAAGGAATGGTTGAGCTCAAACAAAGCAGCATCCGTACAAAGACCTGCATGCATCCACAAAAAATGAAGGCTATGCATCTGGTGGAACAGTGATGGCGTTGCCGTACCTAGCTGGGACCTCTTGAGATGCGGGTGTAGAAATGAAGTAAAAGATTTAATTAATATAATTCCATTTTATTTAGACCACAATTATGTGGAACTTGCGAGAGAAGTAGTTGGTGCCCATATTTTTCGGAAGATTTCATCTTTTTCAGCAAGTATTTTTTCTATTTTACGTATTTATTTAACGCCATGCAACTCAGCTTGTAGTTAAACTGGCACTGTGAGATTGATTCCATAATCCCTGGCAGCAGTCAATTTCTTTTATCAGTCCATTGGGCAGACATCAGTGGAAATACTCTTTCCACAGTGACGTACTGTGCAGGAATAGAAAACAAATACTTGCATAATAGGATTTTCGGTTTCCTTACGAAAGCAAATCCAATTTTCTTCCAGGGAGTGTTAAGGCTTCCATTCTTCCGAGTCACGCTTAAATTGTAAAAGGCTCTTCAGATTCATATATGCCTAAAAACAATGGTCGCCTGAAATCTTCACACCATTTTTAGTTAGATATATAATAGAGTTTTCAGTCATCTCCCAGTCTGGGGTTTCAGATTGCGTCACCCTATCAAATACTCGATATTTATTAAAATAAATTCTCCAAGCAATCAAATGCTATTGTATAGAAAGCCTGCTCTCTTCCTCAAACTTCGAAAACAAATTATATATTTGTTGGTTAGGGTTTTCGTTCTTTAATTCGTTCAAATGCATCTCGGTTTGCATGCCAATAAAATTGGTGGCCTTCCTTTCATTCAGATATCCCTGAGTGTCCCTTGATATATTTCTTATTTCAATTATCGAGACTTTTTCTTCTACACGCATTTACATATTTTTTCACTGATGGGACTACTGAAAAGATAGATGACTGATGAGATAGATGACTGACATCAACTTATAAGCACAACTTTTTCAGCTTCTCTGTCCTTATCGTGTGTATTGAAAAATCATTAAATATTTTCCCAACAATTATTTCAGTGTCGACAGCAGCGCTTGATGTAGTGTAGTAGTGTGTAGAATATGGGCAGGGCATCCAATTCCTTCTACATTTTTTTCTATGTCCTTTTTACTTTGGTGAAACACTTTCCGCTGGTTGCGTCGATGAATCCCTCCGTTTTTGGTATTGGTACTGTCTCCATAAAAAGCGAATAATTTATCTAGTGGAGTTTGCAGTTGTCTTAACGTGTCTAGATAAAAGTTACCATTGTCTCCGATGTTTCGTTGTTCAGCAAATCAAACTTCAACAGCTTCTGTTGGATTCCGTCAGTTTCAGTGAGGTATTGAACAACTAAAGGAACCATTTTTTCAGCGTTGTGATTCTATGCGTCGGTGCATATGCCGTAAAATGAAATTTCTTGCAGTTGTTTTATGCATGCGGACACGGAGTGCAGAGCAGGTGTATTTTTAACAATCGCTGTAGCTTTGGTCCTGGCAGTAGACTGCTTTGCAGCAATTTGGAGTCAAGATAAATTGCAGCATTCAGTTTTACGGCACAGTCAAGAGAACTGAAGGATTGATAATACTTGACAACTTTATAAGCTGTTTTAGTTCTGCAACAACGACGAGCATTTCTTCCTAGGTGTGTTATTTAATCATGAATGTAGAAATAGGCTTTGATGTCAATGACACCGCGAATCTATTTGTATGATTCTTCGTAGAAATGTAATGCCTCACATTTGTCTTGCCTCTGTGACTGGCTGAGATGAAACAGCCACAAATCTTACACAACGCTTCCTGGTTCATACGTTCTTTCTTGGCAAGAGACGACTCTTTTGTGGAATCATCCGAAAAGTAACACTTTCTATTTCCATCCTTAGGCATTTTCGTAAGCGTTAACACGATAAGTTTATTAGACGGTAAATAGCCTACAATAACACTTCAGTCATCGAAGTACAAGTCACTATGCACTTCACGCCCTGTGTACCCGCAGTAAACACTTCAAACATTACTGACTTGCACTTGTTCGTATTCCGTTTAGAAAGACTCGTGTTATAAGCAGAAGTGGCTCGTGAGTATACATTCTGAGTATTCAAAGGTTTTTAGATTCAAATAAATATGACAGTGTGAAATTAATATCATCTGCCATATAACACTTATGCTTATCAACATACCTAAACAACTATAATAATAATAATAATAATAATAATAATAATAATAAGAGAAATAATGATGATAATAATAATAATATGCATAGCTTGTCTGAAAAAGGAAAGAATTGTTTATGTGAAATTTTGTTGTTTTGTACATAATTAAGAACAGTTTCCGGCAGGAACGAAATAATGTTTAAGCTTTCGTTACTCTCCGTTTCGCATTTTTGTGTAAATGGGAGTTTTCGTGCTTTTTTAGTTTTTCGGACACATACACAAAAACCCTGTCACTTGTATTACTTAACGAATTAAACTTCCGGGCTGAAAACCAGACATTTTTACGTTGCACACACGCAACAACTTACACTTATTAGACGCTTCTCTGTTAAATGCTCGCCTGTATTCACGCTTATTTGATACCGTCATTTTCTCAGTCAACGAATCTGGTGTGGGAGGCCCTTGTTCCTTTGCAGCTAACTTTACCTGGTAATTTTCTTTTCTGTTAGCATTTAAAACAGATTCCACAGAGTTCGTGTTGACACTACACACGAAAGTCAGTTCCTGCACTGTAAACAGCCAACTCCAAACGCAAACTGCCGTTTGTGGGAATGATTAAATTCAAATAGTACTGTCTGTCAGTATCATGGTCATTTGACCAGAATACAAACGTGGCGCTGAGGGCCATAAGGGCCTGGAGCACATCGTCGTCGATCCTACATTTAAGTGAACATCAGAGAAACCAGTGAGACAGCTTTTCGTGAATGTTCATATATACAGTGTGGGCCTACAGCGCAGACAGACTTGGTCCACCATAAGAACAACAGATGTCAGAAGCAGGAATAAATGCTGCAGTCTCACGTCTCAGCCTTGTGGTTCTCAGCGCCTCAAATGGATTACTGTGTGATTCAACCCAAAACTTAATATACAGCATCTCATTCAAAATCCCACAAAACAGATTTTCCTATCAGTATAACTACAACAAATACCTATCCGATCTAATTTTACTATACATTGTTTGAACTGGCATATCTGATGAGTGTGCTGCCAAGCGAACGGAGATAAAAGTCTGCTGCAGTGTGCTACCACCTGGTGGCACTGACGTAAACTTGCTGAGTGGTAAGTGTGCACGTCCTGAACCGTACACGTTGTTTACAGTTGGTTGGGTGGGGGAAGGAGACCAAACAGCGAGGTCATCGGTCTCATCAGATTAGGCAAGGATAGGGAAGGAAGTCGGCCGTGCCCTCTCAAAAGAACCATCCCGGCATCTAGGAAAATCACTTAAAACCTAAATCAGGATGGCCGGCCGCGCATTTGGACCTTTGTCCTCCCGAATGCGAGTCCAACGGGCGTTTAAGAAATCCGTGTGTATTTGGCCTGTAAGGCAATAATGTAACGCCAGTTGCGCATGCGCAGAAGCTCCTTTTACGTGCACAACTGAAGGTGTGATCGCGACCCTGATGCCAAGTTTAACAGAGTCTAGAGGAGAAGCAATGTAGCATATCGCGGTAGATTTAGTGCCGCGTCTTTCAGATTACCACAACTACATTTACGTTCAACAGCATCCAAAGAAAAATAACCAATAAATCCGCAAATGTTAAAAGTTTTAGGGTGTTCACGTGCTCTTCTGCTCTTACACAACAGCCGCCACTACGTATAAGACAACTATTCAAATATGAACTGCCGATTCTTCAGCGTGGCGCTACTGAAATAGTTCCAACCCCGTACTGCTGGAGAAGTCATATTTTCGCGAATGATGGCGCTAGATCTAGAAGGTGCTTACATCGTTGATACAGGATGTGCAACATGCAAAGCCATCTGTGAGAAGACCTTGCCAACATAAACTTGTTGACATAAATAAAACTAACTGAGGCTGCATTTACGCTTTGCCTTAACAGGTGGCATTACTTCGGTACTTGAGCCAAGCTCGTAACAGTATTTTTCAAAATCGGGACAAAATTGGGTCTTGTCAGATGTCGGGAAGAGAAGGTCCATAATGGTGAGTGTTCAGATATATCTGGACAGATGGCACCCCTAGGTGTACTCGAATTACTTCCCCGAGGTGTAACCATCACTGCTGATATTTATTCTTAGCAGCTGAGACGTTTTGCTGACGCAATTCGAGAACAACGACCAGGAAGACTGCGTTAAGTGATGTTACTCCACCACGATAACTCCCGATCGTATTCTGCTAGACTGCAAAAAACACTATACACCAGTTTTATTTGGAAGTCATTCATATTATTGATGACTAAAATCACTGTTATGTGTATCTGGTATGTTTAGACACACACACACACACACACACACACACACACACACACACACATGCACAGACCTATGGAAAAACGCTACGAACTTAAGCACCAACCGAATATAATTCGCCTCTACGCCGGCCCCAATGAACTTGACGATGGGCGAACCACATTATGCTCCTGTTGTTTATATTATATCTCGTGGTCTTGTTGTTCTGATTTTAAGAAATTATGTTTTAAAAACCTGAATTTCAGAAAACCATTTTTTAAGAAATGATTTTTCGTTTGTACGTTTTATCGTAAGTTTTCAAGAATCGAAACTTGTGATTTTTGTGGCTGAGGGGGGGGGGGGGGTGGGGTTTAGTGAAGAGATGAGTTATAACTCCTGTAGAGAGACTAAACTAATTACAACACGAGTGAATGACACAATACCAAGCGAACTGACCTTCTTTGAACTCCATTATTACTTCGATGTAGGCATGTGTCTTAAGTGGAGAACCCGCCATCGATTTACCCCTTAACTCACGAGGTGTTGTCTCCCAAACCGGGCGAAAGTTTTCGTTCTCCCTCTGCAAGTTCATTTCTAGCGGAATGCTTCTATACCTCCCCTACCCTCCTTAAATCACCAATCCTGTAATGTTTTGCTGTCTGTTGCATTATCGCGTTCTTTGTCGTTGATTCGTGTTATTAACAAATGGTTCAAATGGCTCTGAGCACTATGGGACTCAACTGCTGTGGTCATAAGTCCCCTAGAACTTAGAACTACTTAAACCTAACTAACCTAAGGACATCACACACATCCATGCTCGAGGCAGGATTCGAACCTGCGACCGTAGCGGTCGTGCGGTTCCAGACTGTAGCGCCTTTAACCACTCGGGCACTCCGGCCGGCTGTTATTAACACCTCGTGAGCTACGTACTTGGTTTCTTTAGTGAAGTACAAAATGCGTTGACAGTAACACGTCAGTTTTAACAATCCTAAGATTGATGAAATGTTATTCGGTGGATGGAAAGAGATGTCAGTAGATCAATAAACAGACGAAAAAGGCTACGATTTTGCAATAGCCAGTGATCATAGTTCTCCTAGAGAAAAAGACGTTCTTCAATAAAGTAGTTAAAGTTTTAATTAAAACCAAATGTGTCCCGAGTGGCGATAAAGAAAAATGTAGATTACAGCACATTTTCAATGCTTTTAATCCATTGATTATGTAAGAAAGTCCTTATCATCACCAGCAGTACCCTGAAAGCAAAAATGTTGTGGCTATCTGGCCTGGTGGACGTTACCTCTTGTCTGCACTATATATACGACTGATGTAGTCGTTTCGTCTGATAATCGCTCCTTGTACTCTAAATACCTTACTATTTGGATGGAGTCAATTCAGTGAGAACATTTTAGACCTTTGTTCGCAATACGTGAGGAAGACGACCGTATCAGCAGTTCAAATACAGCGCATAAAAGTGGAGTAGTCTGGTTGGACGCATGGAGATATGTCTTGCATCAACGACGCCAGTAAAACTTCAGATTTTGCATTGCCACAATGGTCGACTACGCCGCTGGTTTTTAATGAGCGAGGTTCGCAGTGAGAAGATACTGAACACAAAGAGTGTCTGTGGGAAAGCGTCCTGTATTAAGCTATCTTTCATCATCCAGCTGAGAACTAATTACATATGGTGTTCCACAATGTTCCACCTTAGAGTCTTTACTTTCTTCTTATGTATATTAAACATATTAATGCAGTTACAACAGTAACAGTAAAAGATGCCGTTTTTTTGTTTTTTTATTTTATTTTATTTTAGTTTTTTTATTGCAGACGATACAAATATTGCAATGACCAGCAAATCAAGCATGATTTTTCAAAGAATTGTTAACAAAATGTCCCTGGACATTAGTAAATGCGTCCCAGCTAATTCTTCGTCACCAAGTTTTGAAAATTCACACTAATGCGGTTCAGAACTTTCTCCCAGAACATATCTAAATTATGATGATAAGTACACAGAAAAGGCTGACGGTGTCAAATTATTTATTTATTTATGCATTTATTTTACCTGGCAAGATTAGGGCCTTCAGGCCCTCTCTTACACCTAACCAGGCATACTCAGATTCAACAAATTTCAGTTTCTACAGAACATTAAGGACATATAACATGTTATACAGTATTAATGTTAAAGAAAAAAAATAGAGATTATAAAAGTAGTACAATGATAATTATAACAATCAAAAAATAATTATAACAATCAAGAATAATAATAATAATAATAATAATAATAATAATAATAATAATAATAATAATGACTATGTATATGAAAGTAAACATATTTTTCTTTTATGAATGTCAGTCCTATTGCTAGTTGGGAATTTTCTCGTTATATTCTTGCAGCTTGTGATTTATTCTCATCAAGCAGAGACATAAGACGATGGAATGGAGTGAAAGAGATATAGAAGAGGTAGATAGGTTAGAGGAAGAGAAATAGAATGGTAAAATTCGAAGCTATGATGGAGAGGAGAAAGAAAAAGATGAGAGGGGCACAACAATGGTGGTTATACCGTCCCTAATATGTAAGTCTTGAGTTCCCTCTTGAATGCTGAGTGGTTTTGGATAAGACGCAGATCACAGGGGAGCGCGTTCCATAGTCGTATGGCTGAGATGGAGAATGACACGGAGAAAGATTTTGTGTTATGTAAAGGTACAGCCAAGATGCTAGACGTATCCGATCTGGTATTGCGGTTGTGGAATGATGAGAGGTGTTTAATGTGAGAAGATAAGTATTGGGGGCACCAGTGGCTAAGAAATCGATGAAGTAAGCACATCGTGTGGAGATCGCGTGCCTTATGTGGGCGTATCCAACCTAGCTGGGAGTATGAAGGACTGATATGATCATACAACCGTATATTGCATACGTATCTAACGCAAGCATTCATCACTAGCTCGAGGCATCTCGAATTTTCGCTATTTGTGCCGTGTTGAACTACATCACAGTAGTAAAGATTAGGCAAGACTAGTGTTTGGACTAATTTTTGTTTAACATGGGTTGGAAATATTTTTCTAAATTTTTGAATTGCATGTAGGGAGGAGAGCGATTTCCGGCAAGCTGTGACTGTTTGTTCTTCCCAGTTTAGGTGTTCATCTAAGATTATTCCAAGGTCTTTTACTGTTTTTTGGTGTGGTAGTTGGGTACCATTGAGGAGTATTTGAGGGACTGTTTTGCGAAAGTACCGACTGATTAACTTTGGATGAGATATAAGTATGACCTGGGATTTCTTGGGGTTTAGTTTCAGACCTAGGTTCTGTGTCCATCGAGAAACAGAGCAAAGATCTGCGTTCATACTCGCTGCTGCGTCAGCAATGTTCTTGGGGCTTGCACTTATGTACAGTTGGATGTCGTCGGCATACAGATGGTAGTTGCAGGAGTGAATCACTGAAGAAATATCATTAATGTACGGTGAGAAGAGTAATGGACCAAGGACAGAGCCTTGGGGAACTCCAGAGCGCACGTTTTTCCATGATGACTTCTCCGACCCACAAATGACTTGTTGACTTCTGTTTTTGAGGTAGCTGTCGAACCAGTGTATTGCGCTGTTTGAGAAATTCAGCTGCTTCATTTTAATTAGTAATATATCAAAGTCAACTGTATCAAAAGCCTTGCTAAAGTCAAGCAGTGTTAGGATGGTAGCTTCACGTCTGTCCATAGCATGTTTAATGTCATCAGTTACTTTGATTAATGCAGTTGCTGTATTATGGTGCTTTCGAAAGCCTGACTGATATTTGTCGTGGATGTTATGAGTTTTGAGGTAATCCGTCAGCTGTTCATGGACGATGTATTCTAGGGCTTTAGATATTGCAGGAAGTATGCTGATCGGCCTGTAGTCACCTGGCGACTTAGGGTTGTCAGTCTTGGGTATAGGTTGAATTAAACTTTGCTTCCACTCAGTAGGATATGTACTACTGACAAGAGACAGGTTGAAGATGTCTGTGATAACTGGAGTAATAGTGTTTACGACGTTCTTAATCATGCCAATGCTCACTCCATCATTTCCTACTGCTTCGGAAGAGATTCTCATAATTGCCTTGTGTACTCTGCCGGTAGTGACATGTTTTAGGAAAAACTTGTCTCTCGAGAGATTGATATCTTGGGGCTGGTAATTTGTCGCTGCGGGGCAGTTTACAGCTGTTGAGAAGACATCGTTTAATTCTTCTGCAGACGCTTGATAAACAGCGTCAGATCTTCGCTTCCCTATACTGAAACTGCGCAGCTTTTTCCACAGTGCAGCAGGTTTTGATATGCCGCATACGACAGAGCGGGCATGTCTGATTTTGGCATTCCTCAAGCTTTGCTTGGCTCTATTTCGGAGTTTCCTATAAGCTTCGTACGCCTCGGGAGTTGGGTTACGCTTGAAGGCCCTATGTGCAGCATCACGTTTATTCATTAACTGGCGTAATGCATTACGTCTTGATACTAAATAAAACAGGTTCAAATGGCTCTGAGCTCTATAGGACTCAACATCTGAGGTCATTAGTCCCCTAGAACTTAGAACTACTTAAACCTAACTAGCCTAAGGACATCACACACATCCATGCCCGAGGCAGGATTGTAACCTGCGACCGTAGCGGTCGCACGGTTGCAGACTGAAGCGCCTAGAACCGCTCGGCCACAACGGCCGGCAATAAAATAGGGAGGAGCTTACTGCAGAACTGCTGAAGCTTGAAAGCAAATCATTATTTGCAGTGCGGACGCTTTCACCATTGGTGATATAAAAATTTAAAAAAAACTAACATACCTCGTTTACTTGCTTTCCATAATGTCAACTGGGATCATTTTTTTGGGTAACTGGTCAAGCCAAACTGAAGTTTTCCGAGTCCAAAGTGTGCAATACGAATTATTTATGGTGCGAACTCAAGGACTGCGTGCAAAGGCCTTCTCAACGAACTGATTGTACTAACTACTGCTTCCCAATACAAGGTTCGATCAAAAAGTAATGGGAATATTTGTTTCTCTTAATGAATCTTTATTTATCCATTAACAACTTTGTTCCCTTCAGAGGAATCCCCGTCACATAAAATACACTTGTGACAGCGCTGTTTCCGACCTTGAAAGCACTTCTGGAACTCGCTTTTCGTTATGGTGTTCAGTTATTTCAACGATTGTGTTTTTATGTCGTCGGTGGTGACAAAACGGCGTCCTTTCATGGTTCCTTTCAGCACCGGGAATTGAGAGAAGTCGTGGGGGCCATGTCAGGTGAATACGGTGCATGAGGCAACGTATCGGTTTGTTTCTATTTTTTGCCAAAAACACAGGCATTGAGGTGTGAGCGGGAGCATTATCGTAATGCTATTTCCACTCGTGATGTTATCAGAATTCCAGTCGTTTTCTTCGGATTGGTTAACGCAAATAGCGCATAACTTCCAGGTAGTATTCCATATTGACCGTACGACCATAAGGCAGGAACTTATGATGCAATATTTTATTGTAAACGAAGAAAACAGTGAGAAGAAACTCCACATGCGATTGAACTTGTCGCATATGAAAGGTCTTGGCGCTTCAGGCCGTTTCCATCGGGACGACTCGGCTTTGGTTGGGACGCATACCCGTATACCCATGTTTCGTCACGCGATATAACCTTCTTCAGAAGCTCTGGATTGTTGTTCACTTCATTCAGCAATTTCTGAGCGATGTGTACGCGACGTCGTCTTTGGCCCAAACTCAGTACTTTCGGGAAAAACTTGCTGCTGCAACTGTCATGCGCGAAACATCCAGAGAAGTAGCATGCCATGAGCCAAAGGATTCTTTACTCCCTCCACATCGCCGTCGGTAATAGATGTGCTAGAGCGTCTAGAACGGCTGTCGTCTTCAGCGTCTTCTCGGCCCACTTTGCAACGTGTAAATCACTCGTAAACTGCTGTCTTAATCATAGTGGATTCGCCAAAAACCATAGTCAACATTTCGAATGCGGTGCTGCATTTTATTCCATTTCTCAAACAAAATTTGATGCAAATTCTTGGACCCTTGTTTTTTGAAAGTAAAAATTAGTCGAGCACTCTATAACGCGTATAACCTTTTCGACTGTCAACAACAAACTAAATACTGAAAACAGTTGAAAATGCAAGCGTACGTCAGGAATATATCAACAAGATAAAAAAATTGAAAATCGGATATATTAAGCCCGCGACAAAAAACTCCCATTATTTTTTAATCACACCTGGTTTATTTATTCCTCAATGGATGTTCTTAAGTAATACACCTGTTTTTCACAGAACTATCCACTTAAAGAATTAAGGTGACTTACTTTGGTCGAGAAAGATTCATTATATTATTCAGAAACACACATGTCCAATAACTTGCGAGGAGCCATAAAAAGTGTAGCTACTAATAATGTTTAGTTTTAGAGAAGCCTAAAGTATTTATCAGGTATTTGCGGTTTCTTTTTTGTAATGTGTTGCTGGGGGCTTACCAAAAAAAAAAAAAAAAATACTACTCATCCTGTCTTACATGCGTGGCCTAGTGTCAACGGAAAGTGTTTGTTTATTTCCCATTACAAACAAAATGATTTTAAAACGAAATTTTGCGTGACCATTCGATAAAGCGGCCCCACATTATTGAAGTGCGATATTCCTTTTATCGATATTAACAGCGACTGTAAAACACAAATAATATCCAGTACTCCGAGAACAGTCCTTGCCACACTTGCTCCTTATTGCCTTGCGCGTCGCCCTGTTCCACTCTATCAAATGAGTGCGCAAAATTCCGCTTTAACAGTCAGTTTGTTTATGACGGAAAACAAATCGAAGTTTTTGGTTGACAATGGGTGCAGTGTGAAACATATGATTAGCAGTATTTGTTTGGTTCCCTTCCGTCTACACACTGCAAAAATGAAATTGCAATTATCTGCCGAAACATCAGCGGAAACGCACCTGACGACTCATACAATGGACACTACATATCAACGCGAGACTTAGTTAAAAATCTGACTTCGGTACACCTTCAGTGCAGTAACGTGATGAATGTACGTAAGTAGGTGTCGCAAACTCCTTGCTGTTAGATAATGCGTGGCTAAAATAACGTAAGAATTACTTTTGGCACCCCGGTGTATTTACATTTACTTGTCTGTGACAAGTCTAGTTATTACAGGTAAATGAAAATTATTCTTCAAATTTTTTACTTACTCCACGTCCATGAGGAGCATGTCACTTACTATCTGTGTAAAGGACAGTAGCAGCTCCAGAATTGTGTCAACACGTTTTATGTATTCTTGTTTCAGGACATAATCTACATTCTTTATGATTTCCTCACTACGGATCAACTACACGACACGTACATCTAATCTAATCTAACGTATTCGTGTTCAGGAGGACGGCTGTTCAGATACCCTATCAATTATCCGTATTAAGCTTTTCATGATTTCCGTAAAGCTCTTGAGACGAACACAGGGATGGTTCCTTTCAAAGAATACGGCCGATTTCCTTCCCTATCCTTTCCCATTTCCGAGCTTGTGCTCTGTCTTCAATGACTTTGTCGTCGAAGGGACGTTAAGCCCTAATCTTTCTTCCTCGCATTCCTTCCACTGCTGTCGTCTGAAGTCATGGCGGCCCGTTAAGAGCCACGCAAGCTGATAGTGCATATCGCGTGCTCCCAACGCAGCGACGCAGCATTCCGAGAACGGGATCGACACTTGACACTGCTGACGAACAAGTTATCACGTTCCTTGTGCACGGCCTCGCCGGGGAAGTAGGCCTATCGCTCAACGAGGCAACTTCTGAGCCGACAGGTTTTCGCCAAACACTCGTGAAAAGTGCCAACATTTTTCACTCTCTTCGTTGCGCATTTCCGTCTCTGTTCATCGGCATCATGACGTGCAGTATCCTCGGCGGAAAACTCCACACACACTTAACCCTAACTAACGAGGTGACTATTCTGTAACATATACCGGGTGATCAAAAAGTCAGTATAAATTTGAAAAATAATAAACCACGGAATAATGTAGATAGAGAGGTAAAAATTGACACACATGCTTGGAATGACAGAAAAAAGGAACAATCCAAAGAATTTTAGACCAGTTTCATTACTCTGTCAGCTATTCAAACTGCTGGAAAAATGATTTTAAATCGCCTCCTACCTGTAGTTGACCCCTTTCTAATACCTCAACAAGCTGGATTTCGTCCTGGCAAAAGCTGCACTCGACAACTGCTGAATCTTACGCAGGTCATAGAAGATGGGTTTGAAACTCGTAAGGTGACAAGGGTGGTATTTGTCGACTTATCACCGGCCTATGACGCTGTCAGCCAACAGATACTACTACTCACGGTAACAATATGACCAAGGATTTCAGCCTAACTAGGTTCATCGAAGCAATTCTGCAAAACCACAGGTTCTTTGTTTAGTTTCAAGGCCAGCGCAGTCGATGAGGATACAGAAAAACAGTCTTCCACAAGGAAGCGTGTTGACTCCAGTCCTACTCAACACCTTTATACGAGTATAAACGACCAACCTATAGCCCTCAACACCAGGAGCTTCTTGTATGCTAATGACCTTGTTCTCCCCACTCAGAGCTCAGACTTTGAATCAGTGGAGAATACCTCACGAATGCCCTCGAAAATCTGTCAAGATATTACTGCACAAATCAGCTTAAACCATACCCCTCACAGACAAAAGTGTATTTTCATTTGAGAAATAGGGAACCTCCTCGCAAGTTGATGATACTATGGTCAGGAGTCGAGTTACAACGTTGCTACACTTCAAAATACCTTGGAATGACACTGGACAGATCCCTTACTTTCGAGAGACATTAGTCTATTCTGCAACACAGTACACTTGTCATGTTTGGTGTAATTCATCACATGCCAAAGACGTAGACAAAAACAAATGTTACGAATTTGTGGCAAGTTTCTATGGGACCAAACTGCTGAGGTCATCGGTTCCTACACTTATACACTATTTAATGTAACTTAAACTAACTTACGCTAAGGACAACACACACACCCATGCCCGAGGGAGGACTCGATCCCCCTACGGCGGGAGCCACGCGAACCGTTTCAAGGCGCCTAAGACCACGCGGCTATACCCCGCGGCCAAACAGGTAGACGTAGCTCTCAACGACACCTGCAGAATTATAACAGGTTGTTTAAATATACTCCTGTCGAATGGATTTACCACCTTGCAGGAATAGCACCACCTCCCATTCGAAGAGAAATAGCGCCGAATGAGGAGCGAAAGAAAGTGGAACAAGAACAAATCCATCGCTTGTATGGAGAGAATCCGCTTCAATTGAAATCAAGGAAGAGTTTCCTTAGAACATCAAAGGTATTTACTACCACTGCTGAAAGTGCCAGGTTGCAACTTTGGAGGGATAAGACTTCCCTTCCCTCTGGTTGGTAAAGAATTTCTGAAGCCCTGCCTCCAAGACATGACGAGAAATGGATGACCTGGAAATATTTGAATGGGCTCAGATCAGGAGTGGGTAGATCAAGGTTTAATCTGGAAAGATGGGGCTACAGTGCAGAAATCAATATTAAGTGTGACGGAGGAGAAGTCCTGACTGTCCAGCACATGCGTCAGTGTCGACTGTGTCCAGCCTCATGTATTGCAGAAGACCTCCACCAAGTGACAGAAAATGGAGTGGAAGTGGCCTAATTTTGTCCAAAAACTATATCACATACTAACTGTGCACCTGTGAATGTTTCTGGCACGAGAATAAATAAAATTACAGAATACTGGTGCATGCAAGGTTTTGTTCATCTTAACTTGTTTGCAGGAGTCCCTCACTGAAATAATTCAGGCAGGCATTAAAAAGTCATTTTTCAGCCATTGTTTGGCTTATTTTTATGAATGGTACACTGGTTCTAATTATATTACGTAAAAATATTCCGTGAAGTAAAGCGATTGGGAAAGACGGGTGAAATCAGTCTGATCACTACTTGCCGTGGTTGTCATATGGCGCGCGAAGACAACTCAATCAACTTAAACCCACGTCTGTGCGTCAGTGCAACTGTACCTCGACATAGAGGTTCCTCAGTTTGAATGATAACAAAGCGCACATAGAAGAAAATGTCAGGTTGAAAAACTGCGCACTCGGATACAGTAGCTATAGAGCCGTTTAATCTGAAACATGAGATAGAGATGAATATGCAAATATCATTTAAATAAATGTATGTAACACAGCTATTCCTAACCTCTGGGTGGTGATATCGCGACAACCTGAACAAGATTTATAAAACGACTGTTCTCAATAGAAGAGCTGTATCACATAATTAAACCCGAAGGACTGTTATAAGCACATAATGTCATGAGACACAATGAGTAAATTTCATTCAGGCATTGCGCCTTGTTAGATGTGCGATTTAAAGAATACTCGGAGTGTGACTGAACAAAATACATTATAATATAAATATACACATCTCGTAACATTCAGGCAGAAGACGCGACATCAACGGCCACAGAAGGTCACATTCGACCGCTGGTTCCACATTGCCAGAATGCTGTAGATAATTAGATGGAATGACGGCTTAATAGCAGCATACTGCAGTCCAAAATTTACGCATACAGCCGTTCACGTTACGACTGTAAATTCTACCAAAGCTTTCGTATTTCGTCCTCACGTCGTCCTTGTTAGCATCTCAGTGAAACCGCCTTTTGTCGAGGAAAAAAACCCTTGACTTTCGTATGTTTAATTCACGGAGGAGAACCTTCCATTCATTTTATTACCTTTTTCTCCTTTTTCTTTTTTCTTCTCTTTCTTCGCCGACCCTCTTGCGCTTATCTTTTGCCCTTCTTAATTTCTTTTTCGATCAGCAATCGCAAAACCGCACTCCTGAGCAGACGGCGCACACCGGCAGGCATTTTTCAGAACATCCATGAAAATGGGCGCTAACATTTTGCATCGAAATAATGGTAATGCTGGCTGGCATAAAGGAACATTTTTTGGTAAGAAATTGCTTCTCCACTAAACTGATATATTGAAATAATTTTCCTGTGAGCATTGAGATGTCTATGTTAACAGATGTCCTTTTTGATGGCACATTACTACTCAGCTCACAATGACCGGTTTTCGCTTTCCCCATCTTCACCAGAACTGTTACAAAATGGAAAACACTTTGGTAAGCAGACAATTGAACCTATTTTGCCAACGGCTGTTTTTTTCCTATTTTATAACGGATCTAATGAGGACAGTAAACCGAAAACGGGAACTCTGCAATGAGTAGTAATGTGCGATCAGGACAGACAATCATGTATAAAGTGCCAAACATGATTGCGGACTCGTTTTAGACTTTTTATCTTCAACTGATAAGCAGAGCTTTCTACACTCGCAAACTGATAACAGCTGAAACAATCACTTCTACACTGAAACGCCAAAGAAACTGATATCGGCATGCGTATTCAAATACACAGATACGTAAACAGGCAGAATACGTTGCTGCGGTAGGATACGCCTGTATACGAGCGATGAGACACAGCTTCTCCGAGGTAGCGATGAAGTAAGGATTTTCCCTTACGGCCATTTGACGAGCGTCCCATAAAACATCAAATTTCCGACATTGCTGCTGCCGGAAAAAGATCCTGCAAGAACGGGACCAATGACTCCTGAAGAGAATTGTTCAACGAGGCAGAAGTGCAACTCTTCCGTAAATTGTTGCAGATTTCAATGCTGGGCCATCAGCAAGCGTCATCATGCGAATAATTCAACGAAACATCATTTATATAAGCTTCTGGGACGAAAGCCCACTCGTGTACTCTTGATGACTGCACGACTCAAATCTTTACACCTCGCCTGGGCCCGTCAACACTGACATTAGATTGTTCATGGCTGGAAATATGTTGCCTGGTAGGACGGGTCTCGTTTCATTCAAACTGTGTCGAGCGGATGGATGTGTGCTGGTGTGGAACAACCTCATGAATCCATGGGCCCAGCATGTCAGCAGGAAACTGTTGAAGCTGGTGGAGGCCCTGTAATGGTGTGGGGCGTGTGCAGCTGGAGTGATATTGGGTCCCTGAAACGTCTAGATACGAGTCTGACAGGTGGCACATACAAATCATACTGTCTGATCACTGCATCTGTTCATGTCCATGTGCATTCCGATGGACTTGGGCAATTCCAGCAGGACACTGCGACACCCCGCACGTCCAGAATTGTTACAGTGTCGCTCCAGGAACACTCTTCTAGAGTTAAACACTTCCATCAAACGCCCCACACATGAACGTTATTGAGCGTATATGGGGTGCCTTGCGACGTGCTGTTCAGAAGAGATCTCCACCCCCTCGTAGTCTTACGAATTTGTGAACAGGATTTATGATGTCAGTTTCCTCCAGCACTACTTCAGACATTAGCACTTCTGCGTGCTCGCGGGGGCCCTACACGATGTTAGGCAAGTGCACCAGTTTCTTTGTCTCTTCAGTATAACTGACGATAGCTGAAACAATCACTTCTATAAGTGTAGGTGCTCGGTGAGGAGTTGAATTGTAAATACTCACTGTCGCATATTCTACCTAAAAAATTTAAAATTGAAATATGTGCAGTCAGCAGAATGTATGTGATCTACATCTACATGTATACACCGCAATCAAAAAAAATGGGTCAAATGGCTCTGAGTACTATGGGACTTAACATCTATTGTCATCAGTCCCCTAGAACTTAGAACTACTTAAACCTAACTAACCTAAGGACAGCACACAACACCCAGCCATCACGAGGCAGAGAAAATCCCTGACCCCGCCGGGAATCGAACCCGGGAACCCGGGCGTGGTAAGCGAGAACGCTACCGCACGACCACGAGATGCGGGCACACCACAATCCACCTAATGGCATATGGCGGAGAATAACTTGGTGTACACTGTCACTTCCGCTTTCCTGTTCCAACTGCGAATAACGCGAAAGCAGCAGGACTGTTGGTAAATCTCCGTGTGAGCTCTAATCTCTGTAATTTCTCCTTGCAGGTCTTTTCGAAATGCACGCATTGGACAAAACAATAAGTTGGTTATCTCTTCTACGGACATACGTTCTCGGAATTTTAACAGTAAATCATGAAGTGATGCCCAAGTTCTATTTGTATTGCTTGTCATATTATACGAGCTATACTTTTTTTCGTACGTAAAAGTTAAAGATTCAACTCTTTGCGAAACTGAATTTCTACAAATCGAGCATGTGACCCATTACAGAGTATAGTTGTAATTATTGTCATTGATACTTTATTGTTTTTCAGCCTCTTTCGCCATACAACCGTCTTCCTTGTACGCATTTACATAAAATACACACTAAGAATATCAATATTGAGTAAAGTGCTGAATTGATCGTATAATAACAATGATTGTGTAGATTCAAGTTTTACAATAGTACTAGAAAAATTACTTCTAATACAAACATCAAAAAGTTTTGTATTACCCCGCTTCCCAGAACTCCTGAAGATAGACGTTGACTGTGGATAATGCATCACAGACACAGTCACTTTGACTGTTCAGAGATGTCACTAAACCCGTCCAAAGATGTAAACAACCATGCATGAGCAGCGTCTATAAGACGGAGGGGGTCCGACAGGCGATCAGTTCCAGTCATTCCACCACGAAGTAGGTACACGGCTCGTGTTGTCTGTAGTTCAACCATGCCTAGACGGTCAGTACAGCTGTTCGATCACGTCCACATTGTTACTTTGTACCAGGAAGGGCTCTCAATAAGGGAAGTGTTCAGGCGTCTCGGAGTGAACCAAAGAGATGCTGTTCGGTCATGGAGGAGATACAGAGAGACAGGAACTGTCGATAACATGCCTCGCTCAGGCCGCCCAAGGGCTACAACTGCAGTGGATGACCGCTACCTGCGGATTATGGTTCGGAGGAACCCTGACAGCAACGCCACCATGTTGAATAATGCTTTTTGTGTAGCCATAGGACGTCATGTTACGACTCAAACTGTGCACAATAGGCTGCATGATGCGCAACTTCACTCCCGACGTCCATGGCGAGGTCCATCTTGGCAACCACGACACCATGCAGCGCGGTACAGATGGGCCCAATAACACGCCGAATGGACCGCTCAGGATTGGCATCACGTTCTCTTCACCGATGAGTCTCGCATATGCCTTCAACCAGAGAATCACCGGAGACGTGTTTGGAGGCAACCCGGTCAGACGGAACGCCTTAGACACACTGTCCAGCGAGTGCAACAAGGTGGAAGTTCCTTGCTGTTTTGGGGTGGCATTATGTGGGACCGACGCATGCCACTGGTGGTTCATGAAAGGCTTCGTAAAGCTGTACGATACGTGAATGCCATCCTCCGACCGATAGTGTAACCACATCGGCAGCATATTTGGGAGGCATTCGTCTTCATGGACGACAATTCAGGCCCCCATCGTGCAAACATTCCAGACGGGGTCAGGGATTTTCCCTGCCTCGAGATGAGTAGGTGGTGTTGTGTTGTCTTCATCTTCATCATTCATCCCCATTACGGTCGGAGGAAGGCAATGGCAAACCACCTCCGCTACGACCTTACCTGGTCGGCGGTGTGTGTCTCCCGCATCGTTCCCTACACTCCTCGGAGTATGGGACCTCAGCATCATCACCATCGTCCACATCTTGTGAATGACTTCCTTCAGGATAACGACATCGCTCAACTAGAGCGGCCAGCATGATCTCCAGACAGGAAACCTATCGCACAAGCCTGGGATAGACTGAAAAGATTGTTATGGACGACGTGACCCACCAACCACTCTGAGGTATCTACGCCGAATCGCCGTTGAGGAGTGGGACAATATTGACCAACAATGCCTTGATGAACTTGTGGATAGTATGCCACGACGAATACAGGCATACATCAATGCAAGAGGACGTGCTACTGGGTATCAGAGGTACCGGTGTGTACAGCAATCTGGACCACCACCTATGAAGGTCTCGCTGTATGGTGGCACAACATGTAATGTGTGGTTTTCATGAGCAATAAAAAGGGCGGAAATGATGTTTATGTTGATCTATATTCCAATTTTCTGTAAAGGTCCCGGTACTCTCGGAACCGAAGTGAAACAAAACTTTTTTTGATGTGTGTATGTCATTAACACTGTGATTAAATTTTTCTTTCATTGATGTTACATTTTTTCTCTGAATGATATTCTTTCCTCATTGTGAACATGCACTATGTATATAAATTACTTTTGTTTCGGTATTTCATCACTGCATCGTAGATGACAACTAGTCCTGATTCCAAGGAAGGGTTAGTGAACACGTGGAGAGGAAAATTTTGCGTAACAGATTAGATCGTCTTGGTGAATTCTTAATAGGAGGTGGTACACATCAGTAACTGCTTTACTTCCGGACCCTCAGTAAGGTGTCTCACGTAGGCTGAGGCGGTACAAACGGCTTGGCAATTTTTCGTGGTTTAGCCTCACCCTCATTAAATCGGAGATGCTTCTTCTGCTGTAGTTAGTTTTGTGAAACCAGGGTTTCGAAGGGATCTTGTCTTGAAATGCTGCTTAATAGTTACACTTTAGTTGCCTTGATGAATTCCAGTCCTCTTGCCGAAGGGAATTAATTTTGGACTTGAAAATGTTATAAAATTCTGTATGTGGTAATTTTGTACTTAAATGTATGCATATTCTTATTGAGTAGCTAAAATTATGTCGCCTGTTAGGAACTAATTCTTGCTGTTGCTATCTGAGGAGCTATTCCTCAACTGCTTTCATGGGTTATACTGCCAGGAAAATAAATTTCCGTTTTGCGTTATGTGTATATATGTAACCTACAATTCAAGACTTGATGCCTCATGTTTCTGCTATTCCTCTAATATTATACATTTTTGTCACATTTTCTCAATCAATAAAACTTTAAATATACGGCATGTATTCAAAGGTCATAGAGTATGAATTTTGCAGTGCTAGATAAAACAACAAGTTATTCTAAAACTAATAAACGGTAATCGGCTAGTGAGACAAGCGGCCATCATGTAACAAGTACACAAAACCATGAAGTGTAAAGAAGCAAGGCTCAGCTGTAGGAGATCAGCAGGCAACAGCTGTGAATGTTGTAAACGTAAAGAGTTACGAAGAGTAGATACCGCATTTTTGTACCTGTTCTTCAGTCAGCAAGCAAACAACATAGCTAAAGACTTTGAAACTTCCTGGCACATTAAAACTGTGTGCTGGACCGAAACTTGAACTCGGGTCTTTGTCTTTTGTGGGCAAGTGCTTTGCCGACTGAGCTACCCAAGCACGACTCATGACCCTTCCTCACAACTTTACTTGAGCCAGTACCTCGTCTTCTACCTTCCATACTTCACAGAAGCTTCTCTACGAAATTTCCAGTACTGCCACTCCTGGAAGACAGGATATAGTGGAGACATGGCTTGGCCACATCCTGGGGGATGTTTCCAGAATGAAATTTTCATTCTGCAGCAGAGTTTGCGCTGATATGAAATTTCCTAGCAAATTAAAACTGTGTGCCGGATCGAGACTCGTACTGCGATAACTAAAGGCCTTGGTCAGAATATGTTAGCGCTCTAATTAGACATACTTACCGTGAGTTTGTTGGGGATGAACGTATTTATGGTGCTCTCACAGATCCACCTTCAATTATAAACGTGAAATGTTAACATGGTTGCTTATATGACAACAGTAAATGAATAATTTTTTTTACAGGTAGTTTAGTCTAGAAACAGGGACAATTATTCGATGTCCTGAAAAATAGGAAATTGTGCTTCCACAATGATGTTAGATGTTTGTAGCGTCAAACTCCCTGCTTCAGTCGAAACATTCTTCAGATATGTAACTGAGTCTGATCTAATAAGTGTTACATCATTTCGTCGGACGAACGAGATGTATGGCGTGCTGAAGATGCGTTTCGAATGCGTTCCGCTGGAGCGCAAAATTTCGCGCAAACACAGTAAGCGGTAAAGTGTGACGGAAACTTAACATATGACAAACAAATATGGACTTAACACTGTTTATTGACCTTGCAAGTATTCGTAATGGAACAATACTTCTGTCGTTTTATGCTAAGCGAATTTAACTCAAACAATGATATGTCCCGTTTGCCAAGAGCGTAGTTTTCTCAGTAATCCGATATGCCGTGACGCTTACCCAAGCATCTTATCTGTTTCCTGTAAGTCCCTGTATGTGAACGGATGGACTGTTGATAAGAGCATAAACTTATCGTCGTCAGGTGCCAAAGCCAAGAGATAAAGAAACTGAAGGCTACTATGCTTCTATTGATAGGAGACACGAGGAGTTGACTTCAAAAATACATAGGTCTATGTGTTAAAAATGAATATGACAATAACAAGGGGATGATTTATCACCTTTACTGCTTAACTACATTCTCGAAAAAATTGTAGGGATCTGGAATTTGGAACTAAAAAATCAAAAAGCTGAACCAATTAATCTAGGAAGGAAAACAAATGGAACTACGGTAAACTGCCTGCAATACTTTCCGAAAATCTGACGGACGTTTCCAGAATGAGATTTTCACTCTGCAGCGGAGTGTGCACTGATATGAAAGTTCCTGGATGATTAAAACTGTGTGCCGGACCGAGACTCGAATTCGGGACCTTTGCCTTTCGCAGGCAAGTGCTCTACCAGCTGAGCTATCCAAGCACGACTCACGTGCCGTCCTCACAGCTTTACTTCCGCCAGTACCTCGTCTCCTTCTAAACCTTAGAGAAGCTCTCCTGCGAACCATGCAGGACTAGCATTCCTGGATATTGCAGAGACATTGTTTAGCCACAGCCTAGGGGATGTTTCCAGAATGAGATTTCACTCTGCCGCGAAGTGTCCGCTGACATGTTCATATGTTTCATATCAGTGCACACTACGCTGCAGAGTGAAAACCTCATTTTGGAAACATCCCCTAGGCTGTGGCTAAGCCATGTCTCCGCAATATCCTTTCTTTCAGGAATGCTAGTCCTGCATGGTTCGCAGAGAGCTTCTGTAAGGTTTGGAAGGTAGGAGACGAGGTACTGGCGGAAGTAAAGCTGTGAGGACAGGGCGTGAGTCGTGCTTGGATAGCTCAGCTGGTAGAGCACTTGCCCGCGAAAGGCAAAGGTCCCGAGTTCGAGTCTCGGTCTGGCACACAGTTTTAATCTGACAGATGTTGTTATAAAAATAAATCTTCAGGAGACAAAAAATATAAATGGTCTCAGAATTTCAGATGGAAAAACGAAACTGATGACAAATATAAGAAAGTCATTAAAATGTATAGAAACACAAGTAGCTAAACTAGAGCCAGTAAGTAAATTTAAACATCTTGGAGACACTGTACAACGGAATGGATTAGAAAAATTTGCAATAGATGTAAGAGTCGACGAAATAATGAGAGCAAAGGGTTAGACAAAGAAAATTTACAACAAGAAATGCATACCTAGAAAAACAAAACTAAAAAACGATACCACAGTGGTACGACCAAAATATTTATATGGATGTGAATGCGTAACGACCAACTACATGCGGGACGGAATAGAGGTACTTGAAATACTGATTGTTAGAAAAATAATGGGTGCTATACAGCCTATGGATGGTTGGAAAGTGAGAAGTAATGAGGAGATCTAGGAAAATATAGAGAAAATATGAGAAGGAATGGCTAAAAGACTAACTCTTTTTGAACACCTCTACCGAATGAATGAGAACAGGCTCACGAAACAAAATTCCCGTACGTCTGGAAGAAGTCGACAATAGCATGGATTACAGAAGCAGAAACAAACAACATAAAAGAATCGTAAATAACAGACAGAAACCTTTTTAAGAATAAAGGACTAAATTTAGAAGCCTTTCAATGCATAAGAAATAAGAAATCGCGATCAACACGGACAGAAAAAGGAAAAGACAACTAGGGGGAAAGAGTAAGCAGTACGGGAAAAATATGAAAAAACAAGAAAAGTTGAGGAATGGGAGTTGTTACGTGATCCTAGTTGGCAAAAAGAAAAAAAAAAAGATGAATATTTTTCTCAAGTAAATAGGTGCTTACGATGCTGAAGCGAAATAAAGTCACTAAATTGGAAGTAAAAAGAAGAAGATTAAACAAACATAAAAGTTACCTACTTACTATGGGGGGAATCTCAGTATAATATATAAAGTAGAAGAAAAAGTGAACAATTAGTTTCTTTAAATATATGCCCTGTGGCCGTTTCATACGCACATCAAAAAAAGGTTTGTATCACTCCAGTTCCCAGAATTCCTGAAGATAACCTTAGCTGTTTAGTCCCCCTTAAACATCCCAACAACCACCACCACCATCCTGAAGATAAACGTTGACTGTGGATACTGTACCACAGACACAGTCACTTTGACTGTTCAGAGATGTCACTAAACCAGCCCAAAGATGTAAACAACCATGCATGAGCAGCACATATTAACGAAGGGGATCCGACAGGTGATCAGTTCCATCATTCCACCAGGAAGGAGGTACACGGTTCTACATCTACATCTACATTGATACTCCGCAAGCCACCCAACGGTGTGTGGCGGAGGGCACTTTACGTTATCTGTAGTTCAACCATGCCTAGAAGGTCAATACCGAGGTTCGATCGCGTCCACATTGTTACATTGTGCCAGGAAAGGCTCTCAACAAAGGAAGTGTCCAGGCGTCTCTGAGTGAACCAAAGAGATGTTGTTCGGACATGGAGGAGATACAGAGCGGCAGGAACTGTCGATGACATGCCTCGCTCAGGCCGCCCAAGGGCTACAACTGCAGTGGATGACCGCTACCTGCGGATTATGGTTCGGAGGAACCCTGACAGCAACGCCACCATGTTGAATAATGCTTTTTGTGTAGCCATAGGACGTCGTGTTACGACTCAAACTGTGCACAATAGGCTGCATGATGCGCAACTTCACTCCCGACGTCCATGGCGAGGTCCATCTTTGCAACCACGACACCATAAGCGTGGTACAGATGGGCCCAACAACACGCCGAATGGACCGCTCAGGATTGGCATCACATTCTCTTCACCGATGAGTGTCGCATATGCCTTCAACCAGACAATCATCGGACACGTGTTTGGAGGCAACACGGTCAGGCTGAACGCCTTAGACACATTGTCCAGCGAGTGCAGCAAGGTGGAGGTTCATGGTGTTTTGGGGTGGCATTATGTGGGGCCGACGTACGCCGCTGGTGGTCACGGAAGGTGCCGTAACGGCTGTGCGATATGTAAATGCCATCTTCCGACCGATAGATCAAGCATATCGGCAGCATATTGGCTAGGCATTCGTCTTCATGGACGACAATTCGCGCCACCATCGTGCACATCTTGAGAATGACTTCCTTCAGGATAACGACATCGCTCAACTAGAGTGGCCAGCATGTTCTCCAGGCATGAACCCTATCGTACATACCTGGGATCGATTGAAAAGGGCTGTTTATGGACGACGTGACCCATCAATCACTCTGAGGGATCTACGGCGAATCGCTGTTGAGGAGTAGGACAATCTGGACCAACAGTGCCTTGATCAACTTGTGGATAGTACGCCACGGCGAATACAGACATGCATCAATGCAAGAAGACGTGCTAATGGGTATTAGAGGTACCGGTGTGTACAGCAGTCTGGACCACCACCTCTGAAGTTCTCGCTTTATGGTGGTACAACATGCAACGTGTGCTTTTCATGAGCAATAAAAATGGCAGAAATTATGCTTATGTTGATCTCTATTCCAATTTTCTGTACAGGTTCCGCAACTCTCAGACCGAGGTGGTGCAAAACTTTTTTTTGCAGTGTGTATGAACGTGAAAATATCTGATCCGTCCAGATAGCCTAATGTGCTAAGTCGGGGATTCGGGGACGAGCCAGATGTGGAATGAATCCGCCTCGCGGACTGACGACGAGAACTCGTGCGCTAGCCAACCTGGTTGCGGTTTTTAGGTAGTTTTCCAAATCCAGTTAAGTGAATACCACGCGACACACGCATCCTGTCTCAGATACAAGCATTTAGAAAACTTCCTCGCACTTGAACAAGAGATTTACTGTAGACACAGACAGATAGAGTTCACCTATTCCGCGTCTGGGATGCGGTGGACGGGGGGGGGGGGGGGGGGGGGGGGGGACAGTGGTGGCTACAGAAAGGGCATCCAGCCAGTCGTTGTTACTAACACTGCAAAAACTCACATAATATCGCCGACCTCGTAAAGAAACGAGAAAAGCTAATGAAGAAGAGAAGAGAGTGAAAATGCGTCCTAAGCACAGACAAGTAAACTTGATGAAGATACGCGATTGCGTCGAATTCCTTTTTATTTAGAATCTGGCGTTGTAATAACTAAGGCGGTTCACAACTAGAAGAATTTTGCAGAATTATGAGTGGTCTGCAATTGATAATTAAGCCCCGTTGCCGTAGCGTAATGCGTAGACTCCTAGCTGGCTGGATGCACTTTCATCCCCACCCTCAGAGACCGCCACTCTCTGTAGATTAGTTCAGACGTTCTTTGCAAAACAGTTTTTAGCATGGATAGGGACTGCAACTGCTGTGTTCGGATGCAGGCTGAGTTGGCATCCCTTCGCTCCCAGCTTCAGGCAGTGTTGGCTTCGGTCACACAGCTTGAGGCTGTTGCCAATGGGCATCACTGTGGGGGTCCGGATGGGGGTTTGTCGGGGACGGCCAGCTCGTCCCACGCATCCCCTGATCGGACTAAGACTGTGGTTGCCCGGGATACTGCCCGCATTGAGGCTGATCCCTCACCTGTGGTAGAGTGGGAGGTCGTTTCAAGGTGTGGCAGGGGGCGAAAGACATTCCGGAGGGCTGAACGGAAAGCCTCTCCAGTTTGTCTGACGAACCGGTTTCAGGCTCTGTCTCAGGCTGATACTGATCTTCGGCCTGACATGGCTGCTTGTCCTGTTCCAGAGGTTGCCCCTCAGTCTGCAAGATCCGGGCAGTTGCAGAGGGTGGGCTTACTGGTAGTTGGGAGCTCCAACGTCAGGCGCGTAATGGGGCCTCTTAGGGAAATGGCAGCAAGAGAGGGGAAGAAAACCAATGTGCACTCCGTGTGCATACCGGGGGGAGTCATTCCAGATGTGGAAAGGGTCCTTCCGGATGCCATGGAGGGTACAGGGTGCACCCATCTGCAGGTGGTCGCTCATGTCGGCACCAATGATGTGTGTCGCTATGGATCGGAGGAAATCCTCTCTGGCTTCCGGCGGCTATCTGATTTGGTGAAGACTGCCAGTCTCGCTAGCGGGATGAAAGCAGAGCTCACCATCTGCAGCATCGTCGACAGGACTGACTGCGGACCTTTGGTACAGAGCCGAGTGGAGGGTCTGAATCAGAGGCTGAGACGGTTCTGCGACCGTGTGGGCTGCAGATTCCTAGACTTGCGCCATAGGGTGGTGGGGTTTCGGGTTCCGCTGGATAGGTCAGGAGTCCACTACACGCAACAAGCGGCTACACGGGTAGCAGGGGTTGTGTGGCGTGGGCTGGGCGGTTTTTTAGGTTAGATGGCCTTGGGCAAGTACAGAAAGGCCAACAGCCTCAACGGGTGTGGGGCAAAGTCAGGACATGCGGGGACCAAGCAGCAATCGGTATTGTAATTGTCAACTGTCGAAGCTGCGTTGGTAAAGTACCGGAACTTCAAGCGCTGATAGAAAGCACCGAAGCTGAAATCGTTATAGGTACAGAAAGCTGGCTTAAGCCAGAGATAAATTCTGCCGAAATTTTTACAAAGGTACAGACGGTGTTTAGAAAGGATAGATTGCATGCAACCGGTGGTGGAGTGTTCGTCGCTGTTAGTAGTAGTTTATCCTGTAGTGAAGTAGAAGTGGATAGTTCCTGTGAACTATTATGGGTGGAGGTTACACTAAACAACCGAACTAGGTTAATAATTGGCTCCTTTTACCGACCTCCCGACTCAGCAGCATTAGTGGCAGAACAACTGAGAGAAAATTTGGAATACATTTCACATAAATTTTCTCAGCATGTTATAGTCTTAGGTGGAGATTTCAATTTACCAGATATAGACTGGGACACTCAGATGTTTAGGACGGGTGGTAGGGACAGAGCATCGAGTGACATTATACTGAGTGCACTATCCGAAAATTACCTCGAGCAATTAAACAGAGAACTGACTCGTGGAGATAACATCTTGGACCTATTGATAACAAACAGACCCGAACTTTTCGACTCTGTATGTACAGAACAGGGAATCAGTGATCATAAGGCCGTTGCAGCATCCCTGAATATGGAAGTTAATAGGAATATAAAAAAAGGGAGGAAGGTTTATCTGTTTAGCAAGAGTAATAGAAGGCAGATTTCAGACTACCTAACAGATCAAAACGAAAATTTCTGTTCCGACACTGACAATGTTGAGTGTTTATGGAAAAAGTTCAAGGCAATCGTAAAATGCGTTTTAGACAGGTACATGCCGAGTAAAACTGTGAGGGACGGGAAAAACCCACCGTGGTACAACAACAAAGTTAGGAAACTACTGCGAAAGCAAAGAGAGCTCCACTCCAAGTTTAAACGCAGCCAAAACCTCTCAGACAAACAGAAGCTAAACGATGTCAAAGTTAGCGTAAGGAGGGCTATGCGTGAAGCGTTCATTGAATTCGAAAGTAAAATTCTATGTACCGACTTGACAGAAAATCCTAGGAAGTTCTGGTCTTACGTTAAATCAGTAAGTGGCTCGAAACAGCATATCCAGACACTACGGGATGATGATGGCATTGAAACAGAGGATGACACGCGTAAAGCTGAAATACTAAACACCTTTTTCCAAAGCTGTTTCACAGAGGAAGACCGCACTGCAGTTCCTTCTCTAAATCCTCGCACAAACGAAAAAATGGCTGATATTGAAATAAGTGTCCAAGGAATAGAAAAGCAACTGGAATCACTCAATAGAGGAAAGTCCACTGGACCTGACGGGATACCAATTCGATTCTACACAGAGTACGCGAAAGAACTTGCCCCCCTTCTAACAGCCGTGTACCGCAAGTCTCTAGAGGAACGGAGGGTTCCAAATGATTGGAAAAGAGCACAGATAGTCCCAGTCTTCAAGAAGGGTCGTCGAGCAGATGCGCAAAACTATAGACCTATATCTCTTACGTCGATCTCTTGTAGAATTTTAGAACATGTTTTTTGCTCGCGTATCATGTCATTTCTGGAAACCCAGAATCTACTATGTAGGAATCAACATGGATTCCGGAAACAGCGATCGTGTGAGACCCAACTCGCCTTATTTGTTCATGAGACCCAGAAAATATTAGATACAGGCTCCCAGGTAGATGCTATTTTTCTTGACTTCCGGAAGGCGTTCGATACAGTTCCGCACTGTCGCCTGATAAACAAAGTAAGAGCCTACGGAATATCAGACCAGCTGTGTGGCTGGATTGAAGAGTTTTTAGCAAACAGAACACAGCATGTTGTTATCAATGGAGAGACGTCTACAGACGCTAAAGTAACCTCTGGCGTGCCACAGGGGAGTGTTATGGGACCATTGCTTTTCACAATATATATAAATGACTTAGTAGATAGTGTCGGAAGTTCCATGCGGCTTTTCGCGGATGATGCTGTAGTATACAGAGAAGTTGCTGCATTAGAAAATTGTAGCGAAATACAGGAAGATCTGCAGCGGATAGGCACTTGGTGCAGGGAGTGGCAACTGACCCTTAACATAGACAAATGTAATGTATTGCGAATACATAGAAAGAAGGATCCTTTATTGTATGATTATATGATAGCGGAACAAACACTGGTAGCAGTTACTTCTGTAAAATATCTGGGAGTATGCGTACGGAACGATTTGAAGTGGAATGATCATATAAAATTGATTGTTGGTAGGGCGGGTACCAGGTTGAGATTCATTGGGAGAGTGCTTAGAAAATGTAGTCCATCAACAAAGGAGGTGGCTTACAAAACACTCGTTCGACCTATACTTGAGTATTGCTCATCAGTGTGGGATCCGTACCAGGTCGGGTTGACGGAGGAGATAGAAAAGATCCAAAGAAGAGCGGCGCGTTTCGTCACCGGGTTATTTGGTAACCGTGATAGCGTTACGGAGATGTTTAATAAACTCAAGTGGCAGACTCTGCAAGAGAGGCGCTCTGCATCGCGGTGTAGCTTGCTGTCCAGGTTTCGAGAGGGTGCGTTTCTGGATGAGGTATCGAATATATTGCTTCCCCCTACTTATACCTCCCGAGGAGATCACGAATGTAAAATTAGAGAGATTAGAGCGCGCACGGAGGCTTTCAGACAGTCGTTCTTCCCGCGAACCATACGCGACTGGAACAGGAAAGGGAGGTAATGACAGTGGCACGTAAAGTGCCCTCCGCCACACACCGTTGGGTGGCTTGCGGAGTATCAATGTAGATGTAGATGTAGAACACGGAAGCAGCTACATTTGGTGCAGTACGTAAATCATTGCTTTTCGCGGGCAGTGACCTTACTGACAGAGGTGCCCAGGCACGTTTCACGCCCTGGATTCACAGCGTAAATGTCAAGGTACCTGCACAATTGAAGCTATGAGGTCGTGCTGTGAATCGCGCCTGGATTCCTCTTTCGCTAGGAGCATTGTCTGAGCCGGCCGTGGTGGCCGAGCGGTTCTAGGCGCTTCAGTCTGGAACCGCACCACCGCTACGGTCGCAGGTTCGAATCCTGCCTCGGACATGGGTGTGTGTGATGTCCTTAGGTTAGTTAGGTTTAAGTAGTCCTAAGTTCTAGGGGACTGACCACCTCAGCTGTTAAGTCCCATAGTGCTCAGAACCATTTGAACCATTTTTTAGCATTGTCTGAGGTCGCCAACTGACCCAAATTTTCAACTTACCGCACACTGCAATGTAGCGTCCCTCGTCCACGTAGCCCCTACTCGTCAATTATTGATTCCTGTTGGAATTCGAACCATATTAGTCTATCCACACTGTCAAATGCCATGGAGCCGTCACGCTTTCGCTGACCGCATATATGTACATTATCCTGTATTTGGTGAGCAACGATCCATAGGAATCATTCTTAATTTTTTCCGGTTTTTATAATTATCCGCCGTAACATCCCATAATATCGGCAATAATTTCTACATTTCGTTGCACGCTAGTATTAATTATCTTTCTTCTGGCTTTCAAATCATTTTAGTACAGAAACACAACGGGGATCTCGAAGAAGCCAAGAGACAGTACTTCAACGAAGCATGTATGCAAATGGCAACGATATTGTCAATACTGCACACAGACGGACAATTTTTCTCTGAAAGCGCAGAACTTTTCAAAAGTTTCCCGTCTTTCCAATAATATTGCACAGCCTTTCAACGCAATCCACACACAGTGAGTATTATAGTACAGTCTGAAATATACAGCGAAAATATCGATCATCTTATGACAGCGATGGACTCAATATAATTTACCGTTGTTTTTCATTTGCTTGCAAATATCAGTTTATTTCGTGCACTTCCTTGTTCAGGCCATTTTATTGTAATACTTAAATTTTATTTGTAATACTTAAATTTCATTCACATAACTGTGGTATAAACTAAGACTATACGAGGTACTTTTGTTTGCCATTCCCTTGCAAGAATCTGTGTTACAAAAGTGATAGTGAGGTGAAGGCTGAAACTGGAAACATTTTTGACATGAAGATCAGATACTTTCAGAGTTACAAAGAGTTCAGGAGGATGATTCAGATGGTGGTGACCTTTTGTCTAGCAACTCAAAAGCAGAGTTTATACAACAGAAAACTAGAGAAGATAAATCATCTAATATTAATGATACTAATTCTTCAGATATTGAAAATGGAAACACAGAGTCTAGTAAGAATATTATTATTATTATTGCCGCTAATTTATTGTAGTTGTATCCTTACATAAAAACAATTTACAATACTTAATTTAGAATTTGTAATTGCTTTCCTACACTTCGCGGTTTTTTCGTTGCTTTAAGTATTATTGTGTTTTGTAGATAGAGAAGATTCATAGAACAGGAGAGATGATTCTGTTCCTCGGAGTGTAGAACAAGCGACTGCTTCTTCATTGTCTGATGTAATACTTGAAGAACTTGCTCCTAATGGCACAGTCTGGGTAGAAGCAGTGCCTAATTCACAAGGCGAACGTCTATACTCACAATATTGTGAGACAATCTTCTGGAGCTACAACACATGAAAAAAGAAACGTAGGTGATGAACACGTATCAAGCGCTTGGCACTTGTTCATAGACAACTACATAAACAAACATATTTTGAAATGTACTGTAACAGAGGAACATAGGTTACTATGAAAAGATAGCTTGACAACGACCATGAAAGGAATAAAAGCATTACTTGCCTTTATTTATATTCGCCTATCACAAGACTCATGACGCATACCGTTTTGTGTGGAAATCACGGTTAGAAAAAAATTCATTTCAATTATGGGATTCTTGAGGTTCGACAAGAAGTCTACACGCTCTATACGTTTGCGCACTGATAAATTTGCATTGGTTTCTGATGTCTGGAACATTCTCATAGAAAACTGCACCATGTGTTACAAACACGGATTTGATATAATGATAGAAGGGCAACTCTTCCTGAGTAAAACTAGATGGCCGTTCACACAAATCATGGTTTCGCAGCCTGAAAGAAGTGCTGTTTAGCTGTAGATGTTTGACAGCAAGCGTATTCTTAATGGTTTCCTTTATCTTAGTAATGATATGGCACGGTCCCGAGATGAAAAGTTTTCAGATTATGAAGTCATGCATCTTAAGGAAAAATTCCTGTATAAAGGCAGAAATGTCAATACAGATAATTACTTCATTTCCCTCAAACTTTCCAAGAAATTGGAAAAAAGTGAGTTTCCATCGTAGGACCAGTAAACAGAGCAAGAAGAGAAGGTCTTTGAAGGGCCCTCTGTAGTCGAGAAAAATTTTACAACATGTTATATTTCCTTGACTGTGTCTCAAGGAAAGAAAGTAGAAAATATGCTAGTGATGACTTTCCTTCATCCTAGTCTATTTTAGGTTAGAGGACCTCAGGGAACCACAGAAGGGGCGTCCGTCTAAAAGTGGGCAGGTAAAACACAGTAAGGTAGTTGTAGAAACGATTGGTTCAAAATGGCTCTGAGCACTATGCGACTTAACTTCTGAGGTCATCAGTCGCCTAGAACTTAGAACTAATTAAACCTAACTAACCTAAGGACATCACACACATCCATGCCCGAGGCAGGATTCGAACCTGCGACCGTAGCGGAAACGATTGGTATTGGAGTTGTAAATTGTCGTAGCTGTGTTGGGAAAGAACAAGCACTCCAAGCCGTAATAGAAAGTACTGAAGCTCAAATAGTTGTAGATACAGAGAGCTGGCTAAGGCCGGAAATAAGTGCAGCCGAAATTTTTTCAAACGGTCTAACAGTGTTCAGAAAGGATAGATTAAATACCGTTGGTCGTGGAGTATTTATTGCTCTCAGAGGTAGTTTGCCTTGTAGCGAAAATGAAGTAAATAGTTCGTGTGAAATAGTTGGATAGAGGTTATACCTGACAATCGGACTAAACTATTAATTGGATCGTTTTACCGACCTCCCGACTTAGGAGATACAGTTGCTGAACAGTTCAAAGAAAATTTGAGTCTCATTTCAAATAAGTACCTCACACATACAATTATAGTCGGTGGTGGCTTCAATCTACCCTCGATATGCTGGAAAAATTATACGTTTAAAGCCGGCGGCAGGTATAAAACGTCATCCGAAATTGTACTGAACGCTTTCTCAGAAAATTATTTTGAACAATTAGTTCATGAGCCCACCCGAAGCGTAAATGGTTGCGAAAGCATACTTGACCTTTTAGCAACAAATAATCCTGGACAAATAGTGAGTATTGTGACGAATACAGGGATTAGCGACCACAAGGCAGTTGCTGCTAGGCCGAATACCGTAACACCTACAGCCATAAAAAAGAAACGCAAAGTATATCTATTTAAAAAAGCTGATAAAAATACTCTTAACGCCTTTTTAAAATACAGTCTTCATTCCTTCCGATCTGTTCATGTAAGTGTAGAAAAGTTGTGGAATGTTTTCAAAGAGATAGTATCGACAGCAATTGAGAGATATATACAACATAAATTAATAAGTGATGGTACTGATCCCTCATGGTACACAAGACGGGTCAGATCGTTGTTTCAGAAGCAACGAAAAAAGCTTGCCAAATTAAGGCAAAATCCCCAAGATTGGCAAAGTTTTACAGAAGTTCGAAATATAGCGCGTATTTCAATGCGAGACGCTTTTAATAATTTCCACAACGAAATTCTGTCTCGAAATCTGGCAGAAAACCCAAAGAGATTCTGCTAATACATAAAGCACGCCAGTGGCAAGACGCAATCAATACCTTCACTGCGCGATAACAACGGTGAAGTCACTGATGACAGTGCCACTAAAGCAGAGTTATTAAACACGGTTTTCCGAATCTCCTTCATCAAAGAAAACGAAGTAAATATTCCTGAATTCCAATCAAGAACAACTACCAAGATGAGAAACATAGAAGTAGATTTCCTCGGTGTAACAGAGCAGCTTAAATCACTTAATAAAGGTAAGGCCTCCGGTCCAGATTTCATACCAGTCAGATTCCTCTCAGCGTATGCTGATAAAATAGCTCCATATTTAGCAATTATATACAACCACTCGCTCACAGAAAGATCCGTACCTAAAGACTGGAAAATTGCTCAAGGCACACCAATACCCAAAAAGGGAAGTAGGAGTAATCCGCTGAATTACAGGTCTATATCACTAACGTCGATTTGCGGTAGGGTTTTGGAACATATGCATTATACTGTATTCGAACATTATTAAGTACCTCGAAGAAAACGATTCATTGACACATAGTTAAGCACGGATTCAGAAAATATCGTTCTTGTGAAACACAACTAACTCTTTATACTCATGAAGTGCTATCGACAGGTGATGTCAAATTTATTCCATAGTTTTCAGATTTCCAGAAGGCTTTCGACACCGTTTCTCACAAGCGTCTTCTGACCAAACTGCGTGCCTACGGAGTACCGCCTCAGTTGTGCGACTGGATTCGTGATTTCCTGTCAGAAAGGTCACAGTTCGTAGTAACAGAAGTAATATCCGGCGTCCTCCAAGGAATTGTTATAGCCCTTCTATTGTTCCTAATCTATATTAACGACATAGGAGATAATGTCAGTAGCCGTCTTAGATTGTTTGCGGATGATGCTGTCATTTACCGTCTTGTAAAGTCATCAGATGATCAAAACGACTTGCAAAATGATTTAGATAAGGTATCTGTATGGTGCGAGAAGTGACAATTGACCCTTAATAAAGAAAAGTGTGAAATTATTCACATGGGTACTAAAAGAAATCAGCTAAACGTCGATTACGCGATAAGTCACACGAATCTGAAGGCTGTAAATTCAGCTAATTATTTAGGGATTACAGTTACAAATAACCTAAATTGGAACGATCACATAGATAATATTTTGGGTAGAGCAAACCAAAGACTGCGATTCATTGGCAGAACACTTAGATGGTGCAACAGGTCTATTACAGAGACTGCTTCCACCACGCTTGTCCGCCTTATTCTGGAGTATTGCTGTGCCGTGTGGGATCCGCATGAGGTGGGGCTGACGGATATCGAAAAAGTACAAAGAAGGGCAGCTCGTTTTGTATTATCGCGAAATAGGGGAGATGGTGTCACAGACATAATACATGAATTAGAGTGGCAGTCATTAATGCAATGGCGTTTTTCGTTGCGACGGGATCTTCTCATAAAATTTCAATCACCAGTTTTCTCCACCGATTGCGAAAACATTCTGTTGGCACCCACCTACATAGGAAGAAATGATCATCACGATAAAATAAGAGAAATCAGGGCTCGCACAGAAAAATTTAAGTGCTCGTTTTTCCCGGCGTGCCGTTCGAGAGTGGTACGATAGAGAAACGGCTTGAAGGTGGTTCATTGAACCCTCTGCCAGGCACTTTATTGTGAATAGCAGAGTAATCACGTAGATGTAGATGTAGATGTGGGGTTGACATAGTACACAAAATGGTCACGCAGTATTCAGTCAAACAGAGGAACTACGTTCTGAATTCGTGAAGAATCGCTCATTTCATAGGGCCACAGACGATTATGAAATTAATCGAAATGATAATGAAGACGAAATAGCACGGAAACTACTTACAAGTGCACTGTTTGTATGAAGGTTTGCGGAAAATGGACAAAGAGAAAACTGAATACAAAAGGGTCATGTGTAGAAGTATGAACTAGCTAAAACTGCTGTTGATTAGTTTTTTTATGCATTTAAATCTAAGTAAACCCCCTCACTTCCTTGCGCTTGTTTGGGTTTCACGAGTTACAGTGAAATTATTTTATTTTTTAATAACTGATTTTTTCTGTGTTGTGTTGCATTTCATTCACAATTCTGTATTTTAGGTGGAATGTAATTCGTGTAAAAGCATTAAAATATAATATAGTGTTATATAGTAGGGGTCAAAATGACCCCTCTGGGCATTAGAAAGGGCTGGGAAAGCCTGGGCGCCCTGGTGTTAAAGCCGTCTAAGCTACTCTAGTCGAGTTACATTGCAGTCGCTTCGGGGAATATGTCGCGCTCATGTTCCCGACCGGAAAAACACTCGGTTCTTCCCCGAGTTCGCTCGTCAAGTGAAGCACAAATCTGCCAGCCGTATTACGCGGCACGCTATTGGCTCGAGTACTTAACGACACGAGGGGAATACCTGGGTTCATTGCCTACCAAACTCCCGGCGTTCTATTCATGGATCCGCTCGGAAAAGACTGGCTGAGTCATAGGCTGACGTTTGTACTCACAAGCGATGCGCAAGGCGTGACGCAGTCCGTGCCACAAGCGCGCTCGAACTTTACGCGGAAGAAAAACATAAGCCGAGTGTAACAGGTGACATGCGAAACGATGGCAAGGATTTGACAAATAAGTACATTATGTTGCTAAACGAGACGGAATAGCTCGCAGTTCAATAAAATAGTTTCTGGTTCTACCTTCAACAAAAGTAGATGTTACGCAAATACTTTAACTGAAAGCAAGTAATGTGATGTCTCTTTTGGCGTCATTTTCTTCGTGCGTTAGCACGTAGGACAACTACAAATATTATAAAAACTTCCCGAACAATTAAACTGTGTAGTGAACCAGAGCTTCGTGATATCCTTCCTTCCAGGAGCACTGATCCAATAAAAGATTTTCTATGAAGTTTGGAAAGAAAGAGAAGACCTACGGGTAGAGTTCAAGCTGTGGCGTGTAGCATCAGGTCGGCTCCGTCAGTAAGAGCAATGTCTGGGTTCAAGTCCTGGTGCAGCACACAGATTTAATCAGCCTGGAAGTCCACAAAATGACACGCTCAGCTGCAGACTGAAACATTCCCATCCTAGATTTGAAAATCATTGTGGTATATCTAAATATAGCAATAAAAAAGTAAAATAGGCATGGCAGTGGATTGGCAGCAGTCAAAAGCCAGTTTTAACAGCACATTTCTTCAGTTTCATGAAAAAAAAGTTCGAGTCTAACGTCTCTTCGGCTACTAGATAATTAGAATTAATTTAAGTTGGACTTTGATGGGGAAGTAATACCAGAGGCTCGGCATTTACCCGAAATGATTTAAGGAAAGCATATGAAACCTAATCTAGAACATGGATTTGAACAACACGCCTTCCGAATCTTTTAAAGGGCCATGACGATCTGATTTACTTAAAAGTTGCGCCTTGTCACATATACCAGTAGCCATCTTTTTATTTGTTGTTGTTTCATGAAGATAACCACACAAGTGGCACCATGTCACACTCCGTTATTTTCCAGATTACTGTCAGTAGTTTATTAGTTGCAGAAGAAAATGTTTAACACAACATGGCTTTATGATACACTGAACTGAAATGAAATGAAATCAAAGGCAATTGCTATAAACGCACCAACTATGGAAAGGAAACTACACTGAAGTGCCAAAGAAGCTGGTATAGGCACGCGTATTCAAATGCAGAGATACAGTGTGTAAGCAGGCAGAATACGGCGCTACGGTCGGATAAGCCTATACAACACGGCAAATGTCTGGCGCTGTTGTTAGACCGACTGCTGCTGCTACAATGGCAGGTTATCAAGATTTAAGTGAGTTTGAACGTGGTGTTATAGTCGGCGCACGCGCGATGGGACACAGCATCTGCGGGGTAGCGATGAAGTGGGGGTTTTCCCTTACTATTATTTCATGAGCGTACCGTGAATGTCAGGAATCCGGAAAACATCAAATCTCCGTTAGCGCTGTGGCAGGAAAAAGGTCCTGCAAGAACGGGACCAACGGCGACTGAAGAGAATCGTTCAACGTGACGGAAGTGCAACCCTTCCGTAAATTGCTGCACATTTCAATGCTAGGCTATCAACAAGTGTCAGCATGCGAATCATTCGGAGCCGAAGGCCCACTCGTGTGCCCATGATGACTGCACGACACAAAGCTCTCGCCTCGTCGTCAACGCTGACATTGGACTCTTGATGACTGGAAACATGTTGCCTGATCATACGAGTCTCTTTTTCAAATTGTATTGAGTGGATGGACGTGTACGGGTATCGAGACAACCTTATCAATCCATGCATCCTGCTTGTGAGCAGGAGACTGTTGAAGCTGGTGGAGGCCCTGTAATGGTGTGGGGCGTGTGCAGCTGAAGTGATATTGGGCCCCTGATACGTCTAGATACGACTCTCTCAAATGGCTCTGAGCACTATGGGACTTAACATCTGAGGTCATTAGTCCCCTAGAACTTAGAACTATTTAAACGTAACTAACCTAAGGACATCACACACATACATGCCCGAGGCAGTACTCGACCGTAGCAGTCGCGCGGTTCCGGACAAGTGCCTAGAACCGTTTGGCCATATCGCCTGGCTAGATACGACCCTGACAAGTGACACATACGTAAGCATATTGTCTGATCACTGCATCTATTCATGTCCATGTGCATTCCGATGGGCTTGGGAAATTCCAGCAGGACAATGCGACACCCCACACGTCCAGAATTGCTACAGAGTGGCTCCAGGAACACAGTTCTGGGTTTAAACACTTCCGCTGGCCACCAAACGTCCCAGACATGAACATTATTGACCATATCTGGGATGTCTTGCGACGTGGTGTCCAGAAGAGATGTCCAACCCCCCAGAAGAGATGTCCAACCCCTCGTACTCTTACGGATTTATGGACAGCGCTGCAAGATTCATGGTGTCAGTTCCCTCCAGCATTACTTCAGACTTAGTCGAGTCCATGCCACGTCGTGTTGCGGCACTTCTGCTTCCTCACGGGGAACCTATCGATATTAGGCAGGTGTACCAGCTTCTTTGGCTCATCAGTGTAAATCCTGCTGAAGTAATACAACTGTATTTATATTCTAAACATATCCAAGGTTTTATGACTGCCTCGGGAAAACGTTGAGTCTTGTCAGCATCTCGTTGTGTGCTATATCCTGCACTGTAGTTTACTCAATGCCTCTCCGGCTGTTACATGTACAGCTATGATAAACAGGCTCAAAAATAGAAAAGCAGGAATCGGCGCTATCTTTAGCGAGTCATTTTGCCCTAAAATCCAGACTGCCAAATTGAAATAGAAATGGAATCAGTTAGGATTTTCAGTTGTTTATTAATAATGAATCACAGTCAACGCTTGAAGATAAAGATCAGTATCCGGCCAGTGTGGCCGAGCTTTTTCTAGGCGCTTCAGTCTGGAACCGCGAGACCGCTACGGTCGCAGGTTCGAACCCTGCCTCGGGCATGGATGTGTGTGATGTCCTTAGGTTAGTTGGGTTTAAGTAGTTCTAAGTTCTAGGAGACTTATGAACTCAGATGTTAAGTCCCACAGTGCTCAGAGCCATTTGACCCATTTTTTTAAAAAGATCAGTAAACAGCCTTATAATTTGGTAATTATGGTAGCAACTAAGTTCTCGGTCTTCTTAATTGTTCGGTCTTTTTCCTAACTCTCGTTCACACTTGCGTGTCTCAACACGGGGAAAACTGACGTGCTAGCGAGGCGGACAGTGCGGGTTGTCATCGGCTGCTCAGTACATTCTACTTTGCCGCCAGCACGGTAACTCAGCGTGTTCCGTCAAGGCCCCCTCCTGTAATAAAAAACACTGTGTGAAGTTGTCATCAGAGAATTTGAAAGAGTTCATGCGACGTTCACAAAGATCCAGTAAAGACATAACGACAAAGAAACGAATCGAAAGAAAAGAAGAAGAAAAAGAAAAAGGAAAACTTGCCTCATTTACTCTATGCGTAGCGTGCTTATGACATGATGTGTTCGGCTCATTTGGTGTTTAAACATAAGAGCATAGGACACAGACACAGGAATAGCGTTAGTTAGTATATTTATGCAGAGTCCAGTAACATTAATGTGACCCCCTGTCAAATGCCTGAATAACCACTTGTTGCGGTGCAGGTCTCTGCGAAACGTTGAGAGAGAGAGAGAGAGAGTCAGCGAGGCTCTGGAAGGTACCGACAGGGACGTGCTGGTCCCAGTGCCTTGGCAAGCTGTGCCAGGTTTCTCTGTCGAGGCCCCATGACGCGAATAGCCCGATCGAGGTCGTCCCACAGGTACTCAACTGGGCTTAAATCCGGGGTTTTTACTGGCCAGGGGAGAACGGTAAACATTCTGGTGCTCTTTGAACTACGCACGTATACTGCGAGCTGTGGGGCACATTGCATTGGGTAGATGCCATCATGACAAGGAAAAACAAACTGCATGCAGGGGTGGACATGGTTCCCAAGGATAGATGCATAGTTCTGTTGATCCATTGTGCCTTCCAGAATGACTACATCATCCAGAGAATGCCACGAAAATATTCCCCAGACCACAACATTCCCTCCTCCAGCTTGGACCCTTCTGATGATTGCTGCAGGGTTTTTGCTTTCAGGCGTTTCACGCTGTACACGCCAGTGGCCATCAGTCATCAGAAAAGGCTACCTGTCGCTACTCAGTGGACGTCCAGTTGCGATACTGGCGTACGGCCTTCGTCGCCGATCAACAGCAATCATATTGGGTGGATGAACCAGGTGTCTCCTGCGGAGGCCCATATGCAACAATGTTCGCTGAACGGCCATTGAGGAGACACTGTTGGTAGCCCCTTAGTTCATCTGGGCAGTCAGTTGCTCAATGGTTGCTCATCTATTTGCCCGAATGGGCACATCCTCCACAGCCGGGGAGGATGTGAGACACAATTTATCTACATTCACAATGGTATTCGCAAAGTAGAGGACAGGTGGTTAGCGATGATAAAGAAACTGGTAAGCATGCTGCCCAGTCATTGGTCGACGTTGAAATTACCGAAAAAAACTGGTAAAATCGCTAAAATTGATCGCACTAGCAACTTTGATGCTTGTTACAGTACATCGAAAGTGTCTTTTCCATCCAATCCATCCACTGACATTCTGCTGATTATCATGCTAGCTGGCAGCATACAGATGGTTGTTGTTGTTGTTGTTGCCGGCCGAAGTGGCCGTGCGGTTCTAGGCGCTGCAGTCTGGAACCGCGAGACCGCTACGGTCGCAGGTTCGAATCCTGCCTCGGGCATGGATGTGTGTGATGTCCTTAGGTTAGTTAGGTTTAACTAGTTCGAAGTTCTAGGGGACTAATGACCTCAGAAGTTGAGTCTCATAGCGCTCAGAGCCATTTGTTGTTGTTGTTGTTGTTGTGGTCTTCAGTCCTAAGACTGGTTTGATGCAGCTCTCCATGCTACTCTATCCTGTGCAACCTTCTTCATCTCCCAGTACCTAATGCAGCCTACATCCTTCTGAATCTGTTTACTGTATTCATCTCTTGGTCTTCCTCTACGATTTTTACCCTCCACGCTGCCCTCCAGTACTAAATTTGTGATCCCTTGATACCTCAGAATATGCCCTACCAACCGATCCCTTCTTCTAGTCAAGTTGTGCCACAAACTCCTCTTCTCCCCAATCCTATTCAGTACCTCCTCATTAGTTATGTGATCTGCCCATCTAATTTGCAGCATTCTTCTGTAGCACCACATTTCGAAAGCTTATATTCTCTTCTTATCCAAACTATTTATCGTCCATGTTTCACTTCCATACATGGCTACACTCCATACAAATACTTTCAGAAATGACTTCCTGACACTTAAATCCATACTCGATGTTAACAAATTTCTCTTCTTCAGAAACGCTTTCCTTGCTATTGCCAGTCTACATTTTATATCCTCTCTGCTTCGACCATCATCAGTTATTTTGCTCTCCAAATAGCAAAACTCATTTACTACTTTAAGTGTCTCATTTCTTAATCTAATTCCCTCAACATCACCCGACTTAATTCGACTACATTCCATTATCCTCGCTTTGCTATTGTTGATGATCATCTTATACCCTCCTTTCAAGACACTGTCCATTCTGTTCCACTGCTCTTCCAAGTCCTTTGCTGTCTCTGACAGAATTACAATGTCATCGGCGAACCTCAAAGTTTTTATTTCTTCTCCATGGATTTTAATACCTACTCCGAACTTTTCTTTTGTTTCCTTTACTGCTTGCTCAATATACAGATTGAATAGCATCGGGGAGAGGCTACAACCCTGTCTCAATCCTTTCCCAACCACTGCTTCCCTTTCATGCCCCTCGACTCTTATAACTGCCATCTGCTATCTGTACAAATTGTAAATAGCCTTTCGATTCCTGTATTTTACCCCTGCCACCTTCAGAATTTGAAAGAGAGTATTCACTCAACATTGTCAAAAGCTTTGTCTAAGTCTACAAATGCTAGAAACGTAGGTTTGCCTTTCCTTAATGTTTCTTCTAAGATAAGTCGTAGGGCCAGTATTGCCTCACGTGTTCCAACATTTCTACGGAATCCAAACTGATCTTCCCCGAGGTCGGCTTCTACCAGTTTTTCCATTCGTCTGTAAAGAATTCGGGTTAGTATTTTGCAGCTGTGACTTATTAAACTGATAGTTCGGTAATTTTCACATCTGTCAACACCTGCTTTCTTTGGGATTGGAATTATTATATTCTTCTTGAAATCTGAGGGAATTTCGCCTGTCTCATACATCTTGCTCACCAGATGGTAGAGTTTTGCAGGACTGGATTTCCCTAGACTGCCAGTAGTTCTAATGGAATGTTGTCTACTCCCGGGGCCTTGTTTCGACTTAAGTCTTTCAGTGCTCTGGAAAACTCTTCACGCACTATCATATCTCCCATTTCATCTTCATCTATGTCCTCTTCCATTTCCATAATATTGTCCTCAAGAAGAACATCGCCCCTGTATAGACCCTCGATATACTTCTTCAACCTTTCTGCTTTCCCTTCTTTGCTTAGAACTGGGCTTTCATCTGAGCTCTTGATATTCATGCAAGTGGTTCTCTTTTCTCCAAAGGTCTCTTTAATTTTCCTGTAGGCTATATATATATATATATATATATATATATATATATATATATATATATATATATATATGGGATGTTCAAAAAGTCTCTCCGCAGCGCCGTATGATTGTTCGCCTGCCTGGGTTACTTCCCTTCAAGTGGACTCTCCCAACATTCCACTGTTTCGTTTATCTCAGCCAGCGTCAGCAGTATCGTTGGTGTGTGTCGTTACGTGTTGACACGAACGTTTAAGTTTAGTTCCTTTATCGTTAGTTTCGTTTTTGTCACTGTTAAAATGCTAACCATTGAAGAACGTGTGTTTTTAGTCGAACAAGTGTTCAAAGCTGGCGGTAAATACACACTTTCAGCTCGTCAAACATTTAATTCAGTTTTCACGGAGACAACATTCCCACATCGCGATACTGTGCGAGATTTGATTAATAAATTTCGAAGTACGGGTTCAGCGTTTGAAAACATGATTACACGAATTGAATTGTGTATTCAACAACAGGGGGACACTTTCGACATTTAATGTGAAAATTTGTAAGTAAAAATGAATATTAAATAAATTAATAACTTGTGTTTCACAGAGTTTCATTTCGGTGTATTCACTGCGGCATACGGCACGCGCGGGTAACAATCATACGGCACTGCAGAGACTTTTTGAACCCCTGTGTGTGTGTGTGTGTGTGTGTGTGTGTGTGTGTGTGCGTGTGTGTGTGTGTGTCAGAAGACAGGGACGCGGTCAAATCTTATTGACATCTCTATCGGATGATGTTAGCAGAGTTTTTATAATTTACAATTTTTTTCGCTGTTGGATGCTACAAAATAACGATGACAGTGAGAATGTTTGGGTGAATGCACCCTGAGGGATGCGATCTCCTTCGGACTGCAGTGCCTGTATGTAGTTTGGAGACGCATTGCAATGCAGTAGCAAAATCCTCGTCCTTCTTCCAGTTCACATAACTGCATATACTGTCTTTTCTACTACCTTGCGTTGCAGGAGAAAGCTTCGTTTGGCGAAGGCCTTACACATCGTACACAGTTGGCAGAGCTACAACAATGTCCACCGAGTGGTCAGAAAAGACGGTCCTGCCACAATAACTCAGCTCACCCTGTGTCTCCACGGGTTGCAGATAGTCTTAGATATAGCGCTCTCCGACTTCTGCCCAGTTCTGACTTAAATTTGGATGATCACATGGACAAAGCTGCAGGCATGCGGGGCAGAGACTGAGAAACTGTTACATGATGCACATGGGTTGTCTAAACTACACTGCAGCTTTACTGTAGCAGATAAATTTGAAAAGGGTGACTCGTTTCGAGATATGAGAGTGCCACGAATATGATTAACCAGTGGCTCTAATCATTAAAAGACATCTCCATAGGATCCAAAGCAGGTATGTGATTGAATGGAAAGACTTGATTCCAAATCACAGACAGCATTTCTATCAGAAAGCATAACACTATAGATCTGAAAAGCCAGTGTATTGGCCACTGGCTTTTGTACGTTTCTTACGACCTCGATCTAGCGTTGCATTTTTTAAGTGATCCGTCACATAGCACACCATCTACTGTACGTCATCATTCTCAATCAACCACCACCTCCCTCACTTATAATCTAGTGGATATATTGCAGAACCTGTGACATGGCATCAGGATAGAATGTCTTACAAATTCTGTTTGTTAGCATGAGAAATAGTTAGCTGCAGCATGAGGGAGTTGCAAATACCGGCTTACTATCACACTCCTTAGCCGAATCACTTTCTAAATTCGATGATTTCATTACGAGCTTACGCCGCTGGCGACGAGTACCTGCGCTTTTGGTTTGTTAATATACATTCCTCGATTATCATCTATATTCAATGTCATGGTCCTTGGGTGGAAGGCCACGTCGTTCGGAAGTAATACCATACCTCGATTTATAAAGCTTGTACAGTTATTAACATGGATATCATCAGTCGTATTTACGTGCGCCTGTAGAACAAAGAACGCTTTTTATGCAGGTCGGCAGTAACATGCCCGTTGCGATCCTGTTTTTAACATCTGGCGGATTGTAAGACGATTATGTCTGTCTTCCTAAGATACAAGGGTACCACTCGCAAGAAAAACAAATGAGGAATATCCATCCAACGCGGAATTTCGCTCAATGTTGTTTGGTATCGCCAGCATTCAGGCATTGGGGAAATATTATAAAATGGCTCTGAGCAATATGGGACTTAACATCTGAGGTCATCAGTCCCCTAGACTTAGAACTACTTAAACCTAACTAACCTAAGGACATCACACACATCCATGCCCGAGGCACGATTCGAACCTGCGACCGTAGCAGCAGCGCGGTTCCGGACTGAAGCGCCTAGAACCACTCGGCCACAGCGAACGGCCGGGAAATATTATACTTTGTAGGGAATGTACAATAGGTTCGCTGCGATCAGTGACGTGTGGCCAGAACGGTTGACATTTCCGGCTTCCGGCGGGAGCCATCTGAACTGGACAGGTCGGAGTACAAGAATGCACCTGGCCTGACCTTTCGTCCTCTAGGTGGGTGAACAGTGAACTAATACTCAGTATGTGCTGGGCAGCCTTCGTTATCGCGTGTGTTCTCCATGGAAATTTGAGAAGGTTCAGTATGGTTGTGTGTTTGTGCTGGGCAGTTATTCCCTACCATGTAGACTGACCAGTTGACTGCTTGTATACATTTCCTGTCTTTATTTGGTTGAGAGAACATCGATTGTCATGTGTGTTGTGTGCATCTGGACAGTGAAAAGCGGCTGCAAGAGACGTTTGTTGGTTCTTTGGACAAGAGAAACACCTTAGTTGACTTTGTGAAGCGCAAGAATGATTAGGAATGTGTTTTATCATTGTTGTAGGTATTCTTAAAAAATACGAGCGGGACTACCAGTTTCTTCAATTTTTTCGAGTTTTCACGTAAAGATCTTTGCAGACGAGATAAGTTTCTAGTTACTTGGGGGTTTGCAGCACGTTTCGTCTCACTGCGCCTCACTAAAGTTTCGGGTTTGCTGCCATGCTTTCTACAGCCATCTCCAGACTCTGAAATATCAGCCACATAGCAGTATGATACCAAGGATAAGATTATATCTGGAGATATAATCTTATCTTTGGTAACATATTGCTACGTGGCTGATTTATAAAACTATCGCGTAAATGGTATGATGTTCTGGCAAACCATGTGACAATACATATGTTCTTGCAATCTCAGAGTTTGGAGATGGCTTTAGAAAGCATGGCAGCATGCAAGCAAGCAAACAGGTCAGGGGTGGAAACAGTAATGCCTTTGTGCCAGGGGGGAACCAGCCCAGCCTTTGTACACCAGTTCGGAGGGTGATTGCGGTCTGGTGACAGTGCTCTGATCATGTATTAAACAAACGTGTGCAGGGGCAGTTAAGTTGACTTGTTACCTTAGGCTACGGTGGATGACCGACTGACATCGAGGGAAATATCAAGAGATTGTGAATGACATTATATAAATAATTATTAAGTGGTTGTCAGGTAATGGACTCTACCTAAATTAGAGAAGAAACACAATGTTCCGTTCAGTACAACAGATAGGGTCATACCAGCAGTTGACGCAGCACTTGATTAAGAGTCAGTAAATAGATTAGTTAGCTGTAAATTTTTGGGTGTACATATTGATGAAAACTTAAACTGGAAGAACCATACTACTCAGCTTTTAAACCAATTAAGCTCAACTACTTTGGTCCTTGGTATAATTGCTAGTCTTGGAAACTAATTAACCTACTGACTTATTTTACATATTTCCATTTAGTAATACTCATGGAAGAATTTTCTGGTGTCTCACCACTTATAAAGAGAGTGTTGATTGCACAAAAGTGAGCAGTAAGGATAAAATGCTGAGTTCACCCACTCTCGTCATTTAGGGACCTCTTCAAGGAGTTAGGCATTTTAACTGCACCATCACAATACATATACTCGCTAATGAATTTCGTCATAAATAATCCATCACAAATTGAGAGGAACTATGATGTCTATACCTACAACACTAGTGAAAAAATTATGTCTTTTACCCGTTATTAAAGCTGTCAATGGCCTGGAAAGGAGTTCAATATGCAGCAACAAAAAGTTTTCATCATTTGCCCAATACCATAAAATGTCTGACAGGTAGCAAAGCAAGTTTCAGATATGACCTAAAATCATTTCTCCTGGACCATTCCTTCGACTCCACGAATAAATTTCTTTTTAAAAACTGATAGCCTGCACAAAAAAAGATAAAAGCGTAGTTTTTAAGTTTAGTGGCATGAATAGGAATAAAAAGTAATGTGTTCATTATTGTTAACACCAGCCATCCATACGTATCCTGTAAACTGGCTCGTACCACATAATTTCTATAAAAGTGTTGCTCAAATGACCTACGGAACATGTAACTAACTATCTAATTAATTTCTAACTACCAGGTGCAGGAGGCCATTCCTTTCGGCTGGGTATTACCTCTTGGAAGAAGGTTTTCAAGAGGTAGGCATGGTGTAATGACACACTTTTATACTGAACAATGAACGCGTAGCCGAAATGTTGACTGTAGGACAGGCTAAAAGGTTGGAGGATCTTGTCTTGATACTTCACAGCCTGACAATTATATTCGATAACAATGAGACTTGTCCAACATACGAACATGATACTGCATAAAATATGACTCGTCCACTACCTTGCTGAACCCGTAGGGCTGCACGACTGAGATGTCCATTATTGGCTGGCCGCCTCCATTTTTTCCCTGGTAGGACCCAGAGCCCAAGTTCAGCGTAGGGGTTGTAGTTCGTAAATACGGCCCTGCCGCGGCAGTGCACGCGTTGTCACTTCGCACCTTCAAGGGTTGCCAGCACAAGAATATGCCTGTCTAATTGGCGTACACAAGTTCCAACGTTTTACCCCTATCGTGAGACACAAAACATTGATGACCAGCCTCGTAGAGGTCTGTGGGATCGGATACCACTTTTCCTTTTTAAGTGTCATGTATATACAAATCTTTCAAGCGGCACACTGCACGTTGTGTTGCATCGAGTCAGTGGGTATCACTAGCTCTATACATGGCATACTTACGCTCTACAGGATTCGATGCTACATTTTATATTTCAGTGTCATATATATACAACCCTTTCAAGTGGCACCCTACACATTTTTGGAATCATTGTCAACTGTAGGGTATTGTAAGAAGTTTTAAGACTAAGTTCTACAGTAGAAAGTTACTATTTTTAAATCATGTATTTTAAATGGTGAGTAAGTGGATGACACATAGGTACTAGACGAAGTCAACGACTCTTACATTGGATATGGATATGTGATTCTACGTCAAATACTGTCTAAAGAAAATAACTTTAAAACTGTCTAGACAATGGTGAAGGCTTAACAAACCTGTATTTTGCAAATGGTTAGCTGTTATTTCCAATCCTTTGAAATTCTTGCAAGCACGGTTGCTGAAGCACAGCCATGCAGAATTTTTTATCTTGGTTTATTAATCCAGTCTCGAAACTTTATGGACTGACAGGGCAAATACTCCAAGGAAGCAGAACTGCTTGCTGTCTTTTTGGATGTACATGGTAGGAGTGTGCTCCCCAGATAGTATGCAACGGTCTCCACGCCATCAATCTGTCCTTCAGTTGTCTGTTATGAACAACAGCAGAAACCTCCCCCAATCACCGCAGCACACAAGAAAGATGGACAAGGCAACATCTGGAATGGAACATGGATCATTGTCTTAGGTAATTGTTTGACACCTGATGATCATCATACGGAAATGTGGAAGCGATGGTCTCAGGCGTGCATTCCTAGGGGTTCAGTGAAGTGGTGCATCAGTCATGTTAGTAGTGGGACAAAGGGCGTATGGCCCAACTCTGCATTGTTTCAAATTTATTAAAGATCATGGATCCATGTGGCAATGTCATACTGATGTCATAGCGAGAAGCTCAAATTTTGGTGGGAACAGGTCAGTTGGGCTACCTCCACTGACCTAACTCCACCCCAATTCCCCTCCCTGTCCCCTCCACTTCCCTCTCCCATGTGGAAATTGGTGGGAAAAGGACTCAGTCTGTCCTCAGCTGCTGGATAGCATGGATGTAAGTCTTTATTTTGTATGCATTGCAGTATATTGCTTATTTAAACAATTGAGTTGTTATAGACAGTCGCTCTGTTCAGCGTGCTCACCTTGAGATATGGAATCCAACTGACCTAGTTCACAACACCACCACCACAGGACGCCGTCGGCGCTCCCCTCTCCTATCCTATGATGTAATCCAAAATGGCAGTCTGAGAAAAAATGGCAGGAAAAGGACTCAGTCTGTGTCTAACTGCTGGACTGAGAGGACAGATGTAATTGTTTTCTGTCTGTACTATGTGTTCAATAGATGAGACACTTAGCAACACATACTGATAAATATATTTGCTGTAACTGTAAATCATTCAATAAAAGCCTAGTCAATCTTCCGAAGTGCAAGAGGCAAGATCTTCACTCTGGTGCGCATGTGCTCCCTGCCCCAGAGACCACTTGCTGGGCTCACAGCACCGCTGGTAGCCGCAGGGGCGGCTGCGCGCGTCCTGTTGCGTTGGAAATACCCTCAGCGTTCCTTCTTCCCATACACAGCATATGGATCCCCTTTGTCATTGAACACGAACTGCTTCAGGAGTTGTTACATGTGGGGTTTAAGCAACGTGCGGAATATTGTCACACACATAACTTGAGGATGTCGCCGCGCATGATTAGCCGAGCGGTCTAGGGCGCTGCAGTCATGGACTGTGAGGCTGGTCCCGGCGGAGGTTTGAGTCCTCCCTCAGGCATGGGTGTGTGTGTTTGTCCTTAGGATCATTTAGGTTAAGTAGTGTGTAATCTTAGGGACTGATGACCTTAGCAGTTAAGTCCCATAAGATTTCACACACATTTGCATTTTTTGAGGATGTCACAGAAACTAACACTGCATAAAGAGAGTGAGAGAGCTTTGCAGATGATGGAAGAGTATTTAAACAATTTGCAATGTAATTACACGTTTTATCCCGAGGAAGAGATCGCAACACACTTGTGAAACCACCCCTGAGACACTTTGTGCGCGTTTGTGGGAAATAGCCTTATCTTTGAGCATGAGCTGCTTCAGGAGTTCCTAAATCTAATTGAATAAGTCTATAAATACACTTAATGAAAGGTAGCTCAATTTTGCGCTGTATACCGCCACACTTGACTCTAAAAAGATTGCGGTATACTTGTGAAACCTTCCTGAGACACTTCCTCCGCTTTTGTGGGAAACAGATCCCGAAACCGATATCAACCGCAATATCTGATTTCACACGCCAAAACGACGATATTTGGAAGTTGAAATAAATGTCTCTGAAACTCTAAACAGGACGCTCGCCACTTTTCGTGTTTTATCTGATGGTCTGAAAGCACTGGCAGAGAGAGAGACAGAGAGAGAGAGAAAGAAATTTTGCAGCATTATACACAAACAGCGTTTCAAACCAGATGCCTTTACGAATATTCAAAAAGGTAACAATACGTCCGTAATGCACTTGAACATAAATGGGTAAGTTCAAATTACACAAATGACAGAGAAACAAAACTTAACGACTTGCAAATCCTCTGATCAGAAATACCAAATATCAAGACTGTATGCTTGAGTGAACACTGGCTTACAAAGGATAGTATCAAAATCTTAAATAACCTTGACAATTTTTATGTTGCAAGCAGCTTTTGTAGAAGTAATTTAACTCGAGGAGAATCGTACATACTACACTCCTGGAAACGAATGGAGACGTGTCGTCTTCAGCGATGAGAGTCGCTTCTGCCTTGGTGCCAATGATGGTCGTATGCGTGTTTGGCGCCGTGCAGGTGAGCGCCACAATCAGGACTGCATACGACCGAGGCACACAGGGCCAACACCCGGCATCATGGTGTGGGGAGCGATCTCCTACACTGGCCGTACACCACTGGTGATCGTCGAGGGGACACTGAATAGTGCACGGTACATCCAAACCGTCATCGAACCCATCGTTCTACCATTCCTAGACCGGCAAGGGAACTTGCTGTTCCAACAGGACAATGCACGTCCGCATCTATCCCGTGCCACCCAACGTGCTCTAGAAGGTGTAAGTCAACTACCCTGACCAGCAAGATCTCCGGATCTGTCCCCCATTGAGCATGTTTGGGACTGGATGAAGCGTCGTCTCACGCGGTCTGCACGTCCAGCACGAACGCTGGTCCAACTGAGGCGCCAGGTGGAAATGGCATGGCAAGCCGTTCCACAGGACTACATCTAGCATCTCTACGATCGTCTCCATGGGAGAATAGCAGCCTGCATTGCTGCGAAAGGTGGATATACACTGTACTAGTGCCGACATTGTGCATGCTCTGTTGCCTGTGTCTATGTGCCTGTGGTTCTGTCAGTGTGATCATGTGATGTATCTGACCCCAGGAATGTGTCAATAAAGTTTCCCCTTCCTGGGACAATGAATTCACGGTGTTCTTATTTCAATTTCCAGGAGTGTAGTTGAAAGATCAATGGAATATAGAGCAAGACTCTATTTAGATTCCCAAAATGAACAATATATATTTGAAAGCTACTACGTAAAGTTAGGGCAAAATATTCTAATTTTATCTGTGTACAGAATTCTGCGAGCAGCAATAACTAAACATTTTTTGTCGAAATTCCAGTGTCTATTGCGAAAACGCCAAAAAGAAACCAAGAAAAGAGTCATAATAACCGCTGATTTCAACATAGATCATAACCGCTGATTTCAACATAGATCCGGCCAGTGAAGCCAATAACTCAACAATATTCATTGATATAATTCAAACATCGGGTTTCAGCGCAAATTTCACTATTTCACTCGAGTAAACGAAGTGTCTGCAACATGTACAGATAATATTTTAACCAGTTACACTTATAATGAGGCAAATAAGTTTTGTTTAGATTTAGGACTTTCTGATCAATGCGCTCTGTTTATGGAGTTACCAAAAACAATAGAACCATGCTCGAAAAAAGTACACCAAATGCCGGTTCAGCAAAGAAAATATAAACTTATTCTATCATAGATTAAATAAGGTGGAGTGGTCTATAGATCATAGTATTTCATGCTCTGAAAATTTTGCTACTTTCTTGGAAAAATTCCTGCACGTTTTTAATGAAACTTTACTCCCTTACTGTACATAATAAAAAAAGTAGGAAATAAAGTAAAGTGGATTACTGAAGGAATAAAAATCTCGAGTGCAAGAAAAAGACGGCTACAGAGGGAACTAAAACATAACAAATGTTCTGATTTTGTTACCTATGTAAAAGATTACAAAAATATTTTTTTAAAAAGTTGTAAAGGCAGCCAAAGAACTGACAAATAATAGATTTATATTGGATAGTGAAAATAAATCAAAGGCATTATGATCAGTGATCAAAGCTGAAAAAGGGGCCACAGGTAGAGGCCACAATATTTCTGAAATCAAGGTAGATGATAAAACTATTGTAAATCGTGCTCAAATTTCTGAATTGCTTAATGAATTCCTTATAAATGTAAACAGATCTAATGTCAATGTAGCAGAGTATCCAGAAACGGTAAATTTCTTCAGCAGTGAGCAACTTGACAGAGAATTTTTCAGTACATTTATAAAAACCACTGTAAAAAGATATAGAAAATGTGATACTGTCACTAAAAAGTAAAACCTCAGCAGGATGCGATGATATACCTACAAAAGTGTTATAAACAGCCTCTAAAATAATTGCGCAGCCACTACCTACAATAGTTAACCATTCCCTTCAAGAAGGTTGTTTTGCAGGCACACTGAAGTATGCAGCAGTTAAGCCACTATTCAAAAAAGTTACAAAAGAACACATAGGAAACTATCGTCCAGTCTCTCTTCTTCAATCACTGTCAAAAATATTTGAGAAGGTAGTCACCATACAAATTCAAAATTTCATAGAAAAAATTAAAATAATCTCAAAAAATCAGTATGAATTACAGAAAGGCAAAACCACAATATTTGTTATAAATAATTTTGTTGATAAAATTAGCTCGTCTCTAGACAATTCATTGCATGCCACAGGAATTTTTTGTGACCTATCAAAGGCTTTTGATAGTGTGAATCACTCCTTGCTACTCAGAAAACCGGAAAAGTATGGAATTAGTGGCACAGTATTAGAATGTTTTAAATCCTATCCAACCAACCGAAGACAAAGAGTGGTTATAACATCAGAGAGAGGAACTTATACTACAAAATGGAAAACCATTTCACATGGAGTACCCCAAGGTTCTATCTTAGATCTCATTCTGTTTTTGTTTTACATAAATGATCTGCCACTTAATATTGAGTAACACTCAGTTTTATTTGCAGATGACACATCTTTAATCATTGAAAGTAACATTACAGATCGAATTCCACAAACTGTATTAAATATGTGACGACAGTCGACCGCCAGTAAATTCACCAGCAAAGTGCAGAGTAAATGGTCTTTGGAGACTCGAGATTCTTTGGAGGTTCCGTCTACTACTTGATTGAGGGATACTCGTGTCATGAATTTCTGCGTTGTTTTTCTTGTGTTTTCTGTAATTATACGAACCTTAATAAAAGTGTCTTATCATAATAAGTTGGAGTTTTCTGTGCGAGGTCCGTCGCTATAGCCAAAAAACCCACACTGGTGACCCCGAGTCGCGAAAATACGCTGCATTCGCTCGCTGTGTATCACCGGTTTCGCGCCAATAGACAATGTCACAGCCTCCAGTTTTCCTGGCATTGCAGGACGCTGTGACCGCAGAATGGACATTCGACTGTGAAGCGCAGTGCTTTACCCCATTTGCTACTAATACACCAGGAATGTTCATATCTCCGGTGTTTGCCTCCCCTGGCCGGCTGACTCTAACCTCTGCCGGCATACCGCATGAGGCACTGTACACATCATCGTGGACACCTTCTATGGCACTCTATGCACGACAGAATGCTCCTCCAGCACAAGATCCCGGAAACCCCTTGCCCGAGTTTCTACCGCACAACATGGACCACACGGCCACCCAGTTTCGGGGTCCACCCGCATGGCTGCCCCCTCCCCTCCTCAGAGTGGCCCGCCATTTAACGTGTTCCCCTCCACGCCGGTCGAAGGGACATTCGGGCCAACCACGCCGGGCCATTTATACGCCTATCCATCCTGCCGCCCCGTGCACACCTTGGGCGACACACCTGCCATGGTTACACCCTGTCACTCGGCGCTTAATCGCGATCTCGCGCCTCTGCTCGAGATTTCGGCTGCATCGGCAGTTGATCCTTCCACGCCTGCCGTGCTGTGCTCGTCGTGTGGCCGTTCAGATTCTATGCCTTCAAGGACTGGATACCATGTCTCACCTACACAGCTAACCGACGTTCAACGCAACACATCGCCCGTCACCATTCGTACCAGTGAACACCATGCAGAATCCCTGTACGTTTCGTGCCTTTCCTACAGCCCCGCAAGCACTGGCCACCGGTCGTTTTCCGAAGCTGCTGCCATTACAAACGGACAACCCAGTGATGTGGTGTACCTTGGTGGACAACATGTTGGACATACATGGCACTGCAGACGACGGCACTTGTTTTGTGTGTTAAGTGAACCACCTGCACGACCACCCTGATCTCACCAGTGACTTGTTGCTGAACCCACCCAAGAGCAACAAATATGCCTCTGCTCGTGCATTACTCATCGAACGCCTCTCTCGTCCACCAGCCAATATGATTTACAACATAATTTACAATAAGACTTTAGGCGACAGAATACCCTCACAGCTGTGGCGACGCTTGCGAGCGCAGGTCAGCACCGAGATCTTGCCGAACTTAGCGCTCTGGGCATTGTGGTTGGTGAAGCTGCCGCAAGAACTACAGTTACATTTGCTTCCACATACCACAGTGTCACTCGAGGATAAACTAGAGCTGGCAGACCAGGCATACGCCATTATTCGACACAGCCACCTCCCTCCATGCAGCACAGTGCCTAATACTGCCGAGGTTGGTAATCCTGTGATTATACTTCCACCATCGGGTGGTAGAGGCCGGGCACATGCGTATCGTGGACAGCACATGGAACAGCAGCCATCTAGCAGCCACGACCTGGAACCGCCAGTGGGTCGGCAACAGCCTCTCCCCACCCCAACCGGGCTAGTGCCTGCCCGCCCCACCTTCCCCTTGCATGATGCTTCGACTGGCGGGACAAGTACAGTTGACTCAGGCATATGCTGGTTCCACTCCAGTTTCAGGGACGCCACTCGCAACTGCCGTCCGCCTTCCGCGTTCCCAAACACTGCACACGGGCCGCAGTAGGCGCCACGGCCCGCCGATACATGCAGGGGTGCCCACAGACGTTGCATTCTGTCAGATCCCCCACCTCACGAGGAAGTCTGTGTGCCTTGGATTTAGGTTCGCGCCGGTATTTTCTCGTCGATACCAGAGCAGACGTTAGTGTCATACATCCCACATTTTCTGTAAAGGACACGACACCAACCAAACTGTCCCTTCAAGCAGCAAATAAGTCGCCACTTCGAGTCAATGGTTTGGCCAACTTACCTATTGAACTCATACCTGGCAAACAGTTCACTTGGTGCTTCTACGTGGCTGACATCGAAGATCCAGTATTTGGCATTGACTTCTTTTTCCACTTCGGACTGTCTCCAGATCTTCAGTTGGCCGCATTATTGCACCACGCCTCGTCCACTCACATTGCATGTTCAGTCACCTCTTCAGCCCCCCTCCCCCTCAGTTTCCCGACGAGTTCGACACAGCTCCCATCGAGTGCTCTTCACTGGCGGACAGCCTCACAACTCCCATTGCCCAGCTCCAGCCCGAATGCCCTGCAGTTGGCAATCTCCGTGCTCACAACGCCGAACTGAACCATGCCATATCGTCGGCTATGCAAGCCCTCACCGAGGCACAATGCCTCGTACAATGCCTGCCAACACCGCCACCATCTGACACTAGAGATGCACCTCATGGAACCTATGCAGACAGTTTCCTGGCACAACAGGTCAGTGACTCTTGTGTGCTACCGATTCCTGTTCACGATGGCCCCCAAGTGCGTTTGCCAGCCAAGCTGAATGCTATCACAAATGGCACAACACACAAAATTGTCACGACAGATGGACCACCAGTGCATCATAAAGTATGCCGACTGCCACCACATAAACTACGCCTTGCTAAAGCTGCAGTGGAAGAACTTCTACAGGCAGGTATTGTTTGCCCATCGGACAGTAACTGGTCCTCGCCCACACATCTAGTCCCCAAAAAGGACGCCACAGTGCAGCTCTGCGGCATCTATCGTCACCTCAATGTGCTGACTGTATTAGACAATTAGGCGAGACCTCACATACAAGACTGTGCAAGCACTAGTGGAGCACGCATCTTCAGTGTTTGGACTGCTGCAAGGCATATTTACAGATACCAATGGAACAGAGTGACATACCGAAGACACCAGTGAACACACCTTTGGGCCTGTAAGAAATTTGTTACATGCCTTATGATCTCAAAAACGCGACCCAAACTTGGCAGCGTTTTATAGTCTCACTTCTGTTTAACTGCACATATTGCTATGCATACCTCGACGACATACTAATTTTTTCCCAGTCCGACAGGGAACATGAATTCCACCTGGCCATGATACAAGACTTATTGACATGTAACGGAGTCGAGATCAATAATGACAAGTCACAACTCCGCTGCACTGCTGTCACTTTTCTGGGGTACACCGTCTCCTCGGATGGTATCTGTATCCTGCAGGAGTGGGTTGACTGCATTCGTGATCTACCTCTCCCAGTATCGTTTCATGAATTACGCCAGATTTTAAGAACTGTCAATTTCTACCATCATAACCTGCCGATGGTGGCAGCCATTCAAGCCACTTTGACTGATGCATTGGCCAGGAAACAAACCTCGGGCAGTCACTGAGTACAGTGGTCTGACACCACGGTGAGAGCTTTTGAAGACCTTAAATCAGCGTTAGCGTGTGGTGTCACTCTCGCCCACCCTTTGCCAGATGCCTACATCTCTATTACAGCGGATGCAAGTGAGTTTGCAATCGGTGCAGTCCTCCAACAGCATGTCAATCACATGACACAACCACTCCGGTTTTTTTCCAAAAAACTATCCACAGCTCAATGTAAATGGTCAGCATTTGACAGAGAATTGCTTGCAGTTTATGAAGCTGTAAAATATTTCTGCACAGACATCGAAGGAAGGAATATAACAATTTTCACAGAACATCGGCCCCTTGCAGAGGCTATCCATAACCTCACTGCTGACCTTCCCCCACGTAGGTTTCGGCAAATGGACTTAATTTGCCAATACACAACAGACATCTGTTACATTCGAGGTTCAGAAAATGTGGTGGCTGACTACCTACAGGCCACTGTAGTGTGATACATCCATGGGCACCGCCCGGCCTATTGTTCCCCCTGCGCTGCGTCACCAAGTGTTCACTACATTACATAACCTGGCAAGTACTGATGCTAAGGCTACTACGCACCTGGTTACAGGATGCTTTGTGAGGCCAGGTGTGAAGAGGGATTGTCATACTTGGGCTCGTGCTTGTTTACAGTGCCAGCGCAACAAAGTCGGCAGGCACACACAACCCAGTCTAGGTAAATTCGACATCCCGAAAGGCTGCTTCTGACATGTACATGTGGAGCTCGTAGGACCGTTACCCGTGTCTGATGGTTTCAGGTATATCCTGTCCATCATTGACTGCGTTACATATTGGGTGGAGGCAATACCCCGGCAGGACATCACAGCAGATTCCGTAGCACACACATTCGTATCCTCCTGGATAGCTCGATTTGGCTACGCTACATCCATCACCACCGACCAGGGAAGACAGTTTGAATCCTTGCTGTTTAACAAACTCTGCGTCCTCTGTGGGGCAGATAGATTCCGCACTATGGCTTACCACCCTCAGAGCAATGGACTGGTTGATCGGTGGCACAGGACTCTGAAAGCGGCATTCATGTGCCATGGTTGTGAGTGGTGCGACGCCCTCCCCTGGGTTATGCTAGGAATATGCACGGCTTACAAGACAGACCTCCAGGCTTCACTCGCAGAGCTCCTGTCTGGCGAGACCCTAGTTCTCCCCGCGGAGTTCGTCAATGATGAAGCAATCACCGACCTATCTGATCACCCCACGCTAGTTGAGCATGTCCAGACACACATAGCCATGATCCGTACGCCTCCTTCACGACCACATACCCGTCCTCGGGTATTCCTGTATTCGACACTGGACTCTTGCAAGTTCGTTATGTTACGGGATGACACAGTCAAACTGGCATAACAGCCACCTTACTCTGGCCTGCATCGAGTAGTCCCTTGCACGGACAATACTATGGACATTCTCGTCAGTGGCCACTGGCAGACAGTTTCCCTCCAACGCGTGAAACCAGCCTGGACAATCGAGGAATCTGTAGCACCCCCCCTCCCCCCCCCCCCCCTGGGTCGAGTGCTCTTCCGTCAGGTGACGACCCCGATCACACACAGACTGCCCACTCCCCTGCGCTCCACCATGATCGTATGTGCATCAAGCCTATACCTGTGGGCAACTCAGTGGTTGTGTATAACGATACTCTACCCTCGTTTCACACAGGCACTGTGTGTGACAATCCACAACCTCAGGCTCAACCACATGTTGCGTGTGACATTACCCCATCCCAAGTGTTGGCACCCAATACCCCCGCAGAGTGTTTCTCCTGAACTACGTTACTTTCCCCCCCCCCCACCCTCTCTAGTGCCCCTACATCCACTGTTGACGAAATTTGCAACTCAATCAATGCTTCTGAATGCCCACGCGATGAGCTTTCCTTGCAGCGCCATGAGGGATCCATCTTCGTCCTCTGCATAGGGGACACTTCACGTGGGTCCACACCGACGTCACATATCACCATCCTGTGCACAGTCCCTATCCCAAATGGCATGGATACGGCTGCCATAGCTGCAACGTTCAGCACTGACGGGATGCTCAAGATTCGCATCCCCCTCTCCACCTGTACTGCAACGACGACATCTTCTGTGACAGTTCAGTTCACATGTGCAGGTCGACCAGTCCGCCCCCCGCCCCCATTGGATGGCGGACTATACGAGCACTCGTCCACTCTGCACAGACAGTATGGACTCTTAGCACATGGTGCTATCAACCAGCGAGCATACCTCAACGCCACTACGCAGGAAGACACCCACGTCCTACCCCCCAGTGCTCCGCACTGCCAGGAGGGGGGGGGGGGGGGGCCTCTGTGGCAACAGTCGACCGCCAGTAACTTCACCGGTGAAGTGCAGAGTAAATGGTCTTTGGAGACTTGAGATTCTTTGGAGGTTCCATCTACTACTTGACTGAGGGATACGTGTGTTGTGAATTTCTGCATTGTTTTTATTGTGTTTTCTGTAATTATATGAACTTTAATAAAAGTGTCTTATCATAATAAGTTGGAGTTTTCTGTGCGTGGTCTGTCGCTATAGCCAAGAAACCCACAAATACTTCAGAAAACTTAGATAACTGGTTTGATTTAAATGGATTAAAATTAAACATGGAAAAGACTCAGTTAATGCAATTTAAAACAAAACAAGCAAAATTAACTGATATTCAGGTCAGTCACAGAAACCAGGATTTGCAGGAAGCTAGCTGTATGAAATTCCTAGGAATGCAACTAGATAAAAATATATCATGGGGGGGGTCACACATACAGTACCTTGCAAATAAATTAAATAGTCTACCATATGCAATGAGAATATTGTACAATGCTACCAGTATGGGCATAAGAAAATTAGTATATCACAGCTACTTTGAGTCAGTAATAAGGTATGGAATTGTATTTTGGGGTAACTCAGACTATATGTGTCAAATACTAAAACTTCAGAAAACTATCACTAGAAATATGCACAATGCAGGGCGAAGAAAATCATGTCGCCCACTGCTAAAAAATCTGAGTATACTAAGTGTTCCCTCACTATACACATATGAGCTGATTATCTTTGTACACAGTAACCCGGATTTATTTGTGGCAAATCATTTTCAACATGATTGCAACACCAGGAAACAAAATAATTTTATGCTGCCCACCCACTGTTTAAAACTTTGTAATCAAACTCCACATTATATGGGTATGAAAATTTATAACAAAGTGAAAGGAAAAGAATTGCTCAGCATAAATTTAGAAACACTGAAAAAATCCTTATATGAGAAACTAGTGCAGAAATATTACTATTCAGTAGAAGAATTCATAAATGTAAACCTGAAAAATTGAGCAGGAGAGAGCAAATACTTAGGACTGTTAATCTTAGAAGTTTGTTACTTTTGAAGAAAAATTATTAATTGCTTAATTAAGTAATTATCCAGAACTGTATATTATATTACTTGTATTGTAAGGAAAATTGTAAACAAGTTTTTGTGTTTTGAAGAATCTCTTGCAATTTTAAGTCAATGGCTTGAAATTGTATGTTATGAGACTCTATTCTATTCTGTAACTAACATGCCTCACTTTACATACAATGCATCAGTTCTGTACCTTTCCATTCCTTACTGCCTTGCTGTTTAGGTACTGGTAGAAACAGAAAATCATTATGCAAAAGAGAGAGAGAGGGAGAGAGAACTGTGCATCCAATGGTATGAAAAAAACTGCATTACTTTCAGTGAATTTTCATCAGACCTTTCTTATTACTTCAACATCTCATGCCCAGAAATAACACTGCCAGTAAACAAGTATGAAAAATAAAAATAAATAACTAGATAAATCCAGAAGTGAATAGAGGTAGAATTTAACAACTACCAGTATCATTATTATTAAAAAGATCTACTACTATAAACTAGAAGTGAATACGTAGTCACAATGTTAAGAAACTCGAGTAACAGTGGCATAGCTGTTTAGGAATTGCAAGGACAAATTAGTCAGTTATCTTACCAGCTACTATAAAGTATCATCAACTGCCAATATCAGATCAAAATATGATTCTCTCTCTCTTTCCTTTCCTTTTCTCAGTACATTTCTTCTGTAGGAAAATCCATCCATGACTACTTCAACCATCTCCAGTACAGATATAAAGGAATTTCAGTTAAACAAACCATATACTAGTCATCAACTAACAGCAAGGATGGAAAATACATAGTAAAGTCAACAAAAAAATTGAAAATCTGCAGGCTATGATAGGTTGGCTACCAGCACTTTAAAAAGATGCATAGATAACATGTCTGATGTCATGGCCACAGTTGTAAATGATTTAACTGCATCAGCTAGCTTCCCAAACAGTCCAAAAATACAAGAAGTAATGCCAGCTTACCAGAAAGGTGATGAATCTAAAACTGAAAGCTATTGACCCATCTCAATCTTACTAGCATTTTCTATGAGAACTCAGAAAGATATTTACACTAACGATATTCCTGCATAAACACAACCTAATATTTGAAAATCAGATTGGCTTTATGAAAAAACATGTCAACTTCAGTATCGACAGCACAGTTAATAGATGAAATAATAACTGCCATAGAGAACAAAGCACATATTACTGGAGTGTTTGCTAATCTTGAAAACAGTTTTGGCTGTGTCAACATCACCATATTACTTGACAAGCTGTAGAACCTGGGTATTAGAGAAACTGCAGATGAATTAATAAAACTGTATATGAGCAATAGGACGCAACTTGGGTTGCTTAAACAGTGGGTCATTCAAATACAAAATTACTGATATCAAATACGGAGTGCCTCAAAGTTCCATGTTGGGACTCCTTCTATTCTTAATTTATGTTAATGATATAAAGTATGGTTCTAACTCTAAAAAAATATTGTATACAGACAATACATCTATTATTTGCAAATAAAAAGCCTACAACTGTGTGGCAGTGCTGTGCAACAATGTTATCAATGATATGGTCCAGTACAAATGTAAGTGCTTCAAGACTGTGGTAATGGAATTCAGCATCAGGGACCAGATAGCATTTGATATGAAATTATCAACACTTTAAGAAAGGAGAAACAGACAAAATTCTTGGGATTCACAATCCAAGACATCCTAAACTGGGGCATGCAAATGGATTCCTTAGCTTGTAAGCTGTCTAAAAACATATCTGCCATAAAAATTATTATCAAATATTGGAAAGATATATTTGTGCTAGAAACTACATATTACTTATTGTTCTCATCAAATTTCAGCTATGTGGCTGAAATATGGAGTGCAACAACACAAACCAATCTAAAAACATTGCTAACACAACAGGGAAAAGCAGTCAGAAATATTTATGGTGCTAAAACCAGAGCCATGTCAGAACCCGTTTCCAAAAATTACAAGAATGTGTAATAAATGTAATATTGCTTGTGAAAACAAAAAAATCAAAACTTAAACTGTGACCTGCACTACCATACCATAAGACAAAAATTAAGATACCACTTAAATAGCCATAGAACAATGTTACACACATCCCTTCCTATTAGCAAATTAAAAGACCAACTAAATGAATTTTAATTGAAAATCTATCTCATTCCCCAAATTAGTTCTTTGCCTTTATGAAACACACTTTGTAAGTACATCAGGCTTATAGTTTTACGTTATTCACAAGCAATGAAATGATAATACAAAATTCTGTAATGCTGTTTCTTACACTGGGTGAGTCAGTGTTACCTCCTTTTTGTTTGAGAAGGAAATGTTTTGCTGAAGTAATGAGAGAGACGTTGGAGGAAGAACCTGAGATTATGATTTTAATGTCAGATGATGCTTATTTTTCCTAAACGGCTGTTTTAATTAACACCTCACCAACTGCACCAGCATTGTGACAGAGTTACAGTGTGTGCTGGATTACAGGAATCTGGTTTCATGGCACCTTATTTCCTTGGAGAAAATGGGAGAGCTGTCATCGTGAGCTCCAAGCATTATTTGACCATGTTGTGCAATTTTCTTGTCTCAGAACTTTGCCACTAAGGCATAAATCATTGAAATATTTGGTTTAAGCAAGTTGACTGGCTGCCTTGCTCTTCTGATCTTAGTCCATATGACTCCTTCTTGTGGGGTTTTCTTGAGAAAACCATATGCTGTTTTTCAATTAAATGATGCCCTGACCGAGAAATTCATGCTGTACCCCATAACATGTTGGAGAGAGTGATGACAAACTTCATGCAGAGGGTTGACAAGTGCGCCAAAAAAGACGGTCAAGTGCTTAAAGGACTTTATATTATCATAAATGATTAATTTCTGTCAAAATTAACATATAAGATGTAAAATGCTATTCACTATGTATTTTATGAAATACAGTAAGTCACTAAATCTTAAAATGTTGCTGTGTACTATAAATTCAATAATCATCAGATAACACTGACTCGCCCAACATATTGATAAATGTAAAATTTATTAAAATTAAAAATTTAGTGTTAAATACAAAACTTTAGTTTATCATTTGCACACTGGTGTATAAGAAGAATAATGTGTAGGATGTCCTGAAACAGTATAATTTCTAGGGATTTTATCTGTTTATTTGATGTCGAATAAATATTATTACTATTATTATATCAACTCAAACATGGACTGGCATGAGGTACATTATAAGAAAAGCACTGCTCAGCATTACAGTAAGCAAATCTCATCCATTAGTGCAGAGCAACAAATAAACAATATGTACAAAATGACTCATATGCACCTTTACAACCAAAAATCTCATTAAAACTGTACTTCAGAAATCTGCAGAGAATGAAAGACCAGTCCCTCAAGCATCTGCCACATCATCAGTCAGAAATTCAAGTTCCAGATACAAAAAAATGTGATAAGCAAGTAGTAGTACATGGAGAGATGATTTCCATTTAGGAAAAGCGAATGGGAAAAAAAAAAAAAAAAAAAAATTTTCAAGTAGCAGCAACTTTCAAGAACAGACATTACAAGCTTAGAGTGTAAACAACAGTTTCAAGATTGTTGAATACATCTATAGGACATGCTAATGGACACTACTACATGGCTGAAGAATACTGTAATAAGGCATTTTCTTATTGCAGGTATCAACCAATTCTACAATAAAATGGAGTCTGAAATTAAAAATAAGGGCCAAATATTATTATATAGAAAGAAAGTTAGTGTAGACAGTAATATCCCTTAAGTTACAGCAACTATCATACAGTGATTATCCCTGCAGTAGCTAAACATGGTACAACAGTCTGCATGAATGTATTTTTTCCTTTCCTTTTCGCACGTTTGGACCTAGAAATCACATAACCCGAGTACCTTCCAGTTATTAGCAGTACTGTGTTACTCCTTTATTCTAGACATCAAGACATGTGACGGTTGTGTGCTGTCTACAATTCTGCAAGACACACTGATTGCCCATAGTAATACCTCATTCTCTACTGCATGCTGCAGGTATCAACCTATAGTAACTCGTGCTGCTATAAACCCAGACAAGTGCACTAGACAAAGATATTTTCTGCACCTGTTGTCTCATCAGCTTGTTTCAGAACATGTGGAAGTCTCAGTTGCCATTAAAATTTAAACATAGTTAATTATATATTTACAATAACTTCTTGGTTTTTATTTATAAATCTATGTTTATCTCCATTTGGACCGACAGTCTGGAGCAACTACTAATGATAGGAATCATGGCATGACTACTGCAGGGTTAAGAACTAATGTGGACCTTTTATACTTGCTTGTACAAGTAAAATCAGATGTTTTATGTATCTGCGAGCACTTGTTGACTCAACATGGTGACTAATACAGATCTGTTGAATATTCGGATATGCCAAATGCAAAGTATCGGATAACAACAACCCACAGTGATATGTCTGTGCATGGCAAAATCAGTCTTGCTGTACAGGAAATTGAATTAAAAAAACTTTTGTACAGAATAGGATACTATACTGCTTGCATTGGTGTTAACAAATATTGATCTCATAGTTATCTCTGTGTACCATTCACCAGAAGGTACCTTTGAAAAATATTGCACAGATAGAGAACTGCTTATCTTAGTTTATATGCCTTAAGTCCTTAAGTTAAAAATTGCATTATGTGGTGAGTTCAACATACATATAGGTGGTGGGAGTAGTAAAGAGAGGGCACAAGAATTATTAAAGAAGGATTGAAATCAAACACTGGAAACTTCAGGTTGGAATAATAACAATATAAGAAATAGATATGGTCGCTACTCGCCATAAAGATGACTCATTGAGTCGCAGACAGTCACAATGAGAATACTGATACATATGAAGCTATTGGCCAAGCCTTCCTCAGCACCTTCACATGTGCAAACACATCACACACTTGGCTTCCACCACTGGCAGCTGTTATCAGAGTTGCTGATGACGTTGGCTGAGTGTGCATGAGGTGTGCTTGCATGTGTGAAGGTACGTATGTTTTCTTTGCTGAGGAAGGCTTTGGCTTATAGCTGCAGATGTATGTATTTTCATTGTGCCTGCCTCCAACTCAATGGTTCATCTTCACGGAGAGTAACAATCTTTCCTATTCCTTTGATTATTGTTAAAGAAGAGTTGAGATTGTTAATTTCCTACACAATTGTTTTTCCACTTATATACAGATTTGCACCTGAATATACAGCTGTAAGTGCTATGAAAATGGTAGTACCTAGGAACAAAAGAATTTTAAGCCGAAGCAGTTTTATTTCTCAATGTAATCTATTGTGGCTTTGGTTGTCCAGACCATAAAAGATTTTTCATAAAGAAGACTAAATGACCTGAAAGCAGCATTGTCTGGTGTAACTTGGCAGTAAAAAATTGCAGAAATGAGGGCCAACAGTCACTTAAAAGTCAAGAACTAAATTTTGTGATATATTCCCAATACTCCCCAAGAAGAATCCCACAGGCAAATCACAAGGCATAGAAAAACCTATTAAATGGAAGATATGCCTAGTAGATAAATTAAAATGTATTGTCATAATGTTCAGAGACCATATGAAGGGATATACACGAACTTATACCGATGTACTAATTCAGGAAAGCTGTCACTGAAAGCGTCAACAATAAGCCAGGAAAAGACTGAAAGTAAATCACCAACCAACACCACACACACACACACACACACATACACACACACACACACACACACACACACACACACACAGGTGGGAAAAAGGAAATTACATAAATCATGCAAACATCAGGAAATCAAGCACACTAATTTTAAAGAAGTAAAAACCTTACCTCTTCCTACATCTACATCAAAATTCTTCAAACCGATGAGATATGCATGGCACAGGGTACCTGCCATTGTACTAGTTATTAGTGTGTCTTCTCGTACCATTCACGTATGGAGTGCAGGAAGAATGATTGTTTGGCTGTCTCTTTGCATGCTGTAAATATTCTAATCTTATTTTCATGATACCTATGTGAGTGATATGTAGGGGGTTGTTGTGTATTCCTAAAGTCAACATTTGAAGCTGGTTCCAGAAACTTTGCTAATTGACTTTCTCAGAATAGTTTACTTCTACCTTCAAGAGTCTGCCAGTTCAGTTCTTTCAGCATCTCTTTAACACTCTCCTACAGGTCAAACAAATTTGTGACCATTCATGTTGCACTCCGCTGTATATGTTCAGTATCCCCCTTTAGTCCTATTTGGTAAGGGTCCCATACACTTGAGCAATATTCTAGAACTGGTCACATAGGTGATTTGCAAGAAATCTCTTTTGTAGACTGATTGCACTTCCCCGGTCTTCTACCAATAAACTGAAGTCTACCACCCAGCTTACCCATAACTGAGCCAAGGTGATCATTCCATTTCATATCCCTACAAAATGTTACAACCAGGCATTTGTATGAGTTGGCCAATTCCAACTGTGACTCACTGATATTATGGTCATACGTCACTACGCTTTTTCGTTTTGTGAACTGTACAATTTTACATTTTTGAACATTTAAAGCACGCTGCCAATCTTTGCACCACTTTTAAATCTTACCAAGATCTGACTGAATATTCATGCAGCTCCCTGACAGTACTTCCTACGAGACAACTGTATCATCTGCATGAAGTCTAAAGTTACTATTAATATTGTCCATAAGGCCATTAATATACAACATGACCAGTAAAGGTCCCAACACACTTCCCTGGGGCACACCTTAAGTTACTTCTACATCTGACAATGAATTTCCATCCAAGATAAAATGCTGTGACCTCCCTACCAAAAAGTCCTCAATCCAGCCACAAATTTCTCTTGATACCCCACACGTTTGTACTTTTGATAATAAGTGTAGGTGTAGTACTGAGTCAAATGCTTTTGGGAAGTCATGAAATACTGCATCTACCTGACTTCCAAACAAAGCTTTCAGTATGTAATGTGAGAAAAGTGCAAGTCGGGTTTCACACGATAGATATTTTTGGAGTCCATGCTGGTTAGCGTGTAGGAGGTCATTCAGTTCCTTGTTGCAATAATGAAAATACTAGGATAGAAACAACAAAGGAACACAAGGAAAGGTAACCACATGTCGGTAACTGGTTGATGTGCGGTACACAGATGTATGAACAGAAAATATATATCGTTAGCTTTTGATCTACCTCATTTTCTAAATTGCTCAAAAGAAGTTTTGCACCATCCTCATGATGCACACATTTTGTTATTTTTTGACTGGAAACCTTTCAATCAACGAGTATTTCTTTGATCACAGATCTCCAATGGGAGTGCTCAAACTGTTACCTGCTGTAAATCCATAGTGATGAGAGTTCTCCCTCCCACATTCAGTACTTAGAGAGACTTCATTATAACATGAATCCTACAACCCATTGTTCATCTATTACAGCAATGTACATAAAGTGATCAAATAAGACAACTTAGAAGGAAGAAAGCAAAAGTTTGCAGGCTGCACTTTGTAGACAGTACCTTTAAAACTGAATAAATCAGGTACTTCTTGTACACAAACTCAGACTTCAAAATGTGTAAGAATAGTTTTATTTATTTTTAAGATATATGACACATTTTCCGTAGATTTTTTTTCAATATGTAAATAGGGTAAGAATATACTGGCACTAAACTTGAGACAGAAAAAAAAAATTGTAAATCCCAGAATTATATTCCACAAAACACATACAAACATGGAAGAATCACTGCCAATTAAAATCTATCATTCAGTATAGCTCTGAATCATCATTATAATATATTACATATTCTGGATAAAACTCGTTATCAGAATACTTGACATAAACTTTGTCCTTGTTCCCAACAGTTGTATCACAACCTTTGGTGGGTATCTTAGTAGAGTATGAACCCTGGCATTTATTTGATACCAGTACACTTGCAACTATCATAGCTCTCGCACATCCAGCATTGCTATTACAATGTCTATTAGCGTACTTAGGATCTGGACTGAAGCTAACACCTCTGCCAAATTTTGTTCGTACAGAAAACCTCCAATCAAAGTTCTCACTAATGATGGATTGTACATTGTCTTCTGCTGTTGCATGGTACAATGTTACTTCTGACACGTGGCCATATCGTTTCCTGTACTCTGCCTTTTTTAGCTGGTAGCAGCTCCACAAATAAGGATTCTTAACTTTCACAACAGATGTGATATCCAAATCATATGGCATCATATCTATTATGTCTAAATCTTCATAATCACTGAGTTCCTCTTCTACAACTTCAGCAGACCGCCGCACTCTCCAGTATTTAGGAATATGTCTCCTTGCCAATTCTTTCATCGTTAACAATTCTGCAAACTAAACAAATCAGTGTAAGCTCTCAAATCAAAAAGTAAGCACAGTTCAAATTAGAACAGACAAAATTTTAGATAGTTTATAACATGAACTATAACTTTCTTGTAACAGCATTCAGTTTGCATGAGTCAACCCACACACAGGACCCACAGAGTAATTATCACACAGTGTTGAGCTTGGTTTTAAGTTTCAAACTACTGAGTTTTTACAACTTCTAACGATGTCTCCAGCACTGGGCATGAAATATTAGGCACAGAAAGATGCCTTGGACCACAGTGTAATGTTCACAAAACAAAAATTACCAAAGAGTAATTTCAGATCCAGAAATTACAAGTGACACAGTAGTCAAATGTAACAAAACTTCCTGGCAGATTAGAAGTTCGTTGGATTAGGAGTTGAACCTGGTCATTTCCCTTTTGTGCAAACTGGTTCACCAATTGAGGCACCTGAGCACATTTCACACCCCAGAGCAAAGAACCCTCCTGCACATTCCAAAACCATCAACTTAGCTTTAGGAAAAATAATTCGAGTAATAACTTTTTTTACACTGTCTTTGATGTTATCTAGAAAAAAATGTGCTTACTAATGACGACAAACCTATAAAAACAAAAAGTGAGGTAATATTTTCATTTTGTGTAATAACTGGCTGCTCATCTTAAAATGTTGACAAATGGTAATAATACACACAGACAATAGGAAAAAAATTTGGTGCCTGATGGTATATCTATGGACTATGTTACAGAGATTAGGTGTAATATTATAAGCCAATGTGAAACAGAATTACACGTGAAACCAAATGTAGAGAGGGTGAATATAAAAATGGTTTATTGATGGAAAGTGTGGTACATGTGTGAAGAGACTTTCACACAAACTATTCTTGAATATGACTGAAAAACTTTGGAATCTTCATCAATAAAAGGATATGTAATGTTAAGATTGTAAACAATCAATTTGCTCCACATGGAAGTACTGTGAGGATATTCACAGAAGTTAACTGATAACAGCTGAATGAAATGCATAGTTCTCAAAAAAATTTATGTTTAATTTTTTTTTATTGTTTTTGGGTGGGGGAAGAGTCAGGTTAAATTATAGCAACCACGAACCAAATACTGACTGATGATTTTAAAGTTTGGAAAAAAGATATCATTTGACTAAGGAATTTAAAGAACAGATAATGATAGTCAAGGCAGAACTCAATATGAAGAAACCACTGGGCAATAATAACAAATGGAGATGACCTACATAACTACTTTTAAAATATTCTGCCAAAGAGAAGCGAGTGTGAACACCCTCATGAAAAAGTATCTGTCATTATGTTTCTGAAACATACCTCAAGAGCACTGCATATTCTGGAAGAAAATGAGGTAAAGTAAATAATATAGTACTCTGAAGGGAACGATAGGATAAGAAGGTAATAGTAATCAAAATACATGAATCAAGTATTTCCATTTACAATCAAATTAATAAATATTATAATAAACCACAGTCATAGCAATTATGATATAAACATACCGAAACAAACAAAAAATTGTAGTGACAATGACAGTTTCTGAATCTGATTGTAATAGCGAGACACATATCCCCTATGTAACTTTATATGGTCTAACCATGGAATATTTATGCAACCACTGTTTCTTTGATTGTGGAAGTTGAAATTATATGCACTTCTCCTCACCTGAATCATACATTCTGTTAATAAGCCATTTGTATGAAACTGCAATGAGTATTGTGCAGGCTACAATGCATCTGTTTTTAAAACAGCTCACATCTGCCACATACCAGATATAGTGCATTGCTGGATGGTTGCTCCTACATTTGTATAAAATAGCCACTGTGAATGAAAGCACTTAGAAATTAATTTTCAGTTTTTATCTAATATAAAGCTCTCAGTTTGTCTGAAAAGGGAAGTTTACTACCATGTGTATTACCAGTCTTAATTTATAATTATGGGCCACAACTTTTAATGTGAAAAATATATATACTGATGCTTGCTTGGAGAACTAATAGCAAGAAGAATGTTGGGAATTACTTGCAGAGATAGGAAAGCATGCACACAGATCAAGCAACACACTGAAACAGAGGACCTATGGCTGTAATTAAAATGAAATAAGAGGTGGGCAGTACATGTATGCAAGTGTACAGATGCACAGCAGTTTAAATTCTATGCTGGAGTACAACAGAGAAGAACTTAATGGAAAGTGAGTAGATGGCATTAAAAAACATGCAAGAGAGATGTCAATGTACACAGCCAAAGACTGTAATGCACGGAAAATTCTGAGGGCACCTTTATCCAGCAGTCGATATCAAATAACTAAGCTGCTACTGATGAGGACTTCTGGGCCAGTTCTCAAATACAAAACTGTAGATCAACATCACTGTGGTTGTTCTTACTCTAGAGGCAACTTATTCAAATCCTGTTGATAGATAAAATGTTTCACTGTTTTACTAAATTGTATACCAATATCCTGGGCAAATCACCAACCTCTTCAAACTGTTTTCTCTAGCAAGACCATGAGACATGTTGATGATGATCCATCTATTAGATACAAACATCAAGCTTGGTCACACACTTGTGCTATTTAAGATGAGCAACCACCTCATTAATTTAAATAGCAAATACCCTACAGACATGTATGAAAATGTGTCGTAGCATTCAATTCTGACCTAATGAGTGAGCAAATAGCCATATTTCCATGGAAACACAATGCATGCAAACTGCTGGTCATTCCAGCACTTAATAAAATTGACTCCTTCCACATCGCTGAGAGTCCTCTTCTATCACAAAACTCTATGAGATACAGTGGTTGGATGGATGAATGAACAACTTACAGTGGTTGGATGGATGAACGAACAACTTACAATCAGATTGCTGCTCAAAATTTTGTAACAGACAGATGTTTTTAAAACTGTATCATGCATTTTTTATATTTATTTATTTATTTGTCCATATATAGGCCTATCTCTTTTTCAGTACATATATAGTACACAGGATATTGGACACAATATTTTTAGCTATTGGTTTTTCAAATGTCAAACATACATTATTTAAATTTCTATGACAAATTGGAACTATACAGTTAATAATTACAAATTTCTGAAATACTGTATATTTATAACTTATTTCTACAATTAACGATACAAATTAGATTTTTTCTTGCATAAGATACTGTGAGATTGAATAGTAGCTGTAGTGTCGGTAGCTGGACCGACACCGTGATGTGGATTGCTGAAAAGGAATGCTAGACTAAAGCTGTAGCCGATAGTGCACGCACGGCAATAAGCATACGGGCGTGAAGTCTGGAACATAAAAACTTATGAATGAATAAGAAGAAAAGTATGTAGATGCTTTTTACTTAACTTTTAATAATTCCTTGGAATACATCTCTCTTGATTACTCGTAAGCTATAGGCACTGATACAAATGGCTCCTTGCTAGTTCGTAGCCATTAACTTAGCTGATGGCTATTATGTCTCTCGGCTAATGAGAGAGAAAGGCTTCGTACAACTGGGCGATAGCTAGGTTCGCGTACAACTGGGCGGTAGCTTGGTTCTCGTACAACTGGGGCGAGTCCACTCTCGTATCACGAGACCTGCCTAGGTGGTGGCGCTAGGTCTGCGATCACAGTGGCGACACGCGGGTCCGACATGTACTACATGGACCGCGGCCGATTTAAGCTACCACCTAGCAAGTGTGGTGTCTGGCGGTGACACCACATTCCTCCCCCGCAAATCGGCGAACGGTCGTGTAATAAGGCTTCCGCCCGCCGTGGGGAGGACCACATGTTGACGTATGCGATGAGGTGGGGAGCCTAACAACAGGCGAGGCTGTGCCACCCGCACCCGGCCATCCGGTCCGAGGGGAGCTAGGAAACGCCTGCAAAACTAGTCCAGGGTGCACGTCAACATGCGGTGTATGCGCCCGTAAAGAAACATGAGGGGCCAAAGTGTCGACCTCCATTGCGTCGGGGTAGCCGACGCGCGATGACGTCATGTGGTCCGGAGCGGTCGGGAGTTCCATGGCGGAGGACAGCTGGTCACGGGAAGCGATCGGCGGCGCGTGACCCTGGGAGGCGCTTGGCGGCTGCAACGAAGCGTCGAATGCGGTCGGCGCCGGCGGGAGAACAAGCGGCGGCGGCGGCGGCTGCTGCTGCTGCTGCGGCGGCGGCGGCGGCGCGTCGCCATCGGGCAAAATGGAAGGCATCGTCGGTAACACCTGGGGATGAGGCGAGCCAGTAGATGGGTCCCCAGGGCGCTGACCGGATGGCACCGTCGCTGAAAGCAGACGGGGAGCGGCAGAACCCGAGCGACGACAGAGGCGCAGCTGATTGAGATGCCGACGCACCTCACCAGAGGCCCCCAAAACCAAATACATCGCGCGGCCGAGGCAGCGAAGAATGCGCCCTGCGAGCCAACGCCGTGAACCTCGATAGTTGCGATAAAATACAACGTCGCCTGGAGCAAAAGCAGGAGTCTGCCGCTGCACAGGAACCTGATGCGGCGGATGCAGCAAAGACATCAAGGTGCGATGAGGACGACCATGGAGCAACTCAGCCGGCGAGCGCCCATCTCGGGGCTGAGAGCGATACGAAGACAAAAAGAGCAACAATGCGTCCTCCCGAGAATGCGACTCTTTCAATTTCAACATCTGTGACTTGAACGTCCGGACCAATCGTTCAGCGGCACCGTTGGACTGAGGCGAAAACGGCGCGGATGTCAGATGTTGAATACCATTGGCCTGGCAGAATGACTGAAATTCCGCGGACATGAATTGTGGGCCATTGTCGGAAACAATAGTCTGCGGAAGACCTTCAATGCAAAAGATAGCAGACAACGCTTGGATGGTGGCGGAGGACGTCGTGGAAGACATCCGGACAACAAAAGGAAAATTACTGAAGGCGTCGACCAGAACCAACCATCGAGCATTCCAGAATGGACCAGCAAAATCAATGTGCAAGCGTTGCCAAGGGGAAGTGGCTTTTGGCCACGCAAAGACTTTCCGCGGCGGTGCGGACTGTTGTTCGGCACACGCCGGGCACGAAGAACACATATTCGTAATCGCAGCATCGATTCCGAACCAAGTACAGTGCTGACGAGCAAGTTGTTTCGTTCGCACTATACCCCAATGTCCTTGGTGAAGAAGCCGTAAAACAGAGGACTGTAACGAACGTGGGACCACGACTCTGGACTGATCATTATCAGAACGCAACAACAAAACACCACGTCGAACAAAAAGTCTCTCCTTGTGATCAAAAAATCGGCGAACCAACGGGTCCTCGATCCGATACTTTGAAAAAGGCCATTGCGTAGCAACAAAACGTAAAACAGTAGCAAGGACAGGGTCAGCAGCTGTGGCTGTAGCTACACGACGAAAATCAATCGGAAACGATTCGACCACTTCATCGGTTTCCGAATCAATGAACATGCAAGCAAGTTCGGAAGAATCGAATGCTTTATCCTCAGCAACAGGCAAACGGGACAACGCATCGGCGTTTCCGTGCTTAGCAGTGGACCGATACAAGATATCGTAGCGGTACTGCGAGAGGAAAATAGACCAGCGAATGAATTTCTGCGCTGTACGTGGAGGTACAGGCTTGGTCGGATGAAAAAGCGATGTCAAAGGTTTGTGGTCTGTGATGATGGTAAAGTGACGACCATACAAGAAATCATGGAACTTAGTAACACCAAACACGAGAGCCAAAGCTTCTTTCTCTATCTGTGAATAATTTCTTTGCGCAGACGAGAGCAATTTGGACGCAAAGGCAATAGGGCGATCATGGGAGCCAACTTTGTGCGCAAGCACAGCACCGATCCCGAAATCCGATGCATCTACCATCAACAAAAGGGGTTTCTGGGGATCGAATGGCGTAAGGCAAGTATTAGAAAGCAACGCCGATTTCAACTGGCGAAAGGCGCGTTCACATTCCGGCGTCCAGACGAACGGAACACCTTTACGGCGTAAGCGATGAAGCGGAGCTGAAATGGAAGAGGCATTGCGCACATATTTATTGTAATAATTAATTTTACCCAACACACTCTGTAGCTGTTTGAGATTTTGAGGGGACGGCAAGTCTTGTATGGCACGGAGGTGCTCTGGACTCGGATGTATGCCTTGGGCATTAATGACATGTCCCAGGTATGGTAAGTCACGAGCAAAAAACACACATTTGTCCTTCCTCAAGCGAAGACCATTGTGCCGCAAGACCTGAAATAATGTTCGTAAGTTCGCAAGATGATCTTCTTCTGTCTGTCCGGAGATCACTATATCGTCCAGATAGTTTGCTGCAGTAGGGACCGACGCACAAATAGTTTGTAAATATTGCTGAAACAAGGCCGGGGCGGATGCACACCCGAATGGCAGTCTTTTGAAGCGGTACAATCCAAGATGCGTGTTAACCACCAATACGCGCTGGGATTCGTCGTCCACCGGTATTTGCAAGTACGCATCGGCTAGGTCCAACTTTGAAAAATATTTTCCCGGGCACAGTTTAGCAAAAAGATCTTCCGGGCGGGGCAAAGGAAAAGTAGCAGTCACTAGCTGTGGATTCACTGTGGCCTTGAAGTCCACGCAAAGTCTCAATTTTCCGGAAGGTTTTGGCAAAATGACTAAGGGTGAGGCCCAGAGAGAAGCTTGCACACGTTCAATGACACCCTGTGATTCGAGATCGTGTAACGTTCTTGCGACCTCATCACGCAATGCGTGGGGAACATTGCGCGCCCTGAAAAATTTCGGTTGCGCGTTTACCTTCAGTTCTAAATGTGCTTCATAGTTTTTAGCGCAACCTAAGCCCGGTGCAAAAATGTCTGCAAATTCGTCACACAGCCGAGAAACACTGTCTGTAGGCACAGTCTGATTCACAGATAGGACCTGATTTACAATAGACATGTTAAACAACTTAAATAAATCTAGACCAAATAAGTTCACTGCAGAAGAAGAACGAAGAACGTAAAATGACACAAGTTTTGTTTGTCCCTTGAATGTTGCAAGAAGGCTGCACTGTCCTAACACAGGAATTTTCTGTCCGGAATATGTAGTTAGCTTAACATTTGCGGAACGCAACGGAGGTTTGCCCAGTTGTTTGTACGTGTCGTGATTGAGCAATGAAACTGCAGCTCCGGTATCGAGCTGGAATGGTATCACTTGGCCGTCAAAGTCTAAGTCCACAAAAAGTTTATTGTTCTGCTGACGACAAGAGCGACTGTTTTGTGCAATTGGAACAGACACTGGTACAGAATCACTTGCTAATTGACGTGATTTCCGGCGACGTCGACGCACAGTTTTTGTGGGACGATCACAGTTACTGTTAGAGAAAGTGTCACTGGACGAAGTGGAATTAACGACATGAATGTCCATAGGCGAAGGTCCACGAGCCTGAGTGTCCTTGGTTCGATTCCGGCGCGAAGCAAAAGGCCTGGAATGATTGTGATTGTCTGATCTGAGCTTTTTCTGGCAAACACTTTGAACATGTCCTTTCTTATTGCAGAAAAAGCAAATAGCTTGGCGTGACGGGCAATGTTCACGCGAATGTCTAGTAGCACACCGCGGGCATGATTTCACTACATTTGTGGGCTGGCGCGGCACACCTGGCTTAGCACGCGGCGGTCGCTGTGTCGCCGTGCGCGAGGCCCAGTTACCGGGCCGCGCAGCGCGTCCAGCGGGCCGGTTAATGTTACACACGGCTGGCGAAGTTTCAAAAGATTCCTGAGCACAGTCCAGTGTGTCCTGTCTATCCAATATGTCTATCACTTGTTGAAGGGAGGGATTAACTAGTTTCAAAATTTGCTCCCGTATGCGAACATCAGAAACGTTCTGTGCAATTGCATCACGCACCATTGTATCTGAATAAGAAAGACCACAGTCACATTCAAAGGCACAGTCCCTAGTAAGTCCTTGCAATGTTGCTACCCACTCCCTATTAGTTTGACCGGCCGTACGTTTTGTACGAAAGAACGTATACCGTTTTGCAACCACATTAACTGTTTCTTTGAAATAGGCATCTAAGGCAGACAAAATTTCCTCGTATGACAAAGTTGCTACGTCGCGGCGGGGAAACAATTTCACTATCACACGGTATGTGGACACACCGACACAAGAAAGCAAAAACGGCTGCCGCTCATTACCTTGAATTCTGTAGGCAGCAAGGTGAAAGGCGAACTGACGAGACCACTCTTGCCAGGTCTCGTGGTTCGGGTCGTAGTGCCTAAAAGGCGGTGCAACGGCAGGTTGTGGCTGCGGTAGCGGTGAAGCGGCTGCGGCCGCATCGGTGTGCAGCGCACGTTGACCCTGGACGAGCTGTCCAAGGGCATCCAGTAACGCCTGCGTCTGCTGATTCTGCAAGCGATAAAATTCGGACAGTACATCTGGAGAATGTGGCGAAGCCATGACACAATAATGTAAGCAATCAGAAATAAATGTAAGCAATCAGAAAAAGGTCCTTTTCCCTCGTCGCCAATAATTGTAGTGTCGGTAGCTGGACCGACACCGTGATGTGGATTGCTGAAAAGGAATGCTAGACTAAAGCTGTAGCCGATAGTGCACGCACGGCAATAAGCATACGGGCGTGAAGTCTGGAACATAAAAACTTATGAATGAATAAGAAGAAAAGTATGTAGATGCTTTTTACTTAACTTTTAATAATTCCTTGGAATACATCTCTCTTGATTACTCGTAAGCTATAGGCACTGATACAAATGGCTCCTTGCTAGTTCGTAGCCATTAACTTAGCTGGTGGCTATTATGTCTCTCGGCTAATGAGAGAGAAAGGCTTCGTACAACTGGGCGATAGCTAGGTTCGCGTACAACTGGGCGGTAGCTTGGTTCTCGTACAACTGGGGCGAGTCCACTCTCGTATCACGAGACCTGCCTAGGTGGTGGCGCTAGGTCTGCGATCACAGTGGCGACACGCGGGTCCGACATGTACTACATGGACCGCGGCCGATTTAAGCTACCACCTAGCAAGTGTGGTGTCTGGCGGTGACACCACAGTAGCAGTTTTTCAGAAGGTAGGATGACACAGACTTTTTAAAGCTTTGTAGTTCAAGAAGAGATTTTATATGTCTTGGTAATCTGTTGCAAAGTTTTGTCCCTGCATGATATACACCTTTTTGGCATAATGTGGTGCTACAATGATAAACACGTATGTCACTGTCTGACCTGTTACTGTAATCATGGGCACTTTTGTTTTGAGGAAAAAGGTTTTCTTTATCCTTTTTTTTTTTTTTTTTTTTTTTTTTTTTTTTTTTTTTTTTTACATGTGTGACTACTTCCAGTGTATAAATGCAGGGAAGGGGTAGGATCTTTAGATCGTTAAAGAAAGGTTTGCATGGTTTTCTGCTGCTCACTTGTTTCATTATTCTTATGATTGCCTTTTGTTTCCTGAAAACTGTTATGGCCTGGTGTACATTTCCCCAGAAAATAATACCATAGTTCAGTATAGAATGTACATGAGCAAAGTATACAGCCCTAACTGTTTCTGCACTAGTATTGTTGCAGAGAATTGTTACTAGCCTACATAGCTTATTTTTGCTAGTTTTGAATTTAGGTTCAAATGGCTCTGAGCACTATGGGACTTAACTTCTAAGGTCATCAGTCCCCTAGAACTTAGAACTAATTAAACCTAACGAACCTAAGGGCATCACACACATCCATGCCTGAGGCAGGATTCGAACCTGCGACCGTAGTGGTCGCGCAGTTCCAGACTGTAGCGCCTACAACCGCTCAGCCACCCTGGCCGGATTTTGAATTTAGGGCTGTGATGTGAGTGCTCCATTTAAGATTTTCCTGGATATGAATCCCAAGAAATTTAGTTTCACTGACAGCACTAATGTTTTGGTTATCTATACATATTACAGGTTGTGCCGGATTTTTATTTTGATCAGTGTGGAAATTCATGAGTACCGTTTTTTGGGGATTAATATTAGCTTGTTTCTGGTAAACTATTCAGACACTCCTTTTGTAATATCTTTTGGAGATGCAGTAAGATTTTCTTCTTTATTCCCATCAATAAACTGGTGTCATCTGCAAACAGTACTGGTTCAGAATCCTTAGCATGTGATGGGAAATCATTAACGCAGACCAAAAAAAAAAAAAAGAAAGGGACCTAAAATGGAGCCCTGTGGAACACCATGACTTGTGATATGGTGTACTACAAAAAACTCCATTTTTTAGTTGAAATATAGGCTACAGTAGTTGTGCCTCTGATACAAAATATTCAAGAAACTTACTCGAAATAACAGATACATTAAATCTGTCAATGAAAAAAGAGATTTTATGAAATATGGACAGCACAGTAATGGCATTCTGTGTGACTTAACACTACAGGATATCAAGAGAACCACCAATAATGTGGCAGGCAATGGAAATGAAGCTGACACAGAGACAGATGAAGTGCAAGTGTGGGGGACGTATCAGTAGTTGTCAAATTAGACACTGGAAGCAAAGCAGTGCAAGTGGAGGCTCCATATCAACCAGTGTAACTAGACATGGAAGGCAAAACAGCACAAGAGTAAGCACGACGAATAAAAATTAAGCCCACTCGTTGCAGACATCCACCAGCTTGAGGACTCTTCATGGTGTTAGGTCAAAACATTAGCCCCACATTTTTTCTTAAAAATAAGCGACAAATAAGACAAAAAACGAGCAAGTAAGTAAATCAGAATACTCAATTAAACTGGCAACTCGGGAATTTGCAATCTGGAAATAAACCAGAAGTGACGACAACGTCCTAGACAAAGCAAAAAACTCCTCGTGGAAGCAAAACATGAAACGCCAGACATTAGCGTAAGGTACAAAAAATGTATTACTCTGCTTCTTTTACACGTGTATGTGCGGCAAGAATGGATAAGAACATAAAGATCTCGTTTCGTGTGTTACTGAACACCCCGTACTCCTCTTGCATTCTATAGACTGTACTGTGTGCCAATTGCAGAGTTGAGTTGCCATTACTCAGAAACAAACACCCACAGATAACTCTCAGTATTGTTATCTACAAGTGCAGCAAATCAGATGAAGTCCGAAGCAAAAGAACCACATCAGCTAGATTCTCAACTTCCAACATTAACACAGTGTTACCATTCTGGTCATTCCGCTTGACTTAGTTCCCTGTATATCTATCATCGCAAGACATGATTGTGGATATTCATGACAATGGTATATGACACTGGAACAAGTTTTAATTACGTAATAATGTACATTACTTAAAAGATGACACTCGTATATGAAGCACTGCTTTCTTGTTACCGGTATATTAGGCCGGTATTACACAATCAAATTTCTTTGTCCAATATCTTTGTCAAAGATATCTGATAGTGTAATAGGGACTTTGTCAAATGTCGTCCAATATTTGATCAAATCTAGGGCCTCACTGTATATTTGATCAAAGAAACCGCTTGTCTTCTGTTCACTGCAATGTGACATGTTACCACATGGAGCGCTAGCATCGCTGCAGGGTTCTGTCGTCTGTAGTGTTTTTATAACCATTGCCGGTAAATACAATTGGTGTGTGCCGACAACTACAAAATTAATAGAGATGTCTGAAGCTGTTGAGGCGCTTTACAACGTGAGGCATCCTGAATACAAAAATAGATTAAGAAGATTGGAGACGTGACCTAACCTAACATAACCCTCTCCTGTAGCAAGGAATCGGAGTGTTACAGTGAGCCAGTCTTCTGAAGATGTAGCAGTTCTTAAGTGAATATTGTGCTTTGTGATATGAGGATACACTTCATTGAGCACATACAGAAATGTATGCTCATCCATTCTTAAGTAATTGATGTACGACTTGACGTCTTCCACTGTAAGCTCACGTAACAAGTTTTGTTGAATGCTTTTATCGTGTCGTCGTAAAACCCACGGCTTCACCCAGATTAGATTAGTTTTTCGTTCCATAGATCCGTGCTGAGGAGATCCTCGTGGATGTGGAACATGTCGATTTTTTTAAGCTGAAATGACAATACTAATAGTATGAATAAATACATCATTTGTTTCTACTAAAAACTTCGCCAATGGAGTAGGAGTTGGCCAGTAGTAAGCCTTTCAGGCTCCTTTTAAGCTATTTCTAACTAAATTTTTTTATGTTTCCTGGCAAATTATTGAAGATGAGTGTTCCTGAGTAGTGGACCCCTTTTTGAACTAAAGTAAGTGCTTTTTAAGTCCTTGTGCAGATCATTTTTGTTCCTGGTATTGTATGTATGAACTGAGTTGTTTGTTGGAAAAAGAGATATATTATTTACGACAAATTTCATTAAGAAGTAAATATACTGAGAGGCAGTAGTTAGTATACCCAGTTCTTTGAAGAGGTTTCTGCAGGAGGTCCGTGAATTTACTCCACAAATAATACGTATTACACGCTTTTGGACCTTGAAAACTTTTGTTTGACTTAAAGATTTACCCCAAAATATTATCCCATATGACATTATGGAATGAAAGTATGCAAGCTTTTTCATTTTTATGTTGCCTATGTCTGCTAACACTCGAATTGCAAATACAGATTTGTTAAGGCCTTTTTGCAGTTCTGTGGTGTGCTCCTCCCAACTGAATATATTATCAAGTTGTAATCCCAGGACTTTTAAGACTGTCAACCTCGTATGTATGGTTCCATTTTTTCCCCCCACTTCTTTTCCGCATGTGCACACAATGCAATTGGAGTACGTAGAACTGCTGCGGTTAATAACAAGTTGTTGTCAGCCATCTTGAACTTTGACGAAAAATTTGATGACAGTGTAATACCCCTTCTAGCGCTACGTCAAAGATCTTTGTCAAATATATTGGACGGAATATTGGATCACATCTTTGATCAAATCTTTGACAAAGAAATTTGATAGTGTAATACCGGCCTTAGCGACTTGTAGAATTCGAAGTTCGGCGGAAGCAGCAGCTCACTATCAAACTTGTCAACCTTGTCCCACAACAACTAAACAACTATTAAAATGCATGCCGGTGCTACAAAAAAGGAGATGGCACAACTAAATACAAGGACCCATAGCGCCGCTACGCTTGAGTTTTCCTGTGGTAAAAACATTCAAGTCTTATAGATTACGGATTACAGAAAAAGCTTTCGCTCAAGAGATAATTTAAACATCCACTCCCAAGGGAAGCAAAGCGAAAATTGTTTTCCAACATAAGCAACATTCAGTAAATATTAAATGAAGGTAGTAAAAAAACTTACCACTTCTCTCCAACACTTCCTTCGTTCTTGTAAAAGAACAGCCTACGTATGCTATAACATCGACGATTGAAAACTGCAGTACATCACCGAACAGGTATGCCAACATAGTTTCATAAGTAAAAGGAAAGCCACATCATGCGTAAGCAGATAACCAACGCAAGAAACACTTGGGTGTTATAAACGATAAATATGTCTTCACTGTATCGTAAGACTTATGGAAACAGAGATTTAAACGTATGATGTTCAGTTTAATATTACCTAAGTGTAAATATTCAAGAATTGTATTCTACATACATTATTTTACAGTGATATTGGCTTCATCATACAGGATGTAGTATTACGTACATAATAATAAAATAAACTAATGTCAATACATTATTGTATATATTTTAAGCATGTTAGTGTACCAAATTACACCAGGGTAGTTTCTGAAATTCATGGACGTTATCCGAATCAAAAGAAGCGAGACAAGTGCGTGACATCCTGTTATCAAATCATCATAATCCAGCGATACCCGTGTCCAGAATTATAGTTTATTCGAACAAATGCATGACGATGGCGGGTGAAATGGTCTGTACTGAAATATTCAGTACATTTTTCGCAATTTTGTGTTGATAAATATCCGAAGTTCCATAACATCTATATATATCAATTAATATTTACTGAATGTTACTTATGCTGGAAAACGTTTTATGCTTTGCTCTTCTTGTAGTTGAATGTTTAAATTATCTCTTGAGTGAAAGCTTTTACTCTGATCCGTAATCAGCGACTTAATTTTTTTTACCACTGGAAAACTCAACGGCAGCGGGGCTTTGGCGCCTGGTATTTGGTTGTGACGTCTCCTTTTTGTAGCACCGGCATGCATATTAATTGTTGTGGGACAGGGTTCGCAATGTGTGTGTGCGTGTGTGTGTGTGTGTGTGTGTGTGTGTGTGTGTGTGTGTGTTAATTAGCAACCTGTAGCTGCCAGTCAAACGTGGACAAAATTACACTTGTCCACGTTTGACTGGCAGCTACAGGTTGCTATAAAAACACACACACACACACACACACACACACACAGAGCTGTCGGATTTGAAGAGAAACATGGTTCTTTTATCGCTACGGCGTACAATATTGTTCCGCTAGGACTTATGGTTCGCAATGAGCGTGGCGTAAACATTCCGTAGCTACCCGACGTCAGTCGATGACAAAAAAAAAAAAAAAAAAAAAAAAAAAAAAAAAAAAAAAAAAAAAAAAAAAAAAAAAAAAAGAGCCACGTCAAAGTTTGCCGTTGGAGACGTATTCGCACAAGAAACAAAAGTCGACAGTCGGCGCGGTGGCTGATGGGAGCGACTAACGGGAAGTGCCTGGTCGCTTCCATTTACCGTTAGCCACAGCCACCGAGCCCGGCGAGCCGCGTGTCAACTTTGTATGCGAGTGTATTACCAGTATCACGTTGTGATTTTGGCCTCCAGAAGCTGTCAAATTTCTTTTCTACATTTTAGACCTATAAGAATAAATCATTAACACTGCATTGTGTGTTTCTTGCATCATTTCACGAGTTAATGCATGATATATTACTATGTGACAGTAGCAATTTATAGTTACACGGTTTTCTACAGCATCTGCAATGAATAAAGTGAATCGTTCTTGATGTTTGAATTTTTTAAACATCAATACATTTGTATTACATGATCACAGATGACTGTGATTATGCGAAAAGAATCGCAGCTACGTGTCCTGTGGTTGTCTCACGGAAGTGAGAACACCATGCAAAGTAACCAACTGTTTCCGAAGCAAACATACCATATTTGTTGATACCTGCGGATTATGTTTATGGGTATTTTCACTAATATACCATAGTGCCGGGCACTGAATACATCACCAAAACGATTCATTTTCCTTGCGGTTTGCGGTGCTAAATCGTCGGAAAAAGTGACATCGGTGGCTAATCATTCTACCAAAACAGTCGTTAAAATTATGAGTTTATAGACAACAAAGCACAACTGAATATTGTGTTCAAGATTGCAACAGCATAAGAACAAGGTAATAATTTACTACTGGTATTATAATCTGCCTTCTGTAAAGACCAGATTAGAGCGAAAGTTACTTTAGTGAAGTTCTATGTGAGCTAAACCGCCATCACGTCCTAGAACAACAGTAATCAGTGCCAATTAAAGTGTACAAAACAACTGAGGTGCCTACTACATACTGTATGTCAAATGTTGAAATGTTTGCTGTTGCTAAACATTCTGGTCAGAAATGTGAAATCCGCAATCCTACATACAGTGCTATTTTTTCACCAACTCTTCCATTTTAAGATGGGGAAACAATAATTCCTTTTTCTTAATTTTACATGTCATTGATTTCAATCAGGCCTACTGTCTTACAACTGCAAAATCACTCTCTTCATATTTGAATTTGTAATTTTGTACTAGTAGCCCATTCAGATTTTACTTGGCAGATTATATTAATGCCATTCTGTTGCTATATTTATTATGAAGTCAGTACTTCCCCATTTGAAACCATTCAATATTTTTGAGATATATCAAGCCATATGGGGTGTAGTTTGAATGTGGCTAAAAGGAATGTTTACAGTATAGCATACTATTGCCAACAAAAATTCTTGGAGGCAGAATGTGTAAGTAAAGCTTTACGTTGGCAATTTTATCATTAACAGTTTAACTCTGTTTACAGAATTCTGCTTAATCATTATGTAGCCTACACTGCATCTCCCTGCAGTTAATTTCTGCTTTAAACATAGCTGCACTACTTTATTAAGTTTTTCCATGTTGAGAACTGTGCATCTTTAGCAGACTCTTATACAGTTGTAGGAGCATTTTCTGTTCAATTCAACTGTGCTATGGCATTTACTTATTGACAAATGAAAGTGTCTTCGAAATGAAAGTACAGTCTATTAATCACAATAACAACTTCTTCTGCAAAATATGTGATATGCAAGTTTAGTTTTGTTCATGATCATTTTGCATCACTTACATGAGATAAGAATTGTAATAATACCATGTAGGGTATGCATAGCACTGTTCTACATAGTAAAATAATAAATATAAAATAAAATTTTTAAAATTCAGAAAATTGATACAATGAACTAATGCACTGGTCTTACTTACACTCTGTTGACAAGTAAATAATGAGTTGACATACATGCAGTATAATTTGAATAAAACATTTATCACACCACTTAGAATTACAAGAGCATACAAACAAACTAGGCCTATGACATTCACAATGTGAACAGCACGATTCAAGTGACAATGAAGAAATGCATCTGTACGTAAACTTCTCAAGTGGGCTCATTTATACGTACACTTTCGAATATGTACAAAGACGGTACTGTAAGTATTTTTAACTGCATGAATGAGGGCCTGTAGTGTGTTTGTGGAGAGCTGTGTCTGATAATTCTAATGGTCCTTTCCTGTCATTTAAAAAAGTCTTTCAAGGGAGATTTTGGTACACCCCAGAACATTATTCCATAAGACACAATAGAATGAATGGAAATAAGCAATATACATGTCATTTTTATAAATCAAGAATAATAGGGGGCCAAGAACTCTACCCTGTGGGACACCTGCTTCCACTTTATTAGCATCTGATACTCATTTTCTTTTTTGCCTATTATGAGATGAGATGAGTTCCACAAACTGAGTTCTAGCTTGGAGACAGGATTCAAATAATTTCCTCCCAATTCTCCTGATGCGTATTGCCTCCAGTTTGTCAGGGATAATTTGATTTACTGTATCAAAGGCCTTGGAAAGATCTAGGTTGATTTCCACTACACTTTTGTTGTTTAAATTTCTAATGATCTCTTTCTTATGGGCTGTTTCTGTGCTGTGATCTGTATGAAAATCATGCATGTTACAATTCAGGAGATTAAAAGTGTCAAGGTAGATCATGAGTCTGATTTTCATCTGTTTTATGAAGCTTTTTGGAGAAGTTAAAGGAGGGGTACAGGTCTGCAGTTTCCTACCTTACAGGCATCTCCATTTTAATAGCAGTCCAGCTTGACAAATTTGCAGTCTGTGTGGGAAGACACGCTTACTGAATGATAAATTGGCAATATGTACCAGTGGTTTTATAATCATTAGTGGGATTTATTCTCATATTGCTGACTGCTTTTGGTGCTGTTATTTTCTCTGGTAAAGTTCTTGCTCAATTTTTCAGGCACAGAAAATAGTTATTAATGTAACTGGGCACGTTTTCCTTCTTTATTTTAATGTTATCACTGGATATGAGTACAGTATCCTGTTCCTTACAGATTTTTCCTATTTCCCTGTTAACGATTTCCCATGTAGTTCATGCTGTATTGTCAGACTTCCTTATTAATCTATCATTACTTAATACTTTTACCAGAGATTAATCCTTCTGTAAACTTTTTTTTGTAGTTTCTTACTTTTTTTAAGGGTCTGTACAAGTTTTCAGAGTTGAGTCTTCATAGTCTTGAAACAATTTTTATATCACTTGTGATCCATGCATTTGTGTTTGACTAATCTGTTTGGGAAGCACATTTCTGATGAAAAAAGAAGACAGAAGATTTTATGCAGCATTTGCATTTGTTTGTGACAATATTTCTGCCCAAGATGGGTTAGTCAGTGTGATAGAAAAATGGATATAGTTTTCAAGGGAGAAATTGTTTTATACATTTGATGTACTGTTTTTGTATTTATTGGTACTGTTAAAACTTTAATGGTGAGTGAAATGTTATCAGATATTCCTAGATCTATATTCGTAGCTTTGGTATCTGTGGTTTCTATATTTTAAAATATGTTGTGTATGAGTCTAATTGATGTGTGTGTTACCCTTGCAGGGCTATTTATATTAGCATATAAGTTGCAACTGTGTAGAAATATTGAGGAATTGAATTTTAATTGAACATAATGCATTTTTACATTAATGACCCCTTGTATAATTGATGATTTTTCATCATCTAAGATGCTCAGCAGTGCCTCAGTCTTATTTATAAAAAAATCTGGGTCATCATATGACGATCAGTAAACTGACATGACTAGTATTTTTCTCATTTCTACTTTCAGCTGCACTGCTGTAGCTTCAAAATGTTTTTCTGTACTCAGGAATTCAGCTTCAGATCTATTTTTTACTTTAACACCTGATTTTACATAAATTCATCTGCTTTCTTCCTAGGGCAATGACTAACCCAGTTATATGGGGAAGTACTAATGTTTTCTGGTTGATGACTTTTGCACCAGTGCTCTTTAATACGAAAGCAGTCAAAACAAACATCAGAGCTTTCAATTTTAAGTTACAGAGCTCTTGTTTTTAAGACACTGTATATTATGAATAAATACTTTTAAGTTGTTACAACTAGCATATTTTTATTGTCTCATGTCACCGGCTTCTTTGTATTGAGACTGGGTACCAAAAATATTTTAGACACACAGGTTTGCTATATCTTGCCTTTCTTCCTTTTCGTTGTGCTGCAAAGTCTTGATGCTGGAATTTCTGTTGAATCTGATGACTTGGTGGCTTCTAGCACAATCAGTCTGTTTTTTTTTTTTTTTTTTTTTTTTTGTTAAAGTTGCAGTGTGTAGTATGTAGTTGCATCTGGTACTGGTGAAGCAATTATGGAGGCCTCTACCCTCGATGAATCAATTACTTCAACTGCTTTTGTGGTGAATGATGATTCTAGTGCTGGACCTGTTGTCAGTGATTGTTTCATTTTCTAGTTGAAAATTTTCAGTTGCTGTGTTTCGTGGCAGAACTGATATGGTTATTCCATTCTTGACTTTAACTGCTATCATTGCATTAATGATTTTGTGGCTAATAAATGCTTTTAAAAATTCATTTCTGTGTAGCTTGTGCTTGATAAAACATCATCTTTCTGTAGATGGTATGTTCACATATGTGGCATTTAGGAGTGACAAATTTTCTGTTGGTAACTGTGATTTCTTTGTTGACACAGAAGTTTTCTATAAGACATCCTGGGTTATAATGCTGTGGTCTAAGGCATTTCACTTTAAAACCCTATGTTTTGACGCCATCTGCAGAGGACATTTTCAAGGAGGATTGTAGCTTTGTTGAATGTCGGATTAACACTCTGGCTCGCTACAGGGTTAAATAGGACATTCAACACCTCGAAAATATCCTCCACAGATGGGGACAAAATGTCAGGTTTGAAAGTGAAATCCCTTCGACCTAGTAGCCTGGAATATTTTATTACTTGTGAAAATTCCGGCCTTGAAAATTTACATTTTACAAGTTTTCTATGAGACCATGTTGTCTCTGCGAATAGTAGCAGTTAAGAAGTTAACATTTGTAATTTTCTGTAATGTGCTCTTATGGCAAGTGTATCCTCATTCCAATTAACATCAGTAGCACTTCCTATTATTATACAATGTTGCCAGGATTCAGACAATTTTCACAGTGTTTCAGAACTTCACATAAGAGGGCACCTGCTTTCATTATTTCACTAATTTTTTGAACATAGTTTGCATTTTACACATAATGTTAGCTAAGCCCTTTCCAAGATTGTCTGAAAGTATGTAAATGTCTTATTTGTTCTTCTTACCGGTAATTGTCATGTTTGCATGATGTTTATTGTTTCCTGCAAGCAGGAAAGAAAGATACAAGCAGGCTAGATTTTGTAAACAATGGAATTTTGTGACACAAGAGAGCAAAGGGTCAAGTGATAAAGGAGTATTCGAGGCTAATTGAAAATCTGCTATGCACCCTCACACCCTCTGCTTATGAACATCATTGTTTTTTGTCAGTTTAGGGTATGGCTGTACCCGTTACCACCTGTTAAGTAAAAGCTTCTTGGCAATGCTTTTATTCATGCATACAGCATGTGTTGTATATCAAATTATCAAACATAGCTTTGAGTCCACATAAAAATTAACTTGTGTTTGCTAAAAACTGCTTCTGTATAAAGCATACTGTAAGAAGTAATAACAATAAGCAATACACAATGAGAATAATGTCAAGTTTAGAATGAATTTTTACTTGCTGAGCTGCCAAAAGAGCTTTTGACATTGAATATATAGATTATGTGATCTGCTGAAATTGTGTTAAAACTGATTTTTTATTTCTTTTCTGTTACATACACGAGTGAAATTTCCAACTTGCAAATGCAGTGACACACTATCTTCGTAGCCAGTTTTAAGTGAGTTGACAGAACAAGATTTTCGTCTGTGGAGTTTTGTGGAAAAAGTGAGAACAGGAAGAGGATGAAATGAGGTGGTATAGAATTTATGATTACCAAACCTTGCATCAATGTCATGGGAGACATCCCACATATTTATAATCAAAAGGGAGGAAGAGTAGGGTTTAATGTCCCATCAGTGACACTGAAAACAAAGCACAAATCCAGATTTGGGAGGTAAACTGGCCATTTCCTTTTTCCAAAGGAAACATTCTGATGTCTTCCTTTAGCAGTTGAGGATGACCTAAATCAGGATGGTTGGACTGGGATTTGAGCCTCGATCAGCTTGAATGTAAGTCCAGTGTTTTTCGTTTCATCCCACCTTGCTCGGTCTATTGATGATAAATTAATCCCACGGAAATGTTAAGCTCAATGGTGCCATCACTATTTGATAGAAGCAGGCTGTATGCCAGGATTAGGTCTTGCCCTTCACTTCATTGTCATCAGCTACTAAAGAAGGCAATGTGTGACAGCTGCCTACAGTAAAATGGACACTTATTACACCTAACATGTAACTTACTAAAGGATAAGCATTTTTGGCGTAATAACGTGTTACTTTTATATTATAAAAATGATAGTTAGGCATATTTTTTAAATATAGGTCTAATAAACAAGTTTGACCTTTTCGGTTGTCAGTTACTAATTTTGTGCGCAATACGTTCAACAAACAGGAAATAATTATTCTCTCTATGGATGTCGAACTTAGATAGTCGAGTATGATTTCTGTTGTATCTCATATCTCAAAAAGTATCGCATAATTTCAATGGATAGCAGTAAATCCTTGTCCATATCTGGTATGAAGATGCTTAAAATTTGTAGATGTTTCAGTAGACTAAAAAGTTCAATTATAATAACAGAAATCACACAAATATGGTGCATGAGAAACATGAAATAATAATAATGACGATTGTGTTATGAACATTGAAAATTGAATAAAAGTTTTTTTGCTCTTCTGTTGGGGATGTGCGAGGAAACCAAATAAACTAGCTGCAAGAAAGTGAAAAGCTTATGGAACCATTTCGTGTCTATGGATGTCTGAATTTGAAATGTAGTTTCATGCATAGAAATGGATGAATCTTTATATAACATACATTTCAAACAGAATGAATTAGGAAAGATTGCTGCTCATCACATACAGTATGTCTTGAATGGGAGTTAAGCACATTTGAAAGTAACTAAGCTATTGAACACAGCCCTCCTTCAGCTTTAGAAAAACATATACACTCATTCATACATCTATATGGCCACTGTCATGTCTGTGAGCGGAAGCTCAGGTTGTGGTGAGTATTGTTCGTAATTCATGTTGTTGTTGCTGCATTGTGGATTTTCCATTGTGTGGTTCTTTTCAAACAGGTATCCAACATAAATGTAAATAATGTAACAAAATTTGGAATTTGCAATCCAGATTTTTAATTTCTCATGTGACGTGTCATTCTCGTTAATACTTCATAACAATATTTTTTTATTAAGATAAACTGCTGCAAAAATGTGCAGTAGTATCTAATTTAACATTTTCTCATTTCAAATGAAGAAATGACTGAATCTACAATGAGCCCAAAAGAAAGTTATTCACAATTTTGTCAAGGGTAAAACACAGTTGACAAACACACTTTCTATGTCATATCTGTACATGCTTCCAATCCTGTGACAACCCACAGGAAGTAATAGCAAAAGAGCACACCAATGTCACTCGGTATCGAACCAGATTGGAATGAGTTAACCGTATCTTTCACGAAGTCTTCAGTTACTTATCACTGTGTCCTGAAAAATGAGGAACACCTTACCCACAATCTTTCTTATCCCTACCGAAGTGATATACTGCCAACCACCCAGTCTACATGATATCCTGGGTGTTCCAGTGCTGCCTGATAGGGTGCAGGCACCCCTCAGTACACCTGCGCTTGCTTCCCGCTCATGTGCGAGCCATTTTTCCACTCCTGTGTGTGTGTGTGTGTGTGTGTGTGTGTGTGTGTGTGTGTGTGTGTGTGTAGGGGGGGGGGGGGGGGGTCATGCGCTCGCTCGCTCGCTCTTGGCCAGTGCAATACAGTTGCCCAGAAGAATCTTTTTTTGTTATGCTTTGTCCAGCAAACCTTCTAGCCAATTTCGTACTGATGCTACTGAAAACATCATAAGTCTTGTTCCTAGAAAAATATTTAATAATAATTACATCCTGAACACACATCTAGAATATCATCCCTTTATATTGCATGGAGATATAATCCCGATAAATGCAAAGTTGTGTGTTCACACAAGCAATAATATCTTAAATTTTTTTTATTTTAGTAAAACTCATACATTCTTTAAGTATATTTTTTATTAGTCAGCCTTTAAAGTGCCTGCTTCACCAGGAGAGCTCCTCATCAGTTTTAATTTTGGTGCCTTCTAGAGTATATGTACAGCGAGTACGCAATCCTAATCCAGGAATTTGAGAAGAAACTGTTTTCATGAATGTTTAGGTGGCCTCTTAATAATAATTGCAAACTGTTTTTGTTGTGAAAGCATACTTGTGATAAATTTACACAGTAAGGTTCCCCATAGAAGAATTAAAGATACATATTGCAATGTGGAAGCATTAGGCCATAATACATTGTTCTCACTGTGATGTGGAAGTATTAGAACATAATACATTGTCCTCAACCTTTTTAACAAAGTTTACTCTGTTGCATATGCAAGAAGTCTATAAGCTTATTTCCACAAACAAAGGCAAATGCATGTATTTCATTACAATAATGTACACATCTTCTCAAGTTCACATTTTTAAATGTGTTCACTTACCGGAAAAAAGGCCTGCCTCGTCTAACTTATTGACTAATTGTTGGGTTCAAATTAATGATATGAATATAATAGAGGGAAACATTCCACGTGGGAAAAATATATCTAAAAACATCTCCTTCCCTCTTTCCTGACGAAGCAGCCGTTGGTTGCGAAAGCTAGAATTTTGTGTGTATGTTTGTGTGTCTATCGACCTCCCAGCGCTTTCTTTTGATAAGTCACATCATCTTTGTTTTTAGATATATTTATTGACTAATTGTATCTATTTCCTATGTATTATTAGCTTCTGGAACTATTTATATTATTGTGTTTTCCGGTTTTGATCCCTCTTTTACTAACTTTTTTTCTCTGACCAGATCCACCATAAACTTGATCATCCTATGGCCACAAGCTCTGAAAACAATTCTTTGATGCAGCCAAAATCCTGTTTCACATGCTCCTCCTGATATCCTGCCTCACTTGTCTGTCATAGTTCCTACACTCTGCTTTTCTGACCTACTCTATCTCTCACATTACCATTAACAACTACCTATACACCCACTGCCACCCCCCCCCCCCCCCCCCTCCCCTCCCCACCCGCTCAAAAAAAATTACAATTTTTGAAGAAGTCTTTTTCAGAACTCTCGATGTTGTCATCAACCTAGATTCTAAAAGTAGATGCATAAGAAGTCTCAGTTCTCTAAAAAGTGATAATCTTCTGTCCAAAACTCAGGATTAACCATGCTTGTCGCTTATTTTGTGAATTTTAAAATTTTCCCGGCAAATTGACTGTTCAAACAAATTTCAGGCTTGCACCCGGTCGTCGTTCAATACTTCGCACGATATTTCAACTGCTCTGTTCAAAATATTCTTGATTAAACATAAAATAAGTTGAGGAAAATGCATGCCTGCACAAATCAGTGATATCAACAGGAAAATGGTTACCAATCAGTGTCAAAGAATCTGCAAGGGGAACTTTTGTAAAAAGTGAGACCACATCAAAACTTACTAGAAGGTCTACACTGCTAAGACGAAGAGCCCCCAGTCTATTAATCAAGAATATTCTGAACAGACTGACGGTGTCGCCATGGGTAGCCCCCTGTCTCCTTTGGTGGCCAACCTTTTTATGGAGGATTTTGAAGAGAGAGCGCTTGAATCAGCTGCCCTGAAGCCAACAGTTTTTTGGCGGTATGTGGATGACACTTTCATAGTGTGGCCTCATGGAGAAGATAAATTAATGGAGTTTCTACATCACCTCAACTCCATTCACAGCAACATCCTGTTCACCATGGAAATAGAGAAAGATGGTTGTTTGCCTTTCTTGGATGTCCTGGTTCGAAGGAAGAATGATGGTTCTCTAGGGCATTCAGTTTACCGGAAACACACTCATACTGATTTGTACCTGCAAGCATCGAGTTGCCATCACCCATCGCAAACCATGAGTTTGCTTAAAACACTTGTTCATAGAGCTCATACTGTCTCAGATCTAGATAGCTTATCTCAAGAACTCGCCCATCTAAAGGCAGTATTCAGCGAAAATGGGTATTCCATCCGGCAGATTAACAGGGAACTAACAGTTAAAACTAAGAAGCAGGAAGTGAATAAAGAGGAGAACATGTCGGAACAATGTTTAGCTTTTCTTCGTTTCGTTGGCACCACTTCATTTAAAATAGCAAGAATCCTCCGAAAATTTCAGGTAAAAGTGGTTTTCCGCCCACCATCGAAGATTGCGGACATTATGGGATCAGTTAAGGACAATCTGTTACTACGAAAGACCGGAATTTACAAGATACCATGCCAATGTGGTATGGCTTACATAGGTCAAACCACACACACCGTGAAAGAACGCTGCACTGAACATCAACGTTACACCTGCCTTTTGCAGCCAAGCAAGTCCGCTATTGCTGAACATTGTATTTCTACTGGACTTTCAATGGAGTATGAGAGAACAATGATTTTGTCCACAGCAACGTCTTTCTGGGACTCCATTATTAAAGAGTCCGTAGAAATACGACTGGCGGAAAATCTGTTAAACCGTGACAGCGGCTACCAGCTGGACAGTGCATGGAATCCCATTATCTCCACGATTTGCTCAAATCGAAGACAACAGAGTGCGTCGACGGCCGCGGCAAACAACAACGCAGAGGGCGACTGAGTTCCACTATTCCACCAGTGAGGGCGCTGCCGGCGGGCAGTGTGGTTCAACTATCAAGTTTTTGACGCATGCGCAGAATAGTTACAGTACGTTACATATTGCGGAACGGAGGATGTTTTCGCCAGTCTGCGACGGCTCACCTGAAGATGACTAGCAGGTGCCCAGTTGAAATATCGTGCGAAGTATTGAACGACGACCGGCTGCAAGCCCGAAATTTGTTTGAACAAGCTTATTTTGTACTCCATGTCAGTGGAAGCATTTCTTGTCATCCACACTGCTGATCACAGCCAGCCCAAAACTACACAATGGACCTTGTGTCAAACAGTTCCAATTTGAATCCACTCCATTCCATTCTGCCAAGCTGTCACCTCGTAGCCTTACCGTATTTGTCCACCCCCACCATCTTGACTTCATCTTTCTTTCCCAGATTGCTTCCAGTGTGTCTAGCACATAGCTGTAGACATAAAGTTATACATAAACTTAAAATTGATCCTCTACGTTAATACAGTCCTAGTCACAGGACTTTCCTATCCAATCAAAGTTAAGGCCACCTGTGAAATGAGCTTCACCATATACCATACCCACTGTCTACCCATGTGAATGGGCACTGAAAACTATGACTAACTGCAAACTTGACCAACCAATTATTGAATATGCTGCACACAGCAATGTAAATTACTTTAAAAATGGCATCAAAACCCATGTCATATTTGAATCACCGCTATCCATTAGCACCTGGTCCTCTGTAAGGTGCAAGTGGGAACTGTCCCTCGCGCATGCTGCCTGTTCTCAAAAACCTCTGGCATAACGCTTTGCTAGTCCTCTCTTAGCTGTCCTTCCTAATCCAATCCTATCTTCCATTCTGCCCAGTGCCTCCCTTGTCCTGATGTTACAATCAAGTTTTCCCTACCTTTTTCCCTCACTCTTATGCTTCATCTACTCAGTTTTGTGGTTGTTCCACAGTTAATGCTCATTACAACAGCAGTTTCCTCAGAAGACTGCAAATTTATGCACTGTAATTTTTGAGCCACTGCACATCAATCAGCTGCAGCAGAAAAATTGCCATTCCTCCTTTTCATTTGTTGTTTTCATCCTGGAATTTTCGTTTATCATATGATGTCATTATCTTGCATGTGGTATCTATGTGACCACCTCAGGTCAGAATTATCTATAATAATATTTTTTCAAGTTTTTACAAAAACAATGAAAGAGGAGCATTGTATCGTACACATAGTTTTATCGTTTCTCAAAATATTAACCTCTCAAAATACTTACACACTGTTGTGTGGAGTAGAATCCATTCCGAGATGTTTTTTTACATTGATGTTGGTACCCCTTGGTTGACAAAATTTTTATTTGCCATACAGAACAAAAATAAGTTGATAGGCGATGAAACAGGAGAATCAATTTCATGTTTTTTGTTGTTAAATAATGGGTTGTTTGAGGTGCTGGCATTGTCATGATGAAGAATGCTCAATGATTTGTGACAAACAAGTTGTTGCACATCATTCAGCATTAACTGTTCTTACATCCTCAATTTTTAGATGTCTATATGTCCTTTTATCTGCTTCATTTTTATGGTTTTTCCTTTCAGCAATTCAATTCAATATCTCCCGTGATATCCAAAGATTTCTATTACACCTGCTGTTTTAACCTAATTGATCCTCCACTTCCTTCAATCTTCATTTCTCAAAGCTCTCCATTTGCCCTTCTGTATTCCTTCCTCCTGTTTCAGTCAACCATTACTTAATGCTCCCTCTGAAGCTTTCAGCAACCTCTGGTTCTTTCCACTTATCCATATCCCATCTCCTTAATTTCTTACCTTTTTGCAGTTTCTTCAGTTTTAATCTATAATTCATAACCAATAAACTGTGGTCCGAGTCCACATCTGTGCCTGTACAGGCCTTACCGTTTGAAGTCTAGTTCCAAAATACCTGATTTACCACTTTATAAACAATTTGAAACTGTCTGGTGTTTCCAGTTCTCTTTCACATATACAATGGTTCATTCGTGCACTGAACAAAATCTATTAGGCACCTCTCTCTTTCATTCTGTTCCCCCAGTCCATATCCTTGTCCTATTTTTCCTTCTCTTGTTACTATTAAATTTTAGTCACTCATCACAATTAAATCATTGTCTCCCTTAACTACCTAAATAATTTCTTTTATATCACTGTATATTTCTTCAATCTCTTCATCATCTACAGAGCTAGTAGGCCTATAAACTTGTACTACTGCAGTGACTGCTGGCTTCTTGTCTATCTGTGCTATGGTAATGCACACACTATGCTGTTCACACTAGCTTACCGTATTTTTTTATTCATTATTAGACTTGTTCCTGCATTATCTCTATTTGAGTTTGTGTTTATAGCCCTGACTCAACTGACCAGAAGTCCTGTTCCTCTTGCCAGTGAACTTCCCACAATATCTAACTTCACTCACATATAGCTTTTGGCCACAGCCTTCACCAGTAAGACACACACACACACACACACACACACACACACACAAAAGAAAGCAAGTACACCTCATGCTCATACGACTGCCGACTCCAGCTTCTCGATCGTGTGTTACTGATGATGAAAGCTATGGCTGAAAGCTATATGATATGAGAGTGTCTTGTAACTGTGCCTGTCTGCAACTTGATGTATCGTCTTTACAGTAAGTAGTAATATGTCTTTTCCTACATTGTTAACTCTCAGTATCCATTTCTCTTTCTAAGTTTTTTAACCTACCTGCTCAATTAAGGAATCTAACATTCCATGCTCCAACCTGTAGAATGCAAGTTTTGTTTTTCCTGGTGGGTAGTCTCAGCACAAGATCCAAATGGGGAACAATTTTACCTCAGGAATATTTTATTACCCAAGAGGGTGATGTCTTCATTTAACCACACAGTAGAACTGCAGGCCCTCAGGAAAAAATAACGGCTATAGATTTCCCTTGCTTTTAGCCATTGCAGGACCAGTACAGCAAGACCATGTTGGCTGATGTTATGAGGCCAGATCAGTCAATCAGCCAGACTGTTGAACCTGCGACTACCAAAAAGGCTGCTTCCACTCTTCTTGATTGATTATATTTACCTTTCTAGGATGCCTAATTTCTGTGCATTGTTTAATACACATTACATAAGATTGAATATCATTACAAAATGTTTCATATAGTTAAAACTTCTACATCAAGTATGATTAATTAACACAATGAGATAGGTTAAGTTTTATAAATATTTTTATAAAATTTACAAATCTGTTTTGTATAAATACCATTCTTCATATACAGGGAGTTCCAGTTATCTGATGACTGCCTGTGCGGCGCAGTAGATGCCGGGCAGTGAGCACTCCATTGCTCAGTGATCAGATGCTGTGTCGCCAGTCTACTGCTGTGGTACGACATGACTACATGTAAAATATAAGCACATAAATTTTGTACTCACCCATGTCATGCACTGGAACAGGCTGCCATTATTTTCCAAGTATTTCTAACATCTACTAAAAAAATTATTAATGAAACGATGTAACTCTCTCTGAGACATTGAATTAACTGATTCATGGATATTATCCTTGAGTTCCTCTATCGTGTGAGGATTTGCTGTGCACACTTCGTCCTTCAGTGCACCCCGCAAATAAAAATTGCACGGAGTTAAATCAGGACGTCTAGTGAGCCAGATGTTGTTACTAATCACTATTTCATCAAACACGTCGTTAATTGTGTGCAAAGGAACATTGACCGTATGAGCCCTTGCCGAATCCTGTTGAAAAAAAGCAAAATGTTTTGCATCTATCTTTCATGTGTAACTGTGCCATTAAAAAAAAATTTCTGTCACCACTAAATGCGCCCCACACCCCTATTTTCTCATCATGACGGGGTTCCTCATGAAACACAACAGGTCTATCTGCACTCCCATGTCAACTGTTTTGGGAATTAACATACCCATGTAAATGGAAACAAGCCTCGTCTGGAAACAGAATGAGGCAAGGATCTATTTCACCGTCATGCACTTGTTTTTAAACCCATTTGCAAAATTTCACCCTGTGCACAGGGTCACCAGGTTGAAGTTCTTGTACTACTGATACACTATAGGACCTTAGCCCAAGCAGCTTAGCACCTTTTATACACAGAGATACTGTAAAAGATGTCTAAGAGACTTTATAGGGGAATTTTCTAGGCAGTATGCAATGTCCTCTAGAAGAGCTTCTGTGAGTGCTGTATGTTGTTGTTTACTGTTCTTCTCTTGAACACTTCCGATTTCTTTGCCCGGGGACTGGGTGTTTGTGTTTTCCTCATCATTTCATCATCATTCACGACAGTGGCTAGATTGGATAGGGTAAAAAAATTGGACTGTGAAAAAATTGAGACTTTGCACTGGTGCTGATGACCACCCCACAAACATTAAAAAAAAACCTTCCCATTTCACAAAATTTATTCGCTAATTTGTGAGCTGCGTCACGACTTGGAAGTCTAACACCTGGAAACTTCTGTTCAAACATTTCTGATCAGTACAAGCGGATTCCGTATGCATGTACGAATTGTAAATAAACACTTGTGGAATTGAAGAATTTGCACTTGCCATAGCTGCATTCGCAAACTTCCTACTAGACTCTTGATACCTGTTCCACAGCTCAAATGACACTGGCTGACAAGGCGCATATGTCTGTACAGCCTCCAGGCTAAAATTCACCTAAAAAAGGGAGAGGGGCATAGAGCAGTTCCGTGGGATCCATTAAACCGGCAGATGTGGCTTCTATGACTGGGCTGCAATACCCTGGCAGGCGGTCATCAGATAAACGGCACACAGCGTGTAATTAATAATTTCTTGAGTAGATGTCAAAAATGCATGGAAAATAATGGCCGGCTGTTCCAGCATCTCCTTGCGTGACATGGGTGGGTACAGAATTTATTTGCTTATATTTTAAATGTAGTATTGTTGTACCGCAGCAGTAGACAGGTGATACAGCATCTGATCGCTGGGCAAGGAGCACTCGCTGCCCGGCATCTACTGCACTGCACAGGCCCTGTATTTTAGCAAAACAATTTTTATACTGGCCTGTAGTATTCTATTTCTCATACGCTCTGTTGTGTAAAGAAACCTGGTTTAAGTTCTGAAGAATCTGTAAAACACTGTCTCCATTGCAGCATTTAATATGTTTATTAAGGACTCAATGGAATGCTGCTGCAATCTTTATGGAACCTGAAGTAACACCATTTAGGTCAAATATTTGATTTTCAGTAGCTCTGTTACTTTTTAAACTCCTGATAACTGTTTGATTCAATTTATACTAGGAATTGTGTGGCTTTTTCTTTGTTTCATTTTGAGCAATCATTTTAATCTACTGCAGTAACTAAGTGTAGAAGGAATGTACTACATATTTGTGTCTGGGGTATACATCTTTCTCCTTTTGCTTGTTTACCGGCAGACAATTGTTGTATGAATGGCCATGAGTCTTGAGATTAATTCTGTGATGTATGTTAGTTTAACTTACAACATAGTCAGTCAGGTAGCCTGCAATCATTATATGAATACTGAGGCATCCTTAATCATCTTTTTTTCTTGTCACTAATAACAGGAGTCCACTTGCTGAAACTTTTATATTTGTGTGTTTCAGACATCATGAGAATATTAAAAGGAGCGGGGGGAGGGACACACAATACATGATATTGTGTCTCGGTGGTTCCTATTGTAACACTGGTGGTCAGTTGAGACAATACTCTATACTAAGTCTGCTACAGTATTCAAACAATGGCCATGCTTCAAATACGTACATAAAAATGTTTTAACAAGTGACCTCCTATTATTAGTGAACAAAAAATTGTGTTACGGATGAGCTCCGTATTTTGTAAAGTATGTATCACAGCCCTGTTAAAACAAACCTTTATCCCTCCGATGAGCTAAAAGTATATTTCCTTTTTGTTTTGTTTGTACTATTATCTGTATCCTTTTCCCCTTTCCCCGCGAAAGATCTTGCACATATTTTAATATTTCTCTGACAGAGAATGGTCATTACCTTAGACACTCCTTTAGTGCCTTCAGTGTTGTGTGATCCTGTGATAATTACTGCTTTTTCGCATGTGCTTTGGAGTGTCTTACTGGGTAACTAATGAGGCACCACAGAGTCTGTCAGGCACACCCTTTAAAATATTTCTGGCAGTACATTCCAATGAGGTAGCACCTAAACATCCATTGTGACAAGACAGCAGATATTACTTTGCTCCTAGCTAACTTGTTGCCAACAGGATATATACAGCATGTGAAGAAAAGACTTACATCTCAGATGTTTCATAGCAATTTTTTGTTGTTGTTGTAGGAAAATAATTTCCTTTTTATTAGAAAACAGAATTCATAAAAAAATTAAATAAAAACACTTATTACAAAAATATATGCACTTTCATCAAGAAAGGAAGTAGAAAAGAAACTGCAGAGCTCAGATTGTATAGTAAATGACATGTTCTGGGTAAAATTCATTGTCACAATACTTAACATAAACCTGCCCACGATTTCCAACAGTTGTATCAATACCTTTTGGGGGCAATATTGTTGAACTACCACCTAGTGAAGTAGTGTGAACTAGTACCTTTACAGCAATCATTGCTCTATAAATACCACTGCTCCTGTTACAATATTTATTGGCATAACTGGGTGATGGACTGAAACTAACACCTTGGCCAAATTTGATTCGCCATGAGCGTCTCCAATCCAAATTGCTCTTAATTATAGAGTCAACGTTACTTTCACTTGTAGCATGATACAGAGTTATTTCCCTAACACTGCCATATCGGTTCATATATTCTGCTTTTTTCAGCTGATAACAGCACCATAAATATGGATTCATAACCTTCACAACAGATCTGACACGCAAGTTATGTGGCATAGAACAGGTTAGAAGTGATCTTTCAAATGTACCAATTTCTTCCTCTTCAACTTCATCAAAAGATGTCAATGTCCAACATGGATGTAGATGCTTCAGTGCTAGTTCTGTCATTGCTGAGTCACCTGCGACAGAAATTGATTAAGAAATCAGATGAGGCAACAAACACAGAAACATAAGATTACTGTTGTGAAGCACAGCAGCTACACATAGTTTTTACACACATTTTTCATGTTTGCATTTTTGGAAAAGAAAAAATATTTTCAGCTTGTAACACTATTGTTGTCATAATGCCACAGGGCACACTGTACCCTATGACATACAAACTGAAAAAGAGACACCATTTTGGGACAATGGTAAGATAATCTGATTCAACATTTACCTATAATTTTTCATGTTATCTAGTATAAACTATATCCCAAATATTGTAGTAAATAAATGTAAATTAGTGATACACCTAATGTGCTTCCAAGGGTATGGGTGTTAATGTATTGTGCAGCGTGTTACGGTTATGTAATGTGACATTTAACTTATTTTGACAGGAATAATGTTTATACAATTAGAAAGCAAATAGGAAATTCTTCAAGTGCAAATAATGCTACATATTTCCGTGAATAGTGAAATATCTTGTTAAAGACAAGGCTGTTACAGGAACAAAGAAATCAACTACTTAATTCCATTAATGCTCTCACTTTAAATGTGAAATTGTCTACTAACAATTTGAAGCTGTAAAACGCATATTTAAGATGTCTATCAACAAATACAAATGTAATCTGTCATTACTGCTAGAAACAAATGTGTTATTGAGTACAAAATTTTTCACTCTCAGTGTGGATTTGACGTGTCCTGCTTCAGCTACTGATCGCTTGTGTTTATTTGGTCCTTGAGCATAGGATGCTGGAAATGGAAGCTTGTGATTGGCTCATAGCACATTGGCTGCTGAGACAAGTCCCGTCTCCTTCTCCCAGAGCAGCCAGCTTGTACCATATAAAAGAAACGAACTTCACTGTATTAATGCATCACAGAAGTGACACAAAAGTTAATAGTGAGTCCCTCATTTTTGTAACAACAACACACACAGATCAAAACCGTATTTACAACAGCTACTTACTGTCATGTTGGCAATATGAGTGTAAACATGCCTTAATGGCATAAAGTCAGCCAGTTCCAGCAATCTCAGAATGACCAAGTAAAAGTGCGCTAGCAGTAGTTGTGTAACTGTACTACAGCCTTAGCAATGAAAGATGGCAATTCACACGGGTTGCAGCGTGGATGGGAACTGCATTGTTGTCACTTCCAAGTGACAGTTGCAGCACATGCTTTGCACTAGCAGAAAGCATGTATCCTGCAAATTATGTCTCTTGCTTGCTTATGTAGAATCTGCTGCTTACCATCACCATTGGCAATGACTGCTCACAACAAATGGAATGAAAAGTCACTAAATAACTCGCAGTGATCACGTTTAATGCTTGCACTGGCATGGCATTCACAATAGAGTGCTCAGAGCACTACTGAATGCTCCTTGGCTGTTGAAGAAAGCGTCACACAGATGCATAAACTCTACTGCCATCATTCGTGACTCCAACAGTAGGTCACAATGACCATCAGGGACTTAAGAACCCTGCAGCAGAACACACAAAGTGTCTTAGTAATATGCACCTGTATGAACAGCTAAACTGTTAAGTTCCCTTTCCCTATAGACAAAGCATAAAAATAAAAGTTCTGGTTGAAAGGAAAAACAGAGTGACATTGAGCTTGTATATATGTCAACCATTCAGGGAACTGGAGCAGTATCTTACATCAGAAAAATAACATGTCCGAGAATACTTCTTGAAAAACATATTATGCTGGAAGGACCCCCCCCCCCCCCTCCCCCTAGAAGTTCTGCCACACATCATTTAGCAGTATAATTAGAATTAATATTTCCTGTCACAGGGGCTAATGTCACCTATCCTGATAATTGCATGTGACATAGTGGTAAAACCCGTCAGTTGTCATAGAATGCATCTTCTCAAATAACCGTACCGTCTACATGTTAACGTGTCCATTTGAATGCCTTCAAACACGGTGGTTGTGTATATCTTAAGTCTTTGTTGGATGTCGTGCAGATTTGCAACTGAAAAAAGTTGCTTATATATTGGGGCATTATGCGTTCGATACATTTAAACCATTTTTGTTCTAAAAATGAAATGATGACGCTGATGGTATTCCTTGGATAGTGGAAGTGCCATTATATTTTTTTATGGTATAGATGCGAGTTAAATAGATTTTCTGCAGTAATCTATTAATTTGTATGCCGTTGCCCTTTCATGAGTTGATTACAACCTTAATTCATTCCTTAAACAAACAACATCCCACAAATTGTGAGAAAATTGTAATAAAAACAATTAATAAAAAAAAAACGAATCTAACAACTAAATACATTAACTCTGCATCACATGAAAACAGAGATACTCCACCTGATAGTGATATTTCCAAACAACAGCCACCTGCAGATTCGCGAAAAGAACATTTGGCACTGGCACTAACAGAATACAAATAGGTGTTACCAATGGGAAGATACTGAATTTGAGAACACTGAACTAGACAGTATGCACTCATGATTAAAATTTATTTGAAAAATTAAATTAATTACATATCAGTATTAGCGTATAAGGTGCATACTTTTAACCAGAAGAAATGTGACTGTTAAATTAGCTTGCCTGAAATTTCATGAGAAGTGAAATGTTACGAACTTCCAACTTCAAAGAAGAAGGCAGTCGTCCTGCTGTCTCGCCAAAGTAACTTTTCAAGAATATCATAAAAATTTGGCAGTAAAGTGGTGAGGGTACATATATAAGGAATCTCACTTAACAATTATTCACTGTTGTGCAGTAATCATTCCATGCTGTGTAATAATCAATCAAATAATACATTCACAAACACAAACAAATCTGTGTAGGTTGATATGGAATTCTGCACTTCCAACATTTTGTACCTCCAGATCTACTAAGGAGAAATGATACTGATCAATCTGTTCATTGCTTCTATAATAAAACTATTTAGTCACTAACTGTAGATAATAAGTGTTTTCAATTTGGAGAAAAGTATTTCCATCACTTGAACTAGGCCTAGAATATAGAAAGGACCTGTTTCACACATTTTTTAAGTAATACTATCTCTTTAACAAGTTCCACACTTTAATGAAAATATTTGTATGTTGCATTTCATTCATGTCAGTTTACAGAAATTTAACTCTGGGTGTGATTGCTAATTGAAAAGTTTTGTGCTGTTAAGTGTATCTTTAATTTCTCATCACAGGAGGGAGCATTTGCAGTAGCCATAGTGGTTTATGCATTGGAAGGTAGATCAATGGCCGACCATCCTCTTCATCAGTGAATTCTGGTTTTATTAACATATTGATAGGAAATATATTTTTATTTGATGAAAAAATGAACAAACACTTCTAAAATGTCTTTCGACAAGGAATGCCATCCATATCTACGGAGATGCTTCCCAAAATTATCTGTATCTTTATGCCAGTGCAACAAATATTGAATCTGTCACTACACAAAGCTCATTCAATAGATCAATATTTTCAATGAAAAATATGTGAACACATAAGCAGTCAGCTTTTTTAAATCTAAGCCTGACTATCTGAAAAATTCCCCACGATAGTCTCTGGAAAACGTCTATGAGTAGCACTGCATGTACTGAGCCTTCAACTGTACCAAGAACAGCTTGTTGTGAAGAATAAAGTTCACTTGCATGGAACTCTTGAACACCAAAATTAACAGCATCACTCATTGCTATACAGCTACTGGGGGTAATCATACTCTAAATCAACACTTATGTTATACCACCAGACAAACTCTCATTTTTTACATTTTGTAAATAATCCAAGATTCTTTGTTTGGAACTGTGATACACATGTATTGTGTGTAATGTAGATTTTATTATAAGGGAGAACACTAATCAGTGTAAAAAAAGTCCAAACCAATAGGCCTACATTGACGAACTGAAATAGGTGCTATATAATGTAGCTTGGTAGTTTGCAATGTGAATGCTAGGAGCATATCTAAGGGATTCTGCCTATTCTCTGCTCCCAAAATCATCTGTGAGGATGGTTAATTTAATTTCTTCCTTTGGCTTCATCACTAAACATTTGTTTACTGTTAGCATTAAATTCCCGCATACCTGCTTTACCATAGGAAAGTCATCAGTCGTCAAATGGAGATTCTCTTTTGTATGTGATTAAAGGAACTGTGTGTCTTTCATATAATGAGTCCAGACTATTACATTCATAAGTCTCTGAATTAAAATTCACCACTAACGTTGGCAATACATTAAGCAACAACAAAAATACTTGAATATATGGCTGTGATTAAAAGACTAAAATTGTTATAGTTCAAGAACAATAATGAATACAGTACAAGTAGCTCAATACTTTTCTGCATATTTTTACAGCTAATAGTGAATGTATTTGAAAAATAAAATGGGAACATGGAAATTATGGTATTCAGTAACCACACAGTCGCAGAAGATGGATCGTGCAACACGGTGAATCAATTATTATGGCAGATGAGAGCGAAAAAATACTAAACTGCATTACTAGTACAGCAACTGGTGTGATGTGGAAGAGTTTGTTCATGACAGTCAGGGGCTGTTTCAATAACTGTTAATCTCTTGGCAAAATGCTTCATTATCAATCAGTAAAGGAGTGTTTGGGTATTCCACATAAATCTAAATAAGTGAATACCCCCAGTACTACACAGTGTTAAACATGGTTTTCAAGCAGGTGAAGTACAGTATCAATAATAATGGATTACACTGCAAAAATACTAGTAATCAGAAAATTAAATAAGTGCAGCACATGTGTCTCTAAGCTTAACAAGTGGGTCCTACTGTTAATAAAAAATAGTATTTTACATAAATTGAGAGTACTAGAAATTAAAGACATGACATAAAGTTGAAATCACATTTACAAAACAGGACACAGGGGGGGGGGGGGGGGAGATACAATTAGAATTAATGGCAGACGCAAACAGCCCTGAAGCAGGAGCGCCACAAAGCTGTGTTATAGGGCCTTTGCTGTTCCTCCTATAACATGGGATACAGAGAAATGTAGTAAGTGCTATTCCAATACAATTGCCTGTGTAGGGCACCTTAAATATTAACTTCATTGGGAATCATCTGGAACGTGTATGTGTCTGGCACTATATCATGTTTTCAGTCTCCAACGAGTCCACCACAGTTTATACTTTTACCATTATTTCAGTATATACAATCTCCGACTTACAGGGATAATATCAGTAAACACTCGATTGTTTAAAAAACCGAACTCCCGTTAACAAAACAGCATCAAGTTTCTGATCACCTTGCTTTGAATGGGTTAAATACTTGACATTAAGCACGTAAGATAGAAATTAGTTTAGAAAAGATTTTAAATTGTTTGACGTTTGTTTTCATTATCAAACACTGGGTGAGTGTATACTGTGTAATTTACGTGAAAGTTAAGTTTTCACGCATCTCAGTGTATATAACGTCATATCTTTTGAACTGTGTGTCGTACAATAACATAATATTGCTGGTATATGAAGCGCTTTACGTGAACACTATCTGCAACATGCAGTCAGTAAGCTGATGCGCATGCTTGCTCATACAAAATGTAGTAAGCGATTAACTCAACCTTTCATCATTTTTAAGGGTGTCAACGAGAACGCATTTCGCTAAGGTCTGAAACGGTGTGCGAAGTTCGTTGCAAGTCAGTAAATGCTTTCATTCTCTGAAGCTGTCAGACGTTTTAAAACCGTACCCATAAAACTTCTCCACTACGGACACAACAATAAGCACTACACAATCCACACCGCACATACCGGTAACGCACTGATCCTAATAAGATAAACGTACGTGTCACTAATAAATTATAATTTTTGAAATTCACCACGGTAATAAGAATGAGAGTGGTAACTTACGAAGTTGGAATTTTCGGTAAGCCCTTGACAGAGATGACAACCAGATGCCCCACAGCAGCTTACTTCCCCAATCACCTTACTGACATCAGACCTATATAGTAGCGCTGCCTCGCCTCGCCTATTCCGGATGAAAGAAAATCCCTAAACAGTAGTGCCAACATAGTAGTGCCAACATTATACGTTGTCGCCCTCTACTACGCTGCACGTAATGCACCGGTTGACGACAGCTTCGATAGCGGTATAAAGTGAAGATGCCTGCAGCCTGCAGTGATGAATTCAGGGGATGGCCTGGGGGGAGGGGGGAAGTCCCGCCTCCGCAAACTGGAAATCCCCCCCCCCCCCCCCCCCCCCCCCGAGAAATTATCTCTAGTCGTGGTGAAACGTAAAAATTATCACCTGGTCTGTTAACGTGTAACGTTGTGACAAAATTTAAACTACGCCAGCTACTGCTGCTAACGAAGTTTGGAGTCAACTATGGAGAAGTCGTGGTGACATGCAGTTTTTACAAGCAAAATGAATGTGTAACACAATAGGTGGGGGCTGGGTCCCTATAGTTCGGTTTCGTTAATTATCGGTTCGGTTTGGAACATAGCGTCGATTGTTCTGTTTTTATTATTATCATTATTATTATTATTATTATTGCCAACACCAACAAATTAGCAGTTGCTGTATAATAAGTGTGCGGTAAAGCTAAGCGTTGCAAGGTGTGTTGGCAACGCCGATTGTGGAATAAGTCAGCCTTTCCTCTCTCATGTTTTCCCCACCGCACCTCCAATCGGCCTAACGTGTAAGCTAATCCCTTAGCCACAGTCTAACATAACAGTCGCGACACTTCGCCTCGATTTTGTTGCCTTCAGCGCCAGCAGCGCTCCAAGCGGCCGGTAGGTTGAACTGTGAGTTCGGCGCGATCGTGAAAGCGACTAGTGGTTGTTTATTTTGATTTATACAATGGTTTTTACCATCGGGAGCGTTTGTAGCGCAATAAATTGCAGCAGCAATAGGAAGAAGACACCACAGCTATCTTTTTTAGGTTTCCTAAGGATCCTGAGAGGTATATAACATGATGTTACTAAACTGTATCGTCAGGATTCATTTGCAAATGTATGTGTATAAATCATGAATGTTTCATTTTAGGAGGAAAAAAATGGCTAGTTAATAGCAGATGAGAAGACCTTATGAAGAAAGACCCGGTTTACCTGTATAATAACATTAGGTTTTGTTCGCTACATTTCGAACAAAACCAGGTCATGAACGCAGACAATAACAAACTCGTGTGGAATGCAGTATCCACACTGTTTGACATTCCAAATAAGCCACCTCAACTGACGATGAGGAAGAGACTGCCACAAAGATACCACAGTCAATCTAAAGCTGTAAAACAGTCCTATGACACAGAAGCAGCTAGTTCAACTATCCATTTATTAGTGCCAGATTCGTGAGAATCATCAACACAAGACCTGCTTTGACGATGAAGTGGTTAGATTAAGTGCAGCTGCTCGTGTCTTACAAAAGCGTGTGAAGTGTCAGAATGTCCAGATCGCTAGACTTCGAGCGAAACTATTATGGGACAAGGAAAGTGCCTACAGACAGATTGTTTGAAAATTATTCAAGTATTTGGCTTTTCGTGAAATGTAATGTAACCAGCTCATTATGTTTTCAGCATATTTCTCCCACTATTTGTCAGTTGCTTGTCCCACTTAGAATAATATAAAGATGAAGGTCGTGGAAACAAGTGACAATGACAAACACAGTAGGCCTACAGAATGATAAACGAGCTGTCCATCGCTTTTGCATGTAGAGGTACATGTCTGTGCTTCTTACATGTGAATCTGTGTGTTTATATTCTTTTGATATCAACGTGGTAAGCTGCAATTCTGTCCAATGTCACAAGTGTTTCTTCACGAATGTGTTGTAGCTTGCCACTCTATTCATGGTTTTTGTCCATACTTGCGCTTATTTTAGAATCATTTTTAGAAACATACACTCCTGGAAATTGAAATAAGAACACCGTGAATTCATTGTCCCAGGAAGGGGAAACTTTATTGACACATTCCTGGGGTCAGATACATCACATGATCACACTGACAGAACCACAGGCACATAGACACAGGCAACAGAGCATGCACAATGTCGACACTAGTACAGTGTATATCCACCTTTCGCAGCAATGCAGGCTGCTATTCTCCCATGGAGACGATCGTAGAGATGCTGGATGTAGTCCTGTGGAACGGCTTGCCATGCCATTTCCACCTGGCGCCTCAGTTGGACCAGCGTTGGTGCTGGACGTGCAGACCGCGTGAGACGACGCTTCATCCAGTCCCAAACATGGTCAATGGGGGACAGATCCGGAGATCTTGCTGGCCAGGGTAGTTGACTTACACCTTCTAGAGCACGTTGGGTGGCACGGGATACATGCGGACGTGCATTGTCCTGTTGGAACAGCAAGTTCCCTTGCCGGTCTAGGAATGGTAGAACGATGGGTTCGATGACGGTTTGGATGTACCGTGCACTATTCAGTGTCCCCTCGACGATCACCAGTGGTGTACGGCCAGTGTAGGAGATCGCTCCCCACACCATGATGCCGGGTGTTGGCCCTTTGTGCCTCGGTCGTATGCAGTCCTGATTGTGGCGCTCACCTGCACGGCGCCAAACACGCATACGACCATCATTGGCACCAAGGCAGAAGCGACTCTCATCGCTGAAGACGACACGTCTCCATTCGTCCCTCCATTCACGCCTGTCGCGACACCACTGGAGGCGGGCTGCACGATGTTGGGGCGTGAGCGGAAGACGGCCTAACGGTGTGCGGGACCGTAGCCCAGCTTCATGGAGACGGTTGCGAATGGTCCTCGCCGATACCCCAGGAGCAACAGTGTCCCTAATTTGCTGGGAAGTGGCGGTGCGGTCCCCTACGGCACTGCGTAGGATCCTACGGTCTTGGCGTGCATCCGTGCGTCGCTGCGGTCCGGTCCCAGGTCGACGGGCACGTGCACCTTCCGCCGACCACTGGCGACAACATCGATGTACTGTGGAGACCTCACGCCCCACGTGTTGAGCAATTCGGCGGTACGCCCACCCGGCCTCCCGCATGCCCACTATACGCCCTCGCTCAAAGTCCGTCAACTGCACATACGGTTCACGTCCACGCTGTCGCGGCATGCTACCAGTGTTAAAGACTGCGATGGAGCTCCGTATGCCACGGCAAACTGGCTGACACTGACGGCGGCGGTGCACAAATGCTGCGCAGCTAGCGCCATTCGACGGCCAACACCGCGGTTCCTGGTGTGTCCGCTGTGCCGTGCGTGTGATCATTGCTTGTACAGCCCTCTCGCAGTGTCCGGAGCAAGTATGGTGGGTCTGACACACCGGTGTCAATGTGTTCTTTTTTCCATTTCCAGGAGTGTATATGCCTTTTGATACTACACAAACTCTTGGAGGCAATAAACTAACCCGAATAATTCGGAAATTACGTAGGAAATGGATCCAAACAAACATTATGCTTACGACGCGTCTGACGTTCACCTTACCTGCCGCTCTGAGCGCTAGTGTCGCTCCATCTGTCAAACGGCAACAACTTTTACCGCAGTGAGTGTCGCGACTGTTATGTTAGACTGTGCCTTAGCTGTGCAGCCCACCCTCGCTGCCAACTTTATTCTCATCCGCCACTCGTATCTATACTTTATTTGCCCTTAGAATAAACCTGATGTCGCAAAATACGTCCCCAGGTATTGCTACGGAATTGGAAGTAGCATCTGACATTATAAAAGATTGTTTTAATTTTTTTATTGCATTACTGGGAATATTTGCAAGATTTAATAGCAATATAGATTTTTCCTAATCGATGAGTACAAACTTTAAACAAAATATTTGTGTACACTTGACAATGATTTTCGCAGTGTCAATGGTGATACACAATTTTTTTCCTAAAGAAGCGGTACATTCCACAATGAGTGGGACGTTTGGCAACGCTGCTCTACGAATATAATCTAAGCTTTCATTGTTGTATAAAAACTCAATCCATTGTTGAAACTATTGTAAGGTTTTAACAGTCAGTCGACAGGTTACTATGGAAGTGTGATGTGATTATGTAGCGTACTACATGCAGTCTTCGTCAGTTTATAACATAAAAGGAAGTGTTTGTGCCGATATACAATGTCGAAACAACAAACTTTAATTTCTTTCTTTTCTAATAAAAGACAGTGTATTGCAAAAGACAACTGTGATTCTACTAAAAGAAGTGCTAGTGATTGTGACGATGAAATGCGTAGGTCTACCAAGTCTTCAGTTTCCCTTCCACAGTTTTCAAACGATAAATGTGCTATTTCTGTCCCATTCGTAAATTGCAATTCTAAACAAAGTATTGAACGCGAGATTAAGTATCAGCAAAAATGGGAGTGTAAGTACTTGGTTGTACTTTGATCGCGAGTGGGGTGGGGATTTCGGCAAACTGTGTGAAATGCATTTAAAAAACGATATCGAAGGTCTACAGACAACAGGAAGAGTGTTCATTTCTGTACCTTTCACTAAATTAAGAAAAGCTACCGGAAGCACGGGGAAACTTGAAAAGCACGCCAACTCAGAAAAACATGCAAGAGCCGCTGCACTTGAAAATTGTAGATTACAGGGATTAAACGCTCCAATTCATACACAGATAGTTAAACAAGATGAAAATGAAAAAGCTTTAAACCGCTAAGCATTGTCGTCGTTAATTCGAAGTCTGTATTTCGTTAGCAAGGAAGAAATACCCCACACAACAAAATATGAACCTCTAATTCGTAAGGTAGTACTGAAAAGCGACATTAATCTTGAAAAGTGGTTAAAATTTCAGAGCGAAAGGTCCACATATCTTAGTAAGTGTACTGCGTCAGAATTGTTGACTTGTTTGGGAGAGTCTTTTAGACTTTCAAGATGAAACATTTCTCCATGACAAATACTTTTCATTAATGGCAGACGAATCTACAAATGTTTCCAACCCAAGTGAACTGTCTTTAGTAGTTCAATAAGTTGTACTGTCTCCATCGTTTGAAGTGAAGGAAAGGTTTATATGTCTCGTTGAGTTGAAAAGCACTTCAGCTGAATCCATATTTACAGCAATTGATGCTGAACTAAAGAAAAGAAAACTTTCTTACGACAGATTATTATCTTGTTCTTTCGACGGTGCTGCTAATTTTAGTGGTTCTATCTCTGGAGTTCGCGATCAGTTGTCAGAGAGAAAGGGCCATAAGCAGCCATACATTCACTGTAGAGCACATGTTTTGTCAAATGCTGCCACCAACTCTAGGAATAAACACCCCTTTATAAAACGCACATTACATGTTGTTAAAGACATTTACAAACTTTTTCATGGCTCTTCCAAACGAGAAAATGTTTTGCATGAAATTCAGTGTGCTTTAGAGCAACCTGTTTTAAGTATTTATCGCACAGTTCATGCTATTTTCCTAACCTACAAGTCCATTATAATGGCATGTGAACAGATACACAAAGATGGCGTGGATTTAACAAGTTTAGCTGGAGGAATGTTGTTGGAAATGATGAATTCCAATTTCATTGTAGGTTTAGTGATTTTAGACGATATGTTAAATGCAGTCTCAAACTTACGTAAAGTTTTGCAGAGACAATCACTTAAAATATCGCAAATCCCTCTACTTGTTTCTGGAACTCTGGAACATTTAAGACACATTGACAGTCTTTGTGACTGCAATGGACATAGTGCAGAAATTGAAACTCTAAATAAAATTAAAAAACTGCAGGAAGACACAACAGAATTTAAAGGTGTGCTATTCACGAACGTAGAGGACCAGATTAAAGCTATGAAAAGTGCAAGGAAATTTGTTAAAAGTATGACTGATGAAATTGAGCAACGGTTTGATGAGAAGGCAATAAAAGTGATAGAACTAAGTGCATATTTTAAAATTTTAAAAAATGTCTAGAGTTTAGTGATAATGATTGTTAAGAACTATGCTTAATTTTGGGACTTACAAATGTCGACGCTGTTATTGCAGACTTGCATTCTTTTAGGTACGTTGTTAGTAATAAATTAGATGATGCGTCTTCTGATGTTGCTTCTTTCATTCCGAGAGCCGACATCGGCTATGAAGCACTACGGACACTCGCTGAACGTGTACTGTGCATTCCCGTTTCGACTTGCACTGTGGAAAGGTTATTAAGTACAATGAACAGAATGATGGCAAAAATAAGGAATAGGATAGGTCAGGGAACGCTCCAAGCTTGTGTGAAGATTTCAACTGAAGGGGACGAGGAGCCAAAAGAAAGTTTTATTGATGACGTCATCAAGAGATATGCTGTAAAATAGCCACAACGTATTAGTTTGATGTAAATGTGAGTTTTTTTTGCATGCAATAAAATTATTTTATTATTTAATATAATTAACTTAGGCTTAGTCTAACAACTTAGTACTTAACCTACATATTATTTAATTATATTTTAGCTATTCATGAAAAATTTTAAATATTAATAGCGCTGCTACGTCTTTAGAACGCTATCACTTAAATTTTAAGCCTATAACTTTGTCTTCTCCTCCCTCTCCCCCTCTCCTCCCCCCCCCCCCCCCCGGTCAAGCTATATATCCCCCCCAGGGGAAAGTGACTGTATTCATCACTGGCCGTCTGGCAACGAGAAATAGGTTTACTTCAACCCAGTTGGGAAGGTCTTTTCATTTCGAACAGGAAAAAGAAAACTGGCAGTCATGCAAACTGCAGCGCCATCACTGGATTACATGTGAAGCGCTAGGACATCCTTGATTAGCAAAGAGCGCGAAATTTTAGCAGATGTGGATCAGTACTGTACAGCTCCGTTTCCAGATAAGCTTTTGTGTACTGAATAGTGCATACCACAACTCCATCATACAGATCTATCTGCTCAGCGACGAACGTAAGACTTAAACATACCTTGCCTCTCCCAGCCCTAGTAGAGAAAAGTGGAAATGTTCTTACAAGGAACAGTGCAACATCGACAACCAAGGGATGACCAGATGAGTAGTGGCTGACGGGAAGCAAACTTCGCCTTCCTCACGCCAAGTCTGGAGCCGAGCGACCGCTACGGTCGCAGGTTCGAATCCTGCCTCGGGCATGGATGTGTGGGGTATCCTTAGGTTAGTTAGGTTTAATTAGTTCTGAGTTCTAGGCGACTGATGACCTCAGAAGTTAAGTCGCATAGTGCTCAGAGCCATTTGAACCTCACGCCAATACACAATGTGTATGACTCCCCTTTCGAAGCATAAGAAACAAAACAGATCAAAGTTGTCAGCCATAGAGTTGCCAGGTCCAAAAACAGAAACGTCGGACTCGGCGATATTTTGCTCTGAAAGACAGACTATCTATTTTAAATACAAATATACTCATTTGGATATTTTCAATAGTTATTAATTATCAATCATAATTTAACAATTACAATACACAACAACTAAATGCTGAGTCCTGTTAATTGCTCAGTCTTTGTCCTACTATAATCTTATGTCAAAACAGCTTTTAATTAAATAATAAAAACGTAGGACACACACATAAGAACAGCATGGTTGGTACGTTGATAGAGCCTCATGGCATTTCTCCGTAATCTTTCTCGTATTATTCCTTGCCCTTATATTGTTAGATTGGAACGGGTCATAGTTGTACTATACTGCTAGAAACCCGGCAAAAGCCTAACTTGTATATATTTGGATGGACACGATTGTAAAATGCCAGACATGTCAGGCAGAAGCTGGATACATGGTAAACATAGTCAGGAACCAAGAAGTAGTATTTTTTATGTAGTTCAGGTTACTAGTGAGGGTTTGACTATTGACGACAGTAGGTTGCAGTTTCTGGCGATGAAATTTTTTATATTTGCCTTGGAAATACAGTCTTTTCTTTGTTGCAACCGCATGCAATTACCTCCTTATTTACCAACCACATTTCAACTAGTTTTGAAGACGAATCTCTGCGTTAACAAGAACTTAAGTAACAAGAACTTAAGCCATAGATGGTAGACACTGCAACGTATTTGTTTTATGTAAAAGTACATTCTATCAAATAAAACTTTAAGCAGTTGTCCCATTTTATATGCACAAATATTTAAATAGTTAAGGTTCACTTTTCTGCTTTTATTCGCAGTTTCTGTCGGGCTAACATTCACGAAAAGTATCTGTAAACTTAAAAAAGAAAACATTTTCTAGCGTGAAAGCAACTTGGCATTAAGAATTATATCTAGTGTCAGTCCTAGATCATCATGCAGAGACCTCTTTAAGAAACTTGGTATTCTAACTACTACTTCTCAGTACATATACTCGTTGATGTCCTTTGTCATTTCCAATATGTCTCTTTTTCACAAAATAGTGCAAAACATGATTATAATACCAGAACCAAAAACAATCTGTTTAAGGACTATAAATGCTTAACATTAGAACAAGAATGAGTCAAACACATGGGCACTCATACAATCAATAACTTACCAGAGCATAAAAAGGTCTTGTAAAATGTTTTATGAGACGCACTAAAATGACCTCGTCTCGGGACAATACTCTCACAACAAGACACTTCCAGGACTCTCTTTCTATTCCTCCGAATACCCAAATATGATTGATTTAACTTTTTAAAGGTCCTCTCTTGTTCTTCCGTCTAGCTATATGAGATTCGTCTACTTCTACAACTTTATTTGCTCCACCAATTGGTACACTACCATTTGTCACTACCACGTAACAGACTTCTCGGCAGAACCCGAAATAGTCACACACGGTATTTGCAAATAACTGTTTCTGATGCTGTTGCTTGCAACGTGTAGTATCGAATCCAGCACGATAGAAGAATTACGCTCGTCTGAATGGATAACTTAGAAGAGTCGAACCACGTATTTTTCCTGATACTCGTTCGTTTTCTGCATTGTCTGCAATGAAATTGCATCGTTATTTCAGCATCGACACTCCTCTTACGAAGTTTTACAGACTTTGCAGCACCACAGTCAACACAGTCCCTCCTTTCATTGTCCGGAAGAACTCCATATTTGCAGCAAAAGTCCAACAATTCTCTAGGCTGGATATGCCTGGAATTAGAGTTTTCCATGTCAGAGAATCCGCCGAAGAAACGTCAAGAGCACCTGACATCACACTCGCTATCGACAGAAACCACCTGGGTTTCCCAATCAAGTCACAAATAAATCGCGAGGAAATGTAATGTAGAGGAACTAAAGGAATGACGGAATACAGATAAAAATGGCGATCACAAATAATTGATCATAACGCCCGCCACGAAACTCGATGATCGATTTACTACCGCACTTTCGATATGTATAGTTTGTACCCCACAACTTCGAGAGGCAATTATTCTTGGAAATTACCAAGGTCGGTTTCAGTGTGAATTAAAGAATTTCCTGTTGGCCAACACCTTCTACTCCATTGATGAATATCTTCACAAGGATTGTAGCTCATAACTCTGTCTGCATTAGAACTGTACAATATCCATGTATCTGAGTAAAAAACAACAAAAAACCATCCCAGAGACTCCTCTCCAAGAGATCCACGGAAAACGATACATGTAATGCAATAGTACAGATGAATTTCTAAGCAAAAATTCATAATATCTCCTCAGTATTCTTAGATCTACTTTTGTGGCCTTTCTGGCCTTAATCATCATTCTTTGTCTATCTACAGTGTAATTTAAAAATTGAAATGTATGTGTATCTGTATGTATAACTGCATATTCATTCAGAAGTCAAGTATCATAACTCATACATAAAGTTATGTGTTAGCTAATCTGTTCCTGTTATTTGTATGATAAGAACAATGTACTCATGCACTAAACAATAATTTGTAAAAACTTCACTTGCTCTATATCCAGAGATATATTCTCATATGAATCTGCAGAACTCGAAATAAATAAATAAATAAATAATAAATTAAGCTTGTGTGAGACTGAATTACTGCGATGATATCATCAAACCATGAAGCCTGAAAATTCGGAATCGTGACTTGTATTTACTTAAACAGATTCAGAAAACTCAAAACAAAAATATAAAGTTTACATTGTGATATGAAGCGCCATCACAAACTACGAGTAATTTCATAATTTGTTTTGCATTAGCACTATGTTGAAGCATTTATTTATTGATTCTGCCAGTTTCAGTGTCTGCATTTTCAATATTTTACCAGGTTCCCAAATAGCTTCATTATAACACTTTTATTTGCAATATGATGGCTTTTAATGCAGGAATCTAATGACATTTTACAAATTTTCAACGACACGTAAATTAGGAGACTGGAGTGTCTTGAGCTGTCCTGCAGGATTGTATAGGAACTGCATTGTAATGCTTGTGTCAGTACCACTATTCTTTGTACAGTACCACAGTGCTGTTGGAGGATATATGTTGTTATCTACATCCACATTTCGAATACCACCATACGGTAGTTGGCTGTGGTGGAGTGTCTATACAGGTGCAGATCCGAGTGGGGCAAAAGGGGGGGGCGTGATCATGAAGCCCCCAAACTCCAAATTCCTCAGCCAGAGCGAAAACTAAAACCATGTCTCGAAAATGGCAGGAAGCTATATTGAACACAGGATATTTTGCTTTTCCCTGCTACGTGCTGGGCCCTGCAGAGAATGTTCCAACAGGAAGGTTGAAATGGCTCTGAGCACTATGGGACTCAACTGCTGAGGTCATTAGTCCCCTAGAACTTAGAACTAGTTAAACCTAACTAACCTAAGGACATCACAAACATCCATGCCCGAGGCAGGATTCGAACCTGCGACCGTAGCGGTCTTGCGGTTCCAGACTGCAGCGCCTTTAACCGCACGGCCACTTCGGCCGGCTCCAACAGGAAGGGTGCACACTCATAGACGGATCCTACCCGCCATCGTCAACAAATCGACACCGTTTGATAACATATGGGCAGGACTGGCAAACTTGTGCAGGAACAGTAGCACAAGGAAGATGGAAAATACTGACTGAATGACAGCGTTCTGTACATATACACACTCACATAACAGTAATGTACTGACCTGGCGCTCACAGTTGTTACGTTCAGTGTAATACTGACGATGGAGACCACACACTTCAGTTTCATCTCGTGAAAATTTTCATGCTGTCAATGTTGCTAGAGTTTTTTGATATTATAGTTCTTTTAACAATTACATGACACATGTTCTTGTAATAGTTTTAACTGCAGTATTCTTCCAAGATCCAATTTCCTGGTTGTACTTAGTACTGATATAAACAAATTATTGTAATTAATACTGGTATACTAAAAATTTTACGTACCTCATTGTTAGAATAATAATAATAATTATTATTATTATTATTTCTCTTTCCTGTCCCAGACGTTATGTCTGGTTAAAAATGGAAAGTGACACAGACCTTCATCAAGTGTGACTTCCTTTTAACTGTACGGTATACGTTACATTGCATTTAGGAACTTTTGGGTAATTGAACATGTATCAATAATTACAGATTTCTGTAGTTGTATATATACGTTTGGATGTAGCTGTATTGCGTTGATGTACTGGTGGATATTGTGTGTTATGACTCTTGTAGTTGATAGTGTAATTGGTATGATGTCAACTGTATCCTGATGCCACATGTCTTTGACTTCCTAAGCCAGTTGGATGTATTTTTTAATTTCTTCTCCTGTTTTCTTTTGTATATTTGTTGTATTGGGTATGGATATTTCGATTAGTTGTGTAAATTTCTTCTTTTTATTGGTGAGTATGAAGTCAGGTTTGTTATGTGGTGTTGTTTTATCTGTTATAATGGTTCTGTTCCAGTATAATTTGTATTCATCATTCTCCAGTACATTTTGTGGTGCATACTTGTATGTGTGAACGTGTTGTTTTATTAGTTTATGTTGTATGGCAAGTTGTTGATGTATTATTTTTGCTACATTGTCATGTCTTCTGGGGTATTCTGTATTTGGTAGTATTGTACATCCGCTTGTGATGTGATCTACTGTTTCTATTTGTTGTTTCAAAGTCTGCATTTATCTGTTGTGTTATTGGGATCTTTAATAATATGCTTGCTGTAATATCTGGTGTTTATTGTTTGATCCTGTATTGCAATCATGAATCCTTCCGTCTCACTGTATATATTGCCTTTTCTTAGCCATGTGTTGGATGCATCTTGATCGATGTGTGGCTGTGTTAGATGACACGGGTGCTTGCCATGTATTGTTTTCTTTTTCCAATTTACTTTCTTCATATCTGTTGATGTTATGTGATCAAAAGGGTTGTAGAAGTGGTTATGAAATTGCAATGGTGTAGCCGATGTATTTATATGAGTGATTGCTTTGTGTATTTTGCTAGTTTCTGCTCGTTCTATAAAGAATTTTCTTAAATTGTCTACCTGTCCATAATGTAGGTTTTTTATGTCGATAAATCCCCTTCCTCCTTCCTTTCTGCTTAATGTGAATCTTTCTGTTGCTGAATGTATGTGATGTATTCTATATTTGTGGCATTGTGATCATGTAAGTGTATTGAGTGCTTCTAGGTCTGTGTTACTTCATTTCACTACTCCGAATGAGTAGGTCAATATTGGTATAGCATAAGTATTTATAGCTTCTGTCTTGTTTCTTGCTGTCAATTCTGTTTTCAGTATTTTTGTTAGTCTTTGTCTATATTTTTCTTTTAGTTCTTCTTTAATATTTATGTTATCTATTCATATTTTTTGTCTGTATCCTAGATATTTATAGGCATCTGTTTTTTCCATTGCTTCTAATCAGTTGCTGTGGTTATCCAATATGTAATCTTCTTGTTTAGTGTGTTTTCCCTTGACTACACTATTTTTCTTACATTTGTCTGTTCCAAAAGCCATATTTATATCATTGCTGAATACTTCTGTTATCTTTAGTAATTGGTTGAGTTGTTGATTTGTTGCTGCCAGTAGTTTTAGATCATCCATGTATAGCAAATGTGTGATTTTGTGTGGGTATGTTCCAGTAATATTGTATCCATAATTTGTATTATTTAGCATGTTGGATAGTGGGTTCAGAGCAAGGCAGAACCAGAAAGGACTTAATGAGTCTCCTTGGTATATTCCACACTTAATCTGTATTGGCTGTGATGTGATATTATTTGAATTTGTTTGGATATTAAGTGTGGTTTTCCAATTTTTCATTACTATGTTTAGGAACTGTATCAATTTAGGATCTACTTTGTATATTTCCAATATTTGTAGTAACCATGAGTGGGGTACACTATCAAAAGCTTTTTGGCAATCAATGTATGCGCAGTGTAGCGACCTTTGTTTAGTTTTAGCTTGATATGTCACCTCTGCATCTATTATCAGTTTCTCTTCACATCCTCGTGCTCCTTTGCAACAGCCATTTTGTTCTTCATTAATAATTTTGTTCTGTGTTGTATGTGTCATTAATTTCTGTGTAATGACTGAAGTTAATATTTTGTATATTGTTGGTAGGCATGTTATGGGGCGATATTTTGCTGGGTTTGCTGTGTCTGCTTGATCTTTAGGTTTCAGATAAGTTATTCCATGTGTAAGTGTATCAGGGAATGTGTATGGGTCTGCAATGTAACTGTTAAATAATTTAGTTAGATGTGAATGTGTTGAGGTGAACTTCTTTAGCCAGAAATTTGCTATTATATCTTTTCCAGGGGCTTTCCAATTGTGAGTAGAATTAATTGCTTGGGTGACTTCATGTTGCAAAATTATCACTTCAGGCATTTGTGGTATCATCTTGTATGTGTCTGTTTCTGCTTGTATCCACCGTGCATGCCTGTTATGTTGTACCGGGTTTGACCATATGTTGCTCCAGAAGTGTTCCTTGTCTGTTATGTTTGGTGGATTGTCTATTTTAATGTGTGTGTTATCTATTGTCTGATAAGATTTCTTTTGGTTTGTGTTGAATGTTTGGTTTTGTTTCCTTCTATTTTCACTTTTTTGTCTCTTCTATGTCGTTTGGCCAATGCTTGTAATTTCTGCTTTGTTTCATCTAACTGCTCTATCGCTTCTTGTTGTGGGATTTTACCTAACCTTTTTCGTTTGTTGTCTGATATTTCATTTCTTATAAATTGTGTTAGCTGTCCAATGTCTTTTCTCAGTTTTTCTATTCTGATCTGTAGCCTGTGTTACCATGGTGGTTTTGTGGGTTTTTTCTGTGTGTTGGTTTGCTCTGATCTCTGCCTAATGTGTATATTTAGTGTAATGAGTGCTCCTATATAAACCAGTAGTTGTAACACTTCCATAGTTGTATTTTCATTGATTTTGTTGTGTATGATTGTGTTGATAGTTGTTATTGTTGTTTCGACTTGTGGGTTATTTGGTGGTCTATGCAAGAATGGTCTGATGTCTGTATTTGTGTCTTTGTATTATATATATGTTAGCTGAAATTTTTCTTCTATATCTAACTTGTGTGTCACTTCATGTTCTATTTGTGCTTGTTCTGGTGGCTGTCTTAAGATTTTGTTTTCCTCTGATTGTTTAATTGATGCGTGGTGTTCTTTGTTAGTTTGCTCTGGGATGTTTGAGTCCATTACTGTGTTTCCTTCTTCTTCTGATTGCACATTATTTTGTTCCGTATTTGTTGTACTTGTTGTTTGATGTTTACTAATTCTGACTGGAGTATCCTGTTATTTTTTATTATTACACAGATCCGATCAGCTAGTCGTTCTTCTGTTAAAAATTTTAATTCTGGGTATCTGGTAATACATTTTATGTATACTTGTGATCTGTATCTAGTTGTGTTGGTTCCTAAGTTTGTATCTTGGTAATAACAGAACATGAGGTGTCGGTTAACTTCATCTGACCATCTCATCCTCTGCCTTTGTTTTCCTTCTAGAGTGGTTGCAGGAAGCATATCCTACAAAACACCTGGATTTAAATCATTTACCGTGTGGTTAGCAGTGTCGTTACCATTTTGAACAGGCATAGGGTTCAAGCGTCGTCCCCGACCATGACAACACTTGTCCAAGGCTTCATTAGTTCTGTCCTGAACCAACTAATCACACTAAAGGAGGGGTTAGCCCTATTAGTGGTTTGTTCTTTTCGTCGCCTTTTACGACTGGCAGAACATACCGGAGGCCTACTCTTTTCCCGGGCCTCCACGGGATTATTATTATTATTATTATATTTTCCTTTCTCAGGCGTTATTATTATTATTATTATTATTATTATTACTAAGTGTCTGTGGCACGTTAAATCTGGGGTTGGCCAGTTAAATTTAGTGGTCTGGGTAGTCTGTAACGATCTGTGACCTCCATCCCTCCCCAGCCTTAACCTTGGATCTGTGCCCATTACCTTCTATACCACTGATTCTAAAACAAACCTAGTATTTTTCACTTATACACATTTGTCTTCAGTACATAAATACAATGTGTTGCCCATTATTCCTTCAATAAATGATTCCAGGTCATATGGGAGGAACCCATATCAAATAGGAATAACAGAAGATATTTAATGGGTACAACAACGGACAGCACAAATGATCACAGGTTTCTTTTACCCATGGGACAGAATCATGGAGATGCTGAAAGAACTGAACTGGCAGACACTTGAAGATAGATGTAAATTATCCCATGAACATCTGCTTCAGAAATTTCGAGACCCAACTTTAATTGATGAATCTGTAGTTTAGTCAGCATACATTGTGATCCCTGACAGTTGCAGTGGGCTGGGCGTGGCAGTTTTGTGGGCCAACCTCAACCTATAACGTAATGTGATTTTGTAAATGTCTCTATGGCAATGCGTCAGTGTCGCCACAGTTCTGTAGATGTCTGCTGCAACTGTCAGCGTTTCACAGTTGAAAGCTGACAACAGCACTTTGAGCTGTCAGGAATCTTCATAGGCCATCTTGGCTATAGGAATATATTACAACCCCCTACACATTGCTCACATAGAGATTGTAAAGACAGTATTAGACTAATTACTGTGCACACAGAGATACTTAAGCAATGATTTTTTTCACTCCATATGTGAGTGGAACGGAAAAAATTCCTAATAACTGGTAGAGTAGGACATATCCGCAATCATCCACTTCACAGTGGTTTGCAAAGTATACGAGCCGTGGCTAGTTAGTTAGTTAGTTACTTTCATATACCATGGCTCATTTTGCACGATAAATCGTCATGATGTGGAACGAGTCATTTTACATTCATATTGCAAATTAATTTGTACATATATTTGTATTCTAAACATCACCGTATGTTGTTGTTGTTGTGGCCTTCAGCCCAGAGACTGGTTTGATGCAGCTCTCCATGCTACTCTATCCTGTGCAAGCTTCTTCATCTCCCAGTACCTACTGCAACCTACATCCTTCTGAATTTGCTTAGTGTATTCATCTCCTGACCCCCTCTACGATTTTTACCCTCCACACTACCCTCCAATACTAAATTGGTGATCCGTTGATGCCTCAGAATACTCCTCACCAACCTATCCCTTCTTCTAGTCAAATTGTGCCATAAATTTCTCTTCTCTCCAATTCTATTCAATACCTCCCCATTAGTTACGTGATCTACCCATCTAATCTTCAGCATTCTTCTGTAGCACCACATTTCGAAAGCTTCTATTCCGTTCTTGTCTAAACTATTTATCGTCCACGTTTCACTTCCATACATGGCTACACTCCATACAAATACTTTCAGAAAAGACTTCCTGACACTTAAATCTATACTCAATGTTAACAAATTCCTCTTCTTCAGGAACGATTTCCTTGCCATTGCCAGTCTACATTTTACATCCTCTCTACTTCGACCATCATCAGTTATTTTGCTCCCCAAATATCAAAACTCATTTACTACTTTAAGTGCCTCATGTCCTAATCTAATTCACTCGATTTAATTCGACTACATTCCATTATCCTCGTTTTACTTTTGTCGATGTTCATCTTATATCCTCGTTACAAGACACTGTCCATTCCGTTAAGCTGCTCTTCCAGGTCCTTTGCTGTCTCTGACAGAATTACAATGTCATCGGCGAACCTCAAAGTTTTTATTTCTTCCCTGTGGACTTTAATTCCTACTATGAATTTTTCTTTTGTTTCCTTTACTTCTTGCTTAATATACAGATTAAATAACATTGGGGATAGGCTACAACTCTGTCTCACTCCCTTCCCAATCGCAGCTTCCCTTTCATGCTCCGTGACTCTTATAACTGCCATCTGGTTTCTGTAAAAATTGTAAATAGCCTTTCACTTCCTGTATTTTACCCCTACCACCTTCAGAATTTGAAAGAGAATATTCCAGTCAACATTGTCAAAAGTTTTCTCTAAGTCTACAAATACTAGATACGTAGGTTTGCCTTTCCTTAATCCATTTTCTAAGCTAAGTCGTAGGGTCGGTGCTGCCCCACATGTTCCAACATTTCTATAGAATTCAAATTGATCATCCCCGAGGTCGGCTTCTACCAGTTTATCCATTCGTCTGTAAAGAATTCGCGTTAGTAATATGCAGCTGTTACTTATTAAACTGATAGTTCGGTAATTTTCACATCTGTCAACACCTGCTTTCTTGTGGATTCGGATTATTATATTCTTCTTGAAGTCTAAGGGTATTTCGCCTGTCTCATACATCTTGCTCGATAGATGGTGGAGTTTTGTTAGGCCTGGCCCTCCCAAGGCTATCAATAGTTCTAATGGAATGTTGTCTACTCCTGGGGCCTTGTTTCGACTTAGGTCTTTCACTGCTCTGTCAAACTCTTCACACAGTATCATATCTCCTGTTTCATCTTTGTCTACATTCTCCTCCATTTCCATAATATTGACCTCAAGTACATTGCCCTTGTCTAGACCCTCTATATACCCCTTCCACCTTTCTCCTTTCCCTTTGCTTAGAACTGGGTTTCCATCTGAGCTCTTGATATTCATGCAAGTGGTTCTCTTTTCTCCAAAGGTCTCTTTAATTTTTCTGTAGGCAATATCTATCTTACCCCTAGTGATATGCGCCTCTACATCCTTACATTTGTCCTCTAGCCGTCCCTGCTTAGCCATTTTGCACTTCCTGTCGATCTCATTTTTGAGACGTTTGTATTCCTTTTTGCCTGCTTCATTTACTGCATTTTTGTATTTTCTCCTTTCATCAATTAAATTCAATATCTCTTCTGTTACCCAAGGATTTCTATTAGCCCTCGTCTTTTTACCTACTTGATCCTCTGCTACCTTCACTATTTCATCTCTCAAAGCTACCCATTCTTTCTCTACTGTATTTCTTTCCCCCATTCTTGTCAATCGTTCCCTAATGCTCTCCCTGAAGCTCTCTACAACCTCTGGTTCTTTCAGTTTATCCAGGTCCCATCTCCTCAAATTCCCACCTTTTTGCAGTTCCTTAAGCTTTAATCTACAGTTCATGACAAATAGATTGTGGTCAGAGTCCACAACTGCCCCTGGGAATGTCTTACAGTTTAAAACCTGATTCCTAAATCTCTGTCTTACCATTATATAATCTATCTGATACATTTTAGTATCTCCAGGCTTCTTCCATTTATACAACCTTCTTTTATGATTCTTGAACCAAGAGTTAGCTATGATTAAGTAATGCTCTGTGCAAAATTCTACCAGGCGGCTTTCTCTTTCATTCTTTACTCCCAATTCATATTCACCTACTACGTTTCCTTCTTTCCTTTTCCTACTAACGAGTTCCAGTCACCAATGACTTTTGTCTCCCTTCACTATCTGCATAATTTCTTTTATCTCATCACACAGTTTGTAACCTCCCCCCTCACTTATCGACCTTAATGACAGTGAGAAATTAAACCGCGTGTACCTAATGGAAATTTGGGAAAAGCAATCGTCACCAAAGTTAATCTATCGGTAAAGAGGGAGGAAAGGGTTACATCTCAATGAAAGGAAAAATGCAAGTGAAACTGGTGGAAATTAATTTTGAAATAGGGATAAAGTTAATAAAGAAAGTAAATGTGCGGCCGTTACGTTAACAATTAACTAGCGGTAATCAGATATTTGAGATTTGGGGGAAATCACGGTCGCCAGTCCTAAGGACAATTACTATAGTAACTGAAAAAGAAAGGTTATTACACATATAATTAACACTAGAAGCGTGGCAACTAAAGGTTGACACGTGTAGTGTGAAAACTGAAAGTTTGTCAGAAGTAATAAATTTCGCTACACTCTGACTTAATTTAGCAAAAGAATTATTAAACCGGAAAATCGAAAGTTAATTTAGTGACTGAAGTTAATAGTGAGCTTTCTTTCTGAAGCACATCGAAATACAGTTAGTCTTGGACTACCTCAACAATCATTTCTAAAGCTACTTGAATCTACGCAATTTAGAAAGAAGAGATTTAACTTTGAACTTGAATTAAACGATTCTGAACAATTAACAATAGTAAAATTTAGTACGTACCAAGCTGAGCTGCAGTCACAGGTAACTAAAATACGGTAACAAAACTCGCACTCTTAATTCGTGCTTGTGTAACTAAATATTGTAGCCAGCTACTGAACTTTGAAATTAAAGCAGTGAAATCTAATCATATTATTTTAATGCTGGCGTTTGAATTTCAACGACACTCGGGTTCATTTCGGAAAAGGAAGGGACCCTGCTTGGCAATGCAATTGGGACAATGAGCAACAAAGATTCATGCTAAGTTGCTGTAATTTTGCGAGGCAAATGGAACAATTTGAAAAGCTGAGGTCTGCCATACAGTTCTGAAACTTTACGTGCTTTTAGTCTTCCTTGTTGGTTGATTGAAGGTTTGAAGCCGTCGATCGAGGAGGTGGCGACAGTCACTCATTGTCGGCCGTCGCTGTTGCAGAAGCTGGATGTTGGTGCGCCTTCTTCTCGACACGGTCACCAGGCGAAACGGGCTCTTGATGTGCGCCAGCTAATGCTTCCCGTCCGCGACACCATGTCAGAAACTATCATCGCGAGTCGAGCGCAATTACATGCTGCCAAACCCCGAAAGCGCGGCAACTCGCGGGAGCGTCACACGACACCTGCTCCACTCGCTACTCCCGCCAGACTCCCACTGTCCTGCCCGCGCTCCACGCGGCAGAGTTAACACTACCAAAGATCCTACACACTTTGATTCGTCACACGACCTATCGACGTAATCGTTCGATAGCAGTTTTCCCTAGGCAAGACCCAGCGTAAAAATACAAATAATATTTACGAAACAAACCAATTATACATCGACATGAGTGCATAAATATATATATACAAACAGTAAAACAATTACAATATATAAAGAGACAGAAATGTCATATCTTGAGGTAACAAAACAAGGAAAAAAAATAATAGTACAATAGATGGAAATAGGAGTATATGCATTTCCGGCGTTACAAGTTCATCAATCTCTTCGTCAGCTGTGGAGCTAGTTATCATATAAACTTGTACTACTGTGGTAGGCGTGGGCTTGGTGTCTATCTTGGCCACAATAAAGCGTTAACTATCCTGTTCGTAGTAGCTTACCTGCATTCATATTTTCCTATTTATTATTAAACCTACCCCTGCATTACCCCTATTTGATTTTCTATTTATAACCCTGTATTCACCTGACCAGAAGTCTTGTTCCTCCTGCCACTGAACTTCACTAATTCCCACTATATCTAACTTTAACCTATCCATTTCCCTTTTTAAATTTTCTAACCTACCTGCTCGATTAAGGGATCTGACATTCCCTGCTCCGATCCGTAGAACGCCAGTTTTCTTTCACCTGATAACTATGCCCTCCTGAGTAGTCCCCGCCTGGAGATCTGAATGGGGACTATTTTACCTCCAGAATATTTTACCCAAGAGGACGCCATCTTCATTTAACAATACAGTAAAGCTGCATGCCATCGGGAAAAATTATGGCTGTAGTTTCCCCTTGCTTTCAGCCATTCGCAGTACCAGCACAGCAAGGCCGTTTTGGTTAGTGTTATCACATCACATCACATCACCATATAATAATTATTTTTTTAATTAAGTGATGCTGTCACAGAGTAAGTACACCAAAGATGAAGTACCAACAGCTATGTAGCATGAAGCCTTCTCAGTCCAATGTGAAATCTATGGTGTCTGTTGACAAATCAGTGTGCCTGTTCCCTTCGTTTGTGTAGGAGCTATTATTTTGTTTTGCCAGAGAAATGGTAAGTCTAATAAGAGAGTAATGAATTGTAATGAAGGTTCACATGGAACGTAGAAAAACTGCAACTGGAGCCAACCTTTTCATAAAAGAAGTGCAGGACAAAGACTGTTTATCACATACGCAAGCTTTTGAGTGGTTCGAGCGTTTCCAAGGTGTCCGAAATGTCGTTGAAGATGATTTACGCCTGGGACCCCCTTCAGTGTCACAAACGGACGAAAATATCGAAATAGTAGGTAATCTGATTATATCTGGCTATCGGTTGGGTATTCGATCGATTGCTGAACTAAAGCAATTGACAAGCAATGCGGAAGGTGAATTTTACATAAGCAATTTAACTTGAAAAAGGTATATGCTAAACTGGTGCCGAAAAATCTCATCGTCAAACAAAATGAAGCTTGTGAAAATGTTTGTACTGACTCTTTGAATACTATTGAAAATGAACGCAGTTTCTTTGAATGATAACACGTGACGAATCTTGATTTTTCACTTCTTATCTGGAAACTAAGCTCCTGTTCATGCCTCGCTAGGGCCAAACATCAGCTAGAGCAAAAGAACTCGAATGAGCAAATCAAGATTCAAAGTGGTAATGATTGTTTCTTTTTATATTCATGAAATTGCGTATCTTTACTGGATTCCAGAATATCAAAATACAAAAAAAAAAACAAAAAACAAAAAAAACACCCGAACTATGGAAGAAAAAGTCATGGGTTCTGCATCAGGGCAACACACCGGCTCACACTGCATTATCTGTTAATAGATTTCTAGCCAAATACAGCATCCCAGTGTTAGACCACACGCCTTATTCGTTTCACCTAGCATCATATGACTTTTTTCTATTCCCTAACGTCAATTCTGCGTTAAAAGGAATTTCGGTCCGTCGAAGCAGAGAAATAAAAAGCAGCATGCATCGTCAAAGAAGCTACCGAGGAGGACTTCCATCAATGGAAAATTTTCATGGAGCGTTGTAGTGATAGAGGAGGCAATAACGAAATATGTGTGCTTTTGAAACAAAATGTTGCACAGCAATAGCCCCTTTATTCTATAGCGACATGTCATTGATATAGAACTTACTGTGCACCCCAGACCAAAACTGGTTTAGCTCTACGAGGTCTATTCAAAAAATTCTGGAACTTTGTCCAAAAAATTTTTCTGCGCTTACCTTTTATTTATTGCGGATAGTCTCCTTCGGAATACTCTTCTCCACAACTGATGCACCGCTTCCAACGCCGTTTCCACTCTCAGAAGCAAACTTGATACGCGTTTTGCTGGATCGCGCGAAGCGCCGTCTGCCAATTTTCTTTTATCTCCTCTGTCGCTGCGAATCGTCGTCGTTTCAACAGGATTTTCAATATTAGAAATAAAAAAAGGTCCGCAGGGGCCAGGTCTGGAGAGTACGGAGGATGAGGGAGCACAGTGATTTCGTTTTTTGTGGAGTAGTCACGCACCAACAGGGATGAATGTGCGGGCGCGTCATCGTGATGCAAGAGCCATGAATCGTCTCGCCACATTTCAGGCAGTTTCCTTCTCACATTTTCTCACAGGCGACGCAACACGTCCCGATGGTACCATCGATTAACAATGAGTACCTGTGACACGAATTCATGATGAACTAATCCTTCAAAGTCAGAGAAAACTATCAGCATGGCTTTGACATTTGACCCGACCTGACGAGGAATCTTTCTCGAGAATTTAATGACATGATCAACTGAAATGTTACATTTTTCTGCAATCTCTCGGACAGTCAGTCTTCGATTGGCACGCATAGTTACGTTGACATTCCTGACGTGAGTGTAGTCGGTAGACGTCGAAGGGCGTCCTAAACGAAGGTCAGCCTTAACTTCCGTCCGGCCATTTTTAAACTGTGTGAACCATTCGTTAACTCTGCCATCTCGAATTTCGCAAACCGTGCGACACAACGTTGTACTCAATACAGCACTGGTCAGTAACTGACATACAACAATGAAATTTCCGGCAGTTACACATAAAACCAGGCGTGTGCAGCGATTCCGACCGCATTTCGCTCCAACAGACCATGTGCGCGAAATTACGAATGTTCCAGAGGTTTTTGAACAGACCTCGTATGCTTTATAGTGCATATATTTGAGCTATAACTATGTATCTGCTAGTTGTAAAGTTAAAAAAAATAAAGACACTCAGCAAAGGATATTATATCTTTAATAAAGATAGAATTATATTCATTTCATTAAAGACTGAATAAATTACGTTCATATTTCATTTGGTCTTACTGAACATACAGCAAAGACTGTTCTGTTCATCTTTGTTTTTCTTTTGTTTTACTTTGCATTTATGATTTTGGATATGAACCTTATAACAATGACAATAGGTAATTCTGTGTACAAGCAAACACAACTTTATTCCGTGGAAAACAATAAAATGCATCTTCTTCTGAATGTCATACAATGGGTTTAATTTTATAAAAGCTCTTTCTGGAAAAATCTGTTGTTTCTATAATATCCTAGAGCAGATGCTCTGGCCATGGTCTCTTACAGACTGGCCGGAATGGTTTCAGTGCACCAGCACTGTCCTGTTGGCCTGCTTGAAGCATACGATGGCTTACTTGTTGTGTGCTACTGCCCGTTCCTTATGTTGATACTCTGTTAGTGAAGAAGTGAGATCTTACCTTTCATGCAACATATCTTACTGATGACGTATTTTTTCTGTAAGCTTGAGAGTTGTCACAACCCTTTAATAATGAAGAACTGTAAATTCTTATTGAAATGAACCAGTATTTGAGTTAGCCGAATGATGTGTTTAGCAGTCAACATGTATTAGCAAAACATTTTTATTTCACATACTTGTGGTTTTGATGAAAGACATAGGTCTACGATTATCTGGTTGCACTTTGGTACTACTTTGAAAGTTTTGTTTGCAGATGGATCCAAAATGTGTTCCAGGATGTCTCAGCAACTACGAGAGCACCATTAAAGAAACAGGTTATGTAACTGTATTCCACAGTAAGATTGTTTGTAGAAGACCCAGTATCGGTGGAGGTCATAAAATTGTAATTGGATCCTTCTGTCAACCACCAGATTCACCTCCTGATGTAGCGAGAACTTCAGAGAAAACCTCGGTTCGATTGTATGTAAGTAATCATATAGTGAACATCGGTGGGGATTTTAACCGCCCAACAATCAGTTGGGAAAATTATAGTTTTGTTAGCGACACATTACTAAGCGCCTTCTCTGCAAACTACCCAGAGCAGATGGTTTGAAACCTCACTCATGATGTAAATATTTAAGATCTAATGGCAAAAAATAGACTTGACCCCTTTGAGGATGCCTGCATCAAAACTCATATCAGTGACCATAACACAGTTCTGGGAACAATGATTACCAAAATACAAAGGGAAATTAAACAAGATGGAAGATATATGTTCACTAAACTAGATAAAAGAAGCGGTACCGGTAGTGTCATGTGTGACTGAGGAATTTGAAACTTTTAGCACAGGACAGGAGCATGTTGATTGCTTATGGCTCCAATTTAAAAGAATATTTGACTATACACGGGATAGAAATGTACCCAGTAGAATTCCTCATAATGGGAGGAGCTCTGCGGTATACAGTCACTCTAGAAAAACTTCTAAAGAAACAGAGACAACTGCATAATACGCGCAGAACAAAGCATGGCTCTATAGACCGAGAGATGCAGTTGGATGGCCAGACAGCAATGCGTGAAAACTTGTCACTGCCATAACAGATTATGTCACATGATTCTTTCGCAAAACCCAAAGAAATTCAGGTCGTATGGTTAAGGCTGTTAGTAGCACCAGTGTTAGTGCCCAGATAATAAGGTAGCAAAGGAAAAGCAGAAATGCTTAACTGCATTACGAAATTCTCCTTTACTAAGGAAGACCTAGGAAAGATGCCCCAGGTTAATTATCGTACTTCTGAAGAGATGAGTGAAACAGCATTGGTGTCAGTGGCGAAGAGAACAGCTGAGTTCATTAGAGCTGGACGAAGCTCCATAGCCCAATGGAAGCTTCATCAGATTCTGTACTGAATTTGCACCTAAGTTGGCCCCTTTTTTAATTATAAAGTATCATAGGTCCCTCAAACAGAAGACCATGCTAAACAGTTTGAAGAAAGCATAGGCTACACCTGTTACACAAATGATACACAAATCTACCATCGCATATTCTTGACATCGATTTGTTGCTGAATATTATAACATATTCTGAACTCAAATAGAATGACTTGAACAGATTCCGGAAACATCGATCATGTGAAACCCAAATCACACTTTTATCACATGACACACTAAAAGCTTTGTATCGAGACAGTCAGGTAAATACAGTATTCCTTGATTTCTGCAAAGCATTTGACTCAGTGCCATGTCTTATTTCTAAAGTACGATCGTTTGAGGTATTAAGCGACATTGGTGACTGGATAGAGGATTTCTCGCAAGGCCGTTAGTTATCCAGGATAGAGATTCATTGACAGGGTAGAAGTAACTTCATGTGTGTCCCTGTGAAGTGTATTGTTGGAACCACTGCTGTTCACACTGTATATTAATGACTTTGCAGACAATATTAATGGTAAACTCAGATGATGCAGTTATCTGTAATGAAGTACTGTGGGAAAGAAGGTGCACAAATATTCAGTCAGATCTTGACAAGATTTCGAAGTGCTGCAAAGATAGGCACTTTATTTTAAACTTTCAGAAATTAAAATTGTCCCCTTTGGGAATCAAAAAAATGTAGCAACCTATGACTACAGCATAGATGAATCAGTGTTGAAATCTGTCAACTCATACAAATACCTGGGTGTAACACTTTGTAGGGATGTGAAATGGAATGCTCTCATAGACTCAGTCATGAATACATCAGGTAGACTTTACTTTGTTGTTAGAATACTAGGGAAATGCAATCAGTCTACAAAGGAGTTTGCTTACAAATTAATGCTATGTACTTCATAGAGCCCCCCCCCCCCCCCCATGAACCATGGACATTGCCGTTGGTGGGGAGGCTTGCGTGCCTCAGCGATACAGATAGCCGTACCGTAGGTGCAACCTCAACGGAGGGGTATCTGTTGAGAGGCCAGACAAACGTGTGGTTCCTGAAGAGGGGCAGCAGCCTTTTCAGTAGTTGCAAGGGCAACAGTCTGGATGATTGACTGATCTGGCCTTGTAACAATAACCAAAACGGCCTTGCTGTGCTGGTACTGCGAACGGCTGAAAGCAAGGGGAAACTACAGCCGTAATTTTTCCCGAGGGCATGCAGCTTTACTGTATGATTACATGATGATAGCGTCCTCTTGGGAAAAATATTCCGGAGGTAAAATAGTCCCCCATTTGGATCTCCGGGCGGGGACTACTCAAGAGGATGTCGTTATCAGGAGAAAGAAAACTGGCGTTCTACGGATCGGAGCATGGAATCTCAGATCCCTTAATCGGGCAGGTAGGTTAGAAAATTTAAAAAGGGAAATGGATAGGTTGAAGTTAGATATAGTGGGAATTAGAGAAGTTCGGTGGCAGGAGGAACAAGACTGCTGGTCAGGTGACTACAAGGTTATAAACACAAAATCAAATAGGGGTAATGCAGGAGTAGGTTTAATAATGAATAGGAAAATAGGAATGCGAGTAAGCTACTACAAACAGCATAGTGAACGCATTATTGTGGCCAAGATAGATACGAAGCCCACACCTACTACAGTAGTACAAGTTTGTATGCCAACTAGCTCTGCAGATGACGAAGAAATTGAAGAAATGTATGATGAAATAAAAGAAATTATTCGGATTGTGAAGGGAGACGAAAATTTAATAGTCATGGGTGACTGGAATTCGAGTGTAGGAAAAGGGAGAGAAGGAAACATAGTAGGTGAATATGGATTGGGGCTAAGAAATGAAAGAGGAAGCCGCCTGGTAGAATTTTGCACAGAGCACAACATAATCATAACTAACACTTGGCTTAAGAATCATGAAAGAAGGTTGTATACATGGAAGAACCCTGGAGATACTAAAAGGTATCAGATAGATTATATAATGGTAAGACAGAGATTTAGGAACCAGGTTTTAAATTGTAAGACATTTCCAGGGGCAGATGTGGAGTCTGACCGCAATCTATTGGTTATGACCTGTAGATTAAAACTGAAGAAACTGCAAAAAGGTGGGAATTTAAGGAGATGGGACCTGGATAAACTAAAAGAACCAGAGGCTGTACAGAGATTCAGGGAGAGCATAAGGAAGCAATTGACAGGAATGGGGGAAATAAATACAGTAGAAGAAGAATTTGTAGCTTTGAGGGATGAAGTAGTGAAGGCAGCAGAGGATCAAGTAGGTAAAAAGACGAGGGCTAGTAGAAATCCTTGGGTAACAAAAGAAATATTGAATTTAATTGATGAAGGGAGAAAATATAAAAATGTAGTAAGTGAAACAGGCAAAAAGGAATACAAACGTCTCAAAAATGAGATCGACAGGAAGTGCAAAATGGCTAAGCAGGGATGGTTAGAGGACAAATGTAAGGATGTAGAGGCCTATCTCACTAGGGGTAAGATAGATACCGCCTACAGGAAAATTAAAGAGACCTTTGGAGATAAGAGAACGACCTGTATGAATATCAAGAGCTCAGATGGAAACCCAGTTCTAAGCAAAGAAGGGAAAGCAGAAAGGTGGAAGGAGTATATAGAGGGTCTATACAAGGGCGATGTACTTGAGGACAATATTATGGAAATGGAAGAGGATGTAGATGAAGATGAAATGGGAGATATGATACTGCGTGAAGAGTTTGACAGAGCACTGAAAGACCTGAGTCGAAACAACGCCCCCGGAGTAGACAATGTTCCATTGGAACTACTGACGGCCTTGGGAGAGCCAGTCCTGACAAAACTCTACCATCTACTGAGCAAGATTTATGAAACAGGCGAAATATCCTCAGACCTCAAGAAGAATATAATAATTCCAATCCCAAAGAAAGCAGGTGTTGACAGATGTGAAAATTACCGAACTATCAGTTTAATAAGTCACAGCTGCAAAATACTAACACGAATTCTTTACAGACGAATGGAAAAACTAGTAGAAGGCAACCTCGGGGAAGATCAGTTTGGATTCCGTAGAAACACTGGAACACGTGAGGCAATACTGACCTTACGACTTATCTTAGAAGAAAGATTAAGGAAAGGCAAACCTACGTTTCTAGCATTTGTAGACTTAGAGAAAGCTTTTGACAATGTTGACTGGAATACTCTCTTTCAAATTCTAAAGGTGGCAGGGGTAAAATACAGGGAGCGAAAGGCTATTTACAATTTGTACAGAAACCAGATGGCAGTTATAAGAGTCGAGGGACATGAAAGGGAAGCAGTGGTTGGGAAGGGAGTAAGACAGGGTTGTAGCCTCTCCCCGATGTTGTTCAATCTGTATATTGAGCAAGCAGTAAAGAAAACAAAAGAAAAATTCGGAGTAGGTATTAAAATTCATGGAGAAGAAATAAAAACTTTGAGGTTCGCCGATGACATTGTAATTCTGTCAGAGACAGCAAAGGACTTGGAAGAGCAGTTGAATGGAATGGACAGTGTCTTGAAAGGAAGATATAAGATGAACATCAACAAAAGCAAAACAAGGATAATGGAATGTAGTCTAATTAAGTCGGGTGATGCTGAGGAAATTAGATTAGGAAATGAGGCACTTAAAGTAGTAAAGGAGTTTTGCTATTTGGGGAGCAAAATAACTGATGATGGTCGAAGTAGATAGGATATAAAATGTAGACTGGCAGTGGCAAGGAAAGCGTTTCTGAAGAAGAGAAATTTGTTAACATCCAGTATTGATTTAAGTGTCAGGAAGTCATTTCTGAAAGTATTCGTATGGAGTGTAGCCATGTATGGAAGTGAAACATGGACGATAAATAGTTTGGACAAGAAGTGAATAGAAGCTTTCGAAATGTGGTGCTACAGAAGAATGCTGAAGATTAGATGGGTAGATCACATAACTAATGAGGAAGTACTGAATAGGATTGGGGAGAAGAGAAGTTTGTGGCACAACTTGACCAGAAGAAGGGATCGGTTGGTAGGACATGTTCTGAGGCATCAAGGGATCACCAACTTAGTATTGGAGGGCAACGTGGAGGGTAAAAATCATAGAGGGAGACCAAGAGACGAATACACTAAGCAGATTCAGAAGGATGTAGGTTGCAGTAGGTACTGGGAGATGAAAAAGCTTGCACAGGATAGAGTAGCAAGGAGAGCTGCATCAAACCAGTCTCAGGACTGAAGACCACAACAACAACAACAACTTCATAGAGGTTTGTATAGTATGGATGTGCATGTAGGTGAGGGCAAGGCAGTTGCGCAGAGTAGAACTGTTTCGCAAAAAGACTGGAACCTGCAAAATACAAAGGTAGCTCGGAAAGAAAGTTTCATAAACTGCACACGTTTAATGCCTAAATTTCTTAGGGAACAACACTGCTACGATCGCAGTTCCGCTCATGAGCAGTAGCATTTTTGGTAAAAAAAAAAAAAAAAAGAAAAAAAAGAAAAAAAAAAGCAGAACCAAATGACGCCATTTCGAGCTCGCTATGTGTTGCATGTTGTTCGTAGTAATTGTTTAGAATGACATCACTAGTTTGGAGAAACTACAATAAGTGCGTCCTTCGATGGTGAGAAGATGGATCCGACAACTTGAACTTGAGGAAGGGCGTGATCAAGAGCATGACGAAGAGCAAAGTGCATATCTATCTGTGATTTCTGATGAACTGGCTAGTGCAGTTGAAGAAATGATTAAGAAAACCCTTTGGTTTACAATGAATGCTATTGCTCGTCAACTTCCACAAATTTTATGAACAGTAATTTATGAGATTGTTACTGAAAAACTGGGCTCTCGTAAACTTTGCGAACGTTAGGTGCCGAGAGCTACTGAACACAACAATAACGGACGGGCAGCGCACTTGATTTTTTGACATGTTACAATGACGATGGCGAGAAATTTTTATCCCAGGTAGTCATGAGGGATGAAACTTGGGTTGCTTATGACACCTCTGAAACGAAACTCAATAGATGGAATGGGGGCACACTTCGTCCCCAGGAAAGGTTAAACCCGAGCAACTCTTGAAACCCCAAAAAGTCATGTGCACTGTGTTGTGGGACAGACAAGACATTTTGCTGACTAATTTTTTACCATGAGCTGAAACAATCAATGACGTTTATTGCGAGACGCTTAAGAAATTGCACTGTGCAATACAGAACGAGCACAGAGGAATGCTCTCAAAAGGTGTGGTTTTCATTCACAACACTGACCACACACTGCGAATGCGATAAAACAACTACTTCAGAGCTTTGTCTGGGACGTTTTTGGCCATTTTCCATCAGTCCCGACCTCGCTCCTAACGATTTTCATCTCTTTTTGGCACCTGAAGTCATTCCTTCGCTGTAAGCGCTTCAACATCGATGAAAAAGTAAAACAACATGTTACATCATTGTTGACAACACACATTCTATGACGAAGGAATACATAAAGGAACACCAAACTATGAGATATGCCTGGAAAATTACGAGAGCTATGTTGAAAAGTAGTGTAAGCATTATAGATTTTGTGAAATAAATTGCTTGCTTTATCTGTACTCGACTGCTTTTTTTACTACCAAATGGAGCTTACTTTCCGAACTACCAGAAGGTGCAGTACCAAGAATATTCTCAGGTCTCTGTAACGTTTTAATAATCATGTTGATCCTTCTGTGAGACGAGAGGTACAACTTAAGACATTGGAAGAAAAGCGGAACCAGTGGTTGGAAAGACTTCAACTGCTCACTTCAGGACTTCTTGAGTAAGATAGATGAGAAAAGTGACTACAGTACCAAGTGGAAACTGTGTGTAGAAGATACTTTTGTTTGCTTCTATGTTTTATAGTGTGAATATATATGTCTGGCTAAAATGGCTGTTATTGTTATGGTACAAGTGGATTTAAAACTCGTTTGTGTTAATAATAAAACAATCAGTGATCACAGTTGTGATGGTTGCAACTTGTTGGATAAGTATAATGACACACAAAATTTGATGCAATTACTTTAACATCTGAGTTACAATGGCATTTTCATACATGAAACTTTTGTCCACTGAGCAAACAGCAGAAGAGAGATTAACTTTGCCATATCCCAAACACACGTAAAACCCATCACAAAGACTGCTTGTCTCCTAATGTTGGAAGATGTAAACAGGAATTATTGGAACAGCTTGCAATAGGCAAAGTGACTAGGAGAAGGGTGTTGTTCAGATAGATGAAATTTATGCTCATGAGAAGCTTTCATTTTATAATGGCACTATAATGGGTTTTGTTGAAAATCGACCTCTTTGTAGTGTAGGAACTATGCTGGCTCCCATGACTTCATCTGCATTTGGCCATTTGAAAAAAAAAATGTCAGTTTATTTCCAGCAAGAAATCTGACAGGTTAAAAGTTATTGGAGCTTACTTTAAAGGTACTGACATTCATTTCAAAGTACACATAATCATTTTTGATAACAACTGGTTGAACATAAATATGATTGCTATGTTGAACAATGAACCATTAGTTATCTTTAATATACCTTTCAGCAAAGGTACTGACTTTCCAAAATGTCTGTGGATGCTTATAAATGGCGGAGTGTAGTATATGTTTTCTGTGGAGTCTCGATATTTTTTACAAAGATTACCTTTCATTTATAATCTTTTATAAACACTGCCTGTGTCATAAAGATCTGAGATGTGATAAAGTAAAATATATCAGTACTTCAAGCGTATGTTGAGACTGCCCTAGCTCAGTCAGTGACACAGCTGGCTTAAAAGCAACACAAATGAGATCAAACTCAAGTTCAAATGTATTTGGACAAACCCACAAGCCCAGATGCATTAACATACACCATACAGATTTGCCTACAAAAATAGAGATCCTGACACCCTAACATAAAATGCATAATCTATCATTGCCGGCCGGGGTGGCCGAGTGGTTCTAGATGCTACAGTCTGGAACCGCGCAACCGCTATGGTTGCAGGTTCGAATCCTGTCTCGTGCATGGATGTGTGTGATGTCCTTAGCTTAGTTAGGTTTAAGTAGTTCTAAGTTCTAGGGGACTGATGACCTCAGAAGTTAAGTTCCATAGTGCTCAGAGCCAGAGCCATAACCTATCATTAATTAATGTAACTTTCATTGCAGAAGGTAGAAATAGAAATTTAATGGAGTATGTTGTAAAATCCCACGTAATATAAACAAAGAGATCATTCATTTACTATACTGAAAGTATTAAACCAGAATTAGTAATACTGATAAATGTTATTAAAAATTAAACACATTACAGTGATTGACAATAAATATTCATTAGCATAGGCCTATAGTTCTATCCATTGTCTGATTGTTTTGTGCTTATAAAACCTTACTGTGTTCACCTTTATCTCTAGTGAAAATGGACCATGTGGCATACTTTTTGCAATGGAAGGTATTGATTATTTCAATGGTATCAATAGAGCACTTTGGATATTGTGGAAGCAGAATTCACTAACTCTGTCTTGGGTCATAGAATTTGAAAGGTGTCAGGCAAATCCAACACCTTCCATGAAAACCCTGACATGATAAGCAAATCCAGAAGTATGTCAAATAGCTCCAAATAAATCGTGACATTAAATCAACCAATGTAATACGAGTAACGAGTGAGCAAATGGAATACCACAGACTAACACAAGAATGCCTAAATGCATGTCATACCTTCCCACCGTGAGACAGACGCAGTTCCGAGGGGAGAAACGAGAACAGAAGCCGAGAGCAGAACCGTGTTAAGCTGAAGGCCCTACGATAAGGGACGAACACCCACGTCGCCAGCTAACCGCTAGGACCACCCCCCAGCCCATGTTAAAAGCTAGAGCCCTCCAGAAGAACAGTATAGATCTTACGATAACACAAAAAGGGCCACACCACCCACAAGTATTAGCGTGAGACTTTTTCGCGTCTCTTTTACGACAGGACCACCCCCCAGCCCATGTTAAAAGATAGAGCCCTCCAAAACAACAATATAGATGTTACAATAACGCTAAAAGGACCACACCAGCTGCAAGTTTAAGCGTGAGACTTTTTTGCATCTCTGTTACGTTGCAAACTTTAAAAACATTGCCCCATCACGAAAAGTATAACGTTTCTCATTGGATGGACAGAATTTTTGTAGGCGGAGCTTAAGGTTAACATTGAGACCCTGATTGGTCAGATGAAAACACAGCCAGATAGTTTTTTTAAACCGACTTCGGTAAATTGTAGTAAGGAGAAGTTAGGAGGAGTTGCTTCCGAGACAGCGAGGTGAGCGGAGCTGTGCTGTCCGCCACTCCTTGACGAACACCGACAAGGTAATGTACGCACGCGATACCGCATTTTTGAGCGCATAAGGCTTCACTCAGAACTGCAGAAGTCTCATCTGTTACACCCCCTTTTTGCGTAATACTAGTGTCGACCGTCAATTAAAGCTCATGGTGTTCACATTTGCCACTTGAAGTAAAAATCTGAAACGCGATGATTTTTCTGTTATATAGTTATTGAGAAGCCACATCAGCCACTGTAATTTACGACAAGTTAGGTAAGTAATTAAAGATAATCGAGGGTCACTGTAGACCATTTTGATAGTTTTCTCTTTTGTGGAACTTAATTTAAACCTAGATTATAGATGTGATATGGCATAGGTCATCCTTCGATCCATTGTAGAACTTGGAAACCCATTCAGGGAATATTTGTTCACGTTTTTGTTGAATGTAGTTGGTTTTTACCATCCTGTATTAAAACATTTCCTTTTATTAATAGTGCAATTTATAAACAATGTTTTGTGAGTAGAATAAAATTTCCAATGGTAAACTTAACTGCTTTTTCGACGTTATTTTACCAGCTAACTAAAAATAGGAAAGCCTTGAACCCCTTCCACTAAATTTAGTTAGTATTAAGATTCTTAAACAGAGTGTGCAGTGGAGCTGACGCTGAAATCATTAAGTATTTGGTTATAACATCGCTAGTCTCACTGAACTCTTCTGAATTCTACATGTCATGTGTGGTCTGACGTCTCCTTACTAGCAACAGGTCCCAGGTTCAAACTAGTCAATTCCCTAAAAAAAACACGCTCAGAGCGTCGTTGCGCGAAAGTGGTAGGGAGACACGATATAGAACAAAGAGACACCACGCAGAATGTAAGAGAATGGCGACCCTGCCAGGATGGTAAAATACCATGATTGAAGGTCGACCACATGTCTAACTAGGTCAGAAAAATATCTTATTGAAAAATTTTTGTAAAAATAATTTTTTTTCCTAACGTTATACATAGTCGAAAACAGTAGCTGCAGCGATAGATAGTAAAAGTATTCAAGAGACAGTGAGACATTCTAGCAGAGAAAGTAGCATAATTAAGTTATGACTATTAAAAATTGTTAGAATTAAGTTTTCTACTCAATGCAAGCACACAGGTGGCGGATACATCGTTGACAAGTTGGTTCTGACCCAACAAGTGAATGGTTTGTCAAGTCGTGTGAACAAAAAGTTTATGAAACGCGTGAGATCGTATGAGCGCATGTTGACTCGAAGTAGGGCGCGTGAATTGCTTTTAAAACAGAAAATAAGGGATTCGGAAAGATTAGCAATGGCAGTTCGAGACCTTGACCGATTTGAGGTAGAGACCCAGCATGAAAATGGACAGAGAATAGAGGACAGAACAACAGACGATGCAGTATCGCGAGAAATAGGACATATAACGCACCATAACGAGGATAATGAAAGTCAAGGCATAGAAAACGTAAGTCAGCATACGACAGAGGAGCAGGAAAGTAGAGAGACAGTCGATGAGGATTCTAACTTGCGTCTTGAATACGTAGAACCCATAGTACAAGTAATCAGAGCTCCCTCACCACAGAGTACAAGGAATTCGAGCAGAAACGTGTCACCGCACAGTTCAATGCAATCGGTTGCAAACCAACACTTGGGCGAAAACACAGAGCGTAGGACGTCGGAAGAAAACGCAATAGGACCCACCAATCTGACAGAAGTATTACAATTAATGACGGAAACCATGACAAGACAAAATAAAGAAATTGCGAACCAAATTAAAATTCAAAATGCAGAAACGACGAAACAAACTGCAGAAACCACGAGACAAATGCGTGAGATTAAAGAACAAAACAAAAAAATTCAGTTACACCTAAGTCATATTGAAGACGAGGCAAAAGAATATCGAGACGTCATAGGAAACTTAATAACAGGTCACAATCAATTGAGAACAGACATTGACAAGGTACAAGCGGACGTAGAAACATTGCGTAATGACATTCAGGACGAGATCAAAACATTACGTAACAACACCCAGGGAGAAGTCAAGAAACTAGAGAAACAGATAAACGAAATTACTAGACAAGCAGCAGGTACAGCGCGTGAAATTGTTGAAAATAGTGTGTTACACAAACGTATCACAAAAGCAGCGCTGAAAAGATATGATAACCGCATAGTCAAAATAGAAGCGCAAACGAAGCGACAATTTCAGAAATTGCGAACAGAGTTGTTGCAAACCATTGAAGAGCGTAGTGAACAGGATCGAACAAGCACAGAGTCTGCAACCACATCCGTATCTGTAGCGGCACCGGAAAAACAAGCTATTAACGAAGATATTACACATTTGCGATTCCAATCACAGGCGGAAAGTAACATATGTGAAATCAGACAGCCTGCACAGCAACAAACACGTTTCGCAATTCTTGATGAACAAACGTCATCACAGACACATGCGGAACCACAAATGTATGTTTCAAGACAGTTTGGATCGTGCAATGAAGCAGCAAGGTTAGCCAGACAAGATACCGAACCAATACCTGACAATGGAAAGCCAGGTCGCGAAGAGTACAGTGCAATGCATTCAGCTACACGTTCACAACCGATGGAAGACAATTATTGCGTACCACTCCAAGGGTAGGCGAAAGTTACAGTGGACAATATCCAATGGATCTACCACAACCGGAAAGATCGACGGGTGAAATGATCGGAATCAAAAGTGGCGAAGAATCGCAAATTTCATATGGAACTATGACGAAGTACGATAACGATCATTTCCTCACAGTCAGAAAATTTCAACACTTTCGAGAAGGAAACTCATTACATCCACGAACTTTTATTGATCAATTCCGAGTAGGATTACCAGAACACTGGGCGCTAGCACACAAATTGGACTTTATATTTGCACACATGTCAGGAACAGTCGCAGAAACCATGCACAATGTTGCAGCGACATGCCGATCGTACGAAGATTTCAGAGAGAAGTTTCTCTCACGATATTGGTCCAGCGAAGCACAGAACAGAGTGAAGTACGAATTATTACAGAACCCATATTTTGAAAATTCAGGAGAGAAGAGTCCCGTGAAATTTTTCGAATTAATGGCAAAGAAAAATCAATGCTTAGATGTACCATACAGTGACGGAGTGTTGATTAAATTATGCGCGATGAAGTTACCATTGAAATACCAGCAATTATTAGTAGGTCGCGGAGGCAATGACGTCGAAGCATTTAAAGGTATTCTAAGGGAACTAGAGTTCATATTTTCGGAAGATGACGCAAGAAAAAGACGAAGCGCACGTGAAAACGAAAGCAAAAAGCATTGGAATCCACAAGACACAGTACGAAGAAACAATAATTACGAACCATGTGATAACTTCGCACCAAGAAACGACAATAGATTTCAACAAAGAACCGGTTATGGATTTAGAAGAGAATATAGCAATAACTATAATTCACCCAGGAACGGCAACAACTATTACAGAGGGAATAACGACAACCGGAACGGGTACTGGAGAACCAATAGACCGACAAATTATCAACAAAGAAACCACTATCAACAAGCTGAACAAGAAAAGAGAATACAGATAAAAGAGGTGAAGGTAAGACCACCAAACCCCGATAAACGTTCGAATTGACAGCTAAGCGCCCATGCCAAAGGGAATGACGCACCGACCCAGGACAATTGCAGCACCTTGAACAAAGAAGTAAATACCTTATCACGAGAAGAGAAGAAGGAAGAAACAAATCCGCAGGGACCAGATGAAAACGAAGACAAGAAAATAACAATATCGTGTTGGGACGAAATTAACTGGGAGAATACTGACGAGGAAGATGAATTACCAGAGGCATGCACAACGAATGTAGGAGGAAAGGACGAAGTAGTGAGTATTGCAGAGCTATTTGAGATGGAAACCAGGGAAAGCGAATTCAGTGAGGATAATGCGCAGTCGACAGAAGTTGAAAATAAGTTACGAGTGGGCACACAACCCAGCGTATATAATGAAGGAAGTTATGAAGCGATAATTAGAGCATTTAGATGTGATTATGTAGAAGTAGCGACGAAGAAGGAGAAGATAGACGAGGATGAGGAAAAAGTAGAGGATGTTGAAGAAAGCGTAAATGAAGGAAGAAATAGAGAAGAGGAAATAAAAGAGAGAGAAGTAGCAGTCGAAGCTTATCCTACAGGAAGTTCGAATTCACAAGGGAAATTCCTAAAAAGACTCATGTATGATTCAGTGGAGGATTCGTTGATGCAAGAAGAAGAAGAAGAAGAACAGAACCAACCATTTCAGATTCAACCAATTGTGAAGGCCATGGTAAAGCATATCCCAGTCAATATTGTAATGGATAGCGGAAGTGAACTGACTGCGATCTCAGAAAATTTATTCATGCAGTGTAATGCCAATGAGGAATTGCCAGTTCTGAAAACACGTAAGAGACAAACAAGGTTAACTCTTTCGTGTCAAGGTCAAAAGATCGAAGCCAACTTCGTGATTATACCTAAACTAACTGTAGATTTGATTATAGGTGCAGATTTTTTAAATGAGAGACGAGCGATAATAGATATGGGGAAAGGTAGCGTAACATTCGGGAATGTCACACTTCTCTTTGAGCAAAAGCTAAAATTAGAAGAAATACCAGTTATAAACAAACAATTAAGAATTACGCGAGATAAAGAGGATGAAGAATTAGAATGGTATGCACAAAAGGGGGAATCGCCTCAACTCATTTTATAAGTCCATAAAGAAATCGACGAAAAATTGCAAGAAGTTCCAGGTATTTCGGAACACAGTAAAAGAGAAGTAGAGGGTATTTTACGCGATAAAGCAGAGGTATTTCTACCTAAGACTGGCAGTATTAAACACTTTCAGTACAAGTTTGAAGAATAATTTTATTAATGGTAAATAATCAGCACGATATTTCAAGATTATGTTGCAGATAAGATCGTCAGGAGAAAGAAGAATGAAGAGAGAGGAAGGTGGGAAAAAGAAAGTAATTTCAATAAAAACAAAAACAAAAATAACACCAATAGTACCATAGATTAAGGTGAAGGGATAAAGCGTAGATAGTCTAACAGCATGAAATACTAAAATGCTATACACCACGACACTACATAAAAAATAAAAAAAACGAATTTGAGGATTTTTGTAGAGGTTAAGACTCAAAATATCTTAGAATTGTAACATGGAAAGGGCGCCGAAATTTGTAAAGCTTTTTAAGAAGGCGTAAAACAATGTAGGTACTAGACATATGTTAGACGATTATAAGTAAAACTTTTTGTAAGAACCATTGTAAAAACTCCAGCAAGGACGAGATGCAACGACCCACAAGTTGCAACGTGAGAAGTATCAAGAAAGAAAAGGACGTAATTAGCAAGACACGATTCCTACAAGGCAGAAGCGTCAGGAGAAGGGAAAGGACAGTGAGACCAACAAAAGGCACTTGTAAATCTCCTGCTGAAGGGACCGGTGCAGGGACTGACAAGCAGACACCGGACTTTCACCGCTCGTAAACCCCGTGACGCCCACTCAGCGGAGCGAGCAAAAAACGGCCCGACGTGAAACCGCTTGGGCAAGCCACCACTGGTAAAAAAAATATGTGTAAAAGTCACACTACTGCTACTAAACAGCACGCTGATGCACGAAACTGAAGAAAACGTTCACAAAGTAGAAATGACATGTCCAAACCATTTATCAAGCTGTTACTAAGAGGAGAACTTCAAAGCGACTAGTTATCAATAAATATTTCCATATCCTGCCCAGAAAAGAACCAAGAAGCAAGTAAGAAGCAGAGAAAAAGCAGGAAGAACAGAAGTTGAAGTTTCGCAAGATTGAGACCAAGAAAGAAGATGGGTGAAGAATAGACGACATACCTTCCCAAATCCCTACCCTATTGTAAACTAGTCGTCTGCAAAGTACAACAACGAAAAACGACCGCTTGCAGCGACACATAACGATGACTTTCATGCATACAAAGCCAGTAAACCACAAGATTCTGCACTCACAGCTCCATTCCATTATGGGACCTCCACAACAGCAACACACACTTGCAAAGCCAACAAGGAACGACGAACAAAGCTGTACATCAAATACTTGCCCACATCCATCTCGCTCAAGTCCATCACCTTCATGCAAAAAACATTCGCCAACCTCATGCTTAAACATTCATAGGATTGTGTGAATGTGTGAAATCAAATTATGTGATATAGGAATTGTGCAAAAGAAACGTGTGAAAAACTAAATATGTTAAGCACACCAGACAGCTAATAAACTACAAAATAACAGTCATTGACTATGGACTTAAGTAAAAAATAGACTATCGATAACAATAAGTCATTAGTTCTGAAATGGACAGTATGTAAAGAACAAAAGTAAGACATAATAAACACTAAAACTATATGCCACTTATTATCTCCCCATAAAAATAAAAGAATAACTATATTTTACTTATTTTCTTCTTATAAAAACAAAGAATAAAAAATTATCTTGTTGGATGTTTTCCCTTTTTTTAACATTTGTACCATTTGTTAGGATAATATCTCAAGACTTTTGTATGTATATTTCTTTGTCAAAGCAATTCTTGGAAATAATTCTTATTTGTTAGTGTAACAATGTTGAAATGAGTGTCTACAAACAAAAACATTTTACTTGTACATGATATTTAGAAAATGTGTTAGGAATAGATTTTACTTAATTACTACATTTATAAAAAAAACATATTTCTAAGAAAATCGATGTGAAAGACTCCTCACTTTAGGCCAGTCCACACGCAACGATCTGTCTGCGCAAATGTCTGCGCACATCACATCTGTGCAGACAGATCGTTGCGTGTGGACAGAAGATTTGCACCAACCTGAGGTGTGTGCAAACCTGGAAGTTGGAGTTGGAGGTTTGAGCGAAACCTCTCAAATCTGTGGGTTCAAACCACATCTGCGCAGACAAGTTGGAGCGTGTGGACAGGAGATCGCCGCAAATCTGGCGCGAAACAGCTGTTTGCTCAGTCTAGTGTTTGTATTTGTGCGCACAGGGCATCAAAATGGCTGATACTCGTCAGTGTTCGCGCGAATTTATCAGTGAGTTCATTGAATTATATAGACACCACACGTGTTTGTGGAAGATAAAAAGTAAGGAATATAGTGACAGAGACAAAAAGGCAGCAGCATACAATTCTCTAATTGTAAAATTGCGGGCAGTTGACGCCTCGGCAAACCGAGAAACAGTGATAAAAAAAATAAATTCGTTGCGAACTGTTTACCGGAAAGAGTTGTCGAAGGTGCAGAAATCTCGAAGATCTGGTGTAGGAGTGGATCAGGTGTGCCAGCCAACGCTGTGGTATTTTGATCTGCTTGGCTTTCTTAGTGATCAAGAAACGCCAAGACCAAGCAGGAGTACAATTGAAGATGAAATTGAAGTGTTAACGAGCGAGGAAATGGAACACGAGGTAATGTAAAACAATATATTTCACATACATTTATCAAAAGTTTATTCAAAAGAATATATTTGTGTGCAAACATAATAGAAAATTAACTGCTGTTATAAAAAGAAACATAAATATACTTGTGATTCTTGAGTTTCTCCCGGCGTATTTGATAATCAAAATATTCACGGGTATGCTGCCGGTCTATAGTGTCCAACGGGCACAATATTTCGGCGATCAAACAAGTCGCCATCATCAGGTGAACTGACGGACTGAGCTCCTGTGAACGTGCCGGCACGGAGATCCGTACGCTATGGCTGCTCAGAGGGAACTGGGTTCGGTCGCGGCGGCGGCCGATTTAAATACCCTCCGCCCGCGGCGCGCTCCCTCCGCCGTCCGCGCCCAGCGCCACGGTCGCGCGGTGGAACAGATTGCGACGGCGTCTGAGATGACGTCGGTGTGATGGCTCTGTCCGCCGTGGTCGTCACAACTATACGTCTGCTCGATTTACTCTTGATTAACCCAATCGCTGGTTCCCAAGCCTTGCTAAGATTATAGCCACAGTCACGGTTTATGAGGTCGCCATTGGTGCGAATTTCGATGGCCTCTCTAACAACGCTGTCCCAGTATCTCGACGTCTGTACCAGAATCCTCGTGCGGTCATACTCCATGGCGTGATTTTCCGACAAACAATGTTCAGCGACCGCCGACTTGCTCGGATACATCAGTCGAGTGTGCCTCTGGTGTTCACGGCATCGATCCTCGACGGTACGCATCGTCTGACCAATATACGACTTGCCACATTGACACGGAATCTGGTACACGCCGGCCTTCCTCAAACCGAGGTCATCTTTGGCGCTCCCCACCAGTGCACGAGTTTTATTTGGAGGACAAAACACAGTTCCGACCCGGTGTTTCTTCAGAATGCGGGCGATCTTCCCCGAGAGTGCGCCTGTGTATGGAATAAATGCAGTGCCTACCTCCTCCCTCGTGACTTCATCCATCTCAACAGGTTGTGCTGCAGTGATTGGGCGGAGAGCACGTTGAATCTGCCACTCTGCAGCACAACCTGTTGAGATGGATGAAGTCACGAGGGAGGAGGTAGGCATTGCATTTATTCCATACACAGGCGCACTCTCGGGGAAGATCGCCCGCATTCTGAAGAAACACCGGGTCGGAACTGTGTTTTGTCCTCCAAATAAAACTCGTGCACTGGTGGGGACCGCCAAAGATGACCTCGGTTTGAGGAAGGCCGGCGTGTACCAGATTCCGTGTCAATGTGGCAAGTCGTATATTGGTCAGACGATGCGTACCGTCGAGGATCGATGCCGTGAACACCAGAGGCACACTCGACTGATGTATCCGAGCAAGTCGGCGGTCGCTGAACATTGTTTGTCGGAAAATCACGCCATGGAGTATGACCGCACGAGGATTCTGGTACAGACGTCGAGATACTGGGACAGCGTTGTTAGAGAGGCCATCGAAATTCGCACCAATGGCGACCTCATAAACCGTGACTGTGGCTATAATCTTAGCAAGGCTTGGGAACCAGCGATTGGGTTAATCAAGAGTAAATCGAGCAGACGTATAGTTGTGACGACCACGGCGGACAGAGCCATCACACCGACGTCATCTCAGACGCCGTCGCAATCTGTTCCACCGCGCGACCGTGGCGCTGGGCGCGGACGGCGGAGGGAGCGCGCCGCGGGCGGAGGGTATTTAAATCGGCCGCCGCCGCGACCGAACCCAGTTCCCTCTGAGCAGCCATAGCGTACGGATCTCCGTGCCGGCACGTTCACAGGAGCTCAGTCCGTCAGTTCACCTGATGATGACGACATGTTTGATCGCCGAAATATTGTGCCCGTTGGACACTATAGACCGGCAGCATACCCGTGGATATTTTGATTATGAATATACTTGACTACTTGTCCATGTTTTACAACACAAAGTTTATTACGATACAAATCCATCCTGCCATGGAACAGCTCCAGTAGTACTGAAATAATGTTTATATTTATTTCTAACAGTTTTTGCGCTTTCAAAAATTTGTCCACTTCTTCCACGCTGCAGGGCGTGCATAATTTCTTCGTCACATCTTTCGCCCAGTTCAAGAGAACATTCGTTGATATTTTCGCGATCCAGTGACTCATATGGTGTGTAAAATTGCGGGTTTCTTCTGCGCAAAAAGTTGTGTAAAACACAGCAAGTTAATACCACAGTGTCAATATTCTCCAGCTTCAAGTTTATGGTTGTATGGAAAATACGGAACCTTGATGCCAATATTCCAAACGTATTTTCAACAACTCTGCGTGCCCTAGAGAGGCGGTAATTAAAGAGTCTTTCTTCCCTTGATAATTTTTCTTGACGATATGGCTTCATTAAATCTTTGCGAATTGCGAAGGCATCATCACCAACAAAAACATACTCCATTAGGCCTATTTCCTGCGAATTTGCAATTCGTTGAGGTTGAGGAATTTTTAAACTATTATTAACAAGAAGTTCATAAAATTTAGTGTTCTGCAGAACCCCTCCATCGGATACTCTCCCATTTGTTTCCACATCACAGTACACAAATTCATAATTTGCATTAGCTACAGCCATTAAGACGACACTATTTGTTTTCTTATAATTGAAGAAAAACGATCCACTTTCTTTAGGAGGTACAATTCTGATGTGTTTCCCATCAATAGCTCCTAAACAGTGAGGGAACTGCCATTTGCTTTCAAAATCACTTGCAATTCTCAGCCAGTCTTCTTCACATTTTGGGAACTGCAATGAAAAAAAGAATTAAAATAAATTTGTGTAAAGTTTCTGTTAACAGTAACATTCAGCTAATTGTTAATGTACATGATCACAACAATAACAAAAAAATGAAACTCCATCGAGTTGTTTTTTGTCTGAAAGTGTTTTTGTTCAGTATTCATTCCACACTGTCTCAGAATTTTATGTGGATAAAGAGTTAGTTGCCCAGTGCAGTGTGTGTTTCGTAAGCATTCCTGTTTTCGTTGTAAGATGTGAGATTATGGAACTCTATAAGACCTTTTATTAACAATTTCTCGGTTTTTGTTAGCTAGACATATTTGTTAAGTTTTTCATTACACCATGTCAAATCATATACCACCACAATATTTACAGCTTGGCTCTTATCACAATGTATCAGTTTTGTACATTCCAATATGCATACATTTTTCCAAAAATTATTCATAAGCTCTATAAAGATATAAGAAACAAAATCCAAAGCAAAAATCACAAACATACAGTCTTTCTTATTTTTTCAGTGTGAAGGAGAGAATGACATAGAAAATGTAGCCATTGAAGATACTGACTCGAATCCAGTGACACCAGTAACTGGAGAGTCAACTCCAATGACACCAGTTACTCCTGAAAGGGTACAGTAACGCCCGACATTGAAAATAGGTACGAAATACTTGATTATTTTTGTCAGCACAACACATTTTTTTTGTAAAATAACTCAATTTCAATTAATACAGCGAAGCCGGATACCAGTGTGGGAAAGAATGACAATTTATTTATTTAATTGATCACATGTGCACTCCCACAAAGTAAATCCCTACATCCAGTTTGGTGAGATCTGTGAAATGAATGAATGTATGGTCGTCTGCTAACCGCAGATAGTGAATGTGAATATATGATCATCTTTGAGTCGATCCTTTGGCCACCTTTGGTGGGACCAAAGAGATGAAATTTGCCTAAGCTTTGAGCGCCTGAATTGTGGCTGACCAATACGGTAAGAAGGTGCTCCCCCCACTTCGACAGAGGTGCGAGAGCACCTCGAGAACGGCCATATTTCAGCACTCTGCCGCTGGATCTTGTGCTGTTAAGACCTGTTTTAGTTGTGCTTCGTAATGATGAAAGAGTGGAGACATGGTATGCATGTGGAATATTTAAGAGTAGTTTGAGATATTAATTTCTCTATTTCAGGAACTTTTGTGGGGAGAATTAAATGTCAGGCACGTAATATTAAAGGGATTGTAGTAATCTTCAGAAGTGACCAACGGTCACAATGGAACCACGTGTAGCAATAAGTTGAAATACTTCCGTGTGCTTAAGTTAAGCTGAATTACTAGCGTGTGTACAATAAGATGAAATATTTAAGAAATAGCGTGTGTACCATAAGTTGAAATATTTAAGAAATGGCGTGTGCAGGACTTGAAATTAGAGACGAGTACTTCCACGTGGTGAGTACTGTGTGAGTCTCAAACTGTGTATGAGACAAAAGATAAAGAGAAGTACTCGTCCATGGTATCAGTTGAGGACTCGCGTGTGAGCTTAATATTAAATTGTGTGATATGATTCCGTGTGACGCTAGATTTAAACTCTGAGAGAGAATCAAGGTGAGTCGGCCGTCTATCCAGCAACGCCACTTGGCTTGCATTGCACAGGAAGACGTGCATATATCTCCAGAGTTCACAGTAGGAAAGTAGAATTACAAAGTGGGGCAGTGTCGTGTGAAACTGGGATAAATATTAATTGAAGTGGGAAAGCTGAAAGTGATAATGTTGTGACTATTCTCTGTGTAGTATTTCATGTTGTAGTGTGGTGTATGTCATGTAATTTGGGTATGTGTGGTTTGCATGGGAGAGTAGCGAGGTAGTTTGAAAAGATTAGTGGGTTATGCTTGTTCCTTCGGTACCGCTCGGTCTGGAGGAAGGTTTAGTGATGATGATTGTGAGAGTCGAAGCGTGAGGTTTAATAAAAGATCCACCATCCTATCCAGAAAGTGCACTGTAGCGTTAAAAGTAATTACGAGACCATAATATAGAGATTCACTATTGTAAAGCCATGCCCACTGGGCGGAATTTCTTATGTGTTATTGTTGTAGGTTGTAGAATTTGTGTGTTTAGGTTAGAGAATTTATCGGAATAAATAAGATAGTGAAAAGAAAAAGATTGGTGGACTTTTACTTCGAATTGTATGTTGTCATAATGTCCCGAATTTATAATGTGTGTGGTGGCCACGTGTTGACAAAAGCCGTTAAATAAAGGACAAAAAAGAAAATGTGGTTTTGCCAGTGCGTAGTGTACAGTCAGAGTTCTGTAAATTATTGATAGTCAGATGCGTGTTTCCGTTGCGTATTAATCATATAGGAGGATAACTTGTAACTTAAATTGTGAGTACGAGAGTTCATGTTACTCGATAAAATTAAGAATGAATCCACTCGCTTGGCAGACCACTCATCTTGCAGGCCTGACTGCTTGATGCCACAGTATGAGCAAGGCATGTGGGTGCCTCTCACTCCGAGATCATCAAACTCTAATAACAGTTTGAGTAACGCTCCTCGTGGGAAGCAGAAACGTTCAATGGAGGATAAAACAGGCGAAATATTGTCACTGGTGGGCAAAAAATTGAACACAATGCAGCCACCAGATCCATTCGACACATTCGGCCAGCATGTGGCGAACAAGCTACGTGCACTCACCCCTCAACAGAATATCATTACACAAAAATTAATCAATGATGTGCTATTGAAGGTGACATGGAGTCTTTAAACAGAAACTTTAAGGTTGTTGAGGTTGAGACACTTTCAAACATGGAAAGCCAAAACCTGACACAGTTTTTTAAAGGTTTTCAATAATGCAAAATGTTTCCATATGTTGTTTTTAATGTCATATTATAAGTGCAAGTGATACATACTGTGAACAGTTGATAGCCAATAAAGTTCTACACTCCTGGAAATTGAAATAAGAACACCGTGAATTCATTGTCCCAGGAAGGGGAAACTTTATTGACACATTCCTGGGGTCAGATACATCACATGATCACACTGACAGAACCACAGGCACATAGACACAGGCAACAGAGCATGCACAATGTCGGCACTAGTACAGTGTATATCCACCTTTCGCAGCAATGCAGGCTGCTATTCTCCCATGGAGACGACCGTAGAGATGCTGGATGTAGTCCTGTGGAACGGCTTGCCATGCCATTTCCACCTGGCGCCTCAGTTGGACCAGCGTTCGTGCTGGACGTGCAGACCGCGTGAGACGACGCTTCATCCAGTCCCAAACATGCTCAATGGGGGACAGATCCGGAGCTCTTGCTGGCCAGGGTAGTTGCTTTACACCTTCTAGAGCACGTTGGGTTGCACGGGATACATGCGGACGTGCATTGTCCTGTTGGAACAGCAAGTTCCCTTGCCGGTCTAGGAATGGTAGAACGATGGGTTCGATGACGGTTTGGATGTACCGTGCACTATTCAGTGTCCCCTCGACGATCACCAGTGGTGTACGGCCAGTGTAGGAGATCGCTCCCCACACCATGATGCCGGGTGTTGGCCCTGTGTGCCTCGGTCGTATGCAGTCCTGATTGTGGCGCTCACCTGCACGGCGCCAAACACGCATACGACCATCATTGGCACCAAGGCAGAAGCGACTCTCATCGCTGAAGACGACACGTCTCCATTCGTCCCTCCATTCACGCCTGTCGCGACACCACTGCAGGCGGGCTGCACGATGTTGGGGCGTGAGCGGAAGACGGCCTAACGGTGTGCGGGACCGTAGCCCAGCTTCATGGAGACGGTTGCGAATGGTCCTCGCCGATACCCCAGGAGTAACAGTGTCCCTAATTTGCTGGGAAGTGGCGGTGCGGTCCCCTACAGCACTGTGTAGGATCCTACGGTCTTGGCATGCATCCGTACGTCGCTGCGGTCCGGTCCCAGGTCGACGGGCACGTGCACCTTCCGCCGACCACTGGCGACAACATCGATGTACTGTGGAGACCTCTCGCCCCACGTGTTGAGCAATTCGGCGGTACGTCCACCCGGCCTCCCGTATGCCCACTATACGCCCTCGCTCAAAGTCCGTCAACTGCACATACGGTTCACGTCCACGCTGTCGCGGCATGCTACCAGTGTTAAAGACTGCGATGGAGCTCCGTATGCCACGGCAAACTGGCTGACACTGACGGCGGCGGTGCACAAATGCTGCGCAACTAGGGCCATTCGATGGCCAACACCGCGGTTCCTGGTGTGTCCGCTGTGCCGTGCGTGTGATCATTGCTTGTACAGCCCTCTCGCAGTGTCCGGAGCAAGTATGGTGGGTCTGACACACCGGTGTCAATGTGTTCTTTTTTCCATTTCCAGGAGTGTATTTCAAAACATGTTTTGTTGCCTCAAAACTTTTGTGCCTTGCCTGTTATTATTGTACCACATATTTTCTAGAATGCCCAATTATGGTAGTGTCTTATGTAAATTGCGGTGTACAGCTGTTGCCTTATATATGAAGTACCTGCGGAGAGACTAATTTCATTTCTTTTATTGTATCATTGAAACCTGACTGTGTCCCTTATAGGGACATAAAGTTTTATTGTTGTTCCTTAGAGTATTTGGGAAATTAATAGAAAGATATGCTATAATGAAGGTGATATAATAATTAGTTATTCAGGAAATGATCTGAAGAAATCCTCGGATCTTTTAAGTTCTGGTAACAAATAATTCATTCATCATAGGCAGTGCATTATCAATAATCAATGTGATGTCTTATTTGTACCACCACAGAAGTTCCAGGAGTGATTCCACTGAAGATGGATCATAAGAAACAGTTTAAGATTTCTCTTGTAGATAACACTATTACTTGACTTTTGCTACTATTCTCTTCTCTACAAGATAGAAAACATACAAGTCTTAACTGGGTGAGTTTGCTGCAGATATTAATCCACAACTGGTACACCTAGGTCCTATTGACCTGAGGGAAACTCCTTTATTAATCTTTATTTTTGTAATGCCACTATCTCCCCCCCCCCTGGAACTTCCCCAGCACAGTTGGCTACCACCTCAACCTTGTTGCAGGTATGCCTTCGCTAGGCTGACTTTTGTTAAGATGATAGGGTCCCAAGGAGCCAGGTGTCTCTTAAGTGAAAGGTTTTTTTTCTCAGTATCATATTAAATATTTTGGATTAATGCTAACATACTTATGAAAAATGAATGAGGAAGATATTATGGGTACTCTTAACAACCCAATACTGTTATTAATGACATAAGCTTCTACGACAAAGTCAAAGAGGACAAAGACAAGATGTTGAGCACTGTTGTGTTTGAAATGTTCCATTGTTTTGTGTCCTAAAAGTGTACGTAGCAAGTGTGAATTAAAAGTACTGGAGTGAACTGAATGAGCAAAAACTAAGATTTTACAGTAATTTATACTGCTGTGTACTGTTTTCATAAATGATGTAGTCATTCAGTTGAAATTGTTGCAATAAAATCACCCGATAAGTTATCCCTGCAGAAATTTATACACTGAATTTGCACTCTTCTTTTGGTATACTGCTTTGAAGATTATTCTATTTTGTGTTTAAATGCGTGAATTTAGCTTATTATTTGTAGCTGATGAGTTAGATTTTGGAAAAGTAGGCCATATTTTTCACATTATATATTTTATGTACTTCACTGCCTTTTTTTAAAATAACATCTATAAGATATGACGAGAAATGATTAATGTAGTCTTAAAAGGATAGCAATAATCCTTATTAAATGTTTAAATTTCATTCAATTGTTTTCTTTTTTACCAAGGCATTCCCAAAACAAAGTACGCGCTGAGGATCCAGGTGTACCTTATGCATCAAAATTGTTAGGTGGGACCACAATTTGGGTAACTTAAACAAAATTGTAAGATTTGCTTGCTTTGCCCTTTGAAATCTTTTCCATTATGTTTACCTGCAACAGGGATTGTTAGCACACTTCCACTCAGTACTGTCCTATGCCGTAATCCTTTGTGACATTGTAGCAATATGAAAAAGCATGCCCTATCTGTTCTGAAGAAAGTGCAGTCAGAAGATTGTGTTAAGCTAATATTGGAAGGTCTTGCAACTATGTGTTCTGGACAGAAGGATTGTTAGACTTGTTTTACTACCTAACATGTGGTTCATAACAATAGTAACTTAGAGATTAACTAAAGTATTCACCACCACACTACTACAAATAAAACTTTTCAGGCAGATAACGAATCTCTGTCTAGAATTCAGAGTGGAGTTTTGTATCCTGGAACGAAAGTTTGTAACAGGTTACTTCTACACTGCAGCGAACTGAAAATGCCTACTCAGAAACAAAGTAAACTGCAGCTCATTGGCCATGTAGGTATATAATCTCTAATAATATAGGCCTACTGTGTTTCAAACAGGTCTACAACACGAAAAATATTATCTGTAACTTGACAGACTTAATTTACTTGACTTGCCTTCATGAACTCATCCTTCAGGACAGCGTAAATAGCTTCACATGTGTTGGGTATTATTTCACTCAACGCTTGTTTTGATATTCCAGTTGAAAATTCCAAATCCTTGTAGCTCCTTCCTGTTGCTAGGAATCTTAGTGTTACCGCCAGCCGTTCATGAGGAGAAATTGCCCTTCTCATACAAGTACTTTTTCTCATAATATGAGGTGTTACAAGCTTTAAGAGATGATTATATGTGTCGACATCCATCCGCAAATAATTTCGCCAGTCGTTAGGTTCGCCCTGCAACTCTCGCAGCAAATTTACATGAGAAAACTGCTTTCGCTTTAGCAGCCACTGTCTACACCATTTTGACCGCTTACTCTGTTTCCTGCGGTTGGTCTGAATGTTTTTTGCAACACAAGTTGCGAACACAGACCACAACAGAACTTTTTCCATATCTATATTTCAAAATAACTGAATTAGTTTTTTGACGTTTACGGGGAGCGTAGTCGCTTGCCACTGATATTTCTTTTCTACACCGACAGATGGCGGGCGAGTAGTAGATTGGGGTTTGTGTCGTGTGAACACACCACATTTGCAGCGATCTTTTGCATGTACAGACATCTGCGCAGATGTCTGCGCAGACAGATCGTTGCGTGTAGACGGGCCTTTTCGATAACAAACTTCTTAAAAAACAAACTTCACACTTAAATAAAGAAAGAAAATAATTAAAAATTAATAATAGCATAAAAATATTCTTCTCTTGTCATTTTTGCGAATAATGTAGAAGAATATAAAAATATAAATTAGTAATACGAACTAGCATAGAACCAGAATAACGTGGCTGAACAGTAGGCAACAAAATTTAGATAAAGGAATAATTTTTGACTGACTTAGACGATTCAATCATTGCCTAAATTCAGTGCAAAAATTAAGTTCGAAGGGTGGTGATATGTAAGGTGTCAGGCAAATCCCACACCTTCCATGAAAACCCTGACATGATAAGCAAATCCAGTAGTATGTCACATAGCTCCGAATAAATAGTGACATTAAATTAACCAAAGTAATACGAGTAACGAGTGAGCAAATGGAATACCACAGACTAACACAAGAATGCCTAAATGCATGTCATACCTTCCCACCATGAGACAGACGCAGTTCTGAGGGGGGAAACGAGAACAGAAGCCGAGAGCAGAACCGTGTTAAGCTGAAGGCCCTACGATAAGGGACGAACACCCACGTCGCCAGCTAACCGCTAGGACCACCCCCAGCCCATGTCAAAAGCTAGAGCCCTCCAGAAGAACAGTATAGATCTTACGATAACACAAAAAGGGCCACACCACCCGCAAGTATTAGCGTGAGACTTTTTCGCGTCTCTGTTACGTCAGGACCACCCCCCAGCCCATGTTAAAAGATAGAGCCCTCCAGAAGAACAGTATAGATGTTACAATAACGCTAAAAGGACCACACCAGCTGCAAGTTTTAGCGTGAGACTTTTTCGCGTCTCTGTTATGTTGCAAACTTTAAAAACATTGCCCCACCACGAAAAGTATAACGTTTCTCATTGGATGGACAGAATTTTTGTAGGCTGAGCTTAAGGTTAACATTGAGAACCTGATTGGTCAGATGAAAAACAGCCAGATAGTTTTTTTAAACCAACTTTGGTAAATTGTAGTAAGGAGAAGTTAGGAGGGAGTTGCTTCCGAGACAGCGAGGTGAGCGGAGCTGTGCTGCCCGCCGCTCCCTGACGAACACCGACAAGGTAATGAACCCACGCGATGCCGCATTTTTGAGTGTATAAGGCTTCACTCAGAACTGCAGAAGTCTCATCTGTTACACCCCCTTTTTGCGTAATACTAGTGTCGATCGTCAATTAAAGCTCATGGTGTTCACATTTGCCACTTGAAGTAAAAATCTGAAACGCGATGATTTTTCTGTTATATAGTTATTGAGAAGCCACATCAGCCACTGTAATTTACGACAAGTTAGGTAAGTAATTAAAGATAATCGAGGGTCACTGTAGACCATTTTGATAGTTTTCTCTTTTGTGAAACTTAATTTAAACCTAGATTATAGATGTGATATGGCATAGGTCATCCTTCGATCCATTGTAGAACTTGGAAACCCATTCAGGGAATATTCGTTCACATTTTTGTTGAACGCAGTTGGTTTTTACCATCCTGTATTAAAACATTTCCTTTTATTAATAGTGCAATTTATAAACAATGTTTTGTGAGTAGAATAAAATTTCCAATGGTAAACTTAACTGCTTTTTCGACGTTATTTTACCAGCTAACTAAAAGTAGGAAAGCCTTGAACCCCTTCCACTAAATTTAGTTAGTATTAAGATTCTTTTACAGGGAGTGCAGTGGAGCTGACGCAGAAATCATTAAGTATTTGGTTATATCATCGCTAGTCTCACTGATCTCTTCTGAATTCTACATGTCATGTGTGGTCTGAGGTCTCCTTACCAGCAACAGGTCCCAGGTTCAAACTAGTCAATTCCCTAAAAAAAACACGCTCAGAGTGTCATTTCGCGAAAGTGGTAGGGAGACACGATATAGAACAAACAGACACCACCAGAATGTTAGAAATTGCACAGATAGTTATTTATAAATAAGTGCTTAAAAAGCAAGTGTTCTGCTAAAGAAACCACAACAGTTAAGAACAAGTAACATTTTGTGCATTTATCTGGAACACTATAGTTACGTTTCGATTTGATGTTACTAACAGTTTTATTGATCAGCTACCAAGGTCAATGAGGCTACTTCTTTTTCAGAGCTTTTTTCATTTGGGATAAATCCTCCTCATATTCATTTTGAAGAATTACTGCTTCATTTTGAGTCTCTTCATTGGAAACAGAATTTATAAATTTTGGGAAAATAATTTTGAAGATAAGGTTAACATCATGCATACTATCAAATTTACTCTTTCACTTGGTTACTTGACTACAATTATGTTCAAATAGACATTAAAAAGACCCATTTCTTTGCCAAAGATGTAGCCGATGACACTGCTTCTTAAAAATTGTGCCGATGGCAAGATAAATTATCAGCTGAATCTGAACAAAAGAACAATCGTTATCAAGCTCTACATTTTCCCATTGAAGGATTTGAGATGCTAAATTGCAAAGCTTTTATTGCAAACCTATCTGAAAAGTGAATTCGCATCCCTCTAATTGGCTTTTTCAAAACAGCAACTTGTTCTCTTTCTTCCCTTTACTTAGACATCGATATTATTTTTTATGGAGTCATAAACAGCCTAATAGACATAAGCATAACAAAGAGCTTTTACAAACAGGTAGAGTATCTCGAAGATGAACGTGTTGGGTGAAGCTATTTTAAGTCACGATAATATAGCAGAAGTCCTCATCTTTCAATTTTGTGACTGTCCACGCCCGATAGCTGAGTGGTCAGCGCAACGGATTGTAAATCCTAAGGGCTCAGGTTCGATTCCCGGATGGGTCATAGATTTTTTCTCCGCTCAGGGACTGGGCGTTGTGTTGTCCTAATCATCATCATTTCATCCCCATCGACGCGCAAGTCGCCGAAGTGGCGTCAAATCGAAAGACTTGCACCCGGGGAACAGCCCTAGTCACACGACATTTAATTTTGTGACTGATGAAAGGATAAAGCGTTTCCACTGTGTCGTGAAAGGACCTGACTTGAATTCCAATGTAGCATTGTTAAGTGCTAGGCTTAAAGTGTGCACTGGACAATGCAAATATTTTGCAGCCTTTTGTCATTGTTGAATTCTCGTTCTGATAGCTTTGTATATGCCTGACATACTGGTACAACCATAATAACGCTGATCACAGCACTCAATTAAAAAGTCCCTTTTCGTCTATTGCATTAAGTATTTCCTTTCCTGATATACTTTTACCTTTTATTTTCACGAAAGCTTAAAAAGCTTTCATTTATCTTCACATCACAAGGTATTCCACTGTAACATATCTAAATGTATGAGTTAACTGATCTATTTTGAAATGTTCTGCATTGCATATGTAATAATAGAAAATAAAGAGACAGTGTTAATGTCATTAATAATTTCTTTCTCAACTGCATGGAATAAGACATTTTTAATTGAAGGGCTAAGGCATTTCAGCATACCAGTATAGGCCTATTTTGGTTTATTTACAAGATCGTGTAATACCAGATTGTACTTTGTGAGAAGACTGATGGTGCTTAAATGTTTCCATTGTTTGATTTCCCTGTTTTCTCCCTATGTCCACGAAAAGCTATATTATTGGAGTCCAATAATATTGTCATCTTCACAATAAGCTCTGAAACGTAACAGCCCATTAAGGCCAATTTAAAATGAACACTTCCCAGTCTAATTCAGGATTGCGTATCTAAATAAAATATGTAACTCACCCAGAAAAACTTATAACTGAGAAAATAACTGTTTAATCTACTTCAGTTCAAAGTGTAGAAGCTCTGTAAATGAAGGGAATAATTCCTGTGAAGGGAGTCTCTAGTAATTAAAGAAAAATATAAATGTATTATTGTAATTTCTTATGTGAGAGTTTATTCTCGAAAGAAATAGCAGACATGTACTAATATCATAGTGTTCTTACTGTACTGAGCAGACATAGTTTATATATGTATTTTCAGTTTTCGTATGAATTTTATTTGTGAATTAATCAAATGTTCATCTTAAACAATGCCGAGGATTGTTCAGCATTGTAAAGAAAATATAAAGAGTGACTACCATGTTGGCAGGGAGAATCAGTCTGGTTTTAGTTTTTGAGCAGTGAGCATGTAGCTGCTCATTTTGTATTGTAAGTATTGTTTGCCTTTGTAATAATACTTTGACTGTTTTGAAAGTATAATAAATGTATTTAAAATAACATAATGCAAGATGATTTTTTAATTTCAACTTTTCTGAAGTAGGAATTTTACAGTAACTGTCTCCAGCACTTATGCTGCGACAGATTGCCTGATACGATGAGTAAAACAACCCCTAAGAATGTTATAATTGGTGTATGGAGCTGGGATACAGTGTAAATCTGTAAACTAATCTTCTATTTTGTTTCAGAGTTAACCCGCTTATTGAAATAATATTCCATTTTTTACGAGTATACGACAAAGAGGAACGTGAGTAACACTACAAAGTATACTTATGTGAAAACGCAACTTGGAGAACCAGCTTTTTGTAATTTACTTTAATTTTACTTTGGAAACAGTTTTTCGTCTACCTTTTTACTTTAATTTTACTTTTGGAAACTGTTTTTTCGTCTGCTTTGTGATTATGGAGGACAATAGAGAAGTTAACAACAATACGCAAGTTGATGATAATGGGAAGGTTAATGGAAACTTGGAAAACAGCGTAGATATTACTGCTAATAATATAGTTAATTAGGACAGTGAAATCGCAGAGAATAGTGACCACAGTAGTGAACGTTCACCCTTTTGTGGATCTGAATGTAGTGTATCAGCCTTTAATAGGTTAGTTCAGTTAATGAAAGAACAGAAGAAATCGTTTGATATAAAGCTAGTACTGTAAAATATTTTTTGTAGTTTTTGTTCATATTTCTTTGTGTTTGAATATTTGTATATTTTTACCTATATTTTTGTGTATTCAAAGAGTGGGGGTTGAAAAGGGTATATTTGAACATTTGTGTATGCTTTTACCTGGCACAGATTGAGGGTTGTTTGATTTTACGTAGGACCATTTGAATTTGTTGTTATTTGGACTCAGGAATGTTACATAGCTGAAATTATACAAACAGTCGTCATCACTCATATAACATCATAAGAATTGTCTTTCCTCAGGAGGTTGCAAGCTCTTTTTGCGATTTGGGAGTGGCGAACCCAAGGCTCCAAGTTGGTTGACTATTTCCGTTTCTTGTCACATCCTCTCTTACTTATCTGCACAAACTCACCCTCTTCCACTTTTTGATTCGGACGAGTAGTTAAGAGACCGGATGCCAAAAGGAACTGGTGCACGTATTTTATACTGGGTGAGCTGCCTTTTTCTGGTTATCTGGATAAAAGTACAAACTTTGGGCAGACTTAATAATGTGTAGTTTAATAATACAACCACAGAATGAATTTTGAGGAGAGTTGGTGTAATATTTACTCATGATGACCATACAGTTATTCTCATTATGCTGATAAAGTTATAATCTCATTTGATTTTGTGAAAAGTTGAGAATATGTTTAGAATTGGTGTGAAGTTTACTTAACATATCTGTGTTGTAATAGCAATGTACTGTTACTTTACAACTGAGATGTGATTACAATTAGGTCAGACTGTTTGCAGCCTTATACACGGTGTTACAAAAACGTATGGCCAAACTTTCAGGAAACATTCCTCACACACAAAGAAAGAAAATATGTTATGTGGACATGTGTCCGGAAACGCTTACTTTGCATGTTAGAGCTCATTTTATTACTTCTCTTCAAATCACATTAATCATGGAATGGAAACACACAGCAACGGAACGTACCAGCGTGATTTCAAACACTTTGTTACAGGAAATGTTCAAAATGTCCTCCATTAGCGAGGATACATGCATCCACTCTCCGTCGAATGGAACCCTTGATGCACTGATGCAGCCCTGGAGAATGGCGTATTGTATCACAGCCGTCCACAACACGAGCACGAAGAGTCTCTACATTTGGTACCGGGGTTGCGTAGACAAGAGATTTCAAATGCCCCCATAAATGAAAGTCAAGAGGGTTGAGGTCAGGAGAGCGTGGAAGCCATGGAATTGGTCCCCCTCTACCAATCCATCGGTTACCGAATCTGTTGTTGAGAAGTGTACGAACACTTCGACTGAAATGTGCAGGAGCTTCATCGTGCATGAACCACATGTTGTGTCATACTTGTAAAGGCACATGTTCTAGCAGCACAGGTAGAGTATCCCATATGAAATCATGGCGGTGAATCGAGGAAGTACAGTACATACTGAAGAAACTAAAATGAGCTCTAACACGGAAATTAAGCGTTTCCGATCACATGTCCACATAACATCTTTTCTTTATTTGTGTGTGAGGAATGTTTCCTGAAAGTTTGGCCGTACCTTTTTGTAACACCCTGTATATATATATATATATATATATATATATATATATATATATATATATATATATATATATATATATATATATTACAATACAGAGTTAAAGATTAATATTTCTATTATTTACCCCAGTCCCTTAAATGGCACAAAATGCATGTACTATATTTATAGATTTATTTATTCCTATTTAAGAATTCATCTATGATATAGAAGGAGTTGTCAAGGAGATATGATTTCAATTTATTTTTGAAGCTATTACTGCTCTCTGTCAGACACCTTATTTCATTTGGTAATTTGTCAAAAATTTTTAAAGCAGCATATTTTACCCCTTTCTGGGCCAAAGATAGGTTGAGCAAAGGATAGTGTAAGTCTTTCTTTTTTCTGGCATTATAATCATTAATGTCGCTGTTGATTTTAAACTGGTCCATGTTGTTGAGAAAAAATTTCATTACTGAGTAAATGTACTGTGAAGCAGTTGTAAGAATTCCTGACCTTTTAAACAGATGCCTACAAGATGTGCGACTATGAACACCACACATTATTCTAACCACTTTCTTTTGAGCAGTGAATACTTTTTGTCTAAATGTTGAGTTAGCCCAAAAAATTATTCTATATGACATCAGAGAGTAAAAGTATGCCAAGTTTGTTAGCTTACTGATTTCTGTATACTCAAAAATGGCAATTATTCTGATTGCAAAAGTTGCTGAACCTAGTCGCTTTAGGAGATCCAAAATATGAATTTTCCAGTTAAGATTCTCACCTGTATGTACACCCAAAAACTTAGTATGCTCTACCCTGTCTACTGACTTCTGTTGATGTGTTATATTTATTGAAGGAATTGTACTTTTTGCAGCAGAAAATTGGACATACTGTGTTTTTTCGAAGTTTAGAGCAAGCCCATTTGCAAGAAACTAACTGATGACTTTTCCAAAGACCTTATTTGTATCATTTGCAATTTGACGGAAGCGATTGAACAACTTGGATGTTCTTCATGCCCAACGACTGCCTTAAAACCTGACATGGGCTTTTCATCAGCAGGGTTAGTGTATTGGGAACCATTACACGTCCCAGAAGAATTTCTCGCACCTGCGCCACTCCCGAATGAGTCACAGGTACCTCACCTCTTGCAACAAATCATGAAGCATGCAGAGACCCTTTGTGCAACTCTGATGTCACAGCATAGCTCACACCCATACACAAGGCTGTGAATAATTGATCACACGTCATGCTTCGCATGGATATGATGTGACGTCATCCATAGCCACCATACACTGGTCCTTACCAAGTTTTCTATGAGACACACACATGCTGGACAGCCTTCTCCAAGGAAAGCTGACCAAAGTCTCCACAGAGCGGGTGAAACCAGTTTGGATGCTGGAAACGCCGCCCACTACCCCACAGTCAACTTCATGCATGCCTCACACTGAGTCAACAATACTGTCAGAACCAGACAGCTGTGACCGACCCGACTTTTGCCACCCGGGACCAGATGCAGCAGCAGAACCATACTACAGCACCATACCACAGCACCATACCACAGCACCCGTCCCCCTACTGTCCGCATTCATGCCGGCCGGGAGGTAAAATTTAAGTAGCCGGCCATACCTTGTGTTCCGCGTTTTAGGATTTGGGCTTTGCGGGAGTGACTGTCGATAGTCGACAGGATACCATGCGCAACGTAACGTTAGCGACAGCCTTGGACGGTGCACAAGTCCCGCCCAACCACCCCTCTCCACACCAACCCATATCCTAAGCTCTGCCCATGGTCTGCTGCATGTTCCAACATCAAAGTTGTTCGTATCACAGATATGCCGGTCATAACATGGGAGAAAATCAGTTATTAGTACGAAATACAGTTTTTCTGGTACCATTGTGAAAAGAATTAGAAATATGTTCATTAATATGCGAGTTGAAAAATCATCAATAAGAAAGAAAAATAAAAATGGTATCCACACTGTCTTTTTTATTTCATGAGCTTTCATCTGCACTATATCAAAAAATTTGATATTTGTTAACTGCAGTGAGCGCAAATTTCCGTCACCTCGCATAGTGTAAGAAATTCTGTTTGGAAATATTAATTGGTAGTATCGCCAAGGATGCTGTCCATTATCTCGATTGTCTAAAGTCAATTTTGTGCATAAACAAGGCAAAGTCGATGTCTTGGTTTGTTTCTGATTACCTCATTAAGACTGAAGAATATAAGAGTGGGATAATGTAGAAACGCGTAATGCAAGCAGTCAGATATTTATACAGTGACATTCTTCATTAATATTTGCCTGTGTAATGGGTGAATTTTTACTTGTGAACTCTTATGACTGCTTGCTTATAGCAGACACGAGATTACTTTGAGTTCTTCTTCAGTGTTTGAGAGCTTTCGATCTGCCTATTGTTAAACATATGTACATAATTTCGTCAGTGTCATTCCAAACACATCTTTTCGTACTTTAATGTATGTTAGATATCAGTCTTGAAAGCAGTTGGCCACAACAGTCAAAATTAGGTACCTTGTGTATGATAACTTTATTGAGAGTGCATATCTATGTTTCATTTTGACGGTATTACACAAACTGCTAAGAAGTACTAACAGCACAACACTGCTAGTATGAACAACCGCGGTAAAACAAAAAACGACGAACAAAAACACGACAGCGACGATGAACAACCGCGGTAAAACAAAAAACGACGAACAAAAACACGACAGCGAATAATCGGGCTAGTATCTTTGGACTAAGTTTGAGAAATGTATTTCGTTCCCGGTTTCCGCTCGACGCAATGTATTGTTTTGTTGAGCTGCAAGCTAAAGTGGACGTAGCACAAATACGCGTACATGCTCTTTTATGTAATTCGAAAATCTTGAGCTGATGTCGAAGATAAATACGATAAAATTTAGTCAATAAAACGCTTCTTCGTATCATTGGAGAAAAGCTGAGTACGCAAACAGCCTACAGAAAGTAGAAAACCAAAAAACTTGTAAAAACGGTGTAAGTTTCGTTTACAACAACTCTTTAATGAAATGTGGAACCCAAAGAGTGAACGAAGCGCTCTCGAGCCATTAGGAAAATGGTGAGGACATTAATTCCTGCAAATAAAAAAGTACTCAATGGTGGAAAGTGGAAAACTGAAAAAAGTGTGAAAGCAGTGCCAATTTAGTGGGCAACAACGGCTGTGAAGAAAAAGAGAACTGAGCGCACTAAAATTTTCACAACGTAAATATAGTCAAATACCATATATGCCGACTTTTATGGTGAAGTCAGTGATGCCACTCTCAAGAATGTTCCTACATAGCATGGTGGGAAGGGAAATGCGTGCAAATACTGCAGGACACTACTTCTGTTCCCCTTCTCAGTTCAACCTAAAACTAGAACTACATAGGAAAGCAATCGACTTTGGTGACAGCATTTCTTCCCGCATAATTGAAACATCTGCGTGGTGCATGATTGCGGAAGTTAACAAACTTACAAACCTGTCAGATATAGGTAAGTTTTCCAACGAATTCGCCGTGCCGACAAAAGGCTCGAATTATTTTCATAAGAACTAAATGCCCATACCCCTCGGAAATTGAAGAAATGTTGGGATCTGTGGACAAATCCCAACGTCCTGGTTTTCAACATCCCACACCCCAATGATTTGCCATGGTGATCCTGTGTTAAACAAAAATAACTACAGCAAATCAACAGTTCAAAAATATATGTAAACATGTTGGTTTATATATTTGTACAGTAAAATAATGTTGGTGAAATAATACGATTTAGGAAAATAAATTTTACTACATTTATGTTCCCAGCACTTTACGAAGGAATACTGTACTAAGGCATATTACACAAAACATCTAGCATAGATGCATAGCAATACGTAATAGATGAAGAAATCTTTACACATTAACTCACTCCCATATAACATATTTTTTCACCAAATCAAAACAACTCCCCTTGAACAAATATTTTTATGTTGTCGCAATAATTTTCGACACTACTCCATTTAAAGCACCATGCATAGAACTTTGTTAAACCATACCGTTTTACCAATTTCTGTTATTTGCTTTTACTCAAAGATTGGGTCAGTAAATCAAAAAGCATCTCATCTGTACACAAATAGTTTATAGCAACGTCCTCTCTAATATCATTTCCTTGGATTGCATGCTTGTTATTTGGTTTTGAGCTTAGTTGTTAGCTCCCATGTTGTCGCAAAACATGGTGGTCGGCTGGATAATTGTATGTGGCTAAACTTGATCATAGAGTTCTTAGCTAAAGCTCTTCTTGTACAGTGAAAAACAATGCCATATACTACTCAGCTTCAGCAGTACTCAAAGCCACTGCAATTTGTTTCTTGGAAGACCAGGATATTGATCCTCCTATCATCTTGAAGCAGCTACCTGTAATAGAATGGCTGTTACAGTTCATTTCTCAGTCTGCATTGCTGTAACATTTCTGTCTTACAGTACGGTACTTTAATTTGTAATCAAAGTTCCTTTTAAATACCTAAGTATTCTTGTGACTACAACCCAGTGTTTTTTTCTAGGATGTCTGCACAATTTGCTCATAGTTTTAGTCGCAAAGGCAGTATTTCACCTGGAAGTTTGAGCTAAATATAAAAATCTTCCCACTGCCTCCAAATAAGGTCTTTCTTTTTTACACATTTCATTCTGTTGTACTACTACCAACTTCATCCTGTTCCATAGTGTGGAAATTTGCTTACAATTACTCATGCCAAATTTTTCTAGTATTCTGTTTGTGTACATTAATTGGTCAGTTGACAGTTCTTCTCCACTGTCACTTTTTCGACACTGAGCTACTGTTTCAGTTCACCTAAATTATGCATATAAAATTCAAATTGAAGTTGTTTCTTGAAACTATTCATTGACCTTTCATTTTTTGTCAAAATAAAAATATTGTCAACCCATTTGATGAAAATTGTTCCTTCTGTGATATACACCAGGACCAGCAGCTGATTGACTCATGTCCATCCTTTTTAATGCATTATGTAAATACTGATTCCAACAGTATCCACTCTGTTTAGTACCATACATGCTCCTATTCAGCCATCAACTTTTATGCTTTTATTGAGGAGTTTTTGTGGCTTCCTTTGGCAGTATCACTAAAATTTGGATACTGCTTCTGCCCAGTAACATTTCGGTAATCCTGCATCCTTTAACATGCTCTTTGCTTTCTCTGCAAAAGTTCTGTTAGTCAATTCTGCTGCTCCATTTTGAGCAGAACAGCTGAAATTTACAATGGGCCGCCCAGATGCAGATGTTGGCAACACACATGCGTGTATGGTTAAGAGCAAATGTGTGATTACTTTTGACACTAAAAGTTGATCACTTATCTTCACCCATCCACCTCCATAGTCCCGTGTTTTTTTCCCCCATATAGGATCATTCCATGGTAACTCACATTACAAAGTGATGTTTATATTAAAAGTTTTGGACAATTAACTGAAGGATGGTGGTGGTTGTTGGATGTTTAAGGGGGACTAAACAGCGAAGGTCATCAGTCCCCCATTCCAAAGTCAGGCGAGCCGAAAATCTACGAAGCAGATAAAAACCAAAGGGGGAGGAGACGTCCCCCCAGGCGCTAAAAGCACACAAATGCAGCAACAAACACTACAGACAAGAACAGGACAGAGGAACACCAGACAGAAAGAAACAGAAGAAAGGAAGATGGCCGGAGCCTGGTTGACTGACCACGAGATCAAAAAAGGGAAAGAGTCAACCATCTCACGGCACACCAGAACAGCAACAGACACAAGGACAATAGACACAGAAAGGGAAAGGCGCAGGACCTCCCTAAATCGAACCATAAAACGGACTACCACGGATAAAATTTAAAACGGTATCAGCCATGGAGGCATCGTCGGATAAAACCAAAGCCAAAGTGCCCGGGAGATTAAAAGATTGCCGGAGTGTGCGCAGTCGAGGACACTCCAGCAAAATGTGGCCGACCGTCAGCCGGGACCCACACTGACACAAGGGGGGATCCTCCTGACGTAACAGATGGCCATGCGTCAGGTAGGTATGGCCGATGCGCAGCCGACACAGGACTACAGAGTCCCTGCGAGAAGCCCGCAGGGAGGAACGCCACACATCGGTCGTCCCCTTGACAGCCCGTAGTTTATTCGGGGCTGTCATGCCACGCCACTCAGCAGCCCACATCCCAAGTACCTTACGGCGCAACACCAGCTGCTGGTCGCGAGCCGTAAGGCCGATCTCCAAAGCTGGGGCGTCTATCGCCCCTTTGGCCAGCCTGTCAACACGTTCGTTCCCCGGGATGCCAACGTGACCTGGCGTCCAAACAAAAACCACCGAACGACCAGAGTGGGTAATGGTGGAAACAGACTCCCGAATAGAGGACACCAGAGGAGAAGAGGGATAGCAGCGGTTGATGGCCTGGAGGCTGCTCAGGGAGTCACTGCAGATGACGATGGACGCATCTGAGCAGGAACGCATATGCTCAAGAGCTCGCAAGATGGCCACCAGCTCTGCAGTAAAAATACTGCAGCCAGCCGGCAAGGAGCGTTGCTCAACATGGGCAGCGTGAGCAAAAGCGTAGGCAGTGCGACCATCAACCAGGGAACCATCAGTGTAGACAGGCTCACAGCCCGGAAATGAGTCGAGGAGCGCAAGAAAACGGCGACGGAGGGCCACAGGCGGAACCGAGTCCTTAGGTCCCTGTGCCAAATTCAGATGGACGGACGGCCGGGACAAACACCAGGGAGGCGTAGGTGTACGGACCCGGAAGGGAGGCAGAAGCGGGAATGACCCCAGTTCTGACAGCAGGGACTGGACACGGACAGCTACGGAAAGCCCAGACCGAGGTCGCCGTTCGGGCAGGTGGTGGACCAAGGCAGGGAAAAGCAGGCGACGATTGGGATGGCCTGGCGAGCAATGTACGTGGATAGCATAGTCGGCGAGCAGACGATGGCGGCGAATCCGCAGCGGGGGAACCCCGGCCTCCACCAGTAGACTATCCACGGGGCTGGTGCGAAAAGCGCCAGTAGCAAGCCGAACCCCACAGTGATGTATGGGGTCTAACAACTTCAACACTGAGGGTGACGCAGACCCATAGGCCAGGCTCCCATAATCAAGCCGGGACTGCACAAGGGCTCTGTACAATTGCAGTAGCGTGCAGCGATCTGCACCCCAAGACGTGTGGCTAAGGCAGCGGAGGGCATTGAGGTGCCGCCAGCATTTTTGCTTCAGCTGAGTAACATGAGGAACCCATGTGAGCCGGGCATCAAACACGAGTCCCAAGAAGCGGCAAGTGTCCACCACTTCAAGCAGGTGGCCGTCGAGGTAAAGGTCAGGATGAGGGTGGACCGTCCGACGCCTGCAGAAGTGCATAACCCGAGTCTTGGCAGCAGAGAACTGAAAACCATGAGCCAGAGCCCATGATGCTGCCTTGCGAACGGCGACTTGCAACCTGCGTTCGGCGACTCCCGTAGTTGTGGAGCTAAATGAGATGCAGAAGTCGTCGGCATACAAAGAAGGAGACACCGACGACCCCACTGCTGCAGCCAGACCATTAATGGCCACTAGAAATAACGAGACGCTCAACACCGAGCCCTGCGGGACCCCATTTTCCTGTATATAAGAGGAACTAGAGGTGGCACCGACTTGCACCCGGAAAGAGCGGCGCAATAAAAAGCTTTGAAGAAAAGCCGGGAGCCGACCACGAAGTCCCCACCCATGCAACGTGGCGAGGATGTGATGCCTCCATGTGGTGTCATACGCCTTCCGCAGATCGAAAAATACAGCAACAAGGTGCTGACGTCGGGCAAAAGCCGTACGGACAGCAGATTCCAGCCGCACCAAATTGTCCACTGCAGACCGGCCCCGACGGAAGCCACCCTGGGATGGAGCGAGGAGACCGCGCGACTCAAGGACCCAACACAAACGCCGCCCCACCATACGTTCGAGCAATTTGCACAAAACGTTGGTGAGGGTAATGGGACGATAGCTGTCCACCGCCAGTGGGTCCGCACCGGGCTTCACGATGGGGACAATAAGACCCTCTCGCCATTGCGACGGGAACACGCCCTCGCTCCAAATGCGGTTAAAGATGGTGAGGATGTGTCTCTGGCAGTCCCTGGAGAGATGCTTCAGCATCTGCGCGTGGATGCAGTCTGGGCCTGGTGCTGTATCAGGGCAATCGGCGAGGGCAGCGAGGAGCTCCCTCTCGCTGAAAGGAGCATTGTATGTTTCATAATGACGCGTGTGGAATGAGAACGGCGTCCGCTCGGCTCGCTCCTTTAGAGAGCGAAAGGCGGGGGGATAGGATGCAGTCGCAGAGCTCTGAGCAAAGTGCACGGCGAGCCGTTCAGCAATGGCGGCAGCGTCCGTGCAGACAGCGCCGTCCAAGGAGAGCCCAGGGACACCCACAGGGGTCTGGGAGCCATAAATCCGCCGGATCCGGGACCACACGTGCGAGGACGAGACACGGGAGCCCAGGGAGGAGACGTACCTCTCCCAGCACTCCTGCTTACGCCGTGCAATAAGTCGACGGGCGAACGCACGGAGCCTCTTAAAGGCGATGAGGGTCTCCAGAGACGGGTGCCGCCTATGACGCTGGAGAGCCCGCCTACGGTCGCGAATAGCCTCAGCAATCTCCGGCGACCACCAGGGGACAGCCTTCCGCCGAGGGAGGCCAGAGGAATGGGGGATGGTAGCCTCGGCCGCTGAAATGATGGACGTGGTTAAAACACGGACCACCTCATCAATGTCACCCTGTGGGGGAGACGCTATGGTTACAGCGGAAGTAAAAGCTGGCCAGTCAGCCCTGTGGAAAGCCCAGCGGGGCAAGCGCCCAGAAGAATGACACTGTGGCAGTGACAAATAGATGGGAAAATGGTCACTACCACATAGGTCAGGATGCACCCTCCAGTGGAGGGATGGGACAAGTCCAGGGCTGCAAATAGAGAGATCGATGGCCGAGAACGAGCCATGGGCCACACTGAAATGCGTGGGAGCACCGGTGTTTAAGAGGCTAAGGTCGAGCTGAGCCAACACATGCTCCACGGCCCGACCACGATCATCGGAGACAGTCCCACCCCATAGAGGGTTGTGGGCATTGAAATCGCCCAGCAGCAAAAAAGGTGGCGGCAGTTGTGATATCAGAGCAGCCAGGACATGCTGCGCGACAGTACCATCAGGTGGAAGGTAAATACTGCAGACGGTAATGGCCCGGGGCGTCCACACCCGAACAGCGACAGCCTCTAAAGCTGTTTGTAGAGGCACAAACTCGCTGTGAAGAGAGTTCAGGACATATATGCAGACGCCACCAGACACCCTTGCATAAGCTGCCCGGTTCTTAAAATAACCCCAATAGCCACGGAGGGCGGGGGTTCGCATTGCTGGAAACCAAGTTTCCTGCAGAGCAATGCAAAGGAAAGGATGACGGCTGATAAGGTGGCGGAGCTCAGCGAGATGGTGGAAGAAACCGCTGCAGTTCCACTGCAGGATGTTATTAGCCATGGATGGGAAAGGCGTGAAGGGACTGGGGAGGCAGATTACGCCTCCGGGGCCCCTGCTGCTACTGAGTCACCACCTGGACAACAGCCATCTACTGCATCCGAGGGACTGGCGAGATCCATGTCCTCAGCGGACGCCAGAATCTCCACCTCATCCTCAGACGCAGAGCTTGTAGGAAGCGGTGGAATGGGTGCCACCGCAATGTCGGTAGCCTTGGGGAGTTTCTTCCCCTTCTGCTTCTCGCGCTGTGCCTTTGGTGGCGCAGGCTGGGAGGGCGCAACTGGGTCGGTCTCAGGGACAGACGACGACCGTGTGTCCCTACGACCAGGGACTGGCGGTTGTTTAAGCCACTTGCGGCTGTCGGCCTTTGTACCGGACGGAACTTGGGAAGGGAGGTCCCCAAGGGACCCCTTCCTTACGAGAGTAGCCGAAGAAGTCTTACGCTTCTCCGGCTGGGAAGGGGGGACTGATGTCCCCGATGGTTGGGGGGGTGTTGCTCCTGAAGTAGATGGAGCAGGAGCAACAGGAGGTTTAGTGCCCCCCACCATCAAGGGGGCAGGTGTGGGACTTCGACTCTGAGAGCTGACCAGAGCGGATGGAAGTGGAGAAGGAGTGACAGTGGCGGCATAAGAAACTGGCATGCGCACCGGATGAAGACGATCATATTTCCGCTTCGCCTCAGTGTACGTCAGGCGGTCGATAGTCTTTATTTCCATGATCTTCCGCTCCTTCTGCAGGATCGGACAGTCCGGCGAGCAAGGCGGATGGTGCGCACCACAGTTCACACAGATTGGAGGCGGCGCACAGGGATGATCAGGATGGGAAGGTCGACCGCAATCGCGACAGACGAGGTCGGAAGCACAGCGTGAAGACATGTGGCCGAACTTCCAACACTTGAAGCACCGCATCGGGGGAGGGATATACGGCTTGACATCACAACGGTACACCATCACCTTGACCTTCTCAGGTAACGTGTCACCCTCGAAGGCCAAGATGAAGGCACCGGTGGCAACTGGACGATCCCTCGGACCCCGGTGGACGCGGCGGACGAAATGGACACCTCGGCGCTCCAAGTTGGCGCGCAGCTCGTCGTCGGACTGTAAAAGCAGATCCCTGTGAAAGATAATGCCCTGGACCATGTTCAGACTTTTATGGGGCGTGATAGTGACGGAGACATCCCCCAGCTTAGTACAAGCGAGCAAGGCCCGCGACTGGGCGGAGGATGCCGTTTTTATCAACACCGATCCGGACCGCATCTTGGACAAGCCCTCCACCTCCCCAAACTTGTCCTCTAAATGCTCTACAAAGAACTGAGGCTTCACGGATATAAAGGATTCCCCATCAGCTCTGGTACAGACAAGATATCTGGGCGAATACGTCTCAGTGTCACGCAATGCCTGTCGTTCCTCCCATGGTGTGGCGAGGGAGGGGAACGATTTGGGGTCATAAACGTTACCTTTAAAATGGGCTCTCGAACGCTTAGAGACTGCTGACGGCTGGCCGCCAGCGAGAGATGATGTACCACACTTCATTGCGGGTCATCCGCCCTGATGCCACCTACTCCGACCAAGGGCCCTCCCCACGGGCGCCACCCAGCCACAGCAAAGGCCACCTGGCAGGATGGCCATTGCCGGGAGTCCTGATGCCCCAGGGAGATGGGCATCTACTCCTTGGCATACGTGGGGAGTGAACGGCGCAGGCATCAGTAGAGCGATCCCTGTGTTGTCAGGGGGCTACAACCAAGAGGGTACATGGCGACCCCACCACAACGGACTGGCTACCGTGCTGGATCTTAGGTGCAAAAATGGCCAAGGTCGTCGTCACAGTTAAAAGAAACACTGCAGCGTGCAGCGTGGAAATCGCCCAAGAGATCGAAAACGAGCGGGACACCATTGCAACGACGAGAAAGACGGCTATAGGTCTAATTGCACGAAGGATACAGTGCACCATGTAAGGTGCCCTTCCCCAATTGGCTCGCTCTTCGGAATAATTTAGATAGATGGAGGTCAAACCCGAGAGGGGACCATCACGTAAGGCCGAAACGTTTGAGACTCCTTTTAGTCGCCTCTTACGACAGGCAGGAATACCGCGGGCCTATTCTAACCCCCGAACCCGCAGGGGGGAATTAACTGAAGGAAATGTTTCTACTAAATATTTTTTATACTTCAAGACTTACTTTATACAGAATGTTCTATAAACCTATATCATAATAATTGTCACATTACTATATTTATAAAACCAAATCTTATAATAATTCTTGGTAACTCATGTTACATTTCCAAGAAATGGTTTTTGCATGTGATAAAGAAAATACAAAAGTCTGCTCTGTTTTATGTGAACATTTCTTGTAAGTTTTACACACAATACCAGAAGATCTTATAAGTATTTTAACAAAGTTCCAAACATTTAACCTCCAATAAAATAAATATCAAAACATAATGAACAGGTAACTCGCGTTACAACATACGGTAACTCACGTTATATTGTCACAGATCAGAGTCAAACTTGAAATAACCACGGGAATTTACAACACTTTGGCCAGGGTTCACTTTTCTGATGAGCTTGTCTTTAGTATGTCTCATCTTTAATTAATTTCAGGTCACTTTCAAAACTTCCCATCTTTCATCATAACATCAACTTTAAACTCACCAATTTCAATTTTAGTAATATTACCAGGAAAATATGAATTGTCATATTTTACCACCACCCAGTCATCTACTTGTGTAGCTAGTAATTTTTTTGTTTTCCCCCGCAGCTGATGAAGTGGTGTGTCCTAAAATTTCATTATTATAGAGCGACAAGTGATGAATTTTAGAAATGTTCAAGAAAGGCTTGCAGTTCTTGATTAAGGCCGAGATATGTAGTTCTTTGCTTCTTTGGCTAAAATCGTCTTCACCCATAAGAACTGCTGTCACATTAGAAGAAGAATTCAACAATGCTTTTGCAAAATCTGTTGAACTGTTTACAACAGATTTCTTGCTTTTCACATGAGACCAAAGTTGGCATTTGACAGCCCCACCAATTCCATCCATTGGCCCCTTCCCATGAGAAGTTGCAAAGCACTTCTATATAATTCTTTTGGCATGACTCTTACTTAGAACTTTTATAGCCTCTGCAATATATCTATTTTTAAACTGGAAGCATGACCATGTGACCAGATTGTAACTTCTCTAATATTTTTTGGTATTTCTTCAAGAAGTCTATCAACATAGGTAATGACAGTGTTTCTTGTGTGGTCCAGATTATCAGATACCAACATGTAGGGGTGAGAAGTACCTGAATGCCAAATCATGGCAGTAAAAATACTAATTTGATTATGCTGCCAATGTGCACTTTGAATTTCATCTTGACTTACACATGTAAAATTTTCAGAAAAATCGATTTTCATCATGGCAGTTAGCATCGCAGAAGGCAGTAATTCCTTATCACTCTGATAGTTCTTTGATTGTTCTCTCTTTAAGTAGCAATGGTCTAAAAATTTAGGTCCCATGGTAAGAATATGATCAATAAGACTCTGTAATATACCTTCTTCTCTACTTTCAAAATTCTGCCATCACTCTCCTGCCACACATACCCTTACACACCATACTCTTGTACTCCAGTACATAAATCAAGAACTTTAACTGCCAATAAATCTTTACATTTCATGCACTTTCCCAATCAACAATCGGCACATAGAAAAAGTTCTGGCCAGTTATTGGTGGAGGCCTACTTAGGTATTTGAGGTACTGTGCTATGAAGAGAGTTAATAGCACAGATGAAATTCTCGTGATATCTGCAGAGAGACACGTTGTGTGGAAGTTTATTAGCAAGCATGAAATGTTTGGGTCTTAATTCTGCGAATTCACTTTTACCAATCACTTTGCTATTTTCTTTACAAAACATTGCATGGGCTTCTTTCAAAGAAAACGTCAAGTGTCATGTTGTATGTAATTTAGAACCGATCTGACTGCTTAAAGTTATAACTAATCCTACAAAAATTATGGTATCTCACATTACATAAATAAAGGTAACTCGCGTTTTGTGAATTAAATATCCTATACCAGGAGAAAGCTTCCAGGAGGAAATTTATTTGAGACACCAAATTATCAAGTACACTTATATGAGGGACAGCATGGTATAAAAGTTTCTATACTTTAATGTATTCTGTGAAAATCTTTAAAAAATTGGCATTTGATAACTCATGTTACACATTTTGGGTCAGGTTATATAACTGTTTTTGTATTTATCATGCTTAAATTGTTTGCTTCTAAAAATATACCAAAAAGAAGTTTTGCACTTTAAAGTGATATATAGACCATAAAGAATTATTATAAATTTCATTTTTTTTTCTTGCTCTGAAATTGATAAAATCTTCTACATGAACAAACTCAACAATATAGTCTTCAAAACAATGGTTCCCACATGTAAACAATAGGTTTTAGAGGGAAAAATCAATCTTGCCAACAAAATTCAATGCCCAACCTACTACATATGTAACGGGGGGGGGGGGGGGGGGGGGAATATTCCCACAGAGAAATTAATTTTTTGATAATGATTACTTGTATACATGGAATGACCCTATACAGAAAAACAAATCAGATGAAACATTGATTCACAGTTCAGCGGTTCTGCTATCTTTGATTTCCCCGACAGTCCTTTGTGAAGTTTTACCAGCAGAACTATAGTGAATTGTAGTTTAATGTCAGATTCCAAATTCACTCAGCTATTGCTTAACTGTTTATTGACATATTTGGTACCATTATCTGATCTGATAACTTAAATCTTCTTACCTATCTCTCTTTCAACCATGGTGTGAAAATTGGCAAATATTTTGCTCACTTTGTCGTTGGTTCTAAGGAAATTATAACTGCCTCCTGTAATGTCTTCTTCCATAGGCCCTCAAATGTCTGCATGTAGGTCGGGACACACACGTCCGGGCCATGTCAGGGCTGAGCGTCGGATGAGTGACGGCCGAGCTCCGGTCCATTCCTGCAGAGGTCACACATGACCAGGGAACGTCCGTGTCTTTGTTGTTCCTTGAAGTGACTCGGACGCGGTGATCTGTGTTTCTGTTTGTGAAAGCTGTAAAACATGTTCACTAATTTTCGTAATAATGAATTAGGAACTTATAGCACTTGCTTTAGACGAAGAGGAAAAAGGATGAAGGCAAACAAGAAGAAGAAAACTATGGATCCACAGAGCCTGGAAAACAAGACCAGTACAGGGAGAGTTTCGAACATTATTTTCTCATCTCATAAATGATGAGACTAAGTTTTATGAATATTTTAGGATGACGCAGTACACCTTCTGTGAACTTTCAAAGAAACTAGAACCAAGACTGAGAAAAAACTGACACTTTCTGGAGAGTATCAGTTTCACCCAAAGAACGATTGCCTGTTTTTTTAAGGTAGGTTAAAGAAAAGTACACAGAACACAATTAATAAGAAGTTTTAAGAACAGCATTTTTATTTTATTACTTTAATAATTGAAAGATAAATACGTAAGTTAGTAAATTATACAGTTAAATTTCTACTATCCTAAGAAAAACAAATGAGAACTATTCAGTGAATTAGTTTCTGAAGCTGATGAGGATGCAGGGGAACTTGGAGGGTGATGGCTTTGGTTATTTATATACAAATTGTGGGAATCCCTTTGCAGATCCAAAAGCTGCTGTGTAGGTTCTGTTTACTCGTTTTACACAGGTTGCTGAGGAATTGGAGGATGATGGAGTGAATTGATGGACTGATACATCATTCATGAGTTGCTTCAGTTCAAAGTCTTGTACAATTGAAAAAATCCTACTTTTAGCTTGATGAAAGAGTAGTGGATGCAACGATTTTAGGGCTGGTGCTATACCAGCCAAAAAAGCATCAACTGGGTTTTGTATTTCTCTCTGTTTTTCAGCCTTTTTTTCTGCCAAAATGTAAGCCATGAGCTGGCTTGATGCAGATTCCCTTGGTTTAACCTCACGCTGAAATTTTCGTTTCAGTGGTGGCTTCATAAACGTGTTCTTATTTGAAGTGACGGACGAATGAGCTGAGGACGTCTGGGAATGCTGAGTGCGCTCTATCAAATTCTCTGTTTCACTATCCTGGGTTTTAATGATCCATTCTTCATCTGCAATGTCTTCTTGTGTAGACTCTTTTTCGTTTTCAACAATAGACTGCTCGTCTTGGGAATCTGTATTTGATTCTTGTTTATGCTCATTACTGTCTTGCGTGTAAGGAACATTCGAAACTGATTCTCGTTCTACCATGTAAGGTAGCAGGAACTTTAAGAGATCTTCATACTTATATTTATGTTGATGAACAGCAGCTTGTCCTGAAACAGTTTTCCTTTACTGCAGGATCTTCCTTAGTCGGTCATGAACAGATGCTTTTTTTTTTTTTTTTTTTTTTTTTTTTTTTGCGCATTCCTCTATTCCACCTGTAGCAAAAATATTTTAAATCGTGTATTTATATTACAAGGTTTAAATGCTGCAAATATTTTATAGATTATACAGTATTTCTCATCTTATACAGTTCAATTGTTTTCAAGTTCCTTGCTACAGGAGATTCCTTTAAAACTATTTCCTTCAGCTACAGGCTGGGAAACTCCACAGTTGGAGCTATCGTCCATGACATCTCTAGAGCAGTTATCGATTTATTGTTAGAAGAGGTGTTGCCTTTGCCGAAGGAAGAAAAATGGAACGCTATAGCTGAGGAGTTTTGGACAAAATGGCAGTTTCCAAACTGCATTGGGTCTTTAGATGGAAAGCACGTAACAATACAGGCTCCAAAAAACTCACGAAGTCTCTATTGGAATTACAAAAAACATATTCCATTGTGCTTCTTGCTCTGGTTGACCCATGTTATAATTTTATTGCAATAGACGTGGGAGCGTACGGAAAAAACTCTGATGGAGGCATTCTAGTAAATTCAGACCTTGGAAAGCCATTGGAAAACAATACGCTTAGCGTCCCAAAGAGTAAAACTTTACCCGGAATGATGTTGAACTTCTAATGGCAATTATAGGCAATGAAGGCTTTCCTCTCAAAACATACTTGATGCGACCATATCCTGGCAGGAACTTAACAAATGACAAGGCTATATTTAATTATCGTTTGAGTCGGGCAAGAAGAATATCCGAAAATGCATTCAGTATATTGTAACAGAAATTTCGAATATTTAGAAGAATCCTTCAGGGAGATCCTAATAACCTTGGTTTTTTGAGCCAAGATGGCCGCCGAGTAAGTGACGCCAGAAACCATTTCCAGAAAGTTAAGTGATTTAGACAGGAATATAATTTAGTTTAACGCTGACAACAAATTAAATACGTGCATTAGTGTATCGTTTAGTCTTGCTGTTAAAGGTTTGACTTTTATTTGCGTATTTTTTCAGAAAACACGAAAAGATCGTAACTTCGCGAAGTCGTGCTTAGGCTTAAATTTTGTAAACGTGTTTGTTTCTTGTTTCAAGGTAATTTAACTAGTTTCTCGGTAACAAATAAGTAAACTACCGTAAATAGCGTATAACTTCATTGTTTTAATACAGATTTCAGAAAAACAGCGTAACTTTATATCAGAAACTTGCCTATATACGTTTGTTTATAGGCCTATTCTCGTAACGTTTTTGGAGAATCAAAGTTAAAGTATCTCGTTTAATTGCCCTTTTTTCATTCCATCGAGTGAAATATATAATAAATAGCGTATACCTTCGTTGTTTTAATACAAATCTCAGAAAACCAGCGGAATTTTAAATCAGAAACTTGCTTATATACATTTGTGAATAGGCTTAATTCTTGTAACGTCTTTTTTGATTTTCGGTAATTTAATTGATTTATTCTAGCTAAAGTATTATTTTTGCCATGAGTGAGAAGTGCCTGACTTGCTGTAGAATTGTTAGTTCCGGGGTTTGGTGTGATGGATGCAGTAGTTTTTTTCACTGGGGGGACTGCAGTGGCGTGGGTGTTGGGAAAGTGGATCAGGCTCATCAGTGGTTATGTAGGATTTGCAGCAGAGATAGGAAGATAGTGGAACAGGAGGGGAAAATTGCTGCCCTTCAGGCTGAGCTAGATCAGGCTAGGGAAGATCTGGACAGGTTAAGGAGGGAGAAGGGCAAAGAGAGGTGGGAAGTGGCAACAGGTAGCAGAAGGAACAGGCCTAGAACTAAGTCTGACAGTTTTGTGGTGAATGTCAAAAATAAGTTTGACCTGTTGCTTCAGTTAGAAACTGATGAGCCTCAAGCAGAGGTAGGTGTAGACAGGACACAACAAACTTTCAATAGGAAATTGAAAAAGAATGTAGGAAAGTCATCGAAAAGGAAGAAAGTTTTGCTGTTAGGCAGTTCTCATGCCAGAGGTGTAGGCCAACTTCTGCAGGAGGAATTAGGACCAGAATACCAGGTCACAAATTTTTTCAAACCAAGTGCTAGTCTGGATCAGGTGACAGAGGATTTAGGTTCACTCTGTAAAGGATTTACCAGGGAAGACACCGTGGTTATTGTGGGAGGGCCAGGGAACAGCATCGACAGAGATCCTGGGTACAGTATAGAGTGTGACCTGGTAAAGATTGCGTCGGCATCGAGACACACCAATGTTGAATTTGTATCTGTCCTGAGACGCCATGACCGGCCTCATCTGAACTCTTCTGTTGGGAGAGTTAATTTGGAGTTGGAACGGCTGCTTGTGTCGGGAGCGGGGGCTCATATTGGTGTGGTTCCTGTTGATTATCTCAGTGGGTGGGACTATACCAGGCACGGCCTACATCTCAACAGGAAAGGGAAGGGGAAACTGGCTTGGGTAATAGCAGGAAATTTAAGGGGGGGAGGCACTGCCATGAATGGTAAAATACCAGTGGTTACAGGTGTTGGAGCAGCACCTTTTTTAGGATAGGTAAGACAGAAAGATGTCAAGTTCTACGAGAGGTCAGGATTGAAACAAATCTTCAGTTTAGGAAAGAAATTCAACAGCACAATTCTAGCACATTGGATCACCAATCACAGCTATCAATTATAAATTTTCACCAATCACCAGAAATTTTATCTCCACCAAGTTGTATCTCAGTCCTAGGTAATTGCATTGATGAACTAAAGTCACCCAACCCAATTGGCATAATCTGCCTCTCTGAACACCATGTGACCACTGGTATAGGAACTAGGCCTAAGCACAATGAGAAACTCAGACAGGAGAGTACTGCAAATGTTAGAATAAGGAAAGGTTCTCATAAAAGTATAATTAAAAATAATGTAAGTATATTTCATCAAAATATTGGGAGTTTAAAGAATAAAGTAGATGAGCTTCTGGTTTGTTTGGAAGATTTAGAAGCTGAGAATGAAATAGATATACTATGCCTGTCTGAGCATCACATTGTTACTGATATGGATAAGGTAAATGTAAGTGGTTATAAGCTCTCTGCACATGTAATGAGAGAAAATATGGAGAAAGGAGGAGTTGCCATATATGTCAAAAGTTATCATTGTGCAAAAAGTATAGAAACAAAAAAGTTTTGTGTAGAGAAACATATAGAAGCATGTGCCTGTGAGCTTAAATTAAATAAAGGCACATTTATAATTGTAACTGTATATAGGTCCCCATCAGGAAATTTTCATCTATTTCTGAAAAATTTGGACTCCTTGTTGTGCTATCTGTCAGACAGGGGGAAGCAAATTATTATTTGTGGGGACTTCAATGTAGATTCTCTGAAAGAGGGTAATAGGAAAAATGACCTTGAAGTATTACTCGGTTCTTTCAATTTGACACCCGTTATTGATTTTCCTACTCGGGTGGTAAAGGATAGCAGCTCACTGATAGATAACTTCTTTATAGACCAAGATAAGTTTAACCAGATAAATGCTCAGCCTGTTGAGAATGGTCTTTCTGATCATGGTGCACAGCTAGTTACAATATATGACATAGCTCCATTCAGCAATACTAAACAGTCCTTCAAAGTAGTACGTTCAGTCAACAATTTAACAATTGCAAATTTCAGGGAAAGCCTACAGCAGTTAGACTGGGATGAGGTGCACCGTGAACCTGATGCCAATTTAAAATATAATTTATTTCATGACATTTTTGTAAATGCATTTGAAAACTGCTTCCCCAAGAAAATAGTTAAATATACTCGTAAGAAACCTTGTAACAAACCATGGCTTACTAAGGGTATAAAAATATCTTGTAACCGGAAAAGGGAAATGTATCTGACAGCAAGAAAGAGTAGTGACCCAGAAACTATCAAAAATTATAAAAACTACTGTGTTATATTAAGAAAAGTTATTAAAAAATCCAGGAGTATGTGTATCATGTCTGAAATCAGCAACTCTGATAATAAAATTAAAACAATTTGGAATATTATTAAAAGAGAAACAGGTTAACCAAGAGCAGAGGAAGACAGTATTACCATCAAATTGAATGAAAACTTTACGAACAAAAAGTCAGAAGTTGAAAATATTTTTAATAATCATTTTCTAAATGTTGTGGATATAGTAGGATCCAGGTGTTCATTAGAAGATGCTAGGCTGTTAATGGAAGAGGCCATACCTATGCAATTTGATACAATTGAAATCTCACCCACTTCTCCCTCTGAAATTAGGAAAATAATAAACTTGCTTAAAAGCAAAAACTCACATGGAATTGATGGCATTTCCAGCAAAATACTAAAAGCTTGTTCTCAACAGATAGGTAAGATTCTCAGCCACCTGTGTAATAGCTCTCTGGAACAGGGCATTTTCCCTGATAGACTGAAATATGCTATTGTTATACCTTTGCATAAAAAGGGGGATAGATCTGATGTCAACAATTACCGTCCAATCTCCCTTTTAACAGCTTTATCCAAAATTTTTGAGAAAGTAATGTATTCAAGAGTAGCTTCACATATCTGTAAAAATGAAGTACTAACAAAATGTCAGTTTGGTTTCCAGAAGGGTTTTTCAACAGAAAATGCCATATATGCTTTCACCAGTCAAATTTTGAATGATGTGAATAACCGAACACCACCCATTGGGATTTTTTGTGATCTCTCAAAGGCTTTTGATTGTGTAAATCATGAAATTCTGCTAGACAAGCTCAAGTATTGTGGCATGAGTGGGACAGTGCACAAATGGTTTAATTCGTACCTCACTGGAAGAGTGCAGAAAGTTGAAATAAGTAGTTCTCGTAACATGCAAAGATCAGCACATTCCTCAAACTGGGGAACTATCAAGAATGGGGTTCCACAAGGGTCAGTCTTGGGTCCTTTGTTGTTCTTATTATATATTAATGACTTGCCATTCTATATTCATGAAGAGGCAAAGTTAGTTCTCTTTGCTGATGATACAAGTATAGTAATCACACCTGAGAAACAAGAATTAACTGATGAAATTGTCAATACTGTCTTTCAGAAAATTACTAAGTGGTTCCTTGTAAACGGACTCTCACTGAATTTTGATAAGACACAGTACATACAGTTCCGTACAGTGAATGGTATGACGCCATTAATAAATATAGACCTTAATCAGAAGCATATAGCTAAGGTAGAATATTCCAAATTTTTAGGTATGTCCATTGATGAGAGATTAAATTGGAAGAAACACATTGATGATCTGCTGAAACGTTTGAGTTCAGCTACTTATGCAATAAGGGTCATTGCAAATTTTGGTGATAAACATCTTAGTAAATTAGCTTACTACGCCTATTTTCACTCATTGCTTTCATATGGCATCATATTTTGGGGTAATTCATCACTGAGGAATAAAGTATTTATTGCACAAAAGCGTGTAATCAGAATAATAGCTGGAGTCCACCCAAGATCATCCTGCAGACATTTATTTAAGGATCTAGGGATATTCACAGTAGCTTCTCAGTATATATACTCTCTTATGAAATTTGTTATTAACAACCAAACCCAATTCAAAAGTAATAGCAGTGTGCATAACTACAATACTAGGAGAAAGGACGACCTTCACTATTCAAGATTAAATCTAACTTTGGCACAGAAAGGGGTGAATTATACTGGCACTAAAGTATTTGGTCACTTACCAAATAGTATCAAAAGTCTGACAGATAACCAGCAAGTATTTAAGAAGAAATTAAAAGAATTTCTGAATGACAACTCCTTCTACTCCATAGAGGAATTTTTAGATATAAATTAAGAAAAAGAAGAAAAAAAAACAAAAATATTAAAAAAAAATTAAAAAAATAAAAAAATAAAAAATAAAGAAAAACAAAAAACACAAAAAATAAAGTTGTTATATTAACTTAAGTATGTTGTTAAATTAACCTAAATATGTCATGTATTGGAAAATTCGACTCGTTCCACATCATTACGAAATATCGTATTCATGATCCATGAAACTAGAATTAATCTAATCTAATCTAATCCAATGACTGTGACGGCTGCGTGTGTACTGTACAACTTTATTCGAAAAATGGAAGGTTATAGGGTGCCCGAACAGAGGATGGATCAAAAGGAAACTGCTGAGGGATCCGGAGGATCTCAAATCTTCGAAACTTACCTCGAATTCGTGGGAGATCAACAGATGCTGCATTTGCTGTACGAGGACAACTAAAAAAATTCCTGAATTCTCGACAAGGGACTGTGGAATGGAAGAACATGTTGCCTTGGCGATATAACGATGACATAAACCAAACATCTGTTTGTAAAATAAAAAGTAAATAAATATCTTTCGGGTATTAAAACTTGTATAGTTTTTATCTTACCTTTCGCTTGTAGATCCGTTGCAATTGTCTCCCAAACTCTGTCTTTGTACTCGATATTCCTGTAGTTTTCACTTCGCTGATCGTAAATAACAGGAAACTTACGAACTTCTTCTATTAGTTGTTGCACATCCATGTTTTGTACACAGAACAGTCTTGCGCAGTTGCACAGCTCACAAGACAATTCTACCGTCAGGCCGTGTCCGTCACGTGAAAAATTAAACACGGCAAATCCCGCCCGGCCCGTTGAAGTTCCCGTGCACGGCCCGGTCAAGTGGGGCCCGCTACATTTGTTTTAATGATGTATTTCGTTCTCCGGGTGACAGCCGATCTCGGACGTGTCTCGGCACGGAAACGGTCCGGACATGTGTGTCCCGACCTTGTATCAGCTTTAATAGCTCAGTAGATATATTTTGACTTGTCACAAATGGTAATTTGGCTTGCTTTCCTTGTATAAAAATTCCACATGGTAAGTTACAACCATTATATTCCATACTTTTTAACATAGTCATTACTTTTCCTATTAAGATGCCCGATTCTTCAGTGTCGTAAAAAAACTTCTTGCACAATATACAGAATAACTATTTACAATTTGAATAGCATCTAATTTATAAATATCCCTTTTTTTAATGTTACTTTATCATTGTTGGATTCTGAATTGCTGTGCCCATCGCTCTGGTCAATTATTTATGCACCATTTAAATAAAAAATTACCTTGTTACCCTTATTCACGATTTCACTCACTGAAATCAAATTTGTAGCGACATTCTTCACATAATGTACTTTATGTGCTGTAGTAGGCCCATCCTCCTCCTTTAACACTGCTGTGCTGTCCACTTTTACTATACAAATGTGCCGTTCGGGTCAATATGACCCGACATAATAAAATGTTGAAAAAAGTCTGCTGATACATATTTTTCGTATAGTTATCTATTGACATTTTTGTTATGTTGCAGTATGTTGTTAATGATGATAATAATAATAATAATATACAGAATATGACTCAAGAAAATTTTTTGTTTTAATATTCATGCAGGGTGTATTAGGAACAACAGAAATTTCCATCAAAAAGTAATTCTGAACAACCATCTGTCCATCTTGCCCATAACACTTCTTTCCTCCTTACTCACTGCAGTTTGGACACAAGTAGGTGACATGTTTTGCATACATGTTTATTACACTTCCCACACAACATGTTTGTTTTATTGAAGGACAGAACTTACAGTGTCCATGTTTGGTAGAGTTCCTTATTGTTACTGATTTAGCCACACTTTCCACTCCTTCAGGGTCTTGTATGCTCCTGACCATTCTCGAAGAATCTTCTGTTCTTGGAAAATGCTTCCTTGATGCAATGTGCTCTGCAACCAGTGACCTTCCAAGTTCCACCATAAACATTCCCCTTCTAGTCAAATTCCGACTCAGGTCAATCGGAGTCCACAAGTCATATGCATTATAAGCAGTAACAACAAGAATATTGTAAAAACTGTCATGGGTCATCTATTGGTTTTTTGTTTGCGTGTATATATATACCTATTAGCTGATCGAGTGTGTCTACAGCCCCTTCGGTTAAATTATAATCTAAAATCATTTGTGGCTTCTTTTCAGCCCTGTCACTTATTTCCCCACCATGGTGGAGGTGCTCATTAGTACAAAATTTCTATTTCTCTTAGGAATATAACTGACCACCGTAGTATTATTTGTGAAGTGACACGAAGAGCTATGAACCTCCTTGTTGGTCATATTTTGTGGAAGCTCTGGCTTGTTTTTACATAAGGTTTCAAACATTGTCAGCTGTCCCAAATTATATGATGTAAAAAAAATTGTCATGTTACATTCTGACCTCGCAAATCAGAGGTAAGATCAGCAACTAATCTCATTCGCTGATTTTTTTTTTTTTTTTTCTGGTGCCGCTCCACTCTCCTTTCATGTGTAAATTTGGGCTTTCAGTACATTTGAAGGCTTTGTGTTACACGGAGTCCATATCTTGAGTGCCTATTTTGCCGGTTTGCTTGGGATGTACTGCTTGAGTGGGCAGTGGCCTCTGAACGCTACTAGCTGCTCTTCGATGTTCATATTTTCCTCTGGATTATACAGTTTAGGAAGGACTTCTAACCACTTCTCCCAGGTACTGCAAAGGACTTCTAACCACTTTTCCCGGGTACTGCAAATTGCAGCGAGTTTATCAATATGTCGTCTTTCATCTCTTGTGGATTTCATATCAAATCGCAAGGTCCTTGATATGTTACAGAATATGTCAGTATCCTTATCCCACAAAATTTTTGTAGATTCCCCATGTGAACAATACACACCTGCAAGGAATAGGAGTCCTAAGTATGCTTGAAAAAGAGAATTATCAATGTTTGTTCATTGTGTACCGTAAAATTGTTACCCCTCAATATTTGACATCTCTATTATTTCATTCTGAAATGTTGTAGAAAATAATACTTCAAATGAGCTTTTGACAACACTTATTCTGCTGCTTGCGTATCTGCTAACTTCTGGGGTACACCAGATTATGTTCAAACTAGGCACGCGGCCATGTTGTGCTGGTGGTTGCAACTGCCATTCAGTGTTCTCATTTTTAGAAATGAAGTCTGCACACCACATGGAACAGGCTGTGCAGTTTCATCAGAACACTCGCTTTGTCTGTTGATTTATGTACTAATTCTTCCAACTCGTGTCAGTCAATGAAGTAATCACCACAATACCACAATTCAGACTGATCACAAAAGACAGAGAACACAAACTGAGCAGAAACAAGGGATAATTCAAACAGTTGATAGGTCGTAACATGACCAGTCCATTGTTGCAAATTCAGTGTCTTTGTTGACTTGTTGAATGTTGCTACTACAAAATATGAGACGACTAGAAAGTATTTGACTTTAGAGTAATCACATTGACCCGAACATTGTGTATGTAACTCTTAAGATTTATGACCAAATGTCTTAAAATATTTTAAAACTTTTTGAACTACTTAATGCCCTTGCATTTTCAGAGAAAGTCACCAAATTTCATAAAGTTATTTTGATATTTAAATAATAAGAAATGAAATTTATAACCATTTGGGGTCTTATAGACCCGAATAGAACAGCAGGGTTAACATTAAAATAAAAGTCTCTTTCCTATACCAGTACACATTGTAACAGAGAACAATAAACTGTTGGAACACCAGTGTTTGTTCTTGGAGAAACAACTTATAAAACTGATTGGTCTTTGGTAATATTCATCGGTAATATGCATAGGTGCTTCAGAATCCAGGAACCAATCTGCACCCTTACTGTAAGAGTGATATGCATTAAGTGCCTTATTGCTTACTTGCCTTTCTGGACCTTTTCAAACCTGACTTTTTTCTTGTGTATATTATTTTTCTATGCACTGTGGTGCAAAAGCCCCATTCTGCATCATTTACAACATGGAACATGATTCTTCTTTTTGTATTTTGAATATAAAGATGTTTCCTTGTTCTGGATAGGATGTTCATGTGCATGCTTAAAATCTGTAATATCTTGACTTATACACAGTTGCCTGGGGCTATTGAAAGCCTACAATTCCACCCATCTGCTTTGATCTGTGACGTAAATGTGTTGTGTTGTGTGGCATCACTATTGAACAGTGGTTTTGAGTTGATTCATGTTTGTAGATGTTGTGTTGTTGTATTTGATGGTGCCCTCTTGTGGTGGATGTTGATGTGTTGAGTTTAATGTGTGGTGTTAAGTAATTCTTGTTTTGATTTTATTTTATAGTAATTGTGATGTTTTGTGTGTTTTATACTTATGGCATATTGATTGTTTTAATTGATCTAGTGAATATGGTGGTTTTTACATTTTCAAGTAGTTTTGGTTATGTGATTTATATAGGTGTCTGAAGTTTGTGGTTGTGTTTTTTTTTATTTGTGGTTTGCCAGCAGGCCTAGAGAGCTGTGTTTGAGTTATATAGGTCAAGGTAAGTGTCTGATTCCAGTTTTCATAGTTGGGGGGGGGGGGGGGGAGCTGATTTTCTGGTATTGAGGGCTTTTTTTGATTTATGTAAGTCAAGTGAAGCATATGATTCCTGATGGTTTTGTGGCTGTAGCATTACATCCTAAGTTGAGATTCTTATTCATTTAATTATTTGGAATATTTGTTTTGGGATGGTGTGGTGTTTTGAACTGTTATATATTTAGCTTGTCCCCACCGTACACTCACTAATTCCTATTTGCCACAGTTGTCCTATTAGTTTCATTTATTATTGGAGTGAGAAGTTCTTCTGTCATGTTTATTTTTGTTCACATTTGTTGGCATATGTACACAGTGACAACATTGTTGCCATTTTGTATGTGCTGGAAGTAACGTTTCTGCTATATTGATGATGTCATAGATCAAAGCAGATGGGTGGAATTGGATGGTTCCCTAAAGCTGTTGCCTGTAATAGGTATTGCTGAACTATTTAAGCCCTTTGTCAAGGGGGAGTATTTACCAGGTAGTCCGACTAGTAATAAGGTACCAGTCATTCCTCAGCAATGTCGAATCCAGTATTTTTTTGACAGTTCGAGGTGGAGATGATTTTGTTTGCATATTCATCAGCCTTATGCATTTGTCTAAACATGTCATAATAAGCTACCTTAGCAAACCTACTTTCATAGTTAAACCTCCATCTTCCAAAGCTCATGTTATATTGTCCTGTACTGACTTTGCTGTGCTGGCCTTTATTATATGAACATAATTTACAGGATCAACTATAAGAATTAATCTGCATTTTGCCTTATGATCTTTATTCTTGGAATCAGAATCTCTGGACTTCAAGGTTCCATCAATGATATCCCAAAGGTCGTCCAACTGTAAATAACCTTCTACTGTAAACTTCCAAGTTGCATAATTCTCTCAACCCATGAACTTCTCAATCTGCAGTATCTGGGCAGAATCCATTTGCATAGTTACAATATAATTGTTACTCATAAACAATTTTAAGTTTTCTGCCATTCATTAGTCAAATTTATTCAATTCAATCTTCCTGGGCCCATAACCTGTTGGATTATGTATTTGACCAGTAAAATAATGTTGATGGAGAAGCACTAGTTAGAAACACATATTCTACTATGGTTAATGTGTTCCCAGCACTATACAAAGGCATATTACACAGAACATCTGGCATAGGTACCTAAAAGAGCATATGATAGGCAGAAAGATCTGTACACATTAACTCACTGCCAACAAAACAAACATTTTTTTCTGCCAAATCTCAACAAAACACTTCAGAAACATTAGTATGACAAATGTGAATAGAATTGGATGCAGGTTTGTGGATTTCACACTTACTGTGGTTCACATTTAAATGGACTGGTTAAATGTATAGTAACCAAGAAAGTGCTTTGTATGATTGTAAACAAACCTCACATTCTACATACACAGAAAATATGTTACGGTGGGATTAACAGTCTCACCACTATTCTTTTTTTATTTGGGCTCAATGTTGACATTTTTTATTTGGGCTCAATGTGGAGGCTGACGATTTTGACAAAGTACAAAGTGAACTACATTCAGACAGGACAGACCTCCCCCCCATCTTCTAATAACTCTATGACCACCATGAGATCTTGATAAAAATAATGTAGGTGATCTTAGTGTTCTTCTAGGAGAAAGCAAACATTCTGTTTTAGATATTAATGAACATTGGCTGAATGAAAATCAACTTAATTTGTTTGAGTCATCAGGCTATTGTTCGGTGTCAAGTTTTGTAGAAGCTTGAATTACAATGGAGATACTTAGATATACATCAGCAAAGATCTTTTGACAAAATGCACTAGTCTTGACATCTGTGATTTCTGCATTGAAAGTGTATTTGAGGCAGCTGCTGTACTATTTCCAGGCCCCAAACTAATTGTAGCGTCTGCATACCATACCCCTGACAGCAATGGTGGTGTCTTCGCAGAGGTAGTAGATAGAACTGTCTCCCACTTGCAAAAATGCAATCAACATAAAATTTTAATCTTTGGTAATATGAACACTGACATTAGGGTTACAACAACAAAGCTTGTACACTTGCTCATAGTCTTCAGGTCATGTGTAAAATACTATGTATTTATAAGATTGTAGGGAAACTCGCACTGTGTAAAAGAACATGTACACATATTTGTACTAATGTCCACTTAACTTGTATTATACAGCATAACAGAACAACAAACTACATCAAGTGGGAAACAGAACACACTTCTGAAACATTAGTCCAAAGCAACTGCCCCTAAAGATAATAATGCACATGGTGTCCTGTAAACTATCGATAGCCACTCCCGCACAGTCCTCACCCTAAAGTGCGAGCAACAGGTACGGCAGGGTACTTAAACTTCACCTCCCAGCCTGTATGAGTGCTGATGGCAGGGGATGGGTGCTGTTGGATGGTTCTGCTGATGCATCTGATTTGGGGTGGTGAAAGTAGGGCTGGTCACAGCTGTCTGGCTCTGACGGGATTGTTGACTCAATGTGAGGTGAGCATGAAGTTGACTGTGGGGTGATGGGTGGCACTGGCAATGCCCAAGCAGGTTTCACCCACCTTAGGAAGACTTGGTTCGTCTTTCCCTGGAGGAGGTGCACACCATGTGTCTGTCTCATTGTATTACTTGATACAGGCCAGTGTATGGTGGCTGCAGAGGACGTCATGCCAGATCCGTGCGAAGCATGATATGTCAATAACTATTGAAAGCTTTTTGTACAAAAACCGGGTGTGTGCCATGCGATGACATAAGAGCTGTGTGTAGTGTCACCACTTGCATTCTGATTTGTTACAAGAGTTGAAGTAGCTGTGCCTCATTTGGGAACAGCACAGGTGTGTGAAATTCTGCTGGGAGGCATATGGCATATGGTTCCCTGTACACTAACTCAGCCAATGAACAACTGTAACTTGCTAACGAACAATCCATGTCAATTTTTAAGGCACTCCATAAACCCAACAAAAGCAGTGTCAACACTTAAATCCAAGAGTCTTCATAGCACATCAGTGCGGCCGTGAAAATGTGGTGCCATCATTACAGCAGCCTATTGTGGGCTGGCTGGTAGCTGGTTCTCCAGTTACACTGGAAACCAGGAAGTTTTAACAATTTCTGTAACAGTGTGAACTCAAATTTGCGTCTGGTCAGTAGTAATGAAAAATGGACACCCTAAACAGGTCACCCAAGTTTCCATGTACACTCGTGCAGTAGTTTACATGGAAATGTCTCTGATTGGAATGGCCTCTGCCCACCTTGTGTAACAATCCACTGCCGTGAACGAAAATTGATGGCTTTCGAAAGGGGGGAGATGTCTGATCATACCAATGTGGACATGCCCAAAAAGTGCGGTAGATGTCGGGAATTGTCCTACATTGCTGCACTAGCAGTGCAAGCAGGTGTGGGCCCACTTCCATGTATCTTTCTTGATTGACAGCTACACAAAACAGCCCATCACCCACCACTGAGATGCGTTAGTTCCTGAGTGCACCAGGTTGTGTATGCCGTCAAATACTTTTCATAGGAATTGGTCTAGCAGTAGAAATGTCGCACCATACCTTAGATCCGCAGGGTGCGCCTATAAGTTGGAAACACAGGCCAGTAAAAGAGTTTATCAACGACAACAGTAGCAGTGCGTCGGAAGTTCAAGCAATTGTAAGTTCAGAATAATCCAATATTGAGCTTATCCCTTTGATGTGCAAAACACAATCTACCACATATTGTCAGCCAGCTCCATATATATGGCACACATCTGTAGAAGATTAACGTATGTGCTCAATTTGGCAAGCATACAAAGGAGAACATGAATCACTCATTTTGTGGAAACCTGACACAGTGGTTTGGTGATCGGTGAGTATTGTGACAAGTCTGCCCTCAAACAGAAATGTTGGACACCCTCGTGCATCACAAGGAGTTCTCTGTCAAATGCACTCCAATATGTTAGGCCAGCATGTAAATGTTGGGGGGGGGACTTAGTGGCTTTCATTGATTACTAAAGCTAGGTGAGCTGGTGCAGGATGTGCGAGAGCAACTTCATCATGGAGACTGCTTTGCAGCTTAGTGAAGGCTGACTCCATCTCAGACGTCCATTGAAGTTGGCATTTGCCATACTTAGTATGTCTGGCCAGTGTGCTGTTGAGTGGTGTCTGAATGATGGCTTCTCCTGCGAGACGGTATTTATAAATGTTTATTGTTCTAGGAATAGCCTGAGTTCCTTATAATTTCGAGGTTGAGGAAGGATAAGCAACAATCCAGTCTTTCTGGCAGTGGAAAAATGCCCTGAGCTGGCACCTGGAACCTGTAACAGTTAAGCAAATGTACAATATGTGGTAAATTAGTGTTACAATACAACTTCTGAGCCCTTCTTACATACGGTTTGGTTAGCAGAAAGCTAAAACTCACCTCGCCGTCTGCTTAAATGCCTTAGCTTGTTGTGGGCTTTAGTGATCTTGTAGTCTAAGCCCATCGGTTCTTATAAAGTAGAGTTCGTATTTGTGCTTTACATTCTGATCTCTTATTGTTAGCTAAAGGTTTTGTTTTGCTCCTGCATCTGTCAGTGTGCAATATTCAGTATTTATGTTTATTAGTGTCATTGAGACTCTGTACATTTAAGGTGGCAGTTTTTATAGTTTTATTAGGTAATTTTCATGTGTACGTAAATGCTTGTTTACATTATAAATATGAGGGATAATCAGTAGGTGTAGCTTACAGTAGGTTACTGTTTAATTCGTTAGTAATATTCACTAGATAGCCCCTAGCAGTTTACTATAGGTCACTGTCTTATTCTTTAGTATTCACTAAATAGCCCCCAGCAGGAAAATAAGCACCAGATTGAGCTTCTACCATACATTTTTATTGTTATTCATTGTTGAGTGTCCTTTCTGCCAATTAGAGTGTGGCTGTTAACCTTGTGTGGCAGTAGGTTTCCTTAAGTTTCTTATAGTAAATCAGTTATTAACTGGATGGATAGGGCCTGTGTGTATTGTGTGCGGATGCAGGAGGAGTTGGCCACAGTCCAACCACAGCTGGAAGCTTTGTTGACCACACTCAGTGAGCTAGAGCAGGGCTTCCCAAAGTGTGGTCCGCAGACCCCAAGGGGTCCGCCTGCTCTTTCTAGGGGGTCCGCAGCCACCTTTCACCAAATCATGTAAAATAATGAGTAAAATTATTGAATAAAAATGTGAAAATGAAATTCATCACTATTTTTTTTTTTCGTGTGAAAAATGTGTACTTTTACTTCAGGTCGTATTCCAAAGCAGCCTTTGCGGTTCCTAAGTGAGAACGCATACACAGTTTAGTGCCGGAGAATGCGGCTTCTCTGATCGACTGTTTCGCAACAATATGGGGGTAGATGATCTTGCTCGCGGCGCTAGATGCGCTGAAACCTTTTACGCATGCGCGGAGCGAGCTTTATCGACCAATCGCAGCGCTCGCTGGCACGTATGCGGCCCCAGGCATAATTAAATGTTAAACTTGCTTTGGCAGTGCACTATCTATTTCATAAGTTGATTTTTGACCAGTTTATTACTTCTAATATGGATTGGTGGTTGAAGTCAGGATCATTGAAGAAGGGTGCAGTTTCTCCATCGCCTTCACAACAAGGGAAGTTCCCAGTTGAAATGAATGCGGAGGAAGGACGACCAAAGGAAGAACAATCACGAGAAGCTCCACAGCTGGATTTATTATGTGAAAACGCTGCAAGTACTCCATTGGTTACAATATCCTGTGGAAGTGGAATAACCAAGAAGCGGAAGTACAACGAAAGCTATTTAGAAATGGGCTTTATGGAGACAAAGGAGGGTAAAGCTCAATGTGTAATTTGTGTGCGAGTCCTTCCGAACAGTTCAATGGTTCCAGTTAAATTGCACCGTCATTTTGAAGTATTCACCCGGATTTCCATGCTAAAGACATCAATTTTTTCAAAAGGAAGAGTGCTGAACTACCTGGTTCTCAGCATTGCATGAAAACTCATGCAAAAACTATTAATGAAAATTCATTAAAAGCTTCTTTCTTGGTTAGTTATCGAGTGGCAAAAGTAGGCAAAGCTCGTACCACTGCAGAAAATATCATAAAGCCGTGTGTTAATGATATTGTTCTTGCATGCTAGACGAAAAGGCAGTAAAGCTTGCATCCTCGGTGCCATTATCAAACAATACTGTCAAGAGACGCATGTCAAATTATGTGAAAGACATTCTTGTTTCTCGCATCCAACACAATTCATTTTGTCTGCAGATAGATGAATCCACTGATGCTGCAGGATTACCAATTTTATTGGCTTTTGTCAGTTATGAATATTCTGGATGTTTTGAGGAGGACCCATTTATTGTGCAGACCACTACATGCCAACACAACAGGTGCTGAAATATTCAGTCTATAGGATGTTTTTTTAAGTACTAACGAAGTTTCATGGTCTAATTGCATAGATGTGTGCACAGATGGTGCAAAAGCTATGACGGGTCCTACAGTTGGAGCAATAATAAAAATAAAAGAAAACGCCGAGAACTGCAGCAGTAGTCATTGTGCTCTCCACAGATATGATTTAACTACGAAACAAATGCCTGTTTCGTTCAAGAAAGTTTTAGACGAATCCATTCAAATCATTAGCTACATAAAATCAAGGCCATTGAAGTCGAGACTTTTCACAATACTGTGTGAAGATATGGGAAGCCTTCATCGTTCCACAAAGAAGTGAGGTGGCTCTCACGTGGGAATGTACTCTCTCGATTGTACGAATTAAAATTGGAAGTCTTAGCTTTCCTTTTGGAGCATACCAACAAATTAGCAGACCTTATTAATGACAAAAATTGGCAATGTATACTTGCCTATTTGTCAGATATTTTCTCCAAAATGAACGAAATGAATATTTTACCCCAAGGGCAAAGTGAAACAAAGGTCACTGCTATCGACAAAGTTCGAGCATTCAAGAGGAAAATCAATTTTTGGGCAGTGTGTGTTGAGGAGGGGGAGGTCAAGTGTTTTGCTCTTCTCAAGGAGTTTTTGAAAAGCAAAACATTGGCACTTGGGAAGAATTTGTTTCATCAAATCCTGGAACATCTGAAGCTTGATGTCATTGTTGAAATATTATTTCCCAACAGCTGAAGATGAGAAGCTGCAGAAATACGAATGGGTGGTCAACCCACTCACTGTATCCAAAAAGCCGAACATTCTATCGTCAAATGAATATGAGTTGTTGATAGAAATTGCCACAGACCCTACCTTGAAATCAAGTTTTGGCATTGACATTTACTCACACTTTTGGATCCGTTGAAACTGCAAAACGTGTACTTCTTCCGTTTGCCACAACAAACATGTGTGAATCTGTATTCTCGATCTATGCTGCCCACAAAACTAAGTACTGAAGCTGTCTACATGCGGAACCAGACTTCCATCTCCAGTTGTCAAGAATTGAACCCAACTTTTCAAAATTGTGTCAGCAGAAGCACCCTCAACCATCACATTAGGATTCCATTATTATTCCTACAGACTCATCAATAGTAAAGAAGAAAGCATTTTTCTTTGTAGATACTCAGTGAACGTACCTGAACTATAGCTCTGTAGGAATTTTGTTTCTGTCTTCTATCATTTACAAAATAATTATTAATTGAATTCTGTTGGCATTGATATTTTTGTTACGAAAATTAAAATGATCTCTAAAGCTAATTTCTTTTCTTTATAATATATTCCGTCCCCTCAGTTAAAAATACGGCCTGCCTATACTCCAATTACAATTACCTGCTATTACTCTGACATTACACTGTGGCAACTGGCTGCAAGCGCAAACAAATGAGGACTTTTCACATGCCACCTTGTAAAAGGTAAACCACCTCTGCCAGAATTGTTTCCTTTGAGAAAAGAAATCTTATGTTCTGTGAAATGCTTAGTCTTCTTATATAGAAACAACAGAGTCTGTTTGTTTGTTTTCCTAATTTGTTTACAGTCGAGGCTGACTGCCATGATATAGTGTCCAAGTAGTAGTTGAAGTTGTCAGCTGTGGCTAAGCTGTTGCCACGCCACCTGCCAGTTGCCAGCTACCAGCTGACAGCACACTGTTGCAATGCCGCCTGCTAGCTGCCGGCTATGGACTGACAGCTGCTGTTCAGTAGATACGCAAAGACGTAAAAATAACTAGACTTTCCGAGCTGTTTACATGGGCACGAAAATCGATTGTGGTACTGGAAAACTGGTTTATAAAAGCAGATTTCCAGAATCGATTTTGAAGTGTTTACCTGACCAACCAAAAGTGGAACTGGGACATCGTCTTATGAAATCCGGTTTTGAAACGCATGTAAACTGGGTGAATGTATTCCCACACATTGCACAACAGATGTCACAATAGTCCTTTAAAGGAAATTCCTTGGCCTCTTTTCTTTCGTGATGTGTTTGTAACCCGAATCATGGGTCTGCCTTTTTTCTTCACAGCCGTGCAGTCTATGGCACCATGTCGTCGTGGATTGCGCAGCTGCTCCCGCTGGAGGTTTGAGTCCTCCCTCGGGTGTGTGTGTGTGTGTGTGTGTGTGTGTGTGTGTGTGTGTGTGTGTGTGTGTGTGTGTGTGTGTGGTCCTTAGCAGAAGTTAAACTTAGGTTAATAGTGTGTAAGACTAGGGACTGGTGACCTCAGCAGTTAAGTCCCATAGACTTTACATACATTTGAACATTATGTGCATGGCTGTGTTGACTTAGCTGCTGCAGCTACATACAGCGCCAGTGCCTACATAGTTCACCTGGCTGCCACTAGAGCTCGGAGGACAGCTTAGTTAGAACTATAGCGCGATCCGCAGTTAAAAATGCAGCTTCCGGCCGCCATTGTGGTTTCTGAGCATGGTACTTCCTGCCGCGCCCAGTTAGCTGCTCATTATCTGCAGGAAGTATGACGTATGGCGCTGCTCTTATCAGTACTTGCAGGCAGCTGAGCCACACACACACACACACACACACACACACACACACACACAACTGTTATCAAATATGCATGCTCCTTACTCAACAGTAGCCAAACAGTGGAAGTGAACAGACCACAAGCGGCAGCTTGTCAACAGCAAACAGTTTGGACGTGACGTGGATTGCTCTTGGAGGAAGGCAGCTCCAACGTGTGAAATGTCAATTACCAAGTAATTTTAATCAGGCTATAGTGTGTTGAACACGGGGAGCAAATCCACTAGTAAGTGTCTGGATACAGTGGGAATTCAAATTGGATTGTTAATTTCAAGTTGTTTTCATTCATCTCTATACCAAAGACCCAAAGACTATGGATACTGAGCGGGGGGGGGGGGGGGGTCATTGGAAACATGGCACTTGCATTAAGAAGCTTTCAGTTCCCATGGGTTTCGCTCTGAAATTTAAAGTTACTGTGCTCTTGACTGACTAGGGGTCCGCCATGGATTTTCGACTGAAGAAGGGATCCGCCAGCCTAAAAAGTTGGAAGGTTGTGAAGCCCTGAGCTAGAGAGTGCCACCTTGAGGTGCGGTGGGGATGGGGTGCCTGGGGCAGCCTCTACCGTACTAGATGTGCAGGAGGGGTGGGGTGGTTGTCACAGCTCTCGTCACTGAGCTGACCTCAGGTGCGACTGAGCTGGCCGGCCCATTCTCACCGCATTGTGGGTGGTGGACTGTGTCAAGGTCTCGAGCCTCAAGGCGAAGGCTGCATGGGGGATGCAGGCTCCTGCCAAATCCCATGCACTTTGCTAATAGATTCAGTGTGCTACCTGATGCATGGGGGGGGGGGGGGGGGGGGGGTGGCTGAACCGGACCAGAATGCACCTTCTGACAGGATAGTGGCTGCTCCTTCAGCAAGGTCCGGACAAGCATGTAGGGGCAGGGGTTTGTTAGTTATTGGGAGCTCCAATGTTAGGCGGGTCATGGAGCCCCTCAGGAACATAGCGGGGAAAAAGTCCAACGTTCACTCTGTGTGCTTGCCGGGGGGAGGGGGGGAGCTCTTGTCCAGGATGTGGAAGAGGCTCTTCTGGCAGCTATCGAGTGTGCAGGGTGCAACCAGCTGCAGATTGTTGCACACATCGGCACCAGCAATGCCTGAAGTTGGGGTTACGAGGAAATCCTTGGGTCCTTTCGACGGCTAGCTAAATTGGCGAAGGTGGCCTCCATCTCTTGAGGAGTGGAAGCCGAGCTGACAATCTGCAGCATCGTACCCAGGGTGGACCGGGGTCCTCTGGTTTAGAGTCGAGTGGAGAATCTAAACCAGAGGCTATGTCGACTCTGTGACGAAAATGGTTGTAGATTACTCGACCTGCGCTATAGGGTGGAAGGTGTGGGATGCCCCTCGATAGATCAGGGGTGCACTACACACAGGAAGCAGCTACATGGGTATCACAGTACTTGTGGTGTGCACACGTGTTTTTTTTCTTTTTTTTTTTTTTTTGGGAATAGGTTCCTCCCCACGGGAAACAAACGGTTGGCGTGAAAAATTACCAGTTCATGACACTGATGTGGGTGTGCCAACTGTAAAAATTGTTAGTTCGCCTAAGCAGTTGATTCCAAAGAATTTAAATATGCTACACCACATGTTAGTAAATTGTCAAAGTGTCTGTAGCAAGATCCCCTAAGCTACTCCCCGAAATAAACAGTAGCAATGCCAATATGGTATTAGGTACCGAAAGCTGGTTGAAACCAGACATAAATAGCAGTGAATTTTTAAACTCTGATTGGACAATGTTTAGGAAAGATAGGACTGATGCTATGGGAGGTGGTCTGTTTATTGCAGTTAAAAGCTGCTTAAACGCAATTGAGATTGATACTGGGTCGGACTGTGAAATAGTCTGGACAAAGCTGTCAATCAGACAAGGATTGATCATTGTATTAGGATGTTTTTATAGACCACCAGCATCTGCAACAAATGGCGCAGAACGTTTCAGGGGAAGTCTTGAGTACATAGGAAGTAAATATCTAAATTATCCATTAGTTATAGGTGGAGACTTTAATCTGGCATCCATTGACTGGGGAAATTACAAGTTTATCACAGGGGGCAGAAGCAAAGACTCCTGTGAAGTTATTCTAGGAACGCTCTCAACATACAATCTTCAGCAATTGGTTAGAAAACCAACTTGAGATGGAAACATATTAGATATCTTGGCGACAAACAGACCTGATCTTTTTGAGGAAGTTAATCTAGAAGAAGGTATTAGCGACCATAATGTTGTTGTGGCTTCTATGTCAGTGGAAGTTGTAAAAATAACCAAAGAAGCAGCGTAGAGTTTTTGTTTGTTTGTGAAAGCAAATAAAAGTGTCATTAATGAATATCTTCACAGTCAGCTCCAAGCATTCACCACAGGACACAAAGATATTGACCTTCTTTGGTCGGAATTTAAAGGTATTGTCCACCACGTGCTAGAGAAGTACGTGCCTAGCAAAAATATAGGGGAGGGAAAGGATCCACCTTGGTACAACAAACATGTTAGGAAATTGCTGAGAAAGCAGAGAATTTTGCACAGTCATTTTAAACGTAGTCACTGCCCCGCTGACAAACAGAAATTAAGTGAAATGAAAGCAGCTGTCAAAAGGTCAATGAGAGATTCTTTTAATGAATTTGAAAGCCATATTTTATCTGCAGATTCTAAAAAAAAAAAAAAAAAAAAAAAAAAAAAAAAAAAAAAAAAAAAAAAATTTGGTCATAAGTAAAATCTATGAACACTACAAATAATTCAATACCTTGTCTTGCTGACAGTATGGGTAATGTAATGGATGATGGTAAAGAGAAGGCCGAAATTATAAACCTAGCTTTTAAAAACTCATTTACAGTAGAGGACTGCAGCACCATTCCCCCTTTCAATTATCAATTATCGAACAAACGCAAGGATGGGTGACATAGTGTTTAGTGTATCTGGGATTGTAAAACAGTTAAGATCCTTGACACCAGGAAGACATTTGGCACAGACAGTATCCCCGTAAGATTATATGTTGACTATACTACAAATATAGCACCCTTTTTACCATCATCTATCAGAGATCACTGGAACAGCGGAAAGTTGCAAAGGACTGGAAGAAGGCCCAGGTCTAGCAATCTATAAAAATGGGAGAAAACCGGATGCACATAATTACCGGCCAATTTCACTGACATCGATTTGTTGTAGCATCATGGAACATATTTTGTGTTCAGATATGATGACCTTTCTCGACTCTGAGAAGCTCATCTGCAGAAACCAGCAACGTTTTAGGAAACAGCAGTCATGCGAGACACAGCTGGCCCTGTTTGTGCATGATACACAACAGGCTCTAGATACTGGCTCCCAAGTTGATGCCATATTTCTCGACTTTCGAAAGGCGTTTGACTCAGTTCCGCACTGTCACTTGCTCCAAAAAGAGTGCGCTTACGGTCTATCCGATGACATAGGTGGTTGGATAGAAAGTTTTCTAACAGATAGAGAGCATTATGTTGTCCTGAATGGGGTGACCTCAACAGAAACAAGCATAACTTCAGGTGTGCCCCAGGGCAGCGTAATAGGTCCGATGCTTTTTACAATTTTCATTAACGATCTGGTTGACGATATTGACAGTGGCATTAGACTGTTTGCTGATGATTCTGTAGTCTACAGGAAAGTAGTATCACAAGAAAGTTGTGAACAAATCAATGAGGATTTTCAGAAAATAAATGCATCATGTAATGGCTGGCAGTTATCTCTCAATATTAGTAAGTGTAACTACTGCATATAACAAGGCAAAAATCCTCATTAATGTATGAGTACAAAATAAATGCACAGTCTTTGGAAGTGGAGCAACATCCGTCAAGTATCTGGGTGTAACTATTCGGAATGATCTCAAATGGAATGATCAGGTTACACAATTAATGAGCAAGACGAACTCTAGATTGCAGTTTATTGGTAGAATCCTGAAGTGATGCTGTCCTTCAACGAAGGAAATTGCTTACAATACGTTAGCTCATCCAGTCTTAGAGTATTGTTTGTCTGTATGGGTCTGATTCAAGAGACTGAGAAGGTCCAAAGAAGAGTGTCAAGATCAGCGACTGGTACATTTAGCCATCATGAGAGCTTTACAAATCTCATAGAAAGTTTGAAGTGGGACACACTTGCAGATATATGACGTGCTAAACGGAAGGGGCTGCTCACTAAATTCCGAAATCCGATCTTTGGTGCAAATTGTGCCCTGTGCCACACATCGCTGTTGGCTAGCGGAGTATATATGTAGATGTAAGTGCTGCAGTTGGGCCGTCAGCTGAATGATAGCGATGTGGAGGGTTTGAAAATCTTTTTTCACATCCAGCGGTCATCGGGCAGCCATGGCAGACTAGGTCGAGCAGGTTAGTTTCTGGATTTGGCCATGCTCCTGGGGAGTCATCAGCTGTGGTGGTTGCAACAGCAGCCACTATGGCATGTGAGGTGAGCAGGGCATGCACTCGTATCAGCCACTAGCAGCAGCTCACTTATTGGCCAACTCTCATGCGCTATCAAGGTTAAGCACACCTGCCGAGGTGACTGTTGTTGTGAAAATAAGGTTAGTCTGCTTGTCTATAAGTTTTGTGCACCAAGAGATTTACATTGTCTTAAGCTTGCTGTGGAGGGGTGTGTAAAATGATGTCTGATAGCATCGAAGAAGTACATTGATCAAGGTTGCTGATCGCCAAGGTGAACTGTCTGAAATCATCTACAGTTTTCTGCAGCACAAAAATGTTCTCCATAACCATGAACCACATCTCTGGGTGCTAGGGTACAAATGGCAGGGCCTGTAGCTTGTGGAAGTGGCACTGCCGCTGATCATGGAAAAGCCAGCATGTTCACATTTTGGTTGATTTCACTGTGTCCTGTGAGAGAAAACAGCTTGTTGCAGTGTTGTGGGAAACAATGCTGTGACTCTGCATTTGGAACCATAATGCCATGGACATGTTCGGTTTGAGACTTAGGATCCTGTAACGCTGTGGAATGGGAAGTTCATTATATCGTGTCTAGTTCCTCTGTGATGCTCTGAATGGACCATCAATGTCGCAGAGGGAGTTTTTATTTGGACGACGTGCTGGTACTTGGTGATGCAGAATAAGTGTCAAGAAAAATTGTCCACTACCACAACAATGTAGGTTTGTGGTCATCACCTATGAGGGGAAACTCTTGCTACATAAAAGAGCATGTACGCATATTTGTGCTAATGTCCACTTAACCTTATTACACAGCATAACAGAGCAAAAAACTACATCAAGCAAGAAACAAAACACACTTCCAAAACAACTGCCCCCGAAGATAATACACACACTGTCCTGTCGTCTATTGATAGTCAAAACTATATTGGCATGGTAGTGGGCAATTTATAGATGTTGAAGCATTTGACAGCTTTGTCAGTATTGCTTCTAATACATTTAATAAGTGTTGTCCTAAAGTATTAAAAAGACACATGAGGAAACAAGCAAGAGTAATAATAGATGTTGATTATTCACACCTGACCTCAAAAAATTAATAAGAACGCAGGTTATCAATCTCCTTAACAGATCAAAGAACAACATAGCTTCAATACCTTCAACTGAAGTAAGAGGAACAGATTAGAAATTATAAAAACAGAAACGAGTGGCAAATGATAACTATAATCAACATTCACAACACAAATACAAAGCTACTTGCACACACCCAATGAAATGAACTACTTCATTAGTTCTGGTAATAAAGGACACCCAGCTCAAAGTGACAGCTATAAATCAGGCATTAATAATCATCTAGAAAAATCAAAATCATTCATATCATGCAACAAACCAGCAACATCTGTATCCAAGTGGGCCCAAATTGCTGTTACGAAAGTTGCAGTAGCTATAGCAAAAATCATCAACTTAAAATCAGAGGACTTGTATGGTCTGTCAACTTTGTTATCGAAAATATAGTGGACATTATACAACAACAATATATGTGTACCAATAAACTGGATTTTTATGAGTTGTTCTTTTTCAGCCTACTTAAAGATAACTAATTGTATCTTTACATGAAAAAGAAGAAAAGTCATGTGTCAATAACTATCATCTTGCTTCTCTTTTACCAATACTTTTGAAAATAGTAGAACATTGTATGTACCAACAAATTTACAAGCATTTCACCTGCAGTGGGAGCTGACAAATGCTCAGTATGACTTCAGGGAAAATTCATCTACACTGAAAACTGTTTGAACTGTTGTTTCGATAATACTCAGTGCCTTTGAAGCAAAATCATCTGTTGAACTATACTGATTGACCTGAGTGAGGCATTTGACTCTGAGTCATCAGACACTAATGCGTAAACTGAGGTGCTGTGACATTTGAGATACGGAACTCACTCATATAGAATCACATCTTGGCAATAGATACCAGAATTTACACTTTAATGGTATGAGCTTTATAGATGCACCATTATGTATTATTCAATTTGCACAAACTATTAACATCAGTAACATTCAAAACACTCAAAGACAAGTAAATACCTTGAGATACTGTGTGACAACCGGCATTACCATGATGAACAATTCCAACTTCTCCATTTTCCTAATTTCATGAGTGGCTTATCGCAGATTGTTGTATACCATTTAGCATTAACTGCTGTTAGATCCTTAAAGCAGTGGTCACAGTATGCCAAGTGTAATTAAAGAAATGAACAATTGGAACTGCTTTGTCAATGAAACACTTCAGTTAATTTTGTTTTTCCTTGGAAAATCAACTGTTGATTTTGCTTCCTTTACAGCTCATACAATATATCTGCATTTTGTCTCCTGTTAGGATATATGTGGGTGATGCATTTCCTCAGTCCAATCCCCCCACCCCCCACCCCTTTCTAAGAACAATACTCCACCTTATTTATGCATTTCATTCTTCATTAAAGTTCTAGAGAGGGGGGGGGGGGGAGTTAAAAAAACAAATATCTTGTTTAAGTGGTATCTATTGTAGCATTAGTGCTCAGTTTGCAAGATATTCTGTATTAAATTTGCTCCTGATATTCTAATCATAGGCCATACTAGAAAACTGCAAACAAAGTTTTAACAGCAAGTGGACTCTTGCTATCTGTGGCAAAAGTGGTAATAAGAACAGGCTCAGTATTTTCTAATGTTTGTATTACTGCCATAATAAAACAAACCTTTCTCTTTCATGAACTTAAGGTATTTTTGTTTTCTGCAGTCTGCTGCACATATCTTTTTCACCTTTCCTCACAACCCAATCTGGCACATATTTTAATTTTCCACTGACAGAACCATCATTGTCTTGGACACACTGTTACTGTCGTTAATGTTGTGTAATGTAGATGTTGTGGACATGGGACAGCAGTTGGTCAAATATTCAATGATGAAATTCACCAAACATCCATATAATTGAGGTGATAATTTATTTTCACTACCAGTTTTGGCAGTTCATTATGCCGTCTTCAGGACCCATTGAGAGGAGTGTACGGGGCATCAAGGTTGTATAATGAGTTGCTGAAACTGGTAGTGAAAATAAAATAAAAGCTCAATTGCAGGAGTATTTGGCGAATTTCATTGTTAAATATCTGAAATCTGTCACACTATCTCATACTTGTGTTTTAGCAGGTGTTTAGTAAAGTCTTAGTGGATGACATGCACTATTATACCTAGAGACCCCAGAGAATCAGTCAGGCACACCTGTTAAAATATTTGTGACGGTACATTCCAATGATGTAAAACCTAAATATCCATTGTGACGTGACAGTAGATACCGCTCTTCTCCTAGCCAACCTGTTGCCAACAATATGTATAGCATGTGAAAGCAAGGTTGGTTTTTCATAGGTTATGTGATAAATTTTTTTTATTAGAAAATAGGATTGATACAAAAATTAAACTCGCAAATTTAAAAAAGTACACCTTCATGAAGAAAAGTAGTAGGACAGAAATTTAACATTTCAGATTCAGGTATGCCAATTATTACGAATCAGTCATGATAATTACGAATTTCTTCCAATACTTACAACCATACAAAATACATGGCAAAAATAACTTTTTTTCTTTCATTGATCTATAAGCAAGCATATAAAGTGCTCAAAATGATGCACACGAGAAAACCTTTGTTTACAATTTGAATTGTGTGGTGATGGTACCGTGACTTTACTTACTTCAACATAAGAATAAACCTGATGTTAAACACAAACACGATGATTGGTCAGCAACCGTAGCTCTCGTAGCGTGGTGGTGTTCCGCTCGTGGAAGTAGGTCAGTCTCATATATCTCATTACTATAATTGTAGAAGAAACTTCAAGACATTCTTATGTATTAACAACCATCAACCTTTTTCTTCAGTCATACTTATTTACACAATTTTTATTTTTAAAAAATCGCGTGGAGTCATAGTCTCTGTAAATTCTACTTGTGCTCTGGTTGTCTCGCTGCTCATACTTGCCATGAAAATAGATGACACTGCTTCCTGCTTTATAGTGAAACACATGCAGGGAACACCGTTATTGGTGAGAAACACATTGTTGTTACAAAGAAAAATCAGTTATGACGCTTGTAATAAAAATAAGGGAGGGTATTTAATTATCTGCATGGCGTAACCTCTAGCATCATAGATTGATAATTGTGTGATGGTGGGTGGTGGCTCAGTTTGAATGCCTAAATCATTTAAATATGAAATTCATCAAATACATGGTAATTAACAGACACTTAACCATTTTTTCAAGAAAAATGCATGTGTTCTAGTTTCAAATTACATATTTCATGTAAAATTCTGGTTTTCATTGCAAATACACATTCTTGACTTTCAATATTTTATGAAAGATTGTTGAAGGTAAGGAAACATTACACAAATGTTTTGGAGAAAAATGAAAAATCACATACTCATCATTTGAATATGCCCTTTGCAGGACAGATGTGGACTGATATGAGCCAGAATGATATGAGTCATAGAAAGATGGGAAACAATTTTCACGTTGCCGAGCACTGTACAAATGCTGCATTTTTACAGCTGTCACCTTAACATTGCAATCTGAACGCTATAGAACTGATCTGGAGCCAAGTTAGAGGGACTTGTTGCGAGAAATAATGAAACATTTCAGCTGCCACATGTACCAGAATGAATGCACGAATCTTTGTGACCTATCAATGCCGATGGCAAAATGCAGGACACAAAATACAGGACAATACCTCATAAAAGAGGAGGAGGAAATGTGGATTTTTTGATGGCTTCGTATTCTGTTGTTGATTGCCTGATTATCAACGTAGCAGTACTGAAATGTATTCCTCAGCGTCTGATCTACATCTACATCCATACTCCGCAAGCCACCTGACGGTGTGTGTGGAAGGAGTTCAGAGATTTCCAGATGACTGACTGTAATACCCTCAATGAGTATTTAACTACAAGGTGAAATCCCAGCAGAGCACTTTTACGCCACACATAGCCCATGCATAAAAATTACCCTTGTTAAAGTCAGGAATTTTCATCACTCTTGTTTTTAATTACAATATACTATTTTAGCTAGATCGGAAGCTTGTTACATTTTCCGTCCAGTCACCTAAGAAGTGTATTGCCTTAGTTTTACCAAATATTATTTTTTCTGTTTAAAAATTAAATCGCTTCAAAGCTATATTTTCTCTGCTTGTCTATTTACGCCTTTATTACAATTGTTCACATCACTGCAGATTAGTTGGATCACTTTCCTGGCCATTGCTGAGTGATTTAAATGTGCTGGTAAAGCTGTTGCCCCATATCATCGCTGATCCGACGTGCGCGTAACACTCAGCATAAAACGTATCCTCATTATTGCATCTGACTGTACGAGAGAGAGATTGGCTTCTGCTCCACATGAAACAAAATCCATCATGTTTATGATGAACAGAGTATAGTGACACTGTTAAGAAGCAAGAACTGGTCAAAAATTTAGGGAGGAGTACTCAAAAGCATGGCTCTGTTTACTGTGTTCCCCCAAATCTGATTTACATGTGTTTTGTAGGGCGTGTAGCCTGGATTTTTCAGTTACGCATGGTGGAAGGGAACAGATGATTGCAGGTACAGCGAAGCCAAGGGAGACGAACAAGAATTCAACAATTTTCACTAAATCCTCAGAAGATGAAGATAAAAAAACCACGGAGTTGTTATTTACGACATTCCTTGTTGACCATAACTTGCCCTTACGATGCGGGATGTGTGTTCACGAAATGTTTCTTGCTTTGAAAATAGTCTGCAAGCACAGTTGTGGGAATGAGTTCGAGCACTTTGCCCTGACAACAGACAGCAGTGATGACATGAATGACAAAAAGCTCTACCCAGTAGTTTTGGAACTTGTCGACGCTGAGAATACACTGATTTGAATTGTATCTGAATTTGAGAAACCAATGAGAATACAAGCAAAGAAATAGTTAGTGTTTTGGATAATGAACTAAAGAAGAGGGAGATCCGTGGGATAATTGTAGGTTCCGCATGTGGCATTTCCAATGGTGTAAGGTCTGTTACGGCACAGAGTAATATGTTTTCCGAGTTATAAAATTTTTAATGGAGTTCAACCACCTTGACATAGGCTGGTTACGCGATGATTAGCAGCGGACCAGGAAGCATGGTGATGCAAGACAGATGGGCAGCACAGTCTGCAGTAGCTGAGTGAGAGATAACACACACAGTGGGAAAGCAGAAATTGACAGCAACTAAGCAAAATAACACGCACACTCATTCACATGGTGGGATGCTGCAAGAAGCAATAGACATGGTCAGGGAAAACACCAACAGACCGATTTAACTAGCTGTTAAGAAAGAATTAAAGCAAGTGTGGCAGAATTACGAGGCCACATGCAGTGTGGTCATCGCTAGTAAACCACACGTCATAGAAATAGAGAGAGCTCTTTAAATATCGGAGCCCCAGCTCCAAGTACAGGAGAACAGCTTCAGGTCAATGGGAATGATGGAGTCTTTGTCGATGACATTCCATTCCATGACCATGTTGTTTTAGCTAGCCGTGTTTCAGGTCATCCAGCGCAGTACCAGCCAGCTGTGGAGTGCCCTGGAGTTGAACTCCACTGACGAACTTCATGCTGTGTCACACCAACCACTACTGATGGGAGAACTGATGAACTACCAGCAGCAGAGTAGTACCAGGTACTGTACACTCTGAGTGTGGGACAGATGACGACCACCAGGGTTCCTGGCGGACCACCATCTCTCACACCTAAGCCCATCTGGGCCAGCAGTACTGGGTTGAACGCCTGCCGCCTACACCACAATGTGGATGGAGTGGTACAGGGAAGAAGAGGCATGGAGTGGGCTCTAGTACTCTCCTCAGCTGGTAGTAGCTATCCATGCTGTACCAGGCTGGGCTAAGCATCTGTATCATCGCAAGAGGAACAATGTCACACAGGCGCAAGTAATAGCATAGCGTCAGACACAGAGTGTCTGTCCATGACCAGGGTAGGAGGTAACTACGACCAACAATGCACCACTCTCTGTAAAAGCTGCCAAAATAAAGATTCACTGAATAATCGTGTTTTCTTAGCACCACGAGCTCTTCCAAACGATTCCTGACATCGGGCCGAGGCGTCATCCACTCGGCCCCTCTGTAGGTACATTATTTGTCTAGAAAATACTAGTATTCATGTGCAAGGCTGTATTTTCCCTCTTGTACACTTGGCTGTCCAAAAAAAACTGTAACTGTGTTGTAAATATTAATGTTGAATAGTTTTTAATTGATATTTTGTAACACTTTACAGATGGCCTTCAGGGAAATTAAGAGGTGAAACAGCTGAATTGTGAGTTGGGAGGTGGATGGGTGATAATAAGTGATCAGTTTTTATTATCGAAAGTCAGTTTTTAATGTCGAAAGTAATAACACATTTGCTCTTTAATCATACTCACATAGGCCAACATCTGTGCAGGGGCAGTCTATTGTAAGCTTTGCTGACATTTCTTATTTTTTGCTAAGGAGCTTCAAGAGACAAAACGCTCTGAAGACATGTAAGCAAATCTTCAATGAAAACCCACACAAAATATTGAAGTATATTTCTACTAGGTTGTTGCCTCTGCTACAGTGTGTATGAAGGGTCTTAGAGCAGTGGAACCCTTTAAAAATGCTCTTCTGTGAATCATATTAAGTTGAGGCACAGTTTGAAAATGCATCTACAAAGCTTTACCCTCTGTTTCTCAGCTCTATTCTTCCACTTCACAATTCCTTAAATGTATTCCTCTAATAAGAGGCCTAACTTATTCATAAACTTCATTCAAAATTAAATAATCTTTTCAGTGATCTTATTGGTCGCTTTGTAACAGCATCCTGATTTCTGGAGTTCAATAGTAGTTTGCTTCATTTAAAATTTTGGCCTGTTAAGATACAGAAAAATGACAGAGTTGCTCAATGGGGCAAACGCGAAGGCTTACATAAATGAAGTTTCTGTGACAAAACTACACTGAAATATTTTCCAACGTCAGATTGTTCTACACAAAAAGTGTGAGTATATTGTCAACAAATGGCCAGTTAAAAATAAGTTTCTTCAGCATGCTGAAGTTACTGAGGTTTCCCAGCAAAAATTGAAGAGTTTTTCACCTATGGATTATATGATTGACCAATTTTCTAAAATGCTATTGTCAGAAAAAAAAAAGAATCTTTGTGAACAGAGTTCAGTTGTTACCAATTTGATGCATTCCATTTTGGAAAGGATGAGAGGTCTGAAAGAATTTGGTATGAGATTTCAAAACTCACTCATGCTTCAGGAATATGAAAGTACCCTTCACTCAGTAAGCTAATGATGGGTGTTCTTCTGGAACCTCATAGTAACTCCCCAGTGTAAAAAGGTTTTAGTTTGGTGAATAAGGACAACACAGAATTTTGTGCTAATATGAACACAGAATTGTGAAGCTCTCTGTTAGTGTAGAAGGTGCATATGATTTCAAACAAAAAGCATGTCACTAGTTTACTTTCAACAAACAGGATCCGCTAGCTGTTAAGGGGGAAATTAGAATATTCTATTCAAAAACTGATCCTTCAACTTCTACTTCAGAGATGTGCAGATCTGAGACTGTGTCAAACTCTAATAATAATCAGGCTCTGTATATATCAGTCTCTGAATATATTGCATTTGTTTCAGCTGTGTGTTGTTTTTTTCAGTAATGTCTGATATAGGATCAAAATCAAAATATCTTGCCGCCACCACTGCCCATGTATCCCCCCCCCCCCCCCCCTCTCCTGCCTGCACTATCTGGCAAATTACTAATTGGTTTTCTTAAAAGTTGTCATCTATGTAGATTTTGTAGTAAATGATATATTCTGGGTAAAATTCATTGTCACAGTGCTTAACATATACTTGATAATGATCTCCAATAGTTGTATCAGAACCAGTGGGAGGCACTATATTCGTGTTATTACCTTCTGCAGTATTATTAACTAGTACAGTTGCGACAATCATTGCCATGTCAGTCCTATTCTTCCATTTATAATCAAAATTGTACTTAGAATAGAAATTGGCATAGGTGGTTGATGGACTGAAACTAATGCCTTGACCATACCTGACTCGCTCTGAACATCGCCAATTCAAGTTATTCGTAATTATAGACTCCATATTATCTCTGCTTGTAGCATGATACAGAGTCATTTCCTTAGCACTGCCATATCTGTTCACATATTCTGCCTTTTTCAGCTGATAACAGCACCACAAATATGGGTTCACAACCTTCACAACTGATGTGACCTGCAAGTCGTGTGGCATATGTACTGAAATATCACCCACTGCAACTTCAACTTCATTGGAAGATGTGTCTGTCCAACTTGGAGGTAGATGCCGCAGTGCTAGTTCTTCCATTGCTGTGTCACCTGTGACAGAAATTAATTAAGAAGTCAGGAAAGACAACCAAATTGATTTCAACCAAACATATATCACTTACAGTCTGTGGGAATGTGTGGGGAAGGGGAGTGGTTACCTTTGAAAGGGAGAGGAGGGTAAAAAAGAAGCATAGCTCATCATGTACAAGTAGCTGAGAATGAGAGCACTTTGTGACTTGTAACAAATTTTATGCACGATCTCAAACATTTTCAACACTTCTTCTTGCCCACCTCCCAACAAAATTGTGAAAGGAAAGAAGTTTATCACTTACTACATTTCCAGTGTTCTTGCAGTATAACTGCCATATCTTGCACTGCCTTTTAATTTATTACTTCTTTGTTAATAACTCTATTTGCAATGCATTTTGGAGGCAGAATGTACCTGCAAAAATATATAACTGTATGATACGTAGTTCAGGAGATATGGTATAAACACTGAGCTGCATGAAAACGAAACTATAGGGTGAAATTCGCTGCACAAACAGGTGAAATCTGGGTATAGATGTGTGAGAAATATGTTAAATATTTGCTAAATATATGTGACAAGCGTATGCAGGCAAAGCCTGGGAAAAAGACTCCTTTTAAACTCCCTAGATCAGTTTCATCCAAACTTGGTACACATATTACATAACCTCAAATGAAATACTGATGGATGTAAGAACTGGCAACCTCCTTTGAGATGGGGGTGATAACGTAGAGAGAGAAGTTCAGAGGAAGAGATGGATAAACAGGCATGGGGCAGGAGGAGATGGACTGAAAAAGGGAAGAGGACGAGGAGAGGAGGAAATGGACAGAGAAAGTTAAGAGGGGGGAGATGGAGTGGGCATGAGAAAGGGGGGGGGGGGGGTGAGGAGGTGGGCAGAAGAGGGAGAAGCACAAAAACTGAGGGGCCCGGGGGGGGGGGGGGGGATGAATTACTGGAATTTGAATACATACACCTCCAGGCAAAGCTGGGTACTCAGCTAGTAATGCATAAAATGTTTCTATAGCATTCTGCAAAGAGAAATGCCAAACCATTAAACATGAACAGTTTTAGAGAAATTTGAAGATTGCCATTCTTCAAAGACAAGGCATAAATACAGAAAATTCTGCATATATTTCAACCATTCATGGAGTTGGAGCAGTATCCCACACCAGAAAAGTAATGGGTCAGAGAATACTTGAACCTGTAAAAGCTCTTTTTCTAAAAGATCAGAACACACCATCAATCAATGTAATTAGAACTAATACTACCTATCGTAGGAGCTAATTTCACCAACCCTGCAGTTAATCTAATTACACGTGACATAGTGATACCGAACTGCCTTATATTTTGTTCAGGAACAGGATGTAATAAAAGCACTTCCCTGTGCACTAGCTACAGTGCAGTTTAGCAGTCTCCAACCACTGTCATAGTAAGTACCTTCCCAAGTAACCTTACCATGTTAACAAGGGACAGTATGGGTGCCATCAAGCACAGTGTATCTTGGGTATTTGTTGGATCTCGTACAAATCTGTAACTATTGGAAATCTCTTTTTCTGAAAATTGAATGATAACTGTAATGTTCCAATGTTGACTGGAATACTCTCTTTCAAATTCTAAAGGTGGCAGGGGTAAAATACAGGGAGCAAAAGGCTATTTACAATTTGTACAAAAACCAGATGGCAGTTATAAGGGTCTTGGGACATGAAAGGGAAGCAGTGGTTGGGAAGGGAGTGAGACAGGGTTGTAGCCTGTCCCCGATGTTATTCAATCTGTATATTGAGCAAGAAGTAAAGGAAACAAAAGAAAAATTTGGAGTAGGTATTTAAGTCTATGGAGAAGAAATAAAAACGTTGAGGTTCGCTGATGACATTGTAATTCTGTCAGAGACAGCAAAGGACTTGGAAGAGTTGTTGAATGGAATGGACAGTGTCTTGAAAGGAGGATATAAGATGAACATCAACAAAAGCAAAACGAGGATAATGGAATGTAGTCGAATTAAATCGGGTGATGCTGAGGGAATTAGATTAGACACTTAAAGTAGTAAAGGAGTTTTGCTATTTGGGGAGCAAAATAACTGATGATGGTCGAAGTAGAGAGGATATAAAATGTAGACTGGCAATGGCAAGGAAAGCGTTTCTGAAGAAGAGAAATTTGTTAACATCAAGTGTAGATTTAAGTGTCAGGAAGTCGTTTCTGAAAGTATTTGTATGTAGTGTAGCCATGTATGGAAGTGAAACATGGACGATAAATAGTTTGGACAAGAAGAGAATAGAAGCTTTCGAAATGTGGTGCTACAGAAGAATGCTGAAGATTAGATGGGTAGATCACATAACTAATGAGGAAGTATTGAATAGAATCGGGGAGAAGAGGAGTTTGTGGCACAACTTGACAAGAAGAAGGGATCGGTTGGTAGGACACGTTCTGAGGCATCAAGGGATCACAAATTTAGCATTGGAGGGCAGCGTGGAGGGAAAAAATCATAGAGGGATACCAAGAGATGAATACACTAAGCAGATTCAGAAGAATGTAGGTTGCAGTAAGTACTAGGAGATGAAGAAGCTTGCACAAGATCGAGTAGCATGGAGAGCTGCATCAAACCAGTCTCAGGACTGAAGACAACAACAACAACAACAACAACAACAACTGTAATGTTATTATTTGAGTAGCAGAAGAGCTAATACTTTAATTTTTTACAGAATGCAAGTCAATCCTTTAGATTTTCTGCAATAACATGTTTATTTACTTTCTGTTAGCATTTCATAGTTGATTACGCCTTTATTCAGTCTTTATACACAACAGCATGCACCACATGAAAACTAAGGTACCACAGTCTGATAGTGATATTGCCGTACAGCATCCAGCTCTGACAGTAAACAGGGTGGTGCAGAATTCACACATGGATTATGATGCCTCGCAATTTTTTAATTAATCTTATCTTCTTCTTCAGGATTGTGAAGTACATTTGAGAGACACACTATGGAGAGATTGAGTCCTAAGCAGAGCACAAACCTGATAGAACTTAATTTCAAAATAAAAGATCCGTAATCCTCATTTACAGAGCATACAGTTGATAATAAAGTATGTAAAACTATCCTCATTAAGACTACCATTCTGCGCCTGGTAGCCCACTTCCAGCAATATTATTCAGTCTGATTTGCCAAAGAATGGGTAGATGACATTCGATTCAAACTCCAGAAAACATTCACTGAGTGAGGGGCAACATTAAAGACAATCCTCAAACATCAACCTGGAGATGTCACTCAGCTTGGGATGCACTGAAGGTCACTGCAAAGAATTTTAATGATGGAGTTGAAACTATTCCCAGAGAAAGTTCAATTGGTGCAGAGTGTGAATCCAGCAGGTGCTCATGCACCAGAAATCAACAACAACTTGACCTCATATTTTAAGGAACAAAAAGCACACTTGGAAGGAATCAGCCCCAGCAGTGGATCTCACATGAAAATTTGGGTCATAATTCTGATAGTTACGGCCTTATAAAAGTAAAGTTTTTAAACTGCTTTTGTGTTGGTTATGAGGTCTATTCCGATGTCCGATTCCACCCGTCAGCTTTGACTAGTGACATAATGTGTGATGTTCTTTTGTTCATGCCACAGATTGTAGTTATGAATGTTAAATGCTTTTTCTGGATTTCTTCGTTACACGCGCATATTAAAAATGTGATGTACATTTTTTTTTTTTTTGCTTTCATGTTGTAGTTTGTTTTTGGTATCTGTGTTGATGAAGGTATTCATGATTTATAAGATTCTGATTTTTTACTCAATTGCTTTCCATTATGGATGAGTCAGTTGTGTTTACAGTGAAAATGCTCCTTGACAGAATGACTTACTGTACATATATTATGAAACTTTTACAATCACAGGGCATTATTGCAGAATTGTGCAAGGGCAATGTTTGTGGTAATTATATGGTGATATGGTGTTGACAAAGGTTCCACCTTCAAGAACCTCCGACGAATACACGAGGAGGTGCAGAAAAAATAATAGATGTAGGTGTATACACAGAGGGACCTGGTTCCAAAAATCGAGCCTCTATTTAGAAGTAATAGTCATGTTAACCTGTTATTTTTACGTTGAATATTCTATCTGTCATCCACAAAACAGGGGTTGCATATGGCACTGTAGTTGCCTTTATTGAAAATAACCATTAATTTGCGAAGAACACCAAACAATGATATTCACCTGTGAGTGCCATCAGCACTGACACACTCAAAAATATTCTTTGAATGTAGCAATGTTGTTATGCAGATAATTAGCATTGTCTTGTAATCTAATCTAAAACAAGTCAATCTTTGTATTGCAGTGCATTATGGAAGGCCACTGTTAGGCAAAATCTTAACTTGAGGAAGTTTGTCAGAATACTGAGCAGATAATTAACCATTCTTAAAGCAAGTAGCAGGAAAGTATTGCTCAGAGAATATAGTGTAAGTTTATTAGTACTTTTGTCTATAATTTTCAGTGATTCCCTGAATTTCAAATGAGCTGCCATAAATCTACATGGATACTCTGCAAATAACATTTAAGTGCCTGGCAGAGGGTTCACTGAATCATGTTCACAGTTCTCTTATTCCAATCTCGTATAGCATGCAGAAAGAATGAACACTTATATCTCTCCATATGAGCTCTGATTTCCCTTATTTTATCATGGTGGTAGTTTCTCCCTTTGCAGTTCAGTATCAACAAAACATTTTTGTATTCAGAGGAGGAATTTGGTGATTGAATGAGTGGATACTGCTGCAGCAAAAAATGCCTTTGTTTTAATGATGTCCAGCCCAAATCCTGTATCATTTCAGTGACACTCCCTCCCATATTTTGCGATAATACAAAACATGCCGCCCTCCTTTGAACTTTTTCGATGTACTCCGTCAGTCTTATCTGGTAAGGCTTCCACACCGCGCAGCAGTATTCTAAAAGAGGACAGACAAGTGAGTGTAGGCAGTCTCCTTAGTAGATCTGCTACATTTTCTAAGTGTCCTGCCAATAAAAGACAGTCTTTGCTTAGCCTTCCCAGCAACATTTTCTGTGTGTTCTTTCAAACAAGTTGTTTGTAATTTTAATTCCTAGGTATTTAATTGAATTAACGGTCTTTAGATTTGACTGATTTCTCATGTAACCATACTTTAATGAACTCCTATTAGCACTCATGTGGATGAACACACACTTTTCGTTATTTAGGGTCAACTGCCAATTTTCGCACCATTCAGATATCTTTTCTAAATCATTTTGCAATTTGTTTTGATCTTCTGATGACTTTATTAGTCAATAAATGACAGCCTCATCTGCAAAACAACCTATGACGGCAACTCAAAGTGTCTCCCAAATAGTTTTTATAGGTAAGAAACAGCAAAGGACCTATAACACTACCTTGAGGAAGACTGCCATAAGGCTTTGCTTAAGTATTTGAATTAATGCAAAACAATTTGGTGGGTGGACTTCCATGACTACAACAAGAGGAATTTTGCTCAATTGTTTGAAATTAGGCAAAAATGGGATTACCAATCACTTTTCATTAAGCTGATGTCATTGCACAAGGACGGAATCTGGTGGATCTAATGCAAGAAGAGTAAAGATGATTTAAGGTTTCAGGGTCATTGAGATGTGCAGCTTCATTGGAAACTCCCAGCAGATCCTCCAGTATGTAGAACTTCGGCTAAAAGAATTTTACTGTTCTTCTGTAGATATAGCTATACAATTATCAGTAGTATCATTCACACTTAGTGTCACATTGACAGTCTTATTAACTTCAAGTTATTACTTTACTGAAAGAGAATTTCTTGACATTTTTTTTAAATTCAGACAGTTTTCATTCAAATCAGATTAGATTTTTGCCAAGTAACTTAAATTCAGTTAAGAAAGCGATTTTAAAGGTTCAATCATCATTCCCTTGTGATAGTGTAGGCTGTTTGACTAACATTAATACAAGGAAATGAAAGCATATGGCTGTTTGTGCTATTATTTATACCTTCCAATTTCATTGCAGAAATCGCAAATAGCTTTATGAATGAAGACATGCTAGACAGAGAAAGACAGTGGACTGATGTTCACTGCTTATTTACAAGAGGACAATAATGGCAATAACAAGGGTGCCCTTCCACCAATTTCACAATCGTCAAACAGCATCACTGGTACAGCAGGACAGGGATGTAAAAACATGAATGCAGATGACGATGATGATGATGATGACTATGACGCCTGCTTCAAATGTCTAATATTTTTACATTCCGCTTTACTCCTGTCCGTAACAAAGGAGTGTCTGAAATGAACTTTTGGCTTTTGAAACAGTTGAAAGAAGGGTAATCTCTCTTAATGGTCAGAAGGGATTTTAAATTACTAAAACAAAAGAGGGATTTGTACATTTGGAGTACGACCATTCAAAACTTGGGTACACATCATCAAAAGTTTTCCAAGTTCGACACAATCTGTCTAGACAAATTTAATAAAGCATGTTAAAAAAAAAAATGACAATTCATGATACTAATATAAAGTGCTGGGCATTCGTGCCACAATGGAGGTGGAACTAAAAAGGTTTAGAACATCTGCTGGGTGGGTGTATGCTTTCAAAAGGACACGCATTGTGTGTCAGAAAATAAGCCACTTCACCCCAAGTAGAAAGCTGGTTAACAGAGACTGTGATACTTGTTGCATGTGAAGCATTTCACTAGCAGAAATGGAAGTGGCCAGTGGACACAATGTATACACTACAGATCAGAGCAGTTTTAATTCTGAAATTATGCCAAGCTGATATCCTGCCAAAAAATGGATGAGAGATGTCAACAGAGTAGTGCACTCCATCTACAACACAACGCACAGCTACACAATAATGCCAGTGGTACCCGCAGATGGACACGTAGGTCACTTCTGTATGTAGTTTTAAGAAGAGCGAACAGGCATGTCTGAGCTGCAAGTCAAACGAAGTTTGTTTGATGTGACAGTATATTGGAGCTGTCACCTCATCTTCTGGAAAAGTAAACAAGGAACATCTATGGATGTGGCAACAGAAGCTGTTCTATAGAGTCATGCAAAATCACAGAAGAGCAGTTTTAATTGTGGACACATTTTACGGCCACAAAAGATTGTCAATGTGTGACTAGCGTGGAGCAGGAGACACTGCAATTTCTGTATTGACTATACCACTGCTAGATGTAATTGACTTACACAAATTCAGCAGTTTTGCCTGCAGCTTTACCAACTTTCTTCAAATATGCAGTTTCTTTTTCACAGGCAGTTATGTGCACCAGTATTTCAGCCAGTCTTCGAATATGCTTGGTATCAAAGTGGCTACACTAGTAACTGGCCAGATCACTTTCAACATCCAGCGAAATACTGTACTATTTTGACATTGCTAATGCACTTTGTTCATTGTGTCTGTGTGGTTTCTAACCTATAGCTGGTGGCAGGGGTCTCTTTGCTTTGAACATTTTTAATATGTGATTCGCAAATGCAGCATAAATGAATGACTATCACTAAAGAAGTTGCACAGCAGCCATCTAGATATTAACATCACTGTTGTGTATTATTTGCTTTGGATTGTAAAGCTGACAGTGTTAAGGTAAAGTATATTTGCAGGAGTTGTTCTATTCTTCAACACGACTCGAATGATTAAGTTGTAAATCCAAAATTATGAATTTCATTTCATAATACTACTTCAATTGTTTATATTTTTCACGTTGCTTTTGAATTACACACTCATATTACCTACCCTCCCCCCCCCCTTTTTGCGTAAAACGTGTTCTCGAACTGAAATTCAAAACACATTGTGCAAGTGATCCCTCCCTCCCTCCTTTTCCCAGAAGGGTTCTGGTTGTCACTTTGCTGTACAGTACTTTGCATTCAAGTATTAGGTGGCTGCATTGGGATGGAGCAAGTGACAAACAACCAGTGCATGTGCTATTTAAAAGCTATACTTTCAAAATATCATAACTGCATATCACCAGAATTATGGCCCAAATATTTGTACAGGATCAAATGCTAGAGCTGATATCTTGCATGTGTGCTTCTTTTCTCCTTAAAATATGAAGTTGGTGATGTTTTCTTGTCAGATTTGCATGACTTGATGAAACAACATGACTTTCAAAGAATGTGTATACGTCAACAAACCAGCAACTATCAAGCAGCTCAAAAACAATATATGAGTTGAGATTCATGAGTTACAGCCAGCAATTCTTTACAGAGTTGTGAACAATGTACTGCAAAGAGATGCTCTTTTGTGTGGATAAGAATGGTGATCATTTGAAAGACTTTTTTCACATCTTGTTTTTTCAAATTTTCCAGCCAAGTATTTCATATTGTACACAGGAGGAATTAATTAAATGCATTTCCAAACAAGGAAGCTACACACTATTCAAACCCACATGCGACTTCTGTGCTACACCGCACGGGACACACAAGCATTAGTGATGCAACAAATTGAATGAGGAACATTGAAGTAGACAATATGCCCTCAGGATTAAAATTTATTTGAAAAATAAAGTGAATTATATATCAATGATCATTTGTTTATTTATTTATTTTATGACCTTCGTTGGAGCACTCTTGTCAGTTATACAATGCTTTATGCAAGTTGCTGTTGTTCAATAATACGTTTCAGTTGAATAATAATTCAGTGAGACAATTCAATAACACAGTGGGTGTACAAAACAAAGATTATTATAATTCATTGTTATATGAAGGGTGTTTTGCTCTTTTGTGTGCACAATTCTTCTTCACTGCTACAGATATTTTCTTTCTTGCTTCATCTGAGCTCACTCTTTCTGTAGTCATTTTAATGATCTTCGTTTGTAGTCTGGTTTGTGTGTCTTGCAATATTCCTGTTTCCTCTTTTGTTTTTTAAGTCAGCTACTATAATTTGAAGTTCCTGTTTCTTCCTTAATTTCTGTGATTCATTTAATATTGTTCTCCTTATTCTACAGCTTTTCTTTAATTCTCGTACTAATTCTCTTTCTGGCATTCTCATCTTTGTCCAAAGGATGAGATGCTTTTCTTCCTGATCATACTCATTACTAGTGTTATTTTCTTGCACAATGTTTAATTTACAACTATTCTCCAATGACCATTTACATGACATTGTTTATTTATGCATATTCTGATTATTATTTTTTTTTATCTTTAGAATTTTGTCAATTTCTGCTGCATTGTTTGTTTTGAAAATGGTTTCAGCTGCATATTATTTTATTTCTGGTTGTGTAACTGTCCTATAATGTATTAATGTTATAACCATAGATGGCTTGTTTTGTTGTATGTGTTTTTCGTGATATAATTGGTTTTGTATAGATTTTTAATTCTGTTTTGCCATACTGATTTCTCATTTAGATTGTATATTATGATTTCGCCTAAATGTTTAAATTCATCAACAGGTTTTATTTTCTGTTGTGGATCAGTTAGCATAATCTCTACTTTTTTCAAATCATATTCCAAGGCCAATTTCCTGTGCTATTTCTTATAGTGATCTTACTTGTCTGGTTTTTTGAACATCGTTGGCCAGGAGAGCAAGAGCAGCAGCATATCTCAAGCAGCTTAAACTTACATCATTTTCGCATTTCTTTTCTGAGTTAGCTACAGTATGTGATCAAAAGTATCTGGACACATGGCTGAAAATGACGTACAAGTTCATTGCGCCCTCTATCGGTAATCCTGGAATTCAACATGGTGTTGGCCCACCCTTAGCCTTGATAACAGCTTCCACTCTCGCAGACATACGTTCAATCAGGTGCTGGAAGGTTTCTTGGGGAATGGCAGCCCATTCTTCATTCTTCAACAATTGCTGCACTGAGGAGATGTACCGATGTCGGTCGGTGAGGCCTGACACGAAGTCGGTGTGGATCCTGATGCAGTTTGGAATTCCTGTGCGATGGTCTGGATAGATGTCTGCCTATCACACATTATGACCCTCTTCAACTGTCGGTGGTCTGTGCCAGTCAACAGACAAGGTCAGGCTGCACGCATCTGTGCTGTACATGTCCCTTTACATTTCCACTTCACTATCACATCAGTAACAGTTTAGGAGTGTGGAAATCTCATGTACAGACATGTGAAACAAGTGACACCCAATCACCTGACCCCGTTCGAAGTCCGTGAGTTCTGCGGAGCGCATCATTCTGCTCTATCGTGATGACTAATGACTACTGAGGTTGCTCATATGGAGCACCTGGCAGCACAATGCACCTAATATGAAAAACTCATGTTTTTGGGTGTGTCCGAATACTTTTGATCACATAGTGTATGTACAGTCCTCTCATGATGTATTCCAGCACACAGTTGAACAGTAATGATGATAGGCAGTCATCTTGTCTTGAGTCAGTTTTTGTGACAGATTGCTCAGAATTTTTTCCTCGACATATGATGACAGTATTATGAAGTGGGTAGACTGCTAATGACCACATTGAGGAGTCGTTGACACACACAGGCACATTGAAAAGATTGTGCAACATTTAAGCTTTTGGACAAAAAATTCCTCCTTCAGAGACACCACACACACACACACACACACACACACACACACACACACACACACACACACACACACACACACACACACACACAAAAAAAAGCAGAACTCGCACCACACACATAGCCACTGTGGACTGCATCTGACGTGAGCAGCAATCTGGGGTGGATGGTGAGGGCAAGTATGAGGCATGTGGTGGGGAGGGGAAAGATAACAGGTTAGGGGTGGGGAATATGATTTGCTGCCTTTGAGAGTGTGCAGGGACAAGGTGGGGACAGGATGGAGCTGCTAAGTGCAAATTTGGGAAGCTGTGCTGGAGGGGGAGGGGAGAGGAGAGGAGAGGAGAAGGGGAACAGACTGGTAGGTGCACTGGTGGAATAGAAGGCACGCGTAGTGCAGAAGTGAGAGCAGAGAAGAGGTAGGGAGGTGGAGGACTGGGACTGGTGAAGGTTCCCAGTTGTCCACTTACCTATTCTTCACTGCTTCTAGTTCACCGCTGCACGTGCCTTGTATTCCAGCAAAGTACCTACTAGTCTTTTCCCCTTATCTACCTCCTTCCTTTTCTATTCTCTCCCCCCCCCCCCCCCTCACATACCAGCATTCTCTTGACAGGCAGCTCATCTTCCTCAATCCCTACCCTGTTATCCCTTCCCCTGCCCACCTCATGTCACTCCTTGCCCCCACCACCCACCCCAGATCGTTGCTCATGTCAAACACAGTCACAGTCAGAGGAAGTAGTCCCATATGTGTGTACTCTCGTTTTCTGACAAAGGCTATGGTCAAAAATGTAATTGTGAGATTGTGATTGTCTTTTCTATGTGCTTGTCTGCAGCTCAGCAATCATCTTTACGGTGAGTTACTACTTATCCTCACATTAGTATTGATTCTTAGAGTATTTGTGCATGTTATCTGTTGGATGGATTGATCATCGGGGTCTCATTTCATCAATATGGTGTCTGTGACACATAAATAGCTGGCCACACAAGTGGACGTCCATGATGGTCCAAAACCGCAGGCAATTTCTTTGCGTATCTCTTAACAGATTGGGTCTGCAGACCTGAAGCCCACTATTTCCTACTAATGTACGGGCCATGCCCATCGGATGTAATCTCACTAATCTACCTGCGGGCTGAGTCTGTCTGTGTGTGTGGCGTAATGAGGCACATTTTCATGGTTTATCTGTGGACTGCAGTGCTCCTCACCAGACCAGAGGCCTCGAGCAATGGACTGCAGGTATTGTGACTGTCTCACCTAGTAAATTGTATAGTGCAGCATTTTATAGACCTTATATTTATTGTAATATATTTTTGACACTTCAAAAGCAGTTTATATATTAGAAACTATGAATGATAAAAAGAAGAAAATTGTGGCAGTCACTGGCAGTTTGTACACTATGTACTCATGTATTTCCCAAAAGAAAAATCACACAATACCTGTAAAATAATAGACATAAAACAGTGGATAATAACTGACAATATCAAATATGGTAAAACCAACATTTTACTGGCAGTCACCTACTGTGTTGGTTTACACAACTCTTCCCAGTCTTACACACTTCTTTCGAGAGGCCCACTTTTTCCTGAGGTTATTTCTGAAATCAGTGAAGGTATTTTAAATCTGTCTTTGCGACTCCAAAGAAATGCATATTTTTGTCATCAAATGTGTTTCCTTTTATTGAAGTAAAATAACATCAGTGCTCTTAATGAAATATATATACCATTTGGCTTGCTTCCTCCTTCTAAAATCAGTTCATTGCAAAAGATGTCGATGTTAGACCTTAAAGATTTTTGCTCATTTCTTTGCCAACTTTTTTTTTGTTTTGCTTTTTTTCCTTACCTGTGAGATCTCAAAATTTGTCAGGGAAACATGCTAAAACTTGTCTGGAAATCAGGGAATTTACCTTCGGGTAACTTCCAGCAACCCTGGTGCCTCTCTGCAACTCAATATGTCCTTTATGTTATGAGTAGCAATCTATTCTTTCCATTGACTTATTAATAATTCTTTTAATCATAAACAAATTAAATTAAATTAACTTGCCTGAAACATCATGAGCAGCCGGATATTATGAACTTTCATATTCAATAAAGAAGGCTGCCTTCCTGCCTGGAGCAGCTATTTAGGACTATCACAATTGCAATTTCATAAACAAGAGGCTTTGCCAAATTATTTTTCCACACAATTACAGAGCCTCCACCTCCATGGATTCATGAGGTTGCCTCCATACCCGTACACGTCCAGCCACTCAATACAATTTGAAATGAGACAAGTCTGACCAGGCACCACGTTCCAGTCATCAACAGTCCAATGTCTGTGTTGACTGGCCCAGGCGAGGCATAAAGCTGTGTGTCGTACAATCATCAAGGGTACACGAGTGGGCCTTCGGCTCCAAAAGCCCATATCAACAATGACACTTGTTGATGGCCCAGCATTGAAATCTGCAGCAATTTGTTGAAGGATTGCACTTCCGTCACGTTGAACGAATCTCTTCAGTCGTTGTTGGTCCCATTCTTGTATGATCTTTGTCCAGCCGCAGCAATGTCGGAGGTTTGATGTTTTACCAGATTCCTGGTATTCATGGACACTTGTGAAATGGTGGTACAGGAAAATCTCCACTTCATCGCTACCTTGGAGATTCTGTGCTCCGACTATAACACTATGTTCAAACTCACTTAAACCTTGATAATCTGCCATTGTAGTAGCAGAAAGCAATCTAACAACTGTGCCAGACACTTGTTGTATTATATAGGCGATGCTGACCATGGCACCATCTTCTGCCTGTTTACATATCTCTGTAGTTGAGTACGCATGCCTATACCAGTTTCTTTGGCGCTTCAGTGTAGATAAGCATTTGCTATTTGTAGAAAAATATTTATATCATTTGTATTACGTCAAGAATATAGATAGGGCCAGTTTCATGTAATTTTTAAAGTAATGCTACATGTTTCACAAGATCTACTCTTAGGTTATGTTGCATTTCATTCAGCAACTGCCAGCTAACAATTTTTGTGTTATTAAGTGTATGTTTCATCTCATCAGAAGAGATAGCCACAGCAACACCTGCACTGAACAGTATATCAATAGAGTACTGTCATCATCATCATCATCATCATCATCATCATCATCATTTCCGGTTTTGTTACTACATTCAAAGGAAATACGTTTCTCTGATGAAAGACTCGGGAACTTGCATCATGCATGAAACATTGATAAAACAGTGACTTGAGGTATTGCATTGTCTTTTGTCAGGAGGGGAGTATATAATTTTTAAGTGAACACACAGCACAGTCCTGTATGTTTCCACAAAGAATGCCATGCAGATATATAACTAGGACACCCTAAATCATCTGTATCTTTATACCAGTGCAATAGGGATTGAAGCCATCTAACATATTAGTACATCAGACGAAGCACTTTCAACAGATGAATATTTTCAATGAAAAACATTCGAGAGCACATGAAGCAGTCAGTTTATTATTTAAGACCGTATCAGAGAACATGTTTGAGATGGTTTCAAGACAAAGATTATGAGTAGCACCCCATCTACTGAGTCTTCAACTGTACCAAGAGCAGCTTTGTGCGAAGAATGGAGTTCACTTTTATGGAGCTCTTAGACACCACAATATATTCAAATATTGCTGTATAGCTACTAGTGGTAATCACACCCGTAACATGATTTGTGCTATACTAACGGATAAAATCTAATTTTACACATTTCAAGTGGTTTTACACACACACACACACACACACACACACACACACACACACACACACAAAACTTGGGTGTGTTGTGTATATTATAATGAAGAACATTTAAACAACCCACTGACTTACTGAAATATGTGCTCATATCAGTGTGCATCCCATACCAAGAGCGAAGTAGTATTGCATGAACAGTACTATGAACTACCTCTGCTATCATCTAAGACGATCATTAATTCCTTTCTTTAACTCTGTCAATAAAAGTTCTGTTACTGTTAACATGAAATTTCTACATTTGCTTTACCACATGAGAATCTTGAATGGTCAGGTTAGTAATTTATCATAGTGCCATATGGATAAGTACAAATGTCAGACCTCCATAAAATACACTGAAGTTATTTATGTACTCAGCAGATCGCCTTGTTATGTGTTCTTTTGTTTTGAAGACTGTACATGTCACAATTAGTAACAACAACAACAGATGCAGGTGAAAGTGTATGAGGGAAAAGGAGAAAGGGGGAAGGGGGGGGCACCAAATGAGAAAGGGGGAAGGGGGGGGGCACCAAATGAGAAAGGGGGAATGGGGGGGGCACCAAATGATTCGGCACTTATGTGGAAAAATGTTCTCAAACTGGCCCTGCAAGTAATTTTGTTGGACAACACAGTACTGAATCATTTAACTGTCAACTAAGTGCTCAAAAGTTGTATCAGGATTGCAAAAAAAAGTTTGGCAACATCAGATTGTATTACAGCCATGCTGTGAGAGTCAATCTTGGGATGTTAAAACAACAACTTACTTTTTTTCACCTTTGTATGTGAATGGTGGATACACTTTGTGCCATTCACATATTGGGTACGAAGAGAAGCTCAATGCTTTGCTGCAAGTTTCCACATCTAATAGTGAACGTATTTGAGAAATGAAATGGGAATATGGAAATCCTGACATTAAGTAACTGTACAGGTCCATAAAATGGTTCAACACGTACATTTGTTAAAATTTTTATTTATGGGGACACCCACAACTGTTCTGCAAAATGTTCATGGTAAACGAATCTACCACAGGTGTAAAATACCTATTGATCGATGTCTCGCATGACAGAAGTAGCTATACACTACCACAGTTTTGGGGTCTTAGCTTCATCATCATGGGTATCCGAAATCTTAAGTAAAACAACAAATGTAACCTATTCCATTAAGCAAGTAACAATTAAAAAAAAATTGAAGATTGACATTTAAAATCTGAAAAACAGATCAAATGAATGGACAACAGCCTACCTAGCAGTAGCAGGAGGTCATGCCCATACCATCACAATTAATAGGCAAACATCTGCCATAGGTGGACCGTCAAATTGTGGATGTATTGAACACCAACTTTCAGTCGTGGCCTGAGAAAATGCCTCGTCCCAATGTTGCCACTAGGGGTGCATGCAGTCTGTAACAGTAAATACACCATAGGACATAACTACCCTGTGCTGCGGAAAGTGCAAGTCAGCTTACAGCCAGATAGGACAAACCATACAAATATACCAAACATTCACGGCCAACACTTTCCAAACACTGATACAGCATGCGTGTGTGACCCGTGTGGCTACGGGAAGCAGACCGAGCAGTAATGCTGCAGGCTGTATTTGTGGTAAACACCGCGACAGGCAGCGCATAACTCGGCATGGAGAAAAACTATGGTAATAGCACACATGAATGCCGAAAAAATGCAAGAGCAACATAGGTAATAACTGAAACTCATTGTGGTCCATTATGAGAGATGTTTGCTTTAAGAAAGAAATATGGAGAGCTAACATATAACACAGCACAGCAACTTAAACATGACCTCTTTAGTATAATCTTCCTCTAAATTACTAAAAGTGCTTAAGCTTTCATCAACCAAGTCCACAACATCATGCATGGGAATATTTAGTATACATGCTCTTGACATTGAGAGAAACTAAAGTAGCTCCCTGTGGAACCTTAATTGCCTGCAAGAGTTGTGTAATTTCTGCTGAGAGGAATAGTAATGCCAGTTGAGGATGTTGTTAAGGTGTCTTTATAATTCATGGCCTGGGCTCCCTATAGAATTAATAATTTGCCTGAGAGGGGTGGATTGCTTATGGATCTTCAATGCGCCTCTAAGAGTGGGGTTCTTGGATTCATCAGTAATGCTCTATTCAATGAACTATACAAGAAGAAAAATTATGTCAGTGGTTAACTCTATTTAGGACTTTAATTAGCAGCTTTACTTAAGTGTAATATTTTTATGTGGTCATGTCACATATTATAGGTTTGATGACACAGTTAAAAGAAAATACTGACAGTAGGCTGGAACATAAGATTCAGGATCTGGTGGCAGGGTTGGCAACTAAAGATATGGTGCAAGGCGAGACTACTCTTAGGTCTTCATTTAGTTTCTTCCTAGGTTGCAGAACTGTACTGATATATATTTTACTGGGCATGATGTAGCTATTTTATTAAACTGGTCTGTTTTTAACAGTAATGAGCAATTTTGAAAGGAAAAAGCAGTATCTTATTGCTCATATTACAGTGGGATTAGATCTCACTAAAGCTCTACCAGTTTAGTAAAAAAGAGGTGGCTAGAAAACACAATAAAGCTATAGTGTCCCATGTTAGTTATAGGACAAATAAAAAATAGGATAATCGTGATAAAATATGTGTGGTTAAGGGGAAAACCACTGTTGTTCTATCTTGAGCTGAATATGAGGAAAAAGTTAAGGAATTTATCATGGGTAACAATATTACACAAACTAGGTTTGATCCGACCAATAAATTTTTTAGCAGAAGCCAAGATGGCATTTGAAAGTATTAAATAGGGATGTTAAAAGGTCAACGAGCAATAGTATTAAATAGGGATGTTAAAAGGTCAACAAGCAATCTGCTCTATCAGGCCAATTGTTAACTCTATAGGAAGGCTGTGAGTTAGCAAGGTACCTCACAAGGTTCCTCATCTTTTCAGATTATATTTAAGGAGCATTGTAACATTAACAAGCTCAAATGCATTTAGCATTAAATAATCATAAATTAGGGAATATTGAGGAAGATCTTTCTATACCTCACATCTTATGATAAAAGCTTAACTTTAAACATTTTGGAAGAGATCAAGATTTTCAGATGTAGGTTGAATTTTACAACTGCGGCAAATTTATTTACTGTGAACATGTATGTTTGTGTTATTAAGTGTATTCTTCATCTCTCATCACATGATGTAGCAACTGGAGTACCCACAGCAACACATGCCCTGGACAGCAGGTCAGTGGATGTCTATCATCAATCAGTGAATTCTGGTGTTGTTACCATGTTTTTTAGCAAATGTGTTTTTCTTTATGAAACAATCAGGAACTTACAAGCGCATGTATATAAAAGATGGTATCACCTATTGCTGCTTAAAATTTTTGAAAAAGTTAGGAAAAGAATGGGTCAAATAAGTGAACAGTCTCCGTTGCAATTATGTAATTGTTTTATTAATTTCAGTTACACATTTCACATCAGACTGGAACAATAAGGAGATAATTACAACTCAAATATGTGAACACAGATAACAGTGGTTTAATATGGCTAAAAGGTGAGTGAAAAATTTCAAAACTTTTGAATGCAGAAAGTGTTTCATACTGGTTCCAGTTGTCCCGTAAAATGGCGGTGGAAAACACCCTTGTCATACACCACATGTTAAAGTGGGGGAACCCTAAAAGGGATGACAAAGCTAGATAGCAGAAAAACAAATTTGGGGGGGGGGGGGGGGGGGGATAAAATATGAAAGTGCCATGTAATTAAAATTCAATTTAGCAGAAAGGAACAACCAGTGCAGCTGCAGGCATGTTTACAACCATCAAGAGGAACAAGGTGGAACTGCAGTGCCCTTGCCAGCATTTAGTGCACATGTAGTGCAGCAAGGTTATGGAAAGAGAATTGTATGAGTTGAGGCCCAGTCAGGGGGCTGTGCTGGAGCAGTGGACTAAAAATTACATGTAAGGAAATGGCTTGAGAGGGGGAAGGAGAGGAGCAGCTTGCATATTTGAGGGACTTTGTGTATTAATATGAAAGAATAGCGGGAAAAGGAGATAAAAGAGGAAATGGGTGATGTGAGGTTAGTGTAAGATAGAGGATAATGTTTTGTTATAGGAAGGGGCTGTTGGATGAAAATTTTTGGCCTGGAAAGAATGGAAAGTAAAGTGTTGTAAGTGTAGAAAGAAAGAGGGGTTGGTCATTAATGAGGAAACAGGATGAGAGGGAGGGGAGGGGGTGGATGGGTGATGGTGGGAGCAGGAAGATTTCCTTTTGGAATAAGATGAAGAATATAGCATCATAAAATTCTCCATTTTTTTTCCTCTCTCATTGAGACTGTGATCTGAAGACCATCTCACAAACATGGGAATTTCTAATTCTACCAAAAAGTTTGGGGACATACTTGAGGATCTGTAGCTTGTCTAAAGGCGGCTGATTATACTTGCTTTTTGTGAGATGATCGGAAAAGACCATAGTCAAACACTGGATGTGTATGTTATGGGTAATTTGAGCTTTGTTTTAAGCAAATGACAGTTTTTCACGCATCTCAGTTTTTATAATGCCATATCTTCTGGACTATATGTCGTACAATAATATAATTATGGATGTACTTTCAGTGCGAAATGTGTTGCCAAACAGTTGGTAAAAAGAAGAAATAAATTAAAACGTAATGCCTGATGCGATAACCATTTTACCTTTCATCATTCTGTAGGAGGCGTCAGTGAGAAAAAATTTCGCAACAGTTCGAAATTATGTCTGAAGCTGATTGTAAATGCTTTCATTCTCAAATACAGGAATATAATCTGGGTATTTATGCGTGGTGAGATAACCCTTTCATGAGCCATGGGAAACCTGCCTTCCCACTATGATGAACTCGCTCCTAGCCCCATGGGATTCACAGTTCGCACCTCTGTATGGTGCTGCCACCTAATGAACAGTGTAGGGTCTACATCCAATCGGAAGTTCCCGACGTTTTTGCTGTACCTTCACGCAGAGGCATTGTATGGCTGAGTGTTGCTCTGTAGAGGTGCCTTTCAGTGCTGCTTGAGTGACATTTTGTGCTTGTTTTCCTCAAAGCTATAGTATAAGGTAAATACTTATGATTTTTGCAATGGTGTCGTATTATTTGGTGTTCCCTGTTTGTTGTAAAATGTGTTTTAGTTACATTACTTAAGGACTTTACTTGTTTGTTGGTGGGAAGTATCCTTCCCATCGCCCCTATCGTAGCACATTGTTTTACGTCTCTAGAACGAATATTTCCATATTTTGCCACATTTATTTGAAATTTTTGACTTAGTGGGTTTCAGAAATAATGCACAGATCATTATGTTACTAAAGAATGTCAAGTTTACCATACCGAACCAAGTGCTTGCTTCCAATGAATCTGTCATACTATTTTTTTACACTCTCCAGTTCTCTATTTCTTTGCATTGCTTTCCTTTCAGATGTCTCATTTCCTAGACCTCAACAATCTTCAACATGTTGACGAAATGTACAATATATTGTTTTCATTACCTGATGAAAGTGATTCAGAAACTGAAGGAGATGATGGTGCTGCAGATGAACTGAATGTTCTGATAACACAGTCATCAGTGATTCAAGGCAGCTTTCTGTGGAACAAGACATTTATGGTGATGAACATGACAGTGAATCATTCGTGATTCTGACTGTTGCCAATATTGATACATTGTGAAAGTGAAGAACAATGGAACAGCAACTGTTCTTACTTCCACAATGTGAAGAACAACTTTGAAACTTGAACGGAAGGAAAACCAAAATTTCTCTGTAGTGCCAATGATCGGGAGTTCTCTTATTTTTCAAAGTTCTATGATGACATTGTTTTCACTCTCATTGTAAATGAAACAAACTTGTATGCAAAACAAAATTGTGGTAGTAGATGTCCATCAAACAGCTGGGTGGACACACTACTCAAGAAATGAGAGCTTATATAGGATGTCTTATGGGAATTCGCCAACTTCCTGCTCTCTAACTTCTGGAGTTCAGACCCTATACTAAAAGTAAAGCCAATTGCTAATGCAATTACAAGTAAAAGATTTAAAAAGATTGTAGAGAATGTTTACTGTAATAACAACGAAGCTGCAAAGCCAAGAAATCATCCAGAATATGATAAAATGCATAAATTACGGCCATTGATTGAAAAGCTTATTCAGAGCTGTAAGAATAATTATGAGCCCTCATCATTTATGTCAGTGGATGAATCGATGAGTCCTTTCAAAGGACGATCATCTATGAAACAGTATATGCCAATGAAGCCGGTGAAACAAGGCTACAAAGTGTGGTGCTTGTCAGATTCACTCACTGGATATATAATGAACTTTGATGTTTACACAGCAAGTGTAAGGCAGATACGGACTTGACATTGGGTGAAAGGGTTGTAGTAGATCTAACAAAGGAAATACATAATAAAAATAATATAGTTGCATTTGACAGATTCTTCGTCACCTTGAAATTGATGTCAACACTTTTGAAGGGTGTGTATGGATGTGGAACATTGAAGACCAACAGGAAAGATTTACCCAAATTTATGAAGGAAAATGTAAAATTGGAATGAGGAGAATTGCAGTTTGAAACAAAAGGAGACATTTCTGCAGTAAAATGGATGGATAACCATCCAGTCACTTTCCTGTTCTCATGACCCAAGAGAAACAGCCACAGTGAAGAGGAAAAACAAGGATGGTACTAGTTCAGAGATTTCTTGTCCTGAAGTTGTGACAGAATACAACAAAATAATGGGTGGTGTTGATAAGTTTGATCAATTACGAGAAAGGTATGCTATTGGCAGACTTTCTGTAAAATGGTGGCACAGAATATTTTATTTCCTGGTGGATGTTGCTATAGTGAACAGTTTTATACTGTGAAAAACAAGTAAAAGAGAAAGTGGACAGCATGATCAGCTCACATACAGGATCCATCTATCCAGACAATTGATCACTGGCTTCTCATCACGAAAAAGGCATGGACAAAACCCTGTCTTTCTGGCAAAAAAGGGTAAAGAACCTGAAGATGTTCGTCATGTGGCTGTAGGGGAGCATAAACCCTTTTTAGGAGAAACCTACAGGAAGTGCCGTCACTGTAGTACCAGGTCAACAGAAGCGTCCGATTCCACCCGTCTGCTTTGACCCATGGCGTAAGGGTGTCATGGTGTGTGATGTCATTAAGGTGCGGAGTTTACGAGTTGGTTGAGTTTGTGGATGTCTTGTTGTGTTTGATGGCACCCTCTAATTTTCGTAGTTTTATGTGTAGGTATTGGTGTTTTGGTGTTGTCAGCTGTGGACAAGGGAAATGTCTGATTCCAATGACCGTAGTGTTTGCTATAGGCGTTGGTGTTTTGGTATCGTCAGTTGTGGTTGACCTATATAGGTCAAGGGAAGTGTCCGATTCCTGTAGATATTGGGATTTTTTTTTCTTTTTTGTTGTTGTTCGACATTTTGTGTGTTTTGGGATCATGGTGTGTTTTTTTTACTGTTAAATTTACCTTGTCCCCTGCCTAAAGCCCCCAGTTTCCCGCGGTTGTCCCATTAGTTTGACTGTATTTTAGGAGGGAGATTTGATTGTCTTATTTATAAATATTTTCGTGTTTGTTGCTGTGTGTGTCTAGTGACATCATTGGCGCCATATTGGAGACATTTACGCCATATATGGCTTTGACACGTGAGTTAAGGGTGTTGTGGTGTGTGACGTCATGACAGCATGGAGTTTGGTTTGTAAGTGTGGCGTGTTTGTAGATGTTGTCGTATTGTGGTTTGTTGTGCCCTCTGGTGGTATGTTCAGGGCTTTCGTTTGTGTGGTGTAATGGGCTCAGTTTGCTCTTGCCCATTATCCAAAATTGTTCGAGTGTTGGTTGCGTTTGTAGCGGAATTCGTTTCAGTGAGTTAATGATTTTGTGTGAACGTTAATTTAGTGTTGTTCGCTGTACGTCGTGTGGTAATTTTAGTAAAATTAATCGGTTGTTGTTCTTGTTCAGGAATGGATATGACGGATAAAATTAATAGTGCGCATCTGAGGGATATGAAGGGGAACACTGCTTTGGCACTGATAAAGTTTTTGCAGCTGTTCGGTTTAATTGTCGAGGTCGTGAAGTACTCTATTTGTGGCGAAGAAATGAAATTGGCTTAAGTTCCGGCGTCTCGGACCAGGGATGGTTATATGTGGCACTGTTGAATGGATGACATTTGGTGTTCCATACGGCGTGGTTCCTGGTTCGAGAAGTCTAGGTTGGGCATGGGTGAGATTGTACTGGTGACTTTTTATTTTTGTTATAGATCCCCACACAGTTTTTGTGCGCATGAGACTGGTGAGAGTGAGAGGAGTGTGCTTGATTGGTTTTCTTTTTGTCGTGAAGTGTGTTCCTAGTTCATTAAGTACAGGGGTAAGTTTGGGGGGGGCATGGGGTTGTTGAGGTGGATGAGTCACAGTTTGGGAAAAGGAAGTATGGGAGGGGTAAGTCTGTGGTTGGTGTCTGTTCCGGGGGGGTGGGTGGTCTGAATGTGTTTTTAGGGTTGTGGAAGGGAGGTCTAAGGCGGAATTAGTGGGGTTAATTGAAGTGTACATAGAACCGGGGTCCACAGTAGTTTCAGGTGCATTTTCTTCATATAGGGGGTTGGGTGAGAGGGGATTCAATCATTTAGTCGTTAACCATACCTTAGAGTTCAAAAATTATGAGACGGGGGCTTGCACAAATACAATAGAGGGGATGTGGGGGGGCTGTTAAGTCAGTTCTTGGGAGGGGGAAGAGGCGCTCTTCCAACCTTCAGTCTCATTTAGATGAGTACTGTTGATGGAAGTGTGTCCCTGAGGGCTATTGTGTTTTTCGGTATAGGCTGAAAGTGGTCGGTTAGGGTGGTTTGGGTCGGTAGGTAGGTGGGTGGGTGGGTGGCTGCTGCTCAGGGTGGGGTGGGTGGTTTATTTCATGTTAGTGTTTGTGAGGGGGGGGGGAGGAGTGTGTTGGTTTGTGTTTTAGTTGTGGAGGATCTATTTTGTTAAAGTTTTTGTTGAGTTGTAGTGTGCGATTTAGATTTTTTTATGTTGCATTTAGTTTTTGTTTGTGGGTTTTTTATTTGGGGTGAGGGGGGAGGTTGGGTTGGTTGGGGGGGGAGAGGGTTGAGGTGTGGGTGGGTCGGGTCTTTCTTTTGGTTGAGTATTTTTTCGTTGGTGTGTGTGTGTGTGTGTGTGTGTGTGTGCGCGCGCGCGCGCGCGCGCGCCTGTGTGCGATTGTGGTGGCCAACCTAGTTTGTGGCGCCGGAACTTTTTTGTGGTAAGTTTTTATTTTTTTGTTTTTAGTGTATGTGTTGAGGTCTAGGGAAGTGTTTTATTGAAATACGTGGCTGTGAATGTTGGCACTGGTATCGGGAGATATTTTTGAGCTATATAGGTCAAGGGAAGTATTCGATCCCAATGTGTGGCTGTGAATTATACCTCTTAATGCGCAAATTATGTCCAGTTCTTTATATTCGGTCACTATTTTCAAGATAAATTGGAAATAAATTTTTTTGTGCCTAGAAGCAGTCACTTTGGCTACCTGCAATTGCCTCTGAGTTTCGTGCCCATCGAAAGTCGCTCAATAGTATAACATACATGGTATGAAAATTCCAACTTCTTTCTCATAATGTACCTACACCAAATTTTCTGCCTGCATCAATTATACAACTCTCGATATGGTTATGTGTGTATGTTGTACAGAAGATGTTATAAGCTCTGTGATTACATCGATCTGTACCTATTCTCGTATTTACATGCAGGTAACGTGAACTGTTTTCCAAGTACGAATCTTTCAAACATTTTAATTCAATATCGGTACCATAAAATTTCTCGACGCACATAACACAAACTACTTTCCTTTTTCACACCGAGTATATTGCTAGTGTGTTGTTTTTAATGGGATAAAGTTAAATGTCACTAAAACATTAGTCCTTTTGAAATTTACAATGGTCATGTTAATGAGAGTGGAAACTTACCAAGTTGGAATCTTCCGCTAAGTCCGTAACAGAGATCAATCCGATATGACGTCGGTGTGGATGGGACGTTAAACCTTAATCTTCCTTCTTTTCTTTATAGACCGGGAACTAGATATTGCACACCGACCACTTCCAATCTTATCGTGTGCGTCGGCTATGAGTCACAATTTCACAGCGTTCTCGGTGACTTACGCAATTATTGCAGTGTCAGCGTCTCTGATTACAGCGCTAGTTTGTGCCTTGTGACTAGACTCTATTGACGTGTGCCCGACGAGCTCATTTGCAACACGAGGCCAACAAGAAAGACAAGACAGGCCGTGCCGCGTACGTCACACAGAGGATGTCACGTGACCGGCAGCGTCCTAACATCTTGTCACTTCAGAACAGATAGCACCTCTGTCTAAAATGCGTCCGTGAAAGTTTTATATGAATTAAAGTTGTGCTGGGTACACATATACTTGATTTCTGAATACTGTTAGACTTCGATGCAAGATATGCTTAGAAACCTTGCAATCAAGAACACAGTTGTAGGCATACGTATTTAATAGCTGAAAAACAGCAGGTCTGGCATGACAAATAAAACATATGCATCCCAATTAAGAGTTCATTCAATTTGTTTGCTTACTAACCAAGCACAGCTTACGTCCAGATGTATGTGGTTTTAGACATTTTTTGCTTGTGGTTCATTTTTGTCTCCAGTAACCAGTAAAGTAATTACACTACACAATAATTGCATGGACGAAAGGGAAGAATATGATTAGAATTTTTTCTAAAATGCAGTTACAGACAACTAATTTTCGACAGGCTCTCACATAGAATTCCATTCGTAACATTATTTGTAAGTGTATGAACATTTCTAACAGACAGCGAAATATTCAAATCACAGTGATCGAAACAAGTTAAAAAGACGTGTTGTAGGCATTTCCGTTCTAGATTACATTAACGCAAGGCGCAGAGAAATATCGGTAGACCGCCTTTGCTTTCTGTAGGTGTGTTTTCCTCACACGAAAGAAAATGTCAGCAGCCGATAGTTTTCCTGATATATTTCGTCGATTTTTCTCCAAGGTGTTTCATTTTTAATGAGTGGAAATTTAATTACAGAAGATGCTCATCTCCACAGAATGATTTCGACGAAGTTGTGCATTACGCCACAGTTTTGACAAGACTTGTAGGGCGATCACCTGAACGTAATAGATGTCCCTTATTTCCTGTTTTGCACAAATGCCACGTTGTTTCTACGAGACATAATAAAATACTTTAAGACAGGAATTATTACGTTCTTGGATTTGAACAAACCTGATGTATCGAATTGTCAGAAGCAAATTCTCACCTGTATTTTTCTTGCATATTTTATTCATTGCAATTAGAAAAAGGCACCTGATAATGAGGAAGAGGTTTCCTCGAAACAGGTTGTGCAAAATAAAGTAACTTTTAACATATTTTTGCAGTTTGGCGGTCAGTTCTACCAAAAACAAAAATCTCACCTGTAGTTAGATTAGATTAGATTAATACTTGTTCCATAGAACATGAATACGACACTTCGTAATGACGTGGAATGTGTCAGGTTAATAATAGATGTCTGTACAAGATATTACATTACACAAAATACTGCATGACACTAATTTTTTTTCCCTTAGTTTATATCTAAACATTCAGCCAATGAGTAGGAGGAGTTGTCATCTAGAAAATTCTTTTAATTTATTTTTAAATGTTGGTTGGCTATCTGTCAGGCTTTTGATGCTGTTTTGTAGGTGACCAAAGACTTTTGTGGCAGCATAATTTACCCCTTTCTGTGCCAAAGTCAGATTGAACCCTGCATAGTGAAGATCATCCTTTCTCCTGGTGTTATAGCTGTGCACACTGCTATTACTTTTGAACTGGGTTGGATTATTAACAACAAATTTCATAAGTGAATATATATACTGTGAGGATCCCTAGATCCTTAAATAGATGTCTGCAGGATGACCGTGGGTGGGCACCAGCAATTATTCTGATTACACGTTTTTAAGCAATGAATACTTTTCTACTCAGCGATGAATTACCCCAGAATATGATGCCATACAAAAGCAGTGAATGAAAGTAGGCATAGTAAGCTAATTGACTGAGATTCTTATCACTAAGATTTGCAATAACCCTAATAGCATACGTAGCTGAACTCAGACGTTTCAGCAGACCATCAATGTGTTGCTTCCAGTTTAACCTCTCATCAATGGACACACCAAAAATTTTTAAAATTCTACCTTAGCTACAGACAAGAACTTGTCACTTACCTGTTTCTTGAGGAAGTCAGTGTTGATGCAGATATTATGTTTATCGAAGAAGGACTATTAGTTTTTTGGAAGAACTGCTACATCATTTCAGTGTTCTCCACAATGGAAAAATTTCTATTTGGAGTACTGACTGTGTAGTAATATATAATGTTTGTGTCTGAAGATGACACTACAAAATGCATAATCTAAGTTCTGTATTTTTTTTCCTTCATTTTATGCTCACTGTTTTCTAAGTAGTTCCAATATAAAATTGAGCATTTACCATCTTGGATTACCAGTTTACTTCTCTACTAGCCCCCTAACTGTCAAGCAGCACCTACATTTACAAACAGAATGAACTGAATAATAGGAAATGAATTTCCAAACTGAAAGGACAATTTCAATTTATAAGGGGCCCTGTATCCAGGAGAGTAGTATTTGAAACTTTTTTGAATGTACCCACATGTGTTTGTTGGCTTACATCAGCAACACCTGAGATAAACTATCATCAAACAGTGTACTACAGGTAGTTTCCACAAATCAGCAACAAGCACTACTTGATAAACATTAAAATTTCTTTAGCTTTATGCTTTCTGTACAACCCGAATTTATACCAAGGTCTCTCTGTCCTAATACCTCCTTCCACACACACGGACTTGAATACACCAATAATAAGCACCAGTAAATGTTTTTCACTTCATTCCTAACTGAAGTGTAGTATAGTAAGAACCAGGTATCAAGACAATAATGAACAAGAACAAACATTTCACACATAATTTATTTTAACAAATTTGTAATGCTTTTAAAAACAGACATTTTCATTACTCATAACAGTTGATATTAATTGAGGTAAGATAATGTTTTAAACTCTCTACAGTAGTGTGATAAATTTGTAAATATAATTTTACATCTTACTGTGAGCTTTCAAGTTTCCAATAAAAGTGACCCTATTTGCCCTCTGAAGGTTTTAATGAAACAAGATGTTCCAACTTATTGGTGCTATACATTTCATGGCAATACAATACTGCCTTAGGTCAATTTATTATTCATTTAATGATACTACTCTCAAAAATTTTGAGGCAGTTTACACATCTAATAAATTCTTTACAGGCATTGTAGAAAATGACAGAATTAGCCAAATGATCACAAAATCTGTTGCTGCCATGGATGTGACACCAAGAAAAACAAAAACATATGCTTAAATCAGACTAAATGCCCGACTATATAAAAGAAATTAGACACACGTTCTCTGAAAATGCTTTACAACCATATTTGCAGTATCACTACTTCATCAAACAATATTTGCAGTAGAATTTGCTTTCTCATGCTGTATATATATATGGACATGCAATCTGAGGTATAGATGCCAAGTGTGGAGACACGGGAGCATTTGAACCAAGATTTATTTTCTGCTCCACTCTATGTATGCTATCTCATAATGACACATTTGTGTTCAATGTAATTTTAATGTAAACAAACCAACCACAGAAACAACATATGTATAAGCATTAATGCATTATGTATTTGTAGATTATCTGTGTAATGAACAAAAATAAAGAAATGAAAACTCAAGAAATCAAGTGGGCTACTAGTGTGTACTGCTGCACTTTTCATTATCAGTAAAGCATGAATAGACACAAGAAATCTAATGGCAGGAATTGAATCTGTTACATTCTATTTCCTACTATGTGAAATGAACTGAATGGGAGGGTGGAGATGCAAGTATGACAAAAGAAAAAAAATAAACATACTTCACAGAGGAAATAAACAAATTCCTGACAATCCATTGTGTTGCCATGGAATTATCTGTAAGTTACTGAAAACACCATCCTCGACAACATCAGAAGCTGCAACATCATCATCAGCAGCAGTAACATCATCAACAGCACTTTTGAAGGATGAGAAGTCAATAGAAGCAATATTGTGTAGTACTGTGAGGAAACGGAAAAGCATGCCTGCTCTGAATCCAAAGGATTTTTTAGTCAAGGACAAAAAGAGAGAGAAACCTTCAAGGTAAGGCTTCTTAATCCTCCACCAAAATATTCTGTCCATGAGAAATAAAGTCCACCAACTAGAAGTGGAACTACAGACTAGGCTATAGACAACTCACTCGTTTGCATCACAGAAGATTGATGCAGCGCACCTTAAATAAACCCTAATGGTTTAAACTCTAGCATTTCAGTACAGCAGAACCTTTATGTGGGATGGTGGGTCATGCATGTGCGTTAAGGAAGGCATTATGTATGAAGTCAAAAATGACATTATTTCATTAAGTGAAGAAAAACATATAGAAATATCAGCCATAAACATATGGGACACAAATATGTTCCAAAGCCTAACCATATTATATATACATCGTTCTACTAGCAGTGATATGGAAATTTTCATCACAAAACTGAACCTTCTGGGAGGTAAATGGGAAGAATATGGAAACACTTAAAACTACAACAATGGGTTATACATATTATATTAAACAGTAACTAGAGAGCTCACTGCAGAGTGCTGTTTAAAACATTGGGTATCCTGACAGTTCCATGTTGTTGTTGTTGTTGTCTTCAGTTCTGAGACTGGTTTGATGCAGATGCAGCTCTCCATGCTACTCTATCCTGTGCAAGCTCCTTCATCTCCCAGTACTTACTGCAACCTACATCCTTCTGAATCTGCTTAGTGTAATAATCTCTTGGTCTCCCTCTATGAGTTTTACCCTCCACGCTGCCCACCAATGCCAAATTTGTGATACCTTGATGCCTCAGAACATGTCCTACCAACCGATCCCTTCCACAAACTTCTCTTCTCCCCAATCCTATTCAATATCTCCTCATTAGTTACGTGATCTACCCACCTAATCTTCAACATTCTTCTGTAGCACCCCATTTCAAAAACTTCTATTCTCTTCTTGTCCAACCTATTTATCGTCCATGTTTCACTTCCATACGTGGCTACACTCCTTACAAATACTTTCAGAAACGACTTCCTGACACTTAAATCTATACTCGATGTTAACAAATTTCTCTTCTTCAGAAACGCTTTCCTTGCCATTGCCAGTCTACATTTTATATCCTCTCTATTTCGACCATCATCAGTTATTTTGCTCCCCAAATAGCAAAACTCCTTTACTACTTTAAGTGTCTCATTTCCTACTCTAATTCCCTCAGCATCACCAGATTTAATTTGACTACATTCCATTATCCTCGTTTTGCTTTTGTTGATGTTCATCTTATATCCTCCTTTCAAGACACTGTTCATTCCGTTCAACTGCTCTTCCAAGTCCTTTGCTGTCTCTGACAGAATTACAATGTCATCTGCGAACCTCAACGTTTTTATTTCTTCTCCATAGACTTTAATACCTACTCTGAATTTTTCTTTTGTTTCCTTTACTGCTTGCTCAATATACAGATTGAATAACATTGGGAAGAGGCTACAACCCTGTCTCACTCCCTTCCCAACCACTGCTTCCCTTTCATGCCCCTCGATTCTTACAACTGCCATCTGGTTTCTGTACAAATTGTACATAGCCTTTCACTCCCTGTATTTTACCCCTGCCACCTTTAGAATTTGAAAGAGAGTATTCCAGTCAACATTGTCAAAAGCTTTCTCTAAGTCTACAAATGCTATAAACGTAGGCTTGCCTTTCCTTAATCTTTCTTCTAACAAGGGAACCTCCCCATCGCACCCCCCTCAGATTTAGTTATAAGTTGGCACAGTGGATAGTCCTTGAAAAACTGAACACAGATCAATTGAGAAAACAGGAAGAAGTTGTGTGGAACTATGAAAATAATAAGCAAAATATACAAAGTGAGTAGTCCATGTGAAAGATAAGCAACAACAATGATAATCTGAGGTCAGGAGCGGAGTGGTCCCGTGGTTAACGAGAGGTCCTTGGTTCAAGTCTTCCTTCGAGTGAAAAATTTTAATTTTTTATTTTCAGACAATTATTATCTGTCCATCTGTCCGTCCGATGCGAGGTAACTGCGCCTTAGTATGGGGACGCTACACCTAAACAAACATCGAAACACGCGACGTCAGTCGACTACAGCGCACAGAAGAGAGAGTATTCCTGCTAACGAGGCTCCCTGGCTGGCAGTTGACTGTTCGCTACTTTGGACGAGAGTGCATTAAATAAGTGAGATGTATTTCGTGGGCAATATGTTTTCGGTTCCCATTGAAGAGGCACGTCCTTTCGTCTACTAATCACATGGTTTTGCGGTGCGGTCGCAAAACACAGACACTAAACTTATTACAGTGAACAGAGACGTCAATTAATGAACGGACAGACCATAACTTTGCGAAAATAAAGAAAGTAAACTTTTCACTCGAGGGAAGACATGAATCAAGGACCTCTCGTTCCGCAGCTGCTCACGCTAACCACGGGGCCACGGCACTTCTCAGCTTCCACTATCCTTGTTGTTGCCTATCTTGCGCATGGACTACGCAGTTTGTATATTTTGCTTATTTTTTTTCATAGTTCCACACAACTTCTTCCTGTTTTCTCGATTGATCTGTGTTCAGTTTTTCAAGGCCTATCCACTGTGCCAACTTATAACTAAATCTGAGGGGGGTGCGATGGGGAGGTTCCCTCATAAGATAAGTCGTAAGGTCAGTATTGCCTCACGTGTTCCAACATTTCTACGGAATCCAAATTGATCTTCCCCGAGGTCGGCTTCTACCAGTTTTTCCATTCGTCTGTAAAGAATTCGCATTAGTATTTTGCAGTTATGACTTATTAAACTGATAGTTCGGTAATTTTCACATCTGTCAACACCTGCTTTCTTTGGGACTGGAATTATTATACTCTTCTTGAAGTCTGAGGGTATTTCACCTGTCTCGTACAGCTTGCTCACCAGATTGTGGAGTTGTGTCAGGACTGGCTCTCCCAAGGCAGTCAGTAGTTCTAATGGAATGTTGTCTACTCCCGATGCCTTCTTTTGACTCAGGTCTTTCAGTGCTCTGTCAAACTCTTCACGCAATATTATCTCTCCCATTTCGTCTTCATCTACATCCTCTTCCATTTCCATAATATTGTCCTCCAGTACATCACCCATGTATAGATCCTCTATATACTCCTTCCACCTTTATGCTTTCCCTTCTTTGCTTAGAACTGGGTTTCCAGCTGAGCTCTTGATATTCATACAAGCGGCTCTCTTTTCTCCAAAGGTCTCTTTAATTTTCTTGTAGGCAGTATCTATCTTACCCCCTAGTGAGATAAGCCTCTACATCCTTACATTTGTCCTCTAGCCATCCCTGCTTAGCCATTTTGCACTTCCTGTCGATCTCATTTTTGAGACATTTGTATTCCTTTTTGCTGCTTCATTTACTGCATTTTTATATTTTCTCCTTTCATCAATTAAATTCAATATTTCTTCTGTTACCCAAGGATTTCTATTAGCCCTCCTCTTTTTATCTACGTGATCCTTTACTGCCTTCACTACTTCATCCCTCAGAGATACCCATTCTTCTTCTACTGTATTTCTTTCCCCCATTCCTGTCAATTGTTCCCTTTTGCTCTCCCTGAAACTCTGTACAACCTCTGGTTTAGTCAGTTTAACCAGGTCCGATCTCCTTAAATTCCCACCTTTTTGTAATTTCTTCATTTTTAATCTACAGTTCATAACAAATAGATTGTGGTCAGAGTCCACATCTGCCCCTGGAAATGTCTTACAATTTAAAACCTGGTTCCTAAATCTCTGTCTTACCACTATATAATCTATCTGATACATTTTAGTATCTCCAGGATTCTTCCATGTATACAACCTTCTTTTATGATTCTTGAACCAAATGTTAGCTATGATTAAGTTATGCTCTGTGCAAAATTCTACCAGACAGCTTCCTCTTTCATTTCTTAGGCCGATATTACACTATCAAATTTCTTTGTCAAATATCTTTGTCAAAAATCTTTGTCAAAGGTATTTGATGGTGTAATAGGAACTTTGTCAAATGTCGTCCAATATTTGATCAAATCTAGGGCCTCGCTGTAGATTTCATCAAAGAAATCGCTTGTCTTCTGTTCACTGCAATGTGACATGTTACCACATGGAGCGCTAGCATCGCTGCAGCGTTCTGTCGTCTGTAGTGTTTTTATAAATATTGCCGGTAAATACAATTGGTGTGTGCCAACAACTACAAAATTAATAGAGTTGTATGAAGCTGATGAGGCGCTTTACAGCGTGATGCACTCTGAATACAAAAATAGATTAAGGAGATTGGAGACCTGATCTGACCTGACCTGACCTAACCCTCTCCTGTAGCAAGGAATCAGAGTGTTACAGTGAGCCTGTTTTCTGAAGATGTAGCAGTTCTTAAGTGAATATTGTGCTTTGTGATATGAGGATACACTTCACTGAGCACATACAGAAATGTATGCTCATCCATTCTTAAGTAATTGATGTACGACTTGACATCTTCCACTGTAAGCTCATGTAACAAGTTTTGTTGAATGCTTTTATCGTGTCGTCGTAAAACCCACGGCTTCACCCAGATTAGATTAGTTTTTCGTTCCATAGATCCGTGCTGAGGAGATCCTCTTGGATGTGGAACATGTCAATTTTTTTAAAGGTGAAATAACAATACTAATAGTATGAATAAATACAATAAATCATTTTTTCTATTAAAAATTTCGTCAATGGAGTAGAAGGAGTTGGCCACTAGTAAGTCTTTCAGGCTCCTTTTAAGCCGATCTTTATTTGTAACTAAATTTTTTATGTTTGCTGGCAAATTATTGAAAATGAGTGTTCCTGAGTAGTGGACCCCATTTTGAACTTAAGTGCTTTTAAGTTCTTGTGCAGATCATTTTTGTTCCTGGTATTGTATGTATAAACTGAGCTGTTTGTTGGAAATGAGATATATTTTTAGGACAAATTTCATTAAGGAGTAAATATACTGAGAGGCAGTAGTTAGTATATCCAGTTCTTTGAAGAGATTTCTGCAGGACATCCGTGAATTTACTCCACAAATAATACGTATTACACACTTTTGCACTCTGACAACTTTTGTTTGACCTTGAAGATTTACCCCAAAATATTATACCATACGACATTATGGAATGAAAGTAGGCAAAGTATGCAAGCTTTTTCATTTTTATGTTGCCTATGTCTGCTAAAACTCGAATTGCAAGTACAGATTCGTTAAAGCGTTTCTGCAGGTCTGTGGTGTGCTCCTCCCAAATCAATTTATTATCAAGTTGTAATCCCAGGAATTTAAGACTGTCAACCTCGTATGTATGGTTCCTTTTTTTTCCCCCACTGCTTTTCCGCATGTGCACAAAATGCAATTGCGATACGTACAACTGCTGCGGTTAATAACAAGTTGTTGTCAGCCATCTTGAACTTTGACGAAAAATTTGATGACAGTGTAATACCCCTTCTAGCACTACGTCAAAGATCTTTGTCAAATTTATTTGACGGAATATTTGATCACATCTTTGATCAAATCTTTGACAAAGAAATTTGATAGTGTAATACCGGCCTTACCACATGGACAGATACATATTCCAGTTTGCTTAACAATGTGTTGTGAAGCAAACACATACATTCAGCATTATCCACTGCTTTCACTACTTTTGACATGCATATCTCCGGAGAAATGGAAAGCTGTTTGCCACGTGGCATAAATTACTGAATAAAGTCATTCACAAGCAGAGAGACTGTATGCCACATTATTCCAACTGTGATCACCACTGTCTCTGTAGGCAAAGTCGGTATACCCCTGTCCAGTTCCTTCACAAAGTTGTACGAAGAATCTACCTCAACTTCTCTGTTCAGCTGCAACCATTCAGTACATTTGTCACACTTAGATTTCTGAAGGGCTTTCCTAGCTGCATAACCTCCTATGTATGTCAAAATAGGTAACACGTTAGGTGGAACATCATCCATACCAAAGGTGATGTCCATAATATCAGAAAAAAATGCTAATGTTAATACCACAGTCAGCTGCTGTTGGGCAGGAATTATGTGTTTCAAGTGTACATTATCATTTTGAGCTGCAAACAGTACATCATTTTTTAATCTTAATTTTCTTTCATTTTCTAAAACTTGGATGTAGCTAATGTAGTAATTTGCCCCACTCAACTGTCGGTAGCACCCAAAGCGGCCCTCTAAATCATCACTTTGAAATTTTCCTAGCAATATGTAGTCAATGTCATATTTCTCATCAAATAAGTATGGAATTATCTGCAGAAAAGATTCAGTTGTTAATATTAAAGACTGGAATGTCTGTGATGTTAAAGCATCACTTATTGGTACAGATACTCTCCAAACTTTTAGCCAATGACACAGATTATTTAGAAATGTCACCTGATTGTCTGTAGTCTTCCTGATGGCTTCTCTGTAAGGATCATTGAATCTCTGGCCTTCAAATACACTTCTAACATTCACAATCTTCCACCAGTTCACAATCACCTGAAGGAAAGTCACTGTCTGATTTATGTGCTCAGTAACATTAGGCATATCCTTTGTTGCATGTTTTAAAGCTGCTATGTTATTATCATTGAAAATTTTCAAAGCTAATTTCATATTTTGTTTCTGAATATACGATGGATACAGCACTCTAGCTGATAGTGTGTGGCCATATTTGACTAGAGTTTCTTTCCTTCTCATATATCAACTCCAAATGCTTATACTGTGCTGTCAATATTACTGAATGATCAGTCATGTCAGTAAACTGTAACACTTTATTAGGCCTAACACTTCTTTTTGTCTGCCAATTGTTCCTGATACATTTCAGGATGTGTACAGTGTCAAACATACAAAAACGTTTCCTGCAAGAATCTAGAGGGTGTTCAATACTGGGTTGGAGAATTCTACTGGGGGTGAACAGTTCATATGCCTTCCTGTTTACACTGTTGTTATCTACTATTAGACTAACAACTTTGAAGCCCTCTCTTTCCACCATGCACAGAACATTACTGATCAAAGATTTCAGCTCCTCACTTGTCATATTAGCTACTGGTATAATTGATACAACATCAACATATTTAGACAAAAGAGAAGAGACCATAAAAACCTGTGCTGTTTTGGCACACGTCTCAGGATGAGAAAAGCTACTCCCATGTATTGAGCCAGATTTAAATGAAAGTTGTGGTTGCACATAAATCTCATCTAACAACAGAGACACTAACAACTCATGTTTTTCTAAATATTCCACCCTGTTTTCTAAATAAGGACTTGTTTGAACAGATGAAGTGACTAACTGGTAATTACAAATTAGTTTCTGCAGGGTTCGTGGGTGGGGTAAAAGCATTAAATCACATTTCCTCAAGGCACTGTATGCACTGACAGAATGTACATACAAGCAGCATGCCACTATCATGGTGTTGTTGCCATAGGGTCTGTTGTTTCTTGAGATTTGTGATACATGGAGTTGTTCGACAATAAATTTCAGTTGTGCATTTTCATCATAATTTGGGATAGTCTGCAAGCAATTGACAGCACAGTTTAATTTATCTGTAGCACTAGGCAAAATTTCCCCTTTCTCAACCATTGACATTACATTTTCTAAAACGTTTATGGAAATTAATTTCTTCACATCACTGATGGATACATTAATTGCAAAATGAATTCCTTCACTAACATTTACTCTAAAGCTCAAATCACTATTAACAGTGATGAATGCAGTAACGCAAGGTATTCCCCTGTCTAATCCCAAGAGGCAGATATGCAATTTTCCATCATCTCTAATCACAGACCACCTGTTGCTGCAAATTTTCTGGCCTTCTAGAAATACAGAAATGTCATTGAGACACGAAAGTGAATTTTGTTGTAGGTGTAAGTTGTTTGACTCAATACTGTCTTGCATAGCTTTTTTAAGATTATCGTCTTCCACATCAGCAAGACGTCTCACTTTTGTAGTTGACTTAGAACAGTATGAGGGAGTGTTGGGAAAAATAGTTGGAACAGCATTTTCGGTAAGTTTTGGGATTATTCTGGGAAATTCTTTCAGTTATCCTCTGTCCATAATTATGTCCACTCGAATTACACGATTCATCGAAGTGTTTTACACAAATATTTGGCCGTTTTAGTTTGGTTACGTCTGTTGGGATATTTCGAAGCCACAGTGCACGTCGACTCTCGTCAGATGGCAAAGAAAATGTAGTCGTTATCTCTGTTTCGGAATTATAATTCGACCGACAACCGAACACACTACATCGAGGTGGCATTTCAAGAGTTCCAGATCTAGAAATAAAATGAAACCGTATTTCAATACATTACCTCGAAAATACAGTGAGGTGTAAGATCTCGAAATCACGTCAGGATAAACACACAGAGACGGTTAGAGTCTTGTAAAGTAGTAAACGAAGATGCATTTGAGGTTAACACACCTTGCTTACAATTCTCAATGTTTTGCACACAACACCGTAAATATAACAAATTGTGGATGCATCACCACCACACATATACACACATATTCTGTTGATGCACTTAGTTAAACTCCACTTTTGTAGTACGAAAAACAAACGCAACAAATAGCAACGCTCTTTCACACACGTTGCTTCCACTAGCAAAACAAGATGCCGAGTGTGACGTCACGTTCAGGCGCCGGGGCCTGTATTCCTCGTTGGCCTCGGTGCCACATCATTGACGTATGCCTCATGTGACGCTAGTCACCTTTCTTTTTTTTTCTTTATTCTGATTTTAATACCAGTATAATAACAGGTATTAAAATCAGAATAAAGAAAAAAAATACCAGTATAATAACAGGTATTAAAATCAGAATAAAGAAAAAAAAAACAGTGTAATAACAGGTCCCTTCAGGGACTCACACCTAGTGAGTACGTGGCTGGCGACCACGGGGTCCCGAGCTGAGTACTGACATTGCTTCTACTTACTTATGCCAGGCTCCTCACTTTTATCTTTCGTATTTGGCCACCCTCGGCCAACTCTTGTTCTTTTCCGACCCTGACGCTATTAGGTTTCCAGGGCTAGGGGTCTTCCATTTCCAACCTATACTTCTACTGAGCCGAATATCTCCCGGGATAAGGAGATTACCTTCTATCAAGTGCCAACGGCCTTCTAGGAGGGCGGATGAGCGGCTAGAAGGAAGGGCACTCTCTTGCCCTTGGGGTGGGAAACTGCTCCTAAAGGCGAAGGAGCCACAAGGTGGCCAAAGGCATAGGATGGAGAAGGTAACGGGAAACCACTCCATTAAAGACCCGGGCGGGTATCCCAAGTATCAACAGCTTATGATGGAAAGCCCTTTGGTTAAATTCTCCGGAGGTAAAATAGTCCCCCATTCGGATCTCCGGGCGGGGACAACTAAAGAGATACCAAAATCCAAAAGCATTAATGTAAGAAGGATAGCAACATGGAACGTCAACTCACTTCTTAAATGTGGTAAACTGGAAAACTTGAAAATGGAAATGAAACGAATGGATATTGATGTACTGGGAGTCTCAGAAATGAAATGGCCAAACGCTGGCGACTTTTGGTCAGGGGATTACAGAATCATACACACTGAAACAGCACAAGACAGTCCCGGGATTGCAGGAGTGGGAATTATCCTCAATAAAGAGATGGGGTTAAGAGTAAAAGGATTTGTTCAACATAGTCAGATGATAATTTATGTCCGATTGGGAACTAAACCAAGAGACACAATCATAATCCAAGTATACATGCCAACTACGAGGATGATGAAATCGACATGATGTATGACCACCTTGAAGAAGTAATTGGCAGAATAAAAGGAGCTGAAAACCTTGTCATCATGGGAGATATGAATGCCGTTGTTGGGGAAGGTAAAGAAGAGGATGTAGCAGGGAATTTTGGATTAGGATTAAGAAATGAAAGAGGGGATAAACTTGTAGAATTCTGCCAAAGAAATAAACTTTGCATTACAAATACCTTCTTTAATCATCATCCAAGAAGAAGATATACTTGGAAAATGCCTGGTGACATTAACAGATACCAAATTGACTTCATATTAGTGAAGCAAAGATTTAAAAACCTAATTAAAGACAGCAGATCACATCCAGGCTGTGATGTGGAAAGTTATGATGACGACTGAACTAAAATTCAAGATCATTAAAAGAAGAAGTACATGTAAATGGGATTTGACAAACCTGAAAAACGAAAATACACTGAAGCACTATCAACTAGAAACAGACAAGAAAACAAATACACAGGGCTACAATGACATCCAAAGCAGCTGGGAAAAAATAAAAACTGGTATTTTAGAAGCAGCAGAAGAAGTAATAGGAAAAGAAAGGACAGAGAAAAGGAAGGAATGGATCACTAATGACCTACTAAATATTATGGAAGAAAGAAGGAAATTAAAAAATTCTGTGAAGAAGGAAGACCAAGAGAAATACAAGAGTCTGAAAAACAGAATCAACAGAGAGGCAAAACAAGCAAGAGAAAAATACCTTGATGATCTCTGTATTTCAGTTGAGGACAACATGAGCAAGGGAAATATCGACAAGGCCTATGGAAAATGGAAATGAGCGTTTGGCGTCATTGGCCGGGAGGCCCCTCGCGGGGCAGGTCCGGCCGCCATATCGCAGGTCTTATTACATTCGGCGCCACATTGGGCGACCCGCACGCCGGATGGGGATGAAATGATGATGAACACAACACAACACCCAGTCCCTGAGCGGAGAAAATCTCCGACCCAGCCGGGAATCGAACCCGGGCCCAGAGGACGGCAATCCGTCACGCTGACCACTCAGCTACTGGGGCGGACGACAAGGCCTATAAATGTGTGAGACATTGCTTTGGAGACAGAAGAAACAAATGTAGGGCTGTGATGGATGAAAATGGCAATATGTTGGATGACGATGATGAAGTTGCAAGAAGATGGAAACAATATATGGGAAAACTGTACAGCGGACCAGACCTGTCTGAAAACATCATGGAAGAAGAAGCAGAAGTAGATGCACACAACATAGGTGAACCTATATTAAAGGTAGAGTTTGAACTAGCTCTGAAAAAATTGAAAAACAACAAATCGCCTGGTATAGACAATATCCCAGCCGAACTTCTGAAATCTGGAGGAGAAAAACTGAATCAGGAGTTGTATAATCTTGTTTTCAACATGTACAAGCAGGGTAAAATTCCTACAGACTTTGAGAAAAACATTATGGTCCCCATTCCAAAGAAGGCAAATGCTACAAGATGTGAAAATTATAGGACACTCAGCCTAGTTACTCACATGTCTAAAATATTAACCTCAATTATCCTAAAATGCATAGAACAAAAAGTCGAAGCTACGCTCTCCGAAGACCAGTCTGGATTCTGGAAAGATAGAGGAACCAGAGAAGCAATATTTGCTCTAAAACTAATAATAGAGAAACGACTAGATAAGAACCTGAAAACATACATAGCTTTCGTAGATGTAGAGAAAGCCTTTGATAATGTTAAATGGGATAAGATGTTTGAGATACTCAAAAAAGTAGGAATAGACCATAAAGATAGAAAAATGATATGGAACCTGTACAAAAACGAGACAGCAGTTATCCGTGGACGGACAAAATAAGAAGAGGTGCAGATACAGAAAGGTGTCCGGCAAGGTTGCGCACTATCCCCTGTTATCTTTAACGTATACCTTGAAGAGGCGCTGAAAAAAGTAAGGGAAAATTCACAGACAGGTGTAGTAATTCATGGCCAACGAATAGATATGATAAGATATGCTGATGATATAGCTGTCCTGGCTGAAAGTGAAGAAGATCTTGTAGTCCTACTGAATAGAATGGATAGCTATGGGTGAAGAATATAATATGAGAATTAATAAAGCAAAAACAAAAGTAATGGCATGCGACAAAGAAGATCAAGTGAAAGTCCAAGTTCATGTAGGCAATGAACTGCTTGAACAAGTTCATAAATTTACTTATCTGGGCAGTAATATTACCAGGGATGGAAGGAGCAAGGCAGAAGTGAGAAGTAGAATAGCTCAAGCAAAGGCTGCTTTTAACAAGAAGAAAAACATATTAACATCTAAGAGCATCAGCCTTGAAACCAGGAAAAGATTTTTGAAATCATATGTGTGGAGTGTGGCATGCTATGGATGTGAAACATGGACTCTCGGGACAGAGGAACAGCAGAAGCTAAATTCTTTTGAAATGTGGTGCTATAGACGCATGCTCAAAATAAAATGGATCGACAAGGTCACAAATGAAGTGGTTCTGGAAAGAGCAGGTGAGAAGAGAAGCTTCTGGAGTTTCATTGTTAAAAGAAGAGTGCAATTTACAGGCCATCTATTAAGACATAAAAGACTCCTGAACACAATCATAGAGGGATATGTCGAGGGAAAAAGACCAAGGGGTAGACCACGACTGAGGTACATGGATCAAATCGTGAAAGATGTGGGATGTAACACCTATAAAGAAATTAAGAGAAAAGCTGAAAGACGCACAGAATGGAGACAAGCTGCCATTGTAGCTGTTGCAAACCAATCCTTGGATTGACCACTACAGAAGAGAAGAATAACAGGTAGGCTGGTGGCAGCACAATACGCCGCTCTTCAGCCAAAGATAGTACAATGATAAAACAAAGAATACACATGAGGTGGAACAAAACAGCGGGGAAAAACAGTAGACACAAGAACATAAAAAACATGAAGCCGTTCACACTCGATGACAATCCACACTACAAACTGTTGACTCGACGCACAAACACTGAAGATGTTGATGGCACTGGTGAACGATGGAGTGTGACGGTGAACTAGAGGTGGCAAAAAATAACGTAACTGATAGAAATAACCGGTTAATGAGAAGTAACGGTTACTGCGATAACCGTTCCTCTGATACAGGCAGTTATTTCAATAACTGTCTAATGTCAACAGTGCCTCGCGCCATCTGTTGACCGAAGATCATACTACGCTTTCCCGTCAACTCATCGGAGATCTGGCTAGGAACTAAGCAGAGGGTAGACCATTTGGAAGGTGTTCTATAGGCCATGGGGATAACTGTGAGACTGCACGCCATCTGTTGATAAGAACTGTGCACTATATCGTGCGTCTTCGTTACTTTTAGCACAAACAATTAAATAAAGCTAATGTCCGAGCAGTGGCTGATAGGAGCTGCAGTACAGGCATTAACAAGTACGGTCGTTCCCTTAAGCCACTGCCTCATATGTCAATTTAGCTTGGACGGGTTGTATAAAGAGAGGTACAATAAGGAATTCGAGTGACTATGGAAATAACTGTCAGAGATCGGTATTTTCCTCTGGCAGTTATCGTTATTGGCTCACAGTTCTCGCTCTCTGGCAGTTATCGGGCTACCATTACAGGTAACCTGGAAGCTGGTAATGGAATAACTGTGTGTCTGTGTTCCTGACACAGTGACTCCAGTCTTAGACCCCGGTGATATTTCAGAGAGGATAGTTACTGGAGCGAACAAATATTTACGTACTCCTTCGGAAATAGCCGCTGGCCATCGCGAATGACAAATAAGATGTCAGGAAGTATAACATAATACAGTTGAATATAATAATTATTATCCTCATCATTTGTCAGGAGATTGTCAAAATATGTGAATATATTACAGTAACTGCTAATATTTACAGAATTGATACACTGTCAGAATAAAACACAGTTACGCACTTTTAATAAATTTGTCATACACAGAATACCTGATCTTGACTGTTGCAACCAAGTGCTGTCAAAACTGAAATATAGCAGAATTTTTACCTAAGCTGGTCTATCAGTCTCTGTTACGATATTCATCTACAGAGTAGAAGGAGGGGTCAGTGGAAGCGTCCGATACCACCCGTCTGTTTCTACGTAAAAAGGTGTTGTGGTGTGTGAATGTCATTACGGCACGGTGTTTATGAGTTGGTTTTTGTGCGTGTGTGTGTGGGGGGGGGGGGGGGGGGGAGGAGGGAGAGGGGGCTGGCCGATCTAGTTTGCAGTGCCGGAATTTGCTGGTGGTAATTAATTCTTTTTTTCTAGCTGTGATGTTTTGTGTATTTATCGAGTATTGAATGTGATTTAATTTATGTAGGGATGATTGATTTGTGGACTTTTGGGATTGTGGTTTTATTTTTCGCAGTTGTAGGTGTTGGTTTTTTGGCATCAGTAGCTGTGGTGGACCTATATAGGTCACTGGAAATGACCGATTCCCATTTTCATAGTTGTACATTTGATGTTTTGGTATCGTCATCTGAGGTTTACCTATGTTGGTGAAGGGAAATGTCCGATTCCAATTTTCGTGCTTTTAGTTGTGGGTATTGGTGGGAGATGTTATTGATTTATTTATATGTATCTTCGTGTTTGTTGCCATGTGTATGTAGTGACGTCATAGACACACTTAAAATAGCCATTTCCGGCATATTGACGATGGGTGGAATCAGACACTTCTGTATCATAAAGTCTTTCAAACACACTGTAAACCGTGCTTTATCTGAAACCAAGTTTGTAATGGTTGATGACTTGCTGGCAGTTTATTGAAAATGCATGTTCCTGAATATTGGACCCCTTTTGGACCAAGTTAAGTGATTTTAGGTCTTTATGTAGATTGCTGTTCCTATTTCTAGTACTGATATTATGTATTGAGGTATTGGTTGGAAATGCTTGTAACAAATTTCATTAAGGAATAAATATACTAGGAAGCAGTGGTTAGAATACAAAGTTCCTTGAACAGGTTCCTACATGATGTTCTTGAATTTATACCACAAACGATTTCTATTACACGCTTTTACATGCGAAAAACTTTTGCTACGTTTGATGAGTTACCACAGAATATGCTCCCTTATGAAATAATAGAGTGAAAAAATGTGGTATGCCGTTCCCAACTGAATTTATTATCGAGTTGTAGTCCCAGAAATGTAACACTGTCAACCTTTTCGATCTGCATGTCTTCATATGTTATAAACATGCTGTAGCTGGAGAAATTGAGCAGTTTCCAAATCTCACATAAAACTTGGATTAGCATACTCACACTTTCCCCAGTAGTATCTTTTACAGCACAGGAGTAAACGAATCTGTCACATTACATAGATTTTTTGTTGTATTACAAGGCTGTACACTTTATTCTGTTATATGAGCAGCACAAGAAATTAAGCTTCGAATTTAACCTACAGTACTCAGTTTACATATTACTTCATACTTAAAAACGCACGTTGTTAACATTTTACTTAAACAGTGCTGTGGCGAAGTTCCGCGCACTTTCTGTTGCAGCTGCGAAGATAATATTTCTAATAGCGACTCATAACCTACAAACATATAACATGAAACACTAATAATCGTTCTAACATCAACTAAAATGTACCCGGAGTTAATAATCCATAATCGTTCCGCCACCCAGTTACGGCGGTGGCATTGGTTCCTCTCCACCCTCGAAGGCGACCTCGTCCCCATTCCCCAGCACACCCACCCCGAATCCAACTCCACTCCTGATGTCATCCTCCCTCAACCTCCTTGGCTGCTTAGCGGTGGATGTCCTGGACCGCATTGGTAGCGACCATCTCCCTGTCCTCCTCACCGTTTCAGACGGTCGTCGCCTCCACCCCGACCCTCGTAATGACCCTCCCCCAAAGTACGTCCATGACTATTCCCATGCTGATTGGAATGCCTACCAGGATACCCTCTCCATCCAGGTCGAAGGCCACCCCTTCACCTACCACCACCCTGACAATGTTACTCATGCCACCTCCTTTCTCCATGTCTGAGGCCATGGAGGCCCACGTCCCTACTGTCGCCATCCACCCTCACCGTCCTACCTTACGCCCACAGGCCATCCTCCTCCTCTGTGAATCCCACCGTCTCTACCGTGCCTTCCTCCACACGCGTGACCTGGACACACTACGACGCCACCGGCAACTCCAGCGACACATCAGAAACTAGCTCGCGGCTAAGAAACGCCGGGACTGGCGACAGACATGCACCCATTTAAATGCTACCCTACCTATAAACTCGTCCAAGTTTTGGTCAGCCTTCCGTCGCCTTACCGGAACTAAACCCTCCCCCTACTATCCTCTTCTCCATGATGATCACCCCTTCCCTGACACCCTTAGTAAGGCCAATCACTTTGCGTCCTACCTTTCTGATGTCTTCTCCATCCCCGACGATCCCCAGTTCGATTACTCCCTCTTCCCGGATGTCCGCAATCGAACTGACACCTCTGTCCCTCCCCTCGCACCTAGTTTCCAGTACTTGGACAACATTGCACACACGGAACTCAATGCCCCTATCACTACACAGGATCTCATTGCTACACTCTGCACAAAACGCAACACCGCTCCTGGTCACAATCGTGTCACTTACCGCCACCTTCGTGAAGCTCCTGTCTCTTTCCTCTCCACCTGACCAGGCTCTACAATGTAGTCCTGTCCACCAGCTACTACCCGGACCTGTGGAAAACTTCCCATATCCTGATGTTCCTTAAACGTGGTAAACCGTCGTCTGCCATCTCCTCCTACCGTTCCATCAACCTTACCTCCGTCTTCAGCAAGGTCCTGGAATCCAACCTCACCCGACACATCCACCAGCATCTCCGCCAGCACCGCCTCCTTCCCGTTACCCAGTGTGGCTTTCGGCGGTCCTGCTCTTCTGATGACCTTCTCCTCCACCTCACTCATCTCTTTTCTGAACAGCTAAATTCCCGTCGCTCCGCAATCTTCCTCTCCCTGGACATTGAACATGCCTATGACCGTGTATGGCATTCCGGTTTCCTCTTCTAGCTTCAAACCTTCGCCCTTCCCATTAACTACGTCCGTCTGATCGGCTCCTTTCTCTCCCACCATCCTTCCTATATCACCATCCATAACACGGATTCCTACACCTTTTTTCACTCCGCCGGTGTGCCCCAAGGCTCCGTCCTCTCCCCACTTCTGTACCTTTTGTATACAGCAGACATGCCGCCGCCGTCACCCCCCGTTCACCTTCTCCAGTTTGCCGATGACACCGCCTTCCTTGCCCTCGCCCCCACCCTGCAGCGTTCTCAACACCTTCTTCAATCTCATCTTGACAGATTCACCGCTTGGTGCAACCAGTGGTTGCTCAAGGTCAATCCCTCCAAAACCCAGGCGATCATTGTAGGCAAAGCCAGCCCTTCCTTCCGCCTACTTGATTTCTATCTCACCATCTATGGCCATCCTATCGCCCTCACCCCCACCCTTAAGTACCTTGGCGTCACCCTTGACCATCGCCTCTCCTGGAACCCCCATCTCTGGACGATCCAAGCCAAGGCACGCTCCCGACTCCATCTTTTCAAGCTCCTTTCCGGCCGTACGTGGGGTCTGGACCCCTCCACCATACTCCACACCTATAAATCTCTCATCCACCCTATCCTCTGTTACGCCCACCCTGCCTGGATCTCCGCCCCCCTACCTTTTACAAATCCGTTCAGATCCTTGAACGCCATGCTCTCCGCCTCGCCTATCGCATCCGTCTCCCCTCCCCCATGCAGATCCTGTATGACCTCATTCCATTCCCCCACCTCCTCCTTTTCCTTGAATGGATACGAATCCTGTACACCTCCCAAAAACTCAATCCTCCTCACCCGCTTGTCTCCCCCATCCTCTCCCACCCCGCCCACTGCCGCGCCTTTATTCCCACGTCTCAGCCCGCATCTCGTGGTCGTGTGGTAGCGTTCTCGCTTCCCACGCCCGGGTTCCCGGGTTCGATTCCCGGCGGGGTCAGGGATTTTCTCTGCCTCGTGATGGCTGGGTGTTGTGTGATGTCCTTAGGTTAGTTAGGTTTAAGTAGTTCTAAGTTCTATGGGACTGATGACCATAGATGTTAAGTCCCATAGTGCGCAGAGCCATTTGAACCCATGTCCCATCCAGTCTCCATCTCTCGACCCTCCTTACCCTCTCCCAGGTTGGCTTCCGCCAGCTCCCTCTCCATGATGATGCCCTCCTCCCCTCCATCTACCCCTCCTACCAACTTTGATCCTCCCTCCCTCTTCCTGTGTTTACTCCTTTGGGCACCCACCCTCCCTTCTCTCCTCCTTCCCTACCTCCTCCATTTCTCCTCACTCCTCCCCAGGGCTTCCCCTCCCCTGTCCCTCTACTCCTCCTCCCATCTCCTCAGCCATTGGCATCTTTGTTCTCCCTTCTTCTCCCCTCCCCTTCTTCCCCTCTTGGCAGGTCCCTGGACTCGCACACGCTACGTGGACATTCGCGCGCCAGAGATCATCGCCATCAGTGTCTCGTGTGTGCCGTCGTGTTTAGTGTTCAGTGTTCACTGTCGCACTCCATCGTTCACCTGTGCCATCGACATCTTCAGTGTTTGTGCGTCGTGTCAACAGTTTGTAGTGTGGATTATCGTCAAGTGTGAATGGCTCCGTGCTTGTCTTTATGTGTGTACTGTTTTATTAGCCACCGTTATGTAACTTATGTGTATTCTTTCTGTTGTTTCTTTGTCTATTCTATGGCTGAAGAGCAGCGTAACATGCTGCCGACAGCCTGCCTGTTTGTACGGGTTTAAAAATAACAATAAAGAAAAAAAAGAGAGAGAATCAGATGTGCCAGCAGTCGCAGCATGTCGACGTTACCCGAAAAGGCGATTTTAGTGAAGCTGTACTATCAGAATGGGAAATGTGCTAGTTCAGCGTCATGATCCTATCGCCATAGGAAGGAGATTCGAATGGGTTAAGGTCCGTTGACAAATGCAGTTGTGGCGGCAATGATTTCGAAGTTCGAAGCCACGGGTTGTTTAGATGATAGACCCCATAGTGGCCGACTGAGCACAAGGCATAATGCTGCTGAGACAGTTCAGGAAGAAATGGAGACTGTAGTGGGCTTGTCTATGCATGGGGAAGTCAGCGCTTGTGCAGTCGCACTGACATTCAATACACTACAGTTTGGTTGGCACTGAGGCGTACCCTCCGATGCTATGCGTACAAAATCCATCGGCATCATGAACTGTTACCTGGCGATTTAGTGAAGTGGAGGGCATTTGCGGTGTGGGCGTTTCAAAAGATGGCGGAAGATGACGATTGGTTAAGTAACGTGTTACGGACCGACGATCTCATTTCACACTCCGAGTGTCTGTCAACGCCCACAACTGCAGAATTTGGGCCACCAAAAATCCTAGAACTGATGTGGAAACTCCATTGCACGACGAGAAAGTCAGGGTATGGGTTGGATTTACCACATCTACCGTTATCGGGCCTCTTTTCTTCGAGGAAATGTTGATTCTGGTTTTGTAACTGCTACTGTGACGAGTGAGAGGTATGCCGATATGTTACAGAATCGCATCATCCCCAGCCTGGCTGATAAAACATCTGCTGGAACATACAATGTTTATGCAGGATGGCGCTCCACCCCATATTGCTAGACGCGTGAAAGATCTCTTGCGCGTCGTTTGGTGATGATCGTGTGCTCAGCAGCCACTTTCGTTATGCTTGGCCTCCCAGGTCCCCAGACCTCAGTCTGTGCGATTATTGGCATTGGGGTTACCTGAAGTCACGAGTGTATCATGATCGACCAACATCCCTAGGGATGCTGAAAGACAACATCCGATGCCAATGCCTCACCATAACTCCGGACATGCTTTACTGTGCTGTTCACAACATTATTCCTCGACTAAAGCTATTGTTGAGGAATGATGGTGGACATATTCCTATAAAGAACATCATCTTTGCTTTGTCTTACTTTGTTATACTAATTACACGCCATCTGTCGGACATTTTTTGAGCTTTTGTGTTTTTTTGGTTCTAATAAAACCCCATGTCATTCAAAGCATGTGTGTCAATTTGTACCTCTCTATCTACATTATTCTGTGATTTATTCAGTTTTCTAATTTATACTGACTTTTTGATCACTCGGTATATACGTATTACGCAAGCAAGCAAATGGTGCATGGTGGGGGGACCTTGTACCGCCCCTATGAATCATTTCCTTTCGTGTTCCACTCGCAAATAGAGTGAGGAAAGAAAGGCCATGTATTTGCCTCCATATGAGCCCTAATTTCTTGTATCTTCTAAATTTTCTCAATAGTGTTCCACAAAAGGATGTTGTCTTCCCTCCAGGGAGTCTCATATGAGTTTGCCAAGCATCTTCATAATACTCGTATGTTGTTTGAACCTACTGGTAATCTATCTAGCAGCCCACCTCTGAGTTGCTTTGATGTGTTGGTTTAATCTGACCTGTTGGGGATCTCAAAAACTTCAGCAGTACTCATGAATGGGCCACACTAGTGTTGTACACAGGTGGTTCTCAATCTTCCAAAACATCCCCTTCTCAGAGGAAGCAACTAATGGCTCTGTAACTAGAAATAGTTTTTTATTGAAGTGCAATTTTTCTCTTGTACTTCATACAAAATACTTCATAATTTTACAAAGAGTACTGTCAGCCTTACATGTAACAGTAACGTTAAAATTATCTTTAATACAAACCTTAGTGTTAACCAGTGGATGTATCCTTGAGTCGAAACATTATGTTTAGTTATAATTATAGAAGAAGAGGCTAATAAAATAATTTTTTTGCTTTGTATTGCCGGCCACTGTGGCCAAGCGGTTCTAGGCACTTCAGTCCGGACCCACGTTGCTTCTACAGTCACAGGTTTGAATCCTGCCTCGGGCATGGATGTGTGTGATGTCCTTAGGTTAGTTAGGTTTAAGTAGTTCTAAGTCTAGGGGACTGATGACCTCAGAAGTTAAGCCCCATAGTGCTTAGAGCCATTTGAACCATTTTTTTACTTTGTATTTCCAGTTTTCTGTCTGTTGTCTAACAGCAACCAGTTAAAGACTTTTGTATCAGAATGTAAAATTCCATTTTGAATCATAGGCAGGGGTGCATAGTCTATGTGGACATTATTTTTGCTTTCAGTATTTTGCAAGTTCATTTCACTGAACATAGTAAAATTACACCTGTTATTAACAACAAATACTTCAGGGAGTAAATAAATTGACATGTAAGTGTAAGACTCCCAAGGACCCTGAAGAGATTTCTGCAAGATGCTGAGCTATCGGTTTTACACAATCATTTTACTCACATGGATAAAAAGTTTTGTTAACTTGCTACATCAAATTTATATAAAATCCCAAGCTTTTCATAACAGCCTCCATCACCATCACCAGGGACTAAGTCTGACTGTCATAAAACTGGTGAGGCTCAGTGTATGGAACCTGTTTGGCTAAATTACATCATGATGACATCATGGAGTAGCATATGCTAAGGTGACATTCTTTGCATTCATAGACTACATTTGTGTTGCTGTCCAGCATACTTGCCGCACCATTACTCATATCAGATGACGAATATCATACAGAATAGTTATCCAGATATATGAGTGGTTTGAAGACTTCTTAAGTAATAGAACCCAGTACATTGTCCATGATGGTGAGTATTCATCAGAGAGAGGGGTATAATCAGGAGTGCCCTGGAAGTGTGATAGGAGTGCTATTATTCTCTGTATATGTAAATGATACAGCAGACAGGGTGAGCAGCAATCTGCAGCTGTTTGTTGACAATGCTGTGGTGTATGGGAAGGTGTCTTCGTTGAGTGACCTTAGGATGATACAAGACAACTTAGGTGAAGTTTCTAGTTGGTGTAATGAATTGCAGCTAGCTCTAATGTAGAGAAATGTATGTAATACACATTAGTAGGGCAAAAAAAGTGTAATGCTCGAATACAGCATTACAGTTATGTTGTTTAAATATCTAGGCATTATGTAGCATAGCGATATGAAATGGAACAGGCACATAAGGGTTGTAGTATGTAAGGTATTAATGCTCCACTTTGGTTTATTGTGAGAGTGTGGTTCATCTGTGAAGGACTCTACGCATAGTGAACAAGTGCAACACATACTTCAGTACTACTAGAGAGTTTGGGATCCCCACCAGGATTGAAGGAAAAGTCGAAACAATTCAGAAATGGACTGCTAGATTTGTTACTGGCAGTTTCGTACAGTGTGCAAGTGTTTTGGAGATGCTATGGGAACTCAAATGGGAATCCCTGGAGGGAAAATGATGATCGTTTCAAGGAACACTATTGGTAAAATGTAGAGAACCGGCATTTGAAGCTGACTGCAGAAAGATTTTACTGCCACTAATGTACATTTCACATAAGGACTACAAAGATAAGGTGAGAGAAATTAGGGCTCATACAGAGGTATGTTGACAATTATTTTCCCCTCACTCTATTGGTGAGTGGAACAGGAAAGGAAATGAATAATATCTCCTCAGTTTTCAAGCCACATCAATTTGAAAACTGCAAGGAAAGAAAATGACTAGTAGTGGCACAAGACACCCTCTGCCACGCTCCATATGGGGGCTTGTGGAGTGTGTGTGTAGATGTGAACCGTGTAAAGGTTTTCTCTGCAAGTTTTCTTTCTCAAGTCCATGTTTTCATGCATTGTTTTAGTCATGCTACCTCATTTGAAACTGTGCTAAAATATTATGTTTTATATTCATGTATATTAACTCATGTGTGACATTTGATCTGTTCTTGTATCTAGCTAAGACTAAAAACAATAGCAAATGAATAAGTAAATAAATTACAAAGTGCATTACCAGTGTCTCTTGAAGTTGTGACCATACAGTTTAATTTATACTGCTTCCCTAATCACAGACCTTGTGTTTATTCATTAGACTGTTCTCGAAAACTGCTGTTTTTAGTGTTTCTGTGCTCAAGGTGGTAATGTTCGACACAGCAATTAGCAACAGTCTGTATAGACTGCCCTACATAACAGATGCTGCACTTGCAAGGAATACTATGAATTCTCAGTACTCTGAGGCTGAGAGTGTTTTTGACAGATCATGTTTCTTTAATTTTCGTGGTAGGCCAGAAGACAAGTCTGATTCCTTGGCCAGTTTAGAATCTATTTAGCTTACTCATTGTTGTACCACTGAATGGTATCATGTCTTGGTTTCCTTGACACATTTGACCTAATTACACAGGCAGTGTATGCATTGGGGTGGGGATGGAGGTGGGTTCGGTTTTGCATTAGTAATGGAAAGATGAGCAGGCATGAGCAAGGGAAGAACTGAACTAAATTTGAAATAAAGGGGTGAGTGTGAGGGCTTGGGGTGATGAGGTGTTCAAAGCCATAGGAGGCTACATGAAAACATTAAGATAAGACTGTGGACCACACACCCTAATGCATAACTGCAATATTTCTAGCAGTGAGCTATACGAATTAATAGAAACCCCACTTTCATCTGGTAATTTGTTAGATAACCAATACATATATTACTTAATATCTTAAAGAATGAAAACATTGTAAACAATCTCATGCTTGGCTGACTATGCAAACACATACAACATTTCAGTAATACTCCATAAACATAAAAAGAGGTCATGACATGACATACAGAACAGTGGACAATGTCCAAACACGAGGGGAAGAAAGAAATCCTTTACCTGACTGCAAAACCTTAGGCCAGATGGGTTTCACGAAGACCATATTATTGTATCTAGCACCAAAAGACTGTCAATACCAGTCATCATAAGGTGACATATACAATTACCTGTTAGTCTGTCACCAGTACCAGGAACAGTAAACTAACACAGTCAAACGAAGGCACCATTCCCTTGTTTCAGATTAGATTAGATTAATGCTAGTTCCATGCATCATGAATACGATATTTCGTAATGATGTGGAACGAGTCAAATTTTCCAATACATGACATAATTAAGTTAATTTAACAACATAATTAAGTTAATTTAACAACATAATTAAGTTAATATAACAACTTATTTAAAAAAAATTATATCTAAAAATTCCTCTATGGAGTAGAAGGAGTTGTCATTCAGAAATTCTTTTAATTTCTTTTTAAATACTTGTTAGTTATCTGTCAGACTTTTGATACTATTTGGTAAGTGACCAAAGACTTTAGTGGCAGTATAATTCACCCCTTTCTGTGCCAAAGTTAGATTTAATCTTGAATAGTGAAGATCATCCTTTCTCCTAGTATTGTAGTTATGCACACTGCTATTACGTTTGAATTGGGTTTGGTTGTTAATAACAAATTTCATAAGAGAGTATATATACTGAGAAGCTACTGTGAATATCCCTAGATCCTTAAATAAAAGTCTGCAGGATGATCTTGGGTGGACTCCAGCTATTATTCTGATTACACGCTTTTGTGCAATAAATACTTTATTCCTCAATGATGAATTACCCCAAAATATGATGCCATATGCAAGCAATGAGTGAAAATAGGCGTAGTAAGCTAATTTACTAAGATGTTTATCACCAAAATTGCAATGACCCTTATTGCATAAGTAGCTGAACTCAAACGTTTCAGCAGATCATCAATGTGTTTCTTCCAATTTAATCTCTCATCAATGGACACACCTAAAAATTTTGAATATTCTACCTTAGCTATATGCTTCTGATTAAGGTCTATATTTATTAATGGCGTCATACCATTTGCTGTATGGAACTGTATGTACTGTGTCTTTTCAAAATTCGGTGAGAGTCTGTTTACAAGGAACCACTTAGTAATTTTCTGAAAGACATTATTGACAATTTCATCAGTTAATTCTTGTTTGTCAGGTGTGATTACTATACTTGCCTCTTCATGAATATAGAATGGCAAGTCATTAATATATACACTCCTGGAAATGGAAAAAAGAACACATTGACACCGGTGTGTCAGACCCACCATACTTGCTCCGGACACTGCGAGAGGGCTGTACAAGCAATGATCACACACACGGCACAGCGGACACACCAGGAACCGCGGTGTTGGCCGTCGAATGGCGCTAGCTGCGCAGCATTTGTGCACCGCCGCTGTCAGTGTCAGCCAGTTTGCCGTGGCATACGGAGCTCCATCGCAGTCTTTAACACTGGTAGCATGCCGCGACAGCGTGGACGTGAACCGTATGTGCAGTTGACGGACTTTGAGCGAGGGCGTATAGTGGGCATGCGGGAGGCCGGGTGGACGTACCGCCGAATTGCTCAACACGTGGGGCGTGAGGTCTCCACAGTACATCGATGTTGTCACCAGTGGTCGGCGGAAGGTGCACGTGCCCGTCGACCTGGGACCGGACCGCAGCAACGCACGGATGCACGCCAAGACCGTAGGATCCTACGCAGTGCCGTAGGGGACCGCACCGCCACTTCCCAGCAAATTAGGGACACTGTTGCTCCTGGGGTATCGGCGAGGACCATTCGCAACCGTTTCCATGAAGCTGGGCTACGGTCCCGCACACCGTTAGGCCGTCTTCCGCTCACGCCCCAACATCGTGCAGCCCGCCTCCAGTGGTGTCGCGACAGGCGTGAATGGAGGGACGAATGGAGACGTGTCGTCTTCAGCGATGAGAGTCGCTTCTGCCTTGGTGCCAATGATGGTCGTATGCGTGCATACGACCGAGGCACACAGGGCCAACACCCGGCATCATGGTGTGGGGAGCGATCTCCTACACTGGCCGTACAACACTGGTGATCGTCAAGGGGACACTGAATAGTGCACGGTACATCCAAACCGTCATCGAACCCATCGTTCTACCATTCCTAGACCGGCAAGGGAACTTGCTGTTCCAACAGGACAATGCACGTCCGCATGTATCCCGTGCCTCCCAACGTGCTCTAGAAGGTGTAAGTCAACTACCCTGGCCAGCAAGATCTCCGGATCTGTCCCCCATTGAGCATGTTTGGGACTGGATGAAGCGTCGTCTCACGCGGTCTGCACGTCCAGCACGAACGCTGCTCCAACTGAGGCGCCAGGTGGAAATGGCATGGCAAGCCGTTCCACAGGACTACATCCAGCATCTCTACCATCGTCTCCATGGGAGAATAGCAGCCTGCATTGCTGCAAAAGGTGGATATACACTGTACTAGTGCCGACATTGTGCATGCTCTGTTGCCTGTGTCTATGTGCCTGTGGTTCTGTCAGTGTGATCATGTGATGTATCTGACCCCAGGAATGTGTCAATAAAGTTTCCCCTTCCTGGGACAATGAATTCACGGTGTTCTTATTTCAATTTCCAGGAGTGTATTAAGAACAACAAAGGACCCAAGACCGACCCTTGTGGAACCCCATTCTTGATAGTTCCCCAGTTTGAGTAATGTGCTGATCTTTGAATATTATGAGAACTGCTTCTTTCAACTTCCTGCACTCTTCCAGATAGGTTCGAATTAAACCATTTGTGCACTATCCCACTCATGCCACAATACTTGAGCTCGTCTAGCAGAATTTCATGATTTACACAATCAAAAGCCTTTGAGAGATCACACAAAATCCCAATGGGTGGTGTTCGGTTATTCAGATCATTCAACATTTGATTGGTGAAAGCATATATGGCATTTTCTGTTGAAAAACATTTCTGGAAACCAAACTGACATTTTGTTAGTACTTCATTTTTACAGATATGTGAAGCTACTCTTGAATACATTATGCCATCAATTCCATGTGAGTTTTTGCTTTTAAGCAAGTTTATTATTTTCCTAATTTCAGAGGGAGAAGTGGGTGAGATTTCAGTTGTATCATATTGCATAGGTATGGCCTCTTCCATTAACAGCCTAGCATCTTCTAATGAACACCTGGATCCTACTATATCCACAACATTTAGAAAAAGATTATTAGAAATATTTTCAACTTCTGACTTTTTGTTCATAAAGTTTTCATTCAATTTGATGGTAATACTGTCTTACTGTGCTCTTGGTTGACCTGTTTCTCTAGCTCCCTGCTCCAATCCCCCCCACAGCTTCATGTATTTTCTGTTTACACCTTCCTTTGATCATGTGTGGTCACTTTCCATTTAATCATGCACAATCAACTCCACCTTTTTTCGTGCTCCCCTCCCCTCACTTGTGCATCTCACAAGCAATCCTTGTAAAAATAAACCGATGTGCCCCTTTTTAACCAGGGTGAATGATTTGTGTTTCACTAATAGAATAGATGATTTCTTATTAGATATGAAAAACAGTACTGCAATTTTAATGCTATTCGTGGTGTATTCAAATACTTGTCATTTTCCTATGTTTAATGTTGGAGTACATATCACTTCTAAGGCCTGGTGAACACCATTGCTGCTCTTCATTGCATTTTTCGTGTTTGTAAATTTTAAGATATTTTATTGTACTGTGACTTTGTTACTGCAGTGGCATTATAAGTCAATAAAGGTAAATTTTCCAGGTGCCCTATGCACCTTCACAATCCTCCTACCCTTTCTGGTGCATATTCAACCATGCTTCTTCCTATCCCGACTTACTCATTGACTGTAAATAATAATATATGGAATACATTATCTGCTCATGTATATACAGCTGCAATAATTTAATAATGTGCTTATGCACTATGAAGAAATTTTACTTTCACCTTATTATGTGTTTTTGCAACACCTAGCAGGCTTACAGCAGGTCTCTCTTCCATGTTTTAAGTAAGTTTGCCAATGCTAGAGATTGTTGGCTGTCATTTATATAAGCTGAGATTATTTTGTACTCCTCCCACTGTGTCCCTCTTGTCCTCCTATCCTTCCTATCCCATCATCACTTCCTCATACCACATGTATTAATGATAAACTTTTGTTTGAATGTCATTCTTTGCACCTTTGTGATTTTTAGTTTTCATACAGGAAAAAACCCTTTTACCATGGTTTACAGTTATTTTATGGTTTTATAGTTGATTTTGTTTACAACTGTCCATCAAAATTTGACACAAGATACCAGCAGCCCTACAATGATGCTACCTAGTGGTACATTGTGATATCGACTTTTGTAATGGCATAGCGCTGTCAGTTGAGCACCAGTGTTACAATAGATAACACTTGCAATGATATTCTGAAGTAAGGTCTTTCTGTGGTATGTAACCCTATTTGTTGATAAACCCATATGTTTGCTCTTAATATGTCATACATAATTTGTGCTTGTATGGCAGCTATGATGTTTTTGACTAATATTCTAAAGATGGGATTGCCTAAAATGCATTAATAAGAAAGTTTCAATAACAATTGGACTTTTCTTATTAGGGGCTTAAAATGGTAATAAGAACATGCTCAGTTACTCACATAATCGTTGCAGGCCTCTTGTGTGACTTTAGTTTGAAAATTTAACCAAACAGGGCCTAGAAACGGCAGTAACCTGTCAGTATAATTAAATATGTTGCATCTCAAAAGAGCTGCTGTGTTTCAGTTACAATATTTAGCTGACATTTATCTATTATTGCTTGTTTAATATTTAGTGAAGTATCTACATCACTGTTGGTGATTCACTCATCAAAATTTTACATTACACCCCATTTCTTTGTGCATTTATTTAAAATAAAGAAATAATTAAAAATACTCCCAACTCAGAAATAATGCTACCTCACTGTTGGAAAACCCATCTATATTTGTTCTGTTCCATGTTCCTGCCAATGTTTTTCCCTTTTTTTTAACTGAATCATTTTACAACTTTTCTGCCATCTTTAGTTTATTTAAAAATACATAGCAGATGATTCATACAAGCAATTGAAATCTAAGAAGAGTTTAGTCACAGCACTCCCAGAAATTTTGTGGAATGAGTTAATACTGAGGTTAAGATAACTTTTACAGAGAACTGTCAAAACAGTCATTCAGATTCTCACTTTGCAGCTTATCACTGTATTTGGTGAGATGCAAGGACCTTTATAAGATTCTGGCATACCGAACATTTTCATTGAAAATGTTTCTACAACATTATGCCAGTGTTTATTTAGGCAAATATATTATTGACTTAACCTGAAAGTTCAGGGGTTTCTAGAATACATGAGATTTGAAAATATATTCCAATTATTATACAAAATTTATATCCTGTATTTGTTTTTCAAGTGCTTTTTATTTCAATTATACTTATTCTTTATTTTTACTTGGTTCTTTTATTTCACTGCCCCAATTCACTTCCTAGTATTATATTGTTCTGACAAATGCCTGCCAAATCATCAGGCCTAACCTATTTAACATGTAACTAGTATGGTGGGGTCTTGTGGACTGCAGAGGTTTTTTATTTTGTTTAGCTTGAATGTTTGTAACACTGTGGCCCTGCAGTTCCAGTACCATTTAGTCTATCTGCTCTAAATTGTCAAACAGATTGTTCATGTTTCCAGCAGGGAAGTTTGCGACTACACCAATTTTTGTTTTAGTTAGGATGAGACTGACACCATCCTACTGCGTAAGAGATTTCTGTCCTAGACTGAAGTGGTGTTATATTCTCATAAAGAAATGAAAGTAATTGAAAAGTTAGTGTATGAGGATAGAAAAGTACACATTGACTTGTTATTTCTGTTGTATGTGTGTGTCCACGTAGCATGAAACTGGTCACAGATTGTGACATGCACATCACCAACATTATACATTTGAAACTGGCCAATAATGCAATAAAGGCATCTTGCATAATAAAACAGATAACCTACAGTCATTTTCCAATATGGTTTTGTCATTTAAAAATGTGACAGTGGATAACCTGTTCTCTTCAATAATAATAATAATAATAATAATAATAATAATAATAATAATAATAAATAATAATGTCATTCAACATCATACAATAAAAGGATCATTTTGCTGAATTCGTCAGTGCGTAACAAATGGATGCACATATATACATTTTTACAACAAACTGTGAGACAGTAAGGCACAGGTCTACAAGCAGCACCCGCTAAATAAAGAAAGCCTGTCGTGACATCACAACATGGCGACAGCAGTAGTTCGTGGAAGCTCGTAAACATTATTGTATCTTAATTTAGCTTGTTCGTGAGTGGAGTTACCGTGTGTTAAATTGAATTCCTTTGTGTACACTAGACTGGACAATTTGGTGTGTTCTCTGAAATCTCACTACTGACATAATGCTGTTTCGTTGTTGTGTGCTGAACTGTAGAGGCAACTACGATGGAGGCCGTAAAGTTTCTGTTACATACGTGCCAAGTTTTTCGGGTTTCCCAGAAGATTTACAGGTTTTGGGTTGCTGTTGTTGTTGTTGTTGTTGTGGTATTCAGTCCTGAGACTGGTTTGATGCAGCTCTCCATGCTACTCTATCCTGTGCAAGCTTCTTCATCTCCCAGTGTCTACTGCAACCTACATCCTTCTGAATCTACTTAGTGTATTCATCTGTTGGTTTCCCTATATGATTTTTACCCTCCACGCTGCCCTCCAATGCTAAATTGGTTATCCCTTGATGCCTCAGAACATGTCCTATCAACCGATCCCTTCTTCTAGTCAAGTTGTGCCACAAACTTCTCTTCTCCCCGATTCTATTCAATACTTCCTCATTAGTTATGTGATCTACCCATCTAATCTTCAGCATTCTTCTGTAGCACCACATTTCGAAAGCTTCTATTCTCTTCTTGTCCAAACTATTTATCGTCCATATTTCACTTCCATGCTTGGCTACACTCCATACAAATACTTTCAGAAATGACTTCCTGACACTTAAATCTATACTCGATGTTAACAAATTTCTCTTCTTCAGAAACGCTTTCCTTGCCAATGCAAGTCTACATTTTGTATCCTCTCTACTTCGACCATCGTCAGTTATTTTGCTCCCCAAATACCAAAACTCCTTTACTATTTTAAGTGTCTCATTTCCTAATCTGATTCCCTCAGAATCACCCGACTTAATTCGACTACATTCCATTATCCTTGTTTTCCTTTTGTTGATGTTCATCTTATATCCTCCTTTCAAGACACTGTCCATTCCGTTCAACTGCTCTTCCAAGTCCTTTGCTGTCTCTGACAGAATTACAATGTCATCGGCGAACCTCAAAGATTTTATTTCTTCTCCATGGATTTTAATACCTACTCCGAATTTTTCTTTTGTTTCCTTCACTGCTTGCTCAATATACAGATTGAATAACATTGGGGTGAGGCTATAGCCCTGTCTCACTCCCTTCCCAACCACTGCTTCCCTTTCATGTCCCTCGACTCTTATAACTGCCTTCTAGTTTCTGTACAAATTGTAAATAGCCTTTCACTCCCTGTATTTTACCCCTGCCACCTTCAGAATTTGAAAGAGAGTATTCCAGTCAACATTGTCAAAAGCTTCCTCTAAGTCTACAAATGCTAGAAACGTAGGTTTGCCTTTTCTTAATCTAGCTTCTAAGATAAGTCGTAGGGTCAGTATTGCCTCACGTGTTCCGATATTTCTACGGAATCCAAACTGATCTTCCCTGAGGTCGGCTTCTACTAGTTTTTCCATTCGTCTGTAAAGAATTCGCGTTAGTATTTTGCAGCTGTGACTTATTAAACTGATAGTTCGGCAATTTTCACATCTGTCGACACCTGCTTTCTTTGGGATTGGAATTATTATATTCTTCTTGATATCTGAGGGTATTTCACCTGTCTCATATATCTTGCTCACCAGATGGTAGAGTTTTGTCACGACTGGCTCTCCCAAGGCTGTTAGTAGTTCTGTTGGAATGTTTTCTACTCCCGGGGCCTTGTTTCGACTCAGGTCTTTCAGTGCTCTGTCAAACTCTTCACGCAGTATCATATCTCCCTTTTCATCTTCATCTTCATCTACATCCTCTTCCATTTCCATAATATTGTCCTCAAGTAATATTGTCCTCAAGTACATCACCCTTGTATAGAACCTCTATATACTCCTTCCACCTTTCTGCTTTCCCTTCTTTGCTTAGAACTGGGTTCCATCTGAGCTCTTGATTTTCATACAAGTGGTTCTCTTTTCTCCAAAGGTCTCTTTAATTTACTTGTAGGCAGTGTCTATTTTGCTCCTCGTGAGATAAGCCTCTATATCCTTACATTTGTCCTCTAGCCATCCCTGCTTCCATTTTGCACTTCCTGTCGATCTCATTTTTGAGACGTTTGTATTCCTTTTTGCCTGCTTAATTTTTTATATTTTCTCCTTTCATCAATTAAATTCAATATTTCTTGTGTTACCCCAGGATTTCTACTAACCCACGTCTTTTTACCTACGTTATCCTCTGCTGCCTGCACTACTTCATCCCTCAAAGTTACCCATTCTTCTTGTACTGTATTTCTTTCCCCCATTCGTGTCAGTTGTTCCCTTATGCTCTCCCTGAAACTCTGTACAACCTCTGGTTCAGTCAGTTTATCCAATTCCCATCTCCTTAAATTCCCACCATTTTGCAGTTTCTTCAGTTTTAATCTACAGTTCATAGCCAATAGATTGTGGTCAGAGTCCACATCTGCCCCTGGAAATGTCTTACAATTTAAAACCTGGTTCCTAAATCTCTGTCTTACCGTTATATAATCTATCTGAAACCTGTCAGTATCTCCAGCTTTCTTCCATGTATACAACATTCTTTCATGATTCTTAAAGCAAGTGTTAACTATGATTAAGTTGTGCTCTGTGCAAAATTCTACAGGCGGTTCCCTCTTTCATTTCTTATTCCCAGTCCATATTCACCTACTACGTTTCCTTCTCTCCCTTTTCTTACTGCCGAATTCCAGTCATCAATAACTATTAAATTTTCGTCTCCCTTCACTATCTGAATAATTTCTTTTATTTCATCATACATTTCTTCAATTTCTTCGTCATCTGCAGAGCTAGTAGGCATATAAACTTATACTACTGTAGTAGGCGCCGGGTTCGTGTCTATCTTGGCCACAATAATGCGTTCACTATGCTGTTTGTAGTAGCTAACCCACACTCATATTTTTTTATTCATTATTAAACCGACTCCTGCATTACCCCTATTTGATTTTGTATTTATAACCCTGTATTCACCTGACCAAAAGTCTTGTTCCTCCTGCCACCGAACTTCACTAATTCCCACTATATCTAACTTTAACCTATCCATTTCCCTTCTTAAATTTTCTAACCTACCTGCCCGATTAAGAGATCTGACACTCCACGTTCCAATCCGTAGAATGCCAGTTTTATTTCTCCTGATAAAGACATCCTCTTGAGTAGTCCCCGCTCGGAGATCCGAATGGGGGACTATTTTACCCAAGAGGACGCCATCATCATTTAACCATACAGTAAAGCTGCATGCCCTCAGGAAAAATTACGGCTGTAGTTTCCCCTTGCTTTCAGCCGTTTGCAGTACCAGCACAGCATGGCCGTTTTGGTTAGTGTTACAAGGCCAGATCAGTTGCCCCTGCAACTACTGAGAAGGCTGCTGTCCCTGTTCAGGAACCACACGTTTGTCTGGCCTCTCAACAGATACCCCTCCGTTATGGTTGCACCTACGGTACGGCTATCTGTATCGCTAGGTCCATTGTTCATGCGGGCGGGGGGGGGGGGGGGGGGGGGGGGAGGGGGGGTGTAGTCGTTCGGTTTTCCGGATGAACATAGTTTTTTTCTGGATTTTCAACTCCCGGGCTTTTTCCCGCCCACTGTATTCATGTCGCATTTCAGTTTTGACTTTCGATAATGGCGGCTATTCTGAGATGTGAGTTTTGAAAGATGTCCTACAAATATTATCGATATACCCTTCTTCCAGAATATCATTGTGCTTTTGTCATTCTGCAGATTTCCGGTATCAGCAATTTCTGTGAATGCTAGTTTCCAGTATTTGTTATTCTTAGCTGTGATTTGTCACAGTTAACGAATCCAGGTCTTGTATCCCTCCGCACTCTAACACTGCTATTTCTGCAATTTCTGTGACTCCTGTGATTTATCATCTTATGAAAAAGTTACACTTGCCCACACAGAAAATTACATCTCAAGAAAACTGTCATTAGTAAGTATGTTTTACATTTGTTCTTCCGTTGGCTTTAATTTTGCAGTAAAGAAACAATTGTGAAAATATTAATTGTGTAGTTATATGTAATTAGCCATACAGTACCATAATAATTCGTGTTTAGAAAACGAATTCTAACGTATTGTTATGTTTCTCAGGTACCCGAACTCAGTACAGCAATAATTCAAAATATCATTGCCAACAGATCTGGAGAAATTGCCATTGCGTCTTTAGAATGTATTCGTCAGACGAGAGGTTAGTTTCTAAGTGTTTCAATGAACTTAATTACTTAAGTGAGATTGTTCTTGCAAATGTGAAACATCCCCCATTGCGTGGCTTTCATTACAGGAAATATTGGCAATACTACACTGTCAATTACATTGCTGGTAATTAGTGGCAACAAAAACCTTTAATAATCCTTGTGATTTTGCAGATGCAGTTCCGACTCTGATTGCTGTACGTATCTATCCACATAAAGGCTCTTGAGAGAGAATCGTGAAGACACCTCGAAAAGTCATGCGCACCGTTTTTTGAGACAGAAAAGGCATTTTGGTCATTGAGTTCTTACCACGAGGCCAAACAATCAATGCACATGTTTACTGCAAGCCCATTAAGAAATTACGGTGCACAATACAGAACAGGCGCTGAGGATTACTGTCAACAGTTGTTTTTTTCCATGATAATGCCTGACCTCAAACGGCGAATGACCAAACGACTCTTACAGGAATTTCACTGGGACATGTTTGACCATCCTCAGTACAGCCTGGACCTCGCTCCTAGCGACTTTCATCTCTTCTTACACCTAAAATCTGTCCTTGGTGGTCAACACTTCAACGCTGATGACGAGCTGAAAGAACATGTTAGCTATGTAGAAAAGAAGTTTAACAGTTGTAGATTTTTGTACAATAAATATTTTTCTATATCTATACACGTTTGTTTTATATAACCAAACGGAACTTACTTTCCCTGGCTGAAAAGAAGGGACAAAGGAAGGGGAATATATTGACTGTAAATGAAAGAACTGGGGCCCGAAGATCCGCTAGAATTTCGGAACTTCGTTAGGATGGACATGGCCTGTTTTGAGAAGCTGCTGTCTATGATAGAAGATGGAATCAGAAAGAGTGTCACAGCCATGACGGAAGCTATCCCACCTTCTCGAAAGTAAGAATTAAATCATATGTTGATACGTTTTGTGATCATACCAGGCTAGATTAGTGATGAAATACCAGTAAACGTCCTGTTATGTTGTATTCTGGTTGTAACATTTCGTTTTCTGGGGAATCTTTTAAGAGTCTGGCATTTAGCCACAGAATAACACAGCTCATCATTTCAAAAGTTGTTGTGGATGTAAGCACTGCACTGTGCAGCACTTACTTAAAGGTGTACTTGTGTTATTTTTCCAAGTTTTGAATATACAGTATGTAAGTGCTACTCAGTCAGTCCTCGTCTATCGCACTGGGCGAAACTGCATGGACTTTGTCGCCTATCACTGCCAGTTTCTCTTTTCTGGCATGCTGAAATAAAACAGAGGTGCAATCAAAACAAATATGAACGTTCGTAAGCTGAGGCATTACGATATAAATCGAAAATCACTGTGTGGCATTATATGCATATTACTCGGAAAGAAAAGATTGCCGACATATCGTTTTATGATACAGCAAGTCACACATACAGCTTTCCTCATTGTATGCCTAAATTAAGACGCTTAACGCCTCTTTGATCCATTTCATTTCTAGAATACGAAGTAATCAGTAGAAATAATTCTTTCAGTTCTAAACTTCCGTCAGGTCACGCATGCGCACTAGGCTGTGATAACTTGCGCATGTCAGAAGCAGGTGCCACAGTGCTTTCTGCTTGCTATTTGTTTATTGTTGGGTGACTAGAGGCAAATTACAGTTTTTCGTGTTAGAGATTTTCCTCATTTTTTTCAGTAAGTAGGTTTTGTAAATGCAGTAAAAAACAGCAATATTTTTTTCCAGTAGACTTACCTTTATACTAGCTGTTTGGGAAAGCATATTGTTCTATTTATTGCTTCATATTCTAGAAATGGAAGGGAACAAAGAGGCTTTAAGCATCCTAATTCAGGCGTACAGCGAAGAAAAGTGCATGTTCGATACGCACGACCTGCTATATCATAATAAGGTATATCGGCATCGTTGATTTCTGAATGATATGCATATAATGTTACACGATTATTCTCGATTCGTATCTCAATGCCTTAGCATACGGAAGTTCATGTTTGATTCGATTCCATCTCTTGCTTTATTTCAGCGAGCCAGTAAAGAGAAACAGGCAGTGATAGGCAATAAAGTTTGCACAGTGTTGCCCATTGTGTAAGAAAGACTGCAAAACTCGTTTCATGTCCCTGCAGTCGCACTTTTGTGGAGAGCTAAAAAAAATTAGAGCCAGTGAGCATAGTGGTGCTGGGGCAAACGAAGTTTATGAACCTACTGTGTGGTGGTTCCATCCTTTGAAGTTTTTAAAGGACTATGTGACACTGAGAAAAACAGTGACAAACATCCTACACTGTATAGTAAGTTCGAACATTTTGTTGTACTTCCTTTGTAGGAATTCTGTATTGTGTAAGACAGCTTATTCTGATTTAAGATTGTAGATGGATATTCCAACTCAATTAGTATATATGCTTATGTTAGTGAATGGTATTTTGGCAAACAAGTCACACTTTCATACTACCATGTTGGTTCATAGATTTCAGTGTCATTAGGGGTTCACCAATGAACAATCTGCTGTTGACTGACATGGGCCTTATATATCTCAGATACAACAGTCACTCATCAAATCCGTGTAGCATGACCATTGTTAATGACTCTTGTGTAAGTATTTACATAAATTTAAATAAAAGTTGTAAACAGTAATTGCAGCAGGTGAATAAAACATCAACTATTTCAGGATACTGAGGTGACCAGAGTAACTGAAGAGGCCATAGTAAATGAGGGATATAGTGAAGATGACAACAGCAATGTAAGTGCATAAACAGTGTTCTCATGTATGTTGATAACAGTTCACTAGCCATAAAGCTCTCTTGACAAAAAGAATGTAACATTTTGATTATATTGTATACATTTGCTGCAACAAAATAGTACTTTACTTTCATAAAGTCATTTACATTAACAAAATTTTACATAGATAACTTTAAACAGGCTACTGTAGTTTACATAACCACTTTAATGTTAGATATTGTCATATGTATGTAGCACAGTACTGTATCAGTTTTCCATTTTCAGTACTCCCAAGACATATTTACTGTGGAGTGGGCAGAGAGAAGTACACCTGTATCAACACCTCTGATATCACCACAATCACCTCTAAGTGAGCATTATGCTTCAGCAAGGAAGAGGTGTAGGAGGGACAATGAGGATGAACTCGCCACATCAGCATTGTCAGTTTTAAGAGACATTCAAGTTTCAATTATTGGCGGCAGTGAAGATAAGTTTTGGCAGTAGTTGCTGCTGAATTGAAAAAAAAATGAAACATCTAGCAATGAAGGCTGAAGTAAAATTGAATGTGATTAACTCTATCATGGATGGAATACAAAAAGAAATCAGTAACTGATTTTAAAGTTAAGAGATTGCCTTTCAATTATGAGTTATTTTTAAATAAAAGATTGTCTTTTGTAAATTATTACTGTTAAAAGTTTTACTTCTTAACAGTTTCCCACTGTCATGAAATATAACCTGTTGTACCAAAGAATTCACAAAATTTTTCGCGCGCTTTTCTGGCACACAGTGACTTGTGATTTCCACTCTGCTGGGGTATGCTAGAGAGAGATCTCTCTTCTCTCCAGGAACCATTGTTTGTGGTGCACAAGTCAGAGTTTTCTGTATCAGTATGTGTCAGATATGTGCTTTCTGCCTCTTCAGTCAAGTAGTTGTGCAGTATCCACAAAATGAATAATTAATTCCACTTTCTGAACAGGTAGTTGAATTGTACTGAGAAGAACTCTGAAGTGTTCGGCCAGAATTTAAAAGTGTTTTACACTGCCCGCCTCCCTCTTAGGTCTGTAGTTAAAAATCTGGGCTTCTGTTTCTGCCAGTCTCTATAGGGTTTCATGATATATGGCTCCAGGTGAAAGGCATCATCAAGTACCATATATGGCACTTCAGTGCCAGCAAGTGATTTTTTTCTGTGGTACCTTCAGCCAGTTTTACCGAAGTGCACTGCTGACCAGGCTGTTTGCATACACCCCACCATCACTCACTCTCCCATTGCACCCAATGTCGATTAAAGAGAATCGGTACCTAGCTAGTAAAACAATGCTGTGGATTTCTTTATAATTGAAGTACGCTGATCCAGCAGCTCGTGGTGGGGCATTGCTCCTGAAAATAAAAGTAAGTAGTTTTATATAGCAGTACATAGACTTCCAGTGTGAAAGATAAAAACTGCCTTAAGCTGAGTCTGATGATTTCATTAAAAGCATTTTAAATGCATTTCATTATTGTCAGATTTTCTCCATATTATGTGGCTTACCATTGCAGTTTGGGAACTGCCACAGTTCATCTAATCTTTGGCAATTTTCTCCCACAACCGACCGAGGTGGCGCAGTGGTTAGCACACTGGACTGCATTCAGGAGGACGACGGTTCAATCCCGTCTCCGGCCATCATGATTTAGGTTTTCCGTGATTTCCCTAAATCGCTTCAGGCAAATGCCGGGATGGTTCCTTTGAAAGGGCACGGCCGATTTCCTTCCCCATCCTTCCCTCACCCGAGCTTGCGCTCCGTCTCTAATGACCTCGTTGTCGACGGGACGTTAAACACTAATATCCTCCTCCTCCTTTTCTCCCACTCTTCTTCTGTTTATGGTGCCTGTAACATTTTATACTTAATTACTGTCTGAATGGCACTATATATATATATATATATTTTCCAAACTCGAAAAAATAACTAGTGCACCTACTGATCCTTTAAAGTGTTGCAAATTGCAGTGCGTACATCCACAACAAATTTTGAAATGGTGGGCTGTGCTATCCTGTGGCTGAAAGCCAGACTCTTAAAAGATTCCCCAGTCGCCAGGAACCGTAATATTACAACTACCCTGCAACATAACAGGGCATGCAATGGTATTTTATCAGAGATCTTGGCTGGTATGATCACAAAATGTATAAACATATAATTCTTACCTTCGAGAAGGTGAGGTAGCCTCCCTCGTGACTGTGTCACACTTTTTGATTCCATCTTCTATCATAGGCAGCAGCTTCTCGAAGCAGGCCATGTCCATCCTAACGAAGCTCCGAAATTCTTGCGGATCTTCGGGCCTCAGTTCTTTCATTAAGAGTGAATATATTCCCCTGCCTTGGTCCTTTCTTTCCAGCCAGGGTCGAACCCAACAACATCTGACTTTTTGTTTTTGTCTCCATTCCGACCTAATCTGAAGATCTACTGTCACTGCCAGGGCAATAGCTCCAAAAACAAGTGGATCGACCATATGCAGTATGCTGTATAAATGTAAATTTCGATAGACATATACCTTTGTAGCCAAGCGTCGTAATATAAAACAGTTGAGTCTGTAATTCAGAACAGTACTAACCTACATAAGAGAAAAACAATTACTTAATAAATAATGGTAAAAAGCAATTTCTTATTAAATAGGAACCTTGAGCTCACAGAAATAATTTGAACATATGACGCTCCAGTATATCACACAGTCGCTCTTGAGTTGCATGCAGTAGAACAAATGACTTTACAAGACATCAGACAAGTTTTTTCCCCGCACATATCGTCTGCTGCTCACACGTATCGTCTGATACTGTGCATGCACGCTAGGTATATTACTAACTTTCTCCACAGAAAACATTGACATTGTTTTGCTGTTAATCTTGTTGTTGTCAGTTGTAACACAGAAAATCCTATATCCAATAAGTCAAGGACATTTATTATGTCTAATAACACTTCGTGTAGCAACCACACAGAAATAGTTTACACCAGTAGGATGTGAAAAACATCTCTGTAATCAGTCCTTACACTCTGCAACATAAACACTAATACTGAAATTGCAACATGTTCTGAACTATATGGCATGCCCAATATGCTGCCTCCGTTGTAATCCGTGTAAGAGTTTAGATGAATTTCATCAGCATTCAGAATAACATCTACATCATTGACGTTCAAATAGTGAAACTTCTGTTTTGCATAAGATAGGAAGTTATTTACCCCAAATTTTCATGCAATGGGTTTTCATTAAATCTGCTGCATATTCTAGGTAGAGTACTTTGATGTGGAATTTTCAGTAATGAACTGCTATGTACAAACTTATAGGCATGAGAAGAAATGTAAAATAAACAACAAAATATCATCAATGTGGAACTACACTTATAATTAAATTTTTTGAGGTTTATAAGCCTAACTTTTTCAGATGTAAATTCCAACATTTCCTTTTCAAACTCATTCCACTTTATTTTTAGTACTCCTAAACTCTCAGTAACTACTCCTACTACATTCTCTATGCAACTTTCTGAGCACCCGTAATTTATGTCTGAACATTCTTGTAACAGACTCACAATTTCTTGTACATTATTTACTGCTCGAGGAAAAGACCTATTTCCTAATACCTCCAGTTGCAAATTTTTCTTGAATAATGAAATATTTAAATCCATTTCTACAACAACAGTGGTACTGGGTTTCTTGTGATCTTCAAAAAATACACAAACTCACTCTTCCTTTCAGTTACACTCCACTCACAGGGTAATTCCTCTTCCTTGGCACATAACAGTAACTCTTCTAAATAACTGAAGCTGAAAGCTTTATCGTAGTCTTTTTTAGTAGACAAACTATACTGTAGAGCTGCTGCTATGTGTTCATTTTGTAGCCTTTCTCCTCTGTCCATGTCTGCTGTCTTCTTTTGATAATTAGTGAGAACAGTTTGGGAATATCGATGGTACTATTCATGGCTTCAAATGTGGGTTTTGGAGGGGGCACATAATAACTGCCCTCTGCCTTCATCCCAAATTTGTGTTTCCCACAGAACATCATCTTTCCGAGTGTGGACATGGCATACCTGTAAATACAAATGAATAAATAATGGGGATTGCACAACCAGGTATTTATGTTTCATAACAGATTTATCAGAACTGTTTTATGTACTATATAAAGTTAATATCCTGCTGTAAAAACACAACAACCCTCTCATCGCAAAGAAAGAGAGACACTCATGAATATGGAACATGGGAGAATCTGGAACTCATGCCAGTGCATCATGGCAATAAATTCAAGAGAACAACTAAAAACAGTTGGGAGAGGAAAGAAGTTAACTTGTTCCATAGTATATTAAAGGTTTCCAGAATGAGACTTTCACTCTGCAGCAGAGTGTGCGCTGATATGAAACTTCCTGGCAGATTAAAACTGTGTGCCCGACCCAGAGTCGAACTTGGGACCTTTGCCTTTCGCGGGCAAGTGCTCTATCATCTGAGCTACCGAAGCACGACTCACGCCCGGTCCTCACAGCTTTACTTCTGCTAGTATCTAGTCTCCTACCTTCCAAACTTTACAGAAGCCATGTCTCTGCAGTATCCTTTCTTTCAGGAGTGCTAGTTCTGCAAGGTTTGCAGGAAAGCTTATGTAAAGTTTGGAAGGTAGGAGAAGAGATACTGGCAGAAGTAAAGCTGTGAGGACTGGGCGTGAGTCGTGCTTCGGTAGCTCAGATGGTAGAGCACTTGGCCGCGAAAGGCAAAGGTTCCGAGTTTGAGTCTTGCTCAGGCACACAGTTTTAATCTGCCAGGAGGTTTCATATCAGCACACACTCCGCTGCAGAGTGAAAATCTCATTCTGGAAACATCCCCCAGGCTGTGGCTAAGCCATGTCTCCGCAGTATCCTTTCTTTCAGGAGTGCTAGTTCTGCAAGGTTCGCAGGAGAGCTTCTGTAAAGTTTGGAAGGTAGGAGCGAGATACTGGCAGAAGTAAAGCTGTGAGAACGGGCGTGAGACGTTCTTCGGTAGCTCAGATGGTAGAGCACTTGCCCACGAAAGGCAAAGGTCCCGATTTCGATTCTTGGTCGGGCACAAAGTTTTAATCTGCCAGGGAGTTTTCTATTAAAAGTATTTGGTATTGTTAAGTGCTCAAATGTTATAAATTAATAATGATGATAATACAAATGTTTATGGATAAAAACTAAAAGTTGTGTATTTATGCACCTATCAAAACCTTTCTGAAACCTGTGTAACTACGAACTATTTTAAGGGATAGTGCTTTTATTGAGTACCTGTGAGCCCTTTTGTAACTACTAATTCACTGTCAAGTCATACACACAAACTGACAGTGTTAAGAAAGCTAAAACATGACCACTTATGTGCTGCATATTAGCATAAACATATGCACACAATTACTTTCAAACAATATTATTTCGCACTTAATGATGGAAGGGTAGGGCACTTACGTCTATCTGAAATTCAGACCCAGAAATTAAGACAATTTGCAAAAAGAATTGATGCACTATACTTGCTGCTTTTTTATGTTTTTTACATGTGTATGTTCACAGATTTTTTTGTATTTGTATCTGCTGAGACGATAAACCCTTGATCACAAAAATAGTTCCTGTCTTTCCATTTGCTATATCCTACACATGCACTTCTCCCTTTTGTGGAGCACTGTATATAAATTTCTAAAGAAAAATATTTATTCATTGTAAGATCAGAAAGATTTTTCACTCAGTGTTATGCCCAAAATTACTAACAGCATACCTGCCAACATTCAAAAACAGAAATCTAGAAGATACCAAATTGCAAAAATTTAACGCATGCATGCGTCTCAAGTCGTTCAAACAAAGTGAGAAAAGACTACATAGAAAGAGATTACAGATAAAGTTCACACACATAATGTAGGCTAAATTTTAAGATCACTATTTTCAAACTCTGAATTAGGTACTTACACAAGTTACTTGCTGATGAGTGTTAATTTTTTGTCACTTAACATTGGGAACAGTTTACACACTACAAAAAAAGAGCTTTTCTGCTCTTAATCTTGCAAGCCACAATATGAACGACACTGTCAAAACTACTAAACTGAACGTTCATGTACACTTATTTACAAATTTTCTCAAGTTCACAGAACACTCGCTATATTCCATCACAGGCTGCAGAGGAGAGATGAAGATGAGTAGCTTTCTTCAGAAATTCTGAAGGAAAATTATTTATGTGACATGGACTGCTGATTCGTGTTTTCAAAACAGAAATGGATCCCAGAGTTTTATTTGACATGGAGGACCTAAACTGATTGCGACTCTTGTTCACCAAACTGAACACATGCTCACACTCAGCATTGCTGTGTGGTAGAGTCAAAACAGAAAGCATTAGCCTGGATAACCTATCATAATTTGGAACGCCATCAGCTCTACGAATGCTCATCAAGCTATCCCATTTGGTATCATCTCTCAAGTTCTTGCTCTCAAGAGTAGCAGAGCAATCAGCCTGCAAAATGAATCAATTTTCCTACTGCTATCCTTCATTTTCGTATTGGAGACGTGTTTACTAGATTTAACATGAGTTATTAATGTTGGAAACATTCATATATTACTCTTTGATGTGTTGTATGTGTGATAGTTTATGTTTTCTCCATGATCTCCGTTATGTAGATCGTTGAATAAATGGTCACTAAAATTGCGTGTTCCTGGCAATATAGTGTATTGCGTATTTGATTAAAAGGTCAACTTTATAATCTCACAGAGGACTAATTAGAGTCAATATCTAATAAGTTATGGGCCCAGGAGAGATTAGTAAACTCTCCATACGAAAGAAACAATCTGATAAATCAAGGCTACATAATTTTCGCGCGTGTTCAACGTGATGCTATCTTTTGTTTTTTTGCAGAGAAACTTTCAAGATTTATTTGTTTAACTATCTGAACGTATTCAAGATGGCTTTGGGTGGACAATCACTGTTTAATTTTGAAAAGATGACCGGTATGACACACTACAACGACTGGAAATTCACGATGGAAATGTACCTGAAACATGAGGGACTATGGGAGAATTGCTGGCACTGATGAAGATGAGAAGAATGTACAGAAAGCCTTATCGAAATTATGTTTATCTGTAAATTCATCTGTGTATCCTAAACTTCGTGCAGCAACGACTGCTAAAGAAGCATGGCAAAATTTACAATCTGCATTTGAAGATAAGAGTTTATCTAGTTATATTGGGCTGTTACAATGCTTAATAAATGTACGATTGGCTTCTGAGAAAAATATGGAGGCGTATTTGTCGAAAATTATGTCTCTTGCTCAACAAATTCGAAGCACTGGTAAGAAAATGAACGATGATTTCGTAGCTGCAATAATGCTAAGTGGACTTCCAGCAGATTTCCAACCTTTGATTATGGCAATTGAGAATTCTGGTGTCAAGATAACTAGTGATTTAGTTAGTCAGCGATTAATTGAAGAATCGACGAAACGTCAGTTTGTATCCACAAATGAGACCACAGATTCGGCACTGGCTGCTAGTAAGCAGGACAGTAAACACCAGAAGACGAATATCCAACGTGATGTGCGAAATATCAAGTCTTTTAAGTGTTATAAATGTCAGAAATCTGGTCACAAGGCGAATGAGTGTTGAACAAAGAAGAAACCAAATAAATTTTCAAATTCTGCGAATGCAGTGAGAACTGAAAACGAAATTGTGTTTATGGCTCTAACTGCATCTTCGCATCATAGTGATGGCTGGTACGTGGATTCCGGGTGTTCACGACACATGACGAATCAAAGAGACTCGTTCAACACTTTCCAATCGACCACAGCTGCTAAAGTGACAGTAGCAGATAACTGCAATCTTCAGGCTATTGGAGAAGGCTACGTTATCTTCCAGTTACTTGTGACGACAAGAATAAACAGATAACTGCTAATGATGTTGCGTATGTTCCAAGTCTTGCTTACAACCTACTGTCGGTTACTCAGATGACAAGACGTGGATTGTGTGTATTGTTTGGCAATGTGCAGTGCGGTGTATACAATAAAAGTGATGTAACTGTTTCTGGAACACCAGTAGCAACTGCAACTCAAGTAAATGGTATGTATCGATTAGATGAAGTGCATCATTACGCGAATGTTATAGAAATTTACAGTAATGAATTGTGGCATCGAATATTGGGACATTTGAATCGTGTAAGCATGCATTTATTAAAAGAAAAAGTGGCTGATGGACTGAACTGGACGAACGTCAATTTAGATCCATGTATTCCCTGCATAAAAGGTAAACAGTCTCGACAACCTTTTCCTAAAACATCAAGTAGAAGAGCAAAAGATCTACTTGACATTGTGCATTCTGATGTTTGTGGACCAATGAGCACGGCTTCGTGAGAGGATCACGATATCTTCTCACTTTTACGGATGATCTGTCAAGAAAATCTTTTGGTTATATGCTAAAATCAGCAACAGAAGTCTGTGACACATTCATAGAATTCAAAGCACGAGTAGTAAATGAAACTGGTCTAAAAATCAAAATACTTCGAACAGACAATGGAAAAGAGTTCGTCAATCGGCGCATGAAGTAATTTTTAAAGACGAATGGAATTCAACATGAAACAACAACCCCTTACACGCCAGAACGCTTAAATCGGACAATCATTGAAAAAGCAAGATCAATGTTAACAGATGCAAGTCTGAGTAGACAATTTTGGGCTGACGCTGTAAACACAGCAATTTGTTTGAAGAATCAATCTCCAACAAAAGCTGTTAAGAATGTCACTCCTGAGGAATTATGGAGTGGCCGTCGGATAAATCTGAGTCATTTACGAAACTTTGGATGTCGAGCATTTGTACATATGCCAAAAGAAAAAAGGACGAAATTAGAAGACAAATCTACGGAACTTATCTTTGTTGGATATTGCGAAGATTCTAAAGCATATCGTCTGATTGATCCAAATTCACCAAGGGCAGTTGTGAAAGCCCGTGATGTGCAATTCATCGAAAACTCGCACTTGTGGAAACAGTATTCCAAACAGTAACCCAATTGACGATAATCGTATAGACAGACCTCAACTAGCGCCAGCACCTAATATCACTGAAGAGGCAACTGAACTGACACAACGTGCTGAAGTTGACAGAAATGCAGTTTATCTTGAATTACCACAAAGCGACACTGAGAAAACAGTAAATAGCAACATACATAGTCACACGAAAGTTGCGCAACCAGAAATGCAACCAGAAATTAGAAAATCATCACATGAAAAAAATCAAATACTAAATATTTTAATGATGATTTCGCTTGTCTTGCTTGTATTTCTGAACCAAATTCGTTTGAAGAAGCAATGAATTGTGATGACTGAAAAATGGAAGGAAGCCTTAGATAATGAATACAAATCTTTACTTGAAAATGAAACATGGATTTTGACTGATTTACCACCAGGCAGGAAGGTAATTAATTCGAAATGGGTGTTCAAGGTGTGATGTATAATTTGATATACAGGGTGAGTCACCTAACGTTACCGCTGGATATATTTCGTAAACCACATCAAATACTGACGAACCGATTCCACAGACCGAACGTGAGGAGAGGGGCTAGTGTAATTGTTTAATACAAACCATAAAAAAATGCACGGAAGTATGTTTTTTAACACAAACCTACGTTTTTTTAAATGAAACCACGTTAGTTTTGTTAGCACATCTGAACATATAAACAAATACGTAATCAGTGCCGTTTGTTGCATTGTAAAATGTTAATTACATCCGGAGATATTGTAACCTAAAGTTGACGCTTGAAACCTCCAACGTTCAGTTGCGTGTTGTAACAAACACGGGTCACGGTCGGCGAGCAGCATGTGCAGGGACATGCTTACTAAGACGACCGTGTTTACGAGTGTGGCTGTAGTGCACTGTTGTGGTTTGGTCTAGCTGTCGCAGTGTCCGCATGTAGCGCTTGCTGCTATTGTTACTCTGCATTTGTCTCCGCACGCAGACCAACTGTAGTACATCGTGTTACCAGACGTCTGTGATAGTGTAGTGTTGTAGGAACTGTGACCATGGTGTATTCGAACTCTGAAAAGGCGGAGATGATACTCATATATGGCGAGTGTCGACGTAATGCAGCTGAAGCCTGCAGGGTGTATGCAGAACGCTACCCAGACAGAGAGCATCCAACGTGCCGCACATTGCAAAACATCTACCGCCAACTGTATGCAACAGGTATGGTCGTAGCACGCAAACGGGTCCGTAACAGGCCCGTCACAGGAGAAGCGGGTGTAGTTGGTGTGTTAGCTGCTGTTGCCATGAACCCACACATGAGTACACGGGTCATTGCGAGAGCCGGTGGACTGAGTCAAAGTAGTGTCATGCGCATACTGCATCGTCACCGCTTTCACCCGTTTCATGTGTCGCTACATCAGCAATTACATGGTGATGACTTTAATCATCGAGTGCAATTCTGTCAATGGGCATTAACAGAGAATGCGTTGCAGTTCTACCTGTTTACCGATGAAGCGGGTTTCACAAACCACGGGGCAGTGAATCTACGGAACATGCATTACTGGGCCGTGGACAATCCTCGCTGGTTCAGACAGGTGGAGCGACAGCGACCGTGGACTGTAAATGTATGGTGCGGAATCATTGGCGACCACCTCATTGGACCTCACTTCATTGCAGGGGCCCAAACAGCTGCAACATACATCGCGTTTCTACAGAATGATCTGCCAACGTTGCTCGAAAATGTCCCACTGGAAACGCGTCGACGTATGTGGTATCAGCATGATGGTGCACCTGCACATTCTGCAATTAACACTAGGTTGGCCCTTGACAGGATGTTCGATGGGCGTTTCATAGGACGTGGAGGACGCATAAGTTGGCCAGCCCGTTCTCCTGATCTTACACCTCTCAACTTCTTTCTGTGGGGTACGTTAAACAAGAATGTGTACCGTGATGTGCCTACAACCCCAGAGGATATGAAACAACGTATTGTGGCAGCCTGCGGCGACATTACACCAGATGTACTGCGGCGTGTACGACATTCATTACGCCAGAGATTGCAATTGTGTGCAGCAAATGATGGCCACCATATTGAACATCTATTGGCCTGACATGTCGGGACACACTCTATTCCACTCCGTAATTGAAAACGGAAACCACGTGTGTACGTGTACCTAACCCCTCATGGTAATGTACATGTGCGTCAGTGAAAAAGACCAATAAAAAGGTGTTAGCATGTGGACATAATGTGCTGTTCCAGTCTCTTCTGTACCTAAGGTCCATCACCGTTCCCTTTGGATCCCTACGTAATTCGGTGCTCTCTGATACACACGATCGAACAGCGGAGGAGTGGTACTCAAGTGTCAACTTTAGGTTACAATATCCCCGCATGTAATTAACATTTTACAATGCAACAAACGGCACTGACTACGTATTTGTTTATATGTTCAGATGTGCTAACAAAACTAACGGGGTTCCATTTTTAAAAAAACGTAGGTTTGTGTTAAAAAACATACTTCCGTGCATTTTTTTATGGTTTGTATTAGCCAAGTACACTAGCCCCTCTCCTCACGTTCGGTCTGTGGAATCGATTCGTCAGTATTTTATGTGGTTTACGAAATATATCCAGCGGTAATGTTAGGTGACTCACCCTGTATATATAAATTTTCGGTGCCTACAGCGTCACGTCTTTCAGTGTCACACAAATTTTTATTTTTAAAGGGGAGCACTTAAGGCTATTATCATGGGTTCGCCCCTCAAATTTCTCCCTCATATCCCAAAATAGTCGTCTGATGTAGTACATACTGAAAAAATAAATTCCTTTTAAAGCACAGTTTCGTATATAATTTATATTCAAAACCTTACACCTGTGTCACAGAACAAATCCTACATCGAGAATACTTTACACAAGTTTAAGGGAAGAAATGCTTCTGATAATTATTACAGTATTTAAAGATCAAAATATGAACAGGCTGAAATGAACAAACATTACATGAGACTATGTTAATCAATTCAACTGTAAAAAGCTAAGGAGCATATTATTAGCATAATGAGAAATATGCAAAAGTTAAATGGCAAAATGAGCTCTTCTCAATTGGGAGTAAATCAAAACAATCAGAATGGCCGAAAGAGAGCACAATAACATGAGCCATAAACGAATTAGAGGTAACCAACGAAGCAAATAAGAGAATAGGCAAAAATGAGATGCCAACAAAATGAGAGCTGGCCGAACTCCGTCGACACTTCTATACGGTTGCACTCGTGGCGGCACCTTGCGGCTCTTACGCAACATGCTCGCCTGCGATCGCAATGCACTCTTAGCGTTCGCGGCGGCGTCTAGTGGCCCGTACACAAGTTGCGCGACTGCTGTCGCAGGTCGACCCTTAATCTATGAGTTACAAAGGTGAAAGAAACGTCAAATGGTGAAATTGAACGTTATAAGGCTCGTTTTGTAGGTGAAGGTTATTCCCAAATACCAGGAATAGACTTTGATGAAACGTTCTCGCCTGTTGTTCGTCATTCTTCACTTCGCATCCTGTTAGCTTTACCAGCTGAATTTGATCTTGACATTGAACATATGGATGTTATTCCTATATGGTGATCTCGATGGAGAAGTTTACAGTCGTCAACCTGAAGGCTACGTGAAGAAGGGAGAGGAGATGAAGGTTTGCAAGCTGAAGAAAGCAATTTACAGTTTAAAACAGGCGTCACGCGTTTGGAATATGAAATTAAATGTGACACTACACAAAATGAACCTAAGGAAGTCAGAATATGATTCTTGCATTTACTTCAGAATAGAGAAACAAAATATACTCATTATAGCTATTTATGTAGACGACTTGATCATTTTCTCTAATAGAAATAATAGGTGGAAGAAAGAATTGAAGAAAGGATTAATGAATCAGTTTAAGATGAGAGATCTTGGTGAACTTAGTTGGTGTCTTGGCACGAGAATAAAACGAAACAGGAAACAAGGGACGATAAGTATTGATGAAAGCAAATATGCAGCAAACATACTCAAGAAATTTGGTATGGAACATTGTAATCCGTTTGCATATCCATATGAACCTGGTTCAAAGCTGCAAAAATGTGAAAATAAATTGACAGATGAGGAAAACCATGTGTTACATCGCATTCCTTATCAGCAAGCCATAGGATCACTGCTGTATCTAGTTCAAAGCACAAGCAAGACCGGACATTGCATATGCTGTGGTGGTTCTAAGCAGATTCAATTCTAATTATCGGAAAATCCACTGGGAAGCGGTCAAACGAATTATGTGACACATTAAAGGCACAGTCAATGTAGGACTAACTTTCCGAAGAAGTGGAACAACTGAAATTGAAGGTTTCTATGATGCTGATTATGCAATGCATCAAACCCCCATCAGTGGCTATCTTCAAGTTAGCTGGGACAGCAGTTTCCTGGACTTCAAAACGATAACAAACTGTCGCTCTGTCAACTACAGAAGCTGAGTATATAGCTTTATCAGCAGCAGCACAAGAAGCAGTATACCTTCAAGGATTGCTTCGTGAATTGTGTGTTATGCATAGTGAAAAACCAGTAAGTGTATGCTGTGATAACAGAGGTGCCATTGCACTGAGGCACAATGGTGTGCATCATGCTCAAACAAAACACATTGACGTGAGGCACCACTATATTCGTGATTTAATTAAAATAAGTAAATTCAGTGTGAAACCTATAAATACTGATAAGCAGCAAGCTGATTTTTTGACAAAGGCACTGCCTAAAGGTAAACATCACTGGTGGTGTCAAACTGTGGGACTTTCAGAGTTCACAAATTGACATCTCGAGAACTTGTGAGGGTGTTGGGACCATTCATATTTTACTCTTTGATGTGTTATATGTATGATAGTTCATGTTTTCTCCTTGATCTTCGTTATGTACATCGTTGAATAAATGGTCACTAAAATTGCGTGTTCCTGTCAATATAGTGTATTGCGTATTTGATTAAAAGGTCAACTTTATAATCTCACAGAGGAATAATTAGAGTCAGTACCTAATAATTAATTCAGTTCTTCCTCTGTAAAGAATGTCTATATCACACGAACACATGGAAAAGAAGCTGAATGTTTCATCTTTCTGTGATCATTTAATACACGGAAATTCAGCAGAATATGCATCCCTGAAAGACGGATGATATTGTTTCTTAGTTGAACTCGCTAAATCGCACAAAAAACCCCGGCACAATTGCATGGATACCAGAACATATAGCAAACACCACATAAAAGAGAGCATAAACAAGTCTTTCCCGGTAACATGCAGTCGAAGCACAAAGAGAATGCATTAATGGTGGGCAGGAAATCAAGTATCTGTTAGAAATCACAGTGATTGAAAAGTCACAAACATCACAATGACAACTTTAAGCGGGTATTACTCGACGATGTGCCACAAATGGTACCAGTCTAACACGACAGCCATCTAATGGTAGGTGAAACTACGAAAATTAGCAGACACATTATCTGCGCGCCAGGATAGAGAGCAGTTTTAAGCCTGTATTACATGATACACCTAAACCGTACACCTCTGCACCAGTGCCTCTAATGTGCATATCTGTAACTACATACTGATTCACTTCCGACCTAGTACACCAGTGAATTACTGAAAGATCATGAACGATATTTTCTTTCCTGCAGCAATCAACATGCTACTGCATGTGCAATATCACTTGCTATTGTCAGAGAAACTGGCATTGGGTTATTTGATGGATTTTGCTCCAATGGACATTCATCTCCCACAATAATGAAAAATGTTGTTTGGGTTGGTGTAAAGATATTTTTGAATAACTATCGCAAAAAAAATTAATGAGAATAAAATTTCAAAGAATACCTAGTGAAATGGCAACTCTTTCTAATTAATTTTTCTGCTTAACATAAGTAGAACTTAAATGTGAAACTGTTCTTTTGTATTTGCCTTAGAGTGTTTCTTTCATGAGTAAAAAATAAAATGCCTATCTAACATATTTACACTTTTTAGCTTTATTTTATTGGCATATTATGTAATTGATTGATAAATAAACAATTTCCGATTGTAAAGTTTCCTGTCTTTCACTTTGCATTAGTTGATAAAGTACAAGAGGATGAGTAAAAAATAAAATTCCTATCTAACATATTTGCACTTTTTTAGTTTTATTTTACTGGCATATTACATATTTGATTCCGTATTTAACAACAGAGGCACGTGTAAAAGGTCTTGCCAGATAGATCTCTGAAAACTTACTTAATAATGTCCATAGCAGCTTACAACCAGTAGTGCCATTTATGAACTGCCTTGAAATCTATACAATATTTGCACAGGCTGCACTATTGTTTTGATGGTACATTTGTCTCAACAAATCTGCAAGGAAAATTCTGTTCCTGTATGCTTAGCTATTTACGAAAGAAATATCTTTAGCTTATCCATTATCATACATTTCAACAGAGACTGCACTCTTTCAGCTGTTAAATTACACTGCCAGCAATCAAAACTGGCATTTGATTTTTAAAACGCAATGCATTTAAAGGCTTGTAAGCCTCTCTTCAGGTGTTGCACATGTTGAATTTTTGGTCAGTCAGTTGAAATGACGTGCTGAATGCAGGTAAGTATTCTTTTTTTCCATAGTAATATCATTAAGCCTTTGTTCCTGCCTAGTTGATGTATTGCTCAGCATTGCCATGAGATGGCACATAATTTGCTCTTGAACATATGAGCAGCTTACTTTTATAAACTGTTGATGGTATTATAGTAGTAAATATCAGTTAGCTTGGTATGTGGAGGAAAACAGAGGTGTTTTTTGTTTGTCTATTATCTAATAAATCTTTTCTGAATTTGCGTTGCTGTTTCTTTTTATTTTTTTATGAAATGGGCATAAAGTGTGTTTAACTATGGTGTCATTGTAAATACTAGGTTATTCAATAGCTCAATCTGTTTCCACAACCTTTATTTGACTTTCATATTAGTTGACTTCGCCAGCTCTCTGTTGACTTATATCTCTGCATAACCTAGACCTTGGCTTACACTACAGAACTAACATTTGGGTTGGGGGGGGGGGATGTTAAGTATCATACATCTCTCTCTACCCAAACATATCAGTGCTGCTGCCCGGTAGAAAACATCCAAGTGTAAAATTTCCTCACAGAAAATTAACTTCTGCTTTCATTTCCTCAACCATAGATAAGTTATGCTTTCATAGCATGAGATAAAATTCTTAGAACATGGTATGAACGTCAGCCAACAGATGGCACATGGCATCAACATTATACTGCTTAAATGCAACTTTTAGTTGTTACTTGTGATCCAGCTTGACTGAAATCACAGTGAGGTGTTACAAAGTTGTGATTGTGAAAACTGTGATGTCTCACACCTTTCTTGCCCAACTGTAATGGGAAAGGTGTTTCAATGATTAAGAAGACAATTAATGAATACTGTTTACGCCAAATGTTACATGTAACCTAACTATACAGCTACAATGAGGACAATATAAGTTTATTCATTACTTCTCTTACTTTTGTTAATGCGAGCATCAAGAAATTGAAACCATTCTCCCTATGTAACTATTAGAGCCAAGAAATTGAAATTTTTACTGATAATCAGTGATTTGATGGTATCTATAACATAACTTGAAAATATTTACTGAAATACAGTGAGCCTATGGAAAAAAGCATATTGGGTGAAATTTATAAAGTAGGCCTGTCATAACGTCCTGGCAACAATGAACATACTCATCTTCAACAAGTGGTACATTTGAATGGAGACAACTTTTTGTAGTGGAAGCTATACGAACTGTGAAGAACAATAACTTCAGTGTCTGTAATTATTCCTCTTTTTGGTGCCTTTAAGATTGATGCAATTTGTAATGTATCATATTATCTTTTTCTTTTTTCCTTCATTCTTTTCTTTTTATACACGCAAGCCACATATAACCAATGGTAAAGCAACAAGTTATTTTGTGCCAGTGATAATGTTGTTATACAAAACAAAAAAAGCAAGGATATGCTCTTCAATTGATTAATTTCTTTATCTTCACCTGTTTGTTCCTATAAGTGGTAGTGATTGGACCTTTGACTAGCTCCACCGTGCCAGTATTGTTCAAAACTGTGTCTTCCAACCGTATTTTAAAAAGTGTTGTAAAAGTTATTAGGAAGACCAAGCAGCATGCCAACCTTCCACTCTCGGGGCGAATACGCCAGGATCCTGACACATCCACTGTAGTTTCATGATAAGATGTACCGGGAACAAACCTATCAACAGCTGTTAGTTCGTATACAGAATGTCTTTTACAAATTGTGCTGGCTCTGAAAAAAAACTTTTTTGTAGCTAGGAAATTGTTTACTTAAAGCAGGTGCTCGAACTGGCGACCCTGATGCGACACAAGCTTGGTAGTGTTGAATGGTGTGTTGCTGAACTCTTTCAAAGATTTCTGGTATTGCACTGATGTCATTGGTGGGATGTTGAATGCGATTCATTCTCTTCTTCGTTTCTAGGTGGTTTGCATCCGGGCGAGTGAACTAGAACCTTGGAGAATCCCCACAGGAAAAAGTCCGGTGGCGTGATGTCTGGTTATCATGCGGGCCATGTCCTACGAGCACCTCTGTCATTGAAGAGTTCATTTAAATGTCCGTGCACAGCACAACTGTTATGTGCAGGCACTCCATCATGCTGCAACCACATGTGTAGCTGTATGTCCAGGGGAACATCTTCCAGTAGGCCGGGTAGAGTTTCTTGCAAAAGGTGAAGGTAATTTGTCCCGGTAAGTAGAGGAGGTAGACGGACTGGCCCAATCAGATGGTCACACACAATGCCTGCCCAAATGTGGAACGAAAATTGTTCCTCATGTCCATGGACATACACGACGAGAGGATTTCCCCTTACGCAGTAATGAATGTTTCGAGTGTTATAAAGGTCATCCCAATGGAAGATGCACTCATTGGTAAACAACACATTGGTAGAGAAGTCAGAATCTCTTGCAACACATTGCAGAAACCACCGGAAAAACCTTAGCCTGTGTTCATAGTCCGACAGTGTGGAAATTAAATGGATGCTGGCCATCGTCCCTCAAAACCTCCAAGACTAACTGATGAGTGACCCCCATGTCATATCCAACCACTCAAGTACTTTTCATCCCAATGAGTTCGAGGTCTTCCAGTATCACCATGATAACCTGTTTTGCCAAGTCGCCGGTGAATTGCTGTAAATGTTTGTGAGTGTGGATGGTGCCTTGCTGAGTACCAATCCTCAAACAACCGTCAAGCGTCATTTGCATTACCGTTAGCTAATCAAGAAACAAAAACCATATCTCATTGTTCTTCAAACGACTACTGTGCCACCATACTTACTGTATGACTGAATCGCAGGTGACGAGTGTGTGCTCCAAAGCAAAGCTTATGTGTGAATGCCTCTGACGTGAGGTTGAGACAAACAGCATGGCCTATTCGACACATATGTGTACCACGTTGGGGGCAGTGACAGGAGAAGGGATGTTTGTACATGTGAACCAATAACCATAGTGCTCCCCATCAAGTGACAAATGGCAACAGGACAATCCCATGGCCAATTGGAGTGCATTGCGCCAAGTTTCCGTAGTTTAAAAATGGTGCATTGTCGACCTACACAATGTCAGTAATTTTGGTTCCTACTGGCATCAGCTATCCAGGGTTAAAATTTCATGACACAATTTCTCTCCACTCTGTATTTACACCATTAATACTCATCTGTTCATCATTTTGCCCGCGCCGAGAATCCTGTATCAAGAGGATTGAAGCAGACAAGAGGAATATGTGCGAGCAGCGGAGGGGCAATCCTGCATCAGTATAATCAGCACTCTGCACAATGGAACTATTGGGAAGAAGTACATAACTTTAAATAATGAATATTGACCTTAAATACACTCCTGGAAATGGAAAAAAGAACACATTGACACCGGTGTGTCAGACCCACCATACTTGCTCCGGACACTGCGAGAGGGCTGTACAAGCAATGATCACACGCACGGCACAGCGGACACACCAGGAACCGCGGTGTTGGCCGTCGAATGGCGCTAGTTGCGCAGCATTTGTGCACCGCCGCCGTCAGTGTCAGCCAGTTTGCTGTGGCATACGGAGCTCCATCGCAGTCTTTAACACTGGTAGCATGCCGCGACAGCGTGGACGTGAACCGTATGTGCAGTTGACGGACTTTGAGCAAGGGCGTATAGTGGGCATGCGGGAGGCCGGGTGGACGTACCGCCGAATTGCTCAACACGTGGGGCGTGAGGTCTCCACAGTACATCGATGTTGTCGCCAGTGGTCGGCGGAAGGTGCACCTGCCCGTCGACCTGGGACCGGACCGCAGCGACGCACGGATGCACGCCAAGACCGTAGGATCCTACGCAGTGCCGTAGGGGATCGCACCGCCACTTCCCAGCAAATTAGGGACACTGTTGCTCCTGCGGTATCGGCGAGGACCGTTCGCAACCGTCTCCATGAAGCTGGGCTACGGTCCCGCACACCGTTAGGCCGTCTTCCGCTCACGCCCCAACATCGTGCAGCCTGCCTCCAGTGGTGTCGCGACAGGCGTGAATGGAGGGACGAATGGAGATGTGTCGTCTTCAGCGATGAGAGTCGCTTCTGCCTTGGTGCCAATGATGGTCGTATGCGTGTTTGGCGCCGTGCAGGTGAGCGCCACAATCAGGACTGCATACGACCGAGGCACACAGGGCCCACACCCGGCATCATGGTGTGGGGAGCGATCTCCTACACTGGCCGTACACCACTGGTGATCGTCGAGGGGACACTGAATAGTGCACGGTACATCCAAACCGTCATCGAACCCATCGTTCTACCATTCCTAGACCGGCAGGGGAACTTGCTGTTCCAACAGGACAATGCACGTCCGCATGTATCCCGTGCCACCCAACGTGCTCTAGAAGGTGTAAGTCAACTACCCTGGCCAGCAAGATCTCCGGATCTGTCCCCCATTGAGCATGTTTGGGACTGGACGAAGCGTCGTCTCACGCGGTCTGCACGTCCAGCACGAACGCTGCTCCAACTGAGGCGCCAGGTGGAAATGGCATGGCAAGCCGTTCCACAGGACTACATCCAGCATCTCTACGATCGTCTCCATGGGAGAATAGCAGCCTGCATTGCTGCGAAAGGTGGATATACACTGTACTAGTGCCGACATTGTGCTTGCTCTGTTGCCTGTGTCTATGTGCCTGTGGTTCTGTCAGTGTGATCATGTGATGTATCTGACCCCAGGAATGTGTCAATAAAGTTTCCCCTTCCTGGGACAATGAATTCACGGTGTTCTTATTTCAATTTCCAGGAGTGTATATTGACACTGAGAAGGTTTGGTGAAATTAGTGCCAGTTAAAGTCCACCCAGGATATGTGTACCTTCCAGTTTCTGTTAGTTATTTTTTCCAATTAATTTGTTTAATTATTCAAGCAGCAAGTATTAATGTTTTCATTATTTTATTCGTCCCTCCCACACACGCACACATCGAGCCACTATTCAATGGCGGCCATTTAAAGGACGGCACCGACCCTGAGATTTTAATTGAAAACTACTGATATAGAAAAAATTTCATTTTTGAAAAATTTTTTCATAATTTTGTTAAGCACTAGTCACAGTGGCTTCAAAGGAAATGGCCATTGTTGGAGACTCATTACAAAATGCAGTGCGCCAAGATGTCGGAAATGCGAGCTTTGCAACATTTGACAGTAACATGCCACTCATGAACTGGTCGATGGCTACCAAAACAACGAGGTTTGACTAGCAAAAAATGATGACAGTGGTAATCTAAGTAATCATGATGTCATTTTTATGACGCTTGATGAGACAATTTATCATTTCTCACTGGGAAACATTGTTTCAATAGTGAAACTGAAGAATTTGATAGTGAAAATTCGCTTGATTATTTGCTCACGACGTCGCGAACGCAAGAACAGGAAGCAGTTCGTAAAAGCAATGTAGATACTAGTGACACCCACAATTTGATACAACTTATGCAATTTATAACACAACACTTTACAAAACAAGAGGAATTTCAGCAACTGAAGGGTATAGGACAACAGTTTACACACCAAAATCAGGCTTTTAACGATTTCAAGAAAAGTATTAGTCAACAGTTCAGTGAGGTGAGCAAAACTACACGCACTGAATTGTTGGACGAACTGTCTGGGAAGTTCACAGAGCGCGGTATTCAACTAAAACAAGAAATAATTACCTACATGTCCCACAATATAAATACGCTAAAGGAAAAAATATCATCAGTAGACGATAAACAGGAAAAACTTTCAAGTGAGTTACAAAACCTTAGTGACGCATATTCTCAAATTCAGGAGACGCAATCCCAAGGGAACGTGTCGGTACAAAAGGTGACGAATGCAGTCAGCAAGCTGCAAGACATATGCAAAAAATTTACCTACAGAAATTCACAAGTTAAGTCTAAGAATAGATCAGTTAAGTTTAAAGTCAAAATTTGCCAAAAAACAGAGAGATAAGTTAAGTGCAGATGTAAATGAAGTAACTGAAAAAGCTGAAGCCAGGATGCTGGATAAGGGCAGCACCGGTGCTGAAGGGGTAGTGCCAGAGTGCAAAATTTATGTAGATACTGTAGAAGGAGGTCTGAAGAAAAAAGAAAGTGAACATCTAGCTAAAACAGATTCAGTTTTAAAGGAATCAGGGGCAAAGTTACGATGCAGCATTGCTAAAACTACTGACATTTCAAAACAACATTTGACAGAAAACAAACCCATGACGTTAGAGAAGTTAGATACTTTCACTGGTTACCCACAATATAAGGCTAGAACAGTGAAGGAAAATAGCGAAGGTGGCAGAATGGAGCAATACTTGCCGGCAGCTGTAACTGTCGAGTAAGTGCAGTTGCCATGTGCTACGCCACAAGCGAACGTAAACTTGCCTGTCACTGACAGTGCAGTGTGTTATCAACATTATGTGCAGATGAGGGATTATTTAGGCATCGACAATTTCAGGTATTTACCTCTGAAGGGAAAAGAACACACACTGTGGTCTTTATCAGAGCATTTCAAAATGTTTTACCTTCTACCTGGACTGAAGCCCAGAAAATTAGATTTGTTGTTGGATGCACAAAGGGTGACGTTCTCTTATGAGTTACGGACATGGAGGAATGTTGCCACTACTATGAACAGTTTGAGAGAGCCTTTCTGAATAAGTATTGGTCTGAGGCTGTACAAGAGAGGCTTAGATGTGAAGTATTCAACCGAACTCCATTCAATAGCAAACATGGAAGCTTAAGGGACTATTTTGAAAAAATATCTGAATAAAACCAGATACTGGACGAACCCGGTATCTCAAGTAGAAACACTGAAAATTTTCAAGAGCCATCTTCCTGCCCAGATTATGGAAAAGCTGATTACCATTCCCTAACACAACACCAAATACTTTCTATTTGTACTGGACTCAATAGATTTGATATACGAAGAGAGGCCAGTACAACCCATGCCTGTTAACACACAGATAGTGCCACAGAGATTTACAAACCAACAAGTAAACAATGGATTCGTAGTACAACACGGATGGTAACCATTCCCCACACATTATGGTAATGTTAACAGTAATCACAATGGTAATGGAGAAAGCCATAAATACAAAGGGGGATATAAAAGAAATGGGCAAAAATTTAATAAAAACAACTACAATGGGCAAGTAGCGTATGGCCAGCCTGTGCAATATGGACAAACACAAGTTACTGGCAATTATCAGCCGATCACTTGGCAAACACAAAACAATACCAGACAACCAAATAATCCACAGACAGCAGGATTCGGCCAGCAAAATAATGCACATATGCCGAATAACGTGCAAAGGCAAAGATAATTTCAGTCAAGAGCCTCACAGGATACTAATTGGTGTAATCAAACACCAACAGTCCATATAGTGGAAGTTACGCCTAACCTAGAGACTGATGCCATCACAAAGCCGGCAAACTTGAATCAGTCGTGGTAGGCCCCAATTATATGACCTTGGAGGAGAGTGAGGGCACAAGCTTTATAGACACTTACCTTATCAGACACAATCAAGGTAGGTATATCCTCTTAATTTGTATGTATGTATGTATCTTAATATTAGATTTAGGATGCTGGAAAATCACATTCCAGAATTTGTTGGTAGTTGAAAGGAAAACTTTGTGTGTGTTTTTTCTTATAAGTCAAATGTGTAAACGATAAGATGAGTGGATGTAAAAGGAAAAATTTTATTTTTTATGTGTCTAGAGATGATGATACGCGAAGTACAACGGTTCACCTTGTGTGTGGCCCAGTTCTAAGCAAATAAATGAACTTGTGAAACGCATGGTAGCGCACAATGCAATACACAACTCACCAGAATGTAAGTGGTATCAGAGCGATGCAGCGCATATGCATTGGGGAGGAAGCTAGTCAAAAAACCACAATTGCGTGTGCACAAGACAGACACAGTTGGGATGTTGGAGCACCCAAAACAAACAAATCCTATGAGCTACAGCCGGTACTAATATTTGTAAAGCCTGTTGCATAAACAGGGACATAGAAAATTAACTACAACTACGACTGTCTACACAATACACACATACAAAGATTAGCTAGGTGATGACATACACAGGAAAGAGACGCTAAACTGAGAGATATTTACTGAAGTTACACTACTATATGCATTATATCTATGTATGTACAATAATTACAAATTTAAGTATTGAAAGTAAATGCACTAATTATATATGAGGGACCAGAAAAGTCTTGCAGCAGGTAAACAAACGAGTACAGTATAAATGGCAAACTGAATAAGAGGGTGCACCACGCCTATAATACACTTTATCTTTCAGATTTATAAGGTAAGTAGAGTCACACACATGACATTTAATAAGTTCTGTGGGTGTGGAAGCATGACTGCACACCGAAGTGAATGAATACATGGTTGGATATATAAAAGAGGTATTAGTAGCCATTGAGCCACTATTTACTTATCTGCAAAGATTTAGTTTTGAGTTAGTATTAAGTTTTTCTTCCAGGGAATGATGCATCGACACATCTGTAAGTGAAGAAGTATAAATGCTTGTAGAGTGTTAGGTACCATATAAAAATAAGAAAGACCACACTGCAAGACAAATATAGCTATAAGTTTATAATATTTATGAATGTAATAGCATGAAAGTATGAGAAGAAGAAAACAGTTGCAGTACATCACATATCACGATGTTGAATTAAGGTTGAGCACTACCAAATAATCAAGGGATCGAAACCTAAACACTGTGAGCTCGACTACCCATGACAGTTTGAAACACCTGGTTTACATTAAAATTTTTGTACATGTTTTTTTACTTATGTAAACACTTTTTTACACTCATTGTATGCAACATGTCGTATTGATACAACTCTGTATAAGTCAGCATGTGAATTGGTTATCATTTATACAATGAAAGTAAGAAGTAAATATTGAGCTGCACTTTTTAAACGCTGAATAAGTATTTGATACGATTGGTATCGTCAGATATGAGTTGTGTTTATGAACAACAAACTGTTTTGTTTATGGGCTCACAGTTAATTCTAATAATGAAATGTAACTGAGCAGATAAATGCCTTTCCGTGGAATTTCTGTAGTGTGTAGATCCTTCCTGGAGAATGCTAGAGAGACAAGGCCATGTGTGTTACATGTGCAAACAGAGTTGACATGCGGTGTGGTGGCTGATGGGAGTGACCATAAAGGTATTTCCCATTTATTTATTTTATCCATCTTTCAGCCATTAACATGCATTCGATGTCATCAGAAGAATTACAGCTATTTGTACACTATGTTTTACATCACAAAATATTACATGGTAAAAATATAGCAGTGTTGTACCCTATTAGCTTATAACTGCCTCTGCACCCATATCTATACATACCAGTAAGCCTTAATTTATCAGCACTTGCAGTTCAGGTTGTCAGAAGAATTAATAGCTATTTGTACATTATGATTCATACAGAAAAATATTACATGGTAAAAATTATATCAGTGTTGTACCCTGTTAGCTTAGCTGCCTGTACAACCATATCTATACCTAACAGTAAGCCTTAATTTATCAATAAATTAGGTCATCTTTACAACTACTCTGAAATACTTCTATACTGTAGAAAGTATTTTTCTTCATCCAAACTTTGTTTTTAGTTTTGAAAATATCCAGTGAAACCAATTGAGCCTGTATGGGTAAAGTGTAGAATAATTTTATACCTATATATTCATAGCTAGATTGTGTTTTCTTAAGCCTGGTTATGGGTATATCAATCATATTTGTTTGTCGGGTATCGTGTTGATGAACAGTTTCCTTATAGTGTAGGGGTTTAAGTTTTCTCTTTCATTTAATAGGCAACAATATATATATATATATATATATATATATATATATATATATATATATATATATATATACCAAGACTCGTGCTTGGGTAGCTCAGTTGGTAGAGCACTTTCCCACGAAAGGCAAAGGTTCCGAGTTCGAGTCTCGGTCTGGCACACAGTTTTAATCTGCCAGGAAGTTTCATATCATCAGCGCACACTCTGCTGCAGAGTGAAAATCTAATTATATATATATAAAGAGATGGGACTGTGAGAATTTTTAAGTCTTTAAAATGAGATCTACGTGAGGTCCTATTGTCAGTGATTCCATAAAGACGTCTAATTGCTTTTTTATGCCAAGTGAAAATTTTTTGGCTCCTGGGGAGTTACGCCATATTGTAGATGGCAACGAAAGAAGGTGTAGTATGAATGAAGTAATATATCTTGTGTAACACATGTTGTAGTTTGGCTAGTAGGAAGATAACTCTTGATAACTTTCGACATACATAATCTGTATGTGCGTCACACGTTAATTTCGAGTCAATATGTATTCCTAGTAGTTTAACAGATGATAACTCAGTGTTATTGTTTGATAAAGATCATTTTGACTGTCTTTTCATGGTTCATAGATGACTCATTAGCTTTCAGATATTAGATATTTTGAGACATTCTTCTCTTTCCTGCTTCAATTTGTTTATATCCTTTCCAGAATCAGCATAGTGGATACATTTACAGGGTAATTTACTCGGAACGTCACAAATAATATAAATAGTGGAGGGCCAAGCACTGAGCCCTGAGGAACACCTCATTTTATACTTAGAGTCTGTGACTTTTGGCTATTATGCTTTGTTTCCTATTGCTGAGGTATGATTAATTAGTGAGAGTTGCAAGTGTTTTATTCCATCGCAACATAGTTTATTTAATAATAATTTGAGGTTAACTGAGTCAAAAGCCTTACTGAAATCAATTTGAGTGGCTTCAGCAGATAGCTCTCACTCGAATAAGCTTAGTGCAAAAGAGATAAGGTTTTCAACTACTTTGAATGTTGATAAGTTTGACCTAAAAGCATACTGAGAATCATTTAATTTGTTATTGTCTGATAGGTGTATTCATATTTGCTGCAATATGCAATATTCTATTATTTTTGAGAGAATGGGCACAAGTGAAATTGGTCTACAATTATTGATACAGGACTTGTCACCCTTTTTGCAAAATGGTGTGACAACTGTCTTCCAGTTTATCAGTATGAGAAGAGGATATGATATGATATCTACAATTTTTTTAATTTCAAAGTTTGACAGGCCATTAACATCTTCAGATCTGGAGTATCCTAATTTGGAGGTTGCTTTAATTACATCAATTACTTGTACTTCTCTCTGTTTACAACCTGACACTATGTTTGTAATGTTTTGTTGAAAATTTCTTCCAGATGTGGGGTGAGAAATAGTTGTATGTGTTGCCCTGTGTTGAGAGGCTAAGATTTGCAGACTTGACAAAAAAGTGATTGAAATCGTCAGCAGTGATGTTAGGAGCATTTGTGTTGTCTTTATTACTTTCCATGCAGCCTTACATTTATTGTGGGATTTTTTAATGAAATCACCATTTGCATTACACTTGGCCATTTTAATTTCAGATCTGTATTTTTTTTCAGATTTTTGTCAGTTTCTTTATCTACTGCTCCCTTTTAGACCTTATCATGACAAGTAATTACCAATAGTCCTAGTTTTCGTAATTGAGGTGAGAACCAGTTCTGTAAAGTTGAGTGGCTAGGTTTCCTGACTTTTTGTTTTTTAACCAGTGGACAGCATGTATGGAAGTTTTCAGAAATGATTTTGAGGAATCTGCTAAGGGATCATCAACATTTCTGGAGGAATGTATAACAGTATTCTGATGTACAGATTTAAGTTCTTCTCTACACTTACTAATATTTCTATTTGTAAATAGTCTCACACACTGAGTTTGTTCCTGGTCTTCTTTTAGTTTTTCGGTAATTAGTTTCACCCATATACCTCTATGGTCCAACAGGTAATCGATATTAAATAAGCCTAGCTCAAAATCATGTTTGTATATACTTTTTATTAGATTGTCAAGACATGAGAGATGTCTTGTAGGACTTTCATTAGCACAAAAGAGATTATAGGATCTTAACATATTTACTAAATTAACATTTCTGGCTGCTATTTTCCTAATGTCTATGTTTAGATCCCCAAAAATTAATAATTTGTATTTCATATACTTTTGCATAATGAATTTACAGTCGTTCCCATCAGCCAATGCTCTGAGTGCCAACTTTGTCTGCGTGAGTAATAGTTATCTGAGTGGCACGTAGTATCTATTGTAGCGACTATTGTTTACTTCTTTAATTCTTTGAAACTGATAAATATACTTCGACAAGAAGCCACTGTAAATTGAAATGAAATGTTTGTCAGTTTACGCCATAAAGAAAAACAGACTCTATTATTGTATGAATGTTATGTAAAGAATGTAAAACCAAACAAGAGTAAAAAATGTAATCATATAATAGGAAATGAACAAGATAACAAAATTGTAATTTGACACAATGTACTAAAACAAAACGACAAGCAGACTATAATGTATATAAGCAACGATAATGGCATGTCAACAAATGAATAGGATAAGGGTATTTTGTAATTGTGTTTGTATTTTTTTGTTATGAGTATAGTATGTGGAAAAGACACTATAGAAACTTTATGTAATGCAGCTGTATGAAAGATGCTCAAAAACAAAGTGCAAAAACATACAAAACCTGGTTGTAAAGTGTTAAGTGTGTGTGTGGTACACATGGGTGTGCACGTGATAAACTAAAGATGACAGTAATTTTCTGGGCTCGAGAACGTCGTAAAAGTGGCAAGAAACTTACTTTGTTGATTGATGTCGGCTGTATGGCTGGTGTACCCACTCAATAAGTGAGAGCGATGAGGTGAAATAAATTCCTTGGGCCACTGATATAGAAACAAGTTGTCACCTCATCGAAGATTTCACAAAGAATCATGTCACTGAACACAAGCTTCACGAATCTGTGCAGTGAAAGCTACTGTAAACGCACGACATGGACACTCTGGTCCTTGTGTTTAACATGTGAGTGCGAACTGGGACGAAAACGGTCATCAAGCTGTGCATGCACACTTCACAAGCTAAACAATGGGCAGATACTGACTGACAACAATGTCCTTACAGCAAGGACTGTGTTATGAGAGAAAACTTACATAAGAAGCTGACAAGCCAATACAAATTGATGACCATACAGGATAACTCCAATGGTCGAAAGTAAAAGCTATGGTTCATACCAGATAACCCCATGGTTATCAACCCTCGAAAAGGGAAATAAGCTCAGACACTGTGCACCTCTGTATGACGTCAGTGCACAGTGGGGGGCAATTGTAATGGATCATATTATTTTTTCTTCATTCTTTTCTTTTTATACATGTAAGCCACATATAATCAACGGTAAAGTAACAAGTTATTTTGTAGGAAGAGATATGCTCTCCAATTTATTAATTTCTGTATCTTCCTATAAGTTGTAGACACTGGACATATGACTAGCTCCGTGGTGCCAGTATTGTTCAAAAATCTGTATTCCAACCATATATCAAAAAGTGTTATAAAAGTTATTAGAAAGACCTAGTTTATTTCTATATGTATTTACACGTATAACACTCATCTGTTCATCATTTCGCCCATCCAGAGAATCCTGCATCAAGAGGATGGAAGCAGACAAGAAGAATTCGTGTGAGCAGCAGAGCGGCGACTGTGCATTAGTATTTTCATAATCAGCTCTATGCGTAATGCAACCACTGAGAAGAAATACGTAACTTTAAATAATGAATATTGGTCTTAAATGTATTGACAATGAAAGTCTGTTGATATTAGTGCCAGTTGAAGTTAACCCAGGATATGTGTACTGTACAGTTTCTTTCCGTTATTCTTTCCTATTAATTTTTTTAAATTATTCAAGCAGCAATCATTAATCAGTTTCGATTATTTCATGCCTGCACCCCATATGCAACTATTCAAATTTAATAGAACTTTCTCACCAGGCATGTTTTGTGTGGATTTAAAAAGAATTGCCTGTGTTCATTGGTGGTTCCTCTTCTGTACATGCCGGCCAGAGTGGCCGTGCGGTTCTAGGCGCTACAGTCTGCAACCGCGAGACCGCTACGGTCGCAGGTTCGAATCCTGCCTCGGGCATGGATGTGTGTGATGTCCTTACGTTAGTTAGGTTTAAGTAGTTCTATGTTCTAGGGGACTGATGACCTCAGCAGTCCCATGGTGCTCAGAGCCATTTGAACCATTTCTTCTGTACATGTTTTGAAATCCACTGCTTTTTTCTACGTTGTTGACGGAAGATAGACTCAAAGAAAAAAAACGTGGTTGCACATTTACCTTTAGCGATTTATTGGCTTTCATAGACTCACTTTTCTTTTGTGGTGATTTTTTGCACTAACTTCCGTAAATTCCACAAAAGTAATGGAACTGCAGTTTCACCTGTTCCACAGTCAGTGCCTGTGAAACTATATTTTTTCAGATTCCAACCTTCGTTATGAACGACGGAAAAAAAGAGTGCATTTTAGAGCATGTAGACAAGAGGAAGAGGCAACAATGACTACAAGAAAAGCTTTATAGATATATGCTAAACGCTCCTGCCGAAAAATTTCTTTTAAACTGCAGTAAACTTAAGACGCGAAACTTCGCAAATAAAAGCAAATGGAGTGGAATGAAAACCTCTTAAATTGCAACTAGCTTAAGACGAGAACATTACCAGGTAAATAAACGTACTACGTCGTTTCGAAACCATACAGAAGTACTGAGCAGTGAGACGCAATGCTAGTCGGCCTTGAGCTCAGACTCACGCGTGACGTCACAGACTACGCAAGTGCTGACACATTTCAACTCTCAAATGGGAAACTGCAGTTGCAACGTGGTAGCGGGGATCCGTAACACACAACTTTGTGGTCTACAACCACACAGACATGAGCCAAAATGATGTGGACGAGTGCGTCTCAAACCGGCACCCCTGAAAAACAAGGCTGCCCAGCAGATTAAGTAACATCACACTCAGCAGCCCAAGGAAACTTCTGTATAGACGCGCCTGATGCTAACGCTCGCCTGTCAGTTATACAAAAAAAAAGAAAGCTAATTAACTCGTGTTCATCGTGTAGTCTCAATTACACGGTACTGTCACATATGTCTCCTACAGTTTAAATGCATTTTCGAACCAAATACCAAATGTTTCTTGTAAACAGTAGCAGAAAAATTCATAATGAAATGCTAATTACATATACCCGCAACTTGTGTTACTGAACTGAAATAAGAAAGGAACAAGGTGAAAATTTCCTGAAAAATGCCCTTGTGATAATTTTAATCAATTGAAGAACTTTGTGACTTTCTTGCAGTTGTCAGAAGATGATTTAGCTTTAAAACTTTTATTCCTTCAGTCTTAGGCCTCTATTAAAGAGCGAAACTTTCTTCCAATAATATTCAGAGGCATCATAGGAGCTGAGGAATCAACTGAACTTACCATTTTCAGAGCACTACACAACAAATACATTTCTGGAACACAGTAGTAGTTGGCAAAAGCCTCTCACTTTCCTTTTCCCCTAAAGTAACAAGAGTACATTTCCTTACTGACTAAGTTTACTCAAATGAGATGAGGAACTCTTTTTGAGAATTTCTATGAGTATCTCCCTTAATGAAGAATGCAAAACAACAAAGGTCAGACATCAGAATGTGTCCAAAAAATTGAGCCTGTTGTTACTACCCATTTTGAAACACTCTACAACATGTTACTTTCTATTAAACAAAGACATCCCTGAACACAAGACTCTTTCTTACCATATTGTATTCGGGGCTATTTTTTCCTTAAACCAATTTAACAAATGCTTATCAAGGTAATGTAGTAAGTAATAAAAACAACAACCAAGGACCATCAGATGTAAGAATGTGGCCAAATCACTGAGGCTTTCTTTACTTCGCTTTTGAAACTCTCTGCAAGTTACCTTCTTTGTAACACATGCCTCTCTATTGCTATCTGAAACTAAAAAGTGCTTTTTCTCTTTTAAAAAACCTGACAATTTGAAGTTCATTCTGATTTTGAGGATAAGCACTTTTTAAAGGAGTTCTAAAAGTAGGCCTATTATCACTTATAGTGAGAAATTTTAACCAACCAAAGACCTCTCAAGTCCAAGTGTTACAAAACTATTAAGCCTTTCTTTGTCTACTTCACATAACTGAGGTAGTGAAACACATATGATGTCAGAATATGACAAGACATTTATATCTTTACCACATTAAGAACTGCACACATTGCGTTTTTGTGCCAAGACAATTTAATCCTGACTGACTTGTTAATAAACAAAGGGAGTTTTTCCAAGGATGTGCCAGGAACAAGGAAAGTAACCAATGCAGATTAAACATAAGAAGTCATTAATTTTAAATTGTGACAGAATGTCTCAAGTTTTCTTTTTTTGATGCTTTCTGTGTAACCCCTCAATCTCATTATTTTTCTTTTTGCAGTAATTGCTGAATACTGTAATTACAGCACACCGCAGAATTTTCATACCAATGTCTTGTGTTGATGGCAGCAATTTTCATGTAATATTTCGTTAGCTATGGCTGTTCTGTAAATAAGTTCAGCTGCTACTGCTCTCTGATTTTTGTAATTTCATAAAGGAACTTTTCATGAGTAACTTTTGGAGAGTGACATATATGTATGAAACTATTACCACACGAAGTGCATGTGGGAATTTTAACTTCATCTGTCTAAGTGGCTAATTAACCTAAACTGTACACCAGATGTCATATACTTGTCAAATATCAGGAAATCTGTGCACTCTTAATCAATTAATTTTACTTAGTAATTAGTGGCAACATAAACCATCTATGTATGTTAATACTGGCAGGTCTGTTTTGAATCATTACTACTGGTACAGATACATACAGATACAAAATGAATCACAATCGTCACACACATATTCTCAGGATTCTCATCACCATCATCATCAACATCATAATCATCAACTTTCATCTGTACAATTTTGAGCCTTCTATGTGGGTGCACAATTAGTTCTGAGATGTGCAAATCTTGCTTCTAGTGAATCGCTTTGAAATTTGCCTGGCAGGATATACCACATTCAGTTCTCCACAGCAGTACTCAGTTACCTGCATTAAGCCATATATGGCCCTGACTCCACCAAATTACTTTCAACATACTTGTTGAACACTTGGGTAACAAGTTTAACATTTTGTCTCTCCAAAGACCTTTAACTGAGAGACCATAGCCATATTTTAGAAGCTTCTGACTATTTCATACATTTCCCTAACTGCAACAAAAGATGCATATCTGACAGCATCAGAGTATCAAAATCTGGATAGCAAAATGTCTGCCTGTCATTCTTAGATTTATCCAGTTGTTTTGTATGGTCTTAAAAATATTCACAGTATAGTGCAGTGGCTTTGTAAAATATGTTACAGATTTTCTGTTTTTATCTGCAAGTAGTGAAACAAATTTAGAGCCTTTTCCACACCTATCACTACTGTCCTTAGCACATTAAATAAGCTTTAAGCATTTAATTTCTTGACAGCAAAAATATGTACAACTTTCTTGAATGGACAAATAATCCTTTGAATCATAAACACATGCACATTGGCTGCTATGTCACCTGTATCTAGAGTCATACCTGCAATATTTCCTCCTTTATATTCCAGATTTGATTTTGTGTGAATTTCATCTAACACTAAAGTAACAAAAACATCAGACTTCAACCATCAAATGATTTTAAAAAATTAGGATTTTAAGGATGAATATTGATATTTCAGCTAAGCTTTTGCAAAGAGTTTCAATGTGGCATAATAACAATACCATATGATCTCAAAAATTTACAAGCATGTGGCAATTTGGTATACAATGTAGAGCAAAGAACGAAACACTCAAGCTCAAAAGTATGATTAGCCTTGGGTTGGAGATACAATTTAGTTCATTCCTTCTGAATGGAACAACCTTTTTCATACCTTGTTCAATTGGCATTCCTTTGAACAGTGAATGAGTGACAGGTATGTGTAAATTACTTTTTTTGCCAGTGACTAAATATGTGCACATTTTCAATCTCGTTTACCTTGTTAACACTATCAAGTGTGCTGGCAATAATCTCTACACCATTCATATATAATTTAACGTTTTGGTCAACTGATAGGTACATTACATTATATGGGGCTTCATTAAAACCAAAAAAATATATACAGCACATAGTCTTCTTTCATAATTTTACTCCACTGTTTACTTACTGAAATATATTCAATCTTGTTCATGAAATCAGCGTACTCATGTAAACTTAACTTTTCTTCTAAGACAAAAACTGTTTGTACTCTTTCAGATATTACTGCTCTCAAATCATCTGCTTCCAGCCTCTGTCTTCCTTCATTTCATGCTTCCTGTTGAACAATGTTGTTTTTGTTGTTGTTCTTTTCTCCAAATAACTGAAACAGTTAGGTAATAAACAGGGCACCTTCCTTCAATCTGTGTCTCTCCAAAGGAACTGTTAAGAGTTCTTCATGTTTTCCAATCAGCAGCAGTACTTTGGAGAATCAGATGACTTTCAATAAAATGTTCTTGGCAAATTAGGAAAGTGAAATGACAAATAGTATAACACATGAATCTTGAGGGAAACTACTTTTGATAATCTCATAGCAAAAATTTTTTATCAGACAAATATAGCAATAACACTGTTTAGTGAAACGAGATGCAGATGTTGGGTATTAATTATAACATGAAACATGTTTCTTTCCCATTACTGGAAAATTACCAAATTTCATATAGTATGCCTGTTATGAATTTTTCCTAGGTCTTCATTGAAACAAACAGTGATTAGAACTTCTATATTGTTTATGCCAATATTACAGGAAATGGTAGTACCACAGTAGAAAACTAAAATTTCTTGTGAATTTCTGAATTCTATATGTAAACAGGGAGATTAAAACAGTTCGATAGTTAAAATTAGGATCTGTAAACTGTTCACAAGGTCACATAAAGTTTAATGGTTAATTATATACTGATCAGCTAACACAAGTTAGCAAGTTCCTATGTTAGTGGGAACCATGTGGCTTCACTTGGTGAACCTTCAGTTTCCAGGTGTTTAAGTTTTGAAACTTATATGTAACTGAATGTTAGTTTGGTCTGCTGATGAGCCCTGTGCACTGGGATTTCACCCACTGCCAAGCTGACAAATTCACATATGTGCTGAGTTTGAGTGGGAGTATTGTACAGCTCACGGTTCATGTAACTTCTTTTGTTTATGGCATGTCTCTGAATCTTTTCAAAGCTGTTGCAGGTCCTGGGTCCAGTTATTTCATATTTACACTTCATTGTTAATAGTAAGGTATCCATTTTACTTATTCCTTTAAACTATCCTTTATTTGCAGAAGTACAAACAATTAGAATTGGTTGAAATGTAAAATTTATAACTGCCTTTCATTCCAGACATCCAGCGAATCAGAGTCCGATGTTTTTGTCGCATAATAAGGAGTATGAAGAGTTACATCGCACCAAAAGGCAAAAAGCCGTTAATTATTTCTAGCTTGTGGTGCCACAGTATAGCGACACCGAATTCGTGGACATTTTCGCGCGAGCGTCGTGGTGGCAGAGGACAGGGCATTGTCTGTAGGTCTGTACTAATAAGAGTCCCGTCGTATGCCCCAGTCGCACCTCACATCCTATTTCCCCAGAAATTGACCTTAATTTGTGCTCTTTCCTCGACAGATGGCCACTCTATGACATTGATTCCTAAACCACTAACAAAGTACGTCACTCTCTCTATGACATGATAAACGGAACTGATATATATATTAAAACTGTCTGCCACATGGTGTAAAATGTAGTTTAGATCATTATTGCCTTGCAAGATACATAAATTGTCCATCACCATGTGCAATATATATTCAACATATTAACTTCTGTAAATTTAATCTAAGTGAAACTATTATAGCACTTAAGATCATCTTTAGGGCACATTTTGATCTCTTCTATTGTATAAAATGCTTTTTCTCCAAGCCATGTCTGTGTGACATTTTTAAACATACTTGGTGACACATTGTGTGCCTGCACTGGCAACACATTAAATAGTTTTACCCCATGTATCTGTAACTATCTTGAATTTTCTTAAGTCTAGCAACAGTGATGTCAGTCTGCGGTTTTAGGTGTGTGTTATGGTGATGGACAGATTGTGACTGTGTTGGTTTTCTTTTGTATGTAACTTAGTATTTTTTTTAAATGTGTTCAGCAAGACATTATGTCTGAATCCACAGATACAGTTGATTGCCTTTATTAGCCAAATGAGAATTTGTTTTGCTCCAAGCGAATTCCTGCATTAAAAATGACATGTCAAGTAGGTGTGGAAAAAAGCCTTTTGTCCATTGAGTAATAACTTGCCATTAACACAAGAACTTAGTTTACCTAACAAATATGTCACACATGCTAAGTTAGTGTAGATATAATCAGTATGACTATTCCATGTTAATGCTGAGTCAAGATGAATCCAAAGCAGCTTAGCTGAAGTACAATCATTGTTGTCATCCTTAATGCATAAACTAAAGAGGATATTTACAGTTTTAACCTGTTTAATATGCAATTTGTCGATTTGCAACTACTTACTGGCTGCTCTGAGATGAGTGTTGCTTTCGTGCTTTAATACTCCTAAGTTTTTCCCAGCTGTAACGAAAGTGATATCATCTGGATACAGTGTGGATCTACACAACATGATGCTAGGCAAGTTATTTACATATATTATGAAAAGTAAAGCCCCAAACACTACAAATTTGTGTCACATCCTGCTTGATATCCAGGACATTTAAACTCAAATTTTTTACCTGCTCAATTCGTTTTCTGTCACTCAGGTATGATGTGTTCAGAGACAGCTCTGAGCCTCTAAAACCATAGCACTAGAAATTTCCTAACATACTATGGATGACAGGTTCAAATGCCTTGCTGAGATCCATAAGATTAGCATGATAGTATAAATGAAACAATATTATAACAACAAATTATAAACAAATAGGCGTGTTTTCACATCTGAAACATGATGTCTTAAAATTTCACACCAGCAACGTAAGAATAGTGCTAGTGGCGTCACTATGAGAATGCAAACCAAGTTTGCTCTAAATATATGCTGCAACGATCGTGAGCGTCAGTTACCTTTGAAATTGGACGTCGTTAGTTGATGTTAATCAAGAATGCCTTCAAAGCAACAAATGTGCCGTTATCAACACCTCATTGAGTTTGAACGACGTCATGTAATATGGCTACAAGAAACTGGATGTTCTTTCTGCGACACTGCAGAAAGACTTGGCAGGAAGGTAGCCATTGTACATGATTGGTGACAGTGGTGGTCACGAGAATGTATGGTTGCAAGAAGACTAGGCTTCGAACGGCCATGTGGCACTACAGAGAAGGAAGACCGTCGTGTTCGTCGTATGGTGCTGGCGCACCATACTGCATCTGCAGCAGCAATTTGTGCAGCAGTTGGCAGCACAGTGACACAACGAACTGCAACAACTCCAATACTTCAAGGACAGCTCCAAGCCAGATACCCTATAGCGTGCATTCCACTGACCCTGAACTACCACCAATCGGCAACTGCAGTGTTAACAACCGAAGGCTCATTGGACGGCAGGGTGGAGGTCTGTTGTGTTTTGTGGTGAAAACTGGTTCTGCCTCGGTGCCAGTGATGGTTGTGTGTTTGTTCGAAGGGGCCATGTTAGACACATTGGACCTACACCTGGAGTTATGGTCCGGGATGCTATTTTGTGTGACAGCAGGAGCCCTCTCGTGGTTATCCCACACATCCTAACTGCAAAATTGTACGTCAGTGTGGTGATTAGAGCTCTTGTGCTGCCGTTCATGAACAGCACTCTATGGGGTGTTTTCCAGCAGGATAACGCTCTCCCACATACCGCTGATGTAACCCAACATGCTCTATAGAGTGCCGATATGTTTTCTTGGCCTGCTCGATCAGAATATCTGTCTCAAATCGAGCACATATGGAACATCATTGGCTGACACTCCAGCGTCATCCACAACCAGCATTAACCGTCCCTGTATTTACCAACCAAATGGTACAGAGATGGAATTCCATCCTACAAACTGACAAGTGACAGCCAACACCTGTACAACACGATGAATGCACATCTGCGTGCTTGCGTTCAACATTCTGGCGGTTATACAGGTAATTAATATACCAGCATTTCACGTTTGCAATGGCTGATTTCGCCCACTTATGAAGGTCGGAACAAAACTTCTCTCAAATTATTTTCCGGTAGCTGTATGACAGAGAGGCGTGGGATTTGTACATTTCAGCAAGGCAAGGCTAGGTGGTATATCAGAAGAGAAGGACCATTCTCGGGTATTCGTATGTCCTGAGTCTAGACATCAGACATGGAGCGAGTACATGACCGAGCAGATTCATGTTGTGCCAATCACGAGCGGCCTGCTCCCCCCTTCAGTGGGCGAGTCATAACTGGTCCTCTTAGTAGACCAAAGTCCAGCCCCTGTGTGCCTCTCACCCCTTCAGAAAAAAAATCCCTTTTCCCGCAAAGTTCACGAACGACACCTCCTTGACGCCGTCTTGATCCAATCATAGGGCTCTAGAGGCGCTAAATCTCCTCTCCCACACGATAGCACAAACTCTTGTCGAACCAGGGCAAGAGTTGAGAAACCTGCGTCTATGGAAAATCGCCAATTACTGACTTTTTTAAGTTTTCGCAGAGGGGGAAGATGTTTTTCTCTGAAGTTGCGTCGTTTCCTGTGCCAACAAGTAAACAGATACAATCTTAAAGATCTTTATGTAAATCGCCTGTGCCTTGGAGCTTGTTAGTGCTAGCTATGAGGTGTAATAAAGATTCTATTTCTCAGACACTGGAGTTTCTCATACATCCGAGGCGGCCTATGGAAGTGGATCACAGCACTATTTGCACTATCAGCAAACACGATAACTTGTGAACTTTTATTACGCACGGGTCTGCACACAATTCCCTGCTTACGACCCCACTGCATCGATGCGTGTCTTAAATCTGCCGCCCCCAGCCCAGCCTTTGGCTGCCGCCAATGCAGGTATAGCGGCATTGTTCTGCTGGAGACCTGTTTCAAGAAGAGGCTGCTCTGTCTGTCCTGTACAGCTGTGGGCCTGTCCGGCAAGATTTCCTGAGGGATAGGCTCGCCGCCAATTGCTCGCAACTCCAAACATGGCGTTTCTATGAGCTAAGAACCATAAAAATACCTCATGCTTTTAGCACCCTATGGATCTGCTCAGGCCATTAACTTTCTAGAGTCTCACTCAAGGTGTGTCAGGTTGTAACAAAATCTTTAATAATTTTCCATATACGAAAAATATGTGAGAGAATAACTTCTCCTCTCTCACTACCCTCTACCTGCCATTGATTTCTGCATGGGTACTGTCTCACTTCAATTTTGTTTAGTATGACACGAACTACAGGAAACCATTGAAAATAGTAGGAGAATCTCATCCTGATAACCGATACATACGTGAAAAAAGTTAACTTTGCCCATCAGGAGTGCCCATGTCTAAAACAGATCATAGCTTGGCCTCATTCATTCCAGGGGTCATTCACTCACATGAAGTTGCAAGCCAGCAAGAGTACATACAATCTTTGCTGTGATTAGTATGAATTATGTTAGACCCAGGGGTCATTGCTACGTCACAGATTTCCAATAAACATTTGATGGGCGGTTAAAAGCCTTGCAGCAAAGAAATATACACAGTCACACCATAACCTGAGGTAAGAGATGTCAAATGTTCCTAAACATTTTCAATGTTCTGGAGTATGAACTATTCTCTGCTCACTGATTTACCTCTTCTCTATCACTAATTTGGTCTCATTCATCAAACACATACATTCGCAATGAACAAGGAAATCGCATGTGTAATCTGTTTGTCTTATTACCTAAGTTGTGTAAATTTGTGTATTATTTTCTATGACATGAAAACAAATACAGGCACATAATCAGGGCATTAATAAGTGTGCAGAACAAACATATATGTCACAATCAAGAGTTCAGTTCATACATACAAAAACACAAATACATATTACATAATGATATTACCGAAAGGTATCCTATCTCTCCCTCCGCAAAGGTCCCTGGGGAGACAAATTTTGCAAATGAAATTGTCACACGAATTGAAAACATGGCACTTATGCACTCACAGAAACTCTGACTGGCAGGACTGAAGAACAGCAATTTGCGCCAGAGTGGAATAGCCTCTCATTCAGCGCATGACGTGGCAGAAGTGGCGGCAGACATCTCTGGCGTTTCCTCTCTTCTCGTAGCATCTGGTGTCTGGGCAGCACCCGGCATCTTGGGCAGCTTACCTACCGCAGGTGGACCCTTGGTGTCATGCTGTTCAGGCAGCAGTTAGCCATCATGACTGGCATGACAGCATTGCATTTGATGTGTAACCCACCCCCTGGCGTAGAAATCCATTCAGCATTAGCGGGATGTGGGGCAGCCCTGTTGTCCCCGTTCACCTCTAAATTGGAAAGCATGTGCTGACATGGGACATCGGATTAGCTCACCTGCTGTCAACAGGACATGTCCCTCTCGGCAGCCTGCTGAGTCAGTTAGGCTCGGCATGCACGCCGACTGTGGTGACACACGACTTGCTAGTCCCTCCAATAGCGGTCTGATGGGTCGTTGGCCACTAGGGCGTTGCTTTGGGCGCGCTGTGGTGTCCTGCTGTCTGTGCTGGCTTCTGAGGTTCCTGTGTCTGCACCGGTAGACGACCGGGCTGTGTGAAGAAGGTGCGTCAGCTGGCCGCAGCCCGGTTCTCTCTAAGGACGCAAATTCATAAGTGAATTTAATGACTGCAGGGCCCTGTTAACACTGTATGGACGTAAATTATTTGGTGTAAGGTGTCTCTGTTTGTGTGTGCACGTGTTTTTGGTTAGTTCTACACCTGTCAAGCACTCTAATTTTTCGCTGGCGCTACCTCTATACCTCCATCAAACAACCAGACTTCTCCCAATACTAAATACTAACTTTTGTACTACTCTATGCCTTTGCTAATACTACTGAAGCGAATTTTCATGCATTTTATTACTCGTATACCCCTCTAATTTTTCGATGTCCAGCCGTGTTGTCTGCTGATGCTGAAGTGTCCAGAAGTGTGTCTACTCACTCAGGCTGTGGACCTGCCCAGCAAGATTTACTGAGGGATGGGCCTGCCGCCAATTGTTTCCAATTCCAAACATGCCATTTCTACAAGCTAAGAACCATAAAAGTACCTCATGCTTTTAGCGCCCTATCAGGTACCATCAATGTCTGCTCAAGCCATTAACTTTCTAGAGTCTCACTCAAGCTGTGACAGGTTGTAACAAAATCTTTAATAATTTTCCGTATACGAATTCAACATTTATAATGCGTAATCCCTTTCACCTTAAGGTAACAAAAATACAACTCAGTAGTTGTTTCCTGGTTTCTTTGTGTCTTGCTGCCCTCTGTCAGTTGAAACCTGCAACTTTCTTCAGGTCTTTATCCCAACGCTCGAGTGGTCTGCCTTGTGGTCTTTGTCTTCCGCAGGACTCCATTATAGTACTGCCGTCATTTCTTCGAGCAATATGTTCTGCCAATTTCCATTTTGGAGCCTTAACCCTTTCCACAACGTCCTGAATATCCATTATTGCTCTCATGTCTTCTCCTTTTCCAGATCTTTCTTAATGAGCTCTAGGAGCGAACTTTCCTTAGCTCACTGAGTTGTTTGTAGTTTTCTTTTGATAAACTCCTTAAAATCCAAGTATGACAGCCATATGTTAATATGGGACGGACTCACTGTTCGAAAACAATTTTTTATAGTTTGTTAGCATATTAGATTTAAAAACGGTTGCGTTTCTTCCATAAACCGTTCAACCCAGCTTCACTCAGTCAAAAATTTCAGGTTTTAAGTCTCGTTAGGTATCAATTAACTGTCCCTGTTAAACATAGTCGTTAATATACTTTTAGACAATTCTTGATTCGTAATTTTAGTCTCATTGTTACCCACTTGTTGGGCATATGATTTGTTTTGGACAGATTTATCTTAAGACCCACTTTTCGCAACTATCTGACAAGTCCTTTGTATAGGACTGCAGTTCCACCATATTGTTTGTTGAGACTACTTACCGTCTGCAAAGCTCAAATTAGTGAGTCTTTCCCCCATTTATTTTAATTCCTCTTTCTTTTTAAACAATCTTAGAAACATAAATCTCCATGACTGTTACAAATAATTATGCGGAGACAGGGTAGCCCTGCCCTACTCCTCTTGTACTGGAAAATTCCCTCGTGTGTTTTGCTATGCTGACAGAAACCATGGAGGCATCAGGCTGTCCCATAGTATGTTTATGTGTTTTGATTCACCATCTTGTTGAATCAACCACACTGCAGTTATACAGAATTCAAGCAACTGCACAGAAAAATATTGCACACTGATAATTCGAGTGATCACAGTGGCCAGTTGGCGGTACTAAACAAAGGTGCTTTGGAAAACTTCTAATTGTGTGAGTAGTTACACTGTACTGTTTGAACCGTAATGACAGCATATGAGGTATTCTTATGGCCTATCGGCTACTTTACGAATTGTTGCAAAGTAGCAATCTAATAATCTCTTCATACAAGTTGAAAAAAAAAAGAGAGACAAATAGCAGTGGTACTCTGTGCAGTCACCGCACATCCTAAAGTGACTTCGCGCTATGAAGTCGTCGTTCTTGAACCTGATAAGTACTGGTAGGCGTCCAGGACCTAAAGTTTTGTTCGTTTGTGTAGCCCGACAATCGAAAACGGATTTCATCATGCATCACGAAATTTCTGAAAATTTCTTCCGAGTTGTAGACCGCGTCATATTGTAAAATGATATACACAGGTTTTGGTCACTACTTCAAGTGACGTTCATCAGGTTACGGTTATTCGTACACTGTGTGATCAGAAATTTCTGGACACTGGCTGAAAAATGACTTACAAGTTCGTGACGCCCGCCATCGGTAATGCTGGAATTCAATATGGTGTTGGCCCACCCTTAGCCTTGATGACAGGTTTTACTCTCGCAGGCATACGTTGATTCAGGTGCTGGAAGGTTTCTTGGGGAATGGCAGCCCAATCTTCACCGAGTGCTGCACTGAGGAGAGGTATCGATGTCGGTCGATGAGGCCTGGCACGAAGTCGGCATTCCAACACATCCCAAAGATGTTCTATAGGATTCAGGGCAGGACTATGTACAGGCCAGTCCATTACCGGGATGTTATTGTCGTGTAAACACTCCGCCACAGGCCGTGCATTATGAACAGTGCTCGATCGTGTGGAAAGATGCAATTGCCATCCCCGAATTGCTCTTCAACAGTGGGGAAGCAAGAACGTGCTTAAAACATCAATATAGGTCTGTGCTGTGATAATGCCACGCAAAACAATAATGGGTGCAAGCCCCCTCCATAAAAAACACGACCACATCATAACACCACCGCCACCGAATCTTATTGTTGGCACTACACACGCTGGCAGATGACGTTCACCGGGCATTCGTAATACCAACACTCTGCCATCGGATTGCCACATTGCGTACCATGATTCGTCACTCCACACAACGTTTTTCCACTGTTAAATCGTCCAATGGTTACGCTCCTTACACCAAGCGAGGCGTCGTTTGGCATTTACCGGTGTGAGGTGTAGCTTATTAGCAGCCGCTCGAACATGAGATCCAAGTTTTCTCACCTCCCGCCTAACTGTCCTAGTACTTGCAGTGGATCCTGATGCAGTTTATAATTCTTGCGTGTTGGTCTGGGTAGATGTCTGCGTATTACACATTATGACCGTCATCAACTGTCGGCAGTCTGTCAGTCAACAGACGAGGTCGGCCTGTACGCTTTTGTGCTGTGTTCCTTCACGTTTCCACTTCACTATCACATCGAAAACAGTGGACCTAGGGATATTTAGGAGTGTGGAAATCTCGCGTACAGTCTGTATGACACAAGTGATACCCAATCGCCTGACCGCGTTCGAAGTCCGTGAGTTCCGCAGAGCGCCCCATTCTGCTCTCTCACGGTGTCTAATGACTTCTGAGGTCGCTGATATGGAGTACCTGGCAGTCGGTGGCAGCACAATGCACCTAATGCAAAAAACCTATATTTTGGGGTTGTCCGGATACTTTTGATCGCATAGTATAGATGCTTGTGTGTCAGAATTCAGTGAACTAATGTCAGTGACAGGCTCATTTTTTTCTAGTAGTTTGTGTTTGTATTTTTAACAAGTTTGTTAGTGTAAATCCTCGTCTAAAAGACAACAAGATTCGTTTTTATCTTTTACTAGCGGAGAAATCCGGCGTTGCTAAAGTGCGTATTTATTTATAGCTGCGCGTCAACGCCCTTACCACACAGCGTCTGGCCTTCTGCTTAATGTGTATGATGTTATATCTCCTGAACTATATGTCGTTCAATGGTACAGTATTGTAGGTACATTCAGCGGCATATGTGAATGCTGCCTTCGAAACTTGCTGCGAATAGAACTAGGAGCAAAGAAGTAATAAATTTAAACGTCAAGCATGATGCGGCAATTTTTTACGTATCTCATTGTTTATGACGTCACATTCTTTTAACTAAGTGTCGTACAATGATATCATTTTGCACCCACATTAATTGGTACATGTGCGTACTATCTGTAAATGTGTAGCGAATGCAGTTAGTAATAACGATGTAATAAATTATAATGTCATGCCTCGTGCTGTACATTTACTGCATGAACAGCAGGAAAGTAGTAAGCGATAAACATTTTTCCGTTCATCGTTTTGTAGATGTCAGCGAGAAAAATTTCGTAAAAGTGTGAAATTATGTGTGAAGTTTGTTGCAAGTCGCTAAGTGTTATCATTATCAAAGACTGGATGAACAAAATCTGCGACTTTTCGCGTGGTGGGCTACGATTCTTTTTCACTCCTCCTCCGTTCACCCCTTTGATAGGTAGGTGATTCTTACCGCCACAGCTATTGTCGCCTGACAGTAAGGTACACGCGTACGAAGTTTGGTTGAAATCGGTCCAGTGCTTTAGGAGGAGATGTGGAATACACACACAAACACAAACACACACACACACACACACACACACACATTCATATGCACGGATCTTTTTACCTAATGCTTCCATTAGAGTTTTAATAGTAGAATAGAAGGGGAGTGAGTATGCTGTCACTCAAGGCGGAGACTAAATGTACTGACTGGCCGTCTAACTCACCTTAGGAGTGGACAAATTGCCGCTTCTTGAGGAGGTTCCGAGCAGGCACACAGTGACGCGGAGGGGGGGGGGGGGGATTACTAGTTATCAGGAGTTCCAGTGTTAGGTGCGTTATGGAGCACTTTAGAGAAACAGTGTTCAGCGCGCTATCCTCTGAGATGTGGAATAAGTCTTAGCAAGGGTGCAGGGTGCAGTTGAGACTCACGTCGGTACCAATGACGCCTGTCGCTTGGTTTATGGGTCCATCCTCTCTTCGTACAGGCAGCTGGCGGAAGTGGTGGAAAACTGCTGACCTTGCTCACGGAATGCGGTTTGCAGTATCGTGCCGAAAATTGACTGGGGCCTTTGGTTTGGAGCCGAGTGGAGGGTATCAATCAGGGGCTCCATCATTTATGTGCCGATCTTGGCTTCAGCTTTGTGGACCTGTGCTTTGGGGTGGAGAATTGTAGGTTTCTCCTTGACAGATCAGGTGTGCACTACGCAAAAAATGGCTCTGAGCACTATGGGACTTAACATCTTAGGTCATCAGTCCCCTAGAACTTAGAACTACTTAAACCTAACTAACCTAAGGACATCACACACATCCATGCCCGAGGCAGGATTCGAACCTGCGACCGTAGCAGTCCCGCGGTTCCGGACTGCAGCGCCTAGAACCGCCCGGCCACCACGGCCGGCTGCACTACACACATCAAGCATGTATATTTGTAGCAAAGTACTTGTGGAGTACACGTGGGGCTTTTTAGGCTAAACAATGGTTCGAGGTCCTCTAATAAACGCTCATCAGTCGACACGCAGACAGTGAAATCAGATCGTGTGTGAAGTAAACCCTTCGAATGTGAAATTTTGACAGCAAATTGCCGATGCATTCATAACAAATTCCCTGAATTTACCACCCGCCAAGAAAAACTGTCGCGTTCAAATTACACTCGTAATCGAAAGCTGGATGATATACGATGTAGAAAGTTCTGAAGTATTTAACGAAGTAAGAAACTATATCGAATGGACGAGTCAGCAGTCGACAAAAATTTAGTCTGACTGCTAAGTTATCGGGGCACAAGTAGCCGGCCTTGGTGAATTCAGTTAATGGTCAGATATTTCTGCTAGCCACCCGATCCCGCCGAAAACCTTGCACAATCGTTCAAAGAAAGTATATGCTCAGGAGCGTGGAAATACACTGATCACGTAATACACTCATCAAAAAAAGTTTTCCATCACCTCGGTTCCGAGAGTTCCGGAACCTGTACAGAAAATTGGAATAGAGATCGACATAAACATCATTACAGCCATTTTTATTGCTCATGAAAACCACACTTTGCATGATGTACCACCATATAGCGAGACCTTCAGAGGTGGTGGTCCAGATTGCTGTACTCACCGGTACCTCTAATACGACCTCTTGCATTAATGCATGCCTGTATTCGTCGTGGCATACTATACAGAAGTTCATCAAGGCACTGTTGGTACAGATTGTCCCATTCCTCAATGGCGATTTGGCATAGGTCCTTCAGTGTGGTTGGTGGGACACGTCGTCCATAAACAGCCATTTTCAATCTATCCCAGGCATGTCCGATAGGGTTCATGTCTGGAGAACATGCTGGCCACTCTAGTCGAGTGATGTCGTTACCTGAAGGAAGTCATTCACAAAATGTGCACGATGGGGGCGCGAATTGTCGTACATGAAGACGAATACCTCGCCAATATGCTGCTGATATGGTTGCACTATCGCTCGGAGGATACATTAACGTGTCGTACAGCCATTACTGCGACTTCCATGACCACCAGCGGCGTACGTCGATCCCACAGAATGCCACCCCAAAACGGCAGGGAACCTCCATCTTGCTGGACTATGTGTCTAAGGCGTTCAGCCTGATTCGGTTGCCTCCAAACACGTCTCCGACGATTGTCTTGTAGAAGGCATATGTGACACTCATCGGTGAAGAGAACGTGATGCCAATCCTGAGCGGTCCATTCGGCATGTTGTTGGGTCCATCTGTAACGCTCTGCATGGTGTTGTAAAGATGGACCTCGCCATGGACGTCAGAAGTGAAATTGCACATTATGCAACTTATTGCGCACAGTTTGAGTCATAACATGACGTCCTGTGGCTGCACGAAAAACATAATTCAACATTTTGGCGTTGCAGTCAGGGTTCCTCCGAGCCGTAATCCTTAGGTAGCGGTCATCCACTGCAGTAATAGCCCTTGGACGGCCTGAGCGAAGCATGTCATCGACAGTTCCTGTTGTTGTTGTTGTAGTTGTTGTGGTCTTCAGTCCTGAAACTGGTTTGATGCAGCTCTCCATGCTACTCTATCCTGTGCAAGCTTCTTCATCTCCCAGTACCTACTGCAGCCTACATCCTTCTGAATCTGCTTAGTGTATTCATCTCTTGGTCTCCCTCTATGACTTTTACCCTCCATGCTGCCCTCCGATACTAAATTGGTGATCCCTTGATGCCTCAGAACATGTCCTACCAACCGATCCCTTCTTCTAGTCAAGTTGTGCCACAAACTCCTCTTCTCCCCAATTCTATTCAATACCTCCTCATTAGTTATGTGATCTACCCATCTAATCACTCCATACAAATACTTTCAGGCACGACTTCCTGACACTTAAATCAATACTCGATGTTAACAAATTTCTCTTCTTCAGAAACGCTTTCCTTGCCATTGCCAGTCTACATTTTATATCCTCTCTACTTCGACCATCATCAGTTATTTTGCTCCCCAAATACCAAAACTCCTTTACTACTTTAAGTGTCTCATTTCCTAATCTAATTCCCTCAGCATCACCCGATTTAATTCGACTACATTCCATTATCCTCGTTTTGCTTTTGTTGATGTTCATCTTATACCCTCCTTGCAAGACACTGTCCATTCCGTTCAACTGCTCTTCAAAGTCCTTTGCTGTCTCTGACAGAATTACAATGTCGTCGGCGAACCTCAAAGTTTTTATTTCTTCTCCATGGATTTTAATACCTACTCCAAACTTTTCTTTTGTTTCCTTTACTGTTTGCTCAATATACAGATTGAATAGCATCGGGGAGAGGCTACAACCCTGTCTCACTCCCTCCCCAACCACTGCTTCCCTTTCATGTCCCTCGACCCTTATAACTGACTTCTGGTTTCTGTACAAATTGTAAATGGCTTTTCGCTCCCTGTACTTTACCCCTGCCACCTTCAGAATTTGAAAGAGAGAATTCCAGTCAACATTGTCAAAAGCTTTCTCTAAGTCTACAAATGCTAGAAACGTAGGTTCGCCTTTCCTTAATCTTTCTTCTAAGATAAGTCGTAGGGTCAGTATTGCCTCACGTGTTCCAGCATTTCTACGGAATCCAAACTGATCTTCCCCGAGGTCGACTTCGCGTTAGTATTTTGCAGCTCTGACTTATTAAACTGATAGTTCCGTAACTTTCACATCTTTCTTTGAGATTGGAATTATTATATTCTTCTTGTAGTCTGAGGGAATTTCGCCTGTCTCATACATCTTGCTCACCAGATGGTAGAGTTTTGCGAGGACTGGCTCTCCCAAGGCTTAGGTCTTTCAGTGCTCTGTCAAACTCTTCACGCAGTATCAATCTTCCATTTCATCTTAATCTACCTCCTCTTCCATTTCCATAATATTGTCCTCAAGAACATCGTCCCTGTATAGACCCTCTATATACTCCTTCCACCTTTCTGCTTTCCCTTCTTTGCTTAGAACTGGGTTTCCATCTGAGCTCTTGATATTCATGCAAGTGGTTCTCTTTTCTCCACAGGTCTCTTTAATTTTCCTGTAGGCAGTATCTATCTTACCCCTCGTGAGATAAGCGTCTACATCCTTACATTTGTCCTCTAGTCATCCCTGCTTAGCCATTTTGCACTTCCTGTCGATCTCATTTTTGAGACATTTGTATTCCTTTTTGCCTGCTTCACTTACTGCATTTTTGTATTTTCTCCTTTCGTCAGTTAAATTCAGTATCTCTTCTGCAACCCAAGGATTTCTACTAGCCCTCGTCTTTTTGTCTACTTGATCCTCTGCTACCTTCACTACTTCATCCCTCAGAGCTACCCATTCTTCTTCTACTGTATTCCTTTCCCCCATTGCTGTCTATTGTTCCCTTATGCTCTTCCTGAAACTCTGTACAACCTCTGGTTTAGTCAGTTTATCCAGGTCCCATCTCCTTGAATTCCCACCTTTTTGCAGTTTCTTCAGTTTTAATCTACAGTTCATAACCAATAGATTGTGGTCAGAGACCACATCTGCCCCTGAAAATGTCTTACAATTTAAAACCTGGTTCCTAAATCTCTGTCTTACCATTATATAATCTATCTGAAACCTTCTAGTATCTCCAGGGTTCTTCCATGTATACAACCTTCTTTCATGATTCTTGAGCCAAGTGTTAGCTATGATTAAGTTATGCTCTGTGCAAAAGTCTACCAGGCGGCTTCCTCTTTCATTTCTTAGCCCCAATCCATATTCACCTTCTACGTTTCCTTCTCTTCCTTTTCCTATTGTCGAATTCCAGTCACCAATGACTACTAAATTTTCGTCTCCCTTCACTACCTGAATAATTTCTTTTATCTCATCATGCATTTCATCAATTTCTTCATAATCTGCAGAGCTAGTTGGCATATAAACTTGTACTACTGTAGTAGGCGTGGGCTTCGTGTCTATCTTGGCCACAATAGTTCGTTCACTATGCTGTTTGTAGTAGCTTAACCGCACCCCTATTTTTTTATTCATTATTAAACCTACTCCTGCATTACTCCTATTTGATTTTGTATTTATAACCCTGTATTCACCTGACCAAAAGTCTTGTTCCTCCTGCCACCGAACTTCACTAATTCCCTCTATATCTAACTTTAACCAATCCATTTCCCTTTTTAAATTTTCTAACCTACCTGCCCGATTAAGGGATCTGACATTCCACGCTCCGATCCGTAGAACGCCAGTTTTCTTTCTCCTGATAACAGTTCCTATCTCTCTGTATCTCCTCTATGTCCGAACAACATCGCTTTGGTTCACTCCGAGACGCCTGGATACTTCCCTTGTTGAGAGCCCTTCCTGGCACAAAGTAACAATGCGGACGCGATCGAACCGCGGTATTGACCGTCTAGGCATGGTTGAACTACAGACCGCACGTACCCTGTACCTCCTTCCTGGTGGAATGACTTGAACTAATCGGCTGTCCGTCTAATAGGCGCTGCTCATGCATTGTTGTTTATATCTTTGGGCGGGTTTAGTGACATCTCTGAACAGTCAAAGGGACTGTGTCTGTGATAAAATATCCAGGAGTTCTAGGAGCCAGGGTGATGCAAAACTTTTTTTGATGTGTATGCAAGCAACTCTATCTTATCGAGTATAGTCTGGAACGTCTATGGACTCATTGCAGATGGTACAGACAGACAGTCTTGTGAAACGTTTTTGAAGACATTCTCCAAAAATTATGTTCAGCAGGCAGTTTGACAACCGACACACAACAGAAACATTTTAGAACGTGTAACTGCAAAAAGATCTGACGTTATCGAAACCTTACGATAGCGAAATTGTCGATGTAGAGACAGGAATTAGTCATCAAGATGTCGTATTATCGACGACAGTTACTAAATTTAAAAATGTTTTCAAGAAGCTAGGAGAGTTTTATGCTGGAAAGAGCAGATACGCAGTTATTAGCAACTTACTTGGGCAATGAAAGGACATCATTTAGTTTCAGTATGATAGACCTTATAAATTATAAGCATAGTTGAAACTGTAAATCACACTCTGGGGAAGTATGTACCGAGTAAATGGATAACGGAAAAGATCAACCGTGGTTTAATCACGAAATTCGGAATATGCTAAGGAAACATTGTTGCATTACCGGTTCTAAAAGGAACGCAGAAATATCGACATGTAAAAGTTAGTAGAAATTCTTGCGTCTATAAAAAGATCGAAACGCGAAGCATACAACAACCCCCATCTCCATACGCAAGATCTTGCCGAGAACTCTAGAAAATTGTGGTCCTATGTAAAATCCTTCAGCAAGTCGAAGGCTTCTATTTAGTCACTCATTGACCAGTCTGGCGAGTCAACAAAAAACTCCAAGAGGAAAGTTAAAGTCACAAAATAATTCTTGGGATTAAAAAATAATCCATACAGAAGCATGGTGCAGACCGCCGCGCATAAGTACATGTGGAAGACAATGAAACAGGTATCCCCGGCGTTGAGAGGCAACTGAAAGAGTTGAAAACAAGTAAAGCGCCAGTTCCGGATGGAATTCCAATTAAGTTTTACCTAGAGTGCTGTTCAGCTTTGACTCTTTACTTAGCTTGCATTTATCGCGAATCTCGCACGCAGCTCAAAGTCGCAAACAACAGGAAAAATGGCAGGTGACTCCCGTATATAAGAAGGTTGAAAGAACAGACCTGCAAAATTACAGATCAATATTCTTGACGACGGTTTGCCGCAGATTCTTGAGCGTGTTTTAAGTATGTATGTAATAAATATCCTCGAGACAGTAAAGATTCTGTCGACAAATCAATACGAGTGAAACTCAGCTTGCCTTTTATGCGCATGACTTCCTAGAAACCATGGATTAAGGGCAACAGGCAGATTCTATATTCGTAAATTTCCGGGAAACGTTTGACACAGAGTCGCAATGCAGACTGTTGAACATCCTAGATAACAGTATAGGTTCCCAGACATGTGAGTGTCTGGGACACTTCTTAAGTAATAGAAACCTGTATGTTGTCCTGGATGGCGAGTGTTCATCAGACACAAGGGTATCGTCAGGAATGCCACAGGGAAGTGTCATAGGACAGCTCATGTTCTGTATACATATCAACGGTCTGATGGATAGGTGAACAGCAGTCTGAGGTTATTTAGTGATAACGTTGTGTACATTGTGTGGTTGTTTATTTATTGTAGTAGGAGACAGGATGATTTAGACTTGATTTCTATTTGGTGCGATGAATGACACCTTGCTCTAAAAGCAAAACATGTAGATTAATGTAGATGAGTACGGACAACAATCATCTAACGCTCAAATATGGTATCAGTGATGTGCTGCCTGACACAGTCACGTCGATTAAATACACTACCTGATCAAAAGTATCCAGACATCTATTACTGGACATTAACGTCGGGTGGGTCCAACCTTCACGGTGCACCCTTCACAGTCCACCCTTCACATTTACGACAGCTCGAAGTCTGCTGGGGATACTTTCAGTGAGATGTTTGAAAGTTTGTGGAATAGTGGCAGTCCATTCTTCCTCAAGAGCCGAAACTAGACAGGTAGTGATGTTGTAAGCTGGGGTCTGGAAGAAAGTGGACATTCTAACTCATCCCAAAGATGTTCCGTTGGGTTCTGGCCGGGACTATGGACTGACCAGTCCGCCTTAAGAGCACTACTGTCCATAAACCATTGCCAGACAGATACTGCTTTATGACACGGTGCACTGTCATGCTGATACAAACTATCATCATCATCGACCTGCTCGCATACTGTGTGCAGTAAATAATGTAAAATGTATTCGTATCCTTCGGTATTTAACGTTTTCTTAAGCACAATAAGTGGACCACTCCCTAACGACGAGAAACATCTCCATATCATCATGACTCCTTCTCTTTAGTTCAGTGTCAGTGCTACACATGATGGCAGGCACCGTTCTACAGGCAGTCACCAAGCCCAAACCTTTCCATCGGATTCCTACAGGGTATAGCATGTTTCACCACTCCAGGCCACTTGTTTCCAATCATCCACTGTCCAGTGGCGTCACTCTTTACACCATATCTACGTCGCTTAGCGCATACTAAAGGAGTGTGTAGCTTATGAGGAGCCGCTAGATTACTGTATCTCATTTTTTAAGACTCCCTACGCGCATTTGATTTGCTAGCTGGACTGGTGGTAGCACTTAGGAGGTCACGAGTCATTCCTTCCGCAGATTTCATGCGACTTTTTTTTTACAACCACCCTCTACAATACTCGACAGTACCTGTCTGTCGGTACATGGGGTGCAAATTTCGCATTGGGCAACTTCAAAAGTGTTTAAATGCCCCAGATGGAACTGTTACTCAGGAGACACCCAATGCCTAGTCCACGATCGATGTCACTGAACGCCGGGGTCCCGGGTTCGATTCCCGGCGGGGTCAGGGATTTTCTCTGCCTCGTGATGACTGGGTGTTGTGTGATGTCCTTAGGTTAGTTAGGTTTAAGTAGTTCTAAGTTCTAGGGGACTGATGACCATAGATGTTAAGTCCCATAGTGCTCAGAGCCATTTTAACCATTTTTTTTATGTCACTGAGCTCTCCTGACTGAGCCATTCTGCTGTTACAACTTTCTCTGCTGACAACATAATTCTCACCACCTCCTTTTATACTGGTGGGTCCGCCTCTCGAAACATCTAGAGGTCAATTCAGCATTACGTGGGGGTTTCTAGATAGCTTTGGTCAGGCGCAGCTTGTGACTTCCATACTGGGGGAAGCTGCGACTTTTATCGATTGGTAAGCCGGCCGTTGTGGCCGAGCGGTTCTAGGCGCTTCAGTCCGGACCCACGCTGCTGCTACGGTCGCAGGTTCGAATCCTGCCTCGGGCGTGGATGTGTATGATGTCCTTAGGTTAGTTAGGTTCAAGTAGTTCTAAGTCTATGGGACTGATGGCCTCAAATGTTAAGTCCCATAGTGCTTCGAGGCATTTGAACCATTATACACTCCTGGAAATGGGAAAAAGAACACATTGACACCGGTGTGTCAGACCCACCATACTTGCTCCGGACACTGCGAGAGGGCTGTGCAAGCAATGATCACACGCACGGCACAGCGGACACACCAGGAACCGCGGTGTTGGCCGTCGAATGGCGCTAGCTGCGCGGCATTTGTGCACCGCCGCCGTCAGTGTCAGCCAGTTTGCCGTGGCATACGGAGCTCCATCGCAGTCTTTAACACTGGCAGCATGCCGCGACAGCGTGGACGTGAACCGTATGTGCAGTTGACGGACTTTGAGCGAGGGCGTATAGTGGGCATGCGGGAGGCCGGGTGGACGTACCGCCGAATTGCTCAACACGTGGGGCGTGAGGTCTCCACAGTACATCGATGTTGTCGCCAGTGGTCGGCGGAAGGTGCACGTGCCCGTCGACCTGGGATCGGACCGCAGCGACGCACGGATGCACGCCAAGACCGTAGGATCCTACGCAGTGCCGTAGGGGACCGCACCGCCACTTCCCAGCAAATTAGGGACACTGTTGCTCCTGGGGTATCGGCGAGGACCATTCGCAACCGTCTCCATGAAGCTGGGCTACGGTCCCGCACACCGCTAGGCCGTCTTCCGCTCACGCCCCAACATCGTGCAGCCCGCCTCCAGTGGTGTCGCGACAGGCGTGAATGGAGGGACGAATGGAGACGTGTCGTCTTCAGCGATGAGAGTCGCTTCTGCCTTGGTGCCAATGATGGTCGTATGCGTGTTTGGCGCCGTGCAGGTGAGCGCCACAATCAGGACTGCATACGACCAAGGCACACAGGGCAAACACCCGGCATCATGGTGTGGGGAGCGATCTCCTACACTGGCCGTACACCACTGGTGATCGTCGAGGGGACACTGAATAGTTCACGGTACATCCAAACCGTCATCGAACCCATCGTTCTACCATTCCTAGACCGGCAAGGGAACTTGCTGTTCCAACAGGACAATGCACGTCCGCATGTATCCCGTGCCACCCAACGTGCTCTAGAAGGTGTAAGTCAACTACCCTGGCCAGCAAGATCTCCGGATCTGTCCCCCATTGAGCATGTTTGGGACTGGATGAAGCGTCGTCTCACGCGGTCTGCACGTCCAGCACGAACGCTGGTCCAACTGAGGCGCCAGGTGGAAATGGCATGGCAAGCCGTTCCACAGGACTACATCCAGCATCTCTACGATCGTCTCCATGGGAGAATAGCAGCCTGCATTGCTGCGAAAGGTGGATATACACTGTACTAGTGCCGACATTGTGCATGCTCTGTTGCCTGTGTCTATGTGCCTGTGGTTCTGTCAGTGTGATCATGTGATGTATCTGACCCCAGGAATGTGTCAATAAAGTTTCCCCTTCCTGGGACAATGAATTCACGGTGTTCTTATTTCAATTTCCAGGAGTGTAGATTGGTAAGGTTACTATTATTTGCAGAAGTTTAATACTTTCAGGAAAAGCTTTTCCCAAACTGTTTTCATGAAGAAAGTTTAACAAAGTCGAAGCACCTGATGCTTTAATAAAATCATTTCGAGCACATTCAGTCCTTGACGTAAGTCTGGACCATGTAATTTAAACCAATTGACAGCTACGTCCAGTTTTTTCTTGGAAAACAGTTTTATGTTTGGTAAACAATGACGGTTCAAAGAGTTGTGCAACTGACAAGTGATCATTAAAATTGAATCGATCACTGGTCTGAGTCATGATGTGGTTACAGACGTCTCGCGCACACACCATTCTTGATTCAGTGCAACGTCCTTGTTTTGCAATTGGCTCTTCCTGTTCCCAGTGATCGTCAGTGTCTACCAAGGTCGTAACATGCTGGACAGAAGCTGCAAAAATGAGATACGTATTTAGCAGTTTTCACTGCATCAGTATTTCTTTATTGGAGTTGGTTAAATACAACGTCACAATGGGGCATCACTTTAGTAAGAAAATGTAGCCAGAAAAAGAATTATTCGTCTTGCAGGAAACCCTCTTTAATTCTGATTTGAACTCCACTTTTGTGGCCCTCATAACAGGAGCACGGTAGTTTCACTGAGCTATGAGCTTCTCAGGTGTTTCATTTATGTTCATTCTAGCTCGCTGAGAACAGCTGCAGTTACAAGTTCTGCAATGTGACTTTTTGGTCGTACAAAGGAAACAAATCTTTCGTTAATTTTCCCCAGCAGCTCATAGCGAATTATTACGACCAATTGTGACAAATTTGAACAGTTAATGGTTTCGTCAACTTCGACAGCAAGGAAATTTGTCTTGGACATTTCATTCCTATCAAGATTTAGGCATACATCGTAAACTGATTTCAGCAGTTCTTTTTTGAATTGTTTTGGACAGGACTACGAAAATCCAGTTTCCGATTTTTCGATGTGCTGCTTCAAGACGCCTCAAGTTTTGCCATCACGTCAGCTAGACCTCGAAAAATTCCCTGGTTCTTAGAATTTTCTGTTTCGTTGTAGCCTCTTAAAACCAGCTCGAATTTGCCGCAAAATTTAATGCAGTTTATTAGTTTACTCAAGATATACCGGTTTTTCAGACATTGGTACATAATGTGCACTTTCCCTAGCACTGAAAATTCGATAAAAACATTTAAATGTTTTTTCACCGTTGCGTGAAAACTTTTTTACGTCTGTGACTCCATCCGCAGTACAGGCACTATCATTGCTATAAATGCGAACATTTTACGTTATGCTTTACCGTAACTGTTATTGATATCGAATGAAATAACATGTTAAATTTTCCAGTCATTGTTTATTTATCTCCACGACGCGTTCCGAATATTTAAACCTCCATCATCCACATGATGATGGAGGTTTAAACCTTCTGAAAGAATCGTGGAGATAACTAAACTTGTTTCATTCGACTATCACTGCTGTTTGTCACCAGACAGGTGAAACAGAAAAATCCGTTTTTCATTTCACAACTGCACAGTCAGACTGCTGCAATGTACATTGTTCGGCTAAAACTCCGTGTACACCCTAGTATAGATTTACTCTGTTTTAGTTGTTGATTGGTCTTCAGGTCTGATTTGGGCACTCCAAGTTCCTTCACTTTGATGCTCTCGGATTCTTCTAAATTTTTACCTGATAAATTGCACACTGAATTCATACTGTGCTGTTTCTGAACTCGTGGTATGCTGCAGTTATTCGGAACATAGTATAGCTCACTTCACTCAGGCACAATATCCACACAAAAAGAAGCACGGTCATAAAAATAACGCGCGTGACCCGCGAACACCGTCAGTGAGCAAGGAAACTAAAGTAATAGAACACATTTATTGCGCTTTGTTCTACTATTTGTTCGTGAAATTCTCGCTGGGTTGTGATACTTGTGTAACCGTATCCTACTGCATTCTAGTGTCCGCCACCGGTAGCTGAGTGGTCAGCGCGACAGACTTTCTATCCTAAGGGCTTGGGTTCGGTTCCCGGCTGGGTCGGACATTTTCCCCTCTCAGGGACTGAGTGTTGTGTCGTCCTAATCATCATCACTTCATCCCCATCGACGCGCAAGTCGCCGAAGTGGCGTCAAATCAAAAGACTTGCACCGGGCGAGCGGTCTACCCGACGGGGGGGCCCTCGTCACACGTCATTACTATCATATTGCATTCTAGTGAGAGATTTCCAAACCTATTTTACCAGTGGATAGAATAACCAATGGAAGAACAAAAAGGTTACCTAAGACGCTTTCAAAACAATAATACTAAACGCAGATTACTGACACATCAAAGCATAATATAGATATACACAGATAGGGATTCGATAGCGAAGTTTCAGCAACTCTGTTTATTCTCTTGTGGTATAAGCAGTGGATCGTGAAAACTGTGTGAAGGTTGGTAGGACATATTCAGGCTGAATGACCAGAGCATACAAGCCAACCATAAGGGCTGTACTCAATAGATGTCACACCCCAAATCTCTGTTGCACAGAGCTAAGCGGAATTTCAAGGCGTAGCCTTAAGACTAGGCACTACACATTTGAAAAGCATTGTTCGATATTTCATATCAACAGTTCCAAAAACGTTGACCCGATTATATAATCCATGTAAGAAATATGTGAAATGGATCCTGATAATGTAAATCTGTAACACATTGTTCAGAAATTTATTTTAATGTATATTTTGGGGCAGATCTGCCTCAGAGCCTTTAGTTACAAGCCGCATCTGCCTTTGACCATGTAGTGTATCTAGACGTAATGTTACAAAGCATTCTGAAATGAATGAGCATGTAATGTCAATAGTAGGGAAAGCGAGTGGTCTATTTCGATTTATTGGGGAATTCTAGGAAAGTATAGCACATCTATGAAGGAGACATGTGCGACCCATTCTTGAGTAATGCTCTGGTGTTTGGAATCCTCACCAGGTTGGATTAAAGGAAGACAGCGAAGTAGATCGGAGGCATGGTGCTAGATTTGTTAACTTCTATTTTGATCAATACATAAGCATTACAGAACTCAAATGGGAATCCATGGAGACAAGACAATGTTCTTTTTGCGAAACACTACTGAGAAAGTTTAGAGAAGTGGCATATGAGGCTGATTGCAGAACGATTCTACTGTTAACAACTCAATCTCACTTGAGGACAGCGATGGCAAGATAAGCGAAATAGGGCTTGAACAAAGGCATATAGACACCTGCCCGGCTAGCCATGCAGTCTAATGCGCTGCTTCCTGAGTGGGAAGGCCTGCTGGTCCCCGGCATGAATCCGCCCAGAGGATTAGTCTCGAGGTCCGGTGTGCCAGCCAGCCTGTGGATGGTTTTTAAGGCGGTTTTCCATCTGTCTTGGCGAATGCGGACTGGTTCCCCTTATTCCGCCTCAGTTACTCTATGTCAGCGATTGCTGCGCAAACACTGTCTCCATGTACATGTCTACCCTACCATAATTACTCTACCCTGCAAACACTGGGATTACACTCGTCTGGAATGAGACGTTCCCGGGGGGGGGGGGGGGGGGGCGGGGGAGGGCACTGTGGGCCGAATCACACAATAACCTTGGGTTCGGTGTGGGGCGGTGGTGGCGTAAGTGGACTGCTGTAGCCTGTTGTGGGGTTGTGAATCACTGATGGCTATGGCGGGGACAGAGCCTCTCCGTCGTTTCTAGGTCCCCAGTTCAATACATCCATACATACATTCAAGACAAGTTCTTCCCTAGCTTCATTTTTGATGGGGCAAGAAGGGGAATGACTGGTGGTACAAGGTGCTCTTCACCATGTAGCGAACAGTGGTTTGCGGTGTGTGGATGTAGATGTGGATATAACACTCCGTAGTGATACTCACATTATGTAGAATATGGTGTGGCCTACAACCCAGAGGAATTTGTTGGAGCCAACCGGCTGAGAAAGCCAACACGTTGCTCATCATTAAAGGGTTCATAAAACCGCCATAAATGTTTATCGTCGCTTGAAATTGTATACAGACATTCTAATGTTCCTTCATACCTCTATGCAATCACTGTGGCACAAGTTGCATCTTGTAGAGATGGAACTTTATATCCTAGTGCAAAATCCATTGCACATTTCTACCTTATACGTTAAGCCCTAGTAAATGCCTACAAAATGATTGTGATGGACTTGTTCAAAAGCTGCTCCTGTAATTGCAAAATGGTCCGGGGTTTGCACCATATGTGCCCTTCCAGAAGACTCGATGCAGATGCTGTAATTTGGAACACTCTGACCCAATTTTGAATCATATTGTAACACAACATGTGTCGCAACATTCTTACTTTAGAAGCTCACTCTCAGATCAGAGGTGACACAGGATTTCGAGGTCATCCATTTCTTTGTATGAGAGCAGCTGTAAACAGCAGTGAAACAGCAACCAGGTCAAGATGAGAATTTCACCTCCCTGCAGTTGAAGACAGTACAGTATGCCTTGGATGTTAGGCTAAGGAGGTAGATATGATGATGATAGGGGAAATGAAACTCTAGGTTGGCTTACTGATCTGTTTTTTATTGCATCTTCAGGTGTTTCGAATGAACATGCAAAAGAGCACAAACACTGGTTTATAAAAACATAGATGAGGCTTACTAGATTCTCCATTCTTTGTTGAGATTTAGTTATATGCAGTAACAAATTGTATTACAGGCCACGAAAAAGGAGTAGCAGGGTAACAGGGGTGTCACATCACATCGTTAGTTGCCTACATCAGGGTCAAGCAAACATGATGACGTCATTCCTTAAAGTATTATTCTGCTTCATGGCGGTCCTTAACCTATTGTTCTTCTACGCCACTTTATATAAAATTTATATCAAGTTAATTATGCAAATTAATTAAATTGATCAATTAATTATCCCCACCCCATGATGACGTCATAGGTTTTTCCCAGCCGGCACATGGCCCCTTCCCCCCTTTCCTGCCAGTTCTACACCACTTTTTGAATTTCCTGGACTTTTGAAGGCCAGTTCTGAGACACCTTTCTTTGTCATCTTCCCCTATAGTGAATCCCCACCCCTGGCTCATCCCTTCCCCCTGCCCTTTCTCCTTCCCTCTTCCCACCTTCCCTGTCCCCTCCCCTTCCCTCAACATACTGTTCAGTTCTACACCACTTTTCCCCTCCCAGTATTCTGTCATTGAACATGAGCTGTTTCAGGTCAGCCCTGACTTATTCGAAAGCCCCCTCCCACTCTATCAATTTGATTAACTAATTAATTAAATAGATAATCTTTTGTGTTGGACAGTATTCCTTGGTGGATGCTACAACTTTCTGGAAATAGTGATTGACTGGCTATTTGGAAGGAAATCTATTGCAGTGCATGGAATATTATCTAAAAAATTTCTGGTAGACAAGGCAATGTCTGGAATATTGTTTATTTAAACAATTTATGGGATACAAGGTAGTGTATAGAATATGGTTTATTTATTTATTTAAAGAACTTTACGGGAAATCGATTGCAGTGTATAGAATATTGTTTCAAAAATTTCTATTAGACAAAGCAATGTATGAAATATTGCTTATTTAATCAATTTGAAGGTGACAAGGCAGTATGGAAGTTTTAAACAAATGTGACGCTTTTTTACTTTGATTGAGCAAGGAATACCACCACGAAGAACTCACCACACGTAATTACATTGTCACAGATCGCGCTAAACATATCTGACAAAAAAAAAAAAAAAAAAAAAAAAAAAAAAAAAAAAAAAAAAAAAAAAAAGAACACCCAGCAACGTCACTGACTGCCGAGCCGATCGTACCATACCACGCAAGCCACCAATCAGGGACTGCCTCAGGTGCTGGACCGCGCTAATCCTCCATAAACAAAGCATCAGGTTGCGGCATCCCTTTAAAATTTGGTACCAGACTCACTTCCTGCCTCTCTCTCTCTCTCTCTCCCTCTCTCTGTCTCAAGTGGTTACTTCCTGTTTGTGTAAACCAGCGTACACAAACACACACAGACCAATATGTCCTCCCCGCCTCTCCTTCCTTTCATTCTCCTCCCCTTTTCCCCTTGCCACTCGTGCAGATCTGGCGCTGGTAGTCGGTACATCCCTTTGTTCTCGCCCTTCCACTGCTAATGGAAATCTGTAGCGGATGAAACACAGACATTCAAGAAGAAGTAAACAGTGTCTGTCATGTGCCACATAACTCCTCCTTTGTCCTGAACAAAGCAGCAGATACCCAGGAAATCCCCACCCCTTCCGAAAATGCAAGGTTGTGGATATCTTGGAAATATTCCCTCACTCTATCAGATTGACTTCCTAATTAATTTAATCAGCACCCTTTGTGTGTGGGCAATTTTTCCTTGCATCCTATTGGTGGATAGTACGACTAGTATAATGAGCAGGATTCAGTCCTGCAACCACCGGTTTCCAGACCCTTCTGGATTTTTTTCCCCCTTGCTCCTATTGGTGGAAACGCACAGTTATGTCATTTGGTAGGAAGTCCATTACGTTGAAGGTAGCTGTGGATTTCAAATTTCAGCCCAGTTACATGTTATGTCCTTAAACAATCTGTAGTGAGTTTCGATTAATGTGTGCCTCATAGTACCACTATCAGAAACAATAAATTGATCAGTCGGGAATCTGACGTTACGATTGGTTTTTTAAAGCGCTATTTAAAACCCAAGTTGTTTCCCTCGGCTATACCAGGACAAAGAATGCGGAAGAGAAGGAAGAGTCTGTCACGTGATAGGATGGAAACAACGCCGCACGGAGTGGCCTCGCGGTTTGAGGCGCCATGTCACGGATTGCACGATGCCTCCCGCCGGAGGTTCGAGTCCTTCCTCGGGCATGGGTGTGTGTGTTGTTCTTAGCATATGTTAGTTTAAGTAGTGTGTAAGTCTAGAGATCAATGACCTCAGCAGTTTGGTCCCTTAGGAATTCACACACATTTGAACATTTGATGGTAGCAACAAGAAATACCATTGTCACCTTTCTACTGCAAGGCTGAGTCCACTGGACTGTATTGAGAAGCGGTAAACACCGCACACTTAAACCGCTTTCCATTCTGTAGCAGTAGTCGCCATGGTTAGATGTTGGAGATCGTGGAAACACTGGCACACAACCCGCTTGCTCATGTCTCGATGTCCACACGTTGCTGTTAACATGTGTCTCAGCAATCTCGCTAGGCCTGCACTAGACTTGGACCACCGGAGATGACCAGAGCGGTAGGAATTCGGATGTTACCAATACCCCCAGCGCCAACTCTTGTCAGTGATTGATATGGAATATTCTCAAATATCCACGTAAAATTCGGGGAATATTTGCAGCACAAGCGATCATGAAGGTGCCCAACACATACAGAGTACTGCTTAGCCATTTACCTGGCCAGAAGGCGACGCGGTTGTACCCTGCCTGACCAGTTCGTGACGCTTAGCGGCCACCCACGCCTTAAGCCAGGAATGTCATGTCGTTCCCGTCATTCTCTATGACGCACTCGGTCGGCAAGCAGAGTCGTCCTAGGAAACCAGCCACATATTTATCAGTGCAATTTCAATCAAAGATTACGATTGAAGCCCCACTCTGGTGACATTCGAGAATGAGAGATGTACTGAAAATATCTCCTCCTGACGCCTGCGGCTTTGGGACGAACCTCATGTTGAAATATCAATATCTACAGCCTCCTTGTGACTGATCCTTATTTTCCACGTAAAATCTCCCATACCCTTATGGCTTTTGATGTGTTGAATTCACAGCATTCCACATCACATCCGTACCTCCCTTATAACCGGGCGTAGTCATTTTCTTTGCACAAGTTGGAACATATGCCACAGTAACTATTACATTCAAGCAGCATAACATTTCCGATTATCATTTATAAGTACATAGCATACAAAAAATTAATTATGATATGTCCATACTCACACCAGCTGGTATCATTTCGCACTGTCTGGTAGCAAAACCCTCCAACCAGATCATCATCATTATCACATATTTGTCGAGGAATATGAACCAAGGCCCTTGAAAATTAACCCCAAATGGGCGTACTCTAGTATACTGCATTTGCAGTGATGTCTTATCCGCAAATTTGTATGATCTGAGTATTATGTCTACAACAGTTTTGCGTATAAATATGGCATCAGGCTCAAATGCGTTAACATAAACTCCAACTTGAAGGTCTGAACATATGGAATGCCACGATGTTGGCTGGATTTACAACTATCAAAACGACAAAAAGTTTTCGTGGAAATGGCGAAATCGAGATAATAAAAAGGATGATAGGGCTTTTCAATTGTAATTACACCCTTCATTCCTCCATAAATATGTGTCTGGACTGAGTAAGAACTCAGCCGCTCGTGTACTAAAATATTATCGTCTCGGCATCACAGCCTGCACCATGAGCGTGTGACACGCAGAGCGATATCCTGGAATGCAGTACAGGAAAGGGGATGTGCTGGCCTTTGTGGAAGATCTTGGAAATCTGGCTGAGCTGTAAGGTTGTTCTGATAAGGAATTATGGAGTGTTGCAACACTGAGATTAACACGTGAAGCTAAAACTTATGTACGATATACGGCAGTTCTTAAGGAAGACACAACGTCCAAAGAATTTAAAAAATGGTCAGTACGGAGATATACGAAACGAAACAGTGCCAGACACTGTAGGGAACTATTAGGGGTGATTACTAAGAGAAACTGTACAACAATTAGTGGAGAGGATAAGGAAAATTAATGAATGAGCCTATGAATTAGGATAGGATGCTGCAGTCAATGAAATTATTTTGCGAGAAGCTGAGCAGAGGGTGGTAAATGCTTTTTTAAGAGAGTTTCATGCAGAAATGTCGAGACGTGTACGGACAGGGGTCCAGCGGATTTACGCACAGCAGTCCAGTTAGTTATAGAGTGTGAGGAGATCGATTTGTCGACTGGAATGCAGAGTCAAGGCACAGTGTTTGCAGCTAGTATAAAGTGTTTCAGGTTTGGACGAACTGGGCGTGTAAGGAGGCAATGTCAAGGAGGCAATGTCACCAGCCTCAGGGTGTTTTGAATAATGTAAGAGGAAGTGATGGTTTTAGAAGTAGAGGACTGGGGAAGAATAATGTGGTAAACGCCAACGGAAACCCCAGGTCATTCCCAATAAGACTGGATGCTACGAAATCGTATGCAGAGGTGGATTGTGAGGTAAGAGGGATAGCAGGAAAAAAGTGTTGCGGGATATTATTGGACACAGGAGCGCATGTATTGGTCGCCAGTGGTGAAACGTGAACAATGGGACCCACCACGGTACAGATTGTGTGGAGTGTGGGATAAGGATGTCGCACCATTAGGATCTGTGGACACAGACTTTTTCCCAGATATGGTTCAATTTAAACAATGTGGAGATATTGAGCCACATATGAGTGAGGGCTTCAACATGATTCTAGGATTAGATTTCTTATATCAGCATTGTGCCACTATCGATCTTCAGCAACATAGGATGAATCTTAGCGTAAAAATGTTTCGGTTAGGTGAACCCATTGCCAGCGTAGCGATATCGCGAGGGGGTCTGTCGCAAAAGGCGAACCGATTAAACCGCGAACGATCACACTAAGACTTGATTTGCGCGATTGTGTACCTAAGGGTACTGGGAAATCACTTTAGATCAGTGTTGAGTCTAGCTTACCAGTAGGAATCGTGTGTGTGTGGTGGAACTGTTAGAAGCGAATGAAGTACTAGATCAGGCAGGTTTCTTAGGTAAAAGAGGTGTTGTTTGCCAAACATCACAGAAATCTAGGATCATTTAGTACAATGCAAATATTTTTTAACATTGGATTTGGAGAGCGGTTATCAACAGACAGAGGTTTCACCCCAGGATCAACACAAAACAACGTTTTCGGCACCTTCGGAACACTACCAATTCAGAAGAATGTCATTCGAATTAAAAAATGCCCCTGAAACACATCAGTGATTGTTGGACAGAGTACTTAGAGGTTTAAAACAATGGCAATGCTTAGAGTATCTCGATGACATAATCGTCTATGGGAGTGATATGGAACAGCAAAGGCAACGATTAAGGGAAGTGATGGAAGAGGTAGCATGCCTAGGTCATATCATAAGTAAAAATGGGGTTAAGTAGACCCAAGATTAACTCGAGTTCTAAGTGAATTTCGTGTACCAGAATCTGTAAAGGAGTTGCAGTCATTCTTAGAAGTCGTGAACTATTACTGCTGTTTCATAAAAGGATTTGCAGATATTGCCAGACCGTTGGCACTGATGTTATAAAAGGATACTAGATTTGTGTGGTCAGAGGAGTGCCAGCATGTTTTTGAGGAACTATCAGAAGCTTTAACATCGAGTCCGATATTGATATTTTCGGATTTTAGTAGAGAATTTTTTTTATCATGTGCTGCGTCAAACCATGTACTAGGTTGTGTGTTGTCACAAGAGGTAGAAGGCGTAGAGCATCCAGTAGGATAGACAACTAAATTCCGCAGAAAGAAATTATCCCACAATGGAGAAAAGGATGTTAAGCCTTATTTATGGAATCACATATTTCAAATGTTATATGTACAGTAAAAAATTTAGAGTAATAACAGATCATGTGGCATTAAAGTTGTTGTTGAGGTTAAAGGATCCTTCTATTAGGTTGTGGCGGTGGGTAGTAAGACTAAGTGATTTTGATTTCGAAGTTGTGCATAAACCTGGAAAGAAGTACAGAAATGAGGGTGACTTAAGCAGAAAAGTAGCAGATTTACGTATTGGGGGTACGGAACATAAGGAAGACAAACTACAGAGAAAACGGATCACAATAAAGGCTGTATTTTAAGCAGTCACAATTTTGTATGCAGGATGGGTTGCTATGCTGAGAAACAAAGTTGGGACCACGGATAGAGGTAGCAGAGACGCTAAGGAATAGAGTGCTACAAAAAGCTCATACCACATATTAGCGGGTCATGGAGGTTGCAGATCTACCAACAGAAGACTAACATAAAGGTACTGTGGGAGGAATAAGGCCGGCCGGTGTGGCCGTGCGGTTAAAAGCGCTCCAGTCTGGAACCGCGTGACCGCTCCGGTCGCAGGTTCGAACCCTCCCTCGGGCATGGATGTGTGTGATGTCCTTAGGTTAGTTAGGTTTAAGTAGTTCTAAGTTCTAGGGGACTGATGACCACAGATCTTAAGTCCCATAGTGCTCAGAGCCATTTGAACCATTTTTTTTTTTTTTGGAGGAATAGGCAGACGGATATAAACCAGTATGTGTGGAATTGCTTGCAGTGTACACAGAGAGTGGAGTTGTGTGAAACAAGAGTACCATTGCAGAGGTTACCAGAAGCAGTAGTACCATCCAAATTTCTGGAGACTGATGTTTTAGGTCCATTCAATAACATACTTGCAGGGAATAAGTAATTACTCACAACTATAGATCATTTTTCAAGATTCATGCGTAATAGGATGACCGGAGCGGGTCACGTGGTCGGGGTTGTAGGGTGTGGCTGGGCAGAAGAAGGTGGCTGTTTTTAGCAATCTTCCTCTTTGTTTCCAGAATGACATTTTCACTCTGCAGAGTTGTGTGCGCTGATATGAAACTTGCTTCGCAATTTTTCTGGTACGACTATGCGTGGACCGTTCGTAGTTTTACGGTACAATATCCTGTCTTCCACGACGAACTGTCGCTGCGAGGTAAATCGTTGTCAATCTGTGTCGGCGGTTTGTGCCTCCACCCATTCGTTCTCATTTATTCCTGTGCATTCCATGGTGCATACTTTACGACTCAGACCATCCGCGTTTCCGTGCGATTTACCCGGTCGATGAATCACTTCAAAATCGTACTCACTAAGACGCAAAGCCCACTTAGTTAATCTACTCGTTGGGTCTTTAAGCTCTAACAACCTCTTAAGTGCTGCATGGTCAGTAATCACCTTGAAGCGTCGTCCATACAAATAACACCGGAAATAGGTTATTCCGAAAATTAATGCCAACAACTCCTCGGTTGTTGAGTAATTTTTTTCTGCATTGTTTAGCTGTCTGGAAGCATATGCTTTCGGGTGTTCCTGCCCATCTATTTCCTGAGATAACACAATACCCAAAGCAAAATTGCTAGAGTCACAAGATAATATAAACTGTTTACTAAAATTTGAAGAAGCCAAAACCGGACTAGATGTTAACAAATTTTTTTTAACTTTTGAAAAGCCTCTTCGCATTCTGCTGGCCAGTGAAATTTTGCTCCCTTCTTCGACAACTGCGTGAGGGGCCTTGCAATTTCCGCAAATTTTGGAATATACCTCCTGTAAAAATTGGCGAGACCTAAATAAGACTGCAACTCTTTTACTTTTGTAGGTATCGGAAAATTCATTACCGCCTCTACAAGTTTTGGATTCGCGCAGACACCCTCCTGTCCTATAATATGACCTAAATAACGGACTTCTTGCAACAAAAAATGACATTTTTCCATATGAAGAGTTAACCGCGCTGCTTTCAGACGATCGAAAACTTCGCGTAAACGGCGCACATGTTCTTGCACGTCCTTTGAGAAAACAATTATGTCGTCCAAATATACCATACACTGATTACGTTTCAGCCCTCGTAACACGCTATCTAGTAACGGTTGGAAGGTTGCCGGAGCATTTTTGAGTCCGAATGGCATTCGCCGATACTGGAAATGACCTGTAGGTGTTGAAAAAGCTGTCTTCGGCCGGTCTTCGGGGGCGACCTCCAACTGGTGGTACCCGCTTCGAAGATCCAAGGTCGTGAAGTACCGACACTGACCCAAATTATCCAGAGTTTAAGTGATATTAGGCATTGGGTATGCATCCGATACAGTTTTTTGATTCAGGAAACAATAATCCCCCATCAGGCGATTTTTTACCCACTATTACGACAGGAGTGGACCAGGGGCTACTACTGGTTTCTATTATCGCTTCCCTAAGCTGTTGATTAATAAATTCTTCCATGACAGGCTGTAAATTTTTTGGAACACGATATGAACGTTTATACACCGGTGCTTCATTCCCAGTGGGGATGTAATGCTGAACTAACGGTGTGGCGGGCAGTGGACCATGGGAATTAAATAACTCTTTATATTCCGTCAAAAGTTTCTCCACGACTTCTCTGTCTTGCCCTTCTAAATGTGCTACTTTACCCCTCAGTGCGGACCAGCTAACAGACTCTCCCGGCATTGTGTAATCTGCTGCGAAATCGCTATCCAGTTCATCTTTCCCTATTATCTCCAGATTCGCTATTACGGTACCCCGTGCTAACTGCACCTCTTCAAGGCCAAAATTATCAATACTGACAGGCACAACCTTTTTTCCTTTTATCTCCCGCACGTAAGACACGCTACGGCGCGTAAAACACTTCATTTTATCCAGCGGCTCATTCTCAGACAAAGGTTCAACGACACACAACGAATTTACCGCCACGCTAGCTCCTACATCTCCCCAGATTATTTTCCCTGTACCCTTCGGTATAGTATCCCGCGAGTTAACCCTAAGGGACCTTGTACGCAGTTTAGGTGGCTCACCCGACGTCTGGGCGGTTCCTTGCGACAGTAATGGTTTTTCGGCCGCAGAACCTAGGCGAAATTGTATTCCGTCGAGTTCTACTGTACGCCGTTCCAGGTTAACTTTTGCGTGATGCGCAACCAGGAAATCCAATCCGAGTATGACATCATAGCTGCTGCCAATAACTGAAAGAACTTCTACCTTCACCTGGAAGTTCCTCATTTCCACTCGAAAGTTTAACACTGCTGATCCGAGTGACTTCACCTATCCCCCACCCACGCCACTTAACGCCCAGTGTGGTGGTTTTAATTCTACTTTACCGAGTACATTTCTACTCGCGACGGATACCTGAGACCCGGTATCCAATAAAAATTTGCACAGTCTGCTCCTCACCAAGCCGGTCAGAAAAAAGTCTGCCACTGATTCTGCACTAGCATTAATCCTTACTGGGATTGTTGCACAGTAGACACACCACCCCCTGCCCCATTTAACTGAGTGGCGTGAGGCCCATCTTGCAGTTTCCTATCATGTTTCCGCCAGGACCCATTGCAATTGCGCTCCATATGACCCCAATGTCTGCATTTCCTGCACTGCACTTCCTTGCATTTGCGTCTAATGTGTCCCATCCGACCACATCTGAAACATTCTGTTTCTGCATTAAACACTGCTTCCTGTCCTGCGTCTTTTTTACTGCTTCAACTTCCTCTAACGCCACAGCAATTCCGACTGCTTCATTGAGAGTCTTAGGGAATTCCATCCTAATCTTGCGGGAGGTTTCGAGTTGTATTCCTCACAAAAATGCGCCTAGTGCCCTCTGCTCAGCTTCCTGCAGAATGGCTTCATTAACCCTATCTGAATCCGTTAGCTCATAAATATTAACATTAATTTTTCGAATTCGATCTACAAAAGTTTCTATTGATTCCCCATTCCTTTGATACATTATATTCAATTGTTCCTGGTAATATCTAAACGGTACCTTTCCAGCAACCCTTTTTGAATACTTCAAATGTCCGGGCATTCCTTAATTCTTCATGGCATGTAACTTATGCTCTGGCATCCCCAGTTACTTTCAACTTAGCCACATGCAAAAGTGTTTCTGCACCCTAATTTCCCAATTTAGCGGCTGTGCTGAGGTTCTAAAAAAATCATAACATCCTCCCCAGCATCTCCCGAGAAAGGGGTGACCAAAGACTCAGCGTTAGTGTCAAGAATTACTGCATTAACAGGAAACCGTTCTTTGCTCGCTTCTTTAGACCGAGCAAGCTCTATCTCCAATTCCGACACTCGCTCAATTAGCTCCATCACTACCAGCTATCGAATCAAGACTACAGTAAGCCCAGAAAGAAGAACAGGAAGGGAAGACGGACTATGCTACAGGTTCAGACAAACCACCAAACGAAAAATTGGCACTTACTTGTCATGTTGCAGGAGTTGCTGATCCGTTGTTGCCCTTCTCAGATGCCACATATGCTCATCGATTACCAGCCACAATTTCATCCAAATCCACGGAGAAGACCACTATTGTCACCAATTGTAACAGGAGTGTGTGATGCACAGGTTGCCTGACTGACACCACTTGTAATAGGATGACCAGAGCGGGTGACATGGTCGGGGTTGTAGGGCGTGGCTGGGTAGAAGAAGGTGGCTGTTTGTGTCGTGGTGGAGACGAGCTGATGCTCGCAGTCCGGGGAACGCGACGCCACGCTTGGTCAGCGGCTGCGCAGGCGGTAGGAGGTTCGCGGCACGAGGCCCGGCCCAGCTCGCCCCCTGCAGACGAGGTGGCCGGTGACGACCTCAGGAGTCGCCGGTGCAGCAGCGGGCAACGCCCCCCACCACGCGGTCCTCGGAGACAGCGTCACTGATAATGACGACGTGACAGCAACCGAACGCCTAATCGGTCGAATCGAATGCTGACGCCCACCTCTGATGCAGACCGTTGCTGAATCCGCCGGTTACACGGCGGCGTGTTTATTAGGTTCTCGATGAGTTGGCTAACGCAACCACCCCACACGCGGCCCGCGCCTGCGTAATTCTGCTAATGCTGCGTTCTGATGGCTGCCGCGCACGTACACACATACCAATGCTCGTTGCAGAACTGTGTCACCTGCATAATGTGCTGGCCAGCCTTCGTCCGCCATTTGCCATGAGGCTGGCGCATCGTGCACTGAAACACACTAAATCACAATTTCGCACCGTATTTCCTAAAAATAACGCCTTGTCCTCTACGAAATGATCGAGATGCCAAACTAGCAAGCAGCACTAGTGGCACGAGCACTTGTGAATGATTGGATACTGAAGTCAGAAGTGCTTGAAATGGCAGTAATAGACCAGGGTAGAACTTTCTGTCCGACCTATTCAAGGAATTGTGCATGTTATTGAATGTGAAGAAGCTAAGGACGAGTCCTCTCCATCCACAAGCCAATGGAAGAGCTGAAAGGGTGCATAAGTCAATGGAGAAGGTGCTTGGATACTATGTTCATTCATATCATGTCAACTGGAATGTCTATTTGAAGTATGTGATCTCTTCCTACAACACAAAAGAATATACCAATATAGTATTATTGCCATATGAAGTAGTATGTGCTCGTAAAAAGCCATCGCCATTCAACATGTTGAAAACAAAGAAAGGGATGAATGGACAGTCTATTAAGGAATTTGCCAGAGTGATTAGGAAAATTTGGAATAGTGTACAGAGGGCAAATACACGAGATCTGGAGAAACAGGGAGAAGCAGTGGTCAGTATGGCCAGAATGCCACAGTATAAGATTGGACGGTGGGTGATGCTATCAACGTCGTACATGCCAATGGGAAAGACAAAGAAGTTTTATGCAAAGTATCATGAACAATACCAAGTGGTAGAGACGGCATCGCCAGGAAATGTCAAAATCCAATTGCCAACAAGTATGACAATTATGCATCTAAGGTGGCTGAAGCTTTGAGAGAGGACAAGTTACTCTCTCACCTATTTTTCGTATAAGGAAAATTATTAAAGATTTTATTACAACTTGATGCACCTTGAGTGAGACTCTAGAAAGTTAATGACCTGAGCAGACATTGATGGAGCCCGGTACGTAGCTAAAAGCGTGAGGTATTTTTATGGTTCTTAGCTCATAGAAACAGCATGTTTGGAGTTGGAAGCAATTGGCGGCGAGCCCATCCCTCAGTAAATCTTGCCGGACAGGCTGACAGCCGTACAGGGCAGACAGAACAGCCCTTGTTGAGATAGGTCTCTAGCAGAACACTGCCGCTTTACCTGCATTGGCGCCAGCCAAAGGCTGGGCCGGGGCCAATGAGCTGAAGGGACATGTCTACACAGTGGAGTTGTAAACCGAGCGGCCGGCCGGTGTGGCCGTGCGGTCTAGGCGCTTCAGTCTGGAACCGCGTGACCGCTCCGATCGCAGGTTCGAATCCTGCCTCGGGCATGGATGTGTGTGATGTCCTTAGGTTAGTTAGGTTTAAGTAGTTCTAAGTTCTAGGGGACTAATGACCACAGATGTTAAGTCCCATAGTGCTCAGAGCCATTTGAACCATTTTTTTGTAAACCGAGCGTTGTGTGCAGAGCCATGTGTAATAAAAATTCACAAGTTTTGTGTTCACCGATACTGCAAATAGGCCTGTGACCCACTTCCATTGGCCACCTCGGTTGTATAAGAAACTCCGCGTCTGAGAAATGTTGAGAGATAGAATCTTTATTACACCTCATAGCTAGGACTAACAAGTTCGAAGGCACAGGCGATTTAGATAAAGATCTTTAAGATTGTAACTGTTCACTTGTTGCTGTGAGAAGTGTTGCGGCTTTGGAGAAAAACATCTTCCCCCTCCGTACAAACTTAAAAAAGCCAGTAATTGGCGGTTTCTTTTTCCACAGATGCAAGTTTCTTAACTCTTGCTCTCGTTCGACAGGAGTTTGTGCTGTCATGTGGGAGGGAAGATTTAGCGCCTCTAGAGCGCTATGATTGGCTCAAGACGGCGTCAAGGCGGCGTCGTTCGTGCACTTTGCGGGAAAACGAGATATTTTTTTTCTGAAGAGGTGCGAGGCACTCGGGTGCTGGATTTGGGTCTGGTAAGGGGACTTCTGGTCGACGCTCTGGCATGTGTGGTTGGTGCTTGGGACCTGTCCTGAGACTGACTTCACTTGCTAGTAGTTTAGACTGTGGAGCCTGTGGCGAAGTTCTTACTGTACCGACTTCAAACGTCTCGGACTACTTGTTTGCCGAGGGCACACTTATTCGTTTTTGGTTTACCAGTCTTGACGCTTGGTATCCTTGTGCGCTGTGTCGTATAAGTGAGCCAAATTGGTCGTTGGTATGACCAGCGAATGGGTGTGTGACACACTGAAATCTGTGATTTCAGGGCTCTGGTAGAGAGTAAATGTGGATCCGTCTGCCTGACCGCTAGGCCGTGAGATTTTTGCAGTTCTTTAATGGCTGCGATCGATTCACAGGTGCCACCTCACGTCTCACCTCTGCCGCACGCATCTCGCCAGCTGCACGTTTCATCGCCGCATGAAGCAAACGGGGTAACGTACTGCTCCTGCAGCCCTTCTCAGGGCGTACACATCTCAGTCGCCACTTGCTCTCAGCTGCACCTACATTGAGTAACTTCTGTAGATTATCAATAAAGTCTGCGCAGCTCAGTTCAATTCAGATTGTGTTATCCACATTTTTAGGGACAGAGTACTTGACTCACTCCTGCCACCCAGGATCCTTGGCCACTGCGGTTGTAAACCAACTATTAGTTGTTTTCGGCATACAATAAAAACTTGTTTAGCATAATTTATGTCTGTCTTTGTTTTGAGAAAATAAATGTTGTTAGTAAACTAAATTTTGCATACATTCTAAATAATTTTTGTATAGTCAAAACAGTGTTATCTTTCATTGTGACGTCCCCTGCCAGGATCTCTCATTGCTGGCTACCTCTGTGACTGTCAGATCGTGTTGTCTAGCGCTGTCATTCAATTTGATGTCCTTTGCGCAGAATTTTGAATTGATGGCACCTTCTGTGACCGTCAGACTGCAGATAGTGTTGCATAGTAAAGTTTCTGTTCCCCATGTTTAATGTGGTGCACAGGGTAGAATAGATTCGCGTTGCTGGCGCCTAGACATTGTACTAATGTTTAATTATTGTATGTGTGTATTTTCATGTTGAGGTTGTGACTTCTATGTTACTTGACTGTTTCTGATGGCGAACGGCATTGTGCTGGTTTGTTAGGACTGAGATTGTCGTTTGTGAGTATAGACAAGCGTGCAGTTATTTGAATTCGTTGTCAGGAACTAGGAATAAATAGCTCACGGCAGCATAATTTAGAGGAGAATCTGTGTGGCATAGGAATGTGTAGTGCTTAAATTCGTTTGGGTCAGAACTAGTGTGCATGTTCACAGGAAGCAAGGGACGTTTGCTACAGTGTAACCTAAGTAATTGTGTTTTGTTAACCATGGATCCACGTCACATTATTAGCGATGATCAGGCAGATATTAAACAGGATTCTCAGGTAGATGCAGTTGCAGACCGGGCATAAACGTCGAACGTAGAACCTGCAGAGTATGACGACATGTCTCAGTCAGGTGACAAAGGTGAATGGGAGACCGCAGCAGAACGAAACGTAGGCGCTGCTGGTACGAGACGCACCATCAGTGAAACTGGCAGAAGAGAATCACGACGAAACGTCACAGAATGATGGAATCTCGTTCTTCTAGTCCGGAATGTGTTGGTGGTGGATCTCAGTTTGAGGCTCTCATGCAATTCATGCAAGAGGCAGAAAGGAAGAGGAAGAGGCAGAAAGGAAGAGACAAGAGGCAGATAAAAAGAGACAGGAGGAAGATGAGGAAAGACACAAATTGGCCATAAGAACTGTGACAGACGGTATACACGAAGTCAAGAAAGAGATCGCAGGAATCCAAGAAGAGCTAGAGAATGTCAAGAAAACGACAGTAGAAACACGTGAGATCACAGACCAGGCGAAGTGCGATGCCAAAACAGCGATTGGTAGCGCAAGTAGCACAAAAGGTCGCATCAGTGGCCAAAGAAGAAGTTAAACTGACAAGAACTGAGGTGTTTAAGAGAAAAAAGGCACTTGAAACTCTCCAAAAGCAAGGCAAAAAAGTAGTTCAAGAAACGCAGGAAAAAAATGAGTGAGGCTGTGAAGCGAATTGAACAGATAGAAATCAAACAGGCCGAAATCTCTGAAGTTAAAGATCAACAGACCCGAGTGGCTGCGCAACAAAACGAGTTAGCTAAGGACGTTCGGCAGGCACATGAGCGGGTCGCGCAACTGCAAACACAATCTCGTCCGGTAGAGCGCCATAGAGAGCATTACAGAAGTGAAGAAAATATTATGCGACTCTCCGAACCGCTATATGAGGACACACCTCCTGCATATGGGCGAACGCAGCAGGAATATGCTCCTGCCGCGGCGGAACGCGTAATAGGAATGCTCCATCGGTAACACGCAGCATATCAGAGACCGAGCCGAAAAACAATTGTACACGTCTACGGAGGTCAGAAACGTTATTACGAGAATCTGACAGCACGAGGGGATACGTAACAGTGGACGAGGATCGTTGGGGAACGGATACATAGAATCAAGCCCTGCAGACAGGATGGAAAATTCGTACGGCGGATACGTCGAACCTTTCGACCACAAACTTTTCTTGACCATCCAGAATTTTCAAGTCTACAAGGAGGCGAACAACGCATTACATCCAAAAACCTGGATGGCACAGTATGATCGTGTGCCACCAGAATCTTAGCCACTGAAGTTGGGGTTGTTGTTTTGGGGAAGGAGACCAGACAGCAAGGTCATCGGTCTCATCGGATTAGGGAAGGACGGGGAAGGAAGTCAGCCGTGCCCTTTGAAAGGAACCATCCAGGCATTTGCCTGGAACGATTTAGGGAAATCACGGAAAACCTAAATCAGGATGGCTGGACGCGGGATTGAACAGTTGTCCTCCCGAATGCGAATTGAGTGTTTAACCATTGCGCCACCTCGCTCGACATGGCCTCTGAAGTACAAGCTCCAGTTTATCTCTGGTTTCTTAGAAGGATCGTTTGCAGAACATATGCGCGGAGTTGCGGAGAGTTGTCGCTCCTACCAAGAATTTAAGGGCATATTCCTTAGAACGTATTGGTCTCAAGACACACAGGAGAGGATAAAACTGGAGATCATATTAGGGAAGGACTTAGAAGCGTCAGGATTCCGCAGTATTGTCAAATTCTTCGAATCCCTGATCAAGAAGAACCGATTCTTGGATCTACCGTACAGCCCCAAGGAAATTATAAGGCACTGCTACATTAAGTTACCTTTACATTAGTATTGGGACAACCTATGTTCTGCACCACTCTGAGTTGTTTCCAGATGTATTCAAGATGGCAGCAATGACGTCATCCAAGATGAGGTCGTGTATTCTTGGCAACAGCACATGGCGTCATCCAAGATGGCTGCCATGACGTCATTCAAGATGGCGGATTTTGCCTGAATTTTGGCTGGAAAGTGCCACGCCCCCTCCCCTCCCCCAGGAAAAATGGTGGGAAGTTCAAATTCCCACAGGATAATGCATCACACCCCGGTTATCTCTACTAAGCAAAGAAAATCGCTGGAAAATACCTCACTTGGCCTACCTCCACTAACCTAAGTCAACCCGACCGCCACCTCCTCTTATGAACTGGCACAAAGTTTGAATTTTGGCGGTAAACAAAGGGCAATTCGCTTACCTCTATTAAGCTAAAAAAATGGCGCGAAAGAAAGGACACTTGTACTAATCTGTCACCCGACCGCCACCTCCTCCTAAGGATTCATGGGAAAAAAGGATCTAGACATAAGTCTTTATTTAAGCAATTTCATGCAGGTGTGTTCACCATGAGGTCTGGACTCCAACTGACTTAGTACACATCGCCACCTCCAGAGGGCGCTACCATGACGTCAGGTGATGATGCAAGTACCGCTATCCAAGATGGTAGCAAACAGTCTATTCACCACAAGGTCTGGACCTAGTACCCAGCACCGGCACTAGAGGGCGCTGTCATGATGTCAGCTGATGACATTCTGAGGTGGGGGAAATGGTGGGAACCAATAGGAACCCTTAATCCAGTCACATGTTCCACTTCAGCCAGTAGGATGCAAGTATCTGACGATGTCCTTGTAGGAGATATAGGTGAGACTCAGCAGCTCTGGGACCTCAGTCTTGTTCGGTCAGTCAGCAGAACAAGAAGAAGAATAAACACCATGAAGCATCAACAGCAGTCGCTCTCCAGCCCAGTCATGCAGAACAGGATTAAACGGAAAAATAAGTATCTCATATCACATTATTCTCTCAGGTTAGCCTTATTACTATTATTATTCAAAATTTTCACCTATTGGTCCCTATCTAATGCTTCCTCTTCTTTGTTCAACAAGGTTGGGCGCCAACATGCACAGCTCTTCTGACTTGTCTGGAGCTGTAGCAACCTCGCCTGCCATCTCGTCGAGACCTACAGCAACAGCCTCCAGCACGTCTGAACCAGTAGCGGCCACGTCAGATCCAGTAACACGCTTAGCCCCCTTGCTGGATCAGGACAAGGAGTTGCTGCCGGCTATCCCACTCATCACTTCGTGTGATGAGGACACGCGATCTTCCCTGAAACATCGGGTGCTGTCGCTGGCGGTGTTAACAAGATGGAGGTCAGTACTGGTCGCCCACATATGACCAATCCCAGCAGAACATCCCTGTGATAGCGCACCCACAGAGTGCAGATACTGTGGATAAGAAGAAGGCATCGAGTGCACCTACATGCAATTTAACTCTCAGTGGATCGAAACATGTGAACATTGCTATAGAAGTGTATCACGTCTGGGGGTTGCATGTTAGAATGGAGATTGAAAATGTATCCAAATGTGTTAAAGTGTCAATTTCGGAGTTCGACTGGGATGAAATATGTGGTGCAGAGCGCTACATCAATCAGCAGATGACTACCGAATATTATCCAACTCATTCTCCCCCAGACATTCGCCTTACTGGTGTGACACTTTCTATTACAACAGTGTATGATGACTGTGCATTATGTGTGAAATTGGGTGACAAATGTGTTTATCTAAGACATCCCTCAGTTATGAAATTATACGATCTGGACTCTGCCATACGTCTTGCACTGGACAGACTAAACCAATGGTTGCCTAGCATAGACTCTGCATACAATGATGTTGTAAACTCCCTATGTGTGCATTAGTATACATGTTGACGACTTTAAGCAACACCTTTGTTCACACATGAACCCTAAACCTATAAACAAACAGATCAAGTATGTGTGTGTGCAAAACTTGAGCACTGTGAGTCATCTATTGGCTTGAGTGAGATACACGCTGAATTTATTGCTTGCCAAAAAGCTTTATTTGGTAAATACTGTACAGGTGCGAAAAAGAAGAAGACACATACAGATTCTAACTATAGTCCTGAAATACTATATCCCATGTATGATTTTTAAATAAATAATTTATCTATAATCTCAAACCGCGTTTCTGTTTTACTTCATACCTCTCTCTCATTACAATCAAAGTATTACAATTTTTTATTTCAATGCTATATGACTTATTGAGATGATCACGTTACTCTTCATGGATAAAATACACTCCTGGAAATGGAAAAAAGAACACATTGACACCGGTGTGTCAGACCCACCATACTTGCTCCGGACACTGCGAGAGGGCTGTACAAGCAATGATCACACGCACGGCACAGCGGACACACCAGGAACCGCGGTGTTGGCCGTCGAATGGCGCTAGCTGCGCAGCATTTGTGCACCGCCGCCGTCAGTGTCAGCCAGTTTGCCGTGGCATACGGAGCTCCATCGCAGTCTTTAACACTGGTAGCACGCCGCGGCAGCGTGGACGTGAACCGTATGTGCAGTTGACGGACTTTGAGCGAGGGCGTATAGTGGGCATGCGGGAGGCCGGGTGGACGTACCGCCGAATTGCTCAACACGTGGGGCGTGAGGTCTCCACAGTACATCGATGTTGTCGCCAGTGGTCGGCGGAAGGTGCACGTGCCCGTCGACCTGGGACCGGACCGCAGCGACGCACGGATGCACGCCAAGACCGTAGGATCCTACGCAGTGCCGTAGGGGACCGCACCGCCACTTCCCAGCAAATTAGGGACACTGTTGCTCCTGGGGTATCGGCGAGGACCATTCGCAACCGTCTCCATGAAGCTGGACTACGGTCCCGCACACCGTTAGGCCGTCTTCCGCTCACGCCCCAACATCGTGCAGCCCGCCTCCAGTGGTGTCGCGACAGGCGTGAATGGAGGGACGAATGGAGACGTGTCGTCTTCAGCGATGAGAGTCGCTTCTGCCTTGGTGCCAATGATGGTCGTATGCGTGTTTGGCGCCGTGCAGGTGAGCGCCACAATCAGGACTGCATACGACCGAGGCACACAGGGCCAACACCCGGCATCATGGTGTGGGGAGCGATCTCCTACACTGGCCGTACACCACTGGTGATCGTCGAGGGGACACTGAATAGTGCACGGTACATCCAAACCGTCATCGAACCCATCGTTCTACCATTCCTAGACCGGCAAGGGAACTTGTTGTTCCAACAGGACAATGCACGTCCGCATGTATCCCATGCCACCCAACGTGCTCTAGAAGGTGTAAGTCAACTACCCTGGCCAGCAAGATCTCCGGATCTGTCCCCCATTGAGCATGTTTGATACTGGATGAAGCGTCGTCTCACGCGGTCTGCACGTCCAGCACGAACGCTGGTCCAACTGAGGCGCCAGGTGGAAATGGCATGGCAAGCCGTTCCACAGGACTACATCCAGCATCTCTACGATCGTCTCCATGGGAGAATAGCAGCCTGCATTGCTGCGAAAGGTGGATATACACTGTACTAGTGCCGACATTGTGCATGCTCTGTTGCCTGTGTCTATGTGCCTGTGGTTCTGTCAGTGTGATCATGTGATGTATCTGACCCCAGGAATGTGTCAATAAAGTTTCCCCTTCCTGGGACAATGAATTCACGGTGTTCTTATTTCAATTTCCAGGAGTGTATATAGCTGTTTTCTATGTGTAGTCAATATAGCTCAGTCGGTTAAGTGATGGAACTATAGTGGCTACACATACTATTATTATCCTTTCAAGCCTATTTTTCTATATATAGGTCAACTACTTGTCTCTACCTGGCGCATTTAGTATCATGGCTGGCTGGGTGAAGCACTCTCGCCACAAGGACTCAGTTGTCGGTGACTGGTCCTGTGAAGGTGCAAATGAAGACCAGAAGAAGAATAAGAACAACGGAATTCTCCTTCCTGATAATGTACGAGCAATTGTTGTAGGCCCATCCAGTTGTGGGAAGACCAGTGTCCTCATTACTCTGCTAACGCATTTAGATGGGGTCCGATTTGAACATGTTTGTGTATTCTCAAAAACGCTCTTTCAACCCAAGTATCAGCTATTGCAAGAGATATTGCACGGTATAGATGGTGTTACATACACGACATTCAGTGAAAGCAGTGATATCCCTCCGCCTGAAAAAGAAAGCCAAATACTGACTTTATATTTGACGATGTTGCCATGGTAAACCAAGACCAAATTCGAAAATATTTCTGTTTCGGTCGTCATATGGGTGCTGATGTATTTTATCTAAATTAAAGTTATTCCAGAATCCCCAAACAGCTGGTTAGGGATAATGCATAGCTCATTATAGCCTTTAAACAAGACAACCTGAATTAAAAACACATTTACCAGGCACACGTCGGAACAGACATGTCGTTCAATGACTTTGTAAAGATATGTGGAGATTGCTGGAATCATTCACAGTATGGGTTTCTCGTTATTGACAAAGCAAGAAAACTGAGCGACGGTACGTATAGGCGAAACTTTCAAGAGTTTTTGCATATATAACATGATAAGAGAGGTTAGTACATCAGTCTACGCTACACCATTCACAAATTCACGCGTATGTCTACCTCTCAACCCGAGAGGATGGGTGTACACAGACAGAACATTCGCTTGTACTTGGATGCGAAAATTCAGGCTATGGCGCATAAAGTTACAGGTGTGAGCAGGGAACTAGAGACGTATTTCCAGACTCTTCTGAGAATGGTGAATACGTTAAATGAGCTAGTTAATCAAGTCAGTAAGAAAGTAACCGACTTAACTGAAAAGGTCGATGCTATTTAAGGGAAAATAGATGTAGACTTCCTTGTTGTTGAGAAGGGCGATCAGGATCATAGTAAGCGGAGGAAGAAAATGACCAGATATATAAAGCCTCACGCTGCGGAGATGTCTGATTAGTATACACCAAGATGTCGACGAAGCAGAAAGTGATTCAAGCGCGTAAAGCAATTTGTGAGATATTACGGCTGCTGAGGTTAGGGCATATGGATCGACAGCAAACAATAAGAGAGGTCTTTAAGCCGGTTACTGAATCTCTCCGACAGCTCTCAGCAAAAACAAAAACTTACGATAGCGAGGGTGTTGCCGTTGACGAATTAATTATCCGTCACACCCCATGTCAGATAGATAGAATATTCGGCGTTAGCAGGGGAAGACCATACATTTTGCGTACACATCCTATAACTGTCACTGAAGACACAGTACAGATTGGTGATAGACGGTTTGAGAGAACACCTGGCTTAATGAATCTTATTTTCCTAAGACCTACCAAAAAAACTATAAATTATTCAGTTAATGATAGGGAAACGTACCGTGAAATACTGCACATGACTGGTGTACACAAGATCACGAAAAGCCTGAGCAACAAGAAATACAAAATCATTATAAAACCAATACTTGAAGTCGAAAACAACAACAGCAACAGCAGCGATGATGGTACTGATATTGAGCATAAGGCAGTGAACAATCGAATCCCTCAGTATATGTACATTACGACGACCCCAACGAACTAATAGATCGACTACGGCTGCTAATGGCATCAGCTGCTGCAGGTAATACAGCTGAAACTTCCTGGCAGATTAAAACTGTGTGCCGGACCAAGACTCGAACTCGGGACCTTTGCCTTTCACGGGCAAGTGCTCTAAGGTGTGAGGTGTGAGGACAGGCCATGAGTCGTGCTTGGGTAGCTCAGTTGGTAGAGCACCTGCCCGCGAAAGGCAAAGGTCCCGATTTCGAGTCTCAGTCCGGCACACAGTTTTAATCTGCCAGGAAGTTTCATATCAGCACACACTCCGCTGTAGAGTGAAAATTTCATTCTAGGTAATACAGTTCATTGGAATGAGGTTGTTTCAATAATCTCGGAGCTTAGAGAGAGAGATATCATCGAATAAGTATGGATACAGTAGTTCGAGAACTGCACATGTGAGCACGCAAAACATACCCTCGCAGGCATGTTATGATTAAAGGGTTGGATGACTTGTGGCAAGTTGATCTTATAGATATGATGAAATATTCAAATGAGAGTAATGGTTTCAAAAACATGTTAATGGTTATTCATACATACTCCAAATTTACCTGTCAAAACAAAACTGGATCGAAATGTCGCCGACATTTTTGAGCGTTTGCTACAGACAGGAACGAATCGATGCCCAGACAACCTCCAAACCGATCACGGAGTGGAGTTCTACAATAGGTATTTCAAGACAGTGATGCAGCGGTACGGAATACATCACTACTCAACATTCACCCACCTGAAGGCGAGTATCGTGGAGCGTCTGAACAGAATGATAAAAGGTCGAATGTGGATGCGTTTTAACTTCGCGGCTCATACAAATGGACAGATATCCTATCAGAAATAATTTCTCAGTATAATCTAACAAACATAGCACAATAAAAATGAAACCAATCGATGTCCATGATAATGGACTCTTGGATATGGTGTACTATCACATGAAAATGCTGGATCTACGGAAACAGAAATTTAATGTAGGCGATTTGGTGTGTTATCTCAAAACACAAGACGGCATTTGAGAAATCATACCTAACAAACTGGTCATCTGAGATATTTACAGTTTCAAAGGTGCAACGAACGAATTCTAGAACTTATATATTGAAGGATAGCAAATGTGAATAAATTGCAGGCTGCTTCTACACCGAGGAGTTGCAGAAAAGCTCAGAACCGGATGTTTTTCTCGTGGAGAGAGTCATAAGACGTCGGGGAAATTAAGCACTAGCCAAATTGCTTGGTTTTCCAGCTATAGAAAACAGCTGGATTGATGCCAACGATCTGCTATATAATGGGCGTGCATAGTCCACAACCACCACAGTAGCATAACATGCGTGCTAGGAGACGCATTCTAAACAAACTGACTGTGGAATTACACATCCCTGGGTATAACTACTTAGATTAGATTGGATTAGATTTACTTTCATTCTATTTGATCCGCAGTGAGGAGGTCCTCCAGGATGTGGAACATGTCAGAAAAACAACAATACATGACAAATATTTACAACTAAAACAACTAAGCTAATGTACCACTCCACAGGTCCCAAGTGGAATGAGCGTCATTTTTAATGAATACTATATGAAAGAGTTATTTTACAAAAACTAATGCACTGAATTTACAATAAAAAAGTTATTTATTTATTTATAAGGTGATAAACATGTAATACAACTACTATAATACTTATTTACAATGAACACATTACTGCACTGAAATGGTGCAGAAGCTAGATTGTACTTACACACACACACACACACACACATACATACATACATACATACATATATATATATATATATATATATATATATATATATATATATATACAATGAACAATATGAACATATTACTGCACTGAAATTATGCAGAATAAATATAGATATATAAGAAATTATGCAGTATATATCAGTTAGCTTTACTGAGAAATTCATCAATGGAGTAGAAGGAGTTGGCCACCAATATATCCTTTAGTCATCTCTTAAACTGAATTTCATTGGTTGTTAAGCTTTTTATGGCTGTTGGCAAGTTATTGAAATTTGTGTTCCTGAATAATGCACACCTTTTTGTACAAGACTAAGTGACTTTAAATCCTTGTGAAGATTATTCTTATTTCTGGTATTAATTCCATTAATTGAGCTGTTGGTTTGAAAAAGTGATATACAGGGTTATTACAAATGATTGAAGCGATTTCACAGCTCTACAATAACTTTATTATTTGAGATATTTTCACAATGCTTTGCACACACATACAAAAACTCAAAAAGTTTTTTTAGGCATTCACAAATGTTCGATATGTGCCCATTTAGTGGTTCAGCAGAGATCAAGCCGATAATCAAGTTCCTCCCACACTCGGCGCAGCATGTCCCCATCAATGAGTTCGAAAGCATCGTTGATGTGAGCTCGCTGTTCTGGCACGTTTCTTGGTAGAGGAGGTTTAAACACTGAATCTTTCACATAACCCCACAGGAAGAAATCGCATGGGGTTAAGTCGGGAAAGCGTGGAGGCCATGACATGAATTTCTGATCATGATCTCCATCATGATCGATCCATCGGTTTTCCAATCTCCTGTTTAAGAAATGGCGAACATCATGATGGAAGTGCGGTGGAGCACCATCCTGTTGAAAGATGAAGTCGGCGCTGTCGGTCTCCAGTTGTGGCATGAGCCAATTTTCCAGCATGTCCAGATACACGTGTCCTGTAACGTTTTTTTCGCAGAAGAAAAAGGGGCCGTAAACTTGAAACCGTGAGATTACACAAAACACGTTAACTTTTGGTGAATTGCGAATTTGCTGCACGAATTCGTGAGGATTCTCTGCCGCCCAGATTCGCACATTGTGTCTGTTCACTTCACCATTAAGAAAAAATGTTGCTTCATCACTGAAGACAAGTTTCGCACTGAACGCATCCTCTTCCATGAGCTGTTGCAACCGCGCCGAAAATTCAAAGCGTTTGACTTTGTCATCGGTTGTCAGGGCTTGTAGCAATTGTAAGCAGTAAGGCTTCTGCTTTAGCCTTTTCCGTAGGATTTTCCAAACCGTCGGCTGTGGTATGTTTAGCTCCCTGCTTGCTTTATTCGTCGGCTTCCGCGGGCTACTCGTGAAACTTGCCCGCACGCGTTCAACCGTTTCTTCGCTCACTGCAGGCCGACCCGTTGATTTCCCCTTAAGTTGGGTTTACACTAGCAAGTCGCTTGCAGAAGTTTTTGCTGCAAGTTATTGCGAGCCGCTTGCAGCTGTGTTTACACAGCAGCGCAAGAATTAAGCAAGATTCTTCCGCAAGTTCTGTGGCAAGAAACTTGCGTCAACAACTTGTTGATACTGTTTACATATGCTTTCAGTACCACTACGAGTATCAACCGAAGTATAACATCACAAGTAGGCGGGTGAGATATGCTGCAGCTCTTGTAAATTTTAATGAAAAACGTGAAAAAGAAAGAGAAGTATTTGGGTTAGAGAGTGGATAATGAGAAGATCGCAAAATGGTGCCTATAATAACCTTTTGCAAGAACTGGGTATTGAGAGCATGGATACTTTTGAAAATTTTTGCAGAATGTCCTCAAATGATCTGGAGTATTTGTTAATGTTAATAGCGCCCGTCATATCAAAACGAGACACAAACGCCCATACTGTTATTTCAGCAAAGGACCGTTTGCTAGTCACTCTATGATTTATAGCTACAGGGGAGAGCTACGAATAAAATAGGCATTGCATTTATTTATGTGAAACATACAAACAAAAAAAATTTGAATTTTGAAATCTTTTCGTTGTAGGAGACTCATACAAGTCCCTAATGTACCTGTTTCATATTCCCGTCAGCACGATGTCTCTGATCGTACCTGACGTATGTAGAGCCATTTCTGACGTCTTGATAAGAGAAAATTATTTGAAGGTATGTGAAAACATAACAATGAAATTAAATTTTTATTGAAATAAACTGCATTTTACAGAATGATATGCTTATAAAAATGTTTTTTTTTCTAATGCTCATAAAATAGAAAGTGACAAGATAATTAAATAGAACATGTAACAATTACACATCTTCTTTCTCCAGACTCCTAAAACCTCAAGCGAGTGGATGCAAGTGGCAAAGGGGTTGTGTCTTGAAATTATGCTACTTTCCCCGTACTTCTTTCACAGATGTGTCGAATATCGACGAGATTCCGTTTAATGCGCTCATCTTCTTCACTCTATCCTTAAAGTTCCGGTTATGCACGTTCCATATTTCGGGGTAGCTCTCCACGGCTTCAATAAAATGTTCTGTATCCTGCTTCATCCATTCCCGTTTCTCCTCCATTTCTGAAATTTGTTTGCATATAATACGCAAGATGGTTGCATAAAATTAAGCCATCACTTTAAGTGAAATGTTAAATATAAGTGTTATGCAGACGACATACTTACTATAACTTGCACTTCCTACTTGCAGGAAATAGAAATAAATCCTAAAAGCTGCAAGTTACTTGCAGATACCTCTTGCGTGGTGTTCACACTGGAAGCGGAAAACGTGCAGCAAGTCACTTCCGCAATAAATTGCTACGATCGCAAGTCGACTTGGCGATATGTTTACACTCGCAGATCGCGCGGCAAGTTCCTCCGCGCAAGTAAATTGCTGCAATAACTTGCTAGTGTAAACCGAGCTTTACAGAGGCATCCAGAAGCTTTAAACTGCGCATACCATCGCCGAATGGAGTTAGCAGTTGGTGGATGTTTGTTGAACTTCGTCCTGAAGTGTCGTTGCACTGTTATGACTGACTGATGTGAGTGCATTTCAAGCACGACATATGCTTTCTCGGCTTCTGTCGCCATTTTGTCTCACAGCGTTCTGGCGGCAGAAACCTGAAGTGCGGCTTCAGCCAAACAAAACTTTATGAGTTTTTCTACGTATCTGTAGTGTGTCGTGACCATATGTCAATGAATGGAGCTACAGTGAATTTATGAAATCGCTTCAATCATTTGTAATAGCCCTGTATTTTTAATGACAAACTTCATTAAGGAATAAATATATTGGGATGCAGTAGTTAGCATCCCTAGTTCCATAAACAGGCTTCCGCAGGATCTAATTGAGTTCACACCACATATAGCTCTTACTGTAAGTTTTTGTGCCCAGAAAACTTTTGCTTGGCTTGATGAATAACTCAAAAAAATAATCCCTTATGACATTATCGAATTAAAGTAAGCATAGTATGCCAGCTTTTTCATTTTTATATTCCCTATGTCTGACACAATTCACATTGCATATAGAGATTTCTAAGACGCTTCAGCAGTTCTGTGGTGTGATCCTCCCAGTTGAATTTATTATCGAGCTGGACCTGAGACAAAGCTTCAGAAACATTTAGTGCGATGTGATAAGGGTTTTAGTCTGCTCGACGAAACGTGTGTGGACCACTACATAGCATACGGTGCAAATAAAGATCTATCAAGTCGTCACATTGCAGATATGATTTTAGCTGATTAGGGAAAGGCGATACGGAGAAGAAAGGATATTGGTATAGGTCAACACATCGCAACATTGCAGTTGACAAAATCATCCGTGGAAAAATTAAGTTGGGCTTAGAAGTGATGAATTTCAAACGAGTTATGAATGCTGCACGATGTTCAGTGAACAAGAAGAAGGACAATGGCGGCAAGCAGAGCTGTTTGAAGAACTGTGTCCTGTCAGCGATGCATGCAGCAAACAATGCAATGAAGCAGAAAGATGCGGGAAGAGGAAGAAGATGAAGAAGAGGATCAGTTAAAGCACCTCGGGTTCTACCAATAACCAAGACATCTTGCGGTTTTATTCTATTTCTCATCCCGGCCCTCTCTCCTCTCCCGGAGGTACTTTCCTACGCTGGTGGTGCTGGAGCTATTGCTCTAACGGTCAAGAAGTCGCAAAACTCCCAAACACAGTTAGAAGAAGCAAGAAGACATAATCGCATGATGGAAGCCACAGCCATTGGAAAAGGACTATACTTGAAACCATACAGAAAAGGGCTTGTTCTATTCATAAATAAATAAAAGCCCATTGTGGTCCTACCAGATCGACCATTCACAAATACAGATCTTATTAAGTTCGTTAGAGCCAAATTCAAGATACCAAGATTCTGTGGTGTGTTTACGCGGGATACATTAACAAAGACTATGTGGAAAACTGATGAATGCGGTATTGTGAATTTAGGTGTTGCTCTAGGCCCTGGCATGAAAAATGCGGATACTGTCTACTATTTCGACTCATTTGGTGATCTGCAACCACCAGAAGAACTACAACGATACTTCTCTCACAGAAGAAGTGTGCTCTACAATTACCGACGCTATTAGGACTTTAATACACATCTCTGTGGACATCTATGCTTCATGTTTCTCTTGACGTTCACAAAGAAGAAGAAGAAACGTGCTATATAAGGAGAAAGTTTAAACATTTATTCATCAGTTGAGGTTCAGATGCAATGCCATACAATTTGACTTTAAAATGACGATCATCTGCTTGCAAATTTCTTCCCTCCAACTGATTTGAGTGTTGGTGAATGAAGTATTGCATTGATTGGATTGGAGACGTACAACAGCATCCGAAATATCACTGAGACTAACAACAAACTGCATCTGGATATTAAATTAATCGTGAAAAAGATATTGTGGAAATAGAACCGGGTGCATACGATATCGACGATTTAAATGAAGTCTTAAAACAGTCTGGAAGAGGTATTGAACTACGTGCAAACATCAATACATTTATACCTGAAAGAAGGACTGTAAATGGAAGGACTGACTTTAACCAGAAAGGTTCAATAGAGCGCCTGCTGGGATTCTCAAAAGGGCAGGTTTTGAAGAAGGATCTACGTTAATTTTAGAAGTCACATCACACTGTGGACGTACTCCCCATCAGCACAACTCATGTCGAATGTAACATTGCAACGAACTCCAATCTCAGCGATAGTCTGGTTCACACTATTTACAGATTCTTCCCCTCAGTTGCAACGGTGTGTGAGATTGTTGAGACCCCTGCCACTGCAATATACCTTCCAGTGACAGCTCAGACATTGGACTATTTGGAGCTGCGTATTGTTGACCAGAATAATCAACTTGTTGACATTCTTGGTGAGGAAATCATTGTACGATTACATCTAAGGTAGGATGGACGTACGGTATAAAGAAAGTGCATGCAATCAACAGAATGCCACTTTGCTGCCGAACAGCAAACTGATAACACCTGCGAACTATGAGTTTCTTAGATCAATTGGCCTGAAGCGGTGCAATGACATCATCACTCAATATAACCAGTCCAGTAGAGAATGATGAGAGAATTATACATCAGGAATACTTCTCTCATAAATCTTTTGCTTCAGCCACATTTAACAAAAACGATGAAATCAGGATTGTTATCCAGCACCAAGAAGCTCTCATGCTTCCATGCAAGAGTTTCATATATCTAGAGGGGTCATTCAAGAAAACCGATGGCAGTGATACCGTGGGATCCAAGCTGATATGTATCGCTTTAGCATTCCTGTTCCAAGAGATATGCTATGAACTCAATAGGTCTGAGATCGATCGTACACGCAATGTCGGCATAACATCAACCATTAAAACATATCTCTCGGCATCACCTGCAGATTTAGATAGTTTATAAAATGCAGCATGGTTCATAGACGATCCAGAGAATAGAACAGTTGCAGAGTACAAGCGATTTACTGCATGCATACGTCTAAAAATGCTTATGGGCTACTTTGAGGGCATGAGACAGATTATTATGAACGCTAAATAGCAACTCATTCTAGTGCAGAGTACGACAGAAAATAACTCATATGTTCAAGGAGCTCAAGAGGAGAATATGATCAGGATCAGCAAGATATATGGAAAATGCCTCAATCAGTGTATCAGACGAGGAGTGTTTCAAGCTTTTAAAAGTCCTGAATTCAGGTACATTGCTGTCACTGACATTTCGCTCATGGGAGATTTTCGAGTACCCAGTGCTACCAACGGCAAGCAGACAAACGTGGGCTATTAAAACGTCCACCCATCTAGAGACACCTAGATTCATCATACTTGCGTTTCAGACCGATAGAAGCGGTAATATAGCAAATTATTCCACCGTGTTCGACGACTGCAAGTTAACTAATGCCAAAGTGTACCTCAATTCAGAATTCTACCCCTATGACAATCTACATCTGCATTGGAATCGAAATGTATACAGTCTAGCGTATGACGTGTATGCAAGGTTTCACACTTCTTACTATTTAATTGCTGAAGGAGAGGGAGGAGGGTGTCTTCTCAGTCAGCGTAAGTTCAAGGAGCTTTCACAGATCATCGTAATAGACTGCTCGAAATAGAATGACATAATTAAGTCCGGACCTACAGATGTGCGAATTGAATTTGAATCATTGACAAATTTCCCAGAACACACTGCCGCGTATGCTCTGGTTCTACATGACCATGTGATCAACTACTGCTCACTCACCGGTGTTGTGCAGCAAGCTGTATAAATGAATTGGTGCTGCAGCGTACCTAGAGCATTTCAAGATGTCTTAAGGTGTGGGCATCATTGTGGACGCTAGGGGTTTCTATGACGGTGAACGTATACAGTTGGTATATAAAATGTTGCATTTGTAGTGTACACACAAGATGCTGGAGTAATAGAGACATTCTCAGCAAACATTGCAACACTAAGGTCTTTCAAGCATGTGAGGTGTGCTAAGACATGGAATAGTGCAAAGTGGTTAACACATTTCTACCATGGTATTTACTGGGATGATCCTGGCATACGCCATAAAGACATGGTGACTGCACTTAAATTATTCGATCACATGGACACCATCGTCTCTGTGAAGTGGAAGGAGAAGATCTCATGGATCTGTCAAATCTTTAAATTTGCTTCTATTCAAGACCTGGTATTCTACAGCTGTCCTTCTAGCCATCGATTCAAGAATATGTATCAAAAAAGTGCTACTGTATCTGCTTATGAAAATGTAAAATTAATTTTAAGGTGGATGAGAAATAAATGAATTTTTTTTCCTTAACAATCGTTGTATTCTTTTTTTTGAGACCTACATCCTTAGAATGTAAGTTCATCCATGATATTACACCTGCCTCCATCTATACCTGCATTCCACTGGAACTGTGTGTGTGTGACTCAGTTACCACAGCCTTGCACGCTGTCACCTGCAGACTAGCGGTATCTGTGCTATTAATAGGTACGCTTTCACATTTCTCGCCCATCACCTGCAGTGAATTCTCTGAAAATGTGTGTGTTAAAGGCGCTATGTCTTGTAGATGCCCACGCGTGCAAAGCAGATGTGGCTGCAGAATGTTCACAGGTAAATCTACATCTACATCCATACTCCGCAAGCCACCTGATGGTGGATGGCGGAGGGTACCCTGGAGTGCCTCTATCGGTTCTCCCTTCTATTGTTCGTGGAAAGAAGGATTGTCGGTATGCTTCTGTGTGGGCTCTAATCTCTCTGATTTTAGCCTCATGGTCTCTTCGCGAGATATACGTAGGAGGGAGCAATATACTGCTTGACTCTTCGGTGAACGTATGTTCTCGAAACTTTAACAAAAGCCCGTACCGAGCTACTGAGCGTCTCTCCTGCAGAGTCTTCCACTGGAGTTTATCTATCATCTCCGTAACACTTTCACGATTACTAAATGATCCTGTAACGAAGCGCACTGCTCTCCGTTGGATCTTCTCTATCTCTTCTATCAACCCTATCTGGTATGGATCCCATACTGCTGAGCAGTATTCAAGCAGTGGGTGAACAAGCGTACTGTAACTTACTTCCTTTGTTTTCGGATTGCATTTCCTTACGATTCTTCCAATGAATCTCAGTCTGGCATATGCTTTACCGACGATCAACTTTATATGATCATTCCATTTTAAATCACTCCTAATGCGTACTCCCAGATAATTTATGATAATTTATGGAATTAACTGCTTCCAGTTGCTGACCTGCTATTTTGTAGCTAAATGATAAGGGATCTAACTTTCTATGTATTCGCAGCACATTACACTTGTCTACATTGAGGGTCAATTGCCATTCCCTGCACCATGCATCAATTCGCTGCAGATCCTCCTGCATTTGAGTACAATTTTCCATTGTTACAACCTCTCGATACACCACAGCATCATCTGCAAAAAGCCTCAGTGAACTTCTGATGTCATCCACAAGGTAATTTATGTATATTGTGAATAGCAACGGTCCTATGACACTCCCCTGCGGCACACCTGAAATCACTCTCACTTCGGAAGACTTCTCTCCATTGAGAATGACATGCTGCGTTCTGTTATCTAGGAACTCTTCAATCCAATCACACAATTGGTCTGATAGTCCATATGCTCTTACTTTGTTCATTAAACGACTGTGGGGAACTATATCGAACACCTTGCGGAAGTCGAGAAACACGGCATCTACCTGTGAACCCGTGTCAATGGCCCTCTGAGTCTCATGGACGAATAGCGCGAGCTGGGTTTCACACGACCGTCTTCTTCGAAACCCATGCTGATTCCTACAGAGTACATTTCTAGTCTCCAGAAAAGTCATTATACTCGAACATAATACGTGTTCCAAAATTCTACAACTGATCGACATTAGAGATATAGGTCTATAGTTCTGCACATCTGTTCGATGTCCCTTCTTGAAAATGGGGATGACCTGTGCCCTTTTCCAATCCTTTGGAACGCTACGCTCTTCTAGAGACCTACAGTACACCGCTTCAAGAAGGGGGGCAAGTTCCTTCGCGTACTCTGTGTAAAATCGAATTGGTATCCCATCAGGTTGCGACCGAACCGCCGAATCTTTCCATCAGTAAATGGGGTATGTTCTCAACTGACTCGGTTGTTTTAACCCGCTCCACTGACGGAATGACCCTCTTCCTAATTCCATATGTATAAAACCAATACGGACTTGTAGCTGTCACGCCTTTGCGCTTACTGCTACATATTTTAACCGTAAATAGCTCAGTCCTAATGGTAAGAGGTAGTAGTGAATTCACGTTGCTAATATTTGAATACAGCACAGCTGCCACAAGCTCAGTTCACTTTTACTCCACTCCTACCCTCGCCATTGCACCACATTAACTAAGTGCTACGTGGACCTTGCTAAATTCACCTGCGTGTACATTTTGACCATTACTCGCCAGTATTTACCTAATGATTAGCACACACCTAACCGGACTATTTCCCAAAGAGCTGGGATGATTGAACGGGTTTGATCCACGGCCTACAGTGCCCTACAGTTCACACGGTAACACTGCCTACCTGACCCACTTAACTTGGTAGTGAGCTTATGTATCCAATCACCACTGCTAGCAGTAGTGGATAATCCTATCAGCACGATGAGAGCAGCAGACTTACCGTCGAATCCTCCTGAAAATACTTATAACTATGGTCGCCAGCTCTGAAGGAGCAAAAGAATAAATCAATTTTTGGCTCGTTTCAAAGTGAAACGGCTCGAGTTGAATTTAAACTTACTTCTGAATATTACTATTTCTGATCATTCGAGGTGATTCTACGAAGCAAATACTCTTTCAGTTTCTGTGAGTTGGCTTGGTAATTACTACCAAGACTATTTATGCAACTTGGGTTAACAAAATTCTATCCTTCAACTTTATGTAATGATTTTGGATATTACTCTTTGGACAATTGATATAGAATTACTTAAGTGACTTTACTTGAAAGGTTACTCAGAAAAATTTAAGTAACTATAAATAGGCGACTCATTCTGGTGTGAACATTGCTCTTTGCAACATTCTTATACGCTAAAGTATTCTACAACAAAAAGAATTGTAAATGAAAGAGGCGATGGTGGCCTCAGTCTGATTTCACTATACTATGTTTGAGGTTACTACACTTTACAATGAACAACATGCGTCGTAATTTTACTCATTACTATATTCTGTCCTCTGTACTTGCATAAAAGAAAACTGGTATTCTCCTTTTACATTTATACAAAGTTCGAATGAACAATTGCAAGCAGTCTTGCCTTGGGTAGACGTGTCGGTGCTGGTGGTGAGATGCATGTGGCTAACGCTGCTCTTCACGCCTCATGCCCTTAATGGCGGCTGGAACTACGAGCCGTAGCACTCGTATAAGCTACTGCACATCCGCCATAAAATCTGGGCGCAGGAACTCTTACAATCAGCCCCAGTGGCATGGAGGCGGCTTCGATAATCATTCGTCGCATTTTACTCCACAAGCGGCGACGATATTCGCCTCTTCGCTGTTGCACAATCACTTTTGCGTGAGCACAGTCACACACGTCCGATCACGTCAACACTCCCCAGGCCATTCCATTGTTCAGTCTCTGTGTCTCCAGCTACCCCTAGCTACGCTCGTATCACCAAGAGTGGGGCGTTCCCCTACCACCTTTTCACTGAAATCATTTAGTATTTAAGAAAATTTATTTTTATTACCCTGGAGTTCATACCAGTCATAATAATTTACTACTAGCGCTTTACAACATTAAATTATACAGTAATAAGCTATAATTGCCAAGAAAAAGAATACATTTGTCTCTGAGAGCTTAGTGCATTGTCTGACAGGTAGCGCTAATTCCCGGTTTCGCCAATAGCTGGCATCAGGGTGCACTCGCTGGCAGTCTCACACCAGTGCGCCCGTTTCCGACGCGCGGGCTTCAAATTACTGGCAGCCTACCCTCATTTCAGATCCGTTACACATGGTCCACTTCTTATTGAAGTATCTAACAGTGATAATTAAATAAGAAGTCTCTCCTATAATGAATCTGAAATGTTCGTTAAGCTTTTTACCGAGGGTTTTCCCTTTCTTACTGGTACACCTACAGACTTATATTACATATTTAAAATTAAACACCAGTTCTTTCTCTGTTTCCTGCTAAACATGACATAATTGATTTACATATATTCTTTCCAATTTTCTTATTTCTAAACACAGTACACATTAAACATCTTTTTTACAAAAATTTTAAATACACTTCTTTTGTCTCAGGCAAGTAAAACACACGTTATGCGCCTATTACTTTATAGCCTGTCCTTTTCACTTTACCTCCTCACTTTTCTACCTCTTCCACAACACTTATTTACACATCTATTAAGGCTTTCTTAGAAGCTCAGTCTTTCCCAGTCTGTTTAGTCTCTACTTAAACTAGAAGTTTCATTAGAATACTGCAACATATTTTAGTGAACATTTACCTTTCACATAGAACAAAAGAAACAAAACTATTTACATATTGGTTTACTTTAATATTTATTTATATATTTATTTTCAATCTGGTAGAATTTGTGGTTCATACCTTTTGAGATCCACTATGTTTCTTACTCCCAGGCGTTTGCCTGTTAATGGATACTCTAAATAATAAGCATTCACATTGGGTATGGACACTATTTTAAATGGTCCATTATATATATATACTTAAATTTGCTGATCTCGTTATTAATTTCACTTGACTTTTCATGTGTTTTTACAAGAACGAGATCACCTATTTTGAATTTAGGATTCGTTACTTTTTCGTCGTGATGACGAATTCTCACATCTGCTTGTTTTCTCATCTTGTCTTTTACTAAGTTCTTTTTACTATCATAATCTAATTCAACTCTATCTGGAAATTCTAGTAGATCTTCTACTAGATTTTTACTTCTTGTCTTTTTCAGGATTTCTTCTGGAGTAAATCCAGTGCTCTCGTTTGTTAATGAATTCATGATTTCTTCGAATTCACTCACATACATGCCCCACTTCTTGTGGTTACTATGGCAGTATGTCCTAAATAACCGACCTATCTCGCGCATATATCTTACTGCCGGATTGCTTGATGGGTGATAAGCTGAGATATGTACCACTTCTACCTGTTTCTCAGTTATCCCATCCTTCCATATTTTTGAGCAAAACTGAACACCATTATCCGATAGTATTCTCTTTGGCTTCCCTACTTTCACAAAATAATGACACACCATTTTATCATACACAGCTCTGGCAGTAGCTTTTCTCAAGGGATATAGCTTTATATACTTTGAGAAAAGTTCAACTGCTACAAATATGTACACAAAACCCCCCATGGTTTTCGGTAATGGTCCAAAGATATCTACTGCTACTACTTCTAACACTTCATCAGGTCTTATTGATTGCATCGGCCCTTGATTAGTTGCATTTGTTACTTTCGCCTTCTGGCATAGATCACAAGACCTTATCCTCTGTGCTACCCTCCATGCCTTGTTGTTAAAGGTAATGCATTCATGTAACTTATCGGTACACTTCCATGCACCACAATGGCCATATGCCAAGTGAACATAATCTATCAGCACTTCAGTGTGTTGTTCCGGCCAACGTACTCTCCACTTCCCTGGATTATTTAATCTTTGAAGATACAGTACACCTTTATGTATTTTATATGAAGCCCTTATGTTAGTTGCGTCCAGATGGTCAAACTTGACCTTTACCGAGTTGAGTGCATCATCATCACTTTGATATCTTCGCATATTCCGAAATATTTCCCTAATTTCTTCTCTTCCTTCCACTTTTTTGAAGTAATTCACCTCAAAAACATCTTCCCTATTCTTTACACTTTCTAGTGTCTCACATCCTTCCGGTAATCTCGACAAAGCATCCGGTACTGCATGTTCTTTCCCTGTAACATACTTGATCTCTATATCAAATTGTTGTAAAAACAGCGCCCATCTGGTCAACCTGTTATGTAACAATCTGCAGCCCTTCAAAAATATTAAAGCTTTGTGGTCTGTATGGACCACAGTCGTATGTCCCCATAAGAAAAATTGAAATTTCCTAAAACCCCATACTGTAGCTAAAGCCTCCTTCTCTGAAATCGTATAGTTTCTTTCGTACTTAGACATGGTTCTACTCGCAAATGCTATTTGTCTATGAGTTTTTTCCCCATCTATCATTACCTCCTGAAATATGGATACTCCCAGTCCATAATCTGAACTATCTGTTGCCATGTGGAATGGTTCACAAAGGTCAGGGTGCCATAACCTTATGTTTTTAGCCAAATTGTCTTTTAGCCGGTTGAATGCTGTTTCACATTCCTCAGTCCATATAAACACACTGTTCTTCTTAAGTAGGTTGTTCAGATGTGGGCTATTGAACACCTGATCATCCACATACTTACGATAAAAGGAACAAAGTCCTATAAACGACTTTAGTTGTATTTTATTCTTGGGAGCTGGACAATTTCTTATTGCTTTGACTTTATCAGGATCCTTTTCAATTCCCTCTGGTGTTACTATGTGACCTAAAAACCTTATTTCTTTCTTCACAAACTCGCATTTTTTCAGGTTCAGGGTCATTCCTCCTTTAATTAAAGCTTTGAACACCCGGTCACAGCCGCTCAGGAATAGCCGAGCGGTCTGGGGCGCTGCAGTCATGGACTGTGCGGCTGGTCCCGGTGGAGGTTCGAGTCCTCCCTCGGGCATGGGTGTGCGTGTTTGTCCTTAGGATAATTTAGGTTAAGTAGTGTGTAAGCTTAGGGACTGATGACCTTAGCAGTTAAGTCCCATAAGATTTCACACACATTTTTGAACCCTGTCGCATAACTCCATGTGCTCTTCCCATGTCCTTGTAGCAATTAACAGATCATCTACATAAACCGTGATTAACGAACTAGGTTCACTCCCTAAAATTTTGTCTAAAGCCCGAATGAACACTGAAACGGAAGTATTTAGGCCAAATGGTACCATTGTGTAATGGTAGCATTTGCCACTGAACAAAAATGCCGTGCACTTCCTAGACTCCTCACTTAATGGGATTTGCCAGTATCCTGCAGTTAGGTCAAACTAGTCATGTACTTTACACCATTAAACTTCTGCAATAAATTATCTATGTTCTCTGGACGATCCAACTCCCTCTTCACTACTTTATTCAGAGTGTGCGCATCTATCACTATTCGTACACTTCCATCCTTCTTACCTACTATCACCAATGGGTTATTATATGGGCTAGAACTCCATTCAATGACCCCACATGAAACCATTTTATCTATTTCTTTTTGAACTGCTTCTTTCTTAGACAAGGGTACATTATATGGTGGTTTAAAGAAAGGTTCATGCTCCTCTACCTCCATGCAGTACTCATAATTTATCACTCATCCCGGTTTGTCCAAAAATACCTCCTGATTTTCTTTCAGAATTTGCCATAGATCCTCCCTTTGGGCATCAGATAGTCCTCCCGTTTTATCCACTACATTTCGAAGGAGTGTCTCCGTATTTCCATCTTCAACTATCTGCCTCACCAGAAACCAATCGAATTTTTGACTTATTCCCGAATCATGATCATCTCTGAATTCTACCCATCTCAGCTGGTTCTCTTCCGTTACTCTAGATGATTCAAATGGTATTTCTAATACCGCACTATCAACTTTACAAACTATTATCCCTTTGTCACAATCTACAATTACTTTCTGTTTTATTAACCAGTCAGTGCCTAAAATGATCTCGGCACTGAGCTCTGCAACTACTAAAAATGCATTCGAAAATAGCTTGTTTTTTATCTTAAATTCCATCATCACTTGATGCTTAACAGGTTTACTACATTTCCCTGTCGCCCCTATCACTGTAACACCTGTTACTGGCATCATGACTACTCCTCGTTGCTCTTTGATCATCTCAAAAAATGCGTGCGAAATAGCACTTATTTGAGCACCCGTATCCAACAATACATATAAACCATACCCACATACATTAATGGGTATGATTGTTTGCATCCTATTTTCCTCTTTCATACTTTCTTTATCTTCCCATAATAAATCCTTTTCCACCGCCAAGTCTTGCCATATTATTTTTCCAGTTTTTATACTGACCATTCCATCTGGAGGTTTCTTTCTCCTTTTCGTCCTAAATTCTTTCACCACTTTTTCCAATAGTCCTTCGTCTAGGTTCTTTAATGCCATCTCGTTCTCATTCGAATCTGTCATGCCTGAACTCTCGGTTGCGGAATCGGAAACTTCCTCTACTTCTTTTTCTCCCTGGATGCTTTCTGATGATTTTGACGATAATTCCTCCTCCTTAGAAATATGACCTTCTTCGGATTCAAATAATTCTCGCAAATTATAATCCAATTCTCTACTTTCCCTTTGTTGGATAGTACATCCACCACTCTTACTTTCATTATTTTCCCCTACTAATGGAATTCCAGTCTCACTCAACTCATTTGCTTCAGTACTACAGAGATCACAACACTCTTTCTTTTGGTTAGATACACTTTCCCTAATTTCTTTAAAAGAATCTTCATCACAGTCATGTACTCTTGCTGTCACTAGATACACATCATAATCGGTATGGCTCTCTAACACTGTCATATTCGGGTCCGAATTATTCACTTGAGTGGAAGATCTTTCTAATTGTGCTGGCTGGCTTTTGAGCTGATGTACATATTCTGCATACGAGGTAATTTCTGAATCGGCATGCGTCTCTGCACTATGCCCCTTTTTCTTATCCACCCTTTCCTCTTTAATTACTTCTTTCGACTATTCGTACGAACCTTTTACCATAAGTAACATCACTCCTCCCTTGGCCCTGCCTCTCTGCACAGTTGCCATCCCTACCGACAAACAACGCCTTCCCTGACTCTTCCTTCATCAATTCGTCACTCTGACCTCGAATTGTACTTATTTCATTCACGTGAACCTTCACATCTGACCGACATTCTTTTCCTACTTCATTTCCCTTAATAATTCCTCCCTGCTCTCTCTCCTCTGTTTGTATCCCTGCATTATACTTCGCAAAGTTTCGTTTATGAAACTGCTCTTAGGCGAACGACGCATTATCCTACTATAGCACTGAATACTCCGATCTTCCCCATATTTGGGCCATTTCTTTCTTTCCGCGCGCGTTAGGCCCTTGACCTGCGTGGTATTTAGTTTTCCTGATTTTGATAATGCATCCCGTTTCCCTGATAGTGTCCTCTCCCTCGCTGAGAGTTACCTTCTTGACCTCTTCCTCTCATCATGTTAATTTGCGGTTCATTCCTATCACCTTTTACTATTCCATTCTGATTTCTGAAACCTCGAAACTCTCTAGTTACACGCCACCTATCTTCATTCTCGATTTTTTCTAAAAATTCATCGAATGTTCGATGAGTGCCTCCTACATAACGCTTTGAATCGTCAGGTAGCTTTTTCCACAAATCCCAGACTATCTCCGATTCTGATCTACGATCTTTAAGATACTCCAAACGCTTGAACCATCCTTCACAGTATTCTTTCATGAGCCCACGCCCATGTTCTGGCATTCTGGCGACAACGAATTCTCTCCACAACCTATCTCTCTGTTGTGTGCCCCAGAATTCCTCAAGGAACTTTTCTTTGAAGTCTGTAAACTTCAAATTGTCGATATCCAAATTCAATCCCCAACGTTTAGCATGACCTGCCAAAGCATCTATTACTAAATTAATTTTTTCTTTATCTGACATGTCTGTTGGTAAGACATGTTCACAATTTTTTATAAAATCCATTGGATGCCATTAACCTTGTTTCTTTTGAGGATCGTATTTTTCCTCCCTACTCAGTATTTCTGATTTTTGCATTACCAATGGGATACCACTACAGTTAAGGAATGTCTGATTCTGAACTTGTTGACTTAACAATTTTATCTCATTACGCAGTGTATTTTCCTGCTCCTGCAAACATGCATCAAAACTCAACATGGTATTGCACAGTGTTTCAATATCAGCTGCCGTTTCTTTAACAATCTCTTTCTTTACAACTGGTACTATTACCTTTAATTTACTTTCAATTATCGGTTCTAATTTTTCACTAACCAAAGGTTCCACTGATTTCTCTATTCTCTAAATTTCGGTATCAAATCTTTTCTCTATTTCTGTACTTTTCTCTGAACATTTGTTATTTCAGCCCTTATGCTACTTACTGATTTGTTTACCTCTGTGATACGTTGGCTTTGCGTATTCAAAATATCTAAATTGGCTTTTATTTTTCCAGATAGGTTTTCATCCAATTGGGATATATGACTAGCCATTTCTGCTTTCAAACTAGCATTCCCTTCTCGAATTTGCGCCATCATCCTATTTAACAAACTTGTTAATTCCATATCCTCTCCCTTGTGACTTGCATCCACAGGTACATTGGGTTCACTTTTCACTACCTTTGGTTTAACTTCCCGTTCCTCCTGTCTTATGGGTGTGGATTCATCTATAAGATTGTCCAACCCTACAACAGTATCTATGGTCCCTAATTCTGGGTCTGACCTTGTAATGTTTTCGCTTCCTTGTTACTATTCGACTCCATCTTATGCTGCTGTATTTCGTGCCTAATAGAAATGTTTATTAAATCAAGAATTACTTGTTTAACTCCTACTATTGGACTTTCTTTTATTGCTTTGCAGGTTGTCGTCTTGAACTTACCAATTGTGGTATATTTGTCTACAACAGAATTTTAAATTTAAAATTTTCTTGAAACTACAAGTTTATATAAAACACTTTTATTGCAGCCATTATTCCACAAACTTGGTAAGTCCTGTCACGGTCGCCACATGCGACCGAACCGCCGAATATTTCCATCAGTAAAAGGGGTATGTTCTCAACTGACTCGGTTGTTTTAAACCCCTCCACTGACGGAATGACCCGCTTCCTAATTCCATATGTATAAAACCAATATGGACTTGTAGCTGTCACGCCTTTGCGCTTACTGCTACGTATTTTAACCGTAAATAGCTCAGTCCTAATGGTAAGAGGTAGTAGTGAATTCACGTTGCTAATATTTGAATACAGCACAGCTGCCACAAGCTCAGTTCACTTTTACCCCACTCCTACCCTCGCCATTGCGCCACATTAACTATGTGCTATGTGGACCTTGCTAAATTCACTTGCGTGTACATTTTGACCGTTACTCGCCAGTATTTACCTAATGATTAGCACACTCCTAACCGGACTATTTCCCAAAGAGCTGTGATGATTGAACGGGTTCGATCCATGGCCTACAGTGCCCTACAGTTCACACGGTAACACTGCCTACCTGACCCACTTAACTTGGTAGTGAGCTTATGTATCCAATCACCACTGCTAGCAGCAGTGGATAATCCTATCAGCACGATGAGAGCAGCAGACTTACCGTCGAATCCTCCTGAAAATACTACTATTTCTGATCATTCGAGGTGATTCTACAAAGCAAATACTCTTTCAATTTCTGTGAGTTGGCTTGGTAATTACTACCAAGACTATTTATGCAACTTGGGTTAACAAAATTCTATCCTTCAACTTTATGTAATGATTTTGGATATTACTCTTTGGACAATTGATATAGAATTACTTAAGTGACTTTACTTGAAAGGTTACTCAGAAAAATTTAAGTAACTATAAATAGGCGACTCATTCTGGTGTGACCATTGCTCTTTGCAACATTCTTATACGCTAAAGTATTCTACAACAAAAAGAATTGTAAATGAAAGAGGCGATGGTGGCCTCAGTCTGATTTCACTATACTATGTTTGAGGTTACTACACTTTACAATGAACAACATGCGTCGTAATTTTACTCATTACTATATTCTGTCCTCTGTACTTGCATAAAAGAAAACTGGTATTCTCCTTTTACATTTATACAAAGTTCGAATGAACAATTGCAAGCAGTCTTGCCTTGGGTAGACGTGTCGGTGCTGGTGGTGAGATGCATGTGGCTACCGCAGCTCTTCACGACTCATGCCCTTAATGGCGGCTGGAACTACGAGCTGTAGCACTCGTATAAGCTACTGCACGTCCGCCATAAAATCTGGGCGCAGGAACTCTTACAATCAGCCCCAGTGGCATGGAGACGGCTTCGATAATCATTCGTCGCGTTTTACTCCACAAGCGGCGACGATATTCGCCTCTTCGCTGTTGCACAATCACTTTTGCGTGAGCACAGTTACACACGTCCGATCACGTCAGCACGCCCCAGGCTATTCCACTGTTCAGTCCCTGTGTCTCCAGCTACCCCTAGCTACGCTCGTATCACCAAGAGTGGGGCGTTCCCCTACCGCCTTTTCACTGAAATCATTTAGTATTTAAGAAAATTTATATTTATTAACCTGGAGTTCATACCAGTCATAATAATTTACTACTAGCGCTTTAGAACATTAAATTATACAGTAATAACTTATAATTATCAAGAAAAAGAATACATTTGACACCGAGAGCTTAGTGCATTGTCTGACAGGTAGCGCTAATTCCCGGTTTCGCCAATAGATGGCATCAGGGTGCACTCCCTGGCAGTCTCACACCAGTGCGCCCGTTTCCGACGCGCGGGCTCCAAATTAGTGGCAGCCTACCCTCATTTCAGTTCCGTTACAAGGTCCAGCGGCCTTTCCTCTTTTGAGTGATTTTAATTGTTTCTCTATCCCTCCGTTGTCTATTTCGGTATCTACCATTTTGTCATCTGTGCGACAATCTAGAGAAGGAACTACAGTGCAGTCTTCCTCTGTGAAACAGCTTTGGAAAAAGACATTTAGTATTTTGGCCTTTAGTCTGTCATCCTCTGTTTCAGTACCATTTCGGTCACAGAGTGTCTGGACATTTTGTTTTGATCCACCTACCGCTTTGACATAAGACCAAAATTTCTTAGGATTTTCGGACAAGTCAGTACATAGAACTTTACTTTCGAATTCATTGAACGCCTCTCGCATAGACCTCCTCACACTACATTTCGCTTCGCGTAATTTTTGTTTGTCTGCCAAGATTTGGCTATGTTTATGTTTGCTGTGAAGTTCCCTTTGCTTCTGCAGCAGTTTTCTAACTCGGTTGTTGTACCACGGTGGCTCTTTTCCATCTCTTACGATCTTGCTTGGCACATACTCATCTAACGCATATTGTACGACGGTTTTGAACTTTGTCCACTGATCCTCAACACTATCTGTACTTGAGACAAAACTTTTGTGTTGAGGCGTCAGGTACTATGTAATCTGCTTTTTGTCACTTTTGCTAAACAGAAAAATCTTCCTACCTTTTTTAATATTTCTATTTACGGCTGAAATCATCGATGCAGTAACTGCTTTATGATCGCTGATTCCCTGTTCTGCATTAACTGTTTCAAATAGTTCGGGTCTGTTTGTCAGCAGAAGGTCTAATATGTTATCGCCACGAGTCGGTTCTCTGTTTAACTGCTCAAGGTAGTTTTCAGACAAAGCACTTAAAAAAATTTCACTGGATTCTTTGTCCCTGCCACCCGTTATGAACGTTTGAGTCTCCTAGTCTACACCCGGCAAATTAAAATCTCCACCCAGACCTATAACATGGTGGGGAAATCTACTAGAAATATTTTCCAAATTATCCTTCAGGTGCTCAGCCACAACAGCTGCTGAGCCAGGAGGCCTATAGAGACATCCAATTACCATGTCTGAGCCTGCTTTAACCGTAATCTTCACCCAAATTATTTCACATTTCGGATCTCCGTCAATTTCCTTCATACTATTGCACTTCTTATCGCTATAAACACGCCTCCCCCTTCACTGTCCAACCTGTCCCTGCGGTATACATTCCAATCTGAGTTTAGGATTTCATTACTGTTTACGCCTGGTTTCAGCCAACTTTCTGTCCCTAGTACTACATGGGCGTTGTGACCATTTATTAATGAGAGCAGTTCTGGGACCTTTCTATAGACGCTCCTGCAGTTTACTATTAGCACATTAATATTTTTATTCCCTGTTGCATTTTGCCTACTCCTACCTTGCCGCGTCTCAGGAGGTGTCTTGTCGGGCCTAGGGAGGGAATTCTCTAACCTAAAAAAACCCCATGTGCACTCCACACGTTCTCCGCTACCCTTGCAGCCGCTTCCGGCGTGTAGTGCACGCCTGACCTATTCAGGGGGACCCTACATTTCTCCATAGAATCGTCTGAGCCTCTGGTTTAAGCCTTCTACTCGGCTCCAAACAAGAGGACCGCGATCGGTTCTGGGAACGTTACTACAAATAGTTAGCTCTGATTCAACCCCGCGAGCAAGGTTTTCCACCTTCACCATTTCCGCCAACCGCCTGTACGAACTGAGGATGACCTCTGAACCCAGACGGCAGGAGTCATTGGTGTCGACATGAGCAACAATTCGCAGTCGGGTGCACCCAGTGCTCTCTATCGCCGCCGGCAGGGCCTCCTCCACATCTCGGATGAGACCCCCCGGCAAGCAGACAGAGTGAACACTGGCCTTCTTCCCCGACCTTTCCGCTATTTCCCTAAGGGGCTCCATCACCCGCCTAACGTTGGAGCACCCAATAACTAATAAACCCCTCCCCTCCCGTGTGCCTGCTCGGACCTTGCTGAAGGAGCAGCCACATATCCACTCACAGGCAGAGCAGGCGATGCCACACGGCCAGCCTCCACATTTACCCTCCGCCTCGTGCACAGCGAACGCCGCTGAACCCGCCACTCACCTTGGGGAGAGGGTTTTTGCAAACACATAACGATTAGGTTTTTTTAAAATAACAACAGTAAAGTAGGGTAACGATTTTTTTTCTTTCCTATATTCAACTCAATTCAGTTCTTGAGTTTACAATTTGGTTAGTGATGTGCAGTATATATATAGTTCTTGAGGTACATTTCAGTTCAATGCAGCGATACTCTTAACTTATTATTATTATTACTAGAATCCAACACATGTTGGACATTCCTCAAAGGGAATGTTGGTTATAAAGCCATACTCAAAATTAAAGCAGAGGTATAGACAAACTTACATGCTAAATACTATTTCTAATGAAATTCCATCCAGACAGACTATATTGAACGGAGCTATTCTGTGAATTAACATTCTCCTACTTAACTAGATAGCTCTGAATTTTTTTTTTTATGTAGACGTGTTCTGTGAAATAAATAATTAATTGAATATCTCCAACTTAACGAGACAAGTTCTATATATATACACATTTGAAATATACATTTATCATTGAAATATTTTAGTAACAACATTTAATTGGATGGCCCCAATTTAAATGTGTGGCTCAATTTTTTTTAAGTGAGTGGCTCTAGACATTTTCCACCACAGACAGCTGATATACTTTAATAACAACAATTAATTGGGTGGCTCTAAAGCGTCCAAGGCAAACAGCTGTACTAAAGAAAAAATTATTTGTATGGAAATAAAACTACTTTGACTGGCACACACACACGCACACACACACACACACACACACACACACACAAACAAACACACACACACACATGGATAACGAAAGAGAGACAACAATTTTTTTTCAACATATTCTGCTTATATATAAATAATATCACACTAATTTTTATATTTTCCATCACATTACACTCCCACATACGCACACACACTCACACCACACATCACACACACAACCAGTAATTACACTATGATAAAAGAGCCATATTATTTTATGCATAAACCCACCCCACCTCATTCACACACTCATTCTCTCTCTATCTCTCAATCATAGTACCCCACCCCTACTTTTGCTTCAAGTAAATAGAGCGAGTATGGGAGGGTTTCCACCCCATCCTCACAAATAACTCTTTATCATCATGAGGACACACTCCAACTTCAGATTGCAGTACAGTGTAACCCCATGAGCGAATACTAGTTTATCGAATGATGTGTGGAGGAGTGCCTTGAACACTGTGACCATACAGGCACTGCAAATAGTCTTCAACCATGAGAGCTCGAGATGCCACACATCTAACACCCTTGGCCCACCTCTGGGTGCCCCCATCTATTGTATGATATGCATATGTTTTGGACCTCAATCCCACAAACTCTACAATCAGTAAACCATTTGCCTTGTATTTCATGAGACCAATAACCTTCTTCTTCCTAGGAACAATACCATAAGGATTATTGGCCTCATAAGAAGATGTGTCAAATTCTTTACCGTGGCACCTAATTACTTCATATGGATCACAGTTCTTGATCCAGTAGGTAAAACTGTCTGTATCCATATAAAGCAACTTAGGTTCTACGAAATGGTTCTACATGTAGAATTTGGAGATATCCATTATGCACATCCCCAAATAAATAAGGTTCATAAACTCTACTGCAGTCTTCGACATCTCCACAGCAGCATAGTTTTCATTGAAGATGGTGGCACACTTAAAATTTGGCCTAGCAATACACTTTCTCAAGCCATAGCGCCCTTCGCATGCGATTCTAATCAAAATATGGCGTTCATTTCTTACATTCTGCATAGTTTTCCAGAAAATTGAATTATTCATTAATTTATAAAATTCTCTTTCAAAATCACTACTCGCGATCCCCCTCTTTTGGGTATTTACTTCACTATACTCCTTCAATCAGGAGGATTGCTTGAAAGAGATAGCCCAGGTGATTCTAACAAGTTTCATCCCTAAGCTGAGGCAGTAGTGGAGATTAAGATAATAAATAATATACCTCTGATTATCTCCAACAGTAGCCAACAGTTTAGGGTTGGTGCTTCCTCTTGGAATTTGTTGCTCTGGACATAACGGCAAGTCACTTGTCTCTCCTTGCAGATTATTAGGATATGTGATGTCTGCCTCTACCACATACCCTATAACAGAATCAGCTGCAAGGCCCATTATTTTTCCATCTAATTCATTAAATTCGTCTTCAGGCACACATTGAAACCCACCAACCGGCAGTGGCTGCATCATGGCGTACCCGTATAAGTTGTTCACATCTAGGTACATAATGTAACTCGAATCAAGGGATGCTTTAAGCATGACACCCATCCATAGGTTATTTGCCTTGGCATGCCTGTGAATGCATTGAGAAAGTCCCCCACGGATCCCTAGTTCAAAAAATAGAAGGATTGCAGTATCAGTCAAAATTTCGATGCTGTGCCTCATTTTTTTAAGCGTAGCATCCCAGCACAACCCAGATGCCGTGCAATAAAAGGCGGGTTCCAGAGGTTATGTGGCCACACATACACTCCGGAACGTTTCGAAAAAATCGGTGTGTGGCCAATTCCCGCCCCCAAAAATAAGTTTAATGATCTAGATTTAAAACAATAATAATAAGACACAATAATGGTGATTATTTGCTGTAATGGTAAAGATCAAAAATATTCACCTTCTCCACTCTGGCTCCATGGCTTGAGCAACTCATCAGCACATTCAGTGAGGTCTCCCACCACTCAGGTATATCCTCTGCCTCATCTAAAAGGGTCATATGCTTGCGCCTTTTGGGTTCTTGTTCTTCATCTGCAGCGGCCACCATCCCATGAACGCAATGAGAGATTTCACCCCCACCTTGCTCTGCCTGTATGACACCGTCGGCGACTCCCTCCCTATGCATAGAATCATCAAGAAAGAAAACAATATCTCTCAGACAGCTCAATGTAGGCACTTAGAATACGAATATATATTACACGAAATTATTTTATCTAAGAACTATGTTTTACAAACGTACTTACATTCTCGCTGTGCTCCAGCCCTCTGGACCTCTAACTGATGGGCTAGCTCAGCCAACATGCGAGGGATGAATTCTAGAAAGACAGAAAAGACAGAGTACAATATCCAGTATGGAAAAAAAATCTCTGTAGCATTCACACACACACACACACACACACACACACACACACACACACACACACACATACACACAATCTGTTGAAGGGCACAGCAGTCTGTGGACTGTGGCTCAAACACATATTTGAACACCAAAAAAGTACTTACCAGGTAACTGATCTTCATCTCCTTGGCTGCACTTGCTGCTGCTGCTGCTGCTGCTGTCACTGCTGGTGCTGCTGGTATGCTTCATGATGATGATGAAAGTACAAAAGATTGACCTCTGAGAAACTCGTAGAAGTACAGAAGCAGAATGACGGCGAGTTAGGTTGTGTTTTGGCTTATATAGCTTCTAATATGACGAATCACGTCACTGATGCAGTAGCGAATAGGAGCGCAGCATTCTAGGGTTGGGGGGTGCTACATCATGAATGAATGATGATTGTGTTCCTAGTGGGAAAACCTCGAACATCTCATTTGATTATTGAATCACCAAGTGATACATTCAGTTATCGAATATCATTAAAATTGGATTGGAATTAAGTACTTAGATAATTCAGGCGTTAGATGCGCAATGTGTGACATGTGTTCTGTTAGAATCGCTAGCATGTTTCTACAAGACGATCTATGTCGTCAGTATGCACGTGCAGGCTAGAGGTCATGACGTCAGCATTAAAGCTCGTGGGCTATACACGTGACACATGCTCACATGAGAGAGAAAGCATTGCAGCATCTCTGTCTCAGCACTTGACTGCAGGTAGGGAGGGAGTGACGGGACTTTCACATACTGCAAACGACGATCTTGGATTCCGTAATGGGAGCACGTTCTAGTGACAGTACTGTGTACTTGGTCAGTTTGAGTCTGGACCTCGTGGCGAACACACTGGATGGTGGTGCTGCCTCTAAGTGTTTAAATGAAGACTGGTGCATGATTCCGAGAGTTGACGATTTGCAAGCATGTTTGCAGCGTCTTTTAGATGGATTATTATTTTGACAATTTACAAGCTGTTCGGTTCTTTGGACATAAATGTATTGCATTATTTACCAATTGTTTGCAGGTCTGTAGGCTGTGCAGTGAGTTATTTTGACAGTTTACAATTAGCAAGTGCATGTGCAGAGCATTGTACAAGAGTTATTTAGGAGTAATTTGCAGGTCTGTATGCTGTATGGCATGTCAGAGCATGTGTTCTGCATCACGGTGAAACGTCCCCTTTGAACAATTTTTACAGGACTGTGCTTAACCTGACACACAATATTTTTAGCGCAACGCAATCTGACTTTCAAAATTCCCTACAAAACAATGGCCCTGACTAACATTTAACTATACCTTTCACAAATCACTTACCTCACAAAAATCTTCGCTGCTCAAGCTACTGCAATACAGCGAGCGCCACTACTGCCAGCTAAATAAAAGATTCAAACTATGGAAGGCACTAACTACTGATAGGGATAGTTAGCAAATGAAAGATATTAATAGAGAACGAACAATGTATTTACCTTGATATCATCACAAGTCATAATATATATATCAGTTCATGACAAATTACAAACCTCCGCCATCTCTCTCCCCACATCCACCACTGCTGGCGGCTCACCTCCAACTGCGCAACGCTACGCGCTGTTCACAGCCAGCTGCCGCTGCCCAACACTACAATGGCAGACAACAATGCAAACTAGCCACAGACTGCACACAGCACAGCCAGTGATTTTCATATTGAGCGCTACGTAACGTTGCCAATAAGAAAACGTAAACAGCCTACTTACATAGAGAAAACATAAACAGCCTACTTACATAGAGAAAACATAAACAGCCTACTTACATAGCCCCCATGCTCCCCACAAAAATTTTTACAAATGGTGTTGGGCACTGGCCAATACAGATTTGACAAAAATTTTTCACAATTACAGTAACAAAGATATAAAATGCACACACTTGTTAATATTATGTTGGTCAAAAGATCAAAATTTCTCACAGTCCATAAAGACAGTCCACATTGTTCATCACAGTAAAAATGCAGAGTTTTTCTCAAAGTCCAAGCAGTAAAAGAAAATGCACATAGAAGTAGTGGATTTCCATGCAGTCTTGAAGAAGTAGTGTTGACCTTCCAACGGAAAGACAGTGCTGACTCTCGACATGCAGACAGGTAATGGGCCACAACAGAGCAAACCCACAGCAGAGTCATTCGAAGTTTGGAAGAATATTGGTAGGTAGGTCATCACAGAGCAGACCCACTGGAGTCCTGGTAGAGATTGTGGTATTGGTGGGCCACCAGAGGTGCAGACCCACTGCAGTCCTTGTAGAAATAATGGCGTTGGTAGGTCATCATAGATGCAGACCCACTGTAGTCCTTGTAGAGATAATGGTATTGGTGGGCCACCAGAGGTGCAGACCCACTGTAGTCCTGGTAGAGACGGCCAGCAGCCATCCGTTGCGACTGTGCAGGTGCACAATCACCATCAAAGATTCTTGCAGAGAATATAGCAAGTCCATAAACCACCACTTGTACACTCAGAAAGTTTTTCTTTTAATTGTTCTTAGAACCAGCAATGCTGTTATCCAGTCCCTTGCTGAGTTATTAACACACGTGCAAACACTAACAGTCCCTACTTCTCATATATTGTCCACATACTATGACCAACAGAAACGTGTGCAGTGAAATGTAACTAACAAGTTAATAATGTCATGAACTGGTGACAATTACAATTTTATAACATAAGAATACAATTACAAAGGTACAAAATACATCATTAAAAACATAATAATACAGATAACATTTGTAGTACAGGCTTTACAAAAGAATAGAAATAAACATATACATGAGTGTTACAAAAATAGTGACATAAGTACATACATAAAATAATGAGAATAGTTTTCGAAACATTAATTTCACACATGAACATTGAAACAGAACCGAATTGTAAACAACTTTACAAAGAAAATAACATATTATTAATGCAACTTATATTTGAGGATAACAGTATTCCTCCTCATAGTGAATATAGCTTAGTATTAGAAGAGAAAAAAATTCTATGAAACAGTACACAGAGACAGGAAGAAAACAAATACTCAAGGGTACACAAACACATAGTGGGATAACACCAATAGGAAAGGACAAGGTTCGTTTTCAGTGTAACATTTGGTACTGCAGTCCAACCCAAAACTTCATATATCTTTCCTCTTATTTCATCCTTTGTTTCCACCAAAAAAAATTCTATCTAAGCATGCTTTCTGTATTTATATGTTCACACATTTCTTACCTCAACATTTATTTCCAAGAAAATCCTACCTAAACCTGTTTTCTCAATGCATTTCTTCCAATTCATCGCAACTCATTCTCTTAGAGGCTACCCCCTCTTAAGCTAACTTAAATCTACTGAGCTCAGATGCTAAACTAAGGGACGAGGCAATGCAGCATCACATAACAATTAATATAAACAGCAATTACCAAAAAATTGGAAAATTGCAAAGCAAGCTACCGTAAATCTAAATTAACAGATAAAATGCAAAATTACAACTAATATGAGCCAATGTGCAGCAACATGAAAAATCAATGAGTAGTAAAATTGGCTTAGCAGAGTAACACAAATTAAAGTTCAGTAGCACTATGCCTGGCAAACAGCAGCTTATATCTAAACATGACATAGCTCAAGAAGAAAAAATATTACAGTAAAAACAACAATGCAGATAAGGGAAATGTATATTCACATCTTAATGTCTACGTAATTAAAGTGGTGCACCACAAGAAGTTATTCTACCAAAAAGTTACCAATTACTTGAAAAGAAAATTATGAATGCAGTTACTAGTTCCTTCTTATTGTTCTTTCCTTTCCAAGTGCTCCTTTTTTAATGAATGTGGATCATAAAATAATTATTTAATAGATCTGTTGACAGAAAGTGTTCACATTAGCAAATGCATTTCATTTTATAAAAGCAATGCTGCAACACAGCTGGAAACCAGATATCAAGTGAAATAAGCAATTACGCAAACCAAAGCATAAAAACATCATTCAATAGTCATGTGGCATTTCGTAAGTCAGTAGCTCTCAACTCTCATAGAAAGACACTTGTCATTATCAGGTTTGCAGATGTACGAATATTTCCCATCAATTCATAAGCATTTCAGCAATTAGCACAAAGTGCGAGTAATCATATGTTTTCAAGTAACGAGGGTGTCGCATTAGCGATGAAAGGCACACCCTAATGGCTTGTTCTCCAGGTGTTTTCCTGTGCTCTGAAAGGCACGCGCTAATGGCTTTTTCTCCAGGTGTTTGACACGTCCCACGTCCCCTTTTTTTTTCTACCTGTGCCGCTGAAAAGGGCTCGCAATAATGGCTTTTTCTCCAGGCGTCTGACACAGCTGGGTGCCCGCGACGCATTACGTGCAGGTGGTCACTTAACTTTCTTACGGAAATATTTACCGCTACAGTGACAGCCTCACATAAAAATATTTCACAGGTCAAGAATTAGCGTTGCAAATCTGTAGAAACAAAATCCTATGAATATAACAGTGTCCAAAAAAAATTTTCGTCTGCATTGTAATACATTCACGCATTTACGCACATTTCATAACTCTTCAAGTACGATTCTTGGTTTCCAACAACCTTTTCCACAAATCAGAGTCCCTAAACACTACTCATTATTCCTTACCTCATTATACATAAACATATTCGTCGACACTTCTTCAATATTTCATCATGAGAAATACGTAGCATAATAAACATTCCTCAACAACATAATACACATCGTCGTCGTAATAATAACATCATAACACCTCAGTCAAATCTCAAAATCGTCGTAACTTCCTCCAATAATTTCCAAGCCTAAAAAAATTCTCTGCTCATGTCAAAAGTGTCAGCTGCCTCAAACGTACTTTAAAAATCATGAATCCATACCAAATACATCATTCAAAGCTCTCATAGTATCACAATGGTTCCAAAAAAATATGAACAGTTTACAAAGTACAGACAAAATACACTTTCATAAGTGTGAAGTTATCCAACTGTGTAATTACGTAAACATCTGTCACTGATATAGTAAAATAAATGTTTGTCTCTCTCAGTTAAATGATCAGATAGCTGTGTAATTTGTGTGTTAGAGAAATATGGTACCGATGTGTAAAGTTGTATAAGCAAATACCATATTAGCTAGGGTTCCTTGTGGTTGCCACACACATGGTACACAAAGTAGGCATGTACCCCCCTGAGGATTATTATAATTATACCCTCAGGTGTTACAGATTACAGCAATGGAATGAAATGTATCACAGAAAACTTTCTTTGTAATTCAAAAATCTTGAAAAATAAATGGTTTAAGTACAAAATTAATCACTCAAATACGTGTGCTGTAGCGCTAAATGTGCGTCTTGTTGCAACATAATCTGTGTGGAAGTGTCGTAGTTATCGTCCTCCGAAAGCTAAGTTCTGCAGAAGTCAATGTACTTACCTCATAATACACAAAAGTGAAATGCTTTGCGTATAAATGTCTTAGTTATTACGCTTATTGCCGTGATGAGGAAAGTACTTTGCTGTAACGTATTGTTGTGCTACGGGAAAGGCAGTCTCATTGTAGCTCTACCACAAAAGTTACTGCTAAAACCTGTTTTACTTTCCAGAATAAAACAGAAAAACTGTGCAGATATAAAACAGAAACACCGCAAAAGCAACATTGTATATTGTCACTCATTAGTAGCGTTGTGATAAAATCGTGTAGCTGTCACATAAACTAACCACTGTGTCATCTGGTATCTCACAGAAAGTACTTTAAATCCAGAATATATTTTCAAGTAAACCAAAATGTTGCATTAAAATCTCATTAGCAGTACTGGTAAATGTTCTAAGTATGTAAGCCTTATAGTCGTTCCATAATCGTGCAACTAACAAGCAAGAATGTACAACTAACAACACTGTGTCGTCTGTTCATTGTAACAATGCATTCGTAATTTCTGTTTAAATAAGTTCTCTTGGTTCTTGACTGGATATTTCACTTCAAACATTGTTGCATGTTAACAGATTATTAAGTCTAACACAGCATACTAGTAATGTAAAGTGAAAAGTTATATGGCAAAGACAAAGTTAAAAAGCAGATTATCTCTCAGTAAGCGGTTTTACATGTGAAGTGTGGTGCAATCCTTTACTCTTCCTAGTACGCAGACTTTCAACTTCAAAGCAATTATCATGTTGTTTACATCGGTAAAGAATGCTAAATCTTTTCTCAAGGCTAGTGTCTTTGTTATTTTTCCCTGAGCCAGCGGCCGCACGCACCTGCCTGCTGTGCGAGTCATTGTCTGTCTCTTTGTTGGCGCGCGCTGTTATTGGGATTAGGAGACCTAACTTCTACAAATTCGCCTTGCCGAGAGGGCCCAGCTCTGTTAGAGTCCCGCCAGTTCTGATGAAATTCACGTCTATCGTTATGATTATATCGTCTGTCGTCATGTCGGTAGTTCCTGTAGTTTCTTTCTTGTCGGTCATGTGGTGGAGAATTTCTCCCTGAATCGTAACTGCGCGCTGGACTGTTGCGTCTGAAATTATTCTGTCTCCCTTGATAATAACAGTTCTGGTGACCATATTGTCTGTTTCTATGGTTATCTCTGTCATATTCATTTCTACGGAAATGCGATCTTTCTCTGTAACTATTATTCTGCCAGCGGTTGTCATAAGGGTGGTGTCTGTTTTGGTCACGATTTGTGTTGTGAGAATAGCCTTGTCGTGTCCAGTTATTACTTCTGTCGTCACGGAATTGTGACGGATGTGACCTGTAATTGTTGTGTTCCTGTTTCCGCATTCCGCGATTGTCAGTGTCAATTTCTAATTCTTGTAAAAGTCCCTGAAATGCTTCAATGTCGTCTTTGCAACGTCCTGCCAAAATAATATGTCGTAAATGTTCAGGCAGTTTGATTAAGCAAATGCGGATGAGTTCTGAGGGGCTGTATGGGTTTGAAAGATACTGATTCTTATGCAACATGTCTTCAAAATATTTGACAAGACTGGAAAATTCAGATTGTTCAAAGTGTTTCATCATCATGATGCTATGTTTTACATGGTCTTGTGTGGCTTGAGACCAATATGCTGAGAGGAAGGCATGGTAAAACTCTCCTTCACTGTGGCAATCGTGAATTACCGATCGCATTCTTACAGCTGGTTCATTCTCCAAGTAGCCACACATAAATTCTAATCTGTGCTCTAATGACCAGTTGGGAGGAAAACAATGAGAGAATTGATGGAGCCATGCTTGTGGATGAATGTCGTTGCCAGAATTCTTAAATGTTTTGAATTTACGTGTAGTAATGAACAGCTTATAGTCAAAGTCATCATGTCGGCGAGTCGCATATCGGTCATTGTTACGTCGTTTCGGCGGTTCCATTTCAAAATTCGGTGCACCTTGCCAGTTTCTTTCATAACTTCCGAAATGCCTTGTGTTATTATTTTGCGTCTTTTCCGTATTTCTAAGTCCCTCTTCCCGTGTTGGGGCGCGAGTGTCCTCTGAAATACGTAATTCTTGTATTACCTGTGTCAGCTGATCTTGTACTTCCCGGATTTCTCTTTGGTGTTGCGTATTAATTTGATTCTGATTTTGTTTGAATTTCCTAATTTGTTCATACTCTTCTGTGTCTGTGAAGGCTACAGATGTTGTGTCATTCAGATCATCATCTACCTTTGTAGATAAGTTAGTGAACTGATCTGAAAGTTTGGCTACTTTATCCGATAGTGTACTTATTTCCTCAGTGTGTTTTTCTGAACCAAGTTTTAGAGTGTCCATTTGTGTTGAAATCGAATCTACTGTGTCCTTTAAGTTTTCCTGAGTTTTTGCAAGTTGCGTAACCGAATCGGTAGATGCAACTGAGTCAATTTTAGCCCACAAGGTCTCATGATTTTCATGAACAATGGTTTGCAATTCTTTTATGGCTGCTTCGTGATTCTGTAATGCATTTTCATGCCGCGAAAAATAGGTTGAAAATGCTCACAAATTTGTGTTTTTACATCATTACAGACTTTTTGACATTTCGATTCGATGTTATGTAACTCAGTAGTTAAATCTTCGCGTGTTTGTTCAAGTGTGGCGTCTAACTTTTGAAGATTTTGTTCCATTGCGTCTAACTGTTGCTGTGTTTGTCTCTGGTGTTGTTCCATTGTGTCTAACTTTTTAAGATTTTGTTCCACTGTGTCTAACTTTTTGAGATTTTGTTCCACTGTGTCTAACTGTTGCTGTGTTTGTCTCTGGTGTTGTTCCATTGTGTCTAACTTTTCAAGCTTTTGTCCCATTTGTTGCATTAATTGTAATAACAATGCGCTGGTGTCTGAAACATGTTCCTCAGTGCTTTTCGGCAGTGAAGTTGCACCGGCAACATTCACATTTTGACAAGCGGAAAATGTGTCTTGACTCATTTGAGAAAACGGTGAGAACCCAAAACCTGAGTCTGCAGTATTTGCAATATTGTGTTCTGTCATTCCCGATTCCTGAGGCGAGCTGTTTCCGACCAATCGATCGATAACGCTTCCCTGTTCACTACCTGTTTCACTGTCTACACCATTGTTTGCCGCCCGCTCCATTTCCCTATGCGCAATTACCAAATTACTACTTTGAACATTAGTTAATTCATTACTCTGCGGCGCTAACACACTGCTTTCGTCTTCACTGTCATTTCTCAGTTTACTTTGGAGCCTAGTATTACGTTTTTCACACGCCATAATTGTCACAATATTTCACACGATAACACAGAAAAGCACAGTTTGAAGAGCAAAATAAAATAACATAGCAATGGAAATAATGTCTACTTAATTGCCAGCACAGCTGCGAAATACTTGGTGCAAATCTACATGCATGCCACAACTGTTTTACTGTACAACAATGAAAAACTACAACTACAAAGGAAATTCTCTCTATTATTACGCGCTATCAATAAACAAAATCTACACTAACTACACAAACTACAAGAAAAAAAATCAGAAGATTCCAGTGAGGTATCCTGGCAGGGTCGCCATATGAAACGTCCCCTTTGAACAATTTTTACAGGACTGTGCTTAACCTGACACACAATATTTTTAGCGCAACGCAATCTGACTTTCAAAATTCCCTACAAAACAATGGCCCTGACTAACATTTAACTATACCTTTCACAAATCACTTACCTCACAAAAATCTTCGCTGCTCAAGCTACTGCAATACAGCGAGCGCCACTACTGCCAGCTAAATAAAAGATTCAAACTATGGAAGGCACTAACTACTGATAGGGATAGTTAGCAAATGAAAGATATTAATAGAGAACAAACAATGTATTTACCTTGATATCGTCACAAGTCATAATATATATATCAGTTCATGACAAATTACAAACCTCCGCCATCTCTCTCCCCACATCCACCACTGCTGGCGGCTCACCTCCAACTGCGCAACGCTACGCGCTGTTCACAGCCAGCTGCCGCTGCCCAACACTACAATGGCAGACAACAATGCAAACTAGCCACAGACTGCACACAGCACAGCCAGTGATTTTCATATTGAGCGCTACGTAACGTTGCCAATAAGAAAACGTAAACAGCCTACTTACATAGAGAAAACATAAACAGCCTACTTACATAGAGAAAACATAAACAGCCTACTTACAACGGTTGTAAATATACTATCCATCCCTAAATAAAAAAAGGACACTCCTTCCTCTCTCCAACAGCCCAGTGTAGGCTGAGTCCTTTTCCCACCAATCCCTAGGAAGAGGTGGCGGTCGGGCGACGTAGGTTAGTCCAAATTCCCTTTCTTTCGCGCCATTTTCTTAGCTTAGTAGAGATACGCAAATTGACCTTTCTTTACCACCAAAATTCAAACTTGATGCCAGTTCCTAGGAAGAGGTGGTGGTTCAAAAAATGGCTCTGAGCCCTATGGGACTTAACATCAGAGGTCATCAGTCCCCTGGACTTAGAACTACTTAAACCTAACTAACCTAACAACAGCACATGCCCAAGGCAGGATTCGAACCTGCGACCATAGCAGCAACACATTTCCGGACTGAAGCACCTAGAACTGCACGGTCACAACGGCCGGCAGAGGTGGTGGTCGGTGAACTTAGGTTAGTGGGGGTAGCCCAAGTGACCTATCTACCCGTGATTTTCTTAGGTTAGTAGAGGTGTGATGCGTTATCCTGTTGGAATTTGAACTTCCCGCTATTTTTCTGGGGGAGGGGAGGGGGGATGGGTTAGTGTAGGTAGCTCAATTGACCTATCTTCCTGCCAAAATTCAAACTTGCCACCAAAAGCCCCCATCCTGAATGACATCACAGCTGCCATCTTAGATGCCATCATCGCTGCCATTTAGGATGACGTCATCGTCGCCATCTTGGATAACGGTACTTTGGGGTAGAACTTGCTTTGTCCCAATACTGATGATCTATGCCTTTTAATGCAGTCCTATGTGCGACTGATTCCTTGCTGTGTCAGAGTCGTATTATGCCAGTTTAATCCTAGATTTCATTAATCTTGAGGAAAGATCACTTATAAGCACTAACCATTTAAAGGGTTTGTGATCAACACATACAATGAATTTTCACATATGTGTAAGGTTGGTAGTGCTTCGCTGCCCACACTAAGGCTAAGACTTGTCGTTCAATCATATTATGTCCTCTCTTGGGGGTATTCAACATTCTGGATGCAAAGGCTGCTGGCAAGTCCTGTCGTAATTCTCCTTGGCTCAATATGACACCAATGGACTGCTTTCTAGAGGCTGTTGTAATTATGAACTGCACCATAAAATTAGGATACTGTGAGATTGGAGGCTGGTAACTTTCTCTTTCATTTCCTGGATAGCTACTTCCTACTGAGCTGACCACTCGCAGTTCACTCCCTTCTTCAGTCACTGGTTAACGGTTTCTTTATCCAACTGAAGTCCTCAATACAGTGATGATAAAATGGCATGGTCCCTAGAAAACTCTTTAAATCCCCTTTAGTGCTGTTTTTTGAACACTCTCATATCATGACCACCTTCTGTAGGTCGGGTTTTAACTCTTCTGTCGTACTTATGTGCTATAAGTAAGTTACCTCTTTTTGTATGAACTCACACTTGTCAATCTAAAATTTTAAATTGTGCCACTGGAACCTCTCAAATGTTTCTCCATGTCTGACTTTGTGCTCTTCTAACACAGCTCCAAATACAACCACATCATATAAGTATACATACATCTTTTATCCCTGAAGTCCGATAAGTATTGTGTTGATCAGTCTCTTAAAAGTGGCTCCACTATCTATTTTTTCGCTGGTAATCTTTCGTATTTGTAATGTCCTTCTGGAGTAGAGGGAGTTTTTTTCTCTCTATCATCCTCATTCAACAGTATCTGGTGGTAACCCTTTGAGTAGTCTATAGTGGTGAAGTATTTCTCTTTTCCTAAGCTGTCTAAAATCTCATCAATACAGGGTAGCGGAAATACAATGCTAATACAAACGTCATCCACTCTCCTTTAATCTGAAACTATTCTCTATTTTTGCTTTCCAGAAGAGTCTATCTTCTTTGGAATCACCAATAACGGGAAAGTCCACCCTCTTGTGGTCAGTACAATGATATACTCTCTTAACATTGCACCTGTATAGTTTTGGAGGGCATCCTTTTGAGCCTCTGGTAGCCCATGTGGTCGAATATTTATTACTGTACCTTGCACCTCTGGTTTTAACTTAATTTCATGCTTCATGGTCTCAGTGTGCATTAATAAATGTCGAGGTGGGTAAAATACATCATGTTATGCAATACACAATTCAGTAAAAGTCCTTTGTTTAAGTGGACCACACGAAACATTTCCCTTGATCTTCTAATTCACTACCTTGTCTCTTGGTCCACTGAAACCATACTACATATGTGGCAATCCTAGCCTTCTGCCATGTTTGGTACTACTTCTGTCTTTACTTTGGTTCACTCCAATATGACTTCTTCTGGGCCACTGGAACCTCTCAAATGTTTCTCCATGTCTGACTTTGTGCTCTTCTAACACAGCTCCAAATACAACCACATCATATAAGTATACATACATCTTTTATCCCTGAAGTCCGATAAGTATTGTGTTGATCAGTCTCTTAAAAGTGGCTCCACTATCTATTTTTTCGCTGGTAATCTTTCGTATTTCTAATGTCCTTCTGGAGTAGAGGGAGTTGTTTTCTCTCTATCATCCTCATTCAACAGTATCTGGTGGTAACCCTTTGAGTAGTCTATAGTGGTGAAGTATTTCTCTTTTCCTAAGCTGTCTAAAATCTCATCAATACAGGGTAGCGGAAATACAATGCTAATACAAACGTCATCCACTCTCCTTTAATCTGAAACTATTCTCTATTTTTGCTTTCCAGAAGAGTCTATCTTCTTTGGAATCACCAATAACGGGAAAGTCCACCCTCTTGTGGTCAGTACAATGATATACTCTCTTAACATTGCACCTGTATGGTTTTGGAGGGCATCCTTTTGAGCCTCTGGTAGCCCATGTGGTCGAATATTTATTACTGTACCTTGCACCTCTGGTTTTAACTTAATTTCATGCTTCATGGTCTCAGTGTGCATTAATAAATGTCGAGGTGGGTAAAATACATCATGTTATGCAATACACAATTCAGTAAAAGTCCTTTGTTTAAGTGGACCACACGAAACATTTCCCTTGATCTTCTAATTCACTACCTTGTCTCTTGGTCCACTGAAACCATACTACATATGTGGCAATCCTAGCCTTCTGCCATGTTTGGTACTACTTCTGTCTTTACTTTGGTTCACTCCAATATGACTTCTTCTGGGACACTGAAAATGTTCGTGACACATGTACCTCTATGACCCTATCTGCACAGTCATAAAGGCTGCAGGCAAATATACGCCCATTTGCAACAGTTGTTTGTCCACTATTACTTCGGTCAGACATTTGTTATGCACTTTTAACCCTTAAAATCTTTTCTTCTTGTAGGCCTCTGCTTAGATGTCACATAGACTCTCTTTCCTTTCCATCAGTAGTGGGACCTAGCAGGAACTGGGCCATTCTTTAGTGCAGGTTGCCTACATCAGGGGCAGGTTTGCAATCAGGGGCAAACCTGTTAAGTGCTTTTCCATGTCAGCCTATTGTTCTCCTTTGATTGACAGGTACTTAACTTATTGTTCTGCTAAGTGCTTTTCCATATCACTGCACTTAACCTATTGTTCCCCCACTCCACCCCCTTTCCCTCCCCCAACGCCCCCCTCGCTGCTACAGGTACACTTTCAGGTCTGAGTTAACTTATTGCTCTGTTAAGTGCTTTTCCACATCACACCCATTTCCTTTCGATTGACAGGCACTTAACCTATTGTCCCCCCCCCCCCCTCCCCCCCTCCCCTCCCCCTCGCTGCTACAGGTATACTTTCAGGTCTGAGTTATTGGAATAGGCCCCCCTCTCGCTCTTATCAATTTGATTGACTACTTAATTAAATTTATCAATTAGTTAACCTCTCTGGTGGGAAAGTGCCACGCACCACTGCCACGCTCCCTCTGGCAGGAAAATCAGATTCCATCAGGACAACCTCTACTAACCTAAGAAAATGGCTGGAAAAAAGAGCACTTCCACTAACCTAAGTCATTCGACCGCCACCTCTTCCAAGGAATTGGCAGGGAAAAGACTCAGTTGATCGATCGTTTGGAGGGTATTCGATTGCTCTGTATGGAATATTTTTTTACAGGATTCAAGACAATGTATGGAATACATGGAAAGTGTATATTGTTCATTTATAAAAAAAATCGGTTTACGGTGGTTGGATTTCTGTTGCTCATCATTCTCTGCTGTTTGGAAAGACCTAGGTCTTGCAAGAAGAAATTACATGGGGCGAACATGTTGCATAACCTAGTGTTCGGTACTGCACTCTGGGTGTCTTAACGTAATGTTTGACGCTTTGTTGGCACTTAACCTACTGTTCTGTTAAGTGGTTTTCCATGTCACCGCACTTATACTGTTGTACCGCCTTTGATACGAAATCAAGTAATTAGCTATCTCCAGCCACCATTTTCTGGTAAACTTTTCGAATTTCCCATGCTTTGGAACACCATTTCTGTCGCATCCTTCTGTGTCCCCCACACCCTTAAAATATTGCACTGCGTTTTACATAAAAATTATTCAAATTAACTTAGTGTTCTGCACTTAACCTGCAGTTCTGCTCCATGTCACCCGCTCACACACAGCCTCCTCTTAACTGTTGTACCGTTACCACTACGTTCATATAAAAAATTTATTCAAATTAATTAAATCGATATTCTACACGTGTATTGGATAGTTTTTTTTTAATTCGCAGCATCCTATTTGTCATAGAGTATTGTTCGTCTGTATGGGGGCCCCTTACCAGTTGGGTCTGACTCAAGAGATTGAGAAGGTCCAAAGAAGAACGCCAAGATTCGTGAATGGTACATTTAACCATCGCAGGAGCGTTACAAATCTCATTGAAAAGTTTGAAGTGGGATACACTTACAGATAGATGATGCGCAAAACGGAAGGGGCTGCTCACTAAATTCCAAAATCCTATCTTCACCGAGCATGTAGAGCATATATTAATACCACCACCTTTCATACCGCGCAGTGATCACCAACGGAAATTAGAGCTCGTGCTGAAACGTTCAGACAATCGTATTCCCTTGCGCCAACCGCGAGTGGAACAGAAGGAGGGAAATATGACTTTGGTGTGAATAGTGCCCTCCATAACACACCGTTTGGTGGCTAGCAGAGTGTATATATGTAGATGGAATATAGTGAAACGTTGCTCTGATGCCTCGCGTAGGGAGGAGGAATGCGTACCATCACGTTTCCGACTTTGATAAAGGTCGGATTGTATCCTATCGCGATGGCGGTTTATCGTATCGCGACATTGCTGCTCGCGTTGGTCGAGATCTAACGACTGTTAGCAGAATATGGAATCGGTGGGTTCAGGAGGGTAATACGGAACGCCGTGCTCGATCCCAAAGGCCTCGTATCACTAGCAGTCGAGATGACAGGCATCTTATTCGCATGGCTGTAATGGATCGTGCAGCCACGTCTCGATCTCTGAGTCAACAGATGGAGACGTTTACAAGACAACAACCATCTGCACGAGTAGTTCGACGTCGTTTGCAGCAGCATGGACTATCATCTCGGAGACCATGGCTGCGGTTACCCTTGACGCTGCATCACAGACAGGAGCACCTGTGATGGTGTACTCAACGACGAACCTGGGTGCACGAATGGCAAAACGTCATTTTTTCGGATGAATGCAGGTTCTATTTACAGTATCATGATGGCCGCATCCGCGTTTGGCGACATCGCGGTGAACGTACATTGGAAGCGTGTATTCGTCATCGCCATACTGGCGTATCACCCGACGTGATGCTATGGGGTGCCATTGGTTACACGTCTCGGTCACGTCTTGTTCGCATTGACGACACTTTGAACAGTGGACGTTACATTTCAGATGCGTTACGAAAATGGTTCAAATGGCTCTGAGCACTATGGGGGTTAACATCTATGGTCATCAGTCCTATAGAACTTAGAACTACTTAAACCTAACTAACTTAAGGACATCACACAACACCTAGTCATCACGAGGCAGAGAAAATCCCGGACCCCGCCGGAAATCGAACCCGAGAACCCGGGCGCGGGAGGCGAGAACGTTACCGCACGACCACGAGCTGCGGACGATGCGTTACGACCCGTGGCTCTACCCTTCATTCGATCCCTGCGAAACTCTACATTTCAGCAGGATAATGCACGACCGCATGTTGCAGGTCCTGTACGGGCCCTTTTGGATACAGAAAATGTTCGACTGCTGCCCTGGCCAGCACATTCTCCAGATCTCTCACCAATTGAAAACGTCTGGTCAATGGTGGCTGAGCAACTGGCTCGCCACAATACGCCAGTCACTACTCTTTATGAACTGTGGTATCGTGTTGAAGCTGCATGGGCGGTTGTACCTGTACACGCCATCCAAGCTCTGTTTGACTCAATGCCCAGGCGTATCAAGGCCGTTATTACAGCCAGAGGTGGTTGTTCTGGGTATTGATTTCTCAGGATCTATGGACCCAAATTGCCTGCAAATGTAGTCACATGTCAGTTTTAGTATAATATATTTATCCAATGAATACCCGTTTATCATCTGCATTTCTTCTTGGTGTAGCAATTTTAATGGCCAGTAGCGTATTTTTAAGTTAACGTTGCTAAGCGTCGTACCTGTTTAACGCTTTGGAGTAGGATATGTTGTTTCAACTAGCAAAATTGAGTTGTTACGAAAACAAAAGAGCCTGTTAGAGGGTCATACAAAGATTTTGTTTGTTGCATGTGAGAGAAATGGTGATACAACCCTGTTTAGATTCTATAACGTGTGTGAGGGAAATGAATTTTCAAAAAAAGGAATGTCATCTTATGTAGAAACCTCCTACAGGCCTGAATGCAATGAATGCTTTATTACAAGCGTGTAGTAGACTTATTTGTGTCTCTTTCAGCACACTAGTTGTATCTAACTGAATAATCAACTGATTCCATCGTAATTAAGTTATTCAATTTCAAGTGTGTCCTAGATGTCTGTGAATAAGGAATGCCGTAGTTCTGAGGAGTGGTAGTGAGTGTAGTGTGCTAAGTATCGTCATGATTTAGTTATCGCTTTTAAAGGGGGTAGTGACTGTGTGCGAAGTATCGTAAATATACCCTCTACCGAAGGCGCTGGCTCTGGAAATGGAAATATCATTACCTGCCTCACGACTGGACATACTCTTCCCTTTGCTATCAAAGCACTCCAAGTCAAATCCATACCCACCTTACGATGGGAAATAGTCATTTCCTTTACAGAAACACACATACTTTGTAAATCTGATGCTCAAATGGGAACGTATCACCCACCCAGCACTAATACTAAGTATAATATTTCGTCAATAACTATTTGCCTACGATACGAAATAATACTGACCGAAAATCAACGATGGGTGTGCATGTCTCTTACGTTCTTCTTGCGAATCCTACCACCGTGCCATAGACGTAATCGACCAAATGTTAAAGAAAAAAAACTCTATCCCAACAACTACTGCATTTTACTCGCACTCCTCGTTCTACAGGTGCACACAAGTATCCATGTTAAAAGCTATATCCGCTTTACAAATTGTGGTACGACATTACCCCTGAAGTAGGTAGTTTCCTTTTTTTCCGGACAAATACCGCGACAGTGATTGTAGGAATGTGTGAGCCCACGATGCAACCTGGTGATAAAATCACCTCATTTGAAAGTCAACTGGCTAAGGAACGTGGCATGTAATGGGTACTTGCCACTCCCTCACACAACCCAAGCCAAATAATTCTATATTATTTCTAGCGCAGTCTGTCTCGAAACTATATCAGACGTTCAGCGATACATCCACTGAGTTATAGGCGATGACTGGAGGAACGCAACAGTAGTAGTAGTAGATAATGTGCTGATTGAGATCGTAAGAAAATGTAGACTATTTTCCCCGATCTCTAGTGTCATGCTATCCCTAGAGATGATGTCAGTCATTTGGAATGAGGTCTTTCCATTCAAGCACATACCTGAATGGCTCAAATGGCTCTGAGCACTATGGGACTTAACATCTGTGGTCATCAGTCCCCTAGAACTTAGAACTACTTAAACCTAACTAACCTAAGGACATCACACATATCCATGCCCGAGGCAGGATTCGAACCTGCGACCGTAGCAGTCGCGCGGTTCCGGACTGCGCGCCTAGAACCGCTAGACCACCTCGGCCGGCGCACATACCTGAGTTTTATCTTATTGACAATTCTTTTACTTATTACAACCACTACTGTATGATATTTCTGCCACTGTCATATCTCGAAACGAGTCAACTTTCCTGAACCTAGCTGCTACAGTAAAATTCCAACGTCGTTTTATTCACCCCCTATGCATCTTGCAACTGATCCCATTTCTACAGCTTTCCGCATGTGATCATTCCGATTTAAGTCTGAACTGAGCAAAAGTCGGAGAAAAACATATCCACCACCTTCTGCAACCCATGTAGAAACAGAAAGACCTTAGTGCAACAGGATCGTGTTTTCGCCATTCGGCGGAAATGCGTACAATGTGGTACGTCACCAAACTACATACAAGTACTACAGATCCGCGCACATTCAAATCACTCAGCGCAGCATGGTATAATCGTTATTCCCCACTCCCCAACAGAGGAAAATTACGAACTATAAAAGCTCATCCCATTTAGAAGTCAACTAGGCACCGATGCTGGCGCAATGACGCACAGCTGCGCTGCGATCCAGTGCGGAGAAAGAGATTTCACAATACTCCCCAGAACAGTGCAGCGTGTAGCCAGCCAAGCATTCCTAGCGGTGTACACAGTCCCTCAGCGAATTTTCACCTCAAACTGCTGCTGCTACTGCCTCCTGTGTCTTACGGTGGAAACCATAACACGCCACACATCTGCTGGTTTTAAATAAAATACACTTACAACATAAGCAAACTGGAAGACTTTTACGGTGTTAACGTAGGTCTCCAAACTATAGTCCGAAGGTGATTCACGAGCTCTACATTTAGACTTGTCTCTCACACTGACAGAATAGCTGACGACTATGCGTTCTCTTTCGACTCATTCTTCACATTGCACTCATGTACGCAATCACTGTTAATCATTATCTGCTAACCAATGCAGGGATGGGATGGAAAAGACACCATCCATGTACTCTAATAATAAACATCACACTCGATAGCATGATGAATTTTACTCTACGTTCATCGCCGGCTAATGATGTGACAGCATGTTTCCCCAATTTCAGAATCATAGCTAAACCATACCTTCTCTACTTTGCGAGTATCATTGCGAACATTGATAGATCACTCCTCAGTACACCCCTTCACTATTAATTCCCTAACACATAAATCATCAAAGTATACCCGACAGCGCTCTACATATTTCTAAGACCTTGAGCATAGTACTTAATTTACGATCCGTCTCTCTGTGTATGGGAGTCACATAACATTCTCGATGTCTTAGGGTAAAATTAGAGAGTGAAAGACCCTCCTCACAATGTCATTGACCAACCTGCCATGCAGCACCGTTACCAAATTAATCTGCAACCGATCAGAAGAAGAAGGCCGCTACACTCCACGTCTCGTGAATGAGTCAAGCTTTCCGAGTCCTAACCCATCCAAGTGCACCAGTTTTCTCGAGATGGGACCATGTCGAGGAGCTTAGCACTCCTTATCGATGTATATTAAAAGATTTCAAAGTGCCATCAGATAATAACAGACAGTTAAGAAGAACAACAAAGTATTCATTTTTATACACGATGTAGTTCCAGATGGATGGAGTTCGACACATTTTTACCTAAATCATCCAAGTTGTCATCTCTAAAGTATTCTTCTAGAGTCTAGGATCGGTACCTGGAAGGTACTGGTAAGAGAGAGACCACAAACAAACACACTCATAAGGCTACAACGTTCTGCACTTAAAATGGGTCCATAATGTTAGATCGCCTACGTTTCCGGCCTATCAATCATATAGAATTGTAGTTTTGTTAATATTCCAATGTGAGAAATATATTTCAAGCGCATGACGTACACCCTTCCTCCCGATTTCTCTACCATAAATTATCTTATCGAACTGTAAAACCAAAAACGAACTACTTCCGTAAAACACTTGCTCTGCGTGATACGGGCACAATATAGGTTCCCTAATATGTATAGTGTCCACTGTTCAGATCCGATCACGGTTCAGAAATTATGCTACGGCTGCATCAGGACTATTTAAAATGATCCTTAGTAGCGAGGTATACATCCTACAAGGAAACAGATAAACTCACAGCAGCAGCGTCCTGCATGTGAAAATTACAAGTCATTCAGTCAGTAACTAAGTAAACCGCACATGTGTCGGGCAATTGTGTACACGGGGACTGCAGCGCCTCACAAGCTCCACTTAGTTATGACACTGAAGTCTCAATTTTACACCCAGGATAAGACAGAGAGGATCGCATATATAAAAGTTCGTTTAGAGGAATGTGTCAAGTTAATCACACGTGAGATGGAAGTCCTCAGATGACCGACCGGATTACCTTTAACGATCGCAAGTAGACAGTGCTTTAAGCCACATACAGAACACGTGGCTGTATACGAGTAGAACGAAGGCTATGTCACACGACTGATGCATCCGGACAGAACACTGGAAAAAATTGACCTGCATCAACTTCTCCTTCTCTAGAATGAATCAGTCAACCATTAAATCATATCTCGTTACAGCTCAATCTCTGTCGATCACCCCGTCCATTCTCAGTTATCCTTTAACGCAGATGCAAGTAATTTTAGACGTGAATCGTTCTCTGTCGTCATGAAAAGCATCAAATGCAGTAGTCAACTCGCGTGTATCACTGGTACTTCAATAGGCATACAGTATAATACTCCCTCGACTGAAAAATATTGGGCCGCGCGGGATTAGCCGAGCGGTCTAGGCGCTGCAGTCATGGACTGTGCGGCTGGTCCCGGCGGAGGTTCGGGTCCTCCCTCGGGCATGGGTGTGTGTGTTTGTCCTTAGGATACTTTCGGTAAAGTAGTGTGTAAGCTTAGGGACTGATGACCTTAGCAGTTAAGTCCTATAAGATTTCACACACATTTGAACTTTTTTTTTTTTTTTAATATTGACTACCTCCCTGATTCCATTGGTTTCGACGTCGACGTTTTCCCGGATTCCTCATGTTGCCGCATATTTGCTCCCATGTACAAACTGTTATTCTGTCAATTTATATCTACTCCGTCGTCATTTTTCGCAATTATATCGAGTTCAGGTCAGATCTATCCATGCGATCACGACATAATAACCTCGTTCTGTGTTCTAAATTTGCCTCTAAATGTAGCACAGCCGCCAACACCTAGCCCAAATGCACTGATCGGGAGGTGTAATATAGCACTGTACTTGACTGTATCCAGTCACCTCCACATTTGGAGAGCGTTTTACCCTCACTTTAGAAGCTCAGAGGTGATGTGGGATTTTGAGGTAATCAGTTCCTTGGTTCGTGAGCAGATGTCTACAGCAGTGAAATAGCGATTAGTGTCAAGCTGAGTTTTTTTAGGTCTCTGTGGTTGGAGAGAATAACTCAGATGTGAGAGTTAAGAAGTAGACAGGGTGAGGATAGGGGAAATGAGGCTCTGGGTTGGGTTATTGATCTGTTTTTTATTGCTTCTTCACGTGTTTGCAATGAATATGCAGAAGAAAGCAGACATTAATTTATAAAAACATCGATGAGGCTTACTAGAATCTCCAATCAATTACCAGAACAAATGGCCACCCTAGTGTATAACTTTGTTAAGATTCATGTATATGCAATAACGTATGATACTACAGACCACATTCTATTGCTTTAATTGAACCCTTAGTTTCAAGTAATCGTCACTGTGTAAGTGAAATACAGTCATAGACACATGTAGACAAATGTACAATGGAAAACAATAACCCAAACGCAGAGGTACGTACAGGCAAGCTTTTTCAAGTCCTTCTTAGTGCACAAAGTTAACTGAGTGTGACGGCTCACTAACTTAGCATCTGGTGTAGGCTCACTCATCCGAGTCGGCTGTCGCTGGATCTATTCTGTTCGCTGAAACTGTCGAACTCTGCGGAACTCTCCCTTGCTTGGCGTTTGAGGGCTTTTAAATAAAGGGTTGAGGCTGTTTACTTATGGATGATGCTGACTACAACGCTCTTTAGCTCCAATTCATAATCAGTGAATGTGAACTAAATAGTTTCTCAATGCATATAATCTCTTAATGGACAGACAAAAGGGGCTTACACTGCGTGCCTCTACCTAAGTTACAAAGATTACAGCTAATATTCATCTTTACCTGGATAACTCTTGCTTTTTTTGGTAACCTTTCATTATTCAGTAATTACAAATGCCAACTGCAGCAGAACTAGTCCATTCCAGTAGATGTTGAAGTGCTGGCAGAACAAGCACAACTTTTCTTAAGTAATAACCTCTACATTAAAAAAGTTTTTATTGCAAGAGCACAATGTTCTTTTGACTAATGGTCTTACTGACTTCCACATACTATGTGCCACAGAGTGGATAAACAAGTGCGACTTCAAAGTGAATAGGCAACACTTTTAACTGCACTACATAAACGTAAATTCCCCAAGAAGCTGTGTCCAATGCTCAAGTGTTATTTCAAATGAGGTAAAGTAGAAATCTCCTCACCTGTAGAGAGATTTTTTATCGACATGTTTTACTAGCAGATCATATTGGAGATATTGAGCCCTTCCATTGCCTGATCGGTTGTAGAGATACCTACAGTTTAATGTGAGATTCGAACCGTGGAGCAATTTGACAGTTTTTGCTTTTGATAGTCACTGCCATGCACTTCAAGGTGGTTTGCAGAGTATAGATGTAGAAGTGATGTAGGTCTAAAGTCTTTGACCCCCTTAGTAAACATCAGCTGCTGCAAAATTATTCAAATTTGGTACCTATTGTATGGCTGGCTGCATAGTTTTCTGATTGGTAACAAATGGTAGAAACATCTAAATGAAATAAAAGTTGCTATTTAGGATATAGGAACGTAAGTTATGCAGTCCTTTGAGCCTCTATGTTAAGTCCTCTGACACTGCTGATTTTTATGAGACTGTTATCACACCACTTATAAGTAGCAGAACAGTCATTATTCATATATAATACTAGTTTTTGTTTATTAAAGGACTAAATGAAACAGATTTACAACAGAAGGACTTTGTGTAACCACTGATTTAGAGAATCAAAGAACAGTTAATGCTGATCAAAAATTTTGTTTGAAAGTTATCCTTCCTATTTGCATTCTCCATGTTGTATATGGTACCTCTTTAGAAGTGACTTGAATTAATATTATGACTATTGTATTAGTTTATTACATGTCAGGTTTCAGTTGGCAGTAGGTACCATTTATTTGATTTTAATCAGTTGTAGTAGACATAAAAATTCCATGAATAATATTTAAGTTTTATTTGAACTAGTATGTGAACTGATGTAATTATGCTATAGTTTACACTTCTATACTAACAGCAACTGATAAAGAATAAATGAAGAAGCAGCACTTCCATGAAAGAAATCATTAATTATCTTTTCATCAGTTGAAGCCCTTGAATAGGTAATATTTTTAGCAGTTCTTTGTGAAATGAAATCTTTGTGACATTTCATAAAAGATTCGGCCCAATCTCTGCCAGTAAAATTATTTTCAAAAGCAGGTATTTTTCGCCCTGTCCTATCCAGATAGATTTTAGCAATGAAGCAAAGATCAAAACAGGTAATTGGAAATCCATATGTAGCCATGGAAACCGCATATACTGTTGTGACAGTTATTTTTAACTGTAATTAGGTCATACTTTAGTATTTAGTTTGTGTTTGTATGTTGTTATATAACCAAAGAGTATAGTTACACATGGTAGTAAATATACCTGAAACTTAATCGTTTTTATCTGGTTTATATGAAAAATAATGAAAAAAGTATCCTAAAGTCACCCCCCCTTATGGTACTGAGAACACGTTAGAGACGGTGACAATAATCCATCTACTTTTTTCCACCGCCTAAGGACCAAGCAGCGTACAGTAAATAATATAGAGCAAACTGTCCAAATTTTATTACATGTAACATGAAAGGACAACTAATGAACACCATAGAAGCGACGGAAAAATACCCTTAAAAAATACTAAATAAGCAAACTGACTTTAAACAAAGTAATACAAACAGAACTTCTTTGAAATTATAGACTAGGCCAATGGACAGATGCATAAAAACAACCAGAGATTACATTATAACTTAGTTCCAAAGAGTAGAAATATCTCTGAAATAAGCATTGTATTATGTCCATGTTGTCAACATTTACCTGGGATTGTCGTTTCTACAAGTGCGAAGAGAAAAACATGAAAAGAGGAAAACTTTTATTTTTTATGAATACTTCCACTTACTGTGTTATTCTGGTTGCATTTTAATAATTGTTTTAAATCTGTTGTTGTATGTACAAAATGTGTGTCATTTCTTGTTAGTGATACACTAACAAGTGAATCTCAGAAAAGAAGTAGAAGTTACGCTTTTTCTGATAGCTCAAATCTTCTTAATTTGTGTCCAGTTTGTTTGTTCTAAACTAAAATATATCTCCTATGTGGTACTATCTAACATGAAGATACAGTTTTATGTTTTATTCAAAAGCAAAATGACCATGCAATGTTCCAACCTTACTCATATAGGGTGTTTTGCAAAATAGCTAAGAGAAACTGAATTTGTGTGTGTGTGTGTGTGTGTGTGTGTGTGTGTGTGTGTGTCTGTGTGTGTGTGTGTGTGTCTGTGTGTGTGTGTGTGTGTATGTTTGAATGAGAGAAGAGAGAGAGAGAGAGAGAGAGAAAGAGAGAGCATAAACTCTTTAGACTACAGAAAATTGAAAGCAAATAGGTACCGGTAGTTAAATATATGCTAAAATGAATGTCAAATAAAGATATATTAAGTATACGAAAGTTGGAAAATGTGGCATTTTGCACTTAGTGAAATTTAAGTATTTATCTTAAATACATTTTCTGATCAAGTCTGTTACAGAACAATTGCTTTGTTTATTTTTATCACACAACTGGCATCCTCACACCTAGGATATATATTCTGCTTTGTAGTAAGTCAGTTAGATATTAAGACACTAAATGTGAATCATAACAATGGGAAACAAAAATCAGGAAAACACACACACACACACACACACACACACACACACACACACACAGTGTAACCAAAGTACAAAACCAGCTGCTTTTTTGAATTTTACTTTCAATTTACTGTCTTTACCCCTCCATTAACGAGCATAAAATACTGTTACACAAGGTGCCACCCTTGTACGTCATCCACTCCCTTGATGCTGTTAAATGGTTCAACACTGAAAAGCTGAAATAAATGTTACAGGAGCAACAGTATTATAAGTTAATGCAGTATGCTGTTGGTTAAGGTTATGGGGTGGGGGAAGGGGGGAGGGAGAGTAGTAGCGAGGGGACAACGCAGCATGTCACATGTATTGGTAATATATGGGATACATCTGACTTCGAATTCATTTAATCAGCGATCGGATTTTTAATTCACTTTTTACTTAGTCTGTAATGCAGTGGGAGCAAATGCGCTAAATATGTTCGTCGAAATGTTACCAGTAAGGAAAACTGTGATCTAGCCTACAAGAACGAAGAAAGTAACTCCACAAAAACTGGAGAAAAAAAAACGATGAAGCAGTGGTATAATCGTTAGTATGTAACAAATTCAATCTTTTTCGGACACATTCAAAAGCTCTGGCTTACCATCAAGTTGTTTTGCAATACTATCACGGCAAAAATAACGATTAAGTGTCGTATAATATCTAAAAATTGCCGTGGCTGACCCAGATACCAAAAAATTGGTGCATCTCAGCTGCGACACTTGGTCAAAGAGGCTCTTCAGAGTTTCGGCTTCGGTTTCCTCCACTTCTCTCAAACTGGTTTGCTTCAGGCAGCAAAATAAAAAAAAAGTTTGTGATCTTTACGAAACATCTCTGCCAAATTCCTGGCACCTACGAAGACAATCTGTCTATGCTAGTGATGTAATGGCATTCTAAATGTACAGGGCGCTTTGTTGACAAACCTTCGGCGCCTGAGATCACGTGATAAGGCTGGCAATGTATGTTGACAACAGAAAATCTGTTCTGCGCGTCCAAATGCTCACTACAGAGACATTTCTACTCTATGCTTAGTTCACAAGACATAATTTCGAACAAACTATACTGTAACCACACAGCATCGCTGAAAAACCTGTCAACAACCAGACAGAAAGACATACGTCGAAAATTCAAAAGAACGTAAATAATAAGAAAAAAATGTTCACTCCCATTTACAATTGAATACAAACGAATTCATACAACAAAACACAACCTATGCCGAAATCCGTCTACGAAAATGGATTACAGTAACAGCAACCAGCAATATCATATGGACATGCAAAGATCAATACCTACATAACAGCAATGGTAAACAGTGGTAGCCACACACCCCCAAGTGCCTCTCTCTCTACCCACCCCTCCTGACACCACCTCTACCACAAGCAGTCCACCTGCCAAAATAAAGCACTGACACAGTTAGTTTAGCCGGCACCATATAGAAGTATAGGTTTGTGTGGATTTGTGTACTTTACCTTGTCAAAGGATAACGCCAAAAGCTAGCAAATTTTCCTTCCTTTGTATGGTCTATCGACAACTCAATGCTTGTGCCTTTCGGTAAGTTGACTCCCTTAATCCTAAAATATTTATATTCTACAAGAACTCTCCTACAACATTCAAACCTCGTTTTATAGCACATTTCAGTTACACACAGACAAAACGCTACACAGCCTCTACTGAGCACTGATAGGTCTTGAGCAATTCCACAAGTAATGGAATGACAGTCAGTGAATTATTTTTGCAGTTTAAGGATAAAAAAGACCAAGGACCATTATAAAGGACAAACATTTAACTGTATTCTCTGCATATGCAAAGAATACAATTTTCTTAGAGTAAAATTTTTGTATTCACATAATGAGGTTTGTGTAAAAACATAATGTAATGACATAATTCAGACATGCACATTGTTATCATTTATAATAGCCTACAACAATAGTTCAGCTCATCCGTTTCCTATAAAAATTCACAGCATATCTCTTATGGATGAGAATAGATAGGGAGCGACATGGTATGGAATACCTAATGAAATAGCTAATGAAATTTAGTGATATCTCCAGTAACGGAATCACACTTTCTCTTGAAAATTACCAGTACCATTCTGCATTGCTACTGTGTGGGAAAAATGATAGTTATTCTTATGATTTACTCTTTGCAGAGCAGAGAGATAAAAAAATTATATTGTGACATCTTTCACTCGTAAATTCTGCAGAATCGCCAGCACAGATTGTATGTGTTTCCTGGCTTTGCAGATATTCCAGACTGCATACTTTGGAGTTCCAGTAATCATGCCCATGACACTCTTGTTGGGTGATGTCTCAGAGAAGTGCCATGAATTCCAGAGCATTTTCTGAAAAATATTGTTATGTTGGCAAAGAGGAAACACTGCTTAAATTGACTGGCTGCACCATCACTATAGTAAACTTCTAACAACACAATGCATAAAAATGCCTTTATCAGTTAGGCCTTATTCACTGTGACTTTCGAAGACAGCCAACATTCTGTTGTAGTAAATAGGAAGTCAGTAAAGGGTATATTGAGTTTATTTGTAATTTGGCATTTGAATTGTTTCCTACAAAAGTATTGAATTATGTTGTGAAAGAAGAAAGACTGTTCTTCAAAATAAATGACGACATTCTAAATGTAGTATGCATCCATTTACTCATTTCGTTGTAAATTTTGTAGTAAAGAGTATTGTTAGTTCACCTGTCAATAGTCACTCTTCAGACAGATTATACATGTTTCTTCCCCCTGGAAATTATGTCCTTGGTTTATGGCACCTCCCTTCTTCTGTTACTAATTCCCTTGACAGCATAGACAGCATACAACTCTCTAATATTGTACGTAGCGCCTTCTGTCATCGTCCAGCGCCGTGACATGCGCGGGTGTTTGCAAATACAGTGCCGCGAAACCTTCCCGCTGGACGCCAGAACCGCAATACACAAGCGACATTTGTTCTATGATTTACTCTTTGATTTTTGATTTCTGATACACGTCCTACTCCTTGACGAAAAGCGTGAATCCAAATGTTAGATACGGGATAATTTAACGTACTGAACTTTTCCCACGCTTTCGCAAGAGTTATTGATTGCAGTGTATTAGTGTCTGTTTCGCCCGCAGGGTTTCGTTAATAAATTGTTACATCAAGCTGAGTCAAGTCTATTCTCCTTATTCAGACTACAAGCGCACGCAGATGTTAAACCGTCGATCGCGGTAATTCAAACCGGTACCGACAAGGTGGTGACCCCGACGTGATCTCCTGCGTGCACGCTGAATTTAGGAGAAGTCCTTGCAAGAAATTGAGATGGCGAATCCACCAGAGCCGACAAATACTTGTGTGGTGCGTCTAGCGCTGCGACTACCACCCTTCTGGCCCGCACGATCCAGCCCTGTGGTTTGCGCAAGTTGAAGCAAATTTTTTCTATGCGGGTGTCACGGTCGACGCCACGAAATTCGTGCTAGTGGTCAGCCAACTAGATCACCAGTACGCCACTGAGGTTCAAGACGTCTTAATTAGCCCGCCGGGAACGAACAGCTACGACCGATTAAAAGCAGAATTAATTCGGCGCGTGTCCGCTTCGCAAGAAGAACGAATCCGGCAGGTGCTTAACCAAGAGGACATAGGCGACAAAAACCGTCACAGTACCTACGTCACCTGTGGAGTAAAGTAGACGCAGGTACAGTCCCGGACAGCTTACTGCGCACGATCTGGAGCAGTCGGTTACCACCACCAGTGAAGGCAATCGTGGTGTCACAGACTGACGTGTCTTTAGATGCAGTGGCCGAATTAGCCGATAAGATCCAAGAGGCAATGACACCGTCAATAGTTAGCTCCGCCACCGCGGCGCGCGCCTGCACGGCGACAACTGTTTCACGCGCGGATTATGATGTTCTCACCAACAAAATGGACTTATTATCACGGCAAATCTGCGAGCTGTTACACTGCCGCGACACGGACAACAGGAGCCGCCATCGATTCCGTCGTCGCTCACGCACCCGATCGTCGGCAGCCTCGCCTACAGGGACAGAACAAGCAGTCTGTTGGTACCATCGCAAGTTTGGCGAGCGCCTACCCAAACGGCAGCGGCGATCGGAACTGAGCGGCTCCTCCCGTTGCTGTCCGACCTCCACGCGCCTGTTTGTGAGTGACTGACATTCCACCTGGAAGTACTTAGTAGACACTGGTTCCGATTTGTCAATCTTTCCTCGAACCATGCTACGTCAGGAGCGACGGTCTACGCCCATTTGCTTCACAGCTGCTAATAACTCCCGGATTACAACGTAAGGCACGATGCGCTTGGAACTCGACCTCGGGTTGCGGCGCGCTTTCGCGTAGGACTTTACCGTCGCGGACGTCGCCGAACCTATAATCGGGGCCGACTTCCTCGCCCACTACAACCTGCTGCCTGATATGAGGAACTCTCGCCTGGTCGACAACACCACCGGCGTAACAACTTCCGGATTCCATCGAGACGCCGCTGTCCATACTGAGAAGGTAATCCAGGTAGTGGATCTCGAGGACGAGAGCTGCTGTGAGGATTTCCAGCCCTGACGCGATCCTCCAGGGCACCTAAGGAGGTAAGACATGACACCGTCCATTATATTGAGACTACTGATGGACCCCATACCTCTTGTAGGCCGCGACGTTTAGCCTCAGATCGCCTCAAAACAGCAAAGCCAGAATTTGTATGTTGCGCGAAGGTGTAATTCGGCCTTCCAACAGCCCTTGGTCCTCACCATTACATCTGGTGCCAAAGAAGGAGGGTGATTGGAGACCGTGCGACGATTATAGAGCCCTGCACGCCCGGACAATACCCGATCGTTATCCCGTATCCTTGTTGCGCCATTACAATTACGCATTGAGTGGTTCAGTAGTGTTTACTGAGTTAGACTATGCAAAGACCTAGACACAGATACCTGTAGCCGAACGTGACATTCCAAAGACAGCCATCATCACTCCTTTTGGTTTATTCGAGAGCATGTTCACGACTTTTTGACTGAGGAATGCCGCACAGTCATGGCAGCGCTTCATAGATTCTGTGCTACAGCCGGCCATTGTGGCCGAGCGGTTCTAGGCGATACAGTCTGGAACCGCGCGACCGCTACGGTCGCAGGTTCGAATCCTGCCTCGGGCATGGATGTTAGGTTAGTTAGGTTTAAGTAGATCTAAGTTCTAGGGGACTGATGACCTCAGAAGTTAAGTGCCATAGTGCTCAGAGCCATTTGAACCATTTGAGCCGTGCTACAGGGTTTACCTTTTGCGTTTGCGTACCTGGACCCCATTTTAGTTTTTCGTCGTCGCCTGAGGAACATCGCCACTATCTAACCGAAGTATTCAAGCGATTTGAACTCTACAGAATCGTGCTCAGTACCTCAAAATGCGTCTTTGGCCAGCCTCAAGTAGGCTTTCTCGGACATAGAATTTCTGCAGCAGGATCGCTACCACTACCTGAGAAGCTGGAAGCCATTTCGCGCATTTCGAGGCCCGCTACAGCCAAGGAACTAAGGCATTTCCTCGGGATGTTAAATTTTTTCCGCCGCCATTTGCTACACTCTGCTGAGCTACAGGAACCTTTAGTCGCAGCGCTAACTGGTCCGAAAGCCAAGGGTAACGCGCCCCTAACTTGGACTCACGAAATGACTGTCGCATTTTAAATTGGCCAAGAAAAGCATCGTCAACGCAGCCCTGCTGGAACATCCAGACCCTACCGTCACGTTAGCACTGGTAGTCGACGCGAGCCAGACCGCAATCGGCGCTGTATTGCGACAACAATGTTGTGACAGGTGGCAGCCACTCGCATTTTTTTCACGCAAGTTGACAACCTCACAAAGACTTTGGAGTCACTAACATGTTCATTCCGTCAGAACAGCATGAACTGTTCCCCCAGACAACACAGCCAGTTCTTGTTTATTTCTCAGTTTACCATTGATATACCTCAAGTGTCTGGGATCGATTGTCCAGAGTCAGCAGCCTCGCCAAACCATCGATTACGCCAACCTCACTGCAGCACAGCAAGCTGATGCGGAATTACAAGCGATTCTGTCAAATGGTGAATCAGCGCTGGACCTTCAGCTGCTATACATTCCTGGAAGCGACGTAAAGCTATATTGTGACATGTCCACATCGAAGCCGAGACCCTTCCTACCTCTGGAATTTCGGAAGGACGTTTCCCATTCGGTGCACAATTCATGTCACCCAGGCATACGAGCTACGACACGCTTAGTAACAACGTGTTATGTGTGGCCTGGAACGCAAACGGACTGCCGCGAATGGGCGAGATGCTGCTTGAAATGCCAGCGCAGCAAGATAAATCGTCACGTCCACTCACTGGTAAGAAGCTTTTCAATCATGACAGCACGAGTCACACATGTCCACCTTGACATTGTTGGCCCACTGTGATCATCCGATGGTCTCCGTTACGTACTTATGATGATTGATCGGTACACACGATGGCAGGAAGCTGCACCAGTGGACAATGGTACGGCAGAAACTATCGCTTTCACCTTCATCACACACTGGGTATCACGTTTTGGTTGTCAACTACACATTACGACGGACAGGGGACGACGGTTCCAGTCCGATTTGTTTCGAGTATTCACAAAGTTTTGTGGCACACTTCACCACCGGACGACGAGTTATCACCCTTCTAGCAATGGTTTAATAGAGCGATGGCACCATACTCCAAAAGCTGCCCTAATGCGTCATGGCACCGGATGGACCAAAGCACTTCCTGTAGTATTACTTGGACTCCGAAGCACATTCAAGCGAGACCTGGGTGCTTCTTCAGCCGAATTTGTTTACGGAAAAGCATTACGCCTGCCAGGAGAATTCGTGGCTACCGACGCTCTGTCGATTCCTACGGGTGACCAGCCGGAATTTCTCCGAAAATTGCGACAACATGTGGCTCGCCTCCGTCCGCAGCAACATCACCGACTCGGGACTCCTGTCACGTTTGTCCATCTTGACCTATCCTCCTGCACACACGTCATGTTACCAACGGAAGGTATTAAAACCTCGCTCCAACCACCATATTCTGGCCCACACTGTATCGTAACCAGAGGAAGCAAGACGGTGGACATCTTGATCATTGGGAAATCGACTACAGTCTCCACTGACCGCGTGAAACCGGCGTACGTCCTTCTGGAAGCAACGACGCCTGACGTACCACGACTTACGCCTCACTCAGCAATCACTCCGTCAACGTCGTCGCCGACACAGACGCAGCCGGGGACCGCAGTTGACCCACCACCACGCACCTCAAGATACGGGTGACATGTCAGTTTTCCAGCACGCCCATGGGGGCAGATGTGGCGTCTTCTGTCATCGTTCAGCGCCGAGAGATGAGCGGGTGTTTGCAAGTACAGTGCCGAAACTTTCTCGCTGGACGCCAGAGACGCTATACACAAGCGACATTTGTTCTGTGATTTACTCTTTGATTGTTGATGTCTGTTCCACGTCCTACTCCTTAACGAAAAGCGTGAATCGAAGTATTAGATACAGGATAATTTACCGCACTGAACTTTTCTTACACCTTTACACGAGTTATTGATTGCAGCGTATTATTGTCTGTTCAGCCTGCAGGGTTTCGTTAATAAGTTGTTACATCAAGCTGAGTCAAACCTACACTCCTTATTCAGCCTACAAGCACACGCAGATATTAAACCGTCGATCGCGGTAATTCAAACCAGTACCGACATTGTTCATAGCTAACATATAACTATAGTTGATGTAAAACTTTGTAAGAGTCAAAGAATGGTAGTCATTCAATTATAAAATTTTCATTTCGTTAGTCCTTTATGTCATTACATTACTGCCTGTGTGTCGTTCTGTTACAATTGTAAAATATAGTTAAAATGAATACTTTTTCCATGCCATGAGCCTTCTACTTCATAAATCTGTATTTGCACGACTATTTTCAGCCTTCCAAATAATCGCACTGGAAACCTACTGAAAAACAAATGACAGAGGATAGCAATAAAAAGCAAATGAGCCCAGCCCCCTATTAATTAAATAAACTCAATGAAAGCTATTAAAATGGACCCGCTCAAGATTTTTGTATACTTTTTCAGAGGTATTTTGTTAATATATGCCTTTACAATTCTTTGTTGCATTACTTTAAGAAATTGAGTTTCAAAGAGTAACTAGAAGGAGCAATTTTAGGCAAGTTATAGAGCCATTCGTTCCAAGTCTTCTAAACATAAACTGGAACCTCAAATTAAAAACTTAGACAAGTTATAGAACCATTTGTTCCAACTCTTCTAAACATAAACTGTAACTTCAAATTAAAAACTTTAATATTTCAGTTTATACAAATGGTAATCAGATATGTAATAATAAGACTTGTTCTTATTTTTAAGATGCATGCCCATGTTGTCTTGAAATAGCTCTCTTCTAATTACACTGTTCGACAAAGGTTCTATTTCTGATGTTAAAGTGTGTGCTTCTAAACCAGTTTACCATGGGAAATTCAAATATTTAAACAAATTATCGTTGTCAAGGATACTTTTTATGTAATATATATATATATATATATATATATATATATATATATATATATATATATATATATGTATGTATATCCACAATTCATGGCAAACAGAGGGACGTTATAGAGATTTACGGGCATGTTTCTGCAGCCAGTAGAGATGGAACGTGACAATTTCTTGTTCAATAGCAGGTGGGTAGAATCAGACATCATTGGGTTATCCCTCAGCACACTTGTGTCATTAAGACCACCTGCAATAGCTCATTAAATTGAATGGCGACAGCCGGTCGCTGCCTTGGCAGTAAACCTTCACACTTCCCAGATGCTGGTGCATCAAGTTTACAACAGTGGTGTTAGCCGTAGTTTGTGTCAATCTTAACGAGTGGGTGTTTTGGCTGACAAGTAACTGTCTCTGTCATATTTCCGAGCACAGTTGAACTTATAAGTTCCTGTCTTTAAACTGATTTAGCCCGTTTATGAAAGTAAATTAACTGCTCGTTTTTACTTATCAGCGTTTCTCTAATTCTCTAGTATTAATGTGGTATAGGTGTATTACTGAAGAGGTATTTTTAAATTTTCAGATATGTCATGTCTTCGTGGATGTCGATTTGAGCCAGAGAACTTCTGCTATATCTGTGGGAAGTTCACCTCAGTCAGAAATATGAAGAAAATATCAAATATAAAGAAAGCATATAAACATTACTTTGGAGTAGAGGTAGGAGACCAAGATAAAGAATGGGCACCACATTTCTGTTGTGCTACATGTTACTGCAAACTAATTCAGTGGTGGAAAGGTAAAGAGAATGTGGCGTTGTTCGTTTTGCCCTTGGTGTGGAGAGAGCCCAAGGACCATGTCACTGATTGTTATTTCTGTCTAACAAAAATTCAGGGTTTTACGAACATTGTTTACCCATATCGGCCCACGTGCAGCATTCTGACAGCCTTTCAGTACCTTCAAGAGCTCCAGGTCAAATTCGGAGTGACAGTGAAGTAAGGATGTTTTGCTCCATAACGGAAATAAAATACCCTCTGTTTCAGTAACTTACGCCAACTTGACCAAAGAGAATGACGAATTCTTACAAAGGATGCTCAGTTCATTGCAATACAATGAATACAAATGGAAAATATGAGCAGATTTCAAAGTAATTGCTATGGTACTGGGAATGCAACAAGGCTAACAAAGTATGCCTGTTTTCTTTGCGAGTGGGATAGTCGCGACAAAAATACTCATTACGTGGAAAAGAAATGGCCTAGGCGGAGATGGAAAGTGGACAAAAAGAATGCACAATGTGAAAGTCTGGTGGTTCCTAAAGATATACTTCACATCGAACTTGGCCTAATGAAACGATTTGCAAAGGTCATGGATCTAACAGGCAGTGGGTTTTCATATCTAGCTAACAGATTCCCCCATCTTTCAGCTACAAAACAAAGGAAGGTGTATTTGTGGGCCCACAGATCAAGGAGCTACAGAAAGACGCAAATTTTGAAGCATGTTTAACTGACAAAGAAAAGACAGCATATGACTGTTTCAAGATGGAGTCAGAAAACTTCCTCGGGAGAAGAAGAGATACTACCTACAAAGCAATGGTGAATGACATGATCAAAGCATATCAAGATTTGGGGTGCAATATGTCTTCGAACGTACATATGATGGACTCTCATCTGGACTACTTCACAGAGAGTTGTAGTGACATATCAGATGGTGAAAGATTCCATAAATACATTTCTAGCAGAGAAAGGCGTTATGGGGGGAAATGAGTACTTTCTTTGTTAACAGACTATTGCTGGAATATCATTCGATTGAAGAAAGATTCACAATACAAGAGAAAAAAGTGATGTGCATTACAATACAGTGGCTCATTTTCTTGTCAATTTTCTGTAATTTCTCATATCAAATAAATTATACAAAGCGTATACACAAAGATTACTGTGTAATATGTTAGATCTCACCCTCCATTAATGTGATGAACTTATAAGATCATAAAAACGTGAATTTGTTTACTGAATTTCACCTCATATTTGCTGCACAATATCAGAAACAGAAATGAGAAATAAAATTGCGAATACTCATAAACTATCCCTGACAGAAAAAACAACTAAAAACTGTTTTGAATTCAGCACTCGAAATACAACTAGGCTCACAATGTATTTTATCAGAAAAAAGTTTTTTTTGTAGAACAGTGTTATTTGGCCAACAGACAAAGACGTCTAAAGATCATGTCCTAGGTGCACTTTTATGACATGACCATAGTAGTTCTATTGCTGAAAAAACAAACATACATACACACACACACACACACACACACACACAAAATACAACTAGGATCACAATATATTTTATCAGAAATAAAAAAGTTTTTTTTTGTAGAACAGTGTTATTTGGCCAACAGACAAAGATGTCTAAAGAACACTTTTATGACATGACCATAGTAGTTCTATGGCTGAAAAAACAAACATACACACATACACACACAACCACACACATACACACACTCACACACACACACACACACACACACACACACACACACACACACACACACACACATACACACACACACACACAGCTATTCAAGGGTACATGACAAAATTTAAAATGAATGAATATATTGAGAAAGCTACATCACCCATTAATACACAGGAATTTTTTTTGTTCACAAGATTCTTCAGACTTCATGCATAAATACTCTTCATAAAGGAGAAGAGGGAGTGAATGACTGAAACGAATATGACATTTTCATAATTATTTACTGAAAATTACATTAAAATATTCGCTGGTCCTGTGAGTGTTGTCATTTTTTGTATGAACCAGAATTGTTCAATTGTTAATTGCAGCTGTGAACATGGCACGTGAAAAAAACCTCTAACATATTCAACAAGTTTTCAACCTTAAAGTTGTTGCTTCATGTGTCTTCTTTGGACACTAATGACTCAACATATCTAATTAGACTATCAAACTATGTTTGGATTTTACTCACATGTTCGTTAGGTACTTTATGCTGGGGAGTTATATATTTTCTCAACGCAAAAAGGACACTCAAATCTGTCTTAACAGTTAAAACCAATAATATTTGCTTTTACAGTGTCACATGTATGAATTAAACACAGCTCTAACTTTCGTCCACTCTCAGTACAGCAGCACTGTTTCTTGTTTATATGGGTAACACTTGAATAATATTTGAGTATGTCTCCCAAATTGTCGATAGCATTCTACTTTTCACACTGCCTTACAAGCTTCTTATCACTGCTTTTTCGAAACTGTCAGTTTCTGTGTCACATAACCTTGTGCATGAAGGTCCATCTGTTATTAAATATCGTCGCAAGTTAAGGAAAATCGATGGCACTGTGTCTAATGTTGCCTTACATAACTTCTTACAGATGTCCATATTTCTCCATCAACTACAAATTATTCTGCTTTATGCATATTACAGGATCTTTCACTTTGAGAAGCCACTGAGAATTTTTCTAACCTACTTTTCCTTCTCTTCTTCATCACTGGGTAAAGAAAATGTGCTGATTGTTTCATTTTGTTATTTGTGATTACTTCTACATCCAGTAACACTGCAGTGTCTCGAAACTTTTAGTGTCTGAAAAAGAATGTTCAATAATGTCCTTAAATTTTCTATATCTTACGGTATAACCTTGAAGCATAATCTGAGAGATTCTTAAAAATACTAATTGGTCATTAATAAAATTAAATAACTATTTTTACTAAATGTTAATAGATACATGCCATAAATAGAATTGCAACTGTATAGTCTTCACATTAGTAGTTGGAAACAACAACAACAAATAACACACTGGCCAGACTCAAGTGGAACAAGTTTACTTGCAGGATCGAGGCCACAAATGAGTGACATCGCTTGTGTCAGTTGACAAGTTACAGACAAATGTCGCCAAATATTAATTTACCATTTCCTAGTGAAATGAACACCGAATCGGACAGTTGCCAAATATTAATTTGCCATTTCCTAACATTGTAGTAGCCTGATACTGGTTATGATAGGCAAAAAATATAATTATTCGTATTTGTTGGTACTGTAGCTTATAGAGACTTTAATTTATTGTTGTATCATTGAAACACTCTCTAAACAAACTGGAGAGATACAAGGAATGCTATATTGTCTCAATATGATGAAAGAGAAAATACAAATAGAAAATTCTACTGGTATGGAGCAGGCAATGAATAAAGGTGGCTTTTCACATGCAACAAAAGTGACACCACTTGGCCACCACTTGAGTGGCATTATCACAGTTGCATGTCACAACACCTAAATTTCTGTGCACCATTAGAATAAGGACAATTTTAGCAATGCCACAGATTTTAAAGTTGCTAAGCTTTGTACTGCCACTTTCTTCCCTGCATCACCAATAACATCTTTCGACTGTCATCACGTGTCTGAAATACGAAGCACCGTTGCAGTATCTTGTTTTCTGTGTCAACAGTTTTGATGTACGTGTTTTGTAGTGTTTAAAATATCTAAAACGTGTTTGCAAAGGCAGTTGTACTTTTTATAGAGGTGTATGAAGAGCAACCTTGCCCATGGAAACACAAATATGAGTGCTACAGATACAGTATTTTGACCATTGTTTGAAACTGTGAATCATATTTGGGAACACATCTCTACTTGTGATTTATTTGTTGCAAAAGCTGAAATAAGCATTCACAATGCCTATAACAGTGAATATGCCAAAGTGTTAAAATCTTATAAGAGTGGTGCACCTGCAGTTCCATCTGTCACCCAAAAAGATTGGTTTTTGGAAATTATGTAGCAAATATGCAATCATAAACAAAATAAATTATACTAAAAATACGTTACCTTCCTTTACGTCTTTAAAAAAAATTCTTCTGCTTCATGTAATATACAAGTGAGATACTTCGTGAAAGTTAGTTGAAAATAATTTTATTAATGTACTTCGTGTGGTAAGCACACAGCTAATAACAAAAAAATGATATGACACAATATTTCATACTATATGTTGAGTACCAACAATATGATGTGTCTGTTTTTATCCGAAATGATATGTGTCTATATCCATGATGTGTATATTAACAGGAATATAATACCTTTTTTCTACATAGAAGATTGATGGTAGCTAAGGTTTTGCCTTTGCAATTACCAGTACAAAATGATTCATATATGAGGTGAAAGTACATGATACTTTTATTATCTGATGCATGGATGTTATTTGTCTATGAATGAGGAGCTGCTATTGAGAACTCAATGACAGATGTAGTTTCATATAGCTCACTTAATTCTACAAATGATGAAAATTAATGCAATGTTGTCAATATATTCAGAGTCTCCTACTGACAACATAATTGTATTTCAATGCCCGTTCAGCGAATCTGAGACAGGAAGTAACAAAGTTTCTGTTCGCAGTGTAACTGCTACTTAAATGTAGCTTTCAATAAAGGGACATGAATGTTCAGTCACCAATTATATTACAGTGCCTTTTAGTGCCCTTCCATAATTGTATATAAAATAGCTTTAATATTTCGTCTTATTTAGCATTACATAGTGCAGGAGTGAATATATATGCTTTCAAATTGACCTTTGGGGGTCAGTATCCAACACATCACACAAGAATGTTGAAAATCTACTTTTGGGAACATAGTATGTATTGGAAAGATGACAGGCTTTATTGCCAGATGTCAAATTTCGAAGTGCCACTTGCAGTTTCATCTGATCTTGTAGTGCATCTTAAATGTGAGTACTGAACCTTTTGACAGAGTGCAATATCCAGTTCAACATGTTCTCAGAATTTACTTTTGTTATTCGAAAGTGGCTGTTAAATGGCTTTTCATTTATGTCTGCTACTTTATTTATAAATTCGTTTGATGTCCCACATTATTCTTGTGCAAAACATACTTCTAAATCCAACTCTGATGCTATGACTTCTTCTTACTGAATCTTTGCTTAATTATAATGCCGTAACTGGATGATGATACCAATATCTGTCAGATAATCTCAGTTGCCCCAGTACTCAAACTGCACAACTGTAATTTTGACAGGAGCATATGGAAATGGCAGCGCACAGCACCACTGCCGTATCAGCTTTCAGGTGATTTGCTGTGGCATCGTTTTATTTGCATGTGAAAACCTGCCTTAATGCAGTTAATGCTGGTACAGAGCTCAAATCTACGAATTGACAAATGTTTCTTCCTTAGAAGAAGATATCTTTTAGAAACAGTGATGTTTGTACCTAAGATAAAGAACTCCAGATGTGAAACAGTCCTCTATTTCTATCTTTGAATGGTGATTACTTTGAATGGAGTCATTAAGAAGGATAAAAGTGATCTTTTTCATCTTATTGTGGAGACATAAAATGTAAGGACAATGTGAGAAGAAGTTACAGAATATAAAGATGTAGATGAAAAAGTGTAATTGAATTGAAGCGTATTGGAAAAGGAGCTGGGAAATAACCTCATAAAGTATAAAATGCTTTCCTCAGATGAAAACACTGAAATTTAGCTTCCATTAGCTAAACATAAGACTGTTGAAAATATTGTTCAGGTCAGTAGCTAGTATTGATTGATGTTTATTAAGTTCATAATAACTAAATATTGTGATTGTTCAAGTATGTATGCCAATAACTGTCTATGAAAACCATGAAGTGAATCTAACTTAGAAAAAGAAATGGATAGCATGTAGACCCATGAACCAAAAGGGACAGTCAGTACCATAATGACAAAAACTGTCAGTTGTTTAGTAGGAGAAAGAATGTTAAACAAACTCTAGGACCACTGGACTCCTTTGCAGAAATCAAATAAAAATGATCTGTTAGTGATGGATACTTGTCTTACAAAGAAATAACTATAGACGTAGAAAACAATTTAACACTTTGGCCATTACAAGATTTGTTACATGCTAACCAAATAGGGATTCACAAATAGCATACATCAACTGAAAACAGCAGTACAGACAGGACTAAAATCTTTCGGTGGAATGTAGAGAAAGAAACAAAAACAGAATTTGCAGAAATCGAGAAATAATGAAAAGAATTTAAAGAAACCATATTAAGTGTATTTAAGGAAATGTACGTTATGGAGGCTCTAGAGAAACATTTGTGGAAGACTTGAAGAGGTTCTCTAGGATATGTACAACAAGTAGGTCAGCAAGATTAAAATGATACCAAGGAAATCATGAACCCAACTGAGTAAATGTAAGGAAGGAGAAAGTAAATATTCAGTATTGATAAAGAACTTAGAAGTTTAAACAATTATGAAACAGAAGGGATATAATGATTTACTGGAAAGAAACCTTCACCCTGCAATGGAGTGTTCTCAATCTTCCCAGAAGTGTAGAACTGTGTGATGCACCAGGTATTAAGCTTTGAACTTTGCCTATTGCGGACAATGCTCTTACAGGCAGAGCTGCCTTGGTATGAAACCATACCCATCCTCACGACTTCAGTGTTGTCAAACTTTTTCCGCCTTTCCAAATAGTATAAAAATGCTAAAAACATTGCTTGTGAATGGCACAGTTCCAGTTTCGAGTCCCAGCCCAGCATACAATTTCAGTCTGCCATGAAGTATATAGATAAGGTTTTTGAGCAATAATAGACTTCAAAGACAAGGAATGTATGACTTGATGAACTATAAGACACAGGAATGAAGCAGTATTCTAGGAAGAAGTGTGTTCATTGGTGGTATAATAAATGAATAAGGCTAGCTAATCAGTAATGATTCACAGACTTTAAAACTTAGGGAGGAACCCTTATCACAAGAGGAATATACCTACTGAAAGTTATCAAAAATGGAAGAGAGAATAGACAAGGGCAAGAAAGCACCTAAAGTTTTAAACAGAAAAATAATTGAAAAAAATGTGGTAGGCAAAAGTTTCAGGTGATGATAGTTTATTTGGTGAAGAAATTTTGAGACAATGTAGTAAACAGAATGACTTAATTTGGTATTAAATTAAAAAATGGAATTTGCCAAAATAATTCTTAGGTATAAAAGAGACTGAAGACAAATCAATTAAGTGTTTACAGTACTGTGTGTCTTATTTTATACACAGGAAAATTAATGCATGTTCAGTTCCCAGACACTTGGAAGAATGGAAGATAAGATGGAAAATGTTATGGAAGAAGATCATCAGAAACTAAAATGAGAAGGAGACAAGAAACACTACTGAATTGCTGAGAATTGTACTAGAAAGCTTATTGGTGACAATGAATGCTTATGTTTTTGTTTATTTTCTGGCGATTGCATACAATTTGTGGAATTAGGGAAGCAAACTAAAAGAAACATAAAGATTGACGACCACTTTACAACCCATACATGAATTTAAAAAAAAGGAAAAATGGAGCCACAAAAAGAATTAAAATTGAGAGAGATGTGGAAAAACATGATGCATGTCTCCTAAATTGTGCCCTGTGTGGAAAGAGTGCCTGGTGAAAGATAATTAGTAAAATGTTGAGATATGAAGATGGTAGGCCCATTTATTAACAAGACAAAATGTATAGATGTCATGGTAGTTAGAGAGTCACTGGAAATATGTTAGCAGTACCTGGTAGAGAATGTACTATGGTTGGGAAAGAATATAACATGGAAATTATTTTTGATAAGACAAAGATAATAAAGAAATCTCACAATAAAATGAACTTACGGACAAAAATAGGCTCCACTAATGTGAAGCAGGTTCAGATATCTCGGAAATTCTCATGCCAAAAAACTGATGATATTCATTGTCAAATTTTAATATACAAAGAGGCAGTCACAAAAGATCTCTGCCTATTTGCAAGATTAATGCAGGAATAATGGAAATTTTTTTATATAAGTCTAGGATGTAGACTAGCAATTTGAAACCTAAGGAAAATTGGTACAAAATACAGGGGGATTTTCTTGGTAAGAGACAGATATGATTAGAGTGGTAAAACAAAAAAACGAGTAGCTTCTGAAATGAGATGGAGAAATGAAATCTGTTTCTCAGGAAATCTTCTAGGACTCATAAGGAAACATTCCCAAATGTCAATAAACGATCTTGATGAAACTTGGTGGGCATGTGGAAGGTGCAAAATAACACAACACATATTTTTTGTCCCCAGTTTCACATTTAAGTGGTAAAACAAACCCCAAAAACTGATTTGGCATTTTTGATCTGGAGGGAATAACTTCGAAATGATGATACATAAAAAATGTTTCTCAAGTAAAAGTTGATACATAACTAACATTCTTGAATACTGTATAGTCGAATTTTATAATAAACTGACATGTTACAAAGTACCTAGCTACCATTAATTAATTTTGAAAAATGAAAACATAGATTAAAGGAGTGTTCAAGCTACAAACATCCATGTGTAATAAAGCTAGTTTCTGAAACACCATTCCTGGAAAATGAATTGCACACAATCTGCTGTCAGAGTATTTTCAACATACCTAATTAAAATATCCAAACATTTATTATTAGTCTAGTTATTAATTTAATTATTATTGTTTTATGTTTTAAATTGCTATTTTAGACTTTTTAGCTTACTGTTTCACATATGTATATTTCGTTTATTAAAAATAATATCTTATTATATTGGTACAAATCATTACAATAATGATAATGTGTAAATAAAAGCTAAAAACATAAAGTTGTTGTACACCTAGCCCATAAAATGAAAGAAATTTCTACACATAATATACTCGACAAAGAACTTAATATGAAACAAAACTCAGCAGGATTTCAAATTGTCACAGATCACCTTCTAAATATCCTGATTTTTATCAGGCATGTTTCAGTAAATTGGTAAGCCTTGGCGAAGAGACTGAGCAAGGTGGCGCAGTGGCTAGTATGCTGGACTCACATTCGGGAGGATGATGGTTCAATCCCGCGTCTGGCCATCCTGATTTAAGTTTTCTGTGATTTCCCTAAATCACCTCAGACAAATGCCGGGATGCTTCCTTTGAAAGGGCAGGGCCGACTTCCTTCCCTGTCCTTCCCTAATCTGATGAGACCGATGACATTGCTGTCTGGTCTCCTCCCCCAAACAACCCAACCCCCTTGGCGAAGAGAATTGATCATATACTAGTGACTGCAGCATGATTACACTGTTTCTCAAGTGGAGATTGACATCATAATCACCCAACAGAACTATATCTGAAAATCTTCTCACAAAATTTTCCCAACATCGAAAGCCATATACATCTCATAACTATATAAGATTGGGGAGAAGTGAAGAGACGTTTGTGGCACAACTTGACCAGAAGAAGGGATCGGTTGGTAGGACATGTGTTGAGGCATCAAGGGATCACCAATTAAGTATTGGGGGCAGTGTGGAGGGTAAAAATCGTAGAGGGAGCCTAAGGGATGAATACACTACGCAGATTCAGAAGGATGTAGGTTGCCGCTCCGGACATGACAAATAACACGAGAAACGCGATCGTACACAAAACGCCAACAACCTCATACATAGTCAGTACTTGCGATCCCACCCCTCATCCCCTTGTCCTAAGTCCACTCCTGGCATGCAAGGAAGGACCAAAAGGAGAAGCACTCCAAGGGAAAGAAACACTCCACCACCCAAGCCCCAACCACTCCCTCACCCTCTGAGGAACTTGTGCCTCCGACAGCACCTGTCATCGCCCTGGGAGGGCACCAGGAAACAACTGCCCTGGAAGGGATCCGCGTAACCGAGCAGGACTCGGATGTTTTCGTGTTGGCGAAGAAAACCTTTCCCCAGCCAAAGCTTCCAGTGGCTCGGGGAGTGGCACCAAGTCCGAACAGGTTCCAGATGGTGGCTGATGAGCCAGAGACAACATATAACACAACACAAATACAAAAACATGTCACCCACCACCTCCCTCCGATTGTCGCAAAGTTTACTCAGAACTATGAGGAACTCTTTGAGATGCTAGAAACAGAAACTGGAGGAGGCAGTTTCCAGGCAAAACCTGCCAGTGGTGATAAAATCAAAATAACAGTATTCACACTTGAAGACTACTCCACGGTCAAAACACTTTTCAACAACAAAAACATACCCCCTTACACATTCCTCACAACAATAACACAAAACAAGAACATCGTGATCAGAAGCCTCTTGAGACGACTGTCCCCCCAGGCGATCAAAACAGACTTGACTGCCCAGGGGTACGTCGTCAAGGCGGTCCAGCAGATGGACAACATAGGAAGCAAATGGCCCCTATATCAGGTCACACTGCCAGAAATCCCTCAAAACAAACGGGAAATAATAATGATCCTGGCCATGCCTGTGACCACTGAACCACTGCACCACAAGAACAAGACGGTGCAGTGCTTCAGGTATCAGGGCCTGAATCACATTGCAGCACACTGCACCATGGCAGTAAGGTGCAGAAAATGCGCCGAGGTCCATGACACAAGGACATGCACACTAGAACTCATGGACCCACAAATAAGGTGCACACTGTGTGGCAAAAACCACACAGCAGCTTACCAAGGTTGTAAGGTCCACAAAAGACACTCACAACAGGCAAAGGGCGCTAAGGCCGCCCCCACACACGCAAACAAAACACCATCAGCCCATCCAGTCACACAAGAAAACAAAAAATGACAACACACACGGACAAGGCCTGGGTAAAACCAAGACTGGGCACACCATGGTCAACATACGCGAAAGTGGTTTCTTCTTCAAGAAGCCATGGAAACATAGCCCCATCACCACAACATCAGACACAGTCACAAGAACAACACCGGAAAACACACAGCAACAACGACCAGGTCCACCATGGCAGAGAAAGCTCTAGAGAACCCCACACACAGCCCACACTCTCGGATCAGGTGTCAGGCATTATGGTGCAGACCATGAACCTCGTCATGGAAATGATGAAGGAATTCAGGGAGGCCCAGAGGCAGAACACACAGATCCTCGTTGCCCTTCAGGCAGCAGTCCAGCAGTCGCTCCCCTCTGTGACTTCCTCAGTAGTTTCAAAGCCCCATCATGGATAGACCACGAAACACCTAAGGCCTGATAATGTGCGTCTTTAACACAGACGGCATTGTTAGTCAAGAGGTCGAGTTCAGAGAACTCATGAGAGAGTTCTCCATCGACATATGCATGATGGGGAAAACCCACCTAAAACTGGGAATAAAAGCGACAGTTCCCAACTACGTTAGCTACCATAAAGACTGGCTAACCCAAGGCGGAGGAGTGGCCATATACATAAAAAGAGGGATCCCCACCACCAGGTATTCTTACCAGCTACCAACAAAATCGAAGCTGTGGCGGTGGAAGTAACCACCGCCACCGGACCCCTAACAGTTGTTGCAATTTACCGACCCCCACAGGGCCAGATAGATGAGGAAGACATTACTGCTCTAGGGCAAATTGAAGGCAAACTCATAATAGGGGGCGACTTCAATGTCAAACATCGTGATTGGAATTCTAGAGTAAACTCCAGAGCAGGCGCCAAACTGCAACAACTAGCGCGCACCCACCACTTCGAAACATGGGGTCCAGTCGAGCCCACACATTTTCCAAAAAATGGAGGCAGGCCCGACGTGTTAGACATAGCTCTCACTAGGAGGATGACAGCGTTTGTGGCCGCAAGGACAATCAACAGAATGTCCTCCGACCACAACACAGTGATTCTAGAGGTCGATGTGGGAGAATGGGTAGCACTCCCACAGTACCAGACGTTTTACAAACGTACAGACTGGGAGCGATACCGAGAAACTGTCCCCTCTGATATCGCTCGCGCTCCGCCACCTACTGCCAAAACAGTAGAACGAGCGCTGCAAGACTTAACAGGCACCATTTTGCAGGTGGCGGAAGAGGCCACTCCTCCACAAAGGGATGGCCCACCTCCGCAAATACAGCTCCCGGAACACTTGCTAGCTCAAATTCGGCATATGAACAGAGTGGCAAAAGAGTGGAACATCACCAGAAATCAGGCCACCAGGAGGCTGCTCAATCGTCTACAAAGAGAACTGAAGGTAGCGCTCAATCAGCACAGAAACCATCAATGGCAAAACCGCCTCACAGCTCTCAAAGTAGACGATCATACACTATGGCAAGCAACCAAACAGTTCATAAAAAGACGCGCTAGGATGCCGCCACTGCACGGCGAGCGGGGTCTGGTCTACAGCCATGCTGAGAAGGCCAACGCCCTCGCCGACTCCTTCGAGAAGCAGTTTCAAGCAGCAGAGCCCCAGGATGAAGAGCATGAAGAGGTAGTCACTCGTCAACTGGCTGTCTTCCTCAATGCTGAGGAGGACCCAGAGGACGAACCCACACTTTTCGCCCCTGAGGACATGGCAAGAGTAATTAGGTCCATCCCCACGAAAAAGGCGACAGGACACGACAGTGTCACCAATCAGTTAGTCAAAAATCTCCTACCCATGACGATCACACACCTCACGAACGTCCTCAACGAGATTACTCGTTCCCGCGAGTTCCCAGCTTGCTGGAAACATGTGGAAGTAGTCGCGATACACATACCAGGGAAAGACCCTCTATTCCTGCAGCACTACAGGCCGATTAGCCTCTTGCCACCTCTCAGCAAGATCTATCAGCGCCTCCTGCTAAGACCCATACTGGAACATACTACCAGAGAGCAACTTCTGTCAGACTTCCTATTCAGATTCCGGCAGAACCACTCTGCCCCACAACGGGTCATGAGAGTAGTTGAAGCAGCCACAGAGGGTTTCAACCACAGAGGCTACTGTGGGATAGTACTACTAGACATAGCCAAAGCCGTTGACTCAGTATGGCATAGAGGGCTACTCTACAAGTTGTACACACAAGGGTTTCCTGGGAGCATAGTTAAGCTAATCAAAAGCTATCTCACAAATAGAACTTTCTCCGTCAAAGTAGAAACTGCTACCTCCACCAAAAGGTGTATTCGTGATGGGGTGCCACAGGGATCGGTCCTGGGGCCCATTTTGTACAGCCTGTACACTGCAGACACACCAGCGGCCCCCCTGGTGCACACTGCACAGTACCCAGACGACACAGCCTACTACACGAGAAATGCTAACAAGGACCTGGTCATCCATAGGCTACAAAGGGTTTTATTTAGATGACACGGAAACCTGGGCCTGTCGCCGGCGCATCGCCATGAACTCTGAAAAGATGCAGGCTATGCTGATTACCTACAGGCTCGGAAGGCGCGAACCTCCTTAACGCCCCCCCCCCCCCCCATTATCACCTAAACGGAACCCAACTCCCATGGTGCAGAACCGCCAAGTACCTTGGCGTAACCTTGGACTCTCGTCTTATGTGGAAACCTCACATAGACGAAGTCCACAGGAAGGTCTGCGCCAGAATGTCCATCCTATACCCAATCCTGAACTCAACCATCTCCCTTCCCTACCCAGTAGGTGTAAATGTGTACTAGGTCATTGATCTGGCCAGTAATTGAATATGCATGCCCCGTCTGGGGATACGCGGCAAAGCAGCATCTGGACAAACTCCAGAGGCTGCAAAACCGCGCCCTCAGGAAGGCACTGCACCTACCCCTTGGATTCCCCACTGATGATCTGCACGCCGCTGCCGAAATCCCACTCCTCAAAGAAAGATTCCAAGATTTGGCAAGGGCTTTCTACGAGAGCTCTTCCAGATCTGGAAATAACCTCATCTACTCTGTAGGTCGGTATGGCATGTCCCGCGACAAGAACAAACGCCCTATGACGGTCTTCGACGACCAAGTCGAAGAGAACATCCCTATATCCAAATCCTAATCCGCTTCCCACCCCCAAAATAACAATCATCTCGTCAACCTCATGCAAGTATCAGACACATACAGAACACTCATCACATTTCACAGACACCAAAAAAACACAGATAAATTCACACACACAAGTACACAGAGGAGTAAAAGCCGCAAGATTACATACTCCCCCACACGCTTCCCCAAAGAGGGGAAAGTTTTAGATGAGAGCAGCAAGGCATGAAGTGCAGCTTTCAGGTACAGCTTGTACATTAGAGAAGGAAGACAGAAGTGTAAAACAATGCAGAAAAGAATGTGGGTCCAGAAAATGTCATCACGAGGTACAGAAGGTGAATTTCTTTCACTGGACAAGGAGCTCGAGGAAGAGAAATCGGCATTTGTTCAATATTTTAGGAACTCGAAACACCAGTTGTTTCATCTCTTTACACCAAATTGTACCACAAATTACTATAAAGAACACAGTGTTATGAGCTGTCATCACATCCCTTGAAAAATTGGTTTCTTTAAGCTTACATTTAGTTGCCAATCAAGTGCAAATTTTTGAGGTTGGTTGGTTTGAGGGATTATAGGGACCAGACTGCAACGAAATTTTTGAGCAATAGTTATATTTCCCACAATACCTGTCCCTCCTAGATTTATAGTTTTTTATGTGTCGTATTTGGCTTTTAGTAGTACTGGGTTAGCTAGTGAAACCACATAAATGTTGACCACTGACGCTTGCAAAACTCACACACAATCCAGAGAGCTATTTAACAAGAAATAAACCTGTCACAAACAAATATTTAAACAAATAACTCTAATACATTACTTGATGCGCACTTCACAAAAAAGCATTTTGCCACTGTTGCAGTTTCTGAAGGTTTCAGCCCATTTCTTTATGAAACATCACAAATGCCTGACAACATACAAATAAATTCCGCTTGGTAGTCAATCTGATTCTACCCACATTACCATATTCACTTCAAGTTGCAGCTATATTACAGTCCATATCATTGTAAAATGTTAAATATGGTACAGGTGTGTATATAAATGAACTTTATAAATACTGTAGAAGGTAAGTAATCTAGTACACTCATTTTGCACAATTCAGACTGCTGCCTCACTGATTCAATTAATCTTTCGTCATTTATTATAAAATTGTAAATTTTAACAAAAGAAATAACAAAATGGAAAAATTTATAACAACTAACAAACAACCAACAACTGATGTCAACCACAACAGCCAAGACAAGACTAAATATGGAGATGTGCACATGGCTGTGTATCAGGTGGAAATGATTTCAGGGTCACTTGATTAACAATGAGTGGATGACGTCAAAAACCAAAACTTTCTTTCCAAGTAACCTCGACGGTGTTGTGACGTGACATGATGGAATGGGATGGGATGGCCAGTGTGGGTGCTGCCATATGAAATGCACTGCAGAATGTTTTGATGGGATATGATGTGTGTGAATTGACCTTCATTCTCATCTGCCATTGAGCTATATGCTATTGTATATTTAAATAAACTTTATACAGACGGATTTTTAACGCCAATTCACACTGGCTGTCATGGCACCTTTCCATCACAAACTGTCACATCATGTAACCGTCACGTCAAGGTCTAGAACGTCATGCACGTCAAGTCAATTCAAGTCATATGATCTCAACTGACATGGCTCTCCTGAGAAGTTTTTTCGTGGGCATTATGATCTTCGAAAGATGGTTTTCAACTGTGGTAGCTCATGTACATGGATGCTGGAGTCCACATTTGTACAAAATTGACGTTTATTGGACTCCAGAGAATTACATAACAATAAATAAGCCTGCCAAAAGCATACTTAAAGAAACACCTTTCATTGTCTAAATGTTTCAGACAGTTTCTTCATAACACGGTACAAATTCCTTACAACATACAAATGAATTCCACCTAGTAATCTGTTTGATTTTCCCTGCAGTACTCTTGTCATTTCAGGCTGGAGCCATATTGAAATGCATTTCATTGTAAGAAATACAGTTCAGGTATGTATAAAAATACACTTTACAAATGTAGTGGAGAGCAAGAAATTTAGTATGCTCATGTCGAACAATTCAGATTGCTCCCTCACTGATTCAATTAATCTTTTTGCATTTCTTATAGATTTTAACAAAATAAATAATGAAACTGAACAATTTATAACAAATAAGGGATGAAAAACAACCACAAAAACCAAACGAAATGAAATACAGAGACCTGTGCATGGCCATGTATCCAGAGGAAATGAGCTTGGCGTCACATGATCAACAAACGAACAGATGACTTCAGTCGGCAAAACTTTCCTCCAGAGAAACCTTGATGGTGCCGTGATGTGACATGACGTGACGAGACGGGACAGCCAGTGTGGATGCCGCGATTTAAAATGGAAAGCAGAATGTTGAGGCAGGACATGACATACAAACAAACATACATATATTAAACCTTGTTCCATAGATCATGAATATGACAATTCGTAAGGATGTGGAACATGGCGCTTTAATATACGTTTTCTTTGCACAAAATAATTAATTAATTATTTTTTTACAGTTACTACTTTATATCTAAGAATTCATCTATTGCGTAGAAGGAGTTGTCATTCAGTCATTCTTTTAATTTGCTTCTAAATGTTGGTTGGCTATCTGCCAAACTTTTAATACTATTTCGTAAATGACCAAAGATTTTTGTGGCAGTATAATTAACATCTTTCTGTATCAAAGTGAGATTTAATCCAAAATAGTGAAGATCATCCTTTCTTCTAATGTTGTCGCTCTACAGCTTGCTGTTATTTTTGAATTTTGATGGATCATTAATGACAATTTTCATAAGAGAATATACTAGGTGCGACGATAAAGTAATGAGACTGATATGAAAAAAAATTTTGCTTACTGTTTTAGTCAAGTTTAGTGTTGTCTCCTTCAAAGTAGTTCCCTTCTGATTGCACAAACTTTTTCTAGCGCTTCTGCCATTGATGGTAACATTTCTGGAGCTCATCTTCTGTAATATCCTCCAAGATGTTACGTTATATATGTAAAAAAAAATTATCAGGTGAATTTTTCTTTTGTTAGAGCATGATACTTTCTCTCAGGGATATTATCTTTTCTTATCACTTTTACATATGTGCATAAGAAAATAGGAAATGGGTTCTTGAAGGGCCAATGTTATTCATGTGCCAACTTTAGATTTTTGACCTGATGACTAAAGTATAGTTGCCGTTAACTGAATTCAATGTAATTTTGTTAATTTCTGTTTATTGATTGCAAAACAAGGCTTGAGAGACTTTCGATTGTTGCCGTGGAGTGGCCAAGATAAAACTTACTGAACTCATGGAATCTGTATAATTTTAAATATGAACTTTAACGTAAATTAATTATCTGTTGCAATTTAGAAAGGTTCTTACAACGAAATCTCTTGCATTTACAGTTACTGTTAACACTTTGAAAAATAACTTAATACTTCAGGGCATAATGGCCGAGCAGAGGCTGCATCGGAAGATGAGCTTCCCGCAGCGCTAATTACTGAAAAAAATGCTTATTAAAAATAACTAGCTGCTGCAACCATTTGAAGTGACAACTATTACAAAGAAATTCATTTTGTGGTAACAATAAGTAGTTTATTTTAGCAGACTACCGAATAACTTACATAAAATACGTGTAGCCGCTCAATGGCTGCCTTCTGTATCACGAAACAAACAGTGTGAGTCCCCTAAAGTACGTCCTTCCTCCTTAGCCATACAATCGCGTCTCTTAACAATCCTTTTTTATTTTCATAGACAAGTTTTAAATAAAGACGCTACTTTTAAATTATCACTGCATATCAGTTGTTTCTAGAACAATAACTGTATCTTTTATACTAATTATATACATAAAATATTTAAGTATTTACAAATAATTTTTAGTTCACCCTTAACACTTCAAAATATTGTTCACTGTTTACAACTGATAAAAATGTCAATTTTTATGTGACATACCGTCACATGGGCCCCCTAGTGAGGGTGTACCTAATAAAGTCCACTGTTTATGCACAGACTCACTACAGTTTTATATTTAGTTCGGTTTTGTGGACAGCCAAAAGTTTATGTTTGGCCCATCTATTTCAATTCACTGTTCAGTACTCTATTGAATTCACAATTATGGATGTCATACATAATTCACAATTACAGGTGAGAATGTCTATCAGTGGGTGTACCTGCAAATGCCTTCAAGCTGGAATCAGTGTGGAAGTTAAGAGATATTATTCTATTTGAAATTTTTTATTACGCGAATTCTCGCGTTTGTTCAGCGATTCGCTGTTAATGTGCGCGTCCGACGACCATGCACAATGCTTCTTCCCTTTTCAAGGTTTATCATGTGCAGAGCGTCCTTACACAAATTCATTTGCTAATCTCTTTTCTGTCATGGCACTTATTTAAGTGCAGTATTCCCCTTCTGTCACAACTCACTCATACATACACTTAGCAACTACTCTATATCTAACAAGCACAAGAATAAAATCAAATAAACATGAAAGAACTCTTACTAACTAGGCATACAACTTACATCTACCTTTACATACTACACATTTTAGACTTATACCCTTCAGTATCCCTGGATATAAATGGTTTTATTATTTGCCACCACACCATTCTCTGAATTTCTCTCCCCATGGTTTGTCTTTTCGACCATGGAACTGAATAGGAGGTACGGCAGAAAGTTTGGTAACGTTTTACTTGCATGTCGAACTCATACTCTTTTATTATCCCCAGTTTTTCTGAAAAAACTTGTACAAATTGGTTCAGCACTTGGCTCAAATCAGAGTGCTGTGACAGGCTCAGGCACGAAGATTCGGCTACTTTTGATGCAATATGTTGCTTAAGAATAGCATTTTCCCCTTCCCAACTGGGTTCGGGTTCGCTGCTGTCTTGATTTACGACACAGTTGTTGTGATTCAACGTGTCAGGATCCCGTAAAGTTACCTGGACGTTCTGGCAGTAGTTCACATATGCGTCCGGAGTCCTCATTAATGCCAGATCAATTTGTTGGTTTAGATAGGTTAAGGTCCATCTGGCTCAGGAGAGGTCAATTTTTGCCTTCAATTCCCTAAGCGCGTCAAGGCCCACGATGCAATGTACTGTGAGATTTTTGAACACCAGGAATGAGCACAGTATGGCTTCGTTTTCCAGGGCAATCTCTGTCTGCAGCTGATTCTATATTAGCTGCACCCTGCCCTGTAGGGCACCTACTACGCTACAATTTTCTACTCTCAGGCTCGGTAACTTTTTCACACAATCCATGTACTTGAATAACTGCTCATCAATACAAGAAGCACTCGCCCCTGTATCCAATATTATTGTTACTTCGACCCCATTTATCTTTGCCACAAAAGCAGCCTGCACATGTTCTATTTCTTGTTGGTCCGCAGGTCGAGGATCAACTGTCAGTTCATCTTTCATTTCGTATCCGTCATTGTAGAGGAGCAGATTCACCTCCCCCCCCCATTCTGTCTGCCCTCCTCTTTCGTCTTGCTGACCGTCTGGGAAGGGCCTACAGAGGTTGGCCAGAGTTTGATGGCCTGTTGCACCCTGCCAACACATCTGTTATTCGAACATTATCAGTCACAGTTGATGATGTGCACTGTGGTGCATACACATGTGACTGATTGTTCGGAGGCTGAAGTGGAGGCGGTGGCATCAGGATGACATTGATGTGATTAACAGGTACATGACCTGACGACATGTTTTGATGTGCTTGCCAGTTTGCTGGCCCATCCCCTTGCCACTGCTCATTGTTAGTTCTCATATTTTTATTGCCGAAGTTGGAATTTCCTCCCCCTTCGCCTCGTCTCTTTTGATTGTAGTTTTCTCCACCTCTTTTTGGTGAAGACGGGTTTGACTGGCCATGCTGGTACGTACTGTATCCAGTGCTGTGCCAGTGACCATCCACAGTGGTCACACTATTCATAGTGCTTCCTTTCTTAGAGAAGTTTTCCCATTGCGAATATTCGTCACTCTTTGAATACCTGTTCTTCCGAGGGCTATTATTGGATTGGTTTTTTCCTTTACCGTTCGCTTGTCCGTTGTTCATACTCCCCTGACCTCCCTGACTGGCATCCTCGTGTATTAAATCGAGGGAGTCTATGGTTGCCATAAACAACTCCATGTCAGGGACATGTACGAGCTTCTCTCTTATCGTTATAGGTAGTTTACCCTTCAAAATTCTTAGAACGTCCCTGGCAGGCATGGGTTCGTCCCAGTACCTCGTTTTGTTTAGGTATCTTACAAAATATTTTCTCAAGTTACCTGAACGGGGATTGAATGGTTCCGGGTTATACACTTGTTTGTGGAGACGCTACTGAACAGACCTGGACCATCATCTGACAAGAAATTTACTTTCGAATTCAGACAACGACGGACACTGCTCCTCGATTTCCATTGCCCACAGTGCCGCGTCGCCTGTGATGAAAGAGATCACAAACTGCACCTTTTGGTGCTCAGTCTATGATGCCCGGAGTATATTCTGGAAACTTTTTATAAAGATTACTGGATGGACATTCTTTTCATCATTAAATGTCTGGAACTGCCTGTATCTTAATAGTGATTCCTCGTGCTTTACTTGCGCTACAGTTGGTACCACTACCTCTTCGTTCGTGGCGACAACGTCTGAACAATTGACTGGCGAGTACAGTTGCACTTTCTCGCAGTCAGCTTTTTCCACTTGGCATACATTTATCAGCACATTTCTGTACTGTGTTTTGCTACTAGGTGTGAGGGTCGATGACTGCTCCCTCTAAACGAGCTACCGTCTGTGTTATGCAGTCGTCGAATCGCTGCTCGACAGAGATGGAAATTTCGTCAACTGCATGGACGACATTTTTCACTTGTTCTCCAACAAGCACTGAGCTTTGTCTACTCGATCTACACGTTCGTCTAATTGCGTGACCCTTTGTGGAATGTCTTTGTTCTGGTCTACCAATTCAGCCACTTGCTGATCTCCTGTGACAAATATGATACTAGCGCCTTGTTACGTTGTTCAGACATTTCATTTAATTTTGCCAGGGACTGAGCGTCACGCTCCTGTTCCTTGCGTTCGCGTTCGTTGCGTTCTTGTCTTTGCTTTTCCTCACGTTCGAGACGTTCTTCCGCTAAAATGTCCTTAACTTGGGTAATTAATGCCTGCTCCCGTTGCTTGTCTCTCATGTCTAATTGTGCCATCAGCAGCGTTAGAAAATCGGTCGTTGGTACAGGTACCTGTACAACACTTGCTGTCGATGCAGTAGCATCCTCCTTCCCTGTGCCAGTAATTCATTGGATTTCTTTGCTCAGTTGAGCTTGATCCTGATCAGTGCCTAATATTTTGTCCGTTTCAGGTTGCTCAGCTTCCGGTTTTGGAAGTTGAGAAACTGTCATTGTGGGTGGGTTCCTCACTGGAAACTCTTGTATATTTTCGTATGTGTCATAGCCTGACAGATCTTCCCCCTCTAACCGTTTGTCTTTGCGTATCTTCACCATTTCGACTAGTATTAATCCTGACTGGTAAGACACGAGTACACACAAAATCTATTTTCCCCCAAAAATGACACACACACAAAATATACCAACTACGAGAGGTCAGGATTGAAACAAATCTTCAGTTTAGGAAAGAAATTAAACAGCACAATTCTAGCACATTGGATCACCAATCACAGCTACCAATTATAAATTTTCACCAATCACCAGAAATTTTATCTCCATCAAGTTGTATCTCAGTCCTAGGTAATTGCATTGATGAATTAAAGTCACCCAACCCAGTTGACATAATCTGCCTCTCTGAACACCATGTGACCACTGGTATAGGAACTAGGCCTAAGCACAATCAGAAACTCAGACAGGAGAGTACTGCAAATGTTAGAATAAGGAAAGGTTCTCATAAAAGTATAATTAAAAATAATGTAAGTATATTTCATCAAAATATTGGGAGTTTAAAGAATAAAGTAGATGAGCTTCTGGTTTGTTTAGAAGATTTAGAAGCTGAGAATGAAATAGATATACTATGCCTGTCTGAGCATCACATTGTTACCGATATGGATAAGGTAAATGTAAGTGGTTATAAGCTCTCTGCACATGCAATGAGAGAAAATATGGAGAAAGGAGGAGTTGCCATATATGTCAAAAGTTATCATTGTGCAAAAAGTATAGAAACAAAAAAGTTTTGTGTAGAGAAACATATAGAAGCATGTGCCTGTGAGCTTAAATTAAATAAAGGCACATTTATAATTGTAACTGTATATAGGTCCCCATCAGGAAATTTTCATCTATTTCTGAAAAATTTGGACTCCTTGTTGTGCTATCTGTCAGACAGGGGGAAGCAAATTATTATTTGTGGGGACTTCAATGTAGATTCTCTGAAAGAGGGTAATAGGAAAAATGACCTTGAAGTATTACTCGGTTCTTTCAATTTGACACCCGTTATTGATTTTCCTACTCGGGTGGTAAAGGACAGCAGCTCACTGATAGATAACTTCTTTATAGACCAAGATAAGTTTAACCAGATAAATGCTCAGCCTGTTGAGAATGGTCTTTCTGATCATGGTGCACAGCTAGTTACAATATATGACATAGCTCCATTCAGCAGTGCTAAACAGTCCTCCAAAGTAGTACGTTCAGTCAACGATTTAACAATTGCAAATTTCAGGGAAAGCCTACAGCAGTTAGACTGGGATGAGGTGTACCGTGAACCTGATGCCAATTTAAAATATAATTTATTTCATGACATTTTTGTAAATGCATTTGAAAACTGCTTCCCCAAGAAAATAGTTAAATATACTCGTAAGAAACCTTGTAACAAACCATGGCTTACTAAGGGTATAAAAATATCTTGTAACCGGAAAAGGGAATTGTATCTGACAGCAAGAAAGAGTAGTGACCCAGAAACTATCAAAAATTATAAAAACTACTGTGTTATATTAAGAAAAGTTATTAAAAAATCCAGGAGTATGTGCATCATGTCTGAAATCAGCAACTCTGATAATAAAATTAAAACAATTTGGAATATTATTAAAAGAGAAACAGGTCAACCAAGAGCAGAGGAAGACAGTATTACCATCAAATAGAATGAAAGCTTTATGAACAAAAAGTCAGAAGTTGAAAATATTTTTAATAATCATTTTCTAAATGTTGTGGATATAGTAGGATCCAGGTGTTCATTAGAAGATGCTAGGCTGTTAATGGAAGAGGCCATACCTATGCAATTTGATACAATTGAAATCTCACCCACTTCTCCCTCTCAAATTAGGAAAATAATAAACTTGCTTAAAAGCAAAAACTCACATGGAATTGATGGCATTTCCAGCAAAATACTAAAAGCTTGTTCTCAACAGATAAGTAAGATTCTCAGCCACGTGTGTAATAGCTCTCTGGAACAGGGCATTTTCCCTGATAGACTGAAATATGCTATTGTTATACCTTTGCATAAAAAGGGGGATAGATCTGATGTCAACAATTACCGTCCAATCTCCCTTCTAACAGCTTTATCCAAAATTTTTGAGAAAGTAATGTTTTCAAGAGTAGCTTCACATTTCTGTAAAAATGAAGTACTAACAAAATGTCAGTTTGGTTTCCAGAAAGGTTTTTCAACAGAAAATGCCATATATGCTTTCACCAGTCAAATTTTGAATGATCTGAATAACCGAACACCACCCATTGGAATTTTTTGTGATCTCTCAAAAGCTTTTGATTGTGTAAATCATGAAATTCTGCTAGACAAGCTCAAGTATTGTGGCATGAGGGGGACAGTGAACAAATGGTTTAATTCGTACCTAACTGGAAGAGTGCAGAAAGTTGAAATAAGTAGTTCTCGTAACATGCAAAGATCAGCACATTCCTCAAACTGGGGAACTATCAAGAATGGGGTTCCACAAGGGTCAGTCTTGGGTCCTTTGTTGTTCTTATTATATATTAATGACTTGCCATTCTATATTCATGAAGAGGCAAAGTTAGTTCTCTTTGCTGATGATACAAGTATAGTAATCACACCTGAGAAACAAGAATTAACTGATGAAATTGTCAATACTGTCTTTCAGAAAATTACTAAGTGGTTCGTTGTAAACGGACTCTCACTGAATTTTGATAAGACACAGTACATACAGTTCCGTACAGTGAATGGTATGACGCCATTAATAAATATAGACCTTAATCAGAAGCATATAGCTAAGGTAGAATATTCCAAATTTTTAGGTATGTCCATTGATGAGAGATTAAATTGGAAGAAACACATTGATGATCTGCTGAAACGTTTGAGTTCAGCTACTTATGCAATAAGGGTCATTGCAAATTTTGGTGATAAACATCTTAGTAAATTAGCTTACTACGCCTATTTTCACTCATTGCTTTCATATGGCATCATATTTTGGGGTAATTCATCATTGAGGAATAAAGTATTTATTGCACAAAAGCGTGTAATCAGAATAATAGCTGGAGTCCACCCAAGATCATCCTGCAGACTTTTATTTAAGGATCTAGGGATATTCACAGTAGCTTCTCAGTATATATACTCTCTTATGAAATTTGTTATTAACAACCAAACCCAATTCAAACGTAATAGCAGTGTGCATAACTACAATACTAGGAGAAAGGATGATCTTCACTATTCAAGATTAAATCTAACTTTGGCACAGAAAGGGGTGAATTATACTGCCACTAAAGTCTTTGGTCACTTACCAAATAGTATCAAAAGTCTGACAGATAACTAACAAGTATTTAAAAAGAAATTAAAAGAATTTCTGAATGACAACTCCTTCTACTCCATAGAGGAATTTTTAGATATAAATTAAGAAAAAAAGAAAAAAAAAAACAAAACAAAAATATAAAAAAAAAAATAAAAAATAAAGAAAAAAACACAAAAAAATAAAGTTGTTATATTAACTTAAGTATGTTGTTAAATTAACCTAATTATGTCATCTATTGGAAAATTCGACTCGTTCCACATCATTATGAAATATCGTATTCATGATCCATGGAACTAGTATTAATCTAATCTAATCTAATCTACACAAAGCACATACAAAACACTGAAATCAAGTAAAGCAAAGGAGCTACCTACCACTAGTCCTACTGAAACTAACAGTTACACTTTCGCGCTTGTAATATTTCCGTTGCACTGTGAAAAATTTTACTTCTGCTAAAACAGATGACCTCTGCAGTTTGGTCCCTTTAATCCTTAAACCAACCAACCTGCTAAAACATTATTTGGACGTGATGACTAAAATATAGTTGCCGTTAACTGAATTGAATGTAATTTTGTTGATTTCTGTTTATTGATTGCAAAGCAAGGCTCGAGAGACTTTCGATTGTTGCCATGGAGTGGCCAAGATAAAACTTATTGAACTCATGGAATCTGTATAATTTTAAATATGAACTTTAACGTAAATTAATTATCTGTTGCAATTTAGAAAGGTTCTTACAACGAAATCTCTCGCATTTACAGTTACTATTAACACTTTGAAAAATAAATTAATACTTCAGGGCGTAATGGCCGACCAGAGGCTGCATCGGAAGATGAGCTTCCCACAGCGCAAATTACTGAAAAAAATGCTTATTAAAAATAATTAGCTGCTGCAACCATTTGAGGTGACAACTATTACAAAGAAATTCATTTTGTGATAACAGTCATTAGTTTATTTTAGCAAATACCGGATAACTTACATAAAATATGTGTAGCCACTCAATGGCTGTCTTCTATATCGGAAAACAAAACAGTGTGAGTCCCTGAAGTACGTCCTTCCTCCTTAGCCATACAATCGCGTCTCTTAACGATCCTTTTCTATTTTCATAGACAAATTTTAAATAAAGATGCTACTTTTAAATTATCACTGCATATCAGTTCTTTCTAGAACATTAACTGTACCTTTTTTACCAATTATGTATGTAAAATATTTAAGTATTTACAAATAATTTTTAGTTCACCCTTAACACTTCACAATATTGTTCACTGTTTACAACCGATAAAAATGTCAGTATTTATGTGACGTACCGTCACAAAGACGCTCCTCACAGCTTTTTGGACATGTCGTGTTGTTTGAAAATGGTGTCCCTTGACCGCCTTTTTGATTCTTGGAAATAGAAAAAAGTCGCACAGAGCGATATCTGGTGAATAAGATGGCTTTGGTAGTACAGAAATTTGTTATGAGGATAAAAATTGCTGAACTGACAGAGCAGTATGGGATGGCACATTATCGTGATGCAGAATCCAATTATCAGCAATGTTGACATAGACTCGAAGACCTCTTTTACGAAGTCTTTCTAAAATTTCATTTTAGTAATATTGGTTAACTCACCATCGAGGACAACGTACTGGGTTCTATTACTTAAGAAGTCTTCGATCCACTCACATATTTGGGAACCAATCCTATATGCTTTTACATTAGTTAGGAGTCTGCAGCGGGGCACCGAGTCAAACGGTTTCTAGAAGTCAAGGAATATGGCATCTATCTGATACCCTTCATCCATGGTTCGCAAGATATCATGTGAAAAAAGGGCGAGTTGCGTTTTGCAAGAGCAATGCTTTCTACAGCCGTGCTGATGCATGGACAGCAACTTCTCTGTCTCAAGGAAATTCATTATATTCGAACTGAGAATATGTTCGAGAATCCTGCAACAAACCGATCTTAAGGATATTGGTCTGTAATTTTGAGGATCCATCCTTCTACCCTTCTTATATACTGGCATCACCTGTGCTTTTCTCCAGTCGCTTGGGACTTTATGTTGGGCAAGAGATTCGCGATAAATGCAAGCTAAGTAAGGAGTCAATGCAGTAGAGTACTCTGTGTAAAACCGAATTGGAATCCCATCAAGACTTCGTATGTATTTAGAAGGTACTGTGAATATCCCGAGTTCCTCTAAATAAATGTCTGCAAGGTAATCATGGGTGGGCTCCAGCTATTATTCTAATTACATACTTTTGTCCAATGAATACTTTCTCTCTCAGTGATGAATTGTCCCAAAATATGATGCTATATGAAAGCAGTAAGTGAAAATAGGCATAGTAGGCTAATTTACTGGTATGTTTATCACTAAAATTAGCAATAACCCTAATACCATAAGTAACTGAACATAACCATTTCAGCAGATCGTTGATGTGTTTCTTCCAATTCAATTTCTCATTAATGCACACACCCAGAAACTTTGAGTGTTATGCCATTTACATCTACATCTACATCTTCACCTATACTCCGCAAGCCGCCTGACGGTGTGTGGCGGAGGGTACCTTGAGTTTACTGTACAGAATTATATATACTGTGCTTTGTCAAAATTTAGTGAGAGTCCATTTGCAGAGAAACACTTAATTATTTTGTGAAAGACATTATTTACAATTTCCTCATCTGATTCTTGCTTGTTGAGTGTGATTACTATACTTGTATCATCAGCAAAAAGAACTAGCTTTGGATCTTCATGAATATAGAGTGGCAAGTCGTTAATAAATATTAGGAACAATAAGGGACCCAAGAGTGAACCCTGTGGGACACCATTCTTGACAACTCCCCAGTTAGAGGACTCTGTTGATATTTGAAGACTATCTGTACTGTTAATTTCAACTTTCTTCAATATTCCAGTTAAGTATGATTTAAACAATTTGTGCACTGTCCCACTCATACCGCAATACTTAAGCTTTTCTAGAAGGATTTCATAATTCACACAATCAAAAGCCTTTGAGAGATCACAGAATATCTCAATGGGTGATGTTCAGTTATTCAATGCATTTAATATTTGATCAGTGAAAGCATATATAGCATTTTCTGTTGAAAAGCCTTTCGGAAAACCAAACTGACATTTTGTTAGTACTTAATTTTTCACAAATATGTGATGGTACTCTTGAATACATTACTTTTTCAAGAATTTTGGATAAAGCTGTCAGAAGTGAGATTGGGTGGTAGTCATTAGCATCAGACCTATCCCCTTTTTTATGCAATGGTTTAACAGTAGGATATTTCAGTCTATCTGGAAAAATGCACTGTTTCAGTGAGCTACTACATATGTGGCTGAGAATCCTACTTATTTGTTGGTAACAAGCTTTTAGTACTCTTTTGGAAATGCCATCAATTCCATGTGAGCTTTTACTTTTGAGTGAATTTATTATTTTCCTAATTTCTGTACGAGAGGTGGGTTGAACTGCCATTTTATCAAATTACAAAGATACTGCCTCTTCCATATACTGCCTTGCATTTTCTAATGAATAGCTGGATCCTATTTTCTCTACAACACTGAAAAAATGATTATTAAAAAGGTTTTCTACTTTTGACTTCTTGTTAACAAAATATTCATTGTGTTTGTTAGAGATACAGTCTTCCTGTGCTCTCAGTTGCCCTGTTTCCCTTTTAACAATATTCGATATTGTTTTAATTTTATTATCAGATGTGCTAATCTCAGACATAATGTACATACTTCTGGATTTTTTAGTAACTCTTCTTAATAAAGTGCAGTAGTTTTTATAATGTTTTACTGTTTCAGGATCATTACCCCTCCTAGCTGTAAGATACATTTCCTATTTCTGATATTTTTATCCCTTTAGTTAGCCATGGCTTTTTACATGGTTTCTTACAATTATGTTTCACTATTTGCTTAGGGAAACTGTTTTCAAATATACTCACAAAGGTCTCATGAAATAGGTTAAATTTTAAATTAGCAACACGTTCCCTGTACACCTCATCCCAGTCTAACTGTTGCAAGCTTTTCCTAAAATTTTGAGTTGTTAAATCGTTAGCTAAACGTACTATTTTGGAGGACTGTTTTGCCTTACTGTATGGAGCTATATCATATACAGAAACAAGCTGCATATCATGATCATACAGACCATTCTTATCAGAAAAAGTTTTTATTTGATTAAATTTGTCATGGTCTATGAAAACATTATCTATCAGTGTGCTGCTTTCCTGTACCACCCAAGTAGGAAAATCAATAACTCATGTCAAACTGGAGGAACCAAGTAATACTAAAGGTCAAGCTTTCTATTGGACTCTTTCAGAAAATCTACATTGAAATCCCCACAAACAATAATTTGCTTTCTTCTGTCTGATAGATAGCAAAACAAAGCATCCAAGTTTTTCGAAAATAGTGGAAAATTTCCCAATGGGGCCTATACTCGCTATATTTATAAAAGTGCCATTATTTAGTTTAAGCTCACATGCACATGGTTCTATATGTTGCTCTATGCAAAAGTTTTAGTTTCCAAGTTTTTCACACTATGGCAGATTTTAACATATAAGGCAACTCCTCCTCTCTCCATAGTTGCTCTACTTACATGTGCTGAAAGCTTATATCCACATACATTTACCATTTCCATACCTGTGACTATATGATGTTCAGACAGGCATAGTAAATATTCCACCCTCAGTTTCTAAATATTGTAACCAAACAAGAAGCTCATCTAATTTGTTTTTTAATCCCCTGATATTTTGATGCAATATACTAACATTATTTTTCATTTTAATGTTACGAAAATCTCGTGATATTTTAACTTCTCCAGTACCTGCCTGTCTGAACTTCTTATTAAATTTAATTTCAATCAATGTAGGATTATTGGACTCTGATCTTAGCCAAAAAAAATACTCCCATGAGTTTCAGTGCCCCCCTCCCCTTTCCGTAAAAATTTCGCCATCATCCCAGCCAGTTTACGATTTACTTGACGTGACGGGACGTGACGGCCAGCGTGAATTGGCATTTATCGAGCTTCATTTACTGCCCCTGATTACAGGAAATTTAACAGTAATATCAGGTTGTCGTTCATATAGTTCTAGAAACTACGCAAGTGTCCCTGCCGTCCATTGTTTTATCTTTTTTCTCAGTAGGAAAACGAAAACTCACTGAAATCGAACCGAGTAGATTCTATAAAAACTCCGATAGAATGCTTCTGTTTGGAAATACAGCCATCTGGGAGCAGTCGAATGATGCTTTTCATAGCTGGCGAAAAGACTAGTGACGTTACAAAGTATAGTTGAGCTGAAATTTTCCATGGCATGACATAAGGGTCTTCAGTTGCGTGTTAACACTTTCAACTGCGGTGCCAGTTCCGTGTACCACTAGCTGCAGCATCACTTTAGTTGCGTGTGTGAACCTGGTCTGTCGATTATTATACAACTTTCGATATACGCGACATAGAAATTTGCAGTGTAGTCTGCTCTTCGAGTGCAGTTGTCACTGGTCACAATGGTGAACGTTGTTTGAAATGAACATTATTAATAGAAATGTGAAGAAATTATTGCTTTGTGTCATTGTGCTTGTTATACGTAAGTTGGAGATTGTGATTATCACTATGTGTAAATAACTTCCATTCAGGTGACTACAAGTGTTGCCTGCTGCTTCGTAGATTTGTTAGAAAGTGAAAGTTGTATTATGGAGATACGATCAAAACAAATTTTCTAATTCAATCAACAATGTTTTTGACCCAGTTTCGAACGAGAAAGTATCTCAATGTATCGTCCATATTATTGGTTTATCTGCTGCGTGCGCGTGTTTAACCGTGGCTGTTTGTAAATTGTTTCCAATATTTTGAAATTTGAGATGCTTCATTACTTTTACCTGTGTTTCGATTCTCTGTACCACTGCTGGGTTTTGTGTGATACTGTGGTAATTAATTCAGAGGAAAAGTATGTGTGAATAGCTAGGCTATTTACAAAGAAAAGTATGTTATTTGCTTGCCTGAATCTGTAATATAAATAGTTGGTTGAACACAACTGGTGTACGTTTTCGATCCTGGGATAACGTATTTAGACAGTTAATTGACAAGTTGCATATTGTCACGGGGCGTTGAATAGTAGAGACTAAATCAGAATAGAGTACATCGTCATGTTGTTGATGTAGGATAAGGTCGTGCTTTTGATCTGGATTAAAGGCGACAAAAACCCTTTATTTCTTGGTACATATTCCGACGTTATGCATTTCTTTAAACGCAGTTGCATGTGAACGTAATGTGACTCTGCCAATAAGCTTTGTGTATAGAGTTGGAAAAACATACAGTTTTATACCTATTATCGGTCATCAAACGTATCACTATCGGGATTTTTAATGCGTGGGGGAACAACATACACTCTCAGTAAACGATTAAATAAAAATGTGAAGCCTTTGGCTCGTATTGTGAGATAGTGATATAGGCAAGAAGCAGAAAATTTTTTACCAGTATCACTCCTCTCAGCATTTTCTAAAGTAATTGAGAGGTTAAGTAGTAAATTGCCAGACAGTGAAATGACCATAACCTTCTGAATAGTGATCACAATGGCTTTCAAACAAGTAGTAGTGGAGTGGCATTCTCCTGTACAGTAACAGCATCGTTTTTAATATCTGTTATGGATGTTAAATTTTGACTTGGTGGGTTGAATTCTTCAGCCTGTTTTAATGGGTAGTTCAGTTGGAGCATGTGAAATTTTATATCAGTGAAGCAATTTTGAAGTGTACTATTCAGCCACAATTAAGAGCCAAATATTTGTTGTGTAATCAGCCTGTTTGACTGTGCCATTTGTAGATCTATTGAACACTAATACATTACAACTCACTGAAATTGGCTCAATATAAGAGGAATTCTTCAAACCCACTATCTCCTCTGCAGTACATTGTATTTGTTACAAGATGTATTGTAATTTTTTGTTTGGATATTGTTAGTGACACTGTAGGAAAGTGAAAGCTTCATCTGTATCCAAAACTACTGTTAGGAGTTTCAAGTTAAAAGCAGTGTATATATTTTTTTGTCCATGCAAAATCTAGCTTTCATTTTAATGTGAATGTGTGTTATTAGCATATATTGGTACTTTTGTAGTGGTGCGGCATATTTGCATACTGAAGAACTTACCTTGGTACATCCGATGTCAGTGTTGTTGATGTGAGGTGAAAGCTGCTGAGAGAAATTACACTAGGTCAGATATGTTTGGTCCGATCACAAACAATAGAGGCAAAGAATAATTTCAAATATTACTTCTATACAAAAATAGTCATTTAGTGAAAACTAATACTAAAGGAATTAGCTAAGGGTTCAGAAAAATGCAATTGTCTGGGGCAAAGGTACTGGAAAATATTGCTAAATCATCTTTTGTACTGAGGTAGTCATTGTTGGTGTTGGAAACATCTCCTGATGAGCAAGGCAAACCAAGTGGCTGTATTTGAACACAAATATATCATCTTTGAATGAGTGAATTAGCCCATACTATGACCATGATTCACTGTGTTCTTAAAATATTCACCCAGTTTAGATCAATACAAATAGCACTATGTTTCCTGGTGGAGTTAAGATTGCTGTTTTAAAGACTGCAAAACACTTTCAGTATCTGTGGCAAAATTTTATCTAATTTTTAGCACTAATTTTTGTGTGTTTAATAAATTCACTTTAATACAACAAATTGTTAGTCAGACCAATGTGATGTGTTTAAATTGCATGGCGATAAAAGGGTTTGCCAGAGTAGTGGCCAGCATTTGTCAGGATCCTACACACAGTTGCCTTCAAGTGATCACTGTTAGGGGAAGTTCAGACATCAACTGCCCAAATGATTTAGCCAGTGTGTGAATGGAGGAGCTAGCAGGTTAGTTCCCACTGAAATTTAATCACAAGAAGTGCCTATAGGCTGTTCCACTTGGCTATACTGACCTTTTGCAGCACAAAACGGTGGTGTGACAGTGTGCAGATAAATCCAGTAAGTATTAATTTTCCTCTGAATATGTTAATACTGTATGTAGGGTGAAGGCTCTAGTTTTGGCCACTGCCCCACTTATGGCCACCTCGATGTCAAAGGTTAATTTTTAAGCTTCTCTGGAATACCAGCCAGTTCTACCATAGATTATAATAAACTTTGTGAAAGGCTCTATTCATTTGTCTACATAATCATTCTTTTGTCTGTTTTTGTTTGGAGACACCATTTTGTGAAATGATCAGTGTTGAAGAAGCTGGGTTTTGCAGAAGTTTTTTTTAAGCAACACATGATCTGTTTTTTTGTATTTTACATGTTTAAATAAAACATCAGAAGAAACTTAATCTTTTCAGAGGTAAGATAAGACATCATATTTTCATTTCTGTTAAGTTTTATATGGCTCAGACTAAAAACATGTTATCAAAAGTAGGTGGCCATTAACAGATCCATATTTAGCCCTGGTTCCGGGTTATGGCCACGCATGTGGCCATAAGTGGAGACATATATATATCCTGTTTTGGCCACTTCTAAAAACTAATTCAAAAACGTCAATATTGATGTTCTGTCCTACATTACACTGGGCTAATTTTATTTAAATAGGCTTATTAAAAGATTTTTGGTATTTTTATATAAATACATACCGGATTGAAACTTCCTGGCAGATTAAAACTGGGTGGCAGACCGAGACTTGAACTCGGGACCTTTGCCTTTCGCGGGCAAGTGCTCTACCAACTGAGCTACCCAAGCACGACTCACGCCCCGTCCTCACAGCTTTACTTCTGCCAATACCTCGTCTCCTACCTTCCAAACTTAACAGAAGCTCTCCTGCGCTCCTTCATCAATATTGACATATATTCAACACACAGCAGCATTTTACAAAATACAGGTATTCCTTCAACACCCACCAACAGTCTTATTCCTGCAGATATATCAACAACCCACAATAGTATTTCACATAATTCAAGTACTCCAACTTCCAACCATAGTCCATCTTCAGTGTGTATCCAATTGACACCACCAAAATCATTAGTAACAGTTTTTGAAGGTGTCATCCCTTGGCCAAAACCCAAAGAACGAGGCACAAAAAGAAAGAAAGAACACCCACCCACTGTTGTGACTAGTGACAAGTGGGTGGAATATCATGAACTAAAGGAAAAAGAGAAGCAAGAGAAGGAGCAGGAAAAAAGGAAGAGAAAAGCTATGGAGGAGTTAAAGTCGAAAGAGCTGCACTTGGCATTATCTTCTTGTAAAAAAGGGGAAAACAAGAAACAGACAAGAGTTAAGTGATAGGCCGACAAGTTCTTCCGAGAAAGAAGAACGGACGGACAGTGGAAGCAGTTTAGATGACTACGTAGAAGGAGATGAAGATGATATACCAGAAAATGTGAAACTATCTTCGAGTGAGAATTTGAAAGTAGGGGACTTTATTTTGGGAAAATTTAGTTTAACAGGAAATAGAACAACAAGACCTGCAATTTTTAAGTATGTATCTGTAATTTTGAAAGTGCTTTCTGATTCTGAATATGAAATTCAGTGCCTAAAAAGTTCTAATGTTCAGAAAACTTGTTTTGAATACATTGAAAATGATGTTTCGACTAGAACGGGTGAAGATATTATAGGGAAACTGCCAGTCTTGATGCAAGAAGGACGTTCATTAAAAACAAAGTTTCCTAGTTCCATTGATATTCGTAAGAAATAAACTTGTCTGGAAGTTGATTTAAGTAATTACTGGGACAATACTTTGCCTAATGATTTTTTTTTTTTTCTGTTCATTCAGTTGCTGTACCTTTTACCTATTTGATGTATGTTTGTTGTCTTATATACTTGTATAAAGCACAAATTACCTTCTGGCACATGGATTAACAGTTATTTTAGCCATAGTTTTATTATAATATGAAGTGGCCATAAGTGGGGAAACAACTGGCCATAGGTAGGGTTTACATGGCCAAAACCGGGGAAATGCGCCATTTATTTTTCAATATTTTTTTCTGATTTTGTTATACAACTTAGAATATTTGTTTTTACATGGTTGTAATGTGTAGACTTTGAAGCAATAGATACGATTTTTTGAAGTAATTTGTATACTTTCTTCCTATAGTAAAAATGTGATGTATCTCAAATTTCCCTTAATGTGGCCATAACTGGGGCCTCGACCCTAATGCAGAAATTTGTAATGAATATAATTAACGCAAAATCCACACGTGAAAAAAGCTATGTAAATCACTGCATTACACTTCTGTATAGGCAACTGTTTTTTAGTTATCTTGTACGGTAGTTGTAGCATTCTTATGGGCCCTTCTGCATCACAGCTGCTGTTTGTTCTGTAGTTTAAAACTGTAGTTCCCCTTTCACATCCTGGCTACAGTATTCCGTGTAATCTGTGACTTTGGACTTAGGCTTGGTCATTATGAAGACCAATACAACCTGTACCATTGAAGATATGCAGTTTCAGTACCTGCTCAGAAAACTGAAAGGACAGCTTAAACCAAGCAATGTGGTAGTCATGGTATTGCTCTCATACATGTTAGCAGAACTTGGAGTAAATGGGACCCGATAGCTTCTTAGCTGCTTTCATTGCAGGTTGAGAAAATATTACTGCCTGACTGATGACTCACTCATATTAGACCACCCTACAAAAATGGATGTGTTATGTAGGTCATTTCTGTTAAGGGGAGCCGGAGGTGCCTATGCTACCCATGTTAAAATCAGTAAGTTTGAGGAACATGTATGAATAAACTACCAAATAGAAAAATTTGAATTTTTTTTACATATAGAGTGGTTTAGTATTGCAGTTATGACAGAGGGATTTTGGAGTATCTTTTCTAGTTTTCTTCCAATTATTTTTTTTATTAATGACCCTAATTTTTTTTACAAATAATTGCTTTATAATTAAACTGAAATGAAACTACTGAACATATTGCCAAATGGCTGTGTTAAAATGTACGTTTGACCACTAGGAGTGCTGTATAAAAATTTCATCTCTCTAGCTTGAGTGGATTTTGAGAAAATGTTCCTTATATTCGAAAAATTCTAATTTACGGGAAATGGCTATCAAAGTTTCTCAATACATTCCTGCACTATAGGATGGATTATCAGGGTCTTCTTCTTTATCCTCCAAAAGCTTCCTCTTTTGTCTTCTTTTCTGGCCTGTTGTTCCATCGTACTTCATATGCCTTTCTCTTCTTTCTGCTCCTCTTATCCTTTCTCTGTCAATATTTCTTACTGCTCATACAGTGTTCACCCCAGCTGTAAATCCTAATGCCTTCAGAACTTCACACTTCTCCCTTGGTTGTAGGTTGCTATTGCATCATAACTGCCAAAGTGCAGTGTTTTTATGCTTACAAACACCCTTTTAGGAATCACTTTCCAAATCAAATTGTTTACGCTCATATTAGGATTCTGCATCTTTCTGTGTAGACATTTGTGTAACAATTCTGGCTGTGCTAAGTCATGAAAAATTGGTTTTATTGCATTTATCACAGCTGCTGGCAAACCATGTTTGTGATCATAGTCCTTTTGGGAATCTTTTGGGCGCAGGCGGTGTTGAGGGTATTCATTGGAAGAGGCAGTATGAAGGAACAATGCCCACACTGCCTTTCGCATGTCACTAACATTACTAGTATTTTGCCTAATAGCATACCCATAGTATCTCTGTAGACGTTCAATCACCTCATCAGTAAGCCTGCCTCTCCCTCCTATTGTCTTTCCGTCACTGAGCTTACTTGAACCCAAAGTTGGTTTGAGCCTTCGAAGCTGTGCACCCATACGCTTTTGCACGTGCCCAGTGCATTTCAACTTTTCAACTACAAATTCATTTCCATATGGTTTCAGTTCCTCTATAGTCTTGAAACCTTTGGAGTCACCATCAGCAAGGTAGTATTTGTACCTAACGTTGTATCTGGGAACTGAACGTTCAAAAATTTGTTTCACTCCATCCACTTCCATTGCTCCACTTGATCCACTAAAATTTGCCACACAGATTCCACTGTGCTCTCCTTTGATTTTATTTTTGCACCTACAATGTTTTGATAATATTGCAACATCTATCACTTTTGCACTATCACCACAAGTAGCAGTTACAACCCCATTCAGGGATTTATGACCCCTCTTTTGCCAGGAACCATCTAATGCCACTACCAAATCCCTAGAACCACCGTTCATTTCTACAGATTCCTCCATTGCTTCCTTCATGGTTTTCAAAGCCACATCTTCAACAGAGGATCCTACCAGTTCACAGTAGTACCCAAATTTGCTTGGAGGTGATGGCAAGTTCATAATACCACAAAACAGTTTACCAGCAACAGACCCTTTTCCAATGGATCGAAGACCATACACAAGTCGAACATTCACAACAGACACTCTAGATCGTCCATTTTCACCAAAGAGACTGGCATGTGAATTGTAAAAAGTCACTTGATACTTGCAACATGCACAGATTATCTTCATCTCACAAGCTAAACCAAAGTGCTTTGTTATCTCTAGTCCCACTCCTACACTTGAACACATTTTGCACAGAACACTTTCTTTCAGCACAGAAGTTAATAATCCAATATTCAGTACTTCGTTAATATCATCACTGTCACTAACATATTCACGAAATCTGTCACTTCCACCAGTCAGCTTCTTGTTAGAAGATGTCACAGGGCTATGGCCGGCCATGTGTTGCTTAGCAGAAGAACGCACTGTTTCAGTAATTGTAGTATCGCAACTTGGTATTAGTATTAATTTTCTTTTCCCTACGTTCTTCCTCTTCTTATATACACGGTTACTAAAATGTGGCATCGTAACCAGAACAATGCTTTACACAAGAAGTGTAATACTACCAACAATAGGCGCAACACTGAACTAATTCGAAACGGTAAACAGCAAAGAGACGATGTTCCGCACTCTTAGTGCTTCATTTGTCACAGAAAACAATGTAGCCAACCCTTGTACACTTTCTGTATGCGTAACAGGCCGAGAAAATCCCAAGCAGTTCGCCAGGAAGTCATGAGAGGGTGTTAGATGCATTCAGCGGCCGCCCATTTCCTCTGTAGGCATGGGGGAAAATGGTAATAACTCCACTTCTAGGGCGAGTAGAACGATAATTCAAAGTTTACATTAAAGAGGAATGTTCCAATTAATTTTCGGCAGGAAAAAAAAATGTAGTTTTTTGGATTTTGACCACCTCCGGCTCCCCTTAAGTGTCTTCTCTAAACTTGAGATGGCCTACAGTACTGCTCCAAGACATAATACAATTGGACATCACTTTAGAAGGATCTTCCTGGGACATCTATCCCAAGTTCTTATTTATTTTGTTGAAGTACTCTTGGGTTGAATTCAGCAAGGAAATTATCTTTGCAATTTAATTAGCAGCAAATTATTCCAAATAGGGAGCCATTCCAGTGATCTTAAAATATTTTTCATGTGGTTTCACAATAATTGCTACACGTAATTTCCAGTTGATAGGGAGGCCAGAGGTATAGGTGGAGAAATCTAATGTCAAAATTCTTGTGAACGATTTGTGTGTTGTTTTTAATTCACCTGAATGAAACCTTTGGGATACAATTTAAAATTTTGCAAATTTCGTGAAAGAAAGTTTTGTTAACACTGCCTGGCTGGTGAGGAGAGGAGTTCTTCTGACCACCAGATTAACCTACAGTGTCCCAAGTTAAATCCCAAACCTCTCCAAAGTTTCTCAGTGGACAGTGGAATGTGATTCTTGCAGATGATGGTCCAGATGCTGTAGGAAGTCCTTTAATGAATGAGGCTTTCAGGCTCTCCCTGCTCCTTTCCTTATCAACACCCATGTAACACTATTTCTAAACAGTGTCATATACAGTAGACATCCAGGAGGTCATAGCTGTACATCACATTTCACAGGTGGATGTGAGTGAAGGAAATTTATCTGATTTATGTTGCAGCAGTTGTAAAGGACATGCCAGCCAGCATTGGAAAATGGTGTTTCCATGTACTTGTTGCCATCACAGTATTCCTGCATGTTAGGTTAGGTTCCATATCTGTTGGTACAATTAACAAGAGAGAACTACTAAATGGCGAACACGCATTGGACTATCTATATAATAACAATAATTACAATGGGTGTATCTAAATACAGACACTTTGTATGGTCTGTCTAGTAAAGCCTTTATAATTGGCTGTCTGCAAAACCATTTTGTGAAATAAAAGAATTTTATGATACGCTAAATTTAGGCTTTGGTTCTTATGATTTTAAGTTTGCGATTTGTCGTGACAATTTTGTTGATACAGTGAGGAATGCAGTGGTGTTAATTGTCTAGGGCAAACAGCCATTTTCCATTGTTTTGTCTCCTCACCTCCTTTCCCTTGTTTTATGTTAAGCTTAAATTATTAAAATATGTTTTAAATCAACTTCTCTCTCTCTCTCTCTCTCTCTCTCTCTCTCTCTCTCTCTCTCTCTCTCTCTCTGTGTGTGTGTGTGTGTGTGTGTGTGTGTGTGTGTGTGTCAACAATACTTTTAGCTTTATGGCAAAGCTCAATAAGTTTCTGAAATTATTTATTTCTTTTACAGTTTTGTGTTTCTATAAAAATTGGGTACACAGTGAAGAACTATACACATATGAGCACGCATACTCCAGATTGCACAGCGCTGATAGCAAATATGTTACGCATCTGTCACCAGTGGATGTCGGTGGTTCCCATGAACAGTATCATGCCACCAAAAATATTCTTGAAGCCCAGCAGAGAATCAAGGAATTGGAAGCTCAGATTAAGAAGCTAGAAGCAAGGATTCCACAGAGATATCCAGATGTTACTTTCTTGAACTATAAACTGAGAAAAAGAATTCTTGTTAGTACATATTTTTTTTTGCTGCATAAATGAAAGTATTGTTACTTACTGTTTTTGTGTGTGTGTGTGTGTGTGTGTGTGTGGTTTTTGCTGTGAGGTAGTCAAAGCACGTACAACCCGTCAATATGACAATAGAGTGCAGAACAGACAAATGACATGGTGTCACTTTGTTTGGTCAGGCAGGTCATGGATGTTCAGTGCTTAGTGCACTTCCTCTAGTAGGTCATACAGGCAGGTTCCCAGGTATTACCATGTTCCGGGTATATAATAAATGTCTTGATTCCTGTCATGAACAGTAAAATGTTGATGGTGAGGTTACAGTTACTATGGTGGATTGTAAAACCAGAGACATGGTCTGAAGCAAATGTCTCACATGTGTGTCTGTATTCACCATACATTTTGGGACACAAAGAGTTATGTGGGGGCGGGAACACTGACGTTAGACATGCAAAACCTGAAAAGAGGTTACTTGGTCTGACAAGTCATGGTACACATAGATAGATACACTTTGGTTGGTTGTGCGCCTGGGGTGGGGGGTTGGTTAATTGCTCAAAAAGCACATTACACAATTCATCCTGTGTTCCAACAGTGTACTGTTCTGGGAAGAATTGAGGGTAATATCTATTGGAGATGAGGTTAGGGGTTTATTATAAATATATATCTAACTAGTGAAAGACATAGATGTCTACTATATGATTATGTGCCTTCACCACCCTGTGTGTGTCAGCAGCATGGTACAAGTCTTTCAGTCAGATGCTACTTCAGCAACTAATATGTTCCTAGCGTACCCATAGTAATCCTACTGTAAGGGGTCCTCTAATTTTAATGTATGATCTAAACAGCGTGTCATTTGTGGCAGATCTTCGCATCATTGAGAAGTGATGGTTACATTAAAGACGGACTGAAATATTCTGTTGTTGGCCAGGATTTGGTCCTTCAGCCTTTGGGTTTCCAAGCACATGCTACTAGATTACCAGGCTTGGTGACCCTTTAGTTCAGGCCTGACCAAGATTTGCCCTCATGCTTCACGGGTGCAGCAGTGTTGCTCAGTGCTCTGGCTCCCCCGGCCACTTTGCTGTTCCTAGGTGGGATGTAAATGGGATATCTATATGCTGAAGGCTACACAAGGGAGAAACTGAGGAATATGTCTTTGTGACACAGTGTTATTATTTCTAAAATGCGAATATTGCAGCTTACTTTTATAAGGGTTTCATCAGTAATATCAATGTTCAACCTTTTACTTTCTTCCAAAGCAATAATTTTATTACTTGAGTTAGTGCGTTAAATAGTATATGGTTAGCAGAACTACAAAAAACTTTACGTACAGGCATTTATCATTGAGCTGTTTTGTTTAAACAATGGAAAATCCAGGATGGAATAATGAAAAGGGTGGATTGCTACTTACCATATAGAAGATAGGGTGATATGCAGACTGACACAGCAGATTGCTTCTCCCATCAGGTGCAATTGTTGTACACAGTCTGGACTCGATGGTCAGAGACAATGGTTTTTTTTTCTTTTTTTTCCCTGCATGTATGTGTTTTTTTTCTTTTCTAGATTAGAAGGTCTCTTGCCGAAAAGCTCAAATATATGGCAGCTGTGTTGTTTATAAATTTGTACAATTTCACTTTAGAATATTTTTAAATATCTGTAACTTTGATTTGTGATGCAGACAAACATAGTGGACTTACAATGATCAAAATCGTTTAAACCTTCAAGTTGGCAGGACTTAGTAAGCTTCGTAACTGAAAAAAAATTTTGCACATGTGTTGAACCAAACATTGGAATAACTTCGGCAGTTGGTCTGTGCAGTCAAGGATATTGTGATAGCATTTTAATAAAAATCTTTAAATTCCTGTCTTGGACAAACTGGTCATTGAGTTGCGTACTAGACTGTATATCTTGTCAGCCTAAGCTGGAAATGAGGTACATTAGCAACCATAACTGAAAATAGTCTGACAGGTAATTTGATATCAGTCTTTAGTCATGCAAAGTCTTAGAACCTCTGTGAGAACTCAAGACAGTCGCATCCGGTCTACAAATGACAGCCTCGAGTTTCGGGGAAATGTTCCATGTCATGAACTTGAAGTCCACTTTTCTATAAGATTAATTTTTGTTTGATTACTCACTCTTGTCTGCCTTACCTTACCAAATTATACTCCCCTTGTGTTAAACCAGTAAATAATTTTTTCCCCTAGTTGTCACCTTCAGTTCAGTCAGCATTCACTCTTGTTCATCAGAAGACAAGTGGGTCATATTGTCTTTGTGGCTGGTACTGTGATGACATTTGAATCACTGTACACTATGTGATCAAAAGTATCCGCCACCTGGCTGAAAATGACGTATAAGTTCATGGAGACCTCCATCTGTAATCCTGGAATTCAATATGGTGTTGGCCTACCCTTAGCCTTGATTACAGCTTCCACTCTTGCAGGCATATGTTCAGTCAGGTGCTGGAAGATCTCTTGGGGGATGGCAGCCCATTCTTCAGGGAGTGTTGCACTGAGGAGAGGTCAGTGAGGCCTGGCACGAAGTCGGCGTTCCGAAACATCCCAAAGGTGTTCTAGCCTATAGGATTCAGGTCAGGACTCTGTGCAGGCCAGCCCATTACAGGGATGTTATTGTCGTGTAACCACTCCACCACAGGCATTACATTATGAACAGGTGCTCGATCGTGTTGAAAGATGCAGTCGCCATCCTTGAATTGCTCTTCAATAGTGGGAAGCAAGAAGGTGCTTAAAACATCAATGTAGGCCTGTGCTGTGATACTTCCACGCAAAACAACAAGGGGTGCAAGCTCCCTCCATGAAAAACACAACCACACCATAACACCACTGCCTCCAAATTTTACTGTTGGCAGTACACACGCTGGCAGAGGATGTTCATCGGGAATTCGCCATACCCACACACTGCCATTGGATTACCACATTGTGTACCGTGATTCGTCATTCCACACAATGTTTTTCCTCTGTTCAACCATTGAATGTTTACACTCCTTACACCAAGCGAGGCGTCATTTGGCATTTACTGGCATAATGTGTGGCTTATGAGCAGCCGCTTGACCGTGAGATCTAAGTTTTCTTGCCTCCCGTCTAACTGTCATAGTACTTGCAGTGGATCCCGATGCAGTTTGGTATTCCTGTGTCATGGTCTGGATAGATGTCTGCGTATTACACATTATGACCCTCTTCAACTGTCTGTGGTCTCTTGTCAGTCAACAGACAAGGTTGTCCTGTACATTTTTGTGTTGTGCATACCCCTTCACGTTTCCGCTTCACTGTCAAATTGGAAACAGTGGGCCTAGGGATTTTTAGGAGTGTGATAATCTCGTGTTCAGACGGATGACACTAGTGACACCCAATCACCTCATCACATTCAAAGTCCGTGAGTTCCGCGGAGCGCCCCATTCTACTCTCACGATGTCTGATGGTTACTGAGTTGCTGGTATGGAGTACCTGGCAGTAGGTGGCAACACAGTGCATCTAATATGAAAAACGTATGTTTTTGGTGTTGTCCTGATACTTTTCATCACATAGTGTATTTCCAGCTCAAATACTGTGATGGCATATTAAGAACTTTGTGTGACACTAAACTTGGAGAGGTTGAAAAAAGTCAGCCAACTAGTTGCAAATAAAGGCTTATTGGAGCCCTTTACCGATATTTCAATAATGATATAATTAACTTCTTCAGAAGATGTAATGAACACCAAACATGACATTACTGGTTACAAAAAGGGGTATTTTAAACAAAACACAAGTAACAACTGTAGACAATAAATTTTAAGGTAATCATAGTCACTCGTTCCATCTTATGCTGATAAAGTACATTGAATAAAGCCAAATGGCTCTTGTTATACGAGACATGTTTTTCTTTTAATGTTTTTGAGTCTAATTTGAATCTGGAATCTTTTGGCTGTTCTACTTCCTCTACTGTCTGTAACTTCTTTGTTGCTAATTTGAAGTTTCTCCATTTTAACAAGGTTTCAATAAAATTTTAGTTCATTTTGCCCCCCTCCTCATCTTTTTAACAGTATTCATTACTTTTGTTAGAACATTTCTACTAAATGCACTGGGAGATGTCATTGCTGTGTTACTTTGTTTCAGAATGTTTTTGTATGCACTTTTTATATTTTTAATTTTGTTATTGCTTTAGATTAACATTGGTCCTATATGAGGCAAAATTTTCTTTTCTATTTCAATGTACATAAGTTACACAGTACATTCGAAGCACATATATTTAGTGCCCTCTGTACGTAGCTTTCCTTAATGTTAAAACCTGTACATTTGGGCATCTGACCTTTGGTGTTTGCGGCATACAACCTTATGCGAATGGACATCTGCACTTGGCATTTAATCTTCAAACCTGAGATGCTGTGTTCGCACACTCTTAAGCTATGGCTTGTGATATTTTGTTCTTAAGATGAATGTCTCGTACAACAAGCCATTTGGCTTTATTTAGTGTAGGGCATCAGCATTTAACTACCGAAATCCATACGAATAAACCTTTATTTGCCACTGGTTGGCTGACCCCCCCCCCTCCCCCCCCCCCCCTGCCAAACCTATCCAATATGTAAGTACCTCAGGCTTTCTGTGTAGTTAAGTAGCAAATATCATGGAACAGTTTTGCCTTGGTTATCTCAAATTATGAACCTATTTAACCCTTTGACTACTACAGACGTGCTCTCTGCTGAGTGCGACTTTGTTGTTGCTGTTTAGTATGTCTGAGAGATGGTCTTTGGGCCGCTATGAAATACATTAGATTAGATTTTTAAGAAAATTACATGGTGAAAAAAATTGAGTTTTACACATCACTCGATGAAAGATGGAATTTCTTTTTATTTGTCATAGTTATTTGCCGCATCAAATTAAGTAAAGCATTGTGTGAGATTTTAAAGAATTTGCAGGGGTAAAAATGCATTTCGTAAACTTTGCATATGGTTGATTTTTATCTCGTACATTGCTATGTATGAAATGTAGACAAGATATTGTAATCGAGAGCAGGACAACATCTTATTTTGTTCTCGAGTGACTGGTTTTTTATATCCAGAGGACGGTTGCATGCAGTGTGCCCAATCCAGTTGCTGCGTATCGAGAATTGCATGATCATAAATAGCTCAAGATAGCAAAATGAAGGAAGGTTTTTTTCCAAATGATACCCACAAGCTGTATGTTTGACAAATTATTGAAACTTATTTAATCACCGAGATATGGAAGTAACTCATCTACAGTAGGGAGAGGGTGAGTGGAATGGGACGCTAAACACATTGAAAGTGCTTGAGGAAAACCCAGGGGCTATGTTTAAACATGTGCTTGGCACCTAGGGTGTGTTAGAGCCTGACAGGTTAACTCGTCCACAGCAGTTAGAGTTAATTACATTTAGAATTTTCTCCTTAATTGTAATAAGAGTTGGAAATGAGGCATGCAAGGGCAGTTTGTGACACTTTGCCCATTTTAATACTTTTCTTGTTAAATAAACAATGGAAAATACAGGATGGAGTAATGGCAAAGTTACGAAAAGGATAGATTGCTACTCACCATATTGAGGAGATGTTAAGCAAAGGCAGGCATAACAAAAATACTGCTAAACAAATAAGCTCTCAGCCAAAAGGCCTTCTTTTGAATTAGACACCATGCACACACACACATTCACATAAACACAACTTGCACACACATTATCACTGTGTCTGGCTGCGAGCAACAGTGCATGCTGGGAGAAGCAGCCGGAATGGTAGGGGGTAAGGAGGAGACTGGGGCAGGGAAGGGGAGGGATAGCAGGTTAGGGGTGGGTGATGCTAAAGTGCTGCTTGTGGGAGCATATAGAGTTGAGGTGGAGAGAGGGTAAGACAACTAGGTGTGGTTAGGAGGTTAGGTGGAGGGCAGGGTTGGAGGGAGTAGGGGAGGAGAGAAGTAAAAAGACTGTGGACACATTGGTAGAATAGAAGGCTGTGTAGTGTTGGAGTGGGAATAGAAAGGGGATAGGTGGGTGTGGACAGTGACTAATGAAGGGTGAGGCCGGGAGGGTTATGCGAATGTAGGACATATTGCAGGGAGAATTCCCATCAGTTCAATTCATAAGAGGTGTTGTTGGTAGGAAGGATCCAGATCACACAGGCTGTGAAGCAAAGAAAGTTATGTTGGGAAAGATGCTCAGCAACTGGGTGGTCCAGTTGCTTCATGGCCATAGTTTGTCAGGGGCCATTCATGTGGACAGCCAGTTTGTTGGTTGTGATGCCCATGTAGAATGGAACACATTAGGTGCAGCTTAGCTTGTAGAGCACATGACTGGTTTCACAGGTAGCCCTGCCTTTTATGGGATAGGTGATGCTTGGGACCAGACTGGAGTAGGTTATGGTGGCAGGATGTATGGGACTGGGTCTTGTACCTAGGTCTATTAAAGTGGTATGAGCCATGAGTCAAGGGTTTGGGAGCAGGGGTTGAGTAGGGATGGATTAGGATATTGTGTAGGTTTGCTGGGTGTTGGAATACCACTGTGGGAGGGGTAGGAAGGATAGTGGGTGGGAAATTACTCATTTTAGAGCTTGACGAGGATTATTAAAAACCCTGTTGGAGAATGTGATTCAGTTGCTCCATTCCTGGGTGGTACTGAGTCACAATGCAAATCTTCCTCTATGGCTGCATGGTGGTACTTTGGAGGTGGTGGGTGGCTGGAGAGATGGTCCATGGGAGCTCTGTTTGTATACAAGGTTTGAAGGCTAATTACGGTCTGTGAAGGCCTCAGTGAGTTCCTTGGTATATCTTGAGGAGGACTGCTCATCAGTACAGATGTGACAGGAACAGGTGGCTCGGCTGTAGGGAAGAGAATTTTTGGTATGGAATAGGTAGCAGCTGTCTAAGTGGAGGTATGGCTGTTGGTTGGTTGGTTGGTTGGTTGGTTGGTTGGTCTGATGTGTATCGGAGGTACTGATGTAGCCATCTTTGAGGTAGAGGTCAACACCGGGAAAGGTGTCTTGTTGGGTTGAGGAGGGCTGGTTGAAACAAGTGGGGGAGAAAGTGTTGGAGGTTCTGGAGGAATGTAGTTAGGGTGTCCTCACCATTGATCCAGATCTTGAAGATGTCATCAGTAAATCTGAACAAGGTGAGGGGCTTGGGATACTGGGTGTTCAGGAAGGCCTATGAACAGATTGGCATAGGGCGGTGCCATGTGGATACCCATTTCCGTACCCTGAATTTACTTGTAGGTGATGCCTCACCGACTACAAACATAACCTCCCACCGTGGTATTCCTTCATCCACTGAACCTATACAATATTGTCACCCATCTGTACTCAACACCTGCTCCCAACCCCCTTGCTTCACGGCTGATTTACCTTGTAATAGATCTGGATACAAGACCTGTTCCGTACATCCTCCCACCACCACCACCACCACCACCACCACCACCACGTACCCCAGTCCTGTCATAAGCATCGTCTATTGCATCAAAAGCAGGGCTACTTGTGAAACCAGTCATGTGATCTACTGGGTATGCTGCAACTAATGTGCTGTGTTCTATGTGGGCATGATAACCAACAAGCAGTCTGTCCTTATGAATGGCCATCGACAAACTAGGGTCCAAGAAACAGATGAACCACACAGTTGCTGAGCACGCTGCCCAACATGAATGTCCTTCATTGACTGGTTCACAGCCTGTGCAATCTGGATCCTTCCTACCAATGCCAGAAATCCTGAATTGCACAGGTAGGATCGCTGCCTGCAATATATCCTATGTCCTCTTAACCCTCTTGGCCTCAACCTCTGTTAGTCACTGTGCTTACCCACCTGTCCCCTTCCCACCTGTTTCCACTCTAGCACTGCACAGCCTCCTATTCCCCCAACGCTCCCACAACGTTTTTACTCCCCATCCCTCACCCTTCAGTCACACTCTTATTTTTAAAGTAAGGTAAAAATAAATCTATTGTATGTTTCATTGTCTCGAAGATAAGCAGGTTGCTGTTATCCATCATTCATTACTGCATAGCACTTTGGTTTACATCTCAGTGGAATTGCCATACATCTTGTATCCCACTGTCCGTGCAGCCTCGAGACTGCATCTAGCTTCCCTACTCTTTCCCCACCAAATCACGGTATGCTACCACAATCAGCACTTTACTGTGCCCCACTCTATCCTGCTAACCCTGTCCTTCCCTGCCCCAGCCCCCTCCTTACCCCCACCACTGAGACTGCTTCTCCCATCAGACACTGTTGCTCTCAGTCCTGCCTTGGCAGCCAGAGACAGTGGTCAGGTTGTGTGTGTGTGTGTGTGTGTGTGTGTGTGTGTGTGTGTGTGTGTGTGTGTGTGTGTGGGTGGGTGCGCGCGGGCGGGCGGGCGGGCGGGCGTGTGCGTGCGTGCATGCACATGCTGTCTAATTCGAAAGAAACTTAATTGTTTAGCTATCTTTTGTTGTGGCTGTGTGCGCGTCTGGGAACATAGAATTGTGGATTAGTAGTTGTGATGAGTGTATTTATGTTATAGATCAAAAATTATGCACTGTTAATAAATTAATGTTATCACCATTAAATGCGAACATTTGTGATAATACTCTATGTTGGAGCTGAACTGAAAGTGTATAATTTGAGTGGCTACTACAGCTAAAATTGAGCTCTGGTCTGGTGCACTAATTTGTCACAAATGCTCTCATGACAGTACACTACATTTGAAATGAAAAGTGTTGTTCATAAAGGAATTAAGTGTGATAAGATTACTTGTAATGTTACTTTGGCAACAGACAAGTTGCCACAATTATTGATAATCAGTATCAAAATATTTTTCTTCAGATTACAGGTGGAGCTGGATTTGTTGGGTCACATTTGGTAGATGAACTTATGATGACTGGTCATGAAGTTATTGTGGTTGATAATTTTTTCACTGGACGCAAGCGCAATGTTGAACACTGGATAGGTCATGAGAACTTCGAGTTAATACACCATGATATTGTAAATCCTTTATTCATTGAAGTTGATGAAATTTATCATCTAGCAAGTCCTGCATCGCCACCACATTACATGTATAATCCAGTGAAAACAATAAAGACAAATACAGTGGGCACAATCAATATGCTGGGCAAGTATTCCAATTCACCTCTGTTTTGAATAGGAATCATCAGAAGCTCAATTCTACTTTTTGTGTGTTCTTATTTTATACAGTTCTATTTGTTTCTAGGTTAATATTACTCGCTAATCATTAACCCTTTCCACTTCAACACAATTTCTAGTATATCTCACATGCTCCATTCTTGAATCTGATTGTACTGGGCATCAATCGTCCTACATAGTACTGCCATCTCGGGAAACCTGTGTGGAGGGAGGTTACAATTAATAAATTAAAGTTAGTAGGAGTGAAATGACTAGTTCTTCAAATACAGTCCTTTCTGAGGAGGAGATTGTAGATCTTTTAGAGTAAGTTAAAATGAGTAAGGCAGTGGTTCTGATGATGATAGTGATTCATTTGTAAACAATTAGAGTGGAATGACTATGGGAACAGTTCAACTGGAAGAGTGTTAAAAAATGTCACACAGTGCAACATTTTGCATTGTATTGCTTATGTAAACATATTTGAATTCACATGCACTTTTTGTGTTAATGTATACCCTAATTGATGGTCAGTAGCATCATTGTTTCCACAAAGAGACTTGTACTCGTGGCGAAGATTTAAATAAGAGGGCACAGAGATGCCCCGTGTCTACATTATGGAGTGCAAAGGGGCTAAACATACATTTTCTGCTATGTTTGGGAACAGTTTCCCAGTTCCAGTTGTAATTTTCATATTTGGAGTAGTGAAACATCATTAGTACTGCATCTTCTACCGATGAGGTTGACTTACATCCAATACAGGGTTATTACAAATGATTGAAGCGATTTCACAGCTCTACAATATCTTTATTATTTGAGATATTTTCACAATGCTTTGCACACACATACAAAAACTCAAAAAGTATTTTTAGGCATTCACAAATGTTCGATATGTGCCCCTTTAGTGATTTGGCAGACATCAAGCCGATAATCAAGTTCCTCCCACACTCGGCGCAGCATGTCCCCATCAATGAGTTCGAAAGCATCGTTGATGCGAGCTCGCAGTTCTGGTACGTTTCTTGGTAGAGGAGGTTTAAACACTGAATCTTTCGCATAACCCCACAGAAAGAAATCGCATGGGGTTAAGTCGGGAGAGCGTGGAGGCCATGACGTGAATTGCTGATCATGACCTCCACCACGACCGATCCATTGGTTTTCCAATCTCCTGTTTAAGAAATGCCGAACATCATGATGGAAGTGCGGTGGAGCACCATCCTGTTGAAAGATGAAGTCAGCGTTGTCGGTCTCCAGGTGTGCCATGAGCCAATTTTCCAGCATGTCCAGATACACGTGTCCTGTAACGTTTTTTTTTTCGCAGAAGAAAAAGGGGCCGTAAACTTTAAACCATGAGATTGCACAAAACACGTTAACTTTTGGTGAATTGAGAATTTGCTGCACGAATGCGTGAGGATTCTCTACCGCCCAGGTTCGCACATTGTGTCTGTTCACTTCACCATTAAGAAAAAATGTTGCTTCGTCACTGAAAACAAGTTTTGCACTGAACGCATCCTCTTCCATGAGCTGTTGCAACCGCGCCGAAAATTCAAAGCGTTTGGCTTCGTCATCGGGTGTCAGAGCTTGTAGCAATTGTAAACGGTAAGGCTTCTGCTTTAGCCTTTTCCGTAATATTTTCCAAACCGTCGGCTGTGGTACGCTTAGCTCCCTGCTTACTTTATTCGTCGACTTCCGCGGGCTACGCGTGAAACTTGCCCGCACGCGTTCAACCGTTTCTTCGCTCACTGCAGGCCGACCCGTTGATTTCCCCTTCAGAGGCATCCAGAAGCTTAAAAATGCGCATACCATCGCCGAATGGAGTTAGCAGTTGGTGGATCTTTGTTGAACTTCGTCCTGAAGTGTCGTTGCACTGTTATGACTGACTGATGTGAGTGCATTTCAAGCACGACATACGCTTTCTCGGCTCCTGTCGCCATTTTGTCTCACTGCACTCTCGAGCGCTCTGGCGGCAGGAACCTGAAGTGCGGTTTCAGCCTAACAAAACTTTGAGTTTTTCTACGTATCTGTAGTGTGTCGTGACCATATTTTAATGAATGGAGCTACAGTGAATTTATGAAATCGCTTCAATCATTTGTAATAGCCCTGTAGATTATTTCAACAGCACTCTTGTACAAACTGCTGGAGAGTAACTCTATAATAGAGTAGCTTCACTGTTAACTGAAACTGACTGTTGAATAAACCCTTGGCAAAGTTGTTACCATTCCTTATCTGATGTAAATGAAAAACACATTTCTTTGTGATAGTATACCTTCATAGAAGCACTTGGACCATAACTGCACAATGAGCAAGTCCTTGGCTGTGGAGGACCACATTCAAGAAAAACTTCCCATTGTCACAGAGTTTGCACCCTTCCTGACTCTTTAAGAACTGTTTATAGCATTGACCTTATGTCTTCTACTTTTTGAATGAAGCTAATTGGTGTTTTCTGTCTGTCTACTATTATTGTTACATTGTTAACCATTTCATATGACTGGGTAGATGAATCAGTTTCTCATACTGAAGCAGTACTAACCTTTTAATACTTGTTTCAGTAGGTTCTAATCCAGGTAGAATTCTCATAGATGTTTCTTACTCCACTGGTTATAGTTCTTAATGATTGGTTGTGGACATTTTCTAACATTTAATGAATGATTCAAACTTAAATCACTACCTTGTACAAATGTAGAATATAAAAAGAATGGGAGGTACTCATTTATCTTTAATGGACAGAATATTGATATCATAAAGACATGACATCTTCAGAGGAACCCTGACCACTATTGGTACCCTGAGAAAATGTTGCCTGTGTTATTAATTTGATAATCATTTTCAACCTGGTGCACAGATCTTCAGGGCCAAAACTATTGCTGCAAAGCATAGTATGTTCAACAGTGTGTAACAGAAGATTAACATTAAATGTAAGTGCAACAAATTTAAATAAATGGAGTAATAGTAATGAAGAGTCTCAAAAACATGTGAATCTGTCATTAGTAGCTTCTTCGCAATGGGCAAGTGAATACTGATTTCGTGAGACCTAGTTGTGTCGTCATCAACTAGATTCTCATGTAGCCCTTTTCACGTGCCTGCACGTGCACTTAAACGGAAACCTTCATAGCCATATTGGTGAAAGTGCTCAGGTTCACAGTTGTCTTTCAAGTCAGTCAGTTGCTTTTACATCTTCTGATGGAATTCTCCTGTATCTGGTATTTCAGAGTATAATAATGATGGAATCTGGTTAATGTATCTTCCATGGATTGTAGAAGATTTGAGGAAAAACTATCTAAGTGTGTCATCATATGCAGTTTCTTGAAGATTCAGAAAGTGACAGAGTGCACTTTGACTCGAGTTATTGCTGTTGAAGTTGCAGTTTGGCCATGAATGAAGATATTTTTGCTTTAGACTTAAAGAAATTCATTTTGTCTTCCTGCAGCCTTGTCCTGACCTCGTTGGATGTGTCAGTTATATCTGCAAGACGGGCAATGTCAAGACATTGTAGTTTGAATGCTTAGATCACTTGACCAAAGAAATTCAACTCTTGCATCAAAAGGATGGGGAGGGGGGGGGGGACACTTTTATCTTGATAACTGCCTCATATCAATGTGTTGGAGAAGACATTTGAATTCTTTGTCAATTCCTTGACAGAGCTGAAGGAAAAGATGACTGTTCAAAGGATACACATTCCTATTGTTAACGTTGCTGACAAAGACAGAGATTTATGCAGTCTCTCACTTAAATTTGTTTAGCAACAGAGCACTACCTTTGGGTTACACAATGTAGGTTTTGAATGGTCTCTATAACCACAATACTTAGGAAATGATATTTTTATCTGAAAAAATCTTCTATTTTTATATTTGTAGTGAAGTCATGCTGGTGGTCAAATTTCTGGCAAACATCATTTCATCAATTATGTCGTCACTTAAGCTAATGGATCGAATGGCAGGGAGCAGCAGTGCCTCATAATCTATAGCTGTGGATCCATCAATTTGCATTACTAGTTGAGTGTTCTGAGAGACATTGAAATGCATTTCATCCACCTAAAAGGCCATCTCGCCAATTCTTTTCGGAACTGTCATTGTTCAAAGGAACTTATTTCATCCTGCCACATGCATCAGACTCCAGCACTATACCGATAGTTTATTTAGTTACATGGTATACAAGTGTTCTCCAAAAAAATATACAATTCCCCACATTTTGTTATAATAATAATTGTTTTTATAAAGCAAGGAGACCTTTGTGTGTGCAGAGAGTAGGCTTTCTGAATACCTTGCTTGCCGAAAAGCACTTTCCCAAGACGATCGCTTAGAATGTGGTAGGTTCCATAGCTTCATTTCACAATGAGTCTCCACGAATGATGCACAGTGCTGGATAAAGGGACGAGTCAGTGTTCCAAGTAATCAAGTGAATATTTTTAGAAGTGAAAATGTGCTTCCAAAATGCGCTGGTTATGCTGCTGAACAAATGCCATAGGTTTTCACCATGCCCAACTGATTCTAGGCACAATGTACCACAACATGTGTGCAGTGCCAGTAGTCTCAATATTGAGGCTTCTCTGTTGGTATATAATCAGTTTGGAAGATTTCATTGTTGGAACTTTGCCCACTTCATGCACTCGTATGGCCTCCAAGACAAGGCACCTACTAACATTACAGCAGCTGTGGATGTTTGAATATTAATCGAAGCTAATAATAATCATATAAAACTGTTGTTTTGTCTGTCTGAACATTCTTCTCCAAAACTACTAAACAGATTTTCAGGAGGTTTTCGCAGGCAGCTCGTGTATAGCTTGGGGCATTGTATGGGTTTAGTTCATCAAAATTGGATCACAGAAAAAAAGATGTCATCATTGAAAGTTTTATTAGTATTTCTATAAATGTGCAAGTAATCCTGTCTGTCAAGTTTTCACGACCAACCCATTGAACCAGTTTTAGTGTAATTTTGTACGAAGATAGCTTGAACACTGATGAAGAACATAGGCTACTTTACAAGTCTGTAGTAGAAAGTACTTCCCTCTGACAACCATGCCTCCATCCTTGCTACCCTCCCTGTTTACCTTTCCCTGTTGCTTCATAACCTGGGTTGTGAGTAACTGAATCCACTTTCCCTTCTTCCCTTTTTTTCCCCTCTCTCCTCCCTGATGAAGGAACAAAGTTCCGAAAGCTAGGAATGTAAATTTTCAGTTCTGTTTTATGTGTATCTATCGGCTGTACTGAGCTGAGGTAAGTACTGGCCAGCCCCTCTATCTCTTTGTTAGTATTTGTTTCACATCTTATATGAGATTTTCCATTAATCATGTAGAAAGTACTTACTGATTTGAAGAATATTATGCAGATTAGGGAAAAATATTTAGTCCTTTTGATCTTTATCAAATTTGTGTAATGTTTTTATTGGTTGATAAATGACACATAATAAGATTCAATGTAATGAATGCAATGCTTATGTAATCATCACTGTGTTTAATCTATACATCCACACTATTTGTTGCATGATTTACATATTATGTAATGTATAGCTTCTTCAATAGCATGATGCATAGATGTGTGCTCCTGCTCTTGCCCCTCTGTACTCACTGCTCAGCAGTGTCACTGCGCATGCCAATGCATTGTGTGTTGGGACAGCATGGGAGGGGGAAGATCTGGATGCACATTATGAACTAGGCTTACACAAACAGGTAGGTGTGAGAGCAGCTTATGTTATTGTATGTACAGTAACTTGTGTACTTACCATGGCTCATCATATCAAAGCTACTGATTTGCGAGCGCAGCTGCAGGTAACATGTATTTCTTACATAATTGTACTAAAAAAAAGTTTTTATGTTTAAGTCTCTTTTTAAGTTGTTCTGGTCTCATTTTTAAACCAAATGTGAATCGAAATATAATTTTAATAAATATATTTGACCACCTCTTTAGCCGAATTGTTAGCCACTGCCTTTGATGCTGAAAGACCCAGGTTCAATTCCTAATACCATCTAAGATTTTTTATTGAAGTAGAGGTCTGGAATGGTGTGGACTCAGCTTCATGAGGCCAAATGAGGAGTTTCTTGAATAAAGAACCACTGACACCATACAGTATTCAGCTACTGGCAATTTCTGCTGTAGGGATTGAACATGCTGATCATGTGTCCCCACACTCATGTACCACTCCTACTGACTTGAAGGTGTCTCTTTGCCAGTCAGTACAGGCATACTTTTTTAAAAATGATATTGGATTCAGCTGTCAGATGTTATCGTACCTATGTTTAAAAAGTTAAATTCATGGAAATTTTTATCTTGACTAAAACATCAGTTAAAAGAAAACACTGGCAGTTCATCCCCCAATATTCCTTTAGTGCCCCCCTTTACAAACCCCTCCCCCCCCCCCTACCTCTCCACACCCTACCCAAATATCCCCATCTCTCTCCTGTGGTGTCAGCAGCTTGTGGTCTAGTGGCTAGCATTGCTGCCTCTGGATCAAGTGGTCCTGGGTTTGATTCCCGGCTGAATTGGGGATTTTCTCTGCCCGGAGATGGGGTGTTTGTGCTGTCTTCATCATTTCATCATCATCATAATCATCATCATCATTCGTGACAGTGGCTAGATTGGACTGTGTAAAAATTGGGACTTTGTACGGGCACTGATGACAGTGCAGTTAAGTGCCTCGCAAACCTGTCATCATCTCTCCTGTGGCAGTAATAACAAGTTGGAGAACAACTATTGTAAAGCGCCTTCATAGTTGGGCATCGGTGGACAACTTCCACTTCTATTAAAAGTCCTTTCTGGTAGAGTGGTTTATTGCAAATTTATCTAAGTAAAAATTGTTCTACAGTATAGCATATTCCATTTCGCTTATCTGTAAATCGTGTAACTAACACAGTAAAAACCATTGTAAAAATGATCATTTTTTTCTTCAGGACTGTATTTCTTGTTCATTTTCAAACCTCACTGTGACAACTCGTCATTAGAAATTGACCACCCTTAGCTGGTTGGAGGGATAGGCTGTGAGCATAGATTTACTCTCATACAAGTGTTTGAATACTCACTCACCTTTCAACTTAAAGACTCTATTCTTAACTTGATAAAACAGTCATCTCTCATTGCATGGTATTAGCTGATAAAGCCACTTGGCAGCCACACTAGAAAACTTAATATTACTAGTTGTAGGAGGTCACAAATCCCTTGAAGTGCTTCAGCCAGAGGGATGAGGATCAGTTAAATAAATTAATGTGTACTACTCTTTCTATATATATGTATCATTCATTTGCTCCTGACTTGATAGTGGGTGTAGCTTCTGTGAATCAACTTTTATAATTTGAAAATAGTGAATAGACCCCAACTGTGAGCCCATTAAGACTTGCAACTGGAGCTCGTAAGACAAGCCCCCATTCTGCGATGAAGGAAGGTGGTGCAGTGGTATAGGCACTGGATATTGCTTTTGGGAGCAGTGGGTTTCAAGTTTTTCTCTGGGCATCCACATGTAGCTTTCTGTCCCCCCCCCCCCCCCCCCCCCCCCCGCTTCTCCCCCTCCTTCCATCCTCCCTCCCCCACCTCCTTCCCTTTCCCTCATAACAGATTAAGGAAGATATTGGGAAGGTTCTCTGTGTAGGACATGGCCTAAATTATTTTATTTATTTATTTTTTGCCAATCTGTGCTAGCATTTGGTCACTGACTTATTTGTTGATAATGTGGTAAACTTAAGCTTCCTTCTTTTCTGAGAATGTAAGGGAAGCTACTCACAGTGCTTTGTCCCCCTTTAAAACATTCGGCCAAAGAATCTTATGCCATTGGGGAATCCCAGCCAAATGACTCATGATTGAAAAAAAATTGTAAAAATGAAAGTTCTCCAATAGTATTATAGCAACCATTCACCTTGGTTGATAAAGAGGCATAAAAAACATTTTTAATTACCATATGAGTATGACCTATGTTTCTTAAGTGCACTTACAGTACCTATATTTTATTAAAGTCAACAAGTGGAACACGTCTTTAAACTGATCATACAAGCTGTTTCTCAAGAAGTGGACAATTAAGGGTGTCTACCAGTGTATTTACCATTGCAGTTCACACAAATATGTCCAGGAAATGGAACTTAAATAGTAAGTCCATTTTCTGTAACATCCTGAGGATAAAGAGTTGAGTGCAATACTCATTGCTCTCAATTGTATAAAATTTAGCCATAAAAAGGATAACAGTGCTCGTCATGTTATCGATAGAATATACCCAACAGAAAGGCTTGTCATTCACAATTTTTGCAAAAGCGAAGTTCACTAGTATCATTATGGTGGGTACCTGATTGAGTTAGATTTGTAGCAGTAAGATAACAGATTGAGTTAGATTTGTAGCAGTAAGATAACAGATGTGGCAGCCAGGTAGACTTGAGGAGAATTAAGTGGCATTATGCTACATCTCCAAATGTGCACTGATGTTATCGGTACGGAGTAAAGTTATGGCTGTGTGGAGGGAAAAGAGACAAAAAGTGTAACTGAACAAGCCTTGGAAGATCTAATTGATCTTTGTCAGGGTGTACCTTTGTTTCAATGCACTTCGATGGAAAGAAGTAATTCTAGCTCACTTGTAGCACATGGAGTCCTACTGCATCATGAATGGCCTGCATGAAGTGATCACTATTGCAGTGCACTGTAATTTAAGTATGTGCTAATTTGTATTTTAACAAATTTGTATTTTAACAAATGACAGTGATAATTTGAGGTGCATGTTAATGTTTTGTGATCCAATGAATCTTGTTCAGATAATTTAATGAACGTGTTTCCTGGCTGTTTTATGATCTTCAGGGAAATTACTGTAATATTTTTCGTTAGTTGGCTGTATATTATGATTTTTAGTTGAGCTATATTAATTGAATTGAGAGGGCTGTAATGATCATAATGACAGCATTAAAGTAAAAGTGCAGAGAGCAACTAGATGAACCTCTCCTCTGCACTAACATTGTCATGAGGAGTAATGTGGAGGGACATCCAACTCAGTCATATAGTGCAGCTAAGAAGGAAGGATTTAATGTCCCATCATAATTGAGGTCAATAGAGATGAATCACAAGGTTGGAATGTTTCAAGGATGGGGATGGAAATCAGCTGTGCATTTTCAAAGGGAACCATCTCAGCATTTGCCTGGAGCAATTCAGAGAAATTGTGGAAAACCTAAATCTTGATGGCCAGATGCAGATTTTAACTGGTGTGTCCTCCTGAATTTGAGTCCGTTGTGCTAACCACTACACAGCTTTGCTCAGTGCAGCTAAGAGAAGAAATGGAAACTGCATCTTTTGTATTATGTTGAAAATTGAAAGGTTTAGATTGGTGTAGAAAGTTGATTAACATACCAGTATTTCAAGTTATTAAAATTACCTTAAAAATTAAAATGATGATAACAATAAGTATTTCTGCCATATAAATGTCAGTTATCACAAAAATACAAAACTGGAAATAAGGCTGTGCACTAATCTCACATTGGTTGTTAATGCACTAAAGTGTTATTTGACTACAGTAGTTTGCTGGTGTCAACCTACTGAGTTCCTCATTGAAGGTGAGTGAAAAAAGAAAGAAAGAAAGAGCGTGCGTAGTGTTACATTAAGTTGTGTGAAATCAATGAAATATTAACGCTAAATTTTATATTAGTAGTCAGTTAGCCTTAAAATATCTGTTTCTAGTGAAATTAAAAAGATTTTTTTACTGCTTTATGATTAACATTTAATCGGTTGCAATAATTTAATTTTGTTTACAGGGCTGGCAAAAAGAGTTGGTGCTAGAGTTTTGATTGCCAGTACATCGGAAGTGTATGGCGACCCGGAAGTGCATCCCCAACCAGAAACTTACTGGGGCCATGTCAACCCTATAGGTGAGAATCAAACAGAAAGAAATAATTATATTCCTTATAATGAACATGTAATACATCGGTTTACACACACACACACACACACACACACAATTTCCACAGTTGCAGTGTGTTGTATGACAGGTTAGAAGCATGTGCTCGACAGAGTAGATGAAGAATAATGTTGAACATTAAAAAATTTCAGCATTCTGCTATAATTGTTGAGTTTTGAAGCATAATTTGAAGCTGAATAAATATAAGATGCATAAAATCGAAAATTTCTTTTGTTAGCCAAATTTTTGAAGAAATGATAAATTGCTGAACAAATATGATTTCTAAACTCTATTAAATCTTCATAGCTTAGTATGTATTACATTAATTGTTTAGGTCCCAGGGCATGTTATGATGAAGGGAAAAGGGTTGCTGAAACACTAAGCTATGCCTATGCAAAACAGGAGAAAGTTGATGTTAGAGTTGCAAGAATATTTAACACATATGGACCAAGAATGCATATGAATGATGGAAGAGTGGTATCAAACTTCATTCTTCAAGCCCTTAACAATGAAACCATCACAGTGAGTTTCTACATCCTTTTGACATTATAGTATTTAAGTAAAATGATGAAGGTTAGAATAAATGATCACAGCAATGTAAGTTGCACTTCATACCTTTAATTACTGACATTAATGGTTGCTTACATTTGAATGTGTGTATAAATTGTGTTTGGGTGGACGAAAAAGGATTTGTAAGTCCTTGATATTGTAGTGGCCTTTTTGTTGTCCTGGCATTTGCTAGTTGAATTGTATTTGGTGAAGTTTGACTGTTTGACAGCATGACACAAGGTAACTGAAATTTCGTATTGTTAACATCAACACATTTGCTTAGTTTTCTTCTGCACTCATTATTTATAAAACACTTCTGATAAGGGAGAATTAGCATTTGTACTGCCAATAAGTTCGCCTATAGTCCATTCCCGAAGAGGTGAATGAGGGCTTTGAGGGCTCCCTAGTTCTGGATCAGCAGAAGCCTGTCAACTTTGGCGTGCTCATGTTTTGTGGGCTGCTGCCATCCTTAGTGATCAAATACAGAACCTTGCATATGCAATCATTTCAAAGTGATTGTTATGTAATTTTTATTATTTTTTAATTGCCACAATGTAAGTTTAGTACTAGTTGTTTTTAATTTCGAATTGTTTATGTGAACTGTTAGTGACAAGCACCGTCATTCAATGTTAGTGACAAGCACCGTCATTCAATATGCAACCATCAATTTAGATTTCACGAATCCTGTAAGCTTCTGTTATGCTCCTGTCTCACTTTTAACCTTCATAAACGCGCAGTATGCACCGTATTTTACAGACTATAAGACACACCTTAACTTTTAAGCAGTTTTTTTTTTAAAGTAACATTTTTACCGTCAGATTGCAAAGCCAGACTAAAAAAAAAATTGTAATTTATAAAACCGAACTTATCTTTATAAATCACTGAAAATCGTCAACTGGGCTGCTTCTTACTCCTCCTCCTCCTCCTCCTCCTATTTGCCATCATCAGTGTTCTCTTTATATATAAGATGGTCTTCACTGCCATCGAGAGCATTACTTATGCCACACTTCATGAAAGATTTAACAATAACAATTTGTATACGCTCCGGGACAACCAGGAAATCCGGGAGAAACCCGGGAATTTTTTTAAGCAGGAGAAAACCAGGGAAGACCTGGGAATCTTTTTATAATTCCAGGTATTTGTCATTGTTTTAGTGTTCAGTAAAATTTTGTAACAAACAATTTTACTGTATCCCGCTGCTGCAGAATAATACTTCAGCAATGAAACATAAACGAGAGGAAAAAAACCAAAATATAACTTAAGTTGCAAAGTTCATGCGCCATTTACAACAACAAAACAAAGTGCATGCCAAAAGCAAAATGTGTCAAAGACATGAAAAATGTTCACATTTAAAGACAATGAAATATTTTATAACAGATACCTGTTTCCGATGAATGTGACATCGTAACTGTTTACATTAAGTTTGTTTGAGCAGTTGCCAGCAGGCTCATGTGCATGCGCAGTTGAGTTGCGTATGAGCAGTACCTTCTCCCTCTTCTGGCTACTTGAAGTGTGGCTGCCGCAGTAGCAAGGAGCAGTTACGCTACCCAGAAAAATTTTTCTGGTACGCTCAAGCTGCCAGATTCATGCATGCACAGAGCAGTCTGGGTTGTAATGGGGTGGGAGATGGTTACCGTGTTCAGGTTTGGTGATTTTACTGCTTCCTCTTCGTTTACAGTTTACACATCAAATGAAAACAAAATGGATTTCTGTGGCCGGAAGCTATCAAGTGAATTAAAACACATTCTCATAATTACGGGAGGCTAAAATATGTTACTGGTTTAAGTTTTCTGATTTTATTTTATTTCCACATTTTTGGTAGTAAAACATTAATCATCTTGTTGTAAATGAAGTTGCTTTTGTGGTTTGCTAAATAAATGTAGTTTTCATTAATCTTTTCCGCAGATGCAGTCAGTTTTAAGATACGAAGTGTTTGTTCCACGCTATTGGCTAGCTTCAACTTTTCATAGAATTTCACATGACAATTTTTATCTTCTGGCATGTATGGTATAATAAAGAACCAAACGTGACACACTACACTACTGCTACTCCAAGAAAATTTGCATCCCGAAAAGTTTACAGAAAAGCTTATCATCAGATAGGGGCCTACTTTGTTGTGAATCTACACATATGAATGTATCCTCTAAGCTGAATTATGCATTTTAGTATGGTTTACGGAACTCCCATGCTCTTGAAGTATCCTCTGATGCCCTATTTCTTTTATGACGTCATGTAAGATCTCTTAATGCTATATGTGTACAAATGTACTGGCTTCCAGTGGCCTACATGCAGTAATGCCTGTTTTCTGGCGCTCTGTGGCAGCTGCTGAAACAAATCCATGTCTAAGAGGTCACGGGGAAAATATTTCGAATATTTCTTTAAAAAGCGTCATTTTCAAAGGAAATTTCCTTTTACACAAGGTGAATTATATTACGTGTGAGAAAGTGTAGTGAATTTCTTAAATCACAGAGCATTTGACTCTAATGTAAAACTTACACTTTGAGTACCAGCTACTTTGAATAATTTCAAGCCCAGGAGACCAGACATTAATGTCATTGTTTAAAATTTTACTGATGCATTTGTATGATGTATCTCAAAGTGTAACGCATGCTAAAAAGGCCAGTATTATATGTGAAAGATTAGCTTTTCTTGTAGCTACACTATGTACATTAACTTTTCCTACTTACGTGTTCATGCTGCTTAACAGTGATGTTGCTATTGGCTGACTGCATGTCGTGTCATATGCTCTGAATATCTGCTGTCATTGGCTCGCAAGATCATGCGACATGAGCTATGATTGGCTTACCAAAGTGCATTGCAATCTTTTTCAGTGCTTCAGAAACTATAAAGTGCTGTGTTTGTTGAAATTTGAATTTATACTTTCGTAATACGAAAATATTTAGTGTATTGTAATATGAAAATATGCAGCGTACATGTTGCTGCACAACAAAGGTCTTTCGTAAATGCCCCCCCCCCCCCTCCCCCGCCCCCTCACGCCGAGTTTCATTTTCATTTTCTAAAGTGCCGGGTAGTTCTACGCTGGTGTATAAAACCTTTGTTGTTCTAAGGATTGATATTTTTACAGCTCCAAGTTAAAGTACACTGCCGCTTATTGTGGGAAAAAATGTATTTTCACATTGGAAGAAGTAAATTTTCACATCGCAAAAAGTGTGTTTTTAACCGGGAGATCCGGGGAAAATTCAGAAAATTTTTTTTCTTGTCCGCATATACACCCTGAATAATGTCCTCTCGCACTCTAGACCATGACTTCTATCCAATGACACACTTGTTTGATTATAGGTCGTTTCAAAGCTCCCTTCATTGTGAATTGATGTTGGGTTTCGTCTACCATCCATTTGTTCCACTTCTCTCTAATATACACATTAAGTGATTTATTTATCAAGACATCAGGAGATTGCAGTTTTGAAGTAAGTCCTTCCATAACAGCAGCAAGCTCCATATTTCCCTGTCTCAATTTCTCTTTCACAGAATTTTTCAAATGACTACTAAACAGATCTAGCACGAGAACAGAAATCTTCTTTAATAAAGCACCTTTCCTTCCTCCCACACTCTTTAGTCCATAATTTCATAGCAGCCTCATCCATCCAACCCTTGTCATATATGTGAACAACAACACCTGGCGGTATTTCAGAAGGTTTTGGCACTGTTTTGCACTTGAAAATGATAATTGGATTACGTTAAGTACCGTCAACACAGTATGAAAGGACAACAGTGTAGCGCATTTTTTGACGATTTTAGCACCTTTCACAGCAACAGTTCTGTTACTTGACACATAAAAAGTCAGAGGAATTTTTTCCATATTCACTATTTGGCTTAGTTCCACACTGATTTTCTTTCGATGTTGAATAATAAAACCATTTTCTTGTTATACTCTCGTGGTATTTTCTGAGCTATTTTGGTTTTTGTTCACAGGGTAAGTCCATGACGCTTCACAAACCCGGAGCACCAACCAACTCCACTGTTAAAGTTTGTGTATTTGAATCATTTTGTATTGATTCCAGTGCCATTCTGATGGTGTCCTTGAACCTATTTCAATGCATCACCTTCTAGTTCTTGCCATTTTGAATTCAGTCCTCTATTTGCACATTTAGTCTTCCTCATTTTTTTCAGTCCTTCATCAGCCTACCGATTGTGAATGATGATTTTGTAGAGTGCCAAAGTGCCACTCAGCAGCTCCATGTTGTTCTGCATATACTGCTGCTTTCAATATATAGCCCACATCATATGAAGACCTTTTGATTTTGTTCCATTATATAACTAGCTACTAACAAAAATATTGTACTGTTACCGACAACAAATCACTTCCAGTTCAAGTTCACTGACACCATAGACTGCAATGACACATCGTAGGCTAGACACTGTGCTGGGTTTGTAATGGCTGGGTGGTGGGAGATAGTGTTAGCAAGCTTGTGAACCCCCACAACTCATGTTCATCACATTGGTACACCACTGGTGTCAGTTGAGTCCAGTTTTGCCAGATAGAGATAGATTTCCCGCCACTTCAAATATATAGCTATTTTTAAGGTTGGCGGGGATTATAAATCAAACACTAGATATTTTTATATTAATTTTGATTATAAGATCACCTGAATTTTGGAGGCAGTTTTTTGAGGAAAAAAGTGAATATTGTAGTCTATAAAATACGATAACAGTTGACAGTTGGTATGGCAGCCAGTAGATGGCACTGTCAGGGCCACTTGGAAAGGTGCTGGAGTCTGCTTCCCCCACTCCCCGTACCCTCCTTCACGATTCTTTCATTTCTGTGTGGTATTACTTTACATTTTAGTCTGGTACCTGTTTGTAGTGCAGATGTAATTCCCAAATTTTTACACATCCAAAGTGTGCATAAACACTCTCCTCATTGACATCAGGTGTGTGTGACTTTTTTCATTTCATAGTGCATCAAAAATCCATGTGCTATTAGTTGGTACATCACAAAAACTTAAGTGTAGTATTAATAGTAATTCATTCCACTGAGTGATCACAGCATAAAGTCTTAAAGTGATAGAAAAGTGAAAAACAAAGAGTATGAGAGACGGCAGAATAAAACATGAAACTCGATGAAATTATGTGTCGGTATTTTTAAGAATTGTGATAAAAATAGTTTTTAACATAATTTGTCAGTGATGAATTCACACAATGCTGTCTGTGAAATTATAAATTTACAGAATTCATGTTTGAGTAGAAGTAATTGTGAAATTACACTTTCTTGGTATTGCTGCAAGAATACACTTAAAGTTTGCACAGTCTTGCAGCCCTTTACTCATTCAGCGCAGTTACACAGCCTTCTCTAAACTTTTTTCTTACAAGGGAACCTCCGCATCGCACCCCCCTCAGATTTAGTTATAAGTTGGCACAGTGGATGTGCCTTGAAAAACTGAACACAGATCAATCGAGAAAACAGGAAGAAGTTGTGTGGAACCATGAAAAAAATTAATAAAATATACAAACTGAGTAGTCCATGTGAACATATGCAACATCAAGGACAATCGGAGTTTAGGAGCGCCATGGTCCCGTGGTTAAAGTGAGAGCTGCGGAACGAGAGGTCCTTGGTTCAAGTCTTGCCTCCACTGAAAATTTTACTTTCTTTATTTTTGCAAAGTTATGATCTGTCCGTTCGTTCATTGATGTCTCTGTTCACTGTAATAAGTTTAGTGTCTGTGTTTTGCGACCGCACCGCATAACCGTGCGATTAGTAGACGAAAGGACGTGCCTCTCCAATGGGAACCGAAAACATTTGATCGCAAGGTCATAGGTCAACCAATTCCTCCACAGGAAAGCACGTCTGATATATTCTATATGACACTGGTGACGGCATGTGCGTCACATGACAGGAATATGTTGTCGGCCCACCTAACTTGTACACTTAGCAAATGGGTAAAAAGATTCTTCTACCTTGCCCGATATAGGGTTTCTTGTGGATGTGATAATCACTCCCAAAAAAGTGATGAAAACATAAGAGTTTGTCACATAAACCGAAAATAAAAAATTAAACTTTTCACTCGATGGAAGACTTGAACCTGGGACCTCTCGTTCCGTAGCTGCTCTCGCTAACCACGAGACCACGGGACTCCTCGATTACCATTGTCCTTGATGTTGCCTATCTTTGCATGGATTACTCACTTTGTATATTTTACAAATTTTTTTCATAGTTCCACACAACTTCTTTCTGTTTTCTCGATTGATCTGTGTTCAGTTTTTCAAGGCCTATCCACTGTGCCAACTTATATCTAAATCTGAGGGGGGTGCGATGGGGAGGTTCCCTTGTTAGCATATTTAATTATTTACTGTGTTGGAAGATAGATGCCCGTTTAAGTTACTGTGAGAGTACAGTTAAACATTTTTTTCACTGAATATTTATTTTTTATTACTTTATAAGTGTTAATGGGCCTAAGAGGCCTTTTATAGGTACTACAGTACTTGAAATTTCACTCATTTGAGACTAATAAATGTGCTCTCACATAATGTCTGGCAGTGCAGGGAGGGGGGGGGGGGGTATTATTGGTTGAGTTAATCAGGGCTGGTTCAAGAACATTTTTCCTCGCAAGTGAATCTGCTTTGCTCCCTCCTCCTTCACTTTCACCTATGTTAGTTTTTGCTGCTTGTTGTGTACATCCTTTATACAGATCTTACACTTGAGTGCCCTTGCCCTTGGTGCCCTGAGAGGCCACTACAAATTGTGATGCATCATGTAGGTAAATCTTACAGTCGTGGTGTATGTCTCAGCTTGCCACCCCAAGTGGCATCTTGTGTCACTTGAGCCTTAAATAGGTCCTGGAATTAAAAAATGGCTTCTTTTAGTACGTGAAGCAGTTGCCATTGATTCCACAGAGTGGTAACAGTATGTAGTATTGTGGGTGTAATAGACACAGTAAAGTGTAAACACTGTAAAAACTATGGATAAACAAAAGAGTAATTGATCTTTTGTTTTTAGTTATTTAGTATTGTTATTGAATCTTACACTAAAAGATAATGTGTGCATTTATAATGGTTTCTTTTTGTGGTGCTAAATAAATAATTATTTTTATTAGGTCCCTTAAATGTTGACCCCATTGTGACTGTGAGTACACAAGAATAGCTCCAATCATTGTTCCAATGTTACTGTAATAATTTGAATGTCTTTTTTTCGTGGCAGACTCACCATATAACAATACCTGTATGGAAATACCCTGTGTGGTGAAAAAATACAAAGATGGATTTTGTAAGTGGAGTCCCAGTTTATTACTGCACATATTAGCAATGGGGTAACAAAGTATCATTACATTTCGGGATAGTTTGATAGCGAGTTGCTGAGCTAATTGCAGATTTCATGTCCAAACTGTTACTGACTTTTCGAGAAACAGGCTTAAAAACACCTCGTATCACAGAAATCGGGAATCAGAATCACACAAAGTTAAAAATTACTAATCAAAGTAGAACTAAGACACAAAAATTCGTCAACTTTGCGGCAAGACATGCATGCTGTTGCTGAAATGCGAGTAACCAATGATATTTTATGAGCTATATTTTTTCAACAACTACCAACCGCTGAATGTTCTATCCCCTCCAGACCCAAGGTTGCGTTTTGTGTGTTTTTGAAACTAGGATCTCCAAGCGTGTGAAAACCAGTCATTAATACATTAGAAAAATGAAAATAAATTTATTTTCAGAAGTTTCTAGAAATTTGGCAACTGCACAGTTGTGCATCTTGGCCCTAAACCAAAACTTTTTTGTGATATATGCAATCCAAGTCTGTCATATTTTCACTCATTTCTTTGTGAGATAAAAGCAAAACAGTTGGCATCTTTTGATAAACACAGGTACACATCAAAACTATCAAATATTTTTTTCTTCTAGGCTGTTTGCAACAGGTTTTGTGGCAACTTCTTGCAGCAGAATATTTATCAAATTTTAGTGACCTCTTATTCATGCATGGTGAACATGATGGTTTATATCTTTTGCTTTCAGCTATAATAAGTGGCCGTCTCCTTCGGTTTCATCATGATCATCAATCCCTGTAAGGCTTTCCATTCATGCTATGACAAGGTATTCCCTCATGGCCATCTGGAATATGTATGTCTCTTATTAGAACTTTTTTTGCCTTACGATAATTCCTATACCAAATTCACGCATGCCACATCCATCAAATGTAAATTTATCTGGAGGATCCACTTTATAGTTTTTATGTATATAATACGCCTCCATCTGCTGATCGCACACTTCAGTTCCTTTTATTGATTGATTGCACTTGCATGCAGTTTATGTGCACGCCAATTAATTTCTTGATTTCCTGTGAACTTCTTGCAGGTTGTAATTCTGTTTTAGCCATGTAGCAAATGTCTGTATAGGTTGCTGCTTTTTGGAACAATTGTTTATTGATGGAATTTAGGAAATAAGATGCTGGATTTGTAACTTTGACAACATACTGAAACAAATGAAATGAAACTTTTCTTGAACAATATTGTACAAAATTTCTGCTTTAATATAAAGCATGAATAGTAAGGTTTACTGCTGGCTCTGATCTTCAGAAGGTGGTGTCACCTGAGAAAGTGTTGTCAAATAGGTTTTTCACCATTTGCCTGGTGCAGTTATAGTCAGAAACATGTATGTTTGGTTCCTTTGCTGTCATGTATGTTGTTTATGTTCCCCAGGTTTTCAGTTTAGTGTTGTTAGATGTCATCTTCATTGTACTGTGAAGTGAATATTTCTTTAAAATCTTCACCTGTGAAGATGACCCAGATGAACTCCTCCAGGAATTTGAAGCATTTGTCTTTGCATTTAGGAGTCAAGTAGATTCAAGTATATCACCATCATTGCTTAAATCATCTATATCTTGTGGATTTAGCAAAGCAGCGATCACAGTATCACTCACAAGTGTTGAAATAGGACCAATAATTTAATTTTTTTGTTTGATTAATAATAACTATTAGAGTGATATTATTAAAGTAATGATAAAACATCACAAGACCATATGAAATCAACTGGCTTTCAGACATGATAGATACAGACATTGAAACAATTGTGAATATCAGCACTCTGTCAACAAGCTAATGTCTTAAAAAATCTGACATTAGGCCCGACATGCACAATTGTGCGTTTGCTAATGTTTCAGTGTGTATGTTATGCTGAAAATAATCTAAACTGAACTTACATTATAACAATAGAGACAAACAGTTAAATATGTGCTACCCTTTTTATGCAAATCTAGAGTTACGTGATTTATCTGTTTGACTGCTGTGCACCTCAATTCCGCCATTCTGCCCCACACAGATTCAGACGTGTTTCATGCAGAATCATTGTATCCACAGAGCTGGTTTGATTGATAGAGCCAGTGTCGTCCAAACGAAGCAGAACTGATTCATTTGCATCAAACAAGGGAAGAAAATCATTATCTTTGGAATTTAATCTTTATATTATCAAAGGCTTCAATGCAAAAATTAAAATTGCCAAAGAAGTTTGATCTACCGGAGTAAACAGTGAAAACAATTGTAAAAGGTAAAGAAAAAATTCTGGAAGCTGTGAGAATTGCTCAGTCTTTGAACTTAGGTATTATTCGTAAACTTCATGGTATTATCGCTCAAATGGAAATTGTCCTGTTGATTAGAATGTGGTGTGCTCTAAAACTAAGCTGATATTTGAGAAGCTGAAAGAAGAAACTGGGGAGGCAGCCAAAGATGAGGTGTTTGAAGCTAGTAATGGTTGTTTTAGCTGATTCAGAAGTCGTCTTAATTGGCATGTTGTTGTTGTGGTCTTCAGTCCTGAGACTTGTTTGCTGCATCTCTATGCTACTCTATCCTGTGCAGGCTTCTTCATCTCCCAGTACCTACTGCAGCCTACATCCTTCTGAATCTGCTTAGTGTATTCATCTCTTGGTCTCCCTCTATGATTTTTACATTCCACACTGCCCTCCAGTACTAAGTGGTGATCCCTTGATGCCTCAACACATGTCCTACCAACCGGTCCCTTCTACTTGTCAAGTTGTGCCACAAACTCCTCTTCTCCCCAATTCTATTCAATACCTCCTCATTAGTTATGTGATCTACCCATCTAATCTTCAGCATTCTTCTGTAGCACCACATTTCGGAAGCTTCTATTCTCTTTTTGTCTAAACTATTTATCGTCCATGTTTCACTTCCATACATAGCTACACTCCATACAAATACTTTCAGAAATGACTTCCTGACACTTAAATCAATACTTGATGTTAACAAATTTCTCTTCTTCAGAAACCCTTTCCTTGCCATTGCCATTTTATGTCCTCCCTACTTCAACCATCATCAGTTATTTTGCTCCCCAAATAGCAAAACTCCTTTACTACTTTAAGTGACTCATTACCTAATTAATTCCATCAGCATCACCCGACTTAATTCGACTACATTCCATTATCCTTGTTTTGCTTTTGTTGATTTTCATCTTATATCCTCCTTTCAAGACACTGTCCATTCCGTTCAACTGCTCTTCCAAGTCCTTTGCTGTCTCTGACAGAATTACAATGTCATCGGCGAACCTCAAAGTTTTTATTTCTTCTCCATAGACTTTAATACCTACTCCGAACTTTTCTTTTGTTTCCTTTACTGCTTCCTCAATATACAGATTGAATAACATTGGGGAGAGGCTACAGCCTTGTCTCACTCCCTTCCCAACCACTGCTTCCCTTTCGTGCCCCTCGACTCATATAACTGGCATCTGGTTTCTGTACAAATTGTAAATAGCCTTTCCCTCCCTGTATTTTACCCCTGCCACCTTCAGAATGTGAAAGAGAATATTCCAGTCAACATTGTCAAAAGCTTTCTCTAAGTCTACAAATGCCAAATGCTAGGAACGTAGGTTTGCCTTTCCTTAATCTTTCTTCTAAGATAAGTCGTAGCGTCAGTATTGTCTCAAGTGTTCCAATATCTCTACGGAATCCAAACTGATCTTCCCCGAGGTCGGCTTCTACCAGTTTTTCCATTCTTCTGTAAAGAATTCGTGTTAGTATTTTGCAGCTGTGACTTATTAAAATGATAGTTTGGTAATTTTCACATCTGTCAACATCTGCTGTCTTTGGTATTGGAATTATTATATTCTTCTTGAAGTCTGAGGGAATTTCGCCTGTCTCATACATCTTGCTCACCGGATGGTAGAGTTTTGTCAGGACTGGCTCTCCCAAGGCCGTCGGTAGTTCCAATGGAATGTTGTCAACTCCCGGGGCCTTGTTTCGACTTAGGTCTTTCAGTGCTCTGTCAAACTCTTCACGCAGTATTGTACATCCCATTTCATCTTCATCTACATTCCCTTCCATTTCCATAATATTGTCCTCAAGTACATCACCCCTGTATAGACCCTCTATATACTCCTTCCACCTTTCTGCTTTCCCTTCTTTGCTTAGAACTGGGTTTCCATCTGCGCCCTTGATATTCATACAAGTGGTTCTCTTTTCTTCAAAGGTCTCTTTAATTTTCCTTTAGGCAGTTTCTATCTTACCCCTAATGAGATAAGTCTCTACATCCTTACATTTGTCCTCTAGCCATGCCTGCTTAGCCATTTTGCAGTTCCTGTCGATCTCATTTTTGAGACATTAGTATTCCTTTTTGCCTGCTTCACTTACTGCATTTTTGTATTTTCTCCTTTCATCAATTAAATTCAGTATCTCTTCTATTACCCTAGGATTTCTACTAGCCCTCGTCTTTTTACCTACTTGATCCTCTGTTACCTTCACTATATCATCCCTCAAAGCTACCTATTCCTCTTCTACTGTATTTCTTTCCCCCATTCATGTCAATTGTTCCCTTATGCTCTCCCTGAAACTCTCTACAACCTCTGGTTTAGTCAGTTTATTCAGGTCCCATCTCCTTAAATTCCCACCGTTTTGCAGCTTCTTCAGTTTTAACCTACAGTTCGTAACCAATACATTGTGGTCAGAGTCCACATCTGCCCCTGGAAATGTCTTAAAATTTAAAATCTGGTTCCTAAGTCTCCGTCTTACCATTATATAATCTATCTGAAACCTTTTAGTATCTCCAGGGTTCTTCCATGTATACAACCTTCTTTCATGATTCTTGAACCTAGTGTTAGCTATGATTAAGTTATGCTCTGTGCAAAATTCTACCAGGCGACTTCCTCTTTCATTTCTTAGCCCTAATTCATATTCATCTACTACGTTTCCTTTTCTTCCTTTTCCTACTGTTGAATTCCAGTCACTCATGACTATTAAATTTTTTTCTCCATTCACTACCTGAATAATTTCTTTTATCTCATCATACATTTCATTAATTTCTTCATCGTCTGCAGAGCTAGTTGGCATCTATACTTGTACTACTGTAGTAGGCATGGGCTTTGTGTCTATCTTGGCCACAATAATATGTTCACTATGCTGTTTGTAGTAGCTTACTCGCACTCCTATTTTTTTTATTCATTATTAAACTTACTCCTGCATTACCCCTATTTGATTTTGTATTTATAACCCTGTATTCACCTGACCAAAGGTCTTGTTCCTCCTGCCACCGAACTTCACTAATTCCCACTATATCTAACTTTAACCTATCCATTTCCCTTTTTAAATTTTCTAACCTACCTGCCCGATTAATTGATCTGACATTCCACGCTCCGATCCGTAGAACGCCAGTTTTCTTTCTCCTGATAACGACGTTCTCTTGAGTAGTCTCCGCCCGGAGATCCAAATGGGGGACTATTTTACCTCCAGAATATTTTACCCAAGAGGGATGCCTTAATTGGCATAGCATTGCAGAAAGGAGCATGGATAGGCGGCAGGCACTGATAAAGAGACAGTGTTGCTCTATCCAGAGAAACTCAATTCAGTGATAGAAGAGGGTGGCTGTACCAGCCACACCATATTCAGCGTAAATGAAAATGGTCTGTTCTGGAAGAAGATGCCTAAAAGAACTTTTGTTGCATGGGAAGAGCAAAGCTTTTCAGATTTTAAAGCCACTGAAGCTCAGTTGACAGTGATGTTTGGCGTGAATGCAGCTGGTGATTATAAATTAAAATCTTTCTTAGTTCATTGCTTAGAGAATCCAAAGGCTTTAAAAAGTAAATCTATAACTGGGTTGCACATGATTTGGAAAATGGAATGCTGAGGCTTTGGTGACAGCCTCACTTTTTGAGGACTGGTTTGGTCATTTGGTCATCGCTTGATTCTTGAAGTTAAATGTTATTGCCAATTGAAACAAATCCCGTTTAAAATGGTGCTACTAATCGACGAACACTCCAGGTCATCCTCCTTTTACTGTAATTGAGAAACTTATATTTTTGCCACAGAGTACAACCAGCTTTCTTGAGCCAGTGGACCAGGGGGCCAGTAAAACATTGAAAGCTTACTACATAACATGATTGTTTGCACACATACATGTAGCTGCGAGACAAAACAACAAGCTATCTCTTAAAAGACTTTTGGAAATAATTCAGTGTTTTAGATGCCATGAGAATTATTGCACAATCTTCGAATGAAATTTTACAAAAACCTTAAAATTGTATCTGGAGAAAACTGTGTTCATTCTTTTCTTTCCTTTTTTGCCACGGAAACGCAGGAGGAATCAATACCAGATCCTGATCAAATTGAAAATGTGATTGAAGAGGTGGTTGATTTTGGCGGGCAGTTAAATTTAGATATGGGTGGTGATAACATTCAAGAACTGCTAGATTCATACAATCAGGAGCTGACAATTGGAAAATGATCATTTCTGCTACAAAACAGGGAATAAAAGACTAATTAACATGCTACAGGAAACTTTGCATGAAAAGGAAAAAAAAATTGATTCATCAGATGACATTGTGAGATTTTATGCAGCCTTCTACATTTCAGTAACTTCAGTTTACATAGATATTAATCCATTTGCGAGAAGGGACACCTGAATCATTTGCATTTTTCTCCATATCTATCAGTGACATACAGCATGTGACATTGAGTTACTGCCAGCATATTCGTCTGTCAAACACTTTTGTTATCTTCTGGAAGGCAGAGAATTCACAAAATTCACAGACCACAAACCATTATCATTTGCCTTCTTTGTGCCCAAAATAGCAACACCCAAGTAGGCGGTTCACAACAAGTGTTCAGTATCTTCCTGGATGAGAGAATATTCCTGCTGATATATGTTCCAGAGTTTTGAACATAATGTTGCCAGCCAGCATTTTATATGATGATGATATTGCAAAGGAGAAAGAAGTGACCCAGAATAGACGAAAGTGAAGAACGCGAACTTCCTCTTCCTTAGCGTTTGTAACAATATTGTTACCTCATGCATCACAGCTACTTGTGATAAGTTAACAGGTAAACTGGGGCCTTATGTTCCTCCATGCAACCACCAAAATGTCATCCATGTACTACATAACTTGGGTTTCATTGAAACGAGATGTAAACATGTGGCCAAAAGCATGTGTTCATTGTCAGTGAGCAAACATTTCAAACATACAACCAGTACTTGCTTAACTGTCAGTGAGGGTATCAGTCACATGTAACATATACACATAGATGTAGTGGGACTATTGCCTTGCTCTCAGTGTTTCACCTATCTGTTAACAATGTCAGGTTTACACATTGGCCAGAAGCAGTTCCACTGAAGGCCATCTATGCAGAAAGTGTTTGCACTACACTTTTATCATCATGGATCGCTTGCTTGGGAGTCCCAAAAATTGTCAGCACCAACAAAGGAAGGCAGTTTGAGTGTCAATTGTTCACTCGCCTCACAAGACCCTAGATATACACCACATAAACCACTGCTTACCATAAGAGTCAAACCGCAAAAATTGAAACGGAAACTCGAGGTAGGAATATCAATAATGTAGGAAAAGATAGATTACCACTTATCATAAAGAAGACAAGCACAATTAGGACACTCTCATAAAGCTTTTGGCCACAGCCTTTGTCAGTAGAAGGTAGACGTGTGTGCCCACACACACACACACCTCATGCACTCATGACCACCAACTCCAGCATCTTGGGCTGGAATGCATCATCATGTGGGATGCAAGCAACAATCTGGAGGGGCGGGGATGGGCAAGGAATAGTAGTGTATGGGTCTGGTGTTTGGTGGAATGTCCAGGGACTAAACTGCCAACAGGTGCAGTGTCATTAGGTTGTGGGGTAGAGAGGTGGGAAAAAGGTGAAAAAAAGGAGAGGAGTGGGGAAATATGGGAGGATGCATTGGCAGAGGGCTGGAAATAATGTGGGAGATTAGAATGGGGAGGAGATGGTAGGACATAATGGGTGGAAACTGTGGGGACAGTACATTACTGTAGGTGGGACCTATTGTCCACATATCCACCACTCAAAAGTTTCCATCACCTCTGTCCCATCATCTCCCCATTCTCATCTCCCACCCTGTTTGTTTGCAGCCCACTGCCAATGAATCCGCTCATCTTTCCCCATGCCTCTCAATTTTTCCCCACACCCCTGCCCCACAAACGCCTGCCACTGCACCTATTGGCAGTCAAGTCCCTGCCCACTCCACCAGACAGTGTTCGTCTCTCCTCCCTCCAGTATACTATTATCCCTTCCCCTTCCCTCACCCCGTCCAGATTGCTGCTTGCATCTCACATGATGATGTATTCAGGCCCGAGATGCTGGGGTTTGCGGTCGTGTGCGCATGAGGTGTGTGTGTGTGTGTGTGTGTGTGTGTGTGTGTGTGAGGATCTTTTAATTGTGCCTGTGTGCAAATTAACGTGTCTACTTCACGGTAAGTAGCAATCTGTCTTTTCCTACGTTGTTAAAAGTTGAACAGTGGCATCACAACATCAAAAACATTAAGAGCACAACTTTCAGGTGACCGTGTTGCTGACTTACCAACAATTTTAGTGGATATCTTGTATCTATATGATTCCAGAACATAACACCACTGCTGTAGAAATGAAATAGCTTTACAACTAGACTTCCAGTTGATTTCTGTGATCCTACGCGAGTGGAGTGTGACATTCCACTTTAATTTACAACTTGAAACAGAACGTGGCATTGTTTAAATCAATAAATGTTTGACACCGTGCTATCCCTTCTGTTTTAATCTGTCTTCAGTTGTACTTGCAAGGCATGATGCACAGAGAGAAGCTCTATTTGTGATAAACATGCCGAGAAATTCCAGATAGCGTAGCTGTCTCAGTGTTGTTTTTTCTGGGTGCTGTTTAAAGGAAAAAGTAAATGGCTCATGGTCTTAAGTAATCGACACAGTGAAATGGAAACTTGTAAAAAAAAATGTGTATATACATTGAAATAATTGGTCTTTTGTTTTTAGTTGTTAAGCTTTTCCATTGCTACTGATATGAAAAAGTGTGTGTGCATTCATAGGAGTTTCCTTTCTGTGGTGATAAATAAAGGATTATTTTTACTAGAACCCACAATATAAAACAACAGATAGGTGAAAAAACATGGCAGACAGCAGTACAAAAATGCATATGTTTTGACCTTCTGTAAAGAAATTTGTTGTGTTGAAAGCACAACAGTCATTTATGTTAAAAGCAGTAGACATTAAACAGGAGTCAATAAGTAAGCTGAATACTTAATGAAATGCAAGTTAGATTAAAAGCTATGTAAGTTTACATGAAAATGACATATTTAGATGAGTAAATAAACGTATTATAAATGCTGGTTAAATTGACAAATAAATGTTGAAGTAGAGGTAGGTCTATGACATTGTGAGGGAGGGTCGGCCAGCCAAGGCAAGCAAGCCCTCTGTTACACGTCAGCATTATGAATGTCGTTAAAAAATATTTCATACTGAAACAATGTTTATTCCATTGTCTTACAGTTGTTATTTTTCTTATTCATTTATTTTACAGGTGTATGGCCATGGTAAACAGACAAGATCTTTTCAATATGTATCAGATCTTGTGAATGGTCTGATATCGTTAATGGCATCAAATTTCACATTACCAGTAAATTTAGGAAACCCCACTGAGCATACTATTGAAGGTATTCTTCCAAAATCAATAACTACATAATAATTTCACCTGTAATTAATTTACTTTGAAGACATTAATATGAAATGTGGAAGCATCTGGGGTATGGAATTCCTTTTAAATTTGATGGTACAGCTTCAGGTATTTGTATGTGGGTCACACTCTGCTTCTATCAAGAAGAAAAATTTAATGCCACACTTACAATATGAGGTGGGGCAAATAAAAGTGGCCCAGAGAATGGAATTCCAGGGTACAAAGAAAGACAGCAGAGAAAAGGAAGTACAGTACTAATCTGACTATAGCAGATGTTGAAAGGGATCACCATTCATTTCTTGGCACTTTTGGGCCCGGATCAGCAAGTTGCTGAAGATGGATCAAAGCTGGACTACTGGAATTCCTGCAACCTCATTCGAAATACCCTGCTGCAGTTCTTGAAGACTTTGAGGTTTATTATGATACACCTTGGACCTGAGGGCTCCCCACACAAAGTAATCACACACTGACAAATCAGGTGACCTGGGTGACCAGCTATGGCCTGACCAGACTAGCCTCAGCTAACAACTGTCAGGCATGAAGGTTGTGTAAATTAGTCAAAGACTTAGCCAGATGTATGGGCAGTTGCTCCATCCTGTTGGAAGTAACCGGGTGTGGTTATATGCATACATTCACGTACAGTCGTATCCACTTGTCTGGGCCATTTTTATTGGCTCCACTCTGTATTAGTGAGGTAACGATTTTGCTAGTAAGTACTTTTACTGAAGGCAGTCTTGCCAACTCACTACTGTGGCTGGTTCATTGTTTGAGCTGTTTTCCTAAGGATAATTGTGCAGTTGTAAATATAAAACAGTATTTGTTGGAGGGCAGTGTAATGAATGCAGTTTATGTAAATATCTCTTTCACTGAGAGCTCGGTAATAGTGAGCCTGAGGATTATTATGGATTACTATAAATGTCATTACAAATTTAATTCAGTTAACTTACAATTTTTAAGGAATTTGTTCATCATTACATTGCAGTGTTGTTTGTATGGCTAAGAATAAGTAGTAATATTGTGTAAAGGATGTTGCTACTCACCATATAATGAAGATCCTGAGTCACAGATAGGCACAACAAAAATACTGTATCAAAATAAACTTTCAGCCAACAAGGCCTTTGTCAAAAAACAGACAAAACTTACGCACATGCGCGCGTGCGCGTCGTCTCTGGCTTCAGCTGCTAGAGACTGTTTGTGTGTGTGTGTGTGTGTGTGTGTGCGTGTGCGTGCGTGCGTGCGTGCGTGTGTGTGTGTGTGCGCGTGCGCGCGTGTGCGCGTGTGCACTCACTTGTATGCATGTGTTTTGTCTAATTTTGACAAAGGCCTTGTTGGCAGAAAGCTTATTTTGTGACAGTCCCTTTGTTGTGGCTATCTGCAACTCAGCATCTGCAGTATATGGTGAGTAGCAACTATCCTTCTTGTAATATTTTTACCTTCCATCCTGGATTTTCCTTTGTTCAAGAATAAGTAGTAAGTGATAGCAATATCATTTCACGTCACTATTATTTTCCTTGGTGGCGTATTGGTTTGTGACTGTAACCCGCAGTTGACTACTCTCCAGGACTGTAAAAGTAACTGAATAGCATCAGTTTTTTATGTCACTACTTTGTTTGTAGTAACATTTACATAATTCCATGTTTCGCATTTTACAGTGTTTTGTAGTATCTTATAGACATTTATAGTGTCTTTTCATCGACTCATGCATGTGTGTACTTCTTTTATGTTTTTTTTTTTTTTTTTTTGTCACTTTCTTCTGAAGAAGTGCTTGAAAGTATTAAACCTAGTGTACATGCAAGCCCAACTTTTCTGTGTTCTTGAGTTTCTGTTAATGGTAAGACAGTTTGAAATAATTCTCTCTCTCTCTCTCTCTCTCTCTCTCTCTCTCTCTCTCTCTCTCTCTCTCTGTGTCTCTGTGTGTGTGTGTGTGTGTGTGTGTGTGTGTGTGTGTGTGTGTGCGCATGTGCAAATGTTGAAAAAGTGTTGTGAACAACTGTGAAACGTGTCGTACCAGGCGGTCTTGGATGTAGATGGTCATCATATTCAGCAATGTTTGTAACCTGGAATATAAATGTGATACTCATTTAACAAAAGCTACCCTCTCATGTGGAAATTAAAATGAGTTTCTTTAGATGGTTTATTCATTATTGCTCTTCCACATGTTATTACAAATGTTTCTTTTAAGTTACTTTGTCATGTGATCACATGTTCCTCACGGGGTCCCTCTCCGTTAGCAAAAATGAAATATAATCACCCTGTAAGTTATATCTTAATTTTTGAAAGTCATTGTCTTTTTTATGACAAAAAATAACTTATATTTATGCTTACACTAAACGAGGCTTCTAAGTTATGCAATAATTATACCCAGATCAGAATAACAGTGTGATTGACAGCAAAGCACAGTTGCATGTGGAAGGGGGGTCTGCTGTAATTTATTCTTGTGGCACCAATTACAGTCAGTTTAATATGATTTATTTAGTTTGTTAGACATTTTATACTGGATTAATTTTTCTTCATCTGTATGTCATGACATTATTCTAAAGCAGATTTAAAGCTGGAAACGATTTTCTCCAGCTTTCTAATATGTGTATAGCAACTGAATTTCTCATTTGCAACCAACTTGGTAAACCATTAATTTCTCTTAACCAAATAAAATATTGATTTGGGTTCTGAATCAAATAATGGTTTTTGAAGGACAATATTTTCGCCTTTGAATGTTACTTTTACTTAAAAAGCGGCATAAATGTACATATGCGGTGTCCATCCACATATGAGAACTTTTATTCCAAACCTTTTCAAATACAACAAAAGTTTGTAAGTTGACAGAATTTAATGTTATTTCCTCCTGTGTTTCACAAAACTGTCAATTTTTAAGCAGAGCATTAGATTGTTGTAGTGTCTGGTTCAGAGTTTCTTGCATATCCCTTGCGCTAGCATCGCAAGCCAAATGTCACATGGGTATTCAAGCAAAGTCGTTACTATATCGTGCGCTTTGGCGTATTGGGAAATCTTGAGCACATTGAATACAAGTATTGTCTGATATGCCCTGCTCTTCAGAATTATTTAGAAGTAAATTTGTGCGAAACCTCAATAGTCAGCCTCATCTGTAAATGTAAAACGATCCCTAAATTAATCGATTAAACAATGTAGAAACATTGACCTCAGCAGCAGTAGTTTAATATGTCAATGTAAGAACCCGATCATTGACCTCAGCAGCAATAGTTTAATATGTGAATGTAAGACGACCCGATATTTTTCGAATGACGAATTTGAGAAAAAAAACTTTGTCTTCTAATCGGTTAAAGACGCTATGCCCACCTGCTATGAATTATTCCTTCATTCTTTAAGAGATCTCTTAGTTCCTGGTTGACATATTCCTTCCTATTGCCTGTGCACAAGACACAAATTTTACAACTACAACTATAGGTTTTTTTCCCACTAGTTACTTAAAATTTCTAATAATGTCCAATACTTGTTACGTAGTACATACAAAAATATCTTCCTCATGTAATCAGTCAGGGAATACCTGCCACCTCCAGTTGATCTTGTTTCTATCTGAGCACCCAAGTCAGAATATATTAGTTCAAGGATACCTTTCACTGTCGAGTCAGAATGTTGGAAAGGTAACCTTGTGTATTTATCTTCCAAGCATATAACACATGAGAATCAATAGTTCCCGTATAAATAATCCAATTGGCTGTACCTTTCTGCAGAAGCTTCGATTCTGTCAGGTCTTAAATGTCCTATCTTTGTGCCACAAGTTAATGTCATTTAATAGTGATATGGATGTGGCTTCAACCAAATAATTATCTGGTTGGTCCACTTTGTACATGTGTAAAGTCACTTTGTACATGTGTAAAGTGTTTCTATTGAAGGTAGCTTCTTCAGATTATTATAAATCCTACAGCCTTGTTTATCAAAAGTGATGGAATGTCACTTTTACAGTATCTTACTTGCAGAAAGTAAATTCATACTTAACAGTGTTGTGCAAAGAACATCTGTTACTTTCTCTTTTTTGCCCCCCCCCCCCACCCCCCCTCTCTTTTCTACCAGCTTGGGCACCAATGTGTTTGTCGCAAATTCCTTCAGCGGGTAAATCATTATTATTTGCCACAACCATCTGTGGTGATAACATCGATCTACATGAATTCATTTTACACAGAAGTTTAGATGTTTGCTGAAGCACCAGAGTCAATGTACCAGTCTTTAATTATAGCTCTACCTGTTGTATAGTTGGCGACTATATTAATGTCTTCTCACCACACAGCGCATGAGGAAAGCTGCATTGTCAGTTTGGCTGACAACAAATAACCAGCAGCGATGTTATGGATAGCTGCAATAGCAGTAGTCCAAGCCACCTCACTGTGGTCATTTTCATTGTGTATTACAAACCATTTCATGGTAAATTTATTATGTGTACCTAATAAGTGTGACATACACATTACAGAATAAAATGTTTATTCAATCATTCCCAGGCATAATGATATGAAGCGAAATCAGTGATACAAACTGTCACTTTGCAGAATGGATTCTAAAATAAATTACAAATTAAAACAACAGATTACACCTTCTGTTGTCTCTTATTTTACTAACAGAACAATGCAAAAACAAAGGTAAAGTAGCCACAGCAGGATGAAGAGCATTTTATACTACTTTAAGTTGTAGTCATAATATGAGATAAATAAAAGAAAATTTGTGTTACAGAACAGATTATTCTCTCAACTATTACTTACTGCATTCCATTCACATACTTTTATACTCACAAGGAGAGGCCTCAGCGGTGTGATCAACATCTAGGAACTATATAAACCCATTTGTCATTTCAATTTTCATCTCTCTTATTTTGTGCATAGTGCTCTAGGTTTTTAGGTTATATTTAAAATGTATGTAAGATCAAAGGTGGGAATTTAAGGAGATGTGACCTGGATAAACTGACTAAACCAGAGGTTGTACAGAGTTTCAGGGAGAGCATAAGGGAACAATTGACAGGAATGGGGGAAAGAAATACAGTAGAAGAAGAATGGGTAGCTCTGAGGGATGAAGTAGTGAAGGGTAGCAGAGGATCAAGTAGGTAAAAAGACGAGAGCTAGTAGAAATTCTTGGGTAACAGAAGAAATATTGAATTTAATTGATGAAAGGAGAAAATATAAAAATACAGTAAATGAAGCAGGCAAAAAGGAATACTAATGTCTCGAAAATGAGATCGACAGGAACTGCAAAATGGCTAAGCAGGCATGGCTAGAGGACAAATGTAAGGATGTAGAGACTTATCTCATTAGGGGTAAGATAGAAACTGCCTAAAGGAAAATTAGAGACCTTTGGAGAAAAGAGAACCACTTGTATGAATATCAAGGGCGCAGATGGAAACCCAGTTCTAAGCAAAGAAGGGAAAGCAGAAAGGTGGAAGGAGTATATAGAGGGTCTATACAGGGGTGATGTACTTGAGGACAATATTATGGAAATGGAAGGGAATGTAGATGAAGATGAAATGGGATGTACAATACTGCGTAAAGAGTTTGACAGAGCACTGAAAGACCTAAGTCGAAACAAGGCCCCGGGAGTTGACAACATTCCATTGGAACTACCGACGGCCTTGGGAGAGCCAGTCCTGACAAAACTCTACCATCCGGTGAGCAAGATGTATGAGACAGGCGAAATTCCCTCAGACTTCAAGAAGAATATAATAATTCCAATACCAAAGACAGCAGATGTTGACAGATGTGAAAATTACCAAACTATCATTTTAATAAGTCACAGCTGCAAAATACTAACACGAATTCTTTACAGAAGAATGGAAAAACTGGTAGAAGCCGACCTCGGGGAAGATCAGTTTGGATTCCGTAGAGATATTGGAACACTTGAGACAATACTGACGCTACGACTTATCTTAGAAGAAAGATTAAGGAAAGGCAAACCTACGTTCCTAGCATTTGGCATTTGTAGACTTAGAGAAAGCTTTTGACAATGTTGACTGGAATATTCTCTTTCACATTCTGAAGGTGGCAGGGGTAAAATACAGGGAGGGAAAGGCTATTTACAATTTGTACAGAAACCAGATGCCAGTTATATGAGTCGAGGGGCACGAAAGGGAAGCAGTGGTTGGGAAGGGAGTGAGACAAGGCTGTAGCCTCTCCCCAATGTTATTCAATCTGTATATTGAGGAAGCAGTAAAGGAAACAAAAGAAAAGTTCGGAGTAGGTATTAAAGTCTATGGAGAAGAAATAAAAACTTTGAGGTTCGCCGATGACATTGTAATTCTGTCAGAGACAGCAAAGGACTTGGAAGAGCAGTTGAACGGAATGGACAGTGTCTTGAAAGGAGGATATAAGATGAAAATCAACAAAAGCAAAACAAGGATAATGGAATGTAGTCGAATTAAGTCGGGTGATGCTGATGGAATTAATTAGGTAATGAGTCACTTAAAGTAGTAAAGGAGTTTTGCTATTTGGGGAGCAAAATAACTGATGATGGTTGAAGTAGGGAGGACATAAAATGGCAATGGCAAGGAAAGGGTTTCTGAAGAAGAGAAATTTGTTAACATCGAGTATAGATTTAAGTGTCAGGAAGTCATTTCTGAAAGTATTTGTATGGAAGTGAAACATGGATGATAAATAGTTTGGACAAGAAGAGAATAGAAACTTTAGAAATGTGGTGCTACAGAAGAATACTGATGATTAGATGGGTAGATCACATAACTAATGAGGAGGTATTGAATAGAATTGGGGAGAAGAGGAGTTTGTGGCACAACTTGACAAGAAGAAAGGACCAGTTGGTAGGACATGGCCTGAGGCATCAAGGGATCACACATTTAGCATTGGAGGGCAGCGTGGAGGATAAAAATCGTAGAGGGAGACCAAGAGATGAGTACACTAAGCAGATTCAGAAGGATGTAGGTTGCAGTAAGTACTGGGAGATGAAGAAGCTTGCACAGGATATAGTAGCATGGAGAGCTGTATCAAACCAGTCTCAGGACTGAAGGCCACAACAACAACAACAACAACAACAAGGTGATTACTGTGCAGATAAAATGCACATCTGGTAACAAAAATACATTTTCTCACAATTGCACAAATATAAATAGATTATTCATCTTTCCTTTTTTAACTGATGAATGGGAATTTTCAAATAATTGAGTATTGTTATGGATAAATAGAATTAAATTTATATTCACAAATAGTATGATTGGAAAAAAATGATATAAAGAAAGAACGAAAAAAATGAAAAAGTTTATACGATGCTTAAAGTGATGTGACAGAGGAAAAGAAAGAAAAAATTACATTTGAACCAATTAATGGAATAAAAATAATGATCACAGTAAATTCAATAAAAAAAAATTCTGTGCCTACCTGACGAGATTCGAACCTACAACGTCCTACATGTGAAGCTGTTATCCTGTCCATTATACCATGCAATCGGACTGTATAATGCCAATTTTTTTTTTAATGCTGTTGAGTGTTACACATAATTCCGCATTTTCTTTTGTTTCGTCAATTACTCAAAAACGCGGGTCCACCAGAGTGAATGGCTGCAATGTGTAATAACTGTGATCTTAACCTACATCACTATATAGATAATTTCAAAAAGTCGATCATTCCATTTCCTTGTCAGATGTTTCACCATCACTGTCTTTGGAACTGGAGTCGCCGGATGGGGGTGCCAGATTGATGATTAAAGAATCCATTATTTTGTCTCTTAACACCCTCTTTCCGATAAACTACTACTAGCGGTTTATCAGAGTGATGTACATAAGCTTCCCAATCAGCTACGGTGATTTTGTGTATTGCTTCATGGTTCAGCCTTTTTTGCTACATGTCCCCGCACCAATTTTATGTAATTACAATGGCATGGGAAGCACCAGTTATGGGTAGTGTGTGTTGATACTTAATTATTGTTTGACATAACGGTGGAAGTTCTTGAGTTAGTTCTCTGTTCATTTGGTGTCAGGTGATAATTTGCTGTTGTAATCAGTAAAACAAACAGTTACCGCATGGTATTCTGTGAGTGTCACTTTTGTAGACTACATGTACATCTACATGGTTACTCTGACATTCACAATTAAGTGCATGGCAGAGGCTTCATTGAACCACCTTCAAGCTACTTATCTAATGTTCCACTCCCGATCAGCGTGCAGGAAATACAAACACTTCAATCTTTCCATGCGAACTCTGATTTCTCTTATTTTGCTGTGATGATAATTTCTCCCTATGAAGGTGGGTGCCAGCAAAATACACTGCCAGAAAAAAAAAGTAGACCTAGAGAGAGGACATTGATTTCAATATGATGATGGCATATACCACCTGTGGGACAATAGATGTACTGATAATGCTGTCAGTGTTATCGTCCAACAGATAGTGTAGTGGCGCTATCTGTGTCTACCCTTTAATAGGGAATGCCCACAGCCAGAAAGCTCAGTGTGGTGCAAACATGTGAAGCAAGCGGAGATTCACTCGTGCTTTCTACAGCCAACTGAGTGAGTTTGATAGGGATCAAGTGGCAGGGAGGTCCTTTTGGAGAATTGCCAATGAAGTTGGGCTTGCTGCATCAGTTGTGCAACAATACTGGTATCAGTGGTCACATGAACATTCTCATACACGTAGATGAGTTGCTGGATGTTCATAGAGCATGAATGCCTGCCAGGATTGTTGATTGTAAGGGCAGCAGTGGCAGATTGTACAGCTGCTACAGCAACACAGATAAGAGGACTTGTGAGCCCAGATGTGAACTAGTTATTATCAGTGTGAACTACGGGTGCACACACCTTGAGCACATCTTCCACTCACACCACATCATCAGTGTGCTTGGCTTGACTGGTGCTGTCAGAGGATCACTTGGAAGATGGAATGGCATGGTCTTCAGCAAAAAATCCACACCTAAAAGACTAGAAAGTTGCGCAAGTCACACCAACGCCCAAGAAAACATATTCTGCTTGTATGCAGATGATGGTTGCTTGCGCGTATGACGTAGACCTGGTGAGTGCTGTCTCGTAGTGTGCATTTGTCAAATACACAATGGGTCCACCCCAGGCCTTACGATGTGGATTGAGATAAGCTACAGCTCTCATTCACATTTGGTGTGTGTGGAGGGGACACTAACCAGTGCTTGGTATGTGCAGAGTGTCAATGTCGTTAGACCCGTTCTGTTGCTATTCTTGCATCAGGAAGGTAATGTGTTGTTCCAACAGGATGATGCTTGCCCACACACTTCCTGTGGAGCTCAGTGTGCTCTGAAAAAAGGGGCAGCAACTTCCCTGGCCGCACAATCTCCAATCTCTGACTCAAATAGAACTGTGACCTTTCTGACAGGAAATCATGAACTTTATTAGAAGACACTTGAGGGATGGTGCCAAAAGCCTTATGGAAATCTAAAAATATGGAATCAATTTCACATCCCCTGTTGACATCACTCATTACTTTGGGAGAATAAAGAGTTAGTTGTGTTTCACAAGGACAGTATTTTCTAAATCTGTATTGGCTGTTATCTTTGAGTTAAGTCATAATGTCTGAGGACAGTATATGTACCAAAATCCTACTGCAGATTGACATTAGTGATATGGGTCTTCAATTCAACAGATTACTCCTGTTTTCTTTCTTGGGCGTTGGTGTGACTTGTGCAACTTTCTAGTCTTTTAGGTGTGGATTTTTTGACAAGTTCGAAGCTGTTGTATCGGCATCCAGTGAAAGGGATGTGACTGTATGCAAACTGTACCAAAGACATTGTCTTGATTTAAGCTGCTTCGCTACGCTAAGGGTATCTGCTTCTGAGTTTAACATGTTGGCAGTTGTTCTTAGTTTGAATTATGAAATATCTGCTTCATCTTCTTTGTTGAAGGAATTTCAGAAAGCTCTGTTTAGTAACTCTGCTTTAGTGGCACTGTTTCACTAACATTATTTTGAAAGCTATTTAACAGCATTTTGAACTAAGTTTCGAGGTTCTGTAAAACTTTGCCAATCTTGATGTTTTGCATTCTTTTAAATTAGGCATGCTTTTCTTGTTGCTTCGGCAACAGTGTTCTGACTTCTGTTGTGTACTGTGGGGGATCAGTACCATCTCTCATTAATCCGTTTGGTATATATCTCTCAACTGCCGTTGATACAATTTTTTTAAATTTAAACCACATCTGGTTTATGCTTACATAGTGGAATTGGAAGAGTGGAGATTGTCTCTTGACAAGATATCTGCTTTTTGAAATAGCTGTATTTTACATTTATTTTTGGTGGATATAGATGTTATGATTTTCACTCTTGCTACAACCACCTTGTTGTCATGATTCCCTATATCCACCATAAGGTTCCTTATATGCTCAGGACTGTTTGTTGCGAAGAGCTCAATTACATTTTTGCAACCATTTACACTTTTGGTGGCCTCCAGAGCCTATTGTTCAAATTAATTTTCTGAGAATGCATTAAGTATGATTTTGATCAATGTTTTATGCCTACCCCCAACTTTAAATAATATTTTCACCAACATATCAAGGGTACATTGAAGTCACCACCAACTACACTAATATGAGTGGGCTACCTATGTGAAATGACACTTAAGTTTTCTTTGAACAGTTCAGCAACTGTATCATCTGAGTCAGGGTGTCAGTGAAAGGAACCAGTTGTTAATAATATATACCGGTTGTCGAGTATAACCTCTATCCAGACTAAGTCGCAGGAACCATCTACTTCAATTTCACTACAAGGTAAACTACTTCTGACAGCAATAAACATTCCACCACCAACTGTGTTAAATCTGCCCTTTCTGTGTGTGGTTAGGTCCCTACATCGATTCGAGCTTCAGCACTTTCCATTAGTGCTTGGAGCTCTGGTTCTGTTGCAACACAGCTACGACTGTTTACAGCTACAATACTGATTGTTGCTAGATCTAGTTGTCTGTGTGTGCACTGCAGCCTTTTAGACTGATGTCCTATCTGTAGTTCCATGACACCCTTTAACTTAACAACCACCTAGTACCCGTCCACACAGCCCCTGCTGCCCGTGTAACTGCTTCTTGTGTACGGTGGACCCCTGACCTATTAAGCAGAATCTGGAGACCTACCACCCTACGGCACAAGTCGAGGAATCTGCATCCTTCATGGCAGCAGAACTGTCTGGGCCTCTGATTTAGACCCTTGCATGGGCACTGTACCAAAGGACCTCAGTCAGGTCTGTTGATGATGCCACAGATGATGAGCTCCTCTTTCATCTCACAAGCCAGATTGAGAGTCTTTACCACTTCAGATAGCTGCCCAAAACCAATCTAAAGTGATACACATCGTTAGTATCGATGTGACCCACCAACTGCAGTTGGCTGCACTCAGTGCTTGTCACGGCATCTGGAAGCAGCCTTTTCACATCAGAAATGACTCCTCCCACTATGCATACAGCGTGCAGTCTAGATTCTTCTCCCCCTTAGCAGCCATATCCCCTAAAGGGCCCCATTACTTACCTAATGTTGTCACTCCCAACTACCAGTAATCCCACCCTCTGTGTGAATGCCCAGGCCTTGAGGGCCGAGAGGCTTCCTCTGGAACAAGACAAGCAACTGCATGAGGCTCAGGGACTTCGTCAGCCACAGATAGCACCTGAAACCTGTTTGTCTGTTGAGCCGGTGAGGCCTTTTGATTGGCAACCTGGAAAGTTTGTAGCTGCCTGCCACACCTTTGAATGACCTCTCACTCAACCATGGGTGGGGGGCCATCCTTAGTGTGGGCAGTACCAGGGGTGGCCACAATAGTGGAGCGATTAGGGGGACACGTGGGGCATGCTGGTCCCCCATAGTGGTTTTCATTGGCTACAGCCTTAGGCTGTGGGACCAAAGTAAATGACTGCCTGCAGGTAAGCAAAGGGTCACCATTTCAGCTCGCTCCTCCACACAGCGATCAAAGTCCCTATCCATACAAAAGACAGCAAAACTGTACATAAACAGTTATTACAATACTGGACTGCATAGTAAGCACACAAACCTGCAAGAAATTTAAGAACTAAACTAGTAAGTACACATATAACTGTGAATTAAGTTGCTCCTGTTTGAAGCTTGTAAAAATATATAGCAAATGAACACTGTGCAAATGAACACTGTGTTCAGTTTATCAGCAGCAGGAATGCAAGGTGTTCTCACCTGGATGCAAATAAGGCAACAGTTGATTCTGAAACTATTTTTGAAATGTTTCTCCATTCATTTCAGAATGAGAATCGGAGTTGGTTTTCGATTTTGATTGGAACTCCAACTTACTTGGAGGCACAAATATGGTTGCAGCAGAACCAGTGCAAAGCCACCTTGTCCGTCTGTTAGTCAAATAAAACTTCTAGTGTGGTTTCAATTACCCAAGTCTCGCCCAAGTAATATGCAGTTGATGTTCCTTTTGATCTGACTTCATGCATTGTTCTTAGAATCATCATCCTAGCAGCAGTAACATCACTATGCAGCATTAACAGTTTCTGTCAGTCATTACATATTGCGATCCCATGTTCTTCAGTATTCTATGTATTGACCTTGTACTTCCTTCAAACTCAGTAGCTTCACACACAGCAGTGAGCAATTTCACTGCCATGGGGAACTTGCGTCTTTCATAAAATTTGAAAACTTTTTGACTTAAAATATCTTATTGAAGTTGTAGATTCTTATTACCTGCTTTGGCATTGTATGTTTCTTTCCTGGGCCGAAATACCACATTTCCAGTTGCTGCTGAGTCGTCTTGGTCTTCCGACAATTTGCCTGACACTTCGTAAACCAATATTGCCACATGCTGCTGCAGTGTGACCCTGCACCTCGGCAACCTTGCAAACTGGATTGCCTGAATCTGTTTCACATTTGAAGTATGAGCACACTTTAAAAATAAGGCTGCTTACCTGTTTGTGAAACACTTGGAACTTACTTGGGTTTCAGCCACCTGGACAAAGCTCACAGTACATACAGCAATACCACAGAAATCAGTCAGTTGAAGTTTTGCATATGTAAAACAAGATAGAATGCTTAAATATGTTAGTGGCTGAGCACTGATTGGCTAGCTGTGCAACTGTCAACCGCACATCCCTGCCCCATAGGCCATCAACACTTGTTGCAGACAATGAGAGAAGAATATCTTGTAATTTGAAGTCCGTTCGAATGACTTGCTACTTGCCTTGGTTATGCTGCGACAATTTCTTTCAATATGATGATACTTATTGCAGTTATGGCAGTTCAGTCCCTTGGAGGAATTGTGTACAAAGTTTCTATTATCTTTCTCATTTACTTGAAGAGCTGTGTGTCTGTTCGTTGAGGGGCAATGCTATTCGTATTCCTCTTCCAGCAACAATTTAGTTTTAATAGTATCTCCAGTTTTTGATGTATTGGAATTCTTTAGGCTCATGATCATTGGTTTGTAGTCATCATGCAGTTCAGCCAATAAAATGTGCACTACCCACTCATCTTTCACTTTAAAATTCAAAGCATTTAACTTAGAAGTGGGAATTGCTTTGTATGCATATTCTTCTGCTGGCGTAATGTTCTCCATCTATATTGGGAGGAGTGTAGTCAACTAACAGATTCTTCTCTGAAATCTGGAGTATTTGTACACTTGTTTTAATTTGTCCCTTGCTTCATTTGTAGATGTATATTGCATGTGTATGTAAATTTCTGTGGCAACTGACAATATTATTTTTGCTCTAGCATCTGGCACATTTGAATTGTCCTTTATTTCACCCAGACACAGGTGGGATCCTGTCCACTCGTCTAAATATGGTGCCTAAGAAGCTGTTTCCTCCAATAGCGAGACAACATTCAAGCAAATCTTATTTATAGAGTTTATTAAAGTAGGTTGAATTGACAGTACTTAACTTGGATATACTGTGACTTACCACAAGCAATTGGCGACATGCAAATATTCAATGTCCTTCAATATATACAATTTCCATGCAAGCAATTAATATAGATCAAAAGTCACAGCTTGTCTTCTAGTGCGGCCGAGTCTAGCTGGGGTGGTGCTTATATTCTCTCCATATAGGTGCCACTCCTGTCGTGGTGTTGTCTTAGCGTTCTGTTGGCTGATGTCATGTCACAGCCTTCTCTGCTGTACTGTTCAGGCCGACATCCCGCTGCTTGATGTTATGCGGGAACAACACATCCCATAGCTTTTTGTGCTGAAGATATATTTTCATAACAAACTGCCACATGTTCTAGTTTTATCATCCTTTCAGTTTTCCTTTCAGTGGTAATGAAACTAATGCCATAATTTCGGCTTCAGTTGGATCACTGAACTTACTTCCTCTTTTCCTTCTTCTTCTTCTTCTTCTTCTTCTTCTTCTTCTTTTCTTCTCTTTTCTTTTTTAGCAAAATGTGTTTACTGGTTGCACTGGGTACCATAGAACACACACATGAATGAGAATAGATGCGGCAGGTCGACATGTACATAATATTTCTTTGTTGTGTCTGTCAGTCGGTCTTTCCATGTAATTTGTTAATAACAATACCTTTCCATCGATATTAGCAACTCTGATGCTATATGTTGACTGCTTCAGTCTTTCAATGCTCTTAGCAGCTTTCTAGTCATCAAACTGGCTAATAAACTTATCCTGTGAGGCCTTAACTTTACAAGACTGCTGGAAAGAGTTGCACCCTAACTGATTGGGTTGATATCACCATCACCTCTTCCAAAGAAATACATTATCGTAGCAGGTTCTTATTGAATAGGACTATCGGGCATTAATTGCATAACTGTGACAAATGAATCTGTTTGTGATTGCAAGCAGTAACATATTTTTCGCAGTGCATCATACAGTTGTTGTTGTCCGATGCTCAGACAACCAGCGATATTAGCACATGAACTAATCAGTCATGAGCACAACTGTGTAATCCATATCTCTGAGCTAGTGTTATGTCAGTGTCAAAAATTATGGCGCCTTTTCACGTTTGAAACTGTAGATCACATAAAGAGCATGTGATAATGTTTCAGAATTGATTGCGGATGTTAATACTGGCTCCAATACCCAAAGTCACTTCCCTGAAAATCATGTCTCAAAGGTAATCCGTTTCCCTTTTTCTTAATTGCACCTCAATTAATGAATAAGGCTTTTGTTCAATAACATGATCTGGATGAGATTTAACATGATGAGTATATAGCAAAAACACTCTTGTAACAAATCAGTTATCAACACAGGTTTTATGTTTCCATTAATAACATCTCCCGTTCAGTTTCTATTCATTCATCATAATATATTTGTATCGTCAATGTAATAACAGAAACTATGGTTGCTCACACATATGAGTGCAACTTAATGCTGTGAAGACAACCAGGCAACAACTGATACATGAGTTAAGATCATTCAAAACTTTATCTCTTTTTTCCTTTGTACAGTACATTATAATACAGTATGATACCTGTCCCAATGACGATTTTCAGCTTGGCACAGCCTATGGTTTCGCATGCATGGTGACCAGCTTTCAATGACACCGTACCTTGTTATAGCAAGTCTGCCACATTGCTCCAGCGTCCTCGAACCCATGTAACAGAGGGAAACAACAACACACAGCGCACACGCTATTTCTGTTATAAAATTAGACGTATCAAGTATGCTGTGACCCAATATAGCTTAACTTTTTCCTTTGATATGAGTATTAGGTGCTTTGTATATCATAGTTCTTACCATGAACCACCCAATGAACTGCATCATTGAAATAAGGTAGTGCTGGCCAAGACGGCGTTATATTCTAGCATGGATATTGGCACACTACATACATGAAAAATAGCAGCAAAGAAAACACATAACAGCAGAAGCATATAGTTTCATTTCTAACAAAAATAAATTGATACTTAAATTTGTTCATAAGCATGCTTTTTATCAGAAACTGGCTGTTAATGACACACACAATTTTGCTGTGATTTCAGAGTTTGCAGTTATGATAAAAGACCTGGTTGGAGGTCCAAGTCACATAAAACAGGTGGCAGCAGTGGAGGATGATCCACAGAGAAGAAAACCTGACATATCAAGAGCACGACAATATCTTTCATGGGAACCCAAAGTGAGTTTTAAAGAGATGAATGTGAGATGTTTCTCTGTTGGTTTCTGTTCAGAAAAACTGAATGATACTGCAGGTGTGGTAGGTTTTTCAATCCGTGTTGCTACAGTATTAAGTTGTAATGGAAATGGTACGCAATACGAAATAGAACTGATAAAAAAGATAAACTTCAGTTGATGGTAAAGTGTCATTCCAATGACAGAAATGAAAAGAAGTCGTCCTCATTTGAATTAGAATAGACATCAAACAGAGCAACTAGGAGTAAATTATAGTTGCAGCCTCTCAAACAAAATTTAGCACAATAAGTTCTGTAATGACATTACTTCCTCAATATTGCCTTCAAAATCAGCGTACACCTCCCAGTATTATTGTAGCAAAACAAATACATTTATTTTTTATGTTATCTTGATAGTGTGAAAGGTCTTTGCACTACTGCACACTATCGCCTAGACAATTGCAAGGTATCAGATCACAAAATTGCAGAATCAAGATTTCTGTGAGTTTGTCATTATGATTTCCAAAACTTCTCAGTATTCTTATTTTTTTTACACAGCTATGTTTGGTAACAAGAAGAGGGGTTTTCTTCTGTAAATGTCACTACAATTGTTAATGATATTTATTGTATACCACTCTTGGTAGACAATACTTCAGCAAATGGTTTTGTGTAGTGACACTTCAATATCATTTGCTTTAGCCTTTATTTTAAGAGCTCATTAGGAACGTGTGGTGGAAGTTTAACACTATTGTGTTTACACAAATTTTGATCCACTTTGGCACAATTATGCAAACCACTATTGTGTCTTACATTAATTTTGGGTCTCGATAACAGATCTATTCAGAATTAAGAGAAAGACAAATGGACCTTGAAGGAGAAGAAAATGTTTTAATTTTTACTGTTGTGCACCTAACCTCAGCCTGATTCATGTTCAGCATAGTTGGGACAATCTGAATGCTATTCCTCTTATCACACACTGAGTTGACATAATTGATACAGTGTTCATTTGTTAAGCCAGTGATATTTATTGCATTTTGAACTATAGGACTAAATTGAGGTTACTCTTGCATAGAAGGGGAATTTGTTATGACCGAAATTAAAATGGAGTGTGTCCTTTCAATCCTACCCCTTTTTGCAGGATTTTATTCGGTATTCAGTATGTTGGAGGTATGTCGAAAATATTTCCTCTAAGAAATTTTCAGTTTTCCAAAGAATGACTGAAGAAAACATAAGAGACAATATAGAAACCATTTGTTTTATGTTTCAGTGTCATGTAATGTTCTAATAACAGAACTTTGACTTTTACAGGTGCCTTTGGAGGTAGGACTTCGTAAGACAATTGAGTACTTTAGGAAAGAATTGCAGAGAGCAAGTCATTCTGAACGCAACATGTTTGCGCCTGAGAAAAGAATGCGAATTCCTCATGTATAATGATTCAAACGTCATGGTGTCATCTTAAAGTCTTTCCTCAAGTTAGAGATTTCTTTTAAATAATGTGCCTTTCCTCTTCGACAATGTTATATAGAGAGATACTTGATATATTTTTATAAAATATTGTTGCTGTTCTATGACACTTTTTTCTGCAGATTTAAGTTATAGTACCAACACAATGTGTATTGTGTAGTTCAGTTTCAAAGTTGCAGAACTTCTGGAAGACTTCTGTGTCTTTATTTACAGTGTGTGATGGTGTCCTTCTTTTTTTTCGGTTTCACAGCTTTTTTATGTAGCCATAGTATCTTTTTAATCCTTTAGGTAACTGTGATACAAGAAGTGTTGCATTGTGATCTCAAAGTTTTTAAATAATTTATGTGTAATATATGTAAATGTGTGGTATATTGTTGTTATATGTTATGTACATAAAGTTTGTTACTTGTACAGAATTAATATATCATTGGTGCTGGCACTGCGACCATCACATAACAATAACTGTTTGTTATTGGAGCCTTTATGTTGCAGAATTCCTGTTTTACTTTGTGTATTTTGAGATGTATTACTGAGGATAGTGATCTTGCAAAACAAAAAGGGTCCATATGTCTGATTCATACGTTAACTGCACCCTGTATTCTGTTCCATGCATGCAGAAAATGAAGTGTTTGTGGTGGAATAGGGTTAATGGTACACAAAAAATTAACAGTGATTCAGAATTGAAGAGATACTGTGAATAATTGCATGGAGCCCCATTCTGAGTAATCATTTTATAGTTCTCCAGTGTCAATTATAACATAATGGTCGATGCAGACATTATTGGGAGGCGAAGCTTCTTGTGCATTGGTTTGGATGAAAGCACTTGAAAGTTGAACTTGCAAGAAACAAGGGTAAACAGTATCACATTGTAAGGAAGTGTCACTTGTTCAGTCATCATATTTCGCTGCCAGTTGTCATAAAAGTATGAGCATGGTTGATTATATCATTTAAAATGTATGAAATAAGTCTTGGGTCATGCGATACAGAGCCTGGCTCAAAAGGGACAGGAAATTTATGGTGACCATTTCAAAGTAAGCATCGTGGTATTGACTGGAGAGAATTTAGGATGTCTTTGGTATATCTAAAACTGAAGAACTTAATTGGAATTTGAAGCCCACTACTTCCAAACCACTGTGCCACCAGAGAAAGAGATGTAAGTTATTTAATGGACAAACATTGTCCAATTTACAAATGACGAAGTTGGTTTGTTTGGTAATGAATCAGAGGAGCCCAGTTAAAAACCCAAATATCTCTTGATTTGGTCTTTTCTGTCATTTTCTTAATTACTTCCAGCATATACCAGAATGAGTCCTTTGATGAGACCTTCAAGAGTACAACCCCCTTTTAATACCTGAAGTAAATAATAGTGTTGGGAAATAGTCATGAGAAACATATTTTTATTCATGGAGAATAACAATCGTTTCCCTTGTAACTTAGACCAATAACAGCAGTTGATACAGTTTGCAGGTTTTCCATTTCATTTTACTGCACAGATATTTCCTTAACATATTGATATTTTTTACAAAGTCTGTTAAAAAAATAGTATTTTTATAAATGAAAAATCCTATAATGAATGTCATTATTATAGCTTTTAAACCTGAAAATAACGACTTAAAAGCTTTTGAAGATTACCGTTAATAAAATCCCAATGAATGAAATGTCCTGAATCTTACAAGGGGAGGCCATGACCTTGGGATCACAGATTAGATTAGATTTACTTTCATTCCAATTGATCTGTACTGAGGAGGTCCTCCAGGATGTGGAACATGTCAGAAAAACAACAATACATGACAAATATTTTCAACTAAAACAAATAAGCTAATGTACCATTCCACAGGTCCCAAGTGGAATGATCGTCATTTTTTAATGAACACTATATGAAAGAGTCATTTTACAAATACTAATGCACTGAATTTAAAATAAAGTTTTTATTTATTTATTTATAAGATAATAAACATGTAATACAACTTATAATACTTATTTACAATGAACACATTACTGCACTGAAATGGTGCAGTAGTTAGATTGTACTCACACATACACACACATTTACAATGCACTGAAATTGTGCAGAAATAAAAACAAAGATTCCATGACTTACCAAACGGGAAAGCGCTGGTAGATAGGCACAATAAAAAACACACCCACAAAATTTTGAGCTTTCGCAACCCCTGGTTGCTTCGTCAGGAAAGAGGGAAGGAGAGGGAAAGATGAAAGGATGTGGGTTTTAAGGGAGAGGGTAAGGAGTCATTCCAATCCCGGGAGCGGAAAGACTTACCTTAGGGGAAAAAAGGGCAGGTATACACTCGAGCGCACACACACACACATCCATCCGCACATACACAGACACAAGCAGACATTTGTCTGCTTGTGTCTGTGTATGTGCGGATGGATATGCGTGTGCGCGCGTGTACGAGTGTATACCTGTCCTTTTTTCCCCCTAAGGTAAGTCTTTCCGCTCTCGGAATTGGAATGACTCCTTACCCTCTCCCTTAAAACCCACATCCTTTCGTCTTTCCCTCTTTCCTGATGAAGCAACCGTCGGTTGCGAAAGCTTGAATTTTGTGTGTATGTTTGTGTTTGTTTGTGTGTCTCTCGACCTGCCAGCGTTTTTGTTTGGTAAGTCACATCATCTTTGTTTTTAGATATATTTTTCCCACATGGAATGTTAGAGGGAAACATTCCACGTAGGAAATATATATCTAAAAACAAAGATGATGTGACTTACCAAATGAAAGTGCTGGCAGGTCGACACACACACACACACACACACACACACACAAAATTCTGTGTGTTTGTTTGTGTGTCTGTCGACCTGCCAGCACTTTCATTTGGTAAGTCACATCATCTTTGTTTTTATATACACTCCTGGAAATGGAAAAAAGAATACATTGACAACGGTGTGTCAGACCCACCTTACTTGCTCCGGACACTGCGAGAGGAGAGGGCTGTACAAGCAATGATCACACGCACGGCACAGCGGACACACCAGGAACCGCGGTGTTGGCCGTCGAATGGCGCTAGCTGCGCAGCATTTATGCACCGCCGCCGTCAGTGTCAGCCAGTTTGCTGTGGCAGACGGAGCTCCATCGCAGTCTTTAACACTGGTAGCATGCCGCGACAGCGTGGACGTGAACCGTATGTGCAGTTGACGGACTTTGAGCGAGGGCGTATAGTGGGCATGCGGGAGGCCGGGTGGACGTACCGCCGAATTGCTCAACACGTGGGGCGTGAGGTCTCCACAGTACATCGATGTTGTCGCCAGTGGTCGGCGGAAGGTGCACGTGCCCGTCAACCTGGGACCGGACCGCAGCGACGCACGGATGCACGCCAAGACCATAGGATCCTACGCAGTGCCGTAGGGGACCGCACCGCCACTTCCCAGCAAATTAGGGACACTGTTGCTCCTGGGGTATCGGCGAGGACCATTCGCAACCGTCTCCATGAAGCTGGGCTACGGTCCCGCACACCGTTAGGCCATCTTCCGCTCACGCCCCAACATCGTGCAGCCCGCCTCCAGTGGTGTCGTGACAAGCGTGAATGGAGGGACGAATGGAGACGTGTCGTCTTCAGCGATGAGTCGCTTCTGCCTTGGTGCCAATGATGGTCGTATGCGTGTTTGGCGCCATGCAGGTGAGCGCCACAATCAGGACTGCATACGACCGAGGCACACAGGGCCAACACCAGGCATCATGGTGTGGGGAGCGATCTCCTACACTGGCCATACACCACTGGTGATCGTCGAGGGGACACTGAATAGTGCACGGTACATCCAAACCGTCATCGAACCCATCGTTCTACCATTCCTAGACCGGCAAGGGAACTTGCTGTTCCAACAGGACAATGCACGTCCGCATGTATCCCGTGCCACCCAACGTGCTCTAGAAGGTGTAAGTCAACTACCCTGGCCAGCAAGATCTCCGGATCTGTCCCCCATTGAGCATGTTTGGGACTGGATGAAGCGTCGTCTCACGCGGTCTGCACGTCCAGCACGAACGCTGGTCCAACTGAGGCGCCAGGTGGAAATGGCATGGCAAGCCGTTCCACAGGACTACATCCAGCATCTCTACGATCGTCTCCATGGGAGAATAGCAGCCTGCATTGCTGCGAAAGGTGGATATACACTGTACTAGTGCCGACATTGTGCATGCTCTGTTGCCTGTGTCTATGTGCCTGTGGTTCTGTCAGTGTGATCATGTGATGTATCTGACCCCAGGAATGTGTCAATAAAGTTTCCCCTTCCTGGGGCAATGAATTCACGGTGTTCTTATTTCAATTTCCAGGAGTGTGTGTGTGTGTGTGTGTGTGTGTGTGTGTGTGTGTGTGTGTGTGTGTGTGTGTGTGTGTGTGTGTGTATATATATATATATATATATATATATATATATATATATATATATATATATATATATATATATGATATGGTTATAATAGAGGGAAACATTCCACGTAGGAAATATATATCTAGAAACAAAGATGATGTGACTTACCAAATGAAAGTGCTGGCAGGTCGACAGACACACAAACATACACACAAAATTCAAGCTTTCACAACAAACTGTTGCCTCATCAGGAAAGAGGGAAGGAGAGGGAAAGACGAAAGGATGTGGGTTTTAAGGGAGAGGGTAAGGAGTCATTCCAATCCCGGGAGCGGAAAGACTTACCTTAGGGGGGAAAAAGGACGGGTATACACTCGCGCACACACACACATATACAGACACAAGCAGACATACTTGGTCTTTAAGTATGTCTGCTTGTGTCTGTGGATGGATATGTGTGTGTGTGCGCGAGTGTATACCCGTCCTGATTTAGGTTTTCCGTGATTTCACTAAATCACTCCAGGCAAATGCCGGGATGGTTCCTCTGAAAGGGCACGGCCGACTTCCTTCCCCATCCTTCCCTAATCCGATGAGACTGATGACCACGCTGTCTGGTCTCCTTCCCCAAACAACCAACCAACCAACCATCTCCCATATGTTTCTTCCATTACCTTTTGGCCACATGTCCTCATGATGCAATGCTACATCCATCTGCCCTTTTCATGTGGGGAGCCCTTGCACCCCCCCCCCCCCCCCGCCTAACTGTGTAAACCGCTCTGGTCTCCATCCTCCCCACTCACCAGTGTCCAGTGTACATGAAGGAAAAAAGAATTCAGGAATTAAAGATCCAGGACTGTCTCAACTACTTTGAGGCTTGGAAGAAGTTTGACAGACTTCACCCTGTAAATCTGTGCTCTACCTTTGCCTCAGTTACATCCCCTCCCCTCCCCCTTACCCCCATCTTGCCCCTCTTCCATTTCCTCACCCTTGGCAGCTCCAATCCATTCCCCTGCAGGAACTCCTCCTCCTAGGAAGACACCCTCTTCTCTGGCTCCTACTAGGGATGGGACTCAGTCTCAGAACACCCCTGCCTGGCATTCTCAGGACACGAAGCTTGCACTATCAGGCCGGAGGAGAGACCCACGCTTCGAGGGCCCCTTAGCCACTCGTTCTCTGTCCGATCCTGACATCATTGACACCTGTTCCCTTGCTTGATAATGCCTCCTCCCTCCCTGCGCGGGAGGAGAAGCAGCAGCACAAGTCAAAGGACGTGGCTTCCCCAGCTTCCTGGGGTTTTACTCCCTCCACCTCATCGTGAATCAAGACCTAGTTCTTATGGATGTCACCTCATCCTCTTTGGTGACGGCCACTGACCAAATGACATGACCTCCCTTCGGCTTCTTAATGTATCACCTGGACTCTCACCATATGACAATCCAGTGGAATTGCAACGGATAATATCCTCACCTCCTGGAAATACGACACCTTGTTTCCTCCTCTTCGTTGTGTCTTCCGCTTCAAGAAACGCACTTGCTTGATGACCACTCTCCAACATTTCATGTTATTGGGCATTTTGTTGGAACTGTGCTGGCCCTGGGATAGCGCCTGGAGGGGTTTGCACCACAATGTCATTAGTGTCCATCCCTCTTCGTACCAACCTGGAAGCAATAACAGTTAAGAGTCAGACGACTCTGGCAATCACCGTTTGAATGTCTATCTCCCTCCAGGTAGGTCATTTCCTTATGTTGAACTGTCTGCCTTAATACAGCAACTCCGGCCACCATATCCTCTCCTTGGGGGACTTAAATGGACACCACCTCCTGTGGGGAAGTTCCACTTCATCGGATATTGGTCTTCTACTTGACCAACTTACTACAGGCTGCGATTTGTGTCTCCTCAATGGCTGGTCCCCTACCCACATCAGTGACACTCGTGGAACCTTTACTACCATCAATCTCACTATCTCCTCCCCTGCTCTCGTGGCTTGCCTTCATGGTCATCTTTGTGAGAGTGACCACTTACCGATGATTCTGTCATTCCCCTGCTGCCACCAGGCAGACAGACTCTCACACTGGACATTCCACAGGGCCAGTTGGCATTAATTACGTCTGCTGTGCGGTTCAACACCTCTCTCGTGAACTGCATTGATACGGTTGTGCAGGGCGTCTCTGCCACTATTCTTCATGCTTTTGGCACTGCTGTCCCCCTACCCACAGGTCACCATCATCATCGACTGGTACCGTGGTGGACCAAGGATGTAGAAGTCGCTGTCCAGGATAGCCGATGGGTGTTTCAGTGATTTAAACGACATCCTTTACAGACCAGCTTCCTTGCTTTTAAGCGTCTCCATGCTAAGGCTTGTTACCTTATTAAGCGGAGTAATGAGGAATTCTGGGAGCATTATGTTTTCTCTGTGGAGATGTATGGCTCTTCGTTGCAGGTTTGGTCCAAGCTCTGTAACCTTCTGGGCCACCAGTGTCAGTCAGCTCTCCGGGGGCTTATCCTCCAAGATATTCAGTCTACCGATCCTTTGGTCCTTACTGAATACATCCCAACACACTTTGTGACAGCATCGATGTGTTCTTCCTATCCTGCTATATTTCTGCAGCATGAACACAAAATTGAACAGACCCCACCCTCTTTCAACCCTCGCAAAGCTCAACTCTGTTATCAACCTTTCACTGAATGGGAATTCTTGCAGGCTATTATCTCTCCCATGACATGGCCCCATGCTTGGATTCCATCCACAACCAGATGATCCAACACTTGGACATTACACAGAGACACTATCTTCTCAGGGTCTTCAACTGCATTTGGCTCAAGGGTGCCTTGCCCCTACAATGGCGAGACAGTATAGTTATCCGTGTCCTTAAGCCTGGGAAGAACCACTGTCTCTCAACAGCTACCACCCTACTAGCCTGATGAACGTACTTTGTAGACTGCTTGAGAGAATGGTTAGCTTCCAATTATGGTGGGTACTCGAATCTTGGGGCCTTTTGTCCCCCTATCAGTCTGGCTTTCGGGAAGAACGATCTCCAACTGACCATTCACTCAGATTGGAAACTCCAATCTGACAATCTTTTACTAACTGTCGGCACCTTGTTGTCGTCTTGTTTGACTCATAAGGCATATGACACGGCTTGGCGCCATCACATTTTAGTTACCCTCCATGACATTTCCTGTTTCCTTACATGTATTGTTCAAAATTTCGACCACCATGATCACGTGTGTACAGCGACACACCATCAACAGTCTTCAATGCCCAAGAATTCCAGAGTGTGTTGTACTGCTTCTGCAGGTGCGGTAATCCTTGCAGTCAGGTCTGTGCTGGTACTGTCCAGAGTCTCGTGAAATGAAATGATCGTATTGCGTTGATGGCCATGTCAGCCCTCCTGGGAAAGTTCACCACCGAGTTGCAAGTCTTTTTAATCAATGCTACAGTGGATGACTTGCATTTCGATGATGATGAAATAACAACAACACAACACCCAGTCCCTGAGCGGAGAAAATCTCTGACCCGTTCTGGGATCGAACCTAGGCTCACTGCATGGCAGTTAGATGTGCTGACCACTTCTTTTTTACTCTCCCCCCCCCCCCCCATATTTTTGGTACGATGATTCATGATGAAAATAACTGTCAGTACACTATATATTATCTGATTGTTAATCACACTTTCCAATGTTTTACTCAAAAAAATCCAAAAAAGTTTCTGATTAGAATATTATCACATACAACAAAAAATACTGAATGAAACACAACTATGACCAAGTTTCAAACATGGACAAGCTGTTTGGTAGTCTTATGCCTTCATTGCTTTGGAGACAATGACCCCATCACCATTGGCGACACCCGTGGCTGCATTTCGAAAACAATTTGTAAAAGTCTTTCACTCATGGTACACATGTGGACAGACGGGCATCATATACATAGCTGAGTTCGACAAAGTAGATCGAATGTGGGAAAGTGTTGGGGCAATGCGAGTCACATTGACCAGTGAGACAGGGCAGGTCCGCATAAGAACCTCCAAGAGGCTGCACCAAAGGGACGTGGAAGGCCTGCACCAATACCTTATCATAGTATTTAAATATAAAGCGTATGTCCTGCCTCTGACATGGATGAGACTGAGTTCCGCTGAAGTGGCGTGGGTGAGGGAGTTATAGTGGCTGTTAAAGATGGTTCTTTCTGATACAAACTACCCGAAGGCCACCTGAAATTGCTGTCCTAGGACCATTGGCAGAGGGAATATTTGGTTAACACATACCAACTTGGGTGCGACATAGGTGTTGATGTAGGCTAGCTACTTGCTGGACTGGATTCAGCCTGTGGTGGAGGTTGTGTTGGATTGTCTGAAGCAAATGGCTGAAGGCCTGTGCTGCCATACAGTGGATGTCTGATAAATGTAATACCCAGTTAATGGAGTTTGTCGACTGTGGGCAGCAGCAGTGATCTTTTGTCTTGGTGGGCTACATTCATAATCGGAGATCAGGCCACATTGAGGATAATTCCTGAGGTTCTTCTGTACACTTGGATTCATGTGAAGGCGTTATGTACTGTATTTCTGTAGGTGTATGTGCCAGGAGCAGGAGGTCGTTCACATATGCCTGGTACATAAGGTATGACTGCATAGGGTAAATCCCGTAAGTTATGGTAGGAGGCCTCCGATAAGGGGCTTGAGCACTATGGCGAACAATACAGTCGACAGAAGACAGCCCTGCCTGACGAAAAGCTGTATTGGAATTGGTCCCGCCTGTCGTCCGTTGACTTGAATACTTGATGTGGCACTGGTAAGCAGGCATCACAGGATGTCAATGAATGACCATATGCGTTGCCACTGATAGAAGCAACTGTTTTCGGACCCTGTCAGAGTAGATCGATACCAGTGCTGCACAAAGGTGGCAGGACAGGCCAAGTGCGACGAGATCGCGACATTTGCGTGTGGCAGTTCTTAAATTTGCACCACAGCCGTGTGATGTCTGCGCCAGTGAAAGGATTGAGGAGAGAACCATGTGTATGTGCGCCACCAGTAGGCGTGCATAGATCTTTGTGTCCACATTAAGAAGCATGTGTACACAACAGTTTGTGATCTCCATACCTTGGGATGGTTTATGTGCCGGAAATAAAATCCAACCACAAAGGCTGCTGGCACTTCGCAGTTGATAGTGAGCAGCTCCTGGAACATTTTGGTCCACCACTGGATCAAAAGGTCATTGAATGCCCAAGAGAAATCAACCAGAAAATAGTCTAGGCCTGGCAATTTATTCATCACACCTTTGGCAATAGCATCTGCCACCTTGTCTGTAGTCATTGCAGCCACCAGGGATGTTTCCTCTGTAGCATTGAGAGTTAGTGTGATGTGTCAGAGAATGTCCTCGGAGGTTGTATTGTCCATGGTTCTGTAGTAGCAAATTTGTCCATAGTGGTCAGCAAAGGTGGAGGGCAACTGTCTTGTGTGAGGAGTGTGGTGATAAGCTGTTGACGACGACGATATTAATGGTCAGATGCACTGTGTAGCTTAGATGGTGTTTCCTTGGGTGTGATATCCTCCTGTCTGTGTGATCTCACAACCGTACTCTGTCGCTTGTTGCATGTCAGTGATAGGAGCTTGGCTTTACTGTGTTGTCATTACCTGGCGTTTCAGGTGATGGAGGTTTGAAACTTCCTGGCAGATTAAAACTGTGCGCCCGACCGAGACTCGAACTCAGGACCTTTGCCTTTCACGGGCAAGTGCTCTACCAACTGAGCTACCTAAGCACGACTCACGCCTGGTCTTCACAGCTTTACTTCTGCCAGTATCTCGCCTCCTACCTTCCAAACTTTACAGAAGCTCTCCTGCGAACCTTGCAGAACTAGCACTCCTGAAAGAAAGGTTACTGCGGGGACATGACTTAGCCACAGCCTGGGGGATGTTTCCAGAATGAGATTTTCACTCTGCAGCGGAGTGTGTGCTGATATGAAACTTGCCCATGAAAGGCAAAGGTCCCGAGTTCGAGTCTCGGTCGGGCACACAGTTTTAATCTGCCAGGAAGTTTCATATCAGCGCACACTCCGCTGCAGAGTGAAAATCTCATTCTGATGGAGGTTTGTCCTCGGGTTCCCAGACGAACTCCCTCTTGATCACTGGTTTGGCGCAGTTGTGCCACCACATCATTGTAGAAGGATATCTGGGAAGGTGATGTTCACAGGAAGTCATACTGCTGTGATGCACTGTTGATAAGTTGGGTTGCAGAGGAGAGACATGTATAGCTTTCACGTCCCATGGCGGTGCCAGACTGACAGTTGTGCAAATAGGTGGGAGCTGATGAGTGTGCCGTGGTTGGAAAAGGGGAGTGGCCATTTTTCCACAGTGAACACTCTAGACTGGTGGATGACAGAGACACTTATGTGATCTATGTTGCTGGCGGAATGGCTTGTGAGAAGTGTGTGTATGGGGTCGCCGTGGACCTATTTCCATGCACCAGTAAGGTGGGTTTCTTCTGCCATTGTACATAGGGCTGGGCTTGATGAGCATCTGGGAGTAGTAGGACAAACTTTGTTTTATGGCGTCTTGTTAGTGCGGGTTGCATACATTCAGGGGCACTTGACTGGTTTATGGTCCTCCACCTCCCCTTAACCAAGTGTTCTGCTAAGTGGATTTCAACCACCTGGGCGGTGATTTATGGCCCCCTGGACATAATCTATCCACATACGAAACCACCTCCCCACCACTCTCTCCCTTGTCCTCCTCCACCCCTCTGGAAACGACCAACCCTCCCCATCCTCCTCACTGAGACAATTCACTTTGAGTCCTGAGTTATTCAAATAGCCCCCTCCCACTCTATCAGTTTGATTGACTAATTAATTAAATAGATGAATTAATTAACCCCTCCCACTCCGGGAATCCCACAGCCCTCCCCGTCCCCTTCCCTCCTGAAAACAGACAGGTCTGTGCTGAAGAGGAGGGATCTGAAACAGTAAATTCGATTACACTGTAGAGGGTATATTGTTTATTTATAAAATTCAATTTTCAGGCCTTGGTTCTCACTTGCTCATCAATCTCTACAGTTTGAGAAGATGATGGTCTTGTAAAAAACATTGAAAAGAAGTAATTAAATCAATCACTTGTTTTTATTCTGATTGCACTAGGAACCACATAATTACACTGGTAAAAATCTTTTGCAGCAACTGCTGGGCTTTGTGCGCCCATGCCTTGACCACTTTTCCAGGTGTGCCACTTCACATATTCCCACACACACACACACACACACACACACACACACACACACACACACACACACACACATTCCACACCATGCTGCTTGGGCCCTGAGACCACTGCTGACACGTGACGTTGCAGACCACAAGTTGCACTAACTCTGACCAAAAACTTCAGGTGGTGGCAACCATCTGATATTTGATTCCTGGGAAATTCCTGTTGAAACACATGTGCTCTCTCTCTCTCTCTCTCTCTCTCTCTCTCTCTCTGATGGCTACTTCTGTCATGTGCTGAACAAAGTGGTGGACACCTGGTATCCCCCTCAGCTGTGGATGTCATGGAAATATTCCTTCCATCAGAATGATTGACTCATTAATTTAATGGATTCTCTGTGTGCAGCCTGTCCATTAACTTGGATGTTGCTGAAAATATCAAATATCAGCTCATTTGCAAGCTATGTCCTTAAACAATTTGCGGGAGGGGTTGGACAGATGTGTGCTCACATTACCACGTGATCACTATTGGGAACAATAAATTGATCAATCAGCAATTTGATGTTGCAATTGTGTTTTTAAAGCACTGCAGAACTCTTAAATGTTCTCTACACTACATTCAAAAGGAAGAGGAGGGGCCTTCTGTGTAATAGGATAGAGACAAACACAACAAAAACCACTACAAGACAAGAGTTCACTGTGAGGTATTAAGAAGCACTAAACATGACACACTTAAACCACGATCCAATCTGTAGTAGCAGTCAGCTGTCTGAGATCACTGAAACACTCACACAAAGGAGCCAAACGGTGTTGTCCTAAAAAACCGGGCACATATTTGTCACTGTAATTACATTTAATATTACATTTGCAGCCCCAGTCTAATGACATTCGACAACGAGAGAAGTATCGGAAATACCTCCTCCTGATGGCTATCTACATCTACATCCATACTCCGCAAGCCACCTGATGGTGTGTGGCGGAGGGTACCTTGAGTACCTCTATTGGTTCTCCCTTCTATTCCAGTCTCGTATTGTTCGTGGAAAGAAGGATTGTCGGTATGCTTCTGTGTGGGCTCTAATCTCTCTGATTTTATCCTCATGGTCTCTTCGCGAGATATATGTAGGAGGGAGCAATATACTGCTTGACTCTTCGGTGAAGGTACGTTCTCAAAACTTTAACAAAAGCCCGTACCGAGCTACTGAGCGTCTCTCCTGCAGAGTCTTCCACTGGAGTTTATCTGTCATCTCCGTAATGCTTTCGTGATTATTAAATGATCCTGTAATGAAGCGCGCTGCTCTCCATTGGATTTTCTCTATCTCTTCTATCAACCCTATCTGGTACGGATCCAACACTGCTGACCAGTATTCAAGCAGTGGGCGAACAACTGTACTGTAACGTACTTCCTTTGTTTTCGGATTGCATTTCCTTAGGATTCTTCCAATGAATCTCAGTCTGGCATCTGCTTTAACGACGATCAACTTTATATGATCATTCCATTTTAAATCACTCCTAATGCGTTCTCCCAGATAATTTATGGAATTAACTGCTTCCAGTTGCTGACCTGCTATTTTGTAGCTAAATGATAAGGGATCTGTCTTTCTATGTATTCGCAGCACATTACACTTGTCTACATTGAGATTCAATTGCCATTCCCTGCACCATGTGTCAATTCACTGCAGATCTTCCTGCATTTCAGTACAATTTTCCATTGTCACAACCTCTCGATACACCATAGCATCATCTGAAAAAAGCCTCAGTGAACTTCCGATGTCATCCACAAGGTCATTTATGTATATTGTGAATAGCAATGGTCCTACAACACACCCCTGCGGCACACCTGAAATCTCTCTTACTTCGGAAGACCTCTCCATTGAAAATGACATGCTGCGTTCTGTTATCTAGGAACTCTTCAATCCAATCACACAATTGGTCTGATTGTCCATATGCTCTTACTTTGTTCATTAAATGACTGGGGAACTGTATCGAACGCCTTGCGGAAGTCAAGAAACACGGCATCTACCTGTGAACCCGTGTCTATGGCCTTCTGAGTCTCGTGGACGAATAGCGCGAGCTGGGTTTCACACGATCGTCTTTTTCGAAATCCATGCTGATACCTACAGAGTAGATTTCTAGTCTCCAGAAAAGTCATTATACTCGAACATAATACGTGTTCCAAAATTCTACAACTGATCGACGTTAGAGATATAGGTCTATAGTTCTGCACATCTGTTCGACGTCCCTTCTTGAAAATGGGGATGACCTGTGCCCTTTTCCAATCCTTTGGAACGCTACGCTCTTCTAGAGACCTACGGTACACCACTGCAAGAAGGGGGGCAAGTTCCTTCGTGTACTCTGTGTAAAATCGAACTGGTATCCCATCAGGTCCAGCGGTCTTTCCTCTTTTGAGCGATTTTAATTGTTTCTCTATCCCTCTGTCGTCTATTTCGATATCTACCATTTTGTCATCTGTGCGACAATCTAGAGAAGGAACTACAGTGCAGTCTTCCTCTGTGAAACAGCTTTGGAAAAAGACATTTAGTATTTCGGCCTTTAGTCTGTCATCCTCTGTTTTAGTACCATTTTGGTCAAGAGTGTCTGGACATTTTGTTTTGATCCACCTACCGCTTTGCCATAAGACCAAAATTTCTTAGGATTTTCTGCCAAGTCAGTACATAGAACTTTACTTTCGAATTCATTGAACGCCTCTCGCATAGCCCTCCTCACACTACATTCAGCTTAGCGTAATTTTTGTTTGTCTGCAAGGCTTTGGCAATGTTTATGTTTGCTGTGAAGTTCCCTTTGTTTCCGCAGCAGTTTTCTAACTCGGTTGTTGTACCACGGTGGCTCTTTTCCATCTCTTCCGATCTTGCTTGGCACATACTCATCTAACGCATATTGTACGATGGTTTTGACTTTGTCCACTGATCCTCAACACTATTTGTACTTGAGACAACTCTGGAAATATCAACATCTATATGCTTCTTATGACTGGAAATATTTTTCCACATAAAGTACTTCATCTCCTTTACAGCTGTCGGTGCAATGAGCTCGCAGTTTTCTGCATCAAATCCATACCACCCTTAAGGCCAGACATAGTCATTTTCTCTGCACATGTCAGAACACTGACCATAGTAATTTTACACCCAGAACATACTTTATAAGCCTGTCGATCACGGTGAATCTATCACACATTCCCTTACTAAGTACAGTACCTCGCTGTAACTGAATACTGATGACACCAAACAGTAATTATATCTGTATTAAAAACTATACATGCTTTATAAATCGAGTTATGGCATTGCTTCCGAATGAAATGGTCTTCCACACAAGTACTACGACACTTAATATCGACTGTGATCATGGGAACACCCCGAATGTGTGAGTGCACGTTGCCAGCAGTGTAAGATAGTAATGAAACCACCCTCATCCCCGAATGTAGATAGTGATTCGGCTAAAGAATGTGGTATTAAGCCAATATTTGCAACACCCTCATGTCGCTGCTAGATATTTTCCACATGTAACATTCACGTGATAAATTTTTGTCTACAGTGCGACGAGAGGAAATTATGCCTGTAACAGTTATAAACATTATCTATTCGGCATATGAAAAAATAGTGAATTAATTATTTATATAATATTCTGTGATGTAATTAGACATATCGATGTGTATCGTACAAAGACAATGATAATTGTAAATTCCTTTTATGATCTGCGTTTGTCTTCCTTTGTTTTTACCTTTTGTTGGATGGCTTTTGTAGGTTCAGCAGGCAAGACGCATATCAAACTGAGGTCTATTAAGAAATTGTAATTATTTGTTAGTTATTACTTGAAAATAGAGTTCATTATTATTATAAACATGAGTGAATAATTGTTTGTAACTGTAATTCCTCTCTCAGTACGCATTGTCCGTGTTAATTATTTCTTTCCGCTGCAACGAGCGCAGCCATTGATGATAGCGATTTGTATCGCGTTTTTGTCTGTGTTTTCCTTAGAAACAAATCAAATGTTTGCTTGATGAAGTCTAAATTGTGCACAATACGAAAGTAGAGTTTCTGTAAAGTTCAATAAACATTTAAAATACTTATTTGCTCTAACAATAGAAAGTCTCTATCAATTGTCTGCCGCCATCTTAACAATTATCACAGCAGCAAATTCAAATTACGCAACTCTGCAGACATAAATGCTGAACGTAATACAGATGAGTAAAAATAAATGTGCACCGGTGGCTCCAAACTCATTTTAATGAAAATAATTCGAATCAGATGGGTTCTTTAAAAACAGTGCTCATAGCATGATCGTTATAACAAACTTTTCTAGCTGATGTATGGAGCCGAAATTAATTACGCACACGAGTTGCGAAGAATATTGTTTCAGGTAACATACGTCAGTGTTGTGCGCGGCTGATATTCGGTGGTTTTAATGATCATTTTGCTGAAGATAACTGTTTCCATCATAATCCATAGTTGTATAGAATCTGTTGTATGAACTGTGATTTAGTGACACTTACACAACTTACAGACAACACTTTAACACGACGTTAACTGGGAGTTCTTTAGCAACTTGATCAAATCTTTAGCCGGGAGAAAAATTATTTAGTAATTACTCAATGTAATAAAATAAGATTATCATTTCCATTTACAAATTAGTTAAATACCAAACCACTGAATAACACAGCGAACGCCACACACACTAACAAACAGTACTTGTACCACATTCTATCTCGATACCATGTAGACAGTGTAACAGAGGTTCTTCAATACATCCATGGGGTCATAGGTAAGGGAGGATGATGGTTGTTGGAAATGATCACATACAGTGGACGCTGTGCTATGTGAGGAATCGTTTAAAAATGCATCACTAGATTGAAACTGTAAGAAATCAACAAAACCAATACAATGGCTTTCCATATTTACAGTGTTATGCTTTCTGATAGAAATGCTGTCCGTGGCTTGTGCTCAAATCTGTCCACTCAACCACACACTTGTGATGGACATTATGGAGATGTCTTTTAATGATTACAGCCGCTGAGGTATCATATTAGTGGCACTCTCATATCTCAAAACGAGTCACATTTTTCGAACCTATCTGCTAAGGACCCCATTCAGTAAAACTCCAGTGTGGTTTAGGCTGTCCCTCCACATCCTGTAACTGTTCCTCAGTCTCTGTCCTGCACTCCCTGCAGCTATGTCCATGTGAACGTTCCAATTTGAATCGGAACAGAAGTCAGAGAGTGCTATATCTATCGCCTTCTGCAACCTGTGGAGAAACAGGGTGAGCTGAGGTAATGTGACAGGACCGTGTTTTGACTACTCATTGGAAATGGGAACATGTTATCGTAGCTCTGCCAACCATGTACAATGTGTAATGCCAGCAGCAAACTAAGCTTTCTATTTCAACATGAGGTATTAAAAAAGACGGTATTAGCAACCAGGACGGTGTTTCTTATCAGGAAAATTAGGAAGACTGTACATCACATGGGAATTGGAAGACGGATGAGGATTTTGCTACTGCATACATACAAACTACGTACAGGTACTGCAGTCCAAAAGAGATCTGCATCCCTCAGGGTTCATTTATGTCTGTACCATTATATTCTCTATATCCTCATTATTTTGTACAATCCAACATAGAAAAGCTAGGAACTATAAAAACTCTGCTAACGCGCCCCACCGCCTCCCCTGTAGAGATTGATAAGATGTTACTACATCCCTCTCTTCTGACATATTGAAAACAAATACCGTGTGCATGCTGACATTGAGCTATTAAATGTACGGGTGTTGGTCCATTGGAGCAGGTGGCCAGTGATTGTTGCAGACCAGCATAAAGTTCCGTCACCCATACTGTAGGAGGACTGTATCCTACAGACTATCAATCGTAGGAGGCGGTCCCTGTGTTGTTCTTTCATAAGAAGTTTGATAACATTGTTTTCACTGCTGTCGCACATCCAAGCAGTGTATGACTACAGTTTTATACACCACCATATATTTTGTTTTTCCACAATGACTTTGAGGTCGGTGTCAGATGCTAAACTGACATTAACACTTGATTGGCGACTCCATGGAGTGTTGTGTGCACCACGACCAAATAGTGGATAGAATTGGAAGGAAAATCAGCATTGCCCGTATTTTGTTGTTTTATTGTCGGCAAAATCGATTTTCAGTCACTTAGTGATCATCCTCAGTGCTGTAATATACAATTAAAATTGGTAGGCACTGGTATCAAATCATAACCTGAGTTTATGTGATCGCTCTAAGCTTGTGGTTATAGCTTGATACCAGTGCCTACCAATTTTAATTGTATATTACAGCACTGAGGATGGTCACTAAGTGACAAACTCGATTTTGCGGACAATAAAACATCAAAATACGGCTAATGCTGATTTTCCTTCCAATTCTATGACATTAACACGTTTCGATCCATTGGTTCTCACAGTTAGCTGGACGGCACATGGTGTAAACTACGCTGATCCCACGACACAGAGGATAGTTGAAATAAAAGGCAGAGGTGGTGTTTCCTATTGACAAAAATGTGGAAGGCATCACGACAGAGAGAAACTGGAAGAGTCTGTGGCATTGTGGAGCATTTGCGAACAGCACACATTTCTGGGTGTAACACATGGTGGATTGAACCCTGACCCAGATTTAGCGTATTGTGGATCTGCCCCTGAACATTGCTGCGGATATAACGAGTGGTGGATCCACATTTGAACACTAACTAGGATCTAAGCCGGGCCATGGGAGCCATTTGTTGCAAACTGACAGACACAGATGTACAGAAAACAGAGCAAATGCATTGCAACTTTAGAATGTGTGGTTCGAAGTGACTGGGGATGCTTTCGAGTACAGTGCTATATGATACCGTCAGAGCAAAAAAATAGTACATTTGCGCTAGATGTTGACAACTGTGCTACATCTACAAGCACTTTGAAAATACTTGGCGAGAAGTGATGACATGATCATATGGGCAGAACTGATATTAAATCGGTAAAATTACGAAAATTGACAGAAAATACGTATAAATTGAGGGAAAATATGCCAAAATGCGGGGAAATAAGGGAGTACTTGCATGTCTTCTGCTTGGTGCAGGAAAAGTCTTATATATGGGAACAAGTATGTGACAGCAACAGGAATACGAAAAAATGTTGACTTGGAAGCACTGGGAACCAGGGAAACAGTAGTTTTTCGTTGACAGCGATAAGACGGTTGGAATAGAATGCTTAACATAGATTATCACTAAGTGTAGAGTAATTAATTCATTTAAGTCGGATCACAGAGCCAGTTGTGGCCCCAGGGTTATCGGCAACCACCCTATAAACTGTTGTAAAGTGTCCTTAGCTGAAGAGCGTTGTATTCCCATCTGGGGATCGCATGTTTGACACTGTGCAAGTCTGCTTATGTGTCTTAAACCCCAACAAACAGTATTTACTCTCCACTAATCACAACCATGCTGTGTCAGCTAACAAATACCTTACAGAACAGTTGCTGCATGGCTTGTTAACAGTATACTACGGGATGTCTGTTGAGGTAATAGTGATACATGCAAGTTGACAGCTTTCTTTGATGAATCCTGGAAAAGAAAAATTGACATGGATCTGAGTTAAAGGATGATAGAAAGTAGATGGAATGATTAGTTGAGAGAGGTTGTAATGAGTTATGATTTAATGGTAAGTTGGTGGTGCATTCTAGGAACAGGGAGATATTGCTGCAGGTCATTTATCATGCATTTAACCATTTTTTTTCCATTGTTCTCTCAGGGTGCATCAGTTGTGTGGTATAATTTGCAATCGACTCATACACAATTGCGTGTTCTGTGTGTGAATTTGAGTGCTATCTACCGGCAATCGTTAACAGCAAATGTCTCAAATCCACAGTCAGCAGAGGACTTCCAATGCAAGTGTGATGAATCATGTCCATTGATGTGAAACCTATTTCAGCACCCTCCTCTAAATGAACGAAGATGAATGCGAAGTACTCCATTTCTCTGCCACATCTTGGATATAAATCGAGTCTTCAGACGCTGCAGCCGCTAGTATCTCACTTACAAGGGACCCCTAGAGCGCGAGGTTGCAGTTTCAGTCTTTAGTAACGCTCCTTTGAAAGTTTAGTTTTAACTATTATGACATGAAAAAAAATTAGCTGCTACTGACTCACCTTGCGCATCAGGAAGGCGGCGGCAGAAAATGAGTGTCCGCGAAGTGCAGAGGTCAATCTTCCATGGGATTTATGTATTACACTTCACCAAATGGACGTCGTCGACATTGGAGAAATGTACAAAACAAACCATTAACTTGCACCATGAACACCGAACGAGAAATGGCGCGCCACAGTGATCACTCATCACAAAGGTTCTCACCATCAAGATCGAAGACGAACTCCTTCCGAGATATAAACTGTGCAGGACGTTCAGCTAAGTATCCATTCTTAAAGAATGCATATAGTAGCATGTTGGTGTAATGAGGTGATGAAAACTGACGGATTGTGATGGCATGCAACCGAAAGCGAAACAGTCTGTCGTGAAACTGGCTATCCTTTACGGCGTAGCTAAGGATAGTGTGATAATATGTTTTATAGGCAAGGGAAAAAAAAGCATCCAGAGGATGAATTTTCCAGTGGTTCCAGGTGGTATGAACTGGAATATCACACACTTTTCAGGAGAGATAGTTTGGTCTAAAGGAGTATGGCCAAAAGCAGTGCCCATACCATAGTTGTAGTTCTGTTACGAACACCTTCCCATTCTTGCTTGCTGTGACGTAAATATTTCGTATTGTCCTTTGCAAGATCACGCTCACGACAAAGAATCGTAGGGCAGAGCATAATAAACGACCTTCCAGGTAATTTACCATCCGGATTAACATTCGGCATAATTGTATACGAAGGCGTTAAGACATTGATGCTAGATGGTCTTGATGTAACTCTCTACGTACCTCTAATTTCCAGGTTTCCTTTTACATGAATTTCCCAATTGGTCGGAGTTGAAAACAAATTCCGTAGTGAACGATGGGACAAGTTTATTTATTTCATCTAGATGGTTTCATCCAATTCCGCAGCTTGCTGTGCGTCGTCAAATTAATGTTTTGTTTGAAATTTCATTGTCTTACGTCTTCCAGGTCTGCAGCACTGTTTGAAGTTATGCAACCTTCTACTGCTTCCCTTGAAATCACTGTAATATATGTGGCGCCATTTAGTGTGCATAACGTAGTAAGCTACTATCAAACACATCCTGTAAATTGTATCGAGCATCCTTGAAATGCACAAACACCAGTTTTTGCAACAAGTACGCCCTGTCCTCCCTTGAATACCTGCAGTTTTTCTTTCGCGCTACACGGTCATATTGCAGCGGAGTCACTCGACATCTATTTTACTATGCTGTGGATGATCTTCCATGTACGTCATTATGTTTAGTACCCGCTCCTTCGACAACGATTGTCCTTTACTATATTTCCTGGAAACAGGATCTGCAGCTCTCTGTCTCAAAACGATGATAAACTGCATGGCTCGAAATTGTTTCAGTATCACTTTCACTTGTTAAGCACGTATAGTCATCATTGTAATTCTCGTGTACATTTTCCGCACAGTCGGTCGTATACGACACCATACATTGCACTGACTCATCTCGCAGAAACGCTAATGTTTCATCTGTCACTTCTTTCTCACTCTACAAAATTCCTTGGGTTCCTTTCGTCCGAAATGTCAACTTCGGCAACAGTTGTTATTGATACAATGCAGTATTTGCCCTGCTTTGTATCAACAGCGTAGGACTGTTGTACTGTTCCAAGTTACTCGTCGACTAAGTGGTTCAACTACGGTCATGCTGTGCTCACCATTGGGTACTTCCAGATCGCCCCCTGTGCCATTAGCAGCCAATATTGTGGTTACATGGTAGGCAATATGTACGGCGTCGAATGCTGTGAACATGACTGGCCTTTTGCGACCTCACACTCAAGGGTTCCTTGTTAGACAACGAATGGACATAATTTAGTTCAAATATGACGGACGTAGAGGAATTATGGGCAAAGTTTAAACTGATTATAAATCGCACTCTGGAGAAATACGTGCGGAGTAAGTAGACTGAGGATGGAAAAGACCCGCGGAGGTTTAGCAAGCAAATTCGAAATTTGTTGAGCAAGCAGAGACTGTTGTGCTCTCAGTTCAAAAAGAAACGCGCAAATGACGACAGGCAAAAGTTGGTAGGAATTCGTGCCTCTGTAAACAGATCGATGCGTGAAAGCTTACAACATCCATACTCATACTTTAGCAAAAGATCTTGTCGGGAACCCAGAAGAATTCTGGCCCTACGTAAAATCGTTAAGCCGGTCGAAGGATTCAGTCCAGTCACTCGCTGACCGGTCTGTTGTGGGAACAAAAGATAGCAAAAGTAAGCTGAAGTTTTAAATTTCACTTTTAAGCATTCATTCACGCGGGAAGATCGTGCAAACATACCCTCGTTTGAACGCCTCACAGACTCCCACACGGTGGCTACAGCATCATGCATTCCTCGCTTAGAGAAGCAACTGAAAGAGCTGAAAATAAAGAAGTAGCCAGGTCCGAATGGAATACCAGTTCGGCTTTACCCGAGAGTGCTCTATGGCATTGGCCCCTTACTTAGCTTCCAATTATCAAGAATCTCTTGCTCAACGCAAAGTCTAAAGAGAACGGAAAATAGCGCAGGTGACTCCAGTATATAAAATGGGCAAAAGAATGGACCTGCAAAATTAAAGGCCATTGTTCTTAACATCGGTTTGCTGCAGAATTCTAGGGCATATTGTAGAGTTCGAATATAATAAACATCCTTGGGTCGAAAAGGCTTCTGCCCACAAATCGGCACAGATTTAGAAAGCACCGCTCGTGTGGAACTCAGGTTGCCTTTTTCTCACGGGATATCCTGCTAAATATGGCTCAAGGGAAACAGGCAAATAGCGTAGTCCTAGATATTCGGGAAGCGTTTAACATGTCATCTCAGGGCAGACTTAACGAAGGTCCGAGCATACAGAGTAGAGAAACCAGTACATTGACTTCAACGGCGAGCTTGCATCAGCGGCAACAATAAGGTCACTATCGCCTGAGGGAAGTAACACAGGACTGCTTTCGTTCTACGAATAAATAAACGATATGACGTGTAGGATCAGGAGCATGCTGCAGTTGCTTGTGATGACACTATGGCATACGGGAAGGTGTAGTCATTGTAGGAAGATACAAGCTGACTTTGACGAAATTTGAGATTGGCGTGATGAATGGCAGTTTGCTTTAAATGTAGAAAAATCTAAGTTAATGCATATCAGTAGGAAAAGAATCTCGTAATGTTTGAAGACAGTGTTGGCAGTGTGCTGCTTAACAGTCAGATCAGTAGGGGTACAATGGGGGTGCAGCCCCAAAGTACCGTTATCCAAGATGGCGGCCATGACGTCAGCTGATGACATTATCCAAGATGGCGGCTGTGACGTCAGTTGATGACCCAAGAACTGTTTTCCAAGATGGTGGTTTTTGGTGGGAAGTTTGATTTTTGGCAGGAAGTAGGTCAATTGGGCTACCTCCACTAACCTAACCCCCTCCCCCCCCAGAAAATCAGAAAATGGCGGGAAGTTCAAATTCCATCAGGACAATGCAACATGGCTAACCTAAGAAAATGGTGGGAAAGAAAGGGCACTTGGGCTACCTCCACTAACCTAAGTCATCCAGTCGCCACCTCTTGCTAGGAACTGGAGAGGAAAAGGACTCAGCCTGTGCTGGACATTTTATTTTCAGTCTTTATTTAAAGAATTAGAGACAGTACCACCATCAAGTGTGTTCCCCATGTGGTCCAGAAGAGTCCAACTGACCTAGTACACAATACTTTCACCAGAGGGTGCTGTCATCAATTCCATGATGCAATCCAAGATGGTGGGGCAAAATGGTGAGAAAAGGACACACATCTTTAATTAAACAATTTGAGGCAGTACCTCCATCCAGTGTGTTCACCATGGGATCTGAATTCCAACTGACCTAGTACACAGTACTGCCACCAGAGGGTGCTGTCATCCATCCCGTGACCGAGTCCAAGATGGCGTTCCAGAGTGGGCGGAAATGGTGGGTCACACCGCTGCCGATGGCATGTGAAAGTCATGTCTACAGCTATAGTTCTTTGAGTGTTATGCTAATGCCACATGTCTATCTAAATAAGCATCAAGTCATTCTTTGGGCTGTGCACGTGTGTTTACCATTGCTGACGCGAAACCTGGACATACTGATGTCACAACTCGTGGTATAGAAATCTATTTGACTGCTTTCTCTCCATCGTGATACCAACGGCACATGCAAGATGCATCTAGCCATTCACGCATGGCTGACACATTGCTGCAAAATGCGTGCGCATAGCTACAAAGCATCGCAAGCGCATCTAACAAGGTTCTCAATGTTATACTGATGTCACATAGCTATGTAAAATAAGAACCAAGTCGACCTCTCGGAAAATGTATAGTGTCCCAGAAATAGTTAATGTTGGCTTTCTTGATGTCTCAGCTTGTCTGCATGGGAATTCTTGCCCTAACAGAACCTGTTTACGAAAACAGTGCAGAATTTCATCTTTTCCGCTGTACACCATCCCAAAATACTAAAATTCTCCATTTTATCATCTCAAGACTTTCTAAATCATTTGCTTCAGCGTTTACGGAACTAAGCTAAATCTAAGAAACACTAGTCTTAATACCAGCAAGCTAGAATTACCCGTATATAACATTCACCTTCAAAAATCAGTAAAAATACCTTCCTTCTTTGATCAAGAATGTATCTAATTGCATTCTCCACAGCTGAGCTCGTAATACACATAATGACTCCAGATGCAGAGGCTGAATTCAATATCATCCACCGTGTATTCCAAATAACATCTTCACTCATAGTATTAATTCTTTTGCTGTAAATCCATAAATTATCAGAGACTCAGGTGTCCTCGAAGTACTGGAAGCATCTGGCACAGTTCAGCTTTCAGTCACTAGGACTGCTAGTGAGCCCCCCCCCCACTCACAACCCTCCTCCCCCCCCCCCCCCCCCAAGATTCTCAACACCCATTGGTTCACGCTGAGATCACATGATGTTGTGTCATCACATCTATATAAGGAATTGCTTTCCAACGCTTTCCAACAGCCTTTCTCACTCCGCTTTAGCTCGTCTCAGCATTCTTTCATGTGTGTGTGTGTGTGTGTGTGTGTGTGTGTGTGTCTGTGTCTGTGTGTCTGTATTCTTACACCATGAAGAGGAGCGGAAACGGTGTTGCTCACGATTCCAACGAGGTCAAAGGCGTCCGCTCAACCGAGACCCAGCGTAAGTTATGATTACCTTTTTTTGTGTGTGATCAATCTTCAGCATGCAGAACTGAAAGTTGTTTCAGTTCTTGTGCTTTTGTGTCGCCGAAATTTTATTTCTGTCTCTCTCCTACACTATATTCGCTCCTTTCCTTTCAGCATTCGGGCTAGAGATGTTGAGAAAAACAGATCCGAAGTTTGCGGAGGAAATTAGAGAGCAACAGCAGTCTTCCTCACTTCAAAACCGTGATTCTGAATTTCTTTATCTTGTAATATTGTGGTTCCGTTTCTGCATCCTACTTTAGAGTTTATGTACAGACATCTGATCGAGATGGTATTACCTTGTGCAGTTATGCTTTAGAACATCTTTGTTTAATGGAGTTCCTTTGCTGCATTCATGTGCTTAATTTTACACGGTCTGTTGATGTGGATACGTCTGTAGATCCGCGTCCATCCTCCCTAGTGCCTGAGTGGGTACATGAAATTGCCGAGGAGCGGGGATACACAACGTCAAACTGGATGCAAGACATCCTCCTGGATGCAGATATTTGGGAGGAGATGCCGTCCTGGCGGCAGGGTGAATTAGGTAATTACCATTATTATTATTATTGCTATTATATGAACAAGTGTTCTCTTCCTCATACAATGTGGATGTGGGTACTTATTGATCCCATCCTATCTTTACAGAACCACCTTCTCAGCACATAGTGCGTGCTCCTGCAGCCTCCCCAGATGTACGCGGGGCTGCAAAAGCGACAGGTTCCCGCTGGCACACGTTGCCAGCTCGCACCCCTTTGTCGGCTGCTCTGCAGAGGTTGCAGGCAGCTGCAGGCGCCTCTGCAAGTGGTTGCGGGCTAAGTGACACTGGGGCAAGTCCACAGAAAAGAGCTAGCATCATCTGTTATGCTCCGCCTACACCCAGCCCAGGTTGCTCTCACTGGGAAGCGGCCGCCGCCGCCGCCGCCGCCGCCGCTACCGCCGCCTCTGCCCCTGGTCCCGACCCTGCCCCGGCTGTGGCTGCCACAGCGTCGCTCTGACGTCCATGGGCCGCCCTCCCTCAGGCTAGCAGGTTAGGGCATCAGCATACAGGATGCTCGCAGCTGCCCGATTCCACAGCGTCTCCTCCTCTGCTGTCACATCCTCGCCGATCACGTGATGTACAGCACACACTCCTGTCGACCTTGCCAACTCCATCGACTAGTTGTAGTTATAATATTAGGAATAAAGAAAATCCTATGGCTAGTGCCAGTTCCCTCTCCCGTCCTTTTAGTGAAGGACATTAGGTCAATGATAGCAGACCGCAGTTGGTGTACTCGGTGATTGCAGACGCTTTTGTGGAGTGATTCTCGTTCACCAGGATCGAGAACCTGGCAGGAGGGTACCACGACCCTGTTGGATTTCTAAGGGCATGCCTTCCTGTCATGGAAATGGAGCTCCTCAAGGTAGTCAATGATCTGCAGTATCCCGCCATTAAATGCAGTGCAGTGCTTTGCATCGAATTATCACATTCCCCCCCCCCCCCCCCCCCCCCCCACCACCAAAGTTGAGTCACCTGTTGAATAGACGAGTCTTCATTATCTTTGGAGGGAAAATGGCGTGATAACACGGACCACATCAACTGCTGAATGGTTTCGTAAATCCACCTTGAGTGCTATATTGGGCCGGTTTTCTGAGATGGAAGTGAGAGGCTCAGCTTAAACACTCAGCAGAAATCTACACCTGGACGTCCACACACGTGACTATGATCCAATGAATGGAGGGTCTAGCTATATCAAGCTCTCTGAAGATATAGCTAACAAGCAGGCATGTATTAATGTCGAAAATAGATATGATCATGCTTGTTTTCCATTGTCGTCAGCCCCCTCCATTTCTCAAAATTTGCCAGTGAGCCTTAGCTTCGCAACATGCTGCTCTTCTCTGAAGGTCCAAGAATGCTCACCACCAGGAGCGATGCCCGTTTGTATGGTACGCTGACTTTGAATGTCTCCTTGCTCCTGTGACCCGCTTTGAAGGTGACCCTACAGCCTCACATACCACCTTTACAGATAAACACATACCTTATGCGGCAGTGTACCAAATTGTATCATCATATGATTCCAGTCTTAACTGCTACAAATCTTACATCGGGGACAGCCCTGAAGTTTGGCTGCTCACTGAGCTCGAAAAATTTTCATGAGAGGTTGATAAGCTTTACAGCGGCAATGTGCCCATGACCAAATCGAAGGAGAATGAAGATTTGTATAATAACGTGGTTGATTGTCATATTTGTGGGCTGCCGTTAGACAGAAAAGCCGAAACTGCTTGCAGGGACTACCGTCATCTTACAGGGAAATTCCATGGTGCATCTCACAATACGTGCAATTTGAAGTACCAGCTACCTAGACACATACCCGTTTTCTTCCACAATTTAAATGGGTATGATGCTCATTTTATAGTTGAGCACTTGGCTGATTTCGGTTAGGATAAAGATCAGGTCAGTGCCCTACCTGAGAGTATCGAGAAATACATTTCATTATCCAAACGAATTACGCCAAGAATTATGCTCTGCTTCCTTAATACACTACATTTTATGCAGGCATCACTCCAGAAACTAGTTGAAACTCAACCCCGAGGGGATATGCATATCACTCAAGCTGCATTTTCCGATGAGGAAAAGTTTCAACTTGTAACTAGGAGAGGGACTTTTCCATATGACTATGTGGATAGTATGGCAAAATTCAACGAAACCAGGCTACCCGACATACCTGCATTCTCCAGCAACCTTACAGGCGATGCCATAACATATGCAGAGTATGAGCATGCCATGAATGTCTGGTGTGAATTAAATCTTTCCACTTTAGGAGAGTATGCACGGCTTTACATAGACACAGACGAGCACTTGCTTGCGGACGTTTTCGAGAAATTCCGGAGTCTATGCATGATCACATATTCTCTGGATCCCGCCTTTTATTACAAGGCACCTGGGTTCTCTTGGGACTCAATGCTCAAGAGAACGAAGTGCAGCATTGAATTATTAACCGATGCCGATATGCTTCTTCCCTTTGAGGGATCTGTTGGGAATTTTGCCAATGTGTCCATAGGCACGCAAAGGCAAATAACCCGTGGATGGGTGACAGGTTCAATGCATCCCTTGATTTGAGTTACATAATGTACCTGGACGTAAATAACTTATATAGGCACGCCATGCAGCAATCACTGCCGATTGGCGAGTTTCGATGGGTGTCCAAAGCGAATGCAAGGGATTATGTGGAAAAATCTTGGGGGATATGGCAGCTGATTCTGATGTAGGGTATGTGGTGGAGGCAGAACTCACATACCCTATTAGTTTGCATGATGCACACACCAATTTGCCACTGTGTCCAGAGCAACTAGTTCCGCGAGGAGGCTCCATGCCAAAACTGATGTTAACACTGGGGGATAAGTGGACGGACATACATAATTCATATCGTTATCTCCAGCAGTATCTCAGATTGGGTATGGAGCTGGTTAGAATCACCCAGGCTGTCTCTTTCAAGCAGTCCTCCTGGTTGAAGGAGTATATTGATCTGAATATGAGACAGAGAGCTTCCACGACATGTGACTTTGAGAAAGATTTTTATAAATTAATGAATAATTCAATTTATGGTAAAACAATGGAGAATTTGAGAGAACGACATGAAACTTTGATTAGAACCGAAAGGATGGCGTAAGAAAATGCATTGCCAGACCAAATTTTAAGTGGGTCACCATATTCAAAAGAACTTTGTTGTTGTGGAGATGGCGAAGACTGCAGTAGAGTTTATGAAACGTATTTATGTGGGGACTTACAGACTTATCCAAATTCCACATGTACCGCTTCCATTATGTGTTTGAGAAAACTCATTTTGCAGATCCTAAATTATTTTATATGGATACAGATAGCTTCATCTGTTGGGTGAAGAACTGCGATCCATATGAATTAATTACGTGCCATGGTAATGAATTCGACACGTCCTCATGCACGGCCGATAATCCTTATGGTATTTGGTTTTTGGTCTTATGAAGGACAAGGCAAATGGATTGCCGATTGTGCAGTTTGTAAGTGTACACTCAAAAATGTATGAGTATTGCACATTGGAAGGTACCACCAAGAGGTGGGCTAAGGGTGTGTGTCATATGGCATCGAGAGCCCTCTGTATTAAAGACTATTTGCGGTGGCCGTGCAGTGGTGTTCGCAACCACTGCTTATGGTACGGCAGACCAGTATTCGATCAAGAGGACAGGAGGTGTATACTGTGCTGCAGTCTAAAATCGGTCTGTCACCTTATGACGATAAAAGGGTCATTTGCGATGACAGGATTGAAACTCTCCCATACTCACACTACTTACTTGTTGCGAGAGAAGGGGGAGGGGGGACTCTGATTGAGTGATAGTGAGAGAGTGAGAGAGAGAGAATGTGTGGAAAAGAAAGGATGCCAGTGAAAGAAAGAAAAAAAGCATAAACAAAAAAAGCAAAAAATAGAAAAGAATTATATATTGATTTATTTGTTCATTCGCAACGGATGTGTAGCCTGTAAATATATGTATGCACCCTGTGCATGTTGTAAATCGAATAGCTTTAAAGTTTTTCACCTGCCACTAGGCATCCAAGTCAGAATAGTTTTAAGTGTATATAGCTCACAGTCCATCAGAATTCTTATTTTAAAAACCTTTATTATTGTGGACTGTTGAAATTAGATTCTAAGTGTGTGCAGTCCATCAGAATTATTGTAAAAGCTATGGTACTGGGGTTGTTGAATTTAGTTGTAGTAAAGAAAAATCCTACCAGTGTTAGTGATGTAGTGAGTAAGTTAAAAGCATTTCTGCAATGGAATAGCAGAGTCAATTTATACCTCAAGAATACTATATTGTATCTCAAAAAAACTTCATTGTACCTCAAGAATTATATTGTATCTCAATAACTACACTCCTGGAAATGGAAAAAAGAACACATTGACACCGGTGTGTCAGACCCACCATACTTGCTCCGGACACTGCGAGAGGGCTTTACAAGCAATGATCACACGCACGGCACAGCGGACACACCAGGAATCGCGGTGTTGGCCGTCGAATGGCGCTAGCTGCGCAGCATTTGTGCACCGCCGCCGTCAGTGTCAGCCAGTTTGCCGTGGCATACGGAGCTCCATCGCAGTCTTTAACACTGGTAGCATGCCGCGACAGCGTGGACGTGAACCGTATGTGCAGTTGACGGACTTTGAGCGAGGGCGTATAGTGGGCATGCGGGAGGCCGGGTGGACGTACCGCTGAATTGCTCAACACGTGGGGCGTGAGGTCTCCACAGTACATCGATGTTGTCGCCAGTGGTCGGCGGAAGGTGCACGTGCCCGTCGACCTGGGACCGGACCGCAGCGATGCACGGATGCACGCCAAGACCGTAGGATCCTACGCAGTGCCGTAGGGGACCGCACCGCCACTTCCCAGCAAATTAGGGACACTGTTGCTCCTGGGGTATCGGCGAGGACCATTCGCAACCGTCTCCATGAAGCTGGGCTACGGTCCCGCACACCGTTAGGCCGTCTTCCGCTCACGCCCCAACATCGTGCAGCCCGCCTCCAGTGGTGTCGTGACAAGCGTGAATGGAGGGACGAATGGAGACGTGTCGTCTTCAGCGATGAGTGTCGCTTCTGCCTTGGTGCCAATGATGGTCGTATGCGTGTTTGGCGCCATGCAGGTGAGCGCCACAATCAGGACTGCATACGACCGAGGCACACAGGGCCAACACCCGGCATCATGGTGTGGGGAGCGATCTCCTACACTGGCCGTACACCACTGGTGATCGTCGAGGGGACACTGAATAGTGCACGGTACATCCAAACAGTCATCGAACCCATCGTTCTACCATTCCTAGACCGGCAAGGGAACTTGCTGTTCCAACAGGACAATGCACGTCCGCATGTATCCCGTGCCACCCAACGTGCTCTAGAAGGTGTAAGTCAACTACCCTGGCCAGCAAGATCTCCGGATCTGTCCCCCATTGAGCATGTTTGGGACTGGATGAAACGTCGTCTCACGCGGTCTGCACGTCCAGCACGAACGCTGGTCCAACTGAGGCGCCAGGTGGCAATGGCATGGCAAGCCGTTCCACAGGACTACATCCAGCATCTCTACGATCGTCTCCATGGATGAATAGCAGCCTGCATTGCTGCGAAAGGTGGATATACAGTGTACTAGTGCCGACATTGTGCATGCTCTGTTGCCTGTGTCTATGTACCTGTGGTTCTGTCAGTGTGATCATGTGATGTATCTGACCCCAGGAATGTGCCAATAAAGTTTCCCCTTCCTGGGACAATGAATTCACGGTGTTCTTATTTCAATTTCCAGGAGTGTGTATTGTATTTGTGTGAACTGAATAAACCAAGAAAAAAAATTAGTCACCATACGTCTTTGTTGTTGTTGTTGTTATTGTTGTTATTTACAAGAAACCATATCCCCTATTGCATTATGTATGTATATGTATATAAAGGCTATGCAGGTCACAAATGACATTAGTTTTGCTGAAGATGAGTGCTATTAAGGGGGTGAAGTTTAATATGGAAGTTAACAAAATATATAGAATGGTTACATGGAATTATGCCTATCGTGCAGCACGAATTGGGTTATGGGAGGAGGAGGCACATGACCTTGTCTGCTTCCAAAGATATACAGCAGACATGTCTAAAATAATATCTCCTGTGCTTGAACAAAACCACAGATATAGCATGCGGTTAAAAATGTACACTATCACAGAGGGAACAGGGTTGAGGAAGAAGAATACAGAGTTTGTGAGGTAAAAATTCATTTCTTTCTCGTCCAACTTAAAAGTAATTTAACATTTTCATAAGCAGACACAGCAAAACTTTTTTCATACATGTTCTTGAGTCGATGGAGAGAAGGACATCTGTAGAATTCCAGGTCTTGAATAGCAGCAAACTTACAGATTCAACACATCCATGAGATCTTCTCCTTCCCCTTCACGTAGACGATGATATCCATGTAATCGAATAATTTAAGTGCCCTCATCATATCTTTATAGGGTATGCCAGGATCATCCCAGTGAATTCCATGGTAGAAATGTATTAACCACTTTGCACTCCATGTCTTAACACACTTCATATACTTGAAAGACCTCAGTGATGCAATGTTTGCTCAGAATGTCTCTATTATTATAGCATCTTGTTTGTACGCTTCAAACGCAACATATTTAAATATGAACTGTCTACGCTCACCATCATAGAAACCCTGAGCATCCGCAATGATGTTCACACCTTGAGATGCCATTGTGAAATGCTCTAGGTATGGTACAACACCTAGTAATGTATACAGCTCGTTGCACAACATCGGTGAATGGCCAGTAGTTGATCACATGGTCAAGTAGAACTAGAGCATACGTGGCAGTGTGTTCTGAGAGATTTGTCAAAGATTCAAATTAAATTCACATGTCTATAGGTCCAGATCTAATTATCTCGTTCTGTTTCTAGCAGTCTATTATGATTATCGGTGAAAGTTCCTTGAACTTACGTGGACTGAGTAGACACCCTCCTCCCTATCCTTCAGCAATTTCGTAGTGAGAAGCATGAAACCTTGCATACATGTCATAAGCTCGACTGCATACATTTTGTTTCCACTGCAAATGTAAATTGTCATATGGGTAGAATTCTGAATTCAGGTAGACTTTGGATTAGTCAACTTGCAGCTGTCGAACATGGTGGAATCATTTGTTACATTACCTCTTCTATCAGTCAGAAACACAAGTATGATGAATCTACGCGTCTCTAGCTGCAAAGAGGCCCATGTTTGTCTGCTCGGAGTCGGTAACACTGGCTACTCGGAAACCTTCCATGAGCGAAATGTCAGTGACAGAAATGTACCAGAATTCAGAACTTTTAAAAGCTTCAAACGCTTCTCGTCGGATACACTGATGTGAGGCATTTTCCAAATTATCTTGCTGTTTGTGATAATAATCTCCTCTTGAGCTCCTTGTATATATGAGTTATTGTCCGTCGCACTCTGCACCAGAATGAGTTCCTGTTTAGCGTTCATAATAATCTGTCTCATGCCCTCAAAGTAGCCCATAAGCATTTTTAGAGGTATGCATGCATTAAATCGCTTGTACTCTGCAACTGTTCTATCCTCTGGATCGACTATGAACAATCCCACATTTTCTAAACAATGCAAATCTGCAAGTGATGTAGAGACTTATGTTTTAAGGGGTTGCGTGTACGATCGACCTCAGACCGATTGAGTTCATAGCGTATCTCTTGGAACAGGAATGCTAAAGCGTTACATGTAAGCTTGGAACCCACTGTATCACTGCCGTCGGTTTTCTTGAATGACCCCTCTAGATATATGAAACTCTTTCATGGAAGCATCAGTGTGGCTTGGTGCTGGATGACAATCCTGATTTCATCGTTCTTGTTAAATGTGGTAGAAGCGTAAGGTTTATGGGACAAGTATTCCTGACGTATAATTATCTCATCATACTATCGATTGGTTATGTTGAGTGAGGACATCACTGCGCGGTTTGAAGCCAACTGATTTGAGAAACTCGTAGTTCACACATGTTATCGCTTTGCTTTTCGGTAGTGTGGATTGCGTGCAATTGTTTTATATCATACGCCCATGCTGCCTTAGATGTAATTGTACAATGATTTCCTCGCCAAGAAAGTCAACAAGTTGATTATTCTGGTCCACAATACGCAGCTCCAAATAATCCAGTGTCTGAGCTGTCACTGGAAGGTATATTGTATTGGCAGGCGTCTCGGCAATCTTATAACCCGTTACAACTGTTGCAACTGAGGGGCAGAATCCATAAATAGTATGAGTCAAACTATCGTTAAGATAGGAGTTCGTTGCAATGTTACACTCGACTCGGATTGTGCTGATAGGCAGTATGTCCATAGTCTGATCTGACTTGTAAAATTTACTTGGATCCTTCTTCAAAACCTGCTCTTTTGTGAAACCCAGCAGGCGCCCTATTGAACCTTTCTGGTTAAAGTCAATCGATGCATTTACAGTCCTTATTTTAGATTTAAGTGTTTTGAGGTTTGCAAACGTCTAAGAGAAACATGATGCATAGATGTCCATAAAGGTACGTATTAAAGTCCTGGTAGCGCCGATAATTGTAAAACACACGTCTTCTGTGAGTGAAGTATCGTTGTAATTCTTCTGGTGGTTGCAGGTCACCAAATGAGTCAAAATAGTATCCGCATTTTTCATAACATTTGATACCCAGTGGGTGCCAGGGCCTCCAGCAACATCTAAATTCTCAATGCCACATTCACCAGTTTTTCACATAGTCTTCGGTAATGTATTGTGTCATCAGTTACAGTTACAGGGTGCTTACCCAAGATGTACAGTTTTCCCGTGCTAACGACGAATGTCCTATCTATCTGGCCAGGGGCGTGATGGATAATGAATTAGTCAATGGCAACACATCGTTATCGCGCGTTTTTGTTTTTCTGAGAGCTGTCGGAGAGATTCAGTAACCGGCTAACAGGTCTCTCTTAGTGTTTTCTGTCGATCCATATACCCTAACCTCATGATCATCATAAACTAAAGGCTGTGCCTTATCGATTTAGCCATGTCCCTCTCTCCATTGTCATCCTCTTCAATTCTTCATACGATTTTATCCCCATATCTTTTTTGATGTTATTAAAATACGTTGCTCTTGGCCTGCCTCTTGGTTTTTTCCCTTAAACTTTTCCTTAAAATACATTATTTAGGAACTGGTTGTGTCTCATTATGTGCTGTATCATTTTTTTATTTTCTTCTTCCTATATAATTTAGCAGCGTTCTGTTCTCATTCACTTCTCTTCGGACTTGTTCATTACTTTTTTATCTACTCAGCTTTTTTTCGTCAATCTTCTCCATATCCACATTTCCATTGCTTCCAGTCTCTTTTTCTCTCCTTTTCCCAGAGTCCAAGCTTCACATCTGTATGTTAAGACACTCCAGACAAAAGTTTTGGCAAACTTTTTCCTAATTTCTAAGCTTATATGATTGTCTGTTAGCAAATTCCATTTATTTTGCAAAGCTTGCTTTGCCAAGGCTATTCTTCTCTTTATATCTGTGACACATTTATTGTCGTCAGTGATTGTGCTTCTCAAGTAACAGAAGTTCTCAGCCTGCTCTAGAACATCATCTTCTAGTTTAATATTAACTTTACCATTTTCTTTTTGTCTTCCCTACTACCATAGTTTTTGTTTTCCTCTTATTTATTTTTAGATTAAATTCTCTTAGGATTTTGGCAAATTTTAGCAACATAAACTCCATTTCCTTTACTGAGTCAGCAAGTACTACTATATCATCTGCAAAACGGATACAGTGTATTCGTTCCCCATTAATTTTAATTCCTTTGGTTATTCTTTTCAATTTTTAATGTTTTTTTTTAATAAATAAGTTGAACAGATATGGTGATAATGGGCATCCTTGCCTTACTCTCCTCCATATTTTTGCTTTCTTCTTCATACCATTCACTTCTATCTCTGTTTCCTGCCTTTTATACAGGTTCCAGATTAATCTTTTGTTCTTCCAATGAAGATTTATTTCCTTCATTTTTTTTAGGAATAACAATTTCCAGTTAACCATGTCAAATGCGTTTTGTAAATCTATAAAGGTCAAGTAGGTTTTCCTATTAACTCCAATTCGTCTTTCTAATACCATCCTCAGAGCTAGTATTGCCTCTCTAGTTCCTTTTCTGGATCTGAAACCATATTGTCCTTCTCATAGGTTTGCCTCAATTTTCTTTTTTATTCGATTTTTTATTATGTTTATCATTATTTTGGAAGTGTGGGATAGTAAGGAGATAGTTCTGTAGTTCTCACAGTCCAGAGCATTTCCTTTTTTTGGGATTATTACTGTTTTGTTGTTAAGCAAAGCTGTAGGTGGTTCTTTTCCATCTTCATAGTACTCTTTAATAAGTTTATATAAGTACTCTTTTGTTGATTCACCAACTTCTTTCAGTATTTCTGCTAGGATATTATCTGTGCCTGTCGCTTTGTCATTACTTAGATCATTCAAGGCAGTGTTGAATTCCTCTTTAGATATAGGTGGCCCTATCATGTCGATGTCCACACTGCTTCCAGAATTTCCCCCTCATTAGCAATATCTTCTCCTTCATATAGTTCCTCAATATACTCTTTCCATCTTTCGCATACATCCTCTAATTCGAAAAGTAGGTCACCGTTTTTATTCTTGACCATATTTCTTTTTGTTCTTGGCTTTATCTGCATTGATTTAATTTTAGAGTAGGCTCTATCAGTTTGACCTCCACTTAGATCTTGTTGAATTTCCTTATGTTTGTTGTGCAACCACTTTTCTTTTTCAAATGTACATTTCTGTGTAATTACATTTTTTACTCTTTGTACTTATCGAAATCTTTTTTCCTCAGCCTGTTTCGTTCTTCAATAAGGTCTAGTATTTTCTTGGTCATCCATGGTTTCCTTGGTTCTAGTTTCCTTAATCCTACTAGTTCTTTAGCAGCTACTTCTACAGTCTCTTTGAACCTTCCCATCCTTCCCTGTTACCTATCAGGTATCAGTCAATTCTTTCATGTCTGCAGCTACATGCTTTTTCTTAAGTTTTTCTACAAACCATCTGTGTTGGTTAGTTCTTTTATATTTCATAAATCTGTTACTGTAGTCTGCTATCACTAGGACATGGTCACTGTCCTTATCATATCCAGGGTACGAGTGACTAGACTTTATTTGATTCATAAATTTCTTCTTGACTAGGATATAATCTATCTGAAACCTTTTGCCATCTGCTGGACTTTTCCATGTATATATTCTTCTCTTGGGCATTTCAAAACACGTGTTGGTGACTATCATCTCATACTGTTCACAGAAATCTAGCAACCTTTCTCCTCTAGCATTCGTTTTTCCTAGCCCGAACTTGCCATTCCATAATCCTTTTTTCTCTTCACCAATCGATGCATTGAAATCACCAATTATGCTTAGATTGTCCTTTTCTTTAACCAGTTTCATTAAGTCATCAATTTGCTCATATACTACTACTACATCTTCATCCTTGCTATTTGTTGTTGGTAAGTAAACTGCAATTGCACACAAATCTGTGGGTTGTGCTTCAATTTTAATCATCATTATCCTATCATTGCAGTGTTATGTGTTCAACACGTTGTTCTTCCATTTCCCTCTCAAAATTATAGCGACGCCATTTCTTCCTATTCGAGCACTACCACTGTGAATGATCATGAAATCCCCTGACGTAAAATCACCGTTACCACCCCACCTAGTTTCACAGATTCCTAATATGTCCAGCTGTGACTTTTCCATCAGCATCATAACCTCTTCTAGTTTCCCAGCTTTTAATAGGGTTCTGACATTCCATGTTCCAATTCTCAGCAACCGTAATTTCTCACAAACTGCTTTCCGCGATTGAATCACTTTCTGCTTTATTGACACCTCGGTTTATACTAATCAGACATCTCCACAGTGTGAGACTTTATATATCCATCTTATTCCTCTTGCTATGTACCTGCTCCCCCTTCTCAACAACATGGAACTCTACATCTATTTTCCCCTCAATAGCTTCGACCTTTTCAGTTAAGTCAGTTATTTTCTTACCGACTCCATTAACTAACTCATTTAACGCATTCACCATTCTCAGAAGAGTATGGTAATACATCTACATCTACATTGATACTCCGCAAGCCACCCAACGGTGTGTGGCGGAGGGCACTTTACGTGCCACTGTCATTACCTCCCTTTCCTGTTCCAGTCGCGTATGGTTCGCGGGAAGAACGACTGTCTGAAAGCCTCCGTGCGCGCTCTAATCTCTCTAATTTTACATTCGTGATCTCCTCGGGAGGTATAAGTAGGGGGAAGCAATATATTCGATACCTCATCCAGAAACGCACCCTCTCGAAACCTGGACAGCAAGCTACACCGCGATGCAGAGCGCCTCTCTTGCAGAGTCTGCCACTTGAGTTTATTAAACATCTCCGTAACGCTATCACGGTTACCAAATAACCCTGTGACGAAACGCGCCGCTCTTCTTTGGATCTTCTCTATCTCCTCCGTCAGACCAATCTGGTACGGATCCCACACTGATGAGCAATACTCAAGTATAGGTCGAACGAGTGTTTTGTAAGCCACCTCCTTTGTTGATGGACTACATTTTCTAAGCACTCTCCCAATGAATCTCAACCTGGTACCCGCCTTACCAACAATTAATTTTATATGATCATTCCACTTCAAATCGTTCCGCACGCATACTCCCAGATATTTTACAGAAGTAACTGCTACCAGTGTTTGTTCCGCTATCATATAATCATACAATAAAGGATCCTTCTTTCTATGTATTCGCAATACATTACATTTGTCTATGTTAAGGGTCAGTTGCCACTCCCTGCACCAAGTGCCTATCCGCTGCAGATCTTCCTGCATTTCGCTACAATTTTCTAATGCTGCAACTTCTCTGTATACTACAGCATCATCCTCGAAAAGCCGCATGGAACTTCCGACACTATCTACTAAGTCATTTATATATATTGTGAAAAGCAATGGTCCCATAACACTCCCCTGTGGCACGCCAGAGGTTACTTTAACGTCTGTAGACGTCTCTCCATTGATAACAACATGCTGTGTTCTGTTTGCTAAAAACTCTTCAATCCAGCCACACAGCTGGTCTGATATTCCGTAGGCTCTTACTTTGTTTATCAGGCGACAGTGCGGAACTGTATCGAACGCCTTCCGGAAGTCAAGAAAAATAGCATCTACCTGGGAGCCTGTATCTAATATTTTCTGGGTCTCATGAACAAATAAGGCGAGTTGGGTCTCACACGATCGCTGTTTCCGGAATCCATGTTGATTCCTACATAGTAGATTCTGGGTTTCCAGAAATGACATGATACGCGAGCAAAAAACATGTTCTAAAATTCTACAAGAGATCGACGTAAGAGATATAGGTCTATAGTTTTGCGCATCTGCCCGACGACCCTTCTTGAAGACTGGGACTATCTGTGCTCTTTTCCAATCATTTGGAACCCTCCGTTCCTCTAGAGACTTGCGGTACACGGCTGTTAGAAGGGGGGCAAGTTCTTTCGCGTACTCTGTGTAGAATAGAATTGGTATCCCGTCAGGTCCAGTGGAGTTTCCTCTATTGAGTGATTCCAGTTGCTTTTCTATTCCTTGGACACTTATTTCGATGTCAGCCATTTTTTCGTTTGTGCGAGGATTTAGAGAAGGAACTGCAGTGCGGTCTTCCTCTGTGAAACAGCTTTGGAAAAAGGTGTTTAGTATTTCAGCTTTACGCGTGTCATCCTCTGTTTCAATGCCATCATCATCCCGTAGTGTCTGGATATGCTGTTTCGAGCCACTTACTGATTTAACGTAAGACCAGAACTTCCTAGGATTTTCTGTCAAGTCGGTACATAGAATTTCACTTTCGAATTCAATGAACGCTTCACGCATATCCCTCCTTACGCTAACTTTGACATTGTTTAGCTTCTGTTTGTCTGAGAGGTTTTGGCTGCGTTTAAACTTGGAGTGGAGCTCTCTTTGCTTTCGCTGTAGTTTCCTAACTTTGTTGTTGTACCACGGTGGGTTTTTCCCGTCCCTCACAGTTTTACTCGGCACGTACCTGTCTAAAACGCATTTTACGATTGCCTTGAACTTTTTCCATAAACACTCAACATTGTCAGTGTCGGAACAGAAATTTTCGTTTTGATTTGTTAGGTAGTCTGAAATCTGCCTTCTATTACTCTTGCTAAACAGATAAACCTTCCTCCCTTTATTTATATTCCTATTAACTTCCATATTCAGGGATGCTGCAACGGCCTTATGATCACTGATTCCCTGTTCTGTACATACAGAGTCGAAAAGTTCGGGTCTGTTTGTTATCAGTAGGTCCAAGATGTTATCTCCACGAGTCGGTTCTCTGTTTAATTGCTCGAGGTAATTTTCGGATAGTGCACTCAGTATAATGTCACTCGATGCTCTGTCCCTACCACCCGTCCTAAACATCTGAGTGTCCCAGTCTATATCTGGTAAATTGAAATCTCCACATAGGACTATAACATGCTGAGAAAATTTATGTGAAATGTATTACTTTTGAATGCATTATGGGAACAGCAGTGACCAATGTCTTGTAAATAATTACTATTAAAAACAGTCTTGATCACGATTTATTTTATAAGGTGACCGGTTTCGACCATTACTGTGGTCATCTTCAGACCATTGAGTGGAAACCCCTTTCTGTTGGAGAATCACAACTGTTGTGGTTCTCCAACAGAAAGGGGTTTCCACTCAATGGTCTGAAGATGACCACAGTAGTGGTCGAAACCGGTCACCTTATAAAATAAATCGTGATCAAGACTGTTTTTAATAGTAATTATTTATGTGAAATGTATTCCAAATTTTCTCTCAGTTGTTCTGCCACTAATGCTGCTGAGTCGGGAGGTCGGTAAAAGGAGCCAATTATTAACCTAGTTCGGTTGTTTAGTGTAACCTCCACCCATAATAATTCACAGGAACTATCCACTTCTACTTCACTACAGGATAAACTACTACTAACAGCGATGAACACTCCACCACTGGTTGCATGCAATCTATCCTTTCTAAACACCGTCTGTACCTTTGTAAAAATTTCGGCAGAATTTATCTCTGGCTTAAGCCAGCTTTCTGTACCTATAACGATTTCAGCTTCGGTGCTTTCTATCAGCGCTTGAAGTTCCGGTACTTTACCAACGCAGCTTCGACAGTTGACAATTACAATACCGATTGCTGCTTGGTCCCCGCATGTCCTGACTTTGCCCCGCACCCGTTGAGGCTGTTGCCCTTTTTGTACTTGCCCAAGGCCATCTAACCTAAAAAACCACCCAGCCCACGCCACACAACCCCTGCTACCCGTGTAGCCGCATGTTGCGTGTAGTGGACTCCTGACCTATCCAGCGGAACCCGAAACCCCACCACCCTATGGCGCAAGTCGAGGAATCTGCAGCCCACACGGTCGCAGAACCGTCTCAGCCTCTGATTCAGACCCTCCACTCGGCTCTGTACCAAAGGTCCGCAGTCAGTCCTGTCGACGATGCTGCAGATGGTGAGCTCTGCTTTCATCCCGCTAGCGAGACTGGCAGTCTTCACCAAATCAGATAGCCGCCGGAAGCCAGAGAGGATTTCCTCCGATCCATAGCGACACACATCATTGGTGCCGACATGAGCGACCACCTGCAGATGGGTGCACCCTGTACCCTTCATGGCATCCGGAAGGACCCTTTCCACATCTGGAATGACTCCCCCCGGTATGCACACGGAGTGCACATTGGTTTTCTTCCCCTCTCTTGCTGCCATTTCCCTAAGGGGCCCCATTACGCGCCTGACGTTGGAGCTCCCAACTACCAGTAAGCCCACCCTCTGCAACTGCCCGGATCTTGCAGACTGAGGGGCAACCTCTGGAACAGGACAAGCAGCCATGTCAGGCCGAAGATCAGTATCAGCCTGAGACAGAGCCTGAAACCGGTTCGTCAGACAAACTGGAGAGGCTTTCCGTTCAGCCCTCCAGAATGTCTTTCGCCCCCTGCCACACCTTGAAACGACCTCCCACTCTACCACAGGTGAGGGATCAGCCTCAATGTGGGCAGTATCCCGGGCAACCACAGTCGTAGTCCGATCAGGGGATGCGTGGGGATACATCTCTAGTTCCCTGCGCATACCTCCAACTTTATGCACAATAGCCTGAATTTTCGGATCCACGTACAGGCGAATCTTCTGTCAGTGTACAGCCATTCTCTCGGGTTGAGACCTAGACATGCGCGCGAATTTGTCCATGGTTCAGCTTATACTGATGTAGTATCCTCTCTTACCGTGCTATATATGCAGAAACTCTTGAAAGTTTCGCCTACACCTACCATCACCCAGTTTTCTTGTTTTATCAATAACGAAAAACCCATACTGTGAATGATTCCAACAGTCAGCACATATTTTTACAAAATTATTGAACGACATGTCAGTTCCGACATGTGCCTGGTAAATGTGTTTTAAATTCAGATTGCCGTGCGGTTAAAGGCGCTGCAGTCTGGAACCGCAAGACCGCTACGGTCGCAGGTTCGAATCCTGCCTCGGGCATGGATGTTTGTGATGTCCTTAGGTTAGTTAGGTTTAACTAGTTCTAAGTTCTAGGGGACTAATGACCTCAGCAGTTGAGTCCCATAGTGCTCAGAGCCATTTAAATTCAGATTGTCTTGATGAAGGCTTTAATGAGGTGCGCATTATACTTAACCAACTATTTTGGGATTCTGGAATATGTTTGGCTTAGATGAAATACATCAGCACCCATGCGACGACCGAAGCAGAAATATTTTCAAATTTGGTCTTTTTTTTTCTTTTTTCTTTTTTTTTACATCAACATTGTGTATGTAACACCATCTACACCGCGCAATATCTCCTGCAATAGCTGATACTTGGGTTAAAACAGTGTTTTTGAGAGTACACAAACATGTTCAAATCGGACTCCATCTACATGTGTTAGCAGCGTCATGAGGACATTAGTCTTCCTGCAATTGGATGGACCTAGTTTAATTGCTCGTATATTATCAGGAAGAAGAATTCTATTCTTCTCCTTCTTCAGGTCTTCTTTTGCATCTTCATAGGACCAGTCGCCGACAACAAAGTCCTTGTGATGAGGATGTTTCACCCACCCTGCCATGATCCCAACTACGCCACATACTGACAAGTAGTTGGCATACATAGAAAGATACACTTGAAGGGACAGGAATAGTCTGTGTAGCTACTATAGCTCCATAAGTTAATCGACTGAACTATATTGGCTACGCAGAGAAATCAAGTGTATATATAACTCATGAAGAGTAACTTGATGATTCATTTATGTGAATAACTGGCATAGCATTGAAAAAATATTAATGAATGTAATACTTTGACTGTAATTAGAGAGGTATGAAATAAAACACAGTTTGAGATTATATATACATACATTATTTATGTATATAATACAAGCCCCAGACATGATGTGCTTCTATACCAACATTTACATGTTTCGTTCCAGTGGGAGTTAAACTGTATGTGGAACTGAAAAGCATGGGTACACTCAATGCCTTCTTGTTCACAGCATCTGCACTCTGTGGCTGCACTATCACAGGGATGTTCTGCTGGAATGGGTCATATGTTGGTGACCAGTACTGTCCTCTAGCTTGCTGTTGTTTAGGACCACCAGCGGCGTTCGGTGTGTTGGGAGCAGACTGCGTGTCTTCAGCACACAAATCGGTGAGTGGGACAGACAACAGCAGCTCCTTGCCCTGCTCCAGCTATGTGTGCTCCAGGATCCTACGTGGTCGCTACAGGTTCAGACGTGCTGGATCTTATTGCTGCCGCAGGTCCAGAAGTCGCTGTAGGTCTCGACAAGATGGCAGCCAAGGTTGCCACAGGTTCGGGTGCGGCAGAGATCGGTATGTTGGCGCTTGACCCTGCGGGCTTGGACGTGACGAGAGGGCTACCGCTGAACAAAAACAAGGAAGCATTACACATGGACAAAGACGCAAAACAATAAATAATAATAATGCTAACGACAGAGAAAGATATGATGTGGGATGCTTACTTTTCCGTTTCCTCCTGTTCTGCAGGACTGTGCTGCGTTGCAACTGCTGTCAATGCTTCATGGTTCTTCTTCTTCTTCTGCTGCTGCTAACTGACTGAGCAAGACTGAGGTCCCAGGGCTGCTGAGCCAGCCCTATATCCCCTCCAATGACGTTGCCAGATACCACCATCCTACCGGCTGAAGTCTAACTTGAAATAAAGAATTAGTCCTTTTCCCCTCCAGTTCCTAGGAAGAGGTGGTGGCCAGATGAGTTAGGTTAGTGGAGGTAGCACAATTGACCTATCTTTCTGTCAAAATTCAAACTTCCCGCCAAAAGCCGCCATTTTGGATAATGTTACTTGCATCGTCCGCTGACGTCACGACCAGCATCTAGGATAACAGTACTTGCGTCATCAACTGACGTCACGGCCGCCATATTGGATGACGTCATCAGCTGACGTCATGGCCGCCATCTTGGATAACTGTACTTTGGGGCCACACCCCCTTGTCCCCCTTACGTCGATTAAATATCTTGACGTAGGCGATACTGAGTTAAATTGATGAAAGAAGAAATTATAAAATCGCAGTAAATGAAGGAGGCGAAATGGAATGCAAACGTCTAAAAATGAGATTGACAGGAAGTAAAAAATGGCTAGGCAGGAATGACTATAGGACAAATGCAAGGATTTAGAAGCATGTATCACTAGGGAAAAATGTAAACCGCCTAGAGGAAAGTTAACGAGGCGTTTGGAGAAAAGAAAAACAACTGTATGAATAACAAGAGCTTAGATGAAAACCAGTCCTAAGCAAAGAAGGGAAAGCTGAAGGTCGAAAGAGTATATAGAGGGTTTATAAAAGTCTTTCGGGTGGTTTCCCCCTCCGACAACATGCATTTCGCGCCGTTGCGGTTCGACAACTGTTCCTCTGTATTCTGCGGAGTGTTGCTCGTGCTTAGGTGCGCGAGTGACGGTGCATTGGCGCTAGCGGCGTAATTGGAGGCCGGGGGCTCAATTCTTGATTGCCGGTGTTTACGGCAGCAACGTTGCATAGGGGCGCCACAGCGACGAGGACGAGGCAGAGTCGTGTGTTAAAGTGCTGGTAACGACTTCAACTGTGTGCCACGTGTCGATTTCCTTGTCTCGTTTTGTTGTGCGGCTGTTGTGAGTTATTGCAAGCACTGGCCCCGACAACAGCTGTGCTTGACAACCTTCTTGTGGCTAAGGAGAGCTACAAAAGCACGTTCACAGTAGTGAAATGATGGAAACTACCGTTACAGAGAAGCTGTCTGCATTCTAGAGGTGCTGCATTTGATCCTGCTTGTCTTGTTGTGGTGTAGTGAGGCCGTTGTGAAATGTTGTAAGGATTGTTTCCGGCAACAACGTTGGTGGCAAAAGTTACATTAGTGGCAACGTAGTAGGCCAGCGGAAAGTATCGTTATTCAGCAGTGGTAGCATTCTTGGCTGTGGCGATTCTGGATCGTACGTATCTGGTTGTTGCCATTGATGTAACCCAAAACGGGGAGGTAGTCATGGTCTGTCCCGTGGATACGTTGTGTTTAAAAAAAACTGAAGCTTTGATTTTGGAAAGTTGAGCGTCCCCCTGCTGTGTTGTGTGGTCACAATGTCCTGGCAGTGCAGGGTGTTCTATGATCAGGCCTTTTATCCTTTTGTTCTTTTGAATATGCTCTGATGTTTTTATTATAAAGTGTGTATGGTGCCCTTTGGGGGCGATTATATTGTGGAGTTGTGTTCTTCGAAGTAGCGCGCTTCTCTTCTGTAGAATCGTAAAGTGGTGCAGCATCGTAATTAGTAAATTTTAAGAAAGAGTGATTGAACGCAACTGATGGGCTGCATACGGTCGCACGGGCTTATTTGACGATGTTTTGCGCACCCCCTCAGTATCTGGACGGTTACAGCCTGGCCAATGTTTCGCCTCGCTATCAAAAATGGTTCAAATGGCTCTGAGCACTATGGGACTTAACATCTGTGGTCATCAGTCCCCTAGAGCTTAAAACTACTTAAACCTAACTAACCTAAGGTCATCACACACATCCATGCCCGAGGCAGGATTCGAACCTGCGACCGTAGCGGTCACGCGGTTCCAGACTGAGGCGCCTTTTTTTTCTTTTTTTTTATCTTTCATTATTGATCGTTGTGTTTGGTCGTTGCGGACGTCGCAGGACATCCTGTTCAAGTTCGGTGGTTGATCCTTCCACTCAGTTTTTTTATTACAGAGGCCAACCGACTCTCTGACCGAATACGGAGCGCCTAGAACCGCACGGCCACACCGGCTGGCGCCTCGCTATCGCATTGCTGTTGTGGCCCTGTGACCGTATAGCCCGCGTGGGTGACACAAGCTGTCTCAATGTAGTGGCCAGTATTCATTTTAGTATAGTAAGTTTTAAAACCCTTGATGCAAAGCCCTGTTAGCCTATTCCACTTGAATGTAGTAATCATGATTTTAAACATAGTAAGTTTTAAAAGCCTTGTCGTTAAAACTGGGCCCTGTTAGCTTAATTTAGTAATCATGCGCTTGTCCACCAATAAGTTTGAACTGTAAGAACCTTGTTGCTAAAACTTGACTCTGTTTGCCTGCTATTTATGTGTTTGATGGTTGAAACCTTACGCCAGTGTTGAAGTTGCTTGCTGTCCTTTCTTGTTCTGTTATATTTATACTTATTGTGGGGCTATGTAGTTAAGCTACGGACATGGGCCACACGTGTTAGAGCTAAAGAGGGCCGGTAGGAAAATTTTATTGTTTGTTGGAAGCTTACGCTGTTAATCCCGCTACGAAGTTTGCACTATGTTACTTTGATGACGAAGGTAATGATCATGGTCTTAGTTTCAGGGATCCTGCGGCAGCGCGTTGGACGTTCGGCCTGGGTTCAAGTCTCACCACCTGGTCATATGGGAAGTCTTCCTGGGGGGTGGCCAAGATCGAGCTCCATCAAGACTGAGACGGTGTTCGCTTCCTGTCATCATACAGCGGGCGATGGGCGTTGAACATCCAGGAGAGCTTGATTTTTAATTGTTTGAAGCTATTTAAAGAAATTAAAAAGATTGGATTGCATTCTAGCCTCGACACTTTACAATCCAGCCATTCAGTCCAACCATATCGGAAACAAAAGAGAGATGCACTTGATAACAATATTACAGAAACGGAAGAGCACCGAGATGAAGATGACATGGGAGATATGATACTACGAAAAGAATTTGCCAGAGCGCAGAAAGAGCTAAGTATAAACAAGGCCCCAGGAGTAGACAACAGTTCATCAGAATTACTGATAGCCTTGAGAGGGCCAGCCATGACAAAACTGTTCCAGGTGGTGTGCAAAATGCATGAGACAGGCGAAATACCTTCAGAGTTAAAGAATAATATTAGAAATCCGTTTCCGAAGCAAGCAAGTGCTGGCATGTGCGAACATTACCGAACTATCGGTTTAATAATTGGTGCTTGCAAAATACTAACTTGAATTCTTTACAGAAGAATGGAAAACTGGTGAAAGCCGATCTCGGGAATGATCAATCTGGATCCTGGAGAACTGGAAGAATGTGTGAGGCAATACTGACTCTGCGACTTGTCTTAGAAGATAGGTTAAGGAAAGGTAAACATACATTTATAGAATTTGTAGACTTAGAGAAACCTTTTGACAATGTTGGTTAGAATATCTTCTTTGAAATTTTGAAGGTAGCAGGGGTAAAATACATGGAGCGAAAGACTATTTGCAACTTGTACAAAAACCAGACGGCATTACAAGACTGGGGGGGGGGGGGGCATGAAAGAGAAGCACACTGGTTGAGAACGAAGTGAGATGAGATTCAATCTGGACACTGAGCAAGCAGTAAAGGAAACAGAAGATGCATTTGGAGTAGAAATTAAAGTCCAGGGAGAAAAAGACGACAAAAGGCCTTGGCAGAACAATTGAATGGAATGACCAATCTCTTGAAAAAAGGATATAGGATGAACATCAACAAATCAAAACAATGATACTGGAATGTAGTAGAATTAAATCAGGTGATGCTGGTCCTCCCAAGGCTATCAGTAATTCTGATGAACTGTCGTTTACTCCTGGGGCCTTGTTTATACTTACTTCTTTCTGTGCTCTAGTCAATTCTTTTCGTAGTATGATTAGATTATGAAACGAGACACTCAGAGTAGTAGATGAGTTTTGTTATTTTGTAGCAAAGTAACTGACTATGGCCAAAGTAGAGAGGATATCAAATGTAGACCAGCAATAGCAAGAAAAGCGTTTCTGAAGAAGAGAAGTTCGTTAACATCGAACATAGATTTAAGACTCACGAGGTATTTTCTGTAAGTTTTATATGAAGTGTAGCCATGTATGGAAGTGAAACATGGACTATAAACAGTTTACACAAGAAGAGAATAGTTGTTGTTGTTGTGGTCTTCAGTCCAGAGACTGGTTTGATGCAGCTCTCCATGCTATACGCTATTGAAATGTGGTGTTACAGAACAGTGCTGTTGGTTAGATGGGTAGATCACATAACTGATGAGAAGGTACTGAACAGAACTGGGGAGAGAAGAAATTTGTTGCACAACCTGACTAGAAGAAGGCATTGGTTGGCAGGAAACATTCTGCGACGTCAAGGGTCACCAGTTTAGTACTGGAGGGTAAAGGTGTGGGGGTAAAAGTCGTAGAGGGAGACCAAGGTACGAATACAGTGAGCAGATTGAGAAGAATGTAGGTAGTAGTAGAGCTACCTGCATATCACCCCATTCTCCACTGTTGACAGATGTATCCAAAATGGCGGCGATGACGTCATCCAAGATGGTGGCCTGTAGACTTTTTAAATGGCTCTGAGCACTATGGGACTTAACTTCTGAGGTCATCAGTCCCCTTGAACTTAGAACCACTTAAACCTAACTAACCTAAGGACATCACACACATCCATGGCCGAGGCAGAATTCGAACCTGCGACCATAGTGGCCGTGCGGTTCCAGACTCTAGCGCCTAGAACCGCTTGGCCACTCCGTCCAGCGGCCTGTAGACTTGGCAACATTGCATGATGTCATCCACAATGACGGCCAGGCGTCATTCAAGATGGCGGGTTTTGGCAGGAAGATAGGCCAATTGAGCTACCTCCACAAACCTAACCCCCTCCCCTCCCCCAGAAAAATAGTGGGAAGTTCAAATTCCAACAGGATAACGCATCACTCCATGGTTATCTCTACTAACCTAAGAAAATCGCCGGAAAATAGGTCACTTGGGCTACATCCACTAACCTAAGTCTCTGACTGCCACCTCTTCCTAGAAATTGCCGGGAAAAGGACTCGTCCTGTGCTGGATAGGACGGATGTAAGTCTTTATTTTGCAGGCTGACTTCATTTAAACAATTTGAGACAATAGATTCATCCAGTGTGTTCTCCATGAGGTCCAGACTCCAACTGACCTAGTACATAGTACCACCGCCAGAGGGTTCTGTCATCCATTTCGTTACATAATCCAAGATGGCGGCCATAGAAGATTGAATATGGAGGTGTGTTTGCCCTGGGCCGTTATTCCCTCCCATGTAAATTAATCAGTTGCTGCTTCTGCTCATTTCTCGCCTTTATTTAATTGAGGGAACATCGGTTGCGGTGTATGCATCTAGCAGGTGAAAGAGACGTTTGCTTGATCTCTAGACATGAGAAACACCTTAGTTGACTTTGTAAATTATAGGGATGATTTGAAATCTGTTACATCACTGACATCGGTACTCACGAGTTCAAAAATGGTTCAAATGGCTCTGAGCACTATGGGACTTAACATCTATGGTCATGAGTTCCCTAGAACTTAGAACTACTTAAACCTAACTAACCTAAGGACATGACACAACACCCAGTCATCACGAGGCAGAGAAAATCCCTGACCCCGCCGGGAATCGAACCCGGGAACCCGGGCGCGGGAAGCGAGAACGCTACTGCACGACCACGAGCTGTGGACTACTCACGAGTGGAAATATCATTCTCCTCTATTTATTTTGAGTTGTCACGTAAAGGTCTTCGTGGGATAAGCACTAAAGTTCCAGGTCTGTAGAGAAATAATTTCCAGTCTATATCTTCGGAATTATGTTGTGCAAACGATCGGTAGGCTACTGCTGTGTGCTTGATATCGAGAAGTGCCACGAAATTGGTATAATATTATGTCAAACCATGCGAAATTACATGTGTTCTTGTAATCCCAGAGTCTGGAGATAGGTGTAGAAAAGCAAGCAAGCTAGTAGGTCTGGACCAGAAACAGTAATGCATTTGTGCAGTGACCCCGAATTTGTAGAACAATTCTCAGAATGACTTCGGTCCACTGAGGGTGCTGTGGCCACTCATCGGCGTGGATGCCCTAGTGCCGCAAGTATATGTACTGTGCTATCTACCTTAGGGGTATATGTACGAATGATGTAAAAGGTGTAATTTTGTATGTTTACTACATCGACATGGTAAACGGTGATATATTACTGGGTTGGGGTTCGGTTTCACGCTCTAATATTCAATCTCGTGTCCTCAGTGGGAGAGCAGTGTAATTGAGTAAGAATCTTTCCGTATTTGACAATATGTATGGGCACTTTGCAGGGTTTAATTGTCGATGAAATATGCCTATCTGTGTAAAACAGTTTTTTCCCTGCTGAAAGTCTCATCTGCAGAAAGAAAGAAAAGGTGGATGGTGCTTCCACACTGGTTGCATCAGTAATTCAGAGGGTAAATTCGATTCATTGACAAGACATTCTTTTGTGCTGGGATATAGGAGTCTCTGCATAGCGGAGGGGACGTTTGTGTGTGTTGAAAGCAGGAAGGGTAACACGTGATGGAGGTGGTACCACGTTAGGCCTGCGAGGAAGACTGCATTCGATGTTATTCCGCGCTATATTCGTAAACAGGTCCTGTCAGGGCAAGAATTTCCGTGCATACAAGCTGAGCCATCAAGAAAGCGAGCGGTAACTATTTCTGGGACACTATACAATTTCCTAGAGGTTGACTTGGTTCTAATTTTACTAGCCACGTGACACTAGTGTAAGACTGAGAACCTTGTTAGATACGCTTGCGATGGTTTGTAGCTAAGTGCGCGCACTTAGTGGCATTGCGTCAGTCATACTGGGCAGTTAAGCACAGTCAGATGCAGCTCGCATGTCCAGCTAGGAACAATGCACACTGTGCTACTCTGCCATCAACGGTAAACACATGTGCTGCCCAGAGGCGTCTCGTGTATGAGACTGATGTGAGCACGCCTTGGAGTTCTGTGACATCAGTATAACACTGACTGTATACTCGAAAATAGAAGCAACTTTCATATAGGTACGAAAAGGGCGTCACTATACTTTCGACTACCTAGTTTCAACTACTTTTCCAGATTACCTAACTACCCCCTGCTTAGCAAGAACACCTTACCCTGCCAAAAACCGATGAACAGTCTCCTATTTACGATAATCCATTTGCTCCATTTGCATATTTATAGTATAAAACAGCAAAAACAGGTAGTTGGGTGACCTGGAAAAGTAGTTGAAACCGGGTAGTCGAAAGTATAGCGACGCCATTTCATACCTATATGAAACCGCTATCTGCAACTCCCTCATGCCTCTAGATTTCTCTACAGTATTTGTAACGTATTCTGTCTGAATCTGCTGTGACATATCCACTGATCAAGCGATGACTGTTTGAGAAGGATCACAAACAGTAATAGATGGTTTGCTGATTGAGATCATAAGAAATGTACACTAGCTTTCCAGATCTTTAGTGTTACGCTATCCATTAGGAACGATGTCAATGATTTGGAATCAAGTCCTTCCATTCAAGCACATATCCGCGTTGGATCCTGTTGACAAGTCCTTTAATGATTACAACAACTATTCAATCATATTTCTGGCACTCTCATGTCTCGAAACAAGTCACCTTTCTCGAACCTGTCTGCGACAGTAAAATTCCAATCTGGTTTTATTCAGCCCCTACACATATTGCAACTGCTCCCATTTGTACAGCTTTGCGCACATGAAGTCAGAACTGAGCAGAAGTCAGAGAAAGCCATATCCACCGCCTCCTGCAGCCCATGTAGAAACAGAACGACCCGAGTTAGTGCAACAGGACCATGTTTTGATCTCTGTGTTGGATCTTATTGACAAATCCTTTATGATTACAGCCACTACTCAATCATATTTCTGGCATTCACATATCTCGAAATGAGTCACCTCTCGTGAACCTGTGTGCTACAGCAAAATTCCAACCTGGTTTTAGTAACTCCCTGTGCATTTTGCAACTGCTTCCATTTCTACAGCTTTGCGCATGTGATCTTTCCAATTTAAGTCGGAACTGAGCAGAAGTCGGAGAAAGACATGCCCACCACCTGCTACCCGTATAGAAACAGAACGACCTGAGTTATTGCAACAGGACCGTGTTTTGACCATTCGGTGGAAATGCGCGCATTGTGGCGTGTCTCCAAACTAGATATAGATACTACAGTCCAAAACAGATCTGCACCCATTCAAATCTATCAGCCGAACATGCTAACATCGTTATTCTCTACCCCCTCCCCCCCCCAACAGAGAAAAATTACGAACTATAAAATCTCCATTAACTTTATCCGATACAGAAGTCACCTAGGCACCGATGTTGGCGCAATGATGCATAGCTGTGGTGTGGCACAGCGTGGAGAGAGAGATTTTGCAGTGCTCCCCAGAATAGCACAATGTGCATCCCTCCAAGCATTCCTAATGGAACACCCCATCCCTCACTGAATTTACACCTCAAACTGCTGCTGCTGATGCTGTTGGTATGCAACGATCCTATTAAGTATACAGGTATTGTTCCACTCCAGAGGCAAGTTTAAGGTTTCATCACCTGTACTGTAGGAGAATGATCATATCACGGGCTATACTGTAAATCGCAATAGATTCTCCCTTTGACCATGTCTCATTGCTTGAAAGATTATTTTTTTCTGATGTAGCACTGCTTCCCTGATTCCCTTCCCTTCCATGTCGACGTTTCCTCGGATTGAATAAAACGTTCTCGGTTTTCCAGCCACGTCAATTCGAATAAATTCCTCGGATTCCGACTGGTGCTGCATACTTGTCCCCAAGTACAAATTGTTCTGTGCAGACCAAAAGATATGCAGGTACATCCTCAATTTCCCCACATTTCAATGCATATTTGGTCAATTTATACCTATTCCCTGTCATTTTCAATTCTATCGATTTTTTTATCCATGCAATCATGGAATAACCTCTCGTCGTGTGTTCTAAAAGTGCTTGTAAATGTAGCACGGCTGGCAACACCTAGCCCAAATGCACTGATTGAGGGGGGGGGGGGGGGGGGGAGGCGTCACGCCGAGAAAAAAGGCAGGAAAAATAGACTTATGGACTTGTCTTTATTATTTAACCAGTTTCAAGCATGTGTGTTCTCCACGAGCTCTAGAACCCAACTGGCTTAGTTGATATCGTCGCCACCAGAGAGCGCCACTGTGACGTCATCCAAAACGTCGGATTTTGGCGGGAAGTTTGAATTTTGTTGGGAAGATGGTCAATTGGGCAACCTCCACTAACCTTACCCCCCCCCCCCCCCCCCCCTCACTCCAGGAAGTGGCGTGAAGTTCAAATTCCAACATGATAATACATCATACCTAGGAAAAAGGCGCGAAAAATGGACGTGTCGTAATTATTTAACCAATTTCAAGCAGATGTGTTCTCCACTGGGTCTGGACAACAACTGGCGTAGTTCATATTTGTGCTGCAAGAGGGCGCTCTCCCCACGTCGGACCATGACGCAAGTACCGTTATTCAAGAAGGCTGCACCCGTTGTATCCACCACGAGCTCCCGAGCTCAAGTGGCTTAGTTCATATCGTGACTACCAGAGGACGCTACCGTGACGTGTGATGACACAAGATCGTGTGCTCTCTCTTGTGTGCATGCGTTATAAACGGACACGCGCCGGGCCACTGGCCCGCGGGCGTACGACCGCTTACGTCACGCACCCTGACCTGCCTCCTCCATACACGCGTCGGCCGTAGTCTTCTGTAAATATGCTAACACTCACATCGCGCATCTAACCTATCAATTACCTAACTAATTAATTCCATTTCAATTTTAATCATATTCAATAATTCAATTTACAATTTCAATATTTAATAATCAAATTAGAACTTACACATTTTCCCACTATCAGCGTGGCGTTCAGTCATGGCCTAGCACCCCCCTCCGCCCAGCCCTAGAATGCTGCACCAATAGTCACGTGACTCTACGTAAGAAAATTGTGGGAAAGAAAGGACACTTGTACTAACCTCAGCCACCCGACCACCACCTCCTCCTAGGAAGTTTGAATTCTGGGATTGAAGAAAGGTCACTTGTGCTTTCGCCACTAACGTAAGAAAATTATTGTAAACTAAGCTCACCACCACCACTAACCTAGGTCACCAGGCCGCCATCTCTTCCTAGGGGCGGGTGGTAAAAGGTCTCAGTACGCACTAGGCTGATGGAGAGAGGAAGGAATGTACGTTATTTATCTGGGAGCATTTTATTTAGGGATGGAATATATGTATCACAGAACACACACACTGACATGGCCCACAGCATACAAAAGTGCAAACCATTCCTACATAACTCATTTATAATACTGTACACACACTCTTGCTAATTGTAAACAGTCAAAAATAACACATTTCACAGCCTACAGACATGCCAATCACTCATAAACAATGCAGAGAATTTATGTCCAGATAGCCGAACAACTCCTAAACTGTCAAAATAATAATCTATGTAAAAGACTCTGCTTGCTAATCGTCAATTGTCGAAATCATACACCAGCCTTTATTTAAACAATTAGAGGCAGTACCACCACCAAGTGTACTCGCCACTGAGTCCATAGCCCAGCTGATTTAGTTTATATCGATGCCGCTAGAGGATGCTGTAGTGACGCAAGTCCCGTAATCTGAGATGGCGCCACCTAGTGGGTTCACCACGAGCTCCAGACCCCAACTGACTTGGTATATTTCCTCACCATCAAAGGGCGCCACAGTGACACCAACTGATGACGGAAGTACAGTTATCCACGATGGCGGCAAAAAGTGTGTTCTCCACGAGGTCTAATAGTATCACCAGCAGAGGACGCTGTCATCCGTTTCCTGACGTAAACTAACATGGTGAGAGAAAACGACTCGGCCTGCTCTGTGCTGCTGGGGAGAGCAACAAATGACTGCACTCTATTTATTTTCGAACAACTTATTTAGGCATGGATTATATTTATCACACTATCACAAAACACCCACCCAGTTGTGCCTGGGGTCATGTTGCACAGCCCACAGACACGCAAACAACTCCTAATTTCAGTACACAAGAGCAAACTGCCCCTAAATCATGCGGTACACAACGATGAAAAGCTATATGAAACGGAACGAGCATGAAGAGACGATAGTAGGGTAGGTGATTGGTCGGCTTCGGTTTATTGAGAGAATTATAGCGTAGTTCGTCTATAAAACACTAGTGCGACCCTTTTTTGAGTATTGCACAAGTGTCCGGTATCCCCACCAGGTAGGATTAAAGGAAGACATCGAAGAAATTCAGAGGTGAGCCTGTAGGTTTGTTACCAGTAAGATCGATCAGCACGCGATTATTATGGACATGCTTTGTTAACTCAAATGGGGACCACTGGAGGAAAGACGAGATTCTTTTAGTGAAACGCTACTGAGAAAATTTATACAACCGGAATCTGAAGCTGACTGCAAAGCATTTCTTCTGCCGTCAACGCACATCTCGCGTAAGGACCACCAAGATATGGTAAGAGAAATCAGAGCTCATACAGAGGCATATAGCCATGTTTTTCCCTCGCTCTATTTGCGACTGGAACAGGACATGCAACGAATATTATCGGTACAAGGTACCCTCCACCATGCGGCGTACGGTGGGTTGTGGAGTATGCATGTATATGTTGATGTAGACGTAGATGTAGGTAAGCCTCCATAAGAGTTCGTAACATTTACAGAGCTATTACAAATGATTGAAGCGATTTCATAAATTCACTGTAGCTCCATTCATTGACATATGGTCACGACACACTACAAATACGTAGAAAAACTCATAAAGTTTTGTTCGGCTGAAGCCGCACTTCAGGTTTCTGCTGCCATAGCGCTCGAGAGTGCAGTGAGGCAAAATGGCGACAGGAGCCGAGAAAGCGTATGTCGTGCTTGAAATGCACTCACATCAGTCAGTCATAACAGTGCAACGACACTTCAGGACGAAGTTCAACAAAGATCCACCAACTGCTAACTCCATTCGGCGATGGTATGCGCAGTTTAAAGCTTCTGGATGCCTCTGTAAGGGGAAATCAACGGGTCGGCCTGCAGTGAGCGAAGAAACGGTTGAACGCGTGCGGGCAAGTTTCACGCGTAGCCCGCGGAAGTCGACGAATAAAGCAAGCAGGGAGCTAAACGTACCACAGCCGACGGTTTGGAAAATCTTACGGAAAAGGCTAAAGCAGAAGCCTTACGGTTTACAATTGCTACAAGCCCTGACATCCGATGACAAAGTCAAACGCTTTGAATTTTCGGCGCCGTTGCAACAGCTCATGGAAGAGGATGCGTTCAGTGCGAAACTTGTTTTCAGTGATGAAGCAACATTTTTTCTTAATGGTGAAGTGTTTAAACCTCCTCTACCAAGAAACGTGCCAGAACTGCGAGCTCGCATCAACAATGCTTTCGGACTCATTGATGGGGACATGCTGCGCCGAGTGTGGGAGGAACTTGATTATCGGCTTGATGTCTGCCGAATCACTAAAGGGGCACATATCGAACATTTGTGAATGCCTAAAAAAACTTTTTGAGTGTTTGCATGTGTGTGCAAAGCATTGTGAAAATATCTCAAATAATAAAGTTATTGCAGAGCTGTGAAATCGCTTCAATCATTTGTAATAACCCTGTATATTAGGGGATGCAGTTTGTAGAACGACTCTTCCACAGACGTTCACTCTCGGAGTTTTAACAGTAAGCTACCCTGCGATACACATTACATCTTTTGTAGTGTCTGTTACTGGAGCTGGATGAGCGCTGCCTGGAGGTATCACGTTTACTAAACAAATACTCGACTAAACACGGAGCTTTTTTATGGATCTTCTCAGTTTTCTCTATTAATCCCGTTCCATAAGTTCCCAGATTGATACCCTTGTGTCCGTCGAACAATGGTTTTGTAAACTATCCCCTTCGTGGGAAAATTCTTCAGTTGAATCTGTATGGCAGCTCCCTTTTGTATGATTAGTTTTATGTAGATGTCCCACTGTAGATCTCTCCATACGCAAACTTCCAGATACTTAATTAGTTTACTTGAAGGGGCGATCTGTAGAGATTACATATACACCTAGAAATTCAATGGAAAGATTTTGTGTGTAGCTGGCACAAGATGTTTGTAATGTACTTTATGAAGATCTGAAGATGGTAACTTAGTTTTACCGAAATCGATTATCCACGATAAAGTTTTTTTATAGTGGCCTCGGCTAAGAAGTTCTTCTCCTATTTAATGAATGTGACTTATCGAGTGATTGTTAGGCAGCTGTGTAATGGAACACTAACGAGTCTTTCCGCCTGTTTGTGCACAATACATTATATTTGTTGAGGGGCGGGAAAAGGCGCGTGAGGCGGCAACACAGTGGCAGGTTTGGACGAGGGGATAAAGAAAAGGGGAAAGGAATTTTGTGAGAACCCATTTCTTCCTTATTTTGTTTTGTGAGTAGTTGTTGTTGTGTTTATGTGACAGCTGAGTACGAAGGTTGTTTTGTCAACTGTTGTCTTAATTTTTAGAAGAACCACTGTAGCTACTGTCACGGTCTTTGCAACTAAAATATACAGAATTCGTTTTGGCAGTTGGCGGAGGGAGTCAAGACCAGACGCACTATTTATTACTGCTTTGTCTAACGGCAGAAAAAGAAACGCGTCACAATTTCTTGTAACTTGGGACTATATCATTTACATTGATGTAATAGGTAACTGTTTATCATGGACTGTACAGTTAGTATTGCGCATGTTTGTTGCTCACACTTCTCCTTCAAGGTTGCAGAAAAGAAATTTGTTTTTTTATGATCTATTACTTGAAAAACTGGCAAGCCGGGAAAAAGCACGTGTCCTCTCAATACCTAGAACAATAAAGGGAAGAAAAGTGGACTGATACGGCGATCAAGACCAATTCATTACCCTTTATTGAACAACCAGACACGAAAGAGCTAACACAAGGTAAGGATCACATACGCCCAGTGGCGGTTCTTTCTAGCGAGCGACCGCGCTGCAGCGCTTTAATATTTTTCTATTTACCTTCTACTGCGTTCTTAATTTCAGAATTATAATGCAAAAAGTTATGAAAAATGTCCATCTCCTTCTCCCACTTCTCTGTGTCCATTTATGTCAGAAAGTTCAGTTGAATATCGTGTAAAAATCTGAAGTAAATCCATCAAGATCTTTTTGAGATTTTTGGTAACAACGTTTTCCATTTTTATATTACGTATCTGTTTACATACGTAATATACTACAAAAATATATTGTCTACGTCCGTCCGAATGTTCATTAGATTATCGTGTAAAAATTTCTAGTAATTCGATCAATAACTTTCCGAGATTTTCGATAACAATGTTTCCACTTTTGTATTACATATGCGTTTCTGTATTATATACATAAGTATTAAACCGTTTTTTTTGTTATGAAAACTTGTGACAGCAGAACTCCCAAACTGAGCACAACTATTTTCTTCTTCATACCAAAATACCATTACCATCCACAAAAAAAAAAAAAACTGTCAAGCCATTCTTAAGAGATGACCTTTCGCAATTGATTTCAACTTCCGCCTTTCCCGGTGCATTTTCCAAAAATTTTCTTTCATACAGACCTCGGGTGACAACTACGAAAAAATCGAGATAAAACTCAATCAAATCTGACGCACTGTTCTTAACTGATGATATTTCATATAAATGTCATTGCTGTTAATTTCCGGAATTTCCGTTGGATTTTTCAAAATGTTCTTTCATGCAAACCTTGTCCTGACAATAACTACAACAACAACATCAACAACAACAATAGTGAAGCAAATCATTCAAGCCATTCTCAGGTAAAGATCTTTCAAACAAGCAGCCACTAATTTTCATTTATATAGATAGAAGATAAATTGTGATAATTAAGTGTGTTTCGAACGCTGGTGAATGATCCAACTGTTTCTGTAAAATTGTCTAACCTTCCCAACAAATAATTATTTCTTGCGTTCGGTTATTTCTAATTACCCAAAAATACAACTTATTAGAGCATTGTTAATTACAGTATTTAATTAAAAAACATGCATCCTTATGTGTGTGCATCAATTTTTTCAACAAAAAATGTGCTAATATATGACTGAACAATCTAGTTGTTGGAGTAGAATTTAAATTTATATTGTTGTTATCAACAACTTAGTTATTTTGTTGACTGTACTTCAGCTCGCTCCTTGTATAAATTTTGCCTTTTTACGTCATTAATAATGCATGATATGATGTTCTGTAATACTCTTATGTGATTTATTAATCTATGAGTTTAAGGAATTTTAATCCAGAAAAATTAATTTCTGAAAACTGGCAGAAACCCAACCTACATAAAATTCTGAAGGCCTAATTAGCAATTCAGAAAGAAAATTTCGTGGGGTCGATGAAATGTGAAATAATCTCAAAGATCTGCAGGACAAGGAAAGGATACCTCAACTCCATGAGACCAATATGGGAATCATTCCTTTATTTTCACCAGGGCCGTTTCCTTCCCGCTTCTCTTAAATTTTTTAGTTTAAGAAATCGGCAAAGCGCAGACGAGAAGAGCCAAATGAAGATAAATATTGAAAACACACCGATGTCAACAGTTCTTTATAGGTCGGATCGAGATATGTCTGACGGGAGAAAAAGACTGTCCGGCAGTGAATATAGGAAAAGACGGGCGCTTGAGGAAGAAGACGATGAGAAGCAAAATGATGCACTACAGCGATATTTCAACCCAAAGAGAGAACGGCCTAGCCGCATCGAGGGCGGCAAGATGGATGAGAAACAACTGAAACTACACCTTCATCTTCAGAACATCACCATAAAGCTGACGAGAGCATCCCTGTGACCACCGAAGACGGCAGCAATGCTGACAGTGGGGTATCCACAAGATGTTCAACAGGCCTCCACGCGACTGAAGAACTGGTTTATGAGGGAAGGTCCGAGAAAGACACATCAGGCAGAACTGAAATTAGGCGACACGACACGGAAAATACCAGAGGCACATCAGATGCCGTAGTCACCACCGCAGATAGGATTGGAGGCGAACCTAAATTTGAAGACGCAATTGATCCCGAGAATTGGCTAGGAATTGTTAACGGCTGTCTTCGGACGCCTTTGGTCTTGCGAGGTCCTTCCCAGTGCATTAACGAAGTCGAAGAACGTCGTAAAAATGAGAACAACCGACGCTTTCATCCTGTGCATTACAGGTGTTCTTTCAAATAGCAAGGATGTTGTCTTCTGCTTTTGATGCGACTTTTTTCTTCTTTTTCAGTAAAATTTCCAAAGAACGGTATAAGCGACTGGCGGACCTCGCTTCTTATCTCTAAGGTTATGGGAAGTCTATCGAGCATTTGAATTTGCACAAAAAGTGGATCGTGTTTTGTGGAAGACTGAAAAATTCACTACCTATTGACGCCCATCATCAAAGGCAACTGAATACTGAAAGCGAACACTGGAAAAATGTTATTCAGCGTTTAATAGCGATAAGAAATTTGCTGGGTCAGCAAATGTCTATCTCTGAGAGGAAGTCCAGATATATTCTTTCAGCGTGACAGCGGGAACCTTCTGAAACTCGTTCAGTTACTCAGAAAGTTCGACGCTGTGATGTTGGAGCACATGCTCAGAAAAAAGCAAGGAGAGAACGAAGGTGATCATTATCTCGGCAAAGAAATACAGAACGAGGTAATACATCTTATTCGGTCATCTATAATCAACAACATTTTACTGATGAAATCGGCGAAATATTATAATATCATTCTGGATTGCACAGCAGATATTTCAGAAGTTGAGCAGATAACATTTGCGATACTCTTCGTCCAGGAGACGCGACTCGAAGGGATGTACGATGTTAGAATTCGCGAGCATTTCCTGGAGTTTCTTCCAATGCCCCATTATTCAAGCTCCACTTTGATGCAGGTCGTACTCAAGTTGTTGAAGCATAAAAAAATCGCCTTGTGTAATAAGAGAGGCTAAGGGTAAGACAATGAGGCGCACGTGCAGGGAAAACATTCTGGTCTCCAGAAAACAATTTTAGATTTGGGCAAGAGAGCATTCTATGTACTATGTAGCAGACATTCGCTGAATCTTGTTGTAACCGATTACGCTATATCTTCACAGTATACCTGTTTCCACGCTTTCGACGGTGAAGAGCTTGTACGATTTGATCACGTCCTGCGTTCGGTGTTATAAGCGATTGCAGTCTTTCTCGGCGTATTCCACTGACAAATTCTTCTCGGGATATCAGCCGAGTGGTGGCGTCGTCTTGTCGCAACGTTTCAATGAGGATGATGCGTACGAAACTCATTGAAACGTTGCGACAAGACGCCTCCACCACTCGGCTGATAACCTGAGAAGAATTCATGGGCCTTATGATGTCTGTCAGACTATCTGTGTAACCTGACACTAAAACCTCTGAATGCTACTAAGTGGTAAAGCCGTATCGATGCACTTACTCCCCTGAGATTTCAAATTGGAGGAGTTTATGAGCGCTTGTTTACATATTAGAAGGTTCAAATGGCTCTAAGCACTATGGGACTTAACTTGTGAGCTCATCAGTCCCCAAGAACTCAGAACTACTTAAACCTAACTGACCTAAGGACATCACATACATCGATACCAGAGAAGGATTCGAACTTGCGACCGTAGCAGCAGCGCGTTTCCAGACTGAAGCGCCTAGAACCGCTCGGTCACAACGGCCGGACATATTAGAAGAATTCGATGGAGTGAACGCTCAAGAAGTCACGGCACTTGCGATTCAAATAAAAAATTACACATTTCTAACATCTGTGATAATCTGGTGCGACGTAGTGCCTCATGTCAGTAGTCAGTAAGACCCTCCAAGGCATTGACATGAATGTTTCTGAATCCGTGAAAATGCTAGAAAGTACGAAGGCATATTTTGATAACTGCAGAACAGAAGAAAAGTTTGTGTCTTTCTTGAAGGATTCAAAAAAACTGGCCACAGAATTAGAACTAGAAGATCTAATTTTCCCAAGATAAATGTTTCCCGACGACAAAGGAAGAAGCCAAGACACTTTACCTAAGAAGGAAAGGATGAGACAATAGAGCATCCAGCGAAAGCTTACAAGGTCGAATTCTACTTTTATCTTTTAGGTGTAGTCACCACAGCTCTGAACAAGAGATTCACTCAGTTGAAGACTCACTGCGATTATTTTGATTTTATGTACATCGGAAAGCTGATGAATACGTCTCCTGACAGCCTGGACGAAAAGTGTAGAAACCTCGCGGTGGTTTTGCAAGACAACGAGTCAACAGACGATGATGCGCTGGAGTTGAGGGAAGGGCTTGGTGCTTCCAGCCTTGGTGAAACCTGTAATAGATACAAGACGGACTTTGAAGTTTACAGGAAGACGTAATTTTGGCCCCAGTGTCAACATTGCTCTAACAGTTCTCGTGACACTCCCGGTGACGACTACGAACGGAGAGAGAAGTTTCTCAAAGATAAAACTGATAAAAACATAGCTCAGATCAACGATGAGCCAGACTCGTTAAAATGAACTCGCAACAGTATCTACTGAGCGCGAGCTTACAGAGGGCTTAAATTAAGCGGATCGAGTAAAAGAGTTTGCGCAAGCGAAAGCCAGTAAGGTTAGATTTGTTCAGTTGCGACTTCTTTACAGCGTTGTTTTTTATTTTGTTCAACGGAAAATAAATTGTTACTGTACACATCATTGTTCAAAGCAAATTAACATTAAATTTTAAGTTGTGTTGTAATTATACTTTGTTTTCCGCAGGATACATTATGGGTAACATAACCGTATAAAGGACGCTCATTAACGGTAGCCATAAGTTCGCGTGGTTTATTAAAATTGCTTTTATGAACTAGATTTGTTTAAATCACATGAGAAACTTTTCAAGTCAAGTTTCCACACATACCAAAAGACTAACAGATTTTTAGCATGACGCAAACATTTTTTTAAGAAGTGGAGGCTGCAATTTTGCAGCTCGCTCTGGACGGCAGTTAATCTTGCGCCGGCCGTGTATTTGTTTATGTTGAGGGTCAAACAAACCTGCACCAAGAGTACATCCTCTACCGCTCTTTTAGGATTTCGCTGTAATTTTCTGGCTCTGCAGCGTCTCTCTACATACAAAAGCAACATTCGCAAACAGCCTCGTGGAGCTTCCAACAGCCGTGCTAGTGTTCCTAACTCCGCAGTAAGTTGTCTCGTCCAGACGGCTGCACGTTGTCTCTGATCTCTAGCCGCTTAATAGCTAAATTTGTTCGACGTGGCACACCATTATTCATTCGTTAGGAAAGCAAGAGCGGCGGAAACGGCGCGCTCGTGGCCGTATCACGTAAAACTAATGCGACGCGTAGGACAACGAGCGGCGGCACTCTTGTGTGCTGTGCTGTGTTCCACTGTCCGGCGTAGGCGCTTGTAATGGCCGGCATCCGGCGACGGTGGCGACGCGTCGCGGCTGCGTACGCAGCGAGCCCCAGCACATACACAGTGGGCGTGGGTGGGGAAAGGGGGGAGGGGAGGGCCAAAAAGGAGCACTTCTCCCACTTCCATTCTGGGTACAGTCTATTTTTTCGTTCAGGATTCTCACGGGGAAGAAGGTGTACTGAACTATGAAAAAATAAACAAAATACGCTAGTGCCCATTAAAATTGCTACACCACGAAGATGACGTGCAACACACGCGAAATTTAACCGACAGGAAGAAGATGCTGTGATATGCAAATGATTAGCTTTTCAGAGCATTCACACAATGTTGGCGCCGGTGGCGACACCTACAACGTGCTGACATGAGGAAAGTTACCAACCGATTTCTCATACACAAGCAGCAGTTGACCGGCGTTGCCTGGTGATGCCTCGTGTAACGAGGAGAAATGCGTTCCATCACGTTTCCGTTGATAAAGATCGGATTGTAGCCTATCGCGATTGTGGTTTATCGTATCGCGACATTGCTCCTCGCATTGGTCGAGATCCAATGACAGTTAGCAGAATAGGAATCGGTGGGTTCAGGAGGGTAACATGGAACGCCGTGCTGGATTCCAAAGGCCTCGAATCACTAGCAGTAGAGATGACAGGCATCTCATCCGCATGGCTGTAACGGATCGTCCAGCCACATCTCGATCCCTGAGTCAACAGATGGGGACGTTTGCAAGACAACAACCATCTGCACGAACAGTTCGACGCCGTTTGCAGCAGCATGGATTATCAGCTCGGAGACCATGGCTGCGGTTACCCTTGACGCAGCATCACAGACAGGAGCGCCTGCGATGGTGTACTCAACGACGGAACTGGGTGCATGAATGGCAAGACATCATTTTTTCGGATGAATCCAGGTTCTGTTTACAGCATCATGATGGTCGCATCCGTGTTTGGCGACATCGCGGTGAACGCACATTGGAAGCGAGTATTAGTCATCGCCATACTGGCGTATCACACGTCGTGATGGTATGGGGTCCCATTGGTTACACGTCTCGGTCACCTCTTGTTCGCATTGACGGCATTTTGAGCAGTCGACGTTACATTTCAGATGTGTTACGACCCGTGGCTCTACCATTCATTCGATCCCTGCGAAACCCTACATTTCAACAGGATAATGCACGACCGTATGTTGCAGGTCCTTTACGGGCCTTTCTTGATACAGAAAATGTTCAACTGCTGCCCTGGCCAGCACATTCTCCAAATCTCTTACCAATTGAAAACGTGTGGTCAATGGTGGCCGAGCAACTGGCTCGTCACAATACGCCAGTTACTACTCTTGATGAACTGTGGTATCGTGTTGAAGCTGCATGGGCAGCTGTACCTATATGCGCCATCTAAGCTCTGTTTGACTCAATGCCCAGGCGTATCAAAGCCGTTATTACAGCCAGAATTGGTTGTTCTGGGTACTGATTTCTCAGGATCTATGCATCCAAATTGCGTGAAAATGTAATCACATGTCAGTTCTAGTATAATATATTTATGCAATGAATACCCGTTTATCATCTGCATTTCTTGCTGGTGTAGCAATTTTAATGTACAGTAGTGTAGAAACAGTGAACGGTCCAAACTCAAGATGTGCAAGATCGAGCAAATTGCAAGGATCACGGCGAAGTGGCTGTGTGGTCACGGTGTTGAACTGCAGAGCGGGAGATCCGTATTCAAATCTTCCTAGTGTCCCAGTTCTTGTCACAATATTATGAACTTTCCGTTCGGTCACTGAAGTGTTATTCTCCTTCTGTAGTCTTGGCAATTGTCATACTTTATATTGGTTATAGAATATCGGTCGTGAGGTAAGAACCTATTACCGTCGCAAGTAAATGTGATGAACAGTGAGATGCCGCATAGACCTCTCACAGGAATGTAAACAATAAATAAACGGATGTGAGCACATTACAAAAAAGGAATTCAAGATTCAAAACTTCCAAAATGGAACAGAAGAGTCATAGCATGTGGTACTTGCAGTGGCTGCTTGTAAGTATATATTCTTGTTGTTCACAAATTTTTAGATTCAGATGAATTTGAGAGTGCGAAATTAATGGCATCTGCTGTATAACAGTTGTGCTTATAAACAAATTTATGCAACTATAGCTACTGCCAATAATAATAATAGCATTAATAATAATAACACTAATAATAATTTGAGATGCATAACTTATCTGACAAAAGAAAGAATTGTTTTTGTGGAATTTTGTATTTTGGTGCCTAATTAAGTACAGTTTAGGGCAATAACGAAATAATGTGTAGCCTTTGGCAACTCTCCATTTCGCATTTTTGTGTAAGTGGGCGTTTTTGTGCTTTTCCATTTTTTCGGAGAAACCTACAAGATCCCTAAGAGATGTATTAGTCCACGTATTTACTTCTGGGCTGAAAATCAGATATTCTAACACCTTACCCACACAGCAGCTTGTGCTAACTGTACAACCCTTTTCTTGTTAAATGTTCACTTGTAGTCACGGTTATTTGATTTCGCCACTCTCTCAATCAAAGGATCTGTTTTCGGAGGCCCTAGTTCTTTTTCGGCTGAATTTTCCTGGTAATTTACTTTTCTGTTCCAAGATTGAAATTTTCACTCTGCAGCGGAGTGGGCGCTGATAGGCAGCTTCTTGGAAAATTAAAGCTGTGTGTCGGACCGCGACTCGAACTCGAGACCTTTGCCTTTCGCGGGTGCGGGTTAGTTCTCTACCGAGGAAAATTCTCTACCGACTGAGCTACCCAAGCACGACTCACGACCCGTCCTCACAGCTTCACTTTTCTATCAGCATTTAAAATAGATTCAACATTGTTAATGTTTACACTGCTCGCGAAAGCCGATACCCCGACAGTAAACAACAAAGTCCAAATACAAAGCGCCATTCGTGCAAATGATTAAATTCAAGTAGTAATGTCTATCAAAACGGTCACTTGACTAGAATAGAAATAAGGCGCTGAGGGCCTAAAGAACACAGCCGTCAATCCCACATTTAAGTGAATATCAGAGAAACCAGTGATACATCTTTTCGTGAACTTCATATATGCTATGGGAGTCTACAGCACAGACAATCATGGCTCACCTTAGCGAACGGGGATAAAAGTCTGCCGCAGTGTGCTACCAGATTTCTGAAGCATGAATGAATGCTACAACCTCACAATAGACGGTGATGCGCTTTAGGCCCTTATGATTCTCACGAGGGAAACTCCCTCGCAACCTCCTCACATTTAGTGGTAACACGGCGCAAAAGCTGAACACAGATAAAGCATGAAAACAGGAAGAAGGCGTACTGAACCGTGAAAAAAAAAAAAAAAGAAGTTAACTAAGAACAGTGAAAGGGCCAAGCTTAACAAGTGCAGCAATATAGAGCGAAACATACACGTCTCACAGAAATGAAAAAAAACAACGAATAAACTGGTGTGAACTACGTTACAACGAAGGAATTCAAGAGTCAAAACTTCCAAAACGGAACGCAACTTCAAAAACGTTAAAAACATGTGTTTCGACAGAGCACAGAGAAACTGTGTGATTGTGAACTTGTTGTGTTCATTTGTCGCAGCTTGTGTGACAAGCTATGCTTCCATCATTTTCTTGGGAATGATCACATTAATATTCATACGGGCACCTAATTCGGGAAAGGAGGCATATATCACTCACTTACCAGGCTACAAATTAGGCCTGTCGGTAAGACATTCCTATCACATAACGCACGTACTGTTATTAACGCCGTGTATGAAACACAAGAGGTATTTTACAGTGGACGATTCGGTTGGCTTGTCGCCTTGTCATCAAAATTTGCTGTTCCTATTGGAAAGCCACTTAATTTCGGCTGCTAATACAGAAGTTGTGCAGAACCAACTGTCATCAAAGGTCGTTTCGTTATACCTTGCTGTTGGAAACGGACGCTACACCGCGACACAGACACAAATCTGAATACCGTGAAAAAAAGAAAAAAAATTGGCAAGACGTAGTTTCGAATACGGCTTGCCCGCATGGTACACCAACAGCATAATCACTTAACTACAACGCCATTAGCCTTCAGGGTTCCTCTATACTGTAGTTCTTGTGCTTGGATCGTTCACTGATTCTATTTTGCGTTTTTTTTTTCATAGTTCAGTACGCCTCCTTCCTGTTTTCACCCTTGATCTTGACTGTACACGACGACACAAACAAAAATTTGAATATAGCGAACAACAGGTCAATGATCGGTCGGAAAGTTCATAATTTTGTGAAAAAAATATATATGTATGGGGCACGTGGAAGATTTGAACACGTATCTCCCCTTTCACAGTCCAATAACCACGACGCCATGGTACTCAAATTTGCTTGATGTTGCACATCTTGAGCTTGGACAGTTCACTGTTTCGACTTTGCTTCTTTTTTCACAGTTTAGTACATCTTCTTCGTGTTTTCACCACTAAATCTGAGAGAGGTGCCGTGGGTGTTCCCTTCGTCAGCGCCTCAAATGGATTACTGTATGATAAAATTCATAACTTAATATACTATAACTCATTCAGAAACCCACAAAATAGGTTTACTGCCAGTTCAGTTTTAACATATACTAACGTCCGATCCAATTTTACTACAGTACATAGTGAGTAAATGAGCACATCTAGCAGGATTTGACTAGAATACAAATGGGGCGTTGAGATTCATAAGGGCCCAAAGCACACAGCCGTCGATCCCACATTTAAGTGAATATCAGAGAAACCAGTGACACAGCTTCTCGTGCATTTTCATGTATGCAGTGTAGGCCTAAAGCATAGATAAACATGACTCACCATAGCGAATGGGCATAGACGTCTGCCGCAGTGTGCTACCATCTGTGGCACTGACGTAAACGTCTAGTTGAGTGGCAAGGGCTAACTTGGCACATCGTGAAACGTGCACTTTGCCGGTCAAATATGTATGCATTTGGCCCTTAAGGCGATTACGTCACGCGAGTTGAGCAAGCGCACAAGCTCCTTTAAGCCTGCACAACTGAAGATGTGCTCGTGACCCGGTTGCTAAGTTTCATGGAGTCTAGAGGAGCAGTAGCATGGTAGATTTAAGTGCCGTATGTTTCAGATTGCGGCATCTATGTTACGTTTAACAGAATTCAAAGAAAACGAACCAATAAATTCGCAAGCTTTCGAATGTTAGGGTGTTCTTGGGCTCTTACACAGCAGCTGTCACTGGGTATTTGTGTAGAACAAATACATGGTACGTATGTCTTGAGGTCCTTTCGTTACACCTCACTGTCGCAAGCGGACGGTACACCACGACACAAACACAATTTTGAATAAAGCGAAGAGACAGGTCAATGATCGGACGGAACGTTTATAATTTCGTGAAAAAAATATATATGTATGGGGCATGAGAAAGATTTGAACACGTATCTCCCCTTTCACAGTCCAATAACCACGACTCCATAGCTACTCAGATTTGCTTGATGTTTCACATCTTGAGCTCGGACAGTTCACTGTTTCCACTTTGCTTCTTATTTCACAGTTTAGTACATCTTTTTCGTGTTTTCATGCTTGATCTATGTTCAATTTTTGACGGGCTTTCCACTGGCCATCTTACCACCAAACCTGAGAGGAATGCGATGGGAACTTTCCCTTATAAGCAGCACGTGTAACATCACCGAGTACGACATGAAACAGTCACTTCAAGTACCTGTATGTTTATCTTTTCAGAGATGGATGCGGGACTAGGCAGTTCAGTACAGGATGTCAAATCAAACACCTTTCAACCGTCTAATTTCCGAACTGTTTTTATTAGGCTACCAGTTTCGGCGATTTACCACGCCGTTTTCAGGTCCCCTGACCGACGTTCCGGTTCCGGCCAAAATAAGGGCCACATTCAAATATTGGTATATGCAGATTTCTGATTGATACGACGATCACTTCAACCATCATCCGCCGTCTGTTCAGTTGGCAGATGATGTTTCAAGTGATGGCTGTATTAAGCAGAAATCTACAGAACCAGTATTTGAATGCTGGCCTTTATTTTGACCGGCACCGAGGTTGGAATCTTCCTTCATGTCGATCAGGGGGCCTGAAGATGGCGTACTAAATCGCCGAAACGGTTCGGAAATTTGAGGCTGAAAGGTGTTTGATTTGACACAGCCACTTCACACGGATGAACCATACATTTTGACAACCTGCTCAACAGTGTAATGCTCTACCTTTGGAACGCAAAAAAGTAGCGGTTCTGAGTGGCATGGATTCGACAAATCTTGGTAAATAATTTCCCGAGGTATGCAGTGCCAGATGTGTAAAAACTGATCACGCAATTTGTGTAACCTATGGATGGATGTTTTGTGTGGGTAGAGCACCCCAGATATGCTCTGTTGGGTTAATACCAGGGGAATTTAGTGACCAAGACATCAACGTGAGTTCTCTATATTGGTCCACAAACCACTACTCTGGCCTTGTGACACGGACAGTTATCCTTAAGGAACATGCTATCGCTGCCGGGGAAAACATGAAGCTCGAACAGGAGTAGCAGGTCCACAATGATCTTCATGAGTCCACAGCAGTCACTGGGACTTCCATTACTACCACCTACTCCGCAAGCCACCTGACGGTGTGTGGCGGAGGGTACCTTGAGTACCTCTATCGGTTCTCCCTTCTATTCCAGTCTCTATTGTTTGTGGAAAGAAAGATGGTCTTTTCGCGAGATATACGTAGGAGGGAGCAATATACTGCTTGACTTCTCGGTGAAGGTATGTTCTCGAAACTTCAACAAAAGCCCGTACCGAACTACTAAGCGTCTCTCCTGCAGAGTCTTCCACTGGAGTTTATCTGTCATCTCCGTAACGCTTTCGCGATTACTAAATGATCCTGTAACGAAGCGCGCTGCTCTCCGTTGGATCTTCTCTGTCCCCTCTATCAACCCCATCCAACACTGCTGACCAGTATTCAAGCAGTGGGCGAACAACTGTACTGTAACGTACTTCCTTTGTTTTCGGATTGCATTTCCTTAGGATTCTTCCAATGAATCTCAGTCTGGCATCTGCTTTAACGACGATCAACTTTATATGATCATTCCATTTTAAATCACTCCTAATGCGTACTCCCAGATAATTTATGGAATTAACTGCTTCCAGTTGCTGACCTGCTATTTTGTAGCTAAATGATAAGGGATCTGTCTTTCTATGTATTCGCAGCACATTACACTTGTCTACATTGAGATTCAATTGCCATTCCCTGCACCATGTGTCAATTCACTGCAGATCTTCCTGCATTTCAGTACAATTTTCCATTGTTACAACCTCTCGATATACCACAGCATCATCCGCAAAAAGCCTCAGTGAACTTCCGATGTTATCCGCAAGGTCATTTACGTATATTGTGAATAGCAACGGTCCTATGACACTCCCCTGCGGCACACCTGAAATCACACTTACTTCGGAAGACTTCTCTCCATTGAGAATGACATGCTGCGTTCTGTTATCTAGGAACTCTTCAATCCAATCACACAATTGGTCTGATAGTCCATATGCTCTTACTTTGTTCATTAAACGACTGTGGGGAACTGTATACACGCCTTGCGGAAGTCAAGAAACACGGCATCTACCTGGGAACCCGTGTCTATGGGCCTTTGAATCTCGTGGACGAATAGCGCGAGCTGGGTTTCACACGATCGTCTTTTTCGAAACCCACGCTGATTCCTACAGAGTAGATTTCTAGTCTCCAGAAAAGACATTATACTCGAACATAATACGTGTTCCAAATTTCTACAACTGATCGACGTTATAGATATAGGTCTATAGTTCTGCACATCTGTTCGACGTCCCTTCTTGAAAACGGGGATGACCTGTGCCCTTTTCCAATCCTTTGGAACGCTACGCTCTTCTAGAGACCTACGGTACACCGCTGTAAGAAGGGGGGCTAGTTCCTTCTCGTACTCTGTGTAAAACCGAAATGGTATCCCATCAGGTCCAGCGGCCTTTCCTCTTTTGAGCGATTTTAATTGTTTCTCTATCCCTCTGTCGTCTATTTCGATATCTACCATTTTGTCATCTGTGCGACAATCTAGAGAGGGAACTACAGTGCAGTCTTCCTCTGTGAAACAGCTTTGGAAAAAGACATTTAGTATTTCGACCTTTAGTCTGTCATCCTCTGTTTCAGTACCATTTCGGTCACAGAGTATCTGGACATTTTGTTTTGATTCACCTACCGCTTTGACATAAGACCAAAATTTCTTAGGCTTTTCTGCCAAGTCAGTACATGGAACTTTACTTTCGAATTCATTGAACGCCTCTTGCATAGCCCTCCTCACTCTACATTTCGCTTCGCGTAATTTTTATTTGTCTGCAAGGCTTTGACTATGTTTATGTTTGCTGTGAAGTTCCCTTTGCTTCTGCAGCAGTTTTCTAACTCGGTTGTTGTACCATGGTGGCTCTTTTCCATCTCTTACGATCTTGCTTGGCACATACTCATCTAATGCATGTTGTACTATGGTTTAATGGAAAAACTGGTAGAAGCCGACATCGGGGAAGATCAGTTTGGATTCTGTAGAAATGTTGGAACACGTGAGGCAATACTAACCTTACGACTTATCTTAGAAGAAAGATTAAGAAAAGGCAAACCTACGTTTCTAGCATTTGTAGACTTCGAGAAAGCTTTTGACAACGTTAACTGGAATACTCTCTTTCAAATTCTGAAGGTGGCAGGGGTAAAATACAGGGAGCGAAAGGCTATTTACAATTTGTACAGAAACCAGATGGCAGTTATAAGAGTCGAGGGGCATGAAAGGGAAGCAGTGGTTGGGAAAGGAGTGAGACAGGGTTGTAGCCTCTCCCCGATGTTCTTAAATCTGTATATTGAGCAAGAAGTAAAGGAAACAAAAGAAAAATTCGGAGTAGGTATTAAAATTCATGGAGAAGAAGTAAAAACTTTGAGGTTCGCCGATGACATTGTAATTCTGTCAGAGACAGTAAAGGACTTGGAAGAGCAGTTGAACGGAATGGACAGTGTCTTGAAAGGAGGATATAAGATGAACATCAACAAAAGCAAAACGAGGATAATGGAATGTAGTCAAATTAAATCGGGTGATGCTGAGGGGATTAGATTAGGAAATGAGACACTTAAAGTAGTGAAGGAGTTTTGCTATTTAGGGAGTAAAATAACTGATGATGGTCGAAGTAGAGAGGATATAAAATGTAGACTGGCTATGGCAAGGAAATCGTTTCTGAAGAAGAGAAATTTGTTAACATCGAGTACAGATTTAAGTGTCAGGAAGTCGTTTCTGAAAGTATTTGTATGGAGTGTAGCCATGTATGGAAGTGAAACATGGACGATAACCAGTTTGGACAAGAAGAGAATAGAAGCTTTCGAAATGAGGTGCTACAGAAGAATGCTGAAGATAAGGTGGGTAGATCACGTAACTAATGAGGAGGTATTGAATAGGATTGGGGAGAAGAGAAGTTTGTGGCACAACTTGACTAGAAGAAGGGATCGGTTGGTAGAACATGTTTTGAGGCATCAGGGGATCACCAATTTAGCATTGGAGGGCAGCGTGGAGGGTAAAAATCGTAGAGGGAGACCAAGAGATCAATACACTAAGCAGATTCAGAAGGATGTAGGTTGCAGTAGGTACTGGGAGATGAAGAAGCTTGCACAGGATAGAGTAGCATGGAGAGCTGCATCAAACCAGTCTCAGGACTGAAGACCACAACAACAACAACTATGGTTTTGAACTTTGTCCACTGATCCTCAACACTATCTGTACTTGAGACAAAACTTTTGTGTTGAGCAGTCAAGTACTCTGTAATCTGCTTTTTGTCACTTTTGCTAAACAGAAAGGTCTTCCTACCTTTTTTAATATTTCTATTTACTGCTGAAATCATCGATGCAGTAACCGCTTTATGATCGCTGATTCCCTGTTCTGCGTTAACTGTTTCCAATAGTTTGGGTCTGTTTGTCACCAGACGATCGAACATGTTATCACCAGGAGTCGGTTCTCTGTTTAACTGCTCAAGGTAGTTTTCAGATAATGCACTTAAAAAGATTTCATTGGATTCTTTGTCCCATGGGAGACCAGGTGAATGTCCCCCGAAGCATAATACTGCGTCCATCGGGCTTTATCCATGGTACAGCGCATGTTTCGAGAAGCCGTTTGCTTGGATGACTGAGTATCAGGACACAGTCATCGATTCGGTGTAACAAGAAACACGGTTCATCCCATTAGGCTACCTTATCTATAGACCTAAGAGTCGTTGCAAAGCGATATGAAATGGAACGAGCGTGTGAGGATAGTGATAGAGAAGTCAGTTGGTCGACCTCCGTTTATTGGGATAATTTTTGGAAAAATGTGGTTCATTTGCAAAGAAGGCTGCATATAGGGCATTAGATTGATCTATTCTTGAGTACTTCTTGATGTTTTGGAATCTGTACTAGGTCGATTATAGGAAGGCACCGAAGCAATTCAAAGGCGAATTCCTAGATTAGATACCGGTAGGTTCGAACAATACACAAGTACTACGGAGATACTTTCTGAACTCCAATGGGAATCCCTGGAGGGAAAGTGGCGGTCTTTTCATGGAATACTGGGGGTAAAATTTAGAGAGCCGGCATTTGAAGCTGACTGCAGAGCGATTCTACTGCCACCAGCATACATTTCGCGTAAGATCCACGAAGAAAGAAGAAAGAAATTAAGGCTCATGCGGAGGCATACAAACAATCACTTTTTTCCCTAGCTCGTGAGTTGAATAGGAAAGGAAATGACTAGTAGTGGTCTAGGGTATCCTCCGCCACTTACTGGACGATGACTTGCGGAGTATGAGTGCATCTGCTTCGAAGCGCCATGTTCAGCGATCTTTGCGACACTGCGCTCTGACACACTTATACCCGCACCAGCACTGCACTGCGTCGTCAAATCTGCCACAGATTGCTGCCTATCCTGCTTTACAGAGCGGGCAAGCCTACGACCTCCTCATTCTTGTCACCTTTTCGTCGTTCCATCATCCTTCAACAGCTTTCTATACATGCTCAGGGCCGCAGCAAGCAAGCAGCCGACCATTTTTGCCGTTTCCGAGATACTTGTTCCCAAGTACCGGCCCATAACAATCTGGATTATGTCTAAGTCCTCTTATGTCAGTGGGTTTCCCCATTTGCTGCCCCTATCGTCAGTAGAATAATTCCCCATTCGTCTCAGGTCTGCTTGTATACTTTTCCTATCGTGTAGCATATCTGTTAACGTCACTGGGCGACATTCAGCCTTGCGGTGGGCACTGGTCATTATGTTTTGGCTCATCGAACATATATCTTGTGTTTCTTTTGGTTTTCACGTTGTTCACAGTAAATTTTGGCGCTTACTTGATGTGGCGGCAGCTTCGGCCCTGCTCTGCAGTCAAGACTGATGCGAATGTTAGCGGAACGTTTGTAAAATAGCATATCATAGTGCATTGTACACTAACGGCCATTAAAATTGCTACACTACGAAGATGACGTGCTACAGACGCGAAATTTAACCGACAGGAAGAAGATGCAGTGATATGCAAATGATTAGCTTTTCAGAGCATTCGAAAAGGTTTGCGCCGGTGGCGACACCTACAACGAAACGTAATTTTTTCGGATGAATCCAACTTCTGTTTACAGCATCATGATGGTCGCATCCGTGTTTGCCGACATCGCAGTGAACGCACATTGGAAGCGTGTATTCGTCATCGCCATACTGGCGTATCACCTGGCATGATGGTACGGGGTGCCGTTGGTTACACGTCTCAGTCACCTCTTGTTCGCATTGACGGCACTTTGAACAGTCGCGTTACATTTCAGATGTGTTACGACCCGTGGCTCTACCCTTCATTCGATCCCTGCGAAACCCTACATTTCAGCAGGATAATGCGCGACCACATGTTGCAGGTCCTGTACGGGACTTCCTGGATACAAAAAATGTTGAACTGCTGCCCTGGCAGGCACATTCTCCAGATCTCTCACCAATTGAAAACGTCTGGTCAATGGTGGCCGAACAACTGGCTCGTCACACAATACGCCAGCCACTACTCTTGATGAACTGTGGTATCGTGTTGAAGCTGCATGGGCCGCTGTACCTGTACAGCCCATCTAAGCTCTGTATGACTCAATGCCCAGGCGTATCAAGCCCGTTATTACGGCCAGAGTTGGTTGTTCTGGGTACTGATTTCTCAGGATCTATGCATCCAAACTGCGTGAAAATGTAATCACATGTCAGTTCTAGTGTAATATGTTTGTCCAATGAATACCTGTTTATCATCTGGATTTCTTGTTGGTTTAGCAATTTTAATGGCCGGTAGTGTAGTTCAGGAGTACAAAGTAAAGTTTCTTCGGACACGAATGCATGTCCCAAGGAACAGGCATGGCGACAACTATAGCCGTAATGAAATACATGAAAATGTATTCGCAGTGGCGGATATGGACAACATCTGCTGTATAATGGAATGACGACAGCGAAAATTTGTGCCAGATCGGGGCTCGAACCCGGATTTCCCGCTCGTCGTTAGCTCAATGTCAGAAAGCGACTTTCATCTAAAATGTCTGCTCTGTACGGGAATGTACATGATGGATGTACAAGCGCAGGCTGTACAAACATGGTAGACGACATATGAAAATTTCGAGCCTGGCCGTAAAGCGCGCTCGGATAGCTCAATGGTAAGACGAACGTTCGCGATAAGCGGTGATCCTGTTTCGAGTCCCGGTCCAGAATAAATTTTCACTGTCGTCGTGCCATTATGCAGCTGATGGTTGTCCATATTTGCAACTGCGAATCCATTTTCATTTATTTCTGAAACAGTGTCTCCAGTTTCCCCTTGTCCCTTTCTCGTGCAGCCATTATCAAGCTGCGGGAAAGGACTGCTCCAGCATCTTGGTGCATGGATTCCGGTGCCAGTTCTCAGCATAACTTAAACATAGATTCGATACATGGCCCGATATCCATTCCTAATTCCTACAAAGGAATACCCCCTCCACCTTCTTCACAACCTAATCACAGATGTATTTTACCACTTTTTTGTAGGAGAGAGAAGAAGATGAATCGAATTACGAGGTAGAAAAGATGTCATCTCCAGGCGATGGGGAAGTCGCAGACTATGGCATGGAACACAGCACAACACTCAGTTACATAGCTACGAATTCTATAGTCGGCCCGTCTGGCATGGTTGCACAATAATATGTGAACTGAGGAGAAGAGGGCCATCTTGGTCAGCCATAGAGCGATATTGCTGGGTAATTGGGGGTTGTTTTGGCAGCCCTGAATGCTGTCTGTGGTCGACACTATAAACCCCCCCCGCAATAGAAGCATTCAAACTACATAGAGTTAGGTCTAGTCAGTATAAATTTTGTGATGGTTCTTGTTGATATCCAACAGGGTATAATTAAGCGGTCTGTTTTTTCGGTTTTAGGTTTTGAGCATTATTGATATGTGAATAAAAATATCTTTAGTGACTGTTTTCCAGCATTATTTCCCTACGCATTGTTTACGTGAAGATGTTATTTCAGATGTTAAATTAAAAAGATAGCATCTATATTCATATTAATAGTATAAATAGCCTCACTTTGCGCGTCCTAATGACTTATGCTTACCTTTTACGTGTCAGTTATTTTTCTTTGAGAAATGTATTGTGTGGATCCATTCTTCCATATTCACTGTCACGGCTTTCTCCTCATCTCGAATAAATTTACTTTTGTGAACAGGAAGCTTCCATTCTACCTTAACTGGAGCGTGGCTGCGCCTAGTTACGTGACCAAGTTAGCGCCTGCTCCGTCGGGTTTACTGCTCGCTTTGCCGCGCAATACAGCCACTCACGGCAGTCATCCACATGACACAGTTACATAGACGGCACTTCATAACACGTCATAGGACGGCAACAGTAAACCCGCTCCACTAAGACCTGGCGCAGGATAGCAACGTAGGATCCATGCATCTGCACTCAACTCTAGTTTCCTGAGAATTGGGCTGACTTATAGTTGTAAGGCTATAAGGTTTGTGTGGTGTACAGCTCACACAGCGCTGCCCGTCTCTATCTGGGTGGTGACTGCCACTCGCCATTGTGTTGGCCAGAAGACTGTGGTACGGTTGCTTATACAGTGACGAATCGAGTATTTATTAAGTCCATTCATTTGTGGGTAATGTCCAGATGTTCGAACACATCACATTGACTGAGCAATGTCTAATTTGCTGTAAGGCACACCCATACTGGTAGGATTTTCTTCCGGTGACCGCAGTACATTTTCCAGTGCTAAGAGTTTCAGTTCATTGATCCCGATCGGGAGGTGACCACGGGAGTGAAAATCATTGACAGTTCCCCTCTGAGCAACGTGTGCGAAAGCCAGAGAGCGTTCGAGAGGTCAGTGACAGAGATGATCCACTGGGAAGTGCTAAAATGTGCCATCCGTCAGGTTATTTAGAACACACATTTTCTGGGAGCCTATTCCCCACGGTGTTACGTGTTGTTAAATATGGCAAACGTATAACAATCCTACTTGCAGATGCACAATAAGAGCAATCGCTTTTAAGGTGATCTTGTCGAGGATCGGTGAGAAATTGCGCGAATCAATAGTAAAGGCGTCCAATTCAAATTCTACCTTTTCCTCACTTACGGTCGCCCTTTCTGAGCAGAAAATAATATTTTCACGGAAGGGCCGCACTGTTCAAAACTGGGTCTCCTGGAACTTGATAGAGACGTCCTTTTCCTGCGTTAAGAATCTGAGTTCCTCCACATGCAAACTAAACTCACATATGATCCACCCTAGTATAAGATTGATTCTAATGGTGAGCGTTACCTTGTCTTCTTCGCCGATCTGCGGAATTTGTGACAACTGGCGGTTTAAATGAAGGTCTTTAGGTTCACACAATTTGCCTTGCCTCTCCATAAACTCTGCTGAAGAATCATCATCAAATGTGTCAGTCAGAACCGGTTCCCTGAGGTCTGATGCTCTTGATCCAGTTTTTCGGGATCTTTGGTATTTACACTTCACCAGTACATAAGCACTTCTATATGTCTTTCTCATTTACGGAGTTGTAGCCATCAGATGTGGGTCTTGCCTGAAAATTGCTTTGCAGTATTGACAAACATACCACCAATTCCATATTAGGCGAAAAGGAGACATTCTTTTTATGATCAGCCTCCTTGTTATGTTGTCCAATGTAATTTTGCTCACGGTACAACGATTATCTGCGCCCACACGCTTTGGCTGAAAGAGTCTCTGTCTGTATATGACTGTAAATTAGTTGATTCTATGTGCCATAAAATAAAGGCTCAACCTCTACGAAATTCTATAGAATGAATCAATTTACAGACTATCAAACAATGAAACTAAGTTACCACTCGTCGCGGTAGCAGGTGCGAGCGACCGTAAAACCATTTCCCATTTACAGTCGTTCCAACTAGCCGCCGTGCGGAGTATCAACATCGTTTGCGCGTATCTTACGTATGCATGATTTGTCTGTGAGTATGGCTACATGGGGCCTTTTTGTTTCCTTTGCGCCGTCAGTCGTCTGACTGGTTTGATACTGCCCACCACGAATTCCTCTCCTGTGGTAACCTCTTCGCCGGCCGTTGTGGCAGAGCGGTTCTGGGCGCTTCAGTCCGGAACCGCGCCGCTGCTACGGTCGCAGTTTCGAATCCTGCTCGGGCGTGGATGTGTATGCTGTCCTTAGGTTAGTTAGGTTTAAGTAGTTCTGAGTTGAGGGGACTGATGACCTCCAATGTTAAGTCCCATAGTGTTCAGAGCCATTTCAACCATTTTTGCTAACCTCTTCATCTCAGAACAGCACTTGCAACGTACGTGCTCAATTATTTACCGGATGTATTCCAACCTCTGCTTTTCTCTACAGTTTTTGCCCTCTTCAGTTCCCTCTAGTACCAAGGAAGTCATTCCCTGATGTCTTAACAGATGTCCTACAATCCTGCCCCTTCTCGTTGTCAGCGTTTTCCACATATTCCTTTCCTCTTCGATTATGCGCAGAACCTCCTCATTCCTTACCATACCAGTCCACCTAATTTTCAACATTTGTCTGTAGCACCACATCTCAAATGCTTCGATTCTCTTCTGTTCTGGTTTTCCCACAGTCCGTTTACAGATTGCTAAGTAACACAGCAGCTTAAATTTAATGAAAATTTTGGTAGTACTCATTTTATTAGTGAAACCTACCTACTTTTAAAAACAAAACTCTATGCTACATTTGCTACCAGAATTTAATAAGAAATTTGTCGACGAAAAAGGAGAGGGAAATGATTTTGCTTAAGATTTAAAATTATGATGCTGACAGACATTTTATCTTATTGCCCTGATGATTAAACAACTTTCTACTTGTGTACTGAATATCTTTCTGACCTAGTGATAGTTCTAGTCAGGAGTAAATAGGGTAATTTTCTATAGTATTGTTGTAGTGTAGAATTATTACCCTTAAATTATGATTGATTGTTTATAGCATTTTTGTTCAGCAAGGCAGAGCAAAAATATACTGACAGACTTCAAGGGATTGTAGAAGATGTCTTGAAGACACACTGAGGGCAGGAGCCCACGGCCGGTAGCGTCATCTACTAGTAACGCCACAAGGCGTCCAAGATATACAGAGGAGGACGCCTACAGCTAGGCCACCGCTGAAGGATCGCAAGCGGAACCTCAGGCAACAGCCCTGACTAGAGTCGTAGAACTACCGTAAACTGAGATAAGCTACCGTAGACTACAGTAGCTTCCCTAGCAGGCTTAGTCACTGACGATCGTAACCACGTTGTCTATACATTAGGTGTATAGCACACCTGTCGGGCGTTACTTCATTTTGATTGTTTTGTTTGCGTATGTGATCTATGTCTTACTAAAAGCGATGAACCATCTAGAAACTTACTGAGGATGTATAAATGGCTACGTAATCTAAATGGTTCAAATGGCTCTGAGCACTATGGAACTTAATATCTGAGGTCATCAGTCCCCTAGAACTTAGAACTACTTAAATCTAACTAACCTAAGGACATCACACACTTTCATGCCCGAGGCAGGATTCGAACCTGCGACCGTAGCAGTCGCGCGGTTCCGGACTGATGCGCCTAGAACCGCTCGGCCACTGCGGCCGGCGCTACGTAATCTATGGAACAATTTTGTTCTACATAGTTATCCTCCCGTCTGTTGTATTTGACGGAAAATTCTAAAGGTGATGATTTTTAATGTGAAACAGAGGGATGTCGTAGTAACAATCAAAATGCGATACAGATTTATTATAGAGCGCTACAAAACGCAAAAAATGGTAAAATTAAAGAAAAACATTTCAAATTAATATAACATATCGAATGTCGCTTCAGTACTTGGTCGAGCTTATATAAAACATGCTTCTAATATTTATCAACAACTTTCACACTTATAAATCATAATAGGAAACTGTTGCCTTTGACCGTCATGAAGAACGTTCTATTGAGTACAGAATAACAATAATAATTATACAGATTTTTTTATGTTTATGCATGTAACCTGTATTTCCATCAAAAGTAATTGCTTTGGTTCATAAAAGCGGAGGAGTTATATTATCAGCTACTTTTTATTACTTATAAGTTTTAATTTGCATTTTTGTAAAGATATAAAATACACAGTGGTCTATCACAGAACGATGTGCGGGTCTAATGATGTGCAAAACAGACAAATAGAAGATAAGGAGAAGTCGCCCACTCCCAGTTTCTCTCTCACATATTCATATATGTTACTTTCTCTACCACTGCAACCAATACTACCGGCAATACTATCATTTACGCCGTCATTTACGTACTATACCAAAAGTAGCGAACCAGAGTTTTCATACAGCGCAACTCTAGCCTGGACGCATTCAGGACGTTAGATTGAGTCAAAAGCGTCCACCCCTGCCTCAGAAACGCTAGAGAGTACAAGCTCACGTTTACTGCTCGAGGGTTGAGCTAGCCACTGACTCTGTAGCATCGTCGGGTGATGTTCATTGATCCCGATCGGGAGGTGACCACGGGAGTGAAAATCATTGACAGTTCCCCTCTGAGCAACGTGTGCGAAAGCCAGAGAGCGTTCGAGAGGTCAGTGACAGAGATGATCCACTGGGAAGTGCTAAAATGTGCCATCTGTCCGGTTATTTAGAACACACATTTTCTGGGAGCCTATTCTCCACAGTGTTACGTGTTGTTAAATATGGCAACTTCCTGTCCTCGGTTCCTTCCTAAAGAGACCACTTAAACCTTTGGAACTTTATCGATATATTTTTGTTTCTCTCTGTACACGTTTGGTGTCCCAAATAACTCGAATTTGTAAGAACTACCTTAATTTTAATGTGATAAGGAAATGTTCCAGAAAACAAGTTGTTTGATTCCAAATGCAATATCGCTTAAGCTGCCGAAAATCGCTCGAATGTCTTTCTAAAAACAACAGTCACTGGTATTTTTTTAAATGGGGCAATTGTGTTTTTTGTGACAGAATATCATGTTTGCATGCGGCAGTTTGAGTAACATAAGACTAAAGCAGATATGACGAGAAATTTCGGAGTCAAGATACATTTATATGAGAATTTTTATACAGGCAGCAGTAGCCGACCGCGACAGACGCAGCAACAGGGTAGTAACCGCTTTTCTGTCATTTGCGAGTTCCTAACCAGGAGCGAATTTTATTGTATCATCTGTGTGCTTTTATAGTTTAGTTCCTTGAGTTTTTGCGTGTGAAAATAATATCTAATAGCCACAATTATCGCGTTTTCGTCTGCGTCGGAAAGTAAATCGATTTTGTGACGTATTACAAGTTACTAATCAGGGCCAAATTATTTAGTTTCACCTAAGTGCTTCGGTAGTTAGATTTTCGAATATCTGCGTATTACTAGACACAGTTCCTGAGTTTCGATCAGGGTCTAGGGTAGAGTTGCGCAGCACGTGCCGATAGTCCGTTTATCTGCATAGTTTTGTTTTCCACGGTCCTTAGTATGGACAGGGACTGCGATTGTTGTGTGTGGATGCGAGCCGAGTTGGTGACACTTCGCTCTCAGCTTCAGGCTGTGATGGCTTCGGTTACACAGCTTGAGGCTGCAGTGGATGGGCACCACTGTTGTGGGCCGGCCGTGGCGATCCAACGGAGGTCCAGCACGTCACAGTCCTCCAATCAGTCCTCACCGGTGGCCAACCCAGTCACTGCTAGCACTGAGTCGGACCCTTCACCTGTGGTCGAGTGGGAGGTCGCCCTGGGGTGAAGCAGGCGGCGAAAGACTTCGCAGGCGGCCGCATTTAAGGCCTCCCGGTTTGTCTGACAAACAGGTTCCATGTGCAGTCTGTGGCTGACACTGTCGCTGAGCCAGATGCTGACGCCTGTCTTATTTAAGAGAAAACCACTCAGCCTGCAAGATCCGGGCAATCACAGAGGGTGGTATTATTGGTAGTTGAGAGCTCCAACGTTAGGCGCGTTATGGGGCCCCTTAGGGACTTGGCTGACAAGAAGGGTAAGAAAGCCAATGTGCACTCTGTGTGCATACCGGGTAGAGTCATTCCAGATGTGGAAAGGGTCCTCCCGGATGCCATGAAGAGCACAGAGTGCAGCCAACTGCAGGTGGTTGCTCACGTCAGTACCAATGATGTGTGCCATTTTGGATCAGCAGAGATTCTCTCTGGATTCGAGCGGCTAACAGAACTGGTAAAGGCTGCCAGTCTTGCTTGTAAGATGAAAGCAGAGATGACCATTCGCAGCATAGTCGACACGACCGATTGCGGACCTCTGGTACAGAGCCGAGTGAAGGATCTGAATCAGAGGCTCAGACGGTTCTACGACCGTGTAGGCTGCAGATTCCTAGACTTGCGCCAAAGGATGGTTGTGTTTCAGGTTCGACTGAATAGGTCAGGTGTCCACTTGTAACACCGAAAATGCAGGATGCATGGCACCTGCTATCGATGTTAAATTTTTTTAAATTGTATGCAAATATTTGTAATTTGAATGCTTTCTTTTAATAAGTAAGTACATTGCTTCACTGTATGTGTACATTTAGGTAGAAGTCTGTTGGCGTTTCATTATATTTGTCTGTGTTTTACTGTGAAACTTGTAAGCTCTGAGAGAAAGCCAAAGGAATTGTTATTTGCATCGACTAGCAACGATAATAGCAGTGCTTGTGCATTGTAAAACCTTTGGGTAGGGGGTTGTGGCCCAGAGCGCGAGGAGAGAGCGAGAGACGGCTTCCAGCGCGAGTAATGTGCGGAAGTGTGGTGTTAACGCTCTCGCAGTAGAGAGTACCATTTCGGCGGCATCATGTACGCGCGCCGGCCAGATGTGTAGAGCAGGAGTATGGACAGTGGACAGGCGGAAGAGGCTGTATCAATTACGATTGCCCGTTCCCGTAATTAGCCGAGGCCCCACAAGATGCTACCGTCTTCAACAACAGCAGCAGTTTCAGCAACACAGATTCGTCGTCGGCTCCGAGTTTCGTCGCACGCACTGGACTAAAGTAAGACTGTTCATTGGTAGAAAGTATTAACGGCTAACCCAGCAGCACAACTGATTGTGATTTGATTAATGAACTTTATTTAAATAATAATCTGTTAAATTCAGGGCCATTGTGTCCTCATTGCCCCCAGATATTGTTACCAAGCAGGGTCCTTGTTCCCTTTTTTCCTTATATGCTAACCGAAGTTTGAGAATCTATCACTGGGAAAAAATCCAAATGTAAAGAAAATGCACAAATTAAGAGTGTGGAAGTTTTATTTATTTTACATATAGCTTGGAGCACATGACTGTTGGGTTTGGTACGTATTCTAGTATTTAATTCTGTTCAAGTCAGTAAAAACGGCTCAGTTGTTCAGACAATAATATGAAATGCAATTTGAAAATTAAGTAACTGCAAAGTAAAAAGTGCTTACCTTTCTCTAAATTTCTTTGATGACGTTATGTTGAAGTCTCTGAAAGTCATTGTTAACGTAACGAAGTTCAACACTAACATACTGTTTAAGTGGATATTTTCAAATCATTGCTCGATTGCCTTTTTCAAAATTTAATGAAAAACTTAACGTAAAAGGGACTTCTCAGTTTTCTTTATCATTACATACTCACTTAAAATTAGTGCCAAAAAACGTGACAACCTTCAGTTGTAACGTCAGTGTTTAATAATAAATGTTTTTCTTTACCATCATCTTATACAGGATTTTTGATGTAAATCGCCCTAGTGGCCTGGCGACCGTAATTATTTCCTTTTCATTCATTACTGTAACTTTTGGATTCATGATCAGTGGTACCCCTTTTCTATCCAGTGTTGTTCGTGAGTGAATGCACAAAATAACTTTCAGATTATGCTTATCCATTACGGATATTTTAGAACCGTGACTGTATATTGAATGTAAATAAGTTATACACAACTGCAACCAGTCACTTTTTTCAATAATAATGCTTTATTACATGAACCGGTTTTCATCTTCAGATGATTTCGGGAGAATCCGGGAAGTTACATCATTACTGGTAGTAGCATAATGCTTTCCTAGGGAAGTTTTCTCACCAAATTGCCAATCCCTTCAAGACATACAACATAAAAATAAGTTGCTTCACCAACAACAAAATACAAAATAAAATCATACACAGCACCAAAACCACTATACAACAACATCAAAAGTCAGGTGTGTACAAGCTCACTTGCAATTCATGTCCAAGCTTCTACACTGGACAAACTGGTAGAAGCTTCACAACAAGATTTAAAGAACACATAGATGCACTCCGTCTTAACAACCTGAACAAGTCCAGCTTTGCCTCACACCTTGCCCAACACAATCATTCTGCAAACAACATGGAACAGAATCTCCGAATACTACATTTTGCCAACAAAGGCACAATACTTGACCTTCTTGAAGAAATTGAAATATTTATCTACACAAATACAGCGCCTGACTACCTACTCAATGATCAAACTGAACTGAGAAACAAATTTTTCCTTCAGAACTTTGAAGATCTACTAGTTGAAAACAAGTAACCACCCAACGAACCCTACACCGGTTCCCCAACCCCCCCCCCCCCCCCTCCCAAAGACCCACCCCCTCCGTCTCCTTACATCCTAACCACACCGGTGACCGGTGTCAATGTAATATACTACCACATAATAAGACATGTACCATATCTCTAAATGTTAAAGCCCTCCATTGCTAACATAAATCAGTACTTTACACATATTAATTCTAGCTGGAACAAACAGAAGCTGCTTTAACCAATATCCCAGATCACTCTAATGTTAGAATAAAAAATAAGTCAATAGTTAATGAATTTTTGTTCATGATTTTTTAAATATTAAATGTACAGCCATACAAACAGCTTTAATCCATTACAATCACTATAACTCTTATACATATACCTTTAGCTAAAATAAACAGAATCTGCTCTTGATAATACTCCAGATCACGTTAACGTAACAACAGAAATAAGCCAACAGTTCATCTGAAGATTTGTTATTAATTTAACTATACAGGTCCTAGTCATACAGACAGCTGCACCTCACTGCAGATACAATAACTCTGCATTATTGATTCCTTGGGATTCATGTTAATACCAAACATGATAACTGCTATTAAAAAAAAAAAAAACTGCCTGTAATATACAAGTAGAAATAACATATCAGATCACCTGAAATTTGTTCTTGTAGTAATTTATTGTTATTTTATCTTGTGCTCTCATGTTATCGTCATTCTGATTAAAATACTTGCCCTTATATCGACTTTAACACATGTAAAGAACAACAAATTACATCTCTGTACAAAGTAGGCTTATGCCATATTTCTCCGTCAAGATCTTTGTTACAAGCAACAGTTGTAAAGCGCATGCTGGATGCTGGTAAAGTGTCACTGTCAAAGTGTAAACTAATATAGTTCGTGTGAAAGTGTTCTGGACATCAAAATGGAGGTAGACAGATACGAAAAAAGCCGCCTATACTGTCGCAGTAAGTAAAAACTAAATTTACATCCATATCGACAGATAAGCTATAGTCATGGCGATACATTAAAGTGTGACCCATCTTTCTGTCATAGAACCAGCACCCAGCATTATGCTACAACCAGTAATGATGTAACTTCCCGGATCCTCCCGAAATCATCTGAAGATGAACCCGAATAAAGCATTATTATTGAAAAAAGTGACTGGTTGCAGTTGTGTATAACTTATTTACAAATAACTTTCATTTTTCCAAATTGTAGCCCTGTTCGGTTTAATTAATTTTTTAATTTTAGTAGACTTTTCTATCAGAAAGTTCGGTTGTACTCTTTCCCCCTACTTATCGGTATTACTTCTTCGGAAAAGATAGCCTTATCCTATTAGAAAATTTCCATTAGGTATACACGCGATCCACGGTCATATTTTATATCGCAAGCAGGATAGGCCGACTAGTAAGGGGGAGGTTACACACTACACGCAGGAGGCGGCTACACGGGTAGCAGGGGCTGAGTGGCCTGGACTGGGCGGTTTTTTAGGTTAGAGGATCTCGGAAAACACAAGAAGGGCTTCAGTCACAAAGGATGCAGGCTGAACACAGGAAGAACGTAGATACAGGAACCATTGGTATAACAGTTGTAAATTGTCGTAGCTGTGTTGGGAGAGTACCAGAGTTTCAAGCGACAATAGAAAGCACTGATGCTCAAATCGTTATAGGCACTGAAAGCTGGCTAGTGCCGTATATAAGCTCGGCCGAAATTTTTGCGAAGGACCTAACGGTGTTCCGAAAGGATGGGCTAAACACGGTCGGCGGTGGCGTGTTTGTTGCTGTCAGAAGTAGTTTATTTTGTTGCGAAATTGAAGTAGAAACTTCCTGTGAGTTAGTATGGGCAGAGGTCATTGTTGGCAACCGGAATAAAATAATAATTTGATCCTTTTACCGACCTCCCAATTCAGATGAAACAGTTGCTGAAAGGTTCAAAGAAAACTTGAGTTTGATTTCAAACACGTACCCGACTCATACGACTATAGTAGGTGGTGACTTTAATTTACCCTCGATATGATGACGAAAATACATGCTTAATTCAGGAGGTACGCATAAAATATCATCCTAAATCGTGCTAAACGCATTCTCCGAAAATTATTTCGAGCATTTAGTTCATGAGCCCACGCGAATAGTAAACGGTTGTGAAAACACACTTGACCTCTTAGCAACAAATAATCCTGTGTTAATAACGAGCATCAAAACCGCTTCAGGGATTAGTGAACACAGGAGTGTAGTAGCGAGATTGAATATTGTAATCCCCAAATCCTCGAAAAATAAGTGAAAAATGCACCCATTCAGAAAAGCAGATAAAAATTCACTTGACGCCTTCCTGAGAGACAATCTCCACTCATTCCAAATTAATAATACAAGTGTAGACCAGATGTTGCTTAAATTCAAAGAAATGGTATCGGCAACAGTTGAGAAAGTTATACCAAATAAATTAACAAACGACGGAGCTGATCCTTATTTGGTACACAAAACGGGTTAGAACACTGTTGCAGAAACAACGAAACAAATATGCCAAATTTAAACACACGCAAAGTCCCCAAGATTGGCGATCTTTTACAGAAGCTCGAAATTTAGCGCGGACTTCAATGCAAGATGCCTATAACAGTTTCCACAACGAAACTTTGTCTCGAAACCTGGTAGAAAATCCAAAGATATTCTGGTCCTATGTGAAGTATGTTAGCGGCAAGAAACAATCAATGCCCTCTGCGCGATAGCAATGGAGATACTATCGAAGACAGTGCTGCCAGAGTTACTAAACACAGGTTTCAGAAATGCCTTCACAAAAGAAGACGAAGTAAATATTCCAGAATTCAAATCGAGAACAGCTGCCAACATGAGTAAAGTAGAAGTAAATATCCTCGGAGTAGTGAAGCAACTTAAATCACTTAATAAAAGCAAGTCTTCTGGTCCAGACTGTATACCAATTAGGTTCCTTTCGGAGAATACTGATGCATTAGCTCCATAGCATTTGCTCCATACTTAACAATCACATACAACCGTTCGCTCGACGAAAGATCCGTACCCAAAGACTGGAAAGTTGCACAGGTCACACCGATATTCAAGAAAGGAAATTACAGGCCCATATCGTTAACGTCGATATGCAGCAGGATTTTAGAACATATACAGGGCGGTCCATTGATCGTGACCGGGCAAAATATCTGACGAAATAAGTGTCAAACGAAAAAACTACAAAGAACGAAACTTGTCTAGCTTGAAGGGCGGAACCAGATGGCGCTATGATTGGCCCGCTACATGGCGCTGCCATAGGTCAAACGGATATCTACTGCGTTTCGCATTCCGTAATGTTCACACATGCATTGACAATGCGCTGACGCATGTTGTCAGACGTTGTCGGTGGATCACGATAGTAAATATCCTTCGACTTTCCCCACAGAAAGAAATCCGGGGACGTCAGTTCCGGATAACGTGCGGGTCATGGTATGGTGCTTCGACGACCAATCCACCTGTCATGAAATATGCTATTCAGTACCGCTTCAACCGCACGCAAGCTGTGTGCTGGACATCCATCATGTTGGAAGTACATCGCCATTCTGTCACGCAGTGAAACACCTTGTAGAACATTACGTAGGAAATCAGCATACATTGCACCATTTAGATTGCCATCGATAAAATGGGGACCAATTATCCTTCCTCCCATAATGCCACACCATACAGTAACCCGTCAAGGTCGCTGATGTTCCACTTGTCACAGCCATCGTGGATTTTCCGTTGCCCAATAGTGCATATTATGCCGGTTTACGTTACCGCTGTTGGTGAATGACGCTTCGTCGCTAAATAGAACGCGTGCAAAATATCTGTCATTGTCCCGTAATTTCTCTTGTGCCCAGTGGCAGAACTGTACACGATGTTCAAAGTCGTCGCCATGCAATTCCTGGTGCATAGAAATATGGTACGGGTGCAATCGATGTAGCATTCTCAACACCGACGTTTTTGAGATTCCCGATTCTCGCGGAATTTGTCTGCTAGTGATGTGCGGATTAGCCGCGACAGCAGCTAAAACACCTACTTGGGCATCATCATTTGTTGCAGGTCGTGGTTGACGTTTCACATGTGGCTGAACACTTCCTGTTTGCTTAAATAACGTAACTATCCGGCGAACGGTCCGGACACTTGGATGATGTCGTCCAGGATACCGAGCAGCATACATAGCACACGCCCGTTGGGCATTTTGATCATAATAGCCAGACATCAACACGACATCGACCTTTTCCGCAATTGGTAAACGGTTCATTTTAATTTTTTTTCCTTGATTGTATTTCGAGTCCCCCCGAAGAGGGCGGGCTGGCAGCAGCTTATTACGCTGCTCTGCAGCCTACAGACTTTTTAAAACGTAAAAAAGAAGATAAGAAACAATAAAAGCAGGCGACAAAACGGTGACTGAAACTGTAAAACGGTGGAAAATTGTGGAAGGTTAAAACATAAAGCAAAGGGGCTGCAAAGCCAATAAAATACACAGGAAACAGAGAGGGAACATAGTAGACAGACAATTAAAAAGCATGGCGACAGTCTGGTTTCTGTTCTCAAGAGATATAAAAATCACACCCAGCGACAGTATGACGGCCGTTCGCAACACTTCGGAGAAGACACACAACACTGAACACTCACTGTAAACACTGTACTAACATGTTGGCACAAAGATAACATACCATAGCCGAGGGCAGATGGTGGGGGGGGGGACCTGGGCAGATGGGGGGGGGGGGAGAAACAAGGAGGGAGGAGAGAAAAAACGAAAGGGGGGAACCAAATGAGGGTGTGGACTCATAAAGGGGGGGGGGGGCAGGGCAGATGCGAGAGGGAATGGGAAAAGGCAAAGGAGGGAAATGCAAAAGAACTTGGGGGAGAGAAGGGGGCAGAGAGAGGGTAAGTGGGGAAAAAAGAGGATGGAAGGGGGGAGAGGGAACCCAGGAAAAGGACGGACGAAAGGAGGGGGGGTGAGGATCAGAGTTGATAGGAGGGGTAAATGGAGGGGGAGAGGGCATCATCTGGGAGTGGGAGTTGATGGAAGCCACCTTGGGAAAGGAGATGAAGAGTGTAGAGATGGAGGGTAGGGAGACACAACAGTGAAGATGTGGCAGGGGGCAGGGATGGGAGAGGAGAGGAGCAACCAGGGGGTGAGGGGGATCAAGGCGGAGGGAGGTGTAGAGTATGCGGATATGTTCAAGGAACAGGAGCAGATGGGGGAAAGGAATGAGGTCATAGAGGATCCGCGTGGGGGACGGGAGGCGTATACAGAAGGCGAGGCGGAGTGCATGACGCTCAAGGATCTGGAGGGACTTATAGAATTTGGGGGGGAGGGGCAGATACCCAGGTGGGACTGGCATAACAGAGGATGGGATGGATTAAGGATTTGTAGGTGTGGAGGATGGTAGAGGGGTGCAACCCCCATGTCCGGCCAGAGAGGAGTTTGAGGAGTCAGAGGCGGTTGTGGGCTTTGGATTGGATGGAGCGGAGATGAGGGATCCAGGTGAGGTGACGGTCAATGGTGAGGCCAAGGTAGGTGAGGGTGGACAGGACAGGCGCAGACGATAATGGAGAAGTCCAGGAGCCGGAAGGAGCGAGTGGTACGACCTACGATGATTGCCTGGGTCTTGGAAGGATTGATTTTCAGGAGCCACTGGTTACACCATGTGGCAAAAAGGTCAAGGTGATTCTGGAGAAGGCATTGGGACCGTTGGAGGGTAGGAGCGAGGGCGAGGAATGCGGTGTCAACGGCATATTGCAAGAGGTGTACTGGATAGGGGGGGGGGGGGGGGGTTGGGGCATATCTGCCGTGTACAGGAGGTAGTGGAGAGGGGAGAGGACAGAGCCCTGGGGCACACCTGCAGAGGGGTAGAAGGTGTGGGAATTGGCATTATGGATGGTAACATAAGAGGGGCGGCGGGAGAGGAAGGAGGCCATCAGATTCATTTTAACGTGGGTAATGTATCACGAAGTAAATACCGTCTGCACTGGCGGAATGTTACGTAACATCACGTACTTATTCGTTTGTGACTATTACAGCGCCATCTGTCACAAAGCGAAAAAAGTGGTCCATCTAAAACATTCATATTTCTTTACGTACTACACGAATATGTAAGAAAAAATGGGGGTTCCTATTTTTAAAAAAATGCAGTTAATATCCGCTTGACCTACGGCAGCGTCATCTAGCGGGCCAACCATAGCGCCATCTGGTTTCCCCCCTTCAAGCTAGACAAGTTTCGTTCCTTGTAGTTTTTTCGTTTGACGCTTATTTCGTGAGATATTTGGTCCGGTCACAATCAATGGGCCACCCTGTATTGTGTTCGAACATTATGAATTACCTCGAAGAAAACGGTCTATTGACACAAAGTCAACATGGGTTTAGAAAACATCGTTCCTGTGAAAGACAACTAGCTCTTTATTCACATGAAGTGTTGAGTGCTATTGACAAGGGATTTCAGATCAATTCCGTATTTCTGGATTTCCGGAAGGCTTTTGACACGGTACCACACAAGCGGCTCGTAGTGAAATTGCGGTCTTGTGGAATATCGTCTCGGTTATGTGACTGGATTTGTGATTTCCTGTCAGAGAGGTCACAGTTCGTAGTAACTGACGGAAAGTCATCGAGTAAAACAGAAGTGATTTCTGGCGTTCCCCAAGGTAGTGTTATAGGCCCTTTGCTGTTCCTTATCTATATAAACGATTTGGGAGACAATCTGAGCAGCTGTCTTCGGTTGTTTGGAGATAACGCTGTCGTTTATCGACTAATAAAGTCATCAGAAGATCAAAACAATCTGCAAAACGATTTAGAAGAAATATCGGAATGGTGCGAAAAGTGGCAGTTGACCTTAATAACGAAAAGTGTGAGGTCATCCACATGAGCGCTAAAAGGAACTCGTTAATCTTCGGTTACACTATAAATCAGTCTAATCTAAAAGCCGTAAATTCAACTAAATACCTAGGCATTACAATTACGAACAACTTCAATTGGAAGGAACACAAAGAAAATGTTGTGGAGAAGGCTAACCAAAGACTGCGTTTTATTGGCACGAAACTTAGAAAATGTAATAGACCTACTAAGAAGACTGCCTACACTACTCCTGTCCGTCCTCTTTTAGAATACTGCTGCGCCGTCTGGGATCCTTACCAGATAGGACTGACGGAGTACATCGAAAAAGTTCAAAGAAAGGCAGCACGTTTTGTATTATCACGAAATATGGGAGAGAGTGTCACAGAAATGATACAGGATTTGGGCTGGAAATCATTAAAAGAAAGGCGTTTTTCGTTGCGACGGAATCTTCTCACGTAATTCCAGTCACCAACTTTCTCCTCCGAATGCGAAAATATTTTGTTGACACCAACCTACACATGGAGGAACGGTCACCACGATAAAATAATGGAAATCAGAGCTCGTACGGAAAGACGTAGGCGTTCATTCTTTCCGCGCGCTATACGAGATTGGAATAATAGAGAATTGTGAAGGTGATTCGATGAATCCTCTACCAGGCACTTGAATGTGATTTGCAGAGTATTCATGTAGATGTAGATGTAATACAGTCATTTGTGATGGGCGTGCTGTCTGGGAGTTTCCACGGAAACTAGCGATGTCTTTGCAAAATGTTCAAATGTGTGTAAAATCTTATGGGACTTAACTGCTAAGGTCATCAGTCCCTAAGCTTCGACACTACTTAAATTATCCTAAGGACAAACACACACACACACACACACACACACACACACACCCATGCCCGAGGGAGGATTCGAACCTCCGCCGGGACCAGCCTCACAGTCCATGACTGCAGCGCCCTATACCGCTCGGCTAATCCCGCGCGGCTATGTCTTTGCAAGCCATATGTTTTGTCTATGCCACTTTTTACGGAGAGTGCAGGAAGTTTCTAAGCAATGTGACATTCTATAAATACTGGGACTTTCCCTAATGGTGCTTTTTTTTAAATTTTTTTTAAGAAAAAGGGGGAAGTGTCCGTTCGATAGAGCGGTCCCAGATTAGTCATGCGCGATTTTCCGCTCAACGGTGTGTGTTTACAGGGACAGCTACACACAAAGAATAGTCAGTTTTCCGTCAGTGACCGTGCAGCGCTAGTACGTAGACAGACAGCGTGGCAGGGGACGGCACAAGAGACGAGAGGCAAAAATCTGACGGCACAAGAGACGAGAGGCAAAAATCTGGCAGCGAAGGTGTAACCAGCAAGTGCGAGGGACGTTCTGAGAGTAAGTTTCGTGATTGGTTTTGAGACAGAATATGGTGCACTAGGTGCCACAAAGAAATGACATGTCAGTACACACCAGTTGCTGGTTCGACGACGGAAGGGGCATTAGAGGAGGAATGACGCACTCGCAGAACGTCGAAGAAGAGAGAGTAGCAGCAGACCGAGGTGTTCGAGGCTATTCGAGTACACCCAAGAACTGCGCTCTACCAAAACTACGGTTCGGTAGTTTTGGTACGCTACATAAGTGACGTAGTAAATGGCAGGGTTACCAGTAGTATTAATATTACTGGTACGGAAAGAAACATAAATGAATGTATAAGGGAGAAACTGGCAGCCGACGACTTCACTCTGCTTTTTTTGGTTGGTCGCTTGTTTTTGATTTGCACATAGTTAGAATCGCACGTCATTCAGTGTTAGTCAACTGAGAATTTCATATTCTTACAGAATATAAATTGCATTTAATGAGCAATAAAAATTAGTTGATGCATAACTTTTGCACTTTTGTGTAACCAAAGCAATTACTTTTTAATGCAAGTATATATATTATTGTTATTTTGTACTCAATATAACGTTCATCATCATGATTAAAGACAAGGTTTTTCTGTTATTATTGATGAAAAATAAATTGTTTATGAATAACAGAAACGTGTTTTAAATGAGTTCGACGATGTATTGAAACGGTTTCTTCACATACTTTTGTTTTGCGGTTTTTTATTTTATCTTTTTGTTAAGGAAATGGGGTTTTCTAACGCTATTTATGATAAATCTGTATTTTTTCTTCATTTTGATACAATAATCCTCTGCTTTGCTTTACAGATCAACGATTTTCGAATAAAACCTGAATTAAACATTGACAGTTTCAATTTTGGAATAAATAATGTTTACTTTGAGTAAAAGACAGCAGCACAAGTATGTAGAACAAAAATGTTCCGTAGGTTATCTGGCCCTCTATGTGTCTTCACTCAGTTTCCAGACGGTTCACCGCTCCTGGTTTTTAGGGGAATCTAGTAAGACATTGATCGCCTATGTAAGAAAAAGCGATCGTTATGACGCAATGCGTGGTAGATATGCAACACACCTAACATATCGGTAATGCGGGTACAACCTTAACTAACCTAAGCTACTAGGAAATCCACCGTAGCCCACACTTATGACAGTCTACGGTAGCTTTACAACTCTAAGCACACATCACCACAACAGGGTGACACACGGATGTGTACAGGCAATGTGGTCGCCAATCGGAGTGCACGCTGTTAACGGACGCGTGGGACTTGTGTGTCCATCATCCGTGGACGCCTACTGCCTGTGTATGGTGAAGAGACCAGGCCTTGTCAAATAGTTGGCCGCTTGTGTTTCATGTTGGGAGAGGACTTTAACCTGTTGTAAATGTCGTGTAACTAGGGCCTCCCGTCGGGTAGACCGTTTGCCGGGTGCAAGTCTTTCGATTTGACGCCACTTCGGCGATTTGCTCGTCGATGGGGATGAAATGATGATGGTTAGGACAAAACAACACCCAGTCCCTGAACAGAGAAAATCTCCGACCCACCCGGAAATCGAACCCGGGCCCTTAGGATTGACATTCTGCCGCGTTGACCACTCAGCTACCGGAGGTGGACACTTTAATCTGTTTTCTGCATTGAAATCCGCACTCTCAGGACGCGAATTCCAAACCGCTGCTGATGTGGAGCAGGCTGTGCGACAATTCCTTGAAGGATTCCGAGTTTTATCAACGTCGTTTCTCCCAACTGACTGCACGCTACGAGAACTAGCTCACTGTCAGAAAACAGCGCAAGATGTATAGTTCATGATGCCATGGTGTAGCGGTCGCGCGCTTCCAGACTGAAGCGCCTAGAACCGCTCGGCCACACCGGCCGGCCCCCTGGGAGGAAATCAGAGGGTTATGTGCGGAGATCGCTACGGCCCTACTTCACTGGCCCATCATCCTCTATTCATCGGTGTATAAATGTCCAGTCCATACAGTTACGAGCAAGTAATCTCCAGTGCGCTGATGCGCCGTCCTGCTGCAGGATCCCATTTTGGAAGAAACTGAGAGACAGAAACTTGCTCAAGCGCGTCCGACTGAACTGTTCCTATTAATGTTTGCTCGATGAAGAAAAATGATCCAGCTATGCTGTCTTTCATCAATGTACACCAGTCATTCACCTTTTCGCTCTCTCTGACACTTTTCCGAAAACTACGAGGTTTTTCCGAATCGCTGCATGTTTATAAGATTGTTCAGTCAGAACAAAACGCCATTGTTGGGGGGTTTTGTTTGATTTCGTTTCTCTGATCTCCTCTCCCAGTACCTACGTTGGTGTGTGTTTTTTATCAGATTCTGACTGTTTTCACTCCCAATGGACAGTAATATGTCATACCACGCTTTGTCCACCTGAAAATTTAGTTGCTCCCTTTGGAATTCATGTCGGAAACTTTTTGGACAGCAGCCGTTGGTTTCGTTTCCTCGTACCACCCCATACATTGAACTCTCTCTCGAGGTGTAGTCATTTCTGGTAATTATTTAGCATCTGAAACAAACAACAGGTACAGTTTAGAAAAAATATATACACAAAACTTTTTGAGTTGTTTTGCAAGATGCCACAGAACAGAAGTATCTTTATCTCATAGTTTTCTTTAAACTGCATTTGGAAATCAGAAAAGTTCATAGTGGAGACCCTGTATTTTGCTATGCTATAAGATTTAAAATAAAGTCATCTTCAGTATCCTCTAGCTCTTCAGTATCCTCTAGGTCTCGCCTTCCTGTTGACACATATGAGAACTCAAATACCGAATACATTTCTTCTCCTGACTTAAGCAGTAACTCACAGTGTAGACCTAAGACTGCTTAGCAGTCCTGGAGATGCTTCGATACGTTACGTATATAAATTTGAAATTTGTGACCCATCCAAGAGTTGGTATATATTAATACTATGTGTATTCAGTGATGTAAAAGAAGTAAGAACACGTTTTACGGTGCAATGTTTCCAAAAAGGGACGTAAGTTTATTGCCGAGGCTGCTGTTCCATAACCCTTAAGTGGACTCCTCATCCCGCGCGTGGGCGGCTTCCGCATAAATTCAGACTTCGGCCGGCCACGAAACGCACGTCGTAGGATTTTATCACCGGCGTAAAATCCAGCCCACCATGTGTATGCGGCCTCAGCGACTTACGGCAGCCGCGGTAGCGCGTTCGCTCAGAAGATGTAAGAATTTTCCGCTCCACTCGCTCTTCTTATTTACGAGATTGTATTATGTGCGTCTCGAGAACGCGGTCTTCATCGTGTAAGCCATTATCCCAAGGAGTACTGTTGCAGTTCCCTTCCTCACTTGCACTTGAGAGCTTTGAAAGTCATTAGTGACGGTATTGACGCTGCGACAGTTGCAACGCGAGGACAACGTGAATAAGTTCGCTACCAGACACAGAGATGACGATGATGTCGATGGAATTTTGTTCATGTTGTGTTGGTAGATACTGCGCAAAAATGTAGGTTAAGTGTTAACTCAATCTATTAATTAATATTGCTTACATAGAATTTTAGCCTAGATGTGTTCAGTGTATCTCACACGAATTGATGCACTCGAATTCTGTTCCGTTCTGAGTGCAATATCTGCAGTCAGTCGTGTTGGTATGTGAATAAATAGTCTAATTAAATTAATGAAGCCTGTAAGTAACTATATGCCTGCATATTTGTCACTTTTAATTACCTATATTTTATTTCACATTAATCTGCAGTGTCTATGACCATTGTAAAATGATATGTGGATGAATAAATAAGGAAATAATGGTAATAATATATTTCTGGGGTTTATCTTCAATGAAAAGTTGCCCCGTTGGTGAACACTTATAAGGAATCTACTCCTCCAACAGAATTCCACCGTGGATATGACTAGTCATGAACATGAACCAGTTGAAATTCCAACCGTACGTAGAAACACCAACAAAATGCAAAAAAATGGTATTTTGTGATCTAAATGTATGAAATATGTGACGTCATAGGCTTACTGGAAGAGAAGGTGATCAATTTTACATTAAAAATGAACAAAACTTTGTGTAGGATAAATATATCATTCTACACGATCCAGCCACATTAATGTGACCACAGTTTATGTTTGACGTCGACGACCGCTGTGGTCGAGCGATTCTAGGCGCTTCAGTCTGTAACCGCGTTTCGAATCCTGCCTCAGGCATGGTTGTTGTATTGTTGTTTTTGGGGGGAAGTAGACCAGACAGCGAGGCCATCGGTCTCATCGGATTAGGGAAGGACTGGGAAGGAAGTCGGCCGTGCCCTTTGAAAGGAACCATCCCGGCATTTGCCTGGAGCGATTTAGGGAAATCACGGAACACCTAAATCAGGATGACCGGACGCGGGATTGAACCGTCGTCCTCCTGAATGCGAGTCCAGTGTCTACCCCTTAGCCATGGATGTGTGTGATGTCATTAGGTTAGTTAGGTTTAAGTAGTTCTAAGTTCTAGGGGACTGATGGCCTCAGATGTTAAGTCCCATAGTGCTCAGACCCATTTGAGTCATATGTTTCACATCAATGTGCAATAACCACACACAGACAGCAGGTGGCAGCGGTAGCAATGAAGGTTATATAGAGCTTTTTGGGGGACACGGTAAACAGAGCAGTCGTTGTAGTAATGCGAAAATGGAGTAATTTATCTGTCGTCCAAAAGGACGATCATTAGCTTTTGGGCCAATGGTGGAAGCATTTTCGAAACACCTAAGTCTGTAAACCAGTCGCAACCAGCTGTGGTTAAAGTATACCATGCATGGTAAAATGGAGTTATCCAAAACAGGTACCGAGGCAATTGTGGTGCGCCACAGGTCATACATGGTGAGACATGATGACATAGATGACGGCTGCGGAGATGTGTGCAGGTGAACAGACGTGCGACTGCTGAGCAACTGATGCTCCAGATGAACCAAGAAGGTACCAACAGTATCTCGGAAATGACTGTTCAGCAAACGTTGCTGCATTCGCACCTGCACAGGAGGCACCTGGTTCATGCACCCATACTGACTGCTGTTCATTGGCGATGAAGGCAGAAATTTACATGCCAGTACTGCAACTGGACGTCCGCTGAATGACGACAGTTCGCCTTTACAGATGAATCACATTTCATGCTCTATTGGACAGATGGCCATTGGCGTGTATGGCCTGAAACGACAAAAAGCAAACACCCTGCAACAATCATCAGAAGGGTCTATCCTGGAGGAGGGAGTGTTGTCTGGGATTATGTTTTCATGGCATTTCCTGGGTGAGCTCATCATCTTGGAGGCACAATGGATCAACACAAGTATCGCCCCAATGAGTAGTTCGTTTCTCTCGGCATGATGACATCTCCCTAACAGGACAATGTAACATAGGGGGACAAGGGCGGCATCAGCAAAGTTTGTTAGGGGCAAGTATGCACTCGGTGACAAAATATTGCTCTGTTTTCATTGACAGGTATATAACCTATTGTTCTGCTTGAAAGATTATCCCAGGGGGAACAGTTGGTTATGTGCCTGTCAATCAAAAGATAACAATAGTTTTCTCCTGAGTGCATCCGTGCCCCTGAATGTAGGCAGCTCGAGTAACAAATTGTGCTGATGCCGCCCTTATCCTGTAGTAATAGTAGGGCAGCAAGGACATCAGTGCAGTTTGATAGAGTGGGTTGCCTACATCAGGGGCAGGTATGCACTCAGGGTCAAACCTATTGTTCTCTTTTGATTGGTAGGTCATTAACCTATTGTTCTGCTAAGTGGTTTTTAATCCCCCCTTTGATTGACAGGTCCTTAACATATTTCCCCCCCATTCTCCCCCTCACCCTCCTCCTCCTAACCCCTCAGGAAACCTTCAACCCACCCCCTCCCCATCGCTGATGCATGTACACTTTCAGGTCTGAGTTATTGGAATAGCCCCCTCTCTCTCTTCTCAATTTGATTGACTGCTTAGTTAAATTTATCAGTCAATTAATTAACCCTTCCCCCTCTGGTAAATCCCCCACCCCTCCTCTCTTCCCTTTCAATCCCCTACCAGGAAACTGGCGGCTCTGTGCTGCAGAGAAAGGATCTCATGACAGGAAATTCAAGGGATAATGTTTATTTAGAAAAAAAATCAGTTTGCTCATCTTGCAAGAACTAATTAAATCAGTCGCTTTGTTTTATTCCGAATGTGCAAGGAAAACCATCATGAAACACCCATCACATGGAATTACAGCCAGCCATTGTGGCCAAGCGGTTCTAGGCGCTTCAGTCTGGAACCGCGCGACCGCTACGGTCGCAGGTTCGAATCCTGCCTCGGGCATGGATGTGTGTGATGTCGTTAGGTTAGTTAGGTTTAAGTAGTTCTAAGTTCTAGGGGATTGATGACCTCAGATGTTAAGTCCCATAGTGCTCAGAGCCATTTGAACCATTTTTTTTTTAATTACAGAGTTAAGTCTTTCAGTCGTGAAGCATGCACTGCACACAGTCCCCTGTCCACCGGGCTGCACAACACACCGCTGCACACACTGCCAGGAGTTGGGTTGCTCCGACAAAAGCCTGAGAAGTGGCAGCCACACACAGGTGTCGCTGCTCGTGCCCTGCGACTGACAGACAGGATGTGACACTAATCTTCAAACAGAACCATCAGGCGGCAGCATCGCTTTCCAACATGACACGCCATCAGTTGCGGTTGGGTCGAAGTGCAAACAAAGCAGTGTTTACCCGGTATACCCCATGCAGAATACTTTTTTTTTTTTTTCCTTTATTGAATTTCAATTCCCCCCGAAGGGGGCGGGCTGGCAACAGCTTAGGACGCCGCTCTGCAGCCTACAGGTTTTCTGACAAAGAGCAGGAGAATAAATAATAATAAAAAACAGGCGATAAAATCGGGGACTCATTGAGTAACAAGGTGAAAAGAAAATGGGGAAATGAAAACAAACAACAGAGGGATGATGAAGCGAATAAAAATACATACGGAGCAGACAGGGGAAACAATAGACAATTAAAAAAAAAAAAAAAAAAAAAAAAAAAAACACGGCGACAGTCTGGATTCTGTTCGCAAAGTATATAAAACGCACACCCAGCGACAGCATGGTTTCTGTTCGCAACACAACACTGAATAGTCACTAGAACACAGCACGAAAAAGTCGGCAAAGGTGACACCACAGTCGAGAGCAGGTGGGGGGAAACTGAACAGGAGATGGGAAAACAAAAAGGGGGGGAAAGGAGAGTAAAAGCGAAGGGGGGGGGGAACCGGGAAAGGAGCTGATCGAGGATGAGGACCCATAAGAGGGGTGGGGGGCAGACGCGACAGGGAGGGGGGTAGGCAGAGGAGGGGAATACAAAAGGACTGGGGGGGAGAAGGGAGGTAGGGAGAGGTGTAGTGGGGAGGAAACAGGACGGAAGGGGGGGGGAAGAGGGAGCCCAGGGAAAGGACAGAGGAAAGGAGGGGGAGGGAGGATCAGAGTTGATAGGAAGGATAAATGGAGGGAGAGAGGGCATCATCCGGGAGGGGGAGTTGACGGAAGCCACCTTGGGAAAGGAGATGGAGGGTGTAGAGATGGAGGGTAGGGGGGACACAACGGTGAAGACGGGGCAGGGGGCGAGGATGGGAGAGGAGAGGAGCAACCAGGGGGTGAGGGGGTTCAAGACGGCGGGAGGTGTAGAGGATGCGGATATGTTCGAGGAAGAGGAGCAGATGGGGGAAAGGAATGAGATCATAGAGGAGCCGCGTGGGGGACGGGAGGCGGATACGGAAGGCGAGGCGGAGTGCATGACGCTCAAGGATCTGGAGGGACTGATAGAATTTGGGGGGGGCAGATATCCAGGCAGGACTGGCATAACAGAGGATGGGACGGATTAAGGATTTGTAGGTGTGGAGGATGGTAGAGGGGTGCAACCCCCATGTCCGGCCAGAGAGGAGTTTGAGGAGGCGGAGGCGGTTGTGGGCTTTGGATTGGATGGATCGGAGATGAGGGGTCCAGGTGAGGTGACGGTCAATGGTGAGGCCAAGGTAGGTGAGGGTGGGGGTGAGACGGACAGGACGTGCGCATACAGTAAGGGAGAAATCCAGGAGCCGGAAGGAGCGAGTGGTACGACCTACGATGATTGCCTGGGTCTTGGAAGGACTGAGTTTCAGGAGCCATTGGTTACACCATGCAGCAAAAAGGTCAAGGTGATTCTGGAGAAGGCGTTGGGACCGTTGGAGGGTAGGAGCGAGGGCGAGGAATGCGGTGTCATCAGCATATTGCAAGAGGTGCACTGGAGGGGGGGGGGTTGGGGCATATCTGCTGTGTACAGGAGGTAGAGGAGAGGGGAGAGGACAGAGCCCTGGGGCACACCGGCAGAGGGGTAGAAGGTGCGGGAATTGGCATGATGGATGGTAACGTAGGAGGGGCGGCGGGAGAGGAAGGAGGCCACCAGACGGATGTAGTTGATAGGAAGGGCGTAGGTTTGGAGTTTAAACAGGAGACCGGGATGCCAGACACGGTCGTAGGCCTTTTCAAGGTCAAGTGAGACAAAAATGGCGGAGCGACGGGAGTTAAGCTGGAGGGAGAGGAGATGAGTGAGGCGGAGGAGTTGGTCATCAGCAGAGAAGGAAGGTCGAAAGCCACATTGGGTGTTTGGGAGGAGGTGGTTTTGGTGGAGGTGGAGATGGATGCGCCGGGAAAGGATGGATTCCAAGAGCTTGCTGAACACCGACGTGAGACAGATAGGACGATAGGAAGAGGCATCAGATGGAGGCTTATTGGGTTTGGAGAACATCAGGATACGGGAGGTTTTCCACAGGTCGGGATAGAAGCCAGTGGCAAGGATGACATTGTAGAGGGCGGCAAGGAGGGAAAGGAAGGAGGGAGGGCAGTGTTTGAGGTGGCGGTAGGTAACGCAGTCGTGGCCGGGAGCAGTGTTGCGTTTAGTGCGGAGTGTGAGGCTGATGTCCTGTGTAGTGATGGGAGTGTTAAGTGCAGATGGTGGGGTGTGGCCCAAGTACTGGAAGCTAGGAGCAAGGGGAGGAACAGAGGTATTCGTACGGTCCATGACATCAGGGAAGAGGGAATAATCAAAGTGGGGATCATCTGGGATGGAAAAAACATCAGAGAGGTGGGAGGCAAAGTGGTTGGCCTTACTGAGGTTGTCAGGAAAGGGACAGTCATTAAGGAGGAGAGGGTACTGGGGGGTGGGGCGGTTCCCAGTAAGGCGGTGGAAAGCAGACCAATACTTGGAAGAGTTGATGGGGAGCGTGGTGTTGAGGTGGGTACATGTCTGGCGCCAGGCTCGGCGTTTCTTCGCAACAAGCAGGTTGCGGATGTGTCGCTGTAATTGCCGGTGGCGGGTAAGTGTATCCCGGTCACGAGTGTGGAGAAAAGAGCGGTAGAGGCGGCGGGACTCCCGAAGGAGAAGGACGGCCTGTGGAGGCAGGGCGGGGCGGTGAGGGTGGACGGCTTTGGTGGGGATATGGGTGGCGACGGCGTCAGACAAGGTCTGGTGCAGGGAGGCAGCAGTGCGAGAGATGTCATCAGGAGACTGGAGGGTAAGGTCGTGGCTGTCAACCTGGGTGTGAATGGAATCCCGGTAGGCATCCCAGTTGGCACGGGAGTAATCATGGACAAGTTTAGGAGGGACGTCAGGGCGAGGAGCGTGGCGGGGATGGCGACCGTGAGAGATAGTGAGGAGGACAGGAGCATGGTCACTGCCAATGAGGTCAAGGACATCCGCGGTGATGCGCCCAAGGAGGTTGGGAGAGGCAAGGACTACATCAGGAGTGGTGTTGGATTCGGGCCGGGTGTGCTGGGGCAGGGGAACCAGGTCTCCCTGGAGAGTGGTGAGAAACTGATGCCACCGCCGGAGGTCGGCAGGATCGCGGCTGTGGATATTGAGGTCGGCGGCAATCACGTAGGTGGAGAAGGTGCGGTCAATGTGGGCCAGGAAATCATACGGGATGGGGGTGCGAGGGCGGACATAAATGGTGGCACAGGTGATGGTAAGGGCGGGGAAGAAGAGGCTGAGGGTGAGATGCTCGGCAGGATTGTGAAGGAGAGGTTGGGGCCGGACAGGGAGGTGCTTGAGGTGGCCTATAGCAACTCCGCCACGTGCCAGAGGGTACGGGTTATCGGTACGATGTAGGGTGTAAGGGGCAGTGGAGACGGAGATACGGGGCTGAAGGAAGGTTTCATTGAGGATGAAGGCATCCACGCGGTGCTGACGTAGGGTGTGGAGGAAGAGGAGTTTGTGGGTGGGCAGGGAGCGAATGTTGTGGTACAGGATACGGTACGGTTGTTGTACCATGGGAGTGGAGAGTTAGACGAGGGTGGTGAGGGGGGTGAAGGTGAAGTGGGCCTGGTTGTGGGAGTAAGTGGCATAGGTGGTAAGATGGAAGATGGAACGGGCAGCGAGGGCGATTTGGGAAAGAGTGTGGGAGCGCTGGAAGGGGTGGATGTTTTGGAGCACAATGGTGGTGAAACGGATGATGTCCTCAGCAGTAGGGGGAGGGCGGAGCGAGTTGTTGGGGTGGATGGGGTCATCAACAGGACAGACAGGGACGGTGAGCTCAGGGGTTACTGGTGGAGGTTTCGCTTTACACTTCGAGGAGTAGGTAGGATGTGGTTCATTACAAGTGTTGCAGGAGGGGGGAGAGGTGAGGTTGGGGCAATGCTTGAGGAAGTGGGAGGCTTTGCAGTGGGGACAAGTAGGGGGGTTCTTGCAGGCAGAGGTAACGTGGTCATTGTAGGTGAGACAGCGTTGGCAGCGGTAGGATTGGACAGGGGAACGGGAGGGGTCCACCTTATGGCGCTGATTGTAGATGAGGGCTCCCTCGGTGAGGAGGCGGTCAATGGAGGAGGAGGATTCAGTGAATATCCGCATGAGAAAAGTCGGCCCGGCATCATTGAAGATGCGACGGGCCGAGCGGATTTCGATGTTGGGCCGGGAGTTGAGTTCCGCCAACACCTCAGCCTCCGTGATCACGGGGCTAAGCTTCGTGATCACAGCGGTGAAGGTCGGCGGACGTCGGGGAGGTTGAGGCTGACGGGGAGAGGACGGGGTGTGGTAGGGGGTGAGGGTTGCACGTTGGCCAAATTGGATACGAGGGATGCGGGAGAGGAGGTCGGTGTGGAAGGAAGCATTGGGGGATTTTATGAGGACCGAGTCCTTGCGAGGAATCAGTTGGGAGATGGGAGCATTGGGGCAGTATTTCCGGATGGCGAGAGTGAGGGAGCGGGCATCAAGGAATTGAGGGTCAGGATTGGAGAGGACAAAGGTGTGGGTGGCAGGCGTGGCGGGGGTGGGGGTCGGGGCCGCGTCCATGGGAGTGGGTGGGTCACGGGGAGTGGGGGTTTTTTTTGGAGGAGACTGCGGGGGAAGGGTCAGCATTCGGGCGCTTGGAAGGTTTCGTGGACACCACTGGGTGGGGAGGGGGCAGGGGGACGGGTTGCAGGGGGAGATGGCGGGGGGCAGGACCACCCTGAGCAGCGGAAGAAGCAGACGGTGGGGGCGTGGGTGTCACTGAGACTGTGGAACGTCGAGCAGAGATCCGTGCTGGCTTGGAGCCTGTCGGAGGCGGTGCGGGGAGCAGCGGAAAGTCAGTAGCTGTCGATGGGGCGACAGTGATAGGGGAAGAGGAGTTGGGGGTGGGTACAGCCGAAAGTGGCGCAGGGGTGGGGTGGACAGGGAGAGAAGGAAGGACGGGAAGTGGGGTGGAGGATGAGCTCCATGTGATGGTGGTTGGAGCAGCGGAGGGAGAGGTGAAAATGATAGTGGTAGTGGTGGTGGGTTGGGACATGGTGGCGGCGCGCGAGAAGGGCGGCGGCGGCGGCGACCAGGCGGCGGCGGCGGCGACCAGGCGGCGGCGGCGGCGGCGACCAGGCGGCGGCGGCGACCAAACGGCGGCGGCGGTGAGGACCGGCAGGCGGCAACCAAACGGCGGCGACGGCGGCGGCGGCGAGCACCGGCAGGCGGCGGCGGCGAGCACCGGCAGGCGGCGACCAGGCGGCGGCGGCGGCGGCGGCGGCGGCGGCGAGCAGTACTGACGACGAGCAGACGGCAAGGCAAGGGTGGGGATCTTCCACGTCGAGGGTGCACCCTGAGAGTAGCCCAGGCAGTGAAACTCGTCGACGAAGAAGTGAGGGAATCCAACCCTCGAATGCAGAATACCAATGCATGCCAGATGTCTTCCTTCCAAGACGAATTCCTGACTGAGAATGGATTCTGCCATGGGCTGTGATCTGTCGTCTGTGTCCGGGAGAAAGGATCTCACAACAAGAAATTCAATTATACAAGGGTGGTCGATTGATCGTGACCCGGCCAAATATCTCACGAAATACGCGTCAAACGAAAAAACTACAAAGAACGAAACTTGTCTAGCTTGAAGGGGGAAACGAGATGGCGCTATGGTTGGCCCGCTAGATGGCGCTGCCATAGGTCAAACGGTAATAAACTGTTTTTTTTAAATAGGAACCCCAATTTTTTATTAGATATTCGTGTAGTACGTAAAGAAATATGAATGTTTTAGTTGGACCACTTTTTTCGCTTTTTGATAGATGGCGCTGTAATAGTCACAAACACATGGATCACAATTTTAGACGAACAGTTGGTAACAGGTAGGTTTTTAAATTAAAATACCGAACGTAGGTACGTTTGAACATTTTATTTCGGTTGTTCCAATGTGATACATGTACCTTTGCGAACTTATCATTTCTGAGAACGCATGCTGACACTGCGTGATTACCTGCAAATACCACATTAATGCAATAAATGCAGGAGTCAAAGCAGGAATAGCACAATGGGGTGTAGGGCTTTACATCAGGAAAGAAATGGAGCCCAGCGTAGTTGCAATAAGGTATGTAAACGTACGATTGATGTGGATAGATTTGACAGTGTCTAGCAAGAAAATTAGGATTGTGTCAGTATATTCGCATTGTGAGGGACAGATCAAGATAAGGTGGATAGTTTTTATGAGGCACTCAGTGATGTAGTTGTTAGAGTAAAGGATAAGGACAGTGATCTGCTCATGGGTGATTTTAATGCCAGGATTGGAAATCGAACAGAAGGGTATGAAATGGTTATGGAGAGGATATGGAGGCCAACAGGAACGGGAAACAACTCTTTGATTTCTGTGCCAGTATGGGCTTAGTAATCACAAACTCCTTTTTTAAACATAAGAACATTCATCGGTATACTTGGGAAGGCAGGGGAACCAGATCTGTCATTGACTATATAATAACAGATCAGGAATTCAGGAAGGCTGTGAGGGACACACGTGTATTCAGGGGATTCTTTGATTACACTGATCATTATTTAATCTGCAGTGAAATTGGGATTGTGAGGCCGAAAGGTCAGGAGGTCAGGTCCATATGTAGGAGGATAAGCGTGGAGAAACTTCAGGATAAGGAAATCAGGCACAAGTACATAACAGCGATCTCAGAAAGGTACCAGTTAGTTGAATGTAGTCAATTACAGTCATTGGAAAAGGAATGGACAAGGTACAGGGACACAGTGCTAGAAGTGGCTAAGGAATGTCTTGGAACATTAATGTGTAAAAGTAGGATGAAGCAAACAGCTTGGTGGAATGACACAGTCAAGGCAGCCTGTAAAAGGAAAAAGAAAGCGTATCAAAAATGGCTACATACTAGAACTCAGGTAGACAGAGAAAGTTATGTTGAAGAAAGAAACAAAGCCAAACAGATAACTGCAGCATCCAAGAAGAAATCTTGGGAAGACTTTGGAAACAGATTGGAGACTATCGGCCAAGCTGCTGGAAAATCATTCTGGCGTGTAATTAGCACTCTTCGAAAGGGAGGTAAAAAGGAAATGACAAGTATTTTGGACAGGTCAGGAAAAATGCTGGTGAATCCTGTGGATGCCTTGGGCAGATGGAGGGAATATTTTGAAGAGTTGCTCAGTGTAGGTGAAAATACGATCAGTAATGTTTCAGATTTCGAGGTAGAATGGGATAGGATTGATGATGGAAATAGGATCACATTTGAGGAAGTGGAGAAAATGGTCAATAGATTGCAGTGCAATAAAGCAGCTGGGGTGGATGAAATTAAGTCGGAACTCATCAAATATAGTGGAATGGCAGGTCTTAAATGGCTACACAGGATAATTGAAATGGCCTGGGAGTCGGGACAGGTTCCATCTGACTGGACAAAAGCAGTAATCACACCAATCTTTAAACATGGAAACAGAAAAGATTGTAACAACTACAGAAGTATCTCTTTAATCAGCGTTGTGGGCAAAATCTCCTCAGGTATTGTTGAAAGGAAAGTGCGAGTATTAGTTGAGGACCAATTGGATGAAAATCAATGTGGGTTTAGGCCTCTTAGAGGTTGTCAGGACCAGATCTTTAGCTTACGGCAAATAATGGAGAAGTGTTATGAGTGGAACAGGGAATTGTATCTATGCTTTATAGATCTAGAAAAGGCATATGACCGGGTTCCTAGGAGGACGTTATTGTCTGTTCTACGAGATTATGGAATAAGAGGCAAACATTTGCAAGCAATTAAAGGTCTTTACATGGATAGTCAGGCAGCAGTTAGAGTTGACGGTAAACTGAGTTCATGGTTCACAGTAGTTTCAGGGGTAAGACAAGGTTGCAACCTGTCTCCACTGTTGTTCATATTATTCATGGATCATATGTTGAAAACAATAGACTGGCTGTGTGAGATTAAGATATGTAAACACAAAATAAGCAGTCTTGCATATGCGGATGACTTAGTTGTGATGGCAGATTCGATTGAAAGTTTGCAAAGTAATATTTCAGAGCTAGATCAGAAATGTAAGGACTATGGTATGAAGATTAGCATCTCCATAACGAAAGTAATGTCAGTGGGAAAGAAATATAAACGGATTGAGTGCCAAATAGGAGGAACAAAGTTAGAACAGGTGGACGGTTTCAAGTACTTAGGATGCATATTCTCACAGGATGGCAACATAGTGAAAGAACTGGAAGCGAGGTGTAGCAAGGCTAATGCAGTGAGCGCTCAGCTACGATCTACTCTCTTCTGCAAGAAGGAAGTCAGTACCAAGACTAAGTTATCTGTGCACCGTTCAATCTTTCGACCAACTTTGTTGTATGGGAGCGAAAGCTGGGTGGATTCAGGTTACCTTATCAACAAGGTTGAGGTTACGGATATGAAAGTAGCTAGGATGATTGCAGGTACTAGTAGATGGGAAAAATGGCAGGAGGGTGTCCACAATGAGGAAATCAAAGAAAAACTGGGAATGAACTCTATAGATGTAGCAGTCAGGGCGAACAGGCTTAGATGGTGGGGTCATGTTACACGCATGGGAGAAGCAAGGTTACCCAAGAGACTCGAGGGTTCAGCAGTAGAGGGTAGGAGGAGTCGGGGCAGACCAAGGAGAAGGTACCTGGATTCGGTTAAGAATGATTTTGAAGTAATAGGTTTAACATCAGAAGAGGCACCAATGTTAGCACTGAATAGGGGATCGTGGAGGAATTTTATAAGGGGGCTATGCTCCAGACTGAACGCTGAAAGGCATAATCAGTCTTAAATGATGATGATGATGATGATGATGCAATAAATGCTCAAAATGATGTCCATCAGCCTCAATGCATTTGGCAATACGTGTAACGACATTCCTCTCAACAGCGAGTAGTTCGCATTCCGTAATGTTCGCACATGCATTGACAATGCGCTGACGCATGTTGTCAGACGTTGTCGGTGGATCACGATAACAAATATCCTTCGACTTTCCCCACAGAAAGAAATCCGGGGACGTGCGGGCCATGGTATAGTGCTTTGACGACCAATCCACCTGTCATGAAATATGCTATTCAATACCTCTTCAACATCATGCGAGCTATGTGCCGGACATCCATCATGTAGGAAGTACATCCCCATTCTACCATGCACTGAAACATCTTGTAGTAACATTGGTAGAACATTACGTGGGAAATTAGCATACATTGCACCATTTAGATTGCCATCGATAAAATGGGGGCCAGTTATCCTTCCTCCCATAATGCTGCACCATACATTAACCCGCCAAGGTCGCTGATGTTCCACTTGTCGCAGCCATCGTGGATTTTCCGTGGCCCAATAGTGCATATTATACCGGTTTACGTTATCGCTGTTGGTGAATGACGCTTCGACGCTAAATAGAACGCGTGCAAAAAATCTGTCATCGGCCCGTAATTTCTCTTGTGCTCAGTGGCAGAACTGTACACGACGTTCAAAGTCGTCGCGATGCAGTTCCTGGTGATTAGAAATATGGTACGGGTGCAATCAATGTTGATGTAGCATTCTCAAGACCGACGTTTGTGAGATTCCCGACACTCGCACAGTTTGTCTGCTTCTGATGTGCGGATTAGCCGCGACAGCAGCTAAAACACCTACTTGGGCACCGTCATTTGTTGCAGGTCGTGGCTGACGTTTCACATGTGGCTGAACACTTCCTGTTTCCTTAAATAACACAACTATCCGGCGAACGGTCCGGACACTTGGATGATCTCGTCCAGGATACCGAGCAGCATACATAGCACACGCCCGTTGGGCATTTTGATCACAATAGCCATACATCAACACGATACCGACCTTTTCCGCAATTGGTAAACGGTTCATTTTAACACGGGTAATGTATCACGATGCAAATAGCATCCTCACTGGAGGAATGTTACGTGATACCACGTACTTACCTGTTTGTGACTATTACAGCGCCATCTATCATAAAGCGAAAAAAGTAGTCCGACTAAAACATTCATATTTCTTTACGTACTACACAAATAGGTAATAAAAAAATGGGGGTTCCTGTTTTAAAAAACGCAGTTGATATCCGTTTGACCTATGGCAGCGCCTCTAGCGGGCCAGCCATAGCGCCATCTGGTTTCCCTCTTCAAGTTAGACAAGTTTCGTTCCTTGTAGTTTTTTCGTTTGATGCGTATTTCGTGAGATATTTGGCCCGGTCACGATCAATGGACCACCCTGTATCGTATAGGATATAAAGTTTATTTAAAAAATTTAATTTGCAGGGGCCAGATCTCGCTTTTATTTGATCGAAAAAGCTCACATCCAGCAACTCCTTGCCCTAATTACGCAATCACACTGCGGCAGATGGAAGGTGTCTTATTGGAAAATTTTCCTGTGTACACTCACCCTGCCATGCGTGGATCGACGAAAGTCAAGTCAAAACAGCCCAATGTCCTAATTACAGATCACGTTACTAAATACCAACGACCACAGAGTGGATATCGGCCTCCTTTGACCTTGCACCCCCCCAAACAAAGCATCAAGTGGCAGCATTCTGTTGATCGGCAAATTCCATACATTCTTGTTGTATCTATCGCTCACAAGAAGCAACTCCCTGCTTATCCGTGTGAACCAACAAAATGAAGATGGAGATTTTCATCTCTCCTCAGAATACTGTGTTCCTATTAGTTAACGCTGAAGACAAAGGGAAAACTGACGCAATTTCGATATGAAAAATAGAGTGAAATAATCCAATTGCACTACCTTGTCAAATTAAGTGTTTAACAAATTACAGGAGTCAAATAGATCACCTGAACAACTCACTTCCAACTTACGATGGTCCTTCTTGATAATAAAATATATTTTCAACATTTCCGTATCACACACAAACATTATTCAAATCAAGTACATCTATATCTACATCCATACTCCTCAAGCCACCTGACGGTGTGTGGCGGAGGGTATTTTGAGTACCTCTATCGGTTCTCCCTCCTACTCCAGTCTCGTATGTCCGTGGAAAGAAAGATTGTCGGTATGCCTCTGTGTGGGCTCTAATCTCTCTGATTTTATCCTCATGGTCTCTTCGCGAGATATACCTTCGGTGAAGGTATGTTCTCGAAACTTCAACAAAAGCCCGTACCGAGCTACTGAGCGTCTCTCCTGCAGAGTCTTCCACTGGAGTTTATCTATCATCCCCGTAACGCTTTCGCGATTACTAAATGCTATTTTGTAGCTAAATGATAAGGGATCTATCTTTCTATGTATTCGCAGCACATTACACGTGTCTACACTGAGATTCAATTGCCATTCTCTGCATCATGCGTCAATTCGTTGCAGATCCTCCTGCATTTCAGTGCAATTTTCCATTGTTACAACCTCTCGATATACTACAGCATCATCCGAAAAAGCCTCATTGAACTTCCGATGTCATCCACAAGGTCATTTATGTATATTGTGAATAGCAACGGTCCTATGACACTCCCCTGCGGCACACCTGAAATCACTCTTACTTCGGAAGACTTCTCGCCATTGAGAATGACATGCTGCGTTCTGTTATCTAGGAACTCTTCAATCCAATCACACAATTGGTCTGATAGTCCATATGCTCTTTACTTGTTCATTAAACGACTGTGGGGAACTATATCGAACGCCTTGCGGAAGTCAAGAAACACGGCAATCTACCTGTGAACCCGTGTCTATGGTCCTCTGAGTCTCGTGGACGAATAGCGCGAGCTGGGTTTCACACGATCGTCTTTTTCGAAACCCATGCTGATTCCTACAAAGTAGATTTCTAGTCTCCAGAAAAGTGATTATACTCAAACGTAATACGTGTTCCAAAATTCTACAACTGATCGACGTTATAGATATAGGTCTATAGTTCTGCGCATCTGTTCGACGTCCCTTCTTGAAAACGGGGGTGACCTGTGCCCTTTTCCGATCCTTAGGAACGCTACGCTCTTCTAGAGACCTACGGCACACCACTGCAAGAAGGGTGGCAAGTTCCTTCTCGTTTTCTGTGTAAAATCGAACTGGTATCGAAATTTCCGTCACTAATAGATCATAGCGCTAAATATATCTGAGGTCTTGTACGCACTCTCCTCCACCACAACGTTTCCACTAAACATGTCTGGTGGAAACAAATCCTGATGATCACACAAACTCGTGATCACGATGCACACATCACTTACTGTCGGGTGCTTCTCTTTTTCATCACAGGACGCCGGCCGTGCCTCCGCATAGCAAATGCTTGCGTGCATGCGATACAATTGTCAGAAACACTAAACTGATCAGTCAGGGACTTAACATCGCGATTGGGTTTTTAAAAGTATTATAGAATTCGTAAATCGGTTCTCTCTACTAAATTCGGAAGGAGGGTGGAAGGTGTGTGACACAATAGAGACAATAGCAAACACTACTGCAAGACAGAGCCCACTGCAATTTATTGAGAAGCACTAAACACGACACACTTAAACGAGGACCCACTCTGTAGCAATAACGTGTCACGGCTAGATGTCGAAGACTGTTGAAAACACTCACACATCTCGCACACTCACCTCCCAAAAGTCCACTCGTGACGCCCCCATCTACAACGTACACCGCCAGTGCCGACGTAAAGTCAGTGAGAATTACCGCCGCGGCCGCAGACGCAGTTGTGGACACGCGTCTATGCCAGAGTGCACCACCCAAACCATGGAGGGCATCCAGCGGCGATTAGAGTGGTAGGAATCCAGATATTATCAATACGTCAAGCGCAAATGTCCATTAGTTTGAATCTTCTCTCGCCCAACACACGCACACGTCCGCTTCTGTCACGCTCACCCAGCACACTGGTCTCTTCGCCAGCCCTCGCTGTCCAGGGAAGATCAGGCAGGTAGGCACATTCTTTATTCATGTCAAAGGCTGAGCTAATACATCACTTCCGGTTGCCAATTCCTTGTGACTCTCCTTGCAGGCAGAGTGGTGCACTCCAAGACAAGCAGTTGCAGCTTGGGCGTATACAATAGTTCTAAACAATTCCACCCAAATGTATCACATGTGTTACCGAATTATGAAGTGACTCGTAGTATAGAACTTACATTTACAACTTCTCTGTTCTGTTACCTTACTTTAGCCAATCCGAGGCAACGATGTAATTGACCATACACCACGAATTTCTCACGCGAACTTTACATTCCTACCGTTTATACAGGGTCGTCCATTGATAGTGACTGGGCCAAATATCTCACGATATAAGCATCAAACGAAAAAACTACAAAGAACGAAACTCGTCTAGCTTGAAGGGGGAAACGAGATGGCGCTATGGTTGGCCCGCTAGATAGCGCTGCCGGATATCTACTGCGTTTTTCTAAATAGGAACCCCCATTTTTTATTACATATTCGTGTAGTACGTAAACAAATATGAATGTTTTAGTTGGACCACTTTTTTCGCTTTATGATAGATGGCGCTGTAATAGTCAGAAACATATAAGTACGTGGTATCAAGTAACATTCCACCAGTGCGGACGGTATTTGCTTCGTGATACATTATCCGTGTTAAAATGGACAGTTTACCAATTACGGAAAAGGTCGACGTCGTGTTGATGTATGGCTGTTGTGATCAAAATGCCCAACGGGCGTGTGCTCTGTATGCTGCTCGGTATCCTGGACGACATCATCCAAGTGTCTCCACCGTTCGCCGGATACTTATGTTATTTAAGGAAGCAGGAAGTGTTCAGCCACATGTGAAACGTCAACCACGACCTGAAACAAATGATGATGCCCAAGTAGGTATTTCAGCTGCTGTCGCGGCTAATCCGCACGTCAGTAGCAGACAAATTGCGCGAGAATCGGGAATCTCAAAAACGTCGGTGTTGAGAATGCTACATCAACATCGATTGCACCACTACCACATTTCTATGCACCAGGAATTGCATGGCGACGACTTTGAACGTCGTGCAGAATTCTGCCACTGAGCACAAGAGAAATTACGGACCGATGATAGAATTTTTGTACGCGTTCTATTTAGCGACGAAGCGTCATTCACCAACAGCGGTAATGTAAACCGGCATAATATGCACTATTGTGCAACGGAAAATCCACGATGGTTGCGACAAGTGGAACATCAGAGACGTTGGCGGGTTAATGTATGGTGCGGCATTATGGGAGGAAGGATAATTGACCCCCATTTTATCGATGGCAATCTAAATGGTGCACTGTATGCTGATTTCCTACGTAACGTTCTACCGATGTTACTACAAGATGTTTCACTGCGTGACAGAATGGCAATGTACTTCCAACATGATGGATGTCCGGCACATAGCTCGCGTGCGGTTGAAGCGGTATTGAATAGCATATTTCATGACAGGTGGATTGGCCCGCACGTTCACCGGATCTGACGTCCCAGGATTTCTTTCTGTGGGGAAAATTGAAGGTATTTGCTATCGAGACTACCGACGACGCTTGACAGCATGCATCAGCGCTTTGTCAATGCATGTGCAAACATTGCGGAAGGCGAACTACTCGCTGTTGAGAGGAATGTCGTTACACGTATTGCCAAATGCATTGAGGTTGACGGACATCATTTTGAGCATTTATTGCATTAATGTGGTATTTACAGGTAATCACGCTGTAACAGCATGCGTTCTCAGAAATGATAAGTCCACAAAGGTACATGTATCACATTGGAACAACCGAAAAAATGTTCAAAATCTACATTCTGTAAATAAATTTAAAAAACCTACCTGTTACCATCTGTTCGTCTAAAATTGTGAGCCATGTGTTAGTGACTATTACAGCGCCATCTATCACAAAGCGAAAAAGGTGGTCCAACTAAAACATTGACGTTTCTTTATGTACTACACGAATATGTAATAAAGATGGGGGTTCCTATTTAAAAAAGAAACGCAGTTGATATCCGTTTGACCTATGGCAGCGCCATGTAGCAGGCCAACCATAGCGCCATCTGGTTTCCCCCTACAAGCTAGACAAGTTCGTTCTTTGTAGTTTTTTCGTTTGACGCTTATTTCGTGAGATTCTTGGCCCGGTCACGATCAATGGACCACCCTGTACAAGTTATTTTCCAAGATAGAGGAAATCGGACAATACACACTTTTTCACATCGCTAAAGTATTGTTACTTGTGAAAATCTCGTACAGGACTACGGCATATACAATGTTCCCTCTAAGTATTCTTTCATCGAGTAGAAAAATATCTTTCTACATCTGTCACATCATGTATCACAGGGCTAGGATATTAAACTGATTTTTGGTTCATGATGGAGTCCTAAGATCTACCACAGTCATAGAGCGCCCCCTCACTTCCTAACTCCCTCTTAAGGTAACCAAATGTCTCGCCACACACGATGTCTCTTAAGATAACATCACAGAAAAGGTGTAAATGTAAGTCTTATACTACATGTCACTTTATAAATTCGGTAACACATATGATTTTATTACGATGGTTGCCTCTCCCTGTATAGCTGGACGATTGAAATATCCTTAAAAGACGTCGCCGCAATGAAAGAAACGCCAAGTGAAGAATCATATCCGTGATGCCCAAGCCATCGCCTACATCCACCAGGCGGCATGTCACTGATATCAAATTGATAGGATAATTAATTAAATTGATCATCAGAGTCACTTTGCATGGCGAGTAAGTTTTCTTGTGTAGTAGTCGGATCACAATCGCCGGGTAGTTCAAATCGGAATCCCTGGTTGGAAGACGATGTTAATTATGAGGAACACTATTGCGAACCGACATTTGAAGCTGACCACAGAAGGATGCTACCGCCAGGAACATGTATTATGCGTAAGGACCACACTCTTAAAAACACGATCACAACGACTATGTTACATGCAAGAGAAGCGGTCTTGTTTCTACAGGTACACACGAGAGTCGCTGATACTGTTACACTTTCTGGTAGAAATACTGTATGCGATTTGGAATCAAGTCTTTCAATTTGAAACGTCCCCTTAGAAAAATTAATGAATTACTGTGCTGATAAACCTCTTACATTATTTGATTTTCAAACAGCTGAGCAGAGCTGAACGTATTGAGACATTTCATTCTTTACCTATTCTGATCAACACTAAACTGACACACAATATTTTTAGCGCACCGCAAGAATGGCCCTGACTAACATTAACCTATACCTTTCACAAATCACTTACCTCACAAAAATCTTCGTTACTCGAATACAGCGAGCGCCACTACTGCCAGCTAAATAAAAGATTCAAACTACTGAAGGCACACTACTGATAGGCATAGTTAGCAAATGAAAGATTTTGATAGAGAACAAACAACGTATTTACCTTAATAGTGTTCAAAAGTCATAATACATATAGCAGTTCATGTCATCCAGTCTTATAAATTTACTGTCTCTGATGGACACAAGTCCAGATCATCCGCTCTCAAAACTCCGCCATTTCTCTCCCCACATCCACCACTGCTGGCGGCTCACGTCCAACTGCGCAACGCTACGCGCAGTTAACAGCCAACTGCTCAACACTACAATAGCATATACTCCAACAATGCAAACCAACCACAGCCTTCACACAGCACAGTCAGTGATTTTCATATAGAGCGCTACGTAGCGTTACCAACATAAAAACCTAAACAGCCTACTTACAAATTCAACCACATACTTGCGTCAGATCCTATGGAGATGTCTTTTAATGATTACAGCCACTAGTCACTTATATTCGTGGCACTCTCATATCTCGATATGAGTCACCTTTCTCGGATCTATCTGCTACAGTAAAATTCCACTGTGGTTTTAGATAGCCTCTATGCATCTTGAAACTGCTCCTCTGTCTCTGCCTCGCTATCCCTGAAGCTTTGCACATGTGATCGTTCCAGTTTAAATCGAAACTGTGCAGAAGTCGGAAAGTGCTATACCTATCACATTCTGCAATCAATTTAGCCACAGAATGACCTGAGTTAATGCGATGGGATCGTGTTTTGACGATTCGGCGGAAATGGAAATATGTTGTCGTAGCTCCGCCAACTGTGGACGATGTGTAAAGTCAGCACCAAACAAAAACTACTCCTGCAACACGAGGTAGTACAAAAGAAAGTACAAACAGTTGCAGTGGTGTTTCTTATTGGGGAAAACTAGAAAGACTCCACATCATACAGGAACTGGAAGGAGGACGAGGATATTGCTACTGCACATTAGTGTGCTTCCAAACTACATACAAGTACTACAGTCCAAAGCAAATCGGCATTCCTCATGATGCATTCTTCTGTCACCCAAACACTCTATCATCGTTATTCGGTACCATCCAGTAGACAAAAGCTACGAATTATAAAAGCTACGCTAACTTCATCTGACGGAGAACTCGAAAAGCTTCATACCGCATCTCTCTCTTCCGATATATCGAAAAAAAAAAATACCGTTTGCATGGTGGCATCGACATGTGGCGATCCTATTAAATATACAGGTATTGATCTATTTGAGCAGGCGGCAGTGATCGAAGTCGCTTGCACAGACCAGTGTAAAGTTTCATTGGCTGTACTGTAGGAGCACCATATTCCATAGACCATCAGTTGTAGGAAAGGGTCCCTGTTCTGTAGTTTAATACATTTTTTTCTCCTGTAACGCGCATTGTTTACCGCCATACATTTTGTTTTTCCCACCACAACTTGGAGATCCGTGTCAGATTCTAAACTGATGTCAACACATTTCGATACATTGCCTCTCACAGAAAACTAGACATCGTACAGTATAAATTATAATGTTGGTGCTGCTCCCACAACACACATACACATACACTAGATGATTTTAAATAAAAGACAGTCACAACATATGGAAACTGGAGGAGTTTTGTGGTGTTGTGTGGCGTTTCCAAACAGCTGCCCAAAGGTGGCTGATGACCTCTGCATTTAAACTCGTCTCTCACAGTGACGGGATAGCTGATGGCTCAGTGTTCCATTTCAATTAATTCCTCGTAGTGCAGTCATGTACACCATCACTGTTTCGGTGCCAGCCATCCCCGGAAGGTATTGCCCCTCCATCAAGACTCTTTCTCCACCTTAAACAACAGGTTTCAGTCAATCATTACATGGTAATCAACAGCATACCAGTGAATGGATGGGATGGAAAAGGCACCACTGATGTGCTATAATAATAAGCATCACAGTTGATAGTGTGAACATCTTTAGCAATTTTACCATAATTTCAACATCAACTAATGACATGGCAGCATGCTTCCAATTTTCTGTATCATTGCTAAACCGCCCCTTCTCTGATTTGCGAGTATCATTGCGAATGTAAATGGATGACTGTGCAGTACGTCCTTTCAATGTTAATTCTCGAACATATATACCAGACACCAGACAGCGATCTACATATTTCTATCACTTCGAGCATAGTGCGTAATTTGCGATCTTTCTCTATGCAGATGGGAGTCACAGCATTCTTAGGATAAAGTTAGAGACTGAAGATCCCTTCGCATTGTCTTTGACCAACCCTCCCTGTGCACTGTCACCGGCTTAATCTGCAGCTGACCAGAAGTAGACCGCTACATTCCGCTTCTCGTCAAGGAATAGAGCAGGCCGAGTCCATAACTGCTGTTTTGCACCCATCCAAGGCCACAAGATTTCTCCAGACGCGCGCATGTCGAGGAGGTTAGCACTCTTTATCTGCGTACAGTGGTAGATATGAAACTATTGTGATGTAACAGCAGGCAGTTAACAAGAAGAAGAAATGGTGCATGACAGAGCTCCAGGCAGACAGAGTTTTAAGAATCTGACATATGCACATAAACATGTGCACGCCTACGGCTACACAGTTCTGCACTTAAAACACGCTGCAATGTTGGAGTGGTGCAGTTTCCGACCTATTAGTCATGTGTAATGCAACGTTGTTAATATTCCAATGTAAGAAATATATTTCCAGCGCATGACACACATTCTCTTTGCATTTTCCTCTATGGTAAACTATGGTGACAAACTGTAAAATAAAAAAAACACTTCCTTAAAACATCGATTCTGTGTGATACAATGCAGGTATGTGGATGAATGGGAAGACTTGATTCGAAAACGCGTACACCATTTCTACCAGAAAGCATAACCTTGCGTGTACCTGTAGAACCAAGACTGATTTATATGTAGGGTGACAGTAACATAGTCGATGTGATCGTGATTTTAATAGTGCCGTCTTTACGTGTTATGTATGTTGCCGACGGTAAAATCCTTGTGTGGTCAGTTTGAAATGCTGGTTCTCAATAGTGTTCCTTGAAAACTCCATTGTCTTCCATCCAGCGGTCGCCATTTTAACTACCTGTTGCGTGTAATTCGCCATGCAAAGTGACTCTCATGATCAATTTAATTAATTAGCCCATCAAGTTGATGTTAGTGACATGCACCCTAGTGAGCTGAGGTGATGGCTAGGGCATCACGGATATGATTCTTCACTCGGCGTCTTTTTTTCGTTGCGGTGATATCTTTTAACGATATTTCAATCTTCCACCTATACAGTGAGAGACAACCATTGTAAGAAAATCAGATGTGTTACCGAATTTATAATGTGACACGTAGAATAAAACTTACATTTACGACTTTTCTATGGTGTTACCTTAAGAGACTTCGTGTGTGGCGAGACATTTGGTTAGTATTGGGGCAATGGGGGTTTTGCATGCCTCTGCATTGTTGATAGATGTATCCAAGATGGCGGTGTGTAGACTTAGCAACAGTGCATGACATCATCAAAGATGGCGTCCGTGACGTCAGCTGATGACACAAGTACCGTTATCCAAGATGGTGGGGAAGTGCCACGCCCCCTGCCATGCCCCAGTGCCACGTCCCCCCCCCAGTGGGGAGTTCAAATTCCATCAGGACAATGCAGCTCCCTCTGGTGGCGGTACTGTGTACTAGACCCAGACCACGTGGTAAACACACTTGATGGTGGTACTGCCTCTAATTGTTTAAATAAATGGTGAATGAAAAATAAAGACTTATGTCCAGCATAGGTTGAGTCCTCTCCCCACCATTTCCTAGGATGAGGTGGTGGTCAGATGACTTAGGTTAGTGGAGGTAGTCCAAGTGCCCTTTCTTTCCTGCCATTTTCTTAGGTTAGTAGAGATAGCCCAAGTGACCTTTCTTTACCACAAAATTCAAATTTCCCGCCAATCCCTAGAAAGAGGTGGCTGTCGGGTGACTTAGGTTAGTGGAAGTAGCCCAAATGCCCTTTCTTTCCCGCCATCTACATCTACATCTACTACATCTACATGGTTACTCTGCAATTCACACTTAAGTGCCTGGCAGAGCGTTCATCGAACCGTTTTCGTACTACTTCTCACTATTCCACTCTGGAATGGCGCATGGGAAAAAGGAACACCTAAGTCTTTTTGTTCGAGCTCTGATTTCTCTTACTTTATTATGATGATCATTTCTCCCTACGTAGGTGTCAACAAAATATTTACACATTTGGAAGAGAAAGTTGGTGATTGAAATTTCGTAAATAGATCTCACTGCAAAGAAAACCGCCTTTGTTTCAGTGACTGCCACCTCAACTCGAATATGATATCAGTGACACTCTCACCCCCATTACGCGATAACACGAAACGAGCTGCCCTTCTTTGCACTTTTTCGATGTCCTCTATCAATCCTATCTGGTAAGGATCCCATACCGTGCAGTAGTATTCCAGCAGAGGACTGACAAGTGTAATGTAGGATGTCTCTTTAGTGGGTTTGTTGACTCTTCTAAGTGTTCTGCCAACAATCCGCAGTCTTTGCTTCTCCTTCCCCACAATATTACCTATAGGGTCTTTCCAATTTAAATTGCTCATAATTGTAATTCCTAGGTATTTAGTCGAATTGACATCTCTTAGATTTGTGCGATTTATCGTATACCCAAAATTTATCGAATTTCTTTTAGTACCCATGTGGATGACCTCGCACTTTTCTTTGTTTAGTGCCAATTGCCACTTTTCGCACCATACACGACGTGACAGATGGAGAAAGATATCTTTCTACTCGATGAAAGAATACTTAGGGGTAATATAGTCTATGCCATAGTCCTGTACGAGGTTTTCACGACAAGTTACGATACTTTAGCGATGTGAAGATGCGTGTATTGTCCGTTTTCTTCTGCCTTAGAAAATAGCTCATATAAACGGGAGGAATCTACATTTCGCGTGAGAAATTCGAGGTGATAGTCAACAAAATCGTTGCCTCGGATTGGGCAAAGCAAGGTAGCAGGAGAGAGAAGTTGTAATGTAAGTTTTATACTACGTGTCACTTCATAAATTCGGTAACACATACGATACATCGGGGTGAAATTGTTTAGAACTGTTGTATATGTTCAAGCTGCAGCTGCTTGTTTTGGAATGCACTGCACCACCTGCAAGAACAGTCACAAGGAGTCGGCAGCGGGAAGTAATGGATTACCTCAGGCTTTGACGTGTATAAAGAATGTGCCTACCTGCCTGACCTTGTCTGCAGCAGCAAGGGCTAGCGAGGTGAGCGTGACAGAAGCGAACGTATGTGTGCTGGGTGAGAGAAGATTCAAAATGAAACTTACTGGCAGACTAAAACTTCGTACTGGACCGAGACTCGAGGTCGGGACCTTTGCCTTTCGCAGGCAAGTGCTCTACCGTCTGAGCTACCCAAGCACGTCTCATGCCCCGTCCTCACAGCTTCAGTTCTGCCCGTATCTCGTCTCAAAATGATGGACGTTTGTGTTGGACATATTGTTAACATCCAATTTCCTACCACTCTAATCGTCCCCGGATGCCCTCCATGGCTGGAGTGGTGCGCTCTGGCATAGACGCTCGTCCACGACTGTGGCTGCGGCCGCGGCGGTAGTTCTCATTGCCCTCATACGTCGGCGCTGGTGATGTACGTTGCGGATGGGGACGCCGCATGCGGACGTCTGGGAGGTGAGTGCACGAGATGTGTGAGTGGTTTCAGCTGTCTCTGACATTTTGCCGTGACAGGCTATTGCTGCAGACTGGGTCGCGGTTTAAGTGTGTCGTGTTTGGTGCTTCTCAATACATTGCAGCGGGCGCTGTCTTGCAGTAGTATTTGCTGTTTCTCTATTGTGTCATGCACCTTCCACCCTCCTTCCGAATGCAGTGGAGACAACCAATTTACGAATTCTATAATACTTTTAAAAACCCAATCGCGATGTTAAATTCCTGACTGATCAGTTTAGTGTTTCTGATAATTGTATTGCATGCACGCAAGCATTTGCCATGGGGAGGCACGGCCGGCGTCCTGTGATGAACAAGAGCAGCACCCGACAGTAAGTGATGTGTACATCGTGATCACGAGTTTGTGTGATCATCAGGATTTGTTTCCTGCAGGTATGTGTAGTGGAAACGTGGTGAAGGATAGTGCGTACTAGACCTCAGATATATTTAGCGCTACGATCTGTTTGTGACGGAAATTTCGTTACTTGATTTGCATAATATTTGCGTGTGATTCTCACACGTTGAAAATATGTTTTATTATATATAGTCAGAGTATACATACTTAGAGTATATATACTTAGAATATATGTACTTAGAGTGTAGGGGAATGCATCAGTTTACAGAATAACTGCTTGAGATTTTACCTATCATGCTGCATGTGTAGGTCTGTGATCGAAGTCTTTTCATAGATCTATTGGAGACCTGTTTAAAGTTTTGTCACCTATACTGAAGAAAAGTAAAGTCAGTATGGAGGGCTTGTTTTAGTGGTGGGGGAGGTGAGAGTTGTGATGATAGTTTCTGAAACAGTTTATTGAAGTTCGGATGTATTTTGACAGACATTTTGATGCAGTTTGGGGGCGTTTTGATACACTATCAACCTCCCAGACACTCAAGACCGAGAAAATCTTATAAATTATGTTCTGTTTACATTCAGTTTGAACTAGCCACCTTTGAAATACGTGGGGATTCGTTACGTCGACTACAGGTAGACGATATAAACTGTGTGGGGGTTCGTAATATGATTCCAAGAAGACAATATAAGTATTACAGAGAAGCGTTGTATTAAAGTCAGTATGGAGGGCTTGTTTTAGTGGTGGGGGAGGTGAGAGTTGTGATGATAGTTTCTGAAACAGTTTATTGAAGTTCGGATGTATTTTGACAGACATTTTGATGCAGTTTGGGGGCGTTTTGATACACTATCAACCTCCCAGACACTCAAGACCGAGAAAATCTTATAAATTATGCTCTGTTTACATTCAGTTTGAACTAGCCACCTTTGAAATACGTGGGGATTCGTTACGTCGACTACAGGTAGACGATATAAACTGTGTGGGGGTTCGTAATATGATTCCAAGAAGACAATATAAGTACAACAGAGAAGCGTTGTATTAAAGTCAGTATGGAGGGCTTGTTTTAATGGTGGGGGAGGTGAGAGTTGTGATGATAGTTTCTGAAACAGTTTATTGAAGTTCGGATGTATTTTGACAGACATTTTGATGCAGTTTGGGGGCGTTTTGATACACTATCAACCTCCCAGACACTCAAGACCGAGAAAATCTTATAAATTATGCTCTGTTTACATTCAGTTTGAACTAGCCACCTTTGAAATACGTGGGGATTCGTTACGTCGACTACAGGTAGACGATATAAACTGTGTGGGGGTTCGTAATATGATTCCAAGAAGACAATATAAGTATTACAGAGAAGCGTTGTATTAAAGCAAGTGAAACATATTTCCTCCAATCCATTGTTCTCCGATGTGCCACTGAATGTAGATTGAATATAAATGTTACCAAATTAGAGCCCCTGGTTCTCGCAAACAATGTTTCTTCTCACAAGTATTAAGGAGTGAAACCACTAATTGAACAGACTTAAAACATTCCCCATTAAGGAAATTACTTCTCTGAGTACAGTTAGTGGGCTGTGTATAAGAAAAAGAAAACTGGAGCTACACAACATCGAATTCATGTAACGAGAAATGGGGTATATGGCGAAGATATCTGCATCTGGAAAAAGAAGAGGCAATTGCAGATGTGTGAGCAGGGTTTACATATTGCTTTAAACATCGTGTATGGGGAAATCTAGTTACGACTGGGGCTATTCTCATTTACAGTACATAGTAATAGGAATTGTGCACGTGTTGGAGTACTTCACTAAATCAATACAACTGACTGTTCTGGAGTAGTGAGTGGACTGATGATACATATATACATCTTAATAGTGGAAGGAAGGTGCATTATAGAGACGTGATGTCAAGACGAAACTGCCACATCCCCCAATGTATGAACAGTACTACTTAACATCGGACATGACTGCCGTCATACCAAGAGCTGGACCCCGCCCATGTAGTTACGCTTGTAAACCACAGAAATGAGGGCATCCTGAGAGATGCAGAGTGTTGTAGCAATGTTGACTGTGTCCAAAGATTCTGGGGTCAGGACACTCAATGACGCTGGTATTGACATTTAAGCGCTGGCTCCATCCTCGAAAGCCACTGCAGTAGTATTCTCACCTGCTAGCATCTGACTTCTTTGGAATTGGAGTGTGAGCGTACTTCGTCTTGTCTCATTCATCTTGCATATCACGTGGAATAGTTTTGTCATAATTCTCTCTCAGGCCTCAACGTTTCTGAAGGAATGTCATCTACTACAGGTGTCGAGTCTCCACTTAAGTCTTTAGTGCTTTGTTACATCATTAACTTCCACTACGCTTTCTATAATATTGCTTTCGAGTTCGTTTCACTTCTACATCCATTCTACATATTCCTCCCATCTGTCAGATTTCTCTCCTTGCTTAGTGCTGGCTTTGCGAGCTAAGCACTTGATATTCAAGCAGCTACTTCTTCTTCTCTGCAAAGGACTGTTTAATTTTCGCACAAGTCGCATCTGTCTTTACCCTACTCATGCATGTTTTTTTTAGCGTTGCATTTGTCCTTTAGCCATGCCAACATAGCCGTTTTGCATTTCCTGTCAATCTCACTTTTTAGATGGCTGTATTACCTCTCATCTGTTTCAGCTACTGTAATTTTATATTTTCTTCTTTCGTCAATTAAATTTAGTTTCTTCGGTGTTATCGAAGGATTATTACTAGACCTTGTATTTTTCCCTATTTGATCTTCTGCTGCTCTGTGTTTCATTTCTCAGTTTTCCATTGTATTCTTTTACTCTATTTCAGTCACATGTTGTCTAATGCTCCCTCTGAAACTCTAAACAATCACTGGTTCCTTCAGTTTATCAAGGTCCCATCTTCTTAATTTTCTACCTTTTTGCAATTTGTCACCTTTAATCTACAGTTCATAACCAATAAATTATGGTCAAGGTCTACAGTTGCTCCTGCAGATATCTAATAGTCTAAAATCTAGTTCCCAAATCTCTGTCTTACCATTATACAGGGTGGTCCATTGATCGTGACCAGGCCAAATATCTCACGAAATAAGCGTCAAACGAAAAAACTACAAAGAACGAACTTGTCTAGCTTGTAGGAGGAAACCAGATGGCGCTATGGTTGGCCCGCTACATGGTGCTGCCATAGGACAAACGGATATCAACTCCGTTTTTTTAAAAATAGGAGCCCCCATTTTTTATTACATATTCGTGTAGTACGTAAAGAAATATGAATGTTTTAGTTGGACTACTTTTTTTGCTTTGTGATATATGGCGCTGCAATAGTCACAAACAGGTGGCTCACAATTTTAGACGAAAAATTGGAAACAGATATGGTTTTTAAATTAAAATACAGAACGTAGGTACGTTAGAAAATTTTATTTCGGTTGTTCCAATGTGATACATGTACCTTTGTGAACTTATTATTTCTGAGAATGAAAGCTGTTACAGTGTGATTACCTGTAAATAACACATTAATGCAATAAATGCTCAAAATGATGTCCGTCAACCTCAATGCATTTGGCAATACGTGTAACGACATTCCTCTCAACAGCGAGTTCAAAAAAAAAAAAAAATGGTTCAAATGGCTCTGAGCACTATGGGACTTAACATCTATGGTCATCAGTCCCCTAGAACTTAGAACTACTTAAACCTAACTAACCTAAGGACAGCACACAACACCCAGCCATCACGAGGCAGAGAAAATCCCTGACCCCGCTGGGAATCGAACCCGGGAACCCGGGCGTGGGAAGCGAGAACGCTACCGCACGACCACGAGATGCGGGCAACTGCGAGTAGTTCGCCTTCCGTAATGTTCGCACATGCACTGACAATGGGCTGATGCATTTTGTCAGGCGTTGTCGGTGGATCACGACAGCAAATACCCTTCAACTCTCACCACAGAAAGAAATCCGGGGACGTTAGATCCGGTGAACGTGCTTCGACGACCAATCCACCTGTCATGAAATATGCTATTCTATACCGCTTCAACCACACGCTTGGAAGTACATAGCCGTTCTGTCATGCAGTGAAACATCTTGTAGTAATATCGGTAGAACATTACGTAGGAAATCAGCATACATTGCACCATTTGGATTGCCATCGATAAAATGGGGCCAGTTATCCTCCCATAATGCCGCACCATACATTAACCCGCCAAGGTCGCTGATGTTCCACTTGTCGCGGCCATCGCGGATTTTCTGTTGCCCAGTAGTGTATATTATGCCGGTTAACGTTACCGCTGTTGGTGAATGACGCTTCGTCGCTAAATAGAGCGCGTGCAAAAAATCTGTCATCGTCCCGTAATTTCTCTTGTGCCCAGTGGCAGAACTGTACACGACGTTCAAAGCCATCGCCATGCAATTCCTGTTACATAGAAATATGGTAGGGGTGCAATCGATGTTGATGTAGCATTTTCAACTCCGAAGTTTTTGAGATTCCCGATTCTCGCGCAATTTGTCTGCTACTGACGTGCGGATTAGCCGCGACAGCAGCTAAAACACCTACTTGGGCATCATCATTTGTTGCAGGTCGTGGTTGACGTTTCACATGTGGCTAAACACTTCCTGTTTCCTTAAATAACGTAAGTATCCGGCGAACGGTGCAGACACTTGGATGATGTCGTCCAGGGTACCGAGCAGCATACATAGCACACGCCCGTTGGGCATTTTGATCACAATAACCATACATCAACACGATATCGACGTTTTCCGCAGTTGGTAAACGGTCCATTTTAACACGGGTAATGTATCACGAAGCAAATACCGTCCGAACTGGCGGAATGTTACGTGATACCACATACTTATACGTTTGTGACTATTACAGCGCCATCTATCACAAAGCGAAAAAAGTGGTCCAACTAAAACATTCATATTTGTTTACGTACTACACGAATATGTAATAAAAAATGGGGGTTCCTATTTAAAAAAACGCAGTTGATATTCGTTTGCCCTGTGGCAGCGCCATGTAGGGGTCCAACCATAGTGTCATCTGGTTTCCCCCTTCAAGCTAGACGAGTTTCGTTCTTTGTAGTTTTTTCGTTTGGTGCTTATTTCGTGAGATATTGTGCTCGGTCATATCAATGGCCCACCCTGTATAATAAAGTGCCTGTGGGTCTCTTCCACATATACAGTCTTCTTGCATGATTTTTAAACAAAGTTAAACGATGATTAAATTACGCTATGTGCAAAAGTTCTACTAGACGACTTCCATTTGCATTCCTTTCCTTCCAGGCCATATTCTCCTACAATGTTTCCTTCTCTTGGTCTTCTCACCTACTGAATTACAGTCCCACATCATAATCAAATTTGCCTCTCTCTTAACTTTCTGAAAAATTTCTTTTATTTCTTCATAGATGTTTCCAACCTCGTTATCTGTGGAACTAGTTGGCATATTAGCTACTACTACTGTGGTGGGAGTTGGATTGGTGTCTAGGTTGGGTACAATAATGCTTTCACTATACTGTTCATAGATGCTTACCCACATTTCTATTTTCTTAATTCGTTATTATTCTTTCTCAAGCATCACCACTATTCGATTTTGTATTTATAATCCTGTACTCACTTGACCAGATGTCCTGTTCCTTCTGCCACTGAACTTTAAAATTCGCTCTACATGAAACTTCATTCTGTCCATTTCCCTTTCTAAATTTTCTAACCTAGCTGCCCAATTAAAAGATCTAGCATTTCACACTCCAACCCATAAAACGAGTTTTGTTTCTCCTTTTGATGTATCCTCCTGAGTAGTACCCACCCACAGATCCTATTGGGAGACTATTTTACCTCCAGAATATATTACCCAAGAGGATGACTTCCTCATTTATCCATACTGCAGAGCTGCATGCCTCGAGGAAAATTATGACTGTAATTTCCCCTTGCTTTTAGCCATTCGCAGAACAAGCATAGTAAGGCCAGGGCCGATGTTACAAGGGCAGTTCAGTTAAGCTTCTCCTGTAACTACTGAAAAGGCTGCTGCCCCTCTCCAGGAACCACACGTTTGTCTGTCTTCTCCGTGGATCATAGATAGCTACCTCACATCACCAGGGTCTATTTTTTGTTGGTCGGGGGGGGGGGGGGGGGGGGGGGTGCATCAACAACGTCCATGGTCCATGAGTGTGGGTGAAGGGCAGGTATACAGAATGAATAGGTGAATAACCTACAAATGTCATAGTGAAATATATAAAGATAGTTTCTTAATCCAAATGAAACCAATAATTGGTAAAGAATTCGTAACCATTCTGCTGAAAGGGGGACTGATGATTACGCAATGTGTTATTACCAGTTATCTGTGCTGTAGTGCATTAATGTTTGTTCTGGCGCAGTCTGTGTTGTTACCAAATTTATTCAAACTGATGGCTCTCCCTGCATAGTCTCTCACCTCTTTTCTATGGGAGAAGGGGAGGGGGGGGGGAGGGATAGATGTGGCAGTGTCCCATTGTTGATGTCATCACCCAAACTCCTCCCCCCTCGCTCACTTCCCCTCCTCTCAACCCATATCCACTCTCCTCTTCCCCACTTCCGCTCCACACTTGTAAATTGGCAGCAAAAAGTGCAGTCTATGCTTAGCTGCTGGAGAGGAAGCAAGTAAGATACTGTCTTTATTTTTTTTTCTTTATTTATTTTTGAGTGTGTTATCCTGCTACTGGATTGTCCTGCAGCTGCCTCCACACTACACTGCCCCCCATACCCATTCCCACTATCTTCTACCCTCACCCTCATTTTTTCTGATGTTCACCTTGAATTTTGAAGACTGACTGGTCTAGTCCACAATACTGCTACCAGAGGGTGCTCGAAACTGTCCTACAGCCACCCCCTATCAAACCCTACTTTCCACCCCCTCCACTTTTGCCTGTTAGATATGTGTATATGTTCACCTTGCTGCTTGCCCTAGTCCACAACACTGTTCGAAATTGATGGGAAACTGCGCTACAGCTGCTGCCAGAAGAATTGACTACTACCGCTTCTGAAGAAAACTGTTCCTGGAGATTTACTATTACCGTGAATTTGTAATCAGAAAAAGTTTAAAGAAAAACTGCATGAAGAAAATTAACACTATGTAAAACTCACGAATCAATTTTACTTCCAGAAACTTCAAAAGCACACCTCTATATGAGAAGTTTTCCAATCCTGTTAAAATCCTGATGAAAAAATCCTTTCATAGTGGAAATCAATAAAACAATCTGAAGCTAATTTGATAAATAATTATGCAGTGTACTGTAATTTTGCTTACCAGTAACAGTTAAACCCAGATAAATTTGCATGTAAACATGATGAATGGGAATATGACATTAAGTGGCATGTAAACAAGGAGCATATACTTTGACAGTTGTCAGATTCAAAGTTCCCTCTGATACGCTAACTTGAACCAATGGCGAATAAGCTACTTCTTTGTAATTGGCCAGTGTAAATACTTCAATGGCAGATGCCTCAACTTATATGTTTGGCCACATTTCACAATGCAACACATAAATTCTCCTGTCTAAATTACTGTATATGCACATCGAAGCACATCCTTCCAAAAGACTCGTACAACGCACGCAACGACTGGTAGAAATTAGAACACTAGTATGGGCGTTCCGCGTGCATGCGTGTGTGACACTGCATCCAGAAATAAGAAGTTTCGGACCTGTCACAAAGAAGCCAAGTATAACACTCTAGCAGCGCATTTGCCAAATATGACATAAAATAACCAAAAGTGTTACCCTCGGGGAGTATTTTGAAAGTTTTGACCGGGTGTTGCCAAACAGACAGAGGGAATCGAACGTGAATTTCGTAATGGTAGCAGCTAGTAGATACCAGAAAGACTAAAATTTTGCAAGAAGTTACAGTAACAAAGTTCTTGTAAATAAAATAATAAAACGGTCGCCAGCCTAATTAGGCATAATAATGTGAAAACATTACTTTGAATGAATCTACCTTTACTCTTGCAAAAAGAACTTTAATTAATTCTTTCTCATTAAAGTGCAATGAACACCTATAATAACCAGACGAACTACGCAGTGAATAGCAGTGGTTATAAATAGCATATGCAAGCAATTACAGAATTAAAAAAACTTTATTCCTCTTAATCACAGTCTTCATTTCTACCTTTCAATAATTTAGCACAGGAATTGTTTCCAAAGGCATACACAAGACTAAACGGCACCAGATAAGAATTGAAGTTTGACTAACACACATATATACAGCACAAATATGATGAAACATCCTTTTTATATAGACTCTTTTAAGATAGATACTTCAGATTTCTTTAGCTAGAAAAAATTGGGGGGGGGGGCACAAACTGTCACTACTTTTATGAGTAGATTATACATACTCTTCAGAAACTATTTTCATTATAATAACAACTGAACTACTGCCCCACTTAAGACCATTTATCTTGCAAAGTTTTAATATTATTTGTACTGACAATATTCTCTACAACTTCAGAAATGACTTCAAGTAAAAGTTCAACTTCAAATAACATCAAAATCAAATACTTTAGAACACCACTTGTGAAGCTAGTGATTTTCGCTGACCACTTTTATACTGTTGAACATTATACAATGACACTCGTAAATTAGAAGTGATTCAAAGTAAATTGGAGCTTTTCATAAATTCAGTGTAAAATAAAATAGCTTAATATCAGTCTTTCACAAACAGGATACTCAGACTTAAATACTTTAAGGAAAGGACCCTGCTTGGTTGATGGAAGAGGAAAATTTCATGGTTCAAATATCAGTTTTGAAACACTTGGACTGTTATTGCAAAATTTGACACACACGCAGAGAAACACACTGGTTCATACTGATATACAGTTCTAACCTCCTGAAGTTGTTACAGCAGTGGCACAATAGTTGTGGCGAGCACATGGCTGCTACTTGGTCTCTCTTCTGGCGGATTATTGCTCTATTTTATTTCTTCTTGGCGACGTAAGTATTAATTTTAGAGCTATTCCCAAAGCGGGAGCACCCTTTTTACAGCCACAATTACACCCAAGGCCCTTCCATCTCAAATTAGATATTGGATGCCTCACTCGGCACCTGTGCTGTTGACTGGTCAGCTGCTGGCTACTGACTGCCTGAGTTCTCTTGCTTCCCTCTCAGCCTGAGCGCCAATTCCACCTTTTAGCTCGCGCCACACCATTTCTGTAGCGGAGGGGAATCACTATGTCTTTCATATTATACAATACAAAATCCCTAAGTATGAACCAGTTTTTTACATTGCAGTTTTTCATACATAAACATATTTAATAAAATTCCATTATTTAAGCACACTATTACGTTAAACAATTTATACATCATAAAGTAGCACCTCCCTCCAATGATCCAAAGAACTTAACTAGTAACGAGTAAACACTTCTTAAATAATGTTGCACTGTACAGATTGCTCACAATGGATTGTGGTGTTAAAAAAATACATTGAAAAGCAAAAACAAATAAATGATGGCAATAACTACTGTTAGGGGTGGGGTCAACAATCGATGAAGGTGAACAGTCTTTAGTTTTATCTACAGAGAGAAACATTGAGAGATAGTCTATTACAAAGCATAAAGCAATTAAATTGGTTAAAATTGTGTTTCTCGAAGAGAGGAATGATTTTTAGTCTTGTCTGTTTTGGGATGGCGTGATGTGGCGATGGCAGTAGAAGCAGTTTGAAGTTGCTGATATGAATCCTACAAGTTCATCCAGTCGTTTCCTTGGCATTAAAATATCTCTTTCCTTACATTCTGTTTCGGCTGGCGGTCTTAACAAGTTGCGTGGCATCCGTTTGTCGTAGGCCGGAACAAAGGAACTGCTTATGCAGCACCTGAAGGTCGTATTAATTCAACTGCAGCTTTCACACACGACAGTTTGGCACAGTCCACATGACGTGTTTAAATTAGCACTCCATTTGCTGTACTTTGCCAATTGCGAAGCGAGACAGTCGATCAACTGTTAATATTCATGTTTCACAATAATACTGTTCCCGCGAAAACAGTCATTTACGTAACAACGCAGTTCACAGTTTCCACATCGGGAGTTAGTGTCATATACTGTAGTCAATAAAATGAGCAATATTAAATTCACAGAAAGAGTTGCCCCCAACCTGTCTACAAGTGCGTTGCTGCTGAGAACCATGGTAGGAAGGGATAGGGCAGCATACTATCACTTGAAGTGTAGGAAGGCCAATACATGCTACCACAACTGAAGGGAAATGCTTCACTGCACTAACATCGATATTATCGTGAAAAAACTTGCCACTCATAGACAGCAGATTATAATGCAGCTCACTCACTGGCAATTGAGAAGAATTATTGTAATAACACAACTACTGCAAAAACTGAACACAAAAGATCTCATCAGGAGAGAATGGAGGCAGCTGCACATGTGTCCACCTTGATGTGTGTATAGAGAGTAAGCAGCTTAGAAACCTCTCCTCCACCCCCCCCCCCCCCCCCCCCCCCCCCAGGCAGGGATACCGGTTTTCCAGGCCTGTTCTAACCTGCTGCTAATGGTCTGCAAAGAGCTCCATCTGCTGGAAATTGTATACCATTTCCATTCTCGGTCTACAGAAATCAGTCACAGATAGACAAAAGACAAGGACAGGACATTCCTGCTAGCCATTACATGTATTTCTTGGAAAGATAATAAGGCGAGTACACCGTTCACTTGTTATATATTTTTACGAGCTTCAAACAGGAGCGACTTATTTTCAGTTACCTGGGTAGTTACTAGTTTATTTTTGTAATTTCTTGCGTGTTTGAGTGCTTACTATGCACAACCTTTTATTTTAATAACAGTGTAGCATACAGTACCGCCGTTGTTATCGATGCCTGTATCGACCTCCGTATCGTATAGGCCTTCATTTGTTTGCTTAGAACAGCTCAGTGTCGGTTAGACCGTCAGCGAAAGCAGCACCGCTACTTCCTGCTACTAATAAGGCGAGTACAGTACATATTTTTACGAACTACAAGCAGGAGCGACTGCAGTAATGGGTAGGAACTGTGATTGTTGTGTACAGATGCAAGCTGAGTTGGCGACCCTTCACTCACAGCTCCAGGTTGCTTTGGCTTCTGTCACACAGTCTGAGGCTGCTGCCAAGGGGCGTCACTGTGGGGGATTGAACGTGGGAATGCGAGGGACGTCGACCACATCCCACGTACCATCCGATCGGTCCACTGCTGTGCTCGCTCCGGGTACTACCTGCCCCCTCACCTGTGGTTGAGTGGGAGATCATTCCAAAGTCTGGCAGACAGCGAAAAACTTTCTGAGGGGCCGATCATAGGGCCTCCCCGGTTCGTTTGATGAACAGGTTTCGGGCGTTAACTGTGGCTGGCGATGTCTCTGAGCCAGATGTAGTCGTCTACCTTGTTCCAGAGGAAGCTTCTCGGCCTGCAAGGTCTGGGCATTCACAGAGGGTGGGTTTGCTGGTAGTTGGGAGCTCCAACGTTAGGCACATAATGGGGACCCTTAGGAACATGGCTGCCAAGGAGGGGAAGGAAGCCAGTGTGCACTCTGTGTGCATTCTGGGGGGAGTGCTTCTGGATGCCATGAAGAGTACAGTGTGCAGCCAACTGCAGTTGGTGGCTCATGTCGATACCAATGACATGTGTCACCTTGGATCGGAGCAGATTCTGTCTGGTTTCGGGTGGCTAGCGGAAATGGAAAAGGCTGCCAGTCTTGCTTCCGAGATTCTACATCTACATTTATACTCCGCAAGCCACCCAACGGTGTGTGGCGGTGGGCACTTTACATGCCGCTGTCATTACCTCCCTTTCCTGTTCAAGTCGTGTATGGTTTGGGGGAAGAACGACTGCCTGAAAGCCTCCGTGCATGCTCGAATCTCTCTAATTTTACATTCGTGATCTCCTCTGGAGGTATAAGTAGGAGGAAACAATATATGCGATACCTCATCCAGAAACGCACCCTCTCGAAACCTGGACAGCAAGCTACACTGCGATGCAGAGTGCCTCTCTTGCAGAGACTGCCACTTGAGTTTGCTAAACATCTCCGTAACGGTGTGTGGCGGTGGGCACTTTACATGCCGCTGTCATTACCTCCCTTTCCTGTTCAAGTCGTGTATGGTTTGGGGGAAGAACGACTGCCTGAAAGCCTCCGTGCATGCTCGAATCTCTCTAATTTTACATTCGTGATCTCCTCTGGAGGTATAAGTAGGAGGAAACAATATATGCGATACCTCATCCAGAAACGCACCCTCTCGAAACCTGGACAGCAAGCTACACTGCGATGCAGAGTGCCTCTCTTGCAGAGACTGCCACTTGAGTTTGCTAAACATCTCCGTAACGCTATCACGCTTACCAAATAACCCTGTGACGAAACGCGTCGCTCTTCTTTGGATATTCTCTATCTCCTCAGTCAACCCGACCTGGTACGGATCCCACACTGATGAGCAATACTCAAGTATAGGTCGAACGAGTGTTTTGTAAGCCACCTCCTTTGTTGGTGGACTATATCTTCTAAGGACTCTCCCAATGAATCTCAAACTGGCACCCGCTTTACCAACAATTTTATATGATCATTCCACTTCAGATCGTTCCGTACACATATTTTACAGAAGTAACTACTACCAGTGTTTGTTCTGCTATCATATAATCATACAACAAAGGATCCTTCTTTCTATGTTTTCGCAATACATTACGTCTGTCTATGTTAATGGTCAGTTGCCACTCCCTGCACCAAGTGCCTATCCGCTGCAGATCTTCCTGCATTTCGCTGCAATTTTCTAATGCTTCAACTTCTCTGTATACTACAGCATCATCCGCGAAAAGCCGCATGGTATTTCCGACACTATCTACTAGGTCATTTATAAATATTGTGAAAAGCAATGGTCCGATAACACTCCCCTGTGGCACGCCAGAGGTTATTTTAACATCTGTAGACGTATCTCCATTGATAACAACATGCTGTGTTCTGTTTGCTAAAAACTCTTCAATCCAGCCACATAGCTAGTCTGATATTCCGTGGGCTCGTACTTTGTTTATCAGGCGACAGTGCGGAACTGTATCGAATGCCTTCCGGAAGTCAAGGAAAATGGCATCTACCTGGGAGCCTGTATCTAATATTTTCTGGGTCTCATGAACAAATAAAGCGAGTTGGGTCTCACACGGTTGCTGTTTCCGCAATCCATGTTGATTCCTACGGAGTAGATTCTGGGTTTCCAGAAATGACATGATACGCGAGCAAAAAACATGTTCTAAAATTCTACAACAGATCGATGTCAGAGATATAGATCTATAGTTTTGCGAATCTGCTCGGCGACCCTTCTTGAAAACTGGAACTACCTCTTTTCCAATCATTTGGAACCTTCCGTTCCTCTAGAGACCTGCGGTACACGACTGTTAGAAGGAGGGCAAGTTCTTTCGCGTACTCTGTGTAGAATCGAATTGGTATCCCGTCAGGTCCAGTGGACTTTCCTCTGTTGAGTGATTTCAGTTGCTTTTCTATTCCTTGGACACTTATTTCGATATCAGCCATTTTTTCGTTCGTGAGAGGATTTAGAGAAGGAACTGTAGTGCGGTCTTCCTCCGTGAAACAGCTTTGGAAAAAGGTGTTTAGTATTCCAGCTTTACGCGTGTCATCCTCTGTTTCAATGCCATTATCATCCTAGAGTGCCTGGATATGCTGTTTCCATCCACTTACTGATTTAACGTAAGACCAGAACTTCCTTGGATTTTCTGTCAAGTCGGTACGTAGAATTTTCCTTTCGAATTCACTGAATGCTTCACGCATAGCCCTCCTTACACTGACTTTGACATCGTTTAGCTTCTGTTTGTCTGAGAGGTTTTGGCTGCGTTTAGCTTTGCAGTGAAGGTCTCTTTGCTTTCGCAGTAGTTTCCTAACTTTGTTGTTGAACCACGGTGGGTTTTTTCCGTCCCTCACAGTTTTACTTGGCACGTGCCTGTCTAAAACGCATTATACGATTGCCTTGAACTTTTTCCATAAACACTCAACATTGTCAGTGTCGGAACAGAAATTTTCGTTTTTATCTGTCAGGTAGTTGAAATCTGCCTCCTATTACTCTTGCTAAACAGATAAACCTTCCTCCTTTTTTTATATATTCCTATTTACTTCCCTATCCAGGGATGCTGCAACGGCCTTATGATCACTGATTCCTTGTTCTGCGCTTACAGAGTCGAAAAGTTCGGGTGTGTTTGTTATCAGTAGGTCAAAGATGTTATCTCCACAAGTCGGTTCTCTGTTTAATTGCTTGAGGTAATTTTCGGATGGTGCACTCAGTATAATGTCACTCGATGCTCTGTCCCTACTACCCGTCCTAAACATCTGAGTGTTACAGGCTGTATCTGGTAATTTGAATTCTCCACCTAAGACTATAACATGCTGAGGAAATTTATGTGATATGTATTCCAGATTTTCTCTCAGTTGTTCTGCAACTAATGCTGTTGAGCCGGGAGGTCGGTAAAAGGAGCCAATTATTAACCTAGCTCGGTTGTTGAGTATAACCTCCACCCATAATAATTTACAGGAACTATCCACTTATATTTCACTACAGGATAAACTACTACTAACAGCGACAAACACGCCACCACCGGTTGCATGCAATCTATCCTTTCCAAACACCGTCTGTGCCTTTGTAATAATTTCGGCAGAATTTATCTCTGGCTTCAGCCAGCTTTCCGTGCCTACAACGATTTCAGCTTCGGTGCTTTCTATTAGCGCTTGAAGTTCCGGTACTTTACCAACGCAGCTTCGACAGTTTACAATTACAATACCGATTACTGCTTGGTCCCCGCATTTCCTGACTTTGCCCCGCACCCTTTGAGGCGTTGCCCTTTCTGTACTTGCCTGAGGCCATCTAACCTAAGAAGCCGCCGAGTCCACACCACACAACCCCTGCTACCCGTGTAGCCGCCTGCTGTGTGTAGTGGACTCCTGACCTATCCATCGGAACCCGAAACCCCACCACTCTATGGCGCAAGTCGAGGAATCTGCAGCCCACATGGTCGCAGAAACATCTCAGCCTCTGATTCAGACCCTCCACTCGGCTCTGTGCCAAAGGTCCGCAGTCAGTCCTGTCGACGATGTTGCAGATAGTGAGCTCTGCTTTCATCCCATTAGCGAGACTGGCAGTCTTCACCAAATCAGATAGCCGCCGGAAACCAGAGAGGATTTCCTCTGATCCATAGCGACACACATCATTGGTGCCGACATGAGCGACCACCTGCAGATGGGTGCACCCTGTACCCTTCATGGCATCCAGAAGGACCCTTTCCACATCTGGAATGACTCTCCCCGGTATGCACACAGAGTGCACATTGGTTTTCTTCCCCTCCCTTGCAGCCATATCCCTAAGGGGCCCCATTACGCGCCTGATGTTGGAGCTCCCAACTACCAGTAAGCCCAACCTCTGCGACCACCTGGATCTTGCAGACTGAGGGGCAACCTCTGGAACAGGACAAGCAGCCATGTCTGGCCGAAGATCAGTATCAGCCAGAGACAGAGCCTGAAACTGGTTCGTCATACAAACTGGAGAGGCCTTATGTTCATCCCTCCGGAATGTCTTTCACCCCCTGCCACACCTCGAGACGACCTCCCACTCTACCACGGGTGAGGGGTCAGCTTCAATGCGGGCAGTATCTCGGGCAGCCACAGCCATAGTCCAATTGGGGGATGCATGGGACGGGCTGGCCATCCCCGACAAACCCCCGTCCGTACCCCCACAGTGAAGCCCATTGGCAACAGCCTCAAGCTGTGTGACCGAAGCCAACATTGCCTGAAGCTGGTAGCGAAGGGATCCCAACTCAGCCTGCATACGAACACAGCAGTCGCAGTCCCTATCCATGCTAAATACTGTCGTGCAAAGAACGTCTGAACTAATCTACAGAGAGCACAAACAATTCGGCACAAAATTTAAACGGTAATTAAAATACAAACTGCCCAGTAAATGCAGTAATGGTGCTACTTGCGCACTGGTGACACACTGCTCGGCGGCAGGAGGCTAACTGATCTGACAGAAACGTAAAAGACTATTTGAAAGAAATAAACAAATGACAGACGAGTACGCGACTTTACACGTCGCAGATATTAAAATGCAAATCTGCCCCTGCTAATTACGGAACTACACAATGATTTGACGTATTTAACTAAACAAGTGCGCTAAGGACTCTCAAACAAATTTTCAACTTGACTACTACACTTACATGAACGCTAAATAAGCCACTTGCTGCTGCTTGCGCACTGCTGACACACTGCTCGGCGGCAGAAGGCGGAGCTCACCATCTGCAACGGCGTCGATAGAACCGACTGTGGTCCTTCGGTGCAGAGCCGAGTGGAGGGTCTGAATCAGAGACTCAGGCGGTTCTGTGACCTTGTAGGCTGCAGATTCCTTGACTTGCGCCGTCTGGTGGTGGGTTTCCGGGTTCCGCTTAGTAGGTCAGGAGTCCGCTACACACAGGGGGTGGCTACTCCGGTAGCGGGGGCTGTGCGGAAGGGACTGGGCGGATTTTTAGATTAGAGGGTCTCAGGGAACTACAGAAGGGACGTCCATCTAAAAGTGGACAGGTAAAACACAGTAAGGTAGTTTTAGAAACGATTGGTATTGTAGTTGTAAATTGTCGTAGCTGTGTTGGGAAAGAACGACAGCTCCAAGCCCTAATAGAAAGCACTGAAGCTCAAATAGTTGTAGGTACAGAGAGCTGGCTAATGCCGGAAAGAAATTCAGCCGAAATTTTTTCAAATGATCTAACAGTGTTCAGAAAGAATAGATTAAATCAGTTGGTCGTGGAGTGTTTATTGCTGTCAGAGATAGTTTGCCTTGTAGCGAAATTGAAGTAGATAGTTCGTGTGAATAGTATGGGTAGAGGTTATACCTGACAATCGAACTAAACTATTAACTGGATCATTTTACCGACCCCCGACTCAGAAGGTATAGTTGCTGAACAGTTCAAAGAAAACTTGAGTCGCATTTCAAATAAGTACACCGCTCATACAATTATAGTCGGTAGTCAATCTGCCCTCGATATGCTGGAAAAACTATATGTTTAGAGCCGGCGGCAGGCATAAAACGTCATCCGAAATTGTACTGAATGCTTTCTCAGAAAATTATTTTGAACAATTAGTTCATGAGCCCACTCAAAGCGTAAACGGTTGCGAAAGCATGAAAGCATACTTGACCTTTTAGCAACAAATAATCCAATAGTGAGTATTGTGACGAAAACAGGGATTAGCGACCAGAAGGCAGTTGCTGCTAGACTGAATACCGTAACACCTACAACCATCAAAAAGAAACGCAAAGCATATCTATTTAAAAAAGTGATAAAAATGCTCTTAACGCCTTTTTAAGAGACAATCCTCACTCCTTCCGATCTGATCAGGTAAGTGTAGAAAAGTTGTGGAATGTTTTCAAAGAGATGGTATCGACAGCAATTGAGAGATATATACCACATAAATTAATAAGTGATGGTACTGTTCCACCATGGTACAAAAAACGAGTCAGAGATTGTTGCAGAAGCAACGAAAAAAGCATGCCAAATTTAAAAGAAAGCAAAATCCCCAAGATTGGCAAAGTTTTACAGAAGTTCAAAATATGCCCTGAACTTCAATGCGAGATGCTTTTAATAATTTCCACAACGAAATTCTGTCTCGAACTCTGGCAGAAAACCCAAAGAGATTCTGGTCATACATAAAGCACACCAGTGACAAGACGCAATCAATACCTTCACTGCGCGATAACAATGGTGAAGTCAATGATGACAGTGCCACTAAAGCAGAGTTATTAAGCACGGTTTTCCGAAACTTCACCAAAGAAGACGAAGTAAATATTCCAGAATTCAAATCAAGAACAACTGCCAAGATGAGAAACATAGAAGTAGATATCCTCGGAATACGAAGCAGATTAAATCTCTTAATAAAGGTAAGGCCTCCGGTCCAGATTATATACCAGTCAGGTTTCTCTCAGCGTATGCTGATAAAATAGCTCCATATTTAGCAATTATATACAACCACTCGCTCACAGAAAGATCCGTACCTAAACATTGGAAAATTTCTCAAGTCACACCAACACCCAAAAGAAAAAGGTAAGTAGGAGTAATACGCTGAATTACAGGCCTATATCACTAACGTCAATTTGCAGTAGGGTTTTGAAACATATACTGCATTCGAACATTATGAAGTACCTCGAAGAAAACGATTTATTGACACATAGTCAGCACTGTTTCAGACTATATCGTTCTTGTGAAACACAATTAGCTCTTTATACTCATGAAATAATAAGTACTATCGACAGGGGATGTCAAATGGATTCCATATTTTTAGATTTCAAGACGGCTTTAGACACCGTTCCTCACAAGCGTCTTCTAACCAAACTGTGTGCCTACGGAGTATCGCCTCAGTTGTGCCACTGGATTCGTGATTTCCTGTCAGAAAGGTCACAATAGACGGGAAGTCATCAAGTAAAACAGAAGTAATATCCAGTGTTCCCCAAGGAAGTGTTATAGGCCCTCTATTTTTCCTGATCTATATTAACGACGTAGGAGACAATCTAAGTAGACGTCTTAGATTGTTTGCAGATGATGCTGTCATTTACCGTCTTGTAAAGTCATCAGATGATCAAAACGACTGGCAAAATGATTTAGATAAGATATCTGTATGGTGCGAAAAGTGGCAATTGACCCTGAATAAGGAAAAGTGTGAAGTTCTTCACATGAGTACTAAAAGAAATCAGCTAAATTTCGATTACGCGATAAGTCACACAAATCTGAAGGCTGTAAATTAAACTAAATACTTAGGGATTACAATTACAAATAACCTAAATTGGATCGATCACATAGATAATATTGTGGGTAGAGCAAACCAAAGACTGCGATTCATTGGCAGAACACTTAGAAAGTGCAACAGGTCTACTAAAGAGACTGCTTACACCACGCTTGTCCGCCCTATCCTGGAGTATTGCTGTGCGGTGTGGGATCCGCATCAGGTGGGACTGACGGATGACATCGGGAAAAAAGGCAGCTCGTTTTGTATTATCGCGAAATAGGGGAGATAGTGTCACAGATATGATACGTGAATTGGAGTGGCAATCATTAAAACAAAGGCGTTTTTCGTTGCGACGCGATCTTCTCATGAAATTTCAATCACCAGTTTTCTCCTCCGATTGCGAAAACATTCTGTTGGCACACACCTGCATATGGAGAAATGATCATAACGATAAAATAAGAGAAATCAGGGCTCGCACAGAAAAATTTAAGTGCTCGTTTTTCCCGCGTGCCGTTCGAGAGTGGAACGGTAGAGAGACAGCCTGAAGGTGGTTCATTGAACCCTCTGCCAGGCACTTTATTGTGAATAGCAGAGTAATCACATAGATGTAGATGTAAAGATATCTTCTTCAGAGAGAGTGGGCTCTAAAAATATATATAAACGATTAAACGATTACAAACTATTTTTCATACATAAAAAAATATTAATAATAGAATAATATTTGTGAACCAAGCGTACTCACCTGTTACATCACATGGTGATAAATTACATTAGCTGAAACCGAGCCGCCTCTTTTGCCGTATATACTCCTAAAACTGATATGAAAACCAGAAAGCTACATGTGCTTTAGCTTGAGGCAGCAGCCAGATTACACTCAGCGTAAATCAGAATAAATGCACAGATGTATTCGCCTATTGGTAGAGGCTCTTGTCTACATAAAATTATAACAAGAGTCCCGATCTGTATAACATAAGTATTCACCATGTCAGAGACAAAGGTCAACTGTTAGAAGGTACAGGCTCAAGCGATAAGGAAAAATCGGGATGCAGAAGGCGCTAAATAAAAGCTCGTAAGTGTTATGCCTTGCTTCTGTCAACTAACAGCAGTTTACATTAAAGCAAGAATGAAAATTTCTTCTACAAGGCTGCTAATAACGCAATAAATTTATATGTATATGTTACGTGTAAAATCTCTAATACTTTTGCTGACAGAGGAATACTGTATATGTAACTCAGCATGCAGAAGCTAGAGCTTACAGAGGACCACTGTTACAAATACATGGCGAAAGAAGAGCAAATATGAGCTAAAACAACGATGTGAAATGTAAGTAGCTGAACAGTAGAGAGAAATTAGTTTCAGGAAAGCGGCACTATCGCCTATGTTAGCAGAGATCGGTAAACATATAGTATGTGACCATGAGTAGCGGTTTAAAGTCATCAAGAAAGTGCTTACTCGAGAGTTGCAACTGATCATTCAACATGTTACCGCCTCTCTTAGCAAAATATTTATAAATTTCAAGTTCTTCTAATAAATCCAATTTCCAGCCTTTTATTTCCTTACGTATAATTATGGTTTGTTCTAACTCCCTCGGAAGAATGAAGAACATTTGCCCCTTTATTACCCAATAGGTGCTCTTTATATATGGCTTAAATACCTCTACCAGTCTACTCTATACAGGATGAAGAAAAATTCGCGAACTCGGACTTCGCCGCGCGATTCCTCACATACTGGCAGTACAAAAATGTCTCCCACAAAAATTCGTCCTCCGCTTATTTCGGGACTTAAGGATTGGCAATGTGGCAACACTGTAATGACACGAACGCTAATTACGGTTGCCAGCAGCAGAAGTAGTGCTGTGCAGTTGGTGCGGTGGATAGTGTTTGGGGTTAGCATACACGAGGTCGAGAGTTAGACTCGGTCGAGACGTATTTGTTTTTACGGTCTACCCGACGGGAGGCCCTAGCCACACGACATTTCCATTTTTATTGGCTAAAAGTAGTCTGCATGGTGTGGCATATGGCATCTTAATCGTCATACAGCGATTACAGTGGGTCTTCTACAAAATATTTGCAGTTATGTATTATGAACACGGAAATGGAAATACAATCGTTTTCATTGATCAGCTTTCAAAGAAATCTTTTGCACTTCGTGACAAGGGTAATTACCATACATGTGACTACAGTGTTGTCACATTGGCAATCTTTAACGTCCATTTATTGCCCGAAATACGTGAAGAACGAAATTTTGTTGGAGACATTTTTATATTGCCAGTATGTGAAGAATCGTGCTGCGAAGTATGAGTACGCAAATTTTCCTTCAGCCTGTATAATGGTTAGTGCAGTCTTTACAGACTACTTTATAGACGGCTGAATTTGTGTTAGAATCTTGTTCAGTTTTTAATTTATGCATTAAATTTTTCTTCATTTTGTTAGTAGAGAAGCGAACTTTATAACGGTATTTTCTAAACAGAAATCCTGTAGGACATATTACATAGAAATGGTATGGAAATGAACTTGCCCTTTCTCTCTTTATTACTCTTCCGTTTGTTGCCACCTTGTATTGAAAATTTTTTATTTGCCCTTTTTTTACTAAGTGCCTGGTCGACTACGTCTCGTTTCAAACCATTATTGCTAGCAATAGTTTTAATGAAATTAGTGTCTTTCTGAGAATCGTATGGGGAAAGTTGCGTTTCTAGTACCGCGCGCCGCAGAATTTGAATCCGCGCCAGACGCCATGGACGTCGAGTACCCATAGAGGTCTCTGCACCATAGCGCCGTAAGCTGTGGCTGCGAGCGCCTCCTGGCCCGCTTTTAGTGTGGGGGTGCCACAGTGGAACACGTGGTCCCAGCGGCCAATAGCGGCGCCCCCGATAGCATACTTAAGCGCTGGCCTCTCGCTCAGCCAGTCCCTCCGCCTTGCCTTCCGTATACGCCTCCCGTCCCCCACGCGGATCCTCTATGACCTCATTCCTTTCCCCCATCTGCTCCTATTCCTCGAACATATCCGCATCATCCCCCTGGTTGCTCCTCTCCTCTCCCATCCCTGCCCCCTGCCACGTCTTCACTGTTGTGTCCCCCCTACCCTCCATCTCTACACCCTTCATCTCCTTTCCCAAGGTGGCTTCCATCAACACCCCCTCCTGGATGATGCCCTCTCCTACTCCATTTATCCCTCCTACCAACTCTGATCCTCACTCCCCCTCCTTTCCTGTCCTTTTCCCAGGCTCCCTCTCCCCCTTCCATCCTCTTTTTTCCCCACCTCCCCTCTCTCTGCCCCCTCCTCTCCCCCGAGTCCTTTTGCATTCCCTCCTCTGTCTTTTCTCATTCCCTCTCATGTCTGCCCTGCCCCTCTCCCCCCTTACGAGTCCTCTCCCTCCTTGGTTCCCCCCCATTTTTCGTTTTTTCCTCTCCTCCCTCCTTGTTTTTCCCCCTCCTCCAGGTCCCCCGCCCCCCCAATCGGCCCTTGGCTCGGGAGTGACCTCTTTGTGCCGCCATTTTCGTGCAGTGTTTTACAGTGAGTGTTCCATGTTGTGTGTCTTTTGGGAAGTGTTGCGAACGGCCATCATACTGTCGCTGGGTGTGATTTTTTATCTCTTGCAAACAGAAACCAGACTGTCACCACGTTTTTTTAATTGTGTGTCTACTATGTCACTTGTCTGATTCCTGTGTATTATATTAACATTGCCAACCCTTTTGCTTTCTGTTTTAACTTTCCGCATTTTCCGCCATTTTACACTTTAAGTCACCATTTTATCGCCTGTTTTTCTTGTTTCTTTTCTTCTTCCATTTTTAAAAAAGACTGTAGGCTGTAGAGCAGCGTACTAAGTTGCTGCCTGCCCGCCCCCTTCGGGGGGAATTGAAAATCAATAAAGGAAAAAACAAAAGCTCAGCCAGTAAGTCTAAACTCACGTTGGTCTCCGATAATGGTCGTCAATTCACAGAATCCTCCTTTCACAACTTCTGTCTGGCCAACGGTATCAAGCATATATGTAGCCCCCTTTCCACCCTTCGTCCAATGGCGAGGCGGAGAGGCTTGTCCACACTTTTAAACACCAGTTGACTAAGGCAGTCGACACATCGCCAAGCACGTCAGCCCTCACCCTGTTTTTGATCACCTATCGCACTACGCCAATTGACGGACGCAGTCCGGCAGAGGTCCTTCATGGGCGACAGCCGCGGACCCTGCTCCATTTGCTTATGCCGTCCTCCTTCCGCCCCCCACTGCTAGCTCTCGCAGCGGTATGCCCCTGCCACAGCTGTGTGCGCCCACGAGTACGGGCGCAAGGCGGGTTGGACACCCGCCACGGTCGTCGCGGCCCAAGGGCGGCGTGTGACGTCTGTGCAGACGTCGAAAAGGTTGGAGCGCCGCCATCATAATCAGCTCCGCCATCGTGCCGCCACGGGACTCGCGATGCCGCCTCTGTCCCTACCTCCTTCGGGTACGGACGTGGTCCTCGAGTCACCGATTCAGCCCCTGGTTGCCGTCTCCCCGCGGGCCTGCCGCTGGCCCTCTCCACCACCAGGTGGATCGGCGGCTCCCTCCCCCGCCCTGGACTCTGGATTGGCTGTCATGGATACCTCGGATGTCCCTTCCCCCCGCCACTAGAGGCTGATACGCCTCCTGGCCCGCTGGGGGCGCCACAGGAGAACACGTGGTCCCAGCGGCCAATAGCGGCGCCCCCTATAGCGTACTTAAGCGCCTGCCTCGCGCTCAGCCAGTCAGTTTAAACTCGCTTACGTCGGTTTACACCTCGCTTTGCGCTAGACTGCTTACTTCTTGGTTCGTGTACGAGTGGACGTGTTTGTTTCCTTGTGACTTTGTTGTTCGGTCTGATTGTATCCGTGGTGTCCTTTGTTGGTCGTGTTGTTGTTCGCGGGCCTCTCCGCGGGTCCCGCCGCGTTTTCCGTCATTGCTACCCCGCGACCGTCCTGGTCGCAGTTACAACATCGTTAATGAAGCATGATTTATTACCGAATGAAGAAACGCAACTTTATGAGCCTGTAGGTCGAAGGAATGTAATGGAATAATGTTATCAGCGTAGGCTGCCCTACGATAAATATCGAAAGTCACTCTGTATGCTTGATTACAGACCGAGGACATTTAGGTCACCGTTCTCATTTTGAATATCTTTTGTAAATTTAATTTTCTCTTTCAAATGGTTCAAATGGCTCTGAGCACTATGGTACATAACTTCTGAGTCCCCTAGAACTTAGAACTTCTTAAACCTAACTAACCTAAGGACATCACACACATCCATGCCCGAGGCAGGATTCGAACCTGCGACCGTAGTGGTCGCGCGGTTCCAGACTGTAGCGCCTAGAACCGCTCGGCCACTCCGCCCGGTAATTTTCTCGTAGAAACCGTTAAAGGCATTAAATGATAAATATAAATCTTGGTCATCTCCATCAAATGCAAAAATTAAGTCGTCTGTATAACGTGCACAAAACTATATTTTCCCACTAATTCTGATTGGTTTTGGAGAAGCCGTCTGCAACGGAGTTAATGAAAATGTCAGCTAGGATGCCAGGTAAGAGACTACCTGTTGCAAGGCCGAAGGATTGAACATATAGTTTACCGTTAAAAGTAAAATAATTGTATTTGAGCACAAACTTTAACAACCTCATCAGATCTGTAATTTGCATCTTAGTTAACTTTTTATGCAGTAATAAGTTGTTTTCAGTGATGTCAAGTGTTGCGTTTACGGGAACGAATGTTGGTGTCCAGCCTTTCAATATCAAAGGACAACAAGCAAGCCTGAGGAGTGCATTTGAGCGTTTTCATTTTACTAATCAGATCTTGCCTATTTTCAAAGGAAAAATTATTGTCAAAAGTAAAGATTCCTTGAGTTTACCTTGTATGTGGCTAGCTAACTCGTGATGAACACTCCCTATACCATTTTCGATTGGGCGGGTGAGATGCTGGATCTTGTGAAGCTTAAACTGGCTTCTTAAAACGGGAGGCTTTGGATTCATGTTCACTAACCATTTTTTCTGAAATTTCCCGTTCAATATTATTTAAATAGTTCCGAATTTCTTTTTGCAGGCTAACGGTGGCTATAAATCGTAAGCTTCTACATTCAAACTACATTTCTTCTTACACAGTTCTATTGTTCTGTCAGATAAAACTTGTTGCTCTAATTTCTTCTTAAATGAAGTCGTTTCCTCACATTGCTTAACGGTAATGAAAGCTTTCACATAGTCTGGTATCAGGTTAAACTTTTTACATTGCTTGTTAAAATCAATGAGCACACCCGTTTTTAAAATTTTACAACTAATGTCAATACCAACAGGCTCATAAAGTTGGGTTTCTTCGCTCGGTAATAAATCGTGCTTCATCAACGCCACTTTCCCCACACGATTTTCAGAAAGACGCTTGGTGCCGGCCTTTGATACCTGGCCAGCCACATATTTCAAACTCTTAAACGTGGCTGCGGGTCAGCAACAGTATAAATTTGAAGAGCTTGAAAAAAAATCAACCAGCAATTGCAAGCAAAAGGTTTATTTAGCCCTTGATCTAGGTTTCGATATGTATAAAAATATCTCCTTCAGAAGGATTGGGCCCTAAAAGTGTATATAAATGGTTACAAACTATTTTTACACACATGAAAAACATTAATAACAGAAAAATATTTGTGAGGCAAACATACTCACTTGTTACGTCACATCGTGGTAAATTACATTTGCTGAAGCCGAGCGGATCTTGCAGTATATAAAACTGATATAAAAACCAGAAAACATCACATGCCATAGTTTAACACAGCATCCAGATTACTCTCAGTGTACGTCAGTATAGAAGCAAAAAATATATACACTTACTGGTAAAGGCTCTTGTCCACATGAAATTATAACAGGAGTACAAATTTACTTAATGTAAGTATTAACTATGCCAAAGACAAGGGCCAACTGTTCGAAGGTTTAGGTTCAAGCGATATGGAAAAGTCTTGATACAGAAGGCGCTAAATACAGGTGTGTAAGACCTACGCCTTGCTTGCGTTAAACAACAGCATTTTACATTAAAGTAAGAATGAAAATTTCTTCTTCAAGGCCACTAATAATGAAAGAAATTTACAGGTATACGTTACGTACAAAATTTCTAATATATTTGTTGACAGAGTAACAGTGTACGTATAATTCAGCCTGTAGAAGCTGGAATTCTATTGAAAAAAGACTACTATTATAAATACATAAGGAAAGAAGAACAAATCAGCTAAAACAACGTCACTAAAAAGAGAGATTTCCGCTTCATACTACGGAAGTTGAATCGATTAGGAAAAGTTGGAATGCAGTGCATGATAGATACATATTTAATGTATACCTCTAAAATTATTGCATTTATTACTGGCATTCTGTAAGAGGTTGTCATTTTGCTTTAATGTAAAATTACGTTAGTCAACACTGGCAAGACGCAGCGCTTAGGCGCATGTATATAGCGCTCACTGCATTCCAATTAATCCTCATCCCTTAACCTTCCGTTGTGTGGAGCGGAAGTCTCTCTTTTTAGTGACGTTGTTGTAGCTCATATTTGCTCATCTCTCCCCATGTATTTCTAACAGTGGTACTCCAGCTTCTGCACGCTGAATTAGACGTACAGTATTACTCTATCAACAAATGTGTTAGACATTTTATATGTAACATATACATGTAAATTTACTGCGTTATTAGTGGCCTTGTAGAAGAAATTTTCATTTTTACTTTAATGTAAAATGCTATTGTTTAACACAAGCAAGGCGTAGTTCTTACGCGCATGTATTTAGCGCCTTCTGTATCCCGATTTTTCCATATCGTTTGAACCTGTACCTTCGAACAGCTGACCTTTGTCTCTGGCATGGTTAGCACTTATATTGTGCAAATTTGAAATACTGTTATAATTTTATGTAGGCAAGAGCCTTTACCAGTAGGCGTATAAGTTTGTGTATTTATTCTGACATACACTGAGTGTAATCTGGCTGCTGTCTTAAGGCATGTCTTGTTTCCTGGTTTTTATATCACTTTTATATACAGCAAGAGGGACTCAGCTTCAGCTAATGTAATTTATCACGATGTGATGTGACAGGTGAGTACGCTTGCGTCACAAATATTTTTCTACACAGATCAAAAAACGTTTTGCATCTCCCCAGTTCCCAGAAGATAGACGTTGAGTGTGGTTATTGTATCACAGACACAGTCCCTTTGACTGTTCAGAGATGCCATTAAACCTGCCCAAAGATGTAAATAACCATGCATGAGCAGCGCCTATTAGACGGAGGGGGTCCAACAGCCTATCAGTTCCAGTCATTCCACCAGGAAGGAGGTGTTGCTGTCGTTCAACCATGCCTAGACGGTCAATAGCACAGTTCGAGAGCGTCCGCGTTGTTACTTTGTACCAGGAAGGGCTCTCAACAAGGGAAGTATCCAGGCGTCTCGGAGTGAACCAAAGCGATGTAGTTCGGATATGGAGGAGACACAGACAGGAACTGTCTGTGACATGCCTCGCACAGGTCCCCCAAGGCTACTACTGCAGTGGATGACCGATACCTGGGGATTATGGTTCGAGGAACCCTGACAGCAACGCCATCATGTTCAAAAATGCTTTTCGTGCAGCCACAGGACGTCGTGTTACGATTCAAACTGTGTGCAATAGGCTGCATGATGCGAAACTTCACTCGCGACGTCCATAACGAGGTCCATCTTCGCAACCACGACACCATGCAGCGCAGTACATATGGGCCCAACAACGTGCCGAATGGATCGCTCAGGATTGGCATCACGCTCTCTTCACCGATGATTGTCGCATATGCCTTCAACCAGACAATCGTCAGAGACGCGTTTGGAGGCAACCCGGTAAGGCTGAACACCTTAGACACGCTGTCCAGCGAGTGCAGCAAGGTGGAGGTTTCATGCTGTTCTGAGGTGGTATTATGTGGGACTGATGTACGCCGCTGGTAGTCATGGAAGGCGCCGTAACGGCTGTACGGACGTGAATGCCATCCTCCGACCGATAGTGCAACCATATCGGCAGCATATTGGCGGGGCACACGTCTTCATGTACGACAATTCGCGCCCCCATCGTGCATATCTCGTGAATGGCTTCCTACGGGATAACGACATCGTTCGACTAGAGTGGAAAACATGTTCGCCAGACATGAACGCTATCGAACATGCCTGGGATAGATTGAATAGGGCTGTTTGTGGACGACGTGTCCCACCAACCACTCTGAGAGACCTACGCCGAATCGCCGTTGAGGAATGGGACAATCCGGACCAACAGTGCCTTGATGAACTTGTGGATAGTATGCCACGACGAATACAGGCATGCATCAGTGCAAGAGGACGTGCTACTAGGTATCAGGTGTTCCGGTGTTTACAGCAATCTGGACCACCACCTCTGAAGGTCTCTCGCTGTATGATTGTGCAACATGCAATGTGTGGTTTTCATGAGCAATAAAAAGGGTGGATATGATGTTTATGTTGATCTCTATTCCAATTTTTTGTACAGGTTCCGGAACTCTCGGAACCGAGGTGACGCAAAAATTTTTTTGATATGTGTATCATTAATATTTTTTGTCTATGTAAAAATAGTTTGTAATCATTTATATACGTTATTAGGGCTCGATCCTTCTGAAGAAGATAATTTTATAAATATCGAAACCTAGGTCAAGGGCTAAATAAATCTTTCGTTTGCAACTGGTTGGCTGATATTTTTTCAACCTCTTCAAATTTTTACAGTTGCATGTTTAAGATCTTGAAGAAAAAAAAAATAGCAACGGCTATGTTACGCTACAAGTGGGTACCAGCGTTGGTTCTACACGAAGGCGATATGTTGTAATAACGTCACACAACTAAAAAAAAAAAACTTCCACCCGAATAGCACATTTGTCTTCACCTCCATCTGTGGATACGGACTAAGCAGCTTAGAACCAGTCTTACCTCCCCTCCTAACTTCCCCCCCGTTCCCTCCCGTCCCTCCCTCCCCCCAAATATGAAACGATGCTGATATCCCAGGCCTGTTCTAATCTGCCACCGCCGGCCGAAGTGGCCGTGCGGTTAAAGGCGCTGCAGTCTGGAACCGCAAGACCGCTACGGTCGCAGGTTCGAATCCTGCCTCGGGCATGGATGTTTGTGATGTCCTTAGGTTAGTTAGGTTTAACTAGTTCTAAGTTCTAGGGGACTAATGACCTCAGCAGTTGAGTCCCATAGTGCTCAGCCATTTGAACCATTTTAATCTGCCACTGATGGTATACAAAGAGATCTATTCACTGCAGGTGCTCTGCTTTGGTCAGTGTTGGGTTGACAATGATAAACTGTTTCCAGTCTGCAGCCAGACACTCCCGTAGTTAGTAATTGCGCTTTCCCAGGCCTACTATAACCTCTCGCTGATGGTTCACAAGGGAATCCATCTGCTGGTGACATTCTGCCTCGGTTGATGTCGGGTTGACAATGTTATACTATTTCAGATCTGCCGAAATCAAAGGTATTTCTAAGAAATGCCAATGCCTGGAACAACAGGAAAATATTTTACTGTCAGTCACGGGTGGGGCAATGACAACTGTCCGAGAGAAGAGCAACTAACAACATGTTACGGACACTCTGCTGTATCTCGCCGTGGGCAGACGCAGCTCCAGGGGCTGCACTCGTGGGCGCTGTGATCGGCGGCTGTTTGAGTTCGCTGCAGCTGGCAGCTGGCAACTGGCAGCTGGCCCACCACCCGTGCTGCCAGCGGCAACCTGCAGCAGCCTCCCATAGCCTACGCGCTCTCCTAGTCTTCGATCACTCCAAGTTTATAAGTCCTGTAAACAAATTGTCATGCATGTTGGTATTACCTACATTTCAGATGCACAAATATCGATACAGAACAGCAGCTTTCGTGCTATCTCTTAGCATGTTGGAAAAAAAGGTCATACACCCGACAGTAAGCTACAACTTGCATCCCCTCCCTCATCGTTATTTTGTAACGTCCAACTGAGTAAAACTACAGATTCAGTCTACAATACTGTTGTCTACGATGGATGAGCGAACTGCCAAGGTTGGAACTCTATAACAAAACGTCTGATCATGTATTAACCTGTCACACATCTCTTGTATGTGTCTACCGTGTATAAAATCGATACCACATTCTATATGAATCGAAAACGATCACTGTTTTGATGTGAAAACTATCTCTGCGGAATGTCATTATTTCGGAACATTCATCTTAGTGAAAGTGAGAACTTTAATCTACAAAAACATTCAATCTACAAAAAAACATCTACGTTATAAGGTGTTGTGTAATGGAAATTTTCAGCGGAACAGTTGTATCTAACGTCAACTCACATCTTATAAGCTACCAGATATTAAAAGAAACAGACAATCGCAATGATAATAAAGCAGTCATGGTTCCACGACAACAGATACAACCGATTTATTTCAGTTTTATGAACAAACTGGCAAGTTTAAAGCATTTCTCACGTTCGAAATTACTGTCTGTGGGTGTAAATCTTGTAAGTAAATTGTCGTGCACGTGAATATTACATGAATTTCAGGTGCATGAAATATCAGTACAGAATATATTTCACGCTTTATATTAGCATGTGGAAAAAACCAATCATTTTTACATTCAGCAGCAAGTTACAATACGCATCTCTCTCTCTCTCCTCATTATTTTGCAATATCTAACAAAGTAAAACCACAAACTATAAAAACTTTGCTAACGTCACCTGGTAGAGAACTCAATAAGATTTTTACCGTGTTTCTGTCTTCCAGTATATCGGAAACAAATACTGCCTACGTGTTGAGATCTATCATATACACCACTGGCCATTAAAATTGCTACACCAAGAAGAAATGCAGATGATAATCGGGTATTCATTGGACAAATATATTATACTAGAATTGACATGTGATTACATTTTCACGCAAACTGGGTGCATAGGTCCTGAGAAATCAGTACCCAGAACAACAACCTCTGGCCGTAATAACGGCCTAGATACGCCTGGACATTGAGTCAAACAGAGCTTGGATGGCGTGTACAGGTACAGCTGCCCATGCAGCTTCAACACGATACCACAGTTCATCAAGAGTAGTGACTGACGTATTGTGACAAGACATTTGCTCGGCCACCATTGACCAGACGTTTTCACTTGGTGAGAGATCTGGAGAATGTGCTGGCCAGTGCAGCAGTCGAACATTTTCTGCATCTAGAAAGGCCCGTACAGGACCTGCAACATACGGTCGTGCATTATTCTGCTGAAATGTAGGGTTTCGCAGGGATCGAATGAAGGGTAGAGCCATGGGTCGTAACACATCTGAAATGTAACGCCCACTGTTCAAAGTGCCGGCAACGCGAACAAGAGGTGACCGAGACGAGTAACCAATGGCACCCCATACCATCACGCCAGGTGATACGTCAGTATGGCGATGACGAATACACGCTTCCAATGCGCGTTCACCGCGATGTCGTCAAACACGGATGCGACCATCATGATGCTATAAACAGAACCTGGATTCATCCGAAAAAATGACGTTTTGCCATTCGTGCACCCAGGTTCGTCGTTGAGTACACCATCGCAGGCGCTCAAAGGTAACCGCAGCCATTGTCTCCGAGCTGATAGTCCATGCTGCTGCAAACGTCGTCGAACTGTTCGTGCAGGTGGTTGTTGTCTTGCAAACGTCCCCATCTGTTGACTCAGGGATCGAGACGTGGCCGCACGATCCGTTACAGCCATGCTGATAAGATGCTTCTCATCTCGACTGCTAGTGATACGAGGCCGTTGGGATCCAGCACGGCGTTCCGTATTACCCTCCTGAACCCACCGATTCCATATTCTGCTAACAGTCATTGGATCTCGACCAACGCCAGCAGCAATGTCGCGATACGATAAACCGCAATCGCGATAGGCTACATCCGACCTTTATCAAAATCGGAAACGTGATGGTACGCATTTCTCCTCCTTACACTAGGCATCACAACAACGTTTCACCAGGCAACGCCGGTCAACTGCTGTTTGTGTATGAGAAATCGGTTGGAAACTTTCCTCATGTCAGCACGTTGTGGGTGTCGCCACCGGCGCCAACCTTGTGTGAATGCTCTGAAAAGCTATTCATTTGCATATCACAGCATCTTCTCCTGTCGGTTAAATTTCGCGTCTGTAGCACGTCATCTTCTTAATGGCCAGTAATGTATATTGACTCTTAGAACAAGTGTTCAGTGATCGCAATCGCTTCCACAAACCTGTGTCAAGTTTTGTCACCTGTACTGGAAGAAGACCATACCCCACATACCATCAATGTCAATAAAGGGTACCTGTGTTGTAGTTTCTAAGCAGTTTGCTACATTGTTTTTGCTGTAACACATCCCAGGAGTGTAAGACTACAGTTTTGTGCACCACCATACATCCTCTTTTCACACCACGACTTTGAGGTCTGTACTACTTACTAAACCGACACTGACACGTTTTGATCTATTGGCTCTCATAGAAAGCTGGACATCGCATGGTCTAGCACTTGCTGCTCCAACATCACACACAGGGTGGTGGGAATAGAGGGCAGAGATGATGTTTCTTATTGACAAAAATGTGGAAGACATTACCACGTATTGAAACTGTTAGTGTTTGCAGCATTGTAGAGCTGGTGTGGAGCTGTTTGCTGCAGGGTTCTCAATGACAGCAGGTTCGGGTCTGTTCCACGCCAGCGATTCCTATTATCATCAAGCAATGTAGAACTCAAAACGACCTCTGTAGTAGATTGAAACCAGTCTTCTACAAATAAAAGGTAACAACTTATATGTGACAACGACCGTGCTTACTAAATAAATCATAATATTATTAGATCGCTGTTTCCTGGAAGACTGTTCCAAAAAATTTTGCATTAGTTGTGCTGAAAGGAAAAACTTTGCTAACACACAAGTAATGTTTCATAGGGAATCAAGGAAGAAACCTCCCCAAGGATTTTGGGTACTGCAGTTGGGCGATGCCTGGGTAATGGTCAGTACTGGCTAATTCTTCCACGAAGGTGCTGCTAAGTACACAGTACACAGGAGAACAAGTACACAGGAGAACCTATGAACATTCCTTTTCAGGAACAACCAAGCACAGAACACTCATCAGTCAACACTAGTAGCAATTTGTGGATATGTCACTTGAACACTGACTCAATGTCATCTGCCAAAAGTCAATATCTGTCACATCTTATGTTGGAGAACGCTGCAGATGTAGCAATACAGAAGACTCACACCAAGGTTAACACTGATCTTTTCAGAAGATCAGAAGAGGAAGCGTATACTAATATGTTTTTCTTTTTTTTTTTTTTTCTTTTGCTGGGACCATAAATGATGAACACTGTGGCATCGCAATATATGTCAAGCTCCATCTCACTGATTACAAAGTAAGTTATCAAGACAGAACAGCAGATGTCTTTGTTTTGGCTATAGAGATTGCTGGCACTACTACTGTAAGTAGTACTATAAGCACTAACTTCTGTAAGTCAGTTGGCCAGATCCATCCCTGCGGTCCTTCAGCCACCCATTTGTGTATATTGGCGATTTTAACAGTCACAGTCATATCTGGGGATATCAGGAGAGAGACAGCAATGGAGCTAGTCTAAATTAGTGGATGGATGTGTACCGTCTCAGGTTTGTGTGTTACGGTAAAGATACAGGAACATTTGAGTGTGGTAGATGGCTAAAGGACTATGAAAATGTGGAAATAATGACACAAAACAGCGAAAGATCATAAAGTCTTTCCCACACAGCCAGCATAGTCCAGTCATAATTCTTTATGGTACTGAAATTCCATTAGTCATGCCTGTCCCTCAGCCTCGATGGAATTTTCGACTTGCAAACTGGCAACTGTTTCAGCAAGGTCTTGATAATAGCGTTCAGTTGATTCCCCCAGTTCCATCCAATTATGAACGATTAGTGGGTGCCACTGAAGTTAATTCCAGTTGATATATTCCATATAGGTTTCGGAAGGATTACATCCCTGGATGATCTCAAGGATGTGGTGAGTTGTATGTTAAATATCAAGAATGCCACAATGACACAACAGCTGATAATTTCTTTAAAGCTTCCAATAATAACACAAGATAAATGTAGCATAAAATAAACTAAAATAGACAAGGCGTACACACGAACCGTGAAAAAATAATTGTATATAAATAGCCACCATCTAGAACCACATCCAAACTACTCACGTGACTTCCACACTACGCTAAAGATAAATAAAGCGGCTGGCTTTGATAGCATATATCCGGAGTTTCTTGAAGTAGCCGGACTTAAAACAAAATTGTGGCTCACTGAATTTTTCAGTGAGATTCTGAGAACTGGAAGATTACCAAAGCTTTTCAAATAGGCTAAGATAATTGCCATCCTAAAACCAGGGAAGGACGACACTGTTGCTTCTCAATACAGATCAGTATCACTGCTAAGCGTTAGCGATAAACTACTAGAAGGGCTTATTCTAAATTGCCAGTGATCAAATCACACCTGTCGAACAAGGCGGCGTTAGGAAACGTCGGAGCTGCTGCGACCAGATATTAACATTGACAACTCTCGTAGAAGCTGAATTTCAGCGAGGTCTCAAATCACTGCAGTTTTCGTGGATCTTACGGCAGCTTATCACACTGTGCGGAGCGATGGACTGATGTTAAAGCTTACTCAAATCATCTAGTACACGGACTCCATGAAAATCCATAATGCGGATGACCCAATATTAGTCCTCCAGAGTAAAGACCACACTGTGAGAATGAGCTGACAAGCTGTCAGATACAGTAGAATGATTACGTCCATAAATAGTGTTTAGCCTAACGCAATTAAAACTGAGGTTACTGCATTCCACCTAAGTAATGAAGAAGCACAAAGGAAGCTACATGTGACTTTTGACGGAATCTAAGTACTAAATAACTACAATCCAATATATGTAGGAATTACTTTGTCTGTACTTTACAAGAAAACCACAGTGCATCAGGTTTTCTAACGCACTTGGCTCAAGAGTTAATCTACTTCACAAGATTACCGGTAGCAGTTGGGATGCGGACGCCAATATTCTACGCTCTGCTGCATTCGCTCTTATTTATTCTACTGTGTGGGAAAACTATACTCACGGAACAGAGATTGATGCGCAGGTTAATGAAGCCATGAAAATTATCACAGGTACTGTCAGATCTACCCCCAGCCAGAAGCTGCCCTTCTTAGCTAATATTGCTCCGCAAGACCTAAGGAGGAAAGCTGCTAAGGTAAACTTGCTTAAAAACATTACTTCTCATAAGAACTCTCCCTTATATGATGACCTACAAGATCTACCAACAAATCGTCTGAAATCACGCAAACATCCCTGGGCTGATTTAGAAAGTATGAGCTCTTTTGACGTAACCTCCAAACGGGGACAACGCTGGAACGAATATCTACCCAACAACGCTCGCCTGGTTCAAGGTCGAACAAAGAATGTCGAGGGATTAGGAGCAGCACACCAAATCTGGTCGAGACTGAACTGCATAAGGACCGGCCAAAGGAGATGTGGTTGCACTATCAAGAAGTGAGGTTTTCGCGCTTATGCTGACTGCGACTGCAGAACAGTAGAGCAAAAAATAGATCACATTGTTAAGGAATGCCCAGTTAGAACATTTGATGGTGATCTAGGACTTTACATCAAGTGACTCGAAGTGCTCTTGACTGGTTGTCACATTTGGAGATTTCCATTTGCTTGTAGATACTTTTGTTTACTTGTGAAACCATGCGATAAATAAATAAATACGTCTTTCACATAAGTACGAGTAACAGAGAATGACTTAAATACATGAAATGGACCCGTATTTAGCTTGGGGAACCTATTATATTTCACTTAATATCACTGCTTAGCCTTCAGTACTCAACGATTTAAACTGCCATTCATGAGTTAAAACAAGTAGACGAGATCAATAGCAGTCTTGTAAAATGAATGTCTTCAGCACGCACCGAGGATGCGTCTCTGTCGGAGAAATTTGCATCCGTATTTACTATACGGTAATCACTGTACTCTAATTACTGTCAGTAATGACCACACGCATAGAGATTCACACCGACAGTCAAGTTTTGCCGGAACCAGACGGGACTTTGTCTTACTCCATGCCTACGCACAGTGATCGTTACGTGTCAAACACAGTTACCCAGTGAGCACAAGTGCAGATAAAACACTCTCACCACATTCGGAGAGGATTTAAAGCCTCCAGACAGCACCACGAGTGGGAAGGCAGTTTGCTAATCTCGACTACAGTAAGTGCAAAATTCTTTACAGGATTTTTGTTGGTATACTAGTCTGGTTGTACGTTACAACACGTGCTGGCACCACACTTTGTTTTCCAGTGTCTTACAGTTCCACTGCACACTCATAAATGCAAAAAACATTTTTAAAATAGAGATCACGGATCGTACTCTTGCGCAATATTCCAGTGAAATAGAGTACAAGTAAGGTATTTACAGGATGAATATACACATATTTCTGTGAGAAAGGCACACATAGTCCACACCAAGGAATAGGTTTCCTTGAAGTAGCATAGTTTTATGCGACTGTGGACTGAGGCTGTGAAATATCGATGTTATTTAGTGTCTCACCATTCATGAAGTCCAGGACAAAATTGTGTATTTATAAATAGCAAAATTAGCCTTTACGTATTTTCTATTGAAATAAAATCCATCCGTTGAAATTTCATTCAAAATACAGGAAAGGCCAACGTATTAGCTCAAATCAGAGTAAAATATTTACTTGCTATTCGCGAAGTGCCAAGCCGAACTGTAGTTGTTCAGAGCCCACATACATTTAATAATACTATTATCCACTGGTCTTTGAACGCCATTAATACGAATTCAAAATTTCATTCTTATAGTAACACGTTATATTACATATGTACAAACTGACTGATTCATTTCCCTCATGTACCAAGCTCTGATTTCATTTAGTTTAAAGGTACTGGGAAAGATAGACAGATTCCTCTTACAGCTAGATAGTTAATATTACAAAAAGAGATAGAATAAACTATCTACACAGTGGAGGATTTAGCTTTATATGCAAATGTCTTCCTCTTTTGAGAAAACAGGAATAGTAATTTTAAATCAGTTAGCACCAAAGTAATTCTACCAAACTACCAAAGGTAAGGGAAATACTTTGCTCAAGTGTCATGATTCTGTACGTGGACCTGCTGGAATACTGTAGTATGTAGTTTTCATTGCCGTAGTTTATACTCCATGGAATGGAAATGAAGTCCCATGCTTCTTTACAGAGCGTAGGGGAACGATGCGGGAGACCCGCACCGCCTTACTGGGCAAGGTCGTAATGGAGGTGGTTTGCCGTTGCCTTCCTCCGACCGTAATGGGGATGAATGATGATGATGAAGACGGCACAACAACACCCAGTCATCTCGAGGCAGGAAAAATCCCTGACCCCGCCGGGAGATACAAATTATAGTTAGACTGTCCTTTTGCTTTATGCTCCTACTAGCTACTATTTACGTGTATACATTTTAGTCAGAGATTGTGAGATACAGACAGGACTATGTCCAGTATTCAGTTCATGAGATGTGTGTTACTGTTGTGGCAAAGACAGCTTATTCTGTGCACTGGGCATGACTGTTACCCACATGCAATAAATGTTTAAATAGAAGTAGTACTGCTGACATAAACTTCTCGCAATCCATGTGGATCCTGCGTATAAATATGCTTTCAGATTTTTCTCCTAGTATGTTTATTCAGTTACTAATATACAACTGATTACTTCTTTATTCACAAACATTAATGGAAGACAGACAAAATTAATAATTAGCATAGATATTTCTTACGATCATCATGAGAATATAGTTCTTTATTTTACTGGGAATTCAAATTATTTTTGTGAAGTCCAGTGTAGAGTAATTGCCATTCATTGTTATTACACTGAAGAGTTTTTCCCAGATTAGAATTGATAGTGGCCTGAACTATATTTTTACACTGGTCACGGCATTTGCTATGATCAGTGATACCTAACTCATCTCTAATGTCTGTGTCTTCATTATATCAATGAATTGTGTTTTCTGCCCCCACACCGATCCGTGGGACACAACATCACAAGCCATTCTGAAAATTTAAAAATACTTTTTAAAGAAGAAGAAAGCCATGTTTTGAATATTTTAGAGGAAGAAATTTTACCTATAAAAAGGAAAATGCGCAGTTCTATGATCAATTAGAATTACAGCTCCATGGCATTCTGGCTATTTTGATTGTTCATATGTTGAAGTATTAGTACGTAATAAAATACATTATTATTGTGACTTATAAAGTTGACGACCAAGCGCTCCTGCTCATGAGCACATGGCGTCGCACTGTCCACAAGGTAGTTTCCGTTCCATCAACCTGTTAATCCGTCTTTAGTTGCTTGTGCGGGCCGCTTCTACTCTTCTAAACACTCGGTTGATCTGCTGCCACTCCGGTAATAGAGTGCCACCTTATACCATTCTACACAATAATTTGCGTTGTGCCCCAGGTAATCACGTTACTAGTGACTATTTTTTATTGCCAATCCGGCTTTTTTTAAATGGTAGCGTACTCCCACAGTAAAACATTTTTTCTTCTTTTAGGTACAGGTAAATTGTATAACAAAGGTCTGTAACTACTTGAGCTACCCACTAGCAATTTTTACGAAATTAACGTGTCTCGTCTTGTTACCAGTCGTTTATCAATGTAGTGTAGACAATATTCACTGAATAATGTATCTTGACTAGGAGCGATGAGTACACCTATGATCTTTTAACACTGTGAGTATCTTTTAGATATTACCTTTATTAATTTGAATAGACACGAAGTTGTAATTACTTTACCATGCAAGTTGCACCTGATGATGCAGCTTTAGGCAGCGACGACACTGGTTGTGGATCAATAAAACAACAATATTGCCAACTGTCAGTGGAATTCTTCTTAACATCAGCTGCGGATGCCCAGAATATAAAATATTTTGTAAAGAAGGTATTGGTTTTCCTAGTGTTTTCTTACGGCATAAAATGATTCTTGTTCATAACAGTTTATTTTCATTCTCATACAATAATTAGCATCGGACCTGCAGTTGTCGATGGAAAGCAGCGAACTTAGTGACGTGAAATCGTTAATCCATAAAGTAAGCGGACCGATGACGGCAGCAGTCTGGTCCCTTCAATCCCACAACCAACCAACCATAAAGTAAGTTTTGCATGATAATAGTAATCTCGAACGGACTTCGTTAAAAACACATGCTACAGGCCCGACTTACAAATGTTGAAATGGGAAAACGATAGCATGATTATGGCGCGCAATCGTCGCCTCACCGAACTCATCATCATCAGTGTTCTGGCAAAAGGCAGGTTTTCACATGGTAGTTCTCCAGGCTGTCCGGTCTTCTTTCATCCTCTTCAGGTCTGCATAATTTCCTCTTCCCTTTATGTTGTCTATCATCTTGTATCTTCTTCTTCCTCTCAGTCTTCTCCCACAAACCAATCCTTCCAAAAAATCTGCTAGCAAGCACTCCCTTCTCATTGAATGTCCCAACTAATTCTTTTTCCTTTCTCTTACAACCTTCAGCAGACATCTTCTCTCACCAACCCTTTCCAATACTCTTTCATTACTCACTCTTTCCATCCAGCTTATTCTCTCCATTCTCCTCCACATCCACATCACAAATGCTTCTAACCTTTTTTCATCAACTCGTCTCAGCGTCCGTGTTTCTGCCCCATATAGTGCAACACTCCAAACAAAACATTTACCAAGCCTTTTCCTTAGACCTTTATCTAATTTGTCACATAAGAGTCTCCTTTTTCTGTTGAATGCGTCCTTCGCTATGGCAATTCGAGTTTTAACCTCCTGGTGACATCTCAAGTCTTCAGTTATTGTGCTTCCAAGATATTTAAATGCACTTACTTGGCTAATGGTAGATTGTCCTATTTTAATATTGGACAACCTGCGTCTTGTACTGATGACCATACTCTTTGATTTTGCTGTGTTTATTTGCATCCCATATTCCACACAAACTTCATTCAGATCTTTCAGCATGTTATTCACTGTCCGCTCACTTTCTGCCACTAATACCATCTCATCAGCAAATCTTATACATTCTATTGTCTTTCCACCAATACATATTCCTCTTTTCCCATCTAAGCCTTTCGCAATAATCTCATCAAGGTATGCGTTATGGAACAGGGGGAAAGGCAACAACCTTGTCTAACACCTCGTCCAATGCTGCTTCCTTCTGACATTTGATTTCCAATCCTTATCCTTACTTTCTGGTGTAAATATAAATTCTGTATCAGTCGTCTCTTTTTCGAATCTACTCCTTTCCTCTTCAAAATATCCATCAGCTTGTTTCACTGAACTCTGTCAAAAGCCTTTTATAAATCTATAAAACCACAAAGATTTCTCTACCTTTTTCCATATATCTTTCTCCTATAGTTCTGAACAGGCCAATAGCATCTCTTGTTCCTTTTCCTCTTCTAAATCCAAACTGCTCCTCTGCAATCCATCTACCAGCTTGCCGTATAGCCTTCCATTCAACACTCTCAACAAGATTTTATCTGCATGAGAAATTAGACTGATGGACCGATGCTCTTCACATTTTTTAGTGTTTCTCTATTGGTATCATAACTGTTGCAAGGAAGTCCTCAAACCATTCCCCTTTTTTCATATATCTATATCTCGTTACAGAGGTAGACTATTAATTTTCTTGCTTGTTTCCCAGACTCTTCAACAGTTCTGCTGGCAAATCATCAATTCCACATGCCTTCCTATTCTTCGTCTCCTTCAGCGCCTTTTCTACTCCTGCTTCCAAGATGGTGAGTCCCTTTCCATCTTCCGGCACATATTGCTCCTCTTCAACCTTAATTTCGCTTTGCATTTCATCCCCCTTATAGAGATATTCAACATATTCTTGCCATCTGTTCAAAACTTCATGTGGTTCTTCTGTTAGAGTACCATCCGCTCTTTCTATTTCCTTGTTATTCCTCTTTCTTTTACTTTCAAAAACTATCTCCCTAGCTAGTCTATTTTATACTTTCCCTCCCTCTCCATTTCTCTATTTCGTCGCATTTTTGTTTAATCCATTTTTCCGAATTGATTACTTCCAATTAATTTACAGGTCAAGAATTATACGATACCAACTTCACTAGTATTACGCTACCAAAAGAAAGAGGAAATAATTGAAACCTCATTATTATTTAACATGAAATACAAGTTACAAATATGATACAACCTTATATCACCAATGCTTGAAGAAGAAGAAGAAGGAATGCGTATCAACTATATTAGTTTAACAAAAATGGATCAGCTATCTCTTTCACAGATAACTGAGATACAAATACGAATTTGATTTTGTGAGATGTAATCTTTTCTCTAATATCGAAATATCAAGTTCAGTCAGAGTGGCTGTTTGAAATAAAATGTTTTGCTACAACCGCCGTCATCAGGTGGATTCGCCATTTTGTACAGTGATGTATTACGATACAGAAACGAGCCTGTGACCACTGAGACAATGCCGCAGCTTACTCTAAAGTCGTAACACAACAAATATATGTCATATTAATACACACGAACCCATCCGATGATGGAGGTTTAAATCTTTGAGTCGCTTTGTGGAAAAGAAAAACAGTGACTGTTAGCAGTAAACTTTTTGTTTCATTCGATATCAATAATAGTCACTTAAAGGCTAGCCTAAAATTTTCGCATTTAAAGTTAATAATCCACTGTTGCACAATACTGATAGGAATACTGGTAGAAAAGGATCTTGGGGAAGATCAGTTTGGCTTCCGGAGAAATGTAAGAAGACGCGAGGCAATATTGACTCTACGATGTATCTTCGAGGATAACTTAACGACAGGCAAACTTAGGTTTGTAGCATTTTTGTTTTTAGAGAAAACTTTTAACAATGTTGACTGGACTATACACTTTGAAATTTTGAAGAGAGCAGAGATAAAATACTGGGAGAGAATGGTAATTTACAACTTGTAGAGATACCAGACTGCAGTGATATGAAAGGAGAGTAGTAGGGAGTGTGACAGGATTGTTACCTATTCCCAATGCGACTCAGTCTGTGTACTGAGCAACCAATAAAGGAAAATACGCAGAAATTTGGAAACAGAATGGAAATTTAAGGAGAAGAAATAAAAATTTCGAGGTTTGCTGATGACATTGTAATCCTGTCAGAGGTGCAACACACTTGGAGGAGCAGTTGAAGGGAATGGATAGTGTCTCGAAACAAAATTACAAGATGAACATCAACAAAAATAAAAAAGGTACCGGAATATAATCGAATTAAATCAGGTGATGATGAGAGAATGGGAGTAGAAATTGAGACACTGAAACAGTAGCTTAGTTTTTCTATTTGGACAGCAAACAACTGATGAGGGCTGAAGTGAAGCGAATATAAAATATAGACATGCTATAGTAAGAAAAATATTTCTGAAAAATAAAATTTAAGAAGTATTTTCTGAAAATATTTTGAGCGCAGCCTTGTGCGGAAGTACAACGTGGAAGATAAACTGTTCAGACAAGAAGAGAATAGAAGATTTCGACATGTTACACTACAGGAGAATACTGAAGATAACATTAGATCCTGTAGGAGCAGGCTATTGAATCGAATTGGGGAGAAGAGTATTTTCTGCGACACAATCTGACAAAAAGAAGGGGTCAGTTGATAGGATAAATCCTAAGGCATCGAGGGATAGTCAGTTGGTAATGGATGGAAGTCTCTGGTAAAAGTTCTAGAGAGGGACCTGGACATGAATACGGTAAGCAGGTTCTAATGGATGTAGGTCGAAGTAGATATTCAGAGATAGACTCGCACACGATAGACTAGCGTGGAGGGTCGTATGAAACCAGTGTTGGTACTGAAGCCCACAAGAACAAACCTACGTATGTCGTGCTGCTTCAGATCTGTACAACATAAGACGCCATACAGAATGCTTACTGAATAGACTGTCGTTTGTGAGACCTGAAGATGTTTTGTTAAATCAACATAGAACAGAAGTTGACAACAAATTGTATTACCAACCCTGAGGGATAATAAAATCTGTCGAAATGACTGGTCATGGCCACTTTCCCAGCTTTACTTGCTTGAACCATCACTAACGTATTGGGGCGAAGAGTTTCCCAGAACGCGATATTGTTTCTTTTAAAAACGTGGCCTAAACATCTGCGTCGGACATACGAATCAGAACAGCTCAATGACACGAGGAATCGACCGCTCTCGCTCACGTTTCTACACGTGGCGGGTGGAAGCGTCACGTGCAGTCGTTGTTAAACACGCGCCGTTAATCCGCTAACAGACCGGAGGCAGGGTGTAATTACTTTTGCGTTTCATTTAGGGGCGCGGGATTTGCAGGTCGGCGATAGCGTGCACACAGCCGTGGGCGTCCGGCGGCGCTGCGCGTGTGGGAACCATCACAGCGGGCGCCGCGCCGGCGGTCCGCGCGATTCCGCACCCAGATTTAATATCGGCCGCCATTAGGATGTAATTAAACGGGCTGTGTTTGCCGGCCCAAGTGAAAGGCTGCCTCTGTTTGAGTTGCCAGATGGCCGATCCCTAATTTTTTGGTCAGTTTCGTTCAGCATGCAATTAAACATGGCGTCCTGCGTCCGCAGGGCTGTGAAGACCGCCACAGATACCTGTCCACAAGCTTTGACAGATGGGAGCACGCAGTCACATTTGCACCAATTTTTTTTTTTCATAGAGCTTGGATAACAGATACAGGTATGTCATTACATACTACTTCAACGTGTGAGGCCGACCGATGTGGCCGGGCGGTTCTAGGCGCTTCAGTCTGGAACCGCGCGACCGCTACGATCGCAGGTTCGAATCCTGCCTCGGGCATGGATGTGTGTGATGTCCTTAGGTTAGTTAGGTTTAAGTAGTTCTACGTTCTAGGGGACTGATGACCACAGATGTTAAGTCCCATAGTGCTCAGAGCCATTTGAACCATTTTTTTTCAACGTGTGAGATGTTTGGAGAAAATGTGGGCAGGGTAACAGTCGAACTCTGTCTGTATCGACGTCGGTCAAAGCAGTAAGGGGAAATGGCGGTCTTGCGTATTTTGTTGAACGATAACGTCACAGAGTTCTCGCAGGTAAGGCACTAAACCGTAAAATTTACTACTTGTTCACCAAAGGTTATTAATCTCAATCAGTACACAAAATGTAAAGTGGAAGTAGGTGCCAAGGAATAACTGGTGAAATTACACACAATTTTCAGTAACACTCTTTATTCAAGTTTGGTGCAGGAATTTACGTTATTTAAAAAAAAAAAACCAACAATCGTTTAACAAATAAGTCACAATTTACGATAGGAAAGGACTTTTAAATTATTAAATTATTATAAAAAAATTCACGCCAGTAAAAGGCAAGTACAGACAAGCAATTTAACGTATACAACACGACGCTGTATAATATTTCAAGCTCATCTAAATTACAGGTGAATTTTACTCCATTTATTAAATGGCGCAGAATCTAACTTGTCTGCAACATATAAAGAGAAACCTGTTTACAAAAGTTCTCAAAATAGAGAAACCAAAACGCATGAGTCATGCACACGGGGGGACATTCACAATTAGTAACACTAAAATTTCCAAAATATATAAAAAAACAAATTTTATAAATTTCTGCCAGTTAACATACGGTAAACACACACGCTCGCCAGGTAGGACTTGCGAACTTTTACAACATTCTCCTTTCAAGGCACCAATTTCTACCCGCAATGAAATGACAAACTTTTGAATGGCAAGAAAACACACTAATAACCAACTACCTGTACAAAACACATAAGAACGTTGAGTAAAAGCCTTAAAAGGTATTGAATTGAAAAACAAACAGAGAGGCACCCACATGCCTTGCTCATACTGTGGCATCAAGCAGTCAGGCCTGCAAGGTGAGTGGTCTGCCAAGCGAGTGAGCTCATTCTTATTTATCGAGTAACAAGAACTCTAGTACTCACAATCAAGTTACAAGTTATTCTCCTGTGTGAATATTACGCAACGGAAACGCACATCTGACTGTTAGTAATTTACACAACTCTGACTGTTCACTACCCACTGGCAACACCACATTTTCTTTCTTATTTAACGGCTTTGATCAACACGTGGCCATCGCACTGAATATGAATGGCGCACACATTATAAATTCTGGGTATCATGACAACATACTATTCGGAGGAAATGGCCACCAATCTTTTTCTTTTCACTATCTTATTTATTCCGATAAATTCTATAATCTGAACACACTAATTCTATAACCTACAACAATAACACGTGAGAAATTGCGCCCAGTGGGCATGGCTTTACATTGGTGATTCTCTATCTTATGGTCTCGAAATTATCTAACACTACAGTGCACTTTCTGGATAGGATGGTGGATCTTTTGCTATATCTCACACTTCGACTCTCACAACCATCATCACGAAACTTTCCTCCAGACCGAGCGGTACAAAAAGGAACATGCATAACCCACTGCCTAGGAAACTATCTTGTTACTCTCCCATGCCAACCACACATACTTAAATTTCATGAAATACATCACACTGGCAACATACAATACAAAGAATAGTCACAACGTTATAATCACATCACTTTCAGCTTTTCCTCTTCAATTCGTATTCATCCCAGTTTCACACGACACTGCTCCACTTCGTAACTTTTCTTTCCTACTATGAACTCTGGAGGATATATGCACGTCTTCCTGTGCAATGCAAGCCAAGTGGCGTTGTTGGATAGACGGCTGAGTCACCTTGCTTCACTCTCAGAGTGTTATAGTTTGATTCAAGCGTCACACGGAAACATAACACGCAAAGTAATATTAAGAACATATTCGTCACACACGCGTGTCCTCAACTGATACCATGGACGAGTACTTCTCTTTATCCTTTGTCACATACACAGATTGAGACTCACACAGCACTCACCACGTGGAAGTACTCGTCTCTAATTTCAAGTCCTGCACACGCCATTTCTTAAATATTTCCAACTTATAGAACATACGCTAGTAATTCAGCTTAACTTGAGCACTCGGAAGTATTTCAACTTATTGCTACACGTGGTTTCATTGCGACCGTTGGTCATTTGCGAAGATTACTACGATCTCCTTAATATTACCTGCCTGACATTTAATTCTCCCCACAAAAGTTCCTGAAATAGAGAAATTATTATTCCAAACTACTCTTAAGTATTTCACATGCATAGCATGTCTCCACTCTTTTGTCTTTACGGAGCACACCTAAGACAGGTCTTACCAACACTAGATCCAGCGGCAGAGTGCTGAAACATGGCCGTTCTTCAGGTCATCTCGCACCTCCGTCGAGGTGGGGGAAGACCATGCTACCCATTGGTCAGCCACATTTCAGGCGGCCAAAGCTCCGGTAAATTTCATCTCTTTGGTTCCACCAAAGGTGACCAAAAGATCGTCTCAAAGATGATCATATATTCACATTGACTATCTGCGGTTAGCAGACGACCATACATTCATTCATTTCACAGATCACACCAAACTGGATGTAGGGATTTATTTTGTGGGAGTGCACATGTGATCAATTAAATAAATAAATTGTCATTCTTTCCCACACTGGTATCCGGCTTCGCTGTATTAATTGAAATTGAGTTATTATTAGAAAACATTTGTTGTACTGACAAGAATAACGAAGAATGTTGTGCCTATTTTCAATGTCGGGCGGTACTGTACCCTTTCAAAACAACATTTTTTGCTGACTAGAAACAATATAAAAAATCCACTTCGGCGTACATTAAACTTGCTTGATTATAGCCAAATATACATAAACACAAATTTACGTAAGTTACAGCTTCCAGATGAGCAGAAATTCGTTAAGCAATTGACTAGTTCTTAACACGAGGCAAAAGGAATTTTTCTTCTTTCTTAGAGTACCTTTTATACGTGAGTCTAGTAATAATAGTTGTGGCAGGCGAGAGAATGGATCAGGTCTTAGTGCCTTGCATTTTAAACAGTACAGTCATTGGTGCCTTAGACTTTCACAGACATGGCAGAGGCTAATAATCGATGCTAGTCTGCTGTTTGTGCCTTCGTTGCTCCATCCATAATGGTTTTTGGTGCCTAAGTAGCAGAATTCCCTAACTTCGTCTACATCGTGATCCCCAATTCTGATGTTTAGTTTCTCGCTGTTCTCATTTCTGCTCCTTCTTACTACTTTCGTCTCAATCGTCCATCAATCTATATTCAAAGTCATCAGACTGTTTATTTCATCCAACAGGTCCTGTAATTCTTCTCCACTTTCACTCAGGATAGCAATGTCATCGGCGAACCTTATCACCGATGTCCTTTTACCTTGAATTTTAATCCCACTCTTGAACCTTTCTTTTATTTACTTCATTGCTTCTTCGATGTATAGACTGAACAACAGGGGCGAAAAGACTACATTCCTGTCTTACACTCTGTTTAATCCGAGCGCTTCGTTCTTGGTCTTCCAGTCTTATTGTGCCCTCTTGGTTCTTGTACACATTGTATATCACTCGTGTTTCCCTATAGGTTACTCCAATTTTTCTCAGAATTTCCGACATTTTGCACTATTTTACATTGTCGAACGCTTTTTCTTGGTCGAAAAATCCTTTGAACGTGTCTTGATTTTTCTTCAGTCTTGCTTTCATTGTCAGCTGCAACTCAGAACTGCCTCTCTGGTGCCTTTACCTTTGCTAAAGCCAAAATGATCGTTATCTAATAGAACCTCAATTTTCTTTTCCATTCTCCTGTATATCATTCTTGTCAGCAACTTCGATTCATGAGCTGTCAGGCTGATTGTGCGGTGATTCTCGCACTTTTCGGCTCTTTCAACATTCGGAATTGTGTGGATGATGTTTTTCCGAAAATCTTATGGTATATTGCCGGTTTCATACATTCTACACACCAACGTGAATAGTCGTTTTGTTGAAACTTCCTGGCAGATTAAAACTGTGTGCCGGACCGAGACTCGAACTCGGGACCTTCGCCTTTCGCGGGCAAGTGGCCTACCAAGTGAGCTACCCAAGCACGACTCACATCCCGTCCTCATAACTTTACTTCTGCCGGTACCTCGTCTCCTACCTTCCGAACTTTACAGAAGCTCTCCTGCGAACCTTGCAGAACTAGCACTCCTGAAAGAAAGGTTACTGGGGAGACATGGCTTAGCCACAGCCTGGGGGATGTTTCCAGAATGAGATTTTCACTCTGCAGCAGAGTGTGCGCTGATATGAAACTTCCTGGCAGATTAAAACTGTGTGCCAGACCTAGACTCGAACTCGGGACCTTTGCCTTTCGCGGGCAAGTGCTTCTGTAAAGTTTGGAAGGTAGGAGACGAGGTACTGGCAGACGTAAAGCTGTGAGGACGGGGCGTGAGTCGTGCTTGGGTATTTCAGTTGCTAGAGCACTTGCCCGCGAAAGGCAAAGGTCCCGAGTTCGAGTCTCGGTCCGGCACACGGTTTTAATCTGCCAGGAAGTTTCATATCAGCCCACAATCCGCTGCAGAGTGAAAATCTCATTCTAGTCGTTTTGTTGTTACTTCTCCCAACGATTTTAGATATTGCAGTGGAATGTTATCTACCCCTTCTGCCTATTTCGATCTCAAGTCGTCAAAAGCTCTTTCAACTTCTGATTCTAATACTGGATCCCATATCTCTTCTAAATCAGCTCCTGTTTCTTCTTCTATCACGTCAGACAAATATCCCCCCCTCAGGAGTCTTCAGTGTACTGTTTCCACCTGTTATCAGTGGTACTTCCATTGTACCCTTAATGTCACCACCCTTGCTTTTAATTTCACGGAAAATTGTTTTGACTTTTCTGTATGCTTCAGGCAATTTTTCATATTTTTTATGCAGCCATTCCGCCTTAGTTTCCCTGTACTTCCTGTTTATTTCATTCCTAAGTAATTTATGTTTCTATAATCCTAAATTTCTCTGTACATTTCTGTACTTCCTTCTTCCATCAATTAACTGAAGTACTTCTTTTGTTGCCATGGTTTCATTGTAGTTACCTTCCGTAACGATAGAAATATCATTACCAACTTGTATAAGCTGTTTCATTTCAATAATATAGATTTTTTTCGTAACTTCTTATTACGAGTATTAGCCGTGCATAGATGGATAACTATATATAGAACGGAGTGAGGTGTCAGAGCTAGCATGGTACACTTCTGCCATATAGCAGCAACAGTGATAAACTGAGCTCACCTATCACAGTACGGCGCTGCCCCCAGACAGATAATCTTAACTTGTAGATATATTTTTGAACTTTACTTTTTAAATAACGACGTATGTATTGTTATACGTAATTTTGTAAAACTGCATTTATCATTGTAATTGTCATGAACGTACGTACAAACAAACGTTCATGGTCAGGACTTTAGTTTTAAGACATAACCAGTCGGGGATTTCCCGCAGAAGGGTTTTGGCGGCAAAGTTACTACCTTTTTATTCACTAGAACATTCTCTAAGTAGAGGCGAATTACAGTCTCAAGTTACATGTGAAATGGTGGACATGTATATTGCGCTGTGGTGGCAAAATTGAGGATAATTGTTATAAAAGTCTCAGTTGGAAGAGATAAAGTTGCTACTATTAATTCTGCAGTGTTTTTAAGCAGCTCTTATCCAAGGACGAAGGGGTGGCTATACATTTTGTGGGCCATTTTGAAATTGCTGTATGCTGGGTTACAGCATGCATTACATTGCAGAAAGATCTATTATGCTGGTCAAGTATGAAGACAGAAGGTACTACATCTAAGCCATAATTAAAAGCTGAAAATTCATCATACTGTAGCTGTTCTCATAAGAGGGTAGAAGCAGTGCTCACCACCTGTTAAAAGACCAAAGTACATTTTTTATTGGTACAGTTAAATGTATAATAGTTTTTATACTAAGATGACATACTGTAACAGTCATGACCTTCTTTCTCTCTTTGTGAAGATATTTGACCTGGTTATAAATATAACATGCTCTAAACTTCTATTACATCGTTACGTTGCCAAAGAATCTCTACCTGCTATTTTGCTATAAATATTACTACAAATTGAAGCAGTGCTGCAGAAGGAGACACCAAATGGTACTGTGCTCTTTTACTTACCAACAACACAAAAATGCTGTGGTGGCATTTCAGTCTACATGATTTCATGAACTTATTCGCGTGTGACGAAACTAAACACCCATTTTATAAAGCGCAGGATACAGTGGTTTTTGTTTAATGAAAGTACGAGTATAATCACATCATTGCAGACTTGTTTCGACATAAAAGTGTAATGTTTTAATAATAGTTACAAAGCAAAGTTCTATACAGAGTGATCACATTTTGTAAAGTAAAACGAAAGTAATGATTAGTAGGTACACTACTAATAAGCTCATCGCCACAGTAGCTAAGCATCTTCAATGCTTAACAGGTTATTTTAACTGACTATTTCACTGTACATTTATTTATAAGTGTATCGTGTTTACAATAGAGGTGTTTTGTGCAGATAGACTGAAAAAGAATACTTTAATCTGCACACAACACCTGTATTGTAAACACGAAACTCTTATAAATGAATGTACAGTGAAATAGTCAGTGAAAATAACCTGTTCATTCTAATTAACCCAGTACATGTATGGTGTCAATGTTAGTCATTTGCAATGTAACGTAATGGTCTCTAAGTGTTTCCCATTAATATTTGTGCACTCTTCTTCAGTGTTTGTAATAACGTTACCTTGTCGGTTTCTTTAACCAAAATTCGATTTGTTTGGTAAGGTACAAGCTCTGCATTCTAGAGAGAGATCAGTAAAGTGAATGTTGATTAATTACTACATGCAAGTGTCCGGCCACAAACATTTATGAGTCCAGTCACTGCTCACTGCCAGTTACAGGCAAATAAGCATCCATATTAGGATAAACTGGCTTGGGAATCGTGCTTCCCAGTACCTATGTTTTTATTTGCAATTTCAGTCACTGACCATTTTAGAAATGTTCCTCTCTCTTAAACTGAACTGCCTGATGAGTTATTCATTATCGCAGTATCTAAAGCCTTAAAGAACTTCAAACATATATCTTCATTCCTTAATCGTTCTGTATACGACATTTTTGCCTACTGATTCGTCTGGACGGTTCTTTTAAACTTCATCATTAGTAAGTTGTGATCTGACTCTATATCTGTACCTGAAGTCGGGAGCTCAGTCTCACAATGATGTAATGTAACTGGTATCTTCTTTCCAACGTTTTCAAAGTATACCTCCTCCTCTTGTGATTCTTGACCAGTGTATTCGCTATTACTAGCTAAAATTTATTGCAGAACTCAATTAGTCTGTTCTTCTCTAGTTGCGTTTAGCAACTCCATATTCTTCCGTAACCGTTTATTCTTCTCCCTGCCCTAGAACTGCAGTCCAGTCCCCCATGACTATTAGATTTTGGTCTCTCTTTCTGCACTGAATTACCTGATGAATATGCTCATGTACTTTCTTTTCTCGTTATCTTCAGCTTGTGACGCCAGCATGTGTGCCAAAACTATTGTCACTGGTGTAGGTTTGCTATTGATTCTGATGAGAATGCCACTGTCACTAAACTGTCTACAATAACTCACTCTGCTCTACCCCTTTTCATAACGAATCCTACAATGGTTAAACCATTTTCTGGTGCTGTTTGTAACATCCCCCCCCCCACTTATCGACCTTAATGACAGTGAAAAATTAAACCGCTTGCACCTAATAGAAATTTCGGAAAAGCAATCGTCACTGCAGTTAACTTGTCGGTAAAGAGGGAGGAAAGGGTTACATCTAAATGAAAGGAAAAATGCAAATGAAATTGGTGAAAATTAATTTTGAGAAAAGGGTAAAATTAATAAAGAAAGTAAATGTGCAGTCGTTACATTAACAATTAATTGTCGTTAATTAGATATTTGAGATTTGGGGAAAATAACGGTCGCCAGTCCTATGGACAACTACTATAATAACTGAAAATGAAAGATTAAGCACATATAATTAGCACTAAAAGCGTGGCAACTGAACGTTGACACGTGCTGTGTGAAAACTGAATGTTTGTCAGAAGTAATAAATTTCGCTACACTCTGACTTAATTTAGCAAAAGAATTAATAAAACCGGAAAATTGAAAGTTAACTTAGTGACTGAAATTAATAGTGAACTTTGTTTCTGAAGCACTACGAAAGGTTAGTCTTGGGCTACCTCAATAATCATTTCAAAAGCTACTTGAATCTACACAATTTAGAAATATGTGATTTAACTTTGAACTTGAATTAAATGATTCTGAACAATTAACAATAGTAAAATTAAGTACGTACCAAGCTGAGCTGCAGTCATAGGTAAGCTAAAATATGGTAACAAAACTCGCACTCTTAATTTCTGCTTGTGTAATCTAAATATTGTAGCCAACTTTAAATACTTTAACTGAACTTTGAAATTAAAGCAGTGAAATGGAATGATATTACTTTTATGCTGGCGTATGAATTTCAACGACACTCGGGTTCATTCCAGAAAAGGAAGGGACCCTGCTTGGTAATGCAATTGGGACAATGAGCAGACAAAGGTTCATGCTAAGTTGCTGTACTTTTGTGATGCAACAGTCTGAAAAGCTGAGGTCTGCCATACAGTTCTAAAACGTACTTTTAGTCTTCCTTGTTGGTTGATTGAAGGTTTGCAGTCGTCGATCGGGGAGGTGGCGACAGTCACTCATTGTCGGCAGTCGCTGTTGCAGAAGCTGGATGTTGGCGCGCCTTCTTCTCGACACGGTCACCAGGCGAAGTGGGCCCTTGATGTGCGCCAGCTAATGCTTCCCGTCCGCGACACCGTGTCAGAAACTATCATAGCAAGTCGAGCGCAATTACATGCTGCCAAACCTCGAAAGCGCGGCAACTCGTGGAAGCGTCACACCACACACCTGCTCCACCGCCCTACTCCAGCCAGACTCCGCTCTGCCCGCGCTCCACGCGGCAGAGTTCACACTACCAAAGATCCTAAACACTTCGGTTCTCCACACGACCTATCGATGTAATCGTTCGATAGCATAGTTTTCCCTAGGCAAGACCCAGTGTAAAAATACAAATAATATTTACAAAACAAAACAATTATACATCGACATAAATGCATATATATATACAAATAGTAAAACAATTACAATATATAAAGACACAGAAATGTCATATCTTCAGGTAAAAAAATAAGGAAAAAAAATTTATAGTACAATAGATGGAAATAGGAGGATATGCATTTCCGGCGTTACATGTTCATATTACCCATATTACCCTATACTAATCAGCATGGTGGTGAAGGGCTTCAGGTGTGGGGAAGCATCGTGTTGGATAAACATGTGGATCTGGTGGCTGGAAGATTTCTGTTGACACCCAGAGGTACGGAGGTTAGCCAGCTTGAATCTCAGTGCTGGGCATAATTTTCGTCATAATTTGGCTCAGCCAGGAGATGTAGTGGCAAATGTTTATGACGATGCTGACTGATTTCTGAAGTTACCAGCAATAAAATACAGAGATTGAAAGGTTACATATGTCTTGTACAGAAACCAGTCTGAGGTTGTAAGAGTCAAATGACATGAAAGTAAGGCATCAGTTGACTCAAGGAGTGAAATACGTTTGTAGCTTATAACTGATACTATTCAACCTGTACATTGAGCAAACAGTAAGGGAAACCAAGGAGAAATTTGGGAAGGTAATTGCGGTCTGGCACAGTAGGCAAAGCACAGGGAATGTCAGTTGAATGGAATAGATGGTCTCTTGAAAATAGATTATAAGACAGAAATCAATCATTTAGGGTAACTGAATGTAGTCGAATGAAATCAGGTGAAGCTGCGGACACTGTGTTAAGAAATTACATCAGAAAGTAAGAATACTTTTATTATTTCGGAAGTAAAGTAACTAACGAGGATGGACGTAAAGAGGATATAAAATGTCCACTGGCAATATCAAGAAGAGCTTTACTGACGAAGAGAAATTTTTTAACATGGAATACGGATTTAAGTGTTAAGTTGTCTGTTCTGAAATTCTTGCAGTGTAACAATACTTAGAAGTGAAACTTGGGCGATAAATATTAGAGACAAGAAGAGAATGGAACCTTTTGTTCAGAAGAATTTAGAACATTAGAGGATTGGGCCATCAACCAATGAAGAGACACTGAATAAAGTGGGGGAGGAGGGAGAGAGAACTTTATTGCACAATTCGATTGAAAGAAGATATAGGTTGAGAGGACAACCCAGAGAAGAGTGGACATCGTCAGTCTCACAGTAGAGAGAAGTGTAAGAGTTGTAATGTTACAGGGAGACCGAGGCATGACTACAGTGAGCAGGTACAACTGGGATTGGGTTGCAGTAGTCAGGTAGAAATGAAGAGGCTTGCGCACCGAAGACTAGCGTGCAGACTTGCATCGAATTAACAACAGGACAGAAGACCAAAACAACAGCGCCACAATCTAATTAATCGCCTTGTGTTGTACGAGGGGTGTTCAGTAAGTAAAGCAACACATTTATTTTCTGAAAGCAGGTCGTTTTATTCAGGATTCCAGTACACCATACTATTCCCCTCTCTTTGGCTACAAAACCCTATTTTTCAACATAATATCTGTTGAACTGCGACTGCCTTAGGCCCTTTACTGGGAGGGGCTGTATGCACGCATGGCACCACCCTACTGGCCGACGTCAGAGCTACCGACTTGCCGCATTAATAACTTCCACGTCACTGTACTGCTCCCCATGCAGTGCATCCTTAATTGGGCCAAACAGATGGAAGTCGCAAGGTGCGAATCCAGGCTGTAGAGCCGCTGACTGAGGAAGGACAGTCCATTAAAGTTTGTTGAGCTCCTCTTAGGTGCGCCGACTTGTAAGAGGGTTTACATTGTCATGGAGAAGGAGAAGATCGTTTGCATTTTTCTGGCGACGAACACGCTGATCGTTTCTTCAATTTCCTGAGGGTAGCACAGTAGACTTTAAAGTTAATCGTTGAACCATAAGGGAGGGCATCAAATACAATATTGGCCATTAAAATTGCTACACCACGAAAGTGACGTGCTACAGAAGCGAAATTTAACCGACAGGAAAAAGATGCTGTGATATGCAAATGATTAGCTTTTCAGAGCATTCACACAAGATTGGCGCCGGTGGCGACACCTGCATCGTGCTGACATGAGGAAAGTTTCCAACCGATTTCTCATACACAAACAGCAGTCGACCAGCGTTGCCTGGTGAAACGTTGTTGTAATGCCTCGTGTAAGGAGCAGAAATGCGTACCATCACGTTTCCGACTTTGATAAAGGTCGGATTGTAGGCTATCGCAAATGCGGTTTATCGTATTGCGATATTGCTGCTCGCGTTGATTGGGATCCAATGACTGTTAACAGAATATGGAATCGGTGCGTTCAGGAGGGTAATACGGAACGCCGTTCTGGATCCCAACGGCCTCGTATCACTAGCACTCGAGTAGACAGGCATCTTTTCCGCATGGCTGTAACGGATCGTGCAGCCACGTCTCGATCCCTGAATCAACAGATGGGGACGTTTGCAAGACAACAAACATCTTCACGAACAGTTCGACGACGTTTGCAGCAGCATGGACTATCAGCTCGGAGACCGTGGCTGTCGTTACCCTTGACGCTGCATCACAGACAGGAGCGACTGCGATGGCATACTCAACGACGAACCTGGGTGCACGGACGGCAAAACGTTATTTTTTCGGATGAATCCAGGTTCCGTTTACAGCTTCATGAATGTCGCATCCATGTTTGGCGACATCGTGGAGAACGCACGTTGGAAGCGTGTATTCGTCATCGCCATATTGGCTTATCACCCGGCGTGATGGTATGGGGTGCCATTATTTACACGACTCGGTCACCTCTTGTTAGCATTGACGGCACTTTGAACAGTGGACGTTACATTTCAGATGTGTTACGACCTGTGGCTCTACCCTACATTCGATCCCTGCGAAACCCTACATTTCAGTAGGATAATGCACGACCGCATGTTGCAGGTCCCTACGGGCCTTTCTGGATACAAAAAATGTTGAACTGCTGCCCTGGCCAGCACATTCTCCAGATCTCTCACCAATTGAAAACGTCTGGTCAATGGTGGCCGAGCAACTGGCTCGTCACAATACGCCAGTCATTACTCTTGATGAACTGTGGTATCGTGTGGAAGCTGCATGGGCAGCTGCACCTGTAAACGCCATCCAACCTCTGTTTGACTCAATTCCCAGGCTTATCAAGGCCGTTATTACGGCCAGAGGTGGTTGTTCTGGGTACTGATTTCTCAGGATCTATGCACCCAAACTGCGTGAAAATGCAATCACATCTCAGTTCTAGTATAATATATTTGTCCAATGAATACCCGTTTATCATCTGCATTTCTTCTTGGTGTAGCAATTTTAATGGCCAGTAGTGTAGAATAACCCTTTCAGAGTCCCAGAAGACCGTTCCCATGACTTTACCGGCTGAGCGTGCGTCTCTATACTTTTTTTCGGAGGAGGATTGCCGTTTTGTTTCCGGTTCGATGTGATGAACCCATGTTTCGACGCCTGTTATGATGTTCGAAAACGTTTGTCACCATCAGCCTCATACTGCACAGCTCTTTCTTCGTTGCTCTTTATGGTCTTCCGTTAGTCGGCGAGGATCCCAGTGGGCACAGACCTCTAAGTACTCCAGCTGGTGAACGAGCGTGTCAGCAATACCAAATAAAGACATTCAGAGCAGCGAGGTGCTAGTTGTGATCCGTCGATTACCACGAATGAGCATGCCCCATATTCCAACACTGCAGGAATCACAGGTGTGTGCGGCTGGCCGGCACGTCGGAGATCGGACAGGTTAGCCCGACTTTGTTCCTCGCCCAACGACTCACTGTGCTTTTGTTCACTGCCAGGTCTCTGTAGACATTATCCAAGCGCTTATGTATATTTGCTATCTCTGATTTTCCGCCAAAAGAAAGTCAATGACAACTCTCTGCATGAAACGCTCCATTACAAACACCATTTTGAAGGAGACGTATTGCGCCGATACTTGTCGGAACTATAGAGCTGCAGCAGGAGTACTCCACGATGTCCCAAAACAAATTCCGGATATTTTCAACTGAAATTGTCCGAGAGAAAGAATGTTGCATTGGTTATTGAACGCTTCTCGTACATTAAATGACAAGCCTTCCACGTCAGTAAGAAATTTTTTTCTGTATTTTTTCACGCCTCTAGCAGGGAGAACCAACAATTTCCATGTTATCTGTATTCTAGTTCTGCAGTAATATTCTCTCTTGCCGCGTGGGATTAGCCGAGAGGTCTGAGGCGCTGCAGTCTTGTACTGTGAGACTTGTCCCGGCGGAGGTTCAAGTCCTCCCTCGGGCGTGGCCGAGTGTGTTTGTCCTTAGGATAATTTAGGTTATGTAGTGTGTAAGCTTAGGGACTAATGACCTTAGCAGTTAAGTCCCATAGCATTTCACACACATTTGAACATAGTATTCTCTCCCACCCTTCACAAAAGTCAGTTATCCTAAGAGAGAAGAGTTGTGTGCACCAGCTAACTGCGAACTGTATAAACTTTTCTTTGTATACAAACATATTTTATCTATGAGTTGTGAAATAAAGAAGAGGGAATAACTTGTAACATGTCTAGGCAAGTGTGGAAAACCACATAAAAAACACAGCCGCATTTGATTCAGGCCTGCTCCATCTTCTCGCTGCGCAAGTTAGTGCTCTGCTCTTTAAACAGTGCGATGGGGATCGCAGACAATGGAGACATCCATTGGACTACGAAGTCTTTCGTCTTTATTAAAAGCATGTGATCACACGCCAGAATACTGTAACGAAATGCAGGAAGACCTGCAGATGATCGACGCTAGATGCAGGAAGTGGCAATTGACTCTCAACATAAACAAATGTATTGCGAATATGTAGACAGAAAAATCTTTTATTTTGAGATTACTGGAAGTAGTTATTTCCATGAAATATTTAGGAGTATGTGCACACAAAATTAATCAGGAGTAACAGAGATGCCAGATTGAGACTCATTGGAAGAATCCTCAGTATATGTAGTCCATTAACAAAGGCAACAGCATACAAAACACATGTTCGACCAGTACTGGTACTTGAACATTGCTCGTCAGCACGGGATCCATGTTTTATAGGACGTATAGAGGAAATAAGGAAGATCCAAAGAACAGAAGGACGTTTCGTGAAAGGTTCATTTAATAAGCGACAGCCAACTTCAGTGGCAGATTCTGCAAATGAGGCGTTCTGCATCACGGTATGATTTACTGTTAAAGTTCCGATATGGTTCATTCCTGTAAGATTCGTCCAATAGGCCTATATTGCTTCCTCGTACGCGTATCTCGCTAAAAGACTATCAAGATAAAATTAGAGAGATTCGAGCTCACACAGAGACGCCAGCAATCGTCCTCCCTGGAAACCATACGCAACTGGAACAGGAAAAGGGGGAAAGTGACATTGGTACAAAAAGTACCATTCACCACACTCCATAAGGTGGCTTGCGAGGTATAGATGTAGATTTAGATGTAGAGATCAAGCTGTAATGAAATCAAAGGGTGGAAATAAGTGTCTGGATACTTCAAATAGTGTATATCGCAACGATACTACCGTAAAAACTCGGTAATTTGTAGTTATTACAGATGGTGAATATCAAACAGTCTTGATTATGAAAAATGGGTCCAACACGGTATGTAATCGGATGCTTCTACAGACGACATGCGTTACTAGTTGTAGTGGCAGGGCGCTTCAGAGGCAACTCGGACAGTGCTGCAGGTAAGTCTTCTTATAGGGAATTGTAATAATGGGAGACTTCCAGTTGCCACCTGTGTAATGATAGGGTGAAGCGATTAGAACTAGTGTCATAGTGATTCGTGTGAGATTGTTCAGAATATCTTGTCTGAAAACTACTACAAGTAGATAGGGGACAGACACGTGGGGGAAATGTCTAAGAACATCTAGTAATGGAACGTCCCCTTTGAACAATTATACATGACTCTGCTTAAACTGACACACAATATTTTTAGCGCAACGGAATCTGACTTTCAATAAGCCCTACAAAAGAATGGCCCTGACTAACATTAAACTATACCTTTCACAAATCACTTACCTCACAAAAATCTTCGTTACTCGAACTACTGCAATACAGAGAGCGCCACTACTGCCAGCTAAATAAAAGATTCAAACTACTGAAGGCACTAACTACTGATAGGCATAGTTAGCAAATGAAAGATTTTGATAGAGAACAAACAATGTATTTACCTTAATAGTGTTCAAAAGTCATAATATACAATCCTGGAAATGGAAAAAAGAACACATTGACACCGGTGTGTCAGACCCACCATACTTGCTCCGGACACTGCGAGAGGACTGTACAAGCAATGATCACACGCACGGCACAGCGGACATACCAGGAGCTGCGGTGTTGGCCGTCGAATGGCGCTAGTTGCGCAGCATTTGTGCACCGCCGCCGTCAGTGTCAGCCAGTTTGCCGTGGCATACGGAGCTCCATCGCAGTAGCATGCCGCGACAGCGTGGACGTGAACCGTATGTGCAGTTGACGGACTTTGAGCGAGGGCGTATAGTGGGCATGCGGGAGGCCGGGTGGACGTACTGCCGAATTGCTCAACACGTGGGGCGTGAGGTCTCCACAGTACATCGATGTTGTCGCCAGTGGTCGGCGGAAGGTGCACGTGCCCGTCGACCTGGGACCGGACCGCAGCGACGCACGGATGCACGCCAAGATCGTAGGATCCTACGCAGTGCCGTAGGGGACCGCACCGCCACTTCCCAGCAAATTAGGGACACTGTTGCTCCTGGGGTATCGGCGAGGACCATTCGCAACCGTCTCCATGAAGCTGGGCTACGGTCCCGCACACCGTTAGGCCGTCTTCCGCTCACGCCCCAACATCGTGCAGCCCGCCTCCAGTGGTGTCGCGACAGGCGTGAATGGAGGGACGAATGGAGGCGTGTCGTCTTCAGTGATGAGAGTCGCTTCTGCCTTGGTGCCAATGATGGTCGTATGCGTGTTTGGCGCCGTGCAGGTGAGCGCCACAATCAGGACTGCATACGACCGAGGCACACAGGGCCAACACCCGGCATCATGGTGTGGGGAGCGATCTCCTACACTGGCCGTACACCACTGGTGATCGTCGAGGGGACACTGAATAGTGCACGGTACATCCAAACCGTCATCGAACCCATCGTTCTACCATTCCTAGACTGGCAAGGGAACTTGCTGTTCCAACAGGACAATGCACGTCCGCATGTATCCCGTGCCACCCAACGTGCTCTAGAAGGTGTAAGTCAGCTACCCTGGCCAGCAAGATCTCCGGATCTGTCCCCCATTGAGCATGTTTGGGACTGGATGAAGCGTCGTCTCACGCGGTCTGCACGTCCAGCACGAACACTGGTCCAACTGAGGCGCCAGGTGGAAATGGCATGGCAAGCCGTTCCACAGGACTACATCCAGCATCTCTACGATCGTCTCCATAGGAGAATAGCAGCCTGCATTGCTGCGAAAGGTGGATATACACTGTACTAGTGCCGACATTGTGCATGCTCTGTTGCCTGTGTCTATGTGCCTGTGTTTCTGTCAGTGTGATCATGTGATGTATCTGACCTCAGGAATGTGTCAATAAAGTTTCCCCTTCCTGGGACAATGAATTCACGGTGTTCTTATTTCAATTTCCAGGAGTGTAGTTTCGGAGACTGGTGAGGGATGGTACTTTAATATTTTGCTATGAGAGACCCGGGGTCTCCGCTGCCTCATTACAGATTACAGCAATGGCTCCCTCAGCACAATATATACTGTCTCTCAAAAGTATCGCGACACACTTATGTAATGTGGAACTAACCACTAGATGTCGCGACAGGCGGACCGGCCGGTATTAACTGGAGGTGGGGTGTATTATGTAGTCAGCACACAAGCAGAAACGGCGGAAAGGATCGGTCAGGAGAGCTCAACGACTTGGAAGCTGGACGAGCCATTGGATGTCACCTGAGTAACAAATCCATCAGGGACATTTCAGTCCTTTACAAAGCTGTCCGACTGTCGGTGATGTGATTGTGAAGTGGAAGAAGGAATGAAAAATGTCAGCTAAACCGAGACCAGGCAGACCTTATGTACTGATGGACAGCGACCGTTGTACATTGCGGAAGGTGGTTGTAAAATACTGCATGAAATCAGCGGGTGGAATCACTTGTGATTTCCAAATTGCTCCCAGTGGTCCAGCAACACAAAGTCTGTGCGTAAGGAGTTAAAGAGAATTTGGTACAATGGTTGAGCAGCTGATCGTAATCCACACATTTCTGTATTCAGACATACTTCAGGTGCTGTAGAGTGACGCCATTGGATAGTGGATGATTGGAAACGAGTGATCTGGAGTGATGAGTAACGCTATAGCCTGTGGCAAGGGTTTGGGTTCTGGGAATGCCTGGGGAAGTGAAGTACAGCGGAGGAGGTGTTGTGAGATAAAGGTGTTTTCCATGTTTAGGATGTGATCCCATTGTCGATAAATGCAGAAGCATATGAACACATTTTGCAACATTGTGTACTGCGAACAATGGAGGAAGGGTTCGGAGACGACGATTGTTCGTATCAGCATGACAGTGCAACCCGTCATAAAGTAGCATCTACTGGGAAATGGTCTGTGGATAAGGACATACCTGAATGGGCTGGCTTGCCCAGAGTCCCGACTTGAGCCATCTGTGAGATGAATTGTAACGTCGATTTTTGACCACTCTGCAGCGTTCAGCATCACTACCTCCTCTGGTTTCGGCTTTTGAGAGAGATCTGTCTGCAGTTCCTCCATATACATTCAGATACCTCCAGACCATATTACTGTCCCTAAAATGTATCCGGATGGTTTTGATCAGATAGTGACTGCATTTCGTTTGAGGTTTGTTGTATTACTCTGTTTTTTGTTTTGTACGTTTTGGTATCGCATGTTACGGGTTTTCTCATTGTTGTGAAGTTCACTGAAGAACCAAAGAAACTGGTACACCTGCGTAATATCGTGTAGGGCCCCAGAGAGCACTCAGAAGTGGCTCAACACGTGGCATGGACTCAACTAATGTCTGAAGTCGTGCTGGAGGGAACTGACACCATGAATCCTGCAGGGCTGTCCATAAATCCTTAAGAGTGCGAGAGGGGGGAGGTCTCTTCTGAACAGCACGTTGCAACGAATCCTAGATATGCTCAATAATATTCATGTCTGGGCATTCTGGTGGCCAGTGAAAGTGTTTAAATTCAGAAGAGTGTTCCTGTAGCCACTCTGTAGCAATTCTGGACGTCAGGGATGTATTTATTTATTTATTTATTGTTCCGTGGGACCAAATTAAGGATAAATCTCCATGGTCATGGAATGAGTCAATACATGAAATTATAACACGATAGTAGAAACAGATAAAATGAAATATAACAAACATATTCAGGCGACATGTCGTAAGTTTAAATTAAAAAAATCAACAATGTAACACTGGAATTTTCTTAATTTTTTAGCTTTTCCAGGAGCTCCTCGACAGAATAGCAGGAGTGAGCCATGAGGAAACTCTTCAGTTTGGACTTAAAAGTGTTAGGGCTACTGCTAAGATTTTTGAGTTCTTGTGGTAGCTTATTGAAAATGGATGCAGCAGAATACTGCACTCCTTTCTGCACAAGAGTTAAGGAAGTGCATTCCACATACAGATTTGATTTCTGCCTAGTATTAACTGAGTGAAAGCTGCTAACTCTTGGGAATAGGCTAATATTGCTAACAACAAACGACATTAAAGAAAATATATACTGTGAGGGCAATGTCAGAATTCCCAGATTTTTGTATAGGGGTCGACAAGAGGTTCTCGAACTTACACCACATATAGCTCGAACAGCCCGTTTTTGAGCCAAAAATACCCTTTTTGAATCAGAAGAATTACCCCAAAAAATAATACCATACGACATAAGCGTATGAAAATATGCGAAGTAGACTACTTTTCGTGTTGAACTGTCACATATTTCAGATACTGTTCTAATGGTAAATAAAGCAGCATTTAGTTTCTGAACAAGATCCTGGACATGGGCTTTCCACAACAGCTTACTATCTATCCGAACGCCTAGCAACTTGAACTGTTCCGTCTCGCTTACAATATGCCCATTCTGTCTGATCAAAATATCGGTTCTTGTTGAATTGTGAGTTAGAAACTGTAAAAACTGAGTCTTACTGTGATTTAGCATCAAATTGTTTTCCACAAGCCACGAACTTATTTCATGAACTACATTATTTGATACTGTTTCAATATTACACACAAGATCCTTCACTACCAAGCTGGTGTCATCAGGAAACAGAAATATTTTTGAATCACCTGTAATACTAGAAGGCATATCATTTATATAAATAAGAAACAGCAGTGACCCCAGCACTGACCCTTGGGGAACGCCTCACTTAACAGTGCCCCATAGCGACTGAACATCACTACCACTCTCAATATTGCGGAGAATTACCTTCTGCTTTCTGTTCTTAAAGTAGGAGGCGAACCAATTGTAAGCTACTCCCCTTACTCCATTATGGTCCAACTTCTGCAGTAATATTTTGTGGGCAACACAGTCAAAAGCCTTCGTTAAATCAAAGAAAACCCCTAGCGTTCGCAACCTTTTATTTAATACGTCTAAAACCTCACAGAGAAAAAAGAATATAGCATTTTCAGTTGTTAAACCATTTCTAAAACTAAACTGTATATTTGACAGTAAACTATGTGAATTTAAATGCTCCAGTAACCTTGTATATACAACCTTCTCGATAACTTTAGCAAAAACCGACGGCATAGAAATAGGTCTAAAGTTGTCAACATTATCCCTGTCTTCCTTTTTATAAAGTGGCTTCACTACAGAGTACTTTAATCGGTCAGGAAACAGACTACTCCCAAAGGAAAAGTTACAGATATGGCTAAGTACTGGGCTAACATACACAGAACAATACTTCAGTGTTCTGCTAGATACCCCGTCATATCCATGAGAGTTCTTGGTCTTTAGTGATTTAATTATCAAGTCAATCTCCCTCCTGTCAGTATCATGGAGGAGCATTTCAGGTAACAGTCTCGGAACACTTTTTTCTAAGAGCGCTGTATGATTCCCTGTTGGGACTAGGTTCTTATTTAGTTTACCTGCTATATTCAGAAAGTGATTATTAAATACTGTACATATATGCGACTTATCAGTAACACAGACGTTCCCACTACGCACTGATTCTATATCCTCGACCTGTCTCTGCAGACCAGCCACTTCCTTTACGACTGACCATATGGTTTTAATTTTATCCTGAGACTTAGCTATTCTATCTGCATACCACTTACTTTTTGCCTTCCTAATAACATTTTTAAGCACCTTACAATACTGTTTGTAATAGGCTGCTGCATTTAGATTTTGACTGTTTCTAACGTTTTGATATAATTGCCACTTTGTTCTACAAGATATTCTTATCCCTCTAGTCAGCCACCCAGGCTGCCTGTTTGTGCTAGTACCCTGTTTTGAACGTTCTAACGGAAAGCAACTTTCAAAGAGCACGAGAAAAGTCTTGAGAAAAGCATTATATTTATCGTCTACTGTATCAGCGCTATAAACATCTTGCCACTCTTGTTCCTTGATAAGGTTTACAAACGTCTCTACAGCAAGTGGATCAGCTTTCCTACACAGTTGATAACTATATTTAACATGTGCTGCAGCACAAAAATCTTTTAGAGTTAAAATTTGCGCATCATGATCTGACAGGCCATTCACCTTTTTGCTAACAGAATGCCCTTCTAGTAATGAGGAATGAACAAAATGATTGTCTATGGTTGTTCTAATGTTCCCTTGGACTCTCGTTGGAAAGACTACGGTTTGCATAAGAGTATATGAATTAAGGTGGTCTACCAGCATCCTTTTCCTTGCACAGTCACTTATACAATTAATATTGAAGTCACCACATGTAACTAACTTTTTGTATTTCCTTTAAAGTGAACCAAAAACCTCCTCTAGCTTTAGCAAAAATGTTGTGAAATCGGCGTCTGTCCTGCTGGAATTTCCCAAGTCCGTCGGAATGTACAATGGACATAAATAGGTGCAGGTGATCAGACAGGATGCTTACGTACGTGTCACCCGTCAGAGTCGTATCTAGACGTATCAGGGGTTCCAAATCACTCCAACTACACACGCCCCACACCATTACAGAGCTTCTACCAGTTTCAACAATCCCCTGCTGAAATGCAGGGTCCATGAGGTTGTCTCCATATCCGTACATATCCATCCGCTCGATACAATTTGAAATGAGACTCGTCCGACCAAGCAACATGTTTTCAGTCATTAACAATCCAACGTCGGTGTTGATGGGCCCAGCCTAGGCCTAAAGCTTTGTGTCGTGCAATCATCAAGGGTACACGAGTGGGCCTTCGGATCCGAAAGCCCATATCAATGATGTTCCGTTGAACGGCTCGCACGCTGACACTTGTTGATGGCCCAGCATTGAAATCTGCAGCAATCTACATAAGGGGTGCACTTTTGTCACACTGAACGATTCTCTTCAGTCGTCGTTGGTCCTGTTCTTGCAGGATCTTTTTCCGGCGTTGGCGATGTCGGGGATTTGATGTTTTACCGGATTCCCGATATTCGCAGTACACTTGCGAAACGGCCGTACGGGAAAATCCCCACTTCATCGCTACCTCTGAGATGCTGTGTCCCGCCGACTATAACACCAGGTTCAAACTCGCTTAAATTTTGATAACCTGCCATTGTAACAGCAGTAACCGATCTAACAACAGCGCCAGACACTTGTTATCTTATGTAGGCGTTGCCGACCGCAGAACCGTATTCTGCCTGTTTACATATCTCTGTTTTTGAATACGCATGCCTATACTACTTTCATTGGCGCTTCAGTGTATTTTCACATAAGGAAGCTTAAGTAAGCAACAAATTGACTAAACCGTAATTACATTTTCGCCGATAAAGAGCTATCGGAGACTGGAGGTCCCTTACACTAAAGTACTCAGAAGATATATCTAAAAAACCACCAGAATCATGTCGGTGTGGTTAGGATTCACCCTGTGTATCGAAATGAAAGCCATTCCATTTGTTAACAGGATAACGTGCAATTTCGATTCCTATCACTCCCTCGGCGACACAGTCCCATTAACCAGACGTAGAAGTCAAAATTTAAGTTTTCTTAAGACGCTTTATGCAACCACTGTAAAGGATATTTTTCGACATCACCAGCTTACGCGGCTTGAGGACGTTCAGCGTTCTTGCGTCGAGGCGGATTTTTACGTCTAATAATGTTGGTCTAACAATTCGTGCTTCGCCACGTGGACGTTAATAGGATGGAAATATGAAAGAATACGCTTACCGCCAACGTCTGCTATCGCAGTTGGTTGGTAGAATGCTCCATCAGTCATAAGTCTTAGGTACTTTTCCAGCACCAAACTAAAACGACTTCAGATGACAGATAAATTTCTCAGCCAAAATTAACAGAACTTGTATTCTATTTAGACATGCTATATTCCCTTTCTAGCTGATACAGTGGAAATACTCAGTCACAGATCTTACAATAATCAGTAAGTCACAGACGTTACTCCACGCGGGTAAAATCTTAACAGCGTTCTGTTATTCGCTTTTTGCGTAGTGAAGGTGTGAAACCTAATGAAATTCATCGACGAATGGGGGTTCAGTACGGTGATGCATGTTTCTCGCAGCAACAAGTCTACGAATGGAGTAGGAAGTCCGCAAACGGTGTGACTTCAGTGGAAGATGCTCCTCGTCCAGATCAGACACAACGAGTTGTGACTCCACAGAACATTGCAGCAGTTGAAGCCATAGTGAAAGAAAACCGCCGAGTGACACTGAATGACATTGCAGCATGTTGACAGATTAGTCATGGGTCAGCACACCACACAGTGAATGATGTGCTCAAGTTTCACAAAGAGTCTGCAAGATGGGTGCCACGGCAGCTGACTCCTGAAATGAGAGAACGACGTGTTGAGGTTTGTGAAGAACTTTTTCGGTGCTTTGAACGAGGAGGTGATGGCTTCCTTGCAAGAATCGTTACTGGCGACGAAACCTGGTTCACTTCCAGCAACCGGAAACGAAGAGAGCGAGCAACGAATGGCGCCATTCCACATCACCAAAACCAAAGAAGTTTCGAACCGAACCATCAGCAGGGAAGGTTATGTTAACTCTCTTTTGAGACGAAAAAGGCGTCATTTTGGAACATTACATGCCTAGAGGGACCACTGTCACCAGTGCATCATGCACAGATCTCCTAAAAAAATCATCTGCGGCCTGCAATCAAATCAAAGCGACGTGAATTGCTGTCAGCAGGTGTCCTTTTGCAACATGACAATGCAAGGCCCCACACTGCCCCTACAACAGTTGCAACAATCACAGACCTGCATTTTGAGTGTTTTCCTCATCCACCATACTCACAAGACCTTGCCCCAAGTGATTTCCATGTCTGGACTACTCAAAGACGCAATTCCACATCACCAAAACCAAAGAAGTTTCGAACCGAACCATCAGCAGGGAAGGTTATGTTAACTCTCTTTTGAGACGAAAAAGGCGTCATTTTGGAACATTACATGCCTAGAGGGACCACTGTCACCAGTGCATCATGCACAGATCTCCTAAAAAAATCATCTGCGGCCTGCAATCAAATCAAAGCGACGTGAATTGCTGTCAGCAGGTGTCCTTTTGCAACATGACAATGCAAGGCCCCACACTGCCCCTACAACAGTTGCAACAATCACAGACCTGCATTTTGAGTGTTTTCCTCATCCACCATACTCACAAGACCTTGCCCCAAGTGATTTCCATGTCTGGACTACTCAAAGACGCAATGGGAGGAAAGAAGTTTGTGTTCTGATAGAGAGGTACGCCACGCGGTGCATGAGTCTTTGCGCGGACTACCAAAAGATTTTTTTTCTAAAGGAATTTTTGCACTTTGTAAGCGGTGGAGGACTTGCATTGAGCGTAGGGGAGATTATGTTGAAAAGTGATACACCTTTGTACCACGTCTGCACAATAAAATATATTTTAAAAAATAGTTTTCTTGGGACAACATTACTGAAACTTACGTCCCATTACTAATCAAATAAAGGGAAAAAAAACAATTGTAGAAAGTGGCGCAACGCCTCACTGTTACCATCCTTGGTACTTTTCATTCTGCACACGAAGATTCACTACTAATGAAGACAGAAGTCTCCCTATCACACCTCTAACTACCGTCTCGTAAAAATCCACCAAATATTCTTGTCCCTACTACACTACGAAAACCGCCGATAACCACAATGTTCCATTTCATTATTCGTGAGCAACACAGCTTCGCTCAGTCGACTCTTCTTAGACCAGGAAAGCTACACCTGGAAGAGGCTCAGCTTTCTCCTTTTGGACTGGTGTCTGATGGATTTTCTGCACGGTTGTGCGCTTATCGTTTCAACCGTCTCTTCATTTAAGTCCACTCCCTCGCAGTCACACCGCGACGTGCGGAGGGCGGAACGCGCTGCGCGAAGCTATATCTTTGGGCGACTGCCATTTATGTGTGTGTGTGTGAGGGGGGGGGGGGGGGCGGCGACGAGTGGGAGCAGGCAGCAAGCAGCGGGCTAGAGGCACGCGCCGGGGCCGGACGCGCGTGATGATGACTGATGCGCCCGCCTCCGAAACGTTTTGGCCCAGCCGCTTCCGGCCGCCCCCGCGTCGAGCGTCCGTCGCTACCGCCTGGCCCTTGAGCGCATTACGACTCTCGGTGGACACCCCTGACACTCATCAACAGCACACTGCTGTCCACTAGAGCTGCAACTTGGACAGCGTAAAGGATAACAAATGACGAAATTTTACTTGTTGTATATATACAGCGTGGTCCATTCATAGTGACCGGGCCAAATACCTAACGAAATGAGCATCAAACGAAGAAACTACAAAGAACGAAGCTCGTCTAGCTTGAAGGGGGAAACCAGATGGCGTTATGGTTGGCCCGCTAGATGGCGCTGCCATAGGTCAAACGGATATCAAGTGCGTTTTTTTAAACAGGAACCCCCATTTTTTATTACATATTCGTGTAGTACGTAAATAAATATGAATGTTTTAGTTGGACCACTTTTTTCGCTTTGTGATAGATGGCGCTGTAATAGTCACAAACGTGTAAGTACGTGGTATCACGTAACATTCCGCCAGTGCGGACGGTATTTGCTTCGTGATACATTACCCGTGTTAAAATGGACCGTTTACCAATTGCGGAAAAGGTCGATATCGTGTTGATGTATGTCTATTGTGATCAAAATGCCCAATGTATGCTGTGTGCTATGTATGCTGCTCGGTATCCTGGACGACATCATCCAAGTGTCTGCACCGTTCGCCGGATAGTTACGTTATTTAAGGAAACAGGAAGTGTTCAGCCACATGTGAAACGTCAACCACGACCTTCAACAAATGATGATGCCCAAGTAGGTGTTTTAGCTGCTGTCGCGGCTGATCCGCATGTCAGTAGCAGACAAATTGCGCGAGAATCGGGAATCTCAAAAACGTCGGTGTTGAGAATGCTACAACATCGATTGCACTCGTACCATATTTCTATGCACCAGGAGTTGCATGGTGATGACTTTGGACATCGTGTACAGTTCTGCCACTGGGCACAAGAGAAATTACCGGACGATCACAGATTTTTTGCATGCGTTCTATTTAGCGACGAAGCGTCATTCACCAACAGCGGTAACGTAAACCGGCATAATATGCACTATTGTGCAACGGAAAATCCACGATGGCTGCGACAAGTGGAACATCAGCGACCTTGGCGGGTTAATGTATGGTGCGGCATTATGGGAGGAAGGATAAGTGGCCCCCATTTTATCGATGGCAATCTAAATGGTGCAATGTATGCTAATTTCCTACGTAATGTTCTACCGATGTTACTACAAGATGTTTCACTGCATGACAGAATGGCGGTGTACTTCCTACATGGTGGATGTCCGGCACATAGCTCGTATGATATTGAAGAGGTATTGAATAGCATATTTCATGACAGGTGGACTGATCGTCGAAGCACCAAACCATGGCCCGCACGTTCACCGGATCTGACGTCCCCAGATTTCTTTCTGTGGGGAAAGTTGAAGGATATTTGCTATCGTGATCCACCGACAACGCCTGACAACATGCGTGAGCGCATTGTCAATGCATGTGCGAACATTGCGGAAGCGAACTACTCGCTGTTGAGAGGAATGTCATTACACGTATTGCCAAATGCATTGAGGTTGACGGACATCATTTTGAGCATTTATTGCATTAATGTGATATTTACAGGTAATCACGCTGTAACAGCATGCGTTCTCAGAAATGATAAGTTGACAAAGGTACATGTATCACATTGGAACAACCGAAATAAAATGTTCCAACGTACCTACGTTCTGTATTTTAATTTAAAAAACCTACTTGTTACCAACTGTTCGTCTAAAATTGTGAGCCATATGTTTGTGACTACTACAGCGCCATCTATCACAAAGTGAAAAAAGTGGTCCAACTAAAACATTCATGTTTCTTTACGTACTACACGAATATGTAATAAAAATGGGGGTTCCTATTAAAAAAAAAGAAAAAAAACGCAGTTGATATCCTTTTGACCTATTGCAGCGCCATCTAGCGGGCCAATCATAGCGCCATTTGGTTTCCCCCTTCAAGCTAGACAAGTTTCATTCTTTGTAGTTTTTTCGTTTGACGCTTATTTCGTGAGATATTTGGCCTGATCACGATCAATGGACCACCCTGTATATAGTGCTGATCGAATTTCAAACAGAATTCTGAATCGTCAATATAACTTATTAAGTAATGTCCTTAGTGATATGTGTAATGTATCACTGACACAGGGAATTTTTCCAGACAGATTAAAAAATGTCATTGTTAAACGTTTTTATAACAAACGTGGAAAGAAAGACTTAAATAATGATCGCCTAGTTTCATTACTGATGTCTTTTTCCAAAACATCCGTGGGTAGTTTCACATTTAAATACAAACAATTCACTCAGTGCATCAGAGTATGTATTCTAGAAGGGTTGCTCGACGAGAATGCTATTTGTGCGAGATTCGCTGACCAAATATTGCAAGCCTTAAATAATAAAATATCGCTAGCTGATAATTCTGTGATGTGCCCAAGATTACGGAGCTGATAGCTTTAAAAACATCTGATTTGAATCACACTTTAAAAAAAGATTGTAAAATGGTGTACTGAATAATTCAAATAATATTGGAACGACTTAAAATTTTAATGACAGGGAAGAAACCACTAAAAGAGTCCTACAGGGTTCAATTTTATGTCATGTTCTATTCCATATCATATTAACGACCTTCCATTTAACATTTGTCAAGCTGAACTGCTGCAATTCACAGACGATATTGGTTCCATATTAAATTCCGTTAGAGCGAAAACAACAGAATAAACTGTTAATTATATTTTTGAAAGAATAGTTAAATGGTTCTCTGAAGATGGACTCTTCCTTAATTCTAATAAAACACACGTTATTCAGTTTTGTACAACGAACAGAGTCATACCAACAGTTGAAGTAGCGGATGAACAGGAGTTTATAAATAAGGTAGATCGCTCCAAATATTTGGGTGTACATATTGATGAAAACCTGAACTGCAAGATGCATGTTGCTGAGCTTCACAATATATGAAGTTCAGCTACGGTTGCTCTTGGTGAAATTGTTCGTTTTGGAAACAAACGAGTCATCCTCCTCACATATTCTGCATACTTCCACTCAATAACGGAATAATTTCCTGTGGTAACTCGTCAGTCAGAAAGAAAGTATTGATTGCACAAAATCGAGCTGTAGGAGCAGTATGTGGTTTTTCTCCCACAGTCATCTTGTAGGTACCTCTTCAACAAGTGAGTCATTTTTAACTGCTCCTCCACGGCATAACACAGGATGGTCCAAAAGGGTGTTGCAGGGAAGGTTGTGTTGAGAAATAATTCTTAAGCAAAAAATGCCAAACGTTGCGCCGTTTTCGAGCTAATTAGCATTGGAATTAAGCAATCAGGCCATTGCGCACTCATATTCAAGGGCCTCTCCATATACGAATAGTGTCAATTGTTCTACGGTCGTCACTCCAAAAGAAATGCACACTATTTTCGTAAAAATACAGTTTTCATTCTGCATGTGTGAAAGTTTTACAGTGTGTAGGTACATCCTTCCCGCTTGTTTTCAAACTTAGTTCAATCTGTTCCCGTGAATGGCGCCGTCACAGCATGTCTTCAAGATGCTACACTTGACGTTAGTCAGAAGCAACGTGATGTCATAGAATTCCTGTGCTGTGGAAACTAGACAGTGGGAAACATCCACAAGAGGTTGAAAAAGGTGTACGGAGATGCTGCTGTCGATCGCAGTACAGTTAGTCGGTGGGCAAGCAGGTTCCGTGATGAAAGAGGGCACGGCAAAATTGAGAATTGTCCTCGCAGTGGTAGGCCTCATACTGCACACACTCCAGGCAATGTGCAGAGAGCTAACGAATTGGCGACTGCTGACAGACGCATCACAGTGAACGAATTGTCACGCTACGTTGGGGTAGGGGAAGGAAGTGTTTGCAGAATACTGAAAGTGTTGGCGTTAAAAAAGGTTTGTGTCAGGTGGGTTCCCAGGATGTTGACAGTGGCTCACAAAGAAACGAGAGGGGAAACGAGAAAAACGGTATGCAGCGAACTTTTGGAACAGTACGAGCACAGTGGAGATGAATTTCTCGGGTGAATTGTGACAGGTGATGAAACATGGCTCCATCATTTTTCACCAGAGACGAAGAGGCAATGAATGGAGTGGCATCTTGCAAATTTACCCAAGAAAAAAAAATTCAAAACCACACCTTCTGCTGGAAAAGTTGTGGCTACTGTGTTTCTCGATTCTGAAGGACTCTTACTTGTGGACATCATGCCAAGTGGAACCACCATAAATTCTGATGCATATGTGACGACACTGAAGAAACTTCTAGCTCGACTGAGTCGTGTTCGACCACATCGGCAAAAGCAGGATGTTTTGCTGTTGCACGACAGTGCTCGGCCACATGTCACTCAAAAAACCATGGAAGCGTTCACAAAACTCGGATGGACAACACTGAAACACCTGCCATACAGTCCTGACCTGGCTCCATGTGACTATCATCTCTTCGGGAAACTGAAAGACTCTCTTCGTGGAACAAGGTTTGAAGATGATGACTCCTTTGTGCACGCTACCAAACAGTGGCTCCAACAGGTTGGTCCAGAATTTTACCGTGCGGGTATACAGGCGCTGGTTCCAAGATGGCGTAAGGCAGTTGAGAGTGATGGAAATTATGTGGAGAAATGAAAATATTGTTCCTAAAGGATGTATCTACACATTGTGAAACTTTCAAACATGTAGAATAATAGATGGATTTAAAAAAAAATAGTGCGCATTTCTTTTCGAGTGACCCTTGTATTAGCGTAGATGATACTGCACAAGACTGTTCAGCCTTTTGCTCTCGTTGTATCCTTACTACTGTCCCATGTTCAATTTTTGTATCGCTCTCTCGTGTTTGGCAACAGCGTCTCTGGCAGGGCGCTTCAGTTTTCGGGCGTAGGGGACTAATTGGCTAACTTAACTGCTAACTAGACCGGGAAGAGAGCAACGTATCGAATTTTTTTCTTAACAATTATTTCTCAACAGAACCTACCCTGCAATAGCCTTACAAGCTTTTCTGTCTGTTTCTGACCACCCTGAACATTCGCTAGTGAAATTCGTCATAAATAATCCATCACAATTTAAGAACATTAACGATGTCGATTCCTATCACACTCGTAGAAAAAAAATGACCTTCATTATTCATTATGAAAGTTCTCGGTAGGTCACAATGTGGTTCAATACGCAACGAAAAAATTTTTGATCATTTGCGCAGTGACGTGGAACATCCGACAAACTGTAAAACAAGGCTAAATATAAAGTAGAATCATTTCATCTGGACAACGTACTTCATAAAAGATTTTTTAATTAAAAATTTCCTTTTAGTGTAATTGCATAAGTAGGACTGAAAAATAGTATGATCATTAGCATTAAATTCAGATATACGAACTTTGAATAGCCAGCATGGAGCCATCCACTAAAACTAATCATTTACTATTAAAAACAGAATTGATCACGATTTATTTATTACGATGACCGGCTTCGACCACTACTGTGGTCATCTTCAGACCAATGAGTAGGAACCACATTGAGAATCACTACCACAGTAGTGATTCTCCAGCAGAAAGGGGTTCCTACTCATTGGTCTGAAGATGACCGCAGTAGTGGTGGAAACCGGTCACCGTAATAAATAAATCGTGATCAAGACTGTTTTTAATGGTAAATATTTGTAACACATCGATCACTGTCACTCCCATAATGTGATCAAAAGTAATTAAAACTAATCATGTTTATAGTGGCTGTAATATAACTCATTCCATATCATTTCGGTATATAATAGTTTATCTATCGAACAGGTAACTAACTAACCTCTTTGTTGGTTTCCGCTGGAATGTTTATCATTTGCTTATGCTACACTGTAATACACTTCAAGTTAATCTGAAATTTGTTGCGTACCATAAAACTTTATTCGTGATAATTTGAGACATTGGTCTCTGGCCTACGCCTGAGCTGAAGATATAAAGGAAGGGAATGTGCCGCGCGGGATTAGCCGAGCGTTCTAAGGCGCTGCAGTCATGGACTGTGCGGCTGATGCCAGCGGAGGTTCTAGTCCTGCCTCGGGCATGGGTGTGAGTGTTTGTCCATCGGATAATTTACGTTAAGTAGTGTGTAAGCTTAGGGATTGATGACCTTAGCAGTTAAGTCCCATAAGATTTTACACACACATTTTTTGAAGGGAATGTTGTCTCGAGAAGTCGATGATCTAATGCAGATATAGTTGTCCCGGCAGACGGGTGTATCACCGTTCACACAGACACGATAGTAAATAAAAGCAGTGGGCAAAAAATTATTCTCCAGCAGGAGAGATCGCGCTAATATGGTGTCACGGCGGCTCTCGCTTTTACAGTCGACTCGATTCTACATCTACATCTACATTGATACTCCGCAAGCCACCCAACGGTGTGTGGCGGAGGGCACTTTACGTACCACTGACATTACCTCCCTTTCCTGTTCCAGTCGCGTATGGTTCGCGGGAAGAACGACTGTCTGAAAGCCTCCGTGCGCGCTCTAATCTCTCGAGGAATAGAGTGCACGAGTTTAGTCAGGTGTGCCATGTGTAACTGAAGCATTTGACGATTAGATTTCGTGTAGCTAAGATACAAATGGAGTGTTGAGTGCGGTATTTCACCTCTTCTCCCTCAAAGAGTCCCAGCCATTTTCTGTGGGACTGTAATAGCGTGATTTAGCAGCTCACTGCAGATATGATGAGGCACCTGAATTTTCGTCAAAGCAGGAAAGAACGAACGTGTGCTACCGTGTCAACACGGCTGTTGTTATGCTGGAAGACGGGAGGGGTGCCTACATCATGCTCATGGACACTGGTTCACTGAGCACGTTGAAGTTAAAGAATGGTTCAAATGGCTCTGAGCACTATGGGACTTAACACCTAAGGTCGCCGCCCCGGGTAGCCGCGCCGTCAAGGGCGCCTTGTCATGGTCCGTGCGGCTGCCCACGTCGGAGGTTCGATTCCTCCCTCGGGCATAGGTGTGTTTGTTATCCATAGCGTAAGTTAGTTTAAGATAGATTAAGAAGTGTGTATGCTTAGGGGCCGATGACCTCAGCAGTTTGGTCCCATAAGACCCTAACACAAATTTCCATCTGAGGTCATCAGTCGCCTAGACTTAGAACTACTTAAACCTAACTAACCTAAGGACACCATACACATCCATGCCCGAGGCAGGATTGGAACCTGCGACCATAGCGGTTCCAGACTGAAGCGTGTAGAACCACTCGGTCACAACGGACGGCCACGTTGAAGTAAACTTCCTGCTTCACGTTCATGGTAACCTCAAAATACCGAAAATACGCACAAAACATGAGAAAACCTCGTCGGACCAGACGCACACCTTCCACAATCGGTGGGTTAAGGACCTCGTGGAGACCGGTGTGTCGTTCGACAAGAGGCAGTATCATGCCGCTCGGAACAGTGGTCTCTAGGATGTCCACTGCATGCAGCTGTCTTCGAAGTGTCCGCCCATAAAGTGACTGAGATGATCTTGCTTGTCCGACAGCAGCAGCTGCTGTGGGGTTAGACGCCGGTTGTCATTGACAAGGAGTGACCTTCGCCTCCCGTCCCAGTCGGTTACGGTCTTTAAATGGGTTATGTGAACTTTGGATTTCCCATTTTAATAAAACTGGATAACGCTGAGATCTACTAAGATATTCCGTATTCAAACAATTATTCAGCGTCGCCATCCAACTGAGTATAACAATGGAATTAGTAGACTTTAGTGCATATCAATTATAAACATGTAATTGCTTTCATCAGTTCATCACCTGAAATCACATTAATGATGCGGCATGTTCTTGCTGAATGGAAGACGAAAAGAAGTCTCGACATGATATAACAAACCTTCATTGAAAAACACATAAGACCTGCGAGATGTGTTGCACTTCGGAAACACCACGCTGGATGTACTACAATTGTTCTGTAGAGCAGTTAACCCGTCGACACTGTACTTGGCAGGGTGTCGACGCCCAAATAGAACAGATGACTCACAGTGTCACGCATGTGTGGAAAATCAGTCCGCTCCGTCACAAAAATTCTCTGCTTGGCCTAAGTCGCAATCACCATGGCAGCGTGTGCACATAGACTTTGCGGGTCATTTTTGGAACATTCTTTGGTTGATTGTGGTAAACTCTTACAGCAAGTTTCCTTTGCTGGACCAATGAACTCGACAACGTCACGTAGCACAGTTCAGGCGTTGTTTTCCGTTTTTGCATTGAACGTTTGCCTGAAGTCATAGAGTCGGGCAACGGCCCTCAAGTTCACATCTAATGAATCTGAAACATTCTGTGAACGCAATTGCATACAGCATCTAACTAGTGCACCGTTCCATCCACAGTCAAACGGCGAAGAGGAACGTTTTCTCGGAACCTTCAAGCAGTAGATGACCAAATTACACACCGCACACATCGGGAATCAAGCATTGCAACTGTTTCTCGCCTCCTATCGCCTTCGCATCCAGGAGATGGACCATCGCCGGCGGAACTGCTTCACGGCCGCCGCCGTCGGACACTGCTCCACCGTCCTCAGCATACGGCGCCGCAGGAAGGCCGCAAGTATCGCTTTGCGCCGCATGATATTGTGTTTTTCAGAGTTTTTAGCGGCAGCAGACGGTGGGCGCGAGGCGAAATCCTTCGTCGACTTGGCGCACGCAAGCATCTCATTTCAGGTCCAGACGGATTGCAGCGCCGACATCGCAATCAAATTCGGCAGTCATGTGCACGGTGATCCTTCTGTGTCTCTTCCCCCAGATTCACCGATCCCGAGGACGCCGCGGCCACAGCAGCCGCCAGAGGATGTCATCACGACACCGCGGGACGACCGCATGGAGACGGAGTCTTCGCTTCCTCCGCCTCCTCTCGTCCTACCGAAGGAGCTGAACTCGGCCACGCGGCAGCGGCCCACACCGTCTACATTGTGGTATGGGCCTCGGAGTTGGACGTGTACCCTTCTGAGCGTTTCCACCAAATCGAAGGGCGGATGGCGGGGTACCAACGGAAGTCTGACGTCCCCTGCAGCCACAGCTTCCGGTCCATCAGAGCGTCCACACTCCTACCTCCCCGCACCCCCCCCCCCCCTTGTTGTCGTGCTCCATATATGGCGACAGTCAGTCTTTCTTTTTGGGAGGGGGGGGGGGGCGGCGTAGGAGAGGAATGTTACAATGTTAAGTCAGCGCCGGCACGCCAGTCGGGAACGGCAGAGAAGAGACGGCTGTGAGAAGAAGTCAGCCAATCGCAGTCTGAGCGACCTCTGTCAGGACGACAACGTGACAGCAGCGGCCCCTAGGTGAACAGGACATAAACGCCACGCCCTACTGGTGGCAGCCAACTTCGGATGCAGCTTCAACGTTAGCGACTTCATTAGCTGTAGCATTGTAGCCTCTGTCATTAGCAATCTCTACGTAGCACAGACCTATATTTGTCTATTCCGAAGAAGACTGATTCAAAGTTAAGGGGGGTAGGACGTCAAACGAGACGACCTGGAGCAGGAGAGACACCACAGGACATTTTAATTTACACTGTCTATACTTTTACGAATAAATTCATAAAACTTTGTCAGCATGACCAGGAAGGATTCAGGATTCACAATCATAGCACTGGAAGTTCAAAAACACAAGAAAGTAATCTATTTTTTTACATTTGTATTTCATCTTTTTTTCACTTACCATTGGTTGCATTTGTTGCTATAGGTACACTTTTCTTCATAAGTAATGGAGATAATTCGATGAATTTTGCACAGCTTACAAACCATACTTACAGGTGTCTGATACACACACTAGAATTTTCCAAATCTATTAAAAACTGTGGTAAAAATTGAGATAATTAACTATAAAATTTGAGTTTTTTCTAAACATGAAGTTTAAAATATAGCAGCACATTCATTTTTTCATAAATTAAATAATTTCTAGAGTTTGATACACCTGTAAGTATGGTTTGTACGCTGTGCAAAATTCATCGAAGAATCTCTCTTACTTATGAAGAAACGTCTACCTATAGCAACAAACGTAGCCAATAGAAGTGAAAAAATAATGAACTTTCACACGTAAAAAAAATTTTTTTTATGTTTTTGAACTTCCACTGCTATGATTGTGAAACCTGAATCCTTTCTGGTCATGTTGACAAAGTTTTATGAATTTATTCGTAAAAGTATAGACAGTGGAAATTAAAATGTCCTGTGGTGTCTCTCCTGCTCCAAGACGGCCCGTTTGACGTCCTACCCCCCCTTAACTATTTGTACTTGTTATAATAAGTCATTAATACGACTTGTTTGATTGTTTATCTAGCGAACCGAGTATGCAGGAGCACACAACAAAAAGAAAACTTAACCCGTCCACCGTTAGCTGCTTTTCTCGGAAAGTGGTAACTGGTTCAATACTACAAAAATCACCACTATTCCCTTATTGATTGTAATTTGTTTGAAAAATAAATTATGGTATAACCGAGGAACATACCACTATTTGGGTACTACGAATAGGCAATGCTAAACGGTGAAAACGTGAGGTCGAGGAAGTCTATTGTTCATGTTAATTTGTCCGTTTTCAAGGGCTACAACCAGATAAAGGTATAATATGTAGACACAGGGAGCAGATTGGCCACTTCCTTTTCTATCATAACTGGGAACGAATGATTAAGTTTTAACTTTTCTCCTCATATATCAAAAGTTAGTTGTTGCTCCTCCCATTTTTAATCTTTTAAAGCAAATGGGGCATTGTACTTCATTGATACCACACTTCAAGAAATACTTCCACATTGGGGATGCTGCCATTCACTGATACAACTGATATCCGACGACGACAGCGGGAAACTGTAGAGCAGGTGAGACAAGCATGTACATCCGTAACGGGTACATTATTCTCTCAACAACGATGTACCTATTCTTATGTCATGTGTTTGTTGCTCGTTTCTGTCGGCATTGTTATTAAAACAGCACTAATAGCTTTTCCCATTTTCTACTATAAAACAGCGTTTCAAACCAATGGATATTTTACGAATAAAAATTCCTCCCTTTGTTTTTAAAAAAATTTTACTTAAACCAAAATTTTTGTGCAGCTGCTATGGCTAATTCTTTTACCCGATTATTTTCCCGTCCCCAGCTGGAACTGACTAAAGATGTCCTAGTCTAACAACATAGGATGACTACTTAGAGGGCACAAGCCGCTTTACTTTGCCTGAACCTACTAAGTTCACCACTCTGTGACTATAGCAGACATCAGCCCGCCGGACTGGCCGCACTGTCTAACGCGCTGCTTGCCCAGCAGGAAGATGTGCCAGTTCGCGGCACGAATCGACCTGTAGATTAGTGTCGAGGTCCGGTGTGCCGGCCAGCCTGTGGATGGTTTCTAAGATGGTTTTCCATCTACCTCAGCGAATGCGGGCTGGTTCCTCTTATTCTGCCACAGTTACACTATGACGGCAATTACTGCGCAAACACTGTCTTCACGTACATGTACACCATAATTACTCTACGATGCAAGCATTTGAGATTACACTCTGGTATGAGTGATTCCGGAGGGGGAGGATGGGGGGGAGGAGAGAGAGGGGGGGAGGGTCCACTGGGGGCCGAACCACACAATAGCTCTGGGCTCAGTGTGGGGCGGCGGTGGGCTGGGTGGACTGCTGTGTCCTGTTGTGGGGTTGTCAACTACTGAGTTCTACGGCGGGGCGAAGCCTCACCGTCGTTCCTAGGTCCCCATTTTAATACACAATAGCAGACAGCATGGTACTGTCGGATCTACAATTGAAACAAAAAAATAACACACACGTTCATTCACTCTTCCACACAGAGGATAAGGAAAGAAACGGAATGTGGAAGCACAAAATATAAGTTCGGCAAGTAGGATTGAGAGCTTGCGTGGGAACACAATTACGCACATCTATATACTTTCAGAAAAATGCAGAGCGTAGATTGTCTGCATCGTTCAGTTAATTTAGAATAATATATACAGGGTGTTACAAAAAGGTACGGCCAAACTTTCAGGAAACATTCCTCACACACAAAGAAACAAAATATGTTATGTGGACATGTGTCCGGAAACGCTTACTTTCCATGTTAGAGCTCATTTTATTACTTCTCTTCAAATCACATTAATCATGGAATGGAAACACACAGCAACAGAACGTACCAACGTGACTTCAAACATTTTGTTACAGGAAATGTTCAAAATGTCCTCCGTTAGCGAGGATACATGCATCCACCCTCCGTCGCATGGAATCCCTGATGCGCTGATGCAGCCCTGGAGAATGGCGTATTGTATCACAGCCGTCCACAATACGAGCACCAAGAAAAATGACTCTGAGCACTATACGACTTAACTTCTGAGGTCATCAGTCGCCTAGAACTTAGAACTAATTAAACCTAACTAACCTAAGGACATCACACACATCCATGCCCGAGGCAGGATTCGAACCTGCGACCGTAGCGGCCGCCGAGCACCAAGAGTCTCTACATTTGGTACCGGGGTTGCGTAGACAAGAGCTTTCAAATGCCCCCATAAATGAAAGTCATGAGGGTTGAGGTCAGGAGAGGGTGGAGGCCATGGGCTTGGTCCGCCTCTACCAATCCATCGTTCACCGAATCTGTTGTTGAGAAGCGTACGAACACTTCGACTGAAATATGCAGGAGCTCCATCATGAATGAGTCACATGTTGTGTCGTACTTGTAAAGGCACATGTTCTAGCAGCACAGGTAGAGTATCCCGTATGAAATCATGGCGGTGAATCGAGGAAGTACAGTACATACTGACGAAACTAAAATGAGCTCTAACATGGAAATTAAGCGTTTCCGGACACATGTCCACATAACATCTTTTCTTTATTTGTGTGTGAGGAATGTTTCCTGAAAGTTTGACCGTGCCTTTTTGTAACACCCTATATATATATATCAACTGCTCAATTTTCTCACAGGTTGAGCCAAGAAACGTACCAAGCATTCGAGGTGCCAATATTGAATTACAAGAGGTACTACATGAAACGTTTCTGACAGACGTTTCATCTTCTCAACGACCATTGTTCATATGTCGTGTTACATGAAAGTGAGTGGTACATACCGGACGGTTATAATCAAAGTGCAGATGTTCACAGAGATCCAGTGTGATCTGTAATATCCGTGAATATCTCCGTTTTAATTATACCCACCCTGTACCTTCTCGTGGTCACGGTGGACTGTTTGCCTCAATACACCACCAAACTGGGAAACTTTATTCACAGTGTGCTATCGACAGGACATATCAAACTAATTCCATATTTTTTAGATTTCCAGAGCGCTTTAGCCACCGTTCATCACAAGCGACTTGTAACCAAGTTGTGTGCCTATGGGATATCGCTTCAGTTATGCGACTGAATTCGTGAGTTGTCAGAAAGGTCACAGTTCTCAGTAACCGACAGAAAATCGTCGAGTAAACATAAGTAATCTTGAGAGTCTCTTCGTGTATGCTGCCAGATCCTAAAAATCAACTACAGAATGCTGCTTTTGTTGATGAGCCCCGCTGAGAACTTACCTCTAAGAAACAAATATTCCTCCACGGCGGGAGCAGAAGCAGATAGCTTTTCAGTATAGTGTACGTTCAACCCCTGATACTTCTTATGATCTGTCAACCACTTATTAACATATTGCACAGCATGTTCTGACCCCTATATTTGATTACCTTTGGCATTTGCTCTTTACACATAATTTATATGACTTGTACTTAATATCCCACTCCTTTACGATAACATGGGACAATGTAGCGCGTATTGAGTACCAATTAGCTTAAGAACATTATTTACACCAGGACACATTAAAGTAATAGTATTAAATCCTATACTCCAACTTCATGGATCTTGTTCCAAAGCGGAATGTACAGTTCTGGATTCCATGTTCATAGTCATGTGAACATACATATGCCTAAGACCAAGTGGATTGTGTTTAGTCACCTTCCGGAGACTTACCGCGATCGGTATCCTCGTGTATGCCTCCTCGTCCGACGTATCACTCGACGACGCGAAGAGACTTTCAAGATTTATTACGCCGGGAAAGCCTACGATGTCGAACATAAGTAATGTCTGGCGTTCCTCAAGCAAGTATTATAGACCATTTGCTGTTCCTGATCTCCATATGTTGCGATGTCTTCCACATTTTTGTCAATGAGAAACATCGCCTCTGTGTTTTATTTCTACCAGCCTGTGGTGTGGTACCTGTATAGTTTATGCCGTGCAACGTTCAGTTTTCTGTGAGAGACAGAACATCGAAACGCGTTAGTGTCAGTTTAGCAGCAGCTGCCATGGATCTCTAAGTCATGATAGAAAAAACAAAGTGTATGGCGGTGTACACTGATTGGGTGTGTTACAGCCGAAAAACACAGTGTATTAAACTTCTTATGAAGGAGCAATACAGGAACCCTCTCGTGTGATTGATAGTCTGTTGGATATGGTCATCCTACAGTACAGGTGATGAAACACTGGTCTGTGGAAGCGACTTTGATCACGAACCACCTGCTCCAAAGGATAAATACCTGTATATTTAATAGGATCGCCACATATGTTTGGGTGATAGACATGAATGCACCCTGAGAGACACAGATCTCCTTTGGACTACCTGCGTGTAGTCTGGAACGTGTCGCAAAATCTTCGTCCTCCCTCCATGCCATGTATGATGTGCAGTCTTCCTAACTTTCTGAACAAGAAACACCACCATAACTGCTCGTTCTATCTCTTCTACTACCTCATGTTGCAGGGGAAAGCTTCGTCTGGCGCTGGAATTACACACTGTACACGGTTGGCGGAGCTATGACACCATGTTCCCATTTTCACCGAGTCGTCAAAACGCGCTGCTGTCGCATTAATTCAGCTCGTGCTGTTTCCCCACAGGTTGCACAAGTTCTTAGATATAGCGCTCCCCAACTTCCATGCAGGTCAGACTTAAATTGGGACGATCACATGGACTAAGCTGCAAGGAGAGCTGGGCAGAGACTTAGGAGCAGTTACAAGATGCAAAGGGACTGTCTAAAAACAGCGCTGGAGTTCTTGGTGTATGGGATTCTTAGCAGATACGTTCGAAAAGAAAAAGGGTGAGTCGTTTCGAGATACGAGAGTGGCACGAATATGATTCACCAGTGGCTGTAACCATTACAAGACGTCTCTACAAGATACAACATGCGTACGTGGTAGAATGGGTAGACTTGAATCCAAATTGCAGACAGCATTTCTACCTGAAAGCGTAATACTACCAGCGACCCGTGTATGTGCCTGTAGACTCAAGACCGCGTTTATGCAGAGTGACGGTAACATAAGTGTTATGATCGTGTTTTAATAGCGAAGTTCTTATGCGAAATGTATGTTGTGAGCTGTAGAATCCCTCTGTGATCATCTTCAAATGTCATTTTTCAATAGTGTTCCTCAAAAGGAACATCGTGTCCCCTCCATGGATTCCCAGTTGTCCTAGCTGGTGAGTGTAATCCGAGTGCAGGAAAAAAAAAAAAAAAAAAAAAAACATTTGCCATGCAAAGTGACTCTCATGATCAGTTTAATTAATTAGCGCTTCATGCTGGTATCACTGACATGCTACCAGGCGGGTGGAACAAATGGTTCAAATGGCTATGAGCACTATGGCACCTAACATCTGAGGTCATCAGTTCAAAATGGCTCTGAGCACTAGGGGACTTAAATTCTGAGGTCATCAGTCCCCTAGAACTTAGAACTACTTAAACCTAACTAACCTGAGGACATCACACACATCCATGGCCGAGGCAGGATTCGAACCTGCGACCGTAGCAGTCTCACGGTTCCGGACTGAAGCGCCTAGAACCACTCGGTCACCAAAGCCGGCGCGGGAGGAAGAGATGGCAATATCTTTTAACGAAATTCCCCATTTACCTGCTCTCACGTTTTTTTTCGTAAACGCTAGTATGATATAGCATTGCACTGGTAAAAGGGGTCCTGTCAGTGTACAAAGCAGCTATATTCTCTTGAATTATAGCTACTTGTTGTCAAACGTAAAATGAATGTGTTTTTTTTTTTCGACATGTGTGCCAATGGTGTGAAAGATTATCTGCAATGTTTGCAATACACATGTGCATGACGGTTTATTTACAGACATTGAACGTGAGAGACGTTCTCAAATCGTGTAATTTGTTCAACAAGCTGGAAAGTTTTGCTTAATATAGATTCTTTTTTTTCTTCTTTCCAAATACTCGCTTTTTCTTTAATCTGATGACTGTTTCGAAATAATGAGGACATTCTGTGGTGATTGGTAGTTCTCGCATCGAAATGGTCAAAGGACATTTTTCCTGATTTTACGCAGGATGGGCACGTCTCTGCTGATCATTTGTGATCGGTGGTGGTGCGCTTCGCTGGACGTCACAAAATAATGAGATGTGACTGCAGTCGAACGTAAGAACTATACATATTTTGCTCATAAAACTAAATGAAAATGGCTATTTTCGTGAAAAGAGGACCTTTATTGTGGTCGCAAATGTGCTTTTTTTTTTTTTAATAGATTCTTCGTTATAGACACGTTGAAGTCAAATACCGAACGGTAGGCTACTACAGGCGAGGGTGGGGGGAGGGGGCGTGTCTGCTGTGGTGGTCGCCGGACACAACGACTCTCTGTCCAGTTGGGGGGCGGCATGTGGGGGCTCTCTGTGGCTCTATGTTAGATGAACAAGTTGCACTTGAGGCGGCTGTCCATTTATCTCCTATTGTTTAGTTGACTATACGCCCTATTGTGCAGTCATAGTACACTACTGGCCATTAAAATCTCTACACCAAGAAGAAATGCAGATGATAAACGCGTATTCATTGGACAAATATATTACACTACAACTGACATGTGACTGCATTTTCACACAATTTGGGTGCATAGGTCCTGAGAAATCAGTACCCAGAACAACCATCTCTGGCCGTAGTAACGGCGTTGACACGCCTGGGCATTGAGTCAAACAGAGCTTGGATGGCGTGTACATGTACGGCTGCCCATGCAGCTTCAACACGATACCACAGTTCATCAAGAGTAGTGACTGGCGTATTGTGACGAGCCAGTTGCTCGTTTAATTGGTGAGAGATCTGGAGAATGTGCTGACCAGGGAAGTAGGCGAACATTTTCTGTATCCAGAAAGGCCCGTGCAGGACCTGCAACATGCGATCGTGCCTTATCCTGCTGAAATGTAGGGTTTCGCAGGGATCGAATGTAGGGTAGAGCTAAGGGTCGTAACACATCTGAAATGTAACGTCCACTGTTCAAACTGCCGTCAATGCGAATAAGAGGTGGCCGAGACGTGTAACCAGTGGCACCCCATACCACCATGCCGGGTGATACGCCAGTATGGCGATGACGAATACACGCTTCCAATGTGCGTTCACCGCGATATCACCAAACACGGATGCGACAATCATGATGCTGTAAACGGAACCTGGGTTCATCCGAAAAAATGATGTTTTGCCATTCGTGCACCCAGGTTCGTCGTCGAGTACACCATCGCAGGCGCTCCTGTCTGTGATGCAGCGTCAAGGGTAACCGCAGACATGATCTCCGAGCTGATAGTCCATGCTGTTGCAAACGTCGTCGAACTGTTCGTGCAGATGATTGTTGTCTTGCAAACGTCCCCATCTGTTGACTCAGGGATCAGTTACAGCCATGCGGATAAGATGCCGAGGCCGTTGGGATCCAGCACGGTATTCCGTATTACCCTTCTGAACCCACCGATTCCATATTCTGCTAACAGTAGCAAAGTCGGAAACGTGATGGTACGCATTTCCCCTCCTTACACGAGGCATCACAACAACGTTTCACAAGGCAACGCCAGTCAAATGCTGTTTGTGTATGAGAAAGCGGTTGGAAACTTTCCTCGTGTCAGTACGTTGTAGGTGTCGCCACCGGTGCCAACCTTGTGTGAATGCTCTGAAAAGCTAATCATTTGCATATCACAGCATCTTCTTCCTGTCGGTTAAATTTTGCGTCTGTAGCACGTCATATTCGTGGTGTAGCAATTTTAATGGCCAGTAGTGTAGCATTGCCCCAGGGTGGTGGTCAGATGGTGGAATGCCGAGTGCTGGTGTTGACCGTTCTCTGGATGCCTGTAAATTTCCCTTTTGTGATAAGGGGTGCCACATCAAAGGCATGCAGCATATCGCGATGGCCTGTAGAGGTCTGCTGCCATACACTGTCAGCAGAGAAACAACGAAGGGCGCAACTTTTGAAATAGCCATCTGGAGAGTCCTCCGGATGACTGGGGTTATGCTACTTAATTTCCCTTTTGTGTTGTCTAGGACCACTACCTGAAGGCGGAGGCCAGATGGTCGCAGCAAAGGGTAGACAGCGACCTGCCCGTGCCGCGAGGTGGCCGGCGGAGCAGCTGACCATTTGTCGGTGGTTGGCGGAGGGAGGGGTGGAGGAAGGGAGGAAAGGGGCTCCGATTATCGGCAGTCTGCGGACGCCTATCGAGGAGAACACACATTCAACTACCGTCTTGTCTGTAGCCTTTTGGGACGACGACTTTCCCCGGTACATGTTCTGCATTATGATCCATTCATTACGAGTGCTGGTTTTTCACAATTTCGAAGTGTAATTAGAACTGTGACGCATTTTTTTCCCATCAGGTGTGGTAGCGAGTACTGGCTTCGATTATCGTCAGTTTTTCCGCTGCATTGCTCTTTTATGGCATCCTTGTGTAGCGTTATGGATATAGTTGTGTAATTAGGACCGATCTTTGTGTAATTACGTAATTAGGGTCGATCTTCGCGTCAGTTTCACGACCAAAATAATTAAAGTACACTAACGTAACCTTCCTCTCCCGCATATGGACTGTTTCCATGTTTTAGGGTGTGCACTTGGGCTTTCTAACCAGGAGCACGAGGGTTCAAGTCCAGCCTTTTTTAATTTCCCATCAATTTGAAGTGCCTCTAGTGGTTTAATTGTGTTACCGGGGTGTACTTGGGCATTCCGCCCAGGAGTATCCCTGTTCGAGTCCCAGAAAGGGAACCACCATTTTAATTTGCCATCAGTTTCCTCACCAAAGTTCGAAATTCCCGCCAATAGGGTAGTTTGGCTGGTGGGGGTGTGGGGAAGGGGTACGAGGGAGCTGTGGCACATGTGCAGCTGAGAAAACACATGACATCTTCTGGAGCCGGGGAGGGCGTGCGTGGGCGGTGGTGGGGGTTATTAATAGATCAATTTGATTAATTTGCATATCAATTTGACATCAAAAGTGTGCTATAAACCCCATCTCCCAACTGCTTTCAATATGTCCCCCTTGAGATGCACGTTATATGTCAATGCGATATTCAAATTGTTCCCACATTGCAGCGAGCGTGTCTTGTGTTACAGACTCCATAGCTGCTGTTATGGGATGTCTCAGTTCATTTACAGTTGTTGGTAACCGAGGAACATAAACAAAATCTTTTATAAACCCCAACAAGCAATAATCACATACAGTCAGCTGCGGTGACCTTGGAGGCCAGTGATGTAAGGCTGAATCATTTGGTCCAGTGCCATTGATGCATCAAATGGTTCAAATGGCTCTGAGCACTATGGGACTTAACTTCTAAGGTCATCAGTCCCCTAGAACTTAGAACTACTTAAACCTAACTAACCTAATGACATCACACACATCCATGCCCGAGGCAGGATTCGAACCTGCGACCGTAGCGGTCGCGCGGTTCCAGACTGTAGCGCCTAGAACCGCTCGGCCATCCCGGCCGGATGATTGATGCATCATTCAGTAATCCTCGATTTAAAAATTCCCGCACTTGCAGACGCCAGGGTGTCGGTGCCCCATCCTGTTGGTGAATGATGTCATTGGAATCAGTCTCCAACTGTGGAAAAAGAAAGTTCTGAAGCATATTGAGATATGTGCTTCCTGAACAGTGTTCTCGGCAAAGAAAAATCGACTATAAACCTTTTCCCGTGAAACTGCAGAAAACACATAAAATTTTGGAGAGTCCCTCTCATGTTGTACAACTTCATGTTGTTCTGTACCCAACAGTCTCACATTATGACGGTTCACCTTTCCATTGAAATGGAATGTTGCCTCGTCGCTAAACACTAAGCACGGAAGAAAACTGTCGTCCTCCGTCCTGCCTAGAATGGAATTACGGAACTCCAAAATGGTTCAAATGGCTCTGAGCACTATGGGACTCAACTGCTGAGGTCATTAGTCCCCTAGAACTTAGAACTAGTTAAACCTAACTAACCTAAGGTCATCACAAACATCCATGCCCGAGGCAGGATTCGAACCTGCGACCGTAGCGGTCTTGCGGTTCCAGACTGCAGCGCCTTTAACCGCACGGCCACTTCAGCCGGCACGGAACTCCAGAAGTTGTTGTTTGTCACCTTCAGGAAGAGCTTGCGGTAACTGCATTTTGTGTGGTTTCATGTGTAAACGTCGACGAAACACACGCCAGACGGACATCGGGGACACTTTGCGTAGTCGAGTTGCACGGAAAACGGATTTCTGCGACTTCTTGTGAAACTAAGGCGGATGCGTTCGACGTCTGTGTCAGATCCTCGGCACCGAGCACACTAGACTCCATCCGGGAGGACGACGGTTCAATCCCGCGGTCCGGCCATCCTAAATTTGGTTTTCCGTGTTTTCCCCAAATCGCTTCAGGCGAATGTCGGGATGGTTCCTTTGAAAGGGCACGGCCGATTCCATCTCCGTCCTTCCCTAATCCGATGAGACCGACGACCTCGCAGTTGGGTCTTCTCCTCCAAAATCAACCCAACTCAGACACTTGGGGACGGCCCGGCGATTTGCCTCTATACAAACAACCTGTTTCTCGGAATTGTTCATGCCATCGTCTGGTTCTCTGTGCTGTAGGAAGATCCATACCATACCTAGTAGCAAAGTCACGCTGAACAGTTATTATTGGCCCACACTGCGCTAAAGGTAGAACACAAAACGCTTTTTTCTGTTGTCCCGACACAATTTTTACTACAACTGAAGTGGGCTCACACTGCTGCTACCTAGCAGAAGACCATGTAAATAAAACTCGTGCCTTTGCTCTTTCCAAAAGTACATGGTTCACACACACATCTAAAATAACATAATAGTTATGATTTTTTTTAATCGGACGATTCTTTTTGGTACACCCAGCAGCTTGAAGGTGGTTCACCGAACGTTCTGCGAGGCAGTTAATTGTAGACAGGCACATGCAGACGCGACAGTTCTTTTCTGCCATTCTGTCACGTCTCCAAATCGACCCATCTTACTGCACTGATCGCATACAAGCGAATGGCACCTTCAGGCCACTTCACTAGCGTGAGACTTCCATCAGCAGTTGAACTTCACGTGACAGCGTGAGAGCCTGCTACCACTTCCACACCGTCTGCATCGTCACAAAATGACCTCGATGCATACTTAAGGGGGTGACCGCCGGCCGCTGTGGCCGAGCCGTTCTAGGCGCTTCCGTCTGGAACCGCGCGACCGCTACGTTCGCAGGTTCGAATCCTGTCTCGGGCATGGATGTGTGAGACGTCCTTAGGTTAGTTAGGTTTAAGTAGTTCCAAGTTCTAGGGGACTGATGACCTCAGATGTGAAGTCCCATAGGGTGTGCGGACATTTGCCTCGCCGGACATTTGCCACGGCGGACATTTGCCACGATTTTACCTGCTCCGAAGGGTTGGATCCCTTGTCTCCCCCTCCCCCTCCTCACTGGCCGCCCGACCCGCAATAAAGGTACTTACTGAGCCTTTCCTCTGGTTTTCTTAACATAGGACCAGAATCTACATTGGTTTTTCGCCACATTTCTAGAGAGAGTTTCGTTGTGGAAACTATTAAATGCATCTTGCATTGAAATCCGCACCAAATTTCGAGCCACAGTAAAACTTCGCCAATCTTGGAGATTTTGCGCTCGTCTAAATTATACGTGCCTTTTTCGGTGCTCCTGCAGCAGCTTTCTGTCGTGTTTTGTGTACCATGGGGGATCAGTTTCGTCTGATATTAATTGATTTGGTATGAATCTCTCGATTGCTGTTGATACTATGGTCTTCACTTACATAGTTTGGAAGGATTGGAGACTGTCTCTTAGAATGACGTCAACGGAATTTTTAGTTGCTTTTATAAATATATATATTTCGCGTTTAGTTTTGGTGAATTTCTTTGTTACGGAATTGAGCCTCGCTACGGCTGTGTGTTCACTAATTCCTGTACCCGTCGTCGATTATTTGTGGCTAAGAGGTCAAGTGCGTTTTCGTAACCATTTACAATTTGAATGGCCTCGTGAACTAATGGTTCAAAATAATTTTATAAAAAGTATTTAAAACAATTATGGAAGTTGTTTTCTATCTACAGTAGGGTCTGAAAATGTATTTTTGTCAGCATACGGAAGGTAAACTGAAGTCACTGCCAACTGTAATTGTATGAGTAGGGTACCTATTTGCGATGAGACTCGAGTTTTCTTTGAAATGTTCGGCAACTGTTTCATCTGAGACCGGGGGTCGGTAAAAGGAGCAAGTTATTAATTTATTCTGGTTGTCGAATATAACCTCTGTCCATACTAAGTCACAGGAACTACCTGCTTCAGTGTCGCTTGTGAGCTGGAACACACATTACATTATTTTTCCTTAAGTTGTGCTTCTTGTTTCTGTTGTAGTGGAGATCATTACAATTACGGCTTTTCCCTCCAAAACCTAGGATGCTTTCTCTGTGACTCTGTTAATACCAGAGCTAAACAATGTAGAACAACAACGTATGTTGCAAGCATAGCATTGTGTATTACTTCGTTTACTTATTACTAACATTTTAAAAATGTACGTCGACTTTAGATGACATGTCAATCATAGATGTTCTTATCTCTGTTTATGAACGTACTTTCAATCATGTTTTGAACATTGTCCCGCTACACTTTATTAACTAATGTTTCGCCGGAAGGGATATCGGATTTTAGAGAGTAAATTAATATGGAGTATGCAGTTCTTCTTTTCAGACATTCACATACCCATTTCTTCTTTCCTTATTGTCTTTTGGGCATGCAGTTGTAGTAATTAAAGTGGGCACAAATGCAGCGATCAAAAAGAAACGATTAGCGTACATTCGCATTCTCTTTACAGAATTCCTTTCTTGTTGCTCCCATGGCGATGGACTGTTTCTATCGCAATCAGTAAGCGTAAATGGAAGCTACCGTACAGACAGAGGGATCTATATTTATACTTGGCAGAACTAATTACATTCTGACATAATCGTCGGAATTTCTTTCGTTTCCAAAAAGATATAAATATTTCGATTTCGGAAAAGAAGCTCTGTATTTCGCCAAGATGTCGAAGAAGAAGGTCCCTTACGTACTGGTTGTATCGAGTAAGATGTGGAGACGGTGGTTTGAAAGCGGACAGAAGAAGTACGAGGAAGAGCGTCCCTTACCTGAGGGATCGCTACCTGGCGAAGGGGCAAGTGTGGCAAATGTCCGGCGTGGCAAATATCCGGCATTCGTCCCATAGTGCTCAGAGCCATTTTTAAGGGGGTGACTAATATTTCGTACGATGGGTTTATTAAGCTCTGCGCCAGCGAGTGAAAAAAAAGCGATCGTTTGCTCGTCCCAGAGAGACTCACGGTTGTCGCTCCGGACTCCTGCACCAAGCGGCCCCAGAGTGAGTTGGAGCGCTGGACTGGCGGACACCTGCCCTGCGCTGCCCTGCTGGTGACGTCGCGTGACGCAGGGCTGGCGGACGCGGCGCTCCGTGTCTGCCGGCACGCCGCCCGGCCGCACTTCCGCCACGGGTCTGCACAACTCGGCATCGAGCGCTGGCTGCGGGCGCTGCCACGCGACACGTCGCGGACCCTCTTCGGCGAAGCGATAAACTCTGAAACGTGGCGGATCTCGCGTCGCCGAGCTTTGCCGACGGGCAGATTAGCAACAGGTCCCTGTCAACGTCTCCTGCTCGTAGCCGCCGCTGTTTTCTCCTCACGTGTGATTCGGCGTTGATACGTTCTTTTGTATTAAAGTAGACAACGCCGCCGATCTAAAACTGAAATCTCTACAAGAACAAAAGAATCAGATAAAATTGTCTAGTTGTAAGTGACAAAAAGCGTACAGATGCAGACAAAGGCCGGAAGCAATAAACCTTTCGATACAGCAGATTGCAGGAATCGAGGAAACATTCCGTACAACAGTTCTAGAGGGCCACAGACATGTTTAAGATCAAATAACTGTATGACTCCATGAAGCAGAATAGTGAATTAATGTTTTTAGACACTGTTCTCCAAAACTTAAAGACAAAAGTAACTTCGGTTTATACTACCAGGTAATACAGCTCGATGAAACTTGGATCACACAGAGAAAGAACTGCTACAGTATAACAGAGAAGGGAACTGAAAGAAATACACAACGAGAAGAACGTAAACGAAGCTTCCATTCAAAGACAGCAACTGCACTTAAGTCACCGCGATTCGTGATGGCGGGACATGGTTCTTAATAGACTACACTACTGGCCATTAAAATTGCTACACCACGAAGATAACATGCTACAGACGCGAAATTTAACCGACAGGAAGAAGATGCTGTGATATGCAAATGATTAGCTTTTCAGAGCATTCACACAAGGTTGGCACCGGTGGCGACACCTACAACGTGCTGACACGAGGAAAGTTTCCAACCGATTTCTCATACACAAACAGCAGTTCACCGGTGTTGCCTGGTGAAACGTTGTTGTGATGCCTCGTATAAGGAGGAGAAATGCGTTCCATTACGTTTCCGACTTTGATAAAAGTCGGATTGTAGCCTATCGCGATTGCGGTTTATCGTATCGCGACGTTGCTGCTCGCGTTGGTCGAGATCCAATGACTGTTAGCATAGTACGGAATCGGAGTGTTCAGGAGGGTAATACGGAACGCCGTGCTGGATCCCAATGGCCTCGTATCACTAGCAGTCGAGATGACAGGCATCTTATCCGCTTGGCTGTAACGGATCGTGGAGCCACGTCTCGATCCCTGAGACAACAGATGGGGACGTTTGCAAGACAACAACCATCTGCACGAACAGTTCGACGTCGTTTGCAGCAGCATGGACTATCAGCTCGGAGACCCTGTCTGCGGTTACCCTTGACGCTGCATCACACACAGGAGCGCCTGCGATGGTGTACTCGACGACGAACCTGGGAGCACGAATGGGAAAACGTCATTTTTTAGGATGAATCCAGGTTCCGTTTACAGCATCATGATGGTCACATCCGTGTTGGCGGCATCGCGGTGAACGTACATTGGAAGCGTGTATTCGTCATCGTCATACTGGCGTATCACCTGGCGTGATGGTATGGGGTGCCATTGGTTACACGTCTCGGTCTCTTGTTCGCATTGACGGCACTTTGAACAGTGAACGTTACATTTCAGAGATGTTACGACCCGTGTCTCTACCCTTCATTCGATCCCTGCGAAACCCTACATTTCAGTTGGATAATGCACGACCGCATGTTGCAGGTCCTGGACGGGCCTTTCTGGATACAGAAAATGTTCGACTGCTGCCCTGGCCAGCACATTCTCCAGATCTCTCACCATTTGAAAACGTCTGGTCAATAGTGGCCGAGCAACTGGCTCGTCACGATACACCAGTCACTACTCTTGATTAACTGTGGTATTGTGTTGAAGCTTCATGGACAGTTGTACCTGTACACACCAAGCTCTGTTTGACTCAATGCCCAGGCGTATCAAGGCCGTTATTACGGCCAGAGGTGGTTGTTCTAGGTACTGATTTCTCAGGATCTAGGCGCCCAAAATTGCGTGAAAGTGTAATCACATGTCAGTTCTAGTATAATATATTTGTTCAATGAATACCCGTTTATCATCTGCATTTCTTCTTGGTGTAGCAATTTTAATGGCCAGTAGTGGATGTGACAGCCGCAGATGGGATTGCACGCTGTGCAACATGCTTTCATCCTGACCACGAGGTTAGTGAGAGGCTCTCGTGCTGCAGCCTTCTATTCCTCCACCTGTGCGGTTGACAACTGCTGGATGGTGGTTGGTGGATGTTAACGTGTTGCAACACGTCTCTCAATGCATTCCATACATACTCGATGATCTTCACTTTCAATCAAGGTAGCAACGTCACGAGCAAATTTTATCACTCATGACCTATCACCTAGAGTTTTAATTCCGCTCTTGAATCTTTCTTTTATTTCCGTTATTGCTTCTTCCATGTATAGATTCAACTGTAGGGGTGAAAGACTACATATCTGTCTTACACACTTTTTTATACAAGCACTTTGCTATTGGTCTTCCATTCTTATTATCCCTGCTCGGCCCTTGTATAAATTGCATATTACCTGTATTTCCCTATACCTTACCCCTCTTTACAACATCTTGCACCGTTTTACTTTGTTGATAGGTTTTTCCAGATCGATAGATCCTGTAAACATGTCTTTAATCCTGCTTCCATTAACAGCCGCAACGTCAGAACTGTCTCTCTGGTGCCTTTTCCTTTCCTAAGGCAAACTGATGATCATCTAACACATCCTCAATCTTATTTTCCATTCTTCTGAATATTATTCTTGTCATTAACTTGGGTGCATGAGGTGTTAAGCTGATTATGCGATAATTCTCAGCTCTTGCAAACTTCGGGATTGTGTAGATAATGTTTCTCCGAAAGTCAAATGGTACATCGCTAGACTCGTACATTCTACAAACCAATGTGTAGCCTCTTGCCGCAACGATTTTAGAACGACTGATGGGATGTTATCTATCCTTCCTGCATAATCCAATCTTACCTACTTCAAAGCTCTTATGATTTCTGATTCTATTACTGGATCCCCTATCTCTTTTGGCAACGTCCTTGCCGCAGTGGATATACCGGTTCCCGTCAGATCACCAAAGTTAAGCGCTGTCGGATGTGGCCGGCATTTGGATAGGTGACCATCCGGGCCACCATCAGCTGTTGCCATTTTTCGGGGTGCACTCAGCCTCGTGATGCCAACTGAGGGGCTACTCGACCGACTAGTAGCGGCTCCGGTCAATGAAAGCCATCATAACGATCGGGAGAGCGGTGTGCTGACCCCACGCCCCTCCTATCTGCATCCTCAACTGAGGATGACACGGAGGTCGGGTGGTCCTGATGGACCACTTGTGCCCTGAAGACTGAGTACTAGCTCTTTTACATTGACTCCTGTTTCGTGTTCTATCACTTTATCAGACAACTCTTTCCCCTCATAGAAACCTTGAACTTACGCTTTCCACCTGCCCGCCCTCTCTTCCGCATTTGTGGAATTGCAATTGCACCCTTAATATTACCATCCTTGCTTTTAATTTCACTGAAGGTTCTCTTGACCTTTCCATATGCTGAATCCGTCCTTCCGACACTCATTCCTTATTAGATTTCCTATGGATGGCAATAAGCGACGGCGCAACCCAGGAGGAAGAGCGCTTGGAGCGAAAGGATGTACGGCGAATGGGGCGGTCTGCCCGTTCTCTGACATAAATCCCATCCAGCATGTACGGAATTCCTTGGCGTGACGTATTGTAGCACGTCCACATGCACTGACGACCATCCACCAGTTGGCAACCGCACAGGTGGAGGAATGGAAGGCTGTACGACAAGAGCCCCTCACTAACCTCGTGGTCAGGATGGTAGCACGTTGCAGAGCGTGCACTGCCGTCACGTGCCCTATTAAGAGCTATGTCCCGCCTGAATGGAATGAATAGTCTAATGAGTACAAGAATAACGACTGACAAGAGGAGGCCACGACGTTTGGAATGCGTATTTACTGCAAACTTCGTACACTCGTAGTACTCCATGAGGACAACAAAATGTGTATAGCCGGTACGGTAGCTCAGCGTCTTCGGTCAGAGGGTTAGCAGCCCTCTGTAATAAAAAAAACTGAGTTAACCGATCAAAGGCGAACTTAAACGGATGTCTTACGACGTCCGCCCCGAGCACATACAACGAACGAAAGTGAAAAAATGAGAATTAAAAATGCCGGCACGGTAGCTCAGCGTGTTCGGTCAGAGAGCCGGTTGGACTCTGTAATAAAAAAAAAAAAAAAACTGAGTGGAAGGATCAACAAACGAACTTGAAGGGATGTCATGTGACGTCCGCAACGTCCAAACACAACGATCAACAACGAACAAAATGAGGAAAAAAAAAAGTGGTTAGCGTCCAAGCCCCCTAATCGTAGGTAGTTGGTCGCTGGATCGAGTCCCGTTCGTTACCTTTTTTTTGTTTTTACAACACAGTCATATTCTTTACTATTTATGTTACAATTAATATAATGTGAAAAATACGTGTAATCAGATGAACTTTCATTAAATTTACAATGTTTTGTCTCAGTCTATAAATTTTTATTATCACAAATAATATAATACTCGTAACTACCTACTAGTAAACGACCAAATGCATAAGTAGTAGTAGTATGGTATTCTGCCTTACGGTAGGTCTTGTCATGGGTTAAGCCTCTTCCACTTTTGTCTGTCCATAGCCAATCATTTCATTTCTGAATATTTCTCTCCCTTGATATTGTCCAGCATTTTATATCTTCTTCTTCCTCTTTCCCTTTTTCCCTCCACCATTCCTTCTATTCCTTCCTTCAATAAACAGTCCCTCCTCAAATAATGTCCAATCCAGTTGTGTTTTCTCTTTCTGATAACTTTCAGCATGTTTCTTTCTTTTCCAACCCTACTCAATACTTCTTCATTCCTTACTCGGTCTTCCCATTTCACTTTTTCCAGTCTTCTCCATATCCACATCTCTAGTGCCTCCAATCTTCTTTCATCTTCATTCCTCAATGTCCAGGTCTCCACACCATATAAACCATATAAACGGATAAAGTGATACTGAAAATGTTTGCTTGTCCGTGATTTGAGAAATCCTTTATACCTGGAAGGAGCCCGAAACTACTTGTTACTGTTTTTTGAAGGAAGGAATAGAAGGAATGGTTGAGGGAAAAAGGGGAAGAGGAAGAAGAAAAGAAGAAGATATCAAGTGCTGGACAATATCAAAGGAGACAAATATTCAGAAATGAAAAGACTGGCTATGGACAGACAAAAGTGGAAGAGGCTTAACCCATGACAAGACCTACCGTAAGGCAGAATACCATCTATTACTACTTATGCGTTTGGTCGTTTACTAGTCGGTAGTTACGAGTATTATATTACACTCCTGGAAATGGAAAAAAGAACACATTGACACCGGTGTGTCAGACCAACCATACTTGCTCCGGACCCTGCGAGAGGGCTGTACAAGCAATGATCACACGCGCGGCACAGCGGACACACCAGGAACCGCGGTGTTGGCCGTCGAATGGCGCTAGCTGCGCAGCATTTGTGCACCGCCGCCGTCAGTGTCAGCCAGTTTGCCGTGACATACGGAGCTCCATCGCAGTCTTTAACACTGGCAGCATGCCGCGACAGCGTGGACGTGAACCGTATGTGCAGTTGACGGACTTTGAGCGAGGGCATATAGTGGGCATGCGGGAGGCCGGGTGGACGTACCGCCGAATTGCTCAACACGTGGGGCGTGAGGTCTCCACAGTACATCGATGTTGTCGCCAGTGGTCGGCGGAAGGTGCACGTGTCCGTCGACCTGGGACCGGACCGCAGCGACGCACGGATGCACGCCAAGACCGTAGGATCCTACGCAGTGCCGTAGGGGACCGCACCGCCACTTCCCAGCAAATTAGGGACACTGTTGCTCCTAGGGTATCGGCGAGGACCATTCGCAACCGTCTCCATGAAGCTGGGCTACGGTCCCGCACACCGTTAGGCCGTCTTCCGCTCACGCCCCAACATCGTGCAGTCCGCCTCCAGTGGTGTCGCGACAGGCGTGAATGGAGGGACGAATGGAGACGTGTCGTCTTCAGTGATGAGAATCGCTTCTGCCTTGGTGCCAATGATGGTCGTATGCGTGTTTGGCGCCGTGCAGGTGAGCGCCACAATCAGGACTGCATACGACCGAGGCACACAGGGCCAACACCCGGCATTATGGTGTGGGGAGCGATCTCCTACACTGGCCGTACACCACTGGTGATCGTCGAGGGGACACTGAATAGTGCACGGTACATCCAAACCGTCATCGAACCCATCGTTCTACCATTCCTAGACCGCTACGGTCGCAGGTTCGAATCCCGCCTCGGGCATGGACGTTTGTGATGTCCTTAGGTTAGTTAGGTTTAACTAGTTCTAAGTTCTAGGGGACTAATGACCTCAGCAGTTGAGTCCCATAGTGCTCAGAGCCATTTGAACCATTTGAATCTACCATTCCTAGACCGGCAAGGGAACTTGCTGTTCCAACAGGACAATGCACGTCCGCATGTATCCCGTGCCACTCAACGTACTCTAGAAGGTATAAGTCAACTACCCTGGCCAGCAAGATCTCCGGATCTGTCCCCCATTGAGCATGTTTGGGACTGGATGAAGCGTCGTCTCACGCGGTCTGCACGTCCAGCACGAACGCTGGTCCAACTGAGGGCCAGGTGGAAATGGCATGGCAAGCTGTTCCACAGGACTACATCCAGCATCTCTATGATCGTCTCCATGGGAGAATAGCAGCCTGCATTGCTGCGAAAGGTGGATATACACTGTACTAGTGCCGACATTGTGCATGCTCTGTTGCCTGTGTCTATGTGCCTGTGGTTCTGTCAGTGTGATCATGTGATGTATCTGACCCCAGGAATGTGTCAATAAAGTTTCCTCTTCCTGGGACAATGATTTCACGGTGTTCTTATTTCAATTTCCAGGAGTGTATTTGTGATAATAAAACTTTGTAGACTGCCAAATAACATTGTAAATGTAATAAAAGTTCACCTGATTACCCGTATTTTTCCCGTTATATCAACTGTAACATAAATAGTAAAGAATATGACTGTGTTGAAAAAAAAAGTGACGAACGGGACTCGATCCAGCGACGGACGATCTACGATTACGTGGCTTGGACGTTAACCACTCTGCCGTCGCCGCTTCGTGTTAATAAACGCCCCCGCTTTGTGATAATAACCACTACGCACAGGTACATGTTTGACGACCGAAATTATCTTGCGATTTTCTCAATAGCTTTTGAGAAGTACGCGCTACTGCTTACACATTTTTTTTCCCTCGTGGTGTACTACGAGTGTACGAACTTTGCAGTAAATCTGAGTTCCAAACGTCGTGGCCTCTCCTTGTGAGTGTAAACAGACGAAAGACAAAAGTAATGAGAAGTAGCAGATGTAAGAACAACGAGAAACAGTATCAGGATTGGTGATCACGAAGAAGATGCTACCTAGGCAGCAAAATAACCCCTGATGGACGGAGCAAGGACATAAAAAGCTGGCTAGCACTGGCGAAAAGGGCATTTCTGCCCAAAAAAAGTCTACTAGTCTGAAACGTGGCCCTTAATTTGAGGGGTTGGGGGTTGTTTGGGAGAGGAGACCAGACAGCGAGGTCATCGGTCTTATCGGATTAGGGAAGGACGGGGAAGGAAGTCGGCTGTGCCCTTCCAAAGGAACAATCCTGGCATTTGCCTGGAGCAATTTAGGGAAATCACGGAAAACCTAAATCAGGATGACCGGAAGCGGGATTGAACAGTCGTCCTCCCGAATGTGAGTCCAGCGTGCTAACCACTGCGCCACCTCGCTCGGCCCTTAGTTTGAGGAAGAAATTTCAGAGATTGTACGACAGGAGAACAGCATTGCATGCTAGTGAAACGTGGACTGTGGGAAAACATGCGAATCGAAGTATTTCAGACACGGTTCTACAGAAGAATGTTGAAGGTTAGATGGATTGATAAGGTAAAGAATGATGTGGTTCTCCGCAGAACCGGCGAGGAAAGAAATATATGGAAAACACCGACAAGAAGAAGGGATGGTAAGACATCTATGAAGATATGACGGAAAAACTTGTATTGTACTAGAGGGAGCTGTAGAAGGTAAAAACTGTAGAAGAGGACAGAGAATGGAATACAACCAGCAAATAATTCAGAACGTAGGAGAAATTTGTGGCGCACCACATCCAACCAGTCAGAAGACTGACGGGAGGGTGGGACTAAAAGGACGATATAAAGAGCAAAAGTTTTGATACTCATTTCGTGAATGTATTTGTGGCTCCAGGTTTCTTGTCTAGGATATGATGTAACAGTCCAGATTTGTCGAACGTTCGTGAAGATACTTCTTCAAAAAAAAAAAAATGGTTCAAATGGCTCTGAGCACTATGGGACTTAGTAGCTGTGGTCATCAGCCCCTAGAACTTAGAACTACTTAAACCTAACTAACCTAAGGACATCATACACATCCATGCCAGAAGCAGGATTCGAACCCGCGACCGTAGCAATCGCGCGATTCCGGACTGAGCGCCTAGAACCACTCGGCCACCACGGCCGGCGATACTTCTTCATATTCTCATCACATTTTCATATATATTTGTCATACAATCATGGCAGAACAGTGAAATTTATTCATTAGTATTTCTGAACATCGCTAAAGAGAGTCTTCTTTCAAGCATACTGTACATACGAGTAGATTTCATACTAATCACTGTGAGAGGTGGCATGAGCCCCCTCTCATATTTCTATCTTACGATTCTCCTCTCTAATTGCATGCGGTGAAAAGTTGCTATTCCTTCACACGCGGACTTCCCACGCAGCGTCTCTCATCACCTGGGTGGTCCGGTGACAGGCGGGCTCTGCTAAGCCGACGGGTGTGAGGAAGTCGAGTGAATGCTTTGCAAACGCCGACATTGTCAAAAGACACGCCCGGAGGGGCCTGAAGTAGCGGCTGGGCTAGAGGTTCCGTTACTTCGCAGAAACTTAGCGAAAACACTTTCTGGCGGGCTACCAGCGAGGCGTGGGAATGACTTGTGTACCCAGGCAGTTGTGGCGCGAAAATTCCCGCGCTTTCTGCAAAATAGTAACTGTGATTGGCTTGCTCAGGGCATAGCTCCGTGACGTAGCAAAATCAGCGCAGAAATTGGCGCCAAGAATCTCCATTGGTGGAATGGTAGTGCTCCGGCAATGGGGTAGAATTTTCCGCCGGTTTTCGAGTTGCTGATTGGAACGTTTAACCACGGCCACTGTCGTGGGGGCGGGAATGATCTGTGTTTGGCCTGTACGGGTGCTCTTGTGGGTAGTCGGCTCTCGCCTTTCGGTCGAGGACTTCGAAGCAACCAGCCCTCGCCTGCGGTACGCCAGATCGTGTTCTTGCAGTTAAGAAGACAGTTTGGTAATGTATGTCCGCAGCACCGGCAGATAGGGATTTTCCTAGGTGATAATCAGAGCTCAGCAGAGCGTGCCTGTTCGTCGTTTTCTAACTTTGTTCTGTCTTGAGTAGCAGCAATTAATGTTGGGTTGGCTGTGTGTTTTCTCTTAAGATTTGAGTTGCAAGGAATTGGCTCCACATACCACTTCGTCATAATCCTCACAATCTAGTTTAGGGACAACTTCACATTCACAGCGTTTGTTTGAGTATCCAATTTGAGTCAATTTGATGTATTGTAAAGGTTTCAAGTGTTTTTGTTTATTATTTTGTGCTTAGTCTTAATAAATCATATTGTTATTTTGGACAAAACTTTCATTCTGTTAATCGGTAGAGCAACCCTATCATTCCTCACTATGTTAATGAAACCTTCGTTTATTTAACTTATTTATCAAATTAAATTATTGCAGGTGCCAAACTCTCTTCTACTCCACTGGCAGGGTTGATTAGAGTCAGTTCGCGTATTTTTTTTCCTTGTGCAACAGCAAAAGTCAGAGTTAGAATAGGGGGGCTTAGAGCATCATTTACATATGTGGATTCTAGAAGAATTTAGTGTTAAATACACTTCTAGCCCCGGCACCTCGCAACTGTCTCAGTCAAGTTCGTAAAACGCTCCGAAGGCATTTTCAGTACAGATTACTGTTTCCTCGTACACGAGCTCATGACAAAGACTAACTACGAGTGCTTTTGGTGCGTATGACAAACAATATTACGGAATGAAGTTCTAGATCGTTCTAGAACCGGCAGTTAGACAAATTAATTTTGGCACATAGTTTTTGCATACACGAGTGAACAAGAAAGGAAAGCACATCTCTTGAGGTTAGTAAGATTTATAAAAATAAAAATAATTATATATTAGATACATAATCCTGAAATAAAGTTTTGTAAAAATTATGGTGTATCCCACATTGCGAAAATATTTAACACTTTACATTTTCTTTCATACAACATTTTTTAATGAAAAACTGTATTTTCTTTTGAATAATTATAACAGTTTTTGATTTAATTTATGCAATAAGATATTAAGAGAAATTTTGTAGCCTAAATATTGTAAACTGCAAAATCCAAGGGCGCGCTAAAAGTAATACCTCTTTACTTTTTATGTGAAAACTATTTAAGTTATGTAAATAAAACAAACGTTAATAACAGTCTACAACTTTATTTTTCATATCCATATAGAATATTTATTTCTCAACATAGTCACCCGGGGAACGAGCACATTTCTGCCAAAGAGCCGTGAGGGATTAGCCGAGCGGTCTAAGGCGCTGCAGTCATGGATTATGCGGCTGGTCCCGACGGAGGTTCGAATCCTCCCTCGGGCATGTATGTGTGTGTTTGTTCTTAGGATAATTTAGGTTAAGTAGTGTGTAAGCTTAGGGACTGATGACCTTAGCAGTTAAGTCCCATAAGATTTCACACACATTTTTTTCTGCCAAAGAGGCACCAGTTTGTCGATACTGTCACTTTGGAATGTTTGACTATATTGACGGACCCAGAAGTTCATTTCTACTTGCACCTCTTCATCAGTATCAAAGTGAAGTCTTCGAAGGTGTTAACTTTTGAAAATTAGATCGGGCCAAGTCGGTCTGTAAGGAGGATGAGCAGTGACAGTGAGCCCAAAGCGTGTCACAGGTGTCGTTAGCACTTGTGTGTGGTCTGGCATTAACATGATGAAAGACACAGTGTTCCATTTGTGGACGACCTCTTCGAATTCGTGCTTTCAGCTTTCTGAGGCGCTCTCACGCACCGACATAGTTACGTTACACTCCGCCACGTTACATGCTACAATTCGGAGCCCTCTGGCGACACAGGGCTACAAATATGTGGACATGAAGAATAGAGATGCAGAACGTTAACAGCATATGTAGGAACCTTTAAGAGTTTTTCCATAAAGAATTCGAAGAAATTTCTTTTCAGCCCGCTCTAGTATAAACCATTATAATTAACTTGTTTTAAAGTCAAAAATAAAAACGATATTCCATGGTGGAAAAATTTGAAATTTAAATAAATATTACCTTCGTGAAGAAATAATGAGTAGACAATCAACTGCAAAATGGAAGGTTTATTTAAACCCCTTGATCATAAAAATGTCTTCTTCAGAAGGATCTTAATGGTAATCTAAGAGGTTAACAGTGGACCCACATTGAGATATATATAGGACAAATACAAAATAGTATATACAGGGTGATTTTTTTCCACTGTGTCAAACTCCAGGAAGTGATCGATGAGAGTAGTAGGGCAACAGGGGTGTGGCCCCATTCTGCACTGTTGCCAAATTTATTCAAGATGACGGGTCCAAGATGGCGTATCCAAGATGGCCGCCATAGATTCGGGAATTTCAAATTACGGCGGGAAAATGGGTCAATTGAGCTACCTCCACTAACCTAGCTCCACCCCCCTACTCTCCTCTCCTCCCTCCCTTCCCCCTCCCCTCCCCTCCCCTGGCCACTCTGAAAATTGTCAGGAAAAGGACTCAGTATGTGCTGCCCTGCCAGATAGGATAGATGTCTTTATTTTGTATGCATAGCTTATTTGAACAATTTGAGTTGTCATAGATGGTAGCTCCATACTATGTGCTCATTTTGAGGTCTCATAGTAAAGTTCCCGAATTTATTGCCCTCTAGGAAAGATCTCACACTCAAATTATTCTTGGGATCAAGAGCTGGCTGAAACCCAAAGTGGAAAGCTCTGAGATATTTGGCAAGTCAGGGAAAGTATATCGGGAAGACAGACTAGAGGCCATAGGAGGGGAGGTGTTCATTGCAGTTGACAAAAATGTTGTTTCTACTGAGGACGAAGTTGAGCATGACTGTGAAGTCAACTGGTCACATATAACTGGTATAGGTGACTAAGTTAATTGTTGAATGTTTTTACTGGCCACCCTATTCTGCTGTGACAGTTCTAGAGTCATTCAAAGAAAGTCTACAGTCAATTGCATGTAATTAGCCAGGTCATGCAATTCTAGTTGGAAGGGACTTTAACCTGCCGAGTATAGACTGGAATGCCTATGGATTAACTGCACAGGGTACAGACAGATAGTCATGTAAAAGCCGGCTGGTGTGGCCGAGCAGCTCTAGGCGCTTCAGTCTGGAACCACGCGACCACTACGGTCGCAGGTTCTAATCCTGTCTCAGGCACGGATGTGTGTTATGTCCTTAGGTTAGTTAGGTTTAAGTAGTTCTAAGTTATAGGGGACAGATGACCTCAGATATTAACTCCCATAGTGCTCAGAGCCATTTGAACCATTTGAAGTCATTCAAAATGCTTTTGAACATCTTTTCTGAAAATTGTATTGAGCACCTAGCTCAGCAGCCCACATGTAATAGAAATACCTTAGACCTTATAGCTACAAATAGGGTGGACCTTATTGATAATGTCAGTACAGAAAGTGGGATTAGCGATCATGATGTGGTTATAGCAACGGTGATTCCAAAAGTTAATAAATCAGTCAAGAAGTCTGGGAGAGTGTTTCTGCTAGATAGAGTAAATAAGCAGTTATTAACATTTCACTTAGTTTAAGCAGATTGTAAATCGTGGTCTGGAGAGTTATAGCAAGTGGATACAAGATGGAAAAGACCCACCATGGTTTAATAACGAAATTCGGCGGATGCTGAAGAAGCAGGGGCTGTTGCACTCTACAGGGTGGTCTGAAAATGTCTAAAACGCTTGTCGTGATGTTGTAGGGAAGATTTTACTGAGACATAAATGTTAAGAAAAAAATACGATACATTGCGCCGTTTCCGAGTTATTTAGCATAGAATTTAGCCAATCGGGGTGTCGCGCGCTCACATTCAAGCGGCTGCCAGGGGCGGTGCTGCCCAACGAGTGCTTTGCCTCGTTAGCTGAAACTTGAATTCACGCGCGCGACGATCTGATTGGCTAACTTCAATGCTAAATAACTCGGAAACGGCGCAACGTATCGAATTTTTTTCTTAATATTTATGTCTCACTACAACTTTCCCTACAACATCACTACGAGCATTTGAGACATTTTCTGACCACCCTGTATAGTCAAAAGGGGATGCACAAATGACGACAAGCGAAGGTTAGTAGGGATCCGTGCATCTGTGAAAAAATATATATGCGAAGATACAACAACTACCACCGCCACACCGTAGCATAAAGTTCTAGCAGAGAATCTGAGAAAATTCTGGTCATATGTAGAATCGCTAAACGGGTCTAAGACTTCCATTCGGTCCCTTGTTGATAACTTTGGTGTGGCAGTTGAAGATAGCGGAAGGAAAGCCGAAGTTTTAAATTTCAATTTCAAGAAATCTTTCACACGGGAGAACTGTACGAAGATACCGTCATTTGACTATCGGACAGATTTCCATATGGACGACAAAGAAATAAACATGCCTGTAGGAGAGAAACAGCGTATAGATTTGAAAACATATAAATCGCCAGGTCCAGATGGAATCCCATTTCGACTTTACAAAGAGTGCTCTATGGCACTGGCCCCTTACCTACCTTGCATTTATCGCGAATCTCTCGCCCAGCACAAAGTCCCAAGCGATTGGAAAAAAGCGCAGGTGACTGCAGTATATAAGAAAGGCAAAAGAACGGACTCGCAAAATTACGGATCAATATCCCTAATTTCTGTTTGCTGCAGAATCCTTGAACATATTCTCACTTTCAATACAATAAACTTTCTTAAGACTAGGAAGCTTACGTCTACGAATCAGCACGGTTTCAGAAAGCATCGCTCATGCGAAACTCAGCTTGCCCTTTTCTTACATGATATACTGAGAACTATGGATGAAGGACAACAGACAAATTCCATATTTCTAGATTTCCGGAAAACGTTTGACTCGGTGCTCCATTGCAGGCTATTAACGAAGGTACGAGTGTATGGAGTAAGTTCACAGATATGTGAATGGCTCGAAGATTTTTTAAATAATAGAACCCAGTTTGTTGTCCTCGACGACAAGTGGTCATCAGAGACAAGAGCATCATCAGGAGTGCTCCAGGGAAGTGTGAAAGGACCACTGTTGTTCTGTATTTACATAAGCGATTTGGCGGGCAGGGTGGGCAGCAATCTACGATTGCTTGCTGATGATGCCGTGGTGCAGGGTAAGCTGTCGAAATTGAGTGACTGTAACAAGATACGAGACGACTTAGACAAAATTTCCAGTTGGTGTGATGAGTGGCAGCTAGCTATAAATGTGGAGAAATGTAAGTTATGCGGACGAATAGGAAGAACAAGCCTGTAATGTTCGGATACAGTATTACTAGTGCCCAGCTTGACACAGTCATGTCGTTTAAATATCTGGGCGTAACGATGCAAAGCGTTATGAGGTGGAACGAGAATGTGAATGGACGGCAAGTGGTGCACTTCAGTTTACTGGGAGAATTTTAATAAAGGGTGGTTCACCTGTAAATGAGACCTGCATAGAGGACGGAGGTGCGACCTATTCTCGAATACTGCTCGAGTGTTTGGGATCCATACCAGGTCGGATTGAAGGAAGATATCGAAGCAATTCAGAGTCGGGCTGTTAGATTTGTTACTGGTGGGTTCGAACAACATGTAAGTGTTACTGAGGTGCTTCGGGAACTCAAATGCGAATCCCTAGAGGGAATGCGACATTTTTCTTTTTCGGGAAACACTACTGAGAAAATTTAAACAATCGTCGTTTGAAGCTGACTGCCAAACGATTCAACTGCCGCCAACGTACACTGCGTGTAAGGACCACGAAGGTAAGATACGAGAAATTAGGGCTCATAAAGAGGCATACAGACAATCGTTTTGACCTCGCTCTGTTTGCGAGTGGAACGGAAAAGGAAACAAGAAGCACTAATATGGGGGCTGGTGGGGTATCTCTGTAGATGTAGATGTAGACGTAGATACTTCACAACTCCAGCACCAGACGGCGATGTTGGCCCTCCCCCTCTCCCCACCCTTGACGTAATCCAGGATGGCGGTCTGGGGGAAAAATGGCGGAAAATTCGCTCAGTCTGTGCCTAGCTGCTAGATTGGGAGGACCTCACGACAGTAGGCTAATGCAGGGTGCACAAGGTACTGTTTAAACAGTTCGTTTAAGAATATCGCTTATTCATTTCTGAAACTGCAATACACTTCGAAACTGACGCTGGTGTATACGCAGTTTAGACAATATTAAACAATTGCAGTACTTTTTTATTCCGATAGCGTAAGGCAGCACTCAGTTTGTCACAGATCGCACTAAACATATCTGAAGCACTTTCTCGTGCGCACTCCGTATACCACAGTCGCGGTCGCTGTAAGGAGCGAGGCGTTCCGCCGCTCCACACCGGCCACTGGCCACCGACAACTGCAGGGGCCGCGCGAAGCACTTCCCGTCGTGCTGGAAATACCTCGCCTTTTTGCTTTCTTTGTGGCACACACGTACCCTTTGTCTTTGAACACGAACTACTTCGGGAGTTATTATGTCTGGTGTTTAAGCAAACTTGAAGGTGTCACAGGAACTAAATTTACAGCTGCAGAAAGAGAGTGGGCTTTGCAGATGATGCAGGAAAAACAATTTTCGATGTGAAACTCCCTGGCAGACTAAAACTGTGTGCCGGACCGAGACTCTAAATCGGGACCTTCGTCTTTCGCGGGCAAGTGCTCTACCAACTGAGCTACCCAAGCACGACTCACGCCCCGCCCTCACAGCTTTACTTCTGCCAGTACCTCGTCTCCTACCTTCCAAGGAAATGAAAAAATCCTGAGACAAACGACTTTGACAGATGACAGATTGCTATGGTCTGCCGCCTGGAAAATGAGCATTTCGAAATGGCGGAGCAGGTCGCTTGTACGCCTGTCACTGTCGTGTGCATCTATGGAAAGCGGCTGAAGGACGTGTTTCACACTAGCAGGCGACAACGTGATGCACGTCCAAGCCTCAGCATAGAACGTACAGATCGGAGGCTTGCCCGCTCTGTAAGTCGGGATAACTGGCGATCTGGTAGATGTGGCAACAGAGCGCAGTGCTGGCGCAGACAGGAACGTTTCGCAGCACACAGTTCAGTGCACCCTGTTGAAGGTGGGGCTTCGACACAGTCGACCTCTGCGTGTTCCTAAGCTGACAGAACAACACACACTATTGGCCATTAAAATTGCTACATCAAGAAGAAATGCACATGCTAAACAGGTATTCATTGGACAAAAATATAATACCAGAACTGACATGTGATTACATTTTCACGCAATTTGGGTGCATAGGTCCCGAGAAATCACTACCCAGAACAAACACCTCAGGCTGTATTAACGGCCTTGACACGCCTGGGCATTGAGTCAAACAGAGCTTTGATGACGTGTACAGGTACAGCTGCCCATGCAGCTTCAACACAATACCACAGTTCATCAAGAGTAGTGACTGGCGTATTGTGACGAGCCATTTGCTCGGCCACCAATGACCAGACGTTTCCAATTGGTGAGAGATCTGGAGAATGTGCTGACCAGGGCAGAAGTCGAACATTGTCTGTATCCAGAGAGGCCCGTACAGGACCTGCAACACGCGGTCGTGCATTATCCTGCTGAAATGTAAGGTTTCGCAGGGATCGAATGAAGGGTAGAGCCACGGGTCATAATACTCTGAAATGTAATGTCCACTGTTCAAAGTGCCGTCAATGCGAACAAGAGGTGACCGAGACGTGTAACCAATGGCAACCCATACCGTCACGCCACACGCTTCCAATATGCGTTCACCGCGATGTCACCAAACACCATCATGATGCTGTAAAAAGAACCTGGAATCATCCGAAAAAATGACATTTTGCCATTCGTGCACCCAGGTTCGTCGTTGAGTACACCATCGCAGGCGCTCCTGTTTGTGATGCAGCGTCGCGGGTAACCGCAGCCATGGTCTCCGAGCTCATAGTCCAAGCTGCTGCAAACTACGTCGAACTGTTCGTGCAGATGGTTGTTGTCTTGCAAACGTTGACTCAGGGATCGAGACGTAGGTGAGCGATCCGTTACAGCCATGCGGATAAAATGCATGTCATCTCGACTGCTAGTGATACGAGACCGTTGGGATCCAGCACGGCGTTCCTTATTACCCCCCTGAACCCACCGATTCCATATTTTGCTAACAGTCATTGGATCTCGACCAACGCGAGCAGCAACGTCGCGATACGATAAACCGCAATCGCGATAGGCTAGAATCCAACCTTTATCAAAGTCGGAAACGTGATGGTACGCATTTATCCTCCTTACACGAGGCATTACAGCAACGTATCACCAGGCAACGCTGGTCAACTGCTGTTTGTGTATGAGAAATCGGTTGGAAACTTTCCTCATGTCAGCACGTTTTTGTTGTCGCCACCGGCGCCAACCTTGTGTGAATACTCTGAAAAGCTAATCATTTGCATATCACAGCATCTTCTTCCTGGCGGCTAAAGTTCGCGTCTGTAGCACGTCATCTTCGTGGTGTAGCAAGTTTAATGGCCAGTAAAGTAGTTAAATACGATGGCAAAGGACGTGGGATCACCGTGATTGGGTCATAATTCAATGGAAATGTGTCACTTGATCTGATAGATAACGTTGCTTGCTACACCAGGTCGAAGGCTGTGTCCGGATACGCAGTCATCCAGGCGATCGGCTGCTTGAAGGCGCACTGCGACACGGATTCAGGCTGGTGGAGAAAGAAATTTGTTATGGGGGAACGTTCACCTGGGCTTCTATGGGACCCGTGGTAATAATCGAAGTTGCCATAATAACTATCGACAACGTGAACAGTATTGCGGGTCACCTACATCCCTTCAAGCTTGATGTCTTTCACGACGTCGATGGCATCTTCCAGGACGATAAATACCTGTAGCCTAAGGCAACAGTGGTTGCAGGAAGATAATAGTGAACTGAAGTTCATGTTTTAGACACCAGATTCGTTCGATCTGAATCTGAGATCGAATCAGATGAAACACATATGGCATTTAACAGGGCACTAGCTCAGCGCCCACGAACCGCCAACCCATAATTTATGGGAATCGAGTGACTGTGCGTAGACGCCTGGTGCGAAATGCCACCGGCAGCACCCCCCGTCGGAGGTTCGAGACCTCCCTCAGGCATGAGTGTGTGTTAAGTAGTGTGTAAGCTTAGGGGCCGAAGACCTCAGTAGTTTGGTCCCATAAGACCTTACCACCGCCACATACCTCCGGAATCCTACCAAGGGCTTGTCGAATCCATGCCACGCAGAGTCGCTGCTGCACTGCTTTCCTAATGTGGAGGAACGCACTGTTAAGCAGGTGGTCGTAATATTCTTTCTCATCATGGTAAGTACCATCAAATTGGGTGTCACGTTTTTGGATTCATTAAATAACATGTAGCTAATCCAGGTTAACACCTTTCAACCAGGCACAAGAACAAACGCCTGTGTAACCATGACAATTACGCTTATACACTATGTGATCAAAAGTATCCGGACACCTAATTGAAAATGACTTACAAGTTCGTGGCGCCCTCCATCGGTGATGCTGGAATTCAATATGGTGTTGGCCCACCCTTAGCCTTCATGACAGCATCCACTCTCGCAGGCATACTTTCAATCAGGTGCTAGAACGTTTCTTGGGGAATGGCACGCCATTCTTCAGGGACTGCTGCACTAAGGAGGGGTATCGATGTCGGTCGGTGAGGCCTGGCACGAAGTCGGCGTTCCAAAATATCCCAAAGGTGTTCTATAGGATTCATGTCAGGATTTTGTGCAAGCCAGTCTATTACAGGGATGTTATTGTCGTGTAACCACTCCGCCACAGGCCGTGCATTATGAACAAGTGCTCGATCGTGTTGAAAGATGCAATCACCATCCCCGAATTGCTCTTCAACAATGGAAAGCTAGAAGGTGCTTAAAAAATCAATGTAGGCCTGTGCTGTGATAGTGCCACACAAAACGACAAGGGATGAAAGCCCCCTCCATGAAAAGCACGACCACACCATAACACCAACGCCTCCGAATTTTACCGTTGGCACTACACACGCTGGCTCAGGACGTTGTTAACCTCCCCACAGAAAAATTAAAATGAATAAATAATATGAATATGATTCTGATTTAGTGTAACCTCCGAACAAAATTGGTTCCCATTTATAACCTCCCTACAGAAATTCATTCACATTTAACCTCCACACAAAATTTGTTTCCCATTTAATGTACCCACAAAATTCTTTTCTCATTTAATGTAAGCTCGAAACAGAAAAATTCCTAAACCTCGTAATAAAAAATAAATTCAGTAACCTGGTAAATTTTGGACGACAGCAGTGCTGCGTCATGGCCCTGTAAGATCATTCTGAATAAGAAAGCAAAAATTCTTACCTCAATAAAGTCGCCAACTATCTGCTCTTACAATAACTTTTTCCGGCACAGCTCTGTGCAATGCTGGCCGATAGATTTGTCATTTATGAAAGGAAGCAACTGATTTTGCTTTTGCAACAATCGGAATGATCATGGATTGGAGAAATTAGTAAATTCTTTAAATTGAAATGAATGCTTGTTAGAAATTACTTTATATGACAAAGATTATTATTAGGACATTTTTAAAATATTTACATGGGAGTTCACAAAACATTACTAGATATGCGCGAGGCTGCTTTTACCTTATACTATAACGCTCAGGCTCCGCCATCGCTGCGTCACGACCGGCCCAGCCAACACGATACACCAGACTGCTCGCTAGCAACAACTTACTGCTACACAGTTCCTACTGCATACAACACTGCTCTTTGGACTCAGATTGTCTTATAGCTTACATATCGCAGGCAGCGCATACCTCTTACAACGTTCGCCGGGCATTCACTATACCCACACCCTGCCATTGGATCGTCACATTGTGTACCGTGATTCGTTACTCCACACAACGTTTTTCCTCTGTTCAATCGTCCAATGTTTACGCTTCTTACACCAATCGAGGCGTCGTTTGGCATTTACCGGCGTGATGTGTGCCTTATGAGCAGCCGCTCGACCATGAAATCCAAGTTTCCTCACCTCCTGACCAACTGTCATAGTGGATCCGGATGCGGTTTGCAATTCCTGTGTCATGGTGTGGATAGTGTAGTGTAAAGACGTAAATTTTGTATAAATAATTTTATTTTAACATATGACCATGTGCAGACTTCGTCACCTACGTCAGTTACAACACACTTCAAAATTATTTAAATTCTTTTTAAATTGTCTCTGAATGGTTCTTGAACGAAACTGTAAAACATCATCATTTGAGTCGTATGCGCCGAATTAGGTCACTCAGTCCAATTGGTTTGCGCAAACTTTTTTTAAAATTTCGATATCGTTTGTTTCTTCTCAGAAATTATATTAATGCAAGTTATCTGCTTTAACAAAAATTAAAACCACATTGAATAAACTTGACTCAAACTCGCGATGAATATTGTCAAATATTAATAATCATGTCAAATAAATCAGTCATCCTTCTTCCTTAATATAATTCTTCATAACTAAATTCTCGGAACACGTATTTAAACTTTTGTAGTATACACTACTTTATTATCTTCATACATATAGACGTGAACCTGAGCCTTGACAAGATGGGACTGAACATTTACAACATGATTAAACTTTCTATGACGTCATTGTTGTAGAAACATTACAAATTCTTATTTTTTCAGTTTTTAGAAGCACGACGCAACAACTCGGTTTCAGGATCTTCTGTTGCTCTTTGGCTGTCGACCCGCGACGTATAGCGGCCAGCAATTTTCTCTCTGGTCCCGGCAGTGAAGATGCTGTCTCCGTTCGTTGCGCCGCCTTCTCCGTACATGAAACATAAGAAATAAATACAAAACTTTAGACAATTCACATCATCATCATCATCATCATCATCATTTAAGACTGATTATGCCTTTCAGCGTTCAGTATGGAGCATAGCCCCCCTTATAAAATTCCTCCACGATCCCCTATTCAGTGCTAATATTGGTGCCTCTTCTGATGTTAAACCTATTACTTCAAAATCATTCTTAACCGAATCCAGGTACCTTCTCCTTGGTCTGCCCCGACTCCTCCTACCCTCTACTGCTGAACCCATGAGTCTCTTGGGTAACCTTGCTTCTCCCATGCGTGTAACATGACCCCACCATCTAAGCCTGTTCGCCCTGACTGCTACATCTATAGAGTTCATTCCCAGTTTTTCTTTGATTTCCTCATTGTGGACACCCTCCTGCCATTGTTCCCATCTACTAGTACCTGCAATCATCCTAGCTACTTTCATATCCGTAACCTCAACCTTATTGATAAGGTAACCTGAATCCACCCAGCTTTCGCTCCCATACAACAAAGTTGGTCGAAAGATTGAACGGTGCACAGATAACTTAGTCTTGGTACTGACTTCCTTCTTGCAGAAGAGAGTAGATCGTAGCTGAGCGCTCACTGCATTAGCCTTGCTACACCTCGCTTCCAGTTCTTTCACTATGTTGCCATCCTGTGAGAATATGCATCCTAAGTACTTGAAACCGTCCACCTCTTCTAACTTTGTTCCTCCTATTTGGCACTCAATCCGTTTATATTTCTTTCCCACTGACATTACTTTCGTTTTGGAGATGCTAATCTTCATACCATAGTCCTTACATTTCTGATCTAGCTCTGAAATATTACTCTGCAAACTTTCAATCGAATCTGCCATCACAACTAAGTCATCCGCATATGCAAGACTGCTTATTTTGTGTTCACATATCTTAATCTCACCCAGCCAGTCTATTGTTTTCAACATATGATCCATAAATAATATGAACAACAGTGGACACAGGTTGCAGCCTTGTCTTACCCCTGAAACTACTCTGAACCATGAACTCAGTTTACCGTCAACTCTAACTGCTGCCTGACTATCCATGTAAAGACCTTTAATTGCTTGCAAAAGTTTGCCTCCTATTCCATAATCTCGTAGAACAGACAGTTCACAACCATTTCAAATATTACAAAAATACGTAAACAAAAAACTAAATTACACTTATATTCACCTGCAAACTGGGCTAACACTGGTGGATGGGTGACGCTTCAATTTCGCGTCCCACTACATACCCCACCCACAAGCTCAGTTTGTCAGGTTTTAACCGAAAATAAAACTTCTTCTATATACAATATTTATCTGTTAATATTATACATTTTTCTCACATTTTCAGTAATCCAAAGTCCTTGCTCTTAGATTCAATCCTTTTATGACGATATTGTTGTGACTATTTGTCATTTACTTTTAATTGTGCTATTATGGTAATTCACAACCGAATATATGGAGATTACTCCTTTTCATTTAATAGTTGCTAGTAAATAATAATTTAGTACGTTCTTTAACGTTGTTACATTAGGACAGAGCGTTCAAATTGTGATAGGTTAGTTTCAGTTTTATTCATTTACTAAAGTTATTCTTTCCAAAATGTATATCACTAATACGTTTCTCACAATAACCAATAGTACTATTTACTTTACATCGTTCTTTTCCCTAATGCTTTATTTATGCCTGAGGTCAAGAAGAAATCAAGCAAAACTTTTTTTAGAACCTCGGCACGGCTTTCTTTACCTTCGGACACTTTGTTGGGTATTGGCAATTTATTTAGGAGAAACAAGCGAGAGAGCCCCGTTTGGTGAGTTCTACATTAACACTATTACAAATCTCTATTAAAGGCACTCTGCTATGTTCTCGTGAGCCATATAGCTCTGGACGCCCATGGTCCCTAAAATTATTAACCATCCCCTTTGGTTCCTACTATCCGAGTAAATATAAAATATGCAAAATTCCTCCTGACCTAATAACAAAACTTTCTTCCATATAGATCCCCTTTTAGTTATCTTTCCCTTTTTTAAGTACCGGTAGATTATTGTAGAACACTTGTTTAAACTTCCTGTCATTTCTTTAAAATTACACGTAACTATCACGAAAACTTCACATGAATAAACTATGAACGCTCGTCCATATATAACATATACTAAATATTAACTTATTTAGGAATGAAGGGTTTAATTTGATCGACACTATATAATCCTTTAATTACACCTGATGAAGGTTCCATAAGAAGTAACGCTTTGGGATGTACAATCTTATGTACAACATATGGACCTTCAAAGATAAAGAAGAATTTTCTACATTCCTTATTGATCTTCGAACTTTTAGAATGAGATCGTATTAATACAAGATCTCCTACCTGAAATGAGGGTTCTATGGCATGTTGATTGTAACTTTTAATTCTCCGTTCAGCATTTTTAACAATCTGTTCGCGAATTTTTTCGTTTGGATAGACAATTCGTAGAATAACATTTTTCTTTCCTTTACATAATACGGTTACCTACTAATTAGGACTCGTGTTAGATGACTTTCAATAATTGGTTCTTCAATTAATTTAGCACGGTTTAAATGCCATTCGAAATAATTCCTATAACCTCCCCACCGTTTAGAATATGGAGGAGGGTCGAACAACTCTAAATTTAAGTGTTGTTGTTTTCCTCTTGAGCAATAATTTTGTTTAAACCGCTTAACAAAATCATCCCAGTCCCTAAATTCAGTTCTATGCAGTACTGCCCATTCCGCAGCTTCTGCTTCTAAATGTCCTATTACAAATTGAATCCGTTTTTCATTACTCCATTTAGGAGATAATGAAGTTTCAAAAGCTTTTATAAAGATTATAGGGTGAAGTTCGCCTCCTGGTTTGAATACAGGAAATCGACTTGCTACATTTGAATTTGTCGTTATATCATCCCAACATTCTGCGAGAGACATAGTTGGATTTTGTTTAGATTGCAGAGACGGAGTTGCGTCGGATTTGCTTGCCATGATTTCTTTATTTGTGTTGTTGTCGTCTGAGCTAGCAAACACGATGCGACTGTCGTCTCTGATTACGTTATTGCTCCTACTACTTGAAATGTTTTCATTATTATCTAATTTCCTGTATTCGCATTTCTGTGTTGGATACGCGGTTAGCTAATATCGATTCTTCACTGTGTTCACGATATGAACGCACTGTACCTTCGTCATTGTTATTATCTTTGGAAGTCTCAAGGTTACTGCATATTTCGGTAATTAAAAATTTCATTTTTTCTATTTCAGTATGATCTTTTTCTACTCGATGAGTTAATGTCTCTAATTCTATATTATCTATTGAAGTAATCTCTACAGGTTTGGTAGAAACCTCTTTAATAGATTCTAATAATTCTCTACGAACAGTTTCTGTTTACATAGAGAATTCATCTCGTAACTTATCGTTATTTTTCTCTATTTCATTTACAACTAAGACATTGACATTATCTAGTCTCTTGGTTAAGTCAGTAATATCATTTCGCATGCGAGCTTTTTCCTCACGCGATTCCTGGATATGTCCTTCTAACCTTTTACAATTATCAGCAATCTTATTTCTAAGTCCTGCTAGTTTTCCCTGCATTTCAACTTTAGAAGCCTCTATTTTATCACTTAATTCTCGACTGGTTTCATTAAGATGTTCCTGTAACCTGTCTGTAGAGTTTGTTAGCTCCTCTTTTAATCTAGCAGTAGATTCCTCGTTAGACTGTTTTAATTCCTGTTTTAATCTAGCAGTAGATTCTTCGCTAGACTGTTTTAATTTAGCGATCGCCCTAAAAAGGGATCTCATGCTCGTATCGGACATTGATTGCTCTTCGTCTGACATTTGACTTCCCGACATTGTTATAAGATATTAACTAGTTACACACGCAGACTTGTAATCAACAATCCTATTAAAAGCACACTCCCTATGTACAACACTCCACTTCCAACTTAAAACAGACTCACCGGACACTAATATTTTAGTTTGTAGTTCTCGATGATCAATGTGCTGCTATGGGCTGCAGAAGTAACAGCCGTCGATGCAGCCGCTCAGATGCTGCGACCCCGCTTCCGCAACCGGCAGGACGCTGAGTCGAACACCGGAGACGTCACTGGCTGCAACCACGCCCGGCCCCACCGTAGACAGGCGAAGCCCTCAGCAACACCTCTAATACCAGCCGGAGGAACGCCCCCCAGCTGACGTACTGGACCTGTTAGTTTAGGGAGAAAAAGGTTGTCGGGGTTTGCAGCGTTCAGCTGCTGCCCAACAGATGCGCCTTCTCGTGGAATAACTGCGTGACCGTAATGCTTGGCTGCGCTCCGTCAGATGCCCACACTCGCGAAGTCGCCGCTGGCTGGTGAAGGCTCCATGAAAACTCGCGTTGACTTCCGAAGGACTCTTGATGTTTTGTTTCATACCTGTGTGTCATAGTTGCACACAAGTCCTGTCACGGTCGCCACGGTGTAGTGTAACGACGTCAATTTTGTATAAATAATTTTCTTTTAACATATGACCATGTGCAGACTTCGTCACCTACGTCAGTTACAACACACTTCAAAATTATTTAAATTCTTTTTAAATTGTCTCTGAATGGTTCTTGAACGAAACTGTAAAACATCATCATCTGAGTCGTATGCGCCAAATTAGGTCACTCAGTCCAATTGGTTTGCGCAAACTTATTTTTTTATTTAGATGTCATTTGTTTCTTCTCAGAAATTATATTAATGCAAATTATCTGCTTTAACAAAAATTAAAACCACATTGAATAAACGTGACTCAAACTCGCGATGAATATTGTCAAAAATTAATAATCATGTCAAATAAATCAGTCATCCTTCTTCCTTAATATAATTCTTCATAAATAAATTCTCGGAACACGTATTTAAACTTTTGTAGTATACACTACTTTATTATCTTCATACATATAGACGTGAAACTGAGGCTTGACAAGATGGGACTGAACATTTACAACATGATTAAACTTTCTATGACGTCATTGTTGTAGAAACATTACAAATTCTTATTTTTTCAGTTTTTAGAAGCACGACGCAACAACTCGGTTTCAGGATCTTCTGTTGCTCTTTGGCTGTCGACCCGCGACGTATAGTGGCCAGCAATTTTCTCTCTGGTCCCGGCAGTGAAGATGCTGTCTCCGTTCGTTGCGCCGCCCTCTCCGTACATGAAACATAAAAAATAAATACAAAACTTTAGACAATTCACAACCATTTCAAATATTACAAAAATACATAAACAAAAAACTAAATTAAATTTATATTCACCTGCAAACTGGGCTAACACTGGTGGATGGGTGACGCTTCAATTTCGCGTCCCACTACAATAGATGCCTGCCTATTACACATTACGACCCTCTTCAACTGTCGGCGGTTTCTGTCAGTCAACAGACGAGGTTGCCCTGTACGCTTTTTTGCTGTACGTGTCCCTTCACGTTTCCATTTCACTATCACATCGGAAACAGTGGACCTAGGTTTTTTTTAGGAGTGTGGAAATATCGCCTACAGACGTATGACACAAGTGACACCCAATCACCTGACCACGTTCGAAGTCCGTGAGTTCGGCGGAGCGCCCCGTTCTGCTCTCTCACGATGTCTAATGGCTACTGAGGTCCATATGGAGTACCTGGCAGTAGGTGGCAGCGCAATGCACCTAATACGAAAAACTTATGTTTTTGGGGGTGTCCGGATACTTTTGATCACGTGGTGTAGAATAGAGTGGGGCTTTGTGAGTCATGGGGCTATGTGGATAGAAATAAGAAAATATTCTACTGATCAGCTCGTGATGAGTCCCGCTCTTTTAGCACCCAGGCCCTGCTTACCGTTCTAATTCTCCAAGAAATTTGGAAAGTCAGAGCTCAGCAACATCATCATCATCATCGTTTCGTCCGTTTTCCTAACCCCAAGGAAAACTACGGGTACCACACGTGCTAGGGTAGAGAAAAATTCAGCTTTCCATCAGACTTCACCATTTCATCTTAATCTTGCAACAGAAAGAGGGTCAAAGTTTGCTAAAATGGTCTGAATGTTCGAGATAAACCTTTAAACACATGAAATGGTTCGTTGTTTCGTACTGCTCATCACCTGAAGCTGAAGCGGAGGAATAAAACATACCTTGTGGTTTCTGCAGCATCAAATATTACCACCCTAGACCTGTGAAAAAAAGGGACTGAAGAGCGTGTCTTAAGTGCAAGCTATGGTTTCATGAAATTTGTATGGGAACTGCTGGTGGTAACCAGTTGCCCGGTGGGAAATCTATAACAATTAGTGAGAACAATTAGGAAGTATAACCTCCATATTTCGTATCGCAGTATTGCAATTTACAATGATTGACGTAGCCCTGTTTACGACTCAAAAAGCCTCATAAATAATTTCAGTTTTCCATTGTGTGAACATTTTCAATTTTGGTATCTACGAAGAAGAGGAAAAGACCTTGAAGCAATGTGCCTTTGTCGTAAAAAACTTATAACTGTGAGTTACTCACCATTACAGTTTAACATGCGTAAGAAAATATTAACTACCTCCTTGGGGCCCAAAAACTTGAAATGATTCATTTAGCCACACCTTATCCTACGTGAGTCAGCCACAATTTGTGTCTGAATTTAGATAACCCGAAACAGGTCTATGTAATCACTTACACAGGGTCTTTGTTCAAACTGTGATACTGGAGCAATCAAGGAAACCGCAGTAACTGAGAAATACGAGGGAGACTTCACAAAGTAAGTTACGCATTTTTAAGGCAGACCAAAAAAACCTATTGAATGTTGTACTGCACTTCAAAGTTACACACGGCAGTATTTTTCAAACTCTCTGACAACAACGGTCGAGACATTCTAGCAGTCGTTAAATTCCTCTGTGATATAAATTGACTAGTCGCTCATAGAGCCATTCAAGAAGCACTGTGAGAACGTCCTCATCGTTGGAAAATCTCTTTTCAACCAGTTTTCTCTTTTCAGCTTGAAAAGAAGATGGAAATCGCATGGTGCAAGATCAGGACTTTCCGATCAGCGTCCCTGTGTGTGTTGTCTTGGTCAAAATGTTGGCACCATTTCACTACAGGTGGTCAGAACATTGTTTTTTGTTCACACATAGTCACAATTGCACTGTGAATCTGTGCGCAAATTACACGTTTTTCCCTCAAGAATCGTAGTCTCCCCCTTACTTCAACTTCGAAGGACGTTTCCAGTTCCATTTCAACACCCACTGTCACACACCTGTTATCCGTACCACAGCAAAACTGTGTCGGTAGGAAACCCGAAACATGTACTCTCTTCCGACAATACGCCACTCTCGTTTTGCAATGGTCTTAGCGAAGGGCGACATGTGTTAACTTACTCTCTGAAAGACTGTCCGGCTTGCCATGTTATATATATGCTGTGGGGAACGTGAATCGAAGACTAGTTTTTGTAGAGAACACATAGAAGAAGTCTACTAAAGAGACTGCCTACACTACGCTTGTCCCTCCTCTGAGTATTGATGCTTGGTAGGGGTCTTTACCAGATACAATTGACAGAATACATCTAAAAAGTTCAAAGAATGGAAACTTGTTTTTTATCATCACGAAATACAAGAGTGTGTGTCACGGAGACGATAAACGAGTTGTGGTGGCAACCATAAAACAAAGGCGTTTTTCACTGCGGCGGGATCTTTTCACGGAAGACAATCACCAGCTTTCTCCTTCGAATGACAAGATACTTTGTTAACTTCTACCTACACAGGGTAAAAGATGAGAAATCAGAGGTACACGGAAAGAGTTACGAATTTATTTTTCCTGCATACTACTGGAGAGTAGAACGGTAGAGAAATAGAAAGTACTTCTGGCAAACACTTGAGTGTGAACTGCAATCATGTGTTTGTATATGTAGAAGACACGGCCGTACTGGTTCAGACTGCATTTGACAGGTTTCCTTCTCTAATGACATGGCCGTCTGCGCAAAGTTAATATCTGGCTGTAACATTCCTTCTCCCCTTGCTCTTCATAGATGCTTAACTCATTAATTTCCAGAATGCTCTTGTCGAATATGTTATTAGATAGTTACCCTTGACACGTATGTATGGCTATTAAAATATGCAAGTGGAGTATAAATTAAAATAATTACTTCAGTTTAAAGAGAGCTCCTTTCCATGAAGATTTAAGTGTAGGCCCACCCACAGATTACATGTGCTAATCATTTAAAAAGAAAGCGCAACGGATAACTGTCTTTTACATGTAACGCGTTGTAACCTCCCAACAGATTAATCCCGTGACATCTGAATAAAAGTCTGACTAACCTCCCAATGAAAATGTGACTCATATATAACCTTTCAATAATTAACTGGCTGTGAATCTAAACTGGAAAATCTAAACTTCAGCAATGCTGCGTCATGGCCCTAAAAAGTCATTCTGAATAGACTGAAGATTCTTACCCCAATTATGTCGCCAGGTAACGCGTATATATCTGCTCCTATAAGAACTTTTTCTGGCACAGCCCAGTGCAATGCTGGCCACTAGATTTTGTTATGTATGTAAAAAAACTGATTTATCTTTACGATAATTGGCACGACTGTAGATAGGGGAAATTAGTAAAAATTTAAATTCAGATGAATGACTGTCAAAAGTTATCTTTATAAGAAAGATTATTATTGAAAAATTATTGAAAATTATTTACATGTGACTTTGATATAGCAACAGTACAAAATGAGTTGTTGCAAATTACATATGCGCGTGGCAATAAATAATTATAATTTTTGCTTTTACCTTATTCTACACGCTCAGGCACCGCCATCGTTCTCCACGACCGGCCTTGGTAATTCCATACAGGACACAAGTGCTCTCTGTGAGCCATTCAACTAGACAACTGCTCTCTAAGAGTCACCTGACCCAACCGCCCGACTGCCAGCTACTGCCCCTACTGCTGCCTACACTGCTCTCTGGTCTGCGATTCTATTGTAGCTAACGGACACTCGCTCATATCACAATACACTGAAATAAAAATTATTACTACCAGACCTACCACAAAACAAAATGGCTGTACCTTGGTTTGAGATGTGAGACAGAACGTGGGATGATAAACAAGTGGTGGCACATGGCACAATACAAACAAAGAAAAGACTCGGTTATAGTTTCGACAAAATTTACAGAAATATAGTAAACGGTACAAACGATTCATGAACGTTTAAGGGATGAGAATTTGTTGGAAAAGTAATAAAAGGACGAAAGAAGTGCGATCAAGTTACACAAAAAGTGAAAATATTCTAAAAGGCTCAGTTCTTGAATCACAAAAATAGCTTCCCTAAGTAAATACATATTCCACACTGAAGATTAAAATCAATCTACTGATTGGTTGTAAAGATGCAATACACTTTACTCTGCTCACATGTGGCTGACAAACTCAAATTCCCACAACGCAAAAGCATCAATTTACAACAGAAAATTTCAGTAGAAATTCGAAATGGTTTCATACAATACATTTACTGTAGGTTAACAAGGGATAGGGTTAGGACGTTCCCTCGACCACTTGGCTGTATAGCTGGACAAAGCCAGGGACTTTCAGTTCCAGAAACTCATGTACGATGTAAAATTCAATCTCACGCCGGCCATAATTTTGTTAACAAATTTACTATATACACTGCTGGTTTGGGAATCCAAGGTCTCTTTGTTTTGCCTCGTGGAGCCTAACTCACTTATATGCAAAGCACTCTTACAAAAAAAAAAAAAAAAAAAAAAAAAAAAAAAACACCTCAAGAAGGATGCCAAATCTTCACACAAAATTTTTTCCTGACTACCAAAAGAACTGAAATATAAGTGACTGAAATTCGCGCACTAAATAATTCAAATACCTCCATTCGTGACTTACCCACATATCAGGCCGTACTTCAAAAAATGGCTCTGAGCACTATGGGACTTAACATCTTAGGTCATCAGTCCCCTAGAACTTAGAACTACTCAAACCTAACTAATCTAAGGACATCACACAACACCCAGTCATCACGAGGCAGAGAAAATCCCTGATCCCGCCGGGAATCGAGCCCGGGAACCCGGGCGTGGGAAGGGAGAACGCTCAGGCCGTACTCAGCAGGCCCCAGCAGAGTAGTAATATTTTCAGTCCCCAGTCTGCTACTTCCGCTACCTCTCAGATGGGTAGGTGAGCACCAAAGAAGCAGACGTCTTTCCTGACAACGTAACTCTTTTGTGGGCTATTGTACCAGCTTCGATGACCGATATAGACCTCTCTGCCTCAATTTCCGCTAAAGGTGTTGGCAAAACTGGAGGAGCAGACTAAACTGAATTAGCAGACAGCCACTGGATACTCTCCCGAAAACTCACATTCACTCGTTTCAGTCACACACAACAGGATTAAATGATGGAACAAGGATTTTAGAGTCAAATGGTTCAAATGGCTCTGAGCACTATGCGACTTAATGTCTGAGGTCATCAGTCGCCTAGAACGTAGAACTAATTAAACCTAACCAACCTAAGGACATCACAGACATCCATGCCCGAGGCAGAATTCGAACCTGCGACCGTAGCGGTCTCTCGGCTCCAGAGTGTAGCGCCTAGAACCGCACGGCCACTCCGGCCGGCGATTTTAGAGTCATTCAAGAGGCTATTTATTTGTAACATAATAATGAAAAGAAAAACATATCCATGTGAATGACACACTTCCTTCTGAGAGACTAGTGGCATACAAGCAAAGATACCGTATATACAGGTTGAGTCATGTAAGACGTAACACCCCTTTTATTTCGTGAACGGTTGCACATATGGAAACGCGGTTTTCGGCAACTGTCCGAGAGTCGAGAGGGACGTATTTTGTTTGTTTGTTTTGTTTGGTTGATGTTTTTAGCGCTGGTATCAACGGAGATATTGAAGCAACTACGTTTCTTTTTTTTTTTTTAATTTTACCTTATACTCTTTATAACTGCATTCGATAGCTCTTGAGAGGACAATTACGGTGATATAGCGTTTGGTAATGTTAACGGTGAAACCTGTCGTAAACAAAATTCGAGAAATATCTTACAATTTGAGGGCGCCGTGGTCGGAATCGCCATTAGCAGTGCAAACAACACAAAGCAGAGCTCTCGTGCTACGCTGTGTCAGAATGTCAACATATGTGCCTGTTTACTTGTCTGCACTGCAGGCCGCTCATATTTGCTTCAACACTCGTTGCGTGCAGACATGTTCACCAAAGAGGGGAAGTTAGATATACTACTTTTGTGTGGTGAACGCAAAAGTAATGCCGTAAAACAGTACAGCGGTACAGGGCTATCCATCCGGATCGCCAATGTCCGACTCGCCAGGCAGATGAACGTATTATTGAGACCCTAGTGCGGACTGGCTGTATGAACGTCAAAAAAGGGACAAGAAGAAAGACTGCAACTGACAGAGAACACGAAGAAGCTCTTTTGGCTGCGACGCTAACGAATCCGCACAGTGGTACGAGACATATTGCCAAGGAATGTGGAATCAGCCAGGCGAGTGTCATTCGCATCCTCCATCGACAGAATTTCCATCCCTATCATCTGTCACTATATAAGGCACTCAACGATTGTGATTTCGAACGTCGTGAAGAATTTTGTCGGCTACACTGTGCGATCTTACTTCATCTCAGGCGTTCTAAATGGGAATCCGAACGCACACTTTCTGACGAACATTCTGCCGGTTCTCCTTGAATGGGTAGCACTGGACGTTCGACATTGTATGTGGCTGCAACGCTACGGTTGTCCAGCTCACTCGTCCTGTGTTGCAACGGAAATACTGAATGGGAACTTTCCTGGACGTTGGGTAGGGCGAAATTCTGTTTGTTGTCAAATGGTTTGTGACGTCCCCCGATTTGACTCCTCTTAATTTCTTTCTTTGGGGACACTCAAAGATGCAGGCTATGACGAAGTCCCACCTACGTCAGACGATATGTGCCGTCGATTTTCCAGAAGGGAATGAATTGTGTATTTCATTTACATGGGTACGAAATTGCATTGCAATGTCAAATACGTCGACAGCGTGCATTACACGTAGCTTGCATCACTGTCAGTACGCGCTTACGTTCAGCATGAAACGACGTTTCGTTAAGAAGAATATTTATTTTACGGTGTGCAGGTGGTTACCAAAATACTTTTAATAAAATGTGTAGTTCAGAGAATGTATCTCACATGATATAATTTAGGGCAGTGTAGCTACAGACAGTTGCTCGTCAGCATGTATTTTCCCTCTATGAAGCACACAGCCACGTACAGGAAAAGATAGGTCAAATCGTCCTTCTGACTATTTTTGAAGTAAGAGCAGTTGATTTCTCTGATTCAGATCACGTAAATCTGGGAGGATACACAAATGGGAAATAGTTTTCCGAAGCCCTTTGTGATACGCTAGATTCTAGCTTATGTCGTATTTCCAAATACTTCTTAGGTGAACTTCCATCAAGGTCTTAAGTTGGTTCAAGGGAAATTAGGCTTTATTCTCGTAGCGCAGGCCTACCTTACGGTCTACATCTACGCAGTCTGGTCCGAGACGTCTGCTTGGCAGTGTTTGTACCGTAAATTCTGTTTCCAGCCACCGTGCTCTCAGATTCTAGGACATTTCTTGATTTTTTTTACATCAGTTTTCATCGTCAACATTAACAAACGCTATATCAGTGTAATTGTCTTCTCAGGCGCTATCGAATGCAGTTATAAAAGATATACGGTTCCATTTAAGAAAACGTACTTCCTCCAATACCTCCGTTGATACTAGCACTGGAAGCATTAACAAACCAAAAACATACGTGGTCCCCGACGCTCTGTTCTCCGGAAACCCGCACTTATATAGCGTAACCGTTCACGAAATAAAAGACGTCTTACGTGACTCAAACTGTATATGTATGAGAAGGGTCTGGCGGAGCCCCAACACGCTAACATAATTTTTCAAAGCAGAATTTTCTTTCTTCCGTACACTACTCTCACTTAGAATAAAAGAGAAGAAGGGACTGAGTGGCAGAGTTTTACGTCGCTTTGCGAAGAATAATTAAAGACGAAGGAGTAGGATTACTGGATTGTTATGGGAAGGAGATCACCGATTGTCTTTTTTAGGGAACCTTTCCGTTACTTGAGTGAAGTGGTTTAGGGAAGCGTTCGTTAACATAAATCAAGAACGCCGAACGAATATTTGAACCCAGCTCTTTCTGAATTCTAGTCTAGTGTTCCCTCAACACTGCGCCACCTCGTTGTGTCCAAAGGGAAAACAGAAGATTAGTCGTTATGAAAGTGTTAGGTTTCTCAAAAAATGCTCACAATTGTTTGTCATGTTAGCATTGTTGTCAGAGCAGAAACGACGCTCAGCTGGAAAACTGGTACTTGTAAGGAGGGAAAAATAAAGCTAATAAAAATGACTTTCCGAAATCAGACTCCATCCGTGTTGTTAGTAAGCACATTATTGTAGCAAACAATAACGACCGCTATTTCGTTATACCATTCCGTTATTAACATCGGATTGAAACCATGTCCTACGTTCTCCAGCAGAAATAAGTTTATGTAGATGAACAGAATGACAAGATCCCGAGATGTATCACTTTTTCATTTCTGTTTAAAATGCATGCGTACACATTACACTTTCAACTTTGCAGACTCGTAAATGTTAATGGAACAACTACCCAAAGTTAAGCAAAATCAGAAAAAATACTGAACAAATATTTTTTGAAGTACGAGTACAACAAAAATAGGCTTTTTTATTTCAAAGGGGCGGACTGTATACCATCTGTCGTGGTTTACGCTTACAATAGTGAAATGTGTCGAAAAAAAAAGACTGCAGATAGAATGCAGGCTGATTGGTGACGGCGCCATTTCGCTTTCTCGGAAGCACCAGAACGGAGCTGGCCGGGCGAGAAGTGTTTACGAACGCAGGCGCGGGCAGCTCTCCAAGTCTCGTTTAAAGAGCGATGTTCTGCTACTCTTCTGAAGCTGCAGCAAAGATTCACGACAGTTTAGCGTTTCACACCCCCGACAGCTGCATATTTTTGCTATACGATACGACGTTAATAAACAATTTTCACTCTAATAGAGACTACTAAAGAGTATTTAATAATATTTTTCCCAACTAAAGGAATAAGTAACACGCATGAGTATATTTTAGAAATTTTAAAACACAGTACGCGAAATTAAAATGTAGGTCCCACCGAGATTTGAACTCGGATCGCTGGATTCAGAGTCCAGAGTGCTAACCATTACACCATGGGACCGCTTGTAGCAGTAATGCTAGCGACTGAATATTCTAAAGTGTAAAACTTCTCTTCGTTTTTGTTTTTTTACTGGGCAATTGGTTAATAATCTTTTTTTTATATGTTTCCTAAACTCTTACGCCATACTAAAGTCAATTCCAAAGGTAGGGCAGCACACATTCGCTCCTTTCACTCAATCATCCTACTGAAGACATGCTTTCATGTCTTTTTCGCCCAACTAACTTACTCACACTTGAAGAGTTTTCAGTTCCTAAAATATAGTGGATTCTCTAATTTTACGAGTATCATTTTTCTAGAACTTTTGAGATACACAAATCCCTGTGATAAACTCTGGATTAGTTGCAATTTTTTGCCCTGAAATTCGAACTTCACACCGACTCGCTCGAAAAAGTGGGTTCGTGTCACAAGTCACAAACATTGGCGCCTGCCTTATAGGCTACCCTTCCACCCGCTCCGCGTGTGAGTTTGCATACTTGCCAGCAACGTTTAATGTCCCGCGCAAACACCTTAAGTGTGGCCAGCAATCTAGTATTTCAATATTGAAACCTTTTAAGCATTTTAATCAGTCGGATGCCGCACGGTCTGAATTTTTCTTTTCTAGTTTTTATACTTTCGAAGAGCATTTCACTGCTTAGAAACAAATTGCGTCAAATTCCTATCCGATGTAGAAAAAAATTATTTTATGGGAGGAATCTTAATTTTTAAACTTAGTTGCTACGCAAAGACTCCCAAATTAATGAATTTGGCTTCCAATTTCTCCTTCAACTCAGGAACCATCAATGACTCATCTACAATAGTTGATAAATACTTACCGTAACTTTCCATCAGTTCATTGTAAAACCCATTGTTGTCTGAAAGCGTTGAGTAAGTAAAGTGAATACTGAAGAACAAGTAACACATTTCTAATCACATAAACCGAATCACGCAATTTCGTTCTCATCGTGAAATTTAGTATCATTTATTACGATAGCAATGTTCCTTCTTAGGATTTGGGTAGCATCTTGTGATCTGATACATATTCCAGAATAAAACTGGCGTATGAATTCGATACTCATTGACTATCCGCAATATGTCATTTTTCTCTTCTAATGTCTTTTTCTTGATACATAATGACCTTCGCGGAAAGACGCTCTTAAGAGTAGTCTGAATTACAATCCGTCCTGAAATCCTAACTAGGGGAAAAAGTCAAAATATATTACAATTATTTTCCACTAAATACTTTACCGTGATCTACATAATGCAGATGGACGGGGAGCGTCATTTAGCTCTTCTGTCAATGTCTCCATGCAGCAGGAAACCTCTCTTAACGACCGCTACTGCAGTTTGTTCAACATCTTCGTGACAATCTTGCACTCGCTAAACAAACCTGGGAGAAAACCTGTAGTTCTTCTGTACAGCTCCTCTATTAATAAGTCTGTGACAGGTCCCAGACATAAAAAATACTCAGTGGTTCATCGAACGAGGATTTTGTACACTGCCTCTGTAGTGGATGAATTACATTACTTACATTAGGGTTCTTCTAATAACCTCAGTCTATCATCCGCATTTCCTACAATTAGCTTTTTGTCGTTGTTCCACCCTTAATTGCTTCGAACATATATTTCAATAGCAGATCAGCAATGATGTAAGGAAACAATAAGTGCCCCCAATACGTTTCATTCCTTTTCGTTTGGTGATGGTTGCCAATGGATTGCTCTTCCCTCTCACATAACAATGTATGAATTACAGCTAAAACAATGAGAAGCTAAATTCTAACTTTTCTCCCTTTTACAGGTAATAGCTGTGCATGTGGAAGTATGTAAGCAGTAACAGTTGCCAACATTAAGAGTATAATAAAGAATTAAAGATGGGTCCGCCTTTTTGAAAACATACAAATTATTGTTTTGCTTTAATACTCAAACATGATTCATCACAGTTGTGGCATCCTCAGTGAGTTTTTTCCTTTATTTTTCTGAAATACCTACATACAGATTATTTTTAGGTTAGGAAATATGTTGCATCGCATTTTGTTGTTACTGAAACTATATATGCACTTTGTCTTTTATTTTACATTGAGTGTGTCCTGTGACTGCCCATCCGAATCAGTACACCATGTAATATACAAACATGGGGCATGTTGGGATATCGTCTGTATATAATTTTAGTTAAGTTTTTTAGTTTATATCTAACCTTTAAAATTTATGTTCCAGTAAAAACCGTGGTATACCCTTTTTGGTTTTACCATTGCAGGATTTGACTGGTCCTGAGTTGTGGCTCATTTTTATTTGTGTGCCCACAGTTCAGGACCAGCGAAATACTCCCTTGCTAAGATCAAAAACAGCTATATACCACTATTTTTACCGGAACATCTGTTTTAAAGGTCAGATACAAACAAAAAGTAAATGCAGATAATAAAAGAAAAACACCACCCCGGATGCCACATCCTTGATGGAACGTGTTGGGGGCGTTAAAACGAAAAGGTAATTTGTGTACTTGCAAACAGGCAGATCCATCCTCAATTTTTTATTATTTTCTGCAAGCATTGGAACTGAGCTCGAAATTCCAATATTACAACTACTAGTACGGCATAAGATAGTTGTTGATGAAAGTATTTTGAATAGCACAATATTACAGCTTAAAAGGAGTGGAAAAACGCTTTCAAATGCCGGTATTTGTTCTCTAAATACCAGATTTTTGATCGTTCAAAATGGTTCAAATGGCTCTGAGCACTATGGGACTTAACTTCTGAGGTCATCAGTCTCCTAGAACTTAGAACTACTTAAACCTAATTAACCTAAGGACATCACACACATCCATGCCCGAGGCAGGATTCGAACCTGCGACCATAGCGGTCGCGCGGTTCCAGACTGTAGTGCCTAGAACCGCTCGGCCACTCCGGCCGGCTTCGTTACTTATTCATTTAAGGTTTTGTATTTGGATCACTGTTGGAGGGGATCACCAGTTTTCTGACCATCTCGATGCGGCCAGCCACTGTCGGTTGTCTCTTCACTATACAATCAGAGTGGCATCTACACTAAGCGTCCTCGATTATTTATCGCATATATTCTAATAATTTGAGAAGAACAGCCTATTAAGCGAAATCAAACAAATTTAAATATGAAATGAGGAGACAGCGAGGTTATGTGGCGAAGATAAGTCAGTTACAGCCTATTAGCGATAATAGGGTTGTGGGTGTGTAAATCATTTATTAATTACACTGCTTGAGTAAGTCTCCGCACTGCTATATGAAGAGGTCGAATGTTTTCAAAGCCAATAGGCTGACCGGAAGCGGCCAAACCGCTTATAGCACCCAGTGCCAACTCTTTCTGCGCACCGCCGGTACCGGGAAGCACGCAGCGCAACTCGGCCACAGCCCTGCTCTACGCTCGAACGAGCCAACCACACCCATTCCGAGCAAATCAGAACCCACTATTATCAAAGTCTGGACGACTGCCGCAGAACTAGGTTAGGCACGGCCCGCAGAAACTTAATCTTGTACGAAGAGTCAGGAAATGTTTACAGAATCCCACGCTCGCTACCTTAGAAAGGGAAGACCTCCGACACGGCCAACCGATTCTACTTATATTAGACAGTTCGCTTGTGTACAAATTAAAATGGAAGACTCTAGGATACTTTTCTTGTTTGTGGGTTCTTCCGTTACTTGCTGGTGGAACAACTTCATCTTTAACGTCGAATAACAAGTACACTGTTTTTGTTCTACTGAGTTTTGCTTATTTCTAACTAGTTTTCGTCATATTAGGTCGTCTTCAAGAAACAATTCACTAACGTCTGAAAGGGACATTAGTTTTTAGCAACCAAACACAATAAGCAAAGATACTACCCACTTACACAAAATGTGGTGCACCAAATTTCTTTTTTAACATTGAAATTACACTGTACACAATGGATATTGTTATTAATTAATAGCATAATTAAACTACACAATATTACACTAGCACAGGTTATTTGCTTAAGTTTGTAGGCCTTGAGACTGGTTGAGAAACAAACTGAGCACCTGTCACTTATGTTGTGAAATAAACAGGTTTTAAACTATAAATTATAGTTTACGTTGTGAGCATTACTATAACATTGTGTATTTCAGTCATGTACTTCGGTTAATATTTCCCATTGCATAAACCGTAATTTATAATGCAAAACATGTTTGTTACACAAAATAAGTGACTAGTGCTCAATTAGACATTTCTCAACCAATGTCACGCCCTCACAAATTATTGATCATAACCATATAACCTGCAATACTACAAAAATTGTGTATTCTAAATATCATGTTTAATATTTTCCATAGCATGAAGTGTAATTTACTGCGTTAAAAAATGTGTTTGGAACACAGCATAAATGAAGAGTGCTCATTTCGACAATTTTTCAACCATTGTGAAGACCTACAAACTTAAGCATCATAAACATATTACCTGCAATACTGCCTAGCTTAATTATTTATTGTGATTAACTAAACCCTTGTGAAAAGTTCCATTTCGACATTAAAAAACGCGATTGTTGCACAGCATTCTGTGCAAGTAGATTGTATCCATGGTTGTAGTGTTTGGTTATCTAAGAACTAATGTCCTTTGCAGTCGCTAGGTAGTTGTTTCCTGAAGGTGGCCTAGTAACCCAAAAACCAGTTAAAAATTAAAAAAAAATCTGTGAAAAAACAGTGGACTTGTTATTCAATCTTAAATAAAGTTACAAGATATTTTGGCTAAATACACCTTTACCCTCCTCCCTCGGTTAGTGAGAAAACCAAAACTAAAGTTCATCACGCGCGATGTACTTAGAATTGACGGGATCGATAGATAATTAAAAACTGAGCATTTTTCATCATTATATATGTGATCCGCAAACGAATATTTCCTAGTAGGAAAGGAAAGAAATCTTTGCGACTTGCTGGGATGTATCCAGGAGGTGAGCGCTGTTCAACGAAAGCGCTGCTGGCATAGTGACCAACAACTATGCCTGAGGAGTAGAGAGCCTATGTTCGATTTCCAAATTCATTCTGTTGGGTTGTGTTTAATTTGTATTTTTTCTGTGTAGATATTAGTAGGAGTGGGAGGTTTAGGAAGGCAAGTAAATCAGTAAAGAGTAATAAAAAAGTAAGCAAAAATATTTCTGAAACGATTTGGATTAGTAAAGTATCAAAATTTTTAGCCTCGTTGTATGAAAACAATTGCGAGTAAGATCGCTATGAATTCGTTACGAATAGAGCTGCCGACTACCATACTTACGGTTTGATAATTTTGGTAGTATTGGAAGAGTTGGTATGCAAAGAAACATAAATGAGTGCGTAGGAGAGGAATTGAGATCCGACGACCTCCCTTTGTTTCTTTGTGTTTCTTGGTTGTTTATTTTGCACATAATTAGAACCAAACATCATTCAGTATTAGTCCGTTTTGTATTTTATATCGTTACAGAGTGTTAATTGCACTTAATAGGTAATAAAAATTGGTTGATAATGCAGCTTATTGGTTTTATATAACGAAAATAATTGCTTCTGATGCGGGTACAGTTTACATCCGCAAGCACAGCAAATATATGTAATTGTTGTTGTTATTTTGTACCCAATAGACGTTCTTCATCATGATCAAAGGCAAGAATTTTCTGTCTTTATTGATAACTGCGAAAGTTGTTTATGAATAACAGAAACATGTCTTATATTACCTCGATGAAGCATTGAAGCGATATTTGGTAAATTTTTTGAGTTTTTTTATTATTTGATCCTTTTTTGAGAAAACTACATTTTGTTCTACTATATGATAAATCATTATTTATTATTTTTACCACAGCATCCCCGTTTTTCACGTTACAAATCAATTTGCGAATTAAACCTGAATTAAACATTGACAGTTTCAATTTTACTGTAAATACTGTTTATTCTTAAGTAACATACAGGGGGATAACTATATAGAAAAAGATCTTCTGTTGGTTACGAGGCCCTTTATAACTCTCATTCAGTTTGTAGACGGTTTACCGCTTCCAGTTTCTATAGGAATCTGGTAAGACACTGATAGCATGCGTAAAGAAAGCGAGCGATATGAGGTAAACCGCAGTAGGTATGAAACACAGTTAACATCCACATGAATTTCCCGCTAAATTTTGTGTGACAGGGCTGGATTGAGTTCGCGCCATTTTCAGTACCTTTCTGTTAACTCTCCGCCTGTTATCTCCAATCATTGTTGTCTTTCAGTTACGAAAGATACATTGTTTATGAAACATTATTATAGTCTGGAGGACACTTGTAATCCTCGCGAGCTCTGCTGCCACAATCTGAAACAAAGTAAGTCTGTAGTACTTTATTGCTTTCCTAGATTCAATCGATCTTTCATGTGCGTAAATTTAGACGTATTGAAAGTGATTGCAGTTACCTTCCGTGTTACCTAGTATTCTCTCTGTTTTTAAATTTTGGAAGAAGTGTCAAAGGCAATAAACCTCGGACAGAGTTTAGTAGAGATCCTAATGTATGGCTGGAATGGTTCAATGTGCTGAGTGATGAAGATGCTCACAGTGATAGCGCTAACTCAGAGACTGAGGATTCTATTCATGAAAGCGGTCATGACTCAGGAACAGAACAAGAAGTGCCAGAAAATGATGAATATGAATCACAGGAAGAAGTAACTCAAGAGGATGAATTTTTTTAGGGAAAGATGGAATAACTAAACGGAGGAAAAATAAATATCCTACCAGTGTTAGAAGTAGATCTTTTAATTTTATTACTCATTTGCCTGGGCCAAAAAACAAGCTCGTATAAAAACGACAGAATTAGAAGTTCTAAATATGTTCTCGGATGAAAACATAATAAGCACTATCGCAACATGCACTAATATACATATCAATAAAGTTCGTGGTAACTTCTCTAGGGAAAGGGACACTAGAGAAACAGATGCGGTAGAGACCAGAGCTTTCATTGGTTTATTATATCTACGTGGATCTTTGAGATGTTCTAGGAAGAGCATGTCGAAATTGTGGGATAACTCAAAGGGAAACGGACTTGAATCATGTTATTTAAAGTGTAAACCGATTCAGGTTTCTGTTGAAATGTCGGAGGCTTGATAATATCCGTGATAGAGGTGTTCGCAGAGAGATTGACAAGTTGGCTGCTATCATAGCTATCAGAGAGGTACTTGAACTATTCACGAACAATTGCCAAAAATATTTTTCACATAGTGAATATTTCACTAATGACGAACAGCTTTTAGTATTTAGAGGACACTGTCCGTTCAGGCAATATATTCCTAGCAATCCAGCAAAGTATGGGTTAAAAGTGTTGGCTTCGGTTGATGTAAAAACAGATTACACTTTGAATTTAGAACCGTACGTCGGTAAGCAACAAGAGGGACCATGTAAACTCAGTAATTCAGCTGAAGATATTGTTCTTCGAATGGTCAAACTGTTTCAAACGTTAGAATATATTATACTATGTACAAATATTAAATGTATTGTATTTAGATTTAATAAAAAATCATAAAAGCAATCTTAGAGACCGTTCAAAGTGTACAAATAGACTGCTTGCTTTGTGGATGACACCAGTCATCCGCGCGAGTAACGATGTAATGAATTTTCGCGCGGGTAACGGAGGGTTAACGTATAGATAACACGGGGACGACTGTAATAGAACACGGCCACTAGGAGAGCTACATTATTGTACTGATGGCCTACGGTACCCTACGGTAGCTTTACAACTCTAGTCACGAGCGATTACGAACAGGCCACCGCTCTACGCTTGTTGATAGCGAGGCGCGAGACAGAGTTCACATAGGGACTGTTATGTTATCATCTTTTCGTCATATCGTAGTTCTGTACTTCGGAGCGTGGGATTTTCCAGCATTAACGGTATGTATATCTTGCAGAAGGAGTTGTTCTCCATCATTAGTCTCCGGCGAAACTCCAGCTACTTGTAGTGAAAGTTTATCATATCTCTACAGAATAAAATTCCTTTTGTGAAACTATACGGTGGTCTTCCTTGCGTAATACGCCTTCTGCATTATGTATTTTGTAGTATATCTCTTCTTTGTTAATGCAGTAATATCAAGTTGTCTTGTAACTTGTTTTATTTGCCTCGTTTTGTATAAAGCTCTCCTACTCTTAATTTTCATGTGTATACATAGTGTAATGTGAATGTTCTTTCGCCTGAACAATGCAGGTGATATGCTTGCATAAAACAATATCTGACGAAAGAAGTCACCAAATCCATCTGAAGTTGTGTAACTGTATTCCAGTTAACTTTTACTAAAAATAATTGAAAAACCTAAATCTGTATACTAAAGAAGCTATCGTGTGAAACTGCATTATGCAGTGCTGTGAACAGTGCTACAACGGGTGAAGTCACAGTACATATCTTGCAATTCTAATATACAAAACTAACAGTGTAAAAATCCTGCACAAAATTACAAACTGAACTTTGAGAGAAGAAATCCCCGCCGGCCGGGGTGGCCGAGCGGTTCTAGAAGCTACAGTCTGGCACCGCGCGACCGCTACGGTCGCAGGTTCGAATCCTGCCTCGGACATGGATGTGTGTGATGTCCTTAGGTTAGTTAGGTTTAAGTAGTTCTAAGTTCTAGGGGACTGATGACCTCAGAAGTTAAGTCCCATAGTGCTCAGAGCCATTTGAACCATTTGAGGAAATCCCCAAAATGCTTCTGTTAAAATGCTCTGCAGATTTACTTGCCAGAAGTGACTTCGCTAAAATTCCGAACAATGAATGACACAGCGGCGAACATTTAACACAGCACTGTGAGAGTAAGAATGTCGGACAAAAGAAAGTAGACGTGAACTAAGCTTTAACTGAACTGACCCTAAGGAAAATTTGCAATGCAATGCTTGACAGTGAATCTTACTGTGTCCTATCAGTGATGTTAAACTGGCCCTAATAAAGTTCCGTGACTTACCTCGTTGCAACGGGAACTCGGTGCTGCTCGAAAGTAGCGAGTGTTAGAACGCAGCGAAGGAGCAATCCAGTTAAAGAACGCCTTGCCCAAGGGCGATGCAAGGAAAAGCAACTACGCTAAGCACATCCTACTTTAATCTTTATATAACTGTGTTCCGCTAAGAGCAATGCGGTGACACTCTATTACAAAATAAAACTTCAGTCAGGGGACGCCAAAAGAAACTGAACTCACTGAATTGTGTGGAAGAGCCTAGAATCTAAAGAAACTGTGTTATGAAACTGACTTTTAACGATTACAAAAGTCTTTACAAAACTCAATTCTTATTAAAAATATATATATAACACTGCCATGTAACCCGTTAATGGAATGGCAAAGGAGTGGTGTATCTATGACTTTGAATCCCAGCCATATAAGCAGATATATTCTCTAACCTCCTCCTGACAATCAAAGTAAACTACCCGAATCAATTAAGAAAAATCATACCGAAAATTGGCTTTTCTCAAACTCATTATATACTGAAGAGCCAAAGAAACTGGTACACCTGCCTGATATCGTGTAGAGCCCCCGGGAGCACGCAGAAGTGCAGCAACACGACGTTGCATGGATTCGACTAATGTTTGAAGTAATGCTGGAGGGAACTGACACCTTGAATCCTACAGGGCTGCCCATAAATCCGTAAGAGTGCGAGGGGGTGGAGATATCTTCTGAACTACGCGTCGCAAGGCATCCCAGATATACTTAATAATGTTCATGTCTGGAGAGTTTGGTGGGCAGCGGAATTGTTTAAAGTCAGAAGAGTGTTCCTGGAGCCACTCTGCAGCAATTCTGGACGTGTGGGATGTCGCATTATCCTTCTGGCCTTCTGGAATTGCCCAAGTCCGTCGGAATGCACAACGTCAGAGTCGTTATCTAGACGTATCAGGTCTCCTATATCACTCCAACTGCACACGCCCCACACCATTACAGAGCCTCTACCAGCTTGAACAGTCTCCTGCTGACATGCAAGATCCCTGGATTCATGAGACTGTTTCCATATCCGTACACCACCATCCGTTCGATACAATTTGAAACGAGACTCGTCGGAGCAGACAACATGTTTCCAATCATCAACAGTCCAATATCAGTGTTGATGGGCTCAGACGAGGCGTAAAACTTTGTATCGCACAGTCATCAAGAATACACGAGTGGACCTTCGGGTCTAAAAGCCCATATCGATGATGTTTCGTTGAGTGGTTCTCACGCTGACACTTGATGGCCCAGCATTGAAATGTGCAGCAATTTACAGAAGGATTGCACTTCTGTCACGTTGAACGATTCTCTACAATCCCGTTGGTCCCGTTCTTGCAGGATCTTTTTCCGGCCGCAGCGATGTCGGAGATTTGATGTTTTACCCTATTCCTGATACTCACGGTACAGTTGTGAAATGGTCGTACGGGAGAATCCCCACTTAATCGCTATTCCGGAGATGCGATGTCCCATCGTTCGTGCGCCGACTGTAACACCACTTTCAAACTCACTTAAATCTTGATAACCTGCCATTGTAACAGCAGTAACCAACTAACAACTGCGCCAGATACCTGCTGACTTATATGAGCGTTGCCGACTGCAACACAGTATTCTGCCTCTTTACATATCTCTGTTTTTGAAAAGGTATGCCAATACCAGTTTCCTTGGCGCTTCAGTGTAAATAACACGCGAACAAGCAATGCAATGATAACATTACCTGAATACCTTCACACTTCTAAAATCAATCTTTACAAAACCATATTTCCAGAAACCAACATTCTCTGTGTCTGTATCTCTGTGTTCTGCTAGTCATATTTCCAAACCACTTAGCGGCGTGATCGACACCAGGCTCTGTCACGCGGATGCTACACTGGCAACGACAAACTACTGGTAACCAAGTACCACATTGCTTACTTTGCTTGTACTGAGAACCTCTGTGGCGTAACATATCGACCATTCTGATAAATATCCATTGTGCAGGTTTGAAGTATGATTCATAGAATAAAAAGAGAACTCACATTACTCCCATCGATTTCCAACAATAATCTAGAGATGCTACATCACCTTACGGTTTCTTTCGTATAAAGGAGGACGCACAGCTATGTTTCAACGCTGAAATAAATATTCAGAAACCAGTCAAAGTCGACGGCAAGCGGGAAGTGAGCGGCGCTAAGTTTTGGCTTTTGAAACTCTCGCACATCACACGTGTTATACGTGAACTACTCGACGCAGGCAATTCTGTTTCTCGCCGTTGCAAACTAATAGGAGCAGATATCATCGAGTGATATGTGGAACTGAATAACGGGATGATTTTTGCTGGTGTCGAAAAACTGTATGATGAAGACGAAGCATAACGTCAGTGGAAGATCTTCCCGAGACTAGTTAAGCTGAAATCGGTTGTAACGTTTTGGAAGTATCCATACCATAGCCCAGCTATTCCTCCTCAATTCCAGATGCGCTTTATGAGCCGATAGCTACACGCTCGAACTGCGGAGGTATACACATTGAAGTAAAAGTAAGAAGGTAGCTTTAGGCAAGAAGCATCCAAATTGGAATAGGCAAACTTTGAAAAAGAATGGTGCAACAACGGCCCTTAAAGTGGAGAAATATTTAACGTTGTTGCAAAATGATATCGTTAAAGAAGGGACAATGTACGACAAATACTAGTCGACAAATAACTGAGCATTCGATCAATTCGTCGAATCTCGTCGTCGTAACGAGAAGCCGACAACGAATATACTTCAGCAGTGAGATGCAGGCGCAGCGCTTCAGTATACGACCAACGCGGATTTTACGTATTCTGCATCATTGTCTTGGGCAACGAATTTTAAATCGGAGCATAAAATTCGCCAGCGGCATATCACGAAATACTTGTCACACAATGGAGGTAGAAAATGAGGATGACATACAGAAACTGGCAGCAGTTTTCAACACGCTGACGGCGTCACTTATTGCCGATTTTAATGTGATTACTTGACCAACACCGAGCATACAGGATGTCAGTAACGGACGAACATTCAACACACCTTATCGCATAAGGGAGAAAAAAGAACCCTTGTCACAGTTGGCAGTATCCATAAAATAACGCATTCGTACACGGTGCTATATTCTATCACAATGTGTGTGAAACTGTTACCTCAAGTTTTCCTGTGCTTACAAGAAACTAGTGATACATTTGGTCCTGGGATTACAAAGAGGTTTAACTGGCTCGTCAAGAAATGTGTACGTCACTTGCTCCAAATCCGGAGAATTGACAAATTAAATTTACAAACCATATCTTGAGAATGTTTTCTGTTACTGGTTCCCTGTGGTGGACAAACTAATACCGACATTTATGATGCCATGTTTATAGACAACGGAGGGTCAACGAAGTTGCACGGTAAAAGTAATATCGCCAAACTGCACACCTGTGTGCCAGCCGCCATACGTTTATTTTTATCACAAGATTAAGACTTTATTTCGAGGCTTCAAAATTGCTATGTGCTTTCGAAAACCCTGCAGGCATTGCACAACAGTGCGAATGTAATAATGATTCATATCGCAATTCATTATAACTTTCAGCGCCGATTTTTCGGCAGATCTTATCTTAATTGCGGAAAAAGAAATATTTTTAAAGGTAAACCAAGAATTTGTAAAGCCTGACGCTATTAGGTCACTTTGAAAGCAGTAAGTTGTTATCCACTCAACGCTGTAAACTCGATTGCGCTGTATGTTTATTTCGCTAGTGGAGCGGGCTGTCCCTTTATGTATTGTGTCGGGTTTAACTGTCTTAAGCTGCACATTACATTTTTAAGAATTTCTCAGAGGCGATTTCTTTTTCTGCTTGTTTACAGATCTGAAGACGATTGTTGTACACAACCGAAACAACTCATCACCTTTTAATTGTCTAATCTAAATTGCGGTCTAGGCAGTAAAAGTATTTTGTACAAAATTTTTTTAATTGTAGCAAAACCAGCAACGTTTTCTACCGAATCTTCGGAAGCAATACTGCAGTCTTGCGGGAAATGCATTCACTACATGTTCTTGATGTCGTGTGTGTATTCGCTTCGAATGTTTATACAAGTACTATCTATCAAATTCTTCGAAGGAATATGAAGATATGTAACACAGACTGAAAGACTCATTGTACGGAAATAGGGATCAAAATTTTAAATGTTTACTAATACAATATGTTTGAGAAATTTATTAACCTACCTTGTTATTATTCCTTATTGCTTTACTTACCCTATCAACGTCCCTATTGCTATCAATTTCGATACGGAAAAAATAGAGATTTAAAAATCATTGCAGGATGAGTCTAATAATCAAACGCAGGTTCTCTGTTCTCCAGTCAGATGCTTTGGTCGTTACGCCAGTGGCGCTTTGGTTGAGCAGCGTTCACCTTAAGGGAAAATACCCGGCTGTCGTAAAAGTTTCTTTCCTCTATTTCTAGGAAAATATGCGTTTGCAGATCAAATACATAATTACGAAAAATGCTCAAATCTATCGATCCCATCAATCTTGGGTCGATTACACGTGATGAACTTTGGGTTCGTTTTTCTCGAAAATCGAGAGGGAATCGGGAGGTTATTGAGCTAGATTATCTGAGAGTCTTTCATTTTAGGTTTTACACCTGCCAAATATGAGCCGAATCGGTTGGCAGTGTCGGAGGCCTTTACCTTGTTAGTGAAGCACTGGCTGAGGGAGCAGACCTACGCAGTTAGTCATAGATCGTACAGCATATGGTTAGTAAGGTGCGAGACAAGATATTCGCACGGTATAATTGATTACTCGCTCTGTATCTACAGCCAGGACAGAGCAATGATGACTGGATTAATTCGTCGTAGATTTACGTGAATTGAGCTGGGGTTAATAGATGTTTGTGTTCTTGGAGTGATGCAGTTTGTGGGCTGGCACAGTAAAATGACAACTCAAAGCATTCCCTAACTTTTTACTTTTTTGTTGAGCTCTACTTTCTCGTGATATCAGTTAATTTTACGATTCCGATTCCGTGAGGAACTGCTTGACGCGTAATACCTGGATTTGCAACTAAAAAGTCGAGCACAAAGCTTCGTAGTACGGCTTCCGTTAGAATTTTGGCCTCTGCGGCTCATTATGGCAGTGTAGATGTTCTTCCCTGCTGTTTTATGACAGTCAGCTTCCCGCTGTTTTGAAAATCATCTCTGTAGTCTAGAAGTCAGTGTTATGATCTCAAGATCAATCATAAAGCGCATGGGTCACACATCTTAAAATTCAGGGATATTAATCAAAAGATCCAAAAACGTTAAAAGTGTAGTATCCCGTACTTAAACTCGCGACAATCTGAGAAAAACTGTCTACGTTTTCCAAGTGGTAAAACACGCCGTGCCCTCGGCAGCCTTAGTTACAATGCGAGGGTGTTAAAGGGAGGCCAGCCACAAAGATTTAGCAACAGATAAACAGTCATCACGAAGGATTATATCGCCTGCCAGTCACAAAGGACAATGCCCGAACCACAGCGAGGCTCATTTGGAAGATGACTGGTGGAAGAAGTAAACTACATCCCGCTACAGGCCCGTAGTTTAATAAATTCTGTAGTTCATATTAGAGTTATCTATTAGTGATCCTGCTTCTGACAGACGCAAATCTGAAAATGTGCTTCCTTGTTTCATTTCTCATCAAGCTTCATTCTTTGTCCACCTACGCTTGCAAAACTATTATTTCGATTTACAAAAGTGTTCGCTGTGTCGTAAGAAGAAAGTTTCTCTTTGCGGAGGCGATTCCCTGTTCAAACTGATCTGCTTCCAAGACCACATGCTATCTTTTACTGCACTGCAGCTCTACATTAGACACGTACGAACTGACCGGTATCTACTAGAGAGATGAGAAAGTGGGGGTTTAACGTCACGTCGACAACGAGGTGAAATGTCTTTGAGCACTATGGGACTTAACTTCTCAGGTCATCAGTCCCCTAGAACTTAGAACTACTTAAACTTAACTAACCTAAGGACATCACACACATCCATGCCCGAGGCAGAATTCGAGCCTGCGACCGTAGCGAACGAGGTGAAAGAGACGGAGCACAAGCTATGATCTGACTAGCTATTAATGTATTGTTTTCATCATTACTCTCTTTTTAAATTTTGAAATCCTCTGCTGTGCTAAACGCTCTTCATCTTACAGTAGTCCCATTATTGAACTTTTATTTCTGTCAGGTTGGAAACTAAAGACTTCATTCTTGCCTTCTGCCCTTTCCAATAGAAACACTTCTTACTGTTCCGTACATATTGTATATTATCCGTCTTTCCCTACAGCTTATATCTATTTTCTGAGAATGTCAAACATCTTGCACGACATTACCTCGTCGAGCGCTTTTACTAAGCTGCGAAACCCTATCAAAATTGAAGTTAAAATCTTCTGGGCTGTCCCGCTGCACCATATTTATCAATCGAAGACATAAAGTCTGTATATGAGTCCGCGATCATTTTACTTTGAGCACTTTTATTTTCACAAGTCCGTCTTGATCACATAGATTTCTTTACACTTTATGACCGGTTTCGGCTTACCGACAGCTTCAGATCGTTAAAATATATATATCTGATATACACACTTTAACGATCTGTAAATGCTCCGAACAATGCCTTAACCACTGCTGCATCTCCCACTATGCTACCCACTCACAAGAGCGCTTTTAAAAGACGTGAATGTGTGCGAGTTAAGTGTCAGAGTGCAAGAAAATTGCGTAGGAATATAAAAGAAAGTTCTGTCTTTATATGGACTCTGTAATTTGAAGCCCACAGCCACTGTCCCGGAATAAAGAGAAGCACGAAAGAATTTCACGTCGTTCTGATTGTATGCACAAGCATATTTTTCCGGGGAAATTATAAATCGTACATCAAAATTGTAATATCACGAAAGACAGCAAACAACGAAATATCACTTATTGTGCTTATAGAGAAAACAATTAAAAGAAAACAATTAAATCTGTACATTGTTTGGTAGTATCCAGGGAGCGAAATGTAGTACACAGAATTTCCAGCTCTGGCAGCAGCAACGCCTCTGGGCGTAGAATCGTGGGCTTGGATGACAGATAGGGTTACATCATTCCATGGTGCTTACGCCAGACTTCATCAATGGTAGTGGCTGGCGAGTACTTGTGACAGTCTCTCCGTAACCCATTACCAAATGGCTCTGAGCACTATACGACTTAACTTCTGAGGTCATCAGTCGCCCAGAACTTAGAACTAATTAAACCTAACTAACCTAAGGGCATCACACACATCCATGCCCGAGGCAGGATTCGAACCTGCGACCGTAACGGTCGCTCGGCTCCAGACTGTAGCGCCTAGAACCGCACGGCTGTAAACCTTTACCAGATGTTTTCATTGGATGAGAGATCTGCAGAGGGTGTTGATCAGGGTGACAGTCAAACACGCTCTCTGTCGAGGTGAGATAGCCCAGTACGGTCAACGAGCAGTATTGCGTTGTCTTGTTGAAAGATACACTGAACTGACAAAACTCATGAGACAGCAAAACGCACATACTCAGATGGCGGCAGTGTCGCGTACACAAGGTATTAGTCGAGCTATATTTGTACTCAGGTGATTCATGTGAAAATGTTTCCGATGTGATTGTAGCCTCACGATGGGAATTAACAGGCTTTGAACGCGGGATGGTAGCTGGAGCTAGACGCATGGGACATTCCATTTCGGAATTTTCGGAAATTCAATATTACGAGATCCACAGTGTCAAGAGTGTGCCGAGAATACCATATTTAACGCATTACCTCTGACCACGGACATTTAAAGACAGAGAGCGGCGATGTTTGTGGCGAGTTTTCAGTGCTAACATAAAAGCAACACTGCGTGAAATAACAGCAGAAATCAATATGGGACGTACAACGAATGTATCCGTAAGGGCAGTGCGGCGAAATTTGCCGTTAATGGACTGTGCCTTTGCTAACAGCACTAAGTCGCCTGCAGTGGCTCTCCTGGGCTCGTGACCATATTGGCTGGACTTGGACGACTGGAAAACCGAGGGCTGGTCGGATGAGTCCCGATTTCAGTTGATAAGAGCTGATGGTAGGGTTAGAGTGTGGCCCAGACCACATGAAGCCATGGACTCAAGTTGTCAACAAGGCACTGTAAAAGTTGGTGGTGGCTCCGAAATGGTGTGGGCTGTGTTAACATGGAATTGACTGGATCCTCTGGTGCAACTGAACAGATCATTTGACTGGAAATGGTTATGTTCGGCTACTTAGAGACCATTTGCATCCATTCATGGACCTCATATTCTCAAACAACAATGGAATTTTATGGATGACAGTGCGCCACGTCGTCTGGCCAGAATTGCTCGCAACTGGTTTGAAAAACATTGTCGACAATTTGAGAGAATGATCTGACCACCTGGATTGGCCGGATTCAATCCAATCGAAAATTTATGAGACATAATCGAGAGGTCAGTTCGTGCACAAAATCCTCACCATCTTCCACAATGCTTGACGGTCTGTCTGTCAGTACATCAGATCTACCTGGTCTTGGTTTAGTTGTAATTTTTGCTTCTTGTTCCGGCTCGACAGTCACCTCACTAACAGTCGACTTAGGCAGAACGGTTGAAATCTCTCTGAATGATCTGTTACTCAGGCGATGTGCAGTGAGCAGTCCACGTCGAAAGCCATTTTCCTCTCCTGAGTGCTGTGACCGCTTCTCTACTAACAATACGTTAGTCTCCACTTCCTTTTAAACTGGCAGGTCGGTCTCTCGTGACACCTAGAGTCATGACGCAGGGGTGTCCGGATACTTTTGATCTGACAGCTTGCTTAAGTCTGTCCTATCGGACACTAGTCGCACTTTGAGATCCCGCATGGCATAGAGTTTGGCCCTCCTGAAAGTATATATTTGCATGACAGTGTGGTGTCCCGATCGAAGCCAATAGGAACATTATGGAAGAATAAGCTGCAGCGATCCTGCCGCGTTTCATTCCCGACACGTGTGATAGATGTTTCTGCTTCTTTCAACCTTTATGCGGTCTACGACAGAATTACAATATCATCGTAAAACCTTGAAGTATTCATTTCTTCTCCCTGACTTTCAGTTCTATTTACAAATAATTTCTCAGTTTCCCTTATTGCTTCCTAAGTGTACAGACTGAACAACATCGCGGATAGGCTACAAACCTGTTTCACTCCCTTCTCGATTACGACTTCACTTTCATGTCGTTCAACTAATACAACTGTACAAACTGAAGGTAACCTTTTCTTCCTGTATTCTATTCTTACTACTTTCACAATTCAAAAGAATGTATTACAGTCAATATTATGAAAACGTTTTTGTAAATCTGGAAGTGCTATAAAAGTGGATGTTTCTGTCTTCACTTTATCTTCCTAGAGAAGTCGTAGTACCAATATTGCCTGTCGTGTTCGTACAAGGGACTTCTACCAGTGTTCTCATTCTGCTGTAAATACTCGTAATTATTGTCAGTGTTCTGCAGCCATGACTTTCTGAACTGATAGTTCGATATTATTGACACATGCCAGCAGCTGAGTTCTTCGGAACTGAGATTATTACCTAAAACAAATCCACATATCTGAACAGTAATCCCAGATGTACTTTCAAAGCGACCTGTTTCGTTGACACACTGCCGTCTTCCAGTATCTTGCTGCTGAGTCGAAGGCGGTGCTCCCGCTTTTTCACTCTGAATATAATTGTGCGTTTGATTTCATAGCCGAAAATATTGTTACTCCTCTGTCGCTTATTGGGTGCGTATTTGACTGCTTGTCAAGAAACCTTCAGTTCAGGCATAAAGACTCCTAGACATCACAGACGAATGTATTTTCTTTAGTAGGTTTAATGTTAACTGCAGCTTTTTGGAAGTTAACAAATGCTGCATGTAGAGTTACTCGATTATCTCCTCCCTGAATTTTAGACCTCGATGTTGTAACTGCGCGATTCTACATTGACTGGTGCGCACAGGACTCGCGGTGGCTGTCACGCGGAAGTTTTCTTCGAAATAGGGTGGACACAACGACCGCGAGAATTCAACGCCTCGTCGACGTCAAGGTCATCAGGGACGGAGCGCACAGCGGCTGGGGAAGGGGTAGGCGCGGCCTTGCGGATCCCTTTGCGGGCGCTGCAGCCGCTAGCACATCGGTATGCGCCCTTCCAAACGAAATATGGCGGCTGTTAACAGAAACCAGTTGTTGCATCACGAGACATGTTGCGGCTCTCCATGGCGTAAAATGAGATCAGACTGATAACAGCCAGAAGCCAGACGCCTAGGCCTCATCCCAAGCCTGTGCAGATACGAGGCACGGCTATAATAAATCTTGCTCCGAACTATGACCATTCTGGACGAAGGAACGCGATGGGAGATGTAGGTAACCACTGAATACTTGAGATGAAATCGGGGTACTACGTCTGAACACCAGAGGAACTCATGTTTCCGACGCGATGACTGCAGTCGGCTGATCGCGCCATCACGTTTCATAAGGCCGGCCGAGGTGGCCGAGCGGTTCTAGGCGCTACAGTCTGGAACCGCGCGACCGCTGCGGTCGCAGGTTCGAATCCTGCCTCGGGCATGGATGTGTGTGATGTCCTTAGGTTAGTTAGGTCTAAGTAGTTCTAAGTTCTAGGGGACTGATGACCTCAGAAGTTAAGTCCCATAGTGTTCAGAGCCATTTGTACCAACATTTCATAAAATACCCTGCTAATAATTGAAATTGCTACACCGTGGAGATAGCATTAAACAAACTTCAAATTAGCAAGAAGGGTAGAACTTGGTCGGACATGCAAATGATTGGCATTTCAGAGTAATATCACAAAGAAGATGGGAGTAACAACATGTGCATTTTGCAAACAGGGAAAGATCACGCAGCGGGATTCTCATTCACAAATCGCAGTTGAATATCGGTTGCTTGTGAGGACATGGTGTTTGCCTTGAAAAGAGGTTTTAAAATGAATATCAACAAAAGCAAAGCAACGGTACACAATGTAATCGAACCAAAACAGGCAATGCTTGGGGAAGAAATGAGATACTAAAAGTAGAAAAATAGCTGATGAAGGACGGAGTAGAAGGAAGATGAAACGCAGATTGATATTAGAAAGAAAAGCGTTTCAGAAAATAAAAATTTGCTGACGCTGAATGTAAATATTTGTTTTAAGTACTCTTCTGTGAAAGTACATCGTATTGCGACATTGCTGCTCCCATCAGTCGAGATCCAATGACTGTTAGCAGAATATGGAATCGGTGGGTTCAGGAGGGTAATACGGAACGCCGTGCTGGATCCCAACGGCCTCGTATCACTAGCAGTCGACATGACAGGCATCTTATCCGCATGCCTGTAACGGATCGTGCAGCCACGTCACGATCCCTGAGTCAACAGATGGGAACATTTGCAAGACAACAACCATCTGCACGAACATTTCGACGGCGTTTGCAGCAGCATGGACTATCAGTTCGGAGACCATGGCTACGGTTACCCTTGACGCAGCATCACAGACAGGAGCGCCTGAGATGGTGTACTCAACGACGAACTTGGGTGCACGAATGGCAAAACATCATTTTTTCGGATGAATCCAGGTTTTGTTTACAGCATCATGATGGTCGCATCCGTGTTTGGCGACGTCGCGGTGAACGCACATTGGAAGCGTATATTCGACATCGCCATACTGGCGTATCAACCACCGTGATGGTATGGGGTGCCATTGGTTACAGGTCTCGGTCACTTCTTGTTCGCATTGACGTCACTTTGAACAGTGGCCGTTACATTTCAGATGTGTTACGACCCGTGGCTCAACCCTTCATTCGATCCCTGCGAAAAACTACATTTCAACAGGATAATACACGACCGCATATTGCAGGTCCTGTACGGGCCTTTCTGGATACAGAAAATGCTCGACTGCTGCCCTGGCTAGCACATTCTCCAGATCTCTGACCAATTGAAAACGTCTGATCAATGGTGGCCGAGCAAGTGGCTCATCACAATACGCCAGTCACTACTCTTGATGAACTGTGGTATCGTGTTGAAGCTGCATAGACAGCTTTACCTGTACACGCCATCCAAGCTCTGTTTGACTCAATGGCCAGGCGTATCAAGGCCGTTATTACGGCCAAAGGTGGTTGTTCTGGGTACTGATTTCACAGGATCTATACACCCTAATTGCGTGAAAATGTAATCACATACTAGTTCCAGTATAGTATATTTGTCCAACGAATACCCGTTTTTCATGTGCATTTCTTGTTGGTGTAATAATTTTAATGGCCAGTAGTGTATAATTTAATGTCCAGTTTCACTCAACTGTGCCAAGATACTATCATGTATGATTACTAATTAATTTGAACCTTCGTGCACTTTATAATTATTTGTTCTTACTGTTCAATAATTGGAATCAAGTTAATGCATCTTAGAAATAAACAGGATTTTATTGTCACCTTGGAAAAACACCCCTCTCGTACTAAACCTCCAAAACGTGTCAGTTTAGCAAGTGAACCCGTACATGGAGGTATAAGGGGCGTACATTATAACTGGCCATGCTTTCCACCCGCGTTTTGCGATAATTAAGTCAGTCCGTCCTTGAACCTATTTAGAGAGCCGCTGCGTAGCAATTCTTCCTACCTGCTACGTGGAGATGCTCTCGTAGTGTTATGCATCCTTGCAAAGCCGTAGCAGTGCCGTCGGATTCTGAAGATGCAAAACTACTGTTTATGTTTTACTTAATAAAGTGGGAAGGAGTTTTTTGTGCAAATAATTTTACCCATTGCCATTATGGTGGGTTTATTTAAGAAACATGGTAAAATGAACTAGTTCACACTGATTATAAGGCAACTATTAACGGTACGTGAGCATGGTCTATCGCATCACTCGATCGAAAGGCATCCTATCGACGTCTGCCGACTATGGCACGCAGTCTGTAACTTGAGCGTGTAATCGGTATAGTTCGTGTAAGATCGTAGACCTTGGGTTGTGCCAAAGTTATTCGTTTCTTTATTAATATCAACGTTTCCTCACACTGCAAAATTACTGAAAGATACTATTTATGACACGTAAGCTCTTCTTAATGTGTGAGTGGCAAAAGGAAACTGTTGTCAGAAAATATTTATTAATAACAGTTACTTGATTCGCGCCAGAATAAATGTACAATGGTCACTCCAAAAGAAATGCACACTATTTTTTTAAAATCCATCTTTTATTCTCATGTTTGAAAGTTTTACAGTGTGTAGATACATCCTTTAGGAACAATAGTTTCATTTCTCCACATAATTTCCATCACTCTCAACTGCCTTACGCCATCTTGGAACCAGCGCCTGTTTACCCGCACGGTAAAATTCTGCATCAACCTGTTGGAGCCACTGTTTGGCAGCGTGCACAAGGGAGTCATTATCTCCAAACCTTGTTCCACGAAGACAGTCTTTCAGTTTCCCAAAGAGATGATACTCACATGGCGCCAGGTCAGGACTGTGAGGCGGGTGTTTCAGTGTTGTCCATCCGAGTTTTGTGATCGCTTCCATGGTTTTTTGACTGACATGTGGCCGTGCAATGTCGTGCAACAGCAAAACATCCTGCTTTTGCCGATGTGGTAGAACACGACTCAGCCGAGCTTGAAGTTCCTTCAGTGTTATCACATATACATCAGAATTTATGGTGGTTCAGCTTGGCATGATGTCCACAAGAAAGAGTCCTTCGGAATCGAAAAACACCGTACCCATAACTTTTCCAGCAGAAGGTGTGGTTTTGAATTATTATTTTTTTTTGGGTGAATTTGCATGATGCCACTCCATTGATTGCCTCTTCGTCTCTGGCCGGCCGGGGTGGCCGAGTGGTTCTAGGCGTTACAGTCTGGAACCGTGCGACCGCCACAGTCGCAGGTTCAGATCCTGCCTCGGACATGGATGTGTGTGATGTCCTTAGGGTAGTTAGGTTTAAGTAGTTCTAAGTTTTAGGGGACTGATGACTTTAGAAGTTAAGTCCCATAGTGCTCAGAGCCATTTGAACCATTTCTTCGCCTCTGGTGAAAAATGATGGAGCCATGTTTCATCACCTGTCACAATTCTTCCAAGAAATTCATCTCCAACATTCTTGTACTGTTCCAAAAGTTCGCTGCATACCGTTTTTCTTGTTTCTTTGTGAGCCACTGTCAACATCCTGGGAACCCACCTGCCACACACCTTTCTTAACGCCAACACTTTCAGTATTCTGCAAACACTTCCTTCCCCGATCCCAACGTAGCGTGACAATTAGTTCACTGTGATGCGTCTGTCAGCAGTTACCAATTCGTTAACTCTCTGCACATTCATTGTCTGGAGTATGTGCAGTACGAGGCCTGCCGCTGCGAGGACAATCCTCAATATTGCCGTTCCCGCTTTCATCACGTAACCTGCTTGCCCAGCGACTAACTGAACTGCGATCGACAGCAGCATCTCCATACATCTTTTTCAACCTCTTGTGGATGTTTCCCACTGTGGTGGTGGTGGTTGTTGGGATGTTTAAGGGGGACTAAACAGCTAAGGTCATCAGTCCCCCATTCCAAAAACAAGTGAGACAAAGTCGCAGAGCAGATAAAACCGCAAGGGGAAGGAGACTGCCCCCCCCCCCCCAGGTGCTAAAGAACACAAATTAGGCAACGAACAGTACAGAAAAGAAGAGTACAGACGAACACCAGACAGAAAGAAATAGAAGAAAAGAAGATGGCCGGAGACTGGTTGACTGACCACGACAACAAAAAAGGGAAAGAGTCAACCATCCGATGAGACACCAAAACAGCAACAAATATGGAGAGACGCGAGGACAAAAGACACAGAAACGGAAAAGTGCAGGACCCCCCTAGATGGATCCATAAAAAGGACTACCGCGGATAAAACGTAAAACATTGTCAGCCATGGAGGCATCGTCGCATAAAATCAAAGGCAAGGTGCCCGGGAAATTAAAAGACTGCCGAAGGGTGCGCAGTCGGGGACACTCCAATAAAATGTGGGCGACCGTCAGCCGGGACCCACACCGACACAGGGGGGGATCCTCCTGACGCAAAAGATGGCCGTGCGTCAGGTATGTATGGCCGATGCGGGTTTCCCACTGTCTCGCTTTCGCAACATAGGAATTCTATGACAGCACGTTGCTTCTGACGAACGTCAAGGTAGCAGCCACCTTGAAGACATGCTGTGACGGCACCACTCATGGGAACAGGTTGAACTAAGTTTGAAAACAAGCGGGAAGGATGTATCTACACACTATAAAACTTTCACACATGCAGAATGAAAACTGTATTTTTACAAAAATAGTGTGCATTTCTTTTGAAGTGACTCTCATACTTTTCCTACGTATCTCTTTGCTGACGTCGCGAGCGATTTCTCCATCGGCACGTCATCCCACTGGCCCTTAAAGCACCAGATGGCCAACCGCCTCTGCCAGCCACTGTGCAAACCTTCCGCTCGCTCCTTACTCCTTACGTACTGCAGCGCTGATTTACTCACTTCACGTATGTGAAATAGCAAACTTGAAAACAAAGTAAAATGTGCTCGTGGCTGCAAGTAAGGAGTGTCTTGCAATCGTTGGTTTCATTTCATAGTTTGATGGAACCCCTTTCTCGTTGTGTCAGCTGCGGTACTAATATTTCATATTTAATTGAGCTACCTCTGTTTAAATTTAGATGTTCATTGGTTTCCGTTGCGCGACTTTTTCTTCAAAACATTTCACATGACCTTAACGGGAAGCGGTCTGTTCACTGTGTAGGTCACGGTTCGGACCATGTTAGCACTTCAGAGGTATGCTAAATTCTCAACTGTAGTCTCAAACAGTGAAGAAAACAACGATTAGCCACAGGTTTGTTTGGCTGGGAAAAATCTGGAAATTTGTGGTAAGGTGTTATGGGACCAGACTGGTGAGGACACCTCCGACGAGAGCAGCCGCGCGAAGCGTGACAAGACGGCCCAGACCGCGCGGCTACCACGCTCTGTTGTCTGGTTGGTGAGACTGTTTCGATTGCACTGAAAAATATAAGGGGCTCGAAGACAAACGTGTGTTAGTGATTGCAACGGACGAGAAGTCCTAATGTCCTTTGCAATGAAAAGTTCCCGCTACGGGTGATGTTATAGTGATAACAGTATGAGGATCCAGACAAGGGTGTATAACTGTGTGAACGAAACTCGTAGTATGTTACAGGACCCTCAACCCCGCAACTTCCCCCCACTTTTCATTTTCCTGCCTACTGCTCCTACACTAGTCTTGTACTCGTAGATAAGATTACACTGATAACAATTCAGGCAAATACAAGTGAGTCTGAAGAATTCGGTGAATGGTCTCAGAAGATAAAGGAAAGGAGAGTTACAGACAAAATACCTTTACTGACTTTTAAGGTAATCACAGTTACGTTCAACACACTTCTTACACATCACTAAAGCTGTTGGTAACTGTTAGCAACTGCTTCTTGTAGAATTTTTCGAAGCAACATGGTCACACATTGCCAGATGTCGGTATCACTGCAGGAGATGCCTCCCAGAGAGAAGTCGCCTACAAGATCCAAGATTAAGACGATTCTGATCGCCTTTTTCGAAAGCAGGGGATTGATCCATCCTGATTTCTACCTCCAGGTCGCATCTCCGGTGATGATGCGGGTATCCAGCAACGCGTGACAACGGTGCGTCAAACGATTCCACAAGAACAATTTGCTAATAGTTTGAAAAGGCCTTACAACTGATGACAGAAGTGTGACGTAGCTAATGGCGATTACTCTAAAGGCCAGTAAAGGTATTTTGTGTGTAGGTATTATTTCCTTGATTTTATGAGACCATTCGCCTATCTTTTCAGATGTACATTCTACACTTCAGTGTGAACAGGCTTTTGAAATTTAATGAGTACCTGATTCTTTCGTCACTATTAGTGCAATAGCATTATTCCAGTTCATCCAAATGATGTTTGGACGAAAATATTAACAGCTATGATGAATCATTCCTGACGTCTGTTCTTTTTGTCTTTCCTCTGTTTCCGTACATTCTGATATGAAAGAATGAGTGTAGCGACGAAAACGTGAAATAAAACTTCTGTGATTAAGGGCCTCAATTCCACGAGAGACTGGACTCAGTTAGTAACAAATCACAGTAAATGAAAACAATTAGTTGCTCTATGTGATAATGATTCATTTGGAATGTTTATATATGAATTCACAACTCAATTATCAGTGTCTAGAAATTAAGATTACTGCAATACATAAAAATGCTGTCGCTAAAATCACTGGTCTTTCTTCGTGCTTACTTTGCACTGTATGAAATGACCAGTTTTAAACATAATTGTGACGCTGATATAAGTACTTACGTCATTCTAAACGAGAGAGATAAAGCACAATGCAATTACACAGTAGTCAAAACATAAATTAAAATCATAGAAGTATGGAATAGAACAGATAATCTTTGGCAACACTTATCGAAAAACGGATCCAGTCTCAACAGGAAAGAAGAAACGACAGGAGCTTCAGACATGATTATTACTCACACTATCAAAAGTAAGCGATACATATTGAAATTTTCCCGTCTTTTATGCAGTGATGTCATGTATTCTGTTGAAAATTACAACGCGCTAGAGACTGAACGAATTTTCGTTGCAGCGTATTTCGACGAACAGACACGACGTCACTTGTTGTTTGAAATTCGAGCACAAATCGGCCTATTTGGCCACTGCTACGATCATTTCGTTGTGGAAGACTGGTGAACTCCAATAGTGAAAGCCATATATCGAAGAGGTTTGCGCCTCCCTCTTTCACCTTTTTGTTTAAGCTATTATAATATCGATTTGTAACTGCCAGTACTTGCGTCATACCAAATATAATTTGTTCGTCCCTAATCACAAAGGTTATTTCACTACAGACAATTTATTCGATTCCCTCTTGCCTCTCTCGCCCGCCACTTCGAATCTGAATAAATCACAATTCTGGCAGTGAATGTATACATCTTAAAATACGAGCGACAGTTATATATATACGTCACATACTCGTACTTGACACAATACTAATTGAGAGGATGACTGTCAACAGAAACGGAAGGTATTAGCACCAAGAGGTATAAATATTTGCAATAAGCAAACCCCGACAATGAGGATGAATATTAAACTTTGAAACACGAGTCAATAAGCTGTACAAAAATTAAATTATAGAATAAATTTCCAGTTAATAGATAATAGGAGATACCTAAATCCTCTTATTGCTGTTACCTTAATAAACAATGTAACGAAAGCACGAAATGATAACAAGACTGGAATCATTAAGAGCAAAACCAAGGAGGAAAATCTTGTACATACTATATTATGTAACTTTCTTTCCTCTTTCAAGAATGATACGTACTAAATTTTCTGATGCTCATCTCAGAATGTGAAAGTTTACCTCTGGGTTGTTTTGGACGCGTAATTGGAATGTTGAACATCAGGTGAAGCTGCGTAGATTCGATAGGAACATGGTAGCGAGCTATGCGGTATAGCTTCGAATATGAATGGACCCATTACCCGCACTCGGCGTGCGGCTGTCTTGGAAGCGAACAATCACTCATTTGCATACAGCGGCCGACCACGTGGCGGGAACTGAGTGTGCGGCACACGTGCGGCCGCGTGCCTCGTTACGTGAAGCAGACCGCGTTTCTCGTGTAAACAACGCTTATTCGAGAGCAGGGCGCTGGAAAATATTGTACCACTAGGCTGCACTCCCAGGGTCAGTGAGACTAGCCTCGTATCGAAAGTGGGGAGCTATTTCGAAGTAAGGGCGGTGCATCCAGACGCACTGGGACGAAGCAACTGCCTTTATTAGAATAACTTGCGCGAATGCAGCTGGATGACGTTGTCGACAACCGCCGATATTTCGAGAGCTGTCGGCGGCTTTGAAATCTGAGCTATACAGGGTGGTCCATTGATATGGCCGGGCCCAATATCTCACGAAATAAGCGTCAAACGAAAAAACTATAAAGAACGAAACTTGTCTATCTTGAAAGGGGAAACCAGATGGCGCTATGGTTGGCCCGCTAGATGGCGCTGCCATAGGTCAAACGGATATCAACTGCATTTTTTAAAATAGGAACCCCCATTTTTATTATATGTTCGTGTAGTACGTAAAGAAATAGGAATGTTTTAGTTGGACTACTTTTTTCGCTTTTCGATAGATGGCGCTGTAATACTCACAAACGTATAAGTACGTAGTATCACGTAACATTCCGCCAGTGCGGACGGTAATTGCTTCGTGATACATTATCCGTGTTAAAATGGACCGTTTACCAATTGCGGAAAAGGTCTATATCGTGTTGATGTGTGGTTATTGTGATCAAAATGCCAACGGGCGTGTGCTATGTATGCTGCTCGATATCCTGGACGACATCATCCAAGTGTCCGGACCATTCGCCGGATAGTTGTGTTATTTAAGGAAACAGGAAGTGTTCAGCCACATGTGAAAAGTCAGCCACGACCTGCAACAAATGGTGGTGCCCAAGTAGGTGTTTTAGCTGCTGTCGCGGCTAATCCACACATCAGTAGCGGACAAATTGCGCGAGAATCGGGAATCTCGAAAAACGTCGGTGTTGAGAATGCTACATCAACATCGATTGCACCCGTACCGTATTTCTATGCACCAGGAATTGCATGGCAACGACTTTGAACGTCGTGAACAGTTCTGCCACTGGGCACAAGAGAAATTACGAGACGATGACAGATTTTTTGCACGCGTTCTATTTAGCGACGAAGCGTCATTCAGCGGTAACGTAAACCGGCATAATATGCACTATTGGGCAACGGAAAATCCACGATGGCCGCGACAAGTGGAACATCAGCGACCTTGGCGGGTTAATGTATGTTGCGGCATTATGGGAGGAAGGATAATTGGCCCCCATTTTATCGATGGCAATCTAAATGGTGCAATGTATGCTAATTTCCTACGTAATGTTCTACCGATGTTACTACAAGATGTTTCACTGCATGCCAGAATGGCGGTGTACTTCCAACATGAAGCGTACAGTTGAAGCGTTATTGAATAGCATAATTCATGACAGGTGGATTGGTCGTCGAAGCACCATACCATGGCCCGCACGTTCACCGGACCTGACTCCCCGGATTTCTTTCTGTGGGGAAAGTAGAAAGATCTTTGCTATCGTGATCCACCGACAACGCCTGACAACATGCGTCAGCGCATTGGCAATGCATGTGCGAACATTACGGAAGGCGAACTACTCGCTGTTGAGAGGAATGTCGTTACACGTATTGCCAAATGCATTGAGGCTGACGGACATCATTTTGAGAATTTATTGAATTGATGTGGTATTTACAGGTAATCACGCTGTAACAGCATACGTTCTCAGAAATGATAAGTTCACAAAGGTACATGTATCACATTGGAACAACCGAAATAAAATGTTGCAACGTACCTACGTTCTGTATTTTAATTAAAAAAAAAAAAGAAACTACCTGTTACCAACTGTTCGTCTAAAGTTGTGAGCCATGTGTTTATGACTATTACAGCGCCATCTATCACAAAGCGAAAAAAGTGGTCCAACTAAAACATTCATATTTCTTTACGTACAACACGAATATGTAATAAGAAATGGGGGTTCCTATTTTAAAAAACGCAGTTGATATTCGTTTGACCTATGGCAGCGCCATCTAGCGGGCCAACCATAGCGCCCTTTGGTTTCCCCCTTCAAGCTAGACAAGTTTCATTCTTTGTAGTTTTTTCGTTTGACGCTTATTTCGTGAGACATTTGGCCCGGTCAAGATCGATGGACCACCCTGAATAGACGATACTTTTGTTGTTTGGCCTCACGGCAGTGAACATCTGAACGACTTTTTAGAATACCTTCATTCAGTCCACCCGAATATGCGTTTCACGATGGAGGTAGAAAGGGTGGCTGCCTTCCCTTCCTTGATGTTTTGGTCAGGAGGAAGGTTGATGGTACGTTGTGACGTTCTTTTTATAGGAAGCATACTCACACTGGATTGTATATACAGGCTGATCCGGTTCAGAGTGAAGGGTACTTCGCATCTTGGTTCTCATTCCAGACTCTGAGAGTTTTCCAGCTCAGTTAACTCATCTTGAGGTGACCTTTTGTCGGAATGGATATCGTGAAAGATAGATCAGACGTGCGTTGCATTATTGACCAATCGTGCACCGGGTGACTGGTGATAACACCGAGGTGGCATCGAAGTCTATGGGTTTTTTGCCTTACGCAGGGAGCATTTCCAACGGCATTGGTCATGTTTTGCTGCAATATGATGTAAAACATGTTTTCTGACCACCATCCAAGGTAAGAGCCCTTCCATTCCCTAATGGATGATCTTAGTTTATGTAAGGTGGGTGTCTGCCCTGTTCCTTGCGGTCTGGGGCATGTCATGTATTGGGCAGACTATCTAGACGGTGTAGGACCGGTGAACTGAGCATCAGCGTCACACGCGAGTACAGCAACAGAGGAAAACTGCCATTGCAGAACATTGTCTTGGCACCACTCTTCCTATGGAAAACAAGAACACGGAGATTCTGGCACGCACAAATCCAGCTATTGGGATAGTGTTATTAAGGAAGCAGTTGAAACTAAATCAGCAAGTAACCTTGTAAATAGAGATGGAGGTTTTTGTTGTGGCGTACGCAAGACAGCCACGCCACGGAAGTAGCCGAAAGGCACGCGCTAAGCTCACGCAGATGGGCGTGAGGTCTGAAACAGGATACGTAATGAATGCTATAAAGAAAAGTACGTAGCTTCTGGAATACTTAACTTTAATCCATACTTGTGGTACATCGCTCTTGACGATACAAGTGAGACTCTGTAGATACATGCAATGTTACTAATGGCGCCTTGCTAGGTCGTAGCCATTGACTTAGCTGAAGGCTATTCTAACTATCTGCTCTGCAAATGAGCGAGGCTTCGACCGTGTGCATCGCTAGCTACGTCGTCCGTACAACTGGGCCGAGTGCTAGTCCGTCTCTCGAGACCTGCCTTGTGGTGGCGCTCGGTCTGCGATCACACAGTGGCGACACGCGGGTCCGACATGTACTAATGGACCGCGGCCGATTTAAAACTACCACCTAGCAAGTGTGGTGTCTGGCGGTGACACCACAGTTTTTGCTTAAATTTTGCGTGGAATCCAGCTCTCTCCCATGTGAAAAAACAAAGGGACGCATTGAATGCTACCTTACTCGTTGTATGCTAATTTTCACTATCGATAAATTCTGGCATCGGCCATCTTTGTTTGTGAGCTAGTGTTTACAGTGTGGTGTGTGTGTTTTATCTTTTCGGAACTGCTCTGGAAACCGAGGTTTTAAATTCCCTTGCACAGCGCTTACTTGCTGCAGTTTCGTATTGAAAACGACAGGGTGGCCAACTGTCGTAACATCGGCAGCTGTCGACGACATCACCCGGCTGCATTTCAGTAAGTTATTTGGGCATTGTATAAGCCGGGGAAACTCAGTTCTCACAGTTTTCTTTTCATTGAACTTCACGCTTCCTTTCGCACTGGAGGCGCAGAGCTCCGTCTTCGGTTCACTGTAGTGAACCACAGCTACTCCTCGTACACACACACGTAAGCCGACGGCACACGGGACAAGTTAGCTAATGCTGACGTGACGCTCTACGAGTTTTGTGACGTCATTTCCTGCTATTTCTCATGGATAAAACATTTCGTCACGTGAAACACAAAATAAGTTCTACGATATTTCGGCAACGTGTCACGTAAAGTAGAACGAATAGGAAGCGCGAAAGCTCCCTACGTTACAAGCACAAAGCAAGAGTCAATGCTGTATTTGTCGTCTTCAATATAAGCCCGTATTCGGCGAGTTTCATGTTATACGTTACACCCTATGAACATGTGCTGTTTCTAAACTCCAGTACATTGACTATGTCGGGAAAGAATCTTTATTGGTATATATTTTTTGCAATAAAATGACGGGACACGTCATATTGATGGTTAAAGAATTTAGTATTCCTTTAATTTTTTGTTACACCTCGCTTTTAAGGGAGGAACCCTTTTAAGGCAACGACTCAGTGAAGACTCATGAAAACTTATCATTCTTGTTAGAATTTGTTATAATTAAATATCAATAACAAATCGGCGATTAAAGTCTTTATAAGATTGTAAAATAAAGTATGAGAATAATAGCAGCTGAATTTCAGCATGCCATAGTTTCCTGATGCGCCACAGTCCGGAATCGAAGGTGGATAAAAAGAGGGTTGGCATCCCGCTATAATCAGTTTTTTCCACTTTGCCGTTTTCTGAAAGGTTGTGGGAGTTTCCTATAAAGTTAATAGAAATAGTTTGTGTGATATTCGATGTTACATAAATGTAGGTGCGCTCTCTGTCAGGAGTCACTTCGTTGGATTTGGTGACCTTTTGTAAGCAGATATCATTACTGACTGGATGTGTATCTTTCCTTTTTGTCATATTAGACTTTCACAAATAGTGAAGTTTTTATTTATACACTACTGGTCATTAAAATTGCTACACCACGAAGATGACGAGCTACAGACGTGAAATTTAACCGACAGGAAGAAGATGCTGTCATATGCAAATGACTAGCTTTTCAGAGCATTCACACAAGGTTGGCGCCGGTGGCGACACCTACAACCTGCTGAATGGTTCAAATGGCTCTGAGCACTATGGGACTCAACTGCTGAGGTCATTAGTCCCCTAGAACTTAGAACTAGTTAAACCTAACTAACCTAAGGACATCACAAACATCCATGCCCGAGGCAGGATTCGAACCTGCGACCGTAGCGGTCCAGACTGCAGCGCCTTTAACCGCACGGCCACTTCGGCCGGCTACAACCTGCTGACATGAGGAAAGTTTCCAACTGATTTCTCATACACAAACAGCAGTTGACCGGCGTTGCCTGCTGAAACGTTGTTGTGATGCCTCATGTAAGGAGGAGAAATGCGTACCATCACGTTTCCGATTTTGATAAAGGTCGGATTGTAGCCTATCGCGATTGCGGTTTATCGTAGCGCGACATAGCTGCTCGCGTTGGTCGAGATCCAATGACTGTTGGCGGAATATGGAATCGGTCGGTTCAGGAAGGTAATACGGAACGCCGTGCTGGATGCCAACGGCCTCGTATCACTTGCAGTCGAGATGACAGGCATCTTATCTGCATGTCTGTAACGGATCGTGCAGACACGTCTCGATTCCTGAGTCAACAGAAGGGGACGTTTGCAAGACAACAACCATCTGCACGAACAGTTCGACGACGTTTGAATCAGCATGGACTATCAGCTCGCAGACCATGGCTGTGGTTACCCTTGACGCTGCATCACAGGCAGGAGCGCCTGCAATGGTGTACTCAACGACGAACCTGGGTGCACGAATGGCAAAACGTCATTTTTTCGGATGAATCCAAGTTCTGTTTACAGCATCATGATGGTCGCAACCGTGTTTGGCGACGTCGCGGTGAACGCACGTTGGAAGCTCGTATTCATCACCTCCATACTGCCGTATCACCTGGCGTGATGGTATGGGGTGCCATTGGTTACACGTCTCGGTCACCTATTGTTTGCATTGACGGCACCTTGAACAGTGGACGTTACATTTCAGATGTGTTACGACCTGTGGCTCTACCCTTCATTCGATCCCTGCGAATCCCTACATTTCAGCAGGATAAGGCACGACCGCATGTTGCAGGTTCTGTACGGGCCTTTCTGGATACAGAAAATGTTCGACTGCTGCCCTGGCCAGCACGCTCTCTACATCTCTCACCAATTGAAAACGTGTGGTTAATGGTGGCCGAGCAATTGGCTCGTCACAATACGCCAGTCACTACTCTTGATGAACTGTGGTATCGTGTTGGAGCTGCATGGACAGCTGTACCTGTACGAGGCATCCAAGCTCTGACTCAACGCCCAGGCGCATCAAGGCTGATATTACGGTCAGAGGTGGTTGTTCTGGGTACTGATTTCTCAGGACCTATGCACCCAAATTGCGTGAAAATGTAATCACATGTCAGTTCTAGTATAATATATTTGTCCAATGAATACCCGTTTATCATCTGCATTTCTTCTTGGTGTAGCAATTTTAATGGTCTGTAGTTTATAAACCACAGACAGAACAACGTGACAAGCATATGGTTAATAAAGGAAATGTGCATTTTAAGAGAGCAAAACTTGGAACTCTACACGCGCCAGTTTTCGTGTAGTAACTGTACAGTTTGCGAGCCAAATAAAGCCGACAACTGCCGCTGGACAGAGCTGAGAGCGAAAATCGCGATAACCAGATCGTCCTGTGTGCCGACAGCACTGTGTCTCATTACATGGGATATCCCGCCTGTTTGCCTGGCAATGTTAGCTGCCTTGTCCCATATGCCGATGGGTCTAAGACAGGAGGCAGTGAGCCACTTTCCACCAGTCGAGTGCGTCTCCGCCTATAGTTCTTCGCTCTGAGTTTCCGTAAACTTTGTCAAATCGGCAGCTCTATTACTTATCCCCAACGACCATTGTTCATCATAAGTGTATAATATAGTAAAAGTTTTCTGTACATGTCTGAGGACAGAGGAAATGATGACTTTATTCAGTGTAGAGAGTTTCGTTGCAGAAGCGCGTGGTAGGCCAGTACTGAGAGACTGTTACATACCGGGCTATGCAAACAAATTTAAAGTTTTTCAACTAACCATGAACATAAGTAGATCCAGAAGAAGAAGATCCGAGCGTAGGGGACGAAACGTCGATCATGTGGAAGAAACTGAACATATACTTCTAATAACGTAGAAGATTTTACTTTCAATGGCGATGGACACGAAAGTCTGTAGATTGATAAAAACTGAAGAAGACTGGAACTTGTAGATTATATAACTAATTTTTACACCTTCTGATCACAGGAGAAGAAAACGATAGGTAAATACTTGTAATACTCTTCTTTTTCTTTTGTCTTTGTTGTGTTCTGCCCACTCGTTTTATGTAGGGTGTCTAGGCGACCTGCTTTCTCGGATCGTTAGCAACAATTCAAGCAATTCGTATTAATGGATTTTACTACAAAAAGAAATGATTACAATATTTAACTTGTGAGACACAGACGTGTCGCAAGCTAGGGGTGACAGACAAAGACAAGCAAGCTCTTCAGTACATACAATTCGTATTACAAGTGAGCCAAAACAGTTTCTGAGTCACTGCTGTAGAGTTCGTAGGTCGGCTGGACTTCAGCTCGGCTGTGGCCCCGCGGAGCAGCGCTTATTTTATTTTCTTCGCCTAGATGCCGCTACTGTCTCGGTGTCGCCCTAGAGACGGCTCGGTCAGCGTACTATTGGCTGACGTCTTCTCCACAGCTCTTCCGTTCTAGGCTGTTGTGGTGGCGCTTCACGTTACGCCGGAACAGTCTTTATACCATACCTACACGGGGTAGAAATTATTATAGGATTTGGCACTGTTAATGGTAGAGAGTGGCCGGATACCCCTCCTGTCGCCACTTCGTTACCCATGGCAGAGCAACTGCGTGTAGTGTTACACAAAAATTACGATTTCTAAACTGTTATGGCTATGCCTGAGATTAATAATTCATGTGAAAGGGTGTGTGTGTGTGTGTGTCTGTTTACGTTATGTTTCACTTACGGTTTCTTTTCTCGTCATCTTCTTCATTGTCAAGTTCTGTGTATAGAGTTGTCGCTGTCACTGTTTACCAGCTCTAGTAACAAGATGGCGGACAGTGGAACAATAGAAAGTGTGAAAACAAGATGGCAGACACTGGAACAGTTGAAGACGGTTCAAATGGCTCTGAGCACTTTGGGACTTAACATCTGAGGTCATCAGTCTCCCAGAACTTAGAACCACTTAAACCTAACTAACCTAAGGACGTCACACACATCCATGCCCGAGGCAGGATTCGAATCTGCGACCGAAGCAATCGCGCTGTTCCGGACTGAAGCGCCTAGAACCGCTCATTGGAGGTTGTTTTGAATTTCTCAGAGGTGTGTGTGTGTGTGAAAAGAGAGAGAGAGAGAGAGAGACAGTACGTTTGAGGACTTATCATTATTATTATTATTTATCTTTAGTTTTATGTGTATGTATGTATGTGTCTGTGTGTGCGTGTGGGAGGGGGGGGGGGAGTTCTATAGAACTGTAAACCAGAAACGACAATACAATAAGAAGTCGACGAAAGTACACAAAAGAACGAAATAACCGATTGAACCCCGACAATCCCAGTGGTTACACACTGGACTCGCATTCGGAAGGACGAGGGTTCAATCCCGCGTCCGGCCATCCTGATTTAGGTTTTCCGTGATTTCCCTAAATCACTCCAGGCAAATGCTGGGATGGTTCCTCTGGAAGGGCACGGCCGACTTCCTTCCCCATCCTTCCCTAATCCGATGAGACCGATGACCACGCTGTCTGGTCTCCTTCCCCAAACCAACCAACCAACCAACCAACCCGACAATCCGAAAGGCTGCACTAAGATTGATAAAAGAGAAAAAAAGAAACTACCGAGAAACAACGAGAACAAATGACCCCACCTTTGAGCCAGTGTGGAATAGATTCAACACAACAATCAAAAGAATTATATCCGAATACAGGCAGAATAAAAAGAAATCTGAAAAGAATTAGATTAAAGGGACGGAGGAAAATTCTGGCACCGTTTCAAGACACTTACAGCCCAAAAAGTAAGAAAAAAAACCTGCCTGACAATTAATAAGGAACCTACAACCGACGAACGAGCAATAGCACAAACGTAGAACAGAACACGCATGAAGTTACCAGGGCCACAGCTGTAGGCAACGAAGAAGAGACGGAACTGACAGTACAAATCGCTGAAGAAGAAATAACCGATGCAGTAACGAGTGGGAAAAACACAGCACCTGGAGAAAATGCTTTGAGAAGACTAAACTTACGGAAGGTCGCACAAGAAACGATAATTTCGCTCCTTCTACATCTACATCTATATCTACATGATTACTCTGCAATTCACATTTAAGTGCTTGGCAGAGGGTTCATCGAACCACAATCATACTATCTCTCTACCATTCCACTCCCGAACAGCGCGCTGGAAAAACGAACACCTAAACCTTTCTGTTCGAGCTCTGATTTCTCTTATTTTATTTTGATGATCATTCCTACCTATGTAGGTTGGGCTCAACAAAATATTTTCGCATTCGGAAGAGAAAGTTGGCGATTGAAATTTCGTAAATAGATCTCGCGTATCATATCTGCCACACTCTCTCCCCTATTACGTGATAATACAAAAGGAGCTGCCCTTTTTTGCACCCTTTCGATGTCCTCCGTCAATCCCACAGGTTAAGGATCCCACACCGCGCAGCAATATTCTAACAGAGGACGAACGAGTGTAGTGTAACCTGTCTCTTTAGTGGACTTGTTGCATCCCCACAATATTATCTGTGTGGTCTTTTCAACTGAAGTTGTTCGTAATTTTAACACCCAGGTACTTAGTTGAATTGACAGCCTTGAGAATTGTACTATTTATCGAGTAATCGAATTCCAACGGATTTCTTTTGGAACTCATGCGGATCACCTCACACTTTTCGTTATTTAGCGTCAACTGCCAACTGCCGCACCATGCAGCAATCTTTTCAAAATCGCTTTGCAGCTGATACTGGTCTTCGGATGACCTTACTAGACGGTAAATTACAGCATCATCTGCGAACAACCTAAGAGAACTGCTCATATTGTCACCCAGGTCATTTATATAGATCAGGAACAGCAGAGGTCCCAGGACGCTTCCCTGGGGAACACCTGATATCACTTCAGTTTTACTCGATGGTTCGCTATCTACTACTACGAACTGCGACCTTCCTGACAGGAAATCACGAATCCAGTCGCACAACTGGGACGATACCCCGTAGGCCCGCAGCTTGATTAGAAGTCGCTTGTGAGGAACAGTGTCAAAAGCTTTCCGGAAATCTAGAAATACGGAATGAACTTGAGATCCCCTGTCGATAGCGGCCATTACTTCGTGCGAATAAAGAGCTAGCTGAGTTGCACAAGAACGATGTTTTCTGAAACCATGCTGATTACGTGTCAATAGATCGTTCCCTTCGAGGTGATTCATAATGTTTGAATACAGTATATGCTCCAAAACCCTACTGCAAACCGACGTCAATGATATAGGTCTGTAGTTCGATGGATTACTCCTACTACCCTTCTTAAACACTGGTGCGACCTGCGCAATTTTACAATCTGTAGGTACAGATCTATCGGTGAGCGAGCGGTTGTATATGATTGCTAAGTAGGGAGCTATTGTATCAGCGTAATCTGAAAGGAACCTAATCGGTATACAATCTGGACCTGAAGACTTGCCCGTATCAAGCGATTTGAGTTGCTTCGCAACCCCTAAGGTATCTACTTCTAAGAAACTCATGCTAGCAGCAGTTCGTGTTTCAAATTCTGGAATATTCCATTCGTCTTCCCTGGTGAAGGAATTTCGGAAAACTGCGTTCAATGACTCCGCTTTAGCGGCACAGTCGTCGGTAACAGTACCATTGGCACTGCGCAGCGAAGGTATTCACTGCATCTTGCCGCTTGTGTACTTTACATAGGACCAGAATTTCTTCGGATTTTCTACCAAATTTTGAGACAATGTTTCGTTGTGGAACCTATTAACGGCATCTCGCATTGAAGACCGTGCCAAATTTCGCGCGTCTGTAAATTTTAGCCAATCTTCGGGATTTCGCGTTCTTCTGACCTTTGCATGCTTTTTCCGTTGCCTCTGCAACAGCGTTCGGACCTGTTTTGTGTACCATGGGGGATCAGTTCCATCTCTAACCAGTTTACGCGGTATGAATCTCCCTATTGCTGTTGCTACTATATCTTCGAATTTGAGCCACATCTCGTCTACATTTGCATAGTCAGTTCGGAAGGAAAGGAGATTGTCTCTTAGGAAGGCTTCTAGTGACACTTTATCCGCTTTTTTAAATAAAATTATTTTGCGTTTGTGTCTGGTGGATTTGGAAGAAACGGTATTGAGCGTAGTTACAACGACCTTGTGATCACTAATCCCTGTATCAGTCATGATGCTCTCTATTAGCTCTGGATTGTTTGTGGCTAAGAGGTCAAGTGTGTTTTCGCAACCATTTACAATTCGCGTGGGTTCGTGGACTAACTGCTCGAAATAATTTTCGGAGAAAGCATTTAGGACAATCTCGGAAGATGTTTCCTGCCTATCACCGGTTTTGAACAAGTATTTTTGCCAACATATCGAGGGAAGTTTGAAATCCCCACCAACTATAACCGTATGAGTGGGGTATTTATTTGTTACGAGACTCAAATTTTCTCTGAACTGTTCAGCAACTATATCATCGGAGTCTGGGGGTCGGTAGAAGGAGCCAATTATTAACTTAGTTCGGCTGTTAAGTATAACCTCCACCCATAGCAATTCGCACGGAGTATCTACTTCGACTTCACTACAAGATAAACAACTACTGACAGACACAAACACTCCACCACCAATTCTGCCTAATCTATCTTTCCTGAACACCGTCTGAGACTTCGTAAAAATTTCTCCAGAACTTATTTCAGGCTTTAGCCAGCTTTCTGTACCTATAACGATTTCAGCTTCTGTGCTTTCTATTAGTGCTTGAAGCTCAGGGACTTTCCCAGCACAACTGCAACAATTTACAACTGCAATTCCGACTTTTCCTTGATCCAAGCACCTCCTGTATTTGCCATGCACCCTTTGAGATTACAGCCCACCCCGTACTTTCCCGAGGCCTTCTAACCTAAAAAAACCACCCAGTAAACGCCACACAGCCTCCGCTACCCGTGTAGCCGCCAGCTGAGTGTAGTGAACTCCTGACCTATTCAGCGGAACCCGAAACCCCACCAACCTATGGCGCAAGTGAAGGAATCTGCAGCCAACACGGTCACAAAACCGTCTGAGCCTCTGATTCAGACCCGCCACCTGGCTCTGCACCAAAGGTCCGCAGTCGGTTCTGTCAAGGATGCTGCAGATGGTGAGCTCTGCCTTCATCCTGTAAGCAAGACCGGCAGCCTTCACCAAATCAGATAGCCGCTGGAATCCAGAAAGAATTTCCTCAGATCCAAAGCTACACACGTCATTAGTGCCGACATGTGCCACCACCTGCAGCTGGCTGCACCCTGTGCTCTTCATGGCATCTGGAAGGACCCTTTCCACATCAGGAATGGCTCCACCCGGAATGCACACGGAGTGCACACTGGATTTCTTCCCCTCCTCAGCCGCCGTATCCCTAAGGGGCCCCATTACGCGCCTAACATTGGAGCTCCCAACTACCAACAAGCTCACCCTCTGCGATTGCCCGGATCTTGAAGGCTGAGAATCATCCTTTGAAACAGGGCAGGCAGCTGCATCTGGCTCAGCCAGAGACAGTACCTGAAACCTGTTTGTCAGACGCACTGGGGAGGCTTTCTGATCAGCCTCCGGGGACGTCTTTCGCTGCCTGCCACGCCCTGGAACGACCTCCCAATCAACCACAGGCGAGGGCTCAGCCCCACTGCGGGCAGCAACCGAGGCAACCACAGCGGCAGACCGATCTGGGGATAGACGGGACGAGGTTGACATCCCCGTGATACCCAAGTCCGGCTCCCCACAGTGGTGCCCATTGGCAACAGCCTCAAGCTGCGCGACCGAAGTCAGCGCCGCCTGCAGCTGTGAGCGAAGGGATACCAACTCAGCCCTCATCCAAACACAGCAATCACAGTTCCTGTCCATTCTAATCGATGTTGAACAACATTTACTGAAACACGAGTGCCTAGATAACGCAAGGGAAACACGCAAAGAATGTATGAACTAACCTGTACAAATGCCTAACGACTGCGCTACAATCTGCCTGAATTTACGATTACAGTAACTAAAACATGAAATTACACCTCCTATACGAAACTCACACGCAATTTAAGTAAGAGTCTACTAAGTAAACACAGAAAAGAAGCTATATACGTATCTTTCTGCGCTGTCGATGTGCACCAACTGGGAGCTCAGGCGGCAGGGAGCACACAACTACTGAATGAACAATGAGACAACATCCGAAACAGGGAGAAAAGGCAAAGTTATAACAACAGCCAAGCCAGATGAACCGAAAATGAACCCAACCTCATACAGACCATATACACTGAAAACCGTCATCGGAAAAACTTATGAACGCGTATTAGCAGATTGATTACGAAAATATGTGGAACAACGCCAATTGATCCCCTCTATTCAAGCAGGATTTGGAAAAAATCATTCTTTCCACTTTGCACTCTTGAAAGTGTCCAGTGACGTGACAAACGCCATCAGTACCGGACAGTGCACGATCGTTGTATTCCTTTATATGGAGCGTGCTTTCGACTAGATCTGGTAGAACGGGCTTCTGATGAAGTTGTTAAAAATGGGGATATTTTCAAAAACGACGATGATAGTATAGGGACAAATCACAGGAAGGCGGTGCAAAATATATGTTGGCGGTGAAACCTCCAACTACTTCAGACAAAACTGAGTACTGGGCTACAGACTAGAGAACAGACAGAATACAAAGGCAAACACTTATTTTACCCAAGTAGATACAAGGATGACGCTCAGACTAACTGACAAGGCCAAGTACTTAGATGTTCAGTATGATAAATATCTAAAATGGAAAACATACCATACAGAAACACCAAACAAAGTGAGGAAAATCCAAGGATTAGTACCCCTAGTTCAAGGTAGACTCAAAGAACATAGCAATGAGATAGCAATCCGCACATACAAAGTCTTAACTTGGCCAATCATAGAGTATGGTGCACCAGCCCTAGCGGGTGTGACGCGCACCTTAGCTAACAAAATTTACCCTACCGGCTGGAGACTCCTGAGAAGCTTCATGAGGTTGAACAACACTATACCGAGGAAAGAAGTGTACGACGCTGCAAGAGTGACCCCAGTACATACACGGTTAGTCAACCTCAGAGGAAAATGTGGTAGCCGTATCGTACACAATAGGCCATTTAGAACACTTATTAACGGACAAACCAACAAAGGCCAGGAAACCCAGATATAAGAATATGCATGTAAACAGAACTATAGCTCAAAAAGACTACAAAAATCTGTTTATATTTAACGCTGGAAAATGCTGCTCCTAACACGAAAAGAAAAAAAAAACGCTCTCTTATCTAGATAAAATAACGTAAAACAGCTGCATGTGCAACAACAGGACACCATCCTAAACAAAGAAAAAACGAAATATGAAGGCCGCAGCTCGTGGTCGTGCGGTAGCGTTCTCGCTTCCCATGCCCGGGTTCGATTCCCGGCGGGGTCAGGGCTTTTCTCTGCCTCGTGATGACTGGGTGTTGTGTGCTGTCCTTAGGTTAGTTAGGTTTAAGTAGTTCTAAGTTCTAGGGGACTGATGACCATAGATGTTAAGTCCCACAGTGCTCAGAGCCAACGAAATATGAAACTAAGGAAAGAAAACGTAGAACCACAAGGCTGAATAGAGCCTAAGAAAGCTCCCAGACAGCCCGTTCTCTCCCCGTCAGGGCTGGGAATGAATAAAAAGCCCGCTTAAGCCAGGTGAACACGGTCTCTTGTGTCAAACGGGCTTAACGCTGGGATTTCTGGCGCCGACGTCCAACAAGTATAATGTACGTTGCGAAAATGAGGAGAAGATAGATGTAAGATCGGTATTCTTCTCTCCCTCCATCCCCCTCTTCCTCTAGTTATTTTCTTTCAGTTACTGTCTTTCTCTTCAATTTGTTTTGAATGGTGACGGTAGTCCAAGAGGAGGCACTAGTTCTCAAGCGCACGTATATTGATGCACGAGTGAAAAATGTTGTATTTTATGAGTACAAGTTAATATGTTTCCGTGACTTAAGAAAACATTTCAAAACCTATAATAATTTGGAGAAACAACCGACACAAAAATTGAATATATTTTTACTACAGAAATTCTGTTCAAAAATTTTACGTGCAAACATTGTGCAACAGTTCTATTTAATACGCAGTTCCTCTTGTCAATTAAAGGCCAGTTACAAGCACTCGATCGACCTCTAAGGGAGTTCTTCAGAATCAAATCCGCTTGTACCTTATAACCAAAATTTTCATATAACAAAAGTCGGTTCTGATGTAACATAAGAACATAACATTTCCTATTCTGTTACTGTTTTTGTCATTTTTGAAAATTATCGTTTACATCGAGTTTTATTGTCACTTTATTAAGTAATGAGTTTCGGTCGGAAACGGACCGTCCTCAGATATAATGTGGCATCAGAATCAGGTATAACAAATAACAGCTTTAACCAAGCATCATGCCATAAACAAATATGTCAGTTCAAGTATAATTATAGACGTCATGCAGCACACAGTAGAACTATGACAGAGCATAGATTCTTGCCATAAAATCAGGTTAGTGATTTTTTAGTCTAAGAAGATCGTGAAGCGCGCAATTTGACTAATTTCATCTTTTACATTGAGAATTGTATTTCTCATCATGACTGTACTAATGATAGAGGGCTGACTGCCTCAATCGTCTTGCTAGCAAGTGTTACTTGAATGTGGCGGCTCACGAGAGACGGAAATTTTAGCTCATCTATGACGGAGCTGCAAGCAACCAGATAGTAATCAGTAAAGAAATCTCTAGAAAACATCTGCATCGTAAGTTTTCTCGCCCAGATCGTCTGCAAGTCCACATGCACCACCATTATCTTTTTACCTCTGGTATCCTAAATGCCACCACTTCTGTCTGCTCTCGGCATTGTGTCTCTTATTTCCTATTTTAGACTGCCCTCGTTGGCAACCAAAAGCCTTAAGCTTAACAATGTACAAGTCGACAAACCGTCAATACATGACAAGGTCTCCTTCCACATCATTCCCAATCCTAGCTTGTTCTCTGCCTCTAATGATTTCGTTGTCATTTGGATGTTAAAAACTAATCTTCAGTCCTATATTGTTTCCCTGACTTTAGAGCCTTGTCCATTGAACACGGTGAATAATTCACGTCAAAACAATGCTAGCTGAAAGGATAAATCGATTTTCTGACGTGATTTCTCCTACGGTTCTCATTCCAGTTGTGCCAAAATGATTCGAGCTGCCTCACTACCTTCATCCCCCTACCGAAATCCAGAGCGAACAATATGTCACAATCATGCTTTTTCCGTTTGAACCCTGTTCTCTACCGCCTAAAGAACAATCTTCAGAATCTTCAAACAAGCAACAGCCAATGCCTCACCCCAAGAACAATGCAAGGTCCTCAAAAACGGCGACTGATAAATACACGTATAATGGTAATATAATATACGAGAGCTATTCGGACAGTAAGGTGCGATAGGAAGTGAAATGGAAACCACAGTGAAAATCCGATGAAGCTGCACACAAATGTGTTGGGCAGTGTCTCTAGTTTGCCTGTCGATCGCGTCACTTCGCTCTTTTCAGTTCTGAGAGCGCAGTGAGTACGTAAAGATGCTTAGAAGAATAGTGTCACCCGCCAAGTATGGGGGCCTGGTGTGAGATTTCGCCTCATGCCAAGCAGCCCACATAACACAGCTGTCATTCATTTCCTTCTACACTCCTGGAAATGGAAAAAAGACCACATTGACACCGGTGTGTCAGACCCACCATACTTGCTCCGGACACTGCCAGAGGGCTGTACAAGCAATGATCACACGCACGGCACAGCGGACACACCAGGAACCGCGGTGTTGGCCGTCGAATTGCGCTAGCTGCGCAGCATTTGTGCACCGCCGCCGTCAGTGTCAGCCAGTTTGCCGTGGCATACGGAGCTTCATCGCAGTCTTTAACACTGGTAGCATGCCGCGACAGCGTGGACGTGAACAGTATGTGCAGTTGACGGACTTTGAGCGAGGGCGTATAGTGGGCATGCGGGAGGCCGGGTGGACGTACCGCCGAATTGCTCAACACGTGGGACGTGAGTTCTCCACAGTACATCGATGTTGTCGCCAGTGGTCGGCGGAAGGTGCACGTACCCGTCGACCTGGGACCGGACCGCAGCGACGCACGGATGCACGGCAAGACCGTAGGATCCTACGCAGTGCCGTAGGGGACCGCACCGCCACTTCCCAGCAAATTAGGGACACTGTTGCTCCTGGGGTATCGGCGAGGACCATTCGCAACCGTCTCCATGAAGCTGGGCTACGGTCCCGCACACAGTTAGGCCGTCTTCCGCTCACGCCCCAACATCGTGCAGCCCGCCTCCAGTGGTGTCGCGACAGGCGTGAATGGAGGGACGAATGGAGACGTGTCGTCTTCAGCTATGAGAGTCGCTTCTGCCTTGGTGCCAATGATGGTCGTATGCGTGTTTGGCGCCGTGCAGGTGAGCGCCACAATCAGGACTGCATACGACCGAGGCACACAGGGCCAACACCCGGCATCATGGTGTGGGGAGCGATCTCCTACACTGGCCGTACACCACTGGTGATCGTCGAGGGGACACTGAATAGTGCACGGTACATCCAAACCGTCATCGAACCCATCGTTCTACCATTCCCAGACCGGCAAGGGAACTTGCTGTTCCAACAGGACAATGCACGTCCGCATGTATCCCGTGCCACCCAACGTGCTCTAGAAGGTGTAAGTCAACTACCCTGGCCAGCAAGATCTCCGGATCTGTCCCCCATTGAGCATGTTTGGGACTGGATGAAGCGTCGTCTCTCGCGGTCTGCACGTCCAGCACGAACGCTGGTCCAACTGAGGCGCCAGGTGGAAATGGCATGGCAAGCCGTTCCACAGGACTACATGCAGCATCTCTACGATCGTCTCCATGGGAGAATAGCAGCCTGCATTGCTGCGAAAGGTGGATATACACTGTACTAGTGCCGACATTGTGCATGCTCTGTTGCCTGTGTCTATGTGCCTGTGGTTCTGTCAGTGTGATCATGTGATGTATCTGACCCCAGGAATGTGTCAATAAAGTTTCCCCTTCCTGGGACAATGAATTCACGGTGTTCTTATTTCAATTTCCAGGAGTGTATATGACAATTCTCGGCCGCACTCTGAAGGGGCAATGAAGATGCTCCTGCAGCGTTGTCGAAGGGAAGTGTTTGATCACTCATAATAGAGCCCGTAATTTACTCTCCCTAAGTTTCATCTCTGCTCACATGAACGGCTGACTATGAAGACAACATTTTGGCACAGACAACGAGCTAAAGACCGGCGTAGAGAATTGGCAGAAGCTTAGGCGGCTGCCTTCTATGATGAGCGTATTGGTAATTTGGCACAAAGCTACGAGAAATGTCTAAATCGGAGAGGCGACTATGTAGAGAAGTAGCTGGCTGGTGTAGCTAACTGTTGCAAACAAAACATTTTTGATTTTCACAGTGGTTTCCATTTTGCGACCGATCGGACCTTACTTTCTGAATAGGCCTTTTACTAACAATATTAATATTATATTAAAATGCGAAGGTAACACTGTCTGTTACGTTTTCACCAACAAGCTGCTGAATCGATTAAGATGAAATTTCGTGCGATGATAGTTTGAACATTGAGGAACAACATAGGCTAAGTAGTAGGGCATAGCCAGCGTCTGGCCACCTTGTTAGTGCGGTTTACACACATCAGGGGCAAGCAAACATTCAGGGGCAAACCTGATGTTCTCTTTTCATTGACAAGTCCTTAACCTATTGTTTTCCTAAGTGGTTTATGACCCCCTGGGGATAATTCATCCTTCTGAGAAATCCGCCCACTCCTCCCCCTCCCCCTCTTCCTATCCCTCCCCCCTTCCTCCTACCCCACCCCTCTGGGAACCCCATCGCCGATATAACCAAATATTTGATATCAAATTAATTGACTACTTAATTAAATCGTTCAATTAATTAACCCCTCCCATCCTGGGAAACACCCCAGCTATCCCCCCCTCCCCCACATAGAAATTAGCGGAAAAAAGCCTCACTTGATTAACTATTTGGCCCGGAATTGATTGCAGTATACAGAACATAGTTTAAACAGTTTCTGGTAAACAAGGCAGTGTGTGGAATATTGTTTACTTAAACAACTTAATGGATACAAGGTAGTGTATGGAATATAATTTATTTATTTATTAAAAGAAATTGGTGGGAAATCGATTGCAGTGGACAAGGCATTGTATGGAGTATTGTTTATAAAACAATTTATGGGTTACATAGCAGAGGCTATATTGTTTATTTATAAAAAATTCAATTTGCAGGAATTAGATCTCTCTTGTTCATCATTCTCTATGGTCTGGGAAGATGCAAGTCTAGTCAGATGCTCCAGAAAGAAGTAACCGAATTGACTGCTCTTTCTTCATTCCGATCACACAAGGAATACCGTCGCCATAACTCACCGCACATAACTACACTGTTAAAAATCTTTCGCACCGACCGCAGAGCATTGTGTGCCCACAGCCCCTCCGCTTTGCTTTGTCTATTCCCACAACCGCTGTTGACTGCCGCACAGTTGGCTGCCTTGTGCTCCACGCAGAGCAGAAGTCACGGTAATAACCCAAAGAAAGCTACAAGTGGCTGCAACCCTTTGATATCGATACCGTAAGACCGTATCCGTCGTGTGCCACCGCTGTGCTTGCACACGCCCTTTTTTTCTGAATGTTATTTTTATTTTTATTGTTTTCTTTTTGGTTCAGTTTTGTTGTGTAATTGATCAGAGGCCTTCTGCGCCCCGCTGGTAATATGTTGAGTCACGTCTTCTCGAAATTGATGTGTTCCGTTGAATTGTTCAGAAATGTTAATTGGTTCAAACAGGAAACCTTCTTCTCTCTTGGCTTAACACATTGCAGCTGCGAGGTGGCTCGTGGAAAGCACTCCCAAGGAAGTTCGAGAAAAATTGTCTGTATTTTGGGTGACGGACAACGACATAATGACGGTCATTGAGGTATGTCCAAAAATCGAGTACAGAGTCTACAGTTTGTCCAAATAGGTAGTGGATGGCATGTCCGCGAATCCAATTCACAGCATTGGTTTTGTCCGAGGAAAATAGTCACGTTCCGGAAATAGTGCCGGACGCTTTCATGGAAGGAATTATTATTCCTGTACATAAACCGCATGGTGGCAACAATATCAATGATTATCGGCCCCTCACCCTCCTTAACAGTGATATGAAAATCTTCACTCGCCTTTTGGCGGCACGACTTAAAAACGTTGCCCGATATGTTGTGTCGCCAGACCAAGCATCTTTGGGAGGGGATAATAATATCCGCAGGGCTTTATGCCACTACAGGGATATGATCGCCGTTACACAGGCACAACGCCTCTCTGGGGCACTTGGGTCTTTGGACTTTAGTCAAGCTTTTGATAGGGTTGACCATTCGTTCCTTACGGCCGTTCTCCACCATATGGGTTTCCCAGTCGCCGTTATCACGGTAGTGATGCGCCTTCTGCGGGGTGCCTCATCCAGGATTATGTACAATGGCAGAATCACTCCTCCGATAAAAATAGGTCGATCCGTACGCCAAGGTTGCCCTCTATCAGCGATTTTGTACACCTTTTCCTTGGAAGCCTTGCTATGTAGACTAAGACAACGTTTGGTAGGGTTGTCCATAGATCACTACCGATTCTGTTGCACGGCCTATGCTGACGATGTAGTCATCTGTTTACGTAATGCCGACGAGTTTCGAGCTGTTTTGACGTGGGTAGCGACTTATGGTGGGGCGACGGGTAGCTCTTTAAACGTACGTAAGTCACAAGTTATGTTCATTGGCACGGGACTTCCCGTGGAGTGCGTTACACCTCTCACCACCGTTGATACCATTCGCTGTTTGGGAATAGATATTTCATCTGATCTCCGGCGTTCAGCCACCATCAACTGCCGACGCCTCCTTTTAATGATCAGAGCAGGTCTTATGGACCATCGCCTTCGATCCCTAGATATTCTCCAACGAGTTCGATATGTCAATATATATATCGCATCCTGAGTTCCCCATGTAGCACAAGTTCTACCTTTCCCGCTTACTGTGGCACGTCGCATGTTGGCAGCGATGGCATCTTTCGTCAGCTCAGGGCTGTTGTTCAAAGTTAATTATGCAACCCTTACTCTTCCCCGTGAACGAGGTGGGATAGGTCTGTTTCACGTGCCGGATAGAGCTCGCGCCCTATTTGTCAGCTCCCTGATGACGGTATGGACACGTTGCCCAACGAGCCTCACTGGTCTCCTCCTGTCGGCATATACGCCGGTCTCGCTCTCAGCCCCAGTGTTGATCTCGGATGTTCCGGCCCAGTTCCACTATAAACGATACTTCTTTCTTGAACTCAGTTATCTACGCCTCACCTTACCAAGACAGCTTTTACTCAAGACAAAGGTGTCCTCCAATTAGGTCGTCCACCTAACCCGATTGAACAAAAGTTCCCCCAGGTTGACTGGCGTCATGTATGGCACGCGGTGTTCGCCTGTTACCTTGACACGAATGTTCAATCTCAGTCGCAGTCGGATCGAGCCGCAAAAAATGCAGCGTTTACCAGGTGAACCCCCACCTGTGGATGTCTTGGCAACATTCCTTCACTCTGTCAGATTGATTGACTAATTAATTAAATTAATACCCTTTGCGTGGGACAGTTTTACCTTGCTTCCTATTGGTGGATACTAGGATCGGAATATTTGGCGTGATTTGACCCTGCAACCACCCGGTTTCCAAACCGTACTGGATTTTTTTCCCCTTGCCTCCTATCAGTGGATACTGGCACAGGTAGGTCATTTGGTAGGAAGTCCATTGCATTGGAGGTAGCTGAAAGATTAAATTTCAGATCAGTTGCATGCTATCCCCTTAAAAAATCTGTGGAGGGGCTGGACAGCTGTGTTTGTTTACAGTACCACTACCGGAAACCGTTAATTGACCAGTCAGGAATCTGATGTTGTGACTGAATTTTCAAAGCACTCAGCTGGTTCTCTCAGCTACACCAGAACGAAGAAGGAGGAGGGGGAGGACGTGAAGGGAGGGTGTGCGCGATGATAGAATAGTGACAACAACAAATGCCACTGCAAGGCAGAGCATACTGCTGTGTACTGAGAAACACGATCCCAGTAATTGTGATAGATAGATGCCTGAGATTGCTGAAAACACTCGTACATACAGCTTATCTCTTAGACGTCCATACACAACAAGCCCATCCCCTCGTACACCGCCGGAGGAATCTGCCACAATCGTTCACGGGCGCCAGAGTGCCAGAGTGCACCATCCCGGCCATGGAGGGCATGTTGTCAATACGATTAGTACAAACACTTGGCAGTGATCGATACTGAACAGCTCAATTTTTCACGAAGAATACATGCAAAACACGCAGCAACAGGGACAGTCCAACACATGCTGAGTATTAGTTCGCTATTTAGTTATGCAGAGGGTGCCATCACCGGGACTTGTAGTTGAAACTGTGGGCAAGAACCGGCTAGCCAGCTGACTGGAACTTTACTTTGTACTAGAAGCTCGTGAGGGCCTTAAGCCAGAAATGACCATTCGTTCCAGCCACAGGCTACCTCCGCCACGCGCTCTGCACGTCCTAGGAAACGAGCCACATATTTATCACTATAACCGAAATTAAATGTTACGATTGGAGCCCCAATCTGATGAAATTAGACAATGAGCGAAGTGCCGGTAATACCTCCTGCTGACAGCTGTGTCTCTGGAAATATCAATATCTGTATCCCTTTTATTATCCTTCATCCCACTTATGGGTACCGATGCATTGTTACTGGAGCCTCCCATCTTGAATCCATACCACCCTTAAGGACGGACGCAATCGTTTTCTTTGCACACGTTGGAACAATGGCCACAGTACATCCCAACACAAATTTTATAAGCCCGCTGATCACAGCGAATGTATCATACACCTCCTACTAACTATAATACTTCGTCAATACTTGAACACAGATGGCACCAAACAATACTGAGCGATAATCTGTGACGGACGGACATCCCTCATTTGTAACTGCTGCGTGTACCACCAGTGCTTCTTAGGAAGAGAGACATAATCATCTGGGATGCAACCAAATGTTATAAACACGATCGCAACGATCATGTTACTAAAAAAATGTTCAAATGTGTGTGACTTCTTAAGGGACCAAACTGCAGAGGTCATCGGTCCCTAGACTTACACACTACTTAAACTATAGGTGAAACTAACCTATGCTAAGAACAACCCACACACCCATGCCCGAGGGAGGACTCGAACCTCCGGCGGGAGGGGCCGCGCAGTCAGTGACTTGGCGCCTCTTAACCACGCGGCCAATCCGCACGGCGACCATGTTACTGTCACCCTCAAGTGTCAGTAACGATATCCATGTTAAAAACTATACATGCTTTATAAATTGTGATTTGGTATTGCTTCTGAATGAAATGGTTGTCCACACAAATACTGCGACACTGAACACAGACGGCGATTGCGAGGTATGTATTAACAAACCGAAAGTGTGGGTGCATGTCACCAGTGCTGTAGGCTTGTAATAAAATTACCATTATCACCGACTTTAGAAAGTGATACGGCTAAGGAACCTGGGTTAATCCGATATTTGCAACTACCTTTTGGCGCTCCTAGATATTTCCCATGCTAACCAACAGTATTTTAATGCATTCTATCTCGATACCACGTAGGCAGTGTAACAAAGGTCCTGCAATATATCCACGGGGTTATAGATGAGGGAGGGTGATGGATGACTGAGAATCATCACATACAGTAGATGGTGTGATATGTGAGGAATCACTTAAAAATGCAACGCTTGATTGAAGTCATAAGAAATGTACAAAATCCTATGACCAATGATTGGCTTTTCATATCTATTCTGTTAAGATTTCTGGTAGAAATGCTTTGTGCGATTTGGAATCGAGCCTCTTCATTAAACCTTATACATACGTTGGATCCTATGGAGACGTTTTTCAATGATTATAGCCACTGGTGAATCATATTTGTGGCTAATTACTATTAAAAACAGTCTTGATCACGATTTATTTAACAAGGTGACCGGTTTCGACCACTACTGTGGTCATCTTCAGACCATTGAGTAGGAACCTCTTTCTGTTGGAGTTAGTGATTCTCCAACAGAAAGAGGTTCCTACTCAATGGTCTGAAGATGACCACAGTAGTGGTCGAAAACGGTCACCTTGTTAGATAAATCATCAAGACTGTTTTTAATAGTAATTATTTATAAGACATTGATCACTGCTATTCCCGTAATGCATTCAAAAGTAATATTTGTGGCTGTCTCATAACGAGCTATCTTTTTCGAACCTATCTCTTAAGGATCCCATACAGCAAACCTCCAGTGTTGTTTTTTAGACAGTCCCTCTGCATATTCTAACTATTTTCCATCTCTGATCCACCCTCCCTGCAGCTTTGTCCATTTGATCGTACAAATTTAAGTCGGAACTGAGCGGAAATCAGAGAGCGCTGTAGCTAAGACCTCCTGCATCTTGTGGAGAAACAGAGTGAGTTGAGTTAATGCAACAGGACCGTGATTTGACCATTCGGTGGAAAAGAGAACATATTGTTACAGCTCCGCCAACTGTGGACAGTGTGCGAGGCCAGCATCAAATAGAGCTTTCTCCTATGCAACATGAAGTAGTAGAAAAGACAGTACAAGCAGTTATGGTGTGTTTCCTTATTGGGAAAATTAGGAAGACTGCACATCACACAGGAACTGGAAAAGTTCAAGGATTGCAGAGCGTCTCCAAACTACATACAGGTACCATACTCTTAAGGAGATCTGGATCCCTCAGGGTGCATTGATGTGTATCACCCAAACGTTCTCTCTGTCCTCGTCATTTTGTGCCATCCAACAAAGAAAAACTATGAACTATAAAAAATTCGCTTAGAGAACTCAACAAGATGTTTCTTCACCCGTCTCTTCCGGTATCAACTACCATCTGCGAGCTGACATCGAGCGATCCTATTAAATATACTGGTATTGATCCACTGGAGCAGGTGGCCAAAGACCGAAGTCATTTCCACGGATCAGTGGAAAGTTTCGTCACCTGTACTGCAAGAGGACCATATGCAACAGACTGCCAATCACAAGAGAGGGTTCCTTGTGTTGCTCTTTCATAAGCGGTTTGAAACATCGCTTTTCTTCTGCTGTAAGACATCCTAGCAGTGTCTGACTGTGGATTTATACACTGTCATGCATTTTTTTTTACTACAACTTCGAGGTATGTGTCAGGTACTAAACCGACATTTACATATTTCAGTCCATTGGCTCTCACAGAAAGCTGTACATCGCATGATGTAAACTCTGCTGCTCCCAAAAAACACGGGATAATTGAAATACAAGACAGAGAGGGTGTTTCCTACTGACAAAAATGTGGAAGACGTCGCAACATATGGAAACTGGGATTGTGGAGCGTTTCCAAACAGCTGTCCAAAGTTGGTGACCTCTATATTTAGACTCATCTCTCACAGTGATGGTGTAGCAGATGTGTAGGTGTTCTGCTTGAAAGAGAACAAGAGCACTGACTCCATATATTACATCTATGTACACGATCACTGTTTCGGTGCTGGCCATCCCCAAAAGATGTTGCTCCCACCAAGACTCTCACCATCTCCAAGTGGCATCAGTCAATCGTTATGTGGTAATCAACAGCGTACTAATGGATGGTTTGGATGGAAAAGACACCTACAATATATTGTAACAAGCACCACAGTGACAGTGCAATTTTACCAGTTTTTCAGCAATTTAAACACCGACCAACGACATGGCAGGATGCTTTCCAATTTCCATATCATCAATAAACCACCCCTCCACTATTTTGCGTGTACTGTATACTAGACTGCGAATGTAGATAGATGACTATGCAGTACGTCCATTCACGGTTAATTCTCGAACATATACACCAAAGTATACCAAACAGTGTCTCACACCGATGTAGTTAGGTTATGTACATATTTCTAGCACTTCAACCATAACGCGTAATTTACGACGTCTGCTGCCCATCTTTCCCTATGTCGATTGGAGACGTACAGTTTCGTACATTCATAGGATAAAGTAGGAGACTGGAAGATATCCCTGCATTATCTTTGACCAACCCTACCTACATCACTGTCGCCAATGTAATTTGCGAAAGCTGGAGATTGAAAGATCTCCCTGCATTGCTTTTTTGACCAACACTCCCTACAACACTGTCACCAATTTAATTTGCAGCTGACCAAAAGTAGGAAGGTACTGTTCTGACCACATTCCAAGTCTCGTGAAGGAACAGAGCGAGCTGAGTCCATAACTACTGTTCGGTGAGTTAGTTAGTTACGTGTTCCATTGATAAATCTCACGGTAACCGTTATGATGCGGAAAGTGTCAAGTGCATAAGAAATGCACAAATGAATCAAGGATTTTTTTTAATCTACCCCATTCCCTTAAATGGCACAAAATGCATGTACTATATCGTTAGATTTATTTATACCTATTCAATAATCCATCTATGGTGTGGAAGGAGTTGTCAAAGAGATATGATTTCAATTTATTTTTAAAACTATTACTGCTATCTGTCAGAAATTTAATTTCTCTCGTAATTTATCGAAATTTTTACTGCAGGATATACGATATTACCTCTTTCTGCGCCAAAGATAGGTTAGGTAGAGGATAGTGTAAGTCTTTCTTCCTTCTGCTTTTATAGTCATGAATGTCACGGTTGCTTTGAAGCTGGTCCATGTTGTCGAGGACAAATTTCAATACTGAGTAAATTTAATGAGATGCCTACAAGATATGCGATTATGGGCCCCCACATGTTATTCTCATCACTCTTTTGAAGAGTGAATGCTTTTTGCCTAAGTGTTGAGTTACCCCAAAATATTATTGTGTATGAGATCAGAGAGTGAAAGTATGCAAAGTACTCGTATGTTAGCTTGCTAATTTCTATATCCTCAATATGACCAATTATTCTGTTTGCAAAAGTTGCTGAACCTAGTCACTTTAGGAGATCCAAAATGTCAATGTTCCAATTAAGGTTCTCAGCTATATATACACCCAATAACTTAGTACGCTCTACTCTGGCTACTGACTTCGTTGATGTACTACATTAATAGAAGGAACTCCACTATGTTTCTTTTTTCAAAGTTGAGAGCAAGCTTATTCGCAGGAATCCAATCAATAATTTTTCCAAAGAGATTATTTGTATCATTTTCGATTGGAGTTTCTTTTACTGGATTACTAATGATGCTTGTATTATCAGCAAACAGTGTCAGCTTAGCTTCTTGTTTCAGATGAGAGAGGAGGTCATTCACATATATATAGAACAAAACTGTACCCATGATAGAATAAAGGAACGTTTTGCTTCCTGTTCTGTAGATATGACTTCAACCACTCATATTCTGTTCCATTTATAATTAGTGTAACATAATGCTATGGTTCACCCAATCAAATGCTTTGGATAAGTCGCAGAAAATTCCTATTGGTGACATTTTACTATTTAAAGACTCTATTATGTTGGCAGTGAAATTTTATAATGCTGTATCAGTGGGACAGCATTTTTGAAATCCAAATTGTGAGTTACTAAGTATCCCATTACTGCTGAGATGGCTAACCACTCTTGAGCACATTACTTTCTCGGCATTTCTTGAAAATGCTGTAAGAAAGGATACTAGACGGTAATTATTGACATCTGTGGTGTCCCCTTTTCTGTAGAATGGCTTCACAATGGCATATTTTAACCTATCTGGGAGAATACTTTTAGTTATGATGCATTACAGATGTGACTCAGAACACCAGCCGTAACTAACTGATCCACATTGTTTTAATATCTTGTTAGAGATGTCATATACTCCAACAGAACATTCATTTTTCAAAGATTTAATGATTTTCCTTATTTTATAAGAGGTTGTTAGATGAAAATTAATCTGACTAGGATTTCTCAAAACTCACTCTTCCATGTACTCTTTGGCTTTTTCTTGTAAACTATTCTCCCCAATTTTTCACCTACACTTAAGAAATGGTTGTTAAATACATTAGGAACTTGTGTACTGTCTGTTAAGATGGTCTCATTCTCTTTGATAGTAATAATACCTACCCCAGTGCTTACTTTTCCTGTCTATCTTATAACAACATTCCATACTGATTTGATTTTATTGCCTGAGTTGTTAATTACAGCTCTAATATACATATTTTTTGATTTTCTGAAAACTTTTTTCAGTGTGTTACAATGATTTTTAAAGTGTAAAATTACTTCTGGGTCTTTACTAATTCTTACTGCCTCACACGATTTTCTTTTTCTTTCTGAAGACACTTTAATACCTGTTGTGATCCAAGATATACATTTATCAAGAGATATGTTGCATTTGTCATTAGCATTTGGCTCATTGTATACATCTTTACAATTAACATTTCTTAAACTTCTCTGAAGTGCTATGTAGATATCGGATTGACCAGCCTTACATTTTTACTTAATGCTTTCTGAACTGTACACCCTGCTAAGTTTTGTAAGTTAACCAGTTGTCCACCATGGCCTGATAACCCATTTATCACAGGGAAAGCATGTATTAGTTTTACATCCGGTTGCTGTACAAATACATTGTCTATTAGAGTTCTACTGCACTGAGTAATATATGTAGGGAAACTGATCACTGATTCTAAGATATATGCCATTAATAACACTTCTAGTTCACGTTTCCTACCAGATTGAAGACCGTTCTGCATCAGTCTTACTCACGGCGCCCATCCAAGTGTGCAGGATCTCCCCAGATGCGCTCTTGTCGATGAAGTTAGCACCCCTTATCGTTGTATAGTAGATATGAGACTGTTGTGATAATATAACAGACGATTATGAAGAAGAAACGTGTGTTTTATGCGAGACGGAACTCCACACCGATGTAGTTTGAAACATTTTACGTAAATTAATACTGCTAAAAATTCTGAACTATTGTTTTAGTGTTTGGTGTCCATATCAAGAAAATGTTGGAAAGAGAGAAATGATCGTGAAACATAAAAACATTCCAAGGGCTACACTGTTCTTCACTTAAACATGCTATAATGCTAGAGTGGTGATGTTTCCGACCTATTAGTCACATGGAATGCAACTCTGTTAATATTCCATTGTAAGAAATATATTTCCACCGCATGGCATACTCTTACATTCTCCCTGCAAGTTTCTCTACGATAAAGTATCTTAACAAACTGTAAGATGGTAGGGCAACTACCTCGCACACCAAAGAGAACATCGATTCTTTGTAACACTAACACTACATAGGTTTCCAGAGGTCTATGAGGCTTGCTGTTTACCAAGTTCAAGCCCGATTATAGTTCGTAAATAATGATATGTTCACAATAGTACGATAAGATTGACGTCGGCATCCGAAAATGCATACCAAGAAACAGTGACTTCTTACGAGGAAATAAACACCGCTATCAGTATGCAGAGGCGTTGTAGCAGTATTACCACAGTTTATCACCACTCTTGGTAACCTTCCTCTTGCAGACAGAAGTCATGGTCAGATGTTAGGTTTTATTGCCCAAGGGCGCGTTAAGATTTCCGTTTCGCCACGTCTCTAGATGCATCCTCTTTCCACTATTAAGATGTGTATATGTAGCACCAGTCTACTCTCCTCCTCCAGAACACGCAATTTTATGATTTCGCTCAGTACTCATTTAATGGTATTTTTCTCTGATTTTATGTATTCTCAGTCACTTCCCATAATTTTACTAGGCTTTCAAGGTTTTACATAATTCATCACGTTTCCCTCAACTTTTACGTATTTCACAATTTTTCGTGATTCTACAAGGTTTTCCTCGAATTTTACCGATTTTGTGTCATTTTACATACGAGGGTTGGGACTTTAATAGTGGTAGCTATTTATTTACAGCTCGTACAAAATAGATACGTCTTTTAAAGTTTTACTGACCTTCAAAGTAGTCACCAGCACTGTGTATAACCCGTTGCCAGCAATGTGGAAGTCGTAGGATACTCTTAGCAGTGCCAGTTGTGTTGACAGTTCGAGCGGCTCGGTCTATTGCCCGACGAATTTGTAGCAGTTCTGAAGTGAATGTCGTGAAGTGCTTCCTTCAGTTTAGAAATCGAGTTGAACTCACGAGGGCTTAAGTGAGGGGAGTGCAGTAGGTGGTATAGCACTTAGCAGCCCCATCAGTCAAACAAATCAGTAACAGCTTGCTCTGTAGGTGCTTGAGCATTGTCCTGCAAATGATGGTCAGGTCAACAGAAAATGTCATCACTTCTGTCTCTAAGCTGTTCGTAGGTTGTGTTCCAAAAATGAACAGCATAGAGACAGAAGTGATGACACTTTCTGCAGTACCTGGCCATTATTTTGCAGGACAGTGCTCAAGCATGTACAGTGCAAGCTGTTAACTGATTTGTTTGACCGATGGGGCTGCTAAGTGCTATACCACCTACTGCACTCCCCTCACTTAAGCCCTCGTGAGTTCAACTCGATTTCTAAACTGAAGGAAGCACTTCACTGCATTTGCTCCAGAAGTGCTACAAATTCGTCGGGCAATAGACTGGACCGCTCGAACTGTCAATACAACTGGCAGTGCTAAGAGTATCCTACGACTTCCACATCGCTGGCAACGGGTTACACACAATGCTGGTGACTACTTTGAAGGTCAGTAAAACTTTGAAACACGTATCTATTTTGTACGATCTGTAAATAAATAGTTGCCACTATTAAAGTTCCAACTCTCCTATTTTTCCACAGTTTTCCATATGTACAGGGTGATTATAATTAAAGTTTAAAAACGCTGTAGAGGTAACACAACTGGTCAGAATAACATCAAGTTGCAACGGAATATTATCGGAGAAGGGAAAAAAAACACATGGCAGAAAAAAATAGTGTGAAAATTGATCAATAGATGGCGCTGTATGCGTCAGAATGCGTACATGAAAACACCTGTCCTGCGCACGACCCATTGAAGTAGGTATAAACACTGCGGGTACACAGCTTCTCCTCCTTTCGCATCTGCGACGTTCGACATGACTGTCTCAATGCAGGATCGCGCTCTGCTTATAAAGCTGTATTACAGGAATGATGACCGTGCACACGTCGCTCTGTGAAGGGTTTGAAAAAGACGTTGGCCTCATGACTGCCATGGGTCTGGAGAAAATGGTTCGGAAATTCTAACAGACGGGTTCATTTTGTGTACAACCTGGTAGAGGGAGCAAACGAATTAATTCGGTCAGTGGGAGAAGTGGCCACAGCAATGCAGGAGGAGGCACGAATGGTGGTGTGCAAACGTGTAGTGCACGGGGAATTGCCCGAACATTGAACATACCCGTGAGCACGGTGCGTAAAATCCTACGAAACATCCTTCTTTGCTATCCATTCAAAATTACCCATATGCACGAGTTGCTTCCTCTTGACCTGGCAGCAAGAGAGACCTTTGATTTAGAATTTCTTGCTCGCATGAAAGTGTTCAATGACTAGCCTTGGAAGATTTTGTGGGCAGACGGAGCCCACTTCCATGTGACAGGATATGTCAATACATAGAATTGTCGAATATGGGCAACGGAAAATCCACACGCAAATCAACCAGCGCCACTTCATCCTGAAAAGGTCACTGTGTGGTGAGGGTTTACGGCATCATTTATCATATAGGGCCATATTTTTTCGAAGAGACAGGTGGTTCCGGTCCTGTTACCTGTACCGTCACTGGTAAGTGCTATGAGTGTCTTTTGCATAACCACGTCATTCCAACTCTCCAACAGCGTGGATGTTGGATGGGCTCATTTTTATGCAAGATTGAGCACCTCCACACATTGCAAATCCACTTAAGCAGCTGCTGAAGTGCCATTTAGGAAATGCTAGAATTACAGACGCCATTTCCCTACGGCCTGGCCGTCCCGATCACCAGACCAGAATCCGTGTGACTTCTGGCTGTGGGGCTGTCTGAAAGATCTTGTGTTCAGTGTTCCGACTGCAAACTTAGCTGCATTGAAGGCACGCAGTGCGCAACACATTTTGAACGTGAACCTGGAAATACTTCGATCAATTGTGGAACATGCTGTTTCTCAATTTCAACTTGTTGCAAAAACGCTGGACAGCGTATTGAGCATGTTTTGCGCCAGTCACACGGAAATTAATAATACGATCTGATCTTGATTGATGCTTTTTATGCGGTTTTTGGCCTCAGGACAATTAAAAACCGATTTTTCCCATCCGATATTATATGACCTTGACGTGGTGGATGGGCTTATGTAACTATCACACCTGTACACCCATGCACACTGAGTAGTACAGTTTGTTTGACGTCAAACGTACACCTTACGCATTGTTGTAGGATTCATTTGTCAATTGTAGTCGTCCACTATTAAATTATGACGCTTGCAGCGCCGTCTGTTGCTAAATTTTGTAACTATTTATTTTTATTCTTCCATACGTTTTCCCCCTTCTCCGAAAATATACCGTTGCAACTCGACGTCATTCTCGCCAGCGGTGTTATTTCAACAGCGGTTTGAAAGTTTAACTTTAATTATAATCACTCTGTATATAATCATACTGCCGACATACGCATGTGCTGTTGATTTTCTACGAGAATATTTGCGCATCTTATACACATATGTACTAAAATATCCTAAGACTTTCCCTCTTCCCGATGATTCACATGCATGTATTTTGGATAGGACGATCGTGAAAAGTAAAGTAAAAGTCCCTTCGTACCTTTCTGAAACTGAAGGCACGTTTTATGTTCGTGTAGGGTGTATCAGTTGTGTGGTATAACTTCCAATCGACTTGTATAGCAGCGCGTGTTCCGCGTGTGACTTAGAGCGCTATCTACCTGCAATCGTTAACAGCAAACGTCTCCATTCAACTGACAGCAGAGGGCTTCCAACACATGTGTGATGAATCATGTTCATCGACGGAAAACTGTTTTCAACACCCACCTCTAGACGAGTGAAGATGTAAGCCAAGTACTCCATTTCTCTATCACATCTTGGACATAAATCGACTCTTCAGTTTCATGCAGGTACGAAGTGACTGTTAATATACTTCTCATTATCGTCCTTTCCAAAACGCATGCACGTGGACCTACGGAGACAGGGCAACTCTTAGGATTTTTTAGTACGTTGGTGTATAAGATGCGCAAATATTCTCGTAGAAAATCAAACAGCACATGGATATGTCAGCAATATGACCATATGTAAAACTACAGAAAAATATATAGATGACATAACATCAGTAAAATTCGAGGAAAACATGCTAGAATCACGAAAAATTTATGTGAAATACATAAAAGTTGAAAGATGAAAAATGTAAAATCTTTAAAACCTAGTAAAATTATGGAAAGTGACTGAGAATACATAAAATGAGAGGAAATCAATAAAACTGCATGATCTGGAGGAGGAGAGTTGACTGATGCTGCACATGCACACCTTAACAGTGAAAAGAGGACGCATTCTAGAGACGTGGCGAAACGGGAATATTATCCCGCACTTGGGCAATGCAGCCTCACATCAGACCATGACTTTGTGCAAGAGGAAGGTTACCAGGGTGGTGCTTCACAGCAATAAACTGCTACATCTCCTCCGGCTGCTAATCGTGGTGTTTATTTCCGAGTAAGATGTCGCTGTTTCTTCGTATGCCTTTTCGGTTGCCGACGTCAATCTGATCGCTCTTTTGTGAACATATTATTATTTCCGAACGTAATCAGCCTTGAACTTTGTAAGTATCAGGCGTCATATCCCTCTGGAAACCTATGTAGTGTTTGTGTCACAGGGAATCGATGTTTTCTTTGGTGTGAAAGGTGGTTGTCTTATCACCTTACAGTTTGCTGACATGGTTTATCGTAGAGAAACTTGTAGGGAGTATGTGAGAGTATGTCACGCGCTGGGAATATATTTCTTACAATGAAATATTAACAGAGGAGCGTTCCACACAACTAATATGTCGGAAGCCACGTGTTTAAGTGCGGAACCGAGTACACTTTGGAATGTGTATATGTTTCACGATTATTTCTCTCTTTCCAGTATCTTCTTGATATGGATATCAGACACTAAAACAATATTTCAGAATTGTTAACACGGTTAATTTACATGAAATGTTTCAAACTACGTCGGATTGGAGCTCCATCTTGCATAAAACACACGCTTCTTCTTCATAACGGTGCCATATCACCATAACAGGATCTTGTGCACCTCGATGGGTGCCATGAGTAGGACTGTGTTATAGGGAGGGGTGGTCAAAGGCAATGCAGGGAGATCTTTCAGTATGCAACTTTAACAAATTACATTGGCGACAGTGTTGTAGGGAGGGTTGGTTAAGGATAATGCGGGGAGATATTTCAATCTCCAACTTTATCCTAAGAATGTGAGAATACTCTATGACTCCCATTCACATAGGGAAAGATAGGCAATCGTAATCATAAATTGCACACTATGATTGAAGTGCTAGAAATTTGTAGATAGTTAAACTACATCGGCGTAGGATGCTGTCTGGTATACTTTGGTGTATATGTTTGAGAATTAACCATGGATGGATGTACTGGTTCAAATGGCTCTGAGCACTATGCGACTTAACTTCTGAGGTCATCAGTCGCCTAGAACTTAGAACTAATTAAACCTAACTAACGTAAGGACATCACACACATCCATGCCGGAGGCAGGATTCGAACCTGCGACCGTAGCGGTCGCTCGGTTCCAGACTGTAGCGCCTAGAACCGCACGGCCACTCCGGCCGGCGATGGATGCATAGCCATCTATCTACATTTGAAATCTAGTATATGGTACATGCAAAGCAGTGGAGGGGTGGTTTCACGATGATATAGAAACTGGAAGGTTGTTGCCGTGACATTGGTGGTCACTGAAATTACTGAAAAACTGTTAAAATTGCACTATCAACTGTGGTGCTTATTACAGTACACCATATGTGTCTTTTCCATCCTGGCCATCCACTGGTGCACTGTTGATTACCTCATAATGATTGACTGACGCCACTTGTTGGAGATGACGAGAGACTTGGTGTGAGCAACACTTCTGGGGCGTGCCAGCACTGAAGAAGTTATTATGTACATGGGTGCAATATACAGAACCAGTGCTGTCGGTCTCTTAGAAATAGAACACCTAAACGTCTGCTACACCTTTACTGTGAGAGATGAGACTAAATAAAGAAGACATCACCTTTGGCAAGCTGTTTGGAAACTCTCCACAATGCTGCAAACTCTTCCGGTTTCCATATGTGGCGACGTCTTCCACATTTTTGTCAATAGGAAACACCAACTCTGTCTTGTATTTCAATCATCATGTGTGTTGTGGGAGCAGCACAGTTTACACCATGCGATGTCCAGCTTTCTATGAGAGCCAATGGATTGAAACGTGTTAATGTCAGTTTAGTACCTGACAAACACCTCAAAGTCGAGGTAGAAAAACAAAATGTATGACAGTGTATGGAATTGTAGTCATAAACTGCTAGGATGTGTTACAGCAAAAGAAAAACAATGTATCAAACTGCTTATGAAAGAGCAACACAAGAGACCCACTCTTGTGATTGACAGTCTGTGGGATATGGTCCTCCTACAGTACCGTTGACGAAACTTGACACTGGTCTGTAAAAGTGACTTCGGTCACTGGCCACATGCTCCTATGGATCAATACCTGAGTATTTAACGGGATCGCTACACGCTACATATGCTTGATGCCATCACGCAGATGGTATTTGATATCAGAAGAGAGGGTGGAGATAATATCTTATCAAGTTCTCTACCTGATGACGTTAGCGAAATTTTCATAGTTCATAGTTTTCCTATGTTGGATGGTATAAAATAATGAGGATAGAGAGAATGGTTGGTTGCCATACATGAATGCACCCTGAGGGGTCCAGATCTCCTTCAGACTGCAGTACCTGCATGTTGTTTGGAGACAATGCAGTAGCGCCCACTGTAGCCGAGTGGTTCTAGGCGATTCAGTCCGGAACCGCGCTGCTGCTACCGTCGCAGGTTCGAATCCTGCCTCGGGCATGGATGTGTAGTTCTAAGTCTAGGTGACTGGTGATCTCAGATGTTAAGTCCCATAGTGCTTAGAACCATTTGAACAATGCAGAAGCAAAATCCTCATCCCTCTTCCAGTTCCCATATGATGTGGAGTTTTCCTAATTTTCCCGATAAGGAACACCACCATAACTGTTCACACTGTCTTTTCTGCCACCTCATGTTGCAAGAGAAAGCTTCGTTTGGCGGTGGCCTCGCGTATTGTACACAGTTTGCGAAGCTCTGACAGCATGTTCTCATTTCCACTGAGTGGTCGAAACACAGTCCTGCTGCATTAACTCAGCTCATCCTGTTTCTCCACGGGATGCAAAAAGTCTTACATATAGCACTTTTTTACTTTTGCACAGTGTCATGAATATGATTCACCAGCGGCTGTAATCATTAAAAAAGTCACCACAGGATCCAACGCAAGTATATGGTTGAATATAGAGACATGAGTCCAAATCGCTGAGAGTATTTCCACCAGAAAGCGTAACAGTATAGATATGAAAAGCCAGGGTATCGGTGATAGGATTTTGTATATTTCTTACAATGTCAATCTAGCGTTACATTTTTGAGAGATTCCTAACATAGCACACCATCCGCTATATGTGATCATTCTCAGTCAACGAACATCCTTCCTCACTTATAACCCTGTGGATATATCCGAGAACCTTTGTTACACTGTCTATGTGGTATCAAGATAGAATGTATTAAAATACTGTTTGTTAGCGTGTGAAATATCTGGATCAGGATGGGGTTGCAAATATTGGCTTAATACCACATTCCTTAGCCGTATGTATTTCTAAATTCGGTGATACAGGTGAGTTTATTACAAGCTTACATCGTTTGCCATGTGCAGCCGCACTTACAGTCTGTTAATACACGCCCTGAAATCACTGTCTGTGTTCAGCATTGTGGTATTTGTGTGGAAGGTCACTTCATTCAGAAGCAGTATCATACTCTGATTTATAAAGCATGTATAGCTTTTAAAATGGATATTGTTAGTGATGCTCGTGTGTGCCTGTAGAACTACGGTTGTTATGATCGTGTTTTCAGCATCTGGTCGTTGATAAGAGGATTTCGTCTCTTATCCTAAGATGCACTGGTGGCACCAAATGAGGTATGTCCATCCATCACAGATTTTCGTTCAATATTGTTTGTTGCCACCCACATACAGGTACTGGCACAGTGCTATACTTAGTAGGCGACATATGATAGATTCGCTGTGATTGGAGGGGATGTTATGTTACTGCGGTCACTGTTCCGACATGTGAAAAGAAAATGACTGTGTCTGGTCGTCACGGTTAAAGCAGGCTCAGACATGGTAATTGGATGTCTCTATAGGCCCCCTGGCTCAGCAGCTGTTGTGGCTGAGCACCTAATGGATAATTTGGAAAATATTTAGAGTAGATTTCCCCACCATGTTATAGTTCTGGGTGGAGATTTTAATTTGCTGGATATAGACTGGGAGACTCAAACGTTCATAACGGGTGGCAGGGACAAAGAATCCAGTGAAATTTTTTTAAGTGCTTTATCTGAAAACTACCTTGAGCAGTTAAATAGAGGACCGACTCGTGGCGATAACATATTAGACCTTCTGGTGACAAACAGACCCGAACTATTTGAAACAGTTAACGCAGAACAGGGAATCAGCGATCATAAAGCGATTACTGCATCGATGATTTCAGCCGTAAATAGGAATATTAAAAACGGTAGGAAGATTTTTCTGTTTAGCAAAAGTGACAAAAAGCAGATTACCGAGTACCTGACGGCAAACACAAAAGTTTTGTCTCAAGTACAGATAGTGTTGAGGATCAGTGGACAAAGTTCAAAACCATCGTACAATATGCGTTAGATGAGTATGTGCCAAGCAAGATCGTAAGAGATGGAAAAGAGCCACCGTGGTACAACAACCGAGTTAAAAAACTGCTGCGGAAGCAAAGGGAACTTCACAGCAAACTTAAACATAGCCAAAGCCTAGCAGACAAACAAAAATTACGCGAAGCGAAATGTAGTGTGAGGAGGGCTATGCGAGAGGCGTTCAATGAATTCGAAAGTAAAGTTCTATGTACTGACTTGGCAGAAAATCCTAAGAAATTTTGGTCTTATGTCAAAGCGGTAGGTGGATCAAAACAAAATGTCCAGACACTCTGTGACCAAAATGGTACTGAAACAGAGGATGACAGACTTAAGGCCGAAATACTAAATGTCTTTTTCCAAAGCTGTTTCACAGAGGAAGACTGCACTGTAGTTCCTTCTCTAGATTGTCGAACAGATGACAAAATGGTAGATATCGAAATAGACGACAGAGGGATAGAGAAACAACTAAATCGCTCAAAGGAGGAAAGGCTGCTGGACCTGATGGGATACAAGTTCGATTTTACACAGAGTACGCTAAGGAACTTGCCTCCCTTCTTGCAGCGGTGTACCGTAGGTCTCTAGAAGAGCGTAGCGTTCCAAAGGATTGGAAAAGGGCACAGGTCATCCCCGTTTTCAAGAAGGGACGTCGAACAGATGTGCAGAACTATAGACCTATATCTCTAACGTCGATCAGTTGTAGAATTTGGGAACACGTATTATGTTCGAGTATAATGACTTGTCTGGAGACTAGAAATCTACTCTGTAGGAATCAGCATGGGTTTCGAAAAAGACGGTCTTGTGAAATCCAGCTCGCGCTATTCGTCCACGAGACTCAGAGGGCCATAGACACGGGTTCACAGGTAGATGCCGTGTTTCTTGACCCGCAAGACGTTCGATACAGTTCCCCACAGTCGTTTAATGAACGAAGTAAGAGCATATGGACTATCAGACCAATTGTGTGATGGGATTGAAGAGTTCCTAGACAATAGAACGCAGTATGTCATTCTCAATGGAGAGAAGTCTTCCGAAGTAAGAGTGATTTCAGATGTGCCGCAGGGGAGTGTCGTAGGACCGTTGCTATTCACAATATACATAAATGACCTTGTGGATGACATCGGAAGTTCACTGAGGCTTTTTGCAGATGATGCTGTGGTGTATCGAGAGGTTGTAGCAATGGAAAATTGTATTGAAATGCAGAAGGCTCTGCAGCGAATTGACGCATGGTGCAGGGAATGGCAATTGAATCTCAATGTAGACAAGTGTAATGTGCTGCGAATACATAGAAAGATAGATACCTTATCATTTAGCTACAAAATAGCAGGCCAGCAACTGGAAGCAGTTAATTCCATAAATTGGCAGTTAATTCCATAAATTATCTGGGAGTACGCATTAGGAGCGATTTAAAATGGAATGATCATATAAAGTTGATCGTTGGTAAAGCAGATGCCAGACTGAGATTCGTTGGAAGAATCGTAAGGAAATGCAATCCGAAAACAAAGGAAGTAGGTTACAGTACGCTCGTTCGTCCACTGCTTGAATACTGCTCAGCAGTGTGGGATTCGTACCAGATAGGGTTGATAGAAGAGATAGAGAAGATCCAACGGAGAGCAGCGCGCTTCGTTACAGGATCATTTAGTAATCGCGAAAGCGTTACGGATATGATAGATAAACTCCAGTGGAAGACTCTGCAGGAGAGACGCTCAGTAGCTCGGTACGGGCTTTTGTTAAAGTTTCGAGAACATACCTTCACCGAGGAGTCAAGCAGTATATTGCTCTCTCCTACGTATACCTCGCGAAGAGACCATGAGGATAAAATCAGAGAGATTAGAGCCCACACAGAGGCATACCGACAATCTTCCTTTCCACGAACAATAGAGACTGGAATAGAAGGGAGAACCGATAGAGGGACTCAAGGTACCATCCGCCACACACCGTCAGGTGGCTTGCGGAGTATGGATGTAGATGTAGATGTAGATGTAAGAGAGGTACGTATTGTAAATGGTTGTGATTTCAATGCACCGATAGCCATAAGGGGGATGAAGGATCATGAGAGGGATGTGTATATTGATATTTCCAGAGCCACAACTGTCAGGAGGAGGTATTTCCGAACTTCAATCATTGTCAAATGTCATCAGATTGGGGCTGCAATCGTAATATTTAGTTGCAGTTACAGTGATAAAAATGCGGGCGCAAGTCCCAAGGGTAGCGCTCTCTGGGTAGCTGAATAGGGAACTAATACTCAGTATGTGTTGGACTGTCTCCTTAATCGTGTGTGTTGCATGTGCTGTCTGGGGAAAATTGAATGATTCACTATCGATAACTGACAAGTGTTGGTGCTGGACGCATTGATAACATCTGAATTCCTCTGACTCCAATCATCTCTGGATGCCCTCCATAGCCGGGGTGGTGCACTCTGGCATGCACATGTGCATGCCAGAGTGGCAGTTTTCTCCAGCCTCTGAGCACTGGCAATGGCACTGTATGAGGGGATGAGCATATTGTGTGTGGACATCTGGGTGGTGAGTGGGGTGTATGTACGAGTGTTTTCAGTGATCTCAGGCATCTAGCTGTGACATCTATTGGGATCATAGGATAGTGCTACACTGAAATGCGCTCTGTCTTGTAGTTGCATTAGCTAGTGTTACTATCCTATCACGCTGCAGACCCTTCGTCTTCCTCCTCCTTCCCCTCCTCCTGTTTATTCTTCTTGTGTGGCTGAGAACGAACTTAGTGGTTATACGAGTATAGTGCTTTAAGAACCGAATCACAACGTCAAATTCCTGACTGCGCTATTTATTGTTTCTGATAGCGGTATTGTGAGTACACACACCAGTCAGACCCCTCATCCGATTGTTTAAGGAGGTAGGAAGAAGCTGAGCTGAAATTTGAAACTTTTACCTACCTCCAACGTAATGGATCCCCTACCAAATAACATAACTGTGCCAGTATCCACCGATGGGAATCGAGGTAAAAAAAAAAAAAAATTCAGTACGGCTTGGAAACCAGGTAGTTTCAGGATCGAATCCCACAAAATATTCCAATCCTGGTATCCACCAATAGCAAGCAAGGGAAAACTGTCCCACACAAAGGGTATCAATTTAATTTATTAGTCAATCAATCTGGTAGAATACGGGAATACTTCCAAGAGAGAGAGAGAAAGGGAGAGACAGAGAGAGAGAGAGAGAGAGAGAGAGAGAGAGAGAGAGAGAGAGAGAGCACGTGTTTCGACAGGAATTTCTCAGGTATCAATATCAAAGGGTTGCCGCCACGTGAAGCTTTTGCTCGGCGAATTAGCGCGACTTCTGCTCAGTGCAGCACATGAAGCGGCTGGCTGTGCAGCAGTCGACAGTGGTTATGGGAATACGCGAAGTGGCCAGCTTGGCGAAATGGATGGAGCATTGGTGTGCTGTACACCGTGGTCAGTTTGACAGATTTTTAAAAGTGTAATTGCATGTGATGAGTTATGTCGATGATATTCCTTGTGCAATCGGAATAAAAGAAAGTGATCGATTTAATTACTTCTTTTTCATGTATTTTACAAGACTGCATCTTCGTAAACAGTAGACAATGATGAGCAAGCGAGATCCAACTCTTGCAAAATGATTTTTTTATAAATAAACGATATACCTTCTGCCATGTAAACCGTAAGTTGTTTAAATATGCAATATTCCACACATTTCCTTGTCTGTGTGAAACTGTTAAACACTATTCCATACACTGCAATCTATTTCCCATTAATTTCCTTAAATAACTAAATAAACAGTATTCCATACAGCACCTTTTATCCAATAACTTGTTTAAATAAACAATATTCTACACATTTCCTTGTCTACCAGAACATGTTTAAACAATATTCCACACACTGTAATCGATCCTTCAGCAAATAGCCCATCAACTGAGTCTTTTTCCTGCCAATTTTCAGGTGGGGAGAGGGAGGATGAAGGCTGGGGGTTTCCCAGAGGGGATGGCGTTAATTAATTGATTGATTTAAATAATTAGTCAATTAATTCGATATCAATAGTCTGCTTGTATTGGTGAGGGGAGGGGATGGGCGAACAGGAGGGAGAGAGGGAGGGAGGGTGGGTTACTCAGGAGGACAGACTATCCCAGGGGGTCATAATGCACTTAGCAGAACAATGGGTTAAGGACGTGTCAATGAAAAGAGAACAATAGGATCGCCTCTAAATGTATGTTACTACCGATGTAGGCAACTTGCACTAACAAAATGACCTGATGCCAGCCTTACCGTACTACCAGTGTACATTAGAAAATTGTGTTACTTAATGAGTATTATTAATTTTTTTAAATACAATTTACATGAGTGGGATGGAGACGACACTTGCCCAGATGTCACTTACTCTGAATGCTTGTAGATTGAGTAACAATCGAATACAGTGTTGACTTGTACCTGCGGTTTCTGAAATTTTAAAAACAATTTCAGTAACACCTGTCAAGCTGGACAGTTTTCACAGTGATTTGTTGAGGAGATACAATAATAAAATCCAATGGTAATTCCGAGAACAGTATTTAAAACTATTATGTTTGAAAAGCCTTAAGAAACATATTATTTAATTACGATATGTGTCGCGAACTTACGTCTGATTTAGCGCATAGTTCGAAGAGAGCTTGAACCCAATAAATCTCAGAGCTATCTCAGATTCGGGAAAAGTTAGATACAAAACGTCATGCAGCCTTAAGACATTAGAACAGTCGCAAGCCCTTCGCATTTCAGTCACTGAGAGTCAGGCATCTCTTATAACTTCCTAGAAGCTTAAAGATTCACAACGACAGCGTCATTTAAATGCTTTATGACAATCAGAGAGAGATCATGCCTTTACAAATAGATCATGGGAGGCTTCCAGTGAGGCCGTGTTTGAGTATGATCCGTACCTACCTCGCTATATACCCAGATATTTAGAATATTTAGTAATCACTACATTATTTAACATCTCTTATCATAATAAAAGTACCTATATGTGAGCGCAGCGGTAGGTATATTATAAAAATATTATAAAATATTTGTATGTATTACGTATGTACCATGTCCCCTCTTAAACCACTGGATTGCTTTCAATCAAACTTAGTACATGTACACTTTCTATCTCGTAAGAGGCCCTGTGGGGAAAGAATCACCTAGCTCCCATTTTGGTGTGTGTGACATATCAAGTGGACAGAGAGGGGCTAGGAGTAGATGGACACTCAGAGGAGAAAGAAGGAAATGACAGACATAGACAGGGAGTAGGAGATGGACGTAGAGAGGGGAAAAAAAGAGAGAGACAGAGGGTGAGAGAGTAAGAGATGAACTGAGTAAGTGGAATTAAGAGATGAACAGAGAAAGGGGGAGAAGGAGATGGGCTAAGACAGAAATGGTAGACAGAGAGAGGGGGAAGGAGAGAAAGAGAGACAGGGAGAGAGGCAGAGAGAGAGAGAGAGAGAGAGAGAGAGAGAGAGAGAGAGAGAGAGAGAGAGAGAGAGGGGGGAGGAGGCTATATACACAATATATCTGACATAAGCGTATACAGAAGGAGCCACATGTAAAAAGATAATATATTATAAAAACATCTGTCCCTAAGCCACTGGACTGATTTTACTAAAACTTGGTCGCTATTGGAAACAAGCACTGTGGTGGTAAGAACTGTCCACATGGGGTGAAACCGAGATGACATAGGAAATGGACAAAGATAGAAAGGAGAAGGAGATGGGCAACGAAAGGAGAGAAGATGAGATGGACAGGGGGGGTGGAGAAGAAAATGGATGGAGAAAGAGGGATAAGGAGATGGACAGAGAAAAATGGGGGAGAAGATGGACAAAGGTGGAGGAAGGATGAGCTGGACAGAGAGAGGCAGAGGAGGGGATGGACAGAGAGGGGGAAGGAGGAGATAGATGGGAAGATGGGGAGGAGCAGACAGACAGAGAGAGTGGGAGGAGGAGATGGGAAGAGGGAAAGGGTGTGGGGTGAAGGACGCAGATGGTGTGAGAACGTAGGTGGAAGTGTGAAGAGATTGGAGAAGGCAGCTGAAATGTTTGTGAGGAGTCAGGTGGAAAAGATACAGTGTGTGGAGGCAGGTGGAAGAGGGACAGGATGTGATGATCCAAGCCCAAGGGAGGAGAGAGAAATAGAAGGGAGAAGGTACATCAGGCAAGAAATGTAAATTTTTCCTGATTGTTTTGATGATACCATTTCAACTAAATTTGGTATATATATGCCACATTTTTGTACAAAAGTTGAGTGGGAGATGGATGGGGATGGGAATGTGAGAAAAGAGGTTGTACGCAAAAATGTTCTAAAACAATTGTAGATTTATTTTCAGCATTTCGTTTAGTTGGAACACGTTAGAAGTATTAACTGCAGTTCTTCTCTTATTTGTACTATTCAGTGCATCAACCAGCTCTCGAGGATGAGCATTAGTGAGCCAAGTATCTGTCAACGAGTTTTGGGAACAAAAGACCGTGCCACACGGATGAGTACCTCAAATACGTTTAACATCCTCTCAGGTGTCATATGGTGTAAAAAACAAACATAGATTCGGATACAGATGTGTGCAACATACGTGACATACCCATACGTGAGCGAAGCCGGGAGTAGAAAGCTAGTACTTCAGTATTCCTCAGGTCATAAGCTGCATGAGCGATGGTCATGGTTGTTACTGCACAGCATTCACATCACTCATCGAAGATATATCGCATGGAAAATCAAGTTGCAATAACAGATGATTTTGTGCTTGCGACTCCGAGTGCAGAAAGGTGCTCTGTAGATCATAGGCTCGAGGTGGGATGGGTGGCAATCACCTGGGCGGACGGCAGCTGTATACGGGGTGTTTGTTTTTAACTGGAACTATTTGTTTTTAATTGGAACTATATCTCTAAAAATACGCATCATGCGAAAGCAATGTCGCAAACGAAAAATTAATATTTTCAAAGGGGCATGTGTCTGGGTACCCCTTAACCTCACCCCTCAAGCAAGGGGGTCAAATCTCTGTATTTCAAATGGCAACTCCCCATTTTTATTGCAGCTTCAGATTCTACGGCAAAGCATACCTAGGATTAACCAGATTTCTTTTCTTTTTTTTTTTTTTTCTTTTTGCGACAGATGCCGTCGCAATCGACAAAATCAAATATTTCGGCGTATACGCTTAACAGCAGACTCATTTGATTCTGCTGTACGTTTTCGATGAAAAAGTAAATTTTTGATTTCATTATACAGAAAAACGTTACATTTAAAAGCCTGGTTGGTTCAAATGGCTCTGAGCACTATGGGACTTAACTTCTGAGGTCATCAGTCGCCTAGAACTTAGAACTACTTAAACCTAACTAACCTAAGGACATCACACACATCCATGCCCGAGGCAGGATTCGAACCTTCGACCGTAGCGGTCGCTCGGTTCCAGACTGTAGCGCCTAGAACCGCACGACCACTCCGGCCGGCTTAAAAGCCTGGCAAATAAGCTACATGTACTGTAATGTAGTTTTCTCTTTCCTTCGGGGTCGATTTCGGTGAATCCCCACACAATCAAGATGCTTTATTTCGGCGAGTCCTCATCGGGTCATCGTTAGAGTGACTTATTTCGGCGTATTCTTCTCGTCAACCGCCGTGACTTCAAAATGTTCAAATGTGTGAGAATTCCTAAGGGACCAAACTGCTGAGGTCAGCCGTCCCTAGACTGACATACTACGTAAACTAACTTAAACTAACTTACGCTAAGTACAGCACACACACACCTAAGCTCGAGGGAGGTCTCGAACCTCTGGCGGGAGGGGCCCCGCAGGATTTTGCCGCGACGTGACAGTTACAGATACCTAGGTCTGCATGTAGACAAGCGACTTATCTGACACGTACACACGCATTGAAACTACTTGTAATAAGGTCCGCTACAATTTCTACACTTTCTACCCACAGTTGAATGACAATGGTCTGAAAGTCACCGTTTCCAGAATGGACGATGGATGCATTTTGTGAAGGGAGGTTGTAATGGTAGGCTGGCCGTTACCCTCCTGAACCCACCGATTCCATATCCTGCTAACATTGGATCTCGGCCAACGCGAGCAGCAATGTCGCGGTACGATAAACCGCAATCGCGATAGGATAGAGTCCGACCTTTATCCAAGTCGAAAACGTGATGGTACGCATTTCTCCTCCTTACTCGAGGCATCACAACAACGTTTCACCAGGCAACGCCGGTCAACTGCTGTTTGTGTATGAGAAATCGCTTGGAAACTTTCCTCATGTCTGCACATTGTAGGTGTCGCCACCGGCGCCAGCCTTGTGTGAATGCTCTGAAAAGCTAATCATTTGCATATCACAGCATCTTCTTCCTGTCGGTAAAATTTCGCGTCTGTAGCTCGTCATCTTCGTGGTGTAGCAATTTTAGTGGCCAGTAGTGTATTTAAACCTAACTAACCTAAGGACACCACACACATCCATGCCCGAGTCAGGATTCGAACCTGCGACCGTAGCGGTCGCGCGGTTCCAGACTGAAGCGCCTAGAACCGCCCGGTCACAACGGCCGGCCTGGTTGGGAACAGGTGATATAACTTGGCCAGGCGGAGATCCATATAGTGTAGATTGTTCATAAGGGAAAGAGTATTTGTGGAGTGCTAACGATGTAATATATTTATTTATTCTTTGTTTCTTGTGCTGTCATTTCATCCGACTCGCCCCTATGGGCGGAGTATGCATCGTCAGCGGATACAAGTCGCCGGGTTTGAGCCATATGAGAGTACAAAATTGGACATGGCGGTTGACAAAATGAATGTTTGACACAATAAGAAGATACAGAGTCAGTTGCATAAATTAAAATATAAAAGGTTGTTTTGCTGATTAATTAAAATATTGTTACAGGTCAAATGGCAAATGAATATTTCACAAAATATGATGGACAGTTTTCATAAATTAAAAGGTAAAAGCTGATGTGTTGACTGATTAAAATGGAGAGATAGGCGCGTGACGTGATGAGTGAGCGGAATCTGCCAGGGTGAGGGATACCACTGGAAACGTAGCAGTCGGGGTTGTGCGTAAGAGGTTGCTTGTGTGGGCGGATATCTGAAGAAGGGATTCGGGAGACTGAAGAGGGATGCTATTCCGGGCAAAGCCTTAGGATGTGAGTAGATATGAGTGAACAGGAAGGGAGGCGTGACTGTGGGATGTGAGGCGGGTTCTGTTTGCATCTGGTAGGTATTGTGGAGAGTGTGGAGGTGTACTGTTGGGAAAGCGTGATGGCTGAGGCGCGGCAGAGTGCGAGGATCAGTGAGCAAAGGGGAAACTAGGGATCGGTAGTGTCGATTAGATTAGATTTATTTTCGTTCCAATTGATCCATAGTGAGGAGGTCCTCCAGGATGAAGAACATGTCAGAAAAACAATACATGACGAATATTTACAGCTCAGATAAATAAGCTAATGTACCATTCCACAAGTCCCAAGTGGAATGATCGTCATTTTTTAATGAACACTATATGAAAGAATCATTTTACAAATACTAATGCACTGAATTTAAAATAAAAAAGTTTTTTTTAAATTTATTTGTACGGTAATAAACGTATAATACAACTACTATAATACTTATTTACAATGAACACATTGCTGCACTGAAATGGTGCAGAAGTTGGATTGTACTTACACACACACACACACACACACACACACACACACACACACACACACACTTATTTACTATGAGCCGGCCGCGGTGGTCTCGTGGTTCTAGGCGCTCAGTCCGGAACCGCGCGACTGCTACGGTCGCGGGTTCGAATCCTGCCTCGGGCATGGATGTGTGTGATGTCCTTAGGTTTGTTAGGTTTAAGTAGTTCTAAGTTCTAGGGGACTGATGACCAGAGATGTTAAGTCCCATAGTGCTCAGAGCCATTTGAACCATTTTATTTACTATGAACACATTACTGCATTGAAATTGTGCACAAGCTATGTTGTACTTATATATACACATACAGAAATCAGTTGGTTCTACTGAGAAATTCGTCAATGGAGTAGAAGGATTTGGCCACCAATAAATCCTTTAGGTTTTTGGGTAACTTTGGATATTCGGGGAGGTTCAAGATGTAAGAGTAGGGAGGGAAATTTAATAAGTTGGTAGAGGTCGTGGGTGCGGGAGGGTAAGGGGATCACTAAGGATGGGCGGAGTGCGTGGCGTTCAAAGGCCTATAGCTGGTAGGCCATGTGGTGTCACCGCCAGACACCACACTTGCTGGGTGGTAGCCTTTAAATCGGCCGCGGTCCGTTAGTATACGTCGGACCCGCGTGTCGCCACTGTCAGTGATTGCAGACCGAGCGCCAGGACACGGCAGGTCTAGTCTAGAGAGACTCCATACAATGTATTCTGAACAGATAATATTGTGAATCATGTACCGTCAAGAGCGATGTTCATCATTAATGGATTAAAGTTAAGTATCAAAGTAATTACGTCCGCTTTCTGAATTGTCATTCCTTGTCATGTTCCAGACCTCACGTCAGTACAGTTCTTCTCTCCTCACGCCAGCCTGCGTGAACTAAAACGCATGCATTTCGGCCTCCACTCGTAACACGGTGTTGGCTCTTCTGCTAACACAAAAGGCTTGAAGTACAGCGACATCTCGGTTGTTAGTGTCTATGAACATCTAACTTCTGGGTGTATTGTTGCTATGTCGCAGATAGTGTAGGGGCACTGTCGACATTGTGGTAGTGCAACAAGTTGGTTGAAGCGGTGCTCGCAGGGTGCGGCAAATCTGCGAAGGGAGGCGGAGGGAGTCAGTGATTTGGCGGCATTCTTCTTCGCGACAGCCGCCTCCGCCTCCGCCGGTGGCGCCGCCGGGCGACGAGCCGGCGAACTAGCCAGCCGGGGTCGGCGCGGCGGCAGCGGCCCGCCGCCACAAGGTCCGCGTCTGGGGCGCTGCGCGGTCGTCGATCGGCTCCGCACGGCTGCGTCTCGGCTCAGCTCGGCTCGGCAGGCACCCGACACCGGTCCGCGCGCTGCGGGTCGCGTCCCACCGCTCCCCGGCACACGGCTTCCGCTGCGGCAGGAGCGCCGCTACACGTCTCCTCAAAGGTGAGTGCGTCGCCCGAACCTGCTTTTTAACGCCAGCTTGCCGATCGCTCGCGCAATCTCTGACAGTGCTGTCCCTCTGCCACGGCGGCGATCGCTAACAGAAGCGGAGTGGCGCGTGACGAGTTTTGCACGATTACGAAGAATGCGACTATAGCAACAAGCGTAATTTAAGAAGACGTGAGACCGGTCTGGTCTTAAGGCTATATATTCAACAATGCCGTCGTTCTGCACGCCACGCTACACAGAGAAACGGCCGCAAAAATACTACTGTGTAGAATTGTGATGATACAAGATAATGGTGGCAGGTCTCCCGTACGAGGCGGAGTAAATGTGAGAGATACAGCTGTCTGAATTGCTGCCCAGTGCGCGAAGAAATGAGACTGGGGTGGGGCGGGGTGTTGTCGCGTGACGACCACCTGCGGCCGGGCCGGGCCGGGCCGGCGGCGGCACGTGGTGTGTCGGCTGTCAACAGCGGCCTCTGGCTGCGCCCGTGCACGCCACGGCGACACGCAGTCTGTCCGCCGTTGCAGCGCCTCCGCCGCGGCTGCCTGCCCGCTCCCATTCATCCGGACGGCATCGCACGATAAGCGCTGCGCAAATACACCAAGGCCGGCGTCAGATAAGACCGATGCGCCGTGCGACACCGAACTCCCATTAGGGGCGGAAAAGAGTTCTGATCTCGAGAAAGGGACCTACGAGATTCATTCGTCTTAAACGGGAGCTAGTCTCAGTTTTAGAAGTCTCCAGCAGTTCGCAGAGAAGTCACTTTTGTTTATTCAAAACCGCTTCGGATGAATATCGTGGTCGATTCTTTTTCCTCTTATCTACGACTTTGTGACATCGATTGAAGTTTGCACTAGAAAAGAGGAGACGGAATGTTTTTGAGTGCACACGTCTTGAACGATATGCTGAGGTCGTGATGTATCAGAACGAACGACCTAAGTTTTTCATGTCAAGCAACTTTTGACATGTTAAAGGCATTTTTATTCCACCACCCTCTCTCCCCTTAGATCGGGGTCTTGTTAAGCAAAAACCAACGATTTCTTCAACTCCATTAATACCGACACATAGGCATCAACTTTCTGTTAATGGGTCTGTATCATTGTTGCTCCACAATAACACGTCTGTATGACACACAGAACCCGTTCGTATATATGACAAATTTCGGAGTAAGAAAACACGGTTTTGATACTGAATTTACTTGATTTCTTAATGCAATTAAAGACTGAGGGATATGTATTTACCGTTTGTACCGGTACCTCAAAGTATTGCCGACCGGTGTGGCCGAGCGGCTCTAGGCGCTACAGTCTGCAACCACTCGACCGCTACGGTCGCAGGTTCGAATTCTGTCTCGGGCATGGGTGTGTATGATGTCCTTAGGTTACTTAGGTTTAACTAGTTCTAAGTTCTAGGAGACTGATGGCCACAGATGTTAAGTCCCATAGTCCTCAGAGCCATTTTTTGAACCTCAAAGTTTTGTACTAAATTGTTGATACTCTTCTACTTGGGATCCTTTTGTAACCCATAAAATGTCTAGATCGTACTCTCACAACCTATGTGCGCGCAAATATGCCTGGAGTCATGGAGGCTACAACATTAGCAAGGTCTTTCGCAGAACGTCACAGGAAGAAATGCAGGGGCGTTATCTCCAGAGACGCGGTGGAGGCTTGGTTGGTCTTGCTGGAAAATCACATTTGGCTGAAGGGGGGTGGGGGGGGGGGGGTGTGTGAAGAAGCTGAGATGCAGAAAATTGCTCAGGTATGTCCAGATAAACAGCTCCTGTTACTGTTCGCTCTATGAAGAAAAATGGTCCAACTGCACTGTTTTTAATCAGTTCACACCACACATTCACCGTTTCGCTGCCTCTGACTTGCTCCGGAAAAACCGCGAAGATTTCCCGAACACCAAGTGCAAATGCAATGCCGATTAACTTTCCCACAGGTATGAAAGGTTGCTTCGTCAGAGAAACCATTTGCTATGTAGGTGGTTCGCTTTGTTCTATCCGGTCCAACATCTCAATAGCAAATTTGTGGCGAAGCAGTAAGTCGTTTTGCTACAGTGATGTCACAATTTGATCTCTGTTAACGCGCAGACGAATTCATTTATGCAGCACCTTAAGAGCTTCTGAGCGAGGGATGTTTAGCTCTCGTGGTGCTCGGCGAACCGACTGTGATGGGCTTCTTTGGAAGGTCTGTGGTCTCCTCTCCCACTGCGTCAGGTGTGCCAGGACCTGTCTGTCTGTTTACACTGGCAACTTGTCATAGCAAAGCTTTAACATCTCGTGCCTCCCTTTGAAATTCCGTCGGAAATTTCTGTGGACAGCAATCGTGATTTCGTTTCCGCATTCCACACCGCGTGTTGGGCTCTCTTCAGGCGTAATCATTTCTGGTAATTATTTTGCACATGAAATAAGAATCGTTAAGAAATCTACACAACTTCTTGAGTTTCTTTGCCGCAAGTATCTACCTCGTCGTTTTGTTAATTACCTTTGGAAAACGGAGGTTTTCAAAATAGTGGTTTTTACTGTCGTTTGAATGGCATGCTGCCCGAAGTTAACTTTGCTCTCCGTCGAGTGTGTGGCACAAACATCACGTATCACTAGCCTCGGAGGCGCCAGTTTCCGTTGAGTGTGGCGTAAACTTCCGAGCGGCATTCCATTCAAACTGCGCCAACAAAACTACACTGAAGTATTTTTACTCTGGAAGTCAGACGCACAAAAGTCACTGGATTTCACTCAAACGGATCTGGTATTTCGACACAAAAATACCATAGCCTCGTTGATGAGCGAAGTTGTGAAAACCAATTGACATTTCTCATCAGCTCTTATGGTTTAAAAGCTCTTTGAGTTGAACGACCTAGGTGCTTCACTCTTTATTTGTTGTTTAGCACCCTTTAAACGCAGTGTCCTCACCTTCTTTCGGTGCTTTAGTAAAAAAAAAAGGGATTAAAAAATGAGAGTAAGTTCTCGAAGTGTGCCTCACTCAGCATAAGAAACAATTTGAGAAATTGGTCGGCGCTATATATTTTTTGTTTATTCATTATGGAATTTATTAATTCCTTGTCGCAGTTCCATACCAGGTGCATAGAAGTTTTTTCATTGTAGTGGGTGCTCTTCATTGAGTAATGTGAGAATTTGTTGGAAAACTATTTGCAAAACCAAAACATACATATTAAGATCTTAGTTTAAGTAGTATTTAAAATACATCCTCCCTTTCGCTAGGAAACTCGTGATTACTAATAACAGGTATTACTTTTATAGCGATTTCAATTTATAAATAGCAACCAACAAAAAATAAGATATGAAACTTTTAAATGAATCATCATAACCGGTTTCGGGTATAAAACTGCATCTTCAAGAGATGTCTATGTGCTATTCCGACAAAGCCTCATGTTTTGTGTTGTTAAGAGGCGTGAAGCCCTAAGAAACTATTTTGCTGCTTGAACTGAGAAATTCAATAGTGTTTCATGACATGTTCCGAGCGACGCATCGTAGATTATTTCCAGTGAATGTTTCCAGAATGTTTTGATTCGCGATCACTAAGGAGACATCCGTCCAGTTAATTTAATATTAAATGCAAAATTGTCTCTCTTTCTTTCTTTTCACTATGTTCTTTTACGCTTCCAACACGTATTAGTATAACTTTCATTCCATAAGAAAGTGAGAAAAGCCTGACGCTTTCATCCACACACTATTATATGCTCTGCAGACCACTACACTGTGCTTGGCGGAGGGTAAATTCGAATCGTATTTCTATTTTCTTTCCTGTTCTATTCTCATATTACATGAATGGAAAAATGACTGTATGCTTCTGTACGTGTCCCAGGCTCTGCTACGTTATTGTCACGATCTCTGAAAAAGATATACGATGGTCGTACAGTCTTCTGAGAATACAAGTCCTCTCAATTTACCCGCAAGGGTTGTGCAACACTTTCGCATGGGCTGAATCGCTCTGTAACGATGTTAGCAGTAGGTCTCTGAACTCATTCGCTGTTGATCGTCACGCGTAGTTGATCAGAACTTCTAACGCTGAACCTTTAGAACTGGCCGCGCTAGTCTTTTTTATGCGATCTGCTTTACACACGGCGCAATTGCATTTTCCGCACAGCTCTTCTAACAAATCTGACTCCCATTCGCCTTCCCTAATACTGACTTTACGTGATGGTCCCCTTTCAACTCTCTTCTAAAGATTACCTTAAATATTTCTACGGTATAACGTCCCCAAATGTTCATTTTGTAATCAGATGTTTTCTCGTTGTTAGTTTAGAATTACCCTACATTTATCTACAGTTAGAGAAAGCAAGTGGAAATTTCGTCCAAGCCTTTCTTAATTTCCTTACGATCGTCCAATGAGAATACTTTCCTCTACAAAACAGCATCATCAACGTATAATTACTCGTATAGTCATTTTTCGAGAGTCAGCAACTGTTAAGATAATTCTCATTTAATGTTCCGTTTCATTTCCACATTTTTAATTAGATTACATGTTTCGATCACATTGGACCATCTTCAGGTTTAAGTATTTGCGTCAGCAACCCGTCTTGTCTACTGAGAACTACATATCAGAGTATTGTCAGTCAGACGGATTGCTGATGGAACTACTTATATCTGAAGACGTTCCGGTGTGATCGAAACATGTAGGCTAATTAAAAATGAGCAACTGAGACGGAACAATAAAAGAGACTTGTCATAATACTCGTATACTGTTGCTGATCCTGTCTGATCAGTCGTTTATGTATAATGAAAACATTGAATAGGCCTATCCAAAGACGTTTCCTTGGGGCACACTCAATGCTACTTCACTTTCTGTGAAACATTTTCTATCCAGTATAAAGTGCTCGGTTCCATTAGCCAAATATTCTTGCAGTCGGCCGCATATCTCCGAAGATACCCCTATGATGGCACCTTCTGTAGTACTCGATGTTGTACAGTGTCAAGCGTCTTCAGAAAATCTGGGAAGACGGCATCTGCCTGTTTACATCTGCACCTACTCTCTGAAAGATGAGTATGAATAAATCAAGTTCTGTGTAACGTGTTATTTTAACTGAATGCGTACTGACCATTTTTTTTTTTTAAAGATAAGCGCGTTTTCCTACAGGAATATCGTAACATTTGAGTTTAGAATACGCTCTAGGGTCCAGCGACAGACTGACGTAAGCGATATCGGTCTGTAATCTTGTGCATTCGATCTATTATTCTTTCTGAGACTGGAGTGACCTGCGCTCTTTTCCAGTCACACGGGACTAAGCAGTGCGCAAGAGATCGCCGACAAACGAGAGCCAGTTCTTTATTGCGGTGCTTTCGTCACTGTCGTCATTTTTCGAGCCTTAGCGCGCGGCAGGCTGTGCGGCCCGATCTTTTGGTCCTGCCGAGCAGCGGATCGGTCCACAGCGCGCGCATTCCTGACCAGGTATCCCCGTACAGCAACGGCGCTCCAGGTAGAGTCAGGCGGCAGGTGCGCGTTCATTCATCCCGGCCGCGACCGCTCGCCGCCTGGCGGGAAAACTCACCCGCCGCCGCCGCCGCCGCCTGCTTCGCTGCAATCCTGAGCCGGCCGCTCGGTATCCATGGCAGCATCAGCATTCTGTCTGTAAGGGAGCGAACTTTTCGATCGAGGGCATTGCTACAGCGCATATGCAACGCAGCGCGACGCCGATGCGAGTTTACAAGCACCGATATGTAGGCCAGAGATTAGTGTAGTACGAGGGTCATTCCAAAAGAAATGCACACTATTTTTTTTTAAATTCATCTGTTATTCTACATGTTTGAAAGGTTTACAGTGTGTAGATACATCCTTCAGGAACAATATTTTCATTTCTCCACATAATTTCCACCCCTCTCAACTGCATTACGCCGTCTTGGAACCAGAGCCTGTATACCCGCACGGTAAAATTCTGGACCAACTTGTTGGAGCCACTGTTTGGTAGCGTGCACAAAGGAGTCATCATCTTCAAACCTTGTTCCACGAAGAGAGTCTTTCAGTTTCCCGAAGAGATGATAGTCACATGGACCCAGGTCAGGACTGTAAGGCGGATGTTGTCCATTCGAGTTTTGTGATCGCTTCCATGGTTTTTTGACTGACATGTGGCCGTGCATTGTCGTGCAACAGCAAAACATCCTGCTTTTGCCGATGTGGTCGAACACGACTCAGTCGAGCTAGAAGTTTCTTCAGTGTCGTCACATATGCATCAGAATTTATGGTGGTTCCACTTGGCATGATGTCCACAAGCAAGAGTCCTTCGGAATCCAAAAACACCGTAGCCATAGCTTTTCCAGCAGAAGGTGTGGTTTTGAATTTTTTTTCTTGGGTGAATTTGCATGATGCCACTCCATTGATTGCGTCTTCGTCTCTGGTGAAAAATGATGGAGCCAAGTTTCATCACCTGTCGCAATCCTTCCAAGAAATTCATCTGCACCATTGTCGTACTGTTCCAAAAGTTCGCTGCATACCGTTTTCCTTGTTTCTTTGTGAGCCACTGTCAACTTCCTGGCACAATCCTTTTTGACCGCCAACACTTTCAGTATTCTGCAAACACTTCCTTCCCCTATCCCAACGTAGCGTGACAATTCGTTCACTGTGATGCGTCTCTCAACAGTCACCAATTCGTTAACTCTCTGCACATTCATTGTCTGGAGTGTGTGCAGTACGAGGCCTGCCGCTGTGAGGACAGTCCTCAATATTGCCGTGCCCGCTTTCATCACGTAACCTGCTTGCCCACCGACTAACTGTACTGCGATCGACAGCACCATCTCCATACACCTTTTTCAACCTCTTGTGGATGTTTCCCACTGTCTCGTTTTCACAGCACAGGAATTCTATGACAGCACGTTGCTTCTGTCGAACGTCAAGTGTAGTAGCCATCTTGAAGACGTGCTGTGACGGCGCCACTCGCGGGAATGGGTTGAACTAAGTTTGAAAACAAGCGGGTTCAAATGGCTCTGAGAACTATGCGACTTAACTTCTGAGGTCATCAGTCGCCTAGAACTTAGAACTAATTAAACCTAACTAACCTAAGGACATCACACACATCCATGCCCGAGGCAGGATTCGAACCTGCGACCGTAGCGGTCGCTCGGCTCCAGACTGTAGCGCCTAGAACCGCACGGCCACTCCGGCCGGCCAAAACAAGCGGGAAGGATGTATTTACACACTGTAAAACTTTCACATATGCAGAATGAAAATTGTATTTTTACAAAAATAGTGTGCATTTCTTTTGGAGTGACACTCGTAACGCCCGTGTCTTTCGAAGTGCGTACGGTAAATGCGGAAACGTGAACTATGGCGACGAAATGCGTCCAAACAGGAAAGTGCTCTTATTCTTCTGTTGACTTCATGAAGAATATGTGTGGGGTACAATGTCTGTCGAGAACCACTGCGACAAGGAATGCTGCTGTTGCGTGATAACGCACGCCACCATGTCGCAAATGTAACGCAGAAGTTAACCCAACTCAAGTGGCAGAGACTGGAGCACCCATCCACATATTCCTGATCTCTCCCCATGCTATTATCGCTCTTTACGTTCCTTAAAAAAGGTCTTGGAGGGTCGAGGATTCCTGTCAGACGAGACGCGCAGCAGGCAGTTACGGACTTCTTCACGCAGCAGGATACGGCGTATCACCAATCATCGTATCTCCAACGTGGTGCGTCTGTGGAATGCTTGCCGCATTGGTCACAGCGATTTTGCCTATCTGCCATACTAACTGTGCACTGTACAGCGTTCGAACTGAACATTTTTGATCACCCCCTTGTAGCTGCTCCAACTATCCTCAAACTCTGCGGACGTCTTAATTTCATCACTTATGTCGCTTAATGCGTTACTTGACACCAGATTTTATACGTAAGATAAGTCTTTTGCAATCACAGATTTCACAATATACAATCCCAACATTTTACTAATTACTTACTTGCTTCTTCTGGATTGTTGTAGCTGTGGCCAGAATGTATTCGCTCTCCAAACACTCGATAGGCACTGCCTACGCCATTCTCCTCAATATCCTTTGTACAGCTTGTGAGGAGTTTATACTGTTGTTGTTGTTGTTGTTGTGGTCTTCAGTCCTGAGACTGGTTTGATGCAGCTCTCCATGCTACTCTATCCTGTGCAAGCTTCATCACCCAGTACCTACTGCAACCTGCATCCTTTTGAATGTGGTTAGTGTATTCATCTCTTGGTCTCCCTCTACGATTTTTACTCTCCACACAGCCCTCCAATACTAAACTGGTGATCCCTTGATGCCTCAGAACGTGTCCTACCAACCGATCCCTTCTTCTAGTCAAGTTGTGCCACAAACTTGTCTTCTCCCCAATCCTATTCAGTACCTCCTCATTAGTTATGTGATCTACCCATCTAATCTTCAGCATTCTTCTGTAGCACCACATTTCGAAAGCTTCTATTCTCTTTTTATCCAAACTATTTATCGTCCATGTTTCACTTCCATACACGGCTACACTCCATACAAATACTTTCAGAAACGACTTCCTGACACTTAAATCTATACTCGATGTTAACAAATTTCTCTTCTTCAGAAACGCTTTCCTTGCCATTGCCAGTCTACATTTTATATCCTCTCTACTTTGACCATCATCAGTTATTTTGCTCCCCAAATAGCAAAACTCATTGACTACGTTAAGTGTCTCATTTCCTAATCTAATTCCCTCAGCATCACCCGACTTAATTCGACTACATTCCATTATCCTTCTTTTGCTTTTGTTGATGTTCGACACTATCCATTCCGTTCAACTGCTCTTCCAACTCCTTTGCTATATATACTCAGGGTGTTACAAAAAGGTACGGCCAAACTTTTAGGAAACATTCCTCACACACAAATAGAGAAAAGATGTTATGTGGACATGTGTCCGGAAACGCTTAATTTCTGTGTTAGAGCTCATTTTAGTTTCGTCCACCTACGCTCAATCGAGCACGTTATCATGATTTCATACGGGATAATCTACCTGTGCTGCTAGAACATGTGCCTTTACAAGTACGACACAACATGTGGTTCATGCACGATGGAGCTCCTGCACATTTCAGTCGAAGTGTTCGTACGCTTCTCAACAACAGATTCTGTGACCGATGGATTGGTAGAGGCGGACCAATTCCATGGCCTCCACGCTCTCCTGACCTCAACCCTCTTGACTTTCATTTATGGGGGCATTTGAAAGCTCTTGTCTACGCAACCCCGGTACCAAATGTAGACACTCTTCGTGCTCGTATTGTGGACGGCTGTGATACAATACGCCATTCTCCAGGGCTGCATCAGCGCATCAGGGATTCCATGCGACGGAGGGTGGATGCATGTATCCTCGCTAACGGAGGACATTTTGAACATTTCCTGTAACAAAGTGTTTGAAGTCACGCTGGTACGTTCTGTTGCTGTGTGTTTCCATTCCATGATTAATGAGATTTGAAGAGAAGTAATAAAAAGAGCTCTAACATGGAAAGTAAGCGTTTCCGGACACACGTCACATAACATATTTTCTTTCTTTGTGTGTGAGGAATGTTTCCTGAAACTTTGGCCGTACCTTTATATATATATATATATATATATATATATATATATATATATATATATATGTGAGGACACGCCGATGTAATGCGGAGATGACTGCATGACACGAGCGGAAGGTCCACCGTTGTAAAACGCGGGGAGCGTTGTTTTGTCGCAATGGCCTTGCTGCAGTGGATAGACCGGTTCCTGTCAGATCACCGAAGTTAAGCGCTGTCGAGCGTGGCCGGCACTTGGATGGGTGACCATCCGGGCCACCATGCGCAGTTGCCATTTTTCGGGGTGCATTCAGCCTCGTGATGCCAATTGAGGAGCTATTCGACCGAATAGTAGCGGTTCCGGTCACAGAAAACCATTATAATGACTGGGAGAGCGGTGTGCTGACCACACGCCCCTCCTATCCGTATCCTCATCTGAGGATGACACGGCGGTCGGATGGTCCCGATGGGCCACTTGTGGCCTGAAGACGGAGTGCATTGTGTTGTCAGTAAAGAAGCAATGACAGCAGAAAGGGTCGGACACGGAATAATCATTGGACGTCACCAGAGTAACAAATCCACGATGGACATTTCATCCCATTAAAGCTGCCCAAGGCGACTGTTGATGATGTGACTGTGAGGTGGAAACCATAAGATAAACAAAGGCTAGGCAGACCTCGTGAACTGATGGCCGGGTACCGTCCAGCATTGCGGTGGGTGGTAGTAAAAGAATCACAGGAAATCGGCGAACGGAGTCACTCGTAAGTTCTAAATGTATACCAGCAGTCCCGCCAGCACTAAAACTGTCCGTATGGAGTTAAAGGGAATGGGGTACAATGGTGGAACAGCTCCTCAAAAACTTCGCGGTCGCTCGGTTCCAGACTGTAGCGCCTAGAACCGCGCGGCCACTACGGCCGGCCGCCTCTTAACAGTGGGTGACTGGAAGCGAATGACTTGGAGTGATGAATCACGCTATACCCTACGAAATGCGGTGCAAGGCTTAGGGTTTGGCTAATGTTTGGAGAACGTTACCGGCCATAATTTGCAGACCCTACAGAGAAGCACAGAAGAGATGGTGTTACGATTTGAGTGTGTTTCTCGTGGTTAGGGTTTGGCCCCCCTTATTGTGCTCAAGGAAACGCTAAATACGGGAGAGCAAGAACACATTTTACGGGCATTGTGTAATGCGTACAGTAGAGGAACGGTTCGAATACGATGATTGTGGAATATCTTTGGGATGAGCTAGACTGTTGACCTCACTCAAGACCTCGTCTGATTTTGGCCAAGTTGCCATTCCTTCACAGACATTCAAACATCTCACTGAAAGTGTCTCCAGCAAAATTCAAGCTGTCATAAAGGCGAATGGTGAACACAATCCCTATTAATATTCAGGAGTAGGTGTAAGAATACTTTTTATCAGTTAGGGTAAATGGCTGATGTGAGAAAATTGCAGCTGGAGTTGAGGTCGGTCGTGAGTTTTTCCCGATAGGTGAGACGAGAAAAGCAAAGCAATGCGCATAAAGCTTAGGGACCTGGTCCAATAAACAGTTTTAAGCTGCCTCAAGTTGCACGTCAAGCCAACGTAGACCACATTGAACACCAACCATTTCTCGTGTTGTTTCCCTTTCAGTACGGTATTCATTTTTTCTGAGCGAGCACCTTTATTTACTTCAAGAAATACAGCAACCCGCCACTTTTTATGTACAGTATATGATAAAAAGTATCCGGACACCTGTCTGGAAGTGATTTAAAAGTTCGTGGCGCCCTCCGTTGGTAATGCTGGAATTCAGTATGGTGCCAACCTTAGCCTTGATGACAGCTTCCACTCTTGCAGGCATACGTTCAATTAGGTGCTGGAAGGTTTCTTGGGAAATGGGAGCCCATTTTTCACGGAGTGCTGCACCGAGGAGAGGTATCGATGTCGCTCGGTGAGGCCTGGCACGAAGTGGCGTTCCAAAACAGCCCAAAGGTGTTCTATAGGATTCAGGTCAGGAGTCTGTGCTGGCCAGTCCATTACAGCGATGTTATTGTCGTGTAACCACTCCGATACAGGCCGTGCATTCTGAACAGGTGCTCGGTAGTGTTGAAAGACGCAATCGCCACCTCCAAATTGCTCTTCAACAGTGGGAAGCAAGAAGATGCTTGAAATATCAGTGTAGGCCTGTGCTGTGATACTGCCACGCAAAACAACAAAGGATGCAAGCCCCCTCCAAGAAAAACACGATCACACCATAACACCACAGCCTCCGAATTTTACTGTTGGCACTACACTCGCTGGCAGATGACGTTCACCAGCCACTCGCAGTGCCCACACCCAACAATCGGATTCGTCACTCCACAGAACGTTTTTCCACTGTTCAATCGTCCAATGTTTACTCTCCTTACACCAAGCGAGGCGGCGTTTGGCATTTACCGGAGTGCTGTGTGGCTTATGAGCAGCCGATCGACCATGAAATACAAGTTTTCTCACCTCCCGCCTAACTGTCATAGTACTTGTAGTGGATCCTGATGTAGTTTGGAATTCATGTGTGATGTTCTGGATAGATGTCTGCCTATTACACATTACGATCCTCTACAGTCTCCGTCAGTCAGCAGACGCGTTCGGCCCGTACGCTTTTGTGCTGTACGTGTCCCTTCACGTTTCCACTGCACTATCACATCGGAAACAACGGACCTAGGGATGTTTAGGAGTGTGGAAATCTCGCGTACAGAAGTATGACACAAGTGACACCCAATCACCTGACCACGTTCGAAGTCCGTGAGTTCCGCGGAGCGCCCCATTTTGCTCTCACCATGTCTAATGACTACTGAGGTCGCTGATATGGAGTACCTGATATAACGTGGCAGCACAATGCACTTCATATGAGAAACGTATATTTTGGGGGGTGTCCGGATACTTTTGATCACATAGTGTATCTTTCAGGATCTCACATACCATTAATTGGCGTCATAAATTTATATCTTCATCAATGAAACGTTTATATCGACTGCATTTTGAACGCTGGTACTGCCTTTTGTCCTGTGACTTAGTTAAAGTTCTTTTTTTCTATTCTTTTTTTTTTCGGCCGCATGGCGAATGCTGCGCTGCAGTACTGCACCAGTGAAGCTGAAAGTGCATGTGCTATCTGGAAAAGGAGCTAGTAGGTACAGAACAATAGGCACCTGCAGCGTTCAAAACGAAGTCGATAAAAACGTTGTACTGCTGTCGTTGAAATGTATTATGGCAGTTGAAGGTGGTTGAAAGCGCGAAACACATGTTGGCATAAATAAAGCTATGCATAAAAACAGCTGATTGCTGTGCTCTTAAAGTAATTCAATCTACAGCCCACGGAGTTCAGCCACTATTAACATGTAGAAATTGGTTTTTTAAATTATGTTTCTGTTGTTCCTCTTAATCTGAGTCATTCCCCTACGTAGCCCCTATTTAAATTTTGGTACATTTATTGGTTCTTCTGTAATTGGTCACCGTTATAGAAATTAAATTATAAGTTTGCCGCATTACAGGCCAAATACTGCTGAGTCTACAGTGTACGATAAGAATAAGCACATGAATCGAATGGTCGAAGGTTTCTATCACTCGGAAATTACGAATTATGAAAGTAACACACAAATTTATAAATGAAAGTTTGCAATTAAATAAAATCGGCAAGTACTATCTTAACGACTTTAAATGATGAGTACGATAGTAGAAGTACTTTTGAGAATGCGGTATATATCTGCAAATCACTTATTGGTGTCGATGGTCCAGCAATTAAAAAAAAATATAAGTTAAGTAACTGGGAAGCAATAGATTCCTACTTCACGTAATTAGATATGAACAACAACATAGCTCGCGAGATATTCACTTCCGAACGCATACTACGTCTTCACTGCAGAAGCCACGGAAATCACACAAGAGCACGGGTCGGCACTCCGAAACGCGAGCACGCGCATACCGCTCCACACTATCGAAGTCTTTCCGCCGACTCTGCGTCCGTCGCGCCGTCGCGTCCAACTACCCGTGTCGTGTGCCGTACTGCTCCCAACCCTGTCCTCTCTCGAAACGATGCTCTTCTCCCGCTTCCATCCAGTCTCCCCATTCACGAGCGCTGTGATTGGCTAGAGCGCTCGCGCCATGTCTTCAAGCTAACGCACCTACAAACGTATTTAAGCACATACGAAATACTGGATCTACATTTAAATACTTGAAATTAAATACGGCTGGACCATAAACACGCTCTAACACACATTATTAAATACATAAACAAACCAAATAAACATATATCAAAAGGAAAGAAGCAAAAGGTAGGTCACGAGCCTAATGTGTCTGTGCTTTCTAGAACACAGTAAATATTTAACCAATTTCTTCATGAATAGTATATGTCCGATATAAACAAAGACTTAGATGAATAAATATATTTATGAGCATGCTGCTACCGTTTTTTCGTGTAACTGTGGAGTACTTATGGCCTGACGCGACCGATAGTAATCGGCCACATTGACTCCAATAACTCATGTACTACTCAAGTTACATGGCTGTAATTCATATCAATTTAGGTTTACACTAATAGCTTTCTAAAGACACGTAAATCGAAGACATCGGATGAACCGTTTCGATTTTGGAAATTCGTTGCTGGGTGTTACTTTTATAATTTACCGTCAGATACTCAACTTTAAACTAATAAAGACACTGAACACCTGATTACACCATCCGAATCGTCGTGCAAATAATAGTAATGTACATGTTTCTTTTTGAGGTATCATGATTCATCAGGCTACTATTAATTTCTGTACGAACCGTGAAATGTGTGCCATTGAGGTTTCACAAAGTGCCATCTTTGGCACTCCCGGCGTGTCTCCCTCGTCGACATAGCGTCACCGTGGAATTCCCAGCCACGCGGCTGAACCCCTCTTGCTTCGGCCAGCGTCTGGCACCACGTGGTCGGCCTGCTCAGGAGCCAGCGCTCGCCACTGCTTCCTCCGAACTTAAGAATATTTTCAGGGCGCGACGACTCGTCCGTTACCTCAGAAGTTCATGTCCTTTCTTTATTTTTTTGTGCGTGCCTTAGGATACGATATTTTTTGTGCGAGTAACGGATTCATTTGAAAAACATATGTAGCCAAAACGCTTATAGTAATATATTACGAAAGAGACTGTCAGCTTGTTTATTTTGAAGCCGTGCTTAATTCATCAAAAGCCACAGGCTATAAAAACTGGAACACGTAACTCGGTAGATAAATAATACGTTTACTTACTATGGATCCTGAACTTCCAACTCTGTGGCGGCGCTTTGAGGTGATCCATTGGTGTTTAAATAGTGCGGTTTCTTTCGTGGACTCTCCTGCTTCTCGGGAACAAACATGGCAATTACGCCACAATACGACTTAAAGTACTTCAGTTATGCGTTTAGTGGTTGAGTGTTACTTTCAAACTCCGTACGGTCGAAGCCTAGTCATACCGATGACTTTTGTCTGCCGTATTGTAACTTCCGTATCTGGCAGTGCCTTTTACTTGTGAAAAATGGTAAGCTGCGCCGTCGTTAAACAAGAGTTCTCTCAATAACTGTGGTGTAAGACAGCACACAGTTCAGTGAAAAGGGCACATCATATGAAACTAGACCCTTCTAAAAAAAGTTCCTTACAGTTCACTGGTTTAGTTTACTTTCTTTGTGACAGAGACTGGTTATTTATATAGAAATTAAGCACATCATGATGAACCTCGTTAGTTCAGAATGCACCGCACGTAGAAAATCAATGCTGGATTTCACTTTATGTAGCTTTCTATTTTCCTACCTTTTCGTCCTTTAAATTTCAGTCTCTGAAAATTTATGGGACAAGTGGCGATTTGCTATTCACAACGGTTCAAAATGGTTCAAATGGCTCTGAGCATTATGGGACTTAACATCTGAGGTCATCAGTCCCCTAGAACTTAGAAATACTTAAACCTAACTTACCTAAGGACATCACACACATCCATGCCCGATGCAGGATTCGAACCTGCGACCGTAGCGGTCGCGCGGTTCCAGACTGTAGCACCTAGAACCGCTCGGCCACCCCGGCCGGCTACAACGGTTCCAAAGGAATAAAAGCGTTACACATATATCATTGTTTCAGAGTAAAATTCATTCGTCAGTCGCTCAAAACAACGTGCAAGCACCTGCTTGTGTGATGTCGAGCGGTAAACGCAGGAGTGTTACAAAATTATAAATTTTCATTTCAACGACATAGTTCGACGCAGGACTAATATGGCTCAAAATGTAAGAATAATGTAAGGGCGTGTTGCGTCATGAAGGTTCGTTATTCGAAGCAAGGAAGCGATTTAAAAATTCCAATGAGGTGTTTTGACACGGTTCAGTCACGCTAATGTGACCACCACCTACTACACTTTCTACGTCAACGTGCAATAACCACTCAGACGGCAAATGGCAGCACCGGCAATGGGGGGAGGGGGGGGGGGGGGGAATAAAGCAAAGCGTGTCTGGGAAACGCGTAAAACAGTACAGTCGTTATCGTAGTGTGGAAACGGTGCGATGTACCTGACGACCAAAAGAGCACGACTATTGGATTTTGAGTCAAGAGTGCAAGTATTTACGAAATGGCTAAGTTTTTAAACTTGTCGCGTGGCGACGTGACTATGGTATACCGTGCGTGGCAAAATGGCGCTATCCAGAACCAGCGCGGAGGCAGTTATGCTGCGCCACAGGTCATAGACGACAGTGGAGATGTGTACGGGCGAACAGGCGTGCAACTGTTGAGCAGCTGACTGCCCAGGTAACCAAGGTGCTAGCAGCAGTGTCACCTCAGCGACCATTCAGCGAACGTTGCCGCGTGTGGGCGTCAGCAGCATGCGCCTTTTCCATACACCCATGCTGACTACTGTTAGCCGGCGCCGGTGACTGGAACTGACACATCTGTACCGTAGCTGCACGTCCACTGACAGGCGACAGGTGATCTTCTCAGGTGAATCACATTTAATGCTCCATAGGACAGAACCATGGACCTTGCCGTTGGTGAGGAGGCTTGCGTGCCTCAGCGATACAGATAGCCGTACCGTAGGTGCAACCACAACGGAGGGGTATCTGTTGAGAGGCCAGACAAACGTGTGGTTCCTGAAGAGGGGCAGCAGCCTTTTCAGTAGTTGCAAGGGCAACAGTCTGGGTGATTGACTGATCTGGCCTTGTAACAATAACCAAAACGGCCTTGCTGGGCTGGTACTGCGAACGGCTGAAAGCAAGGGGAAACTACATCCGTAATTTTTCCCGAGGGCATGCAGCTTTACTGTATGATTATATGATGATGGCGTCCTCTTGGGTAAAATATTCCGGAGGTAAAATAGTCCCCCATTCGGATCTCCGGGCGGGGACTACTCAAGAGGATGTCGTTATCAGGAGAAAGAAAACTGGCGTTCTACGGATCGGAGCGTGGAATGTCAGATCCCTTAATCGGGCAGGTAGGTTAGAAAATTTAAAAAGGGAAATGGATAGGTTGAAGTTAGATATAGTGGGAATTAGTGAAGTTCGGTGGCAGGAGGAACAAGACTTCTGGTCAGGTGACTACAGGGTTATAAACACAAAATCAAATAGGGGTAATGCAGGAGTAGGTTTAATAATGAATAGGAAAATAGGAATGCGGGTAAGCTACTACAAACAGCATAGTGAACGCATTATTGTGGCCAAGATAGATACGAAGCCCACGCCTTCTACAGTAGTACAAGTTTATATGCCAACTAGCTCTGCAGATGACGAAGAAATTGAAGAAATGTATGATGAAATAAAAGAAATTATTCAGATTGTGAAGGGAGACGAAAATTTAATAGTCATGGGTGACTGGAATTCGAGTGTAGGAAAAGGGAGAGAAGGAAACATAGTAGGTGAATATGGATTGGGGGACAGAAATGAAAGAGGAAGCCGCCTGGTCGAATTTTGCACAGAGCACAACATAATCATAACTAACACTTGGTTTAAGAATCATGAAAGAAGGTTGTATACATGGAAGAACCCTGGAGATACTAAAAGGTTTCAGATAGATTATATAATGGTAAGACAGAGATTTAGGAATCAGGTTTTAAATTGTAAGACATTTCCAGGGGCAGATGTGGACTCTGACCACAATCTATTGGTTATGACCTGTAGATTAAAACTGAAGAAACTGCAAAAAGGTGGGAATTTAAGGAGATGGGACCTGGATAAACTAAAAGAACCAGAGGTTGTACAGAGATTCAGGGAGAGCATAAGGGAGCAATTGACAGGAATGGGGGAAATAAATACAGTAGAAGAGGAATGGGTAGCTTTGAGGGATGAAGTAGTGAAGGCAGCAGAGGATCAAGTAGGTAAAAAGACGAGGGCTAGTAGAAATCCTTGGGTAACAGAAGAAATATTGAATTTAAATGATGAAAGGAGAAAATATAAAAATGCAGTAAGTGAAACAGGCAAAAAGGAATACAAACGTCTCAAAAATGAGATCGACAGGAAGTGCAAAATGGCTAAGCAGGGATGGCTAGAGGACAAATGTAAGGATGGAGAGGCCTATCTCACTAGGGGTAAGATAGATACCGCCTACAGGAAAATTAAAGAGACCTTTGGAGATAAGAGAACAACTTGTATGAATATCAAGAACTCAGATGGAAACCCAGTTCTAAGCAAAGAAGGGAAAGCAGAAAGGTGGAAGGAGTATATAGAGGGTCTATACAAGGGCGATGTACTTGAGGACAATATTATGGAAATGGAAGAGGATGTAGGTGAAGATGAAATGGGAGATATGATACTGCGTGAAGAGTTTGACAGAGCACTGAAAGACCTGCGTCGAAACAAGGCCCCCGGAGTAGACAATATTCCATTGGAACTACTGACGGCCGTGGGAGAGCCAGTCCTGACAAAACTCTACCATCTGGTGAGCAAGATGTATGAAACAGGCGAAATACCCTCAGACTTCAAGAAGAATATAATAATTCCAATCCCAAAGAAAGCAGGTGTTGACAGATGTGAAAATTACCGAACTATCAGCTTAATAAGTCACAGCTGCAAAATACTAACACGTATTCTTTACAGACGAATGGAAAAACTAGTAGAAGCCAACCTCGGGGAAGATCAGTTTGGATTCCGTAGAAACACTGGAACACGTGAGGCAATACTGACCTTACGACTTATCTTAGAAGAAAGATTAAGGAAAGGCAAACCTACGTTTCTAGCATTTGTAGACTTAGAGAAAGCTTTTGACAATATTGACTGGAATACTCTCTTTCACATTCTAAAGGTGGCAGGGGTAAAATACAGGGAGCGAAAGGCTATTTACAATTTGTACAGAAACCAGATGGCAGTTATAAGAGTCGAGGGACATGAAAGGGAAGCAGTGGTTGGGAAAGGAGTGAGACAGGGTTGTAGCCTCTCCCCGATGTTATTCAATCTGTATATTGAGCAAGCAGTAAAGGAAACAAAAGAAAAATTCGGAGTAGGTATTAAAATTCATGGAGAAGAAATAAAGACTTTGAGGTTCGCCGATGACATTGTAATCCTGTCAGAGACAGCAAAGGACTTGGAAGAGCAGTTGAATGGAATGGACAGTGTCTTGAAAGGAGGATATAAGACGAACATCAACAAAAGCAAAACAAGGATAATGGAATGTAGTCTAATTAAGTCGGGTGATGCTGAGGGAATTAGATTAGGAAATGAGGCACTTAAAGTAGTAAAGGAGTTTTGCTATTTGCGGAGCAAAATAACTGATGATGGTCGAAGTAGAGAGGATATAAAATGTAGGCTGGCAATGGCAAGGAAAGCGTTTCTGAAGAAGAGAAATTTGTTAACATCAAGTGTAGATATAAGTGTCAGGAAGTCGTTTCTGAAAGTATTTGTATGTAGTGTAGCCATGTATGGAAGTGAAACATGGACGATAAATAGTTTGGACAAGAAGAGAATAGAAGCTTTCGAAATGTGGTGCTACAGAAGAATGCTGAAGATTAGATGGGTAGATCACATAACTAATGAGGAAGTATTGAATAGGATTGGGGAGAAGAGAAGTTTGTGGCACAACTTGACCAGAAGAAGGGATCGGTTGGTAGGACATGTTCTGAGGCATCAAGGGATCACCAATTTAGTATTGGAGGGCAGCGTGGAGGGTAAAAATCGTAGAGGGAGACCAAGAGATGAATACACTAAGCAGATTCAGAAGGATGTAGGTTGCAGTAGGTACTGGGTGATGAAAAAGCTTGCTCAGGATAGAGTAGCATGGAGAGCTGCATCAAACCAGTCTCAGGACTGAAGACCACAACAACAGGACAGAAGTCCGTTGGCGTGTACGGCTTGAAACGTCCTGTGACAGTCATCGAAGTGGTTCAGGCAGGAGGAGGGAGTAATATGTTCTGGGGAATGTTTTCGTTGCATGACCTGGATAATCTCGACGTCTGGATGGAATCATGGATCGACATAAGCATCTGTCCTTGGGGACGATGTCCATTCCTACATGCTGTTTGTTTCTACGTGACACGATAGCATCAACCAGTAGGACAGTGTAACATATTACGCAGATCGTACTGTACTTGCGTGGTTCACAGAGCTCACCGTATTTAAACACAGTCGAGAATCTGTGGTATCACTTCCATAGGACTGTGCGTGACATGGATCCACAATCAGGAAACGTTGCGCATCTGGCCACAGAAATGGAGTCGTCGTGGCAACACGCTGCTGTCGGCTGCCTCCAGGATCTCTTTGATCCTGCACCGGCTCGTCTCTCAGCAGGCCGCGCTCGAAAAACAGATTATTAAGGTTTCTGACACGTGGGCACATTAATGGGACTGGAAAAGGTGTATCCTGGAGTGGGGTTTCAACATGAGGAAACTCTGCCAGTTTGATTTACTCGTAGTATTAAACGTATGCCGACAACAGCATCATCGATTATCGATGTATAATGCGAAAGCGGTAGTGAATTTTCAAAAATGTGTTTCATCAATCAGTGTGGAAGATTTTTTTTCACTATGAGGGAACTTTGATGGCAGAACGATCGTTATGGACATCCTGCGCCCTCATACGTTACCTCTTATGCGAGAGTATCGTGTTGCCATTTTTGACCAGGATAATGCTCCTCCGCTCATGGCACGCATCACTATAAACTATCTGCCTGATGTAGAAATTCTCCCGCGGCCAGAAAGATCACCAGATCTGTCCATAATAGAACGTGGTAAACGCTCCAAGAAAGGCATTCTGCAACGCGGTATTGTTTTAAGGTTCCGAGAGCGTACATTCCTAGGAGATTCAACCGATATATTGCTTTCTCTTACGTATGCTAGGAAAATACCATAAAGATAAAATAAGAGATTTAAACTCGTACGGAGGTTTGCTAGCAACTGTCCCTCCCGCGAACCATAGGCGAGTGTTCTAGGAGGAGGAGGAGTGGCTTGCAGAGAGAGCGTAGATGTAGACGTAGAGACGTGGAGGATCAGCTCGGATGTCAAATCCGGTCCAGTGCCAATAGCCAGGATATCAAGGACCAGTTAAAGCAGCTGTCAGCCAGCTAGCATCAGGAAATACACTACTGGCCATTAAAATTGCTACACCAAGAAGAAATGCAGATGATAAACGGGTATTCATTCGACAAATACATTATACTAGAACTGACATGTGATTACATTTTCACGCAATTTGGTTGCATAGATCCTGAGAAATCTGTGCCCAGAACAACCACCTCTAGCCGTGATAACGGCCTTGATACGCCTGGGCATTGAGTCAAAGAGAGCTTGGATGGGGTGTACAGGTACAGCTACCCATGCCGCTTCAACACGATACCACAGTTCATCAAGAGTAGTGACTGGCGTATTGTGACGAGCCAGTTGCTCGGCCACCATTGATCAAACATTTTCAATTGGTGAGAGATCTGGAGAATGTGCTGGCCAGGGCAGCAGTCGAACATTTTCTGTATCCAGAAAGGCCCGTACAGGACCTGCAACATGCGGACGTGCATTATTCTGCAGAAATGTAGGGTTTCACAGGGATAGAATGAAGGGTAGAGCCACGGGTCGTAACACATCTGAAACGTATCGTCCACTGTTCAAAGTGCCGTCAATACGAACAAGAGGTGACAGAGACGTGTAACCAATGGCACCCCATACCATCACGCCAGGTGATACGGCAGTATGGAGGTGACGAATACAAGCTTTAAACGTGCGTTCACCGCGATGTCGCCAAACACGGATGCGACCATCATGATGCTGTAATCAGAACCTGGATTCATCCGAAAAAATGACATTTTGCCATTCGTGCACCCAGTTTCGTCTTTGGGTACACCATCGCAGGCGCTCCTGTCTGTGATGCAGCGTCAAGGGTAACCGCAGCCATGATCTCCGATCTGATAGTCCATGCTGCTGCAAACGTCGTCGACCTGTTGGTGCAGATGGCTGTTGTCTTGCAAACGTCTCCATCTGTTGACTCAGGGATCGAGACGTGGCTGCACGATCCGTTACAGCCATGCGGATAAGATGCCTGTCATCTCGACTGCTAGTGATACGAGGACGTCGGGATCCAGCACGGTGTTCCTTATTACCCTCCTGAACCCACTGATTCTATATTCTGCCAACAGTCATTGGATCTCGACCAACGCGAGCAGCAATGTCGCGATACGATAAACCGCAATCGCGATAGGCTACAATCCGACCTTTATCAAAGTCGGAAACGTGATGGTACGAGGCATCACAACAACGTTTCACCAGCAACGCCGGTCAACTGCTGTTTGTGTATGAGAAATCGGTTGGAAACTTTCCTCATGTCAGCACGTTGTATGTGTCGCCACCGGCGCTAACCTTGGGTGAATGTTCTGAAAAGCTAATCATTTGCATATCACAGCATCTTCTTCCTGTTGGTTAAATTTCGCGTCTGTAGCACCTCATCTTCGTGGTGTAGCAATTTTAATGGCCATGTCAAATCATCGAGTAAAACTGAAGTGATATCGGGTGTTCCCCAGGGAAGCGTCCTGGACCTCTGCTGTTCCTGATCTATATAAATGACCTGCGTGACAATCTGAGCAGTTCTCTTAGGTTGTTCGCAGATGATGCTGTAATTTACCGTCTATTAAGGTCATGTGAAGACCAGCATCAGTTGCAAAGCGGTTTAGAAAAGATTGCTGTATGTTGTGGCAGGTGGCAGTTGACGCTAAATAACGAAAAGTGTGAGGTGATCCACATGAGTTCCAATAGAAATCCGTTGGAATTCGATTACTCGATAAATAGCACAATTCTCAAGGCTGTCAATTCAACTAAGTACCTGGGTGTTAAAATTACGAACAACTTCAGTTGGAAAGACCACATAGATAATATTGTGGGGAACGCGAGCCAAAGGTTGCGTTTCATTGGCAAGACACTTAGAAGATGCAAAAAGTCCACTAAAGAGACATCTTGCACTACACTCGTTCGTCCTCTGTTAGAATATTGCTGCGCGGTGTGGGATCCTTACCAGGTGGGATTGACGGAGGACATCGAAAGGGTGCAAAAAAGGGCAGCTGGTTTTGTATTATCACGTAATAGGGGAGAGAGTGTGGCAGATATGATACGCGAGTTGGGATGGAAGTCATTAAAGCAAAGACGTTTTTCGTCACGGCGAGATCTATTTACGAAATTTCAGTCACCAACTTTCTCTTCCGAATGCAAAAATATTTTGTTGAGCCCAACCTACATAGGTAGGAATGATCATCAAAATAAAATAAGAGAAATCAGAGCTCGAACACAAAGATTTAGGTGTTCGTTTTCCCCGCGCGCTGTTCGGGACTGGAATGGTAGAGAGATAGTATGATTGTGGTTCGATGAACCTTCTGCCAAGCACTTAAATGTGAATTGCAGAGTAGTCATGTAGATGTAGATGTAGTGTAACACAAAGAATTTATGACACCCTTCGCAACCGAATCAGTGCATGCATTGAGTCCATAGGGAATGTAACGTCATAAGTGGGCTCATTGTGCCAAGTTCCTTGTACATTTGACTCCATTTTATAATCAGTGCAATAACTAACATCACCTATCCCCTCAAGGCGTGAAACTATTTCCTTTTCTCCTCTCCTTCTGGGTACTTCATATTTTTTTATCAGGTAGTGCGGATGTATAAAATGATGTTCTCTGGACCTTGATTACAGGAAAGCTGATCCCTTAAGAGTAACGTTGCTTGTTATCAGAGATATAACCGACAACCAAAAATTACTTCGTCAGGCTCCTTTCTCACATGGAACAGAAAAGCCGCAATTCTTCTCAGTTTGTCAAAAGTATATTCGTTATCAAGACAGTACATTCCTTTGCGCTAATGATAAAGCGAGCGCCACATTTTATCAAAGGAGAATTCCTCTTCATCAAGATAATGCATTCCTTTACGCAAATAATAACGCAAGAGAAATAGCAGAGATAAAACAGAGAATGCAGAATCTCGGTAAGCATCTTGGTCGAGTTATCTCTTGATTCTGAAACTCTCCATTGTGACCATTCCTTTGTCTGATAGGTAGCAGATATCAGTACCACAAGGTTCATTAAGAATCCATTAACATCAGATTTTTGCTTAAGAATTTCAGTAAGGTACTTCCAGAATACACTGATCAGCCAGAACATAATGACCACCGACATACTATGGATATAAAACTGTTCAGGCAATAGATGGGGCACCTGGAGAGAAACTCAGTGGCGACTTCCAATGGATGTGCTGGCCTTCCATCTCGCGAGATATGGACCCGATCGAATACATCTGGGATGTGATTGAATGTGGCGTGAGAGCTCATCCCTCATACTCCTCCGTAATTTACCTGAATTAGGTGACTTGTGTGTGTAGCTATGGAACCAGCGATCTAGGAAGGCCTCATTGATTCCGTGCCACTACGCAGCGTCGCTGTCATCCGTATCAAAAAAGGACGTACCGGCTGTTAGGTAGCTGGCCATAGTGTTCTGACTGCGTATGTTGAAAAGTAAGCAAAAATCATTTCGCACCAGGCTGGCTGGCGTTTTAGTTGGTACGTTCAGTATTGACGCTGTAAGTGTTGGCCGAGCGACATGTAAATACTGCTTCAAGTAACAGGCAAGTGGCCGAGGTCGCCTGCATCGATTCAGTGCTGCGTCCAGCCCATTACTTATTTCACTTGCTGTCTACTAACTAATCTTGAAAGTGTAGTCAAGTGACTGATCACAAAAACACTGCGTACTGACAACTGGTCTGTTTGAAAGACACACTGAACAGCTCTTTCGGAACTCGGTTATGAGCCTGCAGATACCGGTGTCTGAGACTAACGAAGGCAAACACAATCAGCCGTTGTGCAATATTACTTCATACTTAGAAGGGGGCAGGCCTCGGACGCGGCCAATCCATTCGGTTCCTATTTGGCAGCTCGTCTGTGTGCAAACTCAAATGAAAGTTTTAAAAATATTTTGGCTCAACACCTTACCGTTTCTCAGGAAGCCAGCCACAAAGTTCACTGCGCGCTGTCGTCTCACAGTTAATGGAGTCGATAGGCCGGCCGGAGTGGCCAAGCGGTTCTAGGCGCTTCAGTTGGGAACCGCGCGACCACTACGGTCACAGGTTCAAATTCTGCCTCGGCCATGGATGTGTGTGATGTCTTTAGGTTAATTAGGTTTAAGTAGTTCTAAGTTCTAGGGGACTGATGACCTCAGATGCTCAAAGCCATTTGAACCATTTCTTGGAGTCGATAGTACTGTTCCTGGAGAACGAGAAAAGAAACTATTCACACTGTCCCTTTGTATCTATACGGTATACGCTGGTGAACGAAAGCGTCGCTGGATTAGCAACCAAGACATTTCTCTGGGGAGGGGAGACTGGTGTTAGATTCTCGAATGATTTCTGCTGTTTTTTAACTGTATTTTCTCCGTATCGAATTCTGTAGGAATAGGAAGGTTAGTAAGGTAAGTAGAACAACAACGAGTAGTAACGAGAAGGAAAGGGAATTTCTCAGACGACTTTGGTTAGTAAATAATCAAAATTTAAATCCTAGTTGTCTTACAACGGCTCTTTCGCTGTTACGTGTCCTCAGTTTCCAACGAACAACCGCATGATGTACGTAAAATGCTTTCGCAGTTGCGAATACGAACAACCATCAGCTGTATAAGGGAATGCCGATATTAAAAACTTGTGCCGAACTTGTGCCGAGCGGTCGCCTTAACCGCTTTGACTATCCGAACACGACTCACGGCGAGGCCCAAACTTCCATACGTCGTCAACCATGTGTCTACAACCTACACTTGTACATCCATTAGATGTGCAAGTGCAGGATAAATGCGATATTGCAGTGCATGTGGTGTTAAGCAGGACGAAGCAATGTTCCTTCGGACATGCATGCATGCATTGCGTGTTTCTGTTTAACAATACAGACTCTACAATGTCGTAACTACATGATGGCATATAAACACTCGAACTAAATACACTCGCGACATTAAGAACGTCTAATGGTTCTCGTTCTGATTCAGTGCTAATGACCAAACAGCAGTCATTCATCCCCCACGGCAGAAGCAGTGTACCTACTCTGCTTGCGAACAGAGTAAGTTGTGTTTGCAAGTGTGAGAAAGTGCTTGTAATACTTGCATAAAGTGTATCTGAGGCGGACAATGGGAACCAGCCAGGTATTCATCTAGTGGGATGTGGGAAACCGCCCAAAAACCACATCCAGGCTGCCCGGCACACAGACCACTGGTTAACCCGCCAGGCGGATTCGATCTGGGCTTGATGTACCTCCCCGACCCGGAAGGGGTCGTGTTAACACGCGAGGCTAACCAGGCGACTAATATCTAAGCAATCGTCGCGCAACTGTATTGTTCCTTCTGAAGATGTGGTGAAAAACATATTTGGTTTACATTCAATATTTTTTTTTTTCCGGGAATTAATTTTGAAGCGTACCTGACATACGATAACATCGCTAGACCTGAAAGATCAGTTCTGACAGTTGATCAGGAATTACAGCATGAACGATTATTGCATTCGCGCGGTTGGTCAATGCCCTATGGATTTCCACAAAACAGTGCAATATTGAAAACCCAAACAAAATTATGTCCCGTGCCTGACTGTAAACAAACATCACGTGGATCGCTGTCAGTGGTCCCTCGTGACAAATTCGCAGCAGGCTTACTCGGAATTGTTTTCATACAACGAGGCTGAAAATTTTAATTCTCTACTAATCAATGTCGTTTGAGAAATTTATTTGGCTGTCCTGTTATTTGTTACTGATTTACTTGCCTTATTAACCCTGCCAGTATCGACATGCAAGAAATAGTACAGATAAAAAACTGCAGAACTCGTTTGGGAATCGAACACGGATTCTGCGCTCCCCAGCCTAATGGCCCGGTCGCCACTCCAGCGGCGTTGTTGTTTATAGTGTGAATGTTATGGGTACGTGAGGAGCAGACACAATAGTTTCTTTCCTCGATTTCTAGAAAAATATCCGTTTGATGAGCCCATTAATGATAATGAAAAACACTCAGTTAAAATTATGTATCGATCTCGTAATTCTGAGCCGACTGCGGTTACTGAACTGTAGGAGCGGTTTTCAAAACTGAGTGGTGATGAGGGTCTTTCATTTTACGATGTACACGAGTGGCATGCCAAATATGAGCCGAATCGGTTGGCCGTGTATGAGGCGTTCCCCTTGTTCAACACATTTGTTGGATCATGCAAGACGGTGACGGAAGAGCGATTCTAATCGTCCACTGTGCGCTGTGGGATCCCCTACTAGTCTACACGACGATTCGACGAACAGCGTCAGCGCTGACCCCGCACTTGGACAGTGAACCTTCCGCAGCTTGCGGTCGGCGCGAGTTCTGCGTAATACTTGTGCGCGCCTGGCGCTGCGCCGTGACAGGAATTTCGCTGATCTCTGGCGGTGCTATCTTAATTCGCCAGTTTCTCACGGCCTCGCCTATCGCACGCTGCGCTCCTGTGCCTATCTCTGCGGCCGCTGCTGACCCATGAGAGCTCCGCAGATCGAAGTTCCCTGCGTTGCACTGACGGTGAGGTTCGGATTTACACCAAGTGCTGCGCCTGGTCTGATGCAAGCGTTACCAAGCACGCGCAGCATTCTTACAATTTACTTCACGAACTTCTGCTACTGTTCGTCCCTTAGAGGAGAAGTGTACAACTTAAGATAACAACTATCTAATTTTTTCCCCACTTCATAGGCATTATTCTCTTACAGATTTCATGTTTTCCTGAGCTATTTACTTTTATTTCTACTTGCTTTGCATCAGATACACAACGTGAGTATGAAACACACAAAGAAACATTGTCTTCTGGATGGACTGATTCTCTGGAAGAAAAGCAAATGTGTGGTATGTACACAAGTAAATGCGTAGTACTCATATATTATGTGTATATTGTTGGTGATATAGCGAGAAGCATCATTGGGCACAGTGCCTGCAACAAATTCCAAAAAGCATTAAGAAAATTATGTGGGTAACTATCCCTATAGGACATTTAATCGGCGGCCGACCTTTGTGGCCAAGCGGTTCTAGACGCTTCAGTCCGGAACCGCGCTGCTGCTATGGTCGCAGGTTCAAATCCTGCCTCGGGCATGGATGTGTGTGATGTCCTTAGATTAGTTAGGTTTAAGTAGTTCTGAGTTCTAGGGGACTGATGACCTCAGATGTTAAGTCCCATAGTGCTCAGAGCCATTTGAACCTCCCGAAAATACATCTGCAAAACCAAAAGGTAGATAATACAGTAGTAATTCCAATGGTGTGACATGGAATAGGGACCTTGAATACAACGAGGGTGGACGATGAGAAAAAACCTTGAGAGAAGTCTTTGGCGACATGGGGATAGTAGGAAAAGAAGAGTCAGGAACTGTACGAATTGTTGCGGCAACGAAAGCGTCCAGAAGATGAAGGTAAAACGACTTCTTTCGACAGGACTTGTATTCCTGAATACCGAAAATTTATAACAGTTCTCTGGGAAGGATCGAAGAGGCTTGGCAGATCCAGGTAACATTTGGTGAACTAAGTCGTGAAAGACGTAAGACAGCTGGGAATTGAACAGAAAATGACTCAAATACTACAAGAGCGAAGTCAGTGGACACTGACTGTGAGGTCGCCAAATGACGTTAAAGGTAGATAAAAAGTAGAACAGGGATGTTGATGGACCGTAACAGTGACAGATTGTCACCAAATTAAGCTCCTAGCCATCGTGAATACCTGTAGCTAGTAACAGCGATGTCTTACCAGTCTAGACATAGGTATGTGCCATGATAATGGCAGCGCAGTGGATTTCCCAACCTGCTCAGCAGGTGACGCCAAAGTTAGCGGGCAGGTTCCTCATTGAGGGAAAGGGGGCGTTGGAGACACCGAGACACCGAAGGGGCCGGAACTAAAACGCAACTGGTGTCTGCGACCGTGGTGTGTGAGGGCGGGAGCGGGGGGGAGGGGGGGGAGGGGGGCACGACGTGCTGACGTGATCTCCAACGTGCTGCCGAACGCTCAGAGACGATCTGGCTTGTGCATGCGGTACGTATGCCTCATACGCCCCAATAACCATTAGCGGCTGAGGCGCATGAACTAGGCAGTACATACGAGTCCTCGAGATGAAGGTGAGATAGCCCTAAGCCGTCCTCACTCGGGACGAGGCAGCTGACGTCGACGTGGACGCGGAGGCTAAAACCAACCGGACGAGACGCGGCATTGCCTCACGATGGACGTGCTGGTTAATGCGATTCTCCAATTAATTAGAACTATTTTAGCAGACAGCTACTAATATTAGGAACATAATCAACAGCAACGCTTTTCTGGGGTCTACGTTAATCCTACATAAAACGCACTTCAAAAGCACTTGTTTTTATAGTGTTACCTTTACTGGTTATGAATCACATTTTGTGTAAGCTTAAATTACACAGGCAGATGAAAGGAGCTTTACTCCGGATACATGTAGCTTTGGATTATGTTCCTAATATTATTGGTTGTAAGCCAAAATATTTATAACTATCACCGTAACAACTTCTATTTCCGGTCCTTAAGATGGACAATATTAAAATGATTTGCCTATGTAGGAAAAAAAAATACCTTCATGATGTGGGACTGCGGCGGTCTCCAGCGACAGCTGCCTCGCTTACAGCTCACAAACTTGGTTTACGAAATGGACAGGCGTAAAACTCCTTGATTAGTTCTAATAAAAGGCGCATTTGCTCTCTAGTCTATATGCTCATCAAGTTGTTCTTTCTGTAGTTTACATAAACAAAAACTTGAATATCCATGAATATGTTAAAAGGCAAAAAGGATGTCGCATGTCGAGGTAGTAGGGACATCAGTTTACAGAAGTTCCGTCACCATAGTGCGGTACGTATTTAGAATAGTGTTCCACGTAACATGAAAATTATTTCATAATTCACGCTTTGTAGTAACACTCCAATGTCATTCTTCTTGGAACGCTTTTTCTATTCAATAGCAAAATCTGAAGGATATCTGAAATACAGGTCTTCGAATATCGTATTGCGGGTGATGCAAGCTCTTGCCACTTATATTTACACCCAGTATTAAAGAAAATACTTCTTTTGAATTAATAAGTAAGTCGCAGAACCTTTTAGAAAACGCGATGGTGAATAAAAAATTTTTGGGTTTACTGAGACGCGAACCAACTACGCATCGCACACATCGCTTTTTAACTCTACATAGCTCTTCACTACACCACAGTGAATTACGACCATGTCGCATCTTCTGAAGACGTGAATCACCGATTTATGATTAACTGACTTTTAAATTATAAGAAATCATACCAAAAACACTTTGACAGCCCTTAAATTTGCCGATGCCTTGAAAAGGCATACTTTCATAACACACAGGTTATAATGCGAAATCAGCTAAATACGAAAATTCTTTAACCACCAATATGACATTTTCCGTCATTTTATTACAACAAATCGTAGCAATACCAAGTTTTCGAGAGATGCTCAACATTCTAATGCTTTGAAACGGCATATATTCGTAGAAGTCAGTTATAATAATAAAACCCACAAATATGGACGTCAATTGGCATACAGTATGGCGGCTCTCGACTCTGTATTGAAAAGAGGCAGATGTCCTGCATGTGACGTAGGTGGCGTTCTTCCATCTCAATGGTCTACGTTAAGACGAGCGTTCATAATATCTGACGTGCTTGGTATTGCTTTGCACTTTCGGAAAGACTACGTTGTGTGGTTTCTCCCTAGGCCCACGAGAAAGACAGGCCGCAGCGCGTACGTCACGAAGGTAGGTCTGAGCTCGCTCGCTCGTTCGCTCGACTCAGCGGGCAAAATGCGTTTCTAAGCCTCTTAACTCGCAACTAGGTGCGTATAAACGAGAACTGCCCCTTCTACTGGAATCTGCTATTCTGAAGTCTTACTGATTACTAGTTCTACAACAAAGTTTAAAGTCACTTTCTCGATATCAATGGTATAAAGGCTTGTTTATAGGATTTAGTTTCTTCTGCGTAACAGTCCTCAGCCGGCATTTGTGGCCGAGCGGTTCTAGGCGCTACAGTCTGGAGCCGCACGACCGCTACGGTCGCAGGTTCGAATACTGCCTCGGGCGAGGATGTGTGTGATGTCCTTAAGTTAATTAGATTTAAGTAGTTCTAAATTCTAGGGGACTGATGACCTCAGATGTTAAGTCCCATGGTGCTCAGAGCCATTTGAGCAGTCCTCATTTCATAAAAAAATGTGGTGCCTTATGCAACTGACAATAATTTTGGCATCATTTCAATCGTACTGTACGCAGTACAGCCGCAACAAATTATTAGTAGGCCTATGGACTTCCTATCATTGTAGGACTAATAATAGTGGACTCCAGTAGAAGCTGCAATCCTCTTTTGTACATACACACCTAGTTACAAGTTAACAGGTGTAGAAACGCAGTTTGTCTGCTGAGATGAGCGAGCTTGGCCTATCTTCGTGACGTACACGCCGCGGCCTGTCTTTCTCGTAGGCCTCGTTTCTCCCCGTTATGACGTCAGCAACTCGGCACGCTCAGCGTTGGAATTGGAATGCAGGGTCCCTGTGACGGCGGTTTTAGGGTGGGGGCAGCGTCACGATGAAGATTCCTGGCGACTGACGGCGTATCGTGAGGAACTCCGAGCACCGGGGGCGGGGGGACGTACATGAAAAACACACTATTTAAAAGCTGAACCAAATCCACAATTTAGAAGATACGGAATGAAATTTTGTACCCTGCTTTACGTGAAACTAACGTATTTACAGTTTTATATATACAGGGTGGTCCATTGATAGTGACCGGGCAAAATATCTCACGAAATAAGCATCAAACGAAAAAACTACAAAGAAGGAAACTCGTCTAGCTTGAAGGGGGAACCAGTTGGCGCTAGATAGCGCTGCCATAGGTCAAACGGATATCAACTGCGTTTTCATAAATAGGTACCCCCATTTATTATTACATATTCGTGTAGTACGTAAAGAAATATGAATGTTTTAGTTGTACCACTTTTTTCGCTTTGTGATAGATGCCGTTGTAATAGTCACAGACGTATAAGTACGTGGTATCACGTAACATTTCGCCAGTGCGGACGGTATTTGCTTCGTGATACACTACCCGTGTTAAAGTGGACTGTTAACCAATTGCGGAAAAGGACGATATCGTGTAGATGTATGCCTATTGTGATCAAAATGCCCAACGGACGCGTGCTATGTATGCTGCTCGATATCCTGGACATTATCCAAGTGTCCGGACCGTTCGCCGGATAGTTACGTTATTTAAGGAAACAGGAAGTGTTCAGCCACATGTGAAAAGTCAGCCACGACCTGCAACAAATGATGGTGCCCGAGTAGGTGTTTTAGCTACTGCCGCGGCTAATCCGCACATCAGTAGCATACAAATTGCGCGAGAATCGGGAATCTCAAAAACATCGGTGTTGAGAATGCTACATCAACATCGATTGCACCCGTACCATATTTCTATGCACCTGGAATTGCATGGCGACGACTCTGAACGTCGTGTACAGTTCAGCCACTGGGCACAAGAGACATTAGGAGACGATGACAGATTTTTTGCACGCGTTATATTTAGCGACACACGTCATTCACCAACAGAGGTAACGTAAACCGACATAATATGCGCTATTGGGCAACGGAAAATCCACGATGGCTGCGACAAGTGGAACATCAGCGACCTTGGCGGGTTAATGTATGGTGCGGCATTATGGGAGGAAGGATAATTGGCCCCCATTTTATCGATGGCAGTCTAAATGGTGCAATGTATGCTGATTTCCCACGTAATGTTCTACCGATGTTACTACAAGATGTTTCACTGCATGACAGAATGGCGATGTATTTCCAACTTGATAGATGTTCGGCACATAGCTCGCGTGCGGTTGAAGCGGTACTGAATAGTATATTTCATGACAGGTGGGTTGGTCGTCGAAGCACCATACCATGGCCAGCACGTTCACCGGATCTGACGTCCCCGGATTTCTTTCTGTGGGGAAAGTTGAAGGATATTTGCTTTCGTGATCCACCGACAACGCCTGACATTATGCGTCAAAAACGTTCAAAAATCAAATGTGTGTGAAATCTTGTGAGACTTAACTGCTAGGGTCATCAGTCCCGACAATATGCGTCAGCGCGATGTCATTGCATCTGCGAACATTATGGAAGGCGAACTACTCGCTGCTGAGAGGAATGTCGTTACACGTATTGCCAAATGCATTGAGGTTGACAGACTTAATTTTGACCATTTATTGCATTAATGTGATATTTACAGGTAATCACGCTGTAACAGCATGCGTTCTCAGAAATGATAAGTTCACAAAGGTAAATGTATCACATTGGAACAACCGAAATAAAATGTTCAAACGTACCTACGTTCTGTATTTTAATTTAGAAACCTACCTGTTACCAACTGTTAGTCTAAAATTGTGAGCCATATGTTTGTGTCTATTACAGCGCCATCTACCACAAAGCGAAAAAGTGGTCCAACTAAAACATTCATATTTCTTTGCGTACTACACTAATATGTAATAAAAAATAAGGGTTCCTATTAAAAAAAACGCAGCTGATATCCGTTTGACCTATGGCAGCGCCATCTAGCGGGCCAACCATAGCACCATGTGATTTCCCGCTTCAAGCTAGACAAGTTTCGTTCTTTGTAGTTTTTTCGTTTGACGCTTATTTCATGGGATATTTGGCTCGGTCACGATCAATGGACCACCCTGTATAGTGGACCACCCTGTATAGCGTCGAGAGTAAATTTTGAAATTCTGAGCGTAAGCCGAGATGTGGGGCAAAGTGCTTAGAATTTTCAATAATTTTATATTATACTTACCGAACTATAATTAAACAATTATTACAATTCTCCTAGTCTATATATTCAAGAAACTTCATGAGGGGAACTTACTATATGCAAAAAGATTACACAGAGAAAATTCTGCAGAAATTTTTCGAATAGTTTCTGAGAAAAAAAAAGTATGTTTCCCTCATGAAGTTTCTTGAATATATAGAATAGGAGAGTTTTAATAATTGTTGCAATATAATTCTTTAAGTATAATATAAAACTATGGAAAATTCCAAGCACTTTGCCCCACATCTCGGCTTGCACTCAGAATTTCAGAATTTACTCTCGAGACATCATTTATTGGATTTGTAGAAATAAGTGTTCAAAATTTCATACTCATAAACTTTCATAGATTCTGAGAAAAAGTAGACGATCTTTAAAAAACACAGTTTGTCAGGAAATACAATTTAAACTTCAACCTAACGTTTTTTAATTAGTCACCTCTTCAGAAGGCACCGGGATTTTATTCAGGGTTCGCTTTTCTTTCAAGGCTTCTCGTTTCTTGTTTCCTGATTTGTTCTCCTTATCAGGCCTTCAATTGACTTCTCACCTGCAGAGAGGCGCTGTAAGTCTATTTTTGTGAAGATGTCTAGAGTGAAAATTCCTGTCTTGAAGTCCATTCTCTCTAATACCTTAATCTTCCCTACGTTTCGCCGGCCGGTGTGGCTGAACGGTTAGAGGCGCTTCAGTCTGGAACTGCGCAACCGCTACGGTCGCAGGTTCGAATCCTGCCTCGGGCATCGATGTGTGTGATGTCCTAGGGTTGGTTAGGTTTAAGTAGTTCTAAGTCTAGGGGACTGATGACCACAGATGTTAAGTCCCATAGTGCTCAGAGCCATTTGAAGCATCTAACAACCGTAGCAGATGAAAATGTTTTTGGGCATCATTTCCATATCAGTTAATTTAGACACTCACTTGGATTCTGTGTTTTGTCATCAACACATCTTTTTAGAAGTTCAGGATACGCAGCTTTCTAGGTGGATCCTTGCAAGTTTCCTTGAAAGTAATCCACGGAATCTTTGTTCACCGAGTTATTATTAAGTGTTGCTTCCCAAAGTGTGGCAGTACCGTTGTGACACACATTTATTTTTCGAGCACTTCGGATGCGATTTCACCATTGACCGTAAAATACTTCCTGTTGAAGTTATTGATGTGACACACTGCTTCTGTGCTACTCACCAAATACCCGTGGCACCCAATATACACGTGGCAGGAAGAGAACCCCTTCCACTGGAAGTAGTTGTTGTTACAAGAGTGTTTGCTTACACGTCGCAACTATACAGCCTCGTCTCATGTACAGATTTAGGTAACCTACGGCAAATGGAGAGACGTCTACAGACGTTAAAGTAACCTCTGGCGTGCCACAGGGGAGTGTTATGGGACCATTGCTTTTCACAATATATATAAATGACTTAGTAGATAGTGTCGGAAGTTCCATGCGGCTTTTCGCGGATGATGCTGTAGTATACAGAGAAGTTGCTGCATTAGAAAATTGTAGCGAAATACAGGAAGATCTGCAGCGGATAGGCACTTGGTGCAGGGAGTGGCAACTGACCCTTAACATAGACAAATGTAATGTATTGCGAATACATAGAAAGAAGGATCCTTTATTGTATGATTATGTGATAGCGGAACAAACACTGGTAGCAGTTACTTCTGTAAAATATCTGGGAGTATGCGTACGGAACGATTTGAAGTGGAATGATCATATAAAACTAATTGTTGGTAAGGCGGGTACCAGGTTGAGATTCATTGGGAGAGTGCTTAGAAAATGTAGTCCATCAACAAAGGAGGTGGCTTACAAAACACTCGTTCGACCTATACTTGAGTATTGCTCATCAGTGTGGGATCCGTACCAGGTCGGGTTGACGGAGGAGATAGAGAAGATCCAAAGAAGAGCGGCGCGTTTCGTCACTGGGTTATTTGGTAACCGTGATAGCGTTACGGAGATGTTTAATAAACTCAAGTGGCAGACTCTGCAAGAGAGGCGCTCTGCATCGCGGTGTAGCTTGCTCGCCAGGTTTCGAGAGGGTGCGTTTCTGGATGAGGTATCGAATATATTGCTTCCCCCTACTTATACTTCCCGAGGAGATCACGAATGTAAAATTAGAGAGATTAGAGCGCGCACGGAGGCTTTCAGACAGTCGTTCTTCCCGCGAACCATACGCGACTGGAACAGGAAAGGGAGGTAATGACAGTGGCACGTAAAGTGCCCTCCGCCACACACCGTTGGGTGGCTTGCGGAGTATCAATGTAGATGTAGATGTAGATGTAGAAAACCGAAGGCAACACAAAGTAGCAACAGTTTAACATATATTATTAAGAGACAATATACAGCATGCCTGCGCTGAGTATTAACATGGTACATGACAATGTTGTTGCAGGCTCACTTGCACTGATATAATTTGGAGCATTGGTCTAGTTCTGAATTCAGTGAACGATGACTAATGTAACTTGTAGACTGTTAAGTTGCGATCTTCCTGGGGAGTGGGGGGGGGGGGGGGGAAGGGGGGAGGCGGGGGGAAGTGGCTGTAAGTCATGATTCTGTCTTCAGGCACAGCGCTGATACTATTGACCTGACTGTTGATACACACTGAGTGGAGCCGTGCCTCCACATACACTCCCAGTTGGAAACTAACTACTGGCCATTAAAATTGCTACACCAAGAAGAAATGTAGATGATAAACGGGTATTCATTCGACAAAAATATTATACTAGAACTGACTTGTGATTACATTTTCACGCAGTTTGGGTGCATAGATCCTGAGAAATCAGTACCCAGAACAACCACCTCTGGCCGTAATAACGGCCTTGATACGCCTGGGCATTGAGTCAAACAGAGCTTGGATGGCGCGTACAGGTACAGCTGCCCATGCAGCTTCAACACGATACCACAGTTCATCAAGAGTAGTGCCTGGCGTATTGTGACGAGCCAGTTGCTCGGCTACCATTGACCAGACGTTTTCAATTGGTGAGAGATCTGGAGAATGTGCTGGCCAGGGCAGCAGTCGAACATTTTCTGTATCCAGAAAGGCCCGTACAGGACCTGCAACTGCGGGCGTGCATTATCCTGCCGAAATGTAGGGTTTCGCAGGGATCGAATGAAGGGTAGAACCACGGGTCGTAACACATCTGAAATGTAACGTCCACTGTTCAAAGTGCCGTCAATGCGAACAAGAGGTGACCGAGTCGTGTAACCAATGGCACCCCACACAATAACGCCGGGTGATACGCCAATATAGCAATGACGAATACACGTTTCATATGTGCATTCACCGCGATGTCGCCAAACACAGATGCGACCATCATGATGCTGTAAACAGAACCTGGATTCATCCGAAAAAATGACGTTTTGCCATTCGTGCACCAAGGTTCGTCGTAGAGTACACCATCGCAGGCGCTATTGTCTGTGATGAAGCGTCATGGGTAACCGCAGCCATGGTTTCCGAGCTGATAGTCCATGCTGCTGCGAACGTCGTCGAACTGTTGGTGCAGATGGTTGTTGTCTTGCAAACGTCCCCATCTGTTGACTCAGGGATCGAGACGTGGCTGCACGATCCGTTACAGCCATGCGGATAAGATGCCTGTCATCTCGACGGCTAGTGATACGAGGCTGTTGGGATCCAGCACGGCGTTCCGCATTACTCTCTTCAACCCACCGATTCCATATTCTGCTAACAGTCACTGGACCTCGACCAACGCGAGCAGCAATGTCGCGATACGATAAACCGCAATCGCGATAGTCTACAATCCGACCTTTATCAAAGTCAGAAACGTGATGGTACGCATTTCTCCTCCTTACACGAGGCATCACAACAATGTTTCACCAGGCAACGCCGGTCAACTGCTGTTTGTGTATGAGAAATCGGTTGGAAACTTTCCTCATGTCAGCACGTTGTAGGTATCGCCACCGGCGCCAACCTTGTGTGAATGCTCTGAAAAGCTAATCATTTGCATATCACAGCATCTTCTTCCTGTCGGTTAAATTTCGCGCCTGTAGCACGTCATCTTCGTGGTGTAGCAATTTTAATGGCCAACAGTGTAGTTGCATCACATAAAGCGGAAAAACAGTCCAAGACGTATGTGGTCTCTGTGGCGTTTCACCATGACACTAAGTTGCACATCTCTGTGGAGACTAGTCTTCACGTGTGGTCCCCTCTTTGTGTATGGGTGTGCCTTGTATATTTTGACGGACTCAGCAGCTACTGTTTGCTATTTTTTCCTTTTTTTAATGCTCCGTTGCCTAAATTTGCCATTGAGAAGATTTTATTTTTATTACGGTTGTATCTTATTACCAGGCACATTTCTTGAGCAGAAGGGAGTCGTGCCTATATCTCTATTTTGATTTGTAATAAAGTTGGATTACGCAGCTAAATATTCTTGAGGCCGCCTCCACAACTCCCAGCTCTTCCACTCCTCAACCCGAATGCCACTGCATCCTTATCAGCTGTTCAGTCCGACAGTATCACGTCCTTTTCTAATAAAAAAGTCGTCACCGAAAGAAATAAGTGTGCAACGCGATCGTAGTTTCTAGCGTGAGCTGAAGACAGGTAACGAATACTGTACAGCACGAGCACCTGCTTTGGAGTGAAAGCACTTACCGTGGCAGAGGCATGTGCAGCCGGCACTGGGACTGCCTGTGGGATGGGATAAAAACTACGGCCCCTGCTGCCGCTGCGGCCAGCCGAGGATTTAATTAGGACAGTCCGCTAATTACGGGATAGCCCCAGCCCTCCGGGTCGGCGCCGCACGACGGTCACTCTGTCTGGCCGTGCCTTCCACCTGCTCTGGAGACGCACTCAACGTTTCCTGTCTTCTCCTTGCTTAGCAAAGGATCCTTTGAAGGAACGCAGTCGGTACGACACTACGCCCGTTTTCAGTAGGAGCAGGCTTCCGATCTAAGTCTCGCGGTACACTTTGAGGTTTCCCGTAGATTCGCTTGGCTCGGTACTCCATACCATCGAATGGAATAAGTTTACTGTTATCAGTCACTGTATATGTCTACAACGCGTTTCGAAGTTTTAAACCTCCATGACGTGGATTTACATGTGTTAGTATTACGTATCTGTGGCGTGTGTTACGATTTTGGGGTAATTTGTGGCACAGCCTCTAGTGGTCACAGGCTCCTATCTCTCTCGTAACACATCACATGTAAACTGTCTTATTTCGTAAACAAAGATGGTGTCTGTTTCCAGACGACAGAGTAAGTAGCCTGTGACCACTGGAAAAACTGGAAATTTGTGGTATGTTCCTATGGGACCAAACCGATGAGGTCACACACACTGCTTCATCTAACTTAAATTAACTTGCGCCAAGGACAAGACACATACCCATGCCCGGAGGAGACGCGTAAACCGGGACAAGGCACTGGGCCGGCCGCTGTGACCGAGCGGTTCTAGGCGCTACAGTCTAGAACTATGCCACCGCTACGGTCGCAGGTTCGAATCCTGCCTCGGGCATGAATGTGTGTGATGTCCTTAGATTAATTAGGTTTAAGTAGTTCGAAGTTATAGGGGACTGATGACCTCAGAAGTTAAGTCCCATAGTGCTCAGAACCATTTGAACCATTTTTGAACAAGGCGCTGTGACCACTGGAGACAGTGCGACAGGTTACCCCAAGACGGGGGTTTATACCTTCGAAACGGGTTGTGGATATAAATAAACAGAGACTGGTAACAGAAAACTTGTTCTTTCATTCGACACCAGTAACAATGATGGTAAAGCCTAACCTAAAATGTTCGCATTTAAAGTTAAAACTCCATACCATGTTCTTTGCTGCTGTCATTGACTGCATATACGTCATAGATACCCACCAGATTTTGCTCCCGGACACCGTCTTCAGGATTCTGACTGCTCGGTGTACACTGACACCTGCAGAATATGGGATTCGGATGATAAGGTTTCGGCCTGTAGTCGGCCTGTAGTCTGTAATTCCTTCGTGTCTTAATTCATAGTGGCTGCTGGATGAATATGGTGTCTGTTATTTTCGACATGTCCGAAGAAACAGACACCACATATATGTAATTAAGGCAAGGACGGCCAATGATGTCTTCAGCACGGATGCACGCCAGGTTCCAACTCTGATGGGAATCGGTGAAATTTCGCAAGTAATGAGGGCAAGCGGCACTAAGTTAGTAGTATGTGAATAGGCTGAGAATTTGGATCTTTCGAGTGTCGTGCTAGTGTGTGTGTGTGTGTGTGTGTGTGTGTGTGTGTGTGTGTGGGGGGGGGTCAAATGGTTCAAATGGCTCTGAGCACTATGGGACTTAACATCTATGGTCATCAGTTCCCTAGAACTTAGAACTACTTAAACCTAACTAACCTAAGGACATCACACGACACCCAGCCATCACGAGGCAGGGAAAATCCCTGACCCCGCCGGGAATCGAACCCGGGAACCCGGGCGTGGGAAGCGAGAACGCTACCGCACGACCACGAGATGCGGGCTGTGTGTGTGTGTGTGTGTGTGTGTGTGTGTGTGTGTGTGTGTGTGTGTGTTTTGAACCGGGGACCTATAAACGACGGAGAGGTTTCGTCCCGCAGTAGCCCCCAGTGGTTCACAACCTTACAACAGGCCACAGTAGTCCACCCAACCTACCGCCGCACCACACTGGACCCAGGGCTACTGTGCGGTTCGGCTCCCAGGGGAACCGCCGTCCCCCGGGGAACGTCTCATCCCAGGCGAGTGTAGCCCCAAATGTTTGCGTGGTAGAGTAATTATGGTGTACGCATACGTGGAGACAGTGTTTGCGCAGCAATCGCAGACATAGTGTAACTAAGGTGGAATTCGCAGAGGCAGACGGGGAGGCCAGCACACAGCAACGTCCCCCACATAACCTCCCGACCGGCGCCGTCACTGTGTCCACACTTGGCTCCATTGCGGTGCCGACGGAAATTTTTGAACCCGAAGGCGGGACTCGTTGCCGTCGTCTGACGCAGGATGATATGTTGTCAAACAGCGTTCGCCACGGCTGCGCAAGCGGAGACGCAGATAGGTACCGGGAGCCTGTGACAATCCCCCACACGAGGGTAACGAAGTCAAAAAAAAAAAATGGTTCAAATGGCTCTGAGCTCTATGGGACTTAACTTCTGAGATCATCAGTCCCCTAGAACTTAAAACTACGTAAACCTAACTAACCTAAGGACACCACACACATCCATGCCCGAGGCAGGATTCGAACCTGCGACCGTAGCGGTCGCGGGGTTCCAGACTAACGAAGTCACACGGGCGGACGACTCCCACCTCACGATGTCACCTGGCGGTGACAGTGACGGACAACTTCGCACAGCGATCACGCCAGCACCTGTCCCCTGTGTGGACGGCGTAACAAACAACGCGCGGATGGAGACAGTTGTCTCCCTTCGGGCATCGTTCAAACACTCCCTCACAGAGGGAGACCATATGGACACTGACAACACTCCCATGCCACAACGGCGTAGGGAGATGATCAAATAGACGTATCGGGGATCCCAGTTGGGTCCACTCACCAATGAGTTACAGGCGTGCCCCCTGCGGTAGGGGGGATGGGGTACGTTCACCCCTTGACTAAACCACCTCCTCTCTCAATTACGGTAGATCAGCTTCCAGCGAGCACGGGACAGTACATAGTGGCCATAGTCAACACCAATGTGATTTGCAGTATGGTGAAGACACAGTTACTCAGAGTCGGGCGTCCGACCATCGTCGTCGTTGTCAACAGTTTATTACCACCCTCCTCAAGCCATGTCAGTACACTGGTGACTACTGTTTCCACCTTTGCTGACCACCATCGAGCCGGCCGCGGTGGTCTCGCGGTTAAGGCGCTCAGTCCGGAACCGCGCGACTGCTACGGTCGCAGGTTCGAATCCTGCCTCGGGCATGGATGTGTGTGATGTCCTTAGGTTAGTTAGGTTTACGTAGTTCTAAGTTCTAGGGGACTGATGACCACAGATGTTAAGTCCCATAGTGCTCAGAGCAATTTGAACCATTTTGAACCACCATCGACAGTTTTTTTTATGACGATAGAACAGCAGATGATGTGACATCACACGTATCCTCTAGGCTACTGAGGCGACGTCCTTTGCGGCGGCAGCTGCTATGGACGCGGTGGTGGACGCTATCGCAGAAGGCGAGACGAACAAATCGCCAGACCGAGATGGCCTTCAGATTGAATTCCACCGGGCGTTCCGTGACCTGGTGATAATACGGTGGATCAGATGTCCCCGGAGCTCTGACTCCCATCTTCCACGTGTCAACAGCCTTTGTGGTCGGCATTTTTATTCCGTTACATAAACCGTCCCGAGGTCCGGAGATCACAAACTTTCGCCCTCTTACTCTTCTCAAGGCGAAGATCAATGCGCGCCTACTGGCGGCACGCATACACATGGCACTGCCCTCAATTCTTTGAAGGAGCAGACGTCACGCGGCAGTGGTGCCAACTTACAAACTGCGACGGTCGAATGTCTCTTCGCGCTCGCCATGTCGTGCCGTCTCCGTGCGGTGCAAGTATCAGTCGACTTCGATAGTGCCCTTGATAGGGTCCGACACCAGTTTCTTCTATGTGTACGCGGTTTCCTCGGCCATTCGTCGATACCTTGAGACGCCTGCTTATCAGAGCCACATCAACTGTTCAAGTCAACGGTCGGCAGACGGGACCGATTCCAATACAGCATTCTGCCAGACAGGGCTGTCCACTGTGCTGTTCTCATCGCCCTCGAACCCTTATCGGAGGCCTCCTACTGCACCTTAAGAGACCTACCCTATGCTGGGCATATGCGGATGACGTGCTGCTCCTGACACGTACACCTACAGAAATAAATAATGCCATCGTATTGATCCGACAGTATGGAAGAACTTCGGACTGCATCCTCAATGAGACCAAATCAGCAATTATGAACATTGGTCTTGCACTGCCGTTGTCCACCTGCATTACCTGGATATCATATTTACCGAACATACCGTTCGTAAGACAGCCTACGCTTACCGCAGTTTGCTTTACCGCAGCCGGATTCAATCCAGCGCGTGGCCTACGTCAATACCTATTTCGCTTCCGAGCTAATACACCTTGCTCAAATCTTCCCTCTGCCAAAGGTCCTTGGGCGACAATTCCAGGCGGCAGATGCGCTCGAAGGAGCACGCGCTACATCTCCCAACTTATCTTCCTTCGTTTTCTCCTTTATTCCTCTCTTTATATTTCTGTTTGCTGTCATGTCCGCAGTGTTTGCGGGCCTTACTGAGCACAGCCCTTAAAAAGAAATTCATAATAATAAAAATAAGCCGGCCGGGGTGGCCGAGCGGTTCTAGGCGCTACAGTCTGGAACCGCGCGACCGCTACGGCGCAGGTTCGAATCCTGCCTCGGGCATGGATGTGTGGCCGGCCGATGTGGCCGAGCGGTTCTAGACACTCAGTCCGGAACCGCGCGACTGCTACGGTCGCAGGTTCGAATCCTGCCTCGGGCATGGATGTGTGTGATGTCCTTACGTTAGTTAGGTTTAAGTAGTTCTAAGTTCTAGGGGACTGATTACCTTAGAAGTTAAGTCCCACAGTGCTCAGAGCCATTTGAGCCAATAAAAATAAAAACCAAGAAATTAAGAAAGTGTAGTTGACACAGCAGTCGCCACTGGTGATGGGGACGACGTGGTCAGGTCTCGTGTCGTGGGCCCTACCAATTTCGCTCCCTTACCCCCTGACAATCGTCGTGTCTTCGGTAATATAAAAGAAGTAAAAAATAAAAACAGTCGACAGAGCACGTGAAAAAAAGTAAGCAGTCCAGCACAAATTTTCAACTTTCTTTGTTCATTTCAGTGAATGCCCACTTGCAGCTAATGTCTGTAATTCCTTTGTGCCTTAACATAAAAATGTTCCCAGAAGCGACTGTATGCAAAGTTAGACGAGGAGGTTGAACTATACCGAACGTTTGTCCCGCCTACACGCTGAATACATAGGTTGACCGTCTACTAGATGAAGTTATAAAAGTGTGCCATGGATTCCAGCACGAATTGATTGAAAGCTCGCACCCTAACGGCTGGTATAATTCTGATAACCGAATTTCACTAACATGCTGATGCCATTCATACCAACAATTATGTTCAGGGCCATGTGAAGTGAGCAGTGCCGAGGTGACTGTATTTGAGCAAAACAGCACTTACAATGATCTGGTAGTGCAGGCTGCCATCGCTAGCAGACAGTGCTGCACTTGACGAAGGCATGTACAATCTGCCACCAAGATATGTACTGTGTGACATCCCGCAATCAAGTTTTCTTTGTGGTTCATTCTAAAACTGCTTTCTCTTTACACTCCGCCAACATCTATGAGAGCCAGTCATACGTTAAACAAATCTCATACGTCCATATGACATCACAGAGCAGTTCACCAGTCGGTGCCTTCTGTTACAAAAGCTATCCTCGCTGCACAGTCCTCGAGAAAACTGAGAAGCTAGTTCCTCACACTCCCAACTCTTCCCAAACTTGTACTCTGTGTTGGCCATTTGCGGAAGAATTCAGACAGTCGGCAAATGTTATCACAGGAACGACTTTTGCACTCTGTGGACGCCTTAATTAGACGTACAGCCGTTTCGTTCTCCGAAGCAAAAGCTGTTTTGGCCCCTAGTTACAATACACAGCGCCTGGCCAGAAACATCCACTGCCTTGCTCTCTGGGGTCAGTTCACAGGAACTCGCTTAGGTGTCGCTTCCTCGCAACCATCGAAATCCGTAACGACAGCTCATCCTCAGTGGCGACACTAAACTAAAGGCTCGTCTCCAGATTCAGAAGTAGAAGAAAAATAACAAGTTACCATCAAGATGTTAATTGGGATATTAATTAGAAAAATGAAGCTGACCAACCACATAATACAAATAAATCTTTGCTTTAATTAATGTCATACAGTGGATACGTTCGAACCTTCCTTCCAATCTCATTGCGAGACTGAATATTATGAAAAAAAAAACAACTGAATATTATGATATTATAATGAGAAACAGGCCAAATGGCTTTCCACTTTTCAAGGTGTGGTTCTGTAAGGGCTTCAGAATACGTGTACCATAAACTCTTCATTTCCTCGAAAACGTTTCGCAGACAGAAGTTCTTAAGATGTAGGAGTAACCGGAATTCAAAGTGCGCTAGTGCTATTGAGTACCATTTAAGCACGCGGGTCAAAAAGTTTGTCAGCCCAGGAGACAACGCGTCAGTATCGTGTAACAGTGCCTCTAGTCCTGACAATGGTCTCAGTTCAGTGAGGAAGAGAATCACCAAGTCCGTGCTGTATCTGATCAGAAGCATCTCATTGGTGATAGCCGCGCGGGATTAGCTGAGCGGTCTGGGGCGCCGCAGTCATGGACTGTGCGACTGGTCCCGGCGGAGTCCTCCCCCGGGCATGGGTGTGTGTCTTTGTCCTTAGGATAATATAGGTTAAGTATTGTGTAAGCTTAGGGACTGATGACCTTAGCAGTTAAGTCCCATAAGATTTCACACACATTTGAACATTGGTGATTAGATCCCTTGGAACTACGGAACTATAAGGATATTGACTGCTACGGTTCGCTAGCTGTTCCAAATGATCCCAGACACATTCTAGGTGACTATCGTTCGGTGATTTACTGACCCACTCTAGATGTCATAAGGTGCCGAGGTATTCGTCTATCCAGAAATGTGTGTGTGTGTGTGTGTTCAAAATGGTTCAAATGGCTCTGAGCACTATGGGACTTAACATCTATGGTCATCAGTCCCCTATAACTTAGATCTACTTAAGTCTAACTAACCTAAGGACATCACACAACACCCAGTCATCACGAGGCAGAGAAAATCCCTGACCCAGCCGGGAATCGAACCCGGGAACCCGGGCGCGGGAAGCGAGAACGCTACCGCACGACCACGAGCTGCGGACTGTGTGTGTGTGTGTGGGGGGGGGGGGGGGGGGGCTCTATAACACGGCGTTTGGAGGATGGGAATGTCCACATAGCATTCTTATTATAGAGATGAAAAAAGAGAGGGCAGCACTTCTTGGTACGACAGATACGCTCAAAACATCAAAGAACTGTCTCCGGCCTCAAATACACCTCACTCACACTGCGGGTTAAACGCCTTATATGGCTGTCGGTGTCCTCGACGTATCGCATCATTTAAAAAAAAAGGCAAAATCGCGACTTGTCGGATAACATACACGCCTCCTGCCACGTGCTGTCCAGCTTTTGTGTTGCTTGACCCAGTAAAGACGTGTAGCCTTATGTGTGGGTCGCGAAAACGCCACTTCTCGGCAGATAGAGTTTTTCTGCAGTATTCCGCAAGCTCATAAAACTCTGAACCTGGATATCTGAAACACACCTGACAAGTGCATTGTGATACAACATACCTCTAAGTGGTGGTGCAGTGGTCAGCACGTTAGACTCGTATTTTCTGTGGTTTCCCTACATCGCTACAGGCAAATGCCGGGATGGTTCCTGTGAAAGGGTACGGCAGATTTCTTTCCCCATCCTTGCAACATTCCATTCTGATTCGTTTCTAATGGCCTCGATGACGACGGGACGTTAAACTCCAATCTTCCTTCCTTCCTTGTTCATACCTCTAAGCAGGCACTGCAGTCGTGTGAAAGACATGTGTACACATCCCCTGCATCAGTCCAAAGTAAGCCCTTTCAGGAGACAGGTACAGTCAGCAAGGGCAGTAGAGCGACCATCGCGATTTGCTGTATGCGGCCGCGCCGGTCGATAAGGTAATTTGGGGCAGCTATTCCCAGTGGCCAGTCGTCGCAGGGGGGACGGCGAGCGCCCAAATCTGCTTTTATGGCCGCGCTCTGCTTTATGGAGTCGGCCCCCTGCTGTTAGTCCCGGTCCATCTGCCCCGTAATCAGATCGAATACTTCGTGAGTGCTTGTTTCCGTTCGGTTCGTCGTTGCTCATTTAGTTGAATTGTTAATACATCGTAATACGGATTTTAGTAAGTGACATCTGTATAAAAGGAGAAACCTGGAAAAAAATTTACGGTTAATGAAGAAGAAATGAAAATTTTGAGGTTTATCGATGACATTATAATTCTGATAGAGACAGTAAAGTATTTGTAAGTTAAATTGAACAGAATGAGTAGTGTATTAAACAGATGTAAGATAAACATAAATAAAACTAAAAGGTGATACAATGTAGTCGAATTAAATATGGCTATGCTAAGGGAATTAGATGAGGAAATTAAACACTGAAAGTAATAGATGAATTCTGCTATTTGGGCAGCAAAATAACTGACGATGAGTGAGTTAGAGAGGGCATAATGTACGTGCTCGCAGAAGTAAGAACCGCACTTCTTGAAATCAGAAATTTAGCATCGAATGCAAATGTAAATGTTAGAAAGTCTCTGAAGGTACTTGTTCATAGCATAACCTTGTATGGAATTGAAAAGTGCACGATAAATAGTTCAGACAAAAAGATAGTAGAAGCTTTTGAGATTTGGCACTACAAGAGAGTGCAGAAGAATAGACGGGTGAGAGAATAACTAATGAGGAGCTACTCAATTGAAGTGGGGAAAAAGAAAATTGTGGCACAGCTTGACTAAAAGAAGGGATCCTTTGGTAGGACAAATGCAGTGGCATCAAGGAATTGTTGGTATTGTAATGAAGGGAAGTGCGTGTGGGGGCGGAGGGTAAAAATTGTCGACTGAGACCAAGGCTTGTAGGGTAACATGGTTGCAGTAATTATTCAGAGACGTAGAGACTGGTTTAGAATGGCTTGGAGAGCTCCATCAAACTGATCCTCGGACTGAAGACGACGGATACAACAGCAACAGCAACACAGATAATGTTAATCATGACTAATGTAGTTAATATGGCAAAAACATGGCTCAGTGGTTAAACCTCAGGACTCCTTTCCACGAAGAGCAGGATTCTAACCCCTTCACTGTCCTATCTTTTTCCATTAGAGCTTTACCCAGTAGAAGGCCACTGTGACCGTGGCCGAAACATTGGTTTCTACGGTATAGTTTCTTATACACGGTGTTACAAAACGGTACGGCCAAACTTTCAGGAAACATTCCTCACACACAAATAAAGAAAAGATGTTATATGGACATGTGTCCGGAAACGCTTCATTTCCATGTTAGAGCTCATTTTAGTTTCGTCAGTATGTACTGTACTTCATCGATTCACCTCCAGTTGGCCCAACTGAAGGAAGGTAATGCTGACTTCGGTGCTTGTGTTGACATGCGACTCATTGCTCTACAGTACTCGCATCAAGCACATCAGTACGTAGCAGCAACAGGTTAGTGTTCATGACGAACGTGGTTTTGCAGTCAGTGCAATGTTTACAAATGCGGAGTTGGCAGATGCCCATTTGATGTATGGATTAGCACGGGGCAATAGCCGTGGCTCGGTACGTTTGTATCGAGACAGATTTCCAGAACGAAGGTGTCCCGACAAGAAGACGTTCGAAGCAATTGATCGGCGTCTTAGGGAGCACAGAACATTCCAGCCTATGACTCGCGACTGGGGAAGACCTAGAACGACGAGGACACCTGCAATGGACGAGGCAATTCTTCGTGCAGTTGACGATAACCCTAATGTCAGCGTCAGAGAAGTTGCTGCTGTACAAGGTAACGTTGACCACGTCACTGTATGGAGAGTGCTACGGGAGAAGCAGTTGTTTCCGTACCACGTACAGCATGTGCAGGCACTATCAGCAGCTGATTGGCCTCCACGGGTACACTTCTGCGAATGGTTCATCCAACAATGTGTCAATCCTCATTTTAATGCAAATGTTCTCTTTACGGATGAGGTTTCATTCCAACGTGATCAAATTGTAAATTTTCACAATCAACATGTGTGGGCTGACGAGAATCCACACGCAATTGTGCAATCACGTCATCAACACAGATTTTCTGTGAACGCTTGGACAGGCATTGTTGGTGATGTCTTGATTGAGCCCCATGTTCTTCCACCTACGCTCAATGGAGCACGTTATCATGATTTCATACGGGATACTCCACCGGTGCTGGTAGAATATGTGCCTTTACAATTCGATACAACATGTGGTTCATGCACGATGGAGCTCCTGTACATTTCAGTCGAAGTGTTCGTACGCTTCTCAACATCAGATTCGGTGACCGATGGATTGGTAGAGGCGGACTAATTCCATGGCCTCCACGCTCTCCTGACCTCAACCCTCTTGACTTTCATTTATGGGGGCATTTGAAAGTTCTTGTCTACGCAACCCCGGCACCAAGTGTAGAGACTCTTCGTGCTCGTATTGTGGACGGCTGTGATACAATACGCCGTTCTCCAGGGCTGCATCAGTGCATCAGGGATTCCATGCGACGGAGGGTGCATGCATGTATCCTCGCTAACGGAGGACATTTTGAACATTTCCTGTAACAAAGTGTTTGAAGTCACGCTGGTACGTTCTGTTGCTGTGTGTTTCCATTCCATGATTAACGTGATTTGCAGAGAAGTAATAAAATGAGCTCTAACATGGAAAGTAAGCGTTTCCGGACACATGTCCACATAACATATTTTCTTTCTTTGTGTGTGAGGAATGTTTCCTGAAAGTTTGGCCGTACCTTTTTGTAACACCCTGTATTATGACGCGGTCCAATACTAAGATAACTTTTATGTCAACTGACTCTGGCCGCGGAAGCCTACGCAATTATATTCTTTCGGTTTTGTTTCCTTGTTTACATACTCCACGTTCAATCACATCCCAGATATGTTCGACGGGTCCAGATCTGGTGAGTTCGAGGGCCACCAGACTGACTGGAACTCGCCACTGAGTTCCTCGAACCACTCCGTCACACTCCTGGCCTTGTGACATGGGGCATTAGCTCGTTGAGAAATGCCACTGCCGTCGGGTAGCGTGATCGTCATGAAGGGGTGTACGTGCCAGTGTACGATACTCCTTTGCCGTCATGGTGCCTTGCAAAACCTCCACTGGACACATGGATTCCCACGTGAATATTCCCCAGAGCATGATGCAGCCGCCGCCAGCGGAACAGGTGTCGAGGAGCTCTTCCCCTGGATGACGATGGATTCGCTCCAACTCATCGTCATGATAAAGAGGCTATCGGGATTCATCAGACCACGCAACGCTCAGCCATTGCGTAAACGTCGAGAGCCGATGGTCACGTGCCCATTGAAGACGTGATTGCCGATGCCGTGGTGTTAACATTGGCACATACAGGGACCGTCGGCTGTGGAGGCCCATCGTTAGGAGTGTTCTATGCGCTGTGTGTTCAGACACACCTGTATTCTGCCCGCATTAAAGTCTGATGTTAGTACCGCCACAGTTCGCCGCCTGTCCTGTTTTACCAGTCTGCCCAGCCTACAATGTCCGACGTCTGTAACGGGGGGTGGCCACCCAACCCCACGACGTCTGGACTTGGTTTCACCTTGTTTGCGCCACCTGTTGAAGGCACTCACTGCAGCACTCTCCGAACAGCCGACAAGCCGTGCAGTTTCCGAAATGCTCTTGCCGAGCCTCCGGCCCATCTCAATCTGCCCTCGGTCAAACTCAGACAGACCGTGCGCATTCCATTCTACACTCGGACAGCACCCTCACTGATACTACGTGTGCACCGTGTGTGTGTATGCTTAGCAGTCATTCCTCGCCAGGCGACGATGCTGCTATCACTTGGACGGGCGTATACCGACATAGGCCGATGGTCATAATGTTGTGGCTGAGCAGTATAAGTAACACTGAAAATTACCCTGGGTTTATGCATTACCTCAAACTATATGTTTCTGCAACTGGCTGGGTGAGCTGGTTCTGTTCAAATGTGTGTGAAATCTTATGGGACTTAACTGCTAAAGTCGTCAGTCCCTTAAGCTTACACACTACTTAAGGGGCTCCAGAACGCCCTATACTTGCAATGTTAAAATAACGGTTATAAATTACATCTTTCCTCACAAAGTATTTGAGGTAGGAAGTTGAACGTTTTACACATTATTTATTGGAATATGGGCTACAACTTAACACAAGGATTTTACAAAATTTTAGTTCAGTTATTAAAGATGATTTTTTTTCAATTGTAATGAAAATTCACAACATTTTTTTGCAATTTTTTATTTATATATTCAAAAATATACAGTTTTTTGGAAAAAGGCTGTGTTAAATTATGCAGAAGGTAATGTGTAACATTTACTGAAAGTTTGAAACAAATATGTTTGGAAGATCCTTAGAAAACATGTAATTAGTATGAGAAAATAAAAGTTTTGGGAATCGAGCGACAAAGATTGGATTAACTTTTTAGTGCATTCCAGGTCCATAGGATGGATTATCTTCATCCTCTGCAAACTCCTCCTCCAGCTTCCTCTTGTTCCTCCTCCTGTTTACTCTTGCTTGTATTTCTAGACTCTTTACAGCCCTGTCTGCAGCCCGAAGGCGTTCCTCGTCTAAAGCAAACATCGCTCGTTGTTGTGTTCGTAGATTTTGCTACCATTTTCTTCAGTTGCAGTTACAGCAACACTGTTCCAAAAGGTGGTCATGTATGAACACTTATCACATTTCAGTTGTATTTCACTAGCAAGTCCTACGTGCTTTATTATGGAGAGTTCCAGACCAACTTCACTACAATGAATACATCTTACACAGTTTGAAAAAATTCCTTTGAGAACCGACGTATCAAATATTTCATTCACATCCGATTCGCCCATAAAACATTCATAGTTTTCACTCATTGAACCAAGCTTCTTCGGTGAAGTATTTTCTTTCCCACTTTGACTGCTATGGGCAGGTGTACTTGAGGGGTTAGGTTCACTCACTTGGTTATCGTCTTTATTGTTTACAGTAATAACACATACCTTTGGCTTTCCAACATTTCTCCTTTTCTTAGAAGCCTTCAGAGGATTTCTAATAACTTTACTTTTACTCATTATTATACTTCAACAAAACAGAGACTCAAGAAACACAATTAATTACGAATATTTTCGAGATAACGACAGAGTAAATAAACATGAAACAATCGACAATCACACCAGCGATATATATTGAACCATCACAGGTTAGCCACAACACATACTTTATCTCACATCACTAAAATGTACCTGATGAACACGGACGTTAATAATAACACCATTTGACAACAGTTTAACAGCGCCACAGTGGGTCACGCCCATGTAGAACACATTTCAAAAAAAATTTAAAAATAGTTGTAGTCTTCGGAATTGAATAAATTATATATCTATTAAAAGGTAATAGTCTGCAGATTCAGAAAACGCAAAAAAGTAAAAATTGAACTTTTCATGATTTTGAGCCTTTCCGGAGCCCCTTAACCAAAATCATCCTAACGACAAACACACACACCCATGCCCGAGGGAGGACTCGAACCTCCGCCGGGACCAGCCGCACAGCCCATGACTGCACCGCCCCAGACCGCTCGTGAGCTGGTTCTCCAGTTCAACGAATTCAAGAACGTGTAGTCTTTAATAGGACCTTTTTGATAGTTGTGCAATCAATCTTCAGCTAAATGGCCTCTTTCCTACACTTAAATAAATTACGTAAAACGCGGAAAGTGTTCTCGTAAGTTTCGTCTAGCTACGCACAGATCTGATATGCATGATGTACGAAGAGGACGAGACTGCATAGCTCAGATAGCGTGAGCGGACAGATGTCTCTGTGGCGGCAATCAGTATGCAAGCGGGCCGCCCTTGGCCACTCCCTCACGAGCTTCTTATGCGTTGCCAAGGCCGACGCAACTCCATTCACAAACCGAGAGCAGCAAGATTAATGTGCAGCAAGACAATGCGAAGGACGTTGCCAGGCGAAATTAGACTCTCATTCTGCTGACATTTCGCTGTCACGGTAATCATTGATATTTGTTATTGCGTGTGAGGAACACAACGTCAACGCAGGTCATTACAGACACAATACTAGCTCAGTTGTCACAGGGGTACATGGTTCTAGACGAGAAGGTGATTAATATCAAGTTTTCACATTCAGTAGCAGTGACTCGGGGAAACCACGATAAGCAAACGGGATGTGAAACACGTTATTCTGGAGTAACAGCGTGACGTCGCTCGGTTTTATTTGCTGTTATGTGCAGTTGCGATGCTGTAGGGAGACAGGTGGAATGATAGTGGGGTCGGACGAAACGTATTGTTCATCATGACACTGGCGGGTGTCGTTCTTGCAGCTGTATTCCCGCGTCGGCGTTCATTTGAATCCTGGTCAGAATATTATGGCGCCATCGTTTTCAGCAGCACAGGCCGTCGATGTTTTGATCACCGAATTAATAGCCGGGTGATGGTGAGTAATGGACGCATTTACTCGTCGAATCAGCAGAGTAATTGATAGGTCGTTGGAGGCTGTTAATGACAGGCACATACAGCGAGGTCGCAACGAGAGCGGCTGCTCTTTGGATGCTGCTGATACGAAATACGTAAAAAGCAAAAGAAACCACTCTGTCAATCAAGAAAGTCAACTGGTATAGAAGTGAGGAAGATGATAAGGATTTAACGTTCCGTCAACAAGATCGTTAGAAACGCAGCGCAAGCCCGGATTGGGAAAGAATGGGGAAGGAAGTCGGGTGCGTCCTTTTCAAAGGAGCATCCCAGCATTTCTCTTAGGGGAACATACATCTGTATGGTCAGACGAGGATTAGAACCATCAGCCCCTTAAGGCTTGTTCAGTGTCGTACTATTGCTCCACGTTGCTCGGTAACAGCTTTCGAGAGCAAAATGACTGTTTCTGGAGGTTGGTCATGATGGGACCGAGCCACCTACCATGGTAGATGTATCATAATAAATAAAAAATATATAGATAAAAGGACAAAAAATTAAAGTATAGAACAATTGCATTATTAGTAAATATTCTGCGTGTACGAAATTGTGTTATTCGGACTTCCTCTCTTACATTTCAATTGAAGATGCAGGCAGCCGACTCCGAGGGCGCCAGTCCGTCTAAAAATGTAGAATATCCTCCCAACCTTACTTCAATAAAAATACTTAATATTGTTGTTAAGCCCTCTCTCATTCAGAATCACATGTAACACATAATGCTCATAGCATGTCATACTTCGAGCAATACATCTTAGCGCGGCTGCTCCCGTCGGAGGTTCGAGTCCTCCCTCGGGCATGGGTGTCTGTGTTCTCTTTAGCGTAAGTTAGTTTAAGTTAGATTAAGTAGTGTGTAAGCCGAGGTACCGATGACCTCAGCAGTTTGGTCCCATAGTCCTTACCACAACTTTCCGATTTCCCATACATCTTAACCATCCTTATTCATATGAGAGAGAGAGTGAAACAAAATCATGTACAAAGAAAAGTGAATGATGTTTTTTGTTCATTTGTCTGCACCCTAGCGCGCATTTATAATTAATGTCTTTGCCGGTCGATCGATGTTTCATTTTTTTCAAAAATAAAATTTAACTTTACCATTTCCAGGGGTTCTTTCACAATGTACCTACACTGTACTTTGACATGGTATCGAGACGTACAGTGTTTTTGCACATTCATATTTATATTTACTCAAGCTAATAGGGGTCGATGCCCTTTATTTGTCGGCTTCTCTTTTGTTTAATGGAATGGATATGTCAGCTTATCCTATGCATGTTAATCTTCTACAAGAAATTGAAAGATTATATACATTACCCGAAATAGCTCCAGCCAAATGCCGGGATGGTTCATTCTAAAGAGCACGGCCGACTTCCTTTCCCATCCTTCCCTAATCCGATGAGACCGATGACTTCGCTGTTTGGTCTCCTCCCCCAAAACAACCCAACCCAACCCAATAATGTTCAGTTTGCTTCGGACTCGCTGCCGGGTTATGCGCTTCCCCACTAGTAGGTTAGGCGGCTTAGCACGAGACGCTAACGGTCAAATGCTAGTTGATACCGCCGCAGGTGCGTGCACTCGTTTTCTTAGTATTGATTTCACACTGAGTGTCACACTTTCACCTGAGTATTACATATTAAAGAATGGCCATGACATTTGTGTTCATTCTGGGTGCATTAAGTGTATGTTTATTGTTCAAAATCCGACGCTTCGTGCGTTGTGTTCCAAAAATGAACAGCATAGAGACAGAAGTGATGGCACTTTCTGCAGGACCTCACCATCATTTTGCAGGACAATGCTCAAGCACGTACAGTTCAAGCTGTTGTTGATTTGTTTGACTGATGGGCCTGCTAAGTGCTGTATCACCTACTGCACACCCCTGACTTAAGCCCTCGTAAGTTCAACTCGATTTCTAAACTGGAGGAAACACTTCACGGCTTTCGCTTCAGAACTGCTACAAATTCGTCGGGCAATAGACCGCGCCGTTCGAACTGTCAACACAACTGGCACTGCTAAGAGTATCCTACGACTTCCACATCGCTGGCAAAGGGTTATATACAAGGCTGGTGATTACTTTGACAGTCAGTAAAACTATGAAACACGTATCTGTTTTGTACGAGCTGTAAATAAATAGTTGCCACTATTATACTTCCAACTCTCGTATCTTGAGTATAGCTTAGGATTTAATTAAACCTCTTCGTACATATATCAATAGGTTCCTTAGTTCTTAGAAGTAATTGCTTAGTATTTCCGTTTACTTTGCAATTAAATTAGGTACATGTACACATCGAATTCCTATTTTTTTGCGCCTTCTGCCAGTCTGCCGCGAATGCGCGCAGGTCAATGTCTCCTCTCCTACTACTGACGGCAGCGCGTATTGTTGAGCGTGCACAGCTCGGCCATAAGCTAATTTTGTTTATACTTTCGCTTCGAGTGAAGCGGTGTATTACTTCTCATTCCTGTTGATTTTATGTTTAAGTGTACAAATCCAAAGAATTACTTATACCTATACACATTATTTTATTTTAAAATACACTCCATAAGAAAAAATTACACTTGGGGTTATGTACTCCATGTAAAACTATCTTGTGCTAGAAAGAAAAAAGGCTACCTAACTTCATCATTCTATAAAATCTTTTATATCTTTGTAAGGGTGGAGCCCCTTTTCTCTCCCTGTTTTCTCACAGACTGATCTCTACGTTTCAAGGTAAGGTATCTTGGAAATTATATATGGCCCTGAATAGAGTAATTGATACTTTTTATTCAGTTTGTTAAATTTTGTCGATTTAAGGTGCGTTCGTAAGAGGACTCGTTGCCCTTCAGGAAATTGTGTAACACGTTTCAGTTTCTTATTATAAATTTTCTTTCTGTACTCGGCCCTGTTTTCTAATGTAATCATGGCTTGTTTGATTTCGTCTGCTAGTGTCATTTCTGTTCGCCGCTCGTGGTCTCGTGGTAGTGATCTCGCTTCCCAAGCACGACGTCCCGGGTTCGATTCCCGGCGGGGTCAGGGATTTTCACCTGCCCCGAGATGACTGGGTGTTGTTGTGTCGTCTTCATCATCATCATCATCATTCATCCCCATTACGGTCGGAGGAAGGCAATGGCAAACCACCTCCACTAGGACCTGGCCTAGTGCGGCGGTGCGGGTCTCCCGCATCGTTCCCCTACGCTCTCTCAAGAAGCATGTGACTTCATTTCCAGTGTCATTTCTCTAATGGGTACGTTTGGTATGGGCGATTCCCACTTATTCGTTTGTTTTGTACGGAGCATCAATTCGTTAGGTGTGAAACCTGTTGAAGAATGTGGAAGGTTGTTGACAACTTGCATGAAAGGAGTTACTTATTCTACCTATCGGGTGTGTTTGTGAGGGGTGTAGGTCCTAATAAACCGGTTAAATTCTTTAAAGACTCGTTCTACTGGGGTTGCTTCTGGGTGAAAAAAAAAAGGTTAGCAATACATGTTTTATCCCCTGTGATGTCATAAACTGTTTCCACTTTTGCCCAACGAAATATGAAGCATTACCTTTGGTTTATCTATTCTTCTCAAATAGCCTCCCTCAATTCCTTTTCTAATATTTGTTGCATTTTTTAATGGCATACATTTTGACATGTTTCTAGAAAATATCGCGTAGGGCCCCTACATATCTTACTCCTCCTTTACTTCTTGGATATGGACCAAGTATCTCCAGGGATACTATATCCAGAGGTTTTTTTTATGAGGATCATGTGTAGTTCAGTATTTTTTGACACATATGACGGTTTTGATTTTTGACATATTGCACACTTTCTTAATACCTGTAGGAAAATAACAAAGTGTTGCAATTTTTTCAGTACATTTGTCTACTGCATAATGTCCCCATACTTCATGTGTCTTATTAATTCGTTAATATGATCTTCAGGAATACACATACGTCATTGATTAGATTTTTCATGCTTTCTATGAAACAAAACGCCCTTGTAGTCCTGGTACCATTTACTTACCTTTCCACATTCATCTTGCTTAAGGTTTTGCATGACTTTACTCCTTCTGCGATCTTGCTGTTGTATAATTTTCATTTGCTTACAAAACTTATCGTAATCAGACTGTTGTGTTCTATCTTGCATTAACAACATTTTGATTTCTGCATATTCCTCTAAACCTTGTGGTAACCTAGACAAGGAATCTGCAATAACATTCTGACTTCCTTTAATATAAATGATCTCGAATTTAAATTCTTGTAAATATAGACACCACCTAGCTAGCCTACGGAACAATAGTTTACATGTTAAAAAAATGACAGTAAACTTTGATATTCTTACCTCAAAAAAAGCTGGCCGCTGTGGCCGAGCGGTTCTAGGCGCTTCAGTCCGGAATCGCACTGCTGCTACGGTCGCAGGTTCGAATCCTGCTTCTGGCATGGATGTGTATGATGTCCTTAGGTTAGTTAGGTTTAAGTAGTTTTAAGTCTAGGTGACTGATGACCTCAGATGTTAAGTCCCATAGTGCTTAGAGCCATTTGAACCCCTCAAAATATATTCAAACTTTTTAAATGCCCATATTACAGCTAAACTTTCCAATTCTGATACAAAGTAAGATCTTTCTGCTTCTGATAATGATCGACGAGCAAAACTGATGAGCTTGGTACTTCGTTACCTTCTTCTTTTCGCACCTGGAACAAACATGCCCCCAGCCCCTGAGACGAGACATCTGTGCATAGACAAAATTTCTTGGACATGTCACTTAGTTTCTGCTCTACCACTTCGTAACTAACATCATTGTTTGCTTCTTGTCCAGTATCAAAATTGTTCGTGAAATATCCAGTTGGAAAGGAATATTGTACTATTACATTTTACTGTGGTTTGCTTTTGTTACTTTCATCAGGTGTTTTGACTAAATCAATAGAAATAAAAGTGGCATTTACCTTTACCTATGTCAGCCTGTGTTTTGTATGTTCTAAACGTGTCCATACCAATAAGACAATTACCTAGGAGTTTGTCAATTATAAGAAAATTGCACTTCACTATAAAATGTTCAGTTTGTAATGGAATAAGTGTCGGATGTCTAACCAATTTAGTCTTACTGCCTGTAGCAGTTTGCTCCTTGGAATTTTGGACAGGAAATGTTGGAAATTTGCCTCTCTTCTTCAATTCACAGAAAAATGCATTTGAGGGTAGGTTGGTAGTTGAACCTGCATCTAAAATTAACTGTGTGTCAATATTAAATATTTTCACCCTAATGATCGCTTGTACTTATTCTTCCTGGACGTTATTCGTTGTATCTAACCCATGCTGATACAGATCATCGTTGATGTCACCTTATTTGTCAAATCTTATGAAACATATTTGTAGCTTTGCTTTGCCCCCATTCCCAGAGAAGTCAATAGCCTGGGGTTAACTACGACCCGTGGCGTTAACAGAAGCACGCGGTGACGTTACTGTAAACAAAAACGATGGTGGCTGCGTGAAACTCATCACGCTACGAATGACAGCAAGACAGCTGTGCATGTACTGTCAAGTGGTTCTGCGTGCCCTCGTGAAGTACCACGATAAAAGTTCGCCATAAGTCGACCGAAGCTCCCTTACTCGCATGTGCAGTAATACTGTGGTCGAGTGCAGCTGGAACTGGCGTTCTATTCTTGGCGGCATGTAAATATTGCTTTTTAGTTGTTGCGTTGAAGAGGAGAAGGGGGGAGGAAGGGCGGTGTATCTAACTGTAAGAGACGGGACAGTGGTTTCCAGGTTAGTACAACGTTCGTCATTGGAAATGGCTGGGTCAAGCTCCAGTGACGTCACCATAAGCACTAGGCCGTTTATACGAATATCGGAGAACAAGGCCACATCACTTGTCACAAAATTTAAAACTTTTTGAGAAACTGGGAACGAACGGACGACTGACCGACTAATCGTACGTGACACTGAGTCTCATCACCGCGTTTTATAAAATAATCATGCCGATTTTAATCGGCATGATTATTTCTAATATAAGTTACAGAACTATCTAGTGAACTGTTGTTTGTCATTTATAATATAGAGGAAACTGTTTTAGCATCAACTGTAAAAAACTAAATTACCTTTAATTTTTACTCGAGCTGTATCTTTTCTTTCCAGAGATTTCTCGTAACTGGTGCTGGTGTCGTACCACAATAACTGGGAAAACATTAGTGAGTTATTGTTTCATTTTTCAGAATGAGAAACATTCCGAGCAGCTCCTGTGAGCTGCCAGTTTTCTACGTGGACGCATAGTACGATTATTTTCACAATAGGGCTACGCTTTGAACAGTGGAATAATGGAGAATCCACCTGTCGAGTTCTTGACCGCTGTAAGAACTTATGTTGGGGAGTTGTGGAATTATAGCACCAGCTGCAGCTTCCATCACGTTCTCCCCTGGCAAGAGCCGGACTGGTAATTAATCGTTCAGAGGCGAGTTAATCGAAAGACAATGCACTTCAGGTTCAAGGATATCCCCGGATGGGCGCTTCTTTGATCTACGTTCGGTCTGATACTTCGTGAAGTTGAATTATTTCTTTGCGTATTATTAGCTGGTTGCAAGGTTGTGGTCACGCTTAAACTCAAAAGAATAAGTACTATCCAAGCGCCAGGAGAACTCGCAGTGTCTTCTGCCTGTGTCATCTGAGGCCGACGCTATAGCCCAAACTACAAAAATTCGGCCACTTGCCACGCTAACGACGACACGGCTGATGTCTGCCGCAAGGACGTCATTACTCGTGTTGCGCCTGCGCACAGGGCACTTGCCTATATAACGCGCCCCTGGCTCTTGTGACAACAGACTTCACGTCGCGCTGCCATGGCAGACGTATTTGATTCACATACTTATATCGATATGGTGCTTGTTGTTTCGGACATGTCCGAAAGAACAGACACCATATCCATATAAGTATATAGTTCTGGCAACACCGACCATGACCTCCTTCTTCTGTGCGGATGCACACATATTATCCGAGCTCTTACGGGAATTGGTAAGAATGTCTTCCACGAGTAATGAGTGTGTTGGGTAGGGACCCTACGAATGTAGAGTGTGGACGTATAAGGTGAGAATATGGGTCCCGCGGCAAGCATGGTTCCTGCAGTCGCACTATCCATCGTACCCTCGGTGGCTCAGATGGACCGCCGGCACGGTAGCTCAGCGTGTACGGTCAGAGGGCTGCGTGCTCTCCGTAATAAAAGAACTGAGTCAAGGAATCAACGATCAACTTGAACGGATGTCTTGTAACGTCCGCCCAGACCAAACGCAACGAACTATACCGAAAAAAAGATGGATAGAGCGTCTGCCATGTAAGCAAGAGATCCCGGGTTCGAGTGTCGGTCGGGGCATACGTTTTCATCTGTCCCCGTTGATATATATCAACGCCCGTCAGCAGCTGAAGGTATTAATATATAATTCTAATTTCGTATTTGATTCAAGTCCATGTCTCATCTTGCATCCTATAGCTCGGCTAATTCCCGATTCGCACGAAGGGGTGTCAAACACTCATCCTCAATAAAAATTTTATCAATGTGTGAGAGCATAGTCTTTTTTTATACTATTTATAGGGTACATTAAACAGACTAATTACTCGGTATCTTATCTCCATCAACTTGAAGAGATTATGGGCTCGCTCATGGAGAGCAATCCCTCTTTTTTTCTAACAATTCTGAAACTGTTCAAGAAGTTCGTAATTTCCGTCTATAATAAAATTTTTCCAAGTATGTAATCACGCAGTCATGTTGCCTAATAAACTAACGTTTCGGCCTGTGTTACAAGTGGATCGCATATGTTGTACCGTCACTTTGAAACACATTTCACCTGAGTCCGAAATCTAAATTTCTAATATAATAACCTGACGAAACTGGAAGTAAAGAAAATGGTGATCTGGCGACTTTTCTCAGCCGAAAACAATATATTATTTTATGTGAATACACTACATGACGTTTTCTGTCACTTACTGTCTATGGGATGTGTTTCTAGAGTAAAAACTGTCACGGTTCACTGGCTCCGATTGAGAGAGGATCTTACGTTCGATTCGACTTATCGTATTACTTCAGGATTATTTTTGTCTATACAATTAGTTGGACAAACAGAAACTCACAGTTAGAAAAAATAACAGCACTTTGTTGCTATCATGATTGCACTACAGAAATGTTCCCAACGGAACACTGTACCACACAAGCGGCTCGCAGTGAAATTGCGTGCTTATGGTTCAAATGGCTCTGAGCACTACGGGACTTAACATCTTAGGTCATCAGCCCCCTAGAACTTAGAACTACTTAAACCTAACTAACCTAAGGACATCACACACATCCATGCCCGAGGCAGGATTCGAACCTGCGACCGTAGCAGTCCCGCGGTTCCGGACTGCAGCGCCTAGAACCGCACGGCCACCGAGGCCGGCCGTGCTTATGGAATATCGTCTTTGTGATTCCCTGTCAGAGAGGTCACAGTTCGTAGTAATTGACGGAAAGTCCTCGAGTAAAACAAAAATGATATCTGGCGTTCCCCAAGGTAGTGATATAGGCCCTTTGCTGTTCCTTAACGATTTGGGAGACAGTCTGAGCAGCCGTCTTAGGTTGTTTGCAGATGACGCTGTCGTTTATCGACTAATAAAGTCATCAGAAGATCAAAACAAACTGCAAAACGATTTAGAAAAAATATCTGAATGGTGGGAAAATTGGCAGTTGACCCTAAATAACGAAAAGTGTGAGGTCATCCACATGAGTGCTAAAAGGAACTCGTTAAACTTCAGATACACGATAAATCAGTCTAATCTAAAAGTCGTAAATTCAACTAAATACCTAGGTATTACAATTACGAACACCTTAAATTGGAAAGTACATATAGAAAATGTTGTGGGGAAGGCTAACCAAAGGCTGCGTTTTATTGGCAGGACACTTAGAAAATGTAACAGACCTACTAAGGAGACTGCCTACACTACGCTTGTCCGTCCTCTTTTAGAACACTACTGCGCGGTGTGGGATCCTTACCAGATAGGACTGACTGAATACATCGAAAAAGTTCAAAGAAAGGCAGCACGTTTTGTATTATCGCGAAATATGGGAGAGAGTGTCACAGAAATGATACAGGATTTGGGCTGGACATCATTAGAAGAAAGGCGTTTTTCGTTGCGATGAAATCTTCTGACGAAATTCCAATCCCCAACTTTTTCCTCCGAATGCGAAAATATTTTGTTGACATCGACCTACATAGGGAGGAACGATCACCACGATAAAACGCCGGCCGATGTGGCCGAGCGGATCTAGGCGCTACAGTCTGGAACCGCGCGACCGCTACGGTCGCAGGTTCGAATCCTGCCTCGGGCGAGGATGTGTGTGTTGCCCTTAAGTTAGTTAGGTTTAAGTATTTCTAAGTTCTAGGGGACTGATGACCTCAGAAGTTAAGTCCCATAGTGCTCAGAGCCATTTGAACCATTTTTGAACCACGATAAAATAAGGGAAATCAGAGTCCGTACGGAAAGATATAGGTGTTCATTCTTTCCGCGCGCTATACGAGATTGGAATAATAGAGAATTGTGGAGGTGGTTCGATGAACGCTCTGCCAGGCACTTAAATGTGATTTTCAGAGTATGCATATAGATGTAGATGTAGACCACGAGCGGCACGCGCCTGTGTCCTCTGAACACGAGCCGCTTGCGCCACAAAAAGTACTGATAGTTCTTACACACCAAGTACCATAAATGTACAATTTCTGCACGTTCTAGGAGAAGTAAAAATGTTGCATTTAATTCTTTTTAATGAAATAAAATAATAACCTGCTAACTTCTAACACCGTGATCCTTACGTATCTATCGAGCTGCCGAAGCAACGGGAAGGGCTAATTTTGTTTCCTAGTGTATAGAAAAGCAACAAATTAATGCAGGACGCATGAGAATCACAGCTGCAAAAGAGGCGAAGCAGCTATCGCGAAACCGTAGCGTAAGATGTTCCATAACTTCCGGACAAGCAGGAAGTCCTCACGATAAAGTCTCGGCGCTTTGCCAAGTTGCTTACGCTACATTAGCGGTGAGTTAATAACACTTGTCGCGTTGCGTATACTGCTATGCTAACACACCACGATTGTGGTCCGTCCATGGGACTCACAACCCTTTCGTGACAATATATGTGGCGGGTATGAGGCCCCTACCTATTGCAGTAATTCTTCTTTTCCAATGTTACAATTTCACTCTTTGACTGTATAAAGAAATATCTCAAACTTCTTCTCCAGGACACATTCCCTGCTCGCTTATAGAATGAGGATTATTGCTTCTACCACTTTGTTCCTTTATTTTATACCATATATTTCGATTAGTTTCTGTTCGTTTACGCCGGCCGTGGTGGCCGAGCGGTTCTAGACGCTACAGTCCGGAACCGCGCGCCTGCTACAGTCGCAGGTTCGAGTCCTGCCTCGGGAATGGAATAGTGTGTTGTCCTTAGGTTAGTTAGGTTTAAGTAGTTCTAAGTTCTAGGGGACTGATGACGCTCAGATGTTAAGTCACATAGCGCCATTTGAACCATTTGTTCGTTTTCCGCACCTGGATTTGACCTCCACCTTTTCAAAATTTTAGGTATGATAGCCAGTCCATGCGGACACCGTCAGTTACCCGAACGGCTACACTGTTCATGCCCGAGCTGTCACTTGCCCATGCGTGCTGAGGAATAGATGCCTGTTCGTTTGGGGCACCGGGTAATGAGCACCGAGCCAGTGGCCATTTCGCTGGCTGTGTGGCATCCAAGAGGAGAGTCCTTGTTCGGTGCAGGTGGCATCATGGCGGATACCTGGCAATGACTCTCGGAACATCCCCACTCTGGGGCCTGCAGAAACTTGCTCCTCTCAGTTCCTGGACTTGGATAAAGTTGAAGGGTTCTTACTCTCTACTGAGACGGCGTATTTTGTGAGGAATACTGAAAACTTATTTGGTGAACTCTCTTCCCATAGTAAATTACTATGTGGTTCCTTTTTAATTAAGACAGCGGATCCTATGCAGTCTTGGCTGTTACTCTCTTGAAAACAACTGGGTGATCTCCCCGTAAGAATCTAAACGTGGTGCAGGGATTAATTTTTCACCTCGACCTATCGCTGCAGACGGATGAAGAACTGCGCGAACACTTGGAGAAAGGAGGGATTTGCTTCGTACGTTGTGTGCGTCGAGGTTTGCCTGACAACAGTGATGATACCGGAGCATTATTCCTCGCATTTGAGGAGTAATTACTTTCGGAAAATGTCCAAATCATGGTCCACCGGTGCGAGGTGACTATTTCCCACCCACAATGCGGTGCTTTAAATACCAACGCGTGCGACGCCATTTGTGGAGATTGAGGCCGGAAACGTCACGAAAATTCACACTTTGCATTACTCCCTGTCTGGGTTAATTGCAGGAAGTACCATCTTCTCCTATACCCGAAGTCTGCTACCCAGATTAATGGACAAAAGAACACAGAAGCGGAAGGCGTCCAGTCGCTCCTCATATTCTGAAACTGGGAAAAAGTTCTATCGTTTATATCCTGTCTCCATGATGTCAACTTCTGCGCCGTCCGGGGTGGCCGAGCGGTTCTAGACGCTTCAGTCTGGAACCACGCGACCGCTACGGTCGCAGGTTCGAATCCTGCCTCGGGCATGGATGTGTGTGATGTCCTTAGGTTAGTTAGGTTTAAGTAGTTCTAAGTTCTAGGGACTGATAACCTCAGAAGTTAAGTCCCATAAAGCTCAGAGCCATTTCAACCATTCAACTTCTGCCATTACTGTGGATGGGTCGTCGGCAGTACCTAGCGAATTTGCTCCCTCAACGTCACCTCGAGTAGATGCCCAAATAAATTAGACAATGAATGCGTTAGGCCCTCCTCTCTCGTGATTACTGCTGCACCATCAACAGGAGCCACTCTCCGGAACCAGCTGAAAAAGCAGTCTCTCCCTCCAGCATGTACTACTGACAAAGCTCACTTTTGGAAAGAAACTACGAACCAGTGACCCAACACCAGACAGTCGCTGAAGGAGCCACCGACTGTCGGTCCCGGGGCTGCCAACTCTTATATACCCACACCGGACAAGTCCTCATCAGGTTCTCGTCCGCCGAAAGCAGTGAAAGAGAAAAAGACGAAGCGTCAGAAGAAGCCGTTACACGACGAATCGATATTCGGTGATGTTCCACCCCTACCTGTGACAATGATCCTGGGGCGTAACCTGTCGTCTTGGCCCCTCCACGCCTAACCAGGACACCCTTAAATATGAGTTAATGCAACTGCTATGGATGTTATTCGCATCTGCCGGAACCAGACGTAATTTCCTTATGTTCTGCGATCTGTGCTGCTCTCCAGCACGCAAGTTTCACTGACGACCATTTCAACTCTTCGAGATTACTATGTATTCTATTGGAACCATACTGGTGCGGCGGATGATCGGCTGTGGATGGATTTCCCTCCGTACCACTTTGGAACCAACAGTAGTGCGAGTGTGAACGACCCCAGCGATCACCATTTGTAACATTCCTTTACCCCCTAGCATGAGATCATCACCTTGATCCAACAATGTCCGCTACCCCTTCCCCCTTTCCTCCCACTTTGGGATTTCAGTGTGCGCCCCCCCCCCCCCCCCTGTGGATATACCTTGTCATCTGATAGGGGCTCCCAATTAACCAGCTTCTTTCCGATCTCTGTCTCCTCTTGTTTGCCGCCCATGGTACCTTTTCGGATATAGCCTTACATCTCTTGCCCCAATCTCGTGGTCTCGCTAAAGTGGTCTGCACTCGATGATCTTTGTGACCGTGATCATTTCCCTGTGATCTTGTACTTCCTTGTCACTGCCTCGTCGACCAATTACCACAGTGGACTAACTGGCATTTGTATATCTCTGCTGTAAAGGACGCTTCCAATGCGATCACCTGCGTCGCTGGAAATGCTGTTTTCCTTTCTGCAGGGCTGCTCCGCCGCCAGCGGGTTCCACGGTGTACCACAGACGTAGCAATAGCTATTCAGGATCGTCAAATGGCATTGCAGCGTCTTAATCCATATGCTTCACAAACCACCCTCGTCACTTTCAAGTGGTTCCGTGCTAAGGTTCGTTATCTAATTGAACGTACATAGAAGGAAATTAGAATTATATTAATACCTTCAGCTGCTGGCGAGCGTTGATATACATCGAATGGGACAGGTTAAAATGTGTACCCCGACCGGGACTCGAACCCGGGATCTCCTGCTTACATGGCAGACGCCATGTATATCAACGCTCGTCAGCAGTTGAAGGTATTAATATAATTCTAATTTCGTTCTAGACGGCTGCAGGTCTTCAATGGTGCCTGTTCTTTCTGACATGTCAGAAAGAACTGACACCGTATCCATATAAGTATACACTGAGAAGGAATGCTGCGGGTGCTACGTCTCCTTCTTGGTTACACATGTCTCTTCATCCCAGTTGTGGGCCAAGCTCTGTAGTTTGCTAGGCCACCTAAGATCAACAACCTTTTCTTGTCTCCTTCTTCATGGTGATACTTCTACCGATGCGCTCGTTCTTACTGAACACCTTGAGACCCACTTTGCATCAGCTCTAGAGTGCTCTTCTTATACAGCTATCTATCTTTTGAAAACTTAAAAGAGAAGTTGTAGACATCTCGTTATCCCTTACACCCCCTGACCCCAAAACCCCCTGCAGCCTCTCCCCTCCCCTCCCTTCCCCTACCACGCCTATAACGAATCCTTCAGTGACTGGGAAATCCTTCAGGTTATTGAGTCGCTACTTGATAAGTCCCACGCCCTCTTCTTCTTCTTCTTTTTGTTTTAACTACCACGTGATCCAGGTGAATGTTACTCAAGTCTCAGGGAGTTCAAACTATGTAGCTACTAAGCGTTTCCTTTCACAATGGCGACATGGTATTATCATTCCAACCCCTAAAACAAGCAAAAACATCACGTTCACCGACGAGTACCGACAGATTAGTCCCTGAAAACGTATAAATCGATAGTAGCCCAACGATTATGTTGGATCCCCCAAATTGCGGGGCCGATACACACATTTCATTGTAAACAATTTTCTGACTCTCTGTCGGAACCGTACTGAAATATATCAGTGTGGTTTCCAGCAGATCGGTAACTGGCAGTGCTGTAAACCGGTAAGATGACCTAGATATGCCTATTTTGGTGATTACCATTGAAGTAAGAACTTCATTAAGTGTGCGGACTGAATGAAGTTCTTACTAACAGCTGTAGCTACTTTTCATTAATTGAACACACAGCTGCGGCGGAATAAGCTCTCTCCGAAGATGGAGAAACAAGCAGCTCTTGCTCACTTACGCAGGCCGCAGCTCGTGGTCGTGTGGTAGCGTTCTCGCTTCACGCTCCCGGGTTCCCGGGTTCGATTCCGGGCGGGGTCAGGAATTTTCTCTGCCTCGTGATGCCTGGGTGTTGTGTGCTGTCCTTAGGTCAGTTAGGTTTAAGTAGTTCTAAGTTCTGGGGGACTGATGACCATAGATGTTAAGTCCCATAGTGCTCACAGCCATTCACTTACGCAATCACCATCCCACAGTTTTCTAATCGTCCAACTGAGCACATTATTTTTGCATACACGGCGCACTGACACTCTGCCACCTCCCCTCGGTTGGGATTACCGGTTGAAATATTATCAAGGTAGAACTGAATATCTGTGCTGCTTAATACAGACAATACTCCATTATAGATAACTTCATCTTTTGGAAAAAGTCAGTTACTTTTGTTTGCAAGATCATTAATATAGAAGTTGGACGAAAAGGGGAGATGAGATGGTGGTCTAAAGTTTCTCATCGCGATGATACACTGAAGCGATGTAGGGAAACCGTGGATAACTTGAATCGGAATAACGGGAGAAGTATTACCATCTCACACCTCCCGAAGAAGCCCAGAGCTCTACCTATCTGCTGCAGCGAAACATGTAGCTCCGCAGCCGCAAGCGACAGGCGTATTTACGTCCTTCATACAACTTGGTTAGAAGGTTAGAAGAATCACAAGTTGAATGTTGATGCATCATTACAGTAAAAGATTAAATGAATTTCTGAATGACTTACGCAAACTAAAATTCTCACTGAAAAACTGAACATGTAGGAGACCCAATATATTCCCGAGTACAACCTCAACAGAAAATCATCGGCGAGTCCCTTGTCGTTAATTATGACATACAAACATTCAAACACGAACTAGCTGGAAATAACTGTTCGTCTTTAGATAGCTGCAATGCTGCTCTACTTAGGAACTCAACTATTCAGCGTAAGAACACATTCTCAAAAAATTTGGACCGATCGGTAATTCAGGAACAGTTTGCATTGCTTGACATAGTACTGCTTATGTTAATTTATTGATGGAAGCAGAAACGGATCGCCATTTGCCCTAGGCATGAGGGCAATTAGAGAAGTGATTGGACAATTAGTCGCTGGACGACGTCGCTCAAAGCAGTTAAAACTGTTTTGAGCTACAATTGGCTTGATGCTGCGGAACAAGAATTTGATAATGAACAATACGTTGCTAATTAGTGACTTGCAAAAATGCAGCACGAGAAAAAACAACCGATTGTCAGACGCGGCACGACGGAGGTCATGGCGTTCAGAATGAAGCTAGCTGTTCAACATGCAAGGTAATTCTCAAGCCGTTTTCAGAATTATTTCTTCTCGAAGTCTAAGACAGTTTCGCTCTAGCCGCATTTCGCTACGAAAGAGAACTAGCAGTCCCATAAGATTGCAATATCAAGGAAAGTGATGCTACGACACAAGAAAATCGCAGTAACAACAAATAAGAAAATAGAAATTTTTCTTGAAAGATAAGGTTCATTAACTTAGTCGAGGATCCGTTTCTGCAGGAAATTGGAAGATGTCTGGTGGATGGAAACTCATGCGGTCGTTGGCTGTTTAGCCTCAGGGCTACATAGATGATGATGATGATGATGATGATGATGATGTTTGCTTTGTGGCACGCTCAACTGCGCGGTTATCAGCGCCCACACAAATGCCCAATCTTTACTCAGTCCAGTCTCGCCACTTTCATGAATGATGATGAAATGAGGAGGACAACACAAACATCCAGTCCCGGGCGGAGAAAATCCCCAACGCGGCCGGGAATCGAACCCGGGACCCCATGATCCAGACAGCAACGCTAGCCACCACGAGCTGCGGACGGCTACATAGAGGCTTTCGTAATGTTTAACAACAGCGTGGTACAATCTGATCTTTTTTCTCTAATTTGGGGAGCTTCTTTACTATTTGTCCGCGGATTTATAACTGCAGATTCGTAATTGTTTTAAGAAAAATCATTCTTAGCGTGCTAAGGTTAGTCTTCTTACATCGTGGCTTGAGATAGTGCATATGTTGACTAAATAAATGGAAAGCGGTCACTCAATATATTTTTTTCTTGTTTGTACAGTACTTTGTGTCTTTTAGAAGGAGAAAACGTGTGTGATATTTGCTGTTACGTCATTGCTCAATTTACCAAATTGGACAGTCAGAAACAGCTAAACATTGTGATAACAATAAGTGTTGGATAGTGATTGATTGCTGCTTAGTCAAATTATATATGTAATACTAACACTCTAATCAGTATTTGTTGTACATGTAGCTGTGATAGAGGCTCTAACAGAGCAAGGAATAGAACAGGTCTATATTAAAGTCTTATTCAATATATACGAATCCTCCACAGCGTTTGTAAATGTAGTTAGAGAAACCAATGAATTTCTCATCGAAAAAGTGTAAAACAAGGTTACTCTTATGTCTCCAAAACTATTTTCAGCAGTCTTCGAAAAACCAATGTCTAAATTAGATTGGAAACAAATGGAATCCAAATCCTGGGAAAGGAATTAAATAACTTGACCTTCTCTGATGGCGTTGCCCCATGTCGCTCGAAGAAAAGATGGCAGGTTGTCAAAACAAGATTTAGATTGGGGCCAAACTGTCAAAAAAAAAAACACTTGGGCTAGACCTCCGGACAGTTGTGACACAGACTTAAAAAAAGACAGCCGAATTGAACTGGCAACGGGAAACTCAAGATCGGCAGAAATGCAAGAATCTGCAGGGATCCTGTGTTGTACGCCGACTCAAAGAGGCCACATCGCCAAGTGATCGAATTGGCTGATGATGATGATAAGAAAATTAATGAAGATGTAGAGAATTACTTACTTTTGATAATGAAGTGTTCCTGCAGAATTTCTGTATTATGCTGTATTATGTTTGCGCAACGTTGTATAACTATCTATCTCAAGAACGACCGAAGTTAGCAACGACCATAATGCGTAGTGTAGATACTGAGCTGCTCTTCTTAAGACCGTCTAGCAGATTTCCTTCGAAACTGAGGTACCATTAGCACCATACTCTCGAAATATATATATAGCGTTAGAGATGGTCCATAATGGTAATATTAAGCTGATCGTCTAGACAGTGCTTTTGGTGAACGCCTTTCGTAAGACATATGACTCTCAGACATCTACTTTACCATGCTCATAAAGGACTTCACAAGCAGCATTTATTTTTCTCGTAAACTTTGCAGAATATACTCTGCTTTATGATGGGATGTACACACTTATTTTTGCACACGAATGAAATAGTTGGAAGATGAAAATATTTCTGTGAATGACTTATTTGTGATTAATTTCCGACTGACCTTCGAATTCATCGTGGAGATAGACTTCAATTCAAGGCGTGTAACAGATTCATTAGCATTTAATATTTCAGTTAACAGTACCTGACATTAATACTGCAGGCTGCCACTCCGTGCAAAACTATACCCGCGTGTTCATGCAAGATGATGAACCAGGTTTGTGCCTCGAAGTACACCCCCAAACACTGAATATGACCCGTAAGTAATGCCGTCTGACTTTGTAAACGTCATATCATACGGACTCAAAGTGTAATAAACTGGATCTTATGGGCTCGATTTGTGCAAGGACAAATTTGTCGTCTGTTGTCTCCACAACCGAATAAACTGAAGATAGTGTGTTTGTGTGATGAAAACAATAATTTACAATCACGTCGTCTTCGCCACCTTGTATCTTGAAGAACTGCATCAACGTCATCATACGTGGATTGTTGAAATTTATTACTAAAATAAATGCAATCGTGGCAAGTATATGCAGGAAAGCTCATGAATAAAATGCACATAAGTGAATGGAATATGTTTTGGACAAACCCAGTATTAAGTATTCAAATATGAAGGCAGGATTAGTTCACAAAAGAAAGATCTCAGGTAATGAATAGGCGAAGTCCAAATGTGTGAAAAAAAAACAATATAATACATGAATAGATCAGACATACAAGTTAGCCGATATGACTACAAGCAGACAACTAGAATTGAACATTCCTTCCAAACATCATACCACAAAATTACGTAAAAATAACATCACAAATCGTTTAGAAACATAATTGTGAGCGTGAGACACTGTTTGTAAATCACTTGAATTTACAGATGCTTAACTCAGATATGGATGAGCATAAGGACCCAGTATTGTGCACGACACGTCTACATGCAAAAGGCAACGCGAAAAAGGACGCGATTTTACCTAACTTCAGTGCTATCGCAGCGCCCAATCGCGTAAATGGAACCCGAATGTTTGCTGCCGGCTAAGACTTCGCCATTATGTTGAAAGTTGTTGGGCGACTGCGCAATAATCACGCACAAGACAAGCGTCTCAATACTGCTACTTCGACGTGCTGCCCAGGTCGAGGGACGAAACGAGAGTGATTTTACGTTTCAAACTGCACGAGGAACCAAGAGAACGATATACACCTAGCTCTCTGACGGGACAGCCCAGATCAAAGCTCTAACCTTGCAGTTTAACAGATCCCTGCTCTTTCCCTGTTTGGCAAAGATGCGAGGCTCTCGCAGGAAGGGTCGAGTAGTGACGGACCGCCTGCGAATTAACGAGTGACTTACACAGACCATGGGTTCGCGATGTATGAAAGGCGCCCGCTATAAAACAGCTGCCTTTCAATCGCTCTAAGCCGCTACTTTTCGCTGATAATATAGTACTTTTAACATCTAATTCCTTTGGTCAACGAAATCTAGATAATGTGCATTAAGAACATCTATGCCTTAATGTGGTCCGGAGCGTCCGTTTGTCGCATTTCTTCACATCTGAATGTGGAAAGATGGTTCCGTGTATCTGGAGAGCCATGAAGTAACTTATGTAAATTCATGCTGATGGAAGCTATGTATGGAGACACATAATAAGTATTAAATGATTAAAGCTCCGTTCCATTCAAACTGACATCCATCACAATCTGCACGAACTGTGACCCGCACGGGCACAAATATACTCTCGCATTTGTCGTGGCATGAAAACAAGCAGTCCCCGAATGCCATATTGAAGAATTTCTTGCCATGTTTGTAACAAATGCTGCCTCACAAAGATTTCTGGTTGGAAGCTGGTATGAAACTATACACATTCCCATCTCATCCAAAGCATGCGCCCTAGGTGACAAATCAGGGATCTGGGCGGGGCGGTCAAGAACCCATGCATTCATGAAGCCTTTTGTGTTGTGAACTGTGATATGGCGTCTTGCATCATCCTGCTGAAACACTGGCCTTGAACGGTATTGCAACAGGGTTTACGATACTTGATACATACTGGCGAGCATTCAGTCTCCATTCAGCAATTACCACATCAGTCGTGTTGTCGTACCAGTAGGTCCCGACATCATGTTTGCAAGAGCTGGACGTGTCGTCTGACTTGAGGGCGTCGATCTGTCAGCCGCAAACAGAAGCGAAACTCGTCGCTGAACATCACAGAATGCCACTCAGTGACCCAGTTGACTCTCGCTCTTCGGCATGCCAGTCTGTGTTCTCTGTGATACGGTAACCTCAGCCCAGGTTCCAGTTATGTTCCCGACGGTTCTTGGTGACACACCGTTGTAACCTCTGCCTGAATTTCACCTGTTGTCATTCGTGTATTCGTCAGAGCCAGTGGATCAATCCTACGATCTTCTTGGTATTTTTTTAACTTTTTTTGAGAGGGCCCATCCCTCTTCTTCTGGCCACTCTACTGTCCTGAGCCCATCTCGTCGCAAATTCTGCATCAGAGATCCCACGATTTGCCTCACGGGGACTGACAACCAACCCCTAGATTCCACGAGTTCAGGGCGCTCCACCGACTTATTTAACTTACGGGCCTTCCAGCCAATCAGAAACAGAACCAGAAAGGCAGGCATTTTATTTTCATTGGCCATTTCCTGCCCCTCCCTCCCCCCCCCCCTCCCACCCTTTCAGCCACCACACCAGTGGGGCTTCTGTAAGGCGTTGCTCCCTGGCAGGACTTTCCAATCTGTTTCTCCAACGAGTTGGACAATTCGCCCTGTAAGTCGGCCATGTGGGCTCCAACCACAACCGATTTACGGGGATTAGGGAAAGAGCGGCCCATCAACTCCAGACTGGAGAAAGCGAGAATTAATAGTGAGGACCACAAAGTGGGCAGGACGATTACACAGGAGGGGCCTAGAAACGATATGTTACAACCTAAATCTTACTAATTCTTTTGTCGCAAAACGAAATATAACGCAGACGACTATTTCCCTGCCTTGGAAGCACACAATACATCTGTTAATCTCATAGAATTTTTTTTAAAAGCGGTGTTGTTTAAATATTCCTGTTGATGAAATTGTTTCTGTAGTCGAGACAGTGTAAAAAGATCCCTGACAGCTTTTAACGGCGCTGTCAGCTTCCAACTGCAAAGCGCTGACGGCTGCAGGCAAAAACAGTTGCCGTCTGCAGAGCTGTGACAACACTGAGGCGTTACCATAGAGACATTTACAAAATCAGGTTACGTTATTGGTTGAGGTACGCCCATGAAGCTACAGCGCCCAGCCCACTGCGACTCAACTGAAGTACAGGGTGGGGCAAATAAAAGTGGCCTGGACAAGTGGATACGATTGTACGCAGCGTTAACGCAGGAGGAAGAGACCCACAGTTACTTCCAACAGGATGGAGGAACTGCCCATACAGCCGGCCGAACATCAGAGCAAACTCTCAAGTGTGTTGTGTTATCCTCAGGAAATCGAAGAAACAACTTCGGCATGTCTGTAGCGACAAAAATGCAAAACTACCGGGTGATCAAAAAGTCAGTATAAATTTGAAAACTTAATAAACCACGGAATAATGTAGATAGAGAGGTAAAAATTGACACACATGCTTGGAATGACACGGGGTTTTATTAGAACAAAACAAAAAAAGAAGTTCACAAAATGTCCGACAGATGGCGCTGGACAGCAAAACGTCAGTGACTGCACATGACAATCGTGTATACAAGGAGCTGTAATGAGAGAGAGATAATGCAATGTAGTCGAATTAAGTCGGCTGATGCTGAGGGAATTAGATTAGGAAATGAGACACTTAAAGTAGTAAAGAAGTTTTGCTATTTGGGGAGCAAAATAACTGATGATGGTCGAAGCAGAGATGATAAAAATGTAGAATGGGAATGGCAAGGAAAGCGTTTCTGAAGAAGAAACATTTGTTAACATCGAGTATAGATTTAAATGTCAGGAAGTCTTTTCTGAAAGTATTTGTATGGAGTGTAGCCATGTATGGAAGTGAAACATGGACGATAAATAGTTTGGACAAGAAGAGAATAGAAGCTTTCGAAATGTGGTGCTACAGAAGAATACTGATGATTAGATGGGTAGATCACATAACTAATGAGGAGGTATTGAATAAATTGGGGAGAAGAGAAATTTGTGGCACAGCTTGACTAGGAGAAGCGATCGGTTGGTAGGATATGTTCTGAGGCATCAAGGGATCACCAATTTGGTATTGGAGGGCAGCGTGGAGGGAAAAAATCATAGAGGGAGATCAAAAGATGAATACACTAAGCAGATTCAGAAGCATGTAGGTTGCAGTAAGTACTGGGAGATGAAGAAGCTTGCACAGGATAGAGTAGCATGGGCAGCTGTATCAAACCAGTCTCAGGACTGAAGGCCACAACAACAACAACAACAAGATGATTACTGTGCAGAGGCCTCACACGGCACTGTTTCTGTTTCAGAGTAAAACATGCCGTTAGCAGTTTTGAATTGAAAATAACGCTGTTTACGAAAACGTATGCGTGATTGTGTAGAATCATTAAAGCTCTGGAAATCGCTCTCACATAAGTACTTATAAATTGGCACAACAGTGTTATTTAGCATATATTCCCTTCCACATTGGTCTGCTGCACATTGTTACTACACACATAAAAAAAGTTTTGCATCACCCTGGTTCCCAGAACTCCTGAAGATAGACGTTGACTGTGGATATTGTATCACAGCCACAGTCCCTTTGACTGTTCAGAGATGCCATTAAACCCGGCCAAAGAGGTAAACAACCATGCATGAGCAGCGCCTATTAGACGGAGGAGGTTAGACAGCCGATCAGTTCTAGTCATTCCACCGGCTCGTGTTGTCCGTAGTCCAACGAGCCTAGACGGTCAATATCGCGGTTCGATCACGTCCGCATTGTTACTTTGTGCCAGGAAGGGCTCTCAACAAGGAAAGTGTCCAGGCGTCTTGGAGTGAGCCAAGGCGATGTTGTTCGGACATGGAGAAGATACAGAGAGACAGGAACTGTCGATGACATGTCTCGCTCAGGCCGACCAAGGGCTACTGCTGCAGTGGATGACCGCTACCTACGGATTATGGCTTGAAGGAACCCTGACAGAAACGCCATCATGTTGAATAACTCTTTTCGTGCAGCCACAGGACGTCGTGTTAAGGCTCAAACTGTGCGCAATAAATACGCTCATGATGCGCAACGTCACTCCCGACGTCCATGGCGAGGTCCATCTTTGCACCCTCGACACCATGCAGCGCGGTGTACATGGGTCCAACAACATGCAGAATGGACCGGTCAGGATTGGGATCACGTTCTCTTTACCGATGAGTGTCGCATATGCCTTCAACCAGACAATCGTCGGAGACGTGATTGGAGGCAACCCGGTCAGGCTGAACGCCTTAAACAACTATCCAGCGAGTGCAGCAAGGTGGAAGTTCCCTGTTGTTTTGGGGGTGGCATTGTGTGGGGCCGACGTTCGCCGCTGGTGGTAATGGTAGGCGCCGACACGGCTGTACGATACGTGAATGCCATCCTCCGACCGATAATGCAACAAAATCGGCAGCATATTGGCAAGGCAGTCGTCTTCATGGACGACAATTCGCGCCCCCATCGTGCTTATCTTGTGAATGACTTCCTTCAGGATAACGACATCGCTCGACTGGAGTGGCCAGCATGTTCTCCAAACATTAACCCTATCGAACATGCATGAAAAGGTGTTTATGGATGACGTGACCCACCAACCAGTCTGAGGGATGTACGCCGAATCACCTTTGAGGAGTGGGACAATCTCTACCAACAGTGCCTTGATGAACTTGTGGATAGTATGCCATGACGAATACAGGCATGCTACTGGGTATTAGAGGTACCGGTGTGTACAGCATTCTGGACCACCACCTCTGAAGATCTCGCTGTACGGTGGTACAGCATTCAATGTGCGGTTTTCATGAGCAATAAAAAGGCCGGAAATGATGTTTATGTCGATCTCTACTCCAATTTTCTGTGCAGGTTCCAAAACTCTCGGAACGGAGATGGTGCAAAACTTTTTTTGTGTGTGTAATTTGTACCATTTTGTTGTCAACAGAGATTTTCGATTTATGTTTTTAACAGTGCTCGCCTAAAAATTTTTTTCTTCTAACATCCTTGCACCAAACGATGTAAGGTGCTGACCGATACAGTCTGAGAACTAAGAGGGGTAGTCAATAAGGAGTGCAACACTTTATTTGTAAAACAGGTTTGTTTTATTCAGGATTCCAGTACACCCCTTTATTCACCATACTTTTGGCTACAAAACCCTATTTTTAAACATAATCTCGGTTCAGTGCGACGGGTTTACTCCACCTTGCTGGGAGGGCCTATGTGCCTTCAGTGTACCACTCTAGTGGTCGCCATCGCAGCCAATGTCTTGCTGCATCAATAACCTCCGCATCAGCCACATACTGCTTTCCGCGGATGCATCCTTCATTGGACCAAACAGATGTTAGTCGGGAGGTGCGACATTTGGACTGTAGGATGGATGAGAAAGAGCGTTTCAACGAAATTTCATGAGCTCCTCTCGTGTGCACAGACTTGTGTAGGGCCTTGCGTTGGCATAGAGAAGTAGAATTTACCGGGTGATCAAAAAGACAGTACAAATTTGAAAACTGAATAAATCAAGGAATAATGTAGATAGAAAGGTACAAATTGACACACATGCTTGGAATGACATGGGGTTTTATTAGAACCAAAAAAATACAAAAGTTCAGAAAATGTCCGACAGATGGCGCTTCATCTGATCAGAATAACAATAGCAAAGATGATGTTCTTTACAGGAAATGCTCAATATGTCCACCATCATTCCTCAACAATAGCTGTAGTCGAGGAATAATGTTGTGAACAGCACTGTAAAGCATGTCCGGAGTTATGGTGAGGAATTGGCGTCGAATGTTGTCTTTCAGTATCCCTAGAGATTTCGGTCGATCACGATACCTTGCGACTTCAGGTAACCCCAAAGCCAAAAATCGCACGGACTGAGGTCTGGGGACCTGGGAGCCCAAGCATGACGAAAGTGGCGGCTGAGCACACGATCATCATCAAACGACGCGTACAAGAGATCTTTCACACGTCTAGCACTATGGGGTGGAGCGCCATCCTGCATATACATCGTACGTTCCAGCAGGTGTTTATCAGCCAGGATGGGTTGGTTCAAATGGCTCTGAGCACTACGCGACTTAACTTCTGAGGTCATCAGTCGCCTAGAACTTAGAACTAATTAAACCAAACTAACGTAAGGACATCACACACATCCATGCCCGAGGCAGGATTCGAACCTGCGACTGTAGCGGTCGCGCGGTTCCAGAATGCAGCGCCTAGAACCGCACGGCCACTCCGGCCAGCGCCAGGCTAGGGATGATGCGATTCTGTAACATATCGGCGTACCTCTCACCCGTCACGGTAGCAGTTACAAAACCAGAATCACGCATGTCCTCGAAGAAAAAAGGCCCGATAACGGTAGATGTGGTAAATCCAATCCATACCGTGACTTTCTCGTGCAATGGAGTTTCCACGACAGTTCCAGGATTTTCGGTAGCCCAGATTCTGCAGTTGTGGGCGTTGACAGAGCCTCGGAGCGTGAAATGAGCTTCGTCAGTCCACAACACGTTACTCAACCAATCGTCATCTTCCACCATCTTTTGAAACGCCCACACCGCAAATGCCTTCCGCTTCACTAAATCGCCAGGTAACAGTTCATGATGCCGATGGATTTTGTACGGATAGCATCGGAGAGTACGCCTCAGTGCCAACCAAACAGTAGTGTATGGAATGTCGGTGCGACGTGCAACTGCACGAGCGCTGACTTCCCCGTGCATAGGCGAACCCGCTACAGTCTCAATTTCTTCCTGACCTGTCTCAGCAGCATTACGCCTTGTGCTCGGTCGGCCACTACGGGGTCTATTGGCTAAACAACTCGTGGCTTCGAACTTCGAAATCATTCTCGCCACAGCTGCATTTGTCAAAGGACCTTTACCCGATCGAAGCCCCTTCCTATGGCGATAGGATCGTAACGCTGAACTAGCACATTCCCCATTCTGATAATACAGTTTCACTAAAAGCGCCTTTTCAGGTAACGTCAACATGCTGCGACTGCTGGCGCATCTGATTCTCTCTCTCTCATTGTTGTTGTTGTGGTCTTCAGTCCTGAGACTGGTTTGATGCAGCTCTCCATGCTACTCTATCCTGTGCAAGCTTCTTCATCTCCCAGTACCTACTGCAGCCTACATCTTTCTGAATCTGCTTAGTGTATTCATCTCTTGGTCTTCCTCTACGATTTTTACCCTCCACGCTGCCCTCCAATAGTAAATTGGTGATCCCTCGATGTCTCAGAACATGTCCCTTCTTCTAGTCAAGTTGTGCGACAAGCTCCTCTTCTCCCCAATTCTATTCAATACCTTCTCATTAGTTATGTGATCTACCCATCTAATCTTCAGCATTCTTCTGTAGCACCACATTTTCGAAAGCTTCTGTTCTCTTCTTGTCTAAACTATTTATCGTCCACGTTTCATTTCCATACATGGCTACACTCCATACAAATACTTTCAGAAACGACTTCCTGACATTTAAATCTATATTCGATGTTAACAAATGTTTCTTCTTCAGAAACGCTTTCCTTGCCATTGGCAGTCTACATTTTTATCATCTCTTCTTCGACCATCATCAGTTGTTTTGCTCCCCAAATAGCAAAACTTCTTTACTACTTTAAGTGTCTCATTTCCTAATCTAATTCCCTCAGCATCAGCCGACTTAATTCGACTACATTCCATTATCTCTCTCTCATTACAGCTCCTTGTATACACGATTGTCATGTGCAGTCACTGACGTTTTGCTGTCCAGCGCCATCTGTCGGACATTTTGTGAACTTTTTTTGTTTTAATAAAACCCCATGTCATTCCAAGCATGTGTGTAAATTTTTACCTCTCTATCTATATTATTCCGTGGTTTATTAAGTTTTGAAATTTATATTGACTTTTTGATCACCCGGTTGTTTGCATTTTTGTCGCGACGAACATGCCGAAGTTGTTTCTTCGATTTCCTGAGGATAGCACAACACACTTCAGAGTTTATCGTCGCACCGTGAGAGAGGACATCAAACTAAATAACCGCTCCGCAGTCCCAGAAGGCCATCGCAATGACTTTACCGACTGCGGGTGTGGCTTTGAACTATTTTTCGGAAGAGAGGGTGTGGCGCTACTCCATGGATTGCCGTTTTGTTTCTAGTTCGAAATGATGAAGCCATGTTTCATCGTCTGTGATAGTGACAGCAAAAATTAGCCTCGTAACGCACAAGCAATTCCGCACAGATGGTCTTCTTTCGTTGCTCTTTAGGCTCAAAATGGTTCAAATGGCTCTGAGCACTATGCGACTTCACTTCTGAGGTCATCAGTCGCCTAGAAGTAATTAAACCTAACTAACCTAAGGACGTCACACACATCCATGCCCGAAGCATGATTCGAACCTAGGACCGTAGCGGTCGCTCGGTTACAGACTGTAGCGCCTAGAACCGCACGACCACTCCAGCCGGCTGCTCTTTAGGGTTTCTTGTTAGGCGTCGGGGAACCCAGCGGGCACAGGGCACGCACCTTTTTTAGTATCACAACAGGTGGACGAGTCTATGATCACTACCCACAGAGGCGTGGGTGTTTGACCGTGATCCGTTGATCACTTCGAACGAGAGCGTCCGCATGTTTCAACACTGCAGGAGTCACAGCTATGTGCAGCCGGCCGGCACGCGGAAGTTCAGACAGGTTTGCGCTATCATGCTGCGACAATGACAGACGCTTCACCCAACGATTCGCCGTGCTTTCGTTCACTTCCAGGTCTCCGTAGACAGTCTGCAAGCGCCTATGAATAGCTGAGATGCTCTTGTTTCCCACCAAAAGAAATTCCATGACAACTCTCTGCTTGGAACACACCTCCGTTACAGATGCCATTTTGAAGACTACGCATAGCGCTGCCACCTATCGGAACTTCATGAAACTATAGGGGCTGAAGTGGGAATGTTCCACGATATCCTACAACCAATTCCTCATTTTCTTCAGGCAGAATTGGCCGAGAATATCCCATCTCACCTAGTGCTGGTTTTTACAAACTAGCTTCATGTTCATTTCTTAATTCTGAGTTCAGACAAACTCTGTCTGTTTGTTTACTATGTTTCGACGCATCTCTGTAAAACTTCACCGCAGTCTTCAGTGTTTAACTCGTTCAGATACGCCAGTGATCTCATTTTCTACAGCCATATGTTGTAGTGTTAGGTTCTCAGATTCCATCACTAAGCATAGCATAGATTAGGTTTTCCCAGCGTGTCGCGTCACTGTACTGAAAGGTACAGAACTACGAAGTGTGTAACGAAATTCTGTTCTACCCAGACTACTAAGCTTCATTAATGCATTACAACCCATTTTCCTTAGTAACGTCATTTACAAGAATTTGTAATCAGGTTCGCAGTTAGCACAAGTCAGCACCTGCAACAGTTACAGGTTGTCCACGTCGAGCGATGGTAGAGACTCGGAACAGTGAGTAGTACCTCGTTGCATCATTTTAATGAAAACAAGTGTAAGAGCGCGTGGTTACTTTGTTCGTTTCAGTGAACACACGGCGTAACCAGGAAAAGCACCAAAACGTTTATTTCAGTTTTATGACTGATTTTGTAAAGTGTGAACAGCAGTTTTCCGTTGGTGCGTGAATAGAACTAACAGGTAAACTATGACATCTAGTTTCAGTACCTTCAGTAATGGTGCTTATGTTGATCAGATAGGGATTTAAAAAGCGAGAGGCGTAGCTTGTACTAGTGCTTAAATTAATGAATGTAATTTCAAGACAAGTTACCTTCACGTATCTTGAGTACACATTGCTGTATAGTGGATTTTGCAATTCGTCAATATCGCGACCCTTGTGCGTCCGTTAAACCGGCCCTGGTTCCATGCCGTTAGCGTTCTCTCTACTTGGCCTAACTGCGTATCCGCCACTACCTAAACCTGACGTTTAAAACGTGAAGCTCATTTTGTACAATATTTCTTAAGCGCGAAATCATCGAATGTGTTCTTTAAGTTTTGGAAACAGATGAAAATCTGGTGGAGTCGAGTCAGGACTGCAAGGGGGATGATCTATGACAGCGAACCCTAGTTCTTGCTCTGTTTTCTGGGCGTCTCTCGCGCACCTATGTAGTTACGTTACACACCGCCATGTTACACGCTACAATTCGAAGCTCTCTAGGGCTCAGACATGAAAAATAAAGATATAGAATGTTAATAAGATTTGTTTTATTTAAAACTTTTGAGGCAGTACTTTTCAGCACTCATTCGTATTGTGAAGTAGGCACAGAAGAGAACCGGTGGGCGACTAAATGAATTTGGCTCACTTACGACACGGTCAAAAGATGCGATGGGTCGTACTTGCAAAAGAGATCATCGTTGTTACTGAGGCGTAAGCGCTGCAATTAAGCAGTTTAAGCAGTTTTTGAAATGTGTGCATTCTTCTGTGGGTATCGTGAGAACTAATAACGTCATCGTGAATAACGGCATTGAAACTACTGTGTTCCAAGTGCCACTAATTTCAGAGGTAAAAGTTCATTATGACGGTGCGTGATGGTGATCTTCACGGAACTGCGCACTGTCCAAATGAACCACAAGGCCATCAGGCTCATGCTTTACTACAGTACTGCGACGAAAACTGCTGCACACTTATTTGCAGGCAGATGGATAATGTCCTCTCGCCTGTGACGTACATTTATTGCAGACGACAGCAACCAACATAATAAGTGTGCGTAGCACAGACAGAGAGAGATAGCTTTGTGACTATATCCTTATGACTGGGCACAGACCAGTCAGTTACAAACCTCTCACAGCAGCGTTACTTAGCCACTGCTTGTGCTTTAAGTAGGTTTAGTCTTTCGCTGTAACTGCCAATAAATATACAGCACATGGGAAAATACCCACCCAATCCTGGACTGTCTATAATGCTAGACAAATGTAAAATTACATTTCAACGTTTTGTTTGAAACGAAAAAGCAAAACTACGTTTCCTGCCGACTGGACGCAGTGTGAAAGTCGGTGTATTCGTCTCATGAGAGTGAAGCAACTGTTTTGATGCTTATAAAATTTTAGATCGTTTGTTTTTTCTTCTCACTTGAATATATTTACTGTCTTACTTTCGATCACTTTGGATCATCTTCACATCTATGTAGTTGCGGGAGCAACCTGTCGTCTGTGCAGGAACTACACCAGAATACTGCACAGATAGGACGGGTTTCCTGCAACTACGTACACGTGAAGATGGTCTAATGTGATCGAAACCAGTCATAAGGTAAAAAACGTGCAAGTGAGACTAAAAAATATACGATGTCTTTTTTTTTTAATAAGTTTTCTATGTTTGGGCTGGATCCAACTCCATACCGCAGGATGAACACGAAATTGACAAACAAAATTTCTAAGATTTTTCAGCAATATTATCCAAGCATTTCGGTCTGCAGGAAACGTCATTTTGCTTTTTCATTTCAAAACATTTGTTTGAATGGTAATTTTACGTCCCTTGAATATTATTTGTCTGTGACTACGTTCAGTCCAACGGGTCCGGTGGCTCGCTACAGAGTAATTACATTTCGTTTCCTTTCTTACCCACTTTTTATGTTTGTTCTTGTATTTCACCGTTAATGTCTGTACAACAGTGCAAACGTCGACGGTGTACATTGTGTATCTCGTTTGGAATCAAACTTGTCCCATTTATTAACGGTACTTGCTGTTGACAACGGTAAAGCGCGCTTTCATGTTCGCTCTCAAATTTACATTCAGAACAGCTCTGTTCTGACTCTGGTTTGTTTTTCCGGTAGTGTTAGTTGCACGTTAACAGTTATACATTGTAGTACTGACAGTTTCTCTCACGAAGATTGGGCGAATGTGCGCCTCGTGTGTGGGGCCACTGAGTGCAATGGATGAGCAGCGCGTTATGCTGCGTTGCTGCCACAGCGAAGCAACTACGTCACAGTGTCAAATGGAACTATGTGGTTCCAGAGACATTTTCAAGTCTGAAACATCTATGATGTATAACATGAGGACTGAAGCGACGAATGAAAATTTGCTCCCTGGCTGAGATTCGAAATCGGGTTTCCTACTCACTAGGCAGATACACTAAGCATTACGCCACCCTGGTAGTGTCTTTGCACAACTGCGCGGACTACCCTCGTGCGCCTCCCTCCCGAGACGAGAATGAGAATTTAGACCGAGATCAGAGGCATGCTAGGATAGTCCGTGAAGTTGGGCGAAGCCACTGTGCCAGCGTGGCGCAGTGGCTACCGATCTGCCTACTGAGCAGGAGACCCGTGTTTGAATCCCTGCCATGGTACAAATTTTCACTCATCCCTCCAGTCTGCATTTATACATAGCAGTACTTTTGCATTGTCCGAAGTTTGATGCATTATTATGTGTGTTGTACGTTTCGGTGACTGTATATTACAAGCTTTTTCAGTTTTGTCAATCTATTTTCACAGAAACAGTGGTAACTGGGGGAAGAAACTAAATACTTAATGATTACCTTACTGTTACGTAATGAGCCACTTTAGGTTCACGGGTTCGTTCTATCAAATTAATCAGAGAAGATCCCTGAACAACTTCAGAAATTTTTTCGTTGGAGTCCGGATTTGCTCCGTACAGCTAAAACGACGTTGATGATATTTCCCGAAGCACCAGCTGTAGACACGGAACGACGTTTTCATACATTGATTCTGTTTTCTTTATATGTAATCGAAATTTTACGGCTGTTTCCAGGGACGGCAGTGTTACTGGATCTGCCTTACTTTTTGGGGTACAGATAAGCCTCGCAAGACATCTTATATGGTTGCACAATCTAGTAATGCCGTAGATTCACCTAAAAACGAAGATATCAGAATCAACACAAATACACTACTGGCCATTAAAATTGCTACACCACGAAGATGACGTGCTACAGACTCGAAATTTAACCGACAGGAAGAAGATGCTGTGATATGCAAATGATTAGCATTTCAGAGCATTCACACAAGGTTGGCGCCGGTGGCGACACATACAACGTGCTGACATGACGGAAGTTTCCAACCGATTACTCGTACACAAACCGCAATTGACCGGCGTTGCCTGGTGAAACGTTGTTGTGATGCCTCGTCTAAGGAGGAGAAATGCGTACCATCACGATTCCGACTTTGGTAAAGGTCGGATTGTAGCCTATCGCGATTGCGGTTTATCGTATCGCGACATTGCTGCTCGAGTTGGTCGAGGTCCAATGACTGTTAGCAGAATATGGAATCGGTGGGTTCAGGAGGGTAATACGGAACTCCGTGCTGGATCCCAACAGCCTCGTATCACTAGCAGTCGAGATGACAGACATCTTATCCGCATGGCTGTAACGGATCGTGCAGCCACGTCTCGACCCCTGAGTCAAGAGATGGGGACGTTTGCAAGACAACAACCATCTGCACGAACAGTTCGACGACGTTTGCAGCAGCATGGACTATCAGCTCGGAGACCATGGCTGCGGTTACCCTTGACGCTGCATCACAGAGAGGAGTGCCTGCGATGGTGTAGTCGACGACGAACCTGGGTGCACGAATGGCAAAACGTCATTTTTTCGGATGAATCCATGTTGTGTTTACAGCATCACGATGGCCGCATCAGTGTTTGGCGACATCGCGGTGAACGCACATTGGAAGCGTGTATTCGTCATCGTCATACTAGCGTATCGCCCGGAGAGATGATATGCGATGCCATTGGTTACACGTCTCTGTCACCTCTTGTTCGCATTGACGGCACTTTGAACAGTGGACGTTACATTTCAGATGTGTTACGACCCGTGGCTCTACCCTTCATTCGACCCCTGAGAAAGCCTACATTTCAGCAGGATAATGCACGACCGCATGTTGCAGGTCCTGTACGGGCCTTTCTGGATACAGAAAATGTTCGACTGCTGCCCTGGCCAGCACATTTTTCAGATCTCTCACCAATTGAAAACGTCTGGTCAATGGTGGCCGAGCAACTGGCTCGTCACAACTCTTGATGAACTGTGGTATCGTGTTGAAGCTGCATGGGCAGCTGTACCTGTACACGCCATCCAAGCTCTGTTTGACTCAATGCACAATCGTATCAAGGCCTTTATTACGGTCAGAGGTGGTTGCTATGGGTACTGATTTCTCAGGATCTATGCACCCAAATTGCGTGAAAATGTAATCACAAGTTAGTTCTAGTATAATATATTTGTCCAATGAATACCGGATTATGATCTGGATTTCTTCTTGGTGTAGTAATTTTAATGGCCAGTAGTGTACCAGCTGTTGATCCCAAATATAAAAGCACACTGCGATTTCATTATCCCTTTCATCTGTGATCATAAAATAGAATTCCTCCCTATAAAGATTTGGATATGGTGATCCAGAGTAGCTTTTCCTATTGACTCTTTGACCTAAACTTAGTGTAGTTCGTGCAGACAAACAGCTCATCTTCAGAATAACTCACTGTGAAAGATTAAAGAACATACATACAAAAACTCAAATTTCAAAATCTCCTGTCGCTAGAATAAAATGGCCAGGAAAATTGTAGTCGGCACATTATACGGAATAAAAACACAAAAATGATCTCCCTTCTTCGTCTGGTGAAGAGGAGTGATAAGTTCTTAGAACTCTCTCCACAGTTTTCTCCCGTGACAATAAGGATTTACAGTGCCCATAATAAGAGACAAAGCCCTGTATTTTACGTAAAATGTGTTCAAACTATGTTCATGGAGTAGATATGTCACCCGTCTTTTCGGACATATCCTGTACGACCTACTAATGCATCTGAATTTTGCACGTCGTGCCTGTGAAGTTTCAAAAGACCTACAACTGGTGTTTACAGCTGCACATAAACATGCAAAATGGAGATTTCCGCTACTACGTAACCGCGTCCTGCCGTTACCACGCTTGTTACTCACAGTTAAAATTCGCAGTACGGACCGTGCGCGACAAAGCGATTCAACAAGGCCTAAAGTACTGCCAATGAAGAGAGTAAGTCTTAGATTCACATTCGTTTCCACTGTTCAAATTTAAATTTTCCGTGATATCTCTAGGTAAGTACAGGTAAAATATGGACCATACAACATGCCAATGTTACTTTGGGAGATACAGTGTTCATAGAGCGTGAATCCTAATATATCATATTTACTACCACTAATTTTGTCAGAATACAGTATAGATATCTTGGAGCAGGATCTCCAGATATCTTGGTCCAGAGTTTTAAAAATCTCGAAGGGTTATTGTACATTAATCCAAAGTAATAAACGGAAAACATAATATATATGAGGAGAAAAATACGTCTAAAGACCTTAAAACCACAGACGGAGCAGAAGGGTTGGCACCGAATGTAAATGATTCATTGTAAGTTGTCTCCTGTCCAAATCACAGTAGCTGTATGACTGTTTAATACTGGAAGGCAGTATTTAGATTGCGTTCTATAACTGTTAATTGTTAAATAATAGACTTAGCGCGAACTGCCAATAACTTTACATAAAACTAATGTCACACTGTATCAAACTTTTGCAAAATTTATTTTTGAAAAGTAAAAGAGTAATTGAATTGAATGAAATAACTGCCACTGCCACTAGTAAATGGAACGGTTCTGGGGAGTCCTCTACGCTTTAGAAAATTTACAGCAATGCCCCTGGCAGTTCTAACATTCGGAATGCTGTCGACAAAAAAACGATATCTAATTACGCTGTTAGCCGTTAGAATTGTAATACCAGTAAGAACAGAAAATAACTAAATTTTGCTTGATGTGTGATTTTAAGTTTTGCCGCCGTAGGAAAATTTTGAATATTTCACTAGCATTAAGTTGGGTGACGTCGTTCAGAACGCGCGATATTTTGGCAAGTCGTTTTTCGGGGTTTCAGGTCATCAGGAATGCCTGAAGATGGCAATAAGTCGGCTTGCCGAAATATCGCACCTTACTGTCGACGTCACCCGGTTAAATACCCGAGAAATTTTCCAAGTTTTACTTATCATACGTGTACAGTGTAATAGGAGGAGTACACAATTAAACTTTTATGTGGTAATCGTATGAGATTTCGGAGTTTATAGTGTGCGAAACTTTGTAAATAGATACCAGAGTGACTCTAACCGCGCTGAGCACGGAGTTGATCGGATGACAGGTGTACATTTCATAGTAATTCAACTCTAAGCCAGAAGTCGTCACACGAAATGGCGGCCGAGTGCTGGAACGCCGTTTTCTCTCTGCAAATCACGAGCAGATGTTTTCAGTGGCTGAGAGATGTCGAGAATGTGCTTGTCTGGGCAGCAGTCCAACACCCAGTGTATGGAGGTAGGTTAAGGCAGTACGGTTAACGTTTGTTCATGAGTCATCATGTTGAAAGGTAACATCACTGGACCGGCGAAGGTAGTACACTACCAAACGGCCTTAAAACGTCAGAAGTGTAATGGCTGCTCTCCAACATACTGGGTATGCGAACCAGTGGTAATACTTTCGTGTACCCAGGGGCATCCCACACCATCAGGCCAAACGAAAGCACTTTGGTAACGTTAGGTGTCCTTGGGCCAGTTACCTGTGGATACATCCATCGTGATGCCGTCTCAGAGCCAGGCCATGTCCACCACTCATGTGTCCAGAGCTGTCGCTGGGCACACCACCTCTGTGGGCGCGCCTCTCTCTGCTGCCCCGTCCAGGGAAGCAACAACAATGGTGACAGTCCGTGGTGCTCCAGACGTCACTGCGCTATCCTTCTTGGTACCTGTATTGATGAAAACAAACCCGAGTCCCCTTCGATATGTCACGATCCTGTCGCTATCGAGTTCTGACATGCGCTAGCAGACGTTTCTCCGCATCACATGAACGGGATCTCTTCACAAACAACCAAAATTTAGATACGACTTCTGAACGAGAAAGCTGCTGCGTATTCTTCCCCTACACAGGGTATAACGGGTATAAGTGAAGATATTTTTATGTGTGGTAATTTAATGTGTAAACACATTTGTGTTGGTTGTTTTTTTCTCTTTGTCAAATAGTCTTCCTACAAACAAGTCCCAAACTTTACGACCTGATGTTTTCTGCACTTCCGTGACTGCACCACTAAGTGGACTATGCCTATCAGTATAGACTAACCACTTTGCATCCACGAGTCCACACTTCCACACCTGACCTGCCGCCCAGAAGAAAATAAGCATTATTGGCTTGCTCTTGCCACATGCCACGGAGGCCTGCAGAGAGCAGGTTGTGGTCCAGTGTCCTATTCCCTTGCAGTCTGTCATTTCTGCACTCCGCAAGAAGTGCATGGAGTTGTGGGAGGAAGAATGGCTGGGGGTGACGGCCAATAAACTGCGGTTGGTGAAGTCAACAACTCGGCCGTGGCGTTCTTCCTGCCGGGTGCTCAGGCGGGAAGCAGTGACCCTCACGCGTCTTCGGATTGGGCACTGTCCTCTCACACACAGCTTGCTATTACGGCGGGAGGATCCCCCGTTTTGTGATGCTTGTGGTGTGCACATCTCTGTCCGCTACATTTTAACAGACAGAAATTTATACCGTGATGCAAGGGCAGAAGCACTAGTTGATGGGGCTCTGCCCTGTGTTTTTGCTAATGATGAGACGTGTGTGTCTAGGGTTTTAAAGTTTTGTGATGTGTCTGGACTCTGGCCTAAACTTTTAGGCTGGAGGTTTTAGTCTATTGTAAAGTGGCTGGCTCCTCCCTTTTTTCCTTGCGGTCAGTCAGCCACTTCCATCTGCCATATTGTTTTAGCTCCCTCTACTACTTTCTTCCTGTGTTGTCCATGTTTTACTGCTGGCGGCATTCTTCGTCCCACGCTTCGGTGTGAGTAGGCACATATTTTTCCAAGCTTGTTACCTGTGTTTTACGTTCTGTTTTATCTTACTGTTCTGAGTCTTTTCTTGACACCCGTCTCAATCTGTTACTGAGCGGGCGCTGAAGACCTTGCTGTCGTGCGCTCATACAATCCTCTCCACCACCTCCTGTACTTGGAGATACTAACCAACTTAAAAACATGTGACTTGTAATGGATATAATGATTCTTCTGCAAATGATGTAAATACTGATCTAATGTTGTTCAGTGTACCATCTACACTCATCAACAGAAATACGAGTATCTGCATTTCTACCCATTACAACCTGTTTTCAGAATGTAGCCGATGTTCCTTTTACCAACTGCTTACGGTTAGGATCAACCATTTTATTGAATTTTCTCAAATTGAGAAATATAGCTAGCATATTCAAGCATGTAGAACACTTCCTGCCATTTCAATATGCGTTGCGTGTCGCCGTCATGATGCTGAAATTACAATTGCCAGCAGTGTAAGTAAAAATGTGCAGTCAGTACTCCCATTAGCGTGCTTGAGTGCTGCATTCAGTTTCTCTTTCTTTTACGATCACGTGCGTGTTAAGCACACAGGCGCGGAAACTGTTATAAGCGGTAAAGAGTCTTGGTAAAGCACTTACAGTGCGGTCGGATCAAACATTTGTTTTGGCCGGAAATTACAGCTGACGAATACAGAAAATGTAATTAGACTTCAGTTGCAGTTCCCGTCCAAAACAAATGTACGAGTCGACCACATAATGAATGCTGCACTACTATTACACATAACTTTTGTGTTTATCAGAATGCATGGCAATTACGCTTTTTCTTCGGTTTTGACCTTTTTACGTATTGACGTTTTGTGTGCGTAGCATGTAGGCGGAACCCTCTGTAATGACATCAATACGCCGTTCGAGTACTAACGAAGCTAAAAACTGTTGTTTCGGAGAGGATAACTACAGAGTTCACGCTGCAGTCGTTGCAACAACAATAAATGTCTAATGGTATTCTTCAATGTGAAGACAAGCGAAAGCCTGAAATGTGCTGCAGCAAAGTATATCGCAAAAATGTACCGGTTTCTGTTTCTTCACAGCTGCAGTGTTCAGTCACCAGTATAATGTACAAATAATATCGCCACATTCAGTACCGTACAGAATACGGTGCTTTCAATGAGAACGCAATAAAATAGGTCTATCTTCTTCTTCACTTCCACCGTTGTGCGTTTGCCTCTTGTGATGAACAAAATGCACTGAAATGAAATGGATCGGTCAGTGGAACGAAATCAGTGAAGATGCAGTGACATGAAATGATATCAGCAAAAACCAGATACTGTGAAACTGAAATAAAATGAAAATGCATTGCCAGTTGAAATTTTTGTCAGACCGGTTCTCAGACCAGGATTTCCTGCTTATCACGATCAGTTGCCTTAACAGACGAGCAATTTCAGGACGCTCCATGTCAGACTCACTCTCATTGCCACTGATGTTTCCGCTTATGATTTCCGATCTCTACTACCAGCAGTTCTTCCACGGGGTATGTGAGAAAGGTACCACCGGTGGAATGCAGCCGGTGGACAACCGTCTTTCACCCAGTCACAGGCCCGGAGATGTACTCAGACGGTGTAATGGAAGGCGACTGCTCGCCACAAGCAAGAAACGATGCAATTTTCAGTGGTCACCAGATACGAGGTACACAGAGCGAACGCGACAAAATTTCGGAGGTTGTTCAACGAAGTTTTCTGATCATTTTGGTGTGAAGGAGGCGTGGGATCCGGTGGCTCGTTAAGAGTAACTGCTTTTCATGTGGTCAATAATGGATTACTCGCGGTGGTCCAACCCCAAAGCCAGCTCGATCATCAGACATGACACCAGAGGACGACTTCTTTTGGGGGCGTGGTCCTGGTTGCTGGTATTGTTACAGCCGCGGCAGTAGTAGGCCCTACACCAAAATACTGGTATTTTGACCGATTAAAACAGTCTGTGATAAGTCACCGTACGCTCTGCCTTGATCATGGTACACGACGTTTTGAACATTACCTGTATTTGTTACGTTCTATACTATACACTAACAGGGCAGACTCAACATACTGTCGTAAGTCTACATGTTTCGTCTGAGGGCGGTTGCGTTGCTATGTTTCAGGTCAAGTATTTTGGTGAGTTTGTCTGTGTAGTGAAGTTACTTTTCTAAAAACTTAGGTAAGTGGGCTAGTAGGCGAATAACTCATATTTACATTAGTAATCCGTAACTAGTCAGAGGAGGCCACAGGTTCATATCACGAACACAAAATAGGTCTGAAAAACCTCTTGTAATGTCCCTACGTAATGTAATATTATTGTAATATTCTAGCTGAGAGTATCAGCGACGATGCGCTACCGTAATTGAGACGACAACGCTCTTTGCTGTGACGACAACGGTCTTTGCCGTGAAGAAAAAAAGCATTAATGATTTTTTGTAGTTGTTGGAGATGGGGAATACCGATTGGACTAGTGTTTTTTTGAGGTCAGGCAAGCTTGCATATATATATTTTGAAATGCAAACGAGATACAACTTGTAATCGCAATTATCAAGAACAAAAAATTTAATTTGTGAAAAAGAAGGTAAATATCGTTTACAAACTTGTAATCGGTGTCGGATTCGGGGACCTTCATAAAACGATTTTTGTATTTAGCAACACAGTGCATACTGAATTCTTCGCAAATTAACAATACTGGGCGAAACTGCTACTATCACAGTCCGAACGACGCGCAATATTTCTCCGTCAGCTTGTGTGTCAAAGACATTGCCTTAGCGACCAGTTTATTTGTCAGAAGATACCATACTGCCATCGTTTTTCGACCTTCTTATTCTGAAAGTGTTTCCAGAAAATCTTACGGTGACTGCGAGTATTTTAGGTGCCACGAGAGACGGAGTCTCCATCGCAAGTTATAGCAGTTTTCTCCGACTTTTCCTGATGTTCTCTGAGAACCGATGGAACGGAAACCTCCGACCGCGCACTCATCTTGTACCTAACCCTTACTCTCCTTACGGAAGCCACGAGTCTATAGTCAAATTTTTTCACAGATTGTTTGTATTAGACAGGTAAATAATATTAAGGGGGGTAGGACGTCAAACGGGACGACTTGGAGCAGGAGAGATACCACATGAATTTTTAATTTCCACTGTTTATACTTTTAAAAATAAATTCATAAAACTTTGTTAGAATGACCAGAAAGGATTCAGGATTTTCACTTACAGTGGTGGAAGTTCAAAAATATAAGAAAATAATTTATTTATTTACATTTCTATTTCAGCTTTTTTCACTTACCGTTGGCTGCATTTGTTGCTATAGGTACACTTTTCTTCATAAGTAAGGGAGATTCTTTGATGAATTTTGCACAGCATACAAACCATACGTACAGGTGAATGAAACTCTAGAATTTTCCAAATCTATTAAAAACTGTGGTAAAAATTGAGATAATTAACTATAAAATTTGAGTTTTTTCTAAACATGAAGTTTAAAATGTAACAGCACATTCATTTTTTCATAAATAAACAATTTCTAGAGTTTCATACACCTGTAAGTGTGGTTTGTATGCTGTACAAAATTGATCTAAGAATGTCTCTTACTTATGAAGAAACGTGTACCTATAGCAACAAACGCAGCCAATAGAAGTGAAAAAATGATGAACTTTCACACGTAAAAAAAATTATTTTATTATTTTTTGAACTTTTATTGCTATGATTGTGAATCCTTAATCCTTCCTGATCATGCTGACAAAGTGTTATGTATTTATTTGTATAAGTATAGACAGTGGAAATTAAAATGTCCTGTAGCGTCTCTCATGCTCCAAGACGGCCCGTTTGACGTCCTACCCCCCTTAAACTGTATGCATCTAGACAAAAACTCAATAGAGTGTTTAAATGCGGTACCTATCTTATCTGTGTCAAAGCCAAAGATCAAGCAAGTTAGTTAATTTTCTTTTCTTTATGACGTAGTGGTTCATTAAGCTCTTAAGTGAAGATTGGATTCACTCTGTACGTAGTAACGGGTTCGTCAGAGCGTCTGTTGCGAGTGGTTATTAAAGTAGCCGCTGCTGTAGCTTTTTAAAAATGTGGATCGTAGGTTGAATGTCGCCTCTAGTATTTGACGACTTCTTGCTGTAATGCACCCGCAACGACAGCTCAGCGGAATGTCTCTCTAGTACAATACATCAAACACTCCGTGGAGCATCTGCGGAAAATAGCTCGAGCAACGGAAGCCCCGACACTAAGATCTCAGAGGTCCGTCGATCTGAGGGTTTACTAACGTAGCTGTGATCTGCATGGTTTCTACTGCGCTGCCTCTTGTGTGATACGTTTTGCTACTAGGTCAGCTGCAGCAAGATGTGGCACAGACTTCGCGATAGGTCCCCACGGCTGTAAGTATCTGCGGTCGACAGCTGTAGAAAGTGCTGTAGCTGTGACAGACAGAGGTGACCCGTCCTACTGACGCAGGCCGGGCTAAATTGCCCGCGGCACGATCTGTCAGCATCGTTTCGCCGCTTAAGCTACCGTCCCATGCTGACGGCCCTATGCGCCGTAGGGGGAGGGGAAGTGGAAGAAGAATGCCTTAACTGTACAGACAGAGAGCGTAGCGTAATTATACAGACATTTTATAGACGGTACGATGCAAGAATTTTTGTTGCCGGCCGAGCGATTCTAGGCGCTTAAGTCTGGAACCGCGTGACCGCTACGGTCGCAGGTTCGAATCCTGACATGGATGTGTGTGATGTCCTTAGGTTAGTTGGGTTTAAGTAGTTCTAAGTTCTAGGGGACTGATTACCTCAGATGTTAAGTCCCATAGTGCTCAGAGCCATTTGCACCATTTAAGATTTTTGTTGCCAGTAACAACAGGTAAGTTTTGTAATACCTTGGTGCAGACACTTCTCGTGACAGCGAAAATAAGGGTGTCAGCTTATCGCATTGCATCATGTGGTCACTGGCACAATTTTAGTTTTATTTACAATCCTGATAAGTACGAACCAGTTCTTATGCTTACTTTTTTTGACATGTATCGTCAGAATTATTTCAGGTTAATTTACTAAACATATAAGTAAAATCTAAACTGTTGCATTGAGAGCTGAAATTTCTGCGATTAGTTTCAGTTTGCATGGTATACGATATGATAAGGCAGTGATAGGTAACACTTGGACAGTTTACCTATTCTACTGAGCTACAAGCTAATATACGCAATGGCATGCTTAAGATAAGGGGTACTAAAGACAGGGTATCTCTTTTGTAATAAAATAGGCCACAGATGGTTAAATTTAAGGCAGAAAGATATTCTGTTAATATTTGTGTCCAAAGTGGTTGTGACTGGTTGCAGTATATACATATAACCTCTTTTATAAAATAGCCGTGGAAACAAATACTGTCAATATGACAAATCATTATAACGATTTTTTCACTTATCAGCAAGTCTTTGTTCCGGATCTTATCACTAGACTGTGGGATGGCTAGTGTTACATGCTGTTTGAAAGTATAGAGTATAGACGGATCGTTAATTTTTGTACATAGTGTGATTACAATATCCAATAGATATGCGCTGCGCTTCCGTGCTTAGGCATTGCTCTGCAGCTCATGTAATCCAATACTGCTTTGTCTTTCACTCTGCATTTGCACATTTGAACCATTTTTGAACACTTGAAAATAGATGCAGGGAACACCGCTGTCTATACGCCCCCTTATAAGCCCTAATCTGTCTTATTTTATGCTAGTACTGATCTACTCACAGTGATGTTTGTTTGAATAACTGCTGGATTACATGCAGTTTTGCAGTTTGAAACAGGTCACTGCACTTTCTTTTACGCTACTTTGCTGCTGCTTTTATGTCTACTCCATACTAACCGGAAGTGTAACTTGACTGATTTCACAGAATCAACTGTGGCCCACGAGAAACAATGGGCGTCGCAACAAATATGTGCCGTCACACTAGTCGACTCATCTGTCACATTTCATGAACGCTCGGCCCACGCTAAATAAGTATGTAATTGAAATCGTACCCACTGAAGGTCTTCACTTTGTCGTGCGCTACCCAGAGCTTGTACGTATTCAAACGCGCAATCAAGCATTTTCAAACTCGTCTCAAATAGTTACTGGTTCGCCTCCGGATACGGCTGCTGGCACTCGTGTGTGTTGGAGTGTGACGCGCTGTGACGGGCACGCCACGGCCCGCCATTCTCGTGGGCCCCGGTGCGGCCGCTGCCGGCTGTTCCCCCCAGCCGTGCAGTGCGCGCCGGCCGGCGGTGGCGCCCTCAGCAGCTAATGACACCGGCGCTCGTTGTCGCAGCTTTACTGTGGCAACCCGCCAGCCCGCTTGGCCCTAACACCACTAGGCTGTCAAGCTCTAGAGCAGGGCTTCCCAACCTTTTCAGCTGGCGGACCCCTTCTTCAGTCGAAAATCGATGGCGGACCTCTGGTCAGTCAAGAGTACAGTAACTTTAAATTTCAGGGCGAAACCTATGGGAACTGAAAGCTTCTTAATCCAAGTGCCATGTTCCCAACAATGACTCTCCCCCCCCCCGCCCGAAGTATCAATAGTCTTTGGTTTAGAGATGAATGAAAACAACTTGAAATTAACGATCCATTTTGAATTACCACTGTATCCAGACACTTACTAGTGGATTTACTCCCTTTGTTCAACACAGTATAGCCTGATTAAAATTACTTGGTAACTAAAATTTCGCACGATGGAGCTGCCTTCCTGCAATCAACGTCGCGTCAAACTATTCGCTGTTGACAAGCTGCCGCTTATCGTCTGTTCACTTCCACTGTTTGGCTACTGTTGCGTAATGAGCATGCATATTTCGTAACAGTCGTGTGTGTGTTTGTGTGTGTGTGTGTGTGTGTGTGTGTGTGTGTGTGTGTGTAGGTGTGTGGTTTTTCACGAAATCCGAAGAAAAATGTTCAAATGTATGTAAAGTCTTCCTTTGGTCGTCCTCCTTCCTCATTCATTTCAACTGGAAACTTCCCTTGTTGTGAAGGCCATGGAGAAACTGCACCCTTCTTCAATGATCCTGACTTCAGCCACCGATCCATGTTAGAAGTAATAAACTGGTCAAAAATCGACTTATGAAATAAGTAGTTCACTGACAAAGCAAGTTTAACATTTAATGATGCCTGGGGCCGCATACGTGCCAGCGAGCGCTGTGATTGGTCGACGAAGCTCGCTCCGCGCATGCGTAAAAGGTTTCAGCGCATCTAGCGCCGTGAGCCGGCGCACAAACGACCCCCGTATTGTTGCGAAACAGTCAATCAGAGAAGCCGCGTTCTCCGGCACTAAACAGTGTATACGTTCTCACTTAGGAATCGCAAAGGCTGTTTGGGGGTACGACCTGAAGTAAAAGTACACACGTTTTTCACACGAAAAAAAATAGTGATGAATTTCATTTTCACATTTTTATTCAATAATGTTACTCATTATTTTACACTATTTGGTGCTAGGTGGCCGCGGACTCCCTAAAAAGAGCCGGCGGATCCGTAAGGGGTCCATGGATCAAACGTTGGGAAGCCCTGCTCTAGAGGAAACTTCCAGTTCTTGGTTTCATTTTCTTCTCGTAAAACAAAGTTAAGGTTGTGTACCACTGGGCACCGCCTTGTTCCTTTAGTATCTGGTGTGATTACGTAGATTTTTCCAGCGTAATGCTTGTTGATGAGCTTCACTGGTATGCGGACGGATTTTACCGTCCTGACGACACGATATTTCGACAGTCCAACTGGGCACCACCTTCAGGCGAGATTACAGGTGCACAAACACGCCGGAACTGGGGTAACATCAGATACGGCGGCTCCTTTACACCGCGGGAACAGGCCGCTGCGCGTGCGCGAGAAGTGAAAGGGCTATCCTCCGTTCCGGCGTGATTGTGCACGTGCAATCTCACCTGAAGGTGGTGCCCAGTTGGACCGTCGAAATATCGTGTTGTCAGGACAATGAAATCTGGCCGCATACTTGTGAAGAGCACCAACGAGCATTACGCTCGAAAAATCTGCGGAAGCACACATGATACCTCTGTTGAGGAGATGGCTATTCTTGTCGAGAAGTTCGATAGCTTTCTCAAGAAGGAAAGAAAGCTGCCAACTGCTCTTATATTCCTATTAAGATGCTGTGACGATGGTATTATTCCTAAATTTGTTAAGGTTTCACATTTTATTGGCACTGATAAAAAAAATGAAATCAAAATTGCAAGTACTTTTCAGCTGACGCCATTTCGGCGACTCGCGAGTCAATGATGATGAGAGACACACAACACCCAGTCATCTCAAGGCAGACAAAATCCCTGACCCCGCCGGGAATCGAACCCAGGACCCCGTGCGTGGGAAGCGAGAACGCTACCGCAAGACCACGAGCGGCGCTCGTTGGTACTAATATGGATAAAAACATCAAGAAACCTGCTGGTTTTGCTTTAATACGCGAGAAATTCGTTTTACTCCTCGGCAACTGGATTTAACAGCCAAAGATTTGCACTTTTCGCATTTGAACCTTCCTTATTATGTCTTCTGCATCCTGAGGTTGGGTTGACGAAGCTTCTTCGGCCAATTCAGAGTCAACACTGAAGAGCACATAAAGAAACAATCTTCCAAGTTTCATCGATTTCGCGAACAACCATCGATATCTGAGGGTATCACTCGCCGGCAGGCTGTTATTAGTTTTACTGACAAGAAATTGGACGACGCTACTTCTTCGATTTTGGAGAAAAGCCTGAATTTCGTTCCCACATCAAGGAACTTGCCTGCTATGATTTCATTAGTGCTGTGAAGCATGCCATCGCTCGCTTTCCTAAAGATCAGGTGGAAGAAATTAGACAGGAAGTCTCACATCTTCTTCATGAAGCACCATTACCACAGAGTACAATTCCCTATAGTGAAAGAAAGGCCATTTGGTCATTGAATGAAGATAAGGCTCTCTTAGTTTTTGCTGCTGATAAAGACAGTGCCGCTGTGCATGGGGGCTTAATTACTATGCAACAATTTTTAGTTGCTGTGTGTCCGATTACGAAATCTCGTAACCGGTTGGCCTTGACTGCATAAAATAGCAATAAAGAATGAAAGGAAATTTCCGTTAACACAATTGATTAATTAAGTTCCCTGCAACTATAAAAGCTACGAAACAACAAAGCACAAGTGTAACTGTTCTGTGTGGAAGTGTGATTCAACGTACATGTATCTGGCACGGTTCTTCCTCAATACGACAAGATATTTTAAACACCATTTACAATGAACTAATTGAAAAACCAGAAATACTATAATTTCACATAAACCAGAATTACAAGTCTAATACATGAACACGAGCCAGATGCTTTGTTGACTGAACCTGTGACCAAGAGGCATTGTCATTGAGGAAGTGTAAAATAATTCTTTTTTTTTTTTACCTCCATATATATTGACGAAAAATACACTGTGATCATTGCATCATCTTCCATCTATACATTACACCAACCGAACAGCATCTACTGTCTCGCCCAACAGAACAACAACTGCACACAACATGCTCTCAACTAGTACTGCTCTCGACATCCTCTCAACAAGCACTGTCCAAGGCAACCTCTGAACTACAACTGCACCAGTGGTGGCGGCGGAATAATAATCTTTGGCGCTGTGACTCAGTGTAGCCACCTTTCAACTGTTCTTCTCTCTTGTGAAGACTATTTGGCAAAAATGTGTTTATTGGAGGATTGTGCAAGTTGTAAACTACAGAACGGTCCTACAAACCTGATAAAGCGGAACACCATTTCACTTATTAATATGAGTTCCTTATCTGAGGTTGTCATTAAAAAGCTTCATCCAGTGGCGGTAGTAGCACTCAGGTTGTATGATTTACCCAATGTTCATAAATCTGGAACACCCGTACGTCCGATCGTCAGCAATTTGGGAACTCCTACTTGTAATTTAGCCAAATGTCTTGCTTCTGTCCTTAGCCCTCATCTGAGGAAATGTGACCATCATGTAACCAACTTGATCGATTTTAGGCAACATTGAAGTCTCTACGCCTAGAGCATCTGAGCTTCTATTTAGTTTTGATGTTGCTTCACTTTAGTCAGGTACCTTTGGAGGAGTCCTTGCTGCCAACTGTCAGCTTTTGGATGATAAAATACTGAGCTGTGTTACCATATACTGACTTCAATACGTTTTTTATTTAATGATGCATTTTTTAAAAAAAGTGATGGTGCGGCTATGGGGAGTCCTCTTTCCCCTATTGTCGCCAATCTTTTCATGGAAGATTTTGAAGATATCGCACTCAGGGCTTCTTCTCTCAAACACACACGTTCTCTGAGATACGTGAATGATATTTTTACCGTTTGGCCACAAGGTGTGGAAGCTGTTCATCGGTGTGTAGATCATTTTAACTGCCGTCATCTACGCATCAAATTTTCGGTAGAAATTGAAAAAGATGGCAAATTACCTTTCTGTGCATAAAAAAGAAAATGGGACTTTGGGACAAAGCGTGTATCGCAAACTTGTGCATATGGACCGCTACCTCCAGTCTAATTGTCATCCACCACCACATCAACTTATGGGAGTTTTACGTACACTGGTCGAGAGAGCTTATGCTATTACCGATTCTGATAATTTGACGCAGTAACTGGATTATCTTCACGTTGTTTTTCAGACAAAACGGATATACTGATCATCAAATTGCTGGTGCTTTTCAGTTTGGACCACCATGTGAACCAACACTGGGCACTTGTCAATCATTGGCCTTTGTTCTCTCTGACAGGAGCGTTTCTTCGGAAATTTAAAAAATCCTCAGAAAGTACGATATTAAAAGTGTAGTTTTGTCTTTGGCCAAAACTAGAGACCTTCTTGGATTGTTAAAGATGATTTGGGATTGGGAAAGCCTGGGGTATATAAGGTCTTTGCAGAGAAGTTTATAGTGGACAGACTACTCGCACGGTTCATGACTGATGTGCGTAACATCAACGACACACACGGTTGCTCCAGCCTGAAAAATCTGCCATCACTGAACATTGTCTCAATGACGGGCATAATATTTAAAGCGACACAAATTATTGCATAGGCTTCCCGTTACTGGGATTTCGTAAGGTAAACTATCGGCAAAAGGTGTAACGTAAATCTATCGACAAAAGAAAGAAAGAAAAAGAAACACTAGAATGTTGTTCCGTGACAAAATCTGAAAGTAGATCAGTATTTTATCTGTAATTACCTTCAAGCCTGGTTGCATACGTAGATGGGATTTTCTTCATTTTAGATGCCTGGTGGATCTAGAGGTAACTACGGGACAAAATATAATCCCATGGACACGAAAAACTATTTCATGTGTTTTGGAGAAAGGGTGGTTTGCGTACAAGGCATCTAAAACTTACAGGGTCCCTTCCATGGCACTTCAAGGTCAAGTTATGGTTACACCTTCCGCAGCAGAAATGCCACAAATAAAAAAGGGAAGATCATTTATTGTTTCGGTGGAGCGAGAGAAAACTGGCAAGTTACACCATAACAATGCCAGAGCTTGGTTAAGGGTTAACTGCCACAGATGTACGAAGAGAAGCATTTAAACTGTCAACCCTAAATACTGATAAGAATAGTTCTTTCAACTCAGACAAGGGTATAGCATGATAGTTTTGTTGGGTTGGTTACAAGAAAAGACACGGGCTCATATGGCGACAAACTGAAAACGTATCAATAAAGAAGGCTGTTGCGTCGCAAGAGAAAATGTGAATGGTTTTTGCAACAGTTTTCAGCAGAGACTAGAGAAGGCAGGATTACGAAACAACAAAGAAACAATTTGGAATCTCAGTTTTGTACCAAAGGCCTCAACAGTGGTTAGTCCCAAAGTTGCAAGCAGGGTAACGCAAGAGACGACTGTTGAAAGAGTTGAGACAACAACTCTTTTCTCACGATAAAGACTGCAGCAGAAATTGGACCAAATATGGTTATTTTTAAGGAGGTCAGTCTTGCAGCTGATACTGAGAGAAGAGCTCTATCAAAATTTTCGTGACTGTCTCCAGAAACGGGTGTATTAATCCTGAGAAATTTATGAAGTTTCTTCAGCATTTTACTGTCACTTGTACCTTCTGCGATACCTATAAATCTGGTTAGGCAATCTCACCGCAGTAATCTGTCTGCTGAGGCACTTCAATTCACGGAGGAAAATGAGATTTACTCTTTTGCTGCAACCCTTGGACGTCGAAATATTCGGGAAACTGAAAGGACCATGGAGGTCAAAAGTTAAACGTAACTTCAAGACGAAGGGCTGTAAACCAGCACGACAGCACTTTCTTCCTCTCCTCCAGGAAGTTTTAACTGAAACCTTTACTCCCTTTAAGAGCACCTCTGCTTTCACCAAGACTGGTATTCGTCCTTTGAACAGGACCGCAATTCCAGACAGTGCTTTCAAACTTAGCGAGGTTCATGGTGCAGCAGAGGGAGAACCTCCAGACTAGCTACCAATGCAGGACTTTTTCCAACATTGTCTTCCCTAGCCGCAGTTGTCAGTTCTGAAATTCCCGCAACAAATTCAGCTACAATTACAGGAATAAATGCAGGAATTCTTACTCCAGTTTAACCTTTCTATCGGATACGGAAAAGGAGAACTGATGCACAAAGAGCGCGGTGTTCTACAAAGAGAACCTCAGCGCTCCCCTTACAATCGTACGACAAGAAAATCAGATACAGCTACCGAGGGATCTCAAAAGGAAACGAACGGAAAAGAGTGACTACTCACAGGCATCCAGTTCAGGGACAAGACCAAAACCACAGAAGAAGAGACCAACGAGTGATTTGTGCGCTTCTTGCTCTGGACATTTTAAGGACAATGTTCCAAGAGAGAACGGGATAAAGTGCCTACATTGTGACAAGTGGTTTTATTTCAGTTGCCAAAACTTGGTACAATATGAATGGGACTTCAAATGCTTAGGATGTAATGCAGAGGGTGACTAAAATATCCATCCCTGCTTTTTTGTGATGCATCAAGAAATTATACGAGTGGTCTCACGAAATTATCAGAGTTCATACCGCATTATAGAACAGAAAAGAATGTTCGTATTCTCATCTCACTAGTCCTAAAATAGTAATGTTTTTGAAACACTTGATTTATTTGTATATTACAATCTCACATCTTTCATCTTCCATGGTCTTTATATTGTATCTTACTTCTTTGATATCGTAGAAGTCAGTAGACTTTGTATCACGAAATTAGTCGAGTTTGCCTTACTTACGGAAGCCACCTAAATAAGAACATCCGATGACATTATTACTAGCGATAAAAGTTTTCCTTTAATCAAATTGCGGTATCCGATTATCAGATGACAACAACGGTTGCAACTTAATTAGCGATTCATCACCTTTGTTAGCTTCTACCGCCGGTGGCGCTGCTATTCTGACGTTATCTTAATTCCGTCGTGTTTGTGTACCTGCACCTGCAGCTTCACCTGAAGATGGCAGCCAATTGCACCGACGATTAAATCCGGCCACATACCCGTGAAGAGCCTCATCATTAAGTATCTGCCTTCTGTATCTTCCATTATCTTCATTTATTTATTTATTTCATTTTACTTATTGTTCATTTAGTCTGACCAGATTAGAACTGTAAGGCTCTCTCTAACATCCTGCTAGGAACAACACATACAAAATAGCCTCGATCGACGATTTCTTGAATCTCCTAACTGTGAATAGAATCAGCCATCCTAATGAAGCGTTAAATATTCTTTCAATCTTAAGAGTCCAAAATTTATCTGAAGATGCAATGTGAAACAATGGAAAAACGATTTCATGAACGTCCGAGACTGGAATTACGGCGTGCATCGTTTTCCTGCGGTAAAACGTGCTTGAAATGTCTAATAGCAAATTCTAAAAGAAAAATTCATTCTTCCTATGACGGATACCTCCCAGCTTCGATTTATTTTTTCAAAAAATCGTCAAACTCCGCACAGATAATCCAGAAACTGGATAGCCCACACTGTGCAATGTGGAGTGTGCTTTTCTCCACGAGGTAATTCTCTGAAACCAGCAGGTATGACTTACAGTTAAGGGAGAGTGTTGCAAAGCCATACGTTCCATTTATGAAATGTCTCTGTTACATACTTTTGTAAGGTAAATGTGTGCTAGAGATAAATACTATCTAGACAAAACGCCATTAAAACAGCGAGAGAGCAGTAACACGTCCAACGGTACAAGTCCAGATGTTATAAAAATAGGAGTAGCGCCGGCAAACCAATCATTTCTCAAGTAGAAAACAGGAATGATACACAAAAGCATCTCTGCTCCCTCCAAAAAGCTAGCCTTAAAGAACTTCGCTTGGAAGTTGGCGGTCACAAAAAAGAAAGGAAAAGAGGAGGTGCTTTCTAGTCTGTTGTCAGGTTGTAATGAAGATACTGTGTGTGTGGAATGAATAATCAATACGTAAAAGATAGAGTGAGAAAAATAACCATAAAAGCACTGTCGCCAAGAAATACAGAGGGGACAGGCATTTACTACGTCACAACGTTACTAAGGTTTATTTACTGTCCTCATAGACGGGAAAGACAAAGGAACGAAGTTACAGAAGAGAAACAGAATAAGAGTACATCGACGCAACTGGAAGGAGCATAAAGACTTGAAGAGATTAGTTTCGAACAGCAGAATATTTTTAAAAAAGTTTCACGCCATTCAGCATTGAATCTTCCTTTTAGAAAGAGAAAAGGATCAGGAAAATGACAACAGTGATGATGATTCTAGTCATTAATTCCCTCGGGCTTTTCGTCTAAAGTGAAACTGCGACCTTCAGTAGTCAGCGTCATTTTGAGATGTCCGAATAAGAAAACGGACAAGGTTAAAGCTTTCGTTGTTGAACGGCGCTGACCTCTCATACAGAGAGCGGCTGTGGAGAAGCTATGAGCAGTGAAAGGCGGTCGTTCTGATTGCAGGCGTGCCGCATGAGTCACGCGTCGTTTCGGACAGTGCGTGTGGCTTACAGGCGGCGAAATTGAAACAGAGCAGGATCACTGGGATTAGAGTAGCTGTCCGTCGTGTATGGATAGTACAGCGTATACAATCGTTGTATATGCAGTCTTCTTGAGAAAGGCCTTAAAATTATCGATATAAACTTAAATTCTCTTTCTAGGTTCCTAACAAAAACTAATATCATTGAACGACAAAGACGTATGTGAAGGCGAGGACATAATAACATATGTTTTTGAGTGGGGTCCGCATTTAGCAAAACACTATTTTGTTTTTGTCCCAGATATGTTTCACTGCAGTTGCAGTGGTTTTTATTATTATTGTGGCTGTTAAACATAAGAAATATTCTTTACTGTTTAAATACACACAAATATTAGTTTATAAATCCTAATTACAAGTTTTTGAGGAGCACATAAAACTGTGTATTCACACCTTCTTACCTGGGTGTTGTGTGATGTCCTTAGGATAGTTAGGTTTAAGTAGTTCTAAGTTCTAGGGGACTGATGACCATAGATGTTAAGTCCTATAGTGCTCAGAGCCATTTGAACCATTTTTCCACACCTTCTTACCACATGGTGTAGTTTTCCTGCTGTGTTACCTTTTTATACTATCTGTTTTTCTTTACAGTTTGTCACCTGTAGCTATATGCAGCTTAATGTAGGCAAAACATTTACGCAGAAATTACGATATCTAAACTGTTGTGGCTATGTCTGAGATTAATAATCTATGTGAAAGATTTGTGTGTGTGTGTGTGTGTGTGTGTGTGTGTGTGTGTGTGTGTGTGTGTGTCTATTTACATTATGTATCACTTACGGTGGAACAGTTGAAGATGTAATTGGCGGTTCTTTTGAATTAGAGAGAGAGAGAGAGAGAGAGAGAGAGAGAGAGAGAGAGAGAGAGACGCCCTGCCAGGCATTTCCAAGCAAGTTCTACAACAAATTCCGGAACACCACAGCAAAGTTACATCTGACTACTTAAAAATACACTGGGCATTAAAATTGCTACACCAAGAAGAATTGCAGATGATAAACGGGTATTCATTGGACAAAGATATTATACTAAAACTGACATGTGATTACATTTACAAGCAATTTCGGTGCACAGATTCTGAGAAATCAGTACCCAGAACAACCACGTCTGGCCGTCATAACGGCCTTGATACGCCTGGGCATTGAGTCAAACAGAGCTTGGATGGCGCGTACAGGTACTGCTGGCCATGCAGGTTCAACACGATACCACAGTTCATCAAGAGTAGTGCCTGGCGTATTGTGACGAGCCAGTTGCTCGGCCACCATTGACCAGACGTTTTCAGTTGGTGAGAGATCTGGAGAATGTGCTGGCCAGGGCAGCAGTCGAACATTTTCTGTATCCAGAAAGGCCCGTACAGGACCTGCAACATGCGGTCGTGCATTATGCTGCTGAAATGTAGGGTTTCGCAGAGATCGAATGAAGGGTAGAGCCACGGGTCGTAACACATCTGCAATGTATCGCCCACTGTTCAAAGTGCCGTCAATGCGAACAAGAGGTGACCGAGACGTGTAACGAATGGCACTCCATACCATCACGCCGGGTGATACGCCAGTATGGCGATGACGAATACACGCTTCCAATGTGCGTTCATCGCGATGTCACCAAACACGGATGCTGTAAACAGAACCTGGATTTATCCGAAAAATATGACGTTTTGCCATTCGTGCACCCAGGTTCGTCGTTGAATGCATCATCGCAGGCGTTCATGTCTGTGATGCAGCGTCAAGGGTAACGGCAGCCATGGTCTCCGACCTGATAGTCCATGCTGCTGCAAACGTCGTCGAAGTGTTCGTGCAGGTGGTTATTGTCTTGCAAACGTCCCCATCTGTTGTCTCAGGGATCGAGACGTGGCTGCACTATCCGTTACAGCCATGCGTATAAGATGCCTGTCATCTCGACTGCTAGTGATACGAGGCCGTTGTGATCCAGCAAGGCGTTCCGTATTTCCCTCCTGAACCCACCGATTCCATATTCTGTTAAGAGCCATTGGAACTCGACCAACGCGTGCAGCAATATCGCGATACGATAAACCGCAATCGCGTTAGGCTACAATCCGACTTGTATCAAAGTCGGAAACGTGATGGTACGCATTTCTCCTCCTTACACGTGGCATCACAACAACGTTTCACCAGACAACGCCGGTCAACTGCTGTTTGTGTTTGAAAAATCGGTTGGAAGCTTTCCTCATGTCAAGCTAATCATTTGCGTATCACAGCATCTTCTACATGTCGGTTAAATTTCGCGTCTGTAGCACGTCATCTTCGTGGTGCAGCAATTTTAATGGCCAGTAGTGCATAAAATACAACAGAATCTGTCTTACACATAATGTAATACCTAACTATGTACATGTAAATGTAAACAGTATGTCACCTGCAGCACAATGTGCCAAACACAAAGCTGAAATTGAGTGGCTGAAGCAAGAAATTAGATAACTATATACAAAAAAAGCAGGAACTCGATGCTGAACTATTCAAAATTCACTTGGAACTAGGAACTCACATCAAAATCTCTTAAATATTTACTGATATCATGAATACAGTCAAACAAAACACAGAAACAGAAATAAACACCAAATGGAATAAACAACAACAAAAACTAAGTGCTCTCTTAAAACAACATGAAATCATTACACAGAAAAATAGAAATCAAACAAATCACACATTCTACAAACGGCTGGTCAACCTTACTGACATACAACTGTCTAACCAATAAATAAGTTTTCTAAAAAATGCCCAAAATACAATGTCAACACACACATTACACACAAGACAGTGTAGAATCTCAGTAAAGAAAGTGAATACATCATAAAACGACAAGAAAGAAACAGTAACCCGAACTTCAATGCAGGTCTGACAAGAGAGTTAGTTGCAGAAGAAATAAGATACATAACAAAGGAAAACAAGAACAACATATTGACAGGAACAAAAACTGAAGAAGAAAAAACATGCAGAAAAATAAAAAACAAAATTAAAAACAACGAGGCACTCATTATAAGAGCAGACAAGGGCAGGACCACGATAATTATAAAACTGGATGAATACTAACATAAAACCTTAAAATTTCTGGAAGACAACAACATAACAAAGCTAACAAGTGACCCAACACAAAGATACCAGAAAAACACACAAATACTTCTAAAAAAATATCTCTCACATATTCACAAAACAGGAAGCAAAATGGGTGAAACAAAAGAACCCCAAGCACCAACACTGAATAGCCTAAGCTCCACAAGGAGCGCATTCCGATACGCCCCGTCGTCAACTTCAGAAGTGCACCCATATACCACTCAGCCAGAGAAATGCACACATTCTTACAGGAACATAACACACACACAAATAACAGAAGCATACACAACACCGAAGAGCTGATACAAAAAACCAAAGACATTAACGTACCCACAACAGCCACATTCACATCATTTGACATCACATCCATGTACACCAATATTCCCACCACAGAAACCATCAACATCATCAAACAACAATTAGAAGAACAAGCATAAATTCCCAAACCCACATAAAAGAAATAGCTAGCATTCTAAAGCTAATCACAGAGCATAAATATTTCTAATTTGAAAATCAGTTTTATTAACAAGAAGACAGACTTCCAATGACGTCACCAGTCGTAAATTTCCAGCCAACATTTTTCTTAATCACATTGAAAATACATTTTTTGAAACAATAGTAGGACCCATACAATACCGGAAAAGACATTGGTATCATTACGAAGACGATGTCATGTGCCTTCTAGATGAAACACCAAGTCGCATTCAACAGCTTCATGATGATATGAACGAAGTCCACCCAAAAATAAAATTCACCTTAGAAACAGAAAACAACAAAATGTTAAATTTCCTTGACCTCACAATATACAGAGACAGAAACCAACACCAATTCTCCATATTCAGAGAAATAACCAACACCAGCACAGCCTTTCACAGCCGGCCGGAGTGGCCGTGCGGTTCTAGGCGCTACAGTCTGGAACCGAGCGACCGCTACGGTCGCAGGTTCGAATCCTGCCTCGGGCATGGATGTGTGTGATGTCCTTAGGTTAGTTAGGTTTAATTAGTTCTAAGTCCTAGGCGACTGATGACCTCAGAAGTTAAGTCGCATAGTGCTCAGAGCCATTTTGAACAGCCTTTCACAAACATTCCAATCATCCCACTACACACAAACTAGCTGGTTTTCAACATATGCTACACAGACTGAACCAAAGTCCACTTACTGAAAGCAACTATAACACTGAATTATAGACAATCAGACAAATAGCTGTAGAGAATGGATATGACACAAACACTATAGATAGACTGAACAACAAAATTAAAACAAAATTTAGAAAGACACACAAAAGCCTTCTCACCAACTTACAAAAACATAGAACGCACAAACGAGCACACATGAACAAGAAACACCCACAACAAACAAGTGGTTCACTCTCGCCTGCAACAACAAAGCAGCCCCAGAACAGGCAATATACTCAAAAAACAAGGACTAAAAATAGCCTACAGGACAGACAACTCAACACAGAGGAACGTAAGGACAACCAAGCACAGACAAACACAGCACATCTGGTATTTACCAACTAACGTGTCAGGACTGCGAATCAGTTCATATAGGACAGACAAGTAGAAACTTTAATACCAGATACACAGAACACAGGGGAGCATTAAAAAGTAACAGCTGTCACTCCACGTTTGCTGAACACCTTATGAACAATAAACATATCTCAACAGACATCAACATTGATTTGGAAATTCTCAAATGCAACAAAAGCCCCCCACAAAAACAAATAATTGAAGAAAATTATCAAATACAAAAAGCCATAGTTGAATGAAAGTAAGTAATAAATGAATACACAGTTCTCTGCTATGGAACTCTGTCCTCTGCCCTCAAAGAATTAGTAGAAAATACCAACTTATAGAACTTCTCGCCCCCCCCTCCACATGTACACTCAGACGCATACATACATACGCATAAAACTATATATATAATAATGATAAATCCTACTCTCTCCCTCCCCGCCCCCGCCCTCTCTCTCTCTCTCTCTCTCTCTCTCTCTCTCTCTCTCTCTCTGAGAAATTCAAAACAACCGCCAATTACATCTTCAACTGTTCCACTGTCTGCCATCTTGTTTTCACACCTTCTACTGTTCCACTAGGCGCGCAGTCCGGAACCGCGCGACTGCTACGGTCGCAGGTTCGAATCCTGCCTCGGGCATGGATGTGTGTGATCTCCTTAGGTTAGTTAGGTTTAGGTAGTTCTTAGTTCTAGGGGACTGATGACCACAGATGTTAAGTCCAATAGTGCTCCGAATCATTTGAACCATTTCAACTGTTCCACTATCCGCCATCGTGTTATCACAGCTGATAGACAGTGACAGTGACAGGACAGTAACAACTCAAAACACTGAACTTGGCAGCGAAGAAGATGACGAAAAAAGAAACCGCAAGTGAAACATAATGAAATAGACACACACACACACACACACACACACACACACACACACACACACACACACACAAAACCTTTCACATAAATAATTAATCACAGACATAGCCACAACAGGTGAGAAATTGTAATTTTCGCGTAAATGTTTTGCCTACTTTAAGTTATACATAATTGCAGGTGACAATATGTAAAGAAAAACAGACACTATAAAAGCGTAATACAGCAGGAAAACCACAACATGTGGTAAGAAGGTATGAAGACACAATTATGTGTGCTCCTCAAAAAGCTGTAATTACGATTTAGAAACTAATATTTGTATGTATTTAAACAGTAAATAACATTCCTTATGTTTAACAGCCATAACAAAGAGAGAACCCAATGATGTTGCTGCAACTGCAGTGAAACATGTCTGGGACAAAAATAAAATAGTGTTTAGCTAAAGCCGGACCCCACTCAAAAACATATGTTATTGTTAAAGCAAACACAGACAAAAGAGAGCTTCAACATCAAGATGATTGTAACTAGGACATGAAGTTTCGTTGGGAAGCAGTAAATGAGTACTTAAATGACGTTCCCACATGCGTTGCACTGGTTATTATGTTCATATAAAGCAATTTAATGCAATTAAAATAGGGTTCTTGCGACACAGTAAAATACTACATTCCTTGCCGCAACGTCTATGGCTGTGACGAGTGCTCGTTGTTTCGTGTGGTTATGATTGCGTATGGAAGTGAACTGGAGCGAGAGACTGAAGCTTCGTTCTAGCACATTCTCTGATGATAAAGACAAACGAATACAATCAGGCACTTTTATTTTATCCTGCGAGGCTTTTTGGAGCACCTACACTCATCTTCAGCTGGATTCGTGGCTCACGTGAGAATTTCTTTTCTTGGGTTTAACTAGTTGTCTAGTTCATGCTTCGTTTCGATACAGTTCGTTATTACGTGTCATTTATCATTGGCAATGTACGACTTGAGAGCCATGTAATGATAACAAAGCAGCTTACAGTATGTTCCAGCAAAAATCACACTGCAAATTGTTAAAACTAAAACAAAAACAGTCCCTGTATCGTACACGCATTGGAAATAAAGTGCCTTGTAACTCAAAGAGCACTACCAGCTTACGCTGAGAATCAAAGATGTGTTTACGTTATTAGAACTTCATCGCAACTGAGATACGATTATCATTATATCACTTAATTGTATCTCCTAAATGTGCTGTAATGGAAATTGAACGTACACTATTGGTAGAAATCTAACAAAACGTTAGATGAAAGATTTATTTTTAGTACAGTTAAGAAACATAAAATCATATAAATAAACAAAATCCGTCCCAAAAGTTATAAACGACATTTTTATATCAAGTAGATACGGATCTGAACGGTAGAAAAACGCATTCCTTTGTTTATCAATTACTTATATTTTGCGAGTATACACCAATGAATAAATGAACTTATTATTCGATAAAGTTTCAAAAGCTGTCGCAGCTACTTGCTTCCGTTTGAAGACTGCAACGTTCTGCTGAGATTTGCTATAGCTCCACTATTTTCTATTCGATATCTCTTTCATTTTCGTTCTATATAGATTCCTCTTTCTGACCATACTAACACAAAGACGTGGAGTTGAAAATGGTTCATATATGTTTACTTCTTGGTTCCGAATGTAATCTCCTGTCAAGTTTCTTGTCAATGTTAGTGCTCTTTTCTCTTCCAGTTCCACATTTCTCAATTCGTTGACTTCCTTCTACAGACTACGAAGATGTACCACTTTTACCGGAAACCTGAATTCCTTTATTTTCTTTACTTTTTCATATTCGCTTGGCATATATTTCAGTGCGTCGGCTACAGGCAGGATTAGAGAAAATTGTACTGGTTAGTGTTGGTCGTTAGAATGGCTGAATTCTGCAAAGCCCCTCTCCTATAACTTTCAGGAACGAAAAGCCTCAAGTATTTGTTCACCTTTGCAGCCATGCTTTCCAAAGAGAGAGAGAGAGAGAGAGAGAGAGAGAGAGAGAGAGAGCACAAGCGTTAAGTGTGAGTCCGCACGTAACGCAGCGCTCAACTGTCATAGGCCCGTTCTGATTTTACTGCCTCACGTATTGTCGAATCTCAAAGGCAACGCTGGCGAATAGCGAAATGTTTTGTATGTGGCGCTGCAATTGAAACGTCAGAGTCTGGAAGGGACAAAAGCGTCCAGCTATGTATTGTTCCTGTCCGTTGTAAAACATGCACTGACAGATTTATGGAGTATGTCGCTGGGGAATTCCATAATGCCTGCACACAGCGTCTTCCTGTTTTTGCCAGCCATTCTGCCGTCTCTGATTTTTATGTCCCTTGCACGCGTGACTAGTCCTGCAGCGTTCGCTGAAAACAGATTTTTCTTCCTACTGCTCCTAGCCGTTCTCCGCCGGTTACCACTTCGCGCTAAGTTATCTCACACTGCCCGCTTCGTAAGTGAATTATTTTGTCTGTCCTGCTACAATTTCTTAATCTACCGCAGTTGTCTTTAAGTTTCCAGCATTTTTTTACAGTAATGTGTTCAAGTATATTCTCCTTCTCTAAAATATGTGCTGCTGCCCAAAACTATACAATATAATTTATTGTCCTCTGGAATACATATTTCCGTATTTCCCGCTGACTAGCCGGGTAGGACGACAAACGAGCCAGTTCCTTCAGACATTATTTCGACTACTCATCTAATCGTCTTAGTCAGGTGCTTCTAGTAATTATCTAAGATGTCCTCGTTATCTGCACTTCGAAAATAATGCAGATGGCTAGAATTTTCCACGTTGTTGGACGTCTGGAAATATATCTTCTATCAGCTATACTTGGAAAACAGAATTAACCTCAAACCTCTGCTCTAAATATGCAATGATAGTGCTTTTAGCTTTGCGTGAAAACTGAGTTGTTAATCCTGTTGCTGTTATATCTCTTAAGCTTTTGGGGCCTTTTAAAAGATTGTTTCTCTTCAGACCGAAGAGCACGCGAGTTAATCTGAACTGTAACTTCTTAAAACAAAGATGTCCACAGAAATGTGTTTTGCCATCTTCCCGGCAAAGCGAAAACCCTAAGGATGTCACCTTTTATTTTAGAGGTATGTTACCATCTTTCATGATTAATTCTGTTATAAATAATTACTCACGTGAAGTGATTGGCGGTTGCCTTATTTTCCACACAAGCTGTTAGTGATCGTCTCCCACGCTGAGTCCGTTGTGCAGGGTATGCGGTGGAAATTCCGAGTATATAAATGAACCCCTTGGAGCGAAACACACCAAAAAATAAAAAAATAAAAAAAAGTAAGCACGTAACTGAAACGTGAAGTCGAAGTTAGTGTTGTCATTCCGATAACAAGATGAAGCGTAGAGAAATTGTGTATTGCAGGATAACGGGCATGTTTCCTTAATTATAAGGTGAGAACCCCCCTACCCCCAATGAGCCATGCACCTTGCCGTTGGTGGGATGGCTTGCGTCCCTCAGCGACAGAGATAGCCGTACCGTAGGTGCAACCACAACGGAAGGATATCTGTTAAGAAGCAAGACAAACATGTGGTTCCTAAATAGGGAAAGCAGCCTTTTCAGTAGTCACAGGGGCAACAGTCTGGATGATTGACTGATCTGGCCTTGTAACATTAACCAGCGCCGCCTTGTTGTAATTGTACTGCGAATGGCTGAAAGCAAGGGGAAACTACAGCCGTTATTTTTCCCGAGGGCATGAAGCTCTACTGTATGATTAAATGATGATGTCTTCCTCAAGGTTGAGAAACAACTGTCACGCATGGGATGTTAGATTCCTTAATCGGGCAGGTAGACTAGGAAATTTAAAACGAGGCGAAAAGGTTGAAGTTAGACATAGTGGGAAGTAGTGAAGTTCGCTGGCACGGGGAACAGAACTTCCAGTAGGACGAAAAATAGGGTTGTCAATACAAAATCAGAAAAGCTGATGCAGGAGTAGGTTTGATAATGAATAAGAAAATAGGAGTGAGGATAAGCTATTGTGAAAGCACAGTGATTAAAATATCGTAGCCAAGGCAGACACGAAGCCCAAACCCACAACAGTAGTACAAGTTTATATGCCAATTAGCTCCACAGATGATGAAGAGATTGAAGAAATGAATGTGCGATGACGTAAAATAAATTATTCATATAGTTCAGGGAGACGGAAATGTAATTGTAGTGGCGGACTGAAATTCGATAGTAGGAAAAGGAAGTGAAGAAAAAATAGGCGAATATGGACTGGAGGAAAGGAGTGGAAGAGGAAGCCGCCTGGTAGAATTTTACACAGACCGTAATTCAGTCACCGCTAACACTTGGTTTAAAAGTCGTGAAAGAAGGCTGTGTGCTTGGAGGAGACCGGGAGACAACGGAAGGTTTCAGATTGATTGTATAATGGCAAGGCAGAGATTTCGGAACAATGAGATGGGAGATACTGGGTGAAGAATTTGACAGAGCCTGAAAGACGTAAGTCGAAACAAGGCCCCGGCGGTAAACGATGTTCCGTCGGAACTATCGATAGCCTAGTGAGAGCCAGCCATGACAAACCTCTTCCATCTGGTGTGCAAGGCGTGTGAGACAGGCGCAATACCCTCAGACTTCAAGAAGGATACAATAATTCCAGTTCCGAAGAAAGCAGGCGCCGACAGTTGTGAACATTACTGAAATACCGGTTTCATAAGTCACGGTTGCAAGATACTAACACGAATTATTTGCAGAAGAACGGAAAAACTGGTATAATACGACCTTGGGAAAGATCAGTTTGGATTCCGGACAAATGTAGAAACTCTTGAGGCAATACGGACCCTACAACTTATTTTAGAAGACAGGCCAAGGAAAGGCAAACCTACGTTTATAGCATTTGTGGACTGAGAGAAAGATTTTGACAATGTTGACGGGAATACTCTCTTTGAAATTATGAAGGTAGCAGCAGTAAAATACAGGGAGCGAAACGTTATTTACAACTTGTACAGAAACCAGACGGAAATTACAAGAGTCGAGGGGCATGAAAGACAGGCAGTGTTTGACAAGGGAGTGAGCCAGTGTTTTAGGCTATTACCGTTCTTATCCACTGTGTACATTGAGCAAGCATTAAAAGAAAGGAAAGAATAATTTGGAAGTTCAGGGAGAAGAAATAAAAACTTTGATGTGAATATGAAGATGGTATCTGTTCTTTCGAACATGCCCGAAAGAACAGGTACCATCTTCATATAGATAAGGCTTACCGGCCAATGATATTCTTCAGTGCGGATGCACTCACATTGCCCGAACTCTTACAGGAATCGGTAGATTGACTGCCGCGAGTAATGAGTATATTGGGCAGGGGCACTACAAATATAGTGTGAGGACAGCAAGTTGGAAATGTGGGTCGAACGAGGAGCGTGCCAGAGATAAGTCCTTGCAGTCGCACTATCCTCTGTGTCCTCGATGGATCAGTCGGATAGAACGTCTGCTATGTAAGCAGGAGATCCCGGGTTCTAGTCCCGGTCGGGGCACACATTTTCAACTGTCTCCATTGATATTTATCAACGCCTGTAAGCGGCTAATGGTCTGGATTTCATTGTAATTTCATTCTTCGAGAGCCGCAAGGTCACCAATGGTGTCTGTCCGAAAGAACAGGTACCATCTTCATATATATAACTCTCATTTAAGCCTTCTTCAGTCATAACTTCAAGACAATTACCAGTAAGTTACTGTTCTCTTATCCCTTTGCTCTTGATTGGCTGCAGATTACATTATTTTTGTAAGAGATGTTAGAACTGTGATTTTGTGCCGGTTGTGCCCTCAACTCGTAGATGTTTGAAAAATCCTATTCGAGAACCAGTAGTAAATGATGATGATCATATTAATTTCCAGTATCGATCATTTTTATAATCTTCAGGTAACTTACAATTACGTACAGCAGCCTGTACAGCAATTTTTTTTTTTGTCACGACGTCAAATGAAATAAAAATCAACCAGTCTCACCAACGTCAGTTTCTTGGAGAGAGTCTGGAATTTCAATCACCAGTTTTCTCCTCCGATCGCGCAAACATTCTGTTACCACCCACCTACACAGGGAGGAATGATCATCACGATAAAATAAGAGAAATCAGGACTCGCACAGAAAAATTTAAGTGCACGTTTTTCCCGCGTGCCGTTCGAGAGTGGAACGGTAGAGAGACAGCTTGAAGGTGGTTCATTGAACCCTCTGCCAGGCACTTTATTGTGAATAGCAGAGTAATCACGTAGACGTAGATGTCACCTGCGCTTCACGGCCAGTAGACTTCACTTCCAGGACAGAACACATGGACGCTTGCAAATTGTCTGCTATTTTCAGGCCCAATAAAATCCGAACCACATTCGAGAAAAGTTTTAGGTGGTTCAACCACGAAAGCAATACCAGCAAGACAGCAGCTGTATTAGAGTTCTGGTCAAGCGTATACATTTATCCACTTATATCCAGTTGCACTTCACCAGCAATGCGGCTCCACAAAATACCTGTGTGGAAGCATTTACCCAATACCTCTTAGCAAACGTGGCAACGTTTGGCGATGGAGTTCGGCTCCCGTTGTGTCATTCGAATGCACGCTGTCTGTAAACACCTTTAAAATTCATAGGACATGTAGAGACTGCTTGGTAGATAATAATTTGTACAGGAGTCCTTGTCCGAAGACAAACAGAAGGCAAACAGAGAAATACGACACTAGGTTCCACTCTCCTTCTACTAGGACAGATTCTGGTGAATTTTACATTTGTGACGAAATAACTAGCGCGAGAACAGTGCCCATCACAGATGTGCCGCGAAACATGCTGTCTTCATCTCTTCTTACGCACTCGAGATGGCCACGAAACCAACAGTCATTCTGACGTGTGATGTGATCAAGCAGAGTAAAACAATATCAGTTGTGTTAAACTGACAAACGGTACTACACTGACCTTCAACGTCGTGAATTAAATAACGCTTGCGCAAGTTTCATTTCAGGTTCACAATACTTTTATGTAAGGCCCGAAATTTTTATAAAAGACTGACGTAACAGCTGTACTAACGTCTCTACGGAAAAGATTCTTGCTTACTGACTATCTGTTCAGAAATATTACCGAATTGATCTTCTGTTGAACTCCTTGTCGTGGAATGCTGTTATCCAAGGGCGCCGGCCGAAGTGGCCGTGCGGTTAAAGGCGCTGCAGTCTGGAACCGCAAGACCGCTACGGTCGCAGGTTCGAATCCTGCCTCGGGCATGGATGTTTGTGATGTCCTTAGGTTAGTTAGGTTTAACTAGTTCTAAGTTCTAGGGGACTAATGACCTCAGCAGTTGAGTCCCATAGTGCTCAGAGCCATTTGTTATCCAAGGAAGCGGTACATCCCCGTGTCTTCCGAAGAGAGATTTTAACAAGCAAGGAAGTTTGACGTCACCCGACATCAGAGGGACAAAACATTAATCTGGCTGCAGAAGCAGTAAAGAAAAAAATTTACCGCCACTCGGCCATTTGTTCAAAGCGACTTCAGGCAACCGCGGTAACCTCGCAATTAAAAGCTGTTAGAACAAAGATGTGAATCCTTCTCTTTTCAAATCTGAGTCCAGGGTCTAAGCCATTGCGTTACCTCTCTCGGCTGAATTCTCGGAAAAGTGTTGCTTGCAATGTATGTAAACGAAATGTAGGCAATGTAAATAGATGGGTGTTGACTGCAAGAGTCGGTATTCTCAGGAAATTGTGACATTCATACTTGATTTAGAAAGATTCCTTACTAGATTGCTTCGGCTGATGACTGATCACTAATGTACGTACACGAATGTGTATGACAATAAGGGAACGAAAACCCCAAAAGTAATAAAGTATTCGTTCCACGAAATGTCATTCGTTATTAACGGTAGTAAAATATTTTGCCGTGATTGTTGGATACAGCGAATTTTGTCACAGGACAATAAGTTACCAGTCGGCAGCTTCTCTACTACAACTGGTGCAACGAAACATTTTAACCAAACCCATAGCTCTTACAGTCTGACTTATGCAGACAAGCCTCCAATTTTGCAAAACACCGCAGCGACTCTCCGATGTACCGAACTGAACCAAGATCACCAGACAAGGTATTAGTACCCCTCCCCCACTCATGCATCTTCTTAAAAGAGCACACTGATAACATTGGACTACTGTGGAAGAAGGAATGCGTAACACTGGTACCGGGCGATCAGGTAACAATCCACCTCTGACGTTAAGTCATGGGTGATGTGTTATGCATCTGCCAGTCGACTGTATGAAATTTGCGCTCTAAGATAGGTCGATGTGGATACATGACAAAATGACAGTAGCTATCCTGTTCGGACCTCCTCTTGACCCTACTGCGATTTGTTGATGTATGAATGCGGATTGTCGAATGTGTGTACAAGAAACGGCGTAGCACTTGCAGCCATATAGGAAGCCGTGAGACCACTCCTCGTTAAATATACTAGTCGACACGAACCGGTGACGAGAGTCGTACCTTGCAAGTGGCAATGACTTTAAAACCCGTTAACAATTAAGTCTGTCAGTGAAGACAGGTCCGTTTCAACAGATTACCGGGCAACCATTGCGAAAAGAATTGCCTCCAATATAACTCCACATAATCCCACTGGTCACATCGACACATACAGTTGCAGGATTTCGATGGACCAAACAACACAAAAAGTGGACAGGAGCTGACTTTAGGTATGGAATGTGGTGCGACGAGTCGGAATTTCAGCCCTTTTCAAATGATGCGAGGCGTCGAGACCACTGATGACCGAATGAGGCGTTTAATCCAGAGTGTCTGTGGAGAGTGTAGCTCATGGCAGAGGTGGTTTTGTGATCTTTTGTGGGTGTTTTCTGCACCAGGATTTGGGGCCACATTAAATTTACAGTCGATATGAAGCAAGATGTTTACATTACTCGCCATTAAAATTGCTACACCAAGAAGAAATGCAGATGATAAACGGGCATTCATTGGACATATATATTATACTAACACTGACATGTGATTACATTTTCACGCAATTTGGGTGCATAGATCCTGAGAAATCACTACCCAGAACAACCACATCTGGCCGTAATAACGGCCTTGATACGCCTGGGCATTGAGTCAAACAGAGCTTGGATGGCGTGTACAGTTCATAAAGAGTAGTGACTGGCGTATTGTGACGAGCCAGTTGCTCGGCCACCATTGACCAGACGTTTTCAATTGGTGAGATATCTGGAGAATGTGCTGGCCAGGGCAGCAGTTGAACATTTTCTGTGTCCAGAAAGGCCCGTACAGGACCTGCAACATGCGGTCGTGCATTATCCTGCTGAAATATAGGGTTTCACAGGGATCGAATGAAGGGTAGAGCCACGGGTCGTAACACATCTGAAATGTAACGTCCACTGTTCAAAGTGCCGTCAATGCGAACAAGAGGTGACAGAGACGTGTAACCAATGGCACTCCACACCATCACGACGGGTGATACGCCTGTATGGCGATGACGAATACACACTTCCAATGTGCGTTCACCGCGATGTCGCCAAACACGGATGCGGCCATCGTGATGCTGTAAACAGAACCTGGATTCATCCGAAAAGATGACGTTTTGCCATTCGTGCACACAAGTTCGTCGTTGAGTACACCATTGCAGGCGCTCCTGTCTGTGATGCAGCGTCAAGGGTAACGGCAGCCATGGTCTCCGAGTTGATAGTCCATGCTGCTGCAAATTTCGTCGAACAGTTCGTGCAGATGATTGTTGTCTTGCAAACGTCCCCATCTGTTGACTCACGGATCGAGACGTGGCTGTACGATCCGTTACAGCCATGCGGATAAGATGTCTGTCATCTTGACTGCTAGTGATACGAGGCCGTTGGAATACAGCACGGCGTTCCGTACTACCCTCCTGAACCCACTGACTCCATATTCTGCTAATAGTAATTGGATCTCGACCAACGCGAGCAGCAATGTCGCGATACGATAAACCGCAATCGCGATAGGCTACAATCCGACCTTTATCAAAGTCGGAAACGTGATGGTACGCATTTCTCCTCCTTACATGAGGCATCTCAACAACGTTTCACCAGGCAACGCCGGTCAACTGCTGTTTGTGTATGAGAGATCGGTTGGAAACTTTCCTCATGTCAGCACGCTGTATGTGTCGCCACCGGCGCCAACCTTGTGTGAATGCTCTGAAAAGCTAATCATTTGCATATCACAGCATCTTCTTCCCGTCGGTTAAATTTCACGTCTGTAGCACGTCATCTTCGTGTTGTAGCAATTTTGATGGCCAGCAGTGTATTTCAACATTGTAGATGTCGCCATTTCTTCTGTATTTTCGTGGTGATTAAGATATGGATATTCACATCTACCAACGTTACAATGTCCGCTTTCACGGGGCGTCACGCTTACGTCCCCGGCTACACGAACACTGAACTAAGCCTACCATTTCACATTAAATCCTACGATCTTAATCCCACAGAAAAATTTCGGAACAGCGGCAATGTGCCTGCAGCTTCATTGATCTGCGAAATCTAGTCATGAGCGAAGGCTCTGTGAAGAAATATGTAGACTCTCTACCTCGCCCAGTTGAGGCCATTAATGAAGCAACAGGCGGTGTATGTCTCCTGGGGGCGGGTGGGTACTAACTTTTTGTTCGATGTGGTTAGGATTCCTACACGGAAGGGTAGTCCAGGAATTGCGATACTAAAGTTTGTGTGTGATTTTTAAAATCGAACTTCGCTTCACTCCGTTTCGTATTCAAATGAGATGGACGTTCCGGCGGTACGGTAACCACTTGACCTAATAAGCACCGAACATTCATAAACCGAGTTTCGGGTGGTTTTCTCCTACGGTAGTAACTCAATAGATGATTTGGAAAACGGGTTATGTCCACTTCTTTCCTGAAATTACCTTTACCGGAGGTAAGTGATCTTGATACCTGCCCACATCATTTGGTAGGATACGGGGACATGTCTCATCAACAGAAGTGATTGTTAGAATTTTACCGAATTAGGAAAGGGGCACTGTTCATATAAACAAGCGTGTAGTGAACCTGTTCGAATAAAAAAGAAGAAAGTAAAATGGCTCTGAGCACTATGGGACTTAACTTCTGAGGTCATCAGTCCCCTAGAACTTAGAACTACTTAAACCTAACTAACCTATTGACATTACACACATCCATGCCCGAGGCAGGATTCGAACCTGCGACCGTAGCGGTCACGCGGTTCGAGACTGTAGCGCCTAGAACCGATCAGAAGAAAGTAGGCAATGTAAAGAAAATTGTGCATTATATACCTGATGAAAAGAAACCATTTTACAACAGGATCTGCCAGTGGCCAGCGAAGAATGGGCAAGATGAATCATTTCCACTATTGTCTGCTTCGCTGTATTCTGCCTCTGTTTGTATTTTGGACATATTATGAATCAGCATGTGTGCTCAGAATACACATTTTTGTTGCAAAGAGAGCACTAGGTGACAAATTGCCTGTTGGGCTCTCTCTAGTTCTTCGGCCCACATTTGTACGATTATTTTTTCGACTTTTATTTTGTAATGACTGGACGGTCAATCAAAATTAGGATCACTGGACACAGGCGGCATCGTAGTGAAATTCTCTGAAACGAAAGTTCTTGCTATGCGGAAGAGCTATCCCACTCAGTCATTCAGGGAAGCTATAGAAATACACAAACGTAACAATAGCTTCAACAAGAAAGAAGAAAGCCCCAAGGTGAACGGATCCTGAATTCCCGTTCTGCAACAAAAAAAAAAAAAAAAAAAAAAAAAAAAACAATGGTTCAAATGGCTCTGAGCACTATGGGACTTAACATCTATGGTCATCAGTCCCCTAGAACTTAGAACTACTTAAACCTAACTAACCTAAGGACATCACACAACACCCAGTCATCACTAGGCAGAGAAAATCCTTGACCTCGCCGGGAATCGAACCCGGGACGTCCTGCAACAAACAACCGTTGCAGGTAGCAAGGAAAGAACCGCAGCGGTAATGCTCACGGAAAAGCCGTTGGACGTTGGCGCGCCAGGTTACATATAGGGTGACAATTATTGAACTCTATGAAAGAAACGTATATTGGTTACAAACTACGGAGTGCACACACTTTGTTCAACATGTAAACGTTACTGCAGATATTCGGATTTAGGTTATGACATGTTCGATATGCCTGCCATCATTGGCGAGAATGTGGCGCAGACGAATAGCGAAAATCTGCATGATCCTCTGATGTGTCGAAACATCGATGCTGTCGATGACATCCTGAATTTTTTCAGCTCAGCAATGGTTTTGAGGTTATTACTATATACCTTATCTTTAATGTAGCCCCGCAAAAATGATTCTCATGTGTTCAGATTCGGAGAATATGGCGGCCAATCGAGGCCCATGCCAGTGGCCACTGGGTACCCCAGAGCCAGAAACCGGTCCCCAAAGTGCTCTTCTAGGATATTAAACACTCTTCTGCTTCGGTGGGTGGACCTTCGTCTTACATGAACCACATGTTGTCGAAATCACGATCACTTTGGATAACGGGGTTGAAATCATCTTCCAAAACCTTCACGTACCGTTCAGTAGTGACCGTGCCATCAAGGAATGTCGCACCGGTTATTCCGTGACTGGACAGTGCGCACCACACAGTCACCCTTTGAGGGTGAAGGGACTTCTTGATCAGTCCCCCAAAATGCGGCAATTTTGCGTACTGACGGACCCATTCAAATGGAAGTGGGCTTCGTCGCTAAACCAAACCATACACTGCATAGTAATTCCCTGCATGCCCCGCGGCCAACCGTGCAGTTTGGACGTCCTAACGCAAACCATTCAGAAGTTATGAGGCTTTTATTTGATATAGGTCAATAGTTGTCACCCTGTATCAATCCGCGAGCTCGACTCCAGCCCACCACCAGCAACGACGGGTGAAGCTTAGACAGTACCAGCCATTCGACCTGGCGAAACATCAGAAAGATCATCAAACAAATTACGGCCGAAGAACGCTAGGTGGAAGACAAAAGTAATTCGCAGGAGAGCTTCTGTAAAGTTTGGAAGGCAGGAGACGAGGTACTGGCAGAAGTAAAGCTGTGAGGACGGGGCGTGAGTCGTGATTGGGTAGCTCAGATGGTAGAGCACTTGCCCGCGAAAGGCAAAGGTACGAGTTCGAGTCTCGGTCCGGCACACCTTTTTAATCTGCCAGGAAGTTTCAGCAAGCAATTTGTCAACAACTGGGCACGAATGCCTTAATAATTTCGTAAAACACTAGTTGCCTCATCGACATTGTTACGTTCGAAAAGAGGTTGTCTCCAGTACATTTAACCTCAATTTCTGACCACTGTCAATGGCTAAAGTGTGTTTTAATGGTGTAGACTGTTTCACTCTGGGGCCATTTGCTACATGGCAACTCCACGATACCACGCTTAAACTCGTCGTGTAGTAAAACAGTTTTCTGTGTCTCCTGAAAAATTTCCTTTCTGGGACATGGAGCCCTCTTCCAACTGTAGCAGAAGCGCTACGCCGCCACGGATTGCTCCGTGGCGCGTTGGCACGCCCCCTCCGGCTTGCATGTGGCACTGCGCCGCGTTTACGAGCTGAGCTGGGTGGAGCGAGGTGTGCCGACGCCGCCGCGGCCGATCTAAATGAGATCGCTGCCCCAGCACGGGGCATTCGGGTTCGCGGGCGGTCTGCTTTAATTAAAATTTTACTCTAATGGCTTCCTGAATCGCGGCCGAGGCGAAAGGTAATAAGACAAAGGAAAAAGGACGTGTTTCTAAAGCTTCCGTAAGACGGCCTGCCGGCTTCCATTACTTCGTTAAACAAGACCGGAACAACGGCTTCGGTTCATCCCTATCATAAAAACTTTCGCGCCCCGTCTGAGTGAGATTGGCCTGTGAGAGAAGATTCGTGTGATCTAGCCGCAGAGGTGCCACCACGAGTGACTGTACGGAAAAACGAAAATGGTCTCTCCAAGAATTACGTGTAAATGTTGCAGCAGGTAATCAAATTGCTTACGGCATACTTTCTGACGTGTTAATTTTAACCTGCTCAGGACAGCAGAATCTATTAGGTGGACCACTTTTTCCTCGAACGGAGAGTTGCATCAAAGCTGTGGGAGGTAAGGAGCTGGTAGATGACACCACGTTAATTGAGTTTTCGTCTTTGTTCGGGGAGCGCGATACCAAATAAAGTGAAGGGGGTTATGTAAGCTTCCTATAAAAAATGATACATTACGTGTGAGAAAACTGAATATACTGTGTAAGGGGTTCACCACTCTGCTGGAGCAAATGTAATTTCGACGTATTGCTCACGTGCTGCAATATATTTTCTGCAATAGAGTCGCAGGCCAGAGCAGTCTCGTCAGTTGTTGCAGTCGCTGTTATACACTAGTGTGATCTTGCCGTATAAAATAATAAAAATATTTTTTAATATCTTAACTAACGAAAACTGATAAATTTTGACGTAAGCAGCGCTCCGCCATGGCCCTGTGAAATCAATCTGAATAAACTGAAAAATTCTTACCTCATGATTGTGTCGCCGGATAACGCTGTCTATAGTTCTGCTCGTAAATGGCACAGCTTAGTGCAATCCTGGCCTATCTACTAACACTGGACAACATTTGTCTGAGACCTGAATTACCAGAAAAACTGACATTGCTTATTGACACAGCTGCATAGCTGGTCGTCTGATTACTAAAGAACACATGGCTATGATCTGCGAAAATTTCTGAAATATTTAAATTTAAATAAATGACTGGATCGGGATTAGTAATGACTTAAGGCAAAATTATTCCTTCCTTTTTTTGTAGACTGGTAAAAATTATATTCTGAAAATCGTTTACATTATTGATAACGATCTCTAATCTACTAGATGAAAAATTGAATATTGCAAATCTGGGTCAACTGGTGCTGACGAATCACAAAAAGATTGAAACACGTTCATATTAACATGTCAGTCAAGTGACTTAACTACGCGCATGCCAATAAAAATAACAAAATTTATCTTACATGGATATGAACTGCGCTGTACCAGCGACACACTACAACTACACTGTAGCAGCGAGTGACTGCAACTGCTGACGAGACTGCTCTGACCTGCGACTCTGTTACAGCAAAGATATTTTCTGTAGTAGGCAGCGCGTGAGCAATACATCGAAATTACATTTGCTCCAGCAGGGTAGTGAACCCCTTACAACTGATTTAAAAAACTTTCTCCTCGTGTAACGTGTACTTTAGACATCGTGTTCAATTGCTGTGCAAAACTGACTGTTGGTTGGCCTTGTGTTGCGCATGGCATCACTGTCGTGAAATTAAACTTTAGACTTCATAAAATGCAAAATTTGAAACAAAGAAAATGTATATAATTAAATTCCAAAAGAAATTAATTGTGTGCTCAGTGAAAACAATATAACCAAAACTTGGTACCGACAGACATTATGAACGTTACGTGATATAAAGTGCAATGTTTGACTGGGAATATCCATGAAAATAAATTATTGCTCTATTCCTAAGAAAATACGAGTATCTGTTCGAAATTACTAATACTGTTCACTGAAAATCAGACTGCTTGCTAGCACGACACATGACACTCCCTGACTATGCACTGTCTGCTGATATCTCCTTTAACTAAAAACATCTTACCTCTTCCTCGGCATGCTGTTTTTGTATCTGGAGTAAAATTTTGGAAATTTGTGGTAAGGTCTTATAGGACCAAACTGCTGAGGTCATCGGTGCCTAAGCCTACACACTGCTTAATCTAACTTACAGTATGGACGACACAACACGCACACACGCACACGCACACACGTACACACGCCCGAGGAAGGACTCGAACCTCCGAAGGGGGGAGCCGCTCGGACCGTGAAAGTCGCCCCAGACCGCGCGGCTACCCCGCGCGGCTATCTGGAGTGCTGACATTCTCGAGAGCAAATACAAATCAGCAGCTGCAGCGGCTGAAGACAAATAAACTGCTCTAATTTTGTTTTGTCAGAAACAATCTGTTGCTGCATGTGGCGTAAGGTGCAATGGAGACACGGAAGAATATTTAAAACGTTACTATGAATCATGGAGGTGGGTTTTACTTTAAGGGAAATGGCTTTAACGAATGAAACTCTGATTACAGACAAAAAGACTGCACAACGTAAGAAGTCAATGACAAAATTCTCTCAATACAAAAATTACAATCATATCTTCAAAATTACTCTGAAATCTTCTCCATCAGTACAAAGAACAGGAAAGTATAATGAACTTTTATCTCCATAATAGAGTATTCTAGATAGCTTTTCCAAAATACAAAGAAAACAGGTTTCATTCTATGAAAAACTCAACTGTACGCTACTATGCCTCAAGAAAGAATGCCCTAGTGCTGCAACCACAGATAAAACTAAACACAGTCAAGGATGTTATTCACTACTCATGCACTGAGTTCGATCATCTTTGCCCCCGTATAGTAATGGTGAATTATTTACAATAGCAGAAATCATATGAGGACCTTACAACTAGACTAATTTGGCGTGTCGGGGTCGACACTATTGGCGACGAAGCAATAGTGTGGTTGGACAAACATCACGAACGAAATAAAGAGATTGGCGTATTCCCCGCTTACCGATTTCTGGCAAGTCTTGGATTGCCCGAAGTCTGGCGCTATGTCAGTCACTTGCTGGAATAAATGCGATATTTAGACATGCTCCTGTGGACTTACAAAGCGTCTTCGAATACTTTGAACTGGCCTGATGAGACAGTTGATAGGTGAGAAATATCCTGGCAGTTCACATACTGTGTGAACATTAATCTGGTATCACTGAATGGATATTCCATAATAAAGAAGTTTGTACAGATTGCTTTGGGCTCACAGATATGACACCTTGATGGAAAACATCACAACGAGCTATAGTCAAACGTAACTGCAACTCTCGTTCCACCAATGATGTAATGTTTATAAAGTCCCTAGGGCCCGGCCAATAAAAATGTCCTTTGTAAAACACGTGGACTTTATTACTTCATTTTACCAATATAACGTATTAATCCTTGCCATGAGACATGCGTGGTTTTATGGGTAAGCCACTCTAACGGTGCGCTTCACTACGCAAATGTCGGAGACTTTTCAAACAGGGCGTCATAGGAACTTTTTATCACCTCATGTACTTGTTCGCTTCCCGTCTCTTGATCGGCAACGACTCTCGAATGGTGTACCGCTATCTTTGAGGTTAATCAGAATTTTGCCGGGAATCGTCATCACTGAGTAGGGCTGAGAAGGTAATTTTTGCCCTTCTGCAGCTTAATATACCTGTCCCTTCTTCCCACAGTCACTTGTCGCGCGGCGCACACAACCCATACTGAGCGCGCTTCTCAACAGTTACGGTGTCGTGTGTTAAGAGGTAAGAACGTTTCGCTCCATTAGTCTTATGCATCAGGCACTGGGACATTTAGTCTGGCTCATAGCGTCTTGTAATCATTCTCATTTCAAGATTCTGTTTCCCTGCGTTGTTGTTTCGGTACACATGTAAACTTCCGCGTCCCTATTTCGATACTAATCAGCAAGGGCCGTCTTTCGTCAGAATTCGGGTTTCTCGTTTCTATGATTCGTGTTCCACAACGTTTTAATAATCTTCAAAACAGAGCTGAATTCTACAAGTACTGTTCAAACGTTTATTTCAGAGGATTCTGTACAGTGGAGTCTGCTCCCATGCTTGTTTCGTTTCTGTGAAGGCTCTAGTCGGCAAGATTCACCAGAAGTAGGCTACTTTGTCCTTATTCTCCTGCCTTCACCCTCCTCTTTTTTTCCTTGTACAAGAGTGTGTGCAGTGATGTTTTCTACATTTTTCTTTGCTTTTGTTACTTCACGCGAGAATAACATCATTTTAAAGTGGTGAACCTTCTAATTATTGAAACTAGGGACGCTGTCTGACCGGCAACACCATTGTGCGTAAACGAATAACCGAATCATTCGTAATATCTCTTGCATGAAATAAAGCAAGATACATTGAAATGATCGTCATTTAACCTCTGGGCCGCTGACTGCTATGAGCAAAAGCAAACTGATTGTACGTAATAACCGTTGGGGCAATACGTCTCTTCTCAAGAAGCTTCCGACCTCACTGGATCCAGTCTGAAATACATTGCACAATAGCAAAAAGTCAAGCATTTATCTGCGCTAGGAGTGTATTGGTTTATAATAATGACTGTAGTTCTGAACAGATATCACTTTTAACTACCTTAAGTCAGCAAGCAATGAATTTTAAACACAACGTAGCTAACACGTCCATTCGCTACGACAGACCACCGGAGAAAGACAAAATAAGAGTGAGTGAAGGTCCACAAGGAAATTTCTTATACTTTTCTGTTTTAGAGATAGGGCATTTCAACACGGATGACCATCGATAAATTTCCACTACGATGTCACATAATACGACTGTGATTACATTTAATTGAACAACTAGACATTGTGTGAGCCATCTTTTCCTGCTCCTTACACGGAGACTGTTAAAGAAAAGCGCTTGCGCAGTAGACTGGTTCTTTATAGAGATTAATAAAAATATATCCTTCCTACAAAAGGAAACACTTCAGGCAGTAAATTTGCTGTGGAAGGCAGTGTCGAACCTAGCCGTCCGGGTGTGCTTAGAATGCAAATACAGCTTCTTTGTTCGCCGAATGTGGAGTGAATATTATCTTAGGATGTTTCGTAACATTATAACTCCTTTCTGAAAAGTCGATGAAATTACGATTTTTGAATGTTGTTGGTTTGCATGTCTTGAAAAAAATCTTCCCGGCGTGCACTGATTTCCGAGGCCACAAGTCATCAGCCAGGACAGGGCTTTACGTTGATGAACGTCCTTCTGAGTTTTTAAGATAGATTGCCTTCCCGGAATCGACTGTAGTTCGCACTGTATAGCCGGCGTGTATTTCAAAAATGGTTCAGATGGTTCTGAGCACTATGGGACTTAACAACTGAGGTCATCAGTCCCCTAGAAGTGGCAGGAAGTTTCATATCAGCGCACACTCCGCTGCAGAGTGAAAATCTCATTCTGGAAACATCCCCCAGGCTGTGGCTAAGCCATGTCTCCGCTATATCCTTTCTTTCAGGAGTGCTAGTTCTGCAAGTTTCGCAGGAGAGCTTCTGTAAAGTTTGGAAGGTAGGAGACGAGATACTGGCAGAAGTAAAGCTGTGAGTACCGGGCGTGAGTCGTGCTTCGGTAGCTCAGATGGTAGAGCACTTGCCCGCTAAAGGCAAAGGTCTCGAGTTCGAGTCTCGGTCGGGCACACAGTTTTAATCTGCCAGGAAGTTTCATATCAGCGCACACTCCGCTGCAGAGTGAAAATCTCATTCTGGAAACATCCCCCAGGCTGTGGCTAAGCCATGTCTCCGCTATATCCTTTCTTTCAGGAGTGCTAGTTCTGCAAATTTCGCAGGAGAGCTTCTGTAAAGTTTGGAAGGTAGGAGACGAGATACTGGCAGAAGTAAAGCTGTGAGTACCGGGCGTGAGTCGTGCTTCGGTAGCTCAGATGGTAGAGCACTTGCCCGCGAAAGGCAAAGGTCCCGAGTTCGAGTCTCGGTCGGGCACACAGTTTTAATCTGCCAGGAAGTTTCATATCAGCGCACACTCCGCTGCAGAGTGAAAATCTCATTCTGGAAACATCCCCCAGGCTGTGGCTAAGCCATGTCTCCGCTATATCCTTTCTTTCAGGAGTGCTAGTTCTGCAAGTTTCGCAGGAGAGCTTCTGTAAAGTTTGGAAGGTAGGAGACGAGATACTGGCAGAAGTAAAGCTGTGAGTACCGGGCGTGAGTCGTGCTTCGGTAGCTCAGATGGTAGAGCACTTGCCCGCGAAAGGCAAAGGTCCCGAGTTCGAGTCTCGGTCGGGCACACAGTTTTAATCTGCCAGGAAGTTTCATATCAGCGCACACTCCGCTGCAGAGTGAAAATCTCATTCTAGTCCCCTAGAACTTAGAACTACTTAAACCTAACTAACCTAAGGACATCACACACATCCATGCCCGAGACAGGATTCGAACCTGCCACCGTAGAGATCGCGCGGTTCCAGACTGAAGCGTCTAGAACCGCTCGGCCACACCGGCCAGCTGGCCTGTATCTCTCACGTGCTCATCCCCATATTCCCTTAGATTGTTTTCCATGATGACCGTACCGTAATTAAGATAAATACTTGGGACTATTTCGAGACACGCGGTGGTCTTGTTCTCCAACGGTGTGCCCTGACAGAAACTACCCATTATTTTCCACTCCAGTCGTGCCCCTCGTTCAGAAGAAAGGCCTCAGGACGCTAAACTCGTCATTATGGCCCTTCGTTTTCTCGGCCTGCCCTGCCATAATGGATAATGAAAAATGATCACGAGATAAATGTCTAAAGTTCTTCACTTAACCCACAAAAGGAATAGCAATTTACAGTTATAGAAAGCCTCATATTGTAATTAATTTTCTTGGAAATAGGTTTTAAAAATCATTTCCAGGTTACGTAAGAATGAGACACGCTGGTTTGGCATAATCCTGTAAAATAAACATATCAACGTTCGGTTTGTTCTATGATTTGGGGGAGTGAGCCAAACGAAGCTTCCCGTTGGATTAGGAAAGTATGGGGAAGGTAGGTGGTCGTGCCCTTTAAAAGGAACCATCCCGACATTTGCCTGAAGCGATTTAGGGAAATCACAGAAAACCTAAATTAGGATGGCCGGACAGGGGTTTGAACCCTCGTCCTCCCGAATGCCAGTCCATTGTGCTAACCACTGCGTCATCTCGCTCGGTTCGATGTTCAGCTAAGGTGATTTAGGGAAACCATGGAAACCTGAATCGGGGAGGGAAGAAGGGGATCCGGAAAAGTCAAAAATGTGCCTCCAGAGCCATAATCGCTTTATCTCCTCGCTGTGTCATTAGCAACTTAAACTGCTCATATTCTGCTCGCCAAAATAAACAAGACAGGCCGCACTTCTACGTACCGCCATTTTTCACAAATGAGGATGTCCGAAGCAGTTAGCACATGCCATTTAATAACGATCACCCGGATCTTCCACAGTTGCAGTGCTAATACGCTCGTGATTGTCCCGTAATGAAACCGAAAATTGTGAAGGCTGTGCACGATATTTAGATATGTTTTGCTAACTAAATTCGATACAGCTTTACACTAGTATTGCTTTCGCTTAACTGAACCAATCAATGAAAACCGAAAGGGATGCATTTCAGACAAGTTTATATTTGCTCCCCCTACAGTAATATCGACACACGCTTACGTGCGGGAACGAAAACGAAGACTAGCAAAAATTATGGACTAGATTCAGGGGTAGTCAACTTTTTATACTTATCACCCACTTTTTTAAAATCTCTGTTAGACATAAAATTTTCTAACCGCTCATAGGTCCACACTTACGGAGATTTGTAACACAGGAAAGTAATTTTGCTTCATAAAATTTATAAATTACGTTTGCAGCGGTTTAAAGCCCTTGCTAATGATTACTTACCAAATAGTTTGTGTCAAAATTTTATGAAAACGTAATGAAAATCTTTTTAGAAACCCTAACGCCGACTGCCAAAGCTGCAGCAGGCATCAGTGTCCGGTAGGCACCAGGTTTCCCACCACTGGACTAGATTACAACATCTAAGAATTTCGTATGGCGTACAAAAAGTGATAAAAAAAACCTCTCGACACACGGGAAGATTCGCCAACCTGTTTAGTATGATGGATGAAATCCAATACGATGTCACAATATGGAGGTTAGGATATGGAGTGATCTGTGTCTGTTCTACTTTTAATTTTCTTTCCGACGTAGGAAGTGTGATCTGTGTTCACAAAAGGGCACGAGTCTCATTAAAGCCAGCAGTCCCTAATCCAAGCCACGTTCAGAGCATCGATCTCCGAACGTATTCTGTCTGTTCAGCGCCACCTTGTCTACGTGGCGTCAGTTTTGCGGCGTTGCTTCAACATTGCCGAACAGTCATTCAGTAACAGTAAGACAAAGGAAGCTTTCACGATTTTATGCAGATTGTTCATAAATTTGTATCCTCAAGTTATACAAACTCATCATAAATGTTGCGTATTTTAATATGTTGGCACAAAATTGAATAAAAATACGTATGTTTTAATTATTAAATTCAAACGTTTCTATGCTCATAAAAACGCAATATTTTGTAAAAAAAAAGATTGAGTTATTAAATGTTTATAACAATACTTCGTAAGCAAACTGGACGGAAAAGTCATTCTCCCCTAGAGACATCATTCTAACATACCGTAAAAACGACCCTTGCCTTGAAAATAGCCTGAGTTCGGTGAAGATGAGAGTCCGTAAGTTCCTTTACGAGTGCCATGTCTAGGGGGAGCCCGTCATCTATGATCAGGTCCCGTAGAGCTACTAACTACGAGAATGTCTGTTGCTACACTTCACACGCTGTTCCAAATAATCCCAGACATTTTCTGTGGGATTGATATCTGGAACGTAACGGCCCAGTCGGGGTGCGAGAGCATGCCTAAGTGTCCTTCAAATCAGGGACGTATACGTGCAGAGCTGTGAAGATGGCTTTTGTCATCATTGGAGGTGGGAGTGTCCATGGCATACTCAACATGAAGATGTATAAAAAAGGGCAACACTTTGTCACCAACAATGCCGTAACGGCAAATGAGTGGGCTCAAGTCACGGTACGCGAATACACGCCAAAACATCACAGAAAGGCCAGAATCGTGCTGCAGTGGTTTGAGGAGCATGATAGTGAACTCACATGGGTGTCATGGCCAGCAGATGCCCCTGATCTGTACCTGCTGCAATACCCATCGGGCACCATTTCGCCCTCCCGTAATTTGAGGGAATTTAGTGACATGTGCGCAAAAATCTGGTGCTATGTGCTTCTGGAAACCTATGAAGGATTTGTAGAATCCATTCCCAGCAGAATCGCTGCTGTACTGTCTTTGAAAAGTGGACCAGCGCACTATTAAACAGGTGGTCATAATATTGTGACACATCGGTGTACAAATCACGTTAAAAACGGGTTATTATGTTTAAAAGCACATTTTTGCCAGGGTAGCACGCTAAACTAGCTCCAGAAATACTGAAAGCCATATATTGTAATTCGCTAATATCACGACACTTGAATCGTGTAGCGTCTGTTTGAATACGGCAGGTAAAAGTGTACTAGGTGTAGAATGCAAATACACTGGGCCTTTTCCGTGTGTGTGTGTGTGTGTGTGTGTGTGTGTGTGTGTGAAATCTTATGGGACTTAACTGCTAAGGTCACCAGCCCCTAAGCTTACACACTATTTAACCTAAATTATCCTAAGGACAAACACACACACCCATGCCCGAGGGAGGACTCGAACGTCCGCCGGGACCAACCACACAGTACATGACTGCAGCGCCCAAGACCGCTCGGCTAATCCCGCGCGGCAATACACTGGGGATGACAGAAAGGTAGATAAATATTTCATTGCGACAAAAAGCGAAACGGGAGATCCAAATACAAAAATTAAGCGAAGCGAAACATCGAATAAAGGCGTTTTAACCATACTGTTCGCTATAGCTATCAAAGGTTTTTATTTTGTTTGTTTTGACTTTCCTTTAGAACAGTGTGGTCCTGTAATAGTACTCTTAATACTTGTTTCCTTTGGGTATATAAAACAATCAGATATAGCGTTTTTTTACAGCGCTTGTAATGGATCGTTGCTCATGAGTTCAGTTGCACTGTAACCAACATATTGAAAATTTATGACCAAATATTAATTTGAACGGCATGCTGAGTTACCCGCGAATGTTCTGGACATAACATATATTTTTGGCGTTAAGCTTTAAAGGATTTTGTATTACTCACCCACGTCTGTCAACTAAACATGATAATTGGTGACTGCCATCACATCATCTTCAGTGTTAAGCCGTCAAATCTTTATTTAGGCTTATTAAAGGTTGACAATCACTGAACTATATGAAATAAAATCGTCATATCTTCTGAACAGTTTGCGTTAGGAAGTTCAAACTGCGCGGTTGGCCGCGAAGCATGATGGGAATTAGTTTGCCCATTCGCATGCGCATACGCCCTTAGCGATGAAGCCCACTTTCATTTGGATGGGGTCGTCAAAAAGCGAAATTGGCGCATTTGTGGACTGAGAATCCGCATTTCGCGATCGATAAGTCTCTTCACCGTCAGCGGGTGACTGTGTGGTGTGCCATGTCCAGTCACGGAATAATCGCTGCGATATTCTTTGATGGCACGGTAACTGTCGAACGGTGCAGGCAGGTTTTGGAAGATGATTTTATACTAATTAACCAAAATGACCCTGAGTTCTACACGATGTGGTTCATGCAAGACGGAGCTCCACCCCATCGAAGCAGTAGAGTGTTTGATGTCCTGGAGCAGCACTTTGGAGACCGCCACTGGAATGGGCCTCGACTGGCGCCATATTCTCCGGATCTGAACACATGCGACTCCTCTTTTTGGGGCTGCATTAAGACAAAGTGTGGCCTGCGCGGTGCAGCCGCGCGGAATGAGGCACCTTGCCACGGTTCGCACGGCTCCCCCCGTCGAAGGTTCGAGTCCTCCCTCGGGCATGAGTGTGTGTGTGTGTTGTCCCTAGCGTAAGTTAGTTCATGTAGAGTGTAAGCCTAGGGACCGATGACCTCAGCAGTTTGGTCCTGTAGGAACTTACCACAAATTTGAACTTTACAAGATGTACAGCAATAACCCCAAATCTACTGCTGAGCTGAAAACACCCATTCAGGAGGTCATCAACAGCATCGACATTCCGAAACTTCGGAGGGTCATGCAGAATTTGGCTACTCGTTTGCGCCACATCATCTCCAATGATGGCAGGCATATCGAACATGTCATAACCTAAATCCCAATATCTGTAGTGACGTTCACATGTTGACTGAAGTGTGTTCACGCCGTAGTTTCTATTTTTTTTCATACAGTTCAATAACTGTACCTATTGCATTCAGCTATCAGAAGTTTCACAGCACTGATTCATCAGATGCAGTTTGGTGACGCTTGTAAATACAGGGCGTTATGAACAGGATTTCTATACTTCTGAATAATCACCAGCACCTTATACGTGGTGTGTAATTTTTATGAGGAGATAGTATCAAATTGTCCGTGTGGAGAACGTAAGCCATACATTGTTATTTTTTGCGTCTTTCGTATTTAAAAGTAATTTTGTAGTGTTAGATTTCATTAAATATTAACAGGTGTGATGATGGCCACTCTCCGCACGGGATTAGCCGAGCGGTCTGGGGCGCTGCAGTCATGGATTGTGCGGCTGGTCCCGGAGGAGGTTTGAGTCCTCCCTCGGCCATGTGTGTGTGTGTGTGTGTGTGTGTGTGTGTGTGTGTGTGTGTGTGTGTGTGTCATTAGGATAATTTAGGTTAAGGTAGTGTGTAAGCTTAGGGACTGATGACCTTAGCAGTTAAGTCCCATAAGATTTCACATACATTTGAACATTTTTTTTTATGGCCAATCTTCGAAACTATAGTTTGTCCGTGAAGTGGTTGTCTCAGTCATCGACCGTAAGATTGGTTTCATATAGCCCTCCATTCTTCTCATTTGTAAACTATCCTCTTAATTTCAGCATAACTGCCCCATTCCATATAAACACTGAAGACCTTCCATATGTACTCGTGTCTAAGACTACCCCTGCTATTCTTTCCTTTCCCTTTCCTTTCTGTTCTATCCCCTAATCGTTTCATTACGTTTCTTATTGGACATTTTTTCTAGACTTGTTGCAGGACGTCCTTATTCCACAATCGGTCAGTCCATCTGATATTTGAGTGTCCTAAATGAAGCGTGAAGAAATAAAACACTGCTATCCGGACAAAACATCATGTGCTAAAATACAATCGTTGACTGTTACTCAGACGTCGTCTTATTTCGAAAAGAAAAATGAGCGTGACAGATTTTGATGTCGGTCTACGTTGTTGCCGGAGGCACAGCTAAGCCCTGATTCATCAAGCGCAGCTACTACTGCTATACATATTGCTTCGATGCAATCTGCGCATAATTCGCCCTCACGCCTCATATTCTCACGGCGCCACTGCACTAGCGAGATGCTCATTATTGAAAGATGGTAGTTAGGGCACGCGTAACATAAATCGGGGCCCGCGCGATATTTTCACGCTCGGCCGGCGCCGGTTATTGCTTCCCATTGCGGCAGTACGCGGGGCGGGCGCTTAATCGCCGCGTTACGGGACCGCGGCGTGGTGCACGCGGTCGCGGTTTCCCAATGCCGCGACGCCACTTACGCCCACCGACAGGGGGTCATCGCCCGTAGCGATCTCCTCACTACACATCTCTCTCTCTCTCTCTCTCGTCCTTTCCCCTCCTCCCCTCTCTCCCCCGTCCCCACACCTTCCGTGATCTTCCCTGACCCTTTCCCACCACCTTACGATCTGAGCAAAGCCAACAAGCAGCTGTTTAAAATCGCGCGCGTCCAAATGGAACGGAGAGCCGCTATTTTTGAGGCCGCCGTCTCGTCCTGGGGAACCAGCAAGGGCGCTCCAGAGTGTCCTAGTAATGGCGGGGGGGGGGGGGGGGGGGGGGGGGAGGGGAGGCTGTCGCCAGGCGCCGGGCGTGTCGCCAGCGCACCTGTTCACCTCGCCGCTCCTCAGTTTTTCTCAGTCTGCGGTCTCTCTGTTCCCGTGAATGGTGACTGAGGTGCCTAGTGCTTGAAGCTTACCTGCATACGCCGCTTAAGGGGGGGGGGGGGGGTGATGCACGTAAAATTGGTCAAAAATATGGTTTTTTGCAACTGGATAGTTCTGCAGCACGTTCGAAATACTGTCACCAATTTTCAGTGTTTTCTTCGTGCTACAAAAGGTGTAAAAGTCGTCTAGTGTCAATCAGTGTGCGGTGACACGCCACCTTTTCACACCACACTACCTTTATTTACGATATTTTATTATTTCGTGCCACCAGACGACACATCTCTATAGTATAGAAGGTTGTGATCCAATTTACGATGCGGTTAATTACGATTTATTTATGAAATGCACACGTGGGGGAATACACAACCGGGCCGGCCGGAGTGGCCGTGCGGTTAAAGGCGCTGCAGTCTGGAACCGCAAGACCGCTACGGTCGCAGGTTCGAATCCTGCCTCGGGCATGGATGTTTGTGATGTCCTTAGGTTAGTTAGGTTTAACTGGTTCTAAGTTCTAGGGGACTAATGACCTCAGCAGTTGAGTCCCTTAGTGCTCAGAGCCATTTTTTTTCTTCAACTGTCAGCGATCCCTGTCACTCAACAGACGAGGTCGGCCTGCACGCTTTTGTGCTGTACGTGTCCCTTCACGTTTCCACTTCACTATCACATCGGATACATTGGACCTAGGGATCTTTAGGAGTGTAGAAATCGAGCGTACAGACTTTTGACACAAGTGACACCCAATCACCTGACCACTTTCGAAGTCCGTAAGTTCCGCGGAGCGCCCCATTCTGCTCTCTCACGATGTCTAATGACTACTGAGGTCCCTGATACGGAGTACCTGGCAGTAGATGGCAGCACAATGTACCTAATATGAAAAAGGTATGTTTTTGGGGGTGTCCGGATAGTCTAAATCACCCCAATAAATGAAGTTGCGTAATTGGTTTGTTTGCCCGCAGTCGTGGTTTATACTGAAATCTTCGCGTCACAATACCGTAGCACGTTGATAGAGGAACAGCCACAACTAAAGAAATACGTTCTTAGTATTTAAGAATCTTCAAACCGTTTTTTACGGAATGAGGTGTTATAAATTGATGGGATTCAGAATGAATGCCATTTTGATACAATAAATCACGCAATTCCCAAGCGTTTCTTGCAGAGACTCCTTCCTAAAAGTAAAAAATAAATAAAAGTTTTCCTATAATACGTGTTTGTTGCGGCAGACGTGGGAACAGTATGGGAAACATCCGCGGCGCAGCTGCTGTGCGGTACTGTAGTGCCTGTGTTCTTGAGAACAACGATTCAGTGTGCCTTCTAACATCGTTCAACTTAATAACACATGCACTCGGATTACCGTATTTAACCGGCGATACCAGACAGCGACTTTACATTAAAATATCCTCCCCCGTTTGAGAATTAACATAATGTGTGGCCGGCCGAAGTGGCCGTGCGGTTAAAGGCGCTGCAGTCTGGAACCGCAAGACCGCTACGGTCGCAGGTTCGAATCCTGCCTCGGGCATGGATGTTTGTGATGTCCTTAGGTTAGTTAGGTTTAACTAGTTCTAAGTTCTAGGGGACTAATGACCTCAGCAGTTGAGTCCCATAGTGCTCAGAGCCATTTGAACCATAATGTGTGTACGAGTCTAGGTTGTGATCCTGGAACGACGACATATTTAAGTTTGGCTCTGGCCTTGACTTGGGCATGGATGCCAGAGCGGTTATGGGAAAATCCGGGTTCGAGTCCCAGTGTGGCACAGATTTTCATTATCGTCACTCCCTTATACAGCTCATGGTTATTTGAAATCGCAACTGCGAATACAGTTCATCTATTGTAGGTTGCTTGTGGCAGACTGGGTCTTCAGCAAATGGTGTAGCCACTACAGGGACAAACTGTGTTTGGGTGCAGTTTGTTGGTGCGCGTTGCTTATATTCAGGTTCGAGTATGCATTCAAGGGCAAACGTATTGTTCTCTTTTCGTTCACAGATCCCTAACCGGTTGTTCTGCTAGGAGAATTATGACTCCTTGGGGATAATCTGCCCTTTTGATTGACAGGTTCTTAACCTATTATTCCCGCACCCTTACCCCTCCCCCAACCCCTCTGCCTCTCCCCCCTCCCCCCGCCCAAATCAGTCTGTAACTCCCTCGCCAATACAAACACACTTTTGATATCAACCTGGAAAGTAGTCCAAGGCGCCAGTAGACTGGCAGCCACTTGGCACGCCTACGATTCCAGTTGTCTGCACGTTCTCATGGCTCTGCAGGAACAACCACTCAATGGCTGCGTCTGTCCTGCAGTGAAAAGTTCCCTCAAGAAACTGCAATGTATACGATAAATATAATGTGCGGCCAATCACTACCACCACCCCTACATGGGGGGGGGGGGGGGGGGGGGCTGGCTGGCAGAAGACTCTCAACTGATCGAGCCATAATCGGCTTCTGTCAGGAACCACAATTTTACTGCTGACACTCCTCTAGTAATGATTTCATGTGCACAGTAAGAATTCAGTGGCAACGTTGTGAAGCACCTCCTAGGTCAGCTTGCGGCTTACGTCTCCTGATAGTCCTAATGGTGCTCTGATTGGAGCATACGCCTTACCTGTATTGTGATCCACAGGTGATCACCACTGGCAGCTCGTCTGATGCAGCGGTCCAACGTGAGTCTGTATCTGTCTCCCGCCCGAAATTAGGAAGACGAATGTGAGCACTTTGTTTGGAACGCCGACATTAACATCGATACACAGTAGCAATTCATCTCCCTACGAGGCCACTATATCACTGGCATTCAACTAATTGCGTGTTTGTGTTCGCCGACGTAGTCCTAGAACGTTCACAATGTTTCTACATCACCTCTTCAAAGGTCATCATTTTTCATAATTCTCTAGCAGTTATCAGCGTGTAAGCGTGCAATCATGTCGATACCCTTACCGATAGTGAACTCCCTCTGGATGCACGAATGTTATTGTTGAAGGTAGAAGTTATGGTTAGAAAGTAGTGAGTATTCAGACGTGCTGGCGACCCAAACTGTTAACGGCCGCCGGCCGGATTGGACGAGCGGTTCTAGGCGGTACAGTCTGGAACTGCGCAACCGCTACGGTCCCAGGTTCGAATCCTGCCTCGGGCATGGATGTGTGTGATGTCCTTAGGTTAGTTAGGTTTAAGTAGTTCTAAGTTCTAGGGGACTCATGACCTTAGATGTTAAGTCCCATAGTGCTCAGAGCCATTTGAACCATTTGTTAACGACCATTGCTTGGTCAACAGTAATATCGCTTCCAAACGGTGCCAATCATGCTGGAGGAGGTCATTCTGAGATATCAGATTTGTGTCCCATCTAAAATATGTGTGTGAACACTTACAGAAATATTATTGACTTCAGAGTACGTGGAAATTATTGATCACCTGCGTCGGGGCTGTTTTTGGGAGACGTTTTGAGTGTGAAGTATTGAAACAAGAGAAAGTGTATAGTAAATGATAATACTTCGCGAGTGGTTGGACATTCGATTAGTTCTTGTGTCGTGAAGACTACATTCATCCACGTCGCTACCGTTAAACGAGCCCTCGTGAACAGGATCTAACTGATACCAACTTATTTTAAACCCTGCGTGAATGCACAGAGTATATCCATATATTGCAAAGCTATATCAGGCAAGATGAAAGGGGGATACCAATCACCATTAGAATACGGCAACAATTAAACTAAGAAATGATTAGAATGCGAACGGTGCAGTCCATATTTATGAACGTCTGCGGTATCAGAAGACGTACAATTTTGTCACAGTTTCGCATGGGTGATTCTTAAGGGCGTCCTTTCCCCAGATTTGCAGATATCCCTTAATTCCAGGGCCGCGTACTGTTGGTAGAACAAGCGCACATGGCCGAGCGTGTCACGATAGATCAGTTTCGTTACACGTACCAGCTATCAACAGTCATCATCCTCATAATCATCATCCTTATAATAATCATCATCATCATCATAGTATGTGTGCTCACTGTAGTAGTCACTTTTTCTGCCACGCTCCTTCAACCTTTGCACGGAAGGAATAACTACTTCTAGGGCTAGACATGTGGAACACATGCCAAGTTACGGTGTTAGACTAGTTGGACAAACGCTGCCTTCAACCCTTTTTCTCGTTCCATTGTGGCGAATATCGCGTATCATTAGTTATTGCGCTAGAAGTTGGAGTAATACATTGCTTCAACCTTGTTCGAACGTAAGCTCTCAACATTTCCACATAAATCCTCTTCGCGGCGCGCAGTTCCTCTTACTTTTGTATGAACATCTCCGTGATAATCCTTGAGCTGACTAAGCGAATCCATGGTGAAACGCACCTTTCATATTTGTATCTTATCTCCTCTGTTAATCCTGCTGGTTGTGGTCCCATACTGACGAAAAATACTCAAAAACAGATCCAAAGAAGTTTTTGTGGGCGACTTCTTTCCTGTGTCTGTTATATTTTCCTAACATTGTTTTAATGACTGCCTGGCATCAGCTTTGGTGTTTGGTAGGGGCTTCACTTCAGGTCAGTTTCACAACAGCCCCTGCTGTTAAGGCTTCCCTGCATACATCGCCACCATCGGCGAACAGCATCACAGAGCTTTTGGCGCTGCCCACCAGCTCTGTACTTCACTTTGGGTGAAACCTTGGCCGTCGTAATTGTGATGCGTTGCTCATGGACCGACAGCTGCCAAGCCACAGGAATGTAATCTTGATGGGCACTTCCACTTGACGGACGTAGTCGCCACAGTTCGCGGCTTTGCACCTGGCAACAGTGCTACAATCATGAACAACGGCAACAAAAAGTTGTCGAGACTACACTCTTCACTTCTATACATTTCTGTATTATTTTTGTAAATATATCCTCTTCACTACTCGTATATATGAACAGAAAACCAGAAATTCCTTGAGAAACAATCTGAAAATATTATAAAATTGTAGATTTTAATATCAATCACACGCTGTTGAACAATATAGCTGCACACAGTTGACCACAAAGTCTTTCCTAACGGCGCTCATGAATAAAATTTTCCGTGTGTAAAATTATAATTGATGTTAAATTCAGACGTAGGCTGCACAAAGTTTTTTATTAACTGAATAACGATGCGTTTCATTCTGGTAGCACATGGCCGGGTTATATTTGTTCTAGTGAACATCTTTCGTCTCGTTTTCCTCGTTTTGCTCTTCTCTATCCCTGTTGCAGCTTTAGACTTGTGCTTTAAATGTGCCCTGCCATGGTGAATCGCGTTGTTCTTGAGTTAATAATGACCGTAGAACTGTTTTCAATAAGAGATTAAGACATAATATGGTTGCTGTATCATCACGCCACGATGGAATGGAAGAATTATTAAAATTTTATTAATTTAACTGTCGATTCAGTAATCTCGGATTGCACCCGTTGAGACAATTTAGTTTTGATATTCAGCACGGCCACGGTCAATTTCTTGTTTTATCATTGTTCAACTAAGAGGAAGCATTGTTTCGAAATCCCTTTCATCGGCGGGAAATTATAGTGGAACAAAATTGTGTTTCAATATTTCTACGAATGCTGTCAAATGGGTATCGATTTTGGAGAGTAATCATAGTGATACTGTGTTTGAAACGGTTGATTTGCTCACGCACTTTTCATGTGTAAGGCCTTTAAAACAATCAGTTCTTCGAGTGGAAATACTCTAGTTACCAGAATTAGCCAAAAGTCACGAAAAACTTTCTTGAGAAACTGCTGGTTTCGTGATATGTCGGAATTTATGTATTAGGTTGGTGCATAAGTTCTACAGTATTTGTTTTGTGTGTTCGTATTCCGGTCGATGTGGATTTATTTATCGACTGTCACTTTTATTTGTAGTTCACTGTTGCTATCTGAGTTTACATAGTCATTTTGACATTCTCAGATAGAGTTTGGAGCTGTGGACGCTAGAAGATAGAGTGCCAAGTGGAGAAATCGGAACATTTCCGGTGTATTCTTTTGTTTGAGTTCAATAGAGGTGTGACAGCAGCGGAGGCAGCCGGAAACATGTGTGCCGTGTATGGGGATAATGCGGTTGGACAGAGCATGGCAAGAAAATCGTTTTTCTCTTTTTAAAGAGGATTGGTTTGACACTAGTGTCTCTCCACGTTCAGGAAGACCTTCGGAGTTTTGTGAAGATCGTTAGCCGGCCGGAGTGGCCGTGTGGTTCTAGGCGCTACAGTCTGGAACTGCGAGACCGCTACGGTCTCAGGTTCGAATCCTGCCTCGGGCATGGACGTGTGTGATGTTCTTAGGTTAGTTAGGTTTAAGTAGTTCTAAGTTCTAGGGGACTGATGACCTCAGAAGTTGAGTCCCATAGTGCTCAGAGCCATTTGAACCATTTTTGAAGATCGTTTGAACGCATTAATTCACAATGATCCACGTCAGTGCACTAGAGAATTGACAAATGTGATGAACTGTGATCGTTCTACCATTGTGTGACAATTGCGTCCAGTGGGGATGGTTCGAAAATAGGGAGTACGGAGACCGCAGGCTCTAAGCCAAAATCACAAAAATCAACAGGTGGCCATATGTGCAGCTGTGCTTTCTCGTTGTCAATTGGCTCATGAACAACACCGACCGATTCTAACCTGCATCGTTAGTGGTAACGAGAATCGTGTCTTTATGCTAACATAAGGAAAAGAAAGGAATGGTTGACAAAAGAAGAAAAAACGACTACAAAGACCTACACCCTTCCACAAATGATAATGTCATGTACCTTTCGAACAGCTACGGCGTTGTGACCTACGAACTGCTTCTCCGAGGTGTAACCATCACTGCTGACATTTATTATCAGCAACTGAGAGGTGTTGCAGTGCCGGGCCCAAGAACAGCGACCAGGAATACCCGCCCGCATTCTGATAACACTGAACAGGAGTTGGGTTGGGGACTCATTCTGCACCCACCTTATTCACCTGATCTTCCGGCCTCAGATTTTCACCTTTTACTCTCTCTCTCTCTCGAACAGTCTTCAAGGAACTTACTTTGCTGATGAAAATGTGCTCCGAACACGGCTCGCCGACTACTTCGCCTCAAAACCAAATGACTTTTACAGTCGCGGGATCGAAAAGTTACCCCGGCGTTGGCAGAGTGTTGCAAATATAATTGATGGTGATGACTAAAGTCTCTGTTATGTGTATCTGTTGCGTTTATTAAACTTACGGAAAATGCTATGAACTTACGCACCAACCTAATACACCAGTGTAACGGAGCTGGTGCTACGACCGCGTGAAATACGTTTTAGAGACAGATGATAGTATTTCTATAAACTACACTCTTGTGAGTGACATGAAATGCCCCAAAAGTCTGTTACAGTATACGAATATCATCTGGGGTAGAACGAGGATATTGTTTTTCTTTCGAGTCAATAGATGACACAGGAAGCAAATTTACTATAATCACTTTTCTTTGATTAGTACTCTCGTTGTCGTCGTCGACTGGATTCATGTCTCTCTCTCTCTCTCTCTCTCTCTCTCTCTCTCTCTCTCTCTCTCCCTCTCCCCCTCTCCACGCTGGTGCATCCTGCGCAGACCTCAACATCCGTGTAACTACTGGAACATATATCCATTTCAACATGCTTATTATAGGTAAGTCAAGGTCCCCCTCCACAATCTTATCTATCAATTTCCAAAGTGACGATTCTTTGATGCGTCAGAATATATTCCATCAACAAGACCTTCTTTCAATCTAGTTGTGCCATAACATTACTTTTTTTCCTCCTTTTCCATTCAGCACCTCCTCATACATTATCCAATTTACCCACCTAATATTGAGCATTCTCCTGTAGTACCACATTCTTCTATTCTCTTCTTGTCTTAACTGTTCATTATCTACGTTTCACTTCCTTCAATAGATTTTCTAATACTTAAAGCTATATTCGATGTTAACAAATTCCTACAGAATTACTATCTTCGCTACTGCTAGTCTGTGTTACCTGTTTCGGCCGTCACCATTTTGGTACCCACATAGCAAAACTACTTTTTGTTTCTCATTTCTAAATCCAATTTCCTCAGTATTGCCTGATTTAATTTGACTACATTCCATTACACTTGTATTTTAAGTTTCTTGGTATCCATCTTACAACCTTTTTACAAACAAATATACAGAGTGTTCCAGAAATGTTGCGACAGACTTCGAGGGGTTATAGAGTGTGTCTTGAGGAACAAATGTAGGACAGGAATTCGTGTCCGGAAACGTCTTCGAACGGCTCCACTGAGCGCTGAAGCTACAGACGCCGGCGCCTGCCATTAGGCCGTCCCTTCGGCAGCAAATCTGACTTTGCACGGCGACGGAGCGCAGGCGGAACGTTTTGCAGTGTTTGTTGTTTAGTGATCACGACTGATCGCCACGATCGCCACTGGAGAAGATGATGTTTCCGAACACGGGTTCCAATCATCGATTTGTTCCTTAGGACCCCTTGTACAACCCCTCGCAATCTGCCTTAACGTTTCTGGGACTCCCTGTACATGCCGTTGTACTCATTTTCAAAGTCGTTCGCCATCTCTGGCAGAATTACGTCATTGGAGAACTACAAAATTTTTATTTTCTTTCCCATGATTTTTAATCCACTTTCTAAATTTTTCCTTCGTTTCCCTCATAACTTCTTCACCGCACATACTGAAGAAAATCTGGGATAGGCTACAACCCTATTTCACTCCCTTGCTAACTACTGCTTCCCTTTCATATCCTTCGTCTCTCATAACTGCAGTCTGGTTTCTATACAAATTCCGTCCTTTTGTTTTAGTTCTCATATATTTTGGAATAAACTGAGTCAATCACGTAAAACTTGCACCGCAAATACAGTGAAAATGGAACGTGCTATTGATCTGTGGTTTTCGCAGAATGGATTGTTAGTCAGGGGCTCTTAGAGGTGTCAAATCCGGGGTGTGGGCCAGCGAAGATACAGGTCCTCCGCGTCCAGTCCGACGATATGGAAACAATTCATGAAGACATGCTGTAATATTTCGTGCACTATGGGCTTGTCGGCCATCATGTCTGTACCACAGGTTCCTCCTAGTCTGTAGGGGAACGTTTGTAGCATCCGTGGAAGATGGTCTGTTACGGGACTGCGATACTGGGTGCTCGTTCAGTGTTCCGACTATGAAAAACGGGCCTATGAGCTGATGGTTCACTATACGACACCACATATTTACACTCCCTGTACGCTGACGTTCGACCTCAGGAGGCCAACGGGAACCGTCAGCACACTAATAGTGCATGTTCCGTCGGTTTATGCGGCAATAATTGGTGAGTGGGGCGTCATCACTAAACATAATACGTGATACATCTAGAGCATCCTGCCTTAATGCCCATGTACAGAAGGTAACACGATTCTCTTAATACTTTCCACGCAGCTCTTGGAGATAGAAGTGAGAGGTATGGAACCTGTGTCCCGGAGAATGGGCGCGACACTTTTCTGACTGATGCCACTTGCTCGTGCGATTGCATGGGAGCTAACGTGTGGATCAATTGCAACAGCAGCAAGAACATAACTTTCCCTCTCTTGTGTCGTCACTTGTTTCCTTCTGTTAGTTGTCTAGGTTTTACACTGTCATTTTCACGTAACTGGCTGAAGAGGTTGATAAATAACTGCCGAGACGGTTGACGTCTGTTGGGATACCTTGCCGCACTCACCGTACACTCTTCATACACCTTGAGCATGTCGGCATTTTCTGCATTAGTAAGTCCCATCGTCCACTCACGACCTACTCCTTGGACGGTCACACGCTAATTGATTAACAAGTTGCAAACACACGCACACTGCAAGCAAACATAACATCGTACCTAGTAACTACGAAGGATGAATGACATAAACAGTCGGGAACCGCGCTGCTGCTCCTGTCGTAGGTTCGAATCCCGCCTCGGGCATGGATGTGTGTGTGATGTGCTTAGGTTGGTTAGGTTTAAGTAGTTCTAGTCTAGGGCACTGATGACCGCAAATGTTAAGTCCCATAGTGTTAAGAGCCATTTGAACCATTTGATTATGTCATAAACACGTGTCAATTTGGAAATTTTTCAACATACTATATCTCATAAACGACTCACACTAGAATCTTGCAATAAACTTTACTGACATTCTAATTTAGCCTGATTTTAGTCTGTAATGTCAATAGATATTAAGCCATTTAAAAAGTGTGTGTTTGCACAAGAAATATACTTTATAAGAATCATTACAGTCTGTTTATTGGCTAACAATAAGAGCCCCAGACGATCAGTCCATTATGTGAAAACCACACACCAGTAGCACTTTCCATTTCCGCAATATTTGCGGTGCAAGATGTAGGTGATTCGTCCTGCATATCTAGGAAATGAGAAACTAAATTGGATAACTGTAGAGACAAACTTTTTTTGAATGTTCCAACACTTGTTATGGTTTGGTAAGACGTTAATTTGATACTGTGCTAATAAATTATCGTTGACAGTCACATACACCATATTTAGTGCAGATGCTTGTATGTACTAATGTTTTCCTTGACTTGTTACTGACCTGTATACGTACTGTATGTCGTTTCGACAACACAAATGAACGAACGTGTGAATCACTGATGTCAGTTCCAGTCATTATCGCAGAGGTGACTATCGGCTCTGGAACTGATGTGCACGGTGTGACAGGGACTATATTCACTGCACGCTGACAGGATGCGCGACAATTGCGCTACTACCGCGTGTCCTAGAGGCGCGCGGCTCCTCTGCAGGTCCGTTGCTGTCGTGTAATCTGTAGAGAGCTTTCACGCTAGAGTAGCTGTCTCTCGTAATTGAATTCTGGCGGCCGGATGGCTTCCATTAAAACTAGCGCGCGCAACTAGAAGAGGGGCCGTGGTCATTAATTAGCATCCAGCGGCCGATGCTATCTAACTCACCGTGAGATTAAATCATATGTTGGCACTTGCGCTGATGGCCTTCCAGAGTCGCCACGAGACTGGCAACCCAGGCTATTGTGGGCGTAGAGGCATGGGCAGCCATCGGCCTGTCAGAAAGTTGACTGAACACTGTCTCACTGCTGTACTACCCCACTGCGGTAAATGTTTCACCGGGCTCCAGTACAATTAGCTGTCAAAAGACACACACGTGTTCCAACATGTACATCATATACTCCGTAAGCTAGTGTATTAGGTTGGTGCACAAGTTCGCAGCGTTTTTGTTTTGCGTGTTGGTATTCCCGTTGCTATGGGTTCATTTTTCCATTGTTTCTATTACTTGTAGTTCACTGTTGCTATTTGAGTTGACATATTATCATTTTGTCATTTGGACGTAGTGACTGGGGCTATGGACGCTAGAAGATGGAGTGTCAAAAGGAGAAATCGGAACATTTTCGACTTATTCTTCTCTTTGAGTTTAACAGGAGGATGACAGCAACGGTGGCAGCCAGAAACATTTGTAAACTGAAGGTGGAGATGGGAAGAAAGGAAAGGAAAGGAAAGGAAAGGGAGGGGATCACTGCTGTCAGCTGCATTGGGACAGTACACGAAATCAGCGGCGACGAGTGAAAATGTGTACTAGACCTGGATTCGAACTCGGGATCTCCTGCTTACTAGGCAGGTGCTCTATCACAGCAGCGCGGACTACCTCGGCACGCCTCAAGGCCAGTCCACATTCCCATATAGGAAACATTTGTGCTGTGTATGAGTATAATGCCACTTGACAGTGCACGGCAAGAAAGTGGTGGTCTCGTTTTTGGGGGGGATGGCTCTGGTGTATGGCCCTCCATGTCCAGGAAGACCTTCGGGGTTTGATGGAGATATTTAAAACGCATTAATCCATCAGGATCCACGTCACTGTACTCGAGAACTGACAAATGTGATGAACTGTGATCATTATAAGATTGTGCGATGTTTGCATGCAGTGGGGATGGTTCAAAAATTGGATGTATGGCGACCGCATACCCTAAGCCAAAATCACAAAAATCGGAGATTGGTCATGGATGTATTTCTGCTTGCTCGTCATCAGTTGGCTCTTGAACAACACTGACCACTCCTACCCTCCGCCATTCTGGTGAAAAGGAATGGCGTCTTTATGCTAACGTAAGCAAGAGAAAGGAATGGCTGAGCCCAAACAAAGTAGCAACTCCCCATTCAAAGACCTGCACGCATCCACAAAATATAATGTTATGCATCTCTTGGAACAGCGACGGTGTGGTGTACTACGAACTGCTTCCCCGAGGTGTAACAATCACTGCTGGCATTTAGTCAACGAGTGAGACGTTCTGCAGACGCAGCCCAAGAACATCGATCAGAAAGACTGCGTGAAGTGATGTTACTCCACGAAAATACCCCCCCCCCCCCCCCCCCCCCCGAATTCTAGTAACTTACGAAAAACGCTGTACAGGAGTTGGGTTGGGACCTCATTCCGCACCCACCTTATTCACTTGACCTTCCGTCCTCAAATTTTCACCTTTTACGCTCTGTATCGAACAACCTTCAAGGGACTTCCTTTCGTGACGAAAATTCGCTCCGAACTTGGCTCGCTGACTACTTCGCCTCAAACCCACCCGATTTTTTACAGTCGCGGAATCGAAGAGTTACCCCAGGTTTGGCAGAGTTGTAAATAGAGAACGACAACATATTATTGATAACTAAAGTCTCTGTAGTTTATTAAACTTATGGAAAAACGCTACGAACTATTGCATCAACCCAGTATACCCCTATTATAATCGCATTTTAAGCTGGGATTAAATGATTGCCTATATGATTCTATAACTAACTAGATTGGAATCCATTAGAATCCCTTTTTCCGCGCACCCACTGCTGAGAATTTAAATACTAAGAAAGGGACAGCATTCAATCACAAAAGCAGTCGTTTATTGGAGGACATCTAGATTTCGATTATTATATAGTCATTATCGGTGGGAAAAAAAACAAAGGAAGGTGGAATCAACAACTGACAAAAAATATAAATCAGATACCACGCGTGCTGGAATCCATAAGTAAGTATCTAGCACTAACATAAGTTACTAATAGGTGACATAGGTCCCACTGTGTCGGAATATAAACACTAATACACAATATAAGCGTGCGTGTGACTGACAGAGACCTGAGGCCTTTGCTTACATCATCGCAATCGACATGAACATACATCGTTGAGGGCATGTGATGCCCTCAACTGAAGTACAGACCGAAAAAAATTTATTTTAATTCTTTTTTAAAAACCTTTTTGTAATAGAACGGTAACTGATAAATGGATCTTATAAAACTGTATGCATTGAATTTACATGTTCATAAAATGTATAATCCATAAAAACAAACATCTATTTTTTATATGTGAGTAAAGACATGAGGACGCGGCGACCTCTACAGAAATCAGTGTGCGACAAATCCCTGAGGCATTTAATGTTAAGACTGTTGTATTAGAGTCCACTCACAAAAACTCATCGAATAAAACATTTAAAACGCAGAAATATATACAGCGAGGCAAAATAACGCAAACCATGCCGTAAGGGACTTCAGGCGTCCCACTTGAGGTTTACTATACAATATGGCGCAAACCCAAGAAACTTTGTTACAAAATAAACATTAGATGCTAAATTGACAACCACTTCGTAGAAAATATATATATATAACTTACTATGTAATGGAAGTATGACGAAATACGATGAGTAAAATCCTGCGCCTTAAGGGTGATCCACGAAAACGTTTACAAACTGATACGGCACTTCAAGCATACGACAAGGATCAGGATTCACATAGGAACCGGGGGAGGAGAGGGGGGGGGGGGGCGTCGCGAAGGTCATCTCGGGCTACTAAATAGTGTTGTAGTTATTTAGTAAGATCATCAAATGGACACCCACTATAGAAGATGTTCAGAGTCTTGTCGAAATGCATCGAGACACGCCTGACCTCGACGCTGCATTGAACGGCGCGCTCTCTCAACGGTACCTGGTGTATATCGAAGGTATCCTGTTGCTACAACAATCTTGCCCACTAGATCCTCCGGCGACGTAACAGATGTTTCATGCACAAAGCCCGTCGGATACCCCCAGAACAAAAAATCGACAGATCGAGTGATTGCGGTGGTCACGCGACTGGCGTAACGCAACCAATCAAGCAGCCGGGAAAGCTTGTCTGCAGATGTATCCTCGCGTGTCTGCTGAAATTCACGGGGGCTCCGTCGTGCTAAAACCGCATGCGGCGACGAACAGGTATGGGCACATCATTCAGCATGTCCGGCAGAAACTCTCGCAAGAATGCGAGATGCGTGCGACCACGAAGTCGGTCCGGGAGAATGCTGGCCCAAGTAAACGGTCTCCGGTTATGTCAGACCACACTTCAAGGGTAAATTTGCTTTGTGAGGCGTGCGTACGTGTAGCATATGGGTTCACATACGCAAGTTGTGAACATTCATCGCATCCTCGAGTGGGAATGCAGCCTCATCGATGAAGAAGACACACTCTGTGAAGCTTCGGTCTCGTGACCGTAGCACCCTCTCATGTAGTTTGGGACCCCCGGTCCCCAAGTGATTACTGATCCTTCTTGTATGCCCGATGTGCCATGTCAGTTTGAAAATGTTTTTCTTTAATCACCCTGTAAAAAAGTGTAACGTAGATGAAGCAGTGCTATTGAAGCCGTAAGCCGAGCTATGACGAATATCTAATTACGTAGTTAAAACTTTGAACACACACACACACACACACACACACACATATATATATATATATATATATATATATATATATAATACTCTAATGCCTCTAATATAGGGACCATACTGAGATTTTTTTGTACGCAAAATGCCGAGTTAAACGAAGGATGTCATAGGACACTTGTAACAGATTAGATTTTCGATAACGTAAGACTCCGTTACACTGCTGACATAATCCTAAGTAATACATCAGAGTAAAAATGACGACCATGTGGTGAAATATAAAAAGAGTTGCAAGTGAATATGTGAATTCCTTCTGTAATTGACCTAATTTTTCGTACCTATTTCTCGTAAACCCCAAGCGAGATATGCTGTGGCGGTAGCATAATGGATTCACTATTTTCTTCGAATAAAAGTTTCTTAAATTTTCTGTGAGCTGCGTAGACGTTGCTCTGAGAATTCCCATTTATGTTCCCCGAACAGTTCCGTTAGACTATAGTATGGGCTATGTCGAATTTATATGATGTTAACAGCGGATCTCTGAATTCGTTTTGTCACTCTGTCTGTTGTCGCTCCTACCTGTCACGGACTCCAAACGCTGGAAGAATACTGTGCAGCTGGTTGTACTAGCGTCTTGTATGAGTTTTTTTCTTTTTTTACACAATCCTTGCAAAAATCTGTCTTCCATTCGTCTTCGTTCACCACTACTCTTTCAATCAGGTACTACTGAATTTTTTTTGTCTGTATTATAGAAAGTATCATCAATTTATACACGTTGAGACCGAGCGAGGTGGCGCAGTGGTTAGCACACTGGACTCGCATTCGGAGACATGACGGTTCAATCCCGCGTCCGGCCATCCTGATTTAGGTTTTCCGTGATTTCCCTAAATCGCTCCGGGAAAATGCCGGGATGGTTCCTTTGAAAGGGCACGGCCGACTTCCCGTTCTTCCCTAATCCGATGAGACCGATGACCTCGCTGTCTGTTCTCCTCTCCCATAACAACCCAACCCAGCACATTCAGAGAAAGCTGCCGCTCGTTACACGAAGTGGAAATTCCTTCAGTCCTTCTGTAGTTCTTCCGGTCGTCCAACTACGATACTTTGCTGCAGAGAAGACCATCCTCAGCGAAGAATATTATACAGCTGCCGACCCTTTCTGATAAAATGTTTATTTATGTTGAAAACATCTGACTTCCTATTAACCTCCCTTTCGGGGACATGCGATGCTGCTTTCGTTTTTGTCTAACTGTTGCCGTCGAGTACAACGCACTAGGTTCTATTACTCAAACGTTCCTCGAGCCATCACATACTTGCGAAGATACTCTGCACTCGTATGTTCGTATCTTCGTTAGTAGCGAACGATGTGGCTATCTGAAACGCCTTTCGGAAACCTAAGAAGAACGAATTTATCTGTTCAACTGTATCTTTTCTTTCCAAGATGTTGTACATGAATAAAGCACGAGCACAAATGCATGAATTTTGATACACGAACGGAAATGTTAGCGTGTGGTTCATGGGACGAAACATGTGAAAAGGAAACATTAAAAAGTGAGACAGTGGGCACAACAAGCTTAAGCGATCGTACGATTTTCGCTTGTCTAGTATCTTCCTCACTGTGAAGCGACTGAAAAAGTTCAGGTACTGCCGAAGAGGAGATGCGTGACTCGCGATGAGGTTGTACGTTCGATCGGAGAAACTGAAATGAAACTGTCTGTTTCTTCTGGCTCATGCGGTGTTGTTACGAGGTGGGAAACCTGTGCCGTACTTGGAAAGAGCGGACGGTAGCCAGGGCAGGCGTGGGCCATGTGATGTGATGTGATGTGGTGCGGTGTGGTGGGAGCCCCACGGGAAACCCGAGGCGGCGGCACCTGCGGCTCCCACGCCACGCCAGGCAGCCACCTCACCTCACCTCACCTCGCCGCGCCTCACGGTAAGGCGAGAACTCTGCGGACGCTCCGATCTACGACGCTCCGGCTTCAATTAGGTCGGCGATCCGCGTGGGGAAAAAAATACAGCGACAGGCGGCTGGAGGCGGTGCAATCGTTTTGTCCTCACGCACCGCTTGTAGTTACCGTATTTCACTCCAATCCAGCTACTCGTAAGTACTTTGCTCCTTCACATTTTGTCGTTCACATGCAATATTTATATTTCTGGTAGCAGACCATATCTTGCCATTTGGTATGTCACCATTGTCTGCTATTTTCCAATATCGGAAAACTGTCTTTTCAGGCGGTAGTTTCGTTGACACCTCCGAAACAACTTAAACTGGCAGGAACAGACAGAAAATGTTGTGGGGAAGGCTAATCGAAGATTGCGTTTTATTGTCAGGATACTTAGAAAATGTAACAGATCTACTAAAGAGACTGGCTACACTACGCTTGTCCGCCCTCTTTTAGAATCCTGGGATCCTTGCCAGATAAGATTGACGGAGTACATCGAGAAAATTCAAATAAGCCGGCCGGTGTGGCCGAGCGGTTCTAGGCGCTTCAGTCTGCAACCGCGCGACAGCTACGCTCGCAGTTTCGAATCCTGTCTCGGGCACGGATGTGTGTGCTGTCCTTAGGTTACTTAGGTGTAAGTAGTTCTAAGTTATAGGGGACTGTGCAGAGCCATTTGAACCATTTGAAGTTCAAAGAAGGACACCACGTTTTGTATTATCGCGAAATAGGGGAGAGAGTATCACCGAAGTGATACAGGATTTGGGGTGCACATAATTAAATCAAACACGTTTTCCATTGCAGCGGAATCTTCTCACGAAATTTCAGTCACCAACTTTCTCTTCCGAATGCAAAAATGTTTTGTTGACGCCGAGCTACGTAGGGAGAAACGATCACCATAATAAAATAACGGAAATCAGAGGTCGCAGCGAAAGATATGTGTTCGTTTTTTCCTTGCTGTGTACGGAATTGGAATAATAGAGAATTTTTGTGAAGGTGGTTCGATGGACTTTCTGCCGGACACTTAAATGTGATTTTCAGAGTATCCATGTAGCTGTAGAACACGTATTATACAGCGTCGATGGAACTCCGTTGGAAAACTCGTTTCCAAATTTTTCTCAGGAGCCTTTCAAATGGTTCAAATGACTCTGAGCACTAAGGGACTTAACTTCTGAGGTCATCAGTCCCCTAGAACTACTTAAACCTAACTAACCTAAGGACATCATACACATCCATGCCCAAGGCAGGATTCGAACCTGCGACCGTACAGGTGCCTTTCGTTTGCGACTTTCCTTGTGCACATTAGCTGCGCGAATACTGTCAGTTCGCACTCGCTGTAAGTCCGTAAGGTGCAAGTGAACAGCATACTTGCAGTTAAGAACAGATACAGATCTGTGATGATACGATGGAGAAACAGAAAGACGTTGCCATCGCAGAACTGCTAAATCAGAAATCAGACTGAGGAAATAAAATGTGGTCGTGTTCGTTCGTATTAATATGTATATAATAATCTGAAGGAAGGTATGTTAAGAAATCGGGCTAATAGAAGCGGTTTGTCAGGACAGAAAATACACATTATACCGTTTGCTGATGATACAAATTCAGAATGCAATGGAACGTGTGCTACCGGAAGCAGTATCATGTTCATGAACAAAAAGAAAACTAAGGTAATGGAGATCGTAGCAGGACCTTCTGGAAGGATAAATGTTAAACTTGAACCAGAAATTGTTTGAGGTGAGTGAATTTTGCTGTCTCCGAAGTCCAATAGATGAAGATGCGAAATGAAATATGGATAATGGAAAAGACAGAAACGTAGTGTCGATGGAGATCGTTAATCATATGACTTGATCGAATATTCAATGAAGACGTCCTGCAACGAGTCAATGATGGAAAGGGCTAATGGACGACATAATGAAACAGAGACAGAATGGCTCGGCACCCATTATGACAGGGGCCGTTGCTGAAAACAGGATTTAACGATAGCTGGCAAGGGCAAGAATAGCACCTAACCAAGAAACCCTCAGATTGATGATCGAAGCTATTCATGGCATGTGAACGTCGTAGTCATATAGGAAGGAGCATTATTTCTTTTTGGGTAAAGATGGGGAAGAATATCGGTCATAGTCTTGTGAAAAGAGCTATCTTGGTATTTGCCTCAAAGAGATTTACAAAAAAAAAAAAAGAAAGAAGAAGAAGGCTTCAGGATGTGAAGCCTGTTCTTCTTGAACGGGAGTCTAATGTTCAGCTTTTAAACTGAAGCGCTATCTTACGTGGTACTCGTCTACTACTCAATTGTGACAAGTGAACAAAATATATGAGTATCTGTATATATGTGGGAAAAGTAAGGAAATCTGAGTTCTAGGCTGAATGTGTATGCTAGTGCCGAGTAACGAGCTAAGAACTAGAAATGAAATAGAAGGGCGACGCGTTGTTAACTAGAAAGATAAGAACTACCTCACACTGTTCCATAAGTAGAGCCTTACTGACAACGAAATATGAAGTGCCACGTTCATCAGTCGGATGTTTCTCAGGGAATGACAAATTTATGTCAGTAAAGCACCTAAAAATACGTTTTAAGGCATTCCTCGAATTTCACAGACTGCATTATTAATTGCATCCGAAGCATTTTCGTCCATCAGACTTCTTTCACTTCGTCGTAAAGGAAATCACAGCTTTCTCATTAAAAGGTCGTATGACGAAGTAATGGATGCGTGGAACGGGTGAAACGTGACACTGAGATAGTGATTTACGAATAATATATTACTTTAGTACCTCAACGATGCCCTAGCGTACATGCACTCTGTAGTCGTTTGGTTCTGTTTTCATCCTAAATGGCTTGTCTTATTATGTAGCAGGTCGCGCTACGAACATTCTAAATGGCGATTTAGTGAGACAGTTGTATTTCTGACACACATGTAGTAAATCACTTATTTCCCAAACTGACGTCACTGTTCTAACGTTTTAGTAATATCTGTAACTCGCGCCAGACAGCATCTCACAGACTCTCAAGATCTCAAAGATATTAATTTCAAACGTCATTTGTTTTCATTGTAAATGTGAGCCCTTAGGCATTGTGAGCGTATTATGGATAGTTTCTCCCACTGGGTTTAAATAGAGTAGTTATTTTTTATTAATAACCATTGAAGTAACGTTTAAATCTATAGTAATTCAACTGATAATGTCAGAATGTGTGAAATTTGTGAACAGTCATTTGGAGGGCACTATTTTGTGTGCTGGTATCGTGGCGCAAGCAATTAAGGTTTTGAGGGCTCAGGCACGTATTGATCGGTGTCTTATCGTTGCAGCAGTGCTGGCGTCCAGTAATGATCGAAATAAAGCGAAGTGTATCTTTTAACGATGATATTTCTTGCCCATCCGGCTGCATACGTTTTAATACTTAACGAAAAAACTGGGTTTTGCAAAGTGGCAAAGAAATGAATGTTAAATCATTCCTTAGAGAGCCAAGTAAACAGTAACCTTTTACGCTAGCAGTGTTGGTTAGCGTTATACTTAGTCCAGAAAGAGTTCTTACAAAGAGGCTTCTAGCTTATTTTCGTTACACTTCACATAATCTCAAAAAAAATTTCCAAGCTAATCACCTTTCTCAAGATAGTCGCATATTTGAGAAACGGTGACTTGGCGAAGTCATAAATTGGAGTGAAACTGTAAATTGTCTGCATCTGACTCGTAACTGCCGATTCGAGAAATAGTCGTGGCATCTCAGTGGCTAGGCAGTCGACAAAGTCAAAGTAAGAATCCGCCAATTTGCGAAGGTCAGTGACGCAGTACGTAAATGAACGGTATTTGAAAAATATAGATAAACCACTCACTCTGCAGTTGGGTCAGACTCTTCTTCGCTTAGCCCAGTCCACAAAAGAACGACTGGTGGAACTTCTGGACTTCATGACGGGTCTTGTAGCAACAACGGACTCTGTCGTAGACTTAGAACACTGAACAAGTATTTAGAACAACTCCCGTCCGATCAGCATGATTAATTTCTTTCCATGGTTTCCGTAAATCATTTCAAAATTAATGTAACCTTAAATAATGGTCACTTTCCCCCTCTTGCTCCAACTGAATCGGTGCTCTGTGCCTGAGGTGTCGTCACGGTAATTATTCTTCCTCCGTTCCCTTATCAAGCATGACCTATAACGGCAGTGCGCATGGGCAGAGCTGCAGAAACAGAGGTGTGGTTAAACAGCCGGAAGCAGAAAATACAAGAGCACAGCATCGCAACACGCTTCTTGATCCTTGTGTATACGTACATGAGACTTTTAGTACTTGATAGAGGTACTATGAGATAACGTTATAGTTGTGGCGGCAAAACAATCAGTGTGCAAGCGGCTGTCGCACTTACAATTAGAAGTGTCTTCAGCGCCTGGAGACAAAAAATTTTAGCTGTTTGTAGGTGATTATTTTCGTACATATAATTCTGACCGAGGGAAAGTGTTATTGATTGAAAGATAAAATGATTCTCATGTCTGACGCTTCAATTGTGTGGTTTCCAGCATAAGTTCGATTTAACGGCAAGTTTACGTTCTTTTTAGATTGACCTGCTGTGAGATTTCTGGTGTAACTGTAATACCTACTGTTCATTTAGTTTATTAAAATTTATTACTAATGTAATTATATAATTTAGTTAAATAACTGTGTGTGCTCCTAGCAATCCCTCATTCATAACTCCTCCCATTCTCTTATCTGAATACTTGTCTTTAGCGATACATGTCCAGAAAAACGAGGAATAACCCGGCAGCTTCGTACTGCGTCCCCCCTAAGTATGAGTAATTCTATACGGCCTCTGCAGCACCAGTCACGACAAGCGCACCGTAACGTGGGAAACACTTCCTGGCGCTCGTACACGGCAACCTTGCCGCTTCGGTCGCAGCGCTAGTTACAGCCACAAGATGAAAGAGGTAGAACAAAACTTACCATCGGCAAGTACTTGCAGGAACTTTCTGCTACAGTCGTAGTACAGTTACACATTACGTACATTATAGAATTTGCAAAACGTGGAAAAATTCTTCTCGCACTGGAGCAGTCTTTGTAATTTATTTATTTATTTTTCGAGTCATCAGCCTCCCGACTGACGTGATGTAGCCAGCCACTAATTCCTCGCCTGTGCCTACCTTTTCATCTCGGAGTAGCAACTGCAACCAACGTCTTCAATTATTTGCTGGTTGCGTTCTAATCTCTACCCTTTACAGCTCCCTCCTAGTACCATGGAAGTTATTACCTGACATCTTAACAAATATCTTGTCAGCCTGTTGTGACATACCTGGTCATATATCAGCTTGTAGTTCCTCGGTGACAGCAATCGCGACAAAAATTTGGCTGTAAATATGGGTAGGTACAGCACTATCTACATCCAATAATGTGGCTCACACACACACACACACACACACACACACACATTTGGTCTCACAGGTTTTACTTCCATAAACGTCAGACCCACCTCACTGAATTCGCTGTGACCTGTCCGTGTCTTAATTACATAATGAAGTCTCGTTTACCAGGAATCCACAACTGTATCTTAAGACAATAGTCACTGTGCAGTACAAACTAACCATCTAACAACCGTCTTACTCAGATTAAGAACACGTTTGGCACTTTTATATTGAAGTTAATCAGCAATCATTGTTAACTGTCCTACTTCACTGTGCGTCTTCTTATTCACGACGACACATCATTCCACCATTCAGGCTGACACGAGTTCCACGCTCTGTCTTTCATATTCAAGTTAATCCGCAATGTTATAAACAATTTCAATTCACAGTCCTGTTCCATATTAAGTTAAACACATTATTGCACAAGTACACTATCGCTGTTTTGACTGACACGGGTTCCCCGCTGGAACTCTCGGAACACTCTGACTTAAATTGGCTACAGGCCCAGTGCTTACATAGCTTTGCAAAAATGGCTACTAAAGTTTCAGATTGTTAAATAAGCAATTTTGATAATTTACTTTTGGAATTTTACAACTGAAATTAATTGGAGAGTGCGGAAAAATTGGTTTTGGTGTGAATTTTGTTTTAATAAGAGTTTTGACTGAAATCAGGCTTCTTGATGACGAAAATGTAAAAATAGTGAAATAAACAATACCATACAGAAAAGTGTTAATTAGCCGGAAACTAATTAAGTGCTGATATTCGTACTATGCTTTGGAAATTAGCTACATGATTAGTTTAAGGACTTTATGGGATATTTTCCTAAATTTATCAGTGATAGACTTGTTACATATCTTCACGTGTCAACAGTGTGACTGGAATAGGAAATAATTACTGTTAGTTAATTGAACCGAGCTTTAGCAACACTAGTTACTTGATATCGTTCAAATTAATTACGAAATTATTCTGACAAAATTGGGCCTGGTCTTCTACTCGGAATTATACAATGACAGCATCGTCTTATGGCACATGTCTCACTAACACTAATGATAATTAAGAAAGTAAAAAATCATTTAAGAAGGAAAATAACGAAACAAAATGGGAATGGGTCCCGGCTCGCTTTTTTGCATTGTCCCTTCTTCTTGTCAGCGTTTTCCATAGTTTTCATTTCTTCCCTCGCCGCTTCTGAGCAGAACCACCTAATTTTCAACATTCTTCTGTAGTACCACCTCTCAACTGCTTCGATTCTCTTCTCTTCCGGTTTTCACACAGTCCACGCCGAAATTTACGAAGAGGCTCTCTGTGCTTCAGCAATTACTGCCGGTGCTTGGCGTTCTTCTGCTTCCGCCGAATTGACGACCCCGTGCGGGAACCTTGAGACATCCACAGCCGCGAAACCGCGGCGCACAAAGCACTGCTAACGGGAAACTCTACGGCGCGGCGTGAAGACGCGTCCTTGACCTACGTGGGCAGCGGCTCCTTCTCTGCACTACGGAACAGGTAGCGCAAGGCTGGCGGGCGGTAGCCTTGCCTAAATCGTCCTCCGTGTCCTATCTGCACCGTCCTCACTTGGCTGTACACTACGCTGACGGAAAGTACTACAACATGAAAACCAGTCCGATATTTAGCGAACTTCGTGCAGCTGTTCCTCACATAACGCGTATTAAATGATTAAACTTCTAGTCCCATCGGCACATAAGTCCATCATTATTGAGTGTGATCGCCATGGGCACAAATACACTCTGATATTTGTTATAGTATGCAATCAAAGAGCATCGGAAGCCATCCTGAGGAATTTCTTGCCGACCTTGAAACACACGCCGTGTCACCACAACAAGGTCGCTGACTGGAGGCTTCCCATCACATCCCACGCTTGTTCTGGGGTTGATAAATCAGGTGGCCACGGAGGACAATCAGGGATTCGTGCATTCAAAAAATGTTCAAATGTGTGTGAATTCCTAACGGAACAAACTGCTGTGGTCATCGGTCCCTAGACTTACACACTACTCGTGCTAAGAACAACAAACACACACACACACACACACACACACACACACACACACACATGCCAGAGGGAGGACTCGAATCTCCGGCGGGAGGGGGCGCGCAGTCCGTGACATGACGCCTCTAACCACGCGGGCACTCCGCGCGGCGATTCATGGATCCCTTAGGCGTTGGTGGTGTAGTGTGAACTGTGCGATTTGTCGGTATGTTGCTCTAATGTACATCATGCAAATGGTTCCACCGTTCTCAAAGTTGGAAAGATGCCGATAATGTGCACTTACTTCGGGCATGCTGCGTTGCGATCTCCGCATAAAAAGTTCCAGTCACGTCAACCACAGTGCATTACCGTTAGAATGGACAGGAGACAATAATTTTGGGCTGGCTCCTTCTCAGCACCATAAAACGTGAGGGGGAGTAGAAACCCTCTTCGGTTACTTAGGACAGGTGACTGGAACAGATTGTTATACTACATAGCATTCTGTACTTCAGATAGATGTTGTTTAAAGAGTTCAGCTGCTCATTTCACATGTAAATAATATCGTACATTTTTTTCTCGTAACATATTTATTCATAAAGTTACAGTTCGGTGAAAATAGAAATCATCGAGTATTTTGCATACACTGCTTTTCTACGTAGTCTCTATCACGTTCGATGGCCTTACGCTAGCGTTCTGTAAGAGAGTATATCACCTGTAGGGAAAAGCTCTTTGCCGGCCGGAGTGGCCGAGCGGTTCTAGGCGCTACAGTCTGGAACCGCGCGACCACTACGGTCGCAGGTTCGAATCCTGCCTCGGGCATGGATGTCTGTGATCTCCTTAGGTTAGTTAGGTTTAGGTAGTTCTTAGTTCTAGGGGACTGATGACCACAGATGTTAAGTCCCATAGTGCTCAGAGCCATTGCAAAAGCTCTTTCTTTGGGCTCGTAGCCGTGTCTGCAATGCATGTGATCCGGGGACACCGAGCCTGGACTATACGATAAATGAAGCAATGACGTCTGACCCAGTTTGGCGACGTGTTTCCAGATTTTGAGACTCAAAAGGCTCTGAGCACTGTGAGACTTAACTTCTGAAGTCATCAGTCCCCTAGAACTTAGAACTACTTAAACCTAACTAACCTAAGGACATCACACACATCCATGCCCGCGACAGGATTCGAACCTGCGACCGTAGAGGTCGCGCGGTTCCAACTTGTAGCTCCTAGAACCACTCGGACACTTAGGCCGGCTTATGAGACCCGCTTGAGGGCGCGCATTGTTTTGTTGAAACAAGATTTCTTTTGGATTTTTGTCGGAAGCTGTTCTTGAATTTTTTTCAGCGTCTCTGAATTAATACAGTTAGTGGCCCTTCTACCAATACATCAAAGAGAATGAAACCATTACTATCCCAAAAAACTGTCCCCATGACTTTGCTAGCACACATAGATGCAGTGAATTTCCTCTTTTTTCGTGGTTGCTGATCGCGCCGCTCCTCTGAATACCTGCTTGTTTCTGGCTTAATGACACAATCAAGTCTCGTCACGTGTTAACATCTGTGGCAAAAGGTCCATTCATTAGCCTCAAACTGCTTCAACAGTTCAGATGAAATGGCTTTTCTTTGAATCTTGTTGTCTGTTGTGATCATTCGTGGATTCCACCTTGAGCACATTTTTGAATATCCAAGAGTCTCAGTCATTGCAACCGCGCTTCCAATGTCCACCAATAGTTGTAGGGCGCTGGTCTGCACGTATAGCGGCATCCGTGCTCTTCACCACGTCGTGACCAGTGGCTGTGACGGAACCTTCCGAACGTGGCCGATCAGTTCCCGCCCTTCCTGGCACTCTGACACTCTTTGCCCAGACTCCAACAGTACTCCTATCAGGTGCATCATCACCACACAATGCATACACTATGAACTCTCACCAATGTTTCTCTCCCCGCAACAAAGAATTCAATTACAGTACGTTACTTGTAACGTGTGTCTTGCGTAGACGCTGCTTTAGCTTTGTCATCTGTTCAAATTACTCGAAACTTTGCCTACACGTGCAGAAGAAATAGCAGGTTTGACGCATCTCAAAGGACTTTACACACCATTTTAACGGCTATAAAAACTGGCGTTATTTGTTGAACAGTCCTTGTACGTTACCGGGACAGGCGTTTTTCACGGTCTTTACTCTTACAGCACACTAACCTAACTCGTTCGCGAGCAATGAAAACTTTTTGATTATTCTAGCAATATTGCTTCCTAGTCTACAGAGACGAGCACTGTTCCATGGCCTGTGCTGCTTTCTTATAGGGAATACATGAATTTCACTCCGTCCTCTTACCTGCTTTGCCTTGTCAGAGACGAGTACTGTGCCACAACTCAAGATATGTCTTGACAGAAACACGTACGCACGTCACTAGTAGACGAAATTGCAGACTGCTCTTGTTTTTCTTCTGTCTTGACGCACAGACACACACCCAACGTTTCTGTTGCTCTGTACTGATAGAGCTCAGTTGCTCTCCAGAATGGTATACAGTCTTTCTCGCAGTGTTATTACTACTGCGTGGCACTCAGCACAGTGACGTCTATGCTTCGCTTGTAAACTCCGTGGCCTATAGGTACGTCTTAGACTCAGACTGCTCCAGTACTGCAACAGCTGCCATACTACTGCTCATGCTTGTTATGGCCTTTTATTTATATCAAGCCAAGGACTGTTAGTTTGTGGGCTCAACTTGTTTCATCACGTAACTTCCCCTTACTGCTATCCTAAATTCAGCAAGCTTCTAATACCGTTACCGCAGTGCAATGACCACCATGCTGAAGCCGCAGGCGCACCGCTTGCCGCTTGACACTGCTTCGTTTCATCGTCGAAAATACTTTTGCCAATCCTGTATAATATGCATATATGGAGGACCTACCTCACGTCACTAAAGAGCATTATTTTATACTTAATAAGAGTGTGAATGAAATTTGATATCTACGATAACAACCAACAGCCAGCGTGTACTCAATCCGCTCTTCACCTGCAGGCATAGCTTTTTCCTCTGCTGAAAATAAGAATGCGTAATCATGAAATTTTAATTAACGAATCTCACAGTCATGGAAGTACTGGAGTACGTTTGGTTGCTTTTGGCAAAGGTGTTCACGGTGTACCACATTAAATTTCAATCAATGTATTTTGCCTTCCCCTTTGTTTGCTTGTGTTAATCTTCCCTCATCTATCTAGTGCATTCACCTGTCTCAACGGCCTGTGTTACGTATTCTTTACCTTTCCCCCCTCCTCCTCTTCCACACCAGGATATATTAACTCTTGTCTGATTTAACTGTCCCTTTCCTTACTTACTCTGTCTAATACCTCTCCATACAATACTTTATCTGTCTACTAAATGCTCTGCATTCTTCTGTAGTACTGAGCCAAGTTATGCTGTGGTTTAGACACTGTACTGGCATTCGAAAGAGCACAACTCAAATCGTCCTCCGGCCCTCCATGTTTAATTTCTGAATAGTTTCTTTCAATACGTCACTGCAATTTTTTTTTCAATTCTTTACCTAGTGGTCTTGTTCCGTCTCTTACGATTCCAATGGCGACGGGACGATAAAGTTAAACCTGTCTTCCTTAGCCTAAGTTGAAATGCTTCGTTTATTTTTGTCCGTTTTTAGAACGGCCGGCATTTCGCTGGCCCTTTCTGGTTTGACACTGAATATGCTAGTTCATGCGCATAAGCTATCTTCGAGGCGATCGTCTTCTGTGGAGATAAGGCCTTGGTCTTGAGGACTGGCAGGATAATTCGGTGAACTGTTCTAACGTACCACCATCATTGAAACACCTTTTCTCTATAAAAGCAGTTCCCAATCCATTCTTGACGCGCTCTCGCGTCGTTTATCATCGTCCTGAAGTGAGAATCGTCCTGAAGCGAGAATTCACATCCATCTGATAACATTCATTGACTAACTTCGCGGTCTCCGTAAATCTTTACGGTTTGTCAATACACGACTACTACTCACATTGCACAGATTCAAAAGACGCCACAGTAGAAGTAATTGAACACAGGCTGCCATAACTGTTTTATGTTGCCGGATGATGATGGTCACTTCGTTTTATTTGCAGCTCTTGGTTTTACTTTATTTATATTTTTACGACCTATATGATACAGCTTGTGCAAAATGTACTGAAAAGCCAAAGAAACTGATACACCTACATAATATCGTGTATTGCCCCGCGAATACGCAGAAGTGCCGCAACACGACGTGGCATGGACTCTACTAATGTCTGAAGCAGTGCTGGAGGGAATTGACGCCATGAATCTTGCAGGGCTGTCCATAAATCCATGAGAATACGAGGGAAGTGGAGATCACTTCTGACAGCACGTTGCAAGGCATCCCAGAAATGCTCCATAATGTTAATGTCTGGGGAGTTTGGTAATTAGCGGAAGTGTTTAAACTCAGAGTGTTACTGGAGCCACTCTTTAGCAATTCTGGACGTGTGGGGTGTCGAATTCCCTGCTGGAATTGCCCAAGACCGTAGGAATGCGCAATGTCCTGTCAGACAGGATGCTTACGCACGTCTCACCTGTCAGACTCGTATCTAGACGTATCGGGGGTACCATATCACTCCAGCTGCACACGCCCCACACTATTACAGAGCCTCCACCAGCTTGTCAGTTCCCTGCTGACATGCAGAGTCCATGGATTCATGAGGTTATCTCCATATCCGTACGCGTCCATCCCTTCGACACAGTTTGAAACGAGACTCGTCGGACCAGGCAACAAGTTTCCAGTCATCAACAGCTCAATGTCGGTGTTGACGGGGACAGTCGTGGCGTACATTTTTCTTTCGTGCAGTCATCCAGTGGTCCTTCGACTCCAAAAGCCCATATCAATGATGTTTCGTTGAATGGCTCGCACTCTGACACTTGCTGACGGCTCAGCATTGAAATCCGCAGGAATTTGCGGTACTGTTGCACTTCTGTCACGTTGAACGATTCTCTGCAATCGTTGTTGGTCCCGTTCTTGCAAGATCTTTCTCCGGGCGCAGCGATGTCGGAGATCTAATGTTTTATCGGATTCCTCGTATCTACAGTACACTCGTGAAATGGTCGAACGGGAAAATCCGTACTTCATTGCTCGTGCGCCGACTATAAGACCATGTTCAAACTCACTTAAATCATGACAACCTGCCATTGTAGCAGCAGTAACCGATCTAACAACTGCACCAGACATTTGTTGTCTTATATAGGCTTTGCTGGCAGCAGCGGCATATTCTGCCTTTTTACACATCTCTGTATTTGAATATGCATACCAGTTTTTTCGGCGCTTCCGTGTATATTGACATACAACAAACTGTTCGTTTAGAAAGCGGCAAACTTTACAGGATGGTTTGTGGTCTCACTAAGAGGTCAGTGAGTACATCACATTAGGATTTTAATAGATTTCGTACGTCTGTCATAAGGCTCAGGTCATCTCAGAAGTTGAATGTTTGCTAGCTGAGTTAGCCTACCTTGACTTTACGTTTTGGCAGGATGGATGCAGGGAGAAGCAGATGACGACCAACCGTGAATCGAGTGAATGATGAAAATCATGTCGTGGCCCTAAGTATGCAATGTTTTTGGCGCACGCATGTAGTATCGTCAAGATTGAACATATTGTAAAAATACACTGTGTGAAGTGTGTGTTTCGACCATCATCTAAGACTGGAACCCTTCCAGGGTCTGTAAAGGGCGATCTTCTTTTGTGTAAGACGCGTGTCTCAATGTGTCACCTGCAATTAAGGCATTTCATACTTCGGTCAGACCACCAGGACCTTCAGGGCTCAGTGTTTGTAACATAAACGTTACACACTCTTAACGCAATCGGCAAAACTTGCTGTTTCGGAACGTTGCCTAGGTACTGGTCATCCGATGGAATATGACAACACAGAGATTCTGGTATCATTCCATGTACTGAAATAATGTCATTAAGAAAGGTATTGAAATTAAATTAGGAACGTACCTTGTAAATAAAGACGGATATTTTTTGCTTAAATTCTGGTCAATTCTGCCGTATCTCTTTAGCCAAGCAACGAGGTGCAGGATTCCGATTACTTGCTAAACCGTTGTTGGTTCACTGTCGACTACGACTGACATTGCTCATCTTTGGTTGTGAGGTGCCCTTAGGTGTGGACGACATGCCGTATTGCGGTTTCTTGGGTGGCGCAGGACCACCCACCGAGGGCTTCAATTGTAGTGAACAGCAATCTCTCGTCCACGTGTGTATTGAAAATGATCAGCGACGTTACCCGGCTGTATTCCTATAAGTTGGTATGGCAGATATATTCGACCCTGTTCGGAACGACTGCGACAGTCCGATAACTCAAAAACTTAACCATTACATGACCCACGTTGATAAAAGTTTTTCTTCTACGTGAGGCACCCGATCCCTAAATACTGTCCACTTTTTTGATACAGCCTGAACACAGCGGGTTGGTGCAGCGATTAAGTCAGTGGACTCTTATTCGGGAAGGTCGGGGCTCAAATCTCTCTCCGACGGACGCTAGTCATTTAGATTTGTCATGGTTGCCTTAATTAACTTACAGCGTCCGTTCCAGGCCCGTCTAAAACGACCACCACAGATTTCTGAACCCATATCTTTCCTGTGTGCCTGTCTTCAATGACCGCCTCATCTACGGGACATTAACCACTCTCCTTTCATATCTGTCTTGGGCGTTCTTTTATGAGATTGTTTATCGCATTTTGGCTTTATTATGCTTTTCTAGAATTGGTGACAGTAGTACACCTACACGAAAGCAAGAGGTCCGATCGTGCTCGGAGTCAAGGTTTTCGTTCTAAATTAAGATATAAGCAAGGCTTAGCCAGAAATGGAAGAAGTGGAACCTGCAGACGGCCAATCGCTTAGAAAAAGTAGCATATTTGGCGCGAGTTGGACGAGGCACAACAAATTTATGTTAGCTTAGTTTCCAGCTAGTGGGTGGCACAGTGGAAAGAGTACAACGTCGTAACCCGAGGGTCCTGGGACTCTATGAGGAAGCTTTTTCTACTTTTTCAGTTATTACGTTACTTACACTGCAAATAAGCGGAAGTAATGCCCAGTATATTGTATTTATTAATATTTTCGTAAAAGACAGGCAAAAGACAGGTCAACGAATATAAAATAAAAACTAGAAGTTTGTAACAAATATAGATACTCTTATTGTTTTAAAGTTTATTTACATGTGCTGGGTTGACATACATCGTAAAAACAGAAGGAGAAATAATCTGCTTCGCATATTCCACGCGTTATAAACGCCACATTTTTACAATTACGTGGTGGTTTTGAAGTCACTATAAGAAGACAAATTTGGTTTAAATCCAAAAAATGTCCTGTCTCATAACACAGTGTGGCAGCAATCCACGCGTAGCGCGTCATTTCACCAAACATTGGCCATGAAATAAATTTGATGCCCTCTTCTCGGGATGAGATAAGAGCATTTTGTTGATTTTTGATCAAAATCTTTACCTAATGATAAAAATAGTCACTAGCCGAGTTTCATCTTGAAAAATCTCGTCGTGTTTTTGTGGATTTATTCGGCCTCCCCAGGAATCAATTGACACAAGAAATTTGTCATCCTGCACGCAAGGCTTCATCACATCAAACAATTTTTGAATGATGTGGGTGTAAGTTTCCCAAGTTTTGATGATGTAATGACGCTATTCCTATATTTTGCCGCGTACTCACTCATCAAATTTTCCTTTTCCTTTCCTTTCCATGCGTGTTATGGGGTTGGGCTGGGTTGTTTGGGGAAGGAGACCAGACAGTGAGGTCATCGGTCTCATCGGATTAGGGAAGGACGGGGAAGGAAGTCGGCCGTGCACTTGGAAGGGAACCATCCCGGCATTTGCCTGAAGCGATTTAGCGAAATCACGGAAAACCTAAATCAGGATGGTCGGACATGCGTGTTATGAAAACATTAATAAATACTATATATTGAGCATTATTTCGATTCATTTTCAGTGTAAGTAACGCAAAAATTGAAAATTAAAAAATGTTTCCGCATAAGAACTCGACCTCACGACCTTTGCGTTGTCATTCTGCCCCCATAAAATGAAGAAGGAAAACAAGTTGATTGATTACTACATTTTTCGCTATTCATGCAGTTAAACTGCCGCATCAGCCATGAGCTTTAAATGTGTTACTTCTTTGGTACTAAGTCTGTTCGCAACGCATTTCGCAGACAGTATCCATGTATGCCACTAAAATTACCTACAGAATTATATCATTGCACGACACTTAGTTTAGGACGGGGCCGACGAGATAAGAGTCCTGTGGGGTGCGTCACAGCATTTGACACTAGAGGTTTTACGAGCTCAATCTACCGTCTCTGGCGGGTAACGAATTGCTATTTCAGAACTTTCATACTTCCTAACTGCGCGTTTAAGCACATGCAAGCTCCCGATTCATAGTTAAAACCTTTAATGAGAACCTTTTCACTGGCATACTGTAGTGCGATCCACGAACGATGGCGGTTCGCGCAGTCCGAGACGGACGGGGATTGCATTGTTGCCGGTTCAAAGCGACGGCTGCGGTAAGTACATACTCATGGATTGCGCTTGAAGAAAGCACGTGTACCGCAAATTATCTCTCGCTTGCTTGTGCAGTATCTGTCGCTTCCCACCACCGTCAACTGCGACACTGCGCAACAAATGGAATAAAAATTAACTGAATAACTACGATCTCGTTTAATGCTCGCATTGGCTACGACATTCACAGCAGATCGCTGAGAACACTATTGAACGCTCATTGGTCGTCGGATCACTCTGACGTAGATGCACAGAACAAGCCTACACTCGACCGCCAACGTTCATGATTGCAACTATAGTTTCCTGTGAGCCCTGGACAGGGCCGAATGTCCGTTACGTATGTCGGGCAAGGCAACAGGTCTGACGTTACAAGTTCGTTGCAGGGACCGTATTTCTCATGGGGCCCAGTTCAAGAGATGTGACGTCATAAACACTGAGCTGGCTGAAACGGAAACTATAGTCGAAATTCGCTAGGGTTACTGTGAATTACGTGTACGAATACGTGAGAAATATGTTAAATATATTTGAAATCTATGTGACCTGTGCGTATTCCGACAAAGAAACGGATAAAAAGCTCTCCCTAAACCCCTGAATCGATTTCAGCCAGAATAAGAACACATTCGAGTTACTAATTACAACAAATACTGTGGGGATATGAACCAGCAACATCCCATCGGGATAGGAGTGATAACTTGGGGAGAGAAGGGGTGAGGAGAAGATGAATAGACACAGGAGGAGAAGGAGGAAATGGACACAGATAGGGGGCGGAGGAAATGGATAGAGAGCAGGGAATGGGGGAAAGGACAGAAAGGGAAGAGGAGGAGATGGACAGAGAGAGGGGAGGAAATGGACGGAGGGAGGGAGGAAGAGGAGTGGAAAGAGAGGGGGGGGGGGGGGGGGAAGAGGAGATGGACTAATAGAAGATTGGAATAAATATATACCCGTGTAAGGCCGGATACTCAGCTACTATGCTATAGGTTCGGACGGAAGTCGTGATGACGAATAGGAGAGGTCCACTTGTAAGTGCATAATGGCTGTACTATGGAGCTAGAAAGAGACACCGGAACGAAGCGCAGTTTTGAATGATACCGCAGCAGGTGCCTCCTCCGGGCGGTACATCTGGCAGTCTTCCCGAAAACAAGTCCTCTCTTCCGCGAAATGGTACAGTGCCACCACCTCTTTTACACGACTGCGAAAAATAAAAACGTCGTTGAGTCCTATCTCGTTGGTCGGAGCACTGTTAGTGTATTTTCGTCGCTGCCTTGAACTGCAGCCTCTCAGGTTCTTCTCTTTTTCTCCCTTAGAGTTATTCATTAGGCTGTCGTAGCGAACTGTAGCGCTTCAGAAGCAAACACCCCTATCCAAAATGGAGTCTTCTCAACGACCTAAAAAATGAAGGCTCCGTCTTACTATTTCCGTCATGTAAGCAGCTGTCTCTCCTCGTATACTGCATTCTGGCTCCCTTCTAGTTGAATGTCGTTCGCAGAATTTTGGAACAGAGTATATGTATTTCACAAGCCACTTCACGGTGTGTGGCTGTGGGTACTCTACATTTAACTGTCACTAGCATTTCCCACCGCCCGCTTTCATACTTAAATTCTTGAAGGATCCGCCGTAAGACTCATAAAATCGAATTTCTCTGATTTTCTCAATCTCAGTCATTTCACAAGACGTAAGTGAGACAAAATAATATTTTTAAGAATCATGATTTGGCACACTAGCTCTCACTTCTCTAGTAAATCTGCCAGTTTTGGTCAAACAACTGGCCATTCTCAGGCAAATGTGATAAGTGATCTATTTTGGTTTGTGCTCGTTGTGCCTAAGGACGACCTGTTACTTGACAGAACCTGCTAAATAAATATGTAACTGCTGTTAAGGCAAATGAGTTTCTCCAGAAATATTTGGAAGGTGTAAATCATTTCTCTTCAGAATAGTATGCTGTCTGCCACATCTTGAAGTGTCCGCTCTTGGAATTTTATCTGTAAACCCCTAAGTTACACAATGCATCTCCTGTAACGCTTCTTGTTTTCTGTTGGTCTTCCTATTGTGTATTTTAATTTCTTTTGCTCCTCTGTACGTTTTAGTATAATAATAATCGGACTTTGAAAAAATTACGGTATCACAGAATCGAATTTGGTGACTCCCTTTTCCCAGTTTATGATTTGCTACTGCTGGTTTGTCAGTATTGTCCAGACGACAAATGGCGTTGTGTTTTCGTTGAGGACTGAAATGAGGCAAGTTGTGCGTCTCAGTGTTAAATAAAACAAATAGCACCAACACTTCTGAAGTGCATGTTGCATAACACACATCGGGGCAGTTTCAATTCATTCTCCTTACATAATTAAATTTTCACTCTGCAGAGGAGTGTGCGCTGATGTGAAACTTCCTGGTACATTAAAGTCTCGAAGGTAGCAGACGAGGTACTGGCGGAAGTACAATTGAGAGCACGGGTTGTGAGTCGTGCTTGGGTAGCTCAGCCGGTAAAGCACTTGCTCGCGAAAAGGAAAGGTCCCGAGTTCGAGTCTCGGTCCGACACACAGTTTTAATCTGCCAGCAAGTTTCATTCTCTTCACATGTTTGTGCAGTTATTTTGATATCCATCTACTAAGTATTTTCACATCTGCTGCAAATGTCTGTTAGCCCTAGAGACTATTTACCTCATTCCTTTCTGATTTCAAATCATCAATCATTTAAAGTACATACGGAAGTCATTGTAATTCTTGCATCTTGGAGTTTTCCTTATTCTCTTTCATTACGTGTGGAACACCCACGTTTGGAAAATTTTTATTTTGCTCCTAAAATCCCTCGCAATGTCCTAAATGTTATTAACGTATTCTGAAGAGGATATTCATAATTTAAAGTTATTTTGGTTCGGTTAGTAAAGTATGATTCACATAAAAATCTTGCAATTGGCATCTTGTACCAACAAACAAGCCTTGCAGTAGAAATACCGAGTGTGACTGTGCAGGGGTTCAGACACGTGACTCGCACTCTTAGTGCCTTAGGTGGCCGCACTGGTAACGCAACGTCCTCGAGGCCACCCTGTCGAGTGGGGACTAATTCGACTTTGAAGTCTGACTACTACGTTGTGACCACAAATCTGGAAAGTCTGACCCATCACATGTTGGCTGGACAAAGCCCCCTTTCCATCAGATACTGGGAACTAACTCCGGCGTGCAGAGCGAAAGGACAGACGACAACGAATACACACAGTGGACGCAAATTCGGGAGGAGCGGGTTTCAAATGATCCTCCAGCCATCGAATAAATGACATTGAGACAGAAAAATACAGTCTCGCGTTAAACTGTAAAAACTGGACTTACAGTCTTTTGCCCAAAGAAGAATGAGTCAGAGTTCTACTGCATCCACAAGTGGAAAAGTCACCTGTGAACTGTTTTAAACTTCTCGTATTGGAAATATAGCTTTCTGTCACGAAGTATCATTCAGTGCAAGCTTGTTATACACAACACTCTTAAAATTTCACTCGCTTGCTACATACAAGCAGCTTCCTGAAATTGTTCTGCGTCCAGACCTGTCAGCCAACTAATGGTGGTCCTCTGTAGTGTCCTGCTTCCTGTAGGCCTTTCTCAAAGATTTATCTCCATCATGCGCTGTAAAATACCTCCCTTTATGAGAAATTCACTGCTCTTGAGTGCCTAGCTCGGCTCTGGGGTAAGCGAGTTCGAACCGTGGTGGTGGATGAAATTTTGACTGCCGGTATTTGGCCGGAAAGGAGGGGACAAGTGACAGCGTAAAGTTCCTGTTCATCGGTCCTGGATTAAACTAAAAGCGCCTCTCTCTCTCTCTCTCTCTATTCCCATCATAGATAACAACGCAAAACCGCAAAACCAACCCTTGACACTTCAATGTATGTCGAACGAAGACAACAGCAAATCACCCAGACTCAGACCTCGGCTAGAACAGCGGTGCAGGATTCCTTCGTCTGCTCCCATACGCTCATTCCTCAGTATGGGACTAATTCGACTTTGAAGTCTGACTATTACATTCTGACCACAAATCACTTTAAGTCGGTTATGGAAAGTCTGACCCATCACATGTTGACTGGACAAAGCCCCCTTTCCATCAGATACCGGGCACTAACTCCGGCGTTCACAGTAACCGAGGACGTTAACCCACGGTCGTGGCCGTGAATGATGATAAAATATGCCAAAATGCATAGAAATATTGAAACTTCCTAGCGTATTAAAATTGTGTGCCAGACCGGTGCGGCGGCGCTGTTCTTTCCGTCCCTTTACGACGAACCTGCACCTACCTGTGAACATTGTCTCAGCAGATCATCAGTAGGGAAGCCGAGTGAAACCTACTGTACTTCGTCGTGAACCAGGCTGTAATTAAAGTCACTAATCTACGTTTCGGGAGAAAATTTTCATATCAAATGTAAGGTTGGAAATTTTGTCCTAAATTAATATATTCTGAAACTTAGGTGAACAAGTATCACTGCCAAGCCCGTGCTAGTCTTAACACAGTCACTCACAATCCCTTTCACTCACGTTAGCAAGTTTATGGTGTTACATTTCCCGGAAACGTAATAGCTACAAAAATACTGATTGTTTTAGATCGATAATGCTCGCCAAATATTAAATCTGTCGGTTCCAAATTCAGTCACATTTTTTAGCCACCGACCTGCTCAACACGCCACGCCGAATATATGTCTTATCTCCTCACAAAATTCACTTAAAAATTCCGAAATTTCTACACACACATCGGAATAGTTATGCCGTCGCTTTCCAACACTTTTGATGTATGAAACATTGCTAGATCCGGCAACTTATCATTTCCATCGGAACTACTACTGCACACGTCCGATCTCTTCCATGGGTAGGCTTCGACTCCTCTCTAGAATACTCTAATAAGTCTTCTCTACCAGCAGAGAAAGGCGCGCGAAGAATATTGCTATACCATTGGTCAGTTTACTCAACAGCCAATAGCAAAACAACATTCTCCCGCGTCAGTCCGCGCTTTTCATCAATAACCAATGGCAAAATAGTAAACCTAACGACTGCACCTTCTACCGACGTAATTATCTAATATGCTGAAGTTTTGTTTATGCATAAAGTTATTTACTATTGTTATTTATACCTGAATTAACTTTACCTTTACCATAAACTTACTTTAAAAATCTATTCTAAAAAAATGTCCTTTGTTCATATCCATACTTCTTCGAAATGTTCACACACTAAATCCTACTATAACTCGTTAAACAATTATCTTCATATTAACATTAATCCACACTCATGCACCATTCATACTGCTAAAACACATTTATAACATTTTACATACACAAAAAGACATAATAACACTTTATGAAAATACTAGAACAGTTTATGAAAAACATTCTATTACTTTAGTGCACTCTACTGGGCAGAATCGAAACTAAATCACAGTCTCTCTATCCAATATTGTCCTCTATCGGCTGATACATAAACTACGTGCGCGTCCAGTCTCGCGTCACCATCTGTCACTATCCAGCTCTGAGAAACATCTCCCACTTAACCGCCTCCAAGGCAGGATCGTTATACGGCGCTACGCCTCACCGGGACTCGAACACATAACCTTTTGTTGGAAAATGCCGCGCAAACTGAACTATCCAGGAGTGACTAATGACCTGCCCTCTGCAGTATTCTTTCTTCGAGAAGTGATAATCTCTAAAGGTATGCGGGAGAATGTATGTGAAGTTTGGGAAGTAGCGGAGTGATGGTAAGTGAAGTACGGCTGTGAGGGCGGGTCATGAAATGTGGTGGACAGCTCACTCGGTAGAGCACTAGTCTGCGAAAGGCAAAGGTTCGAGTCGCACCTCGGCACACAGTTTTAATCTGCCCCGAGGTTTAAGATCAGCCCACAATCCACTGTAGACTGAAAAGTTATTCCGCTGTAGAAACATTGCCAGCGAATACACGGTCCAGTCACATTAATGTGACCGCCTGTCAAACCCCTGCATAACCACTTTCTGCAGCGGGGATGTGCAGGAAGACTGTCAGTCTGGTTCAGGATGGTACCGACATGGATGTGGAGCCACTCCGAGTCCAGTGCGCCAGGTTTCTCAGTTGAGGACCAATAGGTCGAACAGTCCGGTCGACGTGCTCCACAGATTCTCGATTGGGCGTAGCTCCGCGGAATTTGGTGGCGAGTTGAGGATGGTCAACTCGTCTTGCAGCTCTCAGAACCACAGTACACTGCGAGCTGTGTGACACATTGCATTGTCCTACTTGTTGATGCCATCGTGCCCAGGAAAAACAAACTATATGTTGTGGTGGTACGGTCCCCAAAGATAGTCACACTTTTGTTGATCCGTTGTGACTTCTAGAATGACTGCATTATCCAGGGAATGCCACGAAAAGATTTCGTAGACCAAATGCTCCCTCCTCCAGTATGGACCATTCAGACGGTTGTTGCAGCGTGTTTTCTTTCAGTCCGATGGAACGTAAAACGCGACCCATATGAAAAGGGCACCTGTCGCCACTATGTGGACGACCATTTGCGGTACTGGATTGCAAACTGAAGCCCTTGGTGTCGATGAAGAGCAGTCAGCACAGGAGCCTCGTACGGAGGTCCATATGCTGCAATGTTTGCCGAACTATCGTTAAGGAGACCGTTGGTAGCCCCTTGCTTTATCTGGGCCGTCAGTTGCTCAACAGATGCACTTCTCTTCGGCCGTGCAAGTCTCCACGGCCGTCATTCATCCCTGTCATAAATGGCCCGTGCACATAATAGTTGCTTTGGCGCCGATTTTCGATAGCTCTTTAACCACGGCGGCACGCGAACACTTTACAAAGTCTTTTAAGAATTGCTTCCACGCTTGGCCCGAATTCCAGTGATCATGCTCCTTTAGACGTCAGATAAAGCGGTCCGCTTCCGCATTACATCGACCTGCAGTGTTTTCCACGCCTTCCTCACCTCGCCCCTACACGCTTTATATATCCTCCACTGCTCGTGCTGCCACCTGCTGTCTGGGTGTTTATTCCACGCGGACGTCAAACATAGGTAGAGGTCACAGTTATATGACTGGACCGTGTAGCTACACTATTGGCCATTAAAATTGCCACACCACGAAGATGACGTGCTACAAACGCGAAATTTAACCGACAGGAAGATGATGCTGTGATATGCAAATGATTAGCTTTTCAGAGCATTCACACAAGGTTGGCGCCGGTTTCGACACCTACAACGTGCTGACATGAGGAAAGTTTCCAACCGATTTCTTATACACAAACAGCAGTTGACCGGCTTTGCCTGGTGAAATGTTGTTGTGATGCATCGTGTAAGGAGGAGAAATGCGTACCATCACGTTTCCGACTTTGATAAAGGTCGAATTGTAGCCTATCGCGATTGCGGTTTATCGTATCGCGACATTGCTGCTTGCGTTGGTCGAGATCCAATGACTGTTAGCAGAATATGGAATCGGTGGGTTCAGGAGGGTAATACGTTCGCCGTGCTGGATCCCAACGGCCTCGTATCACTAGCAGTCGAGATGACAGTCATCTTGTCCGCATGGCAGTAACGGATCGTGCAGCCACGTCTCGATCCCTGAGTCAACAGATGTGGACGTTTGCGAGACAACCACCATCTGCACGAACAGTTCGACGACGTTTCCAGCAGCATGTACTATCAGCTCGGAGACCATGGCTGCGGTTACCCTTGACGCTGCATCACACACAGGAGCGCCTGCGATGGTGTACTCGACGACGAACCTTGGTGCACGAATGGCAAAAGTCATTTTTTCGGATGAATCCAGGTTCTGTTTACAGCATCGTGATGGTCTTATCCGTGTTTGGCGACATCGCGGTGAACGCACATTGGAAGCGTGTATTCGTCGTCGCCATACTCGCGTATCACCCGGCGTGATGGTATGGGGTGCCATTGGTTAGACGTCTCGGTCACCTCTTGTTCGCATTGACGGCACTTTGAACTGTAGACGTTACATTTCAGATGTGTTACGACCCGTCCCTCTACCCTTCATTCGATCCCTGCAAAATCCTACATTTCAGCAAGATAATGCACGACCGCATGTTGCAGGTTCTGTACGGGCCTTTTCTGGATATAGAAGATGTTCGAGTGCTGCCCTGGCCAGCACATTCTCCAGATATCTCACCAAACGTCTGGTCAATGGTGGCCGAGCAACTGGCTCATCACAATACGCCAGTCACTACTCTTGATGAACTGTGGTATCGTGTTGAAGCTGCATGGGTAGCTGTAGCTGTACACGCCATCCAAGCTCTGTTTGACTCAACGTCCAGGCGTATCAAGGCCGTTATTACGGCCAGAGGACGTTGTTCTGGGTACTGATTTCTCAGGAGCTACACACCCAAATTGCGTGAAAATGTAATCTCATGTCAGTTCTAGTATAATCTATTTGTCCAATGGATACCCGTTTATTATCTGCATTTCTTCTTGGTGTAGCGATTTTAATGGCCAGTAGTGTAGTTACAGAGAACGGAACTGTTTTCAGTGAGTGTGTTGTCTATTCTATTTGCGATATTTTAAGGGAAAACAGTGAAAAAACGGTGATGACGCATTGCCTAAATTAATATTTGGATTAAGAAAGACGAGGTAATCAGTAAATGCAGCTTGAGTCAACGCCCTTTAGAAAGATGGAGAAGTGTTACAGTGAGTGAAATGCTATTTCAGCTGTCAGGCTGCCTGCTGATTTGCTCGCCCATTCTTGTCGCACAGTCGTTCGCGTTTTAACGCAGACGCCGTGCCGTCGATGGCCGACCGTCCAGACAAGCGCCGGCGCACTCGAGGCTGGCCGGCGTTTATTCACTGCCGGCTGCTCGCGGCGACAACCGCAAGGCCCACGCACAGTTCACCGCGCGCCTTTTCTCTCTCCTACTGACGCACTTAGTATGCTTATAGTGGTCAGTCAGATTATATCAGCATTATCACGAAGGGGTTGGCCAAGGTGCAAACAGTGCGTAGGCTTTGCCGTTGCGTCACGCCTCTCTTGTGGAGTATACGAGCTGAGTAAACACAACGATCGCTGTCGATGTAGCCGCACTTTCATTAATTATGTGTCTGCAGTCGATTATTTCAGTCACGAGAGTGTAACTTGGCTGTAAGATGTCTAACTTGTGGAGCTGTTGTCTTCATCACTTGTTAACTCAGCCTCTTTAGATCAACGGGCCAGTGCGTATGAAGGCGCACGCCAGGGCTACATTCCCGGTACTGCACAACACCGATAATTTTATGTTCGATTCAATTTGTTTAAGTGATGGCGTACGATATACGATCACTGGGAAATGGGAAGAAATCGTGAAAGCTGCTGTGAAATTAAGAATAAATACACGATGCGGTTGTGTGGTTTTATTAAAACACCGATACTCTGGTAATTAAAAATTGCAGCTGCAACAACGAGCCATCATGGACGAGATAGTACAAAAACAAAACACATTTAGTTTCCTACAGGTAGTTCAGTTAGCGGTGACATTCTACTACCTTACAATAGCGGTACGAAGGTGAAGTTGGAATTTTGGAACTGCTGTGGATAGATGAAGTGCTGTCATGGAACATACATGTTCACTACGTTCTTCACAAATTGTATGCAGCTCCTTTACGATCAAAATATCGTTCATCCTCAACAGATAAGTCAGGTACAAAGATTATTTTAATAAAAAAAAGTGGCCCCTTGTGTGATGCTGATTTGCCAACCTTACTTGGATAATATGTGACGTTGCTCATGGATTGAGACACGGTTTTGGCATCCGAGAGGCGGTGTTCAACCATCTGTGGTTTCCGCGTGATTTTGTATCGCTGCGGGACAACTGAAACTACTTTGAAGAGATACGAATTGGAAAGCGAATGAAACATATGAACCACTCCTGTTCGTAGTTTTTTTATTTAGTATACTCAACAATCCTCCGTCTGATATAACTGCGTAGGCTTCCGTGGCCAGAATCAGTCGGCATAAAAGTTTTCTGGATACGGAACCGCGTCATAATGTATAAAACTACTGCTGTTCGAGAAAAAGCAACGTTTCGGCAACGGTTGCAGCGGCCTTCTCCTGGACCCAGAAGACGCGGTTAAATATCCAGAAAACTTTAATGTCGAATCCTCCGTCTAGTTTGACGCTATCCCGTACTTCAAGCCCTGCCAGAAACAAACAAAAAAAAAACAAAAAAAAAACCAAAAAATGGTTCAAATAGCTCTTAGCACTATGGGACTTAACATCTGAGGTCATCAGCCCCCTAGAACTTAAAACTACTAAAAACTAACCAACCTAAGGACATCACACACATACATTCCCGAAGCAGGATTCGAACCTGCGACCGTAGCGGTCACGTGGTTCCAGACTGAAGCGCCTAGAACCGCACGGCCACACAAGCCGGCTAAGCCCTGCCCCTCTGCAGTTTTCGATCCTGTCTTAAGTAACCAAAGGCTGATTGCTCGGAACTGTTTCCGTACGTGTCACAGCAGCTTGAAACTGATGGAATTGGAACTTCGACATAGACTTCTAAAATGATTTCATGAAACCAAGGAATAACGGTACAATAATTTTTTACGTCAAAGATAAATAAAAAAAATTCGGTTTGCGATGTGCTTAATCCACAAAAAGCTTCGTCCAGACATACAAATATACTTAGGCACTTTGAACATCATGAAGTGATTCAACATTTCAATGAATGTGCGTATCGTCACACGACAAAAGACTGCAATTACAGTAGCGTCTTGCGCAGAATAAGAAAGAGAGGGAGGATAACAGCGTACTTTGTAGCTTCTTATCTTTTCTGTGGTCAGGTAAGTAAAACTGGTATTAGAAAAAAAACGACGTGAAAAACGTAAATTAAAGTTAATAGACATTTTCTATGAAAAATTAAAGGCATATACGAACATTGACGACCGGCGTATCTTAAAATCATGCAACATATATAAAATTCGTACTCATAAAAACAATGACGTGTGTGTAACTAAATGATTAACAGAACCATGATGATTTTTTTAATTTATTGACTTCCGGTTTGTGCCAATCCAGCCATCTCAATACTGGAAAGACGATACGACAGTGTGTTTAAGGCGAATTCTGAGTCAGTAATGACGATACGAATCTAACGACACCACAACACCCAGTCCCCGAGTGGAGAAAATCTCCGACCCGACCGGGAAATCGAACCCGTGACGCTTTATGATGAAGTACATTTTATAAAAAACATGTATCATGAATGAAGAAAATAAGCACGCAAAGACCATTACAACAAGAAATACAAACGTTGTCCCTATGATAAATTGAATGCAAATAAATGTCACTGAAAACTGTTAAAATGAAATTGTAATAAAATATTATAATGATATTAAAACAGCAGTACCTTCTACTACGTCATTCGTTGGTGTTGCATTGCAGCTGCCGTCGCCGTCTCTGCGTTTAGTGCCGTGTTTTCAGAGGCGCGCAATGGGTTTCGGCACGGTAACCTCATCCCACATGGTCGCTGCGTCCGTCAGCTGCCAGTCTTCTCCAAGTCTGTCCTCCTACTCTTCACGGGAGGATCGGACCGTCGAAAACACCGAAAAACCAACTCAGGGAGGGACCACTGTGATCATTCAGCACATTTAAGGACATATTGTGTGCGTGAATTTAAAGTTCTTCCAATATATCTACGGTCGCTCCCTTATCCACTCCATATAAAATTTTAAGATTTATTTGTGGGCATTCATCAAAGTGTTTACTTTCAACCAAAGAATACGTCCCAAAATGTTGATCTGGCTTGCATGCTAGAAACTCCATTACGTATTTGTTATGTTATTTTACTTCCTTTACTTCTAGCGGTAATGATGTATTTCCAGATAAAAATTCATAAGTTGGGTTCACTCTTACACGTATACTGGAGTAAGAAAACATAGGCTACCTCGAAAAAGCTGAAACTTCCACCATAAAACTTTGTGACGGTGTTAATCCTTCTCTATATATTCACCCTTTTATACTGTACAATTCTCCCATCCATCGATGACATTTCAGAGAGATTGATTGTAGATGTCAGCGTTTTGGCTGTACGGGAAACGTTCCACCTCGATGATCACCTCTTCGTCATCCTAGAAATGCCCATACCACGGCAGCCCGAAGAAACAGCACCACATTGCCCGATGGTGGCAGCGTCTTCGTCTTTTTCGGTGGCTGTGAATCCACATGTTTCCACGGCTTGCTTTGCTCCTTCGTCTTAGGGCCATAGCGATAAAGCCAACGCTCGTCCATAGGGACTACAAAGCTAAAGAAGTCATATGGACTGACCTGACATAGTTGCAGTAATTCCGCTCCTGTCTCGGTTAGACGAGCTTTTTGCAAGGAGATAACGATTCGCGGAACCCAAAAGGGAGGGTTGGTGACGACGCGATGCTCAGAATGTCGTGCAAGATGTTGAAACCTGATCCAAGACTTATTTTATGATCGTCGCCGCGATTTGGTATGCCGGTCTTGCAGCACCAGGACTGCCACTTTTGCGATTGCCAGTTCTCCTCAGAGGGATGGCTACCCACTTAGTTGTCCGTCGTTCAGACTTGTTCGACACGCTGGAAGCGTTGGACCACCTTACCACCTTATCGCAGTACGCTTCCACAGTCCCCTTAGATGTAGAAGACTAATTACCGTACGACTCTCCACGATATGAGACAGATGCGCCATCTTGTTTCGGTTCTTCCTGTGGCGTGTCCTGGTACTGTGGTGCGGGGATTTCAATGTGTACCACGACTGCGGACGTATACATGGAAACAAACAAAGAATTAATTACGTAACTAATTTTCCGAAGTGATAATTAAACTTTACGATCTCCGGGTCAGTGACCCGCCGTGGGGCGGCCAGCCAGTGTGGGGCGGGCAGAGCCGGTAGCGCGGCGGGCGCGGCGCCCTGCTGGGCCGCCGTGTTTGCGGAGGCCGGCGCCCACAGGGTGTTTGCGCTGCTGGTTTGGACGCCGTGGTTTTCGGGGAAGCTCACTTGTTTCATGTCGGCAGGGAGGGGAGCAACAACAGACACCTGTGCCAACAGCGACACCGACCCGGCGAGCCACTCTGGCTGGCGCGGGGTCCACGTAAGCAGCCCGGAGACAGCAAAAGTTAGTGGCTTTTGGCTACACTGCTCATTAATTACCAATCGGACAGTAATACCATAAAATATTCTTAGTAGGGAACCTCCCCATCGCACCCCCCTCAGATTTAGTAATACGTTGGCACAGTGGATAGGCCTTGAAAAACTGAACACAGATCAATCGAGAAAACAGGAAGAAGTTGTGTGGAACTATGAAAAAAATAAGCAAAATATACAAACTGAGTAGTCCATGCGCAAGATAGGCAACATCAAGGATAAAGTGAGCTCAGGAGCGCCGTGGTCCCGTGGATAGCGTGAGCAGATGCGGGACGCAAGGTCCTTGGTTCAAGTCTTCCCTCGAGTAAAAAGTTTAATTTTTTATTTTCAGACAATTATTATCTGTCCGTCCGATGCGAGGTAACTGCGCCGTAGTATGGGGACGCTACACCTAAACAAACATCGAAACACACGACGTAGCGAACAGTCAACTGCCAGCCAGGGAGCCTCGTTAGCAGGAATACTCTCTCTTCCGTGCGTTGTAGTCGACTGACGTCGTGTGTTTCGTTGTTTGTTTAGGTGTAGCGTCCCCATACTACAGCGCAGTTACCTGGCATCGGACGGACTGACGGACAGATAATAATTGTCTGAAAATAAAAAAATTAAACTTTTCATTCGAGGGAAGACTTGCACCAAGGACCTCTCGTTCCGCAGTTGCTCACGCTAACTACGCGACCACGGCGCTCGTGAGTTTACACTGTCCTTGATGTTGCCTACCTTGCGCTTGGACTACTCAGTTTGTATATTTTGCTTATTTTTTCATAGTTCCTCACAACTTCTTCCTGTTTTCTCGATTGATCTGTGTTCAGTTTATGAAGACCTATCCACTGTGTCAACTTATAACTAAATCTGAGGGGGTGCGATGGGGAGGTTCCCTGGTTAGAAGTTGCACTGTGTCGAGTATCAAGTAGCACGATCACAGGAACTCTACTGTATGTGGAACTGTTGAAACAATATATTGGAAGAAAGAGTTTCTACAATGATAAATAGAATAAAATGTTTCCATTTCTAGGCAGTGTGGGATTAGGTCAACCGAATCAGCCATCTCAATATTCAGCTTCGTCCCGTGACGTAATGATATTATGGTGTATGACAATAGCCCCCAGGGCACTATGGAATCCCCATCAGATTCTACACTGAATTTCCGACCGATTTGCCCCGTCTTCAACTAGAATCTATCGTAGGTCCCTCGAACAAGAGATTGAGCCCAGTAGTTGGAAGCAGGGATAGGTCATACCTGCGTGCAACAAGGATAGCACAAGTGGTCCACAAAAGCACCGTCCATGCCAACCAGCAAGGATTCCGAAAACATCCATCATCTGATATGCAACCCTCACTGTTCTCACGAGACACTCTGCAAGCCATGATCCAAGCCAGTCAAGTAGCTGCGGTTTTTATCGATTTCCGAGAATCATTTGACGCAGTACATCGTCTACGCCTATTGTCTGTGGAGTATCAGGCAAAATTTGAGTGCACAGGTTTTTTTTGTAGGCAAGAAGGCAAGACATCAAACATGGTTGTGCATAAGCGTCGTTGCATACTGATTCTGTAACTGTAGTGGCACGCATTACACAATGGCAGCAATAATAGTGTGGCATCCCTGAAGAATACGCTTAAAAATTTAGAGAAACGTAGATTCTCGTTAGTCACGATGGTTCTGATAAGGGACTTACAATCGTCTGAAATCTTCTGCGAGAGGGACACAACTACACGAGACGCAAGATAAGTTCACAGGACCTTTGCGAATGTGTCGAAAAGCAGCATGCACGTGAAATACCTGGCTAGCAGAACCGGCGCCGGCCATAGTGGCTGAGCGGCTCTAGGCGCTTCAGTCTGGAACCGCGCGACCGCTACAGTCGGAGCTTCGAATCCTGCCTTGGGCATGGATGTGTGTGATGTCCTTAGGTTAGTTAGGTTCAAGTAGTTCTAAGTCCTAGGGTACTGATGACCTCAGACGTTAAGTCTCATACTGCTCAGAGTCATTTGAACCATTTTGAACAACTGGTCCACATCATAACGTTTCCGAAAGTATTGGTTCAAATGACTCTAAGCACTATAGGACTTAACATCTGAGGACATCAGTCCCCTAGACAAAACTACTTAAACCTAACTAACCTAAAGACATCACACATATCCATGAGCGAGGCAGGATTCGAACCGGCGACCGTAACAGCAGCGCGGTCCCGGACTGAAGCGCCTAGAATCTCTCGGCTACAGCGGTCGGCTCCGAAATTACTGCGTCGGTGAATTTCCACAAGTTTAATAAACACAACAGATACACATAACACAGACTTTAGTCATCAATAATATATTCTCCTTGACTATTTACAACAGTCGCCAATGATGGGGTAATTTTTCGATTCCGCGACTATAGAGACGTTTCTCAGGCGAAGAACTCGTCGAACCACGTTCGGAGCTCATTTTCATTCGGAGAAGAAGTTCCTTGAAGGCTGTTCGATAGAGAGCGGAAAAGGTGAAAATCTGAGAGTCAAGCTAAGGTGATTAAGGAGGTCACGGAAAAACTTCCCATCTCAACTCCTGAGACTGTTTTTTGCCACTCTAGCAGAATGCGGGTGGGCATTATCGGAGAGTAGCATCACTTCACGCAGTCTCCCTGGTCGTTGTTCTTGTACTGTGTCTGCAAGACGTCTCAGTTGTTGACAATAAATATCAGCAGTCGTGGTTACACTTCGGGGGAAGCAATTCGTAGTACACCACAGCGTCACTGTTCCACCGGATGCATAACATTGTCCTTATTGATATACGCGTAGGTCTTTGTACCGGGAGTTACTACTTTGTTTGTGCTCTACCATTCCTTTATTTTCCTTGTGTCAGCATGAAGTCACCATTTTTCGTCACCAGCAACGATATAAGCTAAGAAAGGTCGGTGTTGTTCACGAGCCATTTGATGATGAGCAAGCAGAGATGCACATACGGGCATCCGCTGAACTTTGTGATTTTGATTTAGAGCATTAATGTCAAAATGACTAATAATTTCGAGTGGAGAGATTAAAAGTAGTCAATAAAGAGGAAATAGGATGAGATGACAAAATCAGGCAAATGGCTTAGCAGGGTCGCTCAATGTCACCAATCACCTTTCATTTGTGTACAGAAGAGTCTGTTCGCCACCCGCAGAAGATCGGCGTGGCACGGTTCGCTGAAAATAAAAAGAAAATGCGTCGGGTGCATAATGAAACTGAATGTATGCTATTTGACCATTATACTCAGCAAACAAAAAGAAATGAATCGAATCAACGGTCTGCGCAACATGTGGATTTGCTGAATGGCTAAATGTTGAAGAGAAACTCTTGAACACGTGGAGAAATTTCGTTGTTTCTAATGAACAGGAGTTAAAGATGGAGGGTGCAAGTAAGACTTACAGCAGGCAGTTCATGAGACATAATGGCTTTCTCTGTAAAAAATCTAAAATTCAAAAGTATAACCATTGAAATCACGAAGATTCATGTTATCCCTTTCAGTGGTGTGAAACGTGGGTTGCGGGAAAGACGGAAATGGAAAACTAACCTTTCATAATTGGTATCACAGGAGGCTGTTACAGACCAGATGAATATATCAGGTAAAGAATGAAACATTCTGCAACGAATCAACGAGAAGAAACGCCTAGAACAGGACTAAAACGGAGAGGAACAGTTGGGCATACATTACGATACGAGTGATTGCTGAGGAGTGCAGTTAAGAGGATGCTGGAAGGAAGTAATCACGGGAGTATATAAGGCAATCGTAAATATCTTGTCTTGCAGCATTTGTGATGAAATGTGAAGAGGATAATTAGGAAGCGGCAATTTGAAACTACGTTAAACCTAAATTTGGCTTGTGACCGGAACAAAGAAAAACTACAGTACACGTGCTACAGAGGTTACTCGCAAAGCACTTGTAAAGCCTTTCTAGAATACCATTAAAGTGCCCAAAATACTCACTTTTATGTTCTTGTGAGGCATGGTAGACTTAATTTGATGTGTGGTTACAATAACATCGGAAAGGAACATTCCTATTTAGTATGCCTTTGTGCTCATCAGAGGATGGGCGGACGGGGATCTTAACCGTCCACTATTATCACTGCGCCTGTCCGCTCAGCGATCATAACAGAACCGGTGTCTATAGCTGCGGCTGGTGTGCTGTTATTTGTGAGAGGTTGAACCTCTGTGGCGCACTCCTCCACACAAAAATAACATTTACACGTGGCTTGTTTGTACTTAGTCATAGGCACTGTGATCGGGGAGGGACATGATTCTCTTCCAACAGTTTCAGCGTGAGCGCATATCCATATTTGATTTCAATCTTAATGAATTAGCAGATCGGTTTTGGCGATAGTGCCGACAAGGAAATTATTCGCATCGTGCACCAATTTAATTTTTTAAACAGTGCATTAGAATAGAAAAAAGGAAAATGGGTTTACATTGAGATCAGATATCACATACTATGGGAACTTGTTTTATTTACGGCTAAAATGTGTCTCCAAGCTAAGCACCTTCGCGCGGGCTACCGTTTCCTGTTGAGAGCAACTCAGTTGCTACATCAGTGAACTACATGGCCGGCCGAGGTGGGACTTCGGCTGCAACAGCCAAAATCGATGATGTTTCTGGCCGGCCGCGGTGGTCTAGTGGTTCTAGGCGCTACAGTCTGGAACCACGCGACCGCTACGGTCGCAGGTTCGAATCCTGCCTCGGGCATGGATGTGTGTGATGTCCTTAGGTTAGTTAGGTTCAAGTAGTTCTAAGTTCTAGGGGACTGATGACCTCAGAAGTTAAGTCCCATAGTGCTCAGAGCCATTTGAACTACATGGTCGAAGTTACGGAGCTGTGAAACGATGTGTCAATCTAAGAAAAGCAGAAACACAAGGAAAGTTGCGTTAACCTCTCTGGCAATAGCGAAAAGGACTGTTCCAACAAAGCTTCAAAATATACTATGCGCGAGAGGTCTGGTCTTTGGCCTTAGCAGCTGCAGGCATGATTCTGCCATTTGAACTGCTGCTAACGGTGGGTAGTGGAAATAATGACTGAAATGATGGCTCGCCAACCACCTACACAGTAACATCTTTGCGCTGGTCGTATTAGGTTAAAAGAATTCAAATGAATTTATCCCCAGCTCCTTCTATGCCCCTTGAAGTGCAGTTTCCATTAAGACATTCAAAGACAATACTGCCCTTGTTGAATATGAGAGGAGGTCCAATTAACTTAAGTCATGATATCCGTAACGTGCTTTGAACTCAGTATACCTTTCTTGCAGCACAGGCTCTCCCGGTCAGTCGATCGAATGCCTGATTCACATACCTTAATTTGGTTTTCCTACTTGACCATCTTCCAAAATTCCTTTGTTAATTTGTTTTCTTGAAAAATATAGTAGGATCAAACTAATCTCTGCTGCTGTGACAAAAGTACGATAAAAATCATGAAAACGGAAGATAACACAGAGTAACAGTAATATGAAAATATTATAGATCGCTTCGCCAGACTCAGCCGCTTAGTTATGTGAATTAATTGAAGAAGTGTTAATAGGACCAATGATGATCGTTAATGCTTCCTGTAACCGAGACGAAAGCGTCACAAAAGCTCCAGAGGAACTCCTTTCGAAGAAACTACAAGTTGTTCATCACAAAGGTTTACTTCCTCGCACAAGACCTTGCAACGACTATAAAAGTAAAAATTAGATAATTTATGACTTTTAGAGCTGCATATTGCCAGTCCTCCAAACCGAGCATTCTATGCGAAAGGAGTAGTGGTAAGAAAAGAAAGGAACCTGAAGGGTCGAGCTGACAGCTAGGTCATTACTTCCTGTGCTACTTTATCTTTAGCCACTTAGCTTCATTCATTATGCGTTAAGGGTCTTTCTACACCAAGTTCATTAGAGACGATTTAGTTAACTGTAGTGACACCACTCGTAAAACGGAACACAGAGAATTATATTACATCGATATTAAGTAGGACTATCGTTAGCTTCCGTAAAAGAAGAACACGCGTCACATTTTTACAGCGACGGCTATTTTCAGAAGTCTACGAAGCGCGTTATCGACAGGAAACCAAAAGCATATCAAACTGACTGGACGTAATTAAAATTTCTGTAGAAATAAATTAGCCTAGACACAGCGCCATTTGTTCTCGTTTTGTCAGACAACTGGGAGTTAATGGAAAAGGGAAAGCGGCATCATTTACATTCCTACGTCAACGCGTATCTCAGAGAAAGCGGGAGGAATATAGCTCGCTTCCTCAGTTCTGAGTAATCCGCTACAGCAACAGAGACTTCCAATGAATAAACCTGTGGAAACCTTTATTTACAATACTGCTTACATGAAAGGAGATTAAGTAAAACTAATTAGAGCTACGAAAGAAATAAAAGAATGTCAGGATTTAACGTCTCGTCGACGACGAGACCATTAGAGTCGTGGAACGAAGTTGAACTGGAGAAGGCTGATGTAATATGTCGCCCGTTTCCTTATCGAAGAAATTTTCCCAGTATTTCCGCTGAGCGATTTAGTGACACCGCAAAAGCCTGCACTCTGGTGTCGGGACCGTTACTTTGAGAGGGTACGGCTGACCTATTTCCCACCCTTCAACAGTCAGAACTTCTGTTCGATTTCAAACGACCTTGCCGTTGAGCGGACTATAAAAGCTAATCTTCCTTACTTTCATAATTTTCTGATACAATCTTCAACAGTTAATTTATTTATACTGGCATATGAAGGTGCAAGAAAAATCCAATTGCTTGAAATTTTATATAACAGTTCTACAAAAACTTAAATACTTATTTCACTGAACAAGGTCTGGCTTAATTAAAATCTCGTAAGATATCATTAAGATATTTTCAACACCAAACGAAATGTTTCCACTCATGGCCGTATGTGCAAACGTGAATCAGTTGTCATATAGATATAAAATCCGCCTGCTTACCATCTCGTTCGCTGTATAAGTACAGAACACACAGCTAGATCACGACAATTTCATTTTGGCAACGGTATTACTTAGATACTTGGTGGCAACGGTATTTCTTAAATACTTACCGACATGTAAAGGTCAGTCTGCTTCGCCACCACATGTGACTACAAGGTGTCCCCCTGAATTTCGCTGCCGCAATCTTAGCGGATTATCGGCGATGTAACTCTTCGTCTTGGTGCTGCTCTTCGATTATTTTCTAATTCTCATCTTCTGCAGTGTATGCGTTACATCGAGATGCCGTTGTTTGACGATTTTCTGAGCAGACTTCGAAGCCATGGTACGTAACGAAAGTGACAGAACGTAGATTCCTTCCAGTTTTAACCAATCATCTGTTTTTCCTTTCCACGTATTCCGTAATTGGAATTAAACGTTGATTTATTAAAGTGTAAATCTTTATTGGCTTGCAGAATAATAATGCATCTTTACAGAATATGACAGTGTGTTTAACATAGTCCTGCCTGTATTCAAAAAAGCCTGAAGAATCAAATAAATGATAAAAAAGTGAAATGATTTAACTTGAGCTCAGTGATAACTTTTGACGTAAACTCAGCTTCATTTGTAAATAAGCTGTTAATACTGTAGTAAATACAGAATTTGAGAAATGAGAAGTAAGGTCACGCACATTGGGCGCCAAAATAAAGTGGAACAAGTTAATTGGTGGATTAAAACATAGAAACATTCTGTTTATTATGCCATCAATATAAATATCAGGACCATTTTCAATGGGTATAAGACATAACGCGGTAATTGGAATTTGACGGTGTAAGTTTTGCATGAAAGCACGTTGGCAGACGTGAGGTCGGGAGGCTGCGTCGCTCCTGGTTGACAGCCGGCAGCTTTTGTGTTCTGCGGCTTTTCGGCACCATCTTCTCCCAAGCTGGCTGACTTAATCTCTCAAGTACAGTGCACTTGGCGGTTGAGCGATGTTGGTGTGCTTGCTCTCTCGGTGACTATTGTTTGTAGTGATTATCTGGCAGAGGTGGCGCTAGAGTAATATTTAGAAGCGGACGTAGGATAAGAAATATAGTCGGATGCTTAAAGATACGTGGATCGGGTCACAAGGGAGGTTCATTCAAAATGGAGCAGTGAGTTAGTATGTCACAAAGTGACAATATACTTCGTAATAAATGTACGAATATGACTCAAACTGCGAAGACTGAGTCAGCAATACGTTGGCATGCCTATGGATGACATTCACTCTCCCTCTTTCGCCCTGTATGGTTCCTCTCTCTCAGCACTCCTAAATACTGTCTGCCTGACTTCTAACTCTGATTATTCACTGTCCTCTCTCTTCATCTCATTTACCGCTGACTGCCCCTGTCCATTAACTGTCCTCTCACTGCTCCTGCCTAAGAGTATTCGCTACTGGTGTCCCTCACTCAGTTCTCCATGCACCTAATTTTCCATTGCACTGTCTTTATTATTGGTGGGGTCAATTTACATAGCCTGAGACTGTGTAACCACACCTCCAAGTCTTCATACACGATGAAAATTTTGGATCTTGTAGCGTTTGTCATGTAACGCGGGTGTTCATGCCTTGTTCTCAGGTGATCCTTGAAACTGTACTTCACAAAGTGGGGTGCGGCTCCCTAGCATATTGCTTGAAGTATTTTTCAGCATTTCTGAACTGTCAAGAAAGTAGCCACCTAACAATATACCTGGTAGTTTGTAACGCGTATGCCTGCGCTTTGCTCAAGTGTCCCCAGGTCCTAGTGACCTGGTGGCGTCCCTTTTGCTGTCCATCAGACTAATAGGGCAACCATTTCTGAACAAGTCAAACAGTTAAATTGTCCTTGTCTGGCTTTTGGAAAAGTCTCGCATACTAGTTGCAGTTTAAGCATTCTCTCTCTTTTCCTCAGTGCCCGGTTAAGAAGTATTACAGTACTAGGTCTATTGATCGAGTTTAGATTTTATTCTGGATGATAACTTCTTCCGTATTTGCAAAAAATAGCACTTCTCCCAACTTTGGCAAGTTCGCAAATCCGTCTGAACAGGCCTTGGAAGGCCCGGTGAGAACGACTGCCGCGTCACCCTCAGTCCAAAGGCGTCATCAGGTGCGACGTAGTGTCAGCACACCGCAATTTTGGCCGTCGTCAGTTTTCGTGGCCCAGAGCGGCTACTATTCGGTCAAGTAGTTCCTCAATTGGCTTTGCAACGGCTGACAGTACCTTGCTTGCCAACAGCGCATGGCAGACCCAGATGGTCACCCATGCAAGTGCTAGCCATGCCCGACGGTGCTTAAGTTCGGTGATCTGACGGGAACTGCTGTATCCAACGCGGAAAGGCAGTTGGCCAAGTTCATAAAACTGATAAATAAATATAGTAGTACATATAAATGTCTTTGTCACATTGAGTCTAAAAACCAACCACTACTTTGAAATTGCACCTAGTATGGGCTTTAATGGTGACACTTTTAAACATTTGGATGGTTGATAATTTCTAACATGTCAATCTTTTGCAGTAATAACTACCACTGCAAAGTGTTGTTTGTATTTATAGGTTTATGTATTCACATAATTTAAATATAAATATAATTTCAAACGAATTTTGTTATTGTGACGTAAACTGGACTCATGCCAGCTTTGTCAGATGAGAATAACAAAATTAAGAGAAGTTCAATTTTTGTTTTGTTTCACAGATAGTAATTCAGATTAACATTTTATAGAATGTACAAAAGAAACAGCTGTAGGTCAAATAACGAAAATATCAGGTTTAAAAAGTGTGCAAGAATGACAAGTATCAACTAATTTTTTAACAACGTATTACTTAATATTTCGAATTTGAAAGTTTGTAAGTGGAAAGGGTGGTAGTTTATATCAGTTGTGGGTGGTTCTAGTGGTCTCTAAATTTATTGGGAATGTTGTTCTAAGAATCTGAATTACGTACTTAGAATTTTAAACCATAAAATGTGAAAGGCTTGTGTGCAGAGTAATTATTATTGGAATACTCCAGACGAAACAGTATTTTCGTACAGTTGAAGACGTGAGTTCAACACAAATCATAAATTTGCATCAAATATACGAGATTGACGTTAAAATTTCGTTTTTTACTCCTACATAAATATGGTACGTAGCCTATTTGCATCAGGTAGTTCAACACGTTATTTTCGTAGTATATTTTACTCATTAACAGCTGGCTTTAACTGCTCGTAAATCCTGACGCCGTTGCTAAATTTTGACCTCGCGTTGTGTAAATAATCGTGTCTACATGCCTCCGGTGTTGTATTTAGTTATTCTTTCCCCCAGCCAGATATTTGCACAGTGTTCCCACGCCGTTCTATGAATAAATTAATTAGCTATTCACGCGGAGCGCACGTTTTGTTAACAGTGCAGAAGAAACTGGCGCTACTTCGCGCTAACGCCGCCAGGCCATTCCGGACTCTAGCGCGCGTTCCTGCAGCTGCGGCGCTGCGCGGGAGCCGATATCGCGGACGAGGTGCGGAACAAATGCGTTTAATTGAATTCGGGGATCAGCTGAGGCATGGACCGGCTCCGGACTCGACTCGCCTCGATTCGCTTCCAGCTGGATTAATTATTTCGTAACGACTTGCTGGTCCGTAAAAAACTCGTCGAGCGAGGGCGTGGCGAACAAAGGGCCGCCATTAAACGTCTTTTCGGCGAAGGCGGACGCCTCGGTGGAGCTTGCAGCGGAGCGCAGGGCGGCGCTGGTCCCGGTGGGCGGGAGGGGCGACGGCGGCGAGGCGGCGGCGGGGCGGCCGGCGTGCCAAAGTACGGCTACGGCTGCAGGTTTTAAATTCTCTCTCCGCCAAAAACGTCCAACATCAACGTTTCTGTAAAACTCCAGCACGTTGGCAAACATTTTTAGGAAGAATCCGGGGTGTCGTGTCAATTGAACCTACCGACAGCAGACGTCAGCTTTGACCCCTGACGTAATTCCACTGAAGAGCCAAAGAAACTGGTGCACCTGCCTAATGTCGTGTAAGACCCCCGCGACCACGCAGAAGTGCCGCAACACGACGTGGCATGGACTCAACTAATGTCTAAAGTAGTGATGGAGGGAACTGCCACCATGAATCATGCAGGGCTCTCCATAAATCCGTAAGAGTACGAGGAGTGGAGATCTCTTCTGAACAGCACGTTGCAAGGCATCCCAGATATGCTGAATTATGTTCATGCCTAGGGAGTATGGTGGCCAGCGGAGGTGTTTAAAATGGTTTAAATGGCTCTAAGCACTATGGAACATCTGAGGCCATTAGTCCCCTAGAACCTAGAACTACTTAAACCTAACTAACCTAAGGACATCACACACATCCATGCCCGAGGCAGGATTCGAACCTGCGACCGTAGCAGCAGCGCAGTTCCGGACTGAAGCGCCTAGAACCGCTCGGCGGTGGTGTTCAAACTGAGAAGGATGTTCCTGGTGCCACTCTGTAGCAATTATGGACGTGTGGGGTGTCACATTGTTCTGCTGGAATTGCTCAAGTCCGTCGGAATGCACAAAGGTCTTGAATTCATACAGGTGATCAGACAGGATGCTTACGTACGTCTCACAGGTCAGATTCGTCTCTAAAGGTATCAGGGTTCCCATATCACTCCAACTGCACACGCCCCACACCATTACAGAGCCTCCACCAACTTGAACAGTCCCTTACTGACATGCAGGGTCCATGGATTCATGAGGTTCCCTCCATACCGTTTCCGCTCGATACAATTTGAAAAGAGACTCGTCCGACCAGACAACATATTTCCAGTCACCAACGGTCCTATGTCGGTGATGACGGCCCCAGGCGAGGCGTAAAGCTTTGTTCAAAAATGGTTCAAATGGCTCTGAGCACTATGGGACTTAACTTCTGAGGTCACCAGTCTCCTAGAACTTAGAACTACTTAAACCTAACTAAGGACATCACACACATCCATGCCCGAGGCAGGATTCGAACCTACGACCGTAGCGAAAGCTTTTTATTGTGTAGTTATCAAGGGTACACAGTGGGACTTCGGCTCCAACAGCCAAAATCGATGATGTTTCTTTGAATGGTTCGCACTCTGACACTTGTTGATGGCCCAGCGTTGAAATATGCAGCAATTTGCGTAAGTGTTGCACCTCTGTCACGCTGAACGATTCTCTTCAATCGTCGTTGATCCCATTCTTGCAGGATCTTTTTCCGGCCGCAGCAGTGTCGGAGATATGATGATATATTGGATTCCTGATATTCACTATACACTCGTGAAATGGTCGTACGGGAAAATCCCCACTTCAGCGCTACGTCGGAGGTGCTGTGTCCCATCGCTCGTGCACCGACTGTAAGACCACGTTCAAACTCCCTTAAATCATGATAACCTACCATTTTAGCAGCAGTACCCAACTAACAACTGCGCCAGACACTTCTCGTCTTCCATATGCGTTGCCGACCGCAGCACTGTATGCTGCCTGTTTACATATCTCTCTGTTTGAATACGCATGCCTATACAAGTTTTTTGGCTCTTTAGTTTATATTGTGTACTGTGGCGGAACTGAGCAGCTGATTTACTGAAATGAGTAGCAAGCGATGTAAATATGTATGACGATATAAATAATGAAAAACTGCGCCAGATACTTATTGTTTCATGCTTAGCACAACGTGTTTCGAGAATTTATTGTCATTTTCAAGTGCATTTGCTTATTTGCTATTTTTGTGCCTTTTGCATGCGTTATTTTCTGCTTCTCTCGCATTGTAATTGTCATATTGAGGTTATACTACAATCGGAAAATCGGACAATATTAATCTTGGAATGTTTTTCTATGCTATGATGAAGATGATATTCTTGTCTGTCTACTTGCAAGTATTGTGACTCCTCCGTTAAACAGAATATCACAGCAGGTATCCAAAGGCGTTACTAACTCTTTGTGAAGCCATAATCTCGTAATATCGCTGTAACACGTTTTGATTACAAAAACAAACAGTGTAAGTGATGATTTGCCTGTGTTTGATAATCTGTTTAATGATGGAGGCACGATACTTGTAAGTGGACAAACAAAAACACCGTCCCTAACATATAAAAACATTCCAAGATTACTTTTGTCCGATTTCCAGATTGCAATATAGCCTAAAAAAAAAAAAAGACAACTACAATGCAAGAGAGGCACAAAATCACATACGTAAATGTTACAAAAAGATGTAAACCAATGCACTTGAAAATGAGAATTAATTCTCGAAACGCTTTAAGCATGACAACGTAAGTAACTCGCGCAGTTTTTCATTATTTTATAAATTGTGGATAACGCAGTTACAGGCTTTCTAAAATCATCGATTATGATCAATAAAATTTTTAAAAACGTATTTTTTTGTTTTACAGCAACATGAAAATGACTAACAAATGACAACAACACTTTTCAGTCCCAAAATTGGTTTATCTCAAACAGTGAAAAACTTACACAATGCCAGTTCTACCCGAAATGTCTCATTAACAAACAAAGTAACACGCATTAACCAGTGTAAAAAAGAAGAACATACTTAAAAATCAGAGCAGCCCTACAAAAACAATGACAGTAAAAGCAACATTTAAAACGATACTACAAAAAAATAGAACGTTTCGTTCAGCATTTTCCCTTCAATAATTCTTCATTGGTCTCTAATTAAAGATCACACAATCACGCTGCTATTAATACGCACATGGATCGAATACATGTGCCGACGGGTAAACAATCAAACCTCATCAGCATGTATATAGGGTGACTCCGTGATGATGTTACAAACTTTCAACGATGACTGAGAAGGCCAAATGTAACTGTCTGACGTGAGGAGCCCCAGTCCGAAATGACAGGGTGGAAAGTTATAAGAGAAAATCGTTCTGATATCTCTGACCATTGAATACATGCAGCACTATTGTTTTTGCTAAGATTGTAGGATACACAAAAGTGATAATATAGACCAAAACAATAAACAATATTTAGTATGCATGGGCTCTAAAATACTTACCTTGCGAGCTATGGGCACTTGTTCAGCAGTAGAGATGTGTTTAAATGTAACAAGTGCTCATAGCCATTGAGGCATACATTATAGAGCCCGTGTTTACTACCCATTTTTTATTGTCTTGGTCCACATTATCCCCCTCTGAAAGTTCTCTACCCTGCAATCATAGCAACAACCTTAGTCAGAGGTATTAGAACGAGATTCGCTTGTAACTTTCGACTCTGACGTTTTGGAACCGGGATCCGTTACCTCAGATTGATACAGTTACCCTTCTCCTCCATCCCTGATAGTTTGTAACATCATCACGGAATCACTCTGTATATTTTCTTTTTATTGGCTTTCGGCACGTGCTCTTAGAGCCATCTCGAGCGTAGAACGATTATGCTGGCACAACAGCCAGTCCCCGATAGGAGAAAATCCCCCATCCCCGGTCGAGAGTCGTACCGGGGCTCCTTCGGTTTCCAATCCGCCGCGCTGAATGCATAGCTACCGAGGCGGACACCCTTTATTGTTTACATCATAATTAACCACCAAAATGTTTACCTGAAATAATCCAGTGTTCGCCACAAGAAAACAACATGTTACAAAATCAATTTAAATAGATTTAAATATTAACTGATTCTTAATCAAAAAATGACTCTAAGCACTATGGAACTTAACATCTGAGGTCATAAGTCCTCTAGACTTAGAACTACTAAAACCCAGCTACATCAAACACATCCATGCCCGACGCAGGATTCGAACCTGCGACCGTAGCAGCAGCGCAGTTCCAGACTGAAGCGCCTAGAACCGCTTGGCCACAGCGGCCGGCGATTTTTAATCCATGAGCATGCAGGACAACATGCGGCATGTGCCCATATTACTAATGACCAGTACATCAAAAGAAAAACTTACACAATTTTCCATGGAACCAATGTAGTACAATCACTGTGACTGAGCGAGGGCAGAATTAGGAAAATACCAGCTTACATTGCCTGCTCCAAGGAAAACTTCTCTAAGCACATGCTAAATTCATTTACTTGCGGGTCTCGCAATAACATAGCATGTCCAAAAAGTCAGAAACCACAGCTACAACTGCCCACACAACACCAGCGAGCCACACGTTCCACAGCACCCCGTCAGTTCTGGAACCGAGAGGTCACAGGTGTGTCCCTACTGCTGTGAAGCCCGTTGCCCGTTGCCACTCGCTCACAGCAAATTCTCCGCCACCGCCGGTAGCCGCGACGTATCACATTTCCACCAGAGGGAGCAAACACAATCTCTGCCCAGCGATTCAAAGAATCAGAGTGGTGCCAACCGTCTTACCAAAACAAAAACGGTGTAGCAATGTGTAAGCCAAGGTGTAACATATCCACATTGACCAGGTACACTGCCTCGGGAAGAGGTAGTGAGGATCTTGAATATTTTTTCATTCTGTATTTCAGTCTCAGGTCACGCAAGTCATTGCCGGTTTCGCCTTACTACCAAATCATCAGATGATCTGCTTACAGAAAGGGGAAGTAAAATATTTGGAAACTAAACTACAAATTCAACTAATTTTTATACACAACTGGATGTCCTTGAAAGCACTGTCTGATCTGATGTATCTAGACACCTGTCTGTTGATATAAATGTGGCGTCTCACCACGCTTCCCCTTTATGACGGCTTGAAGCGAGCTGGGGACAATTTAAATAAGGTGTCCGGATGTATGTGGAGGAACGGAAGCCCACTCTGCCTCAAGAGCCCAAACTAGACAATGTACTGATCTTGTACGCTGGGATTTGGAGCCAAGTCGACGTCCTAAATCCCTGAGGTGTTCTACTGGGCTTTGTGAATACTCTCGTACTCGTTTTCATGTCGAAATTGGCGCAGTATTAAGTAGTGAACAAGATATCTGAAGGAACTGTTTGTGTTAGTTTACTCTTTTAGGTAATAACCAATGAAACCAAATGTATAAATATGAATAGTTATTGTTTCTCTTCAGAGTGGTTAAAACACTTTTCTCTGTTGCAGGTAACGTGTCATGGCACGACCATCGTACTTTCGGCGTTTGATAGCAGCAACTAACAGCTGAGCATCCACCTTTCGTAGATGTGAGTGATTTCTTCATTTTATTTCTTTCAACATGACGAGTCAGATGAATGTGGCCTTTCATACATGTTTCGGAACTTAGATAAGGTTTGTTCCCCTGAACTTCCTTTGATTAACCAGGCGCTTGAGTTGACGTCAGAGGATTCATGTTTTTTCAATAGAGAATAGAAACAGTATACAAACTTAGTTCTTGAGTGAACTAGTAACATACGTAAGAAGTACGTAAGAAAACTGATCGCCTCATCTCATAGACGAAGTGTGTGATATCCCCTATTCAGCCTCCTCTCCCAACCCTCCCCCCTTTTCAGCGAGAGAAAAAGGGATTCGTGTAAAATGATGGAGTTAATAAGAACATTCAAAGCCAAGATCGTACAAATATTAATTTATTTAAAACAGCCTATTTCGACAGCCCTTATTGTCATCTTCAGGTCTTAAAAAATCTTTTTGTTCTGAAACGTATTAATTTTAAGTTCAATTTCACGCCAAGTTGTCATGTGGATAAAAGGATAAAAAAAACAGCACCCAAATGGCCATATATATACAGGGTGTTCTCACGAAATAAGAATCAAACGAAGAAACTACAAAGTACGAAACTCGTCTACCTTGAAGGGGGAAACCAGATGGCGCGGTGGTTGCCCCGCTGGATGGCACTGCCATAGGACAAACGGATATCAACTGAGTTTTTTAGAATGGGAACCCCTATTTTTATTACATATTCGTGTAGTATGTAAAGAAATATGAATGTTTTAGTTGGACCACTTTTTTCGCTTTGTGATAGATGGCGCTGTAATAGTCACAGACGTGTAAGTACGTGGTATGACGTAACATTCCGCCAGTGCGGACAATATTTGTTTCGTGATACATCACCCGTCTTAAAATGGACCGTTTAGCAATGGCGGAGAAGGTCGATATCGTGTTGATGTATAGCTATTGTGATCAAAATGCCCAACGGGCGTGTGCTATCTATACAGCTCGGTGTCCTGAACGACATCATCCAAGTGTCCGGACCGGTCGCCGGATAGTTACGTTATTTAAGGAAACAGGAAGTGTTCCGCCACATGTGAAACGTCAACCACGACCTGCAAGAAATGGTGATGCCGAAGTAGGTGTTTTAGCTGCTGTCGCGGTTAATCCGCACATCAGTAGCAGACAAATTGCTACATCAACATCGATTGCACACGTACCATACTTCTTTGCACCAGGAATTGCATGGCGACAACTTTGAACGTCGTGTCTAGTTGTGCCACTGGGCACAAGAAAAATTACAGGACGATGACAAATTTTTTGCACACGTTCTATTTAGCGACGAAGCGTCATTCACCAACAGCGGTAACGTAAACCGGCATAATATGCACTATTGGGCAACGATGGTTGCGAGAAGTGGAACATCAGCGATCTTGGCGGGTTAATGTATGGTGGGACATTATGGGAGGAAAGATAATTGGCCCCCATTTTATCGATGGCGCTGTAAATGGTACACTGATTTCCTACGTAATGTTCTACCGATGTTACTACAAGATGTTTCACTGCATGACAGAATTGCGATGTACTTTCAACATGATGAATGTGCGCCACATAGCTCGCGTGTGGTTGAAGCGGTATTGAATAGCATATTTCATGACAGGTGTATTGGTCGTCGAAGCACCATACCATGGCCCGCACGTTCACCGGATCTGACGTCCCCGAATTTCTTTCCGTGGGGAAAGTTGAAGGATATTTGCTATCGTGATCCACCGACAACGCCTGACAACCTGCGTCAGCGCATTGTCAATTCATGTGCGAACATTACGCAAGGCGAACTACTCGCTGTTGAGAGGAATGTCGTTACACGTATTGCCAAATGCATTGAAGTTGACGGACATCATTTTGGGCATTTATTGCATTAATGTGGTATTTACAGGCAATCACGCTGTAACAGCATGCGTTCTTAGAAATGATAAGTTCACACAGGTACATGTATCACATTGGAACAACCGGAATAAAATGTTCAAACGTACCTACGTTCTGGATTGTAATGTAAGAGATCCTACCTGTTACCAGCTGTTCGTCTAAAATTGTGAGCCATGTGTTTGTGACTATTACAGCGCCATCTATCACAAATCGAAAAAAGTGGTCCAACTAAAACATTCATATTTCTTTACGTACCAGACGTATATGTAATAAAAAATGGGGGTTCCTATTTTAAAAAAACTCAGTTGATATCCGTTGGATCTATGGCAACGCCATCTGGTTTCCTACTTCAAGCTAGACAAGTTTCGTCCTTTGTAGTATTTTCGTTTGACTCTTATTTCGTGAGGTATTTTGGCCGGTCACTATCAATGGACCACCATATATATATACATACATACATATATATATATATACCGCTCACAGATGTTGATGTGCTACAGTGTACTGTGTTTTTACGACGTAACATTAATCTGTGAGCGGACTGAAGCCTTGTCCGTCCATCCAGATTAGGTTTTCCGTGCTTATCATGAAGCACTTAAGGTGAGTGCCAGGATGGTTCCTTTGCAAAGGACATGGTCAGTTCCATTCCCCACTACTGTGACAGTAATTTAGCCAAAATTTCAACGCATGGAACAAGTTAAATTATTAAGCGGCGGCAGGTTGGTATCCCACCGCTGTCTCCAGACGCGTCTTCGCTTGTCGTCAGGGATCAGTCCAGTGTGGAACTCTTCACTGAAGGCAATTCTGCTCCAGACAATGAAGCTCCAGACGTGCCTGGAGACGCCCCGGACAGCGGTCCGATATCAGCCTGACTGCCGCTCCGCGCACTGCCCGACAAGCAGGAGCGATGGTCTGAGGTACCATTTCTTTCCATAGCAGGATCCCTTTGGTTTTCGTCCCTGTCTTAGCCAGCAAGTTTCCCCGATCTCTCCCCAACTGAGAACAATGGGAGCATTATGGGCACGGCCCTCAAACCATATGGGGATTTTGACTATCTTATGCGCCATCTGGACAGTACTTCACACGACAGTCCTTAGGAAGACATCCAACAACTCTATCAATCAATACAAATCCCAACAACTACTTGCATAAGGGCCAGAGGTGGACCAACGCGTTACTGACTTGCTTCATTTGTGTAGCTCTTTCTCGTAAATAAATGGTTCAAATGGCTCTGAGCACTATGGGACTTAACATCTGTGGTCATCAGTCCCCTAGAACTTATAACTACTTAAACCTAACTAACCTAAGGACATCACACACATCCATGCCCGAGGCAGGATTCGAACCTGCGACCGTAGTAGTCGCGCGGTTCCCGACTGAGCGCCTAGAACCGCTAGACCACCGCGGCCGGCTCGTAAATAAATCACACAACTTTTGTGAGACTGTAATTATTTGTTTGTATGTACGAGGGCGAGTCAAATGAAAACCTTAAATTTGTAATAACAAATCGAAATTTCGCGCCGTTATCCTGTATGTTGGTAAGCGTGCTACAAACAGCGTGTAGAATGGCCTGTAGGTGGCAGCATGGTGCAGATGCACACATACCGCGCGGTTCCCGACTGAGCGCCTAGAACCGCTAGACCACCGCGGCCGGCTCGTAAATAAATCACACAACTTTTGTGAGACTGTAATTATTTGTTTGTATGTACGAGGGCGAGTCAAATGAAAACCTTAAATTTGTAATAACAAATCGAAATTTCGCGCCGTTATCCTGTATGTTGGTAAGCGTGCTACAAACAGCGTGTAGAATGGCCTGTAGGTGGCAGCATGGTGCAGATGCACACATACCGTCGCAGTATCAGTATAAAGATGTCCGCCCCACTTGCGACTTGCACCAGGGAAGAACAGCGTTCTGTTATTCGGTTTTTGCGTAGTGAAGGTGTGAAACGTATTGAAACTCATCGACGAATGAAGGTTGAGTACGGTGATGCATGTTTGTCACAGCAGCTAGTCTACGAATGGAGTAGGAAGTTCGCAAATGGTGTGTGACTTCAGTGGAAGATGCTCCTCGTCCAGGTCAGGCACAACGAGTTGTGACTGCACAGAACATTGCAACAGTTGGAGCCATAGTGAAGGAAAACCACCGAGTGACACTGAATGACACTGCAGCATGTTTACAGATTAGTCATGGGTCAGCACATCACATTGTGCATGATGTGCTCCAGTTTCACAAAGTGTCTACAAGATGGGTGCCAAGGCAGCTCACTCCTGAAATGCGAGAACGACGTGTTGATGCTTGTGAAGAACTTCTTCGGTGCTTTGAACGAGAAGGTGATGGTTTCCTTACAAGAGTCGTTACTGGGGACGAAACCTGGGCTCACTTCCACCAACCGGGAACGAAGAGAGCGAGCAAGAAATGGCGTCATTCCTCCTCTACAAAACCAAAGAAGTTTCGAATAGAACCATCAGCAGGGAAAGTTATGCTGACTCTTTTGGAACGAAAAAGGCGTAATTTTGGAGCATGAGATGCCTAGAGGGACCCGTGCACCATACATCGATCTCCTAAAAAATCATCTGCGGCCTGCAATCAAATCAAAGGTGTCCTTTTGCAACATGACAATGCAAGGTCCCACACTACCCGTACAACAGTTTCAACAATCACAGACCTGCATTTTGAGTGCCTTCCTCATCCACCATACTCACCAGACCTTCCCCCAAGTGATTTTCATATGTTTGGACCACTCAAAGACGCAATGGGAGGAAAGAAGTTCCGTTATGATGAAGAGGTACGCCGCGCGGTGGATGAGTGGTTGCGCGGACTACCAAAAGAATTTATTTCTAAAGGAATTTATGCACTTCGTATGCGCTGGAGGGCTTGCATTGAGCGTGGGGGAGATTTTGTGGAAAAGTGATACAGATCTTTAACGCTTCTGCACAATAAATAATACTTAAAAAAATATTTAATGTTTTCATTTAGCTCATCTTCGTACATCACATTACCGATTTACGTTGACGTCGAATAATTCCTTCGTGGTGCGCCGTTTTTCTTTTCTTAGTGTATTTTCGACAATACATACTTCTGTTAGATGTTTGTACATGAAAATATGGATAAGAATTCTTCATTGGTGTCGGTGCAATCGAATGAACAACTCTAAAAATATAATTTCTTATTTGTATCGTATTATTCCTGATTCTTCAAGCCCTTTTCAATATATCGTCTCTTTGTCAATCTTTGAGTCAGCTTTCATTTCCGCAAGTCTGTGATAATCTTCGTATTCTTCTTGGCTTTAAATATAACACTGGAAACCAAAACTCTGCTGAGAAGTCTATAAAATGTCAAAGCTTGTGCAACAGGTCTTAGAAAAGCTGTTACGTGGTAAATAAGACGGATTCACAGCACCCCTAGCCCACTAAACATAACTGCCTGTAAGAGAACAGAATTTTCTAAAGCTATTTGCAGATTTGTTCGCAAAGAAACGATAACATGGGAACCAAATACCGTTCCACTGATACTGCTTAAGGAGCAACCATTACACGGAGGATATAACACGATACCGCAGTAAGAGCCACGCCTCTCCATCAGCCACAAGTACTTCTGTCAATTATGAAACATAACAGGTTATATATTATCAGAAGTATAACGAGGTAGTTCTGAATTAATTCTGTTTTTAGAACCCTCGTAAACACGTCAGAAGAAGGTGTGGCACGGTAGCTGTAGAACAGAAAGAAGATCGATAAACTGTTTGTAGTACGTGATGGGCTTGCTTCTAAAACAGCACGTGATAGGTTTATGCAGCCATACATTTTGATCTATCGGTTACATTTACGAATGTTTAGATTCTAGGTATTGTTATTAACATGGTATGAGCCAATAACACATTAAAATAATTATTTTCAATTACGACTTGTAAATTATGTGGTATAATATTCATCTTCTGGATGATGCACCAAACGATTCATTTCAATCGAAATATGTAAAACTGAAACGTCACATGTTTTATAGTTAACGAAGGTTTTATTTTCTACAAGGGCGTTATCGCGTACAGTAATTTCTTTAAACTGGTGCATACGTTCTTAATCCGACGACACAAATCCTAGGTTATCTCGATACAATAGTTACAAGCCTCTATTAGTGGAACTCCCAGTTTGATGATAAGACGTGGGATTTTTCCTGTCTGTTAGAAACTGTCAGCAAGAAATCAAGAGAATGCGAGTCAAAACTGTCTAAATGGGAGTTGAAAGGAGGTGGTAGTGGATATGCAGCGCTCAACAGCGAGGTCGTCAGCGCCCTTACTCAACCAATTGGATAAAAATGTGGATTTCTTTTGTGGAGAGTATGGACCAAATGGTAAAATATAAAGTTTAATATAAGTCACTCTCACGTTCACGCAACCACCAAAAGTCGAAATACAAGTCTCAGCCACTGGCCATCCCATGGGTTGCAGGAAAGTTAAGATGCTGGCCACAGCCTCATCCTACTGGGATTCTGCAGTCAAGGAAGCTGACGATTAGCAGACAACCTCAACTAAGACGATGGTTTACAGCTAGAAAAATGTTTGAAACCCCTAATTTCACGTCTGCACTCTCAAAGGAAATATGTTGTCTTCGTGCTATCCATAATTATCAATAAGACACTCTGTAAGCAATGTGCATTCGCTCACTCTGAGCTTGCTTTGTTTTACTGTGAGGCATATCAGATTTAATCTGTGATTGATGCTCTTCTCACCAACATTGTTATCTCTTAAGCGTGCGCGTTTACTCCAGTGTGTAAAGCGATTTAAAAACTTGCATGCGACTCGCCTTGAGAAAGGGCGAAAAGTTGTGAGCAGAAATATCGCAACACGAATGAAAAATATTGCGGATGCACGTCCGAAAAATGATGGAATAAAACAAACGTTATAACATTCTAAATCTTTACTCTTCTTGTCTATGCCGGCCGGAGTGGCAGAGCGGTTCTAGACGCTGCAGTCTGGAACCGCGCGACCGCTACAGTCGCAGGTTCGAATCCTGCCTCGGGCATGGATGTGTGTGATGTCCTTAGGTTAGTTAGGTTTAAGTGGTTCTAAGTTCTAGGGGACTGATGACCTCAGAAGTTAAGTCCCATAGTGCTTAGAGCCATTTGAACCATTTCTTCTTGTCTACATAATTATTTCTCAGTCACCCAGGTGACGAACGCATTTCTCCCAACGAGAGACCAGTTAGTTGATGCCGTCGCTGTAGAATGTTTGACTTTGTTGACGGAGCCACAGGGCCACCTATACTTGCACTGCTTCATCACTATCGAAGTGATGCCCTCGCAGGTGCTCTTTAAGATTTGGGAACAGATGGAAATCGGATGCGGCCAAGTCGGAACTATGTGGAGGATGGTCGATTACAGTGTCAAACTGAAGGATTGGGTGCTCCATGTGTGGACGAACTCTTCGAATTCGAAACTCGATAGAGGCACGCTACTTCTCACTCACCGACATCATTACTGTACACTCCGTAATATTACGCTCTACAATTCGGAAGCCTGTAGCGGCACAGGGTTCCACGTACATTTACATATTAATATTAAACTTTTTATTCCTCAAAAGGACGTGTGTCATTACACGATATTCAAGAGACCACCTTCGTATGTCAACGACCATCTCTCAACACTTCTATTGCCAAAGTTAAGTAGAGGTTGTTGTTAAAACAACAGTGCAACAGAGCGTCAGTGGACTCTGACCAGGTGGGCTGAGACGTCACTGCTTCCTTCTGAACATACAACGAATTCAACCGGCAAGTTGTAGGCGGAACTACATCTTAAGGCAGCAAGACTGGTGACAGGTTCGTGTGATCCGTGGGAGATGATGGAAATGTCTGCATTGGCAGACGTCTGGAGACAGTTGTCAAGAACCCCCCACCCCCAAGCCTATTTAGAGACCAAGACAATCAGTATTAAGTGAAGAATATACGGCAGTCCCCTGCGAATTGCTCCCTTAGGGTCGGCGAATCACTTAATCAGTGATTCTTCCCGCGTGTCGTACAGAATGGAACAGTGAACCCCAGTATGTAGTACATGGGAAGCGCCTTCTGCCATACACTTTAATGGTTTGTATAGTATACTTATAGCGACGTTGTGCTGTCTATTTAGCAGATATGTAACTCCTCCCTCAGACATCCTTAAGTCTGTCTAAATAAATGCATGCAGTATCTGAAATAATATACACACAGTCAATCCGTTATCTAAAGAAGCAACGGTACAAGCAGACAACTCAAGAAGACACTAACGACAGCTTTTCTGTCATCGAGCCACATACACCTCTACCACAGACATGAAGGTCATCAATAAAGACATCTGCGTGTATCAATAATGTCCCTGGTTTTTTTTCATTTTTTCGCATGTAGAAAGCATTTAGAGGTCAAAATCAAGTTGAATAAAATGTGAAAAAAGGGTAGTGAAATGAGACATATCTATCTGTTGTGCGGCGCATGGACAGCCACCAAGTTTGCTGTGGGCCTGTTTGAGAAGATGCAAAATGGCTCTGAGCACTATGGGGCTTAACATCTGAGGTCATCAATCCCCTAGACTTAAAACTACTTAAACCTAAGGACATCACACACATCCATGTCCGAGGCAGGATTCGTAGCAGCAGCGGATTGCAGGACTGAAGCGCCTAGAACTGCTCGGCCACAACGGCTGGCTTGAGAAGATGTACAAGAACGCATTAAAGCAAGCAATGAAATATGGACATACAGAATGTGCCATAATTAGTAGCGAAAATTGAAGTAAGTAGAATTACACGATAATAAAAGGAAAAATTTTCCAGTAAACATGTGTGATAATTGCGAATGAATGGTTAAGAGCTGCCACTGACTTCATTGTACAGGCCGAACAGAACTCCATGGACAGCCTTTCACAGGTTGTTGCTGGAAACCTTAGTATTTTGGGGTGAATAGGACACACGGTCTCCGGCGGCTCGTTACTGAGTAATAGTTTAATTATGATTTATTCGCTTTCTTAGCCAATTACCTTTTTTATGTGGAATTACACGAGTATAACTGAAAATGACTGTAATGTGCAATCATTCTAATACGGAAGGAACTGGTTTCTCGTGGGCACTTGTGTAAAGACTCAAAAGTCTGATAAGATTTCCGTCCGTCTAGGAATAGTCCAACATAGTGCCGTTGTGCTGCTCTCAATCACGTTAATCGAACCCACACACAAGGCCTAGTCTTCATCACTAAATCTGTCCTTAGCGTTGTTTATCACAGTTAACTTACAACCAATACTGCCAGAAAAAGAAACACTAGACATAACCGAGCAGTGCTGAATTCGAGCTCGAGGACATAGCCTGGTGTCAACAGCAAGGGGCGTGAGTGAATGGAAAAACTTTGTTTGCAAACAAGACGGAGACCACGCACCTGCATCATCTGCAATGTTTACGTGAAAATACACGTGCATCCGAGCATCACGGCATCCAGAAAGACTCGTTTCATGTCTGGAATTACTCCACCCCGTATGCACATATCTACATCTACATCTATATATACATGGGTACTCTGTAAATTACATTTAAGTGCCTGGCAGAGGGTTCATCGAACCACCTTCACAATTCTCTGTTATTCCAATCTCGTATAGCGCGCGGAAAGAACGAAGACACAGAGTGCACACTGGCTTTCTTCCCCATGATGGATCAATAGCACATTTTGCTGACGATGTGAGATGACATCTAATGCGCCACTATGATCCAAGATCGATAGATTGGGCAGGAATTGTAAGTTGGCCTCCAAGATGAACTGACTTCACATCTCTGGATATTTTTGTCTGCGTTCACCACAAGTCAGTCCTGCTCGTATGGTTGAAGTACCGGGACAGCGACTTTCACAGTCTTGCGAAGTTTTAAGGCGATGTTTGAATGAATTAGTTACTGAGTGCGGAGACGACTGCCGTTTCGCACCCAAATACGAGGACGACACGTGGAACATCTTTTTTTAACAAGTGTGGCTTCATATCCTGGGACACCGCAAAATTTTACTGACACACACTCTTAATTTTTAATATGTAAATTAATATTTGAATATCGATGGGTTTAATTCCTAAGTTACAAATTACCGTGACAAAAAGAATCGTTCAGATAAATGTTGTTCTTGTCAGACTGTGACGTAAGAAATACATATTTTGATTGTGTGAACCCTTGCGTGGTTTTTACGTGATCAGAGCTTGCAGGGAGGTGGAGACACCATGCTAAAGGCGTGGTAGCGGGGCAGCCAGAAGATGGCGACGATCAGGTAAGAACTGAACAGGCGTATGAGCCAGAAAGGCGACGGTTTCTCTTTCCTTCCTTCTTACTGATTCCGCCTGTTCTCACTGTCACTGTCACTATATCTTTCCTCTTTGTCATTGTCATATACTCTGTCTCTCGTATCACTGGCACTCACCCACTGGTCTCTGCCTCTTTATTCCTCCCCACCTGGCACTGTCTCCTTGAGTCTTTTCCTAGCACTGCTCTGTCTCTGTCAACTATGTTGCACTGCCACAATGTCACTGTGCCATTGTCTCCTTCGCTTTTTCTATAACACAACCACTGCCTACTATCTTTCAGTACTTATTACTTTTCTGTCTCTCTGCCACTGCCATTGTCTTCATCTCACTGAGCATAAAAAAGGGCGAATATGTTCGCATGCTGAAATATTTGGGAAATATTTTGAAGGTTCTGAGGAAGGTCGAATGAGGCAATTGGTACCCCACTATTCAGTCACAGTGTTTTAAATAAACAGAAACATACTGGAATACTGTGCATTTTTCCGCTGTGACTCTCCTTTGCCCTGCTGCAGTATGGCGTGTACTCGTATGAAACGAAATATATTGGTCAGAAAAATTTAAATAGTTCACTGATTTGAAATTGAAATATCGCAGAACTAATTTTACACCTCAGACTGGGTTATATGTTAAAAAAAATTGCGCATGCTTCAATACTAGAACATGGGATTCCCAGATGAAAACGGAGACACGTTTTCGCCACACCGGATTTTACGTGTACAAGCAAGGTAACTTTGAAACGATCTATCTCGGAAATACACAAAGATATCAAGAACATTTTCAAGGCTGTTAGAGTTCGGGATCTGAGGAATATATCGTCAAATTTTGAGCCATTTGCTGTGCATAGCCGTCTTGGAATCCTTGGCTGGGATTTGGACTGTTGGTGACTCCAAAACTATAGCAAAACGAACCTTTTGTGCGGTTTTCCGAGGAACCGCCAATGAACTAATGGTGCCTATGTAAGTCCCACCAAACCGTAGACCAGAGGGAATACAGAAAGAACCAACCGATTTGCTCCATTTGCCTAAGCAGGAGGAAGTGTGTAGTATTCATGTGTGGAGCGTGTATTGTAGCAGTGTGACACTATGGCTACCCTTCTGTTGGGTATATACCGCGTGATCAAAAAGTCAGTATAAATTTGAGAACTTAATAAACCACGGAATAATGTAGATAAGAGAGGTAAAAATTGACACACATGTTTGGAATGACATGGGATTTTATTAGAACGAAATAAAAAAAGTTCACAAAATGTCCGACAGATCTCTTTCGCGCGTCGTTTGGTGATGATTGTGTGCTCAGCCGCCACTTTCGTCACGCTTGGCCTCCCAGGTCCCCAGACCTCAGTGCGTGCGATTATTGGCTATGGGGTTACCTGAAGTCGCAAGTGTATCGTGATCGACCGATATCTCTAGGGATGCCGAAAGGCAACATCCGACGCCAATGCGTCACCATATCTCCGGATATGCTTTACAGTGCTGTTCACATTATTTCTCGACTACAGCTATTGTTGAGGAATGATGGTGGACATATTGAGCATTTCCTGTAACGAACATCATCTTTGCTTTGTCTTACTTTGTTATGCTAAATATTGCTATTCTGATCAGATGAAGCGCCATCTGTCTGACATTTTTTTGAACTGTTGTATTTTTTGGTTCTAATAAAACCCCATGTCATTTCAAGCATGTGTGTCAATTTGTACCTCTCTATCTACATTATTCCGTGATTTATTCAGTTTTCAAATTTATACTGACTTTACAATTTGTTTAGAAACCAGATGGCAGTTATAAGAGTCGAGGGGTATGAAAGGGAAGCAGTGGTTGGGAAGGGAGTGAGACAGGGTTGTAGCCTCTAAATGGTTCAAATGGCTCTGAGCACTATGGGACTTAACATCTATGGTCATCAGTCCCCTAGAACTTAGAACTACTTAAACCTAACTAACCTAAGGACATCGCACACATCCATGCCCAAGGCAGGATTCGAACCTGCGACCGTAGCAGTCGCGCGGTTCCGGACTGAGCGCCTAGAACCGCTTTTTTTTTAATTTAAAGTGCTCTACCAACTTTTTTTATTATTACTAAGAGTGTTCAGTTATGAGTAGGTGGAGACAAGGCGGGCAGGTGTCAGATCCCGAGGCCTGGCCGCGATGTCATCACGAGGCAGAGAAAATCCCTGACCCCGTCGGGAATCGAACCCGGGGACCCGGGCGTGGGAAGCGAGAACGCTACCGCACGACCACGAGCTGCGGACGTTTGTAGCCTCTCCCCAATGTTATTCAATCTGTATATTGGGCAAACAGTGAAGGAAACAAAGGAAAAATTCGGAGTAGGTATTAAAATCCATGGAGAAGAAATAAAAACTTTGAGGTTCGCCGATGGCATTGGAATTCTGTCAGAGACAGCAAAGGACTTGAAAGAGCAGTTGAACGGAATGGACAGTGTCTTGAAAGGAGGATATAAGATGAACATCAACAAAAGCAAAACTAGAATAATGGAATGTAGTCGAATTAAGTCGGGTGATGCTGAGGGAATTAGATTAAGAAATGAGACACTTAAAGTAGTAAAGGAGTTTTGCTATCTGGGGAGCAAAATAACTGATGATGGTAGAAGTAGAGAGGATATAAAATATAGACTGGCAATGGCAAGGAAAGCGTCTCTGAAGAAGAGAAATTTGTTAACATCGAGTATAGATTTAAGTGTGAGGAAGTCTTTTCTGAAAGTGTGTAGAGAGTAGCCATGTGTGGAAGTGAAACATGGACGATAAATAGTTTGGACAAGAAGAGAATAGAAGCTTTCGAAATGTGGTGCTACAGAAGAATACTAATGATTAGATGGGTAGATCACATAACTAATGAGGAGGTATTGAACAGAATTGGGGAGAAGAGGAGTTTGTGGCACAACTTGACAAGAAGAAGGGACCGGTTGGTAGGACATGTTCTGAGGCATCAAGGTATCACAAATTTAGCGTTGGAGGGCAGCGTGGAGGGTAGAAATCGTAGAGGGAGACCAAGAGATGAATACACTAAGCAGATTCAGAAGGATGTAGGTTGCAGTAAGTACTGGGAGATGAAGAAGCTTGCACAGGATAGGGTAGCATGGAGAGCTGCATCAAATCAGCCTCAGGACGAAAGAGCACAACAGCAACAACTGACATTTTGATCACTCGGTAAATGCTTTCTAGCGCAAGGGTTATCCAAAACACTTAACCCCACCTTCCTTATCTCCAATAGAAGCCGAGGTATGAGCACGGGAAAATCCAGGTTTCATTTGTGGCGTTTTGGAATATATTGGTAAGCATGTCGTTGCGTGCATAGCGATACATCTTTCTATACACACACACACACACACACACACACACACACACACACACACACACATTGTCGCCTTTACCAAGCGTGACGTGCCATCGCGATGAACGTAGCAGGGGAGATGAAGTGCGGCGCCGCTTATAAATAGGGAGACGCCGACAGAGCGAGAGGTCGGCGTCGTTTGTGGCTGCGGCAGCGGGATGACATGGGTAGGGTTGGGCGCGGCGGGGAGGACGGGAGGGGGGGGGGGGGGGCGACAGTAAAAATACGCGGCCGCGCGCTGAATGGCGCGGCTGGCGACTGGCGGCGTCCGAGTCCATTGAGCGCGGCTGCGACAGGACGGGAATACCCGCAAGCGGCCGCGGCAGGAGGCGCGGCTGGACAGGTGGCGGTCGCCGCGCCCTGCCGGCCTCCGTCCTGCTCTCCACGAGCGCCGCCTCACGACATCAGCCGCCTCCATCGGCAGCACTCCAAAAGTGCGAATTGTAACATTGTGTGATTGCCTTATCATTTTAAATCATTCACTAATCGAGCAGTCGCTCGGCAACAGCTACAGTTCGCAAATAACGTTGTGAGAATGTAAAAGGTGAACGACCTGTGACGTAACTTGTTTATTGTAGAAGCGCCGTCAGCGACGCAGTGAGTTATCGATTTTGAAAACGGCGGCGCGAAAAATGGACACAAGCTGTTACACATTCTGTTGTGGTTGGCAGGAGTACACCGTGTTACTAGAGGAGGCCGCAATGCACGCGTTTTAGCTCACGCAGGCTGGCGTGAGGTCTGGAACAGGACAAGGAAATTAGACTTTGGAAAAACGGACGTAGCTGGTGGAATACTTAACTTTAATCCATTAATGATGAACGTCGGATTTGACGGTACATGATTCACAATATCAATAGTAACTGATAATGGCGCCTTGCTAGGTCGTAGTAAATGACGTAGCTGAAGGCTATGCTAAACTACCGTCTCGGCAAATGAGAACGTAAGTAGGCAGTGAACCATCGCTAGCAAAGTCGGCTGTACAACTGGGGCGAGTGCTAGGAAGTCTCTCTAGACCTGCCGTGTGGCGGCGCTGGGTCTGCAATCACTGATAGTAGCGACACGCGGGTCCGACGTATACTACCGGACCGCGGCCGATTTAAAGGCTACCACCTAGCAAGTGTGGTGTCTGGCGGTGACACCACACATTCTTTTGATGTACGAGATATTCTGGATGAACAGTTACTCATTTTACTCTTGTCTCCTGTAACTTATGTCGGACGCGCATGTCTTGCCGCCGTATTATTATCGTTAAACATAATATTTTTTTAGTGTAAAGTAAAAGTGGAATAGTGAAAGTGCAATACTGCATAGCAGTAGATTTATTGTGCGACGTGTATGTGAAAACGTCAAAGGAATTATTTTCATTACGAGAAGAGAAGTGCAGTCAAAACGGCATCCATGTTAAATCCTTCATTGCAGTATAAGTTCATCTATTAATTGCCATAAATTCAGAGTTAAATGGAACTGGTGCATGGACTATTTATTTAAAATAGAATCTATGTCTCATCCCTTCACGAAGTTATTTAATTTTCTTTATGTTTCTGCCAAATAGAGAGTTCACAGTCACGAATTCTTTCGTCGAAATCGGACGGAAGTTGCATGCGGCGAAATATTTTCTCTGCGCCATATTCTACTGGTTAATGCATGATAAACTACGGTCCCTTAGGAAATTCATGTTGAGCTATCCAAAAATAATTGTATTTTGAATACGCATTTACTCTCCTCTGCAATGCAACTTCCGACTGATCAGACGATCCAACAAGAAACAGTCGCACACGGTCGGCGTTCGCAAATATATTTTCACCGCTTGTTATAGCTATATGTTACAGCACAAAAGTGAACATATTGTTGTAATTAGCGACTACGAACGGGGACATTTATAACTGTATGTTTATGTATACACATTACGTAAACATACCGTTAATAGGATCGAACACGGGGGGGGGGGGGGGGGGAGGTGAGGAAGAGGGCAAAAGGCCATTCAGACCAGCCCTTAAGGCTTTTACATTATACAGATAAAACAGCACACAATTTGATTTTATAACCGGACTCACCAGTCAACCGCGGGCAGAAAAAGATAAGTAAAAAATTAGACTACTTAGGAATAGTATTACATAAATTATGAGGGGCGTTCAATGACATCTACATCTACATCCACACGGATACTCTGCAAATCACATTTAAGTGCCTGGTGGAGGGTTCATCGAAACACCTTCACAATTCTCTATTATTCCAATCTCGTATACGAGCTCTGATTTCCCTTATTTTATCGTGGTGATCGTTCCTCCTATGTAGGTCGGTGTCAACAAATAATTTCGAATTCGGAGGAGAAAGCTGGTGATTGGAATTTCGTCAGAAGATTCCGTCGCAACGAAAAACGCCTTTCTTTTAGTTATGTCCAGCCCAAATCCTGTATCATTTCTGCGACTCTCTCTCCCATATTTCGCGATAATACAAAACGTGCTGCCTTTCTTTGAACTTTTTCGATGTACTCAGTCAGTCCTATCTGGTAAGGATCCCACACCGCGCTGCAGTATTCTAAAAGAGGACAGACAATCGTAGTGTAGGCGGTCTCTTTAGTAGGTCTGTTACATTTTCTAAGTGTCCTGCTAATAAAACGCAGCCTTTGGTTAGCCTTCCCCACAACATTTTCTATATGTTCTTTCCAATTTACGTCGTTCGTAATTGTAATACCTAGGTATTTAGTTACAGCTTTTAGATTAGACTGATTTATCGTGTAACCGAAGTTTAACGAGTTCCTTTTAGCACTCATGTGGATGACCTCACACTTTTCCTTATTTAGAGTCAACTGCCACTTTTCGCACCATTCCGATATTTTTTCTAAATCGTTTTGCAGTTTGTTTTCATCTTCTGATGACTTTATTAGTCGATAAACGACAGCGTCATCTGCAAACAACCGAAGACGGCTGCTCAGATTGTCTCCCAAATCGTTTATATAGATAAGGAACAGCAAAGGGCCTATAACACTACCTTGGGGAACGCCAGAAATCACTTCTGTTTTACTTGACGACTTTCCGTCAATTACTACGAACTGTGGCCTCTCCGACAGGAAATCACAAATCCAGTCACATAACTGAGACGATATTCCGTAAGTACGCAATTTCACTACGAGCCGCTTGTGTGGTACAGTGTCAAAAACCTTCTGGAAACCCAGGAATACGGAATCGATCTGAAATCCCTTGTCAGTAGCACTCAACACTTCATGTGAATAAAGAGCTAGTTGTGTTTCACAGGAACGATGCTTTCTAAACCCATGTTGACTATGTGTCAATAGACCGTTTTCTTCGAGGTAATTCATAAAGTTAGAACATACTATATGTTCCAAAATCTGCTGCATATCGACGTTAACGATATGGACCTGTAATTCAGTGGATTACTCCTACTACCTTTCTTGAATATTGGTGTGACCTGTGCAACTTTCCAGTCTTTGGGTACGGATCTTTCGTCGAGCGAACGGATGTATATAATTGTTAAGTATGGTGCTAATGCATCAGTATATTCCGGAAGGAACCTAATTGGTATACTGTCTGCACCAGAACACTTGCTTTTATTAAGTGATTTAGGTTGGTTCACTACTCCGAGTATATTTACTTCTACGTTACTCATGTTGGCAACTGTTCTCGATTCGAATTCTGGAATATTTACTTCGTCTTCTTTTGTAAAGGCATTTCGGAAGGCTGTGTTTAGTAACTCTGCTTTGGCAGCACTGTCTTCGATAGTATCTCGATGCTGTCGCGCAGAGAAGGCATTGATTGTTTCTTGCCGCTAGCATACTTCACATACGACCAGAATCTCTTTGGATTTTCTGTCAGGTACTATACAATGAGTTTTACAACACATTTTTTGTCGGCCAATTTCGGTTGAAAAAATGCCGAATTTGCTGTGGGACAGCGTAGGATATTCCCGTTGAACCCCTATAGTTCCGATAGGGGGCGGCGCCATTTGCAGCCTTCAAAATTATCATTGAGTTTCTTTTGGCGGAAAAAATGGTTCAGATGGCTCTGAGAACTATGGGACTTAACTTCTGAGGTCATCAGTCCCCTAGAACTTAGAACTACTTAAACCTGCTGTAAGCTTCCGCTTCTGTTTTGCTCTTTTCTGCTGATGGTTAAGCCTGAGAGCCGAAAATATAAGTGAAAAATTTTGCACAACGGATTTTATAACGCTAATTTGTCGCCCTGACACTTATACGCTCTCCAGAAGGGTAAGCTTATCCTTTGCTCTATATGTGGCGTTAACTAGTTGTATGCAAATCTTATTAGTTTCTAACCATATCCTCAGTATACGCTAGAATGTTCAGATGTGCTGACCTACAAACACTGCCTCCACCAGGTGGTTGCAAACATGAAATACACAAATAAAGACATAATAAAATGACAAAGGAGAATACTAGCTATGAAATGATACACTCAGTAGTGTTAAATTCTTTACTCTTCTGCAATTCACTCTATTCAAGATTACACAGTACGAGCAACATTATAGTTCTGCCTATTAACATTTGGTAATCGCTCTGTCTGGCACTGTCCTGTGATATATTCACGGTCGTTAATTTGAATGCAGAATACTGACATCAGCTATGGCAATTGCAATTATATTTAGAACTACACTCGCGACTAGCAACGTGAAGCCTCAGCATAGAACGAAAAAGACACGTGATCAGCAATTTACTTTACTTCCCTCGCACGACCACTACAGTGATCTGACGCTTATCGCTGCAAAGGTTCTCGGCTCAACGAGATAATATAAATTCTACTTCACCAAAAGCTTCCGTGGGCACCTCCACGGCTGCCGTGGAACACCAGACGATCCTCAGGCTCTCGCTACAAGTACTCTGTCCCAGTAACGAGGTCGCACACCTCGCCAGGACCAACCTCTCTCCTCGACGCTCCAGGAACAAGTGTTTCTCAGTCGCTACGCTTTTTCGTAGCTCCTGTTCTTTTTTCTTCCCCCTTTTAATGTGTGTGGCCAATCATGTTGCTGGAAGGAGTTCGTTTCCGAGCGCCGACCAATCTCATTTTTGCAACCGACCGAAGCTTCTAGAAGCTTCCAGACTGTTCCAGAAGTTTCCACTCCGGCCGTTGGGAAAACTACCTACACGTCGCCACGCGTTTTGTGAGCGAGCCCCCGTGTCTTCTCCTTGTCCTCGGCACGTGGCTCCCGCTAAGCCGCGGTCCACCCGCCTGGGGTTTCCGGAGTAGCTTACGGGCGCTGTTGTCTTCAGCTCTCAGGCTTGCCTGCCACACTTGTGTCTTTCCCGTTCTCCTGCCAGCCTCCCGTCTCCGTCCGCTTCACTATCGCCCAACGTGCAGATATTCTGCTACAAATTAAGATCCCTAGCCGATGTCAGTATCTTCAATGGTTTTATGTCTCGATGTTTATACTTCTGGAGTGGTCGTTGTAATGTCGCTCAAAATGATGCCACCTTACACTGCCTAACCTAAGGACATCACACACATCCATGCCTGAGGCAGGATTCGAACCTGCGACCGTAGCGGTTGGGCGGTTCCAGACTGTAGCGCCTAGAACCGCTCGGCCACTTGGCGGAAAACCACAGCATCGTAGATATTCATAGGCGCTTGCAGAATGTCTACAGAGACCTATCAGCTAACAAAAGCAGAGAGAGTCGTAGGGCAGGCGTCTGTCGTCATGGCAACAATGTCGCGCAAACCTGTCTGATGTTCCGCGTACCGGCCGGTGACACACAGCTTTGACTCTTGCCATCCTGGAACGTGCGTGCACACCGCTCATTCAAGGTGATCGTCGATCCCGGTAAACTCATAGTGACTGTCTTCTGGGACTCTGAAGGGTTTATTGTCTTTGACGTCCTCCCTGATGGTGCAACGATCAACTGTGGAATGTAATATACTACCGTCAGGACACTGAAGAAACGATTTCAGCGTTTTCGTCGCCACAAAAATGCAAACGAACTACTTCGCCATGACAACGCAAGGCCTCACACAATGCGCACCCGAGAGGACCTCACAAAACTTCACTGGACTGTTTTTCCTCATCCACGCTAGAACTCGGATCTCACTCCTTCCGAATTCCATCCGTTTCATCCAACGCAGGATGCAGTCTGCAGGAAGCGGCACTTGGATGACGGGGAGGTTGTTGATGCGGCACGCCGCTGGCTCCGACATCGACGTCAACCTGGCGGGCACACAGACCCCCCCCAATAAGGTGGCGTAAGGTTGTCGCATTGAACGGAGAGTGTGGCGAAAAATAGGTTTTCATAGACAGAAGAGTGGGGAATGATATGATGTGTTTAAATCCTGAATAAAACCAACCTGCCCATTTAAAAAAAAAAAAACAAAAAAAAACAAAGAAAACGCCTCTCGTATCTCACGGAAAGCCATCTCACGACGTAGTAACTGAAAATCGTTGCCATGATGGCAACACGTTAGGAGTTAAAAGTATCGTTTGGTGCTGCATACACAAGGTGTTGTGCTTTGGATACCCAGTGTGACTATAGGTTCATAGATCTGGTGTGGTAAACATAGTCAAATGTCGTAGTTTCCAAAGTTGTACTTTGAACATAGCAGTCATATCGATGGGCACAAACCATATACTCGCATAATCTTCTATGACACCCCATTAAATAAGCGCAATAATCCGTACAAACTGAACTCACTTTACACAATTGTATTTGCTTTGGAATTAAAGTCTGCTAGATTTTTGTAAATGACGCCATACTTGCCGTCGACTACACTGTTTACTATAATTTCCACTGTTATAACTTCGATCCTGACTAATTTTCAAGTGGTTAGTATGCTGAAAATACAGCAGCTGTCAACATTGATAAAATAAGTAAAAAGGATGTGAGCCCATATGACTCATGTCAACATTTACCGTATAAGACATGGTATCTACAAATATTACTTAACAAATTATTCAGTCATACGTATTTAGTAAACATAGCATTGTATTTTTAACTACTAAATCACTTGAAAATGACGTACTTACATTAAATTAAAATTTGGCCCAAAAATGCGAACCTTCTAATACAATATTACTTTACTGGTAGACGCTGAACAGTTTTTTTGACCTGCATAATTTAGTTTAATTTCGCATATCTGTATCAGATTTTGCTATCACACGAGCAGTAATTCAAAATAAAAACGTTATTTTTTTTAAAAAAATTGTGATTCAATATTTAACACTTCTATTTGTCGGTTAATATAGGATTGAAATGAAAGGAAAGAAATGTCAAAATAGGAAGACTGGAACCAGCAAGTATACTCGTATTATCGGTATTTCACGCTACGCGATCGGCTACAGAAAACTGTATTAATAATTTACTATTGTTCTGTAGTTAACAGCGTTCGGAAATCTTCTAATCTTCAAAATCAATTTTTTAAATTATTTATAGAACTGCGTTGTTTTGTTTTTGGAAGCTGGTATCGGGAGAATGAGCTTTATATTTAATAAATACGAAGAAAGCCATTCCTTAAGGTCTTCCAGTTCAACGTCGATTGTGTAAAGCAGTATTTCTCGATGTTTCCTCAATCACTGACCATTTCGAACGGATTAGTGCTCCTTTAATTTAGTCTATCTACGATAACGCGGGTTTATATCGGTAGCTGTGGATTTAATTACTTGGTTAAATACAGCAACCAAGTACTTCGCCCGCCGCGGTGGCCAAGCGGTTCTAGGCGCTTCGGTCCGGAACTGCGCGACTGCTACGGTCGCAGGTTCGAATCCTGCCTCGGGCATGGATGTGTGTGATGTCCTTAGGTTGGTTAGGTTTAAGTAGTTCAAAGTTCTAGGGGACTGATGACCTCAGATGTTAAGTCCCATAGTGCTCAGAACCATTTTTGAACCAAACACTTCTTTCCTATCAGTGTATCATATATCCATTTTGCTGACAAAAAATGTTTCAAATGGCTCTGAGCACTATGGGACTTAACTTCTGAGGTCATCAGTCCCCTAGAACGTAGAACTACTTAAACCTAACTAACCTAAGGACATCACACACATCCATGCCCGAGGCAGGATTCGAACCTGCGACCGTACCGGTCGCGCGGTTCCAGACTGTAGCGCCTCGAACAGGCCGGCTTTTGCTGACAAATACCGACTACTTCAACTTGTATCTTTCCATTTTCCTCCTTCACATACACCACCTGCTTCGCAAGCTAATTTTTTTCGCCTCAATAGCAAGAAAAGAGGTCGCAGTAAAGCGCTAGCACCTGATAAAATATTACGTCCCGGAGCGCAAGTGCATCCATTATTGTGGTAAACATCCGTGTGCAGTCACCGGACGCTTTTTTCTTTTAATGCCCTGCAGAGCATCAACAGTGCTTTAATCTCTGTAAATAAAGCTTCTCCGTCTACTGCGAGGTTGCATGCGAATATGAACTAGAACGAAGCGCTTGTGTATTCAGTATCGCGTTTGAAAACACATACTTTTTGTCGCGGCAGTTCCTAGGAGCGCGATGTCCCTCGCTGCTGGCGTTACCGGGAAACTTGCAGACAAACACGGACGTGCAATGCCTGGCGCACATACACTCGTGCTTCCGCAAAGAAGTACTTATGCTGTTTTAGTTGAACTCCTCTCCATCAGTAGCAATGAGTAAATTGTATCCAGTATGTTAACACATTACTCCATCGCTCCTTGGTAGAACAATTTCATATTTAAGGGTAAAAAGTAAACAGATAGCAATTGTTCCACAAAGATTAGAGCAACAAAAAAGAAGGTCTTGCTTTTCCAGTTGCTTCATTTTATGATGCGGAGTGTGAACGAAAATACGAAGCACTCGTAACCCACTCAACACATTCCACCTTTCGTAACAACAGATAGAAAATTTTCAGCTATGAACAATAACAGGATAAATTAATGGAGAATTGAAATTTAAATATTTCTTAATTATGAATCTTCCTGACAGACTACAACTTCGTGCCCGACCGGGACTCGAACCTGCGACCTCTTCTTTGCGCGGGCAATTTGTAATGGCGCAAGTGAAGCTGTGAGAGCGGTCCGTGAGACGGTAGAGCACTCGCCCACGAAAGGCAACATTCTCAGGTTCGAGTCCCGGTGCGGCACACAGTTTTAAGTGGCAAATCAGCGCACATTGCTGCAGATGAAAATTCATTCTTGAAATTTATTCCGGATCACTTCACTCTATTACTTAACAATCATCCCATTTAACATGAAGAGACTGACGAGAGAACTTGTATGCCGAGAAAATATGAAATAGATTATCTGAGTAGTGCGTGACGATTCAGATGTTAGCACCCGTCTCTTGTTTCCCTAAAATGTGTTAGTCTACATAGACACCATTTTCGGCCCTGGTCCCCCTGTTCAGAAGCGTCTGTAACATGACACGATTTGGTTTACTGACCTTCCCGAATTCACTGACTGTCTTTTGTCGGTTTTATGCAGATAAAGGGATACGAACCACGCCCCGTTATCAATAGACTTGTGCCCCTCCTTCGTTTGATGTACTGCAGGTCTTTGCTTCAGAGTATGCCTGAGAACAATAGTCATCAGAAGTAGTTTCTTTAACGTCCTTATCCCTCTCACATTGTACCTGTCCTTTAGGACCACCTGTGTCCTCGTTCTGCAACCACTAGAATCCAGCTCTGTGCTTGACGATTACATCGGTAGGATCCATTCTGAAAGCTCCAATAGGGTGGTACCCAGGGCTGCTTTAACACTTTGAAGCCAGCATGTACCACTGTTGGCTCACTGTGGATGCTACCGTCAGGTGGTGTGTGTGTGTGTGTGTGTGTGTGTGTGTGTGTGTGTGTGTGTGTTTGAGTACTACCGGTGGCTCACGCTCGGCTCTACCAATTATGGTACCAGCAATACACTGTAAGTAGGCTGTTCAGGTTTTTTTTATTGGTAACGCCACCTCTGTATGAAAAATCACTGGCTGTGCTGTGTGCAGTCTGTGGGTAGTTTGCATTGTTGTCTGCCATTGTAGTGTTAGGCAGCTGGCTGTGAACAGCACGTAGCGTTGCGCAGTTGGAGGTGAGCCGCCAGCAGTGGTGGATGTGCGGAGAGAGATGGCGGAGGTTTGTAATTTGTCATGAACTGCTATATTTATATATGATGATATCAAGGTAAATACATTGTTCGTTCTCTATTAATATCTTTCATTTGCTAACTATCCCTATCAGTAGTTAGTGCCTTCCATAGTTTGAATCTTTTATTTAGCTGGCAGTAGTGGCGCTCGCTGTATTGCAGTAGCTTGAGCAGCGAAGATTTTTGTGAGGTAAGTGATTTGTGAAAGGTATAGTTTAATGTTAGTCAGGGCCATTCTTTTGTAGGGAATTTTGAAAGTCAGATTGCGTTGCGCTAACAAAATATTGTGTGTCAGTTTAAGCACAGTCGTGTATAATTGTTAAAAGGGGACGTTTCAACACTAACGTATGATGAATCACTTATCGGCGTGGCGCAGCGAACAGATGTTAACACAGTTTTGAATGACCCTTGAACGGCAGTGCTTTCTGAACAGATGAGGTATCATATAAATGTTTATTTGACATTACAATATTGAAGTCACAGTATATGAAATTTGTCTTAAAAAAAAAAAAAAAAAAGGATTTAAATTGCCTGTTTCAGCGAACTACGTGGTCATTTTCTAATGTAAAACATGAGATGGATGCAAACTTTTTTTTTTAAGAAAAATTTTATATACTGTGACTACAGCTTCACTATTGCAGTGTCAAATAAACATTTAACTTATATTTAGTCACAGTCCTTACGAAAATTATGTCTGAATATAGATGGTATCATATAATTTGTGATTAATCTACTGCATAAATAATTTTATGTGATCCATCGATTTTTAAATAATGGAGTTAAGACTACTTTGAAAAAGAAAAGAAAAGAAAGAAACAGGCATGTTAATATAATACAATAGTAGCCTAGAGCTTCTGAATACGGCCGCCGCCCACGGTGACAAACAGGGATAGCAGCACCTCCAGATGAAGGGAATCGTAAATACGCTCGCTGCCCCACAGTTAGAAGCACAATGTTGTCAGTGTTGGCGTGAACGTGTCGAGGTTGCAGGGGACCTGCAGCAGTGACGAATCGGAGGGCCTCCATTCAGCAATATTCACTCGCGTTTTTTAAATGTTCTATTTTACTTTTTTGTAATACGTTAACGTATCGTTTAGCAAAATTTTATTTCAGTAATTCAAACATTAACATACACTATGGACTTCGAATTTTGGACCATTACTTGACCAACATAATGAGCATTATGCAAGCCATTAAAACCACCCATCACATTTGATTATTGTTAGCTCCAGTCATATAGCAAGGAAAAACAACTGCCGGACAAGTAAATAGTTAAATGTCACTGTGTTTTGTCCATTACCGATTAGAAAATGGTTGACCCATTGTGGTGGCTAGGCCGTAACATGTCAAGACTGTCAGGTGAACTTGACTATTGCTGTCTCAGTTTCACCGCATGTATTTCCGAAACGAGTCTGTCGGTCAGGCTGAATGCGGTTTTCAGGCGGTTGCTCACTCATTTAGGCACTGGAGGAGAGGGCTGTCTCGTTAAACTTTGCGCAGGTAGGGAGAATATGAACATTCATAAGAACAATTTGCAAATAAAGAAGCTCCATGTAGACTCAACCATTAGTCATCTCCTTTAGGAAAAACGTGCAAATGAGGATGTTTATACTAAAAACAGGAATACGACTACAGCGAATTCTGTATCTCTGCAGTTTGCGTCATTGATCTCAGTACTCTCACAAGCAAGAAGCCCTCTCTCTCATGAAGTTTAAGCTTGTGGATGGGAAAATAATTGTGACATATTCCACAGGACTATACCATACGCTAAAGAGATGCCACACAGCAACTCTGATATGCATTGTTCCTAACAGTGCAAGGCACGACGTGTAGCGAGAAAGAATTGACACTCTGGCCCATCAGATTACGTTAATCATTAAAGCAAGCATCCGAGTTTTAGGGTAATGAGTTCAAATAGACAAACGTAAAGGCACAATGGGAAGTAACTTAAAATTGGCAAGCGAAATGCAAAAACTGATCACGAACCCCGCAAAGTGAGCTAGTTTATCGCTTACTTTAACTTAATTTAAGAGCTATCAGACTTCAGGAGTATTCGGGCAGTCTGATTATTTAGCTTAAAGACATTAGATCTTTTGGTCTGAGTGCGTATCAAAAACCATTTTTCCGGAGAGATTTGTTAAGAATATAAAACAAGCAATATCTGTAAGCAATTTGTTGGTAATAATCTACGAATGATTAAAGTGGAACGAAACATGTAGATAATATTCTACTGCCATTTTGTAATAGGTAAAATGCCGGTTAATAAGGCAGAAGTACGAGGAATATGTTCTTCAAACTTTAGAAAATATCGATAGTTTTATGCCAGTGATCTATTATTTCCTGTGCTTTAAAAAAACGCACAATCATTATCACATAATCCTAAACAATTTTATTATTTTCACTGAAAACTAATGGCATGTCATTTTCCTCCCCCCCCCCCCCCCCCCCCCCTCCTTCCTCCTTCCACCAGAAGAAAGTGAGTTTGCGTGGTGGTCCCTTGAATAGTTCGAGATCCATAGCAAGCGCTACACTGCTATGTGGACAAACTGCGTCTCATTGTAGTAAATTCTCCTGTTAAGCTGCGCGTTGAAACACAGCTAGAGGGTACACAAACTTGATGTGGATAAACAATGGGAACAAAGAAGGCACTACGGTATTGCCTCACTGCTGGCAGTATTAACTTATGCAGCGTGTTTCAGGAGGAATAATGAATATTTGTAGGGAATAATAGTACAATCTAATTTGAATAAAACAATCCATATAAGGTGTTCTATTATTATTGTATTACTGATTACAGAGAAAGGACTGTTAGAATTTAACCCTCTCGAAATAAATAAAATAAACATTTTGGAGGGTGTTTCGTTGATATTCACAAATTCCACCTCTAGCTGCAATGCACTTTAGAATTATTTGACAACACCTTGGGGTAGGGGGGGGGGGGGAGGGAGCAGCTATGGGGGCAACACTACTTATATTCGGAACGATCAGTTCGTCTCTTGTGTTTACTTTTCCTTTATACACTACACCTTTCAGCCATCCTCAGAGGCAAATATGTAAAGGAATAAGGTCCGGGGATCCTGAAGACCAAGAAACATTACCATTTCTACCGCGCCGCATTTCGGGGATGTTTAACCTACGTATGTGTCACCTGGCGCCTAGAATGTGCAGGAGCCCCGCCAAGCTGAGGGAACATACCAATGCTTGTTATTCAAAGGAAATTCCATTAATATTGATGGAAGCGCGGTTTCGGCAAAGACTACGGGGTCTTGTAAGACGATGCCGTAACACAACAGGCCCAGTGAACTAATTGTCTACCATAATACGCCCTACATTTTACAGATAAACTTCCTTGAAAATATCTCCACAAAGGCAAGTGAGTTTTTGTCGGACCACCGATGTGAGTTAACGAAAGCCGGCCGAAGTGCCCGTGCGGTTCTAGGCGCTGCAGTCTGAAACCGCGAGACCGCTACGGTCGCAGGTTCGAATCCTGCCTCGGGCTCGGATGTGATGTCCTTAGGTTAGTTAGGTTTAAATAGTTCTAAGTTCTAGGGGACTGATGACCTCAGATGTTAAGTCCCATAGTGCTCAGAGCCATTTGAACCATTTTGAGTTTACGAATCTTATTGACATCGTCACTAGCGAAAGTGGCTTCATCGGTAAACAGAATTAATAGGATGAGTCGGCGATTTGCAGTTAGCCACGGACAAAATTCCAGCAGTCTGACTTTATCTCCTTCTGAAAGGTATTGAACCCGCTACATACGTAATATCCATCATGTTCTTGTGGCTGGAACATCTCTACGTGTACAGATTCTGCGTGTGCCTGTTGAAGAACTTCTACATTATCGACACTCCTTTTTAGTAGCACGTTCAGATGAAATGAGACTGCCGGGCACTGCAGTAGTCTCAGGATGTTAGCTGAAAACAAGAGTTAACTCTCTCGAATCTCATATTTTGCGATTAGGAAATTGTCTAAAAGCAGCTGCAGCGTTTCTGTTACAAACACATCGGCATACTCAGCATGTATAAATGCGTAGGACATACTTGAACAGTACGGTAGAAGCAGTCAACAGATCAGTCACAGTGAAACATTTCAATTATATGAATTCTATCAGAACTTTACAACTTCAAAACAAAAGTGACAGTCGATAAAGAAACCCATAGAAACTGGCGTTACAAAATGCGAAATGAAAACTTCTGTCTATAATCACCTGCATATCTGTAATCAATAAAAAATTGCACTCATGTTACATGGAATGTTCTGCACTCATGTTACATGGAATGTTCTGTTCGAATTAATCTGTTTTATCAACTCTTAAAATATTTAATACTAGCTGGAAAACCCGGCGTTGCCCGGCTGATTATTTATTAGTCCATCTGTTCGTTCCCCCGTTGTCCACCTTATCCTCTCCCCTCTCTCATTCAAACCGCTCCTCTTCCTTTCTTTGTCTGCTTCCTCCTCCCCCTCTGTCTGTTCATTTCCTCCTCCCTCAATTCTCTGCCTGTCCCTTCCTCCCCTGTTTCTGTCACCCCTTCCTCTTTTCTATCATTGTTTATCTCCTCCTTCTTCCTTTCTATGTCTTCTCCTCCCCCTTCTCTCTTTCCATTTCCTCCATATCTCTGCCCATCTCCTCCCTCCTCCTCCTATCAGTGCCTATCTCTTCCTTCCTCCTCGCTACCTGTCAGTCTCCACGTCTTCCCTTCTCACTCCACGTTATCGCACTCACCCAAATGGAGGCTGGTGGCTCTTAACCTTACAGTATTTCTTTCCAGACTGCAAGTGATGTGTGTCCTGAATTAGACTAAAATCGTTGCCGGGTTTTAGGACGAGCTTTTTACTCGTGGTTTTGCTCGCATACGGGCATGTCATATATATTTCACCTATTCTTAACGTATTTCGCGTGTATTTGACACACATCTCACCTTTCTGTGCAACGAATTTCGCCCTGCAGTTTCATTTTCACGCAAATTAATATTTATGACGTCCAATCTCAAGAACTATGTCCTGTACAATGATATAGTTTTGCAGGTACATCCAACGTGATATGTCCGTTCTGCCTACGAAATGTATTGTGTGTACAGTTAGTAGTAACGAAGCAAGAAACTGAAACGTCATGTATGACGAGGCACTTTGTCACGCATGTCAGAGTTTACGACGTCGTGTCAATTGCACTATGTGTCATAATGACATATTTTTGTAGCTACAAAAATGGTTCAAATGGCTCTGAGAACTATGGGACTTAACTGCTGTTGTCATCAGTCCCCTAGAACTTAGAACTACTTAAAACTAACTAACCTAAGGACATCAGACACATCCATGCCCGAGGCAGGATTCGAACCTGCGACCGTAGCGGTCGCGCGGTTCCGGACTGTAGCGCTTACAACCGCTCGGCCACTCCGTCCGGCTTGTAGCTACATTCAGCAGTAAATGTGGATACTGTCTACTGAAAGTGTTGCAAATAGAGTTACTAGCAACAAAGTAATAAATTTCAACGTCTTGTATAACGCAATAGTACTCGACGCATTCAATGTTTATGACGTCGTACAAAGATATAAACTTTATGCTACATTCAGTGGTATATGTGAACACTGCGTGCTAAATTCGTAAGGAATACAGCTAGTAGCAAAAGAGTAATAAATTAAAACGTCATGTTTCATGCTGTATGAACAGCGAAAATGTAGTAAGCGACATTTCTTTTCCTTTCATTATCTTGTTGGGGGGGGGGGGGGGGGGGGGCGGGGCGGTCAACTGCTGTTTGTGTATGAGAAATCGGTTGGAAACTTTCCTCATGTCAGCACGTTGTAGGTGTCGCCACCGGCGCCAACCCTTTGTGAATGCTCTGACAAGCTAATCATTCGCATATCACAGCATCTTCTTCCTCTCGGTTAAATTTCGCGTCTGTAGCACGTCATCTTCGTCGTGTAGCAATTTTAATGGCCGGTAGTGTACATACATACGTACATCTACTTACATAATTTGTCTGGGTATGGAGTCCTCCTGAACCATACTGTACGTCACAGCTTACGGTTATAGTCACAAGTATTACAGTGATAGCGTCACAGGACGTCGGTACAGCCACTACTGGCCGTGCTGAGGCCGGACATTCCTGGAGCTGTGACGTGGTGCAGTGCAGTGAGGAGGTGGCGGCGGTATCAGCTGCCGCCTCTTCCCGTGAGAGTGTCGCTGGCCGCGTTCCAGCAGCCGCGCGCCCTGCCCTGCCCGTGATACGCACTCTGTGAGGCTGGCTGCCGCCTCCACTCCACACTACGGTACGCTTCACATCTGCTCCGGGATACTTCAGTGTTCCCTGCGTTACGCCAGCAGTACTTCATTCACGGGCCAATGAGAACACATGTTTATCATTACAAATGAGAAAAAGTTCCACCACAGCTGTATCTTCAATATGTGTTTATTCGCCGGCCGGGTGGCCGAACGGTTCTAGGCGCTACAGTCTGCGACCGCGACGGTCGCAGGTTCGAATCCTGCCTTGGGCATGGGTGTGTGTGGTGTCCTTACGTTAGTTAGGTTTAAGTAGTTCTAAGTTCTAGGGGACTGATGACCTCAGAAGTTAAGTCCCATAGTGCTCAGAGCCATTTGAACCATTTGTCTTTATTCTATCACACGACCGCCATCCTCAGGCCCCATCACTGCTGAAAAAGTATTTGATTTCCTTGGCGCATTTACTCTGTGACCCCTGTTACTTTGAACGAGATCCTGAACATGGGCTTCGCACGACAGATTACTATCTATCTGAACACCTAGAAATCTGAACTGTTCAGTTCCACTAATCATATGCCCGTTCTATGAAATTATAACGTTGGCTAGCTTTCAACAGGTATCTATCATCGACACCGTGTTGTTTCCAATGGCATTGGATCCCACAGTAAATGCGCCAAGGAAATAAAATACTCTTCCAGCAGTGATGGGGCTTGAGGATGGCGGTAATGTGCAGCCGAAACTAGTCGTGCAATAGAATGAAGATATTCTCAAGATACAGTTGTCGTGGTACTTTTTCTTATAGGTATCATCGGCTGAAGACGCTCGTCCATGCAATAAGACGGACATCCATAAATTTATCATTACATTTTGTGGGTAGCTTAATCCAAAGATTTTTTAGGCATCGAATCCAAATAAGTCCCGTAGAACCAAATTGAGGAGCAAATCTCCAAGGTCATGGAACGCGTCAGTACATGAAATGACTACATAAAAGTAATAACAGAAATAAGAAATAAATGTTTATGAACCTGAAAAAAGTCAGTCCATCAACAATACAATAAGAATCAGTTTGATTTTTCAAGGAAATCCTCGACAGAATAGAAGGAGTGACCCATGAGGGAGTTCTTCAGTTTAGATTTGAAAGCGTGTCGACTACTGCTAATACTATATTTTTGAATTCGAGTGGTAGCTAATTGAAAATATATGCATCAGTATACTGCACACCTTTTTGCACAAGAGTTTTGGAAGTCCAATCTAGATGCAGGTTTGATCCAGTGTTGAACACAACATCCTTTACTACCAAGCTAGTGTCATCAGCAAACATAAATATTTTGGAGTTACCCATAATACTAGAGGGAATATCATTTATATAAATAAGGAACAGGAGCAGCCTCAATACTGATCCCTGGGGCACCCCCCACTTGACAGTACCCCACTCAGACACCACATCACAGCCGTTATCAACATTGTGAATAATGACCTTTTGCTGCCAGTTGCTAAAGTAAGAGGTGAACCAATTGTGAGCTACTCCCCGTATTCTGTAATGGTCCAACTTCTGGAGCAATACTTTGTGATCAACACAATCAAATGCCTTAGTTAAATCAAAAAAGTATGCCAAGCGTTCGAAACCTTTTGTTTAGCCCATCCAGTACCACACAGAGAAAAGAGACTATAGCATTTTCAGTTGTTAAACGACTTCTAAAGCCGAACTGTACATTTGATAGCAAATCGTGTAACATAAAATGATTAATTATCCTTACATACACAACCTTTTCAATAACTTTTGCAAACACCGATAGCATAGAAATAGGTCTAAAATTATCTACATTATCCCTTTCTCTGGTTTTGTAAAGCGGCTTTACTGCTGAGTACTTTAATCGCTCAGGAAACTGACTATTCCTAAAGGAAAAATCACAAATATGGCTAAATACAGGGCTAACATGTGAGGCACAGTACTTTAATATTCTGCTAGACACTCCATCATAACCATGAGGGTCCTTAGACTTCAGTGATTTAGCTATTGCCTCAGTCTCCCTCTTGTCTCTATCACAGAGGAGTATTTCAGACATAAATCTCGGAAAGGCATTTGTCAAGAAAGTTATATGATTTCCTGTAGAAAATAAATTTTTATTTAATTCACCAGCAATGCTCAGAAAATGATTGTTAAATAATGTACATATATCTGATTTATCAGTAACAGAAATATTTTTACTGTGAAGCGACTTTATATCGTCGACCTTGCGCTGCTGATCAGAGACTTCCTTCACAACTGACCATATGGTTTTAATTTTATCTGGCTTTAATTTATGGACACCGTTACTTCGTTATTTACCATGACGCCTACATCTACATCTACATGGATACTCTGCAAACCATTCTTAAGTGCCTGGCAGACGGTTCATGGAACCACCTTCACAAAAGTCCTCTATTATCCCAGTCTGCAACAGCGCGCGGTTTAAGCGAACACGTATATCTTTCCGTGTGAGCTCTGGTTTCCATCATTTTATTACGATTATCGTTTCTTCCTGCGTAGGTCGCGTTCGGAGGAGAAAGTTTGAAATTTCTTGAGAAGATCCAGCCACAACGAGAGACGCCTTTGTCTTAATGATGTCCATCCCAAATCCTGTATCACGACTGTGACACTTTCTTCCCCATTTCTCGATAATACAAAACGCGCTGCCTTTCTTTGAACTTTCTCGATGTACTTCATTAATCCTGAGTGGTTAGGATCCCACACCGCGCAGCATTACTCCAAAAGAGGACGGACAAGCGTAGTGTGAGCAATTTCTTTCGTAGATCTGTTGCATCTCCTACTTGTTCTGCCAATGAAACGCAGATTTTGTTTCGCTTTCCACACATCATTTTCTACGTCTTCTTTCCAATTTAAGTTGTTTGTAATTGTAATTCCTACATATTTAGTAGAAATTACTGCCTTTAGATTTCATTGATATATTCGTGTAACGGAAGGTTAATGGATTCTTTTTAGCACTCATGTGGATGATCTTACACTTTTCGTTATCTACGGTCAGTTGCCAGTTTTCACAGCATACAGATATCTTTTCTAAATCGTTTTGTAATTTGTTTTGATCTTCTGATGACTCTATTGGACAATAAAAGTCACCATCATCTGCAAACAACCCAAGACATCTGCAAACAACCCAAGACGACTGCTTAAATTGTCACCTAAATCGTTTATATAAATCAAGAACAGCACAGGACGTATAACATTACCTTGGAGGACGCTAGAGATCACTTTCGTTTTACTCGACGCATTCCCGTCAGTTATTACGAACTATGACCTCTCTGACAGAAAATCACGAGTCCAGTCGCATATCTGAGACGATATTCAATAAGCACGCAGTTTTATTACAAGCCGCTTGTGAGATATGGTGTTAAAAGGCTCCTGTAAATATGGAAATACGGAATCAATTTGAAATCCGTTGTCGATGGCGGTTAATACTTCACGTGAGTACTAGCTGTGTTTCACGTGACCGACGTTTTCTGAACCCGTGTTGACTTTGTGTCAAGAGACCCTTCCCTTCGAGGTAATTCGTAATGTTCGAACACAATATATGTTCCAAAATCCTGCTACGTATCGACGTTAATAACACGGGCTCGTACTTTAGTGGATTACTCCTATTACAACAACTCCGTCTTCAGGCCAAAAATGGCCCATCGGGACCATCCGACCGCCGTGTCATAGGGATACGAGGGGCATGTTGTCAGCACACCGCCCTCCCGATCGTTATGACGGTTTTCTGTGACCGGAGAGGCTACTATTCGGTCAAGTAGCTCCTCAATTGTTATCACGAGGCTGAGTGCACCACGAAAAATGGTTCAAATGGCTCTGAGCACTATGGGACTCAACTGCCGAGGTCATTAGTCCCCTAGAACTTAGAACTAGTTAAACCTAACTAACCTAAGGACATCACAAACATCCATGCTCGAGGCAGGATTCGAACCTGCGACCGTAGCGGTCTTGCGGTTCCAGACTGCAGCGCCTTTAACCGCACGGCCACTTCGGTCGGCTAGTGCACCCCGAAAAATGCCAACAGCGCATGGCGGCCTGGATGGTCACCCATCCAAGTGCCGGCCACGCCCGACAGCGCTTAACTTCGTTGATCTCACGGGAACCGGTGTATCCACTGCGGCAAGGCCGTTGCCTGGACTACTCCTATTGCCGTTTTGAATATTTGTGTGACTTGAGCGACTTTCCATTCTTTGGGTGCAGATCTTTCGTCGAGAGGTAGTTGTATACGGCTGTTAAGTATGGAGCTGTTGAAGGTCATCGCGGAGAGTACTTAGCATCGTTCCATATGTTATGGTTTCTTCCAGTTCCATTCACGTATGGACCGCCTGCTTAAGTACCTCTCTGCGTCCTGCCATTAGTCTAGTTTCGTCATTGCCATGATTACTGGAGTGATACCTATCGGTCATATAAAGAGTTTTAAAGTCAGAGGCCAGCGTTATGATTTTTAGGAAATTCCAGGATATTCGTTTGAGGAACGGGCATAAACTGTCTTGCTTGTGAAGAAATTACCAGGTATGCGTCCCCTGTTTGTGATGAGAACTTACAAGCCCTTCATGCTACGTATAGAAAAACTGATAGATATTGTAGAAAACTCGTCGCATAACGGAAATCACAAATCTTCTAATTTGTTCTTCCACGAACTGAAATAAATATTGAATCAACAGAACTTATCAAGTGTTCGTATCCTATTTAACTTAGATTTAAATGAAGATCATTTTTCTTGCATTCTCTTCTGGGTGCGTGTCTTCAATAAATTAGATAAAATTGGCGACCCGTAACAAATAAATAAACGTCGTATGTCATGATTTGCCCAAACACGGTGACAAAACAGAAGTATTCCATACGATACTGTAAGCTAAGGGAAGTTAAATTCTTCTCATCGGATTCCATAGGCAGTCAACTAAAGCGCGGGGCGCCAGAGAAAACAATGCGTTTAGTGGTGGAGCTTGTAATGCTCCACGCTCAGAATGGAGGAGGATGGGCGGCACGAGTGTAAAAGTAGTAGTAGTTTCGTGGTTCAACGTTGGTTGGAGTTGCAGCTGTACTGTGTAAGTTCTGATGGTACTATCACCTTACTGCTCTCAGACATCGTCCAGTCAACGAGCTTCTCTGTCGTCTTCTTGTCCGTTTAGATTTGTCTGTGGGTTGGGGCTAAGATAAGAGTATACACGGCTGTCACGGGATGAGCTGCCTCATACGCTGTGTCTGTTCGATGGTTACGTAGTCGGCGGTTTCATGCGTGACATCCATAAGAGGTCATGCTATCCTAGCGACAGAGTAAATACCGATCGCGTGACTCGACGATGCGGGAAGTCATCTGGGAGACAGCTCGGAACTCCAGGTGGTGTGCGGCAGCGGGTGCTTTCTCCGCACTGACAGCTCAGTTTCCCTGTCAAGCTGCCCGTCACACCCAGAGTCCTGACTCTGCTGTAATCTCCAGACTCCTTGCACTAAGCCGGCAGCTTTCACAGGCGATAACTTTACTTCTCTTTCTCGGTCATCTAGAAAACGGAAGCATTTAAGCTTCTTCAGAGTTCAGTCTAACCTACTTGTCTTTCGGCAACTACCATCTCTCGACGTCTCTTGACAGATTTTACTAAATAAGGCAGCCTAGGAGTTCAGAAGATATCTGTTGGAGAAGGTTTCGTTCATGGCTCATGGAAACTGCTCAGAAGAATTGTGAGAACATGACTTTGGGCGTCTACTACACTCCAATAATTGAGGGCTGGGTATGTTACCAAGTTATACCTTTATCTTTTAAAAATTAAGCACACAAGAAAGAATCATCACATCCTCGATCTACATCTACATCTGCGTGATTACTCTGCTATTCACAATAAAGTGCCTGGCAGAGGATTCAATGAACCACCTTCAAGCTGTCTCTCTACCATTCCACTCTCGAACGGCACGCGGGAAAAACGACCACTTAAATTTTTCTGTGCCAGCCCTGATTTCTCTTATTTTATCGTGATGATCATTTCTCCTGTGTAGGTGGCTGCCAACAAAATGTTTTCGCAATCAGGGGAGAAAACTGGTGATTGAAATTTCATGAGGAGATCCCGTCGAAACGAAAAACGCCTTTGTTTTAATGATTTTTTTTTTTTTTTTTTTTTTTTTTTTTTGGCTCTGAGCACTATGGGGCTTAACTTCTGAGGTCATCAGTCCCCTAGAACTTAGAACTACTTAAACCTAACTAACCTAAGGACATCACACACATCCATGCCCGAGGCAGGATTCGAACCTGCGACCGTAGCGGTCGCGCGGTTCCTGAGTGTAGCGGCTAGAACCGCTCGGCTACCCCGGCCGGTTTTTAATGATAGCCACTCCATTTCACGTATCATGTCTGTGACACTATCTCCCCCATTTCGCGATAGTACAAAACGAGCTGCTCTTCTGTGTACTTTTTCGATGTCATCCGTCAGTCCCACCTGATGCGGATCCCACACCGCACAGCAATACTCCAGAATAGGGTGGACAAGCGTGGTGTAAGCAGTCACTGTAGTAGACCTGTTGAACCTTCGAAATGCTCTGCCGATGAATCGCAGTCTTTGGTTTGCTCTACCCACAATATTATCTATGTGATCATTCCAATTTAGGTTATTTGTAATTGTAATCCCTAAGTATTTAGCTGAATTTACAGCCTTCAGATTTGTGTGACTTAGCTAATGTCTTTTAGTACTCATGTGAATAACTTCACACTTTTCCTTATTCACGGTCAATTGCCACTTTTCGCACCATACAGATGTCTTATCTAAATCATTTTGTAAGTCGTTTTGATCATCTGATGACTTTAAAAGATGGCACATGACAGCATCATCTGCAAACAATCTAAGAGGGCTACTCAGATTGTCTCCTATGAATGTTAGCATAAAATGTCCGACAGGTGTCGAAAACAAAGTGGAAACAACAATTCATCCTGTCATTCTTGGTGCTTTTCATCTGACTTTGAGAGCTTCGGTAGCGTGTACGCCCTCTGTGTGCATTTGTCACTGCCTGACACTGCATGGTATGCTTCGTATAAGTTTACGAAGCTCACCCTAAGGTACCGTTACCATTCTCTAATGAGAACACATGAGAGTTCTTGGAGAGTCTGTGGCAGAACAGGACGGCCACGAAAACGTCTGTGAAGCATTTTCCACAACGGGCTTTAGGTCGGGTCTCTCAGCCTGGCATTCCATTACGTCAACGTCCACGCTTTGCAAGGCATCCTTGCTGACTCCTCCGCATGGGCCCTGACGTTCGAAGGAATTCAGGGCCACCACGGTATGCAGCAGCCACCACATGGTCCTTCCGAGAGCCCACCTGCCGCTGTAATGTACACTACTGGCCATTAAAGCTGCTACACCAAGAAGAAATGCAGATGATAAACGGGTATTCATTGGACAAATATATTATACCTGAACTGACATGTGATTGTATTTTCACGCAATTCGGGTGCATAGATCCTGAGAAATCAGTACCCAGAACAACCACCTCTGGCCGTAATAACGGCCATGATACGCCTAGGCATTGATTCAAACAGAGCTTGAATGGCATGTACAGGCATAGCTGCCCATGCAGCTTCAACAAGATACCACAGTTCATCAAAAGTAGTGACTGGTGTATTGTGACGAGCCAGTTGCTCGGCAACCATTGACCAGAAGTTTTCAATTGGTGAGAGATCTGGAGAATGTGCTGGGCAGGGCAGCAGTCGAACATTTCCTGTATCCAGAAAGGCCCGTTCAGGACCTGCAACATGCAGTAGTGGATTATCCTGCTGAAATGTAGGGTTTCGCAGGGATCGAATGAAGGGTAGAGTCACGGGTCGTAACACATCTGAAAGGTAACGTCCACTGTTCAAAGTGCCGTTAATGCGCACAAAAGATGACCACGACGTGTAACCAATGGCGCCCCATAACATCACGCCCGGTGATACGGCAGTATGACGATGAGGAATACACGCTTCCAATGTGCGTTCACCGCGATGTCGCCAAACACGGATGCGACCATCATGATGCTGTAAACAGAACCTGGATTCATCCGAAAAAAGATATTTTGCCATTCGTGCACCCAGGTTCGTCGTCGAGTACACCATCGCAGGCGCCCCTGTCTGTGACGCAGCGTCAAGGGTAACCGCAGCCATGGTCTCCGAGCTGATAGTCCATGCTGCTGCAAACGTCGTCCAACTGTTCGTGCAGATGGTCGTTGACTTGCAAACGTCCCCATCTGTTGACTCAGGGATCGAGACGTTGCTGCGCGATCCGTTGCAGCCATGCGGATAAGACGCCTGTCATCTCGGCTGCTAGTGATACGAGGCCGTTGGGATCCAGCACGGCGTTCCGTATTACCCTCCTGAACCCATCGATTCCATATTCTGCTAACAGCAGCAATGTCGCGATACGATAAACTGCAATCGCGATAGGCTACAATCCCACCTGTATCAAAGTCGGAAACGTGGTGGTACGCATTTCTCCTCTTTACACGAGGCATCACAACAACCTTTCACCAGTCCGGTAAATTGCTGTTTGTGTATGACAAATCGGTTGGAAACTTTCCTCATGTCAGCACGTTGTAGGTGTCGCCACCGTTGCCAACCTTGGGTGAATGCTCTGAGAAGCTAATCATTTGCATATCACAGTATCTTATTCCTGTCGGTTAAATTTCGCGTCTGTAGCACGCCATCTTCGTGGTGTAGCAATTTTAATGGCCAGTATAATACAGCCAACAGATAGCGACATTTCAATTGTGGCATACACTGCAAGGGAATACCTCAGGCCGTGACCACAGGTACTACTTGTACCAAAGCAGATTTAACATACCGGACGTTGAATCCCGTTTTCCCCTAATTCTTTTGAACACTGACATAAGCGGCTCTGAAAAAGAATAGACTCTTATGGTCAGTTGCCAGGGAGCGAGCATCTCTGAAACGGCGTAGATAGTCGCCTGTTCGCATACTACTGTCGTGAGCATAAGTGGAAAGTGATTGAAGGATAGCGAAACCTCGAATAGGCGACAAGGTGTTGGACGTCCACGCCTCATCACAGAACCCACACGTCGGAGGCTGCTTCGATCTGTATAGCGACACAGGCGGCGGGAGACCTGATGAGGATTTGTTGACAGAGTAGAATACTGGAGCAGACACAAGTGTTTTGTAATACACCATTCACCACACACAACTGAACGTGAAGCTACGCAATAGACGACCCCGTGGTGACCCAATGACATTGTCGGTTAAGAATTCCGCGGGCACAGGAGAATTCAGATTGGACCGTGGATCAATAGAAACGTGCCGCCTGGTAAGCCGATTCACGTTTCTTGTTACGCCAGTTCGATGGCCGTGTCCGCATACACCGTTATTCAGGTCAGTTGCTGCCCGAAACATGCCGGTGTTGGCAACATTATGCTGTGGAGGACATGCACCTCTGCTTCTATTGGATATGTGTTAGAAATGAAAGATGTGAACTAGGTGAATATTACTGCGGACTACCTGCGTCCCTTCATGCTTGAGCCGGCCGATGTGGCCGTGCGGTTAAAGGCGCTGCAGTCTGGAACCGCAAGACCGCTACGGTCGCAGGTTCGAATCCTGCCTCGGGCATGGATGTTTGTGATGTCCTTAGGTTAGTTAGGTTTAACTAGTTCTAAGTTCTAGGGGACTAATGACCTCAGCAGTTGAGTCCCATAGTGCTCAGAGCCATTTGAACCATTTGAACCTTCATGCTTGAGGAGATATTCAGTAGAATAACTTCCCTTGTCACAACGCCAGAATCGTTCTACTGCGGTTTGAGCAGCATCGTAGTAAACTGACTTGATGTCTTGCCCACCAAATTTCCCTTATCTGAACTCCGGCCCACAGTCACCAGCACTTGATTTTCGGCGTACGTGTGTGTAGACACTTGTTCGGATATACCTCCGGAATCCTGCCAAGGACTTGTCGAGTCCATGCCACATAGCATCGCTGCTGTATTGCGTTCCAAAGACTGGCCAACATGATAAAAGCAGGTGGTCGTTATGTTTTTGCTCATCAGCGTACGTTGCTACTGGGCTTTCAAAGTGATACCTCACACTGTATTCTGTCTACAGCCGGCCGCTGTGGACGAGCGGCTCTAGGCGCTTTAGTCCGGAACCGCGCGCCTGCTGCGGTCGCAGGTTCGAATCCTGCCTCGGGCATGGATGTCTGTGATGTCCTTAGGTTAGTTAGGTTTAACTAGTTTCCAATTCCAGGTGACTGATGACCTCAGATGTTAAGTTCCATAGTGCTTAGGGCCATTTGAACCTTCTGTCTACAACTTTGCACTAAAAATACTCTTCTAAATGGCCATTGTCCTGTTGTATGGGACGACAAAAATAAACACACTGAACTGGAACGTTTACCGTGATATTACTAACGGTTTCTCATACAGTAATGTTGAGTCGCGCAGTCATAAATATGACAGAAATAATTTCTTCATTATACTACAACTATCAAAGAAATCAAAAAATATGAAACGACGTATTGTGATAATAAATACACTCCTGGAAATTGAAATAAGAACACCGTGAATTCATTGTCCCAGGAAGGGGAAACTTTGACACATTCCTGGGGTCAGTTACATCACATGATCACACTGACAGAACCACAGGCACATAGACACCGGCAACAGAGCATGCACAATGTCGGCACTAGTACAGTGTATATTCACCTTTAGCAGCAATGCAGGCTGCTATTCTCCCATGGAGACGATCGTAGAGATGCTGGATGTAGTCCTGTGGAACGGCTTGCCATGCCATTTCCACCTGGCGCCTCAGTTGGACCAGCGTTCGTGCTGGACGTGCAGACCGCGTGAGACGACGCTTCATCCAGTCCCAAACATGCTCAATGGGGGATAGATCCGGAGATCTTGCTGGCCAGGGTAGTTGACTTACACCTTCTAGAGCACGTTGGGTGGCACGGGATACATGCGGACGTGCATTGTCCTGTTGGAACAGCAAGTTCCCTTGCCGGTCTAGGAATGGTAGAACGATGGGTTTGATGACGGTTTGGATGTACCGTGCACTATTCAGTGTCCCCTCGACGATCACCAGTGGTGTACGGCCAGTGTAGGAGATCGCTCCCCACACCATGATGCCGGGTGTTGGCCCTGTGTGCCTCGGTCGTATGCAGTCCTGATTGTGGCGCTCACCTGCACGGCGCCAAACACGCATACGACCATCATTGGCACCAAGGCAGAAGCAACTCTCATCGCTGAAGACGACACGTCTCCATTCGTCCCTCCATTCACACCTGTCGCGACACCACTGGAGGCGGGCTGCACGATGTTGGGGCGTGAGCGGAAGACGGCCTAACGGTGTGCGGGACCGTAGCCCAGCTTCATGGAGACGGTTGCGAATGGTCCTCGCCGATACCCCAGGAGCAACAGTGTCCCCAATTTGCTGGGAAGTGGCGGTGCGGTCCCCTACGGCACTGCGTAGGATCCTACGGTCTTGGCGTGCATCCGTGCGTCGCTGCGGTCCGGTCCCAGGTCGGCGGGCACGTGCACCTTCCGCCGACCACTGGCGACAACATCGATGTACTGTGGAGACCTCACGCCCCACGTGTTGAGCAATTCGGCGGTACGTCCACCCGGCCTCCCGCATGCCCACTATACGCCCTCGCTCAAAGTCCGTCAACTGCACATACGGTTCACGTCCACGCTGTCGCGGCATGCTACCAGTGTTAAAGACTGCGATGGAGCTCCGTATGCCACGGCAAACTGGCTGACACTGACGGCGGCGGTGCACAAATGCTGCGCAGCTAGCGCCATTCGACGGCCAACACCGCGGTTCCTGGTGTGTCCGCTGTGCCGTGCGTGTGATCATTGCTTGTACAGCCCTCTCGCAGTGTCCGGAGCAAGTATGGTGGTTCTGACACACCGGTGTCAATGTGTTCTTTTTTCCATTTCCAGGAGTGTATAAAAGTAGGTGCAGACCATGCTTGTTTCCTTGGGATCACACTGAGAGACGTAAGGAACTTAGTGCGACTACAGATAATTCAATGCCTAAAAAGCAGTAGCACTATCACTAAGCACTACTTCATGGCCATTTCTCCTACACAGGATTATTGACGACATACTGACGTGTTTGTTTGGTGGTTGTTTTCGTTGTTGTTGTTGTTGGGGGGGTGAGTCCAAAGACTGGTTGCTGCAGCTCTCCATGCTAGTTTGTGCCACTGCCTCTATGCAGCTACTGCCGCGTACATCTCTTTGAACCTGCTCCCCATACACTTCCTTCCACGGAAAGGTTACAAGACGTTTTGCTTGCCCTCTTCTACTATCTTCTCCTTGTCATGACTGGAGATCTGCGGGACACTTCATTTTTCTCTGATTACCGTTCTTGATTCTGCGTATTGTATTTGATAAAACTACAGGGGTTGTCTGCCTGTATTCACGTTGCTTCGGCCCAGGGAATTAATAGGAACCTCGAAGTTCGTTTCCCCTGAAGTTGGGGAACGGCCGAGTCACCCACAACGTCGGGAATAACGGAGCAGTCTGCTCCCCATTCGGAAAATTAAGTCGCTGGCTTACTAGGGCGGCAGGGGCACTTTGCGGGACTCTCGTGGCATTCAAAGGACGGGAATTTCGGTGTCGTGGCGTACGGTACTGTCCGATACCCGGCTAGCGGGTTCACGTCCTAAGGGCTGACCAGTCACCTGATAACATCTGGAGAGGACTCACTGTCATTGAGGAGACCAGCCCTGCAGCTGTGGGACGGGACCTCGTGGAGTTGCAGTCACGTTCGCGGCGTCTTAAGAATTTTGAGTTGTATTAACAACGCTATGATTCACCTACCGTCTCTTGACGACAGACAGGAATTTCCGCAACGAACTTTGAGAGTAGAGTGTGTCCTGATTGACCCTTTATTTGATATAGTCCGTGGTGGGAAATTGTTTAGCACTGCAATTTCACGCCATTGGACGGAAGTAAATAGCATTTGGTCTGATTGGGGCTTGCTGTGTGCAGGGGGAGTGTGGTGCAGGGACGCATGGTCGGGGACACACCTGGACCGGTAGTGCGAGAGGCGGCTTCACGATCTAAACAGCTCAGGGACGATTGTTCTCGTGTTCTGCAGAGACCGGGAAAAATCTCGGTTCACTTCGACAGTGCCTGTCTTCAAATTAGTAGCGCGTTACTGAGTAACGTGGGATGACAGTACGCGCGTACTTATTAGCAGATCGTTTCTTTTGGTCAAGTTGTGCTATAAACTTATTTCCTTCCCGATTCGATGTAGTACCTTTCACTAGTTTCCTTTCTACCCGTCTTATATTCAGCATTATTCTATAACTCCACACTTCAAAAGTTTCTAATGTTCCTCTTACCTGTACAACTTGCCTGAAAGCCGGAAAATCAAGATTTCGCTTGAAAATTGTAGGTACTCTAAAATTTCAGGGAAATCAAAGGAAATTTAATTCTGAGAGACTGCAGGAGGAGCTGGACGGTTCATTGACGGAAAAAAGCATTTGTTGCAGACAACTCAGCGTCGTAAGGGGAACGGAAGAGCTACTTTGCGGGGAGGTAAGGACACCAGTATTTGAAGCCAACTTGACGACCGGGAGAGTGACAGGTTGATGAAGACTCGAATATTCTAGTCCAATGCCAATGCCTTGCACAAAGGAGGCATCAAATGTTAGTCGGCAGGCAAATGACCTACTTTAATGGGGTATGGACTAGTGTTTACACTCCAGGATTGAATCATTATACTACTTCTTGAAAATGCACTATTAGCTTACTGAGTAATAAGTAGCAGCGTTATAACCTTGTCTCTTGTTTCTCCTTTTGTATTTGTGGTTCAGAAAATATTGGTACCTGACGTTCGAGTCGTAGCTTCCTCTCAAATCATCACAAACTGGGACTTGCACGCAATACATCCCGAAAACTCGAATATTTAGCTATAATTGTGAAATGCAAATCGATTAGTCGAAGCAGAAAATAATGAAATATAATGATATGGAAAAGTCTAGAATGTAGGAATATACAGGATGGTCCATTGTTAGTGACCGGGCCAAATATCTCACGGAATAAGCGTCAAACGAAAAAGTACAAAGAACGAAACTCGTCTAGTTTGAAGGGCGAAACCAGATGCCGCTATGGTTGGCCCGCTAGATGGCGCTGCCATAGGTCAAACGGATATCAACTGTGTTTTTTTAAATAGGAAGCCCCATTTTTATTACATATTCCTGTAGTACGTAAAGAAATATGAATGTTTTAGTTGGACCACTTTTTTCGCTTTGTGATAGATGGCGCTGTAATAGTCACAGACGTGTAAGTACATGGTATCACGTCACATTCCGCCAGTGCGGACGGTATTTGCTTCGTGATACATTACCCGTGTTAAAATGGACCGTTTACCAATTGCGGAAAAGGTCGATATCGTGCTGATGTACGGCTATTGTGATCAAAATGACCAACGAGCGTACGCTATGTATGCTGCTTGGTATCCTGGACGACATCATCCAAGTGTACGGACCGCTCGCCGGGTAGTTACATTATTCAAGGAACAGGAAGTGTTCAGCCACATGTGAAACGTCAACCACGACCTGCAACAAATGATGATGCGCAAGTAAGTGTTTCTGCTGCTGTCGCGGCTAATCCGCACATCAGTAGTTGACAAACGGCGCAAGAATCGGGAATCTCAAAAATGTCAGTGTTGAGAATGTTACATCAACGTCGACTGCACCCGTACTGTATTTCTATGCTCCATGAATTGCATGGCGACGACTTTGAACGTCGTGTACAGTTCTGCCACAGGGCACAAGAGAAATTACGGGACGATGATAGATTTTTTTGTACGCGTTCTATTTAGCGACGAAGCAGCATTCACCAACAGCGGTAACGTAAACCGGGATAATATGCACTATTGGGCAACGGAAAATCCACGATGGCTGCGACAAGTGGAACATCAGCGACCTTGGGGGGTTAATGTATGGTGCGGCGTTATGGGAGGAAGGATAATTGGCCCCCATTTTATCGATGGCAATCTAAATGGTGCGATGTATGCTGATTGCCTACGTAATGTTCTACCGATGTTACTACAAGATGTTTCACTGCATGACAGAATTGCGATGTACTTTCAACACGATGGATGTCCGGCACATAGCTCGCGTGTGGTTGAAGCGGTTTTGAATAGCATATTTCATGACAGGTGTATTGGTCGTCGAAGCACCATACCATGGCCCGCACGTTCACCGGATCTGACGTCCCCGAATTTCTTTCCGTGGGGAAAGTTGAAGAATATTTGCTATCGTCATCCACCGACAACGCCTGACAACAAGCGTCAGCGCGTTGTCAATGCATGTCCGAGCATTACGGAAGGCGAACTATTCGCTGTTGAGAGGAATGTCATTACACGTATTGCCAAATGCATTGAGGTTGACGGACATAATTTTGAGCATTTACTACATTAATGTGGTGTTACAGGTAATCACGCTGTAACAACATGCGTTTTCAGAAATGATAAGTTCACAAAGGTACATGTATCACATTGGAACAACCGAATAAAATGTTCAAACGTGCCTACATTCTGTATTTTAATTAAAAAAAAAAAAAGAAACTATCTGGTACCAACTGTTCGTCTAAAATTGTGAGCCGTATGTTTGTGACTATTACAGTGCCATCTATCACAAAGCGAAAAAAGTGGTCCAACTAAAACATTCATATTTCTTTACGTACTACACAAATATGTAATAAAAATTGGGGGTTCCTATTAAAAAAACGCAGTTGATACCCGTTTGACCTATGGCAGCGCCATCTTGCGGGCCAACCATAGCGCCATCTGGTTTCCCCCTTCAAGCTAGACAAGTTTCGTTCTTGGTAGTTTTTTTCGTTTGACGTTTATTTCGTGAGATATTTGGCCCGGTCACGATCAATGGACCACCCTGTATAATTGCACTTATTCCTACAGTGAAATTTACTATAATAGGGGACGTACAGTATGAACTATGCTTCCCAGGAAACGTTGAGGATTTGTGTATTTCATGTGTTTACTACAGAACCAAGAGAACGAAGAAAATATATAATTATGTAATGAAGACATAATTATGTTTTATCTTTAAACAAGAACACTAATTGGAAAAGGGTTGAGCAATAAGACTATTAGGCGAAATGAAATAGTAACGTGCCACGTGAAAAAGGAAAAAGCGTAACTTTAGTAGTAAAAAGTTGTTCAAAGTCAGCTTCACATATACCCCTATCTACATACCGACTGTAACATGGAATGAGAAGTGACAGAGTTGGAAGTTAAACACGTTAGCACGATGCCTTTAACGACAAGTTACGACCAGCGGACATCTGTGGTGGGCCTCTGAGGCAACCGGTTAGCTAGTTTATTTGGTTATTCTCGCAATTATCGAGCTTCAAACGTCGTCTTCCATGTTGGAGTATCACGTGAGACGACGATCTACGCAGAGGAAGCTCCGTAATGGCAGACGCACGCCGTAATCACAGCGGCCGTGCCCGGCATGAGCGATGAGAGGACCCTGTGGGCCCGCGTGGAGACGAGACGAGTGGAGGCGCCGTGAAAGTGGGCTAATAGGTTATTTGCCGGACGGCGCAGCGTCTATTGGCGCTGGCTGTTAGGAACCTGCTCCTAAGCAGGCGCCGTAATTCCTTGTTTACCGCGCTGCACGCCGCCAAAGGAGCCGCTTGTTTGCCGCTGCTGTTTCCGAGCAAGGCGCGCGTTAATTGCGAGTCGCCGGCACTGACGCATTCTGCGGCCGTGTGTACAGGGGAGAGGCAAAAAGCAGTGCTGTCGTACTCCGAAAGTCACGCACGTGACGCTGTGAAACGAGTCAGGCTGTAGCCAGCCTCCTGTTTCATTATTTTTCTCTCAGAACTCTAAATTCATCGATACGATGCGTCTAATTCAGGGGTCTCCAAACTACGGCCAACAGGCCGAAACCGGCCCGCGAGGTCCGGCAAACCAGCCCGCGTTAGCTGGCCGGACATCCCCGGTATCCGGCCCGCCAAATATTTGAGGTGGTGGTACCTATACTGCCAACAATTGAGTTTCGAGGCCTATCGCGACCAATACACCGCGACATTGGCTCATCTACTCGCTACGAGACTACATAACTAAACTTATTGTTGCACCGCTTGAAATAACAATGCGTTGACATACTCTAACCCTGTTACGCCTTGCAGTAATAGTGTTGCTAACAATGATTTTGAGATTTCGTTAACTTTGCAGGACGCTTTCGTGAAGAATGCGCAGTGACATACTTTCTTCTCGGTGAAATTCGCCAGAATAAAATACGCCAGAATTTCGGTCAGGTACGTCCACCAATCAAAATTATGTAATTAAATAAAAATCGTAGTTCGTTTCAGTGCTAGCTATTCCCTCAACCTTAGATTTTTGCGATTTCGTCTTTCGTTTAGCCTTACATTACGGTGATCGTGGAGTGCTAGGGTGCTTTAATCCCACTAGGTAGATTTTGGCCCTTATGACTTCCTGCAGGAGTCAATGTGGCCCGCGGACTAAAAAGTTTGGAGACCGCTGGTTTAATTAATGCGTAAAGTCAGATGTGTGAGCAAAGAGCGGCTTTATCTGTCTGCTTGCGTGACGATGTTAGAGGTTTTCCTTTAATTTCTCTTAATTCTAAATCGCTTGTTGAATTCATGGGACTGGTAGTTAGCGGGAAGCGAAAGCATGGCTCGCGCTGTTTCCGCTCGTCCCGGCCTGCCCTCAGCGAGCGCGGCGAGTCACCGGACGCGTGCAGTGGGTGGTAAACACAGGCCGCCGGAGCTGCTGTGAGCAGCCACCCGCTGCCGCATTCAATGCGGCAGAGGGTGGCGTGCGTCTTTAACAAGAGCAGCAACCCTCGAGGGCGAAAGTGTGCGTGCTGAGTTCAGTGGACTCCCCATGGTCCCGCCGTGGTGCCGAGTATGAATATGGGGTTTTCTTCAAAGAAACAGACCATCCACAGAAATGGCGTGTCCTGTATGATAACAACGCAGTTTTGTGAAGTAGCGACAGTGCGCCTCCACAGGTGAGTCTTTCGCCTCGTGCCAGTGGCCCACCAGCGCCGCAAAAATAAACATTGAGAACGCAAAGTTACAGAAAGTTTTGGCGGGACGCCGTTTGATAGGTCAGAGCTTGAAATCTTTGGGAGCTACGATTTGCAGCAAGAATTTGGATGGAAGAGTCGGGATATATCAGTGTTCACAATAATCCGAAATGAAATGAAATGTCGTGTGGCTAGAGCCTCCCGTCGGGTAGATCGGTTGCCTGGTGCAACTCTTTTGAGTTGATGACGCTTCGGTGATTTACGCGTCGATGGGGATGATATGATGATTATGATGATGATCATGATAATGATCAAGAAGACAATACCACACTCCTTGATGCAATAATTTACCAACAGCCGTATGTATTGTAGAAATTTATTTTATTTTATGAACTTCCATGTACTACCAGTTTCGGCATTACATTGATGCCATCTTCCGGCCCCACTCGTCATAGTCGTAAAATCGCTATACATGGAAGGAGCCATATAACTGGATCCGTGAATCAATCGTCCTGCATCACCAAGAGCTGTTGCAGGACAATTGATTCACGGCTCCAGTTATATGGCTCCTTCCGTGTATAGCGATTTTACGACTATGACGAGTGGGGCCGGAAGATGGCATCAATGTAATGCCGAAACTGGTAGCACATAGTTCATAAAATAAAATAAATTTCTACAATACATACGGCTGTTGGTAAATTATTCCATCAAGAAGTTCATGCCAGCCGTCGTCCCACGATCCATAATGGATTAATACCACACTCAGTCCCTGAGCGGAGAAAAATCTCCGACCCAGCCGGGAATCGAACGCGGGGCCCTTTGCACAGCATTCGGCCGCGCTGACCACTCAGCTATCGAGGCGGACAATCTTCCGAAAAACGACGCCGAACCTCCCAGAACAAAGCTGTTCGGAGTTTTTGGAGTGGAGAAATAAAGTACGTGATCTCTGATTGCCAGAGACGGCAGTTTTGGCGGGCTCACACCGCAAAGGAGCAGGAGAGCAAAGTATCAGACCCGTCTTCACTTGGAGCCGTAGAGAGGACGCTTCAGCGTTTCAGGGAGGAGAGAGCGGACTTGTTCGCCGCCAGTTGCAGAGGGAGAAACGATAGACGGACTTGGGGAGCAGCAGTTAATTCACGAGCAGATGGACCTCGCCATGTAAGCCTCCGCCTCCGCGTGCAGCCTCGCCACGCCTCGTCTCGCACAACTGATGTAAGTCTCGCAGATAAACGGTTACGAACTCATACAGGATGAGGGGCGTGTGGTTTCAAATTAATCAGTCGCTGGATGGTGACCTCTCGGCCACGGTTTTACTGTTTAGGGTTTTATTTCTTTTTGCTCACCAACCTTCCAGTGCAATCACCACCGCTAGTTCAGTTTTACGATTAACGTTCAGTTGATAAAATTTCTTGTGTATTCTACAAGAACTTCTCTGGTCCTTACCTTCCGAAGATCCACAGTTATCACACGTTCACATGAATATATGTACTTATTCTGCCGTGAGGAGTATTTGATGCTTGTTTGCTCTGACCAATCACTGAAATTCGAACCAATAAATGTACTCCTTGTTTCATTCCAGTAGCTGATAGTCCCCATCACTACTTGCTAATTTTTAATGTTTAACCTTGGCACGCAACTATGGTGCATGTATCAGGACCAACCCTTTCCTTCCATTCCCTTGCACACAGTTTCTTCACATACACTTGGACTGTAGGGGGGGGGGGGGGGGACATGCGCCTTCATCGGGGATACCCAGTGCATGACAGTCGCAAATCAGGTTGTCTAGAGCCAACCCCAGCGACGACTTGCAACTGTCGATGATACTTTTCATATAAAGTCATACCACGACTTCACTATCGAACACACAACCTCTTCTTCCTTTTTAGCTTTGGTTCAGGAAGCGATGAAGCTCTGACGAAACGCTTATTTTGTGTATCCTTCGAGTTACGGTTGCGTCGCACCAAGTCCCACTCGCAGCTGCGGCCAGCTACTACTCTAAACGTAAGGACTAAGTTTTGCACCGTATGTGTTCTGTGTTGTCTACCTGTTACAAAGTGTTCGTTACTTTCCTCACGGAACATGTTCACCCTCAGAACACGATCACTATGCGCCATCTGTCTATGTGTAGGTGAGAGAAGGCCATCTAAATTTTTGTGTAGCGCGTTTCTGAGGCGAGACGTGGGTGTCAGCTCGTCATTCGCCTAGTGGGAGCCGGCCGCTGTGGCCGAGCGGTTCTAGGCGCTTCAGTCCGGAACCACGCGGCTGCTACGGTCGCAGGTTCGAATCCAGCCTCGGGTAGATTTAAGTAGTTCTAAGTCTAGGGAGCTGATGACCTCAGTTGTTAAGTCTCATAGTGCTTAAAGCCATTTAAACTATTTGAACGTAGTGGGATGTGAGAAACCGCTTAAAATCCAGATCCAGGCTGGCCGGCACACAGACCATCGTCATTGATTCATCGGGTGGATTCGAACCGAGGCTGGCGCTGCTGTAGACGTGTGTACGCGTCCTTGTACGCCTTTCCGAGGCGTTGTGGACGTATACAGGGTGTTACAAAAAGGTACGGCCAAACTTTCAGGAAACATTCCTCACACACAAAGAAAGAAAATATGTTATGTGGACATGTGTCCGGAAACGCTTACTTTCCATGTTAGAGCTCATTTTATTACTTCTCTTCAAATCACATTAATTATGGAATGGAAACACACAGCAACAGAACGTACGAGCGTGACTTCAAACACTTTTTTACAGGAAATGTTCAAAATGTCCTCCTTTAGCGAGGATACATGCATCCACCCTCCGTCGCATGGAATTCCTGATGCGCTGATGCAGCCCTGGAGAATGGCGTATTGTATCACAGCCGTCCACAATACGAGCACGAGGCGTCTCTACATTTGGTACCGGGGTTGCGTAGACAAGAGCTTCCAAATGCCCCCATAAATGAAAGTCAAGAGGGTTGAGGTCAGGAGAGCGTGGAGGCCATGGAATTGGTCCGCCTCTACCAATCCATCGGTCACCGAATCTGTTGTTGAGAAGCGTACGAACACTTCGACTCAAATGTGCAGGAGCTCCATCATGCATGAACCACATGTTGTGTCGTACTCGTAAAGGCACATGTTCTAGCAGCACAGGTAGAGTATCCCGTGTGAAATCATGATAACGTGCTCCATTGAGCGTAGGTGGAAGAAGATGGGGCCCAATCAAGACATCACCAACAATGCCTGCGCAAACGTTCACAGAAAATCTGTGTTGATGACGTGATTGCCCAATTGCGCGCGGATTCTCGTCAGCCCACACATGTTGGAATGAAGCCTCCTCCGTAAAGAGAACATTTGCACTGAAATGAGGATTGACACATTGTTGGATGAAGCATTCGCAGAAGTGTACCCGTGGAGGCCAATCAGCTGCTGATACTGCCTGCACACGCTGTACATGGTACGGAAACAACTGGTTCTCCCGTAGCACTCTCCATACAGTGACGTGGTCAACGTTATCTTGTACAGCAGCAACTTCTCTGATGCTGACATTAGGGTTATCGTCAACTGCACGAAGAATTGCCTCGTCCATTGCAGGTGTCCTCGTCGTTCTAGGTCTTCCCCAGTCGCGAGTCATAGGCTGGAATGTTCCGTGCTCCCTAAGACGCCGATCAATTGCTTCGAACGTCTTCCTGTCGGGACACCTTCGTTCTGGAAATCTGTCTCGATACAAACGTACCGCGCCACTGCAAAACCACGTTAGTGATGAACACTAACCTGCTGATGCTACGTACTGATGTGCTTGATGCTAGTACTGTAGAGCAATGAGTCGCATGTCAACACAAGCAGCGAAGTCAACATTACCTTCCTTCAATTGGGCCAACTGGCGGTGAATCTAAGAATTACAGTATATACTGAGGAAACTAAAATGAGCTCTAACATGGAAATTAAGCGTTTCCGGACCCATGTCCACATAACATCTTTTCTTTATTTGTGTGTGAGGAATGTTTCCTGAAAGTTTGGCCATACCTTTTTGTAACACCCTGTATACGTACGCCGCTTGAGTTTTCTTACAGTGATATGGACGTCCGTATGCGACCTGATTCGCCGACTTCTCAGTACTGCGAACCATTTGCTTCCATTCTCTGTGAATAAAAACGTTTCCAGTATTTATCATACAGCATATATACCTCATTGCGTGCTAGCATTGACAAAACATCTCGTTTCGATATCTTGTATCGTTTATGAGATACGACGATTATTATGATCACGATTCGCGATGCGCAAGGACGCGAATGGGCGGATATGAAACCCAATAACTCGAGAACGACTTAAGATATCGTTTACTTCAATTTTAAATAAAATTTCGGTATCTTATCTACATTTCGTTCTCTGTAATGCATCAGCTCAAGTCAACCATACACAAAATTTACGGAATGCATTTTTATCTCTGCAAACTTTTGAACATTTCGTGCATATTTTACTTAATTTGAAGAAGTGCAGTAAGTATGACGGGTAACGAAAAGAAATTCATTTCTTTATCGGGAAAAGGTATCAGACTGTAGCATGTGCGAAAATAAACTTTTTCCACCCAACAGATTTCGTAACGTCAGTTTTTAAGTTTTTCATATCGGGCAGAACGGCGCCTGTGAGTACGGGCACGAGCAGGAAGCGAACCCCTTGCCCCAGGTATCCGTACCGAGCGAGGTGGTGCAGTGGTTAGCACGCTGGACTCGCATTCGGAATGACGACAGTTTAAACCCGCGTCCGGCCATCTTGATTTAAGTTTTCCGTGATTTCCCTAAAACGCTCCAGGCAAATGCCGGGATGGTTCCTTTGAAAAGGGCACGGCGGTTTTCCTTCCCGATCCTTTCCTAATCCTAGCTTGTGCTCCGTCTTTAATGACCTCGTTGTCGATGCGACGTCAAACGCTAATCTCCTCCTCCTCCTCCACAGATACCCTTAGCTAAATGGAAGTGGTCTGCTTGCACGCTAACTACAAATTCTTTAAAAGATAATACATCTAAAACAGAGTCACTAGACAATACCTGAAAAGCAGTAACAATCATTTATTGGAAGAAGATATATCAAAGTACACTCAGATGTTGCTTCCAGAGAAGCCATGGCACTGATGTAGATCTCTACACCTAAGGTAACCTAATAGTAGAAGATTACTAACTAATCTAATTGAAGCTCGGACGGACTACAGTTTAGAGAGTTTGAGTTAAGTCTTTCAGTAAGTAAACACTTTGATATCACTTTAAATAATGTTAGACAGTCACCCTAAACTGTTCTACGCCTAGACTGTTCGGCACTGCAGAGATACCTTGTAGACCGCTCCAGAACTGAAGAACTGCTGGAACTGGCCGACGGCCTGCGGACCCCCAAATCATGCGCTCGTCGTATCGTGCCGTGAACTATTTGGCGGGTACTACCGGGTTTCAGTGCCCACTGTGCGTGCATACGTAGCTACTGACGGATAAACGAGCTACTTGAATGTCTTGTGCGGAAGCACAACATAGTTTCTAGTATGAGCGCCATCCAGGAGGCGACTGACCGTCGCCAGGTTGAGATCACACCAATTGTGTGTTTCGCGCTCTAATACTACCGCTGTGTGCAGCTGCTGGCGCAACATAGCAGCAGGTAGGTAGGCAAGTCGATTTTTTTCCCAAACATTCTTTAGGCTTTTCTCAAACTGAATAAGAACTGTCGACATAAACATCACTTTCCTTTGTTTTCTAACTCTTCTCTCAAATAAATAAATATATAAAGTTTCCTTCTTTTCAGTTCTACATAATGAGCAAATGCACTAAATCACCGTTAATGTGAACTCAGATGAACAGTATAAGGAGTCGTTCTAAAATGGAAGTTACCTCTCCACTCACCCCATATGGCAATTTAATTTTGTAATCAAACACAGCAAGGAAAGCGTTTCTGAAGAAGATGAATTTGTTAACATCGAGTATAGATTTAAGTGTCAGGAAGTCGTTTCTGAAAGTATTTGTATGGAGTGTAGCCATGTATGGAAGTGAAACGTGGACGATAAATAGTTTGGACAAGAAGAGAATAGGAGCTTTCGAAATGTGGTGCTACAGAAGAATGCTGAAGATTAGATGGGTAGATCATATAACTAATGAGGAGGCATTGAACAGAATTGGGGAAAAGAGAAATTTGTGGCACAACTTGACTAGAATAAGGGATCGGTTGGTAGGACATATTCTGAGGCATCAAGGGATCACCAATTTAGTATTGGAGGGCAGCGTGGAGGGTAAAAATCGTAGAGGGAGACCAAGAGATGAATACACTAAACAGATTCAGAAGGATGTAGGTTGCAGTAGGTACTGGGAGATAAAGAAGCTTGCACAGGATAGAGTAGCATGGAGAGCTGCATCAAACCAGTCTCTGGACTGAAGGCCACAACAACAACAATCAAACACAACATTTTGTAAGCAGCGTAGACAGGCCGAACAAGGTGGTGTGGGGGACTATTTTTACGCATGTCACGCACACCATTTACTGCTATAGTGGAACGCTTCTGGGAGTAACGAGTATTGGCAACTCTTTGCGAGTCTGACGCGAATTGCGTGCAGAAAAAAAAATGGCTCCCCTAAGAATAACCAAATGGAGGAATACGAAAACTACAGACTCTGTCCATTCAAACATAAATGCTCGCAGGGAAGAAAAAACATACGATAACGAAATGGTATTTAAAATATTGGGGAATATTTCTTAGTAACGAAGACATATGATGTGCGAAAACCCTACGACCAGAGTCCACATACTTTCACTTGTCAGCGCTGTAACAGAGAGGCGGCTGTAACTGGCTCTTTCCTTCCTGTTCTCGTTTCCCAGTGTCGGCATGTGCCGCTCACTGGCCTATTCTGTATGTACCATTCTGTATTACCCTGTTAACGCATAGTCACTAAACCTAAGATGAGGTGTCGTATTACCGTCTACCTGGAAACGATCAATTTTTTGTCTATATTTTCGTGTTTTAGCTGTTTGTGTAAGCAATAGTGTTTGGGAAAGAGTGTGTTGGGATTTTGCCTATGTGGGTATGAGAAACGGCGTTCCACTCAGTTACAAACTATTGCATGTAACAGAACTCTAGCTCTTACTCAAATCTCCACCACCAGAGAGCAACAGTTCTGATGTACGGTTCGCGTGTGGATTTGCCGCATTACGGTGTAAAGTTATACCTCGGTGTCACTGCAACAACAATGAAAGCGGTGTGCAGCCGTCCACACATCATTGCTGCAGGTGCAACGGCGTGTTTCCCGCTAGCGAGACTGTAAGGTGAACACCATAAAACTAGACTTCGCGTGGTCATAGTTTTCTGGACCATCTCTTGCAATGCATACAAGAAAATTTTGCATTCTGCGAAGTAGATATTTAAATGAATTTCGAAGCTAGGGTGGCAATGGGAGTTCTGAACTCCGGACTTTCCAACCTAGGAATTCAAAAACTGCTTCGAAACTGAAGATATTGCCTAACGTAGTACGCAGGGCTATTTTTCTTTTAAATGGTGTCCAACAAAATGTCGGCACTGTGAATTATGTCAGTTTTTTCGTCAAATAAGTCATTATAAAAGCGTGAATCAAAAATCGAAATTAAAATATGTCGCAAAAATCCTACGTAACACAGTACAAAAACGCCGATTAGCAAGTAACAAACAAGTATAATGAACTGCGGGTCTATTTCACGACTTCTACCTCCTGCCAACTTGAAAAATGTTGTTGGAAAAAGTTTAACTTTTAGTCGGCAGTGCCAGAGCCCTGTACAGTTGGCTTTTTTTCGCTATGTCTAGACACTCTCATTTTGACAAGACTATGTCTATGAACTGGCATCCACTTACCAATAGAAGCATCTTTGCACGATTCGGGTTACTTTTCGAAAATTTTCTGTTAGTTTATATAGAATTTTTGTCGTTGTTTTCAGGTTATCTAGTTTTACTTCGTATAAAAAAAAAAAAAAAGCGAAATGACAAACACACGAGCCAAGCACATGGTTTCAGACTGTTTACCGCAAACATATCGTGTTACGAAGAGAAATTTAGTTGGGAATAGTATTTTAGTTGATACTAATGATCTCTATCCTACTATTTGAAACTAATAGTACCCCTATTTCGATGGTAACTATTATAGTATTTGCAACGATTGCATTCGAGTGCTCGGATGCGCCAGACCCCAATCCAGTAAATCGCAGTTTTAATACACACTGTCTGAAGAAAGTAATGCACGTGGAAAGACGACGTCGATTTTCATCCGATGGCGGCATGTGGCACATGTGGGATAGAAGACGTACTGATATTGGTCTCAGTGTCGTCCGCCAATAGGTAGTACAGTGGCATAGCTATCAGGGCTTCATATGTGTCTACCCTTTATAGCGAATGTTCGCAGCCAAGAGGCTCCAACAAACCCCACTCACACTGACACCTCTTCCTATTGTCCCACCTGCCTCACCTCCGTGTCCAGTAAAGTCTTAGAGTCCATTATCTCCCACTGTATTCATCACCACCTTAACCAGCAGCACCTCCTTCCCCTTACCCAATGTGGCTTTCGGCCCTCCTTCTCAACCGACGATTGGCTCCTTAACCTTACTAATCTTATTTCCCTCCAACTTAACTCCCATTGCTCCGCTATCTTTGTTTACCTCGAACTCCAGAACGTCTACGACGATGTCTGGCATCGCGGGCTCCTCTTCAAACTTGAGACCTTGCTCTCTCTATCAATTTCGTCTGTCTCGTTGCTTCCTTCCTCTCCCACCCTTCCTCCTATGTCAATATCCACAGTTCCAACTCCCATACTTTCTATCCCACCGCCGGCGTGCCCCAAGGCTTCGTCCTTTCCCGTCTCCTCTACCTCCTGTACACTGCCGATATGCCCAGTCCTCTTCCTCCCCCTCCTGTTCACCTCATCCAATTTGCTGATGACACCACCTTCCTGGCCCTTTATCCTACCGTTCAACGGTCTCAACACACGCTTCAAACCCATCTCGACCAGTTCACCACCTGGTGCAACCAGCAGCTCTTTCGCATCAACCCTTCTAAGACCCAGGCAATCATCATAGATTGTACCACCCGCTCCTTCTGGCTGCACGATTTTTACCTCACCATTTATGATTGTCTTACCCACCTCGCTCCTACCCTGAAATACCTTGGCTTCACCCTCGACTGTTACCTCACCTAGATTGTCCTTTCGAGCCAACACTAAGCCCACAAAAGACTTCACCTCCAGAAACTCCTGTCTGGCTGGACAGGAGGCTGCATCCTTCCACTAGCGGTTCTAGGCGCTCAGTCCAGAGCCGCGCGACTGCTCCGGTCGCAGGTTCGAATCCTGCCTCGGGCATGGACGTTTGTGATGTCCTTAGGTTAGTTAGGTTTAAGTAGTTCTAAGTTATAGGGGACTGATGACCTCAGACGTTAAGTCCCATAGTGCTCAGAGCCATTTGAACCATTTTTTGCATCCTTCCACCATCCTTCACACCTACAAATCCTTGATGCGCCCCATCCTTTGTTATGCCAGTGTTGTTTGTATTTTTGCCCCTCCCAGATTCTATAAAGCCTTCCAAATCCTAGAGTGCCATGCACTCCGCCTCGCCTTCCATCCCCCATGTGAATCCTCTATGACCTCATTCCTTTCTTCCATCTCCTTCTTTTCATCGAACACATCCACACCCTGTATGTAGTCTGCAGACTCAATCCCCCACACCCCCTGGTGTCTTCCCTCCTCTCCACACCCAGCCCATTGCCGCATCTTTACCATTGTGTCCCGCCCTCTCTCCATCTCCACACCCTCCACCTTTCCCAGTGCGACTTCCAGCACTTAGCCCTCCCAGACGATGATCTTCACCCTCATATCTACCCCTCCTACGAACTCTAACCCCCACTCCTTTCCCCTTCCCCTTCCCTTCCCCTGAGCGGTTTTCTCCCTCCTTCACTCCCTCCCTTTCCTGTGCTCCCCCCTCTGTGTCTCTGCACTCCCTCCTACCTTGTCTTCTCTCTTTACCTCCCACCTCTGTCTCTTGGTGTGCCCCCTGCCCCTTCTTCTTCTTCTTCTTCTTCTTCTTCTTCTCACCCCTACAGCCCCTCCCTCCCACTGAACCTTCTTCCCCTCTTTCTCCCTCCTCTCAGGTGTCTCATCCCTTGACAGGTCCCTACCAGCAGGTTTCATTCATTGTGGGTGCTCCATCGTTTACAGTGGTTTCTGTAGTGTCTCTCACGCTGTGTTTTTATATTGTGTGCCTCGAGTGTATTTTAAGTGGCGCAAAAATTGCTAGCTGTGTTCTTTTAACTTTATGTCGACTTTTTTTTTAACAGTTCCAGTGAATGTCCTAGTGTTAGTGTATATTTTAACTTCGATATCTCCATTTATGTGTTTTTATATCCCCTTTTTATGTATGAGTTCCACTTTTTATATATTTTGTAAAGCCACTCGGCACTGTGCCTCTGCCAGCATGAAATTACAATAAAGAAAAAAAAAACAAAAAAAAAACAGAAAACTCGGTGTGGTGGAAATGTGTGAAGTAAGCAGACAACCATGCCACGGAGACTCATTCATGCTTCCTACAGCCAACTGAGTGAGACTGAAAGTGATCTAATTGCGACTTTTCGAGTGGCAGGATGGTCCTTTCGAAGAACTGCCACACAAGTTGGATGTGCTGCGTCTGTTCCACAACGTTGCTGGTGTCAATGGTCACTTGAACATTCTCACACCTGTAGAGAGGCTCTGAACGTTCACACAGCACAGGCGCCCGTCAGGATAGTCATACCATAAGGGCAGCAGTGGCAGATTGTACAGCTACATGGAACAGGTAAGAGGGCTTGTGAGCCCAGACACGTAAATGCGAAGTGTTGCGAACCATTTATTAGCAGTGGACCCATGTGCATGCACACCTCTAGCTCGTCTTCCACTCACTCCACAGCATCGACGCGCACGGCTCAACTAGTACCGTAGAAAGGTCACCTGGAAGACAGAATGGCGCTGTGGTCTTCAGCGATGGAAGCAGATTCTGCTGCACGCAGGTGACGGTCGTTTGCACGTACGACGTAGACGTGGTAAGCGCCGCCTCGCACAGTGCATTCGCCCGAGACACGCCCCATCCCAGGCCTTACGGTCTGGGGTGTTTCTGGATGGGACGCTAAGCAGTGCTCGGTATGTGCAGAATGTCATTAGACCCATTCTTTTGCATAATGAAGATGATTTGTTGTTGCAACCGAATGATGCTCGCACACACGCTGCCTGTCAAACACTGTGTGCTGTGCAAGATGTGCACCACTTCCCTGGCCAGCACGATTTCGAGAGTGGGATATGTGGGATATGAAACTTCCTGGCAGATTAAAACTGTGTGCCGGTCTGAGACTCGAACTCGGGACCTTTGCCTTTCGCGGAGCTACTGGCGGAAGTAAAGCTGCGAGGACGGTGCCTGAGTCGTGCTTGGGTAGCTCATTTGGTAGAGCACTTGCTCGTGAAAGGCAAAGGTCCCGAATTCGAGTCTCGGTCCGGCACACAGTTTTAATCTACCAGGAAGTTTCATATCAGCGCACACTCCGCTGGAGAGTGAAAATCTCATTCTGGTATGTGGGCTATGATGGGACGAGATGTGACTTGTGCGATTCGTCAACAGACAAGTCAGTCTTACAGATATACGTGAAAAGAGATCGGGGAGGCGTGTGATAATGCACCCCAAAACAGCATTCGCCATCTGTACGATTGATTGGATGCTAGAGTCAGTACCTGCACAACCGCCCACCACTTGCTAATATGGTGTTTCAGCATGGGTGGTACCTTAGAACCTCTTATGCTATTTATCTGTGAATGTAATCATTTCATGTAGTCTATATGAACTGTTCCAAGAATAAATCTTAAGTGAACTGGAAACTTTTAACAGGGTGTACTAATTTTTTCCGGTGGTGGGCTTTAACTTTTATAGCACACTTTATATGAATGAATCTTAAAAATAGACTCTCTAGAGAACATCTTAAGGCAATGAAAACATTAGGCTAAAACTGAATTTCCACGCTGGTCGCACGCAGATGGATACCGCCACCAGTGAGATGACAGAGACGCTGGTTACATGTAGAGTGCTGTGCTTAATCTGTGGCGTAAGCAAAGCAGTTCGTACTTCTACACTGTCGATACTGGAAAACGGAGCGTCTTCGAGGGGCTGAACTATCGTCTGCTAGTGCCTGAGCGGCAATGATGCACTAAGGGTGACTGCTACAGCCAACTCTCAAAATATCTGTGTAAGATGGAGTACTAATCGTGCTTTATTTATGTATCACTTACGTTTTGTGGTAAGCGACCTACGTCGAAGCATTCTCACACTGAATACCTTCTTGTTTATTGGGAGTATCACATAACTGCAACACATTTGGAACAAATTATGTTCGCACTGGTTCAAAATTCGAATGATATGCCCTGTTGTCAGTGGCATAAGATAGATGTGTGGGCCGCGCGGACTGGCCGCGTGGTTCGAGGCGCCGTGAGATGGATTGCACGGCCCCTCCCGTCGGAGATTCGAGTCCTCCCTCTGTCATGGGTGTGTTGTTCTTACCATAAGTTGGTTTAAGTAGTGTGTAATGTGCCGATGACCTCGGCAGTTTGGAATTCACACACATTTGAACATTGAACAGATGCATGTGGTGAATAACTGTGTATATAGTTGTTTTAATTTTGACATGCCGATGCATCAGTCTTCTAGTCTGTTATGTACCTGCCAGTTCACGAGAAGGAGTACTCCTGCTGCTATTTTAAGAAATATGAAATAACCTGTCTGTCGAGACCTGAAGATGCTAACATTGATTACCGAAACCGACTATCGAGAATAAAGGTTATTATTAGAGATGGTGGCAAAGAAGTTTGTCTTCCATAATCGAATCTAAATTCACCGAAATAATATAAATAGAGGAAGAAGTGGAGCAGCCATGCTGCTTTTCGTCGCCTGACTGAGGTCTTCGGTGGAGCCGAGTTAGTCTGCGATGTATGGAGGACAGCCGTATCACCAGTGACGCCTTGGCGCCAGCCGACCCTTCAGACGACAAAGGCGGCGGCGGCGGCGGCGGCGGCTGAGCGCCAGATACACGGGGCCGTCTCGACGACAAGCGGGACGACGGCTTAAGCCGGCGGCCTGGGGAGGCCCCTGCCGGGCCGATCAAACGGCTGCAGTCGGCCGAGGCACGCCTGCCGTCTCAGGCCCGAACAGCGCGCACTAAATCCAAATGCTGCGAAGCTTCTCTCGAGAAACAGAGTAAATGTTTGGTTTACTGGCAACGTTTCCTGCCGCGAGGGCTGTGGCAGTATTAGTCAATACGAACATTCTCCCTATGTTAATTGTTGGTCTCCTACTGATAATGAGATATATGTCTAGTCACATAATTATTGCATCATTTTTTATTGTCATTTTATGCTCATTTTGCTGTATTATGAGATGATCGCTATTCAGGTGCCTGATTTAGGCTATAAATGTCCAGCTGTGATGTAAATAAAGGATTAGAACTATTGACCGATGCGAATCGTTTATTGTCAAATTTATGATTAGTTGCAGCAATGCAACTATATACTAGAGAACTCACTGTCTTCTCTGGTTATTTATATTCGGTTGTTCTCCTACACGACTCCGCGACTGATCTGCTGAAACGGTCATTTCGTAGTAAGGAAACGGTAAATTTCGAACTTGGCTCAAATGGCTCTAAGCAATATAGGGCTTAACATCTGAGGTCAGCAGTCCACTAGACATAGAGCTACTTAAACCTAACTAACCTGAGGACATCACACACATCCATGCCCGAGGCAGGATTCGAACCTGCGACCGTAGCAGCACCGCGGTTCCGGACTGAAGCGCCTTGAACCGCTCGACCACAGTGGCCGGCGGTAAATTTCGAAATCTGTTTCCTATTCAAAATTATACTTTCTCGTCTTTATAACGTGCCGCAAGCTGAGTAATTTCCGTTTAGAAACACTCCGTAGATGTCAAATTTGCTGTGTTTGTCCAACGTTATGTTTCTATTGCAAGTGTGGCTTCCAGATAGCTCTGCTCCCACAAAAAGGCTGCGAAAGCTATAGAATAGTACATTTGTCGATTGCTGTGGAACAATTACGAGAGCGTACATCCCAAGAAGTCTCGGCCAACACATAATGACACGACATAACAACGCACAGAAAAAAGACTAACGGGAGCGCCTTCGGAAGCTTAATGACTGTCGTCTTTCCCACCAGCAGTCACGAATGGAACTGGCAAGAACTGAAAGTCATAGCTGCAGGTACTGTGAGAGCTCTCCACCAGACCGCTTGCGGAGTGCGTATGTGGCTGTAGGAATGAAATGCGTATACACAACGGGACACTCCAGTAGGACGCCCTTTTCAAACTTTTTCGAGAAACTGAGGTTCAAAGTCTTACGAACCTGTTCAACACCGAACGCTGTCGTCATTCATCACGCAGCGGCGCTAACGCAACCAGTTACGACTGCAGACAGGAGAAACACTTGTACTGTTGTGAGGAATCATGTTCCTTAGAAAAGGAATTGTACTAATACTACTGCTCATAACAGTTATTATTGTTATTATTATTTTGGAAGAGTAGCTGAACGGGTTGGATAACTTATTCAGAAGACGTTATGATGTCGACATCAACAAAAGTAAAATGATGGTAATGAAATGTAGTAGAACTGAATCAGGCTAAGCTGAGGGTATTAGATTGGGAATTGAGAGTGCGATGTTCAGTGATATGTATTATCACCTATCTTGCTCAATGCCGATGTACTTGTTTCTCTAAACATAAGAATTGAGAAATGGGAAAAAGAAGTTTCAACAGAAGATGTATGGGTGGAGTTGTTTATTTAAGAACGTTTGGTAAAAACTGCATGGTAATCAGAGTTATGGATTCCCAGATATTATAGTTAAGTATAGAAATTATAAATAGTGGCAACGCATGCGGGCAGAAAGCAACCAATATGGCGAGTTGGGCCAATTTGTCATGACGGAGTTTAGAGCACGGTATAACAATACGAATGTCAGAAAGTAAAAGTTGGACGCAGCTTCCGTGGCAGACTGTCCTTAGCAAGAAGCAGTTAGACGAGGCTTGGACGACCGAGGAAAGACAGTCCATTCAAAAAACGCGTTATATGAGAGCAACAATGAACGGTGAATGATTTCAGTTAGCGTTCTGGAGGAGTTACCACTGGAGGAACAGACACTAAAATTTTGATGGGAATTATTAGTAAAGTGGCTTGTTTATGTCGCAGAAGCCCAAAAATTACAAGTAAGGGTGACAGACCATTGCGTATAGGTGAACACGTCGCAGCTTGCCTGTGTCAGATGGCTAGTTCTTTCTCATGGTGTAAACGTGTATATGTACAATGCTGAAGTAATTAATCAGTGAAGTTCTGTGTATGACACGTTTTATCCTAATTAACCTCCAATTGGCAAACCATATTAATTTTATTATTTATCAATACGTTCATAGACGTGTCGCAGTATAGCAATATTGTAGAACATCTGCATACGCAATAGGCACATGGATGTACCTATAAATAAATGTTTATTTCGTCGAGACTCCTCATCATACCTCGACTGCACCTCACAACGAATGTTCCACAATAATTGTGATTCAAATGGCTCCAAGCACTATGGGACTTAACATCTGAGGTCATCAATCCCCTAGGCTTAGAACTACTTAAACCTAACTAACCTAAGGACATCACACACATCCATGCCCGAGGCAGGGTTCGAACCTGCGACCGTAGCAGCAGCGCGGTTCCGGACTGAAGCGCCTAGAACAGCTCGACCACAGCGACCGGCACAATAATTACGATTATTACTGTTGTTATTATTATTATTGTTATTACTACCATTATTATTTTGCGGGGAAACACTACACATTGTAGAGATACAACAGTTTGGTGAAGGAATAACGAGAAAGAGAGAAACAAAAAATTGTTCAAATGTGTGTAAATAACTAAGGGACCAAACTGCTGAGGTCCTCGATTCCTAGAATTAGACACTACTTAAGCTAACTTATGCTAAGAACAACACACACACATGCCCGTGCCGGCCGCGGTGGCCGAGCGGTTCTAGGCGCTTCAGTCCGGAACCGCGCGACTGCTACGGTCGCAGATTCGAATCCTGCCTCGGGCATGGATGTGTGTGATGTTCTTAGGTTAGTTACCTTTAAGTAGTTCTGAGTTCTAGGGGACTGATGATCTCAGATGTTAAGTCCAATAGTGCTCAGAGCCATTTGAACCATTTGAACCTATGCCCGGGAAAGGACTCGAACCTCCGGCGGAAGGGACAGCGCAATCCGTGACATGCCGCCTCAAACTGGGCGCGAGAAAAAGTAAATAAATAAATAAATAAAATGAACCAACGTTTCTGCACGACGGCTGCCGCACTCATATGATATTCAACATTCTCAAAAAAATTTGAATCTCGATTTCTCGAAACCGCTTCAGAAACGGATCGTACTCGAGCAGAATTTGTTACATGTAAGTATGTAAAACAGCGGACGAAAGGTGAGAAAATTCTGTGACCGTGGCGTAAATGCTTCCCTTGAAATGAAACGAATTGAAATGTGCATATAAAATTATCTACATCTACATTTATACTCCGCAAGCCACCCAACGGTGTGTGGCGGAGGGCACTTTAAGTGCCACTGTCATTACTTCCCTTTCCTGTTCCAGCCGCGTATGGTTCACGGGAAGAACGACTGCCGGAAAGCCTCCGTGCGCGCTCGAATCTCTCTAATTTTACATTCGTGATCTCCTCAGGAGGTATAAGTACGGGGAAGCAATATATTCGATACGTCATCCAGAAACGCATCCTCTCGAAACCTGGCGAGCAAGCTACACCGCGATGCAGACCGCCTCTCTTGCAGAGTCTGCCATTTGAGTTTGCTAAACATCTCCGTGACGCTATCACGCTTACCAGATAACCCTGTGATGAAACGCGCCGCTCTTCTTTGGATCTTCTCTATCTCCTTTGTCAACCCGACCTGGTACGGATCCCACAGTGATGAGCAATACTCAAGTACAGGTCGAACGAGTGTTTTGTAAGCCACCTCCTTTGTTGGTGGACTACGTTTTCTAAGGACTCTCCCAGTGAATCTCAACCTGGCACTCGCCGTACCAACAATTAATTTTATATGATCTTTCCACTTCAAATCGTTCCGTACGCATACTCCCAGATACTTAACAGAAGCAACTGCTACCAGTGTTTGTTCCGCTATCATATAATCATACAATAAAGGATCCTTCTTTCTACACTCCTGGAAATGGAAAAAAGAACACATTGACACCGGTGTGTCAGACCCACCATACTTGCTCCGGACACTGCGAGAGGGCTGTACAAGCAATGATCACACGCACGGCACAGCGGACACACCAGCAACCGCGGTGTTGGCCGTCGAATGGCGCTAGCTGCGCAGCATTTGTGCACCGCCGCCGTCAGTGTCAGCCAGTTTGCCGTGGCATACGGAGCTCCATCGCAGTCTTTAACACTGGTAGCATGCCGCGACAGCGTGGACGTGAACCGTATGTGCAGTTGACGGACTTTGAGCGAGGGCGTATAGTGGGCATGCGGGAGGCCGGATGGACGTACCGCCGAATTGCTCAACACGTGCGGCGTGAGGTCTCCACAGTACATCGATGTTGTCGCCAGTGGTCGGCGGAAGGTGCACGTGCCCGTCGACCTGGGACCGGACCGCAGCGACGCACGGATGCACGCCAAGACCGTAGGATCCTACGCAGTGCCGTAGGGGACCGCACCGCCACTTCCCAGCAAATTAGGGACACTGTTGCTCCTGGGCTATCGGCGAGGACCATTCGCAACCGTCTCCATGAAGCTGGGCTACGGTCCCGCACACCGTTAGGCCGTCTTCCGCTCACGCCCCAACATCGTGCAGCCCGCCTCCAGTGGTGTCGCGACAGGCGTGAATGGAGGGACGAATGGAGACGTGTCGTCTTCAGCGATGAGAGTTGCTTCTGCCTTGGTGCCAATGATGGTCGTATGCGTGTTTGGCGCCGTGCAGGTGAGCGCCACAATCAGGACTGCATACGACCGAGGCACACAGGGCCAACACCCGGCATCATGGTGTGGGGAGCGATCTCCTACACTGGCCGTACACCACTGGTGATCGTCGAGGGGACACTGAATAGTGCACGGTACATCCAAACCGTCATCGAACCCATCGTTCTACCATTCCTAGACCGGCAAGGGAACTTGCTGTTCCAACAGGACAATGCACACACACACACACACACACACACACACACACACACACACACACACATTACCAAGTGAAATTCCCCACCCGGCTGAAAACCGGACCAGAGGACCTATGATCGAGAGTCGGCAACGACAGCCACAAGAGCACGAGATGCTGACTGTGTTTCCCTTGCAAAGCTAGGAATGAGGACAGTCTGCGGTCACCGGTAGCACGTCGGACAGGCGGAGAACCTGCGCTGATCACCAGTCGGTTAGGTGGCGCCGCGGCTCTCCTGTCTGCCCTCGTCAGGCGTCCGCGCTGAAGACAACCTCCTCCGGCAGCCCCGTGGTCCTGGCTGGCCCTCAGCTGCCGGCCAGCGTGCCGTAAACGTCTGCGAGCAACAGGTTGCAGGCAGCCGCCGCTACCTGCTACACGGCTATTGGTGACGACGTTCGTCACAGTTACGGCCGGTTCTCACTTGACGTAACGGAACGTAAATCACATCAAAACAGTCCACAACGCATTTTAAATGGGAGCAATGTGACAGGCAGTAGGCGGCATGGATAGTCACGTCAGGTTACGTCTCCGTCAAGGACACTCAGGAAGAGTGTTTTGATGTTGAATTTGGTGGCGGGGAATAATTCATCGTCTGCTAAAACCAGAACCTATTTTCTCCGTGCTCACTCACGTTATACAACTGGATTTTCTGCTTTTGCCCCTTCTTCATTTTATTCATTGCTTTATTTTCGTAACAAATTGCAGATGTTGCAGAACGACTTAGAGTTTTTTTTTTTTTTTTTTTTTTTTTAGTGGAGCCACTGAGTGCTCTTTCGTGAACGAGGCCAGATACCAAAGCGAAAAGTGATTTAGGTATTACAATAACAGAACAGAGCTGACGAAAGTAATTTAATAAAGCAATTTTAATTAAATAACCTTTTAATAAGTTAAAAGGTCAGCTCTATTAAAGGAGAGAAATACAGTTGTTTAGGACGTTATTTGCTACGTAGGAAAAAGGTATTTATGGCTAAGGGAAACAGGGTCTATGTATTCACTTGTAAAAATTGTGAGATTTGCTTGTGTGTATAAAGGGTGGTCCATTGATCGTGACCGGGCCAAATATCTCACGAAATAAGCATCAAACGAAAAAACTACAAAGAACGAAACTCGTCTAGCTTGAAGGGAGAAACCAGATAGCGCTATGGTTGGCCCGCTAGATGGCGCTGCCATAGGTCAAACGGATATCAACTGCGCTTTTTTAAAATAGGAACCCCCATTTTTTATTACATATTCCTGTAGTACGTAAAGAAATATGAATATTTTAGGTGGACTACTTTTTTCGCTTTGTGATAGAGGGCGCTGTAATAGTCACAAACGTATAAGTACGTGGTATCACGTAACATTCCGCCAGTGCGGACGGTATTTGCTTCGTGATACATTACCCGTGTTAAAATGGACTGTTTACTATTTGCGGAAAAGGTCGATATCGTGTTGATGTATGGCTATTGTGATCAAAATGCCCAACGGGCGTGTGCTATGTATGCTGCTCGGTATCCTGGACATCATCCAAGTGTCCGCAACGTTCGCCGGATAGTTACGTTATTTAAGGAAACAGGAAGTGTTCAGCCATATGTGAAAGGTCGACCACGACCTGCAACAAATGATAATGCCCAAGTAGGTGTTTTAGCTGCTGTCGCGGCTAATCCACACATCAGTAGCAGACAAATTGCGCGAGAATCGGGAATCTCAAAAATGTCGGTGTTGAGAATGCTACATCAACATCGATTGCACCCGTACCATATTTCTATGGACCAGGAAAAATTAATAAATAAAAAAAAAAACTTTCACCGTTCAGTGCTCTACACAGTCGAGTGACGTGTTGACGTTACTTGTAATGTGAACAGTGACGTGACATGACAGTCCATTCCGTTGACATCTAGTGTGAATGAGACCGCGACTCCCCGGTAATACAGTACTCTATACGCCGTCCTGTCCCTCGTAACAAAGATGTCAGAGTGTCAACTTGGCTGTAGGTAAGAGTCAGTCTGATATTTCTAAAGACACGTTGATCCTTATCTGTTTGAAGAACTGTTCAGATAACAGTAACAGATACTTTTTCTAGTATGATGAAATTTATATGTTCAGGAATAGTTTCTAAGCTCTTCGGTGTAAGGGACACGTGATCTCTGGTGGTTCGTAAATAAATGTGGGACGTACTACAAACGTGTGCGTTTGGACAGTGCCGCGAAATATGGCTCTAACGTGCTATGGCAGCAGACGACCGATGCGAGTGCCTTTGGTAACAGCACGACATCGACTGCAGCGCCTCTCCTGGTCTAGCGACCATATCGGTTGGAACCTAAACGGCTGGAAAACCGTGGCCTGTTCAGACGAGTCCTGATTTCAGTTAGTATGAGGTGATGGTAGGGTCCGAGTGTGGCGGCGACGTTACGAAACCACGGACCCAGTGTGCAAGCTGGCGGTGGCTCCATAATGGTGTCGGCCGTGTTTAGACGAAATGGACTGAGTCCTCTGGACCAACTGATCCGACCATTGACTGGTAATGGGTTCGGCTACTTCGAGACCGTTCGCAGCCTGTCTTGTACTTCATATTCCCGAACAACGATACGCCGTGTCACCGGGCCAAAATTGTCCGCAACTGTTTCGAAGAAAATTCTGGAAATTCGAGTGAAAGATTTGGCCATGCAGACTGCCCGAGATTTATCCCATTGAGCATTTGTGAGTCCGTGCACAAAGTCCTGCACCGGAAATACTTTCGCAGTTGTGGACGGCTGTAGAGGCTGCATGGCTCACTACTTCTGCAGGGTTCTTCCGGCGACGGGTTGAGTCCACGCCACGTCGAGTTGCTGCGCTACGGTGGGCAAAAGGAGGTCCGACACGATGTTAGGAGGCATCCCATTACTCCTGTCACCTCAGTCTAGTTACCGGCAGCAGTCTGTCATCGGAGATGGCTACTGAATTAGTGGAACAATTTCAATATAGTAAACTGAATTTGTCCCAATTGAAACTTCCCTGTTACTGTAGAAATGCATGAGCCATATCCGTGGTTTACTCTGAAGAGCTGATGAAAGGCAACGATACTTCTCATCATCCCAATATGGAACATACTACTGAACGTGAAGAAAATGAACATATGACATTCTGGGAATTGAGCGAGGTAGTTACTACGACTGAAGATAAATAAAATGTGTAGTTCTCTGTGTATACCTTATACAAGACAACAACTATACGCAGGTAGGCCCGAGAGAGAAATGTAATATTTGCTGTGTCTGTCGACTGCTCATAAACGTACGGATATCTGGAGCAAGGTCATTTAGATGCTCCGAGAAAAGAAGATACTGAGTATTTAAAAATTCCCCAGCTGTTCTTTTCTTTGTACCCGCAGCGCGATTGTTGCATCAGCTGTGAATTCCCAAGAACGACACCCAAAGAGCACGTGACACACCGTTCTGAGAGCTAAGAACACAAAAGTGTTGCGCGAAGTTCATATCGCAAGAATATCTTAGTACTTTCCGAGCCGACAAAGAGCGAGCGGGTTGCGTAGCGCCTTGCTGCAGCTCCACAGTGCGGAGGAAGGAAAGAGCCATTGCGAAAGCGGAGCTGTGTTGGTAGCGGCGAGGTCTCTGGCGGGTCGTGAGCGCTCGGGCGCTGAGTCACTGGTCGGGCAGCGCGGTCGCTGGCGATCACGGCACCCAGGGAGCCGGAGGTGCCGTCACTGTAAACACACACACTGCGCTCGTGACCGGCAGGAGCCGTGTTCAGATCACCGCACTACCATCCTCGTGTGGTTGTTCCACGCTTTCCCCTACGCTATTGCTAACGGATAGTGGATTGGTTTGAACCAATTCCTGGTTTGTAAAATGAAGGAATATTTCTGCCTCTACACATTTCCCCTGTAGTTGTTCCCTACACTGCACACGGAGGCTACATGGGATAACATGCAAGAGGAAATCCAAACTATGGTACTATGCAGAGATAGCGGTGCCACGCCAAAGTCGGCAACGTGAATTGTTGCCACAACATTGGCGAGGGCTCGCTGCAGTCCGCAACGATGTACGGGAGGAGCGTTTCAAGACCACGCCTCCCTCCTGAGCACAGCAGCGCCTTCACACTGAGGTCAATATAGTGTCGAGGTAGCAAGAGCTCCGCCAGTTCGTGACCTAAACTGACGGAGTCAACATTGCGAATTGCGGTGTTTAAAATGAGGCTTAGGAATATACTACAAATTTTTATCCCGGAATTTATGTCGACACAGAAAAACATCATCCAAACCATCACCTATAATCTGTGTACAACAGAATTAAATGATAATTATTGTCTGGCCATGCTCACTGATTGGAGTATTTCACATCTCTTTACCTAACTGTGAAATTAATCAAATTATTTCCCCCAATAACATGACACCTCAAAAACAATAGTGTCTGCTTGAATTATGTCTGCTTGAATTGTACATCAATTAAGGATCACGATAATATTTGTTTCCAATCAAAGACAAAAAATGTTGTTCAAATGTGTGTGAAATCTTATGGGGCTTAACTGCTAAGGTCATCAGTCCCTAAACTTACACACTATTTAACCTACATTATCCTAAGGACAAACACACGCACCCATGCCCGAGGGAGGACTCGAACCTCCGCCGGGACCAGCCGCACAGTCCATGACTGCAACGCCTCAAAGACAAATTTGGATAATGATAAACTTAACTAGTGATAGTGAAACTTAACTAGCATACACTGAGTAAAATTAGTTATGGTTGGCAAAGTGGAGGGAGGATTCCTCGACTTTCCCCTTGATCAAATGAACAGATAATGGAATGTAACAAATTAATAAAAAAGTGAAACTGGTTGAACCTCACCTGTTGCTGGCCACCTAAACTTACAGGTATCATGGCTCTCCCTGTTAAAAAAGACTCAGATTTAAGTATAAACAAACTCCTGTGTGAAATTCCTCCGCTTAATCTGCGAGGATCTCACCTGCACCCAACGCAAGCTGCAAGACGGCTAATACAATGCGCGGTGCACTCCCTCAAAGCTAATCTCGAACGGACAGCTGGCAGCTCCGGGACCCGCCAAAGAGGCTCCCGTAGCGACGTCTTTGCTCGGTGGCTTATGGTTGCCGTTTTGCGTTCGCTCCGTAAAATTTTGACGTTACCCCACGTGGAGCAGTCAGAAAAAATGTTAGAACACCAATGCGAGCATTGTTCCGCGTCTCTGCACCAACCACACGCTTTCAAGCATCAGAAAATTCCCCTCCGAACAATTTTGATGCATCGGTTCAAACATATTATAGCGAGTGCCAAATCGCAGGGTTCCCGGGTTCGATTCCCGGCGGGGTCAGGGAGTTTCTCTGCCTCCTGATGACTGGGTGTTGTGTGATGTCCTTAGGTTAGTTAGGTTTAAGTAGTTCTAAGTTCTAGGGGACTGATGAGCATAGATGTTAAGTCCCATAGTGCTCAGAGCCATTTTGAACCAAATCGCAGCCCGTCCCGTTTGTATTTTTTCAGAGGGACGCTAGCGAGAGTCGACGGTATATTCTTCTAACCGACAGTTCCCACGGCAGACGCCACAGAGCTCCCCAAACCACTTTAACCTTCATTCACTTATCTTTTAGCTATTTTTTCTCGTGAGCAGTCGCCCAGCTAAGGGGACAGGACGCGTGATCACCGTCTCGCTTCGGGATGTTCGCCCTGCGTTCAGACCATAAAATTTCGGTGGCGACGCTCTGCCGTCGTCACAAACTCCGTTTGACAGATTCCGCCGAACATAACAGAATAGCTTTGCACTATACTGGCCGCCCGAAAGGCGCCCTGCCAGTGCAAACATCATACGGTGCCAGACGCAACGCCTGCTCGCACCCCTCCCTCCAGCGAGCCCCCTCCTGCTTTTAGAATGTGTGGCCGAAGGATATCCAGTGCCTAACTGCAGGAGCGCCGCCGTCTATACCAGGGGTTGTTAATGATTTCCTTTCCCTGGTGATGCAAAATACCTCTGATCGTGCCAAGGCTCTACCCAGAAAGCGATATTGCGTTCAGCAAAATGCCTTCATCCACCAACCAGATGTAGTAATCAACCACAGTCAATGAAATTTAAGATACGCACCTAATCGTGCAGCACAATTAATTACCGAATTAACAGGTCCCATAATAACGTGTGATAACCCGATTATGATCTTAATGAAACAAAAACAAATTTACATCTCTTGCTACATTTCAGCATCATACTGTAGGAGTAATGTTTTAGTTAAAATTTCTGGCGGACTTGTCCATTTAAATGTGATAAATTTTACTACAAGAGAACAATTCGTTAATCTGTGCGAAAATATTTTGTTCATTAATGTAATATTATGAATTAATATTTCATGTGTTCTGGTGTGAGGAGCCTTCTTCCAGAGCAATCAAAGAGCCCACAGTTGTGGCCAGACGAAAATATTTTCGCCTGCTCATAGCACTAACACTCTGCACTTGGCGATATGCTGATTATTGGCGGAGAGTTTTTATTATCTCATACCTGCCCGCATAGCCGAGGGTGCCAACGCACCGCTTCCGGGATACGGAGAGGCGTGTTTGACGCGGATCGAACCTGCCGCGCGGATTAACGACGAGAGCTGGTATCCGGGTTGCGTAAATGTGGTTTTCAGGCGGCTTCCCACACCCAACTAGGTAAATACTGGCTGATGCCCAGACCCCACCTTAGACACACGCTACACAGGTATTTAGAAAACGTTCTTTCACGCTTGAAGATAAGATTTTCTCTAGACTCTGACGGATGGAGTACACGAATTCCGGCCCGGAGAGAGGTGGTTGTGGGGGGAGTGGATGCGTCAGGAAGGGCATCCGGCCACCAATACCACTAACATTGCCACAACCCACATAACAATATCGACGCCATAAAGAAACGGGAAAAGGTGAAGAAGGTGTAGGAGAAGAAGACAAAAAGGACTACTTTCATCGTACCGAGCGAGGTGGCCTAGTGGTTAGACACTGGACTCGCATTCGGGAGGACGACGGTTCAATCCCGCGTCTGGCCATCCTGATTTAGGTTTTCCGTGATTTCCGTAAATCGCTCCAGGCAAATGCCGGGATGGTTCCTTTCAAAGGGCACGGCCGACTTCCTTCCCCGTCCTTCCCTAATTCGATGAGACCGATGACCTCGCTGTCTGGTCTCCTTCCCCGAAACAACCAACCAACTTACATCGTAGTTTCTAAAATGAGTTGTTGTTTCCGCTGGAATTCATCTCCGTAGACTGTGGCTTCTAACATAGCGACTTTCAGCCAGAAGTCATGGGAACGCGTCGGACGTGACGTTAATAGCGAGTTAGCGAGTCGCTCGTCCGTGAGTCCTAAAATTATAATAACACGTCCAAGTGGTGGAAGCATTCTGAAGAGATATCGATGATAGCATCTCACACCGCTTTGGAGAACTGTTCTTTTATCGTTGGTGATGGATCGTTATGCGAATACGGCTATCTACGGCGCCGCATAAATTCTCGATTGGAGTAAGACCGAATGACCTGGGAGACCAATCCACGGAAACGAATACACTCGCTCGTTCATCAAGCCACCTGCGTGCAACCAAGGAGAAGTGCCATGCCGCACTGTGCTTTTGAAACATGGCATTTCTGTCAGGGCGATCTAATGCCAGAAAAAGATGCAAGTGGTGTGCAACAATTTTCGCACACTGTACACCTGTCATTGTCCCTGCAGCCGGACAATGGGGGCTAATGGAAACAAGACTACAAGTGAGTCACTGTCTGTCTTGACATAACTTCGTCGACAAGCAGGATACAAAGGTTCACGGAGCTTGTGCCAATCTCTCACGTGCCCATCAGACCGATGATAGTGGAACCGGAATTCATTGGACGATGCCACACGCAGCCACTGTTCCACGGTCGCGTGACGATGTTCTTTGGCTCATCCCAGTCGTTGAGTAGTGTGTTGAGGCTAAATGAGCACGCCTTTAACACTGTTTTAAGGCGCTAAATAACAAGAATCCATTTGCTTTTAACAGTGTCTGAAGAAACAGACATTGGTGACGATCTTGCACCCGTGTTAAATTTACGAAATTTGCTCACAATTGCGAAATCTTCCTGACATTAGCTGCATTAGGTACGAATGTTTTACGAACTGGCGACTCATGGAACTTTTTACCTCTAATGTCAGAAAGAGTCCGCAATTGCCAATAAATTTCAAGAATTCATTTGTTACAAAAACTATATTGACACGTTCCAAGCATGGTCAACAATCAGCGTATCAGAAACAAACTTGATACAGTCGTACCAGGTGGCAATTGTTCTTACATCGATGCCAAGTTGGAAGTTAAGGTAAGCGATCCAGGTGTCAACAAAGGTCAAGCGCAGATTGTCCGCTGCTGAAACCTATGCAGTGCATTTGTCCTCATATAGTGCTGGTGGTAATAGGTTCCCGACGCTCGACGTTCAAACTGACGGCGATTTGGCTCACAGGAGACAGTCGATGGCCCCGTATACACCTGCGGAGAAGACGTGGCGTCCGTTCCTCAAACACATATGGTCTCCCTGTGCACTGCTTGACGTGTGTTAAAATATTACCTGGCGTGAAACACAAGTCGTGGTATTGCTTAAGCCATGCAAGGAACCGAATAGCCCCAAGAACAGGATGATCATTCAAGAACAGTTCAGGTTTCGGACCAGGAGAGTCATGTACAAGTCAAACACTTAATTTAACCCAGCACGTCGTGGAAGAGATGAAAAAAGCCGATTACACAAGTCGCTTTCAGCGTATCCTGGAAGGGATAAAAGAAAGCCGATTATAGAAGTCACCTTTTTCGAAATTACTGCTGCTTAGCGTGAGTCATAAGAAATTAACACAGAAGCTGTACACAACTAAGGACTACCGACTGACTACAAAAAGAATCGATGGCGAATGCAAAAAATGGTCCTCCCCAGGGAAGTGTGCTGGCTCCAAAATTATATAACATACATATACTAATGATCAGTCACACAACACTGGAACCCGGTCCTTTATTTATAGAGATGAAATAACTCTCGCTCCTCAGGGAGCAACCTTCGAAGAAGTAAAAGCCAAGTTAACAAATGGTTCAAATGGCTCTGAGCACTATGGGACTTAACATCTGAGGTCATCAGTCCCCTAGAACTTAGAGCTACTTAAACCTAACTAACCTAAGAACATCACACACATCCATGCCCGAGGCATGATTCGAACCTGCGACCGTAGCGGTCGCGCGGTTCCAGACTGTCGCGCCTAGAACCGCTCGGCCAGCCGAGCTAACATCTGCTCCCGAAGAATTTGCTATCTGCTATGACGACAACCACTTGAAGCCCCATCCGGATAAACTTCGAGTATCTACGCTCCACCTACGCTGTTAAGGAGGCACGAAGAAAGCTGAACATCTCCTGGAAACGACGTAATCTAAATCACTGTGTCAAACCCAGCCACCTAGGGTTAGTTGGATTGTGCCTTAACCTACAAACAACACTCTATAGATGCCAGATAGAAGGTACACACGAGGAACTAGAAGGTACACACGAGGAACAACCTGAACAACCTTATCCCTAAAGTGACAAACATTACATGTGGAGCGCAGCCCAACGTCCTCCGCACGTCCGCAGCTGCTCTGTGTTTTTCTGTTGCAGCCGGCCGCAGTGACCGAGCGGTTCTAGGCGCTACAGTCTGGAACTGCGCGACCGCTACGGTCGCAGGTTCGAATCCTGCCTCGGGCATGGATGTGTGTGATGTCCTTAGGTTAGTTGGGTTTAAGTAGTTCGAAGTTCTAGGAGACTGATGATCTCATATGTTAAGTCCCATAGTGCTCAGAGCCATTTGAACCATTTTCTCTGTTGGAGAGTATGCCGAACCAGTCTGGAGGAACTTTGCACTTGCTAACCAGATTGATGTTGCTCTTCATGAGGCAGGTGGTATAGCCAATGGGTGCCTAAGACCAATCCCATTCAACAAAATCCTTCCACTCATACGAATAGCACCTCCAGACATAAACAGACAAGTGTCAGCAGAGAACGAAAAGAAAAAGCAAGAAACAGATCTGAGGTGTCCATTGTTCGCTTTTAGTGTTCTTTGGACTTGGATAAAAACATAAAATAATTGTGCGTTACTGACAATCCACCCAAGACACTGTCGGCACCCTAATCTCGCATTAGTCAGTACTCTTGTAACAACACGTGTTACGAACTCTCCCAAGACCTCCTCGTGCCGTAATGTGCGCGTGGGCGGCCGCACAAGACCGAAAACAAAAGAGGAGTTGTGTGGGAATTAATAAGCAATAAATCACATGACAGTCATGACCCCTTCGTGTGGGACAATGCGCTAGTGTGCCCACAACTTCCCCATTAATTTTATTTCGAGGTATTTAAAAATTCATTCAGGAATTAAACCATTAAAAGAATTTCCGAGACAGCAGAAGCTGTATGGTAATGATTACTAGGCTGCCGTCATTTTGAGGATGTAACAGTTTACTCAAGAGGGCGGCAACCGTTAAAAATTGTTTGCAACTGGCATTTTCCTGTTATTGAAGGACACTGTTATACAGTGAAAACCATTGTTCCCACGTTTCGGACAGAGCCAGTGCATGAAACCGATTGTGAGAAAAAGATATTGGCAATCAGTATGTCTCAGCATCCAGACTTCTGTCTGTTGCCCTGCCACATAAATGGCAATGTCGCTAGTTTTTGAAGTCGGAAGACCACCTGTTAAAGGTCTGGCTGACGGCAAGCGCCCCCAATCTGAACTCCGAGACAGACCAGCAGCTACGGCCAGCGTCACCGTTCGCTACCGCGTCTGTGGTCAAGGCGGCGTAAGAGTATCCCTGACACCTCGCAGCACTGTTGTCAGTTTTCAACAGCGTCTGTCGGCGAAAGCAATAGCCGTCCATAGAGCTATGACAACACTGAGGCGTTGCCATAGAGACGTTCACGAAATCGCGTTACGTGAAGCCCTCAGCCTACTTCAGCTTTCAGGGATCAATTTAACGTCGACTCAACTATAGCTGTAGACATTTGCCGCCAGGCAGTAGTAGTAGTAGTTCAGCTGATCATTATTTTGAACAGATCACAGCAGTGTCGTTTGTTTTCTCACCACGTTTCGTCCTCTCGATGAGCGGTAATATCTGGGATTACGACTGCCGACCACCGACGTCACTTGTGAGGTAAGTTTCACTGAACTCTCTCCCTCCACTTCTTTAAGTTTTAGCTGTGTGTGTGTCTAGTTTTGTTTCAGTACGTGTTCTCTCAGTCGTTTTGTCATTGTGTAAGGTCAGTTAAGACTGCCGTCGGTTTCTATTCTTCTGTTCCATTCTGGTTTCAGAATATATCTCTGGTTTCATTCCCTTAAATCTTTCCCTTGCTGTCGTTATTGCTGTTGTTGTGGTTGTGGTCTTTAGCCCAAAGACCGGTTTAATGTAGGTCTCGATGCTACTCTGTTCTGTGCAAGCCTCTTCAGCTCCGAATAACTACTGCAACCTACATCCTTCTGAATCTACTTACTGAATTCACATCTTGGTCTGCTCCTACGATTTTTACCTACCGCACTTTTCTCTAATACCAAACTGGGGAAATACAGAAGCGTCCGATCTTACCCGTCGGCTTTGACCCATGACGTCACAAATGTAGCGGAAACGACTATAAACGACAATTCCAATATGGCGGATATAAAAACGTCGCATACGTATTATCCAATATGGCGGATATAAAAACATCGCATACGTATTATAAACACTGAAATACACAAGTTTCACAAAAAGCCTAATGACTCTAACGGGACAAGCGTGGGAAATTGGGGGTTTTTGGGTGGGGACAAACTAAATATACACAAATGTAGCCACCGACCGCCATACAAAACCACGCAAAACAACGAAATAAATCAACATCACAAAACTGACCAAATACCAAAAAACACATTCCTATCCAGAATCGGACACTTCCCTTGACCTATGTAGCTCAACAGAACTTACCGATCACATCCTCCAATACAAAAAAAAAAAAAACGAACACTTCCCTTACACCTACATACATCTACAACAGCTCCCAATCACATAAATTACAATCGAACACTTCCGTTGACCTATATAGCTCAACAGAACCTACCGATCACATCCCCCAACACCAACCTAAAAAACCAACACTTCCCTTACACCTACATACATCTACAACAGCTCCCAGTCACATAAATTACGATCGAACAAAGATAATAATAAACAAGTGGTACTCGAGGCGAGGCAGGGGGGGGGGCTGCACCCCCCCCTGACCCCCCCCCCCCGCCAAAAAAAAACCTCCCAACCTAACCTCGTATTCAGGGCTACGCTACAGATCAATGTGTAGGTCCCTAACGTCACGGGTCAAAGCCGACGCGTGAGATCGGATGTTTCTGTTGACACAAAACACACATCAAAAACAAAAAAAAACGGAACTTACCTCAAAAAAGTTCCAGCCCCACAAACTAGATTATCCATTCCTAAACAAAAAACCACAACCAAATACACTCAATAACAAACTCACCCGACATACAGCAATGAGCATTAAATTAAAACAAACGAAAACCATGAACACACCACCAGAGAGCACCACAAACAAAAACAAGACTAAACTCCGCGCCGTAATGACGTCACACACCACAACACGCTTACGTCACGGGTCAAAGCAGACGAGTAAGATCGGAGGTTTCTGTTGACCCCAAACTGGTGATCCTTAATGTCTCAGAATGAGTCCTACCATCCGATTCCTTCTTCTGGTCAGGTTGCACCACAAATTTCTTTCTACTCCAATTCGGTTCAGCCCCTCCTCATTAGTTACGTGATCTCCCCATCATATCTTCAGAATTTTTCTGTAGCACGACGTTTTAAAAGCTTCTATTCCCTTTTTGACGGAAACGTTTTTCATCCATGTTTCACTTCCATACATGACTACACTCCATTCAGCTGCTTTAAGAAAAGAGTTCCTAACACTTAAATCTATATTCGATGTTAATAAATTTCTGGGAATTTCCAAGAAAAATTGCATATCGAAGTTGCGGTGTCCGAACGATACATATCGAACGTGCAATCGTAAATCGATCATGCGACTCTTGTGGCTGGCGTTATGAGTATGTTTACGGTGGTCGCTACAGCAACGACAAAAGAAGAGCGTTACAAAAATACTTGTAATTGCAAAGGAGACGACTTATCTTACTCGTCGTCGGTGTTGTCATCATTTGAAAGTCCATAACTGTAGTCTGGATCGATAATTTGGAAGAGTCGAACCATGTATTCTTCCTGATACTCGTTCGATTTCCGCACTGTCCGCGATGAAATTGTAAACTGTATTTCAGCATCTAAACATTTTTTACGAAGTATTACACACTTCACACTACCACAGTCTACATAGTCCCTTCCTTCCTCGTCCGGTGGTGCTCCATATTTGCGACAAAAAGTCAAACAATTTTCTACGCTGGATAAACATGGAATTCGATTTTTCCGTGTGAGAGAATCCGCCGAAGAAACGTCAAGAACACCAGACATCCAACTCACTAATGACATAAATCGCCTGGGATTCCTTGCAACTCACAAAGAAACCGCGGATGTATATAATTTAGAGCAACTAAGGGAACGACGGAAAACAGATAAGAATGACGATCACAAATAATTTATCACAATGCCCGCCACCAATCGATTTACGATCGCACGTTCGATATATATCGTTTGGACACAGGAACTTCGATGGAAAATCATTCCTGGAAATTACCAAATTTCTTTTCTTCAGAAACGCATTGCTAGTCTACATTTTACATTCTCTCTACTTCGGGCATAATCAGTCCTGAGACTGGTTTGATGCAGCTCTCCCTGCTACTCTATCCTGTGCAAGCTTCTTCATCTCCCAGTACCTACTGCAGCCTACATCCTTCTGAATCTGCTTAGTGTATTCATCTCTTGATCTCCCTCTTCGATTTTTACCCTCCACGCTGCCCTTCAATACTAAATTGGTGATCCCTCGATGTCTCAGAAGATGTCCTACCAACCGATCCCTTCTTCTAGTCAAGTTGTGCCACAAGCTCCTCTTCTCCCCAATTCTATTCAATACCTCCTCATTAGTTATGTGATCTACCCATCTAATCTTCAGCATTCTTCTGTAGCACCACATTTCGAAAGCTTCTATTCTCTTCTTGTCTAAACTGTTTGTCGTCCACGTTTCACTTCCATACATGGCTTCACTCCATACAAATACTTTCAGAAACGACTTCCTGACACTTAAATCTACACTCGATGTTAACAAATGTTTCTTCTTCAGAAACGCTTTCCTTGCCATTGGCAGTCTACATTTTTATCATCTCTTCTTCGACCATCGTCAGTTATTTTGCTCCCCAAATAGCAAAACTCCTTTACTACTTTAAGTCTCTCATTTCCTAATCTAATTCCCTCAGCATCACCCGACTTAATTTGACTACATTCTATTATCCTCGTTTTGCTTTTGTTGATGTTCATCTCATATCCTCCTTTCAAGACACTGTCCATTCCGTTCAGCTGCTCTTCCAAGTCCTTTGCTGTCTCTGACAGAATTACAATGTCATCGGCGAACCTCAAAAAGGGGCTGACACCGCCGTTTCCAGTTAAGAGAAAGTGTTTCCATCGTGGAGGCAGACGGTAGAGTGTGACAGCCGGCATTGTGTGAACGCACCGGTGCGACCCACTACGGGGCGGAGGCAGGCGCAGCCCAGCAGAAGAGAACAGAGTGGAGCAGCGACGGCGGGTCCTTGTAGAGAGGCGGCGAAAGTGCAGCCGGTGCCGCTGCCCGGCCACGCCCGCCTCCACAACAGGTGTGCGGTATCGCGTTTCACGGAGCGGAGCGCCAGTGGGAAACGGGTTCCCCGGCCCGCCTGCCCATAGCCGCCACAGAGCGAGCCGCGGCCCCGACGGTAAGAGAAGATAGCCGGGAGGGCTTCAGCGTTCTTACGTTAGCTGTCGCACTATGAACACTGTGGAACAAAGCTGCTCACTTCAGGAGTATGTCCAGTTCAATTCACGTCAATGTAGTAATTGCGAAATGCACCAACTGCTACAGCTCAGCCGGCCGGGGTCGCCGATCGGTTCTAGGCGCTACAATTTGGTACCGCACGACCGCTACGGTCGCAGGTTTGAATCCTGCCTCGGCCATGGATGTGTTTGATGTCCTTAGGTTAGTTAGGTCTAAGTAGTTCTAAGTTCTAGGGGACTGAAGACCTTAGAAGTTCAAATGGTGCAAATGGCTCTGAGCACTATGGCACTTAACTTCTGAGGCCATCAGTCCCCTAGAACTTAGAACTACTTAAACCTAACTAACCTAAGGACATCACACACATCCATGCCCGAGGCAGGATTCGAACCTGCGACCGTAGCGGTCGCGCGGTTCCAGACTGTTGCGCCTAGAACCGTTCGGCCAACCCGGCCGGCCCCTTAGAAGTTAAGTCCCATAGTGCTCAGAGCCATTTGAACCATTAGCTACAGCTCGCCAGGTCATGGTGCAATGACTGGACGACCACAACAAACATAATCAGATATAGTGTGTCTCGAAAATACTCATCCTATTTCACGACGCAATCTTCAACATGAATGAAGATAGAAATTCGTGATCAATTTTGAATTACACTTAGGAATGCGAAGTCTTTATTTTCAACAAATCCGTTTGATTTTTATGAATTATGTTTCACTTGCTTTAGACCTTGTGAACCGCAAAAAAAAATAAATAAATAAATAAAAAAATTGGTTCAATTGGCTCTGAGCACCATGGGACTTAATATGTGAGGTTATCAGTCCCGTAGAACTACTTAAACCTAACTAACCTAAGGACATCACACACATCCATGCCCGAGACAGGATTCGACTGCAGTGCCTACAACCGCTCGGCCAACCCGGCCGGCTGTGAACCGCACTAGTAAAAAAGTAAACATTGAATGGAGCGTAATCACAATCGTCACGCCGCGTGGTCTCAGGTACCTTGCCATGGTTCGCGCGGCTGTGCCCGTCGGAGTTTAGAGTTCTCCCTCTGGCATGGGTGTGTGTGTTGTCCGTAGCAGAAGTTAGTTTAAGTTAGATTAAGTAGTGTGGAAGCCTAGGGACCGAGGACCTCTGCAGTTTGGTCCCATGGGAACTAACCACCACCACAATCGTGAGATATGAAACCAGAAGCCTGAATGGGCAAATAAGTTTTTATAAAAATTCCTTCTGAAACAGATACCTTCTAGAACGGACTATCCGTATTTGCCCGCAGCTCGTGGTCGTGCGGTAGCGTTCTCGCTTCCCACGCCCGCGTTCCCGGGTTCGATTCCCGGCGGGGTCAGGGATTTTCTCTACCTCGTGATGGCTGGGTGTTGTGTGCTGTCCTTAGGTTAGTTAGGTTTAAGTAGTTCTAAGTTCTAGGGGACTTATGACCACAGCAGTTGAGTCCCATAGTGCTCAGAGCCATTTGAACCATTTTTTAGAACTTTCTTTCATCGAATATCAACCGATGAAAAGTCATGTCATGCTTTGTGTCCACCTCCACCAAACACTTAGCATGTTGAATTTTCTGGCACCCTGCATGAATTTACACGGAAACATTCTCTTCCTTTGGCAGTAATGGAGGCAATCAAACCTATTTACAGAGATTTGGTAAACCCTGAGCTACTAAAGAAGTGTTTACATGGGAAGACACAGAATGTGAATGAGTCCTTCAATAATGTTGTGGGGTGCCGTGTGCTTAGAAACGTATGTGTTAGCCTTATGACTCCAAAGTGTCTGATGATGTAATAGCTTTAATGGTGGGTAATATGAAAGACTGAAGGTTCTGGAGAAGTGAGGGGTACGATTTGGACAGAACACAGCTAAAGGATTGCGGGAACTGGATGAGCTTCGTGTGTACGTGAAGCAGAGTTAGCTGCTCAGCAAATGACAAAAGAAGCAAGAAAGAAAAGGAGGAGGCAAGCACTGGGCTGTTGTGACACTGAAGTAGACACAGACTATGGGCCAGGGCAATTCTAGTGCATAAAAAACGCAGAAATGTAAGTCTATAAGAATTTGTAATAAAAATGTTGTAAACCTCAATACCTCTGAACTAAGTTTTTTGCAATAAATGGCCCGTTTTCTAACAAAGTACTGATAGTAGACACATGAAATTTTCACATCGTGCCAAGTGTGAGATTCAACACATATGGAACTAGAATAATTAAAATATCCTGAGTTGTTTGGTTTTTATGTTCATTTATTTACAAAATTCTGTAAAAAAATTGAGTGTTTGAAAAAAAAAAAGAAAAAGATAACATGCCCCACAATACAATTTTAGTGATAATTCTAATTCAGTGAATCTAGAAAGGTGCATTGAATAATTATGGAAAATTGTAAGTTGGTGTCTTAAAAAGTTTCCAACTTAATGGGTCACAAAATTCGATAATTTGACATTGGCATCATAGGACAGTGTCCCCTTAAGCAATGTGAGTGTGGTAAAGCCACACAGTGTGGAGAATTAGCCACTATGAGCAGGATATATCAAATGAATTTCGTTACGATGAACTAAATAAGCGCTAGCACTGAGAATGCCAGGATGAATGAAAAGTATATTCTAATTCTGAAAGGAACTACATTCTTTGGTGCAACTACCTCCTGTTTGTAGGGAACCCGGCATAATCTGCCCATGACCTTTTTGCTGGAGGACGTCACGGTACCAATAAAGCAAAGTACATATTTTAACTGCTGTTTTCTTTTTGCCCAACTGGCAAAGTGATATGTCGTGCAGAACAGCGGATCATCTCTTAGATAACCAGAATTTGAGCTAGATAGCCCTGACATTTTATCTTTTGCGTGAGCCATTGCCAGCACAAAGAACGTTGGTGTAATTTTCACAGTTGTGTTTAGCATCAAGGTTTTAATTTACCTTTCACAAATATTTAGCGTGACCGCCACCGAACGCACAAGAACATTTCGAAGATAGCCAAATTCGTCCTACATTTTTGCCAATGTGTGTCGAGTGAAATAATGCATTCACTGGTGTTACCGTGGCAACACTGCACTCTCGACGAAAATCATGCCGCACAGTTGTAGCTGAATTGCCCCTTTTCCAACAGAGAATGCAAAACACATTCAGTTGTTTATTACCATCTTGGTACAACACACTCAGGGTAACGATCGAGCAAGACGCACCACACAGCGCCTTACCGGCAACCATATAAAGCAACAACTTCTAGTTGGCGCCACGATAAACTTTTAGTTGTGATGCGTAATTGAAAGTTCACCCCAAGTTTCTGTCTTCATTCATGTACAAGATACAACCTTGTGAAATTCAACGATTGTTTAAATACTTTGTAGCATAATGCATGAAAAACGCGGAAAGATTTGACGTTGTTTGATACCACTGTTCTCGATTAATGAGTGGAGTTAGTCGCAAATGTCAAATATCTAGGAGAATGTAATTTTCGTTTCTACTAGCATATGATCTGATCTAGAATTCGTCTGTTGTTCCCAAGCTCCGAGATTTATGAACACTGTTGTTTACATATACAGCCAGCTGTATTTACAGTATTGGCCATTTCAGTTACAGTAATGGCGATCGCTTTCAAAGCACAGAAGACTTAATATTCACGCACGTGGCATGGTAACAGATGCACTACACATCTGCAAGAATAGCGAGTCTTCAGAAGGCAGCACCGTGTTGATCCGGCTACGAAAGCCTTATGAAGTCAGTGAGTATGGATCCACGGAGGTGCAGCACTGTTATGAATATCGGCAAACACTTCTGACCCTGCAGGTTGGTATACCGTATAGAATCTACTCACGGAACCTACTGCCTCGAGTTCTTTATGCTGAAGTTGCGGTCTGGGATAAAGGACGCATTGGCTCTAGGAGTCCAGTCCATGGGGCATGCCGTTATCTCTAGAGCCATATTTTGCAACATATACACCTACACACCGCAGACCACAGTACTGTACGTGTCAGCAGGTACCGTCCGCTCTACTGTCACGTCCCTCCTTTCCTGTACCAGTCACGGATGGTGCGACAAGAAAGATTGTTGCTAATAATTCGTGTGAGCTCGATTGTTTGTCGTTTTACCTTCATAGTCTTTTCGCGACACATACGTAGGAGGAAGCCATATACAGAGTGTTACAAAAAGGTACGGCCAAACTTTCAGGAAACATTCATCACACACAAATAAAGAAAAGATGTTATGTGGACATGTGTCCGGAAACCCTTAATTTCCATGGTATAGCTCATTTTAGTTTCGTCAGTATGTACTGTACTTCCTCGATTCACCGCCAGTTGGACCAATTGAAGGAAGGTAATGTTGACTTCGGTGCTTGTGTTGACATGCGACTCATTGCTCTACAGTACTAGCATCAAGCACATCAATACGTAGCATCCACAGGTTAGTGTTCATCACGAACGTGGCTTTGCAGTCAGTGCATGTTTACAAACGCGGAGTTGGCAGATGCCCATTTGATGTATGGATTGGCACGGGGCAATAGCCGTGGCGCGGTACGTTTGTATCGAGACAGATTTGCAGAACGAATGTGTCCCGACAGGAGGACTTTCGAAGCAATTGATCGGCGTCTTGGGGAGCACGGAACATTCCAGCCTATGACTCGCAACTGGGGAAGACCTAGAACGACGAGGACACCTACAACGGACGAGGCAAATTCTTCGTGCAGTTGACGATAACCCTAATGTCAGCGCCAGAGAAGTTGCTGCTGTACAAGGTAACGTTGGCCACGTCACTGTATGGAGAGTGTTACGGGTGAACCAGTTGTTTCCGTACCATGTACACCATGTGCAGGCACTATCAGCAGCTGATTGGCCTCCACGGGTACACTTCTGCGAATGGTTCATCCAACAATGTGTCAATCCTCATTTCAGTGCAAACGTTCTCTTTACGTATCAGGCTTCATTCCAACGTGATCAAATTGTAAATTTTCACAATCAACATGTGTGGACTGACGAGAATCCGCACGCAACTGTGCAACCACGTCATCAACACAGATTTTCTGTGATCGTTGGGGCAGGCATTGTTGGTGATGTCTTGATTGGGCCCAATGTTCGTCCACCTACGCTCAATGGAGCACGTTATCATGATTTCATACGGGATACTCTACCTGTGCTGCTAGAACATGTGCCTTTACGAGTACGACACAACATGTGGTTCATGCACGATGGAGCTCCTGCACATTTGAGTCGAAGTGTTCGTACGCTTCTCAACAACAGATTCGGTGACCGATGGATTGGTAGAGGCGGACCAATTCCATGGCATCCACACTCTCCTGACCTCAACCCTCTTGACTTTCATTTATGGGGGCATTTGGAAGCTCTTGTCTACGCAACCCCGGTACCAAATGTAGAGACGCTTCGTGCTCGTATTGTGGACGGCTGTGATACAATACGCCATTCTCCAGGGCTGCATCAGCGCATCAGGGATTCCATGCGACGGAGGGTGGATGCATGTATCCTCGCTAACGGAAGTGAAGTCAAGCTGATACGTTCTGTTGCAGTGTGTTTCCATTCCATGATTAATCTGATTTGAAGAGAAGTAATAAAATGAGCTCTAACATGGAAAGTAAGCGTTTCCGGACACATGTCCACATAACATATTTTCTTTCTTTGTGTGTGAGGAATGTTTCCTGAAAGTTTGGCCGTACCTTTTTGTAACACCCTGTATTGTTTGGCTCCTCTGGCAAAGTACCCTTACGAATTTTAACAGTAAACCACACCGTGATCATAGCGCCTGCGACTGCACTCTGGTGACCATTCATTGAGGCTTCGGTACTTATTAAGTGAGCGTGCAACGACAGGCGTTGCCCTTCATTTGGATTCTCTATTTCCACTGTCATTCTTTTCGCGTAAGGATCCCAGACAGACGAACGTATTAAAGTATTCAGGGTATTTGTAATCCACCTGCTTTTTGGGTGGACTGCACTTCCAAGAAATTCTTCCAGCGACTCTCACTCTGGGATCTACATCTACATCTACATTTATACTCCGCAAGTCACCCAACGGTGTGTGGCGGAGGGCACTTTACGTGCCACTGTCATTACTTCCCTTTTCTGTTCCAGTCGCGTATGGTTCGCGGGAAGAACGACTGTCTGAAAGCCTCCGTGCGCGCTCTAATCTCTCTAATTTTACATTCGTGATCTCCTCGGGAGGTATAAGCAGGGGGAAGCAATATATTCGATAGGTCATCCAGAAAACCCTCTCGAAAACTGGCGAGCAAGCTACACCGCGATGCAGAGCGCCTCTCTTGCAGTCTGCCATTTTGCTAAACATCTCCGTAACGCTATCACGATTACGAAATAACCCTGTGACGAATCGCGCCGCTCTTCTTTGGATCTTCTCTATCTCCTCCGTCAACCCGATCTGGTACGGATCCCACACTGATGAGCAATACTCAAGTGTAGGTCGAACGAGTGTTTTGTAAGCCACCTCCTTTGTTGATGGACTACATTTTCTAAGGACTCTCCCAATGAATCTCAACCTGGTACCCGCCTTACCCACAATTAATTTTATATGATCATTCCACTTCAATTCGTTCCGCACGCATACTCCCAGATATTTTACAGAAGTAGCTGCTACCAGTGTTTGTTCCGCTAACATATAATCACACAATAAAGGGATCTGCCTTTCCCGTGGCTAGTTTTATGTGAAGTAGCAGAAAAGAGAACCGCGAGAAACTTACCATCAGGATTGATGGACACAAAACAGATGAAGTTAGGGAATTCTGCTACCTAGGCAGCAAAATAACCAGTGACGGACGGAGCAAGGCGGACATCAAAAACTGACTAACACTGGCAAAAAGGGCATTCCTGGCCAGGAGAATTCTACTAGCATCAAACGTAGCCAGGCATCAAGGTGTAATTAATTTGGCAGTGGAGGGCAGCGTGATGGGTAAAAATTGTTGAGGATACTCATGGTGTGAACACGGTAAGCAGTTTAAAAGGTGTGTAAGTTACGATAGTTTTGCCGAGATGGAGACTTTCAGTTGGTAGACTACGGTCGAATGGTGCTTTAAACCAGTTTTCAGACTGAAGGCCGCAACAATGGATTTCAGAACTTCTTTCGGAGCTGCTTTTGTAAACAGAGGTGGTGGTGGTGGTGATGGTGGTGTTAGTGTCATTGCCATGGATAAAGGAAGTTGTTTGAGGCGGAGGCAGATCGCGTGCCTGCTATCTTCCGATAAGCAAACAGCGAACGTATTCCCCTGCGGCGAAGCCCGCCCTAATTGCAGCTATTTCGGGAGCGTCGATAGGCAGCACCAGGTGATTTATGCGCCCGTTAACCTGCCCTGGCCCGTGCCGCCTCCACAACGGATCACTCGGCCCGCGTTCAAAAGGATCCTAACGAGACCGGCCCGACGGCATGCCGGGCACGTCACCCGGAAGCGCTCGGCGCCCAGACGGCTGTTACCCCCCTTACACTCTGTATCACTGCTGTCGCCCTGCGGCTTGCGACGCTGGGCTTACGTACGGAGAGGAAAGCCTCCACTCTCGTCAAAGAAATCTGATGGTACTGCTGTTTGCTGTTAGTGCCTCCTTTCTCTTGACAAAGGATGATGAACACTTGTCACTGTGAGGCTGAAGGTTATGTGCAGTCCAGCTTCGTTGTGGCTAGTGTTTCACCGTTGCTGAGAGAGAGGTAAGTATAGACCTAGACAAATATAACGAAGAAGGAAGATTAGATTCTAGCATAGACCCAGACAGAGACAACGAGAAAGGAAGCTTAGGTTCTAACGGCCGTGGGCGTCAGGGCCATTAGCAGCGGAGCGCAACCTCAGGTTGAACAAGAATACTCTAGGGCAGGTGGTCCGCGGACCCTTTAGCGGTCCGCCGGCTCTTTCTAGGGGGTCCGCGGCCACCTTTCACCAAATCGTGTAAAATAATGGGTAAAATTATTGAACAAAAATGTGAAAATCAACTTCATCACTATTTTTTTTTCGTGTGAAAAACATGTGTACTTTTACTTCAGGTCGTATTCTCAAGGAGCCTCTGCGATTCCTAAGTGAGAACACATACACAGTTTAGTGCCGAAGAATGCGGCTTCTCTGATCTACTGTTTCGCAAGAATACGGGAGTCGCTTGTGCGCCGGCTCACGGCGCTAGATGCACTGAAACCTTTTACACATGCGCGGAGCGACCTTTGTCGACCAATCACAGCGCTCGCTGGCACGTGTGCGGCCCCAGGCATCATTAAATGTTAAACTTGCTTTGTCAGTGCACTACCTATTTCGTAAGTCGACTTTTGACCAGTTTATTACTTCTAACATGGATCGGTGGCTGAAGTCAGGATCATTGAAGAAGGGTGCAGTTTCTCCATCGCCTTCACAACAAGGAGTTTCCAGTTGAAATGAATGAGGAGGGAGGACGACGAAAGGAAGAACAATCACAAGAAGCTCCACAGCCGGATTTATTACGTGAAAACGCTGCAAGTACTCCATTGGTTGCAATATCCTGTGGAAGTGGGATAACCAAGAATCATAAGTACAACGAAAGCTATTTAAAAATGGGCTTTATGGAGACAAAGGAGGGTAAAGCTCCGTGTGTAATTTGTGCGCCTATCCTTTCGAACAGTTCAATGGTTCCATTTAAATTGCGCCGTCATTTTGAAGGTATTCACCCGGGCTTACAGGCTAAAGACATCGATTTATTTAAAAGAAAGAGTGCTGACTAGCTGCTTCTCAGCATTGCATGAAAACTCTTGCAAAAACAATTAATGAAAATTCATTAAAAGCTTCTTTCTTGGTTAGTTATCGAGTGGCAAAAACAAGCAAAGCTCATACCATTGCAGAAAATCTCATAATTGGATCGTTAATTTCAAGTTGTTTTCATTCATCTCTAAACCAAAGACTATTGATACTTCGGTTGACCGGGGGGGGGGGGGGGGGAGGGGTCATTCGGAACATGGCACTTGCATTAAGAAGAAGCTTTCAGTTCCCATCGGTTTCGCTCTGAAATTCTTCGACTGAAGAAGGGGTCCGCCAGCTGGGAAGGTTGGGAAGCCCTGGTCTAGGGAATCGAGTGCGGCTGTTAGCACTTTCCCGCGAGCAACAACGTGCGTTTTCAAGTTGGCGAAATTCTAGCCGCCCTCCTGTGGAGTTTAACTTAACTCGATTATTTTGAATTGAAGCGCACCAGCGGAATCTTCTGCCTTGTGGCCGTTACCTGCCCTGGACGCTGACGTAAATTCAGGCAGTGTATTTCCCTCGTCGTTTTGTGGCTGTCCAGCACGGCCTGTAGTTTGACAGCTGGATGTGTAATTCGTTGTGGGCGCCGATACCTTCTGCGTTGTTCCATTGAACTTCCTGTTGTGTTCTGGTCGAGTGGAGCGGAAGTTATCCTGTCGCTTGGTCCGTTGACTGTCACTCGGTTGGGTTGCCGTCGGTTTGAGAGTTGTTGGGCCGACTGTCTTTCACACGTAAGTGACCGTTAGTGTTTGGATTCCAGTCCGATCCTTGGAAACTTCTGAGAGCCGTTTGATGTGCTGCCTTATTTGACCTTGTTGTTTGTTTGTGTATGGCTTCTAGCCGATTTTAAATTAAACTTGTTTACCGTTAAGGGGTGAGATTGTATGGGCCTTCAGCCTGATTTAAAGAAACTTTAGGATAAGACCTTCTGCCTTTTGTAATTCAAATTCTTGTTTTGAGTCTTAAGTGACTGGCCTTCAGCCAGTTTAAAATTAAAGTTGTTTTGCCCTGAGGCGTGAGATTGAATGGCGCATTTAGCCGGGAATTAAGTTCTAAAATTAATGGTTGGCTAGCTCTGTTTTTAATGTTTTCTTTACTTTTGTAATGTTTGTCAAATGAATAAAGTAGTGTGTTCGAGTGCAACTGACAGCCACTCATTTTGGCCCCTTCCCACAAATTAAACTATCTGTCCCGTCCTACGGGTATAGCAGGGGATCTCATCAGTCTCTATAACGAAGGTAATGGAAATGTGTGTAACAGTGCAGGCTAATTGTAACGATAATACAGACTGTAAATCAATTATACTACTGCCATTTTTACAGCCACTGGTTCTCTAATCCCACAGCCGTTTAGTTTACATCACCCTTTGAGTTATTTATTTATTTATATTTTAATTGATTTCTCGATTATTCTCATACAGCTACCTGATTAAAATAATAACTACTCCTCCTGTTTGATTCATTGCATAAATAACAGATGTAATTTATATAATTTTGCCAGGATGATGCAGATTAATCGTTGAACACGTCTTACCTCGACGAGAGACAATACAAGAATCGATATTACGGAAAAACTCTGAATATTCTCGATAAAATTCTAATAAAATTCTAATAAAATTCAGTCGACGACTTTAGGTCAATAAGTTGTTTATACGAGTATCAACAAATCCTTGGAAAGCAGTAGTAATAATCATGTAAAAATGGGATTCATTTGACATTACACGATCGCTACGATGGTTGACCGCAGCATCAAACTGTCTCAAAGTAATGCACTGTCAGAGCCAATACCAGTTAACGAAAATATTTTCTGCGATTGCCTCCCAGGAAATTCGAAATGTTCACTAACAGGTTTTCGAAGGCATTACGATGATTGTGGGTTTTACGGGAGTAGCAACATCCTCACCCTTCCCCGACCTCGCCTCTTATCCCATACACAGAGTACTAACATTTAACAAAATAACTTCCGTTCTATTTATGACATCGCTTCGTGCTTCTAAAACACTCACCAAACCAAACCATGCTGAGCTCCGTGGCTGTGAATTATATGACTTTAATAAATACAGCAACCTTAAACTTTGTTATGTATTTTTATTTAAGCTAATACGCGTTTCGGGCTTTCACCCATCTTCAGTTAGCGTAACACATATTTGAGTCTACATTCAGTACATAGCTACAACATCGACAGAAAATTGGATGCTGCAGGTGCCTTTCTACACTGCTTGTTGTTATTTCAACTTGCTTTCAATGTTGTAACGATGTACTGACTGAAGACTCAAATATGTATTACGCTAACTGAAGATCGGTGAACGCCAGATGAAACGCGTGTTAGGTTAAATAAGAATACATAACAAATTGGCTGGTCGCTGTGTTTATTAAAATAGTACAGCAAATGACAATAATTTGGTGTCATAAATGTATTTTCCAGTCGTTAGAGCCGACGCTAAACGAATATCTCGTTCACTTGAAATAGGGTCGCATTGACCATATTTCTGTGAGAACTATGAACGAAATCTTGCCATTACGCTCAGATTTCTAGGTTCTAAATATCCCAGAGATGCATAGGACGGTATTGCAAACACGACTAGAGGCAACAAAATGACACACGCGAAGTCAGCTAGAAAATATTTGAAAGAGAAAATAAATACAATAGTTATATTTAATCTTTTCTTTTAATTCACTTCAACGGTATCGAAAAATTAGCTTGCTTAACTGGAAAATTCTATCTCGTGTTTAGTTAGATCTTCTAACGGCTTTTTGTTTAACTTGTTGTTTTTGGATTCGTAAAGTTTGCCGTCCTGTTACTTCATCTGAAAAAATTCCGTACTCGCTAAATTGTCACGAAGACCAACCGCTTTGAGAAGGAATAAATGGCGTTATATTGACCACTTACAACAGCGTGTACGAACATAACTAGCTCTCTACACTTGGGAGCCACGCTGTGTAGCGGTATAACCTCCTTTACACCTTCTTAAAGGGCAGGTTTAATTTATTTAATAAGTATTTTCCATTATGTATGATTAACACGCGCGTGTAACGGGACTTGGAATAAATTTCTAAGGCCAGACGCTCATCCTGACCCCACCCCCCTACCCTAGCACCCCGCCCCCGTTTCCCCTGACTCCTTCTCCCGCCCCCCCCTCCCCCCCACCCCTGCACAACAGCATCGTCTCCATCAACGTTAAGAGGGAAATTTCGTATGCGTCTTCTGTCTGCGAAGCAAGTAAAATATATTGTTTATATTTTATACGAGTATTGTGCGTACACATTTTGCAACTCAGGGGGGAGACGAGGACCAATTCCTGAAATTTGTAGGAGGGAAGAGGGGGGGGGGGGGGCAGCAGTACTTGACAGAGGACGTACATTGGCAAGCATTGTAGGTAGGCCTCGTACATCTCATGCTCTAACAATACGCTTTGCAACAGTAGAGTGGTATCTACTGCTCCAATTAGCATAAAACTACGGGGAAAAATGAGCTCAAATTGAGACAGCATTAGTTTCAGCCAACAGTGCGCGAGAGTTAGCAATGCCGTGATTTGTCGTAGTGCAGCGCTAAAATTTAACGCGAACTACAGTATTCACCGCTGTCGAGAAGCATTTTTTTCACTTTTGGTGCTCTCTCCACAGAGAAACAATTAATTGACCAATAAGTCTAAGCTATAAAGAAATTTTAAGTACTTAAGCGGGAACGACAAGGTGTGGGACGAATATATTGCTCAAATTCAGGATTTTTTTTTTACCGTACTGGAATGTAGTGGACAAATGGAGCTTGCTGCAATGAATAAAGCATACATTGAAGTTATTATTGGCATTTTTATTGAAAAATTTTAGTACCTCCTCTGTGTAATTAGTATTTTCTCGAGACACCTCTGAAAGAAGGTAGATGGATGGTTGTCGCTGTAACTCCGGTTGTGGTTACCTGAAACATGAAATTAACGTATATTCTGATCCTTACAATGGAATTTTAGTTTCTCGTGGATTTGCAAAAAAAAAAAATTATAGATATTTGAAGAAATGGCCATTTTTCGACCCCTCTTTTTTGGCCGACAAAATATTAAATATAACAAAAAAAAATCAGTTACGATGAACCGAAGAGAATTCAATTTGCTTCAGCGGAGATTAAAAATCATTGAAATCGGATGAAAATTGTACCGTTGACGACGACACCCATGCCGAAAAACATGGTTTTGAGAAAAGAGCGTTTAAAGTTTGACAAGTATTTATCATATAAAAAGGGACAAAGTTTGAAACTTACGGGATACCATCGATGCGAGGTGCATAGTGACTACCGCCCCAGCTAGTGGATAGCCGCTTTCTGCTACTTTGACCTGATAAGCCCTCATTTTCGTCCTCAAAGCCCTTCTCATCAGTGAGCGCACCGCCACTGGCGTCTCCGTCTTCACAGAATCGGTCCAGTTCATCGCCGATTTTGATTTGACGGGCATTTTCCACGTGCAGTAATGCAATGTCGGCTACACTGAATAGACATACGGCCAAATCTGAAGCAATGTTGACAATTTCGCCTCTGCTGGATGTTATTTTTGGAGCGTACCTCCAAATGAGAAAAGTGAAAGTCTACTATGTGTTCGAGATATTGGTAAACATTTGCACCATTAGAGACAGCCCTGAACATCTCACGGACGCAACAAACGCAGCGTGAGCGCGTAACCGGTTCTCTAACGCCGAGGCGTGCCGCTCACGCTCGGCTTCAAACGTTCACAGAACCGTTACTTTTCAGAGTGCACGCATAATATTTTGGGGAATAATTATTCAATGTGTATACATTCTAGCTCCACAAGAAAAAAAGTTTCAATTTTTTTTTTCGACAGACACCTTATTACATCTACATCTACGTGATCACTCTGCTATTCACAATAAAGTACCCGGCAGAGGGTTCAATGAACCACCTTCAAGCTGTCTCTCTAACGTTCCACTCTCGAACGACGCGTGGGAAAAACAAGCACTTAAATTTTTCTGTGCGAGCCCTGATTTCTCTTATTTTATCGTGATCATTATTTCTCCCTATGTAAGTGGGTGCCAACAGAATGTTTTCGCAATCGAAGAAGAGAATAGGTGATTGAAATTTCATGAGAAGGTCCCGTCGCAACGAAAAACGCCTTTGTTCTAATGATTGCCACTTCAATTCACGTATCATGCCCGTGACACTGTCTCCCGTATGTCGCGATAGTAAAATACTAGTCGCCCTTCTTTGAACTTTTTCCATGTCGTCCGTCAGTCCCAACTCATGCGGATCCCACACCGCACAGCAATACTCCAGAATAGGGCGGACAAGCGTGGTGTACCCAGTCTCTTTAGTAGAGCTGTTGCACCTTCTAAGTGCTCTGCCAATGAATGGCAGTCTTTGATTTGCTCTACCCACAACTTTATCTATGTGATAGTTCCAATTTACGTTATTTGTGATTGTAATCTGTAAGTATTTAGTTGAATTTACAGCCTTCAGATTTGTGTGACTTATCGCGTAATGGAAATTTATCTGATTTCTTTTAGTTCTCATGTGAATAACTTCGCACTTTTCTTTATTCAGGGTCAATTGCCACTTTTCGCACCATACAGATGTTTTATCTAAATCATTTTGCAATTTGTTTTGGCCATCTGATGACTTTACAAGACGGTAAATGACTGCATCATCTGCAAACAATCCAAGATGGCTGCTCAGGTTGTCTCCTACATCGTTAATATAGATCAGAAACAACAGAGAGCCTATAACACTTCCTATGGGACCGCCGGATATTACTTCTGTTTTACTCAATGACTTTTCGTCTATTACTACCAACTGTAACCTTTCTGACTGGATATCATGAATCCAGTCGCACAACTGTGGCGATATTCCATAGGCACGCAGTTTTGTTAGAAGACGCTTGTGAGGAACGGTGTCGAAAGCCTTCTGTAAATCTAAAAATATGGAATCAATTTGACATCCCCTGTCGATAGCACTCATTACTTCATGAGTATAAAGAGCTAGTTGTGTTTCACAAGAACGATATTTTCTGAATCCGTGCTGACTGTGTCAATCATTTTCTTCGAGGTAATTCATAATGTCCGAACACATTATATGTTCCAAAACCCTACTGGAAATCGACATTAGTGATGTGGGCTTGTAATTGAGAGGGTTACTCCTACTTCCCTTTTTGAGTGTTGGTGTGACTTGAGCAATTTTTCAATTAGCTTGTGTCTCGGGTTTTTCGGCCGACGTTCGTCTGAAGATTTTACTGACGTTTCGCCAACACGAGTGGCTGGCATTCTCAAAGTCCACCCTCCATTGCTCATGGTGAACTGGAGCCGAGCTCGTGGCTGCAGTCTCAACGTACCTGGCGCGCGGTGAGCTCGGCTGCAGTTCACCACCAGCAATGGAGGGTGGAGCTTTGACAATGCCAGCCACTCGTGCTGGCGAAACGTCAGTAAAATCTTCAGATGAACGTCGGCCGAAGAACCCGAGACAGAAGGCAACAGGCAGTTTGTCACCAAGTGGTCACGAAAACCTTAACAATTTTGCAATTTTCCAGCCTTTAGGTGCAGAACTTTCTGTGAGCGAGCGGTTATATATAACTGCTAAATGTGGAGCTATTGTGTCAGCATACTTTGAAAGGAACCTGACTGGTTGCATCATATATCTTTTGCGCTGAACCAAAAGACAATTACAAAATCACACTTTCACCGCATGGGCTGCAACCGCATTAGAGGACCGCCCTTTCTTCTCATGAGCGTCAAAATGATTATAAGTGCCTCCTGCCCGGCCCCAGACGCTGCAGAGTTCCTTCTCAGTGATATTGTTCGCAGTTAATACTGCAGCTTGTGTCTCCAGCGAGCCCTGTTCCAAGTTTTAATCGCCACTGCTGCCGTGTTACCTAAGTTTCTTCTTCTAAGCCACCAAACCTGTTGCTCTCAGCGCTTCAGTCCACGTATTTACTCCGTGGGTACTAGTTACCACTTAGTTTCTTGCACGAAAGTGTGTTGCCAAACTTCTTGTACTACTCCTTTAAATTCTACGTGCAGCCACACCGTCAACAACAGAAAATATTTATATAGCATTCGAAACCAGACTATCATACATAGTCAACTTTTGTAGTCCTGTCTTCCTCAGTTGCGTGTAATATTACGGTATTTGATAATTTTTACTTATGGACCGTCTGACAGCAATTGAATAACACACAATTTTAGTGCCATACGCGTTTCGCCTTTATTTTCTGCAAGGCATCATCAGTGGCCTGGAATATGTACATATGTTAGCTATTTTATTTACATTTTTGTCACTGTGCCTATAGGTTATAAACAGTTCTGGTGGTTGGTATTTCCTATTAAATAGTAATGTTTTGAACTGTACTTACAGGTTGCGTAGGCAGTTTCTTAAGCAGTTTCTTAAGCATGATGCCTTGCAGTTTCTTAAGCAACCATGACAAACATCTTATACAAATGCAAGAAAACTTCCACATCCAGAAAGCCATAGCAGAAAACAAACATGTGATAAATGAACAAACACACATCAGCACAGGCTCCCTACTACACTTAATAAAGGAAATGATAACATAAAAAAAATCTATATATAACACCAAAATACAAACAGACACACACACACACACACACACACACACACACACACACACACACGCATACACGAACAGACCACAGATACTTCAATAGTTACACTCATAAGTTTGGCAGTAATATTCGATCTTTGGCAAAAACATTTGACAGCCGGCAACAGAAACCAAAAAATTGCATTAAAACAAGCGTTCAGTGCATAGTGCTGTGGAATGTGGAAAAAAACAGCAAATTGGCGCTCATAGGAAGAACAACAACACAAAAAATGCAACAGGAGCGTAATATGTAAGAAACTGTCTACGCAACCTGTAAGTACAGTTCAAAACATTACTATTTAATAGGAAATACCAACCACCAGAACTGTTTATAACCTATAGGCACAGTGACAAAAATGTAAATAAAATAGCTAACATATGTACATATTCCAGGCCACTGATGATGCCTTGCAGAAAATAAAGGCGAAACGCGTATGGCACTAAAATTGTGTTTTATTCAGTTGCTGCAGACGGTCCATAAGTAAAAATTGTCAATATACCGTAATATCATACATAGGTTCACCTGCGAACTTATGCAACATGTACTTAATCAGTTTGGAAATTATCATTTAGTGACATTCACTGAATTTTATGAGCAGATATTAAATACTACCAGCTAACAGACGTAATCAATCGTGAGACTGAAGTAGCATCAAAGCCAAAGTACTCGTACGTTACGTGCTCAATCACGGTTGCAGGGAGCAATGTATTGAATACACAGAAAGTGTTATAAACACCGCCTTCAGACACAAGGTATGACAGGATTATTTTTATACTTCCAGTGTGAAGGGAGAGATGTTCTCAAATAACGTTTTTGTTATTTGACAAGACTGACAGACGAGCGAGGTGCCATATCCATTTAGTTACCTGTACTTGTGCGTGTCTGGGTGCAGGCTGCCCGACAACCGGTTTGCATTTCAGTGAAGGGGGTCGCCTGAATACGTAGTCGGAGGTCGCTGGCTGGATTGTGTATGTTTAAGAGCTTGTGTGTTACTTGCGTCACAAGACAGCTATTTATATGACCAACACGCTCCGAAACAATTGCAGAGAAATGACTGTTTTTGTGAGAGGTTATAAATTTACGTATCGTTCAAGATATTGCGAACAGGCTCTTAGAGTGCACAATTCAAATACTAGAGACGATTAGTAAGCAACATTATAAAAAGATAACTTTCCCAGGCCAATACATCTCTCGACAAAAAGAAAAAACCAACTTTTTGTGGAACTCGATATTGATGAAGATGTTTCGAACGTCTCAAGCGCGGAAGTTGAGTGTAGACTGTGGTAAAACAGTTGTTTCGACAGTGGAACAGTCTGGAATGCAGGTTAACTGTTACATAGGCATACAAGGTGTGAGGTACTAAATAATAAGTACTACAAGAAACAGCTAGAAACAGAAATCTCTAAAAGTATTTCCCACAGCTGATAGGGTTGTGGGACGTCCGCAGTGCCATTCAGGAGTGGCTGGGAGGATGTGTAAAGATGAGAAAATGTAGAGCAAACGTCCGAAAATGATACGTGTACATGTGAACATGATTTGCACAGCACTAAATTTACACCACGGCAGTCGTTTTCAAATAGTGTTAGTTCGCTCTTAAAGAGTCTGTCTGTGATCCGCTAACACTACTGAAAACTTCGCCTAGCGCAAATATGCTATTATTCAACGTGTGGTGAGGAGGTTCCAGAATACAAAAGATTTCTTGAATTGGGAATAAATTAGCTTTCTTTTCCCCACAAATATCTTGCTACTTTGCGTTAAAAAAAAGGTTAATCGTAAGTTATTCAAGTCTTCAGTCTTGTGCAAGCCTATTCATCCCTGTACAACTAATAAAAGCTACATCCATTTTAATTGGCTTACTTGGTCTCCCTCTACAATTTTTAGCCCTTATGCAACTCTCCACTACAAAACTTGTAGTCAAGTTGTGCCACAAACTCCTTTTCCCTCCTACACAAATACTTCGAATAGTTATGCGATCTACCAATCTAATCTTCACTATTCTTCTGTAGTGCAGTTTTGTCACATATAGACATGGTTGGAGACCGAGGCTGTTATGTAACATACATTGTTGACGGTGTACAGCAAGCAGCCACAAATTGGTTTTAGGCTACTTTATTCAAAAAGTACCGTTACTGGTTTCGAATTGTTTCACAGTTCATCATCAGACGGTTTTTTAATACTCTCATCAGTACAGATTGTAAATTGGTTTCCTGTGAGTTGCCTTGGATAAACAATCATTTACAGATTATAAAAGTCTAACGAAAATGGTTGCGCTACGTATAGTGTTGGAATGCAATTTACGTGAAATGCCCACCTGGCACATTTGTATTAGCATTGTTCTTGCAATGAAATGCATTCTCAAGGGTGTTCGTATTTTAACAGTCATAAACGTTGCACTGCACTGTAAATCAATTTCGTACGCTCACAAAACGAATTTTCAACTTGCACCACATGTTTTGTATTATCACATACGAAAACAAATAATTTGCCATATCTTTGTATCATTGCATTGTAGCATCTTTGACACTCATTTACTTTCCAACCTGTAACCATTTTGGTTACACGTTTGTAATATGTAAATTACTGTTTATCCCAGGGCAACTCACAGGAAACCAATGTATAACTTTTATTGACGAAAGCATGAAAAAATCGTCTGATGATGAATTTAAAAAAAATTCGAAACCATAACGGTACTCTTTCAGTGAAGTAACCTAAAACCACTTTTTGCTGGTTGCTGTACACCATTAACAATTTATTCTTCTGTAGCACCACGTTTCAAAAGCTTGTATTCTCTTCTTGTTTGAACTGTTTACTGTCCACGTTTCACTTTCCTACAGGGCTTCACGATAGACAAATACCTTCAGTTCAGACTTACTAACTCTTCTGGCTCTGAGCACTATGGGACATAACATCTATGGTCATCAGTCCCCTAGAACTTAGAACTACTTAAACCTAACTAACCTAAGGACATCACACAACACCAAGTCATCACGAGGCAGAGAAAATCCCTGACCCCTCCGGGAACCGAACCCGGGAACCCGGGCGTACTGACTCTTCTATTTATATTCAATGTTGACAAATTTATCTTGTTCAGAAACATTTTTCTTGCTCTTACCAGTCTGCATTTTGCCCCCTCTCTTGAGCCTCTTAGTTATTTTGATGGCCAAATAGAAAAACTATTCGACTTCGGGTCTTACATTCTAATCTAATTCTCTCATCGTAGCCATATTTGATTCTACTAAACTCCATTACAGTTGTCTTCATCTTAAAACCTCGTTTCAAGACGTCAGTTCCGTTCTACAACAATGTCGCATTCACTTCTCAACCACTGCTTCCCACCCAAATCCTTCGACGCTTGTAACCAGTTTGGTTTTTGTATAAGTTATAGGTAACCTTTGATTTTCTATATTTAATCGCTATACCTTCAGAATTTCTTCAATGAATGCATTTGACTCAACTTTATCAAACACTTTCTCTAAGTCAACAAATCATAGGTTTAGATTTATTAAATCCCTCTACTAAGATAAGTGGAAGTGTCATTCCTATCTCGTGTGGTCCTAGAGTTCTTCTGAGCCGAAAATGACCTTCCTTAAGATCACTTCCGCCACTTACTACGGTCTCTAGTAAATAATTCATGGCAGTATAATTGCACAATGACTTATTAAAGCGCTGATGGTAATGTATTCTCATCTGTTGTCACCTGGTTTATCTGGATATGTGTATTCCTTTGTTTAAGGGTAAGAGAGAACACTGTTAAGTGTAACACAGGCTTAAGGAAGAGGTACGTGCTGTTTTACATGTCTTAGACATTTTAGAAACAGCAAATATAATTATCTATCCTTTCATTATTGATGCTCTGAGGGCAAAAATTTGGAAATTAGTGGTAAGGTCTTATGGGACCAAACCGCTGAGGTCATCGGTCCCTAAGCTTACGCACTACTTAATGTAACTTAAACTAACGTACGCCAAGGACAACACACACACACACACACACACACACACACACACACACACACACACACACACACAGGCCCCAGGGAGGATTCGAATGCTGGACGGGGGGAGCCGCGTGGGCCATGACAAGGCGTCTTAGACCGCGCGGCGCTCTATAGTTAGATATGTTTATAAAAGGAATAATAGGATTGGATCTTGTAGAAACGGCAGACGTCGAATCACATAATTCGTAGAATATATAAGGGACAGACAAGTGAAAACGAGACACATGGAAAAATGTAAGTAAACTTTATTATTTCAAAACTATTCGCCATAACTTTTATTACATTTGTCTCACTGTGAGACAAGACGGTTAATTCAGTTATGGAAAAATGTTTGAGGTTGCCTACGGAACCAGGATCATAGTCGGGCGTGTACGTTTTCGTCCGAAACAAATCAAAGGCCACAAATGTCATTCTTCAGGGCTCCAAAAATATGGAAATCGCACGGAGAGAGATGGGGACTGTGTGCAGAATGTGTCAGGGTTTCCCAGAGAAACTTCTGCAGGGTAGTCGAAACAACGGGCAAGTCATCTCCGGCAAAGTGATGATCTTTCTCTTTGACTGCAAGGGCCCGCTGGTCGTTGGCTGTCTGTAACACGGCGCCACAATTGATGCATGGCGATTACTTTTGAAGTAATAAACAGTTTACTTACGAGGGTCACTCCAAAAGAAATGCACACTATTGTTTTGAAAATCCATCTTTTATTCTGCATGTTTGAAAGTCTTACAGTGCGTAGATACATCCTTTAGGAACAATATTTTCATTTCTCCTCATAATTTCCTTCCCTCTCAACTGCCTTACGCCATCTTGGAAGCAGCACCCGTATACCCGCACGGTAAAATTCTAGACCAACCCGTTGGAGCCACTGTTTGGCAGCGTGCACAAGGGAGTCTTCATCTTCAAACCTTGTTCCACGAGGAGAGTCTTTCAGTTTCCCAAAGAGATGAGAGTCACATGGAGCCAGGTCAGGACTGTAAGGTGGGTGTTTCAGTGTCGTCCGTCCGAGTTTTGTGATCGCTTCCATGGCTTTTTGACTGACATGTGGCCGTGCATTGTGGTGTAACACCAAAACATCCTGCTTGTGGCGATGTGATCGAACACGACTTAGTCAAATCAAAATGGCTCTGAGCACTATGGGACTTAACATCTGTGGTCATCAGTCCAGTAGAACTTAGAACTACTTAAACCTAACTAACCTAAGGACATCACACACATCCATGCCCGAGGCAGGATTCGAACCTACGACCGTAGCGGTCACGCGGTTGCAGACTGAAGCGCCTAGAACCGCACGGCCACACGGGCGGCGACTTAGTCGAGCTTGAAGTTTCTTCAGTGTCGTCACATATGCATCAGAATTTATGGTAGTGTCACTTGGCATGACGTCCACAAGCAAAAATCCTTCAGAGTCGAAAAACAATGTAACCATAACTTTTCCAGCAGAAGGTGTGGTTTTGATTTTTTTTTTCCTTTGTTGAATTTCCATGATGCCACTCCATTGATTGCCTCTTCGTCTCTGGTGAAAGATAATGGAGCCATTTTTCATCACCTGTCACAGTTCTTCCAAGAAGTTCATCTCCACCATCCTCGTACTGTTCCAAAAGTTCGCTACATACCGTTTTTCTTGTTTCTTTGTGAGCCACTGTCAACATTCTGGGAACCCACTTGGCACAAACCTTTTTTAACGCCAACACTTTCAGTCTTCTGGAAACACTTCCTTCCCCTATCCCAACGTAGCGTGACAATTCGTTCACTGTCATGCGTCTGTCAGCAGTCACCAATTCGTTAACCCTCTGCACTTTGTCTGGAGTGTGTGCAGTACGAGGCCTGCCTCTGCGAGGATAATCCTCAATAGCCGGCCGATGTGGCCGTGCGGTTAAAGGTGCTTCAGTCTGGAACCGCGTGACCGCTACGGTCGTAGGTTCGAATCCTGCCTCGGGCATGGATGTGTGTGATGTCCTTAGGTTAGTTAGGTTTAATTAGTTCTAAGTTCTAGGCGACTGATGACCTCAGAAGTTAAGTCGCATAGTGCTCAGAGCCATTTGAACCATTTTTTGAACAATTCTCAATATTGCCGTGCCCGCTTTCATCACGTAACCTGCTTGCCCACTGACTAACTGTACTGCGATCGACAGCAGCATCTCCTTACACGTTTTTCAACCTCTTCTGGATGTTTCCCACTATCTCGTTTTCACAGCACAGGAATTCTGTGACAGCGCGTTGCTTCTGACGAACGTCAAGTGTAGCAGCCATCTTGAAGACATGCTGTAACGGCACCACTCACGGGAACAGGTTGAACTAAGTTTGAAAACAAGCGGGAAGAATGTATCTACACATTGTAAAACTTTCACACATGCAGAATGAAAACAAAAATAGTGTGCATTTTTTTTGGAGTGACCCTCGTACTTTTTTGCCATCTGTCTCGTTTTCATTTGACTGCTCTTATATAGCCTGTTTAATCGTATCTGGTGATGGTAGTAAACCTCAGTCTAGTAGTACAACATTACAAAAAAGTATCACCAAGTAACTGGTAGCAGGCACTTCGACATAAATATGAAAGTAACGCTAATTTGGAGTGTATCACCATGCACGTAATTTTCATGCAGCCGTCGCTTTGTCGACTATGAGATCGCTGCGAATTACATTGGCCGGAAGAGTGGCTCGGCGCCACCACCGCCTGCTCTCCGTTCCCCCTAATTAGCGGAATGTTGTGCGCGCTGTGTCGGCGGCGCGTCTCTTCACAGTTGGCGTCTGGAGTCCCCTAAATCGGTTTACGAGCCGCTGCTCCGCTTTGTAGTGTAAATTGGGCGGCGGCCCGCGTATCTGGGCCGCGCTGCGCCCCGCTGCCGGCGCCGACGCACGCCTCCGCCCCCGCTCCCGCCAGATTTCCCCGTTTTCCCTTTTCTCCTTGGCTCGTCGCGTGCGGTTTGTCGGCCGCGTGCGTGTCCTGTTACGGACCGTCGAGTCGCTTCCCGCGCGTCGTGACTCCACGGGCCGCCGTCCCAAACGGTGTCTCGTCTTCCAGCCGGTTACGTAATTCTCGCAGCCGCTTTACGGTACCGTCCACCACATCTGCGTTCTCCTTCACAACGCTCGCTTTGCCCTGCGTCTGCATTAGAGATGGGCAAACTGAAACACGTAATTGTTTCGAAACAAATGAAACAGTACAATATATTCCAGAATGAGATTTTCACTCTGCAGCGGAGTGTGCGCTGATATGAAACTTCCTGGCAGATTAAGACTGTATGCCCGACCGAGACTCGAACTCGGGACCTTTACCCTTCGAGAGCAAGCGCTCCACCAACTGAGCTACCCAAGCACGACTCTCCAGCTGTCCCCGCACGCAGTTTTAATCTGCCAGGAAGTTTCATATCAGCGCACACTCCGCTACAGAGTGAAAATATCATTCTGGAAACATCCCCCAGGCTGTGGCTAAGCCATGTCTCCGCAATCCTTTCTTTCAGGAGTGCTAGTCCTGCAAGGTTCGCAGGAGAGCTTCTGTAAGGTTTGGAAGGTAGGAGACGAGATACTGGCAGAAGTAAAGCTGTGAGGACTGGGCGTGAGTCGTGCTTCGGTGGCTCAGATGGTAGAGCACTTGCCTGCGAAAGGCAAAGGTCCCGAGTTCGAGTCTCGGTCGGGCACACAGTTTTAATCTGCCAGGAAGTTTCAGTACAATGTATTGTTTCGATTCGCTGTTTCGAAACAGTGAAACCTACACATTTTATCATCTTGAATGTCTACTCTTCTCGGCGGGGTCAGGGATTTTCTCTGCCTCGTGATGACTGGGTGTTGTGTGATGTCCTTAGGTTAGTTAGGTTTAAGTAGTTCTAAGTTCTAGGGGACTGATGACCATAGATGTTAAGTCCCATAGTGCTCAGAGCCATTTTTTTGAATGTCTAATGTATAAGTAATTCCATATATGCACAAATGAGGAGCGAGAGCGATAATCATATCGCAGAAAGTATGAAACTATCACTTAGGCGTCTTGGCAGTTTCGTATTTCCTGCAGCAAATGTGCTGCTTTCGTGTCGTGTGACTTTCATACTTTTCAATTGGCTGAGGACAGCCATAGCTGAAGACAGAAGAACCACCACGAACGGAACTGGAGGTGGGAGCAAACTACAAAAACAACGGATATGCTACTGGGATTCACACATTCCGTTAGTATGGCTAATATACCCAACCTGCTAGTTTCCGTGCACATAAGGGAATCATTGTGGATAATAGGCACAGTGACTACAGACTCACAAATAACACCAAAAAAAGCGAATAAATAACAAAATATAACAGAAAAAATTTTGTCTTTCAAGGTGTTTCGAACCGTTACTATGCTTCCCAGCCCTTCCCGTTCACCATCACACTATCAGTGATATATCAAACAGATTGATTGCAATTATACTTACATCAAATTTATGTATATGTCTAATAACGGTCACTCGACGCCTTTTTTTATTCAAAATATTGTAGGCTTACTTGCGTTTCTTAATATGATTACTGTACATGAAGAGAGAAGCGTATATTATAAAAAAAACGTGTAATTTAACTAAATGACCTTCACATATTCATCATTTTGACTGTGAATAGTATGCGTTGTTTTATTGTTTGGTTAGTGTTTATAAAGCAGATATTACGCCATTTCGAAATAGGACAGTCAGCTAGAAACGAAACGTTATTTTCGGATACCTTAACCTTCATACTATTGCTTGTCAAAAAGATTTCGACACTCTTGAAAGTGTTTCATGAAGTGGTATGTTGTGTTTCAGTACCTGTGCCGAGCCCGAATCTCGTCCGACACAGAGCGGAATGAAACATCACTATTTCGATACAATCAGTCCGTTCCATGCACAGGTGAACTGAAACAGCCTTATTTTGAAATAACGATACAGTTTCTGTGTCTGGCTCGAGATCTAATCTGGTCCGGTTATCCGAGACAGGGGCGGAATGAAACACCACTGTTTCGAAACAGTGAACCACAGCCGTTCCGAAACACTGAAACAGTTACACGTATCGATACACTGTATCGAAACATAGAAACAGTGGCCAAGTCTAGTCTGCATGATGTGTCACCGTATGAAAACGTGTCATGTACTCTGACTTTTCTCCACACCCGTCAACAGCGACGTTGGACAGCCTCTTCATGATCTAGGATGCAAAGTGGCACCTCTGCTTTGAACGATTCAGCGTGTATATCGTGTATCTCGCTAACGTAGCAGCGACTCAGATTCCGACTGCGAAATGACTAAATTAACAGGATTTCCCGCAGAGGACGTTGAGCTAGAGGTAATCACTGCAGCGGTGCACTCACCGATACTACATGGACAATTTCATTGATGGTGGTTCCACGTGCGCTGATCTCGTGATACCAGCAGGACCGCGGCGTTGAACCCGCAGCATCTTTGCGGAGGAGAAGCTTGCGCATACATAGGGAAAGAAATCAACTACTGTCCAGCTACACTACTGATGACAAACAGCTGGAGGCAGCGTCCGCCGTAAAATATCGAGGCGGAACTATCCAGAGTGGCTTTAAGTGGTATGACGACATAAAGCAGATAGTGGGAAAAGCAGTACCAGACTCAGATTCATCGGAAGAATCTTAAGGAAATGTAACTCATCCATGAAAGAAGTGACTTATAAGGCGATATGTTCGCCCGATTATTGAGTATTGTTCTTCTATCTAGGATCCCTATCAGTTAGGACTGGTAGATCAGATAGAGAAGATCCAACGAAGAGCGTCGCGTCACGGAATCGTTTAGCTGGGGATAGAGCGTTACGGAGATGCTAAACAAACTCCACTGGCAGACGTTACAAGAGAGGCGTTGTGCATCACGGGGAGATTTACTATCGAAATTTGGGTTGAAATGGTTCAAATGGCTCTGAGCACTATGGGACTTAACTTCTGAGGTCATCAGTCCCCTAGAACTTAGAACTAGTTAAACCGACCCAACCTAAGGACATCACACACATCCATGCCCGAGGCAGGATTCGAACCTGCAACCGTAGCAGTCGCGCGGTTCCGGACTGCGGCGCCTAGAACCGCTCGACCACCGCTGCCGGCTGAAATTTGGGGACAGCACTTTTCAGTAGGAGTCGGACAACATATTACTCCCCCCGAAATACATCTCGCGTGTTGGCCGCGAGAAATTAGGCTTACCGACAATCATTCTTCCCACGCATTAGTCGCGAGTGGACCAGGGTTGGACGGATCAGATATTCGTACCGAAAGTACACTCCGCCGCACACCATTAGGTGGCTTGCGGAGTATGGTGTAGATGTATCTTACTCTCCAGCGCTACGAGGACTGGTCGCGTCGCGACGGCGTATCAGTCCTTAACGCTGGATGAGACTGTTTACGTGTGTGGTGTGGAAGAACTTGACTAGCGTTTGCAGACGTAAGTGGAAACCTTTTTGGGCCACGTCCTGTGCTAGCACCGCTCCACTGACTGCATTTGTGTGTGTGTGTGTGTGTGTGTGTGTGAGAGAGAGAGAGAGAGAGAGAGAGAGAGAGAGACAGACACAGAGAGAGAGAGAGAGAGAGAGAGAGAGAGAGAGAGAATTGTTCTTGTTCTGTGCTAATAGACGCTGCCCGGTACTGTGCTCAGCAAGAAAATCTACGGATTTATCAGTACGCACGAGTCCTAGAAACGCAGATTGAGGGCGCATCTGATACGTTCGAGTAACGGATGGATGCCTAAACAAAGACGATTTGTCAAAATTTTTAGCAGTGCGTTTGCTCCATTAACGTGAAGTAGGTTTTGATTTTTGAAAACAACATAGTCGATCTTATTAATATATGATAATAAAAAAAATAGCGATTTTGCGATGTACTTTACCTATAACTCGTCTTCAAATCTTAGTAATATAGACTATTGTATTGCATTTTATGCTAATAGTACACACTGTACTTCTGATTGGTTAACACTAATGTCATACACAGGACGGTGAGTGGGACTAGTGCTATTTAAGACCAATCCCTGCCTATCCATTTAGCAGTCAGTTCAGCGTCGTGGATCGGCGCAGCTTGCTCCATGGAAGTCAACCTGCCATTCTGGGTATATGTAGTTTGTAATCTTATTTCAGTGTATATACGTTACTGTAAGGATACCCCCATCTGTACATGTGTTATTTCAGAGTCAGAAGATGATCCTAAAGGATTGAAACTGGTGACTCTGATTAAAAGAAATTTTCGATCAAGACTGTTTAATTATGAAGTAGATTTGTCTTCTACAGCCAGTCGAACAGTGACTGTGTACATTTGGCATAGGTCAGTGGAGTGGTAGGCATCGCATCTAGATTCATTGGACCTGCGTAGGTCTGGCGCTTAAAGAGAGAACTGGAATGCCATACACGGTCATATGGTTTGTGAAATACGTTGAAAAAGCAAGTGAAATTAATGGGTAAGTGACAATATGTGATACTGATATCATAATCACGATAACTTTGTACAAGCAGTAACAGTACACACAAGTATCAAGTTTAAGCAGCTAACAAAATTAAGCGAAATCATAAAATCCCTAGCGGAAAGAAGCCAGACTGGAATAAGTAGTCAGAGACCTCTGTTGGCTTATCGGCCGGCATAGGCGAGTACTGGCTTGGAAAACAACAGCCAGAGGGGCCCTCCTACCTCGAGACACGTCGCACCAAGGAAAGGATGGGAAATCATTTTGCCTGTCAGTTAATAAGAACAAACAGCCAATGAATTAAATTACGAAAATGACAATCAAAAAATAGAATTACCGAGCGGCATAACAAACCATATGTGGAACGCGCTCTGTACGAGGTAACGACCGCGGAAAGTATACATTATAGAGGAGTCATATGATTAGTGAAAAAAAATGTCACCGTTTTATCGCCTGTTTTTCTTGTTTCTTTTCTTCTTTCATTTTTTAAAATAAAAGTCTGTAGGCTGTAGAGCAGCGTACTGAGCTGCTGCCAGCCCACCCTCTTCGGGGGGAATTGAAAATCAATAATGGAAAAAAAATATGATTGTGCTCAGTGCCTACCTTGTTTTGTTTGTCAATGTCCTGCACTAAAGTCGGTCCGTCCAGTTTGCACTTTTCCTCGCTTGGGCTTCTTATTAATTTCTAGCTTCTCCAGCAAAATGGAAATACAACCTATTCAGTACTCTCTGGACAATACACGTACTATTCTCAGTGATCCGCTTTTTTAATGGGAGAGTTGACGAGCGTTTACAACCAGGTAACAAAACTGTCTTGGGGTTGCATTTAGCAGAGATCAACCATGCTACAGGGAGCAGACAGTTCCTGACCCCCAGTCTGCACCAGTGTCGCCTGTTGTACACCAGACCTGGCGATTGTCTCATGCATACGCGTCATTGCTGTAGCCTTGTTGATGTTCGAAAGGCAGAGGACATGCGTTGACATTGTTTATTCTTTCATTTCGTCCTCATCCACCAAATGATACGCCAGGCTCTGATCCCACGTCTATCTATTTCCTTGAAATAACGATATTGAAACTTCGTACTTTTCAATTACATAAAAGTATTAGCTTACCACACACATGTCATATCAGTATGGTTCAAATGGTTCAAATGGTTCTGAGCACTATGGGACTTAACATCTGAGGTCATCAGTCGCCTAGAACTTAGAACTAATTAAACCTAACTAACCTAAGGACATCGCACACATCCTTGCCCGAGGCAGGATTCGAACCTGCGACCGTAGCGGTCGCGCGGTTCCACACTGACCGGCACGATTTTAGTAGTTACGCAGGGTGAGCACAGAAGAATTTTACATTTTAAAAATTCATACTAATGGAACGGTACAACTTACTTGGTTGAAACATATACCGGGTGATCAAAAAGTCAGTACAAATTTGAAAACTTAATAAACCACGGAATAATATAGATAGAGAGGTAACAATTGACACACATGCTTGGAATAACATGGGGTTTTATTAGAACCACTCCATATTGCTAGACGCGTGAAAGATCTCTTGCGCGCGTCGTTTGGTGGTCATGCTTTCGTCAAGCTTGGCCTCCCAGGTCCCCAGATCTCAGTCCGTGCGATTATTGGCTTCGGGGTTACCTGAAGTCGCAAGTGTATCGTGATCGACCGACATCTCTAGGGATGCTGAAAGACAACATCCGACGCCAATGCCTCGCCATAACTCCGGACATGCTTTACAGTGCTGTTCGCAACATTGTTCCTCGACTACAGCTATTGTTGAGGAATGATGGTGGACATATTGAGCATTTCCTGTAAACATCATCATCTTTACTTTGTCTTACTTTTTTATGCTAATTATTGCTATTCTGATCAGATGAAGCGCCATCTGTCGGTCATTTTTTGAACTTTCGTATTGTTTTGGTTCTAATAAAACCCCATGTCATTCCAAGCATGTGTGTCAATTTGTACCTCTATCTACATTATTCCGTGATTTATTCTGTTTTCAAATTTATACTGACTTTTTGATCACCCGGTGTATTTAGATGTAGATATAGATATACAGGGACTCGATGTGTGCTCCGCGAGTCACACGGCAAAACCTCGAGACGATATTAACACAGTTCCCAAACCTCGGGCAACAATTCGGTGGTGATGGACTCAAACGCACCTTCGATTCCGTGCCGTAGGTGTGGCAAGGATTGTGGCAGGGGTGGGACACACACTTTATCTTTCACACTGACCCATAAAAGAAATCACAAGGGGCTAAGTCTGGAGATTGTGTGGCTATCTGCACCACACGTCGTCATCAGCACAAGCAGGGCCGATCTGTCGTCCAGGCGGATGAGTGTTGAAATGTTCCCGCACAGCCAAGTGGGAGAGATGAGGTGCACCATGTTGTTGCGAGACGAAGTTGCACTCTTGTTTCAGAAGCCGCAAGAAAGCATGCCGAAGTAATAAATGCCTGTTTTGCTTTTATTCATGAAAAAGAATGGGCTGTACATCGTCTCCCACGACACTGTAGAGAACACATCGACTTTTGGCTAGACTCGCTCATGATGGATGAAGAAGTGGGCATTTACTTGTCCTCGATAAATGTCCACCGTGCAGATTAAATTCGGCATTAGTTTGAAATGTTCCTTCACAAATAAGGATTAATTTGTTTCACGTGTCATTGTCATGGTCTTTCCCACATCTCAGTGCAGAAGGCTGATCGTGTAGTATAATCTCCTGGAGTGTATTCCTGGACCATATGCAGTCGGTACGGTTTCACGCGGAAGCGTTTACGCAGAATGTTGGAAATGGTTTTTTGTGGGGTCTGAAGCCGGCCGCGGTGGTCTCGCGGTTCTAGGCGCTCAGTCCGGAACCGCGCGACTGCTACGGTCGCAGGTTCGAATCCTGCCTCGGGCATGGATGTGTGTGATGTCCTTAGTTAGGTTTAAGTAGTTCTAAGTTCTAGGGGACTGATGACCGCGGCTGTTAAGTCCCATAGTGCTCAGAGCCATTTTAACCATTTTTTTTTTGGGGGGGGGGGGGGGGGTCTGAAGCTCGTGACTTGCTCCAAGTCTGCTTCGCTGGAGGGTTGCTCGGACGCACGACCTTTTTCCCCGACATAGGAAGTCGACCAGAACTTTTGCCTTGGCAAATGTAGCCCTTCTCTTCGAACCTTTGGTACCAGGCATTAATGGGGACTGTGCTGGGTGGCTTCTGGTGAAAGTATGTGAGAAATATTCGTCGAACGGCTTCTATCGACTTCCGTTTTGCCGGCTAAAGGACACACGAGCCCTTATAATAAATGTAGTTCCCATTTTCTTCACTAGCACTCTCTGGTTGCAAAAGCCTCCAACGAAAGAACTGCGCTCATTAGTAAATAGACTTCCAGAGATACTCTCTTAATAGGTTAAGGTTTCAAGCGAATAAGTAGTAACGTTCCGTTTGTATGACTTTTTAAAACTATTGAGTTCTTTCGTAGTCACACAGTATGAGAAAACGTACAACACTCATCGGCCATTACTAAAATCATCCAGTCAGACAAGCGTACACTCCCTCATACAGTAGCTACGAGTCGTAATTGAATCACCAGTGCGTGAGATTGCATGTGTAATGGTTCCGATGTACACTAACAGATCGAGGATTGTCAAAATTGAACGTGTTTATCATATCCAAATTTAATAGTAGTTCTGATGAGGTGTAACAATCCCTTTCTTACTACATATCGTCACCACGTGGCAAATTTCTCACAAGTCGCTTGGAAACGAAGTAATGGACCGTAGGATATTTTTGCCAAGCATAACAAAACATTGAACGTACAGTGTAATGAGTCTGCTAATCGGCTGAGTATATCGAGATATAGTGACAGAACGACGTGACTTGGATGTAATTATGGACTTCGTGTGAATGTCGCACTTTAGAGGATTTTTTGAAGAGCGCGCTAGAGACTTGACATTAGAGAGCGGACTTGGAAGCAGTTTTGTGAATTGGCTGTGCTGAGATTAGACGTTATTTATTCTGTAAAACAATTCGCTTAGTTGAAAACCAAAGCCGGAAAAGTAGAAAGAACTTTCAGCTATACTAACATATAATTGTATGGTCCATGGACACATGAAATGCAGTCGCAGCTTTTCACAGATTTTCTTGCCTGATTAACTTTAAGTGTCGCAGTGGATCTGGCAGTGGAATGTGTGCAGTGAGACCGCCTCTTACAGCATCGCAGCCACATGACGTTCACAAAAGCCGCGCCGCCGCCAATCTTTCACAGAATAGCAGAGCACGATCTCTCGACGTCGTCCTCAACGTTCAGACGACTGTTAAGCATCAGAGTCATTTTTGGCCGTCGCCTATGAGACCAGCTTCGTACTGCTGGTGACCCGCTCTTTCACTGGAGATTCTGGAAAGTTACGTAATACGACGTACGATTTTAACTTAACCAATATGTCCAAAAGGCAAGATCTTAGGGACCTTCGATAGACGGCGTATTATGTTGTGTGTTCTCACAAATGGCGTCTGTCAGACCGTCACCGGCGGCGGCAGCACTTGAGTGATGCGTCAGCCTGTCGGGATGGAATGTAGCGTCACGCCTGCTAAGAGGACGGTACTTCCCGACGCGTCTACTTAGCACGGCAAGTGGCTCACAAAGCACTGCTAATACAACGGCGAATCACCACTCCGGCCCCGCCGCGTTATCCAGTGGTTAAGACACTGTGCTCAAGCTCAGGAGGAGAGAAGTTCAAACTTCCCGGCTGGTCAACAGCACTCAAGTTTCCTGCGGGTCCTTTAAATCTCTTCGGTCAATCTCAAACTGCTTCCTTCAGAAACGAGCCTAACATTATCGAACTGAACGCGTGTCCTGTGTCTGTTGAGATCGCTCTGGACTGGGCGTTTGTTTCCCGCAACCCGTGTTGCAGAGGACCAATCGACGGTGTACCCTTTGTAAAGTTTCTCAGAAATAACCAGAGATACGAGCAACATTCATTACGAATTCCTATCAACAAATATTGTAAAGAAACTAATTGATTGTACACATCATAAAACAGTTTGAAATGAGCCCTTGTGCTCACAGACGAGTAAGTTCTTAATATATGGATTCCTTCTGAATACAAGTGCAGTTTTCATTTGACGTTCCATTTGTGTGTTGTGGCAAATGAAACCCACAGTCAGTGCACTTAAATTGATCTTTGACTAGTAACGTGAATAATTGTTTTTTCTTACTTGCAGAATTCCAAAATTCTGCCAATGCTGGAACAATACGCGAACTCTTTCGCAGCAGCCAGCTTACAGACGGCAGTCTAACGGCAGCGCCGTATGAACATTGCTCATTATTTGTACAATGTTTCTTGGTGCAGTTATTTAACTGTCTGAAACACAGACACACATACACACAGAGTATGAAAAGGAAAGGATACTTCATATAGGATAATGCTGAATTTAAACCTCGGACTTGGGCAACAAAAATTGTTAATATGTTTTTGTACTATTAAATTGCGTAACATTTTACAGATCTGAACCTGACCTGATGATGTCTGATGGACGTAGGTGTTTTGAGTATAAGAAACCTCTTGTGATAATTGTTATTTTTTCTCTTTTCTTTCGTGTTTTTTTTCATTCATTTCCTCGTGTTTTTACTTGTGTTTTCCTCGTTCTCCGTATTCAGTTCGATGAATTATCTGTAAGCAACGAGTCCAGGCAGACCACCTCATCGGCGGGGCTGTTACGTGAATCATCAGTGGCTGTGTAACAGACACTGATATCCTCCGTGGGCGATTCTATACAGTGCTGCCTATTGCCAAAGTGTTTCTGTGCTGTATCTGTGTGTAGTGCGGTACACAGAGAACAGCAGGAAGGGAGATCGAGGTTCAAATGGCTCTTAGCACTATGGGACTAAACTTCTGAGGTCATCAGTCCCCTAGAACTTAGAACTACTTAAACCTAACTAACATAAGGACATCGCACACATCCATTCCCGAGGCAGGATTCGAACCTGCGACCGTAGCGGTCGCGCGGTTCCAGACTGTAGCGCCTAGAACACTCGGCCACCCCGGCCGACCACATGGGTGTCTTATAGGTCTACTCACTTCCGTTTTCGAGGTCAGTAACGCACCAGTGATTTGTTTTCTGAGATGGAAGCAGCCAGTTGGAATCCTGGTAATCAAATATGCATTAGACCTGTTTTAATGTCCTAATAAAATGACGTTATATTTTTATATTGCCGATTTCAGCCGTGTCAGATAGTCATGTTCCAATAAGTGTGTAGTATAGTAGTCCTAGCGTCGTAGAGGATCGCGCATTGTCATCAACAGTCCTCATCAGTGACAACGAGACTGACGCTGAGACCACTGTCATGGACATTGATCCAAAGATGGCCATACGAATCCGATAAAATCCATACATATTATTATAAAAATGGGTGTGTGTGTGTGTGTGTGTGTGTGTGTGTGTGTGTGTGTGTGTGTGTGTGTTCCATATCTCGTAAACCACTGGAGTGATTTCAACCAAACTTGGTACACACATCCTTAACTGCCAGGCAATAAACGCTGTGGAGTAAGAACCTCGTACATTAGCTCAGGAGATATGACGTCATAAACAGTGATGTGCGTGAAAAACTGCCACTTTCTCCATGGCCTTTAATGTATTTTTTCTGTACTACTTACTGTACCCGCAATAAATTTCGCACACAATATCCACATATGCCTCTAAATGAAGCTACAAAAGTATATAATGGTACCACACATAGTTGAAGAGATATTACGACATAAACACTGAGATGCGTGAGCAACTGCTGCATCGTACATGAAGTTTTAATACAGGGTTATTACAAATGATTGAAGCGATTTCACAGCTCTACAATAACTTTATTATTTGAGATATTTTCACAATGCTTTGCACATACATACAAAAACTCAAAAAGTTTTTTTAGGCATTCACAAATGTTCTATATGTGCCCCTTTAGTGATCCGGCAGACATCAGGCCGATAATCAAGTTCCTCCCACACTCGGCGCAGCATGTCCCCATCAATGAGTTCGAAAGCATCGTTGATGCGAGCTCGCAGTTCTGACACGTTTCTTGCTAGAGGAGGTTTAAACATTGAATCTTTCACATAACCCCACAGAAAGAAATCGCATGGGGTTAAGTCGGGAGAGCGTGGAGGCCATGACATGAATTGATGATCATGATCTCCACCACGACCGATCCGTCGGTTTTTCTATCTCCTGTTTAAGAAATGCCGAACAACATGATGGAAGTGCGGTGGTTGAAAGATGAAGTCGGCGTTGTCGGTCTCCACTTGTGGCATGAGCCAATTTTCCAGCGTGTCCAGATACACGTGTCCTGTAACGTTTTTTTTTTTGCAGAAGAAAAAGGGGCCGTAAACTTTAAACTGTGAGATTGCACAAAACACGTTAACTTTTGGTGAATTGCGAATTTGCTGCACGAATGCGTGAGGATTCTCTACCGCCCAGATTCGCACATTGTATCTGTTCACTTCAACATTAAGAAAAAATGTTGCTTCATCACTGAAAACAAGTTTCGCACTGAACACATCCTCTTCCATGAGCTGTTGCAACCGCGCCGAAAATTCAAAGCGTTTTACTTTGTCATCGGGTGTCAGGGCTTGTAGCAATTGTAAACGGTAAGGCTTCTGCTTTAGCCTTTTCCGTAAGATTTTCCAAACCGTCGGCTGTGGTACGTTTAGTTCCCTGCTTGCTTTATTCGTCGACTTCCGCGGGCTACGCGTGAAACTTGCCCGCACGCGTTCAACCGTTTCTTCGCTCACTGCAGGCCGACCCGTTGATTTCCCCTTACAGAGGCATCCAGAAACTTTAAACTGCGCATACCATCGCCGAATGGAGTTAGCAGTTGGTGGATCTTTGTTGAACTTCGTCCTGAAGTGTCGTTGCACTGTTATGACTGACTGATGTGAGTGCATTTCAAGCACGACATACGCTTTCTCGGCTCCTATCGCCATTTTGTCTCACTGCGCTCTCGAGCGCTCTGGAGGCAGAAACCTAAAGTGCGGCTTCAGCCGAACAAAACTTTATGAGTTTTTCTACGTATCTGTAGTGTGTCGTGACCATATGTCAATGAATGGACCTACAGTGAATTTATGAAATCGCTTCAATCATTTGTAATACCCCTGTACATTTATTGTTTACTAGTAAGGCACTCCAATAGTCGAGTCAGATTAAGGGAATCCCCTGACTCCTGTCACTGATTTTGATAACTTTCAAATGCAAAGCCAAACGGCTGCAAGCGAAAACGGTAGCCGTCTGTAGAGCTAGGAAGAGGCGTTACCCTAGAGACATTTACAAAATGGCGTTTTAGACAAGCGAAGCGCTTGCGCCCAGCAAACACAAACTGTGAGAGATCCTATATCTTAATTTGGATACTGCACTAACATATTTGTACAGTATGCATATTCCTTTGTACAGCTTTTTCATAATTTCAATGGTGTTTTCACAAATACATGGAAATCAAATTTTTTCGATACTTCACTACAAATACATGTAATTTCTTGTTTTCGTTTGTAATAGAAAATTGGCAAGATGAATACTCAGGCAATGCCGGGTTTGTCAGCTAGACGGAATATAAAGATATAAATGTCATTGCAACAGGAAGTAAAAACTTCTTCAATGATTATAGTAATCATGTTCGTATCTTCACCATTAAAACATACTACGTTGACAGATATTCGTCATCAGTATTGGATCACAAGAAAAAAGAGTAACATATTGTTATTGTTCACTGGCAGTACCTTGGCTTAAACTCGAATATCTGTGCAGTGTCTCAAGAAATGAGGGCACAATACACTCTTGTTTATGATCTGTCCGTCCAGCAGAATTCTCGATGTTGATAAGCCATGTGTCGACACCTACTTTCAAATCCCACCCCTCCAACCCCCTCACTCTTCCTATTTGATTCTTATAATGAAATACATCATAAACCCAATACTAAACGCTATAAATGCTCAAAACAATCATTCACACAATATACGCAACACATTCTATCAAATATTGGCTAAACCACGTTCTAAAGGCAAAGTTGCCCCATATACATCAGACGTTACGTTAGGTAAGAATAATGGCATACTAAAGAACAGCGGGAAATCAGACACATTTGAGACAAAATGGAGAGCCTGTTTGGTGACTGTTGATGCAGTAAGATTGACGGTCATTTCTATACCTACGTACATAGTCTGCAAACAACTGCGAAGTACATGGCTATGGGTACTTAGTATGTTATTAAGTTTTGTTCCCGTTGCAATTGTGTATGGAGTGCGGGAAGAACGACTACTTAAATAGGTCTGGGGCGCTGCATATCAGTCTAACCGTGTATTCGTCGTCCTTACGCGAGCGATGCGTAGCGGTCAGAAGTATGTTACTAGATTCTTCACTTGATAGCGATTCCTGAAACTTCCTAAGTGGGGTTTCGTAGAATAAGTGATGTCTATCTGCAGGCGTCTGTCAGCACCTCTCCGTGACATCCTCCCGTGACTGAAACAAATCTGTGACCATTCCTGCTGCTCTTCTTTGAACACCTTAAAAATAACCTGTTAGTCCTATTTGATATGGGTGCGACACACGAGCATTTTTCTAAGACCGAATTTGCCAGTATCCTGCCAGTGAATCGACTCGTACAGATCTGGTATTCTGCTGCGAAAGTGTCCGTAGTTTGATTTGAAGAAAACGTGTTGAGTTTGTAATTTTCAAAACCTTTCATCACTAGAAAGAAAAGATAAACAGAATTAGGAAAAGTAAAGAAACGCCGTGTAGTTCTTGAGAGGAGGTGACGATATGGAACAGAGATGTGGGGATAGTTGACTATCAATGGTTCAAATGGCTCTGAGCACTATGGGACTCAACATCTTAGGTCATAAGTCCCCTAGAACTTAGAACTACTTAAACCTAACTAACCTAAGGACATCACACACACCCATGCCCGAGGCAGGATTCGAACCTGCGACCGTAGCAGTCCCGCGGTTCTGGACTGCAGCGCCAGAACCGCTAGACCACCGCGGCCGGCAGTTGACTATCAAGCAGTTACTAAATCTACATGTTGAGTAAGATCACTGCAGAATTCATTCACATGGTTGGTCACTATATAGTGAAAAAATACTCCTCTTCTCAAATACGACTTTAGCTTAAAGATTTCTGATCAAAATTTTTCCACGTATAATCGAATGACGATGTTGCTAGGTACATACATACTGCAGTCATATCTCTAGTGAAGGGGATGAAGATTGAATGAGATAGCACACCAGTAAGATAAGTACATTGGGCCTCCCATTGCTAAGATAGCTTTAAAACTAAATCCTTCCACAACAGTTCATAATTGTTCTTAGTTTATGTTTACTGCTTCAGAATAAGGCGTTTTTCTCTCATCAAATCGAGCATTAACACAAAAAAAAAACATTCAAATGCGTGTAAAATCTTATGGGACTTAACTGCTAAGGTCATCAGTCCCGAAGCTTACACACTACTTAACCTAAATCATCCTAAGAACAAACACACACACCCATGCCCGGGGGGGCACTCGAATCTCCGCCAGTACCAGCCGCATAGTCCATGATTGCAGCGCCCTAGACTGCTCGGCTAATCCCGCGCGGCAAGCATTAATACATTACGGCAATATAATCAACCCGGTGGAATGGAATGATTCGTCACAACGCAGTCGACTGTCATTATTGTTGTGGTTGATGAGAGAAGGTGGCATCCTAGAAAAGTTATACACCGGTGACTGGGAAAAGAAAAACTGTTGCCTCGATTCCATTTTCTATAGACTGGCCAAGCAACTAGGCGAGTGTTTTACTTTCAGGTATACAGTCTCCCTTTTGTCTCGGGTTTCCTTACCAGTCGGCAGGGCCTAACATGTGGAAGCAGGCTGACAGTAAACAGCACCCCTCTGCATTAGGATGATGATGAAGTAGTAGTCATATCAGGTGGAGCAATTTTTGGGGCAGTGACCAACGTCTTGGAGGCTTGGTATTCAAACTCCGTCATCGAGATATATATTTTCGTGTTTTTCCAAAATCGCTTTCGGTCAGTTCCGGGATGGTTCCCTCAACAACGTGGTCGTCAACTTCCTCCTCGCTCTTTGACGAGCGGACCTAGTTACACGTGCTCTGCCACCTTCATGTGGACGGGTGGTCGAGATGTAACCTTCCATCCTCCACAGCTGGGCAACGCGCTGCACTTTGCTGGGCCGCTCAGCCCAACGGGCGAATTATCGACGGCTGCAGCTCGTAGTGGCCCCGATAAAGGTCAGTGCTGTGAGAATGTGTACGTGCTGCCAGCCCCGCGCCATCGATCAGCCACTCACTGCCGGCGACGGGCTCCCCATCGGCCTGAATTTGGTTTGCCACCGCCGAGCAACAGACGAGCACAGCACCAAATGCTGTCCAGTTTTTTCAAACTCTTGTTGCGGCACCACTGACAAAAAAATACCTCTTGTGGAACACAATGCTATAGACAGGATATCTCACGTTATTCTATATTTCTGGATTTGTGGAAGGCATTTGACACCGTTGCTCACAAGCACTTCTAATCGACTTGCGCGCCCGTGGAGTATCGTCTATCATACGACTGGATTCGTGATCACTTGTTCGAAAGATACCAGTTCGTAGTAGCTGAAGGGAATTATCTAGTGAAAGCGAAGCTCTATCTAGGGTTTCCTAACGAAGCATTACAGGTCCTCTGCTGTTCTTAATCTCTATAAACGATTTTGGAGACAATCTGACACGCCATCATAGATGCCTGCAGATGATGCTTACATTTACCGTCTAAAAAGCCGTCAGTAGATCAAAATTAATGAAAAATGATTTAGACACAGAATCTACATGGTGCGAAAAATGGCATTTGATCCTGCACAACATAAAGTGCGAGATACATAAGTACTAGAACAGTTCCTTTAAATATCGGTCGCACGATAAGTAAAATACATTTAAAAAAAATGGCTCTGAGCACTATGGGACTTAACATCTGTGGTCCCCAGTTCCCTAGAACTTACAACTACTTAAACCTAACTAACCTAAGGACATCACACACATCCATGCCCGAGGCAGGATTCGAACCTGCGACCGTAGCGGTCACGCAGTTCCAGACTGAAGCACCTAGAACCGCACGGCCACACCGGCCGGCAAAACACATTTAAAAGTTGTCCGTCTAGATATCTGGGGGATTACAATTACGAACGACTTAAACTGGAACCATCACATAGAAAGTGTGATGGGGAAGGAGAACCAATGACTGCGTTTTATTGGGAGGAAACTGAGAAGATGCTTCCGCCTCCGTCGCTGAGTGGTCAGCGCGTCTGACTGCCATACGGCAGCCCCGAGTTCGATTCCCGGTACTGCCAGGGATTTTTCCTCGGTGGAAGGACTGGAACGGGGTGTGCAATCGGCCTCACGAGGCCAACTGAGGAGCTATTCAACCGATTAGTTGCGGTTAGAAGCTGAAGAAACCCGATAACGACTCGGAGGGCGGTGTGCTGACCGCGTACCCCTCCATTCCGCATCCGATCAAGCCGTTGACAGTTGATTGACCCATCTAGGTCCAGAATGCGTGACTTAGCTTACAAGATTCACAAAATCTACTACAGGTACTGCCTGCACTACGATTGTCCATCCTCTTCTGGAGTACTGTTGCGTGGTGTGGGATCCTTTCCAAATAGCACTGAAGTCGAATATCGTAAAGGCTCGTCATCGAAACAAAGACATTTGTCGTTGCGGGTGGGATCTTGTCGTGAACTTTCCATCACCAACTCTCTCCTTCGAATCTATACAAATAATAAAGCCGTAAAAACGTCGTGTCTGTCTCTTTGAACACGCTAATCTCCAAAACTGCTAGACGAATTTTTATCGTGTTTTCACAGATAACTTAGGCGTAGCTTGGGGCAAGATAAACGCTTTATTTCATCAAAACCTGATCACGGAAATAGAAGATATCGTGATTTAAAGTTTTAGGAGGCTGCTCAGCTTAGTAGTTCGGATGTTTGCCTTAGTGACACCGTAGTACACCAAAGAACCACGGGACGGCGCTGTTGGTCTTTTGCCGGCCGTTGTGACCGAGAGGTTCTAGGCGCTACAGTCTGAAACCGCGCGACCGCTACGGTCGCAGGTTCGAATCCTGCCTCAGGCATGGATGTGTGTGATGTCCTTAGGTTAGTTAGGTTTAAGTAGTTCTAAGTTCTACGGGACTGATGACCTCAGAAGTTAAGTCACATAGTGCTCAGAGCCATTTGAACCATTTTGTTGGTCTTTTTACCTCACTGACAGAACTACTTTTGGAAGTTTACGTCATTGGCAGAAATAACCTTGACAATATTATCTAGAACTTACTTGGCTAGGATATACCGATTTCGAATTGCTTGTTAAAAGCCCGACGAAATTGCTTTGCTTCTTTCGACAGGTTTCTTCTTCTTAGCTAGGCAAAACAAATTTATTGACTGATTCTATATGGATTCTGTTTTTATCGACTGAGACGCCATGTACTCCGCCTCGCTTTCCGCATCCGTTTACCTCCCCCCACAAGAGTCCTTTACCATTTCATCACATTCCCGCCTCAGCTCCCTCACACTCGACACCTCTGAACAATCTACACCTCCGCAAGCTCGACCCCAATAATGCTATCGTTTCCCCTCTACTTTCCAACCCTCATATGCTGCCTTCACCAATACATCCCACCAACCATCCACTTACACACCCTACACATGCTCTCCCAGAGAAACTTCAACCATCTCCCACTCCCAGATCATGAATTCCGCGTCGACATTTAGCTATCCTAACAGCTATAGGTCCAGCCCAACTAATCCAACGCATCAGCGTTTTCCCTCCCTCCCCTCCCCTCCCCTCCCAACATTTCCTGACCCCATTTTTTCTCTTCCGCCTCTCTTCCCCCCCCCCCCCCTCCTTTTACCAATAACTATTAGTGTCACCGATTCCCCGTCTACACGACATCCCATTCTGTCCCAACAGCCACTCCTACGCCATCGCCGCAGTGCACCACTCCTCCATCGTGATATCACCACTTTCCTAACCTCTTCACCGGCCAATCTTTCCGCACCAACAACTGATCCCCTATTCCGTGGCACGTCTTTCCAATTTCTAGTGACAGGAAAGTGCTTCTTTCACATATAAGTGTTTCGGCAACATGTTTTAAGTGTTTTAACTGTGCTCTTACTGCACTTCATTTTACCTTTCATTATTGTTTCTAACTACCAGTGCAAAAAGTCTCATTGTATATCTCAAAAGTTCAATTTTATTTTTCACCTTTAAAAATGTTTCAAATTCAGTGTATATATCTCTGCTATCTGTTTCTCAATTTTTCATCTTCTTTATTGTTTTAATTGTCCACTGGCTGAAGAAGAGTGGGTTACCTGTACTGCCGGCAGCACGCCTCCCCCCCCCCCCCCCTCACCCATATGGGGCGCGGGAGAATGAAATAACAATTAAGAAGGGAAAAAATAGTTTGAGGCGCGGAACCCTAAAAGCAACGTTGTGCAAAGCCTGTTGCGATGCGTTGGCGTATAGCAAGTGACAAAATATTCTTTTGAGTCTCGCCTTCATAAGAATAAATGTACGTCATGAAAAACTAAGAGAAAACAGAGCTCGCACGGAATGATTTAGGTGTTTATCTTTCCCACATGCTATTCGACGGTGCAACGATAAAGACATAATATGAAAGTGGTTCCATGCACTCCCTGCCGAACATGTAATGGAGAATAGATGTAGATCCAGATTGTATTTCCAGTTATGAAATACGTTAGCTGTTTTAATGAAAAGAACAAAAGCTGCTTTGGATATAGGGAAACAGTCTGGAGAAGAGACGTAGTGAGTTATTATTCAGGAGTGGAGTGGAAAGGAAGGTAAGAGCTTCAAGATGTTCCCCAGCACACTTACTCTTACCGTTTTGTCGCTGTCAGGTGACGTGTATTGGAGTTTCTCCTCGTGTATTTTGTTCGCCTCACAACAGGTTACACGGCTATAACGCGCTATCCGCTTTTATCTCCCATTGTCTCTCATGCACACCCCGACAACAGTAGGGACGACAATGAGCTCCCTGCGAGTACCTTATTATGTTCGGGAGACAACCTCAACGTCTGTCGGTGCACGGTATGTCCGTAATTTGTGTTACACGCCGCGTGCTTGTCGTGCAGGGTTCGGGGACCCCACAGCGCCTTGGAAATGAAGCGATCTCTGAGTTTTACATTTTGTTGCTGCGTTTGCGTGGGGTAAGTGAAGTCACAGCTAAAACGCAGCGAAGAGGTATTTCTCGACTTTTCTCCATCTTCACATTAAACTTAATTACATTACTTTTTCTTGTCATATACGATCATTTTCTTGTACATAACGAAATAACTATCAATAACTTCAAGGAGAATTTTCTAACAACAGACAAAGCTATCCACATGTAGTTTTGAAATGTGATATACTACATTCATAGCGTGTATGCCTCAGTTCTCCACATTTTAATTGCGAAAGTTAACAACATTCACCATTTCCGGACTGAATCTTAGTAACACTTCATTCCACTGCAAACCTTCTGGGACGGCGACCGCGTGCTGTCGTAAAACGCTTCGGCCACTACTGAAGGCGGTTGTCATCAAGGTGACAAAGTATACTCTTTAAAAGCTGCAGAACGTTACTCGTCCGAGCACAGAATCCCACATACATGAAACTATAAACGACCAACACCATAATCCTTGCAAGTACAGGTCACACAAGTATTCATAAACAAGCAGCTTATAGATCAGTGCTGCACAGGACAGTTAAAATGTGTTTGAAGCAAGAAAACACGCAACAAGAAATAATCATAGTGAAACAGATTGCAGTTGCCAATGACCCTATTGCTTCCATGGCGAAGTAAACAAGTACCCAAGCACAAACAAAGATAAAAACAAATATATACCTAGCTTCCCATACATTTTCAATAAATCACGAAAGATTGAAAAGTTAATCAAAAATCAGAATGCGTAAACTGGGTGACAAAAGTCATGGGATACCTCCTAATATCGTATCGGACCTCCTTTTTCCCGGCGTAGTGCAGCAAGACGACGTGGCGTGGACTCAGAAAGTCCTTGGAAGTCCCCTGAAGAAATACCGAGCCATGCTGCCTCTGTAGCGATCCATAACTGTGAAAGTTTTACTGGTGCAGGATTTTGTGCACGAACTGACCTCTCGATTATGTCTCATGTATGTTCTTTGGGATTAATCTTGGACAATGTGGGGGCCAAAACCATTCACTCCAATTGTCCAGATTGTTCTTCAAATCAGTCACTAACATTTGTGGCCCGGTGACTTGGCGCATTCTCTTCGATAAAGATGAGGTCCATGAATGCCTGGAAATGGTCTCTAAGCAGCCGAACATAACCATTTCAAGTCAGTGACCGGTTCAGTTGGACCTGAGCACCCAGCTCATTCCATACAGACAAAATCACCATTCTTGAGTCACCACAAACTTGAACAGTGCCTTGTCACAACTTGCGTCCATGGCTTCGTGGGGTCTGCGCCACACGCGAACACTGCCACCAGCTTTTTACCAACTGAAATCACGAACCATCTGACCAGGCCACGGTTTTCAGTCATCAAGGGTCCAACCGATGTGGTCACGAGACGGTATCGTGCTGTTAGCGAAGGTCATAGCCCATTGACGCCACATTTCGACGCACTATCCTAAGGGATACATTTTCGCACGTCCCACACTGATTCTGCAGTTATTTCACGCGCTGACAACTCCGCGCATACGTCGCTCTCCTCGATCGTTAAGTGAGGGACGTCGGCCACTGCGTTATCCGTGGTGAGGGGCAATGCCTGAAATTTGGTATTCTCGGCACCCTCTCGACACTGTGGGTCTCGGAATGTTGAATACCCTAACGATTTCTGAAATGGAATGTCCCAAGCGTCTAGCTCAAACTACCGTTCCGCGTTCAAAGTCTGTAAGTTCCCGCCATGGGGCCACAATCACGTCGGAAGCCTTTTCACATGAATCTGAGTAACAATGACAGCTCTGCCAATGCGGTACCTTTGTCTACCTTGCGTACGCGATACTACCGACATCCATACATACACACATCGCATGTCTTTTATCGCCTCGTTGTAGTAGGCTATGTGGTTGTCAATTAACTTGTTTGGTCGCAATCATATTATCAGAGCATATGAGGCAACGACATGATGAAATAGACGAATGTTTCATATGTAACGTTAGACAATCATTGATGGTTGGTTGTGCCATCCAGTGTTTCCACTATTCGTGGTATGGCGGATTTCAGCGCAGCTGTGGAGGTTCGGAAGGAGGAGGACTTGCAGAAGTTTCGTATAATTTCCATATATTCAGCAACTTTTGGGGAACGTAGAAACAAGAGGACGGTTACCTGCACGTGGCGACTATAGGTTAAATCAGGGAGAGATGGTGTACAATTTAAAAAATCTCAAATGCAAAGTTCTACAGCGCACTCTTAGTAATATTTTTGTACAACTAAACACACCTGTTGTCTATGACATAATATTTTGTAATTTTTTAAATGTATCGTTTAAACATAATATTTGATGCTGAAAATATCATTACATTGCTGCGTGTATCCTTCATGCTACGGTTGATATGTCTCATCGCAAAAAACCGCGAAACTACGTTGGTTTTCAGTCAAAAGGTGAATAATATGTATTGTGGTTATAAATATGTTGCTAATTGAAGAAAAAACGCTGAAGTGTTAGCAATAGCTTTTTTAATGATATTTATATATCCAGGTAGTTTGCTGTTTCGGTAACTAGTTTACTTGCTGATAGTTAAACACATTTGAAGGAAAATATAGACAAACAAGAAATGTTTCACTTTATTTAAAACTGTTATTTGATTTGTGCGGTCTGTTGTTGTGGTCCTCAGTCCAGAGACTGGTTTAATGCAGCTCTCCATGCTACTCTATCCTGTGCAAGCTGCTTCATCTCCCAGTACGTACTGCAGCCTACATACTTCTGAATCTGCTTAGTGTATTCATCTGTTGGTCTCCCTCTACGATTTTTGCCCTTCACGCTGCCCTCCAATACTCCATAGGTGATCCCTTGATGCCTCAGAACATGTCCTACCAACCGATCCCTTCTTCTGGTCAAGTTGTGCCACAAGCTCCTCTTCTCCCCAATTCTATTCAATACCTCCTCATTAGTTATCTGATCTACCCATCTTGTCTTCACCATTCTTCTGTAGCACCACATTTCGAAAGCTTCTATTCTCTTCTTGTCGAAACTATTTACCGTCCATGTTTCACTTCCACACGTGGCTACACTCCATACAAATATTTTCAGAAACGACTTCCTGACACTTAAATCTATACTCGATGTTAACAAATTTATCTTATTCAGAAACGCTTTCCTTGCGATTGCCAGTCTACATTTTATATCTTCTCTACTTCGACCATCATCAGTTATTTTGCTCCCCAAACAGCAAAACTCATTTACTACGCTAAGTGTCTCATTTCCTAATCTAATTCCCTCAGTATCACCCGACTTAATTCGACTACTTTCCATTACCAACGTTTTGCTTTTGTTGATGTTCATCTTATATCCTTCTTTCAAGAGAGTGCCTATTCCGTTCAACTGCTCTTCCAGGTCCTTTGTTGTCTCTCCATGGATTTTAATACCTACTTCGAATTTTTCTTTTGTTTCCTTTACTGCTTGCTCAATATACAGATTGAATAACAACGGGGAGGGGCTACAACCCTGTCTCACTCCCTTCTCTACCATTTCTTGCCTTTCATGTCCCTCGACTCTTATAACTGCCATCTGGTTTCTGTACAAATTGTAAATAGCCTTTCGCTCCCTGTATTTTACCCCTGCCATCTTCAGAATTTGAAAGAGAGTATTCCAGTCAACATCGTCAAAGGCTTTCTCCAAGTCTACAAATGCTAGAAACTTGGGTTTGCCTTTTCTTAATCTAGCTTCTAAGATAAGCCGTACGGTCAGTATTGCCTCACGTGTTCCAACATTTCTACGGAATCCAAACTGATCTTCCCCGAGGTCGGTATGTATTCTTAACGAAAAAATGTGTGTCATGTGTACCGGATTTTATTGTGGCATGTATCCCGATCTCTAGAGGAGAGATGCCACACCTCATAAATTGAAGAATTTGATAGCCAAGATGGCCGTACTAGAATCAAAACACGCCCAACAGAACTTCGTGTTACTGCAACTGCTCAAACATTTGAAAATATATGACTGTTTAGCATAGACTAAAAACTAAAGGTGACGCTGAAGAGGTTTTGAAGGGATATTTATAGGCCTACCTCAGTTACTCCCTGCAGGACTTAATTAAAACTTACTCGATCGAAACGTAAACATTTTTATTATGGCCTTCCGTCCACTGAGCAACTGCTGTGCGGATACTCGCCCGCTCTGTCTGTGTTTGCCGAACGTATGACAGGTTCGCAGTCTACAACACGTGCGGCGCCTCTCCCGGATTTATCCTATTTTCTGCTCTGCTGGGTTGGTGATCCAAAGCTACTCCCAAGTTTTTGCGCTTCCTGACACGGTATTGGGCTCTCGTTGGAGTAACAGGAGACAACTGCACGAGGAATTCAGATTTGGTTAATTGGTGATGGGATAGTAAAATTGCTTTGGATTTCTTCGCGTTTAGTCCTAGGTTTTGCGTCCATGTGACAACTGAAGAAAGGTCCTGAGTAACGTGGAGAGTGGGAGTATTGACATCATCAGGTCTGGCGCACGTGTAAAGATGGGAGGTCATCGGCGTAGCAATGGTATTTGCAGGAGCTGTGTGGAGCGTGGGCGTGCACGCCGCGACGCACGCAGCGGCGGCCTCGCTGCGTACCACAGTGCTGGTAGCCCGGCAGGGCGCGCGCACAGCACTCGGCGCTGATGGCGTGCCGGCCGTTTCCGCGGCCTCGATGAGCGACTCCCGCCAAACAGCATTCGTCGCGCAGCTCCGCCGTGAATACCGTCGCTCACGACGCAATTATCGCCTCGCCTGGGCTATGACGCGGCGCGGCCAGCAAAAAGGATCTGTGCGAGGCGCGTCGGCCGACCGTGGGACGCCTGGCTCGCGCGCGGCAGAGGTGCCCGCCGTCTCTGCTTGCAGCACAACAGAGGGAGTGGTGCAGCTGCAGGCCGTAAAACCTGTGTCCCTTTCACAGCGCAGGCGCACCGCTGTACTGCAGGCCTTCGGATTTGCGGGTGCACGAAGTTAACTTCTTACGACCACTCCTGCGGAATAGCGAGCATAGCTTCCAGTTCGAAGCCATTATCCTCCGGTCGTCTGCACAGCTGTAGTTTCATTTGGTGCTTCTAAATTTTATTCTCTTCTCCGCAGCAGACGCCTGGGTTCTGCTTACTACCTTCAGGCTGGTACTGCGAAAATCAATTGAGGTAGGTTCCAGAACAAGAAATCTTATATACGAGCATTTTCTACACAATCAGTGGATCGATGTTTATTGCACACTAGCTGTACTGAAACTCAGGACGACCCAACTACGGGCTGTGTTGTGGGTGATCAAACACTTCCCACCGAAAACGCTCCAGGAGCATCTTCATTGCCCCTGCAGAGTACGGCCGAGAACTGTTATGAAGAACAAAACGCATGACAGTTACGTTATGTGGGTTGCACGACATCAGGCGAAGTCTCTCACCAGGTCTTCATACTTGGACGGAGACACTATTTTCTAGACATCTTTACGTATTAACTATGCGCTCAGAATTGGAAAAATAGACGTGCCACTATCGACGGGCATACTAAAGACACTACATAACACATGTATTCAAAACTTCCATGGGTTTTCATAGTAGTTTTCCGAATAACACTTGTATTTGCTTTGTTCAGCAGTAGTAGGGTGTTCAGCCATTTTTCTTGTTTTCTTTAGTCTCCTTTATATGCTCATAAACAATTAATTAGACGTTTATTTAAATTCCAATAATGTCCACCTCCACACTGTATGCATCCCTTATCACCATTACAACCAAGCTCATCCTCCAGAGTCTCTAGTCGGTGCAGTCTGCGTGAACGTCTCTTCCTCAGAACTCGCTACGTCACTTTTGTAAATTAATTTACTGTATTTTACTGTCACTATCCTAATTATTACTACATTACTATTAACGGCAATACTAACATTGAATGAGTTATTACTAACAGTTCTCACTCAACACCGTTATCCCTCATGGCATTACATGAATGCAAGTCTTGTTCCAAGTCAGTATCATTTCATTAATATGTATAATATTTAGATTATCGTTCTTCAAGTGCGGACTATTGTACGTCTGAAGCCTTTGTTCGATGTAAGAGAGGAAGCCTTCATCCGATTGGGATCAATAAGCAAATAAAAATAAAAAATTAAAAAAAAGTAAAATAGAGAGAATTATGGCTAGTCAAACTCCATAAAAACAGACAGAACAGCTTCTTTGATACAACCGTTCAGATACCTTGCTTACTGCTGTGCATTAAAAGCCGTGCGGTTCTAGGCGCTTCAGTGTAGAACCGCGTCACCGCTATGGTCGCAGGTTCGAATCCTGCCTCGGGCATGGATGGGTGTGATTTAATGGTGGAGCTGAAAACTTCTGTTCATGACAAAAATCAAGGCAGAAAAGATCCTCAATGACAAACTAGATAGCGAATCAGCTATTTGATTTATTAATGTATCTTGTTTGTGTAATGATTTCGGTAAATTCTATAAATATGTTAATTTCTTCAGGGACTCTTCTCAAAATTTCTAGCGAAATGAAATAAAAAGCATAATCGATCATTTAAAAGTCAGTAATAGTCAGTGTAGGTAAAATAAATCTGTAACTGATAACTTTATGCAAATAATGTAATCCACGGAAAATGTAGCACCTCTGACTGTCTCCAAACTCTTTGCGAAACCATATTGTCATAGCCTCTTTGTAACATATTTTGATTTCAAAGACATACAACGTAAGTGATAATTTGCGTGCGTGTGGAATTCTGCCTAATGGAAGATGCACAGTACCTGTGAGTGGACTGACACAAACAATATTTCTAACACTAACATGCAAAACACCGCCCAAGATTTATTTTGTCCAATTTTTCGATAGCACTTTAACCTCGGAAAGAGGACTGCAATGCAAGAGAGGCGCAAAAACACACATGCAGACATCACACGTAATACTCGTGCAAATATTTGCACTTGACAATGAGAACAAATTTTCGAAACGCGTCGTGGTACGCTTGAAAAAATAAGTAACTGGTGTAGTTTCATTATTTTAGTCACGAATGACATAGCTGCGGACTTCCCAGAAACATTGATTAAGAGGAGTGAAATTGATCTACCATATGGTGCTATACGAGAGTGACGTATAAACACTTTCACACCTTTTAATGCAAAAAAATGGTTCAAATGGCTCTGAGCATTATGGGACTTAACATCTGCGGTCATCAGTCCCCTAGAACTTAGAACTACTTAAACCTAACTAACCTAAGGCCATCACACACATCCATGCCCGAGGCAGGATTCGAACCTGCGACCGTTGCGGTCGCGCGTTTCCAGACTGTAGCGCCTAGAACCGCTCGGCCACCGCGGCTACGGTCGCAGGTTCGAATTCTACCTCGGGCATGGATGTGTGTAATGTCCTTAGGTTAGTTAGGTTTATGTAGTTCTAAGTTCTGGGGGACTGATGACCTCAGATGTTAAGTCCCATAGTGCTCAGAGCCATTTGAACCACTTAATTTAAAAGTCAGTAATAGTCATTATAGGTAAAATAAATTTGCAGGTGACAGCTTTATGTACACAATCTAATCCACAGAAAATGCAGCAGCTCTGACTGTATCCAAACTCTTGGTAAAACCATACGGTTATACTATGTTTGTAACATATTTTTATGGAAGAAACGAACTATGTGGGCAATGAGTTGCATGTGTGTGGGATTCTGCGTAATGGAAGAGGCACGGTACCAGTAAGTAGACAGACAAAAATACGATTTCTAGAGTTGGCAAGGGAAAAAAGTTATGAAATTCATTTTTTCCATTGATTCTTTTTTTTTTTCTCCCGGCGTATTTGATAATAAAAATATCCACGGGTGTACTGCCGGTCTACAGTGTCCAACGGGCACAATATTTCGGCGATCATACATGTCGCCATCATCAGGTGAACTGACGGACTGAGCTTCTGTGAAAGTGCCGGTACAGAGATCCGTACGCTATGGCTGCTCGGTCGCGGCGGCGGCCGATTTAAATACCCTCCGCCCGCGGCACGTTCACAGGAGCTGAGTCCGTCAGTTCACCTGATGATGGCGACATGTATGATCGCCGAAATATTGTGCCCGTTGGACACTATAGACCGGCAGTACACCCGTGGATATTTTGATTATCATTTTTTCCAGTTTTCCGATTGCAGCATAATTTGGAAAAGAGGACTTCAGTGGAAAGGAGGTGAAAAAACAAACTTGAAAGCGTCACACTTCATTCTCGTGTAAGTGTTTGAACTTGGCAATGAGAACAAATTCTCGAATCGCGTTGTGCTAAGTGTAAATAAAATACGTAACTGGTGAAGTGTTTCATAATTTAAATCGCACGTTAGGATGAGACAAGTGAGTGTGAACTGTGAAGGCGTAGGCTACTTTTGTATGAGAGTGCACACCCTCCCTCCACTTCCCCTACGCCCCCCCCCTCCCCACCCACCCTGGCAAACACACAAACACACACACACACACACACACATATATATATATATATATATATATATATATATATATATAGAGGGTCGGGGGAGGGAGGGAGGGGGAGAGAGAGAGAGAGAGAGAGAGAGAGAATGTTAAATGGGAGAGCGGCCAGCAGGTATTGCCAGCCATTCAGCGTGCAGCCGCCGCCGTTGCCACCCAATTTGCGGCGTAACGACCCGGCAAGAGGGGCACGGGCGGGCAGCCCGCGGGTTTTGTTGCGCGTTCCGGGAAACGCCGGTCTGCTGCCTGCTGCGGACACGTGGCAGATAAAGATGTCAGCCGGCGCTCCCGCATTCCTGCCCGCCTCCCGTCATTCCCATTCCCAGGCCGCGCCCGAGGACTCGTCCTAATTAATGTTCGAAACGTTCGACGACTGCCCGCGCGCATTATGTCCGCTCCTGCTTCCCGGGCCCTCAGAGACGATTTAATTTAAATTCGACGCACGCGGTGAGTAAGGCAGGAACGCTGGGCTACATACCAATTACATGGTGTACAGAGAGAGAGAGAGAGAGAGAGAGAGAGAGAGAGAGATATGCACTGCGCTTACAAGAAGCTGTCCAATACCTACATGACGCGAATTCGTTTGCCACTGCTGTGGTCATCGTACTGTAGCAGCCTCCTACGCGATAGCCCGAAGACGTTGCCAATCGACGCCGTGCAAGGCATGTAGGTACAGTAAACTCTCACTAATCCGGCCATCAGTTGCACGGCTTCGCAGTAATGCGGCCCGTACTCAGCCTCTTGGTTCAAGCAGAAATGACGCGTACATTAATGAACTCTCGTGTGCAGCCATGTTGTTAGTTAATTACAGTGCTATACATGTCTGAAATTGTGTCTTTGTTTACGGTTCAGTATCATTGGTTCTAAAAGGAAACGTTATGTTAGACCTCAAGCAAAAATGGAAATTATAGACAAGTTGAATTGAGGTTCTTCGTAGAAAGTAATTGCTGCCGAGTACAATGTTGGAAGAGCAACTATTTACGTCAAAAGTTTAACTGACTGTGAGATAATCGAAAGCGTGCAGGACGTTTTTGATGGAAGTGATGAAAAAGGGGACACAGGAAGAGAGAACATGAAGCTATCGTACACTGTTTGTGTTGAAGCTGCAGACATTATACAACAATCAGAAACATGCAGTGCCGATGTGACGCTTGTAAAGCCGTTGCTTGATGAAGCACATTGTTGTCACCTATCATCATTCCGACAACTAAAAATTTGGGACACGTTTTATAGTGAGTGACACTACCGTAAATGTACACACTCTAAGTTTCCTATGAAAATGAAAGTAATTTTGGATGTAATAAAATATTATCCCTATGCGTTTACAATAAATTTAAGACAGTCTGAATAAGCTGCTCTTGCGCTGATCTGGCATCCTTATCTCCAAGTAATGATCGGATTAGCAAGAGCCTAATGTACCAACAAGCATTCCGCAGTCGCCCATCATGTGAATCCCAATTTCTTGTGTTCGCTCACATTAACTAGCTAAGCGGTTGGCTGTATGATTGAACGGAGCTTCCCGAAAGCGTCAGCTAATTTCCGATCCACTGTCAGTAGAAAAAGTATATTAGATCAGGCATGCGTTTGAATGACAGACTAACCAACTGAAATATCCAGATTGATTTTATTACTAACAGCGGCTTCCACAGTTTGTTCGATATGAGACCCGGCGACGTCGGCGAGATGATGCAGTTCTGTGTATTCTCTGCACCCTGTAGAGTAAAATGTGCCTCGTCACTCCACAGGATATTGCCCGGCCGCATGCCATCAACTTCTATCCGTGCCAGAAACGAAAGAGCAAATTCAAAGAACGTTGGAGCGGATCATCTGGTTTCATCGGGTCTCTCCTCACATCTTCCAGTCAGCGATACTCCCTCAGTGCAGCACTGTATTGCTGCCGTTCACATAAAACAGTTTCACTAACAGCGCACGGTCTCTCTTCTCGACCGCCGTACTGTTCTCTCACTTGATGGCATGTCAATTGACAGCATGGATATCACACGGTCATACAGTGTACAGCGCCGTATTTGCACCTGGTGGGCATAGTTAGCGCTATTTGTTTTCCAGCGTAAATCTGATCCACATTAACGAATTAGCATGTCTACCGAGTTTCGCTGCCATACCATAATTAAAGTCTACATTGAACCTCTGTGAGTTTCTGCACTTTAATTATAACCGCCTGGTATTACATCTAGAATTATGTACGCGACCGAAAAATTACAAAAAAGTCGGGCTTACATAGTAGGATGCAATCTTTCTACTCGCCCGCCATTCACGAAGACAACAGGAAAGAGAGAAAGTGATTTTAGTTCACTACTTTCCATATCCGCACTGTAGCTTCAGACGCACGAGTGTAGAAGTAGGTGAAACATCTGAGACACACGAAGAACCGGTCATACTGTCAGAGAAATCCACCGAGTTCCGTCTTCGAAATGGGGCTTACCGGGCTTGCAGCGACGACGTCTGCTTCGAGGTAATCGAGCAGCTTGCCGTCTCCACTCTTATTCATTACTGAGCAGAATTACGGCACAGTACGAAATGAGGTTCTTCCGTACGGCAGCAGACTTACTCTCGGACACGTAGTTGAGATCACTGAAATTAACGCTAATATATCCATTCTCTGTCTCAACGGCAGACATCTGTTATCTAGTATGAAATCGCTGCTTTCTGCATTCTAATTACACTTTTGAAGCGAAGTATAGCGGGTACACTAGCACTTTTCGATAGCTACATACAGCTGCGTTGCATTAGTGGCTGAAAAACAATGAAAAACATTGCTTGACTTATGCATGCCCGAAGCAGATGTCGACATCGACCGACAGAACGAGAGAGGCTACATATATTGCGACACACATGCAACACTTTCATGTTTCAGTCTGACCGTCGTCGGGACTGAGCCATTTGTCAATGCACGAGACTGTTTTCTCTTAAAATATGGCGTCATTCGACTGGTTATGTGGCCCATTCAGAGATTTATGCACGCATATCTGAATGGCCCACGTACTGTATGTTGTTGACAGCTTGCTACTGTAACGAGATTATATGAATAAGCTGTATATAAGTATGGTACTGTAAGGAGAGTCTTGCACACTTTGTTTAACCTACATTGCGCATGCCATTATTTTGTAGTGTTTTGTCTCTTGTATGAGATTTTACTGTGCTGCAGACGTTGTGGCTTTTTCTTAGGATGATAATCAGCAGAAATTAATAATCACTTAAACTTGTATTATTATGTAAAAGCTTTTTAGATTGCTTGTCTCCTCCTTGATTATATCAGAAATTAACGATTTTATAAAATTTGGAAGAAAAATTGGGATCTAATAATATTACTACAAATTATCTTTTCCAGCAAGGCTTTGGAGCAGCTTGTGAAGTACGAACACTAATCAAAGCGCTTATTATTGTCGTCAGTCTGGAACACTTACCATGTTGGATTGTAGGATTAATAGTAGAGAGGGGGAGAGGACCAAACGAAGAGCGGCGGATTTCGTCGCGGGGGCGTTTAATTAGCCCGAGAGCGTTACAGAGGTGCTCGGGAACTCTAGTGCCAGACGCTGTTAGAGAGACCTCGTGTATCACGAATAGGCTTGCTATTAAAACTTCGAGAATGTACATTACAAGAGGAATCTGAGGACGTATTACTTCCTTCCACGTATGTCTCACGAAAGGACCATGAAAAGAAAAGCAGAGGCGTTGGACCTGATGGGAAGGTTCCCAAGCGTCCTTCGCACGAATGGAACACAGATGGAGGAAATTTTGATGGTAACGTTCCCCACATACCTTAAGATGGGTTGTGGAGCATAAGTGTTGATGTAGATGTAGAATCTGAACCCGCAGCTGCTTTATTCGAGAAAAGTCAAACAAATGTTGCGCTTAAGCCGGTACAGATCTGCATCACCTTAGACGGATAGTAACTGAATGATATGATTTACCTGATTACAGCTGTATATTAGATTAGATTCGTACCAGTGCACTCAGAGTACTCGCACTTGCCGTCACTGCAGTGCAGTTTTGCAGTCATCAGTTGTGTCTTCTAACTGTATTGACGGAAACAGATGTTAGAGTAAGTGGTACAAATATGGAATACCGTTTTGATTTTCGTTCATAAATTTCTCAGTTTTCTACATTAAGTACATACTTTGGTATGTATTTTAATGCTTCCCAGACTTTCGAATACATACTACGTTAGGAACATTTCTAAAGCAGGCTTAACAAGAAGTTTGAATATTTGGCTTTTCAGATTATGGGGTACAAATGTAAAATAGTCCTTTCGTTTCAAGTTTGTTAAAGTTGAAACAAATAATGGAAAATCTAATAATTCATTTTCAAATAAAACACTATAAAATATAACACAACCGAAAAACACACGAAATACACCATTTTCAGTTACTGAATTCGTTACTCTAAGTAATTTCACTTCCATAAGTCACACACATTTCTTCCTTTATCGTAACCTGCACATTCGGTGTGCGCCCACATTCCACACATTAGACGCATTACCCACTATTCCCTGCCTACTCCTGCGAAAATTTACCTGAGCGAAAGAGCCAAACGGCATCTTCATTAGTAGGTACACTAACGGAACGGTACTGAGGATGTACGAATCATTTCTCGCACAAAAAACATCATCCTCAAAATCAGATAATTTTGGTTCTTAGCTTTTGATGGATTCTGTTCCTTTGTCTCCGATTTGCTTGTTGCTGTCGTCGATACCTCAAGTAATTTCTGGTATGGGGCGACGTTAGGATTCTTCCCTCGTAGTATGGCCTCTTCTTTAGTTGTGGAACGGGTGAGTTTGTAAGGTATAATTGTTCCTGCTTCGACTCCAATATTAGCCTTTCCATTTTTGGAAGCCACAGCTCCCCGGGTGGTTCATTGACTGAATCATTGGGTAAATCCTCAATTAGTCCTTCATTAATGGCAATGAAATCTGCATCCACGGAAATATGAGAGTTTAACGGTTATATTCCTGTCACCCTACACTCATTTACTGCTATCTTCTCTGTCTGGCACTTTAGGTAGGACTTCCTAAACAATTTGGCGATGTCCATGTTTGTTACTGGACATGCATTTTTCATCAAAACGCGTACTTGCTCAGAGTAATTGGCTTTCATAGGACTCATGGAGGTTCTATTCAGCGATTGCATCTTGTGGGAGGCATGAGGAGGCAGATGCAAGATGCTGACACGGTTTCCAAGTGAGAGATTTATAACATCAGGTTTCTGGAGTAGTCATAATGCCCATCCACAATCAGAAGCACCGGTCATTCTGCTGTTGGCCTCAAGTTTCTCAGGAAATGTTCAATCCAATGAGTTAAGAACTGACTTTGAATCCATCCAGAGTGATGGCATGCAAGAATGGCCCCATTAGCTGATTGCTGCCGTTGTTACGAGGGAATATCATAAGGGGGGGGGGGTATAAAATTTCCTGTAGTACTGTTGCGGGTGACAATGATCACAAGTGATCCGCACGCTGAGGAAGAGGTGGCTGTTACTTGCCGCTTTTCCTTTCTTGCAACGACGTGGGAGACTTCGCTCTGCACGATACTCAGACATGTTTCGTCTACATTGTATATTCTGTTGGATAGAAAGCCGTTTTTCTCCATTTCTTGTGAAAGCAGAGAGAAAAATATTGCCACACTTTTTCCTTGTGAAACCTAGAGATCTAGTAAATGAGGTTGCTGTATCTATTGGAATCGAAATATCCCTTTTGTGCCGCTTCAAGACAAAGCGTAACCACTCTCTTGCAGCCACTTCACCCAAAAATGGATTCTGGATATTATTGGCTTTCGCAAACAGAAATTCCATATGTTGGAGATCCTTTCGCACAAGTCCAAAAAATTTACTTTCCATTGTCATGCTATATTCAATCATCCGCTGTTCTTGCTGGGGAGATAGAACTGTTTTTCGTCCAAGTTAGGTCTTTATGGCTAAATCAGCTGGTAAATCTGATTTTACTAGCCTAAATATAGTGGCCGTGGGAACTTGAAAATGGTCTTGCTGAACGCGGCAAAAGCTTTCCTTTTCTCTAAGATTTTAAATTGGGGTTTGCATAGGTGACTCATCCCACTGCTTTCGAGTTTGTGAAGTCATTTCAGAAGCAATGCCTGCACATAAAACAGGCTGGTAGAAATAGGGAGTACTAGCGTACAGATATGGACTACTGGTGACACAACCGCCTTGAAATTCAGAAACGCAAAACAAAATCGAAAATTAAATTTTAATAGGCGAGAAACACGACATTTTACAGCTTAATGTATTAGCCAAACGTCTGTATAGAAAATACGTTAATAATTTATGTATTGTGACGAGAATGAAACTGAAAACCACCAACTTGCAACAACTACTCTTCCTAGTGAATTCGTTAAAACAGCTTCACTCACTTGCAACGGCTGCCATTCAGGCAGCTCAACAGATTACAGCGCTTACAAGGCGAGAAACCATGGTATTTCATATTACTACCCCTATTTAAAATTTTTACCTCTTCCTCTGCAGCATAAACATTTTGACCAAACGCTCTGTGTACATGTACTTATAATACTCCGGAAGCCACCGTATGGTGCATGGCGGAGGGTACTTTGTATCATAACTAGTAATTTACTTTTCTTTTTCCACTTGCAGATGGAGTGTGGACCACAACACTGTCTGCATGCCTCCGTACGAACCCTGATTTCTTTTCACTTGTCTTGTCTTCGCGATACGCACCCGGCGGCAGTAGAATTGTTCTGCAGTCAGCAGAAGTGCCTCTCTCTGTATTTTCTCAATAGCGTTCCTCGAAGAGATCGTCGTCTTCCCTGCAGGAATCCCATTTGAGTTCCGGAAGCATCTCCGTAATATTCGAACCTGCCGGTAACAAATCTAGCAGCCCGCCTACCAGTTATTTCAAAATGTTCAAATGTGTGTGAATTCCTAAGGGAGCAAACTGCTGAGATCATCGGTCCCTAGACTTTACACACTACTTAAACTAACTTATGCTGAGGACAACATACACATCCATGCCCGAGGGAGGACTCGAACCTCTGGCGAATTATTTCAACGTCTTCTTTTAATGCTACCAAAACACTCGAGTAGTACTCAAGAATTGGTCACTCTAGTGTTTTGTGTACGATCTCCTTCGTAGACGAACTAGATTTTCCGAAAATTCTCCCCGACGTGTATCATATGCCTTCCCTACTACGGACACCACGTACTCGTTGCATTTCATATCGCTTTGCAACGTTACGTGTAAATATTTAATCGATGTAGTCGTTATAAGGAGCGCTCGACCAATACTGCATTAGAACACTGGGGGTTCTTTTTCCTACTCATTTGTATCAGCTTACATTTTGTAAATTTAGAAGAAACCGCCGTTAATCACATCAGACGCTTACTCTGGTTAAGTAATCCTGTATCCTTTCCGCCTGTATTCCTACTATGCCAACACTTCCACATATACTACAGAGTTATCAGTAAACAGTCGCAGATTGCTGCTCACTCTATCCGCCAGAACGTCGGTATACAGAGAGAACACGAGCAGTCGTACCACGCTTCCCTGGGGCTCCTGACTGTAACTTTGCACTCGATGAACACTCGCCGTCTATTCTGTTGTACTACGAAAACCGGCTTCCAACCACTCACGTAACTGGGAAGTTAGTCTGTATGCTCGTAGGGATAGTCTGACACAGTCTAAACAAGCTTTCTTCAGCAAGTGAAATTGTATCGATTCGAATTGACGCGACTTGAAAATCGAGAAGATTTTATGCAAACTACTTTTCTTATTCAGTCAGATCTTGTCACCGTGCTTTTATTTGATAATGTTTTATCGTGGTGAAGACAATATTCGCCTCTGTGGAAGATGAAATAAAGTTGGTAAACAAACTAGCATCCACCTGCTATACGTAATTAAATTGCAGTGGCCTAAAGTTCATTTCGAGATTGGATTCAACGCTGGTATATACGGTATCAACGACAGGAGACGCAAATGTACGCTGATTGTCTGAAATGAGGGCGCTCTTCCAAAAAATCTTCTCTTCGCTGTTGTGAACACCGCCCTCCCAGCTTTCGATCTACACACTATCACTGGAACATCCTGCACTGATATTACTGCTCAAAATTTCTGTAGCACGCGAATATTATTACGAAAAATCCTGTCTATAGAACGAAATTTGTAGTGGAAAACTGTGCACTAGTAATGTCTGACCGTTTTCATATGCATGAACACGTCTAGGACTTTTCTACAGACAAGTTTTATGCAGTTAAATATGTTTTGACAAATTTTACATGTTTCGGTGAAGTTTAGGTTACTGTAATTGTTTCTGAAACCGTTTCTGCTTGTTGATCGTGAGGACATGTTACTTCCAGAGTAGATATGTGCATATGTGTGGAGAGGGGGGGGGGGGAGAGAGGAGGCATCGCTCCCCCATACAGATTTATTTACATAGCTCATCCTTAGAAAACAATCACGACAACCCACCACAGAAACGATAAAACATGCTCGTGACAATAGACAATATAATAGTAACAAAGTACAAAATAACTCAAACACTGACAGTTTCCTTTTTTAGAACTAATATTTACTTTTAATACAAGTAATGTAATATGGAGAAACCCTTATTAGTGACCGACGACAAGGTGTACTGTACTGCAGCCGGCAGACAGCTACATGAAAGTCGATAAGCCAAAATGTTATGAATATGATGACCTCAATCGCAAAACTGAATTTATTATCATACAAATTTTTTACCTAGCATTCGTCAGCAAATAAAATGGACCCATTAAAAATGGTGAAACTTCACCTCAACGTGTATAGGAAAAAAGAAAGGAAATTGTGTTTTCTCCAGGCACAAGTCTTTTGCAGGACATATTTCTTAGAAAGTAAACGGAAAGGAATGTGAGCTTTAACCTCAAGATGAATTATACGGTATCCTGTTTCTTCACCCTCTAGTACTTGCATCGCTCTACGTAGTCTTGTTATCGATGTAATTCATTCGTCAAGCATTTCACAGTGATTTGCAGGTTGTACGAGTACTTTCTGTCCATGATTCTGACGGCGGCTCAGATGAGGCAAGCAAAATGCCATATGTCTGCTTTCGACTAAAGATCTCTTTGGATGACTACTCAAATGCTATTCCACTGTGTTCAGCGGAAGAGTTGCCAGCAAATAGAGGACAGCACGTCATTCTCAACGGAGAGGAATCTTGAATAAGCTGGTGCTAACCCCGAGGGAATGTTATAGAACAGTTACTTTTCACAATGAATGAAAATCACCCATTGAATAACGTGGCAGATCCACGAGTTGTTCATGGAGGACACTTTCCTACACGAAGAAATTGCAATGATCGAAAGTGTTAGAGAAATATAGGAAGGCCTGCGGATGATCCACGCTTGGTGCAGGGAATGGTAGCTGTCCGTCAGCATAAACCAATGTAACCTAAAGCCCATAAAAAGTGGAAAAACAGTATTATTGTATCCTTATACGATTATCGAACAAGCTCTGTAAGCAGTGATTTGCATTAAATACCTGGGATATGCGTACTTTACGATTTAAAGTGGAACGATAACGTAACACAAACGGCAGGGAAAGCAAGTGCCTGACAAATATTTTGGAAGAATGCTCAGGAAGTGCAATCCACACGCGAAGGAAACAGCTTATAAAACTCTCGTTTCACCGATACTTGTAGGAAGGAAGTAAGAAAGATCAGCGTTTGACGTCCCGCCGACATCAAGGTCATTAGAGACGAAGCACAAGCTCTGAATGTTTCAAGGACAGGAAAGGAAATTGGTTGTACCGTTTCCAAGGAACCGGCCCGGAATTTCACTGGAGTGATTTAGGAAACTCAAGGGAGACCTAAATCCGGATGGTCGGACAGGGACGTGAGCCGTCGTCGTTCTGAATGCGAGTCCAGTGTACAGCTAACCGCTTCGCCACCTTTCTCGGTACCGATACCTGAGGCGTGCTCGTCACACCTGGACCTTTACCAGAACAGACTAATACAGGATGTAGTGAAAATACAAAGAAGAGCAACACGTTTCGTTACAGGTTTGTTTAGCAAGTGTGAAGACGTCACGGAGGCGCTTATCCAACTACTGAGGCAGGCGCTGCAAGAGAGGTTTTACGCTACACGCTGTGGTTTACTGGTTGTCATATCTCGCGAAAAGAGCATGAAGAGAAAATCCGAGAGATTAGAACTGACATAAATTCCTGCCAACGATCGTTTTTCCCGCACACACTTTGGGACTGCGACAGGAAAGGGGGAATTGTCACGGTAGGGGAGGCTGGTGCACATTTACGCTTTTTTTTTAATTTTTTGATTAGATTTGTCGTATTTAAAATTGTTTAGTCTCATAAGATGATTATTAAAGTATAATTTAGAATATATACTTGTAAGTCAATACTGCATTTAAAGGCGCAAAAATGTTATACATGTTCAAGTCGAGTGGATAAAATTGCTCTTGGTATAGAGCAGGTTTACGCACCTCTGGGGGTCACGTTTACGCACATTATAGAACACGATAATGAGTAAACAAAACACTCTACTAAAGTTTTGAAAATGTGCTTTACTGGCAGTAAACAAAGTTACTGGCTTATTCATATCAATTAATATGGTAAAACACAAAAATTTTACTGCCAGTAAACCAGTTATTTCGCGATTTCATCTGTTATCATAATATAGAGTGCATAGAAGTTTGAATGTTAATTAAAGGCCTGTTAATCACCATTATCGGAGATACAATTGATAAACGCAAAAATAATGTGTTTTCTGTTGCACAATTGTGGCGAGCGCACCTTTTCACTTAAGATACTGGACCTATTCTTGATCTCTTTTTGATTAGTTGTTTAGTTTCAGGCAGTAAATACAAAGGCATTTTCATCCTCTTCATCAGAAGTAAACCCCCTACATTTTTTCTTGTTCTTACCTTTAGCAGTTCCCTCTTGTCAGTCCTTGTTCTCATACAACTAACTATTTTTCTGTTTCAGACTCATTAGATTCAAGAAACTGCTAAAACTCCTGTGCAATCTATCTCTTTTTTATTATTTCGTTTCCAGCTGCTGTTGTCTCGAAGTTTCCTTGACTGGGGTATCAGTTAGGATGACTGATTTCCAATGTTACTCAACGCAAAATAGTTCGTAAAAGCTCTCGAACAACGGCAAGTTTGAATTAGTAGTGGCTTTTAGGCTTTCAGATTATACCTTGTGGAGAAGAATAATATCCTGTAAACGAACATATATTTATCTATTTTCACTTGTAAAAGATAAGCTCTCTAGGAAGCTCAAAATTTGAATAACTAAATTTACTCTCTTTGCACAAAAACACACATACTAAGAAGTATACTAAACTTGTGAAGTTTGTGAGAGGCTGCACTAGATGATAGTGTTAATAATAACAATAATAATAATGGCGTGTGACGAGGGCCTCAAAAAAATGGTTCAAATGGCTCTGAGCACTATGGGACTTCACATGGTCATCAGTCCCCTAGAACTTAGAACTACTTAAACCTAACTAACCTAAGGACATCACACAACACCCAGTCATCACGAGGCAGAGAAAATCCCTGACCCCGCCGGGAATCGAACCCGGGCGAGGGAAGTGAGAACGCTACCGCACGACCACGAGCTGCGGACGACGAGGGCCTCCCGTCCGGTAGATCGCTCGCCTGGTGCAGGTCTTTCGATTTGACGCCACTTGGGCGACTTGCCCGTCGATGGGGATGAAATGATGATGATTAAGAGAACACAACACCCAGTCCCTGAGCGGAGAGAATCTCCGACCCAGCCGGGTATCGAACCCGGGCCCGTAGGATTGACAGTCCGTCGCGCTGACCACTCAGCTACCGGGGGCGGACATGATAGTGCTAATCTTCCATTATTGGTAGCGCTCTAGCAACGTGGTTCCCGAGGAAAGTGGCAGGTAGAGGTGGCCGCGCGTAAATGTACCACGGTGTTCCCGTCCGTCCGCCACACGTCGTAAGGCAGTATGGGGAGCATAGAGATAGATGTAAATTCAGTGAACAATTTAGGGAATGGGCTTTACTGAACCCTAAGACGGCAACAGAGCGCGCTGAAGCACGGACCCGCGGTCCTCGGCGGCCACCACGTCAGATCGGGGCGGACCTTTCCAAAAGCCAGCGGCCGTTGCCGGCTGCCTCCTGAGCGAGCCTCTTGTTACCCGCCTCATTATACAGGGCATCGGCTGCACCTGAAGACAGCAGGCTAAGGCAAACACTATAAATCATGGTCTCTGCTCGCGGGCGCCTCATTCCCACAAATAACCCCTTTACACGATTACAGTACACAACCGGATGTGATCTGTCAAGCAATTTATGACCCCATCTCTGATCGCCGGGAGAACATCTCTCCGTCTGTCTGTGGCACTCTGACGACACGGGAACAAGTACTCCTCTGCAGGGTATTTCAGTGACGCCTAGGACTACCAGTGTAATGACTCTGTCATCTCGACTGCTAGTGACACGAGGCCGTTGGGATCAAGCACGGCGTTCCTTATTGCCCTCCTGAACCCACCGATTCCACATTCTGCTAATAGTCATTGGATCTCGACCACAGCGAGCAGCAATGTCGCGATACGATTAACTGCAATCGCGAAAGGCTACAATCCAACCTTTATCAAAGTCGGAAACGTGATGGTATGCATTTCTCCTCCTTTCATGAGGCATCACAACAACGTTTCACCAGGCAACGCCGGTCAACTGCTGTTTGTGTATGAGAAATCGGTTGGAAACTTTCCTCATGTCAGCACGTTATAGGTGTCGCCACCGGCGCCGACCTTGTGTGAATGCTCTGAAAAGCTAATCTTTTGTATATCAGAGCATCTTCTTCCTGTCGGTTAAATTTCGCGTCTCTGGCATGTCATCCTCGTGGTGTAGCAATTTTAATGGCCAGTATTGTTTTCCCCCAAAACCCGTAACCCAACAAGAATAGATCGTAAAACCACTTTAGACATTTTCTGGCCCATTACATCCCGTCCATCACTGTTTCTGTAAAATGACCACAGGTCACATATACACCTTATACAACGTAGAAAAACGTGGCAGTGCCGCTGAAATGCTGGACTGCCGTTCGTAACCGCGTATACTCGCCATCATTATGTCAGAATCACAAAACTCTTTTGTCTAAAAGCAACAATTATTCACAAACGCGGAAACCTCTTTGTACTAGTTGCTGACGGGAGAAGAGATGAGGCTAGAGTTTACACTTCTTCTCGAATGCTAGATAATTGTATACAAATGCAGACGCTTATTGTCTTGGCGACTAGCCAGGCTTTCGCCTACAGTGACTCAAGCAAACAACGAAAAATAATTGGAAATGCTGAACGGAGTTGCAGCGTAATACAGTGCATTGTCTTGTAATCTCTTACGGAAACATGCCTTTGAAGAAAAGAGCTCAGTTGGTAAACTGGCACTGAGCAAAGAAAGGAAAGCTGAAAGGTGGTGCAGAAAGGCTATACAAGGAAAATGAACTTGGGACAATATCAGAGAAATAGAGGAAATGAAGACGGGAGATATGATACTGAGAGATAGAACTCAGTCCTAACTGGAAACCAGGCCCCTGGAGTAGGAACCATTCCCTCGGAATTATTCCGCTTATGTGCAAAATATATGAGACAGGGGAAACACTCTCAGACTCCAAGAAGAATGTAATAATTCCAACTATGAAGAAGGCATTGCTGACAAGTGTGGATACTATCGAACGACCAGTTTATGGTTGCAAAATACCGACACGAATTTTTCACAGAAGATTGGAGAGACTGGAAGACGCCGACCTCGGGGAAGCTAGGTTTGGAGTCCGGAGAAATGTAGGAAACCAGACGTTACCGATGCTACGAATTTTGAATGTCGCAGGGATAAAATACCGACACCAGTCAGCATTTATAAGAGTCGAAGAATATGAAAGAAAGCAGTAGTTGACAACGGAATGAAACACGGATTGGAACACCATGGTCTGATGAAAGAAAGAGACTTCATTCTGAAAGGATGAAACAAATTTGGACACAAAGCAAGGCCAACCATCAAAAGTGCCATTGATGAATTTTACCTTGCGTGTTCCTATTGGGCCCATACGTGAATAATAATAATAATAATAATAATAATAAGTTTAAGCGTTAGGTAGTCTTTTCTGTAACTATTTGTATGGAGATTAGCTTTGTACGGGGGTAAAATGTGGATAGTTAGCGTTTCAAACTACGTGAGAACAGAAGACTTTGAAATGTGATGTCTTAGAAGAATGCTGAAGATTAGAAATATTGATACAGTAGCTAATGAGGAGGTACTAAATCGAAATGGGGAATAATGGTATGTTTGTTAGGATTCATCCCTCGGCATCAGCGAATCGTCAGTTTGGTAATGGAAGTAAGTCTGGGGATCAAACGTTGTAGAGAGAAGCCAATGCTCGAATACAGCAAGCAGGTTCAAATGGTTGTAAGTTGCAGTAGTTGTTCAGAAATGAAAGTCTGCACAGGATAGACCAGCAAGGAGAGCTGCATCAAAGCATTCTCCGGATTGAAGGCTACACTAACAACATTGAAACATGCTTCACAGTATATTTTAAAGACACGTACTATATACTCTTACCTACTGCTGGAGTAGCTTACCTCACCGAGGCCATCCTACCATTTCCTTCGCAGTGTCTCTCAACAGGATGATACCCTCATCCCCTTCCGCAACAGCGCTGCGCTTTAGAACTTGTCATTTCGCGGTACCACATCACCTCGAACCGCTTTTTTTTTCTTTTTTTTGCCTCGTGCAACGAAAGACTGCGTCACATTTCTTCAAACCTTACGATTTAATGAATAAGGGAACTATAAAATAGGCCGATACGATGCCAATTGTCGCTATGACGTAATAATTGTTCTCGAACATGGACTGGAGATTGATACTCACTAGTTGTCATTAAAGATCGAATTGGAACAAAAGATGCTATTAATTACATCGATCATTTGCATCGATGATTTCTTGTAGAGCAGCGCTTTGGACACGGCCTGCAACGACGCTTTACATATTGACAAACTTTGAGACACATGCATTCACGCAAATAGTGCCGGTTGGAAACTTACGTTACGAAGTTGGTGTAGACATGCAAACGACAGCATCTCTGCGGTCTAGGTATAACTGGATAATAACCGACCAGACAAGGAACTTAAGGGAGTGTTCTTTCAATATTACAGCGGAAGCAATACGTTCATAATTGCCTCGTATTCGATGAAACGCTAAGTGTGGAGCCCATTACCGAACTGAGTGTGACGTAACCGTGTGGGGACACAGCCCAGAAACGACCGCAACATTGCCATCGCGTGCCACCACACACTAACGCCGCGCGTGGGCGATGTGAAAAGTGGCTGCGGCGCTCTGACTCACAGGAAGCCAGAAATCTTGGAACTATCGGGCATCGCCATCAGTGCAAGCATTGTCATGCCACCCGTGTACTTTCCAGGTTCCGCACTCCCTTTGTTCCTTTGATCTAGATTCTTGAAAATAGTAAGTCAGTGGGTGACAGTCAGCACAGTCATATTGCTTTGTAACCGTAGGTGGCCTCAGACATTCGCACAGAAGTTGGCGAAGGAAATGTCGCGGATGCTGCCACATGTTAGATCTGAGCTTGATTGTAATACGCGTATTCTTCTTTTTTGTTTAGGAAGTATCACTAATTATTTTTAAAAAAACCGGTTAAGGACGTCATTGCCCTCGAGAGGCGTGAATACTCACACAAAATCGGTCGACGGAAATGACTGACTAAATCCAGAGAAGTGAACTTTTTTTGATAAATAGTAATCTTGGATCAAAATGTATTTGAGGTATTGCTAACTGTTAACACATTTATTCACAAACTAAGATTTAGATTTCACTGCACCGCTATTTATAAACACTAGCTGAAACGTAGGGCAGGGAACTATGCAGGTTATAAAAAAAAGGTATGGCCAGACTTTCAGAAAACATTCTTCACAAGTAGAGGAAAAAATATGTTATATTGATATGGGTCCGGAAACATCTCCACGTTATAGCTCAGTTTCCACAACTTTCCAGCTCGGTAATCATCTACTTTAAAAGGAAGCCTCGTCTGTGAACAGGACATATTCGTTAAAGTGAGGATTGACACATTATTGAATGAACCATTCGCAGAAGTGTACCTGTGCAGGAAAATCAGTTTCTGATAGTGCCTGCAGATACAGTAGGCTCTCATGAAGCACTCTCCAGTCATGTGGTCAACATTATTTGTTGCAGCGAATTACCTTACGACATAAGGGTTGCCGTCAACTGCAGGAAGACGTTCCTCCACCAGCTGAGGTGTGCTCGTCCTTCTAGGCCTCCCCTAGTCGGGAGAAATAGGCTTAAACGTCCCATCAGTTGCTTCAAACATCATTCTGTCGGGACACCATCATTGCTGAAAACTTCCCCGACGGAAACGTTGAGCGCCACGGTGCTAATCCGTATAGCACTTGAGCATCTGTCAACTTGGAATGTTGTGAGGTGGTCGTGTCATTTTTTTATTTTTGTATGTTGTCGATATGCAGGTCAGAGAGAGAGAGGAAGTTACGTTACTGTTAAACAATCTCTGGTCTTGTCATGGCGCAGTCTTTGCGTCTGTGCAGTCTGACACATTCTTGGTTGAAGTGTGGAAAGTGATGGGCGTATTCAGTAGTGCCGTGTTGACTTGTGATTTTATCTGTTACATGAAGGAAGACTTATTGTACAGGACACGAACGATGAAAACGATAAATATGATGTATATATTGAGAGGCAAAAGGAATATAAATTTTGAATTAGAAGTTTGAGGTAAGACTGCAGCACTGTTCACCTAATCGCCTAATCGGTGGAAATGATTATTGGCAGCTAGTTCTCTTGCTCAGAACTGAAAGAAAGACCACCCTACTTCTCCGAGCCTATGAATATTGTACCCTTTGCAAATCATTGTTCACTTTGTTAGGCATAGTATTGTCAGACCTATGTTATGCATGAAGATTACGCGAAGTTTTACTCTGTATTTTTGAATAGCTACTTCATTCTAAAATAGTTTTTGTTGAATATCAGTTCATAGGAATGGTTTACTCTCCCCATTCCACTGTTTAAAGGTTATAATTACGCGTTACCACATTGCACCATGTGGTATGCAACAGTTTGAATATCTATTTAAAAATAGAAATCTAGATTAGCCGCTGCCTGCTTAGTTTTTGTTGTTGTGCTTTCGAGAAATCTGCAACAATGTTGTCCGGACGCAAGGTAACTGGAGGAAATTTTGATTAGTGCCAGATAACAGTTTTACTTCAGTTGCGCATAAGACAAGTTGTATTCACCTAAATTACAGTTCAATGCAAATTAGGTTCTGTTTAGCCAAAATTAGTATACGACTTTAAGTTCGATAACAGTTTGTGGGTACGTAGTTTTTTAATACATACATTTTTATAGAGTGCCAGGTAAACCTGGCCTAAATTATATAAAGAAACAAATTTAGTGGGAGGTTACAATTTGAATACACCTCCATTGCACTGTACTGGAAACAAAGTCCATGATAAACAATAAACAGTTGATGCTACGTGCTTGATGCTAGTACAACAATGAAGTTAGTCGCATGCCAACGGAAGCAATGAAGTAAGTAATACTATAACTGTTTTGTTTGTTTTGTTTTGTTTACTGGTCTCCTGTTCTTGACTTTCGTGTCTGTATGTATTGTAATGTGAACGTTCTGCCCACTGAACAATGCAAGCCATGTGCTTACATAAACGCTGTCTGATGAAAATAGTCGCCAGACCCATCTGAAATTATGAACTGTATTGCAATTAACTTTTATCAAGAGTAATTAGGAAACTTAAAAAGGTGTGCTAAAGAAGCTATCCTGTGAAATAACCTTATTGTGCCCTGACGGTGATATTACGTTGGCCCTAACAAACTTTCGTGACTTACGATGTGCTAACGGAAACTCGGTACTGTTCAAAGCTATGAATGTCAGAATGCAGCGCTGCAGCAAACACATGCTAGACACATCATACTTTAAGGTTCGATCAACTATGTTCCTCTAACTGTTGTGCGAAAGTACACGATTACAAAATATAGCTATTGGGAGGGGTAGGGGGGGGGGGGGGGTAGGGGAGTGAAAGATACAGAACTTGCCGAACGATATAGAAGGAACTAGAATTTAAAAACTGTACCATGAAACTGACTTTGATCAATTACAACAATCTGTACAAAATTCACTTCCTATAAAACAAATATTGGTGTGTCATGTAATACGTTAATGTAGTGGTAAAGAAGTGGTAGATCTATGGCTCTGAGCTCAAACCATGTCAGCAAATAATGCTGTTTAATGTTGTCTCAGTAATCAAACTAACCGACCGTTCTGGGTGTTGTGTGATGTCCTTAGATTAGTTAGGTTTAAGTAGTTCTAAGTTCTAGGGGACTGATGACATCAGAAGTTAAGTCCCATAGTGAACAGAGCCATTTGAACTATTTTGAATCAGGCAAGAAAACGTATTGTGCAGTGCTAATACGTTCTGTTTGTGTGTGTTTCCCGCGAATAATGCGATGGGAAGTAGAAAATGAGTTCTGCCATGGACATAAAGGGTTTCCGGAACCATGTTCCTGTAACACTTTTTATTCGTCTTCGTGTGAGGAATGTTTCCTTTATGCTTCACTATACCTTCTTGTTATACTCTGTATCCGTCGGACCTTCAAAGATGCATGTACACAGCATCTAACATAATGTGTTGCCTCGCCCACCATGTCCAACATACACTGCGACCTGTTCCGCTGTTTCCACATCGCTGAGAAGAATATCAGAGTACAGCGCGCCGTCAACGGAGACGTGAGACAGGCGCATTGGCCAGGCGGCAGCCGTAGTGTTTTTCAGAGACAGCGTCTGCGACTGATGCGACAGCTCTTTCTCACCGCATCTTATAAAACACTTTGGCTCGAAGCACAGTCAGAAGGTTGTAGAAATCGCAACAGTCTTTGATGTCAAAAATTATCTTATATTCTACACTACTGGCCATTAAAATTGCTACACCAAGAAGAAATGCAGATGATAAACGGGTATTCATTCGAAAAATATATTATACTAGAACTGACAAGTGATTACATTTTCACGCAATTTGGGTGCATAGATCCTGAGAAATCAATACCCAGAACAACCACCTCTGGCCGTAATAACGGCCTTGATACCCATGGGCATTGAGTCAAACAGAGCTTGGATGGCGTGTACAGGTACAGCTGCCCATGCAGCTTCAACATGATACCACAGTTCATCAAGAATAGTGACTGGCGTATCGTGACGATCCAGTTGCTCGGCCACCAGTGACCATACGTTTTCAATTGGTGAGAGATCAGGAGAATTTGCTAGCCAGGGCAGCAGTCGAACATTTTCTGTATCCAGAAAGGCCCGAACAGGACCTGAAACATGCGGTCGTGCATTATCCTGCTGAAATGTAAGGTTTCGCAGGGCTCGAATGAAGGGTAAAGACACGGGTCGTAACACGTCTGAAATGTAACGTCCATTGTTCAAAGTGCCGTCAATGCGAACAAGAGGTGACCGAGACGTGTAACCAATGGCACCCCATACCATCACGCCGGCTGATACGCCAGTATGGCGATGACGAATACACGCTTCCTACGTGCGTTCACCGCGATGTCGCCAAACACGGATAAGACCACCATGATGCTGTAAACAGAACCTGGATTCATCCGAAAAAAATGTTTTGCCATTCCTGCACCCAGGATCGTCGTTGAGTACACCATCGCAGGCGCTCCTATCTGTGATGCAGCGTCAAGGGTAACCGCAGCCATGGTCTCCGAGCTGATAGTCCATACTGCTGCAAACGTCGTCGAACTGTTCGTGCAGATGATTGTTGTCTTGCAAACGTCCCCATCTGTTTACTCTGGGATCGAGACATGGCTGCACGATCCGTTACAGCCATGCAGACAAAATGCCTGTCATCTCGACTGTTAGTGATACGAGGCCGTTGGGATCCAGCACGGCGTTCCGTATTACCCTGCTGAACCCACCGATTCCATATTCTGCTAACAGTCATTGGATCTCGACCAACGCGAGCAGCAATGCCACGATACGATAAACCGCGATAGGCTACAATCCGACCTTTATCAAAGTCGGAAACGTGATGGTACGCATTTCTGCTCCTTACACGAGGCATGACAACAACGTTTCACCAGGCAACGCTGGTAAACTTATGTTTGCGTATGAGAAATCGGTAGTAAAGAAAACTTATATTTTTAGGCAAAAATGGAAAAGATAGAAAATGTTTTTGTACCAGTATATTAATATAGGCCGACCTGAAGATAAACACAATTGATCGAAACTAGTAAGGGGAAAAAGAGACGTCTCGCTATCAAAGACTGGTGGAATTTGTACCTCTAGCTTTTCCGTGTGAATACCCGGGTCTACGTCCATGTCCCGTTAGGTACGACCCTTACCTGTATGGGAGTCCGCCCCGCCTCCGCTACCACTCGCCTACTTCTCACTGCTGCTATTGCCGCGTGCTCCTTAGTCCAAGAAATCTTGATCCACTCGAACTGTCCTTTGCGAACCCTTTCTCTTTATTTTCTGCATACATTTATGTGTGCCTGTTAAATACCGAGTACCAAGCACCAGTGAATACGTCTTTTCCTTCCGTCATTTGTGACTGTAGGCTACGTCGTGCTAAGACGTTGCACCCCACAGACGCGCACTGGCTCATAATGCAGAGGTAATTCCTAGAGCTGAACGAGGCAAACGTTTTACCTAAGGAGGAAGCGCGATGGTTGAGGCAATAGATTCGAATTTGGGAGAAACTGAACTCAAATCCCGGTTCCGCCACCTTCATTTAATTTTTCCGTGGGTTTCCTAAACTGATAAAGATCATGTCACGATTGTGCCTTTCAAAAAGAACACCGCTGATTTCCTCTCGTATCCTTGTCCCAGCCGAGCTATTGCTCCGTCTCTGATCTCATCGCCAGTGAGAAGCGAAACCTTAATCCTCATACCTCTTATAGTCGTCATTTAACCAGAGCCAAACGAAGTGTTTGCTGAACCATTCCTTGAATGAGCCGACGAAGTCGCACTTGTGCTTTCGAGCCCAGTTTCAATTGTTTTCCAGCAACCGTGGGCAACAGATCCATTTGTGGACACAGAAGCACACTGACAAGAGGAAAACCACAGCGGTTCATAGTGACTTTGCTGACAGTAACTTAAGGACGGAAGTAATTTTCACATGCTGTGTGACCGCCCGGTAACATATCTCGATAATACCTGGGCCATACGTAGAAAGAACTGCTGCAGCGTGTGCGGAAGGTAATTGAAAGAAATGAGCAATGATACTAACAGAAAGGTGGCACTTTTATTCAAAGGCAATAATTACATTAAAGTCACCGCGATTTATGATGGCCCCTGCACATTAGAAACAGCAGGACACGATGCTTCACAGAATATGTGATCACGGACAGCAGTGCTAGCCACGACACTGATAATGAATTCTTGTCTTAGGACGTTGCGTTCCTCCACCAGCGCGATTCCAAATACTGATTGGTCGTTGGTGCATGTGGACGTGTTGTAATACGCTTCACCACACGTGTCGAAGGGATTGAAGTTGGGGAAACGGGCAGGTCAGTCCGTTCGCCGAATGTCCTCTTATTCCAAGAGCTCCTCCACCTGCCTAGTTCGCTGGGGTCGCACGTGCTCATCTATGAAAATGAAATCAGGGCCAAGTGCACCCCTAGAAAGAGACGTATGGGGATGGGGTGCAGTGTACAATAATGTTGACCAGTGAGAGTACCGTCCTTGCCGCAGTGGATACGCCGGTTCCCGTGAGATCACCGAAGTTAAGAGCTGTCGGGCGTGGTCGGCAGTTGGATGGGTGACCATCCAGGCCGCCATGCGCTGTTGCCATTTTTCGGGGTGCACTCACCCTCGTGGTGCCAATTGAGGAGCTACTCGACAGAACAGCAACGGCTTCGTTCAAGAAAACCATCATAACGACCGGGAGAGCGGTGTGCTGACCACACGCCTCTCCACTGAGGATGACAGGGCTGTCGGATGGTCCCGGTAGGCCACTCGTGGCCTGGAGAAAGAGTGAGTGTACCGTGTCCAAAGATAGCGAGATCAATACGACCATGTAACATTATATCTCTACACACCATAATACCTGGACCACAAAAATGATTACGTTCGCAATGCTGGACGTATCTTCCACGCGGCGAGAGATGCTCTGAGGAACACTTTCGAACATGATAGTTCTGGTGATCAGTTGTTACGGTAGGGGAGGCAAAATGTTGCATGGGCGTGGTGACCTTTAAATCTCTGAGCATGGTACACAAACTGGTCTAGGTAATTGCCACACTGTACTTCATCCTCACGTGCGCGACCGCATCGAACATCGCAGGTGGAAGAGCTCTTGGAACTAGCGCATATTCGACGAATGGGCTGACCTGCTCGTTATCCCGACGTACATCTCGTCGACTACATGTGGGATGAATTCGATAGAGGTATTACGGCACTTTCACATGCATTCAGCAGGTGTCAACTGCTCTGGTGGAGGAATGGAACACTGCACCGCTAGAAATCCTTACCAACATTGAGGTCCTTATGGGAACACTTTCCAGACCATGCACAGATGTTTGTTATGATCTCACACCTTATTAAGAACCATGACCCTCCTTTTCTGCCGGCCGGTATGGCCGAGCGGTTCTAGGCGCTACAGTCTGGAACGGCGCAACCGCTACGGTCGCAGGTTCGAATCCTGCCTCGGGCATGGATGTGTGTGATGCCTTTAGGTTAGTTAGGTTTGAGTAGTTCTAAGTTCTAGGGGACTGATGACCTCAGCAGTTAAGTCCCATAGTGCTCAGAGCCATTTGAACCTCCTTTTGTATTGTCCTGGGCACCATCATGAACCAAGATTATTTCAGAGTGATTATTGTCTTTGTGTAAATGTATCATTTCTGTTCATCTCATTGCGTACTTTTTTCGCTTGCCTTGTGTACTATACAGATCTTTCTATGTGGTGTCCAAGTTTCCTCGAGCTATGTTACTTGGCAGTGACACGTCATGCAAAAGGTACTTTCGTCCGTAAGCTTTATACACCGGTGTATTAACAATAACCGTGTACATCCAAGTACTTGTTGCGACGAGTGGCGACGGAGGCAAATTTGTCGTAATCTGCTTAATAAGAAGTAGTATTACTAAGCAGATGGTCCTAAATGTGAAGCATGACTATGGAAATAACTGGCTAAGTAACTAATTTTTTTTCACTGTAGGATTATAACACTTTTATGTGTTTTACTTTGATTTGAGTGAACCGTATATTTTAGTCGTATTGCATGCATCTACACAAGACGCTGCGGCCGGGGTGCAGCACGTCTTGAAGGAAAAACAGAGAGAGAGAGAGAAACACAGTGATGCCCTGTTAAAGTACTGGATAAACATCGTGGAATCGACGAGAACGTGGAAGTCAGATGCAAGTTTAACAAGTTTTCTTCAACTCTGTCGCGCGGAATTCGTTGACGACCCGACCACAAAGAGTTCGCGTCCAGCTAGTGTTCGATATTAGTGTAACACATTGTTAGTCGAACGTCTGTATGTGTCGACAACAGTTGAATGCCGCATTCCTATAACCAGCCTAATCCGTACAAGCGAATTTGAGTTTTGTGCCTTTTATGGACAAAGATCACATTTTATTCTGCTAGTTGCATGTCATACAAAGTGTACCTGATGTGAGCTTCAGCAGTACATGGGAATTGTTTAAGGAACTGTGCACGCGCGCGTAGTAATCGCTGCTTCTGTACGACACACCACTGGCTGGTGAAGAGTCTGGATTTACTGAGAGTCGACATTTTGTGGGTGAGAATAGGTTGGTTGACGACATCTGGGGTGACTGGGGAAGATGAATCCATCGCTATCGGATACTTCAGTAGCGTGTTGGTTGGGATCTGAACTGCATTAAAGCGCTCACCTCATCGATATGGTTGTTCATTTTGTTGTTGTTGTTATTTTAGTTGTTTAATATTGTGGCATCGTTAAATGTAATATTTATTGGTAGTGTGTTACGTAAATTTCTAGATTTTTTTTCTCGGTTCTTGTTTTATGATGATAATTTCCAAAGTAGGGGCATTAATCGTCGAAGTTGGGGTAGCAGCTCCATATTACGCAAGTCAGAGTATGTTCTATAATCCATATTGCCTCTAGTCATACACATGACAGTAGTTCAATGGCTCTAAGAACTTTGGGACTGAACATATGAGGTCATCAGTCCCCTAGACTTAGAACTACTTAAACCTAACTAACCTAAGGACATCACACACAGCCATGCCCGAGGCAGGACGAGAAACCTGGGACCGTAGCAGCAGCGCGGTTCCCGACTGAAGCGCCTGGAACCGCTCGGCCACAGCGGTCGGCCAAACACGTCACATTCTCCCCACTTATTACGGTATTCCCTGACAGACACTAAGCGTATAAAATCTAATGCTGAAAACTACTTTGTCTCGTGACTGGTATTACGAGAAAATACGCACCCGATTTACCTTGTGAAATTCCACGGGTACATCTTATTTCTGTGCAGTCATCTATTTCAGTTTGTCAGATGCAGAGGTAGTGTGCCCCATAATTTCATCTTGATTACTGCTGTGCGGAAGAACATGAGAAGATGCGTGTGATATGCTGAACCCCTCCACAGATTGAAGTTGATGGATGTGTGTTAACAAGGCAAGAATATTTGGCTTTGCGAAATTTACGAGTAAATGCGCTTGCTACCTCGTAGTTGGTCTTGACATGGTATGTGTAATAAAACAAGGATCGTTAGCGTTTCTCCTGAGTATTCCAGTAATTGCGGCAAAGAATTTGGAAGCTAGAAGTGTAATTTGCGGTTCTGCAGAAACCACCTGAATATTACACGCATTATCGGCATAATTTATTCCCAGCCAGTAGTGGCGGGACGAACAAAATTGCTTTCTTACATTAGTTAAAAGACTCTATGACGTCTCTCATCATCGTTGTCAGATTACAAATAATTACCAGCAATATAGCCTCCATTCCTGAATATCTCCAAATTCTATTTTCATTTTGTAATAATCAGCAATTATACGAGGGCCGTTCAGGTAGTAATGCAACACAATTTTTTTCTCTGAAAGCCAAAAGGTTATATTCACGATTCCAATACACCATGTTATACCCCACTTCTTTGGCTACAAAAACCTATTTTTCAAGTTAATCTCAATACATTGCGACGGTCTTATCCCATCTTACAGAGAGGGCCTGTATGTCCGCATGCTGCCTCTCTATTGGTCAACGTCGGAGCTAACATGTTCCTGCATCAATCACCTCCCCATCATCTACGTATTGCTTCCCGCGGTAGTGCATCCTTCATTGGGCCAAATAAAAGTTGTTAGATCCAGGCTGTAGAGAGGACGAGGAAGAACACTCCAATGAATTTTTGTGAGCCGTTGTCGGGTACGCAGACTGGCTTGAGGCCTTGTGTTGTCATGGGGAAGAAGAAGTTCGTTTGCATTTTTGTGGCGACAACCACGCTGAAGTCGTTTCTCTAATTCCTGAGGGTAACACTTCAGAGTTTATCGTTGCACCACAAGGTTGGACGTCAAACAGAATAGCTCCTTCGGAGTCTCGGAAGACCGTCGCCGTGACTGTACTGGCTGAAGTTGCGGCTTTGAACTTTTTCTTGAGGGGAGAGGTGGTGTGCCGCCACTCCATGGATTGCCGTTTTCTTTCCGGTTCGAAGCGACGAAGCCATGTTTGATCGCATGTGACGACGATGTTCAACAAAAAATGTCACGACCAGCTTCGCATCTCTGTTAGACAGTTTTTGGCTCAAAAAGGCGTGATTCCGCTGCCCCAAGCAGCTTACTCGCCTGACCTGGCGCCGTGCGACTTTTTCTTGTTTCCGCACAGGCGGTCCTTCGTTGCCCTTCTCAGGCGGCGAGGAACTCGGCGAGCACGCGCCTTTGAATACCCAAACTTGTAGGCGAGAGTGTCAGGACTTCAAATAGACACGTCCAGTTGACCAGCGAGGTATCTGATTGTGATCCGTCGATCATCACGAATGAGTGTCCGCACGTTCCAGCATTGCAGAAGTCATAGCTGAACGCGGCCGGCCGGCGCGCGGGAGATAGGGCATGTTTGTACGTCCTTGTTGCGATGATGAGAGACGCCTCGCCCAACGTTTTACCGTGCTTTTGTGCACTGTCAGATCTCCATAGACATTCTGCAAGCGCCTATGAATTTCTGAGACGCTCTGATTTTCCTGCAAAAGAACCTCAATGACCGCTCTCTGCTTGGAACGTACCTCTGTTACAGACGTCAATTTGAAGGCTACGTATAGCGTCGCAATTTATCGGAATTTCATGGAACTACAGGGGCTGATGTGGGAATACTCCACCATGTCCCAAAAAAACAAATTCCGCATTTTCTGAACCGACACTGGCCGAGGTAAAAACGTGTTACATTACTTACTGAACGCCCCGTAAATTCCTCGACAGGAAGAAGCTTACGTTTTTTTCTTTTCTTCGTTTTGCGGGTCCGTGTGCACCTTAAATCACGACAATTTGGAACACAAAACCCAGTCTGCATTCTGAGGAACGGGTGCAATAATAAAAACTGTCGAGCCATGCGAGAACTATAGCAGCTGTATTCTGGTAAACTGAAAACTGATTTAAGTGACACTGGTATCGTATTGATTTAGACTACTTACGCAACCATACAGTCATAATCTACAATAAAGTTTCTAACGCTTCGTCTGCAAGTCGTCTCGACGACAACGTCACAACTTATTCTGAAAGGGACAATCGCAGAATCTGCTTCTTTGAGCTACCAAACTTGTTTTACCACTCTCCTCGTATTGTCCTCACATGGCGCTCCGTGGTTTCCTCTTCTTTCGTACGATGAAGAAAGTATGTATGCCTGTGCATTCCTCTATTTCCGTTTGCCCATTAGTAATTTTGGGGCCTAATGTTTTCCAAATAATCTTTCTGTTTTTTGAATTTCTTTAATATCCCTCTTTCTGTTTAAAATTGAAGTTTCTGCTCCATAAAGATATTCAGGTTTGATTACAGTGCTGTAATGCCTAATTTTACTGAATTTTAAAAGTCGTTTTTTTATTATAAATATTTTGCGTTAATCTGAATGCAGTTGCCATTTTTGACAGCGATCTTCGTTTTCAACTTTTTCCATACAATTTTCTTTTATGATTTCCCCCAAGTATTTAAACCGAGAAACCTTTTTTATTTTTCCATATTTTGTGTTCAAAAACTTTGAACTTGTTTGTTGCATGTCTTTTATTCCGGTTTTTCGAATGATATTTGTAGTCTTACATTTTCTGAAACTTCTTTAAGAATTTCAATTTGTTTTTGAGCTGTGGTAATATCCCTAGTTAAAATTGCCGGATCATCTGCAAATGCTAGGCAATCTACTCTATATATTTATTTATTTATTGCCATTTGCCTTACCGTAAATATACACCATGTCTGCAAGCTCTCGATTCGAACACGGAACCATTGTGTACGACGCTGTATCACATCCACTACAAGGTGAGCCAACAAAAGAAGTGAAACGGACACAATATTACTAATTACCATGGCAAGAGAGGGCGCTAGGGCATGACACATGAAGAACACTATCACCCTGTAGGAGGAAACCATGCGTACCTAACTGTGGCTGCATGGTGCAGCTCGTATTCGACCGCAGTCTCTGTAACAAAGTATGATTGAATAAGTGGTCTCTAGTATGGAAAACATGCATTTCCGGATATAAGTTCATTAGACCTTTTTTTGTTCCTTATCCTCTCATCGATCAATCCCTTGAGTTTGTACACGGTGGAAAAAATCACCCTGCGTACGAGCACACTGCGCTACGTGGCTTCTCACCACCTGGGGGCAAGATTTTCGTTACACAGAACAGCTCACCGACGGGACTGTCTTTTTTATAGCTGCATTCCACCGTCTGTCTCTCGAAAATCCACCGCACTCTGGGTTTAGTACACACCAGAGACTTACGAGAAAAAGCTAGCTATCGCCAGGTTGCAGAGAAAAGGGAATCATGCTCTCTAAAGTAATACGCCCAGTCTTTGTAACTACAGAGGGGTCCAAAAAAATGTATCCACTGTTTAAAAGTCCTTAACTTGCAAACTAATCGACGGAGTTGTCTCATTTTTGGTGACAGTGCAGCTTAAAGTCCAACTTAAAGATATCGCTGTAGGTGTTCGAAATGGTCATCGTTAACATCCACACACAAACGATGCCGCTGAACTGCAGCACGAACTACTGACTGCAACGTGTTCAGTTGGGTATTTGCACATGAATGTACGATGGATTCTCGAACTTCATTGAATGTGCGTGGCTTTTGTCGATAAACGACGTCCTTTAGTGCTCCCCAGAGGAGTTAGGTCTGGGGAACTTGGTGGATTCTCCACAGTTTACTTTCAACAAGATGGCGCTCCAGCCCACTACCAAAATCGTGTTAGGTCGTATCTCGACAAAAATGTACCAGGAAGATGGATAGGCCGTAGAGGTGCTGTGGAGTATCCACCAAGTTCCCCAGACCTAACTCCTCTGGGGAGTACTAAAGGACGTCGTTTATCGACAAAAGCCACGCACATTCAATGAAGTTCGAGAATCCATCGTACATTCATGTGCAAATACCCAACTGAACACGTTGCAGTCAGTAGTTCGTGCTGCAGTTCGGCGGCATCGTTTGTGTGTGGATGTTAACGATGACCATTTCGAACACCTACAGTGATATCTTTAAGTTGGACTTTAAGCTACACTGTCACCAAAAATGAGATAAATCCGTCGATTAGTTTGCAAGGTATGGACTTTTAAAGAGGGGATAAGTTTTTTTTTGGACCCCTCTGTATTATTCTTGACACTGTGAAATGCTTTCTAAAGACCTCGTTTAGTTCAAAATGTGTGTGAAATGTTACGGAACTTAACTGCTAAGGTCATCAGTCCCTAAGCTTACACACTACTTAACCTAAATTATCCTAAGGACAAACACATACACCCATGCCCGAGGGAGGACTCGAACCTCCGCCGGTACCAGCCGCACAATCCATGCCTGCAGCGCCTTAGACCGCTAGGCCTCGTTTAGTATTCAAATATAAAAATAAAATGAGGACAAGAAAGATATGAGTCCAGAATTGCTGCCTTACAATGACTATCAATCTGGATGGCATAGGGGATCTCGTATCAAAGTATAGTTTAGATTGCTTTGGAAGATCTTCAATCAAATAAACCAGAAGTCGTAGACAATGTTGTTGTTCTTGTTGTTGTTGTTGTTCTGGTGGTCTTCAGTCCTGAGACTGGTTTGATGCAGCTCTCCATGCTACTCTATCCTGTGCAAGCTTCTTCATCTCCCAGTACTTACTGCAGCCTACATCCTTCTGAATCTGCTTAGTGTATTCATCTCTTCGTCTCCCTCTACGATTTTTACTCTCCACGCTGCCCTCCAGTACTAAATTGGTGATCCCTCGATGTCTCAGAGCATGTCCTACCAACCGATCCCTTCTTCTAGTCAAGTTGTGACACAAGCTCCTCTTCTCCCCAATTCTATTCAATACCTTCTCATTAGTTATGTGATCTACCCATCTAATCTTGAGCATTCTCCTGTAGCTCCACATTTCGAAAGCTTCTATTCTCTTTTTGCCTAAACTATGTAGACAATAATCATTCAGAATTTCTAAAACTGTTGGGAGAAGTGGCAAACAAACGTTATTCAATCTATGAAAGTGCGGGTGTACCATCAGACTTCGAGCAAACCGTTAACCGTACAACGCAAGTAAGAGCGAGAAATATCGCACAGGCAGCTTACCAGAGCACGGTTCCAAGCTACTGACAAGAATAGTGTACAAGAGAGCGAAAAAGAAAATTGAGAATCTGTCAGATGGCAGTCAGTTTGGCTTTAGGACTCATAAAGGCAGAAAATTAATAGTGGCGTTGCGCTTGACAATGAAAGAGAGACAGTGAAAATTAATCGTTTTCGACCTAGCAAAAGCGTTGGTCAATAGATGTTTCTGAGAGTCTGTGAGAAAAGAAACTGTTAACACTCGCTCCTTTCATCATAAGCGAACGCTAGCTCCGCGGCTGCTTCGGTCATTATAGAGTAGGCAAAGTAGTTGAGGGAGAGCGCCCTACGCAGCGGCTGGCGGACCACCCAGGTGGCGGGGACGTCCGGCCGGTCCAGACGGCGCGTCGGCAGAGGCAGCGCCCGGGACCTGGACCGGTCGGCCGGCCCGCGGTGTGCTCGTGCTGTGCTGAGCAGCCATCGGGGCCTTGAGGCGCGCAGCCCGGTGCGGCCCCCTCTGCATTTGCGTACAAATGTCGCGCCGCGCCGCGCCAGCACTGCGCCTCGCCAGCACTGCGCCTCGCCTCTTACCGGCGATCTGCGCTTCCTTTAACGGGAGCCTGCCGCCGCGCCGGTACTGCTTTCCACGCCACGGTGCCTTAAGACACGGGTGTCACTAAAATAGGTTTCTCAGGACGTTGTTGATAATTCTTCCGGGTTATATGGCCGTGGTCCATGGAATTCTTCTGTTCCTAACGTTTCGTCCAATACTACGTTGGACATCTTCAGAGGTATGGGTACTCAAACAAAGAAATTAATAGAGTTTTAAGACCTAATTACAGCAGGCCAAAGGACAGGGATGGAACACAGCAATGGAATAACACGGTGTCTTTACCTTTCATTAGTAAGGTTACAGATCGAATCGGCAAAATTTTGCTGAAACATAAAGTGAAACCGGTATTCAAACCCACCAGAAAAATAGGACAAGTACTTCGTTCTGTTAAAGATAGAAGGCCACCATTATTCCGTGTACTTGTGGCAAGGTCTATATTGGTACTACGAAGAGAAGTGTGAATACGAGGGTAAAGGAGCATAAAAGTCTTTGCCGACTGGGAAAAATAGATAAATCGGCCGATGCGGAACATGCATTTCAGTCAGGTGACCATGTAGTTAAGTTTTCTGAAACTACAGTTTTAAGTGCTGCCACGAACTATTACCCACGACTGTATAGGGATGCTATTGAAATTTATAAACATGAAGATAATTTTAATAGAAAAGAAGAGGCCTTGAAATTAAGCGAGCTATGGACAGTGGCGTTACAGAATCAATAAGTGATTTTTATCTGTGACGGACTACTATCGATAGTTACATTTTATCTTTGACTAGTATTCTCTCTGCTACTATGTGCAAGCTAGACCACGCCCACTTTCCTCGGTATTTAGGCCGCTCTCCGACGACCGACTCGTCAGTCGGCAGGACTCAGCAGGACCAGCCATACCTCTGAAGATGTCCAACGTAGTATTGGACGAAACGTTAGGAATAGAAGAATTCCATGGACCACGGCCATATAATACGGGAGAATTATCAACAACAGTACCATCCGGTCGTGAAAGCCTTCATTGTATGATTTCTCAGGACTGCCTCACTGTCCTACAGCATTGCCACTTAATGATAATTCAAATGCTAGTGAAAAATTCCGAAAAACCATCTCTATTCTTGACCCAGAATGTGATGGAGTAGGCCTACTTTCCAAAAGAAAGTTCTTCTCATGTCGTACGAAAAAACTAAATAAAAACGAACTTTACAATAAATTTCGAATAAAAATATTTTCTTAGTTCAAGCTGTGAAAAAAAAACAGAGCCACTGACATATTTGGACCAAAAAAATAATGCATCAACATTACTCGTGTTTATACGTTTTTAAGAGCCAAAGAAACTGATACATCTGCCTGATATCGTGTGGGGCCCTCGCCAGCACGCAGAAGTGCTGCAACAATACGTGACGCGGACTCGATTAATGTCTCAAGTAGTGCTGGAGGGAATTGACACCACGAATCCTGCAGGGATGTCCATCAACCCGTAAGACAAAGACGGGGGAGATCTCTTTTGAGTACCACGTTGCAGGGCATCCCAGATATGCTCAGTAACGTTCATGTCTAGGGATTTTGGTAGCCAGCGTATGTGTTTCAACTCATAAGAGTATTCCTGGAGCCACTCTGTAGAAATTCTGAACGTGTGGGGTGTCGCATTGTCCTTCAGAATTGCCCAAGCCCGTCGAAATGCACAATGGACATGAATAGATGCAGGTAATCAGACAAGATGCTTACGTATGTGTTACCTGACAGAGTCGTATCTAGACGAATCAGGGGTCCCACATAACTCCAACTGCACACACCCGACACGATTACAGAGCCTCCACCAGCTTGAACAGTCCCCCTGCTGAGATGCAGGGTCAATGGACTCATGAAGTTGTCTCCATACCTTCGATTTACTTTTCATTCAGCACCCAAGTCTCTGTATCACAAGCTCTAACGATTCAGCGATTGTTTTATACCTACTGAGTCATATATATCTGAGCCAAGGAGGAACGAGCCTGTTGGCGTTACTGAAGAACCAACTTTGGTGGCCGCCTCTCTTGGTCTCGACTGACCAACTATTTCCTCACGCTCTGACAGGGTTCATCAAAATCGGTGGTCGGAAAAGAGACTACAGACGTATCACTCAAGTTCTGCGGAAAGCACAAACGGCAGAACTTTTGTGACATGTAGAATAATTTCATCGGTGGAAGAAACGGACGCAGAATTCTATGAACTCTGTGCAAGTGACCACAACTAACTGAACTTACGAACTTATATAGGGAAAGAACACCTTTTATCCCATATCGCTTTCGTTTCTTTTGTGGCAGGCGAGATTCAAGACGTCTTGAGTAGATCGGTTTTGATGAAATTTGTCCCAGTATATGGACACAGACGAAAATCGAAAAAGTCACGCGTAACTATGGCACGACAAATAGTTATGTGTAGGGCTTGGGCTTTTATGATAGGACATATGTTTTATGGTAAGACTGAAACGTTCTTGTTAAGAAAAAAACTAAATGAATTACTGTAATTTGTTACGTCATATTTATGTATATATGGCCATTTCTCTCTGACAGAATATATTGTAATAAGTACGTGGTCATATTCATTATATTTACAGTCTTTCAAGAAGTAAAGAACTTTCTTTGTGTAATTTCACTCTTCCGTCTTACATTTCTCAGAACTGCGCATCTCATTTCATTTCCTGGAAAATGGCGAATATCTACCTTCTTCCCCTATTTCGTTTGAATTGGCGGTACGTACTTTACACTTACATAACAGTGCGGTTTGTGTAGCCTATTGTTACTCCAAGAGCAGGTAATTGCGTATGATATTCTAGGTCCCGAAGTGCACACAGGTGACTCATTGTATTATTTAGTCTTGTAGAAGTCGGAAGCGTGAAGCTATATATTCACATAATTACATCAGTTCGTCTTTTAATGTGACGACAAATATGGCGCTGGACACCAGAAATGAGAGTGAAGCTATGACAAGGCCAGTCACTCGTGCTGGCGAAACATAAAAAAGTCAAACAAACGTCGAATGAAGAACTCGAGACAGAAGTCAACAGCTAATTTGTCGACAAATGGCAAAGAAAGCCTTAACAATGTTCTATTAAGTATTTTTGTTAAACCTTTATTTTTGAAGGTATTTCCAGTTGTGGGGACGAATCTTAGTAAACAGTTCTGTTCATCGTCAACGGCCTGTCAAACTGAATGTTTAACGAAACTAAACATCCATCGTGTAGGTCTTAAAGAGTAATAGCTTCGGCGAAATTGCTTAAAGACCTCAGTTCTGAAGAAACTGCGCCAAATCCCTTGACTATATCTCTGACAGTACAGGCACCACAAATTTTATAATATATATGCGCGCTTAATGAAGTGATAGCTTCAGTGTCGCACACTATATCCGAACTCTTACGGGAATCAGGTAAAGCTGCGAGCAGGGCGGATAAAGGACGGTGGGCACTACATGTGTAGTGTGCGACAAGTTGAGAATTTGGGTTGGAGGGTAGCGTGTCCAGATAACCAAAGCTCTTAAGACGACCTATCACGTAAACCGGGAAATCCGGGTTCGAGTCCCGGTCCGACACAAATTTTTACTTGTCACCAGTGAATTTAATTCAATGAGCAATTACGGATATGATCTTATTTTTTAAGGTGGTTATAATTTCGCACCTTACAAACACTCACCCACATACTTGGCCATGATCCACAAACACAATTAGGTATCTTGTGATAGGTTGTACGTCGTATATATGAATATACAAAGGAGACTCACATTACGTCTTGTAAATAATTATTAACGCTTATTGTATGAAAGGTGACGGAGTGTCTTTATTATAAAAACGGCGTAATGAATGGTTGCCTATACTAGTAGAGGTTGGAACGCCATTTGAAATGAAGGGGCTGGCGGAACTGAAGCCCTGGGTGGAAGGCCCACACAGGTATGTTGGTCCTGCCTAAACACAGGAAATAGCAAGACGGACGTCGTAGCACCTAAGCAATGGAGCACAACAGAGTCGCGACCGGCCGATTTATAGCCGAACCGGAAGGATTATACTTCCGAAACGCTGAAAATCTTGGACGCAGGTGAGAGGAATGAAGAAGCAGCACCTCGGAAACCACGCAGGCTGGGTTATTTCCAAGGATTTTTACTCAGAAGCGTACCATTATACGCTTATAGGTTATTCCTCGCAAACTTTCCGCGCTGGATGACAAAAGACAAAAATATGGTTGGTCGGCGTTCGGAAGAATCTGTAGAGAGTGAGAATATTCCGTGGTTTCGGGAATATGATTCCTTTTCGGAATTCGAGGGTGGGGAGCCAAGCCTTGCAGGGAAACCAGCGCTGGGGAGACTGAGATCTTCCGTTTTGAGCTCCCGTGTGTGACGGGTCGCTCACTATCAGCTTCTCTCACGAGATTTTATTGTTAGAACGTTTAGGCACTGTACTGTTGTGAACTTATACGATTCTGGACTTCGCCTCCGGGTTGGAAGTCGTAGTTGAGTACGCAGCGTTCAGTGATTGAGAGCACTTCTTCTGCCTGTACTCACGTTGAGACGTTATCTGAACTCCGTCCTTCTGGCTGGGAGTTCGCGTTTCTCGTCTGTAAAACACAGAGGAGAAGACAGTATTAGAGTATAGTAGTCATCGGACTGCCTTCAGCCGTCCTACTGTTTGAAAGAGTTTATTTTGTGGCTGGAGTTCTTCCATCGTCGCAGACGTGTACGAGAACCATCACTCCGACGTACTGGACACTGTATATACGGTGATATTGCTAATTGCTTTGGCTTATTAGAGGCAATAAGGCTAAACAGCTGTGATCACGTAGGATTTATTTCCACTGACGTTGCACTCAACTGTAGGTCATCTTTAAAAGTAGTGTCTTCTTGTGTTTGGTACATAAATGATGTCAGTCATTTCGCGTTATTTATATTAGATCGCGCAGTCATAATAAAAGGGCAGAGTTGTTCAATGGATCAGTAATTTTAGTTACGAAATACAAACATTTGTAATAAAGATTGTTTTTAATATACAATAAATGTATAAGCAGCAACAACATTTATCATTTAGTATAATTAGTTCTCTTAATCATGCATTTCTGTTTAGGTTGGAATTTATATGTTGAAGAGCATTAAGAGATCCTAAGATCTGCTTCAGGGGTTAGTCAGACAGGGCCAAATCTTCATTTTAGCGTTTATTATGTTCCGTTGCGCACAGTCTTTTAACACCCGCCTACAGTAGCAGCTTGGAATTTTCCTTAAAATCATAACACAGAATTTGTTCAGGGCTATCAGTTGAATATTCCACACGCTTCTGGTTATTCATACTGGCCAGATCGTCCTGTAGGCTTCTGAAATTAAGAAGTAAGAAGTTTGTCTCCATTTCCCGCTGTATCATTTCTCTATAAGATTTATCGGCGTAAATATTCAGTCTCCAACTGAGCGCCTAAGTTTAAATCCATTTTGTTCGTTGAAGATGGCTTAAAGTTGTAATTCTGAGTGGTCTCAAGGATTTATAGTCCACCATCCCGTTTAATTTTGGGTACGGTCGAAAGATAGATTGCCGTGGGAAATGTCACTTGCCTCTCTGTCGATAAATTTTATGTTTGAAAAGTAGGTTCGTAATTGTCGTCTGTACAGTCGTTGAGATGTGTGTGAATATAGGAAAAGTCTTCATTTGACAACTTAATAAAAGGCTACTTCTAGTTGTGTCGTCGTGCTTCCATTAAAATCAGAGACTTTTTTTCCAAGCACAGGCATCCTAGAGGAGGCGACCGAGACGTTCCACGTCTCCGCGTGACGCTAATAGCAGGGCGCGCCGCAGAGGCCGGCGCGAGTGGTGTGCGGGCGCTGTCGCAGTCACTAACGTGATAATTTGGTATAACGCGGATTAACCCTGCCCTCTGCTTCTGAGACGAAAACGAAACCTGAAAGGCTAGTTTTCATCTTTCTCCGAACTTAGATCTTTAGATTCCGAAAAAGTACGCTGTGTGGTGTATATTAGCAGCACAACCTATGGATGTGGCTACCTTGAAATCATACTCATCAAAACACGTTCTGCAGAGATATTCTTAGGAGCATTTAATGAGGTATTTTGGCGATGCGGAGATGACCGTCTGTCCACTACGTACATGTCTTATTTCCGTCCCAAAAGGATCAGTCACGTTGTTTATGTAATACATGTTCCGTTTATTTGCTCTACGTTTCGGTACCTACGCGAAAACCACTGGAAAACTCAGTTCTGTACAGCTGTATTTGTAGACTTCATGCACATCTCTCTTTCTCATCCAGTCGCAAACATCATAAACATAAGCATATTATGCTTACTCTTGTTCCAATAATAAAACTGTCTGAATTAATGTGATACCACAAAGGTTGCCTGCGAAATAGAAATAGGCTACAGAAAGTCTTCCGTGTGTGCAGTGGATGATTACGTATAATCGCTCCCTAGTAATTTAATTTTATTCAGCTGCAAATAAATTAGGACGCGACGCTTCATCTGCGGAGGTGTGATGAAATGCAACCGATCCAGGCCAGTTTTAAATAAAGTAGCTGTAACTTAGGTTACAAGTCCAGGTTATCTTGTTCATACAGAAAAAGATTGTATAGGAATTGTAGGATGTTTATAGACTGCTCATTGAAAACCCGTTCTAACGAGTATTTCTAAAGTAGGTTTTCAGTACGTCTCATGAGTTTTTGTTCGATCGTGTGACAATTCAGATATTTCTGAAGTTCTGTGATAATATGTCTGCAGTTAAAGTTTACTCTCTCTCTCTCTCTCTCTCTCTCTCTCTTTCGTGTGTGTGTGTGTGTGTGTGTGTGTGTGTGTGTGTGTGTGTGTGTGTGAGGGGGAGTGGTGCAGTTGGGGGAGGGGGGGGAAGGGGGCCGAGCAGGTTACATAGTGTAGCAGGACCTCATTTCCCCTCGCTCATTTTGACTATAATGATTGTCGCTACTCTTCTTTGGAAGCCAGAGTTCCTGATTTTGCTATCATAATCACTGCGTGAAATTCATGTCAAGTAAACTGACCTCGTTCTTCAGTTTTCTTCCAACATATGTTCTGTAAGTTTTAACGGTAAGCCATTACGCTCCGGGTAATTTGTGTTTCCTGTAGCGTGTCACATTAGGCGTTGTTGAAAATGTCTGTAATGGTCTAGCGCAAAAAAATATAAATAACTAAAATAAAAAATCAAAATAAAAAATGAAATAAAATGAAGTAGAATTACAGTGACGTATTTTGAAACTCCTAATTTCCCTCCCGTCACTCTGCTGTCAAACCTGGTAATATTCCCATGTTGACGAAAAATGTTCAATAATCACCCCGCAAGCCTTCACTAAAGCTAACCAGTGTAGTCGTTCCACCTGTTGCTACTGCGGGCACATCTCTCTATCTCTCTCTCTCTTTCTCTCTCTCTCTCTCTCTCTCTCTCTCTCTCTCTTTGTCGAGACTGCGATTAGTTCAAATGGTTGCTCGGCTGTGGTGTAAATAAACAGTACGAGACTTTTCTCAAGAGATGTCACAGTACAAGATTACTGGTGAATGTCTTTACCACTCCATCAGGCATCTAGAGCTAATGCCAAGAAGCGACATAAAATTTGAAAAACAGGTAAAAACGTTTGTTACGGAAGGTTGGAAGACTTGGATGTGTTGGAACTTTTCTGAGAACGTGCAGTACATCTGCAGAGCAAATCGCTTACAATGCACTAGACTCACCAATTCCAGAGTGCTGTTCCAGTGTTTGGAGTCCTTACGGTAACAGACACCGAAAGAATTCAGAGATTCGCTGTCACGATCGTAGAAGGTCGATGAAACCCATAGCGAAGTGTAACAGAATTGCTCGGAGAACGTAAACGGAATACTTGGAAGATAGATAATGTATGTTTCGTGAAACGCTGTTGAGTTAATATAGAGAGCATTGGAGGAATATTGTGCTAACATTCTACTAACAGCAATAGGTAACTGACGTAGCGATCATGAGAATAAGATCCTAAGTTAAGGATGTGTAGAGAGGCATAGAAACAATTGTCCCCTCATTCAATACACGAATGAAATAGGACAAAAGCCGGCCGGGGTGGCCGAGCGGTTCTAGGCGCTACAGTCTGTAACCGCGCGACCGCTACGGTCGCAGGTTCGAATCCTGCCTCGGGCATGGATGTGTGTGATGTCCTTAGGTTAGTTAGGTTTAAGTAGTTCTAAGTTCTAGGGGACTGATGACCTCAGAAGTCCCATAGTGCTCAGAGCCATTTGAACCACTTTTGAACCTGTTAGTAAGATTGTTTCTACACTCGCTATTATTAACTGAAAAGTTATGTGAGGTATGCATTTGTGCACAGGCATCAGCTTTCGGATTGTTGCTCTCCTACCACGTGGCGGCCGTGCGCAACGGAGCTCATACCACTGCTATTATTTCCATGTCTACGCAGGTATTGGCCAAGTTATTTCCCGTGCACTGTACATAGTACTCTCCACCATGCACTGTGTAGTGCTTACCAGACTATACGTTGCTGTAGAAGGGGCGTTCAATAAGTAATGTAAAACATATTTTTATTCTTAAAGCAGGTTGGTTTTATTCAGGAGTCCAATACTCGACATTACTCCTCACTCTTTTGGCTGCAAAAACCTTGTTTTATAACATAATCCCCGTTCAATGCGACGGCATTACGGTACTTACTGAGGGGGCCAGTATGCCTGGCTGATATCACACGACTGGTCGACGTCAGAGCCGACGTCTTGCTGCAGCAAAAGCTCCCAATCATTCAGGTACTGATCCCTGAATTGTGCATTCTTCATTGGGCCGAAAAGATGGTGTTTCGTTGCTCTTTATGGTCCTCTGTTAGGCGGCGAGGAACCAAGCATGGGTACCACAACTGGTGGGCGTCCAGTTGACCAACGAGGTATTTGATTACAGTTCGTCGATCAGCTCAAATGAGAGTGTCCGCACGTTTCAACATAGCAGGAGCCACAGCTGAGTGCGGCCGGCTTGCACGCGAGAGATAGGACAGGTTTGCGTGACCTTGTTGCTGCGATGACAGGCGCATCGCCCAACGGTTCACCGTGCTTTGGTTCACTGCCAGGTTTCTGTAGACATTCAGCAAGCGCCTATGAATATCTGCTACGCACTGGTTTTCCGCCAAAAGAAACTCAATGACTGCCCTCTTCTAGGAACGTAGCTCCGTTACAGACTGGATTTTCAAGGCTACGTATAGCGCCGCCACCTATCTGAACATGAAACTATAGGGGCGGGAATATTCCACGATGTCCCACAAAAAAATTCGAATTTTTTCCAACCGAAATTGGGTGAGGAAAAAAATTATTGCATTACTTATTGAACGGCCGCCGTTGCAGCAACGAAAAAGTGCGTAGCAAGTTCGAGAATATCGCAATAACCTATAAGAAATGAAGCCACCTTAGTGCTGTACCCGCCCTTTTTTTCGTGAACGGATCGGCCGCCGCCTCAGCAGTACACGATGAGATGCGAGGAAAAAGTTCTGGTTCCCCTGGGCTGTCTCCGCGACCGTGTCCTCGCACCTCGCTGTCGGCGCGCGTTAGCCGCCACTCGGCTGCCCCCTCTATCTGGCGCCACATCTGCTCCTTTGTCCCTCGCTGGCAGACGACATTCGCTATACACGGGACATTCTTCAAGAGCGGCGCGGGCCTGCCGGGCCAATCCATAACTCCCGCTTCAGGCCCGGTCTCATCCAACCGCGACAACAAGTGCACGCGTCCGTGAAGTAATCGCTCTTACAGTTCCGTCAGAATCGCATCCACTTCACGTCGGTCCTTGTAGATTGTCACTAAAGACATCGCATTGTTCCCTAAGCCGTTTCTCTTCCCCCAGCCGCCTGAACGGATACGAAAATACCCGTCCTTCTTCTGTGAATATCGATTGGAATTTTGCGACTTCAAAAATCCTGGTTTTACGCAGCCTTATTAGATTCAGTGCCTTCGTCAGAAATTTTGTGCTAGTGACAAAACGAATAATAGGGCACTGAAAAACGAAATGTTTTGCTGAATTAATCACTTGTTTGTTAAAAACAGCGAAACACAATGTAGTGAATTGGTGGTGGAACAATTGTCAAAATGGTTCAAATGGCTCTGAGCACTATGGGACTTAACTTTTGAGGTCATCAGTCCCCTAGAACTTAGAATGCTCTGAGCACTATGAGACTTAACATCTGTGGTCATCAGTCCCCTAGAACTTAGAACTACTTAAACCTAACTAACCTAAGGACATCACACACATCCATGCCCGAGGAAAGCGCGGTTACAGACTGTAGCGCCTAGAACCGCTCGGCCACTCCGGCCGGCGAACAATTGTAAATAGTGGAGCCTAGAAGGGAGAAATGAAGAGGAAGAGACATATGTGACGAGCGAGAGGCTGATACTCTCATATACACAACGAAAAGAAGGGAATATTATCATTCTATTACTCCTACATCACGAAAATCGTGTGATGTATTAATTTACAGGACTGTAATCTTCATAATGATAAATTCGGGATAGTATCACAAAGCTGATTATACAACATTTGCTCATTTCGAGTCTCCAAGCTCCCACTATTTAACGGTATGTAAAATAATTACTTTACTTTGCAGTTGACGGAGCTCACCCCTTTTCTGTTCTAGACGTGCTGGACAATACGTTTGTTGAAATTAGTATTTTCTGCAACGAATCTAACTTTCGCGACACGATATTTTCTTAGTGTCACTCCTATCAGATTTGATCTTAAACTAGGGGGATCATATTTCTCGCATTTTCATGCTAAAAAATTTGAATTGTATGGAATCTAGTCATATATCCTATCACCTGTTACAAAGATATCAAAAATCATGGACGTTCTGAGACGATGGCGGGCATATCTACTCCGACTTGCAGTCTGTGAATGCTGGTTCTATGAGCAGCGTTGGGAAAGCCGATCCATAGCAGGTGGCATAAATAACGGATGTAGACATCGTCATAGAAGAGCTTCCATCTACACACTATTTATTTTATTCCAAAATCGTATTGCCTCAAATTAGGTAGGAAGTCGACAGTAACTTGCAGCACTGGAGCGAAATACTATCATTCCAACGTTCATTCAGAGATAGGAAAAATTCTTGGAAACATTTTCGTAATTTATTGTCACGCGTTCTGTCACATGTGGGAACACAACCTGTTGTACAAGCGACATCGTTGTTAGACAACGAAAAGTTGCTGAGCCGGCCGGTGTGACCGAGCGGTTCTAGGCGCTTCAGTCTTGAACCGTGCGACCGCTGCGGTCGCAGGTTCGAATCCTGCTTCGGGTATGGATGTGTGTGGTGTCCTTCCGTTAGTTAGGTTTAAGTAGTTCTAAGTTCTAGGGGACTGATGACCTCAGGTGTTAAGTCCCATAGCGCTCAGAGCCATTTGAACCAAAGGTGCTGATTGATGAACCTTTAATCCACCGACAAACTTTCGGAGCATTTGGTATAAGGCACCTGTGGCCTCCAGTGGCTCGTTACATAGTATTTTCACCCCGTTTGATTTCTCGCCACCATTTATCTTTATATTTGTATGGCACTGAAAATGACTGCACAACTTTATAATTACATGCATACTCCTGTCACCTTACGCTACCCTGCAGGGGGTATCTTGAACCACTGCTAATCATTCCTTTTCCTTATGAGCCCTGATTTCTCTTATCTTGTCTTCGCGGCCCATACGCAAGTTGTAGAGGGTGGTTACTATTACTAAACTTTTGCTGTTTGAGCCAGTGTAGACAGAAAACTACTTTCCTTTCCATCTTTATGGGAATGATGTTCAGACTACGTGCTGCAGGATTTGCGTTGTTATTACTGTTAGAGCCATGACTTAGTGTTAGGCGCCGGTGTTGGTACGGCGACATAAGGCTGAAACACAAGCGTCAGCGTGCATAACAGTTTTTCACTCGTAAAGGTGTTTTATCAAAACAGCAGCAATAGCGCTACTGCTCTTGCTGAGTATCGACACATTAAAGGTTCGGCATCGGGACTCAAGAACACGAGTCGGAAGTACGAAATAACTGGCGGTTTGGGAATCGCTCCTGGGAGAGGCCGACGATCAGTTGCACCATAAATTGTTGGAGAAGTCACTGTAGACGTGAATAAAAATGCTGGAGTCAATGTACGATCTTCAAGCAGTGCACGAACCCTGTTACGACAGATGAACATTCGATGGCCCACCGTTCGAAAACTGTTGCGAACAATTGTTAAATGGTATATGAACAAACTTCACTTACTCGCCAACTTGTGCCGCGTGACGTTTGTAATCTGGAGTGTAAACATGGTATACAACTAACAAATGTTACCCTCTCATACGGAAATTAAAATGTGTGTTTTTTTTCAATGGCTTACTCGTTATTTCTCTTCCGCGTATCCTTACAAATGGTTCCATACAGTTTCATTGCCGTACGATCACTAGATTTTCATGGTGGCCCTCTCAAGTAGCGAAAATTTAATTATAACCACCCTTTACGTTGTTGGCATTGGATCGTTCTGCAGTTTGTCGGAACTGCTGGTTCTATAAACTTTCACAGTCTTCCCTCCTGAATTCGAGGAGGATTTCCGTAACAATCGCGTGTTGATCGAACCTACCGGTAACAAATCTAGTAGAATGCCTCTGAATTGCTTCGATGTCTTCCTTCAATCTGACCTAGTGGAGGCCTCAAAATCTTGAGCAGTACTCGAGAATGAGTCGCTCATGCGCTCTGTACACGATCTCCCGCATAAATTAGTTACACTTTCCTAGAATTCTCGCAATAAACCGAAGTCGTCTGTTCATTTTCCCTGAAACCGTTCTTACGTGCTGCTTCCAATACATGTTACATCCAGGCATGTAAGCAAACAGCAAATAGCCGCAGTTTGCTGCTCGTGCTATCTGTCAGATCGTTTGTGTGTAGAGAACAAGAGTGGTCCCGACACAATTCTCTAGAACATTCCGGACGATGCTTTTGTCTCTTACGAACACTTACCGTCAAAGACAACTTACTGGGTTCTATTACTTAATAAGTTCTCGAGCAAATCAGATATCTGAGTACAAATTGCACAACAATGTAATTGCCAACGGTCTGTTCTGTATTTTCCGTTTTAAACGAACTTGTTCAGTTCAGTGGCACTACTCGATGTTGGCGGTAGTAGTAACCACTTTATTCTTAGCTCTCAAGTTTGCATTCGGCACTGCTCGGTTTTGTGTCGGGCTTGTTTTTCTGCTAGTGTTTAACGGTGATACAAAGGTTTACTGACGAAGAGCTGACCAATATACATCTGGTGGGTGAGTTCACTGAATGAGTTGAGAGAGTGGGACATTGGCGCTATGCTGAGATTTTCCACAGCGATGGCAAACATTTCACAGAGAGGATCCGGGGCTGTGGTAATCGTAGTTGCAAACGTGCTTCTGCCCTTAGTGTCCGCCGGCCGGAGTGGCCGCGCGGTTCTGGGCGCTATAGTCTGGAGCCGAGCGACCGCTACGGTCGCAGGTTCGAATCCTGCCTCGGGCATGGGTGTGCGTGATGTTCTTAGGTTAGTTAGGTTTAATTAATTCTAAGTTCTAGGCGACTGATGACCTCAGAAGTTAAGTCGCATAGTGCTCAGAGCCATTTGAACCATTTTTTGAACCTTAGTGTCCGTGTCAGTATGACCTTTTTTTGGGAAGAGAGAGAAGTGTTATGGGTAAGGTGAAATACACTGTTAGAATGTGTTAAGACTATCGAAGACATCATGGCATATTATGAGAATATATTCACCCAGTTGTACAGTGGCGCAGGGAACGTTGGCAGTGATAAGTGGCTGTGGATTGTTAATGCTTGGCAACTTCAGTACTACTTGTCGATACTACAATATGAGCGCATCAGCTTAAATAACAAAATAAGAAAACGGAATAAAGGTGAGTCGCAGCACAATCGATGTTCTCGTCGAATATCACCGGCGTTACAGTCTTCTCATGCACCGCCGTCCAGGGGCACACACGACGCGTAGTATTCTGTTGTGCACAGCCAGCACAGTGTTCACTGGAGACTAGACACCAGGCAGCGTGGCTCCCTCGTATCGAGAACTCGCCGCTAGCCGCTAGCTGACGCCAGAACTCCACACAAGGCTACCCCATTGCTGGACTTCGGAACTTGAAGCTCTCTCCGTACTGCCCACACTGCCCACACTGCCGTCTGTTGGTCCTTCCTCGTCGGCTCTCCGCAGACTGACTTCACCTTACAGCACCCTAGCTGACAGCGGGCGCTTCATCCGCTATTCATACGGGTTCATACGGGGCCGCTAACAAATGTCTATCTCTCGTCTTGCCACTCGCACGCTGCGAGACACCGGGGACTGCGTTGCTACCCGAACAGCTGCTGTTAAGTGGTTTTGATACACTAAATAAGTGACGTAGCGACTGGTAGGATTACCAGTAGTATTGGTAGAATGGGTGGGGAAAGAAACATAAATGGGAGCCGACGACTCCTCTTTCTTTTACATACTCCGTTGTCTGGTTTGCGCATGATTAAGAGTCGCACATTATTCAGAGTTAACCCATTGTGTATTTTACATTGAAGGGCCAAAGAAGCTGGTAGAAGCATGTGTATTCAAATACAGAGATGTGTAAACAGGCAGCGCCTATATAAGACACCACGTGTCTGGCACAATTGATAGATTGATTACTGCTGCTGCAATGGCAGGTTATCAAGATTTAAGTGAGTTTGAAATGGTGTTATAGTCAGCGCACGAGCGATAGGACACAGCATCTCCGAGGTAGCGATGAAAAGGGGTTTTCGCGTACGACCATTTCACGAGTGTACCGTGAATATCAGGAATCGGGTAAAACATCAAATCTCTGACATCGCTGCGACCGGAAAAAGATCCTGCAAGAACGGGGCCAACGACGACTCAAGAGAATCGTTCAAAGTGTCAGAAGTGCAACCCTTCCGCAAATTGCTGCAGATTTCAGTGCTGGGACATCAACATGTATCAGCGTGCGAACCATTCAACGAAAAATCATCGATATGGGTTTTTGGAGCCGGAGGCCCAGTCGTGTACGCTTGATGACTGCACGACACAAAGCTTTCGCCTCGTCTCGCCTGGCATTGGACTGTTGATGACTGGAAACATGTTGCCTGGTCGGAAGAGTCTCGTTTCAAATTGTATCGAGCGGATGGAGGTATACGGGTATGGAGACAACCTCGTGAATCCATGGACCCTGCCTGTCAGGAGGGGACTGTTCAAGCTTATGAAGGCTCTGTAATGGTGTGGGGCGTCTGCAGTTGGAGTGATATGGGACCCCTGATACGGCTAGGTACCACTCTCACAGGTGACACGTACATGAGCATCCTGTTTGATCCCGTGCATCCATTCATGTCCATGTACATTGCGATGCACTTAAGCGATTCCAGCAGGACAGTGCGACGCCCCGCAGTCCAGAAATGCTACAGAGTGGTTCCAGGAACACTCTTCTGGGTTTAAAAAATTCTGCTGGCCACCAGACATGAACACTATTGAGCATATCTGGAATGCCTCGTAACGTGATCTCCACCCTCTCGTTCTCTTACGGATTTATGGACAGCCCCGCAGGATTCATTGTCTCATTTCCCTTCAGCGCTAGTTCAGACGTTAGTCGAGTCCATGCCACGTCGTGTTCCGGCACTTCTGCGTGCTCGGGCGGAACCTGCACGATATTAGCCAGGTGTACCAGTTTTTTGACTCTTCAGTGTATATCCTCACTCAGTTTCTAGACGGTTCACGCTTCCAGTTTTTAGAGGAATCTAATAAGACACTGATCGCATATGTAAAGAAGGCGATCGTTGTGATGTAACGCCCTTTAGGTATGCAACGAACGCTGACCAAAGTTACTAGGAAAACTATTGTAGTGTATGCATACTTAGCCTACACTAGTTTTCCACCTCTGGATGTCAGCTGGCTGACCGTTACCGGTCTCCTCAGCCGTGTACACGGCAGAGCAGACTGTGCCGCTGCTGGCCGGCCAACTGCGGGAACCAGCCACGATAGAACGAAGGCGACCCTATACAGCGCGCCCTCTGTTTACCGACGCCGCTCTCGAAGTCCTTCCTGCAGATACTTACTGCACACGGCCGCCGGGGCTGGCTCCCTGACGAGCCCGCTTCGCTCCCTGTATCAGTCTGTCTTCGGCTGCCACTTACTGCCGTTCATCGCATCACAGTGGTATTGCGCTCGGCTTGGTCGAAATTTCACGTGCTCTTCAGCCAGCTACGACACTTCACCAGCCCTGGCGCCAACAGTCTAGTGGCGTGGGGGTTCAAGTGGACCGTACGCCACTAAATCACAGCACAGTACTAAGGAAGAGAAGCCAACTGAGAATTTACTGAAGGTTTCCCAGTAACTTGCTGTCAGTCAGTTCACAAGCTGAAATAACGGAAGTGCACCACCAACAGCAACCTACCAACACCCTAACTAATTCCATCCGAACAGGCCTTGAAGGCCAAACGGTCATCCTCAGCCGATAGGCGTACTGGATACGAATAAGAGGAGCATGTGGTCAGCACACCGTTCTACCCGCTGTTGCCAGTTTTCATGACTGGAGCCGCTACTTCTCAGTCACGTAGCTCTGCAAATGCCCTCACAGGGGCTGGCTGCACCCAACTTGCCAACAGCGCGCGGCGGACCCCGGACGGTCACCCATCTAAGTGCTAGCCAAGCCCGACAGTGCGTAACTTCGTTGATCTGACGGTGTTAGCAACTGTGGCAAGGTCGTTGGTCTAGTAACACCCTAGCAACAGTGTAACTGATATGTTTTCAGTGTCATGTTGTCTTAGTCGTACATTTATTATCTTCAGCTAAAGTATTTTTGTAATATCTGAAAGAGTCATTCCCCCTACTGAATCGCCATAGTAAGATTTTCTTCGGAAATTGATTTGACCATAGTATCTGTCAAGAGCCGGCCGTTGTGGCTGAGCGGTGTTAGGTGCTACAGTCAGGAACCGCGCGACCGCTACGGTTCGAATCCTGCCTCGGGCATGGATGTGTGTGATGTCCTTACGTTAGTTAGGTTTAAGTAGTTCTAAGTTCTAGAGGACTGATGACCACAGATGTTAAGTCCCATAGTTCTCAGAGCCATTTGAATGATCTGTCAAGACACAGTTTAAAGATTTCACATACAAAAGGCCTCAGGACGATACATCGTTAAGCTATTTGTTAACTTGAATAGTTAAACACCTTCACGTACACGGAAGGGTTCCGCTTCGATATCATGGTAGATGGCATTCCGGGTTCCTTCAGCTCATGACAAACGTCCGATACTTTCGTTATTGAAGCTGTACACCATTCCATTCTGGCTACAAAAAAAAGTTGTCAGTATGTAAATTGTTGACATTTTTGTGTTGCACTAATGTAAGAGGTAATTTATAACACATTCGCACTTTTTGGTATATTACTGTCCCTTGTATCCTCAAGTTCTGTACTTCACAGAAAAGGCATCCATTGCGAAAAATAAACTTGAACCGAGAGAACGCCAGCTAGACTATCATTGATCGTCATCGAATAATTGAGTATACTGTACAACAACGGTTTGAAAAAACTGTAATAAAAAGCTATTTAATTCAGTGAGGTTAGCTAAATCTGTTATTAAGTACGTAACAAAGATTCATTGTAATATTAGTTACTAAATGTTTAATTGCGGTCACCAACTGATGCTTGAGCAAAAGTTATGAATTAGTATCTGTTTGGTTGAAAGTAATGTTACGTAACAATTACTGATACGTTTTTAGTCGGCCACATTAAATGTGGGCGTGTAAACTCAAATGAAAATGTCAAATATAACACAGGGCGACGCGTTCAAAACAGATGCCTTGTCACGCTAATGACATAAATCGAATTTAATAATTAGTGTAATAAACGCTTTAAACTCTTTGACAACGAATATTGATTAGCCACCAGCAACACGTAATGTAATACAGATTGACATCGTTAATCACAAAATGTTAACTGTATCGAGGTTTTGTGAAGTAGTACCTCCGATCATCCGGCATTTCATACCAACTTTTATAGCACTTGTGGTCACATTTACATTACAAATAGTAGCGATCACTACGAACAACGCCGACATTACGAAAGCCAAGGTTGTCTATACGTACATGAAATACATAAAATAAAATCACTTTTGTTGACATGCAGGCAAAGTGTAATTAAGTTCGGTATTTAAAGTTAAGTTTAACAAACACTGAATTTCTTTCTCAAATCATTTCGGAGTGCAATTAATGTGTTTGAATGAACTGCGGTTAATTACCTGCGCTTCTTATTTCTTGACTTAGTTAAACTTAAGTTTTAATGGCAGGTGCATTGAAGTTCTTTCACGTCAAATAATATGTAACATATCAAGCGGAAGTAACGATATAGGAAATATCCTACTGATAGTTGATGACCTTGGTGAATAATTAATGCTGAATGTTAATTACAGTTTACCAGAAGATCTTTCAATGTTGTAAATTAATGAATTAACGACACTGACGAGTTTTTCACAAAATTACAATTCTAGATGGTACAGTCTTACTTTGTGGTGAGTTTGAGATGGTCCAGCGTAATGTATTACGTGCAACAATAATTGGCAACGGGCACTTCCTTTAATAACGAGCAATTTCTATTAATTTTGGCCACATGGTGCGCTTCTTCCATTATTCTGATTGCCAACATTTCTCGATTAGACCAAATACTGTGAATCAGATATACACTCGGTCATCAAACATTTATAATGCATTGCCACACGTTGGATGTCACACCGACAGTGCACTTCATTACTTGCGCTCGCTCAGTCGCTTTGCCCATGTTCGAACACTGTCCACTTGCAACTCCCTCTGGCCTGTTTGCGGGGCGCTCCCGCCTCGACGATGTTGTTGCGCACTCTAAGTAGCGTCTCTTGATTCTACGACAAAGTGGAGTGGACATTCGCATGCGCAAAACGAGAATTTTGTCCGCAACATCTGCTGCAACTCAAATCACGTGATACTTTGGGCATTTTAGCCCATCTAACGCCTAGCGTATTTTGAGTGCTATTATTTCCCTGCTTCAGAAGTGCCCTGACACTTTGTATAAGCATTTTACAGACAACTTAACAATTTGATACCAGGAAGTGAAGTTGGCTTAAAGATGTGAAGAGCAGTGGTACTGTGCTTTCGCGCCATAGTAGCATAGCTCAGATTCCACTTTATTTACGATTTTTTGGTGACGGGATAAGAAGTGACAGCCCACACCATTTTTTTTTGCTATTTCTGTTGCACTTATTCATATTGTCGAATCTCTGTTCCAATTAATTATGTTACAATGGCACAGTGTAAGAAACTGTCTCCTGCAGAAATACTTAGAAACACACAAGGGCTTGAGAACCTGCATAAAGTGGAGGAAATAAATCAGACTGTTACGTATAAATTTTATTTGTGTATCAACATAGCACCAATGAGTATACACTTAGTGCAGTTTACTCAAATACACTTTAAAATTTCTCTAGCACATGTCTCGTAAACACATGACCACAAAATCGCAGAAATTATGTCTACAATACAAGACTTCACAATACCCCGATATTTTTCAACACACAAAGTGGCCAATTACTGATCTGTTCCATATACCTAAAGAAAGTAACCGGTTCACACTTCACGTACTTCTCTTTACATCCGTAGCTGTACTATAGCTGTTACTGAAACTCAAACGTACTTAAACGCATGTAAAACACGGTGAATACGTTTAATACTCAAGTTTCCCTATTACCGCAAATTGTAGACAAGCAGCGTCGCTCAAAATCTTGTCACTAGCCCAGTTTGATGTGCTGTAGAATACGACCACTATAGACTTCACATATTGCAAGGTCCACAGCTTTGCCAGCGTTTCTGCTATAACATTTTATAATATTGTTTTTTTTATTAGTTTCTCACGAATACACGTTAGAATGCTTCAGTTAATGATCGTTATCAACAAAATAATAAGAAACATATATTTATCTTCAGAAAATTAGTATCAGAATAACAAAATAAATAAAGAGGGTAGCCTAATTATGAGGCACTGTGTTTTAGTGTTACAAACTGTTCTGACTTCATCTCAGATTTGACGAGTTTTAAAAGTCTTTCTGCACTGAAAACGGTAAAGGAGATTGCAAATCGTTATAGCAATCGCGAGCCTGAAAAATCAACTGATTGAAAGGTCAGACTGCACTGGATGAGGTCTCGGCAGCATCTGGCGGCCGGCAGACCTGTCATCGGCGATCACGGGCCGCCTCCTCATAAATATGAATACCCTCCTCCAGGGCCGGTGCTCCCCATCTGATGGCGCAGGGCTGGTAACGAGCGACCATCTGGCGCACAGCTGCTACCCCGTGCATTACCTGAGGATGGGTCCGTGTGAGAAACGGCCGCCTCTCTGCTGGCGCCGACATCATAGCTGATGGAAGAACTCAGCGAATCGTGTGGTGAAAGATGCGTCAGAAGAAGAAGAACGTCAATGAAGCGTGGCGGATAAGAGAGGTACTAATGCGACAATTGGGAGTAGGTGAACTTAGGTCACGTACGAAAGTTATAGATGGCGATCTTCTTTTTCATGGCTCTTTAAAAGGGACAGGTATGAGGGATCGGTCCGTGCGCGACACTGCACAGTACCGGTACGTTCCAAAAAGCCGACTGCGGAATTTCGATCTTCACGCAGTCATGTCTCTGGTTCTATTGATCACAGAGATCAGAGATCGAGTGTTTTGGATAGCCTTTGACCCAGTGACCATTTATATACGTATCGAAAGAAAGGGCATTCTGCAGCTATCGTGCAGTACAGGGTCAAAATTTAAACACTACACACTTCTTCTAGCCCGGGCAAACTGAGAAAAACGGTTAATTCTTTTGTAAGAAGTTTTGCTCGGCGTTGAGTCACAGTCAGGCAAAACTTTTTAAAAGAGTAAACCACCATTTAACTGTGTACTACTATATTTATCTTTCGTACTATTCAGATTTCAGTTTTTATGCCATTATCAAGAATAATACTAAAAACAAAGTCAGTGCAAAAGATAAATATGGTAATACACAGTGAAATGGCGATTTACTCTTTTAGAAAGTAATTCTTTTGTGTTAGTGTGGGCCTTAAACGAAACTATGATTTTGAGTACGAAAATTTTGAGAATGGTCACTTCGATAATTTCTGTTCATCGGACATCGTCGAAATTTTCAGCATTTGTTGTTAAGGCAATGTTCTCTTGGAGTTTAGAATTTTTTTCAATACTATTATCAGTTAACGAGGTGCAAGAATTCAAAGTAACTGTACTTAAGTTCGTAAAATATGGACCTAATATCCGGTCTGAGGTGTAAATGTAGTTTTGACTGACTTAGTGAAGGCAAGGGTTCTGGGGTCATGACAAGGGTTCTGAAGTTTCCAAACTACGTTTTAGTTGCCATTTTTTCACCAATAAAACCGTATGATTTGCTGACTCTGTGCAATAGGCACTTCGTACCTATACAAGCTGTCTTGACCAAGAAATTATTCGATGGTGGCACCTGGCGGCGTAAGAAACTTGCAGAAAATTATTTTTTTATATCAAATTCTTTGTACTCGCAAATCAGATATCACATTTGTTGATATACTGTAGGGAAGCGTAAAAACATTGTTCATTTTTATGCGTAGTAGTGTAGACTGAATTTGCACCAGATGAGAGGCGATTTTGTTTTAACTTCATATTCTGCGTACTTATTTGTTGTTTATGAGTTTCAAAGTATGTAAATGTGTCGAAGTATATAAATAAACTGTCAAAACTTCACTAACATACAAAATTAGTTTCATATAAGGAAAATGAAAGGAACTTGCTGGGAAATGCTCCTACTGCCATATAAGGCGAATATGCTTATCTTTAAAAGACACTGACGCAGAAGTGAGGAATCAGCTGTCTCAATCTTCGTTGCGCCTCTCTAATCAAAAATTTTTGCATGAGAATGTCTTCGCACATCTTTGTGCTGAAAGAGAGTAGCGACAGAGAGTGGCAGTGGAAGAAACAGTGCCAGTGTGAGAGAGAGAAAGCAGAGTGAAAGAAAAAGAGAGAATGATGGAAGACAATAGCAGTGGGAGCCAATGAGAGAGGAGATTGTGATGGTCAGTGAGAGACAGCCGCAGTAGAAGAGAAAGAGGGTAGATGGAGATGGAAATAGTGGGAGTAAAAGAATGAAGAGACAGTGGAAATTGGAGGTGTCTGCTTGGAGGTATCTGAAGCCCTCTCCCCCGCCCCTCACCCGCTCCTCGCTCCACCCAGACCAGCGAACCTGAAAAAAATTTTCGCCCATTCCCTATACCCACACGTTAAAGTTTCTCAGTCTACAGGTCGAAACCCCAAGCAAAGTATCCCCAAGAACATGTATGGAGAGGAGACAGCAGACTGTAAGCGAGAAAGAAAGAGACATTGGCAATGTGAGAGAAAAGGAATTGTACAAAGATAATGACAGTGGGATGGAGACACTGAAAGTAGCGAAGAAGGAGTCAGTGATATGGAAGAGCGAGGGAAGGGATGAGGACAATGACAGTGGCAGAGACTGGTTGGAGAAAGTCCCAACGGAAGGAAAAAGATGACACTGGGAGAGAGACATATATAGGAGTGGCAGTGAGAGGGAGATGCTGAGTATGGAGGCTTCGCTACATAGAGAAACTAGGAAACCGGATTTAGAATGTTCTATGCTAAAATAGTGAGAATATGTTCGAACGAGGTAAGTTTTGTTGAGGAAGATGCGATGAGGATTGAGGTAGCTGGTTCCCCACCTTTGTGTCAGCGTAGTGAAAGAAGAGTGTATTCACCTTTTTTGTGCTCCGACAGAAGGTTTTTTCCGCTGGTTAATATCTATTCTCATTTTTATCATCAGATTGTCAAATGAACGTAATGATAAGAAGATAAAGGAAAATAACAGAGATTATAGAAGTGACAATGACTGTAATTGCTTCAAAATGCTAAAAAATGTGCAAAATAACATATACTTTCAAATGTTTGTTAAATTTGATTTTGAGGTAGAAACGTTAGAACATTTAAACTGCGGCAGTTCCATGAAAAATTTCAGAGAGGTGACTACCTAGACCGTCCAGTACAAAGCTCTAATTAGATTAGATAGATTGTGGGTAATAGTCCGTAACCCAAGTAGATCCTAGAGGCATATTTATTCTGCGTGCTTGACTAGGCATCGAACTGCATTTAGACTTTTCAGTGTTCCAACTGAGGGAAACATTCAGTTGAAGTCTTAATCAGTGACACAAAATCACATTTTAGTGCAACTTCATCGAAGAGTGAAACTTTTAGTCTACAGTCGAAATCTTTAATCTTCATCCTTGTGTATCTCACGAACCGTCATTTCTGATGAGAACTTTTCGCTGGAACACGATCAAAGTTTCTTATGCCTTTGCATTCGTGCAGCGAAATAGTTACTTCTTATAATTCATTAAATAGGAATTCAAAGTATTGAAACCATACTTTTTAAGGCATTACAAGATGCACAAACATGTGAACATCTTTCTATTCTTTTAAATGGGAACAAAAACCGCGTGAAATCGGCGTATACACCGATCGGCATTTCTTTCTACTATGAACACGTGATGTTTCGTTATGATCTGATTCTAACGTGCTCTTTGTCCACTGACGGATTGCGCACTAGCGTTCTGTGTCTAGAAAAATTGTGTTAATTGAAAAAAAAAGGTAACAGCTGGTACTCGCACTACCGGTTTGGCAATCTGTTAGGCACTGTAGTATTGTTCGTTCCCGGAATGACATTTTCATACTGCAGTGGAGTGTGCGGTGATATGAAACTTCCTGACAGATTAAAACAGTGTACCGGACCGAGACTCGAACTCGGGACCTTTGCCTTCCGCGGCAAGTGCTCTACCATCTGAGCCACCCAACCACGACTCACGACCCGTCGTCACAGCTTCAATTCTGCCAGTATCTCGTCTCCTACCTTCCAAACTTCAAAGAAGCTCTTCTACGAAAGGTCCCGAGTTCGAGTCTCGGTCCGGCACACAGTTTTAATCTGGCAAGAAGTTTTTTAGTATTGTTCGTTGTTTTCATGTAATTGCAATAAGGGATACGGCTTTACAACGACGGCTGCTCCATGGTGAAAACTTCTAAACATTTTTATATGTGTAGTTCAGCATATGGGTAAGAAAGATTACGATATAATGGATGTAAGAAGTTGGTAACTTTGTCTAGGTGGTATTCTGTTAGCCTGAGTTGCGTGGGAAAAAGAAACAACTTTCTTACTTATACAATTTATTTTGTTGTATAGGTTTTATGAACTTTTAAAACCGGGTAACCAATAGCTTTAAAGTAATTAGACCAATGAATGAGTGTGACAGCTAATGCCCCAAGCAACTAAATTCTGAATTGTACTAAATAAACCTCCCATGTGGAGAAAAATTTCAAATTATCACGCCAAGTGAAGCTTTTAGTAACTCATACTTGCTGGTACACACATGTCCTGAAGTGGTGTCAATTCGAAAAGAATCCAAAGTAAATCGAAATCAAACCACAGTAAGTTGAGCTCAGTACGGCTAGAGTACAAATGCGTTAAACCTCATTTTTATGAAGTCGCGGATTTCGAAGTGGATGCATGCTGATTTACCTGTGCATGATAATTGCGTGCTGCGTTCTAGCGTCCTGCCAGTCCAAGCGCTCACGACCAAGTGCCTGCTAGCGTCTTCTGTTCAACTCTTTGGTCCGTAGGCGAAAGTCCCCCCTCAGCATCCGTTACGTTTTATAAGTATCTGTCGAATGTGATGCCTTCAGTATCAGCTCATAACTATCTGGTTCTTCCTTTTTAGTATTGCATTTTTAATTCGTGGCAATTGGTATGCGCACCATGACAAGCGCATAGTCAACGCCCACGCCTTTATATCTCTATAGCCTAACAACAATCATAGTTATTAAATCACTATGCCTTCTCCCTGTCTCTGTCTACTTCTCTTTCTCTGTCTCTCGCTGTCAAAGATATAATGTTGGCCTAGCTATAGATAACATCTTTCAGTTGCTACCTAATGTTATTTGACCTTTTGGAATGTGTCATACATCATTAGCTGTAGCTCTTTGGGATTAAGTTGAGTGTTAGTACAGAAGCTGTTATACCCAGTGCATCCAAGTGCTGTCATTTCCATACTGGCGTATAATGGATTATTGGATTATTTTAAAGTGCCGTACTTCAAATTACATAATTATGAAACGTGTAACTAGCAAAAGAACATTGCAGCTTTTTATTTAAGTGCATAAAACGGCAGAATGTCTGTAGAGCGTCAGATGAGGTATGTCAATATTCAGAGAAATTTGCGATCATTCGAAGCGAAAAAGTGTAGTAAACTTGGGCTCTAAAATGTCTGCCTTAAGGACTACGAACTCTTCTTCATCGTCGACACTGTGAAACGAATCTCATCTACTTACAGTTCTTTGCTTTCCATGGTTTGAGAGATTGCATTACGGACCAAAACAATAAAAAATGTCCTGTAAACATCGCGTCTAAAGTGCGCCCATGTTTCGAAGACTTTTTTGCTTCGAATGATCGTTTCTTCATATCCTTAAACACTGACCATAACTCCTGGGCCACTCTGTATAATGCCAACTATTTTCACTAGCGCCAGAATCCCAGCGAGAAGCTACACCTCGTATAAAATGTGAAATATCTGCACATACTAAGCCTTCAATAGCATGAAAGCTAGGTAATGGAACGAATAAATGTTTTTGAAAAGCACCGAAAAGCGACTGGTCGCAGAATTCATACAGAGCACCCGCTATGTCAACGATAGTTCCAGGTTTAACGTCCGTAATGGAAAAGGTAAAAAATTTGGCAACATCCGTGTATGCTACGAGGTTTACCAAGCTCCATGTTGCGACAGACGATCTCAGCGGACAGAGGGTTCACAAAGATACCAGTATGCATGCGATAGCATGAGTACCCTATATGTTCCAAAAGGCCGCGCACAAAAGCGGGATTTTCTGGTATTCATACCTCATGTTCTATTAGTGATGAAAAGGTAGGGTCAAGTGTTTTGGATAACTCTTGGGCTAGGGAGCATTTGAACATCCAAAAGGAGGATCGTCTTAGTGTCACTATACTACATCACAGGGTGAATGTTACACATTTCCTCCTGCTTAGGCAAATAGAGCAAATCGGTTGGTTGTTTTTGCACTTAATGTGGTCTACGGTGGGTTTCATTGAATTTTTTGCAGGCACAATCAGTTCATGGGCGGTTCCACGGAAAACTCCAAAATAAGTGTTTTTTAAATATATTCCCGCCGTCTCAAGCGGATCAAAATCCAGCTAAGGATTCCAAGATGGCTATGCACAGCAAATGATTGAAATTTTCACGATATGTTCCTAAGAACCCGATTAATAAAAACCTTTAAAATTTTCTTGATATCCATTTTCAAGGTACAGAGGTTCAAAGTTACCCCATTCACGTAAAATACGCACGTGTAATCCGGTGTGAGGCGAAAACGTAATTTATAAAGTGATGTAACAGGAGAAATATGCTGTAAAGTGTCTCTGTTATCATCTGGGATCGCCATGTTGTAGTACTGAAGCACATGCATAATTTTTTGCACTTAAATTCCAGTTTGAGGTGTCAGATTAGTTTTGCTTTATTTCAGTTTCACGTAAATAAAGTATCTAAATTTCACTGCCCATACATTTCTTTTCATTTCAGTTACATGCCCTGCTGCAACAGCAGAAAAATGCGAATATGTTCCCATTTATTTAAGACTCTAACTCAAAAGTGGGCTACCAGCTGCCATATCTTACCTTTCTCTGTCACTTCAAAAATTTTCCAAAAAATTTTGGCATGCAAATATATTTGCACTCGTTAATGATGAGAGAGGAGAAGACGCTGGTAATGACGAAGAAACGGAAAAGTAATAAATAGTGCAAGATAGTAGGCAGTGGTTGTGTAGTAGGAAGAACGAAGGGGACAATGGCAATGTGATAGAAAGAGAGGGACACAGTGGCAGTGGAGCAAAGTTGACAGTGACAGAACAGTGCTAGAAAAAGAGTGAAGGAGAGAGTGCCTGCGGAAGGGAGGGGGGAGGAAGGAGGAATAAAAAGAAGGTGGAAGTGGCTAAGAGCCATTGTGATAGTGAGAGACAGCGTATATGAGAATGACAACGAGGAAGTAAGAGACAGTGACAGTGAAAAGAGACAGGAGGAGCAGGAAGGAAGGAGTGAGGTATTAGCCGTAGCCGGCCGGGGTGGCCAAGCGGTTCTAGGCGCTACAGTCTGGAACCGCGCGACCGCTACGGTCGCAGGTTCGAATCCTGCCTTGGGCATGGATGTGTGTGATGTCCTTAGGTTAGTTAGGTTTGAGTAGTTCTAAGTTCTGTGGGACTGATGACCTCAGATGTTAAGTCCCATAGTGCTCAGAGCCGTTTTTATTAGCCGTAAGAGAGGGCAAGAGGGAAACAGCGACAGTGAGAGGAGACTATAGTAATTGGACAGAACGAAGGGAACAGAGACAGAGAGATAATGACAAAAAGCTAGGCTGAATAGGTAACTGAAAAAGACAGATGGAATGGAGGGTACGTGCGATTTAACAGCGATGGACTAGTGGGTGTGAGTGAGTTACATTTACGGGAGCTTGTGGGAGTCTGAGGTGAGCTGCATGTGAAGAGGAGCACGAATATGCTCGCGCGCCCAAAGGTTTTGGCCAAATATCTTTGAAGGTGTTAAGGAAGACGGATTGAGGCACCTGGTACCTCACTTTTCAGACAAGAGTCTTTTGAATTGACAGGAAAATATTTTTTTGTGCTCCGCTAGGAGAATTCTTCAGCTGGTATTCACATGTGCTGTACACCAAATTACAATCGTCTGCTGCATAACAAACGTAATGATGAAATCCCGTGGAGTATGCAGCCACCTTTCACTTTCATGGCAGTTATCATTGAGTGTTGCTGTTTTTATGAGCTGTCTCTTGTTTATATGGGGCGTATAGCACGTGGTGTCATCCTGTTGCAGGTGGGTGCCGACGCGCCGCCCCCAGAGCGCGCAGCTGTGCTGAGCTGGAGACGTGGACTCGCTGCCGCCGCCGCCGCCGCCGCCGCCCCCACGACCAGACCAGGGCAGAGGCCGCGGGGTCCGCCCCTGCCCGCCTGTCGCGGCCCACGCCTAGCGACCTTTTAAATGTAAATGCGGGGTTGAAATTGGTGGCAATTAAATTTTAGTGCCGCCCAGATACTTTATTTGCCGTATTAATCACTGTGTGTGGGAGGGGTGGCAGGAAGTGAGTCGTGGGGAGGTGTCCGACTGCTTGCCGACCAGTGCGCGCTCCACTACGTCATGCTCGGTACCCACCCCTTCCTCGCTATAAATATTTATCGGCTGTTGCTCCATCCGGTCTTACCTTGTAACTTGTTGGGTCGCATCACACTTCCACCTCCATGCACGCTTCCATTTCACCTACAGGGCGCTGTTTATAGGTCCGGCTTCTCTCGTAACGACTGACATTTCCGTTCCAGTCCCGTTGCACTGAACCACACTATTGTTGAATGATGTATCGTACTGTGCGGCTGGTCCCGGCCGAGTTTCGAGTCCTCCCTCGGGCATGAGTGTGTGTATGTGTTTGTCCTTAGGGTAATTTAGGTTAAGTAGTGTGTAAGCTTAGGGACTGATGACCTTAGCATTAGCAGTTAAGTCTCATAAGATTTCACACACATTTGAGCTTTTTTTTTAAATGTATCATACGTGGAACAGTGACGCCTTTCTAGGTAAAACTAACTATGAAGTGAAATAATGGAATGAAACGAAATTATACAAATGGCTTGATGAGAATGAAATCAGTGAAGATGCAGCGACATGAAAGGATGTCATAGCAAACAGACCAGAACTTCGGAACCGGCTTCGTAATTAAAATGTCGTGACAACTGAAATTTGTGTCATATCGGTATTTTCCGCGTCCCGCGAGCAGCCACCTGAACAGATTGGTTGTGGATTGGAGGCTATCTTAGACAACGTAACTTTCACTTTAACCGACGTCTCTACCCGTTTTATCGAATTCAGCCTATGTATATACCTCGTGCCAGAATAAGTCACGATTCTCCAACATGCGCGTCATGCTGTTCTCACTTATCTCCCGGCGGGGTGTTGTGTGATGTCCTTAGGTTAGTTAGGTTTAAGTAGTTCTAAGTTCTAGGGGACTGATGACCATAGATGTTAAGTCACATAGTGCTCAGAGCCATTTGAACCATTTTTCACTTATCTGTAGGAGAATCTCTGAGCACAGTTTCGAAAATAAAGGGGGAGAGACAATGACAATAGAACTTTCTGTCAGGCATGGAGGTGCGCAAAGAAAGCTTAACAGTTAACCTGACTAAGTGCAGAAATCAGTATATCTGGTTCCTCGCTCCAGTTACGAAACATTCATTATAAACCAAAGCAAAAAGTGGTTCAAATGGCTCTGAGCACTATGGGACTTAACTTCTGAGGTCATCAGTCCCCTAGAACTTAGAACTACTTAAACGTAACTAACCTAAGCACATCACACACATCCATGCCCGAGGCAGGATTCGAACCTGCGACCGTAGCGGTCGCGTGGTTCCAGACTGAAGCGCCTAGAACCGCTCGTCCACTCTGGCCGGCTAAACCAAAGCGCTTGCACCTATAAGGATGCTGTGCAATAGAACAATACTACCACTTACGAAGAAAATACAAGTGAAAGGAATGATTCGGACCTCAGCCTACAGCTCTGCAATAAACTGACGCAACCAACTGATTGCAGCAAGTACTGTCTAAAGTTCATCAGTGAACTCATAGATGAGTTCGATGACGGTCTGTGACAATTCACACCCCAGTTGGCTTGCGTCACTTCAAACACTTGCGCAACAGTCGTCTGCAGCTCTGATGTCTTGTAAGGAGCGCCTAGTTTCAACCACTAAAGCCATACGTGAGGCCTGACCCTTCGGTAACAACAAGCAGAGCAGAGTAGCCACGCTCCGCACGTAACGCACGCGCAGTATCTCAGGTCATTCAGCTCGCTCAGACTCGCAAACTATTAGATGCGCAAAGATGGAACTAGCAACGGTGTCTTGTGGGAGAGATACAGCGAGTTCTCATTTGAGTTTTATTTGCCGTAAAAAAATGTAAGAGGATTACGGATAGCTTACGAAAATGCATCTCATGACAACGTTGCCAAATTTTAGACGTGCGGGAAATATTTTTGTCATTGAATTTAGCTGAACGCAATGTGGGACTGAAATATTAAGATTACATGATATTTTCAATTGCTTCAACCCGGGACTTTGTCGGAGATCTCTAACACGAGATAAACTGCGTTAAATTTGGCTCGTGATGCCGCAACCGCTTATGAAAACCACAGCTGCCGCTGTTTGGTTTCATTTCGAGAAACAGAGAGTAGTAATACAAATCATACTACCTCAGAATTGCAACTGTTATAATAATCCATCGAGAAGAATTTCTTTTACTTCATTGACACTAACAATGAGTTTCTGATTTCAGTTGCTGATAACAGCTGTCTTATTAATAATGAAAACTTACAGGAATGTAATTTTCTGTGCAGGAATTTCTATGCAGGAACTCAGACGACGCATATGCCAAACATTCAGTTGGGTCTGCCTCAGCGTCTTTTCCCTTTTTATGATAACAGAAAAACTCTACTGACTCTACTCTCGTCGCTATCACAGATGTTCGAATTGGCACTGTCACTGCCGTTATCTAACGACATCATCATTTCTTATAACGAATTTTTAAAAATTTCATCCTGCCATGCTCTTTTCATGATGTATATGAGTGGCGGCTTTCCTTTGGATCTTCAGAGCGGACTTTCGCAACAGTTTTGTTGTTGAGTCCCTCGAATGGAAACTGTGTGACATTTTTTCTTAAATTCTTGCTGGCAATGTAAACTCTAATTGGCGTACATATAAATTCTTCTGGGTTGAAACGGCAGTTAGCAAGTGGCAACCAAATAGTTGAGTACGCATGTTTTTGCCTGCTTGTCGACTTCGCATAAGAGGAACCGTTGTTTGTGAAGAAACATGATCCGTAAGTTCCAGTTTTTTTTAGTGTACTAATTACTTTCATGTTTCGACGCTGATGTCAACCATCTCCATCTTTGCCTTTACAATGGTTGGTGTTTTGTGAACAACCTCAGAATTTTTGGGAGCATTATGAAAAACAATTACTGACGCTGCAGGCACGTAACGCACAAACCATTTCTCGCTAGTGATCTCGTACGGCAGTCCCTTGGCGAAGGGGAAGAATATTTGACGAATAATTTGCTTCTGACGCTGCACAACAAACTATAGCGATAACATATCAAATATTAGGCGTTCCGAACGGTTCGCGCGGCTACTCCCGTCGGAGGTTCGAGTCCTCACTCGTGTATGGCTATGTGTGTTGTCCTTAGCGTAAGTTAGATTAAGTAGTGTGAAAGCTTAGGGACCGATGACATCAGCAGTTTGGGCCTGTAACATCTTACCACAATTAATCCTGTCACAGTAAGAAATGAGACAGTAAGCCACCTGACAGTGGAGCGTAGAGCCAGCAGGCATGATGTGGTGGTGGGGGTCTAGCGGTCGCTGCGGCCGCTAGTCTCGTGGCATTGGCTGAACGCGTGCCGAGTCTTCCTCGTGAACTTCACCACACTATGTCCTTCATAGCTTTCCTAGAGTCACTTAGAACAGACCATTCCGCAACGAATAAATAACATGTGACCAGTTGTTGGTGTCGAAGACTACGTTCGACGCCTTCTTCCGGTGTGGTATCTGTGTGGTATCATACATTGTGTTCCTGGAATTGAATAACGAGAGTTCGTGACAGATGCCAGTTGGTATCACATAGCGGCTCCGGACACTGGCTCCACTCGCCATGTGGAGCCTTGGTCTGAAAATGGTTATAATGATCGAAACCGGTTACCAATATTTGACATAAATGTAACAGTCCTGACGCAAATTTACATTATTTCTTGTTGTTAATGTGCTGTTCAATTACTTAGTGGAATAGAAACGGTGACTGAGGCGTTAAGCGTTTGAATCAGACACTTCAAGGAACTATCTTGATTACTTCATCGATGGAGACCAGATCTAATTTGCGAAGACTTGGCGCGTAAAGCTAGCAATCCTCTGTCACTTTTCTTTGGTAAATATGTTCATTTTAACGTTACCTTCTTAGTTTCAGTCCACCATCAATTGGCGACGCTTTTGTGTATCATGCAAACGAAACCATCATGCAATTTTCGTCTAGTTCATCATGCTTGGCATCCAGATCTATTTCTTCATGTGATCTGACATCACCACGAGAAACCTTTGGGAATGGTAGTACTACTTAGTGAGACCGCACAAGCAGCAGTCCGCCATATCGAAATTTGCTGGATAATTAAAACTGTGTGACCTACTGGGTCTCGGACGTGGGATCCTGGTTTTTCGAGAGTCTCCACCAACTGAGCTATCCAAGCACGACTCTAAAGCCACCCTCACGGCCCTCCTTCCAGTACCCCTCTCCAACTTACAAACAGGGTCGAAATTCGTTCTAGAAGCAGAGAACAATGCTTGGAAAGAGCTTGTAAATAGAGCTGACATTTGGTGCAGCATTAGTTAAGGCAAAGGTGTCGCCTTCGCTGCCGGCCGGATTGGCCGTGCGGTTCTAGGCGATACAGTCTGGAACCGAGCGACCGCTACGGTCGCATGTTCGAATCCTGCCTCGGGCATGATGTGTGTAATGTCCTGACGTTAGTTAGGTTTAAGTAGTTCTAAGTTCTAGGGGGCTGATGACCACAGATGTTAAGTCCCATAGTGCTCAGAGCCATTTTCGTCTTCGCGAGGCCCGTGACTTAAATTGCCGTCCAGTCATACACATTTGGGTTTTCATCTAACTTCGTCGTCTACGTTAAGGTCCCTACATTCCTCACTCCCTCATCGAGCTTGTGAAAGCCACCAAGTAAACACGAACAGAATACTTCAATTGGTTCAAATGGCTCTGAGCACTACGCGACTTAACTTCTGAGGTCATCAGTCGCCTAGAACTTAGAACTAATTAAACCTAACTAACTTAAGGACATCACACACATCCATGCCCGAGGCAGGATTCGAACCTGCGACAGTAGCGGTCGCTCGGTTCCAGACTGTAGCGCCTAGAACCGCACGGCCACTCCGGCCGGCAGCAGAATACTTGATGAGACTGGAAAATAAGAGCCGATCAGTTACTAATTTAAAGTTTATTATCCCCTTACCATGGTTTCGATAACTTCAGAAGGAAAGTGGACCCCCAAATACCAGTAGCTGAAATGGATAACTGAAGGTAGCAGCTCAAAACTGTGACATTGGCTGCAGCAACACCGAAGCCCCCTGCACACAGGGACCGTAGTGGCGGCCAGTACTGGCAGCCAGTAAACTGACCGGCACCGTAGGCTTACACACGAAGGAAGTAATGGCTTCCAGTGAAATTGTTCTAGAGGCAGCCAATAGCTAGTTAGTGCTTGAACTTGGTGAGCGCAACATTGTCCGAGGACGTCTGAGGCCGTGAATGAAATTGTACATCGTTTAAGTGAAGAGCTTCAAGAAACCTGGATTAAAGAGTGGGTATGTCGTAGAGATCAGCTGGAAGTTCCCTCTAAAATACTTCGGGAACTTGCCGAGGAGGTTCCTTTAGAATACTAGAGAATGATGACAATGCGTGTGAGGCAGTTTAACGAACTGTGTAATTAATGCAAAATATCAAAAACAATCGCACTATTGAGAAACGCAGTTCCTGCCCGTCCAAAACTAGATGTTTTAGCTACTGGTGACAGTTACCAAACTTTAGCCATCAAGTTTCGAATACCAGACACCACCATTTAAAGTTTTATACCAGAAGTACTTACAGCAATAACTACAGCATTATAAGAATATATGAAGGTAAGATCTTACACGTTATTGCTTGCTAACTAGCTCAAATAGCTCTAAGCACTATGGGACTTAACATCTGAGGTCATCAGTCAGCTAGTGACTTAATAAATGTCTGCCAGTGTCACAGTTTTGGGCTTCTATCTTCAGTTATCCATTTTAACTGTTGGTGTTTGTGGGTCACGTGTACATTGTACTGGACAAAAGCCTTATGACATCAACATCCGTTTATCGCCACTACTTGATTTTACGAATCCATTTTCTTCCTGAAGAAAACAAATTTATATTTCTGTGAATGCGTGGTGTCTATTTCTTCGGACGTCTGCGAAGGAACACACACTACACAGTATCCACAACTGTGATACATATTATGTAAGTTGATGGTGGAAGGAGGAGAAAGGAATGGAAATCGATGGAATTGATGATATCAGCTGCATCGGGGTTTTGTGCAGAATCAGCAGCGACGAGTGAAAATGTGTGCCGTGTCCTGCTTACTAGGCAGTTGCGTTCACGTATTTGATTCGCCTCGATGGGCTATGAACCCACAACCTTCAGGGTGGATTCACGACATCGTCCGTCCTCCTGCGGGAATCTAAAATTAGCGAACGTGGAGGATACCGACGTGTCTACGGACAGATGGCGCTGGATGGTAATGTGAGTCCGCCGGGGAAGCGTGCCGAGATAGTCCGTGCATTTGCGATAAATACTGTTCCAGGGTGACTCAGTGGTTAACACAGCTGCCTAGTAAGCAGGAGATCTTGATTTCGACCCCAGGCCGACACATTTTCACTCGTCACTGCTGATTCCGCGTAAAGTCCCGATGCAGCTGATATAATCACTTCCTTCCCTTTACTTTCCTTACTTCTCCTTCTATCTTCAACTTACATAAAATTTATATTTCTCGAAACCGTGGTAAAATAAATCTTTAATTCTACAACTGTTTATTTGCTATTTTCCATTCTTATCAAATTTTTGTGTGCTCCGTTGCCGGAGCGCAGCCATGTTTATAGTTTTACTAACCGAACATTCTTAACATGCACGAACAGAAAGATAAAATAATCACAGTGCCTTAGAAAGCTAAAGTTAATGAAGTGTAATTCATGTACACCTTGTATTCCATTTCGCTATAATTCACGTTTCCACTTAGCTCCATTTATTTGTTTGTAGTTCAAACTTTTATATAGCTGATGAGGGGAGATGTATGCTTGTGTTATTGTAAGGGACTGTTCCTTAGTAGCAAGGAAATGAGGTTAGAGAAAATAAAAACTCGAGAACGCCGTACCACGTGCAGTGGACTGCCGATGAATGACATAAATTCCGTCGAGGCTCCTCAATGGCCCTATTCAAGCGGTACACCCGAAACCGTAATGCCTAGCAATACGGCGCGCGGTTGATTTACCGTCGCCACTTACTGTTGTACAAAGTAAGAGAACCGGCGCGCCTGTCGTTGCCGAGTAGCCGGTGCGGCGCGCTGCCTTCTGCTTTGTCCTCTCATCCCATATTTCACCGGAAATGCTTAAAACGCTAGTCTTTGTAGCGTACGGGCTATATGGCCCGCTTTTCCTCGGCGCGTTCGGTAAAATAATTTTCGAAGACACAGATTTCTTTGTAACGACGGAGCCGTGATTCAGTGGTTACGCCCGCGGCGCCGTATATTTCGCAGCGGTAGCAGTAGGCAAGCGACCACTGTTTTTCTACGGGAAACGCCCGCCGCCAGGAGTCGGGGGCGGCCCAGGAAGAGGGAAAGCGAGGCGGCTAGCACGGCCGCCCGGGAGGCGGCTGATATATGGGCGAGGCAACACGCGCCGATAACCCTGCCGCCACCCCCGTTTATTGCCCAGGAACGGGTGGGGCGTCGCTTACTCGCTAGGCGCCTCTCGGGCGCCGGCCCCGACGGAAGATCATAAAGACCAAAACAGCATTAGGCGCCGGGACCGCCCGGAATATTTACTGCAGACCAAACGAATGTCTACTCGGCGATGCCGGAGATTATCCGACTTGTTGATCCATTCTTCGTCAAATGAGTAAAATTTTAGAAAAACCTAATTTATACAGGTTGAGTCAAAAAGAACTTTACAGCTTTGGAACGATATAGAAATTTATTGAGATAACTTATAGACTCGGTAGATGTGTCATTTTGTAGCAAACAACCGCACGTTTCAAACTTTCTGGCAGATTAAAACTGTGTGCCGGACTGAGACTCGAACTCGGGACCTTTGCCTTTCGCGGGCAAGTGGTCTACCATCTGAACTACCCAAGCACGACTCACGCCCAGTAAAGCTGTGAGGACGGGGTGTGGGTCGTGCTTGGGTAGCTCAGATGGTAGAGCACTTCCCCACGAAAGGTAAAGGTCCCGAGTTCGAGTCTCGGTCCCGCACACATTTTTAATCTGCCAGGAAGTTTCATATCAGCGCACACTCCGCTCCAGAGTGAAAATCTCATTCTGGAACCGCAAGTTCGATTCACGTAGTATATCAGTACTCCATTCCACCACCAGGAGCGCCACCATAGTGCACAGTTAAATTGGCTACTTTCACTGCTGCAGAGCGTTCTCACTGTGTGTTTTGGTTTCATGAAACCAACTGTGCAACAACTGTTCGGTGTAAATTTCGCACCAAAAACGCTAAATAATCTCCAAGCAGGTCTACTATTTACTCTTGGCACCTACTGTAACTCAGGCCGTCCACTGCAACACGATAAGTCACCAGGTCGGCCACATGTCACTGGTATGGTTTTCTGGACATGCTTGAAAACTTTTTAATTTTTGAGATCGATGAAATGAGCGAGATGGTATTGTTTACTACCAGAAAGACGGTGCACCACCTCATTTCCTCACAGAAGTTGGAGGTTTCCTCGATACTAACTTCCCAAGTCGGTGGATTGGCCGTGAAGGGGCAGTCGCACAGCTACCTCACCCTGCACACTTGACACCACTGTACTTCTTTCTCTGGTGTTTCATTAAGGACCGTGTTTATGTTCCTCCCCTATTAAACAATTCAGCCGACCTGGAAAATCGAATCTGCACTGCCGTTGCACAAGCTACACCCGATTTGCTGCAACGAGCGTGGGAGGAAATTGATTACCTTTGGGATGTTTCACGCAACACAAACGGTAGTCACATCGAACCAAAATGACATTTAATACTTTTATGTGAACTTTAAGTTGTTTTTTACATCTACGGATTCTGTGAGTTACCTCAGTAAATTTCTGTATCATTCCTAAGTTGTAGTCCGCAGCTCGTGGTCTCGCGGTCGCGTTCTCACTTCCCGAGCACGGGGTCCCGGGTTCGATACCCGGCGGGGCCACGGATTTTCACCTGCCTCGAGATGACTGGGTGTTTGTGTTTTCCTCATTATTTCACCACCATTCATGAAAATGGCTAGATTGGACTGAGCAAAGGTTGGGACTTTGTACAGGCGCTGATAACCGCGCACTCAAGCGCCCCACAAACCGAATATTATGATCATCATCCAAAGTTGTTAAGTCGTTTTTGAGTCACCCTGTATAACTTTAAGGACGAAGTTAACTTTCGCATGGTGTATCGCGGCCAAGTAACATGGGTCAATAAAACTTTGACCATACGTAGAAAAAAAAAGCTGCAGCACAGTACAGAAGGCAGTTGAAAGAAATACTAATGACATGAACAGAAATGACACTTCTATTCAAAGATAATAATTGCACTGAAATCACCGCGATTCATGAAGGTCCGCTGGTCATACAGAAGGGACACACGGTTCTTAGTAGGCTGTGTGATCACCACGGACACCATGCCTGCTCTGCGAAGTGCTCTCGTGGTGGCCTCAAGATTGTCAGGAAGTTCTCGTGGTAGCGCATTCCATTCCTCCACCAGCGTGGTTGATGACTGCCGAACGATCGTGCATGTGGACATTCGGCAATAAGTCTCCCTACCATTTCGCACACCTGCTCGATGGGATGCGGGTTGGGGATACGGGCAGGTCGGTTCACCGAATATTCTCTGATTCCAGGAGCTAATCCACCTGTACTGTTCGTTGCTGTCGCGCAGTGGCATCCATAAAAATGAAATCAGAACTGAAAGCACACCTGAAAAGACGTACACGGGGAAGGAGTACGAGGTCACAATAACGTCGACGTGTATTCGAAGATTTGGAGGTCAGTACGCACCTGAAAAATTATCCCTCTCCACACCATAACACCCGGACCAGCACAACAGTCATTTTCGACAATGTTGGATGTACCCTCATATGACGTGAGCTGGGAACTCCACCACCCAGGAACTTCATTTTGGAGCACCGGCCATTAGTGTCAGGAGGCATAACGTTGCGTGGCTGATCTCAAAATATTTGAACACGAGAGACTCACCGGTCAGCTACTCTTTCCACGTGCGCTTTTCTTCAGGGGTGCACTCAGCTCTGACTTTATTTTTATGGATACCAGTACACGACAGCTTCGAACTGCGCTGGTGGAGGAGCTCCTCAAATGGAATGCAAATGGAATGACCTGTCCATTTCCCTGACTTTAATCTTATCGAGCACATATAGGATGTGTTTGGAGAATGTATTGCAGCACGTCCACATGCTCCAACAACCCTCCAGCAATTGTGAGTCGCGTGGGGGATGAATGGAGCGCCCTGTCACAATAAGTCTGTATCAGTCTTGTGAGCAGCATTGGAGCACGTTGTAGATCGTGCTTTGTCGTCCGTGGTGATGACACACACTATTAACAACATTGTCCCGCCGTTTGTAATGTGCAGGGGCCACCATGAATCGCTGAAACTTCAGTGTAATTTTGTTTTTGAATGAAATTGTCAGTTCTGTACGTCTCATTGTCTATTTCTTTCACTTACCTTCTGCTACCATACTGCAGCAGTTCTTCCTGTGGATAGTCCAACTTCTATCGAGATATGTTGATTGTCAGTGACTCATTATTGGAAAGTTATTATCGTCCTCAAGTTCTGCACACTAGTGTATGTATGTGATAACGTTGGAAGCTTCATGAGACTTTTCTTAGACGAATGAAGGAAGGAAGAAAAGAAGGAAAAGTGATGTTTATCTTTCCGTAGACAGTGAGGTCATCAGAGATGGAGCACAAGCTCAGAATCTTTCAGGAATGATGAATGAAATGGACTGTGCGCTTTCAGAGGAACCATTCCAGTACTTGCCTGTAGCGATTTAGGTAAATCACAGAAACCCGACGCGGATCTGAATCGTTGTCCTCCCGAATGAGAACTCCACATCTTTCGGATTCGCAGGCAATGCTACTGTGTACAGGAAGGATGCAACGTCAGAAGGCACGCGAAATGCAGGAACCCATGTGGAGGACTGATGTTTGGTACAGGAATTAGCAGTTGACCGTGAACGTAGCCGGCCGCTGTGGCCGAGCGGCTCCAGGCGCTTCAGTCCGGAACCGCGCTGCTGCTACGGTCGCAGGCTCGAATTCTGCCTCGGGCATGGATGTGTGTGATGTCCTTAGCTTAGTAAGGTTTAGGTAATTCTAAGTCTAGGGGACTGATGACCTCAGATGTTAAGTCCCGTAGTGCTTCGAGCCATTTGAACCGTGAACGTAAATAAATATAACGTGCTACACATAAACAAGCAAAGAGAACCACTGCTGTTAGTTTATTCTATTGGTGAAAAATCACTCCAAAGAATAAATACCGTCAGAAGCGACCTGAAATGGATTGTCTCAAATGAAATAAATTGTAAGAAAACCATACGACAGGTTGAGATTCGTTAGAAGAATCTTCAAGAAATAAGTCATTCACGAGAAAGTGGCTTACTAAACACTTGTTCGACTTGACCATATCTAATCAGTCGGCGATCCTTGTTAGGTAGCGTTAAGAGAACAGAGAGAAAATCCAACGAAGAACGGCGCTTTTCGTCTCGTGATCGTTTAGTCAGCGCGAGAACATTAGAGAGCTCCTCAACGAACTCCAGGACTAGGCCGCACGACAAAGGTGTACTTCTCGAAGAGGTTTACTGTTGAAGGTACTTCCATTTCGAGTAATGGTGCTGACGAGAAAATCAGAGAAATTCCAGCTCATGCGGACGTCATACCCTCAGCCATACACCGTTAGGTGTTTCGCAGAGTGTAAATGTAGATATAAGCCAACGGACTTGCCGCAGTGGTAACACCGATTCCCGTCAGATCACTGAAGTTAAGCGCTGTCGGGCTGGGCTAGCACTCGGATGGGTGACAATACGGTCTGCCGAGCGCTGTTGGCAAGCGGGGTGCACTCAGCCCTTGTGAGGTAAACTGAGGAGCTACTTGACTGAGAAGTAGCGGCTCCGGTCCCGGAAACTGACATACGGCCGGGAGAGCGGTGTGCTGACCACATGTCCCTCCGTATCTGCATCTTGTGACGCCTTTGGTCTGAGGATATCATGGCGGCCGGTCGGTAACGTTGGACCTTCCAAGGCCTGTTCGGACGGAGTTTAGTAAATGTAGATATAAAGGTATATTTCATTTGGAGATCCCGAGCAACCTCTTCCACTCTTCCGTTTGAGAAATCACGAAAGTAACGTCACCTGTTTCTCTACGTAAACATCTGGACCGCTCATCTGGTTCTCACCTTGCTTTCCTAGGGGATTTTGAATAGAGACCCTCTCGAGCAATTCCAGTGTGCTATCCACTTCATCGCCAAACTCAGTCTTGAAAAACAATTTTAGTGCTTTTCTGACAGTCTCCCTGAGGAGATAACATGTAAATAAAACGCGTAACATTGGTGTACCCTGGGACAAATGTTGCTGTTGTCTTTAGTTCGAAGACCGGTTTGACCCACCTCTTCACGCTAGTCTATCCTAACAAGCCTCTCCATCTCTAAATAGCTACTGCAACCTACATCCGTTTACATCTGCTTACTGAGGTGAAGACTTTGTCTCTCTCTACAATTTTTACTTTTCCACAGTTTCCTCCCTCATCAAAGTGACACTTCGTTGTTGCCTCAGGGCGTGTCCGTTCAATCGATCCTTTCTTTTAGTCAAGTTGTAGCATAACGCTTTCGTCTCCCCAATTCGATCCAGTATCTCCTCATTATTTATTCGATCTACCCATCTAATCTTCAGCATTATTCTGCAGCATCACATTTAAAACTTTCTATTCTCTTCATGTCTGAACTGTCGATCGCCCACGTTTCACTTCCGTACAAGGCCACACTCTAGACAAATACTTTCAGAAAAGACTTTAACACTTAAACTTATATTCGATATTAACAAATGCGTCTTTTTCGTAAATGCTTTTCTTGCTATAGCCAGTGCGCAATTTATATGCTCTCTGCTTCGACTTTCATCAGTTAGTTTACTGCTAAAATAACAAAACGTATCGAATACCTTTGGTGTCTCATTTCTTAATCTAATTCTCTCAGTATCATCCGATTTAGTTCTACTACAGTACACTACTCTTGTTTCACCTTTGTTGACGTTTTTCTTATTAACTTTTTCCAAGATTCTATACATTACATTCGTCTGATCTCCCAAGTTGTATCAGAAAGAATTACGTACAACGTAAGCAGCAAAACAAAAATGTTTTTATTTCTTCTCTCCGAACTTCAGTTTCACTTCCAAATTTCTCTTTGGGTCCCTTTACCCCTTTCTCAGTGTACATATTGAATAGCACCGTAGGACGCGTAAAAGTGTTTAAACTTCGTGTTAAATTTTAAATTAATAAAGAATATGCTATGTACTTGTTGAGAGAGGATATAACTAAAAACTCGCCGCAACTCTGCATCAAGGCAGTATTAATTACTGTGCTGAAGAAATGCGAATATCCTCTACTTAAGACCTCAAAGAATTCTGTACTGGTGTTGCCGTCGTTCGGTTGGTTTGGAACGTTTGCAAAATAAAACAGTCCGCGGTGCATGAAACCTGGTCAAAATATCTCGCACAGATTGGCAAAACCATTTATTTTTTCTTTTATTTATGTAATCTGAGCCAATTAGGGCCCAAAGGACCTCTCTTACATCGGACCAGGGTTTCAGACGTACACAACACCTTTTTTACGTCACAGTTATCCAAAAAAACAATTTTAATATGACAACTAGCAGTAAAATGTTTTGAATGTCTGAAGTGACAGTGCGAGTAAATTATATTGACAATGAACAAATAAATGTAATACTGGCAGTACCTGTACTACTGTAGCTGCTGCCACTAATAGGGATAATAATAGTTATTACATGAATAATATTAATAATGACATTGATAACAGTAATTGTAGTGGTAGATCTAAGAAGAATTTATAAGTATACAAAATATGTTTTCTGATACAGCGAGTTCTGGGAAAAGGAAATTTAAGGAGACTACATTGGCTAAGAATATTGGGAAATGAGGAAGATCAGATTGGAAAGAGGGATGCACAATGGTAACGAGTGCGTACAGCGACAATGGTAACCCGTATTGTTGTTTTAGTGGAGTCTGCATTGGCTAAGAATATTGAGAAATGAGGAAGATCAGATTGGAAAGAGGGATGTAGAATGGTAATGAACGCGTGTAGGGACAATGGTAACCATTTATTGTTGCTTTAGTAGATATGTCCTGTCTCATTCACACAGTAAGAGTTTTTGTCGTCCACCCATTTCGCCAACTGCTTCTAGCAAACATTTCTGCTGGCTGTACATTATTTATACAGGTTGTCCCATGGCAAGTAGTATATTTTCATTTGGTTAGTATGAGCTTTAGGGTATATTTACACAAACATAATTAGTAGATAACTGTTTGACATACATTGCCATTACTGACAAGGTAGAAACAAGCTTATTTCTTAAAAAGTATATAACATAGATGGCTTCCAACATTGATGATGCATTGCTGAAGTCGTTCGCGGAAGCTCCTTGTTATGTTCTCAGGCGTTTATTGGTGACTGGCATCTATCTGTTCCTGGGCTGCGGTCTTATGCTCATGAGTGTTATGGAGGAGCCATGGAAAACCTTTGTTCTTGAGATAACCAACAGGAAACAGTAATGGGCAGGAAGATCTGGCGATCATGAGATATCACCGAACCGTGAGTGGGATCGGTGTGGAAAGCGCCCCATCCTAGTGGTCATTGGATTACAGTGCATATGAACTGTAGCTCATCTTGCCGATGCCATATTGCATTTAGGCGGTGATGTCCTTGAAGCTTTAAAATGAAGAATTTGTTAATCATAGCCGTATACCATTCGGAACTTATGCTCATTGGCGGGCCGTTGTAGTGCTCAAGAAAATATGGTCCAATGATTCCAATGGACTATCCAAAAGCACACCAGACGAACGACTATTGGACTACTCTGGGCATTTTCACGAATGCGCTGTGGATTTATGCTCTAGTAATATCAGAAGTTTTGTTTGTTGACAAAATTGATCAGACGAAAGTTTGCCTCATCAGACACCACAAGATTTCTCAAAAATGCGTCATCCTGATCATTTCTGCCCAGTAATTTTGTGTAGAAAATCCGGCAACACACTTTGTCTCCCGGCCGTAACTGTTGAGCCATTTGCAGTTACAAGTATGAAATTTTAAATTCTGTTGCACAGTCCTCTGCAAATACGTGCGACGGATTTAGAGTGTTCTGGAATGGCAACGGATGGATGACTGTGTGTTTCGTTGCAGACCTACACGAACTCATCAGGTATTTTCCACCGTAGGAATTGTCGTTTCGGGTCCCTTATGCTTCACCTTGGTTACAGGACCTGTCTCACACCACTGTTTTATGCATCTGGATATTGTCCTTACGTGTAGAACACGGAAATGGCGGGCGGTCAATAAGTAATGTAACACTTTTTTTCTGAAAGCAGGTTGGTTATATTCAGGATTCGAATACACAATATTATTGCTCACTCTTTTGGGTGCAAAATCCTGTTTTTCAACATAATCTCCATTCAGTGCGACTGTCTGACGCCACCCTACTGGGAGGGTCTGTATGCCCTCATGGTACCACTGATCGACGTCGGAGCCAACGTCTTGCTACATCAGTAACCTAACCATCATCCAGCTATTGCTTCATGTGGAGTGCACCATTCTTTGCACCAAACAGATGCTCTTCATGGTCTTCTGTTAGGCGGCGAGGAACCCAGCGCACTCTCACCTCTGAGTACCTCAAACGGTACACGAGTGTTTCAGTACACCCAACAGAGATGTCCAGTCGTGCTGGGAGATGTTTGTGATCCGTCGATCACCTTCAGTGAGAGTGTCCACACGTTGTAACATTGCAGGAGTTACAGCTGTGTGCACCTGGCCAGCACGCGGGACAGGTTTGCACTGCCTTGTTGCGATGATGACAAACGCCTCGCCCAATGACTCACCGTGGTATTGTTCACAGCCAGGACATTCTGCAAGCACCGACGAATATCTGCGGTGCTCTGGTTTTCTACCAAAAGCCCTCAATGACAGCTGTCTGTTTGGACCGCACCTTCTTTACTGACGCCATTTTGAAGGTTACGTATAGTGCCGCCACATATCGGAACTTGTGCCCTAGGAGCTGAAGCGGGAATATTCCACGATGGCTCACATAAAATTCCGCATTTTTTTCACTGAAGATGGCAGAGAGAAAAAAGTGTTGCTTTACTTTGTTAAAGCCGTTCGTATTCATGTGCCATCAGATGCGGAAAATGGGACAAGCACATCTACAGCTTAGCAGGGTGGCCAATTGAAAATATATTATTCCCCGTGGGCCATCCCTACGGATGATGGGATGTGGGTCATTTCTTTCATTAACAGGCACGCAATTGCTGGGCGTCTCCGCCCGGTGCTAGAAGTCTGGAGCAGTTAAATGGGCGTAGGAGCACCGGTCAGATAGCATTCCGGAGCCGGCTCTCACAGCTTCCAGTGTGCTCGCCAGGTGTCCGTGTCGAGCGCTCACAGCTGACTGACTCGCTGAGTGTAGCGGTTCCGCCGCCACGTAAGACCGCTGCCCACGCCACGCTGCTGCAGCGGGCCGTCTGCGCCTGCATTTCAGCGTCCGCCCTCGCCGCCTCCCCGCAACCTGCACTTGCAGAGCAGCCCATCCACCCTCCTAGATAGCCACTTCATCAGGCTCACGCGGATCTTACTACGCTCACAGTTTCGTATCTGCTTAAAGTTTGTGCAGCTCACATTCGATAGGAATCGCTGAAATTTACTTACAAGGGACACCTTTATCGTCTTATGCTCGCAACCACACGTAACCACGCTTAGAACTAACACTTGATCATAAAAACTACAGTGGTCTGTGCCATTTCCATGCAAAATTCCGCACTTGTCTGCTAGCGCCATCAGACAGTGGCATGTTGTACTTGCACTAACAAGGAGACGGCACGACCGTGGGATCCGGGATTTGTCCGAAATTTTGTGTGGTGAAAGAGGACCCCTAACACCTCACGTGGTTAAAATATTAGGACGCACTACTCGGAAAATCCCGAGAAAAATCGATCCAAAGTTTCTTAGGTGCCTTATGAGTATAAATTGTTAGTCCATTGCCGAGACGCCGTCTGGCCTATATGGTAAAGACTAATTTTTTGAATGCTGTAATTTATGACTGCAATTATCTGTCACCTTATTTGTTTTATGTCATTTCATTGTAGCCATTTTTGTTACTGTTTTTGGTGAATTAAAAAAAAATATGGTTAGCGGTCGGACCCCTACGCCAGAGATCTCGGGTTCGATTCCTGCTCCGGAACTTTTTCTTTTCCTTCCGTTGCTTGCAAAATTGCAGCGCATTGTTACAGGAGAATCGTCAAATTAATTCCCGGGAAGACTGTATAAAAATTAATTCTATTATTCACCATCAGTTATCGTCACCAATATTCCGAGACATGATTCAATATGCCTGGTTTTCCTCAAAATTATCAGAAACTAAAAACATTTTCGTAAATGTTAATGGGACATATTTTTGTACATATTTATTGGAATCGTCCTGTGATTGTAGAAAATCAGCTTTTATATGTTGTGCAACATGTCGCTAAAATTATTGCTTTGTTTGTTTTGTACGATAATTACCACTGCGATTCTTGTTTATAATTATTATATGTATAAAATTGAATGTTTCCCAATCGAATTTGTTATTCTCCGTATGATTCTCCGTATATACTTTACAATGACAAATGGAAAACCCACTGCCATGAATTGTGTTGTTGGACAAAAAGAAAATAATTTTTATTCAATAATGTAACTAATTTGTTAAAGATAATGTAGCTTTGGGAAACTTTCTGAATAATTGTTGGAATAACAAAAGAAAATGAAACAGAAGAAATAAAGTGCCAGAGGAGGAATGGAACCCGAGGCCTCTGGGGTAAGAGTCCAAGCCCTAAACATCTAGGCCAGACAGCGGCTCGGCAATGGGCTATCATTTTATACTCATAAGGCACCTAAGAAATTTTGGATCGATTTTTCCCGGGATTTACCGGGTAGTGCGTCCTAATATTTTAACCACGTGAGGTGTTTGGGGTCCTCTTTCACCACACAAAATCTCGGACAAATCCCCGACTCCACGCTCGTGCCGTCTCCTTGTTAAGTGCTAGCGTTTCGTGAGTGGTGCGGCTGTAGTATGACTGTGTTAGTTTGCTCGTTCAAAAATGGTTCAAATGGCTCTGAATACTACGGGGCTTAACTTCTGAGGTCATCAGTCCCCTAGAACTTAGAACTACTTAAACGTAACTGACATAAGGACATCACACACATCCATGCCCGAGCCAGGATTCGAACCTGCGATAGTAGCGGTCTCGCGTTTCCAGACTGTAGCGCCTAGAACCGCACGGCCACTCCGGCCGGCGCTTGCACGTTACTGAGTAAAATATGTACAGTGATATTGTAAAGAGAATTAATCCTACGAACGTGGTCCAGATATTAGGAACAAAGTTGCGACGTGCTGAATGTGAAAATGAAATCGGCGTCAATGATAGAGAGTTCGCGGGTATATTATGTGACATTGGCGGTGACACAGAAATATAACATTACACTGGATAGAGCCCGCCCGGTTAGCCGTTCGATCTAACGCACTGCTTTCCGGGCGGGAAGGCATGCCGGCCCCGGCACGAATCCGCCCGGCGGTCTTGTGTCGAGTCCGGAGTGCCGGCCAGTCTGTGGATGTTTTTTTAAGGCGGTTTTCCATCTGTCTCGGCGAATGCGGACTGGTTCCCTTTATTCCGCCTCAGTTACACTATGTCGGAGATAACTGCGCAAACACTGTCTCCACGTACGCGTACACCAACATTACTCTATCAGGCAAACATTTGGGCTTACACTCGTCTGGTGTGAGACGTTCCCGGGGGAGTCCACTGGGGGCCGAACCGCACAGTAACCCTGTGTTCGGTGTGGGGCGGCGGTGCGGTGAGTGGACTGCTGTAGCCTGTTGTGGGGTTGTGAATAACTGAGGGCTATGGCGGGGACGAAGCCTCTCCGTCGTTTCTAGGTCCCCAGTTCAATACAATGCACAGGATTGATATACCGATTTTGAAGACAGGAAGAACCCGAAGCGGAAGTGCTATTCAGGCAGTACACGACGTTCCATCTCCGGACCATCAGGAACAGTCAGGTCAGAGTACGAACTATCTCCACCCTAAGATCGAGTCCCAGTGTATTAGAAGACATTGATGACAGCGTTCTAGAGATAGTTTATGAAGACCATAACAATCGTAGCTTCAGTACCTACAGCAAACTAATGAAGCGCTGTAAGTACATTAAAAGTAAATCAAATTTCAGATTAATTCTAAATTATGTGTCTAGCAAAAGGCGAGCAGAATCTCGTTTCAAAGTGAACAGACTATCGCAGTTACAAATTATAAAAGAGCATGTAATATCGCAATTTGATAGAGCAAGGTCGTTTGTATCTACAACTCACTATTGGCATCTGCAAATGTGGGCACAAGAAGCGTCTAAAATGGTTGGCTCGCACAGTTTTAAAGATTCGATTTCCTTTATCGATAATCTTAAGAGTGAATGTGATATTTCATCCAGGCACATCACTACATTTGCCACACGTAAGCACATGAAGACGATAATAGGATAGATCAGAAGGCACAGAAGTTTGTGGAGGAAGTGAACATGTTTATGACAAAGCAGCGTGAGGAGAAAGGAAATGTTTGGAACAGTGAACAGAGTCAATTCCAGTATGAAACATCTCCATCATCAACACTGTCTCAGAGAGGAGAGAAAACTACAGCTAGTATGTTGCAGTCTGTACATAGTTCTACCAACAGCTACAAAACTGACGTGCGTTTATCGGTGACAGGGAGATTAGCGAACATAATAGAAAAACAACAGCTCGACCCCGATCAAGCAAGGTCGAAAATTCGACACGTCTCAGTTTGATTAAATATTTAAAAAAAATAATTTCGTCCATGTAGGACCCCTGCTAACACCTGGCTCAGGACGGTGATCCAGGATTCCTCCATCTGCTCTCCAACACTCAATCCTTGAATACCGGGCCCAGTGCTGTTGCCAGTGATGTTATGTCGACATTGAAAACTAATAATTTGAAAAAGAGAAAAGTCCTGCCGAATATTAGCAGAAATAGCTAGCAAGAAATGTCATGTTGAGTAATGCACTTCAAAGTAGAGAAACAGGAAATAAACTAACGCTTATTCACGTCTGACTGCGAAGGTATTATCTTTATGCCTTTCTTCTTCTTCTTCTTCTTCTACTACTACTGCTACTACTTTTACGGCCTCACTGAACCACTTCAGTCAGTCATTTTCTGGTCATCTTCTTCAACAGGTTTCCTTTCCGAATTGTCCAATATCTTTGCATTCGTTCTGATCTTTTTGGTCGTCCTAATCTGTAAATAGCCTTTTTATTGTTTTTGATGTATTTTTGGTTTAAATCTTATTTTCATGTTTTTCAGTTCCTTTAAATTTTCTGTTTTGTTTTCAAATAGCACTGGATTAATTCTATCTCTTTCATATCCTCTATGATTTCCTTTATCTATCCTACTTGGTGCTTCGTGTTCCAAAGTTTCTTCATAACTTTTATTCTCGAGAGTCTAATTTCTAGTGTCCTCATAATTTGACCAAGAAAGATATTCTTTTTTTCGTATAGTATCTATAAGGGCGCCAGTTCGCTATACACCACTTCATTTGGCACTATCCACCATTGTCCGTCTTTCTGATAGTGTTATTTATGCATCCGTTCGCTTTCTTCTCACTACTTTAGGATTTTGTCAATTCTCTTTTACTCGGCGACTTTGAAAAGAGTTTCACTTCCGTATGTCAACTCTGGTTGAACCACCGTCTTGTAACGTTTTAATTGAGTTTTGGTTGATAGACATTCTTATTGTATGTAGGCCAGGTTATTTTTTGAGCTCTTATTCTTTTGTTAGTTCTTTCTTTCCAGGTAGGTTTCTCGTCCAAGTCGTACATTATAATTTCACGTAGGTATTTAAATTGTTTCACTATTTTTACTTTCTTGTTATTAACTGTTACATGGTTGATTACTAGTCGATCTGCTACCATTATGTCTTTCCGAATGATATCTGGAGTCATGTTTTTTGTACTATGTTTTGTAGGCTTGTTATTTCATTTCTGGCTCCTTGAAGGTTATTAGGTATTAAGGCTAGGTCATCTGTGAATCCCAAGCGATTTAAGTTTAGTTGATCTTTCTTGGCTCCAGTTCTTACGATTTTAGGATTTTCCTTGTACATCCACCCGTCACATACTCTAGAACAGTTTTTCTGGAAAAGAGGAACTTGTTGGTATCTAATGTCTTTCCTGAAGGCGTGTGTCTGGAGTGTAGCCTTATATAGAAGTGAAACGTGCATGATAAGCAGTTGAGACAGTAAGAGACTAGAAGCCCTTGAAATTTGGTGCTGTAGGAGAACGCTGAATATTAAGTGGGTAGATTGCGTAAATAATTACCTAGTGAATCGAATCGGGCCGAAAAGAAGTGTATGGCACAACCTGACTAAAATAAGGGATCAGTTGCTAAGACACGTCCTAAGGCATCAAAGAGTCGTCAGTCTGGTAATGGACGGAAGTGTGAGTGGTAAAAATTGTAGAGTGAAACCAGTGCTTGAATACATAAACAGCTTGAAACGGATGTCGGTTGCAGTACTTATACAAAGATGAAGAGTCTTACTCAAGGTAGACCAGTGTGGACAGCCGCATGAAACCAATCTTCCAACGGAAGATAGAAGCAACCGAAACAGCAGCAGTGGCAACAGCAGCAACGGGCGGCCGGTGTGGCCGTGCGGTCCTAGGCACTTCAGTCTGGAACCTCGTGACCGCTACGGTCGCAGGTTCGAATCCTGCCTCGGGCATGGATGTGTTTGATGTCCTTGGGTTAGTTAGGTTTAAGTAGTTCTAAGTTCTGGGGGACTGATGACGACAGATGTTAAGTCCCATAGTGCTCAGAGCCATTTGAACAGCAGCAGCAACAACAACAACATGTTTACCGCAGTAACTAAATATGTACGACTGAACTAGATCGAAAACTTCCTCGGCTGCTTCGATCTCTCTTAACAATCTTTAACTGAATAACGGTCACAGAGTTCATCAAAATTCATCATAGACGAAACGATATTCAATAAACTGTGTTTTGAAACATACTTTATTTGAATTGTTAATGTTGACTGTATTCAGAGCCACTATTCGAGTAAATGGATGGTCGAACAAACTCTTACAGCGTGGTACTGAACGAAAATGGATTTCGTCTCCCCAGTTATTTGTGCAGTTGTGCGGCTATGTTGCAGAATTCGTAACTCTGACTGCAAGGTGCACTATGTTGCACCACTTAAAGATCCTATTTCGTTGTGAGGCATGTTTTCAACCTTGATACTTCGCTTCCACACGCCCCCCCCCCTCTCCGTTCCGCCCCCCCTCCCCACCCCGCCCCCCACCGTCTCTTCTCTCTAGAGAGCGTTATATGATTTCTCTGTCAGCGTCCGTAGTATAAAATACCTACGATATAAAGTGGACGTAATGTTCAGGATGTATTACAAGACTACTATGTGTAAAACTGAACTTAGTCTCTGAAAACTCCATAGGTCTTGTTTAACCAAAGACTGAAAGTAAACTATTGCATGATTAAGTTTTGCCCCGCGGGATGAGCCGAGCGGTCTAGGGCGCTGCAGTCATGGACTGTGCGGCTGGTCCCGGCGGAGGTTCGAGTCCTCCTTCGGGCATGGGTGTGTGTCTTTGCCCTTATGATAATTTAGGTTAAGTAGTGTGTAAATTTAGGGACTGATGACCTTAGCAGTTAAGTCCCATAAGATTTCACACACATTTGAACATTTTTTGAACATTTGATGAAGTTTTGCGTTGGGCAAGTGGGTCCTTGGAGGGACTGGCGATAGTCGGGCAGGTATAATAGATCTGTGCTTATGTCGTGTTCCAGAGGAGGTCGGCAACTGGAAGCAGTTAATTCCATAAATTACCTGGGAGTAGGCATTAGGAGTGATTTAAAATGGAATGATCATATAAAGTTAATCATCGGTAAAGCAGATGCCAGACTGAGATTCATTGGAAGGATCCTAAGGAAATGCAATCCGAAAACAAAGGAAGTAGGATATAGTACGCTTGTTCGCCCACTGCCTGAATACTGCTCAGCAGTGTGGGATCCGTACCAGATAGGGTTGATAGAAGGGATAGAGAAGACCCAACGGAGAGCAGCGCGCTTCTTTACAGGATCATTTAGTAATCGCGAAAGCGTTACGGAGATGATAGATAAACTCCAGTGGAAGACTCTGCAGGAGAGACGCTCAGTAGTTCGGTACGGGCTTTTATTGAAGTTTCGAGAACATACCTTCACCGAGGAGTCAAGCAGTATATTGCTCCATCCTACGTATGTCTCGCGAAGAGACCATGAGGATAAAATCAGAGAGATTAGAGCCCACATAGAGGCATACCGACAATCCTTCTTTCCACGAGACTGAAATAGAAGGGAGAACCGATAGAGGTACTCAAGGTACCCTCCGACAAACACCGTCAGGTGGCTTGCGGAGTATGGATGTAGATGTAGATCAAGAGTGCAGTGGTAACTGACAACGAACTGCGTGCACCAGCGTGTTGAAGCACTCCTTTACTTCAGCTCGATAAGGCTGTATGAGGGAGACCACGGGGAAAGTTTCAGGATTCTGTTTCGGCAATATTGTTAAGATTCACCTTCACATTGACTACAAGACACAGCCGATTCCGCTACCACACGAAGGAAACTATGCAGTTTCTTCTGAAACCGAATAAGGTTAAGTTATGCGGTAACTGCTAAATGCACACTTGTTCCCGTCGCCCTACATAATGCTAAACCTGTTGCTTAGTACAATCTACATTTGTCTAAACGCATTTCAATTTCTGTAATCAATAAAAAGTTCACGTTCCGGATTCTCGAGGAGCAAATCCCTCTTGCGGACGTCTATTGCTTTCTCTATTTGGCTTTTCAGTTTTGTGGCCATTCATCCACCCAGGATGTGAGCTCATCTCATATAGATGTTGAAATGTACCTCTTGACCGGACACTTCTATCTTGCAGTTTGAGGAGGAATGAAACTTGTTGTACAAGGATCTCGCAGTTCGTCTAAATCGGCCTTGCTGCGTTTCGTGCCTTACACGTCCTGGAAAAGGCACAAGTAAATTACAGAGGCTTTATTCCACAGTCTGTAACGGCTTCAGATGTGTAGCGCATGGCGGAGCAACGCCTTATACAGGGTAATGTCCGGATGGGGCAGAAGGGTCGAAAGTGAAACGAGAGCGGGGTAGAGCGATTTCAGACTCTCAGGCGCCTTCCCCTTCTTCTCCTGATGGGTTGGCACGACGTTAGACGAACACTCCAATAGGTCACCTGGGTAACGTTCCGCTCTGGCCAGGTTAAATACGACTTGTCCCACTGTAGACTGGTGGTGGAGTGACGTAAATAGGACTGTGCGTTATAAAACTGATTTGGCTCCTGGACGTTAGAGCAGCGCCGCTTGTACCCTGTCTGTGAAGCTGCCGCAAACTTCCTGCAGACATCATGTTGTCACTTTCGTGCTGTGCGAACCGCCTGTGGTCGGTCTTTGGTACACCTAAGGTGAGCACTACGCATTATGTAAAGGATCGACTGTAGCAATGGAACCATGGTGCACACTGGCGAATAAGTAGAAATAAAGTCGCCATTCTTAACCCTTTCATACCCTCTGGCTACAATTGTGTACATCAACTTTTTCTCTATCTTAGCTGCAACAGAAGTATTTTTTTCGAATGGAAACATAAGGTAAACATTTGTGAATGTTCAACCATTTCATCGTGTGACAGTGCTGCCAACTGTTGGGCATCGCTATGAAAATATCAGCATGTCAATGCAGCAGTGAGCAGCAGCTCGTGACCACCAAAATACACGAATGTGGTTGGTTCGCTATATTGCACTGTATACTTGAATATTGTTGCTATTTTGCGTGCTAATTATTGAATTATCTTTTTACTGTTTATTGCAATAGAGAATATTTCGTAATTAGTTGCTTTAGTTCATAAAATGAGGCCAAGTGTACAAAATGTGTTTTGGAAACGGGTACAAATTTTTGTATGAATCTTGCATCTAAAAATATTGCCGCAGAAAATAAAGTTTTCCTTCCTTCAGAAGAAAATCAGGTCTGAATGGCTTAAGGAAAATAACAAGAGGTGTAATTGTCTCTTGGGGCCGGCCGTGGTGGCCGAGCGGTTCTAGGCGCTCAGTCCGGAGCCGCGCGACTGCTACGGTCGCAGTTTCGAATCCTGCCTCTGGCATGGATGTGTGTGATGTCCTTAGGTTTAAGTAGTTCTAAGTTCTAGGGGACTGATGACCACAGATGTTAAGTCCCATAGTGCTCAGAACCATTTGAACCATTTGTCTCTTGGGTGTTATGCGTTGATAGTCGTGAACAGTTGACGTATTTACGTGTGCAATAGGACTGTAATTACGTAACTGACTGTTGCCTGCAACACATCTGTTAGAATGGGAATTGCATGCGAACGTGTATTTCATCTCGTCGCTTGTACGCTTTGACCTATACTTAACTTTACTGACTCCGAGAATCTAAACTGTCAATAACTTCAAACCAAATCAAAACTGCATGAATTTACGTAACACAAAACTGAATCTGATGCAACGCTATCGATTTGAAATTGGCCCTGGTAATAAAACAAAAATGGATCAATTTGAAAATAATGATCCTTGTGATTAATGAATGGTATCCCCGAAATAATTATTTTCTTACCTTTATTTGCTCAATGGTAACGATCTTCGCACTGCTCTCCGTTAGTACTTTAAATTGTATAGTTAGCAAGCAGCTGTTGTGCAAGGCTGTTGTTTGCGTACATTTTAATTAAATCGATTATGACGGAGACAATATCTTCTTGAGCAAAATAGACAATCATAAACGACATAGATCTGGAACTGGTATTGACTTGTGGTAAGTAACAATATAACACTAATTTTAAAACTTGTATTTTGACATTTTGAAAATTAATAATGCTAACAATTGACACACAATAAACTAATTATACATTAACAAATAACTTCACAAAGAAAGTTGTTTTGTTACTCATGCAATGCGCGTATTCATAAGTGATGATTGAGACAATGTATAGCACTCACATCCATCCAGTATGGTATCTTGCCCATAAAAACATCATTACTGCCCATAGAGGTTAAGTATACATCCTGCATACATATAACAATACAAACAGCGCGGCCACTCCGCCTGGCTACACCACAATGCTCCTTGCTGTCAGCCGTTCGCTGTACCAATTCAGCAGGATCATGTTTAATATTACAAGAGCAGGTCAATCAATGATTGAGACTGTTGCTTCCGCAACTACAGAAAAGGCCACTGCACCTCTTCAGGAAACATATACTAGTTGCAAGCCACCGCACTGCAGCAATGTCCATGCTTCTTGGGCGGGGGGGGGGGGGGGGGGGGGGGGAGGGAGGGGATGGGGCAGTAGGGGGGGGGGGGGGAGGCACGGAAGACATGAGACATTATTCCTGCTGTTCTTGGTCGGAGCGTGAGTTCCAATGCATACGTAACTGCAACAGAGCTATAACGTCAAGTACTCAATCGATGTAAGAGTTTTAAAATGTATCTTCATTAATTTTAACTCTGTGGTATAGAAACTTCACTGACTGCTGAGCCCATTCACAGGAACAAAAATCCGTAGAAAGCGTTTTGTCTACTTCGCTAACGATGAAGATTTTCCAACCTTGCAAACAGGATAAAGATTTTCGATGGTAAAAGATAGAATCTTATTTGGATGGCCGGCCGCTGGTGGCCGAGCGGTTCTGGCGCTACAGTCTGGAACCGCGCGACCGCTACGGTCGCAGGTTCGAATCCTGCCTCGGGCATGGATGTGTGTGTTGTCCTTAGGTTAGTTAGGTTTAAGTAGTTCTAAGTTCTAGGGTACTTATGACATCAGCAGTTGAGTCCCATAGTGCTCAGAGCCATTTTTTTTACCTTATTTGGATGAAGATATGCTTCCACCCCGTCCAGCCCTCTGAGTATCTGTACAAATTTGTATAAAGAAACTTTTGTTGTTACTTTTTTGCAGATCATCTAAAGATGTGCAGCGCTCTAAACACGCCGTGGAAAAATAACAAGGGTCCAGGAACACCAAGTCACCTTTTTTCCCCGACATACTAGCTGCTTTAAAGTCTTTTAATACTTTCAGTCATCATCGTCATCAGCAGCCCCATCATCAGCAGCCAATTCGATCACTTGGTGATGTGGCCTCTGAGCCGGCGTGCAACGTAGAATCCCCACAGATTCTTCCATTTATGGCGATCTGGAGCTTCCCGTTGCTGGTTCAGTCCGGTTGTCTTCTTTAAGTCTTTGTCCCATCTGTTTAGTGGTCTTCTCCTTGGTCTTTTTTGGTAAACTAGTACTTGTTGTGACCACCTACCATTTTTTTCTTCGAGCGATATGACCAGCTCACTGCCATTTCAAGTTATGTCACTGACCTTTGTTACCTGTCTGATATCGACTGCTTCCTTTCTTTGTACAGCCCAAAATTGATCGTTCCATTCCTCTTAGGGCTACCATTAGTTTTATGACAGTGAACTCATTTAATGTCCGTGTCTCACAGCCATAAATTATTACTGGCAGCACACATTACTCAGTTTTCTTCAGCTATCGAAAGGAAATTTGTTACTTACTAAGGTATCTAGTCCCTTCGTTGTGTACAAAATAATAGCTTTAAAACTGAGAGGTATGTTCTATAAGCTCGTTAGCCTAATTTAATACGTCGAAATGTTTCTAGTTTTAGGTCTCCTTTCGTATTTAGTATCTGAGACAGACAGACATATTCTGTGACCATTTGAAGTTGCATCCTTCCAACACGTATATGTCCATTGATTCGTCATGATCTTGGTTTTATCATAGTTCATTTTTAGGCCAACTTCAGAGCAGACTGACGCCAAGTTCACTAACCAGGATTAGAAGATCTTATAACGCTGTTCTGGACGCGAACAGAGCTGTGCCTTGGCGCCATCTCGACCCTGTCAGTTGCCACACGTACGCCAACATCGCTGCGGAGAGTTCGCTCATACATCATGTGCATTAGCTGCGCTCCCGCAGATCTCGCATCTAATTATTCTAGCGACTCGTAACCTTTCAGAGCGGCCATTACGAATTTTCAACGCTCGGAATAGCATGTATTATCAGGGAAAATTAACGCTGCGGGTAGACGTGCAATTAGCTAATTACAGGTCACGACGTGACATTGCTTCCACGCCGCGGGGTGGGGGAATGATCTGAGAGAAGAAGAATTGCTTGTGTCTATTTCTAGATTTCTGCAACTCTCCGCAGGTGTACGACTTTTGCTTTGGCGCTCTGGAAGTGTCATTACGATTTAAATTGCGAAAGCTGCACCGGTTACTCATATTTTCATGCCTTTCGAGAATTTATTCTCAGTTTCAAGTAGGTTTTTGCATTTGTGTACATAAATATTTTTGCTGATGTTTGAGTATGTGATTTTCTGCCTCTCTTGCGTCTTGTTGAGGTTATAAGCTATTGTGCCTCTTCCACTGTACAGAATATCACACACACACACACACACACACACACACACAAATCATCGCTTACACTAAAAGCGTTTATATGTCCACTTCCAGATTTCGCAGCTAACTTTCCGAGATAAAGTAGTATCAAAATTCGGAGTGTCTAAAAATGCAAAGATTCTACACCGAACAGTCACACTGACGTGACCACCGCCTTTGTTCAGCGTCAACGTGCAGTAACCACTCACAGATGGCAGGCGGGATCACTAGCAGTAGAGGATGTGTAACGCGTGCCGGGGGGAGGGGCAGCAGATAGAGAGTGCGGTCGTTTTCGTAATGCGACAACGGAGCGATTTATCTGACGTCCAAATTGGCATGATCATTGGCTTTCCTGCTACAGGTGGAAGCATTTCCGAAACGGCTGTGTAAACTGTTCGCGTGCTGCCGTGGTTAAAAGTATACCGTGTGTGGCAAAGTAGAGCTTTTCACCTGCCCTTTCAAAGTGAGCTAAGATACTTATGTATTTCCAGTCCCAAATGATTCCTTTAACCTTCCTCTATCCGGAGACGACTGTAAGAAATCTGAAAAATGACTATATTTTAACGAAGACATCTAAAACTGTCCTAATTTTACCCCGTCAAGGTGCGTAAATACAGGAAAGATAAGTTTTTCTTTATTTCAGACAGGAAAACTACGGTACGTCCCTAATTTTACCCAAATATATGCTGTTTCAGGGCTTTGTCAAATAAAACTAAAAATATTTTTAAAACTTGCTTATACAATTAAGAATGAAAAATACAGATACAATGACACATTCGAATCTTAGCGAATCACTATTTCGAAAGACTATTTAGTCAGTATAAAACATTTTAAAGGCATGCAATCTTGTGTGTAGAGTCCTAAACGTCGCCTGAATAAGCCGCGCGGAGTGGCCGTGCAGTTAGAGGCACCATGTCATGGACTGCGCGGCAGCTCCCACCGGAGGTTCTAGTCCTCCATCGGGTGGATTTTGCCGTCACCTACAATTTCAGTTATTTGTCTGGAACAGAGCCCCCTCTGGAAATTCACAATTACAAACTGTCGTTCATTTAAATCTCTGAGTCCTGGGCTAGACCCCTCAGGTGTCCTGCTTCCTTCGTGGATAACGTTGGTATCACTGAAATCTACCGATCCTAGCCTAGCATTTGTATCTAGAAGAGACATCACTTCTTCTTGGCCACGTCGTCCTCTCGGTTTGCCCTCATTTTGCCTTCGATGTAGATGGTACAGATTCTTCTAACCCTTCTGCGGAGATACTTCTGCCTGGTGGGTCACTCAGATTCTTCCACAGGGACATTCCTCATAATTACACTCTCTTGAGGACTTGTTCCCTGTTGGTAGGGAAAAAAACCAGGCTTCTAAAGACAACTCTTCCAGTTATCGTGAGACCCAGTTAAGATCGTTCCAAAAGTCTTTAAAAAGACCAGGCAACCAGTGTTTCAGCACCGATGTGCAGCGACTTCCAGCGGAGGAATCTTTCCAGTTGGAAAGACCCTTCCTCTAATGGACCTTCATTGCCCAAAATTAGGCCACATAAAGAGGCTGCAGGAGATGAGTCGCATTTGGAGGCAAGGTAATGAACTTTATGTTAAGTTGTTCACAAAGACGCAGCACTTCTATGTTGATATAGGAGTTTAAATTATCTCCAAGTAGAACCTTCACGCCATCTTAGCGCCGCAAAATGTTTAACATAAGGTACATAAACGAATTTTCAAAACGCTGGCAGTAAAACCATCTTGATTTTGACCTACTGTAGCGAGCTTCTGCTGATCCATTCTCGGTCCATGTTGTCCATAATATTTTTCTACCTTATAATTGACGTGCAGGAGCTGTACAGGGACACCAAGTCTCCGGCAGCATTGCCGTAAACCATAATCGAGATACATGCTTTAGAAGATGTTTGAACTCTTTCAGGATACTTTGTACCCCTCTTTGTAATAATCTTGTCTTTGCCGCCGTCATCTAACAGATTTGTTTCATCATAGTTTCAAACTCTGTCGGACGAAACACTAGGAAGTTCTTCTTCAGAGTTATCTGATATAGCACTCCGTCTTCAGGCCACAAGTGGCCCATCGGGACCATCCGACCGCCGTGACATCCTCAGTTGAGGATGCAGATAGGAGGGGCGTGGGGTCAGCACACCGCACTCCCGGTCGTTATGATGGTTTTCTTTGACCGGAGCCGCTACTATTCGGTCGAGTAGCTCCTCCGTTTGCATCACGAGACTGAGTGCACCCCGAAAAATGGCCCGGATGGTCAACCAACCAACTGCCGGCCACGCCCGACAGCGCTTAACTTCGGTGATCTGACGGGAACCGTTGTATCCACTGCGCCAAGGCCGTTGCCACAAAGTTATCGTAAAACCGATTAATTAAGTCTTCGTCGACAGCAGTGCGTTCCTTACAGTTCTTTGAAATAATACCTGCTTTAGCTGAGTAGAAAGCCCTGAGCCCATTCTTTACCTGGAAAATTGTCTTGAAATCGCTGTTCTTGTCTCCAGTTTGGGTCAACTTACGCCTTCGCGATGCATCTCATGTCAAATATGAGAGAAATGTGTAATTTATTGCCGGTCGGGGTGGCCGAGCGGTTCTAGGTGCTGCATTCCCAAACTCCGCGACCGCTACGGTCGCAGGTTCGAATCCTGCCTCGGGCATGGATGTGTGTGATGTCCTTAAGTTAGTTAGGTTCAAGTAGTTCTAAGTTCTAGGGGACTGATGACCTCAGATGTTAAGTCCCATAGTGCTCAGAGCCATTTGAACCATTTTTTTGTAATTTATTTTGATACCAACTACGTAAATCTCGGCGAACGGAAGTATGTGGAGCTCACGCTACACGACGTGAAATCCAGAGCATCCGGTCCATCAAACAATACGACTGCGAGAAGGCAAAGCGTTCTCAATAAGATTTATAATGTTGGCCCCAAACATTGTTAATCTTTGTCTTTAGTCTTGCAAAATGACTGTATCAAAACTATTATTGTAATTTCACAACAAAGCAACATAAAAATTAACGCATCTGTCTTTTTGATCAAAGTGCTTGAAAATTCACACGGTAGCACTTTAATGAAATCTTTTACTGGTATTAAACCTTAGACGTGATACTGATATTTTCACAAAAACACTCTGACAATCACTGTGCCGTACAGTCGAAATGATATATGTTAATTAAATTCACTGGCATACCTGTGCGCATGGAACGGTCGTCTGCTCTGCAACTTGTTGCTATTAATCAATTTTTTTGCCGTCATTGCGATGTGCAGTATCTTACAAATTTAAAAAAAATCCTTCTCAGTATACAACTCGCAATGTGTTATGCAAGTGCGCAAGCAGAGTCATGACAGTTAAAAGTGAAAAATGGGAACCTACCCTAACGACTGATAAATCAGAACAAAGACTCAATGTTTACTTATGCTTCGTTAAGCCTTGACAATAATACACCTTTTCATAAAGCTCTCATCTCTAGACAAATTAGAAAAATATTTCTTAATAACTTTCCTGTGTACAATTGTCTTCCTTGACACTTGTTTTAACTATAAGACAAGGCCATACGTTGCTTTATAAAATTCCTACAGAAAACTTCAACCAAATGCAATGCTCTTAAAATAAGGAACTACGTAAAGACTGGATTACCTTAAAAATTAGCTTTTATCATTCTTCTATTCATATCATCACATTTCAAATAGTTCATATGGCTCTGAGCACTACGGGACTTAACATCTGAGGTCATCAGTCCCCTAGAACTTAGAACTACTTAAACCTAACCAACCTGAGGACGTCACACACATCCATGCCCGAGGCAGGATTCGAAACTGCGACCGTAGCAGTCGCGCGGTTCCAGACTGAGGCGTCTAGAGCCGCTCAGCCACCGCGGCCGGCCATCATATTTCCTCGATATTTTTCCTCGGAACGAATTAGTACGAAATCTTCTTTAAATAATTCCTGTTTTCATCCTTTTCACGCCAAATACATTTCCAGACTGTCCAACAAACACTGAAATCACACACACTTCAAAAGACATCTCTGGTCTCAAATACAGTCTCATAAAAGATAATATTATGTCGATACTACAGAGGTTGAATGCATTTATCAAATTCGCAACTTCATTCACACTTATAGTCAAAACTTCCTGAAAATCGAAGTGGCACATTGAACAGTTTCCTTTGAAATACACCGACTGGAAAGCTGAAAGTTGATGTCGCCACGACGTGACGGGCAAACTTTCTTCCTCCTCTTCTGAGAAGACGGTCCTACGACACAAAAATTCCGCTATATTTATCCTGATTTTTTTAGGTGAAGGGTATTCCTCGGAATGGCGTGTTTGTGAGGCGTTTTCCGGGTTGTGACATCGTTCTATACTCGATCGAATGGAGGGCTTTCTTTAAAGTTTCTTTCGAATAATTCCTGTATGTTTTCCCCAATCTGGAAGCCTGCAAGCGAATTTTTCGTCGGGCTAATTTTGGAACATCTGCAGTTTTATATGTTAAGTGCACTATTTAAGCTTGGGGAGTATCTCTGGGACCGTGAGAATTGCTATTTTGTTTGTTTTTATTTGAATGCCAACGAGGATGCGCTTTGTAATTTTAATTGAAATATTAAAGTATTTTTTTCGTACTAGATCTTCTTAAATGCAATTAACAATGCGTTGGAAGACAATAATGTTTATAATCTGGCAAAGCATGAACTTTAACATTATCCTAGACTACAATTTAATTTGCTTTCTACTCAGTGGCGTATCTAGATAAAGTGAATATGTATCATACGGTCAAAACGTTGAGCTGTTGAGTGAACCAGATATTTCAGCGATATTGGAAACTCGGTCTTAACAATAACACAACACGAAGATACCGAGAGGTTACTTTGGGACAGTCCCAAAGTTCTCCCACTAACCTATGATTTTTTAAAAATTTGTGCGTCGTAACGAATCATTAGATAATAATTTTGATTTGCTGCTCTAAAACTGTGTCATGACATGCTTAAAGTAATGTGCCTACCCGACAACACTCTTTAAAAAAATAGTTTTTGAACCGCCGGAGTAAGTAAACACAACACAACAGATCATACGAAAAAGCACTGAGGCAGTCGGCGGTGGGTAGAAGGCTTTCGAATATGGCCGCAAGGTGTCATCTCACGCTAACGGTCGATTCGTCATTGAAAAATACAATAGCCCTATAAAATGGTGGACGGAGATTTAAAACTAAACAGTTGCGATCAGCCCCAAAGTTACCTCTGTAGTCCCAGATTAAACCCAGAATATGGTATTAACTTATTTTGAGTTACTGAAGTGCTTTTTTATCATCAGCTAACCATTTCACATGTTTATTTCATTATTCATTTTATTATGATTTTATTTTTCAGCATTCGTAACAGGGAAGACACAACACTTCGCTGTGGTACCGATTCGCTATTGGCGTGATTTTATTACTAACTTGCAACGTCCCTTCTCACTTATTGTATGTCAGAGAAAAAGTTCGAGGAATTTTTTTCTTTTAATCAATCACACGGCATAGAACGACTAACAAACTGCGATACGCAAATTCCATTTCCTAAAATTCAATCGGTCCACATCCTCTGTTACGCCGCTCCCAACATTACCTTGAGACCACAACCTTAATTCTGGTAATGAAATTAAAAAATATATATTTGAGTTGGTGCATGTGGTACACCAACTTAAAAGATGAATCACGTTTTATATTCCATCGAACAGACGGCAAACACCTTGCAAGAATAGTCGGTCGAGTCCAGGCCGAAGGAAAGAGCGTTATGATCTGCGGAATGTTTTCGTGACATTCTCTGGATAGTATGTTTTTCTGAAAGGCACAATGGATCAACACAAGTATGCATTTATTCTTGGGGACAGAGCATCGAGTGACATTATACTAAGCGCACTATCCGAAAATTACCTCGAGCAATTAAACAGAGAACTGAGTCGTGGAGATAACATCTTGGACCTACTGATAACAAACAGATCCGAACTTTTTGACTCTGTAAGCGCAGAACAGCGCATCAGTGATCATAAGGCTGTTGCAGCATCCCTGAATATGGAAGTAAATAGGAATATAAAAAAGGGGAGGAAGGTTTATCTGTTTAGCAAGAGTAATAGAAGGCAGATTTCTGACTACCTAACAGATCAAAACGAAAATTTCTGTTCCGACACTGACAATGTTGAGTGTTTATGGAAAAAGTTCAAGGCAATAGTAAAATGCGTTTTAGACAGGTACGTGCCGAGTAAAACTGTGAGGGACGGGGAAAACCCACCGTGGTACAACAACAAAGTTAGGAAACTACTGCGAAAGCAAAGAGAGCTTCACTCTAAGTTTAAACGCAGCCAAAACCTCTCAGACAAACAGAAGCTAAACGATGTCAAAGTTAGCGTAAGGAGGGCTATGCGTGAAGCGTTCAGTGAATTCGAAAGTAAAATTCTATGTACCGACTTGACAGAAAATCCTACCAAGTTCTGGTCTTACGTTAAATCAGTAAGTGGCTCGAAACAGCGTATCCAGACACTCTGGGATGATGTTGGCATTGAAACAGAGGATGACACGCGTAAAGCTGAAATACTAAACACCTTTTTCCAAAGTTGTTTCACAGAGGAAGACCGCACTGCAGTTTCTTCTCTAAATCCTCGCACAAACGAAAAAATGGATGACATCGAAATAAGTGTCCAAGGAATAGAAAAGCAGCTGGAATCACTCAACAGAGGAAAGTCCACTGGACCTGACGGGATACCAATTCGATTCTGCACAGAGTACGCGAAAGAACTTGCCCCCCTTCTAACAGCCGTGTACCGCAAGTCTCTAGAGGAACGGAAGGTTCCAAATGATTGGAAAAGATCACAGGTAGTCCCAGTCTTCAAGAAGGGTCGTCGAGCAGATGCGCAAAACTATAGACCTATATCTCTGACGTCGATATGTTGTAGAATTTTAGAACACGGTTTTTGCTCGCGTATCATGTCATTTCTGGAAACCAAGAATCTTCTCTGTAGGAATCATCATGGATTCCGGAAACAGCGATCGTGTGAGACCCAACTCGCCTTATTTGTTCATGAGACCCAGAAAATATTAGATACAGGCTCCCAGGTAGATGCTATTTTCCTTGACTTCCGGAAGGCGTTCGATACAGTTCCGCACTGTCGCCTGATAAACAAAGAAAGAGCCTACGGAATATCAGACCAGCTGTGTGACTGGATTGAAGAGTTTTTAGCAAACAGAACACAGCATGTTGTTCTCAATGGAGAGACGTCTACAGACGTTAAAGTAACCTCTGGCGTGCCACAGGGGAGTGTTATGGGACCATTGCTTTTCACAGTATATATAAGTGACCTAGTAGATAGTGTCGGAAGTTCCATGCGGCTTTTCGCGGATGATGCTGTAGTATGCAGAGAAGTTGTAGCATTAGAAAATTGCAGCGAAATGCAGGAAGATCTGCAGCGGATAGGCACTTGGTGCAGGGAGTGGCAACTGACCCTTAACATAGACAAATGTAATGTATTGCGAATACAGAGAAAGAAGGACCCTTTATTATATCATTATATGTTAGCGGAACAAACACTGGTAGCAGTTACTTCTGTAAAATATCTGGGAGTATGCGTACGGAACGATTTGAAGTGGAATGATCATATAAAATTAATTATTGGTAAGGCGGGTGCCAGGTTGAGATTCTTTGGGAGAGTCCTTAGAAAATGTAGTCCATCAACAAAGGAGGTGACTTACAAAACACTGGTTCGACCTATACTTGAGTATTGCTCGTCAGTGTGGGATCCGTACCAGGTCGGGTTGACAGAAGAGATAGAGAAGATCCAAAGAAGAGCGGCGCGTTTCGTCACAGGGTTATTTGGTAAGCGTGATAGCGTTACGGAGATGTTTAATAAACTCAAGTGGCAGACTCTGCAAGAGAGGTGCTCTGCATCGCGGTGTAGCTTGCTGTCCAGGTTTCGATAGGGTGCGTTTCTGGATGAGGTATCGAATATATTGCTTCCCCCTGCTTATACCTCCCGAGGAGATCACGAATGTAAAATTAGAGAGATTCGAGTGCGCACGGAGGCTTTCCGGCAGTCGTTCTTCCCGCGAACCATACGCGACTGGGACAGGAAAGTGAGGTAATGACAGTGGCACGTAAAGTGCCCTCCGCCACACGCTTTTGGGTGGCTTGCGGAGTATAAATGTAGATGTAGATGTACATCCAGATTGCCAGCTGTAGTGGGCGAGTGGCTCTAGGCATTTCAGTCCGGAACCGCGCTGCTGATATGGTCGCAGGTTCGAATCCTGCCTCGGGCATGGATGTGTGTGATGTCCTTAGGTTAGTTAGGTTTAAGTAGGTCTAAGTCTAGGGGACTGATGACCTCAGATGTTAAGTCCCATAGTGCTCAGAGCCTTTTGAACGGTGTCGGAAAAACATGTCAGTGCTCACGTGGGAGTTAACGGGCGATAATTAGGCAGGAACAGTGCAGGTGGAAGCACCGCCTGCGCTATTGGGTTTACGTCAGCGGCACGCAGTAGGGGCCCGCCACCTGGCGCGCACGCACCGCCGAGTCCTTGTCTGCAGGCTGCAGGCGGCTGCCAGACGCAGCGTCCGGCCGGCGCCCACACGCGTCCTCGGCTGTCGCCGCGCCGCCGCCCCTGTTCCCTAATTGCGGCTGCAGATGGCTATCTGGCGGGACCTGGCCACAGCCCGCCGCTGCCCCGGCGCACCGGCGCGGAGGCCCGCTCCCTCCTCCCTCCCCGTCCTCTTCTTGTTTCACCATGAGACTCCTCACCCGCGCTCGCGTCCGAACGGCGGAACCGGTTTTCGCAGCAATAAAACGTCTCCATTACGGCCGTAAAAAGCGCCGCCTCTATCGGCCGGCGGGAAACTCGTACGACGCGTCGGCAACGCCGCGGGCCCCGTGTTTGCCAGCCGGCGGAAGCCGGGGTTTGACTGCGCGCAGTGGGGAGCGGCCGTGTTACACACGTCTTTTATCTCTCTACGCCGATGCTGCGCCGGCCGGCTACTACACACGTTACGCCGAGGGGCCGCCGTAGGCGAATGTTTATGTTTCACTAGTTGCCGACTAACGGCTGAGGTTGGTAAACAGCGGAAATGCTGTGTAGCTCGGCGTGATAACGGCTGACTAGACATGGAGAAGTAGCAGAAACGATTTCTGTGTAAGGACCGTTCGAGTGACAGTTTCCGAAAACCCACTAAGTGTTTCGAAAAGGTTCTTCCAATTTCACTCTATTTCCTACGTGAATGACGATAGGAACTGGGATAAAGTTTATCTAACGCATTGAAACTGAAAGTTTACTCTGATGGCCAAGGGCGCCCACGTTATAGGCTAGCCCCTCTATTTTTGAGGGAAAGCAGTTTCTCTTTCAAGAAAACAATTTAAAGGTCAATAACATAGGTCTTTAAAATGGTCGCCGGCCGCGGTGGTCTCACGGTTCTAGGCGCGCAGTTTGAAAATACACCATACCCCCAGGTCTAGACCCCCCCCCCCCCCCCCTCCGTCCGCCCACTACCCTAAAAATGGGCGCGCTTGTTGGTGGCGGTTAGAAGCTGGCGGTATATTACATGTAAGGGCGCCATTACGGAAGTATGTAAGGGGTCGGGGCAGGAGTTGAGACCTGAGAATATGGAGTATTGTTAATATTTTGGAAGACGATTGGCGAATTGCAAGTAGCCACAAAAGGTTCCAGTTCCGACACTGTTGAAAACCTACATAATATCGACTTTTAAATGATGTCCTTGAAAGAAAAACACCTGACTCCACCGTATTTTTTCCTTTCCCTGAGAGCTAGGGAAGTTACGGACGCCGCCCTTGATTACATGTAGTTGCCGGTATGACTCTCCCAGCTACATCTCCAACGCATGTGAATATATTGGAGATTTCGCTTTGTTCGAGAACATGCTGAAAATTTCAATTTTCGTCAGGATGAGGTACCTCCGCACAGGCACCCGCGTCAACGTATCAGCCGTACGTATCGCACTGTGGCACTGAGCTCTAAGGTCGCTTGACCTTACGGTGTGTGTGTGTGTGTGTGTGTGTGTGTGTGTGTGTGTGTGTGTGTCGTGCAGCGGACATGGGGAGGTCTAAGTGCCTCCCCTTCCGGCATTCTTGGTGAACTGCTACTTCGCATAGTAGAAGAAGTGGGTGCATGCTCGAAAAAGTATGCGACAACTCTATCATTTGCATCTTTAATAAACGTAAATATGGTCCATAGTAGGCTGTAATGTGATTTTTATTTCATCGTGCGATTAGATATTTTCGACTACTTTCATTGTCAAGCACCTTTAAAACCAACATCGCCATGTGTAAATAATATATCCACACCTCACATTAAGATAAATCATTACTGCACAAATTTATTACAACCACGTGGTAACTTAGCATGTGGTTATACGAAATTTGAACGTACATTTAAATATAAGAAATGCACTTGTAAAATCAGATAGCTGTTTTGAAAATATGAACTTCGTAGTCCTATGGGTAAGTTACAACTGAGTAGGTTAGAAACATAACTCACATGCTCCAGAAACATAAATTTTCACAAATGACTAGAAACGCGTTTTACATGCGTCGTGCTCGTGTCCCAAATATTGACATCAGTATGTACAAGAACAATGGCTACAAATCATTATGTATATTTCAGATCATGTTTGCTTATTGAGAAATTACAATTATTTAAGGATATATTATGGATCATGTAAATTTTGCTAATGAGCTATGGAACATGTAAGTTTTGACAATCCCCATTTTGGATCTTGTGAGTTTTGGTACTGAGCTGTTTGGACGATGTTGGTTTCACGGAAACTATCGTGTTGCGACTCGATATGCAATACTTTTTGGTTCCGACCGCAAGCCACTTTCTCTTCTACAATGTATTATTGTAGTCCCCAAAATAACTGAACAGAACAGAAAACACACTCCACTGGCATCAATATTTACTACTACACAAGAAAATGGCGCCGAGTGAGCTAATCGCTGATTGGTCAAGATGAGATACGGGACAAAACTCACAAAATCCGGCAGATCATGAGACTTTTGAAACTAACCATGAAGTTTAACACCGGTTTTCTCAAGGATCTTGTGCCAAATGTGAATAACTGTTTCGTGAATTATGTTCTATGTATAAAGCTATATGAGAATATGTCGGCATCTCAATTTTCATTATTTTGGAGCATGTGAGTTATGACTCTATCCTACACAATTCACCCCACGTTTCTGTCTTTATTGAAGTAGCGGTACCGTCTCGCGAAAAGGGATGCATCCTCATTTTGTGATGGCTTTGTATCTTAGGCACTAAAACTTCGTTTGGAGCAAGCCGCAATTGTAACAAGGATGTTACACTTCGTTTGTTTATACAATACATAACTATACACATTAGCATTACTTCACAGTGTGAGAGTTCAGGTCACTTTTTAAGAATTTTTCACGGCACTTACACACACATAAAAAGAAAAGGTTTTGCATCACCACAGTTCTCAGAACTCCTGACTGTGGATACTGTATCACAGACACAGTCCCTTTCACTGTTCAGAGATATCACTAACCCCGCTCAAAGATGTAAACAACCATGCATGAGCAGCGCCTACTAGACGGAGGGGGTCCGACAGCTGATCAGTTCCAGTCATTCCACCAGGAATGAGGTACAAGCCTCGTGTTATCTGTAGTTCAACCATTCCTAGACGGTCAATACCGCTATTCGAACGTGTCCGCATTGTTACTTTGTGTCATGAAAAGGCTCTCAACAAGGTAAGTGTCCAGGCGTCTCGGACTGAACCAAAGCGATGTTGTTCGGACACGAAGGAGATACAGAGAGGCAGAACTGTCGATGACATGCCTCGCTCAGGCCGCCCAGGGGATACTACTGCAATGGATGACCACTACCTACGAATTATGGCTGGGAGGCACCCTGACAGCAACGCCACCATGTTGAATAATGCTTTTCGTGCAGCCACAGCACGTCGTGTTACGACTCAAACTGTATGCAATAGGCTGCATGATGCGCAACTTCACTCCCGACTTCCACGGCGAGGTCCATCCTTGCAACCACAACACCATGCAGTGCGGTACAGACGAGTTTAACAACATTCCGAATGGACCGCTCAGGATTATTGTTGTTGTTGTTTGTTGGCAAGGTCTTATGGGACACAACTGCTAAGGTCATCGGTCCTTAAGCTTACACACTACTTATCTAATTTAAACTAACTTACGCTAAGGACAATACACACACCAATGCCCGAGGGAGGACTCTAACCTCCGACGGGGGGAGCCGCGTGAACGCTCAGGATTTGCATCACGTTCTCTTCACCGATGAGTGACGCGTATGCCTTCAACCAACCAATCGTCGGAGACGTGTTTGGAGGCAACACGATCAGGCTGAACGCCTTAGACATACTGTCCAGCGAGTGCAGCAAGGTGGAGGTTCCCTGCTGTTTTGGGGTGCCATTATGTGGGGCCGACGTACGCTGCTGATGGTCATGGAAGGCGCCTTAAGGGCTGTACGATACGTGAATGAATGCCATCCTCCGACCTATAGTGCAACCATGTCGGCAACGTATTGGCGAGGCATTCGTTTTCATGGACGACAGTTCGCGCGCCCCTCGTTCACTTCTTGTGATTGACTTCCTTCAGGATAACGACATCGCTCTACTAGAGTGGCCAGCATATTCTCCAGACATGAACCCTATCGAACATGCCTGGGATGGATTGAAAAGGGCTGTTTATTGATGTCGTGACCCACCAACCACTCTTAGAGATTTACGCCGAATCGTTGTTGAGGAGTGAGACAATCTGGACCAACACTGCCTTGATGAACTTGTGGATGATATGCCACGACGAATACAGGCATGCTTCAATGCAAGAGGACGTACTATGGGTATTAGAGGTACCGGTGTGTACAGCAATCTGGACCACCACCTCTGAAGGTCCCTCTGTTTGGTGGTACAACATGCAATGTGTGGTTTTCATGAGCAATAAGAAGGGCGGAAATGGTGTTTATATTGATCTCTATTCCAATTTTCTGTACATGTTCCGGAACTCTCGGAACCGAGGTGGTGCAGAACTTTTTTTGATGTTTGTAGAAGGCCTATGTTTCTGCACTGGAACAGGCGTTATCAGTTAACGAGTGTCAATGCAGTAAAGAAAGCCCTAGTCAACTCCAACCTTCGTTTCAACATTACGGTGGTGTATTAGACGATATGAAGATGGGAGAACCGCATGACCCAACATACAGAGGAAAACGTACAACTAAATGTGGAGTTCGATACACGCAGAAAGCTAATTTCTCACGCAAACTAAATGTCGCGAGAGCGATACTGGCAAAAAAGAAATCAAACAGAGGCTGAACTCAGGATAAGTGACTTTTTATTTGGAATCGCGAGAAACCAATAAGTGATTAAAGTGTTTCAGACTTTACGAAACACATGAAGGAATAATAATAAAAAATAAGTTCTTGCAGTGGTTCATTTAATTAAGATGTAAGCAGTCTTTGCTGAAATGAATGTTCTTTGAGGAAAACAATGCATGTGACGTTTCGATTTGCTGTTAGCAGTATCCTTGACTTTGGCAAAAAAGAGTGACTTCCGAAACAAACTGCGAACGATGCGTTGTAGGTACGGCGTGCTTCGTTTCGGGATTACATCCTTGGAAAACGTAAGTAAAGTAATTACTTTTCAGAGATATGCATTATCCCTATTGTATGAATCAGAAAGTTACGCATTTCGTTTCTTTTGCTGTCGATAATAGACCGTACCTGCGTATCCGTTCGCACCAAGAAACATAACGTGCAGACACGTAACATAACCATTAGTTTTAGAAGATTAATTAGCACTGATTTTAAACGTACGCTGACAATAAAAGATTGCCTATGTCATACTAATTTAAATAATGAAGTAATTGAAATTAACATGAAAATGTTCTAATGCTGACTGGAAACTGTTACATTTGTTTCATTGTTGCTAGGAGGAGAAAGTAAGATGTTTCTCTCGACAACAGTCAGATTAAGCAGTATATTCTGTAGCTCTCATGGACGACGTGATACGGTGTTGGTATCATTATTAACAGCTGAATGTTCTTACCCACCAACCAGCGCTTCATCTTATTGTACGCGACTAAGTATGAGTTGCTTTGTTTATTCATTTATGCACTTCTCGGTTTCCTCAACTGTGAATTCGCCACTGCTGTACCAAGGAATACTGAGTTTATTAAAAGATAGAGGCACAAACGTTTTCCATACCTTACGTTGTATCAGTAACACAACATGACATTCAATGAAATTATTTTATTGTTACACGAACATAAAATAGTGAATTCGGCAACGTAGCAATAAAAGTAGACAAGTTAGCGGAAAATAAATTTACTGGAAATATCACGGAATACATTATTCATCTTTCCTGCAATAATCAGAATCATTCAGAATTACATGAATATCCGTAGAACTTGCACAATTCCAGATAAAGGCATTACTATGCAATCATCCGCAGTTTGGAAACTGTAATTAACGCACAACTATTATTATTGCGTCTCTTTACTCACTAGTCGCTTTTCAGACACGGTTTATTTGATGATAATGTGGGCGTTAAAAATAAAATTGTCGTGATAAGTTTTCTAGATACACAGCTGAATACCTGTATTTCGTAGTGTCCTCACAATCAATCTCTCTCTCTCTCTCTCTCTCTCTCTCTCTCTCTCTCTCTCTCACACACACACACACACACACATATATATATATATATATATATATATGACGAAACTGCATCGAACTTCACTGACTGGTACAGCGAATGCTGGAGAAATGCGGGCAGGAAGCTTTTCAGTTTGATGCCTCGGAACTTTGTTTTTCAAGAATTCAAGTCACAACTGTCTTTTTTGTGTATGGGTTCACGGCCGTGTAAATTTCTTAAAATAAGTCATTTTCCTGCGTAGACTGTACTTGCATTTCAAGTGAACACTTTATTTCACTCTTAACTTAGCAAAATTCGCCCACTTGGGCACTGTCAACAAAAATTGTTATTACCGCAGTTATTCACAACTCTGTGCGTGGTGCGCATTTTCGATACAATTTTAAATAATAGTTTTAATAAAGGTAAGCTGCTGACCCAGTTTCCTGCATCATGTTGGAGGTTCATAAATTGTGTTATGCTTAGTTCACCTTATGATCCACACAGCAGTATGTGATGGTGTTCCTAATAAAAGTTTCGCACAGCCATAGAATATGTAGGCACACTTATCACATATCTTAAGTCCATATGTAAAATGAAAAAAAGTGCCAACACGTATGCAGATTTTGGCACTGAGTTTGTTTGCTGGCATGCATGAAAATATTTCTTTAATCAAATCACAGTATTTCCTTCACAGTACAACGACTCCTGCGCGGTACAAAAGTAAACAGTACTAAAATAACACAGATTACTTTTTAGATGGCAGCTAAAGAACTTATTACGCAGAGATCGTTTTACAAATGTGGTAAATAATGAGTAAACTGCAGCTTCGTGAGATTGAAATATGTGACAAACGTCTCTGAAGCGAACTAGCGGTGTTTGCATACAACTGCTAGATGTTTCAACGAAACTCATATTAACAAAGGAGATGACTGATACTATGATTTCAGTACACAGTAGGGGGCATTGACGTTAAAAGATACATGTAATTAAATGTAATTATTTTCATTCACTGCGGTGTTCTGAAATTATTTTCCATGAAGGTGAGTGTTCCGCAAGGACTATTTCACAACACGTTTGTGAATGGAAAAATGCGGAATAAATTATTTTTGTAATTTTTATATCGACTATGCAGCTTAACTAAGCGATTCATTGTGTCTAGGATGTGAGTTCCACAAATGATCCTCTCATCTGTTTGCTCTTACAAAAACTGAATGATACCTAAATTGTCGGTTTCGTTCTCAAAATAGGTTATAAATGTTCTGTGTAGTAATCGTTGTAATCTATGGTATACTGACGCTTTTTAACGCTTTAAGATATTCTCCCGCTTTACTACTATTTTTTTATATATTCAAATATTTCGTTATATGCACTTTGAGCTATAAAGATGGTTTAATTTTTTATATTTCTGCCATTTGTGAAAAGGACAAATTTAATTCTTGTGGCTTTGCAAACTAATTATTGTTAGTGTGTGTTGGAGACAACAACACACTTGTAGAATGTTATAGAACACTGTGCCTGATTTGTTCACGACTTAGTACGTCCAACGCGCCATGACGGTTGTTCTTTCGCATGCGAATACTTGGGGCTCCTCACATCTGCAGCGACTGCCTAAATCTACCCATCTGAGATCTATAAATAATGTGTGGGATTATTTCAGTAACAAATTAGAGAGAAACATTGTACGACGTGACAGTCGAATCGTGCGAGTGATGTGACCGCACTGAACAACTAAGATCAGGGTTTAACCGTCCCTCGATGGCGCAATCATTAGTGCCAGAGACGGAGGCGGACACGGGGCTGAAGACGCCGATGAGCTAGCGGCGGGAGTGAAAGGCAGAGCTGGATGATGGCAAGTCGCCGGTGCCAGTTTGGTTTTTGATTGTGAGTGCAGATTTCTTTTCTAATAAATAATCGCATACCGCATCTATAGGTAATTACTCAGAAAGCCACTGTACAGTGCATATCACAGGGTTTATCCCACGAATATTATCGATTTTTTTTGTCCTATCCTATTTTTGAACTGAGCGAGGAAAAATGACAATTTAGATGCCAATGTAAGTGCCTTATTCTCTCATATTGTGTAATCTTGGTCCTTATGCGAGATATACGATGGTGGTAGCATTATGGTCACATAGTCTTCTTCGAATACAAGTTCTCTAAATTTAACTTCCAGCGCTTTGCTTAGTCTTTCTTCCAAGAATTCCTATTAAGTTCCCCAAGTTTCTGCAACACTTTCCTACCAGTTATACTTACCCTTCGAAATTCTAGCAGCTTAACTCTTAATTCGTTCGACATCTTTTATCATATCTAATGATAATGGCTGAAATCTCTGAGCCAGTACCCTAGAATTGGTCGTGATAGCGTCTCGAATGAGATTTTCTTTAGAGATGCATCGTATTTTCCCCAGAACCTTTCCAATAATTCTAAGTCATCCATTCACTTTCTGTGATGATGGTTTTACGAGATAGTCCCATTTTACATCGCTTCTTAGCATTCCCTTACTTACGCGATGTGAAGTACTCAAGATGTGTACCACTAATTTTGTTATAAGATGGTATGGGGTCCTTTGTTATAAGCTTTATCTTATAAGGGGCAGTCAAATGAAAATGAGACACAGGGGAAAAAAGTAAGTAAACTGTTATTATTTCAAAAGTAATCGTCATAGCGGTTAATAGATTTATCCCAGTGGGAGACAAGACAGTGATTGCTTTCGTGGACAATATTTGTGGCTGCCTATGGAACTATGATAGTACCCAGGAGTGCACCTCTTCGTTCGAAGCAGTTCGATGACCACCAATTTCTTTCTTCAGGGCTCCAAAAATATGGAAATCGTGTGGGGAGAGATCGGGACTCTCCGGAGGATGCATAAAGGCTTCTCAGAGAAACTTGTGCAGCGTAGTCGAAGCAATAGGGATGCCAGCCCGGCAAAAGTCATGATGACGATTTTCTTTGACTGCAAGGGCTCGCTGGTTCCATAGGCAACCTGAAACATTTTTCCACAGAGACATTCACCGCCTTGTCTCACAGTAGGATAAGTATTAACAAGTATGGTGATTACTTTTGAAATAATGAACAGTTTATTTCCTTTTTTCCACCTGTCTCCTTTAGATTTGACTGCCCCGTGTTCATCTATCCACCATTTATTGTCAAATTTACCCTGCAGTTCCTTACGATCATCTAAAGAGGATACTTTCTGTACAAAACTATAGTCAGTGATCGCCCGCATCTCGTGGTCGTGGGGTAGCGTTCTCGCTTCCCACGCCCGGGTTCCCGGGTTCGATTCCCGGCGGGGTCAGGGATTTTCTCTGCCTCGTGATGGCTGGGTGTTGTGTGCTGTCCTTAGGTTAGTTAGGTTTAAGTAGTTCTAAGTTCTAGGGGACTGATGACCATAGATGTTAAGTCCCATAGTGCTCAGAGCCAAGTAAAGTAAAAGTCAGTGATCAATCTCGTAACGCTGCATATCCTGTCTGATAAATCGTTTACGTATACTGAAAACATTAGAGGTCCTGAAACTTCCTGTCAGATTAAAACTGTGTGCCGGACCGAGACTCGAACTCGGGACGTTCGCCTTTCGCGGGCAAGTGCTCTGCCAACTGAGCTACCCTAGCACGACTCACGTCCCGTCCTCACAGCTTTACTTCTGCCAATACCTCGTCTCCTACCTTCCAAACTTTACAGAAGTTTTCCTGCGAAGGTAGGAGACGAGGTACTGGTAGAAGTAAAGCTGTGAGCACTGGGCGTGAGACGTGCTAGGATAGCTAAGTTGGTGGAGCACTTGCCCGCGAAAGGCAATCTGCCAGGAAGTTTCGTATCAGCGCACACTCCGCTGCAGAGTGAAAATCTCATTAGAGGTCCTGTTGCAAAAAATATCCTGATTTGCCACCGCATAACATTCTGATAGTTAGACAATAAGAGAAATGAGAACACCGGATTTATGACGCGACACAGTGAACTGTTGAGAGTTAATTCCGATTTTAATCACAGGAGCGTCCAAGAGTACAGTCATCGCTTCCGACAGGGCGCAGAACGAGCGCTACTTTAGTTCAACTGCGAGCGCCTCTCCGTGAGTGCGTAATCCCTGCTCCGGGCCCGATAAATTCAGACAACGCCGCGAGAGCATCACTAGAGTGGGTCGTGAGGCAGCAGCAACTCCACCTGGAGATGTCAATTAGTTGTTTCGATGAAGTACTGTGGAATTTGCATAAGCCTATCTGGCGGAAAACCCGAGAAGTGTCTTTATACTAGATGATGATGATGATGATGATGATGATGATGATGATGATGATGTTTGGATTGTGGGGCGCTCAACTGCGCGGTTATCAGCGACCGTACAAATTCCCAACCTTTGCTCAGCCAAATCCCGCCACTTGAATGAATGATGATGAAATGATGAGGACAACACAAACACCCAGTCATCTCGAGGCAGGTGAAAGTCCCTGACCCCGCCGGGAATCGAACCCAGGACCCCGTGCTCGGGAAGCGAGAACGCGACCGGGTGACCACGAGCTGCGGACGTTTATACTAGAGGTCCTATTGCGGGGCACGCTCAATGTTACTTTAGTTTCTGTGGAACACTTGCCGGCCAGTATCGAACGTCTTTCGTAGTCTAGGAAGACAGAATCTATCTGTTCACACCTGCTTTTACCATTTGCATGTTGACGTGTACGTGTAAAGCAAGCTGTATTTCGCACGAGTGGTTTGTTTCCTGAATCCGTGATGACAGTTTGAAACATTCTCGTTATTTTCCAGGAACGTCATAACGGTTGATCTTAGAAAATATTCTAGGGTCCTTCAGCACCCCACGAACTTAGTGACGGGTAGGTGAAGGATGGGAGGATTCGATGTGAGAGTAGTTGGGAGGGCACAGAGATACCAAAAACGGCGCTCTCCGGGAAGCGCGGGGAAGGGAGTGGGCCCGTTTTAGAGCCGGAGGCTGCAGCGCGTGGCCACTGCGACGCGCCGCCGACTGCGGCGACGCAGATGCCAGCAGCGGCGGGTCCATTCCGTTCTATCCCGCCCTCGGAATGCAACGTCGACCCGACCGTAACTCTGATTTATCGCCTCAGCCGCTCCGTGTCCAAGCAGGCACGAAGAAAAAGTCACCCGCCTTAATTGAATGGAATGATAGATTCTTCGCCAGCCTTTATCGTGTCTCTGCACGTGACGTAAATTGCAGTGTTAAATCACTCACGGTGCACTGCTGCGCTTATGAAGATATATGTTTGGAGAGGGAGGTCTTTCCTTTTGATGCTAAACAAATATAGCGACCTCTCGGCACCAGGTTGGACTACGTACTCTCTCTCTCTCTCTCTCTCTCTCTCTCTCCTCTCCTCTCCTTCAGTCTTCAACTTTTCTTGTCCCTCACACTCTCTTTTATAATGTGTGTGTGTGAGGGCGATGTGTGTGTATGAGGGCGCAGGAGGTCACACGTGCGCTTAAGTACAAACTGGGGTACTTCATTTGGATGCAAACCAACTCTAATAATGGTAAGCTGTGCGCCTGCTTAGCTGAGTACTAACGTTTTTGTCTACCATGCAGCGGGCCTGGGTTCGATACGAAGCCGAGTTGTTGATTTTTTCCGCTCGTCGACTGGGTATTGTGTTGTCCTCATCATCGTCTCACTGTCACCGACGCGCAAGTCGCTCAATGTGGCGTCGCCTGAAATAAGAATTACAACACGGCGGCCGAACTTTTCCGGGTGGGGCCTCCAGGGCATCAATGCAACACGATCATTTCACATTTTCAATGGAAAGCTATGCACCAAGGTAGGCAACAGAAAAGTATGCAAAAGAGCGTTAACTCAATAAATGATTTAACAAATTGACGGATAAGCGTGTGTTGGGTTATCAGTGGCCCGTACAGAAGCTCGAAAATGGTTCAAATGGCTCTGAGCACTATGGGACTTAACAGCTATGGTCATCAGTCCCCTAGCACTTAGAACTACTTAAACCTAACTAACCTAAGGACAGCACACAACACTCAGTCATCACGAGGCAGAGAAAATCCCTGACCCCGCCTGGAATCGAACCCGGGAACCCGGGCGCGGGAAGCGAGAACGCTACCACACGACCACGAGCTGCGGACCCGTGCAGAAGCGGAACAAAAAGTCGTGAGTGCTTTGTATTCCTGCTGCGCTACAATCTGGAACCGTGCGATCGCTACAGTCGCTGGTTCTAATCCTGCCTCCGGCGTGGATGTGTGTGATGTCCTTAGGCTACTTGTGTTTATGTAGTTCTAAGTTCTAGGGGACTGATGACCTCAGCTGTTAGTCCCATAGTGCTCAGAGCCATTTGAACCATTCCTGCTGCCTGGTAGCGAATTGAGACTCCTCAGGTCGAGTGCCTTGCTTTCGAACTGTGTAGACTGTAAATAGTCACGCAGAGGCTTCGGTTCGAATTCCTGTTGCTTGTGAAGTAAGCTGCCTTTGTGGCAGCATCGTCAGAGCAGCTGAAGAGACCAGAGAAGAATCAGTAACGACTCGTAGTTTGGAAGCAGATGTAATGTTTTAGTATGAGACAAGGGGTAGATGGCAGATTCTCAAGTGGTCAGATACTAACCCAGGAATACTGTGGTGACGGTACTGTATTCCACACTCATTTTTCTCTTTGTATTTCTGAGAGATTACAGGACTTCATTATCTGAGATTTTAACTAATCTCTGGGTAGACGGGCACCTATCTAACAGCTTGTCCAAATTAGTTTAAACTGGTTCCTCTTTTCACGTTGGAACGGCACATACTCTAATATTGTGTTACTGCAAATATTTCTCTGCACGTCTGACCAACACACTGAATTTGCATGGGGAGTGTGTAAACGTACGCACAATCCGCAGTAATTAAATGACACGTGTAACGTAATGACCTGTAGCTTTCAGAAAAGGCATCTATTCCAAACAATCTTATACCGACAGGATGCAGATACGTATACAATCGAAAGGTACGATGCCAACGAAACACGTTTCGCTAATAACAATCGAAACTAGAAAATAAACAATTGTATTAACTGACCTCGAGCAGTTAGCGAAAATGTTATTAATTTTGAACAGAATTTTAGCAAAACTGAAGTTGTTTTATAAAATAATACGCTTGTTTTTGAGCAAAAGTTATGAAATTGATTACGGTGAGTGAACATTTGAATTTTCGTAATACTTACAGAAAATTATGTAGACACTGACGATCAACACGTGTGCGAGCGCATGCTTGCAAATGAGAAGACATAAAATGTTTGAAAGTTAATTTGCATTCTACTGAACAAGTGGTGATAATTCAAAATTTGTAAGTCATTTACTAATTGCGGCACGTAACACGTTAACAATAGGCAAACATTACTCCACTATCATGGTTGCTATTTTAAAGTTTCACTAATCATTTTGTTTCAATAAACGAAACTCGTTGCAACAAACACAGTAAACGTACAATGAATATATCACACTCAGCAGCAATGAAAACAGACAACTCCCAAAGTCCGAAAGCCAAGAATCACACAACATACAGATAAATACAAAGACTTACATAACACTGTGGAAATAAATATGTAGTATAACTTTGCCAGATAAACTGATTTAAATGATTAATAAGTCTCTTTCTCAAAAAGTTAGTGAAAGTAGTCAAATTTCCAAAAGTTAATCAACATAGTCAGTTAAACCGCAAAGGCCTCCCACTTCTGTCTCTTTCCTTTGTGGCCATTGTTTTTCTCCTTTATTTCATCCCCCTCGCTCCATAGGGGCGGGGGGTGGGGGTGGGGGGACTGTCAGCGGTACAATATTCCTCTTTTCAGCCAAGCGAATCAAAAAATATAGAATGAGGAATAAAATTTGGAGCTATTAAAATTTAAGATTGACTGTCTGCCTCTTCTGTAAATTTAAAAATCAAATCTTTTCATTTACTACTGGTAGTGATTATGTGGGATAGTTGTTGACACTCTCGAAATTTGAAATTAACAAAATATCTACAATGTTCAGTTGGTGATTCTAATACATTGGCAAGTACTTTACATTCCCAAATTTCTAAAATCGTGCAGTCTTGCTTTGAAGTGCAGTAGCTGTAGGCAATACGTAATGCTTTCACGACAACAGTTACTAGGCAACAGGCGCTTCCTTCCATTTACGAGCAGAATTGATTATATTTCGCCACACAGAAATCTTCTTCCATTAATACTCTTGAAAGCGTTCCCAAATGTTTTATCTCCATTAAATTCACAAACTAAGTTTTACACGCGCTTTCGCCATTACTCACCTTCGGTCATTCTCACTGACAACTTGAAACGCGCCCTGTGAGCGCGCTCTTGCGTACGACCGATGTAAGTGCCGTGCAGAGATTTTTTGGTTAGAGGCTGTTATTATGCGTCGCAAAACACCTGACTTTGTCAACGGTCTATTCCATTTCTTTACGATCCATTTTTAAATGAGTTTCAGTAAACATGCTTTATAATATTCCAAAAAGGGGGAGAGGGGAAGAGGGTGTGTATATGCTTCATGTGTACAAATGGGTTGTATTTTGTGTTATCGTTTCTTTTATTAATTTTAGTAGGCAGTCTCAATTGATGTGTGTTTGCTTATATACCAGCAACTCACAAGCTTGCACAGCACACATACACAATGAAAATATCATACGTAAGAGAAGCACATGGTACACTACGACTTACATGCATAAATTAACAGAGTGGCAAATGTACCAAACAAACAGGACTTACAAATAGTATAAAAAACTGTGCAAAATCTCCAATCAAACTTAAGCCTGCCAGCAATCAAAAGGGTCAAATTCCACGGATCGGGAATATACAAAGTTGAATGTGAAAGTAGTGATGCAGTATACATAGAAATGACGCGCAGGAATTTTAAAACATGGTGAAAAGATTACATCAGATGTTGGAAGTACCAGACAAACCATTCCACTTTTGCAGAGCACTTAAGAAACCTCAATCACCATCCTACAAACATGGAAGAACATATTAAAAGAATCAGAGTAAACAACCATGAGAAATACCTTATAGAAATGCGGGAAAACTACCACATCCAGAAATCCATTGCTGAGGACAAACATGTGATAAATGAATACACCCACATCAATACAGACTCTGTCTTAAACTTAATAGAAGAAATGGTAAGATAAAAAAACCTTCCAATTATACATGCAGCCAAATTAAAGGAAATATATATCGATTCTCTCTCTCTCTCTCTCTCTCTCTCTCTCTCTCTCTCTCTCTCTCTCTCACGCACACTCCACCCCTTCCCTCCTTGCACACACACACACACACACACACACACACACACACACACACACACACACACACAGTAGTTGGCAATAACGTTCAATGATTGGCAACAATAGAATTCGACAGTTGGCAACACCACCCAAAACGTGGCATCAAAACAACTGTTCAGTTTATAGTGTTGTTAAGTCTGTTGTTTTGAAACATTTTCAAATGGCAATTATATGAAGAAGAGGAGCAGTGCTAAGACAGGAACAAAAACACAACATATAGAATTACACACGGAACACCTGCAAGTAGAACTTTAAATTATTACTACATCATAGAAAAGCTAATCTCCAGAACGGTTTATAAGCTATACATACAACATCCTAAATGTAAAATAAATAATATAAACGAAAATATGTACATATTCCAGGCCACTGGAGATCCCCTGCAAAATATAAAGGCTTTGCGTATGGCACAAAAACTGTGTTTCATTCGATTGTAATTAGACGGTGCGGAAGCAAAAGTTTTCAATATATTGTAATACAAGTACGGTAATAGTCATAATATGGTGTAGGTTTATAGTTACTAGTTATACTCATGTATTCTTGATTGGTTGAGCATATGTTGCTAGTGCTGGAGAACCAGTTGCTCCGGGAATACTATGTCATAATTCCTAAATAAAACGGTACATGTACTCAAAGTGACATAATCCTGAAATTTAGTTTTAAGGAATTAGGTGCTGGGTTCTTACCATAGATCATTCTAGTTATAGATTATTTATATAACACGAAATAATTATTGTATGAATGCATGCTTTAATATTTTCTGGAATTACAATTTGTGCTGTACAACTTGCGTTAGGTAACGAGACTGCAGACGAGTTTATTAGAAGCAGTAAGTAAATAAATAAACGAATAAATAAATAAATAAATCTTCCGTTTGGAATAAAATGGGTTGGCACCAATGAGCAAATCAAACGATAAAATTAAATACAGTTGTTGAGGAAAAAACCGATCAAGTGCGCAACCTCCAATGAAAGGTGAAGGGAAAGATAGGAAGAGAAATAAAACTCTCGATGCAGTGTACAGTTACATGCGATTAATATTGTTTGCTAATAACTCTGAAAATAACTCCTGTAAAAACTCTAAGAATAATAGGAAGCAGAGAAAGATGCTTTTGCTCTTCGATTGTCCCTGGGCAGTGCTGCAGGGCTAAAGCGAAGACGAGGTCAGAGCATGAAAGGTTTCGTGATGAACAACAAGGCCTCGTGAGTTCGAGCGTCGCGGGCTTGCCTCTCGTCTGGTAGTCTGAGTACGGGGTGGCCAATTACGTTTATTGGCCATTAAGCAATTATTGAAAAAAACATGCATAAATCACAGAGTGATTATCCAGTTCGTGGTAGCTCCCCGACGATGCTATAATAGCAGTCTCGCCGCCGTCGACAAAAACCACGCGCAGGGGAGACTCGGTAGTAAAGCTGTGCAACACAAAAACCGTGCCGGTCGCCAGACGCAAAATCTTACCCCTTCAGCTCGCAGAGTTTTTGCGTAAATAACTGTCCGCTGCTATCTCCCCCACTAACAGAATTTCGCGATAAGTAGGTCACAGCGTGCGTTGCGTAATGAGGCGCTTTTCACAGTCAATTTATGGCTGTGCGTTTATTGTCAGAAGACAGATTGGAATTAGGAGACGTAACTGTTGTCGCGTCGCAGCCGATAGCCTATCTGGCGACCCCGCCAGGAATAACAAATCACCGGCTCAGGGACGCGCCGCGTAGTAGCTCGGCTTTCGTCCGGCGGTAGCGGCCGTGTGGCCGTACGTGTTCTGTAACTTTAACACATAGTGAAGTAATGTTGCTCAGTCAGTCTACGCTACAGAGAGAGCAACCTACTGGGATATCAGTCAATTCTCTTTCTTTATGATCGTAAAACTGATCGGCGCAGCTGCTCATAATATACAGTCTTCACCTAGGCTATTTAGTTCCGTAAATAAACTCAGTATTTCGTCCACTTCGAAATTCGCCTGATATATTCTATTCATCCTTCTTTCATGCTTGATTTCAATTACGCCTTGTAAGATGATGTGGAATAGTTCACTGTGTCTCATCATATGTTTCTTGTAATGGTGTTCCATGTTTCTAATGTATCATTAAATGCGTAACCATCTTTGTTTATGCTGTTATTACCATTCTCCCGTAACAGCGTGTCTTGGCCAATCGATTCGCCTGTTTTCTAGCCCCTTTTGCGATCCGTTATCTCATACTGAGGACACGGAAGGGGCTGCCACGACGATAGTGCATGGAACATCATACTGTATAAGTAAAACAAGATTCAGACGATCAAACATATCCTGGGCGACGTTAGGAGGAATTCTAGCTGCAGATCCAGAGCCCTCCACCACCACGACCAAAAAGTGCAAAGGCGTTTTTAAAATCCAGCCATTAGAATATTATCAGTTAATATTGAAAGTATTTCATCTGATAACTAAGTTCTACTGTCTAACATATGGAAACAAACAGCCTGTAGTTTTCTGTCAATACAAGAGACCCATAGTGGTCCACACGATCAAAGACCAAAAACAAATGGAATGAAGCTCATCATTGAAAGACCAAATTCAGTTTATGGTAGTGCAATGTCTGCAAAACTTTGTCTAAACATCATCTCAATACGTTCAACGTCAGATAACAACACAGAGATTCAGTCATACTAACTGGCATCCGTATGCAAACCACCTAAAACTAACTTCAGCTTCAAGGAACCACACAGGTTCACCCACAGTCAGCTAATAATTGGTAATTTTAACTGTCACACTACATCATGAGGCTACAGGAAAACAGATAAAAATGGAGAACAGGAAGACCAGATCGAACAAACGGCATTTGTGTTAATCCATGACTTGAAGATGCCACCATCCTTCTATAGTGCCACATTAGGTCGTGGATATAGCCCGGGTAGCATTTTTGTCAGAGAACATCTTGCCCATCAAGTAAAGAAGAATGATGGCGATCATTACCGCGCACGCAGCATCGACCTATTAATTGCTCTGTTGAAAACGAGAGATAGTCTTGATATTGAAGACGAAAAATCGACCCAGCTCCGGAGATGTACAAACAATTTATTAAATCAGTTACAGGTATCTCACGAAAATACAACCCGAGAGGATGCAGAACGACCTATATACTATACTAACTTTTTTGGAAGCGGTCCTGTAACGTAATAGCGCCCGAGCTGTGTACACAAGCTGACCAGTAGAATATTTTCTTATTTGTATCCACACAGCCGCATGACTCGCAAAGCCTCACTCTATTCTACACTATGTGATCAAAAGTATCCAGACCCCCCCCCCCCCCCCCCCCAAAAAAAAAACATACGTTTTTCATATTAGGTGCATTGTGCTGCCACCTACTGCCAGGTACTCCGTATCAGCGATCTCAGTAGTCATCAGACATCGTGAGAGAGCAGAATGGGGTGCTCCGCGAAACTCACGGACTTCGAACGAGGTCAGGTGCTTGGGTGTCACTTGTGTCATGCACCTATACGCGAGATTTACACACTATTAAACATCCCTAGGTCCGCTGTTTCCGATGTGACAGTAAAGTGGAAATGTGAAGGGACACGTACAGCACAATGCGTACAGGCCGACCTCGTCTGTGGCCTGACAGAGACCGCCGTCAGTTGCAGAGGGTCGTAATGTGTAATAGGCAGACATCTATCCAGACCATCACACAGGAATTACAAACTGCATCCGGATCCACTGCAAGTACTATGACAGTTAAGCAGGAGGTGAGAAATCTTTGATTTCATGGTCGAGCGGCGGCTCTAAGCCTCCCATCACGCCGGTAAATGCCAAACGACGCCTCGCTTGGTGTAAGGAGCTTAAACATTTGACGACTGAACAGTGAAAAAACGTTGTGTGGAGTGACGAATCACGGTACACAATGTAGCGATCCGATGGCAGGATGTGGGTATGGCGAATGCCCGGTGAACGTCATCTGCCAGCGTGTATAGTGCCAACAGTGAAATTCGGAGGCGGTGAAGCTATGGTGTGGTCGTGTTTTTCACGGAGGGCGCTTGCACCCCTTGTTGTTTTGCATGGCATTATCACAGCACAGGCCTACATTGATGTTTTAAGAAACTTCTTGCTTACCACTGTTGAAGACCAATTCGGGGATGGCGATTGCATGTTTCAACGCGATCGAGCACCTGTTCATAATGCGCGGCCTGTGGCGGAGCGGTTACACACAATAACATCCCTGTAATGGACGGGACTCCACAGAGTCCTGACCTGAATCCTAAAGAACACCTTTGGGATGTTTTGGAAAGCCGACTTGGTGCCACGCCTCGCCGACCTACGTCGATACCTCTCTCCAGTGCAGCACTCCGTGAAGAATGGGCTGCCATTCCCCAAGTAACCTTATAACACCTGATTGAACGTATGCCTGCGAGAGTGGAAGCTGTCATCAAGGCTGAGGTTGGCCAACACCAGGGCGCTATGGATGGACTAGGATTTGGACTAAATGCCCTTTACATATGCATAATTCTGTCTCGTGCTTCGGGGGAAAGCGTCGCAGAGGAGTATGTTTTCTTCATAACAGTTACGGAATGTCATTTTACAAATAAGATATTTAGTCGATATGCAGATCGAAATGACCATGACAAATCGTTAGTGGATGGTCCGGTACTCCAACCAGGTGAACGCAAGGCTCACCACCTCCATTAGGTTAATGCCTGTTAGATCACTGTGATCTTAAAACCGACCTCCATGTTAGTGAATGCTCTATTTGTTAAGACGATAAAACCATAAGAATATTTCGGACTGACCTGCCAGATGAGAGACAGTATGACAGTGCAAAGGAGAAAAACAAAACAAAAAATAACTAAATAAAAAAGATCTGTAAGCAGTATCCACTATCGGAAATAGAGAATAGCCCTCTGTTCTTAAATCATGCTGCTGACACATCTGGAACATTGTTTGGAAACAGGAGCTTAAGGTTACTCCTAACGATGACCGGAAAAGTCAGTTCTTTTCAACTGTGCGTCTCGACGTTACAAAGGAGGGACAGTTCGGACCTTCGTGACTGAAGGCATTGCGTCTTCGACGCTAACTACAGAAAAGGGCGGCTCTCGACGAGCTTTCAGCGCCTCCGTTACTCGAGAATGCGAGCACCGCTCAATCGCCCCAACCTCATCTGCAGGCAAAATAACACCAGCTGCACCCAAAGTTGCAGCCGTGCGATACCGTCATAGGAATACTCCTGTATAGCTTCTTGCAGATGGACAAAAAAGTTATTCGTACCCTTCAGACCGAAACAGTGTTCGCAGTTATTTCGGTTCTCGAAGCCGCCAATGTTTCCTCTGTCTTGGTGATATTTCCTAACTCTCTTACACTACACTAATTTTTCATCTCTCCATTTTCTACTACATGCTAAATTTTAAATTTTCGGTTATGTGTTTCAATCAGCATAATCTCAGCGTAGCCTTACAATCTTCTCTCTGCTGATCCTTCCAGTCCCGAATTTACTACTCCTGTTTGCGTTAGTGCGTGTTTTGCTGATAAGTCACTTCTATTGGCAAAATATACTTCATCAGGCCACCCAATTTTAACACATTTATGTCGCCGCCGCCGCCGCCGCCGTCGTCGTCGTCGTCGTCATGGTCGTCGCTTTCCTCCATTACCAAATTAACTATTCCTTGATGACTTAGACAACAGCTGATTCTTGCTTTTAGTCCCGTTGTGCTACATATTTCTTGTCTTTAGTCGACTCGGTACCTCAAAATTATTCAGTCTACACATATAATCTTCAACTTTCTTCAGCACCTATCTGTCACACATTTCAAATCCTTCGGAATTTTGTTCCCGGTTTTCCCATGATCGATGTTTCACTTGAGCATAACATTGTAGTTATGGTTTTCTTGTCTATATAATTTTTTCTGCGCCTTCACCAATGTTCTATTTAGGCCCATCCTATATCCTCCGTCTTCAGCAGTGACGTTTCTTCTTGTATTTCTAGACTTCTTCAGCGGATGAAGAACGAAGAGCTTATTGTAATAATAAAGAGTACGATATTTTTGTTTGTAGTAATTCACACTGCTTATGTAGTATTTTATAGCAATGCATTTAAAGTAGCTCCTTATTTACAAACAAGGTATATAAATTGCTTAATTTTCAGTTTGTTCTGTTTATGACTGATGTAATGACGAGGTAAACTAAAAATATTACTGTAGAACAATATTAAACGACTCAGAAACTAAATATTTATTGTAAGCAAATAGTAACTATTCTAAACATTTGCCGGCTGGTGTGGGCGAGCGGTCCTAGGCGCTTCAGTCTGGAACCGCGCGACTGCTACGGTCGCAGGTTCGAATCCTGCCTCGGGCATGGATATGTGTGATGCCTTTAGGTTGGTTAGGTTTAAGTACTTCTAAGTTCTAGGGGACTGATGACCTCAGATGTTAAGTCCCATAGTGCTCAGAGCCATTTGAACCAAACATTTCCTCCTTAGCTGGCTGAAGGAAAACAAATTTTTTGTGAAATATCCACAATGAATTTTCACTTTGCAGCGGAATGTGCACTGGTTTTAAACTTCATGGCAGAATAAAACTCCGTCCTTGACCGGACTCTGTGGTCCCAGGTTCGAATCTCTGTCCAACGCAAAGTTTTAATTTGGCAATAAGTTTCAAATCAGGTAAATTGTGTTTGGTTCATAAACAAGATAATATTCAGTTGCAAAATATGAGTAACAGTTACTCTTGTCTAAAAGATAAAAACCATTGAACTAGCTTTCCAACATACACTCATCCGTTCATCGACGCGAGCAGTAATTTATCTCAGTTAGCATCGTTTTATATGTTGTAATTCCCGAAAAAAATATTGTCCGTGTAGTGACTTGGCATGACAGCCAAGCCACTAGGAGAGGAAGCCGAAAGGCACGCGTTTAAGCTCACGCAGGATGGCGTGAGGTCTGGAACAGTTAAAGGAGTTATACTAGCAAGAAAAGTACGTAGCTGTTGGAATACTTGACTTTAATCCATAATTGGTGAACATCTGTCTGACGGTACATGCTTTACAAGATAAATAGCAAATGATAATGGCGCCTTGCTAGGTCGTAGCAAATGACGTAGCTGAAGGCTATGCTAACTATCGTCTCGGCAAATGAGAGCGTAATTTGTCAGTGAACCATCGCTAGCAAAGTCGGCTGTACAACTGGGGCGAGTGCTTGGAAGTCTCTCTAGACCTGCCGTGTGGCGGCGCTCGGTCTGCTATCACTGACAGTGGCGACACGCGGGTCCGACATATACCAACGGACCGCGGCCGATTTAAAGGCTACCACCTAGCAAGTGTGGTGTCTGGCGGTGACACCACAGTCCGTATCTGAAATTCGGCGAAACAAAATACAAAACCGAAACTGATAAATAATGTCGGGCTCGTAGATGAGTCACTGGATGGGCAGAATTCTGGTCTTCCTCTTGAATAAGGAATAATATATTCAGATGTAATTACGGATACCTACGTTGTCGTTGCTATGCAGAATTAAAACAATAGTACAATATGAGAAAATGGAGGAGGAAACTGTTGCAAACTTATTTCGGATTGAAAACAGCAGAACATGCCGAACAGAGTAGTGTATTGACCGATGAAGAACCGTGCTTGAGGAACTGGACTCGTTTTCGAGATGGTGAGGTTCAAATCCCCATTCTGATTTAGGTTTTCACGATTTCTGCTAAATATCATGATAGTAATGGAGGAATGAATATTTCATTATCTTCGTTGTCCATTTTCAACTCTGTGCATGCATTACCAACAAAGGCCTCGTCGTGAATGGAATTTTAAACTTTTCCCGGTGAGTCTCGTTAAACACTACCAGCAAATTCTGGTATGATTCCTTTCACAGCTGGTTCCTACCTTCACCTTAGCGAAACTTAGCTAGTAATCTGTGAGCGATGAAGTCAAATTTTGCGAGACGCTGAACTATAGGGCCTTGCCTTCAGAAACAATATCCGACGCTTTCAGTACACAGCAGGTACCACCTAAGACCCCGTGAAAAGAGTCCTCATGCGCAACCTTTATTTCTGGTGATTTATAAAATAAGTATGGCTTGATGGCTAAGTGCGCAAGTGTCAGAATAAAAATCCAAAGATTTCGGGTCCAATCTTCTGTTGGTCCTAGGTTTCTAGGTTTTTGTTCCTTCGTGACGCTTCTTTCGCCTTCGGCAGTGATTTTCATACTAGAAAAATACCAACTGTCCGCAGTCCACGTTAAGTTGTAGTTCCTCTTACAACTGGCTGAATAAACGTTGGAGGAAGGCCACCTCCAATACATTCCTTCCTAGTAAATCACGGATGTGTTCAAACCAGTCTTCGGTTTGAGAGCAGCTAGTTGCTTTTATTAGTCTATGTTATTTACATCCGCATGTATCAAGAAACTTGTACTATATCCAACAACACAACGGATTAGTAATAAACGAAATTAGCAGAAGTTGAGGAAAGTCTTAGTCCGACCATGTACAGTATTCTTACCTATAACAGCACAAAAACTTAAGTTACCACGCTTCTGATTCATTTATTCCTATCCTTGTTCTAATTATTCGTAGCGAATTCATATCTTACAGCACACACAAGAATTCCGTGTCTTATACTTAATTTTTCTTGTGATGCTAACAAGCTCTTTTATCGATATTATTAATTAAAAAAAGCTTCACTTGAGACAATATATTCAGTATTTTTAGAATATTTAAACATAAGTGTGTGTGTGGGTCGAATCCACTGATTTCGTGCAAAATTTCCACAAATACCTAAGAGAATACGGTGGGACCAAAAATGAACACGTGATAGTCCCTTTCATAAAATAATAAAATGGCATGTGCGAGCGTAGCCATCCAACCAACTCGTTATTTCTTTTGGAAAGTCTATCGTATTTTGTAAATACGTTTAGTTATTAGAGTACGCATATTATTAGTAAACAACATTTTTAATGAAAAGTCTGATGTATACATTGCACACACTAAGTAAAATCACATATAAAGGCCATATCCACGCCTGGAGCGGAGCTCGAACCTCCGACTTCCGCTTTACGAAGCGACTTAGTACCTTGAGACGACAGATGGACAGAGTCAGATGCGTCTGATATACATGGCATTTCGACTATAAGCCTTTCCGTGAGACACATGTGTAATTTAGTCGAACAACCTCCGTTTATTTTAGCAGGTGTGTGATGCAGTGGTTACGATTCTAGACTCTGAGCGACACGCGATTCGATCTTCATTCGATTATGCTGGTACAGGCCACGATCGATTTCCTCCCGCTTCCTCATTCATTGCTAATGCTCTGTATCGAAGGAACGTGAACGGTAACCGGTCTTAATTTAATTTTTTTTAGATCGGCTATCCAAAAAGTATGAAGTCTTACCCAAGCATCCGTTTAAAGCTACTTTAATTATCTGAATAGCAGCTTCTAGTGATTAAAAATATGGGACTTTTTCTGAGGCGATGTCTCATGTATACGAATGGAAATGTCCACATTATTGAATGGTAACCGTGTGCTTTTTCACAGAGGCCGCAAATTATTTTTGTTTGGTAATAAGCGCGTTATTGCACAGTTTCTGGTTCACACATACTGATAAGAGATACTCCTCAAGGTTCTGTATCTCGTAAAGTCATTTATAACGGACGTTTTGGAAGCAATCACCCGATACGGCATGGTAGCTTGACATGACCTTTTGATAAAGGAGACGATCGTTTTCTGAATAGGAATAAAGACAAAAAAGGCGAATAAATCAATTAGGATATTAGCTCTAGATAACACGGCCTGAAATGAATTACACTGCTCAAGAGAATTAGTGACTGACCCCTGTTTCAGTTTATATGAGACGCAGATCTTGCATCATTTGCTGTTGTCAACATCATGAGGCCGGGGACAGGAAAGGGAAAAACAGCTAATTTTTCCTTGTAACTGTAACTGATATCGTTTGAACCGTCAGAGAATCATGCTTAATGTTGTAAGAAGAGATACGCTGCAACGCTAGTGACAACAGGACAACACAAGTTCCTAATTTAGAGGTATATAGCAAGAAAACCGGTGGTATGGTGGCGGCGGGGGGGGGGGGGGGGCGGGGGGGTGGTGGTGGAGGGGGGGTGTAGAAGGAGTAGACGGGAAACGGGAATTTAAGAAGTAAAACTCTTCTGTAAAGGAAATTGACAAAGTGGTGACAGTTATTTTCAAATAAAATAGCCACCCAGAGGAAGGTCGCATCAGTTACTATGGGGTAAAAACAGTTATTTTAATGAATCATGGATCATATGCACGGTACCTTGCTACAATACAATGCGTGTCAGCAAATTTGCAAAACTAAACTCCTCTACAGATCTGTCAAGCTAACACGATTTCAATACGTATGTCTATGAAGCACTTCACTGGAAAGATAATTAAATTACATGAAATATATTCGAAATTACGAATATGGCCTGCCATCAGCTGTATAATGGAATGACAACAATGATATTTTGTGCCGGACCGGGAGTCGGAACCAGATTTCCCGCTTATCACGAGCGGTCGAAAAAAAAAAAAAAATGGCTCTGAGCACTATGGGACTTAACATCTGTGGTCATCAGTCACTTAGAACTACTTAAACCTAACTAACCTAAGGACATCACACACATCCATGCCCAAGGCAGGATTCGAACCTGCGACCATAGCAGTCGCGCGGTTCCGGACTGAGCGCCTAGAACCGCTTTTTTATTTTTTTTATTTTTTTTATTTTTTTTATTTATTACTAAGAGTGTTCAGTTATGAGTAGGTGGAGACAAGGCGGGCAGGTGTCGGAACCCGAGGCCTGGCAGCGATGTCTCCCCCCTCCCGTCCCTGAATCACTCCCTCAATGTAGCTTTTATATTTATTTTTATTTTATTATCATGATTTTTTTTACCAGGAACAGGGAAATTAACAAAAGATCTTTATTGGTACAAACCGAAATACAACAGAAATGCCATCCTACCGGCGAAAATAACACAGGACATTATACTCGTACAAGGCGAGCAATTGATTTTTGTTTTTATGATCAAGGTGTAGGAAAAAAAGAATAATAATACTGATGTAAGCTAAGAGGTGTGAAGCAATATACAGTGGAGTGAGGGAAAAACCAGTGTGTTCTGGTATGTTGCGTAGAAGAAAGGAGGCGCGTGTCCATGCGCCTACTCCACTGTGGGTTACAATATAGAAAGTAGCGAGGGGAGTCTCAGATGTCAGCAGGGGGGGCGGGAGTGTTGTCGGCGTGTGGCACCATCCACGTAAAGATCGCATGTAGGTAATTGGCGAAGAAGGCGCGGTAGCGCGGTCGGTGTTCGACTTAACTGTGGGCGGTTTGTAAGTACTGTCAGAAATCAAGGCGTGATTTGTCGCCATCGTTATACATGTAGGTGATCGTCCATCCCTTGACCCATACAATCGCATGATTTTTCGCGGCGGGGAAATAAGTATTCTCAGGATGGATAAAAGTCCATGGGTCAATCGAGTCCGGCGGAACGCGGAGGTAACAGGCAACGAACTGTCGGGTAAGTTTCCAGACGCCACTGGTGGCAGCACAAGTCAGTTGATGGACATCGTCATACATGGGGTGGCAAATGGGACAAAGTGGAGAGTCCGTTAGTCCGATGGCGTGAAGACGTTGGTTTGTGGCGAATTTTGCATTTGCGACTTGGTACCATGTTGCTAGGACGTTGGAGGGAAGAAATGGCTGGTGGATATGACGCCAAACCATGGGCCACCGCGTGGACGGATGTGTCAGTTCGATATTGTTGCTGGATATGGAACGAAGCAGTGGGGTGTAAAAATCTTTAGGTCGAGGAGGACGCGTGGTCGGTAAGTGCGTGTGAGCATAACTGAAGTCGACGATGAAATCAGAAATGTGCGTCAGATGGTGCTTGATGTGTCCGACTGGTACTGGTGGTGTTATGGTCGCGGGCACAAGAATTTCCAGCAAGCTGCGCGTAAGAGAGGTGCCCCCGTGCCACTGTTTGTGCACGGTGGACATGTACAAGGACGCCGCTCGGAGTCGCACATTGACAAGGCCGAGGCCTCCCGCTCGCATGGGAAGGGTGAGCGTGTCGTAGCGGACCTTAAAGAGCGTACCGGCCGTAAGGAAGAATCCGAAGGCAGCCTGGAGGCTGCGTCCAATTGTTGATGGCAGCAGGAGGACCTGTGCGATGTGGACCATTCAGGACGCCACATGTTGATTGAGGTATTGGACACGTTGTAAAGAATCGAGTCGGAGAAGATTTTGTCGCACCGTCGTGCGGATAGTTTGGAGTGCACGCCGAAAATTGATGGCAGCGGAGCGGCGCACGGTGGAGGTGAAAATGATACCAAGGTATCGTAGTTTTTGTACACATGGGAGAGGTGCTAAGTCGTCGTGAGAGGCCGCGTCCAATGGGCATCGCCGCGGATTTAGCCACATTCATGTTACTGCCCGCTGCAGTGCCGTACGTTGATATCAAATCAAGTACCGCGTGTGTTTCACTCCGTGAGCGGATCAAGAGGAGGAGGTCGTCCGCATACGCACGACATCGAAAACTGTGCTGCCGCAAAGTGAGACCAGAAAGGTGGCTCGTCAGACTCCCGATGAGTGGCTCCAGGCTTATGGCATAGAGTAGGGTCGAAAGTGGGCAGCCTTGCCGTACGGAACGCCGGATCGCCACTGGTCCCGCCACACGCCTATTAACCTGAATCAGCGATTCGGCTGTGCCGTACAGGCGCCGGATAACGTCGATAAAGGCTGGTGGAAAACCCATGCGGTTCATCACTGAGAACAGAAAAGGATGCCGCACTTTGTCGAATGCGCTGTCAAAATCAATGGCAACCACTGCGGCGCGGAGTCTGCACGCCGCTGCCAGTGCAATTAAATCGCGACATTCTCCTGTGGCCGTTTGTATATTAACTGAGCCGCCCGGAGTTGTCTGTTCCGGGGATAGAATGCTAGGCAGGACCTTGCGGCATCGCGTTGCCAGTAGGCGTGTAAAAATTTTATAGTCTGCGTTAAGCAGAGTCAGGGGACGGTAATGTGCTGTCGTCACACTTGGTGTCGCTTTGTGGATGGGTATAATAATTCCCGTGAAGAAAGGACGGCGGTACGGCGTTCCCCATCGTCAGCAGTTCATGAAACAATGTTCTCCACCGTGACGCCATTAGTGTGAGGAAAGCGCGATAAAATTATATCGGCAATCCGTCGACACCAGGTGACTTATTCAGAGCGCCTTTTTTGATTGCATCATGGACTTCGTCACGCGTAATTGGCTCCATCATCTCGTCCGCTTCGTTGTTGGTGAGGGTACGAGTTACGTGTGGTAACACAGATTCCTCAGCGTGGTTGTCGGTAGTCTCCTCCTGGTACATTGTGCGGTAGTGGTCGACAAAGGCACTGACGATTTCAGCTTGGCAAGTGACGTGCTGGCCGTGACAGGTGTTGATCTCGGTGATGAGTTGTTGTCGTCGATGTTTCCTATCGGAGGCGATATGATGCATGGTGGGATGTTCTTGTTCCGCTGAATCTTGACATCGGGTTCGCACTATAGCCCCCTGCAGTCTACGGCGTGTCAACGATATAATTTGCGCCTTAATCCTGCTGCGTTCCCTCTGGGTGTCGGGGGTGGGCGGTTGGGCGTCCAGGTCGCGGAGAACGTCGTAGAAATAGTCGGTAGTGTGCCGGCGCCACGCAGCTACTTCCTTTCCATACTGAATCAAAGTACGTCGAATGGCAGGTTTGGCACATTCCAGCCACCAGGTCAAGGTCGTGCAGTATGTAGGTAAGCGACGTTCACAGGTGGCCCATGTCTCGGTAACACGTTGAAGACATTCGGGATGATGAAGGTGGGTGGTGTTTAGCTTCCACGGTGCACGACTACTCCAGACCACTTGCTTGGGGAAGAAAATGTTGCAGATATAGGCACAGTGGTCCGACAAGGCCAGGGGCCAAAGTTCTGCACCTTGGACTGCAGGTGTGAGTTCCCGAGAGACGTAAATCCTATCAAGGCGGCTCGCGGAGTGACTCGTCTGGTAAGTATATCCAGGCGCGTCGCCGTGCCGAACTTCCCAAGTGTCGCGGAGCAACAGATCGCGGACGACAAGACGCAGTTCTTGACAGGTGTTGTAGTGGGGCACTTGATCTTTGGGGTGCAAGACACAATTAAAATCACCCCCAAGCAAGTAATGGTCGCAGCGTCCAAGAAACAAAGGAGCGATTTCTTCTGAATAGAAGAGTGCCCTGTCGCGTCTGCGGGTGGAGCCTGACGGAGCGTAAATGTTGACGATATGCATCCCCATGACGGTGACGGCCATGCCTCTGACAGATGGAAGGTATGTGATATCGGTCACTGGAATGCCTTCTCTGGCGTAGATGGCTACGCCGCGTCCCAGGTGGTCACCAGGAGAAGGATAAGTGTTACATCCCGCGACGTCTGGAAGTGTGGCCAAGTGTACTTCCTGTAGTAGTGCGATATCGACGTCCGACGCCCATATCATCTCTCGCAGCAGTTGAAGTTTCACGGGTGAGCTAATGGTGTTAGTGTTGATCGTCGCTATTCGGTAGGTTTGGAGCTGTACCCCGCCGTGGAGGGGAACTCCATCGGCGGAGGATGAAGAGGGGCGAGGGAACGGCGAGTCGTGCCGTACGCCACCTGACAACGTTATCAGCGGCATAACGATGCTTCCGTCTGGGGTAACTCTGTCCCCAGCGTGTGGTCCGGGTCCTCAGCGACGTCCTCACTCCACACCATTGAAGGCGCTGTCGCTGTGATGGTCGTACGTTCCACGTCGGTCGTAGGGGCGGAGGACGTCTCGGCGGCAGTCGCAGCGGTGGAGTCCATTGGTTCAGGAGCACCTGGGCGAGCCAGTAGAGTAGGCATCGACACAGCCACAGTGGGCGTCATGTTGTCGTCATTCGTATCGTCGTGCAGGTTCTCCGAGGCCTCGCCGGGTCGGACGGCCTCTGGAGCATCAGGAGGAGGTGATCCGTCTCGTTCCGAGACCGTACGGCGCTTCCTCTTGCGCCTCTTAGGTGAACGTTGTTTGCGGGTTCGTCCCTCCGTGTCGGAAGACGGAAGGGAGTCGCGTCGCTCTGAGAGGAAGGTCGTCGCGGGAACGTCAAGTGAAGGGGCGTCCATATGGTCGGTCGGGTGGTGGTCGGAAGTCGTCGCTGTTGGTAGTGGCGCCGGAGTAGCGTCAGGCTTTGAGCGCAACGTGTCGGCCCCGGCGGTATCCGTAGCAGCTGGAAGAGTCACCGGTAAACGGTCCGACAGGCGGCGGCCGGTGGGAGGAGAAGAGAGCGCCGATGCGTAGGTGATCGGTAAAACCGTCGTCGGAGCCGGAGGTGCCACGGTAGCGGCTGGCAGTTGGGTGATTCGTCGCTGAAGACACTCAAATCTGAGGTGGCTTTCTTTGTCGCACCCGGAACAGGTCTTGGGTTGGCCGTCGTATATGACAACCGCGCGGCACCCGCTAATTTGCAGGTAAGATGGCACGTGGCGATGGAGATCGATGGTGATCTGCCGTACTCCGTTAAGAACGGGGTACGTTTGGAATTGCGCCCAGCGTTCGGCAGTGTGGCCATGTACGGTGCCATATGGGCGGAAAGCCGCGATAACGTCTTCCGCCGGGAGCTCGAACGGGAGTTCGAAAACTCGTATGGTGCGCATTCCTAAGCCGGCGTGGTCGACAGTGACCGCTCCGACATTGCCGTCGGCGTGGCAAAAGCGTAATCCATGGTTGGTGTCACGAAGTATTCTTTCACATACCGCGTCACTGACGACTTTGACGTACACCGTACTGCTTAATATGGACAAATGGATGCCCAAGATGTCGGAAGCTGGGATCTTAGCAACGTCGCGTAGGAAGCGTTCCACTTCCAAGGCCTTTGGTCGTGCGTAGTCGTTGCAGAAGGTGAATCGTAATGTTGATTTTCTAAAACGGTTGGCCATGGTTGTAATGCACGTAAGCGACACGTAAGTGACGGCCGCGGAAATGTAAACAACAGCGAGCGCGCGCGCTCCGCAGGCGGAAACAACAACACGTCCTCACTGCACGGCGGCGAAAGCCGGACTGTTAGACCACCGCGGCCGGCACGAGCGGTCGCCTTACCAATTGGCTACTGGAGTACGACACACGGCCAGCTCAAATTTTCATGTGCCGTCAATCACGTGTCCACAATCTGTACTGATACGTCCATTACGTAGCTGTATTCCCATACAAGGGACACATTTTAACTGAAAGTCACTTCCCGGCGAATAAATACGATATTGCAGTGCCGTGTTATTCAGAATTACGATGCAAAGTTCCTTGGGCATGCATTTAGAGTTATAAAAAAAAAAGTGGTAACGAACACCAATCGAATTCTTCCTGCAAAATAGCACGACACTGGGACAGAAATCAGCCCGACCATTGTGGAAGAGAATAAAACAAATGAATTTTCAAGTAACAGTCGTCAAATCAAGTCAAAAACATGGTAGAATCATATACAGGGTGGTCCATTGACCGTGACAGGGCCAAATATCTCACGAAATAAGCGTCAAACGAAAAAACTACAAAGAACGAAACTTGTCTAGCTTAAAGGGGGAAACCAGATCGCTCTATGGTTGGCCCGCTAGATGGCGCTGCCATAGGTCAAACGGATATAAACTGCGTTTTTTAAAACAGGAACCTCGATTTTTAATTACATATTCATATAGTACGTAAAGAAATATGAATGTTTTAAATGGACCACTTTTTTCGCTTTGTGATACATGGCGCTGTAATAGTCCCAAACATATGGCTCTCAATTTTAGACGAACGGTTGGTAACAGGTAGATTTTTTAAAGTAAAATACAGAACGTAGGTTCGTTTGAACATTTTACTTCGGTTGTTCCAATGTGATACATGTACCTTTGTGAACTTATCATTTCTCAGAACGCATGCTGTTACAGCGTGATTACCTGTAAATACCACATTAATGGCCGACCGGAGTGGCCGAGCGGTTCTAGGCGCTACAGTCTGGAACCGGGCGACCACTACGCTCACAGGTTCGAATCCTACCTCGGGCATGGATGTATGTGATGTCCTTAGTTTAGTTAGGTTTAAGTGGTTCTAAGTTCTAGGGGACTGATGACCTCGGAAGTTAAGTCCCATAGTGCTCAGAGCCATTTGAACCACATTAATGCAGTAAATTCTCAAAATGATGTCCGGCAACCTCAATGCATTTGGCAGTACGTGTAACGACATTCCTTTCAACAGCGAGTAGTTCGCCTTCCGTAATATCCGCACATGCATTGACAATGCGCTGACGCATGTTGTCAGGCGTTGTCGGTGGATCACGATAGCAAATATCCTTCAACTTTCCCCACAGAAAGAAATCCGGGGACGTCAGATCCGGTGAACGTGCAGGCCATGGTATGGTACTTCGACGACCAATCAACCTGTCATGAAATATGCTATTCAATACCGCTTCAACCGCACGCGAACTATGTGCCGGACATCCATCATGTTGAAGTAAATCGCCATTCTGTCATGCAGTGAAACATCTTGTAGTAACATCGGTAGAACATTACGTAGGAAATCAGCATACATTGCACCATTTAGATTGCCATCGATAAAAAGGGGGCCAATTATCCTCCCTCCCATAATGCCGCACCATACATTAACCCGCCAAGGTCGCTGATGTTCCACTTGTCGCAACCATCGTGAATTTTCCGTTGCCCAATAGTGCATATTATGCCGGTTTACGTTACCGCTGTTGGCGAATGATGCTTCGTCGCTAAATAGAACGCGTGTAAAAAATCTGTCATCGTCCCGTAATTTCTCTTGTGCCCAGTGGCAGAATTGTACACGACGTTCAAAGTTGTCGCCATGCAATTCCTGGTGCATAGGAATATGGTACGGGTGCAGTCGACGTTGATGTACCACTCTCAACACTGACATTTTTGAGATTCCCGATTCTCGCGCAATTTGTCTGCTACTGATGTGCGGATTAGCCGCGACAGCAGCTAAAACACCTAGTTAGGCACCATCATTTGTTGCAGGTCGTGGGTGACGTTTCACATGTGGCCGAACACTTCCTGTTTCCTTAAATAACGTAACTATCCGGCGAACGGTCCGGACAATTGGATGATGTCGTTCAGGATACCGAGCAGCATACATACAGCACACACCCGTTGGGCATTTTGATCACAATAGCCATACATCAACACGATATCGACCTTTTCCGCAATTGGTCAACTGTCCATTTTAACACGGGTGATGTATCACGAAGCAAATACCATCCGCACTGGCGGAATGTTACGTGATACCCTGTACTTACACGTTTGTGACTATTACAGCGCCATCTGTCACAAAGCGCAAAAAGTCGTCCAACTAAAACAATCATATTTCTTTACGTACTAAACGAATATGTAATGAAAATGGGGCTTCCTATTTTAAAAAACACAGTTGATATCCGTTTGACCTATGGCAGCGCCATCTAGCGGGCCAACCATAGCGCTATCTGGTTGCCCCCTTCAAGCTAGACGAGTTTCGTTCTTTGTAGTTTTTTCGTTTGATGCTTATTTCGTGAGATATTTGGCCCGGTCACTAACAATGGACCACCCTGTATAACAGGTATTTTAGTATTTAAAGAAAAGCAGTGAATCTGTTAAATAAGATTTAGTTGGGATTAAAATTCTTTCACTCGTTAAGAATGGGACCAGGATTTTTCTTTCGTACCGAACATTTCTGTATATACAGAGGAAACTTTGTACAGTTACGTCCAAGTTATGGTTTTCAGTCTGACCACTTTACTCCAGACGTATCAGAGTCTTTGAATTCTGCCATATTTTTTTCTGTGTTCTTCTTTCATCTTCATTGTAATCCTTTGCCTCTGCAGAAAGGGACTTTTACTCCAAACTTTTTAAAGCATAAGGGTATGTTATCTGAAGACACACTTCTATATGTAATGTATTTTTTCTTTTCTTCAGTCAGATTTTCCTGTTCCTCTCAAAGTTGTTTTAATTTAGTTGTACTGTTTCCAGATATGATCTAAAATTATTTGCTGTGGTGCCCGATTTAAGATTATCGAATTGCTTCCATCCAACACAGCGCCACCGTCCAGTTCCAACTATAGCCACCAGGTGCCGTGATCACTCATCGTGATTCATAGGCTAGTCTCTCACACCTGACCAATCACAGTGCACTTGTTGACGTGCCAACATGGGCTTGGACAAAAGGAGCAGTGCATTATTGGTGAAGCTCTATTATCGAAACAACAGTAATGCTGCAGCTGCAATTCGAGAAAGGATTACGGAAGGGCCCTCTTTCTCCACCTGCTGTTCGGAGCATGATAAATTTCGAATCAGCTGGAGGACTGGGCGTCGCTCCGGGAAGAGGCCGACGAACGGGCGTGCCAGATGTGGGGATGGGATCGTTGTTGCTATGGGAGACAACGCTGCGCGCAATGCCCGATCGTCACACAGTGGGCGTGCGTGTCAGGACAGTTGAACATCCCGTGGTCCACTTTACGGAAGGTGCTTCCAACCATTTTCAAACTGTATCCGTACAAGATCCATATTGTACAGCAGCTTGCACCACAGGGCGCACAACGACGTGTTGACTTTCCAATTTCACGCCAACACTGAAGTTGACGAGAGCTAGCCATGGACTGTCCTATGGACAGACGAAGCTCATTTTTCTCTGACGGGCGAGATGAACACACAGAATCGCCGAGTGAGGGGTTCTTCACCTCCAGTCACCATGCAGGAAGTTCCTCTGAACATGTCACCATATGGTTTGGCTTCACGGCTACGTTCATCATTGAACCATTCTTGTTTGAACAGGTTGGCGCTCAGAAACCAAAGACGTGCAGTGTGACTGGCCAGCGTTACTGCGATATGCTTCGCCAGCATGTCATACACGCCCTACAGAAGAGATGCGCATTGAACTCGACAGTTTTCGTGAAGTTCACCTGCTTCTCCGAAACACATTTGGAAACGATCGAATCATCAGCCGATCGTTTCCAAATGCTTGGCCAGGACGATCATTTGATCTCACTGCCTGCGATTTCTGGTTGTAGGGCTACCTGAAGGATTGGATTTACCAGGTGAACATTCAGACGTGCTGATCTGAAGCGACTGGCCGAGCGGTTCTAGGCGCTACAGTCTGGAACCAAGCGACCGCTACGATCGCAGGTTCGAATCCTGCCTCGGACATGGATGTGTGTGATGTCCTTAGGTTGGTTAGGTTTAAGTAGTTCTAAGTTCTAGGGGACTGATGACTTCAGAAATTAAATCTCATAGTGTTCAGAGCCATTTGAACCACTTTTTTGATCTGAAGCGCGGCATCTCAAGAGAGGTAGCCAGCATACGTACGGACATGCTTCGTTCTGCTGTGCAGAATGCAATCCCGCGCTTTCAGACTCTTCTGGACACTGATGGGCGCCGTATTGAGCCCCTTTTGTAGCGGTAATGGTACCGGTATGTAATGGTATGATGTAGCGTAGCAGCACATTAAAAGTCTTTCAGTTGAGTTGATTCTGCATTATTTCTCTTCCCCACATTTTTGACATTAATTCTACCGGGTTTGGTACCCGTACGGTAACTAGTTTCCGTGTTGCATGGTGTTAAATAGGGAAAGTTTAACAATAACCACCCGTCCGTTATAATTATCCGGGCTGTTATGCCGTGGTCGGTTGATGAATTCGGTGTCGATTCCCAACGTTTCGTCTCCGACTGCGGGAGACATCTTCAAGGGGGTCCGTAGCTCGATGGAAGGTCCAACACACCCACTGGCTCGCTACTGACTGCCGCTAAATTCCGTGTCCGCGCGCTCCCGCGCCGCGGCGTGACGTCACGTGTTTTGAAAACGTCAGTGCAATTGGCCGCTGTCCGTCGCCGTCGATCGCCGTTGCCATCAGCCAGTAGTGGACGGGTGGTACACATCTTCTTTAACACCAGCATCCATATGCCGTTTAATTTCACGCCCTCCTCCTTTCGGTTGAAATTATGTGGGTGTTTAGCGATTTCGATTGCCTCCCTGTAGAGCCTTTCGTAATTTCCGCTTGTGGCCGCTAGTACTTGCGTCTCCTCGAAACGAATATTGAGGTTCCCTGGCTGGAAAGCATGCTCCGCAACAGCTGATCGTTCCGTTTCTCCTCTTCTACAATTTCCCTTGTGCTCTTCCAAACGTTTAGAAACAGTTCTTTTCGTGGTACCCACATAAACAAATGTAACGGAAAGAATAGGGAGGATCTTGACGAAGCGGAATATTACCGTAATTTACAAGCCCACCAGGAAGATACAGCAATACCTTAAGCCTGCCAAGGACGCTCGCAAACCATTGGAAAAAGCTGGAGTGTATAGGATCCCATGCAGCTGTGGTGATGTTTATGTGGGTACACGAAAAGAACTGTTTCTAAACATTTGGAAGAGCACAAGGGAAATTGTAGAAGAGGAGAAACGGAACGATCAGCTGTTGCGGAGCATGCTTTCCAGCCAGGGAACCTCAATATTCGTTTCGAGGAGACGAAAGTACTAGCGGCCGCAAGTGGATATTACGAAAGGCTCTACAGGGAGGCAATCGAAATCGCTAAACACCCAAATAATTTCAACCGAAAGGAGGAGGGCGTGAAATTAAACGGCATATGGATGCCGGTGTTAAAGAAGATGTGTACCACCCGTCCACTACTGGCTGATGGCAACGGCGATCGACGGCGACGGACAGCGGCCAATTGCACTGACGTTTTCAAAACACGTGACGTCACGCCGCGGCGCGGGAGCGCGTGGACACGGAATTTAGCGGCAGTCGGTAGCGAGCCAGTGTGTGTGTTGGACCTTCCATCGAGCTACGGACCCCCTTGAAGATGTCTCCCACAGTCGGAGACGAAACGTTGGGAATCGACACCGAATTCATCAACCGACCACGGCATAACAGCCCGGATAATTATAATGGACATGGTATTTCCGGCCGTGAAAGTCTACATTTTAGTATAACCACCCGGTAGTATGGAGCCCGTATAGAGTCGTGTGGTGTGGTGATGGAGAACTGCCCTGTCACAAGAATATTATGATGACCCCCTCTCTTGTCAGTTAAATAGGATATTTGACTGTACCTACACAGCTATAAAACTGAACTGCTTGCTTGTTCCTTCCTGGAAGTACTCGCTACGGCGTGATGTCTCATTTAGCATTACGGTGCAGCATTTTTCCGCCGCCACGATGGTCTTGAGTTGGGCAGAATCGTATTGTCGGAGCTGTTTACCCTTCGCTATTTGTTCGCAGTACAACGGTCTTCCACAGGTCCAGTGGCTGTTTGCACTGAAAGTGGTAGCATAGCGATCTGTCGTCAAAAATCTTTAAAAATGAATGTGAGCGGCAGAAGAGAAGGATGAGAGTTTCAGTATCTCTTATGAAGCTTCAAAATCGACGTGAACTGCAAATTTGCTACGAAACGCCATGCAGAAGGAATTAAAATTCTCACCTGACAATAAAGGAGAAAAAAATTATAACGGGCTACAAACGTTGTTCCTTGCTTTGCACATCAAGAACCACTTTGTGCTAAATTTGCAGCGATGAAGCAAGTGCGGAAATTGAATAGAATTTTTAAAGTCGCACATATTGTTGCATTGTCTGTCGCAATAGTTTTCGATGGGACTGAACGAAGAGTCTGGAGAGTTTATATATTACTGTGAAGAACGTTAGTTAAGTCATGTGGCATGCCTGCAACGATTTTTTATTTTATTTAAAGCCCGCTAGTGTAGCATTTATGAAGGAAAGTCTAGAATAGATTGCTAACCTCGCATTTTAAGTAGACTTAACTGCACACTACTCATGGTAAGACATGACGAGGTGAGAGACAACTTATTTCTGATTGATGCGGATGCATTTATAAAGAAAATCGCATTGCAGAAGGGACAAATTCTGACAAAAGCACAGTGCAAATCCCTAAGCTCACAGATGTTAAAGAAAACGCGGGGTTTGAAGGAGTCATCGTGGCCTTGGAAGAATTTCAAGGAGAGTTTTCTAAACATTTTTGAGTAGACTGCTTGTCTTACACCTGTTTTCGAACTGTTTTCAAGATCGTTTGCTGTTTCAGTTGAGAGCACCCCTCTGCATGTGCAGATGTAACTGATCGATCTGCAATGTAATTCCCGTTTTAAATTCAAAGCCTTTAACTTTAAAACTCCCCAGGACGTCTACATTGTTTTGCTCAGGGCGAGTTTCCACGTTCCCATAATGAGTTTGCAAGCGTGATAAAATATTTCGATCAGAATATCTGTGTAAAAGTCTTTTTTCCACTATGAAAGTAAATAAGCTATGATTACATGCGAACCTGAGTGCGAAAATACGTGAAATTGTCTCCGTCTGTCTGTAGGACAACAGTTTGTACTCGATAAAAATGTCCTCAGTTTGCCAAAAATAATTAAGTAGTAGTGAAAATTTGTTGCGTTTGTGATCTGTGCTGTTGAGAAAACTGAAACCAAGTTGTATGCAGTACGACTGTATTGCCATTTAAATACAGGGCGTTCGCTTTTATCCCTCTTCGCCCTCTGCCCACTCAGACAGCACCGTGTGGCGGTGGGAGAAATGTGCGGTCTGACTGGGCACTGTGGCACGCGGACTAGGGCATCGTTCGTGAGCTGAATTCTAGGCCATCCCTGTCTTAACCAAAGACAGAAATTAGCGTTTGATGAAACTTTGACACTAAAATATTTTATTGAATTATTTGTGAATAGGTATTTGTTGAAACGTCGCTTTGAATTGTAAGTTGTGGCTGAATCAGTTTCTTATATTTACAGAGTTACTCAGCTGCTCTTAAACTTTACAAAAATATGTATGGATGCATAAAAATGTACCATGATGCATTCACTGAGTAAAATCAATTTATATATTTTATTACAGCCATAGCATGTTGTTACACTTCAAAATATAACGTCAGAGGCTGTAATCCCTTGAGACGAGTTATAAACGAAACAAAGAGATGATGACTGGGTGTTTTGTGATGTCCTTAGGTCAGTTAGGTTTAAAAAAATGGCTCTGAGCACTATGGGACTTAACTTCTGTGGTCATCAGTCCCCTAGAGCTTAGGACTACTTAAACCTAACTAACCTAAGGACATCACACACATCCATGCCCGAGGCAGGATTCGAACCTGCGACCGTAGCAGTCGCGCGGTTCCGGACTGAGCGCCTTAACCAGTTAGGTTTAAGTAGTTCTAAGTTCTAGGGCACTGATGACCATAGATGTTAAGCCCCATAGTGCTCAGAGCCATTTGAACCATTTTTTTGAAACAAAGAGATGAAGAGGGACGACGACGACAACAACAACAACAACAACAACAACATGCCGCCTTGTGTCGTCCTCACATGGGAAATGAAAGTGAACGTAGACGAGGAGCTGGTAGGGTTTTGTGAGGTCGGAGCTTGGAATTTCACCTTCCGGAGAATTTTCAGTGGTGAATGGCAGATAATAAACGCCAGAATCTAGCTTCGTGAAGGGTAACGTGGTTAGTGAGTTTTAACGACACTTTATACGTCAAAAGCAGAGCTTAGGCGATGCAATATTGGATTACGTTATTTGCATTTGAAGCACGAATTCGGTTGTTTTATATTACAGTTTGGATTTTATGAGTATACGCTGTTTCAGAGCGCCAGTACATCGAAGGTCGCCTCGTTTTTGGTCAGATTTGTTATAATAAAACGACATTAAACAACTTATTTGTCGTTTGGTATTATAAAATGCTTGCAGGAAAAGTATGTTAGTTTCAGCCACCGGTGCATTGAATGTTTCGCTAAAAACGCATTGTTTTCGTTACGAGCTGTTATAATTATACATCCGTCCTTGAGCACACAGTTCGAGCCGGCCGGGGTGGGCGAGCGGTTCTAGGCGCCACAGTCTGGAACCGCGCGACCGCTACGGTCGCAGGTTCGAATCCTGCCTCGGGCATGGATGTGTGTGATGTCCTTAGGTTAGTTAGGTTTAAGTAGTTCTAAGTTACAGGGGACTGATGACCTCAGATGTTAAGTCCCATTAGTGCTCAGAGCCAATTGAACCATTTTGAACACGGTTCGATCAAAAACATAGACCCAACCCCCACCCTCCTGCGGGACCGGGGGTTAGAATAGGCCCGAGGTATTCCCGCCTGTCGTAAGAGGTGACTAAAAGGAGTCTCATACGTTTCGGCCTTTATGTGATGGTCCCCTGTAGGGTTTGACCACCATTTATCAATATTTTCCCGCACAGCGAGCCAAATGGGGAAGGGTGCCTTACGTGGTGTCCATCGTGCATTGAGATCTTTAGCCCACTTTCTCGTCGTCGCATTGCAGTCTCCTCCCATTCTCCATCTCTTGAGCGAGGACACCTTCCTGGGTGCGTTTTCCACCATGCACGATGCAGTGTCACTTTCTGTGCCGACGATGACCGTGGACTTACTTGTACCTCATATGCAGCACGGTAGCCAGTCCGCTGTAGTGGGGCCGCTATGTACCCTGTTGGTTGTAGACCTCTGACAACACAGTGATCGCTCTGCTGACGCCTGTGCCGTTAACTACCCACGTATGCCAAGGAGTATATGCCCGTCACTCTGGGGGATCGGGACTCTCGGCAATGGCCATCCTGCCAGGTGGTCTTCGCTGCGACTTGGTGACGCACGTGGGACGGGCCACTGGTTGGACTGGGTGGCGTCAGGGCAGATGACACGCCATGAAGCATAGTACACCATCTCTTTCTGGTGGTCCGCCGCCAGCAGTCTTTAAGCGGGCAAAGTCTAACTTTAATGCTAAGAAATATGACCCCAAGTCGTTCCCCTACCTGGCCGCACCATGCACTATCCTCTGTGTCCTTGGTGGCTCAGATGGATAGAGCGTCTGCCATGTAAGTAGGAGATCCCGGATTCGAGTCCCGGTCGGGACACACATTTTCAACTGTCGCCGTTGACATATCAACGCCTGTATGCAGCTAGGGGTATTCATTTCATTGTAATCTGCTTTGTTGTTTTAATCTCTTTATCCCATTTCTTGCGTTTCTGTGGTTTTCTTCTCCCCTTTTGTCCATTTACATGTTTGTTGCCCTTCATCGTTCTTGTGATTTTTCCTTTCATTCCGTTTTGAGTGCCGGCCGCTGTGGCCGAGTGGCTCTAGGCGCTTCAGTTCGGAACCACGTGGCTGCTACGGTCGCAGGTTCGAATCGTGACTGGGGCATGGATGTGTGTGATGTTCTTAGGTTAGTTAGGTTTACGTAGTTCTAAGTCTAGGGGACTGATGACCTCAGATGTTAAGTCCCACAGGCAACTGAACCATTTGAATCATTTTGAGTTGTCAGTCTCGTTTGTTTTGCTCTCACGTTTGTGGCATTGTTTTATTCGGAACAAGCGACTGACGACCTCGTAGTTTGGTCCCTTTTCCACTCTTTTAATCCAACCAACCACCAAAACAACCGTATATTGAAGTTTTTTCCATTTAATTTCCTTTAGTTAATTAATTGGTCAATCTAATAATTTGAAGAAACTGATGATAATGCTCAACTTCTGCATCAACATCTGTACAGCACTATAATTCATTGTATTTCAAATCAATAAAACATTTTTAGTATGTGATAATGCAGTGCCTGTGTCGTCCAGAAGTACGATGCAATGTTTGTTGGGATATGCTTGTCTGGTCGTCTGTTGTGTAGAGTCCCGAGTCGGCACAAATTTTCATTGTCGTCTTTCCATTATACAACTGTTGTTGTCCGTATTCGCAACTGCAAATGCAGTTCATGTATTTCATGACAGCTGTAGTCGATGCAGTGCCTGTTCCTTTGGACATGTATTTCCGAAGGAACATTGCATCGTAATTCTTAACAAAACAGGCACTGCAATGTCGCATTTATGTGGAAGACTGTTTTAAAGTTGCATCACCCTACTAGTAGCAAAAGTTTTAGAAACTGGCTTCCGTAGTGACTGAACATGGAATTTTTCTTCTTATCTTGTGCTATATTCATTGAATTTGAAGTTTTTATTTATCTACACTATACATGGTGTTACAAAAAGGTACGCAAATAAAGAAAAGATGTTATATGGACATGTGTCCGGAAACGCTTAATTTCCATGTTAGAGCTCAGTTAAGTTTCGTCAGTATGTACTGTACTTCCTCGATTCACCGCCATGATTTGATACGGGATACTCTACCTGTGCTGCTAGAACATGTGCCTTTACAAGTACGACACAACATGAGGTTCATGCACGATGGAGCTCCTGCACATTTCAGTCGAAGTGTTCGTACGCTTCTCAACAACAGATTCGGCGACCGATGGATTGGTAGAGGCGGACCAATTCCATGGCCTCCACGCTCTCCTGACCTCAACCCTCTTGACTTTCATGTATGAGGGCATTTGAAAGCTCTTGTCTACGCAACCCCGGTACCAAATGTAGAGACTCTTCGTGCTCGTATTGTGGACGGCTGTGATACAATACGCCATTCTCCAGGGCTGCATCAGCGCATCAGGGATTCCATGCGACGGAGGGTGGATGCATGTATCCTCGGTAACGGAGGACATTTTGAACACTTCCTGTAACAAAGTGTTTGAAGTCACGCTGGTACGTTCTGTTGCTGTGTGTTTCCATTCCATGATTAATGTGATTTGAAGAGAAGTAATAAAATGAGCTCTAACATGGATAGTAAACGTTTCCGGGCACATGTCCACATAACATATTTTCTTTCTTTGTGTATGAGGAATGTTTCCTGAAAGTTTGGCCGTACCTTTCTGTAACACCCTGTATACAGAACAACACGGATGACGTATGGACAAGGCAACAAATGATAGAGGTTGCGTAGCAATTTCACATATGTCTATTCGGTGAACAGTGTGGTGTGCGCGCGCCATATACAGCTGACAACAGTGACTGGGGGAGGGTGGGAGGGGGGGGGGCACTGTGGTCGGAAGTCACCATAAGGCGCACTATGTTCCGAGTGGTACACCAGCTCGTTTCTGAGGGTGCACCAACCACGATAGGCATCGCGTTCGGCGAGATTCACGATGACAAGCACGTCCCTTGTGAGGACGGCTGTTCGCTCCTTTCCCGGAGGGAAGCAGAGGCGTGATGTTGAAGTATAAGCGGTGGGTGCGGCCAGCGGTGTTGTGAATGGGAGGGGCAGGACACGGCGGCGGCGGCGGCGGCGGCGGCGCGCGTTAATGAGCGGGAGTGGAGCGGCTCATTACCGTACCGGGCCAGCGCACAATATAGCGCGTTATCAGCGCACACAATGCCGACCCTGTCTGTACGCGCTCGCACCTGCTGGGCTCGCCACGCAGGAAGCGTTTGTTTTGTCAACGGACTACGTGCAGCACCCAATAACGAGATAGTTCTTGTGAGCCAGAGTACACTCGAGTCTGTATCCTCCCTATGTTCTTGGCTGTAGGACAAGTGCTTGAGAACAGCAAAATTAGCAGCTTATCGCTGTGTTTCAGCGAGGCACCTGCGTGATTTTGTTACTAGCGGGCCCCGGAGAATCCCTGTTACAATCTGTAAGCCGAAAGTAGATAACAATGTCTGTAGTAAAGTGAACAAGGACGTGGGTCTGAAGTTGCGGGAAGTCAGTCTCAAAATCGTTTCCAGTGCGACAAGAAGGACAGAAAGTGCGATCTTTACAGTTGCAAAGAGCCACTTCTGGCGATGCAGGCTTCTCGTGTGTATCGTCCTGGTTGCAGGTGTGTAAGAGTTAGACAAGGTCGGTACGTAATTTACCTGGTTAAAATTAACCAGTTGTCTACTAGTGCAGAAACTGCTACAGACAATGCTAATACACTGTTGACCATTAAAACTGAAACACCAGGAACGATAGTCAGTGACAAAATTTTAGTTGTTGTGCGTGTACACTTTAGTAGGAAAAGTTAATTGTTAAATTTATAGATTACTTCAGACTTCAAGAAGAATATAATTATTCCAATCCCAAAGAAAGCAAGTGTTGACAGATGTGAAAATTACCGAACTATCAGTTTAATAAGTCACAGCTGCAAAATACTAACGCGAATTCTTTACAGACGAATGGAAAAACAGGTAGAAGCGGACCTCAGGGAAGATCAGTTTGGATTCCGTAGAAATGTTGGAACACGGGAGGCAATACTAACCTTACGACTTATCTTAGAAGAAAGATTAAGAAAAGGCAAACCTACGTTTCTAGCATTTGTAGACTTAGAGAAAGCTTTTGACAATGTTAACTGGAATACTCTCTTTCAAATTCTGAAGGTGGCAGGTATAAAATACAAGGAGCGAAAGGCTATTTACAATTTGTACAGAAATCAGATGGCAGTTATAAGAGTCGAGGGGCATGAAAGGGAAGCTGTGGTTGGGAAAGGAGTGAGACAGGGTTGTAGCCTCTCCCCGATGTTATTCAATCTGTATATTGAGCAAGCAGTAAAGGAAACAAAAGAAAAATTCGGAGTAGGTATGAAAATTCATAGAGAAGAAGTAAAAACTTTGAGGTTCACCGATGACATTGTAATTCTGTCAGAGACAGCAAAGGACTTGGAAGAGCAGTTGAACGGAATGGACAGTGTCTTGAAAGGAGGATATAAGATGAACATCAACAAAAGCAAAACGAGGATAATGGAATGTAGTCAAATTAAATCGGGTGATGCTGAGGGGATTAGATTAGGAAATGAGACACTTAAATTAGTAAAAGAGTTTTGCTATTTAGGGAGTAAAATAACTGATGATGGTCGAAGTAGAGAGGATATAAAATGTAGACTGGCAATGGCAAGGAAATCGTTTCTGAAGAAGAGAAATTTGTTAACATCGAGTATAGATTTAAGTGTCAGGAAGTCGTTTCTGAAAGTATTTGTATGGAGTGTAGCCATGTGTGGAAGTAAAACATGGACGATAACCAGTTTGGACAAGAAGAGAATAGAAGCTTTCGAAATGTGGTACTACAGAAGAATGCTGAAGATAAGGTGGGTAGATCATATAACTAATGAGGAGGTATTGAATAGGATTTCGGAGAGGAGAAGTTTGTGGCACAACTTGACTAGAAGAAGGGATCGGTTGGTAGGATATGTTGTGAGGCATCAAGGGATCACCAATTTAGTATTGGAGGGCAGCGTGGAGGGTAAAAATCGTAGAAGGAGACCAAGAGATGAATACATTAAACAGATTCAGAAGGATGTAGGTTGCAGTAGGTACTGGGAGATGAAGAAGCTTGCACAGGATAGAGTAGCATGGAGAGCTGCATCAAACCAGTCTCAGGACTGAAGACCACAACAACAACAACATAGATTACTTTTTTTGTCTGCTGCTTCGCCCGCGAAGTTAACAAACCACGGGAAAGAAATACAAACGTGTTGTTTCTGAACGTTTTTACACGTCGGCCCTTTCCACCTCTCTCCTGCGTATACCCTTAGGGGTAGTAGGGTTACTTTACTGCCACAGTACCTTTGTAAAAATGATAAGTACTCACCAAATTTGGTAGAAGGGTCTCCAGAATTTCCTGAGTTAATGCCTGTGTGTCACCATCTTTGCATCCTCGCCCCTATCGGAGGTAGGTGGTTATAGCCCCACAGTACTTCTTTCTAGACAGTACTTTATATTTATAGCAAGTTTTGCTGAAATCTACGCCGTGGTTTACGAATGTATGTCAAACGACTTTACATACGTACATACATATGTACGTAAATACACATACACGGAGTTCTATAAGTACACACATTTAAGGGTGTACACGGTGAAACTTAAGTACACAGAGCTACCACATGTGGCAGCAACAATAGCTCTGACCACTCTGGGGATCGACTCGCACTAAAAAGAGGATCGTACAAACTTCCCTTCACTGATCTGATTTATATTGACGGGGAGTGTAGCACACGATTAGGACTTCAGCATATCTAAACATGGAGACGCAACTCAAAAAACAAACTTGGTTTAAAGTTGTAAACGCTTGTCGGACATCACACAATTTAGCCACGTACTGCGCATATCGGAGAACATCACCGAATACTGAAACAGGCAACAATGGTGTACGACTGACAGAAACTCGAGCTCATAAACTTTAGGCCTGCTTACATCCTATGTACGGTCGCTAGCATTCAAGGAGTCCGCAGTTGAATGAATAAGCGGTTAGTTTCGTAAGTGCGAGGTTCCCCGGACCAAATGTGGCTAGCGGTATGGTTTCTTTTTTCCCATGCTATTCTGGCAACGTACAGTATTAAAGTAAGCTCTGCCAAAATCACTTTGCTGTTGCAGCCTTGTGACGTTTATTTCTACATGCAGGCGAAGAACCTTATAAAACGACCAAAAAAATTGAGGACACGTCATCGAACAGACTAGAGAGATACCTTATAGAGAATATTGCATGAAAATTCAATCAATCGTGCACTACCTGTCGTCTGTCAATCGTACACCATTGTCGTCTTTTCCAATATTTGTATGACGTTCATCGATATGCGTGGTACTCCGCTAACTGTGTGATGCCCGGGAACCGTCAATAAAAGTAAACCAAGTTTGTTTTGCAATAAATACATTGTAATATCATTAAAACGCAAAAATTCGGTTCTCATCACTCGTGCTTTACGCCGTAATAATGGTTTTTTATGTTTCTGTGGTCAGTATCATCCTGATTCCTGCAGCATGCCATAGGTTACATACTATATTTGTCACAAATGTAGATACAATAACATAAATGAATTCCTAAACTTATTTGAATGAAAGTCTCTTTTTTCATTAACGTTCCGAAAATAGGTTTTTCTCCTTTTTTCAGGATAAATGTTATATAAATAATAAGTGTATCACTAAATATTGATAACTAGCACAGTCATAACAAAGTGCTATTAGAATTACGTGGGAATGAAGAAAAAGTACCAGCAGATAGATTCGATCCAGAGACCTCGCCCTGACGAAACTGCGCGCTTATTCGCTCGGCTGAGGTCTAGTTTTATATTTGTGAACATACAAAGTGTATAAGCACTACTAAAATTTTCAAACCAGATCTTCTCGAAAACGGTTGAGAGTTGAGTTTTGCCGGCCGGTGTGGCCGTGCGGTTCTAGGCGCTTCAGTCTGGAACCGCGTGACCGCTACGGTCGCAGGTTCGAATCCTGCCTCGGGCATGGATGTGTGTGATGTCCTTAGGTTAGTTAGGTTTAAGTAGTTCTAAGTTCTAGGGGACTGATGACCACAGATGTTAAGTCCCATAGTGCTCAGAGCCATTTGAACCATTTTAAGTTGAGTTTTCCTGTTTGCATATCGCACTCCCGCAAGAACAATGACACATCTCAAAATTGAAACCTCTGAGAAAGGTCGACTTAAAGATAGAAATAGTATAATCTCCCTTTAAATTTCAAGTATTTTTGGTAGTAAATTCTATTGAAATCAATACAACAGTAATACGGACTTGTAGTTCTGTTCCCGTCGAATGTGAGGTGTTACCAGGTAATTATTAATTAGCTCTTACAGTTGTGATCTTCTTGCTTTTCTAATTTTTTAAAAATACTTTTGGCACTTTTAGATTTTTTTTTCTTTTACTTTCTGTAATATAATATGACATTGGAAACTCCATTGGGCAAAATTAGTACTTTAGTTACAGTAAGAAACGAAAAACAAGTTGAAACTGTTTTGTTAGAAAAATTAAAACGCAAAATTATATTTTATGAAAATCAATACAATTTAATAAGGAACATTAATTAGACAAAATTTAAGGAATAACTTTTACGAAAACATAGAATATTAAATGGGCTGACAATGTAGAAGTACTATCCGCCGAGAAAAGGATGAAAGGAATTTCTATTTTTTCTTCTTGTACGCTGCAACGCACGAAATTTCATAATATTTACAACAACTGTAATTTTCATAACAGTGTCTGTTTCTTCAGGCATGCATTGACAATACTTGTATGGCTGTAAAAAGTACGGTGGATACGACTCATGAACGGGACAAAAATTTGTGATCAAAGCCCAAAAGTAAATGCATACATGCGCAGCATTATTATGATACGATGCGGTACCCATTTACTACAGGAATGTGTTAGACTTCTCCTTAGAATACGGTCTGAGTCTTCATTGACGTTCATGACAGTCCCTGGTCCTGTAAAACGGAAGGATACTTCCGCGTATAAGGAAACAACAATTCCTTCTCACATGTCTGACCTAGCTGGTGATTCGTCTCCACGGATCAATCGCGGACTCGTGCTAGAAAGAAGTGCGATTATATTTCCTTCCGACAACCTTGATTTAGGTTATCCGCTATTTCGCTGAGTAATTATTAAAGGCAATGGCCGGAAACTTTCCTTCGACGATACTACAACTGATATCCTTTACATCCTTGTCCAACTGAGGTATAGGTGCAATGCTAATTTGATACAACACGCTATTCTCTAGTACATACCTGATGAATGTATTGACAAAGGGATGTTGAACCCAGGATACCAGAGTCAGGGAGAAACGTCGACCTGAAGAGCTACAAGTTATGATACAATGCCAGTCACAACCAAACTGTCCTATTTTCATGACGCTATATCAAACCGGCACGTGTTGCTGAGTTTCATACCTCTCAAGATCATCAAAATCTGCTGATGGAAGACAGATTACTTGCTGAAACTGTGCTGACTTGTCGCCAGCCCCCTTATCCCTTTCAAATCTTTGGGCACGCGACCAGCAATATTCTGATTGTGTCCTCGCACTTCCTGGTAAAGGAACGAGAGGTAGCGGTATTAAATTCTGACTATTTTGCACCAATATTCCGAGTTGATTCCCAAACATACACGTACCTCATTAAATAATGTTGATGTTAACCCTTTCCAACGAGGGTGTTTTAACCAGCCCTCACAATGAGCGACGTCGTATAAGCCTTTGTTTTATCATGATACAGACCTTTATACAAATGAGTTACAAATGCTATCATCTCCGTTTCCTTTTCAGTTGCTTCCTAAACAGTTTCAAGAGATCGTGTTTTGGGAAATTAATGTCACCGAACCAAACCAGGTGGTGTAGAGTACAAGGCAATGGACGTAAGGAAGAATCGGGGTTTAGACAACCGTCTGCTCATCCAGTCCTGAGTTTCTCGTGGGTTTGTAACATCACTTAAGATAATTGCTGGAAAGATTTGTTTGAAAAGGATACTGTCGATTCCATTCACCATCCTTCCCAGTTCTAACTTGTGTTTCCTTTCTCATCGTTGCCGAACTTACTTTAAACCCTAACCTTCTTTCCTTCGTATTGTTAGTTCTTTCTCAAATTCATTTCAAAATGTGTTTATAAATGTATGTTCTCTACATCTAAGGAATCTCACCTATGATTCATTCGTGCTCCTAACAACTTCTACACAGTTTTACACTTTTCCTCTGTTTCTAACGCTTTTTCTTCTTTGCCTCCGTTCCTTTCTATTTTTCTCCTTTTTTCGTCTCCGGACAGCCGTTATCTTTGCGTTCTTATGCTTCTTAATCATCTTCTTTCTCATTGCCTCCTATGATCTGCGCCGGCTCTAGTGGCCGTGCGGTTCTAGGCGCTACAGTCTGGAACCGAGCGACCGCTACGGTCGCAGGTTCGAATCCTGCCTCGGGCATGGATGTGGGTGATGTCTTTAGGTTAGTTAGGTTTAATTAGTTCTAAGTTCTAGGCGACTGATGACCTCAGAAGTTAAGTCGCATAGTGCTCAGAGCCACTTTGAACCTATGATCTGCGCAATTTGCGCATTCGTTTCTACCGCCGTCTTGTTGTCATCATTCTCGTTCTCTTCTTCCTCTTTCTATTCCTCTGTTGTTTTTTTTACACTCAAAAAATGGTTCAAATGGCTCTAAGCACTATGGGACATAACATCTGAGGTCATCAGTCCCCTAGACTTAGAACTACTTAGACCTAACTAACCTAAGGACATCCCACACATCCATGCCCGAGGCAGAATTCGAACATGCGGCCGTAGCAACAGCGCGGTTCCGGACTGAGGCACCTAGAACCGCTCGGCCACAACGGCTGGCCTTTTTACTCTCACAAGGGAACCTCCCCATCGCACCCCCTTCAGATTTAGTTATGAGGTGGCACAGTGAATAGGCCTTGAGAAACTGAACACAGATTAATCGAGAAAACAGGAAGAAGTTATGTGGAACTAAGAAAAAACAAGCAAAATATACGAACTGAGTAGTCCATGCGGAAGATAGGCAACATCAAGGGTAGTCTGAGCTCAGGAGTGCCGTGGTCTCGTGGTTAGCGTGAGCAGCTGCAGAACGAGAAGTCCATGGTTCAAGTCTTCCCTAGAGTAAAAGTTTACTTTCTTTACTTTCTTTATTATGATCTGTCCGTTCGTTCATTGACGTCTCTGTTCACTGCAATAAGTTTAGTGTCTGTGTTTTGCGACCGCACCGCAAAACCGTGCGATTAGTAGACGAAATGACGTGGCTCTCCAATGGGAACAGGAAGCATTTGATCGCAAGGTCATAGGTCAACCGATTCCTCCACAGGAAACCACGTCTAATGCATTCAATACGACACTGGTGACGGCATGTGCGTCACATGACAGGAATATGTTGTCGACCCACCTAACTTGTACACTTGGCGAATGGGTAAAAAGATTCTTCTACCTTGCCCGATTTAGGTTTTCTTGTGGATGTAATAATCACTCCCAAAAAAGTGATGAAAACATAAGGGTTTGTCACATAAACTGAAAATAAAAAATTACATTTTTCGCTCGAGGGAAGACTTGAACCAAAGACCTTTCGTTTCGCAGCTGCTCACGCTAACCACGGGACCACGGCACTCCTGAGCTCAGACTACCCTTGATGTTGCCTATCTTCCGCATGGACTACTCAGTTTGTATATTTTGCTTATTTTTTCATAGTTCCACATAACTTCTTCCTGTTTTCTCGATTTATCTGTGTTCAGTTTCTCAAGGCCTATCTACTGCGCCAACTTCAACTTATAACTAAATCTGAGGGGGGGGGGGGGGGGGGTGCGATGGGGAGGTTGTTCCCTTGTCAGTAGATTCGTTTTCATTCTTTCTTGTTCTTAGTTTTCAAATTTTTGTTTTGTTTCCTTCATTCGTGTAACAGCGGTTTAGTGCACAGCCCCTTTTATACTCCTTGTTGATCACCCGATGAAGAAATTATTTTATTTTAATGGAGTTCTTTGCAGACACTGAGGTGAAAGAAGTCATCGGAAAACTATATGCACGGGCCTTTGTTAACTGCACGACATCGTTTACAGCGCCTCTTCTGGGCTCGTGACAATATGGGTTGGACCCTAGACGATTGCAGAACCGTGGCCTGATCACATGAGCCGCGATTTCAGTTGGTGACAGCTAATAGTAGAGTTCGAATGTGGCGCAGACCATACGAAGCCACGGAACCTCGTTGTCAACATGGCGCGGTGGGAGCTGGTCGTGGCTCTATAATTGTGCAAGCTGTGTTTACATGGAATGTACGGGTCCTCTGGTCCAACTGAACCGATAATTGACTGAAAATTGTTATGTTGGGCTACTTGGAGACCATTTGTAGCCATTCAAGGCACTGCAGTTCCTTCTATAATTCCTCGCACAAACGAAACAATAGCTGACATCGAAATAAGTGTCCAAGGAATAGAAAAGCAACTGACATCACTCAATAGAGGAAAGTCCACTGGACCTGACGGGATACCAATTCGATTCTACACAGAGTACGCGAAAGAACTTGCCCCCCTTCTAACAGCCGTGTACCGCAAGTCTCTAGAGGAACGGAAGGTTCCAAATGATTGGAAAAGAGCACAGGCAGTCCCAGTTTTCAAGAAGGGTCGTCGAGCAGATGCGCAAAACAATAGACCTATATCTCTGACGTCGATCTCTTGTAGAATTTTAGAACATGCTTTTTGCTCGCGTATCATGTCATTCCTGGAAACCCAGAATCTACTGTGTAGGAATCAACATGGATTCCGGAAACAGCGATCGTGTGAGACCCAACACGCTTTATTTGTTCATGAGACCCACAAAATATTAGATACAGGCTCCCAGGTAGATGCCGTTTCCCTTGATTTCCAGAAGGCGTTCGATACAGTTCCGCACTGTCGCCTGATAAACAAAGTAAGAGCCTACGGAATATCAGACAAGCTGTGTGGCTGGATTGAAGAGTTTTTGGCAAACAGAACACAGCATGTTGTTCTCAATGGAGAGACGTCTACGGACGTTAAAGTAACCTCTGGCGTGCCACAGGGGAGTGTTATGGGACCATTGCTTTTCACAATATATATAAATGACCTAGTAGATAGTGTCGGAAGTTCCATGCGGCTTTTCGCAGATGATGCTGTAGTATACAGAGAAGTTGCAGCATTAGAAAATTGTAGCGAAATGCAGGAAGATCTGCAGCGGATAGGCACTTGGTGCAGGGAGTGGCAACTTACCCTTAACATAGACAAATGTAATGTATTGCGAATACATAGAAATAAGGATCCTTTATTGTATGATTATATGATAGCGGAACAAACACTGGTAGCAGTTACTTCTGTAAAATATCTGGGAGTATGCGTGCGGAACGATTTGATGTGGAATGATCATATAAAATTAATTGTTGGTAAGGCGGGTGCCAGGTTGAGATTCATTGGGAGAGTCCTTAGAAAATGTAGTCCATCAACAAAGCAGGTGGCTTACAAAACACTCGCTCGACCTATACTTGAGTATTGCTCATCAGTGTGGGATCCGTACCAGATCGGGTTGACGGAGGAGATAGAGAAGATCCAAAGAAGAGCGGCGCGTTTCGTCAAGGGTTATTTGGTAAGCGTGATAGCGTTACGGAGATGTTTAGCAAACTCAAGTGGCAGACTCTGCAAGAGAGGCGCTCTACATCGCGGTGTAGCTTGCTGTCCAGGTTTCTAGAGGGTGCGTTTCGGGATGAGGTAGCAAATATATTGCTTCGCCCTACGTATAGCTCCCGAGGAGATCACGAATGTAAAATTAGAGAGATTCGAGCGCGCACGGAGGCTTTCCGGCAGTCGTTCTTCCCGCGAACCATACGCGACTGGAACAGGAAAAGGAGGTAATGACAGTGGCACGTAAAGTGCCCTCCACCACACGCCGTTGGGTGGCTTGCGGAGTATAAATGTAGATGAAGATGTAGATCATGTCCCCAATAAGCGACGGAATTTATCGGGTGACAGTGCATCATCTCACAGGGCCACGACTGTTCGCGTTTTGATTTGAATAATATTCTGGACAGTTCTAACGAATGATCTGGCCACCTACATCGCCAGAAATCGACCCATCGAATCTTTATGGGGTGCGATCGAGAGGTAAGTTTGTGCACAAAATCGTGCACCGAATATAGAGGCAACATGGCTCAATACGTCTGCAGGGGCATTCCAAATGCTCGACTCCATGTGGTGACATTGCAGCTACTGATAGCCTAGGGCCAAAGGAGATTCGACACGATATTAGGAAGTTGCTGTTGTTGTGGTCTTCAGTCGAAACACTGCTTTAAAGCATCTCTCCTCACTGCTCTATTCTATGGAAGCATCTTCATCTACAAGTAACTACTACGACCTCCATCCTTCTGAATCTGCTTGCTGTATTCATCTCTTGGTCTCCCTCTACGATTTTTACCCCCCCCCCCCCCACCTCCCCCACGCTTTCTCCCAGTACTGAAATGGTGGTCCCTTGATGCCTCAGAATGTGTCCTACTATCTGATCCCTTCTTCTAGTCAAGTTGTACCACAAATTTCTCTTCTCCCCAATTCTCTTTAGTACTTCCTCATTAGTTATGTGATCTACCCATCTAATCTTCGGCATTCGTATGTAGCACCACATTTCAAATGATCTTATTCTCTTCTGGTCTAAACTGTTTATAGTCCATGTTTCACTTCCATACATTGTTTACACTCCATACAAATACTTTCGCAAAGGACTTCCTGACACTTAAATCAGTACTCGATGTTAACAAATTTCTCTTCTTGAGAAAATCTTTCCTTGCCATTGCCAGTCTACATTTTATATCGTCTCTATTTCGACCATCATCACTTATTTTGCTTCCCAAATAGCAAAACTCATTTACTACTTAAAGTGTCTCATTTCCTAATCTAATCCCGTCAGTACCACCTGACTTAATTCGACTACATTCGAATATCCTTGTTTTATTGTTGTTGATGCTCATCTTATATCCTCCTTCCGTTTAACTGCTCTTCCAAGTCCTTTGCTGTCTATGACAGAATTGCAATGTCATTGGCAAAACTCAAAGTTTTTATTTCTTCTCCCTGGACTTTAATTCCTACTCCAAACTTTTATTTTGAATGATTCCTTTACTGCTTGCTGAATATACAGATTGAAGAACATCTTGGATAAGCTGCAAACCAGTCTCACTCCCTTCTCAACCACTGCTTCCCTTTCGTGCCCATCGACTCTTATAACTGCCATCTGGTTTCCGTACAAATTGTAAGTAGCCTTTCGCTCCCTGTACTTTATCCCTGCCACGTTTAGAATTTGGTCTACAAATGCTATGAACGTAGTTTTGCCCTTCCTTAACATATTTTCTATGAGAAGTCGCAGGGTCATTATTACCTCGCGCGTTCCTATACTCCGGAATCCAAACTGATATTCCCCGAGGTCGCCTTCTACCAGTTTTTCCATTCTTCTGTAAAGGATTCGTGTTACTATTTTGGAGCCGTGCTTTCTTAACTAATAGTTCGGTAATTTTCACATCTGTCAACACCTTAAAAATGGTTCAAATGGCTCTGAGCACTATGGGACTTAACTTCTGAGGTCATCAGTCCCCTAGAACTTAGAATTACGTAAATATAATTAACCTAAGGACATCACACACTTCCATGCCCGAGGCAGGATTCGAACCTGCGATCGTAGCGGTCGCGCGGTCCCAGACTGTAGCGCATAGAACCGCTCGGCCACTCCGGCCGGCGCCAGAGGCAGGATTCGAACCTATGACCTGAGTGGTCTCGCAGTTTCGGACCGAAGCGCCTAGAACCGCTCGGCCACACCAGCCGGCTGTCAACACCTTATTTCTTTGGTATTGTAATTATTATATTTTTCTAGAAGTCTGAGGGTATTTCGCCCGTCTCCCACAACTTGCTCAACAGATGGTAGAGTTTTGCCATGGTGGCTCTTCCAAGGCTATCAGTAGCTGCAATGGAATATTATCTACTCCCAGGACGTTGGTTCGATTTAGGTCTTTCAGTGCTCTGTCAAACTTACGTAGTATCTTATCTTCCAAGGCTATCAGTAGCTGCAATGGAATATTATGTACTCCCAGGACGTTGGTTCGATTTAGGTCTTTCAGTGCTCTGTCAAACTTACGTAGTATCTTATCTCCCACTTCATCTTCAGCTACGTTCTCTTCCATCTCTATAATATTGGCCTCAAGTACATCTCCCTTGTATAGACTCTCTATATACGTCCTTGCACCTTTCTGCTTTCCTTTCTTTGTTTAGGGCTGGTTTTCCATTTGAGCTCTTAGCATTACGCAGGTGCTTCTCTTTTCACCAAAGGTCTCTTTAATTTTTACGTACGCAGCATCTGCCTTGCCCCTAATGATATATGCTTCTACATCCCTACATTTGTCCTCTAGCTATTTCTGCTCAGTCATTTTGCACTTCCTATCGCTCTCATTTTTTAGACGTTTAAATTCTCTTTCGTCTGTTTCGTTTACTGCCTTCTTATATTGTCTCCTTTCATAAATAAAATTAAATATCTCTTGTGTTACCCAAGGATTTCTACTAGCTCTGATTAAATTATTTTCTGTGCAAAATTCTAACGGGGGGCTTCCTCTTTCATTCCTTTCCTTCTCATCTTTTTCCTGTTGTCGAATTCCAGTCCCCCATGTACATTAAATTTTCATCTCCCTTAAGTAGCTGAATAATTTCTTTTATGTCATCATACATTTCCTCTATCTCCTCCTCGCCTGCGGAGGAAGTTGGCGTATATACTTGTATTACCATGCTTGGTGTTGGCTTCGTGGTTATCTTGGCTACAACAATGCGTTCACTGTTCTGTTCATAGTAGTTTATCCATGGTCCTATTTTCTATTCATTATTAAACCCACTCCTGCACTATTCGTATTTGATTTTGTATTTATAATCCTGTATTCATCTGACCAGAAGTCCTGTTCGTCCTACCACCGAACTTCACTAATTATCAGTTTATCTAGCTCTACCATGTCAATTTCCCTTTTTAAATCTTCTGACCTACCTGCCCGACGATGGGATCTGACATTCCACGCTCCGATCCGTAGAACGGCAGTTTTGTTTCTCATAACGACGCCCTCCTGAGTTGTCCCTGCCCGGAGATCCGAATGGGAGACTGTTTAACTTCTGGAATATTTTACCCAAGAGGATGTCATCATTTAACCATACAGTAGAGCCTCATGCCTTAGAGAAAAATTACGGCTGCAGTTTCCCCTTGCTTTCAGCCGTTCGCAGTACCAGCACAGCAAGGCCGTTTTGGTTACTGTTACAAGGCCAGATCAGTCAATCATCCAGACTGTTGCCCCTGCAACTACTGAAAAGGCTGCCGCTCCTCTTCAGGAACCACGCGTTTGTCTGGCCTCTCAACAGATACCCCTCCGTTGTGGTTGCACCTACGGTACGGCTATCTGTATCGTTGAGGCACGCAAGCCTCCCCACCAGTGGCAAGATCCAAGGTTCATGAGGAGATTAGGAGGTGACCTCAGGGTATTTACAGTCATACTGTAACATTCTTATGCGCAGTAAGAGGTTTTGTAGAAATAATAAAATCTGGTGAAAAGTTGTCGAAAGGCGGAATGATGATAAATGACACCATGAGATGTACGGGACGTCAGATTTGTTCGTTAGAAGGAAAGAAATATCTGTGTAGTAAACAACAATACACTGTGTCCACGCGAGCGTCGGTTCTGGGAGTGGTTTGACGATTCACTCACTCAGAATTAGCACTCTGATTATACGAGGGTGAGTCAAATGAAAACCTTAAATTTGTAATAACAAATCGAAATTTCGCGCCGTTATCCTGTAAGTTGGTAAGCGTGCTAAAAACAGCGTGCAGAATAGCCTGTATGTGGGAGCATAGTGCAGATGCACACATACCGTCGCAGTATCAGTATGAAGATGGCCGCCCCACTTGCGACTTGCACCAGGGAAGAACAGCGTTCTGTTATTCGGTTTTTGCGTAGTGAAGGTGTGAAACCTATTGAAATTCATCGACGAATGAAGGTTCAGTACGGTGATGCATGTTTGTCACAGTACAAGGTCTACGAATGGAGTATGAATTTCACAAATGGTGTGTGACTTCCGTGGAAGATGCTCCTCGTCCAGGTCAGGCACAAAGAGTTGTGACTCCACAGAACATTGCAGCAGTTGAAGCCATAGTGAAGGAAAACCGCCGAGTGACACTGAATGACATTGCAGCATGTTTACAGATTAGTCATGGGTCAGCACACCACACTGTGCATGATGTGCTCCAGTTTCACAAAGTGTCTGCAAGATGGGTGCCACGGCAGCTGACTCCTGAAATGAGAGAACGACGTGCTTGTGAAGAACTTCTTCGGCGCTTTGAACGAGAAGGTGATGGCTTCCTTGCAAGGATCGTTACTGGGGACGAAACCTGGGTTCACTTCCACCAAACGGAACCGAAGAGAGCGAGCAAGGAATGGCGCCATTCCTCATCACCAAAACCAAATAAGTTTCGAACAGAACCATCAGCAGGGAAGGTTATGGTGACTCTCTTTTGGGACGAAAAAGGCGCAATTTTGGAGCATTATCTGCATAGAGGGACCACTGTCACCAGTGCATCATACACAGATCTGCTAAAAAATCATCTGCGGCCTGCAATCAAATCAATGCGATATGGATTTCTGTCAGCAGGTGTCCTTTTGCAACGTGACAATGCAAGGTCCCACACTGCCCGTAAAACAGTTGCAACAATCACAGACCTACATTTTGAGTGTCCTTCTCATCAACCATACTCACCAGACCTTTCCCCAAGTTATTTTCATATGTTTGGACCACTCAAAGACGCAATGAGAGGAAAGAAGTTCCGTTCTGATGAAGAGGTACGCCACGCGGTGCATGAGTGGTTGCGCGGACTACCAAAATATTATTTTTCTAGAGGAATTTATGACTTCGTAAGCGCTGTAGGACTTGCATTGAGCGTGGGGGAGATTATGTTGAAAAGTGATGCAGCTTTGCACCACTTCTGCACAATAAATAATATTTAAAAAAATATTTAAGGTTTTTATTTGACTCACCCTCGTACGTCTCGAAGTGATCGAACTGGATGACATCAATTCCCTCTCAAAAGATGATCATACCCAAAATCCACAAGAGATAACGGGGTAAAACGACTTCTGAACATTAAATGAAGTGCAGCTCGTATTGCCGGTAGGCAGGGAAATGGAGCCGTTCGTGACGTCCACAGGCGAAGTAGCGGCGGGAGGTCTTATCCAGCTCTGACACGCGAGACTGCCTCACAGCTGTAATAAGTACACGTCCGCGGTTTAATTGGAATCCGCTGTGATAACTGTTACGTGTTGGAATTCCGATGTGGCACTTCGGGCGCCAACAGCCGTGGCTGCGATAGTCAATAATCTGAAAAGGTATTTTGCCATTACAGGCGAGATGGACTGCTGTGCGTTTGGATTCTCACATATTTCCTTGTCTTTAGCCCCACTTGCAGGTAGGTACCTTACACGCGAGGAGCCTATTCAGGGACTCCAGCTGCGTTACATAATGACTTGAGACTGCAAAACGAAATAAGAAAAAATCAAAAACCTTTCAGGCGACATAGAGATTAAAAACAAGCTTCCAAAATGTATAACACCTGCCTTCGGTACGATTTTTACACACTGAAGGCCAACGAGCTATACCATACGTGCTTAACACTGTGCGGGGCCTCCTTTATCTCGTCAAAGGGCATCAACTCTGACTCGAATGTACTTCAACGTTTGCCGGATGTGTCTCACAAATACATTGACAAACACAGTTTTGCGCGACAGCGAGTACGGATCGATTAGCTTTGGAAGTCGGTTGCGAGAGGGACTGAGGCGGCAGGTTGTACTGGCAGTTACAACAGCATAGGAGGTGTGTGCCGAGGTCCGAGCTGCAACGGTGGACAGGGAGTGCGTTCGTTACCTGAGAAGCTTGCTGTGTTTGAAACTACCTAAGGAATTCTTTATCCACTGATTCGTACGAGCCGGCCGGGGTGGCCGAGCGGTTCTAGGCGCTACAGTGTGGAGCCGCGCGACCGCTACGGTCGCTGGTTCGAATCCTTCCTCGGGCATGGATGTGTGTGATGCCCTTAGGTTAGTTAGGTTTACGTAGTTCTAAGTTCTAGGGGACTGATGACCTCAGATGTTGAGTCCCATAGCGCTCAGAGCCATTTGAACCATTTGAATCCTACGAGAAAGCGAAGGGACTGTACCGTGTAATTTAATGGTATGTGGATACTTAATGAAAATTTGTGATGCGAAAGTAAACTTGTATTCTGAACTAATACTGATGGGCCAACTAGAAGGTATAGCGAAAAATTGTTAACTATCACGATAATTCTGCCGTATCGTTACACTTGAGCGATGTTTGCCGTCTTATCAGGCCCTCTAATGGATGAGACTGACACGCTGCCTTGTGTCGGTATTCGTAAAATAGTTTTGAGAACAGCATGGGTATGGGCTGAAATATCCATTGGTCAGGATAAGATGTTGCCGTCTCTGGGTTTCGGGTTGTTACACTCGTGTAGTGTATACAGTATACGTATGCGCCTCGCCACCCTCCTAAGCTCCACTGAGTCAGTGAGTGTATTGCAAATCAAAGTTGTAATAGAAGATTGCCCTAGTGGACATACATTTCTCCAGAATGCTTATATTGGCGACTTGTTTACGTGTAGTGTACTTGTACAAGTTCGGCTGATGGAACTGGTGAAATAACTGTATCGTGGTTCCGAAAAAAAAATGTTCAAATGTGTGTAAAATCTTATGGGACTTAGCTGCTAAGGTCATCAGTCCCTAAGCTTACACACTAGTTAACCTAAATTATCCTAAGGACAAACACACACACCCATGCCCGAGGGAGGACTCGATCCTCCGCCGGGAGCAGCCGCACAGTCCATGACTGCAGCGCCCTAGCCGGCCGAAGTGGCCGTGCGGTTAAAGGCGCTGCAGTCTGGAACCGCAAGACCGCTACGGTCGCAGGTTCGAATCCTGCCTCGGGCATGGATGTTTGTGATGTCCTTAGGTTAGTTAGGTTTAACTAGTTAAGTTCTAGGGGACTAATGACCTCAGCAGTTGAGTCCCATAGTGCTCAGAGCCATTTGAACCATTTGCAGCGCCCTAGACCACTCGGCTAATCCCGCGTGGCGTGGTTCCGAAAACTGGCTTTTCTGTTTGATGTTGGGTCAGAAGGGGCCTTACGTACATCAGAGGGTGTGTGCGGCGTATATGTCAATTGTAGATAAGCTCTGTTGTATTAACAAATATTAGATCTTGATCTTGAGCGTTGGTACAGGAAAGGCGGCAGTACCGCTGGTTCGGTATTACGGTATTATGAGTCAAATAGAAATGCTGTCGGCAAATTGTCGAGGACTGGCCTTCGAGGAAAGGCTGGGAACTTCTTCAGTTGGAGACACTGCAGTGGAATTCTACAAGCAACACCGTCCCGGCAATCATAAATTTTTCCACGATTTATTTATTTAGCGTATGGCAAAAATCACAATTTAAAAATGAAACCAATAAATTCATAAATGCGTAAGAACACAAATAAAAGTTACAGACAGATCACAAATATGCAAAGAAAATAGAAACATAAGTATAAATAAAGACTTAAATGTACATATAAAGACATGAAAGTCTTAGATGTTGTTGTTGTCTTCAGTCCTGAGACTGGTTTGATGCAGCTCTCCATGCTACTCTATCCTGTGCAAGCTTCTTCATCTCCCAGTACCTACTGCAGCCTACATCCTTCTGAATCTGCTTAGTGTATTCATCTCTTGGTCTCCCTCTACGATTTTTACCCTCCACGCTGCCCTCCAATGCCAAATTTGTGATCCCTTGATGCCTCAGAACATGTCCTACCAACCGATCCTTCCTTCTAGCCAAGTTGTGCCACAAACTTCTCTTCTACCCAATCCTGTTCAATACCCCCTCATTAGTTAAGTGATCTACCCATCTAATCTTCAGCATTCTTCTGTAGCACCACATTTCGAAAGTTTCTATTCTCTTCTTGTCTAAACTATTTATCGTCCATGTTTCACTTCCATACATGGCTACACTCCATGCAAATACTTTCAGAAACTAGTTCCTGACACTTAAATCTATACTCGATGTTAACAAATTTCTCTTCTTCAGAAACGCTTTCCTTGCCATTGCCAGTCTACATTTTATATCCTCTCTATTTCGACCATCATCAGTTATTTTGCTCTCCAAATAGCAAAACTCCTGTACTCTTCAAGTGTCTCATTTCCTAATCTAATTCCCTCAGCATCACCCTACTTAATTCGACTACATTCCATTATTCTCGTTTTGCTTTTGTTGATGTTCATCTTATATCCTCCTTTCAAAACACTGTCCATTCCGTTCAACTGCTCTTCCAAGTCCCCGAATTTTTCTTTTGTTTCCTTTACTGCTTGCTCAATATACAGATTGAATAACATCGGGGGCAGGCTACAACCCTGTCTCACTCCCTTCCCAATCACTGCTTCCCTTTCATGACCCTCGACTATTATAATTGCGATCTGGTTTCTGTACAAATTGTAAATAGCCTTTCGCTCCCTGTATTTTACCCCTGCCACCTTCAGAATTTGAAAGAGAGTATTTCAGTCAACATTGTCAAAAGCTTTCATTAAGACTACAAATGCTAGAAATGTAGGTTTGCAAACCATACAGTAAAGCTGCATTCCCTCGGGAAAAAGTCTTAGATAGTGTATAAGAAAACTAGATGATCATCAGAAACGTATGTCCAAATTGCTAATATAATCGATCGCCTCTTCAGTCACATTCAGGAAATTAGCAATCTCGCTGTGGTACTTTATAATAGGGCATTCCTCGACGATACGTCGAATCGTTTCTTTCAACACCTCAGTCACACTCAGGACAAGTAACCATGTGCTATTTATACATAGAGTCCGCACACCTTCCGTGGTTGGTTCTTGCCCGTCGCCCACTCTTCTGGGAAGATCAAACCCAGACGGTTTTTCGGATGTGCACTGGGCCTCTCTGGGATGTGCCAATAAAACATGGTTCAAATGACTCTGAGCACTATGGGACTTAGAACTACTAAAACCTAACTAACCTCAGGACGTCACACACATCCATGCCCGAGGCAGGATTCGAACCTGCGACCGTAGCGGTCGCGCAGTTCCAGACTGTAGAGCCTAGAACCGCTCGGCCACTGCGGCCGGCTATGCCAATAAAGCCATTTCCCATTCTCGATGCCAACAGTGTATCATGCAGAAGTCATATCCTTTCCACGATGGAAAACTTATCACTGGATTCAAGCCGGCCGCAGTGTCGAGCGGTTCTAGGCGTTTCAGTCTGGAACCGCGTGGCAGCTACGGTCGCATGTTCGAATCCAGCCTCGGGCATGGATGTGTGTGATGTCCCTAGGTTAGTTAGGTTTAAGTAGTTCTAAGTTCTACGGGACTGATGACCTTAGATTTAAGTCTCATAGTGCTCAGAGCCATTTGATCTATTTGAACTGGATTCTCACGTAGTGCAAAACCAGATTTTGTGACGTATATTTGTGACTGATAGCATTATTAATATAATCATGCTACAGCTTGTACGAAGAGATGACTCGGAATATCTGAAACTGCCATTGACCCCAATTTCAGGTAATATCAACGAAAGATTAATGTGCAGTGTAGTATCCCTGATACCTTTATTGTACTTAGAAATAGGTTTAGGTGAATGTAAAAGCATCCCATTGAGCAGTGTTAACTAGTTGCCAATCGCTGAGTAGGTAGCCATTGTCGTGTATGATGCAGGCGCTCGTCTGTGAGAAATGAACGGATGTCAGATAAAAAATACTTTTGTTGTTTCTTTTTATTCTAAAGTCGCAACTAGCCATTTCTGAATCACGTAAAGAAGCTGGCCTATTTTTTCTATATTCTTTCAGTAGGTGTTCACTTTTTCTTCCACGTCTCTTTTTTCATTCTCTTAGTGTTTGTCTTCTCCATCCGTGAAATTTTTACTATATTGGTTTTCATCCTTTTCTTGACAACACAGTGTGTTCAATTTTTATTCTGAAATTTTCTTGTGTTTGAATGTGTGTACTTGTTATAGCAATCTGCTCAAGGAATTTTAGAATGTCATTTATTCTTTTATTCTTGTTGCTGGTAAGTGTATTTTCATTTAATGTCTTCTTAAATTCTTTAGATTTGTACAAGAACGAGAGCCTAGGATATCTTTCGCATACAGGTCGAGATATTTCTGTGTAAATGTTTTTTTTTTATTTTACAATATAGTTTTTTTCCATTTCATCTCCACATCAGAGATTATGTGTGACACTTGTTCCGGTATGTAGCTCAGCCTTAATCACGCAGTCTCTGCTTGGACTTCCAAGACTTATTTTTCCACTAGCTGTTAGCCACGGGCAGCACTTGCACATCAGTAGCTTAGTTATGATGGTAAGTAAGCTGTTGTACGTACCCTCACGTGTCTGGCCGTTCCGGTGTGCTTAGCTAGTGAGCCCTCGCCCCCCACCCCACTCACCACTTTACCACTGCCTCAATATATGAAGAGTTGGCATGCGCAGCATCACTGCCTAGCGGTGTGTGCATAGGGGTCTGGGCAGAAGCGCACGTATATGCATCCTGCTATTGAAGTAACTAAACATCATACACCGTGGACATTATCCACAAATTTAATAATTTTAACATAGTTTATGTTCTCTGGTGTAAGTAGTCTATGTTCGTCATCTGGATTCAAGCCATCTCCATACCAAATTTCACAGAATTCGTTTCAGTAGTTTCGTCGTGAAAACGTATCAGATAGAGTTACTTTCGCATTTAATAATTTTGACGTTGAAGTAAAGATTAAATATGTTGATGACAGTATAAGCATTGTATTCATAACTTTGAATCGTATTATTTTCACAAATATGATACAGTTCAAATGTCAAAGAGCAAACAGCTTCTTCAAAGATTAAATGTGTTTCCCTGCGTTAAAACTATTATGTCTTTCTTTCCCTCATCCGATTTTCACGAAATGAAGCCTTTCTTTTGCCGCAATTTACGCTGAAGATACCTGTGAACACCCAGGAAAATTCCGCCAGTAGTTTTGGAGATAAGCGTGTTTAAGCATTACGGTTTTAGAGTTTTATTATTAGTATAGATGTGGTACATGAATTATCTGATCAAAAGTATGTGGACAGCTGTAATGGATATCAATATGGAGTGTATCCACTCTTCGCGTTTCTGATGGCTTGAACTACTCTAGAAACACTTTCAACGTGGTGTCTGTGTATGGATGGACGGAAGCTCATCCTTCATCAAGAGCCGAAACGAGAGAAGATAGTGATGGGTGCTGGGGTCTGGAGGAAAGTCGACGTTTTCACTCACCGCAAACGTATTCCCTTGAGTTCAGGTTGGCACTCTGGGCAGGCTATTCCATTTCAGAAATGTTGTTGTCCACAAACCACTGCTTCACAGATGCTACTTCATGACAAGATGCACTATCATGCTGATGTAATCAATAATTGCCTCTGAATTGTTCTTCTGCTGTACGCAGTACACAACACTATGAGGTGGGTTCGCATCGTTCCACATTTAATGCGTTCTTAAGCGCAATTACGGTTCCACATCCTAACCACGAAAAATTCTCCCCTACCGCAACACCAGTCATCTATAATTTACTGTAGGCAATACACGTGATAGGAGGTAACGTTCTCCACGTATTCGCCAAGTCCGGGTATAGCGTCATTAATCACTCCACATCTCCCGTTTACATGCAAATCCAGTTCCGTCGCTCTTTACATAATCTAAAGCGTCTCTTAGAATTGAGTACAGATGTGTGGCTGTTGAGGAGCTGTTCGGCCATCTTCCGCACTCTTTTTCACTATCTATGCACAGTAACTGTGCTGGCTGGACCGATGGCAGCACTCTGCAACTCACTAGTGAGTCCTTCCGCTGATTTCATGCGATTTCTTACAACCACCCTCCGCATTGCTCGTGAGTCCCTGTCGGTCAATACATGACGTCAGCGCGATGTTGGTTTAGCTGTGGTTGTTCCTTCGCATTTACACTTCACAGAGACATCAGCAGTCGACTACAGCAGTTTCACATGGACTGAAATGTCCCTGATGGTTTTGCAACTCAATGAGTTGTCCATGTTCGAAGTCACTGAGTTTTCCTGACAGAAGGTTTTGGAGTCACCGTTACTGTACCGACAACACGAAACTTGCCGCCTTCGTTTATACTTGCGGGTCCGCATTACATGGGTGTGTCCGAATATTTTTGTTCAACTAGTGTATTTCATGGTTGCAGTGGTAATGTCGGGGCTGCCATTGTTTCTATATGGTTCTTTCATTACCTGTCTTTTGATCGATGATATGGGTTTTTGGTTCCAATTTTTAACCGTCTTTCCAATACCTTCATTTTTTTATTTTGTTTAATTTTGTACATACTTTTACAGCAGTGTGGGATGTCGGTTTAGACCTTGAATTGCATTTCTCCGATGTTTGGTAAGGATCCACTTTTCACCGTTATAGAGGAATACAGAAATTGCCATATTATTACAAAATTTAATTTTGTTTCTTTCTTCAATTTATTTTTAACGTACTGTTTACAGTGCACATATATCTGAATATTGGAAGTTTTTATCGACATTTTGATCTTCCAGATACTTGATTTCCAAGATGAAACGTTTTACGTGTTCTGTTATCTTGACATGAATGACAATTTTTGATATCGTATGTTCGACTCCTTTAAATGCTGTTACTTTTGTTTTAACAGAACAGTAAGCTGTCAGACGTTTCGTTAAATGCTGAAGATGAGAAGCTGTGCTCCACTCTTCTCTTACAATAACTCCGGGCAAAAAATAAGTTAACTGGGACAAGGACGCATAAGATAACGTTACGATAAGCGAACTTATCGACAGGATTGAGTAGCCGATATATGCTTAATTACGTGAAGGCGAAATGATGGTGCGCTGTGTTAGATTACTAGAGATACCTTCCGTCCTCACGATAGTCGGCCAGTGCGAATTTATTATGTTCGACTGCGAAGCTGATGTGTACACTAAGGTGACAAAAATCATGGGATAACGGTGTGCACATATACGGCGACGGTAGTATAGCGTACGCAATGCATAAAAGGGCAGAGCATTGACGGAGCTGTCATTTGTACTCAGATGAGGCATGTGAAAAGATTTCCAACGATTATGGCCACAAAAAAAAGATAAACACTGTCCGAACAGGCCATGAAGGCCCAACCGTACCGACCGGCTGCCGTGTCATCCTCAGCCCTTAGTTGTTACCGGATGCGATGGTCACACAGTTCTCCCTGCCGTTGTCAGTTTTAGTGACCGGTACCACAACTTCTAAATCAAGTAGGTCCTTAATTGACCGCACAAGGGCTGAGTGCACCTCGTTTGACAACAGCATTCGGTAGACCCGAACGGTGAACCATCCATGCGCAGGCCAAGTCCGACATCGCTTAACTTTGGTGATCTGACGGGAGCCGGTGATATACCGGCGACAAGGTCGGTGGCTGATTGTGGCCATTCAACGGGAGTTAACAGATTTGAACGCGAAGAGGTAGCTGGAGCTAGACGCATGAGACACCCCATTTCGGAAATCGTTTCGGAATTCAATATCCTGAGATCCCTAGTGTCAAGTGCGTGCCAAGAACACCAAATTTCAGGCATTACCTATTACCACGGACAACACGATGCCCGATGCCTTTCACTTAATGATCGACAGCGGCGGTGTTTGCGTAGAGTTGTCAGTGCTAACAGAAAAGCAACACTGAGTGAAACAACCGCAGAAATCAATGTGGGGCGTACGACGAATGTATCCCTCAGGACACTGCGGCCAAATTTGGCGTTAATGGTCTATGGCAGCAGGCGACCTACGCCGGTGTCTTCGCTAACAGCACGACACCTCTCCTGGGCTCGCGACAATGTCGGTTGGACCCTAGACGATTGGAAAAACGAGGTCTGATCAAATGGTTCAAATGGCTCTGAGCACTATGGGACTCAACATCTGAGGTCATCAGTCCCCTAGAACTTAGAACTACTTAAACCTAACTAACCTAAGGACATCACACACATCCATGCCCGAGGCAGGAGAGGCCTGATCACCTTAGTCCCGATTTTAGTTGGTAAGAGCTGGTTGTAGGCTTCGAGTATGCTGGAGACCCCACGAGGCCATGGACCCAGACTGTCAACAAGGCATTGCGCATGTTGGATCCCTAATGGTTTGGGCTGTGTTTACATGGAATGGACTGGGTCCTCTGATCCAACTGAATTGACCGTTGACTGGAAACGGTTATGTTCGGCTACTTGTAGATCATTTGCAGCCATTCATGGACTTCGTATTTCCAATGAGACGCGAAATTTTTATGAATAAGAATGCGCCATGTCACTGGACCACCATCGTTCGCCACTGGTTTTAATCTGGAAATTCTAGTGATTGATATGGCCACCCGTATTGTCCGACATGAATCCCATTGAACATTTACGGGATATAACTGAGAGGCCCAATCTTTTACAACACCCTCCACCGGCTATACTTTCGCTATTATGGACGGCTATAGAGGCCGCATGGCTCAATATTTCTGCAGGGGATTTCCAAGGACTTTTTGTGTTCATGCCACGTCGATGTGCCGCACTACGCCATGAAAAATGAAGCCGACACGATTTTAGGATGTATCCCATGACAGCTCCGTGTATAATGACCGAGCGCAGGCGGCAGCGACGAAATCGGCTTAGGCTGCTGGAGGACGGCGACCGGGCGGCGGCACGTGTTCCGACGCTGCGTTTGTCGGTTAAATATACGCCCGCCGTAAAGGAGAGGGCGCGATAAAACACGGGTTCAGCACAGGCGGCGCCTATCTGCATGCGAGCTTTACGGCGCCGTGGCGCGCTGCTAATGCAGGCGAGGCGCGGTCGGGGCAGCGACCTGCGGCCCTCGCCACACACGCGCCGCTTTTGGAAGTCGCTGTCTCCCGGCCACCGCTTTCAAGGTGCCGTGATATGCCTCGTTGCTGTGTTGGCGAACCGCATACGTCACAATTAATTCCGCTACGATTGTGAGTGTACAGGATGTCCCGGGAGGAATGATCAATATTCAGGAATATGACATCAATGATCACTCGAGGCAAAAAAGTCTAGCAAACTTGGGATCTGAAACGCATACCCCTTAAGAGCTACGAACACATCTTCGATACCGTGAAACAAATTTCTTATACTACCGCAAGCTCTTTGCTTTCCATATTTTGATAGGAGTTATTAGTCAGCCACAACATTATTGCACCTGACGTGAGAGCTCTTCGATCGACTTAGCGTGACTTGTTGTCGTGATATTTCACGAGGACAGGCTAAACGATTTGGTGCTATATTCACAAGCGTCCTGAACGCATTGACAGTGCGATGTGTTTTCCGCAGTTACCACTGTACTTGTAAATTATAGATTGCAGCAATCAGTCCTCCTTTTTAAACTTTTTATGCAAATCTAGGTTTCGGCTAGAAGCTAGCCATACTAAATGCACTATTATTTTCGATCAATACATGTAAGTCCCTGTTGATCAGGCTTTACTCACAGTTCAATGAATGAATAATAGTATTCTTTGAACTGTGGGTGAAGCTCTGGACTAACACGTATTGATTGAAAATAATAGTGCATTGAGACTTCCGAATTGAAGGTAATCCGACCACTGTACTTGTTTACTATCACGTCATCGCGTGTTTCCGATGGCGGGCACAGGTGGCGAAGGGCGATAATGTCGTAGTCGAGCGGCAGTAGTACAAAACAAGAAGAAATGTCCAGTAAACATGAGCTACAACGTGCGTACCGTAACATCTATGAACACTTGTTCATTAGAAGGACTGTCTTTCACAGTAGCGAAGATGAACAGATTGGAATACCTCTTAAGATATCCACTTTGGAGCATACTTTTACTAGACATTTTTATTTCGAGTGAATATTCCTCTCATATCCCTGAATACTGAATATTCATGTTGCGACAACTTCTGCAGTTGTATTATATTTATTAGAAATATCGGTATCGTATTAGTTGTTCCCTTTCGTTGCTATAGCGTCAACCAGAGATAGTCTTATTATTTTCATTGTTCGTTGCTAGAGCTTCAAGCAAAGATAAATTTTTCTTTTACTCAACGCTTGAGATGCCGTTCAAGATCGACTTACGTTAAATTCTTTATCTTTACATATAAAATTTCTGGCTTTCCTTATCCAAACTTTAAATACACTGATGCAAAAAAACAGTCCCGAAAAAAGTAGAGTACTGGAATTTTGGGAATGTTCAAATGTGTGTGAAATCTTATGGCACTTACCTGCTAAGGTCATCAGTCCATAAGCTTACAGCACCGAGCAAGGTGGCGCAGTGGTTAGACACTGGACTCGCATTCGGGAGGATGACGGTTCAATCCCGCGTCCGGCCATCCTGATTTAGATTTTCCGTGATTTCCCTAAACCGCTCCAGGCAAATGCCGGGATGATTCCTTTCAAAGGGCATGGCCGACTTCCTTCCCCGTCCTTCCCTAAACCGATGAGACCGATGACCTCGCTGTCTGGTCTCCTTCCCCTAAAAACAACAACAACCCCTAAGCTTACACACTACTTAACCTAAATTATCCTAAGGACAGCCGGCCGGGGTGGCCGAGCGGTTCTAGGCGCTACAGTCTGGAACTGCGCGACAGCTACGGTCGCAGGTTCGAATACTGCCTCGGGCATGGATGTGTGTCATGTCCTTAGGTTAGTTAGGTTTAAGTGGTTCTTAGTTCTAGGGGACTGATGACCTCAGACGTTAAGTCCCATAGTGCTCCGAGCCATTTGAACCACTTTGAACCTAAGGACAAACACACACACTCATGCCCGAGGGAGGACTCGAACCTCCCCCGGGACTAACCAGAATTTTGGGAATACATTTGTCTATGTTATGAAGAGAATATAAGCTTTCGAAATGTGGTGCTACAGAAGAATGCTGAAGATTAGATGAGTAGATCACATAACTAATGAGGAGGTATTGAATAGAATTGGGGAGAAGGGGAGCTTGTGGCACAACTTGACTAGAAGAAGGGATCGGTTGGTAGGACATGTTCTGAGACATCGAGAGATCACCAATTTAGTATTGGAGGGCAGCGTGGAGGGTAAAAATCGAAGAGGGAGATCAAGAGATGAATACACTAAGCAGATTCAGAAGGATGTAGGCTGCAGTAAGTACTGGGAGATGAAGAAGCTTGCACAGGATAGAGTAGCATGGAGAGCTGCATCAAACCAGTCTCAGGAATGAAGACCACAACAACAACAATGTTATGTGGTTAAGTGACTGGCAGTGCAAGATAATAGTTTAATTTAAGAGCGAGATATGCCACTGCAAGTGTGAAGTGGTGGTATATTAATAACCGGTGTAACCACCAGAATACTGAATGCAAGTATGCAAACGCGTAAGAATTGTGTCGTACACGTGCCGGATGTCAGTTTGTGGGATGGAGTTCCATGCCTGTTGCACTTAGTCGGTCAGTACGGGGACGGTTAATGCTGTTCTTGGATGACGCTGGAGTTGTCGTCCGATGATATCCCATACGTGCTCGATTGGTGACAGATCCGATGATCGAACAGGCCAAGGAGCAAGTCGACACTCTGTAGAGTGTTGGGTTACAACAGCGATACGTGGGTGAGCGTTCTCCTCTTGGGAAGACGCCTTGGAATGCTTGTCATACGTGGCAGCACAACAGGTCGAATCAGCTGATGGACGTACCGTTTTGCAGTCAGGATGCCTGGGATAACCACGAGAGTGCCCCTGCTGTCGTACGAAATCGCACCCTAGACCAGATCTCCAGGTGTAGGTCCAGTGTGTCCAGCACGCAGACAGGTTGGTTGCTGGTCCTGAACTGGCCTTCTTCTAACCAAAACACAGGCATCACTGGCACCGAGGCAGATACAGCTGTCATCAGAAAACACAGCAAACCTCCTCCCTGCTCTCCAATGATCTCTCGCTTGACTCCAATGGAGTCTCAAATAGCCGTGGTTCGGGGCAGTGGAATGCACGCTACAGGGCGTCTGGCTCAGCTGTCCTTGGAGTAATCGATTTGTAAGAGTTAGTTACGTCACTGTGGTGCCGACTGCTGCTCCACTTGCTGCCATAGATGCTGTACCATGCGCCAGAGCCGTACTCAGAGCACGATGGTCTTTCCTTCTCGGTAATGCTTCGTGATCGTCCGCAGACGGTTATTCCTGTGACCGTACATTCCCGTGGCGAACGATGCCAGCAATCATGTACATCGACTACATTCCTGCCAAGTCTTTCTAAAGTATCGCAGAAGGAACATCCAGCTTCTCGTAAGCCGATTGTACGATCTCGTTCGAACTCAGTGAGGTGTTGACAATGACATCTTTGTCGCCTCAAAGGCTTACTTGACTAACCTCAACTCACCACGTCAAATCTGCATGGTAGCTAACGCTCAACCGTTACAGCGTGTATTTAGAGCAACTCTGATTTCCACCCTCATAGTGACACTGCTAACGCCACTCTTATGCAACTGGCGCGAAACCTGAGTAGACATCATCTTTCAGATGTAGAAACACCCCTACCAACATTCGTTTATGTCGCACACTCCTTGATGTTGCGATTTTTTTTCTTCAGTGAATTTTGAATATTTGTAATTCTTGTATATCTTTGATCTTTCCATATTAATATTACATCATGATATTATCTCTCTCAGCTTTATATTTTCTGACAGTGTAAGACATTTCGTTTAATTCGTCGTTCTTTTAAAGCTTCCATTAAAACAATCTCCCAAATTAAGGTCTTGAGAGAGCATAACTTATTTTTACCCTCCATTAATATAGTATTTATTTCCACATTTGACAGCGATTGAGGTTAACAACTAACACAAGGAAGAGATGTGTTGTTGTCGTAATCAATATTATACAGGGTGTTACAAAAAGGTACGGCCAAACATTCAGGAAACATTCCTCATACACAAAGAAAGAAAATATGTTATGTGGACATGTGTCCGGAAACGCTTACTTTCCATGTTAGAGCTCATTTTATTACTTCTCTTCAAATCACATTAATCATGGAATGGAAACATACAGCAACAGAACGTACCAGTGTGACTTCAAACACTTTGTTACACGAAATGTTCAAAATGTCCTCCTTTAGCGAAGATACATGCATCCACCCTCCGTCGCATGGAATCCCTGATCCGCTGATGCAGCCCTGGAGAATGGCGTATTGTACCACAGCCGTCCACAATACGAGCACGAAGAGTCTCCACATTTGGTACCGGGGTTGCATAGACAAGAGCTTTCAAATGCCCTCATAAATAAAAGTCAAGAGGGTTGAGGTCCGGAAAGCGTGGAGGCCATGGAATTGGTCCGCCTCTACCAATCCATCGGTCACCGAATCTGTTGAGAAGCGTACGAACACTTCGACTGAAATGTGCAGGAGCTCCATCGTGCATGAACCACATGTTGTGTCGTACTTGTAAAGGCACATGTTCTAGCAGCACAGGTAGAGTATCCCATATGAAATCATGATAACGTGCTCCATTGAGCGTAGGTGGAAGAACATGGGGCCCAATCAAAGGTAGAGTATCCAGTATGAAATCATAACAACGTGCTCCATTGAGCGTAGGTGGAAGAACATGGGGCCCAATCAAGACATCACCAACAATGCCTGCCCAAACGTTCACAGAAAATCTGTGTTGATGACGTGACTGCACAATTGCGTGCGGATTCTCGTCAGCCCACACATGTCGATTGTGAAAATTTACAATTTGATCACGTTGGAATGAAGCCTCATCCGTAAAGAGAACATTTGCACTGAAATGAGGATTGAGACATTGTTGGGTGAACCATTCGCAGAAGTGTGCCCGTGGAGGTCAATCAGCTGCTGATAGCGCCTGCACACGCTGTACATGGTACGGAAACAACTGGTTCTCCCGTAGCACTCTCCATACAGTGACGTGGTCAACGTTACCTTGTACAGCAGCAACTTCTCTGACCCTGACATTACGGTTATCGTCAACTGCACGAAGAATTGCCTCGTCCATTGCAGGTGTCCTCGTCGTTCTAGGTCTTCCCCAGTCGCGAGTCATAGGCTGGAATGTTCCGTGCTCCCTAAGACGCCGATCAATTGCTTCGAACGTCTTCTGTCGGGACACCTTCGTCCTGGAAATCTGTCTCGATACAAACGTACGCCACGGCTATTGCCCCGTGCTAATCCATACATCAAATGGGCATCTGCCAACTCCGCATTTGTAAACATTGCACTGACTGCAAAACCACGTTCGTGATGAACACTAACCTGTTGATGCTACGTATTGATGTGCTTGATGCTAGTACTGTAGAACAATGAGTCGCAGTCAACACAAGCACCGAAGTCAACATTACCTTCCTTCAATTGGGCCAACTGGCGGTGAATCGAGGAAGTACAGTACATACTGACGAAACTAAAATGAGCTCTGACATGGAAATTAAGCGTTTCCGGACACATGTCCACATAACATCTTTTCTTTATTTGTGTGTGAGGACTGTTTCCTGAAAGTTTGGCCGTACCTTTTTGTAACACCCTGTATAGACTCCGTAAGTTATCAAGACAGACAACCTTTCCATACTTCTTACCACAACACACTGAGCCTTACAAGAGATAAATTGGTACAATTTTACACATAATATTATTTTAATTACAATTACATTAACAGTGGTCTCAGAACAAGAGAAAAATGGCGTATTTTTCCATAGTCGCTGGCGGTAGGCTTATTGTGTCGCTTCGAGTGGCGCAGCGATGGTCGCTTTCCAGTGACGTACATGCCGTCTCGCTCTCATTCCCGCTCGTTCAACATGAAACATACACAATAGTTATTTCACAGATAATAAAGGATAAAAACTCCGTATTTATATCTGAAATATAGATGCTCACCTTACGTCGTCCAGGGGGCAAAGACAGCAACATGACGGGAAATTTTATCATATTTTAAAGGCTACAGAGGAAATTAACGGCTCGTATAGCGCACACATTACCGTTCACCGAAGTGCAGTGGTTACATCATAACAAGTGGACGAAACAGGCTTGAATCGAGGTTGGCCTTTTTTTATTCAAAAATTTGTGGTAAGGTTCTATGGGACCAACTTCTGAGAGCATCGGTCACTGGACTTACACACTACTTAATCTAACTTACGCTAAGGACAATACACACACGCACCCATGCCCGAGGGAGAACTCGAACCTCCGACGGAGGGAGCCGCGCGAACCGTGACAAGGCGCCCCTGACCATTGGCCTTTTTATTTCAGCGTAAAGCTGTGTGATGTTTGACGGTGGGGTTTTTTGGTGATGAAAGGTTGTCTCTAGCACACGTCATGAAATCAAAGGGCATCCCTTTGGAACCAATTAGTTATTGACGATGAAACAATCAAATTGGCAACACTGACGGATGAAAATCACCTTCAAATTGTCGGTGGGCTTAAAACTAGAGCCAGGAAACGAGCAAGACTGGCCTTACTGCAGTTTTGCTCATTTGCAGCAAATCAATCCCACACATTATGATATTGCGCAGCTGCCTTCAGTCGAAATAAGGGCTTCTACTCATCATTACTCTGAATTCGAAATTTTGATTTCGTTTCTAAGTTGCAGTTACATTCATAAAGAGAAGTGTCCTGATACCATTTCTTCAGTCTTTTGCTTAACCATCTCAAGTGAATGCCATAATGGTTCCTTCAACTTATTACTTTAATCGTTCTTAACCAGTCTGTTTTAGTGCTTCTCTTCTAGTCGTCCCATTTATTTTCAGCTAACGGAAGACGGTAGTCACATCCAGTCAGTTCCTTTCTAAATTTGTGTTGCAAACGACCTGGTGCAAATGAACGCCATTTTAGCGACTTACTTAAGTTTCTGTCTAGTGTAGTTGACTATACCGAGTGCGTATGTAGTCTACCGCCCGTTTGTGATGTTGATACTATTATCATTACAATGATAAGGAAGGGAGATGGTGGCAGAACATGTATGACTTGCTCCCCACATGACGGACACATCACCATAAATTTTCTCTTTGTGTGTGTGTGTGTGTGTGTGTGTGTGTGCGGTTTACGGGCCGTCAACGGCGAGGTTACCATCGCCGTAAAGTTTGATAGCTCCATCAAACACAGCGCAGATGTTTCAGAATTTAATGAGGGACATTGGCACGTGATTTCTTCTACTTCGAGGATTCGAACAGGTAATCTCCGAGTTCAGCAATATCGTGGCTGCGTTTTACAACGGTCTCTTCTCCGGAGGAGTATGCCAGCCAGGTTCCTCTCGGAGTATCCCGATAAAATAGTTAACATATTTAGGAATTATACACAACCACTCACTCACAGAAAGATCCGTACCTAAAGACTGGAAAATTGCTCAAGTCACACCAATACCCAAAAAGGCAAGTAGGAATAATCCGCTGAATTACAGGCCTATATCACTAACGTCGATTTGCAGTAGGGTTTTGGAACATATACTATATCGAACGTTTTGAAGTACCTCGAAGAGAACGATTTATTGAGACACAGTCAGCACGGATTCAGAAAATATCATTTTGTCAAACACAACTAGCTCGTTATACTCATGAAGTAATAAGTGCTGTCGACAGGGGATGTCAAATTGATTCCATATTTTTAAATTTCCAGAAGGCTTTTGACACCGTTCCTCACAAGCGTCTTCTAACCAAACTGCCTGCCTACGGAGTATCGCCTCAATTGTGCGACTGGATTAGTGACTTCCTGTCAGAAAAGTCACAGTGCGTAGTAATAGACGGAAAGTCATAGAGTAAAACAGAAGTAATATCCGGCGTTCCCCAAGGAAGTGTTATAGGCCCTCTATTGTTCCTGATCTATATTAACGACATAGGAGACAATCTGAGTAGCCGTCTTAGATTGTTTGCAGATGATGCTGTCATTTACCGTCTTGTAAAGTCATGAGATGATCAAAACGACTTTCAAAATGATTTAGACAACATATCTGTTTGGTGCGAAAAGTGGCAATCGACCCTGAATAAGGAAAAGTGTGAAGTTATTCACACGAGTACTAAAAGAAATCAGCTAAATTTCGATTACGCGATAAGTCACACAAATCTGAAGGCTGTAAATTCAGCTAAATACTTAGGGATTACAATTACAAATAACCTAAACTGGAACGATCATATAGATAATATCGTGGGTAGAGCAAACCAAAGACTGCGATTCATTGGCAGAACACTTAGCAGGTGCAACAGGTCTACTACAGAGACTGCTTACACCACGCTTGTTCGCCCTATTCTGGAGTATTGCTGTGCGGTGTGGGATCTGCATCAGGTGGGACTGACGGATGACATCGAAAAAGTACAAAGAAGGGCAGCTCGTTTTGTATTATCGCGAAATAGGGGAGATAGTGTCACAGACATTATACGTGAATTGGAGCGGCTGTCATTAAAACAAAGGCGTTTTTCTTTGCGTCGGGTCTTCTCATGTAATTTTAATCACCAGTTTTCTCCTCCGATTGCGAAAACATTCTGTTGGCACCCACTTACATAGGGAGAAATGATCATCACGATAAAATAAGAGAAATTAGGGCTCGAATAGAAAAATTTAAGTGCTCGTTTTTCTCGCGTGCCGTTCGAGAATGGAGCGGTAGAGAGATAGACAGCCTGAAGGTGTTTCTTTGAACCCTCTGCCAGGCACTTTATTGTGAATAGCAGAGTAATCACGTAGACGTAGATGTAGAGGCAGCTGCACTGCAGAGGATACTTGCCTAACGACGTTAACCAGTCCCTTTTTCGCATTTGCCGCTTATCGCGGATTGCATGAAGTGATGCTGCTGGCCTGTCTTTACTCTCAATAGGGGCTCTCTGCCCCTCACTCTCAGCCGGATGGGACATGTGGCTGAAAAATATCAAATAGCCCGCTCCACTCCTTGGAGTAGAGGATGGAAAAAAACTCCCATTTTTCGCTCACTACTCTTACAACCACACAACACACTTTCTTGCAGCCTCCATTCGCATCTCGTTGCGTTTACCCTGCACGAAAAGGGTAAAAGATCAAGTCTGTACTAATTTACTAATTTCAAAACATATATATTCCGAAATAAGTCGCACATTAACCGAGCAGCACACCCTAAAATCATGGAGCACGTTAGTTTTACAGTCCCTACACGATTTCAAAATATACGTCGTACCTTCACACAGGACGCACGCCGGGTCCTTCTGACCGGAGAGGTCGTGGACTCAGTGCAGTAATAGCGGCGCCGCGTCAGACGGGGGAGGCAGTGATACAGATCAGATGCGCAACCTGATACATCTCAGGATTAACGTTTTTGTATTGCTTATTTGTTTATACTTTCAGGAAGAGATATCTTTAACGTTAACATTGTAACCCAAATAAAATAACTTCGTGACTAAGAGATTGTAGTGTTGTCGGCTAGCAGCCAACTCCGCCTGACAAGTTTCTGCGTTTAACTAAGGGACAGGCAGCACAGCGAGTATATGGAGTCAAAGAATCAGATAAGCTGGCAGCTGCCCCCAACCACTCGACTCGTGTCAATCACAAAGTTACTTTGATTGCAGTACACTTCTGTCAAGCCGAACTTTTGCTTGAAAATATACATGTTCGTAGATTATGGTTATCTGCCAATTCGATCGTTTGGCAATGTGACCTCTTGGCGTGCAATATAGGATCCCTGCAGGTTCTTCCATTGCTGCCGATCTTGACCTTCCCATTGCCAGTTCAGTCCGCCGTCTTCCTCAAGTCTCTGTCCCACCTGTTCGGTGGTCTTCACTTAGGTCTTTTTAGGTAAACTGAGCTCCAATCTAGCATCTTTTCTTCGAGCGGCATGGCTAGCCCACTGCCATTTGAAGGTATTCACTCTTTCCATTATGTCACTGACCTTTGTTGTCTGTGTGATATGAACTGCTTTCCTTCTGTCTTTCTTAGTGTAGCCCAACAGTGATCTTTCAGTTCCTCTTTGGGCTGCTATTAGTTTTCTAACAATGAACTCATTGATGTCCATAGTGCATGTGCGAGAACGGCGTACCTGAACATATAGTGGTCTTCAGCGATATTCTAGGACATATAAGATCGAGTTTAGGGAATCAGAACATACGACAGTTAATATGCAGACAAGATGGCTGGAACTCTACAAACTACATCGCAGACGAAGTATCTCTACATGAGACGTACAAAGAGGACAGATCATGCGCTAGGCTCAAATGGCTCTGAGCACTATGGGACTTAATATCTGTGGTCATCAGTCCCCTAGAACTTAGAACTACTTAAACCTAACTAACCTAAGGACATCACACACATCCATGCCCGAGGCAGGATTCGAACCTGCGACTGTAGCGGTCACGCGTTTCCAGATTGAAGCTCCTAGAACCGCACGGCCACACCGGCCGGCCCATGCGCTAGAATAAGACAGACTCCACATCTGATAGATCAGCAGTACATAGTAAACGACACAAATAAAAATACCGACACTGAATCGGATGCTATATCGCACACAGTAAGTGAAGACGAGATAAACATACAAACCCAGCAAAAGTAAGCTGAAGTTCTCCAACTCTAAATCGAATCAATCTGAAAACGTAACTCTCTATTTATTTGGTTTTTATACCATTTCATAGCATGTAACACTATCTGAAGATGTGACATTTCTTCTTTTTTCGCTGCATCATGTATGCATGTGTGACTGGCTCGAAGTTTTACCGAGCTCTCGCACCTGATACATCAGACTATGACATTTTAAATCAACTCCCAATCTCCACTGTTACCACAAGTTCGGAACCACATTATACCCTATTAATCAATACATTATTAGCTAAGACAGTCAAGACAACATACATAACACATTTAACCATACACGTAGAAGTGAAATTGCCGTCTCTTGTTTCTTCCCGTAAATTTAATTTTAATTTAAAATACATCCACAACCTATTATGTACCTTATTTAGTATCATTATATAATTTACCAACATGTTTAAACAAGATTGTATAAATAGATAGTTTTTTTATATATTTTTAATTTGTTATATTTCAATCATTTTGAAAAATTCTCAAAAAATGTAGTATAAATAAAACTGAATTTGTACGATATAACATGTAAAACCACGCTTTGTACGTCCTGATATATAACAATAGACAACAGATCTTTGCTTTAGAAATAAATAATTAAAAATTTCTTTGGGTAGCCCAGCATTGATCTTACTATTCCTCTTTGGGCTACTACTCGTATTATTTCTGTAACAATGAACTCAATGTCCATGTCTCACTCATAAGTTATTACTTACTGACAATACACATTGGTCAAAAACTTTCTTCAGCTCGACCGATATCTTGAACGCCAAAACTCATAACTTTCTTCCATAAGCTTGCCAGCCTAATTTAATACGTCGAAATATTTCTGGTTTTAGTTTTCCTTTCATACTTGGTATTTGACCCAATGAGACATATTCTGTGACAATTTTGCGTCTGGGTACGTCCAACAAATATATTTCTCTCTGGTGTCATTCATTCATCATGATCTTGGTTTTATCATAGTTCATTTTTAAGTCAACTTCAGAGCAGACTAACGAAAGTTCACTAGCCAGTATCTGAGGTTCTTCTATACTAGTATCAGACAATACAGTAACATAAGCGAACCACAGATTACTTAAGCTGTTTCCCAGAATTTGGATTCCCTTTGTTTTCCAATGTAATTTATGCATTGGTTTCTCTACAAACGCAGAAAATAGTTTTGGAGATTTAGATTCATCTTGTTTTACAGTATTTTCGACGGTAATTTCATTGGTTTCTTCAACTACAATCACAAACGCTGTGGAGGATTTTGTCTATGTTGTCTAAGACTTCAATATACGCCTGGTCTATGCCTTGCTCTGTTAGAGCCTCAAACACCACCGCGTGACTAATTGAATCGAATGCCTTTTCAAAATATATAAAGAAAAGGCAAAGAGGTAGATGATACTCATTTGTTCTACTAATTGTTTCGCATAGTGTGAGGATGTGATCGATTGTACTAAAGAACGTGCAGAACTCAGTTGCCCAGTGTGTCGGGCCAGGTCAAGCGTAGAGTTCAAGCTGATAGAATTCTAGTAAAAAGTTTGGACAGGAGGTGACAGTGCGATAGCTACTTATATCTTTGGTACTACATTTCTTATATTTTAGGATTATTTCGGTTCTGTTCCAATCTCTTTGTAATTTTCCACTGTACAAACAACTTGAAAATATTTTAGGTAAATGCTTTATACATTGTTCGTAGATGTGGTTGCGTAGATCGCTTCAACACCGATCTCAAGAACAGTGATGGTTCAAAATGGCTCTGAGCACTATGGGACTTAACATCTATGGTCATCAGTCCCCTAGAACTACTTAAACCTAACTTACCTAAGGACATCACACAACACCCAGTCATCACGAGGCAGAGAAAATCCCTGACCCCGCCGGAAATCGAACCCGGGAACCCGGGCACGGGAAGCGAGAACGCTACCGCACGACCACGAGCTGCGGACAGTGATGGGTAAATGTCTTTATGCTGCTTATGTTTCCCATTATTTCTCTCAAAAGCTTCCGTCCGAAATCTGGGATGGTGTTTTGTGGGAGGTCGTTGTCAGTTCGTTTGCCCCATCCTTTCACGACTGAGCTGCTGCTCGTCGCCAGTGAAGAGATGCTCAGCCCTCAGTGGTGGCTGGCAGGTAGGCGGGCGGTACTTGGCGCGGCTGGCCAGATGAGTCAGTCGCGGACTCGCTGGCGGCGTGGCGACTGTTGGTCGGGCGCAGCTGTGCCTCGGCCGTGCATTGATCGCGCAGTGCAGTGGCAGCGGCAGTGCCGTGCACCAGGTGCGCCCACCGCCGCCGCCGCCGCCGCCCCCACCGCCCCCGCACCCGCGCCGCCGTTGTCGCGCCTATTGTGCGCGCAGACACTCCACGGGCGCCCTTTCCTCTCCCACCGCGGCGCGCCTGTCAAAACACGGGCTTTTGTCGTTGTCACTCTCCCACGCCCGCTTTGTTACTTGCCGCGGACGTATTGTTTGTTTACTCCTTGCCGCGGGCTTCTGCTGTCTCATTCAAATCTACTCAAGACGGCTTTTCCCAAACAGACAGTCCTAAGCGACAGAGACTCTACTCCTGCGACAGTGCAGTACAAGACCGCCGTGCTGCCACACGACTGCAGTATTGTCTTGCAGTTACGTTGACATCTTCGCAACTGTCATCCCCTAGATAAAAATCTCGGGTTTCTCAGCGGTTCTAAGAAATTCTAGACAAACAGGTCACCCGTTTCGAAATTTTGGCAATTGATACTCAAAAGAAAAGAAAAACAAAATAAGTACATCACGAAGGAATGTGATGCACATGTACAGAAAAACAAATGATTACAATCTCAGAAAAACTGAACGATTTACTCGAGAGAAAGAGCTTCACAAGCTGTGCAAGTCAATAACGTGTTGGTCCACCTTTGGCCCTTAGCTATCAGTTATTCGGCTTGGCACTGATTAACGGAGTTTTTGTACGTCCTTCTGACGGATGCCGTGCCAGTTCTGTCCAATTGGCGCTTTAGGTCGTTCAAATCCCGATTTCGTTGGACACTACTGCCCCTAACGCTCTACACGTTCTTAATTGGGGAGTGGTCCAGGAACCTTCCTGCCCAATATAAGGTTTAGCAAGTACGAAGACATGCAGTCGAAATTTTCGCCGTGTGTGTGCGTGCCTTATATTGCTGAAATGTAAGCCTAGGACGGCTTGCCATGAAGGACAACAGTACGGGACGTATAATATCGTCGACGTAGGGTGCCGTAGATGCCAACCAAAGAGATCCTGCTATGGACAGAAATGACAGTCCAGACCATCACCCCTGTTTGCCGGGCCATATGGCGGGAGACAGTCACGTTGGTATCCCACCATCGTCCAGAGCATCTCCAAATACGTCTTCCCAGGTAATCGGGACACATTTCCAAGCTGGACTCATTACTGAAGACAATTCTACTCCAGTCAACATGAATCCAGGCCAAAAGCGAGTCTGCAGACGCCCCGGACAGTGGTGGGATATGAACGTGACTGTCACCAGCCATACCGAGAAAAAGGAGTGATGCTCTGAGTGGCATTTCTTTTCATGGCTGGACTCCTTTTGTTGTCATCCGCGGCACCCTTTTTACAGCACGACGGTACGCCCCGTTTTGTTACCTTTCATGGCAAGCCATCCTGGGCTTACATTTCAGCAAGATAATGCACGCCTGCATGCGGTGAGAGTGCCTGTTGCGTATATTGGTGCTTAGCAGAAACTAGCTATGCCAGCACGGACCACAGATCTCTCCCCAACTGAGAACCCCTGCAGCCATCTCGAGATTTTGATGATCTAACTCGCCAACTGGAATTTGGCGCAATATCCCTTAAGAGGACATTAAACAAGTCTATCAATCAATGTCATGTTGAGTGACTGCTTCTGTAAGGGCCAGAGGTGAGTCAACATTTAAATGGTTCAAATGGCTCGGAGCACTATGGGACTTGACATCTGAGGTCATCAGTCCCCTAGAACTTAGAACTACTTAAACCTAAGTAACCTAAGGACATCAAACACATCCATGCCCGAGGAGGATTCGAACCTGTGACCGTAGCGGTCGCACGGTTCCAGACTGAAGCGCCTAGAACCGCTCGGCCACCCCGGCCGGCGGGCCAACATTTTTTCTGAATTTCTAATCATATATTTGTCTGCACATGTACATCGCACCTACCGATTTCCATTCCACGGATAATTCCATCGTGGTGTGTCGCGCTGTTTTTTTTTTCTTTTTTTTTTCGAGTTCATTTGAAAATCAGTGATAGGAATAGTACAATGACTATTGAAAGTACGAACAGCACGACGCTCTCAAACGCTACGAAGGAGTTCGTCTCAACATCTCAAAGTGTGTCCTATTTCTTCACTCCACGTCTTAGAGCTGGGAGGTTTGGCGTTTACCACACGGTGTTCGTGCACAAGCAGCTCACTACAAGCTTTGCTTCTCGTATCTCTCTTTTCCTTGCCGGCCGTATTTCGTCAAACATGGTTAGAAGGGGGACACAGTGGTGGTCTTGTAACGATTTTTTTGGTTGTATTTTTCACCCTCGAGACACACATGCGAGTATTCGTATGAGTGCCCCTCCTGATCTTTCCAGTTGACGAGTTACTGTGTAATACTCAGATCATCTGAGACTCGCTAAGAAGTCGAAGCCGGTGATGAAGCTGTCTATGTGACCGTACGCTGAAATACACAATAAAATAAAAGTACTGTGACCGAGTGCCTTAAACGTAGGCGGAAACGACACATTAGTTCTTTTGTAGTATAGCACTAACAAATTACTGGAAAATAGTGAAACAAGATTGGTACAGATCGCTTTAAGATCCTGTATCACTTTAGTTACTTTTATTTCATGAATAAATCAGGTAGTTCAAACTGTTGGGTGGTGACCGAAAAGTTTGAAGACGTAAGTTTCGCTTTTTTGCTAATACTATGGGGCGTTACTTTCATATTTGAAAATCGGTACTCTGAGCAACTCGCGTTCGTCTGGCTGTTTGTGCATCTTGGATGCGGAGTTCATTGGCTTATTTCTCACATTAATTTCAAAGTGCGTCTTGCACAAACGGAGAACTGTGATTTTGTTCTTTTTCAGGCTTCCTAACGATGTCAATGAAAGTCCTTCATAATTAACTTCAGCTTTTAATGCTAGTTTTCTGTATTTTTGTTTTTCAAGAGTCAGATTGCAATAATATTCCTTGTTGGTTTTGAATTTAAATAAGTGTTTGGTAATTGTGATATCGACATCCATTTATGAAGCCTACTTCGTACAATGTAATGAATTCTTCTTTCACTCGATTACGTCATTAGTTTGTGGAATGGGATGTTGCCAACGTAAAATGATTATGGCGAGATTCGAACTTTTTGTCAAAGTTCTATGACTGACTTGAATGAATATTATGAGAAAAATTGAAATCATTGAATAAACGCCAAATTAAAGAGATCCATTACATGATACTTGTCATATGGTATTATTTTTTGGGGTAATTCTTCTGATTCAAAAAGGGTATTTTTGGCTCAAAAACGGGCTGTTCGAGCTATGTATGGTGTAAGTTCGAAAACCTCTTGTCGACCCCTATTCAATAGTCTGGGAATTTTGACATTGCCCTCACAGTATGTATTTTCTTTAATGTCGTTTGTTGTAAGCAATATTAGCTTATTCCCAAGAGTTAGCAGCTTTCACTCAGTTAATACTAGGCAGAAATCAAATCTGCATGTGGAATGCACTTCCTTGACTCTTGTGCAGAAAGGAGTGCAGTATTCTGCTGCATCCATTTTCAATAAGCTACCACAAGAACTCAAAAATCTTAGCAGTAGCCCAAACACTTTTAAGTCTAAACTGAAGAGTTTCCTCATGGCTCACTCCTTCTATTCTGTCGAGGAGCTCCTGGAAGAGATAAAAAATTAAGCAAATTCCAGTGTTACATTCTTGATTTTCTTTATTTAAACTAACGACTTGTCGCCTGAATATGTTTCTTATATTTCATTTTATCTGTTTCTACAATCGTGTTATAATTTCATGTATTGACCCGTTCCATGACCATGGAGACTTCTCCTAAATGTGGTCCAACGGAACAATAAATAAATAAAAAAAAAATAAAAAAAATACTGTTTTGTGACAGTTTCTACATGTGGCCTCGGTCCTGCATACCATTGAAGTGTAGACATGTTTGGATAAACCGAACGGCACTCAGTTTGAGATTACAGCAGAAAACATATGGTCATATTTTCTATCGAAGAATGTAGATGGGACTTCATCACACGTAAAAGGTATCGAAAGTACTTGTCCATCAGTGCTTTTAGACGGTAGTGTTGCACAACTTACGGTGAGTTATCCTGAAATACAAATTTAATTGACCAGCTAGAACGTGCACATGGACGAGTACATATGTTCTTTAGCTGCACTGGCAGATCGGAAAGGGCGACAATGCCAGAAGGTGACAGGAAGCGGCCAGACCACCTTTCTTATCAAAGCCATAAAGACTTCGCACTAGGCCCATAAACTAGTCACGTGGCGCGTGATGTAGTGCCTGTGTTGAACGACAGAAACGTAAGTGGAAAGGAAATGAGTATGATAATGGATCGGACGGGGATATGCAACTGAGAATGTTGGAAAGTTTCTTAGCTATCTTATTAAAAAGCATACTAGCTAAAATACAGCACATCGATACTCATCTAATAGGAGTCGCACCAACAAAAGCAAAACTTGGGCCACCGAATGCAATATGAAACACGATCGTCATAACATGACTTAAATGAATCTAGCTGCAACAAGTCAGAGTTGACAGAAGAGAGAGAGAGAGAGAGAGAGAGAGAGAGAGAGAGAGAGAGAGAGAGACATAATGGTGAACTTGTCAGGAACTATGTCAAACAGGCGATATTTAGCCTTGTCTAGAGCTGCGCTATCGTGAGTAGCCCAGAGCAGGCAGAGAGTGAACTACTCTACAGTCTGCGTAGATATTGCTAGCAGCGCGGGATTAGCCGAGCGGTCTCAGGCGCTGCAGTCATCGACTGTGCGGCTGATCCCGGCGGAGGTTCGAGTCCTCCCTCGGGCATGGGTGTGTGTGTTTGTCCTTAGGAGAATTTAGGTTAAGTAGTGTGTAAACTTAGGGACTGATGACCTTAGCAGTTAAGTCCCATAAGATTTTACACACGTTTGAACATTTTTGAACATTGCTAACTGGGGCCACAATATGTTTACAGTTAATTGCTTGACTAAATACATAAGTTAGTTGCACTCGTTCAGTTACCAAATCGTTAGCCATTGGACCATATCACTGGTCTAAAAACAAGCAGCCCTAAGGCGGAAGAATGCAAGAGCCCCGTTTACTGACTAACCACTACTCTCAGGAGGGCGTCACGCTCTGCAAACACATGGAGCATCAGAACCGAAGTGACTACGCAAACCAGTGAGTTGAACTGTGGACCGGTATATGTCTCCCCCACGAGGGTACACATGAGTCATGCTCGTAGCTGCACAGTCACGAGACAGCCAGCGATTGAGGCGAGAGGTATGGGTACTGAAACTGAAACGCTTTAGGGCAGGCGTGGGCAACCTTTGATGAACCGCGGGCGTGATTCGCATACTTAAGTTCGCGGGCAGCCTTGTCATGTGACGGGACAGCAGCGCTCTTACCGCACGATATCAAATCTATAGCATTCGTGTTTGTGGGTTAACGTATCAATGTGAATGGGATCTGTTTCCCGACACGTCACACCAGCAAATTAAGCCTCAGAACACGCGTTTTTGAGAGTACATTCATTTTATGTTCATCCCATCTTCAGATGACTGAATTTATTTACCCGTAGTGAACATTGCTTCTTTACTTAGGACGTTTTACAACAGCTGTCTTAAAAACCTCCGTTGCAAAATTCTGCAGGGCCTCGCTCACCTTCCCACGAATTTCTTCCACGGGCCAGACTGAAACCAACCGGGGGCCGGATCCGGCCGGCGGGCCCACGATTCCATCCTGCGGTTTAGGAGATAGGTCACGCTGGAATTAATGGCGCCTTAAGAAACTGATTAGTTTAGCGAAATACTAAACTTAGTCACACTAATTCCTGATGTACATAATCCGTGATTGAGTATCATACTACCAACATGAATCAAGCCATGTGGAATCATACACAAAATCAAAAACAATCTCCCTATTAAAAAAGGGCGTAAGGGAAACTGCCAGATGGGATAGTGCAAATTCTTGAATTAGCTGTACAGTATAAGAAGCGATATGGACTCAGTGGATAATACTCAAGGACAACATAAGAGGCGCTCGGTGCGCCATGGTGAGAGGAGCGTTCCAGTAAACAAGTGTCCGCAGACGAACCGTTAACGAGATAGTTACGGATGTGTGGTTATAAGCCGCCACTGATTTCAGTATTAACTATTTTCTTAGTCAGTAAAATTTATTTAAAGTGTAAACTTTACGATTAAGTTCCTATATATATATTTGTCTTTCTATCGATGGAAAGTGAAAGAATTCGAAAATTATAGAATAAAAAAGTCCACTATTATCCTAAACAAACTACAGAAATTTACTTTCAACTCAGCTTAATAGGTAGTACACTTCTATCGCAGCTAGAATAACGCCATAGGTCTAGTTATTTCTGCTTCCACGAAAAGCTTTTAAAGATTTCAGGACTTGCATTAAATGGAAATGAACTGTTTCTTTTTTCAGTATTTAGCGCTGGAATAAGATTCAGAAGTTTGTAGCCGGTGAAATAGACCGCCAGCCAGTTGCAGTAAATGGTGGTTTTCAAGCAACCTTTACCATGGTTTCAAAGGATTTAAACCCGTCTTCCTCAGAAGGACAACAGACTTCACATTAGCAATCAATTAGTAAAGCTATCTCTACATGACATGTGTCGGCAACGGTCTGTATGTCCACATATAAAAGCTAAGGCCCCTAGAAGCAAGGGCTTAGCTTTTACATATGAACATACAGACCTTTGCCGACACATGTCATGTGGAGATAGCTTTACTGATTGATTGCTAATGTGAAGTTTGTTGTCCTTCTGAAAAAGGCGGTCTTAAATCCGTCGAAAACATGGTAAAGGGTATTCGAAAACCGCAATTTATTGCAAGTGCCTGGCGCTCTATTACACCATAACCGTTGCTATAGTGCAGACATGTTCAAAATATCATAAATGTATTCCTCTTACAGAGAAATGTCTATGTAGGAAAAACATTAAATTTCCGAGATCACAAGATTCAGACTTATTTTTAACGGTCTTAAAGAGCCTACGGAAAGGCAATATACGTCTGAGGGAGGACGTGCAGGAGGGGGGGGGGGAGGGGGGGGAGGGGGAGAGAGGACGGCAAATAATACATCGGTTGCGTAGAACAATTTTCTCCTTTCTCGAACACGACTGCCGATACTGATCATGCGCTCACCAGCACCACAAAACAAAGGCAATACTTTCAACATCATTTTCCAACAAAAGAAAATGATGGGTCCAAATTTTATACAGAGTGATCCATTATATGAAATGTTACAGACGTGGTGAGACTCACTCATCATCTCTCTTTACTGCTCTCACGATTCAGCTGAATTCCGATGAGCCGACTCACAACTGCAAAACACACACACACACACACACACACAGCCGGATACCTCCCAGAAACTAATTTCACTTTCAATCATTTCCGCTGAACATCACTTCTTTTGATTCCGCAAACGCGCAGCACGCACTCAGGCCTGCTATCGACTGCAGCGTCGCGATGCCTGATAACAGCGCGGCGAAATGTCGCGCTTCGCTGCATTTGAGTGCTTCATAAATAACTGAGCTGGCCTAAATTGGGAGACTGCGCAGCAGGTGCTCCACGGGCGAAATTGAAATGGAATATTCATGCGAAGCGTATTTGCTAAATGAGTTTGCCAACTAAGCGGGCGGACGAGAAAGAAGTGCGCTATCAATTTCCATTTATCTGCCCGGCGGTCGCGGCTGCGGCTCCGTTAATATTTAAGCACAGCCGAGGTCAGTGATTTTAATTCTGCTGTTTGTGATGCAGCTGTATCATTTCATACGCTTATCTGGTTCAGCCAAACAAGTTCATCGAACCACTCCATCGCAGAAAAGTCGTTGTATAAGGGACATATTAACATTTTTGTTAGCCAGCCGGAGTGGCCGAGCGGTTCTAGGCGCTACTGTCTGGAATCGCGTGACTGCTACGGTCGCAGGTTCGAATCCTGCCTCGGGCATGGATGTGTGTGACGTCCTTAGGTTAGTTAGGTTAGTTAGGTTTAAGTAGTTCTAAGTCCTAGGGGACTGATGACCTTAGAAGTTAAGTCCCATAGTGCTCACAGCCATTTTGAACCCATAGTGTTCAGAGCCATTTGAACCATTTGAACATTTTTGTTAAATTTGATGATCCTCCTTGGAGCCTGTAAGATAATCGCCATTGTTGTTGTTATGCCGTTCACAAATCTGGATATATTTCCTGTTTTGAACAGAATGTAACATTTTATTCACCTATCTTAATAAGTAAACCTTCAGGTATATCCTGGTCGCGGAAACCCTTTTTAATGTTTGCCCGAAGGTCACACTGAAATCCTAAAGTGGGGCTGCAATGGTGTCAGTGGTGTCACAAGTAGGAATCTTTATGAAATGAGCGTAGTGTTTTGCGTATATTGTTGTTGTTGTTGTGGTCTTCAGTCCTGAGACTGGTTTGATGCAGCTCTCCATGCTACTCTATCCTGTGCAAGCTTCTTCATCTCCTAGTAACTACTGCAACCTACATCCTCCTGAATCTGCTTAGTGTATTCATCTCTTGGTCTCCCTCTACGATTTTTACCCTCCACGCTGCCCTCCAATGCTAAATTTGTGATCCCATGATGCCTCAAAACATGTCCTACCAACCGATCCCTTCTTCTAGTCAAGTTGTGCCACAAACTCCTCTTCTCCCCAATCCTATTCAATACCTCCTCATTAATTACGTGATCTACCCACCTTATCTTCAGCATTCTTCTGTAGCACCACATTTCGAAAGCTTCTATTCTCTTCTTGTCCAAACTAGTTATCGTCCATGTTTCACTTCCATACATGGCTACACTCCATACAAATACTTTCAGAAACGACTTCCTGACACTTAAATCTATACTCGATGTTAACAAATTTCTCTTTTTCAGAAACGATTTCCTTGCCATTGCCAGTCTACATTTTATTTCCTCTCTACTTCGACCATCATCAGTTATTTTACTCCCTAAATAGCAAAACTCCTTTACTGCTTTAAGTGTCTCATTTCCTAATCTAATTCCCTCAGCATCACCCGATTTAATTCGACTACATTCCATTATCCTCGTTTTGCTTTTGTTGATGTTCATCTTATATCCTCCTTTCAAGACACTGTTCATTCCGTTCAACTGCTCTTCCAAGTCCTTTGCTGTCTCTGACAGAATTACAATGTCATCGGCGAACCTCAAAGTTTTTACTTCTTCTCCATGAATTTTAATACCTACTTCGAATTTTTCTTTTGTTTCTTTTACTGCTTGCTCAATATACAGGTTGAATAACATCGAGGACAGGCTACAACCCTGTCTCACTCCTTTCCCAACCACTGCTTCCCTTTCATGCCCCTCGACTCTTATAACTGCCATCTGGTTTCTGTACAAATTGTAAATAGCCTTTCGCTCCCTGTATATGGAGCGTATATGGCCAACATCAAATGGGAATAATCGTGCGACATTGGTATGACACTCTTGTTTACATTCTACCCTGAGATGTAAACTGTTAACGCCGCTGAATAAGTTTGTTGTACTTGGTTGTACTATTTAAAATCCTACCCGGCGTGCGCAGAACAGAGAAGGGTGCGTCGTTCGGAATATCAACAAGACGTACCGCTATTGTAACGGACGCTAGAGCACCAGGCGAGCATTGCCACACAAGCTCCGAGCGAGGAAAGCAGAAACGCAAACGTCGCGGTTTATGTAACAAGATAGCATGAAGTGACACTTCATAAGTTCAGCGCCAGCGTACCACTACAACAGTCAAACGCCGCAGAAAGAAAGGCCCGAGTTTGGCAACCCAGAATAATTACTTTATTACTACAGTAAATCAAGGAGCGCTGACGGCACCGGTAAATGCGGGCATGAGCGTTCATGTACACGGATCCACCGCGTCAAATGCACAGGCTCAGCCTCTCGAGAAACGAGGCTTCCGGAGGTCAAAGACACATTCAGTCGTGCTGCCATTCTATCTGTGTCGTTAGAACCAATGAGAATGACAGTCTATTGTTTTGGTGAAACCACGACATGGGGATCGATGATGGTCTGCCTGCTACGCGCTTCCTGGCTTCAGCAGTGCGACAAAGGCAACCTAATGCATACCACAGCTGTGGTCTGCTGTTGCTGCCTATTGTACATCGTGGATGAGGTGAGACTGGTGTGCAACTCGCCCTTCTCCACTGAGGGTCAATCGCGGATGATCTGGTAGCCGTCATTTCCACACCGACCAGACGTGGCATGTTCACCTGACCCCCTGGCCAACTTGTGGACATCTGCTGCAGTCTTGGTCGATCCATGGTGGATGACCAGCACCTAGCGCTCACGACAACTGACATCCTAGTCCAATGTCGGCTGTTCTCACCTGAGTGCATGACGGGCTGTTTTCGAGAGCGCTGAGATAGGAGCCGCACCGTACCACCGATCATGTGGGTAGGTGTCGCCTTCTCGTCCCCACGCCGCCACCAGCAGAGCATGCGGCCGTGACACACCGACCTGTGGCAGCGACACGACTCTCTGACGGGGCATCATAATTTGCGGCATTCGCTTATGCCTGTGCATGACCCTGAAGAAATTTTATAACTCTGTACACTCAACACGAAAAATTAACGTTATTGCAGATGCCACTGTGCCACTGATGCTTCCAGGTGGACCACTCACCCACCCTAGCTCTACAGGTAGCAACAAAAGTTTGGTATTGGTTCAAATGGCTCTGAGCACTATGGGAGTTAACATCTGAGGTCATCAGTCCCCTAGACTTAGAACTACTTCAACCTAACTAATCTAAGGACATCACACACATCCATGCCCGTGGCAGGATTCGTACCTGCGACCGTAGCAGCCGTGTGGTTCCGGACTGAAGGGCCTAGAACCGCTCGACCACAGCGGCCGGCAGTTTGATATTCCACGTACTTCCTCCATCTTCACACGTTTACTTATTAGTAACAGTGATGGTGCTGAATTGTTGCTGCTGCAGTTGCAGTCCAAAATTCGTCCGAGGAGGACGAATAATTACGGCATAGGCCTCATTACAAATATCTTACCAATAAGGGGCGCTTTATGTGTTTATTAATATCGAGAGACAGCGCACAAAATCGTAAGGTTATTTTATGTGACTAGATAAAATTTGTAATGTGGGAGGGTACTACCAGTCAAGCTGTTGACTGTGTAGACGTTTCGAACAGTTTTCGTCTGCAGGTAAGATTTATATATGACAATATGAGTCGTCAGCTCCAGATTATACAAATCTGCAAACCACTGTGCTTTTTTATAGTAGTTATTCAGTAAAACTATAGTTGGGTAATATTACAGTTTGTGAAGAATGAGTATGTGCTGTTTATGTTTTAATTTCAGTAGGGATGAATTAAGGCTGAACACACAAAAATATAGAAAAAGTAAAAACAGAAGAATTTCGTCCCTAAAAAATATTTCAAAATGTGATAAATAGCTAGTTTACCGCATGACGTAACCCCAAATTCCATGTTTTTTGCGACACTTTCATTTTGACGCACTATGTGTTTTATCCTGCAATGATGATTGGGTTTTGAGACAGAAAGCTGAGAATGAAAGACACAACAGTCAGGTATAAATCGTTTCCTTATCTCCAGCGGGGTTGCAAGAACGCGAATGCAGGCTGATCCAAGTCCGTATACACGGTAATGCCTGAGAGAGAGGTTGTGAATTCGCAGGCGTAGAATACGAGATTGAAGCGGGATGATGACAGCTTGTGGCTACCGCTTAAACGCTTTGATAGCGGCGCTGCCTGCCCCGGGCGAGAAGGGCGTGACCGTGTAGCGGCTGTTGCTTGGTGCCCGCGGTTGTTGTGTGGCTGCCCTGCCTCTGGCGGCGGTACTCGGACAGTCTGGTGCCAACCTATGAACGAGGAAGTGACTTGCCCGGCGTGATGTCTGTGGAGAAAGACACCACACTAGGAAGCCATTCCACAACCCCACCACAGCATCCATATAAGTAAAATTTAAATTTTCGTTTGTTCAAAATCTTAAATCATCAAAAGGTCTCCATAGATTCCTATGAAGTTTTTATATAAAGTTGCATTCGAATATTCACGTGTTGTTATATACCTATTTTTACATGTAAGTAATACATAAATCAACATATAATATATAAAGGGGACCGATGACCGTAGCAGTCTGGTCCCTTTAATCCCACAAACCAACCAACCAATATATAAAGGGGCAACAAAAATCTCGAAAAGTCCTTGGCCGGTTTACTTCGAATTTCTGCACAGTAATCTAATGAACCTTCGGACCCTACATACACTACAAATTTTTGTTCTACATAATGTACAAAAATATGTGTAATATAGAACGGGGAAATATTGTTACCACGAATCTCAAAAGGTACTCGACTAATTTACTTCAGATTTTTACACATTACTGTAATAAAAGTTTGGACAAATAAAGACTACACATTTTATACATGTAATCTAAATGTTCTAAGGAAACAGTGAAGTTGTACTTGTGACCTATCGGTTTGTGATGAGAATACTACCACCGAATCTCAACTTGCAGTAACAGTAAACGAGACTCAATGTCAGAAAGAGGGGGGCAGGACAGAGGGGTGGGGGGATATGGACGTAGAAAGCGAATAAGGAGGATATGGACAGAGAGACAGGGGCAGGAGACGATGGAGAGAGGGTGGAGGAGGAGATAGATATAGAAAGGGGGAGGAGGTGAAAGACAGAGAGGGAGGGAGAGAGGGGGCAGGAGGAGATGGAGAGAAGGAGAGGAGAAGATTGACAGACAGGGGCGGGAGGAGGAAATTGACAGAGAAAGAGGGGGAGTTGGACAGGGACAGGGAGGACAGGGAGATTGTATTTAGTTCCTATCCTTATCAGAAATATGAGCTTCTTGTTTTCTTTCTTTTCCCTTTATACAGAGCGAGCCATATCAATACGGGGCAGGGAACAACAAGTAATTTATAAAAAGGCGCAACAATACGATAAAGCGCGGTGCAATGACTAAAAATGGTGGTGGCTCCTCTTTCTTTTCCAGTAACGGTATAATAGCGACATTTTACATATGACACTTGCAGCAAACAAGCGAAATGCCTTCCATTTATCTCTCAAAAGCCTCACGCTAAGTCCATTCCAGATGTGGAGTGCAAATTATCAAAACGTCTACGAAACTCACGTACAAAACGCATGATACTTTTGAGCGGCACTATCTGTGTTCCATGAAAGATCTGTAGGATACTTACTGGCAAACCTTACGTCTCACCACACTCACGTGACTGTTGGAGTCGTAGTATTATGGTGACAAAAATTCTTTTCTACGCATCTGAATGCTCTCTCTATGTATGTTCCTCCTCTGTTTGCCGTGAGCTGTTACTGATAAACAGTGTCTTGGGATGAGTGCTTCTATGGTGCAGCATAGCGTTGCATTGGTGCTGTGGACGATTGTGGAAACGAAAAAATGGCTCCGAGCACTATGGGACTTAACATCTGTGGTCATCAGTCCCCTAGAACTTAGAACTACTTAAACCTAACTAACCTAAGGACATCACACACATCCATGCCCGAGGCAGGATTCGAACCTGCGACCGTAGTAGTCGCGCGGTTCCGGACTGAGCGCCTGAACCGCTAGACCACCGCGGTGTGGAAACGAACTGAAAGGAAGTGAGAGAAGTAAATACAACTGCCTTCTTCTAGGACCGAAGGAAAACGCTTGCCGAACTTAACGTCCACATCCGACGGACGGTTCGTCATCAACAATACTTTACCTACTTACTCAGAGAGACACTGCGCAGCGTTCGATGAAAGCATACTGACGAAGACCGGTTCTCCTCCCTTGCCGCCGCTTCAGTGGTGTAAGAAAATGCCTTTAAGCACTAGGGTCTTAACTGGTTACCCGTTGGCAGAACAGCGTGCCTTAGCAATCTAAGGGACCGAGGTGGTTATTTTCATACTGGGGCCACCTTAGGAAAGGCGTCTTCTTTTGTAACAATGTGTTGTATTTGTGAGGAGGAATTGAAGAAGACGACATTTTTCTATTCGTATTAGCGACAAATTTATTATTACATATTGGATTTTGTTTTTTGCTGTATCGTAGAAAACTGAGTCCTTGAAAAGCACATTTACAGATTTGGAAGCTCAAACCGTCATATATCAAACTTTATAGTTACATGAAAATATGAATACCATTAAAACCTACATGGATTTTTCCTTGCACTCTTCACTCTTCACAAACACTTCTTTAGAAATCAAAACAGAAGACCCTAATTGAAGGAGGAGATGACCCATACTCGTCAAAGTCTTCAAAAAATGGGAACCATGAATATTGATTTTATACAGATGTGCAGGAAATGAGGCGTGGTTAAAGCGGAGTCGATTGACGGCGGAATTCGTAGAACTGTGGAACTTCGTCCTCGTCAACTAGAGCCTTATATGAATTTGAGGTTGTAATGGAACATAGTATCCACTTTTCGTATGGTGGGACGGGAATTCTATATGATGGTAACCATACAATCTGGTATTTGCACTGTGATAATCAGGCAACAGCTGCTCTCAAACATTTGTTGCAACTTCTCCTTGACCTTTAAGTAAACTGGCGTCACGTACCAGTGCCACAAAAAATATTTCCCACACAACAAAAAACGTTAAGTAATGCACTTCGAAAAGCAAGTGGACGTGTCTGAAAGACTGATGACGTGACTGCTAGCATTGGCCTATCAGTCCCAGTATCGCTGTTGTAGTTACATAATGACGACTACGAATCTTAGCCTCGCCATCTGAAAGGTTAAGTTTGTGATTATGTTTACAACACACATAATTAGGTGTCACGTAACTTTCATAACTCTCTCGAGTTTATAGGACGAACGTCATGGGCTATTCATTCACGCAATTTCCTGAAGCTGTAAAAAATCGACGTCGAAAAAATAAAGCTGTGGGCGGCCGTCGCTCACCAGTGATGGCATAGTGGCCCGTATGCGGTAGCCCATTACCCGCAGATACTGCGAACCTGGATATTTCTACTGGCCCTTCAAACTATAGAAGTCGGTTGCTAACAGCAAGTGTTGGACCAATACAATGCTCGCTCTGCAGAGACACCACTTTCTGTAGGTGTTATGTTGGAAAGTGTCTTCACCGACCTTCCCATAGTACTGATATCGTACCTATAGATTCCCTTTTTTTTATCACTAGAAGGAAAATTCCTTTCAGCCAACATTGTTAACATTGACAGAAGATCCAAACAGCTCTCACAGTCTGCTATCAATCCTTTGTCACAATTGATACTGTGACTTTAAAAATTTTCGAAGCCGAATATATGTGGAGCAATAGTCAAAGGTCACTCTCTCTGTTCCGGTAAAAAACAAATAATAATAAATGATCATTTTTACCTGTAGTTTACTGCCGTGGAGAAACTTTCATTCTGTACGATTCTAGTAAAAAAGTCTTTGCAGTTAACTGTCCATGATGTAAAACATCTTTACTGATACGTTGCCTGATGCGTTTAATGTTCTTAGTAGTTGTTGGAATCGTGCATCGTGCTAATTTCGTTTGAACCATAGGTGTCGGACCTATGACTGGCTGTTGACGAACTGAAAGAAGTGCTCATTCGGAGATAAATGGGATGTACGCCGACCCTTGTAGAATACTTTCTCGAAAAAATGAACAAAAGGTTATAGGGTAAAATGTTCTGGGGCTTCCAGCCGCGTCAACTGGTTAAAAACCAAACCTTTCGAGCAATTATTCCTAGGCTATCGTCAAGAGGAACAACTGATGAAGGGCTGCTGGTACGCTCTTATACACTCTAGCTGCCAGCTGTTACGTTAGTGCTACCCACGATATCACCAAATATAGTTATACTTCGGTTCCGTATTCGACGCGTCCACTTTCCGATCGATGGATCCCACGCCGCGTTGCGAAATAGGCCACCGACTCTACTAAATGTGATGTCAGTGATTTTTGTTTCAATGGCTGCTTTAATTACACTCTTCCAAAAGTGATTAGTGCGATCTACGACAGATGTTGTAAAATTTGGTCTGGCGAGTAGTTTCCATTGAATGTTCAGCTATAGTAGGTATTTAGGGGTGGCATAAACGAGGAAACTTCTCATAGTTGTATTTGTTGTAGTCTCAAACTCCCGCAGAACTTTTTGAGTGACATCATCTTCGCCACCGACTGCATTATTTAGTATAATTTCCACTATTGCAGTTTCTACCTTTTACTTATCTTCATGTGGTTATAGGTGCCGAAAACACATTAGCAGTGAACATTAACACAATACCTAGAAATGAGACTCTAAGGCTCGTATCAGCATTCGTCACATACATCGATAGCTTACCTAATCATGATCAGAACTTAAAAATTTTTCAGTTTACCTTTTCCCAGTCTTCACCTCTCGGTTACGTGATGATAAGTCATGAACGACACGTGGTTTGGATTCCTTGTCAAACTTCCCCGGTAAAATCACTTGGATAGCTTAGGGGCAAGCAAGCTGCAAAATGGCGTCAAGCTGAAGAACTTAGACAAGGCGGATGAACATACGTCTTGAGGGAGTCCCAACCAATCATGCCATACGACTAATATAACATCTCTAGACTACTGTATATCTTTCCTTAATCTTTTGTTTTACTACAGTTTTTCAGCACATAACAAAGTAGTTAGGGAAGATACACAAGTCAGGGAACAGAAAGAAATTTAATTAATCCACAAAAAAATGTTTAACCCAGTTGTTGCATTTTTCCGTCTGTTTGGGATGGTACTCGAGTTGATGGAAGATTTAAAGAACTGAGCGTATCGACCTTGTTTTGTGATTCTTACCCACAAAGGGTGTCCGTATGTTTGTATTCAGGAGTCACCTAAAAAAAAAAAGTGAACTGAGCTAAAAAGCGTTACCAAAATGTTATAAATAAAATTAATATTAAAATTCTTCTCGCAGCGACCGAGAAATGATGATAATGTAATGTAATGTAACTTCCCAGGTGTGCGGATATTTTTCTTTAATCTTTGTAGTTCAGTAGGTATTTGTATTACACATGTTACGAATCATTATCATGGTGATGGTTTTCGTTTGAAGAACGATCTCGCTGCTAGCTAAAATCCTTTCAAGAAGCTTTCTCCAAATAGAACTACGAGGGTTGTCCAGAAAGTAAGTTCTGATCGCTCGAGAAATGGAAACCACAGTGAAAACCAGAAACGTTTTATTTGCAACAGTTAGGTACGCCTTCCACCTACTTCTCTACATAGTCGCCGCTCCAACTTCGAGTGTTGTCGTAGTGTTGTGTCAGCTTTCCAATATCCTCGTCATAGAAAGCAGCCGCCTGTGCTTTCGGCCAGTTATCTGCACTGGTCTGCAGCTCGTTGTCTGTGGAAAAATTTTGTCTTCATAGCCAACAGTTTTTGTGAGAAGAGATGGGCCTCTGGGGGAGCCAACTACGGACTGTATTGTGGGTGATCAAGCACTTATCATCGGAAACGCTGCAGGAGCGTCTTCATTGCCCCTGCAGTGTGCGGCCGAGAATGGCATGAAGAAGGAACTGTTCGACAGTTGTGTTATATGGGTTGCATGACACAGGTGAAATCTCTAACCAGGCCCTCTTACTTGGCGGGAGACGCCATTCCCGACGCATCTTTACGTGCTCACTTTTCACTCAAATCTGCAAATAGCGACGACACACAATCGACGGGCATACTAGAGACGCTGTCCAACACATCTATGCAAAGCTTTACCGGATTTTCCCAGTGGTTTCCATTTCACGAGCGATCGGAACTTACTTTCTGGACAACCCTCGTATGACAGATAATTGTGTCATAGGAAGGGATGAGACGAAGATCACTTATGCTGTAACCTAACAAACACTTTGTGACATCTTAGTTGCCTTGAACCGATTATGAGAGTGCAAATTCCTGAAAAGAAATGAAAAAAAGTTTAATTTTATAAGTAGCCGAGCTGAGAGACATCCAATAGTGTTAGAAGTACGTTCAGAGGTTGGAATTAGAAGAGAATGCGGTTCAAACCATCCATGATAAAAATACGTAATTTTACGAGGTTCTTGTTGAAATCGTCGTTGCTAGTGCGAATACGAAGATAACCTCTGGAAAATAGCAATGTTTAAATGAGTCACTATTCAAGTCACTGAGTTATTGCTTCTTGATTAACGGAACATACGCGGATGAAGTTATCAGGTACACAAACAAGTGTACAACGCAATTTACCTACTCATGTTATCCATACTCCTTTCCAGAACCGATCAAACATCATGGTCTTAATTTTCTGTTTCAGGTACCATTCGCCATATACTGAACGTGCGGATTTAGAGGTTTACAAATCCACATTGAGCTGAATTACAGTGAGTATGTAACTGTACGCAGTAACTCTTTAAGGAATAAGTCGGGCCGGCCGTTGTGGCCGAGCGTTTCTAGGCGCTTTAGTCCGGAACCGCTCTGCTTCTATGGTCGCAGGTTCGAATCCTGCCTCGGGCATGGATGTGTATGATGTCCTTAGGTTAGTTAGGTTTAAGTAGTTCTAAGTCTACTGGACTGATGACCTCAGATGTTAAGTCCCATAGTGCTCAGAGCCATTTGAATAAGTCGGGCAAACTTAATGTCTCTGCACGACAGCCAAATAATTACCACGAGGGCAAGCCGATGCATCCGTTGTTCATACCTTACGTAATGGCCTCTATGATTAGGAATAGCTGCTCACTGAAAGCTCGTTATCTAGATGGGCGTTGTTTTATAGTTCTCCGGCAACTTGTTTCGTATAAATGGTATACTTTTTCCAGTTTCAATGATAGATGAACTACAGCCGTGTAGAGCCCGAATACGACAAATATGACAGCGGTATATCCGTGGACGTGACTTTCTATCCACGATCCACTGTCCCCGGTGTTGCCCTGCACTGTCCGCTCGGCTCATTTCGGCGCTAATTAATGACGTGTCGCCGGCCACTTGGCGTGCATTACGGCGCCGTTAAGCGTGGAACGCGCCGGGCAGCGTCATGCATCACCCACGGGCTGACAGCCGTTCCAACAGGCGGGCCGCATACCCATCAGCAGCTCACCGCCGAAAGACAGCCGCTGTTGCAATGTTCACCTGTGATTGATTGCCTCCGACCGCTGTTTAGCTTTGGCATCGCTTCGTGCGAAGCGTCTGCTTTGTCCGTGTGTCATTCACCCTAACAGTAGAACAATATTGCCGGCCAGTGTGGCCGAGCGGTTCTAGGTGCTACAGTCTGGAACCGCGCGACCGCTACGGTCGCAGGTTCGAATCCTGCCTCGGGCATGGATGTGTGTGATGTCCTTAGGTTAGTTAGGTTTAAGTAGTTCTAAGTTCTAGGGGACTGATGACCACAGATGTTAAGTCCCATAGTGCTCAGAGCCATTTTTTTAGTAGAACAATATTACCGATATCGCCTTGCCACGCTGAAGTCCTCCTTCAAAGTTAATATATTTAATGGCTGAGTGAAAAAATTTCGACATGAGACATTTAGTGGAGAAAACAAAGGAATAATTTAACTTACTGCTTACGTTTTTCGGGCCACGACCGATAATCTGTCAAAGTTTTGGTTAATTTGTTTAAGCTTTACCGAAAACTTTACCCTTTTTGTTCAAGAGTATCACCATGATTTGTTACCTTAGTCGTATCTTAATCTTGACGTCATATTTATCTCACTTTTACAGTCTAACTGCGTTATTGCTGTCGATCTTCAGCCATCATGATAGGGTTTTCGACATGTGCGCCTATGGTTGTGTTCACATGAAGTACCGCAGTTTCTTAGTCTCTAGCTATCTGTTTATCCTTGTAGAGGGTCTTTATTTTACGAGGCATATGCTTACAGTATTTTTGTAGAGCTCTTACCTATCTTGCAGGTGGAATTTCTGTAGTTGGATTCTTTATTAAATATATTAATTTGGTCCCGCATTATATGACACAAGTATATATATCATGCCGCATCAAATCAATGATAAAGTTATTCATCTAACTGCGAAATCAGTCATTTCAGTGTGCTTAGTTTATTTCGAGAACTTAACCTAATTCACACCAAACAGGTTTGACAAATGTTTAAATAAATAAATGAAAGCCTTGACAAACTTCGATAGGGGATCTACAAATACAGTTCTAGGAACGTGTATCTCGGCAAAACATTTACATTTGCGTGAGCCCTACCGTGACTGCCGTATGTTAGTGCATAGAGACAAGAAATACGACAGAAGGATGTGCATGAGCAGCTATTGCCGGAGTTAAAACATGTTGAAAATCTAACTGCAAACAAGTCTTAGAAATGAAGTATCAAATTACTGAACTTAATTGCAAATTATTCTCCTTTCCGTACAGTTACTTTCACTGTTGCGGCTGGATCTCGCCATACTTACAAATGGCTGTTAAATCAGTCTTGGCTCGCTGCTAAGAACTTTTCTGTATCTGCGTTTAAGTTTAGCTCAACTGGATGAGAGCCTCTTGTCCGAAGGAGCGTGGACATGGGGAAGACTTGCTCGAAATTAGTGGAGAAGTGAAGACTAGAAGTGAAGTGACTATCTGCAGAGCGCTGCTGACAATGAAAACTTAGAGCTCTTTGTTTTTTCAGCGTCACTTAATTCTGATTGGTTGAATACTAATTCTTTGTGAGTGCCGACCAGTATGATGTTGTCTTACAAGACACTGGATTCCCTTCCTTACTCGTAGCTAAGGTGATTGACCAGTTAAAGAACTTGTTAGTCGTGGTGCTCCAAACTGTGTACAACATATTACCCCTCTCTCTTCCTTCCACGCGCTGGCCAATACGGTGGCACCTCTGTAAGTACTGTCGCATCCCTTACTTCTACTTCTAAATAATTTACATGAAGCGATAGTAGCAGACTTTTCGTGTCATTAAACAATGTTTGGTGACACCTGGACAAGTGTTGGCATCCTACGCACTACGAAGAAGTCTGAAAATTTCTGTCACTGTTCCACAATTTAAACTGTTATCTTAACAGCCCGTTGTTTCCCGCGAAGTTGGACTCCGCGCTGTTTCCTTCTGCAGTAGCAGTTCTTCCGGGACTCTGACCATTAAGCGGCACTCATCTACTGGATACAGCTCCTGTAAAACAAACTATGTTTTCCCGCACAACTTGGAGATGTAGTTTGCACTGTCTGACTTTGGACACTCCGTGCCAAAGTGGCCATCTTTCTTAAACCCTTCACATGGTAAGTGAGTGTCGATTCTGCAAATAGTGCTGGGAACTGACTCCCTTTGGTTTTATAGGTCCCTTGTCGTCAGCCGAGTCCAACCTGATTTCACAGTGGCTTCTCATATCGCTACCCATGCAATTTCACATAATAAATTGTAGTTTAAGAAGTTAGTACTCTGTGATGATTCACATTTCGTTATCTGGTGGAGATAAATTTATTCTGATGTAATTCGACTCTGTATTATGGATTCTATCTAAGTTACGGGACAGTTCGGTAAACGGTCGTATGACCGAGGAAGGATCAAGATTCTCTGATCTGCAGGTCATTAATGTTTAAAGTATTAGGTATATTTTCTATACACAATGACGGAGAAAAATCACAGCACCAAAAAGTAATTAATAGATTAATGAAATTTTGGGAATACATTTGTCTAGGTAATACATTTAAGTGATTAACACTGCAGGAACACAGGTTAGTGTAAGCACGAGATAAGCCAATGCAAATGTGAAATGTTGGTACATTAATAACCGGTGTAATTGTGAGAATGTTGAATGCAAGCATGCGAATTTGACATCCGGAACCTGTAAAACACAATGCATGCTGTTTGTGGAATGGAATTCCAACCCTGCTGTACTACATCGATCAGTACAAGGACGGGTAATGCTGTTTGTGGATGACGCTGGAATTTTTGTCATATGTGCTCTATTGGAGACAGATCTAGTGATTGAGCAGGCCAAGGCAATATGACGATACTCTGTAGAGCACGTTGGGTTACGACAGGGATATTTGGGTGCGCGTTATCCTGTTGGAAAACACTCCCTGGAATGCTGATCACGAATGGCAACACAACACATCGAATCATCATACTGACGTACGGATTTGCAGTCAGGGTGCGTGCGACAATCAAGAGAGTGCTGCTGATGTCACACAAAATCGCACCCTAGACCATAACTCCAGGTGCAGGTCGAGCGTGTCCAGCACACAGACACATTGCCTGCAGGACTTCAACTGGTCTCCTTCTAACCAACACACTGTCATCACTGACACTGAGGCAGAACCAGCTGTCATCAGAAAACACGACAGACCTCCACACTGCCCTCCGATGAGCTCTTGCTCGACACCACTGATGTCGCAAATGGCGGTGGTTGTAGGATGCGAGCTACGGGGCGTCTGGCTTGGAGCTGTCCTTGAATAACTGATTTGTAACGGTTCGCTGTCACTGTGGTGCCAACTGCTGCTCAGATCACTGCTGCAGATGCAGTAAGATGCAACCAGAGCGACATGCCAAACACGACGGTCTTTCCTCTCGATAGTGCCACTTGGTCGTCTGGAGCGCGGCCTTCCTACGACCCCACGTTCTCGTGACCACTCCTGCCAGCAATCACGTACAGCGACTACATTACTGCCAATCCTTCTGCAATATTGCAGAAGGAACATCCAGCATCTCGTAGGCCTGTTACACGATCCCGTTCAAAGTCAGTGAAGCGTTGATAATGGCGTCTTTGTCGCCTTAAAGGCATTCTTGACTATCCTCAACTCAACACGTCCCATCTGAAAGGTAGCTAACGCTCACGACCGTTACATTGTGTATTTAAAGCAAACCTGATTTGCATTCTCTTAGCGGCACTATTAGCGCCACTTATGCGACTGGCGCTAAATTTGAATAGACATCTTTCAGATGTAGAAACACGCCCACCAACTTTATGTCGCACAAGTCCTTCTTGGTGTTGTTTCCGTGACTGTGTGTTACACTTTGCATTCTACACCAGTATTACGTTTGAAAGATATCTATTCGCCTCTTGTAATTAGTGCTGTGTGCACATGTCTCGCAGTCATGGGAAAATATCAAAATTGCATGTATTCAAAATATGTGTGTTACATAATTGAGGGCTGCCGAGAACATTGCAATACATGCCGGGCAAGTCACGTATTCTGTTAAATACGTAGACAGACTAGGCGCTTGTGTAGCTCCTAGTTCAGACCAAGGTATATCAGAGGTTTCCCTTCGTTGTTATGCATGTGCTGGAAGAGAACAACTCTTGTCAAATGTTCCAAATTGTGAACCCCAATCGTAACTCACAGGGTTTTTGCTGAAAGAAACGGAACTCTACAATAGGTCGAATCTCAGGAAGTCCTCCCTACGCTTAATGATAAAGCAGGAAAGGATACATATACAAACATCAAAATACGTTTTGAATCACCTCGGTTCCGAGAGTTCGAGAAACTGTACGGAAAATTGGAATAGAGACCAACATAGACATCCTTTCCGTCCTTTTTATTGCTCATGAAAACCACACGTTACATGTTGTACCACCATATAGCGAGATCTTCAGAGGTGGTGGTCCAGATTGCTGTACACACAGGTACCCCTAATATTCAATAGTACGCACTGTTGCATTGATGCATGTCTGTATTCGTCGTGGCATACTATCCACGAGTGGTGCAGATGTCCCACTTCTCAACAGTACCTCTAATACCGAGTAGCCCGCCGTATTGTATTCATGCATACCTGTATTTGTTGTGGCATAGTATCCTTACTTGTCGTGGCATACTATCCACAAGTTCATCAAGGCACTGTTGGTTCACATTGTCCCACTCCTCAATGGTGATTCGGCGTAGATCACTCAGAGTGGTTGGTGGGTAACGTCGTCTATTAACAGCACTATTCGATCTATCCCAGGCATGTTCTATAGGGTTCATGTCTGGAGAACATGTTGGACACTCTAGTCGAGCGATGTCATTATCCTGAAGGAAGTCATTCACGAGATGTGCACAAGGGGCGCGAATTGTCCATGAAGACTAATGCCTCGCCAATATGCTGCCGACATGGTTGCACCATCGGTCGGCGTATGGCATTCACGTGTCGTACATCCGTTATGGCGCCTTCCGTGACCACCAGCGGCGTACGTCGGCCCCACATAATGCCATCCCAAAACAGCACGGAATTTCCACCTTGCTGCACTTGTTGGACGGTGTGTCTCAGACGTTCAGCCTGACCGGGTTGCCTCCAAACACGTCTCCGACGATTGTCTGGTTGAAGGCATATGCGATACTCATCGGTGAAGAGAACATGATGCCAATCCTTAGCGGTCCATTCGGCGTGTTGTTGGGCCCATCTGTACCGCGCTGCATGGTGTCTTGGTTGCAATGATGGATCTCGCCATGGACGTCGGGAGTGCAGCCTATTGCACACAGTTTCAGTCGTAACACGACGTCCTGTGGCTGCACGAAAAGCATTATTCAACATGGTGGCTTTGCTGTCAGGGCTCCTCCTAACCATAATCCGTAGGTAGCAGCTATCCACTGCAGTAGTAGCCCTTGGGCGGTCTGAGCGAGGCATATCATCAACAGTTCCTGTCACTCTGTGTGTCCTCCATATCCGAACAACATCGCTTTGGTTCAGTCCGAGACGCCTGGACACTTCCCTTGTTGAAAGCCCTTCCTGGCACAAAGTACACTACTGGCCATTAGAATTGCTGCACCAAGAAGAAACGCAGATGATAAACGGGTATTCATTGAACAAATATGATACACTAGAACTGGCATGTGATTGCATTTTCACGCAGTTTGGCTGCATAGATCCTGCGAAATCAGTACCCAGAACAACCAACTCTGGCCGTAATAACGGCCTTGATACGCCTGTGCATTGAGTCAAACAGAGCTTGGATGGCGTGTATATGTACAGCTGCCCATGGAGATTCAACACGATACCACAGTTCATCAAGAGCAGTGACTGACGTATTGTGACGAGCCAGTTGCTCGGCCACCATTGACCAGATGTTTTCAATTGGTGAGAGATCTGGAGAATGTGCTGGCCAGGGCAGCAGTCGAACATTTTCTGAATGCAGAAAGACCCGTACAGGACCTGCAATATGCGGTCGTGCATTATCGTGCTGAAATGTAGGGTTTCGCATGAATCGAATTAAGGGTAGAGGTACGGGTCGTAACACATCTGAAATGTAACGTCCCACTGTTCAAAGTGCCGTCAATGCGAACAAGAGGTGACCGAGACGTGTAACCAATGGCATCCCATGCCATCAAGCCGGGTAATACGCCAGTATGGTGATGACGAATACACACTTCCAATGTGCGTTCACCGCGATGTCACCAAACACGGATGCGACCATCATGATGCTGTAAACAGAACCTGGATTCATCCGAAAAAATTACGTTTTGCCAATTGTGCACCCAGGTTCGTCGTTGAGTACACCATCGCAAGTGCGCCTGTCTGTGATACAGCGTCAAGGGTAACCGCAGCCATGGTCTCCGAGCTGATGGTCGTCCATGCTGCTGCAAACATCGTCGAACTGTTCGTGCAGATGATTGTTGTCTTGCAAGCGTCCCCATCTGTTGACTCAGGGATAGAGACGTGGCTGCATGATCCGTTACAGCCATGTGGATAAGATGCCTGTCATCTCGACTGCTAGTGATATGAGGCCGTTGGGATCCAGCACGGCGTTCCGTATTACCCTCCCGAAACCACCGATTCCATATTCTGCTAACAGTCATTGGATCTCGACCAACGCGAGCAGCAATGTCGCGATACGATAAACTGCAATCGCGATAGTCTACAATCCGACCTTTATCAAAGTCGGAAACGTGATGGTACGCATTTCTCCTCCTTACACGAGGAATTATAACAACGTTTCACCAGGCAACGCCGGTTAACTGCTGTTTGTGTATGAGAAATCGGTTGGAAACTTTCCTCATGTCAGCACGTTGTAGGTGTCGCCACTGGCGCCAACCTTGTGTGAATGCTCTGAAAAGCAAATCATTTGTATATCACAGCATCTTCTTCCTGTCGGTTAAATTTCGCGTCTGTTGCACGTCATCTTCGTGGTGCAGTAATTTTAGTGGCCAGTAATGTAACAATTCGATCGAACCACAGTATTGACCGTCTAGGCCTGGTTGAACTACAGACAACACGAGCCGTGTACCTCCTTCCTGGTGGAATGACTGGAACTAATCGGCTGTCGGACCCCCTCCGTCTAATAGCCACTGCTCATGTATGGTTGTTCACATCGTTGGGCGGGTTTAGTGACATCTCTGAACAGTGAAAGGGACTGTGTCTGTGATACAATATCCACAGTTAACGGCTATCTTCTGGAGTTCTAGGAACGGGGGTGATGCAAAACATTTTTGATGTGTGTATATAACAAACTTGCACTGTAACACATTCTCTGAGCTACATAAATTGGTGGTCAGTTGCATCTTATCGGAACCATAGCACTATCAGCAAAGAAATAGACAAGTTATTAATTTTTATACTTCAAATATATCATCTACATATCTGTCACAGAGTTATGTTAGCGACATTTCCCACAATTCTACTTCCTTCAAGCACTTTTGTTAGCTGTAATGAAGCAAATGTTAACTACTTCCAAACCAACTCCAAATCATCTTGCTGGGGTGGGGGCTCCTGCTGCTGCTTTTTCGTTGTTGCGAATTAGATTACTTCTTTTAAGACACCGCTTGGGTAATATACCTCTCGATGGGTGTAGCGGCATAAGTTTTTCTAAAACCTCCTTTCGTGTATGATAACTTCCGATACCAGGTGAGGATGAAGTGAAAAATGAGTGAAAAATAGTTTGTGTGATTACAGACTGCAAAGAATGTCAAAATATGAGCAGTACAAAGGAAAACCGACATTGTGAAGAACCAGTATAATGTGTAAAAGCGAACCAACGTATGCTATCTCATCTTTTAAAGTCAATACAGTTTCAGAAATAAATCGAGACTCACTGATGATGACACAAACGTATCGAAACATGTTTGGCCAAAGAATAAAAGAAGAAATAAGAAACAGTTTTCCAGTAAGCACATGCCGCAAATGACAGGAGAAGTTAATGATTTGTTTCTTAAAATAAATCAGTTGTTAATCCACATGCTGTTTCAGATAAAACATTTGTTTAAAAGTTATGATCCCAAGCGGCTATCCCGATTCAGCGTGCACAATGACAGTTGCAGGTAGCCTACCTGCTTCCAGGAATAACAAAAAGCTGATTTTCAGTACTTAATATTATTATTGGCCGAGTTTAATTAGTTAAAATGCTGTCATAAACTCCACATTAAGAGGTATAATCTTATGTTAAAGGGTTAACACAGTAAGACCAAATGGTTCAAATGGCTCTGATCGCTATGGGACTTAACATCCGAGGTCATCAGTCCCCTAAAACTAAAAACTACTTAAACCTACCTAACCTAACGACATCATACACATCCATGCCCGAAGCAGGATTCGAACCTGCGATCGTATCGGTCGCGCGGTTCCAGACTGAAGCGCCTAGAACTGCTCGGCCACTCCGGCCGGCCCACAGTAAGACAACAATTACAGCTAGGGAGTATGTATGTATGTCGAGGCAGCTTAACCCATGGCGCGCAAGTTATCTAGGCTGCTTTCATTCGGTATTTGAGAATAAGATCACTTAGCGACTCTTAACAAACTTTACACAGAATTTCAAACCTATTCTATACTTTTTCCTTTACGTGCTTAACGTCAAACATTTAACACATTAGCTCATTTGTAAAGCAATCCGATGTTTGAAGCAGTTTTATGTATGGCAGTTCTATTCCTTAAAGAATAGTGGCTGGGATTTACTGGTTGCAGCTAATACACTATCGCCTTATTTCAGTATTGTAACTGGTTCAGACCGCCGTGTATTGGGGGACATTTAATTTAACGATGAAAATAAACGATTATAGAACTCAGCATTTTCATACACAGAAACAGCTACCGTAGAGGAAAGTAGCATTAGGCACCAAAAAAAATCAAAATTTGTCGCGGAAAGAGCCTGAAAGCTTAAATTTTTTTTTACTTTACCTGCGGAATACCATAATAGTACGAAAAATATAAATCGTAATCGGGGCAACAGAGCGTGTGAAGTCTGAAGGAGGCTAATAATCAGTTGCAAGAGCTGAAATTTAGTATCAGCCTTTGACAAATTAATGCTCTGTTTCTCTTGATGATGCACCCTCAAGAATGTATTTTCTCTTATACGGTAAGAAATAATTGATCCAACCATCTATTCCCATGTTTCGTTGGATACCGCAAACATTTACAGTGATGACTGCGTCAAACGCCTTGGACAGCCCATATCTGTTTACAGGAAATCAGTTTTTTGTGCTGCGACTTCTTAAAGTCCTACTGCGTAAAATGTAATAGCTACGGTGATAGTAAAATAAATTGTGGCAGACGTGTTTCTCGCCGGCAGTACCCCGCACACAGGAAGTGTTCCTAAATCACAGAGGGCTGCTCTCCTTGGAGCGGGCCGATACCGGTTCCATGTTGCTGAAGAAGTCTTCGCCGGAGCTGACTTATTTTAAAATTGTGCCGCCATATTTTGAGTGCGCCGACTGGTCGCCTACGCTGCTCCTCTGTCCGGCCGCCTCCACGGAGTATGTCTTCCGCTCCTAGGAGAGACAGCTCTCGCTTTCTCTCTGGCAATGTTCCCCGCATGTAAGGAGCATTTTACTAACCAGGCTTTCTTCCAAACACAATGAAACTTACTACGTTATAACTAAAGCCAGTTTCCAAAACGACTTTACAAAATCACTTCCTCAAATGGTCCAAATGGCTCTGAGCACTATGGGACTTAACATCTGAGGTCATCAGTCCCCTAGAACTTCGACTTACTTAAACCTAACTAACCTAAGGACATCACACACATCCATACCCGAGGCAGGATTCGAACGTGCTACTGTAGCAGCCGCGTGGTTCCGGACTGAAGCGCCTAGAACCGCTCGGTAACAGAGGCCGGCCGTATTCATCTGCTGAGCTATACTGACCATTGGTTCGCTCTGTACTGCGTTTGTGAACTACGTCGTGAAACAAACTTCAATCTTCGTGAGACGCTGCATTTTAAATAATGAAAATGAATCTAATTAAATACCAAAGGAAATTAATTGAGTAGTCAGTGGAAACTATTTAACTGAAACTTAATACTGAAGTACACTCGTGTTCAGCAAAAAAACAGAACACCTTGAACGATTAGACATAGGGCGTTCCTATTCACAGGATGTGTCCATTAGTATGTTAAGCAGAAATGATTCGCATGTCAGTCACCTCGGTTCAGCATGTGTTCCGTTGCCTAATGAACACAGGGTGTGCCATAAGTCCCGATAACTTATTCCATGCGTGATGGCATTGACTCGAGTAGGGCGCGAATGGCCTCCTGTGTTACAGCCATTCATGCCGCATTCACCTGTTTCCAAAGTGGTGGTTGGCACTGGGTCACAGCGCTACACTTGTCGTTTCACCATATCCCACACATTTTTGATTGACGGCAAGTCTGGTGATCTGGCGGCTCAGGTCAGAAGGCTGACATCCTGTGACACCAAGAAGGCAAGTATTCGTGCAGAAACATGCGGTCGTGCGTTGTCTTGCTGTAATATGTTGTCTGGGGTGTTGTGCAGAAAGGGTGTGGCTAAGGGTTGCAGGATGTCATTCACATAGCCCGCACTGATCACAATGCCCTAAACACGCACCAACTGTGATTTGTGGCTGTACTCGTAGCATTCCACACCATAAGGCCTTGAGCCGGCGCTGTATGTCTTGTGCGAATGCAGGCACTGTGATGCGGCTCCCCCTGTCTGTGGCAAACCAAAAACGTTACCAGACTTCATACTCATTTCTATCAGCAATACCGATGGGTAACTGGTAGCAGATTAACCAATATCGATACGCCACTAGTAGTTAATGTCATTATATTTATGATTTCTCTTGAAATGTAATTAATTAAGGTAAAATATGTACACGCTCATATAGTAACTGTCACAATTGTTGAAAACCGCGTTATAGTTAACAGCCTCTTGGGAAAGAAAAAAATACACTAAAAATGACTTACTTGTGTACGCTGATACAGACATGGTCTTTGATGTGCGCACAATAGTGACTGGTTGATACGTCAGCAAAGGTATAAGATTTAGTGTCACAACACACAAACACACACACACACACACACATTTCTGTAATCATTCTTTGTTACTTAGTAACTTCATATGAAACAACGGTAGAGCTGTTCCCAGATCACGGAGATGGCCGCCGCTGATAATTACAGCTCCTCCCGTATCAGAAGCAAGCGGAGTGATAGTTTGAACCTACGCGCGAAGCTCGCCACGAGACGTATGCATTTCTTATCGCCCAGGTTCCGCTTCCTTGCCCCCTGTATCTGCGTTCTCTGCTTATGCCACGGCACGTTCCGCAAACAGCAGATGGCGGGCCCACTATCTTCGCTACTGCTCGGCCCATCTGCTTGCGATGCGTTTCATCCGTTGTCAGATTACGGCATTTCTGGTCTTGAGGACGCATAAAAATCCGGAGTATTTTTTGTCAGAACAGTTCATTCTGGGATGTATAGCATGTTCTGGTGACGTACCTGCGTTAAACAAATGAACGGGCTCAAGCTGACCTATGACAGAGAAACGCTATTTTAGATAACCTCAACTCACTGAAATGATCGCCTGTGCTCTTTGGAAGTAGCTTGTCTTCTCGTACTTGTTCTATGTCAGTAATAAGCACTCATTTCAGACGGAGTTCAGGCATCGCAACACACGATTTATTTCTCTTAAGCGCAAGAACGCAAGCCGCTTAGACCCTAAAGCTCTGAATTTATCCATCCTCCCTCACCAGGGAACGGAACAAAAGCTTGGTAAGAAGTGTCATCCATTTCGAACTATCCTAATGTGTTGATCGAATCTCGTGTGTAGAAACCAGATCTTGGCAGTGAATTTGTTCTGATCGGGTGCACAAAGGAGCATTCTTTGTTACAGAAAGTTGTAGGCTCTCAGACCTCTCGTTTATGGAGGATGTATTACGGAAACAATTGACAGAGTAGGCAATAACCTGGTAGACTTAATATGTGCAGAAGTTTTGAAGTCCAGCCATTCGTGGAAACTTTGTATAAAATAAAAAAAAAGAAAGAAAATCATTTTAACATGAAACTTCCTGGCAGATTAAAACAGTGTGCCGGACCGAGACTCGAACTCGGGACCTTTGCCTTTCGCGGGCAAGTGCTCTACCAACTGAGCTACCCAAGCACGACTCACGCCCCGTCCTCACAGCTTTACTTCTGCCAGTACCTCGTCTCCTACCTTCCTAACCTTACAGAAGCTCTACTGTGAAACTTGCAGAACTAGCACTCCTGAAAGAAAGGATATTGCGGAGATGTTAGCCACATGTTTATCGATTAGAATCGGTAGAAAACAAGAAAGTTAGAGATTTTGAAATATATCCTTCATAATCGTGTTGGTCTTCGTGAAGGTTCGTCGAGCGCCATCGTAGACAAGTGTATTTGTTCACGAGGAATGACGACTTAATTCCAGAATCAAAGAGAACGTGACGGAGTAAAGATCAACTCCTTATTAGTTTTACCCTCAGTTTAACTCTATTAATCTTGTTGCTGTTCTTTTGGGTAAACTGTAGTGAGCAGGCTTATCATGCACTGTATAACTCCACACTCAAAGCTGTTATTTCTCGCATCCCCTGTACCATCGCCCATCTACATTTACGAACAGAGAATTTTGATACCACACCATGTCCTGTTGGGGCTCATCATCCATCATAAATCTCATTTAGCATCTCTGCAACTTACTGCTTTGTCAAGAAATGTGAACTACTGGCTGACTGCCGCCAGCTGGCTTAGTTTCGTTTGAGCAAGCGAAAAATAATGCATTCGTTCATGTATACACTATAGCAACGTGGCACTTTATGGTGTTCGTATCATGCCATGACAAACACCGCATAGGGTACTCCCGCCTTTGCTAAGCTACTGAGGGTCCTTAGGGCAACTACCGTTTACGTGCATCTGGTGAAACAACTACGTGTAATAGATGCTGGCTTACTGTTGTCCTCACAAAAATTATGTCATCTGCTGAGACGGAAAAATCCAAACCCCCACGTAAAATCAGTATGCATATTTCAGTGACTGGTGTTTGTTATCTTTGGAAAGATAGTCCGATCGATGATGAGACCATAAGAGACGGAGCAAATTCGGAATTGAATGAGAATCCAAGCGGGGAACAGTCGCACCTTCATTTTTAGGGAAAATTTAGTGTTATGTCCGGGTATTTGAAAATCGTTTCCTCCGCACACGAGTCTATAGTACACTCATGAGTCTATAGTACAAACACGGTTATCCGAAACTGCTTCACCAAAGATGACGAAGTAAATATTCCTGAACGCCAATCAAAAACAACTGCCAAGATGAAACAGAAGTAGATATCCTCAGTGTAGCAAAGCAGCTTAAATCACTTAATAAAGCCAAGGCCTCCGGTCCAGATTGTATACCAGTCAGGTTCCTTTCAGAATAAGCTGATACAATAGCTCCATATTTAGCAATTACATACAACCGCTCGGTCACAGAATGTTCCGTACCTAAAGACTGGAAAATTGCTCAAGTCACACCAATACCCAAAAAGAAGAATAGGTGTAATCCGCTGAATTACAGGTCCATATCATTAACGTCAAACTGCAGTAGGGTTTTGGAACATATACTGTGTTCGAACATTATGAATTACCTCGAAGAAAACGATTTATTGACACATAGTCAGCACGGATTCAGAAAACATCGATCTTGTGAAACAGAGCTAGCTGTTTATACTCATGAAGTAATGAGTGCTATCGACAGGGGATGTCAAATTTCTTCCATATTTTCAGGTTTCCCGAAGGCTTTCGACACCGTTCCACACAAGTGTCCTCTAAGGAAGCTGCGTGCCTATGGAATATCGCCTCAGTTGTGCGACTGGATTCGTGATTTCCTGTCGGAGAAATGGTTCAAATGGCTCTGAGCACTATGCGACTTAACTTCTGCGGTCATCAGTCGCCTAGAACTTAGAACTAATTAAACCTAACTAACCTAAGGACATCACACACATCCATGCCCGAAGCAGGATTCGAACCTGCGACCGTTGCGGTTGCTCGGTTCCAGACTGTAGCGCCTAGAACCGCACGGCCACTTCGGCCGGCTCCTGTCGGAAAGGTCACAGTTTGTAGTAATAGACGGAAAGACAATCTGAGTAGCCCTCTTAGATTGTTTGCAGATGATGCTGTCATTTACCGTCTTGTAAAGTCGTCAGATGAGCAAAACGAATTGCAAAATGTTTTAGATAAGATATCTGTATGGTGCTAAAAGTGGCAGTTGACCCTAAATAAAGAAAAGTGTGAAGTTATTCACATGAATACTAAAAGAAATCCGCTAAATTGCCATTACGCGATAAGTCACACAGATCTGAAGACTCTAAATTCAACTAAATATTCGGGATTTCGATTACAAATAACCTAAACTGGAACGATCACATAGATAATGTTGTGGGTAGAGCAAACCAAAGACTGAGATTCACTGCCAGAACACTAGAAGGTGCTACAGGTCTATTAAACAGACTGCTTACACCACGCCGGCCGGGGTGGCTGTTCGGTTCTAGGCGCTACAGTCTGGAACCGCGCGACCGTTACGGTCACAGGTTCGAATCCTGCCTCGGGCATGGATGTGTGTGAAGACCTTAGGTTAGTTAGGTTTAAGTATTTCTAAGTTCTAGGGGACTGATGACCTCAGAAGTTGAGTCCCATAGTGCTGAGAGCCATTTGAACCATTTGAGCTTACACCACGCTTGTCCGCCCTATTCTGGAGTACTGCTGTGCGATGTGGGATTCGCATCAGGTGGGACTGACGGATGACATCGAAAACGTTCAGAGAAGTGCGGCTCGTTTAGTACTATCGCGAAATAGGGGAGATAGTGCCATGATACGTGAGTTGCAGTAGCAATCATTAAAACAAAGGCGTTTTTCGTTGTGACTGGATCTTCTCGTGAAACTTCAATCACCAGTTTTCTCCTGCGATTGCGAAAACATTCTGTTAGCACCCACCTACATAGGAAGAAATGATCATCACGATAAAATAAGAGAAATCAGGGTTCGCACAGGAAAATTTAAGTGCTCTTTTATCCCGCACGCCGTTCGGGAGTGGGACAGTAGAGAGACAACTTGAAGGTGGTTCATTGAACCCTCTGCCAGGCAGTTTATTGTGAACAGCAGAGTAATCACGTAGACGTAGATGTGAAGGGTGGTAAAGTATAACCTCAAAAATTAGCACATGAGTTATTGGAATGCTTCGCGGGCAACAAACAGAGTCCACTGGACTCATCATGTACGATGCTATACTTTGCGTAGAAGTGCAAAGCCAGGTGGTTTTACTCTGTCCAGTCTCATTAATGTGACCACCTGTCATAAGCCTGAATAACCATCTTTTGCAGCGTGCACCGCTGCGAGACCAGCAAGAAGAGAGTCACTGATGTTCTGGAAGGCACTGACAGGAATGTGGAGCCATGCCGATTCCAGTGCTGTGGCCAGCTGGTTTTCTCGGTTGAGGCTCCATGTGGCGAACACCACGAGCGAGGTGATGCCACAGATTCTTAACTGGGTTTATGTCAGATGAGTTTGGTGGCCAGGGGAGTACGGCAAACTCATCTTGGTGCTCTTCGAACCACGCCCGTACACTGCAGCTGTGTGACACGTCGCGTTGTCCTACTGGTAGATACCATCGCGCCCAGGGAAAGGACCGAGCGAGTTGGCGCAGTGGTTAGCACACTGGACTCGCATTCGGGAGGACGACGGTTCAATCCCGCGTCCGGCCATCCTGATTTAGGTTTTCCGTGATTTCCCTAAATCGCTCCAGGCAAATGCCGGGATGGTTCCTTTCAAAGGGCACGGTCGACTTCCTTCCCCGTCCTTCCCTAATCCGATGAGACCGATGACCTCGCTGTTTGGTCTCTTCCCCCAATCAACCCAAACCCAGGGAAATCAAACTGCATGTGGCGCTGGACATGGTCCCGAACGATAGATGCACACTTGGGTTGATACGTTGCGCTTTCCAGAGCGATGTGATCATCCAGGGAATGCCCTCAGTCCCGGACCCTTCCGATGATTGTTACCGGATGTCTGCTTTTAGACGTTTTACACCGTACACGCCAACGTTTATCTGTCCAATGGAGCATAAAATGTAATTCATCTGCAGATGCCACGTATCGCCGCTCAGTGGACGTTCGGTTGCGGTATTGGCGTGCCAATTTCACATTTCATCGCCGATGAACAGTAGTCAACATGTATCCATGAACCAGGCCTCCTCGTTGAGGAGACACTGTTTGGTAGACCTTAGTTCACCTGGACTGTCAGTTGCTCAACAGCTGCACATATTTTCGCCCGCACGCGTCTCCGCGTCCGTCTTTTCAGCCTTGTCACTTATGGCCCGTGGTGCACCACAATTGCCTCGGCGCCGGTTTTGGATGCCGTCATTTTGCCATGCATGGCATATTTTAACCACGGCGCCATGCGAACAGTGCACAAACTTAGCCGCTTCAGAAACGGCTCGACCCTTGACCCGAAAGCTAATGATCATGGCCTTTTGGACATCACATATATTGCAGTGCGACAACGAGTACATTTTTTCCGCGTTCCTCCTACAAGGTTTGTATACCCTCCACTGCTAGCGCTGCAACCGGCAGTCTGTGAGTGGTTATTGCTCGCTGACGTAGAACGTAGGCGGTGATCACATTGACGTGACTGGTCCGTGTAACAGCGAACTGATTTTGTGCATGCACACAAGCCATGCAACCGGAAACAAGTAAATAATAATGGTTCAAATAGCTCTGAGCACTATGGGACTTAACATCTTAGGTCATCAGTCCCCTAGAACTTAGGACTACTTAAACCTAACTAACCTAAGCACATCACACACATCCATGCCCGAGGCAGGATTCGAACCTGCGACCGTAGCAGTCACGCGGTTCCGGACTGAAGCGCGTAGAACCGCACGGCCACCAAGACCGGCAGTAAACAATAACTTACGATAAAAGTTACAAGTTAACGTCTTATAGTTATCGGCGTCGTAAAGACAGAGCATTAATTCTCGTAGATACCAACTAAGAAGGCAATCGCCTAAAGCTACGATTGTGTAAGTTTCCCACCATGCATCTGAAATGATATGAGAAACCATCGGAAAAATGTATAGTCGAAGTGGTCGGAAAGGGATTTGATCCGTCTGCTCGCATACGGGCATAGGGTTTTAAGCGATCCACACACAGGATGCGAAAGCTGATGTGGACGTGGACGCGATCTGCAGAGCGATTGGTGAGGGCTGATGTACGATGACACACGACGTGCTCGACCACGTGAACCACGACCGCACGCGCCGACTACAAGCATTCTGTCTCCGATGTTAGACACAGGTAAACTAGCGTGAACTATCTCCATCGGCTATTTTCAAACATGCATGGAGTAAATATTGAACGTTGTGCACGTTTCAGTGGATTCAGAAACACTTAATACCTTGAAAAGAGAACTTTAAGAGGATTATATTTCCTCCTAAACAGAATAACATGTTTCAACAAGTAAGCCAAGTATCTGATTTGATTCCTCCATGAGCTCAAAGTTCCTCTCAAAAGCAAGTTTTTATTTCCACGCGATTTTTGCAGATGCACACATGCCATCTGTTAAGTAAAACGCATGGAAAGATCTATCCGATCCTATACCGTGGTACTTAGAGTTATGGTAGCACTTTCACACATTGACGTACGTTTCCTAACATTTATTGTAAGAAATCGTACCACATTTTAAAATCCATTGGCTTGGAACAGTATATTTTAATAGTTCGCAATTTCTAATACAAAAACCGTCAAATACTGCACTTACGCGTTGTCAGCTGCAATCCCTTGCCGCGCCCGCTTGGTTCAGTTTGTGGCATACAAAGCGATCATGTATCAGATAGGTTCACGTTTCATAGCGTGTTGGTGAAATGACACGCGGTCCACAAATTCGTCTCGCTCCCCGTCCGTGTTATCTTCCACGTCATGTGTAGAGATGGGCTTAACCACTGCTCCAGGTCGCTCAGAATGTAGCTGGAGTTTTCTTGACACGGTTCTTAAGTGCTGCATAAGGCTTTAACTTCGTTCTTCCTGTATTTATTGGACATTTCTTACTCATCATATCTAATAAAGTGAGACCCAGTAACGTTGGCCTGTCAGCTATGCTTTTGATAGCTAAATTCTTGTGACCCTATCTGTATATCGTGGCAACGCATTCATGCAGCAACCTTCAAATATCTCTTTCACACAATACCTGCCGTTAGCCTGACCCTCAGGAACTGAATTCCTTTTCTCTCGCTCCCAGGAAATCAGACGTCTGATGAAAAAGACGTCGTGACACAGGTATTTTAAGTCTGAAGAAAGAATGATTGCTTCAAAATTCGGCCTGAAAGGATCCCTGGGGGCTGTTCCAATAGAACTGATGTCGTCACAGTGCGTTGTAATTCAGAAACTCATTCGCCTAACAAGGAAGTAGAAAGTAGACTGTGGACTGTGTTTGAAAGTGATTGGTGAGCAGTAACCTGGACTGTTCAGCACCCGCGACTGCCAGAGATGTCCAGCATTCTCATTACACAGTACAAGGCTGGCGCTATCCGCCTCACCATATTTTATATGGACCCTTTGGCCGTAAAGCGCGTAATAAAAATTTGAATATATCGGGAGAGAGAGCTATCTAATATACGGCGGCGAGCAGGTTCACCCACATCGTGCGGAGAAGAAGCTGTCTCGAAGAAAATTTGTGCCTGCCTTTTATTACCGTAAGACGGCGTTTCGCTGCTTTATGGAGGCCAGTGAATTGCTTACTTAAAACCATTAAAACTTCATCGAAGCAACAACACCCAACGGTGCGTAAAGAATGCGCTGCTGCCCTGGCCGTGCCTTTACAGCTCAACTGCTGGTGGCCGGCGGGTGGCGGTGGCAGGTCACGTAATTATCAGCAAGGAGGGCCCGCGAGCACAGAGTTCTGTGTAGCACTGCAGTGTCAGAAAATGATCAAACTCTCGGCGCTATCATCCTCGCTAGCTCCCTTGTAGAAGCCAGAAATCTTTTGCATTCTCGTCGCGTCTGTCTGTGTGTGTATGCAGGAGCAGACTTAAACCCGGCGGAAAAATAATCCAGCTAAACTTTCTTTTCATACACTACTGGCCATTAAAATTGCTACACCACGAAGATGGCGCGGTACAAACGCGAAATATAATCGACAGAAAGAAGATGCTGTGATAGGCAAATGATTAGCTTTCCAGAGCATTCACACAAGGTTGGCGCCCCTGGCGACATCTACAACGTGCTGACACGAGGAAAGTTTCTAACCGATTTCTCATACACAAACAGCAGTTGACCGGTGTTGCCTGCTGAAACGTTGTTGTGATGCCTTGTGTAAGTAGGAGAAATGCTTACCATTACGTTTCCGACTTTGATAAAGGTCGGATTGTAGCCTATCGCGATTGCTGTTTATCGTATCGCGACATTGCTGCTCGCGTTGGTCGAGATCCAATGACTGTTAGCAGAATATGGAATCGATGGGTTCAGGAGGGTAATATGGAACGCCGTGCTGGATCCCAACGGCCTTGTATCACTAGCAGTCGAGATGACAGGCATCTTAGTCGCATGGCTTTAACGGATCGTGCAGCCACGTCTCTATCCCTGAGTCAACAGATGGGGACGCTTGCAAGACAACAACCATCTGCACGAACAGTTCGACGACGTTTGCAGCAGCATGGACTATCAGCTCGGAGACCATGGCTGCGGTTACCCTTGACGCTGAATCACAGACAGGATAGCCTGCGATGGTGTACTCAACGACGAACCTGGGTGCATGAATGGCAAAATTTCATTTTTTCGGATGAATCCAGGTTCTGTTTACAGCATCATGATGGTCGCATCCGTGTTTGGTGACATCGCGGTGGACGCACATTGGAAGCCTGTATTCGTCATTGCCATACTGGCGTATCACCCGGCGTGATGGTATGGGGTGTCATTGGTTACACGTCTCGGTCACCTCTTGTTCGCACTGACGGCACTTTGAACAGTGGACGTCACATTTCAGATGTGTTACGACCCGTGGCTCTACCCTTCATTCGATCCCTGCGAAACCCTACATTTCAGCAGGATAATGCACGACCGCATGTTGCGGGTCCTGTACGGGCCTTTCTGGATACAGAAAATGTTCGACTGCTGCCCTGGCCAGCACATTCTCCAGATCTCTCACCAATTGAAAACGTCTGGTCAATGGTGGCCGAGCAACTGGCTCGTCACAATACGCCAGTCACTACTCTTGATGAACTGTGGTATCGTATTGAAGCTGCATGGGCAGCTGTACCTGTACACGCCATCCAAGATCTCTTTGACTCAATGCCCAGGCGTATCAAGGCCGTTATTACGGCCAGAGGTGGTTGTTCTGGGTACTGATTTCGCAGGATCTATGAACCCAAATTGAATGAAAATGTAATCACATGTCAGTTGTAGTATAATATATTTGTCCAATGAATACCCGTTTATCATCTGCATTTCTTCTTGGGGTGGCAATTTTAATGGCCAGTAGTGTATTAACGCAGTTTTGCACTACTTAGTCTACTGTCTTCGTTAGGTAATTCGAATATCTCCTAGTGTGTTACCACTCATTATGGTCGGTTAAAAGTGATGGAAAATAATAACGCACATTTTACTGGATTGCAAACCACAAAGAGAAACATGAAAGCTTTAGTTAGTTTCTTCCTGTAATTAAACACCTAATCACCATTGTTTACTCCGTTTATACCGGAAAAAAATCAGCCGTTGTTAGTTTGGAGCTTCCATGATTAACATTTTATTCGATCTCTTCTATATTCTGTTGCTAGAATGTGGTGATAACTTTAACGAGTTTGATTTTTCATTATTAACAGGAGACGTGGTTGTAGTTGTTACGAAAGCAGTACAAAATAGTTGCGGACAATTCGCATGTAAAACCTCGCATTCCAGGAAGCAAGTCCTCATTCTCAGGATAAATGTACAACAATCTTGACATAACGTTACACTCTAATACGTCGGCATAAATGTTTTCCATTTTATTACAAATTTTTTATGTAATACTTCAGAGAGTTGCGTTGATAACATGGAGAAAGAAAATTGATATGTTTTCAAGCATGCCCAACAGGAGATGATTATAATAATAACAACAACCACCAGCTGTCGATTTGCATCCAAAATAAACACGCATATAAACTGAAATTGTACGATCACGTAGTTACAAGATGTTTAACGACAATAGCTTTAGCATTAATATTTTGTTCATTCAATTCCGTCCCATTCTTTTCTCAACTGTCACTTTCTCGTCTGTGATCGTATTAGAGGAAATATATTATATTTAATTCTATCCTGATCTTCTCAGTTAGTTTTGTTTCACTAATTACCAGTGCAGTATTTCCCATTACCGATGTTACCACCATGACAATGAATACAGTAGACCTAGATACCCTAACATATGAGAGACTATCCGTTTTCGATGCTCCAAATAAATGAGCACCCACATTTTATTGACGACGGAAATCTGTGATATCCGACACGATAATAGATCAACACAGCTCAGCAACCATCATACATCTGTTGTTGGCTGCTAATACTCTGCGTTACAGTATGAAAGGAAACTAAAAAACAACAGCAGTAGAACAAAGATAAATATGGAAAGAAGGTAAAAAAATAATTCCAAGAGGAACGTGTACTTCCTAGTTTATTAAAACACGCAAATTTTAAGCAATGTTTCAAATTTGCCACACGAGGCTCAAACTATTCTCGACTTTGCATTAATTCTATTAGGGGCATCATTTGAAGAGTAAATAATAATAACAGCTGTAATAATTATAATAATAATTCCGTATGGCTCAATATCTCTACCCCATCCCAGCAATCCTACAACGTAATGGGGACCTACAGTTTAACATGGAATTCGATCCACATGTCGTTCCTGAGGAATAGTAAAGGTAAGTGGGGGATGAAGGCTAAGGAAGAGGCAGTTTGCACTACTCCGCGGTACGACTGGTATCCGATCCCGCGACCTTTCGGTTCTAGGCAGGCGCTTTACACTAGGCAGACAGAGCGATGACACTCGGAGAAATCGCACATGTATAGTAGTAAGTCACGGCAATGACACTTCTACAATTAGCGCAGCACTCTCAGAACGGCAACCATTGTCATGATGATATTTAAAGGCCCATGTGTAGGATTTTGTGACAGTGCCAAGCACGAATGCTTCGCCTTTCCATTGGTAGTTTTATTTCTTTGTTAATAAGATGGCAGTGGCTGTGGGGGAGCTATCCATTACTCTGGAAGCACTCCCCTTCACAGCAGAACAAATGACTCTCACTGGGCAGAGATAAGTTATCATCATTCTTCATAGCGGGGGTGGCGATCAACGTAAATACTTGTCCGCTTCGTAGCACTGGTGGTTCGCCTTGGGCAGCGCTCCTTCAGGGCGTCTTCTGGAGCCACAACACCGCCCTTCTAGCTGCGCGCCGACAGGCCCTCACAAAGGCTTCGTCTTGATATATTTGTCCGCGGTAATAGCCAGACGCCCCTAGCTCCAGAGGGAAGCAGAATGAGTCAGCACGGCAGTGGTGGGATGGAACGCACGCGTCTCAAACCTCCGTCGTCGCCTACCACTATCAGAGATGCTGCAGGTGGCGCAGCTACTGGCTGTGGCATTCGTGATGACGGTCTCTCATATCTGGCACTCTATAAGAGAACCCCCCCCTCCCCATCTCACCCATAGGTACCAAGAAGATACAACCAAACTGACTGCTGCTCAGCAGGGATTTTTATCCTTCTACCAGCTAAGCACAATAAGCCGTGAAATATTAAGTACCCCCTGCCATGCAGTTTTACACTGAGTATCGCTGTAGAAGTGTAAATACAGGGTGTTTAGAAATATTCGCAGCAAACGTCTAGTCGCGAGAGATCGCGTCACGCGAAACGATTGTTGTTACAGACAAAATGTTCGCTGACGTCTTCCAGCGTCGCTAGACATCCTTTGGTACTCACCAGCGAAGGCCCACGAGAACGAGGAAGACAGACCATGGCGAGTACGTCACAGCACGCGACACTGCAGGTCTTTAAGAGTGCCAGAAGCCGTCTCCGCCGGGGAGACGAGTTTGCTAGTTCTTGACTGCGCATTTAAATACATGCACAGGACAAAGTTAAGACCTTTAGCTGGTACCTTTTCAGTTACATATGAGGGGCTTCTGGAAGAAATCCAACTAGTAAGAAATCACAATGTCGGGAAACGGAAAAAAACCGCCTATCTTCGTTCCAAAAGTATCTAATAATGTTTTTATTTTGTCTAAATATTCTGTAGGCATCAGTAATGTTATTAGGACTAAGTCAGTGATACCAAATACTGTGTGGATATGGAGAAGTAAAATGTGCTGGACTATTGAGGTTTTTGTGGAATTCAACAAAATGTCACTAATATAATGCACAATAATATTACAGTTACATACCATGTAGATGTTATCGTCAAAATGAAGTAATATGTTACGATTTGTATGAGCTAAACAATTATATATCAAATATAGAGGGCGAAAAATGTGACATACAGGGTACAGTGACATCACAAAACATTAATCTTCACCTCCATTACTATAGTCATCGTTGTCTGTTTCATAGTCACAAATGGTTGTCGATGAATCCACTGATGCAACTTTGCCAAATAGTCTTGAGTAATTCTCTTTGAGTGCACGATTTTCGAGGTGTTCTGCAAGTTTTAATACGTCTTTAGCCTTCGCAGCTTTCACTCCCAGAGGGGATGTGAAAGCTCCTGATTAAGATCATTGTATCGGGAATTTTGAACTTCGGAGCCGTGGTGATATGACAACAACTCCAAGTACCATGGTGCGCGTCTCGCAAGCATATACCTTCGTTTTTGAAGTCCGACTGAATAGATCAAAACCAGAATGTTGGCTTTGGGTTATTAAAACATACTGGCGGTTGCTTTTTTAAAATACTTGAAATCATGGAGGGTAAGTATCTCAACAAAAAAAGAAATTAAAGAAAGATGGACGCGTTCGGGCCTTCAGAATCCTTTCATCCCAGGTACGGGAAGTTCAGTGGTGGTAATCTTCCTGATCTGAGCGGAAATAAGTGATAATCCTGCTCCTTTGGTAAATAGCTATTACCATCAACGGCAAAAAGGTATGTAATTCTTTGGCGGCCGCGGTGGTCTCGCGGTTCTAGGCACTCAGTCCGGAACCGCGCGACTGCTACGGTCGCAGGTTCGAATCCTGCCTCGGGCATGGATGTGTGTGATGTCCTTAGGTTAGTTAGGTTTAAGTAGTTCGTTAGTTAGGTTTAAGTCCCATAGTGCTCAGAGCCATTGAACCATTTTTGAGAATGTGCATCACATAGAAGAGGAAGCAAACGACCGTTTTATTTCTGTTTTACCCAGGACAACTGTCACATATTAAAACCAGCTCCTCCGTTAGCTCTGAGTGTCGGATACTGTTTATGACGTTTAGTAGTATTGAAATAATCTCATGGGATCTTTTTTTTCCCTCATTTTCCAAACATCTGCATATTTTGACATTTCCTGTTCCCAAATAATGTATCCCAAAGAAATAATAACACAAATGGCGTATGTGGTATACAACACTCGTTGGAAAAAATGAGGAAGAGGTGAATTCTGCATAAAATCAATCTAGATGCAGTTAACTTTTCCATGGCTGGGTGTCATAATAAATACTCCTGTTTCAACCAAGAAAGCCTCCACTTATGTAAGATGAACAGCTTTCTGTTCCTCAAAAGTGTTTCTCTCCGTATCTTCTGTAGCTGCGTTTATTTTTTGCTGAAGCGAACCTCATTCTTTGCAAGTGTTACATCTGGGACATCCGAAATGCCAGCGAGAGGTTTTGGAAATCTCCCAGTAAAGTTTGTAGGGCACAGTTATTCGGTAGGCGTCAAGGAAATGGTAATGCACTCCTTGACAGTGAGGTCTTTGGCAAACAATGTTTATTGGGATTATCTCTGAGTGAGTACTGGGTTTTCCGAGCAGGGATGTGCATGATTTGGGCGGCAATAGCATTTACAAGCTGTTCTGGTGCTTGGCGTGACTGATTGGAATGTTTACCACTATTGTCTGTTGGAGAACTCCCACAAGGAACTATGCTATGTTTCTCAATCTGTCACAGTTAATTCCATGCAAACTTTAAAAAAAAGCATTTTTGAAAACATGTTCCTCTCCTGTTACGCGCACTTTGTAGGTGTATGTCGCGACCCGAGGTGTGATATTGTCTTCATTACCCGTTGTTGTTGAAAATTCGCAATATCATGTACGCCTATCAAACACTGATATGACTGTCCTGGGCGTCTTTCGACATCGTTTTGTTAAAGTCTTCAATGATACTGCGCCGGAATTCTTCCTCCACTTCTCAAAGCAGAGCAGTCTCGAACACATAGCCAAAAACAGACAGAAAAAACTGATTATCTCTTAAAGATAAACTGATTGGGGATTGCAGTTTCCTTAGATATGAAAAGTGTACCACAATCAAAGAAATAATAGGAGCTAGCAGTAACAATGACGGTAATTAAGATGGTTATTCGTAATAGGTCTACCAGTATAGAACAGGTTCTTTGATCACCATTCTGGATGAAGTAAAAAAAAGTAAAGAGCTTTTAAACATCAGAGACACGTTTTGTCTTGCAAAATTATTATAGGAGTACATTTGGTGGCATTCTTTCTCTTAAATTTATAAGAAAGATAAATAAATAGACGTGTGATATATTTCAAATGTAGTAGTTTGGAATTTTTATAAGTAGTCACCTTACGATATTGTATGCAATACCAATGAATAATGACAATACAACACAATACATACGTAATGCTACGAACTTGCAGTCCTCTCCAGTCATGCGAGCCTGTATCAGTTTCCCCACGTGATTAATGTGTTGCACTTTGGCATCACGGATATTATCCTTATTTTTCGTCTTACTTTCTCTCTTTCTCGGCCACTCTGGACCATTTGTGTCCATATTAACGTAAACCTAGAAGAACGAAGACGGCTGTAAACAAAGTGTAGCGTTATCAGTTGTTCATCGGGAGTCGAGCGGAGTGTTGTTGCGGCAACTGCCTGAAGCGCCACTGACTGGTGGTGTTCTTTTTAGCAACAGTCCAGACTTGTGGAATTTTTATAGAATTGCCGTATTTTTAGAGGCTTATACAGAACGACTTGAGGTGTTATTGACAAAAGCGGTTGTGTAATCACGTGCGTGATGCTGAACATCACATGATGACACCTCTTAACTGATTTTTCGATTTTTTTTTTTTTTTGACTAGTGATGTTTTTCCTAGCAAACCCTCGCATTGATTTCCCGTGGGCCCTGCACGGAGCGGACCGTTTGCGAAGTGTGGCGGACAAGCCGACTAGTGTGACGGCACAAGCTCGTTGCGGGGCCAGAATTTCTCTTTGGCCCCATCGCCGGCGCTGGGACGACGGGATTTCAACGAACTAGCAGGTCTACTAACGAGGTGTGCTGCGCACTAGCCAGTAAATCGACAGCGATTTTCAACAAGAAAACCTTAAGACCGAGTGTCTCCAATCGCAAAAAGGCATTATAGAACGGAATCTGGAGGTTTAATTTTGATGGACCTAGCCCCTTTTTTACGAAGCATATGACTGAATTGTACAGAATGTTTCAGAAAGAATATAATACGTACTACACTGTATAATGTTGTCAAAAATATCGATTGCTGCTCCACGGTCGGTTACTGGAGGCACGAACATTGTCTCATCCATATTCATTGACGCTAGATGTCTGTTATCAACTGTTTGCTTGGTTACTGTGTTGCAAAATGGCTACGCCGTAGCAGAAATTATTTTATGTTCTCGATTTTACGAAGTATAATTAGTGATTACAGTACAGAGACGTTTCAGGTTGAAGTACCAAACTTATCCTCCGAACAGGTGGAAGATGAGCACATGGTATCGACTGTTTGTAGATACAGGTTGTGTATGTTAAGGAAGATGTTCGAAATTCTGAGTAAAATAGCGGTAAGCTATTGGGAGAGACGGGTAATACATAATATGTACAACAGACAAAAGGCGATCATAAGAGTGGACGACAAAGAACAATGCGCTCGAATTAAAATAGGTGCAAGGCAGGGATGTAGTGTTTTGTCCCTGCTGTTCAATCTGTATATCGAAGAAGTATAATGGAAATAAGAAAACGGTTGAAGAGTGGAATTAAAATTCAAGATGAAAGGATATCAATCATACGATTCGCTGATGAAATTGCTATCGTGAGTGAAATGGAATGAACAAGCCAATAAGTACAGAATATGGATTGAGAGCAAATGGAAGAAAGACAAAAATAATGAGAAGTAGCAGAAGTAAGAACAACGCGAAACTCAACATCATGATCGATGGTCACGAAGTAGATGAAGTTAAGGAATTCTACTACCTAGACAGCAAAATAACCAATGATGGACGGAGCAAGGACATGGAAAGCAGAGTAGCACTGGCAAAAACGGCATTCCTGGCCAAGACGGGTATACTAATATCAAACATAGGTCTTAATTTGAGGAAGAAATTTCTGAGAATGTACGTTTGGAGTACGGCATTGTATGGTAGTGAAACATGGAGTGTGGGAAAATCCAAACAGTAGAGAATCGAAGCTCTTGAGCTGTGGTGCTACAGACGAACGCTGAAAATTAGGTCGACTGAGAAGGTAAGGAATGAGGAGAGGAAAGGAATATGTGGAAAACACTGACAGGGAGAAGAGACAGGATGATAAGACATCTGTTAAGACAGCAGGGAATGACTTCCATGGTACTAGAGGGAACTATAGAGGGCAAAAACTGTTGAGGAAGACAGAGATTGGAATACATCCAGGAAATAATTGAGGACGTAGGTTGCAAGTGCTACCCAGAGATGAAGAGGTTGGCACAGGAGAGGAATTCGTGGTAGACCGCATCAAACCATCAGAAGATTAATGACACAAAAAAATTTAATGAATGAGTGCTCGCCGCCCTCGTGTTTCCACTTTCCAACGTAGTCCTACAAAATCAATTCGCCATACCACTCGGGAGTTACAACTGTCTGCAATAAGCGTTTGGCGTATTTTGAGACGTCGGTTTGATATAAAACCGTACAAGTTACAGCTGTTACACAGGATCTACATCATTAAGACAAACGCAAACGTGTGGCGTTTTCTGACGAACATCAGAACGCTACTTATAATGGTAACATTTTCGCACAATGCATCGCGTTCAGTAAATGTAAATGTCGTGTGACTGGGGCCTCCCGTCGGGTAGACCGTTCGCCGGGTGCATGTCTTTCGATTTGGCGCCACTATAGCGACTCGCGCGTCATGGGGATGAAAATAATGATTATTAGGACAACGCAATACCCAGTACCTGAGCGGAGCAAAATCTCCGACCCAGCCGGCAATCGAATCCGGGCCCTTAGGAGTGACATTCTGTCGCGCAGACCACTCAGCTACCGGGAGGCGGACATCGCATTCAGTGATGAAGCGACTTTCCACCATGGCAAGTAAACTAACCCAGTGTTCGAATTTGGGGCGTACAGAACCCATCTTGCAAACACTGAACATGTAGGAGATCCATGTGTTATTGTGCGGTATCCCACTCATCTGTTTACGAACAATTATTCTTTGATGGAAACACGGTTAACGGTCAGCAATACCTTGCTATATTACAAAACCTGTTGTTTCCCAGGCTGAAAAACGATAGTTCCATTTTTTAACAAGACGGGGTACCGCGTCACAGAAGCCGCCAAGTGCGTGAATATCTGAAAGCAAGTCTGCCGAGTCGTCGGATTCGTCGTCGAACAGCCAGCGACTTAGCATTTCTCATCTGGCCTTTACTCTCATCGGATTTGACGCCCTGTGATGTTTTCCTATGGAGTTTCATTAAGGACAACGTTCATGCACCGACACTACCACAGAACCTGGAAGACTCCAAGACTCCATAGCATCAGTGATGATAGACATGCTTACCCAAATATGGGAGGAATTCGACTATCGACGGGATATTGTTCATGTCGCTGGAGGAGGACATATCGAACATCTGTAATCTAAGCTTTGAGAGAGTCGTAAATACGTGTCCCAAGTTTGATTGTTGTATGTCTTACAGTTTAATAAATACATGTGTTCGGAATACGTATATTCTTTTTGAAACACACTGTATTAAGGGGCAATCAGAACGTTTCCGTTCGAAGGGCGTACAGTCCAGGATCGGTATGGAAATCAGACAAACTTGCTGTGAGCTTGAGGCATTCATCCTACCGATCCACAAGGTTGAAGATACCATCGTGTCGGGCGGGTGCTCGAGTGCCTCCCAATTGAGTTGGTGTAACTTCCGCCTTTCAGATAGACCGGCGTCTTGCGTCGAATCGCAACCAGCGCGCAACTTGGCGCACCAATCCGCATTTATCGCACACACGTCGGAAAGATGCGAATGCCACACTAATCCCTCGCCCACATGTCGGAAAGATGCGAATGCCACACTAATCCCTCGCCCACATGTCGGTGCTTATGCTGCAGCATCGGATCGTGCAACGTCGGATATATGCTGCAGCATCGGATCGTGCAACGTCGGATGTATGCTGCAGCATCGGATCCTGCAACGTCGGATGTATGCTGCAGCATCGGATCCTGCAACGTCGGATGTATGCTGCAGCATCGGATCGTGCAATGTCGGATATATGCTGCAGCAACGCCCTAAATGAAAACTTTGTGATCGTCTCTAATTAGGCAACACACAAAGCATACGCACGCCTCGGAGTTCATACGGCCTACCGCCTGTCAGTGACACAATCAATACAAAACGACGCTTGTCATTGCCAGGAAGCGGCAGCGAACATTTTGTCTCTAACAAAAGTTGTTGCCCATGACGCGATCTACAACCCCTAGACGTTCGATGCAAAGACCTTGAAACAGCCTGTATAGTGACTGTATCATACATTAGCAAAATATTCACCAAATGGTTCCCTTCTTGTCTGCCATATGATTCAGTCTGTTGACTCGAGTAATAGCTCTGTTACCTCTTTGCGGCACAGCTCTGCACTTTTTGAGTAGTGACATTTTATCCGTTGCTGCTTAGTGGTAGACTTTTTGTATGCATTCCAGAGCCGCTTGTTTTGCACTACCACCACTGATGCAGGTTGTCAAACACCATTCGATGTTTGTTTGCCTTCTGTCTATATTAGTGTTATGTCTGTATTAGTGACAGAAGACTGATAGTGCATCACAACAACAAGGGCAAACAAAATGAAAACTGGGAGGAAAAAATGTTCGAAACACGAAAACCTACTTATGTTTCGTAAGCAGAGCTGTAGTACGACCTCCATGTGAGCAGATGAGAGGAAACACCGATACCAAGTAAAAACATGAAGAACCATCCCACCGATTCCCGAAAGTGAAAAAAGGCGAAACGCAACTGGGAGAATAAAATTCAGTGCATCTAGAGAAGGTTGCGCTATTTGGCTCGTGTTCGCTAATATCCTGAAGCCACAATAATGCTAATGGTGCACTGTATGAGTTTTACATCTACTCCGTTTCACTGTGAATTATTTCGAGTATCAGAATCTTGACTACCTGACTATTTTGGCACTGTTTATTGTGGTGTTGCACCGCGATGTCGAAGTTGACCGCGAACTCGCAGGCTGACATGGTTTAAATGCTAATCATTTCTGCAGAACATGCTAATGTACACGTGAAATACCATTATTGTTGGCAGCAATCGCTCCTGGTCATCTGATGATGGATAAATTCCGAAACGCGTCATATGAGCAATAAAATCATTACTTCCTTGATTGTTGACTTTTTACCGTTGCGACCCAGTCAGCCTTAATGCAGAACTACTGACTGTTTTAATTTCAAGTTTGACGTCAGATAACAAATGACAAAAGAAATATTTTTTGCTTTTTATGTAATTACGAATTAACAATTTTTAAGATTTTTTTTTTACTTTACTTCTTCTGTGAAAACTTGCTTCTTTCCAGATTTCATGATTCTAGATCAGAGCTATTCGATTGATGAGTGAGTTTCCGAGTGTCGAAGTATGTGACATAAAATGGTCGTATCTTTTGGTTTCAGTCACTTAGAAGCTTCAACTTTTAGCACCGCGCCGGCCGGAGTGGCCGTGCGGTTCTAGGCGCTACAGTCTGGAGCCGAACGACCGCTACGGTCGCAGGTTCGAATACTGCCTCGGGCATGGATGTGTGTGATGTCTTTAGGTTAGTTAGGTTTAATTAGTTCTAAGTTCTAGGCGACTGATGACCTCAGACGTTAAGTCGCATAGTGCTCAGAGCCATTTTGAACCATTTTAACACCGCCAAGGGACCTTGAGCCGTAGTGTGTGACATGAATTTCAACTTGATACGTGTATCCATCCCTAAGAAGAAGGATTCTTAACAGTCGGACAGACAGACGGACGGACAACAGAGTGATTCTGCAAGGGATCCGTTTTTACCGATTTAAGTACGGAACCCTAGCAAAACGAAACATATTTGGTTAAAACAAAATAAAAATTCAGGCGCAAAAGATATATTTGTTCTTATCGACATGATAAACAATTGTTGTAGCATCTGAGGAAGAAGGGCTGCAAATTTTAACAATATTAACACTGTTAAGCTCCAACGACTAACAACCTTTTTGAATAAGACGTGAACCGATTGAGAAGGGGCCGTAAAACTCTTGTTAAGGCTAACGATACGGTAATCCACAGAAGACAGTCACAGCAGATTTATTCGCTTTCAGTTTTTTAACTAAACTGTTCTTTCATCTCTACCTACTTCGTTGTAGTGTCGTCACGATATGAAACTCTAACTTTCTTTTTCCGTATGATCTGAGAAATAGCACTTGTGAAGCAGTTTCTAAGAGTTTGAGTTCGAGTCTCGTACCAGTGGAAAGTTGTGAAATAAAGATCAAAGATTAGTATCGCCGCATGTTCGAACTCGCAGAAGTTGTAAACTGGTATGACATGTATGGAATTCTGTGTTGGTACTGTCGCCTCGCGAATGTGTAGGCCATTTGCCTTGCGCAAACCTCTCCTACTGCGCCCCTGTCTCCCCCATCGCAGAAATAAATAAATGCATTTATTACACGCGCGGGCGCTTGTGTGTCCGCGTGCGAGAGACTACATAATCTATCACCGGGACGTATGCGGGAGGTTTGCCCACTCGTTAATGAGGGACACCAAATGTGTGTGTCCCGACAACTGCTAGCTGGTTTTTGCCACTACTCTTTTTACAAGAAACATAAACAGACTCCCACGTAGACGGCTGGAAACGTGGGACGTCGTTCAAAATAAACTCGAGAAACTTAACTGAATGTCTTAATAAGTTATTCTCAAATTATACTGTTTGACTTTCTGGAAATGTTGTCTGATGCCATCTGAGAAAAGGGGAAAAGGAGCACAAAAAGAGATCATTGGTAAAGATACGCCAAGTGATCTTATCTTAACCTGTCACCCGTGTTTAAGTGCTAGCAGACACAGAAAAAAGCGCCACAGTTCTAAAGCAATATAGTGTTCTGATACGAATAATGTCTTTAGTGTGTAAAAGCTTTGCTTTTTACCATCTTCAATTAAGAAACCCGTTTCTTTGTAGCAGCGTCTCTACTGCTTACCTCTTAACTCACTGGCTTGTTAGGAAAGTGTTAAGTGAAAAACACGGACATATTTTTCGCTGAAATACGTACTAGTTTCCTACGTCTTAGTTGGATCACTTTGCTTCCAATCATACGTACTAATATACACATTTCATGCCTGTATAAAAAACTCCAGAAGTCGTCTGCTAGCAAGTAACTGGCTCAGGATAATTGTTTCCAAGCCACTAGTACAGTCATTTTATGGATATCACATTTCGGAAGAAGTGGCTCTTCGTTTTTCAACAGACTGCTTATGTGCTATGAATAAGTTAACGTCACTGCTAATGTAGTGAGTAAATTAGCTTCAGATTACTTCATTGGATCTGAAGTACGTAGAAAATAATAATCAATACATCCATGGTAGTTCATGTCTTTAAATATCTGCTATGTAATACAAAAATGTATTTTTTTTCTCCTTAGGAGAAACAACGATACTTATACAGTTGGATATCATGCGGTTATGTTCATCGAGGCGCGCTTATCAGGTTACAAGAACTTACAAAGGAAGTTAATATTTGTAGCAGTATAGATAAACGATGTACCTTCCGCCGAACGATATGGCATATTGTTTAAGACATTGAAATCGGGGTTAAAATTCTCTCCCGTCGTATCTTGTTTACTTTTTACTCAGTTTCGATGATATCGCTGTGATTTTCTAACATGGGGTTATTGGTTGAGAGAACTGAGGCTACTGGTTCTTCAGTATGGTCACTATAGTGAATTGTATTCGGAGCGCAGGATATTGTGCTGTTTTAGGGATCCGAGGGAAGGTGGAGGGTGAAGAACAGTGTCTGCCTTGGCCCCGTATACTTGTGTCTGTTTGCCACCGCTTCGCTGTTCTTAGCTTGAAAAGATGTTGACAAAAATTTTCGCCACTAGGTTCGAAAAAGCTGTCTCCCATATGAATGACGCTGTGTTCCAGCAATCACTTACATGGAAGCTGAAGCATTACACGAAGCTTCTTGAAGCTGTGCGTCGTCATCAAAACGCTGCATAGCCAACCACTTCTTCATTGCTGGGAATAAGTGGAAGTCGCTCGGTGCCAGGTCGGGACTGTACGGCGGATGAGGAAACAACTCCCACTAAAAAGATTCGAGAACTTCACGAGTGGCATTTGCCGTGTGGGCCCGGGCGTTGTCGTGAATCAGCAAGATCTTTGAGCCCAACTTTCCCCTGCGCTTGTTTTGTATTGCTCTTCTGAGGTTGTGCAGAGTTTGGCAATACCTTTGAGAGTTTATTGTAGCGCCTCTTTCCAGGAAATCCACAAAAATCACACCTTTTCTGTCTCAAAAGACAGTCGTTACGTGGTTGAAGGCGCAGGCGGCCGAATTTTACGACGAAGGAATTTCCAAGCTCGTCCATCGCTACGATAAGTGCCTTAATTTAAATGGCAACTATGTAGAAAAGTAGTATTTAAGTGTGGCTTTCATCTGTATATAATTAAAAAAAATTCCAATACTTTATTTATTTTTAATTCCAAAACGTAATGTACTTTGTGGATAGCCTTCGTATTACCTTATGCAGGTGATTTTTTACTATGTTGTAAATTCAGTTAGTTAAGTTGGATAAGACTTTTTTTTCTTGCGGGGAACTATGCTAGAAAGCGAACGAGCAGTTGTGCAGCTGCAGCTTCGAAATAAAATTAAATATTAGGAACAAGGTTTTAAGTATATCTCATACGTCTTCTCTAGAACCAGAAGAAAATGTTATCAAGTGATTTGTGGAACAGATTAGTGGCTGTGATACTGTGAAAGACGTGTTCGACGAACAAGTCTGTTTGTGAATGATGGTCGCTACTCTGTACTGATCAGCCCGCCTGCTCAGCTGAGTGGTAACGTGCTTGCCTCCCCTGCAGCGGTCCTGGGTTCTTTTCCAGAGCGGATTGGAGATTTTCTCCGCTCGTGGACTGGGTGTTGTGTTGTCATAATCATTTCATCCTCATCACCGGCACGCAAGTCGTACAGTGTGGCGTCGACTGAAGTAAGACTTGCACTTGGCTACCGAAATTCCCCGAATGGGGCCTCCCGGCCAACAATGCCATACGATAATTTCATTTCATTTATTGATCTCTGTAATATGCCATAACGGTATTAGCCAGAAGTGGAGGACAACTCCAAGAAGCTGGCCAGATTTAGATTCCAACGTTTCCCCTCTTGTACAGCTGGATTTCCGTGGTAAAGCACATTTCGTGAAAGGAAAATGGATGCTAGTTTGGGACTCTTAACAGAACTCGCCTTTTAATTTTGAAGGCAGCCACTGTGAATAATGAGTGATAAGAAGCAGTACAGAAAAATAACGAGATGACATTATTTCATGTGATGTAAGGAAATTACCGAAAACATCGGCATTTGAAGGCTGTTAGTGTCAGACAAATTTCCAGTATCCTTAATGCTGCACCGTCTAAGTCGTAAAAATTGTTTATGGGCCTATAATAAGGCCCATAAAGGCAATTATTACTATGCGATGAAGAGCAGTTGTGGGAAAATCTGCAGATAACAACAAGCCTGAACATAAATTACGGGACTTTGTAATTGTAAGTCCACCTTTACACAGATGATAGCGGGACGTCGGCTGTTCAGTAGAAAATATCAATCAAAACACCTTCAGCCGTCTAAATTTCCAGTTTTATTTTATTTTTGGTACCATTTTCAGCGTTACACTACACCATCTTCTGGCCCCCTGACCGACGTGTAGGAAGAACCCCACCTCTTGTTCAGTCAAAGTAATGGCCAGCATACAGACACTAGTATCCATGGACTTCTTTTTAACAAGGTGACGTTCCAAGCAATCGCTTTGTTAAAAAGGAGTCTACGGATAATAGTGTCTGTATGATGGCCATTACTTTGATTGAACAAGAGGTGGGGTTCTTCCTACACTTTGGTCAGGGAGCCTGAAGATGGCACAGTGTAACGCTGAAACTGGTAGCAAAAGTGCAATAAAACTGGAAATTTAGACGGCTGTTTTGATTTGACATTTTAAACTACGGGAGGTTGCGACTGCAACAAGGTGAGAATTCGTTTATTATCCATTTACTTCTTTATTTGGCCTCCAGCAACTATGTGTCATTTATTCAAATAATAGCTACATGCACGGATGTAATATGTTTTCATGAAAGTCATAAATTGACAGGCATGAAAAGAAATTCATAAAATAATTACATTCACAAAGATCTTCTGACTAGCTAAAAGTGAATATGTTGATTAAAATGATATTGGAACTTAGTGCAAGATAGCAAAGCACATTTATATACAAGCACTGAATTGGTAAAGGTGAGGACGTAGAAGTTATGACATAAGCAGAATAACGAGCAGCAACTTCGGTAGTCCAAAATTCACGTACTACGTGCAAACTTGCAGTTTCTGTGCCTAAATTAACAATAATTGTATCGGTTTAACGAGTGCGAGTTTATTGAAAAAATAACGGGAATCTTACAGTCTTACTTGATGTATTAGTCCGATTCATGCGATTTTTTCGTTATTGTGTTGGTAAACATGTCTAAAAAGTGTGTGTACAGTGTTAGTCATATCGGGTATTTAGTTTGTTGTCAGCTGTCAAAAACATTCCACATGTTTTGATACTCTGGAGTTCATTTATTTTGTATAAAATTAACTTTAAATGTTGCTATAAGAACGAAATAAAGAGCGCAAAAGTTTTAGAAATGCAACATTTTGATTTCGGCGAGTGTGCTCTGAGGAAAAAAGGATTTACGAGTTCCATAAGCGTTACGAAGAAGGCGATGAAGATGACGAACGAGCTGGGCGCACCCAGCAAATCAACAGCCGACAAAATCGTGGAAAAACTAAATAAATTATTACCTACAAATTGCCGATTCATAACTAGAAAAGTCGTCGATGATATAGTATATCAACTGGCTGATGTCATGAAATTGTTTTCAGATTTTTGGGTATGAAATTCTGACGATAAAATTTACTCCCAAATTTTTGAATTTCGATCAAAAACAGCGGCGAATACAAGAGTTTCAGGAGTCTTTGGGTGAAGTCAACAATGGTGCAGAACAACTGAGGCGTTATGACTTTATGGATATGACGTCAAAAGTAAGGCTCAGTCGTCCTAGTGGGTCGCCAAGGGCGAAAAAATCTCGACAGGTGCGCTGAAATGTGAGGGTTATGCTGTGTTCTTCGATTTTATCGCAGTATTGCAGCATGAGTTCTTGCCGCAATGTCGAACTATCTGTAACGTATACCACTTTGCGTGAAGCAGTCTGATGCAAAAAAGCTCGGATTTGTGGGGCAACAATTCATGGCTTTTGCATCACAATAATGTACCTGCTTACACTTCGTTGCTTTTTCGTGACTTTTTGGCTAAAAACAGCACTGTAATGATATACCAGGCTCCATATTCGCCAGACAAGACCTCGTATGATATTTTTCTGCCCCCAGAAGTAAATAAACCCTCGAGGGGTCGGTGTTTTACAAGGATAGCGCAACGTTGCTGAGAGAACTGAAAGCTATCCGAAGTGTTTTGAGAATTATAAAAGCGCTAGTATAAGTTGTCATTTTTTGTTTTCTGTCGTTCCTTAGTTGTTTCTAATTTCTTGAAGATATGATCCGTCTGTACGACCAATGAAAGGCTCTTTTGTGTCATTCGCGTATCGCTTCTTTTTATTTGAAGCATCTACATTGGCGTGTAACACATGTTTTTTGTGTATAGAATAATTTATAATGTAATGTCTCCGGATATGTCACCACATTACAGTTTTTTGTTGTTCTGTATTGCGAGAGCTAGCTTCGTAATTTACTGTTTCGTTCTACTTACGATTTTGTTTGCTTATTATTCCATAAACGATGTCTGTTCAAAAAAATCCGAAACTTTCGTAATTTGGCGCCAATAGTATGTTGGATTGGAATGCGGTTGGCATCCCTTGCACACACCTGTGTGACTGCCGGAAGTTTCTTTGTTGTATACAAGTTATTGTTCAGTGGTGTATTGAGTAGAACGTTGTGTCGGCGCAGTTTGCGAATTTCGAGATGGCAGAGTTAGAGCAGCAGAACGTCTCCACTACATATCCGTGAAAATGAAGAAATCCTTTATACAGGGTGTTACAAAAAGTTACGGCCAAACTTTCAGGAAACATGCCTCACACACAAATAGAGAAAAGATGTTATGTGGACATGTGTCCGGAAACGCTTAATTTCCATGTTAGAGCTCATTTTAGTTTCGTCAGTATGTACTCCAACATGGTCAAATTGTAAATTTTCACAATCAACATGTGCGGGCTGACGAGAATCCGCACGCAATTTTGCAATCACGTCATCAACACAGATTTTCTGTGAACGTTTGGGCAGGCATTGTTGGTGATGTCTTGATTGGGGCCCCATGTTCTTCCACCTACGCTCAATGGAGCACGTTATCATGATTTCATACGGGATACTCTACCTGTGCTGCTAGAACATGTGCCTTTACAAGGACGACACAACATGTGGTTCATGCACGATGGAGCTCCTGCACATTTCAGTCGAAGTGTTCGTACGCTTCTCAACAACAGATTCTGTGACCGATGGATTGGTAGAGGCGGACCAATACCATGGCCTGCACGCTCTCCTGACCTCAACCCTCTTGACTTTCATTTATGGGGGCATTTGAAAGCTCTTGTCTACGCAACCCCGGTACCAAATGTAGAGACTCTTCGTGCTCGTATTGTGGACGGCTGTGATACAATACGCCATTTTCCAGGGCTGCATCAGCGCATCAGGGATTCCATGCGACGGAGGGTGGATGCATATATCCTCGCTAACGGAAGACATTTTGAACATTTCCTGTAACAAAGTGTTTGAAGTCTCGCTGGTACGTTCTGTTGCTGTGTTTTTCCATTCCATGATTAATGTGATTTGAAGAGAAGTAATAAAATGAGCTGTAACACGGAAAATAAGCGTTTCCGGACACATGTCCACATAACATATTTTCTTTCTTTGTGTGTGAGGAATGTTTCTTGAAAGTTTGGCCGTACCTTTTTGTATCACCCTGTAGAGACGCACCAAATGATGCAGAAAGCCTACGGTGGTGAGTGCTTAAGCCGTACTCGGTGCTAAGAATGGTTCACACGCTTTAAAAAATAGCCGGACGGACCCTCGTTCAGTACGCCCTTCGACGTCTAGCGACAACGTTCACGTCAGGAACGTCGACGAAATTGTGCGACCCAGTCGAAGACTGACTGTCCGAGACATTGCAGAAGAATGTGACGTTTCAGTTGGATCACGTCATGTAATCCTGACACAGCATCTTGGAATGCATCGTGTTGCCTCCAGGTTCGTCCCACGGCTCATGAGTCCAGACCAGAAAAGAGCTTCGGCCTCGCAATCTGTGAAGAGCTTCTCGGTGCGGAAATGAGAACGAGATGTTCCTTAAGAAAATCATGAGTGGTGAAGAGACGTGGCTCTACGATTATGATGTTGAGACCAAGGTTCGATCTTCACAATGGGTTGGGAAAGTTATTCCAAGACCAAAAGAAGCTCGTGAGGTCAAACGTCGAAACCATGCTGCTAGTTTTCTAGAATTTGAAGGATTAGCTTATCATGAATTCGTGCCACAGGGGACAAACTGTTAATCGATTGTACTATCGGGACGTGTTGCAACGCCTGCGAAAAAATGTGAGAAGGAAACGGCCAGACAATTCATGGCTCTTGCATTTACGATAACGCACCTGCACATTCATCCCTGTTGGTGCGTAACTCTTGCGCAAGAAACGAAATCACTGTTCTGCCTCATCCCCCGTGCTCTCCAGATCTGCCCCTGAGGACTCTTTTTTATTTCCAAAGTTGAAACCCTGTTGAAAGGATGAAGATGTGCAACGAAATTCGCAGACGACGCTTCACGCGATTCTACAGGAGGTGTACCAAGACTGCTTCCGGAACTGGAAACAGCGTTGGAGCTGTGCATCAATTGTGGAGGAGAGTATTTCGAAGGAGACCTTGCACAATAAGTAAAAGGTAGGCGTAGAAATAGTTTGTACACAAAGTTGCGGAAGTTTTTGAACAGATCTAGTAAGTGGACATGGAGGTCTCCGATTTTCGGCTTTTTTCGAGCACATTTCACTTGAATACTTCAATTTCATTTCTTTTTGATTGCCTGTGTATATTCTATAGAGTAAAACATCTTTAATGTTGATGCATTAAGTTGTTCTGAGAGCGGTGCTGATATTCAAGATAATAAAAGCGGGTTAAAAGCTGTGAGCTATCTGGGGAAGTTATCCTTGCATTACTGAGCAACTGTTTCACCAGGTATCCAGCCTAATTTACCAAATTGCCAACCAGACTAACATTAATTATAATCTTTTAATAGTCATCTTACGACAACTTTAAATGCCGGCCGGAGTGGCCGAGCGGTTCTAGACGCTACAGTCTGGCACCGCGCGACCGCTGCGGTCGCAGGTTCGAATCCTGCCTCGGGCATGGATGTGTGTGATGTCCCTAGGTTAGTTAGGTTTAAGTAGTTCTAAGTCCTAGGGGACTGATGACCTCAGAAGTTAAGTCCCATAGTGCTCAGAGCCATTTGATCCAGAATTTAAATAAAAAGAAATAAATCAGTTTATATTTAGACATTTATTTTAAAATTGATCGTTATACCGTTAAAATTTCAGCATATTAAACTTGATTCATAACTAAACTGGTGCCTTGTTTAGGATTGTGAAAATGTGAGTTTGTAATCTTACGGAACACATCAAATATGGAGCCAAGATTGGTAGACCGCATACAGCACTGTATTCATAAAATAACACACGAAGAACGTTTAAACATATGCAAGAGGAAATTAACCACAACCAACCGATTCAATTTTCACCCAAAGAAGTTACGGTCGTTGCGCAATCCTGTCCATCATGAAATTACCACACACTGGTATACTAAATTCATACTAATTGTCTGTGAAATCTTCTTGAAAAGAACAGCTGAGGGCTACTTGATGATTAGACCACATGCTTCAGTGGTCAACTTGGTTTACACAAAGAGTGTAACTCCACAATAATTTTGAGAATTAAAATAAATTACATCGAAGAGGAAAACCTCGAACTGGTTCCTATCGTCATACTATTAACCTGATGGGTCAAACAATTATATAAGCACGTGGTACTGGCCTCACAAAGTACACTCCACGTGGGTTGAACATAAAGAGAAGTTGCTATATTGAAAAATATTGTCAAGACGAGATGTTATAATCTCACGCACATTCGCATTTAAGATTGATGATCTTAGTTAGAGTTTCGGATCATCAACACGTGGTTCCACTTTGCCCACAAAGTAGTGACTAAGCAACTACTGGAAGATATTCTGAACTTCACACTCGAATTACACTGCGTTGCAATTTAAGATAACATAAGATATTTTAGATCTAAACCTGAAAGAAAGGTGATTAAATTTCCAGTGAGGCTGAACTTAAGAAATCCAATGTCCTGCGGACTTAGCAGAGACGCGCTTAGCCGGAGATCTGACCACTTCTGACGCTCGCCGCGGACAGACTGCCGTGGGCCTCTACCGAGGGTATCTCACAGATACAAATGGAAGTGACCAGAGAGGGAGCTTCCTATACCAACATGACAAGGGACGGACAGGACGATACCAAGAATAGAAACCTCTTTGCTTTTAGAAAGTGTAGCTACCTGTTCCGACGTTGGTCCTACTATTCTCTAGCAGACCGGCTTGTCTGCTACCATCGAGCATGCAACTAGAAATAAATTTGCTCATTCATCCTTTCACACAGAAGGGAAGGGGGATGACAGTGTCTTATCGTATACAGTATATAAAAGAAAGCGGATGTAGGTTGCGTATCAGACTGTGTGACATGAATTACATATAAACTGTATTTTAAAGTGTGGTAGTGTGACAGATCGTTCTTGATTATGTGTAAAAGTAACACGTTCGACTGCTCAGTCTCCTCCCAGATAGTCAGAAACACCACAGAAAATTTAGAAGCGGAATGTACGCTGTAAATGACAACAGATTTAAGAAATTAACATGAAAGGAATCCAACAGAGACCTTTCACATCTAATGAGGACTATTTTAGAGAGATAACAGTGATGCAGATGAATAAATAAAATTCTTTCCACAAAAATCAAAATTCCCATTAATTTATGAAAACACCTCCTACTTTGCCGATTCTACATCAGGCAGTTGTGACAGTTGTCCTGTATTCTATTGATAGGTAGGCAGTATTTCGTCCAGCCGCCGCTGACTGGCGGTACGAGAAGCCATAGGTACAACGACCGTGTAGTGCTGAACTCGCCGCGTACCCATGACAGGGCTGTAACCGGGGAGCTTCTGGATGGCAGCAGCGCTGGCCGGTCCCCCGGCCGCCGCCCTCGGCCTATTGGCAGACGGACCGCGACACGCCCTGCCGTTCAGCAGGGCTCACAAAGCGTCGTTAGCCGGCAGACTGTTCCGCTGTGGCCCTGGAGTTCGAGCACGAAGGAGAGCGTAGCCGTGAGTGGCTTGGCAGCTTTCCAACTGCCCCTTCCCAAACTTTATTCCACGTCACGGTGCATGGCTCAAGACGGCGGTGCAGCAGGCGCTACACACGAGCAGGCTGCAAATCTTTTTCAAATAACGCACTACAGCTTATAGCTGTATAGCTGTATGGCATTATCTTCTTCTTTCCAAAACGAGATTGCTTCTTACACATACTTACTTAGCGTTTGACGCTAGTACCGTATCAACGAGACTTGTGGGACAAATAATGATCTGTCGGCCAGAGTGGCCGTGCGATTCTAGGCGCTTCAATCCGGAACCGCGTGACTGCTATGGTCGCAGGTTCGAATCCTACCTCGGGCATGGATGTGTGTGATGTCCTTAGGTTAGTTAGGTTTAATTAGTTCTAAGTTCAAGGCGACTGATGACCTCAGAAATTAAGTCGCATAGTGCTCAGAGCCATTTGAACCAAATAATGATCTAACCAGGAGACCACCTAGCAATCAGACTTTATTAAATTTTTTTATATTTATGATTAATTTTATCACTCACGGGTGGACGTAAGTCGGTGTCAGTCCACAGAGTTTCCCGGGGAGACTTCACTCAGTGCACGACGCGGCGTTACACCCAAACAGAACAGCAAACTTAGGCGGCCCTGGATAAGACGGTGCTTATGAGTGCAGTCACCCTTCCTGCCACAAATGCCTTCTGTCTATGTGTGCGTGTGGGGCGGGGCGGACGGTGTGGTTCAACTGTTTATATTTTAATTCACATTTGTTTAATATATATAATTTAAGTTATACATGATTGAGGTTTATACACCTGATGTGTATGTGTATAGGATCAACCATCGACCACTGGTAGTGTTTGTATCTTGGATTTTAGAGTATATGTAAGAAGCCTAAAACCTTGAATACACATTTTGATTGTTTAATAGCAACAAGAAGAAAGTCCAGTTTGCCGGAGAAGAATAATGTGACACAGTTTTCACATTACTTCCTTGGGATTTGGTCTGTTGTGCTGTAAATATTGGTCCGTGAAATCAGGTGGCCCATGATCGTAATTGCTTCCATAGATCTATCGAATACCTCTGCAAAAATTTTCTCACCTCTACTGGATGAATGCAATAGAAGCCATATATGGTCAGCTTCATGAAAAGAATTTTTGCAGATCCCTATGTTGAAACAAAGATGTATTAATTACAGCAAGGGATGCAGCTAATGGTATATGTGTATGATGAAATAAAACATACTAAAACTTATAAAAGAAAAAAATATTATACAGGGTGGAGAAAAATTGTGTCACGAATTTTTAACCCTGGATAGCTGGCCAGTAGGAACCAAAAGTATTAATGTTGTGTACGTCGACAACGCACAGTTTTTAAACTACGGAAACTTGGCGCCACGCGCTCCGATTGGTCGCCGGATTGCTCTGCTGCCGGATGCTCTGGACAACGCATGATCGCGAATACTTTGCCTGCCGGAGATCGCGATGAATCCAAGGCGGCCCGCACGCTCGGTGGTAGCGCGCCAGCCTTCCACTCTGGCGGCCTGGGGGAGAATCCGCCAGGATTCCGACTCGTCCATTGTAGATTCATGATAAGACGTACCGGGAACAAGCCCGTCAACAGCTGTTAGTACGCATACAGAAAGTCTTTTACAAATGGTGCCAGCCCCGAAAATGGCCTTTTTTTTGCAGCTAGGACATTGCTTACTTAAAGCAGGTGCTCGAACTGGCGACTCTCTGACGCAACACGAGCTTGGTAACGCCGAACGGTGTTTTGCCGAACTCTTTCAAAGATTCCTGACATTGCCCTGATGTGACTGGAGCCATGTAGGAATGCGATCCATTAATTCCTTTTCGTTCCTAGGTGGTTGGCGTCCGGGCTGAGTGAACTAGAACCTTCAAGAATCCTCACAGGACAACGTCCGGTGGCGTGAGGTCTGATGATAGCGGGGGGCCATGTCTTACCAGCACCTCTGCCAATTACCGGCCGTCGAAGAGTTCACTTAAATATCCGCTCACAGCACGACTGTTATGTGCGGGTACCCCATCATGCTGCAACACCCTCCCTCCCCCCCCCCCCCGTGAGGATTTCCCCTTGCCCAGTAGTGAACGTTTCGAGTGTTGTTAAACAAAGACACTGTTATTCTCTTTTTTTGCATGAGTCCCATTCATCACTCTGCAGTATTCTGAAAATAACTGTTAAGTTTAGTGTGTATTTCGTGCGAACAAGTTGGAGCACTAATAGAAAGGTCCTCTGTAAACGCCACTTATACAGAGTTTCTGTTTATAAGAATAATGCTAGATACATTCTCACACCTATATACACATTTAACTATTCATTCTCATGGGGAACATCATGTTTCAATAGATACTGACAATATCGTTGAAGAGTATGGCAATCCATATTGCACTGAACAGATCACACAGGTTTGTGACACTTAGTCGCTTTAAATATACAACCAACAAATTCAAATGGCTCTGAGCACTATGGGACTTAACATCTATGGTCATCAGTCCCCTAGAACTTAGAACTACTTAAACCTAACTAACCTAAGGACATCACACAACACCCAGCCATCACGAGGCAGAGAAAATCCCTGACCCGCCGGGAATCGAACCCGGGAACCCGGGCGTGGGAAGCGAGAACGCTACCGCACGACCACGAGATGCGGGCGCTTTAAATATACACATCATATTGGGTCATCAGATGTTAACTTCACCATATCACCCCCCAAACACGTTGACAATGGATACACTATTGCTACCAAAGGTGCTGATGTCTCAAGCGAATAGATTGTACTCAGTTGTTGTGCATTACTCAATGTATTTCAGCTTGCTGCACAGTTGATCTCACTCAGTATCACTGAACTGTACATTTGTATCCAACCTGAGATTCTCTCTTCGTACTATAACTTCAGATCTATGTCAGATGGTAAACTAAGTTCAATCCCTTGTTGATCACCTGGTAAGTTGTGTATAACAACAGCATTCTATATGTAGCTGAGACTTGATGAGTGATGCAGGCACTGGATGTAGTGAGAGCTCAAAGTCTGGAAACAATTTCATATCCAGTTCAAATATATCAGGCGTTGCATCTGGGAGCGTGTATACATGCTAGCTTGATAGCTTCTTCTGCTTCCAATGCCCACATGTACTAGCCACATCATCTTCCACATAGGGAACTGTTGAACTGAAGGAGAAATCAAAGAAAACCATGAAAAACACATATGTAAACATATACACATAACGATTAATCAGCAGTGAGAGAGGAATGATTTAATACTTACAATCGAGCATTCGACTCAGTTTTTTCTGGCTTTGAGTGGTAGATTTCTGATGACTCGTCATGGTAATGATGAAACTTTCACTATGGAATGTAGAGGACAAGTGGTGGAAATAGACGACCACAGTGCCATGGAAACTGGAAAAACTATTTTGGACTGCATCCATATCCCCAGGTCAGCCACTTTGGTTTTCGACACCATCGAACATTCCATGGATCGCCATCTCGGATTCTAAACATAAATCCATGCAGGTTGGTACCTGTAGGTTGATGATGTCATAGAAATACCATTTCCTTCCTTAGTGGTTTAATGTTTTGTAATGTCACATGTGAATAACATGCTAGAAACTCATAACAGAGATATCTTCTGAAGTGTTCTTAGGGTGAGTTCTACAACGTTCCTCCAGACGGTTCCATAAAAACTGTACCACATGAGGATATCACATGCCGTATGATTTTGCTGATGTGTGATAGGTTTCTGACAGTGAGAGAACGGTATGGTATTCTCGTTGTTGATGTACATTTTTACTGTTCTTGGGTGATTTTTACACACTGTAATCCAGTAACGCTATCAGCACTTGAAAGTTGAACATTGTAGTTAATTGTGATACATATCAATCATAATCGGAGTGCACTGCTTTCGTGTCATCAAATTGTGGATTTTCAGAAATTAACATTACATTGATCTCTGATTCTGATGACAATACTATAACACCACATTCATTGCCGACTTGTGTGTGCAAGTAGTATAGACGTTGGAGATAGTGGAAACCGAAAATCAGGAAACAAATGTGTATATCGTGGAGCTTCGATGGAAACAGTTCTGCATGCTGCTCCAGTACATTCTTGATGGCTAGTAAGCCTGGACGCTATAAGAGAAAAAAAGAATGTGTGAAATCTTATGGGACTTAACTTCTGAGGTCATCAGTCCCTAAGGACAAACACACACACACACACACACACACACACACACACACACACACACGCCCGAGGGAGGACTCGAACCTCCGCTATAAGAGAGTGGTGGACATAAATCTGCTGGAAGTGTTGGATGTCCTATGAAAAACATAAAACACTTATAATTTATGTCAAGAATCACTTAAAAATGCAGTGCTAAACTGCACATTACATCACAATGTCTTTATAGGAAGGATGGTTGGATTTTAACGTTTGATCTACATCGATATTTAAAATTTATATCACATCAAGGCATCCTACAGTGAAAATCAATATAACCTTTAACTAACACAGTCAGCCATCAAAAGAGTGTATGGGTCGCTGCAGTACTGCTGGCTGCGAATCTTTGGAGCTAGTAGGGAAACTACTGCAATCTCAATTCGCCACGATACCTACAGTTTGAATCTATTGAATCTACTACCTCCACCACTATTATTATGAGGGCTCTGAATAAGTAATGCAACACATTTTTTTTTCTGGAATCAGGTTGGTTTAATTCAGGAATCCAATGCACCATATTATTCCTCTCACTTTTAGCTAAAAATCTCTATTTTTCAACAAAATCTATGTTCAATACGACTGTCTTGCACCACCTTACTGGCAGGGCTTGTATTCCTGCATGAAATCGGTGGACTTTTGAGCGAACATCTTGCTGCATCAATAAGCTCCCCATCACTCATGTACTGCTTTCTGCGCAGTGCATCCTTCATTGGGCCAAATAAATGGAGGTTGGAAGGGGCAAGATCTGGACACTAGTGTACATCAGGGAGAACAGTCCAATCAAGTTCTGTGAGTTTCTCTAGGCTGTGCAGACTTGGGTGAGACATTGCGTTGTCATGGAAAAGGAGAAGATCGTTCCCATTTTTGTGACAATGAACATGCTTAAGTTGTTTCTTCAGTTTCCTAAGTGTAACACAATACACTTCATAGTTGATCGTTGTACCATGAGGGAGGACACCAAATAGAATAACCTGTTCAGAGACCTAGAAGTCCTCACTTTGGGTTTACCGGCTGAGGGTATGGGTTTGAACTTTTTATTTGGATGAGAGGTAGTGTGGTGCCACTCCATGGATTGCCTTTTTGTTTCTGGTTCGAAGTGATGAACCCATGTTTCATCGCCTTTGACAATCTTCTACAAAAAAATTTCGCGTTCAGCCTCATATCGTGCAAGCAATTCCACACAGATGGTCCTTCGTTGCTCTTTTTTTATGATCTTATGTTAGGCGATGAGGAACCCAGTGTGCACTTACTCATGAGTATCCTAACCGGTGGATGAGTGTGTCACCACTACCAACAGAGACATCTAGTTCTGCAGCAGGGTGTTTGTGACTATCACCTGTCTGTACATTCCGACATAGCGAGAGTCGCAGCTGTTTGCGTCCCGCTGGAACACAGGAGGTCGGACATGTTTGCGTGACCTCATTGCGATGACGACTGAACCTTGCCCAACGACTCATCATGCTTTTGTTCACTGCCATGTCTCTACAGACATTCTGCAAGTGCCCATGAATATTTGCGATGCTCTGTTTTTCGCACGAATTCGATGACATCTATCTGCTTCGGACACACCTCTGTTACATACGCCATTTTGAAGGCTGCATATAGTGCTCCCACCTATCAGAACTTATGAAATTATTGGGGGTGAAGCGGGAATATTCCACGGTGTCCCATAGCAAATGACGCATTTCTCAGCCGAAATTGGTCGAGAGAATACTGAAAGCTCCTCGAACAACGCTGGCATTATACCAACTCAGCCGCAGTAATCCACATATTTTTATGAATTGTTGTAGCACATTTTGCTGTACAAGCATTCTTACAATTCATCAGAAATTAGAGGTGCAGCATGTGGTGTGTCATGTGTAGCGTGTGTGTGTGTGTGTGTGTGTGTGTGTGTGTGTGTGTGTGAGAGAGAGAGAGAGAGAGAGAGAGAGAGAGAGAGAGAGAAAGAGAGAGATTTACTTCGCCTATTCCACCAACCAAGTAGTCACACTTCTTCATGTTCATTTTCAGCTCAGTCTTACTGTGCTCCTCTTCAAGTTTTATTAACCTACAGCTCAGGTGATTGTCACCTTCTTCTAGTACAATCTGATCACCTGCAAAATGCTGGGTAAATATCTTGCTGTCCTCTTGTGTCACTCCGTTAACCGGGCATTTCTTACTCCAAGTCTGCAGAATTGCTCCTAGATACAGCTTAAAGATGATCGGAGACAGCCGACATCCTTGATGCAGATCGTTATTCGCCTAGAATTCTTCTGTCCAACTATACCCAATCCTTACTCCCGCTATCTGATTGTTGTCTGTAGGAAGCACGAGTGCAACTCCGTGGCATGGTTACCTTCTTGCTTCGCACGTTTGCACCACAATGAGCCTTCTGGTTCTGCGCATTCCGTATTAAAGGGCAGGCATAGATGGCGCTGCGGCAGCTATGCCTCTACGCTGTTGGCGAACGACTTCGAAACCATAATCAGTATAGCTACTATCCTCCAGGTGGCATGTGCAGTCATCGAACCAAAATCAACGCCATCTTTCCAGGTGTACTATTTTTTTCCGGCTGTGTACATTGAAAGTGTTCTACTTCGGACACCATTCTGAACAGGGCATACAACCATATGAAGTTCTTTGCTGCAAATGATCGTTCCTCTAATACACCTGAATGTTGACTATTTCTCCTGGGACACACTATCTAGTGTCAGCATCCTGTCAGAGCCTTATTATGACGCTGCTAGGACCAAATTTATGCCATCCGACATTGCATCCGTGGAGCGTCGCTCAGCGCAGTTAGCTGAACGTCGGCCTCCCGAGTGTGGCAGCTGGCCGGTTAAGCAGCGACCCACGCGCTGGGCCGTCCGCTGTTTGTTTTGGACGCTGAAGATCCCGGCAGCGGGTAGGCGGCCGCAAACGGCGCACCCCGAGAGGCCGTGGGAGGCGGGAAGTGGCCGCCCTCCCCTCCAGCAGCTGCCGCCGTGGGGCACGCGCTGAGCGCGGGGTCACAAGTGCCCATATGGCTGGGCTAGAGGCTGTAGAAGTATGCACGATCAGCCGAAAAATAAACCGATCAAAAAGAAATTGCAGCTCCAAAAAATGGTCAATGTAGAGTAACGAAATTCCGGGAAAACATACACTAATGGCCATTAAAATTACTACACCAAGACGAAATGCAGATGATAAACGGGTATTCATTGGACAAATATATTATGCTACAACTGACATGTGATTACATTTTCACGCAATTTGGGTGCATAGATCCTGAGAAATCAGTACCCAGAACAACCACCTCTCACCGTAATAACGGCCTTGATACACATGGGTTGGCCCGCATCTCGTGGTCGTGCGGTAGCGTTCTCGCTTCCCACGCCCGGGTTCCCGGGTTCGATTCCCGGCGGGGTCAGGGATTTTCTCTGCCTCGTGATGGCTGGGTGTTGTGTGCTGTCCTTAGGTTATTCAGTTCTAGGGGACTGATGACCATAGCTGTTAAGTCCCATAGTGCTCAGAGCCATTTGAACCATTTGACACATGGGCACTGAGTCAAACACATGGCGTGTACAGCTACAGCTGCCCATGCAGCTTCAACGCGATACCACAGTTCATCAAGAGTAGTGACTGGCGTATTGTGACGAGCCAGTTGCTCGGCCACCATTGACCAGAAGTTTTCAATTGGTGAGAGATCTGGAGAATGTGCTGGCCAGGGCGGGCAGTCGAACATTTTCTGTATCCAGAAAGTCCCGTACAGGACCTGCAATTTGCAGTCTTGCATTATCCTGCTGAAATGTATGGTTTCGCAGGGATCGAATGAAGGGTAGTGCCAAGGGTCGTAACACATCTGAATTGTAACGTCCACTGTTCAAAGTGCCGTCAGTGCGAACAACAGGTGACCGAGACGTGTAACCAATGGCACCCCATACCATCACGCCGGGTAATACGCCAGTATGGCGATGACGAATACAGGCTTCCAATGTGCGTTCACCGCGATGTCGCCAAACACGGATGCGACCATCATGATGCTGTAAAGATAACCTGGATTCATCTGAAAAAATGACGTTTTGCCATTCGTGCACCCAGGTTCGTCGTCGAGTACACCATCGCAGGCACTCCTGTCTGTGATGCAGCGTCAAGGGTAACGACAGCCATGGTCTCCGAGCTGATAGTCCATGCTGCTGCGAACGTCGTCAAACTGTTCGTGCTGATGGTTGTTGTCTTGCAAACGTCCCCATCTGTTGACTCAGGGATCGAGACGTGGCTGCACGATCCGTTACAGCCTTGCGGATAAGATGCCTGTCATCTCGACTGCTAGTGATACGAGGCCGTTGGGATCCAGCACGGCGTTCCGTATTACCCTCCTGAAGCCACCGATTCCATATTCTGCTAACAGTGATTGGATCTCGACCAACGCGAGCAGCAATGTCACGATACGATAAACCGCAATCGCGGTAGGCTGCAATCCGACCTTTATCAAAGTCGGAAACGTGATGGTACGCATTTCTTACAGGAGGCATCACAACAACGCTTCACCAGGCAACGCCGGTCAACTGCTGTTTGTGTATGAGAAATCGGTTCGAAACTTTCCTCATGTCAGTACGTCGTAGGTGTCGCCACCGGCCCAACCTTGTGTGAATGCTCTGAAAAGCTAATCATTTGCATATCACAGCATCTTCTTCCTGTCGGTTAAATTTCGCGTCTGTAGCACGTCATCTTCGTGGTGTAGAAATTTTAATGGCCAGTAGTGTATTTAAGTGATTAACATTGCGGGATCACAGGTTAATGTAAGCGCGAGGTCTGCCATTGCACAAGCGAAATGCTGGTGCATTAATAACCGGTGTAACCGCCAGAGTGTTGAGTGAAGGCATACGACGTGCATGCACTGTGTTGTGCAGGTGCCGGACGTCAGTTTGTGGGATGGAGTTCTATGCCCGTTGCACTTGGTCGGTCAATACGAGGACGTTTACTGCTGCTTGTGGATGACGCTAGAGGTGTCGTCCGATGACGTCCCACATGCGCTCGACTGGAGACAGATCTACTGATCGAGCAGGCAAGGCAACGTGTTGATACACTGTAGAGCAAGTTGGGTTACAACAGCGGTATGTGGGCGAGCGGTATCGTGTTGGAAAACACCCCCTGGAATGCTGTTCACCAGACTGACGTACAAATTTGTAGTCTAGATACATGGGATAACCAGGTGTGGGTCCAGAATATCTAGCACGCAGAGAGGTTGGTTGCAGGCCCTGAGCTGGTCTCCTCCTAACTAACAAACAGCCATCACTGGCATCGAGACAGGACCAGAATTCATCAGAAAATGCAACAGACCTCCACTCTGCCCTCCAACGAGCTCTCGTTTGACACCATTGAATTTGGAAACAGTAGTGGTTTGCGGTCAGTGGAAGGCACACTACAGGGCGTTTGGTTCGGAGCTGTCCTTGAAGTAACTGATTTGTAACAGTTGGTTGTGTCACTGTGGTGCCAACTGCTGCTCGAGCTAATGCTGTAAACGCAGTACGACCCGCCGGAGCCTTTCACCGACCACACTGTTCTTCCCTCTAGGTGGTCTCACGTGGCCTTCCGGAGTCCGGTCTTCTTGCACATTCTCGGCACCACCGCTGCTAGCAATCATGTACAGTGGCTACATTCCTGACAAGTCTTTATGTTTTATCACAGGACGAACATCCACCTTCTCGTATCCATATCACACGACCTCGTTCAAACTCAGTGAGGTGTTGATAATGGCGTCTTTGACGACTTAAAGGCATTCTTGACTAACATCAACGTGCTATGTGCAATCCCAACGGTAAGTAACGCCCACGAGACCGTTACAGCGTGTTTTTAAAGCAAATTTGATTTGCATTCTCATAGTGTCACTACTAGCGCCACTCTTATACGACTGGCGCGAAATTTTAATAGACATCATCTTCCAGGTGTAGAAACACGCCTACTAACTTCCATTTGTGTCACACAATTTCTTTTTGGTCTTGCTATTTTTTCTCATCAGTGTAGAACCCCCTCTTAGTAGAAAATTTAAGAGACTTTTGAAGAAAGAAAACCACCTGAATGAATATCAAGAGCTCAGATTGCAAACCAGTACAAATCACAGAAAGATAAGCTGAAATGTTGAAGGAATACATAGGAGTACAGAAGCGAAATCATCTTGAAGACAATATTATATAAAAAATATAGAAAGTAGGTGAAGTTGCGATGGGTGGTGTGATTCTGAGAGAAGAATTTGGCAGAGCACTGGAAGACCTGAGACGAAACAAGGCCTCTGGAGTACTCTACAATCCTCCAAAATTACTGAAATCGTTGAGCGAGGCAGTTATGATGAAACTATTCCGCCACGTGAGCAAGAGATATGAGTCAGGAGATCGTCAGACTTCAAGAACTAGAAACTCCGTCCGAACAGGCCTCGGAAGACCCAACGCTACCGACCGACCGCTGTGTCATCCTCAGCCGAATGACGTCATCGAAGACGGTTTATGGTGGGGCGTGCGGTTAGCACGAGGCTCTCCCGGGTGTTGTCTGTTTTCGTGGCGGAACTGCTACTTCTCAATCAAGTGGCTCCTCAATTGGCTTCGTAAGGGTCGAACGCACCCCACTTCCCAACAGGGCACGGCAGACTCGGACGTCACCCATCGAAGTGCTAGACAATCCCGACAGCTTTTAATTTTGGTTCAAATGGTTCTGAGCACTATGGGACTCAACTTCTGAGGTCATTAGTCCCCTAGAACTTAGAACTACTTAAACCTAACTAACCTAAGGACATCACACACATCCTTGCCCGAGGCAGGATTCGAACCTGCGGCCGTAGCGGTCTCGCGGTTCCAGACTGCAGCGCCTATAAACGCACGGCCACTTCGGCCGGCTTAATTTTGGTGAGCTAACGGGAACCGGCGCTAACACTACGGCGAGACCGTTGGCTAGACTATAAGAAAGATCTAATACTTCCACTTCCAAAGAAGGCAAGTGCTAACAGCTTTGGATATTACAGAACTACCGGTTTAATAAGTCATAGTTACAAAATACTGAGACGAATTATTTACGGAAGAACGAAAAACAATAGCTACCAGATATTACGGATTATCCGTGATTATTGCGGATTTGTCACCTTCATTACGGAATTACGGAGAAGTACTAAAAATTACGGAAATGGACATTATCGAATTCGTGTTTTAAAAAAGTCGAAAAAGATACAGTTGGTTTTCTTCCATTCATATGCTACTGAAATATTTTATAGATTGTAATGATTTTTTTGCAGGGTACGTAGTAAAACTGCCTACAAATGATTTAGATGTGCAATGTTTCGCGGCAGCCATCTAGCGGTGGAACTAAGGAAATGGGTAGAGACGTTATTCGCGTTCGAAAGTTGTAACCACCTGTGAACATGCAGTAGGCAGCGATAACACGCGCATGCATCCAGAGCATAATTCCGTGATATTTACATAAGAGAACAAAAATTACGTAATAAAGAATAAAAAAATTACTTAACAAATAGTAACCCTGAACTCTCAGAAATTTTTAGTTCGAATGAGTGACTACACAAACCAGACAGTCCCCTTCGAGTTTCGCGCCGTAGTTCCAGTGATTAGGGTATTTGCGTCCAGTGTGCATGCGGAGAAACACGACAGGACTATACGCCTGCATTGTGTAAAGACCGCTGATACTATCGGTAATCAGTACATAGTTTTCGATGGGAATATTAGTCCATTTAGAATTTGAAAACGCTGTTAGCTGCTAAGGAAGGTTTTATTTGTTTGTGGGAAATGCAAGGAATTTGATGCTTTTTTTTCTTTCTTCAGCAGCTGTTGATAGTGTCCGTAAAGAAAAGCCTGACAAAAATAATAATGCGAAATTAAGAACACCAAAGTGTTAGTATAATCGAAGGCAGTGTAACGAAAAACTGTAAAACTGGACAGAAATTTCGGAAAAAGTATAGTAAGTAATGACAGCAATGGTATGTTAATAGCATTCGTAGACTTAGAGAAAACTTTTGACAGTTTTTTTTTTTTTAATAATTTGAGGGTTACAGGCTTGAAACACAGATAGTGAACGGTTATTTATGACTTATGCAGAAACCAGACTGCTGTTACAATGGTCGGATTACATGCAAAGAAAGGCAGTGATTCAGACGGGAGTCAGATAACGTTTCTGGCCTATTACCGTTATCATCCAGTCTACATTGGAGAAGCTGCGAAGCTTAAGCAACTAAGGAGAAATTTGGAAGACGAGTTCAGAGTGAAGAAGTAAAAATTAGGCTTGCCGACGAGACTGTAATTTTCTCAGGGGAGGCTATGATTTGAAAGAGTGTCTTCAGAAGAGATTGAATGACGAACATCAACAAAAGTAAAATAAGGGTAATGGAATGCAGTCGAATTATAAGAGATGATCAAAAATTTTCCGTTCTAAGGCGGTACAGTCCAGAATCGGCATGTGAATCGTGCGAAATCGCCGTGAGCATTGAGGCAATCATCTCACTGACACACCACGTTGAAAATAACCGTTTGGTAAAACACCGTGACCTGGTGCGTGAAAAAGTCCATAACTACCTGCTGCACTTACTCGTCGACCCTTTTCAAAGGACCGAATGCGTGATAATTGCATGGGAAGAGTGCTCGAGTGCCTCCCACTTGACTTGGTGAATTTTCTGCGTCACCATATTTGGGAAATGGGGGCGTGCATCTTAATGAACTAGCAGCGCCATTCCACGACGGTGTTTTTCTACAGATATGCTGGCCCTATACGCTTTTTTCATTTTTCAATGGATGTCTACTGATGTTTGTCATTCGGCAGCCAAGAAAAAAATAACACCACGTTGGTCCTGTTCGCATTCGATAATAGCGTTCATGTTTCCGCATTTATCTTACACACCTCGGAAAGACAGGAATGATACACCAATCCATAGCCTACATGTAGGTGCTTATACAGGGTGGTCCATTGATAGTGACCGGCCCAAATATTTCACGAAATAAGCGTCAAACGAAAAAACTACCAAGAACGAAACTTGTCTAGCTTGAAGGGGGAAACGAGATGGAGCTATGGTTGGCCCGCTAGATGGCGCTGCCATAGGTCAAACGAATATCAACTGCGGTTTTTTTTTTAAATAGGAACCCCCATTTTCTATGGCGCTGTAATAGTCACAAACATATGGCTCACAATTTTAGACGAACAGTTGGTAACAAGTATGTTTTTTAAATTAAAATACAGGACGTAGGTACGTTTTAACATTTTATTTCGGTTGTTCCAATGTGATACATGTACCTTCGTGAGCTTATTATTTCTGAAAACGCATGCTGTCACAGCGTGATTACCTGTAAATACCACATTAATGCAATAAATGCTCAAAATGATGTCCGTCAACCTCAGTGCATTTGGAAATACGTGTAACGACATTCCTCTCAACAGCGAGTAGTTCGCCTTCCGTAATGTTCGCACATGCATTGACAATGCGCTGACGCATGTTGTCAGGCGTTGTCGGTGGATCACGATAGCAAATATCCTTCAACTTTCCCGACAGAAGGAAATCCAGGGACGTCAGATCCGGTGAACGTGCAGGCCATGGTACGGTGCTTCGACGACCAAACCACGTTTCATGAAATATGCTATTCAATACCGCCTCAACCGCACGCGAGCTGTGTGCCGGACATCCATCATGTTGGAAGTACATCGCCATTCTGTCATCCAGTGAAACATGTCGAAGTAACATCGGTAGAACATTACGTAGGAAATCAGCATTCATTGGACCATTTAGATTGCCATCGATATAGTGGGTGCCAATTTTCCTTTCTCCCATAATGCCGCACCATCATTAACCCGCTTGGTCGCTGATGTTCCACTTGTCGCAGCCATCGTGGATTTTCCGTTGCCCAATAGCGCGTATTATGCCGGTTTACGTTACCGCTGTTAGTGAATGACGTTTCGTCGCTAAATAGAACGCGTGCAACAAAATCTGCCGTCGTCCCGTAATTTCTATTGTGCAAAGTGGCAGAACTGTACACGACGTTCAAAGTCGTCGCCATGCAATTTTTGGTGCGTAGAAATATGGTACGGGTGCAGTCGACGTTGATGTAGCATTCTCAACACCGACGTTTTTGAGATTCCCGATTCTTGCGCACTTTGTCTGCAACGGATTAGACGCGACAGCAGCTAAAGCACCTACTTGGGCATTATCATTTGTTTGTTTGCAGGTCGTGGTTGACGTTTCACATGTGGCTGAACACTTCCTGTTTCCTTAAATAACGTAACTATCCGGCGAACGGTACGGACACTTGAATGATGTCATCCAGGATACCGAGCAGCATACGTGGCACACGCCCGTTGGGCATTTTGATCACAATAGCCATACATGAACACGATATCGACCTTTTCCGCAATTGGTAATGGTCCATTTTAACACGGGTAATGTATCACGAAGCGAATACCGTCCGCACTGGCGGAATGTTGCGTGATACCACGTACTTATACGTTTATGACTATTACAGTGCCATCTATCACAAAGCGAGAATGTGGTCCAACTAAAACATTCATATTTCTTTACGTACTTCACGAATATGTAATAAAAATGGGAGTGCTTATTTAAAAAAACGCAGTTGATATGCGTTTGACCTATGGCAGCGCCATCCAGCGGGCCAACCATAGCGCCATCTGGTTTCCCCCTTCAAGCTAGACCAGTTCCGTTCTTTGTAATTTTTTCGTTTGATGCTTATTTCGTGAGATATTTGGCCCGGTCACTATGAGTGGACCACCCTGTATACACCCATCGGAGCCGCACGACTTTTCTTATATGCTGCAACAATGCCCCCAAACGGAAAACCGAGCGAGGCGGCTATGAGGTTATCACACTCGACTAGCATTCCGCAGGACGACGGTTCAAATCCACATCCGGCAATCCAGATTAAGGTTTTTCGTCGTTACCCTTAATACCGGGATGATTCCTTTGAAAACGTCACGGCAAATTCCCTTCCTTATGCTGCGTTTCTAATGACCTATTTGTCGACGGGACGTTAAACTCCAATCTTATATCCTTTTATTTAAGCGGAAAGTTTTTAATATCCCCTTATAAGGCAGGACACGTTAATAGAATTTGTTTATGAAGTAAAACTGTAAGAGTAGTTGTGTTATTTCGGTAGCAAAATAACGGCGAACGGCGTTGATCGAAATCGAAATAGAGACGATATAAATGGATATAGGCAATAGCAAAAAAAAAAAAAAAAAATCCTGAGAAAGAGAAAGTTGTTTACTTCGAACGTAAATTTAAGTGTTAGGAATTTTTTTCTGAAGGTATATGTCCGAAGTGTAGCCTTGTACGTAGGTGAAGCAGTGATTATATACATTTCAGAAGAGAACAGAAGGTTTTGAAACGTTGTGTTATGAAAGATTGCTGAAATTTTATGACTAGATCAAGTAACTAATGAGGAGATACTGATTCAAAGTAGAGAAAAAAAGCTATGGCACAACTTGAATGAAAAAAAGGCATCGATGCAATTTGTAGTCAGGTTGGTAATGGAGGTAAGTGAGGGGGGTAAAACACATAGAGAGATACGTAAGCGTGAATACAGTACGGAGGTTCAAATGGGTGTAGGTTGCAGGAGCTGTGCTCTAATGAATAAGGTTGCACAGGATAGACAAACTGCATAACCAGTCTTCGAACTGAAAAGTGCAACAACGCTAACAGTTCCCAAAAACATCTAAAAAAATATTAAAAATGCTTACAGTAACTCAGACTCTCAGAGAAAGGTGCGTCGAATTTTAAGTAACTCAAGAAGACACATGATACCGAGTAAAGAAAATACGGAAGCCGTCCTTCAGCATTGAGTTTGAACTCTGAAAACAGGTGTGTCAGTTTGATATAGCGTTAATGAACGTAAACACCAACTATGAATGTACCTCTAGACCTATACTCCGAAAGCCACCTTACGATGTGTGTGGAAGCTTAATTTTGGAACTATCGTTTCTTCCCTTCGCTGTTCCATTAGCGAATGTTGCGCGAGAAGAAAGACCGACTTTAAACGTCTGTATGAGCACTGATCTCTTTGCATAACCCAGCACTACGGTAGAAACGAGTGAACTTCTGCATATCACATATGAAGATGAACCTGAAAGGCTCGAAAACTAGTTAACGGAAATGAATGAATTTCATAAGCGACTGGTCGCACCTGTCTCTATTGGCATGTTATCTAAATTCTTTGCTTTTTTTCATCGTGATTATTTCGCGAGACGTATGCAGGAGGAAGCAAAATGCTGCCTGATTCTTCTTGGAACGAGTGTTGTCAGAATTACTTCAACCGTAACCTTCCGCGAAATGCACACGCTACGCCTGCTATTGTTGAGCATCTCCGTAACGCTTTCGCGCTTCCAATGTAATCCCGTGACGAAACGCGCTGCGCTTTGTTGGGTTTAATGTCTCATCTATTGACCCCACCTAAAAAGGGTTCCCACCACATGAGCAGTACTCAAGAATCAGTCGAAGAAAGGATTTGTAAACTATTTCTTAGCTTACCATGACCATAGCAGTTAAGTCCCATAGTGCTCAGAGCCATTTTTTGAACCAAGATAAAATTTCTTTTCGTTTGACGTTTCCACAGGCGCCCGAGGCTGTTTCTCAATTCAGGTAAGATAGTTTTTATTAATTTAATAGCCTAGGTCTCAGTTCCATTTGTGTACGATATGGTAACTTAATAAGAGGGTTATTTTAATTTGGTGCACTTTCATTGACGCCCTTAAGGCGTGTAATGACAAGTTCATGTCTGCGACATTTCTGTCTTCAGTTATGTTGCTCGGGAAGCTGTTTATACGAACCTATTCGATTCGTATTGTATTTGACCACGTAACGAAGACTGAATGACAACTCGAAAGATATTTTCATAACGTATTTTCACTCTGTAGTGGAGTGCGCGCTGATATGAAACTTCCTGGCAGATTATAACTGTGTATCGGACCGGGACTCGAAGCCGGGACCGGGTAGAGCAGTTGACCGTGGAAGGCAAATGTCCCGGGCTCGAGTCCCGGTCCGCCAATCAATTTCAATATGCCAGGAAATGTCAATTCGGAACAATATTTTCCCATTGCAGTGCCCACAGAGTGTGTATTTTGCGATTGGTGTCGTGAAACACACTGGACCATCTTCTGCACGGCGCCTTCTTCACGGACGTGAAACGTGAAGCAAGGCCAGGCGCCACTTGCTTGCAGAACACAATGTCCCCATAAGGCGGTCTGACTTTCCCGGCGACCCGATCTAATCGATAGACCACACAATGGAACAATACGTAGCTAATGGTGACTTTCACAACACTAGTGTGCACTGTCCGCTGTGTCTCTACGATGGAATTTACAAGGCGATGCGGCCGATGTATCCGGGCTCTCGTGTCGCTTCATTTATATGCCTTTGCATAATAATAATCCGGTGCTTAGCTACGTACGACTTCACAATAGCGACCACTCCACTCCCGAGCAGTTGCATTGTCTTTAACTACCTGAACTGGTACAATTCATTTATTTTGCTCCGCCGAACTTATTAGTTTATTTCAGATGTTAACTTTTCAGAGCTTTTATGTTTTGAAAGGCAGGTACAACATTCATTCCATTCTAGAGATCAAACGGAAAGTACCATACAATTTTCTCGAATTTGTCTGTTGGAAGCTGTGCTTTTGCATGTGTACAGTCTGTTTGTGTAGGATAATACGATGAGGCCCAGTCAGGCTCGGCTAGAGTCCACGTACCGTAGTAATGTGTATAGGTTTAGTGCATCAGTGAACTAGATATTGTTTTTGGCAGTTCGGCGCAAATGGCTCTGGGCACTGTGCGACTTAACTTCTGAGGTCATCAGTCCCCTAGAACTTAGAACTAATTAAACCTAACCAACCTAAGGACATCACACACATCCATGCCCGAGGCAGGATTCGAACCTGCAACCGTAGCGGTCGCTCGGCTCCAGACTGTAGCGCCTAGAACCGCACGGCCACTCCGGCAGCACTGATTTAGGCAAAGTTTCTCCGTTTGTATCTGGCAAACACAACACATACATACAAAATATGACAACGCACAGGACGGACCTACCAAGATTCGCAGGGTATGGGCAATCATGATAATCGCGTGGGAAGGTACCTTTGTTCCGTTGGAGTAAGGAAGTAGTTCACAGCCACAAAAATCAGATCAAGGATGTCCGGAAATTCATACTGTATTGACTGTGCAAGCCAAAATACTAACACTAAAAAGAGAGAAGAAAAAGAACCGTTGCCGTAAGTATCCCTTCAAATACGGAAATATGATTATATTTTGAAGTCGTAATAACCAGTTGTAGCAACTCCAGTTCACTTAGGCGGGTAGAAAATAAACCTGCGAGCAAATAGAAAAAACAAATGGAATTTTCCCAATCTACTCGGAACATAGATGCGAGGGATGATAGTAATTATAGACGTTCCTATTTTCTTTTGAATGCATACTGTTTGTAGCTGTACTTCGTGACTAAAAAAAAACAGTATGAAAGATTTTCCAGTTATTTTCACGCTGAATATTCTGTCTTATCAGCACTATTGCTATATAATATGTTCCATTTGACTATGAAGTATAAATGAACATGAAGTTTTACACATATTACTAGTACCGGCTTCTTAAATAAATTGTTTTGAATGGTACTGTACAATACCGCGATTGCGGTCGTTGTTCCGAGTAACCATCATTGACTTCAGCAATGATAACTGAAAAATGTGACGCAGGAGGAACACTTAAGAAATACGCAAGAGGGCTTTTGTCTCAAAAGCGGGTCCAGACATCCCGAAACATAGCCTTTTCTTCTGTTTTAAAACATTTCCGAAAAAAGGCTTGTCGGCTAGTTCATTTAATCCCGACTGAACCAAATTTCTGCTGCGTCTCTGTGGATAAGGTTCAGGAAATAAAAACATACCAATGGTAGCCAATTTCTCTGAGCATCGAAGAAAAAGAGTTCGACTACCATACATTCCTGATTCCAACAATGTACCATTCAGTTATGGAAGTGTATGTTACAAGTTGGAAAGGCGTCATTCTGCTTGGCATTGATTCTACTAGTCCTTGACAGGATTTCTTGGTACCAGATGTCTACGCACAGGTCAAGCAATTCTCACAAATTACGGGATGGTGGTGCACGGGCACGCAGCTAGCGCCCAATATGTGTTTCAGTGGGTACAAATCAGACACATTTTCTGTCCAAGACATCAAAGTGAGTTCACTATAATGTCCCTCAAACCACTGTAACACGATTCTGACCTTCCAACAAGGACAGGTATCCTGCAGGAAGATGTCATCGCCATAGGGGGAGACCTCAAGCATGAGGCGATGCAGGTGGCCCGCAATAATGTTCACGTAGTTCGTTGCTGTCTTCATACATTCGGTTACCGCCACAGATTTCATGGAAGCCCAACTCAACGTACCCCACAGCATAATTCTGTTCTCACCAGCCTGCATCTCTTACGCCATGCATGTTTCGTGCAACCATTCGCCTGGATACGGCTTGTAAGGACCCTACCATCAAACTGGTGTAACAAGAAATGCGATTCATTCGACAGGCGACATGTTTCTATCGATCCACGTTGAAAACTCTGTGACACTGTGCCCACTACAATCGCAACCGACAATGTCGCTGGGTCAGCACAGGAACAGGTAATGTTTGCGTGATGTGGAGCTCCATTTTTGACAATGGCCTTCCAGCGGGGTGCTCCGAAATACTTGTGCCTGTGCCAATGTTGTACTCTGTCTTCAGATCAGCCACAGATCGCTGCCTATCCTGGGTTACACGGTAGGGGGTCCTTCGACCTCTTCGTTTCGTGATAAGTGATCGTCCAACACCATACGGCCTACTCGTCTTTCAACTACATTTCACAGGTGCTCACGACAGTAGCAGGCCAGCAGGCGACCAATTTCGCCGTTTCAGAATTTCTCGTTTCCAGTCGCAGCGCTACAACAACGTGCCCTTTGTAAAACCGCTTAAATCGTTGGATTTCCACATTTTTGGCCCATATCTTCGCCATAACCGCTGCCCATTCGTCACTCATCCGCTTACATTCTTTCGTGCTGCGTCATGTCCATGCAACACCACCAGGAGGCATTCGACCTAGCGGTGAGCAGTGATCAAAATGTTTTGTCTCATCAGTGTGGAACACGCCAGAGCCGATAGCGCTAACGTGCGCTTTTGGGGCGTGCGTGATGTCCTTAGGTTAGTTAGGTTTAAGTAGTTCTAAGTTCTAGGGGACTGATGACTGCAGCAGTTAAGTCCCATAGTGCTCAGAGCCATTTGAACCATTTGATCTTCGTACTACCTTTGTAGGCAGCAGTTGGGCAGTCTGAATAGGGCTAATCAGTGAGTATTGTTCACGTTTGCTTTTCTCAGACACATCTTGTGGAATGATTCCCTTGTGTCCGGTTAGGTGGCTGAGCATTCCCTTCATGCCTCGCACAACGTCGTGCGACACTTTCTTTCTTGGACTCGCTGTAAATCTGTTGGAAACAAAGTTTTCTTACTTCAGAGACGTCAAGTTTCCATTACCGTCGACTATGAGCTGGCGGCGTATTTGTGGCGGTGCTTAGTGCCGTTAGGAGACCAGTGCGTGCCTGGGGCTCTTGAGCACTCCACTTCAGGGGCCTCCGGGTAGCCGGAGTGCCGACCTCGGATACTAACTGGTTCATGCAATGAGGGACCCCTCGCGGAAACTGAAAATCACTTCTAATTGCAACGCGCTTCTAATGACGCCGTAGCTGACGGGGGATTAAACCTTAAGCTTCCTATCTCACTTCCTTTGCGTGGGAAATGTAAAGTGACTGTCATCTGATGGTGCGAAAAAGATGTCTATCTTGTTGGATCTCTGGAACCGCGCTGCTGCTACTGTCGCAGGTTCGAATCCTGCCTCGGGCATGGGTGTGTGTGATGTCCTTAGGTTAGTTAGGTTTAAGTAGTTCTAAGTCTAGGGGACTGATGACCTCAGATGTTAAGTCCCATAGCGCTCCAAGCCATTTGAACCACTTCTGAACCATATGAACCTACAGCAAGTAAGATATTTTGTTCTCGCAACTGTAACGGGCAGTACTACTTCGTTCACATTGGTGCCAACACACTGGACCGCATGCAACAGGTTTTCTCCGGTATTAATTTACTACACTGGTGTGCAAGACTTAAGGACCAAAATAGAAACTTTCGCATCATGTGCCACCGCCATGTGTAACAACATCTACTACAGTCTCCTACAGAAGGTAACTGAAAGAAATGTGTAATGAGACTAAAAGAATGGTGTTAGCGCACGTGAAACCCCTGCAATATGTATCCCACACGTGCTCGATGGAATGTAAGTCGGCAGAACGGACACGGCTTATTGAACATGGTAGAAAAAAAGCATCCTTTCTCGTATGATTTCTTCTAATGAAATATAAATTAGTGACATATCGGTGGCTAAAGTTTTCAAAAATTTGTATGCTCAGAGACTTAAATTAGACCTGTCACCTTATACCTTTAGTGGAACGGTCACAGGCACGGAGTGTGATCTTGAAAGGTTGCCTGTTCGTATCCTGTTGTGTGCAGACATTTTTCATTCACTTTCTTGTTTTCTGAAAGATACTGGGCCTTTCATTTTGATTCATTAGACGTATCTTCCGTAATACCTCACCTATACAGGGTGAGTCACCTAACATTACCGCTGGATATATTTCGTGAACCACATCAAATACTGACGAATCGACTCCACAGACCGAACGTGAGGAGAGGGGCTAGTGTAATCGGTTAATACAAACCATAAAAGAATGCACGGAAGTACGTTTTTAACACAAACCTACGTTTTTTTAAATGGAACCCCGTTAGTTTTGTTAGCACATCTGAACTTATAAACAAATACGTAATCATTGCCGTTTGCTGCATTGTAAAATGTTAATTACATCCGGAGATATCGTAACCTAAAGTTGACGCTTGAGTACCACTCCTCCGCTGTTCGATCGTGTGTATCGGAGAGCACCGAATTACGTACGGATTCAAAGGGAACGGTGATGGACCTTAGGTACAGTAGAGACTGGAACAGCTCGTTACGTCCACATGCTAACACCTTTTTATTGGTCTTTTTCACTGACGCACATGTACATTACCATGAGGGGTGAGGTACACGTACACACGTGGTTTCCGTTTTCAATTACGGAGTGGAATAGAGTGTGTCCCGACATGTCAGGCCAATAGATGTTCAATGTGGTGGCCATCATTTGCTGCACACAATTGCAATCTCTGGCGTAATGAATGTCGTACACGCCGTAGTACATCTGATGTAATGTCGCCGCAGGCTGCCACAATACGTTGTTTCATATCCTCTGGGGTTGTAGGCACATCACGGTACACATTCTCCTTTAACGTACCCCACAGAAAGAAGTTGAGAGGTGTAAGATCAGGAGAACGGGCTGGCCAACTTATGCGTCCTCCACGTCCTATGAAACGCCCATCGAACATCCTGTCAAGGGTCAGCCTAGTGTTAATTGCAGAATGTGCAGGTGCACCATCATGCTGATACCACACACGTCGACAGTTTCGAGCAACGTTGGCAGATCATTCTGTAGAAACGCGATGTATGTTGCAGCTGTTTGGGCCCCTGCAATGAAGTGAGGACCAATGAGGTGGTCGCCAATGATTCCGCACCATGCATTTACAGTCCACGGTCGCTGTCACTCTACCTGTCTGAGCCAGCGAGGACTGTCCACGGACCAGTAATGCATGTTCCGTAGATTCACTGCCCCGTGGTTTGTGAAACCCGCTTCATCGGTAAACAGGTAGAACTGCAACGCATTCTCTGTTAATGCCCATTGACAGAATTGCACTCGATGATTAAAGTCATCACCATGTAATTGCTGATGTAGCGACACATGAAACGGGTGAAAGCAGTGACGATGCAGTATGCGCATGACACTACTTTGACTCAGTCCACCGGCTCTCGCAATGTCCCGTGTACTCATGTGTGGGTTCATGGCAACAGCAGCTAACACACCAACTGCACCCGCTTCTCCTGTGACGGGCCTGTTACGGACCCGTTTGCGTACTACGACATACCTGTTGCATACAGTTGGCGGTAGATGTTTTGCAATGTGCGGCACGTTGGATGCTCTCTGTCCGGATACCGTTCTGCATACACCCTGCAGGCTTCAGTTCCATTTCGTCTTCACTCGCCATAGATGAGTATCATCTCCGCCTTTTCAGAGTTCGAATACACCATGGTCACAGTTCCTAAAACACTACACTATCACAGACGTCTGGTAACACGGTGTACTACAGTTGGTCTGCGTGTGGAGACGACTGCAGAACAACAATAGCAGCAAGCGCTACATGCGGACACTGCGACAGCTAGACCAAACCACAACAGTGCACTACAGCCACACTCATAAACACGGTCGTCATTGTAAACAGATGCTGCTCGCCGACCGTGGCCCGTGTTTGTTACAACACGCAACTGAACGTCGGGGGTTCCAAGTGTCAACTTTAGGTTACAATATCTCCGGATGTAATTAACATTTTACAATGCAACAATCGGCACTGATTACGTATTTGTTTATATGTTCAGATGTGCTAACAAAACTAACGTGGTTCCATTTAAAAAAACGTAGGTTTGTGTTAAAAAACATACTTCCGTGCATTTTTGTATGGTTTGTATTAAACAATTACACTAGCCCCTCTCCTCACGTTCGGTCTGTGGAATCGGTTCGTCAGTATTTGATGTGGTTTACGAAATATATCTAGCGGTAACGTTAGGTGACTCACCCTGTATACATAGCCATTCAGGAATAACTTTGTTCGACTTTGTGAAGGTCAAAGGGGACCAATGAATTACCAGACTGCTTTTAAAGACAATGACTCACTTGCTGGTACTTCAGTATTTTTTTTATTCACGCACTGAAAATCTTTCTAGATTTTGGGGTACATCTTTCCTTTATAAATACTGTGTGCATGAATGTGACAAAAACGCTTACACACTACCGGCCATTAAAATTGCTACACCAAGAAGAAATGCAGATAATAAACGGGTATTCACTGGACAAATATATTATACTAGAAATGACTTGTGATTACATTTTCACGCAATTTAGGTGCATAGATACTGAGAAATTAATACCCAGAACAACCACCTCTGGCCGTAATAACGGCTTTGATACGCCTGAGCATTAAGTCAAACAGAGCTTGGATGGCGAGTACAGGTACAGCTGCCCATGCAGCTTCCACACGATACCATAGTTCATCAAGAGTAGTTCAAATGGCTCTGAGCACTATGGGACTTAACAACTATGGTCATCAGTCCCCTAGAACTTAGAACTACTTAAACCTAACTAACCTAAGGACATCACACAACACCCAGCCATCACGAGGTAGAGAAAATCCCTGACCCCGCCGGGAATCGAACCCGGGAATCAAGAGTAGTGACTGGCGTATTGTGACCAGCCAGTTGCTAGGCCACCATTGACCAGACGTTTTCAATTGGTGAGAGATCTGGAGAATGTGTTGGCCAGGGCAGCAGTGAACATTTTGTGTATCCAGAAAGGCCCGTAAAGGACCTGCAACATGCGGTAGTGCATTATCCTGCTGAAATGTAGGGTTTCGCAGGGATCCAATGAAAGGTAGAGCCACGGGTCGTAACACATCTGATATGTAATGTCCACTGTTCAAAGTGCCGTCAGTGCGAACAAGAGGTGACGAGACGTGTAACCAATGGCACTCCATACCATCATGCCGGGTGATACGCCAGTATGGCGATGACGAATTCACGCTTCCAATGTGCGTTCACCGCGATGTCGCCAAACACGGATGCGGCCATCATGATGCTGTAAACAGAACCTGGATTCATCCGAAAAAAATGACGATTTGTCATTCGTGCACTCAGGTTCGTCGTTGAGTACACCATCGCAGGCGCTCCTGTGTGATGCAGCGTCAAGGGTAGCCGCAGTCATGGTCTCCGAGCTGATAGTCCATGCTGATGCAAACGACGTCGAACTGTTCGTGCATATGGTTGTTGTCTTGAAAACGTCCCCATCTGTTGACTCGGGGATCGAGACGTGGTTGCATGATCCGTTCCAGCTATGCGGATAAGATGCCTGTCATCTCGACTGCTAGTGATAAGAGGCCGTTGGGATCCAGCACGGTGTTCCGTATTACTCTCCTGAACCCACCGACTCCATATTCTGCTAACAGTCATTGGACCTCGACCAACGCGAGCAGCAATGTCGCGATACGATAAACTGCAATCGCGATAGGTTACAATCCGACCTTTATCAAAGTCGGAAACGTGATGGTACGCATTTCTCCTCCTTACACAAGGCATCACAACAACGTTTCACCAGGCAACGCCGGTCAACTGCTGTTTGTGTATGAGAAATCGGTTGGAAACTTTCCTCATGTCAGGACGTTGTAGGTGTCGCCACCGGCGCCAACCTTGTGTGAATGCTCTGAAAACCTAATCATTTGCATATGACAGCATCGTCTTCCTGTCGGTTAAATTTCGCGTCTGTAGCATATCATCTTCGTGGTGTAGCAATTTCAATGGCCAGTAGTATTTACACACACACACACACACACACACACACACACACACTTAACTCTGACATGAAGAAGGGCTACAGAAAATTCAACAGAAATATTGCACAAAATTATGACTTTTTTATTTTGGTAAAAAAATTTTCAGTAGCCAGGATCGCATAAATGCATCTTTATATTTGACAGGCGGTTCCGACATGTATCCTCCAGTCTTTAAAAAATTTTGTTACTAAACGTGAAGACCAGAACATAACATTTGTATCTGTCGAAACCAGGTGTTAAAAATGAAGACGAAATCATGCGATCTTGGTTAAGAAAGTTTTTTGCCGTGTAAAACAGATCGTGCCTTCTAATTTTTCAACATGAGAAAATTCAACTTCTTTTTTAATTTTATCATCCCAGACGTCCAGAATTGCTACAGAGTGGCTCCAGGAACATTCTACTGAGTTTAAACACTTTCAATGGACAGCAGAATGCGCAGACATGAACATTATTTAGCATATCTGGGATGCCTTTCAACGTGCTGTTCAGAAGAGATCTCCAACATTTCGTACTGTTACTGATTTATGGACACCCTTATAGGATTCGCGGTGTCAATTCACTCCAGCACTACTTCAGACATTAGTCGAGTCCATGCCACATCGTGTTGCGGCACTTCTGCGTGCTCGCGGGGGCCATACACGATATTAGGCAGGTGTACCAGTTTCTTTGGCTCATCAGTGTATAAGCCGAACGGTGTAGAGACGTATTACGAACCTGTAGCCTCAGATATAAATGAGCTAATGAGGCGAAGTCCATCAGTGTCCACTTGTGCAGCAATACGATGTCGATTTGAGGCACGTGTTAACTCGTAGCGGTCCCGCGGCGCTGTGCGTAGCCGCTCCAGGCTCGAGAGGCCTCGCGAGCTGCCGGCTGGCCAGTTGCGGCGCGCTCCTCACTCGTCAGGCACGGCAGAGGCCGCCGGCGTCATACCTCAGACGGCGGCTGCCTGCAAATCGATGCTCCGCGTTGCGCCGCGTGGCTAATTGCTCGCGACCTTGCGGTGACGTCACGTCAGGGCTGGAGGCTGCTCGCCCCCTCTGTTAATTACTGCCCCCACCAGGGACAAGGTCAAGGTCGAGCAGCGTTTCCCCCTCTACTCACTCGCTGCTGCTCTCGTGCTTTGCCGGCGCAGACTAGCGAGATCATCAGAGCAGATCATTTGTTCGACGGTGTACATTGTACGCACGCAGACCTTCACACGGTTGGCTGGATAACGGGAGTGCAGTTTCTTTCCGTTTCCGTTTGCTTACTGTTACGTTACCACTACTTTACACCATGTACATGCCCTGCGTGTTAGTACATGACCGTCAGTCAGTTTTGGGTTGTTTTTAATAACTTGATGTTTACGTGCATGGTAATCTTTTATACGTTTTTGAACAGGTATTGAGCACAGAAAGCCGGCCGGTGTGGCCGTGCGGTTAAAGGCGCTTCAGTCTGGAACCGCGTGACCGCTACGGTCGCAGGTTCGAATCCTGCCTCGGGCATGGATGTATGTGATGTCCTTAGGTTACTTAGGTTTAATTAGTTCTAAGTTCTAGGCGACTGATGACCTCAGAAGTTAAGTCGCATAGTGCTCAGAGCCATTTGAACCATTTTTTTGAGTACAGAAAATAGGTTACTGGGGAAAAAAAGAAATGGCCAAGAGGGAGTAAGACTCGCATGCTGAGGGTTCCGTGCAAATTTAATAATGCGTGTGTGTATATAGTTCAGCCGTCCTGGGAATCGCGAATCTCAACGATTTTTCCCTGTTACCGATAACGGCACTGGCAAAGTTTGGTTCCGGGAATTCCAAGATCGTATCAAAATCTCACCAGGAGTTGTTCAAATGGTTCAAATGGCTCTGAGCACTATGGGACTTAACTTCTGAGATAATCAGTCCCCTAGAGCTTAGAACTACTTGAACCTAACTAACCTAAGGACATCACACACATCCATGCCCGAGGCAGGATTCGAACCTGCGACTGTAGCGTCTAGAGCCGCTCAGTCGTCCCGGCCGGCTCACCAGGAGTTCCTCGGACTACCCGGACATACAAGCGGACTTCTGTTTGTATATATTGAGAGAGAAGATATAATAAACATATTTTATTTACTGACTGAAACATGATTACAACTTACATTTTATGTTTGCACGGAGCCAAGTTCGTCTGTTATGCTTCTGACGGATGATGAATGCAAGGTATGTTCAAATGGCAAAAAGATATTTTTATGTGATATAATTGCTATGTAAAAAGTTTCAGATTTTTTACTTTGCTTGTATTCTTAAAGCTTCCTTCCTGCCAAATTTCACGATACTGGGTCAAATGGAAATACCCCGTAACTTTAGATGAGTGAGTTTGCAAGTACCAAAATATGTGACATAAGTGACCGAATCTTCTGACTGCGTTGACCTAGAGCTTAATTTTTTTTACATTGCGAAGGGACCAAAGGCCTTAATATGTAACATACGTTTGAGCTTGATACATCTACCCGCTCCCGAGAAGAAGGGTTTTCCACGGTCGGACTGACAGACAGATGGATGAACAGACAACAAAATGATCTTATTAGGATTCCGTTTTTACAGACTGAGGCACAGACACCTAAAAATGGGTGCTATTTAAAAAAAAGAAGTACTGCTGACCAGATCTTCGTAACCTACAAAGTTACCAAAGTTACAAGAAAGGAAATTATGCAGGTTAGTGTCGCTATGGTATCTAAACACACACACACACACACACACACACACACACACACACACACACGCGCGCGCGCGCGCGCGCCAAAAGGTTTGCTGACGCTTCCCGGTGACGCTAGGCATCTTTTGTGATTGACTATGTCCTGAGAGACGAAGGCGTTATACGGCGTGCGTATGATGGTACTGTGTGTTGTCTATAATAGAGTAAACTGTAAACTGCTTCTTCTGACGATGGGCAGCGGGTGAGGGGGGGGGAGCTGGAACACGGCGAAAGTGAAGTTCCTGATTCGTTTCCAAAATAGCGTTCTCCGCTTAAAGACACTAAAAGTAAACTGAACTCCACGCGAACAGGTCATGAAGGCCCAACGGTACCGACAGGCCGCCGTATCGTCCCACGGTCGTCACTGGATGAGAACATGGAGGGGCATGTGGTTAGCACACCGCTCTCCCGGCCGTATGTCAGTTTACGAGACCGGAGCCGCTACTCCTCAATCAAGTAGCTCGTCAGTTTTCCTCACAAGGGCTAAATGCATCCCGCTTGCCGAAAGCACTCGGCAGACCGGATGGTCGCCCATCCAGTGCTTAACTTGGGTGATCTTACGAGAACCGGTGTTACCACTGCGGAAGGCCGTAGGCGTTTAAAGACACTTGGTGAATACTAAAGAACGCCAGTAAGCCACAGTGAACACTTTGTCCATTTGAGTTACCTTTATTTTTTACATTTCTAAACGCAGCCTAACCTATTTTTTTTTAAAAAAATAGGTAATACATCTGTCACGTGTAAAAGTCATAAATCACCTCATTTTATACGTCATAAGTCAAAGTAGTCCTATGTTTCATACTCAAGGAATCAGCTTGGGGAGCAGATGCAAGAATTCTGCATGTTTGTTCCAAGATTCCAGTGAAAGTCATTTGCCAATACCTCCTTCTTACGCTTTATAAAGTGTCAAATGTGTATTATTTTAATAAAATTCCAACACCAATGCACTTTTTTATCTAAAAACTATGACCACTTTCAGTCCACAAGACCATTATCCAGGGGTCTATACGAGGCATCTTATGACAACACAGAACGACTCAGTGTGTAGTTGTTGCGTCGTGTGGGTGACTGATAAGTGCTTGTACAGTGGAGTGCAGGGTTCGTGCTGTTAAGGGTGAAGAGAAGGGAGAGGGTCGAACCCGGTGCCGGCACATGGTCTATACCTCTCGTGTAACACTAAGGGGCCTTCCGAGGTTACCGACCCCATTCGTTGGAAGGATCGCCATCAACAATGTTACACATCCTGACTGAATGTGACAGTGTCAAAAGGTTTGGAATTTAATGCAAAACATTGGCGGAAAGACTGGTGATCAGGACCTTCTCCTCTTGGAGGTTAAATACTGTCACCGAAAACCATCCACCACCAGGATTCGAACCGGCTAACCTCCACATTGAGTGCAACCACACAAGCGTGCATTTGACATCTCGGAGACAGATAAACGCTTGATACACGTAATACATACGAGGCCTATTCGGAAAGTAAGACCCGATGGGCCGCGAAATAGAAACCACAGTGAACGTCCGATGAAGCTTTGCGCAGATATGTTGGGCAGTGTTTCTAGTATTCCCGCCAACCGCGTGATGTCGCTCGTTTCAGTTCTGAGAGCACAGCGGCCACGTAAACATGCCTAGAAAATAGTGTCTCCCGCCAAGTATGAGGGCCTAGTGAGAGATTTCCCCTGATGCCATGCAGCCCACATAAAACAACTGTCGTGTGTTTCCTTTTCGATGACAGTTCTCGGGCGCACTCTGCAGGGGCAGTGAAGATGCTCCTGCGGCGTTTTTGATTGGGAAGTGTTTTATCACCCATAATACAACCCGTCATTTGCTACCCCTGAGCTTCATCTCTGCTCACATAAACCACTGGCTATAAAGAAAACATTCTGGCAGACCAGCGCAGAGCCTTGGCAGCAAGCTCAGGGGGCTGCGTAATATGAAGAGGGCACTGAAAAGTTGGTACAAAGCTACGACAAATGTCTAAGTCGGAGAAGTGACATGTATAGAAGTAGCTGTAAGATGTAGCTAACTGTTGTAAGTAAAACATTTTTGATTTCCACAATGGTTTACATTTCGTGACCGATCGGACCTTACTTTCCAAATAGCCCTCGTATGGCATGGAAGATAAAATTAAAAATAATTTAAAACGTGCATGAAAGCCGTATTTATATAGTAGAGTGCATTGGATGATCGAGACAGTGATTTTTATAATTTAATTCATTACATAGGTCACATGTGTCCTCCATATGTCCACACGGCCTCATTTCGTTTCTAAATTAATTTTTGGCCTCAAGTGTTTAAATTCTTGTGATTAATTCTAAAGACATAATCGCCATCTTATGAGCGTGTGTTATCATAGCAAGACCGTAGATCCCACATCCATACATATTATAAAAGTGTACGTATGAATATATGTATCTATCTGTGAATGTTCGCTCCAGATCTCCTCCTAAATCGCTGGATCGATTTCAACCCAACTTCGCAAGCCAAATACTGCCCGGAAAAAAGCGGTGTGAGGAAAAAAAGAAAAAAAAAACACGTACCTATGAAAGAAGCTGGGTGTGAGAAAGAAGTGTAGTTCACGACATGCGCATACCAAGACTTTATGCAGCCAGTACTTGAGAACGAGTGGATTTGAGAAAAAATTATCACTTACTAGATGTTCGCTCTTCATGGTGCATTTTTAATTTATTACTTCGTTATTATTAATTGTACTCGCGACACATTTTGCAGACAATATTTATGGAATGAAGTGACAGAATCTTGGGATACCTTCTAATATCGTGTCGGAAATCCTTGTGCCCGGCGTAGTAACTCGACGTGGCATGAACTCAACAGTCGTTGGAAGTCCCCTGCAGGAATATTGAGCCATACTGCCTCTACAGCCGCCGTCTACAATTGCGAAAGTGTTGTCTGTGTAGCATTTTGTGCACTAACTGACCTCTCGATCACGTCCCATAAATATTCGATGGGATTCACGTCGGGCGATGTGGTCGCCTAGTCATTCGTTCGAACTATCCAGAATGTTCTTCAAACCATTCGCGAAGAACTGTGACCCAGTGACGTGGCGCATTTGTCACCCATAAAAATTCTATCGTTTTTTGGCAACGTGAAGTCCATGAATGGAGGAAAATGTTCTTCAAGTAACCGAACATAACCATTTTCAATCAATGATACATGTAAACACAGCATATACCATTATGGAGCAACTATGAGCTTGCACAGTGCTTGTTTGCAACTTGGGTCCATGGCTTTGTGGTGTCTGCGTCACACTCAAACCCTACAACCAGCTCTTATCGGCTGAAATCGGGACTCATCTGACCAGTCCACGGTTTTCCAGTCGTCTAGGGTCCAACCAATATGGTTACGAGCCCAGTAGTGGCGCTTCAGGCGATGTCGTGGTATTAGTGAAAGCACTGTCGTCGGTCGAGCGGATACTTTCATCGAGCGTTCGACATCGATTTCTGCGGTCATTTCACGCAGTGTTGTTTGTCTGATAACACTGACTACTCTACGCCAACTCCGCTGCTCTCGGTGAAGGCAGCCAACCACTGCGTTGTTTGTGGTGAGAGGTAATGCCAGAAATTCGTTATTCTCGGCACACTCTTGATATTCTGGATCTCGGCATGCTAAATTCCTTAACGACTTCCGAAATTGAAAGTCCAAAGCGCCTAGCTCCAACAACCATTCCGCGTTCAAAGTCTGTTAATTCCCGCCGTTCGGCCATAATCATGTCGGAAACCTTTCTAAGTGAAACCACCTGAGTACAGACAACAGCCCGCCAATGCAGTGTCCTTTTATATGATACTTACGCGATACTACCTGTAACCTCCCCCTCACTTATCGACCTTAATGACAGTGAAAAATTAAACCGCGTGCACCTAATGGAAATTTGGGAAAAGCAATCGTCACCGAAGTTAATTTGTCGGAAAAGAGGGAGGAAAGGGTTACATCTAAATGAAAGGAAAAATGCAAATGAAACTGGTGGAAATTAATTTTGAAAAGGGGTAAAGTTAATAAAGAAAGTAAATGTGCGGCCGTTACGTTAACAATTAACTAGCGGTAATTAGATATTTGAGATTTGGGGGAAATTACGGTCGCCAGTCCTAAGGACAATTACTATAGTAACTGAAAAAGAAAGGTTATTACACATATAATTAGCACTAGAAGCGTGGCAACTAAAGGTTGACACTTGTAGTGTGAAAACTGAAAGTTTGTCAGAAGTAATAAATTTCGCTACACGCTGACTTAATTTAGCAAGAGATTTAATAAAACCGGAAAATCGAAAGTTAATTTAGTGACTGAAGTTAATAGTGAGCTTTCTTTCTGAAGCACATCGAAATTCAGTAAAATACGGTTAGTCTTGTACTACCTCAACAATAATTTCAAAAGCTACTTGAATCTACGCAATTTAGAAATAAGAGATTTAACTTTGATGATCTTGAATTAAATGATTCTGAACAATTAACAATAGTAAAATTTAGTACGTACCAAGCTGAGCTGCAGTCACAGGTAAGCTAAAATACGGTAACAAAACTCGCACTCTTAATTTGTGCTTGTGTAATCTAAATATTGTAGCCAGCTCTGAACACCTTAACTGAACTTTGAAATTAAAGCAGTGAAATCGAATGATGCTGGCGTTTGAATTTCAACGACACTCGGGTTCATTCCGGAAAAGGAAGGGACCCTGCTTGGTAATGCAATTGGGACAATGAGCAACAAAGGTTCATGCTACGTTGCTGTAATTTTGTGATTTGAAAAGTTTGAAAAGCTGAGGTCTGCCATACTGTTCTAAAACTTTACGTGCTTCCAGTCTTCCTTGTTGGTTGATTGAAGGTTTGAAGTCGTCGATCGAGGAGGTGGCGACAGTCACTCATTGTCGGCCGTCGCTGTTGCAGAAGCTGGATGTTGGCGCGCCTCCTTCTCGACACGGTCACCAGGCGAAACGGGCTCTTGATGTGCGCCAGCTAATGCTTCCCGTCCGCGACACCGTGTCAGAAACTATCATAGGAAGTCGAGCGCAACTACATGCTGCCAAACCCCGAAAGCGCGGCAACTCGCGGGAGCGTCACACAACACACCTGCTCCACTCGCTACTCCAGCCAGACTCTCTCTGCTCTGCCCGCGCTGCACGCGGTATAGTTGACACTACCAAAGATCCTAAACACTTTGGTTCTCCACACGACCTATCGATGTATTCGTTCGATAGCATAGTTTTCCCTAGGCAAGACCCAGCGTAAAAATACAAATAATATTTACAAAAGAAACCAATTATACATCGACATAAATGCATAAATATATATAAAAATAGTGAAACAATTACAATAAAGAGACAGAAATGTCATATCTTCAGGTGACAAAATAAGGAAAAAATTTATAGTACAATCGATGGAAACAGGAGGATATCCATTTCCGGCGTTACATACCGTCAAATGTATATGTGTATATCGCTATCCCGTGACTTCTGTGACGTCATTGTTTACCACTGGATGTACCTGCAAAGTTATATCGTTGTATGCCACATATATCAGGAGTATGAAATAATAAAAATTGAGCTGCCTGAAAATGAAAGTGCATGGCGAAATTCGCTAGAGATACAGGTGAAATATGTCTAGAAATATTTGCGAAATACCAGGTGATCAAAGAGTCGGTATAAATTTGAAAACTTAATAAACCATGGTATAATGTAGATAGAGAGGTAAAAATTGACACCCATGCTTGGAATGACATGGGGTTTTATTAGAAGAAAAAAAAAAAAAAAGTTTACAAAATGTCCGACAGATGGCGCTCGACAGCAAAACGTCAGTAACTGCTACCGTGACGGTTGAGAGGTACGTCGATATGTTACAGAATCGCATCATCCCCAGCCTGGCTGATAAACACCTGCTGGAACGTACGATGTTTATGCAGGATGGCGCTCCACCCCATATTGCTAGAGGCGTGAGATCTCTTGAGTGCGTCGTTTGGTGGTGATCGTGTGCTCAGCCGCCACTTTCGTCACGCTTGTCCTCTCAGGTCCCCATACCTCAGTCCGTGCGATTCTTGGCTTTGCGGTTACCTGAAGTCGCAAGTGTATCGTGATCGACCGACATCGCTAGGGATGCTGAAAGACAACATCCGACGCCAATGCCTCACCATAACTCCGGACATGCTTTACAGTGCTGTTCACAACATTATTCCTCGATTACAGCTATCGTTGAGGAATGATGGTGGGCATATTGAGCATTTCCTGTAAAGAGCATCATCTTTGCTTTGTCTTACTTTGTTATGCTAGTTATTGCTATTCTGATCAGATGAAGAGCCATCTGTTGGACATTTTTTGAACTTTTGTATTTTTTTGGTTCTAATAAAACCCCATGTCATTCCAAGCATGTGTGTCAATTTGTACCTCTCTGTCTACATCATTCCGTGATTTATTATTTATACTTACTTTTTGATCACCCGGTATATTAAATATATGTGACTTGTACACATGCGGGGAAAGCTGCTGGTAAAAAATCCTGTTAAAGCCCTACATCGATTTCAAACAAATTTGTTGCATACATTAGTTACATTCTGGAAAGAAATACTGTAGGGGTAAGAACCAGCAATTTCCTAATGAGGAAGAAGGAAGACACGGACACCGATATGACGGAGGACAAGATGAAAAGTTTGAAGGGAAGGGGGAAACGGGCAGTGAAAGGGAAGAGTAGGAGATGGACAGGGTGAGGGGATGGGGAGGGCGGGAGGAGATAGACAAGAGGGAGAAAAGATGAGGAGGTGGACAGAAAAAAGGGCGGTGGAAGTGGACATAGAGAGGGGGAAGAGAGTGATGGGCACTAAAATTCGAATAGTACATACCCGGACAACGCCGGGTAGTCAGCTAGTAGCTGCTGAAGAACAATAAGCTGGCCAAAGAATAGTGATGAACCTTCTCAAGAGCTTGAACCGGCTTACTCTGGAACGCTCGTACGCGATTTGCTCCGTCGCAGGTAGGTATTCAAAGGGCAGCACGGTCGGGGGTGGTGCTCGCCGGCACGCAGCCTCGCGGCGGAGGCAGAGGAGGAGCCGGAGAGCGTGGTGCGGTGTGCGCGGTGCCCGCACCGCCGCAGGCCGCCGGCGCGCCAGGAATGCGGCGAAGCGGGCGGCAGCCGGCCAGCCGTCTAGCCAGCAGGTAGCGGCTGGGGGGCAGGCAGGCCATCTGTCTCCGTGTCGGTCTCTCTCCTGTGGCTGTGTGCCTATCTAAATGTCGCCGGGCACCAAATGACAATTTTGTTTCCAGAATGAGATTTTCACTCTGCAGCGGAGTGTGTGCTGATATGAAACTTCCTGGCAGATTAAAACTGGGTGCCGGACAGAGACTCGAACTCGAGACCTTTGCCTTTCGCGGGCAAATGCCCTACCAACTGAGCTATCCAAGCACGACGGAAGTTTACAAGGTAGGAGACGGGGTACTGGCAGAAGTAGAGCTGTGAGGACGGGGCGTGAGTCGTACTTGCATAGCTCAGTTGGTCCCGAGTTCGAGTCTCGGTCCGGCACCCAGTTTTAATCTGCCAGGAAGTTTGACATTTTTGTTGTTCGTCTGAAGTTCTCGGCGATACACAGTTCATAATTCCCTACTGCGCCTGCTCGTCGAAAGTAAATGAAACGTCAGGCGTGACTCGAATTATCCGAGCACTAACAGATTACATTAAATTGCAGGTACTTTTCGTTTCATAGATCCACAATGAGGATATTTGCCAGGATGTAGGACACGTCGGAAAACAACAATACACGGTAGATATTGACAAAGAAAGAAAGAAAGATATGTTAATGTTCCTTCCACAGAAGTGAAGTAGTCCTCATGGTTGCGGAAATAAGTAAAATAATAATAATAATAATAATAATTAAATTAAATTGAATTCGTATACATACAGGGTGTTACAAAAAGCTATGGCCAAACATTCAGAAAACATTCCTCACACACAAAGAAAGAAAATATGTTATGTGGACATGTGTCCGGAAACGCTTGCTTTTCATGTTAGAGCTCATTTTATTACTTCTCTTCAAATCACATTAATCATGGAATGGAAACACACAGCAACAGAACGTACCATACAGCCTTTACGGCTGCGTTCGTCGGTCCCACATAATGTCACACTGAAAGAGGAGGGAACCTCCACCTTGCTGCACTCGCTGGACAGTGTGTCTACAGCGTTCAGCCTGACCGGGTTGCCTCTAAACACGTCTCCGACGATTGTCTGGTTGAAGGCATATGCGGCACTCATCAGCGACGAGAACGTGATGCCAATCCTGAGCGGTCCATTCGGCATGCTGTTGGGCCCATCTGTACTGCGCTGTATGGTGTCGTGCTTATAAACATGGACCTCGCCATGGACGTCGGGAGCGAAGTTGCGCATCATGCAGCCTATTTCACACCAGTTTGAGTCGTAACACGACGTCCAGTGGCTGCACGAAAAGCGTTGCTGTCAGGCTTCCTTCGAGCCACAATCCGTATGTAGCGGTCACCCACTGCAGCAGTAGCCCTTGGACGGCCCGAGCGAGGCATGTCATCTACAGTTCCTGTCTCTCTGTATCTCTTCCATGTCAGAACAATATCGCTTTAGTTCACTCCGAGACACCTCGACACTTCCTTTGTTGAGAGTCCTTCCTGGCACAAAGTAACAATGAGGACGTGGTCGAACCGCGGTGTTGACCGTGTAGGCATGGTTGAACTACAGACAACACGAGCCTTGCATCTTCTTCCTGATGGGATGACTGGAACTGATCGGCTGTCGGGCCCCCTCCGTCTAATAGCGTTGCTCATGCATGGTTTTTTATATCTTTGGGCGGGTTTAATGACATCTCTGAACAGTCAAAGGGACTGTGTCTGTGATACAATATCCACAGTCAACGTCTTTCTTCAGGAGTTCTGGGAACTGGGGTGATGCAGAACTTTTTTTTGATGTGCATATTCTATCTCTGAAAAAGCTATTTACTCTTTGACTTTCGAAATTTATGGGTAATACTCATATCACACCACTTGCTGCAGGCTTGACGTCATCCTGTCGTCGCATGCAGTATCGATAATCGATATGGTAGGCACCATATTTGTTGTGGCATGTAGCTAGTTCGTATTGCAACTTGCAGTATGGCGGTTCAAGGCAACTGCGCCTTGAGAATGTGTCACAAATAAATGACATTTATCATTATATGTCAGTTAATAACGCATGAACGATTTAAGGCTTCAAGAGATACTCTAACGACCAAGAATTGAGACAAATACTACATAAATAAGGCAAGATTTTAAACAAGGCTGAAATAGCAACTGTTGAAATTCTTCACGGTAAATGACGACAGCCAAAACAGTTGCAGGATAAAGATTTATTAAAATTCTTGACCATCATTTACTGTGAAGAATTTCAACAGTTGCTGTTTCAGCTATGTTTAAAATCTTGAAATATGTACCTGCCGAGGTTTCAAAGGCTGTTTCGAAATACATGGACATCTCATTTAAAATCCTGAAAACAGGTGTATTTTACTTCTGATGAAGGTGTATTTCGTTATACCGAAACCATGGTCAAGAATTTTAATAAATCTTTATCCTGCAACTGTTTTGGCTGTCAGCATTTACAGTGAAAGCATAAATAAGGTACAGCGCAACGGTTCAAATGGTTCAAATGGCTCTGAGCACTATGGGACTCAACTGCTGAGGTCATTAGTCCCCTAGAACTTAGAACTAGTTAAACCTAACTAACCTAAGGACATCACAAACATCCATGCCCGAGGCAGGATTCGAACCTGCGACCGTAGTGGTCTTGCGGTTCCAGACTGCAGCGCCTTTAACCGCACGGCCACTTCGGCCGGCACAGCGCAACGGGTACAGTCGTGGTGTACGAAGTGGGACGATATAGTTTTGCATCTCAGTACATCCTATTTTTTTTTCTTCATCTTGGTGTTGTTAGCAAATTCTTGGACTTTCTTCTGAAAGTAATAAAAGTATGTTATGGAATAGTCTACGTTATTTAATATTTCTTTCTGATTAGAAAGCGAAGGATGAAATAAATATTTGGCTGTTTATTTGTGAGGATGTGGCGATTCCCGAGCGTGTGGTGACGCAGGAATCCAAGAGGACAGCACAAATCACTGCAACTGAAACGAGCGGCAATGAAATTAACGCCAGCCGGGGTGGCCGAGCGGTTCTAGGCACTACAGTCTGGAACCGCGCGACCGCTACGGTCGCAGGTTCGAATCCTGCCTCGGGCATGGTTGTGTGTGATGTCCTTAGGTTAGTTAGGTTTAATTAGTTCTAAGTTCTAGGGGACTGATGACCTGAGATGTTAAGTCTCATAGTGCTCAGAGCCAATGAAATTAACATTTTTCCTTTTGACAAACATTTGACTCTTTATTTCCGAATATGTGCCGATTTCTGAGTGTGTGATTAGGCAGGAACCTAAGAGGACATATTAATCCTCCCTTGTTGCAAATATTTCACGGGTAGCAATCATCTCACAGGACCTTATGCAAACCAATGACACCTCCCGTTGCAATATTTCTGCCACCATCGATATGTATGAGCTTTTACCCTTACTAGAGGGGCCCACATTGAGCGCTAAAGAAAGTCTACAGCAGTTCCTGCGGTTGTCGATATTGCATGTGACATAAAAATAGCCTCATATTAGCATGAAGTAGTGTGAAATGAGTGTGACGCGATCTTTATTATGTTATTGAAAATGCTTTTATTGATTGATATATACTACATAACACAAATCGGAGTAATGACTGCAATGCTTACACAGGTGTCAGCGTGTTTAATCCACTGTATGTGAAATCTTATGGGACTTAACTGCTAAGGTTATCAGTCCCTAAGTTTATACACTACTTAACCTAAATTATCCTAAGGACAAACATACACACCCAAGCCCTAGGGAGGACTCGAACGTCCGCCGGGACCAGCCGCACAGTCCATGACTGCAGCGCCTTAGACCGCTCGGCTAATCCCGCGCGGCGTTTAATCCATCCTTTCACACTATTTGTTGCATAATGTACACACTGAACAGTGTATAACTACTCCAGTAGCACAGTACGTAGATGTAAGCTGCTGCCCTTGCCTGTCTGTATGCAGTGGTCGGCAGCGATGCTGCAAATGCTAACGCATTGTGCTTTGGGACACCTTGTGTGGGGAAGAGCAGGGCGCACATCGGGAGCTATGCTTAAACGAACAGACAGGAAAGCTGATGTTACTGTACGCACAGTAAGTTACTTACCCACCACCACCACCACCCAGGGCCGGCCGCGGTGTTCTAGGCGCTCAGTCCGGCACCGCGCGACTGCTACGGTCGCAGGTTCGAATCCTGCTTCGGGCATGGAAGTGTGTGATGTCCTTAGGTTAGTTAGGTTTAAGTAGTTCTAAGTTCTAGGGGACTGATGACCACAGCTGTTAAGTCCCATTGTGCTCAGAGCCATTCTTGAACCACCACCCACCGTAACAAACTACTGAACGTGAGTGTAGCTGCGTGTAACAGATATTTTATAATACGCACACATCAGTCGGTTCTACTAAGAAATTCGCCAATATAGTACAAGGAATCAGACCCCATTAAACCTTTAGGATCTTTTAAAAGTGAACTTTAACTACTAATGGCGGCTACTTTTATGGCGGCTGGCAAATTATTGATAATGTGTTTACCTAAATAATGGGCGCCTTTTTAGAGCAAAGTGAGTGACTTTAAATGTGTTTGCAGATTATTCCCATATCTATGTTCGGTTTCGTCATTAAAATTTATTATTTATGACAAACTTAATAAAGGCGCAAATTTATTCTAAAGCAGTAGATAGTATCCCCGGATCCTTAAACAGAGACCTCCAAGCCATTCTCGAGTTCACGTCACAAATAATACATATTACACGTCTCTGAACTCGAAAAAAGTTTAGTGTTGCTTGATCAATTTACATAGCAAGTTATCCCGTGTTACGTTATGAAATGAAAGTAAGTTAGCTATTTCATTTTCATGTCACCTGAGCCTGGCAACATCCTCAGTGCGAAAAATAAATGCATTTCTACGCTTTAGCAATTTCTGGTATGCTCCTCCCAGTTAAGTTCCGTGGCGTTACAGCTTGATAATACATTCATCGCTGTTTAACCTCTTCTGTCTGCTTGTCGCCATATTTTAGGTATATACTGAGGAAAACCTTTTAAAACCTCTGAATTTCATATAACGTGTTTCTTCAGTTGAAATAATTGGCTGGGAGCCATTTATTAATGTTCATGAAAATTTATGTTATCAATCCTTTTAAAACTATACTTGATTTGCTATTTATTGCAATGTTTGTCTCTTCTGCAGAATAAACAAACATACCACCCAGTAATGTTACTGATTACTTCACATTGTCCGCACTGCAATTGTTGTGGGAAAGCTTTTGACATTGTGAATATAAAGCTATTCTCATTAAAAAATTATTTTCTGGTACCAGTCAGTTTCAGAAAGTTCTTTTATTTTGACGATCAACATGTGTTCTGAGGCTTTTTTTATTTTTGGTTGGTTGTTTTTAAAAATTTTTAAGTGTGTTGGTCTAGTAGCATTAACATCTACCTTCGTTTTGTACGAGTATTTTTATATAAAGTCGAACCCCCTAGTTGTTAGTCCCACAAGTCCACAGCTTTCACGCATATGCTCACACTTATCCAGTCGCTTTGTCAACTATTACCTGTCCGTGGCTTAATATGTCTGAGATAATTTGAAATGGTTGACAAACAAGCATAAACTCCTCGTAATGTTTGTTTACCATCATTCGGTACGAAACGAAAATATATTGTCTACTTCAACATGGCACAGTACACTTACTGGAATCGACGTGCAGTGGGCACTTGAAATGTCACTCACAACTACCACAACTTACTAAAAAACTCTGCCGGAACTTACATCAACTGCCCAGATGTGGCTACATTCAGTAGAGCAAGCTTCTTTTCATATTGTAGCTTGTGATGCCATTTTTATAGCGTCAGTCAAAGCCAAAATAAAAACCAAATTGTCATTTGTACAATGTCAAACGAAACTGATGACAAATTTTCAGTATGATTCAATGAATTAAAGTAGAATTCGATGATCCTTATGGACTGCCGCTTCTCTTTCCGTGCAAATCATGTTTATAATGTATTGATTGAACCGGCTGGACACGAGGATGGAATTGCTAAAACATACAATCACGATTACATTTTCCTATCTCTTAAATATCTGAAAAATTTCTTTCGTGTCGTCACATATTGATTCATGTTATTCAACAAATACAGAGGTAGTAAGCATAAAGAGTGTCCCCAGAAGGAATGGTGAGTATATGGGGAACGATCATTTGAAGCAAAAAACTTCGTTTGGAAATATGCCGTACCCCAAATTGTTTCCGAGATACAAAACATTTAATGTACAGTGTTATTTATTTGCTATATTATTCAATACATTTTCAGACGTATATATGTACAACAGTTATTAAACGTAACAGTATACTTTTACAAAGCATCAGTTGTATTGCTTGTCTGAGTGCCTATGCACGTTCTCTAATGAGAACAGTAGCGTTCAAGAGGCGACCAAGCAGTTCATTCGTACACCCCAGACTTCATCGAGTCACACAAAAAAAGAAAAAAATCTGTTTCGTAAGTTCTGGCGACCTTGTGGCCAGTTAATTGTACAACCACGACCAATCCAGTGATTGAGATATTCTCTCATATGTCTGGTAAAATATGGAAGGGCTCCTTTATGCTGAAAGTACACTGCAGTCCCTGTAACCTCAAGGTGCTGTTCGCTCTTTTAAAACGACTGGACTTATCAACATTTTTCCGATCATGCCGCACCAAACATTGATGGAAAAACGAACCTGGAAATCGATATCCACTTTAGCGGGTAGATTTTCCTACGAACGTTTATTGTTAATTCCATTCTGTGTACAGGCGGCTTTATCGGTGAATGAATAATGGAAGCAAATGACGATTGTCATTTAAACAGTGACCAAATTCAAATCGTGTGGTATTGTCGCCAACGTGAAGATTGTGGACATACTGTGTATAAAATGGGTACAAATCTTCCTCATGTAACGTTTGCTATACATGGATTCGTGCGGTACTGGTACGTGCAGAAAGTCGCCGTCTGCTGGTGGTAGTACTAAGCCGCAGCATTGCGGTTCCTGCACAGATTGTTGAACCAACTGCAGAGAGGAAAAATGACAACTTCTAAGAAAACCTGTTTGTTGCAAATTTTTACCAAGGACAACTACGTGTCCAAGGGGCTAGTTTAACAGCAGAAAGGCATCCCGGTGAAAAGGGATGAATGCGACGAGGTAGGTAGGGCTAAAATAAAACGTCAAATAGTTTGGTTGGTTAAGACATACTTGCCCGCAACTAGCCCAGAAACAAATGTACGTAAAATGTGTTCTGCCTGGGAAATCATTTAGAGTAGGTCATATATCAATAGGAAGATTTAGCTGCAAATGAGCGCTCCTGTCACATCCATGAATATTGACCATTCCTCCTCTTTAGGTACTTCGAGTGCTATGGTGGGTCTTCCCTCTACGTGGTTGCGACAATGTTTCACTACGCTATTCATACAATTTACCTGCATTTCCCTTTACCTATCCAGTCACAAAAATGGTTCAAATGGCGCTGAGCACTATCGAACTTAACATCTGAGGCCGTCAGTCCCCTAGAACTTAGAACTACTTAAACCTAACTAACCTAAGGACATCACAGACATCCATGCCCGAGGCAGGATTCGAACCAGTGACCGTAGCATTCGTGCGGTTTCGCATTGAAGCGCCTAGAACCGCTCGGCCACCGCTATTCAATCACAGATGAGGGAAAGAAAAACATAAGTGCAAAGAAGGTAACAGCGAAGAAACCATGGGTAACAGAAGAAATACTTCAGTTGATCGATGAAAGAAGGAAGTACGAAAATATTCAGGGATATTTAGGATACAGAAATACAGGTCACTGAAGAATGAAATAAATAGGAAATGCGGGGCAGTTAAGATGGAATGGATGCATGAAAAATGTAAAGAAATCGAAAAAGTAATTGTCGAAAGGACTGACTCAGCATATAGGAAAGTGAAAACAAGGCAAGGGTAGTGCATTGTTAAATGCAGAGGAGAGAGCGGACAGACGGAAACAATACACTGCAGGCCTCTATGAGGTAGAAGATTTGTCTGAAGAAGAAGAAACAGACGATTTAGAAGAGGTAGGGGATACAGTATTACAGTCAGAATTTTAAAAGAGCTTTGGAGGTCTTAAGATCAAATAAGGCAGAAGGGATAGCATCCAAGTTGCTGACCAGAATAATACACAGAAGAATAGAAAAAAATTGAGGATGTGTTGGATGACTATCAGTATGCCTTTAGGAAAGGTAAAGTCACCAGAGAGGCAATTCTGACGTTGCGGTTGATGATGGAGGCAAGGCTAAACAAAAATCAAGACACGCGCATAGGATTTGTCGACCTGGAAAAAGCGTTCGACAATGTAAAATGGTGCAAGATGTTCGACATTCTGAGAAAAATAGCGGTGAGCTATAGGGAGAAATGGTTAAAATGGCTCTGAGTACTATGGGAGTTAACATCCCAGGTCATCAGTCCCCTAGAACTTAGTACTACTTAAACCTAATTAACCTAAGGATATCACACACATGCATGCCCGAGGCAGGATTCGATCCTGCGACCGTAGTATAGGGAGACACGTGTAATATACAATACGTACAGGAGCCAAAAGGGAATAATAAGAGTGGACGACGAAGAACGAAGTGCTCGCATTAAAAAGGCTATAGTCTTTCGCCCCTTCTGTTCAATCTGTACAGCGAAGAAGCAATGATGAAAATAAAAGAAAGGTTCAGGAGTGGGATTAAAGTTCGAGAAGAAAAGATATCAGTAATACGATTCGCTGATGACATTTATATATGGAATGAACAGTCTAATTAGTACAGAATATAGATTGAGAATAATCGAAGAAAGACGAATGTAATGAGAAGTAGCAGAAATGAGAATAGCGAGAAGTTTAACATCAGGATTAATGGCCATGAAATAGATGAAGTAAGGCGTTGTGCTCCCTACGCAGGAAAATAGCCAATCGTTTGCGCACAGCATTGTACGGTAGTGAAATGTGGACTGTGGGAAAACCGGAACAGAAGAGGATCGAAGCGTTTGAAATGTGGTGCTACAGACGAATGTTGAAAATTAGGTGCACTGATAAGGTAATGATGTTCTGCACAGGATTGGAGAGGAAAGGGATACGTGGGAAACGCTGACAAGGAGAAGAGAGAGGATGATAGGATATCTGTTAAGACATCAGGGAATGACTTCCGTGGTACTAGAGGGAACTGTAGAGGGCAAAAAGTGTAGAGGAAGACAGAGATTGCTATACATCCAGCAAATATTGAGGACGTGGATTGAAAGTGCTACTCTGAAATGAAGAGGGTGGCGCAGGAGAGGAATTCGTGGCGGGCCGCATCAAACCAGTCAGAAGCCTGATGACTCGGAAAGAAATTCCTTTCTCGTTATACTCTTGCGTTAGTCCTGTTTGATTTTATGTTGATGACCCAGTGCTCACCTGTCCTGAAATCACTATGAAAACACATTACTAGTTGTTTTATGACATGCTTGTGAGCCTTCATTTAAGTGATAACGCGGTACTGATGTTTAAATTGTCGAAAGATATCCGAGGTGAAAGTGCAGTGCTCCTCACTGCGTACTCGTGCATCACGTACTTGTGTCATAGTGTTAGCGGTACCAGCCCTATGATTATTTTCGGTTAACAATCACGTTGTCCATAGGAAACTACTGTTGCCATACATCAGCGAAGAAAACTAGGAGACATTATTTACGCTTATCTTCCTGCATGGTAGAGTCGTACTGCATCTAGATAAAGCTTTTAATTGTATGGCATTGACGTTTCACTTCGTTTACTTATGAACTATCGTCTCTGGGCGTTTGGCGTAATATACGTTTTTGTTTTTTAAAACGTGTACCAGGCATGTGACTACATAAGTTAGTTTTCTACGTAGGAAATATAGCGTTAGTATCCATTTATCAGCTTAGAAATAATTTTCGGGGCCGATGTTAATTAAAATATTATAACATTTTGCAGCCAGCCGGGGTGGCCGAACGGTTCTAGGCGCTTCAGTCCGGAACTGCGCGACTGCTACTGTCGCAGGTTCGAATCCTGCCTCGGGCATGAACGTATGTGATGTCCTTAGGTTAGTTAGGTTTAAGTAGTTCTAAGTTCTAAGGGACTGATGATCTCCGATGTTAAGTCCCATAGTGCTCAGAGCCATGTGAACCATGTGTGTACTGTTTTGGTTTGTTTGTCGTATGTTTGCTCGTGTGAGCCATCGATATCAACTACAGGCCAACATTACTTTGTGCAAGTATGCACGTATCGTTCTGGAGTCAAGACGATCGTTTGACACATTGCACTACCTACCGCGAGCAGTCCAATATGTATTAACATATTCATGTTAATGGATCACAACGCTGGCCTTCGAATGAATGACTGACCTCACTGGTCCATGTCTTTATGGATAAAGCTGTCACAAGGGACAAAGCTGATTATTTATGAATTAAGTCACGGTTCTATGAACATGTAGGCTTTTTCGAAGGGTTGTACTAATTAATTTTCCGAATTCCCAGCATGCTGAGATGTTGAAGGGTTAGCAATTTCTGAGACTATTTCACTATGACAAACAGCCAAAGTTGCAAAACAGCTCTTCTTTATTACTTGGTGATGACCAGTTTCATGTTTTTATTCATAACTCACTCTCAAATCATCCATCCGATCAGAATAAATATTACTCCACATAGTAAACAATCATCACAATCGTTACCCAAGAGAGTACAATGCAAGTGATCATGAAATCGGATACAAACAGAAAAAAACTGATAGAAACAGAAAACTTTTGTACCCGGTTTCACGATCACTTGCATGGTCCTCACTTGGATAACGATTGTCATGACGTTTTGCTATGTGGAGTAACATTTATTCTAATTGGATGGATGATCTGAGTGTGGGTTAGGAATAAAAATCAGTTGACTTCGCGTAAAGAATGCACCGCTTCACGATTATATTTCGTAATAACAAGACTTTTTGTGTGCTCATCTTCCGCAGAAAGCACAGAAATACTCGTTTTGTAAATAAAATAGCCTTTTGTTGCTGCAACTTAATTTATTTTTCTTAGACTCGTTTCGCCGTTTTCATGCTCTTAGGCATCTTCAGTGGGATCTATATTTTGTTATTTTTAGATTATCAAACAGTTCACGTGGCGTTTTTTTATGTAAATAAGTGTGAAAAAGTTGGGAGTACAAAATTGTGCTTATGTTACGGAAATAAAATGGTAGTGCGACCTCCAGACGAGATGAGAGGAAAAGCAGACCACAGGAAACTGTAAGTAATTACTTATTTACACAAAAAAAACGCAGCGTGAACTGTCTGATAATATAAAAGTAACAAAATTGTATCATTAGAGATCCCACTGAAGATGCCTTCAAGCAAGAAAAAGACGAAACGCTTCTGGGAAAACTAAATTAAGTGCAGCAAGAAAAGGGGGCTTTATTTACAAAATAAATATTTCATAATATTCGAAGTCCCTTGTAGCTAGCGTTCTATATTGCAGAAATTAGCCACGTATACCCAAGATGTACGTTGAGATCAGAAACGGAAGGGGGGAGAGAGAGAGAGAGAGAGAGAGAGAGAGAGGCGGGGAGACGAAGAGAGGAAAGAGAAGTAGGGAACATGGTGCTATCCTAGTTTCTGATTGGGCTGTCTAGAGTCGGCAAACCGAAGCCCCAGCGGTGTTACACTGGCAGCAGTCATAAACCCGAGATTGACTGGAGTGGCATGGTGCACCCGCTTCGGGCTGGCCAGGTTTACAGAGCTCCACGTCACGCTATGGCTGCCCGCCGTGGTCTCTTAATACCGGCTCGCGCGCTGCCCGGTCCTGCGCTTGGGTTTGTTTAATGAGGCTGCGAGGTGCTCCGAATTACCCGCGTCCCGGCGCGGCGGCGACTACATTAATACCGGAAATTTACCGCCGCGCCCGCGCCGTAAATAACTTTAACGCTCCGGCGAAACGCGCTGTCACTCGCGGGCTGCCGTAACTCGTGCCCAGAAAGCAGCAACACTTGTTCCCTCGCACCTGCCCTCCTCCTCTGTCATCCGCCCAATGCGTCCAGCAATAGGCCTATTTCTCTGCGCCAACTGCTTTGAGCCAACAAGGTGAGTGGTAAATTTCTGAGGCGTTTGTTCATACACATCAAAAAGAGTTTTGCACCACCTCGGTTCCGAGAGTTCCGGAACCTGTACAGAAAATTGGAACTGAGATCGACATAAACATCATTTCCGCGCTTTTTATTGCTAATGAAAACCACACATTGCATGTTGTACCACCATACAGATAGACCTTCAAACGTGGTGTTACAGACTGATGTACACACCGGTACCTCTAATACCCAGTAGCACGTCCTCTTGCATTGATGCATGACTGAATTCGTCGTGGCATACTATCCACTAGTTCATCAACGCACTGTTGGTCCACATTCTCCCACTCCTCAACGGCGATTCGGCGTAGATCCCTCAGAGTGGTTGGTGGGACACGTCGTCCATAAACAGCCCTATTCAATCTATCCCAGGCATGTTCGATAGGGTTCATGTCTGGCGAACATTTGTCCACTCTAGTCGAGCGATGTCGTTATCCCGTAGGAAGTCATTCACGAGATGTGCACGATGAGGGGCGCGAACTTTCGTACATGAAGACGAATGCCTCGCCAATATGCTGCCGATATGGTTGCAGTATCGGTCGGAGGATGGCATTCACGTATCGTACAGCCGTTACAGTGCCTTCCATTACCACCAGCGGCGTACGTCGGCCCCAAATAATGCCACCCGAAAACAGCAGGGAACCTCCACCTAACTGCACTCGCTGGACAGCGTGTCTAAGGCGCCGGCGTGACCGGTTTGCCTCCAAACACGTGTGATTGAAATATATGCGACACTCACCGTTGAAGAGAACAATTCGGATATTGTTGAGCCCATCTGTACCGCGCTACATGGTGTCGTGGTTGCAAAAATGGACCTCGTCATGGACGTCGGGAGTGACGTTGTGTATCATGCAGCCTGTTCCGCACAGTTTGAGTCGTAACACGACTTCCTGTGGCTGCACGAAAAGTATGATTCAACATGGTGGCGTAGCTGTCAGGGTTCCTCCGAGCCATAATCCGTAGGTAGCGGTCATGCACTGCATTAGTGGCCCTTGGGCGGCCTGAGTGAGGCTTGTCATCGACAGTTCCTGTCTCTCTGTATCTCCTCCATGTTCGAAAAACATCGCTTTGGTTCACTCCGAGACGGCTGGACACTTGCCTTGTTGAGAGCCCTTCCTGGCACAAAGTAACAATGCGGACGCGATCAAACCGTGGTATTGACAGTCTAGACATGGTTGAACTACAAACAACACAAGCCGTGTATTTCCTTGTGGAATGTCTAATCGGCTTTCGGGCCCCCTTCGTCTAATAGGCGCTGTTCATGCATGGTTGTGTAAATCTTGGGACTAGTTTAGCGACATCTGTGAACAGTCAAAGGGAATGTGTCTGCGATACAATATCCACAGTCATTATCTTCAGGAGTTCTGGGAACCGGGCTGATGCAAAACTTTTTTTTGATATGTGTTTAAATGGCCATATTTTTGCCCATCGCATACTAGAATGTGCACCAATGTTCTTTTTCGAGTGTATTAGCGAGAAAAAGCTTCAGAAATCGGTAGACGGTTTTACAATCCTGCGCTCTATTCAACCGAATTATGATAAACTGAAAATGAATAAAGTAAATCCGGATGGGTATGTAGTTTAAAGTTACTAATGAAGCTTGTGTTGAGTAAAAATGTTTAGATGCATATGCACTATATGATCAAAGTATCCAGAGACCTATGAGTGGGCATTAATTTGGAGTGTGCCCACCCTTTGCCCTTATGACAGCTTTAACTCTACTGGGGAAACTTCTAATAAGTCTTTGGAGGAATGGCGCCCACTCCTACCGAAACCATAAAAGGTATGATGTTGGACGCAAGGGTCTGGAGCTAAGTTGCGTTCTAGTTCATTACAGGGGTGATTGGGTTCAGGTCCGAACGCTGATAGGCCAATCCATTTCAGAACTGTTAACTCCCACAGGCGATTTTTTCACAGATGCTGCTTTATAACAGGGTCAATTGTCATGCTGATACATCAGTCATGTCTTCGAGCTGTTCCTCTACTGTATACAGTACAAGAAGCTGTGAAATTTGTTCTTATCGTTTATGCTTTAGCGTTTTCTATATAGCATGAAGATGAGTGAGAAGTAGCGGTGGGAGAGTGTTGTGCTAACCGCATCCCTGTCCGTATCCACATCTGGTGACGCGGCGGCAACCACCGTTGAGCCTTCAAGGCCTATTCCGACGCTGTTTTTTTGTATTATAGCGCAATAACGAGACCACATCCTAACCACGAAAACCCGCATGCCATAACACGACCTCCCCTGTACTTGACTATTGGCACCAGTGCGTAATTTCTAAAATTTTGAGAACCGGGACTCGCATCTTGAAGCAAAGCTCTCCACGCCCCGCGCCTCCCCCTGCGATATGTACCGATCACAACTTCGGAACGAAGCTCAGCTTATCTTGGGTATAGCGCACACACACACACACACACACACACACACACACACACACACACACACACACACACACACACACACACACACACACACACGCACGCGCGCGCGCGCGCGCGCGCGCACAGTATCTCGCTCCACGCCGCTGCCCACCGCATCACATTGCTCGCCCACTTTCACATTCGGTAGTGCCGGCGCATCGGCAAATACAGTTCCTTCACGATTGAAAACACTTCTACTATTTTAAATCTCCGGTGCCGACTTATTTCAGTGAGTTGGAAAAATATTCTGTGAGATGTGGCGGAACGCCGAAATTAAGCCCTGTTTGGCACTTGACATGATGAGGTAACGTCCTTCACGCATTTGACAAACCCAAACCCTCCATCGGATTTCCGCAGGGTACAGCGTGGTTGCTCACTCCAAACCACTCGTGCCCAGTCATCCACTGTCCAGTGGCGTTTCTCTTTTAACCACTTCGACCGCCACTTAGCACTGATTATAGAAATCTGTGGCCTACGAAGAGCTGCCCGTTCTTTGTAACTCTCTATGCACTGTCCTTGTGCTAGATGGACAACTGGTAGCAATTTGGAATTCACGACTGATTCCTTCCGCTGATTTCATGTGACTTTTTAAAATCACCCTCCTCCCTGCCAGTACATGACATCGGCCTGATCTTGGTGTAACTGTGGGTATTCATTCGCGTTTCCACTACACAGTCACGTCATGAAATGCCAATTTGAGAGTCTTTAAAAGGGTTAAAATTTTCCTGACAGATTTGTTACCCAGCTTACATCCATTGAATAGTCGACGTTCGAGGTTACTGACAGACCATTCTAATGTTACTGCTTCGCTACTGAGAGGTCAATGCTTCCTGCTTCCTTTTATACTGTTGGGTCCGTCTCATGTGACATGTACTGAGCAGTTCCGTATTACGTAGTGGTGTCCGGATACCTTTTTTTCAAATGGCTCTGAGCACTATGGGACTTAACATCTGTGGTCATCAGTCCTCTAGAACTTAGAACTACTTAAACCTAACTAACCTAAGGACATCACACACATCCATGCCCGAGGCAGGATTCGATCCTGCGACCGTAGCGGGCACACGGTTCCAGACTGAAGCGCCTAGAACCGCACGGCCACACCAGCCGGCGGATACCTTTTATAAAATGGTGTAGAAAAGTGAAAAAAAGGATGTCAATTTTATGGGTCAGTATATGTTTATTACAAGGGCTACAGAATGAATGAGTCACGAAAGTTAAACCAGATGGGAAATGCTTCTATCGAGTACTGAGCAACGACATGAGAAGGATGACCATACGGTTTGTAAAACAATTGCATATATTCAGCGAATATGAAATCGACTGAAAGCGGTCATACGCGTAACATAAATTGAACTCTCTCTGAACATTTAACTGAAGTGTTCCGAAGGATTTTCTTTAAGTATAACTTTGTTTTTTGGGGGCACAAAATTCGCTACATGGGCTGATCACTCACTCGCAAATTTGCAGGAGAAAGCCCCAAACAGTTATCAGAATTATGTTGTAAAAAAAATGTTGATGATACAATAATCTCGTTTGACGTTACGACAGAAAAAAATTGCAAGTCAGCCTTTTGCTGCAACGCAGCACCCCTGCCCCCCCCCCCCCCTCCCCGCGCCACTCTTCCCCACCATCCGAAAAAGAATATGGAAAAGTATGGTACTTTCCCTGCTGTTCTCGTCATCGTCCAGCGTCTATATATGACTTACGGGTCGGTGCCGCAACACGTGTATTGAGCTTTCCACTATCACTGACATTCCCTCCCTTTCTCTACTGTATTCCTCGCTTTTGAGTTTAGTAGCCCTTGTAAAAGTTTGTGCTTAGCTCTATACACGAAAATTTTGAATGAAATGAGCAGCTGAGGGGACTGAGTCACTGACATCGTGGCGGCGTGTTACGAACATCGGCAGTTTTCCCGAAACTTTAGAAACTAGGTAAGTAGCGTGGGGACACAACTAGCAGACTGGCAGTTAATTAAAGAAGAAAGCGTGAATGGAAGTTCAATGACATTTGTGTCGATTTCGAATAACCTTTCCTTCAGACAAATGAACGATTCAAATGGCTCTGAGCACTATGGGACTCAACTGCTGAGGTCATTAGTCCCCTAGAACTTAGAACTAGTTAAACCTAACTAACCTAAGGACATCACAAACATCCATGCCCGAGGCAGGATTCGAACCTGCGACCGTAGCGGTCTTGCGGTTCCAGACTGCAGCGCCTTTAACCGCAAATGAACGATTCACCAAAGTTAATACTTCTGTAATTGCTCATGGAACCAGAATTTCAAGTCTCATTGCTCCTAAACAGGAGTCAACTCCGTTAATAGACACATTGCCTCAAAATCTATTCTTTATAGATTATTCGAAGAACACGTAACTGTCGTCAGTCACCATTTCGATATCATCTTAGTATTTAAGTTCCATAGATTACGCAATTAACAACCAATAGCCGGCCGCTGTGACCGAGCTATTCTAGGCGCTTCAGTCTGGAATCCTGCCTCGGGCATGGATGTGTGTGATGTCCTTAGGTTAGTTAGGTTTGAGTAGTTCTAAGGGACTGATGACGTCAGATGTTAAGTGCGATAGTGCTTAGAACCATTTGAACCATTTGAACAACCAATACAGCTTCGGGTTTGACACGGCTTATACAAATATTGAATGAAACGAGCAGACGCTGAGAATGACTCAAGTAGAAAAAATCAAGTAACTATGAGCAATACAAGACGAAATTTGATACCAAACGGCACGATGTACAGGACAAACTAATATGTTCATGGAGGAATAGTAAAAGGAAAGTAATTGTAGAGAAAGACAAAGGTTATTTCAGATCCCACTACGACTCTGTATCTGGCGATACACGTATTCACGGGATTAAATAGCCCTGAAATGAATTAGACTGTAGGACTGAAAATGGGAAACAAATGCTAGTAACCCTTGAACAGGCACACAAAGGAATCATTTACTCAGATGTAGGGATCAGGGGCACTAGATACATTTAGCTATCACACGTCTTCGGATTTCGCCTGAGTTACTGCTTAATGTTTTCCCCGTCGGGAAGGTGCAGACAGGGCGCTGTTAGACGGCGCCGGACGTGTGTATTTACTTTGGCGACACGACAAACAGCAAGCACCGTGCTCAGAGTGGATCCGCGTATGCGCGTAGCACCGACCCTGGCCCTGAGTGGCGGCGCGTGTTTACAAACAAACGCTGCGCCGCGCCCGCCCGTGTCCCTGGCAGCTCGCCTTCAACGGCGTGCTCTGGCAACGGGCCCTCGTTGAGGCCCGCCAACCAGGCCGACGACGCACGGCGCGCAGGGATCACGCCAGGCGGACCCCTAGTTAACAAGACCACAGGCTACCTCAGGATCTTATTCTTCACGTACAAAGCTTGAAATTAACTAACTCCGCGTGCGACAGTTGCAGAAACGTAGGTAACTAATTGTCCCTTAGCTGAACGGTCAGCGCTTCAGACTGACTGTCATGCAGCGGCCCCGGCCTAGATCCCCCGCCGGTCCGAAGTTTTTCTGCGCTCGGGGACGGGGTCTTGTGTTGTCCTCGTCATCATTGCAACATCATCAACACGCAATTCTCCCAATGCGGCAAACTCGGAGGCCGAACTCTCGGCCATCAGTGCCATACGATCATTTCATTTTTTTAAATTGTTAAAAAAAACGGCTCTGAGCACTATGGGACTTAACTTCTGAGGTCATCAGTCACCTAGAACTTAGAACTACTTAAACCTAACTAACCTAAGGACATCACACACAACCATGCCCGAGGCAGGATTCGAACCTGCAACCGTACCGGTCGTGCGGTTCCAGACTATAGCGCCTAGATCCGCTCGGCCACCCCGGCCGGCTCTAAAAATTGTCTATGGCGTATCGGCATTAAATTTAATGTACTACTCAACAACTGTAACCTGTCTGGTGAAAGAAAAGCTCTGTCGGTTAAAAGTGGGATTGGCGCAGTGGTTCAGGCGACACCTTTTTCTGCACATCTCTGTGGCAACGCTTCATCGATGCTGCAGCACCACAGGCAGCTGTTGTTTCCAACCACGTAGCTTCAGCACCGCCAGCAGTGTTACGTGCTTCGCAGTTGAAAGATGGCAAGCAGCGCTCATCTTTCGCCGTGTAAAGTAGACGGTACTTAGCCTTTGAAATAAATTGCGTGTCTCGAAATCAAAAGATTTCAGCTTCCCGCGTAATGGAAACCTTGATCACTCTGAACAGAAATAGTACGTTTGCTGAAAATGGAACATGTTTCCCGGTTGAGAACGTGTTTGGGTGGAATATGGTTCAAATGGCTCTGAGCACTATGGGACTTAACTTCTGTGGTCATGAGTACCCTAGAACTTAGAACTACGTAAACCTAACTAACCTAAGGACATCACACACATCCATGCCCGAGGCAGGATTCGAACCTGCGACCGTAGCGGTCGCGCGGTTCCAGCCTGTAGCGTCTAGAACCGCTCGGCCATCCCGGCCGGCTTGGGTGGAATAATACGGATGGAGACTCTACCAAAGCTTCTATTTACACTGTTTAATAACATTACTTTGCTCGTCTCCTAGCACGTAGAGTAACCGGAGTTGACAACACAGTACACAAGTTTTTGAGTGAGTCAACGAAATCTGATAGTTTCCCATAGGAATCTCGAGGTAAACGGTATGCAGTATTCCCATCGCCAGTTGAAGTAAGGAGGTTTAATGTAGTCCACACAACGAAAGAGATGATGCCATGCATGAAAAATTGTGTTTGGACCGTAAAATCTGAGGGCAAAGGAAATCACTTCGACGTCTTGATCCTACTCTTCCAGCCATATCAAGTACTTCCGGCAAATTTATGGCCTTCTTACAGTCTGAAACACTCCTTATTTTGCTGAAAGGCTCCGTTCTGCCAAGGATGAGAATAGGGACCTAATCCCAAGGGGGGAGTTAATGACCTAAAAAGATCAGTCAAGCAGGTCCCTCTCAAGAACTAAGTCATGACAACACTTGTATTCATTTGGCGTGATTGCAGAGTGTAGATTGTCTGCTGTTTATTGTTGGACATGCTGATGCTCGTCTTCTGTATGGTGTGCCAAATGCTACTGAACATGTGAACCCGTCACCGCCCAGCTGATGTACAGCTTCGACATTGTTGACTAAATTCGAGTCATTCTAAATGTATTTGTGATGTTGTGCAGGTTTTCTATCTATTAAGATTTTTAGTGCTGTTTGACTTACTTTTGTGTTTGACCAAGTGTTGAAATATTCCACTGACAATGATTCAAACGTTAGAAATGCAAAAATTAACTAATGTGAGAAAATTAGTGTTCTAAGGAAATCTTTATTTTTTCGTTTCAGGTTAATATCTCCGCGATTTTTCGTCAAACAGCAGAAGGGACATCCATCAGCCAACTCGTCACACTTGAGGACAGAAGGAGAAGCTGTTGTCCAGGTAGGTACTTCATTTTGTAACCATGCCACTACACGACAGGGAAAGTTTTATTTACGCGATGCTGTAGGCTATGTCAACATCCTGAACATTTTCTACTGTGAAATAATAAAATAATCTAAAACCTGTATGAACAAAAGTATAGATCACGTGCCCCCTACTAAATTGTTCATAAAATACTAAAAGGATATCACTCAGTTCTCTTCCGAAACTATGCCATCTTTCTGTAACCTTAAACGCGAATTTGTGTAAGTAATTAACGACACGATTTATTTATTTCTACATTACCTTTATAATGCATTTGCAACGAGGCATTTATTCCAGCTCTCATAACTTTTCGAAGTTAGCAGCTCGTGACAGATCCAAGAGCTTTCCGTTGAGTTGTTTTATGAACACTTTACGGTTTCTGCAAGGAGAACTAAATGCATAGATCATTGGCAAAAGCCTCTTCGACAAGTAGCACTACTAGATATTCGTTAGGGTGCGTCATCAATCAGAAACCAAAGAAAAACAGGAGAATGTTTCTAGACATAACTACACGTGTCTTTAAAAATCCAATTTGGTAAAATTGCTTTTAAGACACAAAGGAATTACAAGGATTGGCTGCGAGTGGGCACTGATCCAAATCGGAGAGGAAAGTTGAAATTTGTGCCGTACCAGAATTCGAACTCTGACCTCCGGCTTACTAGGCAAATGTGCTGACCAGTCCGCCATCCGGAGACAGTGGTCGTCGCAACTACACGGAGTCCCTAACGCACCTCCCGTCAGACTCAAATTCTCAGCTTATCCACATAGCGCTAATGTAGTGCCCCGCGCCCATTGTCCTCATAACTCGCGGCATTTCTCAATTCCCGTAAGAGCTCTAGGCTGGTGTGCATCTGCACTGAAGAGGTCTCTGGCCGTCCTCGCTTCAATGGTACATATTTGGTGTCTGTTTTTTCGGACATGTCTGACAGAACAGACACCATATACATGATGAGAGGCACCCACATGCCTTGCTCATACTGTGGCATCAAGCAGTCAGGCCTGCAAGATGAGTGGTCTGCCAAGCGAGTGGATTCATTCTTACTTATCGAGTAACATGATCTCTCGTACTCACAATTTAGTTACAAATTATCCTCCTGTATGAATAACACGCAGCGGAAACACGCATCTGACTATCAGTAACTTACAGATCTCTGACTGTTCACTACGCACTGGCAATACCACATTTTCTTTCCTTTTTATTTAACGGCTTTTATCAACACGTGACCATCGCACAGAATACGAGTGGCGCACACATTATAAATTCTGGATATCATAACAACATATAATTCGAAGGAAAAGGCCACCAATCTTTTTCTTTTCACTGTCTTATTTATTCCGATAAATTCTATAACCTAAACACACAAATTCTATAACCTACAACAATAACACATGAGAAATTCCGCCCAGTGGGCATGGCTTAACATTGGTGATTCTCTACCTTATGGTCTCGTAATTATTTAACGCTACAGTGCACATTCTGGATAGGATGGTGGATCTTTTATTATTTCTCACACTTCGACTCTCACGATCATCATCACGAAACTTTCCTCCAGACCGAGCAGTACAAAAGGAACACGCATAACCCACTAATCTTTTGAAACTACCTCGCTACTCTCCCATGCAAACCACACATACCCAAATTACATGACATACACCACACTACAATACGAAATACTACACAGGGAATAGTCACCACATTATCACTTTCAGCTTTACCACTTCAATTAATATTTATCCCAGTTTCACACGACACTGCCCCGCTTCGTAATTATACTTTCCTACTATGAACTCTGGAGATATATGCATGTCTTCCTGTGCAATGCAAGCCAAGTGGCGTTGCTGGATAGACGGCCGACTCACCTTGCTTCTCTCTCAGAGTTTGAATCTAGCGTCACACGGAATCATATCACGCAAAGTAATATTAAGAACGTATTCATCACACACGCGAGTCCTCAACTGATACCATGGACGAGTACTTCTCTTTATCTTTTGTCTCATACACAGTTTGAGACTCACACAGTACCCACCACGTGGAAGTACTCGTCTCTAATTTCAAGTCCTGCACACGCCATTTCTTAAATATTTCAACTTATGGTATACACGCTATTTCTTAAATATTTCAACTTATTGTACACACGCTAGTAATTCAGCTTAACTTAAGCACACAGAAGTATTTCAACTTATTGCTACACGTGGTTTCATTGTGACCATTGGTCACTTCCGAAGATTACTACAATCCCATTAATATTACCTGCCTGACATTTAATTCTCCCCACAAAAGTTCCTGAAATAGAGAAATTATTATTTCAAGCTACTCTTAAATATTCCACATGCATACCATGTCTCCACTCTTTTGTCTTTACGGAGCACAACTAAGGCAGGTCTTAACAGCACGAGATCCGGCGGCAGAGTGCTGAAACATGGCCGTTCTTCAGGTCATCTCGCACCTCTGTCGAGGTGGGGGAAGACCATGCTACCGTATTGGTCAGCCACATTTCAGGCGCTCAAAGCTCCGGTAAGTTTCATCTCTTTGGTACCACCAAAGGTGGCCAAAGGATCGTCTCAAAGATGATCATATACTCACATTCATTATCTGCGGTTAGCAGACGACCATACATTCATTCATTTCACAGATCTCACCAAACTGGATGTAGGGATTTATTTTGTGGGAGTGCACATGTGATCAATTAAATAAATAAATTGTCATTCTTTCCCACACTGGTATCCGGCTTCGCTGTATTAATTGAAACTGAGTTATTATAGAAAAAATATGTTGTTCAGACAAGAATAACGAAGTATGTTGTACCTATTTTCAATGTCGGGCGGTACTGTACCCTTTCAATGAAACTAATTTTCTTTACATTAAAAAAATTGTATTTTATGTTGTTTCATCCAGTTATCATTTCCCATTTCTAGGATTAGGGAATTACGTGAGTTGATGTTGCAATGCAATGCAATGCAATGTGCGCAGGGAATAATAAAGCACTGAGAACATCCGAGTTAATGACCAAATTGCCGGCCGAAGTGGCCGTGCGGTTAAAGGCGCTGCAGTCTGGAACCGCAAGACCGCTACGGTCGCAGGTTCGAATCCTGCCTCGGGCATGGATGTTTGTGATGTCCTTAGGTTAGTTAGGTTTAACTAGTTCTAAGTTCTAGGGGACTAATGACCTCAGCAGTTGAGTCCCATAGTGCTCAGAGCCATTTGAACCATTTTTTTGACCAAATTCATAACATGTATTTACCATATTCCACATTAAATGCTGAACATAATTATAATTTTCTCATCGCAGATTTTGTGGATTTTGCTATTGAAAATGGAAATGAGCGTTTGGAGTCATTGACCGGGAGGCCCCTTGTGGGGCAGGTCCAGCCGCCTTGGTGCAGGTCTTATTACATTCGACGCCACATTGGGCGACCTGCGCGTCAGATGGGGATGAAATGATAATGAAGACAACACAATACCCAGTCCCTGAGCGGAGAAAATCGCCGACCCAGCCGGGAATCGAACCAGGGCCCTTAGGACGGCAATCTGTCACGCTGACCACTCAGCTATCGGGGTGGACGATTTTGTCATTTAAAACGATTTTTGACATGTGTGGTTCTTTTCAGAACACTTTTCTTTTTTGATAACGAAGAAACAAATAGAACGTACTCTAAATTATATTCGTTATCTCGGCTACTGGTAATATAATACTATTGAATAAATTAAACAAAAAACTCTAATGACTCATTCGATTAACGGTAGCATAAAGCTGTAAGAAACAGTGAAAAGCCGATGACGTTTCTGGAGTCACATTTCTCAGTAATTGGAAAGAGAAAATTGATAACGTAAAAACTTCAGTGCTGCAGAACGTACATCGTGTTCTGAAATTTTTTGATACAAAAAATATGTTTTCTCCACAAAAATGTGAGTGGGAGAGAAGACGAGTTTTGAAACAATGCAGCTTTTTGCAGAAACCAGTTTCTCACCAGAAGTACAGAGTTTCCAAGAATCCGGTCTCGCCGGGCGTCGAACCTGTCCCGGCTGTTACTCCGGCTGCAGTCCGTGCTGGGAGGAAGGGCCGTTGTCAGTCGTGTTCAGGCGCTGCACGCTGCGCGCTGCACACCCGAGAGCGAAACTACGCGTGCAAACTCTGGGCGACACTGCGTATGTGGGTTGGTGGTATATGGAACACAAGAAAACTCCGAACATTTTTCTGAAGTAATTGGAAAATTTCTTGTGTCGCTGCAATATGGATAGCTTGGTATGCACACAGATATGATATTAGCTTCTGAAGTCACTTGTCCGCCGTTGTGCATCCCTCTACATTTCACCTAAAATCAGCAAATTTATGTCCTATTCCGTTCTAAAACCGACCGAGGGAAAAATGACTGACTGTCTATATGCACGTTTACGCACTGTAGTGTGTCTCATATAACTTTTATAATTTCTGCACGAGGTATATAATGGGGGCGGAAGAATTATCACATGGTTTTCTGCGGATTCTGTAAACTTACCGAATAGGTTCAAATGGTTCAAATGGCTCTGAGCACTATGGGACTTAACTTCTACGGTCATCAGTCCCCTAGAACTTAGAACTACTTAAACCTAACTAACCTGAGGACATCACACACATCCATGCCCGAGGCAGGATTCGAACCTGCGACCGTAGCTGTCGCGCGGTTCCAGACTGTAGCGCCTTTAATCGCTTGACCACCCCAGCCGGCTTACCGAATAGGGATCGCGGGAACAATGTCTCCTGTCTTACAAACATTTCTAATTAAATTCCCCCGTATTTGTCTGTCTATTTTCATATGTGAAATATCGGCCTCTTACGTTTCTATCATACATATACCTGAATTTTTCCGCTTCCTGCTAACATGTCCAGTTCATAAGAACAGTGCTCTAGACCTAGTCACGTTAGTGCTTTGTATACGGGTCACTTAACAGATGCATTTTCTCGAAACCTTTTCACAGATGATATGTATTTTCTGCCACTATTTCTTTTTGCGATGTGACTTGCTCTAGATACTCACTGATGTACTTTTAATCGGATATTATCGGTTTTTTCCTCTTTATTAAGGTCGTCATCTTGCATTATGTACAGTGGTGTACACAACTTAAGAACGAAAGTACTTCCGCATGATGGGTCGCTGCCAGGTAACATACAATAGTCGATGAAGCTTGGACCATACATAGAGCAGTACAGAAAGCAATGGAAAAAGATGTAAATGAGCGTATGGCATTGTTGGCCGGAAGGGCCCATTGGGGGAGTTCGGCCGCCGTATTGCAAGTCCCTTTTAGTTGACGCGACTTCTGCGACTTGCAGGTCAATAATGATAAAGGACACACAACACCCAGTCCCCTGCCGGGAATCGAACCCGGGCCCCCTGCGTGATAAGCGGAAACGCTACCGCTACGCTACGGAGGCGGACACAGAATGTAATTAAAAGAAAGGAAAGAAACATTTATTCACAGACAGTAAGTACACTGAAGTCACCGCAATTTGTGATAGTCTCCTGGACGTTGCAACAGGAGAGAGCCGGTTCTATATAGGACTTACACCAACGCATGCTCTGCAGCGTACTCCCATGTTGGCCACAAGATCAGTAACGAGTTCCTCTCTTAGGGCGTTCCATTCCTCCACCAACGGGATTGACAACTGCGGGACTGTCGTCGGTTCACGTGCATGCGTTGCAATGCGTCTGCACAACGCCTCCCGCGTGTTCTCGGTGGAATTTAAGTCAGGGCAACGGACAGGCCACTACATTTGCCGAATATCCTCTCGTTGCAACAGGACCTCCAGTTTCGCCGCTCGTTGTGGTCGCACTTTGTCATCGAGTCCTAATGCACCACTGAAAAGACATACACGTGGAAGGAGTAGAGTAACATAATAACATTGAATGGTGAGAATACCGTGTTCAAAGACTAGGTTAGTACGCCCGTGAGTCATTATGCCTCCGCATACTATGACATCAGGACCACCAAAAAGGCCATGTCCGATAATGCTACACCCGCCATCATGTAGTGAGAGGTGCGAAAATGTAGTTCACCCAGACACATTGTGGAACGTGGTCGGTTTGGTGGTCCACATGTTAATATGTGGGGAGGCATACTGCTGCATGCGCGTACGGGCCTCCAACACTCACCGGTCAGCGTTATTGTGATGCTGTACTCTTCTCGCATGCGCGTGTTTTCAGGGTGCGCTTGGCCCTGACTTCGTTTTTATGGGTGACAATGAGCGACCGCCTCGAACAGCTCAGGTGGAGGGGCGATTGGTACGAGAGGATACTCTGCGAATGGGCTGGCCCGGTTTAAATCCCATCAGCACGTTTGGAAAGGGTGCACGTTACAGAGCAAGCAGTGCCGTCCGTTCTGATCTCACGTCTTGTTAACAACCACGTTCCGCCTTTTGCAACGTTGTTTAATTATGATATAATAAACTTTACGATAATGTTCAATGAAGCCTGATCGTGTTGCATGTTGTACAGGGTGTTTCAAAAATGACCGGTATATTTGAAACGGCAATACAAACTAAACGAGCAGCGATAGAAATACACCGTTTGTTGCAATATGCTTGGGACAACAGTACATTTTCAGGCAGACAAACTTTCGAAATTACAGTAGTTACAATTTTCAACAACAGATGGCGCTGCGATCTGGGAAACTCTATAGTACGAAATTTTCCACATATCCACCATGCGTAGCAATAATATGGCGTAGTCTCTGAATGAAATTACCCGAAACCTTTGACAAAGTTTCTGGCGGAATGGCTTCACATGCAGATGAGATGTACTGCTTCAGCTGTTCAATTGTTTCTGGATTCTGGCGGTACACCTGGTCTTTCAAGTGTCCCCACAGAAAGAAGTCACAGGGGTTCATGTCTAGCGAATAGGGAGGCCAATCCACGCCGCCTCCTGTATGTTTCGGATAGCCCAGAGCAATCACACGGTCATCGAAATATTCATTCAGGAAATTAAAGACGTCGGCCGTGCGATGTGGCCGGGCACCATCTTGCATAAACCACGAGGTGTTCGCAGTGTCGTCTAAGGCAGTTTGTACCGCCACAAATTCACGAAGAATGTCCAGATAGCATGATGCAGTAATCGTTTCGGATCTGAAAAATGGGCCAATGATTCCTTTGGAAGAAATGGCGGCCCAGACCAGTACCTTTTGAGGATGCAGGGACGATGGGACTGCAACATGGGGCTTTTCGGTTCCCCATATGCGCCAGTTCTGTTTATTGACGAAGCCGTCCAGGTAAAAATAAGCTTCGTCAGTAAACCAAATGCTGCCCACATGCATATCGCCGTCATCAATCCTGTGCACTATATCGTTAGCGAATGTCTCTCGTGCAGCAATGGTAGCGGCGCTGAGGGGTTGCCGCGTTTGAATTTTGTATGGATAGAGGTGTAAACTCTGGCGCATGAGACGATACGCGGACGTTGGCGTCATTTGGACCGCAGCTGCAACACGACGAACGGAAACCTGAGGCCGCTGTTGGATCACCTGCTGCACTAGCTGCGCGTTGCCCTCTGTGGTTGCCGTACGTGGTCGCCCTACCTTTCCAGCACGTTCATCCGTCACGTTCCCAGTCCGTTGAAATTTTTCAAACAGATCCTTTATTGTATCGCTTTTCGGTCCTTTGGTTACATTAAACCTCCGTTGAAAACTTCGTCTTGTTGCAACAACACTGTGTTCTAGGCGGTGGAATTCCAACACCAGAAAAATCCTCTGTTCTAAGGAATAAACCATGTTGTCCTAGGCACACTTGCACGTTGTAAACAGCACACGCTTACAGCAGAAAGACGACGTACAGAATGGCGCACCCACAGACTGCGTTGTCTTTTATATCTTTCACATCACTTGCAGCGCCATCTGTTGTTGAAAATTGTAACTACTGTAATTTCGAAAGTTTGTCCGCCTGAAAATGTACTGTTGTCCCAAGCATATTGCAACAAACGGTGTATTTCTATCGCTGCTCGTTTAGTTTTTATTGCCGTTTCAAATATACCGGTCATTTTTGAAACACCCTGTAACTGCAAGTGGTGTGCTTACTCTGTGTTATTGTTAGCAAAACTTTACACGAATCGATTGGGCAATGCAATACCAATAACGAAATAGTCACTGCAAAATACATTCAGCCCCTTAGACACTGAATCATCTGGCCCTGCTCAGATCTGATAACTTTGGTCCCTGTGCACATAACAAATAAATTAAATTTACCTCTAGAGCATCAACGGTGAAACGTGATGTATTCTGGTCACTCATAAAAAAAAAAATGTAAATGCTAGCTACAGGCTCAGCAGTGTGCAATGTTGGCCATAGTACTTGAACTGCACATGAAATTCATTTGGCTGATAAGCGAGAACATTTAAGAAAATCCAACGTTTTTGAAAAATATATCATCTGGACTGGGAGGCGGTACTGATTATAGTGAATTACTAACACTCAGTTTTTTCTGTTAGCAAAATTATATTGCAAGTTAAGTTTGGCTTTTCAAAAACATCGGACAATTGAAGATACATTACTCACGATTGAGTCACAAAGAATGAGATTTAAACAGCAAGTATTATCTAACTTCATTAATCCAACATAAATGCAAATCATCAAATTACGCACAGCTCAGTCAAAAAATCTTAAAAGCATTACAGAAATGAAATATTTAACTAACCTTTTTATCAAAACGGTTTACATACATTCTGCAGTTACTCAGTAATTATAAATTATCAGCGAACTCATCTATACAGATGCGCTGGCAAAAACAGAAATCGTAATTATTTAAATCTTTGGCTTGGTTGCATGAAGACTTCTGCTTCCATGTTCAACAATATTGATATACCTACACTAATCTAACTCTTGGTAGCTTCACACAGTACACCCCAAAAAGTGCCTACTCCATCGTCTTTCCCTCACAGACACTGTGCGCTAAGCGGCCTCTCTCTCCACTAGCAGTACTGTATCTTTGGCTCTGCGGTCGTGCACAGTCAGCGATCCGCATTATCGAGCCTATCATAGACATTCATCGATTATAGCATCCTAGTGCCATTTTAATTTATTAATATTCTTATCTTATTCTGGTGCCACATACCAGTGTGTCCCAGTGTACTCCTTTCAACGTCCAGGAGACGATCATAAACTGCGGTGACTAAAGTGTATTTATTGTGTATTTGTCTCCTTTCGTATTTCTCTTTGTTACCATCTGTACCATCAAGCAGGAGTTCTTTCTGTGTATGGCCCGCGTTTCTTCAAGCTATGTTACTTGGCAGTGCACGTCATCAGAAAGTTACTTTCGATCTTAAGATCAACACACCAGTGTACGCTTACATCGAGAGGAATCTCTTCACCAAACATAGCACGAACGCCATGTATTTGGTTCCCGTGTTTCGTTGTTGTTGTAGTTATGGTCTTCAGACCAAAGACTGTTTCATGTAGCTCTCCACGCTACTCTATCTTGTACAAGCCCCCTTCATCTTCGAATAACTACCCACTTACTATATTCATCTATTGATCCTCCTCTACATTTTAACCCCCTCCCTCCTCTACCTCCTTACAAAACTAAACTGGTGATCCTTTTATGCCTCAGAATGTGTCTTATCAACCGATCCCTTCTTTTAGTCAAATTGTACCACAAGTTTCTCTTCTCCTCAATTCTATTCAGTACTTCCTCATTAGTTATATGATCTATCCATCTAATCTTCACCACCACATTTCAAAAACTTCTGATGTCTTCTTATACAAACTGTTCGTCGTCCACGTTTCACTTCCGTACAAGGCTACACTCCAGACAAATACCTTCAGAAAAGATTTCCTAACACTTAAACCTATATTCGATGTCAATAGATTTCTCTTCTTCAGAAGCGCTCTTGTTTCCATTGCTTGTCTACATTTTAATACTCTCTACTTCTGCCATCATCAGTTATTTTATTGCCAACCATCAAAACTCATCTACTACTTTAGTGCCACATTTCTTACTCTAATTCCCTCAACATCGCCTGATTTTACTTGACTTCATTCCATTACCTTTGTTTTGTTTCTTGATGTTCATCTTATATCCTCTATTCTAGACGCTGTCCATACTGTTCAACTGCTCTTCCAAGTTCTCTGCTGTCTCTGACAGAATTAAAATGTCGTCGACAAACCTCGAAGTTTTCGTTTCTTCTCCATGAACTTTAATTCCTACTCCATATTATTCCTTGGTTTCCTTTTTTGCTTGCTCATTGTAAAGATTGAATAACATAGGAGGTAGGCTACAGCACTGCCTCGCTCCCTTCTCAACCACTGCTTCCCTTTCATGCCTCTCGACTCTTATAACTGCCATCTGGATTCTGTAAAAATTGTAAATAGTCTTTCGCTCCTCGTATTTTACCCCTGCTGCAAGTAGAATTTCGGAGAGTATGTTCCAGTCGCCATTGTCAAAATCTTTCTCTAAATCTGCAGATGGTATACATGCAAGTTTGCCGTTCTTGAAACTGTCTTCTAAGATAAGTCTAGGGTCGTATTGTTACATGTGATCCTACACATCTGTGGAATCCAAACCAATCGTCCCCATTGCCGGCTTCTACAAGTTTTCCATTCTTCTGTAAACAATTAGTGTCAAAATTTTGTAGCCACAACCTTCTAAACTGATGGCTCGATAGCGTTAACAACTGTCAACATCTATTTTTCTTTGGAACTGGATTTACTACAATCTTTTTCATGTCTGATGACATTTCCTCTGTCTCATAAGTCTTACACACCAGGTGGAATAGTTCTGTCATGACTGGCTCTCCCGAGGATACCAGTAGTTCTAATGGAATGTCGTCTACTCCAGGGACCTTGTTTCGTCTTAGATCTCTCAGAGCTGTGTCAAGAAGTTCTCGCAGTATCATTAAAGCTTTTCCTCTCCCCTTTCTATAGGATTGCCTTGGAGTCCATTTCCCTTCTATAGCCCCTCTATTTATTCCTCCGACCTTGAAGCTTCCCCTTCTTTGCTTAATACTTATTTTCCATTCGAGCTCTTGATATTCATACAGCTGTCTCTCTTTTCTCCAAAGGCCTCTTGAAATCTCCTATAGGCGGTATCTGCCTAGTAGTGTATGCTTCTGTACCCTTACTTTTTTCCTCTATCCGTTCCTGCGTAGACGTTTTGCAATTTCTGTCAGTCTCATTTTTTAGACGTTTGTATTCCCTTTCGTCTGCATCATTGGCAACATTTTTATATTTCCTGCTCTCAGTAGTTAAATTCGGTATCTCTTGTGTTAACCAAGGATTTCTACTTGGTCTCTTCTTTCTACCTATTTAAGCCTCTGCTGCCTTCACCATTTCATGCCTCAAATCAACCCAATCTTCTTCCATTGTATTCACTTGCCCTTTTGAGTCAAGCTTTGCCTAATGCTGCCCCTAGAGCTCTCAACACTCTCTGGACCTTGTACTCGTAAGGTTTAGTATATCTGCTGTTGTCTTTGATTTTTACCAATTCGATCCTGACAGTGTCTTTGACTTCTCAGTGAGATCAGTGTTCGACAGAAAGAAGGATGAGTCTTGTGATTCAGGTTCCATATATAGGAATCCTACCGCACGTCATAACCACTTCTATCTATAATAGTAAATGCCACACTCAGTGGAAAAATACTAAAGAATTACTCTATGTGTCAGCAAGATGATAGTTCCTAGCCCTCGAGCTCAGTCTGTTATTTGCTTCATCCGTATGTGATTAACCTGCTCATTTATTATTTTACAATTTCGAACGAAATTTATTTTATATTTCATACATACCGCTGATAAACGGAGCATTGTGTTAATAACATGGAGCCTGTATTCGTTTGGAACGTGTTCTGATCTCTGCCTCTTCACTCGCGTATATTTCAGGATTTCTTCAAAACAATTCACGTGAATGTTTGGACTATTGCCTTCAACAGAGCCAAGGCCGATTTCTCCTGCCACACTGATGGTCGATTCGCGCTTGAGGGAACGGAATGTCAAAACAAACTTTCAACAATGCATTTCAGAACGTGGCATTTACACAGGCTATCAACGGAACGGAATGGAACGGGTCGTCGACGTCCTAGTTTCTCGGGAAGAAAATTGGGACGTTGACGTTGGTAGGAGAACAGCGGTATCATCAGCAACCCTCTCTGATGTTATGGCAGTGGCTTTTGTTCTTTTAGTCTTCTCAGTCCTTTTTTTATTGTTTGCTTTGTTTTTGTATCACATTGCAAAGGGTCCTTCTGGATATTGACATTTTTGCTATGAATGTTCTTCCAAAAAAGGACGCCAAATATGTAGATGTGTAAAATATTTAAGTTTCACAAAACCTGGACAAAGATAAAGCCTACACTGTGCATAAATGATAACATAAACTGATGAAATTATTTTTGTCAAATTACCTTTCCTTAACAATGGAAACGTCGGTACTATTTATCTTGGCCGTATTTGCTACTTCGCAAGAAAACTGGGTTCTATATGATTCTTTCTAAATATTGTTTGAAAATTTTTCTGTATAAATTTACTCTAGCAAATAAATATGGATGGTCTGAAATGTTTAGACGACACTTTTTCCTTTTGTTCCTCTTCCTGGTAGGTCACTGTATGAACTTCGTCTGATGTTAGCTTTGGCCATTAATAAATTACATTGTTGCTAGTTACTTACTTGGAATAGTATGTCTGAGTTGTTGCGTCGGTAAAGGTGTCTCATAACGTCACTTTTACCTGACCGGAGTGACGTGTTGACGCTTCGTCCAGTGTGTTACGATGACGTTTCATTCCGTCTGCGATGCCATAGCCCCTTTTCACTTTTACGTCCTTTCCGGGTTGAGAATGACCTTGACTCGACCGCAAAGCATCGGACAGGAAAGACAGTAATTGCGTATACTCACAGTAGTTACTTGAAATATCATTCCTTAATACGTATCTTAGGCTATTACTATGTATTCAAGCTCCTGCACACTAATTTGGCTCATATGTAGAAATTAATATGTGCTTTCTTTTGCATTGCAGACTTTTCCTTCAATATTGTGACATCAAACTGCATTTTTAATATATTAACCTCAACAAATAACGTAAACATCTCTCTTTTTCACACTGCTGCTGTATTTTGCAGACTTTTAGAATTTTTTAATATCCTAGATGCATAAAATAGTTAATTTATGACTGGTTGCGTTTTCTAATTGCTGTCGGTGCCGTCTGCTGGTCTACTATGGTCGCAATTTTACTGTGTAGCCAATCCCTGGTAACTGGAGGAACTGGGTTTTGCTATGATTTTGCGTTTTCTGGGTTTGTGGGATGGTATTTGAGGCAAAATTCATGTTCAGAAAATACAAATTCCTAAGTTGTTACTTATATTTTCCAAGCAAACTTTGGTTTGAAGTTATTTATGGAGAAATATCGGTTTTTCGGTACAGCCATGTGCTGGCGATAGGAGCGAGTAGGATGTGAAAGTAGACTTGCCTTTATTTACGTTTTCAGAGTTTGTCGGAAAGTGTTTATGATAAAATACTAATTTGCAACAAATAAGAATGCCTATCCCGTTATTTGTATTCTATACACAAATGTTGGTCTTTTAAATCGAAGTTAACAATTTGAGGACGGCGAGACAGTTCTTAAACGACTTTCTGAAAAGCAATGCAGACATAGCTTCAGAGCAGAAGCACCAGGGGCGCGGGACGAGGGATACTTCATGAGAATTTTGCAGAATTGGGGGTGAGGAGGCACACTAACCCCCGTCCCCCCTGGCACATGGCAGGAAGTCGTGATTTCTGGAATGACGTTGGGAACAAAGGAATGATAATGCGGCGGCAACAGATGCTGTGCAAAATCGTCTCAGCTGTAATATGACACCGCTGATAAGAAAGCGCTATGTCAGTAAATTCTCCGCCTATACAAGTAGGGCCCTACTGCTTTAATTGACATTCGATTACAAATAATCCTAACAAGAACGTCACGTTTCCATGACTCTTCAATGGATTGTTGTCTTAGAACGGCTTACTCTCACAACACACGAGTTATAATGCGAAAATACTAAATATGATAATTTTTAATCGTCAACATGAGTTTTCCAGTCATTTTATTACAACAGATCGCACTAATAACGAGTCGTTCTCGAGACGTTCGATGTGCTGGTACTTAGAAACAGCATAAATCACCTTATGCTGTAACGTACAACAGACAACCCATCGAATGTGAACTACTGAACAAGCCAAATACAGTACAGTGTCTCGCTTTCTGCTTATGACGTAGGGAACGTTCTTGCCTCCGATCAGTTCTACTTTACATGGCACGTTGCTTAAATATCGCAGAACTTATTTTGTGTTTCACGTGAGAAAATGGCTCGTCAACGTAAAATAGCAGATCGCGACGTCACAAAACTCATAGAGCGCCACGTCAACGTTAACTAATTCGTCCCGTGTGCCGACGGCTTAACATTCACGTACGGTATCTGTCGAGTGATGAAGTAACTCGCTGATTATACATGTTAAAAACGAAAAATAAATTTGTGATATTATTAACTAAGTGTCTCATTACATTTTCCGCGGCTAACAATCTCCAGTTTATGTACATAGATAGTGAATCACCTAAAAAGAACAACCTTTTGGCATCTGGAGTATATCTGCTGGAGTGTCGCGATTGTAATGCAGGATATGTTGGACAAAGAGGCGCCGGCCGAAGTGGCCGTGCGGTTCTAGGCGCTGCAGTCTAGAACCGCGAGACCGCTACGGTCGCAGGTTCGAATCCTGCCTCGGGCATGGATGTGTGTGATGTCCTTAGGTTAGTTAGGTTTAATTAGTTCTAGGGGACTAATGACCTCAGCAGTTGAGTCCCATAGTGCTCAGAGCCATTTGACAAAGAGGCAGAACCTTCAAAATTAGATTGCAAAAACATCTTCTTAATAGATGGGGACAGGTAAAACAGAACTCTGCCTTTGCCCACCACCTTAAAGCCAGTGGCCACAGTCCTCCGCAAGTACAAAATCTTAAGATTTTGCATTTTGGGCAAAAGGGTAAGAAGTTAAACATTTTGGTAGAAATTGAAATATTTAGGCATATGGGAGACAAAGATTTGTCTCTCCTTAACGGCCAAATATTTGGCGCCAATCAGGCCTTTTGAGAAGGTATGAAATGTAGTACTGGAGTTCTCGTAACTCTGCCTTGCTAGAACTTCTAGCTCCGAATGACGCACTATTTGAGTGTTATATGGGCGGCCTCTTTATCTGAAATTACAGTCCTGTGTTTTTTGATGTTCTCGTTCTAGTGGTATATGATACGAAAAATCTGTTTATGTACTGCATCTGTGTGTTGTATCATACACCTTGTTTTCGCATTTCAAATTTGTCGCCTTCATTTATATTTTACTTCGTCAAAATTTTAGGATAATTTATGCACAGGTGTTGCTCCTAGTAATTCCATCTTATCAATGTTTTATGTGCATTACATTTATAAAGTTTTAGTGGGTATGTATATCCAGTTTACGATCTCTCATTTGTATAACTGCTGCGTCGCAGCGCCACCTCTCGAGGTGATTCTGTATTAGGCTTCAGTACCGGCAATCGACGCTGTGGCGCATTATGCTTACTACCTGAGCCCCCATCTTACTCTGTTACTCGCTCCTGTGAACGAGAACGCGTTATGCAGATCTTGGTTCCTCTCGCGTCCATCTAGAAAAGGTAATCATTTTACTATTTTATATTTCTCGTTTTTACTGAGTTTAACGAAGGCGATGATGGCCTGATATACACTCCTGGAAATGGAAAAAAGAACACATTGACACCGGTGTGTCAGACCCACCATACTTGCTCCGGACACTGCGAGAAGGCTGTACAAGCAATGATCACACGCACGGCACAGCGGACACACCAGGAACCGCGGTGTTGGCCGTCGAATGGCGCTAGCTGCGCAGCATTTGTGCACCGCCGCCGTCAGTGTCAGCCAGTTTGCCGTGGCATACGGAGCTCCACCGCAGTCTTTAACACTGGTAGCATGCCGCGATAGCGTGGACGTGAACCGTATGTGCAGTTGACGGCCTTTGAGCGAGGGCGTATAGTGGGCATGCGGGAGGCCGGGTGGACGTACCGCCGAATTGCTCAACACGTGGGGCGTAAGGTCTCCACAGTACATCGATGTTGTCGCCAGTGGTCGGCGGAAGGTGCACGTGCCCGTCGACCTGGGACCGGACCGCAGCGACGCACGGATGCACGCCAAGACCGTAGGATCCTACGCAGTGCCGTAGGGGACCGCACCACCACTTCCCAGCAAATTAGGGACACTGTTGCTCCTGGGGTATCGGCGAGGACCATTCGCAACCGTCTCCATGAAGCTGGGCTACGGTCCCGCACACCGTTAGGCCGTCTTCCGCTCACGCCCCAACATCGTGCAACCCGCCTCCAGTGGTGTCGCGACAGGCGTGAATGGAGGGACGAATGGAGACGTGTCGTCTTCAGCGATGAGAGTCGCTTCTGCCTTGGTGCCAATGATGGTCGTATGCGTGTTTGGCGCCGTGCAGGTGAGCGCCACAATCAGGACTGCATACGACCGAGGCACACAGGGCCAACACCCGGCATCATGGTGTGGGGAGCGATCTCCTACACTGGCCGTACACCACTGGTGATCGTCGAGGGGACACTGAATAGTGCACGGTACATCCAAACCGTCATCGAACCCATCGTTCTACCATTCCTAGACGGGCAAGGGAACTTGCTGTTCCAACAGGACAATGCACGTCCGCATGTATCCCGTGCCACCCATCGTGCTCTAGAAGGTGTAAGTCAACTACCCTGGCCAGCAAGATCTCCGGATCTGTCCCCCATTGAGCATGTTTGGGACTGGATGACACGTCGTCTCACGCGGTCTGCACGTCCAGCACGAACGCTGGTCCAACTGAGGCGCCAGGTGGAAATGGCATGGCAAGCCGTTCCACAGGACTACATCCAGCATCTCTACGATCGTCTCCATGGGAGAACAGCAGCCTGCATTGCTGCGAAAGGTGGATATACACTGTACTAGTGCCGACATTGTGCATGCTCTGTTGCCTGTGTCTATGTGCCTGTGGTTCTGTCAGTTTGATCATGTGATGTATCTGACCCCAGGAATGTGTCAATAAAGTTTCCACTTCCTGGGACAATGAATTCACGGTGTTCTTATTTCAATTTCCAGGAGTGTATTTGACGATGCCCTTTGGCTACACTGACTAAAGGATTCTTCTAAGAAATACCAAATTAAGGTATTTGCTCTTTCAATAGGTGACCTGTTTATACATGCTTATAGGTTATCCAAGTCTGCACAACGCGATCTCGATTCTTAAATAGATGTATTTGTTCTCTGTTTTCTATGTAGATATCCTGAAGATGCCTAAATAAGGCGAAACGCGTCGTTGAAAAATAAAAAACTAAAATTACAACCAAGACTGTTTTTAACCAATACTGTTAAGCACTGGTTTGCTGTATGCCACATATGAATTGGAAGAATTTCTATTTAGAGACAGTTATCATTCACTGCTGCAGCTAATGAGACTGAGTACGTTTCGGAATTGAGAATACTGACGCATTACCGCAAATTCGGGAATAGACAAAGATCCGACGTCAGCCTCCTGCGAAGCAGTGGATAGACCGCAGGTAGCGAGAGCGAGCGCAACGACCTTTGGCAGCAGCGGCTGCAGTAGCGGCGCGGAGGCTCTGCCTGTGGCTGAAGGCGGCGGGCGTATTGGGGTTAACCGGCGAGCTCTGCAGCTGTGGCCAAGGACGGCCGCCCCGTGTCCACTTGAGTCCTCGCATACACACGTACTGTGTGAGGTGCCCAGCAGAGTGTACTTCTTACCGGTGTATCCCTGGGCGTCCGCAGAAATTTATCCATGAGAGTCTAAAATTGCCATTTCTGACGTAACTCATTTGGTGAGTTTGAGAACAAGTGATGATACCCCCAAGAACTAAATTTAGAAGTGCTCTAAACTTATTTTATCTTAAACCATTAAATGTTATTCACTCAGTATTTTTGAGGTAGGTTACTTTTATCCGTAAACAGTAATAGTAAATCGTTTGATATTATCAGTATGCCACCCTTTTAGTTCAGTATCTGAAATTACACTCTCATATGAAGAAATCCAAGATATCCTACGAATCAGAAAATAAAGCTGGAAAATATTCAGAAAAATGCTATGATGTAGAAAAATGGAAAGATTGAGAAAACCTTATTAGACATCAACAAAAATACATACGAGGGTTGGACGAGGAAGGGACAGAAGGTAGATTGATGATTCTGTTTTTGTAATGCTCCGTTAATCTTCACATCCTGCTTTACTGCAGGCCAGTGCCGAAATTACTGAAACGCCAAGGAAAATATGTAACATCTCCTCAACCACCCTGACGACCAGTGAAACCCAGGCTATGTAGTGGCTGCCGAAGCTACAGTGTGCCTTGTCACTCTTGACAGTGCTAAAACCGCGCATTAGGAGAATCGAGCCAATCGCTTATAGAGCTCTGTAATAAATAAAAAATCTGTTACCGGCTTTTAGGGCTACTGACTGCTCTTGAGGGGAAACTGCGAAAGCGCCACATTTAAATGCGAATGTAGTTACCGCTCTGCGTATGACTTGATTTCATATTTCTCAACAACACAATCAGAAACAAAACAATTTTTCGGTATTATTTAGTTATTTCTTGGACGCTGAAGACATAATATAATTTTTATCTGATACATACTGTCGGCGTACGGACAGACGCAGATAATATCCATGTACTAGTGACTGACTTAGTTTCGTAATCGAAACAAGTTGATTGTAATAGTGTACCACGTTTGCAACTTCTTTATGGAGACGCGGAAACTCTTCTAGAGGAAAACAATAATAGACCTCCTGGACAATTTTTACGTAAAATAATTCCTCTTAAACGGGAAATACACTGCAGATTAATCGGTTCCATCTGCACATGCACACGAGCGCTTCCAACTCAAATGGCAAACAGTGCCGAAAACAAATCTAAGACTGAAAATGTGCTCAAAACGTTCACAAAACTGTCTTCGTAATTCTTTCAAGGCAACATTGAATTCTTCAAAGTTCGCGCTTCGTCTAACGCCAGAGAGCTTCGAGAACTGGACTGTTCCTTCCACAATGCGATTGTCTTTTTAAATGCATCCCCATCAAATCGGAAATAAGTCGTTTCTCACCTTGAATTGTTTTGTGGGCAATGTGTAGTCAAGTTTACTGAAGATGCGACGTCTGCAGTTAATTTCGAATGCTCTAATTTTCGTTCCTGCTCACCTTTTTACTTCATAAATTCAAAGACATCGTGTTTTAAATCTAAAACTCGTCCTATCATGCCCCTTGACTTAACCAACATGCTTTGCAGTATTATATGAAATCTCTATACGTTTCGTTCAGTTCCATCGAAAACTGTCGCAGTTGACACTGGAGTAATGCGTGCGACTTCGGAAAATTTACTGTTCATGCCACCAGTTTCAGCATGTGCTCCATACCTGGAAATTTAGCACAAAGTTATTGTCGATGTAGAGAACAATGAATTGTATCTGTCGATCATTGTAATTGTTTGCTCTTTCTTCGTCAACTAAATCTTTAAAGAATGTAATACCGAAAATGCAGGTAAAATACCTCCTACACCATCCAAAATTTTCGCCGTTTAATATTCGTTGATAACTTGCACTGTACTTTCGATTCTGAAGGCGTAAGCTGTATTACAGAAACTATATTTAATACATAATCGATGTGCAAGGGTATTTATTTTTGACTGTGTTTAACTAGTTCTAATTATAATGAAAATATTGTAAGTTACTGGTACCAGCCAAGGGAACTTCATTGAAATGTATCTATAGCAACGACGAAATGGCAGTAGCTGTGCCGTTGTATATCTTTGCGAGTGGATAGTGTGTCGCGTTGCGAGCAGAGAGGAGGGAGTGCAGCTTGAGTCATGGAAGAGTGCAGAAGTGTTTGTTGGCCGCTCGCGCAGCCGCAGTGTGCAGCCTGTTCACGCGCCTGATTTGATAACCTGCTAGTATTGAGAGCACGGCAGGAGTGGACTGGCGGAGGAAGCTACAATGCCAACTGTTGCCTACCCCATAATTATCCGTGGTTCTGGAGACGACTCGGGGTTCTCATCGAACAGCAGCAGCAGCAGCAACAACGGTTCAGCTGCCGAGAATTCTTCCGGGTTGTATCGCCGTGGTCCATGGAACTCTTCAATCCCTGACGGTTCGTCCAAAGCTACGTTGGACATCTTCGGAGGTGCTCTTGGTTGTGCTGAGTCTTGCCAACTGGCGAGCCGGACGTTGAAGAACACCCTAAATACCGTGGAAAGTGGGCGTGATCTGTATTTCACGTGATAGCAGAGATATACCTTATCAAGGATAAAATGTAACTATCGATCATAGTATGTCAAAGATAAAAACTTCTCATTGATTCTGTAGCGGCCCTGTCCATATATCGCTGAGTTCCATAGCTTCTTCTTTCCTGTTAAAATTTTCAACATGTTTATATATTTCGGTGGCTCCTCTATATAGCCTTGGATAATAGTTCGTCATAGTACATAAAACTTCAGTTCCCGAAAATTTCACTACGTGCTCACCCGACTGAAGAGCATGCTCCGTCACGGCTGACTTGTCTGTTTTCCCTGGTCGGCAAAGACTTTTATGTTCCTTCAACCGTGTTTTCATACTTCAATTAGTAGTTCCAATGTAGACCCTACCACATGTGCAAAGAATCTTGTATACACCACTTGCAGACAGAGGGGGACGTTTATCCTCAACGGAACGAAGTGCTTGGCCTATTTTCTTAGTTTGTCTGAAAATCGGTCGAAAGTTATGTTTCCTTAAAATCTTGCCGATTTGATCCGTTAATTGTTTGATGAAGGGTAGAGAAACCATGATCTTCCATCGCTGTGTCCTATCGTTGTATTTAGGCCGTTCTTCGACGTTCGAATCGTCAATCGGCAGGAGTCAGCACAACCAGGAGCACCTCCGAAGACGTCCAATGCAGCTTTGGACGAAACGTCAGGGATAGAAGAGTTCCATGGACCACGGCCATACAACCTGGAAGGATTCTCGGCAGCTGAAACATCCGGTCGTGAAAACCTTCATTGTATGAACAACAACGGTTGCTCAGCATTGTCATCGGCTACATTCTTCGTCGTCCGCATAGCTACAACATCGTAAGAGTTAACCGTCAAACATAGTAATGTAGAGGCTTTGCCCAGCAACATTCTTTTCACAAAGTAAGAATAACTTGAATAATAACTTGCAATAGTAAAACTTACAGGGCACCCATGTTGTTATTGTCCTCAGACATTATCACCAAACAGCGTCCCTTTCCGTTCCATGCAATCACCGAGTGTCATAAGACTATCAAAAATGAACTATTTACTGCTGGTTTGAGTTTAAATTTTCTGCCACAGTAACTATTCGTTATTGTTTTGCATAACAGAGGCTACTTAACGTAAAGTAAAATTTCACTGGCAAAACTAATAACTAAAGATCCAGCGCAAATTTAGAGTGCGCAATTTCATTTATTCTGTATTTGGGTAAGCGAGTGACTTCTTCTGGCTTGATATGTATTTTATTGTTGTTAATTTGAAATTAAAATCAATTTCTCATATGCTTAAAGTAAATTCAGTTCATTCTTTCAATAATCAAAAGTAAATTGCTTGCATTTTCTAAATTTTGCATTACATTACACTGAGACTACTGAAAGTTTTTTTTTTTTTTTACGTAACAAAGTTCAAGTTTAGCCAGTCATTTATTTAACCAGTAAATTCATTTAACGTTACTTTCAAAATTTAGTATTTCAGAGTAAGTAACTGCAAACTCAGTGTTTTCTGATTCATTTATTTTCTCGTGAACCGTTCTACTGTGGAAAAGCGTGAACCTTCTGCTGCCATGCCAGTGATTATTTGCTGAAATTTTTTTGCCGTTACATTTCTCAAGAGTCTGCAGATTCATTGCCCTAGCGGTCTGGCGACCGTTTAATTATCCCTTCTTTTTAGCTAATCAGTGTTTTCTTTGTGTCTTCAGTGAATTTTCTTGTAAATATTACGTGGTATCCTTTTTCCCCCTGTGCGATTCGCGAGCGATTGCACTATACCCTACCCATTTCAAAATTATCGTCAGTATTTAGCTTGAATTTAGAAGATTCTTTCTTCATAAGAGTCTGTTGTACTATTTCCTCCAACTAACTGGTGTTATTTTCCTTCGGTAGCGATAGCCATACTCACTTTAAAGTTTCATTAGGCATATGCTATCACGGTCAGTTATATCGCAATCAAATGGCTCTGAGCACTATGGGACTCAACTGCTGTGGTCATAAGTCCCCCATATCGCAATCCTGCTCGCCGATTAGGAAGGAGGAAGTTACAAGACAATATGTCTTTTATGCTATACTGAGAATTCTCTTGCGTCATTCCTATTCATCTTTAAACGCTTGCGATGATTGATCGCTAAACTGCCTCTTTTTGTGCAAACAGCCACTGGACCTATGAACTTCTTTTATAACACGAAGGAACATCAAAGGGTAAACAGCGCTGACGTCACGATTCTGCCGAAATGGAGAAAGTCATGTCGACGAAAAATGCCGCACTACAATGCTACAGTAAATGAAATGTCGCGCTGCATCGAGTACTTCCGAGAACTGACATAGTAAGAGCCCGACTCCGCTGTGGCCATTTCAGTAAGGCTGGAGGTGCTGCTGAACGACACAGAATCTAGGTGAGTTCAGCTTTTTTTTCAACAAAGGATTCATGCTCCTGAAAAGTAAAGTGTACCAAAGCTCTGACCCGCTGTAACCGCATATGGTTCATGATTCTCTTGTCTTCGAGTTAGATATTAACCATGTTCGCGATGTGTCCAAATAAAAATTACCATCCACAACCCCTTTAAAAAATGATGGTCCGAACATGTGTCTTGATGACATGGCAGTCCATATCATAACATGAAATAACTTCATGTCCAACTCTTGCACTAACTGTGATCTTCCTTCGGCCAGGGAACCACATTCCTCAAGAGTGACGTGTCGTATATTGCACATTCATTAGAAAAGAACATTCTTGAACGATACAAGGCATTTGGAAATTTTGCAGGCAATGCACAGCAGGTTCAAACACTCTGCTCCATGTCATTATCACAGAATTCTTTCAAAAACATCGATCTGAATCATTAGATTTTTTTGTGATAATGCCAGGGATATGCTATGATCATCGTTAGTTAAAATATTTCGATGTTGGGAGTTTATACATCGATGTTTCAATATCGATACTGAAGCCTTTGGATCATAGTAGCATATGTGTTAAAGAGAAAATATTGACCTTCGGTGATGGCAAAAATCTAGGCTACTTCTTACCACTGTCAATAATTTGTTCGCCATTTAAATGGAATCCCTTTATGAACATGTCTCGAAACGACGTCAGTATAGTGGGTAAAGGGATAGAAACAGCATGTGGAAGAAAATTCTATTGGCAAACTGTCAGAGTTGATTCTCGCTGTAAAAGGATTTGTAATGGGCTTTGAAAAAAGTGTAGCAGCCAATATTCAGAAAAAAACTGTCCTTAAACTAACCGAAGTGGCCACTAGATGGAATTCAACGTTCTATTTGATTGAAAGGCTTTTGCAGCTGCATCCAGTGATTGATAACATCATTAAGTGGCATGCTAGTGCACCACACCTGTTAATAGTTGCACTCGTTCCAGATCTAGCTTATGGGTGTATTTTTATATAAAAGTGTTTTGCAAGCAGTAAAGTGATCGACATAACTAGACTATTATTTGTGGTTGACGGGCCGTACGGTTGGCGACAGTGGGGTTGGTGTCCCACCGCTGTTCACGGCGTCTCCAGCGTCTTCGGCCTGGAATCTCACTGACTATAGTAGAATTGTCTTTGGTGATGAGTCTGGCTTCGAACCGAGCCCCGATGATCAGTGATGGCGTGCCTGGATACGCTCCAGACAGCAGTGGGTTATCAAATTGACTATCGCCTGCCATATGGTCCGACAACCAGGAGTGCCTTTTGTTTTCATAGCTGGCCCCTTTGGTTGTCATCCGCAGCACCCTACAGCGTAGCGGTAAGTCGACGATGTTCTACGCCCCCTTTTTGTTGCCCTTCATTGTAAACGATCTTGGGCTTACATTTCAACGAGATAATGAGCACCAGCATACGACGAGGATTTGTAATGGTTATCTTCTTGCTATTCAAACCCTACTTTGGCCAGGAAGATCGACGAATCGCTCCCTAGTTGAGAACGTTTGGAGCATTGTGGCCCTGTAACCATCTCGGGACTTTGACGATCTGGTTCTCTAATTGACAGAATTCAGAATGATATCCTTCAGGAAGACATCCAACAACTCCACCATCCAACACCTAGCCGAGCTTGCATAAAGGCTAGAGGTGGACCAATGCGTTACTGACTTGCTCAGTTTGTGAATCCTGTCCTCTTCAATAAATCATCGAATTTTTCTGGAATTGTATTCATTTGTTTGTCTGTACATGTACATAACGTCTACAGATTTTCGCCCTGTCAGGATAATTCCTTCGTTGTGCTTCTCTTAAAATTTTAATTTTATTTTCTTTTTGTTTTGTTTTATTTATTTGTTTTTGAGTATGGTGAAAGACTAATTTTTATGTTCTATTCTATAAATTAATCATTGAACACTTCTGTTAAAAACGTCGATGTTTTGGGATAGATTACAATCACCAGTCGATGATTAGACGTCGAAGATGAAATCGATATCAATATCGATAATTTGCCAATATCTCCCGTCGCCAATTCACTCACTGTTAACTGTGGTACTTGAGGTTTCCACCTGTTCTTTTGAAAATGGATGCGAATAAAATAACTGTTTACTTCCTCATTTGTACGAAATCGATAGAGGTGCGGGGGCTTCTTGGGCTCCCTGTACTTCAAAGACGGTTGGCTAGACACCAGCGTCTTCGCTTCCCATCCACATTCAAGCGAACCGACAATGAAGAGAGAAGATGACGCGCGCGCCTGCGCACGCACGCACACACGCACACACACACACACACACACGTTTAGTTTTGGGAGGAGCATTCTGTAAAATTCGTGAGTGAGCAGGAGCAGAAACGTAATGTCCAGCAGTCGAAGGAGGGGCGACTAAAGGAAGGAGAAGAGGGGAGAGGAGAGAAGAGGAGAAGAGAAGCAATGCTGGATGGACTGCGGCGCTCGCTCTGCCCAGCCCAGCGCGGGCCGGCTGATTCACACGGCAGCCCGTCCGGCACGCGGATCAGATAGCACCGGCCGGCCGGTGGAATCTCTTCCTCACCGGCAACTGTTTTTTCTTCCCGTCTTCCGCATCTCCTCTGCGGCCGAGTCGTCTCATATCACCACTCCAGCCGCTGCCTGCTGCTCAATCTATAGCATTTGTTCCACATATTCAGCGAAATGTGTGCGAAGTACGCAGTGCTGTAGAATGTTTCATGCATTTCCGCCTTCAGCGTTTTCTTAAGCGCAGTAAGGGGATCACACCCTAACCAAGTAAAACACATTCCGTAAGAGCACCTTTTCTGCAGTTCGCTTTTGACACTACCCACGATGGCAGATAACAACGTTCTTCAGCCATTCCCCAAATCCAGTCCTTGCCAGAGCGTACTGCGTGATTCAACATTCGAAATCACTCATTTCCAGCCATCCACTGTCTAGTGGCGTCGCTTTTAGCACCACTTCAAGCGTCGCTTAACTTTGACTACAGAAATATGTGCCTTACGTGGAGCTGCTCGAACCGTGTAGCCAATGCGTTTTAACTCCACGCACACAGTCATTGTGCTACTTGGACTGCTGGAAGCTCTTTGGAACTCACGAGTGGTTCCTTCTGCTATTTCATGCTCTTTTCTAAACGAACCTTCGCAGTGATTGGCGTCCCTGGTCTGTCAGTACATGAGGTCTGCCAGGTCTTGTTTAACTGTTCGTTCAAGTTTCCACTTCAGTCAGAGCGCAAAGTGTCGACTTGGGCTGCTTTTGAAGGGTTGATATATCCCTTGTGGGTCTGCTACTCAGGTGATATCCAATGACAAATATACGTTCGAAGTCACTGAGCTCTCCTGATCCACCCGTTCTGTTATTACAGTCCCTCTACTGACAACGCAGTAATCCCCGCCTCCTTTTATGATGGCAGGTCCACCTCTCATGACATCTAATGATCAATTTCGAGCTACATACGGACGTCCGGATGCTTTTGATCAGATGGTGTAGCTGGCTCTGAGCAGTAACTGCACGTCCGGCACCATATATCTCCAGTAGTTAGCGGACACTAGAGCCGTTGTGTGGTGAGTATTGGAACCAGGTGGTATCCGCCAGAGGGGAGTACGGAAATTGCACGCTCGAGATGGGCGTGGACAGAGTATAGTTGAGACTCATAGCATGGTACCACTGCCAGCGTTTGTCAACGAATCAAAACCTGCGGCTGCTTTCAACGAGCACTACCTGCTTCAGTCAGCATTAAGTTCTAGGTGCTAAACCGCCCGCACCTGAGAACTGCACCATCAATATAATTCTATCAAATCAGTCTCCTACTCCCACATTAACTGAAAGTCCCGTTATGTTATTAATCACAGACTAACATCAATTAACAGCAGCAGCAATGACAGGCGTCAACGACAGAAACGGCACAGTAGAACGTTTGGGTAGGAGGACTGCCAGCAAATGACGGAGCTAGCCTGCTTAGGACAGCTTTGTCTGTCAACGTTGACACTTAGTAGACAGCTCAATCTTCAACTGTAATTTCTACCTCAAATATTTCCTCATGGTGATCGCACAGCGCATAGACTGTTTGGGTGGATCAAATGTGATTCTGTGTACCTTACGTTAAAGTAATAAGTAAGCAATCCTGAAGCTGTTACATCTCGGACCTTGGAAATGAGCACATTGTGAAGCAATGATCGAAGCACGTCTGTAAATTTATATCAGACATCAACACAGACTGAATATGTTCTAAATTTTGCAAGTTATAAGGCCTCAGGAAGTTTGTTTCAAATTACGTACAGCGTTAGAGGTTCTACCAATGGCCTTGTCGCAAAGGTAACACCGGTTCTCACCAGTTAAACGCCGTCGGGCTTGGCTAGCACTTGGTTGGGTGACCGTCCGGTCCGCCGAGTGCTATTGGCAAGCGGAGTGCACTCCGTCCTTGCGAGGAAAATTGAGGAGCTAATTGACTGAGAAGTAGTGACTCCGGTGTCGTAAATTAACAACGGCCATGAGAGCGATGTGCTGACCACATGCCCCTCCACTTCCGCACGCAGCCTCTAGGCTGTAGATAACACGGCGGGCTGTCACTACCGTTGCGCCTTCCGAGGCCTGATGGGACGAGAGGCTAACTGGAGGCAGTTTTGTTCTGAGCTCGATCAGAGATTGGGTGCAGTTCGTCAGAATCGAGTGTTTCTTGGACACTGTCAACGACCGCTCAAGTGCAGCTATTGCAATATGTTGCAGGAGAAGTTACCTACGTGGAATAAGATTTGAAAAAGCCGACATGCTTAAAAAGCATTATAGACTTTACTGTTAAATAAATTTGTGGAAACAGCTCCACACATTGGCAAGGCTCAGAAGGTGCAATGAATAAAGCTGATGACAAACAATGACACCAGCAGGGAGCCAAAAAACCTGCCGCCTAAGTGGTGAGTAGACACATTGTACAGTGTCTCAGCAAATCAAATTGTTCATCAGGTTATTTGAAACGGGATATCAACTTCTTGTGCCAAGGCAGATAAAAAAACAAGAAAACCGACTACAGAAGCAAGGATTTTTCAAATAGCTTTTGGGAACTGGGGAAGTGCAGGATGGGTAAGATAAAAGGCTTGGTTGATTATGTTAACGATTTAAGTCCCATCACAAAGAAATCCACATTACGTTTGTTGAAAACTGCGGTCAGTAGTGCAAGTCGAGGAGAGCTAATGCTATAGGCATACTAGAACCTGGCGAAGATCGAAACAACGCACAAAGTTATCGACCGATTTTCCTGTTATGCCACCTGTACAGGGTGTCAGAGAAACTAATATGGCTGACTGATGAAAACGTCTGACCTGCTCCTAATTCCGGAACAAGCAGGCTCTGCTAAGTTGAGCGTAACAAATGAGGAATATAACAGGAAGTATTTTCATAGACTATACAGCAGATTATGAAACTTTGACTCATAAAGTTTTGTTTAGAAAACTATAGAACATAACAAGGCTATTTGTAAACCTCGATTAACAGAAATCGCCTTCAGGACTGAATGTTCTCTTTGTAAGTTTAAGGCCAGGGATGCAGACTGATTAAATATAAAAATGGTATACCTGAAATAAGTGTATTTTGAGAATTTTGTTTAACTCATATACAAACGATCAATCACAACGTGAAGGGACACATAGTGTCATGTATGATAATGATCGTACTATAACTGCGCATATCAAGAAGTGTGAAATTTTACAGGAGCAGTTGCCAACATTCCTAGATAGTCTCTACATATTACCAGCTCAACGAATCCCGACTGAAAACACTAACATGATTTTACATCTGACAAACAGGAAGGCAAAGATTACCTTAAACCTTTCGTAGTTGCAAATAACACTACACAGTGCGCAACTCCAAAATATCTTGATGTTGTATTTGATGCGGCACTTTCTGAACACCAAACTTAGAGTGGTTGCCAGCCAACAACCAGAGGCCAAGAGGACTTCTACACTTGTTTTGAACTACTATATAGCTGAGTATGTATGTTTGGTGTGCCACAGATACAACAATATCACAGTAATGAACCAGACAGGCAGCCTCGTTACAGGTTGCCTATCCATCCCTCCGGAGAGGTTAATAACAAACTAGAATCGTTTCCCTGACATGCACTGAGAAATAGTAGCCACGAAAGAAAAGACTAACTCAGTAAAATCTTTTCGGTTATCAGCAAGCACACTCACCATCGAAGTCAAGAGAGTTTCCATAAAACAAACTGGGCACCTACATCGAGATCACAGTAAACCAGAATGCGAACATGGCGCTATGGAGGTCAGTGAATTGAAAGTTGAATAATACCTGAATGACGACCTCCTGCTGGCCACACATCAGGTGCAAAATGGCTCTGAGCACTATGGGACTTAACTTCTGAGGTCATCAGTCCCCTAGAACTTAGAACTACTTAAACCTAACTAACCTAAGGACATCACACACATCCATGCCCGAGGCAGGATTCGAACCTGAGACTGTAGCGGTCGCGTGGTTCCAGACTGAAGCGCCTAGAACCACTCTGCCACTTCGGCCGGCCCACGCATCAGGAAGACTATCTGGAAGACACTCATGTGACACCGTTCTGGTCTCATAAGGAGCAAAATTAAAAGAAAGGGATGGTGTTTCAGTGTAGAAGGAAGTGTTTTGTGTATGAACTTCAGCCAAGATCACACCATTTCTTCTACTACCGCAAATGCTGAGTATTATGTACCATTCAAGATTCAGCAATATTACGATCAGTGCTCGTGATGTTGCAAATTCAGGTTCGTAGCTGTCTAACTTTCATGGTCTCTTTCTATTTTTCTCGTTTACGACGTGTGTAATAAAAATTATATTCGTAGCAAATGTTGCGTTGCAAATATTGCAAATAAAGGTCTTGTCTACAGTGTTATGGTTCTAGACTGGTGAAGAGCTGTGCACGCGACATACAGATAACAACAATGAAGAAAGAAAATGAAACACCTACAGCCGTCCTTATGATGTGTTTATTGTGTAGCTACCAATTTCGGCGCTCCGGTGCATCATCTTCAGGCCTGCCTACATAAACAGTACTGATAGCATTATCAACTTATCGGCCATGCAGTACAAAGACAGACTGAAAACAGATTGAAACTCAAGGACAAGATTCCACTAGTGAATTTACTGTAATCATTTGATAGAACGAACAGGTACCTCCATCACCACATACTGAAACTATAACACAACAAATTTCCACCCAATACAGTGTACAAATATACTATTTATTAATAACTTCATTAAATAAATATTCCAGGATTTTAACTGGACAGTCGGACTGTAGATTATCTGCACAACCCTGAAAAAACCTACTGAACGATAAAATAATTGTAGAAAATGATAAACGTACGAAAGAGACTACAATGTCTGAAACGAGTAAAGCGTGGAAACATGATATATGTGTCGTGCCAAAGTATAAGATACTGAGGTGTAAACCGTTGAGGGGCATACTAATTCATATACATAAAATGAATGTCCAAGACTTTTTAACCTGCCTTTGTATTGCATGATTGATAAGTTTACAGTGCTATCATTACTTTTTGTGCATACAGGCCGAAGATGGTGTATTGAAGAGCCGAAACTGGTAGCTACACAATAAAGGACATCACAAGGACTGCTGTAAGTGTTTCATTTTCTTACAATAGTGAACGGCGGTAATCCCCCAGATCTCCGGGCACATGGACGGACGTACAAAAAATAACAATAGGGCCTCGGCTAGCAAGCTGCAGCCAAGGCTATAGAACGGATTTCGTCGGCGAGACGCGCCGGCTGGACACCTATAAATACGGCATTCTTGTCGCGCCGCTCCAGGCCCTGATAACATCTTCCGTTCCAGCGGCGGAAGTCGCTGCTGGATGTCCTACATGCCGGGAAGTGCAAAAATAGACAAGGAAAATAAATGGGTGAGGCCTGTAAAGAGCACGCTGGCAGCCGGCAGTCGGCGGCCGGCAGCGGGCTGACACGCGAGCGCAGTTACCTTTAATGAACACCAGATCAGCGCCGCAGATACCCTGCCTGCGGCGCGCCGCCAGGCCGCACTCTGTCCAGGGCGGCTCAAAATTGAGACGTTCTGGTTGCCTATTACCCTGCTCACCCAGTCGTCCAGTCGTTTTTGACACGCAGAATTCCTTGCATATCTATGTGGAACAATTCCACAAGGCTTTGCCTTCCAAAACGTCCATCAAATCTGCTTACTCTTAAATTGCTGTACAGTACCTTTAACAGTGTGGCGTTTGTGCTGTTTGGGGACTGGGTTTAATTGACCATCCCACACTCTCGTTCCTGAAGCCCAAAGCATATTTCACCTCTGACTCAAGTGAAGCTTCGAACAAGAGGGGCCTAACACTCGCGAATATGCGCAATGGTTATTTACTTGAAACTACCTATTTTTTGCTCTGGATATACATCTGACAGCCTACAGAAGTAAGTTCTTCCCAACACCAGATCTAAAATCCAGAGTCCTAAGCGTTTATATAAATTCAAGAGATTAAATATTCTGAGTAGTATTTGTAATTACACTTGACATACAATAAAAATTTTATTGGATGTTATTCCTCGAAGCAGTTATCACTTAACCTCAGTCTACCAATAAGAACTAAGTACCATGGGGGTAACAACCACCTGGAACCAATACGGGTGGCAGTGTGGGTGAAAAGGGTTGATAATTCCTGATATCTAGGCTGCCCTGCACATCTAGAATGTTGTACAAGTAGTATCAGAACAACTTCCATGTCATATATGTGTGTTGATCAGTACAGCTGAGGAGAGAGAGAAAGGATTAGGATATGGTCAGAGTGGGTGGGGAAGAAGATGAACAGACAGGGAAGAGGAGATGAACAGGCAAAGAGGGACAGAAGAAGAAGGTAGAGGAGAAAATGGACAGAAAAGGAGGGGAGGAGGACGTGGAGAGAGGGGAGGGAGAGATGCACAGAGTGGAGGGGAAGATGTGATAGAGACAGTGAGGAGAGAAAGATAGTCAGTGAGAGTGGGGAGGGGGAAATCGTCAGCAAGAGGGACAGGAGAAAATGCACAGGGGAAGGACAGGGGGAGGGGGGGCAGAGGGCAAGTAGAAGATGGATAGAGTGGTGAATGGGTTGAAAAGGAAAAGGGGGGAGGCTCGAATGGACAAAGAGAGAGGGGGACGAAAACATGGAGAGAAGGAGAGTAAGAAATCGAAAGAGAGAGAGGGTGAAGGACTTGGAAAGAGAGAGAGGGTGGAGGATATGCAAAGAGACAGGGGGGGGGGAGGAGGAAATGGAAAGAGAGACAGAGGGTGCAATATGCAGGTGATTCATCTGCCCCTAGCGGTGTCATTGTATGCAACCCGCAATGTTACATCTGGCCTTCAAAAACAGCGCGCGAAATTTTCATACCTCTTTCCTACTACGCGCGATCTATTAGTCCTAGAAAAAAATGAACGTGACCTTTTAGTAGGAAATTTAACGCAGTTAAATTTTGTACTGGCATACGTTTTCGCTGGAGGCCACAGTTTTCTCCTTAATCAAGGAAACTATACAAAAGTTACCTCCAAACGCACCTCCACCCCTTTCACACATCGCTTATCAGTCAGGATTAGTCTGTTGTTTGTGGAACTCCCTCCTACCACTGTACAAACGTTTCCGACTACGTGAACTATTTCTGATATTTTACCTTTTTTAGTCTCCATTGATTGAGCTATCACGTCACCAGCATTGTCAACTACTTCGTTGACATGCTTTTAAAATTCACAAAATTGTTAGGTATAATTTAGCAGGTGTCATAATAAGGTCAGACAATGAAGACCGAAAAAGGTCGAATGTGGGAAATAATTCATGCAGTCACAAATTTTTGTACAGTGATAGGAGGGGGTGCCATAAGCATCATACTAAAAATCCTAACGGCCAGGTAATGAGCGTAGGAATGGGTATACATTTGAAGGTCACTTTTGTACATTTTTCTCGAATTTCACATTTTCCTCGAATTTCGCATCTAAATGATAAATGGCAAGTTGTACCTTGGTTTGAAATTCACGTTGAACTGTAAGTCCCCTATACTAAAGGTCGGAGGAAGGCAACGCATGCCACCTCCTGTAGCTTAATGTCCGGTAAAGCACTATAGTGTTCAAAGCAGCCTGCACTTTCATGAAAGCTTCACGTTCGTGAAGTGGTACATACATCTTCCGGCATACAGAAACAGTATTTTCAGTGAAAGCTCCATATCAGTTCTTTCGTCACCCTCCGTGTGGATATTTGTCGACTTGACTTAGCCTTGCACTTTAGCAAAATACCCCTACGATGAACATTTGTGACTCGAACACGAATCCTTTTGATTAGCGGGCTATATGTCACCAATTACGCTATCTGAGCACACCTTGCGATTCGATTCAAAGATTTATTTCTAGCTGCCCCCTTTACTTCCAGCAACTACTCCGTCTATTGATTTCGAAAACGTTGGAGAGAGATTTTTTTAATCACTGTGTAGCTGTTCATTCGCTGAAGACAACATATTTCTTTCTGTCAATCGTCACTGTTGCATTTCATTTGCTACGTAATGAGATGCTGCTTTATTTCCGTATCATTTACCTTCCTGCTGCTTATACTACTGGTCCTCAATGGTTCAGATTGCGTCATTAGTAATGAGATGCCAGCCATATTTTCCTACGGATTGTTTAGTAGAAAAGTAAATGAGTGTGCCTTACTGTAAGATATCTGCATCTGGTCGCCATAACGGGTGCACGGAAGAAACCTTGCGGCAGTCAGATACGAGCCTTGAGTCTCCTTCTGTCTATCGATATTTCTACCAACTGCCGACCTACCATCCAGGAGAAACCTCAACTTTTATTCGGGTTCGCGTTATGAAAGGACAAAAAAGTGAGCAGAAGACAAAACTACAATATGTTGAAAGTACCCGATAATTATAACGGCTGCGTTCGTTATTTATAATGAGATGGCGGCGATTCAAAGCGTCGGCGGTAGAGAAGAGTGGACAAGAAGCTCCCAGCTCCCAGTACCCGCAGAAGAGAAGTAGGGTAGCGTGGAAGGCCGGGCGCACGCGCTCTGCGCGAACGGAGAAGAGGATCCTGCGCCACCCACGGCTGCTGCGGGGTGTCCTGTTACATGGGCGGTCTAGCAGCACTGCACTGAGAAATTACTGTACTTTGTCACTTCTCCCATTGTCTTCTCGCCGGCGACTGTCTCATTGTTGGTTTCTTTTGTATTGTAATAGCAAAGGTATCATACATTACGCTCGTATTCTGTTGCAGACTTTATAGTTCCAAACCGCGAGGCATTAATAGCTCTGACGCTTAGAGCAGTGCTTACTGCATCTCTTGTTCCGACCGTTACTGACATCATTCTTTGTAACATAATTATAATCTAACGGCTTGCAGCAGTATTGTAGCGATGAATAGGTGGCTTTTAAAATTAATTTTGCCTTTACATTTTTCATGATTTTGAGAGGTTATAGCAACGAGTTGTTACCAATCATAGCGGTCTCGATATCCACATCGCTTTTTGGTCTTGTAGACTCTCTAAAGGAGAACTGTGTGGTCCTTTGACAAGCACACCGCAAAACAGTTGTCTCTCACCCCCCCCCCCCCCTCCCTCCCCGCCCCCACCCGTTGGACCGCGCCTCTAGTCAGCTAAATTTTCAGTTTCTCTGTTGTTTCGCCCAACGTGGAGTCTTATGAACCGGTGTGGGCAATGATTATTGGAATATACTCGACCTCCACTGTAAGCAGTTCCCTTCACAGTTTCCGCAATGAAATTTGTTGAAACGGACTTGAATTAGCTGACAGCATCAGTTCCTGTCGGGTTTGAAACTGATTGAACTGCCAAGGCGCGACACTCGTCTCAGGTTTCTGTCAGTTAGGATCTTCTTACGACCACTGTTCTGATGCCGTTTTGTACAGCTGCAATTACTACATCATTCCTTGTAGATGCGTTGGACAGTATACGAATGTACACCAACAAATAGAGCAACTTTGTATAGATACCGTCATGGGTACGTTCGAACATGATAACTTCATCCTGACATTCTGTGACGTCTCTACGGTGACCCTCTTACTGCGCTAATTCCACACAAGCGACTGGCACACACATACGTCACTGCCATGACTAAGGTCGATGGTGTAGGGTTCCATGACGGTCTGGTACCAATTCTACACCGTATAAAGTGGCCCAAACATATCACTTTGTTCTTTAAAAGATGTGACTAATACCTTGTCCGGTGAGCTCTTTTGTAACTACTTATTATGAAATAGCATCAATGTTCCACTTAATGTACAAATTTACACAGGTTATTTTTATTTGACTTTTATAAGGTCACCGTGACAATGAGGAGTCACTCATGTAGGTTGGAGGTCACTTGTGCATTATGACGTCTTTGGTATTTAAACACTATGTTCGAAAAGGTGTGTTTATTTACAAAATATATTATTGCAGCTGTGACCAAATATTTGTACAGTAGCCTTAAAACTGATGTATCGAAACACGCACGCAAATGAGCATTAGCACCCGCACGCCCTCACCCACCCACCCACCCACACACACACACACCCACCCACACAGACACACCCACCCACACACACACACGCACCCACCCACCCACCCACACACACACACACACACACACACAAGGCGCGCGCCTGACGGCAACACACTTCAAATTAATAGACTGAACTGTTTGTATTTCCTTTCGCAAGAAGTCTCGTGGCCTCCAGTACCCTGTTGACAACTATACAGTTTTCACCAGTACACCTACTCCATTTATGACAAAGACTCGCAAATACTGACTTCTACGAGTTGCACGTATTAGTCGATAACAATATTATGGCATTGCGGAGAAAGGGCGCTTCGATCGGCTTATCGTGAGTTTTTATCGTGACATTTCACGTGGACACTCTGAATCACTTGATAGTATATGCATAGCTGTCTTGAAATCATTCACAGTGTTCGATCTGCCTCGGTAGCTGCGCGATCAGTGCAGTGGATTGCAAAGCAAAGGCTCCCGGATGTGATTCCCGGCCGCGTAGGAGGTTTTCTCCGCTCGTGGACTTGCTCCTGTGTTGTCCTTAAGTTCGTATCGTCGTAAATGACATTCCACTGGTGAGATGGCTGTATGGGCACGTCCCGAAAGCCAATAAATTTAAAAAAACTATCGATCATTCACAGTGCGATGCGTTTTCCGTAGTCACCGTTCACTAAAACGTTAACGCCTGTTTCCGATAGTGCCCACGGGAGGATAAGTCAGTGATATCGTGGCCAGGCGCACAGTCTGTAGTTTCGTCAACACAGGCTGTAAATTTGAGCTAATATAGTTCGTAAAACAGCCAAAGGAGTAAGATTTCGAACCGATGTGACATGTAGAATGTATTTCAGTTCCATACTCATCAGCGTGCAGCGGTGATAATGTGGCAAACACTAATTCATGTCCTGTACGTGATTTCAGTGCAGGTGGTTTGCCGGTAACTTCGCAGAGCTGGTGCGCATTGTGCCTGAATCGTGTGAATCAATGTGATGTGTATCTGCGATGGTTGAATACGACGCCAGAGGAAGAAATAGAATGGAGCCGGGCGCTAGCACTTGCTCTAGTCATTTCGAATGGAAGGAAAAGGAGCAGTCGACGTTTAACTTCTAATTCGGTAAACGAATTCGATGTGAGAGTGTGGAGTGGTTTTGTTTTCACAACTCAAGACAAAGGCACGACGTCTGGCGGTCTTCCCCTTACCAGCAAATTATTAGTGATGGAAGTTTTGTTCATCATCAGTACTCGAACAGGCTACCTTTGCTCCAAACGACACGACACGAGCATACGTCAACTACCCCGGGTACAGGGGATGAGTTCAAATGGTTCAAATGGCTCTGAGCACTATGCGACTTAACTTCTGAGGTCATCAGTCGCCTAGAACTTAGAACTAATTAAACCTAACTAACCTAAGGACATCACACACATCCATGCCCGAGGCAGGATTCGAACCTGCGACCGTAGCGGTCACGCGGTTCCAGACTGAAGCGCCATTAACCGCACGGCTACACCGGCCGGCCACAGGGGATGAGTTGTGACATTAAAATCTAGCAACAGAAAACAATTTGTCAGATACAAAGCAGTATTTCAAATAAAGTGTTGCAGTTAATACATGTGAGGAGTAAAACTGGAGGGAGTGTCAAATGAAACTCAAGGGGATGGACAGTTACTCTTACAGTGGGAAAGTGAGAAATAGATGGAAGATAAGCAAGTCATGTGCTACAGAGCGAAGAGCACTTCCCAGACGTGTGTACCTCATATGGACATATTAGCAAAAACGGGCTGTGCAGAGACAATGAGGGATAGTAACGGACCCGTTTCCGGTTCCTGAACCTGACCAGGTAAATGTAAATGACATCTCTAGTTTTTGTGTAATATTTCTTGCTGATCACCATCAGAAGCCATGATCACTCTAAGAAAAACCAACATCGTTATGAAGAATAATCGAACAAACAACTTATTATAATGACACAGCTCACACTGGCGAGCCTTAAAGCTCATCGTTCATAAAGCTACTGAAGGTCCATTGGCTGTCGAAATTGTCACCTCACATCCGTCGATTTACCATAAACTCGTCTTGGTAGGTAAATCCAACTACAATGGAGATGTGCATTAGAAGCCGGAGGACATGCGTTTGTATTTGAGATTGCTGTTGCAAGGGAACCACTCCATGTGAAGCTAAGACATCGTGAGATAAATGACTGCGAAACGCTGGTGCGAAATTAGCCCCAGCAACCTGGCACCTGCATTTCCAATTTTCCTGTATCAGAATACGAATATGTATGGCATTCGTCTGTTACGGCACTTCAACATTTTTAACGATAATGTGGAAAGGCACTGCTAGGTAAACAGAGTGTTATTCTTTGCCGTCTCCAGCTGAAAGATTGCCGTCTTTATGTGAAAAGTTATGGTCATTTCTGGAAACTGAAAACGATCTGATGGTACAAAGTGGACAAGGAGCTGAAGTGTCGCACGAAGGCCACTGAAGTTCAGAGGTAATGTAGGTCGACACCTGTTGAATACTCGCATAATGTTTGACAGAAACACTCGAAAAGTTAATTATTTCCTTTCGTAGATCGCACTATGGCAATGTGAAATTTCCTGACAGATTAAAACCGTGTGTCTAACCCGAAATCTAACCCTGAGCTGTGCCGTTGGTGGACAATGCTCTCGCCGACCGACTAGCAAAATGGTTCAGAACAAAAATTGGCGTTCTGCACTTACATCTTTCCTCTAATGCACACCCCCAGTCACGTTAAAGTGACCACCTGTCACAAGCTTGAATAAACATCTTTCGCAGCATTTTCAGTGTCAGTCAGGTTCTGGACGGTACCAACAGAGATGTGGAGCCATGTCGTCTCCACTACTGTGGCCAGCTGCGCCAAGTTCCTCGCTTGAGCCTCCATGGAGCAAACATCCGCGATTGAGGTGGTCCCACAGATTCTCGATTGTGTTGAAATCCAGGAAGTCTCGTGGTCAGGGAAGTACGCTAAACTCATCCTAGTGTTCTTGAAACCACCCACGTACACTGCGAGCAGCGTGACATGTTGCATTGTCTTGCTGGTAGATGCCATCGTGCCGAAGAAAAACAAACTGTATCTAGGGGTGGACGTGGTCCCAAATGATAGATGCATACTTGCGTTGATCCATTGTACCTTCCAGGATGACTAGATCACTCAGATAACGCCACGAAAACATTTCCCGCATGGACCTTTCCGACGACCGCTGCAGTGTGTTTGCTTTCAGACATTTCACGCCCTACACGCGAAATGCCGTTTGTCCGATGGAGCATTAATCGTGATTCATCTGAAAAGGCAACCTGTCGTCACTCAGTGGACGTCCACTTGAAGAGTTGGAGTGCAAATTCCAGCCTTCGTCGCCGATGAACACCAGTCTCCATGGGTGCGTGAACCGAGCATCTGCTGCGGAGGCCTATACGCAGCAATGTTCACTCAACGGTCCTTGAGGAGACACCGTTGGTAGCCCCTTGATTCATCTGGATGGTCAGTGCTCAACATTTGCAAGTCTGTTCGTCTGTATACATCTCCACAGAATTCGTTCACACCTGTCATCTATGGCTCGTGATGAACCACAGTTGCATCAGTTCCGGTTTTGGGTAGCGCCGTTTTGCCATGCACGGTATATTTTAACCACGGCGGCAAGCGAACAGTTTACAAACTTAGCCGTTTCGGAAATTCTTCCCCCCTTGATCCGAAAGCTAATGTTCATGTCCTTTTGGACGACAGATAAATCTCTCCATTTCCGCATTACAGCGATTGCACATTTTCCGCGTCTTCGCAACATGATTTATATACCCACCACTGCTAGTGTTGCCACCTGCCTTCTGTGAGTGATTACTGCACGCTGACGTCGAGCGTGTCATTGGACGATGTAGCCGCGCGGGGTGGTCGCGCGGTTTGAGGCGCCATATCACAGATTGCGCGGCCGCTCCCACCGGAGGTTCGAGTCCTCCCTCGGTCTTGTGTGTGTGTGTGTGTTGTAAGTTAGTTTAAGTAGTGTAAGTCTAGGGACCGATGACCTTAGCAGTTTGGTCCCTTAGGAATTCCCACACATAATGGAGGAAACGTTGCGGACCACTTCATTCCTGACCCCTCCACCCCCAACCCCATTGCCTTTCAAACTCGTCCGCTCCGATAGCTGAGTGGTCAGCGCGGCGGTCTGCAATGCCAAGGAGCCCGGGTTCGATTCCCGGCTGGTTCGGAGATTTTCTTCGCTCAGGAATTGGGTGTTGTGTTGTCTTCATTATACACTCCTGGAAATGGAAAAAAGAACACATTGACACCGGTGTGTCAGACCCACCATACTTGCTCCGGACACTGCGAGAGGGCTGTACAAGCAATGATCACACGCACGGCACAGCGGACACACCAGGAACCGCGGTGTTGGCCGTCGAATGGCGCTAGCTGCGCAGCATTTGTGCACCGCTGCCGTCAGTGTCAGTCAGTTTGCCGTGGCATATGGAGCTCCATCGCAGTCTTTAACACTGGTAGCATGCCGCGACAGCGTGGACGTGAACCGTATGTGCAGTTGACGGACTTTGAGCGAGGGCGTATAGTGGGCATGCGGGAGGCCGGGTGGACGTACCGCCGAATTGCTCAACACGTGGGGCGTGAGGTCTCCACAGTACATCGATGTTGTCGCCAGTAGTCGGCTGAAGGTGCACGTGCCCGTCGACCTGGGACCGGACCGCAGCGACGCACGGATGCACGCCAAGACCGTAGGATCCTACGCAGTGCCGTAGGGGACCGCACCGCCACTTCCCAGCAAATTAGGGACACTGTTGCTCCTGGGGTATCGGCGAGGACCATTCGCAACCGTCTCCATGAAGCTGGGCTACGGTCCCGCACACCGTTAGGCCGTCTTCCGCTCACGCCCCAACATCGTGCAGCCCGCCTCCAGTGGTGTCGCGACAGGCGTGAATGGAGGGACGAATGGAGACGTGTCGCCTTCAGCGATGAGAGTCGCTTCTGCCTTGGTGCCAATGATGGTCGTATGCGTGTTTGGCGCCGTGCAGGTGAGCGCCACAATCAGGACTGCATACGACCAAGGCACACAGGGCCAACACCCGGCATCATGGTGTGGGGAGCGATCTCCTACACTGGCCGTACACCACTGGTGATCGTCGAGGGGACACTGAATAGTGCACGGTACATCCAAACCGTCATTGAACCCATCGTTCTACCATTCCTAGACCGGCAAGGGAACTTGCTGTTCCAACAGGACAATGCACGTCCGCATGTATCCCGTGCCACCCTACGTGCTCTAGAAGGTGTAAGTCAACTACCCTGGCCAGCAAGATCTCCGGATCTGTCCCCCATTGAGCATGTTTGGGACTGGATGAAGCGTCGTCTCACGCAGTCTGCACGTCCAGCACGAACGCTGGTCCAACTGAGGCGCCAGGTGGAAATGGCATGGCAAGCCGTTCCACAGGACTACATCCAGCATCTCTACGATCGTCTCCATGGGAGAATAGCAGCCTGCATTGCTGCGAAAGGTGGATATACACTGTACTAGTGCCGACATTGTGCATGCTCCGTTGCCTGTGTCTATGTGCCTGTGGTTCTGTCAGTGTGATCATGTGATGTATCTGACCCCAGGAATGTGTCAATAAAGTTTCCCCTTCCTGGGACAATGAATTCACGGTGTTCTTATTTCAATTTCCAGGAGTGTAATTTCACCGTCATCAGTGGAAGGCAACAGGAAACCACCACTGGAATCACTTCCCTAGACTCTCATGCGGTGGAACACACTGACGAGGCTTCCCCCATGACCAGACCTGCCGTAACGCAGAACACAGTTTTTTCCAAACCCGTCCCGATTCCGTCCTGTTTCATTTGTGGGTAAAGTTTAACTACCAGAAAATCTCTGTACAAAGTCAGAGGAATTCCATGAGATACGTTTACGAGGGACTACTACACCGCTCATATTTCCTTTAAACGTGAACTACCCGAATTTTAAGAGTATTGCCTTATCTCTTTACCGCTCTTGAGCTGTCTAAACGTACTCGTGATCAAATATGCAACTTTTTGAATCTTTTGTCCTCTACGATGGTCTCACACCGTAATGTTCACAGACTGGTGATTGTTATCAAAGAACAGACCGAACAATGGTTTTGTAAGCCTTACATCTTTAGTGCCTGGTTTACGTTTTCATAAATTTCTTCCAATGAAACACTGTATGGTATTTGTCTTTTTCAAAACTATTTTTGTATTTCTTTGTTTGTGTTGAGGCTCAACTGCCAGTCTCCGCCCCAAACGTCGATCATCCTCTGATCTTCCCGCATTTTTCTACAATTTGTGATGTTGCGCGTTCCTTATATATGAGTACAACAGCATAGTCCGAGAAGAGCCGTATAGGTTTTCTAATGCTTTCCACACGCTCCTTTATATATATAATTGTAAGTAGTAGCACATCCTTGGAGCGCGCCCGAAGCTACTTTCGCATCACATAATTTCTTCCTGGTAACTACCATATGTCTCGAGTTCTGTCTCTTGGGAAGCCTTCGCTCCATTCACAAATCCCGTCCATCATTCCAATTTTAGTAGACTGGGTGAAAGTGCAGAATTTTATATAATGCTATTTAGGAGTTACGAGATATGCCTATGGTATCAACTTGGATGTCTGTGTGTACTGCCAACTTAAAATCCTCCTCTGGCCGATCGGAGTTGCATAGTTCCCTGCACCCTACTAAGCGAATGCCCTGTTTACCCAGTTATCAAGGCCAAGGGCTGTTTTCTTCCTTGAGCTTATTCAGGTGAAGTGGTGGTGTCTGTAACGACCCCGTCGCTGATGACACGAGGAACTCTAGAATTGTTCCAGTCCACAAATTGAATAATTCTTATACAGGGGGTATCGGGTATAAGTGCAGATATTTTTATGTGCTACCTTTATATGTACACACGTAAATGTGTTGGTTGTTTCTTCTCTCGGTTGAACAGTCTTCCCATAAACACGTCACAAACTTTACGACATCATTTTTTCTGCACAGTCGTAACTACGCCTCTAAGTGTCTGTCCCCTGTCATTATAGACTAACCGTTTTACGTCTCGCGTCCATACTTCAACAACTGGCCTACTGCTCATGGGAAAATAAGCGTTAATGACTTGCTTGTCCCTCGCGTACTTGAATGTAGCACCCAACATAAAAAGATACAACTTGTAATGTCTATAATTATTAGTCTACAAATGATGTAAATACGGATGTGATATTGCTCAGTACACCGTCCTCAGTCACCAACAGAAATACTTGCTTTTATACCCGTTACATCCTGATGTGAGACGACTGTGTTAGTAGTGTTCTACCATTGTGGCTGTCGGACTGTTTAGTCATGAAACATTTCCGTGCAACTATCTCCCTCATATCGGATTGGGAGTAAGAGAGGTTATAAGTGTACTGAATCGTTTGATGCGGCCCATCGTTACATCCTATCTTGTGCCAGGCTCTTCACCTCAGCCGGCCGCTGTGGCCGAGCGGTTCTAGGCACTTCAGTCCGGAACCTCGCTGCTGCTACGGTCGCAGGTTCTAATCCTGTCTCGGGCATGGATGTGTGTGATGTCGTTAGGTTAGTTAGGTTTAAGTAGTTTTAAGTCTAGGGGACTGATGACCTCAGATGTGAAGTCCCATAGTGGTTAGAGCCATTTGAACCATTCTTCACCTCAGATAAGTGCTTAAGCCGAACGTCTTCAATTGCTTGTTTACTTGTTGGATATGTTCAGATCTCCCTCACAATATTTACCCTGTGCGATCCCTTACAGTACCATGGAAGTTATACGCTTTAGTCTTACCACAAGTCCTCCCATCCTGTCCCTTCTTCTAGTCAGTGTTCCCCGTATATACCTTTCCTGGTTGATTCTGCCGAGTCCCTACTAATTTATTATTTACTAGTCCACTAAATTTTCAACATTCTTCTGTAGAGCCACGTCTTAAAGGCTTTCTCTTCCGTTATAACTTTTCCACAATTTGTGATTCACGTCTACAGGATACTGTGCTCCGAACGTACATTCTCAGCATTTTTTTCCTAGTCTGCTTCTTACTTCCTCCTTCGTTCGTTCGTCATGTGTTGTTTTGCGTACAATATAGCAGAATTCCTTCACTTTGTCTTCTGCGCGGTCTCCAATATTAATGTTGAGTTTACGACTAGTATCGTTTCTGCAACTTCTCATTACTTTTGGCTTTCCTTGGTTTACTTTAAATCAGTGTTACGAGTTCATTAGACCGTTCATTTCAATCAACGGATCCTTTAATTCTTCCACACTTTCACTTAATATAGCAACGCCATCACCGATTCTTATCACTGCTATCCTTTCACCCTGAGTTTTGATCTCACAGCTGAACCCCTCCTTAATTTCCGTCATTGCTTCTTACATGTACAGATAGAATACCAATGGAGAAAGAGTACATCCGCGTTTTCCGACCTTTTTAAACCGACCACCTATTAAGGAGGTAGACCAAGGTGACGCACGATTTTGAAACCGATATTCATGATTTATTTCAATAAAATAACGAACAAATTACAAAGGTGACTTAGACCGTTACTTCATATTGTATAATGTATTTTTCAAGCAAAAAACTTGCACATAGAGGATATTACACGATATCTACAAATGCTTTCGCGGAGTGCAAGGACGGTTGGTGGGAGCTCTGAACGCCACAATTTGCAGCCTAAAATTAAATTTCAGAAACTGATTTGAAACTGATAACATTGTCTAATGTAGTACGTAGAAATATTTAAAAACGGTATTTAACAGAATGACAGCCCTCGGAAATAAAAATCAATTTTTTCGACAAAAATCGCTATAAAAACATCCACCAAAAATCGATATCAAATATATCGCATAAATCCTACGTACCACAGTAGGAAAAGGCGCAGATTCGCAATTTAGTAAAAAGTATAATGTAATTGCATTTGTATTTCACGTGTTATAGCTCACGCCAACCTGAAAAAATTGTTTTGAAAAAATAAGCGTTTAAAGTTTCAACCTGTGTTTTTTAATACTGATCCTGAACTAACCTTAAACAAGAAACCGTACAGTTGGCCTTTTTTTCGTCGATGTCTAGATACTTCCGTTTTGACGGAATTATGTCGACTAACTGGGTTCCACTTACCAATCGAAGGGTTTTTAGCGCTATTGGGTTCACTTTTCGAACACTTGTTTGTCATTTTCAAGCACTCGCGTTTTACTTCGCATAAAAAACAAGCGAAATGATAAGTTAATCAGACGCGAGACAGACACGTGCTTTCACACTGTTTACCATAAATGAATCGTGTTGCGAAGAGAAATCTTGTTGATAATTGTATTTTAGTTGACAATAATGCCCTCCGTAATACTACCAGTTACTAAGAGGACTCATATTCCGTCGGTAACAATTATACTATTACATCGGTTGCATTGGAGGGCTCGGATGCGCCAGATCCCCATACAGTAATTCACGGTTTTAGCATATTTCAACATTTGTGGCAGACATTGTATGAATGAATCTTAAGAACATTTTGAGCCAGTAAAAAAATTAGGCTCAAAAAATACTACCTCAAAGAAATTAACAAATCTGAACGATGGGAGCGGTCGAGCTACCGGAGCTATGACCACTGCTCGGCGCACGTGTGGCTCGCATACGTGTGACTTGGGTACGTGCGATGTGGGACACGCCCCTCGTACCCTCGCGCTGCGGCAAACGGCAGAGTGCTTTCTCATTGTGTCTGCGTCGCCAAGGAAGAAAGAGATACGTAGGCAGCTCGGGGTGTTACAGCGAAAGCTCCTCAGCCTGCGCGTGGAGCCCGTCAGAGCGCGCCGTAAATTCGAGAGTCCGGCAGCTGCACAATGCGCTGCTTAAGAAATGGATGCCATTTGTCTTGGCCGCAGCTCCATTACGCTCTGATGTGTTATCCGCGTCGTCGCTGGCCGGCCGTTGCGCAGTGACAGCCACCAATTGTATATTTATGTGGCCGGCCTTATCTGCGATGCCCTCTGTACTATAAGAAATTTCAGATGCTCTCAATATTCCTAAGCGCTCCTAATTCGAGAGACACCAAAGCTGCGACACGACTGGCCCAGAAGATAAAGCTGCCTTGTAGTCCTCTTCCGAGGAGCTATGAGCCGTCTGCGAAGAGATAGCAACAACTGGAAGTTGTTTTTGTGCGCCGAATACAGCGTCCGAGCGGTGCTACGAGGATGTCCCCATTATGCGGTCATTACATGAATATCGAGGAGCAGACAGATGTGACTCTCAGTAATTCCTCACGGCACAGTAAATGGCCCATTCTCGCGGAAGACGGACGCCACCCGTACGGCACCATCCTCTTGGGAAACTAGTTTGTTTGTGATGTCACGTATTTTTCAGAGCGTTCACAAATAGGCGGTAAGGTCTTATTTATTATTATAGCGCCTGATATTTAGGAAAATGCGGCGGCTATTTATTTGCGCTGGTCTCCACAGGCGCAGGAACTGTAGCACAGTTTTTCACGCGACTGAACCTCGTTGTGTTATAATAGCTCCCGCCTGTGTTTGAGCTACAGGTCAACTAAATGGGTCGCCGCACGCTCTATTCCAATCTCTTTAATGTCTGCTGCCACAGGCGCATTAATCTCCCTAGGGGCGAGAAATGAACAGCAGCGAACGAGCGCTTTGTCAACAACATCCTGTGCCGCGCACACAGTAGAGTTCACATTATTCAGGCATCATGTTTCGCGGCTCACTATCAGTAATATAGTGGCGAAATAACACTGCTTTAGCGATATTTTCAAACGCTTTGCGTTCGCTCTGCTTCTGTATTCTTTACAGCGTGAGTCAAAAAGAACTTTGTAACTTCAGAATGATATAGAAAGTTATTAAGGTAACTTACAGAATCGGAAGATGTGTAATTTTGTAGCGAACGACGTCAAGTTTCACAAAAAATGTGGAGTGTCATATTGGTACGATGTGACTACCATTGCCAGCCGCGGTGGCGGAGCGGTTCTAGGCGCTTCAGTCCGGAACCGCGCAGCTGCTACGGTCGCAGGTTCGAATTATGCCTCGGGCATGGATGTGTGTGATGTCCTTAGGTTAGGTAGGTTTAAGTAGTTCTAAGTTCTAGGGGACTGATGACCTCAGATGTCAAGTCCCATAGTGTTCAGAGCCATTTGAACCATTTGACTACCATTTGTGATGCCGTAAACATCGCACAGGAGGGGGAATACACACACCCTAGAGAAAGAAATCCATTGGTATCAAGTCTTAGGAGCGAGATGACCATGCGAAGCAATTATCGAAGAAACCTGGAGCTTCCGTGAGGAAATGAGGTGGTGCACCGAATTGCTGGTAGCAAACCATCCCGTCTCGGTCATCTTCATCGATCTGTGGAACTAAAAAGTTTTCAAGCATATCCAGATACACAATACCAGTGACAGTTTTCTCCATGAAGAATAAATGGCCGTAAACTTTCAATTTGCTAAGGGCACAAAACACATTAACTTTAAGGCTTTCACGAACGTGTTCCAGGGTTGCGTGTGGATTTTCGCTTCGCCATATTCTGCAGTTGTGGGTGTTCGCCATGCCACTGATATGAAATGCTGACTCGTCGCTGAAGGTTATCGTGATCAGAAATATCTCATGGTCCTCTATCCGACGCAACATTTCCGCTCAGAATTCCCCGCGAGCCTTATTCGCGTGACTAATGCGCTGTGCCTTTGTGAATCTGTGTGGTTTCAAGTGTAAACGACAACGCAGTACTCGGCAAATCGACTTTTGGGGAATGCCAGTCTCGCGGGACGCACGTCACGTTGATTTTTGTGGACTGCGGGCAAAACTCTGCCTAACCTGTTCGACGTAATCATCAAAACGCGGGCGACTTGGTGATGGCTCTGAGCACTATGGGACTTAACTTCTGAGGTCATCAGTCCCCTAGAATTTAGAACTACTTAAACCTAACTAGCCTAAGGACATCACAGACATCCATGCCCGAGGCAAGATTCGAAACTGCGACCGTAGCGGTCGCGCGGCTCCAGACTGTAGCGCCTAGAACCGCTCGGCCACATCGGCCGGCGCGACTTGGTGATCTATCATGTCGCAGCGAACAACCTGTCTCAAGAAAGTTATTGTGCCAAAAGTAAATCGTAGGTTGCTTCTAGGTTCTTTATCGTATTCGGTACGAAACTCACGTCAAACAGTTGATACACTGTTCGTTTCATGAAAACAAACACACAGCGCGCACGCTCCGCACCAGTGAAAGTGGCCATTTTAACTGTGCACTACACTGGCGCCCGTGGTGGCGCAATGGGGTACTGATGCGCTAAGTGAATCAGACTTTACGTTGTTTGCTACAAAATGGCATGTCTGCCCATTCTGTAATTATCTCAATAAATTTGTATATCATTCCAAAATTGTAAAGTCCTTTTGACTTGCCCTATACTCCTCTCCGGCCAGTGAGAATCGAGTGCTCAGGCTTCCTGGTTGACATATATCGCCACAGACTACACGCTACATGTGGCAGGAAGAAGACTACATTTGTATAATAACAGACAGCTTATTCCACTATATGAAAGGAAGTCTGTGAGGTGGGTAGCGGTTTTTTTTCCACTGTGTCGAGAATCACAGCATGTTGTATCAACTGTCCTTGGCGCACTTCTAGCATTAATTCATTGTGAAAATCCGAACTTTCAACGTCACGAAAGCAACTGACCGTCGAAGAAGTAACGTACGTAATGACAGCTGTGTAGTAGTAGAACTCAATACGCCAACGCTAGAACGTCATACGCAGCGCCTTTGTTTTTACCACGACCTACAAGGAAGTCTCCCTCTCTCTCTCTCTCTCTCTCTCTCTCTCACACACACACAAACACACACACACACACACACACACAATGTTAATTTTTGTCAAGTACAGTTGGTAACATTATCCCATTGTCCGGTTCCGCCCAAGATTTTCAGAAGGTTTCCATTCGTTATAACGCAAGTACCGGAATTGGTGATTACCTACCAAACATTCCCAACCAAGCGCTATTCCTTCCGCCCCATCACCAACCTGTTGGGACACCTTGATTGTAGGAGGAAAGAGAGATTAGTGTTTAATGTCCCGTCGACAGAGAAATCGTTGGAGACGGCGCCCAAGCTCGGGTTAGGGAAGGATGGAGAAGGAAATCGGCCGCGCACTTTCGAAGGAACCATTCCGGCATTTTCCGTAAGCGATTTAGTGTAACCACGGATAACCTAAATCAGGATGGCCGGACGCGGCTTTGAACCGTCGTCCTCCCGAAAGTGAGTCCTGTGTGCCGACCACTACGCTAACCAGCTCGACATCTTGACTGAGAAGAACCTTGAATTTTTAAAGGGCTGCATCCCAAACAACCTGCTGTGCTCCAACAAGCAGATAATGGAAAGAAAAAAGAACATTTCTCGATGTCAAGCGCCTCTTACATACCCTTCTCAGCATGAATTATTAAAATTTGTGACACACGTTTTAATTTCCGTAGCCGCTGTAATGACTGACTGTAAAGCGAGGAGGGATGGAATCCATGTATGCTCAAACAAGAGTTAAGAGTCCTGCACTTGATGACCCGCTAATAGGTATAGCGTTGGGAAACTTCGAATAAATTGTCCTACACGCCTACTACCACATTCACATGGAATATCATAACTACCTGGGACTACTGAGACGCAACACCTGTAAGAGTTCCTTCTGCGGCCGACAGACGGTTCCCACTGGTCGCAGTGAGCCCTGCTATACCTACTATATACGTGCGGTCCCTTCTGCGATAGTCAGTTGCTCTCTTGACGGTGACGTTGGTGGTTACTGTCGAAAGCTAGGAATTTCTCAGTGAACCAGTTCGATAAGTCCACGAGGAACATTTTCTGTAGTCAATCAGTCGCGACTTTGTTATTACTATAACAAACTAATGATTTTGAGATGGATGACAGGCTGGAATCATTGCTTCAATGAAGTTAGTTGTAAAATGGCCGAGCGTGAAGTAAGAGCAATTGTTAGGAAGTACCAGGTCTCGGAATTTTCCTGATCTCCCTAATTGGAGTAAAGGAGTTCATTGCTGACTAATTAGAAAACAAGGGTAGAGCGATAGCTGCAAGAAGGAAATGAAGGCTACAGTTTCCTACGAAATACGTTAATAAAGATGAATGCTGATGGGCTGAAGTGATTTTTGTCGACGAGAGTAAGGCCATTGTTTTCAACTTGGATGACGAGATAAATGTTTGGTCACAAAAGGAACAAGAAATGGAGAGCAGAAATACACAACGCAATGTCGAACGTGGTGGTGCCGGCGACTACGTGATCTGTGGCTCTGCGTTGTCCGGAGAAATGACACTGACTGATGACCGTTGCAAAAAGAAATGCCATCTCATGTTTTATAAAAGGATCTGCCTGTAAGGGTGTAAATCTGAACGTAATGGATTCACATCTGTTCTATCGTGGCAAACACTGAAAACATAAAGCATTAATACCGTGGTTCAAATCAAATGGCTCTGAGCACTATGGGACTTAACATCGGAGGTCATCAGTCCCCTAGAGCTTAGAACTACTTAAACCTAACTAACCTAAGGACATCACACACATCCATGCCCGAAGCAGGATTCGAACCTGCGACCTTAGCGGCCGCGTGGTTCCAGACTGAAACGCCTAGAACCGCTCGTCCACTCCGGCCGGCTAATACCGTGGAATTGTTCACTGTGTTACAGTCACAGTCACCCCTTATCTCAATCCAGTTAACAATTTATATACGTAACTAGGATAAGTAAAAGCTGATAGAGCTTTAATTGATAAATCAGAGAATTTCACATATACTAACGCAGGCTCGTTTATTTTTTTCTTTTCGATTTTGTCTGACTCGAATTAGAAGTGAGATATAAAATGGGTGGACAAAAAATTACTTTACATGAAAAACATCTAATTTTATAGACTGCAACTTCCATTACATGCAGTACACAATTCAATAAGTTTTTCAGAGAAATTTGTAACAGTAGCTAGGTGGCACAAATTTAACACCTGTCTTTCGAGGTTTTTATGCAAGGAACAAGAACACGAATCAGCAGTTCTTGACTTCGATGTGGACTCTGAGGGAGCAATCAATATAGCGCATTACATTCAGTGTCATTAAGCTCCAGCTTGAACATGACCTACTTTACAAACACCACCGTTATAATAACGTGCTATTCCTATTGCATGGAGAGCTGCATCAAACCAGTCTCTGGACTGAAGACCACAACAACAACAACATTCCTAATGCTCCCGCTTGCCACCATTTTCAACTACTCATACCTGTTAATATCATATACTCGCATATTGCTTATGACCGATGAAGAGGAAACCGCCTCTCGAGCAGTATCTCGCCACTGCTGGCGAAAGTATTGGCTGCTTAGTTTGTATAATGCAGGACAGAACTTTTGTGTTATATAATTGGCATACTTACTTACTTTCGGACGCATCAAAGCCTTCCGCAACACATTAGCTTTTTGGCAAAGTAAGTGACATGCCAGTTGCATGTTGCTGCATAGTGACGAACACTATGGTACCTGACGAAGGCACGTGTGTGCTCAGTGATAGGGGCAGCACCGTATCATCTTCCTCTTTAGAAAGAAGTGGACAAACAAGCGAGGCTGAGCAGAAGACACGATGGCACAAACAGGTAGATCAATCTTGACCATGAGAATTGGCGCAGTGGTTGAAGCACTTCGCTCGGTTTCGTGGGATGCGAGATCCAAAGTCCTGTTCAGATATCCAGGCTTAGGCTATCTGCCGATTCTCTAAATCCATCAAAGTGAAAGCCAGGTTTGTTCCTTTAAAAATGTCGTGGCATTTTCTTCCCTAATCTGTGCAAGTATTCCATCTCTAATGACCTCGTCCTCGACGAAATGTAAAACCCAATGGTCCGTCCTTCTCGATAAGAACGAAACACGTGGCCCAGCTTCATGTTCCTGAGGAGTTGGTGGATCACCATTGTCACTTGTAGCGAGGCCGTCAGGGTGTATTATGAGGGCTTTTCTCACCAACTCCGATTAGTCGCGAAATGAAAAACACCGTGAAAATCAAAAATGTTATATTTGCATCATTTAGCCACAACTTCCAGCTACTTCTCAACATAGTTGCCTCTCCGACTTCTGACGTAGCGTTGTACCATCTTTCCAATCCCTTACCACAGAAGGCAGCATCCTGTGATTTGCGCCAATTACGTACGCTGGTCGGCAGCTGGTTGTCTGTGCCAAAATGCTGTAGCCATAATCAGTGGTTCATGTAAGTAAAAAGATGAAAATCGGAGGGATCCTAGTCCGGACTGTATGGTGGATTATCAAACATTTCCCATCAAAACGTTGCAGGAGTGTCTTCGTTGCACCTGCTGTATGCGGCCCTGAATTGTGACGAAGAAGGAAACGCATACTGGTTGCCTTATGTGTGACGAACTAAATCAGGCGAAACCCCTCGGTAGGCCTTCACACTTGGCTGGAGACAGTATTTGCTAGGCATCTGTACGTGTTCACTGTGCGCTCAGAACTGAAAAGTGCGACGTGACGCGATAGCCGATCATGCTAGAGACTCTGTGCAACACATCTACGCAAAAGCTTCGCCAGTTTTACACTGTGGTTTTAATTTCATGATTGATCGTAGGTTGAAAAAAAATAATCCTCGTTTTTAGTTAAACTTCTAATTAGAAATAATGATGACCGTGAACGTATTAGATCCTCCACTGCCGTATTAAAAAATTCTGGGGTACACGTGGTAATAGCATTTTAAGCAAATGTAACTATACGGCTCCTGAGACATTTTCGAATCTCAAACACTATGATGTATATATGAAGAATGAAGCGACGAATGAAAATTTGTACCAAGGCCCAGATTCGAACCCGAATCTCACGCTCACTAGGCAAACGAGCTAACCATTATGGCATCCTGGCACAGCGGCTTCGCACACCTCCTTCCTCAATCCACATCCTCCTAAACTGGAACACCATGGCACTTGTGCAAAGCCTCTGTGCCAGCATAGCTTAGTGGTTAGCGAATCTACCTAGTGAGCAGGAAGACCCAGGTTCGAATCACGGTCTTGATACAAATTTTCATTCGACGCTTCAATTTGCGTATCTAAATAATAGTATTTTACGTTTATGTAAACAAAATTGAAAATGAAATTAGAAAGAAAGAAACCAATGATGATAACTGGAAGGTTGATACAGGCAATGTTGTTGTTGTTGTTGTTGTTGTTGTCTGCAGTTCAGAGACTGGTTTGATGAAGTTCTCCATGCTACTCTATGCTGTGCAAGTCTCTTCAGCTCCTTCTGAATCTGCTTAGTGTATTCAGATCTTGGTCTCCCTCTACGATTTTTACCCTCCACGATTCCCTCCAGTATTAAATTGGTGGTCCCTTGATGCCTCAGAACGTTTCCTACCAACCGATCCCTTCTTCTAGCCAAGTTGTTCCACAAATTCCTCTTCTCCCCAATTCTATTCGGTACCTCCTCATTATTTACGTGATCTACCCATGAAATATTTAGCAATCTGCTGTAGTACCACATTTCGAAAGCTTCTATTCTCTTCTTGTCTAAACTACTTATTATCCATGTTTCACATCCAGACTTGGCTACACTCCGTACAAATACTTTCAGAAAAGACTTCCTGACACTTTAATCTGTACTCGATGCTACCAAATTTCTCTTGTTCAGAAACGCTTTCCTTGCCGTGGTCGGTCTACATTTTATTTCCTCTCTACTTAGACCATCATCAGCTCCCAAGTAGCAAAACTCGTCTACTACTTTAAGTGTCTCATTTCCTAATCTAATTCCCTCAGCATCATCTGATTCATTTCGACTATTTTCCATTATCTTTTTTTGTTTTCCTCCTTGTAAGTCACTGTCCATTCTGTTCAACTGCTTTTCCAGGTCCTCTGCTATCTCTGACAGATTTACAGTGTCGTCGTTAAACCTCAAAGTTTTTATTTCTTCTCCGTGTATTTTAATTCCTACTCCAAATTTTTCTTTTGTTTCCTTTGCTACTTGCTCAATAAAACATATTGAATAACATCGGCGATAGGCTACAACCTTGTCTCGCTCCCTTCCCAACCACTGCTTCTCTTTCGTGCCCCTCGACTCTTAGAACTGCCATCTGGTTCTGTACAAACTGTAAATAGCCTTTCGCTCCCTGTATTTTATCCCTGACACCTTCAGAATTTGAAAGAGAGTATTCCAGCTAACACTGTTAAAAGCTTTCTCTGAGTCTACAATGCTTGAAACTTAGGTTTGTCTTTCCTTAGCCTATCTTCTAACATACGTCGTAGGGTCAGTACTGCCTCGCGTGTTCCTACATGTCTCCGGAATCCAAACTGATCTTCCCCGAGGTCGGCTTCTACCAGATTTTCCATTCTGCTCTAAAGAATTTGTATTAGTATTTTGCAACTGTCACTTATTAAACTGACAGTTCGATAATTTTCACCTGCTTTATTTAGAATTGGAATTACTATATTTTTCTTGAAGTCTGAGAGTATTTCTCCTGTCTCATACATCTTGCTCACCAGATGGTAGAGTTTTGTCATAGCTGGATCTCCCAAGGCTATCAGTAGTTCTAATGGAATGTTGTCTACTCCCGGGGCCTTGTTTCGACTTAGGTCTTTCAGTGCTCTGTCAAATTCTTCAAGCGGTATCATATCTCCCGTTTCATCTTTATCTACGTCCTCGTCCATTTCCGTAATATTGTCCTAATATTGTCCTCAAGTACATGGCCCTTGCATAGCCCCTCTATATACTCCTTCTCTTTATGCCTTCCCTTCTTTGTTTAGCAAGATGAGACCATAAATAGGCACTTCCACTCTCATTCGTTATAAATCATACTGGGCAGCTGGTAAAAACGACTATAAGACTGCAAGTACTTCTGAAATACTGTCTTTAAGATTTTCGTGATACGAATTCACATGCTTCAATTCCCAAAATAAATAACTGTATCAAATTTGTATGCCGATTCCTACTGCTTCATGATGTACGTAAAATGATTGAAAAAGAAACAAGTTCGTTAAACTGACTTTTAATGACTCAGTGTCGAAAAGAGTGTGTAGTCATTGAGAAGCTTTACTTTAAAAATGGTTACCAAATTTCCTGAATTGTTGCTCTGAACGTAGCGGCAGATTGGCATTTTCTCACTTTCTCTCAGGATTTCCATGGTGGTTTTATGTTGAATGATTAATAGTGGCAAATCTCTTCTTCCAGCATCTCAAAATGTATACATCCGGCACGTAAGTATTAATCCAGGTGCTTTCCTCCTGGTATCCCAAGGTATTCAGTAGGTTTACCTAGTAGCCATCATGTAATCACACGGTTATTCATATGAATGGATGGCGTTTTGCTGTACCAAAGTCACATTGACATTTTCCTCAACTTTTATAATCGGCCTGGAAATACTGGAGTAACAATTTGATAGAATTCGATCAATGTCTTTATGATGTAACACTTTCTATTTCCATCAGACTCCCTAGTTAGAGGCCATTGCAATTTTTACCAAGCATTTTTTTTTTCTTTTTAACCAAATGTCTATCGTTCCCCACATCGCACAGGAGAACGGGGCAGTTAGTGTGGCAATAATGCGCAGAGAGTAGAGTTTCGAAACTACTGTAGGCTATCGCAGACTATCACACGTAAGCGTAGAGTACGGTAGTTTTTCCAGTAGCTTCGGTTAATTAATATCATCCCCTCGTTAACTGTACGTTAGGTGTTTTGCATTCGTATTGGGTGTTACCTTATAACGATCGCCTCCTTTACGTAAGCGGTCAGTGTCTCACTGTAGTCCCCTAAAACGTGGAAGAGATATATTGTCTACACACTGAGTCAGGACACACAAAGGGCCGCATAGCCTACAGAAAATTTTTGTTCTGCGTAGTTATCCACCTGTCAGTTACTTTAAAAAAGTCAGTGTTTAAAGTAAAATTCAAATTATCTACGTCAAATTCAGGTTTATTCCAAAATTGTTGATTTGTAACGGGGAATAGAGTGATGTTGTAAAGATGAAGAAAGCAATACATATTTACCATAAAGCGTTAGAAAACCCAATTTCCTCAACATACACGTAAAATAAAAAATAACGGCGGAACGAAAATATTTCAACATCGCGTAAATACTTCTTCGAACTTACGTGGAACATGTTTCTGTTATTCATAAACAACTTTCGCATTTATCAGTAATACCAGGGAACTCTTGCCTTTGGTAATGATGAAGACCGTTCTATTGAGCACAAAATAAGTGGCCATTAAAATTCCTACACCAAGAAAAAATGCAGATGATACACGGGTAAACATTGGACAAATATATTATACTACAACTGACATGTGATTACATTTTCACGCAATTTGGGTGCATAGATCCAGAGAAATCAGTACCCAGAACAACCACCTCTGGCCGTAATAACGGCCTAGATACGCATGGGCATTGAGTAAGACAGAGCTTGGATGGCGTGTACAGGTACAGCTGCCCATGCAGCATCAAACCCGATACCACAATTCATCAAGAGTAGTGACTGGCGTATCGTGACGAGCCAGTTGCTCGGCCACCATTGACCATACGTTTTCAATTGGTGAGAGATCTGGAGAATGTGCTGGACAGGGAAGCAGTCGAACGTTTTGAGTATCCAGAAACGCCCGTACAAGACCTGCAACATGCGGTCGTGCATTATCTTGCTGAAATGCGGGGTTTTGCAGGGACCGACTGAATGGCAGAGCTACGGGTCGTAACACATGTGAAATGTAACATCCACTGTTCAAAGTGCCGTCAGTACGCCAGTATGGCGATGACGAATACACGCTTCCAACGTGCGTTCACCGCGATGTCGTTAAACACGGATGCGATTATCATGATGCTGTAAACAGAACCTGGATTCATTCAAAAAAATGACGTCTTGCCATTCGTGCACCCAGGTTCGTTGTTGAGTACACCATCGCAGGTTCAGATGGTTCAGAGCACTATGGGACTTAACATCTATGGTCATCAGTCCCCTAGAACTTAGAACTACTTAAACCTAACTAACCTAAGGACATCACACAACACCCAGCCATCACGAGGCAGAGAAAATCCCTGACCCCGCCGGGAATCGAACCCGGGAACCCGGGCGTGGGAAGCGAGAACGCTACCGCACGACCACGAGATGCGGGCACCATCGCAGGCACTCCTGTTTGTGATGCAGCGTCAAGGGTAACCGCAGCCATGGTCTCCGAGCTGATAGTCCATGCTGCTAGAAACGTCGTCGAACTGTTCGTGCAGATGGTTGTTGTCTTGCAAACGTCCCCATCTGTTGACACAGGGATCGAGACGTGGCTGCACGATCCGTTACAGCCATGCGGATAAGAGGCCTGTCATCTCGACTGCTAGTGATACGTGGCCGTTGGGACCCAGCACGGCTTTCCGTATTACCTTCCTAAACCCACCGATTCCATATTCTGCTAACAGTGATTGTATCTCGACCAACGCGAGCAGCAATGTCGCGATACGATAAACCGCAATCGCGATAGGCTACAATCCGACCTTTATCAAAGTCGGAAACGTGATGGTGCGCATTTCTCCTCCTTACACGAGGCATTACAACAACGTTTCACCAGGCAACGCCAGTCAGCTGCTGTTTGTGTATGAGAAATTGGTTGGAAACTTTCCTCATGTCAGCACGTTGTAGGTGTCGCCAGCGGCGCCAATGTTGTGTGAATGATCTGTAAAGCTAATCATTTGCATATCAGAGCACCTTCTTCCTATCGGTTAAATTTCGCGTCTGTAGCACGTCATCTTCGTGATGTAGGAATTTTAATGGGCAGTAGTGTATAAATATATATGTAATGTTTATGCATGTAACTGTACTTGTATCAGAAAAACTGCGTTGATTGCATAAAAGCGCTGACGTTGGACGATAGACTACTTTTCTTACTTATAAAATGGAATTTATATTCTGTAAGGACATAAACCCCCACAATGGACTAACACTGAATGATTTGCGCTCCTAATTGCGTGCAAACCAAACAAATGAAAGAACAAAGAGAAATCTTTCTCACGGTTTCTCTCTTACACATTCATTGATGTTTCTTTCCCTACCAATGCTGTCGGTCATCCTACCATTTACGATGTCATTTACGTAGTGTACCAAAACTATCGAACCGTAGTTTTGGTAGAGCGCAGTTCTAGCAGAGAGAACTTGCTGGTGGTAGCTGGGAAAGCGGTGGACATGGCGATCCCGTCCCTGAGAGGCGAGGCCTGGTCACCGTCTTGTAGGCTGCCCGTCGCCGCCTTTGGCCACACAGAGCCTTCGCTATTTGGCGATGCCAAACAAGCCCTCTAGCGGCCGTGTGCAGTCGCGGCTCTTACCGACGTGAAGCGCTCTGGACGCTTCATGCCGTCACCCGCGGCTGAGACGGAAGCCAGGCGCCACTTTGCAGCCGTCCTCTGTTGATTTGGGGTGTCACTCTCAACGCATTTCGCTGCACTGCCTTAAAAGTTGGCCACCACTCCAGTCCGGGAGCGCAGCAGGCAGCTGTGTGCGCGTCTGGCTGTAGAGTCAAAACTCTGACTAATAAGCTGCAGTCCTCGCCGTTCAACCACGGGAGCACAAGTGAAATCCCGTACCTACATCGCTGCCCAGTATAACTGCAACACAGGGAAGGACAGCATATAACGAAATTATATTTACTGTGCGTTTACAGTGTACGGTAGTAAGGAGAATACATCAAAAAATTTGTGGATGACTGGAATGTATACAGGATACGAAGTTCAGTATGCAGAGTTTCCACCTCTGGCAGCAACAGTGCCTCTTACCCGCCTGGGCTTCCAGTTGAACTGACTGGATGACCGACAAGGGTATGGCATACCATGCTCCTTCAAGTCATGCCGAAGTTCATCAATATTAATGGCGGATGAGTCTCTGGGGAACCGATGACCAGATGTTTTCCATGGATGAGACATCTGGAGAACATTGTGGTCAGTTCAACAGTTGAATACTTTATATGTATCGAGGTAGGTCAGGACAGCACGCTCACCATGGTTCCTAGCGTTATTTTGTCGAAATAAGTGTCACGGAGACCTCGAAACGAGGCACAAGTATTGGTCTTAACACGTGGCAGAGGTAGTGCCTGCTGTCCAAATCACCGGCTAAGTGAACTAGAGGTGACTGCCCAATGTTACTCCACACCATGACGCCATCGTATGTTGATAAAGAATGCAGTCTGGTTACGTTCGTTCTCCACACGCGGATACGTCGATCGTGACACCATAGGAGGAACCGGGATTCGTCTGGAAAGAATTACTTCCTTCAGGATAACGACATCGCTCGACTAGAAAATGGTTCAAATGGCTCTGAGCACTGTGGGATTTAACATCTGAGGTCATCAGTCCCCTAGAACTTAGAACTACTTAAACCTAACTAACTTCAGGACATCACACACATCCATGCTCGAGGCAGGATTCGAACCTGCGACCGTAGCGGTTGCGCGATTCCAGACTGAAGCGCCTAGAACCGCTCGGCCACACCGGCCGGCGTGGTGATGGACCGTGCTGCTACAGGCGTCATCGCTCTATAAGTGTGGACACTTGTATTACTGTAAAAAAGCCCATTCTCCGCCTCAAAAAACGACGGCGTGCTGAAAAGAAAAGCCTTCGAATTTTGAATGTCAAAACTCTTAAAGTTTTTTAATAAAACTAATGACGTTAATATACACTATCTTTTTTCTCCACATCTACATATTTACGTGGTTTGGATAAAAATTAGTGACAACACGATTATAGTCCATACCAGACTTTATCGAAAGACATTCACCGTATCACATACCCTCCATATAATCTCTCCCCATCTCGATCACCTTCCCCCACCGACATGAAAGGAATCGTCCACTTTCTACACATCCATTTCTGTCTATGTCTCGCGAGGACTGCCCTACGGCACGGACAATGTCTTGTGTTGCAGCGCGTGCTGCATAGAGATTCCTTCACTTTGGCGAACAGGTCGTAATCGCACGGACTCATATGGGGCGAGTACGGTGGATGTTCCAGTACCTCCCACCCCTGCGTACGCAGGAGCTCCTGCATGGCGTTCACAGAGTGGCATTGTGCACTGTCATGGAGGATGATGGGACACAGTGCCAGAAAGAAACATTATTGTGCGCTCCGACAAAGTACCACTTCAATCTTTATCGACACACGTTGGTTGTGTTTCCCAAAAATACTGTTGAACTCTTTCAGTGAGTACCTGCAGCAACTGACTCAAACATAGCCATCGCAGCTTTCTGCACTGCTTCAACTGAAATTCTGCTATCAGCTACAGGCAGCGAGGAAGCCATGTGACGCACATACTTCATGTTACTCAGTTTTGCCACTGCTTCTTATCCAACCTACGTATTTCTCAATACACTCACCCCGGCGATGAACACATTTCTCCGAAACAGAGACCAGTTTGTCGGTACGGTGACTATAGAATCTCTGAATTGGTTGACGAAGCCACAACTTCACCTCTTCTTGCACCGCTTCATGACTATCAAAGTGAAATCCTCGAAGGTTTCCTTTAAGTTTTAGATGGAAATTGAATGGGGCCAAGTCAGGACTATATGGAGGATGATCGATGACACTGAATCCAAGGCGTCTGATTGCTGCAGATGCCACAGCACTCGTGTGTGGTCTGGCACTGTCATGGTGAAGGAGAAGGTGCTCTATGTGAAGACGAACTCTTCGAATTCTAAACTCGATTACAGCACGTTGTTCTGACGCACCGACATAGTTACGTTACATACCATCATGTTACAGCTACAATTCGGAGCCCTCTAGCGCCAGAGGGATGCAAATATGTAGACGCGAAGATAAAGATGTAGAATGGTAATGACGTTTGTTTTATTGAAAAAGCGTTTAGAGTTTGCATATAAAATAATTCGGAGGCATTACTTTTCAGCATACCCTTGTATTTGGCGTGGCTATACGTTTCTTGACCGCCGATCGAATAAAATGTCTCTCCTCTGGGGCGCTGGTCGCTTTGGGTTGCTGAGCTTCTGCATGACGGTAGGTGTAGCCCTCCGGAATACACACATTCCATATTCGCGTGACATTCGTGTGATTACGACCAACGCTAGTTGCAATATCGTCGAACGATAAATCGTAGTCTCCATAGGCCATGATCCTATTCCTGTTCAATTCCGACACATGCTTGTAGGCGTTTCTCCTTCTTATAAGAAGCGTAACAAGATCTTACTACAAACAAACATTATTCAGATAAGATTTCTGAATGAGAAACCCATTGTGTAATCTTTCTTTGTTTCTTACTCTCGGCTAATTCGCGACGGCCTGGAAGGTTGCACGTATCGCGCCAATTCCCAAGCCGGGGAGAGATTTGAGCTCGCTTCACAACCCTAGGTATATCCGCCTACTTTCAGCTCCCTCAAAAGTCTCTGGCAACCAGTCTTCGGCCACATTGCTATACGGCCTAATCAGTTTACTTTTCAACCGCGGCTATCGACGATGGTACAATTATCTCGGGTAGCAGAACATATTGCGTAGAATATAAACTGTGCCAAGTAGGCCATCTTTGCTTTCTTGGATATCGAAAAGGTGTATGATGGAATTTGGAAAGACAACTTTCCCAACAAGCTTCACAACCAGAGGACCGTTCCTGACTACTGAAAAAAAAAAATGAAGGTCATTGACGACGCTACTTTGTTAAAGTAGGTCATCGTTATCGTATGCATCAACTCATCGAAGGGATCCCTCAGAAATTAGTCTTGTCGCGCTTGCTCTTTTATAATCTGTCAACAATTTTCCAGTAATCCCCCAAGTGGTTCTTGCTCAGTTTACAGATGGTGCGGCGATTCTGACCAGCAGCCGACGTATCGAAGTAGAAATCTGGCACCTTCAGAGACAATTCGAAATGACAGAACATCGGGGACCGCCAACTACATTCAGTTGAACGGTGAGAAGGCTAGGGTCGTCATGTTCACCAGGCGTTTTCCTGATCTGCGGTATCACCTAACGATAGGAAACGTAGTACTTTCTTGATCGGATGAAGTTAATTACTTAGGTGTGACTATCGACAAGGAGCTTCTTTTTAAGTCATATATTCGCAACAAGAAGACTCGTATCCTGCGGCTGATGCATCGGCTCTATCCACTGCTCGCCAGTACACATATGAACACACACACCAAACTGCATTTACATCGAGCAACAACTCTATCAGCCATCCTGTATAGTTGGTCCTCGTGGGGAATCATACGCAGCTTAACCCTCAAGCCCATTCGGACCTTACAAAACAGGTGTTTGATGATGATCTTAGGAGCTCACAGATGGGCACTTGTCAGAGATTTACATCAAGAACAGCGCATCGAAACCCTCCGAGAAGCCATCGAAGCATGCATATGGAAACAAACAACATGGACCCTCTTAGACAGAAATCTCGCCACTTGGACTACGTGGAATCAGTCGTCCCAGAAAGATGGCGTCGCATTCGGGTAACTAGGGCCATCATCCACGTACCCCACAGAAAGCAACTGACAAAGTCACCACCATCCTCAGTCGGATGTAACGACTCAGGAAGCCCGTGGCACTTTTTACAATTTAATAAAGAGCAAATCATCCTTTCACCTAAATATCTGGAAGTCTAACTACACTTGGTAGCACTGCTGCAAAAACCACAGAAAACCCTCCTTTATACAGAGAATGTAGATGGGATTATTACTACTTGCTTTGTGCGGTTGCGCTGAAATGCTAATAATTTGCATGTGCAGGCTTTTAGTACCCTTCATGCCACTTTGACTTTCGTTGCATGCTCTCTTGAAGATGTTACAGTTTTAATGGTCAGCTGTATGTTGGTTAGTAATATGACGCGACGGCTGTGAAATGCGGAAGTACTCAAAGATGATGCAAGTGCCAGAGTGGTTTGCTCTTTGTGCAGTGTCGTAAGGCTGGAAACGAAAACTGATGTAATCGGCGTCAGGAAATTCTTGAGACCGTCTTTCTTTTCAAAGGCACAAGTCTGTGGAAAGTACGCGCGTTATGACGACGTCTAGACTGAGGAGAACAAAGGCAGGTGATCGCTCAGTGGAACGGTAGTGTTTCGTCCAAACGGGTGGGTGAAGCAGTCAGCTGCAGAGGCAAGGCGTTAGAGGTTCGCAGTATTCCAATGCTCATGATGTTCTTCGTAAATTTCCGAAAAGCTTTCGATACTGTATAAATTTGTTGACTGATTTAAGAGAAAATGCACCGTATAATCGTATCTTGGTAAGTCATTACAGGCAATGAATTGTGGGCTAATGAAAGACACTGCACTGAAGAGGATGGTGAATACTCAGCGAAATCGAAAGTAAACTGTTTTATGCTCCAAGGAAGTGTTCTCCTGTCAGTTAGGGTCAGTAGCATTGTGAATGTTCATTGATGATGATACTGTATACAGGATAGCATCGCTGCTGGTTGGTTTGTAATGGAATGCATGAAGACTTATACTTCAGTTCCATTTCTACTTAATAGCAGCTCTGTCACAGGTGATTAAATGGAAGGTTATACCCATAACAACAAAAAACAGCCCGGTAATATACGAGGGTAGTTCAACAAGTAATCGTTTTTTTTTTTCTGAAAGCAAGTTTATTTTATTTAGGATTCTAATACACCACATTATTCCCCGCTCCTTCGGCTACTATATTTTTCAACACAATCTCTATTCATTGCGACGGCCTTACTTCACCTAACAGGGCCTCTATGCCCGCATGGTATCAATCTACCACACTGAAGAAGATAAGAAAATATTTGTATTTTAGATAATATTTGTAAACATAAGTATATTAATTTTACAGTGAAAGTGTAATTGGCTTTACGTTTCCTTAGTGGAACTTAATAGTTGTTATTAACAGTAATATGCGCTCGGAGACAACATGTTGTTGCATCAATAACCTCTCCAATCACTTACCACTTACTGCGGAGTGCATCCTCCATTGGGCCAAAGAGAAGGAAGTCGGAAGATTCGGGCTGTATGGTGGAAGAAAGAACAGTCGAAGAAGTTTTGTGAGCTCCTTTCGGGTGTGCAGTCTTGTGTGAGACCTGGCATTGTAATGGAGAGGGAAAAGTTCGTTTCCATTTTTGTGGCGACGAACACGTTGAACTCGTTGATTCAGTTTCCTGAGGATAGCACAGTACACTTCAGAGTTGATCTTTGCACCATCAGGGAGGACATCAAACAAAGTAATCCAGTCAGGCTCCTAGCAGGCCGTCGCCGTGACTTAACCGGATGAGGGTGCGTCTTTGAATTTTTTCTTCGGAGGAGAGATGGTGTGGCGCAACTCCACGGATATCGGTCCTTTTCCGGTTCAAAGCGGCGAACCCATGCTTCATCGCCTTTGACGATGTTCTCCAAAAAAAATGGCACGGTCAGCCTCGTATCGAGCAAGCAGTTCCGCGCAGATGGTCCTTCGTTGCTATGTGTGGTCTCCTGTTAGGCAGCGTCGAACCCAGTGGGCACACATCTTTCAGTACCCCAACTGGTGGACGAGTGTGTCACCATTACCAACAGAGACGTCCAGTTGAGCAACGAGGTGTCTGATTGTGATCCTTCGATCACCTCGAATGAGAGTGTCCGTACATTCTAATACTGCACGAGTCACATCTGTGGGCGGCCGGCTGGCACTCGGGAAATCGGACAGGTTTGGGCGACCTTGTTACGATGATGACAGACGCTCGCCCGACGACTCGCCGTGCTTTTGTCCCCTGCCAGGTCTCCGTGGACATTCTTCAAGCGCCTATGAATATCTGCGATGTCTGGTTTCCCGGCAAGAGAAACTCAGTGACAGCTCTCTGCACTTCTGCTACAGGGTCTAAGTACAGCGCCGCCACGTTTCGGAACTTCATGAAATTACAGGAGCTGAAGGGGGAATATTGCAGGATGTCCCACAACACATTCTGCATTGTTCCAACTGAAATTGGCCGAGGAAAACGAGTTGCATTACTTACTGAACACTCCTCATATAATTACAAGTCTAGTCGTAACATTATGTGTGCTGTCAAACATTCTAGAAGTACTACTACAAAGCGGTGCTATATGGAACGAACTGTTGTCATCACTAGTAAAAAGGTGAATAAAAGGACTAAACTCCGCCCAAACACGCCATGAAGGCCCAACGGTACCAACCAGCCGCCGTGTCATCTTCAGCCCACAGGCGTCACTGATGCGGATATGGAGGGGTATGTGGTCAGCACACTGCTCTCCCGGCCGTATGTCGGTTTACGTGATCGTAGCAGTTACTTCCCATCAAGTAGCTCCTCAGTTTTGCCTCACAAGGGCTCAGTGCGAAAAGGTGAGTGGAAGATGTACATTTAACATGACAATTCTCGGTAGCGCATTGTACACTGCGATGGGTTTGTTAAGGAAGCTGTATACAAGAAGCCAGTGTTACTTATTCTGGATTACTGTTATATTCAAGACTCTGTTAATTCCGCCTTACAGCAGCTTATACGAAAGTGCTACCGCGAAGTTCAAGAAAATGAAATAAGAATCTTATAAATAAGGTAGACGTTATTGTCATGAAACCCTGTTAGATAAAGTTAGAGAACCTGGATTATTTGAAGCAGATTCTCAACATATTTGCTATTCCGCGTTGGGGCGAGAAGAATAATATGAGTGCGACCCCGGCTGTTGCCCTATACGCGGTTGGGGTGGGGTTGTGAATCTTCCTAATACTCGCACGAAATTCCGTCGGCATGCATTCAACAGTGGCTTGCGGGTGTATATGTAGATGTACTGTCGTGGAGGAAATGAATATTCATAGCATGAGAAGACGCCGTACTTTGCATGATTTTGTACTGCCGCAGCTGGCTGGCTGGTTAACAGCGATTCTGACGGGAAGCCTTACCGCGACAGCTTCCCGCAGTTAACTACTCGCAGTCCACCAGAACTAGGCATAACGTTGCTGCTGAAATGTCTGCAGACGACGTCTTCCTAATCCTACCTTATACAAAACTTTTAACCAGGATTTATGGATTCTCCATCAGCCTGAAACTCGTCACTGTAGGGAACCATCTAACACAGCAGTTGTGACTTTCAGTGAACACTCGTACATAAGTATTGCATCTGTTCACGTAAAATTTGGGGAAAATGCATCATATTAAAAATTACACGCAAAGTACTTTTGATCGCCGTTATTAATGACAGAAGAATAAATTTAAACTTGGTAATGGGGGGCACAGGTTTACGTGACTTATTTATTGAGTGTAATGTAAGCTGTCTCTTTTTAACAATATAATAATCATATTTTGCCATCTATGAATCAACACATCACAAAGGGACCTGATAATATGGAGTTCAGTTCTTCTATCTGAATTTTATATGTCGTTTCAACTTGTAACTGAGTTAAATAAACACCAGGAGATAAAGCAGTTCATTCACAAAGTTTCAGATTTATCTGCGCTAGTAAAACGTGTGTATTATCACAGTCCGGAGCACGTGCTGTGGAACCACAGCTTCACATTGTAAATCGCACTCTTCCGTTCTCAAACATCAGCTCTTCTCTTTGTAATAAGAGAACTACTCTCCCCCTCCGCATACTTGAATATGCTGGCTTTGATGTAATATCGAATTCCAATGGAGGAGTGTTACGCAAACGGATGCTGGCGCACATGAAAACACAACGCTCATATCGCGTGACAAAGTAGTCTCTGAACAGTCGATTAAACGTAGAGCCTCCAATTACACTGATCTAGCTTCACACTAAAACACAGCTGTGGAAGGCCGAATTTTAATCTATTCTGCTAATTACGATGCTGTAATTCGAAATTCAGATTAAGCTGACGCAACCGTAAAATTCTGCGCTGTTAGTCACAAACTCAATGTTCAATATGTCTTTCGGCAAGCTTCAATCTGGTTTTTCTCACTGCACGCGCTAAGGCCTGAGCTGTTCGATGAGCACGTGTTACCATCACCGAATGTGCTGTCAGTTCGTATCAGGTAGTACACAGACACTAGATTTTTAACAAAATAAAGTAACGTAAATGCAGTTGGTAAAATTATAGTCCACAGTGACAAGGATCCGGTTAGATTCCACTACGGCACACAGCTTCAGTCTCCGTGAGGATGTTTGTCTACAGCGTGCACTCCGCTACGGAGTACAAAATTCATTACGGGACGTAAATGAAATTGTAACAGGCGGCTTTCGCGTGCACCTTGACTTATCCAACAGTCAGTCATATTGCCATGTCTTCAGCTCTCAGCCTTTGAAATAATTCATGTTCTGTGAGTTAGCGGTGTCTTCTTTCATTTGTCTTTCGCCGAGGAAGCTTTTAATCGTAAATATTCTACTTCAAATTTTAAAGTAATCATGCATACTGAGTAATCTGTCGTGATAGTGATCCATAAAAAAATTACCTTCAACAAAATATGTGAGTACACAATTTTAAAGGCACTACAAGAAATACACTACTGGCCATTAAAATTGCTACACCACGACGATGACGTGCTACAGACGCGAAATTTAACCAACAGGAAGAAGATGCTGTGATATGCAAATGATTAGGTTTTCAGAGCATTCACACAAGGTTGGCGCCGGTGGCAACACCTACAACGTGCTGACATGTGGAAAGTTTCCAACAGATTTCTCATACACAAACAGCAGAAGCGTCCACGTCGCGGCCCTGGGAGGACTACTTGTAGTCCTGATGATTCTGCTACCACCAAGCCATTTCAAGGAAGAACAAAATGCATGACGACTCTCATCATCGGTCCTTCTTAAGACCACGTTTGACTATCATCTCCATAAATTTGGAGGGATTATCACCTGCCAAACAGGATATACTGGCTGATTTGCGCAGATCGAACGAATGTCACGTCCTATGCCTACAGGAAACGCACCGAGGCCCAAATAGCAATAGACCTAAAACTGCGGGCATGAAACTGGCAATCGAACGGCCTGACGATCAATACGGAAGTGCAATTTTCATACGAGAGGGAGTAGCCTACTACGGGAATCAACTTTCAGACAAAAACAACATTGAACTTCTCAGAGCTGAGACTAGTCATACGACAATAACATCAATATATAAGCCTCCAAATATGCCATTCGAATATGACCTGCCGCGCAATATTCCCCTTCCCACGGGCAGTATTGTAATGGGTGACTTCAATAGTCACCATACACTCTGGGGATACAATGAATCTAATGAAGACGGACTCAAGGTGGAGACATGGGCAGATGCTGAATCACTCTGTCTCATACACGACGCCAAATTCCCCCCATCTTTTAACAGCGGCAGGTGGCAAAGGGGATACAACCCTGACCTCGTCTTCGTCAGCCAGAACTTGGTAACTGAGTGCGTGAAAGATGTCCTGGGTCCTATTCCACACTCCCAACATAGACCCATCAAACTCGCAGTGCGGATTCCATTTCGACGAAGATTTAATTTCAAGAGGGCAAACTGGGAAGGTTTCGCAATTGGAATCGACGAAAAGCTGCAAACTCTAGAACCAACACCCAGCAACTACGATAAGTTCATAGAAATCGTCCAGAATGTATCAAGAAAGTCTATCCCTAGGGGCTGCAGAACGGAGTTTGTACCAGGCCTAACGAAAGACAGCCGGCAACTATACGATGCATATAAGGAAAAGTATGAGGAGAACCCATTCTCTGAAGAAACTCTTGAACTTGCAAATACACTTACCGACCAGCTAATTGAGAAGCGCCGAGAAGAATGGCAACATCTAATTGAAAGTGTAGACATGAAACATTCTAGCCGGATTGCCTGGAAGACAATTAAGAAGCTAAATAATGACCCTAAGCAGCAAACGGAAGCACCAAGAGTAACAGCCAACCAAATAGCGCACCAACTCGTTCTTAATGGGAAAACGAAGACTCCAGCTAAAATCATCCCAATAAGAAGTGGCGAAAGTGACACGAACTACTACAGCCGTCCATTTACCATCGAAGAGCTAGAGTCCGCACTTAAATCTCTGAAACCTGGCAAAGCAGCAGGGCTAGACGACCTTTGAAATGAACAGATCCTTAAATTTGGCGAGTACACGAAAAACTGGCTGCTCCTACTTTTCAATACCTGTATCCGGCTAAACAATATCCCGAAAATCTGGAGAAAGGGCAAGGTCATAGCCATTCCAAAACCCGGCAAACCATTGGACGAGCCAAAAAATTTCAGACCGGTAACATTACTTTGCTACTTGTACAAGGTGTTCGAGCGCATGCTGCTGAATCGACTTGTGCCTAATATTGATCATCAGATAATTCCGGAACAGGCGGAGTTTCGCCCTGGGAAAACTTGCACTGGACAGGTCTTGAATCTTACCTAGATTATAGAGCATGGGTTCGAGAACCGTCTAATTACTGGAGCCGTACTTGTCGACCTCTCATCCGCATTCGACACTGTAAATCACAAACTGCTGCTCACTAAATTATACGCTATGACTAATGATTTCGGGCTGATACAAATTATATCAACTCTTCTCAGCAACAGACGGTTCATCGTAAACCTAGGAGGGAAGCGAAGCCGATGGCGTATCCAGAAAAATGGACTACCCCAAGGCAGTGTCCTCGCACCCACTCTTTTCAACATATATGTGAATGATCAACCAGTTGCACCAGGAACTAGGAGCTTTGCTTACGCGGACGATCTTGCAATAGCCGTGCAGGGTCGGAACTTTAACGACATAGAAATTAGCCTTACGAATGCCCTCAACGGTCTAACGCCGTACTACGAAGCCAACTGCCTACGCCCGAACGCAGCAAAAACATTATCCTGCCTATTCCATCTTCGAAACCGAGACGCCAAACATACCCTAAACATCACGTGTAACAACCAACGGATTGAGTTCAGCAGCACTCCTTGTTATTTAGGCGTCACCCTTGATCGCACACTTACTTACAGACATCATGTAGACAAGGTCAGGGGCAAACTATCAACAAGAAACAACCCTCTGAGTAAGCTCATCTCCACAAAATGGGGTGCCGACCCACATACTTTACGTACGTCGGCACTTGCACTCTGCTACTCGGTTGCTGAATACGCTGCCCCAGTTTGGGAAAGATCAGCACATGCGAAACGAGTGGATCCTCTGCTGAACGATGCTTGTCGCGTAATCACGGGATGCCTAAGACCCACACCGGTTAGCCAACTTTATTTGCTTAGTGGCATAGCTCCACCCAACATCAGACGAGCTATAGCAAGCGAAGCAGAGCGCCTCAAGCAGCTGCGCGACCAGCGCCATCCTCTCTTCGGACAAAACCCTCCACACACACGTCTAAAATCAAGACGGAGTTTCCTCACCTCAGTTCAACCGATCGAAACCTCAAAACAAAAGGCCAGATTGTCAAAGGTTGGTTGGTTGGTTGTTTTGGGGGAAGAGACCAAACTGCGAGGTCATCGGTCTCATCGGATTAGGGAAGGAGGGGGAAGGAAGTCGGCCGTGCCCTTTCAAAGGAACCATCCCGGCATTTGCCTGGAGCGATTTAGGGAAATCACGGAAAACCTAAATCAGGATGGCCGGACGCGGGATTGAACCGTCGTCCTCCCGAATGCCAGATTGTCAAAATGGAAAGCAACACTGCCTACGGGAGACCAGGCACCTCTAATCTCACACAACGAACAATTGGCCTCACGGAAAACCTAAATCAGGATGGCCGGACGCGGGATTGAACCGTCGTCCTCCCGAATGCCAGATTGTCAAAATGGAAAGCAACACTGCCTACGGTAGACCAGGCACCTCTAATCTCACCCAACGAACAATTGGCCTCTGGAAATGAACTAAAATGGCCATTATGGAGAACCCTCAACCGCCTACGAACTGGGGTGAGCAGATGCAACGTAAACATGTGTAAATGGGGATACCGAGACGGGACGGACACGTGCCAGTGCGGACAGACCCAAACAATGGACCACCTCCTGGAATGCAGCAACATGGGGGAAGTGTGCAGGAAAGAAGATCTGGCAAACGCTACGGCAGTGGCAGTTAAATGCGCTGAATTTTGGCGCGACGTGATATGATATATATACTATGTTTGTCTTTATATTGTAATGTGACTCCTCATTTTGGGTTTGTTTTACTTATACATATGTGTATTGTATTTGTATTTGTGTGTATATGTAATATGCGGGTTGTCTATGGCTTGGACACGATTAAATAAATAAAAAATAAATAAACCGGCGTTGCAGGGTGAAACGTTGTTGTGATGCTTCGTGTAAGGAGCAGAAATGCGTACCATCACGTTTCCGACTTTGATAAAGGTCGGATTGTAGCCTATCGCGATTGCGGTTTATCGTATCATGATACTGCTGCTCACGTTGGTCGAGATCCATTGACTGTTAGCTGAATATGGAATCGGTGGGTTCAGGAGGGTAATACGGAAGGCCGTGCTAGATCCCAACGGCCTCTTATCACTAGCAGTCTAGATGACAGGCATCTTATCCGCATGGCTGTAACGGATCGTGCAGCCACGTCTCGATCCCTGACTCAACAGATGGGGACGCTTGCAAGACAACAATCATCTGCACGGACAGTTCGACGATGTTTGCAGCAGCATGGACTATCAGCTCGGAGACCATGGCTGCGGTTACCCTTGACGCTGCATCACGGACAGGAGCGCCTGCGATGGTGTACTCAACGACGAACCTGGGTGCACGAATGGTAAGACGTCATTTTTTTGAATGAAACCAGGTTCTATTTACAGCATCATGATAATCGCATCCGTGTTTAGCGACATCGCGGTGAATCTACATAGGAAGCGTGTATTCGTCATCGCCATACTGGCGTATCACCTGGCGTGATGGTATGGGGTTCCATTGGTTACACGTCTCGGTCACCACTTGTTCGCATTGACGGCACTTTGAACAGTGGACGTTACATTTCAGATGTGTTACGACCCGTGCCTCTACCCTTCATTCAATCCCTGCGAAACCCTACATTTCAGCAGGATAATGCAAGATCGGATGTTGCAGGTCCTTTTCGGGCCTTTCTGGATACAGAAAATGTTCGACTGCTGCCCTGGCCAGCACATTCTCCAGATCTCTCACCAATTGAAAACGTCTGGTTAATGGTGGCCGAGCAACTGGCTCGTCACAATACGCCAGTCACTGCTCTCAATGAACTGTGATATCGTGTTGAATCTGCATGGGCAGCTGTACCTGTACACGCCATCCAAGCTCTGTTTGATTTAATGCCCCGGCGTATCAAGGCCGTTATTACGGCCAGAGGTGGTTGTTCTGGGTACTGATTTCTCAGGATCTATGCACCCAAATTGCGTGAAAATGTAATCACATGTCAGTTCTAGTATAATATATTTGTCCAACGAATACCCGTTTATCATCTGCGTTTCTTCTTGGTGTAGCAATTTTAATGGCCAGTAGTGTACTTATTGTGGCGATATAAAGGACAAATTTATGCCCAATTGGTAGAACTTCGATTATCCTGCCTTCGATTAACGGGCTCCTTGGATTATCCTACCACCCGAACACCTTGCCAGCGTTATCAATAGATTCTACTGCTGTCACTACTTCCAAACAACTGAAAGTTGGCTTCACCTGTGGAAAAATCGTCTCGGTGTCAGATAAGTTACTATTTCATGTGAAAATATTTCTGCTGATGATGATGATGCAGATACGGAGTTTGTTAAAGATTTTTAAAAAAATGTTAGAAAATAAACTGGTAGTTGATCAGTTGCAACATTGACGAGACGGGGCAAAATCATAAAATGCTCCCTCAGAAAACCCTTACCTCAAAGAATGAAACAACCACAGACACGACACTAGAAAAGGGCGACCTAACCATCACATCATGCAGCAATGCAAACGGTGATTATAAATTGATGTTGTTTGTAAATGCCAAATCTGAGTACCCAAGAGCTTTCAAAAACATTAACATGTCAGCACTTCCTGCTCATTATAAAGGTAAAAAAAGTGCTTGTATGAATGGTAATTGCATTAAATATAGGTTTTTGATGCGTTTGTTCGGACGTTAAAAAATACTCGAAACCGAAAAACTTACCAACCTGTGCAATTTTATATGTTAGACAACGCCACGAACCACCCCTTTGAATCAGTACTTCATCAAAGTGACTTAAAAGCTATGTTTGTACCCTCCACTGACTTTAAAAAGCCAACCAGTCTGCAGGGTGTTATTGATTGGTTGAAACTACGTTACAGGCGGAAATAGGTCAGCACTCTTTTAAAGTAAACAAAAGAGGCTTGTGATCTTTTTGAAGCAATGAAAAGCCTCAACATAAAAGATGTAATTTACACAGTTGCTCAAGTTTTAGAAGAACTTAAGAAAACGAAAGCCACTCTTCAGAAAACATGGAAGAAGGTTTGTCCTGGCCTAAATCGAGAACCAGAATTGCCGGAAACTAACGAGTCAGACTCTTCAGACTTAGTCACTTATTTGCAAACTCTTCATAACTATATCCAGCCTGCTAATGTAAAGGAATGATTAACACAAGCTGGAAATTTGTCAGTTCAGTGATCTTGTTTTGCACGCCGTAGAGTTGAGCAAGAGGAGTCATATGATGAAAAAAAGGAAGACGACGAAAAGATCAGCCACTCTGCAGCATATGATGCGTTCGAGGCTGTCTTCAAATGTATGGGACAATAGGGGGCCGCTGCAGCTCTGGGCATAGCGTGGGCGAAGAAACGGCATTATGCAGCCACAAGTCAGAGTTTAAGAAACTGAAACAAAAAACATTATACACTTTTTGAAATATATTTTCAGTGTTTTAATTGTTCTATTTTCCTCTCTCTCTATTAGAAATGTATTTTTTTCCTTAATTTTGATTTATCACATCGTTTTGGGCTCTGTAAATGATTTGTTTCATTCTGCTTTGATTATCCGACCTTTTTAGCGTTCCGACTACACCCTGGTCCCAAAAATGACGGTCAGTCGAGGTTCTATCGTAGATCAGGTTGCAGTACATCAAATATAACACAACAGACCCAACACTTTAATTGACAGACATTCTTAATCATACTTTAGACGCAAGAACGGATTGTCAGATAAATTTGTGTACATGAAGGCATGTCACGAATGAGTGGACACAAATCATGTGGTAAATTACGTGTTATGTATCTGTGGCGTACATTAAGATGCCGTATAAATATCTGGTGCTCCGTTGAAACATTCGCTGAAACAGTGAAAACACTTGTCTAACTGGAATGCAGAAGACGAAATTAAAGAAATCGAGATGATCTTGCAATAGCTGACTTTGCAAATTTACATAATGAGTGTGAACGTACATCTTCAAATAGTATGAAACAACTGCCCTTAACGCTGTACTACTTGGCTGGAGAACGCTTGTCATCTGAACTGTACAAACCAACAGGAAGGCGATGTTGGTATAAATGTTCATAGGGTTATTCGAAACCAGTGCCAACAAATAAATTATATTTCTTAGCAGGCACATCGCCACACGATATCACAACTAGGTCAGCAACACATACACAGAAGTTAAAGGTTTGCACTATACGGGATTAGGAACCAAACGGGCATTTTAGTTTTCTAATCTCAACAGGAAATGCATGAATCCTTTTCTAAACCACACAACAGCACTCATCGCAGCTGCACGTGTCACCAAGTTACAAGTGCGAAAATGTACACTCCTGGAAATTGAAATAAGAACACCGTGAATTCATTGTCCCAGGAAGGGGAAACTTTATTGACACATTCCTGGGGTCAGATACATCACATGATCACACTGACAGAACCACAGGCACATAGACACAGGCAACAGAGCATGCACAATGTCGGCACTAGTACAGTGTATATCCACCTTTCGCAGCAATGCAGGCTGCTATTCTCCCATGGAGACGATCGTAGAGATGCTGGATGTAGTCCTGTGGAACGGCTTGCCATGCCATTTCCACCTGGCGCCTCAGTTGGACCAGCGTTCGTGCTGGACGTGCAGACCGCGTGAGACGACGCTTCATCCAGTCCCAAACATGCTCAGTGGGGGACAGATCCGGAGATCTTGCTGGCCAGGGTAGTTGACTTACACCTTCTAGAGCACGTTGGGTGGCACGGGATATATGCGGACGTGCATTGTCCTGTTGGAACAGCAAGTTCCCTTGACGGTCTAGGAATGGTAGAACGATGGGTTCGATGACGGTTTGGATGTACCGTGCACTATTCAGTGTCCCCTCGACGATCACCAGTGGTGTACGGCCAGTGTAGGAGATCGCTCCCCACACCATGATGCCGGGTGTTGGCCCTGTGTGCCTCGGTCGTATGCAGTCCTGATTGTGGCGCTCACCTGCACGGCGCCAAACACGCATACGACCATCATTGGCACCAAGGCAGAAGCGACTCTCATCGCTGAAGACGACACGTCTCCATTCGTCCCTCCATTCACGCCTGTCGCGACACCACTGGAGGCGGGCTGCACGATGTTGGGGCGTGAGGGGAAGACGGCCTAACAGTGTGCGGGACCGTAGCCCAGCTTCATGGAGACGGTTGCGAATGGTCCTCGCCGATACCCCAGGAGCAACAGTGTCCCTAATTTGCTGGGAAGTGGCGGTGCGGTCCCCTACGGCACTGCGTAGGATCCTACGGTCTTGACGTGCATCCGTGCGTCGCTGCGGTCCGGTCCCAGGTCGACGGGCACGTGCACCTTCCGCCGACCACTGGCGACAACATCGATGTACTGTGGAGACCTCACGCCCCACGTGTTGAGCAATTCGGCGGTACGTCCACCCGGCCTCCCGCATGCCCATTATACGCCCTCGCTCAAAGTCCGTCAACTGCACATACGGTTCACGTCCACGCTGTCGCGCCAAGCTACCAGTGTTAAAGACTGCGATGGAGCTCCGTATGCCACGGCAAACTGGCTGACACTGACGTTGGCGGTGCACAAATGCTGCGCAGCTAGCGCCATTCGACGGCCAACACCGCGGTTCCTGGTGTGTCCGCTGTGCCGTGCGTGTGATCATTGCTTGTACAGCCCTCTCGCAGTGTCCGGAGCAAGTATGGCGGGTCTGACACACCGGTGTCAATGTGTTCTTTTTTCCATTTCCAGGAGTGTAAATCTCACAATCATTCGAAGAGTTCAGAGTTCAAAACTTGTTGCGAGGCTGCCATTTGAGTATGAAGAAAAATGCCCTGTTAGTTGCACAACGGGCAGAGGACGGACACCGTGCAAGCCAAGAAGAACTGAAAGAAGTTGAAGGTGCCGCAAAAAAGGACAGGCCTCTATTGAAAATGGAGTCTTTTACACCAAAGCGCACGTTGCAAAAAAAAAAAAAAAAAAAAAGGTTCAAATAGCTCTGAGCACTATGGGACTTAACATCTATGGTCATCAGTCCCCTAGAACTTAGAACTACTTAAACATAACTAACCTAAGGACATCACACAACACCCAGCCATCACGAGGCAGAGAAAATCCCTGGCCCCGCCGGGAATCGAACCCGGGAACCCGGGCGTGGGAAGCGAGAACGCTACCGCACGACCAGCGCACGTTGCAACATCGGTTATACACAGCTCTACCAAGGCCTAGCTATTGTCAGTATCAGTGTCATTAATGCAACAAAATGTTAGCTCCCTAAATCCGTAAATAATGCAGATAATCATCATTTTTAAAGCTAATCGTAGTCTTTCTTTTAATCTCGTACGTTATTTAAGTAGTGTCTACTCCATCATACTAAAATATCCTTAATTTTATGCCTGTTGAGCTATGTTACTATCATTCTGGAAGTGCAATAGTTTAAAGGGGGTCGTTAATGGAAAATATTCTGTTTAAAAGATGCACCAAATCCACAATTTTACGGGAAATTAACTCATTTACTGTTAAGTTCCTTGGATTATATATATTTAACTTGTTATGGAAGTTGAAACTTTTCTTGTCAAAAAATAATATAGGTCCCATTTTCTCAGAAACTATGCAAGAAATTTCTACAACTTTCTCTGTTTAATTTCTTTGCATATAGTAAGCTTCTCTCTTGATGTTTTTAACGCATAGAATTGGAGAATTTCAGTAATTTTTTAATTATAGTTCTGTAAGTATAATATCATATCCATGCAAAATTCCAAGCACTTTGCCCCACATCACAGCTTAGCAACATAATTTCAAAATTTACCCTTGAGACAGCATTTATTGGGTATATAGAAATAAGTGTTCAAAATTTCGTAATTCTAGCCTTGATAGACAGTGATTAAAAGGCACATAAAGGTTACAAAAACATAATTTTCAGAAATTGCAATTTGAAGTTCAACATAACGCTTTTTCTTATGTCACCTGTTCAGAGGCCGCAGATTTCTTCTCAGAGTACTCTTTCCGTTCAAGGCTTCTCTCCGATATCTTCTTTTCTGCCGTCTTTATCACATCTTCAACTGACTTCTTAGGTGCAGGGTGGCGTTGTAAATCATTTTCCTCAAGATGTCTTGAGTCAAACTTCCATCTTAAAGCCCGTTCCCTCTAATACCATCATCCGCATGCGTTCCCATCATTAAAAACAAGAACTGTATCATAAGTAGCAATTCCAACAACTGCAGCAGATGAAAATGTCGCTTAACCAGAATTTATTCTTCATAAACAAAGTAGCAGGTTTGTCATTGTTTCTAAGATACGTACCGGAGTCACAGATAAATCTATAAAACTAAAGGGTATATATTGCAGCCTTCTAGATGTATCCCGTGCAAGTTTGATTGAAAGTAATCGTTGTTCAGCAAGCTAGTAATGGAATATTTCTTCAAAAATTGGGCGTGGCAGGAAGGTCACGTCATATATTTAATTATCTTCAGGAACTTCAGATGCGATTTATTGACTGAAACTTTGGGAACTTATTGTGCATGAGCTCCGCTAATAAAGAAAAAAAATTGAAAATTTACATTTTCGGTCAATTTTGTGAGCGTCGCGCCTTAATAAATGTATTATATTTATCTTGTTAGTCGCATTTTAAAATAAATTATTTCGTGATGGTAGGCTTTTATCATTTTATTGTTATGTTGAACCGTCTGACATAGAAGTATCACCTGTAAATATCCTACAAATAAGTAGATATTCTGTAAGCCACGTGTTTATTTATAGCTCTGGATAGCTATTATACGTGCATCTGCCCAACCCACTAAACAACGTTTTCCTGTATTGCAGCTTTATTATTGTTTAATTAAATTTTACGTCAGCCAGGCTGAGTCCCTGGATCAAGATCAAACTTCAGTCGATGTAGCATTCTACGTTACGTTCGGAGAATAGACATATTGTGGTTTTGTAGTCACAATCTACAAAGGTACTAGTCAATTTTCGTACAATAAATCTTCAAGCATTGCTACTGCAGTGACAGAAATCGGTATGTCTTCGTTTGAGAAAAAAATAAAGTTCATGTAGATAAGTCAGTGCTTAATACCAAAGAAGTACTAAGTGTCATGTGAATTGCAGATCTTAAAATTCAGAGGGGTGAACTGGAATAATCGATCGGCATGTACATAAAGAGAACTTTTCTGATGACTCATCGTGAGTGAAAGACCACATCCTATTTGTCGAGTCATCATCTTAATCGTGGAAGAAACGAATGGCAGATGTGCCCAAGCCTTTAATTGGACCCTTCGCTGGCCTGAATGGGGCGTAATGACTGAAAACATTACCTCAGCAAATAAGACAAATCTCGAGGGCCGTGGGAAAGAACAGGGCGACGTGTCACATGTGGGGAGGTGGCGCAGCTGCGCGTGTTTGCACAGAGCAGAGCATGGCCTGAGGTGACACGGCGCCCACCTGTCGCGCCGCCCCTGGCCGCCCCATTGCTGACTCACGCAGCGTGCTCTGCTGTGACAGCGTCGTCTTTGTGACAGCGTCGTCTTCACCCTTTATTTTATTTATATTCTCTAGAGTGACAAAACAAGTCTGCGACTTGTGACTGAAGTTATTAGGTAGTTCACTGTTACTATTTGAAAAGTTCGGTGAATGGTTTCAGAAATTAGAGAAAAAAATAATTACAAACAAAATATGTTTACTGGCCTTTAATGTAATCATCATTAGCTGCGACTTATAACTGATTGTAAGGCTGTTGGGAGCAGTCAGCAAACTCATCTTGTGGAATCGCTGGAAGCGCCGTGATCACGCTTTGTTGGATATCCGATTCATTACAGGAGATGAGACCTGGTGCCACCAACATGATGCGGAGAGCAAGCGACCGTCGGTGCCATGGTGAGCATCGCTTCCCCGCCAGCAAAAACATGTCGGCTATTACAAAATCTAAAGTATGACGACGCTGATTGCCCTTTTCGACAAGGACTTGATCCCTCATGACAGAGGAGACGATGACCACCACGCTTGGTGACCGTATCGTATTCGTAGCACCAGGTCTCATCTCCTGTAACAATTCCGTCATCCAACAACCAGTGACCACACTGCTTCAAGCGATTCCACAAGATGCCTTTGCTGACAGTTCACAACAGCCCTACAATCGATGTCACGAGCAAGTTGTAGCTAATAGTGATAACTCTGAAGGATAGTTAAGGTATTTTATTTGAAATACACTACTGGCCATTAAAATTGCTACACCAAGAAGAAATGCAGATGATAAATAGGTATTCATTGCACAAATAAATTGTACTAGAACTGACATGCGATTACATTTTCACGCAATTTGGGTGCATAGATCCTGAGAAATCAGTACCCAGAACAACCACCTCTGGCCGTAATAACGGCCTCGATACGTCTGGCATTGAGTCAAACAGACCTTGGATGGCGTGTACAGATACAGCTGACTATGCAGCTTCAACACGATACCACAGTTCATCAAGAGTAGTGACTGGCGTATTGTGACGACCCAGTTGCTCGGCCGTCATTGACCAGACGTTTTCAATTGGTGAGAGATCAGGACTGGAGAATATGCTGGCCAGGGCAGCAGTCGAACATTTACTGTATCCAGAAAGGCCCGTACAGGACCTGCAACATGCGGTCGTGCAGTTTCCTGCTGAAATGTAGGGTTTCGCAGAGATCGAATGAAGGGTAGAACCACGGGTCGTAACACATCTGAAATGTAACGTCCACTGTTCAAAGTGCCGTCAATGCGAACAATAGGTGACCGAGACGTGTAACCAATGGCAACCCATACCATCACGCCGGTTGATAGGCCAGTATGGCGATGACGAATACACGCTTCCAATGTGCGTTCACCGCGATGACGCAAAACACGGATGCGACCATCATGATGCTGTAAACAGAACCTGGATTCATCCGAAAAAATGACGTCTTGCCATTCGGGCACCCAGGTTCGTCGTTCAGTGCACCATCGTAGGCGCTCCTGTCTGTGATGCAGCGTCAAGGGTAACCGCAGCCACGGTCTACGAGCTGATAGTCCATGCTGCTGCAAACGTCGTCGAACTGTTCGTGCAGATGATTGTTGTCTTGCAAACGTCCCCATTTGTTGACTCAGGGATCGAGACGTGATTGCACGATCCGTTACAGCCATGTGGATAAGGTGCCTGTCATCTCGACTGCTAGTGATACGAGGCCGTTGGGAACCAGCACGGCGTTCCGTATTACTCTCCTGAACCTACCGATTCCATATTCTGCTAACAGTGATTGGATCTCGACCAACGCGAGTAGCAGTGCCGCGATACGATAAACCACCAATCGCGATAGGCTACAAACCGACCTTTATCAAAGTCGCAAACGTGATGATACGCATTTCTTCTCCTTACACGAGGCATCACAACAACGTTTCACCAGGCAACGCCGGTCAACTGGTGTTTGTGTATGAGCAATCGGTTGGAAACTTTCCTCATGTCAGCACGTTGTAGGTGTCGCCACCGGCGCCAACCTTGTGTGAATGCTCTGAAAAGTTAATCATTTGCATATCAAAGCATCTTCTTCCTGTCGGTCAAATTTCGCGTCTGTAGCACGTCATCTTCGTGGTGTAGCAATTTTAACGGGCAATAGTGTATTTTGTTTGAAATTTGTTTCCTTTATTTTCTGAGACCATTCACCGAACTTTCCAGGCGCACCTTATATCGTCATTTGGAGAAAGTGGGTGGAGCTGTGGATGCTAGAAAAGGTAGTCCCAAGTGTGGAAATCGGAATATTTCTCACAGTTTTCTTCCGCTTGAGTTCAACAGACGGGTGACAGCAATGGAGGCAGCCTGAAACATTTGTGCTGTGTATGGGGTAGTGCCATTGGACAGAGTACAACAAGAAAATGGTTTTTTTTCGTTTTAAAGAGGATCGTTTTGACGTTAGTGTCTCTCCACATTCAGGATGACCTTCGGGGTTTGATGTAGATCGTTTAAACGCCTTAATCCTCTGTGGTTCACGTCAGTGTACTCAATGACTGGCAGATGTGATGAAATATGATCATTTTAAAAAATGGTTCAAATGGTTCTGAGCACTATGGAAGTTAACATCTTAGAACTACTTAAACCTAACTAAGCTAAGGACATCACACACATCCATGCCCGAGGTAGGATTCGAACCTGCGACCGTAGCGGTCGCGCGGTTCCAGACTGTAGCGCCTAGAACCGCAGGGCCACACCGGCCGGCTATGATCATTTCACCATTGCGACATTTGCATGCAGCGGGAAGATTCAGAAATCGGCTGTGTGACTACCGCATGGCCTAAACCAAACCAATCCACATGTGCATCTCTCCTTGCTCGTCATCAGTTGGCTCCTGATCAACACTGACCATTTCTATCCTGTGCCGTCGCTGGTGACGAGAATTGGTGTCCTTATTGTAACATAAGGAAAAGAAAAGAATGACTGAGCCCAAACAAAGCAGCAAGTCTCCCTAACAAAGACACCCCCATTCACGGAAGATAATGCTATGCATCTGGTGGAACAGCGACGGTGCAGTATACTTCGAATTGTTTCCCCGAGGTGTAACCATCACTGCTGACACTTATTGTCAACAATTGAGACGTCTTGCAGGCGCAGTCCAAGAACACGCGTGTAGTGATGCTACTTCACGATAGCTCCCTCCCGCAGTCTGGAAGATTGACAAAAAACACTATACAGGAGAGGGGTGGGGAAATCAGTCTGCACCCACCCTATTCATCTGACCTTGCTCCCCCACATTTTCACCTTTTCTCTCTCTGTCGAAAAACCTTCAAGGAACTTCCTACCCGAATGAAAATGCGCTCCGAACATGGCTCGACGAGTGCTTCATCTCAGAACTACGTGATTTCTACAGTTACGGAATTGGAAACTTGTCCCGGCGTTTTAGCACTGTTGCAAATAGTGATGGAGAATATATAATTGATGACTAAAGTCTCTGTTTTGCGTATCTGTTGCGTTTATTAATCTTACGGAAAACAACACGTGCTTATTAACCGAACCGTTATAATGTTATCTGGTTAGATAACGATTTCATTTCGCACGGTATCGTAGTGTTCAATTCTTTCCGCGAGATGGTATCGGTCCGTTCATTCGGTGGATTCCTTGATTTGACGTATCAGTTTGTCCAGTTAATATACTATAGGGGCCGTCCTTTGCGGATGCTTGAAACACCTGCTAATTCGTCCGGATGCCGACCGAGAACCCGTACGGCATCGTTAGAAACAATGAAACCATACTGAAAATTATGTCGTTTATTACTGAAAATACAAATCGTTGCTACTTCTTCTGCGCCGACTGGCGACTACATAATTCGGAGAAGAATCCGCTCAATCCATTAGCGGACTCACAGCTGCCGATACCCTGCGTCATGTTTGAGTGGAAGTCGATGACTCCCTGATGCGGCGGTTTTGCTGCCCACTGGCGAGCTGCGGACGCCTCATCGGGAGCTCGGCCTGGAGGTAGTGGCGATCACGACGCTTCGGGGAGTTCTCTGTCCCTCCCAGATCACTGCGCGCGTTGTCCTTTCGTGGGACCGCAGTATCAGATGCTGTGTAGTCGTGCTGGATGCTAAACCTGACCCGCCGTTGCGGTAGGCCTTAAGACCCGTGCGACGCTGGAGTTTAGGGCACTCTCCGCCCTGGACCGAAGTTGTATTTGTAGACCCTTGATCTAACCATCAGTGATTGCTGCTGTGCTGACGCGAGTACTGGACGCTGGACTCCGTCAGTTGCGGCTTCGTACTGCTGATGGTCTCGTAGAGCAGCGAGTGCAAGACCAACACAGAACAATTTCACACTCCAGATGTTACCATACGATAAACAGCGACTCGAGTGCTAACGATATGAACGCAATCGATCCTACCGATCGAGTGCCACAAGCTAGTGGGGTTGGAGTGTTTACGTTGCAAATGAACGGTTCTGCTCTACGACGTCATTCGTAATGACCGAATCGATTCTGCTCTTCCCAAGTCGTCAGCAGTCTTGAGTTCCGCTACGTTTGCTTAACGAATTTATTACAAAGTCTTTACCGCTTAGTCAGAGTCTTGTCAGTCGTTGCGTCCTACGCAGTGTGCCTTGTGTAAACGCACGGAGCAACGAAGGCGGTTCGATCTGTACTGTTCTGACCATTCCCCACTAAGTTGCTCGCAGTCTCGCTTTAGAGTGCCGAGGCGGCTGTTTTGCCTGACCCAGTAACTGCGTTGAAATGTTTATGCTTACCGGCTGGTGGCTGGCGACACTTCCGCGCCAGCTGTTAGAACTTAGAAAAATTTTTACTTTGACGTTCCCTTACTAGTTTTTTCGCGTAACAACATGATGTGTAGTTCCGCTGCATCCAAGTCAGTTTTTTAAATATCTTATTCCATATTCGCATAACAACATGATGTGTAGTTCTGCAGCATCCAAGTCAGTTTTTTAAATATCTTATTCCATATTCAAAATTAATCAGTATTAAAGAGTTTCTGTTATTTACAGTTCTTTGATTTTTTCTTATTTCCGAAATACATGCTAAATTTTCCTTTTCTTTAGAGAAACGGGAATATTGTTTGTTTAGATTGCTTTCGTTCATTCGCCAGAGGCTTCCAAAGAAGGTTAAACTTCTTTTCCCCTATGGTTTTGCCCTGTCTTCTGATATACAGAAAAATCGTTTAACCGGGTCTAAGTAAGTCTCAAATTCTCTATAGAATAAAATATTTCCTGCGGACAGGATTCCAATGATTCCAATAAGCGTCCTATGGATTTCTGCTTGCTAAACCATTGCACTCCACCACATTCCCACGAACCTCTTAAATTTCTACAAAATACTGAAAATTTAGCGAACTACCTAACGAAATCTGTACTTCGATGCCAAGTGAATATTTCTTTCTTTCTCTGTGAGAATGTTGTTATAGCAGTTAACTATAGGCAGTTCAAATGGTTCAAATGGCTCTGAGCACTATGGGACTTAACATCTGAGGTCATCAGTCCCCTAGAACTTAGAACTATTTAAACCTAACTAACCGAAGGACATCACACACATCCATGCCCGAGGCAGGATTCGAACCTGCGACCGTAGCGGTCGCGCGGTTGCAGACTGAAGCGCCTTTAACCGCGTGGCCACACTGGCCGGCACTATAGGCAGTTGTTGACTGCGAACGTTGCCTCATATTGTCATTTTACTGCTGATGATATCAGAAAACACCAAGACTTCCCTGAATGTTCCCTAAAGGTAAACAAATTTCTATATTTAATAGAAATTAAATTATGGAAGCCTAACTGATTTGCAAATTTTTATTAACTATATAGCACCACTAGAACTATGTGACTTCCCGATTGTTTCAATATTGTCTGGCCTGCAGTCGGATTTGTTTGTTCATCTTTTGCCACACATAAAAACCTCTTCTTTAAACGTTCACGGAATATGAACGTTATCTGTGACATTCCACATGGCCTTAATATCAGCGTAATTTTGTTTCTCGTGTTGAAAGATTATAAGAGTCCAGTTCAAAATCTTTTTACACATGTTATCAGAAAATGTGTCTTATTTTCTTAACTACTATAAACGTCAGTGATTTTATTGTTACAGTCAACGACTGGAGATAAATAGCCCTTTCTTAACGCAACCGCTTGTCTTGAAAATGGACATTCGAACATTGTTATTAAAATCTTCTGCTAAATTCATTGTTAGAGTGCATGGTTAATACTAGATGATATAGTTATAACATGAATTCTCTAATCCACTGTAGGCCTTGCTCGTTTTCCACAGGGGGGGGGGGGGGGCATGCTGGAGCGTCGGCAGTGGCAGAGAGAAACTGAAATATCTTACGACCCGCTTACAAAAGTGTCTCCTGTTTATAAAGACTTATTAGGAACCTGTACACTTCTCATAGCGTCATACAACAGCTCGCTGAGGTGTCGCGTCTGCCTGTACTACTCTGTTTTATTCCCGATGTATTACGTAGCGACGTCTGTGTTCAACATCTAGACCGTTTCCAGAGAAAAGTTTAATATATTCAGCTGTGTAAGTATAGACAAGTCTGCAGGGCGAATTTTGTAAGAGTTTATGACGTACGTCAGTGATTCTTCAGACACTCGCTGTGTCAGCCACATTATTCGCCCAAAGACGCGAGTCGCCTGACGGTTCAATACGAGATTAATATTTGCAGGTCTAACGAAAGGCCGAGCTCTGCAAAGGGAAAGGTGCAGACAATTACTTAGGTTTCAAATATTAATGCAGGAAATGAAGAGGAATTAATCACCAGCTCCACTTAACAAAACACCAGCTGACTTGAGCGTTGGAAAACGTAACGAAGTTGAATGCGGCAATGTAAGTAACGTCGCTTAAAGTTAGTATCTTCTGAGTAATTTCAAATAGCTGTATCAAAATCCCCTGAGAAGAATCCGCACTGTTTTATGTTATCCACGGTGTATCCATTCTCTCCACGTAGAGCCCATATAACTATGAGGACTTTCTGCTGTGATTGTTGGAGCGCATGCTACATAAAACTGTACAAAGAATTACCACGGCTCTAAATGGCGTAGCCAAGACTGCTTTTTTTCTTATTTTCCAGCTCACGTCCTTGCAAAAAGAAAGCCTAAGCCCTTCTGGCCTTCCCAAAATTCGCACCCATGTCTCGTTGAAGGGAAAGCCAGATGACGCAATGTCCCGTCCGGTTGCAGAAATGCTTCCTTCTCGCTTCGTAGAACCGGCACGCAAACAATAACGAACCTTTCACTTGTTTGGCACGGATTCTTCAAACAGCTTTGTCATTCCTCGGTTCCACTCATTCTAAAGCTGACCTCACATTTCTTCTGTTGCGTCTTAAAGAGAGTGGAGTTTGTCACTGTGTACTCAGTGGTTATTGCGTGTTTAGCTGTAGGGTAAAATCTTCTTCAGTCATTCTGGACACAATTCGAATAAGATTTACAGCTGTGCAAATGACTCCTACAACTTGTCAGTTTTTAATACATGTTGACTAAAAACGTATTACATTAACGTTGTCTTTAAAGTACTAATTTCACACGAGCAAATGCGCTTTATGGAGACATATGTCGTTAATAAAGATAGCACACGATTCTCTTGTAGCATTTAAACATATATTTATACGCATATCAAAAAAAGTTTTGCCTCACCCCAGTTCCCAGAACTCCTGAAGGTAGACGTTGACTGTGGATATTGTATCACAGACACAGTCCCTTTGATTGTTCAGAGATGTCACTAAACCCGCCCCGCCTATTAGACGGAGGGGGTCCGACAGCCGATCAGTTTGTCCTTCCACCAGGAAGGAGGTACACGGCTCGTGTTGTCTGTAGTTCAACCATGCCCATACGATCAATACCGCGGTTCGATCGCGTCCGCGTTGTTATTTTGTGCCAGGAAGGGCTCTTAACAAGGGAAGTATCTAGGCGTCTCGGAGTGAACCAAAGCGATGTTGTTCGGACATGCAGGAGATACAGAGAGGTAGGAACTGCTGACGACATGCCTCGCTCAGGTCGCCCAAGGGCTTCTACTGCATTGGATGACCACTACCTACGGATTATGGCTCGGAGGAACCCTGACAGCAACGCCACCATGTTGAATAATGCAGCCACGGACGTCGTGTTACGACTCAGACTGTGCGTAGTTGGCTGCATCATGCGCAACTTCACTCCCAACGTCCATGGCTAGGTCCATCTTTGCAACCACGACACCATGCAGTGCGGTACAGATGGGCCCAACAACACGCCGCCGAATGGATCGCTCAGGATTGGCATCATGTTCTCTTCACCGATGAGTATCGCATATGCCTTCAACCAGACAATCGTTGGAGACGTGTTTGAAGGCAACGCGGTCAGGCTCTACACCGTAGACACACTGTCCAGCGAGTGCAGCAAGGTGGAACTTCCCTGCTGTTTTGGGGTGGCATTTTGTGGGGCCGACATACGCCGCTGGTGCCCATGGAAGGCGTCGTAATGGCTGTTCGATACATGAATGCCATCCTCCGACCGATAGTGCAGCCATATCGGCAGCATATTTGGCGAGGCATTTGTAGAATTTCAGCAGTCGATCACGATAAAAAAAAAAAGGCCGAGAACTGACTAAACTCTGGCTGCCTATGACCCTTCTTATGCGAAATGAGTGCGAAACTAAGGTACATAAAAGAATTAACATTCTGAAAGCTTTGTCTTTCACGCACTGGACAGCCGATCCTTGGAGCCTCTTACGTTAATACAAAGAGATAATAAAAAATAAAAAACGGAATATGGAGGCGTCTTGTATGACTCCGCTCCAACGTCTCGGTTGAAGAATGGTTCAAATGGCTCTGAGCACTATGGGACTTAACATCTGAGGTCATCAGTCCCCTAGAACTTAGAACTACTTAAGCCTAACTAACCTAAGAACATCACACACATCCATGCCCGATGCAGGATTCGAAACTGCGACCGTAGCAGCAGCGTAGTTCCGGACTGAAGCGCCTAGAACCGCACGGCCACACCGGCCGGCTGTGCACAGTTCGACCAATCCTGCCAGTTACAATCGGATTTTGACAGTGTAGAGGTTCAAAATTTACTTGGCGCTATGGATCCCTTAGTTACGACCGTCATATAGAACACACTAAATTTCTGACGAGATTTCGTTTGATTTACACCACTTCTCTTTTGCAAAACATGTTAACACTGTGCTGTGCAACGTTCCAGTATTTCATAGTACTGTACGACATTGGCAGTAGGCGTTTGGGTTTCTTCGTCCTGTAAGGTTTAGTAATCGAGGTAATTTCCATTGTCATAGATGATTTACAGACGATATGACCATCAACATGAATCCAGCATATAAAAGTTCTCATCTCGTTAGAGTGGGAACTTTACCAGGTCTGCGTGTGTGATAGATACGCTAGTAGCAAAGTTGCTGATTGCGTTCTGTCTAGGATCTTCAACAGAGACGCCAGCCATTGTGGCCGAGCAGCGGTTCTAGGCGCTTCAGTCTGTAACCACGCGACCGCTACGGTCGCAGGTTCGAATCCTGTCTCGGGCATGGATGTCTACGATGCCCTTAGGATAGGTTAGGTTTAAGTAGTTCTAAGTTCTAGGGGACTGATGACCTCAGATGTTAAGTCCCATAGTGCTCAGAGCCATTTGAACCATTTTTCAACCGAGACGTTGGAGCGGAGTCATGCAAGACGCCTCCATATTCCGTTGTATTTTTAATTATCTGTTTGTATAGACGTAAGAGGCTCCAAGGATCGGCTGCCCAGTGCGTGAAAGACAAAGCTTTCAGGATGTTAATTCTCTTATGTACCTTAGTTTCGCACTCATTTCGCATAAGAAGGGTTCATAGGCAGCCAGAGTTTATTCAGTTCTCGGCCTTTTTTTTTATCGTGATCGACTGCTGAAATTCTTGCTAATCGCGGTTTATGGCGAACAGCGCTCTTCTCCTTGTCGTCATTTGCATCGAGTATGGGCGGCCTCTTCCTTAATTTTAATTGGACGTTGTGAGAGAAAACAAGTATTTGTCGCCACGGCCATCGTAATGAAACGACCAGCGATTAATTAAGCAGACGCAGAAAGCGTGTGGTGCCATTATTCAGGCTAATGGGACGCTGAGCCGAGTGGCGGTGCGGGCCTGGCCACAGAGCGACCGCGGGCGCTCGCCGCGCGGTCGGGTTGTAACTCACGCCGTTTTTAGTGGCGCACCGGCCGCTTTCTGAGCGCACCCTGGCTGGACATTAATTGGCGGCGAGCCGGAGCGCTGGCGCCACACGCCCTGACGCATGGCTCGCGCTGGCGCCACAGCCGGGCCGTAGCGGCAGCGCCACACTCCACTGTCACCGGCGCCGTGTATTCTGGCTGCTGTGTCCGCCGATGGTGTACTGCCGAGACGGTTCTGTCCTCGATTAAATCCTGGTCTCTCCAGTTCCCATTAATTAGCTCAACCTGAAACAGAGGGATGTACATAAGTTTGCTAGAATCCGCTCTTATTTTGTCTCCTTCCTATTTGTTTACAGAACTACAATTGACTCCAAGTCATATGAGACTTCCACTTGTGAAAATGCCTGTGGAATTTTAATGCAAATCCATACTTTTTAACGCGCTGAAGAGACACAATCGCTACTGACTGACTACGGTTTGTGAACGGTGAAGAGGGCAACGATCAGAATGGATGCTCCACTCACCAACTGAGAGCTATGATTAAATAAGATTATCAATACTTTTGCTCCATTAATCCATAGTGAGGATACCCCAAAGGATTTAGAACATTCCATAAAATAAGAGTAAATAACGTGACTACTTTTTGTTGGAAGCGTATCTTTGAAAACAGGAAGAAATTTCAAAATATATGAGATCGAAAGTGTGTTTCGTCCGCCAGTCAAGATTAGAACCCTCCTTGGCTCAGTAAAGGATAACTTAGAATTGAGGAAGCTCGTTGAGTACAAAATCCCCTGCCATTGTGGGAAAGCTTTGCAAGTTCGCCACTATATGATTCTGTGTGAAATTTTGGCCCAAATTTATCCCCCACTCTATAAAAAGTCTACGTACTGCCAAAATTATGCACCCACGAACTGTAGTCCAACTTAAATTCGTGTGCTAACGTTTGACCAAACAGAACACAATTTGAATTGAACTGTAACTGCTCTGAATACAACTTGTCTTTGTATTAAAAGCGCAACTGAAGTAAAATAATTACCCAGTCCTAACCAAAATTTCACTTACCTCACGTTGTTGCAGATTTCTCGAAAGCACGACAGCAAACAGCAAGCAGGCAGCGGCTAAGCAAGATTTTTGTTTCTTAAATAAAAATTTCCAGGTGTTTTTCAAACTGTTGCATACCATATGGTGCAAGGTAGATGGAGAGAGTAACTGTTCTTGTGAAATAATATTCAAAGACAGCGCTTTTAGAATGAAGTATGTATTCCGAAAGACAGGGTAAAACTTCGCGTGATCTGCACACGTAATGTTGGTCTGAACAATACTGTGCTTAACAAAGTGAACAAGGATTTAAAAAGGGGGTAATGTTAACAGAGAATTTCTATAAAAACTAAACAGCTTAATCACTTAATCTGTTGATATGTTAATGCATGACTCAGGAAAGTGGACAAAGAAAAACATTATTTAAAATTTATATTACTTTCGCGTTTCAGTATGTACATCATATTCATTTTATTTTCCTATACAATAAATCTTTTTTCATCTGACAGATACAGTCACAAGTCAACGCAGCTCTACTGAATACGTCCATCACGTACCACACTTCAACTAAGAACTAATCAGATTGCTCAGAGGCAAAGACTGTGCTGCAACAAGACCAAAGATTGTTTAACTGTAGCACAACTTCTATCTGACGTGCACATCGATAACTCACGAAAATCAAAATGACATGCCAACCTTACTGCTCATATTGGTCAAACAGTTCATACCACTCAGGACCGATGTGTCGAGCATCAGCGCTACACACGTTTGTTTCAGCCTGCAAAATCTGCGTTGACGTGGCACTGTCTTACCGGGGGACACAAAGTGTTGTATGAAGAGACACAATTAGTTGCCCTTGCGTCTCGCTATTGGGAATTTGTTATAAAAGAACCATTTGAAATTCGACTATCTGACAATCTTATAAATAGAGGCAAGGTTTACCTTTTAAATAAGATTTGGAAGCCTGTCTTGATTCAAGAAACAACGGTCTTTAATTCAGCCATTAAAATTGTTTCTGATAACGATTTATCGATTTCGCCAGCTTCCACCAGTGGTGAGCTATATGTTTACTTGTGCTAGTGGGCAGTTACAACGACTTCTCGCGCGTGTGCTGCTTGCAGTTTGAATTCATTTCCAGCGAGTTCTTGCAACAGCATACTCACCTGAAGAAGGCGGCCAGGTGTGCTGTGGAAATATTATCAAGATAACTAACTGATCTGCCTGCAAACATAGAAGAATATTATAAGAATAAATAATATTCATACTTAGTACATATCCTTTCAAAATACTAATGTCCCTGCCAAACATCAGAAGTGGAATGTCGAAAAAAAGAAACCTTAAATGTACTTTCATTTAAGATGTAGTAACACATTTGTCACAAAACATGGAAATGTAGAATAGGAGCACTCTGATGTGTATCATCAAATAGAAAATCAGTTTACACTTTTTTATGTTGATTATATTACTGCACTGAAAATGCACAAAAGTTGGATTATCCAAAGCATTTACGTAATTTGATGTTATTAATAATGTACACCAGTCATGTGTAATAAGAATGTCATCAACGCAGTAGGGTTAGCTGGTCACCAAAAAATCACGTAGGCACCTCGTAAACTGAATTACAAAACTAATTAATATATTTGTGGCCACTGGAAAATTATCGTTATTGACTAATGGAGATTTCTCTGGATCAAAGTAATTGCTTTTAAAGCTCTGTGTAGATTATTCGTGTGTCTAACTAGCTATTGCCCATTGCTGTGCTCATATATCAGTAGTTTTATTATGAGTGATGGTGAGTTAGTGAGCTATTGTACATACTATAGCGTCAGCTTCCCTCACGTGTCTGCCTGTTCCAGCAAACATAGCTACTGATGTGCACCTACCCCTCACCCCTCCTGCCTCTCTGCTGTCCAAATGCGCGACGCGGCATCAAGTTTAGCATCGCCGCCGAGCAGTGGGTGAAGACGGGCGTGCTACCGAAGTGACTATACATTATACAGGATGGAGCCTACGTTCTCCCTCAGAGTTCAGTCTTTCTCTATACCAAATTCTGTCGAAAGTGATTCCACTGGTTTAGTCATGAAATCTTAACAGACGTCGTAACTTTCGCATTTAATGCTATTAGTATGGAAATATGGATTAAACACGTTGAGGATTGTATAAGCACTGTATTCAGTATGTTGAATCGTATACTGTAGAACATGACAATCATTAAAACCCTTTTCACAAATATTATACAATTAAAACGTGAAAGAATAAACAGATTTCCCTATGTCACATTAAAATTCACATTGTGATTCTTTCTTCCATCATCAGATTTTGATTAAAGAAAGCCTATAAGTTGCCCCAAGCTACGCTCAGATTACTTATTAAACCGCACGGAAAGCCATCTACTAGTTTTGGAGATCAGCGTGTTCAAACAGACAGATACGACGGTTTTGCAGTTTTATTATTAATATAGCAAGACATTGATTCCATGCACTGAGCTGTTCGTTTGAAACGGAGATATATCAGATCAAATTTCATTAAGGAGTAAATACATTGTTAGTTATCTGTTGTCAGTATACCCGATTATTTAAATGTTTGTTTTTGAGTTCATCTACATCTACATCTATACTCCGCGAGCCACCTTACGGTGTGTGGCGGAGGGTACTTATTGTACCACTATCTGATCCCCCCTTCCCTGTTCCATTCACAAATTGTGCGTGGGAAGAACGACTGCTTGTAAGTCTCCGTATTTGCTCTAATTTCTCGGATCTTTTCGTTGTGATCATTACGCGAGATATATGTGGGCGGTAGTAATATGTTGCCCATCTCTTCCCGGAATGTGCTCTCTCGTAATTTCGATAATAAACCTCTCCGTATTGCGTAACGCCTTTCTTGAAGTGTCCGCCACTGGAGCTTGTTCAGCATCTCCGTAACGCTCTCGCGCTGACTAAATGTCCCCATGACGAATCGCGCTGCTTTTCGCTGGATCATGTCTATCTCTTCTATTAATCCAACCTGGTAAGGGTCCCATACTGATGAGCAATACTCAAGAATCGGACGAACAAGCGTTTTGTAAGCTACTTCTTTCGTCGATGAGTCACATTTTCGTAGAATTCTTCCTATGAATCTCAACCTGGCGCCTGCTTTTCCCACTATTTGTTTTATGTGATCATTCCACTTCAGATCGCTCCGGATAGTAACTCCTAAGTATTTTACGGTCGTTACCGCTTCCAATGATTTACCACCTATGGCATAATCGTACTGGAATGGATTTCTGCCCCTATGTATGCGCATTATATTACATTTATCTACGTTTAGGGAAAGCTGCCAGCTGTCGCACCATGCATTAATCCTCTGCAGGTCCTCCTGGAGTACGTACGAGTCTTCTGATGTTGCTACTTTCTTGTAGACAACCGTGTCATCTGCAAATAGCCTCACGGAGCTACCGATGTTGTCAACTAAGTCATTTATGTATATTGTAAACAATAAAGGTCCTATCACGCTTCCCTGCGGTACTCCCGAGTTCATAGCATAAATAATTTTTGTCACCAGCATTTTAATTAGAAAAACTTAAGCTTGGCTTATTGGGCCGCCAGACTGCAAAGTGAGAATACCAGGGGCCACTATTGCATTTCAGAGTCGTAATATGTCTATTGAAAATATCTTCCTTTACTCGTGGGTCTTGAAAATTTTTCATTACATTATTTTCTATATTTAGTAGCTTATGCACGACAAAGATAAAGATGTTTACTAAACAGTGATATACTTCAAATTCTTGACGTGCAGTATGCTGAGAGAAGATCATACTATGGACTCCAAACAGTCTTACGCAACGTTCAGTTTTCCTCGGCATTCGAATCTTAGAAGGATGAAGTCACGGAAACATGTCCACGCTCGAATCCTTGTACTCCAGGTCTTCGAAAAAATGGTTCAAATGTCTCTGAGCACTATGGGACTTAACATCTGAGGTCATCAGTCCCCTAGCACTTAGAACTACCTAAACCTAACTAACCTAAGGACATCACACACATCCATGCCCAAGGCAGCATTCGAACCTGCGACCGTAGCGGTCGTGCGGTTCCAGACTGAAGCGTCTAGAACCGCTCGGCCACACCGGCCGGCCCAGGGCTTCGGGACACACTCAGTACTGTTCCACGACGTATTTACACCGATGACGGAGAAGGAGCTATTCATCGACAGCACCCGATAAATTGTCTGCGCTGTTATGCTAATGAAGTGTGTTAACTGACTCTTCCATCATTATTTGGCAAAACAAATTCATAGTTATAAATGAAAAGCATGAAGTTGTGGATGATCAACAGTATTGGTTTGGTTTTCATTTTTTTCTTTTTTTGTTAGTTTGAATTAAATTGTTATGTAAAGGTGTTGGGCTGCACGCGCGCGCGCGCGCGCGCGCGCGCGCACACACACACACACACACACACACACACACACACACACACCATTTTCTCGATGTGGTCTTTATGATTTCGGTATTTTTTTTTTCCTTCACATTTATTTACTGTTTAGCTTTAACATTTTCTATTACGTTACTGATGGCCACTCAAGGATGATATTCAGTTTTTGCACCTCATCCTCTTTGGCAATTAACTTTTTCAATGTTTGCCACCCGTACTGTTGTTGAAGACAGTTCCAGCCTAATGATCGACCAGTTGACGAAACAAATTAATAATGCAGAAAAAAAAAGCACTCCATCTTCAGGCCACAAGTGGCCCATCGGGACCATCCGACCGCCGTGTCATCCTCAGCTGAGGATGCAGATAGAGGGGCATGTGGTCAGCACACCGCTCTCCTGGTCGTTATGATGGTTTTCTTTGAATAGAGCCGCTAGTATTCGGTCGAGTAGCTCCTCAGTTGGCCTCACGAGGCTGAGTGCACCCCGAAAAATGTCAACAGCCTATGGCGGCCCGGATGGTCACCCATCCAAGTGCCGGCCACGCCCGACAGCGCTTAACTTCGGTGATCTGACGGGAACCGGTGTATCCACTGCGGCAAGGCCGTTGCCAATAATGTAGAACTTCCTCAGTTTTGTGTTTTACATTTGTGACTAGTGAAACACTTTGTATCAGGGTCGTTAGTATCGATGTAACACGCGAGACAATATTAAAAAATCGAAACTATGACAACGGTTCGCTCTCCAGTAGCAATCCGATTCCTCACAGACATGGTCCAAGTTCCAACCGCTGGACCGTACACAAAGAACACTTTGTGTTAACTTAACGTCTAGGCGACACTTGACAACATCATCAGCAATCGAAGTATACCTCTCGGAGAAACGCTACATCAAAGATGCGAAAGTTAGTTTCACTTTCCCTGGAAACAACAAGATTTATTCTCACATCGATAAAACTCGCTAAGTTTGTTTCTGTTACTTGCATCCCCCTCAGGTATCAGCTGCCTGATCCAATACAAAATCACTGCCGAGTAACATCAGCTCGTGCTAAATCAGCGTACGCTCAAAACTGAAAGTCACGAGTTAATACTGCTATTCCGGTTATACTACAGTAAAGCTGCGACCGTAAAATCATGCTTCAGATAGTAAAATTTGACCTGCGAAATTCTGAACCCTCTACAATACTCACAGCTACGCGAATTCCAAATTTATTAAACATTTATACCGGTTAGAACATCAGCACCGCGGCTTCGGAAAAACTCTCTTCTTTCTCGCCCATCGTCAGCCTCATCGGTCCACCCCTCTTTACTGTTAATAGCAGCCCTATTAGAAACAACTCGTTGCTGAATTTAGCAAATTAGCTGCCGGCAGGATGATAGTGACGTCAGGGAAATCCTCGTAATACTAGACAGTAGCGAAAAATTTCGCGAGTGTCAAACAATTCTCCATTATGGGAAAATGCCCACCTAAGCCTACCGACAAAGACAATATACTAGCCGCGAACAGTTCAGGACGTCTTCGAAAAATCCTAGTGGGTGCTTATTATGGACAACTACTACGGTATGACACTGTGCACTTTAATCACCTAAAGTTACTTTCCAGACTGAAATCCGATTCGTATAATAATTTTTTGGACAACCCATTCATAACGCCTTGGAGATCATACTTCCGTCTTTAGCATGCCCCCTCCTCTCACTTCACCCCACCGTTACCCTCCATGATGCAGTGCACGACACACTGCTGTCCTCACAACCAAGCGCATATTCCTACTGGTTGGAATGAATTTTGTATTAGGTTTATCTCAACGCAGCTAAGAATGGTACCCATTGGCAGCGGGTCTATGTATAACATACTGTATATAACCACGTTCGCGGCAGATGAGAAATAAATCCACTAAATTAGACTTCCAGGAGTTTTCAAAAGCAGGCTGTCAAACGCAAGAGTACTATAGATTAGAGAAGAGGACATAGCATCGGCTTTAGGCCATGTAGTAGACTTTTAAATCTCATGTTTAGACCTGCGCTGAATTTAAGTACGAAGACACCTGACATGTGCCGAACAAAACCGGTATTTTACGAGTCAATGATGCAGTTTCACCAGAAATCTTCTTTTGTTTCTCCTAAATCACGGCCGTCATCAGGCTCTGCTGTAACACTACACGACCTGTTCCGATATTCTTCTAAGTTCGACGCTGGAGACCAGCATATTCTAGAGAGGTCATTGTCTCAACAGGTGGCCAAAAATAAATATCGCATCCTGTAGTTAACTTGTTTTCTAAGTTGAGCTTATATTACTGGAGGAAATGAAAGTAACTGTAACACATAACTTCAAAGTTTGTTATAATGGTAACACCATTTGCCCATCAGTTCCACTGGGTAGACTTCGATCTGATCTATCAGTTAGTAAGAAATATTACTAGCTACTAATTTCATCAACTTTATGACAGTTTCCCTGTGGCACTATCACATTGTAAAAGTCACCTTTACTATTACATATCCTGTAACACGTTTATTAATAGGAAATGCTAGCATTCATTTCCGCAAGAGGATAACGGATAGGACTGAGTGTGCTGGCGTACGCCTTCGCCAGCACACCAGTCGGCACTAGGAAACATTGTATAGCAAGCGCTGAACCAAGCGCGCCTATGACAAGAGCAGACCAAGACACGCCCCCAAGTTAGGCGCCGATATCTCCCCCTGGGCGCTTACGTATAGGCCGCCGCCTCCGCTGACCGCCCTGTCTCAATCTCTCTACTTAAGTATGTTGTATCGGGTCTCAGTCTGCATTGCACCTCAATACGTCGCAATGTGCTCTTATCTCCCACAGTGATAATCAAGACCTCGCACCTTGGCTAGCTGTGAGGGAACATTAGTCATTGTACATAGTTGTGATGTGGACACGGACAAGATTCAAGAATTAGTACACTTTATGTGATCGCTGTTAGCCACGGAACTTCAGATTGGACATCGTTGAAGTTAAGTACTCAATTGGTTTCTGTAATAAAGAGCATTTTAACCACATGTGCATTTTGTGTTGCAGGAAACCGGCCACCCACCTATCATACCACCCTCTCTTCATCCAGCTAGGAACTACTAAACATTACAAGGAGGCACAGCCACAACTCTGAGAATACTTTTCCGCAAGGTCGACGCAACAGTTACGGTATCAGGATGAAGTTGTTCATAGTTGATCTCTAATTTTTCGTACTGATCTCCAGTTATTTCATGTGTCAGGAAGTCTGACTTGGCACAAAGTGTACAAAATTTTGTTTTCAGTCCGTAAGGTCAGACTTTTCTCGTAATTTCCTCAACGCAAGAGCGTAAGGGATTCAAGTACTACGTTTCTCGGAAAAAGTAATGTTTCAATTTTGCACTCATGATACCTGTCTAATTAAACCATTCTTATAAATGTCATGATGATGCTATAGGTTGTATTTATGATATGATGATAGTCGGAAATTCGTGTTTCAACTTGCTTCGTCTTTTGTAGCGCTGTAGCCAGTATTTACTACAGATTACAAAAAGTAAGTTAAACATCGTAATAAATACGAACTCTTGCTCACCCTGTGATACAAGAGCACAGCACAGGAGCTGTTATCATTTAATCAACATTTGTTTTCCATCTGTGGCTGCGGTTCAGTCCATTTGTGCCATGATGACCTTTTGTCACTTGACTGCTTCCACTAGCGCTCCGCGCAGTAACAGCACAAAGGCGAGACGAGAAAGCTTTCGTAAACAGCTGCGCACGCTACGCAATAACCTCAGCAGTAAAGCGAATTTATTAACTGCAGCTCCAAAGCTGGAAACCAGGCGCGAAACATGAAGGTGCCGTTACCATCTACTACAGACGTGGTCAAAGTTCAAGGGAGAAAAGTCGAGGAGAAACGCAAAGATTTCCTCAGGAAGTAAATACGCACAACTTGCATTACCATTCTGTGCGAGGTCGCACATTTTCGACTGTTAGGGCGGAATTCAGATGTTTCCGAGTGAATTTATTTTGTGATAATGGATTTAGAAATGGTTCAAATGGCTCTGAGCACTGTGGGACTTAACATCTGTAGTCATCAGTCCCCTAGAACTTAGAACTACTTAAACTTAACTAACCTAAGGCCATCACACACATCCACGCCCGAGGCAGGATTCGAACCTGCGACCGTAGCGGTCACGCGGTTCCAGACTGAAGGGCCTAGAACCGTACGGCCACACCGGCCGGTAATGGGTTTAGATGTTTTATTTTTATTGGAGTTAGGTGTGGTGATTATCGTATTACAGTGGCGGTACGTATGGTGGTTAAAAGGAAAGACTACAGAGCACACAATAGCTGGTAATAGATCATAATACAACAACGTCGCAGTATGGAAAAATACAGTTCCATTACATCACCGAGAAAAATAAAAGTACAGATACATTAAGAGGACGTATGACGGCTTTCATAACGTAACGAATAAGCAAAAGTTTATGCTGCACTGTCGCGAGACAGTCCCTTGGGATGATAAAGAAGCTTTCCTTGGGAATACACACTATTATACACTGAACCATCAGTACGCGTGCGACAGCGTGCGCTACCTAATATGTTCCAAAACGCCGCGCATAAGAATGAGATTTTCCCGGGCCTCATACCTCGAGTTCTGTTGGTAATGGAAAGATAGTCAATTGTTTTGGATAGCCCTTCGGCTAGGGACCACTTGTACACCCAACAGCAGGGTCGTCTTACCGTAACTATGCTACAGTACAGGTTCAAAATTTGAATATTACACACTTTCTCCATCTGAGGCAAATGTAGCAAAGGGGTTGGTTCATTTTACATCATATTTGGTCTGTTGTGCTCTCTAAGGGGCTTCTGGAGGCACCATTTAGTTCATGAGCGGTTCATAATAAAACCGAAAAAAACATAGTTTTTCATTACCAAAACCGTGCCGTGGATTCCAAGACGTGCACGATCATACCGCGCTTATTTATGATGTGTGTATGTGTGAGAGAGAGCGGGCGGGGGGATTACTGTGTCATTGAGAAAGAAACAAAAAATACTGGAAGATGGTAGGCAGTGATTGTGGTATAGGAAGAGTGACGGAAACGATGGCACTGTGAGAGAAAGAGAGGGACTCATTGGCACTGGAAAGTAGTTGACAGTGACAGAACAATGCTGGGAAAAGTGTAAAGGAGACAGGGCCAGTGGTTGTGGCATAGAGAGAAGGAGAAAGTCGAAGTGGGTGAGAGGCAGTGATAATGACATAGTGTTTACGATAATGATAACGAGGAAGAGAGAGATAGTGATAGTGAGAAGATATACCAACTGTGGGAACGATTGAGTGAGATAGCAGCAGTACGAGGAGCAAGAGGGAGACAGTGGCAGTGAAAGGAGACAGTAATAGTAGGACAGAACGAAGGATACAGTGGTAGTCAGACAGGATACAGTGACAGTTAGAGAGACACGCAGAGATAATGACAATGGGCTGGGTTGAAAGATCAGTGAGAATGATCAACTGGGAGTGGGTGCGAGCGAGTTACAGTTAGGGAAGCTTGTGGGAGTAAGAGATGAGTTGCATTTTAAAAGAGAACGCGCGGGGTAAATTTTTGTAGGTGCTGGGGAAAGTAAAATACGGCAGGTGATAGCCCTCTTTTCAGAGAATGTTTTAAAACAAGTGCATAAGCCTCTTTCCGCTGGTAACATTATGATCTTTGCTTAACGTTAGGTTGGATGCCAATTGGAGGCGTTGACGGAACATGACGCTATAAGGAAAATATGTAAAAGGAGCAGCGACGATAAGGGTTGCAAATGGGGAAATGCACTGATGTAATCGACTCTGAAGAAAAGGGCAAATTGTTATGGCCCGGCGCCTGGGAACGAGCATCTCTGAAACAGTGAAGCTGGTTGTGTGCTCTTGCGCTATTGCCGTGAGTATGGATGGAATATGTTTGAAGGGCGGTGGAACCACAAGTAGCGACCAGGTATTGGCCGCCCACATCTCATCATAGCACGTGGAGGTCGGAGGCTTACTCGCTCTGTAACACAGATAGGCGCTGACCTGTGGTAGACAGGACGATAGAGTACAATGGTAACTCATGAACAAGTATTTCAGAGCACCCTGTTGATGAACGTGAGGTTCCGCAGCAGACGAACTCTACGTGTTCCTTTGCTGACCCAACAACATAGTCACGATTGTGGTGAACATGCGATCATCGAGATTGGACCGTGGATCAGGTCCACGGCTGATCGAAACGTACCAAGCGAGGAGGCGCAATAGTTAGCACACTGGACTCGGATTCGGAAGGACGACGGTTCAGATCTCCTTCCGGACATCTAGATTTAAGTTTTCCATGATATCTCTAAATCGCTCTTGGAAAATGACGGGATGGTCCTTTTGAAAGTTCATGGCCTGTTTCCTTTCCCACCCTCCCTTAGTCCGAGCTTGTGCTCCGTCTCTAATGATCTCGTTGTCGATGGGACGATTAACACTAATCTTCATTCCTCTTGATCGAAACATCTAACGCACTTCGGACGCAGGCCGGTGTGGGCAGTATTGTTTTATGCGGCATAATCGCATTTACTTTCAAGGGAACTATGATAGTAATCGAAGACACCATGTTAGCTGTGGACTAAGTCAATGTTACATCCCTTCATTATTAATGTCCACCCCAACAACTTGGCATTTTCAGCTTAATAACAGCTCGTGTCAAAAGATCAGATTCGTGCTTCAGTGGTTCGAGGAGCTTCATAATGAACTCACGTACCAGCACGTCGTCCAACATCAGGACAGACGAGGCTTAGGATCGGCGTCTACATTGTCGTACTCACTTAAAAACGCTGACGAAGCGCGCAGTTTTTCTTTGAATTTTCTAGATCTCTTGCTTCACAAGGTCCCCGCCTGATGAACTGTGCTCAAGAACAGGTCGAATAATCTCCTTCGTTGGTGAATTACATGTATTTAGGAATCTGCCTTCTTAACGGCTAGATTTGTTGATCTTTCTACCTTATATAACTCTGAACATGAACTTTTGGTTGTACCTGATATTTGCGACTCACTCGAGTGACTGGTAGCCGATCGTGCAAACAAACCACGCCAGAGCTTTAGGTTTCTCTGAGAGCAGTTATTAAATTTGTTGTTTCTAAGGAATTTTGAAAAATCGCCAAATACGATCTTGTTTCCGAATTCAGTGAATGCTTCTAGCATAACTGTCCGCATGCTTGTTTAACCTTCGGTCTCTTTTGTACTAATAATTGCGTATTGCTTGGATCTGCTTTAGCAGTACATTTTAAGTCTGTTATTGAACAAAGTGAGTCCTACTGATCAGTCATTATCTACCAGGGCACGAAACTACCTTCTACGTGGCGTAATTGTTTTCACAATTTTAACCTTAGCTCATCAATTTTGTCTTCCCCTTAGCTCATTCTTTGCTGTTGAATACTCAAGTAGCTTCAAATCATTTTCTTGTCGCCTCTGTTAAGCAGAAATGTCTTCTTATATTTCCTGTTTGTTTCGTAGAACGCTAGTAATAAATGAAAGGACACTAATCTCGTGATCACTAATTCCTATCTCTACATTTTCTGAATATGAAAGTTCGAGCATGTGTTTAGTAAACAGTAAGTGAGGTGGGGCTCGCATTCTAGATTATGTGTTTTAGAAAAAGGATGGAAAGTCCTAAAGGAAAGTACAGGTATTTTCTCTTGTAATAGGACGCTGTCGATTTCTTTGTTGGACTTGTCGAAATATTCTCGTTGTCCATCTGCTGTAACCTCCTCCTCTTCCTTCCTCCCGTTCAGTAAAGTAGCCAGAAGAATCTTTGTCCCAGTTTCCCATCCTAATCGTGGCACACCAAAGTCTCGCGCTATCTATATGACATGAATAGGAAGTTTACGCACGATATTCTTAGAGATATCTTTGAAGCATTCCACCATTTCTATACTTAATGCGGATGGACAATAGAAACATTCGATTATACCTTTGGTCCACATTCGAGGCACTTCCGTTCACCCAGGTTATGTCGCATTCTGACTCTTTATATATGTCACGCGAGGTTATTGAGCTCCTCACTGCGGTAAACACTCCAGAATAATTGGCGTTCATCCTATGCTTCAGGGTCTGCTCGGAATTTGAGACTTCGCTGTTATCCATTTGTGGTAGCCTTTTGTTCCAATTCCCGAATTATTATAGCTAATAATTGAGGGCAATTTAGGGATATACCCAGCACAACCTTGCTGTTGATTAGTATTAAGTTTACGCTTTATTTTTAATAAAATAAAAGATCGTCCGTTAATAAGTGTAGCTGTGATATAATCTTGGTTCTGCAGTGCGCTACATCTGGCTGCCTATCGATTCTTCAGAGCGCTGTGACATGACTGAATAGCTTTACCCTATCAATGGCAAGCCATACCACAGAGTCCTGGAATCGTGTTGCTGATAACTGCGTTGTTCTTTGCATTCATCAAGTGAATACCATACCCAAACACAGACGAATCGCGGAGCTCAACTATGTAAGCAATGCCCTCGCGAACAGGCAGCTGTCTGAGTGGCATTTCAATGTTTCTGTAATAGTACTGTGCATACACACTGTCCCTAGAATACAGCACACTGTGTTGAAGAATGCTTGAACTACACAGAGGAAACAAAATTGCAACCCCAAGAAGGAGTAGTGCGACGTAAAGAAGTAGTAATTGTGCTCAGAGGATGCACAATTTTTGCACTAAATCTACTGTTCTTCTGACCTTCGACTTGAAAATTTTTCTACGCAATACATGTTTTCGTCGTTGCCTTCAAAAAAGAGTTGTTCTAGGCTAGGCTTTCTTGCTCTTCACACTCATTTTTTGCTGCCTATATTATCTTCGGCTGATTTCTGTTTTCCCTTCGTCTTACTTCCTTTTTCTTCTCTTTCTTTATCTACCGATTCTAGGTCACTGTTATATGGACTGGCTGTAAGTAGCCCTATGGCCGCAGAGTCCTTCTTTCGGCCGCTAGTTTTACGTTTTCTACCTACTCAAAGAGGTCAGATGCCACCACCGAAATGGCCACCTTGCCCGCATTGACCCCTTTACAAAAAGCCTGCCTATCCTCTAATAGCGTGACGGATCTCTCAGTGGCCGGCCGAAGTGGCCGTGCGGTTAAAGGCGCTGCAGTCTGGAACCGCAAGACCGCTACGGTCGCAGGTTCGAATCCTGCCTCGGGCATGGATGTTTGTGATGTCCTTAGGTTAGTTAGGTTTAACTAGTTCTAAGTTCTAGGGGACTAATGACCTCAGCAGTTGAGTCCCATAGTGCTCAGAGCCATTTTTTTGATCTCTCAGTGACTACAGTTGGATTATGGAGTCAAGATATGACACTTTCAATATAAATTCATTAAGAAGTCATAAGTCAAATTACCTCTCCACAACAAATACACTACGTGACCACTTACCTTACATCAGAATAAATAGAATCCACCGAAATTATTGTAACTCTGAAGAGCGACACAGCAGACATGTTCATCAGGTGACTGGACATCCCAGGCAGAATAATTTAAAGCATTTCCCGCGCCATTGCACCTTATGGCACCCAGGACCCCAATGGTCACTTTGCCCGGTTCTCCCGCACCTTTCTTCGTAAAAACACGGTGTATATTTAAGACAGGGAAACATATCAAGAAGCCGTTGTGAATCCAAAAAAATGGCTGGAAAGCGTTTTATCGCGCTTTTTCCATTGCTCTTAGGCCTATGTCAGAGAGCATTATTCTCTTCACAAGGTACATCCAATTGTAACGTTTCCAAGTTAATTATTTCTGTCAGAAAGAAGGAAGGTTATGAGGCTAAACGATCATCATTAGAGATTAATGCACTGTCACCTTGCTAGCGAATTTCCGTGTACTAACGGACGAAGCGAAATATCCTTCGAGGTCTGAGCGGCGGCATATTCGTGTATAAGCCCGAGAACAAGTGGACGAAGCCATAAATAAACTGCACTCCGGTACTGCTAAAAGTATGGCGACGCCCTACTCGAGCAAATGGCCAATGAATTCACTACCAAGGCTGTACAACAATAGAAGCGAGGCCGACCTTTCTTGCTCCACAGCTCATAAAGTTTCAGTGGCATACGGCGGAACCATTACGACGGGGTGTGTTATTTTGAAGCCGCTTATTGTTTTGGAACTAATTGACTTGCTGCCGGACGTAAACAACAGTCAATGTTCATCGCACTAAGCCTCCTAGCGTCCTGTGTATTCCCTCTTCTGTATTCCTACAGATAAGATGCGCCTGTTCACATTTGTACTGCGAATGCAGACCATGTGAGATGCCATAGTTGTATTCTCTCGCACCAGGACAGACCACAAAAGTTCCAACAGTCCACCAAAATGGTGTTTCTACTGACTTTCCTGCACAGAAGTAGCCCGTAGGTCGCTAAGTTGGACTCTCTTGGTGTGAGGCTGTAATGAAAGTTACTAGGGAGTGGGCTAAGGCTCTATAACGCTACTAACTGAACAGTCTGATTAAAAGTTTAGGGATGACGCTGACTTAGAATAAACGGAAACGTCACAGCAGCAAAGTCATAAACTGCTAACAAGTGATAAAATAAATGTTCGATTACAATGTCGCACGTTATATAGTTCACAGTTAACAACCTCAATATTTGGTCAATAAAGCTTTACATAAATCACCTCGCAAAACAGCTTACAATTTACACGTTCTGCTCTGCATTGTACGCAAAGTCGAGGTGCATTAATATTTGCATATTTGGGTATCAGTAACATATTAAATGTGCAGCATTGCCGATACTGAACCGTACAGCCACTATAACCGCCTGCTAACTCTAGGATTGGATTATCGGACAGCGATATAACGAAATACAGATATATTGGAGATATATTGGAATCAAATACTCGATATTTTAATCGATATTTCTCCAGCCGATATATCGGTGACATCGATGTCCTGTGGTGACATAATAGGACAAAAGTACTATTATTATTATAATCATCTAACCCATAACAGACAAAACTCAAGTCTACTTCCTTTTTAGTATTGAAATACTTAAACATAAAAGCGCTGCCTACCTACAGGTTTTTACTTTGAAGCTCTTTTTACTATTATCAGTTGAGTAATTTCGTTACTCCTCTCAGTCGAAAGTAAGGTTGGCAGAAATAGAGGAAATGTGGAAGCTAAAAAAAATTAAATAAAGAGAATAACTTCAGAAACTTATCCACAGTTATCAGTATACTTCTGAATACCACCTACTAGGCGGGTAGGAGATAATTCATTCTCAGTCTACAAGGAAATATCTGAACTGACCTAGTATGGTCCGTTCGATTATATCGAATATGGATATTTATTTTTCGATGTCCCATCCCTAGCACGCATCTCACGCACTCGACTGCAGCCAGTTCGAAACACTTCGCTCGGATCTAATTGTTGACATGCCGAAGGCGCACGATGTGCTTCGTCTGCATGACATTATAATGCTACAATTTTAAATAAAACTGGCAATAAAAGAAGTTGAATAAATTGTATTATCTCTTACTATTGAAGGTAGCTGCTATCAGTGTCAATACAATCTGAATACAGATATAAAGAAACGTTAATAGATGAAAATATGTCTACACCTTACTCCATCTCTCACCACACCACGCCACAAAAAAATGGTTCAAATGGCTCTGAGCACTATGGGACTTAACATCTGAGGTCTTCAGTCCCCTAGAACTTAGAACCACTTAAACCTAACTAAACTAAGGACATCACACACATCCATGCCCGAGGCAGGATTCGATCCTGCGACCGTAGCGGTCGCGCGGTTCCAGACTGAAGCGCCTAGAACCGCTCGGCCACGTCGGCCGGCTCACCTCGCCACATTTAACGTTATTCTTCTTAACTAGAATGTAAGGACTGGGAATGAATGCTGTGGCTCCCAGAGCCAAAAATGTTGCAAGCTATTAATATCAGTGCAACTACGGTGGCCGCCACAGAACAAATAACGAAATTTTACTTATTGTCCATATACAGTGCATTAGGAATAACGCATGATTAAATCTCTATGTGATTTGGTGCTATACAGGGTGCGAAATTTAGCACACAAATATGCCGCCTCTGGCAACAGCAATAGCTCTAACCCGGCTTGGCATCCAGTCGATCTGAGCTTGGATGAAACGCATGAGCACGTCATCCCATGTTGCATCAACTCTGTGACAGAGATCATTAATCATAGTGGCTGACGAGTCTTACCGTATCAGTCTCCTGGAAACACGTCACTAGAGGTTTCAGTGGATAGAGAGATGGAGAAGGCTCTGGCCATACCAACAAGTAAACGCCCTCTGTATCGGTGTAAGTCAGGACACCACGCTAAACATGCAGTCTTGCGTTATCTTGTTGAAATACAACCTCACGGAGACCTCGAAATTGTCAGAAATGTGATGCCTGCTGCTTAAATCACCGGCTTGACCAATTGCACGCCATAGCGACATGGCAGGTGCTAGACCCATGTGACGATGACGCAGTCTGCCAACGTTCGTTGTCCACGGCCCTCCGCATACTAATTTGTCCATTGTGATGCTGTACACTGAAACGACGGCGTGGTGTCACCCCTCGGTTGGCAGCGCTGCTAGCAGCCCACTTCTTGCTCGTACCGCGTCTAGTCAAGCTGCAACAACGGGCATTTCCCGACAATCCATGGTTATTTAGACGTCATCGCACTTATCCTTGTCGACACTTGTTTTGTTGCTAATATGTCCATTTCTCTTGCAAACATGCGTGACTGTACGATCCCTCATGGCCGACCAAACAGCATATCTGTCCTCTCGGGCACTAGTCGCACGAAGCCTTTGCGATTTTGCATAGCGTATACTATGGCCCTCCTGGACTGATTGATTCCTCATTCACATGATACTCGAGAGATCCCAACCAAGACGAGCAAACTCGTGAGATCCCCACCAAGACGAGCAGCAAGTCGTGCAACTGGGTGAACCCGACCCAGCTTTTGAGGTGGTCAGCTCCATATGCAGCCACTTTCCAAAATAGATCTCAAACCCGAATCCAGCCATCCTGATTTAGGTTTTCCACGATTTCCCTAAATCGCTTATGCCGGGATGGTTCCCTTACAATGGCCCGTGCCCTTCCCCATCCTTCCCTAATCCAGTGGGACCGATGACCTCACTGTTTGGTCCCCTCCCCCAAATCAAGCAACCTACCAAAATAGGTCATCTGTGTGCAGTGGTCAATTTTTGAGTCAAGTCAACTATGCACCGATGTAGACAAAAGTTAAGTTGTCACTACAGCATTTTTCTCCCTATTTCCGTAGAGTTAAGACTCCCTGTGACCATTATGCTCACCCAGTCATAGGTATGGTTAAAATGTTTGACTAAATATTCATGCCCGTGATGGGACTCTCCTCAAGGTATTTAAAAAGATTAAGAAACTATTTTCATTCTATATAATAATAATAAGGAACATTTTAAAAGATAATTGTGACTGACTTCATTATTTAACAAAATGTTGGTTGAAGAATCATTCAAGGAAATACGTGACTTCTGTGTTTTTAGTGTGCAGCTCTAAGCTACTGCACATTGTGTTTCTTTCTGTTTCTGAAATTTATTTCTGCCAACAATGATCACCTTAATGGCATCTTCACTTGTCATATGCTCCATACGGTCATTACAATCCTTTCTGACTTACTAGGACGCAAGGAGCAGGAACTGCCACACACCGAACAGTACTCTGAGGAAGTGACTAATGAATACACTGCTACCAACAGTTTAGTGCAAACATTACTAATAGCAAATAAAACAGTCATCTGCATTCTACCTGAAAATAACACACTTCATCGCGGTCAGTTGCATGCTGCCTACATTGTGCTGCAACGTAAACTGTTTTCCGTAGCAGTCTTCTTTACCTAGAAGCACTGAACTGTCTCCTCAGGTAGTTTAGTATTACTGCATTTTCAGTTTCATCACGCATCGTGACATAGTGTACAGTAATCACCACACATGGTCTATTCTTTTCAGTTCACTCAGCGGTTAGATTGAGAGTAAATGTATTAGTCTCTAGTTTGTTTTAGCTTTTGTGTATCATTTTCCATTGACTTCCTATAGTGACCGTCGATATACTGAACCATTTTAACGAAGCGGTGGCACCTGTCTGTGAAAACAAGTTTTATGCTGAATTTCTAAGCGAAGATTGCGAAATAATAAAAATTCTGATAGTAACTGGTCTTGTTTGTTGTTAAGTAATCAGTCGCAGTATCTAATGTTTTTAATACTAGTTTTCTTTGTTGGTTATAATATACGAAGCTATGAGTGAATGACAGTGGAAAGGAGTTACATTCAGTGAATGAAGTTCTAAACCACAATGACTTTCTCAGTGTGGGCTCTGTGAACAGTTAACGAACTGCGCTGTGAGAAGATTGTAGAATGTACGCTGGCCCTTCGCAAACAACTCTCTTGCATACAGATAGATTTGAAGAGCAGGATGGTAGTTCACTTGTATTTCGTTTGAGTCCATTGTTATCGGAATGACGTTGCAGCCGTTCATGCAGATGCAAACATATGCTTGTGAATCAGCTACTCACATCAAAAGTAACATTGATAATACTGCACAAACAGCTCTGTCCACAGAGCAAGATATAAACTAAACTTACATTTACCAAGAAAGAATAAATATAAAACTCCAGACATCATTTTCTATCAAGGAATGAAACTGAACAATGAGTTGCTCAATGAGTTCATGTACATTACTAAAGCGAACTTATTGAAAAAGCAGTTGAAAATTTCATATTAAGCTATACAATATCTACCGTGAAACCTCAATGAAGGACTACAACTCATAGCAGGCGTTGGTAAAAAGTATAACACAAGTGAAACATAATAAAACAGTACTGTTTCATATAACACTTAATACTGTTCTTTTTCGCTTCTTTTCCTTTTCTAGAAAACCTTCACTCCCAGAGTTCTTTCTGAGCTCAGCATCTCACTCTCTCAGAGGGATGCTTTGTCGAATTTTTCGCTCTAGCAAATGGGAAATGGGAAGCAAACATTGTCACCGTGGTCGTGATGTCTGCTGAAAACGTGATGTTACATTATGAAATGATGTGTCTACAGTGTGTCTAGTCTGCGCAGCCACTGGTAGTGGGATATAAATGAACAGTGTAACGTTAGGTTTTAATGTTGTTAAATACCGGTTCCTATTACAAGGCCATGACCGACGGCCTGTCCCATCCTTGTCACACTATACCTATAAGTACGTCAGTGCCTGTATATATGAATTATATTATTTTTTATTCTTAAACTGTAGTGCCATGACAAGTCCAAGTTATACCTGCTGACCAGTTCTCTCGTTTGAGTAGACAAAATAAATTCACCGAGTTTATGTCTATGTAGACATATTCAGTTTATTAAGTGAATATTTACTTGCAGCTGTTTAAAAAAGATCAACACCTGGAGCTATTAACAGAAGAGCCTGTCCCAAGGGTAACATGCTGTCAATATTTATTCAATAATGTTGATTTCATTGTCTCCACTAACAGTGGCTGGAATTCTTTTCGCAGCTCGAGGCTATCAAATGCACCACTCCACCCTCAGCTCTCCCAGCATCTGAAGAGGCCCTGAGACTTAAATTGGCTGTCTTTGTAACAGAAGCAGGACACTTGGGTGTTAAGGAATTTCTGATATTTCAACACAAGACAAGCAATGCAATACAGCAGATTATTGATCTAGATTTAAATATGATCAGTCCACTTCCATCAGACATATTGGCATCCACCATGCGAGATATACTGTGAATGTGTAGTACGTGACCCTACTCATTGCAGCCCATTCTACAAGTCCCAACAATTCCTGAAAGGAACTGATTTATGCTGTCTACCTGCAACACAATTAACGATAAGAGAGGTGCAGTAACTTTCTGGTCATTCATTAATAGATCTCCAAGTGACTACAACAAAGATTCCACATTTACTAATCTGACTCATTTCCTACCAATACTTTATAGGTCACTGACAACGTCACAGTCACAAATTAAGTGCATCTCAGGCATGTTTAGGCCGGCCGGAGTGGCCGAGCGGTTAACGGCGCTACACTCTGGAACCGCACGACCGCTACGGTCGCAGGTTCGAATCCTGCCTCGGGCGTGGATGTGTGTGATGTCCTTAGGTTAGTTAGGTTTAAGTAGTTCTAAGTTCTAGGGGACTTATGACCACAGCAGTTGAGTCCCATAGTGCTCAGAGCCATTTGAACCATTTTGAAATCAGGCATGTTTATAGGAACGTATTTTACATAAAAGCTCATTTAAGCAAATGCAAAATGGTACACAAAAACTGAAAATAACTCCACTGTGCCAACACGATCTCTGTGAAGTTATCTTGTCTACCCACATAAGAGAAGTGGAAAGGAAATGGTGGGGAGGTGTAATCTGTCTGTAAACTGTAAACCGAGCAGTGCTCATGTTGGAGGAAGTCGTCTTTCCCGGAAAAACGCTACAAATGCCGTACACCATTACTGAGAACCAGTTCCTCTGTAGCAGTGTAGAACAGTGTGCAGAGATTTTTCGTAGAATCCGCCCATATGCTTTCCGTATTCAGTGCAGTGTTAACACAATGTGTGGAATATGAAGAATACACCCCTCCCCTCCCACCCTCGGAAGTGTCAGAGCACCGCGTCACCACCGCTTCATAAGGCGAGCTGCGAAGTGATCCCTATAACATTGTGAAATATCCTGCAGTTGCTTTTTACGGCATACTGCAGTAGAGAGCAACGGAAACTGCCTGTTCGGTCATCATTTTGCAGATCTATAGAGGGAAATGGATGACCACAATCCAACGACTTACCTTACCTCACACTTCCATCCTCCACCGCTGCCTCTCCACCCTCTTACACACGCGGAATGCAAATTAACCCCTAAGACGGTTCTGCAGCACTTACATGTGGCACACGCATTTAATATCTGTCCTTAACACTCTTCTTTTAACAATAAACAACAGTTTTATACTACAAAAATTCCATTTTTAATGATCTGCGATTTTTATATCTCCTACAATGCGGGAACTATTAGACCTAGAAAAAAATGAATAAGACCTTTATTTTTCAGCAAATTTAGTACTGTTTCATTTTTTACCCGGAAACATTTTCACTAGATGGCGCTGTTTTCGAGACATTCAAGAAGGACCTTAAAAAGCGACTTTTATATCTCCCCAACTCCCACGCAGTCACCTCACCGGTCAGGATTTTTAGCATATCGTTCTTGCCACCGCCTCCGCGGACTACAGCACAATAATTTACGAATACACGGATTTTTCTCCCAGTCGACATGTTCTGGTCTTCGCTGACTGTGTTATTAGTCACTCTGCTCATATATTTTGCTTTTGTGTTGCAGGCGTGATCGCTCCCTGCTCAATAACACGGCGAGGGGCGACATCTCTTCAGCGCGTCTTCGGATGGTGAGTTTACAACGACAGCACAGCGCTCCCATGCGTCCTTTTGTAACGCTGAGCCAATTTTTCCCCTTTATCAGCCAGTGCGAAATGTTACTACTGGATAACAGCCACATTTTTTGTTTCGTTTTCTTTTCTTTTGTTTCATTTGGCCTCCAGAGTTTGTACTCTATTTAGCCATTGAGGACACATTTCACATAGAACACATAATCGTACGAAGAAAATTCAAAATGCATATTTACAGAACTGGAGGCTGAAGCCGTCAACTTTTTCCTCAAAAAATCCTGAACAAATACAATATAAGTAAAGTAGATGTATTTACGTAATCACTTCACACTACTTCTTAAATTTAATAGTAAGTGATAGACACAATAAAAATATGAGTCCTACAGATTTTGCCCTATACTCTTAAGAAAACTAACTATCACTTTATACTGGGGAGTGTCTTTAGAAATCAAAAGAGGAGACGCTGATTGAGGGAGAGGGTAATCCATACTCATTCAAGTTCTCATTAATTTCGATCTTTCATTGTCAAGTTTGAAACACGAAAATAAGATGTGGCGTACAAGAGCTGCTGACCAGGAATGCCACTCTCTTGCAGGGAGATTGTAAATGTTGATTCTACACAGATATAGAGGAAGCGAGGCAGGGTTAAGGCGGACTCGAATGATGGTGGAAATCGTAGCTCGGTCCAAATGCCTCCTCGTAAACCACGGTCTTGTAGTAAATTGAGGTTGCAATGCCGCAAAATTTACGCCTTTCGTTTGTTGGGGCACATTTCACATCTCGTCATTGCTGTTTTCCGTGATTCTTGACTTGACGTAAGTAGTCTGTACACGGTAATTTCACATCGAGAATAGTTCTTGTTGCTGCAGCTTGGATCGCTGAGACGTCAACTTCCTCGTGATAGCGGACGCCACAGGTGCACTGCGCCCACACGAGCATGACTGTCTGCCCTCTCCCTTTACAGTCAATATATTCCAGTACCATATCCAAACATAATGGTTGGGAGTTTTACTTGATTTTTAGAGTTGAACACATTTAACAACACTGGGGGGCGGACACGATTAATATCTTTAAGATGGGGTTGAAGAGACTAACTTAACTGCTTCCAAAATTCCCGCAGTTTCTACGGTAAAAACTGAAGCACTTTTACGTAGTTTGAAGACTTCACTGGTTTGAATGTGTGGACATAGAAAAGCACATCCATCATACTCCTATTGTGGAATTTTGGATCCATCAGTATATATACATATATAACCAGACCACTGAGCTTCAATGAGTCAATTAAATCTGCAATACGTTAACACTCAGCGTGCTTCTCACGTTACAATAATAGACTGGAATTGGCAGCTGACTGAGTCAACATCATATTCAAATAAAAGCAAATGTGACGAACATAGCATAGAATTTGACAGGATGCCAAGAGTCAAAGCTTGTGCAGACGGCCGGAATTTTAGTTCTTCTGTTGAAGGCTTTCCATAATTTGTTAACGTAGTGTCTGTTCTTGTAGAGAGGACATTTCATGATGGCCATTCCTTGAATAAAAAATTTATCTGACAGCATTTAACGTCTGATCCTGAAGGGCATCTCTCCCGCCACCACCAAAAGCGGTTTTGTAGGCGTCGAACACATGGCTCCAAGAAAGATACGAATGGCTCTGAATTGAAGAGCATCTAATTCGGAGAGATAAATCTTAGGCGCATTGTGATACAGCATACAACCATAGTCCAGTCTAGATCGACTAATCCCTCGGTATATCCTTAGTACAATATTTTGAAGCGCTTCCTACAACACTCGGGTGAGATAGCGGGTTGCATTTAATCCTGTCTCGCATTTATCAACAAAAAATTGTATGTGAGGCGCCCAACTGAGCCAAGAGTCAAATGTCCTTCCGAGGAATGGAGCGTAAGATTTTATCTGGAAAGTATACTTCGCGCATGTGGCGTGATCAACGATGAGGGCAAAGTTCGATTTTTCAAAAAGATACGATCACCGATTTCTCAGCTGAGATATTCAACCGACTGTTAAGACAGTCATTCATCGATGTGTCCAATGGCAATGAGTAATTCCGATTTAGCCTGAATATATGAGTCTGCGTATGAATAAACACAAACATCGTCTGTATATTGCAAAATTTTGTCGGGATATACAGGAAGGGAATTAACATTGCATCATGGGGCAGTCCCTAAGAGACTATAACGCAGCCACAGAAAAATATTTGTCATTTAAGCTATTGTGCTTCTGAATCCTGTGTTGTGCAACAGTTTGACGTGACACAACAGCCAAGCGAGTTTGTCGATCACTGTCACTCACATGATTGAAAACGCGAGAACTTTGTATTAATTTTGATGATATGAATTTTTGTAACCTTGTTAAAAGAGTCTGCTTCCAAGGCTTAGCACTCTGCTTATCAGATTATCTCGTGAAACTCACAGCTTCGATCCCCAGCATTCTCAGATAGGTTTTCTCGCTATGGAGACTGGACTGAATCCACGCAACTGAAGAAAAAAGAAGAACTGAGAAGATACTTGCTGTGTCATCACCTATTAATGATCTGTACGACAGTGGCGTCGCGGAGATCAAACCGAAGAAGAAACGCGTTCCACCGTCACGCAATCTAACAGTTATTTGGTAAACACTGAGCTCCTAAGCAATCCCTGTGATCAGCACATTGCTGTGTTCACCTGGAGAAGACGAAGCCGCAGTGTCTGGAGCGAGCTCCAAGACGAATCTTGTGGTAGACTCACGAGCCAAGTATCACAGTACGCCGTCGCATATCTTCCACAAATATTGACATATAGGCTGCTTTGCTCTGAGGCGTCGTTCCCAAACGAAATATCTGACTGATTCCAACCGACAAAACATCGATGCCTTCTCGGAATTTCTTTCGGCGACGCCCGAACAGCAGTTAACCGGTTCTCTGTTAGTCCGTTTTCGAGAACACGCCGACGCCTGACGTCAGAAATTAATGAGCAGATGTCAGGCTGTTCTGTTCTTGCTACTGTTTGACCACTATGTGTGTGCGTGTGGGGGTGGGGGGCGGGGGGGGGGGGGGGCTCTAAGAATGTTAGAAGAAAGAAAAAAGCAGCAGGTGGTCCGACAGAGACAGAGGAGGCTTGGAAGTTTCTTTGCTTTGCAACGAGTTTAGCATTTCGTAACTTAGTGATCATCTAGTGATAAACAACGCGTAACTCTCCTGCATTTGAGTGCCTTGTCTTCTCTAAACATATAGGCAACATTAATGTGAGATACAACTCCAGGCGTGCCTCAGTTCTTACATTATCTTTTGTGTGCTTCTAATAGCGCCTTTTTGCTTTCGCACTTGGATAGGCAGCCACAGTGTCTGAAGTTATGTGTTGCGACAAAGCAATGTTAACAACTCCCCTGCTCCTTGGTGTCTTAGTAGGAGGACTATTCAGTCGGTGAAGCGTTTTTGTGTTGGTTTTGTACGGATACAAAACGCATTGTATTGTGCAAAAGGAGCGAACTAAGACACGCGAAATGCTTATATACATTGACAGTGATACATCTACTGACATCACTGTTCGTTTTATAGCGGAAAAGTAAAATTAAGTGCTTCAGCGGATTAAAATCATAAATCTCATACACATCTGCTTAATTTCTTGTTAACTTTTCGGCTCCATAGCTAGGAAAGGAGCTAACAGGGTGGCAACCGGTATCTAGTTTCACACAAATACGCGCTCAGGAGATGTTAAATGTTGACGCAAAACTTCAGTTTTTCTCATGGCGTCAGATTTTAACAGTGGATTCATTCTGTTTCTTTGTGAAATACACAAAATCTGTTTCTCGTCACCAATGACCTGTAAAATATGAAAATTCTTTTCCGTATGTTTAGCTTCTGTACATCAATAAGGATGAACAACTTTAACACAACAGGGTATTAGTAGTGGGTTGTTTCTAAACTGTGCAGCTACGTACTCGCTATGATGAGCTAAGTAAACATAACTGGTACGAGTGTATGGTGGTGGAATTCTTCCCTGGATCAGCCCTGTAATGTCCCGCATTTGCAGTAGCTGTTTGTAACGAAACTAGCATCAGAATGACAAACTGTAGAATAATGTAAATGATATGTGATGGTATGTGCCAGATGTTGTTCGTTCATCAGGCTGTTTTACGCTGCAGGCGAAAGACAACTGACGTTGTTCGTTATGTTCCATGTCAGCGAAAGTATTTGTTCGTTATATAGGCACTACGAACGCGTGGGATCTTGTTTCCTTCTACTACAGCGTTTAATCTTCGTCGAAGGCCTTGCACTAAGTTGTGGTTTTTTTTTTAAATCCACGAAACACCCCACAGATGTAATTCATTCGACATGTTGACTGCAATTTGCGGCCTGAACAGGTCAGTCAACTACTCATTTTATTCGAATGTCCGATGCTACGACCCTTCCTTTCTATTTAGCAAAACTGTCATGGTAGTGTAGAAAAGATTTCACTGCAGTTGCCGCTGTGTGGAAAGTATACTGCTGCTTATAATGTACTCATTAACACCTGCGTTGATATTACTAAACACCAAAACTACCTGTCAGGGCACAAAATATGTAAAAAGCACCAGGCCATACCACCATCTCCGCCGAAGTTCACTAGCTCTACAATTCAGGTAAATACCGTTCGTTAGACATCCGAAAAGATACGCACAGGCCCGTAAGAGTGGCGCGTCTTGGACAGAGGCTCCGCCACGTCATCATGGATGTTTTCATTGCTCCATAGATCAGCGACAGCGTCATGTACACCATACTAAGGAACGTCGCACATTTTCTTGTGGTTAGTGATTTATGGGCAGCAGTGCGACTGCGGAAACACCGTCGTATCGCCTCTTGACGGATCATACCGAAGATTGATACGTAGAATGCATTTTAGGTTCCGACAGTGCCGACTGCTTAGTTTCTTATGTCAACCAGAGCTGGAAGCGTGGGCAGTGTTTTCGATATTTCCGCCACACAGCAATAAATATTAGACAGAGTTATCTCCTGTGAAATCTCTTCTTTGGAATGAGTTGACTTTAAGGAGTTGAAATCGCGTCTCTGTGGAAGTCACATCCTTCTTTAAATGACGGAGAAGTTTTTCCACCGAGTTTGTTGCTGTAATTTTTTTAGAAAGCTTCTTTCATCATATTATAGAGAGTTAATTGTATGCTAGGGAGACATCTTCAAGAGAAAACCCTCAGCATTTCGTCCATTTTTTTCCCCATGATTTCCAATACGAAGGTGCCACTCAGCTCTCTTCTTGGCCACATGTTACACAAAATGGATCTTTGATGCTGACTCATCTGACCGTGACTCCAAGGGGTAGTCACACAGTTTTAATCATCAAATCGAAGAAATAAAGTTATATAATTAATTTTTTGTTTATTTGCAGTTACATGCCTACGGTTCTAGTACACGGTGTAAATCTCGCGCCACAGTATCGTATCACGCCGTTGAAGAAGCCAAGACAGAATCGCGCTGCCCGACCTCCATGTCAGCTTATTTATAACGCGTAGGCTTGCAGTATTCTGTACATAGTTTGCACATTCTTCCAGCTCCCAGCAGTGTGTAGAATTTACGGTAGGATCTTCTTCAATAATACGCATTATGAATTTTTATATCTTCATTAATAAAGTATGTCATTATTGCTAATTCCCTAATCTTGGTATTATACGAGGGATGGAACTTCAATAGTGGAAACAATTTATTTACAGCTCGTAGAAAATGGGTTCGTCTTTCAAAGTTTTACTGACCTTCGACGTGATCACCCGCATTGTGTATATCCCATTGGGAGCGATGTGGAAGTCGTAGAATACTCTTAGGAGTGCCAGTTGTGTTGTGTTGACAGTTCGAGCGGCGCGGTCTATTACCCGACGAACTTGTAGCAGTTCCGAAGCGAATGCCGTGAAGTGTTTCCTTCGGTTTAGAAATCGGGTTGAACTCACAAGGGCTTAATTCAGGAGAGTGCAGCAGATGGTATACAACTTAGCAGCCCCATCAGTCAAACAAATCAGTAACAACTTGCACTGTACGTGCTTGAGCATTGTCCTACAAAATGATGGTCAGGTCCTGAAGAAAGTGGCATCACTTCTGTCTCTAAGCTGGTCGTAGGTTGTGTTCCGTAAATGAACAGCATAGAGACAGAAGTGATGACACTTTCTGCAGGACCTGACCTTCATTTTGCAGGACAATGCTCAAGCAAGTACCGTGTTAGCTGTTACTGATTTGTTTGACTGTTTTGTTTGACTGATGGGGCTGCAAAGTTGTATAGCATCTGCTGCACTCCCCTGAATTAAGCCCTCGTGAGTTCAACTCGATTTCTAAACAGAAGGAAACACTTCACGGCATTCGCTTCAGGACTGTTACAAATTCGTCGGGCAATAGACCGCGCCGCTCGAACTGTCAACACAACTCTCACTGCTGAGAGTATCCTATGACTTCCACATCGCTGGCAACGGGATATACACAATACTGGTGACTACTTTGAAGGTCAGTAAAACTTTGAAACAGGTATTTATTTTGTACGAGCTGTAAATAAATAGTTCCCACTATTAAAGTTCCAACCCTCGTATATCGACTCTTAAGGTGAAGGATCCCTAATAACCTCAAGCCCGCTGTTCTGCAGCCAATCAGGGGAGACGCCACCCTGTCCCGATCCAAATGCTTTGTAGCGCCGGAGCGCCGTCACGTGTGGTCGTGCTGCAGGCAGGCAGTAAGCTGACTTCCGCTGTTTGATGGCGGCGGGCCATGCCTTCCTGCAGCAGACCGGCGGCGCGTCAGCGAAATGCAACCCGCGCGCCCAGTCAGAGGGTTCGGTTACTCGGCTTTGCTGAGCGGCCAGTGGTGGGCCTATCTGTAATGAGGTGACAAAAGTCGCGAAATACCGGTATGCACACATGCAGATGGCGGTAGTATGACGTACACAAGGTGTAAAAGGGCGGTGCGTTGGCGGAGCTCTCATTTGTACTCAGGTGATTCATGTGAAAAGGTTTCCCGACGTGATTATGGCCGAACTACGGAATTAACAGACTTTGAAGGCGGAATGGTAGTGGACCTAGACGCAGGGGACATTTAATTTCGGAAATAGTTAAAGAATTCAGTGTTCCGAGATCCACAGTGTCAAGAGTGCCAAATTTCAGGCATTGCCTTTCGCCATGGGCAACGCACTGGCAGACGCCTTTCACTTAACGACCTAGAGTAGCGGCGTTTTGTGTAGAGTTGCCACTGCTAACAGACATACAGACATTCAACACTGCGTGAAATAACTGCAGAAGTCAATGTGTGGACGTACGACGAACGTTTCCGTTAGGACAGTGCGGCGAAATTTGGCGTTGATGGGCTATAGCAGGAGACGACCGACACAAGTGCCATTGCTAACAGCACGACATCGCCTGCAGCATCTCTCCTGGGCTCGTGACCATATCGGTTGGACCCTAGACGACTGGAAAACGTTGGCCTGGTCAGCTGAGTCCAGATTTCAGTTGTTAACAGATGATGGTAGGGTCAGAGTATGACGCAGACTCTACAAAGCCAAGGACCGAATTATCGTACTGGTGATAGTTCTATAATGGTGTGGGTTATGTTCACAAGAAATGGACTGCTTCTTCTGATCCGAGTGAACCGATTATTGACTAGAAGTGGTTATGTTCGGCCACTTGGAGGCCATTTGCAGCCATACATGGACTTCATGTTCCCAAACAATGATGTCATGTCACTAGGCCACATTTGTTCGAGATCTGAGGAACGTTCTGGACAACTCAAGCGAATGATGTGGCCACTCATCGAACATTTATACGACATAACCGAGAGGTCAGTTAGTGCACAACATTCTGCATCGGCAACACCTTCGCATTTATGGATGGCTATAGAAGTAGCATGGCTCACTATTTCTGGAGGGGACTTCCTACGACTTGTTGAGTCCATGCCATGTCGAGTTGCTGCTCTACGCCGGCAAAAGAAGGTCCGACACGATATTAGGAGGACTCCCACGGCTTTTGTCACCCCACTGTATCTTACTAAGCGACTATCCTGTAGCCTGGCCCCACCTGCAAGTTGCCTGTCTAACGGCATCCAGCAGCAACAAAAACTTGATTTTTAATATTTCGCGTAATTATTTATCTAATTTATAAATTCGAAAAGCTGTCATAACCTACTCACTAAGAAGTATAATCTTACGTTTAAAGTTTAACATAATAAGACAAGTATTGCAGACCGTATGTTTGTCTCGAGACAGTGCAGCTGACGGCTGGCAAATACGTGCACTTTATTCATCTAGTATTTGACAATGAGAGCACTTCGTGGCTTCCAACAAATTTTGCACATACTTTCAAGCCTTTACGAAACTTTTTCTGGCTGACACCCTCCACAAAATGATGAAAACAATAAACTAAATCGCTTACTACGTTTTTGTTGTTCATGTAGTGAAATTCAAGTAAACTTGAGCGTCGGACATGACGTTTTAATTTATTACTTCTTTGTCACCAACTCTATTCGCAATGCATTTTGCAGGCAATATATACTTACACCACTGAATGTTGTATTCATACTTACGGAATTATATCATTGTTTGACACATTGTTCAGAAGATGGGACGCCATAAACATTCAGATGTGTGAAAACCTAGCACTTACTTAAAATGGGGCGCAAATTACCCACACCATATTCGTTCAGTGTTTCATAATTAGAGAACTTAGCGACTTCCAGCTAATTTTCAGCTTACTTTCAAGCGTTTCTCAAAGTTTTTCACGTTTACGTGCTTAACGTCACTTACTTAACGCTTTAACTCACTTTTAAAGTAATCAGATGTTTGAAGCTGTTTTATACATGGGAGTTCAATCCTTTAAGGAATCAGAGGTTTACTGGTGTAGACAGGAATGGGGAGCCTTGTTTCCTCCAGGCTGCGCGTGGGCCGTAGTACAGGCAGGTAGCGTCGCACGGGCAAATACAGTCAACTGGCGACTACGACAAGACATGTGTTTGATAATTTACACCAAATCAGTGCTTGTAATCTATCATTTGCTAAACCATCCCTATAGGGCTTGTATTTAAATGTGGGAGTGAGTGAAACAGTCTGTGCTGAAACCTTTTGTTGTGGGTTGGCAGGAGAGCCAACACCGGGTTACTAGAGGAAGCCGAAAGGCACGCGTTTTAGCTCACGCAGGCTGGCGTGAGGTCTGGAACAGGTCAAGGAAATTAGACTTTAGAAAAAACGGACGTAGCTGGAGGAATACTTAACGTTAATCCATAACTGGTGAACGTCGCTCTTGACTGTACATTATTCACAATATCAATAGTAACTGAACATGCCGCCTTGCTAGGTCGTAGCAAATGACGTAGCTGAAGGCTATACTAACTATCGTCTCGGCAAATGAGAGCGTATTTTGTCAGTGAACCATCGCTAGCAAAGTCGGGTGTACAACTGGGGCGAGTGCTAGGAAGTCTCTCTAGACCTGCCGCGTGGCGGCGCTCGGTCTGCAATCACATAGTGGCGACACGCGGGTCCGACGTATACTAACGGACCGCGGTCGATTTAAAGGCTACCACCTAGCAAGTGCGGTGTCTGGCGGTGACACCACACCTTTTGTAGGCTACGTCTATAAACTTACTCTGTAAACCACTACGAAGTGCATGGCAGTGGGTGGGACAACATATTAATGTTTCTTTCCGTTCCAGTCTTGTATGTAGAGCCGGGAGAACTGCGAGTCACGCGCGTGGGCGGGTAGGGAGAGAAAGGGAGAGAGAGAGAGAGAGAGAGAGAGAGAGAGAGAGAGAGAGAGAGAGAGAGAGAGAGAGAGAGACTTTAATTCGTAGCATGTCGTATATCAAAAGCTGGCTGGACGCATCATGTCTGAGAGCCACAAACAAAAAGAAAGACAACGACTGCTTTAATGTCTTTGTACTTGTTGCAATTGCTCCGCGCTTGTCTTCACGGTCCGTACGGGAGCAACGCCCTAGAGGGTTGAAAATATATTTGCGTTCTTCACTTAATACTGTTTCTTGGAACTTTGTAACAAGGCTTCAAGGGTCTAGCAATGTACCTTTATCACAATTTCTGTCACGTCTCCCGTGAGTCACAAAGTATTCGTGCAGAATTAATTACATGTCAGTCATATAATAAGGTGTTCTTGAAATAACACCTGCATTAATAAATTAGTTTCGTTCATTTTTTTTCAGAGACTGAACTGTTTCAGGTTTTTCTAACAAGGGAACCTCCCCATCGCACCCCCTTCAGATTTAGTTATAAGTTGGCACAGTGGATAGGCCTTGAAAAACTGAACACAGATCAATCGAGAAAACAGGAAGAAGTTGTATGGAACTACGAAAAAATAAGCAAAATATACAAACTGAGTAGTCCATGTGCAAGATATGCAACATCAAGTTTCACGTGTGTGAAGGAGCGCCGTGGTCCCGTGGTTAGCGTGAGTAGCTGCGGAACGAGACGTTCTTGGTTCAAGCCTGCACTCGAGTGAAAATGTTAATTCTTCATTTTCAGTTTATGTGACAAACTCTTTTGTTTTCATCACTTTTTGGGAGTGATTATCACAACCACAAGAAAACCTAAATCGAGCAAGGTAGAAGAATCTTTTTACCCATTCGCCAAGTGTACAAGTTAGGTGGGACGACAACATATTCCTGTCATGTGACGCACATGCCGTCACCAGTGTCGTATAGAATGTGTCAGACGTGCTTTCCTGTGGAGGAATCGGTTGACATATGACCTTGCGATCAAATGTTTTCGATTCCCATTGGAGAGGCACGTCCTTTCGTCTACTAATCGCACGGTCGCACGCTTATGCGGTGCGGTCGCAAAGCACAGACACTAAACTTATTTCAGAGAACAGAGACGTCAATGAACGAACGGACAGATCATAACTTTGCGGAAATAAATAAAGTAAAATTTTCACTCGAGAGAAGACTTGAACCAAGGGCCTCTCGTTCCGCAGCTGCTCACGCTGACCACGGGACCACGGCGCTCCTTCACTCAAGTGAAACTTGATGTTGCCTATCTTGCACATGGACTACCCAGTTTGTATATTTTGCTTATTTTTTCATAGTTCCATACAACTTCTTCCTGTTTTCTCGATTGATCTGTGTTCAGTTTTTCAAGGCCTATCCACTGTGCCAACTTATAACTAAATCTGAAGGGGGTGCGATGGGGAGGTTCCCTTGTAAGTAGGGATATCTTTCGTTGAAGCTAGTAACCACTAACTTTTGAATATCTTCTCTTATCTCTGAAAAACATATTCTGATTAGTATTTATTGCTCTATAAAATGTTTCGTTGTACTGGGGAATACAGAAAACGTATCCCTGTTCTTAATTTTGGAATCACTGAACATAAAAATCTTAAAATACACATCTGTGTTTCGTCAACGGGAATATTTAAGCGTTGCAAATTTAGTCAGTATTGCCATGGAAACACTAGTGTGTCCTAACGTGGTTTGATGAGGCATTTTTCTGAAATATGGTATTAGTTGTCCACGGGTTCCAGTGCGTTATGTAGTAAGTCAAAAACTTGTTGATGATCTGTGTAGCCCTAAGATTACAGTATGACAGCTATCTAGCAATAAAATCTTGGAGCCGGCCGGAGTGGCCGAGCGGTTCTAGGCACTACAGTCTGGAAACGCGTGACCGCTACGGTAGCAGGTTCGAATCCTTCCTCGGGCATGGATGTGTGTGATGTCCTTAGGTTAGTTAGGTTTAAGTAGTTCTGAGTTCTAGTGGACTGATGACCTCAGCACATAAATCCCATAGTGCTCAGAGCCATTTGAACCAATGAAATCGTGGATTTTTATATTGTTCTGTTAGCGGCATAAAATTGTACACTATTATTCGTAGCACATTAATGAAGTTATATCACCGAACAAAATACGTACTTCAAACAGGAAGCAGTTGTTGACAGGTTTTCGCACGATATCTTCAGACTTTCTCTCTTCTCAGCTAATTACCATTGTTACATTGCGTGAATTACGCGAAAAAGGGTGTGCAGTACAGCGGGTAGACGTACAAGTACAAACAATATCTTAGGGAACCGGTGTTCAAAACGTTATAATAGTGTTAGGTAATATCGTATGTATTACATTAATCAATAAAATATAATACTGTTGACAACCTCGGGTCGTGAGCTCTGAGCCAATCAGAAATAATATCATCAGTGACCACTCCGTCTATACGGGTTCCCTTATAATGAGCAGCCTAAGCAGCACCGTGGATCGTTCGCCAACACCACCGTACATTCTGTCATGGCATTGGTGCAGTCCTCTACTGGAGTATCGCTTTGAAGGAATGAGTGAGTAATCTGACTCGCTGTTTCTGGTAGGAAAGAGGCTTTCATGCTCAAAGTAACTTTAATGAAGGTAAGGTAGTGAAATCACTTGTCCTCTTAGTTGTTAGTCAAACCAATCGGCGTCCTTTAGTCGGTGGTTGGGGTCTTCGTCTGGCCTGGGGCTGTGGACAAAGGGGTAGCGACTTCCCTATTATGAAACGTGATTTGGAAATAAACTTGCGGAAAGGCTTGGCAGAAAGTATCCCTTCTCAGAGGATTGCTATCAGCGACAGCAGCAAATGACCCTTTAAGGATAGTGTTGAGATTTAGAGCTTGTGCACTCGCTCATTATGCGGTGTCAGTAGTCAGTTGAGGGCTTTGTTTGATGAACGAGAAGGATTTGTTGCAGTCTAATTAAAGTCGGTAGAATACATTCATTTACGTGAAATATCGACTGTGGTGCGTTTGCGCGACCTACGATCTGTTGGCTACTCTTTTTTGCCTTTGAGATATCGGCAGAAATTGCTAGGAAGCAACTGAAGGCGGTTGATGGTTAAGCTGTCCTGACACTGGACGTATTGCTCATCGCGAAGCTCACCAGACGCGGTAGCCGTCGTGGATACTGTACCCTCTGAAATGGCCTGCTGCATCTCGTGGAACGTGCCCCTCATAGTGACCCGCGACCGCAGCGTTATCCAGTGGCACTTGCTGGCTGCATCTGGCGTGCTATTCACACAGTTTGATTACAAAAACTGACGCACGTAAAACAGCAGTGTTCACTCTTTTAGCGATCGTCGAATAAGGACGGAATCAGCCTGTGACGTAGACTGCTACCTTGCAAATCATTAATCCACGTTCCCTTCCACACTCACAAAATCAAAGAAACTCTCTCTAATATAGAGCGCTTTTATTTATAATAAATAACGTCGAGTATTGCAGATCGTACTGCTATTTAATTAATAAGGAAGGCCCTGAATCTTTTAGAAAACATAGGGCCAAAATGAAATAGATGGAGGTAACCACACGATACATTTCAAGACTCTTATGAACTACGCTACGGTTATAACGTGACAGCGACATCTAATGCTAACCGTTGGGATACTCACTTCAGAAAAATTACCACGGAATCTAGATTTATTTAATGGCTCTTGTTGCTTTGCACCAAGCCTTATGGTACATTCGTTCACAGTGTGCATAGGAGCCTGAGCATGGCACCACTAAAGTGTCGAAACTGATAACTTAAAGAAAAATAAATACGAACTGATTTAAATACAGCTGTTGTTTGATTTTTGTTCTACATACTACTCTAGGTTTTACGTTACACAAATATCTAAAGGCTGCATCCATAGATGTCATTATCTAATATTTAACCATAAAAAGTTGTACCAAAAACTGCGCGCTTTGGAAAAATATTTATTGCGCCGTAGCACAGAATTGGCATACTCGCATTGTATGCAAGCTATAATACGAAAAGCGTAATACACGAAACGACTTTAACTACCGATATGCGGTTTCCTGTTTTTTTATTATAATAAATCGTACCAAAAACGACGCTTTTCCGAGAGGTCGTCTATGTGCCGGTGCTTTGAAACAGCCTATATGAATAGCACATTCATTATAATATAACAGTCATCAGAAAAGGATTTCAGCTCCATGTGACTTAATCAACATGGCGCATTGTAAGTTATGCTTGTAAAAACGATGTTGTTCACCTGCCCCCTCCAAGAGGCAAAAATTCGACGTAGCAGTTTCTTCCAACCACACTTCGCAATGTAGTGGGACGTGTAAGTCCACGCTGTGACGTCACTAAACTCTACCACCTCCTCGTCCACGAATGATTTCAAAAATGGTTAAAATGTCTCTGAGCACTATGGGACTTAATATCTGTGGACGTAAGTCCCCTAGAACTTAGAACTACTTAAACCTAATTAACCTAAGGACATCACACACATCCATGCCCGAGGCAGGATTCGAACCTGCAACTGTGGCAGTCGCGCGGTTCCGGACTGAACGCCTAGAACCGCTCGGCCAACGTGGCCGACCGAACGATTTCACGTGGCGCATGAAGAAGCCTTTAGCGCAGTACGATTTCTTGTCCAGTGATCGTCTGTCGGGATCTTTCTCAACGGCGTCAGAGGTCAATAACAACTAGTTTTGGAACAGGGACATGTTTAACCTTGTCTCGCGAGTCAAAGCGGTTCTCGCAACTCAGTTTTTTTTAAATGTAAAGCAGTGCTGTAAATTGATCTGATCCAGCCAATAAACATTCAGCTTCGGAGCAATACGTCGCTGGTGTCCAGCACTCCAGAAGCACATGGATTTCGGTCACGGCCGCGAAAGAGATTCTGCGTGATGCCACCTCGTCTTCGAGGACGAAGTGAAGGAACATTTCACCGTTCATGGTCATAGTGGAAGCCGTCCAGGGCAAACACTGTAGGTAAAATCAAGCACTTTCAATACATAGACTAAATAACAGAGGGCGTTGTGTGTAAGTGGTAATTTGACATCAAGGTATCATTGCCTCAGAGGAGGGAGGAAGACTATTGACCCAAACTACATAAAACAAAAACAAAAAAAAAGAAATGTGAATAGCAACGGTGCTCAAACCTGGCCATCACTTTCAGCCGGCAATGCGCGACCATCAGAACACACTTAAAAGACCGACGCAAAGTTTGCAAGGTATCACGAGAAAGTTGTGATAAGAGAACGCTCCCAGTAAGTCTAAAATTTCCTTCTTTCTAATTACTACATTCTTAGATAACTAGCTAATTATCATCTGTTCTGCTTGAATATCCGAACTCATTGCCTGTAGTCTGGCGGCAACGTCATGTGTTCGCACTTTATGCGACTTAAATGAGGCCATCTGCCACTCTGCTGACCGACTTCGAGATTCTGCGTGACCTTTTTATCTGATGTTGATTTCTGCGAAAGCGTGAAGCCTCCTACAGAGAACTATGCTGGCTACTCGGACACGTACGCTAGAATTCCCGACAACAGCACTTGCTTCGTCTTTTCTCCTGCTTGATACCCGACGTATTTCTGTGGCCTTTGTAGTACCGACGACATCGACAGTACAGTCTGAGCGAGCATTCTACGGTCTCTTACGAGTACCTACTCACTATAACATTTTATTCGAGAACTTCGCTGGGTACAAACTTCCCCGCAGCATCACGAACTAATCAATTTCCTTCGGTAAAACTGACTAACGCTTCCCCTTTCCAAATAACAGCTTGCTCAGACATTTTCCCTCTGTACCGTCCCTCCCACGTGACTGACATAGCGTTTGCTTCCATGGAACACACAGCTCAGCGGTCATAATGTAAAAAAGATATACCGGTCAGATTGATCCTTACGACACTTGTCTGATGTTATCTACTGCCTCTTGTCAGCTTGAAAGGGGTCAATAAGACCCGTTTCATAAATGTTAAGTGCAGCTTGTGCCTTGACGTGCTGACAGCGACTAATTGTCTTGTTTGTATTTTCGCTGTCACATCAACACGTGGCCTTTCCTCTGGAGAAGGAGAATACGGCTGCGTTTATTTATTTTACCTTATACAATCCGTTTTGCTTCCCACCTTTACCCTGTGTGTGTGTGTGTGTGTGTGTGTGTGTGTGTGTGTATGTATGATGAGTTTCCGAGTAGCAAAATATGTGTGTGTAAATGAAAGAATACGAGTAATTTGAATTCCACTCCAGTGTATCCATTTTTTTCGTAGAGCCGTAGCTTTGCAGTGCCAGCCTAACCTTTAGACAGTTCGTGCAAAAATCAGAGACATTGGTCGGTAACAAAGAGTGGTTGTCCTGTTTAACGAGGTACAGGTGGCTAGTTGGCAACGGTTCTTTTCTCCACCACCAGGGCGGGATGAACGCGTATCCGAACGGGGAAGTCAGGCATAGGAACACATTTGGCGTGATATGGTAAGTTATCGACACGGTCTCGTGATCACTGATCTTGTATCACGAGCAAAGCACACGGTTAGAATAATTTTGATTGAGTCTGCCGTACAGTTTTTGGGGAGACACTTGTTTATTCTGAATTTTTCTTGGGTGAATCTACGTGTTAAATGCAGTTTCATAGGGTTTGATTTGTCTCGGTAGGATGACCCTTCAGCTTGCAATCTCGTGGTGATGATAGTAGTGTGAAGTGGGTAATTCTACGTACAACGTGTTCCCGCGTTGTTACTGATCACGTGCTGCATTCTAGCTTTTGGTCCATGTCCTATTTTTAGTGCAGTTTCCTTGGTGAATGATAGACTGAATTCTGTCAACCACGTACCTTTCAGCTGAAGAAAACAAACAAGTGGTTATGTTTCAACGATAGATTTTGATGTTATGAGTCTGGTGAGTACCCACACACGTGTGTGTGTGTGTGTCCTACTTATTTCACAAATAATGTATGAAAGACAGACAAATTTGTGAGCAGTCTCTTGGATTTATTCCAGAGTAAGTAAGATGTATACATATATCTGCAGGAAACTCCTGCCGGGTACTGATTATCATATTTTTGTGCCCTTCTGTGTGTTGGTGGTCAGCTTCATTAGTGTAACTAGGCATATCCCCCGCCCCCACCTCACCCCTCCCAAGCTTTCTTGAGCGTGCTTTAGGTCTTCGCCGGTATTTAGCCAACTAGATTTGATTGGTCGACATCCTGCTTGTATTAGCGTACGAATGATTCGAACCTGAACCCCTCTGGTTCCTGGCTACAATATTTAGATTAAACAAGCACAAATTAAGAGTGCGAGTTTTGTTACCATATTTTAGCTTACCTGTGACTGCAGCTCAGCTTGGTACGAACTAAATTTTACTATTGTTAATTGTTCAGAATCATTTAATTCAAGTTCAAAGTTAAATCTCTTATTTCTAAATTGCGTAGATTCAAGTAGCTTTTGAAATGATTGTTGAGGTAGCCCAAGACTAGCCTTATTTTATTGAATTTCGTAGTGCTTCAGAAACAAAGTTCACTATTAATTTCAGTCACTAATTAACTTTCAGTTTTCTGGTTTTATTAATTCTTTTGCTAAATTAAGTCAGAGTGTAGCGAAATTTATTACTCCTGACAAACATTCAGTTTTCACACAACACGTGTCAACCTTCAGTTGCCACGCTTTTAGTGCTAATTATATGTGCAATAATCTTTCTTTTTCAACTATTATAGTAGTTGTCCATAGGACTGGCGACCGTAATTTTCCCCAAATTTCAAATATCTAATTAACGCCAGTTAATTGTTAACGTAACTACCGCACATTTACTTTCTTTATTTACTTTACCCCTTTTCAAAATTAATTTCCGTCAGTTTCATTTGCATTTTTCCTTTCATTTAGATGCAACCCTTTCCTCCCTCTTTACCGACAGATTAACTTCGGTGACGATTGCTCTTCCCAAATTTCCATTAGGTACACGCGGTTTAAATATTAGTGTCATTAAGGTCGATAAGTGAGGGGGAGGTTACAAGCCTCACTGGCACACCCACAGAAAAGGAAACTAATGACACTTCATATTAACTACCATGTAAAAATAGCTGTAAATGCACCTGATGATAGTGGTCCTCTGCCGAAAAGCGTCGTGCAAATAAAATATTAGTAACAAGTGACTGTTGCAGTAGACATTAATTCATAAAAATCTTACAGTATTGTCGCAGCCCTCAAATAATATCCGTATAGCATGGATAAATCTAAGTTGTACCGGATTGTTGGCAATGCAGGAACTGTCCGTTTTTGTTTCGCGGCCGTCGCGCCGAGTCGTCCACAAGACGGTGGTAGGACCTTGAGAGATGTCTGGCGGAGAACGCGTGCAGAGGTGAGCGCGAGGAGCCGTTAGCGCGGGCAGTTTTTGGGCGGCCTCGCCGGACGGCGATGGGTGGTCCGCGAGTTTTTGCGGCCGGGGCGCCGCGTGACTGGGCCGGCCCTGCCGCTGCCGGCACGTCGCTCTCTGGACACCGGCCTGCATTCCGCCCTAAAGTGCTCCTGCTCAGTTCCCACGTCCCGTCGCCCCGACGTCTTGCCAAGCTAGACCCTACTGCCTTTGCCACTGAAGTGCCGTAGGTAATACGACGTAACATTGTGTAAGGTGGCATCATTTTGAGCCACATTACAAGTACCACTCCGGAAAGAAGACCCTTTAATAGTATAAACCTCGAGACAGGAAACCATTAACGATACTGACATCGGCTAGGGATCTTAATTTGTAGCAGAATATCTGCACGTTGGGCGATAATGAAGCGGACGGAGACGGGAGGCTGGCAGGAGAACGGGAAATACAGAAGCGTCGCAGGCAGGCCTGAGAGCTGAAGACAACAGCGCCCGTAAGCTCCGGCTTAGCGGGAGCCACGTGGCCGAGGACAAGGAGAAGACACAGGGGCTCGCTCACAAAACGCGTGAGGGCGTGTAGGTGGTTTTCCCAACGGCGGGAGCGGAAGCTTCTGGAACAGTCTGGAAGCTTCTAGAAGCTTCGGTCGGTTGCAAAAATGAGATTGGTCGGCGCTCGGAAACGAACGCCTTCCAATAACATGATTGGCCACACACATTGAAAGGGGGAAGAGGAAAGAACAGGAGCTACGAAAAAGTGTAGCGACTGAGAAACACTTGTTCCTGGGCCGTAGAGGAGAGAGGTTGGTCCTGGCGAGGTGTGCGACCTCGTTACTGGGACAGAGTACTTGTAGCGAGAGCCTGAGGATCGTCTGGTGTTCCACGGCTGCCGTGGAGGTGCCCACGGAAGCTTTTGGTGAAGTAGAATTTATGTTATCTCGCTGAGTCGAGAACCTTTGCAGCGATAAGCGTTAGATCACTGTAGTGGTCGTGCATTCGCAACGGCGGTTTGGGAAGTAACGTAAATTGCTGATCACGTATCTTTTTCGTTCTATGCTGAGGCTTCACGTTGCTAGTCGCGAGTGTAGTTCTAAATATAATTGCAATTGCCATAGCTGATGTCAGTATTCCGCGCTTGAATTAACGACCGCGATTATATATCACAGGACAGTGCCAGACAGAGCGATTACCAAATGTGAATAGGCAGAACTGTAATGTTGCTCGTACTGTGTAATCTCGAATTGAGTGAATTGCAGAAGAGTAAAGAATTTAACACTACTGAGTGTATCATTTCATAGCTAGTGCTTTCCTTTGTCATTTTATTATCTCCTTATTTGTGTATTTCATGTTTGCAACCACCTGGTGGAGGCAGTGTTTGTAGGTCAGCACATCTGAACATTCTAGCGTATACTGAGGATATGGTTAGAAACTAATAAGATTTGCATACGACTAGTTAACGCCACATATAGAGCAAAGGATAAGCTTACCCTTCTGGAGAGCGTATAAGTGTCAGGGCGACAAATTAGCGTTATAAAATCCGTGGTGCAAAATTTTCCACTTATACGTTCGGCTCGCATGCTTAACCATCAGCAGAAAAGAGCAAAATAGAAGCGGTAGCGTACAATTGTCTTATAACAGTTGCACGATTTCCGCTAGAATATAATTGCTTTTGTTCACTATTTAGCAAACGTTGTTTGCAACACGATCTTTCTATACATTCTTTCTCTACTCACCTTCATAGTCAGTGTCTCTAGCAGTGTTGGTGCCGCGTCTGGAGCTAGTCGTGTGCAAGTAAGAGGACGGATCCGTCCTGCGTAGAGAGGGAAGGAGAATTATAGACCAATATCCTTACATCGGTTGCTACAGATCCTTGAAGATATTCTTAGTTCAAATGTAATAAATTTCCCTGATAAGGAAAAGCTTTTGTTCACAGATCGGCACTGGTTTATAAAAAACTATGCTCGTGCGAATCTCGGTCTGTCTTTTTCTCACGTGACGTACTGCGAACTATGGATGAAGGGCAACAGGCGGAATCCATCTTCCCAGATTTCCGAAAAACACTTGACACGGTGCCGCTCTGCCGCCTGTTAACCAGGGTTCAAGCACACGGTTTAGATTTGCAGAAATGTGAGTGGCCCCACGACTACTTAAGCAGCAGAATCCAGTATGTTGTCCGTGACAGCGAGTGTTCATCAGAGACGAGGGTGTCGCCAGAAGTGCCCCAGTCAAGTGAGCTAGGACAGCTGTTATTTTCTGTATACATAAATGCTCTGGTGGATAAGGTAGTCTGCCGCTGTTTCCTGATAATACTGTGGTGTAAGGGACTGTGTCGTCGTTGAGTGACAGTAAGAAAGTACAACAGACGCAGACAAAATATCTAATTGGTGTGACATATGGCAGCTATATCTAAATGCAGAAAAATGTAAGTTAAAGCACAAGAGTGGGAAAAACCATCCATAACGTTCGAATACAGCACAGACGCAGTCACTTGATTAAACATCTAGGCGTAACGTTGAAAAGCACTATGAAATGGAATGAACGTGTAAGTATTGTAGCGAGGAAGACGGTCTGCCGGCCGCTGTGGCCCAGCGGTTCTAGGCGCTTCAGTCTGGAACCGCGTGACCGCTACGGTCGCAGGTTCGAATCCTGCCTCGGGCATGGATGTGTGTGATGTCCTTAGGTTAGCTAGGTTTAAGTAGTTCTAAGTTCTAGGGGACTGATGACCTCAGATGTTAAGTCCCATAGTGCTCAGAGCCATTTGAACCATTTGCAGGCGGTATAATGGGAGAACTTTTAGGAAAGCATATAGAACACTGATGCGAAGCATCGATGAGTACTGTTCGAGTATTTGGAATCCGCACCAGGTCGGATTAAAGGAAGACATAGTTCAGATGCGTGTTCCTAGATTTGTTAGCAGTGGGTTAGAACGAAGTAACTATTGCGTATATGCTTCTGGGACTGAAATGGGAGTCACTGGAGGAAAGGCGACGTGCTTTTCGAGGAGCACTATTGAGAAAATTTAAGGAACAGGAATTTGAGGCTGATCGCAGACCGATACTACTGCAAGCAATGTCCGTTCCTCGTAAAGACCACGAAGATAAGATTAAAGAGATTAAGGGTTTCTAGAATGAAATTTCACTCTACAGCGGAGTGTGCGCTCATATGAAACTTCCTGGCAGATTAAAACTGTGTGCCGGACCGAGAGTCGAACTCGGAACCTTTGCCTTTCGCGGGGAAGTGCTCTACCAAGCACGACTCAGGCTCCGTCCTCACAGCTTTAATTCCGCCAGTACCTCGCCTCCTACCTTCCAAACTTCACAGAAGCTCTCCTGCGAACCTGCAGAACCAGCACTCCTCGAAGAAAGGATATTTCGGAGACATGGCTTAGCCACAGCCTGGGGTATGTTTCTAGAATGAGTCCGGCACACAGTTTTAATCGGCGAGAAAGTTTCAGAGAGATTATGAAGGCATATAGACTGTCGTTTTTCCCTCGCTCTATCTGCGAGTGTAATAGGAAAGAAAATAACTGGAAGACACCCATGCCACGCACCAGACGGTGGCTTGAGGAGTATGTATGTAGATGTAGATATAGAATACTTTGTGGCAACCACCACATGCTTCAATAAATCTTTCTAAGTAACCACAGGAAGTAGAGAGCATTGGAAGAAAGAACCCCGATACCTCTCTCTTTTATTGACGGATCAAAAACAGATAAAAGTGCTGGGACGGGGATGCAACGTGTGCAGCCTGGACTGGAGACCGGAATCTCGCTACGGCATCCCAAGCGCAGATATTCGCTATCAGAGTACGCGCGGAGGAGACTTCACGTAGGTGTTACAAGGACCGTAGCACTTACATTCATTCAGACAGTAATGTAGCTCTGAAATCTGTATCAGTCGTTGCAACGAGTTCAAATATCGTTACAGAATACCATGAATCACCTGTGAGGCTAAGGGAAAGTAACAGGGTAAACCTACTGTGTGTCCATGGACACTCGGGAATTAATGGTGATCTACAAGCTGATGGGCTGGCTAGGATAGGGACGATAACTCCATTTGTTGGACTGGATCCTGTTCTGATCATTACTAAGGTGATGATAAAATCTACGAGAGTTGTACCGCTTTTTTTTACTTCAACAATTCTTTATTAAACATAATGAGAATTACACACACGAAAGAATGGTGTTTTACCTACACATTTTTCCTCGTGATCTCTGTCCTGTTCTACAGCCTTCCTCCAACGCGAAACAAGGGCGTGTATGCCCTGTCGGTACCAATCCTTCAATGGCGTATGACATCAGCTCGCTGCAACATGTCAGGTGTGACAACTGTGGATGGTCTCCCCGACCACTGCAAATCGTGGGGCTCCGCCGAACCTCCTTCTGATGACCTCCGTGTCCAGCGATTAAGTGTACTACTTCTGTCGACAGCAGACAAAGTAGTGGCCAGCGATGGAGAATACTTTGAATGATACATGTGTAACCATTTTGGTTCATTAAAGTCTCAAATGTTGGGAAAAAATGGTGGAAGCAAAGCTGTACACCTTGTACAATAACTCTGGACCATGACCTTGTAGTCTTAGAAATAATCTTGAGCCACTGAGGGCTTTGGAATGTCGGAAACAACAACAAGGACAATCAATGCACACATGCCTTAAGTGCAGTAAAGATAATGTCCTGTTTCTGTGTACGTACGGTTGAGTGCAACGCGATGGAGGACCTGCACACGTTTTTGTGCAAGTACGTGACGTACTCAGAGCTACATATGCCAGGAGTCGGATCACTGAATTGAATCCTCTGATGGTCTTTTTTGTGTTGGGAGGGGAGCGGGGAGCAGTTGGGAGAGGGTTAATCAAAAGCCACATGTACTTGCATGTAGATGACAAATGAAACTTCCTGGCAGATTAGAACGGTGTGCCGGACCGAGACCCGAACTCGGGGCCTATGTCTAATTGACAACTGTTAGCGAAGAAGAAACACTTCTCACCAGGATACTTGCGTATGATTAGGTTCGTGTGGTGCGTGATGTAGTTGGCAGAGTGCGCCAGAATTTCCTACGGAGATGATATACCTGTATTGATTGTTAGTTTGAATGAGGTGTATGAACCTCTCTGGAGGAATGATAGTGATGTTGGTGCAGGGTTCTGGAGGGAAGTCGATGTTCTAGCGGCCGAGCGGTTCTAGGCGCTATAGTCTGGAACCGCGCGACCGCTACGGTAGCAGGTTCGAGTCCTGCCTCGGGCATGGATGTGTGTGATGTCCTTAGGTTAGTTAGGTTTAAGTAGTTCTAAGTTCTAGGGGACTGATGACCTCTGATGTTAAGTCCCCATAGTGCTCAGAGCCATTCATTCGACGTTATAATTCATCCTTAAGGTGTTCCATTGGGTTCATATAGAGACCCTGGGTAGGATAGTGCATTTCAGAAACGTTGCTCTACCATATGCAGTACACAGTGCTGCAAAATGTGTTCGTATCATTGCACATTTGGCGGTTTTTAAGTGTTTCAAAGGGGCCGCACCCTAACCACCGAAAACAAACCTCCTCTGAACTTCACTGTTGGCACTACACGTGATGGTAGGCAAATTCAAATCCCTCCGTCGGTTGTCGAAGGATATACCGTAACTCAGCACTCCAAATGACTCAATTTATCCACTGTACAGTGGCATCGCCCTTTACACCGCCTCAAGCCACTCCTGGCAGTGATTACAGAAATGTGTGAGTTATGAGAACCAGTTCGACATTGTACCCCACACTTTTTAGCTCCATTGTGGTACCTGAACTGCTGGTAGCCCTTTGAAATTCACGAGCGCTTCTTTTCGCAAACTTCGTGCGATTTTTTACATTCACCTTCCGAAAAGCTCGACAGTACCTGTTCGTCGGTACACGAGGTCGGCCTTGTCTTCGTTTCGTTGGGATAGTTCCGTCGCGTTTCCACTTCGCAGTCGACATAGACAGGGGATTGAAAGGTCCCTGATGGGTTTATTACTCAGTTGGCATCCAATGTCGAGTCAACATTCGGAGTCACTGAGTTCTTCTGACCGACCCATTCGGGTTTTACTACTTCCTTATTGACAACACAGTACTCCCTCTCTGCTTCCTTTTATACTGGGTGGTCCGCCTCTCCTGACATCTAGTGATCAATACCGACCGCACTGCATAGGATGACCGGATACCCTAGGTCGGATAGTGTATTGCTCTTAAGCTGTCACCCCAGCGACTAATTCGCGTGTGACACTGTGTGTGTGTGTGTGTGTGTGTGTGTGTGTGTGTGTGTGTGTGTATGTGTGTGTGCCGGCCTCGTGTGGTCTTCTGCGCTGTGTGGCCGCTCGTCAGCGCCCCTAATCTCGGCATCTGGCCGCGGCGCGCCTCGGATGGCTCCATCCATAAAACGCGTCAGCGCCCTCGGGCTCTCATTACGGCCCCCCCTCCCCCCCCCCCCCCGCCCGTCTTCCCACCCCCCTCTTCTCCAGCAGGATCTGGAGCCGGCGCCGCTAACGAGCCCTCTTCCAGACGCCAGTCAACGCCGGGATGGAATGCGATCCGCGGATTTTCTCCCCCCTCCCCCCTCCTGACTTTTTTTTTTTACGCTAACGTCTTTCGTGTTCTGCCCGGCACTATTTCAGCTATGCTCCCGTTCTCATTGTGGAAACAGGAATCCTCGGCGCCTGGCTTCCAAGCACCGTTTTTTGCAGGTATAACGATTATTTCAGAATGTAAATCTAGAGTTGCGACGCCGGCACATATGCGGCGAGTTGGCATAGTTCAAAGAACTGCTTCTCGGGAAGGTATGCTGTTCCCGTCGGAATCCTGTCGCTTAGAGTTTGACGCCATAAAACGGCTCGACCCGAGACTTTTTTAGTCATCCTGGACGACCTCGGGAGTGACCTTTCATTCACCAGTTTCATATTGTCGTAACCTCACGGGAATCGGATTTTTAAGGCTTTTTAGCATTTATTAAATTCAACTTACAATTATAAATAATACATCAAATGAAAGAGCTACTCAAACATTTTCTTCTTACATGTGTTTAATGTGAGCACCATTCGTCACACATTGAGTCCATAGGCGAGTTCTTCCAAACGTCGATCAGTGTGTCTGGAGCGGCAGCGATGGTGACACGAAAGTCGGGTAGATCAGCTGGTAGCCCAGCCACGTACACACGGTCCGTTATGAACTCGCAGAGTTAAAAATCGCATGGCGTCGTATCGTGTGTGATTGTGGAGATCATGCAAAATAAGCCGTGTCATCCGGCCCCCTGGGCCAATCCAGCCTTGGATACAACCTCTTTTAACCAGTCGTGCACCGAATTGTGCCAATGAGACAGCGCTCTGGCCTGCTGCCAATACAGTTACGTGGTTAATCTTCTGGCAACTGACGAAAAAGTATCAAGTAAGACAAGTGAGACACACCAGTTACAGTTGCTTCGTCAAAAATGAAGGGCCCATAAACATTCCCTAGAGATTTCAATTTAGGGGAGTCTCGTTGCAAATGTACCATCTCGTGGGGATTTGCTGACTCCCAGATGCGCAGGTTGTGCGTGTTCGCATTCCCGCCTAGGCGGAATGTCGATTCATTACTGAAGACGACACGATACAGCAAAATCTACATCGTCGCGCAAAAATATTTCGTTTCCAATGTTGAGACACAAACCTTAATCTGTAGGCTTTAGAGCTTGCAACAATTGCCGACGATAAGGACGTAGCTGTAAGCATATCCTTAAGTCTCCACACAGGTGTCACTGGAACTACTAATTCACCACTGGCCTTCCCAAATGATTTCTGGGGGCTACGCGTAAAAGTTTCTTACTCGTTCAACATGTTCTTCAATCATTCTTTGTTATTTCATACTCTTCCCTTTGCTTACAGGTATGCAAACAAAACTGTTTGAATTGCTTTGTCATTTGATATTTATAAGTGTAAGTTGACTGTAATAAATGTTACAGAGCCTTAAAATCTGTATATACATTTGAAACACCCTGTACATCATCAATCCTTGTATATGTGTATATGGATTACTACTACGTCAAACGAAATATTAATACGAGATGAGAAATTTACAAATACAGTGGGGTCACTGTACTTCGCGTGATGGGCCATAGTCATGTACACCTGACAGCACAAGTCTGAGTATCCTGTAACTATAATGACAGATCCTTGTTAAATAACACGCATTGTCAACTAAAAAGTCCACTTTTGACGTAAAACTGGTGGAGTGTTGACTCCATATTGGATTGCAGCAACGAAGGAGCGATTAAGAACCAGTGAAGCGCAAATAGCCGCAGTTCTGTTTCACTGGTGAGAGAGTAACATAATTTGAACTGCAGATGCTTCTAAGATCCCACATCTCACAATAATCTGAATTTGCGACTATCGTATGACATGTACATGTCCTCCTCGTGATGGTTATAAAGGTGAACTGAGATTAACACCACCTCCCATCGAACGAAATATATATTTATTCTTTTCTTGCTACACTCATGAATGGTACTGAAACTTAATATGTGGTAAAACACAAACTGCACTCCGATAGGGAACTTGAAATCGTATTGTCTATTTCGTTTCATAAGATTTATGATACTTCGAAGCATTCCATTAATGGGTGAGTCATATTGAGTCTCACTCTTTTACTGTTTTGATGAGCCTCTGGAGGAAGAATCAGCGGGAAAATATGTTTGTTTATTATGCAATGATACCTTTTCATCCGCATTTGTTCCTGTTACAGGGTGACTGGATGAATGTTCCGAGAAGAACCAGAGAAGTAACACCCGTACGACTGAACTACACAAACATTGCATTATTCCGGTACTTGGGTGTTACCGATAAATGGGAGGCGAGTCACCGATGTAACGTTCCCTTTCAACCTCGGTGACATGCAGTTGGTAGGGTACAACAGTTCTGGTCCTCTTTACCACTTGGCGAGCACGAACCCGCCGAAATTTGCGAACGTTCAGCCACTCTGTGTCCAAACTTCGTTAGTATAATACGGCAAGTTTCTTCACCTTACGGATGTGGTTTGGTGTTAGGCACTGAGTTGATTTTTCATCCTGTAGCGGTTTTTAAAATATTCCATTCAGAGTTGCAATCCAATAATTAATTTTGCGATCATATTTTCAGTGGTACGTATCAAATTTTAAGGTTAGAATGCAGTTTTGCGAGGCAGCCTCTGCTCATAAGAAGACGCACCTACGTGTGGTTATTGTTCGACGAGATTAGCACTTCGTGCATTTGTTCATTCCTAAATTAAATACTTGTTTGTTAATGAAACCTTCACGGAACTGTGTGATTTTAACGTGTTAAACTGCGCTTTGGTCTTGGTCTTATGTCTTTAATCAAGCCACGGGGCAAGTTACTCAGTCGAAACTCATTAAATGAGAACTGCATCGTCTTCAGCAATCACATTCATTAATTTAGCACTCGTCTTTTGAGTTTATTTATCAGAGTTACGGGGCTTCCGTATAACGTTGAACATGATCATAGTGAATAGAACCTGCCCCATGTTCCTTATCTTACATCCAGTGAGCAGTACGTGTCTTACACTGTAGTACGAGTTTCTTCTCAGCTTGCATTTATAGGATTTAACGTGTTTTTCGCCGTTGTGATATCTTAATGGAAGCATACCTGTGCTCACCCTGCTTTTATTGCAGTGGATTTAATTATTAGGTGGAGCATCCCTATACTCCTAGGTTATCTATTTGTAAAGCCTAGCATGCTGATTTCTGAAAGACTGAATGAATCGTTTCCGTTGCTTTTCTCGCGTACTAATCTCCATGTCCACCAGATACATAAAGTAAATTATGTTCGTAATAACATGCCCATGTTCCTGAATTTGTGTTATTAATTGTGTTAGAGGACTACATAATTAAGACTATGCCATCATTCTCTATCGTTTGTAAAGATACATTGCAATCAGGTGTTTTAAGGAAAAGTAAATTGCCATTCAGTGTAGTCATTTACTCTCCGTCTTTTATTAATAACTCGTACAAATCCGAATTTCATCCCTTCCCATGGTTCCACTTGTCCTTAAGAAGTAATTACTGTTATGTCTTCCTTTGCACGCTGTGTGGTTCTTTTGTGCATACAGGAGCGAGGAGCAGATACTGTTCATAACAGAGATTTCAGATATTAATTTATTCTACATACAATATAAAATATTAAAAATAGTACAAACTTTGTTGCTGAAGTTGCAACCTCGGTTGCTAACAGTAGCTAGGAATGTTGAAACATATACAGATAGAAAAAATTTATAAATTTGTCACTCTTCAATACAATTCAGAAGATGTCGAGTCCTGGCCGCTCTGAGAGTCTGTAAATGTTATTCAGCTGGCAAACACACAAAATGGGGTCAGTGCATGAATGTTCGAACTTAAGTACACCCGCCGCTGGAGCCCCGGAGAGAGGACGCTTGCATCTCATTGGAAGCGACGTAGTCGTTCGTGGCAGCGGCCTCGGGCTGCGGTGGCAGCTGTGGGAAACGCGGCGGCGTAACCTCGCGGCGGGCGGTTTTGAAAGTGCGGCCGACCGGATAACGCAGGTACCTTAAGCTGTAGCAGCTCATTCGATGCACTACCACGATCCTTGAGATGGTGCGCTAGTTACAATTATCGATTGCGCACTGAATTAAGATCACTCGCATTACTGAACCGATTTAATTCAAGAGAAATGTGTTTTATAGATCAAGATATCTCACACAAGTTCAGTGGCATGTGGATAATGTGATGCGCATGCATGTTTCGTTACAATATCCCCTTTTAGCTGGTATCGCATGCTTGGTGTGCTTTCTATAATCGCCAATTATCAGTCATTATTGAGAAACAACCCGCCTCCTCCCTTTGAAACTGGCACACAGTTTACAGCTATTTTCAGAATATAATTGTACGTACAGCAACGTACAGCCTTACATAATCTGGAGCACATAACGAAAGTTTACTATCATCAAAATGACATCGTAGAGAAGGATGATGATGGTCGTGAGAAGGAAAATCAGTATCAAAATGAACATTCTGCTAATGAGTAAAACCTTTAGCTCCTAACTGACGTCAGTTTCTTCGACGTAGAGAAATGTGCTGTAGCGAAATGTCTATGGAAATCTTAGTATGTTTCAAGAAAAGCACAGGAGAAGTGTACGGCGTGCTTGTTCGAGTTCCCCATTAACAACCTCGGCAACCTGCAACAGTGTATCCATTAATGCAGTGCAGTTTTAACAGGCCAAAGTATCACCCAACTCCTTCGTCGGCCCAGTCCGCGGTGTTGCGACTCACGCATTGTTTGTCGTGCTGTACTTTTCGTGCATCTCCAGAGATGTGGTCGTTGTACGTCTAATGCTGCAGGTGTAACTCTGTAGCGACGCACTGTAGGGTTCGCTGTTTGAAAACTTTTCATTCTCGCCCGAGGAATAAGTCTCGGGGGTCTGTTAAAATGTTTAGTACTACCGCAGATCTGATTATGTGGTCCGGGATGCTGTATACGTTACTGTGTGGCTAAAAACTGCAGTTTAGGTTACCATCATCTTTGGAAGATATAGTGTGTGAATTCAGCGCACGTATACTCATAATACGCAATTGCACTATGACTCACAGCTACATTCTTAAACAACAGGATCCACCAACAACCATCCATTACTTAAAAACACTACGTTTTAACTCAAATTTTATTTGTTGACAACATGGAAGCCCTTAGATTTCATGATTTTTGCCTTTTGTTTATCAACAACACAATTGTGGCACAATTCCTTTGAGCATGATAGTATCGCCTCCTCAAACATTGGTATTAAGGCTGTCCACAAGCAGAAGATAGGTTAGAACACTGCAATACCTCACTGGGAATGCTCCTATTAAAGGATATGTGTCATTGCCTTCCTCTGATCTTTGAACTAACTGAGACAGACTGTTTCATGGGAGCTACAGTTCAACATGGGCTGCAACCAAAGTGAAACTTCGCTTTTTTACATTTAATTAATAATTTCGAGAAGCGAAAGAAGCAACAAGCGACGGAAAAATCGTAGGATCGACTGCAGATGCCATCTAAACTGCTATAGCGAAAATTTTAATGTGGGACAATTAATGATTTTATCAGGAGACAAGTCCATTCTCTTTTACCCGTATTGGCTGCATTTTCTATCTGCTAAGGAGCTAGCGCGTACAAGCCAACAAATACACGGTCCAATCACATTAATGTGACCATCTATCTCGTATGCTGGACGTCAGCGTGCAGTAACGACCCACAGACGACAGGTGGCAGAACAAGGAGTTGAAGGTACGCAGAACGTGTCGGGGGGACGCGGAAAACCGAGCAGTCGTTGTCTGACGCGGAAACGGAGCGATTTATGTGGCGTCCAAAAGGGCGTGGCCATTGGCTTTCGGGCCAAGAGTGGAAGAATTTCCGAAACAGTTAAGTCTGTAAACGTCTGCGTGCCGCCACAGTTAAAGTATGCCATGGATGGCAAAATGACCTAGAAACCTGGCGCAGCTGGCCACGGCAATGGAGTCGGCATCGCTCCACACCCCTGTCGGTACCTTCCAGAACCTCAGTGACTTTCTTGCTGCACGTCTCGCAGCGACCCACGCTGCAAAAGGAGGTTATTCGGACTTTTGACAGGTGGCCACATTAACGTGAATGGACAGTACGTAACATTCAGAATTTAGATAGGAATTTTTTTAAACGTATTACATTGTCAAAAGCCTTACTAAATTTAGCACACGGGATCTTACACAGAAACAATACAAACATATCATTCACAAATTACACTACATCTACATCTACATCTACATTTATACTCGGCAAGCAACCCAACGGTGTGCGGCGGAGGGCACTTTACGTGCCACTGTCATTAACTCCATTTTCTGTTCCAGTCACGTATGGTTCGCGGGATGAACGACTGCCGGAAAGCCTCCGTGCGCGCTCGAATCTCTCTAACTTTACATTCGTGATCTCCTCGGGAGGTATAAGTAGGGTGAAGCAATATATTCGATAGCTCATCCAGAAACGCACCCTCTCGAAACCTGGACAGCAAGCTACACCGCGATGCAGAGCGCCTCTCTTGCAGAGTCTGCCACTTGAGTTTGCTAAACATCTCCGTAACGCTATCACGGTTACCAAATAACCCTGTGACGAAACGCGCCGCTCTTCTTTGGATCTTCTCTGTCTCGTTCGTCAACCCGATCTCGTACGGATCCCACACTGATGAGCAATACTCAAGTATAGGTCGAACGAGTGTTTTGTAAGCCACCTCCTTTGTTGATGAACTACATTTTCTAGGGACTCTCCCAATTAATCTCAACCTGGTACCCGCCCCACCAACAATTAATTTTATATGATCATTCCACTTCAAATCGTTCCGCACGCATACTCCCAGATATTTTACAGAAGTAACTGCTACCAGTGTTTGTTCCGCTATCATACAATAAAGGATCCTTCTTTCTATGTATTCGCAATACATTACATTTGTCTATGTTAAGGGTCAGTTGCCACTCCCTGCACCAAGTGCCTATCCGCTGCAGATCTTCCTGCATTTCGCTACAATTTGCTAATGCTGCAACTTCTCTGTATACTACAGCATCATCCGCGAAAGGCCGCATAGAACTTCCGACACTATCTACTAGGTCGTTTATATATATTGTGAAAAGCAAGGGTCCCAAAACACTCCTCTGTGGCACGCCAGAGGTTACTTTGACGTCTATAGACGTCTCTCCATTGATAACAACATGCTGTGTTCTGTTTGCTAAAAACTCTTCAACCCAGCCACACAGCTGATGTGATATTCCGTAGGCTCTTACTTTTGTTTATCAGGGGACAGTGCGGAACTGTATCGAACGCCTTCCGGAAGTCGAGGAAACTAGCATCTACCTGGCAGACTATATCTAATATTTTCTGGGTCTCATGAATCTGCTACTGGCCATTAAAACTGCTACACCAAGAAGTAATGCAGGTGATTAACGGGTATTCATTTGACAAATATATTATACTATAACTGACATGTGATTACATTTTCACGCAATTTCAGTGCATAGATCCTGAGAACTCAGTACCCAGAACAACCACCGTAATAACGGCCTTGGTACGGCTGGGCAATGAGTCAAATGGAGCTTGGATGACGTGTACAGTTACAGCTACTCATGCAGCTTCAACCCGATACCACAGCTCATCAAGAGTAGTGACTGGCGTATTGTGACGAGCCAGTTGCTCGGCCACCATTGACCAGACGTTTTCAATTGGTGAGAGATCTGGAGTATGCGCTGGCCAGGCCAGCAGTCGAACATTTTCTGTATCCAGAAAGGCCCGTAAAGGAACTGCAACATACGATCGTACATTATCCTGCTGAAATGTAGGGTTTCGCAGGGGTCGAATGAAGGGTAGAGCTACGGGTCGTAACACATCTACAATGTAACGTCCACTGTTCAAAGTGCCGTCAGTGCGAGCAAGAGGTGACCGCGACGTGTAACCCATGGCAGCCCATACCATCTCCCCGGGTGACACGCCACTATGGCGATGACGAATACACGCTTCCAATGTGTGTCCACCGCGATGTCGCCAAACACGGATGCGCCATCATGATGCTGTAAACAGAACCTGGATTCATCCGAAAAAATGGCGTTTTGCCATTCGTGCACCCAGGTTCGTCGTTGAGTACACCACCGCAGGCGCTCCTGTCTGTGATGCAGTATCAAGTGTAACTGCAGCCATGGTCTCCTAGCTGATAGTCCATGCTGCTGCAAACTTCGTCGAACTGTTCATGCAGATGGTTGTTGTCTTTCAAACGTCCCCATCTGTTCACTCAGGGATCGAGACGTGGCTGCACGATCCGTTACAGCCATGCGGATAAGATGCCTGTCATCTCGACTGCTAGTGATACGAGGCCGTTGGGGTCCAGCACGGCGTTCCGTATTACCCTCTTAAACCCACCGATTCCATACTCTGCTAACAGTCATTGGATCTCGACCAACGCGAGCAGCAATGTCGTGATACGATAAACCGCAATCGCGATAGGTTACAATCCGACCTTTATCAACGTCGGAAACGTGATGGTACGCGTTTCTCCTCCTTACACGAGGCCTCACAACAACGTTTCACCAGGCAACGCCAGTCAACTGCTGTTTGTGTAGGTTGGAAACTTTCCTCATATCAGCACGTTGTTGGTGTCGCCACCGGCGCCAACCATCCGTGAATGCTCTGAAAAGCTAATCATTTGCATATCACAGCATCTTCTTCCTGTCGGTTAAATTTCGCATCTGTAGCAAGTCATCTTCGTGGTGTAGCAATTTTAATGGGCAGTTGTTGTTGTTGTTGTTGTCTTCAGTCCTGAGACTGGTTTGATGCAGGTCTCCATGCTACTCTATCCTGTGCAAGCTTCTTCATGTCCCAGTAGTTACTGCAACCTACATCCTTCTGAATTTACTTAGTGTATTCACCTCTTGGTCTGCCTCTACGATTTTTACCCTCCATGTTGCCCTCCAATGCTAAATTTGTGATCACTCGATGCCTAAGAACATGACCTACTAACCGGTCCCTTCTTCTTGTCTAGTCGTGCCACAAACTCCTCTTCGCCCCAATTCTATTCAATACCTCCTCATTAGTTATGTGATCTACCCATCTAATCTTCAGCATTCTTCTGTAGCACAACATTTCGAAAGCTTCTATTCTCTTCTTGTCCAAACTATTTATCGTCCATGTTTCACTTCCATACATGGCTACACTCCATACAAATACTTTCAGAAACGACTTCCTGACCCTTAAATCTACACTCGGTGCTAACAAATTTCTCTTCAACAGAAACGCTTTCCTTGCCATTGCCAGTCTACATTTTATATCCTCTCTACTTCTACCATCATCAGTTATTTTGCTCCCCACATAGCAAAACTCCTTTACTACTTTAAGTGTCTCATTCCCTAATCTAATTCCCTCTGCATCACCCGACTTAATTCGACTACATTCCATTATCCTCGTTTTGTTTTTGTTGATGTTGATCTTATATCCTCCTTTCAAGACACTGTCCATTCCGTTCAACTGCTCATCCAAGTCCTTTGCTGTCTCGGACAGAATTACAATGTCATCGGCGAACCTCAACGATTTTATTTCTTCTCCATGGACTGAAATACCTACTCCGAACTTTTCTTTAGTTTCCTTTACTGCTTGCTCAATATACAGATTGAAACACACCGGGGACAGGCTACAACCCTGTCTCACTCCCTTCCTAACCGCTTCTTCCCTTTCATGCCCCTCGACTCTTATAACTGCCGTCTGGTTTCTGTACAAATTGTAAATAGCTTTCGCTCTCTGTTTTTTACCCCTGCCACCTTTAGAATTTGAAAGAGAGTATTCCAGTCAGCATTGTCAAAAGCTTTCTCTAAGTCCACAAATGCTAGAAATGTACCTTAGCCTTTCCTTAATCTATTTTCTAAGATATGTCGTAGGGTCGGTATTGCCTCATGTGTTCCAACATTTCTGCGGAATCCAAACTGATCTTCGCCGAGGTCGGCTTCTACCAGTTTTTCCATTCGTCTGTAAAGAATTCGCGTTAGTATTTTGCAGCCGTGACTTATTAAACTGATAGTTCGGTAATTTTCACATCTGTCAACACCTGCTTTCTTTGAAATTGGAATTATTATATTCTTCTTGAAGTCTGTGGGTATTTCGCCTGTCTCATGCATCTTGCTCACCAGATGGTAGAGTTTTGTCAGGACTGGCTCTCCCAAGGCTGTCAGTAGTTCTAATGGAATGTTGTCTACTCCCGGGGCCTTGTTTCAACTCAGGTCTTTCAGCGCTCTGTCAAATTCTTCACGCAGTATCGTATCTCCCACTTCGTCTTCATCTACATTCTCTTCCATTTCCATAATATTGTCCTCAAGTATATCGACCTTATATAAACCCTCTATACACTCCTTCCACCTTTCTGCTTTCCCTTCTTTGCTTAGAACTGCGTTTCCATCTGAGCTCTTGATATTCATACAAATGGTTCTCTTTTCTCGAAAGGTCTCTTATTTTGCTGTAGGCAGTATCTATCTTACCAATAGTGAGATAAGCCTCTACATCCTTATATTTGTCCTCTAGCCATCCCTGCTTAGCCATTTTGCTCTTCCTGTCGATCTCATTTTTGAGACGTTTGTATTCCCTTTTGCCTGCTTGATTTACTGCGTTTTTATATATTCTCCTTTCATCAATTAAATTCAATATTTCTTCTGTTACCCAAGGATTTCTACAAGCCCTCGTCTCTTTAGCTACTTGATCCTCTGCTGCCTTCACTACTTCATCCCTCAGAGCTACCCATTCTTCTTCTACTGTATTTCTTTCCCCCATTCCTGTCAATTGTTCCCTTATGCTCTCCCTGAAATTCTGTACAACCTCTGGTATAGTCAGTTTATCCAGGTCCCATCTCCTTAAATTCCCACCTTTTTACAGTTTCTTCAGTTTTAATCTACAATTCATAACCAATAGATTGTGGTCAGAGTCCACATCTGCCCCTGGAAATGTCTTACAATTTAAAACCTGGTTCCTAAATCTCTGTCATACCATTATATTATCTATCTGATACCTTCTAGCATCTCCAGGATTCTTCCATGTAATGGGCAGTAGTGTATAATAAGGCTTACGACATTAGCCGTCAGCCACTCTCAAAGTGAGCCAGCACAGTCACCGTATGAGGGAATGCAGTAACCAATAAAAAGACTGAAAGTGGTCCAAATAAATGGACGAGCTGCACGCATCTTGCATTGACTACCCTTCACTGCGCAGTATTCGCTCAGTGCTCGGTGTGCCTTCAGACGAGCTGAAGAGCATCTTTGAGATGAGGGCAGCGAGTGTTCCGTAGGCGCGAGCGACGCGGCCGAGAGGCCACAAAACGGAGCAGCACGAGTGGCTGGTCCTCCGGGAATCCCGCGCGTCGCGTGAAGCCGCCGCGGACAAAGCGGCCGATCGCAGAAGCCTCATTCCGCCTCCCAATGGCGTTCCGCGAACCGCCCCCGGCTGGCGCCCCTTTGTGGCCGCTCTCCTCTCCGTGATAGCCGCGGCGCGGCGCGCTGCCTAGCTGAGCTGTCCTCCGTTCTGCCCTGCCCTGCCCTGCTGCCAGCTCTACGGTCTCTGCTAAACGCTGCACACCGCCACCCCGTCCGTCCACCGAGCACAGGTATGTAGCGTAATACTCTCCCCGCTGGCTGGCATTTCTTTTTAGTCTATGGCTATAGACTGCTTTGATGCTGACTTTTTCTTCTTATCTTTTCGCTGCTACGCCCACAATTCTACTTCATGTTCTTCAGACACCTGCACACCGCAAGCCTTCGCAAGGTATTGTAGTAAAGGTACCTGGGGTATCATTATCTTTCCGCCCACTTTTCTGTGCTGTTCGCGAAAGGCATGTGGGGAGGATAATTGCAGGAGAACTCGGTTTAAGCAATCAATTTATCTGATTTTCTCGTCATGCTCATTCGGCAAGACAGGTGGGGCAGGCTGGTAAAATGTTGTCAGACTCTTCTTTTAACGCAGGCTCTCGAAATTTCAGTACAAAACTTCTCCGTGACGCACAACGCACCCTTCGTAGCGGCTGTCACAGAAGTTTGTTGAGCAGTGCAGTAACGCCCTCTCTTCCAACAAACGAACCCACGACGAAACGCGCCACTCTTCGTTCGACTCCTCTCTCTCTCTCTCTCTCTCTCTCTCTCTCTATCTCTTTCTCCCTGGTGCCTTTGTTGGTTTGACATCTTTCAGAGCTTATTCTATGTCTTCGCTAGAGAAAGGGCGAGAGTGTTCAGTTTCTGTGGCTTCATGTTTTAAGATTTTGAGTTCTCGCTTCACTTGGATTGAATGAGTTTTATCCTTTGGTGTCCTAGACGTGTTACCTAGATGTGCGGGTATGGCATTTGGTCTTACAGCTGCTTTCTGTCGTTGTGCTAGTGGGCAGCTACCTAGTTTTCTCAGCAGTGACCATGCTTGCCTGCTAGATGTTTGGAAATTGAGGCGTTCTACAATCTCCTTCCACTTTTGTCTTCTGGCAGCATCCAAGCAGTGAAGCAGTTCATCCACTATTTCCTGATCTCCGGATTCAAGGAAGCTCTGGTATAGTTCTTCGCTGGTTTGGGACCATCCAGGGATATATTCTTTGCGGTACCCTCTTGGTACCACTGAGCGAGCGACATGAGAAGTTGCCGCACGTTGCATGAAAACAGTTGCGCCCTCCAAAGCAGGAAGTACATGTTATACAGAAACTCTCGCTAACGAGAGACATGCAAAACTTTCCGTACTGTTGACCATGGTGCAGACAATTCTCGCGACACTGCACCAGCATTAGCACCACCCGGGGCATGAGCTCCGCGGTTAGTTACAGAAACAGCAAACTCGTCAAAAGCTTCCAGCGGGATCGACGCCTTGCTCTTCTACGTCACACACCTAGTTCACCCGAATTTCAACTTCTTTAAATAATTTAATGACATCGGGCCTCTCCTCAGACCTTCCAGTCGGCGATACCCTCTCAACACAGCTCTGTAAATTACTACTGTTCACATAAAACAGTTTCACTGACAGTGCACAATCTCTCTTCTGGATAGCCAGACTGTTCACTCACGCTATGACTTTTCAAATGACAGCGTAGACCTCATACCACCATACAAACAGCGTGCAGCGCCAGATTTGCCCCTGGTGGCCAAAATTTGAGGCGTAAATCGGTTCCGCGTTAACGCATTAGCATATCTACCAAGTTTCGCTACCACGCGATAGTTACAGCCTACATTGGACCTCCGTGACTAACTGCACTTTAATTATAACCACCTGATACATACTCCTCAAGTCACAAGGTGCATGGCGGAGCGCATCTTGCACCTCTATGAGACATCTCCTTTCCCGTTCCACTCGCGAACGGAGCGAGGAAAAACGACCGTCTGTACTATTTCGTATGATGCCTAATTTCTCGTATCTTCTGCTCGCGGTCTTTACGCGAAATGTACGTTCGAGGCAGTAGAGACGTACTGCAGCCAGCCGCCAAATGCCGGTTCTCTAAATTTTCTCATACTGGTTTGCGAAAAGAACGTCGTCTTCGCTCCAGGGATTCCCATTTGAGTTCTCGAAGCATTTCCGTCATACTCGCCTGCTTATCGAAGCTACCGGTAACAGATCTAGGAGCACGCCTGTGAGTTGCCGTGATGTCTTCCTTTATCCGACCTAGCGGGCATTCCAAACACTCGAGCAGTACTCAGGAATGGCTCGCACTATTGCCCCATATGCGGTCTTTTTTATAGATGAATACGTTTTGCTAGAATTTCGTACGGTAAATGATCTCTTGGCATATTTGCGCACGATAAATTACATTTATTTATGTTCAGCCACCATACCAGTAGTCTATCCTCTGCACGTCTTCCTGCATTTCGCTGTAGATTCTGGTGTTACAAACTTCCCATATACAGCAGCGTGGTATGAGTATAGCCTCATGGAGCTTGCAACATTATCCGTTAGATCATTAAAGCACTTTGCAGTATTTCCGCTGTCAGTCAGATTTTAAATGGGGGCAATCCTTTCTGAGCGACGCAAACATTTCCTTTAAAACTTACCTGTCTGGCTTTTGGGAAAGTCTCACAAGCAGGTAAGTGGATGTCTCTCGTACTTTAACTACTGGCTGCAAAGTGTTGCGGAATTGTTAATGATTCATGGTTTGGGTAGGGTTTTAAGTTGGCAAATGCATGTTGGCTACTGCAAGTCGCAGATTTCGATAAGATTTCGCACATTCGATCATGATGGGAAAAATAGGTTTTTATCTCGACATATGGCACATGCTTAAAAAATCTACGTTACCTTCTGCGTGACTAGTGCTCTAGCAAGCGAAACAAGCTGCCGTTTGGTCTCCGAGGAAAGAGCGTATTCAAAAATTGCGGAGCCTGGTATACATTGGCTTCTCGACCTTGAATTTTTTTTCATTGCGTAAAATAAACTTTGTTATAAAACAGTTAGCATTTCAGTACCTTAAATTGTTTTATTCATTTTGCGTGCAATAATTCACAATATTAACAATTTTTGAGGTATCATTTTGTAATATTTATCCCTGTTCGCATTAATACTAGAATAAATCAGAATATGCATATCATAATTGCATTATTCCAAGACATTAACCTAATTTTAGCTAATGTACTGTGCACCTCTCAAATCTTAGCAAAGGAATTACGAGACCTGTTATGGTAATTCCTCTAGATCAAACAAAGAAAACTTATAATATTGACATGCTCGTTATGCTAGGAAAACAACCTGTTTTACACGAGAAGAAGTATCCTCAAAATTTGGAGGCGTTTTAAATGGCAGAAAATGTTTGCCATACCAACACGGATGACGTTACATTGAACAGACTTTCATCAAGGTCGTTTAACATGACGTTCTGATACACCATATCCATCGTTACTAAGAAGAATCAGCCGCGACATTCAAGGGTAACACACACTCTAAACGTGACGCAAATCAGCCGAACGCTTAAACCATTTTATTATTCGCCTTACTACTCTTGACTATGGAACTAGCCTTACGAAAAATGTAATATGCTGAGAACATTAATTCACAGAGGCAGGGGTTGACTATTTCATTTATCATCGCTTACTCTCAAGCTGCCACGGGGTTATCATTTCACGTTTGGAAATTAGATAACTTTATATATTTTTCCAATTGTGATTTTTTTACTCTTTCCTTTTAACTTCAGTTTGATTATTCTACGTGAGAGCTACGAATTTCTGTGCGTTAGCCTTAACTTCTGAACAATGCGAGTAAACAGAATGATGTCTCGGCGCTTCTCTGTACAGAAGGCTTACAGAATTTAAAAATTCGGATAATGGGAAACACAGAAAGAATTAAGAGTGATAATAATCAAAACATTTGATTACAGTCTTAGCTGAGGTAAACGTATTTCATGAGAGGCGTAAATAAACGAATCAATTGTGAGATTTAGTCGGGAAAGAGTTTCTGTTGCTACACACCTTTCAAGTATGATTGAATAAAGCTCTGATGTTCAGTGGGGACGTCAGTGCTACGAACCTCATTCCCGCACCGAAGACTGAATTACGTGGGAAGCGAGCCGCGCTCCAGCGAGAAAACCCCCATTTACCCGCGCAAAGCCGAGCCGCTGGCGGGACGAGGCCCGCAGCGGGTTTTGAACCGTGACCGCGGGCACTCGGCGGCCGTCGACCTTGGATGCGGCGCGCCAGATAGCTGGCCGCGGGTTATCTGGGCCCGCTCGCCCTGAAGATGACGCTGACCGCCGAAACAGCAACAGCCGGCGCCGCTTGCACCAGGAGTCTAACGTGCTGCGGAGGAAAGCACGGAGCTCGAGAAAACTTTTGCTCGCCCTGGTTAAAACTGTTAAAGTAAACACTGAAAATCTAACTGGATGTCTTCAGTACTAGCAAAACTACTTACCTTTGTATATAAAATTCAGTCTGAGTATGTTTGTGCCCGCAAAGCTCGAAAAGCTTTCGGCCATTGACTTGAAATTTTGACACAACGTTGCATTCGAATACGCACGTGTTTTTATTTACGTACTGGAGCGCCATACATAATGTATAAATATATATGTAATATATAAAGAGACAGAGACAGGTGAAATACCCTCAGACTTCAAGAAGAATATAATAATTCCAATTCCAAAGAAAGCAGGCGTTGACAGATGTGAAAATTATCGAACTATCAGTATAATAAGTCACGGCTGCAAAATACTAACGCGAATTCTGTACAGACGAATGGAAAAACTGGTAGAAGCCGACCTCGCGGAAGATCAGTTTGGATTCCGTAGAAATATGCGAACACGTGAGGCAATACTGACCCTACGACTTATCTTAGAAAATAGATTAAGGAAAGGCAAACCTACATTTCTAGCATTTGTAGACTTGGAGAAAGCTTTTGACAATGTTGACTGGAATAATCTCTTTCAAATTCTGAAGGTGGCAGGGGTAAAATACAGGGAGCGAAAGGCTATTTACAATTTGTACAGAAACCAGATGGCAGTTATAAGAGTCGAGGGACATGAAAGGGAAGCAGCGGTTGGGAAGGAAGTGAGACAGGGTTGTAGCCTCTCCCCGATGTTATTCAATCTGTATATTGAGCAAGCAGTAAAGGAAACAAAAGAAAAATTCGGAGTAGGTATTAAAATCCATGGAGAAGAAATGAAAACTTTAAGGTTCGCCGATGACATTGTAATTCTGTCCGAGACAGCAAAGGACTTGGAAGACCAGTTGAACGGAATGGACAGTGTCTTGAAGGGAGAATATAAGATGAACGTCAACAAAAGCAAAACGAGGATAATGGAATGTAGTCGAATTAAGTCGGGCGATGCTGATGGAATTAGATCAGGAAATGAGGCACTTAAAGTAGTAAAAGAGTTCTGCTATTTGGGGAGCAAAGTAACTGATGATGGTCGAAGTAGAGAGGATATAAAATGTAGACTGGCAATGGCAAGGAAAGCGTTTGTGAAGAAGAGAAATTTGTTAACATCAAGTATAGATTTAAATGTCAGGAAGTAGTTCCTGAAAGTATTTGTTTGGGGTGTAGCCATGTATGGAAGTGAAACATGGACGATAAATAGTTTGGACAAGAAGAGAACAGAAACCTTTGAAATGTGGTGCTACAGAAGAATGCTGAAGATTAGATGGCTAGATCAGGTAACTAATGAGGAAGTATAGAATAGGATTGGGGAGAAGAGGAGTTTGTGGCACAACTTTACAAGAAGAAGGGATCGGTTGGTAGGACATGTTCTGAGGCATCAAGGGATCACCAATTTAGTATTTGAGGGCAGCGTGGAGGGTAAAAATCGTAGGGGGAGACCAAGAGATGAATACACTAAACAGATTCAGAAGGATGTAGGCTGCAGTACGTATTGGGAGATGAAGAAGCTTGCACAGGATAGAGTAGCATGGAAACCAATCTCAGGACAACAACAACATATAAAGAGAAACGTTGTCAAAAAAAAAAACCTCTCGAAAAGTTCATAGCCCATTTAGTTCCAAGTTTTTCGCGATACTTAAATGAATATTCGGATGGACATGGGCGATACATCTTTTAAACGATAATGTTGTGTTTATGACTTATGATTATGAAACTACCACAGACTCTGAATCGCCAGAAACTTCGTAATCCCACCTATCCTCTGATTAGAGCTATGCGAAATACCGTCACTGAAACTACAGAAGTCCAGCAGCTGGCGACGTCTTTCGTATATTCCTTTTACCACTGATTCCAACCGATTTACCCATTCATTTTAAGCGTCCTCACTTCCATCTATATCTACATATGCATCTACATGGATACCGTGCAAATCACAGAGGCTTCATCGAAGCACCTTCACAACAAATCCTTGTTGTTCCACTCTCGATCAAAACGCGGAAAAAACGAACATAGTATATCTTTCCGTCCGAGTTCTGATTTCCCTTATTTTATTATGATGATGGTTTCTCCGTATGAAGGTCGGCGTTAGCAAAATATTGTCACATTCGGAGGAGAAAGTTGGTAATTGAAATTTCATGAGAAGATCCCGCCACAACTAGAAATGCCTTTGTTTTAATGATGTCCACCCCAAATCCTGTATCATTTCCGTGACACTCTCTCCCCTATTTCTCAATAATACAAAACATGCTGCCCTTCTTCAAACTTTCTCGATGTACACAGTTAATCCTATTTGGAAAGGATCCCGCGCCGCGCAGCAGTACTCCAAAAGAGAACGGACAAGGGTAGTTGTGCAGACAGTTTATTTAGGAGATCTGTTGCATCTTTTAAGCGTTCTGCCAATAAATTGCCGTCTTTGATTCGCCTTCCCCACAACATTTGCTATATGTTCTTTCCAATTTAAGTTGTACGTAATTGTAATTCCTGGGGATTTAGCTGAATTTACAGCGTTTACAGTTGATCGATTTATCGTGTAACCGAAGCTTAACGGATTCCTTTTAGCACTTGTGTGGATGTCTTGGAGGTGGTCAAAGAGATGGGAGAGGAGGAGATGGGGAAGGAGAATTGGGGGGGGGGGGGCGGGGGGAGTTATGGTGTGTATCCATCCAATACCCATACATATTCTGAAGCATTGCCCAGTTTCAGATAATCACTCCAAAATCTGTTGCTAATCTGTCAGCTCAGAAGCTAGCGTTGTGAAATTAAACATTCTAGAAACGTGTGCTTTCTCTTTTCTTCATTTTCCCTTTAATCAGACTGAGCCACAGAAATCCGTGGTCAGGTACAGCTGGTTTCAAATAATTGGCGACACTGAGAGAAATATCAGCGTACATGTCGTAGATTTGTGTGTCGACAATAATCACCGTACTACTTGTGGATGGACTGTTAACTGCACATGAACTCTATTCTCCATCATTGCTTGACCAGACATGAAAATAACAATAAAATGGAGATGCTTCCTTGATAGTCTGTAACTACTCTCATTAATTCACATACAGGTTTTCAGTTTATTATACTATTACCAAATAGCAGCAATGCCGAAACCACTAACAGAATCGTGTGTGACAGAACAGAGATGTTAGTGATACAGATTTCAGTGAAATCTCAGTACGTCGCACATCATCTGAGTCGCGACATCGTCGCCAGGTGACGGCGTATGTTCTGGGTAAACACTTGTTGGAGAACATTTCTGGGTAAATAGTTGTTGGAAAACATCAAGGACGTGTTTCCTTTCCTGTTATTATTTGAACTGAACGCTACTGTGGTCTTATATTGTAATCCTGCAGCTAACTGAAATTCTGCAAAACGATATCGAGCCATACAATGCATACAGACTGCAGAATGTGACTTCCTTTGCAACACGCGGATTAAATAAAGCTACATTGTGAATATGTTATCAGCGATATTTCTATTTGAAGGTTATTGCTTGAAGATGAAGTAAACGGAATAACCACGCGATCGAGAGGGAGGAGGGCAGAGTATGGCTCTTTCTCAAAACGCCGTGTCTGTTTATTTAAAGTCTGCATCTCGGCCCTGTAAATTTGAGGATGCTATTTCCCTAATGTCTTTTTCTGAGTGTAACTCGTCGGTTAGCCTGTTTGGACCCATTCTCCTTACGTGCCCCATGAGCTGGGGTGTTCGCATACGCATTTATAACTGTAATTTCAGGGATTTGCTGCATATTTTAGCCCGGGATTTTGGGTTTTTTGGTAGCAATATTTCTGTCATAATCTTACGTTATTTACTTTTGGCTGTCATTTTTAATGTGTAGTGATGCAGTGTAAGTGTTTCTGATGCGTAGAGCACTTGTGGTATGATCACTGTTGTGTAATGTTGGCTCTTTTTAGTTGCAGAAGAGGCATTCTCTGCTGTGAATAATTTTTATTAACTGAAATGCAGTTTCTAATACTGAATTCTGTGTGCTTTGGCTTATTGTCGTTAGTGCTTTCAGAGATCCATTCACGTAAGTATTTACTTTCTTTAACATGAAAAATTTTATTATGAGGGCGAGCTGATAAATAAGTCTACTGAATCTTTTAATGTGAATACTCTTAAAGCTTTTTGATGAAAACAAATGTTATTAACATTCTGCGTATTTGTTTTTCATGTCTACATATTTGCAGCCCTCTGTCGTTTGAGGACTCCGAATTGTAGAGTGAGACATGGCGGTGTGTACCATAGCGTCCCAACTTGGCCGCATCCGATTTTCATGTTTGATGAAGCGGTGCAATCAAAGGTGAGGATATGGCTCCTCCAAGAGAGTAAAAAATTCTACATCGATGGTATCAACAAACTGGTATCTCGTTGCAGTCAGGTAGATGCAGCATTTCTTGATTTCCTGGACGACTATGTTGAGAAATAAATATATGGACATAAAGAATAAAGCTGTAGAATGTTAATAAATTTGTTTTATGTAAAAAGCCTTAAGAATTTACAGTAAAAAATTCAGAGGCTTTACTTTTCAGCTCACCCTCGCAAAAATTTCAGCTCACACAGGGAAATTTTTGCCAGTCGTATTTTTTTAAAAAAATTTGAAATTGTAGTCTAATTGTTCCTGCTTGTTGCTGCTGTAAATCAAGACTATAAACTAAAGAACGAAAAACGTAACTGATAAAATGAAGTAGTTCGCAACTCAATAATACCTGTTAATAATGTCATCTAAGAACCACGCTGAGTTTGAGAATTAGGACAAACAAAAATGTCGTCCGCAAGGCGTTGCAGTTGATGCTTGTGCGCCATAGTTGAGGTTAAGGACAGTGCTGGAACAAAAGGCGGCAGGTCAGACGCACAGCGAGGAGAACTCCGCTGGTCAATGTCGTTGCGCCAGGCGACCTCTCTTCATATCGGTCGATAACCTTGAACCACCTCTTTTGCCAGTAGTTGCCTTTCACGGAAAAAGATGGTGCTGCTTGGCTTCTGAAGTTGTACGCGTCTGAGAGCACTACTGTAAACAGCCAGCCCAATTTAATTATAGCACTACTGCAGAGATGATTGGTACACAGACTGTTCCATAATTCCTATTACAGGCTTCTACTAGTTGTAGATGGGTCTTACTAGATAAGGTTTTGACATAAATCTATGGTCGGAAATGTACCGTTTGGCTTCCAAACGGTATATTTACGTAAATTGGTTCGTTATCAAAACTTGATCTATTAAAGACTCCTCTACAACACCTACACTATGTGATCAAAAGTATCCGGACATCTGGCTAAAAATGACTTAAAAGTTCGTGGCGCCCTCCATCGGTAATGCTGGAATTCAGTACGGTGTTGGCCCACCCTTAGCCTTAATAACAGCTTCCACTCTCGCAGGCACACGTTCAGTAAGGTGCTGGAAGGTTTCATGGGGAATGGCAGCCCATTCTTCACGGAGTGCTGCACTGAGGAGAGTTATCGACGCCAGTCGGTGAGGTCTGGCGCGTAGTCGGCGTTCCAAAACATCCCAAAGGTGTTCTATAGGATTCAGGTCAGGACTCTGTGCAGGCCAGTCCATTACAGGGATGTTATTGTCGTGTAACCACTCCTCCAGAGGCCGTGCATTTTGTACAGGTGCTCAAATCGTGTTGAAAGATGCAGTCGCCATTCTCGACTTGCTTCTTTAACAGTGGGAAGCAAGAAGGGGCTTAAAACATCAATGAAGGTCTTTGCTGGGATAGTGCCATGTAAAACAAGGGGTGCAAGCCCCCTCCATGAAAAACACAACACACCATAACACTACCGCCTCCGAATTTTACTGTTGGCACTACACTCGCTGGTAGATGACGTTCATCGGCCATTCGCCATACCCACACCCTGCCATCGGATCGCCACATTGTGTACCGTGATTCGTCACTGCACATAACGTTTTTCCACGGTTCAATCGTCCAACGTTTACGCTTCTTACACTAAGAGAGGCGTCGTTTGGCATTTATCGGCGTGATGTGTGGCGTACGAGCATAAAATCCAAGTTTTCTCACCACCACCTAACTGTCATAGTAATTGCAATGGATCCTGATGCAGTCTGGAATTCCTGTGTGATGGTCTGGATAGAAGTCTGCCTATTACAATTTACGACCATCTTCAACTGTCGGCGGTCTCTGTCTCTGTCAATCGACAGACGAGGTCAGCCTGAACGGTTTTGTGTTGTACGTGTCCCTTCACATTTCCACTTCACTATCACATGGAAAACAGTGGACCTAGGGATGTTTAGAAGTGGGTAAATCTCGCGTACAGGCGTATGGCACAAGTTACACCCAGATACTTGACCACGTTCGAAGTCAATGAGTTTAGCGGAGCGCCCCATTCTGCTCTCTCACGATGTCTAAAGACTACTGAGTTCGCTGATATGGAGTACTTGGCAGTAGGTGGCAGCACAATGCACCTAATATGAAAAACAAATATTTTGGGGGTGTCTGGATACTTTTGATCTCGTAGTGTAGAAGCCTGTAACAGGAATTGTGGAACAGTTTGTAGATATGGATGTCAGTGATGTTGATAAACAGCTTAAATCACTAAAAAGCAAACAAAGCTCCAGGTCCCAATGGGACCTCTATCATATACTATCCATAATTTGTGTCTGCGTTAGCCAGTCTTTGCAGTAGATCCCTCAGTGCAACCAGCATGGATCCGGATACATCGATCATGTGAAACCCAGATCGTACTTTTCGTACATGACCCACTCAAAGCCATGGATCTAGACAGTCAGGTGGACGCAGCATTTCTTGATTTCCGCAAAGCATTTGAATGAGTGTCGCTCCTATGCTTATTATCGAAAGTACGATAGTATTGGTTATCAAACGAAATTTGTGACTGAATTTAGGATTTCTTGGTAGAGAGGACACAGTGTGTTATGTTGGATGGAGAGTCAACAACAGATGTAGAACTGACTTCGGGAATGCCCCAGTGAGATGTGTTGCCGCCCGTGCTGTTCATGTCGTACATTAATGACCTTGTGTACAGTATTAATAGTAACTTTAGACTTTTCACAGATAGTGCGGTTGTGTACAGTGAAATAGTATCTGAAAAAAAAACCGCACAGATATTCAGGCGCATCTTGATAAGTTTTCAAAGTAGTGCAAAAGATTAGAAATTTGCTTTAATGTTCCTTTACAAAACGAAAGAACGTAGTATCCTCTGACTACGTTATCGACAAGTCACATCTGGAATGGGTCAACTGACACAAATACCTGAGAATTTGTATGGATATGAAATGTAACCATTACATGACTAGTCGTAGGTGAAGTGGATGACAGAGTTCGGTTCAGTGGTAGATTACTGGGGAAATGCAAAACACTCGTGCGATCCATCCTAGTATACTGCTCAAGTGTGAGGGATGAGTATCAGACAATACTAACAGGGAATATTGAGCGTATACAGAGAATGGTAGCGCGAATGCCCACAGGTTTCTCTGGCGCGTGGAGGAGCGTCACGGAGATTCTGAAGAAACTGAACTGATAGATACTTGAAGATAGACGCAAACTGCTGGGCAAGTGAAGCAGAGCAACAAACATGGAGGCATTGCATGTAATACTAACGCAAATTGCCACAGCACTTGGAAAATGGGGATAAAATCCTGAAACGAGTCGTGCTATGCATGTGAAAACGTAACTGGTCGTCCGCAACTCGTGGTCGTGCGGTAGCGTTCTCGCTTCCCACGCCCGGGTTCCCGGGTTCGATTCCCGGCGGGGTCAGGGATTTTCTCTGCCTCGTGATGACTGGGTGTTGTGTGATGTCCTTAGGTTAGTTAGGTTTAAGTAGTTCTAAGTTCTAGGGGACTGATGACCATAGATGTTAAGTCCCATAGTGCTCAGAGCCATTTTTGAACTTAACTGGTGCAACGTATTATTATTTAGATCATTATCGACACGGCTACGGAACTTTTAAAAACTTCGTTTATGATAAATGTAATTGTATTTATAATGTTTAAAAAGTAATCGAATTTCTTTTGTGTCGATTAATGACTGTTCATTGAACGTGGGTCATCATTTCACGTCACAAACGAAACAGTCGTGACAGTGGCAGCTGGTAGCTAGTACCAGAAAAGGAGATGTTGTTTCCTCTGCTGAAAATATTAAGAATAGTGTTTTCAACGAGTGAGACAGTAACTGGTGACTAAAGATCTTCAAAACTTTTCCGGAGGTTTCGGATGAAAAATTACGTGAAGCCTGCATTGTAAAAGAAAAAAAGATATCTTTCATCATGTTAATGTACAGGCCAACAAAGGTATTTTGGCTAAAGGAAACCTGAGAGATTTGGTGTATGAAGCACTGCAGCATTCAGATTTGCCACCCACTTCCTTCCACTTGTTCTTTTACCTAAATATAATTTGTGGCTGGAAATCGTTTTGACCAGAGTGTAGGGTTGATGAAAGCCACAAATGGATATTTCGCACACCTTCTAAAATCCGCTCACTTGAAAAATATTACAGAAAGGCTATTGAGCTAAGAAAGTAATTCATCGAAAAATAACAGCATCTCTAACCTCAGAAAAAGCAGTTTGACTGACCGTCCGAGAAAATTTCTTTAATTTGATCCCCAAATCCGCACAGTGAACTGTGCATGTATGACGTATTTCAATAATGTGAGATACTGTCTGATAGTCGCTTAAGACTATCATCCTAATGTCGTTTTATGAAGCAGATTTTGCCACAAAAATAGCTTTTTAAGAGGTCAGACAGCTTTCGCTCCATCTGTTGACGCGACGGCCTTCGGACGAATCTGAAGGCATTCCGTGAAATATTTTAAAAGGTCATCCACTGGACAAGCCCGATGGCCAACAACAGCGTGTGAAATACGAACACCATGAATTCATTGTCCCAGGAAGGGGAAACTTTATTGACACATTCCTGGGGTCAGATACATCACATGATCACACTGACAGAACCACAGGCCCATAGACACAGGCAACAGAGCATGCACAATGTCGGCACTAGTACAGTGTATATCCACCTTTCGCAGCAATGCAGGCTGCTATTCTCCCATGGAGACGAGCGTAGAGATGCTGGATGTAGTCCTGTAGAACGGCTTGCCATGCCATTTCCACCTGGTGCCTCAGTTGGACCAGCGTTCGTGCTGGACGTGCAGACCGCGTGAGACGACACTTCATCCAGTCCCAAACATGCTCAATGGGGGACAGATCCGGAGCAAGTTCCCTTGCCGGTCTACGAATGGTAGAACGATGGGTTCGATGACGGTTTGGATGTACTGTGCACTATTCAGTGTCCCCTCGACGATCACCAGTGGTGTACGGCCAGTGTAGGAGATCGCTCCCCACACCATGATGCCGGGTGTTGGCCCTGTGTGCCTCGGTCGTATGCAGTCCTGATTGTGGCGCTCACCTGCACGGCGCAAAACACGCATACGACCATCATTGGCACCAAGGCAGAAGCGACTCTCATCGCTGAAGACGACACGTCTCCATTCGTCCCTCCATTCACGCCTGTCGCGACACCACTGGAGGCGGGCTGCACGATGTTGGGGCGTGAGCGGAAGACGGCCTAACGGTGTGCGGGACCGTAGCCCAGCTTCATGGAGACGGTTGCGAATGGTCCTCGCCGATACCCCAGGAGCAACAGTGTCCCTAATTTGCTGGGAAGTGGCGGTGCGGTCCCCTACGGCACTGCGTAGGATCCTACGGTCTTGGCGTGCATCCGTGCGTCGCTGCGGTCCGGTCCCAGGTCGACGGGCACGTGCACCTTCCGCCGACCACTGGCGACAACATCTATGTACTGTGGAGACCTCACGCCCCACGTGTTGAGCAATTCGGCGGTACGTCCACCCGGCCTCCCGCATGCCCACTATACGCCCTCGCTCAAAGTCCGTCAACTGCACATACGGTTCACGTCCACGCTGTCGCGGCATGCTACCAGTGTTAAAGACTGCGATGGAGCTCCGTATGCCACGGCAAACTGGCCGACACTGACGGCGGCGGTGCACAAATGCTGCGCAGCTAGCGCCATTCGACGGCCAACACCGCGGTTCCTGGTGTGTCTGCTGTGCCGTGCGTGTGATCATTGCTTGTACAGCCCTCTCGCAGTGTCCGGAGCAAGTATGGTGGGTCTGACACACCGGTGTCAATGTGTTCTTTTTTCCATTTCCAGGAGTGTACACCGTTTGTTGCAATATGCTTGGGACAACAGTACATTTTCAGGCGGACAAACTTTCGAAATTGCAGTAGTTACAATTTTCAACAACAGATGGCGCTGCAAGTGATGTGAACGATATAGAAGACAACGCAGTCTGTGAGTGCGCCATTCTGTACGTCGTCTTTCTGCTGTAAGCGTGTGCTGTTCACAACGTGCAAGTGTGCTGTAGACAACATGGTTTATTTCTTAGAACAGAGGATTTTTCTGGTGTTGGAATTCCACCGCCTAGAACACAGTGTTGTTGCAACAAGACGAAGTTTTCAACGGAGGTTTAATGTAACCAAAGGACCGAAAAGCGATACAATAAAGGCTCTGTTTGAAAAATTTCAACGGACTGGGAACGTGACGGATGAACGTGCTGGAAAGGTAGGGCGACCGCGTATGGCAACCACAGAGGGCAACGCGCAGCTAGTGCAGCAGGTGATCCAACAGCGGCCTCGGGTTTCCGTTCGCCGTGTTGCAGCTGCGGTCCAAATGACGCCAACGTCCATGTATCGTCTCATGCGCCAGAGTTTACACCTCTATCCATACAAAATTCAAACGCGGCAACCCCTCAGCGCCGCTACCATTGCTGCACGAGAGACATTCGCTAACGATATAGTGCACAGGATTGATGACGGCGATATGCATGTGGGCAGCATTTGGTTTACTGACGAAGCTTATTTTTACCTGGACGGCTTCGTCAATAAACAGAACGGGCGCATATGGGGAACCGAAAAGCCCCATGTTGCAGTCCCATCGTCCCTGCATCCTCAAAAAGTACTGGTCTGGGCCGCCATTTCTTCCAAAGGAATCATTGGCCCATTTTTCAGATCCGAAACGATTACTGCATCACGCTATCTGGACATTCTTCGTGAATTTGTGGCGGTACAAACTGCCTTAGACGACACTGCAAACACCTCGTGGTTTATGCAAGATGGTGCCCGGCCACATCGCACGGCCGACGTCTTTAATTTCCTGAATGAATATTTCGATGATCGTGTGATTGCTTTGGGCTATCCGAAACATATAGGAGGCGGCGTGGATTGGCCTCCCTATTCGCCAGACATGAATCCCTGTGACTTCTTTCTGTGGGGACACTTGAAAGACCAGGTGTACCGCCAGAATCCAGAAACAATTGAACAGCTGAAGCAGTACGTCTCATCTGCATGTGAAGCCATTCCGCCAGACACGTTGTCAAAGGTTTCGGGTAATTTCATTCAGAGACTACGCCATATTATTGCTACGCATGGTGGATATGTGGAAAATATCGTACTATAGTGTGTCCCAGACCGCAGCGCCATCTGTTGTTGAAAATTGTAACAACTGTAATTTCGAAAGTTTGTCTGCCTGAAAATGTACTGTTGTCCCAAGCATATTGCAACAAACGGTGTATTTCTATCGCTGCTCGTTTAGTTTTTATTGCCGTTTCAAATATACCGGTCATTTTTGAAACACCCTGTATTTACAGCTCGTACAAAATAGATAAATGTTTCAAAGTTTTGCTGACCTTCAAAGTAGCCACCGGCAATGTGTATAACCAGTTGCCAGCGATGTGGAATTCGTAGGATACTCTTAGCAGTGCCAGTTGTGTTGACAGTTCGAGCGGCGCAGTCTATTGCCCGACGAAGTTGTTGCAGTTCTGAAGCGAATGCCGTGAAGCGTTTCGTTCTGTTTAGAAATCGAGTTTAACTCACGAGGGCTTAATTCAGGGGAGTGCAGTAGGTGGTATAGCACTTAGCAGCCCCACCAGTCAAACAAATCAGTAGCACCTTGCACTGTACCAGCTTGAGCATTGTCCTGCAAAATGATGGTCAGGTCCTGCAGAAAGTGTCATCACTTCTGTCTCTGTGCTGTTCATTTTTGGAACACAACCTACGACCAGCTTAGAGACTGAAAAATGTCTTCTTGCATTGTACAAAACGTTCTCCTAGTCACTTCTTAATGAAAATTGCATACTTCATTTGTTTCATCTACGGTTGCGGTTTCTGTCATATGAAAGGTCTTCAGGGGAAATACAGGCACGTTTGACATCAGCCTTCCGTTCGCTAATGGCGGAGTAGACTCTTTCTAGCCCTTCACCAATGTAGAGAGAATTTCCGTTGGCTGCAGATTCAAATTTAGATCTTTGAACTACACACAATGGGCACACGATTGGCCTAATTCATTAAAAGCCGTGTAAGAAAATTACTACACAAATCAACTTGACACTTCAGAAACGTTATTGCGCAACATATAAAAACAGAACATAACCAAATTTCATTAAAATCAGCGCCATGTATGCGCCTCGGTGAAGACTGTTTACATAGCGCCAAATGAGACATATCCCACAACACGAGGCAGTTGAAGAAGGTCGAAGTGTGACTTGTGAAGCACGGGAGTTTCGTATTGTTAACAATATTGTCCCATATTGATGGGGAGCGATCCGAACCGCTGACACTGCTGCTCGAAGAAACGGTATTCGACCATGTCAACTAATGCAGCGAATGACTGCTACGTTGTACAACAGGTAAGTAGAGACCCATATCCAACAGCGGGTTCAGTGGAAACCGTATTCAACACGATTGTAAGGAACGCTTTCTCACGCTACAAAGTGCCACGGTGACTGCAAGAGGGTGAGTGGGTGACCTCTCTGCCCAGCGACCAGTACGTTGTATTCCGTTGATAGCCGGACGTCGGCGACGCCGTCTGCGATGATACCGAGGGCATAGGGTCATGAACAATGTGGAGCGGCGTCGCATTATGTTCTCACAGGGGAAGTCTCTCGGTTCGGACAGGATCTGGTGTTCCAATTGTATTCAGGAGCTTTACGCGTCACTGTGAGTAGAATGGTGAAAGCATTCGATTGCGTTCCTCTTGGTTTCCCCTTTAAATATATACGTGACGTTCCTCAACAAGATGCAGGAAACAATATACAAAATCACAATAGGCATATTTGGCGAAACCAGTATCTAGACAACCCTCAGAATCGCATTCTTGAGCTGCAAAATCAAATGCCATTTGAGTCACATTCTTAAATTCAGCAATTCACACTCTTGTAGTCACCGTGGCACTGTGTAGCGTGAGAATGCGTGCCTTGCAATCCTGTTAAATACGATTTCCACTGAAAACGCTTTTGGATGTAGATCTCTACTTACCTGTTGCACAATGTAGTGTACCAGACAGGGTCGATAGAAGAGATGGAGAAGATCCAACGGAGAGCTGCGCGCTTCGTTACAGGATCATGTAGTAATCGCGAAAGCTTTACGGAGATGATAGATAAACTCCAGTGGAAGACTCTGCAAGAGAGACGCTCAGTAGCTCGGTTCGAGCTTTTGTTGAAGTTTCGAGAACATACCTTCACCGAGGAGTCAAGCAGTATATTGCTCCCTCCTATGTATATCTCGCGAAGAGACCATGAGGATAAAATCAGAGAGATTAGAGCCCACACAGAGGCATACCGACAACATTTCTTTCCACGAACAGTACGAGACTGGAATAGAAGGGAGAACCGATAGAGGTACTCAAGGTACCCTCCGCCATATACCGTCAGGTGGCTTGCCCGTCGCTTGCCAGGAATATTGAAGCATAGGCTGATACACTGAAGCAGACAGCTGGTTATGAATAATAGAATGCATTTTCATTACGTAAACTGTACCTCCTGATTTAAAGTTACTGCAGAGATCCCTTGCAGTGTCTGTTGTCTTTTTAGCGTGTATTTCATATTGCCGAGAGAAATATACATCCAAAGACTGTACTTATTTTGCTGTGTTTGGCGAAGTGATCGTCCATCCAGTGTCTTTACGCGCAGATGAATCATTTACTGTTGTTGTATCCTTGGGACCACTCCAAGAATTACTAAGTACTATATACTTCTGGTGTTTTGACACAATGTCATTAGCAGAGTTCACGAAAAAGGATTTTATATTTTCTGTTGACATTTTCCCAATTGTGCTAGGCTCCAAGTGCGTGTTTTATGGAAAATTGTCTTCAATAGGCTTTTTAACTTTAGGGACGAGAGGTTTTTCCTGAAAGCAAATGATAGGTTTCTTTTTTCTTCTCTCTCTCTCTCTCTCTCTCTCTCTCTCTGTGTGTGTGTGTGTGTGTGTGTGTGTGTGTGTGTGTGTGTGTGTGTGTGTGTGTGTCCGCTCACTGAAAGTCCAACATGTATTCCATGACTATGAGTTGTATTGTGCAGAATGGACCAAGGCAACTGTTGATTTTTCGCCGTTTTTATATATTGTCGGACCAGAAGATAGTTTATAACTAAATCCACTTTGATCAGTGTTCCAAATGCAGTGTGGCTGTATGCGGAAACTTGCAGTTTAATGGTTTACTTCATTGCCAAAACGGGCCGCAGACTAGCGAATATCTTGGTCTTCCTGCACATCTCTGGCTGTCATGAAAGCAGTAATATGTCTGCGGCACATTCTGTATTCTTTCTTGAGACGTTCTATGAAAGTTGCAGAACATTTAAACTCTGTGTGTCCAATTTCTCTTAATTTTTGCATTGCCCAAAATTTCAGGTGGCAGTAATGGACACATTTTCCTTCATTTCTTGCTACATCAATTTGAGAAAAATGTTTTGTTTTGTCTCCAGTTCTTTGATTGCCTTGTTTCCTCTAAACGGATGTTCATTACGTCTTTTTTTCTCCACATGATCAAATATTGCTTTGATGTTCGACGTGCTTTTTGTGGATGGATGTCTCTTCAGTAAAGAGCTGTAGGTCGCAGCTTTACATGGATGTGTACGATAATCATCATAAATACCTTCAAGACGTTCTTACGAAAATAATTTTAAAATACTAACAGTATTGGATTTACGTTCTTGTGAAGGTTCGTGGTCACCAGAACTGTTCGTTTCTCTTTGAGGAACAATGTTTCCACCACTGCCACTAGCGTTACAGTCTTAAATACTATTAACCGTATTGTCGTCTACAAAGTCGTTTTCTTCATTCACTATTTTATACAGCGTAACTTTAGTTGAGCAGTCATATTAGTATTCATGATTCTGGATAATTAGGTCCAAGAAAAACATTGCGCAAGTGTCATCATCCTGTCCTACACCGCCGTCCATTGGACATCATCATCTTAACTTGGATGCAACAATATTTAAAACAATCCAGACAGTAATGGTTTCGATCAATTCTGCTGTATATGTATGACAGTACTGACTCACGTATACTAAAGATGTCAACTATTTGCTGAGGTAACCGACTGAATGGCGTACTAACCCCCAACCCCCTCCTCCAAGACTGCAAGCGCTGTTGTGTACAAACCAAGAGCAACGCAATCACACACCGTAGCAGGTGTGGTTAGATATGTGAGATGGGTCTGTATATAAATGTTTAAACACAGATTCCTGTTAGATCCGAGAGACCTCCCTTGTCAGACGAGAGCTGATTGTCTGTGTTGTGATTCTGGACGTAGGTGTGCAATTATATGTCGAAAGGTCGTAACGTAATGCATCCACAAGCATTGTCGAACTCGATCGTTCTGGTGGTCCACGTGTTATGATGAGGGGAAGTATAATCCTGCATGAGCGTACAGATCTCCAGCTCTTTGAACACGTTGCAATCGATGGTCAGCGTTACTGTGACATCGTACTCCTTCGCCATTTGCATCTTTTCAGGGGTACATTCAGCCCTGACCTCTTTTTTATGGATGACATCGCGCGACCGCGTCGTACAGCGCAGGTTAAGGAACTGTCTGAACTAGAGGATATTAGGCTAATGGACAGCCTGCCCGTTCCCCCGACGTAAATCCTATCTATCACGTGTGGATTGCGTTGGGGAGACGGACAGCAACACGTCGACATGTAGCAACACATCCTAGGAGCTGTCGACCACTTTGGTGGAGGAACGGAAAGCCCTACCACAAGATCTCACCAACCTTGTGGCCAGCAGTGGAGCGGGTTGTAGAGCAAGCATTGCCGTTCTTGGTGAACATACACCTGTTAAGAACCTATGTCCCATTTTTTGTAATGTCCAGGGGACCATCATACATCGCTGTGACTTCAGCATAATTATTGTCTTTGAATAAAACTGTCGTTTCTGTTCGTCTCATTCCGCATTTCTTACCTTCTGTACTGTACTGCACTGTTGCAGTTCTTTTTGTGTCGGTCAAAGTTTCATCGAGCTATGTTACTTGGCAATGACACATCATGCGAAAATTGCATTGTTTCTTAACTGTTGCACACTCGTGTAGGTGTAAGTTGACAAGAATTTGGCATATCATTTATTTAGTGTAGCGGTGATCAGTTCTTTTAAATACGAGGGTCGTCCACAAACTAAGTTCCGTTTGTATTTCTATCCGCGGAAGCGCTACGATCGCAGTTCCGAGCATGCGCGGCAGTTACTCTGACTCCAGGAGAAGACATGTATGCCATTTTCAGATCGCTGCTGCCGACGTGTGCTTTGTAGTGCTTGTTTATAGTGCCAGCCGTAATTGAAAATGCCACTGCGTGTGAAATCAAATCTGTGATTCGTTTTCTAAATGCAAAGAAAGTTAAACCAAAGGATATTCATCGGCAAATCTGCGAGGTTTACGGACAAAATGCTATGATTAGAAGATGGGTCAGACTGTTTAATGAAGGACGTGATCAAGTGCACGATGAAGAACGAAGTGGACGCCCGTCTGTGGTTACTGATGAACTGATTCACGTAATTGAAGAGAAGATTAAGCACAACCGTAAGTTTACACTTAGTGCCCTTTCTAAGGAAGTCTTACACCTGAAATCTGTCCTTGGTGGTCAACGCCGGCCGGTTTGGCCGAGCGGTTGTAGGCGCTTCAGTCTGGAACCGCGCGACCGCTACGGTTTCAGGTTCGAATCCTGCCTCGGGCATGGATGTGTGTGATGTCCTTAGGTTAGTTAGGGGACTGATGACCTCAGGCGTTAAGTCCCATAGTGCTCAGAGCCATTTGAGCCATTTGGTGGTCAACACTTCAACAACTATGACGAGCTGAAAGAACATGTTACCACATGGTTGAATACACAGGCGGCAACCTTTTATGAAAAAAAATGGCTCTGAGCACTATGGGACTCAACTGCTGAGGTCATAAGTCCCCTAGAACTTAGAACTACTTAAACCTAACTAACCTAAGGACATCACACACATCCATGCCCGAGGCAGGATTCGAACCTGCGACCGTAGTGGTCGCGCGGTTCCAGACTGTAGCGCCTAGAACCGCTCGGCCACTCCGGCCGGCAACCTTTTATGAAGAAAGCATACAAAAAATTGTGCCACGCTATGACAAGTGCCTACAAAATTTTGGAAGCTATGTAGAAAAGTAGTTTAACAGTTGCAGATTTTTGTACAATAAATGTTTTTTCTGTATCTGTACACGTTTGGTTTACGTAACCTAACGGAACTTTGCGGAAATTCGTCCTCAAAGGTTTGCATAAAACTCATTTTATCCGAAGCAAACTGGATGCCCTGTTTTCGAGATAGAAGTCTGGCGCGTTATGTTTGCCAACTTCACAACGCGGCTGCTGTGAACAGCGGAAGCTTCGAGGTGCACGTGAGCGCTCGAGCGAAAAGGCCACAGGCAGCCGGCAGAGTGAGCACGCTGCAGTCGCAGGGACACGCGTGGTGCACGTGGGACAGGTCAGGGCGCCCCCACCCACCATCCCGCTGTGCTTTCCGCCTCCGGCGCTCCGCCGCTTTCACTACCACAGCCCACACTGCGCCAGACACGGCGCAGACGCCGCTACCCGCGCTGTCTTAGCGTTACGTGGGCATTAGCTGGAATCTGCGGCAGCAACGGAAAATACTTGCGTTCAGAAAATTACTTTGTTGGAGTAATTTGAAGTGTCTCTCCAAAGTAAAACATTGCTACATGTGATAAAGACAATATGATAGAAAGAGAAGAGGTACTAAAAAATGAGATGGAAGATATAATTTCAAAGAGCACTGGAAGACCTATAACGAAACGAGTCATTTGGAACATATGACATTTCTTCTGAGTAACTGAGATGCTCGTGAGAAGCAGCCGTGACAAAACTATTCCACACGGCTCCAGGAGATACGAGATAGGCGAATTACCCTCATATTTCAAGCAGAATAAATAATTTAAGTTCTAGAGATGGTAGGGTCTGAAATGCGTGAATATTATGGACCCATGAGTTGAACAGACTATGGTTTGCAAAATAATGTCACGAATTATTTACGTATGACGGAAAAATTGTAGAGGGAAGCCTAGGGGTGAAGGTTTGTTTGGGTTCCTGAGGTATGAAGAAACACACTTGGCAAAAGTGACCCTAAAATTTATCTTACAAGATAGGTTAAGAGAAACCAAACCTATGTTTACATCATTTGTACACTACTAGCCATTAAAATTGCTACACCAAGAAGAAATGCAGATGATAAACGGGTATTCATTGAACAAATATATTATACTAGAGCTGACATGTGATTACATTTTCACGCAATTTGGGTGCATACATCAGTACCCAGTACAACCACCTCTGGCCGTAATAACGGCCTTGATACGCCTGGGCATTTAGTCAAACAGAGCTTGGATGGCGTGTACAGGTACAGCTGCCCATGAAGCTTCAACACGATACCACAGTTCATCAAGTGTAGTGACTGGCGTATTGTGAAGAGCCGGTAGCTCGGCCACCATTAACCAGACGTTTTCAGTTGGTCAGAGATCTGGAGAATGTGCTGGCCAGGGCCGCAGTCTAACTTTTTCTGTATCCACAGGACCTGCAACATGCGGTCGTGCATTATCCTGCTGAAATGTAGGGTTTCGCAGGGATCGAATGAAGGGTAGAGCCACGGGTCGTAACACATCTGAAATGTAACGTCCACTGTTCAAAGTGCCGTCAATGCGAACAAGAGGTGACCGAGACGTGTAACCAATGGCACCCCATATCATCACGCCGGGTGATACGCCAGTATGGCGATGACGAATACACGCTGCGAAAGTGCGTTCACCACGATGTCGCCAAACACGGATGCGACCATCATGATGCTGTAAAGAGAACCTGGATTCATCCGAAAAAATGACATTTTACCATTCGTGCACGCAGGTTCGTCGTTGAGTGCACCACCGCAGGCGCTCCTGTCTTTGATGCAGCGTCAAGGGTAGCGGCAGCCATGGTCTCCGAGCTGATAGTCCATGCTGCTGCAAACGTCGTGCAACTGTTCGTGCAGATGATTGTTGCCTTGCAAACGTCCCCATCTGTTGGCTCAGGCATCGAGACGTGGCTACACGATCCCTTACAGCCATGCGGATAAGATGCCTGTCATCTCGACTGCTAGTGATACGAGGCCGTTGGGATCCAGCACGTCGTTCCTTATTAGCCTCCTGAACCCACCGATTCCATATTCTGCTAACAAATGGTTCAAATGGCTCTGAGCACTATGGGACTTAACTGCTGAGGTCATCAGCCCCTGAAACTTAGAACTACTTAAACCTAACTAACCTAAGGACTTCACACACATCCATGCCCGAGACAGGATTCGTACCTGCGACCGTAGCGATTCTGCTAACAGTCATTGGATCTCGAGTAATGCGAGCAGCAATGTCGCGATACGATAAACCGCAATCGCGATAGGGTACAATCCCACCTTTATCAAAGTCGGAAACGTAATGGTACGGTTCCTTCTTACACGAGGCATCACAACAACGTTTCACCAGGCAACGCCGGTCAACTGCTGTTTGTATATGAGAAATCGGTTGGAAACGTTCCTCATGTCAGCATGTTGTAGGTGTCGCCACGGGCGCCAACCTTGTGTGAATGCTCTGAAAAGCTAATCATTTGCATGTCACAGCATCTTCTTCCTGTCGGTTAAATTTCGCGTCTGTAGCACGTCATATACGTGGTGTAGCAATTTGAGTGGCCAGTAGTGTATAATTCACAAGTAAGATAAGCCATATTGTTACAATAATACTTTCGTTGCACAGTGAATAATAAAATACTCCTAATAAATAATTAGCCTGCAAGCGCACCAACACGCAACCATACTGCTGGCTCAGGGCACGTACACCGGCTGCCGACTCGCCCAACTCGCTGCCAGACTCATCACTTTCTGTGGCGTTGCTCCTGACAACCCGACACCGTGCTAAGTGATACGTGCTGTTAAGATGTTTTTTATTTAACAAAAGGTAAAATTAGATTATTTTAATAAGTACATCCTAAGACACTTTTTATCCTTCTATAAATTCTTATTTGGCGTCTCCTTTGATTAATAACTAGAGGCAAAGCTGGTAGGTTTTGACGTGCAAGCCGTATCCCGTTAGGCAGTCACGGCACAGCATGTTCCGCTGTTTCTGCAACAGCTAAAGGCGGGTCACCGAACTCGAGTACCATGTGCAGACTTATCCGTGTTAACTTTCGTTGGTCGCAAATACTGAATAGTACATTGGTGTGACGTTAGTAGTTTGCTATAACACGTAAGATGATATTAGAATTATATTAATACCTTCAGCTGCTAACGGGCGTATCCATCCACGTAAGATGATATGTATTACAACAAAGCAACCATGCCTGTAAGAGCCAGAAAAGCTACCTGAAGACAGCGTGCTGAGGAAATGCATTGTATCAGTTTTATTTAATAATAAAAAAGTGATTGGCTCTGTTTTGTGCTACTTCGGGTTGTTTTTTTACAATGACTGAGTCGTCCTTTTGCAGCACCGAAAAAACTAAAAATCTACTATGTAACGTCCTGCTTTTCGTTTATTATGATGTACAGACCGCCATCTTAGGGAATCAGTATGATCTTCACAGGTAATACATCGGCTGTGGAACACAAATCTCTGTGTCTGTCGCAACTAAAAGGTTTCTGCAAGCGGGGGGTACCTATCTGACTGCAGCCCTAATCATTTTATGAGAATCTCAGATGTGACATATCTATTCCGTGATAACCTTACACGTGAATTCAGGAATATTTTCTGCACCATGTCATGATCGAGTGCTTTCTGCGTTATTCGCCGACTGAACTGTACTACACCTACAATCACTTCTGTGTCAGTGGTACGTTGAACTTCAGCCATCCTGTCGTCCTTTCTTCCAGTAAAAACAGAAGTACATTTTATCTCACGACCTCGTGCACAATCGTCAGAACATAGTTTAGTCCGGCAGTTCACTTAGTGCCCACTACGCAACACGAAGAACACACCTTCAAAATGTATTCCGGTGGTATGTAGATTGCTGCTCTCCAACTTCTGATGTGAATTATGAACAAATATAAATGGAATAAATTCGCGAACAGCAATAGCCGAAATCCATACTGTCTGAAAAATTCAACGTCACATTTTCAAAAGTGTCTAGCGATACCATGACGCTATACATTTAGGACAAGATTTATTTTAGGCAGCAGGTAAAGTGGAGGAGGAGCTGTCACCCTACTAGGTTTCGTAAATCCAGATACTAATTCTCTCTTTGTTATTTCGCAGTATCCGTAGCAATAATGCAAAATAATGATTTACCGATTGATGCTTCAGTTTTATGTAGGGTGCTTCAGGTATTCTACTAACTCTCTCCCCCCGCCACCCCCCCCCCACCCCCCTCTCCCTACCCCCACCGCTCCTTGTGTGTAGTGCACAGAACATTCATATGACCATATGAGACTGTCAGACAAAAGTCTTTGTTTTGGGTATTGTTAAACTCTCGCGTCACACTGGCTTGGAAGTAGGTTATGTCGCCAAAGCGTTAATCCTTCACGTGAATTTCTCAGTACCGTCGTTTGTGTTCGGGAATCAAGGTGCGCGGCCCAAACTTTACACAAACTTTTCTCTTCTCCAAACCTTCTAGAGATTATCTTCAACATTTGATTTAGAATGTTGCTACACTGCGATATGTGGAACATCAACCTTGACACACTACGGCCGCACGTCCACAACCTGACACTGCCCGATCGCAGCTGACTGGTCGAATGCACATCTGTTGGTTACAGTTGATAGTACGGCTGCCACCACACTCATGTCGCTTATATGGTAGGGATAAAATCAGTCTTGGAACCTTTTGGAAGGACTGTGCAAACCACAGGGGTATATTACGAATATATCTCTGTGCTCACCTATTACGATCTTTTTGAAGACGTAGAATCTCATCTGTACTGATCGGTTTCCAGAGTAGTGGAAGGACTGAGAATTGTGGGGGAGGGGGGGGGGGGACGGAATTTCATTAGAACGTAACTCTTGATATAAGTTTATTTGAAAATAACAATGCAAATGGCCCCCCAAACACCCTCAATACGTACCATGTAAGCGTACTAGATAAATACACTTGTAATGAAAGGGGGTATGACAATACCAGTTACAAACATACAAAATTTAAATAACCAAAGCTCATCCAACCTCGAGTAACTTGAAACTTGGAATGTGTCACTATACAACAAAACTTGCTTAGAGGTCTTCAAATTGCAGGTAACGTGCCGCGACAAGGATTTTAGCAGTGCATAATATCTCAACTCCACAGAATAAGATTACAAATGTGTTAAATCAGTAGACCACACGGTTGTCAGTTGTAAACAGCTTTTTTGGCACCAGGAAACAAAACCAACCAGAAGTGCCCTGCCAGCACTGTTGGGCCAAGTCGGTCCCCTATTCACGGCGTAGTCCTCCAAACTCGACGGCCACCGCGCTGACCCGTTCTTGGCTCGCCCGGGCGATATGTTGCCAGCCTGAAAACGTCATACAATGTGCTGGCCCTCTCTTCTCGTTTTGGTGCTCCAGGTGTCTCCCTCGTCTTGTTGTTCCAGCGCCATGTAATCCGGTCGCTACAACAATTCCCTGTCGATTTCTATGGCTATTAGCGCCCACCCGCTCAGTATTACAGGCGCCCTATTGCACGCAACGACAGAACTGCATACGAATCTAGCGGGACCGTACCTCCAAGTGTGTCGCCAGCATCACGATACAGCACTAAACACACGTATTTAGCCTGTAGCGGCCCTGTAAAACTCAGCACTCTCTGTCCTTGAGAGACACAAGAGGAAGGCGCTACAAGAGAGGCACTGTGCGTCACTGAGGCATTTAATGATAACATTACGCACGCTCAAAAAAGAAAGTCAAGCAACGTATAAACTACTATCTCATGTACCTCGCGAAACAACCGTGAAGGTAAATCGGAGAAACTGGAGATCATACAGTATTACTAACAGACACTGTCCCAGAGCAAAATTCGCAAATGGTACCGGAAAGGGAATAAATGATGATTGCGCACGAAATAACTTTTGCTGAATATAGTAAGGCAGCTTGTGGTGTATGGTGATGTAGACGTTGCGCCGAGTACTGACAAGAGACTTCAATGCACAGATAAGCAACGAACATACCCCGTACTTTAAACGAAATACGTATGGCTATAATTAGAATGTTTTTATTCGAAGTGTATGCGGCGAAGGCCTGTTAACTGTCTTCTACAGTTTTGTAATGTATCTAGAAACTCCTACATGACTCTTTCACCTTGTAGCAAAACTGCTGATATGATAACAGTGGTTTGCCACATCGCGGCTACTTCAGTTTTGTGATAAATTTCACGTGTGTTTGCTGAGCACATTTTATGCGAAAAGAGAATGTTAATATTTTCCATTGTGGTACTTCCTTTTTCTTGCCTAAATTAATAACAATTCCTCGATACATAACGGATTTATACTCACCTAAAAGTCAACATGCCTGCTTTTTTTTTTACTGTCTCGGCAGAAGTTAATTATCTTTTTCTAAACCATTGTAATATTCTGTCGACTTTTGCAAGCAGGTTCGCTTCCAAAGAGAACTGAAAAAGGACATCTTAAAACGTCAGAAATGCAGATTATTTCGTCTAGGTTGTACCGTGCTCTGAAGGTTGCGATGTCAACTGTGTAAGCAGTAACATAGACTATGATTTAAGAATCCAGCAACAAATTTAAACTTATAGGTAATGTCTTATAGAGCGTCGTGAACCACAAACAGGAGGAGATGTGCAGTTATAATCTTATATCAGCATTGCTGAATATTCGCCATACTATTTTTTATATTTGGATTCAATTCATTCATTAGCTGAATAGACATTATATTGTCTTTAGTTACTGATGAAAATTACTGCGCAACCATGGAGAGACAGTGTACTATTTTGTTCCTTTCATAATCTGTTCGAAATTATGCCCATCATCAAAACAAGTAGAATATCAGCTTACAAAATTCTCCTTCATCCCTTCAAACATCGCTTGTATAATTCGAATCTCGCAACACGTGGCTTTAATCCTGCCAACTATTTCCAAAATAGCGTCAGAGTTGCGTAAGCAAGTGAATTTACTCTGAACAGCCAAAGCAACTGGTATACCTGCCTAATATCGTGTAGGGCCCTCGCGAGCAAGCGGAAGTGCCGCAACTAGACGTAGCATGGGTTCGAATAACGTCTGAAGAAGTGCTGGAGGGAACTGACGCCATGAATCCTGCAGGGCTGTCAATAAACCCGTAAGATTATAGCAAGTTGCAAGGCATCCCACATAAGCTCAATAATGTTCATTTCTGGGGATTTTGGTGGCCAGCGGAAATGTTTAAACCCAGAAGAGTTTTCCTAGAGCCCCTCTGTAGCAATTTTGGACGTGTGGGGTGTCGCATTGTCCTGCTGGAATTGACCAAATCTGTACGAATGCACAATGGACATAAATGGATGCAGGTGAGCAGACAGGACGCTTACGTACGTGTCACCTGTCAGAAACGTATCTAGACGTATCAGGGGTCCCATATCACTCCAACTGCACGCGCCCTACCCCATTACAGAGCCTCCATCAGCTTGGAGAGTCCCCTGCTGACAAGCAGGGTCCATGGATTCAAGAGACTGTCACCATACCCGTATCCGTCCACCCTCTATACATTTTGAAACGAGACTGCTCCGACCAGGCAACATGTTTCCAGTCAGCAACAGTCCACTGTCGGTGATGACGGGCCCAGGCGAGGCGTAAAGCTTTATGTCGTGCAGCCATCAAGGATACATGAGTGGGTCTTGAATGGTTCGCACGCTGACACTTGTTGATGGCCCAGCACTGAAATTTGCAGCAGTTTGCGAAAGGGTTGCGCTTCTGTCTCGGCGAACGATTCTCTTCGGTCGTCTTTGGCTCCGTTGTTGCAGGATCTTTTTCCGGCCGCAGCGATGTCACATATTGGATGTTTTACCGGATTTCTGATATTCATGGTACACTTGTGAAATGGTCGTACGGGAAAATCGCCACTTCATCGCTACCTCGGGGATGCTGTGTCCCATCGCTCGTGCGCCGACTATAACACAACGTTCAAACTCACTCACACCTTTATAAGCAGCTATTGTAGCAGCAGTAACCGATATAACAACTGCGCCAGACACTTGTTTTCTTATATAGGCGTTGCCAACCTCAGCGCTGTATTCTGCCTGTTTACAATCTCTGTATTTTACGCACGCCTCTAACAGTTTCTTTGGCTCTTCAGAGTAGATGCCTTCGTAGGAAATGATGGACAGAGTTAAGATGGTAGGAGCAAACAGATCATGGAACAGGACCGTACCTTTCGAACAAGGGAACGTTTCCAAATGTAAATAAACGATCTTGTTGAAACTTGGCGAGTATGTATAAGGGGAAAAATAATACTACCTGTGTTCCTTGTCTGCACCGAGATCACTTTTAAGGGGTAAAACACACTCCGAAAGGTGATTTGGCATATCACGTTTAGATGGAATGTTTTCGAAACAATTGTATACAATTTTGATTTTTATATAAAGGTTGAAATGTAATTAACGTTCTTGGACAATGCATAATTAAGTTGCAAAATACACCGCCACTATTAATCAGTTTTGCAAAATGAAAACTTTTGTTACAACATAAATTAAAGAAGCTTTCAAGCAACATACATCCATATGTAATAAAGCTGGTTTCCGAAACATATATTATTGAAAAATAAGCTGTACACAATGGACTGTTGGTGTATTTCCAACTCACCGGTACCGAATTAAAGTATCTAACCATTCATTAAAATTATAATTATTTATTTTACACAAGTTTGTTTCATGTTTTAAAGAGTTATTTTACGTTTTACATTCAATTTTTTTTTGTTTTGTTGATTGAAAATAATAAGTAACTTTATTATGATACAAAATCATTACAGTAATGATAATCAGTAAAGAAATGCTTAAAACATAACGTTTTTTTCGTTCACGCACATAGAATGAACGAATTTTTTGCGCATAATATGCACAACGGCGAACACAATACAAAAAAAATATGGAGGATTTCAAACTGACGGGGATGATCCTCTAGGTATTTTGATTGTATCAGGCATATTTCAGTGCGTTGGCGAGCCTTGACCGTGAGAATTGATTATGTACTAGTGACTGCAGCCTGATTCTATTGTTTTTCAATTGCAGATTGACATCATAATCATTCAACATAACTACTTCTGAAAATCTTCTCAAAAATTTATTCCAACATTGAAAGCCATTTTAGTCCCACCTGTGCCTTCGAGCCCTTTGGGATAACCATATGAACAGGTTTCTTTTCCTCGGGCACAATGCTCAAAATATTTCTTTTTCACACCGACTACCTATCTTTTTACTAGTAAAAAAAAACTAATGTTGGACAAAGAATTCGAGAATCTCTTTTTGAAGCTCCAAATATCGTTGTGATAGCTTCGAAATTTGGTGAACAAACATTTGAGCAGGTAAAAAGATATTTAAAGTATGTTTTCTTTGGCAATGAGGGAGAAGAATCTGTATTATTGTTAGATTCTTGAGATGTTGTGGATCTTTCTTCTTTGAGTATGGTTTATCACAAAAATAGCATGACGCATGTACCACAGTCAAACACAGACTTAAATAATTCCGCTCATGTTACGACAAACAATACGTTATGTTGGCATATACTTTTAAGTTTATGTGTCTCTGATGTGCCTTGCTTACCTTTTTCTTAAATTTATGCACTCTTGTAAAGACTCGGGCTGCAAATACGGACATACTCATAGGTCACTGAAACGGTAGTCACTGTCAGGTAGACCAGTCGTCTAAGCTCTCTCGTTCCTAAGTTACAGGGTACCCAGGAAGTGGCTTTACACTTGCAATTATTTCTTCTTCTTCTTCCTCCTCCTCCTTCTCCTATTCTTCTTCTTCTTCCTCCTCCTCCTCCTCCTCCTCTTCTTCTTCTGTCACGTATTAAACGCTATGGACTACGTGTACTTGAACTGTTTTTCCTTTTTTTTTCCTTCCGCATTTATCTCATCATTCTTCGATATTTCTCTCTTCTTTCTTCTGTCCGCGTGGAGTCCTGTGATTTCTTTCTGAGTGGCAAGCTTCCCTCAATATCTTGTGGAGTAATGTGGAGTTTGTCTACGTCTCTTCCAGCATCTTTGTGTTATCCATTTTTAATTTACGGAGGTAAGTCAACAATATTTTTGTGAGTATTTTTGTCTTGTGATGATTTTATTGAAACTTTAATAACAGTTATTTGTCCAAAACGTCTGTATTTACACCACCATTATCTCTGCACAGCATGATACGCCTCCATGTCCTCCTCCTTATCCGCCTTAGCAGCTACAGTCTTACATTTGGAAGCCTTCAAGCACACTTGCCCTCAGAGCATCATTGTCTACGTACCACTTCTTCCTGACATTTGATTCGATGTTCCCCGAAGGGGGCGGTTTAGGTCCTCGCCCGATAGTTCACTGATAGTCTTTAGCCGGAACGCTTGGAGGCCTAAGTAAATTTTCATGTAGATTTGGGCTGTGTTCCTTTTAGTTCCATGCTCTGCAGCCCGCTTCCTGATCGACCTACAGCGTGAACACATCACTGGTGCACTAACTTCAGCACGTTTCTCTTCGGGTTAATGGACGACCTGAAGGGTGGGGGGGGGGGGGGGGGGCAATGAAAACAGTTTATAAGTGAAAACCTGTCTTGTGATCGATGTTTGGCGATTTGATGGCTCGTTACCAAACCTTTCACGAACCTACCCATCACCTGTCATATTTTCATAGTTATACATCCGTTCACAGACACACATCCTTGTCACTAAGTGCTCCTCCAAAGTGAAGCTGCTGGTATCTGCCACTGTTCTTCATTAGAAACGAAATGGCGAACACTCAACTGGTCAACGCACAGAATTTATTCTCCTCCCTAGACAGCCAAGTGATACACGGCAGTCACTTTACATTTCAAGCGCAGAACACTGTTGTCATGTCAATGATCAGGATGGGATTTTAAAAACTTAACTATCTTAACATCTTATTCTGTCACGTACATTTAGTCCAGGTGTGAAGGGACTTTCTCGCCATACTGTAGGTCAATTCCGGCGGCCCCCCACGCCGGGCCAGAAAGATGTGACATCAGTCTGGATGAACGCTGAGTATCGCTGCAGCGGAGAGTGGCGGAGCGTGCCATGAATATGTAGCGAGCACCACCTGCTGTCCTGAAGCGACCTCGCCGCTCGCCTCTGAACCAACTGCTGCGGCAGGCGCTCTCTGACAGTAACGGTATTGCTCAAAGCCACGGCACACGATAATGTGAATGCGAGTAGTGGAGAAGAGAGAGAGAGAGAGAGAGAGAGAGAGAGAGAGAGAGAGAGAGAGAGACTTCTTTGCATAACAAAAACAGCGGCCGTCGTTCAACTTTCCGGAGCCTGTCACCTCTTCCGCTCTGTTTACACCTAGCAATGTACACCATTCTAATTATGGAAACTTATCTCATCGTATGCTGCTTCATGGTTGTGTAATCCAACACCGAGGGCACCGCATACGGTGTAGTAACTTGCAATTGCTTGATAAGATCGTGTGTAGCAAATGAAACAGAAGACCGTTACCTCCCATCCATCCCCACAATATTTTGTAAGTTTGGTTGAGGTGTATTACACAGAGAGCTACTAAATGGCGTTGCAGTTATTTAGTTACATGTTAAAAACGGACTCCCGCTACAGGAGATGCTCAGAGTTTTGTCCAGACGCATCGAGGTACACCTGACATGGACCTGCAGTGACCGGCGCACCCTCTCGAAGATACCTGCTGTATCTCGAAGACTCCTGCTGTCGCAAAAATCCTGCGCACTAGGTCCTCCGGCGATGTAGTAGGTGCTCATTGCACAAGGCTCTTCAGATACATCATTCATCATGTTCGGCAGAACCTCTAGCAAGAATACGAGATACGTGCGACCATCATATCGGTCCGGGAGAATGTACGGCCCAATTAGACAGTCTCGTACGATACCAGACCACACGTTAAGGATAAATTTACGTTGCGAGGCATATGTACCTGTAACATGTGGGTTCACATCCGCCCACGTATGTAGGTTGCAAACGTTCATCACATACTCGAGTGAGAACGTAACGTCATCGGTAAAGATGACACCTTCCGTGAAACTTCGGTCTCATGACTATAGCTCCCTCTCGCGGCGTTTGCGACCGCCGGTCTCTGCGTGATTACTGGTCCTTGTTGCATGCATGTTCGATGTGCCTTGTCAATTGTAAACTTTTTAAGATCACGCTGTATAATAAGCAAAGCAGACGCCAACGGCGGCTTACACTACTCGTTGTGCTCCTGCATGTGATACGACCTCTTCCCCTTGTCTAATCGACACTCACTGCAAAAGTGAAAGGCACGTTATGTTCCAAAAACACGTATGATCAGGGATCGAACCCAATCCTTAGGATTTATTGTCAAGCTTGTAAATATGGCTGTGACTCTCCAATAACAAAATATGTTCTATACAAACTAGTGTGTACCATTCCTTTATTTTTTTTTGCTATTTCGTGGTAATTACAAAATAAAACTTTTCAAGATCCTTTGTCGAGAAATACGTCTATTTCAGTTGCCACACAGTCATATTCTGAACACTGGAAGTACGTATGGATAACCATATAATTACATAAATGCCGATGAAACAAAATGCTCATGCGAGTAAAACTGAATGAAGAATTCAACACGTGACATCACAGTATCAATACACTTTAATCCTTCTTTGTTAAGTTTATCTTTTCACAAGAAGGAAACGAGTTAGAATATACGCTAACTTATATAATATTTTCACTGCTGAATACGATACTTAAGGCAGAAATCAGCGTTATAATAGAAATTAAGTACATGACGTTACATAAACGTTTAGTATTACTCGTGTTAAGCTGAAGGAAACCCAGTACGAGCTTTGGGAATTACCCTCTACGCAATTTGTACTCTCGTTCGTAAATCATCAACAGAGGCACTTGGAGACCTGTGATCAACAAGAAGACAACCGACACCAGGTGTAGGACAGGTAGGCAGTAGTGGCAGCAGCCATACTTCGAAGGGCTTCCATGCTACAGACATATGAGGTGGGGCATAGTCCTACTGGGATACATGGCATCAGAACTACAGCAGGAGGCAGGAGTTGAAAATACCGCTTCAGTTGTAAATTACTTTATTTTCACACAACCGGTTCCGGACTGTTATAAGCGTATCCTCAGGTGTCGTGGCTGTGGTGTGGTCCCTGAGTGCCGCGTGTATCAGGCGGGGTGTGCTGCCTATGAGCGCAGAACAGTTCATAGGCAGCACACCGCGCCTAGTACACGCGGCACTCAGGGACCACAGCACATCCACGACACCTGAGGATGGCCTTATAACAGTCCGAAACCAGTTGTGTGAAAATAAAGTAATTTACAACTGAAGCGGTATTTTCAACCTCTGCTATAATTCTCAGTTGCGGAGGTTCTACCAACAGGATTGTTTGTATAGCAGGAGGGGGAGCACACACGGCTCTAAATCCACCCTTACGCAGCTATCCTGATTTGCTATGAAAACGTAGAAGCTAAGACAGCACTGTTGTATCTAGTGTACCCACGTAGTTGGGGATCGTTTTCTCGGAACTCAACGAGGTTTCTGTCATCACTGTAGCAGCTAAATGTATGAGCATGTTTTTGTAGGACATATTACAGTGGGCTTGTCGGAAAACAATACGTTTTGCCACTTAGTACTCGAAGAACGACGTTCACCTGCCTGTTCAAGTCTATAACATCTGGGCAATGAAAGACATTGCAATGGCACACGTACCAACAGCCTCGCCAGCGACAGAGTGCCTCAAAACGTCAGCGCAGAGGTTCACGCTGTAACTTTATTACAAGATTAAATTGGAGGAGGAGAGGTTGGTGGGGGGGGGGGGGGGGGAGAAAGGAAAGGGAAGTGATTATTGATATCAGTTGCATTGATTCTTTGGGCGGTATCAGCCTGAACGTACAAACACCACGCAATCCTGTAACTCATTCGCCTCGATGGGTAATGGATCCACCACACACCATAATACAGAAGAAAAAAAGGCCGTCCAGCACAGAAAATCTCCAACTTGATCAGGAATCAAACCCACGACCCCAGGATCTGGAAATAGCGACGCTAACCACTATAGCACGAGTTGCGAATATCAAAGCTTATGTTTCGTCTTTAAAGACATCGTAATCTACCGGACGTTAAACCTTAGTCCTGCTTTACTTAATTCGGGCCAACCTTTCGGAGCGTTGTTCTGTTCCATATACCCTACTGGCGATTAAAATTACTACACCACGAAGATGACGTACTACAGATGCTGTGATATGCAAATGATTAGCTTTTCAGAGCATTCACACAAAGAAAGTTTCCAAACGATTTCTCATAAAAAAACAGCAGTTGACCGGCGTTGCCTGGTGAAACGTATTTGTGATGCCTCATGTAAGGAGGAGAAATGCGTACCATCACGTTTCCGACTTTGAAAAAGGTCGGATTGTAGCCTATCGCGATTGCGGTTTATCGTATCGCGACATTGCTGCTCGCGTTGGTCGAGATCCAATGACTGTTAGCAGAATATGGAATCGGTGTGTTCAGGAGGGTAATACGGAACGCCGTGCTGGATCCCAACGGCCTCGTATCACTAGCAGCCGAGATGACAAGCATCTGTTTGTCCTTGTGCATCAGTTTGTCCTTAGGATAATTTACGTTAAGTGTGTAAGCTTAGGGACTGATGACCTTAGCAGTTAAGTCCCATAAGATTTCACACACATTAGAACATAGCACTATCAGCTCGGAGACCGAGCGAGGTGGCGCAGTGGTTAGCACACTGGACTCGCATTCGGGAGGACGACGGTTCAATCCCGTCTCTGGCCATCCTGATTTAGGTTTACCGTGATTTCCCTAAATCGCTTCAGGCAAATGCCGGGATGGTTCCTTTGAAAGGGCACGGCCGATTTCCGGCAAATGCCGGGATGGTTCTTTTGAAAGGGCACGGCCGATTTCCCCGCCGATTTCCTTCCCCATCGTTCCCTCACCCGAGCTTGTGCTCCGTCTCTAATGACCTCGTTGTCGACGGGACGTCAAACACTAATCTCCTCCTCCTCCTATCAGCTCGGAGACCATGGCTGCGGTTATGCTTGACGCTGCATCACAGACAGGAGCACCTGCGATGGTGTACTCAACGACGAATTTGGGTGCACGAACGGAAAAACGTCATTTTTTCGGATGAATCCAGGTTCTGTTTACAGCATCATGAAGGTCGCATCCGTGTTTGGCGACATCGCGGTGGACGCACATTGGAAGCGTGTATTCGTCATCGTCATACTGGCGTATCACCCGGCGTGATGGTATGGGGTTCCATTGCTTACACGTCTCGGTCACCTCTTGTTCGCATTGACGGCACTTTGAACAGTGGACATCACATTTCAGATGTGTTACGACTCGTGGCTCTACCCTCCATTCGATCCCTGCGAAACCATACATTTCCGCAGGATAATGCACGACCGCATGTTGCAGGTCCTGTACGGTCCTTTCTGGATACAGAAAATGTTCGACTGCTGCCCTGGCCAGCACATTCTCCAGATCTCTCACCAACTGAAAACGTCTGGTCAGTGGTGGCCAAGCAACTGGCTCGTCACAATATGCCAGTCACTATTCTTGATGAACTGTGGTATCGCGTTGAAGCTGCGTGGGCAGCTGTACCTGTACGCCATCCAAGTTTTTTTTGACTCGATGCCCAGGCGTATCAAGACCGTTATTATGGCCAGAGGTTGTTATTCTGGGTACTGATTTCTCAGGATCTATGCACCCAAATTGCGTGAAAATGTAATCACATGTCAGTTCTAGTATAATATATTTGTCCAATGGATACCCGTTTATCATATGCATTTCTTCTTGGTGTAGCAATTTTAATGGTCAATAGTATGCACAGCTAAGGCGTTGCTAACCTCATCTTGGCCCTTGTGCGAAAGCTCGGCGAGTGGAAGGAACGTACGGCCGCCGGCCACCCGGGGGGCGCGGGCAGGCGTGTCAGCGGCGCTGGCTCTGTGTAATTGAATTAGTGGGGCGTGCTGTGCTGGGCTGCGCTGTGCGGTGGGCCACGGCACATAAAGCGCAGGCGGCGGCTTATCCGCCGCTATCGGCCGGAATTAAGCCGATAAATATCTGGCCGGCCGTATTTCTGCCCGCGCGCCGCCATTAGCCCAGCTACGGCACGGGCCTAGCAAGCTAGAGCTGCGGGCACTGCGAGTAACTCTGTACTGCGGCTGTCTCCTCAGTAGTCGTGACCTTTCCTTTTGTACTAATCTTGTGTATGCTCTCTGCAACCTTGATGTTCGATGGTGGAGTCGTCAAGCACGCGCGCACTCCCTCTTGGACCGCCGACACCCTAATGGGTGCTGACGTGGAAGAGAGACGGATTTACAGTTCATAAGAGTCGCCTTCGGAAATACGTAGACTTCAACGAAATTTCAATATGATTTATGCTGTTTCCTCTGGAAGATACAGCTCAGTCACGCAGTGAGAGAGTGGCACAGAGCAAGATCAGTATCAAGAGATGTGCAACATACTTACTCTCAGACGCCATAGAGGGCGCACACAACGTGGACTTCGTTATGATTCTGACGAACGTCGCGCAAACCGTTCCCAAGTGGATATAAATCCACCAAACGAGGACCTAAGTGGACGCACGGCTCTACTCAGTCTGTATCTGCATTTAGTTCGATAGTATAAACACCATGCCTCGAGACAGCATCAGGACTATCTACAATCGCCGCTCCGAAAATCTCAACTAGACATTGCGTAAGTGACCGTTGTTACCGTTCACAAAATTCAGAACTGGACCAGTGTTCAAATACACTTCAGTGGAAGTCACGTTACTGGGGTCACAAAAGTCATGGGATACCTCGAAATAACTCCTTTTGCCCGGAGTACTGCAGCAACTCGACGTGGCATGACTCAACAAGTCGCTGAAAGTCAACTGCAGAAATATTAAGCTGTGATGTCTCTATAGCCGTCCACAATTGAGAAAGTGTTGCCCGTGCAGGATTTTGCGCACGAACTGACCCTTCGATTGCGTCCCATAAATGTTCGAGGGAATTCATGACGGGCGATCTCGGTGAGCAACTGATTCGTTCGAAGTGTCCAGAATGTTCTTCCAACCAACCGCAACCATAAAAATCCATCTGTGTTTGGAAACATGACGTCGATGAATGGCTGCAAATGGTCTCCAAGTAGCCGAACATCCAGAGGACACTCCATTCCATGCAAACACAGTTTATACCGTTACGGAGTCACCACCAAGGTGAAATTGTGCGACAGATTTAAAGCTGCCAGTAAAAGCAACAGATAGCTTCATATGAGGTTTTTAAACAAACGTATATACCCACTTTATTTCCAAATTGAATATAAAGCCAAAAATTTTAGACATGTCGTAAATCAACAACATATAATGTTTCCATTCGGTGATATATGTCTCAACTCTACACTGTATCCTGGCTAATGTAACAGAGTTGAGAGTTAATAAACGCTCCTTTTGCAAATGTAACTGTTTTGTGCCAAAAGTTTATATAACCCACAAATTAGATTAACATACAATAACAATTTTGCAGAAAGAAAATAAACAAATAAGCGTACTGAAGACAGCACAATAAGTTCTATGACATGTCTAGGTGAAAACAAAGCTATAAAACGGAGTCCTGCATAACGCGGAATTTCTCTCCAGTTTTTCCTGGTGAAAACCGAATAAGAAGAAAGGCATCATCACAAGGTTTTCTTTTAATAAATTGTGTTGAATTGTTGTTAGTCTGTGTTACCATCATTGTGTCAGATTTTCTCAATCATATTTGTTCCTGTGACTAGCGCGATATAGTTACTATGTGTAATAAAGCCACTTCAGTAACAGTAACTTCTTTCGGCTGCAGGCGCTCCACTTCCTGTCACATTTGCTGAACACAGCTGTTTATTTGAACGAAGATTCTACAAAGTTGAGATCATACATTTACGAAGTGAAACTGTCTCACTATTCTCAGGATTAAGTCATTTTATTTATAAAATTGATCTCTACATTAGCGCGAATATGCCAACTAGAAGTACAGATATGGATGACACCCTAGTCTCTGAAGCTATCATATTCACTATAATGTAAATATATTTGTTAATTAAGGTGACATCATCCTGAAAGGACTGACGAGTGAAACTCTTAATACTAAATGTACAATACATGCGCTACATAGTAAATACAGCGAAATATTCTTAACGAGAACTCTGGGGCTCTCCAAGAAACCTTCAGAACAGCCCAATCGTCTTACAGGCAGCGAGGACCAGATTCCCGCCAGAACTGAAACGACAACACAGTGCTTAGCCTATAGTGTGCCACTGACGCCCTCTATGCATTATTCATCAATGTTACATGTGTGCAGTTAATGGCGTGGAATGTAAAATCTTCAAAGCGTAATTTATCTGACGGACACTGACAATGTTATTGATATAGTCATGTAATGAGCCTAATAAATACGCAGAAGAGCGATCCTGATTGGCTGATCGAGTAAATGCGAGAAGTCTGGGTAAGAGAGAGTCGAGAGCCTGCGACCCGTCAGCGCAACTTGGCGGGCCCGTCCGGCCTTCCAGATTTAGGTTTCCCTAAATCGTTCCAGGAAAATGCCGGAATGGTTCTTTTGAAAGAGGCACGGCCGATTCCGTTCCGTATTCTTTGGTAATCAGAGCTTCCATGTCTGATGACCTCGCTGTAGACGAAACGTTAAACTCTGATCCTCCTTCCTTTTCCCCTTGTCTGCGGTTACCACAATTTGTCAGAATACACAGTTCTTCTAGTGTATTTATGTTCCCGTTACAATCTAGAAAAGCGAAGATTATTCTTCATTACTTTATAATATCCCTACACGAACAAGCCATTTGAATGCTATCTTACTAATTATATCGTTAGGTTAATACACACACTGACACCATTATGGAATAATTACGGAACAATAATACATTATGCTGGTAACTGTCCGTGCAGTAACTGTCTTCTCCTGGGAGAAATTCGCCAACCAGAGAAGCTCTATGTGAGCAGGCATAATTTGTTGTCCATAGGGAGCTTGCGTGGAGTCACTGTTATTATTGAAATAATAGCAATTGATTTTTGACCGTCTTTTGCTTATTGTAAATTGAGCAGCTGTTTCACCATATACTTTTCACGTTCATTGACAAATCATCTGTTGTTCTTATTGTCGTAACATACTTACTTAGGACATAGTTACTTAGGAGCTAACGCTCAGGCCAGAAGTAAAGCGGGTGTCTTGGTCATCCTTTCCTTGGTACACGAGCGGCTGCGCACAGGAGTGAAACAGCAACGACATAATGCTGAGATTCTTTTCAGGTCTCTGTCTTCAGAGACAGTACAGAAAAACTTGGATGTCAGGCTAAAGGAGGTAGCCCCCCTGCGGGTTTGGGGGTAAGAATAGGCCCGCGGTATTCCTGCCTGTCGTAAGAGGCGACTAAAAGGAGTCTCAAACGTTTCGGCCTTAATGTGTTGGTCCCCTAAGGGGTTTGACCACTCTCTTTCAAAATTTTCTGTTAATGCATACCATTTGGGGAAGGACGCCTTATGTGGTGTATTATATATCCATCTTGCCCTAAGATCTGGCACACCCAATATTGTCATGGAGTTGGCCTTACACCGTGCTTCCAGCCACATCAGCTGCTGTGTGTTCTGGGCAGCATACGTGCCCTCCATTATGAACTTCCATCTTCGCCCTCCTGACACATATGGATATTTGACACCCGACATCCAGCACAGTAGCCAGTCCGTTGTGGTGGGGTCGTCATGTACCCTCTTGGTGGTAGCCCCCTGACTACACAGGGATAGCACTGCTGATGCCTGAGCTGCTACCTCCCCACGTATGCCGAGGAGTAGATGCCTATCCCTCTGGGGCATCGGGACTCCCAGCAAAGACCATCCTGCCAGGTGGTCTTTGCTGTGGCTGGGTGGCGCCCGTGGGGAGAGCCCCTGGTCGGAGTGGGTGGCATCAGGGCGGATGACCCGCAATGAAGCGTGGTACATCATCTCTCGCTGGTGGGCCTCCACCAGCAGTCTCTAAGCGATCGAGGTCTAATCTCAACGGCAAGCAATTCAATCCAAGATCATTTCCCTCCCTGGCCACTCCATGGGAGGAACGCATGGCTAAAGACAGCAGTGGAGATTATTCACCCCGGTACCTTGTCTGTACGTGGGTCGATGGTGAATCTTTTATTCAAACTAAGCCTCAGTTTTTTGTGGAGCATTTAGAGGACAAGTTCGGGGAGGTGGAGGGCTTGTCCAAAATGCGCTCTGGGTCGGTTCTCATCAAAACAGTATCCTCTGCCCAGTCACGGAGGTTGCTCACTTGTGACAAGTTGGGGGATGTTTCCGTCACCATCACTCCCCATAAAAGTTTAAACATGGTCCAGGGTATTATATTCCACAGGGATCTTCTTCTGCAGTCCGACGATGAACTACGCGCCAACCTAGAACGACGAGGTGTTCACTTCGTCCGGCGCGTCCATCGGGGTCCGAGGGATAATCAGGTAGCCACCGGTGCCTTCATCTTGGCCTTTGAGGGTGATGTCTTACCCGAAAAGGTTAAGGTGATGGTTTACCGTTGTGATGTGAAGCCATATATCCCTCCTCCGACGAGGTGTTTTAAATGCTGGAAGTTCGGGCACATGTCATCTCGCTGTACTTCCAGCATCACGTGTCGGGATTGTGGACGTCCTTCGCGTCCTGATACTCCATGTGCCCCGCCTCCTATCTGTGTTAACTGCGGAGAACACCATTCCCCCTGCTCGCCGGACTGTAGGATATTCCAGAAAGAAAGGAAGATAATGGAATATAAGACCCTGGACCGCCTGACCTACCCCGAGGCTAGACGGAAATACGAGCGGCTCCATCCTGTGGCAATGACGTCAACCTACGCCGCTGCTGCAACGACGGTTCTTCCATCTCCTGTGTCGTCCCATACGGTTGGTTCTATGATTGGTCACCATCCAAAAGCCCCCTTGATTGTGGGGGGCACTTCACAACCTGTTGCTCCTGCTCCATCTTCTTCAGGAGTAACACCCTCCCAACCATCGGGGACATCAGCTCCCCCTTCCCAGCCGGAGAAGCGTAAGACTTCTTCGGCTACTCTCGCCAGGAAGGGATCCCTTGGGGACCTCCCTTCACAAGTTCCGACCAGTGGAAAAGCGGACGCCCGCAAGTGGTCGAAACAACCACCAGTCCCTGGTCGTAGGGCCTCACAGTCGTCGTCTGTCCCTGAGACTGACCCAGTGAAGCCCATGAAGCCTGAACCACCGAAGGCACAGCGCGACAAGCAGAAAAAGAAGAAAGTCCCCCAGACCAAAGCTATTGCGGTGGCACCCATCCCACCGCTTCCTACAAGCTCTGCCTCTGAGGACGAGGTGGACATTCTGGCGTCCGCTGAGGACCTCGATCTCGTCGGTCCCTTGGACGCAATGGATAGCATTTCCACGGGTGCTCCATCGGAGGCAGCAGGTGACCCAGCGGCGTAATCTGCCTTCCCAGTCCCGTCACGCCTTTCCCAGCCATGGACAACACCATCCTCCAGTGGAACTGCAGCGGTTTCTTCCAACATGTAGCTGAGCTCCGCCAAATTATCAGCTTTCACCCTTTCTTCTGCATTGCTCTTCAGGAAACTTGGTTTCCAGCAATGCGAACCCCCGCCCTCCGTGGCTATCGGGGTTATTATAAGAACCGAGCAGCTTATGAAAGGGTGTCTGGTGGCGTCTGCATATATGTCCTTCACACTCTGCACAGCGAGTCTGTCCCTCTCCAGACACCTTTAGAGGCTGTCGCTGTACGGGTGTGGACGCCACAGGCTGTTACCGTCTGCAGTCTTTACCTTCCACTGGATGGTGATGTCTCGCAGCATGTCCTGGCTGCACTGGTAGCCCAATTCCCGCCACCTTTCTTGCTACTGGGCGACTTCAACGCCCATAACCCTCTGTGGGGTGGGTCAGTGGCAACAGGTCGGGGCGCCATCGTTGAGCATTTATTGTCGCAGCTCGATCTCTCGCTGTTAAATGATGGTGCCTTCACACACTTCAGTGTGGCGCATGGCACATACTCCGCCATTGACCTTTCCATCTGTAGCCCTAGCCTCTTACCGTCTGTCCAATGGAGTGTGCATGACGACCTGTGTGGTAGTGACCACTTTCCGATCTTTCTGTCACTACCACAGCGTCACTCTTCTGGGCGCCCTAGCAGATGGGCTATGAATAAGGCTGACTGGGACTTGTTCTCCACCACTGCCGCTATTGAGCCTCTCTCTACTGATGACATTGATGCGGTGGTTCAATCGGTCACCACCGGCATCGTTACTGCCGCCGAATCTGCCATTCCCCGTTCTTCTGGGTCCCCTCGGTGGAGGGCTGTGCCTTGGTGGTCGCCTGAGATCGCTGAAGCGATTAAAGATCGCCGGCGGGCGCTCCGTCGTCACAAGCAATATCCCTCCATAGACCACCTTATCGCCTTCAAACGGCTGCGTCCGCGGGCCCGCCTCCTTATCCGCCAAGGCAAGAAGGAGTGCTGGGAGCGGTATGTGTCCACCATTGGCCTCCATGTCACTCCATCGCAGGTCTGGGCCAAGATTCGACGCGTCTACGGCTATCGGACCCCTGTCAGCGTCCCTGCGCTCTCACTGAATGGAGCAGCTTGTACTGACTCCGGCGTCATTGCAAACAGCTTAGCAGAGCATTTTGCTATGAGTTCAGCTTCTGCGAATTACCCCCAGGCCTTCCGCTCCATTCAAGAGCGGATGGAACGTCGGAGCCTTTCTTTTCGCACAAACACTTCTGAATCCTACAATGCGCCATTCAGTGAGTGGGAATTTCACAGTGCCCTTGCCGCTTGCCCTGATACCGCTCCCGGGCCCGATTGCATCCACTGTCAGATGCTGAAACACCTTTCAGTGGACTGCAAGCGACGCCTCCTCGACCTTTACAACCGTCTCTGGGTCGAGGGTGAGTTTCCGTCGCAATGGCGGGAAAGCATTGTCATCCCCGTTTTGAAACCGGGCAAGAGCCCTTTGGAGGTGGACAGCTACCGCCCCATTAGCCTCACCAACGTTCTTTGCAAGCTTCTCGAACGGATGGTGAGACGGCGCTTGAATTGGGTACTGGAGTCTCGGGGCCTTCTGGCTCCGTCTCAGGGTGGGTTCCGTAAAGGCCGCTCCGCCGCCGACAATCTGGTGAGCCTAGAGTAGGCCTTGCGTACTGCCTCTGCCCGCCGTCAGCATCTGGTCGCTGTCATTTTCGACATGCGGAAGCCGTACGATACGACATGGCGTCATCACATCCTTTCTACGCTTCATGGATGGGGTCTTCGGGGCCCTCTGCCGATTTTTATCCGCAATTTCCTGTCGCATCGTACCTTCCGCGTGCAAGCCGCGGCCTCATATAGTTCCTCCCACGTCCAGGAGAACGGCGTGCCGCAGGGTTCTGTTTTGTCTGCCTGTTTTTAATAGCCATTAACGGGCTCGCTGCGGCCGTGGGAACTTCTGTCTCCGCTTCCCTGTATGCTGACGACTTCTGCCTTTACTACAGCTCTACTGGCATTGCAGCTGTTGAACGTCAGCTACAGGGCGCTATCCGCAAGGCGCAGTCTTGGGCTGTAGCTCATGGGTTCCAGCTTTCGGGCTGCCAAGACCTGCGTTATGCATTTCTGCCGGCGACGTACTGTCCACCCGGAGCCGCGGCTTTATCTTGCCGGCGAACTTCTTTCAGTGGTGGAATCACACAGGTTTTTGGGGGTGGTTTTCGATGCCCGTTTGACTTGGCTGCCCCATATCCGGCTGCTTAAACAGGCGTGTTGGCGGCATCTAAACGCTCTGAGATGCTTGAGCCACACCCGCAGGGGCGCCGACCGAACTACCCTGTTGCGGCTCTACCAGGCGTTAATCCAGTCCCGTCTGGATTATTGGAGCCTGGCTTATGGCTCAGCATCCCCATCTGCGTTGCCGGTGCTAGACCCAATTCTCCACAGCGGGATACGCCTTGCCACTGGTGCTTTCCGCACCAGCCCGGTGGACAACATACTAGTGGAGGCAGGTGTCCCTCCACTGCGGTTCCGACGCCAACAATTACTGGCTGCTTATGCTGCCCATGTTTTTCGCTTGCCCGGGCATCTGAATTACGGTGTCCTGTTCCCGCAATCAGTCGTCCATCTGCCAGAACGTCGGCCCCGGTCGGGTTGTCCGATCGCCGTACGCGTCAAAGAGCTCCTCTCTGGGCTTGGGCTTTTCCCTGTTCCACCTCCTTTCCGGGCACCTCTGCGCACACCCCCATGGTGTGTGCCTTGCCCTTGCCTTCGGCTCGATTTGGCAAAGAGCCCGAAGGACTCAGTCCCTCTGGAGGCCTTCCAATGCCACTTTTATTCCCTCCTGGCCACGTATCAGGGCTCTGGAATTGTTTACACTGACGGTTCGATGGTTGCTGGTCGTGTCGGGTATGCGCTAACTCTAGGGGACCATTCCGAACAACGTTCCTTGCCGGATGGTTGCAGCGTTTACACTGCTGAGCTGGTCGCCATCTTTCGAGCCCTAGCGTATATCCGCTCCTGCTCAGGTGAGTCCTTCGTTATCTGTAGCGATTCCCTGAGCAGTTTACGAGCTCTCGACCAGTGTTTCCCTCGTTCTCGTCTGGTGATGGCTATCCAGGGGTCCCTGTATACTCTTGACCGTTGCGGCCGCTCTTTGGTCTTTGTTTGGACCCCAGGCCATGTTGGGATCCCCGGGAATGAGAATGTTGACCGCCTGGCGAAAGAGGCCACCAGTCAACCACCTCTGGAGATTGGCGTCCCGGCGACTGATTTGCGGGCCCTATTACGCCGCAAAATTTTCGATTTATGGGACGCTGAATGGCGCAACCTGCCCGTACCAAACAAACTCCGTCGTATCAAGGCGTCGACGACTGTGTGGCGGTCGTCTATTCGGGTCTCCCGCCAGGAGTCTGTTGTCCTCTGCCGGCTGCGCATTGGGCACACTCGGCTGACACACGGCCACTTGTTGCGCCGTGAGGACCCACCTCTGTGTCGCTGCGGCTCCGTTTTCTCTGTGGTGCACATTTTATTGGAGTGTCCGCTTTTAGCCGCGCTCAGGCAGACGTTCGCACTGCCTGACACGCTCCCTGCCTTTTTATCTGATGACCCTGCTATGACTGGCTTAGTTTTACGTTTTATTCGGGCAGGGGGTTTTTACCATTTAATCTGAGTGTTTTGTGTTTTATTTTCTTGTTTTGTGTTGATTCTGGCTTTTGGCCTACGGTTTTAAACTCGGTTTTTAATGTGTTCTCGGTGGTTGGCATTTTCTTTTTTTGTTCCTATGGTCGGCCAACCACTGTCACACTCTGTGTGATTTAATTCGTTTTGCATGGTCTTTCTCTCCGTTTCTCTTGTTCTGTGTCGTCTGTGTTCTGTTCTGTTAATCGTTTTTGTTCTCTGTGGGTGTTTTTAGGATTTGGAAAAAGGGACCGATGACCGTAGCAGTCTGGTCCCTTTAATCCCACAAACCAACCTAACGGAGGTAGGTTCGGTGATGATATTGAAATGAGACTTTGGGTTGGCTTAATGCTCTGCTTTTTATTGCTTCTTCGCTTCTTCGCATGTTTGCATTGAACATGTTTAGGACCACAGATACTTGTTTGCAAAAACATAGATGAGGCTTATTAGCTTCTCCAGTCAGTTACCGAAAGAAACGGCCAGTCCCAGACTACACACTACTGGCCATTAAAATTGCTACACCAAGAAGAAATGCAGATGATAAACGGGTATTCATTGGACAAACATCTTATACTAGACATGTGACTACATTTTCATGCAGTTAGGGTGCATAGATCCTGAGAAATCAGTACCCAGAACAACCACCTCTGGCCGTAATAACGGCCTAGATACGCCTGGGCATTAAGTCAAACAGAGCTTGGATGGCGTGCACAGGTACCGCTGCCCTTGCAGCTCCAAACGATACCACACTTCATCAAGAGTAGTGACTGGCATATTGCGACGAGTCAGTTGCTCGGCCACCATTGACCAGATGTTTTCAATTGGTGAGAGATGGGGAGAATGTGCTGGCCAGGGCAGCAGTCGAACATTTTCTGTATCCAGAAAGGCCCGCACAGGACCTGCAACATGCGGTCTTGCATTATCCTGCGGAAATGTAGGGTTTCGCAGGGATCGAATGAAGGGTAGAGCCACGGGTCGTAACACATCTGAAATGTAACGTCCACTGTTCAAAGTGCCGTCAATGCGAACAAGAGATGACCGAGACGTGTAACCAATGGCAACCCATACCGTCACGCCGGGTAATACGTCAGTATGACGATGACGAATACACGCTCCCAATGTGCGTTCACCGCGATGTCGCCAAACACGGATGCGACCATCATGATGCTGTAAACAGAACCTGGATTCATCTGAAAAAATGACGTTTTACCATTCGTGCACCCAAGTTCGTCGTTGAGTACACCATCGCAGGCGCTCCTGTCTGTGATGCAGCGTCAAGGGTAACCGCAGCCATGGTCTCCGAGCTGATAGTCCATGCTGCTGCAAACGTCGTCGAACTGTTCGTGCAGATGGTTGTTGTCTTGCAAACGTCCCCATCTGCTGACTCAGGGATCAAGACGTGGCCGCACGATCCGTTACAGTCATTCGGATAAGATGCCTGTCGTCTCGACTGCTAGTGATACGAGGCCGCTGGGATCCAGCACGGCGTTCCGTATTACCCTCCTGAATCCACCGATTCCATATTCTGATAACTGTCATTGTATCTCGACCAACGCTAGTAGCAATGTAGCGATACGATAAACCGCAATCGCGATAGGGTACAATCCGACCTTTATCAAAGTCGAAAACGTGATGGTACGCATTTCTCCTCCTTACACGAGGCATCACACCAACGTTTCACCAGGCCGGTCAACTGCTGTCTGTGTATGAGAAATCGGTTGGAAACTTTCCTCATGTCAGCACGTTGTAGGTGTCACCACCGGCGCCAAACTTGTGTGAATGCTCTGAAAAGCTAATGATTTGCATATCACAGCATCTTCTTCCTGTCGGTTAAATTTCGCGTCTGTAGCACGTCATCTTCGTGGTGTAGCGATTTTAATGGTTAGTAGTGTAGCTCTGTTAAGAGTAGGGTACACTTAATAATGACTGGCACTAGAGATCACGAAACGTGAAATTGCCAGATTCTGTTCCTCTAATCGAACCCTTATCTTCGAGCACTCGTCACAATGAAAGTGGCATACAGGTACATGTGGAAAAATGTACGAAGGAAACCAATAACCCTAGTCCAGAGGTATGTACAGGAAAACGTTTTCAAATATTTGGCTCTTAGCACTATGGGACTTAACATCTGAGGTCATCAGACCCCTAGAACTTAGAACTAATTAAACCTAACTAACATAAGGACATCACACACATCCATGCCCTAGTCAGGATTCGAACCTGCGACCGTAGCAGTCGCGCGGTTCCAGACTGAAGCACCTAGAACCGCTCAGGCACACCGGCCAGCTTCAAGTATTTCTTTGCGAACAAGATTAAAAGAATTTAGTCCTCACTCAAATAGCATCTGCTGTAGGTTCGTTCATCCGAGGATGCTGTCGCTTGAACTCTCAAACTTGAACTCTGGCTTGCTAGGTGCTGTTTGCTTACAGATAGGCCGTGACTGCGTCGCTTTTTACCTGCAATTCGCAATCAGTGAGGGTAACATTAACTGTTCTCAATGCATATAACTCGTAATGGACTGACGAAAGCGGGGGCGCACTGTGCGCCTCTACCCAAGTTACAAGGGCTTACAGCTAATGTCAGATGATTTGTTTTCTTTCTTCTGGCAGCTTTTCGTGATTCGGTCATTGCATTATGATCCTTTTTTGTTGCTTCATGAAGGCGTAACAACAAAACACCGACTGGAAAACACGGAGAGGCACGGATGTGTTTCATAAATTGTGAATACTAAATACTTTTCAGTTGAAGGAATTGAAGTGCATAAGGAAAACGTTGCAATTCGTGAGGAAATGGTGTTAAAATGCCAGTAGTATGTATTGTATGCGTACAGTATCAATCGACGCTGCCTTTGTTGTAAATGAAAGGAGAACTGTTTGCCATCAGAACAAGTAAATAAGAGCAATTAGTAGCTCGTAACCATAGCAGATGGTTCGTTAATTAAACGAAACATGTCTTGTGGAACAGATCAATTTTCAGTAAGATGAAAACACATAATTACTTCACTATTTAATTTACTCTGCTAGATACAAATGTGTCAAAACAAAAATTGCAGGAAGAACATTCAACGAATGCGGATTATTGTCCACCGTGGCGTAAGTGCATAGGGTAAGTTATTGCAGTTAACCTGCCGATTTGTGACTGTTACCTAAAGCACGATCATATAGGGGATATGAAGTTACGTCACAGAACGGTGTTTCGTATTTTTGGGGTATTTCATCTACAGGACTCCTGTGACCAAAGTAGACATTTTGTCGGTATTCACTCTTGGAAAACACTAAAGGACAGACTGTCGTCGAAAATAGGCCGCAAGGGCCGAGCTGCAACCGCATCTTGCTGTCGAGTAGGCCAAAGCCGAATGAGCTTATTCGGTTGTGCTAAGACGATCATTCTGTGACCACCTTACGGTCGCATGTGGTCTAGGCTGAGCAGAATGCGTGTGCGCGCTGGATAACTCGGCGGTGTCCTTTTTGAGATACCTGTGCGCTATGACATCTGCGCAGCTGCAGCAGCCGGGCCTCATGCATATGCAGGGCATGCAAATCCCCGCATGCCAGCCCCCAGACTCTCGTTAGCGGTCAGGCGAGCACACACACACCGCAGCGCAGGCGGCCCCTCTGCTGCACTCCATCCGCCGTCGCGGCAGGAAACAAAGAACTAATTTCTCCAGCAACAAGTATGAGCGCCAAACGTATGCGTAATCCTCACGTCGAATAACAATCGTCGCTCTCATTTTTGAGGGCTGATTCCGCCTCGATAGTGAATTTGCTGAAAATCACAATTAACGGTTAACTAAACTACTGACCATTAAAATTGCTACACCACGAAGATGACGTGCTACAGACGCGAAACTTAACCGACAGGAAGAAGATGCTGTGATAGGCAAATGATTGGCATTTCAGAGCATTCACACAAGGTTGGCGCCGGTGGCGACACCTAGAACGTCCTGACATGAGGAAAGTTTCCAACCGATTTCTCGTACACAAACAGCAGTTGACCGGCGTTGCCTGGTGAAACGTTGTTGTGAGGCCTCGTGTAAGGAGGAGAAACGCGTACCATCACATTTCCGACTTTGATAAAGGTCGGATTGTAGCCTATCGCGTTCGCGGTTGATCGTATCGTTACATTGCTGCGCCCGTTGGTCGAGATCCAATTACTGTTAGCATAATATGGAATCGGTGGGTTCACGAGGGTAATACGGAGCGCCGTGCTGGATCCCAACGGCCTCGTATCACTAGCAGTCGAGATGACAGGCATCTTATCCGCATGGCTATAACGGATCGTGCACCCACGTCTCGATCCCTGAGTCAACAGATGGGGACGTTTGCTTGACAACCACCATCTGCAAGAACAGTTCGACGAAGTTTGCAGCAGCATGGGCTATCAGCTCGCAGACCATGGCTGCGGTTACCCTTGACACTGCGTCACAGACAGGAGCGCCTGCGATGGTGTACTCAACGACGAACTTGGGTGCACGAATGGCAAAACCTCATTTTTTCGGATGAATCCAGGTTCTGTTTACAGCATCATGATGGTCGCATCCGTGTTTGGCGACATCGCGGTGAACGCACATTGGAAGCGTATATTCGTCATCGTCATACTGGCGTATCACCCGGCGTGATGGTATGGGGTGCCATTGGTTACACGTCTTGGTCACCTCTTGTTCGCATTGACGGCACTTTGAACAGTGGACGTTACAATTCTGTTGTGTTACGACCTGTGGCTCTACCCTTCTTTCGATCTCTGCAAAACCCTACATTTCAGCGGAATAATGCACGACTATATGATGCAGTTCCTGTACGGGCCTTTCTGGATACAGAAGATGTTGGACTGCTGCCCTGGCCAGCGCATTCTCCAGATCTCTCACCAACTGAAAACGTCTGGTGAATGGTGGCCGAGTAACCGGCTGGTCACAATACGCCAGTCACTACTCTTGATGAGCTGTGGTATCGTGTTGAAGCTGCGTGGGCAGCTGTACCTGTACACGCCATCCAGGCTCTGTTTGACCCAATGCCCAGGCGTATCAAGGCCGTTATTACGGCCAGAGGTGGTTGTTCTGGGTACTGATTTCTCAGGATCTATGCGCCCAAATTGCGTGAAAATGTAATCTCATGTCAGTTCTAGTATAATATATTTGTCCAATGAATACCCGTTTATCATCTGCATTTCTTCTTGGTGTAGCAATTTTAATGGCAAGTAGTGTACTTCAAATCCAATATTTCGGATAGCAGAGGTTGCCAGTGATCTGTATGTATGAATCCTAATTGCTTCCTGAGACTTCAGTTCTTATCGGAATTTTAATATAATATCCAGACGCTTACCAATGCAGAAGGCAGTTTTTCTTTCCCATTTTTGTTTTAACATTTTCCTTCTCTCGCAGAGCAGCGGAGCAACATTCCTTCAACAATGAAGTGATAGTCCTTTGTGTACCATAAAATTTTCTGTTTACTATTTGGCAAAAAAAAAAAAAACTCAAGAAGACAGTTCATTTCTTATATTGCGCAACGGCAGCCTGGAAATGATACATACTTTGTTCATTCTATTCTCATTTCAAAATAGAGCAAATGTTTATTTTCCCTTCGTCATCAATGGAAAAAAGATGGACAGAGCGTCAAAAAAGAAAAAAGCTGAGTGGTCAGCGCCACGGACTGTAAAGCCAAAGGACCCGGGTTCGGTTTCCGGCTGGGTCTGAGATTTTTCTCCAATCAGGGACTGTGTGTTGTGTTGTCTCTATCATCATTATCCCATCCCCATCGACACGCAAGTCGCCGAAATGGCGTCAAGTCAAAAGACTTGCTCCCGGCGAGAGGTCTATCTGAGGGGAGGCCCTAGCTACATGACATTTGCACTTATTTTTAGAGATGAAGTTCAAGAAAGGATTATGACTGTTTCTTCGCCTTCCTTCAACACAAACTATAATAAATATTTTAGTACGCGGTGCCCCACAGTCGCTCTATATGTGACGGAAGATTTATTTACATAATTAAACCATCAGCTGATATCAAAAACGTCATTAAATTGCTGCTAGATCGGGTCTTTTGCACTGGTCAAAAACTGCTTATAGAATTTTTCTTCCTGATCCAATACAGATTATTGGCTTAAAGTTAAGTTAAATCGGCAAGCATTAGTCACTAATACTTTCGCCATTGAGATACATCTGCTCTTTCTTTGCACAAGGGGGCAAATACGTTTCTTGTAAGAACTGCCTAAGGTATTCTGTCAGTAGATTTATAATTACGCTGCTATTGCAAGAGACGAATTTTCCATTTTGTGCAACGAAATGACACATTTATCCAGACAGCAAAAGTGTGCTATTGACATGTAATAACAATACTGATGGTTGCCCATTTAACTCAATATTAAGGCAGTAATCTCTAACGCATCAGAAAGCAAAAATGACACAACAAATAACGAATTTTGTGACCAGTCCCAGAAGATGCTCCATGTATATGACTTCATGAAGTTAAACAGCACGATGTACCTTATTACACTGACGTGAGAAGCATGGGATAGCGATATGAACATCATGCAGGTGGCAGTAGTCTAAAAGGGTCGTGATTGGCGGAGCTATTATTTGGACTCCGTTGATTCATGTGAAAAGGTTTCCGACATGATTATTGCCACACAGACTTCAAACCCGGAATCGTAGTTTGAGCTGTAAGCATGGGACATTCCATTTCGGAAATAGTTAGGGAATTCAATATTCTGAGATCCACAGTGTCAAAAATGTATAGAGAATACCAAATTTCAGGCATTATCTCTCACCACGGACAATGCAGCGGCTGACGGCCTTCACTTAACGACCGATAGCACCAGCGTTTGTGTAGAGTTCAAAAAATGGCTCTGAGCACTATGGGACTTAACTTCTAAGGTCATCAGTCCCCTAGAACTTAGAACTACTTAAACCTAACTAACCTAAGGACATCACACACATCCATGCCCGAGGCAAGATTCGAAGCTGCGACCGTAGCGGTCGCGCAGTTCCAGACTGTAGCGCCTAGAACCGTGTGTACAGATAAGCAACACTGCGTGAAATAGCCGCAGAAATCAATGTGGGACGTATGACGAACGTATGCGTTACAACTGTGCGGCGAAATTTAGTGCTGATGAGCTATTGGCAACAGACGACCGACGCGAGTGACTTTGCTAACAGCTACGACATCGGCTGTAGCTCCCGTGCTGGGCTCGTGAACATGTTTGTTGGAATGGAAAACCGTTGCCTAGTCAGATGAGTCCCGATTTCAGTTGGTAAGAGCTGATGGTAAAGTTCGAGTGTGGCGCAGACCCCACAAGCAACGGACCTAGGTTGCTAACGAGACATTGCGCAAGCTCTGGTATGGGCTGTGTTTGCATGGAATGCCCTATGTCCTTTGATCCAATTGAACCGATCATTGACTGGAAGTGGCTACGTTCGGCTATCTGAAGATCATTTGCAGCCATTCATGCATTTCATGTTCCCAAACAACGATGGAATGTTATGGATAACAATCCGCCATTCTTGACATTTCGAGTGAATGATCTGTCCATCCAGATCGGCCGACATGAATTCCATTGAACATCTATGGGACATAATGGAGTGATCGGTTCGTGCAGAAAATCCTGCACCGCCAACACTTTCGCAATTCTGGACGGCTGTAGAGGCAGGTAGCCCAATATTTCTGCAGAGGGCTTCCATCGACTTGTTGAATCCACGTCACGCCGAGTTGCTGCACTACGACGGGGAAAAGGAGGTCCGACAAGATGTTAGCAGGCATCCCATTACTTTTTTGCCGGCCGGTGTGGCCGAGCGGTTCTAGGCGCTACAGTCTGGAACCGCGCGAACGCTACGGTCGTACGTTCGATTCCTGCCTCGGGCATGGATGTGTGTGATGTCCTTAGGTTAGTTAGGTTTAAGTAGTTCTAAGTCTAGGGGACTGATGACCTCAGATGTTGAGTCCCACAGTGCTCAGTGCCATTTGAACCATATTTTACTTTTGTCAGCCCAGTGTAGCCTAATAGCTAAGCTGCAGCCTGATTCGCAATATTCGAACAACCTTTCCAGAGTATTACTTTAGCTCGAGTCTTCGGCATGCTCTAAACGTATCAGTTTTAATTAACATATTCAGATCAGTAGTTCATAATTGCCATTATCGCTTGCCACATCCGTGTTGCGCTACCAACGTACATAAAACGAAGTTGCCAATAGTGGCTTCGCTGGAATCAAACCCCGGTTCCTAAGTCTTAGACAAGGGTATTCAAAATTGTAAGAATAGGACTACTTTAAAATGCTTACGTTTGACCCTTGGGAAGCGATTGGATACATAAGTGTAAAGAATATTGGCGACTGCAGCCACTTATTTTACAGTTCGTATCCGCGGCTTGAAATTCAACTGAACGTATTCTCGTGTGTCGGATAATGCACTTCATTTGTCACTGATCATTTAATTTGGGAGTGTATGACATAAACATTCAAGCGAGATCATTGGTAAAAGGATACCGACCTGATGTATCCAGAATAGAAAATCTCGTTAGGAATAGCCAGTGTAAGAATTTAAGCTCGCAATTTTGTTCCACTTCAAATGTTTCATGGAAGAAAGGTGGACATGGATATAAAAATTTCGTATACTACCGTCATAATGTTTTGCTAGTGGATGGCGCAACATCTATGCAGTGTTCTCGCTAAGGGACGAGACACAAAGTAATCTGATCCTGTTTCTCGACGACAGCCCCGGGACCGAAAGAAAAGTGCAGTAGAGGAACGTAGCCACTCTGCCTGGAGGAACTATTGTCATAAGATGGGGCATCACATGCAGGAAAGGAAGGGTGGATGGAGCTAGCCAATTCCGAGACAGGATCGGTAGTGGAGGCGCGAGAACGGAGTTCAAACGGTTCAAATGGCTCTGAGCACTATGGGACTTAACATCTGATGTCATCAGTCCCCTAGAACTTAGAACTACTTAAACCTAACTAACCTAAGGACATCACACTCATCCAATCCCGAGGCAGGATTCGAACCTGCGACCGTAGCAGACACGCGGTTCCGGACTGAAGCGCTCGGCCACAGCGGCCGGCGCGCGAACGGAGTACGAAGGCTAGACACTGTAGCATCTGGGGGTTATGGGCCACGAACCGCTTCCAGTTTTATGGGAGTTACAGCGCAGCAGTCGTGCATGCTATCCTAGTACTTCAAAATATAAATAACCTGTAGATCTTTGCTGTTTTGGTCATATTTTAGTTCGAACGGACAGCCGGTTTCGTCTTTACAGCCGTTATTAGATCTTAAAAAAACAATGGCGCAGAGAACTAGCAGTTTACGACTGCGGGGCCTCTGTACTGCTGCTTTTTAAGATGTGATAATGGTTGTAAAACCGAAACCGGTTAGCCGTTCAAATAAACTAACATTTGACCAACTCTCCGAATTCTACAGTTTATTTGCATGTCTCCTTCAAAGACCAGAGAGACCTCACTTCGCGAATTGGCAGTACGCCGCTGTCTTTGACGGCTGGGGCCGAATGCTGCGACAGTGCCTGTTGGAAGCTACGACACTCAGCTAAGTCGGTAAGTCGGAGCGGGGGGTCGTGGTGAGTGGATTCGAATTCGTAAGAAGTGAGTTTCAAAACCTACCTTCAGGCATTCAGAGTTCTCTTGGATTCCCCAGATCTCTTAATGGTAATGCGGGGCTGTTCATTCGAAACGGAGACTGTCTGTTTCCATCCCCATACTTGGCGCGTTTGAGCTTGATTTCTATCCCTAATGACGGCATCACCAACGGCAGTTAAGACTTACTCCTTGTTACTTTTAATGCTGCCAGGTAGCACATTAAACTGTCCTCGACTAAAAGTAATGGATATAGTTTGCGTACATTAACGATACAGATAGCCGTGCCTTAAGTGCATTTGCAGGAGCAACCGTGGATGATTGATATGGTATCGAACATGTTCGAACAATCAACTGACGTTTGACTGGGCACGAGTACAAGCGATATGCAAACTACTGACTAACTACAATCAGCTATAGCTCTGCTTGAAAGCTGACGATTCCCTGAAATACACGTGGAAAATAGAGTTGAATCCTATCCCCGAGGAAGCTCTTGTTGTAATGAACAAATTTACTGTAACAGTGCTCATACTGTATTTAAGGATATACAGGGCGCGCGAAATAAAACCGGCTCCGAAAATAATGCTAACGTTTCTATTCCAAATAGACCCGTTTCACACTATTTTTCCAATAAGTTTTGCATTTCAGAGTTTGCTGGAGTTTTTGCCGAAATACTTCCAGTCTTAAACTCTTGTGCAAACAGTTCCACACTCGTTTCCCACGAACACCCGACAACGAACGCAGGTTGTTTATAGTGAGCAGCACTATCACTATGTGTTGCATATAACAGGTCACCAAACACGTCTACTCCTCTCACTCGCACAAACATAACGGCACGGCTAAGTACGCAGCATAGACAAGCGTGTGATGCAGGTGACATATAATCGCAACCGACCGCTGCACCGAAATCACGGTTTCCAGTATTTTCTACAATTGATAGTTCTCCTTTTGCATCACTAAGGGTCAATTCATGTCAGTTCTAGAAATATTTTCGAGGCAAATTCTATATTGTCCATCCTGTAACAGCATTTATGCCGAATTATACGTTAAGCTAACAGTACAATAACTTATTTGATTATTACCATAGAGACCGTTATGATTTACCAAGTGGGTTGAAAACGAACATTTAGTTTTCCGTTCACATGTTAGAACAACGGATAAAAATGTTACCAGATATTATTCAGCTTTAAAACAAGATGGTAACGTTCAGATGAAACTACGAAGAAATTCAAGCAAGAAATAGCTGCTTAATAAACGAACTAAATCATACTGAACTGACTCAGTGAGACCGCGGTAAAAGATTTAAGCGACAAGATCCGTCATTTGGATAGTGCCAACAGACGTCACTAGATCGCGAGGCGAGAGAAAGATAGAGTTGGACTCAATCGTGATCGCAGTCTTATTTGCTCATTACCTGCTACTGCTCGTACGTCAGTGGTTTTATAAGTTTGGAAAAAAACAATAAAATGTTTGTTTTGTAAACAAATCTTACTTCTCGACAACAGTCTCCTCTGAGGGGTATACACTTGGGTCAGCGACCCTGCAGCTTTGTCATCCCATAGGAAACGTAGGTTATGTTAAACACTGCAAAGAACGCGTTGACTACAACTATCACTTCCTCATTTCATGAAAATTTCTTCCCAGTAAGCCAAAGTTTCAATTTAGGGAACAGGGAGAAGTCACTTGGGGCTAAGCCTGGTGAATAGGGTGGATGAGGAGCCACTTTAAAGACCCGGTCACGCACTTCCGCCATTGTTCTCGTTGATTTGTGGGGTGGTGCGTTATCCTGATGAAACAGAACTTCTGTACGTGACAAACTTGGGATTTTTTCTACCAAAGCAAGTTTCAGACTGTCCAACAATGAAGCGTTATAGAGTCCAGTTAGAACTCTGGCTTTTTCCAAGTAATCTTTTAGGTTTATTCCTTGGGAATCCCAAAAACAACAATGACCATCACCTTACCAGATGACCAAATGGTCTTTCGCTTTCTTGGCTACCGTTTCACCAGCCTTTCTCCACTGTTTTGCCTGCCGTTTTGGCTCTTGGTGAGTAATTATGAATCCAGGTTTCAACAACATTCACATATAGGCGCAAAAAGTGTTGCACATTGCCATTAAAAATCCGCAGACATTGTGTTGAAAGGTTGTGCCGGATGCTCTTTTGGTCGACTTTGAGCAATCACCGAACCCTGCTCATACACAGCTTGAAGCCAAATCGCCTTGCAGGACATCATGCACTTGCGCAGGGGAGATGCCTACGTCCTCAGCAATCTCTCAAATCTTTATTTGGCGGTCTTGCTTTGCCTCGCCAATGATTTCGTTAATGGTTTTCTTCGCGGTGACCCGAATTCGACATCTGGAGCGCGCTTCGTATTCGATGTTTGTACGAACACTTTTAAATTCATTAGTCCAAAAGTAAACCGTTTTCAGTGAAGGTGCAGAGTCTGCGTGAACTTCCAGTTATGTTTTGATTTGCGCGGTAGTACGACCCTTCATATGAAAATGTTTAATAACAGCAGTAAATCCGGTTTTCTGCATTTTCATTCGCAGTTGACACACTGACTAATTGAGACAGCTGTCAACAATGAACTGTAAGCTGTACATTGTTGACATTCATTATATGATCCTTGGAATAATCAAGTTTACCAACCATGAAGGCGCAACAAAAAAGTCCCAGTCTTCACGGAAATTTACTGGGCTTGTCAAACCACACTCGCATAACCTGAATCCTAAAACTGCTTGCAGTCAGCGTGTAACAGTTAATTGTGTTATTAAAATCAAAGTACATTAAAAACTCTAACGTAAGACACGTCGTAGAGACAGTACCAACAGAAGCTGCTAGATCGCGGGGCGATCGAAAGATAGAGCAAAGCCCGAAATTTCTCGGGTTGTGACGTAATCTGCTCTATCCGTCTGATCTCATGGAAAGAGGTTACTAAACAACAACGCCTACTTAACAGCATACAGCTCCAAAGCGCACCACTGTCATGTAGGAACATGTTTCACTTGGACGCTCTCTGACTGTTTGTGCTTTAAAGTATATCTAGGAAAGTATGACATGCCGCAATCATAGTGCTACTTACACTTAACTATAACATAATTGAATAGGCTGATAGTCAGTGCAGTCCACGCCATCGTATTTTTTGAACTCACCGTTTTTATGTCATGAAAGCTGCTACAAAAACGTGAGTGTGCATCTCTTTGTGTCCGCTCTATCTACCTGCTTTCTCTGTTTTCATTTATTTCAAGACAACTGAACATGAGACGGGGGCGGGAATAAAACTGCTCAAGTGAGCGCGTAATCGATAGTAAAGAATACTTGACGAGGAAAAATAAGATGAAAACGTTACGTAAATCCGCGTTGCTATATTGAAAGAGTTACGCTGCAGCCAGTGGAAGTGTGATCTACTACAAGATTAGGTTCGAGGTACACCTATTAATACCGAACAAGACAAAATAAACACCACATCTGGATTCGAACCGTCAGTCCAAAGACAATCTACATCTACCACGCTGCAATTCGCTGGGAGTTCTTCGAACCGGCTTCAGACTATCTGTCTACAGTTCCACTCTCTAACAGGGCGTGGGAAAAATGGCAATTAAATCTTTCTGTAGGAAGTCTGATTTCTCTTATTCTATTACGATAATTATTTCTCCCTGTATAGATTGGCGACAATCACATATTTTACCATTCATAGCAGAAAGTTGATGACTGAAATTTTGTGAACAGATCTCGCCACAACGCAAAACGCTTTTGTTTTAATGTTCGCCAATCCACCTCATTTATCGTTTCCATGACACTTTCTCCTTTATTTCGCGATAATACAGAATGAGCTGTCCTTCTTTGGACTATTTTGATGTCTATTGTTAATCCTATTTGATAGGGATACCCTGCCAATATCGTAATAAACTCAAGATCGAAATAAAATACAGATAAAAAAGTCTTGATATTCGTATGTTAATTATAAACGAACGAGCTAAAGTTGTGTCCGGTTTTCGTATTATTGTATTACATCTGTTTTCTGCATTCGCTTTGTTGTAGTGAGTCCCGCTAGCTTCATCGAATATAATCTTCAGTAACAACGCAATCTTTAGTGATGGTAACTGTTCCCAGAGGTCTCCGTACACAGGAGAAGCTTTCCTTAGTGGGTAATCCACACACGGACACCGACCTCTCCCCACACCACCGTCACCCCACCCCGTCCACCCACGCACCAGATGCAGGTGCACGGCAAACACTACGCTCAGAACTTTGTGTACTGATAGATCACGCCTTGCTCTGTCCGTTGTTCCAACTTGGCATTTCGCTAACTGAGCGCCGAGATCTTAATTGCTGTCTGTCTGCCGTGCAGGCACGTGAAATCACTCATTGTCTAGAACGGTCCACGGTCCCGACAGAGATCAGTCGTTCGCCTTAGATTGGTCTATAGTGTGAAGCAACTTTTATTACTTTTACTACTGATTATGACGTAGTAACAAGCTTTCCATTTATGTAATGAACTTCGGAGAGCTGCCGACATTGCTCAGTAACGGCACAAATGAATAATTATTTTAAACCCACACAGGCAATCTCAGTAACCTCCTGCGCCCCCCCCCCCACCCCTCCACCCTACCCTCTCTCATATAAAGGGTGGTCAGAAACAGTTTGGAAGGTTGAAAGAATGTTGTAGGGTAGGCAAGACAGCCAACGAAATGCTATAATTCTGTAAGGAGCAGCCCGAGTTCGTTGGTCCCCTGCACTAAAATACTCAGGAAGTATTCTTGAATAAATTCTGAAAGTTAGTCGGTAGAGTTCTGGTTCACCCTGTATATTCACATGCGGGCTCTCAGAGTAAATCCGACCCTCGTCTCCCCTGAAGTCAACCGATAAGCTTTGCAGGGCAGGTGAGGGATTGGCGGGTATTGTTCATCAGACTTGCAGCTGTGTTGATGAGTCTTGCCACTACTTCCTCTCCGGCGCCTATCTGTTCACCTCAAGAGTACCACCTGCACCAAACTTCCTCGATTATTTGTAGGACGCATTCCAATTTCTGTCTTCCCCTATAGTTTTAACTCCTATGGCTCCCTTTTGTGTAGCAGAAGCTATCATTCTACCCCTTCTCCTACTCACTCCTTTCCGCCAGTTACTTACGGTTGTGCAGTACTGGAAAAACACTGCCTCGCTCTCTTACTTCATTTTTAATCTGAGCTCTTCTCTTTTTGTCTCTCAGTCTTATTGTTCCCGTTTAGTTCTCTTACAGGTTAACCATCTCCCTCTAGTATACATCTATTTTTCTGAGAATTTCAAACAACTAGAACTACTTTACGCTGAAGAACATGTTTTCTAGTTCGACGAATCCTATGGAAATGTATTTTCGTAAGTCTTGACTCTGATAACGAGTGCAGCCTCAGGGAGCGCCTTTCTTGTGTCTCTGTCTTCCTTGAGGCAAAACTGATCATTATTTTATAGATCTACAATTTTCTGTCTATATGAAGATGGTAGCTGTTCTTTCGGACATGTCCGAAATTTTCTGTCTATATGAAGATGGTAGCTGTTCTTTCGGACATGTCATCGTCGTCATCTTCATCTCCACCACCACCACCACCACCACCACCACCGCTATCACTTCTATTTGGGAGATCAGCTTGAAGCACAAACTGGTGATAGATCGTGTCTTGTAGTATGAACTGACAGGAAACATGCGCATCCAGCATCGCGACGTTTGCCAGCTCTTGCAAGTGCCAGAAGGCAGAGGAACAGCGTCTATTCACTCTCTGTTGAAGTTACATGGTTACAGCTTCTGGCTTTCGACACCTAATAATGCATGTCTTCTCTGTTCACATTGTAGGAGCAGATCACATGATCGTATTTTCTAAAATATCCTTTTACTTTGCTGTGCTAGAAAATAATTTCCTGCTGATGGCCCATGCTGTTGCCTCTGGAACTTGGAACACCCTGGCATCCTACGAGAGGAGTTTAAGCGACACTATCGGCAGAAGATCATGCCGTGCCTGAGTTAGCACTCAGCACACACCTGCCGAAATGTAAAACAAATTTATGCGTATCTTTCTGATAAACAATCACCATCTGGTGGATTTTGGGAAACACGAATTACGTCGTCTCGACGTCAGGTGTTGCCTGTATAACGGCCTAATGAAATGAGAGCGTTCCGTAAACACGTCTAATCTGACATCAATACTTCATATACCGCTGAAATAAGAAAAAGTTGTATCGAAGTCTTGAGTTCCTGTCTGTTGTAATCTGACAAGAAAGGTCCCTGTCAATAAGCGTTCGCTGCCGAGAGAGGGCTCTCGGCGAGAAACCAGTTTAAGGCGTTCGTCAAGCTATCTATCGTAAACAGTCTCGTTTCAGCATAGCTTGTTAGTCAGGGCTTAAAAGCATGGAGCAGAACAGTCACTCGATGTCGTGAGTTCAGCCTCGCGTCTACGAATTTAAAGCTCAGTTCAACACACAGATTTAACCTAATTAATTTGATTCTTCCTGCGCGTTAATTTAGTAAACATCTTCACGTTACGACGAACCAGTAGTGCTAGTCCGACAAGGAGCTACACTGCGCTGCAATGAAGGGTACACGTGAAGTGAATCGCCAATAACTTGCAAATACTTTTAAGACACTACAAAATAACGTGCATTCTCAAAGGTACTAAAGAAATACGAATTTAGCCCAGTTATAAAATTTCTGGTTTCCCGTAACACTTCACAGGAGTATCTACATATCCCGCCAACATGGACACTGACGCAATGCAAAATTTGTGATAGCTCTTCGTACTTTCTTAGCTACACGGGTGTTATCGTCTTGTACTTGTCGTTCATTGTACCTGCAAGGTGACAAGAAATTAGCTGTTATAACACTAACTTTCAGAAGGCCCCTTTAATGACACACTAATGTCTTGGATTTCGCTAACAATGACACGATAACGTTGCAGATAACAGACTACTCAAATCAGTCAATGTTGTTTCTAGGTGACAAATTAAGTTAAAGGAAGACGGACTGACGGAGAAGGTAAGAGTGTGCGCTTGACTAGGACTTCAATTCAGACCATGTCTCATAACTACTGCACGTCTGTTTCTTTGTTATTTTCGTTGCTCGATTTAGTATGTTGCGTATCAAAACGCTGATTATTTGGGCAGTTTATTCATTTCAGCTAGTAACAGCAAATGGACTTTTCGATAATCACGACAGGAGGTGGTATATTCGAAAGAGGTCTGGAGACAGTGGTAGATGTAAGCTATACTACATAAAAGTGAGAAAGAGATAATAGATTGTAAGACATATCCAGGAGCAGGCAGCCTCAGATGAAATTTAGTGATGATGAAGAATAGGCTGAAGTTTAAGGGAATATCAAGAAGAATCAGTGGCTAAAGAAGAGGAATTCTGAAGTTTTGGGGAATGATGATGAGCTTCTGAAATTCACTGAGGCAGTAGATAAAGCGGTAATTAATATTACAGCAGAAGTTCAGATGAAGAGGAGTGGACATCCCCACAAAGAGTAATGGCAGAAGTTGGCAGTTACAGTTACAAAGAAGGTAAATGCGAAAAAGTCTTGCGTAACAGGAAAACAGTATTTTAATTGACTGACAGAAGAAGTAAATACAAAAACATTCAGTAAAAGAAGGAAATACAGTAATGGAAGTCACTTAAATACAAAAATATTCAGTAAAAGAAGGGAGTACAGTAATGTAGCTCACATAGGACTGAAATAAATACGATTGGCAGCGGAGCGGAAGCTAAATGGCTGCAGGAAAAATTGAAGAAATTCAAGAGGAAATTGTTGTCGGGAAGACTGATTGAGCATATACAAAAGGAGAAACGACTTTCGGTGAAATTAAAACAAATATTAACATTAAGAATGCAATCAGGATTATTTGCGTTGTTAAATACAGAGGAGAGAGCGGAGGAGTAGGTTCAGTGCATCGAAGATCTGATGACGCGACAGTTAAAGAAATGGGTGTTGCCATGGAAGACATAGCGGATCCAGTAGTAGTGTTGGAAGCTGGAAGGGCTTGTGATAACGTGTGACCAAATAAACCTAAAAGATACATAACATTCCCTTGGAATTTCTAAAATTGCTGGGGTAAATGACAACTAAACGGTTATTGAAGCTCCTATATAGAAATTTGGAAATTTTTGGTACGGTCTTATGGGACCAAACTGCTGATGTCCTCAGTCTCTAACTCTACACACTGCTTAATCTAACTTAAACTAACTTGCGTTGTGGGTAACACACACACTCATGCCCGAGGGAGGACTCGAACCTCCGATGGAGGGGGGGGGGGGGGGGGGGGGAGCCGCACGGGCCATGACAAGTCACTCTAGACCGCGCGGCTATAGGATCTATGGCGATATAGAAATACCATCGGACCTTGGGAATAATATGATTCACACCACCCGAAGCAGTTGAGCGCCCCACAAACCAAACATCATCATCACATACTACGATGACAACAAGGGCAGATAAATGTGACAACTATTACACAATCTGCTTGATACCTGTTGCACTCGAGTTGCTGACAAGAGTAAGGTATACAAAAGTAGGCAGAAAATGAAATGATGATTAAATCAAGACAGGCGTCGATATACAGGGTGAGTCACCTAACGTTACCGCTGGATATATTTCTCAAACCACATCAAATACTGACGAATCGATGCCACAGACCGAACGCGAGGAGAGGGGCTAGTGTAATTGGTTAATACAAACCATAAAAAAATGCACTGAAGTATGTTTTTTAACACAAACCTAGGGTTTTTTAAATGGAACCCCGTCAGTTTTGTTAGCACATCTGAACATATAAACAAATACGTAATCAGTGCCGTTTGTTGCATTGTAAAATGTTAATTACATCCGGAGATATTATAAGCTAAAGTTGACGCTTGAGTACCACTCCTCCGCTGTTCGATCGTGTGTATCGGAGAGCACCGAATTACGTAGGGATCCAAAGGGAACGGTGATGGACCTTAGGTACAGAAGAGACTGGAACAGCACATTACGTCCACATGCTAACACCATTTTATTGGTCTTTTTCACTGACGCACATGTACAGCGGGACTCTTATTAGCACCTTTACTAAAACATTCTATAGCAAACGACGTTAATATATCCATAACGCAAACTTTGGTAGCTTAAAATAATAATTAAAACCTCATCCTCTCTCAACCAACTTCACAGACATTCACACACATATTCATCCTCAAGTACCAATACAATCAATCCTTTTAAAAAGACAAAAAAGAATACGCCAACTGAAAGATGTGGTTTTTTTTCACTGTTTTGGAGGGCAGCATATTCCGCGCTGTGATAATTATGACCTTGCTATAAAATTTTATTGCTTAGTACGTTGAACTCTGCAAGGTCGTTAGCCAAGTGACCATGAAACAACCCACAGCAAAGTTACAATCCTAGGGGAAACCGACCCAACTTTCCCTTGATCAAAAACAAATCTATAATCATACAAGATGAGCGAGTGCAATGCTCGTTACCTTCATTGAATAACAAGCAACGGATAGTTGAGTTCGGCCGCTGTGGACAACAGTAACACCGTCACAGTGAGAATAAAAAACGTAGGTCAACAACAGGTTACGTTTATTGTCGCTGGATCGCGTAATCATGGAACAGCTGTAGGATAAGCAAAGTATCTCGAAATTTAAGTGAAATCTCCTTATAACGGATTTTTATTTGCTCTAATTGATAGATGGAAACAATTCACAAGTTGACACAGAGCAAAGTTCTCTAAAAACCTCATTGAATTTACACAAAATGACGCGTATCCTGAGTGAAGGCATCGAATTATATGGAAGACCGCACGGAGAAATCGCAGCAAGATATCCTTACCTGGGCAGCTCACGAATCCGAAGTTAATGAGTCAAAATCGGACATTAAAAGTCAAATCAGAACAAGTAAGCAACGAGCTGCTCAGAACTACCGCACATTGGCACTTACATTTCCCCAAAATCCGCAAAGCTTGCGCCCATCAGCATTATTCTGCAGCTGAGACACGAATAGCCACGAATCTTAGTTCTCCCTCCTCAATTATCTGCTTTCAAAAACGCTCTACGTGGAAGAAACCTCTCAGTGCTATTGTCAATATAACGGACGAGAATTCCGCTTATTTCACGAAAAAAAAGGGAACGCAGCGGAAACTTCCCAATCTTGATGTAAAAAATGTACATTAACAAACACAAGATTGTTTTTCTCCGCAAATGGAACAGACTTTCTCACGATGACCGGACGGCGCTGTGGGCTCTCACCCTGTGATGTTTGCGCAGAAAAGGCAAAAATGTCACGCTCTATAATTCTCTGCCGGAGGCAATGGCGCCATGGTGTGTGCTCTCAGTGAGGACAGGTGCCGGTTATGTTCACAAAATCACGGAGCAGGCCACAGCTCCATATCTGCCAAAACTGCCCATCTCCCTGATGCGGCTCGCCTCTCATGATGATATTCACTAACTACCTTCCGTTGACAAACGAGAAAGTGAGACCACATCGGGTTAGCCCCTTCCCAGCGAGAAAAACGGAATGCCTCCCTGCCTAGCAAATACGTCCAGTTCTCGCTACAAAATAGCTACGGATTAGTAGCAGAAAAATGAATTAATGTCACTTAGACAACAACAAAAAAACGTAGAACCGTAGGTCGAAACACACTACTGGCTGATAAAGTACTAAGTAAGTAAATGTAACAGCCACTCTGAAAACCAAATTTAAGTTGTAGGTCTAACACAACACACACGAAATTTATCTTAGATACAATAGAAGGTAAATCAGGCGGTAAGCCATTTATGGGGTGTTGTTACAACATAGGAACGCCTTCAGTTAAAACATGCTAAACAGAAACACATTTACTGGTGCGTCTTCTCACTAGACAAGGAATATTATATTGCAATACGCTATTTAGACACCAGTAAACGACGTCGCTTGCTTAATCAGAACGTGTCAACAACGAGATGACACCGTGAATAGAGGTGACACGTTTTCCCATTAAGATTTCCTTGGCTTCTTGTCCAATGATATCCAACCAGAGACGTTTACCGACCATGACGCCACAGTGGTACAACATTGGATTCACATTCGTGATGAAGGCTGTTCAGACCCGTCCTACCACCCGGATTTAGTTCTTGCGTAGTTTCGTTGAATCATTTAAAGCAAATGCCGCTCGAGATGTTCGTTTGAAACTAACGCGGCCGCTGTACTTTACTTTCCCTTCCCTATTTTGTGCTCCATCTGCAATGACCTCGTCGTCGCTGTTTCATATTGTAAAGTCCAGTACAAAATGGCGGTTTTCTTCCGCTAGGTAAGTGCGTTGATAAGGCACTACCACATTCGAGACAGATTAGAATTTTGCGACAAAATGACACATTTCTTTCAGTGAACTTTAGATGTCATATACTTCCGTCTCCGCAATGAATCGTCACTCTTCAGCTGAGTGTGCGCTTCTATGAAACTTCCTGGAATATTAAAACTATGTGCCGGACCGGATCTCGAACCCAAGACCTTTGCCTTCCACGGGCAAGTGCTCTACGAACTGAGCTACCAGAACACGACTCACGACCCTTTCTAACAGCTTCACTTCCACTTTCTCCTGGGTTGGAGCCCCGGTCTGGACACTGTTTTAAACTGCTAATAAGTTTCATAAACTTCTGTGGCAGGAAAACTGTGATTCGCACAGACTAACGTGGATTTTCGTATTATAAACTTCACCCTCTTGACAGTGGCTAGATGATGAAGCTCAGCATTTTTTCAAGGAAATTATCTACGACTGGTTCTGTTTTTGGTCATTGTCATCAATGTTGACTTTTGACAACTATCAAGAGTATATACCTTAGTTGACTGAATGCTTTATAGTTTGCTAGTTCAGTAGTATAGGTTGGCAAACATGAAAGAACTCTTAACGTTTGATGATGACATGAAACTCGTGCTTTGGAAACAATAGCGTTATAGTATAAAAAAGGGATAGATGGCCATGATTTTTTCAGATACCAGTATCAGACCCTAACACACATAAAACAAGAAAATGTACAGATATTGCTTTATATTAATAAAAAACAAAAAACACTTCTTTTGCAAAGTTAGAAAAAATCTCAAACTAACTACGAATTGTTTTTGAATTATGTAACAGTTGGCCATTTCATCGGTGTATCAGGATTAGATGGCCACAATGCAAGGGATAGATTTACAGCTGACAAAACGCTTTAAAAACAGACGATATCGTATTAAAAGAGTATTCAATAATCTTAACACATTATTATTGATCTACTAGTTACAGGTAAGTTGTGGGGGCAAAATTATTTGAGATCATTCTTTACCTGCTTTACCTTTTTCAACATTAAATTTATGTTTTAGCGAAGGTGCACTGAAAAATTATAAGCTAAAATCCGTATACTGGCGCTTGTGAAAGGACACGCGTAGTCTTGCTTTTTTTTTTTTTTTTTTTTTTTTTTTTTTTTCAAGCAAATCGTTCCTAATTGACTATACAAAAACAGGGGCCTACACCCAATGCAGTTTTTCAATCACAACCGGTTTTCATTTTTCGCTCTAGTGTTTTCCTTGGAATATTAAGCTCTGTAGAACTTTTATGACTAATCAAATGTCACTATTTTTATTTTATTAATATTAATTTGAAGGCCTTCTTCTCTACATCTGCCGATATCACGACCAAACCCGTATCCATCAAATATTCCGACAAAGGGTCAACGGAGGAACGGGATATAATCCGTGGGCTTTGATCAATGACGTCGTGTTTTAGTCGTAGATATTGATCTCGTTATTTTCGAGCCATAGATTACATACCGTTTATCTTTGGTGGCGAAACGTCATCATTGTGAATTGAAAAAAATGAATGTGTTTTTCAGAGACCGGGCTAGATATTGTGTACGATTTTTGTCGTTTGTCTTAATTTAAATCATTTGTTCGTTCCAATTCCTTAGCAACTTATTTTCATTCATAGTGAGTTTGAAACACTTTTGAAGAATTTTTTTTCATTATGGACATATTTTCCTTTTTGGTTTTCGTCTGTAGATATGGATTTATTTATTCCCATGAACATGGACGACTTGAAGGAGGCTTTAGGTGTAGATAAGTTGTCAACCATTCGGTTTTTGCAATTATGTGGTCCTACTGCTGATTATGTTCGATGTCGTGAGTGCGGCAAACATATGGGCGTGATGAGTGTGTCAGCGCATTCATGGTTTATACATATGGAGGTGTACCAAAGATCGATTATGGCGTTCAGTTCGAAGAGGAACATGGTTTGAGAAGTCGAAGCTGGCCTTGAGAGTTATCATGAAAATTACATATCGTTGGTGTTTGAAGTACGTTGTGTGGTTGCGTGTACATGAATGTTGTGTGACTGAGCGTGCCGGTCTTGATTGGTATTCTTTTTGTAGTGAAGTCTGTGGGGACTATGTAAAGTATAGGGGGACCTTTGGGGAGGGGGGCATTGTCGAAACTGATGAATCCGCTTTTGGGGAAACGGAGTGCAAAAGGGGGGAACCTGCGGTGGGATTGCAAGTTTGGGGGAGCGGTAATTTCGACGTTGTTTTCAGAGTGGTTCCTAATCGAACGAAGTTTTGATTTAATTAATTAAGGATTATTTGGCCGAAGGTTATGTTGTAATTTCAGATGGGTTTTCTTCCTATAAGGATTGGGGAATAGAGGCGTTCAGCACCTTGTGGTGTATCATAACACTTAAATGAAATGAGGGTTTAGTAGGCGCCTTACGGGGCAGGTTCAGCCGCCTTGGTGCAGGTCTTACTACATTCGACGCCACATTGGGCGACCTGCACTCCGGATGGGGATGAAATGAAGATATCACAACACCCAGTCCCTGAGCGAAGAAAATCGACGACCCAGCCGGAAATCGAACCCGCGCCTCTTAGGATGGCAGTCCGTCACGCTGACCATTCAGCTATCAGAAGTTCAGCTTATGAGGCTTGTATCTGTAGTATAGAGAGTTATCGGTGAGCCATAAAATCTGTTGTAGGGAGGGTAAAACGACGCATTTCGACACTCCAGAGCCATTTAGATGAATATTCTTGGAGGCAAAGTATACCGGATACATACTTCCCTTTTGTTTTCTTAAACATGTTGGGTAAATGTATGTATTTCATGTTTGGATGGGGAGTGGGGGTATACGATACTTAGGGAAAAGGGTAGATTTTGGGGGACGATTCCGGTATTAATTTTGAGTTTTTCGGTTTGTTGCATCTTTCTTCATTTTCTTATGTTAGGTAATGTTTTTTCCGGGCGGAGTTTGTGTATGCTAAGTTTAGAGTCTTATTTTTATGTTATATTGTTCTCCGTTGTCTTTGCATTCGTCAACTGAAGTACGGGACACAAATCTTACAGTTGTAACTTTTTTTTCGGCTTCGCTAGCACTAATATCCTATTCTTCAGTTGATCTATATAGGTCAGCTGAAGTAAGGGATGCAAATTTTACGTATGTCGGTACGTTCGCTTCGATAGCATTAGTATCGACTGTAAAATATAGTAGTACTAGCGAAGGCGAAAAAAGCGACAACTGCAAAGCTTTTATCCCGTACTTCAGTTGACCCACATAGGTCAACTGAAGAATAAGATACTAGAGCTAGAGAAGGAGAGAAAATCGACATATGTTAAATTTGTATCCTGTACTGCAGTTAACCTATACAGATCAACTGAAGTTCGGGATACAACTAATGCATGTCAACTGAGGTAGTCCATATTCTTCAGTTGAGAAAAAGTCAACCGAAGACTACGATATACCTAGAATTACGTTCGAAATATGGACGTACGTGATATACGTCCACCATCTGGTTTCTCTGTCCCACATTCCTTTGTTTCTCAACATTCGTCTATGCTGTTAAATCTGTGCAATACATCATCTGGCCGGCCAGTGTGGCCGTTCGGTTCTAGGCGCTTCAGTCTGGAACCGCGCGACCGCTACGGTCGCAAGTTCGAATCCTGCCTCGGGCATGGATGTGTGTGATGTCCTTAGGTTAGTTAGGTTTAAGTAGTTCTAAGTTCTAAGGGACTGATGACCTCAGATGTTAAGTCCCATAGTGCTCAGAGCCATTTGAATTTGAATACATCATCTGGGGTAACTTGTGACGTCATTGGTCAAAGACGACGGGTTATATCCCATTCTTCATTATTCCCTCAACAAATGACAATCACTCTTATCAGTGTGGACACATTGCTTAATGAAAGGGACATCAATTAACGATGAAGTAGTTACGAAAATGCCACCGAAAAATTTCTTTAGTTCAAGAAGTCTACAATCTTCGAAAAGTGCTGGAAGTGTAGTGCAGTATAGTAGTCTGGTTAATAACACTTGCTTGTCCTTGAGGTACGTAATGGTTTTTATCGAGAGAGCTTCACCATTACCTACTTGAAAACGACGACATAAAATTTAATTAACTGTGCATAAAATAGGCTTGATGTAGACACTGCTCTCTGCAACAGAGGTACGTGGATTTTCGCCCTCTGCGCAGGGACTGGATGCCGAGGACCATCATTCTCCCAATCTGAGCCAGCTGTAGCTGTAGCGCAGGAGACGGCACCGGCGACAGGAGAGGTTGGCCAGCCCAGCCCAGGCCAGCCTTGGCAGTACCAGTACCAGTCCCGGGTCACTGGGGCGAAGGTGAGCGGCTGGTCCCACATTCAGCGCTCCAGCCACCGACGCCGGTGTGTTCGGGGTACCTTTGGTGCCGTAACTTTTGTTCGTTTAGGTGTGATAGCAATATCACGTATAAAGAAATAGGATTCCCGTCTTCATCATTTAACATTATATCGTAGCCCTGCAACATTCTGCAGTCCAACGTAATGGCGGTCGCATAGCAATTGACGCCAGCATCATTCAGCAGGCACTTCGCTGCCTTTCCCACCATATATGTGGAGAAGCTGTAAACCTATTTTAAACAATTTTGGATCATTATCAAATAACTTTAGGCAGCTTTAAGTTATTAAAAGCACTTTTGTGTATCCTTTTACGTTAACACAGTTTTAAATAGTGTACACAAAAGAAAGGGAAACGATTTCACAGCCACGTCTGGATGCATAAGGACACAAATGGGTTTCCACAGTGCGTTCTCTAGTTGGAGCGCCATAGAAATGTAGATTTCCAGTCGTCTTTGACACAGCCATCAATTAAGAAATTTTTGTGGAATCACTTTTAAGTTTTATGAAGTGTAGTTATGTATTAGCGTTATGTATTAATGAAATGTCATTATAAGTATGTATACTTCATTGTTTCTTATTTTGTATACGGTTACTGATAATGACTAGTCAGTCAAAACTGATACAGCCATTAACCAATTTACGCGAGTATTGACTGTGATAAACATAATAGTTAAAAGCAATATATAAGTAACGTGGCAATTGTGAACAAATTCCCATTTCACTTAAATTTTCAGCATTATTCAGCGTTATTAGCGTACACGTTTCACTAACATGGAGGACTCCTTAAAAATAATGTTTATCTTATATAAATAGGCAGTTAATGTTTCGGACACACACACACACACACACACACACACACACACACACACACACACACACACTCCTCTGCATCAGACCAACGGATCAATCAAAAAAATGCTTTGAGATATTTTCTGTATCTCAAAAAACTGACTGCTCAGCTACAAAGACACCTAACCCATTTTTTAATTGTGACATATTGGCCCGCCGCGAGGAGTTCAAAAATGGTTCAAATGGCTCTGAGCACTACGGGAATCAACTTCTGAGGTCATCAGTCCCCTAGAACTTAGAACTACTTAAACTTAACTAACCTAAGGACATCACACACATCCATGCCCGAGGCAGGATTCGATCCTGGGACCGTAGCGATCTCGCGGTTCCAGACTGTAGCGCCTAGAACCGCACGGCCACTCCGACCGGACCGCGCGGAGTGGCTGCGCCGTTTGAGGCGCTGCCCCTCGCGCCGGAGGTTCGAGTCCTCCCTCTGGCACGTGTGTGTGTGTTGTTCTTAGCATAAGTTAGTTTAAGTAGTGTGTAAGTCTAAGGACCGACGATGCCAGCAGCTTGGGCCCTTGGGAATTCACACGCACACACAAATGTCGGCCCATCTCTGATATCGATAATTGCTGTGCTCTGATGAAGACGTCACGTGGTGGCGCGTTGTCATGTTGAAGCGCAGAGCCTTCAGGTATCTTGACACTGCACTCTGCAACTTGCTGCACGCTGTATTTAGCCATGACAACAATAACTGCTTCTTATATTTTACAGAAAGGACTGCGTGCAACCCAACATACAGTCACTACTGTCGTTCGTGAAATGTGACGCCCAAACCACGCACAGACCCACAACGATCACGCAATACGTTTGTCATTAGTCATTACCATTGAAACCTAACATCTACGATATATTTGCGGATATCTATGCAACCTTTGACTCTGTTTTTACATCCATAGCAACATAGAAATCGAAGGTGTTGGATTGTGGCCAGTATAATGTACTTCGTAGTGCTATTGTGGATAAACAGCTGATAATATGTTAAATAGTGCTGTGTGCCATGTTCGATTATCACGACTGATATGCAGGGTGTTTTAACCTGATAAAAGTAAATATCTGTAAAAACGAAGCATCGTACGAATGAAATGTTCTAGGTGAGAAGTTAATATTAGTAAAGGGGACATATTTCTGTGCTACAAGTAACTGCCCATCTTCTAACTACCCCTCCTGCGTGGGCGAGATTGGGTTTGTATTATCAAATGGGAACACCCCATTTTATTGTATTTACGGATTCTACGCCAAGAAATACGTACGGCTTACTGAAATCATTGTTTTCGATTCGTGGCAGATGGCGCTTTATGGACATTTATCAAGTGTGCCTGTTTATCTAATTAAGAACCGACTTATTTTATTCTACATTTCATTAACAATGTAAATGCAAACCTTTATGTTCTAACGGTTGATATTTATGTTCGAAATTTACGCTATTGTTCCAAATTTGATTGCACAGTACAATATATTTTGCCGTTTCACAGTCTTATTAGAAACTACGGTTAGCGTGATACAGAAACAGCGGCGTGGATGCAATAGTTATCTAGGCCAATGGGGGTGCTTGGCATTGATGATAACCCTTGCGTATCACCATTAGGGTTCTTGATTTCGGTGAGTCCACTAGCCCCTCAGCACTGCGGTGCTTGATTTCTATCAGTATCCAAGGCACGTACACCTGTCAGTGGCACTTACTTTATTATAATGGTTGTGGGCTGTATTCTGCCGGTAGCCACATAGTGGCCAGCGCGAGAATTACGGCGATTGGATGGAAACACACCGAAGTCAGTCAGCGTGACGGCGGGCATCGAGGGCGGCCACCGAAATCAAGCATTCCGGTGGTCTGGGAACTCACCAGGTCAACCGTATAGGGAAGAGAAAACTACGTTACCTTACAGCTAACTTATTTGCCTTAAATGTCAACGTTTAGCCATATTGTTTATCCTGTATAATCAGTTGCAACACTAAAGTTTAAACATAAATATCAATCGTTGCAACACAGAGGTTTACATTTACATCATAAATGAAATGTAGAATAACATGCATCAGTTGTCAATTCCCAAAACAAGCACACTTGATATCTGTTGATTATAGCGCCATCGACCACGAATTGGAAACAATGCTTGTTTGAGTAAACTGCACGTCTTTTTGGCATAGAATCCGAACAAGCAATAAAAATAATGGATTCGCATTTCAAAATACTTGCTTCAAGTTAAAAGAAACACCTTGTATCACCAGGCAAACCGTAACCACAATACGCTCTCTCGATTGAACTCACGGTGCTGCAGAAGATTCTTATTACTAGTCTACTACACGGTCAGTCAGTAATTACCACACCAGTGTCGACTGGAAATCAATATCAGCACGAGTAAGCTTGAATCGAAGGAGATCTGTAGACACAGAACAGAAACTGAGCGAGGTGGCGCAGTAGCTCAAACGTTAGACCTGTATTGAGAAGCAGCGGGACACAAAATCCCGCCTGGTCTTCGTGATTATGTTTTCCAACTTTCCCTAAATCAGTTAAAACGAATGTTGAGAAGGTTCCTTAAAAAAAACCAAGTTCACTCTCTTTCCACGTCCTCGTCCTATCCGATGTTGTTCTGCGTCTCTAACGATGTTCCTGCCGAGGGTCACCAAACTGTAACTTTGCTGCCTTTAAACTCCAACACTGAGACCCACTTGTCTGGTACTGTTTCCCGACTCAGATGAAGTGTGTAAGATCCTTCTGACAGAGAACGCGTTTATGGTATTCGCGCAACTTGCGAGCTCAGCTGAGGCGCCACACGCCGCTGTTACGGCCAGTACTGAAGCTAAGGGGATCGCCTCCGTTATGACGCAGACATCGCTGTCAGTAACGTGCTAGGGAAGATTTTAATTGGAGTAACAGTGAAACATATGTGGACTGTCTGTAGCCACTAAGAATCATTACTTCGTTAGCGACCTTTTTGTCAGCCTACAGTATGGCCATTAGTTTTCTTCCCATTGAAGAGTGTCACCTTGCGGACAGGAGGTTGCTGGAGACAAGTAACTACTTCCCGTTTTAGAACGGTATGAAAAGAAATAGACCGCGGTCTTTGCGTCGATACCATGACCGTCATTTTTTCCCAAAAAAAAATAAAAGCGTTTAGGAACAACGAACCATAATCGCATGGATGCCTGGGAGTGATGTCGAGGTTGAAGTGTCTGTCAGTTCCTCGGGTTTGGAGAAAACAAAAGGTCTTTATTTGTCCAATAAGATGATTAATGTACTCAAGTAACTCAGAACAAGTTACTGAAAAATCGCAAATATTTCGTTGCAACAAAGATGTGGAGGAATGTCGTAATGTAGAGTGCTACGACGTAAAGTTTTTGTGTGTTTAGCAACTACAATGTAAAACACCTTACACACGTCAGTGGTCATGTTGACATTTTTAATCATTGTTCAGTCTGGATCGTAAGTTACGGAACTACCGTATACAATAGACGTATTTCGTGTAACGCTGTCAGCAGAATTAGACATAAATACAACATATCGTCTCAAGACTAACGCTTCGACTTCCATCGAAGACTTTGGTATTTGTTGCTGGTACTTTGAAGTATTAACCTTGGGGCGATGCGTTGTATTTATTCCCGCTTCTGATAATTCTGTTTGTCGGAACTCGTTAACTGTATAAGGTAATTCAACAAGGTACTAACTAGCCTCGATATGATTATAGGGATATATTACAGATAGGATGAATACAAATCAACATGGCTGAATAGGTATAATGCTAGTATAATTTACAAATCACCGAACAGAAGTCCTTGCATTACTGTAAATGCTTGAATAATATCGATCCTGAAACTCGATCCAAGGACAGAATATTTGAACAAAAGTTGTTAGTTCATATTCATCCATAGATGACAAATGTTATAAATCATTAAACGCAGTTGTGGTAGCTATATTTGAAAGAGCTCGTGAATGTTATTGAACGATATAGCCTGAAAGCTTATATTTCTCCACGCATTTTAGTGTCGCATAATTTTGGTATGCGGCGTTGCAACGGCCTATATTTAAGTCATCGGAGACCTGACACGTATTATAATAGGATTTGGCATGATAAGTCGGCGGCTGTCTAAAAATAGCTTCCCTTTTTGTGTGACGCGGTTGGCTGTGATCGTAACGCATTGGAGAGCGGCTGTGCGCCAAGACTCCAGGGACGCGCCGAGGCTGGACTTATTAATCAGCTTAAGGAACCGGCTGCCGGCACACACTGGCGCCCACGTCTGCTGCTCAGAAATTACACGGCGGCCTGTGCGAATGAGCCTAATATCTGAAATCGACAGCGTCCGCCCACGTGAACGGCAGGACGTTGCCTTCGAACCAGGGAACCGTGCTGTTACCTGATACATTATTTATCATCCTACATTTACACACGTCTTGCCTTAACAAACACGAAGTCAGAGAATATTCTATTACAGCTGACCTCAATCAATGATTGAACACATTTCATTCCAGTCAAAATTCCTTGTAGACACGATCTAAATTGTTCATGTAGACGACCCAAATAGCCCAGAAAATATTCACAGTAACACTGACACGGGACTGAATATCACAGAACATGCTGGCAATGGAAGTGTTAGGGGCACGTCGGAGATAAGTGTATCGCCAGGAGTGCCTCAGGAAAGTGTGATAGGATCGCTATTATTTTCTACATACATAAATGGTCTGGCGGCTAGGATAATCAGGAGTATGCGACTGTTTGCTGATGATGCTGTTATGTACGGTATGATGTAGTCGCTGAGTAACTGTAGAAGGATACAAGATGACTTAGACAAAATTCGTAGTTAGTGCCATGAATGTCAGCTGGCTGTAAATATTAAAAAATGTAAGTTAATGCAGATGAGTAGGAAAAAGAAACCCATAATGTTCGAATAATAGTAGTGTGCTGCTCGACACATATACGTCGTTTAAATATCTAGGCGTAACGTTGCAAAGCGATATGAAATGCAACGAGGCTGTAGGGGCTGTGGTAGGGAAGACGAACGGTCAGTTTCGGTTTATTGGGAGAATTTTAGGAAAATGTGGTTCATATGTAAAGGAGACTGCATATAGGACACTAGTGCGACCCACTGTTGGCCAGCCGGAGTGGTCGAGCGGTTCTAGGCGCTTCAGTCTGGAACCGCGCGACCGCTACGGTCGCAGGTTCGAATCCTGCCTCGGGCATGGATGTGTGTGATGTCCTTAGGTTAGTTAGGTTTAAGTAGTTCTAAGTTCTAGGGGACTGATGACCTCAGATATTAAATCCCATAATGCTCAGAGCCATTTGACCCACTGTTGAGTACTGTTAGAGTGTCTGGGATCCACACCAGGTCAGATTAAAGGAATACATCGAAGCAGTTCAGAGGCAGGTTGCTAGAATTGTTAGCGGTAGGTTCGAACAACACGCAAGTATTACGGAGATGCTTCGGAAACTCGAAGGGAAATCACGGGAGGGAAGGAGCAGCAACGTATATTTCGTGTAAGTATCATGAAGATAAGATTAGAGAGACCAGGGCTCGTACACAAGTACATAAGTAGTCTTTTTCCCCTCGCTCTGTCTGCGAGGGGAACGGGTAAGGAAATTAGTATTGGTACAGGGTGCCCTCCGCCACGCACTGTACAATGGCTTGCGGAGTATGTATGTAGATGTAGATAGCACCAGTAGCGTTTCTACTGTTTCTGTTCCAGTGTCTGAGGGTTATCTGAGTGCACCTGACTCTTCAGTTTTCCCCACAGCTGAAAATCACAGGAGAGGGATCAGGCGATCGAGATGGCCATGCGATTGCACTGCTTCTGCTGATTGTGCTCGCCTCACGGAACACCTCATCTATTTGTGGCGAGGTTGTCAACGCAGTGTGTGCTGTTGCTCCGTCTTGCGGAAAATAACCATACCGTATTTAATATCCGCATATGGACTGAAGAGTTTCTGGGCATGCCGGTCACCGTTAACAGTTTTCTGAATGAATCGCACCAAACACCAAACTTGAGACCAAGCAAAAGCTCTTCTAAATTCTGACGGAGATTTTCTGGAACATTTTCCGTAAAGGGAAGTTCTACTGTTCGTTAACAAGGGCCATATCGGTGACAATCTTATAAATATTTTGGCGCCCAGTTTCATTTTTTCATCCCTTTATTTCAACTGCATTAGTAGTTTACTTTCAAGTGTACAGTCGAGTTTTTGATACCATTTTATTCGCGGACCGACCCTGTCATCCTCTTCAGGCACTGCAAACTGTGCTGTTGCGCGTACTCGCTGTGTTCCAGCCAGCCAGTGCTGTATTGTCAGTGTCGCGCAGCCATTTATAACAGAGTTCGACTCCGCCGTCCGCTGTGCCCTTCGATGTTCATTTCTTTCTCAAAGCTTCCACTATTATCCCGTGAAACGCATTTCTCTCAGCGATTTTTATCTCAGGTGAATGATTACCGGGAACATCTTAATGAAGTGAATGAATCTCGGACTCAAAAGCATTCTTTGAACTAAAACCTCCGTCACGATTTATAATATTTTCTGTGTTATTTATTACGATTGACACCTTAATTATGCTGTCCTAGTAATGTGGCGTTTGTACCACTATACTTGTGGTCTCGTCGTATTTCATTTCATGATTATATCCGAGGCTTTGATAGGGGACACACGGCTTGGCTTGGTTGTTCTAGTCGGCTGTGTCGGAGATATTCCTTGCATCTCTCCCCCACTATTATAATAGTCTGCCCTGCACGAGACATACAACATTCCCGTGGATGATGTACACACCTGACTTTTGGAGACCTAGGTCGTCGTTACAAGGAAGACTTTTTTATTTTTGTTGACGAGACCGATAAACAGTGGCTGGTATGTTTCCAAGGAAATCTACAGGTTTTTCCAAAGACAGGGACAACGTGAGTCAGATGAGCTATTTTTGGGTTCTATTTTTGTTTCTCAGTCTTAACCCCTCCTTCGGTCGGCGAGAACATCAACGACACATCCCTCAAGGCAACCAAACAAAACAACTGTCGTCGAGCACTGCCCCGAGTAGGTGTAATCATGAAATCAAATATGATGAAAATTGTGTCGTGGTACAAACACCAAGATTCTGGGACAACGTGATTAAGGAGTTTATCCAAACAAGTATGTTGAAAACCTAAAATACTGCGACATGTTTTAACTTGAAAGCTTGGCACTCGGCACTCAGTTTAAAAGATATGTGTGGCCATCTCATCCACCAGAACTGGAAAAATATGAAAGAATCAGTGTTTCACGGTATGTCAGTGAGAGCTCTGAAAAAACAAAGGCCCATCGAAACGCTCAGGGCGCTGAGAGTCAACTCTGCTATAAATAGTGATGCGACAGCAATAATACTGCACAGCCTGGTTGGAGCCCAGGCAGCGAGAGCGCATATAACACACCTCGCGTTACCAGCACCTGAAGAAGTCGTCTGCGACGGTCGTCTGAATATTGTCCGTCACATGGAAACTACAATATGGCTGAACAGCCGAAAACACAACATTTACCAGTTACGCGGAGAGAACCTGAGACATAACATCAAAACTGCACTCTGAAGTGCCAACAAAATTGCATTTTCCTTATCTAGTAATGATTTCCGTGCTTAGGCTTTGTAGCCTAATCTACTCAAGCAGACATCTTATTTTTGGAACATTAATTAGGGAATTAGACGATGGCCAGCAGCTCTTTGTTGTTTATATGACTGCCTCAAATTCTGCTAAAGTGAGACACAGGTTCCGTCCGTGCAACCAGGCTTACCTTAGCTGCTAACTGTACCTGCTAACTGCAGCCCCAATTGTGATAGTCCTCCAATTAGACTGTAAGAGAAGTTACCAGTCGCCGGATGCAAGTGAAATAACTCGTCCTGTGCTTCGTAAATTGCCTTAGGTTCATCAAGAAAATAATAGACTAACGAAATTGGTCCTATTTCCTGTATATAAATGCAAATGTTCCACCCGATATGAGTGATGGTCACCATCACTTGTGTTAACAAGTTCTTCACCTTCAGATGTTATGAATATAGTTGCTCCTGCCGCGTTATTATTATAGGGCTGCTGAACACTCGCTTGACACCACAGGATCTGATAGTACATGAGCACATTGTAACTATCGGCAACCACAACATGAACAGATCCAAAAAGTTCTGAAGAACGCATCCATACCTTCATATTCGGCAACGGTGACAGTAATAACATTGCAGAAAACTTGGAAGCGACCAGAATCATCTTAAGAACTTACAACTTTAGTTATTTGTCACAAATACAGTTGAGGTTTTTCTAATAGTGTTGCAAGTTCAAGGGAAGTACCTAAGTTTCTCAACACGCTCCGAAACACATTTTCCAGTTGACATCAAAATTCTAAAAGTGTTCAGGGAAGAAAATCGTGTAGTAGTTCGACGGATGCCAACGTGGAGAACATCTCACGTAATGCGTGTACATTGGAAAAACCTCCATAGCTGAAAGATAATATTTGAAATTGCTAATTTCAGTATAAGGTATTATGCGATCTTCTATAAGGAACAGTCAAATGAAAACGAGACAGACGGGAAAAAAGTGAGTAAACTGCTTGTTATTTCAAATGTAACAGCCGTAACCGTTGATACATTTACCCCCAAAGTGAGACAATACAGTCAGTGCCTTCGTGGAAAAATGCTGTCTACGGAACCGTGATCGTACCCAGCCGTGCACCTCTTCGTCGGAAGTAAATCGACGATGTCTTCTCGCATGTCTCCAAAAACTACGGAAATCGCGTGGGGAAATATTGGGACTGTATGGAGGATTTTTTTTCTCAGTTTATTGGCTTTCGGGCCTCGCCCAATCAGCCATGTCCCTAGCGTAATTTCAGATATGACGATACGAATTTGAGAACAACACAACACCCAATCCTCGAGCGGAGAAAATCACGGACCTGACCGGGGGATTGATTCCGGACCCCTCTGCTTAGTAGTATGGATAATGTGTAACAGCTTCCCAGCGAAACCCCTGCATCGTAGTCGAAACAACACGTGGATCTGCCTACATCTCAATGTATTAACAGTTATGGCGATTATTTTCGAAATAATAAATAGTTAACTACTTTTTAGAGTTTCGTGCCTCAATCTGTAAAAACAGAACTCATAGAATCGCTTTTTTGTCTGTCTGTCTCTCCGACTATTAAGACCCCTTTTCTCAAGAACGAGAAGACGCATAAAGTCCAAATTTATGTCAGATTTTAAGGTGTATGGAACCTTGGGGATGTAAAAATTTTGAGCTTCTAAGTCAATTCTGTATGAATGCGTGGTGTCCGAAAGAACAGACACCACGTGGAATCCGCAGCTGTGATACAGTATACATATGTAAACTGAAGGTTGAGGGTGAGAGAAAAGAAAGTAAAGGGAAGGCTTCAGTAATGTCAGCTGCCTCGGTACATTACGCGGAATCAGTGGCGACGTGTGAAAATGTATATCGGAACGGGATTCGAACTCGAGATCCTTACGAGGCAGGTGCTTTAACCACTACGCAAATTTGCCAAATTTATGAACATTGCGCCATGTGTGACAGAAAATATGGCAGCCATTATTTTATAAAGACGTACAACGTGATTCAGTCTCCAATTGGCAGTTGCGTTAACCACTGCGCACCTGCCTAGTAAGCAGGGGCTCTCGGGTTCGAATCCCGTTCCGGTACACATTTTCACTCGTCGCCTCTCATTCCGTGTAATGTCCCGAGGCAGTCGACATTCGTAAAGTCTTCCCTTTCCTTTCCTTTTCTCTCCCCCTGAACCTTCATTTTACATATAAGAAAATTATTTCAAAACATACGAACATTTATGTCACTTACTTTGACACTCATACACTCACTCATCAAAACCTCTGGTGTACTTCCTGTTGACGTAGAATCATCAAATTTGGCAAGAAGTAAGGTTTCACAGTACAAGTGAAAAAAATTGTTAGTTTATAATTATATCACAAGAAAGAAGTATTTCTTTGTTATCCGACTTCAGACTTGAAATTAAAACATCCTCGAAAGTGTTAGAATCCCTGGGACCGATATCTTACCAGTAACAATGGCGACAACAGGAAAAAATCGTCCATACTCTCCGTTCCCGGAATGGATAAACTGAACATATGCGTAATTAAGTTTGTATGGTACCCCCGGTGCGCGAGTGCTGCTCTATCCGTCTCGTTTTCATTTGACTGTCCCTTATGTAATTATAGTTATCACTTTTCTATAGATTTATATGCAGAAGTGTCAGTCTTCGCTCGAAAATTGCAAACATTGACGCGTTAGTCCTTATTAACAAATGTCTTTCGATGCAAAAGACATGTCTGTGTGACTGATGCTGCGTTTCAGATGGGCAAAGGCCGTTTTATTACTTTGTACCCAAGTTTATGAACATTGCGTTATGTGCGACAGAAAATATGGCAGCCATTATTTTACATAGACGTACAACGTGATTCAGTCTCTAATTGGTCATCGATAACGATCAGAATTAAACGACTCTCTCCGTGAACAGAGGAGATAATCGCTTTCCAAATTCATCTGACCAATCCGTATAATCACGCGATGTTATTAGTCAGCCTGCGTGTTATCTGATGGGAAACATGAACACTGAGAGGATCGCAGATTGGGTCTCTGGTGGTCGGTATTCGCAGGTAATTAGGGAGCTGCTAAATCGATGTTGGAGCAGGACGGAGCAGGCAGATAAGGCTCCCGGAACAAATTAGGGCCGTTATCCGTCCTCTGGCGTCGCCACGTAGGTAGATCTGAAGGCGGATATGTCTTTAAGCTGCGCTCTCGGAGCCTCGACCGGCAGCCGGGTAACTGCTACTGGTTCACGCCTCACCGCCGAGTGCGACACTCTGGCCCCGCTGCGTAACAGTCAGCGACGTTGTTTTGCGTAACGGGGGCGCGACGTAATCTCGATGTCCTTGCGACAGGTTGGCTAAAACGAATCTGGACTAGAGCCTTGAGACACATTAAACGTTCACTGTCCCATTAATTTCCGTCCATTTAATGTATCTCTCTTCGTGAAATCACAAACGTTCGACTGGTAGGTTTATTAAATTTCTGTACCTCAGTCTGAGGAATACATTACGGCGGAGAAGGCTGTTCTGAATAATCACCAGATGTTCGCGAAGAGATATTTCGATTTCATTCGTTTCGAAACAGCTGCGGGGCACATGAATAAAACAACGCTCGGTGGTTAGCACACTCATCAGGGGCGGAAGTCAGACCCTCGTCTGATAATCCCGATGTTCGTTTCTTCTCCAGCTTCCGTGGTTGAAACTGGTTCAACTGGCTCTGAGCACTATGGGACTTAACATCTGAGGTCATCAGTCCCCTAGAACTTAGAACTACTTAAACCTAACTAACCTAAGGATATCACAGACATCCATGCCCGAGGCAGGATTCGAACCTGCGACCGTAGCGGTCGCGCGGTTCCAGAGTGAAGCGCCTAGAACCGTTCGGCCACACCGGCCGGCCTTCCGTGGTTAACCGAGGCCGCTGGCGATTCTCCGTGCTATCGCAGTCCAATCTGGTCTCGACGCCGGCTGTCCCTTCCTCCAGAGCCCACGCAGCTGCCAGCACTGATGGTGGACAGAAATCTGAGATGAGCTGAGGACAAGCACTGTAATATCAATTGTGGACAGAACACACTTGCTGTTTCTGGCAAACGATGAGATTAGAAGTCCCTTCCTAAGGTTTGCTCCTTCCTCTAAAAACCTCCCCCCCTCATCTCACCATTTGTGTGAATGTATACATTTCCCGGTGCGTAATAGACCGTACTGATGAAAAGTTCTCGAGTTTCCAGCTGGATCACAGTGTTAAGAATCTATATGCGGAGACGTGTTTCGGTGCTTTTCTAGCTCGGAATCGTTTCAACTAAAGAAAACAAATCCCTGTTCAGATCGTCGTGGCCTTTGGAGCACTCGTCGAGAAGGCCTAACAGCAGACATGGAACGAAATCAGAGACGCGACGCGCGTGCAGTGAAGGTGTAAGAGAGATTCTCAAGGAAATTAATTTTTTGAAAGAAAGGAGACGGAGTGCTCGCGAGACTCTATTAAATAGGTTCAGGGAACCGGTATTCCAGGAAGCTTGTGTGACAACTCTGCAGCCTCCATCATACATCAGAGACCAAGTGTATCGTCAGGAGTGCCTCAGGGAAGTGCTAGAGGACGGCTCTTATTTTCAATATACATAAGTGATAGACAGGGTGAGCAGCAATATGCGGCTGTTCGCTGATGTGCTGTGGTGTACGGGAAGGTGTCGTCGATGAGTTACTGTAGGAGCATGAAAGATTAATTAGACACAATTTCTAATTGATGTGATGAATGACAGCTAGATCTGAATGCACAATAACGCAGGTAAAAGCAGATTATCTGCAAAAAGGATCCCGCAATGTAGGAATACAGCATTATAGAATGCTGCCTGACACAATTAGTTCATTTAAATATCCATGTGTAACATTGCAAAACAATATGAAATCGAAGGAGCAATTGAGAACAGTAGATGGGAAGGCGATTGATCGACTTCGGTCTGTTGTGAGGCTTTTAAAATAGTGTAGCTCATCTACAAAGGAGACACCGTATACAACACTTCTCCGACCCATTCTTGAGTACAGCTCTAGTGTTTGGGATCCCTACCAGGTCGTATTAAAGGAAGACATCGATGTAAGTCAGAGGCGAGTCGCTAGATTTGTTACCGGTAGGTTTGATCAACAAGCGAGTATTACGGATATACTTCGGTAACACAAAGCTGGGCACGTCTGGAGGGAATACAACATTCTTTTCGCGAGACGTTGTTGAGAAAATTTAGAAAACCGGTATTTGAAGCTGACTGCAGAACAATTCTACTGCTGCCAACGTACATTTCTCGAAGGACTACGAAGAAAAGATACCACAAATTAGGGCTCACATGGAGGCTTATAGACAATCGTTTTTCTTTGTCTCTGTTTGCGAATGGAACAGGAAAGGAAATGACTAGTAATAGTAGTACAGAGTAACCTCCGCCATGCACCATACGATGATTTGTGGAGCACTTGTGTAGATGTAAATGCACAGGGGTTATTTGGGCTTGAGGTAAGAGAGAGTAAGGCTCCAAATGTGGCATACAGAGTCATTTTACCATAACTCAGTAAGCGAATGGAACGGCAGAAAGTGTATGTTTAGGGTGATCAACAGCGAGGTTATTACCGCCTTTGCTAAAATAGTAAGAGACGAATATGGTTAAAATAGTTAAGTGTAAAAATACTTAAAATTACGTGGGCGTGCTGAAAAGTAATGCCTCAAAACTTTTTATGCGAAAACACCTAAGGCTTTTTAAATAAGATCTTTACTGTCCATGACTACATATTTGCAGCCCTGTGCCACTAGAGGGCTCCGAATTGTAGAGTGTAACATGGCGGTGTGCAACGTAACTAAATTGGTGCTTGAGAAACGGCATGCTGTAATCGAGTTTCGATTTCTAAGAGCTCGTCCACACGTGGAGTGCCCTCTCCATCAGTATAACAATGCCAGACCATACACGAGCGGTGCGTATCTGCAGCAACCCGACGCCTTGAGTTCAGTGTCATCGATCTTCCTCTACACAGCCCCAACTTGGCCCCATCCGATTTTCATCTGTTTCGAAAACTTAAAAGACAAGTTCGAGGACTTCACGTTGTTAGTGCAAACAGAGGTGAGGCTGTGGCTCAGTCAACGAAGTCAAACATTTTACAGTGGTAGGGTCAACAGAGGTGGGAGAAATGTGTTCATCGCCAGGGTGACTATGTTGAGAAATAAATATGCGATCATGAAAAACAAAGATGTAGGATGTTAATAATGTTTGTTTTGTTTAAAAGGCTTTAAGAGCTTTCGCATAACAAATTCGGAGGCATTATTTTTCAGCACACCCTCGTACTTTTACTTCGTCCCATTTCAGTGACATTCATCTAATCAGTTTTGGCAAATCATGAATAATGTAGAATTATCATTTTTGTTAATAAAACTTCCTGGCGCATTAAAACTGTGCACTGGGTGGGGGACTGGAATCTGAGATTTTTCCGCTTGCCAGGCAAGTGCTCTACGTACTGAGCTGTCCAAGCTTGACTCACGACCCGCCGTCCCAGCTTCACTTCTTTCAGTACCTCATCTACTACCTTATGAAATTCATACATGAAATGTATTCGCATTCGAGAATATGGACAACCATGAGCTATATAACGAAATGACGACAGTGAATATTTGTGCAATATCGGTACTAGTTCTGTTGATAAAACAACGACAAATCGATATGTCGATACTTATTCCGGAATGTACCGACATGTGTGGTGATACTTCCTCCACCGATATATCTACACTCCTGGAAATTGAAATAAGAACACCGTGAATTCATTGTCCCAGGAAGGGGAAACTTTATTGACACATTCCTGGGGTCAGATACATCACATGATCACACTGACAGAACCACAGGCACATAGACACAGGCAACAGAGGATGCACAATGTCGGCACTAGTACAGTGTATATCCACCTTTCGCAGCAATGCAGGCTGCTATTCTCCCATGGAGACGATCGTAGAGATGCTGGATGTAGTCCTGTGGAACGGCTTGCCATGCCATTTCCACCTGGCGCCTCAGTTGGACCAGCGTTCGTGCTGGACGTGCAAACCGCGTGAGACGACGCTTCATCCAGTCCCAAACATGCTCAATGGGGGACAGATCCGGAGATCTTGCTGGCCAGGGTAGTTGACTTACACCTTCTAGAGCACGTTGGGTGGCACGGGATACATGCGGACGTGCATTGTCCTGTTGAAACAGCAAGTTCCCTTGCCGGTCTAGGAATGGTAGAACAATGGGTTCGATGACGGTTTGGATGTACCGTGCACCATTCAGTGTCCCCTCGACGATCACCAGTGGTGTACGGCCAGTGTAGGAGATCGCTCCCCACACCATGATGCCGGGTGTTGGCCCTGTGTGCCTCGGTCGTATGCAGTCCTGATTGTGGCGCTCACCTGCACGGCGCCAAACACGCATACGACCATCATTGGCACCAAGGCAGAAGCGACTCTCATCGCTGAAGACGACACGTCTCCATTCGTCCCTCCATTCACGCCTGTCGCGACACCACCGGAGGCGGGCTGCACGATGTTGGGGCGTGAGCGGAAGACGGCCTAACGGTGTGCGGGACCGTAGCCCAGCTTCATGGAGACGGTTGCGAATGGTCCTCGCCGATACCCCAGGAGCAACAGTGTCCCTAATTTGCTGGGAAGTGGCGGTGCGGTCCCCTACGGCACTGCGTAGGATCCTACGGTCTTGGCGTGCATCCGTGCGTCGCTGCGGGCCGGTCCCAGGTCGACGGGCACGTGAACCTTCCGCCGACCACTGGCGACAACATCGATGTACTGTGGAGACCTCACGCCCCACGTGTTGAGCAATTCGGCGGTACGTCCACCCGGCCTCCCGCATGCCCACTATACGCCCTCGCTCAAAGTCCGTCAACTGCACATACGGTTCACGTCCACGCTGTCGCGGCATGCTACCAGTGTTAAAGACTGCGATGGAGCTCCGTATGCCACGGCAAACTGGCTGACACTGACGGCGGCGGTGCACAAATGCTGCGCAGCTAGCGCCATTCGACGGCCAACACCGCGGTTCCTGGTGTGTCCGCTGTGCCGTGCGTGTAATCATTGCTTGTACAGCCCTCTCGCAGTGTCCGGAGCAAGTATGGTGGGTCTGACACACCGGTGTCAATGTGTTCTTTTTTCCATTTCCAGGAGTGTATATTTCGATATCGAAATGACAATATCGAGATCCGATATTTTATTTTATATTATTTTTTTTTGTAATTTTCAGTAAATATTTGAAATTATTCTTTTGAAGTTGTAGTAGAACATCATTTTACTTTCACTATGTGAAGGAGTCTTATTAATTTCGGAGCTTTCTTCACATCCAGTCCTTCTCTTTGACTGTGTGAAGCAAGTGTAGGAAGCACAAAGAAGAAGTCCGATTGCACGGGGATAGGGGGTGGGGGGATTTCAGTGTGAATGGAATAACAAGATTTCTGGTGTGAAGAAATAGCATACCAGTTGTTATGATTCTCGTCGTCTTTTGTTATGATGACAGGTAGTCAATGCTAAATAGAAACATATATTGCAGGTTTGGCAGTGAAGTCGGTAAGGAGCTGGCTGCATAGTCTGTATCTGTAACGACTGAAATAATTAGTAGTCGTTGATAAAAAATAATGTATATTGTACTTAACTTGTGTTACAGGCTTCTTCATATGCTGCATACATATAATTACAAACATATAGCTAGAGAGGCATTACTAGTGCTATACTTGACTAAGCGCGTTGTTCGAGGTTGCTTCCTATCAGCTGAAGGCTATGCTACATTCCTAGTTGACGTCCCAAGCAAAAGTGGACGAGAGCTTGTCACAAGCCTAGGAGCGGCGCTAGTCACGACTCGCGGGTCCAGCGATATCTATTACGGACCGCGGTCGATATCTACAACCCCTAACAGGTGGGGTATCGAAAGTTGATACCACCCCAGTTTCGTTAAAAACCAATTTTTAAGGCAATTGGTGTGCTATTTCTTCACATCGGCGTTCTTAAAAATCAGCTTCTGAAAACCATGAACGAAAGTCTAAATGATAAAATTGGTCTTCGCGGTGGGCGGAGACTTGTGAGGGAAACGCTAACGTAATCGACACTCGGCGCTACCAACAGAACCTGCAACGTTCCATTCCACCACGCAGTTTTGACGTTACAACTGCTAGTTCGCTGGCATCAGAAAAAAAGGGAAGTCGACATGAAGTGTTCCGGACAAATCCGATATGTGACGAAACCGAACTTCGGACTCATCGGACACGTTTTATTGTGCTATTTACGTGCAGTTACCGTTGTTAGCAGAGTGGTTATCGCCAAAGGTGAGCGTGCATCGTTTTCCTTTCAGTTCTTGTTCTAAGGGAGGTAAGCAGGGGCTGCTATCTCGTTGACGTACAGAATATCTAATAATAAATCAATATTTAAATGTACAGGTTCAAAAGCAACAGTATATTTACATTGCGCAGTCTATTTTTTATAGGCCAGTACGTCGATATTTGTGCCGATATATCGAAATATTTTTCCAATATATTGATGTGCTACAAAGACACTTTCTTAAATATCGATATATCAGATTCCTTATATTTTTAACAATCACAGCAGTTATAACCGGAATCCAGATTTCCCGCTTATCGCGAGAGGTCGCCTTAACCTTAGGCTATCCGAGCTCGTTCCATGGCCAGACCCAAACTTCCATATTTCATCAACCATGTGTCTACAACCTGCACTCGTACGTCTATTAAGTGTATTTCTGTATAGGGGGACCTTTTATTGGAAAGTCGATTGCCCGGTGTCTGCGGACAAATAAAATAGTGCAGTACCTGTGTTGTCCTTCGGACATGCATGCATGTCTGAAGAAGCATTGCACAATACTTCTGAATAACACAGACACTGCAATGGTGTATTCCAAAATTCGTTCCGGAAATTTGTTAATGCTGAAATCTGCCATTAAAAACCTAGCTGCAATATAAAGTAAAGTGCAAAAAGCTAAGTCAGGGAAGTGTGGTTAGCTAATCACAAATCACATAACGGCCTCTGTATTTCCTAAGAGACTAAAGGCAAAACAAATAATAATTTAAAATGATACCCATATGTTCGTGAATTATAACTTCCCAATAAAGACCCGCCCCCGTTATGTGCAGCAGTCATACAGACAGGCCGCCAGCGTTCCCGGCTGCCCCTGCCGGTGTCGGCGCGTCAGCCTGTCGGCTTCTGTGGGTGGCCTCAGACAGTGGAAGACCAGTCCCCACTGCGTCCATTACGCCGTCCACTGGCCGCGCCGGGACCAGTACGCCGCGTCCGCGGATGTAGCTGTCAGCTCTCTGAATCAGTGCACTTGCGACGGGGAAAACCTGACAGGACATTTATTACTCTTTACTCATAAACGTCGCGACGCGGACTCAGAGGCGGCGGCAGTGCAGCCGCGCCGTCGATATCGGGATGCACTTCGCCTGCGCCGCCATTACCGGAGGGCCAACTCGGACGCCCCCACCCCGCGGCCCGCACGTCCAGGAGGGCCAGCTGCCTTTTGTTTGAGCAAACCATTTGTATGGCGGACTGACAGTCGGCAAAAATAAACGCACGGCCGGCCGACGTGTCCATCCATCACGGGCGCGACGCCGCAATTTCGCCGTAGGCGCATCTCATCAGCGGCAGCGACTGCGCGGAGTGCCGTGCGCGCCGACTGTCTGTCGATTCCGCGGCCGCTCATGAATGTTTCATGTAATCATAAGTTTCCCAGTGCCAAGTGCTGCTACTGCTGCCGTGGCTCGCTTTTAATGGAGACTCGTCGCTGCATGCATTACCATGCCATTCCGTGGGAAAAAGAGCAGTCTGTCTGCGGGCCTACATTGTGACGCGACAGTCTGTGTGTGTGTGTGTGTGTGTGTGTGTGTGTGTGTGTGTGTGTGTGCGCGAGTGAGGTGGGCGATGGAAAAGCTGCGGCAATCTGTCTCGCAGGTGAGTGCAGTAGTAAGGGTTGCCGACTCTCGATCTCTGGCGCACTTTGCGAGAAAATGGACTGCTGCCTCTAATGATACTCGCGTGATACTGTAGCAGCCAATCGCACAGCTTTCTTCGACACTGCACTGGAACGGTGGAGGAAGGAAAGAAGGAAGACAGCAGATGGGGCGTTGAAAAATATGTGAAATTATCACTGACGTAGTGCGAATCTTGTGCAGATTTGCGCTTCACTACAAGAGGCCATGGGGACATTGAGGAAACTGGAGGAGGAGACTGATGGTATGCTTCGATTCTCGCTTTCGTAGTCTCGCTTGGAAACCTGCTCAGTTCACATTTTGTTTGAGGTTAGCGTACTCGCTGTGAGTCCGGAGACTGATTCTAGAGAGGCCTCAACAATTAACTACTCCTGCTGGCTGGCGCAGAGCCAGTGTTCGACTGATCCCCCTCCCCCTCTCCCTCCCCCCATCTGCCACCCGCTCACGCTGCCCACACTCTACCGGAAATTTAAGATGCTGTCACCCCCACTTTCAAAGGACCACAGATGCTTGTGGTTAAACAAGGATTTGCTTTGGGCATTAAGTTGCAAGTTTTTGAACGTTCGCCTCGTAAGTATAAAGAAAATCGTTTTAATATTTTGACTCACATACAGGCGAACCGCGGGTGTAGTGCTAGGAGTGACAGGACAAACTACGTACTTTGTCATCTATGTATATGGATACATCTGGTCTTTGGTTAGTATCACTACGTATCTTATGTACGTTATTGTACCCCATGCTGCTCCATCGGCGGAGAGAATATTTTAATTTTATGTTCATTCTAAAGTATGCTTTGTAATTTGTTTTCTGTTTTGCATTCTAGTTTTTGAAGAGTCGTTCAGAAAAAATTATGTATTGTGTCAGACACAAAATAAAATAAATTCTAATCGCCTCTGATTGTAAAAATTTTGGAGTTTCATTTCTTCTTTATGTATCTCCAGTACAGTTACTCTAGAGGCCCGGAGCTCTTCTACCTGTCGGTCAAATTCAGGAGTTAGTGAACCTTTTCTAGGTCTTTTTTGGGTGCAAATTTCACCGGGCGCAGTTTGTGGCCCCAACAGAAGCAAAAACACCGTCATATTCATTACAAAAGCGGCATTAAAAAGTTTCAGTGCGAAGGCCGTACAGTCCAGAATCGATATGCCAGTCACGCAAAATCGCCGTGAGCATTGGGGTAACCATCCTACCGACGCATCCTTCAAGATACCTGTTTGGTAAAACACCGTGAGCTGCTGCGTGAAGACGTCCGTAGCTGCCTGCTGCGCATCCTCATCCGACAGGAATCGTCGAGCCTTCACGGCGTTTTTTAAGGGACTAGGCCTGATAATCGCATGGGGAGAGTACAGGACTATAAGACGGCTGCTCGAATGCCTCCCACTTGATTTGGTGTAACTTCTGCATCACGAAATTTGCGATAAGCAGACATATATTATCATGAAGTAGCATCACCCCTTTTAGCACCATTCCACAAGGGTGGGTTTCGACAAGCACGCTGCCCCCAAACACGCTCATTCCCTGACGCCTATAGTAATACCGTCACCATAGTTCATATTTCTGCATTTAGGCACACAGTTTGGAAAGACACTAATGCCACACTGTTCCCCTTGCCTATATGTTGGTGCCGGCCGGCGTGGCCGAGCGGTTCTAGGCGCTTCAGTCTGGAACCGCGCGACCGCTACGGTCGCAGGTTCGAATCCTGCTTCGGGCATGGATGTGTGTGATGTCCTTAGGTTAGTTAGTTTTAAGTAGTTCTAATTTCTAGGGGACTGATGACCTCAGATGTTAAATCCCATAGTGCTCAGAGCCATTTTTTAAAATATATATCGGTGCCTACATACCCGCAACAGAGGCGCGCTACGATGGATATGCGCTGCAGCGACGCCCCCAAACAGAAATTTTTGATTGTCTTTCCTAATTCAACTTCTTTTGAAATCTACAACAGAGTTATCTGACTGAATTTGGTTTGGACATTCTGACGCAAGAAAAACCTATATTTAATTTTTTGTGTTGTAGTTTATTAGAATATGTCGCTCAAGTGGTTTTTGGCAGCGTAAGCAGGTGAAAGTTTTCGAACCAAACGGTTTTTGCCTGAATAATGTTTTGTATTATGAAAATTAGCAGTTTGTAGAACATTCCGAACACTGAATTCCCATACAATGCTAAATAGTAATGACCGAAGTGAAGCAATCTGTGACAGCAGTAGTGAGATCGATTTGCTGACAAGTATCAAACGAAGTGAAAGAAATAAATAAAATTGAGGAAGGAAATGGAAATGAGAGCGAAACCCTATGGAAGGCAGACACTACAAGTGTAGCGGTGGCAGACATTAATCCGGCCGTAATGAGCTGGTCGGCAGAGGGCGCTATGCGCACAGTGCTAGGCTGGTCCGGCGCCTCGCGACCTGCTGTTTAATCCGTCGGCCCCCGGCTTTCAAACTGCTGTGTGGCGCGGCGCATTCACAACCAGACGGCGCTGCGCGGCGCTGTTTCACGGAGCCGGGCTCTGCTGTAATTATTCCCGACACACAAAGCGGCTGGCCGTCTCTTGGCGCCTCATTAAATATGCCGCAGCGCTCAATGGCGGCCGTTACATCCCGACAACTGTCTGCCTCCCCCCCCCCCCCCCCATCTGTACTCTCCTACACGTTTTCCTTTTGCTCCGCGCCTGTAAAACGACCCCGGTGCCGGCAGCGGCGATATGTACTCGAGAAAACTGACGGCGGACCTCTTGCCCCCTGAGTAGCGCTTCCGTGAGGCCTCTTCAAATTAACGCACGTCACGCGAAAATTTATCGCTGGCGCCAGTCGCAAGTCACCTTCCTTGCGGCCCGTCCTGCGCTTATAGTGGCTTCATGCGCGGTAAGCTTCTGCCCTAGAAAACGCACTTCTTTCCTGGTAACTTAATAAAGTCACGCGCTTCACTGAGCATGTCACAGTGTTGGACTTGTAGGTTATTACCATATCTACTACTAGCCGCGCGGAGTGACCGCGCGGTTTGAGTATTGCGCGGCCCCTCCCGCTGGAGGTTCGAGTCCTCCCTCGGGCAAGGGTGTGTGTGTGTTGTTCTTAGCATAAGTTAGTTTAAGTTGCGTGTAAGTCTAGGGACCGATGACATCGGCAGTTTGGTCCCTCAGGAATTCAGATTTGAACATTCTGAAATTCTACTACTAGCTTTACTTCCGACTACCCTAGCGCAGCCCGCCCGGTTCGGTCTAACGCACGGCTTTCCGGAGCCCGAAGGAGCGCCTGGTCCCCGGCACGAATCCGCCCGGCGGACTTGTGTCGAAGTCCGTTGAGCCAGCCAGTCTGTAGATGGTTTTTAGGCGGTTTTCCATCTGCCTCGGCGAATGCGGGCTGGTCCCCCTTTTCCGCCTCAGCTACACTATGTCGGCGATGGCTGCGCAACCAAGTTCTCCACATACGCGTACATCACCATTACTCTAATATGCAAACATATGGGTTACACTCGTCTGGTATGAGACGTTCCCTGAGGAGGACGAGGGGGGGGGGGGGGGGGAGCACGGAGGCCGATCCGCACAATAACCCTGGGTTCGGTGTGGGGCGGCGGAGGGGTGAACTGGACTGCGGTAGTCGTCATGGGGTTGTGGACCACTGCGGCTGCCGCGGGGACTGAGCCCCTCCGTCGTTTCTGGGTCGCCGGTTAACATACAACATAGAACCCAACGCTAGTTTTGCTACAGTACATAAATAACCTAGTAAATGCTAAGGTTACCGGTAGTCTCTTTGTTATTTTTTTTTCCTTTGTTGTTTTCCACATGCTTAGAACTGCACATCATTACGTGTTAGTCCACTGTGTATTTAATATCCTTACAAAATATAAATTACATTTTATAATTGAAAAGAAAAGCTGCCCTCGTAAATTTATATAATTATTGTTTTTATTTTGTACTCAATGATCAAAGGTAAGAGTTTCCTGTAATAACGTAAAAGTGCGAAAATAGTTTAGCAGTAACAGAACATATTTTATATAAGCTCGACGAAGCAATGAAGTAATGATTGATATGATTTTGTTTTGCATTTTCTTTCTTTTTTTTTAGTTTTCCTTTTTCTGAGGAAATTACCTTTTCTAGCGCTATATGATCAATCTGTACTTCTTTTTTTATGTTTAACACACCATCCCTCTGTTTCACGTTACAAACCAGTAATTTTCGAATAAAATCTAAATTAAACAATGACAACTTCAAAAATGGTTCAAATGGCTCTGAGCACTATGGGACTTAACATCTATGGTCATCAGTCCCCTAGAACTTAGAACTACTTAAACCTAAATAACCTAAGGACAGCACACAACACCCAGCCATCACGAGGCAGAGAAAATCCCTGACCCCGCCGGGAATCGAACCCGGGAACCCGGGCGTGGGAGACAACTTCAATTTCGCCGTAAATACTATTTACTTTAAGTAAGAGACAGGAGGATAACGCTGTAGAACTGAAATGGTTCGTAGGCTACGCGGCCCTTTATACATTCACACTCAGTTTCGAGATGATTTACAATTACTATTTTCCAGGGGAATCTTTTAAGTCACTGAAAGCATACGCAAAAAAGCAATCGAAATGAGCTAAAGCCTGATAGGTATGCAACACACCAAACATAGAGGTAACGCAATTACGATCTCAGCTGATCAAAGCTACTAGGAAAACTTCTGTAGTCTACACTTACTTCCGATAATCTACGGTATCCTACAGTATTTTCACAAATATATTTGTGACACAACTTACGGAACGCAAAAATAGCATTTCCAAAATCGATTTCCGCTGTCGTGTTTACATCTCAACAAGATATCGGTTTTCTGCGCGTGAATTGTTTCACACCAACGGTGTCCTTAAGTCATCTATTCCATTTCCATCAGCGTGATGAAGTGTGGTCATCTGTAAAAATATAATTTTTATGAAGATGCAGTAGATTTTCCTTGTGGATGTCGCTGGACTCGTAATAAAGACGACGGAGGAAGAGTGTTAAAAAAGGGACGTGCGGAAGTCTTAGCTAACGATTTCACGTGCCAACACTGTTGTATTGAATGCACTTAGATCACGCCCTTTGTGAGATTTGTATGCCACCATTTTGCAGACTTGCATTCGCCAGAAAAAAATTCCAAATGGGTACAGTACACCAAGATCAGCTATTTACAGAGTCCCAGTAGCGGGCGGCAATTATCGTATGACAGCGAAACTTGGTAGATATGCTAATGCGTTAACGCGGAACCGATTTAAGCTGGAAAAAGAATAATCTGAATTTCGGCCACCAAATTGCGTTAGCGGCAGTTAATAATAAAATTGATATTGCACCTTTCTCACTTGTTTGACCTTTTCTGACAACGTCCCGTTCCTAATGCATTACACATGGAAACATTTCTTGCATTCACTGTCCCAAATTTATTTACATGTGGTGGCAAAACTTGGAAGTAACTTTTTTCTAGCATAAATCGTTTCCGCTTTGACGCATTGGAATATCTACGAAGTCTCAGTGCCATACGATAATTACCGCCGACCACTGGACCTCTGTGACTAGCGCCACTTTATTTATAACCACCCTTTACATTCCAGTTCTTATGCACAGGATTTGCGAATATTTTGTCATCAGCTGTTTATTGAGAACTTCCTCTTCAGGCTAGTATAACGTTTATCTGGAAGCAAAGGGACTGTACTGCAGTGCACGACAAAAATAAAATTTAAAAAATAAATAAAAAATAAAAAATAAAAAAATGCAGACATTGGCGGCGGCACTGTAAGAGTCCTAGCAAGTCCACATTTACTTCTGGAAGAGGTCGAGTGGAAACTACAACAAACAAAGAATATTGGCTCACTTTATTAAAACTTGAACAATCTGAAATACCTAACTTGGAAACAATCCACGTCCACAGGAAAGTTACTTATGTATTTGTTACGGTCGCTGCACTCTATAACTTATCATTTGATACAATTCACAATGATAGTCTCTTCTCTCAACTACAATTGATTGTTAACTTCGATACTGTTCTGACTTCTAATACAACTGGCGCGACTGTATCCGGCTAAGACGTTGCTGTCGTCGTAAGCGATGAATACAGAGTGGGGCTGAGTGGCACTGAAGTCTTACGTAAGCACTCTTCCAGCAGCAGCGGCGTATGAAAAGACTTTAGGACGCGTCTCCGACGACGTCCCTCATTCGTAGTTGCGTCAGGCAGCGACAATCCTTTCTTGTGGTTCCGTCATGAGGTACCAATTTCTTCATGGGGCTTCGCTCTCCATATGACACTACATGTAGTAATGACTAATGGCGCAGAAATATTGTACTGAAACAGTAATATCTACAAACAATTTTCTACACACATCAAAAAAAGTTTTGTGTCACCTCGGTTCCGAGAGTTCCGGAACCTATACAGAAAATTGGAATAGAGATCAACATAAACATGATTTCCGTCCTTTTTATTGCTCATGAAAACCACTCATTGCATGCTGTACCACCATACAGCGAGGCTTTCAGAGGTGGTGGTCCAGGCTGCTATGCACACCGGTACATCTAATACCCAATAGCCCGTCCTTTTGCACTGATTCATGCCTGTATTCGTCGTGGCATACTATCCACAAGTTCATCAGTGCACTGTTGGTCCAGATTGTCCCACTCCTCAACGACGATTCAGAGTGGATGGTGGGTCACGTCGTCCACTAAAAGCACTTTTCAATCTATCCCAGGTATGCGCGATAGGGTTCATGTCTGGAGAACATGCTGGCCACTCTAGTCGAGCAATGAGGGAAGTCATTCACCAGATGTGCACGATGGGGGCGCGAATTATCGTCCATGAAGACGAATGCCTCGCCAATATACTGCCGATATGGTTGCACTATCAATCTGAGGATGGCATTCAAGTGTCGCACAGCCATTACGGCGCCTTCCATGACCACCAGCGGCGTACGTCGGCCCCACATAATGCCACTCCAAAACGGCAGGGAGCCTCCACCATGTTGCACTCGCTGTACGGTGTGTCTAAGGCGTTCAGCCTGACCGGGTTGCCTCCAAATACGTCCCCGACGATTGTCTGGTTAAAGGCATATCCGACACTCATCGGTGAAGAGAACGTGATGCCAATCTTCAATCTTGAGAGGTCCATTCGGCATGTTGTTGGGCCCATCTGCACCGCGCTGCATGGTGTCGTGGTTGCAAAGATGGACTAGCCATGGACGTCTAGAGCGAAGTTGCGCATCATACAGCCTATTGCGCACAGTTTGAGTCGTAACACGACGGCCTGTGGCTGCACGAAAAGCATTATTCAACATGGTGGCGTTGCTGTCAGGGTTTCTCCGAGCCATAATCCATAGTTAGTGGTCATCCATTGCAGTAGTAGCCCTTGGGCGGCCTGAGCGAGGCATGTCATCGACAGTTCCTGTCTCTCTGTATCTCCTCCACGTCCGAACAATAATGCTTTGGTTCACTTCGAGACGCCTGGGCACTTCCCTTGTTGAGAGCCCTTCCTGGCAGAAAGCAACAACGCGGAAGCGATCGAACCGCGGTATTGACCGTCTAGGCATGGATGAACTTCCTGCCTGGTGGAATGACTTGAACTGATCGGCTGTTGGACCCCCTCCGTCTAACAGGCGCTACTCATGCATCGTTGTTTACATCTTTGAGTGCGTTTAGTGACATCTCTGAACAGTGAAAGGAACTGTGTCTGTGATACAATATCCACAGTCAAAGTCTGTGTTCTGCAGTTCTGGAAACCGGGGTGATGCGAAACTTTTTTTGATACGTGTATTTGTCTCTGGCTACTGACAGCTATATAAAGGGTCCATTAGAAACGGTTAAGCATCACCTTTTTGTGAGTACATTTATGTACTGTCAAAGATATAATTGTTGCAAATCGTAATTTTTAAACTTTATGTATATTCCAGATTCCTGTGTTACTACATTTATGTCATCAGCAAAACTACGTAACTTTTGCTTAAAACTTCCTTGTATTGCAAATTCCTTATGTCCTTTACCGGATGTGGATTCTCCAAGGTAAAGGTAATTTGTCTGTCTTCCTGCTGGGTACCGAAGTAGCAAAGGTAAAATGTATTTCCACAGCTAGAGACTTAAATGCTGAAAGATATCCTCAAGGTACTCACCCTACACGTCGTACATTTTAATATGTGTATGATAAATTGAGAACAACTGGACATTTAACGCATCGGAAACAACTAACTAGGAAAGGGAAATTGATATTCTTACCACTGTGGTTCGAGATTCTTGTGTTGTTGTTGTTGTGGTCTTCAGTCCAAAGACTGGTTTGATGCAGCTCTCCATGCTACTCTATCCTGGGCAAGCTTCTTCATCTCCCAGTACCCACTGTAACCTACATCTTTCTGAATCTGCTTAGTGTATTCATCTCTTGGGCTCCCTCTACGATTTTTACCCTCCACGCTGCCCTCCAATACTAAATTGGTGATCCCTTGATGCCTCAGAATATGTCCTACCAACAGATCCCTCCTTCGAGTCAAGTTGTGCCACAAATTTCTCTTCTCCCCAATTTTATTCAGTACCTCCTCATTAGTTATGTGATATACCCATCTAATCTTCAGCATTCTTCTGTAGCACCACATTCCGAAAGCTTCTATTCTCTTCTTGTCCAAACTATTTATTGTCCATGTTTCACTTCCATGCATCGCTGCACTCCATACAAATACTTTCAGAAAAGATGTCCTGAAACTTAAATCTATACTCGATGTTAACAAATTTCCCTTCTTTAGAAACGCTTTCCTTGCCATTGGCAATCTACATTTAATATCCTCTCTATTTCGACCATCATCAGTTATTTTGCTGCCCAAATAGCAGAACTCATCTACTACTTTAAGTGCCTCATTTCCTGATCTAATTCCCTCAGTATCACCCACTTTAATTCCACTACCTTCCACTATCCTCGTTTTGCTTCTGTTGATGTTCATCTTATATCCTCCTTTCAAGACACTGTCCATTCCGTTCAACTGCTCTTCCAAGTCCTTTGCTGTTTCTGACAGAATTACAATGACATCGGCGAACCTCGAAGTTTTCTTTTCTTCTCCATGGATTTTAATTCATAAACCGAATTTTTCTTTTGTTTTCTTTACTGCTTGCTCAATATATAGATTGAATGACAATGGGGGTAGGCTACAACCCTGTCTAACTCCCTACTCAACCACTACTTCCCTTTCATGCCCGTCGACTCTTATAACTGCCATCTGGTTTCTGTACAAATTTTAAATAGCCTTCCGCTCCCTGTATTTTATCCCCGTCACATTCAGGATTTGAAAGAGAGTATTCCAGTCAACATTGTTAAAAACTTTCTCTAAGTCTACAAATTCTAGATACGTAGGTTTGCCTTTCCTTAATCTATCTTCTAAGATAAGTTATAGCGTCAATATTGCCTCACGTGTTCCGACATTTCTACGGAATCCAAACTGATCTTCCCCGAGGTCGGCTTCTACAAGTTTTACCATTCGTCTGTAAAGGATTCATGTTAGTATTTTGCAGCCATGACTTATTGAACTGATAGTTCGGTAATTTTCACACCTGTCAACACCTGCTTTCTTTGGGATTGGAATAATTATATTCTTCTTGAAGTCTGAGGGTACTTCCCCTGCCTCATACATCTTGCTCACCAGACGGTAGAGTTTTGTCAGGGCTGGCTCTCCCAAGGCTATCAGTAGTTTTAATGGAATGTTGCCTACTCCCTGGACCGTGTTTCGACTTAGGTCTTTCAGTGCTCTGTCAAACCTTTCACACAGTATCATATCTCTCATTTCATCTTCATCTACGTCCTCTTCCATTTCCATAATATTGTCCTCAAGTACATTGCCTTTGTATAGACTCTCTATATACTCCTTCCACCTTTCTGTTTTCCGTTCTTTGCTTAGAATTGTTTTTCCATCTGAACTGCTGATATTCATACAAGTGGTTCTCTTTTCGCCAAAGGTCTCTTTAATTTTTCTGTAGGCAGTATCTGTCTTACCCCTAGTGATATATGCCTCTACAGCCTTACATTTGTCCTCTAGCCATCCCTGCTTAGTCACTTTGTGTTTCCTGTCGATCTCATTTTTGAGACGTTTGTATTCCTTTTTGCCTGCTTCATTTACTGCACTTTTATATTTTCTCGTTTCATCAATTAAATGCAATATTTCTTCTGTTACCCAAGGATTTCTACTAGCCCTCGTCTTTTTACGTACTTAATCCTCTGCTGCCTTCACTATTTCGTCCTTCAAAGTTACCCATTCTTCTTCTACTGTATTTCTTTCCCCCGTTTCTGTCAGTCGTTCCCTAATGCTCTCTCTGAAACTCTCTACGACCTCTGGTTCTTTCAGTTTATCCAGGTCCCATCTCTTTAAATTCCCACCTTTTTGCAGTTTCTTTAGTTTTAATCTACAGTTCATAACCAATAGATTGTGGTCAGAATCCACATCTGCCCCCGGAAATGTCTTACAATTTAAAACGTGGTCCCTAAATCTCTGTCTTACTGTTATATGGTCTATCTGAAACCTTCCAGTGCCTCCAGGCCTTTTCCATGTATACAACATCCTTCCATGATTCTTGAACCAGGTGTTAGCTATGATTAAGTAATGCTCTGTGCAAAATTCTACCAGGCGGCTTCCTTTTTCATTCCTTACCCCCATTCAATATTCTCCTACTACTTTTCCTTCTCTTCCTTTTCTACTATCGAATTGTGTTATTTCGCGTCAAATACGCAAGGGAATCTAGCATGAGCCAGAGTAGTGTTGTTCGTGTTCTGTATCGCCAAAAATATCATCCATGCCAATTCAGTCTCCACCAAGAATTAACTGGTACGAATCGACACATTTATTGATTATTTTATTTACTGACGAGGCTACATTCACGAACCATGGAAATGTTAATTTGCATAACATGCATTACTGGGTGACTGAAAATCCATGTTGGCTGCGGCAAGTTGCACACCAAAAACCATGCTCGGTGAATGTATGGTGTGGGATTCTGGAGGACAGAATTACAGGCCCCTACTTCATCGGAGTAAATCTGAATAGTAGGAAGTACACCACAGTCCAGCAACAAACTTTAGGTCTGTTACTGGAAGAAATACCTTTAGGTACAAGGAACAGAATGTGGTATCAACACGATGGGTGTCCGGCACATTTTTCAGTGATGGCTAGAAATGAGCTGCAGAGACAATTCCCAAATCGTTGGATTGGACGCCGGGTCGTTCGCCAGACTTGACGCCTCTGGATTTTTTCTTGTGGGGATTCGTAAAAGACATTGGTTATGAAGACGTTCCATCTACACTTGAAGATATGCGAGAGAGAATTGCCAGAGCATGTGCTTCGATAAGTGCCCATGTGATAAGGAAAACCACTCAATCCATGATAAGAAGATGGCAGCACTGCACTGATACCAATGGTCATCACTTCGAACACCCTCTGTAAATGGACGTCCATACCACCTTTGTGGCCCTCGTTGACCTTCAGAGACCTTACTGTTACACATCACTGGATTCATCTCGACAGCAGCTATCAGAAATGAGTACCAAGCTATAGCATCCCATTTAAGAAAACAAAGCTGACATTCATATCTCTGACGCGACCCCACCTAACAACAAAAAACCAACGCCATATTATGGCCCCAGTTGTCCTATGCAACTTGTGTCCCACAAACTTTTCAACTCCTGTCATACTTTCGGAGTTATTCTAGGTGGTATTAGCTAGTGACTCACCCTGTATATTGTGCTGGATTTGTCGTGATGAAAATCATCCAGAGTACGACCTAATGGACTGTAGATTGAGAAACTAAGAAACAAGCGGGACAAGATCGGATGCGAAAAGGTAAAAATCCTAATACATGGAAGACACGCATATCCGGCAGTGGATGGCAAATGATATGATTTCTGATTGCAACAGACAATTTTTTTTTAATTAAAAGAAAGTTCTTATGTCTGGTGTGTATTTCGTATTGCGTTGTACACGTCCCATCGTATCGCAAACATTTCTTCTCAATTTCCGCTGGAAAAACTTGCTCATAGGTTGTTTCCCCAGAGAGGGAAGCTTGTGCTTGCTGAAGACCTGCCCCACTGCTAGGCAGACGCACGGAGCATCGTCTCTCCACGCACGCGTGCCGGCTGCCTACTAAACAGCCCGCTGCGCCTCTCCGCTGCCTCTACAGTACAGCAGAGTGCGGTAGAGTGCTGCAGGCGATTACTAGCAGGCCCGACCCGTCTCTTCGTGTCACTTGCACGCCACAACGGGAACGCACGATTGCAACGGCAGTCAAGATGTTTACTTTGAAGTCAAATCGACATTCTACACAGAAACAAAATATTTATAGTCGAAACCAAAGTCTTCAGTTGCATGTGCACCCACTCTTGTCTCTTCATCGCGTCGAAAATTATAGCTGTACTCCAAACTGATTCCGTCAAAGATCTGAGCGTCGAATCTTCTAATCTGTACGCAATTATATGCTGTGAAGCGGCCCACGCTCGTGGTGGACAAACGTAAGGAGACCTCTCCTGTGAGGATTCAATGATATTTACCATTCAGTAGTGTGGAGCGAGTGCCAATCCTGCTCGTTTCTTAAGGTTAATACCGACAAACACTGATGAGGAAAAGGGACGAGTTGGGCTTGTGACAGACGTCTGATGCTCGTTAAACATGTATTGCCTCTAGTTGAAGTCAACAAGTCGTGTCCGCCACAGCATGAATCAACAGATACTTCACATATTCCACATCGTTACATAGCTCTTCGGGCTTTCCATTGTCTTTGATGTCTAACATCTTCTTTCATGACCAGAGTCTTTGGATTGACCTTTAGAAATTGTACTTTCTCAGAGCTTGTTCGGGGGGGGGGGGGGGGGGGCAGACGGGATGATGGATTAGGCTTCGTATTAAGACCTTTCTCGATCGTAGCCTATTGTGCGCTTAATATAACTTGAGACTTTTGACAGTTTCGTCAGAGTGAACACGAGACCGTTGCTCAGGTGATGATAAACCGTCTCCTGTCAACAAGTCTCGAGGTACTGTCGCAACGCCGTTAGTAAAAAATAGCACTTGGTGTCGAGCATCAGCTGTTTCCGTGTTCCTTAGCCCTCGCTGTGGTATTTTTTCGAGCGTTGGAATCTTCTGTGTTCGCGTGGTGTGGTTGTGTTTTCGTATTAACGTTGTGATGGCTCCACACGAAGTTACACATTGAAACGTTCCTTTGTACCGTTCTTCGGAATTTCCGTAGCATGCTACCTAGTGCCACTTGAGGTCACGCACTCTTATTTGCGTGTGGCGTGTAAGGAATCAGGCGATGAACTGTTCCTCAGATTTAATCGGCAGTGTTCAATGGCGCACCCGACTTCCCTCTCTGCGCTTTCACACTATCCAGTCAGTTTAAATAATGGTCCCCCACCTCGATTCGACCCGCGGCACGGAGTTAAAATTGTCACTAATCTTGTGTCAGTAAATGAAAGTTCTACAGCAATCCAACCAGTTTGAATAGGATCCCGAGATCGGATCACTGGAGTAGCAGATCATACGTCACCTCGAACTGGTCCGTCGTAACTTCCACCGATGACCTGTGCAAGAAAACTGGAGTACAGTTTGGAATCAAAAGGGAAAAAATGGCTGGGAATACCTCATGTAATTTCCCACGGAAACGAATATACAATCTATGAGGAAAAAAACACACACCACGAGGGAATTATCCGAATGGGACTGAAATCGGTAGATGTGATGTAAAAGCACAGACAAACAATTCATTACAATTTCGACAAAAAAGAATGCTTTATTCAAGACAAAGAACTTAGCATTGCTTGATATTTGTTGGATGTCCTCATGAAGGATATAATGCTGAATTGTTCCTAGTTGGTGCGCTAGATCGTTAAAATCCCTGGCTGGTTCGATGGCCCTGCCATTCTCAGTTGTGATCCGGCAACATTGCAGGCCGAGGAAGGATTCGGCAACCACAAAGACAAGCAGTAGTAGAAACTCGCGCCGTGTACTTGCGTCCATGAAATGGAAGTCTAGGTTGGCTTGTCACTGAGGAAAACAAGACGGCGCGTAGACACCTCTGTGCCGTACGAATGCCGCGAAATTATAACCAAAAGGGTCCTGCTACGGAAAAATAATGGCACCCTAGACCATCAAAATGGTTCAAATGGCACTATGGGGCTTAACATCTTAGGTCATCAGTCCCCTAGAACTTAGAACTACTTAAACCTAACTAACCTAAGGACATCACACACATCCATGCCCGAGGCAGGATTCGAACCTGCGACCGTAACAGTCCCGCGGTTCCGGACTGCAGCGCCAGAACCGCACGGCCCCCTAGACCATCACTCCTGGTTGTCGGGATAGACAGGTCCTGCTCTCAAGCTGTCCGGGGCGTCTCTGGACACGTCATTGGCCAGGAACCTCATTGACTGTAGATGAGCCCCGCTTCGTATTGAGCCCCGATGACCAGCTATATGCCGTGAAATGGATGATGATGATGATGATGACGTTTGGGTTGTAGGGCGCTCAACTGCGCGGTTATCAGCGCCCCTACAAATTCCCAATCTTTGCTCAGTCCAATCTCGCCACTTTCGTGAATGATGATGAAATGATGAGGACAACACAAACACCCAGCCATCTCGAGGCAGGTGAAAATCCCTGACCACGCCGGGAATGGAACCCGGGACCCCCTGCTCGGGAAGCGAGAACGCGACCTCGAGACCACGAGCTGCGGGCCCGTGAATCAGATAGTGGGGTATTTTAAAACTAAGTTTTAGCTACTGTTAGCAGTGTTTTCATTCACCAAATTGTAATGCACTTGATGCTTCGCCAATAAGGTATAGCCGACAGTGCGCGAGTCACCGTTGATACGATGACGCAGCCCGCTCGGCCACTCGCCACCTTAGCGCCGTCTCCGTCCAGCCAGAGGGAGCCACGCCAGTGGGCCGTTTCATTTGCATGAGAAGGTCCGCGCGCCGGGCGACACAAAGGGGTCCCGAGTCGTCAGCTCTGGCCGGCCGGCCAGCCGCTGACAGCGCCGCACCGCATCGCACAGTACGTGACGGCAGCGGACGCAGTCTGAATGTGAAGCCCATCTGATAGCCGCCTCAGGCCACGCCACGCCGCGCCGAGCATGCAGATGTCCCACACACAACCTGCCCTGCCCTGCCCTTCCACCTTACGTCCAGACTTGTCTCCCCCCCCCCCCTCCCCCGTCCCCGCCTTCTCCTAACTTTACTTTACTTTACCCCTTCCGCCCCTCCAGCCCGGACCCATCTTGTAGCCTATTTTAATAGGCGAGCGGAAGGCCGTACCGTTCCCATCCCCGGGCACGAGACAACTGGAATTACCAGGGAAAATGTTGCCGCCGCGTGCGTGTGGTCTCCCCACCGTATCTCTGGTAGTCCAGCTCACGTACCTGGCCGGCCCTACGTCAGTATTTCCTCTCCGCCTGTCTCGCCCAGCGTTTCTAGCAACGCGTAACTCCGTTCCCCAGTGACGGTGCGAGCGCTGCAGCCAGTAGCTTCCCACGTATTTTTATCGTCTCAATGAATGATTTTGCTTGGCTCTGACTGTCTTACAAGTTTTTGTCAGTCACTCTTCGCATCCAGTTTGTCTTCCGTATGCCGAGCTTCCGTATTCGATTCAGACAATTCCTGTATTCTTTCACTTCTCCAATACGAAACTGGTTGAACTGGAGCTGTCAACGCCGAACGTTTCCTATTGTTTATAACGAGGCTGGCTGTCAGTGGAACTCTTCAGCCCTCGAAGTATTTAGGAGACGTAGGTTTAACGTCCCGTCAACGACGACGGCATAAGAGACAGAGGCCAGCCTATCTTCCCATTGAGCCCTGCGCTCGATTCGAAGTACACTGTCTGCCTGAAAGTATCCTGACATCTATTAGTGAGATGAGTCTACCCTACTATGCCCTTCGCCTTTATGGCGGTTTGAAATCCGCTGGGGACACTTCCAATGAAGTGTCCGAATATCTTTGGAGGAACAGAAACTCAGGGTTAATTAACCCCAGAGGTACTTGTTTTGTAAATAAAACTGCCTTTTCCTGCTGCTAGTTACTTTATTTATCCCATACGCGTTTCGCCTTCTCCTGTTCGAAGGCATCATCAGTGGGATCTATAACGATACAGTTTTGTTAGTTATAGATTATCAAACAGTTCACTTCCCGATTTTTTATAAAAAAGTAATTACTTACGATTTGCTGATCTGCGTTTCCTCACATCTGGTCCGGAGGTCGCACTACCACTTTTATCACTGCCATATAATCACATCTTTGTGTTCTCGCCTTCCACACACTGTTCACCATGTTTCTCACTCTTTTTTGTGGTGGACTATTGTTCTTTTGTCACTCGATACAACTATTTCGTCGCACACTGCTTTTCACAGCGTAAATATTGCGACTCCATTACGTCTTTCATCTTCTTTGGTATGTTTACCTATTTGTTGCCAACCTAACGAAGTATACGTTCCATACCGTGTGTGTGTGTGTGTGTGTGTGTGTGTGTGTGTGTGTGTGTGTGTGTTTGAGTGAGAGAGTGAGGGGGGATAGAGCCGACTTCTGTGTGTGTGTGTGTGTGTGTGTGTGTGTGAGTGTGAGTGTGTGTGTATGAGTGAGAGAAAGAGGGGATAGAGCCGACTTTGTGTATGTGTGTGTGTGTGTGTGTGTGTGTGTGTGTGTGTGTGTATGTGTGTGTGTGTACTGGCTGTTAGCGAGTGGCTGAAAACTTTGGGACAGCTGTTTTGACTTTTCGTCTCAATATTCTGTGGAGGGGTTCATGGATGAGTGAGTGTAAAGATGTTGGGTTCTATTATTATTACATTGGACAGTATTATTATATTAACACTTTTTGCGAACGTTATCCTATTACACTCCTGGAAATTGAAATAAGAACACCGTGAATTCATTGTCCCAGGAAGGGGAAACTTTATTGACACATTTCTAGGGTCAGATACATCACATGATCACGCTGACAGAACCACAGGCACATAGACACAGGCAACAGAGGATGTACAATGTCGGCACTAGTACAGTGTATATCCACCTTTCGCAGCAATGCAGGCTGCTATTCTCCCATGGAGACGATCGTAGAGATGCTGGATGTAGTCCTGTGGAACGGCTTGCCATGCCATTTCCACCTGGCGCCTCAGTTGGACCAGCGTTCGTGCTGGACGTGCAGACCGCGTGAGACGACGCTTCATTCAGTCCCAAACGTGCTCAATGGGGGACAGATCCGGAGATCTTGCTGGCCAGGGTAGTTGACTTACATCTTCTAGAGCACGTTGGGTGGCACGGGATACATGCGGACGTGCATTGTCCTGTTGGAACAGCAAGTTCCCTTGCCGGTCTAGGAATGGTAGAACGATGGGTTCGATGACGGTTTGGATGTACCGTGCACTATTCAGTGTCCCCTCGACGATCACCAGTGGTGTACGGCCAGTGTAGGAGATCGCTCCCCACACCATGATGCCGGGTGTTGGCCCTGTGTGCCTCGGTCGTATGCAGTCCTGATTGTGGCGCTCACCTGCACGGCACCAAACACGCATACGACCATCATTGGCACCAAGGCAGAAGCGACTCTCATCGCTGAAGACGACATGTCTCCATTCGTCCCTCCATTCACGCCTGTCGCGACACTACTGGAGGCGGGCTGCACGATGTTGGGGCGTGAGCGGAAGACGGCCTAACGGTGTGCGGGACTGTAGCCCAGCTTCATGGAGACGGTTGCGAATGGTCCTCGCCGATACCCCAGGAGCAACAGTGTCCCTAATTTGCTGGGAAGTGGCGGTGCGGTCCCCTACGGCACTGCGTAGGATCCTACGGTCTTGGCGTGCATCCGTGCGTCGCTGCGGTCCGGTCTCAGGTCGACGGGCACGTGCACCTTCCGCCGACCACTGGCGACAACATCGATGTACTGTGGAGACCTCACGCCCCACGTGTTGAGCAATTCGGCGGTACGTCCACCCGGCCTCCCGCATGCCCACTGTACGCCCTCGCTCAAAGTCCGTCAACTGCACATACGGTTCACGTCCACGCTGTCGCGGCATGCTACCAGTGTTAAAGACTGCGATGGAGCTCCGTATGCCACGGCAAACTGGCTGACACTGACGGCGACGGTGCACAAATGCTGCGCAGCTAGCGCCATTCGACGGCCAACACCGCGGTTCCTGGTGTGTCCGCTGTGCCGTGCGTGTGATCATTGCTTGTACAGCCCTCTCGCAGTGTCCGGAGCAAGTATGGTGGGTCTGACACACCGGTGTCAATGTGTTCTTTTTTCCATTTCTAGGAGTGTATTTTATCTATTACCGGTAGTGTAAATTATGAATTTCTTGGCATGTTACTTGGTCATTCAACAGGATTTTCCCCTCTGCTTTGGTTTTATGCATGTGGTAGTTTTCTTGCAGGTGTTTTTTATTGTTGATTGTAATTATTTTCATGTCATCTTCTCTGGTGGTTGGTTTGTGGTCATTTTCTCCATTTTCTCTCAGGTGTTCTGCAAATGTTGAGTGGTTTGTCCCATATTTCCAGGCTCTCAGGTGTTCCTTGTATCTGACATGCTTGCTGCGGAGGAAGGCCACACAAACAAAATTGTTGTCACGCTACGGTCGCTGGTTCGAATACTGCTTCGGGCATGGATGTGTGTGATGTCCTTAGGTTAGTTAGGTTTAAGTAGTTCTAAGTTCTAGGGGACTGATGACCTCAGAAGTTGTCCCATATTGCTCAGAGCCAAACTTGTTGTCACCCCAGAAGTGTTCCATTGGTTCAGGTCGTGACTGTGCCCAGGCCAGTCTATTTCGGAAATGTTATTGTCCACAAATATTCCGGAGGTAAAATAGTCCCCCATTCGGATCTCCGGGCGGGGACTACTCAAGAGGACGTCGTTATCAGGAGAAAGAAAACTGGCATTCTACGGATCGGAGCGTGGAATGTCAGATCCCTTAATCGGGCAGGTAGGTTAGAAAATTTAAAAAGGGAAAGGGATAGGTTAAAGTTAGATATAGTGGGAATTAGTGAAGTTCGGTGGCAGGACGAACAAGACGTCTGGTCAGGTGATTACAGGGTTATAAATACAAAATCAAATAGGGGTAATGCAGGAGTAGGTTTAATAATGAATAAAAAAATAGGAGTGCGGGTTAGCTACTACAAACAGCATAGTGAACGCATTATTGTGGCCAAGATAGACACAAAACCCATGCCTACTACAGTAGTACAAGTTTATATGCCAACTAGCTCTGCAGATGATGAAGAAATTGATGAAATGTATGACGAGATAAAAGAAATTATTCAGGTAGTGAAGGGAGACGAAAATTTAATAGTCATGGGTGACTGGAATTCGTCAGTAGGAAAAGGGAGAGAAGGAAACATAGTAGGTGAATATGGATTGGGGGGAAGAAACGAAAGAGGAAGCCGCCTTGTAGAATTTTGCACAGAGCATAACTTAATCATAGCTAACACTTGGTTCAAGAATCATAAAAGAAAGTTGTATACCTGGAAGAATCCTGGAGATACTAAAAGGTATCAGATAGATAATATAATGGTAAGACAGACATTTAGGAACCAGGTTTTAAATTGTAAGACATTTCCAGGGGCAGATGTGGACTGACCACAATCTATTGGTTATGAACTGCAGATTGAAACTGAAGAAACTGCAAAAAGGTGGGAATTTAAGGAGATGGGACCTGGATAAACTGAAAGAACCAGAGGTTGCAGAGAGTTCCAGGGAGAGCGTAAGGGAACAATTGACAGGAATGGGGGAAAGAAATACAGTAGAAGAAGAATGGGTAGCTCTGAGGGATGAAGTAGTGAAGGCAGGAGAGGATCAAGTAGGTAAAAAGACGAGGGCTAATAGAAATCCTTGGGTAACAGAAGAAATATTGAATTTAATTGATGAAAGGAGAAAATATAAAAATGCGGTAAATGAAGCAGGCAAAAAGGAATACAAACGTCTCAAAAATGAGGTCGACAGGAAGTGCAAAATGGCTAAGCAGGGATGGCTAGAGGACAAATGTAAGGATGTAGAGGCTTGTATCACTAGGGGTAAGATAGATACTGCCTACAGGAAAATTAAAGAGACCTTTGGAGAAAAGAGATCCACTTGTATGAATATCAAGAGCTCAGGTGGCAACCCAGTTCTAAGCAAAGAAGGGAAGGCAGAAAGGTGGAAGGAGTATACAGAGGGTTTATACAAGGGCGATGTACTTGAGGACAATATTATGGAAATGGAAGAGGATGTAGATGAAGATGAAATGGGAGATATGATACTGCGTGAAGAGTTTGACAGAGCACTGAAAGACCTGAGTCGAAACAAGGCCCCGGGAGTAGACAACATTCCATTAGAACTACTGATGGCCTTGGGAGAGCCAGTCATGACAAAACTCTACCATCTGGTGAGCAAGATGTATGCGACAGGCGAAATACCCACAGACTTCAAGAAGAATATAATAATTCCAATCCCAAAGAAAGCAGGTGTTGACAGATGTGAAAATTACCGAACTATCAGTTTAATAAGTCACAGCTGCAAAATACTAACGCGAATTCTTTACAGACGAATGGAAAAACTGGTAGAAGCGGACCTCGGGGAAGATCAGTTTGGATTCCGTAGAAATGTTGGAACACGTGAGGCAATACTAACCTTACGACTTATCTTAGAAGAAAGATTAAGAAAAGGCAAACCTACGTTTCTAGCATTTGTAGACTTAGAGAAAGCTTTTGACAACGTTAACTGGAATACTCTCTTTCAAATTCTGAAGGTGGCAGGGGTAAAATACAGGGAGCGATAGGCTATTTACAATTTGTACAGAAACCAGATGGCAGTTATAAGAGTCGAGGGACAAGAAAGGGAAGCAGTGGTTGGGAAGGGAGTAAGACAGGGTTGTAGCCTCTCCCCGATGTTATTCAATCTGTATATTGAGCAAGCAGTAAAGGAAACAAAAGAAAAATTCGGAGTAGGTATTAAAATTCATGGAGAAGAAGTAAAAACTTTGAGGTTTGCCGATGACATTGTAATTCTGTCAGAGACAGCAAAGGACTTGGAAGAGCAGTTGAACGGAATGGACAGTGTCTTGAAAGGAGGATATAAGATGAACATCAACAAAAGCAAAACGAGGATAATGGAATGTAGTCGAATTAAATCGGGTGATGCTGAGGGGATTAGATTAGGAAATGAGACACTTAAATTAGTAAAAGAGTTTTGCTATTTAGGGAGTAAAATAACTGATGATGGTCGAAGTAGAGAGGATATAAAATGTAGACTGGCAATGGCAAGGAAATCGTTTCTGAAGAAGAGAAATTTGTTAACATCGAGTATAGATTTAAGTGTCAGGAAGTCGTTTCTGAAAGTATTTGTATGGAGTGTAGCCATGTATGGAAGTGAAACATGGACGATAACCAGTTTGGACAGGAAGAGAATAGAAGCTTTCGAAATGTGGTGCTACAGAAGAATGATGAAGATAAGGTGGGTAGATCACGTAACTAATGAGGAGGTATTGAAGAGGATTGGGGAGAAGAGAAGTTTGTGGCACAACTTGACTAGAAGAAGGGATCGGTTGGTAGGACATGTTTTGCGGCATCAAGGGATCACAAATTTAGCTTTGGAGGGCAGCGTGGAGGGTAAAAATCGTAGAGGGAGACCAAGAGATGAATACACTAAGCAGATTCAGAAGGATGTAGGTTGCAGTAGGTACTGGGAGATGAAGAAGCTTGCACAGGATAGAGTAGCATGGAGAGCTGCATCAAACCAGTCTCAGGACTGAAGACCACAACAACAACAACATTGTCCACAAACCATTGCCTCAGAGACGCTGCTCTATGACTGTCTGCACTGCCATGCCGATGCAAAAGATCGTAGTCTCCGAACTGTTCCTCTGTTGTAAGCAGCACACAATGCTGCAAAATGTGTTCATACCCTCCCGCAGTTAGCGTTTTGTCAGGCACAAGACGAGGAGCACACTCTTACCATGAAAAACATCCCCACATCTCTTCTGTACTTCTCTATTTGAACTGCACATAATGGCAGGTAACGATTTCCAGGCATTAGCCCAACCAAAATCCTGCCGTCGGATTGCCACGGGCTATACAGTGATTCGTCAATCCAGATCACTTCTTTCCAGCCATCCACCGTCGAGGAGCGTCGATCTTTACACATCTTAAGCATCGCTAACCATTGACTACTGAAATGTGTGGCTTACGAGGAGTTGCTCGAACGTTGAACCCAATCCTTTTAATTTCATACATACGGCTATTGTGTTATGTGGACTGCTCGTAGAATTTTGGAACTCAAGACTGATTCCTTCTGCAGTCTTCGTTCGATCCTTTACAACTAGCGTCCGCAGTACTGGACAGTCCCCACCTGTCAGTACATGGGGTCTACCTGGTTTTGGTTCAGCTGTTGTTGTTCTTTCTTGTTTCCACTTCACAATACATGACCAACAGTCGACTCGAGTAGTTTTAAAAGGTTTGAAACGTCTCTGGAGGATCTGTTCCTTAAGTGACATCCATCCGAAGCGACTGAGCTGTTCTGACATTCATTCTGTCGTTGCTGCTTCTCTACAACACATATATCCCCACCCCCACCCCCACCCCCGCCTCCTTTTATATTAGCAGGCCGCCCTTTCGTGACATCTAGTGGCCAGTTCCGCATTACATAGGGGTGTGCGGATACTTTTAATCTGTGTATTTAGTGTGGTTCACTATGAGAAATGGAAGGTTCAAATTTCGTGTGCTTACCAAGGATGATAAGAGAGTAATGTGAAAGTAAACAATTCTGGGATGAAGTTGATATTTGGGGAGAAATTTTCAAAGACAATCAGCTGTGCTAGAAGAAAGCCAAAACAAAATGACTGAATTCGTTTTCGTCAGCAGCGGAAATGTTTCTGCTGTGTCAGGTCGATGCAGAATCTCTGTTGTGTTTCGGCACTTCGTTTTCCTTGACGTTTTCGCAATGTGGAACTAAGGGTTGTCCCTCACTCTGGACTGCGATTTTGTCTCGTCGTGAGGTTGCTCTACGAAATTAACGAACTAATCGCGAGTCGAAAGTGAAGCTTTCAATAAGGATATAATTCGCAAAATCTCTTCACTATTTCTCGAGCATATTTTTCAATTCTTGTGACCAGTGAAGGTAATTCTGTATTAGTACACCAAAAGATACAGATAAATACGTCGAGAAGATCCAGGACTCCCCTTCTGGCGTGCATGCGCTGGCAAGTACGTGCCTTTCTACTGGATATCAGGGCACAGGGCTGTCCACGGGAATTAATTAGAGAATGTGGGAGCCAACGAAGCATGGGAGAACAAGGCGGATCAATGTGCTGTATACGACATGTTATTTCCCCCTGTTGAGGTACCGTGTTATGCATCGGTAAGAAGAAGTGTGACTGGAAATGATGAACAAGAAGCTGCGATTGGTAAAAGCAACAATACGGCCGGGGGGTACCTCCCTCTGGCCCCTGAAGCAACATGAAACATTTCTCACTCGCCTTCGGGTAGGACACCGTCCAGTGACGCACTGCATCCTGCTTCGGCGAGAGGACCCCCCAGCGTGCGGTGCTTGTGGCGTACAGATTACAGTACGCCACATTTTAAGTGAATGTATCTTCAGTTCAGGCAAGAGGGCAGAGATTAGTCTTACAACTGATTTGTCCTCTATTTTAGTTAACAACCGATCGAGTTTGCTACATCTCTTAAGGTTTTGTGAGATGTCTGACTTGTTCTTTAAAGTGTTATGGAGGAGGCAGCAATGCGTTATCAAATGGTTCAAATGGCTCTGAGCACTATGGGACTTAACTTCTAAGGTAATCAGTCCCCTAGAACTTAGAACTAATTAAACCTAACTAACCTAAGGACATCACACACATCCATGCCCGAGGCAGGATTCGAACCTGCGACCGTAGCGGTCGCGCGCTTCCAGACTGTAGCGCCTAGAACCGCTCGGCCACCCCGGCCAGCTGCGTTATTAGGATGAGTGTCTCATCCTCATTTCCGTGTAAGCGGTCTACTGCATTTTCCTGTGTAATTTTATTACATCGTATTGTATATTAGAGAGGAATTCCGCCTTATGCAAGATACCTTTGTAGTTTTGTTTTCACGCAGACATGTTTCAGCACTTTTTCTGCTGTTTTCAGTGGTTTTATTTGTTCATTTTTGCTTTTGCAAAATTGTTGTTACATATTAATGTTTAAACAAACTTTTGGTACAAAATATTTATATATGTATAACGGACGAATATTGTCAAATTTTTACGTCGATTTGCATATGGTACAGGTTGAGACGTGTATCACTGAGTTGAGACTTTCTATGCTGTTTATTTATGATATGTCTGAATGTTTAGTTTTGTGGTACATTTGGAAATAAAGTGGATGTATGAATTTGTTTACGTACCTCACATGAAGCTATTGGATGTTGATACTAGAAGCCGCGCGGGATTAGCCGAGCGGTCTGAGGCGCTGCAGTCATGGACTGTGCGGTTGGTCTCGGCGGAGGTTCGAGTCCTCCCTCGGGCATGGGTGTGTGTGTTTAGGTTAAGTACCGTGTAAGCTTAGGGACTGATGACCTTAGCAGTTAAGTCCTATAAGATTTCACACACATTTGAACATTTTTGATACGAGTACCTTTGGGTCTAGTACGCAATCAACTGCTGGTATTCTGCAAAAACAGAAAGCTATTTTATATTTTTGTTTCTTATAAATTTCCGACGGACAATCAACGATATGACGTGTTAGCGTATTACTTGCTGTTTCTGATGTTGTAGTGTTTTTTGTTTTTACAAATGGAAAAATTTTCTACAGAAGGTTTCTTTAAATGTTAACGTGTGATAACAACTCTGCGGAAGAAAAATAAACAAATAAACTCACTGAAGATATCACAAAAAGTGCCAAAACATGTCTGGGCGAAAAAAAAGTACAAAGGTACGAGGGTTATTCGGAAAGTAAGGAACGATCGGTCGCGAAATAGAAGCCACAGTGAAAATCCGATGAAGTTTTGCACAGGTGTGTTGGGCAGTGTCTCTAGTATGCCCGTCGATCATATTACGACGTTCTTTTTAGTTCTGAGCACACAGGGAGCACATGAAGATTCCTAAAACAATAGTGTCTCCCGCCAAGTAGGAGGGCCTGGCGAGAAATTTCGCCTGAAGCTATGCAGCCAACATTACATAACTGTCGCGCGCTTTCTTCTTCAAGGCAATTCTCAGCCGCATTCTGCATGGGCAATGAAGATGCTCCTGCATCGTTTTCAATTGGAAATGTTTGATTACCCACAATACAGTCCGTAATTGTCTCCCTCTGAGTTTCATCTCTGCTCACGTGAAACGCAGACTATGAAGACAACATTTTGACACAGACAACGTGCTGTTGGCCAGCGTAGAGAATTGGCGGAAAGCATTGGAGGCTGCATTCTACAACGAGGGTATTGGAAAGTTGGTACAACGCTACGACAAATGTCTAAGTCGGATCGGCGACTATGGAGACAAGTACCTGGAAGTTGTAGCTAACTGTTGCAAATAAAAGAGTTTTGATTTTCACTGTGGTTTCCATTTCGCGACCTATCGTTCCTTACTTTACGAATAGCCCTCGTATCTTCGCATAAGGCGGAATTCCTCTCCAACTTTCTCAGCAAGCACCGAAATAAGAAGAACTGCAACATTCACAAGACAATCTTATTGTATAATTCATTTACACTAATGGCCATTAAAATTGCTACACCATGAAGATGATGTGCTACAGACGCGAAATTTAACTGACAGGAAGAAGATGCTGTCATGTTGTTGTTGTTGTTGTTGTTGTTGCGGTCTTCAGTCCTGAGACTGCAGCTCTCCATGCTACTCTATCCTGTGCAAGCTTCTTCATCTCCCGGTACCTACGGCAACCTACATCCATCCGAATCTGCTTAGTGTATTCATCTCTTGGGCTCCCTCTACGATTTTTACCCTCCACGCTGCCCTCCAATACTAAATTGGTGATCCCTTGATGCCTCAAATATGTCCTACCAACCGATCCCTTCTTTTAGTCAAGTTGTGACACAAACTTCTCATCTCCCCAATCCTATTCAATACCTCCTCACTAGTTATGTGATCTTCCCATCTAATCTTCAGCATTCTTCTGTAGCATCACATTTCGAAAGCTCCTATTCTCTTCTTGTCCAAACTATTTTTCGTCCATGTTTCACATCCATACATGCCTACACTCCATACAAATACTTTCAGAAACGACTTCCTGGCACTTAAATCTATACTCGATGTTAACAAATTTCTCTTCTTCAGAAACGCTTTCCTTGCCATTGCCAGTCTACATTTTATATCCTCTCTACTTCGACCATCAGTTATTTTGCTCCCCAAATAGCAAAACTCCTTTACTACTTTAAGTGTTTCATTTCCTAATCTAATTCCCTCAGCATCACCCGACTTAATTCGACTACATTCCATTATCCTCGTTTTGATTTTGTTGATGTTCATCTTATATCCTCCCTTCAAGACACTATCCATTCCGTTCAACTGCTCTTCCAAGTCCTTTGCTGTCTCTGACAGAATTAAAATGTCACCGGCAAACCTCAAAGTTTTTATTTCTTCTCCATGGATTTTAATACCTACTCCGAATTTTTCTTTTGTTTCCTTCACTGGTTTCTCAATACACAGATTGAATAACATTGGGGAGAGGCTACAACCCTGTCTCACTCGCTTCCCAACCACTGCTTCCCTTTCATGTCCCTCGACTCTTATAACTGCCATCTGGTTTCTGTACAAATTGCAAATAGCCTTTCGCTCCCTGTATTTGACCCCTGCCACCTTCAGAATTTGAAAGAGAGTATTCCAGTCAACATTGTCAAAAGCTTTCTCTAAGTCTACAAATGCTAGAAACGTAGGTTTGCCTTTCCTTAATCCAGCTTCTAAGATAAGTCATAGGTTCAGTATTGCCTCACGTGTTCCAATATTTCTACGGAATCCAAACTGATCTTCCCCGAGGTCCGCTTCTACCAGTTTTTCCAGTCATCTGTAAAGAATTCGTGTTAGTATTTTGCAGCTGTGGCTTATTAAACTGATTGTTCAGTAATTTTCACATCTGTCAACACCTGCTTTCTTTGGGATTGGAATTATTGTATTCTTCTTGAAGTCTGAGGGTATTTCTCCTGTCTCATACATCTTGCTCACCAGATGGTAGAGTTTTGTCAGGACTGGCTCTCCCAAGGCTGTCAGTAGTTCTAATGGAATGTTGTCTACTCCCGGGGCCTTGTTTCGACTCAGGTCTTTCAGTGCTCTGTCAAACTCTTCACGCAGTATCATATCTCCCATTTCATCTTCATCTACATCCTCTCCTATTTCCATGATACTGTCCTCAAGTACATCGCCCTTGTATAGACCCTCTATATACTCCTTCCACCTTTCTGCTTTCCCTTCTTTGCTTAGAACTGGGTTTCCATCTGAGCTCTTGATATTCATACAAGTGGTTCTCTTTTCTCCAAAGGTCCCTTTAATTTTCCTGTAGGCTGTATCTATCTTACCCCTAGCGAGATAAGCCTCTACATCCCTACATTTGTCCCCTAGCCATGCCTGCTTAGCCATCTTGCACTTCCTGTCGATCTCATTTTTGAGACGTTTGTATTCCCTTTTTGCCTGCATCATTTACTGCATTTTTGTATTTTCTCCTTTCATCAATTAAATGCAATATTTCTTCTGTTACCCAAGGATTTCTACTAGCCCTCGTCTTTTTACCTACTTGATCCTCTGCTGCCTTCACTACTTCATCCCTCAAAGCTACCCATTCTTCTTCTACTGTATTTCTTTCCCCCATTCCTGTCAATTGTTCCCTTATGCTATCAAGGCCGTTATTACGGCCAGAGGTGGTTATTCTGGGTACTGATTTCTCAGGATCTATGCACACAAATTGCGTGAAAATGTAATCACATGTCAATTCTAGTATAATATATTTGTGCAATGAATACCCGTTTATCATCTACATTTGTTCTCGGTGTAGCAATTTTAATGGCCATTAGTGTAGGATTTTAATAGGACATTTTAAAATCACCAAAGTTGAAAACTGTACATTTTTACGTGACTGTGTATGACTTCAGTGGATGAATGATTGTGAAAGTGGGTGTGAGGAGTGTAATTTTTAATGAAATTATATTTTGTGCTTTTCTAGTTTTATCTGTTTCAACTACATTCATCTTGACATGTGGAACAATCGGGTCTACTGCCGGATGTTTGTGTTGCTCTGGCACAATATTTCGGCCACGTAACTCGTTGCCTTCTTCAGGTGCTACCTGAGACTGCCGTGTTGGAGGATCTTGTCCAGTATTTATGCCCAGAGGGCGCTAGGTGCTCTGTTTGCCGTCCGCGCCCGCCTGGCGCTGCTTGTAATGTCTTGTCTCTTCCCCGGTGTTCCCTCGGACGTCCGCGCCCGACTTAGGCGCCATTTGTGGCAGCTCTCTGAGGCCTGTCCTGTGTCGGGCGTTCCGTTCGCGGTCCGCGCCCGCCAGGTGCTGCTGCTGAGGAGCACCTAGCGCCCTCTGGGCATAAATACTGGACAAGATCCTCCAACACGGCAGTCTCAGGTAACACCTGAAGAAGGCAACGAGTTACGTGGCCGAAATATTGTGGCAGAGCGACACAAACATCCGGCAGTAGACCCGATTGTTCCACATGTCAAGATCTCGCCGGGAAAGCCTGAAGAGTTACATTCATCTTGGCTATCTTACCAGTGGACGATATAACCGCCATTTCAAGCGCCGTAAATACACACACACACACACACACACACACACACACACACACACACCGTACGTGAAGAACTATAAAAAAAGTGCACAGGCAGTCAGTCACTGTACCGCTGTTGACGACGGCGTTCCTCTGAGTGTCCAGGCTCTCGCTGTCCGTTCTGTTTTGTGGACGTCCAGTGGCGGGTGCGAGCGCGAGCGACTGTACCGGGGCGCAGGGAGACTGTTAATACCAGATCCACTTTCACCCCATTTAGCCGGCCGTTAAACAGACACCCCGCCTCCCTCCGCTCCCCTGTCAAACACCCGACAGCTGTAATGCGGAGATCCGGCCGTCCCGCTGCCCGCGGCAGTTGTCGCTTCCCCACAGCTGGGACAACTGTGCGGTGGCTGGCTAAAAGCGTGGGCGGGGGAGGAGGAGAGGGGCAGCAAAGACACGTAGGGAGCGTCACAGCGCGGCGCCAATCTGCGCCACTGGCAGCGGCAGTGGGCGCCCGCGTGCCGTGGTATTCTGCATACAACGTACAACAGCCTGAGTGGGCGGTTGTCACAGGGTACGGAGTGAAAAACGAAGCACCATTGTTATCCGTTCCGCTCTCACACAGTGCTCCCAAAAGGATCACGTGAGCTGCAGAATAATACATCCTACTGACAACATAAAAATGACTCCGGTACATCCCAAAAATATTAACGACAAGTATTTTCACGGATGTTAACATGAATCGTCGTCTGCTATCACGTTAGCAGGTTATCTGTTGTGAAACTTCTGGCAGATTAAAACTGTGTGCCGGACCGAGACTCGAACTCGGGACCTTTGCCTTTCGCGGGCAAGTGCTCTACTCAGAGCTGTGAGGACGGGGTGTGAGTCGTGCTTGGGTAGCTCAGTTCGTAGAGAACTTTCCTGCGAAAGGCAAAGGTCCCGAGTTCGAGTCTCGGTCCTGCACACAGTTTTAATCTGCCAGGAAGTTCCATATCAGCGCACACTCCGCTGTAGAGTGAAAATTTCATTCTAGGTTATCTGCTCATTGCAATGTAAAACGCAATGTTCATTTTTATAAACTTCAGAAAAAGATGACGTACTAGAACCTTACTCTGTTAGTGAAAGTTTACATTTCATACCGATCATGATAAATCACCGAGTGACTTAACAAAAACAGAGAAGCGCACCTTCTAGGTGTGGTTTCTGCCCCTTACCCTGCCTTGCGTGCTTCAGACCTTCTGAAATCTTACGCCTAGCCGATGAATGTCCCGTCCTCTCCCCACACCATCCCCTCCCACCCCAAACGGTACGGAGATACAATAAAATACTATACTATTACTGCTACCACAACTAAAAATAAACTCTGTCCGAACAGGCCTTGGAAGACTCAACGGCACCGTCCGACCATCGTGTCATCCTCGGCCGATAGGCGTCACTGCTTGCGGATATGGAGGGATATGTGGTCAGAACATCGCTGTCGCGGTCCTTTTCGGCTTTCATGACCGGAGCCGCTACTTCTAAAAGAGTAGGTCCTCAACTGGCGTCACAAGTGCTGAATGCAGCCCGGTTGCCAACGGCGCTCCGCAGACCCAGACAACCATGCATCCAAATGCTAGCCTAGCCCTAAAGCGCTTAACTTCAGTGATGTAACGGGAACCGCTGTTACCACTACGACAATGCCGTTGGCTCCTACTACTGCTACTACTAGTGATGATGATGATGATAATAATAATAATAATAACCCAGGCTACTGGGTTTGAGATCAGTCATGTCTACACTACACATAAAACTGTTTAGGTCTCCTTCAAGGAGGCATAAAATCGTCAGACAGCATATCACGAATTTACACCTCAGCAGAATTTTTTAAATTTTGATATCTACATTAAATTAAAATAACGTAAATCCAATCACCACTAATGCACCTGGAGCGTTATCTTACACTTTTCGCCTCATCAACAGGACAAAAAGAGATCCGGACACACGGACAAAAACACGAAGAATAAAACGGGAAACTTGCAAGACGTATGACAGTCTTAATCCTAGACCAGTTTTTGAAAGGCTGAGTACCTAACTTGAGAATGGAGGCTAACATATGTAAGTAGGCTATTTAGGTTTTTTTATTGGTAACGCCACGTAGCGCTCTGTATGGAAAACACTGGCTGTGCTGTGTTTGTCTCTGATTTTGTTTCATTTATTGCATTATTTGCAGTAATAATGTATTGGTGTCTGGAATCTGTTCCTCTATGCTTTTCGGCAGTGCATTTGCACCGGCAACATTCACATTTTGACAAGCAGAAAATGTGTCTTAACTTATTTGAGAAAACGGTGAGGACCCAAAACCTGAATCTACGGTATTTGCGAGATTGTGTCCTGTCATTTCGGATTCCTGAGGCGAGCTGTTGCCGACCGATCGATCGATAATGCTTCCCTGTTCATTAATTGTTTCAATGTCTACACCATTATTTGCACCCCACTCCATTTCCATATGCACAATTGCCAAATTACTAGTTTGAACATTAGTTAATTCATTACACGGTGGCGCTAACACACTGCTTTCGTCTTCACTGTCATTTCTTAGTTTACTTTGGAGCTTAGTATTACGTTTTACACACGCCATTATTGTCACAGTATTTCACACGATAACACAGAAAAGCACAATTTGAAGTGCAAAATAAGAAAACATATTAACATAGCATTGACAATAATATCTCCTTAATTGCAAGCGCAGCTGCGAAATACTTGGTGCAAATCTACATGCATGCCACAACAGTTTTACTGTACAACAATGAAAAACTACAACTACAAAGGAAATTCTCTCTACAATTACGCGCTATCAATAAACAATAGCTACACTAATTACACAAACTACAAAAAAAATCAGAAGATTCCAGTGAGGTATCCTCGGCTAAGGGTCGACATATGTAACGTCCCCTTAGAAAAATTAATTAGTTACTCTGCTGATAAACGTCTTACATTATTTGATTTTCAAACAGCTGAGCAAAACAACATATTCAGACATTCACTAAAGTGACACACAATATTCTTAGCGCAAGGCAATCTGACTTTCAATAATCCCTACAAAAGAATGGCCCTGACTAACATTAAACTACACCTTTCACAAATCACTTACCTCACAAAAATCTTCGTTACTCGAACTACTGCAATACAGCGAGCGCCAATACTGCCTGCTAAATAAAAGATTCTAACTACTGAAGGCACTAACTACTGATAGGCATAGTTAACAGTGGTCTGTACGCATTGTCCTTGTGGTAATACTACACATCAGTATTGTCACCAAACGAACTGTGGAGGGTCTAAAGAGCCTAAAACTGTATTCTTCGCTCCGTTGGCAACTGTACAATTCAATTGGTCTGAACTACGGGCTATGACTGTTAGATTAGATTAGATTTACTTTCGTTCCAATTGATCCGTAGTGAGGAGGTCCTCCAGGATGTAGAACGTGTCAGAGAAACAACAATACATGACAAATATTTACAACTCAAACAAATAAGCTAATGTACCATTCCACAGGTCCCAAGTGGAATGATCGTCATTTTTTAATGAAAACTACATGAAAGAATCATTTTACAAATACTAATGCACTGAATTTAAAATATTTTTTTATTTATTTATTTGTAAGGTAATAAACGTCTAATATAACTACTATAATACTTTTTTACAATGAACACATTACTGCACTGAAATGGTGCAGACGTTAGATTGTACACACACACACACACACACACACACACACACACACACACACACACACTTACTTACAATGAACACATTACTGCACTGAAATTGTGCAGAAGTTATATAGTACTTGTATATATAGACATACAAATCAGTTGGTTCTACTGAGAAATTCATCAATGGAGTAGAAGGAGTTGGCCACCAATAAATCCTTTAGGCTTCTCTTAAACTGAATTTCATTGGTTGTTAAACTTTTTATGGCTGCTGGCAAGTTATTGAAAATGTGTGTTCCTGGATAATGCACACCTTTTTGTACAAGACTAAGTGACATTAAAACCTTGTGAAGATTATTCTTATTTCTAGTATTGATTCCATGAATTGAGCTGTTGGTTTGAAAAAGTGATATATTTTTAATGACAAATTTCATTAAGGAATAAATATATTGGGAAGCAGTAGTTAGTAACCCTAGTTCCCTAAACAGGCTTCTGCAGGATGTTCTTGAGTTCACACCACATATAACTCTTACTGCACGTTTTAGCAGCAAAAGAAGCAAGGCAACTTAGGGGTTAACAGCCCACTGACAATAAGATCTTTGGAGACGCAGAACTAGTTTCGATATTTACGTCTGTATGAGTACTCTGCGATTCACATTTAAGTGCCTTGCAGAGGTTTCATGGAACCACTTTTACACTATTTTTCTGCCGTTCTACTCTATAAAAGCGTGCGGAAAAAACTAACTTTTAAATCTTTCCATGCGGCTGGCTTCTCGCTATCACTTAAAGTTGAGTGAGGCAATAAATTATAAATATGACTTTAAAACCGGTCAGTATCTGAGTTACAATGGGAGAATCTATGAACGAATGGTGCCACTCAATTCTGTCAAGAATCTGACTACCGAACGACAGTAGACTGTTTAGACAAATTTTGTAGACTCAAATTTTTGCTTCGAAGGACTTTGTAAAGGCAGCTTCCTAACAGGAGATAAGCAGTGAATGCGAGACGAGCAGAGCCAGCCAGACACGCGACAGTCGAGCTCCTGGCGGGGAGCCTGGGCAGGTCGCCAAGTGTCACGCCCTGAACACCTGCTGCGCCTCTGTGGCGCCGCCGATGCCATTAGCCGAGATTACGCACTCTCACAACAACACTCAGTTTACTACACAGTCGTACAATGTGGCGCTGCGTCCTCCTGTGTGTACACAGCAACTTCGTAACGGACCGCGTGTTAACACAGGCACAACTAGTGGTGGTGCAGCCTAGGAGTGGGGATGACTCGTTGCTTCAGTTAATGCGAGGCGTGTTTTTTTTAAGTAAGTACAGTTTTGAAATTAAAAAAGGACGCGCTATGATATCTCAATAATTTTATTTTTACATGAAAGCCTATGCCTTAATCTACTTATCTACATAATTTCCGTCAATAATGAGGTACTTGTCATAACGATGTACCAGTTTGAATGCCCTCCTCATAGAAGTCTGCCGCCTGACTTGTTAACCACTGCATCACCACTGTTTTGACTTCGTCGTCGTCTTGAAGACACTGACCGCCCAGGTGTTTCTTCAAGTGCAGGAACAGATGGTAGTCACTGGGCGCAAGATCGGGGCTGTACGGAGGATGATCTAGAGTTTCCCATCGAAAAGATGTGATGAGATCTTTGGTCTGATTCGCCACATGCGGATGGGCATTGTCTTGCAGCAAAATGATGGCCTTGCTCAACTTCCGTGGACTGTTGCTTTGATTCTGGTGTGACGTAGGCCACCCATGTTTCATCGCCCATAACAATTTGGCTTAAGAAATCATCACCGTCGTTGTGGTACCGCTCAAGGAAAGTCAATACACTGTCTAAACATTTGGTTTTGTGCACATCCGTCAACATTTTAGGTACCCAACGTGCGCACAATTTTCGGTAATTCAAGTGCTCGGTCACAATGCCATACAAAACACTACGAGAAACATTAGGAAAGTCATCCTGCAAGGAGGAAATCGTAAAGCGTCTGTTTTCTCTCACCTTATTGTCCACTTCCTGTAGCAAACTTTCATTAACGACCGAAGGACGCCCACTCCGTTGTTCATCATGCACATTTGTGCGGCCATCTTTAAATGCTCTCTCTCACTTTCTTACCATTCTATCACTCATAATGTTTTCTCCGTAAACTGCGAACATCTCGCGATGAATATCGATCGCTTTTAGGCCTTTGGCACTAAGAAATCTTAAAACAGCCCGTACTTCACAGTCGGTGGGACTCACGACTATCGGAGGTATCTTAAACACCTGCTACACATCGTAAACAAGGATGAATCAGACTGTAATGGCGTCAGTGCGTAGATTGAGGTACAAGCCTTCGCGTAAAAATAAAATTGTTGAGATATCTTAGCACGTCTTTTTTAATTTCAAAACGGTATTTACTTAAAAAAAAACACGCCTCGTATTTAATATTCTTTGATTGCCTATCAGCAGGGGTCTGCGCAGATGTGGATATCCACAGATACCCGCAGTATACTTGTTTGTGACTAAAAGCCAGAGGACAGAGTATTTCCTTCCCTCTATTTGCGTTATATAATTGATGACAGTAATAATAATTATTTCTGTTTTAGGTTACTATACTCATTTGTGATAACGGAAGTCGTATGTCGCGAATGGCTGGGAGACCCCGAAGGACAGGTTCAGCTGCCTAATTGGAAAGGTTTACCTTATCCTTCGCGCCCGCAGACACATCACGAAGTATTAGAGCTGGGTCGTAAGTGTCAACTCGCAGCCAATGTCTGGAATTCGTTTGTGTATTACTTGAAGCAGAGCCAAGTGAGGCACATGCTGTGGAGCGAGATGTCTGCCTGGGAGACTTGAGCCAGGTGGCTGCGATGTGTCACGTTCGGCGATCGGGAAGATACGGCCTCTCAACGAACAATCGCTGCCTCTCTCCTAGTCTGTTGGAAAGACAAACGAGAGAGGGGAAAGGGGGGGGGGGGAGGAGACTGTTAACCAAGGCGTGTGTTAAGGGAAGCCTAGAGTTCATGACAGAGTTACATTTGGAGATTTTTTCCTCTGCTTTTGCCGCTGGCCGGACGCCCGGTAACGACACATTAGCTTTTCCGAAAGCCTCGTCCAGTCCCTGGACACGCATCGCAGCCGGCTTCAGTGAGGCGATTCAGGAGAATCCTGCCTGTCTATAAACAAACTCTAACACACGCCACATTAAATGAGCTTTGATTTTCACGCTGTCTCTACGAAGTACGTGAATCTCCAACAGCAGAATATCAGCCACGTTCCCACAAGCACTTATTGATATATATTCCCGACCATATGCGGTCTCTTATAATCTTTAAGCCGTTTAAAATATAAAGAAAAAAAGTAACGTAACCAATCACTTAATTTAAAGTCTTTTTCTTTATTTTTGTTTTCACTGGTTACGTTACATTTTTATTTATATTACAAAGAGACAGATACTAGCCAACAAAGCAAACTGAAGATCTGACCAAGGCGGCAGCATCGTCGTGTCGGTCGAGAAACAGGCATGGCAGGCAGTAACAGCGTAGCCGGCCGGAGTGGCCGAGCGGTTCTAGGCGCTTCAGTCTGAAACCGCGCGACCGTTACGGTCGCAGATTCGGATCCTGCCTCGGGCATGGATGTGTGTGATGTCCTTAGGTTAGTTAGGTTTAAGTAGTTCTAACTTCTAGGGGACTGATGACCTCAGCTGTTAAGTCCAATAGTGCTCAGAGCCATTTGAACCAGTAACAGCGTATTTTCCGGTATTCTCACAAGTGGACGCCGTTAACACGTCAGTGCTGTAACGCCCTGAATAGCGTAACTATTAAACACTGAGCAGTACTCTTGTCTAAAAGTAATCTACTCACATTACCACAGTGACATTTATTACCGCCGCGCGCCGCGTGGTCATGGGGGCCCTGTCATGGTCCGCGCGGCTCCTCCCGTCGGAGGTTCGAGTCCTCCCTCGGGCATGGGTGTGCCTGTTGTTCTTAGCATAAGTTGGTTTAAGTCAGATTAAGTAGTGTGTAAGCTTAGGGACCGATGACTTCAACAGTTTAATCCCATAGGATCCTACCACCAATTTACTTTCCAGTTTATTACCAATGTAATGTACGGGAATCCACGCTTCCTCTCAATGACGCACAGGCCGCTTTAATAGGAACGTTTCAGTTCTTTGAAAAAAGGGTAACATAAGCAATTTTTAAAATCGTGTCATCTCGGTCGTGCATGATGACTCGTTTATTCTGGCACCTTTTAAAACCAAATTCATACGGGTAACAATTTCTTCAGGATTTTCTAGCTACAGCTGTAGTTGGGTGCGATAAAACCTGTGAAGTATTCACAAAGTTATTATTCTTCACATTGCTTACAATATCACAGAAGTTACTGCTTAATACGTACCCATGTCGTCAATGGGTTATATAGTGTGTATTATTTACTACTTTCTCGTTCGGGTAGACATGTGAATCCCACTCCTGCCGTGGTTGACAACTTTAACAATTTTTCTTGTACGATTCGTCACGTTTTTCCCTTCAGCACCGTCACTCTTTTGTCTTCTCTTTGTCAGTAAATTAAATGACGTTATCAACAGGCAGTCAGTGAGTGCCGGGAATGCACTTACCACGGTCGCTTTCCGTGTATGGACCACGAGGTAACAAGGCGCACAACTGTGAACTAGAACCGGGATGTATCTAGTCCCGTTAAGTTAGTTCCCGCTGCAGACAGGTCTAGGTTTTTTCGAGTAATGCGGAAAAACAAGCTACCAACCGTGTGTAAATGTAAAGCTATAAGCAGGTTTGATTTAAAAGTTCTTGTGTCTGGGTACCGCCTCGTACTTCCCCGAACCTTCAGATCCGGCGTTTCGGCCTTCTTGCTGAGGCCTTTTCCGGGAATTGGCCACACAATGTAGTCCGCGTTAAACTCGCGCATAGAGAAGTGTTTTGTCGGTACGACCAGAGCAACTACCAGCGTAACGGGGCGGGACCCCCGGGCAAAACAGGCGGCACGTGCACGGCGGGCCGTGCGGAATCCCTGGCCTAGCGGGAGCGCATTCCGGCTGCGATTGTGCGAAACGTAATCCCATCAGGCGCTGTGCGAGAGAGCAAGCAGTCCCCTCACCACACGCCGAACCCCCCCCCCCCCCCTTTCCACGCACACACACGCAAACCGCTTACGGCGCGGGGAAGCCCCGGACACGCGCCGCCTGCATCTCGCCGCAGCTGCGACCCATCGATCTCACGCCGCGCCTGGACCGGCAGACACTTAACAACCCTCTATTCCCTCGGGGAATCCCCTACCGCCTGTCCGCAAAATTGCTTTCACGGCGGCCAAATCGCTGCAAGTGATAGGTGACGTAGCTGGGAGGGTCATTGCCCTCCGTCACCGCTGCTAGTACCGCCGTCAGCCGTAGTGGTACTTCAGCGCATTAACGTTGGTGAAATACAATGAGCTTCCTTTCCTTTAGGAAAGCTTTGACTTACTCCGTGAAGCTTTTTTTTTTTAATTTGAAGAATACTAATCGGTATAATTCTGAATATATTTCTATAAATATTACCGTTTTTTTGTCCATCGACATTGTTGTACGTATTTCGTTGTTACTTTGTTTTAGAGTGATCATCGTCTTGAAGATGGAAACACCTGTTCATATTTTTCCAGTGTTTGCATATTAGGCTTCTTTTATTTTCAAAAAAGCCTTCATCAAGTGAAAGTTGAGTGGAAAAGATGTCAAAAAGAATGCATAAAATTACAAACCAGAAACAAACATGCCAAGAATTTAGAATACCACGGAAAACACAACATGCTGCCCAGTGATAACACGTATGGAACCAGTCTAGCCCACCCATTTAAGGAAGTTTCAGAAATAAAACGAGCCCGAATGAAAATGACACACGCACATCGAAACACAGTGAGGGGACAAAAGGCATGGGATAGCGATATGCCCATACACTGATAAGCCAACAGATTATGACCACTGTCCACTGCGACGATGAATAACGCTTGATGGCGTTGCGGGCGCGTGATGTGTAACAAAAGTATGTAAGAGGAGCAGACACGGACGGGGCATCACCCTAGCGGAGATATGGGCTGCAAATGGGGAAATCCATAGAGATAAGCGACTTTTACAAAGGGCAGTTACTATTACGCAGAGCCTGTGAACGAGTATCTCGAAAACGGCGAAGCTGGTCGAATGTTCACATGCTACCGTCGCGAGCATCTACGGTAAGAGATAGAAGCACGGTGACACTACCACTAAGCGTTAAATGGTTGGACGTCCACGACTCTTCATAGAATGTGGGGTTCGGAGGTTTGTCTGTTCTGTAAAGTAGGATAGATGGCGATCTGTAGCCTCTACGCTGAACGAGCACAATGCTGGTGCACCCACAAGTGTCTCGGAGAACACCGTTTACCGTACATTGTAGAACATGGAGCTTCACAGCAGAACACCTATACGTGTTCACATGTTGACCCAACGACATCGTCAATTACGATTGCACTGGGTAAAGGACTATCGGGATTCGGCCATCGATCAATGGAAACGTGTCAGCTCTTCCGGTGAATAACATTTGTGCTTCGCTAGGTTGATGGTCGTCTTCGCAAACGCCATCATGAAGGGGAACGGCTGCTCGAAACGTGCAGCGCGCCATGGACGCTAGCTGATGGGGGCAGTGTTATGCTATGGGAGAGTCTCCGGTGCTTGCTTGGGTCCCGTGGTGGTAATCGAAGACAAACTGACAGCTTCAAACCAGCTGCATCCCTCCATGTTTGATGTCTCCCCCGAACGACGATGTTATCAAATGGTTCAAATGGCTCTGAGCACTATGGGACTTGACTGCTGAGATCATCAGTCCCCTAGAACCTAGAACTGCTTAAACCTAACTAACCTAAGGACATCACGCACATCCATGCCCGAGGCAGGATTCGAACCTGCGGCCGCAGCGGTCGCGCAGTTCCAGACTGAAGCGCCTAGAACCGGTCGGCCACAGCGGCCGGCAATGACGTCATCTTTCAGTAGTATAATTGTCCGTGTCTCAGAGCCAGAATCCTGCTGCAGTGGTCTGAGTAGCGCTATAGTGAATTCATGCTGAATCTGCTTAGTGTATTCACCTCTTGGTCTCCCTCTACGATTTTTATCCTCCACGTTGCCTTCCAGTACTAAATTGGAGATCCCTTGATGCCTGAGAACATGTCTTACCAACCGATCCCTTCTTCTAGTCAAGTTGTGCCACAAACTCCTCTTCTCCCCAATTCTATTCAATACCTACTCATTAGTTATGTGATCTCCCCATCTAATCTTCAGAATTTTTCTGTAGCACCACATTTCGAAAGTTTCTATTCTCTTCTTGTCTAAACTATTTATCGCCCACGTTTCACTTCCATACATGGCCACACTCCATACAAATACTTTTAGAAACGACTTCCTGACATTTAAATCTATACTCGTTGTTAACAAATTTCTCTTCTTCAGAAACGCTTTCCTTGCCATTGCCAGTCTACATTTTGTATCCTCTCTACTTCGACCATCATCAGTTATTTTGCTCCCCAAATAGCTAAACTCCTTTGCTACTTTAAGTGTCTCATTTCCTAATCTAATTCCCTCAGCATAACCCTACTTAATTCGACTACATTCCATTATTCCATGTGGCGCAATTTGGCGTTAATGGGCTACGGCAGTAGACGACCGAAGTGAGTACCTTTGTAACAGCACGCCATCACCTGCTACGCCTCTCCTGGGTTCGTGATCGTATCCATTGAACTCTACACGACTGGAAAACCGTGGCTTGGTCAGAGGAGTTCCGTTTACAGTTGGTAAGAGCTGATGGTGGGGTTCTAGTGTGGCGCAGACCCCACGAAGCCGTGTAACCAGGTTGTCAGCAAGGGACAGTGCAAGCTTCTGGTGTCTCCTTAATGCTATGGGCTGTGATAAATGGGAATGGATGGGATCCTCTCGTCTAATTGGCCCCATCTTTGCCTGGAAATGGTTATTTTCGGCTACCATTTGAAACAGTTCAAGGGCTCCATATTCACAAACCACTATGCAATTTTTATGGATGAAAATGCACCATGTCCCCGTGCCACAGTTGTTGGCGATTGGTGTGAAGAGCATTTTGGACAGTTCGAGCGAATAATTGGGCCACCCACATCGCCAACATGAGTCCCATCGAGTATTTACGGTACATAATCGAGAGGTCAGTTCGAGCACAAAATCCTGCACTGGTAACACTTCCGCGATTGCGGACTGCTATAGGGGCAGCATGGCTCAGTATTCTGCAGGTGAATTCCAACGACTTGTTAAAACGATGCCACGTCGAGCTGCTGCAATACGCCGGGCAGGAGGAGGTCTGACACGCCTATCAGGAGGTACGCCATGACTTTTGTCACCTTGGTTTATGTTTCAATGTGTGAAATCTTATGGGACTTAACTGCAAAGGCCATCAGTCCCTAAGCTTACACACTACTTACCCTAAATTATCCTAAGGACAAACACACACACACCCATTCCCGAGGGAGGACTTGAACCTCCGCCGGGACCGTTTATGTTTGAATCAAGAATAATAAAAAAAGTACAATGTGTTTTGCAGAAGTTTGAGTTTAAAAATATTGTTGCAGTAGTAAAAAATTAACTCTAGGAAAACGTGTTTATACAGTATGGAAACACCCATACTGCCTTGCAGAGGTTTCATCGAACCACTGTTACACTATTTTTCTGCTGTTCTACTCTATAAAAGCGTGCGGAAAAAACTAACTCTTAAATCTTTCCATGCGAGATCTGATTTCTCTTACGTTATTTTAATGATCTGATCTCTCTACGTAGGTGGGTGTCAACAAAATATATTCAAATTCGGATGAGAACATTGCAGGCTGGAATTTTGTAAAAAGATCTCGCTGCAACGGAAGACGTCGTTGTTTAATGATTGCCACACCAGCTCGCGTATCATATCTGTGATACTATTTCCTCTCTTTCACGATAATGCATACCGACCTGCCCACCTTTGATTTTTTTGCTTCGCTATTCTCTGCCAATCCTTTCTGGTAAGAATCCCGTATTGCAGAGCAGTACTGTAGTAGAGGAAGGACAAGCGTAACGTAGGCAGTCTCTTTAGTAGACCTGTTGCTTCTTCTAAATGTTCTACTAATAAAACAGACTTTGCTTTGCCTTCGTCACAGCAATATCTTTGTGATCGATACAATTTAAGTTATTCGTATTTGTAGTGATGATTTAGAGCCGGCCCCTGTGGCCGAGCGGTTCTAGGTGCTTCAGTCCGGAACCACGCTGCTGCCAATGTCGCAGGTTCGAATCCTGCCTCGGGCATGGATGTCTGTGATGTCCTTAGGTTGGTTAGGTTTAAGTAGTTCTAAGTCTAGGGGACTGATGACCTCAGATGTTAAGTCCCATAGTGCTCAGAGCCATTTGAACCATTTTGAATGATTTAGAGACACCTCCGATGACCTAAATGCGGATGAATGTGAGGGGAATCTACCCATGCTCCTCACACATGTGAGACCATTGTATTAGTCACTGCAACAGCACACTAGGTTACTGATACTATCGTGATGATTGCAAAACTTAATTTAAAAATTATGTATTATGTTGGAGAACTTCGTGTGTTAGACAATTTCAAGATGGAATATTTATAACATTTCCTCGGGTGACATCTTCACTTTAAAATTGTGGAAACTGTTTTTCATCTGTTTGGCTTAACGTAATGGGTTTTAAGCACTATAGAATCCCCTGTTGTCAAGGATTATTTACTAAATGTTATGTAGTCTGCAAGGTTCCATCAACTGGCACGCGATCAAGTAATACATGAAATAATACCTTCTAATTAGGAAGTGTGACAATTGCGTTTAGTGTAGATTCATAAGCTGAGAATTAGCACAGTTTGTGAATGAGGGCGCCCGAGACAGATTAACGACATTGAGGTTTAACAGTCCACCATACTACGTTTCGGATCAGTCGCTTGCTGTTGAGAAGAAACCTTTGAACCCGGATACTGCACTGCGTATCGCTGCGAGTTTACCTTCCACGAATGCGAATGACAAAGCGTAAGTTGTTATACATAGTAAGGCCACTTCACTGGTGGGACAGGGGTCTGAAAGCAAGCGAGCTTTCCTTCCGGGTGCTGAACTGTGCAGTGAGTGAGCTACGTAAGAGCGCAGATGACGGCAGCATAATGTGAGGCGGCAGCAACAGTCGCGCGAGGCCGGCTCTGCAGGCAGCGAGCCAGCTCGTAAAAACGCCGCAAGTGGGTGCTCGGCCTCTTCAAGGGCCGCAGCTGTATCCGGTCCTCATGTGTGTCCCCCTCTTGTCTTGCCTTGCCTTGCTTTGTCTTGTCTTGCCTTGCCTTGCTTTGTCTTGCCTTGCCTTGCTTTGTCGTGCCTTGCCTTGCTTTGTCTTGCCTTGCCTTGCTTTGTCTTGCCTTGCCTTGCTTTGTCTTGCCTTGCCTTGCTTTGTCTTGCCTTGCCTTGCCTTGCCTTGCTTTGCTTTGTCTTGCCTTGTCTTGTACCGTCTTGTCTTATACTATACCATCTTGTCTCATACTATACCATCTTGTCTTATACTATACCGTCTCGTCTTATACTATACCATCTTGTCATGTATTATACTGTCTTTTCATGTATTATACTGTCTTATCGTGTATTGTTTCGTCTTATCATGTATTGTTTCGTCTTATCATGTATTGTTTCGTCTTATCATGTATTGTTTCGTCTTATCATGTATTGTTTCGTCTTATCATGTATTGTTTCGTCTTGTCTTGTTCTGTACCGTACTGTCAAGTCCTGTCTTATTTTGTATTCTTTTGTACGGCCTTTCGTTGTCTCGTTTTGGCTGGTCTTGTCCTGTCCTTTATTGTATTGGACTGTACTCTTCCACAGCACTCCCTGAGTACCAGCAATGACATCACAGCGTACAATGCCGAGGTCATTTACAAAAAGCGCAGGTCATTCACATTTTCATAAAAGATCTTCGAACACAAGCGAAAAATTATGGTCCTATATCTCTGACGTGAACGGGTCGTATGCTCGCGTATTATATTTCCACACATAGAAAATCTCCTTACGAATCAACATGGGGTTCTGTAACAATGGCGTCTGAAATTCAATTCGCTCCTTTCAATAACGAGATCCATAAAGCAATAGATAGCGGCGCTTAGGTTGATGTTGTGTTCCTTGACTCCTGGAAGCGTTCGATATAGTTACTTACTGCCAAGCAATGAACAAATTACGAGCGTACAGAATATCAGACCCGCTATGAGATTGGATTGAAGAGCTACTAGTAAAAAGAACACAGCATGTCATCCGGAAAGGAGAGCAATCTTTAGAGGTAAAAGTAAATTAGGGCGTACCCCGAGGGAGTGTTCTAGGATCATTACTTTTCACTATTTATATGTAAATGATCTAGTGGGTGGTATCGGAATTTCTGTGAGGATGTTCACGGGTAATGGTGTTGTAAATAAAGTCGCAACGTAAGGAAACTGTCGCAGAATGCATGAAGACCCGATGGCCTGTAACAGAATGCATGGTGACCCAATGCAGCTTGACCCTTGGTGCCAAGAGAGGCAGTTGACTCACAACATAAACAAGTTTTTAATATAATTGAAAAGCGACGATCGCTTCAATATCGTTTACTAGATCGTTTCATCTAGTAAACGCTATTGAAGCGATCGTGGCTATTCAATTATTTTAAAAGCAGAATCATCGCCCCACGCCACACCATGCGTTCACTGCAACATAAACAAGTGTTATGTATCGCACACCAATAGGTAGATAGATACATTAAGGTTCGATTCCACAACTGTCAATCAGAAATTGGAAATAGTCGCATCCACTAAATAGCGTATATTAGGAGTACAGAACAACGTGGAACGATCACATAAAACTAATCGTAGCAAAGACAGATGTCTGACAGCGATCCGTTGGAAGAATCTCCAGGCAATATAATGCCCCAGCGAAAGTGAGAACTTACGAAATCCTCGTTCCACCAATTTACTAGAAAAGACTGACAGAGAAAACAGAGAAACAGCGCATTTCGCCAAAGGTTCATCCAGTAACAGCAAAAGTGTCACAGAAATGCTCTTGCATTTCCTATGGCAAACAGTACAAGAAAAGCGTTCTGAGTTTGGATGTGGTTTGTTGTTAAAATTCAACAGCTTTAGTTCGTACATGGATCACACGACATACCGCTACGTCCTGTGTATATCTCGAAGAAGGACCATAAAGATAACTTTAGAGAGATTTCATCTCTCACGAAGGCCCATCAGTTGTCGTGCTGCCCATGCAATATTCGCTACTGGATCAGCAAAGGCGGGATGGAGGGGGGGGGGGGGGGGTGAAGAGACTAAATGGTACACAAAATACCCTCCAAGAAACACAGTAAAATATATATGTAGACGTACAAATTCGGAGATTTATTTACGCTACTGGCCATTAAAACTGTTACACCACTAAGAAGACGTGCTACGTACGCGAAATTTAACCGACAGGAAGAAGATGCTGTGATATGCAAATGATTAGCTTTTCAGAGCACTCGCACAAAGTTGGCGTCACCTACAACGAGCTGACATGACGAAAGTTTCCAACCGATTTCTCATACACAAACAGCAGTTGACCGGCGTTGCCTGGTGAAACGTTGTTGTGATGCCTCGTTTAAGGGGAGAAATGCGTACCATCACATTTCCGACTTTGATAAAGGTCGGATTGTAGCCTATTGCGATTGCGGTTTATCGTGTCGCGACATTTCTGCTCGCGTTGGTCGAGATACAATGACTCAGCAGAATATGGAGTCGGTGGGTTCAGGAGGGTAATACGGAACGCCGTGCTGGATCCCAATGGCCTCGTATCACTAGCAGTCCAGATGACAGGCATCTTATCCGCATGGCTGTAACGGATCGTGCAGCCACGTCTCGATCCCTGAGTCAACAGATGGGGACGTTTACAAGACAACAACCATCTGCACGAACAGTTCGACGACGTTTGCAGCAGCATGGGCTATCAGCTCGGAGACCATGGCTGCGGTTACCTTTGACGGTGCATCACAGACAGGAGCGCCTGAGATGGTGTACTCAACGACGAACTTGGGTGCACGAATGGCAAAACGTCGTTTTTTCGGATGAATCCAGCTTCTGTTTACAGCATCATGATGGTCGCATCCGCGTTTGGCGACTCCGCGGTGAACGCACATTGGAAGCGTGTATTCGTCATCGCCTTACTGGCGTGTCACCCGGCGTGATGGTATGGGGTGCCATTGGTTACACGTCTCGGTCACCTCTTGTTCGCATTGACGGCACTTTCAACGGAGGGCGTTGTTACATTTCAGTTGTGTTACGACCCATGGCTCTACCCTTCATTCGATCCCTGCGAAACCCTACACTTCAGGAGGGTAATGCACGACCGCATGTTGCAGGTCCTGTACGGGACTTTCTGGATAAAGAAAATTTTCGACTGCTGTCCTGGCCAGTTCATTCTCCAGATCTCTCACCTATTGAAAATGTCTGGTCAATGGCGGCCGAGCATCTGGCTCGCCACAATACGCCAGTCGCTACTCTTGATGAACTGTGGTGTCATGTTGAAGCTGCATGGGCAGCTGTACCTGTACACGCCATCCAAGCTCTGTTTGACTCAATGCCCCTGCTTATCAAGGCCGTTATTACGGCCAGAGGTGGTTGTTCTGGGTACTGATTTCTCAGGATCTATGCACCCAAATTGCGTGAAAATGTAATCACATGTCAGTTCTAGTATAATATATTTGTCGAATGAATACCCGTTTATCATCTGCATTTCTTCTTGGTGTAGCAATTTTAATGGCCAGTAGTGTATGTTACGGTCTCAAAGCTCGCACGTCACCTCCCCAACGGTCTCAACACGAACGCATTTCTAACAGCAGATCAATAAAGGACCTTTTTTTCACGCATCTAGTACACTTCATACAGAAATTCTAGTAAATTCAGACGGCGAATTTTTGGATCTGCCGAACTGCGGGAAAAAGGATTTTTTCCCCCTAAAACCTAGTCGAAAGCATTAAGCACAATATGTTTCTCGCCACTTCTGATCGGTTTTCAGCGGCAGTGGTGGTCCACTGGTGATCGCGTGATCCTGTGCATAATCGAATTTGTTCCCACACACGTGAATTGCTTGGTCACGTCTCTATTCCTCAATAATGTGGGGTACGTTAGGCGCACAGCGACTAGTTCAAATGGTTCAAATGGCTATGAGCAATAGGGGACTTAACTTCTGAGGTCATCAGTCCCCTAGAACTTAGAACTACTTAAACCTAACCAACCTAAGGGCATCACACACATCCACGCCCGAGGCAGGATTCGAACCTGCGACCGTAGCGGTCGCGTGGTTCCACACTGTAGCGATTAGTTTTTTTTTCGATTTGCCTATACAGGGTGGTCCATTGATAGTGACCGGGCCAAATATCTCACGAAATAAGCGTCAAACGAAAAAACTACAAAGAACGAAACTCGTCTAGCTTGAAGGGGAAACCAGATGGCGCTATGGTTGGTCCGCTACATGGCGCTGCCGTAGGACAAACGGATATCAACTGCGTTTTTTTTTTTTTTTTTAAATAGGAACCCCCATTTTTTATTACATATTCGTGTAGTACGTAAAGAAATATGAATGTTTTAGTTGGACCACTTTTTTCGCTTTGTGATAGATGGCGCTGTAATAGTCACAAACATACGGCTCCCAATTTTAGACGAACAGTTGGTAACAGGTAGGTTTTATAAATTAAAATACAGAACGTAGGTACGTTTGAACATTTTATTTCGGTTGTTCCAATGTGATACATGTACCTTTGTGAACTTATCATTTCTGTAATAAAAAATGGTGGTTCCTATTTTTAAAAAACGCAGTTGATATCCGTTTACCTATAGCAGCTCCATGTAGTGGGCCAACCATAGCGCTATCTGGTCTCCCCCTTCAAGCTAGACAAGTTTCGTTCTTTGTAGTTTTTTCGTTTAACGCTTATTTCGTGAGATATTTGGCCCGGTCACGATCAATGGACCACCCTATATATTCTCTTATTATTCTGTCTTGTTGCGTGCTAAGACAAAGCTAAAGATCAGAAGCGTAAGATATGCTTTCAGGAAATAAAAAGAAAATGGGTAAATGTAATACCGAAGTCTACAGAACTGAAGCTGCTCACAGAATATAGGAGCTGGACAAAAATATGGAAACGCCAAAAACTCAACACATTACCATGCCTAATATGGAGCAGGAACACCAGTGGCTTTTAAAACAGCTTCAGGCCGTCTCTGATTGGATAAATACAGAATTTTGTTTGGTTTCAAAAGAACCTTATACCTTTCTTCATCCAAAATAGTGGGAAGTTGTACTAGCGGTGATGGGGGTGGGTGGATAGCAACCACGCACCCTTCTCCCCAACGCAGACGACAAAGGCTCAATAATATTGAGATCTGGAGACTGCGGTGGCCAGGGCAGACACGACAAATCGTCCTCGTGCTCACATGAGGAACACAGCATCACCAATGCGGAATATACATTATACCATTTGATGATCGGGCAAAATGGTCCCATAATTCTTGGCTGTAAGGCGACGAGGCCCAGTAACCACGGGACCCGTGCGACATGTTTCACTTTTGGGTCGTAAACTCGGCCAGAATTGAAAACTGTGTGAAACAAGAGTCACTCGACCAAATGACAACCTTCCATTGCTCCACAGCCCGGCTTTTATGTCATCGGCAGCACGTTTTCCTGTTACGGCCATTTGCATCACTGGTGAATGGGTTTGGAATTCCAAATAGTCTTGCAATTCTCTGCTTACAGAGCTCCCTTGATGTTGTTTTGGTGCTGAGAGGGTCCGCAAATGCGACATTTGGTCCTGCAGTCACTTCTGCAGGCTTCCCCCTCTTCCTTTTCGTCACAATCCTCTTCAATGACCGTCCTTCACTTTCGTCCGCGCTGTGACTTGACGGATGTTTTACAGCGTTCCCTGTACGCGGTGTAAATCTTCGGTACGGTAGCGATTGTAACATCAAACCGTTTCCAGAATGAGATTTTTCACTCTGCAGTGGATTGTGCGCTGATATGAAACTTCCTGGCAGATTAAAACTGTGTGCCTCACCGAGATCGAACTCCTGACCTTTGCCTTTCGCGGAGTCTCCGCAATATCCTTTCTTTCAGGAGTGCTAGTTCTGCAAGGTTTGCAGGAGAGCTTCCGTAAAGTTTGGAAGGTAGGAGACGAGGTACTGGCAGAAGTAAAGCTGTGAGGACGGGGCGTGAGTCGTGCTTGGGTAGCTCAGTGTGTAGAGCACTTGCCCGCGAAAGGCAAAGGTCCCGAGTTCGAATCTCGGTCCGGCACACAGTTTTAATCTGCCAGGAAGTTTCATCACACCATTTGTCTGCCTTTGTTACGGAAGCAGCCACCGTACAAGCTCCAAGAATTTACCAACATTCGAAGTCATCTCCAAGGCAAAGCATACACAACCACGCAGAACACTTCTGACACGACTGGCACTTGCAACGAGGGCAATGCACAGCTGCCTTTCGTGGTCAAATACAACAGCACCACCTGCAGACTTGCTAGCGCCTGCTTTTATTTTCAAGCATGCATCTCTCGCTGTCTGTCCATATTTTTGTCCAACCGCTGTAACACCGGTATTAGTGTATCGCTCCATGTAGGTCAGTTCAGCAAATTACGAGATCGCGTGAACAGGGCGCGTGATTGTTTCTGTAGAGGAACTCCGCGGCAGTTACAGCACAGCGCTCAGTAACTCGTGGGGCGGCAGCAGTGTGGGCGGAAGACAGCCGCTGCGGTCTAAAGGGGAGAGGGAGACCGCTGCAAGCGTAATGGCGGGGGTGGTGGCGGAGTGGGCCGCGTAATGACAGGGGGGGGGGGGGGGTGAGGCGCCGCGGGGCGCCGCCTGGTCGAGGGTCTGTCCACGCTCTGCGGCGGCCGCAGCTGGACGCGACACGGCCACGCAAGGGAATTCCACCCCTGGCCGACACCGCCACCACTGAGCGTGGCGGGCCCGCCTGTACGCAGGAGTTGCACAACTCACTCCTGTAACTGTCTAGAATTGTAATACACTGAGCAAACATAAATTCTTTACCTTTAGCACCCACACATTTACACTACTGGTCATTAAAATTGATACACCAAGAAGAAAAGCAGATGATAAACGGGTATTCATTCGACAAATATATTATACTAGAACTGACATGTGATTACATTTTCACGCAATTTGGGTGCATAGGCCCTGAGAAATCAGTACCCACAACAACCACCTCTGGCCGTAATAACGGCCTTGATACCCCTAGGCATTGAGTCAAACAGAGCTTGGATGGCGTGTACAGGTACAGCTGCCCACGCAACTTCAACACGATACCATAATTCATCAAGAGTAGTGACTGGCGTATTGTGACGAGCCAGTTGCTCGGCCGCCATTGACCAGACGTTTTCAATTGGTGATACATCTGCTGGAGAATGTGCTGGCCAGGGCAGCAGTCGAACATTTTCTGTATCCAGAAAGGCCCGTACAGGACCTGCAACATGCGGGCGTGCATTATCCTGCTGAAATGTAGGGTTTCGCAGGGATCGAATGAAGGGTAGAGCCGCGGGTCGTAACACATCTGAAATGTAACGTCCACTGTTCAAAGTGCCGTCAATGCGAACAAGAGGTGACCGAGACGTGTAACCAATGGCATCCCATATCATCACGCCGGGTGATACGCCAGTTTGGCGATGACGAATACACGCTGCCAAAGTGCGTTCACCGCGATGTCGCCAAACACGGATCCGACCATCATGGTGCTGTAAACAGAACTTGGATTCATCCGAAAAAATGACGTTTTCCCATTCGTGCACCGAGGTTCGTCGTTGAGTACACCATCGCAGGCGCTCCTGTCTGTGATGCAGCGTCAAGGGTAACCGCAGCCGTGATCTCCGAGCTGATAGTCCATGCTGCTGCAAACGTCGTCGAACTATTCGTGCAGATGGTTGTTGTCTTGCAAACGTCCCCATCTGTTGACTCAGGGATCGAGACGTGGCTGCACGATCCGTTACTGGCATGCGGATAAGATGCCTGTCATCTGGACTGCTAGTGATACGAGGCCGTTGGCATTCAGCACGGCGTTTCGTATTACCCTCCTGAATCCACAGATTCCATATTCTGCTAACAGTCATTGGATCTCGACCAACGCGAGCAGCAATGTCGCGATACGATAAACCGCAATCGCGATAGGCTACAATCCGACTTTTATCAAAGTCGGAAACGTGATAGTACGCATTTCTCGTCCTTACACGAGGCATCACAACAACGTTTCACCAGGCAACGCCGGTCAACTGCTGTTTGTGTATGAGAAATCGGATGGAAACTTTCCTCATGTCAGCACGTTGTAGGTGTGGCCACCGGCGCCAACCTTGTATGAATGCTCTGAAAAGCTAATCATTTGCATATCACAGCATCTTCTTCCCGTCGGTTAAATTTTGCGTCTGTAGCACGTCATCTTCGTGATGTAGCAATTTTAATGGCCAGTAGCGTAGGTAAAGTTTCAGTATCATCAATCGGTTCATTTATCAAATAATGAGTAAAAATGTGCATAGTAATACAGTGTGTAACGGATATGAGTGCAGATATTTTTATATGTGATACCTTCATGTGTACACACATCAGTCTTGAAAGGAGAAACAGCATTGGTCGTATATTTTTGTTTATTATCGCAAAATCGATTTTCGGTCACTTAGTGACCATCTTCAGTGCTGTAATATACAACTTAAATTAGTAAGCACTGGTGTCAATACGCTTACGGCGATCACATAGTCTCTCCTTCCAAGTATACCCATTATCTGGTCGTAGTGCACAGGACACTATGGAGTCGCCAATCAACACATCAGTCTGTTGCCTGTTTTTTTCTCTGTCTCAAACAGTTCCCAGAAACACGTCACAAACTTTAAGACTGCTGTTTCCTTCACAGTCTTACTGCAGCACTAAATGGACTACGCCTGTCAGTAGACTCGCATTCGGGAGGACGACGGTTCAATCCCGTCTCCAGCCATCCTGATTTAGGTTTTCCGTGATTTCCCTACATCGTTTCAGGCAAATGCCGGGATGGTTCCTTTGAAAGGGCACGGCCGATTTCCTTCCCAATCCTTCCCTAACCCGAGCTTGCGCTCCGTCTCTAATGACCTCGTTGTCGACGGGACGTTAAACACTAACCACCACCGCCTGTCAGTACAGACTAACCGTTCTGCATCCATACATCCAGTTTTCAACACCTGGCCTGCTGTGCAGGAGAAAATAAGCATTAATGGCTTGCTCTTTAAAAATAAAACAGTTTGTGCGCCAGTCACATGTTTATTTTGCCACCTCACATTTCGATGGCTGACACCATCACCTTCAGGTGGAGAATTGTTTATTTACGTAGCTGGTCTTGGTGAACAGTGCAGACGTCTTTTCGCAGTAGCAGACCAAGGGCAGTGCAGGTTATGTTGCGCCTTTTACTAATAAAAAAAATTGTTTGCATAGGAAATGCACTTTCGATTTCAAAAAACAAACTTTTTGACAGTGGCTTCACGTATAACTCCTGATAACCCTTGATCAGCTTTGGATGAATTTACTTTGGCGACAGAATCTTTCAAAACACAGAATTTTATTTGTGCTCAATACTGCAGTGCATCCATTTGAATGAAACACAACACAATTTGTTTGAAATGCTTTATTTGACAGATCAAATACACTGTTGATACACATTATCTGCACAACATGTGATGGCAGAAACAAATTTTCATTTAAATTAATTCCTTCTTTGTGCCAGACTGAGAATTACTCTTCTTTGCCCTTATTCATAAGATATGGGAAGCGCTTAGCAGAAGGATAATGTGAAAATGCCTCTTCAAATCCATTTTTCACTAAATTTCCCAGTATTGACATACATGGAGAGACTTCAACAAAGTTATTGCAGTTTTTATTTGTTTTTCATTTTTTTCTGGAATTGCCTTATGAGCTGCTGCTGCTGCTGAGGTGCTGGGGCAGGTCGCGTTACACCTATAGTGAAATTTTTAATGCATTTTAAATAAATTCTGCTACCTAGCTATTTTAACGTTTTAGTAAACTAGAACTACATGTCTTAAAGTAGTATGATAGTGACTAACTGGTATGTCAGTATATTGTAAATAGTTAGAAATACGATACACGCTAAAACAACAGGTACGTCAATAAATACGTACATAGTCAATAAATTTGGCCTCTAAAATGCATATGCTAAGAGGTATGAGCACATCTTCATCTTAGATACTGTGAAATAAATCTCTTCTTTTGCAAGCTCTTTGATTTCCATATTTTGGAAGGTGGTAGCATGCACTAAAACAGGAAAAAAACATTGTCTAATAAACATAGGCTGTAAGATACACTCTGGCACAATAAATTGCCATGTGCCAGTAGGACTCGCGCACTTAGGGCTCCACACATACTCAGTTATGTATGTAGAGAATTTATCCATTACGGGAATCGAGAATCTCGACCATTTTTGCCTTTTATCGACACTGATACTGGCAAAATACCGGTCCAAGGGATTCCAATATTTTAGAGAGTTTTGATTTCCATAATATAAATGTGACAAACAGTCATGCAGGAGGCTGGCCACTATTATTACAATAATCAGTAGCTCTGCATTCAGGCTGACTGGGTCGCGATGTTAAAAGTCAAATATCAGACAAGAAATTACTTTATTGCTCATATGGCTCGCTTCGGACTGGTCTCCGATGTCTCTTTCATAAACAACTTGAAACGGCATATCTACGTACAATAATCGCTCCTTCATATTCTGAAACGCGTCATGTGAGCAATCAAGTCATAGCTTGCCTGACTTTGGACTTTTACCATTGCGACCCAGTCAGCCTGAATGCAGAACTACTGATTGCTTTAATTTCAAGACTGGCGTCCGATAACAAAAAATGCAAAAGGAATATTTTTTTCGTATGATGTAATTACAGATTTACAGTTTTAGGATTTTTTTTGCCTTTTGTTGTACTGTGAAACCCTCCTTTTCGCAAAATATCTTGATTCTAAGCCAAAAGAAGGTATCCTATAGGTTCTGAAGAGTGAGTATGCGAGTTTTAAAATATGTGACATAAATGACCATATCTTTTGATTGCACTGACTTCGATTTTTTACACCGGCAAGGAACCGTACATTTCAGTATGTGGCAATGCGTCTGCCCGTTCCTGAGAAAAAGGGTTTTCAACAGTGGTACAGACAGTCACGACAGACAGATGCACAACAAAGCGTTCCACGGAACCTTAAAAACGACGTGCGACAGTGGAGCTACGTATATTGGTCACAAATTCATTTTCATGCAGGTATCGGTGGAAAATGCAGAATTATAAACCTTGGCGGCCGATGGATGAATGTGTGACACTGCTGTGCAATTATACGGGGCACCTAGCAAGTATAGTAAACAGGGGACTTGTCGATACCAGGACAAAGTTTTTGCGTATTTCATTTGGTGTACCAGTTGGACAGGTGCTTGAACAACATAAGCAGGTGTCAGCATTTTAGAAAAAATGGAAATGTCGTGTGACGAGGGCCTCCCGTCGGGTAGACCGTACGCCTGGTGCAAGTCTTTCGATTTGACGCCACTTCGGCGACTTGCGCGTCGACGGGGATGAAATGATGATGATTGGGACAACACAACACCCAGTCCCTGAGCGGAGAAAATCTCCGACCCAGCCAGGGATCGAACCCGGGCACTTTGGATTGACATTCCGTCACGCTGACCACTCAGCTACCAGACGCGGACAGCATTTTAGAAAGGACTTGTAGTTGGGCTCAAAGAAGCTGGCAGGAGTAATCGGCGAATCGCTCGAGGTTCGAATAGGAGCGATGCCATTGTTCGAGGATGTTGGCAGGAATGAACGAACCATGGCCCAGCACAGCGTCCAGAAGGAAGCGGTTAACCAAGATAAGACGACGGAACAGGAGGTCCGAGCAATCGTCGGAGACAGACTTAGAGCCCCGGATTCACTATTATCATCGATCCGACGTGCAACTGGTGCTTCAGTGAGCACGAGGATCATCAGTAGGGAGAGGGAGGGTGAGTTCACAGAGTGGGACCTGAGCGCACGGCGACTATCATTGACCTCTCTACACCAACAACAACAACATTTGCCGTGGTCTCGGGCACATTCGGCCTGTAATCTCATTGGCTGGAGTAGAACTGAATCAGTGACGAGTCACGCTTCGAACTGAGCCCCGAAGACGAATGAAGACGTGTCTAGAAACACTCCAGACAGCGGTGGAATATGAATGTATCTCCTGCCATACTTCCCGACAACCAGGAGTGACAGTCTCGGGGGCCATTTCATTTCATAGCCCACACACGGCGAGAGTTTCTACTGTTTGTCACCGTGCTTGTCAATCATATCCGGACCAGCAAGGCCGATGGATCTCCCTAACTGAGAATGTTTCGAGGATTATGGGCATAGCCCCTGAACCAGTTCGGGATTCTGATGATCTAACACGATTTGCCACGATATCCCTCAGAAGGACACCCAACAACTCTGTCAATTAATGCCAAGCCGAATAATTACTTGCATAAGGCCCAGAGGTGCGCCAGCGCGCTATTGACTTGCTCAATTTGTGAAGCTCTTTTTATTGAATGAATGATCCAATTTGCCTGAAGTTGTATTCATGTTTTTGTCTGTTCATATACATCACATCTACCGATCTCCGCCCCATTCGGACAATTGCTTTATGGCGAGTCTTAAGAAAGTGTACATCCAAAGAGGTCTAAGCAGTTGTTGAGTAAAACAGACGTGTTTCGCTACAGCAAAGATGACCAAGTTCTCGTAGCTCTAAGATATCCATTTTAGAGTCAATGTTTACTAGACGTTTTTGCTTCGAACTGTCGTTCCTGTCATTTCACTGAATACTGACCATTCTTCCTGGGACACTCTGTATAGCCGGCCGGTGTGGCCGAGCGGTTCTAGGCGCTTCAGTTTGGAACCGCGCGACCGCTACGGTCGCAGGTTCGAATCCTGCCTCGGGCATGGATGTGTGTGCTGTCCTTAGGTTAGTTAGCTTTAAGTAATTCTAAGTTCAAGGGACTGATGACCTCAGAAGTTAAGTCCCATAGTGCTCAGAGTCATTTGAACCATTTTTTGAACACTCTCTGTAATTTAAAGTCCACCGACGTCTTTTCCTGTCCCTATTAAGGTTAATCTCATGAACTACTGTAGGGAATTGGATATTTTCCTCAGTACTAAATGATTCATGAGAGAAGTCTGTGTGCATAATTTGCTACCGCTATGGCAGAACAGTCGTCCGGCCGTAGAGACTTATTGCTACCCTTGCGAAGCCGGGACGGGTCAGTAGTGTCAATACAGTCAAATAGTCTATGCTTTCTTATATGTTTGTGACGTTGTAATAATTCTGTCTCATTTATTTTCTAGTATTATTATATGAAATTTATATGTTTATACGACCAATCTTCCTCCGGTAAGGTCATGTCTAGGCATGCAGATGTTTCTGCGTTTGGCACTCAGTTTCAGCTCATGACCAGATGACACGGGCTTGGTTTCTAACACTTGGAGCCAGTGCAGACTGCTGTACTGAACTGAGATGGCGATCAGATGAGGACTTGGACGTTTGGTACAGAGCCGGATATCTCCATCTTCTCTCCTTTCCTCACAGCGTTCCGCTTCATCGCCATGTCGGCCCTCGCTACCTGCTCGTGTGGCCATGGCCTTCATCTCCTTAGACTTCGCCATCCAAGTTCCCAGAATTATTGGAATTGAATCTGCTTCTGCGAACTCGTGAACGCGAGTCGTACCTAGGCATCGGAATTACCACGGCGTGGGAAGTGCGTGGCGGCGCCGTACAGCTGTCGCCGGAGGTGATGGTGCGTGCACAGTGAACAGAGCCGCAGGCGTCATAAATCTGCTGTCGTCATTAGCGATGCGGGTGCTGAAAAATTGTGCGTGCGAGCCGCTTACAAAGTGTCGCCGCCGGCGCCTGTGACCAGGCCGAGGGCCGCCCTGGTTTTTGCAGGGTGAGGTGCGGCTACATGAAACGAGCTGCAAAACAAGCACATCGCAAGACTTCTTGCACCAACAGCTGAGCCACTGAAACGTTCATTTCGTCCGGCCTAGGGCCTGCCGTGACGCCACGCGAAAGACGTAACCGCGGCCGCGGGAAGAATCCACGCATCCGTAAATCCATCGTCACACGGAACGTGTTTCTCATCGTCAAGCAAGCCAGACGTGGTTTCCATCGCGGTTGGTGTATGCATAGAAACGAAATGGTGCATCACCCGGAACGTGCTCCCCATCTTGATTTGCGAGCACAATGCTCTCTAGTGGCACTTGTCGGCTATCTGCAGCTCACTCTGGTTCAAATGGTTCTCAGCACTATGGGACTTAACATCTGAGGTGATCAGTCCCCTAGAACGGCTATAAAATTCTTCTTGGGCTCTAATAAAACGCACATTTCCTCCCTTGTCCATATTCTACTCGTATTGTTCTGTCTGTAGTACAGATAAATAAAACCTTCAGTATCCATGAACATATCACAAGGAAGAAAGGAAAGTTCTATTCTCAGTCGTCTTATTAAAGCTTCATTACAAACAGCGCGATATAAACTCAAGACAACCTTCCACATAAGATAAGAAAGATTTTCATCACTCTCACTTTTTAGTAAAATCCTAGTTCAGGGGTTGCCAGATTTCTTGTCTCTGCGTACCACTTACCATTTCTAGACACATGAGCGTACCACTATAGCCTGTTCATTTTTTTAATGGACCCGCCGTTGTACAGATACCGCCAAAACAGTGCTAGACGATCTCAGAAGGGCCACTGGAGACGCTGTGTCCGGTCAGATTGTAATGAACAGGTTACGAGAAAGGACCTTGTGACCTAGATATCCTGTTCGAGTACCCCACTTGACAGAATTCCTTGCAGCTTGACTTCAGTTCTACCGTTCCCATGTCAACTGGCAACTTTGTCTCGCCAGAAACGCCTCAATCAAGACAACTTCAGATATCTTCTGACACAATGTGGTGGACATTTTTGTGTGCGGAGACCTGTGGTGAGCGGTACCTGGCTAACGCTGTCAGAAGTTCTGTGATGTTGTGGGGAGAGTTCAATGTTGACAGCCACACGGATCTTATCTTTTTCCATGGTTGCCTTACCACCAGACAGTTTATCGAACAAATCTTATTGGACCATGTGGTAGCTACCGCATACGGTAGTAGCCCTGAATTCTTTCTAATGCCAAGGCCTATGTGGCGGGCGTCTGCGGGCATATCTTGCGCATGCTAAACATGGGAGTAATGGAATGGCTGGCGTTGAGTGCGGAACTAAACCCCATCGCGCACATGTGGGAAATGCTTGAGAGACGTATTCGTAGTCGTCCTGTTCCACCATAGACTATCCAGTAACTCTCATGGGCTACTGTCGAAGAATGGGAATGGATATCACAGGGTGACCTCCCTAGACTTATAACACGGAGTATGCCATGTAGGTGTCAGACAGTGATAAACGCTCACGGAGGGCATACACGTTATTGAAGCTCTCAAAGTCCAATGTAAAGCTCCCAGGATGACGGAATGATTGATTGTTTCCCCTTTGTTTTTTGCGCTTATCAGACATTTCAGATGTTTTTATGCAAACGATCGAGGTTCTAACTACCTTTTGTTGTGTACTTAATTTGTGAAAGATAAAGGTATAATTTGGTAATTATTGCTCAATGAAGTATGGCAGACGTTCAGAGTCACGTTCTACTATTTCTTTTGAGCAGTGTATTTACATAGCATTGAATATTCAATAACATGCTTTTATTAATTTAATAAGAAAGATCCAGAATATTTTGGAAAAAGTGAAGATGAATTAAATTTTGGATATAGAATAGCAGGACGCAAACTAGCTACACCTCACTTCGTTACTCCATGCCTCTATGAACAACATTAGCCTGAAATCGTACAAATATGATCACGCTTTTTATGTTACAATGTTTCGAAGGCTTTAATCGTCGATATCCTATTCACTAATATTTAATTGCAACATATCGTACAGAGACCAACATGTTTTTAACGGCCGGCCGTTGTGGCCGAGCGGTTCTAGGCACTACAGTCTGGAACTGCGCGACCGCTACGGTCGCAGGTTCGAATCCTGCCTCGGGCATGGATGTGTGTGATGTCCTTAGGTTAGTTAGGTTTAAGTAGTTTTAAGTTCTAGGAGACTGATGACCATAGCAGTTAAGTCCCATAGTGTTCAGAGCCATTTGAACCATTTTTTTTGAAATGACATTCATAACGCGCAAGTTATAAAAACAATCGAATACGGATACAGGAAGTCGAATCAAAGAAGTCGCCTTTTCGACAGATCTTCAACGTGCTGGTGCTGCGAAACAGCACATATTCATAGGACGTAAGTTATAATACGAAAACCATCAAATATGAGCTTCACCTGAAACACCTAAATCCAGTATGGAGTCCCCAAAATTCTGCTTGTGACGTAGAAGGCTATCTTGCACCTCATTGTTAACATTGTTCTCTACGAAGCAAAACCCTGATTCGTTCTTCTTCAGTCTTTCAAGCAACGGAATAATTATGTGGAACATGATATTCCACGGTTGATGTCACAAAAATCAGTATACCTCGTCCACGAACGCTTTCTCGCCCCGTGAGAGGGCAGCTTAAGGAGCGTTGACACCGGGTCACCGTGCGCCTGTGTTTTCCTCACACGCAAGAAGAGGCATGCGTGTAGGTGCTCTCTTCCTTGTCGACATCTGTACACGAGTGATTCCATTTGCACCTAGACGGAACCACGCACGCTGTTCCAGTGACAAAGACGTCAGCTTCGCTAACAGCAATGTCGTCGCAGCCGTATAGTGTGAGACGAAAACGAAATCGTAAAAAGAACACGAAGTACAGTGATAAATAGCACTTTTTGCATGATGTGTCTGTGTTGTGGAAGGGACAAAGACGGCAAAGAGAATTACCTCTAATAATAACTGTACTCGTGGTTTCGAAGTATACTTAAGCCTGTCCAGTCACTGATAAAGAACTAAAATGCAGAATACAGAGGCGTTATTCCAGTGGCGATTATGTTGGCTCTGACGCAGTAAACCTTGCTGCTGGCGACAATTACCTGAGTTTGAAGTTCCAGTACAAGGTATCTACGCATGGAAATCGGACCCCGTGCCATAGTATTTCAGGCTTTAGCGAAATCTGTTGAAAACTACATTAAACTAGATTGATGACACTTAATGTTTCTTCCTTTGTAAAAGGAAACAGTTATTTCAGTCTTACTTTTAGTATGCGTGCCAGGAGATGCAGGAGCGTCTTATTTTGTCAAAACTCCTTAGTTTCTTTTTTGTTTACCCTCAGTCTCTAAACTGTAGAGAAAAGCAGTTGGATGTCGTGCGAGATTTTGAACTAAGGTATAGTTCCCCGCACTAGTTGGGAGCTTTGGGTTGAAAACCTGGACTGCAGTAGCCATGCGACGAAAGCAGCTGTTTCAATTACAGCTGCACATTCAGTGTTCTTTTATTTGCTCTCATCGATGCTAACTATTTATAAATTAAAGCATCTCGCAAAGGAACCAGGAAGCCCTCGGCACATCAAGAGCCTCAGAACCACTCCTCTTTTTCAACATATAATTATTCATCGAAGCTATTTTATTCAGCCGGCTGCTGTGGCAGAAAGGTTCTAGGCGCTTCAATGCGGAACCACGCTGCTGCTACGGTCGCAGGTTTGAATCCTGCCTCGGGCATGGATGTGTGTGATGTCCTTAGGTTAGTCAGGTTTAAGTAGTTCTAAATCTAGGGTACTGATGACCTCAGATGTTAAGTCCCATAGTGCTTAGAGCCATCTGAACCATCTATTTTGTTTACCTGTGTTGTTGCCAGATTATCCTATTTTGAAAATCTGTAGAGTGCCATTTGTTACACTATGTCTTCGTAATCTGCGAAGTAAGCAATCGCAAACAAGATAATTCACGACAATTCTCCTCAAATTCCACGTGCTTTTTATTGGACCACGCAGGATAAGTTTTGCCGAAAGATAAACTTGAAGCCCCGGGAAAACAGGATGTTTTAGCAGTGAGACGAAGCAAAACAAAGCACCGTACGAAGAGAACCGCAGACATGCGTTCGTGTCTCCCCATTTGGGAAGAGAAGACTCCTGTACGGTGGTCTGTGGGCACAAATCAGTGTGCGCCCTCCTGCCTCTTCGTGCATCAGGTGTATGAACTTATTGCGTACGTACGGAAAGCGCACGTCTGCAAACGTGGCTTTAGGGAGAGAAATTATGCGACGTATTGGTCCGCAGATCTACTCGGAAACGTTTATGTGGCGAATCGAACTGAGTCTCTGCTCTGCTTCCCTATTGAATCAGTCTAAATAAGCGCCGCCAGTCTCGCGTTCACCTGCGTCACAGGGCTGAACTTGTCAGAAATTCAAAAACAATAATCCAAGCCCTGTAGAGCCCGCAATCAGACCTCTGGACTGAAAAGTTCCACAGATCACACACAGCCCTTCAGCTGGATTCTTGAAACTTTCACCTATAATCTGGAGAGCAACAGAGCAGGAAATAATTCAAAGTCAACTGGTCAAAAGACACAGAGACATAGCAGCTTGAAAGTTTTGAAGAAAACAAATATAAATCATCGGCTTCAGCTGCACTTCGGCAATCCGCTTCGTTCATTGAACATCTCCTCCAAATAGCGGCCGTATCCGTGATCTGCCGAGCTCGTGCACACTCACGAAACCACAACTCTCGCCTCAATCTGAATTCCAACCTGCACAAAGGAACGCAATTTCGGATTCTTACAGGCTTCCCACAATTCAAAAATAACTTGCTTGATCACTAAGGATCGCTGATTACCGACTTTAGGTGTACATGCAACGTTTGAAATAACCCCTCCACTCCGCAGGGCCCACTATTATTCTTCCTGCTTCCTGCCTGGTCTTCTCGAAAGTTTATTTCTCAGTAATGGCTTGGAATCACCTGCCATCTTCAGGCAGCCTCATACACTTCCACCAGAAGCCATTTAGGAGGATCGGGAATGGATAGGACAATCATTTCCAGGCTGGAGAAATCCTCGATCCCCTAGATACCGGATAGCGGAGACTGGCTCTAGCGTGCACAGTAACAAAATGGACCACACGTGTGCCAGCAAGAAATGATACGTTACACTAGTTCCATTCTGTTCTTCCCACCATTTTCTCTAATCAGTTAGATCCGCTTCTGGGGATATCGGATGACGAATCTTCGGATTCTCTTGTGCAAAGATAATGTATACCCTTCATAATGACATCACGTCATATTTGCTCTTGTCAGTCACTTGTACTCCAGCCAATAATTTCCAGTATGGAGATTTGCTGACAGCAGGAGATACTGTCATCGGATCATGTTAATATCGGCGTAGTCAGTCTTTTCACGTTTTCTCTGTAACGAAAGATACTCCAAATCTCTAACTCGTATCCTAGTTCGTGTCTGTATACTAACGTAGGAAAATTTTTATCATCGAACGGAAAGTAACCATTTGAATGACCTGAATTTGTCTTCCAGTGATCATAGTCCCTCTGCCACACTCAGTGCAATTGAACCAACAGCCATCTTGCGTATTCACACTTCCAGAAGTATTAGAATTTGTTCGTCGCACAGGTTCCTTCGACAGTACTGATGTAGCCACCACAACGTACCACAATTTGTCAGTCTGCTCCAGACTTAGCTCTTTTGATTCGGAGTGTTCCAGGAATAGGAATTATTGCCAAGTAGACGGTTTTTGCGATGTTAAATATGATTCTAAACTGGCTGACGCCTTGTCCATGACCCAGACGAATCACAGTGGTGAAACTTCTGACTGCCAGTGCAACGACATAACTTCTCGCAATTTTACTGCGTTTTAAAGTGACGTGGCAGGATACCGATGATTATCGGCAATCCATGCCTGGAAGCATTTCATTGAATAGATGTAGATGTGACTGGTTTCCCGGATCTATGGAATGTTCGTTCCTAAAGTGATCATGTATGTTGTATAAATAATCAACATAAATTAAGATAAGCCCTAGGAAACCTTTGATATTCCGCTTAACAATCTGTCTCCGAGATGCCACCGTCAACAACGATGTTCCAACAAGGGAACCTCCCCATCGCACCCCTCTCAGATTTAGTTATAAGTTGACACAGTGGATAGGCCTTGAAAAACTGAACACAGATCACTCGAGAAAACAGGAAGAAGTTGTGTGGAACTATGAAAAAAATAAGCAAAATATACAAACTGAGTAGTCCATGCGCAAGATAGGCAACATCAAGGCTATAGTGAGCTCAGGAGCGCTGTGGTCCCGTGGTTAGCGTGAGCAGCTGCGGATCGAGAGATCCTAGGTTCAATTCTTCCCTCGAGTGAAAACTTTACTTCTCTTATTTTCGCAAAGTTATGATCTGTCCGTTCGTTCATTGACGTCTCTGTTCACTCCAATAAGTTTAGTGTCTGTGTTTTGCGACCGCACCGCAAAACCGTGCGATTAGTAGACGAAATGACGTGGCTCTCCAATGGGAACAGGAAGCATTTGATCGCAAGGTCATAGGTCAACCGATTCCTCCACAGGAAACCACGTCTAATGTATTCAATACGACACTGGTGACGGCATGTGCGTCACATGACAGGAATATATTGTCGACCCACTTAACTTGTGCACTTGGCGAATGGGTAAAAAGATGCTTCTACCTTGCCCAATTTAGGTTTTCTTGTGGGTGTGATAATCACTCCCAAAAAAGTGATGAAAACATAAGAGTTCGTGACATAAACTGTAACAAATGAATGCAACAGTTTCACAGTCTCACAGTTTTCCCTGTGCTCTGTCAAAACATGTTTTTAACGTTTTCAAATTTTTCCGTGTGCAGACCGTCAAATCCTGAGTATGTCCAAGCAAATCTAAACATGTCCTGGAATTTTAGAGAGCGAAGTTGATTATGTGTGAGTGCCTAAACTTTGATGATTGTCTGAAAATAAAAAATTAAATTTTTCATTCGATGGAAGACTTGAACCAAGGACCTCTCGTTCCGCAGCTGCTCACGCTAACCTCGGGACCATGGCGTTCCTGAGCTCACCTTATCCTTCATGTTGCCTATCTTGCACATGGACTACTCAGTTTGTATATTTTGCTTATTTTTTCATAGTTCCACACAACTTCTTCCTGTTTTCTCGAGTGATCTGTGTTCAGTTTTTCAAGGCCTATCCGCTGTGCCAACTTATAACTAAATCTGAGGGGGGTGCGATCGGGAGGTTCCCTTGTAAGAGAATACATGATTTGTGTCGCTACAGCTTGTACTTCATTCCCTCCTCGGAGCTTAATGTACCCAAAAAGGAAAAAAGATACCGTCGAAATCGTAACCATATTCACAAAATACTTTCTTTAATTAATTTCGACAGTAGAATCACTTCACACGCAGGTACCTTTCGTTGCCAACGTAGGCGAGAAGCTGCGAATAGCACACAACAGCGGCCGCAGAACTGAGGGGCCTTGAAAGCAAATGGAGGTTTTGTGTCGTCCACTCCCTAAAAGCGGGATAATGTATGGAAATCGGCTGGCGAAAAACACACACACGCACCCGTTTGCGCGCGTGCTGCAGAGAGAAGGGGGGAGAGAGAGAGAGAGAGAGAGAGAGAGAGAGAGAGAGAGAGAGTATTATTGGCACGCGACTTACAAGATGAATCATCCTGTTCTGTTGCAAGGCAAGGAGATGTGTGAGCTGCCTTTCTCGACGATGTTACGCGTTAAGTGGTAATTTTATGTTGATGCCGAGCACCTCAATCTTTTTCGCTTTCACAAAGCTTGCGATACAGAAGTAAGCAAAATGCTGGAGCCAGATTACAGTTGCCTGATTCTGGTCTCGATTCCACTGAACAGGATTTCTGCACCGCCAATTTTTGAAGGAACTTTTATAGTTATCATATGAATTCAACATAATTAATTCACCATTTTAAATCTGTGTAGTGCAGATATTTTGACACAGTAATGACACAAAGGGAACAATGAGAGAGATCAGAAACAATAAACACACAAGTTAGTAAATCACAAAATATAAGTATTTCGAATTCATTCATGGGAAGGCTTTCAAGTTTCATATTCATGATCGTTGCCCATTAGTGGTATTTGCAGCTGAACGTTCTTTGTGGCTGAGTGTTCCTGGGTAGCCGATTCCGCGTGCAACCAGATGCCTCGCTCGTCCGACTGCCGCAGCTTTCTTGATTGTTAGTAGGAGCCCATCAGTTCGGTGCTGTTGTTAAACAGCATATGGCCGGCGTGGTTGGAGACAGTTTTTTAAGGGTTGTGTCTAACGCTATAAATAAGAAGCTCATGAAGATAACTTTATATTTGCTCCATTAAATTTCGGGAATGCAGCCGCATAAATTCTGCTTCTTCTTCTAATATTTCGGCTGTATATCTTTCAGCCATCTTCAGAGAGAGCCGTACGACTGACGCTCCAGCGCTCGCTCCATCCTTTTAAACTCGCGGACCGCGCCACTGCGCATGCGGCCACAGATGAACAAGGCGCCAGTGATGTTGATCGGCGGCAAAGACGTGACATATGCATGAGTTACGTCTGTGGCTGCGCATTCGATCCATGCTGGGAGATCGATGTATTACTGGGAGCTGAACTGTAGCGACGTCTTTGTAAGTTCAATATTGAAAGTGCCGGATTCCATGATCTATCTAATGTGAAACCGCTGTCTCTATTAATTAAATTCTTCGCCAAGCGGATTTCAATGGCCTCTTTTACTACGGAGTCCCAGAAAGATGAAACAGAAGTCAGAATTTCGACATTTTCATATACCATAGAGTGACCTGAATCAATACAATGCTCTGCCACGGCCGATTTACTGGGTTGTAAGAGCCGAGTGTACCTGCGATGTTCCGTACACCTCTCTTGGACTGTACGATTAGTTTTGAGGACAACGGGTATTCTCCACAACAGATACGTAAGGCACTACAAATAAAACCTAAGGTGTCCGTAAGGAATGCAGAAGATGACGAGGAAACATTTAAATCCATGGCTGTCCTGCCGTATGTGGGAAGCCTTTCATCCAAAATAGGACGGATCCTCACTAAACATAAAGTAAAAGTGATTTTTCGTCCACCGGCGAAGACGGCTGCACTCCTGGGTTCCGTTAAAGATGACTTACTACTCCGCAAACCTGGAGTTTACAAAATACCGTGTGAATGTGGCCTTTCATATATCGGACAAACGAATCGTACAGTCCAAGAGAGGTGTACGGAACATCGCAGGTACACTCGGCTCTTACAACCCAGTAAATCGGCCGTGGCAGAGCATTGTATTGATTCAGGTCACTCTATGGTATATGAAAATGTCGAAATTCTGACTTCTGTTTCATCTTTCTGGGACTCCGTAGTAAAAGAGGCCATTGAAATCCGCTTGGCGAAGAATTTAATTAATAGAGACAGCGGTTTCACATTAGATAGATCATGGAATCCGGCACTTTCAATATTGAACTTACAAAGACGTCGCTACAGTTCAGCTCCCAGTAATACATCGATCTCCCAGCATGGATCGAATGCGCAGCCACAGACGTAACTCATGCATATGTTACGTCTTTGCCGCCGATCAACATCACTGGCGCCTTGTTCATCTGTGGCCGCATGCGCAGTGGCGCGGTCCGCGAGTTTAAAAGGATGGAGCGAGCGCTGGAGCGTCAGTCGTACGGCTCTCTCTGAAGATGGCTGAAAGATATACAGCCGAAATATTAGAAGAAGAAGCAGAATTTATGCGGCTGCATTCCCGAAATTTAATGGAGCAGTCCTTGCGCCGCGAAAACCTGAAGATTAACTTTATATTTGTATGTTGTTTTTCCTTGTGAGGCCTATGGATCATGGAGAAATTGTAATTTCTCATCGTGTCACGGGCGACAGACGGGATGTGCTACGTTGGTGACTATCCATGTCGTGGCAGATCTCCTGCGCGCAGAAAACGGCTTGAAGTCTGGTGCCGTGATTGTTGTTGCTTCAAATGGATTCGTCTACATCTACACTACATCCATACTCTGCAAGCCATCTGACGGTGTTTCCAGTCTCGTGTTGTTCGTGGAAAGAAAGATTGTTGTTATGCCTCTGTGTGGGCTCTAATCTCTCTTATTTTATCCTCATGGTCTCTTCGCGAGATATACGTAGGAGGGAGCAATGTACTGCTTGACTCATCGGTGAAGGTATGTTCTCGAAACTTCAACAAAAGCCCGTACCGAGCTACTGAGCGTTTCTCTTGCAGAGTCTTCCACTGGAGTTTATCTATCATCTCCGTAACGCTTTCGCAATTACTAAATTATCCTGTAACGAAGGGCGCTATTCTCCATTGGATATTCTCTATATCTTCTATCAACCCTTTCTGGCACGGATCCCACACCGGTGAGCAGTATTCAAGCAGTGGGCGAACAAATGAACTGTAACTTGTTTGTCGCGCTTCTGTAGTTCAGGCTGAGCATTTCTTTGCTATCTTGAATAATAACCCACCCTTGCTCGCTCTTGTACATAATTTACTTCACGACCGTTTTCATAGCTTCGAGACCCATCGTCAGGTTAGACATGTTAAATCATGAAATTTGAGACGCGGCATTCCTTGTCTATGAATAAACGATGCAATTAGCAATTTGTCAGGGGAGCGGAAAGCATGGGTCCATAGACCAGTAATGTTCGGTCCCGTCCATTTCGCAAGTTTAATGTCATGATCTGACATATCTAACCTAATGACGTGGGCTCTAAGCTACAAAACCGGTCGTTAAATGAATTATTTACAAGAGCAGCCACGCGCTTATTATTCAGGATGTCTACTTATGGCTGCAGTTGTCCCTCGTACAAGATAATATTTCTTTGCTAGTTTGCCAAACGGCTGCGACCGTGCTGTGCTCCGTTTCAGTGCACTTGTCGCATGCTATGCCGACCAGTTTTTCAGCGCTCAGTGTCGTTCAGTTAACAACCTTGTACCAAGTGATGCCGGCTTCTGGTGGTAAGAAGGGCTCAGTGTCATTTTCCCATACGTCGTTCCACCGGTACTGAGGCAGCTTTGAGTTAATGGTATTCTTGAGGGCGTTGTTTCACTGCAGTCTCCTCTCTGGCAGTGGATGTAGTGCTGTCACATGTAAGCCAGTTTATATGGGACCTTTGTGTGGTCCATGGGCGCTGGAGCCGACTCTGCTCTGTATCTGTCGAACAAGGCTGCTGTCGGTCTGACCGGGTTGTTTACTGTGATTTTTCATGTTCTGTGTATCAGCAAAGCAGCGTACTTTGACAAAAGGTCGACAAGGCCGAAGCCTCCCTCTTCTGTTTGTAAAATACATCTCAGTAGACCGGTTTCAGTGTACACTGCCCTATCACATAAATGTGGCCACCTGTCAAAAACCGGAATAACCACCTACCGCAGCGCGGACCGCCGTGAAACATGCAGGAACAGAGGCGATGAGGTTCTGGTAGGTACCGACAGGGATGTGAGGTCTCTCGTTTGGGTTTTAAATCCGGTGAGTTTCGTGGCCAGGGGAGTACGCTAAACTCAGCCCGGCGCTCTTCGAAACACGCACCTACACTGCGGGCTATATGACTCGCTGCATTGTCTGTCTGGTAGATGCCATTGTACGGACGGAAACAAATTGTGTGTAAATATGGACATGGTTCCCGAGGACAAACGCATACTTGTGTCCATACATTGTGCTCCCAGAGTGACATGCTCACGCAGGAAATGCCCTCCGACCTTTCTAGCAATTGTTGCAGGCCCAAAAGCCAATGATCATGGCCTTTTGGACGTCTGATAAATCATTCCATTTCCGCATTACAATGACAATGACTCCACTGTTCTCCGCGTTCCCCCGATCTGTTCTGTATACCCTCCACTGCTAGTGATGCCACGCGCCGTCTGTGAGTGGTTAATGCGCGTTGGCTTCGAACATACGCAGCGGTCACATTAATGTGACTGGACAGTGTAGCTCGTCCCAGTTCTTTGAGCATGATTGGAATTTTGGCCATGTAGCTCGATTCTGACAGTAAAAATTAGTTTATTAACTTTGCCCTTCGATGTCAGCTTTTCTATTGTGTTTTCTTCAGTTAGTGTTCTAGTAGAACATAGTATTGGTCGCCAGTTATAAGCTACCATTTGTTGAATATTGGCTTGAACATGTACGCCGAGAATTTTATGTTTCTCTTTTATTATGTACCAAGGCTTTGCAATTGTCTTGCGTTTGTTCCTGTTGGGACTGAGCGTCGCCCCCAGGGTGATGTGGGAGTGAGCCTTTCGTAGATCTGGAGGAAGTGATGCTTCCTTGTCGCAAGGTGGGCTGTAGAGCGAGCAGGTAATGAAACATTCCTGTTTATAATAGGCCTTTATTCATTTTAACACAGGGAAAAGAGTACAGCAGGCGGCAGATTGTTGCCCCATGATGATTTCAGTGGTAGACGGCTCAACGAGCTCTGGGATCAGCAGCTCCCAGTGCGGAAGCCAGTCCAGCGCGCACCAGTGGCGACAGGCAATGACGCCAACCAAACTGTCACCGAAGCGTGTAAGACGCCGCCCATAGCAGCCTGTCGTGGTCGCCCATTATCACACTGAATAGACAGGGTGCAAACACCTAACACCCACCATGGCCGAAGTCAAAGGCCTATACACCTGCGAAGAGCGGTGATCAGCGAGGATGGAAGTCTTCAGGAACTGGTGTACAACTACACAGATATTCGGCCACTGCGTGAGCACCTGCAGCACAAGATACTCACCCAGAGGGAGACCCATCAGTGTGAAGGTGCCAAGTCGTCTGCGTACGGTCCCCAACTCCGGTGAGTGCCTGCAGCCACTGGAGACGAAGTCCTTGAGGTGAGTACATACTTCATCTGGCACAGCAGTAGTCTCCACGTGCAAGTCAGCTGCTGACGGAGAGAGCGGTGGTCGGCATCACATATCACATATACATCTCGATACGGTCGTGCACAGAGATTGTCAGCGAGTGTGTGATAATACATATATGAGTGATGGAGTCTAAGTTTGTGGAGGGGGGGAGGGGGTATTTATGAGAATCTGCCGACCAGAACTGCTGAACAGCAGCACTCCCACCCGGCAAGGGATAACAGGCCGTATCAGCCGAGTGTCAGTGTTGATCGGCAATGGCTTCATTCGTATGGTCTTCTTGTTTAGCCCGCTCGTGAACGAGCCTAGCCAGAACTGTAGTATTGTCTAACTTAACCTTTCAGAGGCGCTGGTTAGCTTTTTCTACTTTGTCAGGTTCCTCAATAAGCACTCTTTCGTTCTGAATACGCCTTCTTGTAAAATGGTATCGGGCTTCAGAATGACGTTCTCTTCCCTCTATACGATGCCGTTTTGCTGAGCATTGCAAACGCAGTTCATTCCCCTCGCAAGAGTTGTTGTACAACGTTCCCTATGACTGTGGCTACAGTTTTCGTAGCTTTATCGCAGCTCTTTAGTATAGATTTAAACCTTGGTTTAGTTTGTCCAAGTTACATCTGTAATAAATGTCCTTATCGTGTACGTGAGCGCTATAAGCTGTACGCGAGTTTCCACTGTCAGACTCGTGCACGATGACGAGATACTGCGTAGTACCGGATCGAGCGATATGGCGGAAAGTGACATAAGTAACGGTCATCCTTAACTTGATCAGAAATATACCTGTTGCTTCATCATTTAGGTTAAAAATGATTCAAATGGTTCTGAGCACTATGGGACTTAACATCTGAGGTCATCAGTCCCCTAGAACTTAGAATTACTTAAACCTAACTAACTTAAGGACATCACACACTTCCATACCCGAGGCAGGATTCGAACTTGCGACCGTAGCGGTCGCGCGGTTCCAGACTGAAGCGCCTAGAACCGCTCGGCCACACCGGCCGGCCGCCATTGAGGATCACACGAAAATTTCATTTTGTCAGTAGATTAAATATTGCAATCCTTCATTTATTTCCAAGTCAGCACGCGATGCATCGTGTGCAGGGCGGTATGCAGTCGCACGCTAGAGATGGGTTGCCCTCGCCCCCCCCCCCCCCCCCCCGCCCCCCTCCGGACGACATGTCACGCCAGTCGCGACTGCACGCCGCCTAACAGGGAAACTGGCACCGGCAATCGAGGGCCTTAATAGGGACGGCGAATGGCTCTAAAAGGAGGGCTCGCCGCTCCGGCCTTTCCGACACTCGCGTTCTTTTATCAGCTCTCTGGTGAACGTGCCGTGAGAATGGCAAGGGAGCCTGTTCGCTATTTCAAGCCTTAGCTCCGTGATGCCATTTGTGGATGGCAGTTCGCATAGTTAGAAACTTATTCCAAACTGCAGGAAGGCGATGACTGTAGCCTCCCAGGGGGCCGCCAACGTAAGCAAATGCAATTGAACTCTTACCTACTCCTTTGCTTACTGTTTCGATGTCGCTGGAATGGCAGTATTCTAGAAAAAGTGTACTGAGTCGAAAAATAAGTGTTGTGACCTAGGAACAATTTTTTACTGACAAGTTGAGGGCGCTGCATCTTTATCTCGTGGTATGTTTTACCCTTCTTACATACGAGCTGTGATCAATGAATTCTTTTGTAGAAACTACTGTCTCTACAATTACATGACATAATTTCGCCGATAACCTGATCGGTTGAGAGAGACAGCGTCGAGTTGGAACACGTTCTGACTTGCCGGTCAGCGTCCAGAGACACTAGAATGAGGTTGTGTTTACAGCGTCTGTTGCGCATCATGGATTTCGAACAACGTTTGAACATTAAGTTCAATTTGTAAAAAAGTGCCGAAGAATGTCATGAAATGTTGAAATTGGTGTACGGCGATAATGATACAACTCTGAAGAATTTTTACAAATTGTATGAGTAATTTCAAAGCGGAAATGCGTCTGTAGAAGACAAGCAACAAAAACAGAAGAAAACTTGCGAAAAGTGGCATAAATTGTTGGTTCAAACAGGCGAATAACTATTCGAAACCGCACCGAAGAACTTAGCATCTCGTACTGATTCATGCAAAGCATTTTAACAGATAACTTGCAAATGAGACGATGAGTCCAAAATTTGTTCCCAGACATTTGAGTGAGGAACAGAAGGAAAATCGTGAGTCAGTTTGTGTGGAGCTGATGGATCGTCTTCTTTCAGATCCGGACTTCATGTCAAACATTGTAGCTGGAGATGAAACTTGTGTCTAATAGGGTGTCATCCTGAAACGAAAATTTAGACTTGTCAATGGAAAACCAGTAAATCTTCTCGCCCCAAAAAGACACGTCAGTCTAAATCAGATTGTACATTGAGGGCATACAGCGATGAAGAGTTCTTTCCATGGGGAACAACTGTAAATACCCAATTTTAAAAGAACGTACTGCAACATTTACTAATCGATGTACAAAGGAAGAGAGCCGAAGAAGAAATCACTGACTTTGATTTGCTAGTTTTTGGCCGGAAAAAGTGTTCCTGTCTGTCCACATCCACTTACTCACTAGATGCGACTTGTGGCTCTTCCAAACGATTAAAACTGTGCTTAAAGAAAAATGTGTTCACACCATTTCTGACATTGAGAGGGTCACGACGGAGCAGCTAAACGCCCTTCCAAAAGAAACTTTCCAGAAATGCTTCCAGTCGTGGATCCAACGCTGGGATAACTGCATTCCTAGCCAACAAGCCAAGGACAGCACTTTGAAATCAAACTGCACGTAAGCTTGTTACTTTGTTTCTAATAAATCTATTCATCGTATTTTTTGATCACTTCTTGTATACCGTTCACAGTCCACCGACACCCCCGTCCCCCAGCTCACATCTAGCTTTCCCGCAATTTATACACATCGTTTCTTCGAAGTACGCCAGTAGAGAGCGAATTTCGAACAGATAGCTCCATCGCATCACGAACCGCGTAACAAGTAGGAGATCATCGTAATAAAGTGAGTAACAGGTATAGTGTACCTCTGAAACAGAGAAATTTTATAACATTATTTATGCAATCACATTCGAACACGTACGTCGTGGTGAGATAAATACTATGTGATCAAAAGTATCCGGACACCCGGCTGAAAATGACGAAGTTCGTGGCGTCCTCCATCGGTAGTGCTGGAATTCAGTATGGTGTTGGCCCACCCTTAGCCTGGATAACAGCTTCCACTCTCGCAGGCATATGTTCAGTCAAGTGCTGGAAGGTTTCTTGGGGAATGGCAGTCCATTATTCACGGAGTGCTGCACTGAGGAGAGGTACCGATGTCGGTCGGTGAGGCCTGGCATGAAGTCGGCGTTCCAAAACATCGTAAAGGCGTTCTGTAGCATTCAACTCAGGACTCTGTGCAGGTCAGTCCATTACAGGGATGTTATTGTCTTGTAACCACTCCGCCACAGGCCGTGCATTATGAACAGGTGCTCGATCGTGCCTAAAGATACAGTCGCCATCCCCGAATTGCTCTTCAACAGTGGGAAGCAAGAAGGTGCTTAAAACATCAATGTAGGCCTGTGTTGTGACAGTGCCACGCAAAACGACAAGTGGTGCAAGCCCCCTCCATGAAAAACACGATCACACCATACAATCACCGCCTCCGAATTTTACTGTTGGCACTACACACGCTGGCAGATGACGTTAACCGGGCATTCGCCATACTGACACCGTGTCATCGGATACCCACATTGTGTACCGTGATTCGTCACTCCACACAACGTTTTTCCACTGTTTAGTCGTCTAATGTTTACGCTCCTTACACCAAGCGAGGCGTAATTTGGCATTTACCAGCGTGATGTGTGGCTTATGAGCAGCCGCTCGACCGTCAAATCCAAGTTTTCTCACTCCCGCCTAACTGTCATAGTACTTGCAGTGGATCCCTACGCAGTTTGGAATTCCTGTTTGATAGTCTAGACAGATGTCTGCCTATTGCACATTACGACCCTCTTCAACTGTTGGCGCTCTCTGTCAGTCAACAGACGAGGTCGGCCCGTGCAGTACGCGTCCCTTCACGTTTCCGCTTCACTATCACATCGGAAACAGTGGACCTAGGTGATGTTTAGGAGTGTCGAAAACTCGCGACATATTGCACAAGTGACACACAATCACCTGACCACGTTCGAAGTACGTGAGTTCCGCGGAATGTCAGATTCTGCTCTCTGACGACGTCTAATGAGTACTGAGGTCCCTGATACGGACTACCTGGCAGTACGTGGCAGCGCAATGCACCTAATATGAAAAGCGTATGTTTTTGGAGGTGCCCGGATAGTTTTGATCATGTAGTGTAGTTCTATTCAGTTATCTCCACTTTTTGCCGGCGTAACATAGATTGCAAGAAGAGGAAGAGGAGGAGGAGGAAGAAATTAGTGTTTAACGTCCCGCCGACAACGAGATAATTCGAGAGGGAGCACAAGCTCGGGTTAGGAAAGGATGGAGAAGCAATTTTACCGTGCCCTTTCGAAGGGACCATCCTACTACATAGACTGCAAGTTCCCGATCAGCATCCAACCGATTGTTTCAGACGGAAGCCCTATTTTTCATTATAACCCAAATTTTCTCTTAATAAATATTATTTCTGTCGTAAGGTAAGACACTTCCGGCCATTACATAAAACTGGTTGCAATTATCCGCCTCTTTGCTTATCGATCTTATATTTACAAAACCCTTTATGTCTCTTTATGTGTTTCAAATTTCCGTAATTGGTTGATTTTAGAAAACGTCCCCAGCTGTGCCGACATGTAATGGAAGACAAAACGACGTCTTACTCACAGAGACAGAACAGGTTTTGTGTCAGATAGCTTCCAAGCAGCATCTCTGCAGAGCCTCCTAGCACGAGAACGCTGCTGCTCATCTTAATTTTGAAATTTCTTTATAAATATCTTTCGAAGCAATTAATTTTAATCAAAGCACGAAATCGAAGTATCTCTCGTCTGATATATAGTTTTATTTAAAAGACGATGTTTTAATTACTATTAATTAATTTGAACATCCATGCAGATACATGCGTGACTCTCCTAATTCTCTGTCTAAAGTATCCATTTTCAGTTCCGTAATACTCGGATCAATTGAAATCGTTTGATATATGTGACAGTAAGATTGTGTTATTTTTATTTTGGCACTTTTGTAGTGAGTTCTGTTTTTATTCGACTTTTAGTGGTTCGAGCTCCCTATCAACCACGTTCAATCAACACAGGTTGTGCCAGGAGAAGTGATCAACACTCAAGGATATGACAGGAACGATGATTCAAAAAAAAATCTGTTAAACACGGGCTCTAAAATGTGTGCCTTAAGAGCCATGAGCACTTCTTCATGTGCACTTCTTCATGAGCACTTCTTCATTATCGAAGGATAATGTGAAACATAGCTCTTCTACTGCAAGTTGTTTGCTTTCCATATTTTATGAGAAGATAGTATCGAGGAAAACAAGAAAAAATAGTGTATAAACATGACGTCAAAAGTGAATACCTGAAGAGGTGTGAGCACTTGTTCATCTTCACAACTGAGAAACACATTTCTTCCACTGAGCAAATGCTCATAGCTCTTAAGGTAAGTATTTTAGAGCCCAACTACAGAAGACATTTTTCCTTCGAATGATAGTTCCTGCCACATCCCTGAATGTTGACCATTCCTCCCGGGACACCCTGTATGTTATAAATACGATTTGGACGTGAGCAGAACCAGCAATATGTGAGGGACTCCAAATGACATTTAGATGTAAGGAATTACCTATGTACAAGGGGCAATCAGATGAAAACCGAACATCCGCAACGACAGGACCGTAGGATGGTTCCGTTCAAAATTAATTACTACACTCGTTAAGACATTTATCCCCCGGAGAGGACGATCACTTTCGGTTTCGTAAAACGCGGACGGGCACTGTCGGATCCACCATCGCACGTAGACGCACATCCTCGTCGGACTGAAATCGACGGCCACTCACATTTTTCTTCAGGTCGACAAAGATGTGAAAATCACACGGCGAAAGATCGGGGCTGCACAGAGGACGCTGCAGTCTCTCCCAACCAAATCGCTGAAGCGTAGCCTTCCTCCCATTGGTAGTGTGGGAGCGGGTGTTACCGTGCAACAGGATGAATCTGTCCGATAGCATTCCTTGGTGTTTTTGCTTCATGACGCGTCACAGTATCTGCGAAGTGTCATGACTTCACTGGAACGTCTCTGAACAGCATTCGGTTTCTTCGGGGGTGGAGATGTATGATGTTACGATTGTTGGCTTTGCCGTCTGCCCTTGGGCTGTCGTAATGCTACCGGACAGGACGATCCTGTTGTACGATAGCGACCGCCCCCACACTACCAATCACAGGAAGGCTGCCCTTCAGCGATTTCGTTGGGAGAGACTGCGACGTCCTCCGCACAGCCTGGATCTTTTACCCTGTGATTATCTCATATTTGGCGATCTGAACAAAGACATGCGTAGACGTCGGCTTGTGTCGGAAGAGAAAGTGCATGAGTGGGTGCGGTGGTGGATGCGTCAGCGGCCGACAGCGTTCTACGAGACAGGAATTTATAGTGTCCTGTTCCTATGGAAGGAATGTCTTAACCTGTCCAGTGATTACTTTTGAGTGGAACCACGCCAAGGCCCTTTGTGACGGGTGTTTGATTTTCATTTGACTGGCCCTCATAGTCGACCACCAGCATAGGTTAAAATTATATGAAATTTAATAAGAGACGTAATTGTGATATAGGGCTTTTTGTCGCCATGGGAAAGTCGTCACAAGCCACCAGAATAAAAACAGTGGCCTCAGCTGAAGGCAATCAGAGTCTTGCCACGGTTTCGACTGTTATAGCGAACAGATGTGCTTATTTTCAAGAAGGCGCTGCATTTTTCCCTCTAATGTGATGGTGGCAGCACTGATGTATCCGCGTTTGTGCTGTGCATCTTCTTTGATTCGTTGTTTGTGCCTGAAAGCCAAATAAACAAATATCCTGCAAAGATATTGTATTTCGTAAAGTTAAAGACATTAAAGACACTTCAAACAAAATTATGAATTCATAGACCAGCAAGTCTGGAAAACAAAGAACACTACGTAAGTTTATCCACAGGAGTTGGTAATTAGGGATTCTACACTATTAGCGGGGGCTGGAATCATTGCTATCTGAAATAAACATAGGCAAAGTAAAGAGCACCCTACAAGAAAACAGACAGTTTTCAAAACCTTTTACTACCAGGGAGGTAAACAAAGATATAAAAACCCTCAAACTACGGAAAGCAGCTGGAGCTGATAATATATTTCCTGAATTTATAAAAAATCTGGGACCAATAGCAAGAACCTCGTTTAAAGACTACTTCAATGACATACTAAAAACTGGAGATATCCCGAAGGTCCTTAAACCAGGGAAATCTAGTGAAAACCCTGCAAACTACCGCCCAATAGCATTATTGAGCATTTGCTATAAGTTGCTGGAGAGACTCATCTACAATAGGATATACCCAACGATAGACAAACACCTGCCTCACGAACAAGCCGGATTCAGAACTAATCGAAGTTGCTGCGAACAAGTATTAGCCCTCACATCATACAAAGAAGCGGGATTCCTAAAAGGATTGAAAACATCAGCAGTCTTTGTCGACCTCAGTGCAGCTTATGATAAGCTATCCTGAAATTTGCCAACATGATTCCATGCTTGAAATTGACAAACCTGTTGGAAAAAATGCTAAAAGTCCGATATTTCAAAGTAAATCTGGGGTCACAAAGCAGCAAGTCAAAAAGAATAAAAAACGGACTCCCCCAAGGATTTGTATTGGCTCCACTGCTTTTTAATGTTTACATCAGTGACATGATAGACACTGAGTCAAGTAAGTTTTGCTACGCTGATGACATGGCTGTAGCTACTCAAAGCAAATGGCTAGAAGATGGTGAAAGAACTCTAACTGCTGACCAAGAAGTACTAAACCAGTACTACAAAAAATGGAGATTGTGCCTGAACCCAAATAAAACAGAGACCTGCGCCATCCATTTAAATAACAGACTAGCAGACAGATAACTAAATATTACTTTCTGCGGAAAACGAATTAAACATAACAAATAACTCTTGACAGTTCACTTACATTCAAGAAACACCTGGAACTAACTAGCCAGAAATTGAAAACCCGAAATAACATCATCCAGAGATTAGCAGGTACCACATGGGGAGCGGATCCAAATACACTACGTGTTGCAGCAATATCACACGTCTATTCCGTGGCAGAGTACTGTGCCCTGTGTGGAGTAGGAGTGCCCATGTAAAGAAGATTGACGCCCAGATCAATGAAGCCATGAGGACAATAACAGGGACACTAAAGTCAACACCTCTAGAATGGCTACATGTTCTCTCAAACATCACTCCGCCTGAAAGCCGTAGACAGCAGGCAACAATTCAGGAATGGAAAACAATAAATCATGCAGATAAGGCAAGAGTACTACCGATACACCAAGTACTAGATGACCGCTGTCGATATCGCCTTAATTCAAGAGCGCCAGTATGTGTAGACAGAACACATGCCCAAGGAAATACCTATGACTGCCACAAATACTGGAAAACCAAGTGGAACAATAGTGACATTAACCGACACAATATAGAGGACCCCAGCCAACAACTCCCAGGACTTTTTTTTTCACTAGCTGCTTATTTTTTATGACCCACCGTCTAATGGTACGTCGTATGTTGCCACTTAGCCGCTGTGACTGGGTCCGGGGTACCTGAAAGTAACACCACACAGGCTCCCGTCCCCACTCACACCGTTGCCCGTGTCCCGCCACGTGGAGGCGGGCTCTATTTGTTTACATCCATTTCATATCTCTTTTTTTGTGCAGCATTAGAAAAAATTATAACTAATACAAAATCAAGTGAGATATTAATAAACATAACGGAATTAAATATCTAGAAAGAAGGAAGGAAGGGAATTGAATAGAGAAGAGATAGGTATAATATTGTGATTCTTGAGTTTCTCCCGGCGTATTTGATAATCAAAATATCCTCGGTCGTGCTGCCGGTCTATAGTGTCCAACGGGCACAATATTTCGGCGATTATACATGTCGCCATCATCAGGTGAACTGACGGACTGAGCTCCTGTGAACGTGCCGGCACGGAGATCCGTACCTTATGGCTGCTCAGAGGGAACTGGGTTCGGTCGCACCGGCGGCCGATTTAAATACCCTCCGCCCGCGGCGCGCTCCCTCCGCCGTCCGCGGCCCGCGCCATGGTCGCGCGGTGGAACAGATTGCGACGGCGTCTGAGATGACGTCGATGTGATGGCTCTGTCCGCCGTGGTCGTCACAACTATACGTTTGCTCGATTTACTCTTGATTAACCCAATCGCTGGTTCCCAAGCCTTGCTAAGATTATAGCCACAGTGACGGTTTATGAGGTCGTCATTGGTGCGAATTTCGATGGCCTCTCTAACAGCGCTGTCCCAGTATCTCGACGTCTGTACCAGAATCCTCGTGCGGCCATACTCCATGGCGTGATTTTCCGACAAACAATGTTCGGCGTCCGCCGACTTGCTCGGATACATCAGTCGAGTGTGCCTCTGGTGTTCACGGCATCGATCCTCGACGGTACGCATCGTCTGACCAATATACGACTTGCCACATTGACACGGAATCTGGTACACGCCGGCCTTCCTCAAACCGAGGTCATCTTTGGCGCTCCCCACCAGTGCACCGGAAGATCAGCGTTGACCCTAGAAAGAAGGTGGAGAACAAGACGAGGGCGCTTCTCAAGGACGCAGATTTACCGGAGGGTGACGCTAAGAAATTGTTACCCCAAGGTCCGGTACCGCCTAGACTATATGGACTCCCGAAGGTTCACAAAGAGGGGATACCATTACGCCCCATTGTCAGCAACATCAGGGCACCTACATATTTGTTGGCCAAATACCTGACGGGAATATTAAGTCCTTATGTGGGTAAATGCCCTCATCACATCCGTAATTCCGTGGATTTTGTTAAACGCCTTGATAGCTTCAGGTTGGATGAGTCAGATATCATGGTGAGTTTTGACGTCGTTTCCTTGTTTACGAGGGTACCCCTGCGAGAGTCACTAGAATTGATTAGTCAGAAGTTTGACGAGAAGACCACTGAACTTTTTAGGCATGTCTTGACTTCCACGTATTTTCTTTTCAATGGAAAATACTACGAACAAACGGAGGGAGTAGCCATGGGTAGCCCACTCTCACCGGTGGTAGCGAATTTGTACATGGAGAACTTCGAGGAGGAAGCCCTGTCGTCATCCGTATGGAAACCTACTTGCTTTTTCCGTTACGTGGACGACACGTTCATCATCTGGCCACATGGTATGGATAAACTCCTTGACTTCCTTACACATCTAAACTCCATACACCCCAACATCAAATTCACTATGGAGACTGAAACGGAGGGTAAATTACCTTTCCTTGACGTCTTGGTCAAGAGAAGGGCTGACGGCACCCTAGGTCATGGGGTGTATCGGAAGACTACGCACACTGATCTGTATTTGCTCGCAGACAGCTGCCACCACCCTTCACAGAGGAATGGGGTACTTAAAACTCTAGTACATAGGGCGCGCACTATCTCTGACGCAGAGAGTCTACCCCAGGAATTGGAAAAAATGAGTACTCAGAGTGGCAGATTCAACGTGCTCTCCGCCCAACCACTGCAGCACAACCTGTTGAGATGGATGAAGTCACGAGGGAGGAGGTAGGCACTGCATTTATTCCATACACAGGCGCACTCACGGGGAAAATCGCCCGCATTCTGAAGAAACCCCGGGTCGGAACTGTGTTTTGTCCTCCAAATAAAACTCGTGCACTGGTGGGGAGCACCAAAGATGACCTCGGTTTGAGGAAGGCCGGCGTGTACCAGATTCCGTGTCAATGTGGCAAGTCGTATATTGGTCAGACGATGCGTACCGTCGAGGATCGATGCCGTGAACACCACAGTCGAGTGACTGATGTATCCGAGCAAGTCGGCGGTCGCTGAACATTGTTTGTCGGAAAATCACGCCATGGAGTATGACCGCACGAGGATTCTGGTACAGACGTTGAGATACTGGGACAGCGCTGTTAGAGAGGCCATCGAAATTCGCACCAATGACGACCTCATAAACCGTGACTGTGGCTGTAATCTTAGCAAGGCCTGGGAACCAGCGATCGGGTTAATCAAGAGTAAATCGAGCAAACGTATAGTTGTGACGACCACGGCGGACAGAGCCATCACACCGACCGTGGCGCGGGCCGCGGACGGCGGAGGGAGCGCACCGCGGGCGGAGGGTATTTAAATAGGCCGCCGCCGCGACCGAACCCAGTTCCCTCTGAGCAGCCATCGCGTACGGATCTCCGTGCCGGCACGTTCACAGGAGCTCAGTCCGTCAGTTCACCTGATGATGGCAACATGTATGGTCGCCGAAATATTGTGCCCGTTGGACACTATAGACCGGCAGCACACCCGTGGATATTTTGATTAGGTATAATATTGCCCGTCACCTGGTTGTGGGCGGCGGCCCGGATCTTGGAATGACTCTCAAGACGCTGGCCATCGCTCACCATGCCTTTAACATCTACCATCCTAAAAACTAACTTAACTAGAAGAGATTAGGGTACGTTAAAGCTGGAAACTAAGACTAAGACATCCATGTCCAGCGTGCTAAACTATTTACGATATACAATAGAGAGGTAATTGCTAATGAAATGGAAATAGTAATAAAGGTAATGACGTTAACGGTTTGTGTTGAGCCTACAAGGCTCCTAGTAGAGTACATCAGGCGCAAGCACCTGACGGCCCCGCCGACAATACGACCTGATCGGTGGTTTTCCCCGATCTTCCATAGGTATATGTCGGGTTGGGCTCAAAATAGAGGAACCACAATTACTCCCAGGAATGCAGCTTCCTCGTAAAATCTGGTGCCAGCATAACATACATATTATTATGTATGTGTGTGTATATGTGTATTTGTTTTTATATGTTATGTTATGTAAATTTACGATGTCAATACCGCACTTGCACTGGTAAAGCCGTACGAAAAATAATAATAAATAGGCAAATCTCAGTAGCGGACACGGCATATAAACTTGCCCCGAATAGCTCTTTACGTCATTTTGATGTAAACGGACCACTCGGCACACAACCCTCATAGAAGCCGCAGGACGGGTGTGGTAGGTTCACTGTGGAGCGAAGCCACGTGCGCTGCTGGCGCTCGCCGCAGACACGACACGTCGCGCCACGCAGCACGCGTGTGTTGGCCGCTCGGTGCGGTTGCGGAGCACGTGTGCCGCGCGGCGGTGGCGGCCGGCAGGACGGGGCGACACGTGCGGCGCGGCGCGGCGTGAGCAATCCGTGCGCGTCCTGTTTGCAGTTGGCAGGCCGGCCCGCGCTGCTCGCCGTGTTTGCGGCCGCCGCACGTGCTCGCCATGCCCGCGGCACGTGCACGCCCGTACTCCTCGCTCTCTTCACCGCTCGTCCCACCCAGCTTCCGACTAGCGGCAGAAAAGTGACTCTCCCGACACTGCTCTTTATTACTGCCTGCAGGACTAGAGCGTTGTTACTCTCGTATTCACCCAGAGTGGGCAGGGCGGTTTTTGTAGAGCTGTCACTCTTTTCAGTGGTTCAAATGGCTCTGAGCACTATGGGACTCAACTGCTGTGGTCGTAAGTCCCCTAGAACTTAGAACTACTTAAACCTAACTAACCTAAGGACATCACACACATCCATGCCCGAGGCAGGATTCGAACCTGCGAGCGTAGCGGTCGTGCGGTTCCAGACTGTAGCGCCTTTAACCGCTCGGCCACTCCGGCCGGCTTTTTCAGTCATGTGCCATCAGTTTAGCATTGGGGTAAGAGAACTCCCAGTTAAGCAAAATGTAGGTGAAAACAGCCTTCCAAGCCAGTCCAGGACCTGAAGTGTGTAATACACCACTGGCCATTAAAATTGCTACTCCACGAACATGACGTGCTACAGACGGGAAATTTAACCGACAGGAGGAAGATGCTGTGATATGCAAATGATTAGCTTTTCAGATCATTCACACGGGGTTGGCGCCGGTGGCGACACCTACAACGTGGTGACATAAGGAAAGTTTCCAACCGGTTTCTCATACACAAACAGCAGTTGACCGGCGTTGCCTGGTGAAACGTTGTGATGCCTCGTGTAAGAAGGACAAATGCGTACCATCACGTTTCCGACTTTGATAAAGGTCGGATTGTAGCCTATCGCGATTGCGGTTTATCGATTCGCGATATGGCTGCTCGTGTTGGTCGGGATCCAGTGACTGTTAGCAGCATATGGAATCGGTGGGTTCAGGAGGGTAATACAGAACGCCGTGCTGGATCCCAACCGCCTCGTACCAATAGCAGTCGAGATGACAGGCATCTTATCCGCTCGGCTGTAACGGATCGTGCAGCCACGTCTCGATCCCTGAGTCAACAGATGGGGACGTTTGCAAGACAACAACCATCTGCACGAACAGTTCGACGACGTTTGCAGCAGCATGGACTATCACCTCGGAGACCATGGCTGCGGTTACCCTTGACGCTCCATCACAGACAGGAGCGCCTGCGATGGTGTACTCAACGACGAACCTGGGTGCACGAGTGGCAAAACGTCATTTTTTCGGATGAATCCAACTTCTGTTCACAGCATCATGATGGTCACATCAGTCTTTGGCGACATCACGGTGAACGCACGTTGGAAGCGTGTATTCGTCATCGCTTTACTGGCGCTTAACCTGGCGTGATGGTATGGGGTGCCATTGGTTATACGTCTCGCTCATCTCTTGTTCGCATTGACAGCACTTTGAACATTGGACGTTACATTTCAGATGTCTTATGACCCTTCATTCGATCCCTGCGAAACCCTACATTTCAGCAGGATAATGCACGACCGCATGTTGCAGGTCCTGTTCGGACCTTTCTGGATACAGAAAATGTTCGACTGCTGCCCTGGCCAGCACATTCTCCAGATCTCTTACCAACTGAAAACGTCTGGCAATGGTGGCCGAGCAACTGGCTCGTCACAATACGCCAGTCACTACTCTTGATGAACTGTGGTATCGTGTTGAAGCTGCATGGGCAGCTGTACGTGTACACGCCATCCAAGCTCTGTTTGACTCAATGCCCCTGGTGTATCAAGGCCGTTATTACAGCCAGAGGTGGTTGTTCTGGGTACTCATTTCTCAGGATCTATGAACCCAAATTGCGTGAAAATGTAATCATATATCGGTTCTAGTATAATATATTTGTCCAATGAATAGCCGTTTATCACCTGTATCTCTTCTTGGTGTAGCAATTTTATTGGCCAGTAGTGAACATACTAGAGTGACAAACATCATGGGATACCAGCTAATACCTTGTCGAACTTCCTTTCGCCCGTCTTGGTGCAGCAACTCGACGTGGCATTGATTCAACAAGTCGTTGGAAGTCCCCTGCAGAAATACTGACTGAGCCATGCTGTCTCTATTACCGTCAACAATTGCGAAAGTGCAATATTTTGTGCACGAACTGACCTCTGCATTTTGTCCCATAAAAATCCGACGTGATTCACGTCGGGAGATCTGGGTGGCCAAATCATTCGCTCGAACTGTCCAGAATGTTCCTCAAAACAATCGCACACAACTGTGGCCCGGTAACATGGTGCACTGTCATCCATAAAAATTCCATCGTTGTTTGGAACATGGAGTCCATTAATCATTACAAATGATCTCCAAGTAGTCGGACATAGCCATTTCCAGTCCATGATCTGTTCAGTTGTGCCAGAGGACTCACGCCATTTCTTGTCAACACAGCCCACCCCATTATGGAACCACCGCCAGCTTGCACAGTACCTTGTTGACAACTTGGGCCATGGCTCAGTGGGGTTTGCGCCACACTCGAATCCTACCGTTAACTCTTAACAGCTGAAATTGGGGCTCATCTGATCAGGCCATGATTTTCCAGTCGTCTATTACGGTCACGGGCCCAGGAGAGGCGCTGCAGGCGATATTGTAGCTGTCAGCAAATGCGCTCGTGTCAGTCGTCTGTTGCCATAGCCCATTAATGCCAGATTTCGCAGCACAGTCCTAACGGACACGTTCGTCGTATGTCTCACATTGATATCTGCGGATATTTCACGCAGTGTTGCTGTCTGTTAACAATGACAACTCTTCGCAACCGCCGCTGCTCTCGCTCGTTAAGTGAAAGCCGTCAGCCACTGCGTTGACCGTGGCGTGAGGTAATGCTTAAATTTTGTATTCTCGGCACGCTCTTGACACTGTGGATCTCGGAAGACTGAATTCCCTGGCAATTTCCGAAATGGAATGTCTCATGCGTGTGACTCCAACTACCATTCCGTGTTCAAAGTCTGTTAATTCCCCTCGGCAGCCGTAATCACATTGGAAACCTTTACGTGTAATTCACCTGAATACAAATGACAGCTCCGCCAGAGCACCGCTCTTTTATACCTTGTGTACTCCATGCTACCGCCATCTGTGTACGGGTATATCGGAATTCCAACACTTTTGTCGCCTCAGTGTAGGTTAAAATGCTTATGTGACAGAGTCGGCGCCCGGGTTCCCGGGTTCGATTCCCGGCGGGTCAGGGATTTTCTCTGCCTCGTGATGACTGGGTGTTGTGTGATGTCCTTAGTTTAGTTAGGTTTAAGTAGTTCTAAGTTCTAGGGAACTGATGACCTTAGATGTTAAGTCCCATAGTGCTCAAAGCCATTTGAACCATTTGACAGAGTCGTATTTTGGAGGTAAACTGCTTTGAGCACTCAGAATGAAAGCTCCATCCCCCTCGTGCTTATATATCTCAATGTGTATTAGGAAGTCAGAAATTTAATTCATTTCAGTAGGATATTATTTATCGGGGAGTGAAGAACTCATATTCAGGTAAATAACGGAAGGTTGCCCGCCTTTTTCACTACCACTGGACCGCATGTGTGCCTAAACGGAAAGAAGTGTCAGCACCACATCTACCAATGAATGTCCGTCACCCAAAGAACGCGGTCTCCTGTTGATATGGTACCCCTACACAAACGCCAACTTGTAATCCACTTGACGGATTTCTCAGTGTTTTGCTGGCTACTATCCCATACGTTTTCTGACACGGGCAGACGTCGCAGAGCCGGCCTCTGTGACCGAGCGGTTTTAGGTGCTTCAGTCCGGAACCGCGCTGCTGCTACGGTCCCTGGTTCGAATCCAGCCTCGGGCATGGATGTGTGCGATGTCCTTAGCTTAGTTATGTTTAAGTAGTTCTAAGTCTAGGGGACTGATGACCTGATGTTAAGTCCCATAGTGCTCAGCGCCATCTGAACCATCAGTCGTCGCAGCCTACAAGAACCCACGTCATAGGTGAACAGATTGACGGTCGTAACGGACTGAGACCGTTGTCTTCTGTCCCGGCTCCTGGCTGAACTCGATAGCACTATAGTGTAGGATCTTCTTAGAGCTTCAGTTGTTCCTGTCCGACATTGAACGAACACTCTGGAGCTAAACGTCATCACACAGGCTCGCGTAGTGCTGATGCACGAAGACACCTTTCGAATGTCCTGCACAGGATGTTACTCATTTACTGTAAGCGAAGAGACAAAATCAATGCCCTTTAGTGTTCAGTTGTCGTGTTACCTGGTCTCGCGAATCGGAATTCCGCCTTCGTGTGGGTTGTTTGTGCTGCCACGTTCATAGGAGACCTCAGGAAGCCTTCTGGGAGGACTGAGTGCAAAAGGTGATGCACACCTGTAACGCTGCAGGTAGAGTACAGTAGTTACCAAAGTAGTAGATGCAGAATAGTATCAACTCCAAGAACGTAGCAATAAAAGAAATATGTAGAATAAGACACCAGTAGAAATCCCCATAGTGAAAATAGAAATAACGAGTTTTCCTAGTAACTAATTAAGATGAGCTGCAGCATTGTAAATAAGTATATACACTACGACCCACTAATGTATTAGACGGCGGGTTAACACGTATCATGTAGTTTGAAGAATAAAGAACTTTTTTTAATGTGATACAGTATCGAGTAGGCTCTGTGGAATTCTGTGGGTGAAGCCGGAATGAATCCTTCGCTGAGCTTCGAGGCAACCAAGTTTCGCATTCATTCACGACGAGTATGGTAACGTTATGAATTCAATCTCCAATAAGATCTTTCTCGCGTCCAGCGGATTAAAAAGTGATTGCTTGGCATGAGAAACATTCAGGACTAGTGAGACTGTCCCTCAGAGTCCCTGAATTTGAACCCCACCGTAAAATATAGAAGTGACCAGGAAATGCATCATCGTATCTGACCGGCATGCAAGAACAATGGTAGAAGTGATTGGACGCTGCCATTTCAGATGTCTACAATCTTTCTAGTAAACGCCATATGAGATCGGCGTTAATATCCATGGCCGTGGACTTTTCACTCTATGTTAAGAATGAGGTATCGAAGTTTTTATTGTTGGGAATGAAGTAACTTTCTGTTATTGGTATGTTTTCTAGCTGGAAGGCGAAAAAGCTGAGATAATGCTCTCTTTCATCTCTAGGTTGCTCAAGAGAAGCAGACAAATCCTGCCATCACGAAGTGGAAATAGGAGGAGGTTAATCAGCTGCATGTAGTCAAGAGCCGCGCCCCGTCGTCTTGTGTTTCATCCGTATAATCGCCGTGACCAAAAGAACGCCTTGTTCGTCCCTGCACCTCGCCGCTCGGTGCTTACAGAGGCTCATGGTGCATTACAGAACACAGTTTCGGGGTTTCAACACAACTGGGTCTACTGTCCGCTCTATGAGGTTAAATCATAGACAGAGCGCTGCTAAGAAGGCCATGCTTTCTGACTACCGTGTGACGATCGATCAGCGCCGTGAAAAGTATTTAAACTTTTCAAGTCAGACCTCGAAACTATTAATTTCTGATTAAGAATAAGTACAGACTCATTATTACAATTTCCATAAATATTTAAAAGCAAAGACACGCGTTGTAAGTCCGAAAAACACAAAAATGCAAAGTTTTTAAACCACACATTCCTCCCGTTTGTAAACCATCACCAGCAAGAAAGAAGTCCTTCCGTGCTTATTGACTTTGCCCTTGAATGACCTGCTCCTGATTCATAGACATTACAAATAAAAAGCTTCATTTGCGAAAGTCGTAATCCAAATCATATGGTGTTCTCTTGCGTGCTATAAGACGTACCGCCCTAAGGAGCTTCTGCAAAGTCGTTTCCGAATCCCACTTTTAATTCGGGTATTGATTCAGTTTATAAAAACAGATGAGAAAGAAAAGATTTACTAGCCCTATGAACTTATTAATTTACCTTTTCTTCACTTCCACATTGAACATTTTCGGATTTCTTAATCTACCTGCAACATTTGCTTCAAATTCCTGTCAGTTAGGATCTTCTTACGCTCACTATTCTTACGCCGTGTTATTTATGTTCGAGTGGTACACCATCTCTTATAAAATTGGCGGAATGCCAACGTTGACACACCAATAAATCGGTCAAATTTATTCAGGGCATCGTAGTGGACGCATCCAAACGCTCCTTACTTCCCATTTTACTAGTTGATTGTGCTCAGTGTGCGCGCGCGCACACACACACACACACACACACACACACACACACACACCCGCGCGCGCGACTTACGTCGGCAGTGGAGTCACATGATGGTCTGGTACCAATTGTACATTATCTATAGCGCTCGAAATCAACCATTGAATCCTTGTAAGAAAGCGAGCAAATTCATGCACAGTGTGGAACAGGAAAGGTTCTGTGTGGAGAAATGTGTACCTATGATCTACTACCACTTGGACATCGGTGCTGTGTGCATGTAGTGAATGTAGAAGAACCAACGGACACATGTAAAAAATAATAAAATGAAAACCACTTTTGATGCCTAGAATGAATAGGCAAAAATGTTTGGTTAGAAACAAAAAGGACATTCATTTGCAAAAGACGTTTCGTGGTAAAGATAACTGAAGTAGCAACAACATCACAGTTCGTAGTAATTCATAGAAATTAATCGAGTACAGCAGAAATGGTACCTAGGGTTCCCCAAGGAAGTGTTATAGACCAACTTCTGTTTCTAATCTATATAAATGATTTGGGAAGCAATCTCAGCAGCCCTCTTAGATTGTTTGCCTATGATGTTGTCACGTAGCATCTATTAAAGTCATCAGAAGATAAATGTAAGTCTGAGGTCATCCACATGAGTGCTAAAAGCACTCCGTTAAATTTCGGTTGCACGATAAACCGTGCAAATCTAAAACCTGTGAATGCAACTAAATAGACAGAGATTATAATTACGAATAAATTAAATTGGAACAATCACATAGATTATGTTTTGTGTAAGGAGAAACAAAGACAGCGTTTTATTGGGAGAACAATTAGAAAATGCAGTAAATCCATTGAAGAGACTGCCTACCCTGCGAGTGTCTGTCCTCTACTGGAGTATTACCTTGTTTTACGGGATCCGCATCAGCTAGAATTGACATAAGACATCGGAAAGGTTCAAAGAAGGGCAGCACGTTTTGTACTGTTGCAATATAGGGGGGAAAGAGAGTCACAGATATGATATACGAGTTTCGGTGGTAATCATTAAAACAAAGGCGTTTTGTTGCGGTGAGATCTTTTCACGAAATTTCAACCAACAACCTTCTCCTCCGAATGCGAAAATATTCTGTTGACGACCAGCTGCATAGTGAGAAATTACATTCGTAATAAAATAAAAGACATCAGATCCCACACGGAAAGGTGTAAGTCTTCGTTTTTCCAGCGTGCTTTTCGACATTTGAACGCTAGAGAAATACTCCGAATGTAGTTCGATAAAACCTTTTCTAGACGTTTAAGTGTGAACTGCAGAGTAGTAGGGTAGAAGGAGATGTATATCAGGAAGAATGGCTGCAAACATTAAAAAGACTGATGCTTTATCTCAGTGGTTGTGATGGTCTCTCGGGTAGGTCTCTAGACTCAGATCCTGGAGATCCACGGTTCAATCTTGGGTAGAGGCAAGAATTTTTCCTCGTTCCAGTCTCCTCAGGATGGACTCAGGTCCACTCATCTTGCTATCAAATGAGTTCTGGGGATGTTTCGCAGGGTAAAAGGCGACCGGGGGGATGGGTTCGCCACCGTCTCCCTCCTAGTGCCGCGACAAAGAAAGGCTGTAATTCAGTTACAGTCAGCCCAATATCCCAGTCGCGAACTTGCGTCACAGCCTCTACCTTTACGCGCAATATTTTGTCCAGTGAGATATTTTGCGAAACGATCACGAAGTTATGAGCAGCAGTCAACTGAATACCGAAAACTCGCCACAACGGAACCATGAAATGGCTCCATTCGAAAGTAATCACCCCACGCGTTAAGACATTTATTCCACCCAGAGACGAGACGATCAATTCGTGGTTCACAGAACGCATTCGATCGCTAAAGGACTCACATCTACACCCACTTCTGCATTTTCTCGTCTGACTGAAACCGACGTACACGCATGTCTCTCTTCAGGTCGGAAAAGATGTGAAAATCGTACAGTGAAAGGTCGGGGCTGAACAGTGATCGGGGGATGTTGCATCGTTTCCCTACCTAATCGCTAAGGCGTAGACTTCGTCTGACTGGCTGTGCAGGGGCGGGCGTTATCGTGCAACAGGATGATCCGTCCAACAGCTTTCCGACAGCCCGACGGCAAATGGCAAACGCAGCAGTGGAAACATTCCACATCTTCCCTGCCAAAGAGGAAAAGTCATCATGGCCTTCTTCGACTATAGGGGCTCTCTGCTCGATGAGTTTCTCGAGCATGGAACTACAATCACTGCGCAGCAGTATGAAGACACTTCTCAGAAACTGCGACGCGCAATAAAGTCTAATCGCCTAGGAATGCTGTCGGGCGGAATCATCCTCTTGCACGATAACACCCGCCTCAACACTGCCAATAGGTCGAAGACTAGGCTTCAGCGATTTCATTGGGAAACACTGCAATATCTTCCGTGCAGCTGGGGTCCTTCACCAAACGATTTTCATATCTTCGGCGAGCTAAAGAAAGACACGCGTGGATGTCGGTTTCAGTCGGACGAGAAAGTGCAAGAACGATGTGGCTCCGTCAGCGCAGGAATTGATCATCTCGTCTCCCAATGATCTTAACGTGCGTTGTTATTACTTTTCAAAGGAGCCATTCCACGGTTCTGTTGTGGCAGGTGTTCGGTTTTCATTCGACAGCTCCATCTACATCTACATCTACATGGATACTGTGCAAATCACATTTAAGTGCCTGGCAGAGGGTTCATCGAACCACCTTCACAATTCCCTATTATTCCAATGTCGTACAGCGCGCGGAAAGAATGAACACCTATATCTTTCCGTACGAACTCTGATTTGCCTTATTTTATCGTGATGATCGTTCCTCTCTGTGTAGGTTGGTGTCAACAAAATATTTTCGCATTCGGAGGAGAAAGCTGACGACTGGGAATTTCGTGAGAAGGTTCCTTCGCAACGAAAAACGCCTTTCTTTTAATGATTTCCAGCCCAAATCCTGTACCATTTCTGTGACACTCTCTCCCATATTTCGCGATAATATAAAACGTGCTGCCTTTCTTTGAACTTTTTCGATGTACTCCGTCAGTCCTATCTGGTAAGGATCCCATATCGCGCAGCAGTATTCCAAAAGAGGACGGACAAGCGTAGTGTGGGCAGTTTTCTTAGTAGGTCTGTTACATTTTCTAAGTGTCCTGCCAATAAAACGCAGTCTTCGGTTAGCCTTCCCCACAACATTTTCTATGTGTTCCTTCCAATGTAAGTTGTTCATAATTGTAATACCTAGGTATTTAGTTGAATTCACGGCTTTTAGGTTAGACTGATTTATCGTGTAACCGAAGTTTAACGAGTTCCTTTTAGCACTCATATGGATGACCTCACACTTTTCGTATTTTGGATCAACTGGCATTTTTCGCAGTATTCAGATACCTTTTCTAAATCGTTTTTCAGTTTGTTTTGGTCTTTTGATGACTTTATTAGTCGATAAACGACAGCATCATCTGCAAACAATCTAAGACGCTGCTCAGATTGTCTCCAAAATCGTTAATATAGATAAGGAACAGCAAAGGGCCGATAACACTACCTTGGGGAACGCCAGAAATCACTTCTGTTCTACTCGATGGCTTTCTGTCAATTACTACGAACTGTGAGCTCTCTGACAGGAAATCACAAATTCAGTCTGTTGTGTTCATAGTTCCTCGTAGTCAGCGTGTACACAACTTTCCCACTAGAGAGCGCCCCGCTAAGTTAAACAGTGCAGGCGCAGCGCTCGTCCGTCTCCGCACTACGAGATGGCGCTGCCATAGAGACGGACCAAATTCTGCTTCCGCCGATCCGCGTATTAATATGTAACGCAGCTAATGAGATTGCTGCTAACGTAGAACCTTTTCTCCTCGCGGATCACACTCGCGCAGTGATACATGAACGCGCGAGGTATTATAACGAGTGTACAGACCTCCGATTAGCCAGTCTGCATTTGTCTGCACCAGTCTATAGTCAAGTTTCAGTCTGCGCCCAATAAGATTACCATATTCCTGTACATAGCCATGAAGATAAATGTATAGACACTTTTGTCAAGTATCAGAGATATATGTGAGAATAAGATTAACGTACCAATACCAAAGGAACTTCAGATTGTCAATTGTAAATAGCATCCAGAACCAAGTTAAGTAATTTTTATGCGTGTTATTATTTTCATAAATGTGTGTGAAATTTAATCAAGTTCTGTTTGAAGTTGGTCACTGTCATTTTGCTACTGTAAGCGTGCAAGTGGTATTTCTATCGTCTGACCTAACGGCAGAAGATAAACACGCCACGATAAGACCACGAGACATATTGCTGACACTCGCCTACTTCATTAGAGCGACAAGTCAAATAATCTGATGGTGCGTGTACTGAAGGTCTTACAGTACACACACCACACAGTCACATAACTGAGACGATATTAGATTTCATTCGACAGCTAATTATGAAACAGCAGATTACAGCTCTCGCACGGGCTCACCAACAGTCCCTCTTCCAGCGCACCTTTCGTGACTAGAACAGTAAATAGGGGAAGGGGGGGGGGGGCGTAGGAGGGGTATACGAACTGAACTTTGACAGGCATCGTAAGGTGGTTTACGGAGTATAGACGTGGGTGCAAATAGCACTCTAAGTTGCTCTGTGTTGTCCTAAGCGGAATGTGAGGATCTGATTACGGAGGCCGTGAGCTGGGCTAGTCTGGTCACAGAGGAGGCCGCCGCCGCTGCTTCGCCTGTTGCTGTCGGCCGCTGCCTCTACCTGCTGGCTGCTGTTGCTGTGTGAGGCGCTCCGCCGCCCTGCCGGCTGTCGCGGCGCTGAATTATTCAGCAGGCGCGCCACCCTCGGCAGGCGCTATTACCCGGGCCCTCGGGAATTTTAAACCGCGTTGTAATTTCAAAGTAATTTTTACCCCAGCACGCTTTACGGTTTCTGATTACAAGGAAGCCCGCGCTGCGCCGGCCTACCGATGCCGCTTTCCATTTCGTCGAGAATGCCCGATTCCGGCAATCACCGGACGTCCCGAAGTAGCCGGTCGTGTTACAGAGCTCCGGGAATCCGTCGGAAGGCGCCCCCAGGCGGCCTCTCCGGCCGTTCTGAGCTGCAGACGCGCCGGTCCAGATTCCGGAACTCCGGAGGCGGTCCACTCGGTCCCCCGATTTAGGCACGGGCCGGTCGTAAACATGTTTGTTTTCCATCAGCATAACACGATCCGCGCATCCTGCCGCCTGTATTAGGAGCAGCCGGTACACGGATCGTCTCCCCTGAGGAAGGGAAATGAGATTTATGACCGTATGGGCATAATATCTTCTTCCAGGGGAGGGGATAGCAGGATTTTTTGGGTAAAGCCTCAATCTTCAAGTGCCTGCAGTTAATTGAGTATGGCAACTAATCAATGTCGGCCTCATCGTGAATGGTTCTCTGCATCGGTGTGTAAGTATACGTAAAATCTGTGCTGCTTATACAAAGATGGAAAAAGGAGCAACATATTACACAACAAAAGGCAGCGGTTGCGCCCAAAATAAAGCCGATAAAACCACTTCACTGACCAAGATACGAGTATAAACGTACTACACTGATTGGAGATGGGCCAAAGCCCGAAAAGCATCTTGCAGTTTGTTCAAATGGCTCTGAGCACTATGGGACTTAACATCTGAGGTCATCAGTCCCCTAAAACATAGAACTACTTAAACCTAACTAACCTAAGGACATCACACACATCCATGCCCGAGGCAGGATTCGAACCTGCGACCGTAGCGGTCGCGCGGTTCCAGACTGAAGCGCCTAGAACCGCTCGGCCACATCGGCCGGCTCTTGCAGTTTGTAAAACTATTCAGCAGAAGTGGCTGGTTATTGTATTTCTCCAAGTAATTCAGTGCATAGCTACGGAGCTCATCCATTACTAACAAGGATAAATTACTGTTTCATAGTTGATTCATAGAAGCTTTCGAAATGTGGTGCTACAGAAGAATGCTGAAGATTAGATGGGTAGATCACATAACTAATGAGGAGGTATTGAATGGAATTGGGGAGAAGAGGAGTTTGTGGCACAACTTGACCAGAAGAAGGGATTGGTTGGTAGGACATGTTCTGAGGCATCAAGGGATCACCAATTTAGTACTGGAGGGCAGCGTGGAGGATAAAAATCGTAGAGGGAGACCAAGAGATGAATACACTAAGCAGATTCAGAAGGATGTAGGCTGCAGTAGGTACTGGGAGATGAAGAAGCTTGCACAGGATAGAGTAGCATGGAGAGCTGCATCAAACCAGTCTCAGGACTGAAGCCACAACAGCAACAACAGTTCATTCTACTGTTATTTTGCATCTGCCTCAAACTGTTATTCAACAATGCAAAAAGTGCTCATGTAAAACTTCAATCATTACGAATATTTTACGATTAAATACAGCTAAAGGCAAGTGTTTGTGATCGGTGTGGCACTCGCGTTTAATTTGCCACGAAGATGCAGAACCGTCTGACTATGTATAACATTGTCAATGCAGTATAAACTATTGCAGGAATGAACTTTCACACTCTTTATCACCCGTCTATTTTGCGGATTTGGAAACACTCCGTAACACAGTGTACCTGATGACATCAGAAGATGCCATTTACACGAGACAGTTTAAATTGCAACATGTTTCAAAGCCCCGTATTTGGTTTAACGTTTTCCCGAATGTACATCAGTCCCTGAAACGAAGTGTTATTGAAAAGATAATATTCTTGCATTATTATTCCAACGGTACACGCACAGCTGTAACGAGATTAGGTGAGAAATTTGCACAGTGCAGCAAATACTGCGAAGGAGCAAGTGAACACTTGGTTAACAAGCAACAGCAATGTTTGAAACTGCAGACCACGGTAAGTCACTTCATGGGAGTTTGCTACCGCAGGACTGGAGGATCATCAACGAAGACAAATACAAAAGAAATTTTCTACTGAAGAAAGCAGTAAGAGCCAAATTCACTGCCTTCTGCATATTTTGACTGCAGTCAGTTCATTTTCAATACCTTCGATCTCTATCACAGTAGAAAAACAACTATGGACCAATCAATTTTCGACTCTGATGATACATTATTGGGCAGTAGCACGCTAAAAACCCTGCGCGAAGTTAATTCATAAACCTCTGAACCCTTCTACTGACATCACGGTGTACTTCTCTCGTGACATTCATTTGAGAGAAAAGCGCTGAAACCACTTTCAAGAATCTTTGTGGTGCGCTACATATTGCTACTCTGTTTTTTTATCAAACATCATTGAGTTGTAAAATCCGTAAATAAAATTCTTTGAATTTCAGATTAAATTAGAATTTCATATACCATCTTTTGGGTGTTCGTGAGAAATTCTACGGCAGAATTTCTGCCCCGGTGTAGAGTGTCAGGTATGATTCTGTGCCGTATCGTCGAATAAGATGTGCCCGCGTCCAGTCCTGTGTAGCGTTGTTATTTCGTGGTTATGGAAGGTTATGTAAGAAGATGAAATTAGTTTGTCTTCACACAACCTGTACTTCTCAAACAACACCAAAGGGCAGCGGGTAATAACCCAAATTGTAGATACGTTTCTATGAAAAGACACTTAAATTTTCTGTGTGTGCTTTCCACGTACCTTTGCCGTCTACAAGAGCCTGAAAAATATTTTTTCCGTCAGCCAGGAAGCGATGGAGAACATACTCACCATAATTTCCAGTCTGTAAGTTTACATTACTCTTTGTGGTCATTGAAAGAAAGGGTTCCAACTTGCTATTTACTCAGCGGGATGAGGAACTGTGATTATAAATAAAAGTTTTGAGTTTTAACTGAGTGACATATTCTGTAAAAGTTCACACGAACAAAAATTTTATTGGAACTAACGTCCCTATTGTAAATGTCACTGTTAACAGTTCAGAGGCGACTTCTGTGGGAAGTTTCAAGCAAAATAGTCTATTTTCCTGACTTCTAATCACCAAAAGTAACTGCTCGCCGTAAAATTGAAAAATAATCTCGCCACTTGCCACGCGATTTTGTCAAAATTTCTGGTGCCACACGAACAGTTACTTCCAAGAAATCTAAGCGACCCGGGAAGATTTATAGTTATCGCGAGCTCACTTGCTACTTTTACCGAAAACGCATTCAAATCTACCCAGCTCTGACATCATCCGGGGCGCAATGCAAACAGGCTTTGGACTGACGAGAAGAGATTGATATCTCGGTGAGAAGTGTATCTTCCCACTGACTCTTTGACTGTATTTATGTAGGGGCGCAGTGAACCGCCAAACGGAACACCTGTTGTCAACCGCTCTAGGCACAGGTAGCAGTATCTAAATGGCATCTCCCTCGGACTTGTAGTAATTAACAGCGCAGTCTTTCAACAGTATACGATCTTCTTGATTTTTATTCAAATAGAGTTAAGTTTGCTTTAGTTAATGAAAATGTTTCGGCTCGACTGCATTTAAACTTTACCAGCTAGAATTTTTAAAACTGATCCGACAATAGAACATGGCCTCTGACTACCTCTTTAAGATTCCTTGTAACCACCCTTATTTATTTACAATAAAGTCTTGAAACGTGGTGCAGTTGTATTATTGCATGAAAGTAATCGAGTGCTTACTTAGAACTTTCTACTAGAAATACGTACGAATGATACTCCGTTCCAAGTTTGGTTTTTAGGAAATAACTTGAAAACTAATAGAGTTAGCTTATTGATGTCACATATTTGATGTTTGTACGTGAAACTGATGCTACACAAAAGTTTTCATCTTTTAGGTATTTAGCGCCTTCAATTTCGAATAAAAAACGCCGATTTTGACCAAAATATTGCTCTCATCAAGTTGGGACTTATAACTTTTGATTGTGATACACATTTGAAAATTCTGAATAATTTTGAACTTTGTAATTTTATTATTGAGCAGCACTTAGGGAAAATATAGGATCTTAAGAAAAAATAGCCTAACACATTCAAATGGCTCCAAGCACTATGGGACTTAACATCTGAAGTCATCAGTCCCCTAGACTTAGAACTACTTAAACCTAACTAACCTAAGGACGTCACACACATCCATGCCTGAGGCAGGATTCGAACCTGCGACCGTAGCAGCAGCGTGGTTCCGGACTGAAGCGCCTAGAACAGCTCGGTCACAGCGGCCGGCCCTAACATATTCATTTGATCATTCTGAGATCTTACAGTGTTAACATTACTGTATTTAAAACATACACTAACGAAGTTTGGTAAAGTTATTTTAATTTTTAATTTCATTCTTAGAGTATGACGCAATCCTTTGTATGTTAAGCACAGGCATGTTATGGTGACGTGACGCTGGTAGTGGGGAAAACCCTGGCACACTTGTTCGCCTCCATACCTGTTGCAATCATACAAAACTTGTTTCGCCTCAGGGCCCACAGACGTAACATTTACTGTATAACGCATGCGTGTCAGAACTGGACATGAGTGAGATAAAATACTCTAATAAGCGTAAAGATTATAACTACCTGCTTAACAGCGACTGAACCACCAATGGGACTCAATACAGCAGCGATTCTGGAGGTATGGATTCGATAGGTCGTTGGTAGCTTTTCAGGGGTACGTGGCACCAGATGTCCACCCACAGCGGTTCCCTTAAACCAGGTTTCGCTTGTTTTTGGGCGCAGAATTGGTGCACATTATCGTCCCACATGTGTTCCTTCAGATTCAGATGAGGCGACTTTGGTGACCAAGACATCAACGTTAGTGTACTATCATATTCTTGACACAAGTATAGCTCGATTCTGCCCTTGGACAGTTATCCTTCTACAAGATGCCTTCATCGTCGGAGAAGCCATCAGCCATGAAGGGATGATGCTGTTCCGAAATTTTCACATAGTCCACAGTTATAATTGTGCGTTTGATTCCCACCATATGTCCCACGGAAGCCAAGATGAAAGTCACACATAGCAGCCTATCAGCCTGCGTCGGAGTTGCTATGCAGGTTTTCAGCAGCCGTTCACCTTGACAAAGGGTATCCGGAAACGACCATGATCAAGTGTAATAAGAAACGTGATACATCCATCCAGACGATACCTTTCCACTGATCCACAGTCCACATTCAGTTGCCCCCTGCTCACTGCAATCGTAATTGACGATGTCGTTGTGTCAGCTCATGGTGGTCGTATGTGATGGAGCCCTATGTTCGACTATCTGCACTGGAATACTGTGCCTCGAAACACTTGTGCCGGCACCAACGTTGTACTCTGTCGTCAGATCTGACACGGATCGCTGCTTGTCCTGCTTTATGGAACAACTAGTCCCCCGACTTCGTTCTGTGATGGGACGTGGACGTCCAACACCTCGCCCCTTACTCGTGGTTCACCGCTCTTCAAGATCTTTGAACAGATGCTCCCGACAGTATTACACGTACAGCCAATGAGTTTCACAGTTTCCGAAATGCTCTTTATTACGTGCTGGGGCATTACAATCTGCTCCTTTTCAGTCGCATGAACGAGTTTCCGGCCTATATCGCCGCTGTAGTCGTCTCTGTTCCTCTTATATATGAGTGGTAATCAGAAACAAGGGTCACAAATGCAAGAATTATTTTTGCGTTTGAAAATGTGGTGAAACTGTAGCTGCACAACTGATTGGTGACAAATGAACGTCTGTGCCGGATCGGAACTCGAACCCTGATTTCCGGCTTTACGCGAGCTGTCGCCTTCATCACTTCGGCTATCCGAAGACGTTGCCCACACAGATCAAACTTTCATATCTCATTGTTTTGTCTACACCCTGTATTAGTACAGATACTGTGAATCTCGTACAGGGAGAGACATGTGATTAAAATCACGACCTTGTTTTTAGGTATGGAATGTTATATTGCAGTCCCTGTGTTGGTTCGATGTACTGTACACTGTCCTTCAGACATGTATGTATGCAGGACATTTGCAGAGTACATCGAACCAACACTGGCACTGCAGTATAATGTCACAAATCCCACAGTGACGCGCGTACATTTTATTTCATGCAACGAGTACAGCCAACTGAAGGTACATAAATTAGGTTGTCTTTCGACATAGCCTACATGTTGGTTTAGGCGCATGTCTCTTCTTGAAATGAGTTTGAATATACTCTCCTGGTAAAAGTCCTGCCCTTGAGTGTTTAGCCATGTTGTCACGAAATGTTTCACATCCTCGTCTGAATAGAATCGTCGATCACCTACATGCTCCTTCAAATTAGGAAAAGGGTGAAAATGGTCAAATGTGTGTGAAATCTTATGGGACTCAACTGCTAAGGTCACCAGTCCCTAAGCCTACACACTACTTAACCTAAATTATTCTAAGGACAAACACACACACTCATGCCCGGAGGAGGACTCGAACCTCCGCCGGGACCAGCCGCACAGAAAAGGGTGAAAGTCGCTTGGGCTGTAGGAAGGGTGATCAATGGTGTCCCAGCTAAACTGCTTAACTGCTTCAATAGTATAGTGGTCCTCTTGGCCAGATGAGTTCGCGCTCTGTCGTGAAGGAAGATAACACCTTCGGTGAGAAGTCCTGACGGTTTCCTCCTGAATGCTTCGCGCAATCGTGTCAGGATCTCGCAGTACCCCTCAGCGATCGCTGTGTTCCTCTTTCCAATAACTCCACGAGTGTAACACTCGCGCTGTCACAAAGCATTGCGGACATCACTTTTCCGACATGTGGTGTCACGTTAAACCACTTTGTCTTTGGAAAGGAGGAGTGTTTCCACTCAACTGATGACCACTTATTTCCGGGGCTGTAGCGGTGGACCCATTTTTCGTTACCCTTGACAATGCCGTGAAGAAAACTGTTCTGCAGAGAACCATAGCAAAAGTTGCAGCCTTATCCCCGTGTGCTTCTCCTTGGATTTGAGGGTCAGATTCCATGGAACCCACCGAGAACAAACTTTGCAGCACTGCACAATATCGTGAACGATGTGAATAATACTTCCGAACGATATTAGCAGTTCTACCGTCATATGCTGTGACGTGGTCCTCCTGTTGTCCTGAATCAGCTCCTCCATGCGACCTATGTTCAGATTCGTTGCATCGTGTTCGGTCGGCCAGTGCAATCCTCTTCGGTGACGTTTCCTCTACCCGGTCGCATACTTTCGACACCATTCTGCAACATGCTGACGAGGCATAATAGACTCTCCATAAACCTCTACCAGCTGCCGGTGAATTTCAACCGCGTTAGCGTGTTTCGTCCACAGAAATCGAATAACTGTGCGGATTTCTTCGGAAGATCAGTTTTCCAGACGAGTCGCCATTAGCGTTTACCTGCAACTGGCGCTGTAGGTGGTGCGTCGCTGAAATTTTGCACAGTTGCCAGTCGCATGTATCAGAATTACCAAACACTACGATTTCTCTAGAACGGACGAAACTCTAGGTATATTGGCCTTGTACCTTTAGCTTCAGATCGCCCCTCATAATTTCCTTGTCGCGCCTCTACCGAGCGAGGTGGCGCAGTGGTTAGGAGTCGGAACTCGCATTCTGAAGGACGACGGCTCGAATCCGCGTTCGACCATTCCAATTTAGCTTTTGTGTGATTACCCTAAATCGCTCCAGGCAAATGTTGGGATAGTTCCTTTGATAGGGGACGGCCGATTTCCTTCCTCATCCTCGAAACAATCGGAGCTTGTGCTACGTCTGCTGCCACACTGACGGGACGTTAAACCCTAATCTTCCTTCCTACCGCGCCATGAACACGACGCCACAAAACGGTGTAAATAATTCCACTGCTGTATACATAATGCTCTACGTGTTCCGGCCGGCAGCGGTGGCCGAGCGGTTCTAGGCGCTACAGTTCGGTACCGCGCGACTGCTACGGTCGCAGGTTCGAATGCTGCCTCGGGCATGGATGTGTGTGATGTCCTTAGGTTAGTTAGGTTTAAGTAGTTCTAAGTTCTAGGGGACTGATGACCTCAGATGTTAAGTCTCATAGTGCTCAGAGCCATTTGAACCATCTACGTGTTCCAGCTCTCATATTATAGCATTATCATGGCTGACTCAACATAACGGTGTGAAATTTGTAAATTGAAATTAACAGTATAGTCAGAAACAGCGTACAGTACCCTGTGGCCTGCTACTGCCTTCCGTAACACTACCCCCTTTGAAACTGGCACTAATGGTGATTCAGAAGGTAGTAGGAAGCCGCAGGGTATTGTACACTGTTTTTGACAAATCCGATGATCTACTACTCCGCAAGCCACTGTATGATTCGTGGCGGAGTGTACCCTGTACCACTAATGGCCATCTTCTTTCCTTTTCCATTGGCAGAAAGAGCGAGGGATAAACGACTGCCTGTTTGCCTCCATACGGGCCCTAATCTCTCTGATCTCATCTTCATCTTGAAATGTATGTTGGCGGCAACAGAATCGTTCTGCAGTCAGCCTTAAGTGCCGGCTCTCTAAATTTTTTTTCAATAGTGTTCTTTGAAAAGAACTTAGCCTTCTCTCCAGTGATTCCCATTTGAGTTTTCGAAGCACATCCGTGATATTTGCGTGTTGCTCGAACATAGCAGTAACAAACCGAGCAGCCAGCCTCTGAATTGCTTCCAGTCTTCCTTTAATACGGCCTGATACGGATCCCAAACAATCGAACTGCACTCAACGATGTGTCGTACTGGTGTCCTATGTGTGGTGTCCTTTACATATGAACCACGTTTTCTAAAATTCCCCCAATAAATCGAAGTCGACATTCGCCTTCCGTACAACAAACCTCATATGCTCATTCCATTTCATATTACTTTGCAACGTTATTCTTAGATATTTAATCGACGTTGCTGTGTCAAACAGCACATTACCAACGCTGTATTCGAACATTACGGGTTTATTGTTCCTACTCATCTGCATTAACTTACATTCTTCTACATTTAAAGCCATCTGTCATTCATCAGGCCAACTAGAAATTCTCTACAGTTCATCTTGTATTCTCCTTTAGTCAGTCAACGACGACACCTTCCCGTACACCATACCACCATCAGCAAATAGCCGCAGATTGCTGCTCAACCTGGCCGCCAGATCATTTACGTATATACAATATAACAGCGACTGTATCATACTTCCCTGGATTGTCCTGAAACGCATAATACTGAGACAGTAGATGAAAATTACATTGCTGACCAAAACTAGTGTATTTTCAGTTAGTACTAAAGGTTCTTAAAGAACGTTAGGCAGTAAATTTTGATCTATCAAATTTTGGCAGGTATTAGGTGTCGAGTAGTTCCCACCAAGCCTCGTTTAAGTACAGCCTACCTAGTAGAACGAAGTTTTGCCACTTCTAGGCGGCCGCGATAGTGGCTTACTGCGAGACAATGTGTCTAATAGTGTATTTTAAATACGAGAGTATGCCATCTTAGGCACTGCATAACACTTAAAACACTTGATAACGGCACTTCTAATGGCGGTACTGGCTTTAAAGAAATATATTATAATTGTGGCGCCGTATTATGAAAAAATTATTACTGCGAGACGTTTACGACCGACGCCGCCATCCGGCTTGCAGTATACAGGGCCTACAGTGCGGCGCTGTCTCACGCCTGTGGGTCGGCAGCCCGTCGCACCCGGCGCTCTCGACGAGTGCTCGTAAAGTCAACTGTCAGTCCGCTGGCTGCGTGCCTCTCCCACGCAGAGCCCGCAGCCTCGAGTACGTGCGCCTTCCCTAGTGCGTGTCGGCCACTAGTCGCGCTATCCACGCACAAGTAGGCAGACGCACTAGCGACGGACTGCAGCGCCAAACTGTTACAACCTGCCTGCCTTGACTCCCTGACCCAACACGGTGTGTTAGTTCCAATTTTCTGTATCTATAAGGTGCGTCAGGGTCATTTTAAGTCCAGTTGATGAAGAGCACATTTGCTCGTGTCGATCTCTTTCGCGTAAACCCACCATACTTTAGTGTCCTCGGCAGTAGCGGCTCGTGAGAAGATTCTGTTAGTATGGTCAAATTCTCGAGTGCCGGAGAGATCTACCGATCTCAAAATATTTCTCAAAAAACCTGTTTTCGGAAATTCTATCGTACGTACACGTCGTGAAAACTGTCAAAATTGCGTATCAAGAAACAAAAGACACCTGCAGGTAACATATATTTCATCGATCAAACGCTATTAGCAAACAACGAACCTGTTAAAACTGAAAATAACGACACTTGTTTCGCGCCCTTATTGCATCTAATCGTTCGCGAAACTCTCGTTATGTGGTGAAATTTATAGTACCGTATTCCAATGCATTCTAGTCAGTGAACCGTGCATTTACTTTCAAAATCTTTTCTTAAATAATTTACTTTATTTACTGGCGATTCAACATGAACATTGACCCATTTAATCACACTAGGTGAGCGTGGAAGTAGTTGCCAGGAAGTAACTGATGGAAAATTGCTTCTAGAAAATATGAATTTATTCCTAAAAGCTTTTTCAAAACAGATTTAAAACTATAAGCAGAAAAGCACACTCGAAATATCAAGTCACAATCTAACAAATGTGAATTTTATTCCTAAAAGCCTTTTCAAAACAGACTTAAAATTATAAGCAGAAAAGCACCCTCGAAATATCAAGTTACAGTTTTATTTAGAGGCAAGAACAATATTAACAGTATGAGCCTTCGGGCTGAGAAGCTTGCCTGCTCCCTCTCAACACGGCCGTTGTCATGACCGCTCACAACAATCTCTGAAAGAGTACACTGGTGCAAATCTGCAACACACCAGATTACTTTAAACAAAAATTTTAACAACTCATACAAACATGTAAACTATGCACCCCGTAAGAGGAATGGAAATGGTACAACCCTCAAATTATTTGACACCTACAGTGCAATTTGTTTATTTTTTTAAAAGACTCTTACGGTGGAAGGGTGGCAAGCTTATAACCTAAAATGATTATTTAAATAAAACCCATAAAATGCAGACTTGCATAAAATGTACAACATGCTCTACATTACACATATACCACCTCGCAAGATGATAAGCAAGATAGAAACATATTTCAAGAATTCGGCCTTTAAGCAATAAATTCGTTAACACCGAATCCGACAAACATGACAGAGGCAGCTGTTAACGTATGGCAGATTGACAGTGGGGGGGGGGGGGGGGGGGAGGGGTTACTAAACAACCCAAACCTCAGATTGTTCTAGACCTCCCCAATTCCACAAGCGAAAAACGGACCACCCAATTCACAATAACCGCCCTGCCGCGGGTGGGCAAACGGAGAAGAATGGTGGGACGGCCCCAAAACAAAGCGGCTGGTGATCTCACCAAGAAAACGAGTAGAATTTAACAGGTAAATGAAACAACGTATCTCCAGTCACTTAAATTCTAATAAACTGCGATTTCTGGCGAAGACCCGGCGCAGCACCCGCAACGCTCTCCCGAACCGTCCGCTGCCAGCCGCTTCAATGGACGCAGGAAGGCGCGCCGATCTCCCGTCGCGCGGCGTCGCAGCTCGCCCGGGCCAGCCCAATGTCGTGGTTCCGCTCCTGTTGCTCTCTTGTGAACCGCGAAGCCACTACCCCTTTCTATACGGCGCTGCCCGCTGGACTCACGTGGGGACCTCACATGCGCCGACGCTCAAGACGGACAAGTCATCTCGTGTCTCAGTGCGCGACCCACCAACCGACCAATGCAACCGCCAATGATCGTTACCCGAGCAACTCGAGCAGACTGGCGATCTAACGCGCAGACTCAGATGTAGGAACTCAGCCCCGACCAGGCGACCACTAGCTGAGTTCTGTTACTGGCGGAGTGGCAAGATTCTCATTTTCTGGCTTAAGGTTTGATTCAAACGACACTCATACTGGCACTCCGACGACAGACAACACTGACTGCCCCACACTGAGCCGGCTGACCAACTGACTAGACTCGCCTCGACTGACCGACTCACCTATACAGAGCTCATAGCGCCCCTTAGATGCACGTGAACAGGCAACCTTTCCGCATTCCAACTAGAGGAAGACACCAAAGCTGCGATTGCCACAGCGGCGCCGCCGCCAGGAACGATGGGCGACTGCTTCACACAACGCGCTACGGCGCGCTCTTCAAAACAGCAATTTCCTGCCACGGCTCAGTGAGACATTTAGGAACTTAGCGTGCCTCCGCTACAGTGGATAGACTTGCCAGTCCTAGACCAGTAATATTAAATGTGGATTAATGATCGTCTAAGAATAATAAAGAGATATATGGAGACGGAGTTTCGAGAGTGAAGATTCTTGCACTGCGCAGACTGAATAAACGTCCTCGGGTTTCAAACGGCGTCATTACGAATGAAATACTCGAGCTTTCGACAGCTTGCTCCACCGTCGTCATCAGGAGTAAACAATCTCCTGAATGCTAGGGTTGGTACAGTGTTCCGCTTATGCAGGCGCGGCAGTAGCGTCCGCATGCTTCCAAATAGGGGCGAAGTGACGCTTGAGCGGGAAGGCGAATTGGGCAGCTGCGGCTCGCCGGGGGACCGGAGCCAACGAGATATCCGGGCCCCGTGGCGTACGTCGCAGCACCTGACACTACATGTCTTACGAGTTGCAGCTAACTTCTCCATCGGGAAGCGAGTTACTGTTTGAGACCACTTTGTTACTTCGTAGCCGTGTTTAAAGAGAGTTACGCTCTCGGTATTTCTGGTGAAGTTAAGGAATTTATTGGGTACCTTTTCATTGAGATATTGATTTCCCACCTGGTCCCAAATGTAGCGAAACGTTCGCGATGTATGTCGGAGAAGATATCTAGTGTAACGTCACAAGTCGTTGCGGACCCCTTATTTCCCGTAGGCACCGACTGACGTCAGCTGGCGCGACGTTTGCAACTGCCGCTCCCACCTCAATAAATGCGTCAAGCGTCCTTCTTCTGTTCGATGTGTAATTCCTCCCCTCCCCCCCCCCCCCCCACACACACACACACACCCACACTCCTTACCCCTTTCCCCATCCTGTAGTAAATGTGTATTTCTGATCTTCATTAAAATTGTTGCAGTTTATTATACTCTCGGCCGCCTTTTGTATAATGGTCGGACGATACTGGTTTGTCATATGTTGCTGAGCCACAATATACATAATCATTTTAAGCGGTATTCTCGTAAACTTTCTGGTTTGCAGCTCAAGACGTAACTGTAACGTGGAGATACGGCAGTAACTAAGAGGGTGTCGGTTTCCAGATGCAGTGAGGCGGTGAGGTGACGGTGACGGTGACGGCGAGACGCACAGCCGGCCAGTGAGGATGCGACGACCCCTGCCCCTGGTGCTGGTGCTGGCGCTGCTGGCGACGTTGTTGGCGGTGAGCGGCGCGCGCCGCCGGCCCGACGACCTGTTCGCGCAGCAGCGGCGCTCGCGCGCCCACGGTGGGCCGCAGCCCCCGCACAAGGAGCGCCGCCCCAACATCATACTCTTCCTCACCGACGACCAGGACGTCGAGCTCGGTAACCACCCGTGCTCACCTGTAAACTTTTCTTTGTATACAGTGTGTTACAAAAACGTACGGCCAAACTTTCAGAAAACATTCCTCACACACAAAGAAAGAAAATATGTTACGTGGACATTTGTCCGGTAACGCTTACTTTCCATGTGAGAGCTCATTTTATTACTTCTCTTCAAATCACATTAATCATGGAGTGGAAACACACAGCAACAGAACGTACCAGCGTGACTTCAAACACTTTGCTACAGGAAATGTTCAAAATGTCCTCCGTTCGCGAGGATACATGCATCCACCCTCCGTCGCATGGAATCCCTGATGCGCTCATGCAGCCCTGGAGAATGGCGTATTGTATCACAGCCGTCCACAATACGAGCACGAAGACTCTCTACATTTCGTACCGGGGTTGCGTAGATAAGAGCTTTCAAATGCCCCCATAAATGAAAGTCAAGAGGGTTGAGGTCAGGAGAGCGTGGAGGCCACGGAATTGGTCCGCCTCTACCAATCCATCGGTCACCGAATCTGTTGTTGAGAAGCGTACGAACTCTTCGACTGAAATGTGCAGGAGCTCCATCGTGAGTGAACCACATGTTGTGTCGTACTTGTAAAGGCACATGTTCTAGCTGCACAGGTAGAGTATCCCGTATGAAATCATGATAACGTGCTCCATTAAGCGTAGGTGGAAGAACATGGGGTCCAATCAAGACATCACCAACAATGCCTGCCCCAACGTTCACAGAAAATCTGTGTTGATGACGTGATTGCACAATTGCGTGCGGATTCTCATCAGCCCACACATGTTGATTGTGAAAATTTACAATTTTATCACGTTGGAATGAAGCCTCATCCGTAAAGAGAACATTTGCACTGAAATGGGGATTGACACATTTTTGGATGAACCATTCGCAGAAGTGTACCCGTGGAGGCCAATCAGTTGCTGATAGTGCCTGCACACGCTGTACATGGTACGGAAACAACTGGTTCTCCCGTAGCACTCATCACACAGTGACGTGGTCAATGTTACCTTGTACAGTAGCAACTTCTTTGACGCTGACATTAGGGTTATCGTCAACTGGACGAAGAATTGCCTCGTCCATTGCAGGTATCCTCGTCGTTCTAGGTCTTCCCCAGTCGCGAGTCATAGGCTGGACTGTTCCTTGCTCCCTAAGACGCCGATCAATTGCTTCGAACGTCTTCCTGTCGGCACACCTTCGTTCTGGAAATCTGTCTCGATACAAACGTACCGCGCCACGACTATTGCCCCATGCTAATCCATACATCAATTGGGCATCTGCCAACTCCGCATTTGTAAACATTGCACTGACTGCAAAACCACGTTCGTGATGAACACTAACCTGTTGATGCTACGTACTGATGTGCTTGATGCTAGTACTGTAGAGGAATGAGTCGCACGTCAACACAAGCGCCGAAGTCAGCATTACCTTCCTTCAATTGGGCCAACTAGCGGTGAATCGAGGAAGTACAGTACATACTGACGAAACTAAAATGAGCTCTAACATGGAAATTAAGCGTTTCTAGGCACATGTCCACATAACATCTTTTCTTTATTTGTGTTTGAGGAATGTTTCCTGAAAGTTTGGCCGTACCTTTTTGTAACACCCTGTATACGCTGAAGAGCCAAAGAAACTGGTACACCCTGAAACCTTCCCGTCTACTCTATATCGCTTTTGTTACGCAACCTTCCCTTCTACAATAACCTTTGAAACGTTCCTTTAGGATTTCTACCTCTTGCTTAATGATAACAAATGAAATCTTCCCTTTCAAATTAATTCTCTTTCTCAGTAATGATAAGTGCAATCTTCGCATACAAATTTAATTGCTGCTTATTAAAAGTGATTTGCTGTGATTATTTCGACGAAACATACTATGTGTCGTCGTCGTGGCCCTCAGTCGTTATCTGCAATAACCCAAAATTGTTCCTTATCTTTTTTACTGTTACTCGATCGCCATATGACTGCTACATCGAACTGTGATGTGGATATACTTACTCTGTTTTACTATACTCTGTTAGCTGCTGGTGGGCTGTCATAATAAGTGGCGGTATTTATTACCAAAGCTGACGTTATTCTTTAATAGCAAAGCTAACGTTATTCTTTAATAGCAAAGCTGACGTTATTCTTTAATTAATTTGACTGAAGTTACGTATTTCATACTTAAACTTTTTCTTGACAACAATAAAATTTTTCAAAGTTTTACGTTGATGGTTTTTGGGATGGATTGTAATCAGTAATACAATATTGCTGCCAAAAATTAATTCTATTCTGAAAACAATTCTTCAAATATTTACTGTTGGCAATGAAACGATTTTACAAACGTTCAAATGGGACTTACTTTTTACAATAATCTTACAACTAGCATTGCGCAAACGTATCTTCAGTAGCCTTTAGTTTCTCAAAAAAAAAATTCAATAATATTAGTTCCTCTTATGATAATAGTTAGCTGATGTATCTATACATCCGTTTAGAATCTCTTGTAAATCATGCCTGTTGGCTGGCAGTCACACCGCTCCTCTCAACCTCTCGCTTCAGACCTGCTACCGACTCGCTTCACTTCTCGCCTACTACTGACTTCCTACGAACGCTAAAGTGCGGTCTCTCCCGCCAACAATGCTTTCTGGTGCAGACAATCCCTGCTACCATTACAAAATGTATCAATGCGCGGTCTTTCCCGCTCTTTTCTGAAAATGTATCCATACGCGGTCTCTCCCGCCCTTTTTAAAATTATATCATTGTGCGGTCTTTCCCGCCAACAATACTTTGGTGCAGATATTCCCTGCTACCAAAATTATTTCCAAACTGATAAATATTAATTATTCCTACTTAATCCTATTAATAAAATATAAACACTTTTCATAAATTGTGGCTTGACAATAGACAATAAAAATATACACGTTTTACAATCCGCCTAATATCGTGTAGGGCCCCCGCGAGCACGCAGAAGTGCCGCAGCACGACGTGGCGTGGACTCGGCTAATGTCTGAAATACCGATGGAGGGAACTGACATTATGAATCCTGAGGACTGTCCATAAATCCGTAAGAATGCGTGGGGGTAGAGATCTCTTCTGGAAAGCACGTTGCAAGGCATCACAGATGTGCTCATTAAGGTTCATTTCTGATAAGTTTGGTGGCCAGCGGAGTTGTTTAAACTCGCAAGACTGCTACTGGATCCGCTCTGTAGCAATTCAGGACGTATGGGTATGTCGGATTGTGCTGTTGGAATTGCCCAAGTCCGTCGGAATGTATAATGGACATGAGTGGATGCAGGTGATTAGACAGGATGCTTACTTATGTGTCACCTGTCAGAGTCGTGTCTAGACGTATCAGGAGCCCCATATCACTCCAAAAGCACTCGCCCCGCAGCCTCCAACAGCTCTGCTGCCATGCAGGGTCCATGGATTCATGAGGTTGTCTCCATACTTGTACACGCCCAATCGCTCGATACATTTTGAAACGAGACTCGTGCGACCAGACAACATGTTTCCAGTCATCAACAGTCCAATTTTGGTGCTGACGGCCCCAAGCGAGGAGTAAAGTTTTGTGTCGTGCATCAAGGGTGCACGAATGGGCCTCGGGCACCGAAAGCCCCCTATCGATGATGTTTCGTTGAATAGATCGCACGCTGACACTTGTTGATGGGTCAGCACTGTGAAATATGCAGAAATTTGCGGAAGTATTGCTCTTCTGTGACATTGAACGATTCTCTTGTTATTGGTCCCGTTTTTGCATCATCTTTTTCCAGTCGCAGCGATGTCGGACATTTGATGTTTCACCTCGGAGATGCTGCGTCCCATCGCTCGTGCGCCGGCTGTAACACTACGTTCAGACTTACTTGAATCTTCATAACCTGCCATTGTGGTAGCAATAACCTAGCTAACAACTGCGCCAGACACTTGTCATCTTATATAGGCTTATATAGGCGTTGTCGATCGCAGCGCAGTATTCTGCCTGATTACATATCTCTGTATTTGAATATGATGCCTATACCAGTTTCTTTGGCGCTTCAGTGTAAATTGGAAATATTAATTTTACATATATAAATTGAATTAAGTACATTTAAATTTTGCGACGAATAAAATAAAATCAAAAGAAATGTTGATAATTGCAGGAAGCGAACCTGCGTCAATGGACTGCCAGTCTGTGCGTTAAATCACTCACCCACTATGCAGTTATGACTGCAGCTCCTCAAAAATCGCACATACCTACACGCGGCTTCAAAGAAAAATACTCTCCTGGTGCTGTGAGCAATATAGCACTCTGACTGCCAGAAAAGATGACATCGGATAAGAGCATGCACATTCGAAAACAGACAGCTGCGCCCTTTGTCTGAGTGGATCATAGTGCAGCTGACTATCGTTTCAGCACTCAACACTGGTTTCTAACTATCGCAGACAGAGTGCTACAAAACATATTTTTGTCCTTTGTATTTGGATACCAGCACATATTCGAAGAGAAATGGCGCAACTTTAGTGCGATTCCCCACTGGCATTCGAAGAGAAATTGCGTAATTTTATTGCGATTTCCAGCTCCCGTTCGAAGGGAAATGGCATAATTCTAGTATGATATTCACGGTGTTCTGTAGCATATTAGCACACGATAACCGGCCGCCACTGTTACATAGGCATCCATTTTCTTCCTTTGATTCGAGTGTAATATGACCTCTGATAGTGGTAAACTGTGCTGCACACTGTTGGCCATGATATTTCTTGTAATTTTCCTCGACAAGTTGTTGGAGCACGTACGTGGCCCCATTGGACACAGAAATGTGAGATGTAGTCTTAATATTTCATATCACCTCCGAAAAAGAATTATATAATCAAGTTTCAATTTGCAGGTGCATGTGTACAGGCTTGGTACATATCGAAAACCTAGCGCCCCAGCACCGTAGTACATCGCAAGAGGAGTCCATACAAAACGATTTCTTTAGTCTCAGGGTTTTACTGATGCAGTTGCCACATTTCCGCACCATACGCCACTGTCCGCGCCATACCCCACTTCACCAATATTCTGCGTTCAGTGCGTACAAGGATTACAAACAAGCAGCTGAAAAAAAAAAACGTTTTCTTGCATTTGTGATACGGCGTCACAGAACCACCAGAGGCCGCTGTAATGTGTATTTGTTCCTGGACAGCCAGTGTCGATCAAGTGAACATCTTCAAGTTACGGATTAACATTACGTCGAGTTAAAAGGAAGATTCCTTGCCGTCAAATACATAGTTATTATCAGTTGCAGATCTGTCGCATACACAAGCACCCATTATCTTATACATTATTACTCAATATGATTTACTGTTAATCCGTGACTCGGAGATGGTCGCTTGGCCGAAACTGGTTGCCCACCAAATAAGTACAGATTACGGCAGTTTGTGATGGTTCCGTGATTCCGTTCTTTAAATACACTGAGAAGCCAAGGAAACTGGTATACCTGTCTAATATCGTGTAAGGCCCCCGCGAGCTCGCAGAAGTGCTGCTACACGATGTGGCACGGACTCAACTAATGTCTGAAGTATTGCTGGAGGGAATTCACATCATGAATCCTGCACTGCTGTCAATAAATCCGTAAGAGTACAAGTGGCTGGAGATCTCTTCTGAACAGCACGTCGCAAGGCATCCCAGATATGCTCAATAACGTTAATGTCTGGAGAGTTTGGTGGCCATCGGAACTGTTTAAATACAAAAGAGTATTCCTGGAGCCACTCTGTAGCAATTCTGGACGTGTGGTGTGTCGCATCGTCCTGCTGGAATTGCTCAAGTCCGTCGGAATGCGCAATGGACATGATTGGATGCAGGTGATCAGACAGGATGCTTACGTACGTGTCACCTGTCAGGGTTGGATGTAGACGTATCAGGGGTCCCGTATCACTCCAATTCCAAACGCCCCATACCATTATAGAGGCTCCACCAACTTGAACAGTTCCCTGCTGACACGCAGGATCCATGGATTCATCTAACATGTTTCCAGTCATCAACAGCCCAATGTCGGTATTGACGGGCCCAGGGAGGCTTAAAGCTTTGTGTCGTACGGTCACGAAGCATACACGAATGCGCCTTCGGCTCCGAAAGCCCATATTGATGATGTTTCGTTCAATGGTTCGCACTCTGACACTTGTTGATGGCCCAGAATTGAAATCTGCAGCAATTTGGGGCAGGGTTGCACTTCTGTCACGTTGAACGATTCTCTTCAGTCGTCGTTGGTGCTGTTCTTGCAGGATCTTTTCCGCCACAAGGATGAAGGAGATGATATTCACGGTACACTCGTGAAATAGTCGTAGGGGAGAATCCCCACTTCACCGCTCCCTCGGAGATACTGTGTCCCATAGCTCTTGCGCCGAGTATAACACCTAGTTTAAACTCACTTAAATCTCGATAACCTGCGCCGGACACTTGTCTTATATAGGCGTTGTCGAACAGCGCAGTATTCTACCTTTTTACATATCTCTGTATGCCCGGGTTCCAGGGTTCGATTCCCGGCGGGGTCAGGGATTTTCTCTGCCTCGTGATGACTGGGTGTTGTGTGCTGTCCTTAGGTTGGTTAGGTTTAAGTAGTTCTAGGGGACTGATGACCATAGATGTTAAGTCCCATAGTGCTCAGAGCCATTTGAACCATTTTACATATCTCTGTATTTGAAAATGCATGCCTATATCAGTTTCTTTGGCGCTTCAGTGTAGATTGAACCTGTGCAGCTATATTTACGGAAAATGTCTTGCGTTAGTATCGCGCTGAACGTAATGGTGTGACGCGTCGTGCTGTGCTACGGCAGGCTCGCTGAACTTCATGCCGCGCACGCTGCGCCTGCTGCGCGACGGCGGCGCCGAGTTCCGGCACGCGTACGTGACGACGCCTATGTGCTGCCCGTCGCGCTCCAGCCTGCTGACCGGCATGTACGTGCACAACCACCACGTCTACACCAACAACGACAACTGCTCGTCGCCGCAGTGGCAGGCCAGCCACGAGACGCGCTCCTTCGCCACCTACCTCTCCAACGCCGGCTACCGCACAGGTACGTCTGCGAAGCCTCATTTCATTGCCAACAGTAAATATTGGCGGAACCTCGCTGTCAGCAACAACGTAGCCACCTAAAACGTAATACTGCAGCACTTTTGGCCTGTAAAACATAGGGAATTTCGACGTGTTGCCTGTCGGCGCTTGTCTCTGCATCTTGGACCGAAGATCGTTAAGGGGTTTCCCTGGTGTTTCGCCGGCACAAGTAGCAAACACTGCCAAGGATTCCCCCTCAATGTTGATAGCGGATTGAAGTCGATACCCTGGTAGAAGATCTCGGGACGAGCGCCAACAGGCAACGCGTCAAGAAATGGCCTCCAACGGCCACATAATGTTTTGCTGGAAATTTTGCACTGGTATTTCCCATTCACTCAATGAGGACAGAGACAGGAACCTGGACTACACTCAAACGCTCATGCCACGCTTTGTTTCTAAATATTTTCACAGTTTGAAAACATCGAAAGTATCAAATTGGTGAGCAAGACGTATAAGAAAGACGATATACCCTCAGACTTCAAGATGAATTTAATAACTCACAGCTGCAAAATACTGACACGAATTCATTACAGACGAATGGAAAACCTGGTAGAAGCCGACCTCGGGGAAGATCAGTTTGGGTTTCGTAGAAATGTTAGAACACGCGGAACAATGCTAACCCTAGTGCTTATCTTAGAAGATAGCAAAGACAAACCTACATTTATATTCCAGTACAAAATTTGACTACATTAAATTTACTACAAAAAAGGTCCTGTTCACTTTTTTCTGCAGAACTAATAGTTTACACATACCAAACAAGAGAAATGAAAATCTTGCACATGAATTCTGAAGACGTTCCAGATTGCATGAAACCTGTCGGTAGTGGCAGTTGAATCACTCTGTATAATTACTCGCAGGTAAGACAGATTCCAGACTGAGGTTCACTGAAAAAATTATCAGGAAATATAGTCCATCAAATAAGATTTATAAACAGTGTGTTCGAACAGTACTTGAATATTTTTCATAAGTTTGGGATCTGCACCGGACTGGATTGACAGAGGACATAGAGAAAATCCAAAGAAGATCAGCACGTTTCGTTACAGATTTATGTAGCAAGCACGAAATCTTCAAAATGGATCAAATGGCTCTGAGCACTATGGGACTTAACATCTGAGGTCATCAGTCCCGCCGGCCGGGGTGGCCGAGCGGTTCTAGGGCTTCAGTCTGGAAGCTCTAAGTTCTAGGGGGCTGATGACCACAGCAGTTAAGTCCCATAGTGCTCAGAGCCATTTTTCATCAGTCCCCTAGAACTTAGAACTACTTAAACCTAACTAAGGACATCACACACATCCATGCCCTAGGCAGGATTCGAACCTGCGACCGTAGCAGTAGCGCGGTTCTGGACTGAAGCGCCTAGACCCGCTCGGCCACAGCGGCCAGCCACGAAAGCTTCCGGCAAATGTTCAGTGAACTCCAGTGACAGACACTACAAGACAGGCGATCTGCTACACGGTATGGTCTCCTATTAAGCGTCTACATTCCTAGAAGATTAAACCGATATATTGCTTCCTCCTACGTATATGTCGCGAAAAGAGTATGATGATAAAAGTAGAGAGATTCGAGGACACGCGCAGGCTTGCCTGCAGTCGCTCTTCCCACGAATCACTAGTGTCTGGAACAGGAAAGGGAGGAAGTGACAGTGCCTCATAAAGTACCCTCCACCACATACTGAAAGTAGGCGTGCAGAAAAAAAGTTCAAATGTGTGTGAAATCTTACGGGACTTAACCGTTAAGGTCATCAGTTCCTAAGCTTACACACTACTTAACCTAAATTACTCTGAGGACAAACACACACACTCATGCCCGAGGAAGGACTCGAAACTCCGCCGGGACCAGCCGCAGAGTCCATGACTGCAGCGCCTTAGACCGCTCGGCTAATCCCGAGCGGCTAAGGCGTGCAGAGTACTGATGTAGATACAAAAAGAAAAATTCAGTAAAATTAGTACGATATACAGCGATAATGGTTGCACAGGCTTTTTTTACAGGGTATTGTTGTTGTTGTGGTCTTCAGACCTGAGACTGGTTTGATGCAGCTCTCCATGCTACTCTATCCTGTGCAAGCTTCTTCATCTCCCAGTACCTACTGCAGCCTACATCCTTCTGAATCTGCTTAGTGTATTCATCTCTTGGTCTCCCTCTACGATTTTTACCCTCCACGCTGCCCTCCAATACTAAATTGGTGATCCCCTGATGCCTCAGAACATGTCCTACCAACCGATCCCTTCTTCTAGTCAAGTTGTGCCACAAACTTCTCCCCAATCCTATTCAGTACCTCCGCATTAGTTATATGATCTACCCATCTAATCTTCAGCGTTCTTCTGTAGCACCACATTTCGAAAGCTTCTATTCTCTTCTTCTCCAAACTAGTTATCGTCCATGTTTCACTTCCATACATGGCTACGCTCCATACAAATACTTTCAGAAACGACTTCCTGACACTTAATCTATACTCGATGTTAACAAATTTCTCTTCATCAGAAAGACTTTCCCTGTCATTGCCAGTCTATATTTTATATCCTCTCTACTTCGACCATCATCAGTTATTTTGCACCCCAAATAGTAAAACTCCTTTACTACTTTAAGTGTCTCATTTCCTAATCTAATTCCCTCAGCATCACCCGACTTAATTCGACAACATTCCATTATCCTTGTTTTGCTTTTGTTGACGTTCATCTTATACCCTCCTTTCAAGACACTGTCCATTCCGTTCAACTGCTCTTCCAAGTCCTTTGCTGTCTCTGACCGAATTACAATGTCATTGGCGAACCTCAAAGTTTTTATTTCTTCTCCATGGACTTTAATACCCACTCCGAATTTTTCTTTTGTTTCCTTCACTGCTTGTTCAATATACAGATTGAATAACATCGGGGAGAGGCTACAGCCCTGTCTCACTCCCTTCCCAACCACTGCTTCCTTTTCATGCCCCTCGACTCTTATAACTGCCATCTGGTTTCTGTACAAATTGTAAATAGCTTTTCGCTCCCTGTATTTTACCCCTGCCACCTTTAGAATTTTAAAGAGAGTATTCCAGTCAACATTGTCAAAAGCTTTCTCTAAGTCTACAAATGCTAGAAACGTAGGTTTGCCTTTCCTTATTCTAGCTTCTAAGATAAGTCGTAGAGTCAGTATTGCCTCACGTGTTCCAATATTCCTACGGAATCCAAACTGATCTTCCCCGAGGTCGGCTTCCAACAGTTTTTCCATTCGTCTGTAAAGAATTCGCGTTAGTATTTTGCATCCGTGATTTATTATATTAAACTGATTGTTCGGTAATTTTCACATCTGTCAGCACCTGCTTTCTTTGGGATTGGAATGATTATATTCTTCTTGAAGTCTGAGGGTATTTCGCCTGTCTCATACATTTTGCTCACAGGGTATTAGCAAAGATAAATTCGGGAGCTGCTGAATGACATTATTGACAGAATGAATGTGGCCGTTTGACAAGCAACTTTCAAGATATACAGGTGAAAAATAAACTGTAGAAATGGATTTTGTGTGGGTAGTCGGTCGTAGGCTAATATATCAGTGAACGCGCAGCGAAAGCAAGAAGACGCACATGAGGCTGCCTACTATACCGCTTGCGCCGCGCACAGACGCGCGGGCCGAGGCTCGGCTGCCGGCCCCTTTGGCTCAGCTGCCGGAGTGCCGCCGCCGCCGCCGCTGCGGCCGCCGACCCTGCCGCCTTCCGAGCGGCCTCCGCTGACGTCACGCATCCTTGGCAAGGTCAGCTCCGCCCCCGCGCGCCAGCCTCACGCGGCCGTGACCACCGCCACCGCCACGCGGCCTGCCCGCAACCCGTAAACCGTCCCACAGCCCGATAACGAGGGCGAGAGCCGTCCTCTCACGGGACGTGGAAACGTTCGTGAACAGGGAGCTAGTGACGTCAGAGAGTGCAGTTCCATAGTTCAATACGTTGCAGAGCGTGAAAGGAAGAGTCTACCACTTCAGACTTATGCCTCGCGGAGAGGAACTTGACCAGTGGGATGCAGCATCGCTTTTACACCACAAGCAGAACTTAGGAGATGCCATATTGGATAATGTATATGAAATTAAATGTACTTGGTGGTTTCTTATTATAGCGCACGTTGTAAATATAAACTGCTTTACGTAAATGGATCTCATGAAAATGTGTCGTTTTTGATCCGATTTGTTTATAATAAAAAGACGGGAAACTACGTATCGGTATCCAGAATGGGATTTTCACTCTGCAGCGGAGTGTGCGTTGATATGAAACTTACTGACAGATTAAAACTGTGTGCCGGACCGAGACTCGAACTAGGGACCTTTGCCTTTAGCGGGCAAGTGCTCTGCCAACTGAGCTACCCAAGCACGACTCACGACTCGTCCTCACAGCTTCAATTCTGCCAGTACCTCGTCTCCTACCTTCCAAACTTCACAGAAGCTCTTCTGCGAAACTTGCAGAACTGGCACTCCTGGAAGAAAGGATATTGCGGAGACATGGCTTAGCCACAGCCTAGGGGATGTTTCCAGAATGAGATTTACACTCTGCAGCGGAGTGTGCGCTGATATGAAACTTCCTGACAGATTGAAACTGTGTGCTGGACCGAGACTCGAACTCGGGACCTTTGCCTTTCACAGTCAAGTGGTCTACCAAGACTCGAGTCTCGGTCCAGCACACAGTTTTAATCTGTCAGGAAGCTACGTATCGGTGCTTAACGGCTTCTCGTATTTGATGCTTTAGTATTACGACTTGTGAGCTATGAAAGAATGCGGTTTCAGTGCCACGGTGCATTGATGGTTTAAGAAAAATGTGTCATTTTGGTACCATTTGTTATGTGTACTCATAAGATGATAATCGCTTTCGAAGTACTTAATCCATTAGACCAGAAGTGTACAGACTTCTACTACAGCAGGATGAAAATCTCATATTCTGACTCCATATCGGACGCAAGCCAAAAAAAAAAAAAATATTAATTGGTTCACGTCATTTGTTTCACAAACATTCGCTTTATTTAACAAATATAGATACAACAATGTATTCTCAAAAGAACTAACTCATACAAGCGTCCGTCCTCTCCTTTCTGGTAGAAAATGAAAGATGCGAGAAAAGAAAAGGAAGAAAAAGGTAGAAGGACGACAGTGAATTGCGGGCTGCGTCAGATCAACTTCGGGCCGCAGTCTGTGCATCTCTATACATTTGTACATGTTATATACTACAACTTGGAAAACACCGTCAAGTGGAAATTGTAGCGTAACTAATAAAGTCGTGAAACGACGAAGGTCAAGGTTATAGGTACATATCCGAAAATCATCCATATTTTTGTGTTTTCTTCTTATTAATGTAATAGAATAATGATCTGCAGTACCCAATGTTATTTATTATAAATAAGAGCGTCTCCATACAAGATAGAGTATCTTCGATACTGTCTACATCTACGTCACTGGCTGGTTCCCTTGTAGTTCAGTGCAGCTTACACCACAAAGAGAACAACATGGCTAGCACGTGGTCACGAGAATAAATGTGTTTTTTAATAGAGTCAATCGAGAAGGAGCAGGGCTCGTACAACGTTTAAAGTAAGAATTACAACAACAAACGTTGTCTATCCGAGACGCTATCCCGTGTATTTGACAAAGTGAAATTGTGGCCGCCGGAACCTACAGATATCAAAGGAAAGCCAAACAAATTTTGTTAATATGCAGAACATGTACAATGTGGAAAGCATAGAAATAAGAGAAAGCAGTAGAAGTAGAGCCAAGGTAGATGAGATATTTTACTATTCAAATGGCTCTGAGCACTATAGGACTTAACTTCTGTGGTCATCAGTCCCCTAGAACTTAGAACTACTTAAACCTAACTAACCTAAGGACATCACACAACACCCAGTCATCACGAGGCAGAGAAAATCCCTGACCCCGCCGGGAATCGAACCCGGGAACCCGGGCGCGGGAAGCGAGAACGCTACCGCACGACCACGAGCTGCGGACTATTTTACTATTGATGTAGCATTTTATAATAAGCTTTTTCCAGAAGTGATTTGTAGCATACTTTGTTATCATTCCATTCTTAATCATACCATAGGTACTTTCGTCTACTAGCATCGTCTACCATCGATAATTCCAGAATCTTCTTCGCGATTTGCTCCGTTCTTCTTCGACGAACGCTGGCAGAGTGAACACAGATATTTTACGCGCGTCCATTTTCGTGAACAGTGCGCTTTGCTATCAGATACAGCCGACGACTGCCGCTGGAGAGCGCTGCGTTTGCGAACCACGGAGGGGAGCACCTTATATTCCAAGATATGTAGCAGGCCGTTTCAGAGCGTACAGCAACCACGACGAATGCTATGCACGGTGTGCTTCACGATCAGAAACATTTCCTGTGTGAGGATGACTTAAGCCGTTAGACTGTTCGGCCAGCGTTAACAAATTGAATAATTACGCCTGTTTGTAATAAACTAGATTTTCCCCGATGTCAATACAGTAATAGGTTTACCTGCTAACTTCACAGCTGCGTACTTGTTCATTTTCCCTGTCTGTTTAAATAAACAGATTCCGAAAATTTGCGCTTCATATGACCTTGTAATTAACTTTAAAAAGATTTTTCTAAGCCCAAGACTCGTCCAGTAGTTCTCATTGCAGCAGGTGGCTCCAGTCACGAAGAAAGCCCGCTTCGGCCAGCTGGAAAACCCACTTCGCATTCTTACCTAGCAGTCCGCTACTCCGACTCTCGTCCCGTTTAACGTTCGCTATCCTACCCTGCAGTGGTTTACTAGGCATGATCGTATTACAGATGGTAGACCGCGCCATCCAAAGACCTTTGAATTGATTTACCAGCAGTGATAAAGTAAATGCCTCCATTTTTTTGTAGTTTTGTTTTACAAGAAAAGTAAATGTCATATACACAGGGTAACGGCTATAATATTCACTTACAGTCTGATGCTTTTCAGAATAATGACCATCTTTGTCCACCGTTTTTTCCATCTTGAAACAAGGGCACCTATATGTGTGTGGTAAAAATTATGGTACTACTTCCTCAGCCACTGGCGCCAAGTATTTTTCAAGGCCACCGTGTCTTCAAAATAATGACTCGTCTCCGCCTACACTGAAGCGCTGCAACAGACTGGATTCAGTTATTTTCCTCACCTTTTTATCCTCGTCGATCAAAATTTTGGGCAAATAACGTGCACAAATCTTGGAATAGCCCAGTTTTTCAAAATGTCTGTCATACTGCCTTTACCAGTGGGTAACTGGCTACACAATTTCATCTGACGTTGCCCGGTGGTCGTCACGGATGATTTCGTCGACGTTACTGAAGTAGCTGGTTATGTAAATTGAAGGTAGAGGAGGAGAAACGAAAGGAAAGGGAAGGAGCTATTAATATCGGCTGCATCGGGATTTTATGCGGAATCAGTGTCGACGAGCCCCCCCAGGGGGCCACAACTCTTTTGTGGACACGTGCGTAGCGAGCACGGGACCCCGAGCTAATGTGGCCCTCCTTCCTTTCCGGGCTGCATACCTTCCCTTCCCTTTCCGCATCCCTCCCCGTCCCCCATCATCGCCCCCCCTCTCACCTCTGGCTCTTTCCTTCCCTTTCTCCCCCTCTGGGAGTATGGTTTGTGCCTACATCCGGAGACGGACGCTCGAAACTGTTCCAAATTCCTTGCTTTCTAGACTTGCAAGTCCTCGTCCTTCCTCTGTCCTTCTCTTTTCCTTCCCTCTTCTCCTTGCCCTTTTCTCCGCTGCAGCGTTTGAGACCCCCTCTTCTTTCCTTTCCCTTTCTCTTTTTTCCTCCCTGTGCGTGTCTGAAGGCCGACCCACGCACTTCCATGCGTAGCCGGTGACGGGGTAACGCGTAATTCCCCGCCCCGGGTAGACAGGTAGGACACGTACGTACCCCCTGGTAACGGCCAGGCCCAGGGAGGGGTGATTACCCGAGCTAATACCTTCCGAAAGTGCCGATTGGTCCCTCCGTCCGTTTGTCGGGAGGTGTGACCTGAGGTGTGAACAATCACCTAAGGCGGGTGTGCCCTCGGTGAGGGCCCCCACAAGGGAGGAGCGCGCCATCGGAGACGCCGGTAATCATGGGGGATTCTTCCGCAATGGTTTCCTCACCTTCCACTATGTCTGCTCACAAACGTGAGTTCACTGAGTCTCAGCCACAGACGGTTCTTCCATCGTTGCCACAGTTCCTTGTTGTTTCTCGGTCTGACGAAGGTCACGACTTTTCCACGGTCAACCCTTTCATTATTCAGAAAGGTGTCGACGCAATTGCGGGTCCTGTAAAGTCTTGTTCCAGATTACGGAATGGCACCCTGTTGTTAGAAACACACAGTGCCCTCCAGGCTCAAAAATTGCTGTGTACTTCTCTGCTCCACACCTTCCCTGTCCGGGTGGAACCGCACCGTACCTTAAATTCCTCGCGTGGAGTCGTTTATACACGCTCCCTCGATGGATTGTCTGACGAAGAAATTCAGCACTACCTGTCTGACCAGGGCGTCACGGCTGTTCATCGGGTTATGAAAAGGGTTGACTCGAACATCATTCCAACCCGCACTGTCTTCTTGACATTTGACAAAGTTCAACTCCCATCAAAAATCAAAGCAGGCTATGAGATAATTTCCGTTCGCCCTTATGTCCCAAACCCTACGCGTTGCTATCGATGTCAGCGGTTCAATCACACCAGCCAGTCCTGTTCCAATCCGGCCAAATGTGTTACGTGTGGCAAGGATGCCCATGAGGGTGCTTGTCCACCTCCATCCCCTCGCTGCATCAACTGTATGGGTGACCACGCTGCTTCCTCTCGAGATTGCCCCGTTTTTAAGGACGAAAAGCTCATCCAGGAAATAAGAGTGAAGGAAAAGGTGTCGACCTTTGCTGCTCGAAAGTTACTCGCCAGTCGACAGCCCACTGTGCCTCAGAAAGGAAAATACAGCACTGTCCTTGCTTCTCCTCGGCCAACAAAGGAGGCGGCCATGCAGACTTGCGACCTCACATTTAGTACCACGGTCGTCATATCGGCCAGCGCAAAGATCGCCCGTTCAACCTCACCACTTTCGCCTGCCCACTCTATGGCCCACCCTTCGTCGGGTTCTGCTAAATCTCGAGCCCAAAAGTCAGACGCCAAGTCTTCGAAAAAAGAGCATTCTCGTGAAGAGTTTTTACGTACTGCAACTTCACAACCATCGGTTCCTCCATCATCTAAACATCATACTTCCAAGAAGGCTACGAAGAAACACAGTTCCTCTCCTTCTCCGCCAAGGCGTGTCCCATCTACAGCACCACCTGGCGGAAATCGCCCTCGGCCATCTTCTGTGTCGCCGAGGCGCACTGCTGGTGGCCGGTCAACTGGCCGATCGTTGGTGGCAGGAGCTGCTCCTGACCAACCTATGGATCAGGATCTTCTGCCTTCGACTTAATGCCGTTCCATGCTGTCGGTCGCAAGCTCTGAGCAGTCGTTGAGTTGACAGCACCCTTGGTCACGTTCCTCCATTTTCTGTTCACCCGATGTCCATTATCCACTGGAATATCCGCGGCATTCGCGCCAATCGGGATGAATTGTCGATCCTCTTACGATCCTACTCGCCGGTCATCTTCTGTCTTCAGGAAACAAAGCTGCGTCCCCATGACCGCTTTGTTCTCCCTCATTTTCAGTCCGTCCGATATGACTTCCCCTCTGTTGAAGGCACTCCAGCCCATGGAGGACTCATGATTCTGCTCCATGATACTCTCCATTATCACCCAATCCCCTTAAACAGTTCCTTCCAAGCTGTCGCCGTCCGTCTTTCCCTTTCTGGATACACGTTCTCTCTTTGTACGGTATACATTCCATCGTCTACACCAATGGCACGAGCTGATCTCCTTCATCTTCTTGATCAGCTTCCACCCCCCTATTTGCTGGTTGGGGACTTCAATGCCCACCACCCGCTTTGGGGATCTCCACATCCTTGTCCACGTGGCTCACTATTGCTAGACGTCTTCCACCAAGCGGATCTAGTCTGCCTCAACACTGGGGTCCCCACATTTTTGTCTGCCTCCACGGCAAATTTATCTCATTTGGACCTTGCGGTCGGTACTGTTCCGCTAGCTCGGCGCTTCGAATGGTTCACCCTTGATGATACACACTCCAGTGAGCACTTTCCGTGTGTTCTTAGACTGCAGCCTCAACTGCCATATATGCGCCCGCGGCGCTGGAAGTTTGCCCAAGCCGATTGGACACTTTTTTCGTCTCTAGCGACATTCGATGACCGTCGCTTTCCCAGCGTCGACGATGAGGACACACATGTTACCGACGTTATTCTCACAGCTGCGGAACGTTCAATACCACGCACCTCCGAATTGCCCCGGCGCCCCCCAGTTCCTTGGTGGAACGAGGCATGCCGTGACGCCATACGTGAGCGGCGACGTGCTCTTCGCATTTTCCGTCACCATCCAACTTTGGCCAACTGTATCCGATATAAGCAGCTCCGTGCGCGATGCCGTCGCGTCATCCGCGATAGCAAGAAGGCAAGCTGGAAATTCTTTATTAGCTCATTTAACATCTTCACTCCCTCCTCGGAAGTTTGGAGTCGGCTTCGACGGTTCTCAGGCGCGCCTAGTTTCTCCCCGGTCTCTGGGCTCACTGTCGCGCATGATACCTTAGTGGACCCCGTCGCAATTTCTAACTCATTGGGTCAGCACTTTGCTGAGATTTCGAGCTCTTCAAATTACCCGCCAGCGTTTCTCCCGAAGAAACGTGCAGCGGAAGTGCGACATCTTGCTTTCTCCTCTCAAAATCACGAAAGCTACAATACTGTTTTCTCCATGCGGGAACTCCGACATGCCCTCTCTTCTTCTCGCTCCTCCGCCCCAGGACCGGATGGTATCCATGTCCAAATGTTGCTGCATTTATCAACCCATAGCCTGCGTTACCTCCTTCGCCTTTATAATCGAATTTGGACCGACAGTACCTTTCCCTGGCGATGGCGGGAAGCTATTGTCATTCCCGTTCCGAAACCTGGAAAGGACAAACATCTCCCCTCTAGCTATCGCCCCATTTCTCTTACGAGTAGTGTCTGTAAGGTTTTGGAGCGTATGGTGAATTACCGTTTAGCTTGGTGGCTGGAATCCCGCAGTCTTTTAACACCAGCCCAATGCGGATTCCGAAAGCATCGTTCTGCCGTTGACCATCTTGTTGCTCTCTCCACTTATATCATGAACAATTTTCTCCGGAAACGCCAAACGGTAGCAATATTTTTTGATCTGGAGAGAGCATACGATACCTGTTGGAGGACAGGCATCCTCCGCACACTGTTCTCTTGGGGCTTTCGAGGCCGGCTGCCCCTTTTTCTTCGCGAATTTATGGCAGAGCGCACATTTAGGGTGCGGGTGAACACTACTCTCTCCCGTACTTTCTCCCAAGAAAACGGGGTACCCCAGGGCTCCGTGCTGAGTGTTGTACTGTTTGCCATCGCCATTAATCCAATTATGGATTGTCTCCTTCCTGATGTCTCGGGCTCCCTCTTTGTGGACGATTTTGCGATCTACTACAGCTCTCAACGGACCAGCCTTCTTGAAAGACGTCTTCAAGGATGTCTCGATCGCCTCCACTCGTGGAGCATCAAAACCAGCTTCCGTTTCTCACCCAGTAAGACCGTTTGTGTTAATTTTTGGCGACGTAAGGAGTTTCTTCCGCCCTCCTTACATCTAGGTCCTGTCAACTTCCGTTTTCCGACGTCGCTAAATTCTTGGGTCTTATGTTTGACAAAAAACTGTGCTGGTCCTCCCACGTTTCCTATCTTTCGGCTCGCTGTCTGCGTTCCCTTAACACCCTCCGTGTCCTGAATGGTACCTCCTGGGGAGCGGACCGAGTGGTCCTTCTCCGCCTCTATCGCGCCTTAGTGCGCTCGAAATTGGATTATGGAAGCATAGTCTACTCCTCTGCTTGGCCGTCTATTCTTCGGCGTCTCGACTCTATCCACCACCGTGGATTACGTTTAGTGTCTGGAGCTTTTTACACCAGCCCTGTGGAAAGCCTTTATGCTGAGACTGCTGAACCTCCGCTATCCAATCGGCGGGCAGTCCTTCTGAGTCGTTATGCTAGCCATCTGTCTTCCATGCCTGCTAATCCAGCCCATGACCTTTTTTTCGACGCCTCCTTTGATGTTGGGTATGCAGGCCGCTCCTCTTCCCTACTACCCCCGGGAGTCCGCTTCCGTCAACTGCTCCATTCTCTTTCCTTCCGTTTTCCTAAAACCTTCTTGACAACTTGGGGTACAGCACCGCCTTGGCTCCGTCCCCGGATCGACTTGCTCAGAGACCTATGTCAATTTCCCAAGGATGGTACCCATACACTTGTTTATCATCGGGCATTTGCTGCTCTATGTGCACAAATGACGGAAGCCACATTTATTTACACCGACGGCTCGAAAACATCGTTAGGTGTAGGGAGTGCCTATATTGTTGGCGACACCCCAAATCACTTTCGGCTTCCCGACCAGTGTTCGGTTTATACTGCGGAGCTTTACGCTGTTCTCCAGGCTGTCCACTACATCCGCCGCCATCAGCGGATACAGTACGTAATCTGCTCAGATTCTCTCAGCTCTCTCCTAAGTCTCCAAGCTCTTTACCCTGTGCACCCTCTGGTCCACCGGATTCAGGACTGTCTGCGCTTGCTCCACCTGGGGGGCGTCTCAGTGGCGTTCCTCTGGCTCCCGGGACACGCTGGTATCTGTGGGAATGAGGCGGCCGATATAGCGGCCAAGGCTGCAGTCTCTCTTCCTCGGCCAGCTATTCAGTCTCTTCCGTTTACCGATCTACGGAGCGGTTTATGTCGCCAAGTTGCTCATTTATGGCATGCGCATTGGTCAACACTTCCCCATAATAAATTGCGGGAAGTGAAAGCCCTTCCTTGCGCTTGGACCTCTTCCTCCCGAACGCGTCGTCGGGAGGAGGTAATTATAGCTAGACTCCGGATAGGGCACTGTCTTTTTAGTCATCGACATCTTTTAAGCGGTGATCCTCCCCCACTCTGTCCCCACTGCTCTCAGCTGTGGACGGTCAGACACCTTTTAATTGAATGCCCCTATTTTAATCCGTTACGCTCCCGTCTACAGCTATCGCCTGATCTATCGTCGATTTTAGCAGATGACACGCGCTCAGCTGACCGCGTTCTACAGTTTATTAGTGACAGTGAAATGACGTCAGTCATTTGAAGCTTTCTTTGGGGACAACCAACCCCTTTCTATAGTGGATTTTTAAGCATTCCTTCTGCCTTTAGTTTCTCAAATTTTATGACTTTGTTCCCATTGCTGCTGATTTTAAATTTCGTTTTTTTCCTGTTTTCTACGTCACGGGCTGGGCGCTGATGACCATAGAAGTTTTGCGCCCTAAAACCACAAACAAAAAAAAAAACAAAAAAAGTGTCGACGAGTGAAAATGTGTACCAAACCTGGACTCGGACCCGGGATCTTCTGCTTACTATGCAGTCACGTTAACATCTCCATACTCCTTCTTCTGCCTTTCATGAACACGAGTGGACGTTTCACTAAGAATTCAACCACAGAACACTGTCTTGTACGTACATCAATGTCAGCCATTTTCTAAACTTAGGCAAGTGCTGAAATCTGTTGATTTACGACGCTGTTACTGGAATGAGCGTAGAGCAAGTTTTGCAAACTCCCTACCAGGATGTAACTTCGCACTCTTCGCATACAGTAATCATTGCGGGAAGAGAAAGAAGCATTTGATGGCAGGAAAGTCCTAAAACTGACAAGGAAATTAATCCCAAACCTTTTGTATTTGTTGTCTGACCCTTACCACTGAACTGCCAAGCTATGTTCACAAAATTTAGTAGATATAATTGTAACCTGCAGACAGTCAGAATGTTTGAGCTCTGCAATTCGTTCTCCACTTTTCCAGGCTACTGATAGCCAACCTCTAGTACCGTCCATTAAGTTTTACTTCAGTAAGTGACTACCTACCGTGCCATCTTCATCCTCCCAACATGTCTCAGCACCGGCAAGAGATGGAATCCCAGTGAGCTTGTATAGCTTCTGCACACCCTATCGCAACCTGAAGTAACTCGTTTACTGCAGAACCCACATTTTTCGCGTGTGCAGATGCACACCTACCGGAGCAGCACGCTCAGCAGCAGACACGTGTAGTGGTTCGCCACTTCGTCAGGCACCTGGCAATATTCTTCCTAGCACAGACTACTGGATCTGGCTCAGATGCTAGAGTTTTCTGTGGTATCGTCTAGAGATCGCAGTGCCACACCGCAACACATATCGGTACCACATACGATAGCGAGCTTTCGCTGTAATCCTCAACGACGTTTGAGGGGCGCGCGTGAAGGCCATGTCTTCCCTCTGAACACAGCAGCACCCTCGTACCGGAAGTCAATATAGAGCCGAGCACGGGAACGCTCTGCTCCAGTTCGTGATCTCATCTGAAGCAGTCGACATCACAGTGTAGGACCAACAAGTTGTTAAAGTGTCTGATGAACTTGTACTTCATTAAAAGTTGAACAATGTATCTCATGAGAACATTTTGTTAATTAGTGGATCAACTAATGCTTTGCTAATCAATGACACTCGTAAATTCTCCAATACTCCTGTGGCAACGAAGTGTGTCAAAGTTAATTAAATCTTTTTTTCATTTAGGTAACAAATGAATATTTCTTTTATTCTAGTTTGATCGTCCTTCTCCTAGAGCAATAAAAGAACCCTCAGTTATGACTGGACTAAAGTAGTTTCGTCTGGTCCCAATAACTTCTACCTGGTGTCTTGCAGTACGAGATGAGCGAAGTGGCTTGATGGATTAGACATTGGAGTCCCATTAGGGCCGAACGGGGGTATAATCCCCGTCTGAGGTTCCTCAGTAAAGAACATAATATCGCAGGGTTCCACTTTTCCTGTAGAAATTGTGAAATTTGACGCTCCATAGATTCTAGGAGTCGGCGAAAAATACCATAAATCGTGTCACCTTGATAGCAGCTCATAATAGGCAGAGCGAAATGAAATTAATGATCTGAGTTGAAAGTAACAGAGAAAAATCGCAAAATATTCACGAATTTCTTAAAGTATTAGTTGTGTTATTACATATGCTCTATGTGTCCACGAGCAACATTGTGTTATTACATATGCTCTGTGTGTCCACGAGCAACAGGACGAACAACGTGTAGGCGTAAAGCAAATTCGTCATAAACTATGTGTAACGTCTGGACATTGGCATAAGTCACTGTAACTTATATTCTGTTCTGCAGCTCATCAATGTCACGAGGTAAATAGAGGGTGAAAACACTGTCCTTCACATACCCCCACAAGAAAAAATCGAATTAGGACCCGTCTGGAGATACCAAAACTGTAGGCGCCCTATCCAGCGTCCAGGCAGCGTGTCTTGAGCAATTGTCCTACAGCGTTGTGTCAGTGTCGTGGCGCTCCATCTTGTTGTAATATGAAGTCGTTAGAGTCCTCCTCAAATTGCAGGAAAATCCAAAGCTCCAGTATTCGAAGATAGTTCATTTCAATTACTGTGTTTTCCTCAAAAAAGAAGGGATCATAACTTTTTCATAAGAAGTGATACATTTCGGGCAAGTGTCTTTCACGCTCACCATTTGCTGAAAAGTTCTGTAATCCCCGCCAGCCACCGCTCCGGTTTCGTAATTATTACACTCTAAAATGTATTTGTTCTTTTTTCTGTTCACCCGGTATTTTTCACTTGGAAAATCATTCTGTTATGTTACTGTTGCTGTTGCGGTCTTCTGTCAGAAAACAGGTTTGTTGCAGCTCTCTACACAGCTCCCCATTTCTGTATAACTACTGCAACCTACATCCACCCGAAACTCCTTACTACAGACAAGCGCTGGTTTCCATCTACGTCTTTTACACCTACACTTCTCTCCATTACCAAATTGAGGAATCGTTGATGCCTCACAATGTGTCCTATCAACCGATCCCTTTTATTAGTAACTTGTGCCAAAATTTCTTTTTTTTCTAATCCATTCAGATCCTATGCATTATTTTTAAGATCTACCCATCAAATCTTCGGCATTCTTCTGTCGTTGTACTATATTTCACCACATTACAACGATTTTTAGTTCACTCTACAGCTGTCGATAGACGTGGAATTTAAATCGTTACATTTTACGGGATACTTATTCTAACAAGGCCAACGAGCTTCGTCGAATGTATGGCAGATTGTCATCGAAGAAAACGACGTCATTGATGTGATATACTGAGTCCCTGAAGGGGAGCATTTGGTGTCCTAGAAGCTCAACATTGCATTTCCATTTTAATTTCTCCAGATGATCCAAAGCGTGTTATGATATTTCGCTTCATTCGTCGCAAAGCCGACTCCACCTTTGACAGTACTCTTATCACCTGGAATGCATGGCATAACGCTCCAGTGTCCAACCATACGACCAACCTAGCTCAGCTCAGGATTAAAGAACACTTGATGCCGTTCAACAACCCATACTAAATGCAATTACTAACTCTTTTACTAGCCATAAATGAAGACAAGTCCAACTGTCCTACCACCTGACACACACACACACACACACACACACACACACACACACACACACACACACACACACACACGAGTTCAAAACGAAATCTGTGGTTAATACGCCCTCATGCTGAGTACGCTAAGTCCGACGTCCATTGTGGCCCCACTCCTTCCACTGGTCGATGCTTTTGTATCCTCCAGTTGGACTTTACGCAGTTACCCGTCTCTAGGCTGCCAATTTACACCAATATATTTATACCAGAACATACATACCATAAATTTCCATATCGTTAATGCTGGCTAAAATCTAAAAGATATCTACCTTTTTGCAAATAAATTTGATGTGTTGCAGTGAGATGTAAGCCTAATAGTTTGCTCAAAATTGCTAGAAAGACAACTAATAATGTTTCATAACTTAATTATATTATTCATTGCGTCCAAAACTTAGTAATAACAAAGTGATACTTTATTACTATTTTGGGAGATAAGTTTCCCTTTCTGCAGCTACAATCTCTTCGTCTTAAAAGCGATACCTGACACTCAGGAACGTGGCCCTTAGATCATACGGCGTGGATATTGTTTTCTTCTAAATATTATAGTGCAATGCAAAGTAGTTTACTGTTTCAGAATAAAGTTTTGTAAATGTGTAACTGCAACAAAGCTAGATGCAGACCAGAATAGGATACTTTTTGCGGAAATGAAAGCACAGTCAAGTTCCTGTAACTGGCGCGCCTAATCCTTTCGATTTTTATTGGTAAAACAGTAAAAATGTGATTGATGTAAATTAGAATCTCGAGTAGAACAGTGTTAACAAAATAGATCACTACTTAATTAGCTGAGGAAACTGTCTCTGGCAGGTCTGTTTAATATACAAATTAACTTTCGACATGACCCTACGAACAATATGCTCAATGGAAACGAAAGCGAAGGTCACTGCTATTCGTAAACGAAGAATACGACAGAAAATAAATTCTATATTATACAGGGCGTTTCAAAAAGAAAGAGCAGATTTCAAACATTTATTTCTCAAAAACTACAAATGATAGAAACACAATTCAAACGTTTCTTGTCAGAGAAAGGTTCAAAGTTTTTCAATGGTCCGCGCAGAAGTTCCATGCAAATCCGCAGTGGCGCTGGCGTTTGTTTGTAGGAAAATGGCGACGACACCACAGGAACGATCATTTTGTGTGCTGCAATTTGCAAAGTTAGAGTCCATTGTTGGTGTGCAACGTGCATAAAGGACTGTGTTTATGTCCCACCCATGCCCGCTACTCTTCAAGAGGTACGACATCGAATTGTTGCGGCCGTGAATTCGGTAACTAAAGACCAGTTGCGTCGTGTGTGGCAAGAAATGAGATACCGGTTTGATATTTGTCGTGTAACAAATGGTGCTCATATTGAGGTACAGTTTTGATATTTGTTGTGTAACATTTGGTACTCATATTGAGTGAAGGACCGTTGGAATTGTGTTTCTATCATTTGTAGTTTTTGAGAAATAAATGTTTGAAATCTGCTCTTTCTTTTTGAAACGCCCTGTATATTAGGCTGTTGTACTTATTGCGAAATTGTGACAGGTTTTTTTCATTTTTGTTTTCATAAAATTCTGAATGATCTCATGTGTTTGAATGGAAGAACAAGATCGAAATGCTCGAATCCCTCCTCTTCAAGATGTCTATCAAAGAAGCAACGACAGAAATAAAAGAAAGTTTCAGTAAAGGTATTAAAACAGAAGTTGAATGTATATCAGTGGTGAGATTCACTGAGGACGTTGTTGTCATCATTGAAAACGAGGAAGAACTACAGGAGCTGTTGAATGGAACGAAGAGTCTAATGAGCATGGAATATAGGTTGAAACTGAACAAACGAAAGGTGAAATGAATAATGGCAAACATAAATGAGGTTAGCGATAAATTTAACATCAGAATTGCGTACCACCTTGTAGGCGCAGCGAAAATATTTTACTATTCTGGAATCAAAATAACCCATGGCGGACCAAGCAATAAGGATAAAGAAGCACACCAGCACGGGTAAAGAGGGTAAGATGCATTAATGTCGTAGGGCTTAATTTCAAGAAGAAATTTCCTATATTATCGTTTGGAGCACGGCATTTGTAAAAGTGAATCGAGGACTGTGAGAAAAGTGGAAAAGAGAATAATAGAAGCGTTTGAAATATAATGTTACATAAGGCGCCTTAAGTGGACAGATAAGATAAAAAATTAGAAGGTTCTTCGCAAAATCAGCGAGGAAAGGAATACGTGCAAACCACCGACAAGAAGAAAAGATATAACGAGAGAACATGTGTTAAAACCTCAAGGAATAAGTTCCATGCTTCAAGGGGCGATCAAAAAGATTTCTTTAGGAGGCCTTACAGTCCAGAATCGGTACTCCACTCATTCAAAATCGCCGTGAACACTGAGGCAGTCATCCCACCGGATCACCGTGTCCTGGTGCGTGAGGGAGGTCCTGCCTGCCTGCTGCTCACCCTCGTCCAATGAAACTGCCGGCGTTTCAGGGCCTTTTTGAGGTACAGATGGTGTGATAATCGTGTGGGAAGATAGCGGGACTATAGGGTGTATGCTCGAGTCTCCCGCTTGCATTGGCGTACCTTCTGCGTTACGACGTTTGCGATATGGAGACGGGCGTGATCATAAAACAGCTAATTCCCTTGTCGCAGTTTTTCGATTCCACAATTGTGGTTTTCAACATATGTATTACCTCGTACACATTCTCCATTCTCCGATGGGTATCTACTCGCGTTTGTCCTTCAGCATCCAATAAAAGAATAACAGCATTATGGTCCTATTCGGACGCATTACATAATAACGTCACCACAGTTCACGTTTCCATAATTACGGAACACGTCGGAAAAACACAAATGTCACACTAATGTCTTGCCTACATGTCGGTGCATCGGAGTCGCGCTACGGCGTATATTCGCTGCGGCAACGACCTGGTAAACCCCTGTCCTTCAGGTAGCCCCACAACCAGAAACCACAGGGAGTGCCGGCGAAGCATTTGGGAACGATCGACTGATAATTCGATCGTTTCCAAATGTGTTTCGAAGACGCAGATGACTTCCACAACTGATGTACGGTGGGGCCCCATCTTGCATGAAAATCGTTGAGTTCAATGCGTCTCTCTCGTGTAGGGCGGGTACGACATGCTGCCGAAGCATATCACAGTAATGCTGGCCAGTCACACTGCACGTCTTTGGTCTTTCAAACAAGAATGGATCAACGATGAACGTAGCCGTGAAGCCACACCATACGGTGACCCGTTCACCAAAAAGAGGAAATTCATGCACCGAGACTAGAAGTGAAGATCCCCGCCCCCCGGCAACTCCGTGTGCTCACCTCACCCGCCAGAGAAAAATGAGCTCCATCTGTCCTTAGGATGGTCCAGGGCCAGCCCTCGTCAACTTCAGCTCTTGCGAGAAATTGGAGAGCGAAGTAAACACGTCTTGTGCGTCCTGTGGTGGGAGCTGCTGTACGATATGGATCTTGCACGGATAGCATCTGAGAATGATTCGAAGCACCTTCCGTACAGTTGACCGTGGGATGTTAAACTGTCGTGACACAGCACGCGCACTGTCTGACGATCGGGACTGCGTGCAGCGTTGTCTGCCGTAGCAAAAGCGATTTTATCAACCACCTGTGCTGCAACCGGTCGTCGGCCTCTTTTCGGAGCGACGCCCAGTTCTCCAGTTGATTCGAACTACTTCATCATCCTCCGCACAGAAGGTGAAGAAAGAGAACCCTTCCTTAATCCTTTCAGAGGGGGATATTCTCGAAGTGCAGCTGCAGCCTTACTGTTTTTTGGTAATGACGCTTCACCAATAATGCCCTGCTCCTTTGTCCTAGGTCATGTTTGTGAGACGTCAACAAGTACACTGCGACTGGTCAGCTGTGTGAGACTATGAATCACGATGACTGATCACGGCACCTGGTGGCCATAGTTGGAACTGGACGGTGGCGCTGTGATGCATGGAAATCACGCACCCCATACTCTGGACATTAACGGTACGAAGTTTGGTACTCGTACGGTAATTAGTTTCCGTGTTACAACGTGTTATATAGGGGAAGTTTAATTATAACCACCCGGTATTCAGGAGTTTTAGCCGAAGATAAATAATACAGCGTGATTAATATTGATAATAAAATACAAAACCTTCTACGCAGAAACGCTTATTATTTACTTTGTGCAAGAAAAATTTCTGATTGCGTAAAATTTAATTCCTTTCTTATAGTTTTGTATAAATTGTTATTAGCTATGTGGAATGTCTTTTGCCGCAGTACAATGTAGAGCACTGTGTGAATTGTCCTTTCCCGAAGGTATTATCGACATTGCAGCAAGGATGCACCACGTACATCTTTTGGAAGTTGTAACTAAGCAGCTGGATTTTTTTCCGATGTTCTGTTTTTCTTTCGCCCCAAAACATTATTTATTTATTTATTTCAAATACGAGTATCTCCGAGAAATCACTTTATTGTAAGCGCACAGAACCAAAAATCTCAGATATTAACTCAGGGCTCAGGGAAGTTAGCTTGATCATCCATTACATTCATTTGATTAATTAGAAGAATTTGCTGTAATTAGTTTACCTAAAAACTGCGCTAATTGCAAAACACTTAATATAAAACTTCGTTATCATTGTTCACATGTAAACATATACCCAGTTACGAACTACTGGATCAAGTAGAGAAAATAGACAGATAAATAATTATAATGTCTACACACACAATGCTGCAAATATATTTGTAATGTCTGCCTTAATTTAGTTTCAGAGTACTACGACCTGTCGTAAAAACATAGTTACCAAAATAGAATATCCTATTTTGCCAAACTAGACAATATAATCCAATAGCAGTTATGGTTTTATCTAAAAGTTCTCAGAAAAAGGAACCTTTCCTTGCTATTCATTTCCTCAGAAACATATATCTTCAGTTGTAACTAGTAAAACTGCAGTAAACATCAATAGATAGATTTAGTGTTAATTATTGTAATCTTATAAAACAGAGTTTGCTGAGAGTCATTACAGTCAGTGTGCGGGGGTTTATGATATGAGCAAGATCTAGGCCAAAGATTATTGCACAATGAACGCAGACGAGTTAGCACAAATCATAGGTAGTAAGAAGATACCGAGTTTTAAGTAAATTCTGTGTCCGAGAATTTGTGCAGTGAATGTTTAATCGCAAGAACTACTTTCATCTTTAATCATGCTTACTGTGACAATAAGATCACATTGTGAATTGTATTATTTACAAATGATATTTACTGTGCACATCGTTTTTGTTTTGATATGACCATCTGCTTGAAAGGACAGTGATTTAAGAACGTTGGTCAGTGACTCTTTTAATTGACTCTTTTAATTGAATGTCATAAAATACCGTCTCGATATAGAACATCAGCCGAATATAGTATGTGGCTAGCTGTTTATCCGTGCGTGAGTTATAGTGGCTGAGAGCCGATCTGGTCAAAACTGCAGATTATTCAACAATAAAGTGCAATTAAAGTATTTGGACTGGAAACCTGGTGTGGACCACATCATTTAAAGTAAACTTCTTTAGGCAGTCACCTCTCAGCCAGATTCGACGGAGACGCAGCTACCTAGGACATATTTGCACTGGTAAACACGGCTGTGCTTCGAGGTTTGCAAAGGTGAGTTGCTTCCAGCTGCCATCGCCACGTGCCGCCACAGGCGCCTGCGAGACGTGCTCTAGGCATCCCGCGCAGCAGGATCTCGATATCCCGGACGAAACCTGCCTTGCAAGGCAATTCCGCATGCAAGTTTGGCGTGTCTTCCAAGCTGCCGTCTGGCTATTTTGGCCCGCGGGACTATCACGTGGACCGGGGAACGTCCTTGTGCGGCTGCAGCTGCGGGCGCTGCCTTGCCTTGCCGGCCCGGCATGCTGATGAGGTAATAACACGACTGGCGGGTCCAGCACGTAAAAACCACCGCCGGATAATCACGTCTCCCGAGGAATGCATCGAGCTCTGACAAGTTCCGCTCCGCACACAATGTTCCCCTCCTGCTGGGGCGCACGCTTGTTTCTTTGGACTGTCCAAAAGGGCCACGGACGCATCGGGAAAATAATAATGGTGTTCGCCTGTACTCGTATGCGAGTTAGAGGGGAGACGCAGGTATCCTTCCACAGTTTTTATGGTCTTACTTTCACCCTGCCGCCCTTTACAGCAATATAAAACAATTTGTTCTGCTATAATACGGATAAGCGACAAAATTTTATTAGACTTGAAGATAATCATTTAATTCGTAGAGCTTATCAGCGATTAAATCGGTAAGTTGCTGTTTCAAAACATTTATTGTCTTTCCTTGGATTTTTTACTTCATTGGAAGTTATTACCTCTTCTTCTTTTTCTGTCACGAGTTAGGTCATGCTGGGGCTATTGTAGTTGCATTTGGCCCTTCCACCCTTTTGCTGCTATTCCAATGCGTCTCTTACCTTGCGGAATACAGTATATTGTCAAAAATGTAGTGGTAATCTTGACTACTGCCTTTGCAATAGATGGGACATCATTTTTGCCAATTTTCAGTCTTTTCGTTTATATCAAACGTTTTCAATTCCTTCCTCATATCTATGTTTCCTTTATAATATAACTTTGTACATCCTGATACGTTTCTGAATAATTTCGTTTCGTTGGCCGGTAATTACATTTCAATTTTTTTCATTGCCTAAGTTCACTTCCATACAGTAATGTTGGTACCGAAATATCGTCATATAATTTAAGTTTCTGTTCTTACTTAATTTTGGAGAGGTCTTCTAATATACCTTCGCAATCCTCTTAAGGCGGTCAAGCGAAATTAATGTTAGCTACATAAGAGAAAAGCTGGACGAAACCTGAAAGTTACTGCCGTATCAAAAAACGTGTGAAATCTTATGGGACCTAACTGCTAAGGTCATCAGTCCCTAAGCTTACACACTACTTAAGCTAAATTATCCTAAGGACAAACACACACATCCATGCCCAAGGGAGGACTCGAATCTCCGTCGCGACAAGCCGCACAGTCCATGACTGCAGCGCGTTAGACCGCTCGGCTAATCCCGCGCGGCACTGACGTATCGATAAATTATCAATATCACATCAGGAGTTAAGCGTTTACTTGTTGCAGGATTGTGACGGTCATGAGAAATAAGACTTGCAAGCTGCCTGTTGTCTTTGTGTGCAGAAACGCTACCTGACTGAATTCAGTTCTGAAAAGAACTTGCCTCTCATTTTGATGGGTGGGTCGCACCTGGTGCAGGTTGACTGCTGTAGAGATAATTACATGGCCCTGCTTTCGCTGACACATATGAAAATAAACTAAGTCACAAGCTGAAAGTATAGCAAATAGAAATCTAAAGGAATTATCCCAGAAATTTGGGCCGGCCCGTGTGGCTGAGCGGTTCTAGGCGCTTAAGTCTGGAACCGCGCGACCACTACGGTCGCAGGTTCGAATCCTGCCTCGGGCATGGATGTGTGTGATGTCCTTGGGTTAGTTAGGTTTAAGTAGTTCTAAGTTCTAGGGGACTGATGACTTCAGATATTAAGTCCCATAGTGCTCAGAGCCATTTGAACCATTTTGAACCAGAAATTTGGAGATTTACGTACGAACGAATTTATTCAAGCCCTTGCTTCATACATTATTTGCGTGAGCAAGTGGTTTAATATACAAGCATGTTGCAACAGCACGTTTCTTCAATCACAAATTGAATTTGCTTCATTAAATGTTAAAACGCCGTCTCCTTACAGTCGTAGCATGCATTTGCTATGACAAATAACCATGTAAGAATGGAAGATAACTAGCATTACCTCACGCATGTTCGGCACACATTCTTCTGGAGTTCCCCCAAAGAATGTTTATTCCCTCATGCATTTCCTCGTCATTACATGTAGTTAAGTAGTTACTGTGCCAGCACCACGAAACACGAGCTCGTGCTGAAAAGTAATACCTCCGAATTTTGTATGCGAAAACAATTAAAGCTTTTAAATAAAACAAACATTCTTGACGTTCTACATCTTCATTCTTCATGTCTACGTATTTGCAGCCCTCTGCCACTAGAGGGCTCTCAACTGTAGCGTGTAACATGGCAACGTGTAACGCTACTATGTCGGTGGGTGAGAAACTGCGTGTTTCGAATTGTAAGAGTTCGTTCACACATGGGGCACCCACTCCTTCAGCAAATCATACATGCGCGCTGTGACATCTGCAACAATTCGATGCCTTGAGTTCGCTGTCATCGATGATCCTCCATACAGTCAGTCTTGGCGCCATCTGATTTTTATCTGTACCCAAAACTTTAAGAACACTTCCAAGGACTCCATGGCTTCGTCAACAAAGTCAATGATTCTGCAGTGACCGTATAAACAAGCAGGTTTCGTCGTCAAGGTGACTAAGTTGCGAAATAAATAAGTAGACATGAAGAATAAAGATGTAGACTGCTAATAACGTTTGCTTTATTAAAGAATCCGTAAGAGTTTTCGCATAAAAAATTCGGAGTCTTTACATTTCAGCACACCCTTTTAGTAGGCAGTTTTAGAAAGAAATGATATGGTTAGTCTCCGATGATACTACTATTCTTTTTTGCTAACCTAGTTGATGAACATAATCGGCCAAACAAAAGCAACTGTATATGTGGGTGGCACTTTGAGTCTCAATCTCGAGATCTGTCAAATACATTACTGCAAGATCTTACTGAAAGACGTCATATGGTCATCTCGAGGACTAAGTCTGAGAGTCTGTGTAGTTGCTAAAGTTAGATTCTTGACTACGAGTTCTCTGCTCAAAACTATTAGCGTTTTTACCAATTTCTGCCTCGTAACTAGTGGTGCTAGTTAGACTTCATTATTTCGGTGTGCTTAGGAAGTAAAACAGTGTCAAGGAGGTTCCTCCTTCGTTATGACTTCTGTCATCTTGAACATTTGTAGCACATTAAAAGTAAATTAACCTTTTCATTTCTTTTCCTAAAATATAGCTCAGGGCCTAGTATCTACAGTGGGCAGTAGAGTTTGCCTACTGCAGTGAATTGCATCAATGGAGTATTTGCGATGTAGTAAATTTAACTGTGCTCACTGCACCGTTTCAGCACAGACAACATACTCTGTTATATGTCCTGTTCTATCAGTAAGACACATCAACACATTTACTGCGCTCTCCCATCACTCTTGTTGCGTGCCATTTTTAATGCTAGTGCACAGTGCCACCCACAACAATACGTCTTACGTGCCGTTTGCGTGTTAGCATGACCACTGGGCTCGAAAACAAAACTGATTTCATTCTCCTCAGAAATAGTATCCCAGTTGTTTAGCCAATACACTGTTCAGAACGTGAGCCAAGGGTCCCGATCTCTTTCATCCTTGACAAAAGACATTTTGATTTCAGAACAACAGGTACTGCATAATACACTACTGGGCATTAAAATTGCTACACCAAGAAGAAATGCAGATGATAAATGGGTATTCATTGGATAAATATATTATACTAGAACTGACATGTGATTATATTTTCACGCAATTTTGGTGCATAGATCCCGAGAAATCAGTACCCAGAACAACCACCTCTGGCCGTAATAACGGCCTTGATACGCCGGGGCATTGAGTCAAACAGAGCTTGGATGGCGTGTTCGGGTAGAGCTGCCCATGCAACTTCAACACGATACCACAGTTCATCAAGAGCAGTGACTGACGTATTGTGACGAGCCAGCTGCTCGTCCACCATTGACCAGACGTTTTCGATTGGTGAGAGATCTGGAGAATGTGCTGGCCAGGTCAGCAGTCAAACATTTTCTGTATCCAGAAAGGCCCGTACAGGACCTTCAACATGCGGTCGTGCATTATCCTGCTGAAATGTAGCGTTTTCCAGGGATCGAATGAAGGGTAGAGCCACGGGTCGTAACACATCTGAAATGTAACGTCCACTGTTCAAAGTGCCGTCAATGCGAACAAGAGGTGACTGAGACGTATAACCAATGGCACCCCATACCATCATGACGGGTGATACGCCAGTTTGGCGATGACGAATACACGCTTCCAATGTGCGTTCACCGCGATGTCGCCAAACACGGATGCAACCATCATGATACTGTAAACAGAACCTGGATTTATCCGAAAAAATGACGTTTTGCCATTCATGCACCCAAGTTCGTCGCTGAGTACACCATCGCAGGCGCTCCTGTCTGTGATGCTGCGTCAAGGGTAACCGCAGCCATGGTCTCCGAGCTGATAGACCATGCTGCTGCAAACGTCGTCGAACTGTTCGTGCAGATGGTTGTTGTCTTGTAAACGTCCCCATCTGTTGATTCAGGGATCGAGACGTGGCTGCACTATCAGTTACAGTCATGCGGATGACTGTCATCTCGACTGCTAGCGATACGAGGCCGTTGAGATCCAGCTCGGCGTTCCGTATTACTCTCCTGAACCCACAGATTCCATATTCTTCTAACAGTCATTGGATCTCGACCATCGCGAGCAGCAATGTCGCGATACGATAAACCGCAATCGCGATAGGCTACAATCCGACCTTTATCAAAGTCGGAAACGTCATGGTACGCATTTCTCCTCCTTACACGAGGCATCAAATGGTTCAAATGGCTCTGAGCACTATGGGACTTAACATCTATGGTCATCAGTCCCCTAGAACTTAGAACTACTTAAACCTAACTAACCTAAGGACAGCACACAACACCCAGCCATCACAAGGCAGAGAAAATCCCTGACCCCGCCGGGAATCGAACCCGGGAACCCGGGCGTGGGAAGCGAGAACGCTACCGCACGACCACGAGATGCGGGCACGAGGCATCACAACAACGTTTCACCAGGCAACGCCAGTCAACTGCTGTTTGTGTATGAGAAATCGATTGGAAACTTTCCTCATGTCAGCACGTTGTAGGTGTCGCCACCGGCGCCAACCTTGTGTGAATGCTCTGGAAAGCTAATGATTTGCATTCAAGCATCTTCTTCCTGTCGGTTAAATTTCGCGTCTGTAGCACGTCATCTTCGTGGTGTAGCAATTTTAATGTGCCAGTAGTGTAAAATCACTTTTTTCTCGACACTATCTCCGTAGGTGCCGATTCATGCGGGATCACGAGTGGTATTTGAAAGAGAAAAGAGAATAACGTGTCAGCAAATTCAGTGACTGTATTTTCCATACGTGTAATTACATAAATTACGCGAATTAAGTCCACAAAACCTCTCTTCAGCAGAGTTTTCATGTCGACGGTCACCCACATCCCATTTTCGTTGAATGTTTCGTTATGGCACGTATCGGAATCTTCAGTGCATCTCCCGGCAAACGCGTAGCAGAATGCCCCTGTGTAACCAGGGGTCGACCGCGAGGTAATATAAAAGGACAGGGCGTAGGTGTGGACTCCGGGCGTGCAGCATCTCTCACCTCACCTCACCTCGCCTGCCTCTGTTGCCCCGCGTGGGTGGCGACCGGCGACCGCAGCCGCTGCGACGCTCCGATGGGGCTCTGACGTCATTCCTCTGCTATCCTCCACTGAAGGTGGGAAAACCCAGTGACACATCAGTGCTGGTCCAGACAAGTCGTTTATCTTAGAGATGAACTTGTAAACGGAAGATCCAAGTGGAACCACTGCAACAAATGAAAGAAGAAAAGGAGGGAAAAAGCACTCTTCATGCCAATACTCTGCTTATGGAACAACATATTAGCGCAAGTGTGGAAGCAAATAACGTTTTTCGGACAAACCAAAAGCTGACAAGTCTCAATTTGGAAGAAATAAATGTAAAATTATAATAGGTTGATTACCCTAACAGAACAGGAGAGTCGATATTTTACTCTGCAGTAGACTGCGTACTTTCCTGAAATTTGTGATTTTCTTAAACTTGTGCAGTTCGGTAACTTGTCTTGCGCTGTGCATCCCAAAACAACACTCTGTGATAGTCTTCAGCAGTCTGAAATGTTTGTCAGATTCCACAAGATTTCTACACTCATTTGCCTCTGAAAAATTGGTGCGTTCCGTGGATCCTCCAGTAGTAAAAGGCGCCGTGTCTTGGTTATTGGCGATAGCCTAACATTGAGTCGGGAAGGTTTTGTACCGTTACACAAAACTTGAGGAATCACAGGCGCATGAAAAAGGTGCGACATAAGGTGACAACAGACTGCATATCGTATGGTAAGAACTGTTTTTGCTATTAATACAGATTGTGAGTTACAGCGACGAGTGACTGCGGCTACACGGAAGTATCATTTGGCAGTAGTAACAAAAGGTTTGTGTGCGGTAATGCACCTTTTTAGATGTTCCAAACTGTGGGCTAGAGACAGTCTATTCACGGCATTCACCTGACAGCAGATTGTTGGCCAGGTGACAGCGTACCTTGTCGCCTGATTGAATTGACGCAGTCGGTAGAGTCTGAAACGCTCCTTCTCGCCTGTCTTCTCGGAGTTTCCGCAGCGTCTGGCGAAGACCAGCTCGCAGTCGTAGCCAGAAACAGGCATTCTTCGCGCTGTGCGGTGAGGGAGATAAATCACGCTACGTGTTGGTCCGTAGAATTTGTTGGCGGACTTGAAAATTTCTGTGCACTGTTACACATATACCTCACGCTAAATAAATGTCACCACCCTTGCTTTGCCCTACGATGTTGTTGTGGTCTTGAGTCCGAAGACTGGTGTGCTGCAGCTCTCTATGCTACTCTGTCCTGTGCGAGCCCCTTTATCTTTGCAATTTACATCCTTCTGAACCTGCTTACTGTATTTATCTCTTCGTCTCCCTCTGCGATTCTTGATCCCCCATCCCCCCACCAAAAATCAGACACACGCTTCCGTTCAGTACTAATTTGGTGATCCCTTGATGTCTCAGGATGTGTCCTACCAACTGGTCCCTTCTTCTAATCTCTTTTTCGCTCCAACTCTATTCAGTACGTCCTCATTAGTTATGTGAACTACCCATCTAATCGTCAGCATTCTTCTGTAGCACTCACTTCAAAAGCTTTCATTCTTTTCTTGTCTAAACTGTTTATCGTCAATGTTTCACTTACATACATGGCTACAATCCGTACAAATAATTTCAGAAAAGACTTCCTGACACTTAAACCTATTTTCGATGTTACTAAGTTTCTTCAGAAACTCTTTCCTTGACATTTCCAGTCTACATTTTATATCCTCCGTACTTCGACCATCATCAGTTATTTTTCTGCCCAAATAGCAAAACACATATACTACTTTTAGTGTCTCATTTCCTAATCTACTTCCCTCATCATCATCCGATTTAATTCGACTACTTTCCACTATCCTTGTTTCGCTTTCGTTGTTGTTCGTATTGTATCCTCCCGTCAAGACGCTGTCCATTCCGTTCAACTGCTCTTCGAAGTCCTTTGCTGCCTCTGACAGAATTACAATGTCATCGGCAAACCTCAAAGTTTTTATTTCTTCTCCCTGGATTTCAAATCCTAATCCATTTTATTTGTTTTCCTTACTGCTTGTTCAATGTACAGATTGAATAACATCGGGTCAGGTTACAACCCAATCCCACTCCCTTCTCAACCGCTGTATCTCTTTCATGCCCTTTAACTCGTGTAACACTGTCTGTTTTCTGTACAAGTTATAAATAGCTTTCACCCCCTGTATTTTACCCCTGCCAGCTTTATAATTTGAAATAGAGAACATCTTCAAAAGCTTTCTCTAAGTTTACAAATGCTAGAAACGTAGGTTTGCCTTTCCTTATCCTGTCTTCTATGAGAAGTCATAGAGTCAGTATTGCCTCGCGTGTTCCTACATTATTCCGGAACCCAGACTGATCTCCCGCGAGGTCAGTTTCTATCAGTTTTTCCATTCTTCTATTATGAATTCGTGTTAGTATTGTTCAATAGTGATTTACTAAACTGATAGTTAGATAATTTTCAGACCTGTTAGTACCTGCTATCTTTGTAATTGGAATTATTATATTCTTTATGAATTCTGAGGGTGTTTCGCCTGTCTCGTACGTCTTGCTTACCAGATGGAAGAGTTTTGTCATGGCTGGCTCTCCCAAGGCTATCAGTTCTAACGGAATGTTGTCTACTGTCGGAGCCTTGTTTCTTCCTTCCATCTCCTCTTCATCTACGTCCTCTTCCATTTCTATAATAATGCACTCACGTACGTCTCCCTTGAATAGACCCTATATTACACCTTCCACCTTTTTGCTTTCCGTTCTTTGCTTAGGGCTAGTTTTCCATCTGAGCTCTTGATATTTATACAGGTGGTTCTCTTTTCGCAAAAAGGTCTCGCTAATTTTCCTGTAGGTGGCATCTATTTTTCCCGTAATGCTTCTAAATCCTTACATTTGATCTCTAGCCATTCTTGCTTAACCACTCTGCACTTCCTCTCAATCTCGTTTCTTAGACGTTTGTATTCCCTGTCGCCTGCTTCATTTAGTGCATTTTTATCTTTTCTCCTTTCATCAATTAAATTCAGTATCTCATGTGTTACCCAAGCATTTCTACTAGCCCTCGTCTTTTTACCTATTTGATTCTCTGCTGCCTTCACTATTTGATCTCTACCCATTCTTCTTCTACTGTATTCCTTCCACATGTTTGTGTCAATCGTTCCCTAATACTGCCTCTCAATCTCTCTACAACCTCTGGTTCTTTCGGTTTATCCAGGTCTCATCTCCATAAATTTCTATCTTTTTGCAGTTTTCTTCAGTTTTAATCTACAGTGGTCAGAGTCACATCTGCTCCTGGAAATGTCTTACAGTTTAAAATCTGGTTCCGAAATCTCTGTCTTGCCATTATATAATCAATCTGAAACCTTCTGGTGTCTCTAGGTCTCTTCCACTTATACAACCTTCTTTCATGATTCTTAAATCAAGTGTTAGCTATGATTAAGTTATGTTCTGTGCAAAATTTTAGCATGCGACTTCCTCTTTCATTCCTTTCTCCCAGTCCGTATTGATCTACCATTTTTCCTTCTCTTCCTTTTCCTACTGTCGAATTCCAGTCCTCCATGACTATTAACTTTTTGTCTTCCGTAACTATCTGAATAATTTATTTGATCTCATCATACATTTTTTCAATCTCTTAATCATCTGCGGAGCTAGTTGGAATATAAACTTGTACTACTTGTGGTGAGTGTGAGCTTCGTGTCTATCTTGGCTACAATAATACATAGTAGCTTATCCACGTTTCTACGTTTTTTTCACTCATTATTAAACCTGTTCCTGCATTACCGCTACCCTGTATTCACCTGACCAGAAGTCCTGTGCCTCCTGCCGCCACCGAACTTCACTAACTCCCACTGTATTTAACTTTAACCAAACCGTTTCCCTTTTAAAATTTTCTAGCCTACAGGATCGATTAAGATCGCTGACATTGCACGATGCAATCCGTAAAACGCCAGTTTTGTTTCTCCTGATAACAACGTCCTCCGGAGTAGTCCCCGCCCGGAGATCCGAATGAGGGACTATTTTACCTCCGGAATATTTTACCCAAGAGGACGCCATCATCATTTAACGATGCAGTAAAGCTGCATGCCCTTGGGAAAAATTACGGCTGTAGTTTCCTCTTGCTTTCAGCCGTTCGCAGTACCAGCACAGCATGGCCGTTTCGGCTGATGTTACAAGGCCAGATCAGTCAATCAACCACTGAAAAGGCAGGCGCCCCATTTCGGCAACAACAGGTTTGTCTAGCCTCTCAACAGATAACCCTCCGTTGTTGTTGGACGTACGGTACGGCTATCTGTATCGCTGAGGCACGCAAGACTCCCACCAACGGCAAGGCAAGGTCCATAGTTCATGAGGGGCGGGGGGGCAGCACAGGGTTGAAATAGTCACTTTTTCTGTACTAATAACGGCCTGTAATAACACATGTACTTTCAAAAGACCCCCTGATCCGAACACTGGAATAGGCTGGATAGCAGTCTAAATTTAGAGAGCGAAAGCCAGTGTAATTGTCCGTCTTGAACGCTATTTAGATTTTCGTATTTTAAAAGCAGCCACAGTCGTCATCAAAATCTGTCAGATAGACAAACCAAATGAGAAGAAATGTTTTTAGGATGATTAAAATAACACATTTGTATAGAAATACAGTTAAGACATACCGCACTTAAAAACTCGGTACACAGTATCTCGTGAGATCTCTCTCTCTCTCTCTCACACACACACACACACACACGCACACACTTGTACCATGATTAGTGTCGTTCAGTGAGGCAGCGTATCTTACATAACAGTCTGTGGCCATGAAGGGCTTTAAATGCCAGACGACTTGTCATGTTAAAAATCAGTTTAACGTCACATTTTAAGTATACATTCATTGCATAAAAAGTAAGCTATAAAAATTAAAACGTACATTTCTGTTGATAAAATATGTTAACGTACGGCCATAATATTACACAAAACACAGCAGACGTAAAGCTTTGCCTTGTATAATATTATGGCCGTACGTTAACACTTTTTACCAATAGAACTGTGCATTTAAATTTTATAGCTTACTTTTTATGTAATGGCTGTGTGCTTAGTATGTGAATTTTAATTTTATTTTTAACATGACAAGTTCTATTCATCATTTTTATAGCTTTTTCTCGAAATGGCTATATGCCTAATTAGCGGATGTTATTTTGAGTTTTATCGTGATAATTCCAAAGCCTTATTTTTATGGATTACTTTTATGATTTGATTGTACGCTTAATTTGTAAACATTAATTCACATACAACATTCCCAAGTTCTGTTGCATTTAACGCCTCCTCACGGCCGCAGATATTTATTTAAGTTAGGCTGCCTCACTAAACAGAGCTAGTCATGGTAAAAGTGTATGCGCGAACTACTGACGTGATACAGTGTACAAATTTTTTGAAGTGCTGTATCTTTCTTGTGGTTCTCTACAGTGTACTTTTGTAATTGTTGTAAAAATGTTACTTCTCGTTTGTTCGGATCATCTGGGAGATTCTAATGATGGCTGTAACCGAAAAGCGTTAAGGTGTATTTTTGAAAATATATAAATAGCGATCAAGAAGGACAATAATATTGACTAGTGATAATGATAGCGGACTCGTACAATGGCTCATTTCATCTACAGACAAAAGGCAGAAAGACACATTCAAAAGTACCTCTAGAGCCCACTGGAACAAGAGGAGCTTATTATATTCTGAAAGACCCTGCTAGGCCCACCTCGTTGTTGGCAAAGGCCAACTCCCTTACTCAGAAAAACGGAACGCGTCTACATCGGTCGCTGGGGATCATTCACTCTCCACTCCATACAAGCAACACTTTTAAGCTCACGTCCCCGCCCCACGGGACCCACTACTCCCGTCTAACTCCCGCGAGGGCCTTCGGCTGACTGCCGGTTCCGCGAGCTGCCAAAGCCGCGCTACGAAATTATTTTAACGTGCAGCCCTTTGAGCAAGTCAGCCTCCAGGGCAGAAAATATGCGTTTCAATTCGCCAAGGTGGCGCACTGGTTAGCACACTTGACTCGCATTCGGGAGGACAACAGTTTAAATTCGCGCCCGACTATCCCGATTTAGGTTTTTCGTGATTTCACTGGAACGCTCCAGGCAAATGCCGGGACTGTTCCATTGAAAGGACACGGACGATTTCCTTCCCCATTCTTTCCGCATCTGAGCTTGATCTCCGTCTCTGATGACCTCGACGTCGACGGTACGTTAAACCTCTTTCTTCCATCTTTTTTTTCGGTTTACCATTTCCTGCTAACATTCGTAGTAACTGCTGTAAGAAGCTCAGAAGATTCTTTGCTGAAAGTTGTTAGAGAATGCGCTAACCGTCCTATGAAAACCATTATTCTTTGAAAACAGCCACCAGTTTCGGCGGATTAAGGTAACACTGTCCCATTATCTCCAGGCTGGAGAGTAGCTCTCTAGCCGCTAAAGCGGAAAATCGGTGCTGGTGTTCATAATGGCGACCACAACTAGCAGACAGGCGCGGGCCGACAACAATATGTTACAAGTTGTGATTAAAAGTTTTTAAAAAGCCATCTTGGCTTTTTTATCACGTGACCACCCTCTACATAATCTGCAAAGAGCTAAATTGCACATGTGTAAACTTGAAACTTCGATAGGAACGTGAATAGAGATAGAGCAGTGTAGAGTAAAATCTTCAACAGGGCTAAATCATGACGACGTGGATGCATAGTTAACTGAAGGAAAGTTCTTACACGTATGTGGGTAGCAGAACAGTTGCAGCGCATACAGACCTGTATGCACTGCAACTATTTGGTTGCACATTTTTGATATGGTTCTGTATTTTCGAAAATATCATTTCTGACTGTGTTACTATGATCTGAAAATGGAACTCGGCTCTTAACTAGTCGCCGAGTGAATAAAAATGTGAAATTTGCAACCTTGGCTGGTTTTTCGTTGTAATTATTAACAGAAGCTGCTGACCTACAGCTATTCAAGCATGCTGGAAATTCGTAAAACAAAGCTTGTTTCTATTTAACTATCGATGTGTCGGTTCTATTATTCTCAGTTTCTGGCAATGTCTTCCGCACTTCTTGCTGTTGGCCGACAAAAATCTGTATCCATTCTACCTATATCTATAGTAATAATAAAGCAGTGAAACCCCTGACTTGAGCATAGCTTGGAGAAACGCATAGAATTTATTTCATTAAAATCACATCGCCGAAAAATTTATAATTCAAAATTTTATCTAAAATCGTCTTCTCACCTTAGTAGTTCGATCATTTATTCATTGTGGTGTAGTACACCAAAGACCCAACAGCTGTCGCTGTTAGGTTTTTTTTTTCTTTTTTAACTCGGTGACAGACGTATTTTCAGAAGTTTCTGCCAGTGACAGAATCAAGCACAGTTATCTTACAGATTTACTGCTTTCGCTTCGTGTATTGAAAACTTAACGAGATTGGTTTGCTTCTTGCGATAGATTTTAGTTATATTTGACTTATTGGGTAGGAAAACCGTACTTATTGATTTTTCAGTGTGATTTGGGTGCCTGCTTACTAGGTTTTGATTTCTTTTGTTCATGAATAAAAAACCTAGAAAATGATCAAGTATTTCTGAATACAGCAAAATGGCTAAAAGACTGAGGACTGCGTGGGCTTAAGAAGCAACTGAAGAGCATGAAGTGAGACTTGTTATGGCTGGAAACATTTGGCTTTAACTCGCTCTATGGAAACTTCTTCCAAATGCAAGGCGCGACGTAACTCTGATCGATTGTGTCATGCATTGTTTCGCTCCTCACAACTCTTTTTCGCTTTAAACGTGCATAATTTTTGGTGAGCTTATGTTACACCACGACCATAAAAAAAAGGACAATGCCAAACGCTGCCTGCTGTGGACGTGGACCTTGCTTTTCGCACGGCCTGCTCTACGTCGTTCTCTCCCGTGTTAGCGAAGCAGTCAACCTCTTCCTTTCTGTAACCAATCATATCTCTAACGTTGTATACAAAGAAGCTTATAAGGCACAAATTAAATTCTTCGGGCACACTGGGAAAGCCGAGTTTTTCAGCTAGTACTACAATAAGAGAGTCTCTAACAATCTGATGTTGAGGATGATAGCACAAAAATTATTTTAAATAATTAGGATGGTACTGGTATTGGAACCATAACTTGTAAAAGTGGCATGTATTGTTATTTGGATTTACGTATCTATGGGACGCAGCGTTTTCAATCATGATGATAGTGAAATTTAAGTGTAGAAATAAACTGACTGATCATCATCTTTCAACTATGTAGCGTTGGCTCAGACAAATTATTCACCAGATTATCATAGCTTTTACAATTATATGCAAAGACGAGCATCTCACTAAACTTTTTTGCAGCATTTATGATGGTATATATTTTAGTTTCTTTTTTTTCACAATTGTAATATCTCTTAATACAGTAGCAAGCCTATAACTTTTCATGGAGATTCTAATTACCTTTTATGTATTTTAATTAATTAAGATGGTTAATTCTGGCTACAGTGTTGGTTTGCGCTTGAACTTTTATCAATTTTTGAATCAGTAGATCCCTAAATGAACTAAGATGCATTTAGTAGATCTCAAGCATAAAAAGGTTGAGCACCCTTGCGTCAGAGGGAAAGCCTGGCGACCGCTACCCTAGCGGCGTTCTAGCCTACTTTTGCGCGGTGATTTCGGTGTGTACCACGACTGCAGACTTTCACCTAGAAATAAACAAAAGACTAGTTACATAATTATTTTACGAGGTGCTAATAAAATAGTACGTTAAGTGAGAAGAGTAAGAGTAAGTAAAACCTTGTTGCATCTCTCAGGAAGGCTGCTGTGACCGAGCGGTTCGAGGCACTTCAGTCCGGAACCGCGCTGCTGCTACGGTCGCAGGTTCGAATCCTGCCTCGGGCATGGATGTGTGTGATGTCCTTAGGTTAGTTAGGTATAAGTAGTTCTAAGTCTAGGTGACTGATGACCTCAGATGTTAAGTCCCACAGTGCTTAGAGCCATTTTAATTTTTCCATCTCTCAGCCTACTTATTTCCATTAGTGTCGAGAAAGTATCGTGGCACCGTGCCTCACTTGCAGAAGAGAGGGATTATAAATCCTCGTAGGCTATCGCTATAATACTCTGACATGTCTCTCACGTAAGTCCTCCGTGCCAGCCTTAACGCTACGCTACTGTTGCGGGTGGCAAATGAAAAAATAAAATAAAATAAAGAAAAAAAAACTGATACGCCTAGCTGGGCAATGGATCACCTTCTTCAGTGCGGATGCACAAATACGTCCGACCTCCTGTGGGAAGCTCAGAATAGCTAAAGGCAGTAAAATGGACAGCGACAGCGGATAGATGGCGCTCGGTGGGGGTGTGGATCGGTCGTGAAGTGTGACGAGACAGTCCACACAGATGCGGTGTGTCCCGGATGGAGTAGTGGCTAATGCGCGTGCCTAGTAAGCAGGAGGTACTGGTTTCGAATCCCGGTCTGGTACAAATTTTCAGTCGTCGCCGCTGATTCCGCTTAATTTCCCACGGCAGCTGACATCAGTAATCCCCTTCAATTTACGTATCATTTAGTTCTTGACTTAGCCTTCACTTCGAAACGAAATTTGTGGCTATATTTCAACGAGCCCCACTACACTTACGTTTGCCTGAACACAAATGCAACATTTACGAGCGAGTTTCCAGGGATGTGAAGCGAAAGCCTTTGTCAGGGTGTTACAAAAAGGTACGGCCAAACTTTCAGGAAACATTCCTCACACACAAAGAAAGAAAATATGTTATGTGGACATGTGTCCGGAAACGTTTACTTTCCATGTTAGAGCTCATTTTATTACTTCTCTTCAAATCACATTAATCATGGAATGCAAACACACAGCAACAGAACGTACCAGCGTGACTTCAAACACTTTGTTACAGGAAATGTTCAAAATGTCCTCCGTTAGCGAGGATACATGCATCCACCCTCCGTCGCATGGAATCCCTGATGCGCTGATGTAGCCCTGGAGAATGGCGTATTGTATCACAGCCGTCCACAATACGAGCACGAAGAGTCTCTACATTTGGTACCGGGGTTGCGTAGACAAGAGCTTTCAAATGCCCCCATAAATGAAAGTCAAGAGGGTTGAGGTCAGGAGAGCGTGGAGGCCACGGAATTGGTCCGCCTCTACCAATCCATCGGTCACCGTATCTGTTGTTGAGAAGCGTACGAACACTTCGACTGAAATGTGCAGGAGCTCCATCGTACATGAACCACATGTTGTGTCGTACTTGTAAAGGCACATGTTCTAGCAGCACAGGTAGAGTATCCCGTATGAAATCATGATAACGTGCTCCATTGAGCGTAGGTAGATGAACATGGGGCCCAATTATGACATCACCAACAATGCCTGCCCCAACGTTCACAGAAAATCTGTGTTGATGACGTGATTGCACAATTGCGTGCGGATTCTCGTCAGCCCACACATGTTGATTGTGAAAATTTACAATTTTATCACGTTGGAATGAAGCCTCATCCGTAAAGAGAACATTTGCACTGAAATGAGGATTGACACATTTTTGGATGAACCATTCGCAGAAGTGTACCCCTTAAGGCCAATCAGCTGCTGATAGTGCCTGCACACGCTGTACATGGTACGGAAACAACTGGTTCTCCCGTAGCACTCTCCACACAGTGACGTGGTCTACGTTACCTTGTACAGCAGCAACTTCTCTGACGCTGACATTAGGGTTATCGTCAACTGCACGAAGAATTGCCTCGTCCATTGCAGGTGTCCTCGTCGTTCTAGGCCTTCCCCAGTCGCGAGTCATAGGCTGGAATGTTCCGTGCTCCCTAAGACGCCGATCAATTGCTTCGAACGTCTTCCTGTCGGGACACCTTCGTTCTGGAAATCTGTCTCGATACAAACGTACCGCGCCACGGCTATTGCCCCGTGCTAATCCATACATCAAATGGACATCTGCCAACTCCGCATTTGTAAACGTTGCACTGACTGCAAAACCACGTTCGTGATGAACACTAACCTGTTGATGCTAAGTACTGATGTGCTTGATGCTAGTACTGTAGAGCAATGAGTCGCATGTCAACACATGCACCGAAGTCAGCATTACCTTCCTTCAGTTGGGCCAACTGGCGGTGAATCGAGGAATTACAGTACCTACTGACGAAACTAAAATGAGCTCTAACATGGAAATTAAACGTTTCCGGACACATGTCCACATAACATCTTTTCTTTATTTGTGTGTGAGGAATGTTTCCTGAAAGTTTGGCCGTACCTTTTTGTAACAACCTGTATATAACTTTCTTTTCGACGCAAGCGTAGCTCCCAGTGCAGCGGTCAATCCCACTGCCCTCGTTGCACCTATATATAGTACTGGCTGCCCGCCCACACGCATCCCCGGCCCGTTGCACTGGCTGATAATGACGGCTCATTTGATGAATGAACCAAATTCGCCGGCCGCCATTAGGAGGCTAATGACAGAAATTAGCGGTCTGGACGGACACGCCCCTCGTGCAGTCGTAACTGCGGGCCGAGCGTCCCGAATCGATGTAATTTCTGGGCTACCTCTCTGGTTCTCGTTTAGGACGGTGCGGCGCTACCTGCTCCGTAATCGCCCGCGACGTTTATTTGCCCTGGCGGCCGCGGTGGAGGATCGAATTTGGCCGCGCCTGCAACAGCAAACGAATCCCCCTGGCGGATGACGCACCAGCCAGCCAGTGTGCGGGCCGTGCGCGTGTGCAGTGCTCCGCACCGCCAGCGTGACGAATTGATGACCGCGCGGACCGTTCCGCTCTCGCAGTAATTTTTAAGCGGCCGAGTCCCGCGTTGCTGTCGAGCTTCAGGCTACACGTTCTTGTTCCTCCTCACTGCGTCTTTGGCGAACCCTGGTAGCGGCTCTTTTAATTTCAAAATTTTTTGGAAAACACAGCCCTCAGTACCGAACACAATTAATTTGTGACCTAGGTTTCGGTGTCGCAAGGGACACCTTCTTCGCACACAATTAAAACTAAATGTTACAACATAACGTACCAAAAAATACGAAAGCTGCGGTCATACTGGACAGCGTCAGATTGTTGTTGTTGTTGTTGTGGTCATCAGTCCAGAGACTGGTTTGATGCAGCCCTCCATGCTACTCTATCCTGTGCAAGCCTCTTCATCTCCCAGTACCTACTGCAGCCTACATCCTTCTGAATCTGCTTAGTGTATTCATCTCTTGGTCTCCCTCTACGATTTTTACCCTCCACGCTGCCCTCCAGTACTAAATTGGTGATCCCTTGATGCCTCAGAACATGTTCTACCAACCGATCCCTTCTTCTAGTCAAGTTGTGCCACAAACTTCTCTTCTCCCCAATACCTTCACATTAGTTATGTGATCTACCCATCTAATCTTCAGCATTCTTCTGTAGCACCACATTTCGAAAGCTTCTATTCTCTTCTTGTCTAAACTATTTATCGTCCACGTTTCATTTCCATACATGGCTACACTCCATACAAATACTTTCAGAAACGACTTCCTGACACTTAAATCTATACTCGATGTTAACAAATTTTTCTTCTTCAGAAACGCTTTCCTTGCCATTGCCAGTCTACATTTTATATCCTCTCTACTTCGACCATCATCAGTTATTTTGCTCCCCAAATAGCAAAACTCCTTTACTACTTTAAGTGTCTCATTTCCTAATCTAATTCCCGCAGCATCACCCGACTTAATTCGACTACATTCCATTATCCTCGTTTTGCTTTTGTTGATGGTCATCTTACACCCTCCTTTTAATCATACGGTAAAGCTGCTTGCCCTCGGGAAATATTACGGCTGTAGTTTCCCCTTGCTTTCAGCCGTTCGCAGTACCACAACAGCAAGGCCGTTTTGGTTAGTGTTACAAGGCCAGATCAGTCAATCATCCAGACTGTTCCCCCTGCAACTACTGAACAGGCTGCTGCCCCTCTTCAGGAACCACACGTTTGTCTGGCCTCTCAACAGATACCCCTCCGTTGTGGTTGCACCTACGGTACGGCTATCTGTATCGTTGAAGCACGCAAGCCTCCCCGCCAACGGCAAGGTCCATGGTTCATAGGGGGGAGGAGCGTCAGATAGTCAGAATTAAAATGAAATGCAACAGAGGTGTAAGCCACTACGTGCTGCCATGTGTCCTCTGCTACAGTCAACACAAAACTGAAACATCATGTGACTTGTGCGCCACGGCAACTTCAAGACAATACCGCCATCTGATGGCTAAGTGGTAAAACAAGCTATTTTGTAAACATCTCTCGTAACTGAGAGGTGGAAATAAACAAATACCTGAACGGTGTACATGAAGTAATTACAATAGCGGGATACTGCACGATATAAAATACTACTAATGAATGACTGGCTGTAGTACAAAAATTCCAGAATAAATGCATAAAGAAGACATGTACGAAATAATCCAATAAATGACATTACTGCTTGCTATAATAGGTACGTTACAAAAACCAAAAAAGATTTTTTTCTATAATTTACGTATACGAGCCGTAAAAAGTAGAAACAAAAGATATCTCTTAAGTTGCAAGCAGTAGTTGGTACATCAAAGTGTTAGATCTCGTCAAGCAGCGGCTTTACACCATTGAAATAACTTCTTCCGCGCAACTGCACCTGCTCGTTGAGAAAAAGTCCATCATGCTGTAACATTTAGTTTTAATTTTGTCCGAAGAAGGTGTCCCTTGCGACACCGAAACCTAGGTCACAAATCAGTTGTGTTCGCGACTGAGGGCTGTGTTTTCCAAAAAAAATTGTATTATACAACAGTCGCTGATTGACAGCCATGTTAAAAACCTTATTCTTTTAACTTCAAATGTGTGAATCCTGAAAAAGATTATTTGACATATTAAATAAGTTTCGAAATCTCATCAAACTTTAAGGTGATAGTGCAGTGTGGCTTACGAAAACTTCACTGACTACAACGAACCCCTAATCTGCTGAATGACACTCAATCACTATACCGCTACCATAACACTAAAATTAGAACACTGAAGCGCCAAAGAAATTGGTATAGGCATGCGTATTCAAATACAGAGGTATGTAAACAGGCAGAATACGGCACTGCAGTCGGCAACGCCTGCGGCCAAACTATCAGGAAACATTCCTCACACACAAATAAAGAAAAGATGTTATGTGGACATGTGTCCGGTAACGCTTAATTTCCATGTTAGAGCTCATTTTAGTTTCGTCAGTATGTTCTTCCACCTACGCTCAATGGAGCACATTATCATGATCATACGGCATACTCTACCTGTGCTGCTAGAACATGTGCCTTTACAAGTACGACACAACATGTGGTTCATGCACGATGGAGCTCCTGCACATTTCAGTCGAAGTGTTCGTACGCTTCTCAACAACAGATACGGTGACCGATGGATTGGTAGAGGCGGACCAATTCTATAGCCTCCACGCTCTCCTGACCTCAACCCTCTTGACTTTCATTTATGGGGGCATTTGAAAGCTCTTGTCTACGCAACCCCGGTACCAAATGTATAGACTCTTCGTGCTCGTATTGTGGACGGCTGTGATACAATACGCCATTCTCCAGGGCTGCATCAGCGCATCAGGGATTCCATGCGAAGGAGGGTGGATGCATGTATCCTCGCTAACGGAGGACATTTTAACATTTCCTGTAACAAAGTGTTTGAAGTACGTTCTGTTGCTGTGTGTTTCCATTCCACGATTAATGAGATTTGAAGAGAAGTAATAAAATGAGCTCTAACATGGAAAGTAAGCGTTTCCGGACACATGTCCACATAACATATTTTCTTTCTTCGTGTGTGAGGAATGTTTCCTGAAAGTTTGGCCGTACCTTTTTGTAACACCCTGTATAAGGCAACAAGGGTCTGGCGCAGTTGTTAGATCGGTTACTGCTGCTGCCATGTCAGTCTACCAAGATTTGAGTGAGTTTGAACGTGGTGTTATAGTCGACGCACGGGCAATGGGACTAAGCATCCCCGAGGGAGCGATGAAGTGGGGATTTTTCCGTACGACCATTTCACGTGTGTACCGTGAATATCAGGAATCCGGTAAAACCTCAAATATCCGACGTTTGTTGCGGCTGGAAAAAGATCCTGCAAGAACGGGACCTGCGACGACTGCAGAGAATCATTCAACGTGACAGAAGTGCAACCCATCCGCAAACTGCTGCAGATTTCAATGCTGGGCCATCGACAAGTGCCAGGTTGCAAACAGTTCAACAAAACATCACCGTTGTGGGCTTTCGGAGCCGAAGGCCCCTCGTGCACCCTTAGATGACTGCACGACACAGAGCTTTACGCTTCGCCTGGGCCCGTCAACAGCGATATTGGACTGTTGATGACTGGAAACATGTTGCCTGGTCGGACGACTCTCGTTTCAAACTTTATCGAGCGGATGGACATGTAGGCGTATGGAGACAGTCTCATGAATCCATGGAACCTGCATGTCAGCAGAGGACTGTTCAAGCTGGCAGAGGCTCTGTAATGGTGTGGGGCGTGTGCACTTGGAGTAATATGGGGCTCCTGATACGTGTAGATACGAGTGACAGGTGAAATGTACGTAAGCATCCTGTAGGATCACCTGTATCCATTCATGTCTGTTGCGCATCCCGACGGACATGGGAAATTCCAGCAGGACAATGCGTCACTCCACACATCTAGAATTGCTGTAGAGTGGCTCCAGGAACACTCTTCTGAGTTTAAACACTTCCCAGATATGAACAATATTGAGCATATCTGGTATGCCTTGCAACGTGATGTTCAGAAGACATGTCCACTCTCACGTACTCTTATGGATTTATGGACAGCCCTGCCGGATTCATATTGTTCCCTCCAGCACTACTTCAGACATTAGTCGAGTTCATGCCACATCGTGTTGCGGCACTTCTGCGTGCTCGCGGGTCCCTATACGATATTAGGCAGGTGTACCAGTTCCTTTGGCTCTTCAGCGTATAAATCAAGAGTTACTTAGTGTAAACCAGGGACTAAAACAACGGTATGGTATCTCACCAGTCCTTTTTGATATACAGAGTGATTCAGAAAACGGCGGAAAATGGCCACTCCTGTGTGCCGTGCCGACGTCCTTTGCATGTCTAATAACAAAAAAATCTTGCCTTTTTACAAGTATTTCTTCTGCTGTTTATCAAAACAGTGAAGTAAGGTAGTACGCCGTTTTGTTACCTGAAAAGATGTGTCTATTACATACCATGTAATTTTTATGTAATTTACGTAATTATAAAATACATTTTAATTACCGGTCGTGGACGCTGAATAGAACACGAAAAGAACCAGAAGTTTAGAGTTCAAAAAAGGTTTGAAACAGATCTAGAATGGGCGTGCGAAGCGAACAACTCGATACTGAACTATGAGCAGTCGGCAGTGGAATTGCGACGAGTGGCCACGCGAAGAAGATGAGTCCGGCCGAGCGAGACCGAGACAGACGGGAACGGGTCGAGACTGGAACGAAACCGACCGACGTGCCGTTCGCGAACGTGACCGACCGTTTCCCGTTCTCGGGAACTATAAATAGAAAGCCGCGACCGAAGTGACCTATGAAAGACCGTTCCTTAGAATTCGTTCCTCGCTCGTTCCGTTCATCTTGGTGAACCGTTCCCTTGGACCCGCTAGTTCGCGAACGACCCTTCTCTAATTCAGGCCTTTGACATGTGGTCGCATTAACGTGACTGGATAACACTCATATACATCTAGTGTAGAAGAATGGAACTCTGAAAACCCGAAGAATCTGGACCTAGGAAGGAACAAATTTATTAAGACTGTTTCAATCGCAGACGGCAAAGTTCTCCTAGCAGACAGTGAAAGGGGCTTACAAGAAAAGTTTTAAACTGAATAACGTTTTACGAACTTATCAAATGATTATATCTGTGAATATAACAAAAGTGATTGCAATGGAAGAGATACATTTAAGAAGAGCAAAAATAGTCATAAACAACCAAACAAGAGAACAAGTAAATTCCTTTAGACATTTTGGACAGCGATATCAACATACGAAACTTATTTTTGTGGTTGAAAATATAGAGAAATGTAATCCCATAAATGGTTATATATATTTTTTTTAAAAAAAAAGAAAAAAACTTTATTCTTCAATATATGTGATACATAACAACCCACCACCTTATATAATTAGTGGATCCTAGTTGATACAATTTGGTATTACTACTACAGCTTACTCTATGTTAGTATTCCTTTGTTCTCACTATGGGCACTACGATTATGTCTTTCTATGTTATTATTTTATTCATCTTATGCTAATGTACATCTACCTGCAGCGTTACAGGTGTGCCAGTGTTGTATAAACCTACTTGGTGGCCCTGTCCACCGAGCCAATCCCGGTGGACGTGCCCCTGGCACCGGGCTGGCCGGAATTATTGATCGCTGCGTTATTATACTATTTTGTTATCCTAGCTTATCCTACATCTAACCTAACTTAGCCTAGAGTCAAAATAGGTGAGTGTCTAGATCGGTGGTTGGGCGCACCCTCCCCCTAATCCCAGACGTGGCGGATTCCAGCCGTGAGGCGGCTGGCCAATCCACGCCCCGGCGGAACAGGACAGGTGCGCGGAGTCAGATTTGGTGTATGATATCTTAGTCGTTGTTCCTTAGATATTCCTTTATTACTTTAAGTGATGTCTCATTCGCCAATTTATTTAGAGTAGAAAAATGGTCCTCGTGCTTGAGCAGGTGATACGTGTCAAAATTGGGTAGCTGGTGACGTAATTGCGCCGCTACGTCGTCGAAGAGGTGGCACTCATACACCACGTGTTCTGGGGTGCCTGGTGTGGCCCCACAGTCACACGCTGGTGTAGTCCGTTTCCCGAACCGGCATAAATATGCCGGGTAGGGTCCATGACCTGTGAGGAAGTGCAGCAGTCCTCGTGACGGTGTGAAGTGTTTTAATTGCAATCTTTCCCTGATGTTGGGCAGCAATTCATATGTTCTGCGACCGGTTTCTTCGTTATCCCATTGTTGTTGCCAAAGTTCTTCCCCCCTGCGTTTAATTTCCAGTTTATTTCCCACATGTGTCCCCATTAGGTCGACTATTTTCTCCCTGTTTCCCTTCTTAACCCAGTACCATGTCGCTTGTTCTCTGATTTTTATGTCAAGCGGACAAAGCCCCATTAACACCGTTAGTGCTCCGCCCGGTGTTGTTCTATATGCCCCTACTGATCTGAGAAGCATGTTCCGCTGCACTCTTCTCACAGCCATGGCAGGCATAACCCTCGTGAGTCGGTGGGCCCAGACTCCTGACTCATATCCTACAATAGATGTCAGTATTGTGATATAGTTTGATCAATTCTGGTGGCAGGTGGAATCGCTTGTGACCAATTGATATTAAGTTGTTTAGTGTTTCTAATGATCTATGTGTGACGGTGTCAATATGTGATGCATAAGTCCACCTCTCATCGACGATTACCAGCCGGGGGGCCAGGAATTGCACCACCTCCGCGGTGATGCCGTCCGGGCCAGGAGCCTTGCCTCTTTTGAGGGCATTTATCTGAGCGGCTACTTCTTCTTCAGACAAGGGATATACCACATTGTTGTTCTGATATTCTTCTAGGTCTTGTCTCCGAATTTGTTGCTGTGCCTCGGAGTCATCGTTCTCGTCATCGTCAGGCAGCAGGACACGGAGTAGGACCTCAGCAGTTTCCTGCCAGGTTTCCGTCATCCTGCCCTGATCCCTGTCGGTGGACAGCACCATGGGTGACCTGATCTTTTCCCGTACTAACTTGTACGGTACACCCCATGGGTCCGTGGCTAGCTGTGTTCGTGCATATTTCTCCCAGCTCTGTAGCCTAACTGCCTTAAGCTCCTGTTGGAAATGTTCCTTTTCTTCTCTATATCTTTGCAACCAGCGTTGCTTCTCATCCCAGACGACACTCCGCTGGTAGTACCTCCTCGCCCTCCGTACAGACTGGCGCATCTGTCCAAGTTCGGTAGACCATGGCGACGGTGGGGGGGGGGGGGGGGCGCTACGGCTCTCCTCCTGGTCGGTACGGCAGCTTTTACCGCCCTGACAACCGCTTGCACCAGTTCTTCAGCATATCCTTCGACATTTTCGTCACCATCTGGCAATGTCGGTATTTCACACTCCCGTGACAGGCGGTCCCAGTCAGCTTTGTTGTAATTCAGCTGTTTCTCCCACCCCATGTCCCAGTGGCACTCCTCGTTCCCTAATGAAAACGTAATAAGGTTGTGGTCACTGGTTGTCACCTGATCCCAGACCATCCAATTGGTTACTCTGGTGGCGAGATTGGGCGTGACCAATGTGACGCCAATGTTTGTGCCCTCGCCCCCACCTCCTACGTAGGTGGGTGGATTTCCTTGCTTGTTGGCGACAATCAATTGTAACGCCATGATGGTCTCCTCAGCCTTTTCTCCTCTATCGTCTCGTGTGCCGCTGAACCACAGGGGGGATTTGGCATTTATGTCTGCAGTAATGACACATCGACGTCCCCGCAACGCCATGGCTATTTGCGTAAGTTTGTCTAGGAATTCGTCTATTCCCCGGCCGTACTGGAAGTACATATTAATGATGTACAGTACTCCGGCTGGTGTTTGTAGTTCCACGACGTTGCAGTGATCGTCGCAGAACAGAGAGGACTGTGGCTCTTATCGCTTTGTTTATCATCATTATAGCTGCTTTGGGTTCCGCTTCGCTGTGCACGACTTGCCAGTTAGCTGCTGCAAAAGGGATTCGCCCAGCCAGGGAGTATGGTTCCTGCAGACAGAGCACATCCAGACTCCTCTCCTCCACGACCCTGCGAAGTTCCTGCATGACTAATTTGCTATTATGTGAGTTAATCTGTCCTACGTTTAAATGGGTCACGAGCGTAATATGTTCTGATGTGCGAATCCGGCCAGTTCTTGCTCCAATCGTGAGCTAGTCTTCCATTTGTGATGACAGATTGACTGTAAATTTCATTAAGATCAAATTTCTCGTTTCTTCTTTCGAAGACTTTTGACCAGGTCACGCAGGGCTCCGAAGTCAGTGGGGAGGTTCATTGTCTTCAGCTGTATTCTGTCAACAGCCTCCATTACCGAGAAGGTGACGTCTCTGCCATATTCATGCCCGACACGTACCACGTGCCTCAATGCTGTGGTGAGGACCGCCGGCTCCTCCAGTCGCGCAAGTTGTAATGCGTGTTCTAGGTTGGGGTATACCCTATTGGGATCAACGCCCGAACCTTTTTGTGTGAGAGGGTTTGTATCGGATGATGTACTGTTTATTGCGTTATCTTGCACTTTTTGTTTCTCTGATGTTACCATTTGTTTTGCCACAGGTCGCCCTTTCGGTCGTTCTAGTTCTTCAAGCGACCTTAGTCCCCGGTTTCGGGGAAAGGGGGCACTAATCTGACCGCATGGGTCCGTTTGTACACCAGCATCTTTTGTTTCTACCTTTCTGGTCTGGGTTTTAGTGGCTCCTTGTAGGAACTCCCTAAATTTGCTGGCCCTAAGTGCATCCCTTACCCTTTTACTCGGAGACTTTCTTTTAGGCTTCCTGTTGCCTGATATGGACTCAGCCATAATCAGTCCTCGAGATAAGCCTTTGTTCTAGAGCCCTGTATGTGGGGCAGTTTCTTCCTGTGGCATTACAATTTCTTTTCCCTCTTCTTGCACAAGGGATACATATCCCTGTTTTGCCACAAGTTTTCCTACTGTGATCTTCAGCGCCGCACCTGGAGCAAGCCGGCTTCCGCTCACAGTGATTGTGTATATGGTCAAGGTCTCCACAGTTGTGACAACGGGGGACTGCGAGGTAGTCCCTTACGTTTATCGAGTGGAACCCCATGTATATTCTGCCCATAGTGGTGAGCTTACGCCACATACTTCCCGAGACTTCAGCTACATGATGTACTACATCGCGCTCTCTGGGTCCAGTTCTGAACCGCAGTTTGAATTCTTTTTTGAAATTATCCAGACTCATTTCCTCAAAATTTTATTGACTTATTGTTTCGTAGATATCATTTTCATTTATTGTGGTGGGCACGTCATACAGGATCACCAAGGGATTCCGCTTTTTGGGCGGTTCACACTTAACGACCTTTTTAAGTTTGTCATGGTTAAGTATCTTATCCCGGTCTTCTTCAGTGGCAACATCTACTATTACGACATTTTTTGTGGCCTTTACCATATTTATTTTTATTTTGTCTGCTGCCGGGTTTACAGTGGTTTTGAAGAGTTCTTGTACTTTTTTAATGTCCTGGCCTGGCAGGGGTCTTAGGAAGACTGCCGTGTCAGGCCTTTTGGACACCTTTTCAATGGTCTCTTTTGTTGATTGTGTTTTAGTGGCCGCTTGTGCGATCACTCCTGCCCACGTTTTTGGTGGGCTGTTTTCGCAGTCGTTCATTTTCTTTCTCTAATTCCTCTAATCGCCCCTCGAGCTTCGCACTAGCGATAGCCCAGGCGGCGAGTTCCTTTTTGATAGAGAGTACCGCTGTATTGCTTATTTTGCCATTCTTAATACTAGAATCTAGCAGTTGGTTAATTCTAGTATGCCATTCAGTAACGTTTTCCGCATTCTGCCCCAGGCCCTCTTCAGGGGTGGGAACAGTAAGTGTCGAACACCTCGAGAGAACACTCGAATCACTCGTCTCTTGGTCAGCCATTATTGATTTGACGAGTGAAAAAGGTTGGGAGCCCGTCTCTTGCCCCGGACCGGCTCCTCTGGCATGGGGGGGGGGGGGGGGGGGGGGGGGGGGGGGGACTAATGCAGCTCGCCCACCGGCCTCGCCCCAAGGCCAAGGGCATCCTCGAACTGCAGGGTTCAGCGCGCCGTTGCCAGCGCCCTGGTCCCCGTCGGTGGCTCCGTCATCGACGATTTCACGCGACGCTCCCCGGCAAGAGCACCCCCCACTCCGGAGAGGCGGATGCACCTCTCGTCCTTCGCCGCCTACTAGCCCGAGCTTCCACCTCTCGGCCGAGGACCCACTCCTACTCATGTGGTGGGTCGGTCACCCAGTCGTTCGGCGGTCTGAACCCATCTAACCTGGCCCAGGCGATGTCACCACCTCCTGGGTTTGGCAGAACACGCCCCGGTTACCCAGGGGCGCGGCGAAGCACCCTTGCCGACTCGCACCGCGATCCCACGCCGACAAACGAGGTCGCCGGCATGCAGAGCACCTGCTGGTCTGTACCCTGCGAACGGAGAGGGACAGATGTCCGGTCCCTTGACACAGCTCCCCCTGTGCCACGCACCTTTCGCTTTCGCATCGGGTTGGGTCTCAGCTCTCCCTTTTGTCGCAAGGCAAAATGCCGAGCTTAACGTCTGGCACCACGGGAAGGCGGAAAGAGCCACTTGGGAAGGAGAGGCTATAAGAGACGCATCACTTTCCCTGCGAGGACTGCCGCGGCACACCCGACTGGAAAGCGATACGCCCCAGTGCGAGCTTCCGTGCCTTACGGCGCGCCGGCAACGGGCAGGCCCGCGCCGAAGCGCGCCGTCAAGCGACTGACCTCACGCCAGACATGGTTATATTTTTTTTTTTTTTTAAATTCTTTATTCAATACATTACATTATACATGATAACCCACTACCTAACTACATTAGTGGGTCCTAGTATGATACAAATTAGATGCAGCAATGTTATTCTACACTACAGGTAATATTATTATTATTATTATTATTATTACTATTATTTACTCTAATTTTTTACCGCTATAGGGCTCTAAGCATTAATCTACGGGGAAACTACATGCTACCTGCAGCGTTACAAGTTGTGCCAGAGCTACTATAAACCTACTAGTTGTTAGCCAGGCCCACTGAGCTAATCCCAGTGGGCATGCCCCTGGCACTGGGCTGGCTCTTGACTTGGTGTCGCTGCAGTGTATTCTAAGGTGTTATCCTATCTTCTACTTCTAATTTAATTTAACTAAGTGTCAAAATCGGTGTGCGTCATAGTCCGGTATTTATGTACACCCCTCCCTCCTAGTCCAGGGCAAGGCGGATTCCAGCCGTGAGGCGGCTGGCCAGTCCTTGCCCGGCGGTACAGTAAGGGTGCACTAGTCAACGTCGGTGAGAGTTTTGTCTTTAGTGATGATGGTTGTCCCTTAAAAAGTTCTTAAGTATCTTTTTTGATATTTCATCTGTAAGTTTGTTTAGGATGTCAAAGGTGATTTCACGCCTTAACAAGTGGTACGTGTCGTTATTTGGTAGCTGTTGTCTTAGCTCTTGGGCTACATCATCGAAGAGGTGGCACTCATACACCACATGTTCTGGGGTGCCCTGCACTGCGCCACAGTCACACGCTGGTGTAGCCTGCTTCCCAAACCTACATAGGTATGTTGGATATGGTCCATGTCCAGTAAGAAAGTGCAGCATTCCTCTCGTTGGCGTAAAAAATGTGAGTTTTATTCTTTCTTCTATGTCCGGTAGCAGCTCATAGGTTCTACGACCTGTATCTTCATTATTCCACTGATCTTGCCATAGTTCTAACCCTCTCTTTTTAATGGTGTACTTGTCCCCTGCATAAACCCCAAGTATTTCCCTGATTTTGTCCCTGTTCTCCTTTCGTACCCAGTACCAGGCAGCCTGTTCACGTATTTTTATATCTAATGGACAGATTCCCATTAACACTAACAGTGCTCCCCCCGGTGTTGTCCTATAGGCCCCTGCTGAACGTAGAAGCATATTCCGCTGCACTCTTCTTACGGCCATGGCAGGCATGACCCTCGTGAGTCTGTGTGCCCAGACTCCAGATCCGTATCCTATTATTGAGGTCAGGATGCTGTTGTGATATAACTTAATTAAATTTGGTGGGAGGTGAAACCGCTTGTGACCAATTCCGATAAGATTGTTTAATAGAACCAATGATTTTTGTGATACGGTGTCAATATGTGATGCAAAGCTCCACCTCTCATCAATGATTACACCCAGGTGTCGGGCCTCGCGGCGCCGAAGAACTGGTATACCATTAATTCTAACCGTCGGGTTCCTGACCAATTGGCCTTTGAGAAGTAGGTATGTGGACTTATTGGGTGCTATCGTCATTTTGCTTCTGTGGCACCATGATGTAAGAACAGTTAGGGCTCTTTCCACTTTCGGCTCTAATTCCTCGCGGCTTCGGCCGCCGACCAGCAGGAGGAGGTCGTCAGCGTATGCTATGACCTCTAGCACATCGTCACAGTTCTTGAGATCTTCAAGTAAAGGCTCCATGTTGATGTCCCAAAAGAGAGGTCCCAGGACAGAGCCCTGAGGACATCCTTTGGTGACAATCTTCCTGACTATGCTGCTAGGGGCCGATAGCCAGACCTCCCTGTCTGCACAATAGCTCCTCAGACACCCATATAGCGGCCCTGGACAGTTCTTCTCCCGCAAGCAGGAAAAGAGTGAGGGCCACCACAGGTTGTCGAAGGCGCCACTGATATCTACCATGATGCCGACAACATACTTGTGCGGGGTGGAGCCACAGACCTCGGCAGCCAGGGCGATTGCGTCAGACGCAGAACACCCAGACCGAAAGCCGAATTGTCTGTCACCCATCCCGCACAGCATGCGGTGTGCTGTCAGTCTGTTCGCTAGTAGCCTCTCAAAAAGTTTGCCCAGTACGTCCAACAAGCAGATAGGTCTATAAGACTTAATTTCAGTGGGATCTTTGTCTGGACTCTTTTTAATGATAATTACATTGGCTTTTTTCCATATTTCTGGGAATTTCCCGAGTTTCAAGCACTCGTTATACAACTTAGTGAGAGGAGCTACGAGCTGGGGGGCAAGGAATTGCACCACTTCCGCAGTAATGCCGTCCGGGCCAGGAGCTTTCCCTCTTTTGAGGGCCTTGATCTGGGCAGCGACCTCCTCCTCAGAGAAGGGGTAGACTCTGATGTTATTGTTATAGTCCCTTTGATTTTCTCTCCTTATCCTTTTTTGTTCTTCCGTCTCATTTTCCTCCACGTCGTCAGGCAACAGAACCCGGAGGAGGGCCTCAGCAGTTTCCTGCCAAGTGCCCGTCATCCGGTCCCCGTCCCTGACGGTGGATAGCACCATTGGTGATCTTATCTTTTCTCGTACTAATTTATATGGGACTCTCCATGGGTCTATAGCCAATTGGCTTTTTACATAACGTTCCCAGCTTCTGAGTCTAACTGCCCTTAACTCCTGTTGGAATTGTTCTTTGCTTTCACGATAGATCTGAAGCCATCTACGTTTTTCCCTCCAGACGACACTCCGCTGGTAGTACCTCCTTGCCCTCCTCACAGCCTGGCGCATCTGTCCCAGTTCGACCGACCATGGTGTGGGGGTGGCCGCTACGGCTCTCCTCCTGGTTGGTACGGCTGCCCGCACCGCTGTGGTGATCGCCTGCACCAGTCCTTCGGCGCATTCTTCCACGTTTCCGTCACCCTCCAGCAATGTCGGAATGTTGCACTCCTCCGCGAGACGGTCCCAGTTAGCCTTGTTGTAATTAAGCTGCAGCTCCCACCCCATGTCCCAGTGTCACTCCCTTTCCCCAATGGTAAATGTTATTAAATTATGATCACTGGTGGTTGCTTTGTCCCACACTTTCCATTTGTCGACCTTTGTGGCCAGGTTTGGTGTTATTAGAGTGATGTCAATATTTGTACCTTCTCCCCCTCCGCCAGTATACGTGGGGGGGTTCCCTTGTTGGTTGGCAACCACCAGTTGTAATGCCATGATTGTTTCCTCGGCTTTTAGCCCCCGATCATCGTGCGTGCCACTGAACCATAGGGGGGACTTTGCATTTATGTCCGCCGTCACAATCAATCTTCGTCCCCGCAATGCCGTGGCGACTTGTGTAAGTATTTCTAGAAATTCCTCTATTCCTCTTCCATATTGGAAGTATATATTACAGATGTAAATCACTCCCGCGGGTGTTTGAAGTTCCACGACATTGCAGTGTTCGCCAGAGAATTGTGCAAGGACTGTAGCTCTAAATGATTTGTTGATAATTATAATTGCAGCCTTTGGCTCTACGTTAGAATGTATAATTTGCCAGTTGGCAGCCATGAATGGGATCCGCCCCGCTTGGGAGTACGGTTCCTGTAAGCAGAGTACATCTAGACTCCTCTCTTCCACCACCCTCCGGAGTTCCTGCAGGACCAGTTTACTGTTATGGGTGTTTATCTGACCCACATTTAGTTGGCTCACGTGGGTAATATGTATGGATGTGTGATTCTGGCCACAATTTTCTCCAGTCGTGGGCTATTCTGCCATTGGTTATCACTGATTGACAATATAGATCATCCATGTCAAATTTTTCGTTTCTTCTTTCGAAGACCTTTTTAACTAGATCTCGCAGGGCTCCGAAGTCGGTGGGGAGATTCATTGTCTTGAGCTGAATTCTGTCCACGGCCTCCATTACTGGAAAGGTGACATCTCTTCCATACTCGTGGCCGACACGTACCACATGTCTCAATGCAGTTGTGAGGATTGCCGGCTCCTCTAGTCTTGATAACTGTAATGCGTGCTCCAGGTTGGGGTAAATTCGCTGGGGATCAATTCCCATTACACCCCGAGATGGTGTGTCAGAAGATGGAATTGAGCTACTTATTTCATTGTACTGAACATGTTTGGTGGATATTACTTCTTTACTGTGTGGTTGTGATTGTGAACTCCCAAGCATAGGATGCCAGTGTGGTCGGGTATGCTCTTGTTTCGACCCAGGTCCCCAGCAAGGAGGAGAGGGAACGTCTTCTTCACACGGGTCCGTCTGTATGCAAACATCTTTCATTATTGTCACCACAGATCGTGGTTGTGTGATTTTTTGTATAAATTCTTTGAATTTGTTTGCCCTCAGAGCGTCCCTCAGCCTCTTGCTAGGGGATTTCCTTTTTGGCTTCCTGAGTTCAATTACGGCCTCAGCCATAATCAATTCGAGAGATTAGTCTCTGTTCTAGCATCCTATACGTTGGGCAGTTATATTGTGAGATATCTTGGTACGAAGTGTGCGAGTTGCGACAATGTAATATCCATTTGGGGTAACTAATGCAGCTATTCCAGTACTGCCGCGGTGAGCTGTGTAGCAGAGACCAACGGTAGAAGCTCATAAGTTCTGATTCGTCTGATAACTTAGCCTGAAGGTAGGACGAGCTTCAGATGTATGAAGTTGATATAGGAGAATGATGCTTCTGTCCCTTTCTTTTCAAGTAATAGTCTGTGTACTCACGTTATTAGAGGAAATAAGTTTTGCAGCTAAGTGCGTATTTCAGATGGAACTGAACGATGTTGTTGGGACGAAGAGCCGCAGATAACTACGATTCCTTGATTGCTTGCGCAGTCCTCTGAGCACACACTCGGTTTATATTGTCTACTCTCGGCGGACGCTGAGAACCGTCTTAAATTTACGTTAACATCTTACTCCTATTAACGGGACGCTAATGTCACTCGCAGTGGCTACTGGCAGGTTATTTACATTTTGTAGTCTGACAGAAATCGTAAGACGTCAGTGCGCACACTGCAGAGACTACAGTAATTTCCTGTCGGAACACTGAAGATAATTTTTTAGGATTTAACAGAAAGTTTATATTTCATCACAACGTTACTTCATGAAGATACTTTTAGTTCAAAGGCCCTGCAGAATAACCGGTTTTAGGTGCCGCTTCGTCGTCAGATACGAACGACGTAATTCCACCAAGAATTCCGTTTTGTGTGAGAATGATTTAGAAACTCAGGAACAAGAAACGGCAGCCATGTTATCAACAATTCGAAGAGTTCGGCGATAATGGTAGATGTGATCCTGACTTATACTTGAGATGTCTCACATTACAATTTAACAAGTTCAAGTCCAATGAGACATGTTTTCATAATAAGTTATTTCATTAGTATTTATACCCAAGTTTTGTTTTTTCCCTTGGTTACAGGCATTGGAATATAGGTCTGCATGGCGCTGGACAACTAAGAAGTCTTATTAATGTCCTGGAAATTAAATCAAGCTCTTTTTTACTATCTTTATACTGTATGCTACATTATAACAACGCAAATTTAAAACAGACTCTTGCCTGGCGTTACTGTCTTCTATTACACGTTTCCTTCAATCCCAAAGAAGAGGTTAAAATGGTTTGGCGTGGACTGTTAACACATGTGTTCCATAGTGAAACTGTGTGTAGTTGTGATGTGGCATAATAAAAGTTGGCGACTGCTAGATCGTCGCTGTTTGGAGAAACAGAGCAGAACGTTTGCCGTTTATGCACACATCCACAAACGAAATAATACATCTACCTCTACATCCATACTCCGCAAGCCACCTGACGGTGTATGGCGGAGGGTACCTTGAGTACCTCTATCGGTTCTCCCTTCTATTCCAGTCTCGTATTGTTCGTGGAAAGGAGGATTGTCGGTATGCCTCTGTGTGGGCTCTAATCTCTCTGATTTTATTCTCATGGTCTCTTAGCGAGATATACGTAGGAGGGAGCAATATACTGCTTGACTCCTCGGTGAAGGTATGTTCTCGAAACTTCAACAAAAGCCCGTACCGAGCTACTGAGCGTCTCTCCTGCAGAGTCTTCCACTGGAGTTTATCTATCATCTCCGTAACGCTTTCGCGATTACTAAATGATCCTGTAACGAAGCGCGCTGCTCTCCGTTGGATCTTCTCTATCTCTTCTGTCAACCCTATCTGGTACGGATCCCACACTGCTGAGCAGTATTCAAGCAGTGGGCGAACAAGAGTAGTGTAACCTACTTCCTTTGTTTTCGGATTGCATTTCCTTAGGATTCTTCCAATGAATCTTAGTCTAGCATCTGCTTTACCAACGATCAACTTTATATGATTATTCCATTTTAAGTCACTCCTAATGCGTACTCCCATATAATTTATGGAATTAACTGCTTCCAGTTGCTGACCTGCTATATTGTAGCTAAATGATAAGGGATCTTTCTTTTTATGTATTCGCAGCACATTGCACTTGTCTACATTGGGATTCAATTGCCATTCCAAGCACCATGCGTCAATTCGCTGCAGATCCTTCTACATTTCAGTACAATTTTCCATTGTTACAACCTCTCGATATACCACAGCATCATCCGCAAAAAGCCTCAGTGAACTTCCGATGTCATCCACAAGGTCATTTATGCATATAGTGAATAGCAAAGGTCCTACGACAGTCCCCTGCGGCACACCTGAAATCACTCTTACTTCGGAAGACTTCTCTCCATTGAGAATGACATGCTGCGTTCTGTTATCTAGGAACTCTTCAATCCAATCACACAATTGATCTGATAGTCCATATGCTCTAACTTTGTTCATTAAACGACTGTGGAGAACTGCATCGAACGCCTTGCGGAAGTCAAGAAACACGACATCTACCTGGGAACCCGTGTCTATGGCCCTCTGAGTCTCGTGGACGAATAGCGCGAGCTGGGTTTCACACGATCGTCTTTTTCGAGACCCATGCTGATTCCTACAGAGTAGATTCCTAGTCTCCAGAAAACTCATTATACTCGAACATAATACGTGTTCCAAAATTCTACAACTGACAGACGTTAGAGATATAGGTCTACAGTTCTGCACATCTGTTCGACGTCCCTTCTTGAAAACGGGGATGACCTGTGCCCTTTTCCAATCCTTTGGAACGCTACTGCATCGTTGTATCCATTTCACAGACCGAGGAAATTGTTGCTGAGAAGAAGAAAGAAGATAAAGAAAAACTTTTTTGGATAAAAGCAATTTTATTAAATACATAGTGTCGCAGGAGAAATGGACAATATTTAGGGATACGACAGAAACAATCATTATAGTCAACATGTGCTGTAAAATGGATAGCTTAAGACATATGAGCAGTTGTTCAGTAGGAGGGATGTGTTTCACAGTAGCGAAGATATGTATGATTGTTAGACACCGAAGAGCGCCCATTGTTCGAGTGTTTCAGCTAGAGTGTAACCCTAAATCAGGCCCAGTGGATAGTGCTTTTATACTGAGTTTCATGAAGAAACGTTTCAATTTATTTCCTACTCACCAGAGGATAGTGAATCTGGAAACTCGTTGAAATGTTGTTTAATTCAAGACGACTCTGCCACTTAGGTGAAAAACTGAGTGGATTTCGTAATTGAACTAAAATGTTTCCCAGTGTCCTCAAGCAAGGTTCGTATGTTTCAGGAATGACTTTCTGTTATGCGCGGGTTGTGGGAAACCGATAAACATACTTTCATTGTTTTATGAGAGTTAACTTGTCATCCCAAGGGAAAAGGTCATTCTTTTTCATTTCAACAGAAATCAAACTACATTCATCAGTTTTCCATGGCCCACGCATAACGAAAAATGCTTCCAGAATTGTGTGATCGGTGTTCGAGGAGACAGTGGAAGCATTTTAGCATTACAGTGTTAGCTCATCGTGATACACAGCATATAACCCGATTTGTCAGTCCAGAATTAGGGAATTACTGATCCTGGACAATAAATGAGCCTCTTCTAGCTGCTGTCAGGAGCTCGTGGTCTCGTGGTCACCGCTGCTGAATCTTGAGAATCAGGCCCCGGGTTCTATTCCCGGCCGGGTCGGGAATTTTCTCTGCTCTGGACTGGGGGTCTATGTTGACTAGGTGTCGGGGCAAGCTTCAAATAAAAAGACTTGCGCCAGGAAACCGAACTCTCCAAAACGCGATTCCCGGTGGGGATGGCGGTTACCGCTGAAAACACGGTTTTCGGTTATATCGATTTTTTTTCAACTTGTTGTTTTAATGTATATCTGAAATAACCAATTTTCAGTTTTTTATTCCTATATTTCCCCCAATATATGTAGAAATGGAACATAGATTAAAAATTTTGACTCCCTCAGTTTCAAGATACATAAAATCAAAATATTAAATTAAGAAGGCAAATAAAACAAAATATATTCCGTCCATAATTCTCTGCTTCTCACAAAAAGTGTAAGTAGTTGAATACTACAAAAACCAGCAGTATTCTCCTATTGATTCTAATTTTTTGAAATTGTGTTTACAAATCATCTTGTACCACCATTTGGACACTGGGAATAACGAATGCTAAAGGGTGAAAACTGAGCTTGAAGAACTCTGTTTTTCGTGTTAATTTGTCCGTTTTCGGGGGCTACAAGCAGACAAAGGCAAGAGATCAACCACAATCAGTTTTTAAAGTAAAATATGAATGAATTGTTAAGTTGTAAGTTTTCTCCTTATGTGATTCCACAAGTTTGTTGTGACTCCTTCCGTTCGTAATCTTTTAAAGGAAATGGAGTATTGCACTTTGTAAAGTACTTCCAGGCTAGCCGGCCGAAGTGGCCATGCGGTTACAGGCGCTGCAGTCTGGAACCGCAAGACCGCTACGGTCGCAGGTTCGAATCCTGCCTCGGGCATGGATGTTTGTGATGTCCTTAGGTTAGTTAGGTTTAACTAGTTCTAAGTTCTACGGGACTAATGACCTCAGCAGTTAAGTCCCATAGTGCTCAGAGCCATTTGAACCACTTCCAGGCTAGAGATGGTGCCATTCCGTAATATAACTAATGCCGCACGACGACAGCATGAGACTACCATGCAGGCCAAATGGGGCAAGTGTCACACACTTAAAGTACACGCATACCAGCCAGTAGACCATGCCACATGGTAACAGATCCATTATTGTCTCAGCAAAGGTGTATCAATTGTTATGCCATATGTTTGTTGCTCGTTTAAGTTGGCGTTGTTATTAAAACAACACTGATGGCTTTTTCCATTTTCTGTATCAACGCACTATTTCAAAGCAATGGCAATTTTACGAATAAAAATTACTCGTTTTTTTAAAAAACAGGATTATTTGAAATCAAAACATTTTAGCACTGCTTCAGTGGCTGATTGATATATTGGTTTTTTACCCGGTTATTTGTAAAAAATGAACACTTGCTATAATCGAGACTAAACGAATACCGAAAAATACCGCTTATTCAGAATTAAAATACCGGTATCGGTTATAACCGGTCGGTTTTCCTATCCGTAAGTGTCTCAGCCAAAGAAGCCATATGCACATTTCGTTTCTAGATGGTTAACACGATGGTGGTCCCGAATTTAACCAAAATTTAAAATGGAAAATTCCAGAAATGCTAGATAATCACCATACCTAATGCATTTACTAAACTACTCGGTACGTGCATTACATAGCACATCACTCGTCTTACTGGCCGCTGCTTCTCCCCTTCTGCCTGAAGGTAGAAATGACGACGAACTAACGAGTCGATAGGCGATCGGATCTCGTTTCTACGTTGTATGCCTGATGTGCAACTGGCCAATATGCATGTACACTTTTCTACTCTTTCGTGTTTATTAGTCACTTAACACGCCTAGTACGCCTTAACGAGATAAGATCGCTTGTTAAATTGTTAGTACGTCTCGTATTTCACTCTTAACGCGTCGTTGGATGCCATTATTGGAAGACCTTGTGGTTAACACACCGCACGCCTAGCATTTAATGTAGTTTCCGGTTTTTAATCGGAGTCGTTACTTCTCCTATTTATAGCTGCTTAGTTCATCTCACTGGAGAAACTGGACACCGTTCCGCTTTTCCTCCTCGATAAATCTTTGGCGGTAGCATGTATCGACCTCGAGTGCTTCGAATGTAATTTAGAGATTCCTGTTGTTACAACACGGAAGGAGACACCTTACCTAGACGTTTGTTATAAAGCACCTCATCTTTCACCTTTTAATTCAGTCATGCTATGGAGTAAACAGATGTCACTCTGCTCTTTTTTGACTCCTATGATAATATCGTTCTACTCTCTCTGGTTGTCGCCGCAGATGACGTGAGGAATGCTGGGATCTGTACAATGCAATGTCCCTCTCTGCTGTCCTTGGTAGCGGACGCGCTCTAGACGATGACTGCCAGCCCTCTGATGGAGGGTACCCCCACAGCGTTCCTGCTGGCCCACTTGAGACCATCTAAGGCGCCCTCAAGGTTGGCTTTATAAATGGCGGCAGTGGAGGCCGCTAGTCCTGCAGTAGAGATGAAACAGCTACCATTTTCCTTTCACAATGTTGTCTTTAATCAATGATTTTTTCCAGCGCGTCCCCAATACAACATTTTTCTTTTTTAGAAGCTGAATGCGTGCTGATTGCGACAGTTTTCAATGTCGTATCTACATTCTGATCCCAGGAACTTCAGTTTTTAATGACTAAAAGTCAACATCACATACACGGAATTTGTTTTCTAAATTTTATAATAGTGAACCGGTATCGGCCGACATTCCCATCATCAACGATACTGCTACATTTCCCGCTGAAGATGGATTTGTGGTTCAGTATGAAGCCGACGTCTATTTCGCCATCAGAAGAAAAGTTCTCGAGTTTCGTGCGAGCTGCAGAGTACCGTGTATTTAAAACACATTCTTACTGGGTGTATAGATACAGCAGCGAATGGAATAATTCAACATATAGCGTGATCGTACGGGCTATCTGACTAACGGCGGAGGTCAAGATGGGCACTGTGCGCCGTATAGACCGATTTCAACGCGTCGGATCGTGGCTGCACTATTCGTGGACCACTCTCTATTTGTGGTCGGACAGCAACTTCGCCTGTGCCTTGCCGCCTTCTCAATTGTGTGTAGTGAGTACCACAATTCGGGTACATTCGCCGTCACCACGAGTCAACTGCCGTGTGCAAAACCTGTTGGTGGAAAGTGTCACTGTTGACTGTAGCGTATTGTAAAGGTGGTGACGCGACCCTCAGTGTCGCAGATCATCTCGTTTTCCCTGACAACAATTGGGGGACAGCCAAGTTGTTTAGAAGCACCTCCTCGCTACGGGCTATAGACGCAGTATGCACGCTGCACGTCACATGATATAGAGACTGGCACGAACGCGGAACATCTCGAGTCTATGCTCTAAACGTGCAAATAGATCACATGGAATGATGAGGCGTGGTACACGACGATGACGGGATACGTGTACTTGGAAAACCACATGGGTCAGTGCACGCCCGCTTGCTCTCAATGTACCGTCGAAACTGTGTTTGTACGGACCATGTCCACATGGAACGGAGTGTGGCCCCCATACCTCTGACATTGTGAGTGGTGGGCGATAACCCCCAGGCGATCTGTACTTTTTGAAAAGTAATTGACAGTCCTGTTGTTCCTGAACTGCGACACAGGGGTTTGAGGACATTCCACACACGTAAGAGTGCCTGCGTGGCCCTCCAGCTGACATTAGTTCTGTTGAGCACATTCGATATGACGTCGAGCCTAATGCATGTATGTTGGACGCGACACCGACTAATCCCAATGAGTTGCGGACAGCACTTTGGTCGTCAGGGATCGTCTACTCGACACATGCCGTGTCAGACACAGTCCACGATACGACTTGTCGCTACCACAGCGTGTCGAAAATGCGATTGCACGCCTACAATTCATCGGCTCATGAGTACACACACAGTTGGGTACGTGAATAGTGTCTCCAGGCAGCAAGTTCCCAGTTATCTTCGGTACGCTGGTGTCACCCTTTCGCAGAATATAGAGGAACAATCGCCTGGGCAGGTGCGAGCAAGATGCTCTCGCAAAATGCTCTGCTCTATTTGTCAACGTCACTGATATGCGTTCACTTGGCAGGCACGTACTGGTGCTTCTGTACGTAGCGATACTAAACTACTCGCCATTAAAATTGCTACACCACGGAGATGACGTGCTACATACGCGAAATTTAACCGACAGGAAGAAGATGCTGTGATATGCAAACGATTAGCTTTTCAGAGCATTCACACAAGGTTGACGCCGGTGGCGAAACCTACAACGTGCTGAGATGAGGAAAGTTTCCAACCGATTTCTCATACACAAACAGCAGTTGACCGGCGTTGCCTGGTGAAACGTTGTGATGCCTCGTGTAAGGAGGACAAATGCGTACCATCACGTTTTCGACTTTGATAAAGGTCGGATTGTAGCCTATCGCGATTGCGGTTTATCGTATCGCAACATTGCTGCTCGCGTTGGCCGAGATACAATGACTGTTCGCAGAATATGGAATCGGTGGGTTCAGGAGGGTAATACGGAACGCCGTGCTGGATCCCAACGGCCTCGTATCACTAGCAGTCGAGATGACAGGCATCTTATCCGCATGGCTGTAACGGATCGTGCAGCCACGTCTCGATCCCTGAGTCAACAGATGGGGACGTTTGCAAGACAACAACGATCTGCACGAACAGTTCGACGATGTTTGCAGCAGCATGGACTATCAGCTCGGAGACCGTGGCTGTGGTTACCCTTGACGCTGCATCACACACAGGAGCGCCTGCGATGGTGTACTCAACGACGAACATGGTTGCACGAATGGCAAAACGTCATTTTTTCGGATGAATCCAACTTCTGTTCACAGCATCATGATGGTCGCATCCGTGTTTGGCGACATCGCGGTGAACGCACATTTGAAGCGTGTATTCCTCATCGCCATACTGGCGTATCACCTGGCGTGATGGTATGGGGTGCCATTGGTTACACGTTTCGGTCACCTCTTGTTCGCATTGACGGCACTTTGAACAGTAAACGTTACATTTCACATGTGTTACGACTCGTGGCTCTACCCTTCATTCGATCCCTGCGAAACCCTACATTTCAGCAGGATAATGCACGACCGCATGTTGCAGGTCCTGTACAGGCCTTTCTGTATACAGAAAATGTTCGACTGCTGCCCTGGCCAGCACATTCTCCATATCTCTCACCAACTGAAAACGTCTGGTCAATGGTGGCCGAGCAACTGGCTCGTCACAATACGCCAGTCACTACTGTTGATGAACTGTGGTATCGTGTTGAAGCTGCATGGGCAGCTGTACCTGTACACGCCATCCGAGCTCTGTTTGACTCAATGCCCAGGCGTATCAAGTCCGTTATTATGGCCAGAAGTGGTTGTTCTGGGTACTGATTTCTCAGGATCTATGCATCCAAATTGCGTGAAAATGCAATCACATGTCAGTTCTAGTATAATATATTTGTCCAATGAATACCCGTTTATCATCTGCATTTCTTCTTGGTGTAGCAATTTTTATGGCCAGTAGTGTATTTCTTGCCACGAGCACTCAAGAGTGTGTAGATTACAATCTCTCCCACTTCCAGTAAAGCAGCAGGTCTGTATTGAAATACACATGTGAGAAATTCTTCACTCCACTCGCAGGGTGATGTTTTCACGCCTGGAGGCTATCATCATCTTCTGCAACTCAGTCACATTGGCTTTGCTTTCCCTCCCTCCCCTCCCTTCTTCCCCCTTCCCTCACCCTTGTCACACGCATAGCCACTGACGTACCTCTCTTGTAGACTCACTGAACAACGATATGTCTACCCTCCCTAAGCAGTTGATCTCAGCTTCATAACTGCACGAACACAAGGATAACCGTGTTCATTGCCGTATTGGAAAGACACCCGTAATATGAGTATTACTCTCCGTTTTATACATATACGTACTAAAACATTTTGACCACCTGCTTAATAGCCTGTTGGTGTACCTTCGAAACTCAATACAGCAGCTTCTACTCAGCATAGCGTGGATTCGACAAGGCCTTGATAGGTTGCGGACGTTTATGGCACCAGATGTCTACGTACAGCTCATATAATTCCTGTAAATTACGGGCCGGTGGTTCATCGATACGCATCTGGCGCCTTATAGCGTACCAGATGTGCTACATTGGTTTCAGGTCACACGAATTTAGCTTCTATGACATCAACGTGAATTCACTGCCAAGCACCTCTAATGACTGTAGCACGATTCTGACCTTGTGACACGCTCAGTTATTCCAATGTATAATGTCATTACCGTCGGGGTAGACATAAAGCATGAAGACCTACCAGCGGTCAGAAATAATGTCCATGTAGGGCACAGCTGTCATCGTGTCTTCGGTTACTATTACAGATCCCTTGGAAACCCTGGTGTACTTCCCACATAGCATACAACTGCCCTCGCAAGCATGCGTGCATGTTTCGTCCAGCCGTCCACCTGACGACGGCGTGTCCCGACATGGCCATCAACTTAACAATCAACTCGACGTATGAGACCACGCTACAGGTTTTCATTGATCCACTGTACAATCTCGATGATCCCGTGTTCACTGCAGTCGTAACTGAGCACTTGGTTGTGTCAAAATGGGAACAGGTGGTGAGGCGTAGTGCCTTGCATCGCGTCTTAGTAAGAGGCTGTAGCAGGCACACAGTTTCATACTCGAGTCATGTCTCACATGACGGATGTTCTCGATCCAGTAGCTAGCTGCAAGTTGTTACGGCTGTGGCCGAAAGGTGTCAGCATCTTATGGGCTAAGAAATTATGGGGTAGTTAAAACTATATATTTGGGAAACAAAACCGTGTTCATTGAGATTATTGCGACTTGCATTAATTACTGATAATTTTTTTAATTAGCGCCAAAGAAACTGGTACAGGCATGCGTATTCAAATATAGAGATATGTAAACATAGAATATGGCGCTGCGGTTGGCAACCCTATATAAGACAAGTGTCTGGCGCAGTTGTTAGATCGGTTACTGCTGCTACCACGGCATGCTATCAAGATTTTAGTCAGTTTGAACGTGGTGTTATGGTTGGCACACGAGGAATGAGACACAGAATCTCCGAGGCAACGATGAAGTGGGGATTTCCCCGTAAGACTATTTCACGAGTGTACCGTGAGTATCAGAAATCCGGTAATACATCAAAGCTCCGATATCGCTGCGACTGGAAAAAGATCCTGCAAGAACGGAACCTGCGACGACTGCAGAGAATCGTCACAGAAGTGCGATTCTTACGCAAATTGCTGCAGATTTCAGTGCTGGGCCATCAGCAAGTCTCAGTGTGCGAACCATTCAACGAAACATCCTCGGTACGGGCTTTCGATGCCGAAGGTCCACTCGTGTACCCTTGATGATTGCACGACACAAAGCTTTACGCCTATCCTGGGCCCGTCAGCACCGACGTTGGACTGTTGATGACTGGAAACAAGTTGGAGTCGGACGAGTCTCGTTTCAAATTGTATCGAGCGGATGGACGTGAACGGATATAGAGACAACCTCACGAATCCATGGACTCTACATGCTGTTGAAGGCTCTGTAATGGTGTGGGGCGTGTATAGTTAGAATGATATGGGACTCCTGATACGTCTAGATGCGAGTCTGACGACGCGGTTGCTACGGTCGCAGGTTCGATTCCTGCCTCGGGCATGGATGTGTGTGATGTCCTTAGGTTGGTTAGGTTTAAGTAGTTCTAAGTCTAGGGGACTGATGACCTCAGATGTTAAGTCCCACAGTGCTTAGAGCCATTTGAACCAATCAAAACGATCCTGTTTGACAATGTTTCTGGGTGCATTACGTGTTCCCATCTCTCGTCGTATGAGGGTACGTCCAGCATTGTCGATCGTTTCTGTGGTCCAGGCGTTGTGGTGTGCGGAGGCATAACGCTGCATGGCCTACTGAGTCTTTGAACGTGACACATTCACCGGTCAACGTTAATGTGACTCTTTACTTCTTCCCTACGTGCGCATTTCCGAGGGTGTCCTCACCTGGATATAATTTTTTTTTTTTTTTTTTTTTTTTTTTTTTTTGCTTCACAATGTGCGAATGCCTTGAACTGCGCTGGTAAAGGAGCTCTTGGGACGAGAGGATGTATTATTGCCTTTTAATAAAACTGTAGGTTCTGTACGTCTCAGTGTCTGTTACTTCAGTTACCTTTTCTACAGTGTAGCAGTTTAATTACCTATGGCCCAATTTTCATCGAGTTATGTTACTTGACAGTGATACAACATACCAAAGCTACTTTCGGCCGAAACATTCACTGTCTGATATGTTCCGGGGCTCATGCCTCGGATTCTGTTGGTGATAGAAAGGTAAGGCCAAACGTACTGCATACCCCTTGCGTTAGGAATCATTTACATACACAACAGAAGGATCGTCTTAGTGTCAAGTACAAGGTCACTGTTCTTCCTGCGTAGGAAAATGGAGCAAATCGATTGGTTCTTTTTTAATTTGTTGCAGTCCACGGTGTGTCTTAAGTGACCCGTGGAGGCACCATTAATTCATGGGCGGTTCCTTATAAAATCTCAAGAAAGGTTATTTTTACCGTTTCTCATGCCGAAACCGAGCGGCGGATTCCAGCGAATGGGTGATATTTTGACGATATATTTCTAAGGCCCCGATCTTGAACAGCGTTGAAAATTTTATTTATATCTTGATCCATTACCGAGATACAGAGATTCAAAATTACCCTACTTCTACGGGTAAAATACTGTCATAAAATCCGATATGAGGCGAAATTGTGTTTTATATAGTGACGTAGCACGGAGGAATATGCTGTAAAGTATTACCGTTACCATCAGAAGGGTTCTAAGAACCCCATGTTGTAGTACTGAAGCATATGCAAAATTTTTGTGCACGTCTAATCCGGTCTGAGGTGTAAAATTAGCTTTGCGTTATTTCCATTTCACATAAGTAAATTATAAAAAAATAGCTGACCAATTAAGTTGTTTCTGCATGGGTAATGGAACCAGAAGAAAAATGCTCCTATTGGAGCACAAAAAGGCGAATATGCTCTGCCTGAAAAGTGGGGTACCAACTGCCTAATTATACCTACCTCAGCCCCTTAAAAAGTCCCCATAAATTTTGACATGCGAAAATATTCGCTCGTTTTAATTCTGAGAAAGGAGATACTGGCACTCGCTAAGAGACGGGAAAGTAATAAATACTGGAAGATGGTAGACTGTGGTTGTGGAGTAGAAAGAGCGGTGGAAAAAAATGGCTCTGAGCACTATGGGACTTAACATCTATGGTCATCAGTCCCCTAGAACTTAGAACTACTTAAACCTAACTAACCTAAGGACATCACACAACACCCAGCCATCACGAGGCAGAGAAAATCCCTGACCCCCGCCGGGAATCGAACCCGGGAACCCGGGAGTGGGAAGCGAGAACGCTACCGCACGACCACGAGATGCGGGCAAAGAGCGGTGGATACAATGGCAGTGTGAGAGAAAACGAGGGATACAGTGGCAGTGGAATATAGTTGACAATGATAGAGTAGTGCTAGAAAAAGAGTGAAGGAGACAGCGCCACTGGACGAGGAATAAAGATACAGAAGAAGTGGAAGTGGGTGAGAGCCAGTGATAACGGGAGACAGAGTCTATGAAGAGGAAGAGGAAGAAAGATATGGTGACAGTGAGAAGAGACAGCAGCAGTAGGAAGGAATGAATGAGGTATCAGCAATAACAGAGAGCAAGAGGGAGGCCGTGACGGTGAAAGGAGAGGTAGTAGTAGAACAGAACGAAGGAGACTGTGATTGTGAGGCTGGAGATAATAACAGACACAGTGATATATGACGATGAGTTGGGCTGAATGAGTTAGTGAAAATGGGCAGGTGAGGGCGGTTTCGTATGAGCCACTTACATTGATGGACTAGCGAGTGTGAGTGAGTTAAAGTTAGGGGATCTTGTGGGAGTTTGAGGTGAGTTGCCTGTTAGAAAGAGCGCGCATTGTTCGCATTCCAAAATTTTTGGGAAAATTTGTAAAAGTGCTGAGGAAGGTAGACTGAGGCAGCCAGTACCCCACTTTTCACTCAGAGTCTTTTGAACAGGTGTACATTCGCCTTTTTTTGTACTCCGATAGGAGCATTTTTCTGCTGGTATGAAAGACCTTGATAAAACCCTACACTTATTGCCATACAAATTACAATGGAGTGTTGCTATGCAGTAATTTAGTAATCTTTGTACATCTACTGCTATTCTTGTGATTCAAAAACTTTTAATGAATGTCATACAGCAAGTAAATAATAAATAATCCCCATTTGTGTCCTCTGTCGTAACTAGAATGATTCCCCACTCTCCTCCGCTCCGTTCATACTTCACATGCCAATCATGCCATCGGACTATATTCAGCCTGGCGGTGGTCATTGGTCACGATGATTTGGCCCACCAGAGTACGTCTGATACAAAGAAGCCTGAGCAACTTGTTCAACGAACAGTGCATCAAATGCGATTAGAAGTAGCAGTACATGGGTATGCGGTATGCAGACGATTTGGCAGGACGCTCGCAGTTGAAGCTGCACGACACTAATTTGTAGTGGGCTGGAATGCCCACGCGTGCTTAAATAACAGCACCGCAGCGTCGGAACGCCTCTATTTGGAGCTATTCATCACTAGCTCTGCCCGTGCCTCCCTCATAAATCCGCTGCCGACATCCCATTATTCGAAGCAATTCACAAAGCAAACGTTATCTGCATTTGTCGAGCTGGCTGCATTCTAATTCCTCCCAACCATTCATTTTGTTACAGTGTTGCAAACTGATACAATGTTGCGGTGATACCTGTCGAGCGTACTGTCTATTGCTATAGTATGGCTTTACTGAGTAAAACAAATATCATTTGGAGCAAAAGATCTTCTAATGTTGTTTCCCATTTTTATTAATATTCTTCGCGCTCTTCCTGTTACTGAAGGTTGAGGTAATTACAGTTCAGAAATATGGCAATATTCCTCAAATGAAAGAGATATCAGCTATCTTTGTCGTCAAAGTTCCATTTCGCGGTCTTATTGATACAACATCACATCACATTGCACACCACTGTTTTTCTTTCTCGTATCAGCGTGGTTTGTTCTTTACATTACAGTTTTGATTAAATAATATTAAAACGAGTAAAACTAAAAGAAAATAAAGTTTTGACTTCAAACATTTCAACCGTTGACAGCGCAAAATAAATCATGTAGGCTATATGATCAACAGTATACAGACGTCTATTGGACATTAATACGGGGAGTGTCCACACTTCGCCTTTATGACGCCTCGAACTTTCAGTGAAGTGTCTGAATGGTTGTGAAACAATGGCAGCCCACTCTTCCTCAAGAGCTGAAACAAGAGACGGTAGTGACGTTGGACGCTGGGGCCTAGAGCAAAGTTAACGTTCCAATTCATACGAATCGTGTTTCTTTCGGTTCAGGTCGTGACTTTGAAGAGGCCAGTCCACTGCGGGAATGTTATTGACCAAACAAGCCACTGCCTACCAGATGCTTCTTTGTGAGAGGTAGTTCAAATGGCTCTGAGCCCTATGGGACTTAACTTCTGAGGTGTGAGAGGTAATATTGTCATGCTGGTACAGTAATCTTATCCGCACAGTTCCTCTGGTGGACGCCATACACAATGCTTTTAAATGTGTCCATAACCTTTCGCATTTGGCGTTTTCTTAAGCGTAATAAGGAGACTGCAGCATAACCACGTAAAACACACCCACACCATAATACCACCTCCTCCGCTCTTCACTTTTGGCGGCACACATAATGGCAGACTTCTCGTGGCATTCAGCAACCCCAAACCCTTACACCATCTGAAGCGTCGCTTAGCATTAAGTTGCTGTACCATTGTACCCCATCTTTTTTCAACACCCTGCACATAGTCACCGCGCTTTCTGCACTACTGGTAGCACGTCGGAACTCAAGAGTGACTTTTTCCGCTGATTTCAAGCGATTTTGTACAAGCGCCCTACGCAGTTCTCGATGGTCCCTGTCGTCCGTACATGTCCGCCTAGTCTTGGTTTAACTGTGTGTGGTTGTTGTTTCGAATTTCTACTTCATGGTCACATTATCAGCTGTCGACGTGGGCACCTTCAGAGAGGTTAAAATCCTGATGTATTACTCAGGTGACATCCAGTGACTAGTCCACTTGTGAAACCTATGAGCCGTTTTGATTGACCCATTCCGCTGTTACGGCCCCTCTACTGTCTACGCCTTTTACACTGGCTAGGCTGCCTCTCATGACATCTAGTCGTCAACCCTGCAGCAGTTAGTGGTGATCGGATACTGTCCTCAGATAGTGTACAACTTCAGAATTCGCTTAAATTACTGTCAGAGAAACAGTAACGAAAGCAAGATATTCGCTAGCGGATAGCAATGCTTAAAACAGTGCACTCTTGTTTGGCATCGTACCGGACTGGTTTTGTGAGCACGAGGATGAACAGCCACATCTCTCTTGGCCACCAAAGTCACCAAATCCGAATATTACTGAGCTTCTGTGGTCTACTTTGGACAGAAGGGTGCATGATCACTTTCCACCTCCATCATCGTTACCAGAAATTGCCTCTATTTTGCTGGAAGAATCGTATAAGATTCCCTTGAAAACCACATAAGACCTTTATTTATCCATTCTGGGATCACTGGAAGCTCTTCTGTATGGCAACTGGTTTTTCTGCTCCGTATTAGGCACGGTAATATGTTGTGTTTTTGGTGTTTCCATGTTTCTGTCCACGCTCTGTACATTTACCACTTTGCTATCGCTCAACAGGGCAACGGCCTTGCCGCAGTGGATACACCGGTTTCCGTGAGATCACCGAAGTTAAGCGCTGTCGGGCGTGGTTGGCACTTGGATGGGTGACCATCCAAGCCACCATGCGCTGTTGCCATTTTTCGGGGTGCACTCAGCCTCGTGATGCCAACTGAGGAACTACTCGACCGAATAGTAGCGGCTTCGGTCAAGAATACCGTCATTACGACCGGGAGAGCGGTGTGCTGCCCCACGCCCCTCCTATCCGCATCCTCCTCTGAGGATGACACGGCGGTCGGATGGTCCTGATGGGCCACTTGTGGCCTGTAGACGGAGTGGTGGTATCGCTCAACAACAGCTTTCCTTCTGAAGTATACCTGCAGTGGCTGCAAATTCGTAATTTTTCTATGTCTCGTAAAGTGTTAGGCAGAGGCCCTGATATGTATAAAGTCTTTTCTTACTTCAGAATGTCCTAGCGACCCCACGTTGTCCGGAACATAACAGCAATAGATGCCAAAGAATAGGCATGTCCCGGCTTCTTAGACTTCGGAAACATACCTTCACCGAGGAGTCAAGCAGTATATTGCTCCCTCCTACGTGTATATCGCGAAGAGACCATAAGGATAAAATCAGAGAGATTAGAGCCCACACAGAGGCATACCGACTCTTTCTTTCCACGAACAATACGAGACTGGAATAGAAGGGAGAACCGATAGAGGTACTCAAAGAACCCTCCGCCACACACCGTCAGGTGGCTTGCGGAGTATGGATGTAGATGTAGATGCGAGACCTTGGGGGCACCGGCGGCCCAATGAGGCGTTCCATCTACGTTGTGCGGAGGGTACAGTTCAGACGGAGATGGTTCTGCGGTGTACTGGTGGTTTCTTTCGCACCATGACTTGAACCCACTCATTCACGTTACCATGGATTTCAACCAGGCTGTTTATTTCAACATTCTCAGTGATGAAGTTTTGTCCTTTCCTTTTTTGATCAATACGCTGTGGACATTCTCGTCTCCCAAGATAAGAACAGCCGCGTTCAATGGGCTGCACGCATAGTTTCTTGGTTCGATGAACACTCAGACACACCGTCGCTCCTCGGCCTATCCGCCAAATCACCCGATCTTAATACTACAGAAAATACCTTGTACTATTTGGAACAGTGGCTGAAACGTAGCAGTCAACACACCGACCACCTGGCGGCTCTACAAGACCTAATCTGATAAGACACATCTGAAGAAACCCTCTTCCTCATCGAATTGAGGCCATTATCAAGACTAGAAGCGATGTTTCGCTGAATTAGCGTGATGTCTGCTGGTGATGACTGATTTTTGTCTAGTATAAGTGTGTAATGCTACACACAAATGCATATTCTGAGTCATGATAGCTGACATTGATTTTTTTCGAACGCGCCAGGTTGGTTATCTAAACCAGTCCTCTTCGAGTCATCTACGATTGGTATACCGAATCTCGCCAAAGTAGGTGGCTCGAGAGGTCTAGTTTCTCCTTGTTAATCTATCTGAAGTAGGAAGTACAGCTCTCCATTTCAAATATTTTCAGTTTTTGGGGAATCCTTTGGGGTCATTTCTAGTCATTGCTCACTCAGGCTTCGTTTTTCCCATTTTCATCTTTTCTCGCGCATGTCCAACTTGTGGGCGCTAGTATGTGGTACAGGACGGTGTGTCGTGCGGACGACTGGTGGTCGGGCACGGGGCGCAGCTGCGACGGGGCTGACAAGTGCCTGGCGTGAGCGCAGATTGGCCCCTCCAATTGGCTAATCGGGCCGGCCTGTTGCCCAACCGGATGGCCGCCGCTCGAGCGCAATCCGGGCCGCCGCCGCCTCCTCCTCCTCCGCCTCCTCCTCCTCCTACGCCGCGCGGCTTCCGACACGCGCTCACGCACGCACGCACACACACACACACACACACACACACGCCGGGTCGCGTGCTGCAGCTGCTGTGGCGTCCTCGCCCCCGTCATCGGATGACCAAGTGGGAAGTCGCGAATTACGTGCCACGCCGCCGGCGAAGATGACACCCACTGCGTCAGCGGTGTCGCGTTCGAAACAACAAGGTCATTTTAAAAGCTTACTCGTTGTTTGCCACGTAACACCTTGGTTGGACCAGCAGCTTCTCGCCCTTAGTCACCGAGTAACTTTGTCGTTTTCTCGTGGTTGAAATAAATCAGCTCGACAAGTCTAAGTCTGATATGAAAGTAACAATTTCATTTTGTTTACGTTTCTTGTCCAGCCCGACGGAAACTCTTCAGCAACAGAATACCTGATCAATTTTCATATTTCAGCAAATAATTACTCATAGTTTTGGAAAATGTGTCCTCTCCAAATCACATTGGTGAAGTATCGCTGGCACAATAGGTAGCACTAAGTTTCGGTAATTCAGTATTGTTTACCTTCAGCATCATCTCTGTTTAATGCAACTCGTTTTGTAGCCGAATACATTTGCAGTAAAAGAGATAGATAGATAGATAGATAGATGGGTAGATAGATAGATACACTTATCGTCCCATACATTCCTAGTGAGATCATCTTGCCCGCATCTCGTGGTCGTGCGGTAGCGTTCTCGCTCCCACGCCCGGGTTCCCGGGTTCGATTCCCGGCGGGGTAAGGGATTTTCTCTGCCTCGTGATGGCTGGTTGTTGTGTGCTGTCCTTAGGTTAGTTAGGTTTAAGTAGTTCTAAGTTCTAGGGGACTGATGACCATAGATGTTAAGTCCCATAGTGCTCAGAGCCATTTGAACCATTTTGAGATCATCTTGAAGAATGTAGTACATCTCATGAAAACAGAAATACATATTTACAAATTAAAAGTTACTCTTAAGTTCATTTCTCAGATCCTACACAAAATGGTAGGAACTGCAATATGCGTCTGGAACACATTTTCGTTTGAAAGTTAATACTAAACTTGTTGCAAAACACATAAATGTATCCACACCGAATTACACAATATTATTTTACAAAATACACACCGCATCTCTGAAGTGAAGGTATTCATTAGTCAAACTTCATTAGTATTCACGATATTTGATATTATTAATAATACATAGCCCCTCTGGTTTCACCAAGAAATCCAGCAGTTTCGTAAGGGACTTGTCCACCAGTAAATCTTTTAGGCTTTTTCGTAAATTACGCTCTTGAATAAAACTGATATCTTCCTGGAATTAGGTAAGTGACTCTGTCCTTATTCCGTGAACCGAGCTGTTGATTTGAAAAAGAGATACATGACAAATGTCATTAACGAACAAATATGTTGAGAGTCAGTAGTTAGTATTCCCGATTCCTTGACCACGCCACTGCTGGACTTTATTGAATGTGCACCACAAATAATCCGTATTACACACTTTCGGCTTCAGAAAACCTTATCGTGGATTGATGAAGTATCCCGAAACATAATCCCACTAATATTACTGAATAAGAATAAACAAATAATGCCAGATTTTTTGAAATTTTTGTATCACCATTGTCAGATAATGTCCGCTTTGCAAATTAAGATTTTATAAGGCGTTTCGTAAGTTTGGTGGTACGCTCACCCCAATTGAATTTAGAATTGTCATACTACACTATATCAGCTTGTCGTCATATTTTAGACACATGCTGGGTGGAAACGTGTTACAAGAAATAAATTTTTTGTTCATAACTATACGCTAATTTCTTACTAGTTGTTGAGCTTCAGTAGCGTAGAATATATTAATAAATTTGAAACACTTGAGTAATATCGCCAACAAAAGTATACGGATCCGTTTCTAGTTGATTTTGCCAACGCACCCTATGTTGTGGCACTCGACTGGGAAGTGACACAGGTATGTACTTAGCACGGAAGGAATCAACGCCAGCAGGAATAATCGCTACTGAGGCATAAGTCACGCATTCTGTAAACACATCGCCAATCGGGTGAAAGACTAAATGCTGAGTAATCGTCAGGTGTTACTCTTGAAGCGGAAATTCAGGGAGTAGAGCTTTGTGTTCAGTATAAAGGGGACAGTTCTCTGAACGCTGGAGGATGTTCAGCAGTAACAGTTTTCGACATTTCTAATTCTGCGATCCAGAGGGAACGATAAAGTTAGAAGTGAAGCTTATGGTGACGGTGGGAAGTTGGGGTTACGTTTCTTTTAGTGAATGACTAAATGTGCAAGACACCTGTTGGGGAGGCCGGTGTTCAAAGACGAGATCGGATTCAGTTTTGATGTTTCGATAGACAGTAACGTATTTCCGATTGAACGACTATATACTCTCTTATTGGAACTACTTTTTCTGGGATTTTCTTGTTCAGAGGTTCGTGGACGTTTACTGAAACTCATAGGAAATTGGAAATTTGTGGTAAGGACTATGGGACCAAACTGCTGAGGTCATTGATCCTTGGCTTACGCACTACTTAATATAACTTAAACTAATTTACGGTAAGGACAACACACACACCCATGTCCGAGGGAAGATTCGAACCTCTGACGGAAACTCATAGGCAGTAAAGAGGAAACGACCAGGGACGCCTGTGCTACGCTACAGAGGGTCCGTGTGTGGAGTTGTTCAGAGTTCATTCACACAGCAACAAGGTGATAACCAGTGGTGTAAGTGTTGAGACTATAAAACAGTGTCCCGCAGATCAACGGGAGATTGGTAATTCATATTAAATCACCTTCATGAATAGAGAAGTTCAAGGAGTGTATGCGAATAAAATGCTTGGTTTCCCGTTGACGTGGAGAGTAACTCAACGTTTGATTCGCAGAACGCTCGTATGGCATGGACGACTGGAGAGGGAGATTATATTCTTTTTCGACCGCGCAGAGTATCCATCCTTGAGCATTGTTCGAGAATTTGGCATTTTCATTGGGTCAGGCTTAAGGAATTAAGAGACGTGCTGCCAGATTTGCTAGCAGTCGGTTCGTTCTGGGAATTTTACAGAAAAGCTCTGTGAGCTTACATGGGAATCCTTGGAGGGAACAGGCGATATTTGCCAGAAAAGCTATTGGTGAATCTTAATTTATCTATCGCTGTTGGCGATGGCATCTGGGAACCATGCAGCCGCAATGTATTTTCTGTGTGATGGAGTACAGATTTCCTATGACTGCAGTTTGATGATGTTCATTATTAATGCATCATGAATGATAGGTTTCGAAATATACAATCCACCATCAGATCTGTCTGCGAAACTATTCCCACCTATATCGATTCACTGAAATTCGTTCATCAATGAATGGCTGAAAGCTACCGGTGTACTGCTGTGACACTTAACCAGGTACGTGAAATCACGAAAAATTATGGTATGTTTTTCTTTATAACACATACGAAACCCAAACAAACCATAAATCATACCAAAGGTAAATGAGCAACGTTTGGTTGGTACGCTTCACGGCTAGTTTATGTTTCGACTGTGTTGCAAAATGAAAACAAAACAAAGGATACGCATAACTTGACGTGATTGTAAAGTGGAATGGTAGGATATATTGCTTATCGACGATTCGTGCACCGTCGTATTTCATTAAATCGGTACATAATATTCATTGAGTTTGAGTCCGTAGCTGCGATAGACTGTTTGAATGATTTTATAGCGCTTGCACCTGTTTATTTCTTTATTTGTGCACTGATGTGCTATTTCGGTCTTAAACCGTTTTCAGATATCCTCCTAAGCGAAAGCAACAGAACTCCAGTGCGCTAACAATCGGATAGAAGTTAAAAATAGTTATAAATAAAATGATTAAATATGTTATGATTAATATAAACGTACTGTTCAATAATTCAGCAATGTCACATTACGCCATATTAGTCTCTGCCCACTGTGCTTGTGAGTGCAAATGTCATCAAACGAATCGCCACTAACACCGTTAAAATTATGTGTAGGTCAAGGTACCATTGTAATCTGCTTATGCGTTACGACTGGACAATGGTTAATGTAGATATGGCGTAATGGAAAATGCTGTTATAAAGACCCTATGCTAAACTTCACAGCAAACAGAAAGAGATTATGTACTCATAATACAGAGATGATGCAAAAAGGTGTCGTGTATAATCCGTCTATCAACTTACTTTAAGCAGAGTCAGTAATGGTGGGATATGCTAAATAAAACGATCAAGGAGTATAACTTATCAGTCGAGCAGAATTAGCGCATTAAATGGTTATTCTAACAGCTGCATAATAAATTAGAACCGTCACAACTTAGGATCACATGGCTATTTCGTCCTGCCTATGGCAGCCGCGTGTGACGACTGCCCGTCCTGTGGTCCTGCGCTGTCTCGTCGAAAACAGGAGCAAAATTGTCCAGAAATTTTCCATTTAGCAGATATTTTTGTTCATTCAAAACTCTTATCAGAGTGGTCTCTTAGATGGATATAGACTTCTGTCTCCTCCACATGTCCATTGCTTTCTTGACCTTATGCAAAACCTGCGACTAACTACTTTGTGCATGGAATACAATAGTACCCAAGTAACGAGAACACGATAGTTGTAGGCAGTATCAAATAATCCAAACAAAATAAAATGACATTGTTTTATTTTAAAAATGCACTTGGCGTCAAAAATATAAAGGTTGTAGGAAGAGAACCCACCGAAGTAGTTGCTGTTCTAAGATGTCTTACTTGCAAGCAGCAACAATACAAATTCCTCACACTGCTATGTAGGGTTACGGAACGGCTATCACAAAAATAGGGGGCAACATAAATAAGCAACAATTTACAGTGATTCACTGATAGAAGTTTTACACTACTTAATTGGAGTATGAAGTTGTGAGTCATGGCAATGTAGTGCACTGTTCAGCTGCACTGACTTGTTTTTAACCACACATATACGAGTCCCAAACCCTACGAACTATCGTCCATGTCACTTGTATAATATCCAGTTTGAAACTGTGGATCAGTCCTGAGACACACGCTGAGACTCCGTCCTGACAGTATTTCACGACTGTGTTGAGGTTCTAATACATACTGAGTGGAGCCGTGAGTCAGCTTACATTCATGTTCGGTGGATAGCTCTCCACTTCGAAACTTCTTGTGCGATATAAGCAGATGTGTAACATACGTGTTGCTTTTCATGCGTGCCTCTATGGAGTTCTAACTTTAAGTTGCGCCTGAGTAGTAGGCAGCTCGACGCTCTTTTATGTATGTTGTGTCCCGTATCCTCTGGATGACACAGCAGATATAAAGGGATTGGACAAAAATATGAAGCCGCGCGGGATTAGCCGAGCGGTCTCGGGCGCTGCAGTCATCGGCTGTGCGGCTGGTCCCGGCGGAGGTTTGAGTCCTCCCTCGGGCATGGGTGTGTGTGTTTGTCCTTAGGATAATTTAGGTTAAGTAGTGCGTAAGTTTAGGGACTGATGACCTTAGCAGTTAAGTCCCATAAGATTTCACACACATTTGAACATTTTTTTTCTTTTTTAAATATGAACACAGCGAGAAATGCATGGTTGCACATGGATGAAGATGCTAACCAACCCTGCAGTTTGCGCTGTTGTATTTGACAACGAAAGACACCTATGCCATGTACTCAGGGCCTGGCAAGTGGCAATCGTTAGGACAGTGTTCTGTGTAGTTGTGGGTGAATTATGTCGGAGCCAAGTGAATTCGGATGTGGGCAAATTGTTGGCGCTCCTATAGTGGTTGCTTCCGTAACCGAGGGAACCACAGTATCTGCTGTTGCAGGAGGGTATATGGAAAATTTATACAGCGTACAGGTAGAGCGAAGAAATGTCGTCCGCTAAGTCACAACGCGTATGAAAACGTGTTGAGTGATCATGATAGACAGTCGTCGAAGGGGATTGTGGGATTGTGACGTACAGCAAGAGGTCGCTAGCTGCAAAAGTCAATGCAGAAGTGAATGTCGTACTCAGCACCAAAACAATACGTAGGGAGCCGGCCCGGGTGGCAGAGCGGCTCTAGGTGCTACAGTCTGGAACCGCGCGACCGCTACGGTCGCAGGTTTGAATCCTGCCTCGGGCATGGATGTGTGTGGTGTCCTTGGGTTAGTTAGGTTTAATTAGTTCTAAGTTGTAGGGGACTGATGACCTCAGAAGTTAAGTCCCATAGTACTCAGAGCCATTTGAACACGGAGGGAACTTCAGAGGAATGGTATTTTAGGCGGAGATCTAGTACCGAAAGAATTATCAGCGATGCACATGCAATTAACAGGAACACGCGAAACCGAAGCCATAAAACGTGGATTATGGAGCAATGGAAGAACATCATTTGGTCAGATGTCTTGCTTCACACTGTTTCCAACTTCTGGCCGAGTTAACGTCACAATAGTGATGATTTGAGCAGCCATATCGTGGTGTTTCATGGCCCCCATGGCTACCCTGCAAGAATGCTTTACTGCGAAGGATTATATGACCATTTTGGCTGATCAGGTCAATCCCATAGTACAATATTTGTTCCTCGCTGGTGATGCTGTTTTCCAAGACGACAGAGCTCCTAATCACACAGCTCGCACCATCAATAACTGGTTTTGTGAACAAGACGATGAATTTTCGCATCTCTTATGGCAATCACAGTCACCAAATCTCAATATTATTGAGCCTTTGTTGCCTACTTTGGAGAAAAGAGCGCGTGATCGGTTTGCACCTCCATCGTCCTTACCTAAACTTGCCATTATTTCGCAGGAAGGCTGGTGTAAGATTCCCTTGAAAACGATACAGGACCCGTATTTATCCATTCCGAGACCACTGCAAGCTGTTTCGAGTGCCAACTGTTTTCCTACACCCTGTCAGACGTGCTAATGTGTTGTGTTTTTGACGTTTTCATAATTTTGTCCACCCCTTGTACATTGTTTGATAAGAAAAGTGAAGGCCCAGAACGACGTTCGGATGTCAACGTAGCTTCATTGACGAATACACCATCGGTAGATATGTAAAAGAGTAGAACTGCAATTCTCTGTGACAGGCAGATCGGCCACCAGAGTGCTTTAGTGTTGTTCGTGTTTAGTGTTGTTACTAGGCATGGTGGAGTATATAAAAGGAATAAACAGCATCGGATGTTGAGAGACCACTGTGAAGCATACACAGACGGCGCGTACGCAGCAGTTGACAAAAATGGTTCAAATGTCTCTGAGCACTATGGGACTTGACATCGGACGTCATCAGTCCCCTAGAACTTAGAACTATTTAAACCTAACTGACCTAAGGACATCACACACATCCATGCCCGAGGCAGGATTCGAACCTGCGACCGTAGCGGTAGCGCGGTTCCAGACTGAAGCGTCTAGAGCCTCACGGCCACACCGGCCGGCCAGATTTGTAGGGAATTAGGATGTGATAGTGCCCGATGGTGGACTGCTTGCGAAAGTGAAGTCAGGCGTACTCGTCGTGGTTTTAGTTGATCAGGTCTGACCACAATGCTGATTAGAAAATTTATAAACAAAGAGTAAAAAATTAACAAATCACTAAAAAACCAGAGACTATACGGATAAATAACACATGACAGAGAGAAGTTCTCAGCTCCTGGCAGGGTTAAAAAAAAAAATTACACGAACCACATCGTAGGCCTAACACTTTCACATCTACCTCTGTCATTGAAGAACAATAATGGACTCCCTGCATCATTGTTTCTCATCTCGCAGCATTGACCGGATTCTAGCAGCATCCGGACTAGGGAATTACCATCGCATGCCTAGGCTGCCGTTAACAGCACAGCGGAAAGGGCTGCGTTTAGTGTGGTTCTGTGGCCAGGAAGCAAGGACCGCTTATGAATGGCGTCGCATTGTGTTCAGCAATGAGTCGCCGTTCTGCACTACCCCAGATGGCCATCACCGGCGAGTAAGGTGGCGACCTAGGAAGATGCCCCAGTCTTCCAAAGTTTTCGAAATGCACAGCAGTTGTTAGTCCTGGAGTCATGGTATGCGGGAGCCGTAGGGTATGATTTTGTCACTGTTGACTGTGTTTCAGGGAAGTGTAACGGTACAACGGACGTCACAGAAATCCTGATGAGGTGGATGTATTACCCCCAATGCGATAGTATCGTGATGCCATTTTTTAATAGGATAATTCTCACTCGCACCTATCACATGTCCTTATGAACTGTTTGCGTGATGTAGAGCTGCCCACGGACAACAAAATACCCTATCCGTCCCAGATGGAACACCTGTGGGGCCAGCTAGAACACCGTCCTAGTGCCAGTATCCAGCCAGACCAGGTGAAACAGTTGTGAGCCACAGTGCCTCAGGAGAGGATACAGCCGCTTTGTAACACCCTTCACACATCTACATCTAAATCTACACTCCGCAAGCCACCCAACGGTGTTTGGCGGAGGGCATTTTACGTGCCACTGTCATTACCTCCCTTTCCTGTTTCAGTCGGGTATGATTCACGGGAAGAACGACTGCCGGAAAGCCTCCGTGCGCGCTCAAATCTCTCTAATATTACATTCGTAATCTCCTCGGGAGGTATAAGTAGGGGGAAACAATATATTCGATACCTCATCCAGAAACGCACCCTCTCGAAACCTGGGCAGCTAGCTAAACCGCGATGCAGAGCGCCTCTCTTGCGGAGTCTACCACTTGAGTTTGCTAAACATCACCGTAACGCTATCCCGCTTACCAAATAACCCTGTGACGAAACGCGCCGCTCTTCTTTGGATCTTCTCTGTCTCCTCTGTCAACCCGACCTGGTACGGATCCCACACTGATGAACAGTACTCAAGTATAGGTCGAACGAGTGTTTTGTAAGCCATCTCCTTTGTTAATGCACTACATTTTCTAAGGACTCTCCCAGTGAATCTCAACCTGGCACCCGCCTTACCAACAATTAATAGTATTTTATCATTCCACTTCAGATCGTTCCGCACGCATACTTCCAGATATTTTACAGAAGTAACTACTACCAGTGTTTGTTCCGCTATGATATAATCATACAATAAAGGATCCTTATTTCTATGTATTCGCAATTCATTACATTTATCTATGTTAAGGGTCAGTTGCCACTCCCTGCAGCAAGTGCCTATCCGCTGCAGATCTTCCTGCCTTTCGTTGCAATTTTCTAATGCTGCAACTTCTTTGTATCCTACAGCATCATCCGCGAAAAGCTGCATGGAACTTCCGACACTATCTACTAGGTCATTTATACATATTGTGAAAAGCAATGGTCCGATAAGACTCCCTGTGGCACGAAAGAGGTTACTTTAACGTCTGTAGACGTCCCTCCATTGAGAACAACATGCTGTGTTCTCTGTGCTAAAAACTCTTCAATACAGCCACACAGCTGATCTGATATTCCGTAGGCTCTTACTTTGTTTATCAGCGACAGTGCGGAACTGTATCGAACGCCTTCCGGAAGTCAAGGAAAATGGCATCTACCTGGGAGCTTGTGTCTAATATTTTCTGGGTCTCACACGATCGCTGTTTCCGGAATCCATGTTGATTCCTACATAGTAGATTCTGGGTTTCCAGAAATGACATGATACGCGAGCACAAAACGTGTTCTAAAATTCTACAACAGATAGATGTCAGAGATATAGGTCTATAGTTTTGCGCATCTGCTCGACGAGCCTTCTTGAAAACTGGAACTACCTGTGCTCTTTTCCAGTCATTTGGAACCTTCCGTTCCTCTAGAGACTTGCGGTACACGGCTGTTAGAAAGGGGGCAAGTTCTTTCGCGTACTCTATGTAGAATCGAATTGGTATCCCGTCATGTCCAGTGGACTTTCCTCTGTTGAGTGATTTCAGTTGCTTTTCTATTCCTTGCACATTTATTTCGATGTCAGCCATTTTTTCGTTCGTGCGAAGATTTAGAGAAGGAACTGCAGTACGGTCTTCCTCTGTGAAACAGCTTTGGAAAAGGGTGTTTAGTATTTCAGCTATACGTGTCTCATCCTCTGTTTCAATGCCTTTATCATCCCTGAGTGTCTTGATATGCTGTTTCGGTCCACACCCGAGATGACGCAACGCCATTGGGTAAGTGTGCTCGTCCTGCCAAGATTTGACGCGACATCGTGATCACTGAAATATGATCACATGCCCTGCCAATCCTTGAAGTTTCATTTCGTTTCCTCCTTTTCTTCCAGAAGCTTCTACTCTTTTGTCGGGCACTGTACAGGTTACTGGCTTCCCAGACTGTCCTGATTATGGAATGTGTGATCCGAAATCAATGTATGTTGTTTACTGATATAACATCAATGAAATGGCAGTATGAGGACGTCTCCAAGCTACTGAAGAAGTTTACAGAACATGGATTTTGTACAAAATGCGGGGCAATTTCACTACGTTCAGTTTCTTGTCGTTTAACTATACAACAAAGTAGATAGAGGCTCCTACAGTGAAAGGCAGGCTGTCGTGTTCCCCTCACTCCGTTTGCGAGTGGAACAGGAGAGGGATTGTCTAGCAGTGGTATCAGGTGGCAACCACGCAACAATTGCATACGTGCGAACCGCATTGTCTGCGAGCCGAGCAGGAAGTGGCGCGAGCGGCAGCTACCGCGTGCGGCTAGCACCGCTCGCTGCCGGCACACGGCGTAATTATCTCGCCGCGATCGCGGGTCGCAGGAAGCGCCTGCCGCCTGCTGGCCCATATATTAACTGACGGCTAGCGGCTAGGCCGGGCCATGCCGGGCCGTTTCTTCCGCCACGTGCAAGGGTGCGTCCGGCCTCCCACCTCGCCAGCTCCCACACACAAGAAATCTGCAGCCACACCGACAGAGCCCTGGGGAATCCCTGTCAGCATGTGTGCAGAATATGCCGCTGATTCAGCCTCTCATATAATTCACCGGAAATTTCTCCTATTTTATTTATTTACGTATGTGTTTTATACATATACTAAACACACATCCCCCTTTCCCCCTCCCCCCCCCCTTGTCAATGCCCAGCTCTTCATCCCTCTGTCTGTCCACTTCATCCTCCCACTCCTACCTATCTCCTCCTCCACGCTGTCTCTGTCCCTTCATCTCCTCCTTCACCTCTCTTTGTCCATTTCCTCCACCCGTCTTTCTGACCATATCTTCCTCCCACTCCCTTTACAATGGACTCGCATTCGGAAGGACGACGGTTCAATCCCGCGTCCGGCCATCCTGATTTAGGTTTTCCGTGATTTCCCTAAATCACTCCAGGCAAATGCTGGGATATTTCCTTTGAAAGGGCACGGCCGGCTTCCTTCCCCGACCTTCCCTAATCCGAAGAGACAGATGACCCTGCTGTCTGGTCTCCTCCCCCAAACAATCCAATCCAACCACTCCATTCCCTTTCACCATATCCTCCAACCCCCTCACCCCCTTCCTTGTTCACCAGCCTTTCTACACCTTCTACCTGCCTCATGTATCTCCCCTTCCTCCTCCTCCTCTCTCTTCTCTCTTTCATTCTCTCTCCATTTTCTCCTTTGCTTCGCCCTGTCCATCCCCTCCTCTGTCCTTCTCAACCTGTGCGTAGCCGTACTCATCGGCACGTGTCTTGTTCGAATTTCGTTTGCGGCAGATTTATTTCTACGCAGACAGCAAAAAGTGATTTAAGGTCTTACGGAATTATTGTTTGGGACACTCCGAGGAGTAGGTTCAGCAACATAATTGGAAAAGTTTTCATTTTTCAAGCATGTTGACACTTCTCTAAGTCAATGACGAGAGATATGTCCGTCTATTAAATGCAGGTGACTGTGACAATAGAACGAGTTTGTCCCGTGTTGTTGATGACGATGGGAGAGGAGAAGGAATGTACGTGTAGTATTCGGTTCCGACATGAAGCCTACCTATTGTTCTCGAAGTGGGCTGCCGAACTTAACGTCCACAGACGGAACACGTATCACCATCAACAGTGCCACATCCCCCGCTGCATCCAACACTGCCGAAAGGATTGGAATTTAATCAAAGACTTCTAAGTTAAGGTCTGGTACCAGGTACTGTTTGCCCCAGCAGTTCTACTCTTGTGATCCCTCTGGTTTTCTAGGCGTGTTGATTAATGGCGTGCTTTCGGGAGATCAACCGACTTCTTGTTCCTACACTGATGACCTCGGTATTTAGCACCGTAACTCACAAATTTTCGTTCCTCACCCCCTCTCCTTTTTTCGCAATATTTCAGTGACTTTCGACGACTCTCATTTTCTGGTGCTGCGAGCTGTGCGACTATGGGTACTCGCTGTCTGCTCCAAACAGACTCTTTTTATTCATTTATCTGCGTAAATAGCGACGTGGTGCAAGTTTTTAAATGCAGTTTCGCAGCGAAGATGCGGTGGAAACGTATGAAAACAAGTGGAAACACTTTACACACACACTTTCACATAAAATAAAATCATTAACGACAGCAGTTTCAACATTCCAAGTCATAAATTTTCGATGTAAATAATGTTTTGACGTTAATTCCTCCATGGTTGCAGGTGACAAACTGTAAAACTGCTACAACGTAAAATACAAAAGGCACATAAAAAAATTTCTGTTTTCAAATTTGTGAATACTTTACTTAAAAACTGAAATTCTAAATGTACACATTGTAAAAAGTAACTCCTCCTGTTATTTAATTGAAAAAAGATTTAAAAATACCACTGATGATGCTGTAACTTCAGCGAAATATGTTTGGAAAGAAAAGAAGGAAAGAAAAAGAAACATGTTTGGAAAGAAAAGAATAAAACAAAAATAAACGTGTTTGCTCAAAATTGAATCTGTCGAGGAACATATTTAGTTGTATTTTAGTTTTATGACCAGATATTTCAAACTTTTATTATTATTAAGTACAGATCGTGGACAATTTTGTGGATCATCTTCTGATTGTGTTATAATTACTTGGTTATCCGCAAAATGTAAGCTAATCTGAAAGCTCCTGGCGGTTTAAAACTGTGTACCGGACCGAGACCCGAACCCAGGACCTTCGCCTTTCGCGGGCAAGTGCTCTACCCAATCACGACTCACGACCCGTCTTCACAGCTTCAATTCTGCCACTACCTCGTCTCCTACCTTCCAGACTTCACAGAAGCTCTTCTGCGAACCTTGCAGAACTAGCACTCCTGGAAGAAAGAATATTGCGGAGACATATCGGCGCACACTCCGCTGCAGAGTGAAAATCTCATTCTGGAAACATGCCCCAGGCTGTGGCTAAGCCATGTCTCCGCAATATCCTTTCTTCCAGGAGTATTAGTTCTGCAACGTTCACAGAAGAGCTTCTGTGAAGTTTGGAAGATAGGAGACGAGGTACTGGCAGAACTGAAGCTGTGAAGACGGGTCGTGAGTCGTGCTTGGGTAGCTCAGATGGTAGAGCACTTGCCTGCGATAGGCAAAGGTCCCGAGTTCGAGTCTCGGTCCGGCACACAGTTTCAATCCGCCAGGAAGTTTCATATCAGGGCACACTCCGCTGCAGAGTGAAAATCTCATCCTCTAAGCTAATCTCTGGTAGCACACAATTCTATTTGGGGGCAAACCGTTTTCTCCATTTGCGAATGTCAGCTACATGAAAGGCAAGTAATATAAATGATAAAGGATAATCACCTTGATACTTTGCTTAAAGTCATTTGCTTCCTTTACTGCCTGTTTACCTACTCTTTAATGGCTGGTTTGCGATAAACGCTTTTAACAGAGTTTAGTTGATGGCATAGCGCTCCTTTCTCTTCCATAATTTGCCATAGTTTACCTGTAGCTACTCTGTCAAAAGTTAACATAATATTTGAAAATTAAAAATGTAAATCTATTGAATTTTTTGTACTTTTAAGGTAATTGTGTCATACTAAACGTACAGACTGTACAGGGCCTCCTCTTATTAAACTGCGTTGGTCATTTAAGACCTTCGTGTCTGATACAAGATTTTGCGACACACTTTTCATAATGCATCAACTAAAATCAACATCTCTATTTTAGAAAATTGTTATGTAAGGTTCCCACCATAATCTGCCTGTTTTCGCAATACAGGAATAGCCCCTACTAGAGCTCCCACATTGATGCTGCGAGGGTGTTTCGAAATGAGTGGTGAACGCAAGTGTATAATACTACCTGGTAAACGGCTGCCTGTGGATGCGAGTATACTTCGGCTTTTGCGTCAGCAACAGCGAGGGAACCGAGGAGGGCGGTAAACACCGTTAACGGCTGCAGACAGCCGCGTCAGCTCGGCGGTCGCGGCTACAGCTGAAACCTCGGCAGCGAGGAGCCGTTAATGAGGCAGTTAATCAGCACCTGCAGCGAGAATTTGGGGCGCGCGTGGAGAGAGAACACTGAGATCTGCAGGAGGCGCAACCTGTTTTCAGTTTGTGTGTGTTTTGAACACGTTGAAGCAAAGTAAACCGTTCATAGACTGACACGATTCGTGTTAGTTCATTTAGTCTGTACACAAGGAACGCTGTATTGTTTGGAGAAGTGTTCAAGAACAGACCATGACAATAGGATGGATTGTTCTTAAATATTGTACTAAAATATTAAAACTCGTTTTCCAGTCGTTATGACAATATGTCAAGTATCAGAATCTGAGTCTGCCTCTCGTAAACAGCGAGTATTGCGAAGTCTGTGACTGCAGCGACTATTGCGCATACTGCATGGTTTATTCGTATTATTGCTCTTGGGACTGTTCCTCGATAACCCGGTAAGCAGAAATACAGAAGCAACTGGGTGAAGGTGACTTGTAATAAAAAATTACGACCCACAAAACAGCGCCCTCAGTCACCACTTACACTCCCTCTGAACCAATTTGTGATATCACAGTCTACTCCTAATTGTGAATTAGGCTAACGCCTTAGTTTTAATACATTATAAAATGCTATTGATCAGTTAGTTGTAAAATTTGGGTGCAATATTCGCGTTTTCTCTTGAGAGAGCTTTATTACTCGGTAAGAAATTCGTGCTGCGTCTGTAATTGGTGCTGCAGTTCTCACCGAATCCTGTTGGGTAGCGAATTTAAAACCCATATGATGCGGTCAGGTGCTTTCCTGTCTCTGCGCTGTACAATTTCACACCTCCTTTGGCTCTCACTCCCAATCTTTGCTGATTGTTTCATACTCCACAACTGCTTTCTTTCAGCGCAATCCCAATGAATGGTGGCCGAGCGGTTCTAGGCGCTTCAGTCTGGAACCGCGTGACCGCTACGGTCGCAGATTCGAATCCTGTCTCGGCATGGATGTGTGTGATGTCCTTAGGTTAGTTAGGTTTAAGTAGTTCTAAGTTCTAGGGGACTGATGACCTCCGATGTTAAGTCCCATAGTGCTCAGAGCCATTTGAACCATCCCATAGGTGATCCAGTTGACTGTTGGTCATGTGACTGTGAAGAGGAAACGTGAGGGAACAATCACAGCTTAACCAAGACTAGGCACACATCGTAGAGCATTGCGGACAGAGATTGTAGAAAATCACATGATATCAACGGAACGAATCACCCGTCAGTTCAAAAGTGCTACCAGAATTCCAGCTAGCAGAATGACTGTGAGCAGGGAGTTAAAAAGATTGGGGTAAAATAGTCGAGCAGCTCCTCATAAGCCACGCTTTTCAGCAGTCAGTCCTAAGCAAAGCCACTGGACAATGAATTACCGGAAACCAGTGATTTGGAGTGATGAATCGTGTTATCCATATCACGAACCTATGGAAGGATATGGGTTGGGCAATAGCACCAAACGTGATTTAAAAAAATGATTCAAATGGCTTTGAGCACTATGGGACTTAACATCTGAGGTCATCAGTCCTCTAGAACTTAGAACTAGTTAAACCTAACTAACCTAAGGACATCGCACACATCCATGCCAGAGGCGGGATTCGAACCTGCGACCGTAGCGGTCTCGCGGTTCCAGACTGCAGCGATTAGAACCGTACGGCCACTTCGGCCAGCCCAAGCTCCGTCTTGGGATATTAGGCGTTCTTCCAGTATTGTCAGAAATGAGTGTCACATTGAAAGAAAATATGCAGATAGAGGATATAGTAGTGCCTGACTGCACTTCCGTTTATTTCAAATTAAGACACTTCAGATACTTTCCTATTCATTCATCCATGTCGAAGATACTAAGAATAACAGTGGCGCTGTTTGGTTCTGGTCACTTAGTGCCAATTTAGCCTTTACTAATACTGCATTTGCAAAATAACATAACATCCGCCGGTGATTCTGAAGATCAATACAACCACTAAAATTGACTCGGCAGGACAGAGACATACTGCGTTAGTACCATCATGACCTCCAGTCAGGATCCAAAAGGGATGCTCCACGTCGCGCGCATGTGTGTGTGTGTGTGTGTGTGTGTGTGTGTGTGTGTGTGTGTCAGCTCAGTTGCGTGAGAAAGAAGGGCAAGACGAAAAGAAAGAATGAGATTTTTTTTTTTTTGTAGCTGAAGCTATACTTTCAGAAAGACGAATGGCGACATCCAGTTCAGTTCTGGAACAGCCTGTGTTTCCTTCTAATTTGAGCAGCTCTTCGAATTCTTTACATTTTATTCACTATTTCCTTTTTTCTCCTTTTCTTGTGTTTTATTCGGCAGTATTCGGAGAGCTCTCTAATTCACAAAAAGCTTTCCAGCAGAGAGGAAGTCTTTAGTCTAGCTCTCGATTCTCCAAGGATTCTCGGCTAACAACGTCTCTATTAAAAGGATTTTGTTGGAGGAAGGGATGGGGCTTGAATTCCATTCGCATACTTTTCGTTTGGCGTCTCTTATTTCACGCTCGTCCTGACGTTTCGCATTCGCAGAGGTTCTCTGTGCATTCCAGTTTCAAAAGTAATCCTCGCCTATTAGGACGGAAATTAAAATTGCTTTCGTGCTTCACTTCCGCTCTTGTGCGGACGTGGACTGAGTAGCACTACGGCTCGCAATATTGGAAATTGACTAATTAATTACGAATAGAACTGTGAATGAAAAGGACGGACTAACACAAAGTCTGCAATGCTTCTTAGCGTTACTGTTGATATTTAGAAAAACACTTTTTTCGCTAAAATCCTCGGAAATCATGAGTACCATTTACCCAGTTTTATATGCAACGAACATACCCAGTTATTTAATGTCTGTTTTCTGTCTGCGTTTCCTTTTAACAGACATGAATGTACACAAAATGCCGTGCAGATTAATCATAAGATTTAACTGGTTCTTCTACTCTCTTCTTTCTAGTGACAACTGGAATATTTGTGTGGCAATTTACGGGCAATAATTTTCAGCCTTAACATCTTTATGGTGTGTCGCTTCAGGTCTCAGCTTCACTAGCACGTAAGCTAACTAATCTGAGCTATATAGGAAATTAAAAGTTTCCTACCAATACCTTGTCAACCGATAACTGCATAGACGCCGCTACTGTTATCCTCTGCAGTTACGGGAATCTCAGAATTACTCTCAAGACTTCGAAAATTTAGGACATCCAATGCTTTATATTACCTATCTGAAGTACGCAGAAGACGTAGTCGGATGCCCTCGTAACGTCTTACCCGTACACATAATCGGTAGGTGCGTAAGTGATTTAGAGTTGCAATTCTCTGTAGAAGATACAACGGCTACCAGAGTGCTTTAGTGTTGTTCGTGCTACAGACCCGGCAGGGTGTACAAGGGGCGTTTGCAACGTCAGATGTTGAGTGATAACTGTGAGTAACATGAAGATGCTATGTACACGTGTGCGACTGCGTTAGCATCATCTTCCAGGGTTTGAAAATGGCCTTATTGTGGGTCACAGTGTGGCCGGCTGTTCGAAACGTACATCATCATTTGTTAGTTTTTCTGATGTGGCAGTGGCCCGGTAAGACGTAAAGTCGTATGGCATGTTTCATTGAAAGACGCCTAAGGGCTGTTTCAGCGGTCTAATTCAAAAGCTTTTCCCCATCCTGCACTCACCCTGAGTTAAATGTATCTGATACGTTTAGATGACTGTGGTTTGTGTGTAGTGTTGTGTGGTGTCATGTTTGCGTTGTATGGTGATGAGAAAAGGGCGAGCGTGAAAATTAGTGCCGGAATATTCCCTAGTCCTCTCGAATAGTACCGAGGGGGCTTATATTTTAACGTTCACAGCCGACGGACGGATAGCTATTGCGAATACTTTTAATGTATTTCGTAATAGCTGTAGTCGCTGCTGTGCCTATTCCATCGTAATCAGAATAACACAGGCACTGCAATATCGTATTTCTCTGCCGATACCGGGCACTGGCATTCATAGCAAGTTGCCGGCAGGCATGGCCGAGCGGCTCTAGGCACTTTAGTCCGGAACCGCGTGACCGCTACGGTCGCAGTTTCGCATCCTGCCTCGGGCATGGATGTGTGTGATGTCCTTAGGTTAGTTAGGTTTAAGTAGTTCTAAGTTCTAGGGGACTGATGACCTCCGATGTTAAGTCCCATAGCGCTCAGAGCCATTTGAACCATTTGACACCTGCCAACTGCTGTCTGTGAGTGGTTATTGCACCTTTACGTCGAACATTGGAGATGGTCACGTTAATGTGATTGAACCACGTATTTCCTTGAAATGTAATCGAAACGGACAACCTCTATAGGATGAAAATAATGTTGATGGGATGTAAAAATAGTAATAAACACGTGAACAATGTGTCAGACGAGCAGCGTATCTTCCCACCACACAGTGAATTGTGTTCCAACGGAGAAGTAATTACGTTGCAAGTGTCTTTGCGTAGCGCAGAACGTCCCTCGGAATGAGAAGGGAGCGCAGCATTTTAATCGCGGGCTCAGCTCGGCGGCTGACAAACGGCAACCACAAACGAGGAAGGCGGTCCTTAGCGCCAGCCAACGCCAAACGCTGTGCAGCGTGACGTCAGCGCCAGCTGACCGCTAATCGAGTTAAGGCGGCGTGGCGCGGCATCGCGATGCGCTACATCCTGGTCACTGGCTGCAGCCGGCACGCCTGCCACCCGCAACGTACTAGCAACCGACAGCTGGTAGGGTCAAACGGTTGGTCTACCTTATTCATTAACTGTCAAAGAAAGTAACACATTAGCTCTGTTGAAGATGGACCCGATGAAACGCCTTCCACGTCCTCAGCGAGCCGACCTCTGTTGTGGCTTCCCTTACGCGGCAGCAGAGAGAGACTCAGTCCGTAATGATGGGCCTAACGGCAACGCTGGACGCTGCATCGGTACCGTGGCGTCTTTAGAGACGAATCCTCGTTGTGACTCCGAGGACAATGAACGTTGGCAATTTGCAATACGAGCCCAGAACTGGTGTGATGGTATAGGATACAACTGGGTATACAACACAGTCACCTCTGACTCGCATAGCCGCCAATTAGTACACCAGCCAACGGCTGTGGCCTATCTTTTAGATCTCCCTGACATTATCTCTAAAAAAATAATGCAAGACCAACCAACGTCGACACAGTGGAACTGTTGCCCCGTCCAGCACATTCTCCAGATCTGTTACCCACTGAAAACATATGGTGGTGGGTTGATGAGAGACAGGCATGAAAACACTTGCTGTCGACTATGATCGATGAACTGTTCAGATGGTTCAGATGCCTCTGAGCGCTATGGGACTTAACATCAGTGGTCATCAGTCCCCCAGACTTAGAACTACTTAAACCTAACTAACCTAAGGACATCACACACATTCATGACCGAGGCAGGATTCGAATCTGCGATCGTAGCGGTCGCGCGGTTCCAGACTGAAGCGCCTAGAACCGCTCGGCCACACCGGCCGGCTCGATGGACTGTGGCACAGAGTTGAAGCAGCATGAAATGACATACCCATATTTGTATCTGCCACGCAAGCTCATCTCGACTAAGCACCCAGGAGAGTGAGAGTCTTTGTTGCTGCCAGAGGTGGCAGCACTGCGTACTACAGTTCTCAGGCTGTGTACCCCCAAATTATCTGCAAACTTAATCATATATTCTTCCTACTACACTGTAGTAGAATAGCAGTGAGAGCATGGGCCCAGATAACAATCTTATCACATCTGGTCTCATGTTACACATCAGGTGTCAGGTTACTCACTTGGTTGTCTTATATTCACGATCGCCCCAACTCCTCCTCCCTCGAAGAACCACTGGGAATTGGTCTCTCTCTCTCTCTCTATCTATCTCTCTCTCTCTCTCTCTCTCTCTCTCTCTCTCTCAGCCAATGGAAGCACACTAAATGGTGGGAAACTCAAAGGACCAACAGGAATCGAACTGTCCTCTCCCCACCTTTATTACGAATCCAGCAGCCAAACCTCAAGCACCAGTAATTTAAGGCCTGATCTTTGTAGTGAAAGGATGATGATGATGATGATGAAGCTCCAGCAGCATCACCGGCAGGAACAGGCCAGAGCCCCCAATAACTATATTATTATTATTATTTCTTTCTTTTCTCAGACGTTAAGTCTGGTCAAAAATGGAAAGTGACGCGGACCTTGATCAAGCGTGACTTCCTTTTAACTATACGGTATATTACATTATTATTATTATTATTATTATTATTATTATTATTATTATTATATACTTACTTTCAAAACTAACAGTGTTATTGTCTTATGCCTATGGTCACTGTCTGAGTCCTTATACATCATAAGCAAAATTCCCTTCTTGGTGCTACAATGTCAATGGTCATGTGTCCACCTCATAAGCCTCTGTCCAGTGTATATCGAATGGTACTTCTTAAGAATGTCACCGGAATCAGTCGCAGCTGTAAGATGCCTAGGAGTATATTTCAGGATGATTTAAAAAGGAACGCGGTTTAGGAAGATGCCAGCCTAAAATTTATCTGAACGGTCTTAAGAACGGGCAAGTCATCCACGGAAGTAGTCGCATGGAAAACCCTCCTTCCACCATTTATACAATGCTGGTCGTCGTCTAGGATCATTGACAATTTGGAATAATGATACGCTTACAAGGAGATCTAGAAGAACTGCACGACTCCTTACGATTTTGCGAAGTCAGTACAAGAGCGTCAAAGCAATGCCGAAGAGACTCCAACACGAAATGCTACAGAAGAGCCTTTTAGCGTCACAGACAGCGCCTCCCAAATTTCCGAGAGCCAAGTTCAAACTCGAGCCAAGAAACACTACGGCATATCATAAAATAAACGTCTAAAATACTTAATACGTTACAACATTGAAAGGGAGTACATGGAATAAAACTGTTAGGTAAATAAATAACAAGACGCTAAAATTGTTAACATACTTGATGAGCTAAGAAGCTCAAGTAGAACAGCAGAATATATGGAATAAAGTCCTCCATGGAAGCAGTAAACATTATTACACGGGTACAGCGTTTTAAAAAGAGGCATTGCAATGAACGTGTGGCAACTAGTTGCGATGCCAGGTAAACGCTGTGCAGAGAGCGCCACTTGCTGGCCACCAGTAGCGTGATGAACGCTCAACCGTATGAAATACGCAACTGTTACAATAACACGCCAGTATGACACGTATCTAGATGTTTTAAACAGCGTAAATTGTACTTAATATAAAAGAAACAAAAGGAATAAAATAACCTTTATAAAAAATGACAATGATAATATATAGCTTAAAATAAAATGGCTAACTACAAATACATGATGAGAATAATGAACGTACTGTAGCAGGATTTTATCAAGGTGTTCCAATATGCAAAAAAGTTGGGGAATGCACTTCACACCAAATGTGCAAAACAGGATGTTGCATACAGTGCCGTCTGCAGTATCGAAATACAGAGTTCATGAAGGAAAGGGAGAAAACGGGCTTCCGAGGTGGAAGTGAACGGAAATATGAACCAAAACATCATATAGTTGCGAGCCATGACTTGAAGGCGTTACAGAAGCTTTTGTTTATTAATTGTAGTTGTTAGCTGAAAAGGAGGCCATTGTTACTGACCATATGTCTGAAGATCTCAAGTTCTTTCAAGGCACCAAGTTTCCACCCTCTCTTCTCTGAATGTAGAATCGTCATTTCGTTTACTACTTTTGGATTGTGTTCAGCTTTAATGGATGCTCGGAGAAAGTAGAATAACCAACATCAGTATCCTTCTTCCCCAAGAAATGTTAAAAGCCCTACCGGTTAGTCCGATATAAAACACCAGGCACATACCGCAAGTAATTTTGTAATCTTGAGCTACGTAAAGATTCATTTGAAGTTTTAAATTATGCAATTTTTTGTATACTTTTATTTGTGGAGAAAACAACCTTGCATCCATATTTTGTCGTGCTGCAAGGCGGAAGTGTCCACAATATGAAGACGTAAAAGAAAGGGCAACAGATACTTACTGATAATAAGTATTTTTGTCCATGTTCACAGTAACTTGAATGAGTCTGCCCAAGTTAAAAACATCCCCAAAATATGCAGTCGAAACGTTGCATCATTTGAATCACAACTCGTCGGACCACGCTACATTTCCGCGCCAGCTACTGACCAGTTTCCTTAGTGTCTGACCCCTGGACCATGTGCAGCTTGTTCCACTGTGAGCACTGGCCATTTGCGCGACAGCCAACAGCAAATGTCCATTGCATGCGGTTCCCTTCACAACGATCGCTCGAAAATTGCTTGAGCCGTGTGTGCATTAACTGATATGGGCGTCCCTGTCGGGTTTGAAACCGATCGTTATTGGTAAGGCATCACACTCGCCTCTGGTCATGATGGTTATGATATTGTTACTTACGCCATGTTACATTTCTCGTTAAAACACTAAAAAATCTGGCAACTACGCCCAGCATAGCTCCTTTCTACCATTCTGTCACGTCTCCACGTCGAGCCCTGTTACTGTGCTGATTGCATACAACAGACTAGCGCATTCATTACACATCACTCCCATGACTTACACCAACGACGGTGCTGTTAGTGCCAGATGGGTACCCCCAAGCAAACGACAAGGCCTATATAAGCTCGATCCACAAATCGCTATTATGAAAGCCGAGCTGATTGCCATTTTGGAAGCCATGATATTCGCAAGACGATCACAGCAGACGCAATAGTCATCATCTCTGATAGTTTGTCACCTCTGAAATTGATGAGAAACTATCATAATAATTGTACCAACCCCATAGTTGCAGCAATTGTCGGCGTTGGATTTTCGGATGCAGAGGAATTATCCCAATATTGTGATGGTGTCGATGAAAGGCAACTCTGGGATACCTGGAAATGAACAAGTAGATGTCATAGCAAACCAGGCATCTCTGTATGGAGCTATCAAATATGATAAACTCCCTCTCACAGAAATGACAGAAATGATACCCATTCTCAGAAAGCCGTTGTCATCTGACTAGCTATAGGAACGGTCGATGACATCTAAAATCAAAGGCAGTCAATACGCACTAATTTATCCCACGATTCCGAGAGTACCATGCTATGATAAGACACAAATATCGAGAAACTTCACAACAGTTAGAGCAAGGCTGAAATTTAATCGATGGAATTTCAACAAACAACTCTACGCGCTCAATCCAAGCATCGCCCCTCTATGTGTAGTTACTTAGTTAGTTAGTTAGGAAAGGGAGAAGATCGAAACCATATATTCCTGCAATGTCCTCGGGTCACGTATCACATCACAGTTCTCAAATCCTTTGAGCACTTCGCTATTAGTTCCCAAGCAGGCTCCAAACCGTGTTAGCATCCAAAGATATTGCAACATATAAAATACTGTACGAGGTTGTCAACAGTGCCGACATCCAGATACAGTTCCCTGCGCTACTAATATAACGCTTTTGGTAATTGGAATGCCAGGAAAAGATCAAAGCACAATTAACTGACAATATTGCCACGTGTTACTCAGGAAACGAACGAAAAAATGGCTGACATTGAAATAAGTGTCCAAGGAATAGAAAAGCAACTGAAATCACTCAACAGAGGAAAGTCCACTGGACCTGACGCGATAGCAATCCGATTCTACACAGAGTACGCGAAAGAACTGGCCCCCTTTCTAACAGCCGTGTACCGCAAGTCTCTAGAGGAACGGAATGTTCCAAATGACTGAAAAAGAGCACAGGTAGTTCCAGTTTTCAAGAAGGGTCGTCGAGCAGCTGCACAAAACTATAGACCTATATCTCTGACATCGATCTGTTGTAGAATTTTAGAACATGTTTTTTGCTCGCGTATCATGTCAGTTCTGGAAATTCAGAATCTACTCTGTAGGAATCAACATGGATTCCGGAATCAGCGATAGTGTGAGACCCAACTCGCTTTATTTGTTCGTGAGACCCAGAAAATATTAGATACAGGCTCCCAGGTAGATGCCATTTTCCTTGACTTCCGGAAGGCGTTCGATACAGTTCCGCACTGCCGCCTGATAAAGTAAGAGCCTACGGAATATCAGACTAGCTGTGTGGCTGGATTGAAGAGTTTTTAGCAAACAGAACACAGCATGTTGTTCTCAATGGAGAGACGTCTACGGACGTTAAAGTAACCTCTGGCGTGCCACAGGGGAATGTTATGGGACCATTGCTTTTCACAATATACACTCCTGGAAAATGAAATAAGAACACCGTGAATTCATTGTCCCACGAAGGGGAAACTTTATTGACACATTCCTGGGGTCAGATACATCACATGATCACACTGACAGAACCACAGGCACATAGACACAGGCAACAGAGCATGCACAATGTCGGCACTAGTACAGTGTATATCCACCTTTCGCAGCAATGCAGGCTGCTATTCTCCCATGGAGACGATCGTAGAGATGCTGGATGTAGTCCTGTGGAACGGCTTGCCATGCCATTTCCACCTGGCGCCTCAGTTGGAGCAGCGTTCGTACTGGACGTGCAGACCGCGTGAGACGACGTTTCATCCAGTCCCAAACATGCTCAATGGGGGACAGATCCGGAGATCTTGCTGGCCAGGGTAGTTGACTTACACCTTCTAGAGCACGTTGGGTGGCACGGGATACATGCGGACGTGCATTGTCCTCTTGGAACAGCAAGTTCCCTTGCCGGTCTAGGAATGGTAGAACGATGGGTTCGATGACGGTTTGGATGTACCGTGCACTATTCAGTGTCCCCTCGACGATCACCAGTGGTGTACGGCCAGTGTAGGAGATCGCTCCCCACACCATGATGCCGGGTGTTGGCCCTGTGTGCCTCGGTCGTATGCAGTCCTGATTGTGGCGCTCACCTGCACGGCGCCAAACACGCATACGACCATCATTGGCACCAAGGCAGAAGCGACTCTCATCGCTGAAGACGACACGTCTCCATTCGTCCCTCCATTCACGCCTGTCGCGACACCACTGGAGGCGGGCTGCACGATGTTGGGGCGTGAGCGGAAGACGGCCTAACGGTGTGCGGGACCGTAGCCCAGCTTCATGGAGACGGTTGCGAATGGTCCTCGCCGATACCCCAGGAGCAACAGTGTCCCTAATTTGCTGGGAAGTGGCGGTGCGGTCCCCTACGGCACTGCGTAGGATCCTACGGTCTTGGCGTGCATCCGTGCGTCGCTGCGGTCCGGTCCCAGGTCGACGGGCACGTGCACCTTCCGCCGACCACTGGCGACAACATCGATGTACTGTGGAGACCTCACGCCCCACGTGTTGAGCAATTCGGCGGTACATCCACCCGGCCTCCCGCATGCCCACTATACGACCTCGCTCAAAGTCCGTCAACTGCACATACGGTTCACGTCCACGCTGTCGCGGCATGCTACCAGTGTTAAAGACTGCGATGGAGCTCCGTATGCCACGGCAAACTGGCTGACACTGACGGCGGCGGTGCACAAATGCTGCGCAGCTAGCGCCATTCGACGGCCAACACCGCGGTTCCTGGTGTGTCCGCTGTGCCGTGCGTGTGATCATTGCTTGTACAGCCCTCTCGCAGTGTCCGGAGCAAGTATGGTGGGTCTGACACACCGGTGTCAATGTGTTCTTTTTTCCATTTCCAGGAGTGTATATAAATGGCCTAGTAGATAGTGTCGGAAGTTCCATGTGGCTTTTCGCGGATGATGCTGTAGTATACAGAGAAGTCGCAGCATTAGAAAATTGCAGCGAAATGCAGGAAGATCTGCGGCGGATAGGCACTTGCTGCAGGGAGTGGCAACTGACCCTTAACATAGGCAAATGTAATGAATTGCGAATACATAGAAATAAGGATCCTTTATTGTATGATTATATGATAGCGGAACAAACACTGATAGCAGCTACTTCTGTAAAATATCTGGTAGTATGCGTACGGAACGATCTGAAGTGGAATGATCATATAAAATCAATAGTTGGTAAGGCGGATGCCTGGTTGAGATTCATTGGGCGAGTCCTCAGAAAATGTAGTCCATCAACAATGGAGATGGCTTACAAAACACATGTTTGCCAATATGTACTTCTTTGTGTTTCTGAATAATAGTGTACCTACTCGTATACGCAAGGTTGTAATACACAAATCTGGTCGTAGTGTACCGATCTCATGTTCTGTCTAGATAGTGCTTGTAGATCTCCACATATATTCAGTTCTCTATCCGCAGCTTATGGAACAGTTCTTACAGGACATAACAAATAACATTTTATTGTTAATTCAGTTACATATTCACTATTATGGATTGAACTGGAAATATCCCAGATGTGTACCAACGGCGATTTGTCATTTCATATTGTTTTACCAGTAGGGTGTCTATAGCATGCTGCCGCTGTGTATCCCGTGTTAAATTTTCGTCTTGTTTACTCGTTTTAATATACTGTAGATGCAAAACTTGTTTTATGTCGGTATATGTCCTTCGTTAAGCCTAAGTAACTTCGTACTATGGTACGACTTAAAGTAGTGTATACTCTGAACTGTCAAAGAAAGAAAGAAAGAAACTGTCTTACATCATTTTCAGTGTCAAGATGGTTGTATGGACACGTTCCGAAAGCTAATAAATTAAAAAAAAACTTACTTTAGCGTCGGAGGGTCATAAGGCCTCATACTCCATCTAGAAGACTGCGAAGGGACTTGAGTGTGCTTCTAAGGACGCGGCTGTTTCCTTGTGCGATGACCTAACTTTGCTTTTACGCTAATCTGACAGATGGCGTACGGTCGCCGCCACGGAATTCTTCGGCCGCTGCAGCGCTGCCGTAAGTTAGTCTAGCCTTTGGGCAGAGCTGATCGGAGCTGACCCTCTGGAGTCCAGTTTGCGCAACGCGCCAGACAGAACGGCGGCCGCCTGCCACTCTTGTCCTTCGTATCCAATGATAGTTCAGTCCACGCGGCCGCCGCCGCCGCCCACGGATAACGATTTTATTGGCCTCCAGCGTGACGTTCTATTAGAGACTATGACGTATTGCTTCCCGCTCAAAGGTCGTTACACGCGCCACGAACTACGCGCGGGTGGGGAGTTCTCCGGCCAGATGAAACTCGATAAATTCGGTCGGCTGCCACCGTGACGTCATCGTGGAATTAGAGAGCAACTAGTGGTCCCCGCTAGTTGCGCAGCACCTAAATCAAAACGAAGCGGATGGACGATGCGTGGGGGCGTTGCACCCCTAAATGGGAGTCACTGGACTGAAATGCTGGTCGCACTGGACTGCCTTTGGTAAATAATAGTTTCAGTAACCCACTACAGGTGATTGCGAAGATGAATCCTTTAAGTAATGCACTCGTCCATTCCTCACACCATAATCCGTGAGAACCGTCAGGAACATATTGTCCTGAGCAGTGAAGAACGTTTCACTAGTGCCGTCAGTGGTATGCTACGGCAATTAAATGCTTATCAGTGATTGTGATTTAACAACTACCAGTAGAGAAACCCGGCGATGCCCAGTATTTAGACTATTGGCCATTAAAATTGCTACACCACGAAGATGACGTGCTATAGACGCGAGAAATGCGTACCATCACGTTTCTGACTTTGATAAAGGTCGGATTGTAGCCTATCGCGACTGCGGTTTATCGTATCGCGACATTGCTGCTCGCTTTGGTCGAGGTCCAATGACTGTTACAAGAATATGGAATCGGTGGGTTCAGGAGGGTAATACAGAACGTCGTGCTGGATCCCAACGGCCTCGTATCACTAGCAGTCGAAATGACAGGCATCTTATCCGCATGGCTGTAACGGATCGTGCAGCCACGTCTCGATCCCTGAGTCACCAGATGGGGACGTTTGCAAGACAACAACCATCGCCACGAACAGTTCGACGACGTTTGCAGCAGCATGGACCATCGGCTCGGAGACCACGGCTACGGTTACCCTTGACTCAGCATCACAGACAGGAGCCCCTCCGATGATGTACTCAATGACGAACTTGGGTGCACGAATGGCAAAACGTCATCGTCATATTTTCGGATGAATCCAGTTTCTGTTTACAGCATCATGATGATTGCATCCGTGTTTGGCGACGTCGTGGTGAACGCACATTGGAAGCACATATTCGTCATCGCCTTACTGGCGTATCACCCGGCGTGATGGTATGGAGTGCCATTGGTTACACGTCTCGGTCACCTCTTGTTCTCATTGACGGCACTTTGAACAGTGGACGTTACATTTCAGATGTGTTACGACGCGTGGCTCTACCCTTCATTCGATCCCTGCGAAACCCTACATTTCAGCAGGATAATGCACGACTGCATGTTGTAGCTCCTCTACGGGCCTTTCTGGATACAGAAAATGTTCGACTGCTGCCCTGGCCAGCACACTCTCCAGATCTCTCACCAACTGAAAACGTCTGGTCAATGGTGGCAGAGCAACTGGCTCGTCACAATACGCCAGTTATTACTCTTGACGAACTGTGGTATCGTGATGAAGCTGCATGGACAGCTGTACCTGTACACGACATCCAAGCAGTGTTTGACTCATTGCCCAGGCGTATCACGGCCGTTATTACGGCCAGAGGTGGTTGTTCTGGGTACTGATTGCTCAGGATCTATGCACCCAAATTGAGTGAAAATGTAATTACATTTAAGTCTAGTATAATATATCTGTTCAGTGAATACCCGTTTATCATCTGCATTTCTTCTTGGTGTAGCAATTTTAATGGCCCGTAGAGTACTTATAGCTGTGCGTCCACGCCATGGAGCGTCTGGCCATGTGCTTAATTTTCATGTCGCCGTGTCTCCTGAAGTATGTCTCGTACAATGATATAATTTTGTAGGCACATTCAGTGGCATACGTGGATACTGTCTTCAAAATGTGTTTCGAATTGAGTTAGTAGCAAAGAAGTAATAAATTTATAAGTCATGCGCGATGTGGTAGTTCTTCACGCATCTCACTGCTTATGACGTCACATCTCGTGAACTATTTGTAGTACAATGATATAATTTTGCAGTGGTATATGTGCACACTGTGGTGAGTACAGTTAGTAGTAGACAAGTAATAAATAATAATTTCATGCCTCGTGCGACACTTTCACTGCACAAAAAGCGGTAAAGTAGTAAGCGATAAACAATTGTCCTTTCGTTATTTTGTAGGGGTTGTCAGCGAGAAAAAATTTCGTAATGGTTTGAAATTATGTGTAAAGTCTGTTGCAAGTAGCTAAGTACTCTCATTCTGAAATACAGTACTGGATGAATGAAGCCTGGGAACTGGCGCGTTGCGGGCTTCGCTCCTTTTCACCCCAGCCTCATTCCTTTGATAGGTGGGTGGTTCTTACGCCTACAGCGATTGTCGCCGGACAGTAATCGATATGGGTTCAAAATTTGGTCGAAATCGATCCGGTGGTTTAGGCGAAGATGTGGAACACCACACACACACACACACACACACACACACACACACACACACACACACACACACACACATCCATTTTCATAAGATTTATGGACTACAGACTAATGAAAATGTAATGGTAGCTGCTAGACTACGGGAAATCATCTCCATGTTATGATATTGTCGCTGTACACTTTTAGAACACTGAGTCTGTGGTGGAAAAAAATTACCAAGATATTTTCAGTGACGAATAAAAGGTCAACAGTACTCTACAATAAACAATACAAAAATCGTTGCTCTAGACCACCCTGCAGACAGGACTTAAAAGTCCAATTTGAAGCAGTTGCCTTATTACAGCTAACTGCCTGTGTTGGTTTCTGTAGCAGTATACCAATTGCAGCCTGGCACTGTGTTGCCACTTCTGCTGCAACAGAGCTTTCTGGCTCCCACTTCTCAAGCTGGAAGCTTTCCAGGACACGAAAATGTGGCTTATTTCAGGAAAAAACGTAACTTCGAGCCTAATTAAAATTACAAACAATAGCTTTTACTTACTTAAAGGTCCAGCCCTCACACTATAACGTGTTTGCTCAGATCTATGTGAGATCTAACTCCAGCTATCGGTCCTTGGCTGAGCATGGCAATTACAAAATGGTTATAATATCGCACTGAATGTGCTCATAAGGTGTTTAGGAGAGGAACCGTTGCTAAATGTAAGCGCCAGGTGCTGAACAGAGTAATACACAATGAGAGTAGAATTCTGGGTCGATCAACATTCTCAGAAGCGTACAGCGTACATGAAGAGCGATATCACTGACGCCAAAAAAGTGTGCAGACGGCCCGTGCGAGAAAATTCCTGAGTTAACCGCAGACTAACGAAAATGTGGGGCCCATGCGAGAAAATTCCTGAGTTAACCGCAGACTAGCGAAAATGTGGTAATTTATAACTTCCTGTCAAATGAAAACGAGACAGATGGAAGAAAAGTAGGTCAACTGCTTATTATCTCAAAAGTAATCACCATAACTACTAATACATTTATCCCACAGTGAGACAAGACCGTCCATATCTTCGTGGAAAAACGTTTGCTGTTGCCTACAGAACAGTGACTGTACCCAGGCAGGAACCTATTCGTCCGTAGCAGATCAACGGCCACGAATATATTTCTTCAGGGTACAAAAAACATGAAAATCACATGGGGAAGGATCGGAACTGTATGGAGGGCATGTGAGGGCTGGCGTTCGCTGGGAAGCCCTTAACAGTCCACATCTCTTCCCATGCGATTTCCACATTCTTGGAGCCATGAAGAAAGACATTGTTGATTAGCTACGGGGGAAGAACTGCACTCCTGCATAAGTCAACTGTTCATTTGGCAACCACAAAGAATTTTCCATCTAGGCATGGACCGCCTTGCCTCACAGTGGAGTGAATATACACTGACAGAAAAAAATCGCAACACCAAAAAATGATAAATATAGATTAATGAAATTTCCGAAATTCATTTGCCTTGCTAACATATTTAAGTGACTAATATTGAAAGATCACAGGTTAGTGCAAGCGCGAGATAATACATTGGAAAGGTGAAATGTCGGGACATTAATAACCGGTGTAACCGCCAGAATGTTGAATTCAAGCATTCAGACATGCATGCATTGTGTTGTACAGGTGGCGGATGTAAGTTTGTGGGATGGGGTTCCACGTCTGATGCACTTGGTCGGTCAATAAATGGACAGTTACTGCTGTTTGTGGATGATGCTGTAATTGTTGTCCAATGATGCCGCATATGTGTCCGACTGGAGACGGATCTGGTGGCAGAGTTGGCCACGACATCGTGTCAACTGTCAACACTCTGTAGAGCATGCTGGGTTACAGCAGCAGTATGTGGGCGAGCGTTACCCTGTTGGAAAAAACACTTTGAAACGCTGTTCGTGAATGGCAGGCCAACAGGTCGGATCAAGAGAGTGACATACAGATTTGCAGACAGGATGCATGGGATAACAGCGAAAGTGCTTCTGCTTTCGTACAAAATTGCACTTCAGACCACAACTCCAGGTGTAGGTCCAGTGTGCCTAGCACGCAGATAGGTTGGTTGCAGGCCATCAACTAGCGTCCTCCTAACCAACACACAGCCATCACTGGTACCGAGGCAGAAACAGCTTTCATCATAAAATACATCAGGCCTTCATACTGCACTCCAATGAGCTCTAACTTGACACCACTTAACACGCAAATAGCGACGGTTTTGGGACAGTGGAACGCAAGCTATAGGGCGTTGGTTCGGAGCTGTCCTTGCAGGAAACGATTTGTAACAGTTCGTTGTTTCACTGTGGCGTCAACTCCTGCTCAGATTGCTGCTGCAGATGCGGTACGATACAACACAGCCATACGCCGAGAACGATGGTGTTCCCTCTCGACAGTGCCACGTGGCCGTCTGGAGCCCGGTCTTCTTGCGAGCGTACCTCCCTGTGACCACCGCTACCAGCAATCACGTACAGTGGCTACATTCCCGTCAGGTCTTTCTGCAATATGGCAGCAGGTGCATACAGCTTCTGTAGCCCTATTACACGTTCTCCAACAAACTCAGTGAGCTGTTGATAATGGCGTCTTTGCCGCCTTAAATGCATTCTTGACAAAAGTAAACTCACCACGGCCAATCTCAAAGGTAACTGACGCCCACGACCGTTAGAGTGTGTACTGAAGGCAAAACCGATTTGCATACTCGTAGTGCCGCTACTTTCGTATACGTCGCACAACTCCTGCTTGGTGTTGCGACTTGTTTTTCCGTCAGCGTATTAACAGTTACGGCGATTACTTTTGAAATAATAAAGAATTCACTTACTTTTCTTCTATCTATTTCGTTTCTGTTCGACTACACCTTATATACACAATTAGAGATCCACAATAGGACTTTTTTTTTAATTTGTGGGGTCAACACATGCGACATGCGCTTCAATGACTACTCGTAGTCAGTCTAGTCGTTATCGTATATGTGTTGTTGTTGTTGTTGTTCTAGTGATGATGCTGGTGGTTTTCAGTCCAAAGATTGGTGTAGTCCACCTATCCAGCCGGCCGGTGTGGCCGAGCGGTTCTAGTCGCTTTAGTATGGAACCGCGCGACCGCTACGATCGCAGGTTCGAATCCTGCCTCGGGCATGGATGCGTGTGATGTCCGTAGGTCAGTTAGGTTTAAGTAGTCCTAAGTTCTAGGGGACTGATGACCTCAGAAGTTAAGTCCCTTAGTGCTCAGAGCCAGCCACCTATCCACGTTACTCTCTCTTGTGCAAGCCTCTTTATCGCTGTGTAGCTACTTCAGCGTGCTTACAATACTGAAGTCTTTGCCTCCTTCTACAATCTTTACATCATCTCTCCCAGTTTCCTCCATGTCCTATTTATGTGGAAGGAACGTTGATTTGTAATTCACACCTTCACTGTAAAAGGTCACAGTGCGAAAGCGGCTGATAGCACACAGTAAATACTGAGCAGGAGTTCTACTTGCTCCCTTAAGTTCAACAGCCTGTGACGGATAAAACGATTTTTACCTTTACGAAAAACTTTGAAACTATGGATTCGACCATAAAGAAACTAAAAAAATGGTTCAAATGGCTCTGAGCACTATGGGACTTAACATATGAGGTCATCAGTCCCCTAGAACTTAGAACTACTTAAACCTAACTAACCTAAGGACATCACACACATCCATGCCCGAGGCAGGATTCGAACCTGCGACCGTAACAGTCGCGCAGTTCCCGACTGAAGCGGCCAGAACCGCTCGGCCACCGTGGCCGACTAAGGAAACTAAAAATTCAGAGTTACTGTGGACACGTTGGTGTATGTTAATAATATGAGAGAGCGAGAAGAAATCTCAAAGGAAACGCATATTAGTAGAAAACCGAAGAGGACAAGCATCAGCACCTGAAGTAAAGCTCCTCATTACTTTAGTTTTCGGGAATCACAGCAAAAACCCCGTCGTTTGCATAGTTTATATGTAAATGTGTGCGTAACTTGAGGTATTTCCTAGAGGGTGTAATGTACACGATGCATATTGATTATTTTGGAAACTGCATGAAGCGTTCACCTGTAGAAACACTAATTCCGCGTTTGCTACACATAACGTTACGTTTCTACCACAAATAATAATCATAGAACCATTCTTCCTTAGTGCACCTGCCTTACGACAGGTATCGACTGGACGCTCTCCCCTTTCCTCTCCTGTGCCTCTTCCTCAATTTGGTGCTGTTTTCTAAATGTCATCCAGCATTTAAAAGCGTCTTCTTCCTTTTCTCTTCTTCCGTGCAGTACCTCCTTCACTGACTCTTCATTGTAAGATTTTTTCAAATTCACTATCTGTTCAAAAGTACCCAGAACTTACTAGAAGACAGAAGATACTTCGCCCTTATGATTGTCTGCTTGTCTGCAAATGTATGGCAGCCTATTTTTTTCTCAGGAGCACAAACTAGAGAAGGTCGTGATGTATGACGCCGGGATCTGAAGCGAAGTCGACGCTCTAAGTCACACCAAAGGTGTTCTAATTTGTTCAGGTTGGAACTCTGTGCAGTCTGTTGCATTTCAGGGATGTTGTTGTCCACAAACCATTACCTCACAGATATTGCTTTATGACAAGACGCATTGTCATTTTAATACACACACATCGTCTCCAAATTGTTCATGTACTGTATGAAGTACACAGTGCGTTCATACGCTTCAACAAAATCTTCTCAGTTTACAAGCCGCGTCACTTCGAATAAAACAAGCGTGCTTTCGGTGGCTGTCTCCGTCATCGTCATCATGATTTAAAATCACTGTTCATATCCTTCTGCACTAAGCGTTTTCTTCATTTTCTGAAGCGCAATGAGAAGGCCCCATCCTAACCACGAGAAATACCGATAAACCGAAACCCCACCTTCTTCATACTTCACTATTAGCAATAAACATGACGGCAAGTACCGCTCTCCAGGCTTTCACCAAACTCAAACCCTCCCATCTGATTGTCACAGGGTGCACCGTGATCCGTCACTCCAAATCACTAGTTTTAGTCATCCGATGTCTATTGGCACCTTTACGCCTCCTCAGTTGTCGCTTAGCATTGATTGCACAAAGGTGTGGCTTATCTGTACCCTATTATTTTTAACTCCTTATGCATAGGTATTGTGTTAGCTGGAATTCACGATTGATTTCTTCAGCTGGTTCTATGACATTTTTTTACAAGTGCCAGTGTCAACACACTAGCTCTGCCTGGTCTTGGTAAAGCTATGGTACTTCATTCGCATTTCCAGTTCACAGCCACATCACCAGCAGTCAACTTGGGCAGCTTTAGAAGGACTGAAACTTTCCCGATAGACTTGTTACTCAAGTTACGTCCGAAGACTGGTCCATCTTGGAAGACACAGAGCTGACCTGACCGATCCATTCTGCGTTATTGCTTCACTGCTGAAAACGTAACTTTCTCCGTTTCCTTTAATGGTGGCAGGTCCGCCTCTCGCTACATATAGTGGCCAATTTTGTATTCCATAGGGCTGTACGGATACTTTTGTTCGGATTTTGTAACTCCCAGCCAAGACGTTTATCTCATTCTCACTGTTTTCACTAGTTTCCTTTCCTCTCGTGTGTTAAAAGTCCTTTATTCTTCATTGTCAGTACCTTGCAATTTCACCACTTTTCTCTACAGCCACATTTCAGAAATATCCAAGTATTGTTAATCTTTCTGATAGAATGTCCAGAATCCCTGTGAAACTATGCCACATTCCAGATAAACACTTGGTGGGTGAATATGTTCCTTAACACCATCGCAAATCTTTTTGCTGTCAACAAACTTTTAAGCTTTCGAAAAGTTCTTTTATGCATATTCTACTTCTTTCTACGCATCTGCCATTTTATTACACCAAGCTTCCATCTTCTTCCTCTTCTTCTTCTTCTGCCTTTCGCAGATTAGTTAGATCATTTAACTGTTCGTTCTATGTCCGTTTACCCTTTCGGATTTCATTGTAAGGTCATCTTTCGAATGCTTGTTTGTTTCACTGATTCCAAATGTTCTTTGCAGTTTTGTTTATGTTCTTAGATAGTGTCATTTATTGCAAAAATATTCGTTCTCGTCTAATGTTTGAATTAGGAATCCTGTTCAATTTAGTTCAGCCTTTGGCTGCTTGTAAAAATTTCGTTTTACTCGTCTCAATATCGCTAGAATGATTTCTCTTGATAAATGAGGATTGACAGTCATGTAGTAGTAGAACAGGTACAGTCATCACGTTACAGAATTTCATTTTTGTCTCTCTACTTGTATTTTTCATGTTCTGGTTATAGTGCCACGTGATTTAATATCTACATCCATATTTTCATTGTGTGATCCAGGTAACTGAAGTGCTGAAATTGTTACAAAATCTGATATTCAGTTACAATTTTCTTTTGTACTGAATATTTCCAAGGGGAAACTACACCCGTAATTTTTCCCGAGGGCATGCAGCTTTAGAGAGCTGCATCAAACCAGTCTTAGGACTGAAGAACACAACAACAACCACAACAACATTTCCCAAGGAATGCAACTGTCTCAATTTCACCTATTTCTAAAGTTATAATCCTTTCCAAGAGAATTGCTAACGGTCTTGCCGCAGTGGTAACACCGGTACCCGTCAGATCACCGAAGTTAAGCGCTGTCGGGCTGGGCTAGCACTTGGTTGGGTGACCATCCGGTCTGCCGAGAGCTGTTGGCGAGCGGGTTGCACTCAGCCCTTGCGAGGCAAACTGAATAGCTACTTGACTGAGAAGTAGCTGCTCCGGTCTCGGAAAATGACATACGGCTGGAAGAGCGGTATGCTGACCACATGCTTCTCCATATCCGCATCCGGTGACGCCTGAGGGCTGAGGATGTCACGGCGGCGGGTCGGTACTGTTGCGCCTTCATGGCCTGTTTGGGTGGAGTTTTTTTTTTGCAATTAAGTTTAAAAGATGGACTGATTTTTGTAGTTGGTCTTCAGAATTTGCCGGGGTGGCCAAGCGGTTCTAGGCGCTACGGTCGCAGGTTCGAATCCTGCCTCGGACATGGATGTGTGTGATGTCCTTAGGTTAGTTAGGTTTAAGTAGTTCTACGTTCTAGGGGACTGATGACTTCAGAAGTTAAGTCCCATAGTGCTCATAGCCATTTCAGAATTTGCCATTAATACAATGTCGTCAGCACATAATACTATTTTAATATATAATAACTTCCCAAATACCTAAAAGATTTTACTTGTTCCAAAACATTTCCTTCCAGTAATATTTTGACGGGTCGTTCATAATACCAAGTGTGAATTTTAAGCGAGTGACGTCGTGAAACGGTGAAGAGACATGTTTGTAGTACTCGTATATCTCACCACCCCTGGCTGAGACACACTTTTTCTCTTATAGCTTTTGATTTCATGTAACGTTTCCGTCTTTATTTTTGTCGTCAAGTAGACAATACGGTAATTTCATCTCTACCACGTTGAAGCCAATGAAAAGCGGAGAGACAGACTAAATTAGTCTTCTCCTGGTAGATGTTGAACATTTTGTAACATTTGCTAAAATAAACGGTGATTCTAACAACTCACTGGCGTGGACTTCATTACTTAACAATCGTTTCACTTATGTTAGATCTTTATTATTCGGACTCGGAAAGAGAACGTATAGAACGAAAAAAAGAATTTTTTCCCCAGTCTCACTGATATGGAAAGTTCCAGTCCTTTCAAGCTGATTGTGAAATAGGCCTTTATTAGTTCCTATTCCTAACTTCATGCTAAAATCTATAGACTGATTCAGCAATTGTTTATTGATACCGTTGTTAGATACCAGTAGCTACGCTGTACATTTCTATTTCTCACAGTGAAAACGTTCCGGACCACAGTCGTCACGATAAAGAAAGCTAGGAGTGTACACCAGCTTGGCTGAGCGGCCTCGTCTGCTATCATCTACTCTAAGAGAACAACTGACACTAATTGTATTTGGCGAGACGTTTGAATTTCCGCGCACAACAGCCTTATTAGTTAACTTCAATGATAATTAACTCGGAAACAGCACATCATAACGAATTTTTTCTTAAAAATCATTTCTCAACACAGCCTAGTCTGCGACACCTATACAAAGTTTTCAGGCTGCTTTGACCACCCTTTAACAATGTTTTACATAATAGGAGATGAAAAACGAAACTCACATATGTACGAGGTACAGTAAGAATACACAGGGTGATTCATAGTTCCTGTTACAGGGTTCTAGGGGTTGAAGAGGGGATTTTGCAGATGACATTTTTATAAGGAATCCGTGTCCGGAATTGTGCCGTTTGGATATAAACTGAATTTGAAGATCGATCACTTTCAAATATCCCACTTCACGGTACGCACACAAACTGATAAAAGGGCGCCGTCGTCGGTCCCTGTTGTAATTATGACGTCACATGACACCTTCGTCCGACTATAAGAACGGCTGTGCCCTCGACTTTGAAGAGGACGTCCTTCGCCACGTAGAAGAGAACCCGAGGACAAATACTCAAAACACTGCTCACGTCATTGGGTCCTAGAGCACACAGGTCAGAACTCATTGTCTCCGCTGTGTGATTTACCGTCAAGCGGGGGATTTTAAATTGATCCGATCCTGATTTTACACCCAAAAGGTACATTTCCGGTCACGGTTGACTTATCAAAACTTCATCTACTAAATCCCTTCTACAACCCCTAAAAGCATGTAACAGAAATTTTTAATCACTCTCTATAACTCACGTTGTGCTGTTGAGAAATGGGAAACCGTTTTGCTTTGCAATGAAAGATATTATAGACGTGTACAGCACCTTACCATTATAGTTACGTTCTGTTCATCTTCAGGCGTGGACACTTCATCATGTTTGTTGACCTGTGCGCTTTGCTTACTAAGAGAGAACGTAATAAAATGACTAGCGATACTACACTGAAGCTCCACAGAAATTGGTTTTTTAGGCATGTTTATTCAAAAACAGAGATATTCAAACAGGCAGAATACGACGCTGCGCAGTTGTTAGATCGGTTACTGTTGCTACAGTGACAGGTTATCAAGACTTGAGCTAGTTTGAACGTGGTGTTATAGTCGGCGCACGAGCGACGGGACACAGCATCTCCAAGGTAGCGATGAAGTGGGGATTTTCCCGTACGAGCACTTCACGAGTGTGCCGTGAATAACAGGAATCCGGTAAAACATCAAATCTCCGACATCGCTGCGGCCGGAAAAGTATCCTGCAAGAACAGGACCAACGACGAGTGAAGAGAATCATTCAGCGTGATAGAAGTGCAATCTTTCCACAAATTGCTGCAGATTTTAATGCTGGGTCATCAACAACTGTCAGCATCCGAACCATTCAACGAAACATCATCGACATGGCCTTTCGGAAAGAAGGCCCACACGTGTACCCGTGATGAGTGCACGACACAAAGCTTTATGCCTCGCCCGGGACCGTCAACATTATTGAACTGTTGATGACTGGAAACATGTTGCGTGGTTGGACAAGTCTCGTTTCAAACTGTATCGAGCGGATGGACGTGTAAGGGTATGGAAACAACGACATGAATCCATGGACCCTGCATGTCAGTAGGCAACTGTTCAAGCTGGTGGAGGCTCTGTATTGGTGTGGGTTGTGTGTAGCTGGAGTGATATGGGACCCCTGATACGTCTAGATATAACTCTGACAGGAGACACGTACGTAAGCATACTGTCTGATCACTTGCATCCATTCATGTCCACTGTACTTTTCGACGGACTTGAGCAGTTCCAGCAGGACAATGCGCCACCCCACAAGTCCAGAATTGCTACAGAGTGGATCCAGGAACCCTCTTCTGAGTTTAACACTTCCGCTGGCTACCGAACTCCTCAGACATGAGCCGGCCGTTGTGGCCTAGCGGTTCTATGCGCTTCAGTCAGGAACCGCGAGACCGCTGCAGTCGCAGGTTCGAATCCTGCCTCGGGCATGTATGTGTGTGATGTCCTTAAGTTAGTTAGGTGTAAGTAGTTCTAAGTTCTAGGGGACTGATGACCTCAAATGTTAAGTCCCATAGTGCTCAGAGCCATTTGAACCATCCTCAGACATGAACATTATTGAGCATATCTGGGATGCCTTGCAACATGCTGTTCAGAAGAGATCTCCACCCCATCGTACTCTTAGGGATTCATGGACAGCCCTGAAAGATTCATTCCCTCCAGCACTACTTCAGACATTAGTCGAGTCCATACTATATCGTATTGTGGCACTTCTGCATGCTCGCTAGGGTCCTACCCGATATTAGAAGGGTGTAACTGTTTCTTTGGTTCTTAGTGTAATTTAGAAAGAGAGACGCATCCGGTGATGGGAACAGAATCGAAACCTGTCATCAAATACAGAAAAATCTTGCGATCGAAGACTGTTTTTAATTCCACATATCACTGTTTCATTCACTGTACGTTCTACGGCTAGTGGAGTCGGCGCTACAAACTCGTGACTTGCACTCTTTCTGCTACAACGCTGGTCGAAAGCCAAACAATCCTGTCCTGTCTAGGATTGAACCTGGGACTTACAGCTCCAGGGTCTAGTGCTCGACCCACCTTTTTCCTGATTATAAAGGAACCTGCACAAAATACGAATCTATTTGTCGCCGCTACTTTGACCCTAAAAAAAGAAAAAAATGTTTGTGCCACCTCTAGCTCTGGCCCCCAGTTATGGCTATCCCAAGAGTTCTACCTAAAGTAAGAAAAGTGGAAAATGAAGGAGGGAGAGGGCATGTATGTAACAGAGAAGAAGGCTTTTTGTTCTCGTGGAGTGAAGTCCATGGAGTCACCCGTAGCCGTGAGGGGTATACCGGTGGGAATCATAGCATCAATGCAGGGACATACCAAATACATGGCGGTTCGTAGAAAGTACTCCAAAGGAAGTTGGGAAACTATTGCCTGCATTTCAGATTACGCACGATGGAGCAATGTCGCTCGTTCACGTAAGTCCAAAAACTGAGAACACTCTTCTCGCTAGCTGAAAAAAAAGTCGTACTACAAGGTCACGGAAACAGTGCACAGAGTGAGTCTTCGTCTGAGGTTAGTACACGTCATCCGGGAGCAACATCATGAGCGGCAGAATCTTGGCAGGAGGGGCACGTGTGAGGAACAAAAGAACTCACTGGACCGAGTGCCAGACGTATACTGCTGGGCCACAAATGAAATGATGATCGTCCGTGTCCGGCATCCTCCACGCGACGCACAGCGGAGATTCAGCGAGATGGAAACGTGAACGACTGGTTTGTTTCCCGTTGACGGTGACATACCACGCGGAGCGTGCAGTAGTGTCAAGAAAACGGGCGTTGACCGCCCGCCATATATGACGTATACTTCGGCTCTATGACATTGGCGGGCGGGCCAGGTGCATCTCAGTGCCTTCGTCAACAACAGGAGCACAGGCGGCAAAGAGGCAGAAACATAGCTGTGTTCCAGATAAAAAGAGTTCGATGTGATAGAAGGGCGCTGGGATGTTCGACCCCGTCGCCGGTGGGGCTAACGAGACCGGGGCACATGCGTCACCCATTAGACTACGACGGCCACAACGGTTCAACTGCCGGTTATATAGCATGCTGCCCCGTTACTCTGGACTATTCATCGTTGTGTTTTTATGTGTCCTTCCAAGTAGCACTTCCCAGTTATTGCCGTGAAATGCTTGTTCGTAACTGATTTCACGTCCCGTTCCTTATCGAGAGCGGGATGACTCTCGATCGGTCATCTTTTGCGTCGCTGACGGTACGCTGCCCCCACAAGGAGAAATATCCTCGGTCGGGTGCTCCGCTGTGTCCTGGGCCTCCTAAGGACGTGTGACAGGCGTCGTTGACAGCGGGCTCGTTACCGCCGCGGTGCTGGCACCTCACCTCACCTCGCGCAGTGGGCGTCGCCGCCAGACGCGGAGCCAAAGGCATGGGAGGCGCCTGCGCTGGCGTCTGCCGGCGTTCCTGCACGTGCGGGCCTCCAGCCACGTGGCCGGCCTACCTGCCCTGCCCTGCTCTGCCCTGCCTCCCTTGCCTTCCCGCTGCTCACGCCCGGTGTCGGCACTTCTCCCTCCGAAATTCACCACAACGTAGAATCCACTCTGCGGCTAACCACTGAAAACCGTGTTGCAACCGCGGAGATCCAACTTATAGGCCTACCGTATCACCTCCCGGCCTCTTCTGTGTGGCCTTCCCGTTGCTATGGATTGATACGACCCGCCAAAAATTACTCTCCTCTGCCAACATCTTCATCTCAGAGCAGCACTTGCAATCTACGTCCTCAACTATTTGCTGGATGTACTGCAATCTTCCTCTACAGTTTTTGCTCTCTACAGATCCTACTAGCATGACTGAAGTCATTCCCTGATGTCCCCTCATCCTGTCCGTTCCCTTTTTCAGTGTTTTCCACATATTCCTTTCCTCTCCGATTCTGCGCAGAACTTCCTCATTCCTCACCTTGTCAATCCACGTAATTTTCAACATTCTAGTGCAGCATCACATCTCAAATGCTTCGATGCTGGTTTTTCCACATTACACGTTTCACTAAGATACGTCTCTGCGCTCCGAACGTACATTCTAGACATTTCTTTCTGAAATGAAGGCCTATGTTTCATACAAGTAAACTTCTCTTGGCCAGGTATGCCCTTTTTGCCGGTGCTAGTCTACTTTTTATGTCCGCATTGCTCCGTTGGTGGTGGGTTATTCTACTGCCTAGGTAGTAGAATTCCTCAACTTCATCTGCTTCCTTGGCAGTAATTGTGATCTTAAGTTTCTCGCTGTTCTCATTCCTACTACTTCTCATTTTTTCGTATTTCTTCGATTTACTCTCATTCCATATTGTGTACTTCTTAGACTGTTCATTCCATTCAGCAAATGCCGTAATTCTTCTTCACTTTCACTGAGGATAACAGTGTCATCAGCGGATCTTATCATCGATATCCTTCCATCTTGAATTTTAATTCTACTCTTGAAACTTTCTTTTATTTCTGTCGTTGCTTCTTCGATGTATAGATTGAACGGTAGGGGTGGAAGACTATATCCGTGTCTTACAAATTTTTTAATGCGACCATTTTGTTCATCACCTTCGACTCTTATTGTTTGCTCTTGGTTCTTGTACCTTTTGTATATTACCTTCTTTCCCTATAGCTTACCCCTATTTTTCTCAGAATTTCGAACATCATGCACCATTTTACATTTTTGAACGCTTTTTCCATGTCGACAAATCTTTTGAACGAGTTTCGGTGTTTCTTCAGTCTTGGTTCCATTATCAGCCGCAACGTCAGAATTTCCTCTCTGGTGCCTTTCCCTTTCCTGTAGCACAAACTGATCGTCACCTAAGACATTTTCAATTTTTTTCCATTCTTCTGTATTTTATTCTTGTCAGTAACTGTTAAGCTGATTGTGCGATAATTCTCGTATTTGTTGGCTCTTGCAATCTTCAGAATTGTGTGGATGATGTTTTCCCCAAAGCCATATCGTATATCGCCAGATTCATACATTCTACACATCAACGTGAATAGTCGTTTTGTCGCCACTTACATCAATCATTTTAGAAATTTTGATAGAATGTTATCTACCCTTACTGCCTTATTCGATCTTAAGTCTTCCAAAGCTATTTTAAAATCTGATTTTAATACCGGATCCCTATCTTCTTTCTTATTCTTCCTAAATGGATTGTGAAGGAGACCTAAGAGGCTGCTTCATGGGCAAATGATATTCCCAAGATTTCTGTCAATCCCAAGCACCTGCTAGCTAGTAAATGTTTCAAAATCCCTGGCAGCAGGCAGTGTTTTCCAGTGGAACGAATAGCGGGAGCGGAGAAGGGCCACTCGAATTGCCTGCATGTGGCTATTGTATTTGATTGGCTAAGTGGCATGGATGTTAATTAGTTACGTGAAGCGATTCTGACCTCGCGAAATCAGGGGTAGTAGATTAGTAGCCCTCCTGGATGTTGGAGTCATGAACTCCTTGGTGTGCAGCTGCCGATTCGAGAACCCCAAAAGTAACACATGTGTAATACACGAGACGAGTTCAGTACGTAACGCACACATTTTTTTCTGAAAGCAGGTGGATTTTTTTCGGGATTCCAAGACACCATATTACTCCCCACTCTTTTGGCTACAGACCCCTATTTTTCAACATAATCATCGTCCAGTGCGACTGCCGTATACAGTTCCAAGGGTAGGGCCTTTTGCCCACATGGTACCACTCTACTGGCCGACGTCGGAGCCAACGTCCTGCTGGTATCAAAATAACCTCCCCATCATCCACATAATCCTTCCCACGGATTGCATCCTTCATTAGGCCAAACAGATACAAATCGGAATGTGCGAGATCTGGGCTGGGCTGGGCTGGGCTGGGCGGCTGGGCGGCTGAGCGGCTGAGAAAAAATCCCAATGAAGTTTTGTGAGCTCCTCTCAGGTGCGAAGACATTTGTGAGGCCTTGCGTGGTCGTGGAGAAGGAGAAATTCGTTTGCATTTTTGTGGCGACGAACACGCTGAAGCCCAACATTCTGGGAGTCACAGCCGTGTGCGGCCGGCGTCAAGCAGGATACGGGACAGGTTTGCGTGACCTTGCTATGATGACAGACGTCTCGCGCAACCACTCACTGTGCCTTTGTTCACTGCCAGGTCTCAGTAGACATTCTGCTAGTGCCTACAAGTATCTGAGATGCTCTTGTTTTCCGCCAAAGGAAACTCAATGACTACTCTCTGCTTGGAACAGGAACACACCTCCATTACAGACGTCATTTAAAGGCTACGTATAGCGACGCCACCTATCGGAACTTTATGAAATTTCAGTGGCTGAATTAGGAATATTTCACGACGTCCCGCAACAAATTTCTCATTTTCAATCAAAACTGGCCGAGAAAAAAAAAAGTGTAACATACTTACTGAACGCCCCTGGAAATAAAAGTATCTGTAAAAGAAGAGCACATATGACGCATTAGGAATCATTAAATATCAACGTGGTCACCCTGCATGTTAACACAAAGGAACCGATTCTCCGCCGTAGAACGGAACGCAGTTCGTGGTTTATCAGGTGTGACGCTCTTCCGCCTTCACAATCCAGTCAGGCTGCTGACAAGGGGTACTGATTTTAACCCCGTACACTTGCGATTTGATGTAACCTCACGCGAAGAAGCCTAACGGAGTAAGGTCAGTTAACTTCGAAGCCCGCATACGCAATGACCCTCTACTCGGCAGATCTACCGATCCACCGTCCAGGTATGCTGAGGTAATCTCGTACAGTGAGAGCAAAATTGGGAGATGCTTGTCCTGCTGGTACGGAATTCAATGTTCTATCAGACTCGAATTGCGGTTCCACGAGAAGGCCAAACACTTCAAGGTAAAGGAAGGTTCCAGGGAAAGGCCAACCTTGTCAAGGTAAATGGCGCCTGTTACCATTTGCTCTGAATAAAAAGTCCATAAATGTTAGTCTCGGTCATCCCTAGCCATGCATGGGTTGGACAAAAATATGGAAATGCCGCGAGAAAACCACGCTTGACTATAGACGCAGATTCTAGCCAAACCCGCAAGTTGTGGTGATGTATTTGACCAGCAGTGTCACCTGTGCAATGTCCTCAGTACGTTGCAAGTGTTCGTCGTGGTCTCAACAGTGTTCTGCGTAGTTGTGAGCTACGTGGTTCAAATGGCCCTGAGCACTATGGGACTTAAGTTCTGAGGTCATCAGTCCCCTAGAACTTAGAACTACTTAAACCTAACTAACCTAAGGACATCACACACATCCATGCCCGAGGCAGGATTCGAACCTGCAACTGTAGAGGTCCCGCGGTTCCAGACTGTAGCGTTTAGAACCGCTCTGCCACTTAGGCCGGCGAGCTATGTGAATTAGAGAATGTGCAAATTTTTGATTTTCGTATGGTGGTGCTTCCACAACCAAGATGTCAGCGTTTCAAGAGGTACCGTATCGAAGATTTATATCGCGTACAGAGAAAACAGGCAAACATCAACCGTTAAGTCAAATGCTCAAATGTGTGTGAAATCTTATGGGACTTAACCGCTAAGGTAATCAGTTCCTAAGCTTACACACTACTTAACCTAAATTGTCCTAATGACAAACACACACACCCGTGTCCGAGGGAGGACTCGAACCTCCGCCGGAACCAGCCGTACAGTCTATGACTACAGCGCCCTAGACCGCTCGGCTAATCCCGTGCGGCGTTAAGTCAAATCGCGGAGAAACATATGTGTTAAGCGATTGTGACAGACGGTTATCTAAGAGGATTGCGACGAAAAATGCGAGGACGACAGCTGCAAAAGTCATTGCAGAGCTGAATATCGTACTCGCGAACCCTGTCAGCACCGAAGTACACTGATAAAATAGCTCCATATTTAGCAATTATATACAACCACTCCCCCACAGAAAGGTCCGTACCTAAAGACTGGAATATTGCTCATGTCACACAAATACCCAAAAAGGGAAGTAGGAGTAATTCGCTGAATTACAGGCCTATATCACGAACGTCGATTAGCAGTAGGCTTTTGGAACATATACTGTATTCTAACATTATGAAGTACCTCGAAGAAAACGATTTATTGACATAGTCAGCACGGATTCAGTAAATATCGTTCTTGTGAAACACAACTAGCTCTTTATACTCATGAAGTAATAAGTGCTATCGACAGGGGATGTCAAATTGATTCCATATTTTTCGATGTCCAGCAGGCTTTCGACACCGTTCCTCACAAGCATCTTCTAAGAAAACTGCGTGGCTACGGAGTATCGCCTCAGTTGTGCAACTGGGTTCGTGATTTCCTGTCAAAAAGGTCACAGTTCGTAGTAATAGACGGAAAGTCATCGAGTAAAACAGAAGTAATATCAGGTGTTCCCCAAGGAAGTGTTATAGGCCCTCTATTGTTCCTGATCTATATTAACGACATAGGAGACAATCTGAGTAGCCGTCTTAGATTGTTTGCAGATGATGCTGTCATTTACCGTCTTGTAAAGTCATTAGATGGTCAAAACGACTTGCAAAATGATTTAGATAAGATATCTGTATGGTGCGAAAAGTGGCAATTGACCCGGAATAAAGAAAAGTGTGAAGTTATCCACATGAGTACTAAAAGAAATCAGCTAAATTTCGATTACGCTATAAGTCACATAAATCTCACATAAATCTGCAGGCTTTAAATTCAGCTAAATACTTAGGGACTACAATTACAAATAAGCTAAATTGGAACGATCAAACCAAAGACTGCGATTCATTGGCAGGACACTTAGAAGGTGCTACAGGTCTACTAAAGAGACTGCTTACACCAAGCTTATCCGTCCTATTCTGGAGTATTGTTGTGCGGTGTGGGATCCGCATCAGGCGGGACTAACGGATGACATCGAAAAAGTTCAAAGAAGGGCGGCTCGTTTTATACTATCGCGAAATAGGGGAGATAGTGCCACAGACATGATACTTTAATTGCAGTGGCAATCATTAAAACAAAGGCGTTTTTCGTTGCGACGGGATCTTCTCATGAAATTTCAATCACCAGTTTTCTCCTCCGATTGCGAAAACATTCTGTTGCCACCCACCTACATAGGGAGAAATGATCATCAGGATAAAATAAGGGAAAACAGGGCTCGCACAGAAAAGTTTAAGTGCTCGTTTTTCCCGCGTGCCGTTCGAGAGTGTAACGGTAGAGAGACAGCTTGAAGGTGGTTCATTGAACCCTCTGCCAGGCACTTTATTGTGAATAGCAGAGTAATCACGTAAATGTAGATGTAGATGAACTGCAGGACGAACTCGAGTTCCAAAGACAGACATTGATGACGCATTTGCCTGTAACAGGAAAAGATGGTGCTACAGCCATAAAACCAGGTCTATGGAGCAATGAAAAATGTCATTATGTCGTTGAGTCTTGTTTCACACAGTTTCCAACTTCTGGTCGGTTTTTAAGTCACAAGAGCGAAACCTGGCGGGCGCTCGGTCATGATCGTGGCATTTCATGGTGTCCGTGGTTACTCTGTACGGTCGCATTACGGCCAAGGATTACGAAACCATTCTGGCTGAGGGATCCGTCTCATGGTGCAATGTTTGTTCCCCGTTTGTGTTCCATGAATACAGGATCCCTGTTCACACATCTCACGTAGTCTAGGGCTGCTTTTGTGACCACGAGTTTGAATTTTTGCATCTCCCCTGGCTACCACAATCACCACATCTCAGTATTATTGAGCCTCTGTGGTCTACTTTGGAGAGAAGGCTGCGTGATCGTTGTCCACCTCCATCATCGTTACCTGATCTCACCACTGTTATGCAGGAAGAATGGTATAAGATTACCTCGAAGTCTGTAAAGAACTTGTTTTTATCCTTTCCGAGACGACTGGAAGCTGTTTTGAACGCCAACGGTTTTCCTGCACCGTATCAAGCCTGATAATGTGTTACATTTTTGGTGTTTCCGTGTTTGTTCGTCCCCTGCACGTTTCACGAAATATATTTATGTGAAATGTTGCCTCGTCCGAGGAGGTTATATAACTGGTTTTCATTTATCTCGGCTTCCAAAAGCGTCGATACCTGTTTCCACGTAGGCGGCATAATCCTCCTCCTCTAGGTGATGCATTACGTGGATGGTGTACGCCTTCAGCGTAAAACGACGGCTGCATCAAGCTGTGGATCGTGGAGTGTTTAACTCTAGGCTCAACCGACGAACAGAAGCGCGTAGGTTCCTTTCAAAGGCCTCACTGCGTTGTCAGACGATCCTCATGAAGCACACTTCCTCTCCATCTGAATTTGTTGATAAGAACCCTGAAGCCTGATATTGGTCCTTTGGGGTGGCTATTTTCCGTATTTTCAACGGTACAGCTTTTTATGGGTACGGGGAAGCCATTGAAAATGCATGTCTCTGTATAATGGACATCTTTCTGGACCAAAGTTAGTGACATTAAAAAATCTTTGTGAAGACTGTTCTTATTTTTAGTATTGATTCCATGAACTCTGCTGTCGGTTTGAAAAAGAAATACATATTAGTTATCTATTATTTCTTCTACAAAAAGCATCGGAAAGACTTCTGAAAGAAGTGAATCACAACTTTGAGATATCCTGTGTTACTGATTTCTGTATTTGGAGACTCAGTAATCCACGAAGTATTTTTTCCATGACGGAAAGCTGAGAGAACTTGCAAGGACATTTCACTCGTGTGCATATGCACTGCTGAACGGTGTTAGGTTTTGAGAAGATAGTGTTTTCTTTTAACGAGTGTACTCAAGTTTAGTAGGCATACTCATCAAACTAAGATGCGGAGCCAAGAAGCCAGTTTGACGGATGGTGATATAGTGAGTTAGACGGATTTGCCGGATTTTCATTGAAGCCAATAAATTATTTTTATTTTCACTGAAGTTTGAGTGTGGTGTTTTGCGTCACTTTTCCCTGTTGATTGTGATGTGTACTCCAGTTTCTATGTTGCAGAGATTGTCGGTGGATGTTGCTGTAAGTCAGATGGAGGCAGTTACGCACTGACAGTGGCGTACATATTGCACTCCTATGGTTGGGTCGCGCAATCTTTCTGAAACTGTCTGGATTGTTATATGGCTCTCCGTGACTGACTTTGGAGTTGTCTGTCTCATGTGTAAAAGCGCGGTTGGCGACCCTTATTTAAACTGGTTGGATGGTGCGGTAGTGCGGAAAAGTAGTATCCAGATCTGTCAGTAAATGCTTCCGTTTAAATCTGTGGAGTAGTATGTCGCGTAGTTTGTTTTGCGCTTTGTGGAAGCTCGAAGCCGTGATACGCGGTCTCAGCGAGACGCCTCCTGGGGATGGCTAATTTTTTGTCCACTTTATTGCGACCGCTGTAGATTTGACTTGACAGTGATCGTTACGGACATCAATTTAAATTGCTAAGTATTGTTATCTACCACATTCACTGTTTTCTTCTATATATGTTTTGTAGGATTGTACCTGTATCATCATGAGGATTTATTTTAACTAATGGGGCATAGGTGATTTGAGATATGACTTTTTGTGGGGGAGCCTATGGTGCTGTCTGGCAGCAGAAGACAAAGTCCAAAATTTATGTGGATTTTTTGATTGCATTGACGTGCGGTAATTTACAAGTAAATAGCTTTCACTGGTCACAGGTCCCTTTTCCAGTCCCGTTTAATTTGGTTACATTATCTGCAAACGGAACTAAGCAAAGATCGCCTATTAGGAGCTTGTGTGTGTGTGTGTGTGTGTGTGTGTGTGTGTGTGTGAGAGAGAGAGAGAGAGAGAGAGAGAGAGAGAGAGAGAGAGAGAGAGAGAGAGCACATTATGACAGTGACAGACCTATGTGTTTCAAACATATTATTACAAATGATTTTTTATTTTGATTACACTTTTAGCACGATTATAACGAATACATATATTCATATCTCTGTATTCTACATTTGATATATTTAGATAATGAAGCGTGGATCCTGATGATGGAGGTTCTGGTGTGGCGATGTATTTATTGGTTGTGCTAAAGTTAGTGGCTTATGTACTTGTCGGCGCTTGTATCAGAACATGTATTACGAAGTGCAACTGTAAACGACTGAGGTGACATGTGAATTATGTCCATAAACAATGTAGGCTGAAAGATGTGCAGTTAAGCTTACAAATAGATAGCAGAAGAATGGTTTCGTTTTAAGTGGCAGACCAGTCAGTCTGCCCTAGTGCTTCTCCTCGGCAACACGTTGCATTGCGGGCTAGTTATTGCTTTTTACATTTTATAACTTTGACAGAGCAAGTAGATAACTACGTTTTCGATAAAAATGGTAATGTTTGGAGGCGTGGCTTGTAATTAATGTCGCCGTCAGTAGCTTAGGATGGTCTGTTGATCAGCAACTACAATCACTCATTGGCCGGGAGGCCTCTTGCGGGGCAGGTCCGGCCGCCCTGGTACAGATCTTACTACATTCGACGCCACATTGGGCGACTTGCGCGCCGGATGGGGATGAAATGATGATGAAGACAACACAACACACAGTCCCTGAGCGGAGAAAATCTCCGACCCAGCCGGGAATTGAACCCGGGCCCATAGGACGGCAATCCGTCACGCTGACCACTCAGCTATCTTCTTTTTTTTATCTCATTTTCTTCGCTTTCGTTCGTTGCATCTGTTCGGGGCGGACGTCGTGAGACACCCGTTAAGTTCGTCGTTGATCGATTAACTCAGTTTTTTTTTATTACAGAGGGCAGCTGACCCTCTGACCGAACACGCTGAGCTACCGTGCCGGCGTTACCGGGGCGGACACTACAATCAGTGAAAGAAGCCACATCCATTTAATACCTGTGAGTATCCACATGGAGCAATTTACAGTGAAACGATCACAGGTAGTTAATCGTATCACATACAGATGACAGATTGAGATTCATTGAAAGAATCCTGAGGAAGTATAGCTCACCCACAAAGGAGGTAGCTTACGAAGCTCCCACTCTACCGATACTTTAACATTGCTCCGCAGTTTGGGATGCTAACCACTTTTAGAGGGAATAGAGAAGATCCAAAGAAGAGCATCACGTTTAAAGGATGTGGGGATTCCAAGTGATTGCAGTTTCACGCTCGTATTAATCTCTTTGTGTACATACATGTGACCTACAAATCAGAACACTAATACTGAGTGCCTGCAAGCAGAACCGATGTAACATCCTTTGCTTACTAGAGACTGGCACGAATCAGAAGCGCAAAATGTGCACAGCGACTACTCCAGTCGAAGGGTCACCTAGTCATGCCTTCTCGCCCGTTTTATTTGTACGAGTAGTTTGTGACAGTATGCACCGGCGGCTAGTAGCTCGGTTTCTGGGAGGGACGCAGCGCCGACTTTTCGCCAACCAGGACACGCGGCAGCTGCGGCCCGCAATAAGCTGTGAGCGTGCAGTGGCACCGGACAGGCCTTCAGACTGCCTGCCGCCGAACCATCAGGTAGCCCGATGTGGCCGTCACTCCAGCGCGGCTGACGCTGTCCCTCTGCCGGTGACGTACGCGGCGCCCGCCGGCCCACACTGCCAACACGGCGCCAGGTAGGGGGGAGGGCATGCATAAGGAATCACGGCACCGACTCTGTTTCCGCATTGTGACTGCATTCGCTATTCTGGAAGGAAAGGGTGCAATTATTTGCAACTTGTCAGACGGATCCACACCGGCAAACATTCCAACGATACTGCAGTGGCTCTGTTGTTCAGAAGTACGATGTAATGTTCCTTTGAACGTACATGCCCCTTTGCCTTTCGCGGGCAAGTGCTCTACCAGTGAGCTATCCAAGTACGGTTCACGACCTGCCCCCACAGTTCTACCTCCGCCAATACTTCGTCTTCTCCGTAGAGCACGTCGTCACAAAAGCCAAAAGTCTCAAATTCCAGTCTTTGTCTGGCACACAGTTTCAATCTGACAGTAAATTTTGTTTTACAAAAAGTGGTTCAAATGGCTCTGAGCACTATGGGACTTAACATCTGCGGTCATCAGTCCCCTAGAACTTAGAACTACTTAAACCTAATTAACATAAGGACATCACACACATCCATGCCCACGACAGGATTCGAACCTGCGACCGTAGCGGTCGCGTGGTTCCAGACTGTAGGGCCTAGAACCGCTCGGCTTCTCCGGCCGGCCGTTTTACACAATGGATGTAAGAATACAGGTTGTAAATATATGATTGTCGACGTACTGTACAGAAGTTTAGGTCTGGCCGTGAAGAGTGCTCGGATAGCGTAATGGTAAGGCGACCTCTCACGACAATTTGTTACAAGACACTTGTTATTTTTTTATTTATTTATTTATTGTTCCGTGGGACCAAATTAAGGAGAAGTCTCCATGGTCATTGAACGAGTCAATACATGAAATTATAACACGATATTAGAAACAGATAAAATGAAATATAAAAAAACATATTCAGGTGACAAGTCGTAAGTTTAAATGAAGAAAATCAACAATGTAACACAGGAATTTGCTTAATTTTTTAGCTCTTCCAGGAGCTCCTCGACAGAATAGAAGGAGTGAGCCATGAGGAAACTCTTCAGTTTAGACTTAAAAGAGTTTGGGCTACTGCTAAGATTTTGGAGCTCTTGTGGTAGCTCATTGAAAATGGATGCAGCAGAATACTGCACTCCTTTCTGCACAAGAGTCAAGGAAGGGCATTCTACATGCAGATTTGATTTCTGCCTAGTATTAACTGAGTGAAAGCTGCTAACTCTTGGGAATAGGCTAATATTGCTAACAACAAACGACATTAAAGAAAATATATACTGCGAGGGCAATGTCAGAATTCCCAGATTTTTGAATAGGGGTCGACAAGAGGTTCTCGAACTTACACCACATATAGCTCGAACAGCCTGTTTTGGAGCCAAAAATACCCTTTTTGAATCAGAAGAATTACCCCAAAAAATAATACCATACGACATAAGCGTATGAAAATATGCGAAGTAGACTACTTTTCGTGTTGAAGTGTCACTTATTTCAGATACTGTTCTAATGGTAAATAAAGCAGCATTTAGCTTCTGAACAAGATCCTGGACATGGGCTTTCCACAACAGCTTACTATCTATCCGAACGCCTAGGAACTTGAACTGCTCCGTCTCGCTTATAATATGCCTATTCTGTCTGATCAAAATATCGGTTCTTGTTGAATTGTGAGTTAGAAACTGTAAAAACTGAGTCTTACTGTGATTTAGCATCAAATTATTTTCCACAAGCCACGAACTTATTTCATGAACTACATTATTTGTTACTGTTTCAATATTACACACAAGATCCTTCACTATCAAGCTGGTGTCATCAGCAAACAGAAATATTTTTGAATCACCTATAATACTGAAAGGCATATCCCTTGGGGAACGCCCCACTTAACAGTGCCCCATAGGGACTGACCATCACTATCACTCTCAATATTGCGGAGAATTACCCTCTGCTTTCTGTTCTTAAAGTAAGAGGCGAACCAATTGTAAGCTACTCCCCTTACTCCATAATGGTCCAACTTCTGCAGTAATATTTTGCGGTCAACACAGTCAAAAGCCTTCGTTAAATCAAAGAAAACACCTAGCGTTCGCAACCTTTTATTTAATCCGTCCAAAACCTCACAGAGAAAAGAGAATAGAGCATTTTCAGTTGTTAAACCATTTCTAAAACCAAAACTGAACATTTGACAGCGAATTATGTGAATTTAAATGCTCCAGTAACCTTGTATATACAAGCTTCTCGATAACTTTAGCAAACACGGATGGCATAGAAATAGGTCTAAAATTGTCAACATTATCAATGTCTCCCTTTTTATAAAGTGGCATCACTACCGAGTACTTTAATCGGTCAGGAAACCGACCACTCCTAAAGGAAAAGTTACAGATATGGCTGAGAACTGGGCTAACATACATAGAACAATACTTCAGTATTCTGCTAGATACCCCGTCATATCCATGAGAGTTCTTGGTCTTTAGTGAATTAATTATTAACCCAATCTCCCTCTTGCCAGTATCATGGAGGAGCATTTCAGTTAACAGTCTCGGAACACTTTTTTCTAAGAGCGCTATATGATTCCCTGTTGGGACTAGGTTTCTATTTAGTTCACCTGCTATTTTCAGAAAGTGATTATTAAATACTGTACATATATGCGACTTATCAGTAACACGGACATTCCCACTACGCACTGACTCTATATCCTCGACTGTCTCTGCAGACCAGCAACTTCCTTTACGACTGACCATATGGTTTTAATTTTTCCTGAGACTTAGCTATTCTATCTTCATACCACATACTTTTTGTCTTCCTAATAACATTTTTAAGCACCTTACAATACTGTTTGTAATGGGCTGCTGCATTTAGATTCTGACTGTTTCTAACGTTTTGATATAATTGCCACTTTGTTTTACAAGATATTCTTATCCCTCTAGTCAGCCACCCAGGCTGCCTGTTTGTGCTAGTACCCTGTTTTAAACGTTCTAACGGAAAGCAACTTTCAATGAGCATGAGAAAAGTCTTGATAAAAGCGTGATATTTATCGTCTACTGTATCAGACCTATAAACATCTTGCCACTCTTGTTCCTTTATAAGGTTTACAAAGGTCTCTACAGCAACTGGATCATCTTTCCTGAACAGCTGATGACTATATTTAACACGTGTTGCAGCACGAAAATCTTTCAAAGTTAAAATTTGTGCACCATGATCTGAAAGGCCATTCACCTTTTTGCTAACAGAATGACCTTCCAGTAATGTGGAATGAACAAAAATGTTGTCTATGGTTGTTCTACTGTTCCCTTGCACTCTCGTCGGAAAGAATACGGTTTGCATAAGATTATATGTATTAAGGAGGTCTACCAGCATCCTCTTCCTTGCACAATCACTTATACAATTAATATTGAAGTCACCACATATAACTAACTTTTTGTATTTCCTATAAAGTGAACCAAGAACCTCCTCTAGCTTTAGCAAAAATGTTGTGAAATCGGAGTCTGGGGATCTAGAAATAACAACAGCTAGAAGTTTAGCTCCGTTAAATTTAACCACACCTGCACAACATTCAAACACCTTTTCAGTGCAGTACTTTGAAACATCAATTGACTCAAATGGGATGCCGTTTTTCACATACATGGCTACTCCCCCACACCGCAAAGAGCTCCTCGAAAAGCTGCCAGCCAACCTGTATCCTGGTAAAGGAAACCTCTGAATTATCTCCTTATTTAAGAAGTGTTCAGATATACCAATACTTTCAGAGTCAACATCTATAAGCAGTTCACTAACTTTATCTCTAATACTTTGTATATTTTGATGAAATATACTAATTCCCTCATTACTCGGATACCTAAGCTTTGTCAAAAGTGATTCCCTTGTTAGAGAGACTTCCCTTAAGCAGGAATACCTATCAGCTGACTTCAATCTAAAAAAGGTGCAGCTCTAACACCCACTACTGCAGGAATTTTCCCATGAGTGATCCCACCACCCCCACCTATGCTGTCACCTATAAGCTTTGCCAACCTCCCCTTCCCATACCTGTTGAGGTGCAGGCCGTGTCTAGTGAACCCCGTCCTGCTGATAGACTCCACCGGCACCACTGAAATGTGACCCTTGCCTTCTGTCATCAGCGCACCCCCAAGTCTCATGTTATTACGCCTGACGGCTGTATTAAGATGAGGCCGATCGTGACGCTGAAACAGTTCCACGAAATGCACATTCGTGTTGCCAGTCTGAGTGGCTATCTTTTCCAGGTCACCATCTTTGTTATACTCCCCATCCCTATCAATACTATTACCAGCCCCACCCACAATCACTACCTGATCCTCTTTAGTAAAATCCCTACATAACCCCCCTATTTAACAGTCATCTGAGCCAACCCTGCATTAGGCTTCACAATGCTGGTGACCTGGTACTCACTCCCCAGCACTTCCTGCAACTGCTGGCCTACACCTCTGCCATGAGAACTACCTAACAGCAGAACCTTCTTTTTCCTCTTCGACTTTGCAACTGTTGTAGGCACAGTAACTACTGAGGTCTGCTGCATACTTCCTACATCTACAACTACTAGAGATTCCTCTCCACTAGACTCTGACAGTTGGTCATATCTATTGTAAACACCAATAGTAAAACTATCTGAAAATCTTCTTCTCCTAGCAGATCTCTTGCCAACAGCCAGCTCTCATTCCCCAACCCCCTTCTCCCTCCTCATCCTATCTAGCTCCTCCTGTGCGTTTTTCAACTGCACCTGAAGGGCACAGATCTTACGCTCCTGCTCCTCTATCAACTTACTCTTGCTACATAACCTGCAGTTCCAGGAGAGGATCTCACCAGAATGCCCACTGGCTTCCCCACTGCATTCCCCCCCAGTGAAAGTACTTCGAACAAGTCTCACACCGCAATCCACTACTCACGAACCTACGGCAAAGCCCACACTTCTCACTCATGGTAAAATTTTACTTTTTCTAAGTTCCGCTACTACAATAAGAAGATGTTAAAAACTGACTACAATAATCACAAACTTACTCTACAAGGGAAGTAACTACTATTATTAACACTATTAATAAACAACAAATGTGAATATAACAAAAGACTAATACAGAAAGAGAATCAAACGACTAATGACACAGTAATGAAGCTGAAAACAGTTCCCAAAATGTTCTTCTGAAATTATTTCACCAGAAAACACCAAGAAAACCGGTTGAAGACAACTAAAGTTCCTAAATAAACCAATATACACAAACAATTAATTAGTACTTAGCTTTCGATGCGCCGCTACAGCTGCAACTGGTCAGCGCGGAGTGTAAACACAGGGAAGAGGTTACGTTGCTCAATACGAAACACTCACAAATATCAGGTCGCAACACAAGAAAGGCAGAGGTGAATGAAGAAACCACTAATACGTCACTTATATAATAAATATTATCACAAAACCCGTTAAAATATGTAGCTGAAACCTAAAAATATATGAAAACTTAGAGAGCGATCTCACACGCAGTCACTCGCTTATCCAAGCCGGGAAAGACTCTCAAACTGGCCTACAAAACCTATGTAAAGTACAGAGCGTGCGCGCCGCGCCAAGTTTTTTTTTATCTTCCCACTCTCTTATGCCACCGGTTTTCGTTAATATTACTAAGTTAACATTCCCTGTGATGGTAAAGAAAGGAAGAGATTTTTGAACACGTTATCTGAAAACTAATTACGTTCCCAATTCAATCTAAATTTAGCCCTTAGAAGTACAAGCACAAGCAAGAGGACCAGAGAAATAAAACAATTTCGTTGTTAATTTTACGATATTGAAATTCACAAAACTGTGAAGTAAAATTTAAAAAGACGCCAGTTTCACAATTTGTAGGTGCACGTCTATGCCAGAGTGCTACTAGCAGTACACGTAACGTAATGACTTTACGCAGTGAGTAAAAAGAAAATGGGTGCCATGCTCGAGCAGCTCCTCATAAGCCACAATTTTCTGTATCCAGCGCCAATTGACGGTTGAGGTTGTTTAAAAAGCGACGCCAGTGGAAAATGGATGACAGCAAACGAAGAAATCCGAGTGATGAATCACGCTGTATACCCTGTGGCAATTCGATGGATGGGTCTGAGTTTGGCGAATGCTTGGAGAACGTTTAGAGCAAACAGTGAAGTACGGAGAAAATAGTGTTACGGTACTTCAAAATGGTTCAAATGGCTCTGAGCAGTATGGGACTGAACATCTGAGGTCATCAGTCCCCTAGAACTTAGAACTACTTAAACCTAGCTAACCTAAGGACATCACACACATCCATGCCCGAGGCAGGATTCGAACCTGCGAACGCAGCGGTCGCGCGGTTCCAGAACGAAGCGCATAGAACAGCTCGGCCACAGCGGACGGCGTTACGGTACTGGTTTATTTCTCGTGGTTAGGGTGTGGTCACCTTATTATGCTAAAGAATATGTTAAATTCGGAAGGATACGAACGAAGTTTACGGAATTGCGACTGCCTACTTTAGAGAAGCAATTCGGACACGATGACCACATTAGTACGACAATCCACTCTCTCATGAAGTAGCATATGAGAAGGAATGGTTTGTGAACAATAACATTCCTGAAACCGACTGGCCTGCTCAGAGTCACGACCTGATCTTTGTGGGATGAGTTAAAACGTCGACTTTACTCCAGACCTTTACGACTAATATGACTACCTTCTCTGCTTTCGGTTCTTGAGTAAGATTCGGCTGGCAGTGCTCAAACTATATTGAGACACCTCATAAAATGTGTACCCAGCACAGATGAAGCCGTCATAAATGGGTGTTAAAATATTTTCATTAAAAAGTCACTACCTGTTTCGCGTCAATACAGATTATCTGCATTAGAAATTAAAACGTTACACAGTTACATTGTCTTGAGAGTAGACGTGTACTCTTATAAAGTGGCAAATATTCAATGACAGCCGTGTATTCACAGGTTTATTTAAACAGTGGTAGCGCGACAAAGTGATTGCTTAGAGCCAAGTCCCATCGTTCACGGTCAAGGTAGAAACAGACAGAAAGCTAAAATCGATATTCCATGTTGAAATTGATTCGGACCGCGAGAGAACGTGCGTAGACAGCCTGGAAGTGTCTACGGGGCAAGCGTGAACAGTACTCATGGGTCGCTACTGCAAACAACTGGTGCTAGGTGGCGCTAGGGCGAGTCTCGGACCGAACTGACGTTGTCTATGGCAACAAAGATGACCTGTACGCACTTCTACGTTGTTTTCGACATCGCCTTCTGCGGTTTCAATCGTTTAATCGTTAACTGTCACTTTTAGCGTGCTATCTGTTTCTGTTTCCACGATGAACGATGGGCTCTAGGCAATCACTTTGCCGCGCCGTGATTCTTTAAATAAAGCTGTGAGGACACAGCTCCCTTTGAATATTTGGAACTTTATGGTAGTACACATCAATTCTCAAGCCTCTGTGTTTTAATTTCTTGAACGGGTTGCCTGAAGATCCATCTTTGTTGATGCGAAACTGGTAGTGGCTTTTTAGCAAACGTATTTTAAAAGCCACTGCGAAAGACTTTATTCACCATGTGAAATTCTGGCTGCGGTTTCTCTAGCCTTAAACTAATACTTCCCATGTTAAATCCCTCTATATGTGTCGGACTACATTTGATCAGCTGATGTATACATAATTTCCTACGGAAAAGGAACGACCTTCGGTCAATCATGAAAAGTGAATTGTAATTATATGTACGAGGGGCGCCCAGCAAGTAATGCAATGCATTGTTTTCTCGGCTACTTTCGGCTTAAAAATGCGAAATTTGTTGTGGGTTGTCGTGGAATATTCCTGACTCAGCTCTATGGTTTCACGAAGTTCCGATAGGTGGCGGCACTGTAAATAGCGTTGAAAATGGCGTCTGTAACGTAGATGCGTTCCAACCGGAGAGCAGTCATTGAGTTTCTTTTGGCGGTAAACCAGAGCATCCCAGATATTCATAGGCGCTTGCAGACTGTCTGCGGGGACCTGGTAGTGAAAAAAAGGCAATGTGAGTCGTCGGGCGAAGCGTCTGTCTTCATCGCAACAAGGTGGCGCTAACCTGTCCGATTTCCCGCGTGCCGGCCGGCCGCATACAGCTGTGACTCCTGCAATGTAGGAACGTGCGGACACTCTCATTCGAGGTGATCGACGGCCGGCAATCAAACACCTCGGTGCACAAGTGGACGCCTCTGTTAGTAGTGCTGACTCACTCGTCTGGAGCTCACAGGCCGGATCTCGCACCTTCCATCTTCTTTGGTCCAATGAAGGACGCATTCCGTGCAAGCAGTACGTGGATGATGCGTAAGTTATTGGTGCAGCAAGATGCTGGCTCCGACGTGGAGCAATGGAGTGGTACCATGTGGTATTATAGCCCCTCCGAATGAGATGGCATAAGGCCTTCGTATTGAACGGAGGTTATGTTGAAAAACGGGGTTTTGTAGCCTAAAGTGTGGAGAATAATGTGGTGCTCTGGAATTCTGAGTAAAACCAATCTGCTTTCAGAAAAAAATGCTTTGCATTACTTACTGCACGCCTCTCGTACAAAACATCTGTAACATTGCGATTAAGTGTAATTCTGTGGCGAACTGTAACAAAACGAAAGTGTGGAGAAATATTTACTCTAAAACATAGGCCGCAAAGAGCCTATGATCTCTCAACCGCCTCGCCAGGCCCAGCAGGGATAGGAATGAAAAATGGAAAGAAATAAGATCGTCCCGAGACCTCGCCAGAAGGTAATACTACGATACTCGTCTAAACGGCATGGTTTTCAACAATGGCAAGTGGCCGAAAAACGGGGAGCTTTTCATCGACAAACTGCTGGAACGTTTGAAATGTACTGATCTAGTGGAGCTATATGAATCTTTATATCGATAAGGATAGGAGCGGGAGCAATGAATTAAACCTTTAAAAATAATACTGCCATTAGACGGTTTTTTTATTTGCAGTTTTACATTTACACGGTCATAATTTCGGCTTTAGAGCCGGACCATGATCGGGTAAATGTAACACCGCCAATAATAAACAGTCTAATGGCGGTACTGACTTTGAACAAATATATTATGACTGTGGCCCCACATTATGAAAAAATTGTTCAATGAATTAAAATTTGTGCCATGGCCTTTTTCTAATAGGCACATGTGCTAACCACTACATCGCCATAGTATTGTGGCTACCACAGCTACACGAACTATCTTGGTCCAGTGCCCTCCCTCCTGAAGGTGTGAATTGAAGTTTGCGTGAGAGAGAGTGTAGGTCTAACGTAGTCCGTGCAGCGGTGGTAGCCACGATGCTACAATGATATATTGGTTAGCGTATCTGCCTCCTGAGCAGGAGACCTGGATTTAAGTCCTGGCTGTGGCACAGATTTTAATTCATTGCTTCAGCTTTTGTTCTTATGAGATGATGTTCAAAATGTATTCGCAGTTGCGAACATGGGCAACGAACAGCTTTATAATGGAATGATGACGATGAACCGGGATTGTTTGTCTCCACTTCCTCTGAATCACAGTGGTACGTTGTAAAGAGTCGCCGTTCATACATTCATTGGTCCAAGATTGTACACAGGAACTTTAACATTTTTATGCATGTTGATAGAGTTCAATGTGAGCACAGATTGTAGCTCGACATATATCAAAACGGTACTCGACTTCTCGCCACATGTTCATAAGCATAACAGGTATTATGACCTCTACTGCGGCGTAGATCCGTTGTCTCAAATCTACCAGGTCCCGAACCTTTGTTCTGTAAACAATGTCCTTGATAAACCTAGAAGCACTGAAATCCAGCAGAATCAGACCTGGAGACCGAGGGAGCCAGGCAATGGGACACACGCACACACCGCTTCCTGTTCAACGCTCAGGAGACGTCTCGTGGATAGCATCGCTGAGATAGTAGGGTGGGTTACCATCCTGCTGGTAAATGACGTCGGGAGGCATCTGCGGAACTGCTTAGTTCGCCAGAATCTCAGGATATGCGTGCCCTGTCACTGTGGACTCCATAAACAAAATGGACCAGTCACACCATTTTTGTGTAATACCAACCACACATTACATTTTCGTTTGTCTCTTTAGCACTCAGACACATGTCCTGGAGTCTCACTTCAGTATATTCTACAGTTAAGTCGGTTAACTATGCAGAGACGTGGAAGATAGGTTGATCACTGAATACTACTACAATGAGGTAGTCGTTCTTTTCGTCGACACGATGCTGTTATTCAACAGCAAAATTAGATCAGGGTTAATGACATGTAAAAGTTAGCATTTGTAAGCACGCAAACTGAAGACGTTTGCACACAATGTCGCGCACCGTCGAACGCGGAACCGCAAGTTTGTTACTAGCTTGCCTAACGGATTTACATGGAGTTCTCGCGAATGCTTCGCACACATTTTCTACTGTCTCTTCATTCACATTCCCAATAGGATGTTTTCTAGCATTTGAAATCAAACTTCTCGTTTCCCGAAGTGTTCTGTCACACTGATAATTGGATTTACGTGTGGGAGGATCCACGTTCAACTCTCTCCCTGTACTCCGCTGAATACGTGTTACAGTCCATAGCACACATGGCATTTCCCGCTGTGGCATCCACATGTTGGCTGTCGTGAGTGCGTCTGCCTGCTGCACAGTCAACATTTGTGTGCACGAGACATACGACTCAGTGCTGTTCATGAAATGGTGAGGATCACATCTCGGATAGTATCTCTATCGACGTGTATGTACCCAACAACATAAAATGTCGGGTTCTTTCGTTATAAGGAGTTGTTAGTGTACACCTTTAGCCCGGACACACTGCATATTGTACACTTCTGCCGGCCGCTGTGGCCGAGCGGTTCTAGGCGCTTCAGTCTGGAACCGCGCGACCGCTACGGTCGCAGGTTCGAATCCTGCCTCGGGCATGGATGTGTGTGATGTCCTTAGGTTAGTTAGGTTTAAGTAGTTCTAAGTTATAGGGGACTGATGACCTCAGATGTTAAGTCCCATGGTGCTCAGAGCCATTTCAACCATTTTTTTGTACACTGCTCGACATGCAAAATACAACACCAACCCATGTGAAGTGAGGAAGATGATGAAGTAAGTATTGAATGTTGTCGCCAGTGCTGGCTGTAATCGGTGCCACACGACTCGACATTATATCGAAGAGGCTCTGGCTGTGTTGTTGGTCTATGGCAGCCCATGCTGCTCCCACATATTGCTAAAGTTGATCTGGTGTAGCAGCGGGTGGTGTATGCAGGGCCAGTCGTTCCGCAATCATCGACAGGACGTTTTCGATAGGCGAAGATCGGGAGAACAGGGAGGCCAAGGTAGCAATGCAATCCGATAGGAGATGAAGAAATCTGGAATATCGCATTGTCCTGCTGCAATGCGGCCATCGCCAAGCTCCCAAGGTATGAGAGGACAACAGGCTTCAGCACTTCGGAGGTGTGACGCCGGCTGGTTAGTGTACCGACAATGCGTACTGCAGTGGAATCCATTACCATCCAAACCATAATACCGGGTACAGGACCAATATGGCGATGCATAAGGCAACAGTTCAACAGTCTCTCACCACGGTGCCTCGCAAACACGGTGGTGCTGGAGGCAAAATCGGAATTCGTCGGTAAAAAACAATGTCATTCCATTCGGTTGTCCATGTCCGTCGCACATCGCACCGTTACCGTCTCAGTCGTAAAGCCAGCAATGGACTCCTTGCGGACAGACCACCCTGCAAACGACGTCCAATTGTACGCGTGGACATAGCATGTTGCGCAACAAGCCTAATTTGTTGCGATATGTTCGTAATGTGGCAGAGCGATCCATCACTGCAACGCGCACAATATGCCTGTCATCCCATTTATGGAGCAACGAGGTGGTGCAATCGGTCCAGTCGGTCTGTCGTTCTCCCCTGCATCCAGCGATAACAGACATGATCATCAATTTCTCTGAAGGATAATTCGCAATCCCCGTACGCAACTATTCTTCCTCACTCTAACTCCGAAACTTGCTTGAAAGACGCTCGCTGACTTGTACGAGGCATACTGAAGCTGCTTAGGTAAAACAACCGCATGAAAGAACAGTTCCAGTACGCCCACAAGGACACCTGTTCCCCCTTTATATAGGGCTTGCAGCCGGCCGTGGTGGCCGGGCGGTTCTAGGCGCTTCAGTTTGGAACCGCGCGACCGCTACAGTCGCAGCTACGAATCCTTTCTCGGGCATGGATGTGTGTGATGTCCTTAGGTTAGTTAGGTTTAAGTAGTTCTAAGTTCTAGGGGACTGATGACCTCAGATTTTAAGTCCCATGGTGCTCAGAGCCATTTGAACCATTTAGCGCTTGCAGGTGCCGTTACTTGACGCTCGTGATGTGAGCCTGCGCTGACATACTAATAATATACGTATCTCATCATCTCCGACGCATGCTGCAGATTTCAAATGATTGGGAAGCAGCCTTCAGCGTGTTGCATTTCAGGTGGTAAGCAGTGTATGTCAAGATACCTTCGAACGAAAGAAAGATGGCCAGTTCAGCAACTCTGTTTTAAGAGTTGCGAATTAGATTCGATAAAGTTGGAGTTATACACTACTGGCCATTAAAACTGCTAAACCAAGAAGAAATGCAGATGATAAACGGTATCCATTGGACAAATGTATTATACTAAAACTGACATGTGATTACATTTTCATGCAATTTGGGTGCATATATCCTGAGAAATCAGTACCCAGAACAACCACCTCTGGCCGTAATAACGGCCTTGATACGAATGGGCATTGAGCCAAACAGAGCTTGGATGGCGTGGACAGGTACAGCTGCCCATCCAGCTTCAACACGATACCACAGTTCATCAAGAGTAGGGACTGGCGTATTGTGACGCGCCAGTTGCTCGTCCACCATTGAACAGACGTTTTCAGTTGGTGAGAGGTCTGGAGAATGTGCTGGCCAGGGCAGCAGTCGAACATTTTCTGTATCCAGAAAGACCCGTACAGGACCTGCAATATGCGGTCGTCCATTATCCAACTGAAATGTAGGGTTTCACAGGGACCGAATGAAGGGTAGAGCCACGGGTCGTAACACATCTGAAATGTAACGTCCACTGTTCAAAGTGCCGTCAATGCGAACAAGAGGTGACCGAGACGTGTAACCAACGGCACCCCATACCATCACGTCGGGTGATACGCCAGTATGGCGATGACGAATACACGCTTCCAATGTACGTTCACCGCTATGTAGCCAAACACTGATGCGACCGTCATGATGCTGTAAACAGAACCTGGATTCATCCGAATAAATGACGTTTTGCCATTCGTGCACCCATGTTCGTCGTTGAGTGCACCATCTCAGGCGCTGTGATGTCTGTGATGCAGCGTCTAGGGTAACTGCAGCCATGGTCTCCGAGCTGATAGTCCATGCTGCTGCAAACGTCGTCGAACTGTTCGTACAGATGATTGTTGTCTTGCAAACGTCCCCATCTGTTGACTCAGGGATCGAGACGTGGCTGCACGATCCGTTACAGCTATGCAGATAAGATGCCTGTCATATCGACTGCTAGTGATATGAGGCCGTTGGGATCCAGTACGGCGTTCCGTATTACCCTCGTGAACCCACCGATTCCATATTCTGCTAACAGTCATTGGATCTCGATCAACGCGAGCAGCAATGTCGCGATACGATAAACCGCAATCGCGATAGGCTATAATCCGACCTTTATCGAAGTCGGAAACTTGATGGTACGCATTTCTCCTCCTTACACGAGGGAACGCCGGTCAACTGCTGCTTGTGTATGAGAAATCGGTTGGAAACTTTACTCATGTGAGCACCTTGTAGGTGTCGCCATCGGCACCAACCTTGTGTGAATGCTCTGAAAAGCTAATGATTTGCATATCACAGCATCTTCTTCCTGTCGGTTAAATTTCGCGTTTGTAGCACGTCATCTTCGTGGCGCAGCAATTTGAATGGCCAGTAGTGTAATTATGTAATGAGATCCAATGATCACGCCAAATGAATCAGAAGACATTGTAAATGTTAGTCATGGATAGAAAATGCAATTGCTTGTATATAAAATTATATATAAGAACTAGAATTTAAGACTTCCCATTAATGAATAACCTTAAGTCATGTATCAAAATCGTTCATTTGGGCACCGTTGTCACCACTGGAAGTAGTTGTTGGATGTGGCAGGTGCGCCTGTGTGACGCACCTCGCAGTTTTTCGCTGTGAGGAGGATTCCATCCGAGGCAGGCGCGCCCCTGCTTCCGGAGACGGGGGTGGCCCTCGCGTTGTCTTATTAGGGCGTCCGCGACGGCGGGCAGCCGGCGCGCCGGGCCGCGCATGCAAAGCACAGGCCATTGTATCCGGCCCCCGGCGCAGCCCTGCTATCGCTGACACGGCCGGCATATGAAATTCCACCAGCCGCCCCTCCCCTCGACTCGCAGTCGCCGTCGCGACGCAATCATTCCGTCCGGCGGGCGCATCAGCAGCGCTATCGCAGCCGGCGTTCGCAGAAATGCCGGCTCGTATACAAAAATGGCGCCGAGACATTTTCCCCATAGTATCTCATTTGGCATCGCGCGTTTGGAAACGCGAACAGCAGCAGTTCTCGACTTCCCTCTGCTTTGCGTGGACCATTTTTCTTATCGGCTTCCGAGGCACAAAGCGCGACTTTTTTTTATCTACTTTCCTTCCCTCTTCTCCCCTCTTAAATCACAGTACCGCTCTTAGATACGAGAAGCGATTCCGTTATGGAGCAGTCGGCATTGCTTATTTTTAAAATTGAATTTTTCCATAGCTTCGGAATGGCGACCCTTCTATCCTTAGAAGTGGACATCTTCCTTGTCTTGGAGCGTTAAGATGAACATCAAAAAAAGTAAAATAAAACGAATAGAATGTAATACGGTCGAATCAGGTGATCCTGATGGAAGAGATCAGGAAATGAGATACTACTGGGCAGCAAAACAGTTGAGCGTTGGCAATAGAAAGAGACTTTAAATGTAAACTAATTGTAGCAAGAAAACAGTTTCTGAGAAAGATAAATTTGTAAAAAATTAATATAAATTTAAGTGTTAGGAAGTGTTTTAGAAGGTATTCGTATCCTGGGATGGAAGTAAAACTCTCAGACAATAAGAAAATACAAACTTTTATAATGTAGTTCTACAGGATAATACTGAAGATTAGATGGGTACATTGGACAACTAATTAGAAGTTACTGAACCTAATCGGAATAAAAAAAGTTTGTAACACAACCTGACTAAAAGAAAGGTTCTTATTATGTTATTGAAAAATGACTTTGTTGACAATTTACGTTATATAGTGTTCCTTCAGACGTGCATATATATGTGAAGGAACATTGTATAACTGAATTGCCAACAGACACTGTACGATAACATAATAAGTATTACATATATCGACTGGTTGAAACGACGATCACATCGAATATATCTCTCTGGCGTGAATCACGTAGGATGTGTACGAGCAATAGGAGATGTGGACAAGATCGACATGTGGAAGTTTGGGTTAGTCGTGGGGCCGTGCTCGGATATCCGAAGTGGTTAAGGTGACCGCTCACGTTAAGTGGGAAATACGAGTTCAAATCCCGGTACGACACAAATTTTCGTAATTCATTGATAAATAGCAGAGGTGAAGTCAGTATCGATTCACAGTCTACGAATCAAATTTCGTAAAAGAAAGCATCGGTTGATAAAATCCACCTTAAGTCAAAAATGATTCTTCATTTTTGTAATGGAGGGAAGAGAGACAGAGAGAGAGAGACAGAGAGAGAGAGAGAGAGAGACAGAGAGAGAGAGAGAGAGAGAATATATATATATATATATATATATATATATATATATATATATGTGTGTGTGTGTGTTATGTGTGTGTGTGTGTGTGTGTGTGTGTGTGTGCGTGGTGGGAGGGGGGCGGGGGACTGACTACAATAAGCAGTTTCAAAGGCTTGTACAAAAAAGAATATGGTGGAGAACTGTATGAAATCGCTTTTCAGAATGAAAAAGACAACAATAACATCAAAGACAACAAAAACAAACCTCTTGTGGATAAATGTATGGCACCGAACATTCAACGATATAAGAAATGTCGTACTATCATAAGAGAGGTCCAAGTATTGCATAAAACTCTAATTTACCGTCACAGTCTTGAAAATCAGCATCTGATGATCTTAGTCTTTTCCATTTTACCGCCTTAAAATAGCGAAACAATCAGTGCACACTTTTACAATCAGACATGGCTTTCACCCGAACTAAAGCATGTAGTAAGTGGAAAATATCAAATTACACCTTAGTAATTGACTTGAAAAATTATTAGAAGTAGTAAAATCTCTCAGAAGTGTTAAACGGCCATTAATGAAATATCTTCGTGGGAAGTTTTGGGACAACTGCTATAACGACTCAGGATTGTTAACTGGTCCTGCTGTTACGGTTTGGGTCTGCTGTCTACATTGTTTTGCTTCGGCATTTGTCCTATCGACATCTTCCGATAATTATCAACAATAGCCCATCGACCACCTGAGAGCTATTTTTGTTCTGTGGCCCCATGCTCATCCTATCGCCTTAAATGTGAGAAGGAATACCATGTGTGTATCTGTTCGTGAACCTTTGAAAACTTTATACTACAGCATTCATATATTTACTTTCTGGGTCAAGCGTCCTTGACAGTCTGACATTTCCCCAAAAGAGAGTGGAAAGCCACTAAAAATCCACTCTCAGGTAGGCCGGTCTGCTACAGTAACAGTAGCTAATCCGGAATACGGATTCGACCCTGTTACCAGAAGACAGCGAGCTGCGTCTGAAGATAACTAAGCGTGTCTGGTACAGCTTTTCCTTGCGTCTCCTAAATCATTCAAGGTGAATGTAAGGAAGCTAATTATTTTTAATGGTGCTTCATTAATATTTACTTAACGCAATGACTTGTTTCATGGCGGTGTTATACTGCAGCAGTGGTCTGATGGAATACAAAATAATGTTAAATTAATACGCAGTCCCCACCGCCGGCCCACATCCCCCTCTCTCTCTCTCTCTCTCTCTCTCTCTCGTCACACACACACACACACACACACACACACACACACACACACACACACGTGGCAGGTGAGACACGAACACGAAAAGAACACAGTGCAATTTGATGACATTTCCGCTGTTTGACTGTGCAGACTTCTTTGTTTTAAATTAGCTATCGTGATTTTGGGGTTTTGCGTATAATTAGACTTATATCCAACATTGTGGTATTTGACAATGGCTTAATGCCGTAACCATAATATAAAGAAAGATGTTCGTACAGTCAAATGGTGGAAATATCATTCAAACATTACAACATGACTGTGGCCCAAAAATAGCATCAATATAGTGAAGAATGTTCCCTCTGCTATACCCTTCCTGTCTACTGCAATAAAGTATTTGTTTTGAAATTGGAAATTTCACATTTCGGCTTTATAGATTGTATTTTTACGGTTCAGTACCTCAGTCGGTAACAACGGAACCCTTGTAGGATGACTTTTTTGAGCATACCTCTCTCTATCTGTCTGACTATTAAAGACCCATTTTCTCAGAAGCTGGTTGATGTATCAAATAGAAATTCATGTCACTTACTAAGATCTGCGATCTCTTGGCGGTATAAAAAACTGAAACTCCTACGCCAATGCAATCAAATGATACGACTGTTTATGTCCCATATTTCAGTACTCGCAAACCCACTCATGAAAGCCAATAGAGTACTTCCCGTTGGCCTAGAATGATGAAGTTTGGCAAGAAGCAAGGTTTGACTGTAAAACTAAAAGTAAAAATCCGAAAACTGTTAACTCGTATTTATATGTCATAAAAATATTCCTTTACCACTTGTTATCCGACTTCGTAATTTAAGTCTCGGAATTGCCAGAACCGATATCTTGCCAGTATCAATGACGATAACAGGCAGAAATTGTCGATATTGTCGATTTCCGGGAAGGATGACCTATGTACACAATTAAATTTGTATGGAACCCCCTGTGAGCGATTCCTACGCGCACGTGGCCATTTTTTTACCCATTTAATTTCTTTGCCGCTAATTTCGAGCGTTCATCCCCATAATCAGTCAAGCCGTCGAGCTGGAACTTTGCATCGTCGTTAGTCCAAGTTAGACTGTAGGCAGTGTGTACAGACTGACGCTGTAGTGCTGTTGGTATGCGCATTACTTTCGCGAAGAGGGCTATTTGAAACAGTGTTGAGGCGGAAGACAAGGTCGTGATAGACGCGTAGATAGTACTTGTAAAATAACAGAGGGCAGAAGCGCCCTGATTAGGAACTGTGTCGAATCATGTCTTCTGTACTCTACTGCGAGATTCCAATGATCAAATTTTTTCGTCTTCAGATACAGCTTTACGTCGAGCGCCACCCAATTATTGTGAGTCAGTTACTGCGACCACGAAGGGGAACAGGCTGAGACTTGTACCGTAGCCTGTACAAAGTCCTTCATGTAACATCGTTATCGTTTCGAAATCTTGTGTATAAATTGAGGCGGTACAAAAGCCTCCTCGAGCTTTAAGGACAGAAATTATGTTTTACTGGCTCATATTTGGCGCCGAAATTATGCAGTGACGCTCCATTCCTATAACCACCTGTTTCCTGGCCGACAAACTAGTGTAGGTAAGTCATTAAAGATCAAAGGTTTAGAGGTGGTAACAGATTACATGAAGGAAAAGTGGTTAATACGGAACCACATAGATCGCAATAAACGCCTTGTTAATTTAGGTTTTCAGTCAAACAAAGACATCAAACAATTGCCCGATATAACTCAAAGTATTTGGCTGGAATGTAAGGCTTTTTCATACAGGATGACTCAGCTAAATGTGGACGAACTGCAGGAAAAATAAGGGGCAAAAGAGTTCATATGGACAGATGGCCGGAAATGCGTTCCAAGGGAGCTACATACACTTGAAGGTGGAGGTAAAAGATTTTTGTCAATGTAGGTTAACGATTGTAAGCACACATAAGAACACGCCAGTCAAGTGGGAATGTTGGGTCTGCACCGGTATTTTAGCTCCACACCCAAGAGGTCAGTGAGCTGGAGCACCATCAAGTGGTATCCACATTACCCTTCGTACCACCAAAGGCACATCTTCCAGCAAGGGAAGGCAAGGTCACCCGCAGGAAGTGCGGATATTCCTCGCCCGTAGGGCGTTATGGAGGGATGACGAATCCCACGGTGCAGTCGCCAGGAAGCCCCAACCAAACATTGAGGCTAAACCATACCATGGGGATTCTCCATATCCCACAGTGGCTGTTGTTAAGGCTGACCATAGCGCCGTTGGTAAAGGTAGTCTCATCTGTGCGTAGGACTGATGAATAACTCCCAGCACCGTGGTGGTCTGTGCGATGAATCAGCAGCAGAGGCAAGTCCGTAAACAATAAGGCCAGTACACATTGTGATACGATTAGTGGCAGTTGTGACCAACGTTCCACGCTTCGTCTGGCTTACCCCTTGCTGGCTGGCTACTCACCTACCTGATGCTGATACTTGCGACGCTGTTAGATCTTCTATCTGCATCTTAGAGTGGATGTCCCTCCCTCTGAGCAAAATTCCGGCCATATGTCCATATTACCTTCTTTGCTCCTTACCTTCGCAGCCATCTTTTTCTGTGGTTTGTCCCCATTTAATAAAATCGCTCTGTATAAAGTGAGTTTTTGAATGAAGTCTGTTAAATGTCAGAAGGTCATCGAGCGACTAATTGATGTCACCTTCAGGGGAAACCGCCAGTTCTATGGCCGCTGCTCCTGGGCCATGTCAAAAGGGCAGACAGGAATGCCCCAGTGATGAGTACAGGAGGTAGCATTGTCCGTGTGCAAACTGCTGTAACGGGGTCAAGAAGGGGGGCCCTTGCCGTTTGGTTTTACTGACCATAGCAGCAAATCTACCGGTGAATAATACAGTGGCATACCAGTTAACACACACATGCACGCAAACACACACATCACAATTATAACTTCTTTTGAGTGTAGCGCTTTTAAATCTTCATTCTCCCCAGTTCTTTACTTTTTGCGAGGGCAATTTTCTTGACCATTATTGTAGCATATTGCAATAATGATGGAAGCCATTGCTGTTCTTTGAAAGTTCAGTTTGTTCATGATTTTTTTCCATCCACAAAGTTCGTCAGATTTCATTAAAGGAATTAACTTTACCCACTTTTCATCGGATCCCACGTGTCATATGCATTCTAAGACAAAAAAAAGAAGGAAAAAAACGGTGCACCACTAACGAATTACTCGAACTTGATGTACATGCACGGAGAAACAAATGATCACAATCACAGAAAAATTCGATGATTCATTCAAGAGAAAAAACTTCACAAATTGAGCAAGTCAATAACGCTTCGGTCTACCTCTGGCCCTTATGGAAGCCGTTATTAGTCTTGGAATTGATTGACAGAGCTGTTGGCTGTCCTGAGGGATATCGTGCCAAATTCTGTCCAACTGGCGCATTAGATCGTCAAAATGCCGATCCGGTTGGAAGGCCCTGCCCATAATGCTCCATATGCTCCGAACTAGGGAAAGATCCTGCGACCTTGCTGGCCAGCACAAGGTTTGCCAAGCGTGAAGAAAAGCAATAGAAACTCTGGCCATGTGGGGGCGGATGTTATCTTGCTAAAATGTACGCCCAGGATGGCTTGCCGTGAAGTGCAGTGAAGAGAAACAAAACGAGGTGTAGAATGTCGCCGACGTACCGCTGTGCTGTAAGGGTAGCGCGGATGATGACCTATGCGGTCCAGCTATGAAAAGAAATGGAACGCCAGAATGTCACTCATGGTTGTGGGGCCATTTGGCGGGCGACAGTCAGGTTGGTACCCCACCGCTGTCCAGGGCGTCTCCAGACACGTCTGGAACATCATTGTCTTGAGTGATGAGTCCTGCTTCGAATTGAGCGCTGATAACCAGCGAAGATGTCCCCCAGAACGACAAAATGGCTTCAAATGGTTCAAATGGCTCTGACAAGGGAACCTCCCCATCGCACCCCCCTCAGATTTAGTTATAAGTTGGCACAGTGGATAGGCCTTGAAAAACTGAACACAGATCAATCGAGAGAACAGGAAGAAGTTGTGTGGAGCTATGAAAAAAATAAGCAAAATATACAAACTTAGTAGTCCATGCGCAAGATAAGCAACATAAAGGACTGTGTAAGCTCAGTAGCGCCGTGGTCCCGTGGTTAGCGTGAGCAAAAAAAGTGGTTCAAATGGCTCTGAGCCCTATGGGACTTAACTTCTGAGGTCATCAGTCCCCTAGAACTTAGAACTACTTAAACCTAACTAACCTAAGGACATCACACACATCCATGCCCGAGGCAGGATTCGAACCTGCGACCGTAGCGGTCACGCGGTTCCAGACTGAAGCGCATAGCACCGCTCGGCCACTTCGGCCGGCTAGCGTGAGCAGCTCCAGACCGAGAGGGCCTTGGTTCAAGTCTTCCCTCGAGCCAAAAGTTTAATTTTTTATTTTCAGATAATTATTATCTGTCCGCCCGTCAGTAGTATGGGGACCCTACACCTACACAAACATTGAAACACACGACTTCAGTCGACTACAGCGCACGGAAGAGAGAGTATTCACGCTAACGAGGCTCCCTGGCTGGCAGTTGACTGTTCGCTACTTTGGACGAGAGTGCATTAAATACGTGAGATGTATTCCGTGGGCAATATGAATCCAGCAAATATAGCTTGCAACTTCAATGAACGAACGAACAGATCATAACTTTGCGAAAATAAAGCAAGTATTCACTCGAGGGAAGACTTGAACCAAAGACCTCCCGCTCCGCAGCTGCTCACGCTAACCACGGGACCACGGCACTCCCGAGCTTACGCTATCCTTGATGTTGCCTATCTTGCGCATGGACTACTCAGTTTGTATATTTTGCTTATTTCTTCATAATTCCACACAACTTCTTCCTGTTTTCTCGATTGATCTGTGTTCAGCTTTTCAAGGCCTATCCACTGTGCCAACTTATAACTAAATCCGAGGGGAGTGCGGTGGGGAGGTTCCCTTGTGAGCACTATGGGACTTAACATCTGAGGTCATCTGTCCCCTAGAACTTAGAACTACCTAAACCTAACTAACCTAAGGACAGCACACACATCCATACCGGAGGCAGGATTCGAACCTGCGACCATAGCAGCAGTGCGGTTCCGGACTGAAGCGCCTAGAACAGCTCGGCCACAACGGCCGGCCTCAGGACGACATCCAACAGCTTTATCAACCAACGCCAAATCGAATAACTGCTTGCAAAAGGACTTTAAGTGGACTAGCTCGTTACTGACGTGATCAATTTGTGAAGATTTTTCTTTCGAATAAATCATTCAATTTTTTCTGAAATTATAATCATTTGTTTTTCTGTACATGTACACCACATCTACCGATCTCCGTCCGTTTCGGACAATTCGTTCGTGGTGCGTTCTTTCTGCCTTTAGTGTATCTTCTAGTGCAGTGAATGAGTTACAGGTTTGGTAACGTTTCACGCAACACAGTACAGCTGGAGTATACAAATGACGAAATGCAGGCTGGGATTTTATTGCCGCAGTCTGTTCGTGGCTCCAGAAAGACGTGGACTCGATAGAAATATTGGCGAACGAGGAAATTATGACTGTCTTGTCGACTGATTCGTGGGGTAGGCTTTATGGCTGCCCTGCTACAAATAACTTTAGCAAAATAAATCAAGCACCACAACGTGTAACACGACGAACATGCAACTGTCCGCGTCATTTCCTGACACAGACTGTCTGTTTACCGTGTTGCAGGGTACTTTGGCAAGTACCTGAACAAGTACAACGGCAGCTACATCCCGCCGGGCTGGCGCGAGTGGGCGGGCCTCATCATGAACTCGCGTTACTACAACTACTCCATCAACCTCAACGGCAAGCGCATCAAGCACGGCGACGACTACCACAAGGTGAGTGGCCGGCTGCGCCGCCTCATCTTTCCTCGACGACAGGCCTCAACGCACGTCTGGGTAACTCGAACCTGGCTGCTGGCTCCCGAGTGGGAAGCTGGTGCTCTGCCTCTCAGCAAAGCTAGCTGAGCACATTTCAACGGATCCACTCAAAGCTCGAGGCTGCAACCGTCTCTGTAGTTCTCTTTCGAATATACTCGTCATTACAGAAGTTTTAAATTTCTAAGGTCGTCCTATCTTTTGAGAAAATAGCAATTTATTTCTACACCCGTGAGGCAATCTATGAAAATTTTGTTTGTGGTACAATTTGTCAAGCGTCATGTTAACTTCCTGCTGAAAGAAAAATATAATTAGGAAGAGCACACTGTCCAGCAATATGTACTATCTACATTCTGTATTCAGCTGTGGTGTGAACATGAACACTGACAATCCGCGCATTGATCTTATATCTTGTACACATTATAATTATGACGTGCCGACATCCAGTGTATTCCACGATCCTTACACATACATTTGTCATTGACACGATACAGAGTGCAGATGGTGGAGGCTGTATGCAATGTGAAGCCGAAGATCCTAAAATAGTAACATAGTCTTACTGAAATCGGTCATCCAAATAAATACCTTACTTGCGGCCTTGGCTGTTTGGAGTTTTTCCAGAGCTCATACCTAAACAAAATATCTTAACGTACATTATTATTCTAATTATTTGTTTTACTTATTTTTGTTTCACGTTGTAAATTGTTATTTTACGTTTTAAATTCATGTTTTTTTTCGATTTTTAGTTTACCATTTTACATATGTGTATTTTGTTAGTTTAAAATAATAAGTAACTCATTATTATGATACGAAATCATTACAATAATGATAATCTGTACAGAAATGCTTAAAACATAATTCTTTTTTTTACGTCAAGTACATCAAATAAATGAAATTTCTTCACATAATACACACGACGGACAGCACAACATAAAACAAAATTCAGTAGAATTCACGAACTGTGGCGGGTTATCTTCTAAATATCCCGATTTGTATCAGCCGTATTTGAGTACACTGGAAAATGTTGGTGAAGAGAGAACTGATGATGTGCTAGTGACTGTAGCTTGATTATATTTCTTCTCAACTGGACATTGACATAATAATCATTCAGTGAACTAGATATCAAAATTTCTCACAAACTTCTTCCAACATTCAATGTCGTATACGTGTAACGGCTCTATCTGTCCTGTCGAGCCTTTTGGGGCCACAAGACGAACAAATTCCTTGTCACTGAAGTTATATTTCTATTAAAATTATCGACGTTTCGACCCCTCTGCTGACATCTGCCTCAGGATCTTATGGTGTACACTACTGCTAGAACACTGTCAGATACGAGGACGCGACACTCGAAAGAACAGATATCATTGATAACCGGTGCCGGTCGGGGCACACATTTTCAACATGTCCCCAATGATGTATATCAACTCCTGTTTGCAGCTAGGGTGTCGATTTATCATTTCATTTCTAGAGAAGCTGCACGGTCATCAATGGTATCTGTTCTTTAGGGAACAGATACTACCTTCATATATAGAAACTAGTCGGACGAACAAATTTCCTTAAGCAATCTCGTTTATGGGTGAACTGCAAAATTTTTACGAATTTCAGCAGCACTCGTCTATCGTCACTACTAGATGTTCGACATTTAGCTGGCTCGTTGAGATACACTTTAGGGTGACCATTTCTAGTATGACTATTTCAGAAGATAGATTTGATATTTCGGAATTCAGTCGCTTGTAATAACACAGTGTTTACCTGTATTCACTGGTCCCTTAATAAAAGACTCTCCGTTGTAATGCTTCTTCATCAAGAGTCAGAAAATGTGTTATAGCTTCGAGGTACCCCTTGGTGGCGTCTCATACATTCGTATTGGTGTTCACTGGGACTGTAGCAAGGCTCATGCGCTGCGTGTCTCTGCCGTACGTTAGCGCTTCCTTGGAATGCGAGACTTCCCACCAGGAACAAGTGGCTGTACGTACAGAGCGACACGGCAGGAGATTTCATTAAGCAACGCGTGCGTACAGCCGAATACGTGCCTCTCATAGTCATTGCCTCAACTTGTTGGGGCTTTAAAACACCAGTAGAATTCCCAATCACGGCAGCGCGGATCACCAACGTCGAAACAAATATATTTCCAGCATTAGTAATAGATGGAAATCTGTATTCCGACAATGGAACTAACAAGTGACTAAAGTAATACTGTTAATACCTCATAAAAACTATAAAATGGTAGTTGCCAGAAAAAATTAAATTTTATCGTTCCTTTATGCTTATAAATACAAAAAACAAACAAATGTTTTTGGCTTGCGCAGTAATCTGAATATTGTTCATTATGATAAAGTAGCATAGCAATTTACAATGTGTCCTTCACGCCCAGTGCAGTATCCTGTATCCTGCGCGCATTCGAAGTCTCCGTCTGCAACAGACCAGGAATTTTATTCCTACCTGTGCTGCTTCAAGTAGCCTACACATCTAAAAATCAGAGGCAGCGAAGTTTGCTACGCTTTGATGAAAGACGAAGTCAAATGTCGCAAACGTTCTTGGTTCGCTATAAACCTCGCCCGCCCCCCCCCCCCCCCCCTACCTTTCTCTCTCTCTCTCTCTCAGGATACAAAATTACTTTCCTTTAGACACCAATTTGATTACATTAAAAACCGAAGATGATATCTCAGAACATTTGAATGCGATACACCGGCGGTACGCTAGAAATATGATTTCTTTCAAGAACCATCCACAGTTGCTGCTTCTCGTGAACGGCAAAAAGTGTAATTTATTGGATTTCTTGTTAGCCGATTAGCGTCCATGAAAACAGGTTTCTTCCAATCGGTGATTCTTGTAAGGAAACCATCACATTCTCGTTCAAGTTGTTCTCACGTTCATGAGTTAGCAGTCGCGAAACACTCGTTGTTGACGCTGTTACATAGAAAACGGCGTACGGCATGTAAAAAATGGCGTGCTGAGGCATTTGCAATATCTAAAACTTAGTTTTATTCGGTAGAACTGCAATAAATTAAATGTTACCGCTGGTAAACTGTAACGTTTCAGAAAAAAGACTACGTTGCTGTCTTGGACGACTGAACTCTACTGGTTAGGACAAACTATCGTTGTCACCCACAGTAAACAGAGTAACAGGACTCGCTTCAGTGTCTTCCGTTAAGAACGATAAAAAAAGGCGTAGAGTGTAATACATTCATTTTCGTTCCCCCATACTATACGTAATTTTGTACTGTACTTCACGATTATAAAATATCTCTCTTGTTCAGATCAAACTGCGTGCAAAGTTCTAAGTGAGCTATCTTTCTGCTTGAAAGTTTATTTATTTATTTATTTATTTATTTATTTATTGCGCTGATAAATGATTTATGCATTTGCTATATATACATAAACTTTGAATGCGGCTTATTGTACTGGTCTAAACAAATTCCTTAATTTTTCGAGCGATATGCTGTTGTTTACTAATGATGACACTAAGTAATGTTAAGTGAATAATAATTTTCTTGTACACGTAGAGTATACATGTTCTTGTCTTCGAACATTATTTCTTTCACACCCTAATTACACATATGCCAACTAACACGAATAGCAAAACTTCTCTCCCACTGTTTCGCACTGCCATCCCTTAGAACATCCGTCTAACTTTGTAAATGACAAAACTGAGAAGTCTTCTCCAGTGACCGCCACTGCTCACTACTCAACGCCCTAATGGTACAGTGTAACAAAACCCTCCTGCTATTTGAGGAATAAATGACTGACCCAGAAACAGTCAGTTCATTATCAGCGAGAAACAACTTGAAAATGGCGTGAGGGACAGTCGTTAGTGATCAGTCAAAATATCCTGTAAGTCCTCTGAACTCGTTTACGAATACAGAAGAGTCGGTATAGAAACCAATGCTCACTCGAATATGTACCCACAAGAAATAAATCACGAACTTAATTTACGAAACAACCTTAGGTATGTTACGTTTACTGGAATATGTGGAACCAAAACCTGAAACATAGCACGCTATTTGGAGAGCACAAATTTAATTTCGTTTCGAAGTTCAGAAACGTGTGTCAGTAAGTATTGTGGCTATAATATCAGCTAATAGGGAAATGAACTTTTACAAAGGCATGTTGGGTAACCGTGAGGTGAACTTGAAAAGCGACAGTTGACTTCTTCGAGTTGACTTCTTCGCATAACTGCAGTGTCTGTTACTACACTCGTTCTTTATTGAACCAGTCTAATGTGTGAAGAGGGCTAGTCAGTTTCAAAATACTTTCCCCTCTTTTAATAAAGCAACATGTCTCAGAGAAATAGATTAGCATCATTTGCTTCTTCTAATCGTTTTCCCTTCTTCTCTTTGTTAGCTGTTTCATAGTAAATAAACGTATAGAAAAAATGCAACACCCTCAAGGAGTGGACTCAGTGGCACCCTGGTGTAATATGAGCATACTGAGAGGACATAATGTTAGTTATTCATTAGTCACTGCCATCGGCCATCAGATGGTATTCAGGAGGATCTCCATCTATGCACCTCTGTTTTGTCTCAGCAGGCAGTAACTCTTCCGAGTTTAGAGGTGAACAGTATTTGTAACATTCATTCTTGGGTACAACCATGTCCCGCCAACGAATAAGTACTCCTGTTGAGCAAACTGAGTCGTTTGACTGGTGCTGCGTTTTGCGCCTGTGGGGAACCGGATGGACGTATCGACAGAGAGCTGCACGTGTCCGGCACAGTGGCTCGGTGGTGTGTCGCCGCGGTTAGCAATGGGCTACGGAACATTCTCGCACCCCTAGACGTCCGCGTCGTACAGACCCAAGTCAAGATGTGCAGGCATTGAGCGAGCAGCTGTGGCCGACCAAACGTAATCCAGGGAAGAAATCCAGGCACATGTTACACCTGCTGCGTCACCAAAGAGCACTGGCAACCATCTGCCTGCAGCGGGACTAAGAAAACATGTGAATGTGGTCATGCTATCACTGACACTAAGACTCCACCGAGCACGGCTGCTGTGTTACCGTGAAGGTGTCGACTGGAGAGCGGAGTGGCGCACTGTTGCCTCCAGTGATGAGGGTAGGTTCTGTCTGTACGCAACTGATCGACGTACTGCGTAGACCTGGTGGACCTGGTGAGCGGCCTCATCCGCAGTGCATTCGGCCACCACACACAAGTCCCCACCCCATGCCTCATGGTGCGGGTCAATCACTCCCGATCGCACTCGTTATTTCTGCGGGGTAAATTAACCAGTGTCCGTTACATTTCACAGCTTGTTATCCTCATGCTACCGCCACTTCATCAACAGGAAGGTGATGTGCTTCTCAGCAGCACAGTGCACGTCTGCAGCGGCGCAACGTGCTCTCGTGGTGTACAGTTACTGCCCTGATCAGCAAGATCGACAGGGGATCTCAAGTTGATTCCGTATTTCTAGATTTCCGGAAAGCTTTTGACACCGTTCCTCACAAGCGACTTCTAATAAAGCTGCGGGCCTATGGGGTATCGTCTCAGTTGTGCGACTGGATTCGTGATTTCCTGTCAGGAAGATCGCAGTTCGTAGTTTTTTTTTTTTTTTTTTTTTTTTTTTTTTTTTTTTTTTTTTTTTTTTTTTTTTTTTTTTTTTTTGTCATCAGTCTACTGCTTGACGTATTCCAATCTCTGTCTTCCTCTACAGTTTTTGCCCTCTACAGCTCCCTCAAGTTCCATGGAAGTCATTCCCTCATGTCTTAGCAGATGTCCTATCATCCTGTCCCGTCTACTTATCAGTGTTTTCTACATATTCCTTTCCTCTCCGATTCTGCGTAGAACCTCCTCATTCCTTACCTTATCAGTCCACCTAATTTTCAACATTCCTCTGTAGCGCCACATCTCAAATGCTTCGATTCTCTTCTGTTCCGGGTTTCCCCCAGTCCATGTTTCACTACCATACAATGCTGTACTCCAGACGTACATCCTCAGAAATTTCTTCCTCAAATTAAGGCCGGTATTTGATATTAGTAGACTTCTCTTGGCCTGAAATGCCTTTTTCGTAGTAATAGACGGCAAATCATGGAGAAAAACTGGATATCAGGTGTTCCCCAGGGAAGCGTCCTGGGACCTCTGCTGTTCCTGATCTATATAAATGACTTGGGTGACAATCTGAACAGTTCTCTTAGGTTGTTCGCAGATGATGCTGTAATTTACCGTCTACTAAGGTCATCCGAAGACCAGTATCAGCTGCAAAGCGATTTAGAAAAGATTGCTATATGGTGTGGCAGTTGGCAGTTGACGCTAAATAACGAAAAGTGTGAGGTGATCCACATGAGTTCCAAAAGAAATCCGTTGGAATTCGATTACTCGATAAATAATACAATTCTCAAGGCTGTCAATTCAACTAAGTATAGTCTGTCGGTAAACTGAAGAGCGAGCGAGCGAGTCCCCACTCTGCCAACCAAGCTACGTCACAAGGCGCTTCTACAGGCTGTTTCACAACGTAGTACCGGCCCTGCAGCGGCGCGCGATTTAAATCTGTGGCGACGTCGTACACAGATACGTCTCGGCTGCGTTTTTTTTAGACAAATGCATTAAGACCATAAGGAATACAAAAGACGATAGCTTCTTTCGAAATACAACAATAGAGCAAATAATATTAACATAAGAACGGAAGTCAGGATTCTACCACAAACATAGAACCGAATGCCTGTTCATGTGAATATGGTATATGTTCCTCTACTGCTATTCGTGAAACGAACCGCACATAATTCAATCAATCTGTAGAATTTAAGGCTTGTTCTTACTTTGTGTTTCTACTGAAAGGTAGAAGTTTTCTTTGAGGGATTGTATTGAAACTTAACAATTCTTGCAACATGAAGAGTGTTTAAAAAGTAAGCAGAAATTTATAATTTTGTGTGTTAGTCCGATTTGCACTGCTTTTTTGTCACTGTCTTCGTGAACATGTCTCTAAAGTATGTGTACAATGTTATACATATTGGCTATTTACTCCGTTGTCAGTTGTCAGAAAGATTACATGTGTTTTGGTAGCATCAACGATTATTTGTTTTGTATAAAAATAGAATAGAGAATCTGTATCAAATTTTGTTGTAAGAATGGAATAAAATGTATGAAATTTTTGGAAATGTTGAATATTGCTTTTGGTGAACTTGTTATGAGTAAGCCAAGGGCATACAAGTGGTATAAACATTTCAAAGTGGGTCTTAAAGGGCAGCAGTTTTACAAGTATGGATGAGATTAAAAGTGTGCAGTTAGAAGACCTATAAACTATCCCGAAGAAACAGTTCCTAAAGTGTTTCGGGAATTGGAAAAAGAACTGGCATAAGTGTGTAGTATGTAATGGGGAATATTTTGAAGAGTATAACATTGCTGTAAACTAACAAATAAAGTTCTTACCAAAAAATAAAAGTTAATATGTAAGCGCACCTCGTATGTCAAGCTGTCTGCTTGGAAGTCCAGAATCGGGGTATGTGTTTCGAAGGAAATTTCAGCAGTGTTTACAATAGCTATTGCGCACATGTTTTAAGCAATATGTCATAGAATCGGGTGAATAGTGACCGAGACAGAGATTTGGTGTTCCATCAGCATCAAAGGTTTTACGTGATTTTGAAACTGTCTATAACGATGGGTTTCCTCACGAAATTATTAATTTCCTTCGTGGCGACTCCAGTAAAGCATGCGGCTTATTTCCGCGTTTCTTCTTTATGCGTCCTATTGGGGGAGGCTGACGTTTGCCTAAATTGCAGCCATTTGGTTGGGAGTAGTAATATCAGCCAACAGTTCTTTTTGCGTCGCCTCTTTAACATACGCTGCACTAACATTAGAGACGATCGAACGCTCGTTACTCCGCAAATACCTCCTTTTCTTCGTATTCTGCACATTTTCTTACAATACTAGACGATTATTCATCACTTCCGGATATCGAAGTATATCACGAAGTATACAAAGTTAACTTACACTGGCAACAAAAATCCCACGAACAGAAACGACGTATATCACTGCATGCCGATCTACACCGCTACAAAGGTAACGGGCAACAGATTTTCGGTGCCCCTGTAGTCCGGTGGCAGCGTTCTTCCGGGAAAGGCCACTTCCCCCACCAAAAGCGCTGCTCGCTCTTCAGTTTACAGACAGACTATACCTGGGTGTTAAAATTACGAACAACTTCAGTTGGAAAGACCACATAGATAATGTTGTGGGGAAGGCGAGCCAAAGGTTGCGTTTCATTGGCAGGACACTTAGAAGATGCAACAAGTCCACTAAAGAGACAGCTTACACTACACTCGTTCGTCCTCTTTTAGAATATTGCTGCGCGGTGTGGAATCCTTACCAGGTGGGATTGACGGAGGACATCGAAAGGGTGCAAAAAAGGGCAGCTCGTTTTGTATTATCACGTAATAGGGGAGAGAGTGTGGCAGATATGATACGCGAGTTGGGATGGAAGTCATTAAAGCAAAGACGTTTTACGTCGCGGCGAGATCTATTTACGAAATTTCAGTCACCAACTTTCTCTTCCGAACGCGAAAATATTTTGTTGAGCACAACCTACATAGGTAGGAATGATCGTCAAAATAAAATAAGAGAAATGAGAGCTCGAACAGAAAGGTTTAGGTGTTCGTTTTTCCCGCGCGCTGTTCGGGAGTGGAATGGTAGAGAGATAGTATGATTGTGGTTCGATGAACCCTCTGCCAAGCACTTAAAAGTGAATTGCAGAGTAATCATGTTGATGTACATGTAGATCACCAGACTTTTCGCGTATTGAACACGTATGCGACATTATCAAGTGGGAACTTACTCGTTCTCCAGAGGCTGCAATATCCTTCGGACAGTCTATCGCAGGATGCCGTTCGACGCCTGTATGATCGTTTTCATGTGAAAATACAAGCCTGTGTTGCCGCCAGAGGTGGCTACACTGTGCATAGATGCCTTCTTTGGGCACTCTTTGCTGTGACGTGTTTTTTCATTTGGTCTGACTTTGTTATCAGGTACTCCTACAATGGTGAACTATTTACTACATCTCTTGTCAATAAAATAGCCTTGTCCTTGAGGGTGTTGCATCTTTTTCTGGCAGTGTACACTGTCAATAAAGCTCTCCATTTTCGAAAACCATTCTGCTTTTCTTGCAAGAGTGATTCTGCTGTTGGCCTCAATCGGTTATTTAATATACAGCAGACACGTCGAATGTAATATACTTATACCTCCGTAGTTTGTGGGTCTACTTCTTTACCTTTTCTTAAACGTAGAACTGATGGTTACCGTTAACCTGGGGATCCCCTTTGTAAGGCAGCAAAATGGTTCAAATGGCTCTAAGCGCTATGGGACTTAACATCTGAGTTCATCAGGTCCCTAGACTTAGAACTACCTAAACCTAACTAACCTAAGGACATCACACACATCCATACCCGAGGCAGGATTCGAACCTGCGACGGTAGCAGCAGCCCGGTTCCAGACTGAAGCGCCTAGAACCGCTTGGCCACAGCGGCCGAATCCTCCAATCTTTACGAGTTCTATAACTATGACCTCTAGTCCTGGTGACTATTTTATTCTTTTGGTTTCCTATTACTGCCTCTAATTCCTCTAAATTAAAGACATCAATATTTTTTACTAATTCTCAGTTTCTGTCTCATGATTGGTACGAGGGTATGTTGAATAATTATGCCTCAGAATTTTTTTATGTGAAAGCTCTTAAAGCTTTTTACGTATAATAGACTTTATTAACATTCTACACCTCTGTTCTTCATGTCTTTGTATTTATTTCTCAAAATTTGTCCAAACGTCAGACTATTTTGTTGATACCGTCACTATTAATGGAGCCACAACGTCACCTTCGCTTGTAGCGCTTCATCGCTAACAAAATAAAGTCTTCGGAGGTGTTATTTATATTCTGGAAGTAGATTAATATCGTTCCAGATATCGTAGCACTCGTGTGTTATCCGACGATCTTCTCCGATAAGTTCATGAACCCGCTGGCGGTGAGTGTAGTCGGTTGTCGCACGCGGCCGTCTCCTCCAACCACTGTCACACAGGTAGAGGCTAACACCACCGTTCCTTTCACTGCGACCACGAACAAGCCAATGTCTCACATTACTGATGTCGATACAATCATCGCCGTAAACGGCTTTCATTCTTCTATAGATATGCTGCGGTTAGAAATTCGACGTAGTTACGTTTGAAATCGCCACGTTTCACGCTGCAATTCGGAGCCTAGAGGGTTGCAACATGCATGACATGTAATACCTCAACTGATATTAATAACAGATTAAAAAATTCGGAGGCCATTACTTTTCAGCACGCCGTCTTAGAAATGTCTGCCTCAGGGGTTGGGTTGTTGTGAGGGAGGAGACCAGACAGCGAGGTCATCGGTCTCATCGGATTAGGGAAGGACGGGGAAGGAAGTCGGCCGTGCCCTTTCAAAGAAACCATCCCGGCATCTACCTGGAGCGTTTTAGGGAAATCACGGAAAACCTAAATCAGGATGGCCGGACGCGGGATTGAACCGTCGTCCTCCCGAATGCGAGTCCAGTGTGTCTGCCTCAGGGTTAAACCAAATACTCTTGTAATGTTCAGTGCATTCCTAATGCGTTACAACGTCTATTCAACCACGACTGAATATGTTTACAAAACATGATGCGCTTATTATTAATTTATTTCGGTGTGGGTCTGACAGCATCGAAATAAATTAATAATAAGCGCATCATACTCGTAATCACAGTCTGTGGTTTCCTAAATCGTGAGGCGATGACCAGCACGAAGAAACGATTTAGATTTTGGAAAAGTAACAGATGTAGTCGACTAGTATTTTTTTTTTTTTTTTTTTTCCTTAGAAGACACGCTACACATTGCAGATGACGTATGAAACACTACAATTTACAGCTCCGAGTTCAGCGATGTATCATCATCTGTGTATTTTCAGTGGCTGGTAGCATTATTATGCCCACTTTTTGTTTCCGGCGTTTTCCGGCTAACGTGCTTCTCGCTAATGTGAATGCAATACGACAGCAAGAGCGCCAGGTCCGCCGTCGCTGGACCGTGGTAGCGGCGGCAGCTGCTGACTGGCCACTGACGTCACTGCTGTGAGCTAGCTGGCGTGCGTCTTTGTTCGGACGTGTCGTCTTCCGCCGCCGACGTCTCACTTAGCGGAGACCGCTGACACGCGCTGATGGCATTCAGGCAGAGTCCTTCTCTGGGCTGCGGATTACAGTGGCATCTCATTCAGCAAGCTTTCACCATGAAGACACAGAAGCGGTGTGGATGATCGTAGGAATTTCTGCATTAGGATTTGAAAAGCGATCACCGTTAGGCGTATATGTGCTTTAGTCTATTATAATTTGCCCTGGCAGCTTTGGCATTAAATGTTTTGATAACGGGAATTAAGTTTTAATTATCACTTTCATGACATAAACAAAACCAAATGGGGTAGTTCAGAAATGGTTCAAATGGCTCTGAGCACTATGGGACTCAACTGCTGTGGTCATCAGTCCCCTAGAACGTAGAACTACTTAAACCTAACTAACCTAAGGACATCACACACATCCATGCCCGAGGCAAGATTCGAACCTGCGACCGTAGCAGTCGCGCGGTTCCGGACTGAAGCGCCTAGAACCGCTTGGCCACCGCGGCCGGCAATGGAGTAGTGGTGCGGATTATTCCGCTACAGTACTTCAGATAGAAGACTTCCAGTTGCAGCACCAATAGCTGGCAGTTAAAGTTAAAAGAAAGTAAACAGTGACAATGATTTTTGTAGTTGTCATTATAAGCAGAAACCACATGACTCGTACGAACAATAAGAGACTGGAATAGAAGGGACAACCCTTAGAGGTACTCAGGGTACCCTCCGCCACACACTGTCAGGTGGCTTGCGGAGTATGGATGTAGATGTACTGTTGTAAAAAGGGCACACCGTAGCGTTTTCGGCACACTATGGACATAAGCGATATGCATGCGTGCTGACACCGTATGTTCTTTTATTTCGTCCAGACTCCTTCCATGAAGTTGTCGTCGCAGTCTCTCGAACCTCTCGGAATCTAGCACCGGTTCATCTTGGTCCTGCTACAACCATGCGCTTTGGCTGGTCCTGCACTCCTCCACTGCATTTGCATTGCAGGCTTTCACCGCAGTGTCTTTTCTGATCCATTTGTTTGCTTTCCTTCCTCTCTCTCTCTCTCTCTCTCTCTCTCTCTCTCTCTCTCTCTCTGTAATCCCAACCATTTATCAGAATGAGATTTTCAAACTGCAGCGGAACGTCCGCTGATATGAAACTTCCTGGCAGATTAAAAGTGTGTGCCGGACCGAGACTCGAAGTCGGGACCTTTGCCTTTCGCGGGCGAGTGCTCTACCAACTGAGCTACCCAAGCACGCCTCACGCCCCGTCCTCACAGCTTTACTTCCGCCAGTACCTCGCCTCCTTCCTTCCAAACTTTGCAGAACTCTCCTGCGAACCTTGCAGAACTAGCACTCCTGAAAGAAAGGATATTGCGGAGACATGGCTTGGCCACAGCCTGGGGGATGTTTCCAGAATGAGATTTTCACTCTGCAGCTGACTGTGCGCTGATATATATCCTTTCTTCCAGGAGTGCTAGTTCTGCAAGGTTCGCAGAAGAGCTTCTGTGAAGTTTGGAAGTTAGGAGACGAGGTACTGGCAGAATTGAAGGTGTAAAGACGGGTCGTGAGTCGTGCTTGGGTAGCTCAGATAGTAGAGCACTTGCCCGCCAAAGGCAAAGGTCCCGAGTTCGAGTCTCGGTCCGGCACACAATTTTAATCTACCAGGATGTTTCCAACCATTTATATTTCTATTGTTCAAGGCGCACCCTCGGATTTTTTTTAAAGGCGTTATAATCCACGTGTCACTGCTATACAACTGTTCCATACTTTCGATATTTACCTTAACGTCACTGAAGATAGTGATCAGAATTAGCTTATGGTTATAACTGTAATACATAATGATTTAAGTAAGCACGTTACTCATGCCGTCCCACGTTCACACTGCAGAGCAACACGAGTGACATATTGCCAGAAGAGGAAACATGTTCCGGTTTTCCCTGCAGAGACAGTTCTGCCGCGGTACGTATAACACGTGCATCACCGTGTGCTAGTGAAGAGGCGCGGAAACTGGAAACGTACTCAGAGTTAAAGAACGCCAGACAGTACGACTCTTGTGGGAGAAACTTTTAAATTGTACACAGATTCACTGCGAAATTATGGCTGTCGTAGTGAAATGGCCAAAGATGCGGGTGATGCTGACTAGGAAGGAAGACCATTGATGTCGACGACAGGGCAGAATGTCCAGGCAATCGAGGAAGAACATCTGATGGGAAAGAATGAGAGTGTTCACAGAGCGGTTCTCGAATAACTGCATGAACGAGGAGCGGATTTCTCTCGTCGAGGACGATTTGTAGTACGTTCCGACCATTGTTCACAGAAATTTCATGACTTTGTTGGAAAATAGTGTCCAGCTATCTGCGTCACTTTGAAGTGTATTGCAGCATTCTATAAAAGTTGCTTGGTTTACTACGTTAACTTAATTTTTGAAGTTTTCTTGTACATGTATAGTACAAAGTCATTACAAGAGTTACCGTTTTCTTACTAACTGAACGTAAGATAATTTCCATATTGTCTTTGTATGTTTCGAAGAAAACTTTACACTATATGTGCATGTAAAATAACTCTTTTTTGTGAAACGTGTGAGAGAGAGGTTCGTAATATCCAAATTACCAATAGCAGCAACTCCAACGTAATAGACATTGCACTAAAAACTTCTGTCGAAGTTCTAGTGATTAGATCCTAAGCATTACGGGACAATGAGAATCGTAGAACCGGCCTTAGTGGAAGTAACTTGGTCCTTTGATTAGCTACAACCGCGTTCCAGTTCAAAGAAGTGGGCGTTGTTGATTTTGTAGGGTAAACATGGGAAATGGTCACGGAAAATGACTTCGCGGGCAGGTGATGCGGCTAGCTTTTAAGCGTCATTAAATTTGCAGACGTTGAAAAGGACAAAAGAGTGGAACAGTGCAGATGGTAACGCTGAAAGGGAAAAATTAAAGATAATGGTTTCCAAATTACCTTAGGGACACAATGGTCAGTTGAGTACAGTTTAAATATCTGTCGGAAAGATGAAGTTTCAAAGTTTACACAATAAAAATCTCATTGACGACATACATAATTGTATAATTAGGCAGCACTTTCTACGATATTTTGAACAACAGAAGTAAATACTAATTTCTCAAAAATTTTACAGTTTCTAACAGAGCAGGACTTCTAGATTTGCAGCGAACTATGTGCAGAATGGTTGGGTCTGAGGGATTTCATGTTAAAAGTTGGCAGAATAAACGAATTACGAGACGACATAAATGCTAGCGTAAGCCTTCATGAACGTTGTCATCTTCAATAAAACGTTTCAGAGTATATGACCGCATCGTCATATTTCTGTAAAAACAGCTATCGCCCAAGTTTGATAATATTATTCATCAGAGCAGAGCGATAATGACGTCGTCGAAACGTTGGTTTTATAAACTACATTACTATGTAGTCATGTTACCTGAAAAAAATGGTTCAAGTGGCTCTGAGCACTATGGGACTTATCATCTGTGTTCATCAGTCCCCTAGAACTTAGAACTACTTAAACCTAACTAACCTAAGGACATCACACACAGCCATGCCCGAGGCAGGATTCGAACCTGCGACCGTAGTAGTCGCGCGGTTCCGGACTGAGCGCCTGAACCGCTAGACCACCGCGGCCGGCCATGTTACCTGAAACAGTTTACTGAAGAGAGGTCATAGCTTCAGAAAAGACAACCCATAAGGGTAGTCATTAAGTACCAAAAAACTGAAGTTACATAATCAATGCGTTTATTTTGAGATACATGTCCGCTCCAGTAGTGCACGTTGAAATCTCCACTCTACATAAACGTAGCGCGCCGTTAGAGTAGCCGCAACAAAATACTACAGCTCATCTCCAGTTTAGCAACGGGTTGCCGCAGAGGCATGCTGTGGTAATGTAATTAAAGGCTTACGAAAAAACTTCTAGCAGCAGTAATAAAAAGTGGCCAGTGGTTTATTTAGACGAAAGGTGGAGTCATAGATATTACGCGGTAAATAAATTCTGGAAAAATCGTTGTGTCCGAGGAGTATTGTAAACAAAAAAGTGTCCATAAATATTTAATTGTAGTGCTATGCATTGCATCGACGTGTAGGTGTGAGTATGGTGGACCAGAAGTCACGATGAAAAATATTCAAGTAACTCCATCAAAATCCGACAAGTGATCGTGTTGTTTTGCTTTTGGTTCTGGCGAATGCTATAGCATGTGTGTTCTGTTTTGCTAACACGGTGATAATGTTGTTAACATTTGTGTTATAATGACGCATACAAGAAAATTCACAACTTAATAACCTCTTCTTAGCGTATGGGAGCACGAAAAGGCAGGAACAGATGATATGTATGAAGAAATTAGGGAAAACTTTTTTAATCGCTTCAAGAAAGAAGCCCCAGCGGAGGATAATCTTCGGAAACCGAAAAGAAAGGCTTTGACAGATGCACCACGCAGTAGATGATCCAAGAAATATGACAACTATAATGAAGTCACCGACGGCTTAAATGCAAGACTGTTTCGTTTACCAGCGAAATTGACACGGAAGAAAGAAGGTTGCCACTCTTTTTGACCCAGAGCGCCAATGAATTAAGTGATCATAATATGAATACGTGACGTGATTAGTGCGAACAGTTACTTGCAGTTTTATCAGCATTAGCGGCTCGCCGAAAGGCTGTAACGACAGACGAATGTGCTGCGTTGTTTACATTACGCCGAAAGACAACCCTCACTGTTATGAAGAAATTACCCAGCACTTTCCTCATGTTGATGCTAAGTGCCGATGTTACCAGTGATCTTATCAGTGGGCCGCATTTATTCGGTCGGTCTATGAAAGTGCCATCGATGTTATCTCACTGGCCTTACGTGAACTCAGTAAAGTTTTTATGCAACAGGATGATATCCCTATACACTACTGGACTCGTGTTCGAGACTGGTTGAACAACCAGAGTCCCTTTTGAAACAGGACGTGGAAGATCTCTTATGTGGGCGCCCGGAAGCCCGGACTTAACGAAGGGCGATAATTTGTTGTGGCTCTTCGTAAAGAAAAGAATTTCGCAACTCGTGTGACTTCCGATGAAGAGCTGCAAGAAGAGATTATCTGTGTTCTGAGAATGATTACTCCCGAAATGCTGCGTTGAGAAAGCAGACGCACATGACACCGATTCCAACTCTGTGCCGAGAATTATGGTAAATATACAGAGAGAGTTTGAAATACTTAAGAAGGTTGTAATAACATTCGTTTCTGTGTTATTCCATTCTTCCATGTGTCATTTTCTGTTAAATACTGTTTCTGCTAGAGCTAGGAAGTTGTTTCACGTTCCTGTTTGCGGCTTACACTGCCTGACAACTGCTAAGGAATATCTGCCAATTGCTACGGAACAACTGCCAGTTGCCTACAGGACAACCGACAGCTGCTACGGAACACACGACCAATGATAGTAAAAGGAAATGGTGGGACGTGTTAACTGCAGCGAAGCCTATGAATGAACGCTCTGTATGCATTCGACATCTCAAGCAGTACGACATTTGACGGATGCCGGCCGCTGTGGCCAAGCGGTTCTAGGCGCTTCAGTCTGGAATCGCGCGACCGCTACGGTCGTAGGTTCGAATCCTATCTCGGGTATGGATGTGTGTGATGTCCTTAGGTTAGTTAGGTTTAAGTAGTTCTAAGTTCTAAGGGACTGGTGACCTCAGATGTTAAGTCCCATAGTGCTCCGAGCCATTTGAGCATTTGACGGAGGTTGTTGTGGAACCGATTAGTGCGACATACCGTGTGGTACAGCAACATGTCTTTAAGAAAACATATGAGTGCTTACAACTGCTCGAAGCCGGTCAAAGCATCGCTACTGTGGCCACAGCGATGGGTGTGTCCAAAAGTGTAAATTTTTTTGTAAATTTGTGGTAAGATCTTATGGGATCAAACTACGTAGGTCATCGGTCCCTAAGCTTACACACTACTTATTGTAACGTAAACTAACTTACGTTATGCCCGAGGGAGGACTCGAACCTCCGACGGGGGAGCCGCGCGGACCGTGACAAGACGATGCAGACCGCGCGGCTACCCCGCGCGGCTCCAAAAGTGACATCTCGCGATTAAAGAAGGCCGCTTAAGTTGTAAATGCTGTGAGAAAGCATGTCTACGGTCGTTAGGCGGACCAACACACTGCAAGAGGATCGACATGTAGCCCTAGTGCCGAAAAGGAACAGACATCTCTCTCCTAGGTTAGATCAGTGCGGACCCTGCAACCGCTACCGGTACACCTGTAGCTGCCAGAACCAATACGTGGCGATTAAATGAGGCTGCTTTGTGTGCTCGGAAGCCTGTTAAATGCATCCTACTCCAACTACGCCATAGTTGAGAAAAAGTACGTCGCAGGATGGGGTCAGCAGTAGTGGTCCAGAGTGATGTTCTCCGCTCCATTGTGGAAAGTGATTCCGGCCGCCAGTTAATGTGGAGAGACAGTGAACACGTTACACAACATAGAATGTCCGTGAACGTCCTCAGTATGGCCGATGCGTTATCGTGTGGGCAGCTACACTCCTGGAAATGGAAAAAAGAACACATTGACACCGGTGTGTCAGACCCACCATACTTGCTCCGGACACTGCGAGAGGGCTGTACAAGCAATGATCACACGCACGGCACAGCGGACACACCAGGAACCGCGGTGTTGGCCGTCGAATGGCGCTAGCTGCGCAGCATTTGTGCACCGCCGCCGTCAGTGTCAGCCAGTTTGCCGTGGCATACGGAGCTCCATCGCAGTCTTTAACACTGGTAGCATGCCGCGACAGCGTGGACGTGAACCGTATGTGCAGTTGACGGACTTTGAGCGAGGGCGTATAGTGGGCATGCGGGATGCCGGGTGGACGTACGGCCGAATTGCTCAACACGTGGGGCGTGAGGTCTCCACAGTACATCGATGTTGTCGCCAGTGGTCGGCGGAAGGTGCACGTGCCCGTCGACCTGGGACCGGACCGCAGCGACGCACGGATGCACGCCACGACCGTAGGATCCTACGTAGTGCCGTAGGGGACCGCACCGCCACTTCCCAGCAAATTAGGGACACTGTTGCTCCTGGGGTATCGGCGAGGACCATTCGCAACCATCTCCATGAAGCTGGGCTACGGTCCCGCACACCGTTAGGCCGTCTTCCGCTCACGCCCCAGCATCGTGCAGCCCGCCTCCAGTGGTGTCGCGACAGGCGTGAATGGAGGGACGAATGGGGACGTGTCGTCTTCAGCGATGAGAGTCGCTTCTGCCTTGGTGCTAATGATGGTCGTATGCGTGTTTGGCGCCGTGCAGGTGAGCGCCACAATCAGGACTGCATATGACCGAGGCACACAGGGCCAACACCCGGCATCATGGTGTGGGGAGCGATCTCCTACACTGGCCGTACACCACTGGTGATCGTCGAGGGGACACTGAATAGTGCACGGTACATCCAAACCGTCATCGAACCCATCGTTCTACCATTCCTAGACCGGCAAGAGAACTTGCTGTTCCAACAGGACAATGCACGTCCGCATGTATCCCGTGCCACCCAACGTGCTCTAGAAGGTGTAAGTCAATTACCGTGGCCAGCAAGATCTCCGGATCTGTCCCCCATTGAGCATGTTTGGGACTGGATGAAGCGTCGTCTCACGCGGTCTGCACGTCCAGCACGAACGCTGGTCCAACTGAGGCGCCAGGTGGAAATGGCATGGCAAGCCGTTCCACAGGACTACATCCAGCATCTCTACGATCGTCTCCATGGGAGAATAGCAGCCTGCATTGCTGCGAAAGGTGGATATACATTGTACTAGTGCCGACATTGTGCATGCTCTGTTGCCTGTGTCTATGTGCCTGTGGTTCTGTCAGTGTGATCATGTGATGTATCTGACCCCAGGAATGTGTCAATAAAGTTTCCCCTTCCTGGGACAATGAATTCACGGTGTTCTTATTTCAATTTCCAGGAGTGTATTATGCACAGTGGCCTAAGACCGCTGCATATCGTTGCGCGACATACCGTTATTACACTACAGCGGTATTTTAGAGAGATTATTTTGGATTATGCTCGTCTGTTTAGCGGTGAAGTAGGTCCCGACTCTCTATTTGTGGACGACAATGGTAGCACACATAGGAACACTGAGGTGTCGGAGACACTGGAAAGTGAAGATACTGAATGGCCTGCATACTCCCAGGACCTGTATCTATAGAGAATGCCTGTGATGCTCTTGCTAGACGTCTTTCTCAACGAACATCCTCTCCTCGAATGGTGCAGTTACTGAAAACCGCTTTGAGAGACGAATGGGCAATATCCGAGGATTTCTCGCCCGACGACCTCTCAACACCATGACAAACAGGTGCAAAATCTGCATATCCCTTACTGAGAGTGCAATATTGGCCTTTATGTTGGGAGCCTGACTTGTGTCAAACGCAAACATTTTTATGTCTGTTATCATCCCTTGCCATGTGGCGAAATCTGTATCATTTTGGTTATAAATATATCACTCCACCTATGTGCTGTTTCTCAGGTAGCCCATCAATGCCTATGATTATTCCTGTGCAACAATGTCTCTGTTCCTTAACAAATGTCAACCAGTTATGTTGCTTCTTGTATCAGTGCAATAACATTAAATATTTCCGAGTGTGATTTCTGGCCCACCCTACAATGCGTGAGTGCTCGATTTGCAACCATACTGAAGTGTACACTATCGCTACTACATACCCCTGTAAGTCGATGGTGCTGTCACCCCGTCCACGTCTTCAGTTGGCTTTGTCGGGTATTACCTTGCATTAAAGCATAACACACATGTTTCACCTAAAGACTCGTATGTCGTTGCGCTGTCGCCGGTGCAGTCCCCAGAATACGTAGGAGCTGTTCGGTTGTCGGGAGGGAGTGTTCGGCCATTGATTCCGCAGTGCTGTCCTTGGATTCTGGGGGGCGGCTCAAAGTTTAACCAGCGGCGTCACAATAACGCGGCTGCCGGCCGGCCGTGTGAATAATTCCTCCGGCTGTGCCTCCGGCCCGCCCCCGCCTCTGGCTGCGGGGGCGGCGGTCCGACACGGCGCCGCCATTAGCGAGAGGCAGGCGGACTCGCCGGACCTCGACTAGGCCGCTCAATGTTTGATGGCGGCCCGCGCAAAGCCACGTCACAGCTATTCATCCCGGAAGGCAGCCTCCAACGCACAGCAGCCTTCCCCACTCCCCATCTTATGTCTCTCACACATTCAGGGCGATTCCGTGATGATGATACAAGCTCTCAGTCATGATGGAGAGGGATAAATGTATCTACTTGAGGTACGAAACCCTGGTCCAGGAACGATAGTTGGGCAGGAAACTTTCAGAAATGATAGTACGGCCCAAACTTTTTTTTTTTTAATGTGCCTAGAGTACCGTCAAGAAATTAGACATCTAGAGGTCACACCCGGTACCCGTAGGCCACAGACGCTAAGCGCTGTGGGTCAGCTGCCTGATGGTTTTGTTTTCGCACGTACACTGTTAACAGCGCCGTAGGTCAACGCCTGCTGAATCTCAGTGTTTCCGTCCGATATTTTGTGGTTCCAATCTTCTGTAGAACGGTGCATTGACGTGTTTTATAGTGAACGAAATGCAGAAACAAGCGCCTACGCAGAAACCGAAAAGACAATCGAAAACAATCTAAGATTGTCGTATCGAATGTACTGAAGTTCCTTTTTTTCTGATTTAGTTAACAATGAAGAAACCGGGAATAATACAAAATTTGCACGAGTTCTTGAAATGACAGTAAAACCTTGTGGTATTTCGGAATCCTAATATTAACAGTGCAGTAACGTCGGCAGAATCTCTAGACGTGAGCATGTATTTTGATTCTCCAAAAAATGGATACAAATAAAATGAAAATCTACGGATGGACGCTGCGCGGGATTAGCCGAGCGGTGTAGGGCGCTGCAGTCATGGACTGTGCGGCTGGTCCTGGCGGAGGTTCGAGTCCTCCCTCGGGCATGGGTGTGTGTGTGTGTTTGTCCTTAGGATAATTTAGGTTACGTAGTGTGTATGCTTAGGGACTGATGACCTTAGCAGTTAAGTTCCATAAGATTTCACACACATTTGAACTACGGATGGACAATTTTGACAAAAAGTTAATTGCATAGGATTGTACTTGGATACCATGACCGATGAGAACATCTGACGGCTAGAACAATACAGGGTGATCTCGGTGAAAAAATTATTCTTGCTCAGAGACCTCCTTTGTTTGTCTTCTCTGCTCACTTGGTTTTTGATCGCAACATGTGATGATGGACGAAAATTTTTCTTGGAACGCAAGGGCTTTCAGGCTACAGGAACGAAATTTTGTGTACAGTCCACTTATTGCTGGCTGAGGACAATAGCGTTGTAGTATACTTCGATAAAACTTGGCTTTCATAAAACCATACGCAGAAATGTGTTTTGCACGACTCCAACGGAAGTAGTGGCTGCAAGAACCTATAAGTACTTTTCTGTAAGGAAAGCGTTTTTGAAGAAGAGAAATTTGTTAACATCGAGTATTGATTTAAGTGTCAGAAACTCGTTTCTGAAAGTATTTGTATTGAGTGTAGCCATGTATGGAAGTAAAACATGGACGAAAAATAGTTTAGACAAGAAGAGAATAGAAGCTTTCGAAATGTGGTGCTACAGAAGAATGCTGAAGATTAGATGGGTAGATCACATAACTAATGAGGAGGTATTGAATAGAATTGGGGAGAAGAGGAGTTTGTGGCACAACTTGACTATAAGAAGGGATCGGTTGGTAGGACAAGTTCTGAGGCATCAAGGGATCACCAATTCAGTACTGGAGGGCAGCATGGAGGTTAAAAATCGTAGAGGGAGACCAAGAGATCAATACACTAAGCAGATTCAGAAGGATGTAGGCTGCAGTAGGTACTGTGAGATGAAGAAGCTTGCACAGGATAGAGTTGCATGTAGAGCTGCATCAAACCAGTCTCAGGGCTGAAGACCACAACAACAACAACAACAACAACAAGTTTATATCGGCGATTTGGGTGATGGGTGCGGTGACGAAGGATGGGTAAGAGTTGTAAATAAAAAAGAATCGAGAGGGAGGGAATATTCTCGGTCGTACCAAGGCAAGCCTTCGGAACAAAAATCCTGGTGGCGGCACCCAAGTGCTCGCGTATTGCCGTGCGTGGAGTGTCTCGCAAGTAAAGTGCGTTCATGCGTGACACGATAAAATAATGATGTCTCAGATGTTACCAAATTAATCTTATAGTTTTATTAACAACTTTCTAGCTGGAAGTTTCTACTAGGTCCAAAATAACACAACTTCATCAGTTTTTGTTACACAGGTGAAAGAGTTTCACCCTTCTTACGGTATTTTATTCTTTATCTCGGAATACTTTTATGTTTTCACCATAAAATACGTATCACATTCATCTATAAACTTTCAGAAAGTTCATATTTTTTCAATGATTGTACTTTATCAACAGGTTGAAAATCAAGACACACTCTAAGGATTCGTTGACCCAGAAAAAGTTTTCGATAATGTAAAATAGTGCAAGGTGTTCGAGATTCTGAGAAAAATAGAAGTAATCTGTGGGAAAGGCAACTATAATGTAAAATATGTACAAGAATCGTAAGGGAAGAATAAGACTGGAAGAAAAAAACCAAGTGCTCGGATTAAAAAGGGTGTAAGACAAAGATGCCGACTTTCTCACTACAATTCAGTCTACATCTCGGCGAAGCAATGATGGAAATAAAAGAAAGGTTCAAGAGCAGGATTAAAATTCAGGATGAAAGGATGTCAATATAAGATTCGCTGATAACATTGCCATCCACAGTGAAAATTACGAAAAAAATGTGGGGTCTGCTGGTCGAAATGAACTGTCTAATGCGTAGAGGATATAGATTGAGTGTAAACCGGAAAAAGTCAAAGGTAATGAGATATAGCGTAAACGAGAATAACGAGAAACTTATCAAAATTGGTGATCACGAAGCAGACGAATTTAAGGAATCCTGCTACCATGGAAACAAAACGCCCATGATTGACGGAGCAAGTCGGACATAAAAAGTGAGCTAGTACAGGCAAAGAGGCCATTCCTGGACAAGACAAGTCTGTTGGTATCTTCATACATGGGACCTAATTTGAGAAAGATATTACTGAGAATTAGGGATGGACCAAACGGTTATTCTGGAGTAACCGTTATTTTTAACGGTTATTAATAACTGTGAAGTTATTTTTCAGTACCGAATACCGAATACTTCGACGGGTTCACAGTTAAATAACGACATAGTTGGAATCCATCAGTTTAGTTATCAGTATAACTGCGAGTAGTGCGAAATGGCAGGAATCTAGTCTGAATCATGCCATAACCTTAGCTAATTAACTCCAGGTACATTTCAGTTGATGTTAGAACGATTATTCGTGTTTCATATTATATGTATGTTGGTTGTCGGTCGCTATTAGAAATATTATCCTCGCAGCTGCAACAGAAAGTACGCGGAACTTCGCCACAGCACTGTTTAAGTAAAATGTTAACAACGTGCGTTTTTAAGTTTGAAGTAATATTTAAACTGAATACTGTAGGTTAAATTCCAAGCTTAATTTCTTGTGTTGTTTACTTAATAGAATAAGTGTACTGCCTTGTAATACAACACAAAAATATACGTAATGTGACAGATTCGTTTACTCCTGTACAAGACAGTCATAGGGGGAAAAGTATGAGTTCGCTAATTGGAAAACTGCTCGATTTCTCCAGCTGCACCACCCGTCTGCTTTGAGCCGTGACGTAAGGTTCTGTAATCCCATAACGTATGAAGACATGCAGATCGAAAAGGTTGACAGTATTAATTTCTAGGACTATAACTCAGTAATAAATTCAGTTGGGAAGAGCTTACCACAGAATTGCTAAAACTCCTAAACAAGTCTGTATTTGCAGTTAGAATGGTGTCAGATGTAGGAGACATAAATATAAAAAAAGTTTACATACTTTCATTCTATTACGTCATAAGGGATCATATTCTGGGGCAACTCATCAAATGGAGCAAAAGTTTTTAGCATGTAAAAGCGTGTAATAAAAATCTCTAGTGCTATAAATTCAAGAACACCATGTAGAAACCTGTTCAAGGAACTTCATATTCTAACCATTGCTTTCTCGTATATTCATTCCTTAATGAAATTTGTTGTAAGTATTTCCAACCAATAACACAACACATAATATCAATACTAGGAATAAGAACAGCAATCTACATAATGATCTAAAATCACTTACCTTGGACCAAAAAGGGGTCCAATATTCAGGAACACACTTTTTCAGTAAACTGCCAGCAACGATTACAAACTTGGTTTCAGATAAAGCACGGTTTACAGAGAGTTTGAAAGACTTTTTGATAGGCAACTCCTCCTACTCTATAGATGAATATCTTAGCAGGGACTGTTACACCAGCTTAAGTAAAAATTCTGCTACCAGTATATTTCAGTTTTGACACAACTTGGTCACAACAGTCAAGATCAGGTATTCTGTGTATGATAAACTTATTAAAAGTGCATAACTATGTTTTATTCTGGCAGTGTCTTAATATTGTACATATTAGCAGCTCCAGTTTCCTGCAATATATTCACATATTTTGTCAATCTCGTAACAGATGATGATGATGATAAGTATTATATTCAAATGCTTTATGTTATACTTTGTTCCACATCCACGAGAATCATCTAATCTACAGTAAGGGTCTTGATTTTTTTGGTGGGAGAATGACTAATTACAGATCTCCAAGCCTTCAGTTTGTTGTGTATCTGTTATGTTTGGCATTATTGTACACAGAATCCCAGTGAATGATTGATTATGTTAAACTAATAAGGTTTAATGTCTCAGTCGTCATTACAATACCTTTTCACTCTTTTTATATAATTCTTCTTTGGATATCCAGTTTGTGAGAGTATGAATTAATAGTATCGTGTAGGTAATACGAATTTGCAGCAAGTTTTCAGAAATCTGATCTTGACTGTTGCGGTCAAGTGCTGTCAAAACTGAAATAATACTTTTTACTTAAGCTATTATACCAGTCGCTGTTAAGATATTCATCTATAGGAAATACAACATTTCCTTTCCTGGGGAATGCTTTACCTATGGATTCCATGTTTTGCTTTTTTCGTCTCACATATTAGGCAATAATGTGAACCGTTTCCAAACACTTCATCTGTCAATGCCAGCTGCCTGCTTTGACCTTTTTGCAATTTAATATCATGACAGTTAACTGTCTGAATAGGGAAGACTAATTCATGAACAAGACAAGATGAGCACTCAAAATGAAGAGCTAAGTCTTGCATATAACATCCTCAACATAGCAATGAGTGCACCTAACAGAGTTTTTCAGTGTTGCTTAACATAATAGAAAATGAACTGACTTGAGCTTTTTGAAAACAAAAAAGCATATTTTATTCAAAAACGTTCATGTAGTATGCACAAGTGCTAATAGGCCCTAATGTAAGTGAATCTATACGTTTATTTAAATACACCAAAAAAGTATCTGACCTGATTATTGTCATAAGCATACTGTATTCATGCCAAACATGCCTCCATGAAATGCTTCAATTGGAATACATATGTTTGAAGTGTACACAGTACAATTTTCCTGTATAAAAGTGATGTGCTCAAAACTGTGTATAAAATGTTTCATAGTCAATGGCCAAAAACTAATAAAAATGAAAAAAGCCTATTTGCAATGGATGTGCACAAATTGAGAAATCTCATTTTTCTCTCACTAATGCCACAAAGCTAAGTTTCACCAAATTACATAAGTTTCTTTGTAGTCAAGTTGATCTGATACAGCACTGGCACTTTTTCATCATGATGCTACCAAGCATTAGTAATGGGGTATACTTGGAGAAGATACTGAACTATGCTCCATTTTTATATCACCTACAATACTCAAGACATTTCATTAAGTGTAAAACCCCTAGAAAGTATTAACATGTCGCATACACTCTACAATATTTCATAGCTTTCCATACTATGTATGAGACAGCAAGTGTCTGTGCTCACAGTAGTGCCACAAATTTTGAAACTTTTTGAGAAGGTAGGAGATGTGCTACATGTTGTATCACTTGAGGTGAGTTTCCTATCCTGCCCCAAAATTAACAAAATATATTCTTACAAGATTTCTGCACATCTGTTTAATTTCTGTGTGTTCTATTTAAGACACCTGTGCCACCTATGTTCATCAGACAGTATCACCTCAACAAAGACACATTACCATGCCAGATGAGAGAGATTACCATATTTGTACATAAAATATATCCTAAAATGGTAGAAAGTGCTCGTCTTTGAGCTCATGGGTTTTCAGCAAATTACTTAAGAGTACATGGAACAAAAGGAAGATATGTTAAAATAAAAAAATTGTAACCAACACAAATGCATGCACGTGTGAGATGATCAATTTTACTCTGACTTGTCCCCAATGATATCGAACATTTAAAACACGTTACAGCATTATAAAGAGAATGAATAAATAGTTAACATGTCAGAGACTGAGCAGAAACTCAGATTGGACAAGGAAATGGCAGGTACTCTGCCATGGCCTATCCAGTGGAACCAACAAAAGTATTTGCCTAAAGAACTTAGGGAACCCACATAAAACGCAAATCAGGCATGTTCAAACAGACGAAGGATCCCAATGCTCCTGAACGGAAATTCGGTGCCATAACCATTCTGCAATTTTCTCAGTAATTTAACATGTGACCACAAATACAACTATATAAACTTTTTTATTTCATCCAAAATATCTCAACATAATATAGCAGTTGTCACAGCAATACAACAAACATCAATTATTCAAAATATGGGTATGCACAGAATGTTTAAAGGATCTCTTTAAGGGCAGGACAGGTTGTTGGCCGTGGCCTTAATCCTAGCAATACCAACACATTTTGAATAATGAGCATTGGAGGAAGGGAGGGTACTGTATTTCCACCCTAAAAAAATCTGTTAATTGTTGTTGACATATTATCATGTTTTAAACAAATACTGATGTATAAGTAGGGCCCTGAACTTTAAAATATTCAATATGACTGTCACTGTGGAAAGTCACATGTACTATTATGGTGCCAAATTAATGGGTTAAGTTTAACCACAAAATTTAAAACATTTATGGAATTCAGTGGAAGACTTGATTAAAAACAATTATCCTTTTCAAAATTTTAAAATATAAAATGGTATCTAATTACTCCCTCCCCCTCCCCCCCCCCCCCACCCCCCACCCCCCGCCCCTTCTCCCTCGACCTCTTCATGCTGGCAACTATTGGTAGTAGTAGCAGCAACAACATAAAGAAAAACAAGAACACGGAACGAAAGTCAGTACCCTCTAACGCAACCAAAGGCCGAAAAGAGAGTGACACTTGTTTCGGAACATCAAGAATTGCAGAGAAATGAGAGAATAGAATCCCGTTATTTGCCATCCCCTCTCCCCGATTGCCCACCTTTATTTCTGTAGCAGTACGAAAATATTTCTTCGCTTCAGTTGCTATCCTCTCTGGAAATATCGCCGGGGTCTACGACCTTTAACTGGAGTCACCGAGTCAGGAACGTCTAGACACACAGTTATTCCGTTATCAACTTCCAGGTTACCTGTAATGGTAGCCCGAGAACTGCCAGAGAACTAGAACTGCGAGCCAATAAAGATTACTGTCAGAGATCAATATTTTTCTCTGGCAGTTATTTCCATAGTCACTCGAATTCCTTATGGTAACTCTCCTTGTACTACCCGTCCAAGCTAAATTAACTCATAAGGCGGTGGCTCAAGGGATCGACTGTACTTGTTAATGTCTGTACTGCAGCTCCTATCAGCCACCGCTCGGACATTAACTTTATTTAATTGTTTGTGCTAAAAGTAACGAAGGCGCACGAAATAGTACACAGTTCTTATTAACAGATGGCGCGCAGTCTCACAGTTATTCTCATGGCCTACAGAACGCCTTCCAAATGGTCTATCCCTCTCCTTCGTTCGTAGCCAGATCTCCGATGAGTTGACGCGAAAGCGTAGTACGATCTTCGGTCAACAGATAGCGTGAGGCACTGTTGACACTAGACAGTTATTGAAATAACTGCCAGAATTAGAGGAACTGCTATCGCAGTAACCGTTACTTATCAGAAACCGGTTACTTCTATCAGTTACGTTATTTTTTGCCACCTCTACTGAGAATGTACGTTTGGAGTACAGCACTGTATGGTAGCGAATCATGGACAGTGCGAAAACTGGAAAAGCAGATAGTCGAACCTTTTTAGACATGGTGCTACAGAAGACTGTTGAAAATTTGGTGGACTGATAAGGAATGAGGGGGTTTTCCATAAAATTGGCGAACGAAGGACCATATGGAAAACACTGACAAGAAGAAGAGACAGGATGGAAGGACATGGGACATCAAGGAATAGCCTATATGGTACTACAGACAGCTGTAGAGGATAAAAACTGGGAGGAAGACAGGGATTTGATTACATCCAACAAATAATTGAGGACGCAGGCTACAAGTGCTCCTCTGAAATCAAGAGCTTAGCGCAGGATAGGAACTCTTGTCGGACCGAATAAGACCAGTCGGAAGACAGATAGAAAAAAAAAGTCGTAAGACTAATTCCCCATTCGTGTCTGCTCCGCGTATACGCCTATATGTAGCTTACGGCGTCACGTGTCCGCAACGCCACCCGAAAGCATCCAGTCTTGCGGCTGGCAGTTGTCACACTGTTTTGGCTCATTAGTGCAGCAGTCCCACAGCTAAACTCCGGCGTTTCTACGTATTTTTTTTTTAACACTTCATCTTTACCATTAATTTCGATGTCGTAGGCCCATTCTCAAGCGTTCATTGTTGCAATAAGTAGTCAAGCCGTCAAGTTGTATGCTGACATTATCACGGGCTCCGTTATACTAAAACTGCGGGAATGTGATTGTCAAATACAGTACAGAAACTGGAGTCTGAGCAGGAGTTTTCACAGATGTCGGAGAAGGTAGACGTAACTTACAATCACACAGGAACACCTTTAGAGGGGAAATTTATGCGTCATTTTGTGAGCGAAAACTGGAGCAGCAAATGTTATCAAGTAGTTGTATCGATGAGACAAAGACTCAAAGCTGAACAATCAGATGTACAGCGTGGGACGAGTAGTGTAAAACTGGCCCTGGAAATACAATTACGGAAAAAAATCGCAACACAAAAAAATTAATGTACAGTAATAAAATTACGGGAATAGTAACATATTTAAGTGGTTAACATTTCAAGAACACAGGTTAATGTAAGAGCTAGATAAGCCATTCAGAATGTGAAATTCTGGTACATTAATAACAGGTGTAGCCACCAGAATGTTGAATGCAAGCATACACACTGTGTTGTACAGGTGCCGCCTGACAGTTTGTTGGATGGAGTTCCATGTCTGTTGCACTGGCTCCGTCAATTAAGGACGATTAATGCTGTTTGTGAATGACGCTGGAGTTCAAGTCTGGTGATGTTCCATATGTGCTCGATTGAAGACAGATCTGGTGATCGAACAGGCCAGGGCAACATGTCGACATTATGTGCAGCAGTCTCTGTTGATCCATTGTGGGCATGGGACAGGGATACTGAGCGAGGTGGCGCAGTGGTTAGACACTGGACTCGCATTCGGGAGGACGACGGTACAATCCCGCGCCCGGCCACCCTGATTTAGTTTTTCCGTGATTTCCCTAAATCGCTCCAGGCAAATGCCGGGATGGTTCCTTTGAAATGGCACGGCCGACTTCCTTCCCCATCCTTCTCTAATCCGATGAGACTGATGACCTCGCTGTCTGGTCTCCTTCCCCAAACAACCAACCAATCATGGGACAGGGGCTGGCCAAATATTTAAGAAAGAAATTCACCAATCAGCCGTGCAATTGAGAAGTTATTTTATTTTGGCTATCAGTTTCGGCTATTCATTTTGCCGTCTTCAGGCTCCAAACGCACCTTTGAAAAATAATCGATACTGACATACTGGAGCCGTACGTTTCTTGATGTCATGAATCCCCAAGTGCTTCCTTCGAAGACTTAACTGCCTGAAGATGGCTTAATGAATTGCCGAAATTGGTAGCGAAAATAAGAAATAACTTCTCAGTAACACGGCTGTTTGGCGAGGCGAATTTCTTTGTTAAAACTATGTACAGAATGTGTGGTTACAACAGCGGTATGTGGACGAGCCTTACCTAGATGAAAAACACCCCTGGAATGGTGTTCATGAACGGCAGCACGACAGGTCGAATCATCAGACTGACGCACAATTTTGCAGTCACGTTGTGTGGCGTAACCACGCGAGTGCTCCTGCTGTCATACGAAATCGCATCCTAGACCATAACTCCAGGTGTAAATCCAGTGTTCTAAATCGCAGACAGGTTGGTTACAGGCCCTCAACTGGCCTCATAACTAACACACGGCCATCACTGTTACCGAGGCAGAATCAGCTTTCATCAGAAAACACAACAGACCTCCACCCTGCCCTCCAATGACAACACTGAAGTCACAAATGGCGGTGTTTCGTGGTCAGTGGAATCCATGTTGCAGGGCGTCTGGCTCGGAGCTGTCCTTGAAGTAACCGATTTGTAACAGTTCGCTGTCTCACTGTGGTGCCGACTGCTGCTCAGATTGCTGTTGAAGATGCAGTACGATGCACCAAAGCCGTACGCTGAATACGTCGATCTGTCCTCTCGGTAGTACCAAGTGACCTTCCGAAGCATTGTCCCCTTGCGACTGTACAGTCTAGTGACCTCCGCTGATAGCAATCAAGTCTTTCTGCAGCATCCTAGAAGGAACATTCAGCTTTTAGTAGCCTTATTACACGATCTCCTTCAAATTCAGTGAGGTGCTGTCGCCTTAATGGCATTCTTGACTAACATCAACCTACCACATCTAGTCTCAAAGGTAACTAACGTGACCGTTACAACTTGTATTTAAAGCAAACCTGACTTGCATTCTCAACCAGCACCACTCTAATACAACTGGCACCAAATTTCAATAGACATCTTTCAGATGTAGAAGCACATCTACCAACTTTCGTTTACACCGCCCAACTCCATTTTGATGTTGCATTTTTTTCCGTGAGTGTACTTCATGCACTTTAAGCTAGGCAACTCAGCCATAGCCTGCTTCGGGTGTGGATCGTGTAAGTTGAGTTGTCTAAATTAAGGTTCACATCATATTCTGCTAAGTACGAATGAAGAGTAACAGGCAGATTCCATATTCCAAGATTTCCTAAAAGCATTTGACACGGTGGCTAACTGCACACTGTTTTCAAAGGTACGAGCATACGGAAATGGTTCCCAGATACGTGATTGACTCGAATGTTTTTTAAGTAATATTACCCAGTTCGTTGTTATCGACGGTGATTGTTCATCAGAGACAAGGGTTTTTAGGGAGTGCCCCAGAGAAGTATATGAGACAGAGAACAGTAGCGATCCTGTGATGCTTCCTTGGGACACTCCTCACCATACCCTTATCTCTGATGAACCCTCGCCGTCAAGAAGAACGTAGTGAGTAACATTGCTTAAGAAGCTTTCAAGCTAATCACGCATCTGGGAATCTATTTCGTATGCTCGTACCTTCGTTAACAATGTGCAGTGAGGCACCGTATCAAACGCTGATTACGGGTTTGTTTTTTCCACTCATCCGCGTTAATTAACATTTCTCTACATTTAGAGCAAGCTATCATTCGTCACACCAACTAGAAATTTTGTCTAAGTCATCTTGCATCCTGCTACAGTCACTCAACTCTGACACCTTGCCGTATACCCCAGCATCAGCAGCAAACGACCCCTGTGCTGCTCACCCTGTCCGTCCAATTATACCTGCGGCTGTTTGCTGATGAAGCTGTGGTATACGGCAAGGTGTCATCGTTGAGTGACTGCAGGAGAATACAAGATGACTTGTGCAAAATTTCTAGTTCGTGTGATGATTCGCAGCTAGCTTTAAATGTAGCAAAATGTAAGTTAATGCGGATGAGTAGGAAAAACAACCCCGTAATGTTCGGCTACAACATTATCAATGTGCCACTTGATACTATCTGATCGATTAAATATCCAGGCATAACGCTTCAAAGCGATATGAAATGGAACGAGCATTTAAGTATTGTAATGGGTAAGGTGAATGGTCGAAGAATTTTAGGAAACTGTAGTTCATCTCTAAGGGAGACCGCATAAAGGTAGGTTCGGTCAATATGGAAGTGTCACTTAGATGCTCCAGGAACGCAAATGGGAATCCCTGGAAGGAATGGGACGTCTTTTTCAAGGAACGTTATTGAGAAAATTTAGAGAACTTGTATTTGAAGCTAACTGCAGAATGGTCCTACTGCGTCTAACACTAATTTCGCGTAAGGATCACGGACATAAGATGACAAAAATTAGGGCTCGTACAGAGACATATAGACAGTCCTTTCTCCGCGGCTCTATTTGCGAGTGGAGCAGCAAAGGAAATGACTAGCAATGGTACAATGTACCCTCCGCCACACACCGTACTGCGGCTTTGAGAGTATGTACCCCGATGTAGATGTAGAAGACGCAGGAAATATTTTCCGGGCCAGTTTTGTTTTAGCAACCCCGTATGAACACGTCCATTGAAAACTGATGCTATCAGGCACTTCTTAAGTGGAATGTATCGCCCCTAATGGTCATGAGAGCCGCTTCAGCTAAAGTAGGTCAAGACTTAGCTTCTGAGCTGTCAATCAGTGGTCATTGCTGCTAACATTGAACGTCTGGGCACACCCTGAAACACAACCATAGACACACAACGACCGCAACCTCTGGTTCACGTCTGCAAACCTGAAATGCTGCCATCTTATGCACTCCTCACAACCAAGGTTCAAACTACTGCTTAGTGACACGCGCTAAAGCATTTTAGTAAAAGTTCAGCTGCCAATGTTTCATTAGACCTTAAGTTATAAGTCAAATCTATAAAAATGGTGCTAAGAGAATCACTGACGCTGTCATTGTACTATTCTTCTAATGTTTTGTCATCGTATATGATGGAAAAATTGCTTTACAATTGTTTTTTTTTTTTTTAAGGGTAACTTTGCTCAACTAGCTGCGGTCACAAAACAAAATATTTGTGGAAACTGTTCTTGTAGCTCGCTCATGCTACACTTGAGTCTATTGTTAAATGGAAACTCAAGTGAAATTATCGTTAACGAACTAGTTAACAGTAATTAGCTCCTCAAAGTGAAGCCATAACTAAATCCAGCACTACGTAAGGATCATTCACCATATGAATAGTTTCCAGCGTCTAGCCCGGCACAAACAATGCCACAGCGGGACGCGAATTCCCGAAGAAAATTAAGATTACATTCGAGGGCTGAGTTTAAGGTTTTGTGGTTAATTTAGAGAGATAACAACTTCGAATAACTGATAGAAGAGGTATAGAAGATCCAACTAAGAGCGGTGCGATTCGTCACGAATTCTTTTTCTTTTTTTTTTCTATTCCTTTTTAGCGCGAGAGCCTTACATAGATGCTCAAAGAACTCCAGAGACAGACGCTACCAGAAAGCGTTGTGCATCACGGAGAGGTTTGCTTTCCGGGAAGAGTCGGGCAACAGATTACTTCTTCCCACACACATCTCACGAAATGATCACGATGGGAAAAATCAAGAAGTTAATACAGAGGCTTACAGACAATCATTCTTCCCACGCACAATTCGTGAGCGGAACAGGAAAGCGGATATAAGTTAGTGGCACCATAAGTCCCCTCCGCTACATAGGCGGCTTGCCGCGTTTGGACGTAGATGTGAAACAATGGTTAAAGAATAGAATCGGTAAGATCATTGCGATTCGTCACTTATACTCGTGGCGGTATTATCTTCCGAATATGTAATGACCTTTCGCAGGAATACCAAGACAAAATGTTGTGAGCGTGAAAAAGATAGGCAAAGAAAAAAAATATCGATAACTACAGAAGGTGGACAACCAAGGGATGAAATTTAGGTATTCACGAGGACACACAAACAGAGACAGTTGTATAGGTACCAGAGAGATAAATCAACAGGAACCGGAAATGAGTGCAGACAGCTTACACGCAGCTGCAGAAAAATATCCACAGCTGATTTACTCTTCCATCCTCTTCCAATATAAGTGGATCCGTAATTCGTTTGCCGCGCGGGGTAGCCGTGCGGTCTCAGAGGCCTTGTCACGGTTCGCGCGGCTGCCCCCCTCGGAGGTTCGAGTCCTCCCTCTGGTATGGGCGTGTGTGTTGTTCTTAGCGTAAGTTAGTTTAAGTTAGATTAAGTAGTGTGTAAGCTTAGGAACCGATGACCTCAGTAGTTTCGTCCCATAGAACTTACCACAAATTTCCAATTTTTTTTCCTAATTCGTCTCTAATGCCCTGCACACCGCAGGGACGTTGAGCTCCAGCTTGCGGTTGGAAAATTATGCAAAAAAAAGGAGCTGTGTCTTGTTTAAAAAAACTATACGGCCAGTCATTTCAAATGTTTTAGCGAAACAATCAAAAAATATAAAATAGTATTCCCAATGGGATTTGAAACACGCTCCTCGTAAATATGAGGCCAATTTGTTTTTAACCTCTGCGGCAGTTCTTCCGTAGTATTTGAGCACAGGACTTTTAGAAAGTATTCATTCGATTTCACATCGTCCACGCGAAATAAGAGAGAAACACGAGGCAAACTTTAACTTACACAACTAAACTAAAAGTTTATCTTGGCACCTGTTGTAAGTTGCCGATTCACGAGATCACCTGTAAGGTTCCCAATGGTGCAGCTAGTGCCCTCGCTCGCCCTCTAGCGCTTACCGAACGTGCGTAGAGGGCAATAACACACAACGAAAGACGTTTTGCGATCTTCATCTGAACAGGTGCCATTCAGTTACAACCGGGCAGCGTGACTTCCGCCGAGAGTATGGTGCTGCACTTCCTACAGGGTTAAGGACTTACGGATCTCGTATTGCAATACTTGCCTACGACGTTACCTGTTTCTTAGGGTATGTGATTCTTGTTTTGCCACTGTTTGTAAAATACTTCATCTATGAGCCACCCCTCAAACTACTTTGTTGTTTGCGGTGCGGCAAACAACAGAAGTAAATGCAGTAACTCCATAGATAATCGTGAAACTATAGATCGAGTTTCACTATCGCCTGCTTGTTCGTCATGGGTCCTACGACGGCATACTGAACATCTGTGAAAGGTAAATGAAAATTTTGATACTAAACGTAATTGTAAAAAGTACCGCCAAACTCATATTTGAATGCATTTCGGAGATATACACTTCTAAAATAGTATGGTTCTTTAGCAAATAAAAATAACTTTGCAGTCCTACGCGTATCTATCTTCATTCATGTACACTGCTTGACAAAAAAGGGTTGTACCCAGTTATATCGTCAGACGGCAGTGTAACTTCTTACTTGTACAAAAACATCGGCGGGTAAATGATAAGAGTTGCAACTCTCTGTGACATGTACAACGGTCGCCAGAGTGCTTCAGTGTTGTTCTGTTTAGTGTTGTTACCAGCCCCGATAGGGTATATAAGAGGCATCAATAGCATGAGATGTTAATTGATCGCTGTGAAGGACGCTGCGTATTCCTGTGAGGCAGCGGCATCAGCACCTCACGGTTAGAAAGGAATCTTATAGTGTGTCTCCATTTGGCAGGCTGATCGAATCGAACGCTATGGAACTTTATAGGTATGGCAGTGGCCCGATGTTGGACTGCAAGGGAAAGCGAAGGGAGTCATACTCGTCCTGAAGTTTGTGAAGGCTTGACCACCACAAGCGCAGACTGCCGTACAGTGCTCCAGGCACATCGTAACTCCCTCACATCCGCGCCTGCCATCCGAAAACAGGTAATGGACTCCTTCCAAGATTCTGGACTAGGGAATTACCGTCCCGTGAGTAGGTTACCGTTAACACCACAACACAAACGGGTGCTTGAGCCGTCATCATGAAGCATGGACTATTGCTTAGTGGCGGCGCATTGCTTTTGGCGGTGAATCGCGGTCCAGTGCTACCCCGGATGACCATCACGGGCGAGTATGATGGCGTCCCGTTTTTCCAGTCTTTCGGAGGACCACAGCGGCGTTACTCCTGGCGTCATTGTATGAGGAGACGTCGGTATGGTTTAAGGTCATGGCTTCTGGTGACTGGGGGAACTCTGACGGCACAACGCTACGTCACATCCTGCGGAGTCAAGTGCTACCTCTCATGCGACAGTATCGTGCTGACATTTTTCAACGCGACGGTGTCCGTCCAGGAGACGTGTCTTTAAGAAGTGCCTGGGTGATGTCGAGATGTTCCCGTAGCTGTCGAGATCTCCAGATGCCGCGTGTAGGAGCAGCTCGGGCGGCAAATCGGTCCCTCTGGTAGCATCCAGTATGTTAAGCGCCAGTTACAACAGCTGTGAACCAGCTTCACTCAGGAGAGGATACAACGGCTTCCCAGCGGGATCAATGCATGCATACAGACCAGAGGAGTGTAACGTCAAGTGGGATTAGTGGGGTTATACTGCCAAGTTTTACTCGATATTATAATCATAGAAATAACATCAATTCGTCTTGTAGGGAGGGCAACCACAGCCAAACTTCCTCATTTTTCAAAGAACGTTCGGCACTGGCTGTATCAATGATTTTTATTAAATCTGCGACCGGTTTCGCACCACTTATCGGTACACCCTCAGGCAATATACGTTATTTATAACATGGTAACGTTGAACACTGCCCTGTAGCCAATCCCCACCATTCACGTCCAATATACCGTCATCTGGTAAAAGCGGTAGATAAAATTTAAAAACTTTTTAAATTTTTTTTTAAATGGTGGGAGCGGCAATGACCGTGCAAGCTGAGAGGAGCCGTGTTATAAATAGCGTATATTGCCTGAGGATGCACCGATAAGTGGTGCGAAACCGGCCGCAGATTTAATAAAAATCATTGATACAGCCAGTGCGGAATTTTCTTTGAAAAACATCAAGTCGGTCTTATCCCATGAGGGTCCTCTTAGTTTCCTCCTCTCTTTATAAGTGATTCCCCTTTTTTTCAGACACTGTAGCTGACAAAGCCTTGTGAGACGGTAGAATGTTTTTTATTGTTATTCTTTGGCGAGGAGGAGAGACAATGAAAGTGCAGGCAAAAAATTACGCTTAATTTTCTGATTTGCTGCCTGCTTTTAGTTACTTACCTTAAGTGCTTGGTCTGAAAGACAAAAATGGTTCAAATGGCTCTGAGCACTATGGGCCTTAACATCTGAAGTCATCAGTCCCCTAGATCTTAGAACTGCTTAAAACTTACTAACCTAAGGACATCACACACATCCATGCCCGAGGCAGGATTCGAACCTGCGACCGTAGCGGTTCCTGACTGTAGCGCGTAGAATCGCTCGGCCACATCGGCCGGCGGTCTGAAAGACAAGTCCTCGCCATAAATCTGTAAATTCACAGTGGAAGTAAATTCTGACCGCTTTGTATGAACAAAGTTACGAAAATAATGTTTTTCTCATGTGTACAGAACTATGACGTTAATAGTTCTGCCGAGGGGACGGCGATGTTAGGTGAGTGCGAGACGATTATTGCGCTGCGTCTGGCGCGTACAAACACGGTGGCAGCTCGATTGATCGAAGCCCGACGTGCCGTCTGGACAGGAATAGCCGCCCCGGCCATGAATCACTGTGCCAGGCGGCCACAGCCGCGAAAGCCTGCGGCCGCTGTGGAACGTCGCTGTGCTCCGCGTGGTCCAGAGGATTTACGGCCACCGCTTTCGCTACCCAACGTGTTTACTCCACACACAGCGACCAAAACGTTTTAGTAATGTTGCCACCTGTCTGCGTTCATTAAATTGTTCGAGTAAGTGCCGCTAGACACGCTCTGATGCACTACACATAACCGGCCGCTGTGGCCGAGCGATTCTAGGCGCTTAAGTCCGGAACCACGTGGCTGCTACTGTCACAGGTTCGAATCCTGCCTCGGGCATGAATGTGTGTGATGTCCTTAGGTTTGTTAAGTCTAAGTAGATCTAAGTCTAGGGGACTGAGGACCTCAGGTGTTAAGTCGCATAGTGCTTAGAGTCATTTGAACCATTTGAGCACTACACATAGCTAACTAATCTCTTCTGTTTGATGATAATTCCTAAATGAACGCTGTCAGGAACGTCACGTCTCGACACTGGAGCAGGAGCTGTACTCACATTGTTGTCTCCACTTAACGTCCTGCTGGTCTGGAAGACATGACATGACGTTACTGGGACCTCTGGAGGAGACCGGTGACATCTACATCTGTACTCTCCAGACCACCTGACTATATGTGCAGAAGGTACTCTGGTACCCTGTCTGATCCCCCATTCCTTGTTCCATTCGCGGATGGCGCGTGGAATGAATCATTGTCTGTAAAACTCCGTATTACCCATAATTTCTCGAACTGTCTCGTTGTGATCATTTCGCAAGACTTGCTTGGGAGGAAGTAATATGTTGGCCAACTCTCCCTGGAATGTACTCGGAATTTAAATAGTAAACCCCATCGTGATTCGCAGACCCCCTTACAAAGTAACAGTTATTTAGATACAGGCATTATAGAGAGATAGGATTTTGCAGTGCCTGTGTTGTTCCGAAGTACGATGCAGTATTCCCTCAGATGTGTATGCATCTACGAAGGAACACTCACTGCTATGATTGCAGCTGTTTTGAAATACATTATTTGTATTCGCAGTTGGCGACTATCAGCGACTTTCAGTTAAAATGTCTCCCCTGTATGGGAATATACATAATGGATATAAGAGTTCCGGCTGTAGACACTGGTTGACGACACACAGAAGGTAGCATCTAGCCGTGAATAGTGTTCGGGTAGCCCAATGGTAAGGCGACCGCTCGCGATAAGCGGGAAATCCGAGTTCGAGTCCCGGGTCACACACAAATTTTCACTGTTGTCTTTCCATCACACAGCTGATGGTTGTCCATATTCGCAACTGCGAATACTTTCATGTATTACAGAGAGAGGACACGGATGGTGCAGGATGGAACGATGATCTGCAGGACATCGGCGTTCAGGTGCTTCGTCTCTTCGTGAGCTCTATGGGTATCAAAACAAGCACGTTCCTAGTTTAGGGTTACGAATAACGTCTCTACAACTATAAGTCTCAACACGGGCAGGCATCCCAAACGTCCTCCAAACTTTTCAAGTAATGTCAACACTTGTCAGCAATTAGCATAGAGTTCAAGCACTCCTCAGAGTAAACTGACCCACATTCTCGCATGGTCTTCAGCGTTACCGTTAGGAGGAAGAAACGCAACTGCACAAACTTCTCCAGCGCCATCATCTGCAGTCTATTCACTCCAGGCGACCGTGGTTTACAGATCCATCATACGGATGTGCATTCATCACGAAATCTTCCCCAGTCTCCTCTTCCGAACAGGTATGAAAGACTCCCCTCCTTTCTCGTTTGAATGGACATCAGGTACGTGTATCATACCTACAGGGGCAAGCTCTACTGTAGCCAGACATACAGTCTGTTAACTATAAGTTGGCCCATTGTCAGACGGGGCTGCGGGAAGTGAAGGAAGCAAGCCCGCCCCCACACTGACCACCGATAGGTGAAGAGGGTGCGAGAGGAAAGAGCCACGCCTGTGTCTCGCAGTACAGGCACCTTAATCTGCGCTTCACCCAGCCGCCAAGTCATGCACATAAGTACACTATGTGATCAAAAGTATCGAGACAACCCAAAAAACATACGTTTTTCATATTAGGTGGATTGTGATGCCATCTACAGCCAGGAACTCCATATCAGCGACCTCAGTAGTCATTAGACATCATGAGAGAGCAGAATGGGGCGCTCCGCGGAACTCACGGACATCGAACGAGGTCAGGTGATTGGGTGTCACTTGTGTCATACGTCTGTATGCGAGATGTGGAGTGACGAATCACGGTACACAACACCCCTAGGTCCACTGTTTCCGATGTGATAGTGAAGTGCAAATGTGAACGAATACGTACAATACAAAAGCGTACAGGCGGACCTCGTCTGTTGACTGACAGAGACCGCCGACAGTTGAAAGAGGGTCGTAATGTGTAATAGGCAGACGTCTATCCAGACCATCACTCAGGAATTCCAAACTGCATCAGTATCCACTGCAAGTACTATGACAGTTACGTGGGAGGTGAGAAAACTTGGATTTCATTGTCGAGCGGCTGCTCATAAGCCACGCATCACGCCGATAAATGCCAAACCACGCCTCGCTTGGTGTAAGCAGCGTAAACATTGGACGATTGAGCAGTGGAAAAACGTTGTGTGGAGTGACGAATCACGGTACACATTATGGCGATCCGATGGCAGGGTGTGGGTATGGCGAATCCCCATTGAGCGTCATCTGACAGCGTGTGTAGTGCCAACGGTAAAATTCGGAGGCGGTGGTGTTATGGTGTGGTCGTGTTTTTCATGGAAGGAGCTTGCACACCTTGTTGTTTTGTGTGGCATTATCACAGCACAGACCTACATTGATGTTTCAAGCATCTTCTTGCTTCCCACTGTTGAAGAGCGATTCGGGGATGGCGTCTTCATCTTTCAACACGATCGAGCACTTGTTCATAATGCACGGCCTGTGGCGGAGTGGTTACAAGACAGTAACATCCCTGTAATGGACTGGCCTGCACAGCGTCCTAACCTGAATCCTATAGAGCACCTTTGGGATATTCCGGAACGCCGGCTTCGTGCCAGGCCTCACCGACCAACATCGATACCTCTCCTCAGTGCAGCAGGGCTGCGATTCCCCAAGAAACCTTTCAGCACCTGATTGAACGTATGCCTGCGAGAGTGGAAACTGTCATCAAGGCTAAGGGAGGGCCAACACCTTACTGAATTCCAGCACTACCGATAGAGGACGCCACGAACTTGGAAGTCATTTTCAGCCAGGTGTCCGGATACTTTTGATCACATAGTGTATAAATCGCTTTAATAATATTCGCAGCGGAAAATTGAGTCATCTTATGTACTGACACGTTCAGTAAAGACCCTAACTAGAACAGTTCTGCACACATATCGCAAGGGAAGGAAACAGGTACGTAATCAGTGAACTACGGTACAGTAACGCAGCGTACAACAATTACTACTTCACACAGTTCTGTAAGATAGGTAACGTTGCCTACAACCGACTTATCCCAAATAGGGAGCCAATCGGCCAATATAACAATTAACACGCGGTACGCTAGTTGGGTATTACAGTGCTGACAATGCGATGTTTTTGTATCGAACGTGCGTGCGGTTTTATCCATATTTTGAGTAACCGGTTTTTTCTTTTGAGTCATCAGTCTTCTGACTGGCTTAGTCCGGCCTGCCACAAATTGCTCTCCTGTCCCATTCTCTCCATCCCATAGCAGCACTTGCAGCCTACGTCTTCAGTTATTTGGTGGGTGTATTAAAATCTCTGTTTGCCTCTACAGCCTTTACCCTCTACCTTTAGTACAAATGGTGTCTTAACAAATGTCCTGTCATCCTGTTCCTTCTCCTTAACAGTGTTTTACACATATTCCTCTCCTCTCCGATTCTGCGCAAAACCTGTAGGGTGTACAGGATCCTAAATTTAATACACAGAGCTACCACCTGTGGCAGCAACAATGGCACTAACACGGTTGGTCGTAGAGGTGAACTGGTGTCGGATGTCTGTCGCGGTTCATAAATCGCACTGACTGGTCCGTGTTGGCGTACAAGTTTCTTGGTCTCTCTTAACCATATGTTTTCAGTAGGATGCGAGATTTTGAGAACGTGCTGGATGTGGCAACTGTAGGTATATGTTACTCGACGAGAGGACACAGCCACTGGCATTAACACGTCAGAAATGTAGCGGCCTTGATCAGCAACTATGCACATCATAGAGTGATAGTGTTATGCACCCAAAGACATGCCATACCATCACGCCAAGCGGTGATCCCCAATGACGATAAAGAGAGCAGTCTGGCAAAGTCGGTTCTCCTCGGAGCCTCCACACATGGATGCGTCCGTAGTGAAGCATACTGTACGCCACGGCAGAACTCGCCTACAGAGATGACGTGCTGGGCCCGTGTCTGCGCTGGATGCTCCGTGGCCGGCGCCTCTCTCTGCTGCCGCGTCAAGAGAAGCTGCGACAGTGGTCGCCCTCCTGACAATCCGTGCTGCTCCAGATCACACATCACCGTCAGTGTGAACGCTCGTCTAGCTGCAGACAAAGGCACTTCCTGACTAACGGTATGTGACGTGTCCACGAACATGCACGGCTAAGGAATAATATGCCATGACCTGTAGAGCTAGTCAAATGGACCCGCTGATTTCCTGCAAGCGTTGACTATTGCCTTTATGTTTCTATATCTACATCATATTACTCAAGCCACCTAACCGCATGTGCGAAGGAGTACTTCTGTAACCGTCTACCACTGGAATTTGTTGAGCATCTCTGTAAAACTCTCGTGCCGACTAAACGATCGTGTCACGAAACGCGCGGCTCTTCGATGGATCTTCTTTTTCTTCCATCTCTCTTACCTGATAAGACTCCCAGATTGATGAACAACACTCAAGGGTCGGTCGATCAAGCGCCTTGTAAGCCACTTCCTTAGTGAAAGATGGATGCGTTACATTTGTTTAAGATTCTTCCCATGAATCTCAGTCTGGCATCCGCTTTTCCTACTACAAGCGGAGCATGTCCTTTCGCGTAATCTTTGTAGACTCTCACAGTTGTCTCATGATACTGATGCCTTTCCACCTGCTAAGCGATTGTAGTTGATTTTCTATTCAGCGTTCGGTTACTTCGACGTTCGTACGATGATTGAAAGGAGGGATCGTATTACGACCTTCCACGCTGAAACAATCTGTGTCTATTTGTCCCATATTCGCTTGATATTGGAGGGAGCCCGACTAACGTGAACAGCAATATCTCTGAACGACAATAGGCTTTTCTCTACGTGTGCATCTATACTGGACAGGCCGTCTTATGGCGTGTGACGGATATGAAGACTTTAAACCTAGTACAAGCATCTGCTCCAAACGGAAATTACTCATGCAGCAGATGCGCTATTTGTTGCGGTATATTTAGCTGCAATACGCCGTTTCAAGGCAATGGCGCATTGAAGTTTAATCACAAACACGCATCAAGGAAAAAAGCCTCCAAGAAATGCCATGATACCCAAGACAAAAGGCGAAAATCGTATGACTACGGCGTAGTGTAATGGGTAATGTCGTGAATTACAGAGTTGAAGGTAACAGCTTTGCGTCCCGCTATATGCCAATTTTTACAATCTTTGTTATTAACACATTCTGACACTTTCCTACAAATATAATACTGGAATGCCCTGCAATGTTCTATGTTCTTTATATTTCCGACTGATTTGAAAACGAAATATGAAATAAATATTTCGCTGATCATTTCCGAATATGTGACCTAAGAGGATAGCTTAAATTGTTGCGAATAAAATGAGGAGCAATGAAATTCAAATTCTTCATTGTGACGAATGTTTCACTGTTTATTTCGGAATATGTGGTAATTTCTGAGTGTTTGGTTGGGCAAGAACCTAAGAATACAGCTTAAACCCAGGGAATCGAACGAGCAGCAATGACATTTATAATTCGTCGCTTGTCACAAATATTTGCTATTCATTTCGAAATACACCGCTATATCCAAATGCGTGGTGAGGCAGGAACCGAAGAGAACAGCTTAAAATGCTGCAAGTTAAAAGAGCAACAACAGCGTTCACATTCTTCGTCGTCACAAATATTCAACTGTTTGAGTAAGGGAGAGCAGGCTTTGCTCAAGGCGAGGTGCTTCCTACGCCATTTCCGTTTGTAGCAGATGCGTGTTGTAGTTTTAACGCCTTGTTATAACGAAGGGTACTTTGATGTCACTATATACTTGCCCCCCCCACCCCCACCCCACCCCACCCCACCCACTACCCGCACGAACCCTCCCCTTCTTCTCCCATTCGTGAATGACGCGTGAGAAGAATAAGTCTCGACAAACGTCCGTATTACCTCTAATTTCTCATGTCTTCTCGTTGTCGTTATATCGTAAGAACTATGTGGGGGAAGTAATATGTTCACTGACTCTTCCGGGAATGTACGTACTCGGGATATTTGCAGTAAAATTCTCATTAATGCAGAACGCCTCTCTTGCAGCGTGTGCCAATTAAGTTTTGCTGAGCGATTATGAAACATTTTCGCGATTACTGAAGGACGCTCAGTGTTACCGGAACTTCAGAGTGGCGGCGACGACCTTGTCATTTTAGCACTTGAGTGCTTAATTTTGTGTGTTCTGCTGTTGCGACTTTTCGAATAGTGTGTACAGCGATTTACCCCAAAGCAGGTGTTACTGGGGAGCTTATAATGAGTTGGAGAAGGTGATTGTTAAAGAAATGGGCTGGGCGATGTTTATTAAATTGGTAATAAAATGTATTCTCTTTTTGTCAACTGGAATACTCTCAGTTCGAAATTTTTATCCTCAGAAATTGGCGAAGTCGTTATAAGGACCAGTTGGAAGTAGAACAGATACCATTGGTGATTTAGCAGCTCTCGCAGAATGAAATTACCATAAAATCCAGACCATTAGCTGCTTACAGGCGTTGATAAACATCACGGGAACAGTTGAAAATGTGAGCCCCGACCGGGACTCGAACTCGGGATCTCCTGCCTATATGGCAGACGCTCTATCCGACTGAGCCATCGAGAACACAGAGTGTAATGTGAATGCAGGAACTTATCTCTGGCACGCTCCCCGTGAGACCCACATTTCCAACTTACTGTCCACACACTACATTTGTAGTGCCCCTGCCCACTATACTCATTACTCGAGGCAGTCAATCTACCGATTCCCGTAAGAGTTTCAGCACTGTGAGTGCATCCGCACTGAAGATCATTGGCCTTGTCCGAAAGAACAGATATCGTCTTCATATAGATAAGGCTTGCCGGCCAATGATCTTCTTCAGTGCGGATGCATTTATCAATGCCTGTAACCAGTTAATGGCCTGGATTTCATTGTAATTTCGTTAGCACATTATGTTTGCAATCCAGAGATGGAATCTAGAAATTTATCTGAAAACAATTCACCACTTTTGTTCACCTTTTGCACGTTTATGGTACACACTTAGATGTAACAATTTGTGCTCTAGTACGTTGCTCTTTATAAGCGTGTTTGAGAAACGAGGTTCAAAGTTTCACGAACCGATTGAACAACATACGAGAGCGCAGCCGGCGACTAACTATACCAGTGCAAGGCTGCGAAACTGCGAAATACATTGCAGTCTCGTCATGTGACTGCGAATCTGTGCGAAATGCATTGCAGTCTCGTCATGTTTTTCTTTTCTAATCTTCCACCAAACACTTGTACTGCTACAACGAATCAAGTTTCTTCAAAATGAAGTAATAATAGAAATAAAGAAATTGAAGAAGTAATTAACACCTTAAAAATAATAAAGCTAGTGAAGACGACTATTAAAGCGGACTCATTCTGAAATAGTTTGTAGCAAAAATAACAACTGAGTTAAAACTAATCTTTGAAGAAATCTGCAAAACCGAAAAAATCCCAGGAGAGTGGAAGGTAACCTTGATATACCCACAAAATAAAAAACCAATAAACAACGTATTAACAACTACACAGGAAATTATTTGCTGCTAATTGCGTATTAATTATTTTCCTGCATTCTACTGAGCAGAATAGGAACAACACTCGACAATAATCTAGGTGAATCTCAAGGCGGTTTTAGAAGGTCATCCTGTGAACAAATATTTAATCCGAGAACGATCATTCGCTACAGATTACTGAATTCAAAAGAAACTGTAATAATATTTGTTGATTTCAAAGAGGTCTTTGATTCTGTTGACATAGAAATTTTAGGTAATATAATCCGAGAATTTGATGTAAACTTTAAATTAGCTAATCTGTTCCGTAAAACACTAATAGATACATTATGTAAAATGAAATTTATTGGAGGAATATCACAGACATTCGATGCAAACACCGGTGTACTGCCAGGTTGTCTATCTCCAGTTCATTTTAACTGTGTTCTAGCAATACAGTGAGAATTTGGAATGAAAACTATATGAATAGGTCTACGAGATTTCACCAGTAGGGTTGAGATGAGAAAACAAAGATATTGGAATACACTGTCTCGAATTTTCAGACAACTTTGCTATACTTTCTGAAAATGTGACATCTGCTGTAACATAAATTAATCTTCAAAAAGAAATAACCAATACGACCGGCGTAAGAACTTCTGCTGAAAGAAACACATTTTACGAACTTGTATTGCTTTTCAGTGCCACCATAAATCGAGTAGGTAATGGAGTGTTTCTCACTTTGTTCTCATACGTTCGTAAAACTTGTCTGGTTGTTTCAGTAACTGAGGAAAAGTGTATGGATGGTATTGGCCACAGATATAGCTCATTCATATGCATTCGGAGCCCTTTTAATAGTAAAAGACGCAATGCAGGACTTATCTCTAAGCACAGATGTGTCGCGGCATTCATCCCGCCAAAAACCGACGAGGGAGAGATCTGGCACACTGTGACAAAGCTGTCGGCCGATGTTAGCGGGCGATATCTGGCGATGCGGTCTGAGCCAGTGTTGTCGGCGCTACTGTGAGCGCAATTTTTGCCGCTCGACGGGTGACGCTGTCAAATGGTTCAAATGGCTCTGAGCACTATGGGACTTAACTTCTGTGGTCATCAGTCCCCTAGAACTTAGAATTACTTAAACCTAACTAACCTAAGGACATCACACACATCCATGCCCGAGGCAGGATTCGAACCTGCGACCGTAGCAGCCCCGCGGTTCCGGACTGCGCGCCTAGAACCACTAGACCGTTGACGCTGTCGTACGGTATTCAGCTGGCTAGTAAAACTTCGAATTTCGATTTCTCGAACACACTTGCGAACTGCACTGTACTAGGGCAGCATTTGTTATACCCTCGTATGTGTTGTAACAGTGCGAAAGACGACCGAAATCGATGGCGTGCTGAGTGTATGCTTCCCTTGTCAGTGCCATCTTATTGATATAAGGGGCGATCAAAAGTTTCTGTTTCAGGGTATTGCCGCAGCGCGACTCCGAGGTGGGTATATAAGGGCCGACATGTAGGCAAGACATTCATGTGACTTTCATGTCTTTCAGACGTGCGGGCGATAAGTGTGGAAACGTGAAGTATAACGACGTTATTACAAAATCCGTCCAAACAGGACCAGTGTGCTGTTATTCTTTTCTTGGCTGCCGAAGGATAAACACCGGTAGTCATCCATCGGAGAATGAAGAAGGTGTATGAGCCTGCATGTCTGTCGAAAACCAACATAGTGGAATGGTGCTCCAAGTTCCCTTCTGCTCATGATAACGCATTTCCCAATTTCACAAATGACATACCGCAAAAGTTAGGTCAACTCAGGTGGCAATCAATAGAGCACCCGCCCTATAGTCCATGTCTCTGTCATTGCTATTATCCGACTTCTTAGAAAAGGCCTTAAAGGGTCGACGATCTCTATCGGACCAGAATGTGCAGCAGGCAGTTAGGAGCTTCTTCACGAAGTTCAAAATGGCTCTGAGCACTATGGGACTTAACATCTGAGGTCATCAGTCCCCTAGAATCTAGAACTACTTAAACCTAACTAACCTAAGGACCTCACACACATCCATGCCCGAGGCAGGATTCGAACGTGCGACCGTAGCGGTCGCGCGGTGCTAGACTGTAGCGCCTAGAACCGCTCGTCTTCACGAAGCAAGGAGCGGTTTTTACCAGTGGGTATCTTCAATGTGGTATGACGTTTGGACGACTGCATCAACGCTCACGACAGTTTTGCGTGACTGACAGATCGATTCTGGACTTCTTGCTCGCCGCTTATACATGGCAGTCATGCGTTTTGTAACTCTATTTTTAGAGTTGTTGATTTTTACTTTGTCCCACAGGGCTATTTCATCAGTACTGTAGTCCAAAAGTTTATCTGAATCCACCGATTACCAGTTCTTTCTTGTGTAATGACTCTATTAAGTCGTCTAGCAGAGCCTCATATGTCGCTAAGAACCTGTACTGCTTGGATCTCAGCGTGAACATCGCGCTGTTAAAAAATGGAGAAGAGTATTGTGACATACTATAGCTGGAAGTCATTTGCTTCCTCGTGGCATTGCCGTCATCCTGAAGAGACGTGTCATTTGTCTACCGCCACTGAGGTCGGCTGCTCGCCGAGCCAGGGCATGCCCCAGCGAACGACCTCGCGGCTTGGCGCGGCGCAGTGCGGTTTATTTGGCCTGTACCAGGGGGGCAGGCGGGCAGTGTTTGCCAGCGACGCGGAGAGCCGCTGACGAGACGCAGCTTGCTGGACCGCTGTCCACACAGCCCGTTATTTACTGCCCGTCTGGGCTGGGCGCGAGCCCAAACTACCTCCGCGTCACTTGGCTGACACCATCCAGGGGACTCGTGACACACTCCACATGTGCTGCTAATCACGGCACTGATGGTCATTGAAACTGCACCGACGTGAAGACAGCCTGCAACACCATCTACACTCCGTATGTAAGGAAAAATTACCCACCGGGTTCCTCATACAGATTTCGCATTTGAATGTTGGTTGACTAGGGAGACGTTAAGTTCGCCGCGCTGACACCTCCGTGACGTCATTATGACGTATTCGAGGCCCACGAGTAAGACAGGCCGTGGCGCCTACGTCAAAGCACCTGACTGCTGATCTTACGAGTGCCAGTAGCCGTCTCCGGTAGGGAGCGAGTGACTATTTCACACGAATTTAAAAATTCTTGACTGCTTGTTTAAATGCATGCACACGACAAAATTAAGAACTTTAGTCGGTACCTTTTCAATTAAAAAATGATTTCTCGTGGGCTGTGCACGAAGCCGAGCCTTCGCGCAAAATTTGACGGACAGGCCTATTAGTGTGACGTCACAAGATCGTTGTAGGGCCCGTATATCTCGTTGGCCTCTGATGTACTAGCGCCCAATTTCGACCATTCGAGAATCTATCGACTTTCACGGTCGTATCAAGTCTGAGCGCGGTAAGCGTCATGTGGCACGAAGCTCACGTATGGTTTGTTTGGTGCAGTAAGTAAATATCCTTAGAAATAATATGGTGGTTGCTGTTTTCGATACATAATTTCTTCCAAGCATGAAAGAAATGTGCGACTAACCAGCTTACATCTATTTCAGAAATGCTGTGTGCAAATGCACAATCATTGTATGTGCATCATCAGCATTAATAAACAGAAACGTATTTATAGGTTGCGCAACATTGGCAAGTCACGTCTTGCCTCGTCTTACTCGATTTGACCAGTTTATCGAATTTATTTTCATTGGTCAGTTTTTTCGTTTGAGGACTATATACACGACGTAGCATCGTTCACTTACGTATACAAAAACGTTTGCACGCGAGAAAAAAAAGAGTGTTACCTTAACACTCTTCTGAAACAGAAAAATTATTGTAAACTTGGATGATGATGATGATGATGATGATTTTGGGCGCTCAGCTGCGCGGTCATCAGCGTTCGTACAAAGTTTCAGATTTTACACAGTCCAATTTTTCCACAATCCAATCTAGCCACTGTCACAAATGATGATGAAGTGATGAAGACAACACAAACATCCAATCCCCGGGCAGAGAAAAATCCCCACCCCGGCCGGGAATCTAACCCTGGACTCCGTGATCCAGACGCAGCAACGCTAGCCACTAGACCACGAGCTGCGGACTGTAAACTTGGAGTATCATTGCAACTGTGTTATCCCTTCTTGCACGCGAACAAAAGCAGCAACTCATACTTTCAGATGGTAGAATCATTGCGATTTTGGAGACTTTTGTTGACTTTTTTTGTCTGTGAGGATGAGAACCTTACAACTTCATAATCGTTATTATATATGAATTATAAGAAGTACTTAACAGTAAGTTCCTCCAGCGGTTAAAGTGTTTTGGTTGTCTAAAGTAGGTTACGTTCTAATTTGCGCGAAAAGTTATAATACAACACGAGAAAAGTAAACTTCTTTCTTTCCACGCGAAAGTAACTGAAAGAGCGAGAAAAAACAGCAGCAGGAACATTCATGTATCAATACCAGAATACATTTCTTTTTCATATGTTCTTTCATTGAAAATGTTCCTGTTTGGTAAAAAAGTCTCCTAAAACAACTAGCTCTAAATTTTCCTTTGTACTTTGTAGGAGGCTGAGGCTAAGTTTCTTTTATTACTTTTTCAGATGTGTCGGTCTTTTCTGTCGTTTTTATTCTGAGTGACGCCTAGTTTGTTTTATCAGGTGATGAGCATGTTCTGTGTATTAACTGGAATATGCTTGTTTCACGCTTGATTTATTAACAATGAGAAGTCACTGGGACAGAGCGCTCTTATATCTGTATGTACATTTAACACGAATATCACGGAACATAGTTTTTATGAATTAATAAGAAGATATCAGAATATTTCAGAAAAATGAAGGTAAGAAAAAAAATTAGAAGTAGCAGGGCGCGAACAAGTGCTCCTAGTAAATTTATCTTCGTTACACCACACTCCTAACCACTATGTCATCATCGACGCTCACAAATCGTGACTTAGATTTGTACTTATACCTGCTAAAGGCTGTCACCACCGATACCTCTTTATCGTACCAGTAAGGACGCGTTTTCGAGGGATCCTAAATATTTGAAGCAACATTTACTCGTAGGACATACGTTGTAATTCAAAACCTATCAAATACAAGTTCCAACCAAAAGACAAAGTCCAATATGGCTTCTCCCACTTCTCAGAACTCGACACGACCACGAAATTCGACAGACATCGCAAACGTTCGAAACTGAGCACGTCCACATTATAGTGACACTACGGAGAATATCACCGACCTGAACCCAGTTGGCTATCAGAAGATCGTGTTATGCCTCTAATAAGAAAGAGAAACTACTAACACTTTTTGGAATTCGACAGGCGCTAGATTGTGACCTACCGAGACTGCGATTTACCTCTCTGCGACATTCCAGATCGCAGTGGCCAGGATCCCACAACTGTCATCCAAATACAAAATCTGCCGGTTCAGGGCCGTGGAGCTCAACATCATACAGAATACCAACAAACGCACGTGACTAGCACAGCAGAGGACACGCGTATTGTTAGCTCGAGGTTACAGGATAGTACAATTGCATTACATACCTTGAGTGAGGAAAGTGGGACAAGCATACATACAGACTCATCGAGTACAACTGGGACACCACGGACTGTCAGCATGGGTCCTTGTTGCAGATCCCCATGACGCAGTAAAACAGTGGCACACAGGCGAGCCGGCCGCTTTGGTCGAGCGGTTCTAGGCGCTTCAGTCCGGAACCGCGCTGCTGCTACGGTCGCAGGTTCGAATCCTGCCTCGGGCATGGATGTGTGTGTGATGTCCTTAAGTTAGGTTTAAGTAGTTCTAAGTCGAGGGGACTGAGGACCTCAGATGTCAAGTCACATAGTGCTTAGAGCCATTACACAGGCGAAAATACTGGACACACGGGTGGCACCGCTACTTCTTTTCAGAACAGTCCTGGTGCAACATCCAGCATCAGTATGGACGTATCCGTGTGTGGAGGCCCCGAGGTCAATCAGCGTCGCCATATTAAGTTCGGCATTCTGTTATGGAATAGCCACCTAGCGTAATGGTATGTGGTGCCTCTGGGTAAACCACACGATCAGCTTATTGGGACAGCAGTGGTTACGTTTCTAAAGTATTAAGGCCGGTGGCTGTGCCTTCTCGTTGAAATTTCCCTAACGTTATGTTTCAACGAGATAAAACGGGAACGCATGTTTCTCATGCTCTCCTCACCTACCTCGACATAGAGGGTGTTCGACTGTAGCCATGGTCATCGTGTTCTTCAGATGTCTATCTCATGTAAAAGATCAGGTCATCGAGTATTACCACTTGCGGGCCACTGCGATTAACGAAGATTGGCTCACAGTTGAAGCAGTACAGAATGACGTACTCGTATCTGTGATCCAAGCTCTGCTCGTCTCGATACCCAGCCGCTTTAGAGCCGATGTTGCTGCCAAAGGTGTAGCTCCGTGCAGTAAATTTCGCGCCCTGTTCATCCCTAAATCACTTCAAATTGAATCATGTCTTCTTCCTACCGTAGAGGCACAACACGTAAAATTTCGTTATTTGCTGTGCTTTTGGAGTTGCAATTTTGATGGCTAGCAGTGCAGCTGCTGAGCAAAGGCCGCCACCAAAGCTATCGTAGAAGCTCCACTATAAGGGGTGATCAAAAAGCTTCCTCTCGAAGACTGTGCAGTCGTGAATCAATAAGACAGTCGGGCAAGATCACTGTGAATATTGAGCCAATCATTGCAAGGACGCATCGGGTTGAAGATAACTCGTTTGGTAAAAACACAGTGTCCTGCAGTGTGAAGAAGTCCGTTACTGTCTGCTGCACATCCCCATCTGGCAAGAACCGTCGACTCTTGAGAGCGTTACCATGAAGCAGCAGCACCCGTTGGTGCCGCATTCCACAACGTTGGTTTTTGACGGACACGCTGCCCCATACACGTTCTTCATTCTCTGACGGATGTCTACCGGTGTTCGTAACAGCACATCGGTTCTGTTGGGACGCATTTCGTAACAACGTCGCCGTAGTTCACGTTTCCGCATTTATCGCATGCACGCCGGAAAGACACGAATGCAACTCTAATCCGTTTCCTACCCGTCGTTGCTTATATACCGGCAATTTGAATCATGCTTCGTTGCATATACGCTGCGGCAACGCCTTCAGACGGAAACTTCTTGATCGCCCAACACAGAAACTGCAAACGTTTGTTTAGTTTCAATAGATTAATTCTGCTCTACAATTTTTTATTTGCCGGTAGTGCTAGAGAACCGTACGTGTAGACTCAATTCACTGAAAAAAAGCAGCAGCTGCTTTGCTCGTTGTTTCATTTTACTTATTTGGAGCCTTCCATTATCTTCAGATTGCCTTATACCACTGCACCTTTATCAACTACATTTTGAATGTTACAGCTGTCCTTCGCGGAACTCAACATATTTTTTAAGTTGTAAGCGGATCAGTGCTGAAGCAGTTAATTTCCTCCTTTGGGTGCCGACTCCGAACCGTCGATAGTCGGAGTCGAAGGTTCGCCGGCGACCTCTGCTCCCTGTGGAAGATTGACAGGTCTAGGAGACGCTGATCCCTGGTGCGCCGACTCCCTCACTTCTCCACAGTAAGCAAGATGAGCAGTCGCGCCTGCGCACCGTTGTGTCGGTTCACATCTTCGACGGGAATGCAGCCGCCAGTCAGCCTGTCGCGGTCCGCTGCAGATGTATTCGTTACACTCAGCGAGCATTCACCTCACTCTGCTGAGTTCATCCTAGAGAGAACAGCGCATGCTAACATGAAGACCGGACACTGCCACCAGCAAAACTTGCACGGGAGAACCAGGGGGTGAAATCTGCCTCACGGCATGTGTAAACTCATTGGGGATCTTACAGGAACCTGTAGATTTTAGTAACCTGTGGGATCGAAAGAGTATGAAACCTTTATTTGCTACCAGTTCTAGTCGGTGTAGTTACCGTTTGTTTGGTGTATAAAAATGATATTCTTCATATCATTGAGATATAGTTCATAAGCGGTCGGGAGCCTTGTTAGGATTGTACTTAAAATTTCTACGAGGGCATGTTGATAAGTAATGCCTCCTGGTTTTTTTTTTACGTTAAACTCTTAAAGCTTTTTAAATAAAACAAACTTTATTAACATTCTACATCGTTATTTGTCATGTCCATAGATTTATTTCTCAACATAGTCACCCTGGCGACGAACACATTCTTCCTAACGAGAGACCAGAGCCATGACCTGAGCTCTGTCTGCACTGCTTCATCACTTTCAACGTGAAGCCTCGAAGATGTTCTTTGAGTTTTGGAGACGGATGAAAATCAGACGGGGCCATGTCGGGGCTGCATGGAGTATTATCCGAGACAATCAACCCAAGGCGTCAGATTGTAACCAGTGTTGCACCGCTCGCTTGTGTTCTGGCATTGTCATGCTGAAGGAGAGGGTACTTTGTGTCTGGACGAAGTATTCGAATTCGTGCTTTCAGTTTTCTGGAGGTCTCTCAGTTCCTTATAGAGTTTAGGAATGAATTCCAAATACATCAGACCTTGAACATCCCAGAACACTGTGAATATGACTTTGCCTGCCAACGGCATGTTCTTGAACATTTTTGGCGCCAATGGTTGTTTGTGGCGGAAGTCCATTGATTCCTCTTTTTTTGGGGTCAAACAGGTGCACTCAGCTTTCATCAGTGATGTTAAGGAACCCATCATCCTCATACTCAAAACGCAAAAGAAATTGTTGACGGATATCCGGTCTCCTCTTCCATGTGAGGTGTGAGTATTCGAGGCACGCACAGTGCACACAGTTTTGTGTACCGTAGTTCTGCAGTGGCGGACTGTACACGTTCTCGTGATATGCTACACGTACCTGAGAGCTGTGTCTGTATTATCCGAAGGTTTTCTCATATGATTTCTTCAATCTAATTTCGATGTGTCTCATTGGCTGCAGTACACTGTCGTCCAATCCGAACTCTGTCACACACCTTGTGGTTAGCACCACCGTTTCCGTCATTATGAGCACGAGCTACCCAACGTCACACATTACTGATGTAAGTACGATCATCTCCGTACATAACTTTCATTCTTCAACGGCCTTCTATAGGAAGCACGTTTTCTTCCGTTGGAAATTCGATTACAGCATGCTGTTTCCCACGCGCCGACATAGTTACGTCACATATCGCCATGTTACACATTTAAGTTCGGAGCCCTCTAGCGGCAGGGCGCTGGAAGTCGGGTCAGCGAACCTGGAAACTTGACCGATTAGTATGCGTAACTAGTAATACCTCAGCGATATTGAGAACAAAATAAAAAAACTCGGAGGTATTACTTTTCTGCACGCACTGGTATTAATCAACATTGTACTGTGCTATACCGGTTCCATTCTTGAATTATAACCGAAACACACTTTAACAAGACTAACACCCAATTGTCGACGAAAACAAGGGGATATTAAATGAGGAAATATACACGTGTTGTACAACTTTGTATCGTTGTAACACTTAAAGAGAATGTAATTCTGCCTCTTGCTCTTATGGACAATCCGGTCTAAGCGCGAAACTGATTTAGAACAACACCACAAGAAGTAAAGAAGGTAGATTACGATTAAACGCCAAAGGGCGGCGTAGTAATCACAGACGGAGACGTCACTAAATGTTGTGCGGCCGTCTCAGAATCATAAGGTCATCAAGGTTAACGAACATCGTTTCTCAAACTGTTATGATAACAAATAACCGAGCCGACGTAGAACATGGATATACGACAGCGTTTTATTCACGGCCGTACGGCTGGAAACAAGGACCTTACCGAAACAGTTCTATAGTGACGTCATCCAGAACAATGGCTTTAAACTGACAGACTATCTGACGACTGTTTTTACGTTTACTAAACATTCTGTTTCACTGTTCTTCGCCTATTTTTTCACAACATAGCAATATTCATCGTCGATTCTTTAATCCTGCAATTTGACATATATTCCGCAATTACTACTACAGAACTTCGTTTGAAATAATTTTTGTGCCAATATTTGTAGATCTTAAGAAAAAGAAGGTGAAACATATGATACCTGTATACATGAGATAGCCATAGATTTTTAATTACAAAGTCGAAAAAATCGAGCTTTGACTGTGAAGCTTGGTATTTGTCCTTCTCGCCATATTCACCCTTCAACGCCACACATTTTTCCCAACGATGTGTAACTTGATGGATACCTTATCTACAGAGGTCTGTATTTTGATTGTTCAAGTAAGGTCCCAAATTGAAAGCTGTCTCGTTGTCGTGCCGGCAGTGCTGGCCTTGCAGTGATTTCTTCAAACGAGGAAAGATTGACCAAGCCGAGAATTAGAGCTAATATAATAGTTACTGACAATCATTCTTCCCACACGCCATTTCCGAGTGGAACAGGAAAGGGGGAATCAGTTAATGATACCAGAAATAGAGACCGCCACAAGCCAGCAGATGGTTTGCGGAGTATTGATTTAGATGTAGATCACTGTGGTACGAATGTCTTCGAGCATCAAAGGCTCCACTGCTCCAGTTCTTCAGAAAGAGGTTGTCTACCACTTCGTTCTTCGTCATTCAGAACTGCTTCACCATACTTAGAGCGTCTGCGCTACCTAACTACTGGGTCATCTGACAGTGTATTCTTGCTATATACGTCCTCCGACTCAGCATGGATTGTTACAGGTGCCTTTAAGGAAAAATAATTGCTATACAATACTACAGTTTGAGTGGGTTGTGCCATTTTTTTACTTTTTTTTTGCCTTTTCTAGAAGCCTATTACCGGGATCTAGGTGTGTGACAGGAATTCGGAACTGTACCTTCAAACAACCGTAACATTAAATAAGCAACTTTGTTTTTTGCGAGGTGGTAATTAATACTCTACTGCTGCCCTTGTGTGAACAGCATCGACAAATCGGACGAACTGTGTGTCAGGACACTTCTGCTGTGTGCATCGCCCGCGGATTTGTTATTCTATACGGAAGCCATGTGTCCGCTATGGATATGTGGCCGGGAGTAATGTCTTTAGCGGAGCAGTTTGCATAATTAACGCAGCTGTGGCAGCGGAGCGTGTGACGCGGCAGTTTATGCAGCTGGCGCGCTTTTTGCGCCTGTGGCGTAGGCAGCCCTCCCGCTATCTGTGGCGGGCACGCAGCCCTGCCCCGACCTGCGCACTGGCAGGCGCATTGCGGCAACTGCGCAGCGCAGCTAACCGGCAAGTCCACACTGAACGACGGCAAGCGGGAGTTGCTACGGCGGGCAATCAAGCGCGGATCCAGCAAACAAGAGGGGCGGTGGTGGGGGGACAGGGGAGGGGGAGGGGAAAGTTTCATAGGGACCATGAACCGCCCCGCCCCTCACATCTCAGCAATCTTTTATGTATATCAGTTTCCAAATTACTTACGTGAAGAACTTCTTACCCAAGATCGCTATAAAAACTTCACTGTAGATAATCGGTTTCGGTAAAACTAAGTTGCCATCTTCAGGTCTTCATTGAGGTTATTGCAAACATCGTGTCCCAGCTGCACAAAAAATCTTTCCATTGAATTTCCAGGTAAATGAAATGAGCGGTTATCTACGATAAAGTTCGTTATAGTGATCTCGCCTAACAAGTTGTTCTTCTCCTAAGTAATCACAATAGATCGCCCCTTCAAGCACAATATGAGTAAACTGACGTTTCCAAATTTCGCAGCTAATTTTTTTGGGAAAAACATTTACCATGAGAACTGAGTGTCTAAAAATGTTTCATGTGGTTTGCTTTTAAACTGTTTGCGTGAGGGTCTAACGATGTGGGTGCGTTGCGGCCTGGCCATCTGAAAACATCGTTCTGACTATGTAAAGACGTCCGTCCACAGGGCGACTGTACCCACTGCCAACGACAAATCTGACGCCGTTCGTGAGTTCGCAGATGGAACGGGCAAATTACTTGAAGCTAACTGGCAACTGAAAGGGAAAGACCTCCCACAAAGAAAATTAACAGGAAGACTGACATACCGAATGTAGGCTTAAACGACTAGCAGAAACAACTTTCTCCCCATTTAGATACTCACGTACCCTAGATCTGCAGACCCGTGTTCACATTAGAATTGCTAAGAGAAGTAATCGTAATGGGTAATATACGCTTCGATTTTATGTCGTATAAATTATGGTAGTTGTAAGATAGCTGCATGTACAAGGAGATGAAAATTTTGGGCATACGAAGGTTTAGATTCTGGGGAAGCACAGTTCATTACTCTCGTGCCACCCCATCCCCAGCTCCTCCACCCCCCCCCCCCACTCTCGGAAGATGCCTATTAATAATACTAACAATAATACCAGTAAACTGCTTGAATATAATAATAATAATAATAAATTGTTGAATTGCAATATTACATATAAAACAATTTGCTATAGTAATGGCTATTTGCTTACATCAGTGCTTAGTACATCACTTGAAGCAATCATCGGAAAATTTGAGCATTAAATGTCATGCCACTTATTTAAGAACTATAATGAGAACGGACTCTTACAACTTTATTTTATCCATGTTCGATCTTGTGAACGTCGCGCCATTAATGATAGTTGGTGAATGACGCAATTAGCCACAATTACTTCTTAAATGTTATATTTTAGTTCCATAACGGGTTTCGGGCTACCATACCTATCTTCAAATGGCTAACATTTTCAGTTACATAGACGGTTTCATGTCGTCTGCTCCCACACTGCACAAGAACATTGGAGTATTTAGCACCACTTTATAAGTTGTTTCATTAATAAAAACACGCTAAAGTGCTTGCATTTATTTAGATGCAATGCGATAGAACTGTGTTCAGTAGATGGCGATTTGTTTTGTTGTGGTCCATGTGGTCATTTAGGTGAACACATTTATCTCGCATTATATCTAAATAAATGCAAGCACTTTAGAGTGTTTTTATTAATGAGACAACTTATAACGTGGTACTAAATACTCCATTGTTCTTGTGCAGTTTGGGAGCCGACGACACGCTGTTGATCAGACCGTCTATGTAACTGAAAATGTTAGCCATCTGAAGGTGGGCGTGGTAGCCGGAAATCTGTTGTGGAACTAAAATATAACATTTGAAAAGTATTTGTGGCACGAGAGTAATGAACTGTGATCCCCCAGAATCACAACCTGCGTCTGCCCAAAATTTTCGTTTCTTTGCAAATCCGTGACCTTAGCTACTTAACAACGATACCCACAGTGGCTACGGACGTTGCTTATATTTCTCACAGCGAACATCTCGTGTGTGTGCCAAAATGTGGGTTTACGTCCAAAGGTCTTTTCTCACCTCTAGCGTAGAAACACAACACTATCCATGACCTGATATAGCTAACAGTGGCTTTCATAGGTGTCTACTCACCTACACACGGCAACCACTTTGATTTTCCTAAATTATGCTGTATGATGTTAGAAATGTTGTTCCCAACTTGGATTTTAAAAAACATCAAATGGTCTCATTGAACAAAAATATATGTTGTAACGCTTGACATCTTTTTAGTCTTTTGTTATTAACTCATGTGAAATGGGTCAGCTTTTCACGGCCGATATTTACATCCTTGGTGATTTATGTTTTATTGGCATTGAGCCGTCGTCTGAGGCATTTTTCTAAACCAAAAGTTTCGCCCGTCCCCTAGTGCTGGAGACATTCTCACAGGCTGTAAAGATGTAGTTATTAGATTTTCAGCTCTAAATATTGGTGGATCGTGCTTGATCATTTAATAACTACTTCAAGAAGAAACGGCTGCTCTGACGTAAACATAAGTAGCGCACTACATTCTAAGTCATGTAAAAGAACCAGCTGCTTCCTATCAGTCGTAAACAAAGTCGTACCAGGAGACCACTGAGAAGACACGGAATTGACACAATGCTCACACAAATATTTGAATACTGCAATGGACTTAACGTCTTCCGCTTGCCACGGCACGTATTTACAAAATCCCTTGCCCGTGGCGTCAAGTGCACATAAGAACTACTAAAAGAAGCAACACAGCCCAGCTTAAGAGCAAAAAAGGCAAAATAAATTATCGTCTGGGCAACACGAATAAATCGGCTGTAAGTCGGCAGCGCAGATCATACACTGGGCCCAGGGAACCACAAGATTCGTTTTCAGATATTCTGCTTTTATCAGTATCGGATAATTACTGATGTAAGATTATAGAGAGGCCACAGAAATTCAAAAAGACAAAACGTCTTTAATAGGCGAGGAGTATGGCTAAACTAAACAAACTGTGGGCCTTAGAGCTAAATAAATGGAACAGCTGTAACTCTTCTGCAGAACAAATTCCGTAACACACGTCGGTACGAGTCTGCAATCTGCGTCAGCGCTGACATGACATCACCACCCGACGTTGCGCGGCTGCGTACAAACAGTCTGATTCGCTGACACTATTTAAAAATTAACTAACTACACATTAAAAGCCTCGGACGATGTCTACAGCATTAGGAGACGAAACGTCAGGCACAGGAAAATGCTGTAGACCACGGCGTAATGCCCATACAACATAAATCACCAAGGGCTGATGTAGGAGTTGCTTCTCAATACGTGCAACAAAAGCGTCTGTCTTAGATTCATTTCCTGGTGTTATCAGAATATAAACCTCACGAGAATTTACAAAGGCTTGGTTCGTATCCTCACATTTAATATTCATACCGTCTGTAAGTTCTCAGCTTTTGGGTATAGAGTAAATACTAAAAATTGTACATCTATTCCAGGCTGATATCAGCCTGTATATATTTTAAGAAGTGCATAGCGTGAATACTCGCTTGTATTTTATTCACCACCATCTTTCAATCAAAGACCACGCTCACGTTACTGTATGAAATACAAAACAAAAATAAAATAAATTCAGTGACAAACATGTCCTGCAACGTCAAAAATTAGGATGCAACATTTTGAAGAAGATACTTACTTTAAAATGTTGTTATATCTTAGGAAATCACAAGACACACAAAAAAATTCAGACGGTGCAGATCTAATACACAGTGACATGGAAGAAGCAGGTGTTGATCAATTCGAATAAAGACAATAAACTGGCTCAGGGCAGTCAACAACAGAATCACATATAATCTCGATTGTGATGAGCCCACAGCTGACATTAATGTTAATTATTAATGAAAACCCCCTCAGCTGTATTACTAAGCATTTATTGTGTTACGACCGGTATTGTTTCTTTGAACAAAAAAAAATGGTTCAAATGGCTCTGAGCACTATGAGACTCAACTTCTGAGGTCATCAGTCCCCTAGAACTTAGAACTACTTAAACCTAACTAACCTAAGGACACCACACACACCCATGCCCGAGGCAGGATTCGAACCTGCGACCGTAGCGGCCTCGCGGTTCCAGACTGCAGCGCCTATTGCCGCACGGCCACTTCTTCTTTGAACATCTTAAGGTTTCCTTAAACCAAATCTTCGCCGAATTATGCTGAAGACCATTTGTGTCTTGACTTCAGCACAGCTCGGTGGATGAGCGTTTAGTATAAGCCAATCTGAAAACGTTCAACGGAACAAAACTGTTGTAGCAATAAATGTGTAATAAGTAATAATAAATGTGTAACAATACAGCTGAAGTAGTTTTCACTAATCATTAACAGAATCACATATGTTCACTAACATCATGGTCAAACACCATGCACCGGCCGCTGTGATCGAGCGGTTCTAGGTGCTTCAGTCCGGAACAGCGCTACTGCTACGGTCGCAGGTTCGAATCGTGCCTCGGGCATGGCTGTGTGTGTTGTCCTTAGGTTAGTTAGGTTTAAGTAGTTCTAAGTCTATGGGACCGATGACCTCAGATGTTAAGTCCCATAGTGCTTAGAGCCATTTGAACCATTTTCAAACACCATGGAAAACCAAGATATCACAAACACGGATAACACGTGAAGAAATCAAATATTGCGAAGTCCTATAGTAAAACACTTGTAAATAAAATAGTTTACAGAAAAATATAATGTATCGTATATGAAATATATGAAACACTAAAACTGAAAACAAGTCTTTTTCTATTTAAAATAATATAAGTATCTTTATAATTACAAAGAGTCATCGTAGCAAAATATGTTCACAACAGCATAAGTTTCAAGTGTTATAGAAACATAGGCTGTTTTTTATTGTCATATTTTGTACATGAAGTTCAAGTAGCGTAAAGACTGTTTAAAATTTGTTTGTAAGTATAAAATACATTATTTTATATAAGAACTTTTTTTGTTTTAGTCTCTCAAATTTTTCATTTACGATACGTTTCATTATTTTGTAAAGTACTTTTACATATGTGTGTTTTACCATGGGACTAAACCTTTGATATATTCACATATTACCGATCTCTGCAACATCTTCGTATTTCATGGTGCTTGACCATGATGTTAGTGAACGTATGTTATTCTGTTATTGATTCTCCCGAGCCAGTTTATTGCCTTCATTCAAAACGATCACCACCTGCTTCTCACAAAGTCATTTTGTATTGGATCTGTACTATTGAATTTAATTATGTCTTGTGGTAGACTTTTGACGTAAGTACCTTGTTAGTAATGCTACATCCTAATATTTGACCTGATAGGTCATGTCTGTCATTGAATTTTATTTCATTTTTATTTCGTACAGTTTCCTGAGCATGGTCTTGGGCTGAAACCAGTTGGTGAAGAAAACATAAGTCAGCATACGTGTTAAGCGTTCCTCTAAAAAAATAAAAAAAATTAACTGCCCACTAGTCTTCTCGAGTTACTACCACTGCAACGAAACATGTGTAACGAACAGGTAACCGTAACTGACAGATTTGCTAACTATGGCTTGTCCAAAGTACCCTAGAAGATCACACTACATTTCTCTACAGGGAATTGTTCTGATCATGTCCAATCAGAGAATGGGATTAGCAGACATCATATGTAGTTTTATGCTTACAATTCTTCATATTTCTCCTCGCATACAACGGTACTACATGAACACTGCACATATATGACAAGTCTACATCATGTGGTAAGATTGCGGGGCATGTTCCAGGATACAAATGTTTAGACATGTACTCGTACTGCGAAGCGATCTCAAACAAGTGGAAATCAGTAGTAGAGAAAGGTACGGAAAATTTGTTGCCAGAGTAGCTGGAAAGTACAATGCCTGCTTAAGAAACAAACGCACAATGCTCTAGTGAAGCGTACTCCAGAGCACTGCCTTGTTAAGTTGGGTTTACCGAAACGCCGAAAGATTTCAAGGATGATTGTTAGAATCGTAACAGATTGACACAGTACATGGGAAACTGTAACGCATACGCTTAGAGGAATTAAAGGGAACCAGTGTAAGGAGGTTGATTTTCGCATTAAATTATATTGCGGAATCAGTGTTCGAAGTAGACTGTTCTTCAGTTTTACTACAAGAATAATCGGTGAACAAAACATTATGACGAACTGCTTAAGAGCGTGTTAGTGCACCTTTGCGAGGTATCAAAGCATCGACCCTGCGTGGCATGCATCCAGCAATTTGCCTACAGGAAGTTGGTTTGTCGGCAAGGAACTGGCACCCAATAGCTTCCCAACTGTGTTCTATCTGGTTCAGACAAGGCGATTATGATGGCCAGTACGTCAACGTTAAATTCATTATCATGCTCCTCAAACCACTGTAACATTATTCTGGCCTCGTGACCCGAACAGTTATCCGGCTGGTAGATGCCATCGTCGTCGGGGAAACATCAGGCATGAAGGGATGCAAGTGAACTGCAATAATGTTCACTTAGTACGGAGTCGCTACAGAGCCTTCAAAGGTCCCATGGAAGCCCAGGTTAACATCCTCCACAGCATAATGCTGCCCCCATCGGACTGCTCCTCCTGCGGCGCGCTGCATATTTAGAGAAGTCGTTCGCCGGCGGAGCCCGATATGCAGCAACGTACGCTAAACGGGGTGCTCAGAAACACTTGTGCATGCACTCTGTCGTCACATCCTGCTAATCAAAGCGAGCAAGCCTCCGATCTCATCGTTCTGTGATGAGACGTGGAGTCCAACACCTGATCGGCTACTTGTGTTTTCGATCATCGCTCAGTCACTTTCCAGAGATGCTCATGACAGTGGTACACGAGAAGCGGACCAGCTTCGCCGTTTCCGAGCTGCTCGTTTCAAGGCGCCGGGCCATAGCAATCTGGCTTTTTTCAAAGTCACTTATTTCGGTGTATTTCCCCATTCGTGATCCACATCGTCACTACAGTGATTCCCCATTCGTATCTGCTCCTCTTAGATACTTTCCTTAACGCGTCACGTGCTCCATGGTGGGCAGTAGCTCGACAGTTTACGGTTGGCATACACGTAGATTTACCAATTATCCATTTTTTGCTCCATACGTGAGTGGAATACCACAGGGTGTGATACGACATACAAGTAACCCGTCTTGCCAGTGTTCACTCCATAACTTGTGAGTTGAAAACACGAACTATGGAGTAAACCACCTCGTAACTACATAGAAGTTACGCCTTTCCCCATCTTTTCAAGTAATTTGCGCTGTATCCCACTACACCAATAAGAACCATCTCTAATAATTTGTTAACTGAAAATGTCAGATACTGTTATGCATGTACGTCCATTCTTTTTCCTCTTTCTACATTTCTCTTTTGTCACTCTTTTTTTAACATATATAATAATCGTAAACCTCTTTTTAAAATAAATCTATTAAAACACAAATAGATAATGTACGAGGGTGAGTCAAATGAAAACCTTAAACTTTTTAAAAATATTGTTTATTGTGCAGAAGTGGTACAAAGCTGTATTAATTTTCAGCATAATCTCCCCCACGCTCAATGCAAGTCCTCCAGGGCTTACAAAGTGCATAAATTCCTTTAGAAAAAAATTCTTTTGGTAGTCCGCGCAACCGCTCATGCACCGCGTGGCGTACCTCTTCATCAGAACGGAACTTCTTTCCTCCCATTGCGTCTTTGAGTGGTCCAAACATATGGAAATCACTTGGTGATGAGGAATGGCGCCATTCGTTGCTCGCTCTCTTCGTTTCCGGTTGGTGGAAGTGAACCCAGGTTTCGTCCCCAGTAACGATTCTTGCAAGGAAGCCATCACCTTCTCGTTCAAAGCGCCGAAGAAGTTTTTCACAAGCATCAACACGTCGTTCTCTCATTTCAGGAGTCAGCTGCCGCGGCACCCATCGTGCAGACACTTTGTGAAACTGGAGCACATCATGCACAGTGTGGTGTGCTGACCCATGACTAATCTGTAAACATGATGCAGCATCATTCTGTATCACTCGGCGGTTTTCCTCCACTATGGCTTCAACCGCTGCATCAGTGTTCTGTGGAGTCACAACTCGTTGTGCCTGACCTGGACGAGGAGCATCTTCCACTGAAGTCACACCATTTGCGAACTTCCTACTCCATTCGTAGACTTGCTACTGTGACAAACATGCATCACCATACTGAACCCTCATCGTCGATAAATTTCAATAGGTTTCACACCTTCACTACGCAAAAACCGAATAACAGAACGCTGTTCTTCCCTGGTGCAAGTCGCAAGTGGGGCGGACATCTTTATACTGACACTGCGACGGTATGTGTGCATCTGCACTATGCTGCCACCTACAGGCCATTCTGCACGCTGTTTGTAGCGCGCTTACCAACTTACAGGATAACGGCGTGAAATCTCGATTTGTTATTGCAAATTTGTTTTCATTTGACTCACTCTCGTATAACAATATTGTCCATGACCCACTATAAAAAAAATAGTAAACAGTAAACCAATTTATGTTTTATGTTAAAGAGTCTTCCCCAGACCATAATACTGCCTCCTCCGGCCTGAACGCTTACGACGATTCTTGCAAGACTGTACACGCCAATGGCCATGTGTTCGATGGAGCATAAAAGGTGGTTCTTCTGAAAAGGCCGCCTGTCGCCCCGTTTGCGGTACTGTCGTGCAAATTCTAGCCTTCGTTGCCGATGACCGCAGTCAGCATAGGTGCACGAACAAGGCGCCTAATGCGAAGGCGCTGATCGGTCGTTGATGGTGCCACCTTGTTTTAGATGGGTGGCCAGTTGCTCAACAACTGCCAAGTCTATTTCCCCGTACACATCTGCGCAGCCGTCGTTCACTCCTGTGAACTATGGCCCGTGGTGCACGACGGTTGCCTTGGTGCTGGTTTGGATAGCGCTGTTTTTTCTATGCAACTAAACTTTAATCCCAGTGGCACGTGAACAGTTTACAGACCTAGCCGTTTCGGAAATGCTTCCACTTTTGGCCCGAAAGCCAGTGATCATGTGCTTTTGGAAGTCAGATAAATCGCTCCATTTCCGCATTGCGATACATACTGCACCGTTTTCCGTGTCCCTCTGAAACGCCTTTATACTCTCTGTCTCTATTGCTGCCACCTGCCCTCTGTCAGCCCCCGGTAGCTAAGTGGTCAGCGCGACAGAATGTCCATCCTAAGGGCCCGGGTTCGATTCCCGGCTGGGTCGGAGATTTTTCTCCGCTCAGGGACTGGGTGTTGTGTTGTCCTAATCATCATCATTTCATTCCCATCGACGCGCAAGTCGCCGGAGTGGCGTCAAATCGAAAGACTTGCACCCTGCGAACGGTCTTCCCGACGGGAGGCCCTAGCCACACGTCATTTAACTGCCCTCTGTAAGTGGTTCTTGGGCGGTGACGTCGATCATAGGCAGTACTCCGTCTTCAGGCCACGAATGGCCTACCAGGACCATCTGACCGCCGTGTCATCCTCAGTGGAGGATGCGGATAGGAGGGTCGTGGGGTCAGCACACCGCTCTCCCGGTCGTAAGATGGTCTTCTTGACTGAAGCCGCTACTATTCGGTCGAGTAGCTTCTCAATTGGCATCACGAGGCTGAGTGCACCCCGAAAAATGGCAACAGCGCATGGCGGCCTGGATGGCCATCCATCCAAGTGCCGACCACGCCCGACAGCGATCTCACAGGAACCGGTGTAACCACTGGACACATAAATGCGATTAGCCTATGCATTCCTGAGTATTCCTTAAACGATGCTTAGGCTGTGGCTTATTCATCGTTATCTCCTTTTCCCACTAATACAGACTGATAAGAACAATGGCTATTTTTGACAAAAGTTTGGATTGGAGTCCCACTGCGGCACACAGTTTTACTGTCAGGAAATTATAACATGAATTTTGAAAAGATCCCAAGGCCTGTATTTTAACAGAAATTGTGTAAACTGCGGTGGTTATGGACAGCTTTGACCATGTTCTCATGACGATATTCCCTTGTTTTACAGTGTGTTTGTAGATACCTACAGTCAGTATACTGCCGTTTGTTTCAACAATATATTACGAGCTAATGACTATTTAATACAGGGTGTCCATAAAGTCAGAGTACATAGGGAATTCTAACACATAATAATAAAGCACAGTTTAGTCACTTCAATGTTAATAAATAATATTTTTAACATGAACTCCGTGCTTTACAATGCATAATTTGATGCCATTTGAAAGATTAAGGTGAAGTCGATGGACTATGTCTGAATTGCCGTCGATTTTAGCACACTGACTGGTAATGTGTTCAGTCAGGTGGTTTAAATTTGTTATCTTCATCGAGTAAACTTTCAGCACAACCCACAAAAAGAAATCAACGGGAGAAAGGCCTGGCAAAGGAGGGGACCACTCCACATGACCTCTTCTTCCAATCCAGTGTGGGAAGTTGTCATTCAGCCAATATCTAACACATGCAGCAAAATGGACAGGGGCTCCATCCTGCATCGATTTGTTCCTCAGGACGTTCAGATACACTGTGTGATCAAAAGTATCCGGACACCCCCAAAACATAAGTTTTTCATATTAGGTGCATTGTGCTGCCACCTACTGCCAGGTACACCATATCAGCGACCTCAGTAGTCATTTGACATCGTGTGAGATCAGGATGGGCGCTCTGCGAAAGTCACGGACTTCGAACGTCGTCAGATGATCGGGTGTCACTTGTGTCATACGTCTGAATGCGAGATATCCACACTCCTAAACATCCGTAGGTCCACTGTTTCCGATGTGATAGTGAAGTGGAAATGTGAAGGGACATGCACTGCACAAAAGCGTACAGGCCGGCCTCGTCTGTTGACTGACAGAGACGGCAGACAGTTGAAGAGGATTGTAATGTGTAACAGACATCTATACCGACCAACACACAGGAATTTCAAACTGCATCAGGATCCACTGCAAGTACTATGACAGTCAGGCGGGGGGTGAGAAAACGTGGGTTTCATGGTCGAGCGGCAGCTCATAAGCCACACATCACGCCGGTAAATGCCAAACGACTTCTCGCTTGGTGTAAGGAGCGTAAATATTGCACGATTGAACGGTGGAAAATCATTGTATGAAGTGACGACTCAAGGTACACAAAGTGGCCATCCCATGGCAGGGTGTGGGTATGGCGAATACCCGGTGAAGGTCTTCCGCCAGCGTGTGTAGTGCCAACAGTAAAATTCGGAGGCGGTGGTGTTGTGGTGTGGTCGTGTTTTTCATGGAAGGAGCTTGCACACCTTGTTGTTTTGCGTGGCACTATCACAGCACAGACCTACATTGATGTTTTAAGCACCTTCTTGCTTGCCACTGTTGAAGAGCAATTCGGAGATGGCGTCTGCATCTTTCAATACTATCGAGCACTTGTCCATAATGCACGGCCTGTGGCGGAGTGGTTACACGACAATAACATCCTTGTAATGCACTGGCCTGCACAGAGTCCTGACCTGAATCCTATATAACACCTTTGGATGTTTTGGAACGCCGACTTCGTGCCAGGCCTCACCGACCGACGTCGATACCTCTCCTTAATGCAGCAGTCCATGAAGAATGGGCTGCCATTCCCCGAGAAACCTTTCAGCACCTGATTGGACGTTTGTGTGTGAGAGTGGAAGCTGTCATCAAGACTAAGGGTGGGCCAACTCCATATTGAATTCCAGCATTACCGATGGAAGGCGCCACGAACTTGTAAGTCATTTTCAGCCAGGTGTCCGGGTACTTTTGCTCACATAGCGTAAATCTCAATTTTTTTATGTTCATCAAAGACGAAAGGTACTAGCAGATGAGGTTTCCACAAACCATGCCAAACCACCACCTTTTGGCTGCCCTGCTGTTTGGATGGACTCATCCAATGTGGATTTCCCCGAGATCAGTATCGAAGATTTTGTCTGTTCGCTTTACCATTGGTATAAAACGCAGCTCCAGCACTGAACAACAAACATCTGTAGTAAAATTTATATTTCGTGGAGGTAATTTCCGTCTATGCAACCAATTGAAGACAGTTTGTTTGTTGCCATACGCGTTTCGTTTCATTTATTTGTGAAGCATCTTCAGTGGCGATTTCCACCGCTGTTAGCTGATGCGTGTGGTCTTGGATATGTATTCGTTAGTTTCCATGCTGCAGCTGGCCATTTTCCGTCGTTCTTTCACCCACTTTTGGTTCTACACATCGCATATATCATGTGCACTTTCTATTTTGTGATCAACATATCTGGAAATTGCAAGTGCTATATGCGATGAGTTGAATCATATTTGGGTGAAAGAACACCGGAAATCGGCCAACTGGAGCTTTGAAACTAAGGAATATATCTCCAGGACCAAACGCATGATCTAACAGCATTGGAAATCGCCACTGAAGATGCTTCACAAATAAAAGAAACTAAACGCGTATGACAAGAAACATGATGCCTTCAATTATTTGCATAGACAGAACTTACCTCCACCAATTTTAAAGCTACTAAGTAAAGACGGAAAAAAATGTCGAAAATTTATATTTTCATCCAATTTACCTGCAGACCATTCATGCATCTGCAAGCATCTATCGGATTCATCATTATTTAAGTACTTCAGTATTTGTAACCTGAACGAATGAAATCTCTCCTTTGCCAGGATTTTGTGGATGGTTTACCTTGGAACACCCAACTCTGTGGATGTTTGACGAAGTGATTTCTTTGAGCTTGCAATACAGCCTCTTAAGTTTCGTCTGAAGTCGTCGGTCATCCGTAATGGGGTTTGTCCAACACACTGCCTGTTTCTTTAGGGTCGGTGATTAACTTAACCTGCAGCAGTAAAACAACTGGATTGACGATAAGGGTGTCGTTCTTCTTTAGGCAGAGCCATCATTCAATCTGGAAAAAACAAAATATATTAGAATTATTAGAGTTTATTTTTATTATTATTTATTTATTATTAATATTTATTAGTATTTATAGGATATAGAAGATATTAGAATTTATTTGAATTCCCTATGTACCCAGACTTTGTGGACCCATTGTAATGAAACAAAACTTCTTATAAAAGATGCTAGTTATCGACTAAATTTTTAGACTAAATTTCTAGTAATGGTGTCTCACAGCTTGTAAAGATTTGATGATGATGATTTATCGTCAAGAGCTGTTGATAAAATATCTTTTCTGAACAACTGTTTCGGTTAACAGACCATCAGATTCATACAACATTTACTTCATACTAGGCAACATAAAATCAATGGCGTCAAATAATAAAGTCCATGAGTTCGTCACTGTTATGAAATGATAACATAAAGTACATCGTCAGTCAAAGTTGCGCCCAACAGTGCAATCATTTGTGTTATGTTAAAGTCAGCATTAAGGTTACGACACGAGGCATTCTACGAGGCGTGTTTTTAAAGTAAGTACCGTTTTGAAATTCCGTCCCTCTAGCGCCACAGCCGGCATTTGGCGTATGCAAGCTGTGTATCGCACCCTGATGGCAAACCACAGACGCCATTACACAGTCATTCGGCGTGTTTTAGCTTGTTTGTATCTCAAGTGCCTCCGCCGACTGAGAATCTCGCCGATCTGAAATGCGCGCGGTGATTGGTTATCTTAGTGATAAAGGCCTGAAAGCGGCTGAAGTCCATCGTCAGAAAGAGAAAACATTGTGAGCGATGGGATGGTATGGAAATGGGTGAGAGATTTTAAAGATGGATGTGCATAATGAGGAACTAAATGGGCGTCCATAAGTCATTAGTGATGATTTGGTGCAGAAAGTTGATGGAAAAGTGGGAGAGAACAGACACTTTACGATTCCGACGTTATATGATGAGTTTCTCAAGTGTCAAGAAGACAGCTTTATGCAATTGTTACAGAACGTTTAAAATATCGAAAGTTATGCTCACCCTCGATACCGAAAATGCTGACTGATGTGTACAAGAGCAAACGATTAGACAGTTCTTTGACTATCCTAGAGCGGTACAGTGACGAACGTGACCAGTTTTTAAGCCAAATTATGACAGGCGACGATACATGGAGGCTTACATTACACCTCAATCAAAACAGCATTCCATGGAATGACGGTATTTAACATCGCCCAAGAAAGTGAAGTTCAAGCAAAGAATTTCAGCTCAAAATCATGTATAGTTCTTTTTGGGACAGGAAGGGTGTATTGCTTGTGAATTTTTGGCATCGTGGTGACACCATAAATTCTACAACGTATTGTGAGCCCTGAAGAAAGTTGCGCCGTGCAACTTGATCACCCTAGGTACAGCCTCGATCTAGTGGCTATCACGTACTACAGCATTTGGAGAAGCTGGTGGGTGGTCAGTACCACGAAAACGATGAAAAAGTCAAAACGACGGGGTTGCAGTGTTTCTCTAACCAGGTGGAAGATTTCTTTGAGTATTCAAAATCTGGTTGTACGATACGACAAGTGCCTTAATATTAGTGGAAATTGCTTAGATAAGTAGATTAAAGTACAGGCTTTCACGCAAAAATAAAATTGCTAGGAAAAGTCTACTTGTTTTATTTTTATTTGAGAACGGTAAACGAAAGAGAACGGTACATACTTAAAAAAACATGTTCTAAAATTAGTGTGTAGTTCATAACGTTAATGCTGGCTGTTGATATAAAAAGAATGTGTGCACTGTTTGGCGTTGCTTTGACTGACGCAGTAATTCCTGTTACTGTTTGACAACAGTGACGAACTTCTGCATTTTATTGGCTCTGAGCACTATGGGACTTAACATCTATGGTCATCAGTCCCCTAGAACTTAGAACTACTTAAACCTAACTAACCTAAGGACATCACACAACACCCAGTCATCACGAGGCAGAGAAAATCCCTGACCCCGCCGGGAATCGAACCCGGGAACCCGGGCGTGGGAAGCGAGAACGCTACCGCACGACCACGAGCTGCGGACTGTATTTTATTGTTTGACACCTTTGATTTTATATTGTCTAGTGTAATGTATATGCTTTATGAACCTGATGATGGTCCATGGACAGAAACTCGTTGTTCAATAAAGAAATTTTATCATCAGCTCTTGGCGGTAAATCATGTTCTTCAATTATCCACTAAAAGCGAAGAAAAGCTAATATTAGTTTGAAACAGAGCGATAATAACGCGTACTGTGCAACTTACATTTTCAGTTTCCTATCCCGGATACTCTTTCAGTCGATCCAATTCCGAAGAATAGCCTGTGTTACGTAATCCGTATTGGGACGTTACTGAAAACGGTTCATAATATCCGATTCCACAAATGTTCTGATCGTTTATCGCTGGAGCTGCAGCGTCATTTGCCCTGGCTCTTGTATAAACAGCCACAGCGAACACGTGAGGAGATGAAATATCTCGTCGCCGGCGCAAAGGTTAAGCGTCGCATGTGATACGGAGGTGCCTGCTGACATGTGTTATTCATAAGCGCCTGCGTGACGTTTATTCCAGCCTAGTTCCATAAACAAACGGCAGTGCAGCTGCTCGCCCGCGTAAGCGCATGTCGGCAGACAGAAGGGCAAGCGGAAAGAGGGAAATAACAAAAAAGCAGCGAAACGTTCACAGCTCCCGCTGCCGTGTCCAGGCGGATAGTGCGATAGAAATCTGACAGGAACACACGAGTACGAGTACGTTCAGGTGGTATCGCGACAACATGTCGCACATGTCAGCACAGACATATAAAATAGCTTTCCACTTCAGCTTTGCAAAAGATTATACCGTTTCACTTATAATCCTGAAGTATCAGATGTGCGTGAAAATGACAAGTACATTGTACGCTTCTCGTATCTCTAGATTTGTTTTCTCATTTTATGTAACTGCCCGATGTACCGGTTGTCTCACTTTGAGCTGTTATCCTATGTACTGTATTTTTCACTTTTGTCTGAGTGACTCTAAAACTGTGCTATAGGGGGTTCGCGAACACGTTCCATTATTATACATTTTGTGAAACTGTAACAGATACAGAAAAGAGAAATAAATATCCACTGATGTATGTTCCAGAACTTTTGTAAGGCACGTTTCATGCAATTCTGATTTTAAAAAAATTGATATTGAACAAGGAATGGCAACGTAGTGAAAGAACTGGAAGCGAGGTGTAGCAAAGCTAATGCAGTGAGCGCTCAGCTTTATAGATCTAGAAAAGGCATATGACCGGGTTTCTAGGAGGAAGTTATTGTCTGTTCTACGAGATTATGGAATAAGAGGCAAACATTTGCAAGCAATTAAAGGTCTTTACATGGATAGTCAGGCAGCAGTTAGAGTTGACGGTAAATTGAGTTCATGGTTCAGAGTAGTTTCAGGGGTAAGACAAGGTTGCAACCTGTCTCCACTGTTGTTCATATTATTTATGGATCATATGTTGAAAACAATAGATTGGCTGGGTGAGATTAAGATATGTAAACACAAAATAAGCAGTCTTGCATATGCGGATGACTTAGTTGTGATGGCAGATTCGATTGAAAGTTTGCAAAGTAATATTTCAGAGCTAGATCAGAAATGTAAGGACTATGGTATGAAGATTAGCATCTCCAAAACAAAAGTAATGTCAGTGGGAAAGAAATATAAACCGGTTGAGTGCCAAATAGGAGGAACAAAGTTAGAACAGGTGGACGGTTTCAAGTACTTAGGATGCATATTCTCACAGGATGGCAACATAGTGAAAGAACTGGAAGCAAGGTGTAGCAAAGCTAATGCAGTGAGCGCTCAGCTACGATCTACTCTCTTCTGCAAGAAGGAAGTCAGTACCAAGACTAAGCCATCTGTGCACCGTTCAATCTTTCGACCAACTTTGTTGTATGGGAGCGAAAGCTGGGTGGATTCAGGTTACCTTATCAACAAGGTTGAGGTTACGGATGTGAAAGTAGCTAGGATGATTGCAGGTACTAGTAGATGGGAACAATGGCAGGAGGGTGTCCACAATGAGGAAATCAAAGAAAAACTGGGAATGAACTCTATAGATGTAGCAGTCAGGGCGAACAGGCTTAGATGGTGGGGTCATGTTACACGCATGGGAGAAGCAAGGTTACCCAAGAGACTCATGGGTTCAGCAGAAGAGGGTAGGAGGAGTCGGGGCAGACCAAGGAGAAGGTACCTGGATTCGGTTAAGAATGATTTTGAAAAAAATGGTTCAAATGGCTCTGAGCACTATGCGACTTAACTTCTGAGGTCATCAGTCGCCTAGAACTTAGAACTAATTAAACCTAACTAACCTAAGGACATCACACACATCCATGCCCGAGGCAGGATTCGAACCTGCGACCGTAGCGGTCGCTCGGTTCCAGACTGTAGCGCCTAGAACCGCATGGCCACTCCGGCCGGCAATGATTTTGAAGTAACAGGTTTAACATCAGAAGAGGCACCAATGTTAGCACTGAATAGGGGATCATGGAGGAATTTTATAACGGGGGCTATGCTCCAGACTGAACGCTGAAAGTCATAATCAGTCTTAAATGATGATGATGATGATGATGATGATGGTGATGATGAACAAGGAATGACGATAGCTGTAATCGAATCCAATTTGAGATGTGAGAAGTTCTCTAGAGAACAAGAAGTTTATTCATTCCATTATATGTTCTATTGATAATCAGTCAGTTGTTTGTGAATATGAAATAGATGTTTCATTTATAACTATATTTTTAAACTAGCCTAACCGTATCAGCAGCGCACTTCAACTCTGATAAACAAGACTTACGACGCAGCGAAAAAATTCTGATAATTTAAGGCCACTGGGAATCAAAAATTTTTGGGAAGCACTGAGACATACTATAAACTGATAGTCCATGAAAGTGTGCACACACCTTTATTCACAAGCTGCGATATAGTCGAGAATAAGAACAGTGATCCAGAAAGTGTAGTATTTGTTTACTTTATTCCAGTCTGTGATCACAAAAAATTGTCCTCAGATAATCAGTTTCGGTCAATGGTGGACATCACATCTGCGGGAAAATGGGGAAACAAAATACAAGTAATGGACGGTCTACATATTGTAAACAATAAATGATTACATAATGAGAGTATTACTCTCGTAGGTAAGTTTCAAACTCAAGTGTAGAAATCTTATGAAGCGCACTAGTTTAAAAGATATCCTGATACAATAAAACCATAGTGACATCGTCAAGAGATACAAACAAAATCAGCTAGGCATCGTGGGACGTAATTGATGCGAACCAGAGCACAGTACCGTCAGAATCGTCACGTTACCGACGCTACTGTTCAGACTGGGGTACAGCGGCTAAAAAAAAGAAAAAAAAACTCGTTAGGACTCATACTGTGCATACATTCGACTAATATACTAGTGCAATTATACAAAAATATAATCAAATAAAACCTTAAAATTAGATAAAAGCTGGTCTGGGATTGCAATGTGTTCTAAGTTTGTACAATTATAAAATGAAATACATTAAAAAACAAATGAAACTAATTTTTACAATTATTAAAAAGGAAACACTATTATGGTATTTTTAGATAACTAGTAACGACAAAATTACCCAAAACTGATAAGATAACTGGCGAAAAAAAATATAATGATAAAGCTTAAGGCTAGAGTAAGTAACCAGCGCCCTCTGTTAGCGTATCCGGCGAAATACAGCATTACTGACCTGGTAAACACAACCGCCAGAGGGCACAATGTACCTCACGATCTGTCAGACACCAAGAATGGATCATACAGCCAGCGAAATATGTTATACAAACAGAGAAAAGACAGTCAAAAAGCAGGGTGACATGGTCAGCATAACGAAGTACAGCATATATCTAATGTGCTCCGTACTACGTAAGAAACAGGAAAGGTATACGTAAATGAGACCTTAGACGGTCGATGTTGGACCCTCTCAAACAAAGCCAAGTAGGTAGTGGGCACTCTTCATGACTCTCATTTCCATAGATTTCAAGCATCGCCAACAAATTGAAAAGTACAACCTTTTGGTGCTCGTTTGAGAACACGCATACTATTATCAGCGTTTCATATAGTATGTTTGCTCTCTGCTAAATGCAATTCCAAGTAAGTTTTCTTTCGTAGTCGTAAATTCTACTTAAATTTTATATTAAAAGAGCGGCCGATATAGTACTGTACTTACCACAATTATTGCTGCCAATCCTATGTATCACAGAGTCATCAAATTTGTTGTATTCCCACTGACTGTCTTTCCCATTCTCCCCCTCAACTCCTACCAGTCATCTACGTGGTCTTCCTACCTAACACACCCCTATATTTTTACACACATCCCTCAACCTTACGAACATCATCCCTTCTCCGGCAATACTTCTCAACCTACTGCAGGTCCTTCGAAGTTTAAGTGAAAGTACAGTGCGTTAGTGTTTTCTGTCAGAAGAATTTCACCTGCCTGCGATATGTTTTTTAAATGTATATATGTATATATATACGAGGTGTGGCTAGAAAAAAACCGGACTAGTACTGGTGAAACAATAAAACGAATGCAATAAGGCTGAAAGTCGCGTGGCCTGTCACGTGACTCTCGCTCCGCCTACTGCCCGAGTTTCATCTGCCTCCTGCACTCAGTCTGCCCGTGGCGTCTGTTTTAAGTAGTTGACATTTTGTCTGTGCGTCGGAAAATGTTGAGTGTACAGAAAGAACAGCGAGTTAACATCAAATTTTGTTTCAAACTAGGAAAATCTGCAAGTGAAACGTTTGTAATGTTACAACAAGTGTACGGCGATGATTGTTTATCGCGAACACAAGTGTTTGAGTGGTTTAAACGATTTAAAGATGGCCGCGAAGACACCAGTGATGACACTCGCACTGGCAGACCATTGTCAGCAAAAACTGATGCAAACATTGAAAAAATCGGTAAACTTGTTCGACAAGATCGCCGTTTAACAATCAGAGCAGTGTCTGAGTTAACAGGAGTTGACAAGGAAAGTGTTAGGCAGATTATTCATGAAAGTTTCAACATGAACAAAGTGTGTTCAAAAATGGTTCCAAAGTGTCTCACAATTGAACAGAAGGAACGCCGAAGAATGATTTGTTCGGACATCCTGGAAAACATTGAAAGTGATCCCACCTTCTTACAAAATGTTATTACTTGCGATGAATCGTGGTTTTTTACTTACGATCCCGAAACTAAACGCCAATCGATGCATTGGAAAACTCCAAGACAAAAAAAAAGCACGAATGTCAAAATCGAAATTCAAGGCAATGATGATTGTTTTTTTTTTGACATCAAAGGGCTTGTGCACATTGATTGGGTACCAGAGGGACAAACAGTGAATCAGCATTACTACATTAGCGTCCTGGCTACCCTACGTGAGCGAGTACGGAGAAAACGGAACGATTTGTGGAGAAAAAAGTCATGGATCCTTCACCAAGACAATGCCCCAGCTCACAGTGCGTTGTCAGTGAAGACATTTTTGGCAAAACACAACATTCCCATCTTAGATCATCCACCCTACTCACCTGATTTGGCCCCCTGTGACTTTTTTCTTTTCCCTAAAGTCAAGTCAGCTTTGAAAGGAACTAGATTTGAGACTGTTGAAGCAGTAAAAGAAAAAGCGACGGAAGTAATGTATGGACTTACCGAAAATGATCTGCAGCATTGCTATGAACAGTGGAAAATTCGTATGGAGCGGTGTAGAGACCGAGGAGGAGAGTACATTTAAGGAGATAACATGAAATTGTAAATAATTGTAAATAAATGTTTTTTCCAGCATCAGTCCGGTTTTTTTCTAGCCGCACCTCGTATATATATATATATATATATATATATATATATATATATTGTCCGTCTTTGACTTTCAATTTAAACAGAAAAACAGACCCAAAATTGGTTTCTAATTTTCATAATTTTTTTAATTCGCTTGGATCAAGAACAGAATATTGTAATGTTTACAGCTCACTCAACACCCATATGGTGCGAGGGGGATGAAATAACAACAAAGAAAAAACAGTTAACAGTTATTACATGCTCTTCTCAACCTAATTTTACAAGAAGTTTTAATCTGTTGTTAACTTGGAAATCACATCTACAACTTTACTTACATCTACATCTACATCATACTCCGGAAAGCCCCCAAACAGCGTGTGGCGGAGGGTACTTTTGATACCACTAGCTGATGCCCTCTTCCCTTTTACAATCGCGAATGGCGCTTGGGAAGAATGATTGTCGGTAAGCCTCTGTATTGGCACTAATTTCCCGAGTTTTCTGGTCGTGATCACTCCGCGAGATGTATATGGGAGGAAGTGACATGTTGTCCGACTTTTCCCAGACACTGCTGTCTCGAAATTTCAAAAGCAAACCTCTCTGTGATGTACAACTCTACTTAATTTACTTGTTTGTAAATCTCCATTATGAGAGAATCTTTCTAGAGTTATAATTCTCACGATTTATAATTATAAAATATTTCGGGTCAATTGTAGCGACTGCCATTGGAGTTTGTTGAGCATTTCTATAACGCTCTCGCGCCGATCCCGAGACGAAACGAGCCGCTTTTCGTTGGATCTTCTCTATCTCTTCTATCAGTCCCACTCTGACCGGGTCTCATATTGATGAACAGTATTCAATAATCGATACAACAAGCGCCTTATAATCCTCTTCTTTCGTGGACGAGTTACATGTCCTTAAGATTCTTCCTATGAATGTGAGAAAGGATCTTTAACGTCGTGGTAGGTTTCCTGAAAACAAATAAATTATGCTTGTTAATTTTCTTAATGGTTAAGACCTAGATAGTTAATGGAGTCCCATCATCTCCCAGCGTAACAAAAGTTATTTTTGGGCGCGTGCTGCTCATTGCTTCATCAAATACGTTCACAAAAAATGTCCGCTAAAGTAACAGCCAGACTATTACCCGTCTCAAGACCATCTTCCTCATAAAGTGTTTGTGTGAGAGAGCAGCGAACTGGTCTGGGTCCGCCAGTAAACGTTTTCGGGTACACCTGCCGAGCAACAAGTCGAGAAAGTCACACCGCGCCCCACACATCGTTACGGAGTGCGTGAACTGGTGAGCGCCGCCGCCATAGGGACTTGGTGCGACAGAACACGAGCCCCGAAGACGAAATGAGGGAACGTTTCAGCGGTACACTTCGATGCGTCTGACGCACACCGTACAGTGGTCTGCGAAGTAACATGTAGCTGCAGCTTCCACATTTAGGAGAAGCACTCATGTATCAGATGGCATTATGAACCGTGAAACGCATACCATAATAGTTTGGTGATGCATGAGAAAATACAAGGCACTGAGGTATTGGAGTATATAATTGTTACATACAAAGAGCATAAATTTTAATTTCATTGTAAGTCTTACATACTTTCTGAGTTAAAAGTCAACTAACAATACCAAAATTTTGCTGGAACTAGTGTGGGTAAGACGAATAGTGTTTTGTGTCCAAGGAGATCACAGTACTCCATCGTTTAAAATCATTTACCTTTGCTGCAAGCCATTAAAATTTAAATACAATGGGCGGGCCGACATGATGCCCAGGTTGTTTAGACTACACTGCAGAAGTTTCACTGGAAAGCCCTTACACACCCTCCATACAGCCGCGATCTCTTCCCATTAAGTTTCCATATTTTTGGAGCTGTGAAGAAAGACATTCGTGGTCGATGATTTGCTTCGGGTGCACGCCTGGTTCGTATCCAACCGCAAACATTTCTGCATGATTGCATTGACCGTCTTGTTGTGTTACTGTGGGATAAATCTATTAATTGTTACTGTTATTATTTTTGAAGTATTAAAATGTCTGTTTACTTTTTTCCGCTCTCTCGCTTTTTTCTTTCGACTGCCTCTTACATACAGGGTGGTTTTTATTAACGTTAAAAAAACCGAAGCGATGTAGATGACGCCTAAACAACTAATATAAGACACATGGGGTCGCAAATGTCGGGAAATACCCCAAAAGTGGATTACAAATGTCGAACATGTGCCGCACATGCAGCGGTTGGGCTTGTCATTACTACTCTCGCTGCTGGGGACAAGTGCATTACATCGCTTCGTTGGGCAACTCTGTGTTTCGTAAACGTAAACCGATTCATTGTAGTATTCGATTACCACTACCCTGAGTACTACCGTATCACATCGGATAATGCAACAAAGAATACAGAGTACCCTAGCAGAGCAATGTGTGTCACTGCCCCCCAGCCGGCCGAGTTGGTTCAAATGGCTCTGAGCACTATGGGACTTAATATCTGTGGTCATCAGTCCGCTAGAACTTAGAACTACTTAAACCTAACTAACCTAAGGACATCACACACATCCAAGCCCGAGGCAGGATTCGAACCTGCGACCGTAGCGGTCACGCGGTTCCAAACTGAAGCGTCTAGAACCGCACGGCCACACTGGCCGCCAGCCGGCCGAGGGTAGGATCGAGGGGACCAACCGCTGCAAGTGCGATGAGCTACGTCATCTGGTGACGTCACATGTTCTTCTTTTGCCATCCACTTTCGGGATATTTCTCGACATTTGCGACCCCCTAATGTCTTATATCAAATTATTCGTCTCAGCGTCATCTACGTCGCTTCGTGTATTTTTACACGTTAATAACAATTACTCCGTATAGGCATCAATCGGATAACAACTTCATGTTTCTATGTGTTATAACGATTGAACTATGGCTACGTTATCGTTGTCAGTTTGATCGATTTCTTGGTACCCCACAAAATGAGAGGATCAGAATATCGTACTATTAGATGTATGTTGCATAAGAAGGCCAGCTGGTAAGTACTGTACTTGGCGAGAGGAGTTTACGCTTTACAACCGTGTGCCTACCCGTTCAGCTCCCAAGTCCAGCACAAGACTGCTTCTTCTTCCGTAAAACCTTTACTCCGACGGAACTGAAATGTTCACTTAATACGTATAAGATTCAATATGGAGGGAATTTGTGGGTGCTACGCTACCAATTAACGTGATTCAGCCCTAATTAAACTGTCATTATATTGACAAATAATTCCTTCATAAGTCTCCACTGTTCATACGCTGATTTTTATACATCATTTTCGATCACTTTCACGACCAGTCATTCCTATCTAACAATTGTCTGCTCATGAGCGCAGTGACTAATTCACTAATTCAGTTCACGCTACGCTGCACATATCCGCAGTTGTGAACCGGTTTTACACACGATTCGGCTTAACTTTATACGCTCCCTGCGACATTCCATAACATGCAGCAACAAATACTTTTTAACACAATTTTTAATTCTTTTTGCCGTCGCAGTTCATTCCATAGCTTCGACGCGAGAGCCAATTAACGCCATAAAATAATGCTGAATACCAATTCTGTCTTTCTCCCAGCCTCCCCCCCCCCTTTCTGTCTCTTTCCCTCTCTCTCTCTCTCTCTCTCTCTCTCTCTCTCTCTCTCTCTCTCTCGTGTGTTGTCCTTGTCAGCAATTTAGAAATTAAGCATGCAATGCGCAAATGCCAATAAATATTCAAAACACTTGGGTCGTCTTGTAAACAAACTACCACTCAAAATAAAAAGCATAATGAAAATCGACATGTTTGCAAAAGAATTAAAAGGTAATTTAGTATCAGCCATGTGTGTAAATTGTAAAAGATAAATTACGAGCTAATTACTTTAGGACACCACTTTTCCAAACAAATGTGTAAACTTAAAACACATCTTTAACGGAAATGAGATTTTCACTCTGCAGCGGAGTGTGCGCTGATATGAAACTTCCTGGCAGATTAAAACTGTGTGCCGGACCGAGACTCGAACTCGGAACCTTTACCTTTCGCTGGCAGAAATAAAGCTGTGAGGACGGGACATGAGTCGTGCTTGGGTAGCTTGGTAGAGCACTTGCCCGCGAAAGTCAAAGGTCCCGAGTTCGAATCTCGGTCCGGCACACAGTTTTAATCTGCCAGGAAGTTTCACATCTTTAACTACCAATATTACGTTTGTCGTCATTTTATTATATCAACTTTAATATTGCAATGTGATTTCGAGAGATCCTCAATATGTTGAAACAGCATAACACTGAATATGACGTAAATGAGCCGTAACTTTAATTCGTCTGCTAGACTCTCTACCCACTCTTTGTAATTGCAGACCAACTGCTGAGACTAATTCTCAGACTTCGTAAAAATTAACTTTTTTTTTTAAACTCCTCAGTCAACAATGTTGAATAAATACGTTATTGAATTCAATGCTAGCGCACTTCAGCTCTTTTTAACACTTTTTTTAAAATTGTAAATGAATAAGTGGTTTCAGTTTCGGGGCTGATAAAGCCGTATTAGGAAAAATAATTGGTAAAATTTTTTCAGTAAATTTCGGAGTTAATTCTTGCCAACACTTTTATGTCTCCCTTATCTACAGCCCAGCCCAAATGAATGCAGAAACTTACGCATTTATAAACAACGTATGTTGCAGAAAATAAAAAATGTAACCTGTAGTACCCTCTACTTCAGAAGAAATTACTTTGAACGTCTTGTTCGCCTCACTTGTTGTGAACCGAACGATCGTGAGTCGATGCAGCGTATGACGTCACATCTGCACGAAGCCTTGTGAGCTTTGGGTAACCCGTGAGAAAGAGCGTCTTGTAATCGAGTTTCGAATTCGAAGAGTTGGCCTACAAATGGAGCACTCTCTTCTTCAACTGGACACGCGAGCGCTGCGACACTGCAAGAACGCGACACATTGGGTTCACTGTCATCGCTCAGCCTCAATACAGTCCCGACTTGGCCGCATTCGATATTCATCTCTTTCCAAAACTTGAAGGAAACCTTCGAGAATTTCACTTTGATAGTGATGATGCGGTGTAAGCATAGCTGAGGTTGTGGCTCCGTCAATAATGTCAAACATTCTGTAGTATCGGTATCATCAAATGGTTCCTCATTGGGAGAACCGTTTGTCGCTAGGGTGACTATGTTGAGAAATAAATACGAAGAAATGAAGAACAAGGATGTAGAATGTCAACAACATTTGTTTTATTAAAAATCTTGGAGTTATCACATAAACAAATTCGGAGGCATTAGTTTTATTAAAAATCTTGGAGTTATCACATAAACAAATTCGGAGGCATTAGTTTTCAGCACGTCCTCGTACATGGCAAGCGTGCGGATATGCTCGTGATCAGTTCCTTTTGAACTGCAACATGTCAGGTCTCAATTAATTTCTCGTCTCTGATTTTCGATTATACGATTACTTTTCTGCCACTTTGTTCGTATGTACTATACTGCGCTTCGACATTACTGACCATAGCTGAGTGGTGGAGTTGTACGGTATAGTTAATGCAGATTTTATTACATGCTGACATTAACAGGAGACGAGATAATACTTGAACTACATTTTCAGATTCGCATTGGAAAAATCATCGCCTCGTTTAGTGGATAAGAAACATGGAAGGAATAGCACTAAGCATAGCATAGCAATAACATTAAGTTCTTCTGTTACCACACGGTAGTCCCTGGGAGCTCTAGCATCACTTCAGCTGTCAAAAGGTTACATTATTTTGCTTTGTATTATTTTCTGTCTGTCGCAGTCCGTGTTCAAGTAGGGTTTTTCTTTCTTTTTGACAATGTCGGTACGGCCGACCTGGAGGCGTGTGTTACATGCCGGAGGGCACTGGTTGTTTTCAGGACTACTACCCGGACCTGATCGCCAACGACTCGGTGGCGTTCCTGCGGCAGAGCAAGCAGTACTTCTCGCGCAAGCCCGTCATGCTGGTGCTCAGCTTCCCCGCGCCGCACGGACCAGAGGACTCGGCGCCGCAGTTCTCGCACCTCTTCTTCAACGTCACCACTCACCAGTGAGTAGCTCTACTCGGCCGCCGCCGACTCTGCCTGTCTGTCTTTCCGCAGCTCTAGCCTCAGCCAAAGCGATGGATGGCCCTCCACAGCTCCGTCTGAAACCGGCTGTACAGCCAGGACTGGTCTGAAAAGAACTATCAGTTTGAAGCCATCGTGGAAAGAAAAATGGACTGAATCTGATTAAGGTGCTACACATAATTTATAAACACTTCCCCTATAAAACATTTTATACAATCCTGTAAAATTGTTGAGGGAACTACCAAAGTCTTACCGCTGTTACAATGCACAGTAATCCGCCAGCAACAGCAGGGTCATAACTGCAGACGCAATGTCCACAGGCAGCCGTAACCAGTTCCAATAAACAGGAACACAACGCCGCCTAGGACACTTTTTCAGGTCACCATCAGATCCGTTAATTACGAAAAACCGTGAAACTCAGGTCGTTAGTTGGCAAAGATTGAGTTCAGAGTCGACTTTAACTACACTACTGGCCATTAAAATTGCTACACCAAGAAGAAAAATATATTACACTAGAACTGACATGTGATTACATTTTCACGCAATTTTGGTGCATAGATGCCACAGTTCATCAAGAGTAGTGACTGGGGTATTGTGACGAGCCAGTTGCTCGGCCACCGTTGACCAGACGTTTTCAATTGGTGAGAGATCTGGAGAATGTGCTGGCCAGGGCAGCAGTCGAACAATTTCTGTATCCAGAAAGACCCGTACAGGACCTGCAACATGCGGTCGTGCATTATCCTGCTGAAATGTAGGGTTTCGCAGGGATCGAATGAAGGGTAGGGCCACGGGTCGTAACGCATCTGAAATGTAACGTTCACTGTTCAAAGTGCCGTCAATGGTAACCGAGACGTGTAACCAATGCCACCCCATACCATCACGCCGGGTGATACACCAGTATGGCGATGACGAATACACGCTTCCAATGTGCGTTCACCGCGATGTCGCCAAACACGGATGCGACCATCATGATGCTGTAAACAGAACCTGGATTCATCCGAAAAAATGACGTTTTGCCATTTGTGCACCCAGGTTCGTCGTTCAGTACACCACCGCAGGCGCTCCTGTCTGTGATGCAGCGTCAAGGGTAACCGCAGCCATGGTCTCCGAGCTGATAGTCCATGCTGCTGCAAACGTCGTCGAACTGTTCGTGCAGATGGTTGTTGTCTTGCAAACGTCCCCATCTGTTGACTCAGGGATCGAGGCGTGGCTGTACGATCTGTTATAGCCATACTGATAAGATGCCTGTCATCTCGACTGCTAGTGATACGAGGCCGTTGGGATCCAGCACGGCGTTCCGTATTACCCTCCTGAACCCAAGGATTCCATATTCTGCTAACAGTCATTGGTCCTCGACCAACGCGAGCAGCAATGTCGCGATACGATAAACCGCAATCGCGATAGGCTACAATCCGACCTTTATGAAAGTCGGAAACGAGATAGTACGCATTTCTCCTCACACGAGGCATCACAACAACGTTTCACCAGGCAACGCCCGTCAACTCAAATGGCTCTGAGCACTATGCGACTTAACATCTGAGGTCGTCAGTCGCCTAGAACTTAGAACTAATTAGACCTAACCAACCTAAGGACATCACACACATCCATGCCCGAGGCGGGATTCGAACCTGCGACCGTAGCGGTCGCTCAGTTCGAGACTGTAGCGCCTAGAACCGCACGGCCACTTCGGCCGGCACCGGTCAACTGCTGTTTGTGTATGAGAAATCGGTTGGAAACTTTCCTCATGTCAGCACGTTGTAGGTGTCGCCACCGGCGCTAACCTTGTGTGAATACTCTGAAAAGCTTATAATTTGCATATCACAGTATCTTCTTCCTGTCGGTTGAATTTCACGTCTGTAGCACGTCATCTTCGTGGTGTAGCAATTTCAATGGCCAGTAGTGTAATCGCCGTCAGCTGGCGAACTGCGCTCAGTGTAATACGTATTTAATAGTCTCAAAAAGAACTCAAAACCATTTGTCCAATAAAATGAAAACTTGAATAGATGGTGTTTGCGTTCCTGTACAACAGCTGCGTGTCGATTTGTGGTCGAGTCGGTGTACGGCGGCGCGCCGCTCGGTGGCCGGCCACGGACGCGACCGTGGCGCCGCGCCGGCCCACCCCGGCCGTGCTCTCAGTGTAATTGCGGCCAGTAACTCAGCGCCCCTAATGAAGAGTAACGGCCGTGGCTGGCCGACACTCGCGCTCGCCCGGAGGTAACGAGCCGGCGCCACGTCACTGCCCTCTGCCCGGCCTACGGGCCCGCCACTCGTAGAGCACTCCTCACTCTACGGGAGTCCTTCGAACAGTAAGCTGACAACTTCCTCGTTTCACACGAATGTCAAACACAAAGAAATAGACCAATATGGCTGAAACTTGGTGTGCGCTCTTTCCAAAAGATGCTACGAACTGAATATGACCTCGACACGCGCCGGTGGTGCCATCTCTCGGACTCTGCAGTGCCACAGCTCCCTTACTCAGTATGCTGCGGTCTCACAAAGCCCTTCACAGACAGGCACTATGCCCCAGACGTAGTCCGCAAACAGATCTCCCATGCCATTTCCCCTCATACTCCAAATCCTCCCGCCACCCACAAGAACAAGCCACAAAGGAGTGACCCTTCATCACCCACTACCACCTCGGACTGGAACACCTGAACCACATCCTTTGCCAGAGCTTTGATTACCTATCATCATGGCCTGAAATGAGGGACATCCTACACGTGATACCGAGATACTCCCCCCCCCCCCCCTCCTAAAGTCATGTTCTGTTGCCCATCCAACTTCTACAACATCCTATCCATCCCTATGCCACTCACAATCCCAACCCCTCGCCACAAGGATCATATACCTGTGGAGGACCCAGGTGCTAAACCTGTCCAATCCACCCACCCAGCACTTCCTATTCCAGTCCTGTCACAGTTTATCTTGCCACATCAGGGGCCAGGCCACCTGTGAAACCTGCCATGTCATTTACCAGCTTTGCTGCAATCACTGGACAGCCTTTTATATTGGTGCAACCAGCTGTCCACCAGAGTGAAGGCCACCGCCAAACTGTTGCCTAGAGCAAAATAGGCCACCCTATGGACAACATGCAGTGGAACATAACATGCTTGATTTCATTGGCCGCTTCACTACCTGAGCCATCTGGATCCTTCCGTCAACCACCAACTTTTCTTAACTGTGCAGATGGGAGTTAACCTTGCAACACATTCTCCACTCCCATAATTATTCCGGCCTCGATCTACGGTAACATACTCTCCGCATACCCTTCACCCAACCGTTTCCGCCCTCTCTGTCTTATCATCTCCTCCCCATTCTCATCTTCCTCCCTGTTTATTTGCAGTCCTCGGCCAATGCATCTGCCCATCTTTCCCTCCTCCTCTCCTTTTTTGCCCATCTCCCTGCATCACAACCTCCTCATGCTGTGCCTGTTGGAACTCTAGTCCCTACACACTCCACCAGACAGAGCTTGTCTCCCACCTCAGCCGTACAACTATCCCTTTCCCTTCCCTGTCCCCCTCCAGATTGCTGCTGCATGCTACGTGATGATACAGTCCAGTCTGAGACGCAGGAGTTTGCGAGTAAAGGTTTATTCGGGAAATCAAAGGGATACAAAAAGTTGCCAAGGCACTAGCACACACACTAACTGATCAAAAGTACCCACACATCTATTTGTGGACAATAATATGGGGCGTAACCACCCTTTAACGCTATATGTAAACTGAACGCGGAGAGAGGAGGAAAGGTAAAGCCGTCGGCACACGGACCGTGCTGTCGAACGTTAACGTTGAGCGTGCCAACTCCAACGTGCTGCTGAACGCTCAGGAACGATGCGACTTGTGCATACGGTACGTGAGCACCAACGTGGTATACGCGACCGCAACGCACCCCAGTGGCAGTTGAGGGATGTTTCTATTTCGTAAATCACACTGTTTACTCAACGGGCGCGCGTAAAATTCCCATGTTAGCTCTATTAAAACGCACATTTCCTCTATCGTCCACGAAAAGGAAAGTACCATGTCCAATCAATAAGGACAGAGGCTTATGAAAGTTCCATTACAAACAGTGCGGTACAAATTTGGAATACTTCTCCGCATAAGATAAACATTATTTCGTCATTCCCACATTTTAGTCAGTCTTACTTGATCACCGTTCCTACCCAGTAGCACAATCTTTGCAACATGTGAACTACGAAGCGTAAAAGAAAAAGGAGCAAAATATCTTTGTACAAGTAGCGCAAGCTGTCCTGTACATTAAGCCAACCGAACAAAATCACCCCTCAAAAAAAGGTGAACCTACATTTACATAACATCAAATATTATAGTATATACTTATATTAAACTAATAATAATGTATCAGAACCTAATAAAAACGCGAATGTAAGGAAAAAGAATTTGTAAGTATCAAAACGCGAACCATCGCCCCACCTAATAACTCTTCGCAGCACAAGGACGCTACTCATTATGCTAAACCAACAATGTAGCTTTGGCATCTAATCATAGGGTGTTACCCCGTGCTGAAAACCTTAATCGTAGATATGTTACTAATTGAAATTTAATTATAAGAAATTGTACCAAGAACAATCCGTTTTGGGTGGATCTTCAGTGTGTCGCTGCCTTCAAATACGCTACTCTCTTAACACGCAAGTTACAATAATTCTTTTGCCACGAATATGGTGTTCCTCATTATTTTATTGGAACTAATCACACAGTTAACAACGGGTTTTCCAGAGATTCTCAACTTGCTGGTGCTCAGAAACGGCATATATACATATAGGCTTGAAATGAATGCCAATATGGCGCCTCACAACTCTGAAGGTAGACGGTTTGCGTGTGACGAAGGTGGCGTCGTGCCATCTCAATTGGTCAACGCTCAGACGCACGCTCAGAATATCTGACATGCCAGATATTGCTCTGCATGTTGGGAAAGACTTTCGAACGTGCTATTCCACGCTATGACGTCAGAAATTCAGCACGCCCAACTATCAACGTTCGGATGCACGGTCCGTGTGCCGACGGCTTAAGGAAAGGAAAGGAAAGGAAAGGAAAGGAAAGGAAAGGAAAGGAAAGGGGAGAGATCACTGCTGTCAGCTGTTTTGGGACAATATGCGAAATGAGCGGCGACGGGATTCGAACCCGGGATCTCCTGCTTACTAGGCAGGTGCGGTAACCACAGTGTCATCTGGGACACAGTGTTATCGCAACTGCACCGACTATCTCGACTCGCCTCACGGTCGATCCACACTCCCATCGAGCGGCACGTATCCGCAGCCCCTGTGCATTTTCTCCATATTCGCTCTTCTGAGATTCCCACGGGAGGTCGGACGTATCTGTGCAGCCGCACTGAAGAAGGTGAATTCATTGCCCAGTTAGGCTATCAGATTACATGAACGTGTCGTGTGTGTGCTTTGGGACATGTCAGAATATTCATACAGCTTTAACTCTGCTATAGACACTTTCGATGGGGTGTCCGAATGTCTGTGGAGAAATCGCAGCCCATTATTCCTCAAGAGCCCAAACCAAATAAGGTAGTGATGTTGGACGCTGGGGTACGGAGCGAAGCCGACGCTCTAAGTGATCCCAAAGGTTAAAATTAAAATTTTAACAAATTTTAAGTTCGCTGAGTATGTTTTCAAAAATTTCAAATCCCAAAGGTCTTCCATTGGGTTCCAGTAGGGACTGTGGTTACGCCAGTCTATTTTATTGTCTACAAACCATTGGCTCACACAACCTCCTTTATGACAGGGTGCATTGTCATGATGATCCATCCTCCCCGAACTGTTCCTCTACTGAATCTTCCTGCCAGATTGTGCCCAGACCAATGCTCTAACTCTGGATCTTTGCCTTTTAGGGGCAAGCGCTCTGTCGACTGAGCTATCCAAGCACGACTCACGACCCGTCCTCACAGAGCTATTTCTGCCAGTATCTCGAGTCTCGGTCCGGCACACAGTTTTAATCTGCCAGGAAGTTTCATATCAGAGCACAGTCCGCTGCCAAGTGAAAATTTCATTCTGAAAACAACCCCCAGCATGTGGCTAAGCCATGTCTTCCCAGTATCCTTTCCTCTAGGAGTGCTAGTGTTGCAAGTTTCGCAGGAGAGTTTCTGTGTAGTTTAGAAGGGAGGAGATGAAGTACGGGCGAAAATAAAGCTGTGAGGATGTGTCGTGAGTCGTGCTTGGTTACCTCAGTCGATAGAGCATTTGCTCGCAAAAGGCGGAGGTTACGAGTTCGAGTCTAGGTCCGGCTTCCAGATCTAATCTGCCAGGAAGTTTCGTATCAGCGCACACTCCGCTGCAGAGTGAAAACCTCACTCTGTTGCTCTACTAAACGCAGCACACAGTGCTGTAAAATGTGCTCATATCCTTCCGCATTTAGTGTTTTCTTAATCGCAGTAATGAGATCACACTCCAGCCACGAAAAGCACCCCATAGTGTAACTCCACGTCCTCCGTGCTTTAAAATGGTTCAAATGGCTTTGAGCACTATGGAACTTAACATCTGAGGTCATCAGTCCCATAGGCTGAGAACTACGTAAACCTAACTAACCTAAGGAATCACACACGTCCATGCCCGAAGCAGGATTTGAAGCTGCGACAGTAGCAGCATCGCGGTTCCGGACTGAAGTACCTAGAACCGCTCGGCCACAGCGGCAGGCCCTCCGTGCTTCACTGTTGACACTACACAAGATGGCGGGTAGAGGCCCCAGGCATTCGGCAAACAGAAACCCTTCCATCGGCATCTGTGACTGCTCTTGTAATCCTGATATTCCTTGACTAGTTGGTAGTCGTTGGTCGTCATTAATGCTATATTCTTTCTGATCTCAAGGCGTGGTAATTGTTAATTTTCTTTATGAGAAGACGCCACAAATTACTGTCTTTAAAATTTGTCGTAAAAGAGGGTTCGTAGTAGAACTAGGTATTTCTTAGTATCTTTTTCTCTTTAAGTTTGATGGATTAATCGTTGAATAAAGACGATAATCTTTAAGCAAGTCCTGTCCAAGTGAATTCTATACACTTGCAAGTAAGTTAAATTCGTGTGAAAAGTTATTTTTGGGAGTTGTTATAAATTCAGTGTTCATTAATGCTGCCAGTCAAAGATGCTATTCCTATGTTAATTTTTCATTCGATTTTATTAAAAAAATTGACGATCGCCGTGCTGGGCTGCGTAATGTAGCGATCGAAAATAATTAAGTTCTCACAGTTTAAGCTTTGAATTAATTTCTGCCCTATGAAACTCCCTACCTCACTACTAGTTACCATTTCTTTTTAATAATATTTTCCCTGTCTCAAGGATAATTACTTTTAGAGAAGGTGAAAAGTGGTTCTGAAATTAAATTTTTGAATAGTTCCAAACTACATATTTTCACAACTACAAGCCACGAGCTACCACAATACGGACAATATGAGACAAGATAAGCTGAGACAAAATTGACTGAATGACAGAATGAGACCGAGACACTATTGTCTCGACTATTTATAGATTTACGCAAAACAAAAGTTGACGTAACTATAACTTCATCGGCCAAAAGTTCTTAGTACATTTCTTACGCCTGTAAGTCCTTAGTACACTAATTATTCTTTTGAAATTCTTATTCTGAAATAATTCACAGTTATACGAAAAATAGTAGAGAAAATATATAAAATCATGGCTTATGGCCGTATAAGAGTGGCTTCAAATGCAGCAGGGTAGAGAGTTTCCATTTATCGACTGCCTAGTGATCGCTTTTTAGACCACCCCAAGCTTCACTTACAAGGGGAGGCCGCCAATTGTGAAATTCGGATTCGATTCATACTGCGCATAATAAAAGCTCATGGCCAGAGGTGTAATGTGGCAAAGCACCAAGATGCACTTCTCAGCCGTTGTCGAGAAAATCGACACTTAAAAGAAACCGCCGCGGTGAAATACTCTCTACGATTAATGATTTTCTAAGCGTCGTGGCGCAGCGGTAAGCGCTCGTGTTCGTAATCCGAAGGTCGCCGGATCGAATCGCGCCATGCAACTTTTTTTTATCATTTGTTTTTTTGTAATTCAAATGTATACACACACAAACACACACACACGCACATTATATATAATTCCCGGCAATCAGTTGCAACAATTACGCATATAATAAGTTGTTGAAAGTCGTTTGTCGTGGAAAAATAATACTTGAAATGAAACACAATATCACAAATAATATTCAAGTGGATACAATCTATTGAAGTAGACACTCGCACATCATGAACAATTAGTGACCAGAAGTAGCTGGAGTATCGCACAAACCAGAGTGATAGTTATCATAGAAACATGGAAAACAGAAAGCAGCACGACATCGAGCACATCTGATAAACGATGCGTTTTTACAAGAACAATTGTTTTTTAAATTACCTGTTGGGAAACACATCTGATTGACATTCTGAAAAATTGTTCTATCGTTCGTCAGGTTTGATGCATAGCACACGTATCGTATCATATCGGCAAAAATCGGAGAAGACAATTGGTGGTGGACGATGGATTGGATTTTTATACAATCGTCTCTGGAGTTGATGTCACGGTTTCGCTCGATTAAAAAAAGCACAATTTTGAAGGTGCTTGATCAAATTTTTTACCTGCGGTAAAAATACACGTCACACGGTTGGACGAGAGGAGTGCACTTTGGAGGAATGACTTTTATAGTGCACGTTGGTAACTTCTTATCGTCCTGGAACATCTCATCATATAACGCCGAGTTCGTTTGCCCACCCCAAGAGTCGATCAGAAGGAGAAACTCTTTCTTTTGTACGTATGGTTGCAAAGCATTACGCAAGACGTCCATGAACAAACCCGTTGTTCGTTTACCGGATTTGGAGGATGTAATAACAACGTTGGTATACTTCTTGGCGTACTCGTCGACTGTCTTCTGTACTCTGGGTCCAAACGTACCTGTCGACTCTCGGAGGCATGCGAAAACAAGAGGCAAGACTCGTCCAGACATCGTGATTGCATATTGTGCCGTATACGAATGCGTCACCTTGTTCATGTCGTGTCGGGTTATCAGGGCAGCCTTTGACCCTTTTTCGGCGAGAGTTCTGTTGAACGTGGACAGGTACTTCAAAAATGGTTCAAATGGCTCTGAGCACTATGGGACTTAACATCTGTGGTCATCAGTCCCCTAGAACTTAGAACTACTTTAACCGAACTAACCTAAGGACATCACACACATCCATGCCCGAGGCAGGATTCGAACCTGCGACCGTAGCAGTCCCGCGGTTCCGGACTGAGCGCCTAGAACCACGAGACCACCGCAGCCGGCGGACAGGTACTGGCACCCTGACAAACAAAATATAAAAATATAGTTTATATAAGAAATATAGGAAATCTGTGTTGTCTATCATATATCAGATTATCATATTCTATTATCATGTCATATGACGTTTGTGAACAGCTCTTTACGTACCTGTTTGATCAGTATTAATTACGAAATCTTTGTCGAAGTTAGTTATCAACGTTCGCGTCTGGATCCGAAATGTGTCCGCTGCGGCCAAAATTTCGTCTTGGGTAGCCGTCTCTTTCCGGGAAACAAATTTTGTGATTTTCCGTTGCCGATTACCATGCTTCTTTTTAAATTCGGTGACCCATGTTTTTGAAGCTTTGAAGTTGAAATCTGGGAACTGACTTGCAGCGCCCAAGGCCCACTGCTGCAGGTTTCTGGTAGTAACTTGCTGGAAGTTTTGTCGAGCTTCTACGAAGCGATCATGCACCCATAAATCGATGGTACAATATTTATCAAATTTGCTACCGCCACGTTTGATTTGATCTTCCCACCTGGATAAATAGCCCATATTTGTCAAACGAGAGCACCCCTTTTTTTGTATAGTTTTGAGACTCCAGCCTGGATGTTCTTTGGCCAGATTTACAGCTCTAATTTTGTAATCCAGAGAAATATAGTCGTACCCTTTTTTTTCTTCTCGTCCGGCTCGTATTCGTCTGATGATTCGTTGGCAATGGGACTCGTTTCAACGACTTCGTAGGCATTATTATCGTCGATTTCATTAATGTCTATCAGTTCCTCATCATGAACGAGGGTTTTTTCGGCGAGCATTTGCAACGTATTCTGGAACATTTCTTCCACAATTACCATGGCTTCTTCGTTGATTGATGATGACGGTTCTGCTGCGATGCGATTACTGTTACGAAGGAGGCTTTCAAAATACACCAACGCATCTTTCAATTGTTGTTTCGCCACTTCGCTGTGTATAGAATCTTCTTCGATCACATCACTTTCATGCGAAGGCCCGGATCGCTCTCCAATTGTGAGCCTCCATTTTTCCGTTTGTTTAACAGGATGTACCAAAGCTCTCACGTACGCACTGATTTTCGACGATGTTATAAGTTGCGCTAGGGACCGCATCTACCTTCTTTCGAAGTTAGCGGGCAACTACGCTGTTATGCGGCGGCTCATTTCGGCCCATTCAACATCTGTCCTTCAAGTGCAACGAGCGAGTAACGGAGTTTATATTTCATACCTGCCACAGCAAATTTGTGTTCGTGGGGTCTCTATTCTAATTCGAACGTTTGACTTACAATATACGTATTCGTTTCGGAATATCGTTTCTACGTCTTCCGTTAACTATACGTGGTAAACATTATGAAGACAATTAACAACATTCGTGAAATACAACTTTGTTTGCGGAAAACATAATGATGTTCGAAGTCGCCAGTTTTTCCACGACAAACGACTTTCAACAACTTATTATATGCGTAATTGTTGCAACTGATTGCCGGGAATTATATATAATGTGTGTGTGTGTGTGTGTGTGTGTGTGTGTGTGTGTGTGTGTGTATTTGAATTACAAAAAAACAAATAATAAAAAAAGTTGCATGGCACGATTCGATCCGGCGACCTTCGGATTACGAACCCGAGCGCTTACCGCTGCGCCACGACGCTGTAGAAAAGTCATTAATCGTAGAGAGTATTTCACCGCGGCGGTTTCTTTTAACTGTCGATTTTCTCGACAACGGCTGAGAAGTGCATCTTGGTGCTTTGCCACATTACACCTCTGGCCATGAGCTTTTATTATGCGCAGTATGAATCGAATCTGAATTTCACAATTGGCGGCCTCCCCTCGTTAGATTCACTGCAGAAATGAGGAGCCGCTCGACTATTGCACCCCATTAGTTTCCCACGCGCAGTCATTTTGCCAGCTAGACTGCTCGTAGCACTGTGGAACTCGTGACTGACTCCTTCCGCTGATTCCACCTGACTTTCTATAATTATTCTTCACAGTGCTCGACGGTCCCTGTGCGTCTGTATACAACGTCTGCCTGATCTTGGTTCAGTTGTGGTTATTCTTTCGCGTTTCCATTTCACAACCACATACCAAACGTCGACTTGCGCAGATTTAGAAGGGTTGAAATGTCCCTAATGGATTTGCTACTGAGGTATCCAGTGACAAGTCCTCGTACGAAGCCATTGAGCTTACCTGACCGACCCTTTCTGCTGTTATTGGTTCTCTACTGACAACACAGCACTGTCCGCCTCCGTTTATACTGTCAGGTTGGCATCTAGTCGTTAACTCCACATTACAGAATAGTAGGCACGTACTTTCGACAAGATAACGTATTACCGTTGTAACGCAGCAGTACCAGGCCGCGCCTGTGTCTGAGACTTGTTCTCTACTGTGGACACCAGGGCCAGTTTCCGGTAGCTTGGAGAAGAGGACCTTGTTTAGACTGACGACGATCGACCGGTTTTCTCGAATCATCTTAAACGGGATTTGGTCCGGGCATAGGCGGATTTCAATGGCGAATAATTTGCCCATGAAGGACTACGTTTTCCAGCATTTGGTGGACGTAAACTTGTGAAGATGTTGGCAGAGAGTAGCACTTTCTCTAGCAGGTCTAACAGCAGGAGCTGAAATTGGCCAGTTGAAGTGCCGATATCCTGCTCTCGCGGATAATTCGCTGAAAGACCGGAATGATAAAAAAGTTTCGTGGAGCAGTTTGCAGCTCACGAATTCGTGTAGAACGCCGGCAGCTCCCGTTTTGTCTCTGCGTCGTGTGCTTTGTGGGGCGGAGTTCGTGTTTCCGTAGTGCATTTCTGAAGAGAGGATTTATGGCGAGCCGCATCAAATGAGGGGTCTGAACAATACGTCACATAATTAATTTGATTCGTGCGCTAGCGCATCGCCAAGTGTGCCTGCCTTGTTGCCGCGGCCGTGTTAAGAATTTCGCTTTTTACATAATAATAATAATAATAATAATAATAATAATAATAATAGTGGTTATAATCATAATACTAATACTTTGCTGACATTAAGGCCTAGTACATCGCTTTAGCACAACATCCAACAAACTGCAGTTTAGGTAAATACTGCATCTGAAAAGTACAGATCCAGAAATTTGGTTACTTTATGTCTTACATGTGTCACGCAGTTGTTCTGAAAATTATTGTAGTAATATAGTCTCACAACTTTGATATCAAAATTTACACAATATAAAATCGAAGTGAACAGTCGTTATCAGCATAACTCTTAGGTGTACGATTGTGACTATGATTATGCGACTGCGTAAGCGAAGGGACGCCGCGTCTTTCAGTCGTTCAGGATGTCGGTTAGTTGACTTAATTGGGGGGGGGGGGGCAGAAGGGAGGGGGAATGGGGAGGGAGCGTTGGGAAGGAGTGTGTCTGTCACCTTCTGCTTTTGCTTAACTTACTGTCAGCCTGTGGGTGGGCATCTTTACCAGCGTGTCACGTTGCTCCCAGGCAGTCGGGACGGAAGGCTATTTACGTGACCACAAACTGGAAGGATTCCCTTTTTGGACATAACTTGCATATTGAAGATTTAGTTTTCGTGCTACTTCAGCTGAAAAAATTGGAGGTTAACCTACAACACCAGAGGCGGAAAATGATCTTTATTATCAACTGTTAAATCTGTCAGTGGCTCATAAAGGAGTTCAATATGGAGCAACAAAATTTTTGGATCATTTGTCCAATAACATAAAATGTGTGACAGGTAGCGAAGCTTGCGTTAAATCTAATTTAAAAAAATTTCTCCTGGACAACTCCTTCTATTCCATTGACGAATTTCTACTTAACAACTGGTAGCCAGTTTCGTAAATGTAGATGCGTGACTAGGAATAAAATGATGTGTTCATTAATGTCAACAGTAATGTCAACAGTATGTATACATATCCCGTAAACTGACTCATTCCACATAATTTTCATAAAAGAATCATTCAATCAATGTATGGAACACGTAACTAACTAACAAATTCAAAATATAAATGCTTTTGGATTTTTTTGTGGGGGACGGGGGTATAGGCTGAGATTATGAACCTAATGATACTTCCTCCTGACCATATCCTCCCTGCCCCCATCCCCTGCCCCGCCCTATAGGTGAAAAACAGTATCTTCGACAGTCCGAACTATTACTACGATTTGTATGTGAAGCGGAATGGGTTTGCGGAGATGCTCCGGAAGCGTTCTGTGGCACAGCATTCAGAAACTATACGTTCAGTAAGTGGCTCGAAACAGCATATCCAGACACTCTGGGATGATGATGGCATTGAAACAGAGGATGACACCCGTAAAGCTGAAATACTAAACACCTTTTTCCAAAGCTGTTTCACAGAGGAAGACCGCACTGCAGTTCCTTCTCTAAATCCTCGCACAAACGAAAAAATGGCTGACATCGAAATATGTGTCCAAGGAATAGAAAAGCAACTGAAATCACTCAACAAAGGAAAGTCCACTGGACCTGACGGGATACCAATTCGATTCTACACAGAGTACGCGAAAGAACGTGCCCCCCTTCTAACAGCCGTGTACCGCAAGTCTATAGAGGAACGGAAGGTTCCAAATGATTGGAAAAGAGCACAGGTAGTCCCAGTCTTCAAGAAGGGCCGTCGAGCAGATGCGCAAAACTATAGACCTATATCTCTGACATCGATCTATTGTAGAATTTTAGAACATGTTTTTTGCTTGCTTATCATGTCAGTTCTGGAAACTCAGAATCTACTCTGTAGGAATCAACATGGATTTCGGAAACAGCGATCGTGTGAGACCCAACTCGCTTTATTTGTTCGTGAGACCCAGAAAATATTAGATGCCATTTTCCCTGACTTCCGGAAGGCGTTCGATACAGGTCCGCACTGCCGCCTGATAAAGTAAGAGCCTACGGAATATCAGACTAGCTGTGTGGCTGGATTGAAGAGTTTTTAGCAAACAGAACACAGCATGTTGTTCTCAATGGAGAGACGTCTACGGACGTTAAAGTAACCTCTGGCGTGTCACAGGGGAATGTTATGGGATTGCTTTTCACAATATATATAAATGACCTAGTAGATAGTGTCGGAAGTTCCTTGCGGCTTTTCGCGGATGCTGCTGTAGTATACATAGAAGTTGTAGCATTAGAAAATTGCAGCGAAATGCAGGAAGATCTGCAGCGGATAGGCACTTGGTGCAGGGAGTGGCAACTGACCCTTAACATAGAGAAATGTAATGTATTGCGAATACATAGAAAGAAGGATCCTTTATTGTATGAGTATATGATAGCGGAACAAACACTGGTAGCAGTTACTTATGTAAAATATCTGGGAGTATGTGTGCGGAACGATTTGAAGTGGAATGATCATATAAAATGAATTGTTGGTAAGGCGGGTGCCAGGTTGAGATTCATTGGGAGAGTCCTTAGAAAATGTAGTCCATCAACAAAGGAGGTGGCTTACAAAACACTCGTTCGACCTATACTTGAGTATTGCTCATCAGTGTGGGATCAGTACCAGGTCGGGTTGACAGAGAAGATAGAGAAGATCCAAAGAAGAGCGGCGCGTTTCGTCAAAGGGTTATTTGGTAAGCGTGATAGCGTTACATAGATGTTTAGCAAACTCAAGTGGAAGGCTCTGCAAGAGAGGCGCTCTGCATCGCGGTGTAGCTTGCTGTCCAGGTTTCGAGAGCGTGCGTTTCTGGATGAGGTATCGAATATATTGCTTCCCCCTACTTATACCTCCCGAAGAGATCACGAATGTAAAATTAGTGAGATTCGAGTGCCCACGGAGGCTTTCCGGCAGTCGTTCTTCCCGCGAACCATACGCGACTGGAACAGGAAAGGGAGGTAATGACAGTGGCACTAAAGTGCCCTCCGCCACACACCGTTGGGTGGCTTGCGGATTATAAATGAAGATGTAGATGTAGAGGTAGATCTGTTGTCGAGCTTGCAGCGCAGGCAATGGGGAAGGTAGAGGACGGCTGCGTACTGAGAGCCAGACAGTCAGTCAGAAGTTGGCGAGTCTCCGGAAGCGTCGGACGCCGCGGATCTGAAATTCGTTATCAGCTGGGACGGGACAGGGCGGGAGGTGGCGGGCAGCCTGGCCGAGCTCCATTAGACTTTCATAAAGGGCTGTCCCGGTCCAGCTGCGGGCCGGTGCGGCCTGTCGCGGCTCGCAGCCAGCGCCGGCGCCGGCGGCCTGGAATATTCACGCGGCGGCCATTGTGGCGGCGGATGGCCGCCCTGAATTATGGAGGCGCCGCTTCTGGCGGCGCCACCTGCCGCCGCTGCTGGAGGCTCCAGTCACACACAGCAGCGGCAGCGGAAGGCGCGGGGCCCGAGCGCTGCACGCACAAAGCTCACCGTACAAATTACTGTTAGTTACCTCCTCCAGAGAGTACACTCGGCTTCTCCCAAGCCTTCCGTACCGAGAGGCGCGAGTACCTCGTCGTCGGAGAACCCGTGTCGTTAAGACCCACTGCTCCATTCCTACCTGCACAGGCAGTCCTTCCACATCCACGCTGCCTATACGTCGGAACATCCATGTTGGAATGTCAGAGGCCACTCTTCTCGAACCTGTGTTATGCGTCTTCTTCACGATTGATACGGTGCAGCCCAGATGGGCCCACATACCGATGATACGGCGCCCCTGAAAAAGAGCATGTCTCCGCATGTTCCAAATTCAACAACGACGGATGAACAAACTCACCGCCTGGGCTGCCACAAGCCGTCTACCCTACGACCCTGACAAGACCCTGCCTGCTGCCCTGTTGCTCAACCATCAGTTGAGGTAGGTGGTACACTTCCCACGTGGTGCGATCACGTCGAAGACATTCGCTACTGCGCTGTGGTACGCTTGTGTTTCTGTACTCAGTTGTCGATCTGTGATGGACACTGCCACCAAATGTTGTCTCACCACTTACAAGATTCTCCTGCTGCCACCTAATGATTACGTAGCTATGATTTCGTTCATAGCTGTATTTCAACAGCAACAGAATATTTCAAGAAAGAATGTCACTCGTCAGCTGCACAAGAAAACCTTTATTTGATTCACCTTTCCAGTTTCGACAGTTTAAACTGTCATCTTCAGAAGTGAAATTGGCTCAGATCACTGGTAAGCCAGCGTCAAAGTAAGAATCGGACGTTTTGCATCCCGCCAGGAAGACGGCACGTGGGTCTGCTCCTGAAACTGAAAGACTGGCCGAATGACGAAAGCGTGTAGGAGCAGGAAAAGGTGAAAATCTCTCGGTACTGCAGTGTGAATGATAGATCTTTACTATAGGCAAAAACAACTTAATAAATGATTACATAACTTTGCAATGATGAGCAAAGCTATAGACCCGTCGTAAGTAGTACATACTCAATAGCAAGCCAACACCCTCTGAGGTTGAAGCGATGTTTCCAGGCCGTCTGGACTTGATGAAATGGGCAGAATCTGCAGCGGAGCTCGTAGACCTCCACAGCACCGGCCAGAGGGTGCTGTCGTCGGTGTCTGTCGTAGTGCCAACTTAAGAACTTTCACCTGCGCCGTGGCATCGTAGCTATCGATACCACAGGACGGTAGTGTCCTCTCCTACAGAATCGATAAAATACAGCGCCATGGCTAAAAATACATGATGCGTGCGATGAATAGCAAACAGTTAACTGTCAAATTTCACGTCGTATATAGTTGTGCGACGACAATCAGCCAACATACCGGTGAAGTGAACCAAATAAACGTTTAATGTGCAGCTGACGACTGACCTTTTATCTTTGTTAATTATGTAGCTGTTTTCTCAGCAAATCTGCCGAAAGGCTCGTCGTTCGGCTCCAGCCTGTCTAAAACTGGTCCCTCATGCTCGGGCTGCACCTATCGCCTGACCGCGTAACGGTCCTGGTTTACCAAACGGCAGACGTCACAGCCCGTACCACTTCCGCATTACATCGTGAGCATTTTTTCAGAAGACAGAATGCTCCCAGAACAGCACTGGGACATACAGTTCACTGGAGCATCAGTACCAGCTGTCCAGACCTGCTGCACATGTAAAGTACCGACAGGTAACAAAAAGAACGAAATAAAACCTGGAGAGTCAAACTGACGGGCATGACAAAGTGAAATAAAGGAAGAACCAAAGATAGTATGAAAAACGAATGTTTACCACCCACCAAACTCTGGAGAAAGTAACTCAGTAAAGATCTCTCAGCTACTGGCTGCCTTGGATCTTGTACTAGACGACCACGTCACCCAACATCGTTACGTCACGACAGTGAAGCGGTGTGTCTGTACCAGCTGGCTCTGTGGAATCACCGCAGTACGGTAGGTTGAGGTGGAGACGCCACAAGATCGCAGAAAGGAGCTATCGTATTTAGACTTACCCATGTCCCAATATGCTCAATGCGTTGGTATATCAACGCGGATTGTGGCCGTGCGGTTAAAGGCGCTGCAGTCTGGAACCGCAAGACCGCTACGGTCGCAGGTTCGAATCCTGCCTCGGGCATGGATGTTTGTGATGTCCTTAGGTTAGTTAGGTTTAACTAGTTCTAAGTTCTAGGGGACTAATGACCTCAGCAGTTGAGTCCCATAGTGCTCAGAGCCATTTGAACCAACCATCAACGCGGATTGTCCAACAGGTCTGCACCACTCGAAGCCATTAACAACAGTTCTCGTAACAACATCCAACCGACGGGAACCGGAGAACTGCTGCTGTCACTGAATACAGATCCACCTCAGCGAATATTTCGCAGCGAACTGCTTGCAAAGGAAACTTGCAGTCGGCTGCACATACAGCTGCATGCCTTCAATAGGCGAAATAACGCAGTAGCTGAACAGTAAGGGATCTAGTATGGTCCAACGGGTGGCGATTTTGTTTCTTTTCAAATAATGCTACTCCTTGATAGCACCGATTATGCAATGAGGCACTTAATCCAGATCACACAATATAATGTTTCAGAGTTCTTTTCGTACCATGTCTTGGGCCGACTGATTCTGCTTACTGTGAACATGAAGCAGAGTCATTATTTCTATGTTCCTCGAGACAATGTATGCTTTGGAAATTGCCGCCTTCCAAGATGACAAAAGATCTGTCACTGGGCTGCATGCATACGTTACAGGCTTGAGGAACTGGGGGAACAAATATTGTACCATGGTATAGAACTCATCAGTCAAAACGGTCGAAACATCCCTAGCAGTAATGCGACCTTGCAAAGTAACCATGGGCTCATGGAATACCACGATACGATTGCCCAAATAATCACCGAGCCCGCTCCTGAGACATTAACTCGGACAGAAGGTGGAAACAGTGTGAAAGAACATTCGTATGATCAAGTGGCTTTCTTCCATTGTTCCGTAGCCCAGGTTTTATGGCTTCGGTACCGCGTTTCGCCATTACCGACATTTGAGACACTGGTGAGTGGTTTTTGAATTCCGGCTCGCCCTGGAATCACCAGGTTGTGGAGCTCCCTGCAGGTTGTTTTGGTGCTGACAGTGTTCCCGAGTGCCACATTCAACACTGCAGTGACAGTTGTCCATTTATTTTTCGTCACAATCCTTTTCACTGACCGTCCGCCACGATCACTCAAGGTGCATTTTCGTCCACATAGTGACCTAGCGTATGATGTTTCTCCGCTTTCCCTGTAACCGTTGTAATTCTTCGATGCCGTTCCTCTTGGACTACCAAACTCTTCTACTACCTTGGTTGCCCGCATCTCGTGGTCGTGCGGTAGCGTTCTTGCTTCCCACGCCCGGGTTCCCGGGTTCGATTCCCGGCGGGGTCAGGGATTTTCTCTGCCTCGTGATGGCTGGGTGTTGTGTGCTGTCCTTAGGTTAGTTAGGTTTAAGTAGTTCTAAGTTCTAGGGGACTGATGACCATCGATGTTAAGTCCCATAGTGCTCAGAGCCATTTGAACCATTTGACTACCTTGGTTGAGGAAGCATGCACCATATGAGCACCAGCAATTTTCTTACACTGGAATTCACGTAGCTCCGACTTAGTGTACTCACAACCACACATAATACTGTGTTGACGGGGAATGCCGTTTGGGACTTATTAAGGATAACGCCATCTGCAGGCTTCACCAGCATCTGTTATTTTGTTGAAACATGCATTCCTCGTGGCGTATCCACATGTTTCTCCACATCCTGTTCCTCCTGTAGGGGTGTGTGGGGTGAAAATGGGTTGACGTAGCAGCAGAACTTAGGAACGTGTGGAGCAATTTCAGCCAAATATTCTTTATTCTTGACTCGTTATTTGTATAATTACTTGTATAAAACTACTGTCGGGGTAGAGTACCCTTGCTATCTCAAGAGCGAGAGTAGTCGTAGCGTGTAGAGGTATTCGATAACGACCGATATTAGTATGGAATCCATATTTTTTCAGGGTCGCTAGTGTCATTGGTGACAGTACCGATAAATTTTCAACCCCTAGGAGTGGATGCCTGTTGGGTTGGAGGGGAAGGGGGGGGGACGGGGGGGAGGGTATGTAATATCTCTTTATATTCGATGAATTATGCGGGAATAATCCCTTTATTCTTTTCGATTCGGGATATGCCAACAAGTATGATCCATGATTTAGTATATTTACAATAACATATGGTCCGGCATATACAAGATTCCATTTCTTTATGTTCTTCATCAGTTTCGAGGAATGGATGTGTCGCCTCAATAAAACCTTTTCTCCAAGATGAAACGTCTGAATCCAGTGAATCCGTTTAATGATTCTTCTTCTCCGCAGGCTCGTGCTTTGCGGCAGTCTGCTAATCTGTACAAATAGCATGCCTCGTATTTTTGGGAGCGTTGTAATAGAACGAGTTTTCCGAGAATTAAACCGATTCATGCGTGCATACTGTCACAGTAAACAAACATCATGGGAAATTTGTTGGGTTGTTTATTCAGATATAAAGCCCAAGACACAACTGCGCAGGTCACACCAATACCCAAGAAACGAAACAGTAGCAGTCAGCTGAATCACAGACCCGTACCACTAATGTGGATTTGCAGTAGGATTTTGAAACATATACTGTGTTTGAACATTTTGAATTACCTCGAAGAAAACGATTTATTGACAAACAGCCAATACGGAGTCGGAAAATAGGATAATAGAATGTAGTCGAATTAAATCAGGTGATGCTGAGGGAATTAGGAAGTAAGACACTTAAGGTAGTAGATGAGTTTTACTATTTGGGCAGCAAAATAAGTGATGATGGTCGAAGTAGAGACCAGGAGATGAGTACACTAAACAGATTCAGAAGAATATAGGTTGCAGTAGGTACTTGGAGATGAAGAAGCTTGTACAGGATAGAGTAGCATGGAGAGCTGCATCAGACCAGTCTTTGGACTGAAGACCGCAACAACAGCAACATCTGCATGGTGCTAAAAGTGGCAATTTACTCTAAATAACGAAAAATGTGTAGTTATCCATACTAATACAAAAGGAATCTGCCAAATTTCGGTTACACGATAAAACACAGAAATCTAAAGCCTATAGATTGAGCTAAACACTTAGGAATTACAATTAAGTATAAGCGAAATTGATAGGATCACATAGTGTTGTGGGTTGGCAGAAAGCTTAGAAAATGCAACAGGTCTACTAAAGAGAGTGCTTACACTACGCTTGTCCGCCCTCTAAGACTATTGCTATGCGGTGCGGGATCCGCATCAACTAGGATTGACGGAGAACACCGAGAACGTTCAAAGAAGTGCAAATCGTTTTGTATCGTCGCGAGATAGGGGAGATAGTGCCGCGGATATGATATGCGAATTGTTCCGGCAATTATTAAAACAAAGGCGTTTTTCGTTGTGGCAGAATCTTCTCATAAAATTCCAGTCACCAACTTTCTCCTGAGAGGGTGCAAATATTTTTTTGGTGCGCACCTGCATAGAGAGAATTGATCGTCAGGGTAAAGTAATAGAAATTAGAGGTCGCTCAAAAAGCTTCAGACGTTCGTCTTCCGAGCGAACGTTCGAGAGAACGATAGAGAAATGGCTTGAAGATGGTTCGATGACTCTTCATCCACGCACTTGATTGTGAATTGCACAGTAATCATGTAGGTGTGGATCAGCATATCTCGGTAAGGACTGAACCCTTTTGTACTAAATTTGGTACACATGCCAGTGGAAAGACCTACTGTGACAGTAAGACACCCCTAGCATCCACACGGCTGACAGTGGGGATGAAAAGGCGTGACATAAGATCATAAATCAGGAACGCTGGGACCAACTGAACCCAAATGTGGTGTATACATGACTCATTATTTGTATAAAAATGCTGTGGGTGTAAGATATCCCTAATACCCTTAGGTGTGGGGTGGGATGAGAAAGTGTGGTATGTAAAAATGTTCGAAAACGATATGTTAGTATTTCTTTCCTGTGCTTCGCTGACTTGAAGTACTTTAAAAGTATGAAACACAATCTGTCTCTTATTCGCGTTTTTCAGTACGTCAGTTTGTCGCTTCAGAAGATGGAAAGAGTAAAAATGCAATATATTCCAAAGCAGTTGAACAAAGTGTTTCAAATTCAACTGTAATGAACGCGGAAAGCATGTATCTTGGAACAGCGGAACTAACGGAAGAAGCAACACAAGAAAAAAAAAAATCCACAATGCGTCTGACTTACAACGAGCGGTAAAGCGGTCAGTATCTGTTCACTAGAGATGCGGCTGGAAAAAAACCTTTATCAGAGCTAACAACCCTGAGTAGAATCTTTAGGTGACTTGTTCCCCTAATTCAACAAGCAATCAACAACGGAGATGCACTTAGTAAGAGATTTTATTCCAGGGAGCACCTGATCCTCAATTTCCAAGGAAACGAAAAGTAGGCATTCGGATTCTGGGGTCCTGTGACTTAGTAGAAAGAATGAGTCGAAACATTCTGAAACCTTCTTTAACCAACAAACGCATAAAATCAAGCACATGAACATAAATTACTTTGCCACTTTCAACGAAAATTCACTCTTCAATACAGAAAAACTTAAAGATTTAATAAAATTTATAAAGGAAATAATATCATGATAACAGCATTGCAAGAAACAACATTTACTGATGAACATCCTTTCGATTCAGAAGGATTTAGGATATTTAAGGGAAAACCAGGAAAAAGAATTACGAAAGGTGTACCACAATTGGAAATAGATTTCATTGTAAGCAAAAACATATTGAACTCAATAATAGCATTTAAATCAATTAATGAAACCCTTTGCTTTCTAACATACAAATCATGAAACAAAATTTACGCTAATTTACATACACATGCTCCAGCTAATGAGAAAAAACAGAACAGAGAAAGAGCAAACGCAAAATTTTCGGCAAACTGTCACAAAGACACTAGATCACATTTCATCGTAAAACCACACTGTTATTACTTGGAGACTGTAATGCACAAATTGGCATGTAATGCCAGCACACATCAAAAGAAGGAAAATTCGCTGCACATTAAAGAACCAACGCAAAGGGAGAAAGACTAGTAAGCCTATGCAAGCAGCGTAGCGTTGTACTAAAATCTAAATTCTTCACCAAATCCGATTTATGGTGAACATCAACTCGATCACGTTGAGCACACACTCCTCATTGGAAGTACCCAATGAAAAGTTACCAAGAGTGCCGTTTAGCTCCAGACCGCCAGCTGTTTGTCATTAAATTCAAGGTTAGATCAATATTTAGAGAAAATACCAATACCAGTCCAGAAAGTTTCACATACAGAAGTTATCCACAGAAAATGATTACAAAATGCTGTTGGAAAAAAATACCTAAAAGTTGGGAACAATTTCAAAAAGGCATTATTGAGACTGTAGAAGAAACTGTCCCTCTTAGAAGAAATGGAAACACGTTTCGTGGAATGACGGTTCTGATGAGTTAATTATAAAGAGACAACAAGATTGGAATATGTGGACCCCCAAAAAAATGATAAGAACAGGAAAAAATTTATAGAGGCAAGGAAATATGCATCAAAGGGTCTCAAAAATCGGAGTACAGCATATAAAAGATCAGGTAACTTCAGTTGAGTCACATTTTGAACAGAAAAACACAAAACAATTCATACATATTTTAAAGAAATACACACCACCAAGTTTACAGTTTATACATCAAAAAAATGCAAAAGACTGCATGTAATAACACGGAGAGCTGCATAATACTTGCGGACTAATTCAAAGAATTACGCAACTGCGATCTACTAGAAGAAAAATTTCTTTTTGATAAAGTAATGCAAATACAAGCAGACTCAAAGCCACCAACAATAGAGGGAATCAGAGAAATCATAAAACAGCTTAAAAATAACAAAGCATCAGGAGTTGCTAAATTGCGGAAACACTCTAGTGACAACATTATTCTATCTCTAACAAAAATCACTGATAAAATTTGGATTGGACAGCAAACAGCTTACCATGAGAATGGACATCGGCATTAACACATACACTACAAAAAAGTAAAGAAAACTGATCCCAACAATTACAGAGGACTCTCCCTCTTATCAGTGACATATAAGTCCCAGTCCACGGTACTTTGAAAGAGATTTGAGGAATTTTCGAGCTGCAGCTAGGAGGGTATCAAGCAGGATTTAGGAAGGGAAGGTTTTGCGCAGAGCAAATACTAAATCTACAGAACATAAGAGACATGAGGAAAATCGCAAACTTGAAATACATGATAACTTCTGCATTAAAAAAAAAAAAGTGACTCTATTGATAAAAATGCATTGATCATAATTTTTGAGGAATTCGGACTCGACAATAAAACAACAGAAATAATTAAAGGCACTTTAACAAACATAACATCAAAAGTAAAATTTGTGGGGAACTGACAAAATCTTTTGAAATAAAATCAGAGTAACACAGGGAGATGGCTTACCACCCCTACTTTTAAACTTTGCATTGGAGAAGGTTGTGAGAGAATGAAGAAAATCCATCAACACTAACGATGTACAAATAGGAAGAAATTGAAATAAAATCACCATAGATTGTCTACCTTTTGCAGATGATATGGCATTAATTACTGACTCGCCGAATAGTCCCAAAGAACAAATCACAGAACTCAGAAACAAGCAGACAAAACAAGACTAAAAGTATCATTTGAAAAAGCACATTTCATGACAAATGTCAATGACGCCCCTCCAAATCTTAAAATTCATAACAACACAACATCTAAAACGAATTGTTTTCCGTACCCAAGAGAACGGATAACAAGCAACACAAAAGAAAAAATAGCCATTGAAAATAAGTTCATAAAATAGAAAGAGCATTGAAAGTAACAAAAAGCATATATGAGAAAAAACTTTGTCCTGGAACACAAAACTAAGACGTTATCAAAAAGTGATAAAACACTTAAACTAACAAGATTTTGGATCTTGAAAAACTGAGAATGTTGAAAGAAGAATTGTAAGCAAAGTACTGGGGTTTAGAAAGAATAGTAATGTTGAATGCAATTTATATCAAACAGTGAGCTCTATTTGGAAATGAAACACCTAACTGATACAATGAGGAAAAGAAGACAAAATTTTTATGGCTACGTATTCTGAATGGATACTAACTGACTAACTAAACAGATCTTCAAATTACTAGACAGCTACAAATCCAAACCCACTTGGTTCACCATATGCGACAAATACATGAAAAACACACGAATTAGAATTGACATAATAGATAACGGATTACTTGTACGCCCTCGGTAGCTGAGTGGGCCGGGACGGTAGCTCAGCGTGTTCGGTCAGAGGGCTGCTCGCCCTCTGTAATACAAAACTGAGTAAAGAAATCAACGATCAACTTGAACGCAACGAACAATACCGAACAAAATGAAAAAAAAGAGTGGTCAGCGCGACAGAATGTAATCCTAAGGGCCCTCCCAAGAACACCACTTGCAGTGACGAGCTCGTGCACGGCGGTGCAAGGCCGGAAACAAAGGATGAGTCGAGAAGTAATTACAGAACAAGAAATCAGGTGACACATTTGGGACCTTTTGATGACGAAAAAACCACTGCTCTACCCATAATTTGCAAGGCAGTTTTATTTCGAAGTGTCTAAAGACTGAACCGCGAATTAAAGCATTTAAATAATTACAGAAAAGAAAGAAACCTTGTAACAATAGTTCCCTGCATACATAGGAACCGAAATCTGTAAACATCGTCTTTGCCTCGAGGCGCGCACGAACACAAAAATGCCCGCCGTCCCAACAGCCGGTGCTGCGCAAGGTTGCGAAACCTCTGGTGCAAAAAGGAAGCGGCCATTCAGCAGGCGACAGCTAGCCGCTTGACCACCCAGTAAGTTGGCACCGGTACTACTTTTTTCAGACGTAGGCACTCCAGTGTAAGGTGCAGACTAGCTATCAAAACCGCTGAGCATCGCCGCTCAGCCCATTCTGGAACGTCTTCTTGGAAGGTCCACCAGTTGCCGTCTCGCCTGCGACCGCGTATTGTCGATAGGTATGCTGCGACGTGCGACGGTACAGCTGAACGGTTCGTGACTTAGGGCACAGTCTGATAATGATGCCCGCAATCTATCGCCGTTTCAGTCGTTTGGCAGTTGCGAGTATTTCGCGAGACTACGGGAACACAGCAGCGCCACCCACAGGTAATTCTGCCACCTCCCTCTCTTGTCACCGAAAACCAGTCCTCATGGTTCTGGATTCTCACACCGAAGTGTTCTAAGTTCAATTTGGGTAGGTATAGGTAAATGCTATTTCTTTATGTCATTTTGTGAATGTGTCTGTGTCAGTGGAGGCTGCCCTCGGTTAACGGTACGTTATTCTGTGCTAATCTCTTTTTGCTAGTTTCTAAAGCTTTTATTTGCGTTGCAATTTCTTCAACTTCCCCCAGTATCCATTCAAATCAGTGGCTCCCTGAAAGTAAGGTCGTATTCCATGCCTTCCCACCGTCTGATACTTGGTAGAATAACAACATGAGATACTGCTGGTCTATCAGTGTTTATATCGCCCACTGACAGGGTCAAGCTCTTTTCATTCAGGAAGTCTAGGATACGATAATTGTGGTAGTCAGTTTAGGTGTGGTAGTGCAGGATGACCAACTTTTTGACCCGTGTGCCCATGTTAAAACTTGACGCTTCACATTAGATCAGAGAAATGCAACGGAAACCCACTATTGCTTGCCCTGGACGGAAATGCAAAATTTGAGAAGTATGGGACTGACCGACTTCCAAAATATTTTGCATTCGGGTATTCCAGTATCGAACTGAAGACGACCGCTTTTTCGACAGGTGATTAATTAGTATATCACGTTTCAAAATCCATGTGCAAGAGTGCTTGTAGCATATGTTGGAAACGTAGTCTCCCAGCGTAATATCCAACTGTGTATTTGTTCTTTGGTTATTACAGCGTACCGACATTCCTAACGTTCCTGTGGAGTACTCAGAATTTTAAAATTATATTTCTGTCCGAATATAAACAGATTTGCAGAGGATTTCAGCTGTATGTTATAAGCCAGTTCTGGCCTTTACTTTGGGAGTCGTCTACGCTTTAGGAAAAGCCAGCTGCCAAAACACGGGCTAAAATATTCATGGCAGAAAGTGTCGGCCATTAAGCCGACGCGTCAGGAGCAGAAGTGGGTAGCGAGCGAAAGATAAAGGTCCGTCAACTCGCTCACAACTTTTTCCATTTCCTTCCTCCGCGTTAAACGGCCCACGCCGACAGATGCAGGGAATTTCGCAATAAAATTCTCCGCCTCTTTCTCACTGGTAGCTGAAGCAATGCGACGTTTTTCAAAAGTTCGCAGCGTCTCGGAAAAGTGCTACTCGAGCATTTTAACTGACTGAACAACTTTTCTAATGCAGCAGAAATTCGTCCTTCGTTAAGAAACTCTGCAAAGATACTTAACAGCACAAACTAGACCTTAAATAAATTACTAGTTCCAATGCATGTTATTTGCTACGCAGCAAATAAATGAAATGTTCTTTCCGTTCACATAATCTTACTTTCTGACTGTGAAAATAAATAAACTGATTCAGTAGGTGAATCACCACGTATAAGAGAACTTTGCTTCGTAGTAATCCCACCACACAACAGTCAAACTTGTACCATACTTTTTCAACCACGTCTGGAGTTGATGCATTCATAGTTGTTGTTACGCTGCGCCGTAGCTCACACAGAGAGTCGTTATTGGAGAGGCACATACATGCAATCAGTCACAAACCATACAAAATTAAAAAAAAAACAAAAACACACACATACCGTGAGTTCAGGCGGCCTTGCAGGCCAGTCGTGCAATGAGAGACACGTACGCCCCTTGCGGTCGATGCAGTCAGCTGGTCAACGATGAAAACGTTAAATAAATAATTTCAGTTGACACTTTGATATCTGCATCTCACAGATCCAAATATGAAGTCAGAAATGACACGTCACCCACGATTATTTTTTTTTTTTTTAGTTTTAAAAATTCTGTTTTTATGTTTGTCACTGTTGGGTGCTAAACACGGTATGCCGAATATGTAAAAGTATTAGCTGGCTGCCTAAAGCGTCCCACCGTACGCCTTTTTGAAGTTCCTGTGATACGGCGGGAACCCAAGGGCAATGTAACAGAGTGCTGCTTCTGCTTGAGAAACATATTTAGAATTAGTTCGAAGTCCAAACGTATAGACTTTGAGGTCAGAGCAGGCACAGCCTGGATGTATTATTTTGAGAAGATAAGACCGCTTTAGCTTCAGTCCTTGACTTATAGGCGCGACCGGTTTCACAGTATTTTAGCTGCATCATCAGCTGCAATATTTACAAAGTGGTGGGCTAAAGCTCACGTAAGGAGCACTCCGGTATGATCCCGTTCTCTCGATGTCACTGTGTGGCACTTCCGCAGTTGTCTCCTGACATGCTGCGTGTTCAGTACACAATCCCGTGCGCGGCTTTGCTGTTGGTAACTTCAGCCTCCTACAATCTGCCCTCCCAATGCGTAGCTTTCTGCCGATTGAGTTGTTTAAGAACGACGTAGTATTCTGTCCGGTTATTTACCTCGTGTCAGTTGCGTGCTTTGGCTTAAAATACTTTTTTGGGGGAGGAAATTAACTACAATTTCAGACAGAAGAATTGAGTCTTTACCGATATGTTTTTAACTTGTTTTAGGTAAGTGGGTGACCATGAACTGCTCAATTTTTACATTATTCTGTACATGATCATATGTGGTCTGTGCTTTGATCACCATTCGACATCTAGGGACTCCGCTAGTTCACCAAATACTGTTACTCATTGTGAGTGGAATTTATTATTGATTTATCTACCTGGTCGTCCCTTATTAGGAATTACTTCTTTTAGTTTCGTCCTTTCTAGGTATCACGGGAGCGTTCGATGTAATTTTATTTTTGACGTCCCCCACTTATCGAAAATTTGCTGATTATGAACGCTGCGTCATTCCAATATCTTTTTGCGATCTGAACATTACTTGATTTTGTGGGTACATTTACGCTGTATATACTTTTTCATTTAAGTAACGCGTTCTTCCTACCTTACATGCGTCTTTGTTTATCAACGTGTACAGTCTACATCTGACGATGCAGCTAAAATGCCACGAAACTGGTCGTGCCTACAAATAACTTACAGCTACATCTACATCTACACTACCGGCCATTAAAATTGCTACACCAAGAAGAAATGCAGATGATAAACGGCTATTCATTGGACAAATACATTATACTAGAACTGACATGTGATTACATTTTCACACAATTTGGGTGCATAGATCCTGAGAGATCAATACCCAGAACAACCACCTCTGGCCCTAATAACGGCCTTGATACGCCTGGGCATTGAGTCAAACAGAGCTTGGATGCCGTGTACAAGCACAGCTGACCATGCAGCTTCAACACGATACCACAGTTCTCATGAAGAGTAGTGACTGGCGTATTGGGACGAGCCAGTTGCTCGGCCACCATTGACCAGACGTTTTCAATTGGAGAGAGATCTGGAGAATGTGCTGGCCAGGGCAGCAGTCCAACATTTCCAGAAAGGCCCGTACATGACCTGCAACATGCGGACGTGCATTATTCTGCTGAAATGTAGGGTTTCACAGGGATCGAATGAAGGGTAGAGCCACGGGTCGTAACACATCTGAAACGTAACGTCCACTGTTCAAAGTGCCGTCAATACGAATACCGAGACGTGTAACCAATGGCACCCCGTACCATCACTCCGGGTGATACGCCAGTATAGGGATGACGAATACACGCTTCCAATGTGCGTTCACCGCGATGTCGCCAAACACGGATGCGACCATCATGATGCTGTAAACAGAACCTGGATTCATCCGAAAAAATGACGTTTTGCCATTTGTGCACCCAGGTTCGTCGTTCAGTACACCACCGCAGGCGCTCCTGTCTGTGATGCAGCGTCAAGGGTAACCGCAGCCATGGTCTCCGAGCAGATTGTCCATGCTGCTGCAAACGTCGTCGAACTGTTCGTGCAGATGGTTGTTGTCTTGCAAATGTCCCCATCTTTTGACTCAGGACTCCAGACGTGGCTGCACAATCCGTTACAGCCATGCGGATAAGATGCCTGTCATCTCGACTGCTAGTGATACGAGGCCATTGGGATCTAGCACGGCGTTCCGTATTACCCTTCTGAACCCACCGATTCCATATTCTGCTAACAGTCATTGGACCTCGACCAACGCGAGCAGCAATGTCGCGATACGATAAACCGCAATCGCGATAGGCTACAATCCGACCTTTATGAAAGTCGCAAAAGGTGATGGTACGCATTTCTCCTCCTTACACGAGGCATCACAACAAAGTTTCACCAGGCAACGCCGGTCAACTGCTGTTTGTGTATGAGAAATCGGTTGGAAACTTTCCTCATGTCAGCACGTTGTTTAGGTGTCGCCACTGCCGCCAACCTTGTGTGAATGCTCTGAAAAGTTAATCATTTGCATATCGCAGCATCTTCTTCCTGTTGGTTAAATTTCGCGTCTGTAGCACGTCTTCTTTGTGGTAGCAATTTTAATGGCCAGTAGTGTATCACGGCAGCGTCCGATGTGATTTTATTTTTGACGTCCTCTACTTATCGAAAATTTGCTGATTATGAACGCTGCGTCATTCCAATATCTTTTTGCGATCTGAACATTACTTGATTTTGTGCGTATATTCACCCTCTATATACTTTTTCAGTTTAAGTAACGCGTTCTTGCTACCTTACATGAGTCTTTGTCTATCAATGTGTACAGACTGCATCTGATGATGCAGCTAAAATGCTGCGAAACTGGTCGTGCCTGCAAATAAAGAAGTTACAACTACATCTGCATCTACATAGGTTCACTGCAAGCCACCGAACGGTGCGTGGCGGAGGGTACCCTGCACCACTGTCCGCAGCTCGTGGTCGTGCTATAGCGTTCTCGCTTCCCACGCCCGGGTTCCCGGGTTAGATTCCCGGCGGGGTCAGGGATTTTCTCTGCCTCGTGATGATTGGGTGTTGTGTGCAGTCCTTAGGTTAGTTAGGTTTAAGTAGTTCTAAGTTCTAGGGGGCTGATGACCATAGATGTTAAGTCCCATAGTGCTCGGAGCCGCTTGAACCATTTTTGAACCTGCACCACTACTAGTCATTTCCTTTCCTGTTCCACTCGCAAACAGAGCGAGTGAAAAACGACTGTCTGTATGCCTCCGTATGAGCCCTAATTTCTAGTCTCTTATGTTCGTGGTCCTTACGCGAAATTTATGTTGGGGGCAGTAGAATTGTCCGGCAGTCAGCTACGAATGCCGGTTCTCTAAATTTTCTCACTAGTGTCGTCTTTCCTCCAGGGATTCGCATTTCAGTTCCCGAACAATCTCCGTAACGCTTACGTGTTGTTCGAACCTACCAGTAACAAATCTAGCAGCCCGCCTCTGAATTGCTTCGTTGCCTGCCTTCGATCCGACCTATTGACACACAGTCAACATGGGTTTAGAAAACATCGTTCCTGTGAAACACAACTAGCACTTTATTCACATGAAGTATTGTGTACTATTGACAAGGGATTTCAGATCGATTCCGTATTTCTCAATTTCTGGTAGGCTTTTGACACTGTAACACACAAGCGGCTCGTAGTGAAATTGCGTGCTTATGGAATATCGTCTCAGTTATGTGACTGGATGTGTGATTTCCTGTCAGAGAGGTCACAGTTCGTAGTAACTGACGGAAAGTCATCGAGTAAAACAGAAGTGATTTCTGGCGTTCCCCAAGGTAGTGTTATAGGCCCTTCGCTGTTCCTTATCTATATAAACGGGTTGGGAGACAATCTGAGCAGCCGTCTTCGGCTGTTTGCAGATGACGCTGTCGTTTATTGACTAATAAAGTCATCAGAAGATCAAAACAAACTGCAAAACGATTTAGAAAAGATATTTGAATGGTGCGAAAAGTGGCAGTTGACCCTAAATAACGAAAAGTGTGAGGTCATCCACATGAGTGCTAAAAGGAACTCGTTAAACTTCGGCTACACGATAAATCAGTCGAATCTAAAAGCCGTAAATTCAACTAAATACTTAGGTATTACAATTACGAACAACTTAAATTCGAAGGAACACATAGAAAATGTTGTGGGGAAGGCTAACCAAAGGCTGCGTTTTATTGCCAGGACACTTGGACAATGTAACAGACCTAGTAAGGAGACTGCCTACGCTACGCTTGTCCGTCCTCTTTTACAATACTGCTGCGCGGTGTGGGATCCTTGCCAGATAGGGCTGACGGAGTACATCAAAAAATTTCAAAGAAAGGCAGCACGTATTTTACTGTCGCGAAATATGGGAGAGTGTCACAGAAATGTTACAGGATTTCAGCTGGACATCATTAAAAGAAAGACGTTTTTCGTTGCGACGGAATCCAATCGCCAACTTTCTCCTCCGAATGCGAAAATATTTTGTTGACACCAACCTACATAGGGAGGAACGACCACAAATATAAAATAAGGGAAATCAGAGCTCGTCCGGAAAGATATAGGTGTTCATTCTTTCCGCGCGCTATACGAGATTGGAATAATAGAGAATTGTGAAGGTGGTTCGATGAACCCTCTACCAGGCACTTAAATGTGATTTGCAGACTATCCATGTAGATGTAGATGACCTGGTACGGATCCCAAATACTACAGCAGCACTCAAGATTAGGTCGCACCACCACCCTGTTTCCTGTACAGGTGGACCAGCCTTTCCTAAAATTCTCCCAATAAAGAAAAATCGACCATTCACCTTCCCTGCCCCACTTATCACGTGCTCGTTCCGTCTCATATCGCTCTGCAACGTTGCGCCCAGATATTTAAACGACTTCACTGTGTCAAGCAGGACACTAGCAGTACTGTATCCGAACATTACTGGTTTGTTCTTCCTACTCATCCACATTAACTTACATGTTTCCACATTTAGAGCTACTTGCCGTTCAACACGCCAAAGAGATTTTTTTCTAAGTCGTCCTATATCTTCCTATAGTCACTTCGACACCTTACCGTACACCACGGCGTCATCAGCAAACGACCGCAGATTGCTGCCCACTCTGTCCACCAAATCATGTATGTATACAGGGAAGAGCAGCGGTCCTATCACACTTTCCTGGGGACACTCCTGACGAAACCCTTGTCTCTGATGACCACTCGTCGTCGAGGACAACATTCTGGGTTCTATTATTTAAAAACGAGCCGCTCACCACTTATTCCACATGGTCGCACCTTCGTTAACAAACTGCAATGGGGCACCGTATCAAACGCTTTCCTGAAATTTAGAAATATGCAGTCTGCCTGTTGGCCTTGCCAAAGTGGTCTTTTCTTTTCAAAACCAAATATGTTGTTAAATATCCGTCTTTAGAACCAGCATTTCAACAAGTGCCTCTTGGACAAAGCCTTCCCATACCTACTCCATCATGCGACGAAAGTGTGACTGTCGTTTTTGAAATTGGCATTAGTGAGGATCTAGATGACTTGGTCGAGATCTCGAGTTTCCTGCTTCAGGATTGAAGGGATGGTATCACCTGCACGATGCCGCCAAATCTGAGATCTTTCCGTCAACGCTAAAAGGAACTTTAACATTTATTTTCTAAACAGAAGGATCCAGTTTTGTGCGGTAATGTCGGCTCCTTGATGGCCCTGTTGAATGTACACCTGTTCCTTGACTCCTCGAAAACCAGCTTGAAAGAGGTCTTGCTACGTAATGGAAGTAAGTTTCCATCCGTTCCTATAGCTCACGCAGTTGGTATGAAGGAAAGTTACATGAACATGCTTATATTGCCATTCAGTATCCGATATGATGACTATTCGTGGCAGAAATGTGCTGATTTTAAAGTGGTAACTGTTCTACTTGGATTGCAACTTGGGTGTACCACATTTTGCTGCTTGTTGCGCACATGGGATAGCAGAAATAGAAGCAGTCGTCATATTAAGGAAAGCTGGCCAAAGAGAAAGTCAATCAGTGCAGGATGGGGAATGTTATTCATCAATTACTTGTAAGTGCTGACAAAATATTATTCTCCCTATTACATATCACACTAGGTTTGATTAAGTATTTTGTGAAAACAGTTGATCTCTGCCTGAAAAACAAGCACCCACATGTCAGCGAAGCGAAATGAAAATATTTGTTGGCCCTCAAATTAGGGAACTGCCGGAAGTTGTACACTTTGACAGCCCGTTAAATATTGAGCAATCAGCTTCATGGTTACCTTTCAAAAACATCGTCACGAACTTTCTAGGAAACTACAGCTCTGAACGCTACAGAGAACTGGTCAGTAAGCTGACTGACGCATACATGTCGTTGAAAATACATACTTTGAAATCGAAGCTTGATTTTCTTTCTCTGAGAATCTCGGTGGTGCCAGGGACAAACATGGCGAGTGTTTCTGAAATGAAAAACAAAACATCCCGCCAGGGAAAATGAACTCCAAACATGTTCGCACCACTACTGTTGGGCATTCGACAGATATGTTCCTCGAGCAAAGTATAGTCGAAAATGTAGGTCACATACATTTTAGGAATGTGGTTGCTCACAAACTACAGGTGCGGGAAAAGTTGTGTAAAAAATATAGGCAATCGCCAGAAAAAACTCAGTAAGAATCATCCACTACGTTTCTTCTCCTCCGCTTCTTTCTGCGAGTTTTCTACACCATGCGGCGTCTCTCGTATCCAAGTTTCCATGTCCTTTTGTCTTGCCAGTCCTCTTCTGCATGTCATCTCCTACATCGCACTCCTCAGTCTAACGTGGACGTAGTCTTCCTCTTTTTCTGTGTCGTGCAGGTCTTCAGTACCATACTGTAGAAGGTCATCTTTCCTCTGGCAGTCTTCTAAAATGACCATACCATGTTAGCCGTTTATTTTGAATAGTGTCTGCGACATCTTTTGTAACTGCCGTCTGTTCTCGTAGCACTTCGTTTCTTATTTTGTCTCTTATTGCTACTTCACAGCTTCGTCTCCGAAACTCCATTCCCATTGGCTTTCATTTTCTCTCATTGACCCTGAAGACTACCACACTTCAGCACTATACAGAGCGGTGCTCAACTATTGTTTCGTACAAACTCCTTTGCAATTTTTTTTTGACGTAGTTTTATTCCAAATAATGGAATGTAGCTGCTTAACTGCCAACTTTCCCTTTCGGATATGATCTGCTTCACTTTGTTATAGATGTATCATCTATAACAAGGTCCATTACTATGCCTCCGACAACCGTGTTCAATCTTTGTAAAGTTAATTTTCATGTACCACTGCTCATTTTCTTGTTTAAGCTTTCTTAACGTATAAGACGCATGCACTTCTTCCTGGGCGAAGATGACGTGATCCTCAACGGAATTTAGGGAGAACTGGATGTCATTACCTACTCTGCTTGTCATGTTGTTCCACTTCCTTTTCCAATTATTCAGTGCTTCGTTCAAAAATGTTTTAAAGGGGGTAGGCACTAAGTAGCATCGTTGTCTCAATCCTTCGCTAACCTTACATTTCTGTGATAGTAACTTTCCAACTTTAGCACAAGTATTATCTGAATACAGCTTTCCAATGGTTTGCATATAACATTTATGAATGTTCTGGTTATTCATGGCTTCCGACATCGTAGGAAATGGTACACTGTCATAGGCCTTGTATAAGCGTACAAAACCACGTTAAGTGCCATTCTCTTGTCAGTCACCTGTCTGCTGCTGCAGATATTGTCGGCACAAGACCTTCCTGTCCGAAAGCCACTTTGTTCCACTCCCTCCGTTTCTCTCTCTGTTCTACTTTTAAGGATCTTATCATATAGTCTCGATTTGGAAGTCAGAACTTCGATGCCTCGATAATTTGCGCAGTCATCCTTGCGTCCCCATACTTCTTTCAACATTAAAAAACTTAAATTTTGTTGACCAGTGAAATCTGGCCTCACAGTTGTAAATGAATTATTCCTGTTGCCACTGAGAACTCAAAATGCCTTTTGTTGCCATATTATCGCCTCTCGGCAACTTACAACTGGTGCCAAGCTAAACTTTCAGTTTCGATGCGTAAGTTAGTATTTCATATATTCCTGTGAAATCGGATGACCTTGTTTGAACTACCCTTTATTTACTAGTGTCCGTCTGGAGCGACCTAAAATCGGAAGACAATACTAGTTATAGGAAAACCAGATGCCATATTGAGATTCATTGGAGAATAGTATGGAAATGTTATTCATCCACGACAGAGGGTTCTGGTGAATATCTTCAAATTCTAGACGCAGACGCTACAAAAGAGACGTTGCACATCATCGATAGTTTAAATGTAAGGGGCAGTTGGATGAAAACCGAACATCCGCCACAACGTGACAACGGCATGTTTCCAATAAAAAGTAATCACCAGACGCGATAAGACATGTACCCCACTGGAAACGAGACGGTTCATTCCTGTTTAGTAGAACGCTGTCGGCCACTGACAGATTCACAACCGCGCCCAATTTTGCACTTCCTCGTCCGACTGAAACCGATGACCAAACTTGTCCCCTTTCAGGTCGCCAGAGATGTGAAAATTACACAGTGAAAGATCTTGGCAGTGCAGAGAACGTTGCAGTGTTTCCCAACCAAATCACCTTCGTCAGATTGGCAGCGTGGTGGCAGGCGTTATCTTGCAAGGATAATTCCGTCCAACAGCATCCAGTCTGCGCGTTGATTGTGGTTCGGTGCCCGGGTAACTCGACGAGCCGATGGCCTCTGCAGTCAAAAAAGACGGTGATCTTGTCCATACCGGAACTGGTGTGAACACCTTTGGACTTCTTTGGCGCGAGAGATGTGGGATATTTCCACTGCTGGCTTTTGCGTCTGCCCTCGGACTGTCGGAATGCTATCGGATGGAATCATCCTTCAAATGGCTCTGAGCACTATGAGACTCAACTTCTGAGGTCATCAGTCCCCTAGAACTTAGAACTACTTAAAGCTAACTAACCTAAGGACATCACACTTCCATGCCCGAGGCAGGATTCGAACTTGCGACCGTAGCGGTCTCGCGGTTCCAGACTGTAGCGCCTAGAACCGCACGGTCACTCCGGCCGGCTGGAATCATCCGGTTGCACGATACGGCGCGCCATCACACTATCAGTCGGACGAAGGCTTAAGCTTCAATTATGTGTCTGGGGAGCGCTGCAACATCCTCCGTGCAGCTTGTATCCTTCACATCTTTGGCGACCTGAAGAAAGACATGCGTAGACATCGGTTTCAGTCGGAGGAGAAGCGCAGGCGACGGTGCGGCTGTGGATCCGTCAGCGGCCGAGCGCCTTCTACGAAACAGGAATTGATTGTGTCGTCGCCCAGGGAAGTAAGTGTCTTAAGGCGTGTAGTAATTACTTTTGAGTGGAAATATTCCTTGGTTCCGATGTGGCGTGTGTTGGGCTTTGATTTGACTACCTGTCATACTAAAACTCCGAAAAGAGTCAGGTAAAATATTTGAGAATGAGATTTTCACTCTGCAGCGGAGTGTGCGCTGATATGAAACTTCCTGGCAGATTAAAACTGTGTGCCCGACCGAGACTCGAACTCGGGACCTTTGCCTTTCGCGGGCAAGTACTCTACCATCTTTTTTTTAATTTTTCTTTTTTAGGAGAAACAGAAACCTTTATTATTCACAAAATAAACATAGTATGTCCTGACACATGATAACTGTCCTGGAAGGAACCTCGCTGCCGTCCTACCATGCAGCATGAAATAACAACAAAATCAAAGTGGGACCACCTCCGGCACCCTAAAGAAAAGTATTTATCGATATGAAAACAAAATTTGAAGTACATCCATTTGCTAACTGTTCAAGCGTGAGTGTTTCGTAGGTCGCATACTCGCATAGTGTTCTTAGTCGATCACATCACTTGGTCGGTTTCACAACGAAAGCACCGCCGCCCATCTTTGCGCATCCGGCACACCCCAAGTATATGGCGGGTCCGCGAAAACCGTTACTAGGAAATTGGCATACCAATCCTTGTACTTTTGTAGCCGTAATAGTTTTGTGTGTCCATCTTGCAAGTATTGCCAGTAATCCAGGACGTTCAGTAAGTTAGTACGTGTGTCTCTGTAGATGTAATGGACCGTCATATCTGTGATCCACGTCACTGCGTTCGTCTTATGACGCGGAAAATACGTTTCCTCTGGAAAAAATACTATGTCAGAATAGACTGCTGTATAGATAGTGCGCCGCATGAACGCTATTATCTTTCTTGCGAGAGTCCAGACAGCCAATGCCTCGCCGCAGACCAGCCGAGGGACGTCCGTATCCAGCTCGCCACATTGCTGGCACAAGGGCGAATCCGTCAAATGTATTGCGTACTTTTTATCATTTGTAGGGTATTTTCGGTTGACGACAATGTACCATGTTGATCTGACTGATGTAGGTAGGTGGTGGTGGTGGACCGTGCGCCACACCACGTGCCAATTAACAGCTGCGTTCCACCCTATTCCGGGAGATCTGTCGAAGAAGCAGATGGTACACGTCCTTCGATGTCGACTGTCGGGTCGTCGGTAAACACTCTCGAACGTAACTGTGTTCCACGATGAACGTGCGCACATACGTTAAAGGTGGCGATATATGGCCGACACTGATTGGAGGAAGATGCGATGTTGGTACGAGTTCTTCGATGATCGTCCCCGTAAGCGAGTGATTCCTGTTGCGCCACCGTTTGAGCATAGTATTAATATACATGGCAAGCGCCTTCTCGTGCACGTTCACTAAACCAACGCCCCCCTCTCGCGCTGGGAGGGTAAGCGTGTTGTACTGTACCTTAAAGAGTTGTCCCAGGCACAAATAGTACCCAAAAGCCGCCTGAATCCTCATAGCCATCGTGCGCGTCAAGGGGAGAAGGTGTGTCAGGTGGCACATCATGGGCGCGAGATAAAGGTTGACGAGTAACACTCGCTGCAGCATATCCATCGACCGTAGGGCGTTTAGTCGTACTGCAGTGCGGACTCTGAGTAACAGTCTTCGGTAGTTGTCCGCAGCCGTTCTCGCTGTCTCTTTATGAAAGGTGATACCCAAACAGCGGAGGGTTTCCGCCGCAGGTAAGGGTCCTTCCGTTCCTGGTTCTAGTCCACGCCCCACATGCATGAATTGTGATTTTCGGTAGTTGACCACACTTCCAGCTGCCATCCCACACGTCTGTAGCCAATCCAGTGCTGTCTCCCTCTCATTCCATACGAGGAACACAATATCATCCGCGTATGTCTGCATTTGAATGATAAATGCCGTAGGGAGATCCCGGTAAGACGGCGGCAAAGGCCTGCGAGGCACGGTTCTAAGGCGATCGCATAAAGGAGGATCGACAAGGGGCAACACTGTCTCACTGATCTTAAGATCTTAAAATACTCAGTTCTCCCTCCGTTGACCACCATCGCTGATCTGGCGCCGTGCAACAGCCGCATCACAGCATTGGTCAATAAAGGCGAGACACCCATCCTGTTCATCACCGCCGCGAGGTACACATGATCCACGCGATCAAAAGCATGATCGAAATCTACTGCAACCATCGCCCCCCAGAAGCGGCATGCAGCCGCGAGGGCGACGACGTCACGATAGTCTCCCAAGGCTGTGTGAATATTACTGATCCCGCCAAGACAAGTCTGATCGGGATGTATTCGATTCTCCAGCGACTTTTTGATACGACTTCCCAGGATGCGCATGAAGATCTTGTAGTCACTATTAAGGAGGGTCAAGGGGCGATAATCACAAGGCCGTTTGCCACCACGGGGCTTCGGTATCGGTATCATGAGCCCTTCCGTGAATTGAATGTGAACCGGTACTTCTTGCCGCAGAAGCTCATTAAACATACATAGCCACATCGGTGTCATAATGGTCACAAAGGCACGGTAAAATTCCATCGGGAATCCGTCTGGAGCTGGGGACTTGTTGCAAGCACCTCGTGTAATCGCTTCCTCCAGCTCTTCACACGTAATTTCAGATAACCCGTCCGCTTCCCCGTTCACACTCGTCGCGTCTGGGATCTCTTCCAGGACGTTCCCCAGCTCCCTCTGACCCTCCCCGTTGCTCGCATAGAATCTGCTAAAATGATCCGTGAACGCCTCTGCTGTGCCCCTTTGTGTTTCAAAACGACGGCCATCGCCGAGATCGATCTCTTGTATTAAATTCCTGCGTCTTCTTCTTCTTTCCTTTATTACATAATGCATCGAGGGAACCTCGTTGAGCAGGAAATCCTGCGACCTCGCGCGTATCATCGTACCTGCCATCCTCTGCGTCGCAAGTTGTACCAGCTTCGCCTTAACTCGGTGGACGGCCGTCTGGCGTTCTGGTGTACGTGGTTGAGCTAACAGTTCCCGGAGAGCCGTAAAGTAAAACTCAGTGGTCGTGCGCTGCCATTGAGAAACCTCCTTCCCGCAACCTATTAACGTCCTCCGTAAAGCTGGCTTCGCGCACTCGATCCACCACTGCAGGACAGAACCGAAAGAATATCGTCGACGGAGGCAGCCATACCAGTCCTCCACCATGCGTCGGCATTCTGCATCTCGCAAGTGGGAGACGTTCATCTTCCAATTACCCCTCCGTCTCCATACCTGCTGTCTGTCAAGGTTAACCGTACAAATATATGCCTCGTGGTCTGTAAACGCTGTCGGCCATATTTCTGCGTCCACCGTCGACATTGCTAACGCCCTTGAAACGTAGATCCGGTCCAAACGGCCCGCGGAGTGGCTGGTAAAAAATGTATATCCTGGTTGGTTACGATACTTCAGGTCCCATGTATCGACTAATTCCATCCCGTTGACCAGCTCCCTAAGTTCTTGGCTAGTAGTATAGTTAGGTTGTTGGTCCTTTCTGTCGAGCACACAATTAAAATCTCCGCCGAGTATGCAACCATCGTATCGTCCCTGGAACAACGGTGTAACCTGATGGGCGTAAAAATCTGCTCTGTCCCTTCTCTTATCCGAGCCTGACGGTGCGTATATGTTGATCAAACGTATTCCACCTATGGTCACGGCCGTACCACGGGCAGAATGCAAATACTCTACTTCGTCTGCACGTATCCCTTCCTTTAATTGTATAGCTGTGCCAACGCCTCTCTCGTCACACGGGAAACAGTAAATGTCGTAACCGTAAAAGTCCGAGGGGGGAAGTACCCGAACTTCTTGTTATAGTGCTATGTCTAAATCGGCAGCCTTTATCATGTCACTGAGCATCTTGACATTTACCGGCGTCCCAATGCTATTGATGTTAACAGACCCTATCCGATAAGCTTGTTGCATGGCGGTCAACGTAGATAAGGTACCGTACGGTCGCTAATTTTGCCGTACATAGGCTGCTGTCGGACTAACGTCCCCCGCCGTCCCCTCATATGGTCTGCCATTATTCCGTGCACTCTGCCGCTCTTACACCGGGAGAGTGCGTGGGAGCAGTTCCTCCGGCATCATCTGTTCCCCACGGGGGTGGCTCTTCTGACCAGTCCCCTAGTGTCCCATCGTTGTCGTGCGGTGCAGGCGCCGTAGCCTCCTCAGTAGCCTGTTGCCGTCTATCGAGCTCCTTCGCTGTGTGAGCATCGTCAGCGGTAGGTCGTGCCGCCCTCCCGCTGGCCACCGTTGCATCCACGCTAGGCAGTTCTTTTGTATCCATGGTCGTCTGTTCTGTACCCGTAAACATCTCAGAATTGTCTGCTAGATCAGAGTGGTCTTTCTCCACCGTGAGGCGGCGCTTCTTCCGGCGTTTTGGTGATCGCTGTTTACGTTGCCGGACCTCGGAATCAGAGGTCAGCATGGTCTCCAGTTGTTCGTGGAGGGCGTCGGAATCGTGCGCCGTCGCACTATCGACGTCTCCAAGTGCCTTATCTGAAGGGGGCGCAAGCGGAACCGAAGAGAGGGCGTCCTGTGACTGCTGCAGGCGGTCCAGCGCAACGTCGTCTTTCTGTGGCTCGCCACGATCCGCCGCTGTCTGTGTCTTCTGGTACGTGTCTGTCTCGCGGCCCACGTCATCGCGTAATGCGGCGACGTAAGTCATGGGGAGCACAGTCGGATGCGGCGTGAGGGGTGGATCATCCCGTGGCAGCTGTAATAACCTTCGTTGAGCACACTCACAACGTATGTGTCCCTCCTTCCCACATCCAGAGCACGTCCTTGGTTGTCCGTCGTAAATGACAATCGCCCTACAACCGGCGATGTACAAGTATGACGGGACGTGTTTTCGGAGTTCGATCCGTATTTGTCTGACGCCATTGAGGACAGGATACGTCTTGAAACTCGCCCATTTTTCAGCCACGTGGGATAGGACCGTTCCGTAAGGACGCAGGGCGTCTGTCACCAATTCTTCTGGCACTTCGAATGGAAGCTCAAAGACGCGGATCGTTCGGAGGCCCATGCCGGCGTGTTCAACTGTTACCGCTCCAACATTCCCGTCCGAATGACAGAAACGAAGCCCTTGTCGGTGTCGAAGTAATAGTTCGTCACATGCCGCTTCATTTATGAGCTTGACATAGACCACGCTGCTGACTATAGATAAATGTATTCCAACTAGAACGTCAGGTTCGATTTTCACCTCGTCCCGTAAATAACGTTCGATCTCGTAAGCTTTCCGTCGAGCATATTCGTTAACAAAACTAAACGTCAGTGTCGATTTGCGGAACGACAAGGCCATGATTCGTTCTATGTATACCACCACACACCGCTACACACTTAACGCAAACACCTCTCGCGCAGACGTGCGGCAGGGACGTAAACAACACCGTCCGAACCGCTGCGCCGCCGAAAGCTGACTGAGCTACCGAAGCACGACTCACGCCCGGTCCTCACAGCTTTACTTCTGCCGGTATCTCGTCTCCTACCTTCCAAACTTTACAGAAGCTCTCACGCGAACCTTGCAGAACTAGCACTCCTGAAAGAAAGGATACTGCGGAGACATGGCTTAGTCACAGCCTAGGGGATGTTTCCAGAATGAGATTTTTTCACTCTGTAGCGGAGTGTGCGCTGATATGAAACTTCCTGGCCGATTAAAACTGTGTGCCCGACCGAGACTCGAGCTCGGGACCTTTGCCTTTCTTTCAGAAGTGCTAGTTCTGCAAGGTTCGCGGGAGAGCTTCTGTGAAGTTTGGAAGATAGGAGACGAGATACTGGCAGAAGTAAAGCTGTGAGGACCGGGCGTGAGTCGTGCTTCGGTAGCTGAGATGGTAGAGCACTTGCCCGCGAAAGGCAAAGGTCCCGAATTCGAGTCTCGGTCGGACACACAGTTTGAATCTGCCAGGAAGTTTCAACATATTTGAGCTCAAACGAATTCTTAACGAGTCCTTCTCCCCGTGCAGTATTTGGAAACGGAACAGAAGTGCTACGCGAAGCTCTCCCCTCCCTGTCCCCATCCCCGCTCACCCCTCGCACGACCGCTACCACCGCCACCACTTGCGCACAGCGGTTTGCGGAATTTCGGCGCAGAGCGAATGAATGATAAACGGACCTAACAATGAGTGAAACTCTATGCAGGGCTGTCGGCACGCGCTATGAACGCGTGTAGCGGATGCACCAACAGTCAGACTAAGTGGGAATGAGCCAGACGGAGCGGAAACTCGCCCACACCGGAGACAACGGTGGCGCCGCAGCCGCGTCGCTGCCCCTGTTGAGTGCCGCTGCTGGAACCTGGAATACCGCGAGGGACGGCCAGATTCAATTTCACTTGCCGCTGGCTGACCGCGCGCTACACCGGCCACGAACAAAAGCCGGGCGGCCCAATCGCAGCTGATGCGGCGTGACGTCATTGTCTCCATGGAGACGCCGCTGTCGCTGCCGCCGGCACCGCTCGCATTGTTGCTCTTTGTCTGCTCGTCCCAGTGATATTCCATTTTAAACGACGCAATATGGGTAAAACAATGTAGAAGCGCGTTTCTTTTAACACGGAATATAGTCCTATTTTAATTATCACCTCTGACAAATAAAGTTGCTTAATTGAATTTTTGGTTTGTTTGTGGGTACGTGTCTACGATCTTGAACACAGTGACATCCCTGTGCGACATTAGTTCTGCACGCTGCTGTAAGATCTATATCAAAATGGCGAAGTGGAGTGACATGCGGCAGCGAAAATGTTGCAGCCTTCTCAGGCCATTCTAGGGTCCAAGACAGCGTGGCGCTGAAGCCATAAAACTTGCACTATGCCGCAATGGTAGAAAGTCGTATTGTCGGATTTGTCTTATTTCACACAGTTTTCAGCTTCTCTTCGTATTTATGCCCCAAGATCGAAGCATGACAGGGGTTCGGTGATGATTTGCGCAGCTACATCGCGGCATTCCATCGGCCGCATGGGTGCTCTCCAAGGTCACATTACTGCCAAAGATTATGCGACAAGTTTGGCTGATCAGGGCCGTCGCATGATACAATGTTTGTTCCCTAATGCTGATGTCTTGTTGCAAGACGTCACAGGGTTGTACAGCCTATTAGTTTAAATCTTTTCAACCGGGCTGCACAGAGCGCGAGTAATATTAGTGAAAGTGATGTGAAAAACTTAAACTCGTGTTTGAAGTGTCAAGATGGTGTCTGAGAAACGTGTGAAACATATTTTGATATCGAAATACGTAAATCTCGGAACAAGGCAACACCACTACGTGATAATGTAATTTTGAACGGAAAATATGTGGACCTCACGCTATACGATGCGGAATCCAGGACATCTGGTATATCAAAAAATTCGTCTGCGAGAAAGTTATCAGGTTTCAAAGAAATCTGCAGAAGCCATCTGACAGCAAAACAAAATGACTCAGATTAAAAACGTTGGCCCTAAATGTATCTAATCTTTATCTTATTGTTATAAACAGTCACCGTACCTGAGCCCCCCCCCCTCCCCTCCCACCACAGGGGGCTCACAACCCTTTTATGATTATGTGCTTGGCTACACCACGCGGCCCCAGCCTACACAGCATTGCTTCCTTACCGTGCTTCATGCTAATACTTCCACTATCCCTTTCCGCCTCTGCCTCTCCATCGGACGGTTTTCTTGGTACTGACCCTGCTTGGACCTGGTTTATGATTGGGCCTTGCTTTTCCACTTCTGGCGTATTCTACAACTTTTCATTAAACACACACATAGCCCCATTGTTCGCTTTGACCTACCACCAATTTTCAAAATTCTCCAGCCGTGCAGATCGTGCAGTACGGTGTATGTTCTGCTTTAGTACCTATCCATCTGTGCATCCTTCCCTTTAATACATTAATACACCCAAAACCCAGCACAGTAGCCATCCCATTGTGATGGGGTTGTCGAGTACCTGCACGGTGGTAGCCCCATGATTACGCAGGAATCACACTGTTGGAGCCTGAGATGAAAACTCTCCATGTATGCCAAGGTGTATGTGCCCATCGTGATTTGGGCACGGGGTCTCCGAGTAAAGGATTGCTGTCCAGCTAGCCAATGCTGAGGACAAGTGGCACCCATGGTGAGGGCCTCATTTGCAGTAGCTGCGCCATGGTGAATCAGCCACAAACCAAGTGTGTGAAGTTATCACCCGCTAGTCGCCATACGGCCGCAGCAGTCTTTATGAAAGGACAGGTCTCTTCTAAAGCAGAGAAATACGACCCTAAAACATTCCCTTCCCTGGCTATGTCGTGGGAGGAACATAGGGCTAAGCGACAAGTAGAGCAACACTCGCCCCGCAATACTTGGTTTTTATGACGACTGATGGTCATTCATTCTTTGCCACAAAGCCCGTGTTCTTTGTGGAGAACGTAGAAGACAAGTTTGAGGAAGTGGCAGCCGCCTCTAAAATGAAAAGTGGGTCAGGTTTGATTAAAACGGTATCCCCTGCCCAGTCACAGGCATTGCTCGCTTCTAACAATGTGACTGTCACTCCCCATAACAGTTTAAATTTAGTTTCGAGACTTGCTATGCGCCAACTTGGAGCACTGGGGTGTACATAGCAGCCAAAGGTCAATAGGTTGTTACCAGTGCCTTCATGTTGGCCTTTGAGGGCGATTCATTGCGTGAAAAGGTCAACGAGATGGTCTATTGATGTGATGTGAAACCTTATGTCCCCATCTTAAGTGGTGCTTCAAGTGTTTGAAATTTGGGCAGATGTCTTCGTGTTAACATCTGCAAAGATTGTGAAAGAGTGCTGCATGTAAATTCTTCCTGTCTCCTGCCCCAATCTATGTCAGCTGTGGAAAGCACCTTTCCCCTGCTCACCAGACTGCACTGTTTTCCAGAGATAACAGAAAATACAAGAATATAAGACTCTGGAACAGGTACCAAAAGGCCAAGAAGAAGCACAAGTAGTTGCACCCAGCATGTCAACCACTGTCGTATGCTACAGCTATGATGACATCGCCTACTTTGGCAACAGTACTCCTGCCTGTTACATCTCCTACAGTGGCCCCTCAGGGCCACTCAACCATGCCAGCCACGATGATGGTTGGGACCTCCCCTCTTGATGCTTCCTCCGTGCCTACTTTGGGATCAATGGCTTCCAACCCACCAGGGACATTGTTCCCCATCTCCCAGCTGGAGCCATCTTTCTCTGGCTCCTCTTGTCAGGAAGGGGTCTCTTGGGGCACTTCCTTCCAAGATTTGCACCAGTCTATAACTGGACACCAGCCAGTGGCTGAAGGAGCCACAGGCTAGTCGTCGCACGGCTTTGTGATCGTTATCTTTACCTGAAACTGATTCAGAGAAGCCCTCACCATCATCTAAAAGCTCTAAGGAGGGGTAAGACAAGAAAAGGTCCTCCAAGAAGGACATTCCAGCGGTCCTCATGTCACCAGGCCTCACCTGTTCCATTTCTGTGACCACGGCAGAGATTCCAACAGGACCTGATGCCCCAGTTCACTTCACACAACGGAATCCGGAATCTATGTGTATTGATGCCTAACCCCTCAACCAGCGGCAGCAGGTGACCCTAAGGCATAACCTGCCTCCTTGCCTCTTTCATGGTTCACTCTGCATCGACAACATTATTCCCCAGTGGCTGTGTTATGACGCCTTTTAAGCACTTCCCCAGTCTTCTGCATTACCCTTCAGGAGACTTTGTTTCCAGCAATGCAGGCCCCAGCCCTTTGTGGATACCAGAGATATCATAACAATCGTGCCACCAGTGACAGGGTGTTGGGCAGAGTTTGCACGTATTATTTTATAGAATCTATATCGGCCCTGGAGAAGATTCAAGTAAGAACAAGTAAGTAACATGTGTTTTTAGAATCTAGCTATAACGAACCTAAAAGTGAACAGGAATGTCACTCAGCAACACACTCCGTGTTAACGACAAATGAAGTATTTATTCTAAACCTCACAGATAAATAATTTATTAAATTTACTTTTCGACATGCATATTCACTGTACCCTGCATCTTTTCTTATGTAAATCACCTGTGATTTATCGTAAATACATACATACATACAACGGTAACATGACTCCAGTCTAAAGTAAAGAACACCTTTTACGTTTATGTTATGATCTTTTTGGGAATGGAATTTTTCATTTACAAATTTATATAATTTCCGCAAGGATCGATCGCGTAAGAAAGCTGCTCTTATCGTTGCAGGCACCAGAAAGCTGTATAAAGCTTCGGATCGGCTAATGCCGTGTTCGCTGTCATCCGATTTCGATACAGTCGTGTTTTGTCGGCTAGTGAACAGAATACTAACATACACGAAATAGTATGAGTTTTCTGACTACATTGAAGTTTTCCTTGGAAACAGACATAACTGGTTCTCAAAGGGTAAAAATAGTTCCGGCGTCCTTCTAGGATGTGTCATAGAAACTATAGTTCAAAATGGTTCAAATGGCTCTGAGCACTATGGGACTTAACATCTATGGTCATCAGTCCCCTAGAACTTAGAACTATTTAAACCTAACTAACCTACGGACATCACACAACACCCAGTCATCACGAGGCAGAGAAACTATAGTGTCCACAAAATATATATATATGACCTACTTGATAACATCGAAACATCTGTGAGTGTGTTATCGGATGATGCATTGTATACAGGAAACTTAACAGCGCCAGAAAGTTGTATCAAAATGTAGTCAGACATACAGAGGTTCGTCGTTTCGTACAAGGTCTCGACCATTAAGGTCAGCAAGTATAACGTACTGTGTGTAAGTATTCGAAATTACTGATAATTGTTTAATCGCATGTTTGCTCCTCAATCGATAAAATCAGTATCTAGGAGTAAGCGCCTGGACTGGCTAATTAGTTAGGTGTAGCTAAAGCATCTGCCAAGCAGAGGTTCATTGGAAGAAAAAGTCAAAGTGACCACCTACAAGAAAAGGCACATAACGAAATTTACGTTCGACCGATTCTTGCATATTGGTCCTCCGTGTGGCAAACCAACTAGGTGGGATGTACATATATACAGGGTGTTACAAAAAGGTACGGCCAAACTTTCAGGAAACATTCCTCACACACAAATAAAGAAAAGATTTTATGTGGACATGTGTCCGGAAACGCTTAATTTCCATGTTAGAGCTCATTTTAGTTTCGTCAGTATGTACCGTACTTCCTCGATTCACCGCCAGTTGGCCCAATTGAAGGAAGGTAGGCCGGCCGGAGTGGCCGTGCGGTTCTACAATACGCCATTGTCCAGGGCTGCATCAGCGCATCAGGGATTCCATGCGACGGAGGGTGGATGCATGTACCCTCGCTAACGGAGGACATTTTGAACATTTCCTGTAACAAAGTGTTTGAAGTCACGCTGGTACGTTCTGTTGCTGTGTGTTTCCATTCCATGATTAATGTGATTTGAAGAGAAGTAATAAAATGAGCTCTAACATGGAAAGTAAGCGTTTCCGGACACATGTCCACATGACATATTTTCTTTCTTTGTGTGTGAGGAATGTTTCCTGAAAGTTTGGCCGTACCTTTTTGTAACACGCTGTATATATAAGAGAGTGAGGGAGGGGGGGGGGGGGGGAGGTGAGAGAACATCATGAAGATGTTCATCACACTACAGTGGAGGCACTACAAGAGATGAACTGTGCACAAAATTAACAATCATTGTCAAAATTACGTAACCATACTTTTCGAGAAGGGAGACATACCATATTGCTTCCACATATATCTCACGCTTTGGTGACAGAATAAGCGAAACTAGACATTTATTCAGTGAATTACCGTCAGTCGTTTGTTCCGCGCATCAGTTGCGAATGGAATGGGCGTGTGGGGGAATTGTGTGGGGAGGGGGAGGGAGGGTAGGAAGATAATAGCAGTGTACGATTTACCCTGCGCTACGCAGCGTAAGGTGGCTTGCAGAAAACAAAGGTTTGCATAGATACATGTGAAAGGGTGCATATTCGGTCAAATGGGTGACAAAGAGCGTTCCTGTTATTTGCTTCCACGAATTGAAAGCGTAATGTAGTTCACGTGTGGACAGGAGACTGGATGAGCGATCACAGTGCTCAGAGCGGCGCGTGTACCGAAAGAGTTCGGTGGGCGTGTGTTGATGGGCGGGGGCGACTGCCTGTACCCGCGGCAGTGCAAACAGTGGCGGAGCGTGGCGTGGCGCCCTTGGTGGCCGGCAACCCACCACACATCACTGTCGTTCTCGCCCCGCTGCCAAGAGTGGAAGTTGTAGGACGGTTTCGAATTACCGCCTGACGCAGACAGCAATGTTCCATCAGCTGATCTTCGTTTCAAACGTCGTTACTGAGGATAATGTTCGTTTTAACCAGTTATTCGAAAAAAGCGTTAGCTTCAGCTGCTTTGCTCACCATCTTCGGTTACCTGTCGACTGCCTCGAAATCGATACGCGTACCAGCATATGTAACAAGTAGTCCAGTTATAGTTTTAGAAATAACGGCGTCTGAGCCGATCAGTGTCGGATTTCTGACCGTGGGCATTATGATCCGTGACATTAATGTGACGTTCCCGATCACAAGAATTAAGCTGTGGGTTTTCCGACCGACAAAGGAAGTCACAAGAGCGGGGGAGGCTCTGCCGATCGTTTTGTAAAAAGAACATCCCTTCATATTTCATTCAGGCTTCGGACTGGCTATGCACAAAATAAATACGTACGTTTAAATGCTTTTTAACAAAATTTTTACCTTCTTATTTCTTTTCACAATATTACTGCAACAAATAAATAAACTTCTTATTTTATGAATTTTAATTTCTCACTTTTTTTTTTGTAAGAACGTCGGAGATTTTAAACATCATCATGAATCCCCTTAGTGGCTATATATTCTTATAATGTTTTTTAACCTTTTGGCCGGCCGGTGTGGCCGTGCGGTTATAGGCGCTTCAGTCTCGAACCGCGTGACCGCTACGGTCGCAGGTTCGAATCCTGGCTCGGGCATGGATGTGTGTGATGTCCTTAGGTTAGTTAGGTTTAAGTAGTCCTAAGCTCTAGGGGACTGATGACCACAGATGTTAAGTCCCATAGTGCTCAGAGCCATTTGAACCATTTTTTAACCTTTTGTCAAGATCTATATATCTGTTTTTATTTGACACGGTCAAACTGGAAATTTGCGATCTGCAATTGTTTACAGTCATTCTGTTAATAAAAATTCCTTTATTCGTCAGTATCGTAATTCAACGTTTTTATTGATTGCTAGTTTCAGCTTAAGTTGTTATCGGTCTTCAGATCTGCAATTAAAAAGTAAATTGTATATAAGAAAAATGGCGCAAACTGCCAATACAAAATAATTCCACTACGTAAATACATACACTACGTTAATCTGGAGATATGGTATCAGAAAACAGTACATAGTTGTCACTCAGTTATGTAACTGTGCAAGTTTTGTATTATGTACATTCCACAGGTGAAGCGTGAACATCATAGTTTACTGAATGAGTTGCCCATGACTCGTACCATCAGCAGACAACAAGGAACACACCCTCATATAGTGACCAGGACACTAAAAGTTATGCGTTATACCTTACAAGAAATCAATGTTCCGTCAGATGGCACTACGGACAGAATATTCATTGTAGCAGAGAACTGTTGAACAATTTACACACAGTAGCAAAAGGAATAAAAATATTTCGATGACAAGAGACAAGACGAGAACTTCGAACAATTAAAAGTCAATTTCCTAATTGCCATACAGTGGCATATAAATATATATGAAGTGCCACTAATAACATTTATATTATCTATGCTACTGTGTAACAAAAGTTGTGTACCAGTTTTAATCTCATTCTACACTTGTGGAGATATGCTATTAGACGGTGGATGCGACGATCTCTTAGTCTTGGATAAGAATTACGTAGTCTCAGTTGTTCTTCTAATAGGATGACGCATTGCGTCTTAATACTTGCTCATGGTGGAACAAGGAAGGAGCCTCCGCGAGAGCATTCTATAGCAACAACATCATATTGTAGCATGCCGGCGTCCTCTGGAAACGTTATCAATAACGATAACGGCCATTCCTTCCACCATCGGAAACCTTGGAAGAACGCAACCCCGACGATTTATAGCTGGACAAGAAAGAAGCCTTGGACGTGGCCCTATACTGGGTTGAAAGATATTGACCTGGTTTCCTGCCACGAAAAAGTAAAAGTAAGTGCTGATGATGTAAATATACCTTGTAGGTGACTTTACAATAAGGTTTCATCGAGGTGTTTAATAACACTGAGCTATGCAGCTTGCATAAAACATATGACGATGTGTCCTACCTGTTCATGATTGCAAATGAAAAAGAAAAAAAGTACTGTAGTATGTATTTACGTCGTGGAACTATTCTGCATTGACAGTTTCTGTACCATACCATTTTCCTTGTATCCAATTTTCTGTGTAATTATAGATCTGAAAGTGGCTATCAACTTTAGCCGAAACTAGTAATCAATAAAAATAATTAATTGCGTTCTTAATCAATAAAGGATTTTTTCTGAAGCCAATAATTGCAATCTCCGTATTTTTTCTTCTTTATAGAAGAGGCAAGCCAACGGAATCTTTTTTTACTTCAGTTATAGCCTTTATTAATTCCTCCTTCAGCTCATTTGTCAGAAATTATACTTTCAGGTGTTTTTGATTTATTGAGAAGTTTAGTTTCCTATACCATCTTTGATAGCATTCGTTGTCCTGTGGCGCTGGAACGGAAGGGGGGAGGGAGGGGGAAATAGTGGAAGCGGATGTAGGCAATTCCTGTCTCGCAATGCATACACTACATAGAGGGAACAAAGATGTACCTGTGTTCACGGCTTCTACAAAAGCCTAATCCTATTCCTAGAAATGGTGTTATATGATTTCTACTACACCAAGCTACCTGAAACGCAACTTTTTTGTGCCGTAAGTCTGCACGGATAGGGAACACGAGTATTTTGGCCCTCTTCTGCCGATTCTTCCGCGCCTAGAAGTCCTTGCGAGAAGCACTGCGTTATCAACAACATTATGGATCCCAGACATTTTTCATGTACGACCGCAAAGTAAAACAGTTTAAAAGATACAGAGCTACACTGACTCGGTGTATCTTTACGGACGTGAGAAAAATATCTATTATGCAGTAGTCGCTACCGAATATTGTAAAGTTAGCGTGGTGTACACAGATAAATATTCCCATAATAATTCGGTTGGCCTGCTCGCTCTCGCAGACTGTTGGACCTCATGTGTAGGTAGTATAATAACGGGCTGGAGACTCGTACGAACACGTTAAAGCCGGTACTGAAATGCCGATAGAATGTAAATATGATCTAGGAATGTCATTTCTTATAATACTCCTACAAAACGTCTAGAGCATTCTCATCACATTGTGAGAGTACTGCATTTCTCCATATGACACTCTTGAGCTCTTGACTCGTACGTACCTGTAAGCCTGACAGTTGTGCATGATCCAGCATTTTATGCTATTGTGGACGCATACTCTTCACCCCCACACAGTTCGAGAATACATGTACAAGCATTAGTTTGTGCGTCAAGTGTGTCAAACTTGGGCGACAATGGTGCTCTAACTTCGGGATGAATCCGCGGTTGTAGTGGATAATGAGAAAAACAAAAGAGGAATTGTATTAATACAAATACTGAGTTACGATATATCCACATTAATGAAGAATTATTTTAAAGTTTTTATATACGGTGTCCCAGAAGGAAAGGCCAATCTAATTTTTTCATTATGTGAGAGCCAACAGCTGTTAAGTACTTTAGAAAATGCATTTTAGTCGTCAGCTATTTTATTTAACCTATAAATCATCTACCGGTTTCGGTACGTAGTATTTCAAGGTCGGATTAGGATAATTGTTTGGGCGGTTTCACTGTGACAACCTTGATGTTGTACCGACTTAAAAGGAAAATGGGATATGTTTTTAAATCATCTGTTTTACCTTATATCCAGTGATGATGGTCTGTGACCGAAACCGGTAGATGATATATAGGTTAAATAAAACAGCGGATGGCTAAAATGCATTTTCTAAAGGAGTGGTAGTATTCATGGATATGACAGGGATGACCTTTCGAAGTAAATTGGGCTCTAAAATGCATACTTTAAGAGATATTATTCGCTCATCTTTGCAACTGTGAAACTCGTCTCTTGTACCAAACAAGTGCTCATAGCTCATGCAATTTAGAGTCAGTGTTCACTGACTTATCCCTGAATATTGACTAAAAATGGTTCAAATGGCTCTGAGCACTATGGGACTTAACTGCTGAGGTCATCAGTCCCCTAGAACTTAGAACTACTTAAACCTAACTAACCTATGGACATCACACACATCCATGCCCGAGGCAGGATTCGAACCTGCGACCGTAGCGGTCGCGCGGTTCCAGACTGTAGCGCCCAGAACCGCTCGGCCACTCCGGGCGGCGAATATTGACTATTCCTCTTTGTGTGTGTGTGTGTGTGTGTGAGAGAGAGAGAGAGAGAGAGAGAGAGAGAGAGAGAGAGAGAGAGAGCATGCGTGCGAGCGCGTGCGTGCATACGTGTATGCCAATTTGAGGTTGTTTGCCGGAGTGATAGACCGTAAGTGTCCTATATCAAATTGATCGTCTGTCACCACCACTGTGGTTCACTGTAAACCGTTATGATTTACTTACTGTACATACAGTGACGTTTTTCTGCAGAAGGATCATGTGCTACATACTTCGTTAGAAGAAGATCGAATGTAGCATCGCTCTTTGGCTTATGGTGATTTGGTACCGATTCAGGCACCAGTATAATCTTCAAGCAAGTTACAAGTCAAGAGATGCATTATCAGTCGATCAGGTGACGTTACGAAGACGTCCTCACTGCTGGAAGCAGAAAGATTAGTGTTTAATGTCCCGTCGACAACGAGGTCATTAGAGACGGAGCGCAAGCTCGGTTTAAGGAAGGGTGGGGAAGGAAATTAGCCGTGTCCTTTCTAAAGGAACAATCCCGGCGTTTGCCTTAAGTGACTTACGGATAATCTAAACGTGGATGCCTGGAACGGATATGAGCCGTCGTTCCTCCCGATTGCGAGTCCCATGCGCTAATCACTGCGTCACTTAGCTCGGTACCTCGCAAGCAGTATGATGTGGTGGACACAGATCTCACCCACGTAACAAGTAAACTCACGAATCAGTTGGACGCCATTTACAAAATTTCAAAAACTGCTGAGACATTTTCGCATTTGATTTGCTTCAGCATTCAACAAAGACTTCTCGGTTGTATTGCCGCGTCTCCGTAACATAATCCGGCCAACTACATACGAAAGTACTACACGGCCTACGGATATTAATGGAACAGTTAACTCCAGACGACGAGGACAGAGAAAACAGCAGAAATCTTGAGTATGCAAGCAAATATGATAGGGGAAGAAAATAAAGAGAAAATTTATTCAAGAATATCGCCGCAAAACTTTCTCATAATGTTAACAAAGGCAACATCTCTCTTGGACAATTCTTCACCCAAAATATGCTGCACTCGTTCTTCCCAAACTACTCCTGTGTTTTTGAGTCATAAAAAAAAAAAAATTGTTCAAATGGCTCTGTGCACTATGGGACTTAACTTCTACGGTCATCAGTCCCCTAGAACTTAGAACTACTTAAACCTAACTAACCTAAGGACATCACACATATCCATGCCCGAGACAGGATTCGAACCTGCGACCGTAGCGGTCTTGCGGTTCCAGACTGTAGCGCCTAGAACCGCTCGGCCACATAGGCTGGCCTTGAGTCATCCCTCATGCTTAACGCATTCCAGAGAAATGCAGTTACGTATACGCCCTTGCTTCTAAAGGCTGAAGGAATTTCTGTTTCCAATGAACTACTTGAAACGCAAACTTACAACGACACGGTATTGCAGTTTACCCATTTGAACACACATACAAATCGACTTCGAAAATCCGAAAAAATAAAAGCCGTTCTTCAGATTGAGTGAAACTGAAGTGTTGCGCAGCATATACCACAACATGATTAAAGTTCCACTGATACAACGCCATCTCTGTCTGAAGTAATTTTCACTTTACCTTTTAACAATCCTGTCTATACACAATATTGTTGATTTGCGTCCTTGCTGCGGCCATGCGCTACAGGCGGTTCTGTTACACACGTGATCCTACTGCTCAGTGGTATGAGTGGAGTAACTGGCGCCCGGGACAAAATTTGATTTTGAGAGCACAGCTCCCCTCCCTCTCCCCACTCCCGCTAATGACACCCACCCATTTTTTTGGTTAAATTCTCGGTATTGCTTAGCCTCTTTTTCCCCTCCCCCCAGTCGCAGCCCCCCCCTTTTTGTGTTTAGTCTTCTCAACGCCGAAGATCGTCGCCAGTGTTTTGTGCAACAGTGTTTTTCGTCGTTAGTGTGCGTCAGCGTTCTCTTCGGCGTGCTCCTTCGTTCGGTGGACAACTGACTGCCTTCGTTCGTGTGCTCTGGTACTGTAGGTACTGTAACTGCGTCGTCTGCAAACTCTCTGAGGTTACTGTTAATATTGTCCGCAAGGTCATTAATATACAACATAAACAGCAAGGATCCCAATACACTTCCCTGGGGCACACCCGAAGTTACTTCTACGACTGACGATGACGACTCCCCATCCAAAATAACATGCTGTGTCCTCCCTACCAAAAAGTCCTCAATCCAGTCACAAATTTCACTTGATACCCCATATGGTCGAATTTTATACGATAAGCATAGGTGTCGTACTGAGTCAAACGCTTTTCGGAAATCAAGAAGTACTGCATCTACTTGACTGCCTTGATCCAAAGCTTTCAGTATGTCATGCGAGAAAAGTGAGGGCTGAGTTTCACATGATATTGTAGAACTCGTGTAAATTTGCTATATTGTAGAACTCGTTTAAATTTTCCATATTTCGTCCCCATAAATTTTGGAGCTTGGTTGCTGTACATCACGTACTCTGTCTTTTCAAAAGATACAGTATATGGATGGCTTTTTCTGCAGCTCCTTTCAAGAGTTCAGTCTGATGCTGGGCTGCTGAAATGTCACGAGTTAATATTGTTAAATCGTCTGCAAGTCCTAGAAAATCTGTAGATAACTGCCCTCTACCCGAATCGACGGGCTGGTCAGTTTTGAGGACTGATTTCTGTTCGCACCATTCTTGAATCACTTTCTCAGGGACACAGTTGAAAAGTAATGGAGACAGCCCATCTCCTTGTCTTCCTCTCGTTTTGATTTAAAACGGATCTGAGATTTCCCCAATAAATTTAACCTCGGACTTTTTATCCCTCAGTTTTATGGTTGTATGATCTTGACCTTTCCCTGGGAAAAGTGTTCAAGACCAAATGAGTAAAACGCTTTTTTAAAGTAACCTAACGTGCAGAGTAAATTTTTGCTACAAATTCTCTAATGTGTTAGAATTAGCTTTAGCACTAGAACGCCCAGCTTCCAAGTATCCGTAGAATGCTCAATGGTTGTCAATTGACCCCTTAGGTTTTTATTGCATTTTAACCATTTTTACAAAATGTAACGGTATTTCTTATTTATTGTCTGTAATATTGCTTTTATTATTTTTTTCATGTATAATAATAATGTTGGTACATTTTTATTTGAAATTCATAAATTTTACCTTTGCGTTAAACAATACAAAAATAAGTGCCACCGTATTAGAGGCAAATAAAAGTGCTTATACTTCTAGTGTTGGTGTTTACATCATGTAACAACAGGTGAAAATGTTATTGCGTAGCTACTGACTAATTAAATGTTTATCTTTTAACAAATACGTAGTGTTTTACTAGACACATCTATGTGGAGAACTACGTGTACTAAGAGTCACAACTGCACAGTTTGCCTGTCCTTTTGCTTAGACGTACAACTTCTCTGTAGCATTCAAAATAAATAGAGTCTGTAATCGCTGAGAGCAAGAATTCCTGATTCTTCTACGACTTTCATTATAAAAGACCTTATAAAAAACGACCGAGAGATGACACAGCCAGTTGCCAACTTCATCATATCATATGTAGAACGTTGTAGAAAACATGTGCGGGGCAGCACTTCGTCATGACTCTTATGCTACATTTGCGTGACATTTGAACTGCCACACCTATACTAAATTTAGTGTTCTTATAAAAACTGATTATTTCTGGAGTTTTCTTTTGTGCTGTTTCATCGACTGTTACACTGGAGTGCACAGAATTAATAAAAGGCACATTTTTCTTAGTCTTTACTTATTGAGATGTTAAAGTAATGTCACAAACCTACTAACAATTAAGTGAAGCGTGTCTTGCCATTTTCCCATAGATCGTGGCACTTCCCTTCTGCTCGTGCTCAAAGTGCAACAATGCTTATATCTCCATTTCTGTTCTTTTGCCAGCTTTGCAAAGCTGTCTGATGTAACATTTCTCCACTTTCGTAAGTAAGATCCACGAGGTGTTGCGTAATATGTTCACCCAGGATAGAATCCGCAGATCTCGTTTCAGCTTATCCTAAATAATGAAAACCATTCAGAACATCTGTGAGCAGCCAATACTTTACTTTCGGCTTCAGAAAACCCACATCCGCGACAACAATTCCTTATAGCTTACAATAGAATTGTTAGGGATGGCAAACAGATAGAAAGAACTAAAAAATCTTCAAATGTGTGTGAAATCTTATGGGACTTAACTGCTAAGGTCATCAGTCCCTAAGCTTACACACTACTTAACCTAAATTATCCTAAGGACAAACACACACACCCATGCCCGAGGGAGGATTCGAACCTCCGCCGGGACCAGCCGCACAGTCCATGACTGCAGCGCCTTACACCACTCGGCTAATCCCGCGCGGCATAGAAAGAACTGTTACGCTCAGTATTGTATGCATTTCATAATTTTTGGCTAACAAAAGCACCAAATAAACTACGTAAAATGCATTTCAGTGAGGAGCAGTTAACTGACCACCGTCGGGAACCAATGGTAAATACGTAATTATTTTACAAATTTGTAGTTACAAAGCAAGACAATTTAGACAAGTTGAACCTCGTCTAAAAGAAATAAAACTCATAACATCACAGGAACAAACTACACACATCAAAAAAAGTTTTGCATTACCCTGGTTCCCAGAACTCCTGAAGATAGACGTTGACTGTGGACATTGTATCACAGACACAGTCCCTTTGACTGTTCAGAGATGTCACTAAACCCACCAAAGATGTCAACAACCACGTATGAGCAGCGCCTATTAGACGGATAGAGTCCGACAGCCGATCAGTTCCAGTCATTCCACCAGGAAGGAGGTACACGGCTCGTGTTGTCTGTAGTTCAATCACGCCTAGATGGTCAATATCGCAGTTCGATCGCGTCCGCATTGTTACTTTGTGCCAGTAAGGACTCTCAACAAGGGAAGTGTCCAGGGGTCTCGGAGTGAACCAAAGCGATGTTGTTCGGACATGGAAGAGATACAGAGAGTTAGGAACTGTCGATGACATGCCTCGCTCAGGCCGCCCAAGGGCTACTACTGCAGTGGATGACCGCTGCCTACGGATTATGGCTCGGAGGGATCCTGACAACAACTCCACCATGTTGAATAATGCTTTTGGTGCAGTCACAAAGTGTCTTGTTACGACTCAGACTGTGCGCAATAGGCTGCATGATGCACAACTTCACTCCCGACGTCCATGGCGAGGTCCAGCTTTGCAACCACGACACCATACAGCGCGATACAGATGTGCCCAACAACATGCCGAATGGACCGCTCAGAATTGGCATCAAGTGCTCTTCACCGATGAGTGTCACATATGCCTTCAACCAGACAATCGTCGGAGGCGTGTTTGGAGGCAATCCGTTCAGTCTGAATGCCTTGACACACTGTTCGGTGAGTGCAGCAAGGTGGAGGTTCCCTACTGTTTTGGGGTAGCATTGTGCGGGGCCGACGTACTCCACTGGTGGTCATGGAAGGCGCCGTAACGGCTGTACGATACGTGAATGCCATCCTCCGACCGATAGTGCAACCATATCGGCAGCTTCTAGACGAGGCATTTGACTTCATGGCCGACAATATGCGCCCCCATCGTGCACATCTTTTGAATGAGTTCCTTCAGGATAACGACATCGCCCGACCAGAGTGGCCAGCATGTTCTCCATACATGAACCCTATCCCTATGCCTGGGATATATTGAAAAGGGCTGTTTATGGATGACTTGACCACCAACCACTATGAGGGACCTACGCCGAGTCGCCATTGAGGACAGACAGTGCCTTGATCAACCTGTGGATAGTATGCCACGACGAATAAATGCATGCATCAATGCAAGAGGAAATGCTAATGGGTATTAGAGGTACCGGTGTTTACAGCAATCTCGGCCACCATCTCTGAAGGTCTCGCTGTATGGTGGTACAACATGCAATGTGTGGTTTTCAGCAGCAATAAAAAGCGCGGAAATGATGTTTATGTTGATCTCTATTCCAATTATCTGTATAGGTTCCGGAACTCTCCTAACCGAGGTGATGCAATACTTTTTTTCATGCGTATATTTTAAACACCGAAGAAATTCGCATGTCAAAATAGGAAGTGGTTCTTTGACCTCTACTGGGAGGTCTAGTGTTAGGTTCAAGATTTGCTCTGGATACGAACGACTTAGTCTGAATCATGCATGATATTGTTCAATTTTTCGTTTAAATTGTTTCTGTGCTCTGTCGAACCCTGAACCCTGCTTTAAAAATACAGCCTTATGAAGTAGCCCATTAATTTACGTGCTACTGCTCACTCAAAGGCGTCAACTTAATGCTTGGAGAAGCCGCATATCTTCTCTTCAACATTAATCAATTGAGGAATTAGTTAGCGGAATGGTGGCAGGCCTTCGTCTCATAAGGGAGCACGCCTGTGGCGTTTCCTCCCCTACTGCCTGCCATTACGCCTCAGCGCTGACGCAGCCAAGCACGCACTACCCCTCGTCGTTCCGTGCTGTATCCTCGCCCCCGCTGCCCGCCTCCTGCATTCACCATATTTACCACTTTGCGCTTTCGCGCTCTTTCCTCCCTCTTGCACGAGGCACGTGCCTCCGTTGTTCCCCTCTTTATGTTCGCGGTAACCCAGCCGCATTTCCTTTTGCTGCAAAACTTGCTCCCTTATTGTTATTTACGAGACTACTTCAGCTCTGGTAATTCGAGATGCCGTGAGGGGGAGGGGGGAAGCGGACGGCTGTTGGAATGAATGTCGCTCGCAAGAGATAAATATAAGCGTACCCCAAACACGGCGACGTTTCTGAACATCGTGACGTGTAGGTGATAGCTCCTATAATGAATACTGTTTTACTATTGTCCATATCTGTTTTAGTATTGTCCGTAACCATGAATTATCTAGATAGTATCTGTAATATCAAGGCTGAACTGGAGAGGGAAAGGGTTCACTGGAAGGTTTCAACATATCGTATCATTTAGTTTAAAATAGTATATTAGATAATACTCAGAAAAATAGGCCTTTATAACAAAAATTCGTGTTAATTTCAATTTCCCTATCGATTCAGTGAGTAGAATCGCTACAGACCTACTGCTGATAATCGTTCTAACATTGAGAAGAAAACCTTTGTATGGGAAATACAACAGCTAAACTGGTGCCCAAAATTAAAGCAACAAACTGCTATTTCCCCGTCCTGTCTCTAATTCGTGATACAATCATACAAACTGTCAAACAGTGTCGTTACGATCGTGTTCTACACGGAAGGTAGCATTCCGATCAACGGACAACCACGCCAGCAATGACGTCAGGCCACCTATCAAGCGTGACAGTGTTTGTGGGTAGTCGCACATCCACAATCGCTGTGTACACAGTCACAGACGGTGCAGCATGGCACAGAGAAGACGCCTACAGTCTCTCTGCTGTGGAGGGCCATAGGAATAATGGAAGCACGAGAGTCGCAGAATGATGTGGCCCGTTGTGAATCGTTCTGTCCTTTCTTGGATGAGGCGACGGTTTATAGAGACAGAAACTGTATCCCGGAGACCAGCACAGGACCGACCACGTGTGACTTCAGAAGAGAGGACCGTTATTTGGCTGTAAGGGAACGACGGTACCGCCTCCGTACTGCACTGCACGTTACATCTGAACTCGCAGCATCCCCTGGACGTGTTGTAGCGAGGCTTCAGCAGAGTGGCCTTTACTGCTGGAGACCTGCTGTCTGTTTACCTCTGGCGTGTCTTCACAGAAGGGAACGTCAACATGCCACCTTGACGGTCGAACGGTGGGCCAATGTTCTTTTCACAGATGAGTTTCGATTTGGTCTAGAGAGTGATTCTCGACGGATTCGCATCTGAAGGGCAGGTGGAGCGCGATTTAGGGACCCGAACATTGTGGAAGGAGGCCGATATCGAGGAGGATCTCTAATGGTGTGGGCAGGGATTATATTGACCGCTCGAACACTTCATGAAATTGTACAGGTGAATCAGCAAGCTATAACTCCTGTTAGCTACCGCGAGAAGATCTTGGGATCTCATTCGCGGTTGTTGCAAGATGTTGTGGGCCCAGACTTCGCATTGATGAACGACAATGCTCGACCTCATGTTTTTTTGGAAACGGAAGATATTGCATGCATGGCGTGGCCTGCTCGCTCTCCCGATTTGAATCCCGTAGAGCATGTCTGGGATACATTAGGGAGACGGGTTGCATCACGTCAGCATGCACCAACCACCCTCCAAGACTTGTGAGCAGCTCTGCCGGAAGAATGGGCGTTATTGCCTCAACATGAGATTGATGACATCATTCACAGCATGTCCCGTCGTTGTCAGGCCCATACTGGTGCTAGAGGTGGTCACACACCATACTGAGCACATTAACCAGTTGTCAGAATGTGTGTGCAAATCCGTTAAGTTGGAAAAAAGCGAAGAACATTTTTCTCTACCATTATGCGTATTGCAGTTGATTATGTTATGTATTCTTCACGTTGTTTCTACTTCACTATCACCTGTTTGTACGGTTTTGTGGCACAATTAACGCGACTATGCAAAATTTACGTTTGCTGTTTTAATTTTGGACACCAGTGTATATAGTGCAGCTTCACAGCGACTCAAAATAAAATGTGAATTCCCTAAAATTCCAATGGAGAAGGCGCTATATCAATTTTCTTCCGTAGTAGGACGGGCAAAAGTTATGGCAGTGTGTAATTCTGGTTGGATTCTGGCGATGAAATTCATCTCCCAATAAAGTGAGTCCCTTCTGCATCAATAGAACTCCAATGAGGATAGCTGCCCAAATGTCGTGGTACTTACTTACTGCGTGTCTCGACATAATAGTCACGGGTCAAACACATCTGAAAGGGACCAATGAGACGTGGCCAAGCTATGGAGAAGTAGGGTTCTTGTGAAAATGCTGGATGTGGTTTTTATGTGGAGGAACATACAATAAAAGATAGTGTGAAGAATTTCCCACTCCATGTTTTTGAAGGTGGTCTGAAAATCTAGCGTGAATTGAAACAAAGTGGTGCGATTTTGTTGTCAAATTTAAACGTTAACATGTAAATTGATTTTGTATGAACCAAAGAACTTCAAAAACTAAGTTCCATATTATTATGGCAGTAAATAACTCTTACTGAATGCTGCACTACACGTCAAATCGACCTAAATACATGACACTATTTTTCATCATAATCACCAAGTCTCAATAGACAAAAGTCGGAACGTTCTACCTATTGCTCAATTCCTCAGCGATAGAAATCCGCTCCTTGGTCACTGAGTCATCCGAGAGCCGCTGCGTGAACATCCTCATCGTCAAGACGTTGTCTCAGGTTGCGTAAGAGATGGAAATCGCATAATGCAAGATCTGCACTCTATGACGAATCAGCACCACCCACGTCTTCGCGGGTCTAGTCAGACTGTTGGCATCGCTTCGCAATGGCTGGACGCAACATTGCATTTGGACCCATTTAGAAGGCAAAACACGGATACTATGACAGAAACTTTATAAACAGACGTGGCCGTGTGCGCGCGACCTGATAGGAGCAGGTGCGACCGAAGCGGCGAGTGTTTGACAGCTGAGGAGGCAGGCTGCAAGGGGCCCGCGGTGTCATCAATAGGTGGCGGCACAATTTGAGGCGCAGTGACTGGCAGACTCTGAGTGTTATAATTTTAGAGCACAGGTCAGGCAGACGCTGGCTAAGGATGGGTGGTCGGGAAAACTCGGCTGTTGTGAAAAACCGGGCCGTTGGCGTGAAAAACGGAAGGGTAGCCGCCATGGCCGAACTGACTGGCCAGACCAAATATCAAATAACACTAAAGTTAATAGAAACTGAACCCAACTTCTTACAGTGAAACCAGTAACGTGGTTACAAAAACAAAATTAAGACCAGTGCGTGAGTGAAAACGCATCATCGATAGGAAATACAGTTTTTAAGTTATTTCAAGTTAAACGTTTTAAGTAGGTAACAATCATTAAAAATTAATCCAGACTTAGATTTTCACTCTGCAGCGGAGTGTGCGCTGATATGAAACTTCCTGGCAGATTAAAACTGTGTGCCGGACCGAGACTCGAACTCGGGACCTTTGCCTTTCGCGGGCAAGTGCTCTACCATCCATGGTAGAGCACTTGCCCACGAACGGCAGAGGTCCCGAGTTCGAATCTCGGTCCGGCACACAGTTTTAATCCGCCGGGAAGTTTCATTAAAAATTATTATCTCGACAACACGTTAAGCAGTTTTTACAAACTAAGTGTCTGCGGATAGGTCTCATTGAGGACTGTCGGACATCATAGTAGATTTTTTAATAAATATTACGGATTTTGAATTACAGGCCAGAATGTACATTCCGCGTATAAAAATCTAAATTTTCACACAAATAAGATGAGGTACATCGGAAGTAGCGGCAGAAATACTAATCAGATGTAGCTATGACTGTACAAGTGTACTTTGTTTTATTGTTTACATTTATTAGTAACATAAAAATTCAAAGCAGTGTTTACCTGGACAAAATCATTATTTGTGAACTAACTATTTAATTTAGGGTTCAAATGGCTCTGAGCACTATGGGACTTAACTTCTGAGGTCATCAGTCCCCTAGAACTTAGAACTACTTAAACCCAACTAACCTAAGGACATCACACACATCCATGCCCGAGGCAGGATTCGAACCTGCGACCGTAGCGGCCGCACGGTTTAATTTAGGGGAAAACCAAGAGCAGCTCTAGAAATATGAAGAAATTTACGTGCAAATCCATACGTGAAACATGTACACATTAAACTTATTGTTCGTAAGTGTATTTTGAAAGTCCGAAGTGTGTGAGCTTGACTCTCGTCAGTGCAAGGGGTTTAAAGAGCGCCAACCATTTTTTTCCGCGGGGCTTTATGGCTCTAGGACGGCTTACGTGTGCTGCGAGGGGCAGCCGGATTTGAGATTTGCAGTACATACGAGTGGTATTAGGTCGCGTTTCGAATGAATCGAAATATTTGCAAGTATTGTGACGATACTGAACACAGTGAGCTATTTTCAACTTTTTTGGGATTATTCGGAAGTGTTCGCAACAGTGAGAACTTTCCCGTTTCATTTAAGCCCTCGTTCAGATGATCATTATTTCAGTGATGAATAATTATTAACTGTGCTACGTGTTATTTCATTCGAAAGGAACTAGGCTGTTTCAAAATTTAAAATGCTGTGAGCAGTGAACATTATTTTCACCGTGAATTTCTGCTTGAATTAATTTGAACTTATGACTAAATTTTTTTTAGGATTAATGCGACACATGTGTTGGTTAGCCCCTAGACTGATTTACAAAAATATTCAAATGGCTCTGAGCACTAAGCGACCCAACTTCTGAGGTCATCAGTCACCTAGAACTTAGAACTAATTAAACCTAACTAACCTAAGGACATCACACACATCCATGCCCGAGGCAGGATTCGAACCTGCGACCGCAGTGGTCACGCGGTTTGCAGACTGAAGCGCCTAGAACCGCACGGCCACATGGGCCGGCTACAAAAACATTATTCATGCAATTGCATTTGGGGGCTCACGAGTGAGCAAAAAGTTTTAGTTTCTGCATTCAACATTTATTATCTGTATCGTCACACACGGTTGGTCTCGTCCAAGAGCATTTGCCTTCATTATTATTACAGTCCATCAAATCGCACCATATATTGCCAGAGTTTCACTGTGAATCTGAGTGGAACTTCGACGTTTTGCCTACAAGAATAGTACTGTCCGAAGTCGCACACCGGGATGCAGCTGTTATCCGTACCACAGCAGAACTGAGTGTGCAGGAAACCGATAGCGAATAGTATCTTCTGATAGTGCGCAACTCCTGTTGCGCAATGGTCTTAACGCGGGACGTCACGTGTAACTTACTTTTTAAAGTCCCCACGTACACAATTTGTCCCAGGAGACATGGTCAATATTCAGGGATACAGCAGGAACTATCATTCGAAGCAAAATTTCCGTGAACATAGGTTCTAAAATGCATACTTAAAAGCTAAGAGCACGTCTACATCTTCGATACTGTAAAAAAAAAATCTTCTAATGTAAGCTGTTTGTTTTCCACATTTTGGAAGGAGGTAGTATGAACCATAAGAAAAAAAAATGTTTAGTAGGCATGGGCTCTAAAATGGATACCTCATGGGCTATGAACACTTGTTCAGTAGAAGAGATGTGTTTCGACGTAGCAAAGACGAAGAACTGTTCATAGATTTTAAGCTCTGCTCTTTAGAACCCATATTTAATAGACTGTTTTACTTCAAATGATAGCCCTGTCGTATCCCTGAATCTCAACCATTCCTGCTGGAACACGCTGTATGTGTAGGTACTGTACCTTCATACGGTAGTACTACTACTAATTATTATTATGATTATTATTGTACGTGATAGTATAATTAGTAAATTGTCATTACAGGCTTCCACAAGTGAGTTAGGTCCTGTGCTGCCAGTATTCAGTAAATCAGTACTGCATGCTTATGGCTTTAAACACTAGTATCTACATTTCTGGCTACGGTAACATGTCGATAAGGAACTGCAAAGTAAATACTGTATTCGTTATTGATGGTACCCATATCAGTGGTTGTTTATTTGAACGACACTATCTTGTCATTTGGATGAGGGAGAATAGTAAAGAATGTGGAATACGGCAAGGAATGTGTGTGTGTGTGTGTGTGTGTGTGTGTGTGTGTGTGTGTGTGTGTGTGTTTGGTGGGGAAGACAGAGAGAGAGAGAGAGAGAGAGAGAGAGAGAGAGAGCCGTGGTGACGTTGCTGCCGCCTGGCTGTTGCAGCACGCCGGCCTACGACTACGCGCCCAACCCGGACAAGCAGTGGATCCTGCGGGTGACGCCGCACATGCAGCCCATACACCGGCGCTTCACCGACATGCTCATGACCAAGCGGCTGCAGACGCTGCAGAGCGTCGACGAGGCCGTCGACAAAGTAAGTAGTCTCTCCACACCATACAAACGCACACTCCACAAGCGGATATTGCTCCCAAACGTTTCACAACTTTTCGATGCCCTGTCCAAAAGTAGGCTTCACAAATTTCTAACACCGTAAAAAAAAAAAAAAAAAACACCACTCCGTCTACATGCCACAAGTGGCCCATCGGGACTATCCGACCGCCGTGTCATCCTCCGAGGAGGATGCTGATAGGAGGGGCGTGGGGTCAGCACATCACTCTCCCGGTCGTTATGATGGTATTCTTGACCGAAGCCGCAACTATTCGGTCGACTAGCTCCTCAGTTGGCATAACGAGGCTGAGAGCACCCCGAAAAATGGCAACAGCGCATGGCGGCCTGGATGGTCACCCATCCAAGTGCCGACCACGCCCGACAGCGCTTAACTTCGGTGATCTGACACGAACCGGTGTATCCACTGCGTTGCAGCCGTACAAAGCAACCTCTATTTTTAAATAATTGAATAACGAGAAAAGGCAAGTTGTAACATTAAAATATCATGCAAGGCACAATACAGTATACACTGGCCGGAAAAATATAGTGCACACTTTTCGAACTTTCTTGTAGCAACAGTGCATGTGGAGTACGTGAAATGATTACATTTACAGATCAATAGCACAAGCTGTTCTGAGGTTCCAGGTGCTGGAACACCCATATTAGTTTGTGATTTGTCCTCCGCGGACGGCAGTGCAGGCGCTGACTCTGGCATCCAGTTGATCTTACAGATGGCGAATACCGATCTGGGATACGTTATGCCACGGGTGCTCCACCTGTTCATGTAGTTCCTTAAGAGTTTTTGGTTGACGAGTCGCACGAATATTTTCTCAGTCCATCATATCATACACGTGCTGGATTGGAGACAAGTCCGGAAATCGTGCTAGCCAGGGAAGTTGCTGCCATCTTGCAGAGCACTTTGAGTTTCGTGGGCAGCTTGTTGGCGAGCGCTATCCTGTTGGAACAGCACATCACTTTCCTGTTGCAAGAACGACCCCTCCAGAAACACCAAAGGTGAACGATAGTTGTAGCTTATCTCATCCCAGACCATTAGGTCTGGGATAGGACTAGTGTGACTTGGGCGAATGCACTCTACGAGACAGCGCTCACCAGGTCTACGTCGAACGTGCAAATGACCGCCGGCTGCTGTGGCCGAGCGGTTCTAGGCGCTTCAGTCTGGAACAGCGCTGCTGCTACGGTTGCAGGCTCGGATCCTGCCTCGGGCATGGCTGTGTGTGATGTCCTTAGGTTAGTTAGGTTTAAGTAGCTCTAAGTCTAGGAGAATGATGACCTCATAGTGCCCCATAGTGCTCAGAGCCATTTGAACCATTTTTGCAAACGACCGTCACTTGCGACGGTAACTAGCCACCGAGTCGACACGAGAAAGTTACAATTTACTATGCAAATGTTTGCAATTTAGACTCTAAATTCAAATAATTAGCCCAAGAGAGGAGTATATTTAATTGCACAGTACTCTATCTGACATTGTTATGTTCATCCAGCTTTGCAACTAACTCGAGTGTGACCAGTTTCATCATATGAGATTATGTAAATCTTTACCTTTTTTTATAACCCTCCAAAATTAATGATTCATGGGAGCCAAGGAACGCATATTATGAACACATAAGCGCTGTGAGGATCAGAATAAGTATTGAATTTATTGGGTTGAGAAGAGACAAAACTATTAGATTGTTACTAAAAGTTTTCCCTAAGTGATAAGAAGAGAACAGTTAAAATCTACACAGTAAATTTTGAAATAGATTCTGTGACGGCTCGCATTCTCCCTACCCAGATGTACTGAACAAAATTCTACGTATATCCGGTCACAAGTCCATAAACGCATTCTCCCTACCCAGATGTACTGAACAAAATTCTATGTATATCCGGTCACAAGTCCATAAACGCATTCTCCCTACCCAGATGTACTGAACAAAATTCTATGTATATCCGGTCACAAGTCCATAAAAAAATGACGTCTAGTGGCGATCATGAATGGTGCCAACTGGTAATCAAATGTCGCGAGTTCTATCGCTCCAGCAAGATGGAGCAAAATGGTTCAAATGGCTCTGAGCACTATGCGACTTAACTTCTGAGGTCATCAGTCGCCTAGAACTTAGAACTAATTAAACCTAACTAACCTAAGGACATCACATACATCCATGCCCGAGGCAGGATTCTAACCTGCGACCGTAGCGGTCGCTCAGTTCCAGACCGTACCGCCTAGAACCGCACGGCCACTCCGGCCGGCAAGATGGAGCAAGGCTGATCAAAGTAAGCCGGTGCTGCGTATATTTACTAGAAATAACAGCAGCTGTACCCAGTGTTTCCGTCGATTGCCTGCATTGCTCGATGGGTTGCTGTGTAGATGTCCGACGGAGCTGCAACTGAGACGCTGCGCGATCGGGGTAAACAACGTGTTGCTAGGCAAAACTACTACGTTCATACTCCGTAGGATATAATACAGAATACTGCGACTGCTCGCTAAAGCAGGCAGAACAAGAACGCCTGTTTGTCCTACTCAGCACCAGCGGCTGCCCAATCATCATCTTGCTACAAAATTTCCCCCAATCCCCTGTTTTCCCTCCAGACATGGTGTGCGCAGGAATCATCGCCCCACGTCACACAGTTTCAGCCAGTGGGCAGATTCTGGGAGGCATTTTAAGTTGAAACGTTCTCGAGGCTTCTCCGTCGCTGATGGAACCACGGGAATGTTTCCTCAGAACCTCGCGCCAAGAGCAGGAGTGTGAGGAACGTATAAAGAACGCACGTCACCAACACCGCGTAGCGGCGACAGACCTGTCTTTTGTGTTAATACGGCGCCTTGGCCAAAAAAAACTGAGTCTGGGCCAGCTTACCACGTAGTGCAGAAATCGCAGCTTTGAGTTTTACGGTATGGGACGAGGGCGCCACCCCACCCCGTCCTGTACAAAGGCTGCCGCCAGCCGGGGGCGCCGTGTCTGCTGGTTTTCTCACGGGCCACCCGTGGAGGTCGGTATAAACAGCCCACACTCGGCAGTTGCCTTGTTGTGGCTCAGTCACAGAAACAAAAGCTAACTGAATTATTTTCATGTGCTCAAAATTTGCTATTTGCGTGAAATGCAACATTTAATCACCACTTGCCATGCTTGGTTACTCCGGTGTGAATATAACTAGAAATGTTCAGAATGATTCCGCAAAAACATCTGCAAACTGCATGGTTGTTTATTAAGAATGTAAGGTGGGCGAGTAATGTGGGTCTTGCACCCATTGTGGAGGGGCACATCGGTTGCCACCTTGCAGCGTGCAGGCACAATCTACTTTCATCGCTGAAGACCACGGTGCGCCATTCCATTTTCCGAGTGATCCTCGAGCACTCATATCTGTGCTGGAAAGCTGTACGACCTGTCGATGATGCTCTCACAGCACGACGACCCTGGCGGTCGTCTGTGCTGCGTGAACATCCTGCACCTCGGCTACGGGTGGAGAATGTTCACGTGACCACTGATACGAGCAGCGTTGCCCAACTGACGGAGCACGTACAACTTCTGTGGCAGTTCTCCAAAAAGACGATTCCGCCATTCGGAACGCCACGATTCGACTCCGTTCAAAACTCGCTTGGCTGTAGAAAGCACAACTGTGTCTCCATGGTACAGTTGCCTACTTGGATCACACGTTTGCACCACACTGAGCCTTCTGACTGTGAGCATTTCGTACTAAAGGGTAAACACGGTAGCTGTGCCATTACGCTATCTATTGGCAGACGACGTTGAAACCATTATCAGTGCATCTATACCTCGCAAGTGGAATATGCAGTTATCAGATCAAAATCGACGTCGTGTTTCCAGATGTATTAATTTGTGTATTAGTCTCTCTCTCTCTCTCTCTCTCTCTCTCTCTCTCTCTCCCTCCTGATGTTTGTTTGTATGATTGTACAGGATGTAGTGTTTTCATGATATGTGAAATCTTATATTAAGTGGATGCCCTATCTGTCGCCACAGAAGTCAGCTAACTAATTTAAAGTAGGGAGCTAGTGTGTGCCGTCTGTCTGCGAACCGCGTAAACTTTAAACTGTTGTAATATTTCGTGTGAAAGCGTACTGTAAGCTCATTCATCAAACAAAAGAACATACCGGTCGCTTTGGAACGTTGTACATATTGTACGAGTAGAATGGAACTAGGCAGTCATACAGCCTTGCACTGTTGACGTAACTCATGCCAGTGAAGTGGTGTGTGTGTGTGTGTGTGTGTGTGTGTGTGTGTGTGTGTGTGTGTGTTCACGAGGCGGGGTAATGGGGATGAGTTTGGCGCCTATCGTTTGTATGGACTCAGTGCAGTAAGATGCATCGACGTGAAGACATGACAGAATGCCAGAAAGAAATTATTTTTGAACGTGCTCGTGATGACACGGTGAATGAAGCTGGCGAATTTGTTGGTGTTGGTGTGTGTGTGTGTGTGTGTGCGTGTGTCTCAAATCTTATGGGACTTAACTGCTATGGTCATCACACCCTAAGCTTACACACTATTTTAACCTAAATTAACCTAAGGACAAACACACACACACACACACACACACACACACACACACACACACACACACACACACACACACATGCCCGAGGGAGGACTCGAACCTCCGCCGGGACCAACCGCACAGTGTTGGTATGTCAACAAGGATTGTCCAACGGGACACGGGGATGGTGTGCAACTCCCAGCCATGTAACACCGCGTAATAACAGTGGTCGTGAGAACATCCTGTGCGCCAGGAACTGGAGACGAATGTTACGCTGTGTCGATGACAATTTTAATACTAGTTGTCATATTAAAACTATCATTTCTCCGGTTATTGCTTCAGTAACTATGATATGAAACCCTAGTCCGACCTAAGAGAGGGCCTGATGGCCCCAATCAGACCAGGTTAAATAAATAAATAAAATTGTTTAAAACTGAGGACTGCCACTGTCAGTGAACGCAAGTCCATCTCAGCTTGATTCCGAGCGAACGAGGTGGAAGGAATTGTATGCACTGGAACTTTGGAATCGAGTGCCTCGCAACTGGTCATCGCGCCCAGCCCCTCATACAGCCGTACATCTTCATTGGGCCGAGCAACACACAAACAGCAGATGGACAGCAGTTTGCAACAGCTGGTATGGTATAACAGTTAATAACCCCGCAGTCTGCTAGCTCTACGGGATCCAATCATCAGTTAGAGGCTTCGGTCGGGTATGTTACACCTGAAGAAATTTGTCGACTAACTTCCTCGTCAAACTGAAAGCATTATCAAAGCTGGAGGCGGTACACACGGTATTCTCGTGATGGCTCCCAGCGGCGATTAATTTTTGTCCTATATGTTTATTTTCTGGTGCATAAACTGAGTGTCAGCCCAGCATTCTCCTGAACGAGTGTGGAAAACGACAGGAGCGTTGTACCAGAGCAATAGTCTTTGATCTACCGCGCGAACTCGATTCGGGTCTCTCTCACCTCTGTCTCGCAAGCCACTACGCCTGCCGTATTTGTACTGTTTTTCAGTGAACTGACGAACGCCGGCAATCACTTGTTCTTTCCTTCAGACTGCTGCTGGAGGCCCGACTGTGTGTCATGTCAAAACCATCATTTTTCCACTGCTCGTTTCCATTTTCTTCCTTGCTTTCAATGCTAGGCATTTCGTGTTCTGTTATGCAAAGCTGTCCCAGCATTCACCTGAACTAGTTCAGAAAACCTCGAAAACTGTAAATCAGTATGTCTAGAGACAGATTTGAGATTCATAACCGTTGCAGTGTTAGACTGAAATAGTTAAGTGTAGCATACACGTTTCCCCGACGTAAATTACCATTTATATTGTCTGCCACGTGTCCCACTGCCCACGATCGAGTGAAATTACGTATATCCAGATTTACGGACTTTTGTATCATTTTGAACTAGTCACCAACAACACGCGTGTCATCTGTTTACATGTGCGGTCTAGAATATATAGGGTGATTCAGAGAGAAAGAACAGATTTCTGTTGTTTATTACAAACTATGAATGACACATTGCGCATGCCACTGGATAGAGGAACGTTCAAAGTTTTATGTTCAAGACTCTGTCTTTTATGTACCCCCACAGAAAAAAAAAATCGCAAAGTGTGAGGTCTGATGACCTGGGAGCAGAAAAGCAATGACCAAGATCTTGTTGTCCATCTCCTCCAGTCCAGCGTTGCAGGATGGTGGTGTTAAGATAACGCAGCACCTCAACGTGAAAAATCTAGCGGGACGCCGTCATACATAAATCGATATCATTGGAATTTTCGTGAAGTTGAGGAAGCAACCAAGTTTGCAACATGTTCTGGCGTGACATTCCTGTCACTGTTTCCTCCGAAAGAAAGGAAGGTCGATAAACTTTATGGACAGAAACCGCACAAAACACATTCAGTTTCGGAGAATCTCCTTCATGTTCACCGACGACGCCAGGACTTAGTTCAAATGGTTCAAACGGCCCTGAGCACTTTGGGACTTAACTTCTGAGGTCATCAGTCTCCTAGAACTTAGAACTACTTAAACCTAACTAACCTAAGGACATCACACACATCCATGCCCGAGGCAGGATTCGAAACTGTGACCGTAGCGGTCGCGCGATTCCAGACTGTAGCGCCTAGAACCGCTCGGCCACTCCGGCCGGCCCCAGGACTTTGTGACCCCCAAAATTCTTACATTGTGGCAGTTTACTTTACCCGACATATGAAACGTCAATTCGTCCGAAAAGATGAGTCATTCAAAAAAAAGTGTCCTTTGGCGTATCCTGGAGGACTGAAATGCAAAATTATCCTCGAGAATTGAAATGCAAAATTCGTGCCTTCTGTTATGATCGCAGGGACGCAATTGCTGCAATTTTCTAACTGCAACTCGTAAGACTTCGTGTCTAGGTGTCGTTTCAGAACAAGCCACACCGATGTCTGAGGAATCTGAAGATCCTGGCCTGACCGTCTTGTGGATTTCCGAGGGCACCCTGCGAACGCATCTCGGATACGCTCGACATTTTCATCAGATATGCGTCGCCGGCCATACTCTTCCCTCTGAATACGCAACCAACTTCTAAAAATTTTCTATGCCAATCATAAATCTGCTTTTGCAGAGGCGGCTTCTCTCTGAATCGACGGCGGAATGCACGTTGCACTTCAGCAATGGATTTAGTGCAAATTGTAACATACAAAATAAGTTCTCTTGTGGTGCAGTCTCCATGTCGCTACAAACAACAGCGCAGCTGTGTATGAACATTAAACCTTCCTCTATCCAGTGACACCCGCAATGTGTTTCTATCTTCTATAGTTTGTCTGTGAAAAACAATTGAAGTCCGTTCTTTATTTCCGAATCACCCGGTGTAGACCTTGTTATTTGCCCTGCACTGTGTTTGTTCTTTGTGCCATATGCTTTCATATGTAGTCGCTTGAAGAGGAAACTTTCTCGCCGTAGAAAGAGGTGAGCTCTATGCACTGAGATCGCCGTTTTTCTACATCGTTATGATAATACTCATTTATCTGTTCCCATTTACGTCTCGGTTTGATTCATTTCACATGGAAACAATCTATTTCGTCCACACACCTACCTACACGGAATGCAGTCTCACGTTATCCGTCCGAGAAAAAGAGCAACTGCCGGCCGTGGTTGCCGTGCGGTTCTAAGCGCTGTAGTCCGAAACCGCGGGACTCCTACGGTCGCAGGTTCGAATCCTGCCTCGGGCATGGATGTGTGTGATGTCCTTAGGTTAGTTAGGTTTAAGTAGTTCTAAGTTATAGGGGACTGATGACCTAAGATGTTAAGTCCCATAGCGCTCAGAGACATTTGAACCATTTTTTGAAAAAGAGCAACTCTATGACTGCAAGTTCTTATTGGAGAAACCGGCCGCTGCGGTTCTAGACGCTTCAGTCCGGAACCACGCTTCTGCTACGGTCGCAGGTTCGAATCCTGCCTCGGGCATGGATGTGTGTGATGTCCTTGAGTTAGTTAGATTTAAGTAGTTCTAAATCTAGGGGACTGATGAAATGGTTCAAATGGCTCTGAGCACTATGGGACTTAACATCTGAGGTCGTCAGTCCCCCAGAACTTAGAACTACTTAAACCTAACTAACCTAAAGACATCACACACATCCATGCCCGAGGCAGGATTCGAACCTGCGACCATAGCGGTCACGCGGTTCGAGACTGTAGCGCCAAGAACCGCACTGCCACCCCGGCCGGCGGGGACTGATGACCTCAGATGTTAAGTCCTATAGTGCTTAGAGCCATTTGCATTTTTTTCTTATTTGAGAAAGAGAGGAGAGGAAATTGACCTTATCCCCGTCAAAGGAACTGTCGCGACATTTGTCTTATAGGATTGAAGGCAACCATGGGAAACTAAATATGAAGGTTATTTGAGTCTCGGTAGTACTAAATGGCCGGCCGGAGTGGCTGAGCGGTTCTAGGCGCTGCAGTCTGGAACCGCGCGACCGCTACGGTCGCAGGTTCGAATCCTGCTTCGGGCATGGATGTGTGTGATGTCCTTAGGTTAGCTAGGTTTAAGTAGTTCTAAGTTCTAGGGGACTGATGACAACAGCAGGTAAGTCCCATAGTGCTCAGAGCCATTTTTTGAGTACTAAATGTGTTTTCGTCGAAACCACTGCGCCAGCTATGTCGGTCCATCTGTTGAATGCAGGTGTTGAGTTCATTGGTCCCATTGATGCTTTTAGGGTGTGCTAGTAAAACTGCAATACATTTAAACATCTTTGTTCCTTGCCTTTTCATATTTATCCACAACAACATAAATACATGTAACACTTCTCCTCGCAGTCACTTGTATGTGTCACGTTATATTCACGTCAGCAGAACCCCAATTAATCCTTTCTACGGTGATGGCTCCCACACGAAGTCTTTGCCAGTAGATGATGAGCGTGACACGTCGAAACGTGGCAGTACATGAATAGCGCCGCTGTGCTAGAAATCTGAGACCTTATCAGTAGAGTACCTTCAGGAAAGTCTACATTCACACATAGTTCAGCTCACTGTACTTTATTGTGCTGTTCACAAATGGCTCTGAGCACTATGGGACTTAACATCTGAGGTCATCAGTCCCCTAGAACTTAGAACTACTTAAACCTAACTAACCGAAGGACATCACACACATCCATGCCCGAGGCAGGATTCGAACCTGCGACCGTAGCGGTCGCGCGGTTCCAGACTGAAGCGGCTAGAACCGCTCGGCCACACCGGCCGGCGTGCTGGTCACAGTCTGAGAGGCTGCATTATACAGCGATATAGGGGACGAACAACGAATATGATGGTTTGGTAAGCAATTGTATGCTACATCATTTACTCTCGACTGCGTTATATAGAACAAAGTCATATCAATGACATTTCAGAGTTCGGGATACTGCCCCTCGTTTAGGTAACTCCACGTTTCGTATTTCAGCAGAACGATGGTTAGCCATATGTGACAAGCAACGGCCAAGGTCCTTAGAAGAAAAGTATGTACTGCAGCTCTCTGAACCACCCGTTTGCCTGACATGTCACCGTTTGAACGTGTCTGGGATATGATTGGCCGATAATTTGTTCGTTATCCCTTAGCAACCATTGTTGATGCTTTACTGACTTGTTTCCAAAGAATGTAGAGCGAGTTTCGTCAGAAATTAACTATCTCTTCTATAATTCCATGCCAAGACATTTAGAATCAGTGATTCCAGCACATGGGGACTTCACACTATACTGAATTCTCAGAGTCGGAGCCCATAGACTTACTTATTTACTTCCTGTTGTTTGAATTCGGTCATAAACCGTTCGTCTAAATAGTTCCGCTGGCACATAGGCGCCGTCAGCGCAATAAGTATGGTGGTGGGATGAACTTAACAATTGTAAACAACAGATGTGCATTCGACCAGACAGTTGTAAGCAGCCAGCGTTCTATATCTACATCTATACTCGACAAACCGCTGTGAAGTGTACGGAGAGGGGATTCCCGTTGTACCAGTTGCGAGGATTTTGTGGGCGGCCGCAGTGGCCGAGCGGTTCTAGGCGCTACAGTCTGGAACCGCGCGACCGCTACGGTCGCAGATTCGAATCCTGCCTCGAGCATGGATGTGTGTGATGTCCTTAGGTTAGTTAGGTTTAAGTAGTTCTAAGTTCTAGGGGACTGATGACCACAGATGTTAAGTTCCATAGTGCTCAGAGCCATTTGAACCATTTTTTTGTGTGTGATGTCCTTAGGTTAGTTAGGTTTAAGTAGTTCGAAGTTCTAGGGGACCGACGGCCTCAGATGTTAAGTCCCATAGTGCTCAGAGCCATTTGAACGATTATGCCAGGATTTGCCTACTCCTGTTTACGTATGGATCGCGGGAAGAATGATTTTTAAATGCCTCCGTATGCGCTGTATTTAATCTGTATTGTAGTATATTCCAAGAGGCATCATTTAAAGCCGGTTCTTGAAAATTTGTTAAGTAGGCTTTCTTGGAATAGCTTGCGCCTGTCTTCAAGAGACTGCCAGTTCCGTTTCTTCAGTATCTCTGTAAAACTCTCGCAAGGGCTTGATAAAGTTGAGGCCATTTATGCGGCCCTTCTCTGTATCTGCGCAATATCCCCTGTTAGTTCTATGTGGTACGGGTCCCACAAACTTGAGCAATATTTTAGGATGGGTCGCACCAATGATTTGTAGATTGATTGCACTTCTTCAGTATTCTACCAGTAAACCGAGGTTCGCCACCTGCTTTACCTACGACTGAGCCTATGTGAGCATTCTGTTTCATATCCCTACAAAGTGTTACGCCCAGGTATTTGTACGAGTTTACCGATTCCAACTGGGACCCAATGATATTATGGTAAAAATGTAAATGACGTGTATCTAGGGCCTCCCGTCGGGTAGACCATTGGCCAGGTGCAAGTCTTTCAATTTGACGCCACTTCGGCGACTTGCTCGTCGATGGATATGAAATGATGATGATTAGTACAATACAATACCCAGTTCCTGAGCGGAGAAAATCTCCGGCCCAGCCGGCAATCGAACCCGGGCCCTTAGGATTGACATTGTGTCGCGCTTTCCACTTTTTTTCTTTTTTTTCATTTTGTTCGTTGTTGATCGTTGTGTTTGGTCGTTGCGGACGTCACTTGACATCTGTTCAAGTTCGTTGTTGACCCTTTCACTCAGTTTTTTTTATTACAGAGGCCAACCAGCTCTCTGACCGAACCCGCTGAGCTACTGTGCCGGCAATCACTCAGCTACCGGGAGCTGACAATGTTATGGTCGTACGATGCCATGCTTTTTTTCGTTTTGTGAAGTGCACAGTTTTACCTTTTTTGAACATTTTCTGCAAGATGCCAATATTTGCACCACTCTGAAATCTTATCAAGATCTGATTGAATATTTGTGCAGATTCTTTCAGACAGTACTACATTACACATAACTGCGTTAGCTGCGAAGAGTAAGAGTTTAGTATTAATATCCAGTGCAAGGTCATTATTATACAACATGGACACCAAAAGGCCTTACACATTTCCCTGGGGCACATCCGAAATTATTTCTAGATATGTCGATGGCACTCCACACAAAATAACTTGCTGAGTCCTCCCTACCAAAAAATCGTTAATTCAGTAACAAATTTCGCTTGATGCTCCATAAGAGGTATTTTTGGTAATAAGCTTAGACATGGTACTGACTCAGAAGCTTTTCCGAAATCGAGGAAAACTGTATCTACCTGACTGTCTCGATCCACGGCTGTCAGTATGTCACGTGAGAAAAGTGCGAGTAGTGTTTCACATGATCCATGTTTTCAGAGTCCGTGCTGGTTGACATGGAGGAGGTCATTCTGTTCGAGATACGTAGCCCTATTACGTTGGGGCTCAGAATATATCCTAAGATTCTACAACATATCGATGTTAAGAAGTGGACGTGCGCCCGAAGTGTTTCAAAGTTGTTTTGTCGCTCATCGCAATGGAGCAGCGTCTTTGAATTAAGTGTTCAAGACGTTTCCAGAGTGTTTTGAAGAAGATAAAATTGGAAAGTTTGTCTCGGGCACCATGACGCCCGACCGACACAGCAAGCGGAAATTCTGCTGCATCTTAATTAAAATGCAAGACGTGGACAGTTCTTTTCTGTCATCAGTGTTGACGAGACTTACTGTTGTCTATATGAACCTACCACAAAACCATGAAGTGCACGTGGAAGGTCAAGACTGACGACTTAACCGACACTGAAGCCAATGTGATGGGCGAATTAAACAATATCCCAAAAAGGATTTTTCTGGCAGTTTCACATGGTTGTATGAAATTTCTGTGCGTTGTATTCAATTGGGGCGTGGGGCGGGGGGAGGGAGGGGAGTCTGTATAGAACACCTAAAACATTAAAATCGCCACCACAACTTTTCTCAATTTTTTTTTCTTTTTCTTTTGTAATCTAGTCTCAACCCAATCAGTGATAACGCTAACTAAGTCACATGTATCATCCTTAGTATTGCAATTTTAACTAATGTTAGTGTTTCTATTGTCGTCGTTTATACCGTTTCTAAGGTTTAGTCTATCATTCCTGCATTGTGCCTAAGACTTGGTACGATTAATGCCATGTGGATTGCTGATACTGGTAAATACTGAACAATTTTTGATATCGTAGCTCTGTTTCGTATTGTCTGTCAGTCTTACAGAAATCATACCCTAAAACCGCTACGGCATTGCCATATTGTGGATTTTAATGCAAGGGCTACAACAAGATGGGTAAGTAACTTATAAGGGGTAGTCAAATGAAAACGAGACGGCTTGAAAAAAATAAGTAAACTGTCTTTTATTTCAGAAGTAATCGCTGTAACTGTTAATACACACATCTCGCTGTGAGACAAAATGGCCAGTGCCTTCATGGGAGAAATTTTTGCAATTGCGTAGGGAACCATGATTGTAACCGGGCGTGCACTTCTTCGTCCGAAACGAATCGACGACCATAAATGTCTTTTTTCGGGGCTGGCCCACATATTGCCAAGAATGTTTCGAGTATGCCGCAGAAGCTTTGCTGGAAGCAAACAGTCCCCATCTCCCCCCATGCAATTTCCATATTTTTGGAGTCTCGAAGAAAGACATTCATGGTCGTTGATTTGCTTCGGACAAAGAGGCGCACGCCTGGGTACACTCATTCTTTTGTAGGCAACCGCAAACATTTTTTCACGAAGGCAGTGACCGCCTTGTCTCATAGCGGGATAAATGTGTTAACAGTGATGGATATTCCTTTTTAAATAATAAACAGTACTTACTTTTATCCATCTGTCTCCTTTTCATTTGAGTGCGCCTTATAACTGTTAATAAAAAAAAGTGCTAGCTAACCATTTCCTGTTGAATTGTATAAGCAACAGTTATTTAATTCAAGAAGTTGTCCTATACGAACAACTCATAAAGTACAGTCAAAATGGAATCGACAGGAGCCTCAAAAATAATGGGAAAGAAGGAATTGGACAAAATCTAAAGAAACTATAAAAACTAACTCCTAATCTTTTTTACCTTTCATGGCAGATCTACCAAGAGCTGAAGGCACTGGGTGAATTGGACAACACTTACCTGGTGTATACATCGGATCATGGCTACCATTTGGGCCAGTTCGGGCTTGTCAAGGGCAAGTCGTTCCCATTCGAGTTCGACGTTCGTGTGCCATTCCTGGTGAGAGGCCCTGGCGTGCAGCCAGGCACAGTGTGAGTATCCCTAGTCTAGCAATGCCTACATCACTTAGTATCCCTAGTCTAGCAATGCCTACATCACTTAGTATCCCTAGTCTAGCAATATCTTCATCACTTTCTGGGACTTGGTAAAGCTTTTCAGCAAGGTAACTGATTCATATCTATAGATGTTAATTATGCCTCTGTTATCTGTTCAGGGGCATATCCAGGGGGGGGGGGGGGGGGTAGCCGTTGGGCTGCAGGTCAACCCCCGTCCAGAACTACGCCTGTTTCTTCTTAATCTCAAAGAAAAGTCTTTGCAGCAAAGCTTTCAGACTTAAAGTCCTCAAAAATTTTCACGCTGTCGTAGTTGAGATTATAATAGATTGAGGAAATACCTTCATTTACTTTAGACAATTTGGAGATGACACAGTGACGCAAAATTTCTTTGAGCTTCCCCTCCCCTCTGCCCCACCCCCTTGGCCCCCTTTCTCAAGGCCACAATCCTGGATTCGACTCTGTCTCTGTTTTATGTAAAATGTTGATCTAAGATTCACAGCTATAACCTCAAGAGATTTGGGCAAACTATTGCAGTGAAAATTTTAATCGCATACATGAGTTCAGTGTGTTAACACACTATCAAATCGCTAACTGAAGACTTTTCTCACCTGCATAATTTTTCATTAAGCATTAATTTTTCTTGTACTATATACAGAAATGTTAATTTGACATATGAATAGATTTGGGCAATTTAACAAATCCTAACTAATGACACAGTACACTATTTTACTTGCCTGTCCATGTTTCTTGTAAATGAATCAGACAAAGAACCTTACCTATTTATTCTGACACTAGAGCAACTATGGGAATATATTATGGAAACGATGCATTGTTTGAAATGACATTCTATAGCTCTGTGAAAGAGCAGAAGACTATTTGCAGTGAACTTCTTCAAAAAGTAGTTTGAAAATGTGCAAAATGTGAGGCTACAACAATACGCCAAAACTGTGTAGCCTCAGATGCACCATATGAGGTTTATGTGACAATATTGTTGATCCTGCCAACCATGGCATTTACGTTTAGTACATCATTTTGGGATTTTTGCAAAAAATTGAGTGTAATCACTTAAAGGCACCAAACTATTATATTTCAATATTCAAGAGCTATCAAATACTCTTAATAAAGAAACCTTGCTACATTTAACAAAACTGGAGAGCTCAAATTTAAGACACATACCATAATTATGAGAATCAATATAAAGTATTCAACAAATTTAGTCCTTTTTACTTAGTAATGTCACTAACCTATGCCAACTGTCAATAATCACATTCAACTGTAATTTGGTAACTCCAGTTGAAAACACTATCAGTCTGCTTCTGCAGTCTATATACAAATGTGTGAGCATTTCATGTTATTTCATAAAACTTCATCAATTGTAACTATAAAATGAGTTGCTGTTCATTAACAGTATCCCACAATATGTAACAGATATGTCAAAATATGTTCAACAGTACCTGTATAGAGTGGTATAGGAATTCCAATATTTATCACAAACTACTATGTGAATTGGTAATCCAGCATTAAGAGCTAGTGCACATCTCATAGTTTTATTTATCCTCCTTCTTCCTCATCAGTCAATGTTAATGTCCATATCACTGCATTTTTTAATGTCAAAAGTATCTGGACACCCTTAAAAACATACTTTTTTCATATTAGGTGCATTTTGCTGCCACCTGCTGCCAGGTATTCCATATCAGCGACCTCAGTAGTCATTAGACATTGTTAGAGAGCAGAATAGGGCGCTCCGCAAAACTCACAGACTTTGAACAAGGTCAGGTGATTGGGTGTCACTTTGTCTGTACGTGAGATTTCCACACTTTTAAACATCCCTAGGTCCACTGTTTCTGATGTGATAGTGAACTGGAAATGTGAAGGGACATGCACAGCACAAAAGCGTACAGAGTGACCTCGTCTGTTGACTGACAAGACTGCCGACAGTTGTAGAGGGTCATAATGAGTAGTAGGCAGGCATGTACCCTGATCACCACACAGGACTTCCAAACTGTATCAGAATCCACTGCAGGCAAAAAGGAATGCAAATGTCTCAAAAATGAGATTGGTAGGAAGTGTAAAATGGCTAATCAAGGATGGACAGAGGACAATTGTAAGGATGTAGAGGCATATATCACTAGGGGTAAGGTAGATACCGCCTACACGAAAATTAGACACCTTTGCAGAAAAGAGAACCACCTGTATGAATATCCAGAGCTCAGATGGAAAACCAGTCCTAAGCCAAGAAGGGAAACCACAAAGGGGGAACAACTATACAGAGGGTCTATCTATACAAGGGCAATGTAGTTGATGGCAATATTATGGAAATAGAAGAGGATGTAGATGAAGATGAAATGGGAGATACGATGCTGTGTGAAGAATCTGACTGACCACTGAAAGACCTAAGCCATAAATAAGGCCCCGGGAGTAGACAACATTCCATCAGAACTACTGATAACCTTGGGAGAGCCAGCCATGAAAAAACTCTTCCATCTGGTGAGCAAGATGTATGAGACAGGCGAAATACCCTCAGACTTCAAGAAGAATTCTTTACAGATGAATGGAAAAACTAGTAGAAGCTGACCTCGGGAAAGGTCAGTTTGGATGCCATAGAAATGTCGGAACATGTGAGGCAATACTGACCCTATGACTTATCTTAGAAGATAGATTAACTAAAGGCAAACCTACATTGCTAGCATTTGTAGACTTAGAGAAAGCTTTTGACAATGTTGACTCAAATACTCTCTTTCAAATTCTGGAGATGGCACGAGTAAAATACAGGGGAGAGAAAGCTATTTACAATTTGTACAGAAACCAGACTGCAGTTATAAGAGTCAAGGGGCATGAAAGGAAAGCAGTGGTTGAGAAGGGAGGGAGACAGGTTTGTAACCTATCTCTGATGTTATTAAAGCTGTATATTGAGCAAATAGTAAAGGAAAAAATGAAAACTTAGAGTAGGAATTAAAACCTGTGGAGAAGAAATAAAAACCTTGAGGTTCGCTGTCAGAGACAGCAAAGAACCTGGAAGATCAATTGAATGAAATGAACAGTGTCTTGAAAGGAGGATATAAGACGAACATCAACAAAAGCAAAACGAGAATAATGGGAATGTAATCGAATTAAATCAAATGATGCTGAGGGGATTAGATTAGGAAATGAGAAACTTAAAGTAGTAGATGAGTTTTGCTATTTGAGGAGAAAACTAACTGATGATGGTCGAAGTAGAGAGGATGCAAAAGTAGGCTTTTAGTGGCAAGGAAAGCGTTTCTGAATAAGAGAAATTTGTTAACATTGAGTAAAGATTTAAGTGTCGGAAATCTTTTGTGAATGTATTTGCATGGAGTATGGAGTATTTGTATGGGAGTGAAACATGGAAGATAAATAGTTGAGACAAGAAAGAGTAGAAGCTTCCGAAATGTGGTGCTACAGAAGAATGCTGAAAATTAGATGGGTAGATCATGTAACTAATGAGGAGGTACTGAATAGAATTGGGGAGAAGAGGAATTTGCAGCTCAGCTTCACTAGAAGAAGGTAGGACACGTTCTGAGGCGTCAAGGGATCACTGATTTAGTATTGGAGAGAAGCGTTGAGTGTAAAACTCGTAGTGGGTAGACCAAGAGATGAATACACTAAGCAGATTCAGGAGGATGTAGGTTGTAGTTGTTGTTGTTGTTGTTTTTTGGGGAGGAGACCAGACAGCGAGGTCATCAGTCTCATCGGATTAGGGAAGGATGGGGAAGGATGTCAGCCATGCCCTTTGAAAAGAACCATCCGGGCATTTGCCTGGAACGATGTAGGGAAATCACGGAAAACATAAATCAGGATGGCCGGATGCGGGATTGAACAGTCATCCTCCCGAATGCGAGTCCAGTGTGCTAACCACTGCGCCCCCTCGCTCGGTGCTGTAGGTTGTAGTAGTTACTCAGAGATGAAAAGGCTTGCACAGGATAGGGTAGCATGGAGAGCTTCATCAAACCAGTCTCTGGACTGAAGACCACAACAACAACAACAACAACAACAGACTGGCCTGCACAGAGTCCTGACCTGAATCCTATAGACACCTCTGGGATGTTTTGGAACACCGACTTCGTACCAGGCCTTGCCACCGGACATCGATACCTCTCCTCAGTGCAGCACTCCATGAAAAATGGGCTGCCATTCCCCAACAAACTTTCCAGCACCTGACTTAACGTATGGAAGTTGTCATCAAGGCTAAAGGTTGGCCAACAACCATATTGAATTCCAGCATTACCGATGGGAGGCACCACGAACTTGTAAGTCATTTTCAGTCAGGTGTCTGGATACTTTTAATCAAATAGTGTACATTAGTAATCCACAATCAACTTGACGCCATTTGGTGGAAGATTCTTTTGGAACCACTAGCTTATCCCCCCTTCATATGTTCCATTCGCAAATGTTGTACCAGGGTAGAATGGATTATCCATGAACCTCTGTATTAGCTCTATTTACTCGAATTTTCTCATTCTGGTCATTTTGAGACATATGTGGGGGAGAGTAATATGTTGTCTGGCTCTTCCTGGTACATACTCTGTTGTAATTAGAATAGTAAATATCTCTGTGATTCGCAATGCCTGTATTGATGTAGGTCAAAAAGATAAAACGAGAAGCAAGCTTTCTGCATGTCCACATCTATTTGTAGAAGACAAGAAGAATAAACAGATATATGTGACTTCTCTACAGTTCCAATACAGGTGACAGATGAAACACATGAAAATGCGTGAACTCCACAAAGAATTAAGGAATTATTAACACATGGACTAATGTGGGCTTTTCAATTGACTTCTCGAATTTTTTCTTGTACTCCTTCATGTACAACTGACATTGACGCAACAAACTCGTAACTTTGAGCCCTACACAATGCAGAGTGCAGCCCATACTTTTCCAGGTACTGTTGAATATCTTTTGTTTGTCTCACATCAACTGGAAACACCAGAAGGATTCTCAAACTTCCACAATGTCATTATCTATATGGACATACCAAATTGAATTATTTGTGCTTTTCTGTTCTCATCAGGAGAGCTATCTACAATTCAAAATTTTGCCATAATATTTAGCCCTTTTTATATCTGCAGTAATTTTTTCCTTAACATGTTCACCCAAAATAAAAATAAATTCATTTTTATCCCTTTTGCAAAATAAGGAAGCACACTCTTTAACCCATTAGAGGACTTTCAATATCGGTTCATATTTCACCATCAGTACCAATTCTAAGAATTTTTTTCTTTTTCCATGAAATGTTTTCATGATGACTGCAGAAATCAAGGTTTTGCTGGGCTAAGAATAGGGGCTGTAAAATGTTTCTCCACTTCTTAGTCTCCCAACTTTCTGATTATCTGTGTCAATGACCGCATTAAGTTTTTATCCCATAGAAAGTGTTCTCCATTTTTCTACATTTGATAGTTATTCAAGTCATGGGTTATGCTTTGATATGTATGGATTTAATTCCACCACTAACAGAGAGAAATTTATTTTTGTTGTTTTCACCCTGAGAGGCAAATAATTGGCAGCAAAAACAGTACAGTAACTTTGTTGATGGTGTGTATAGTATCCCTCTCCATAAATATTTTACCTCACTGACATGAGAGTAAAAGCACAAGGAAGTGTTCCTTTAGTGTGTTTATCTGGTCTTTCTATACATTCAAAAGGTAGCTCTTTGTTTTTTGTACTTCACTACCCTTTTCAGTAATCACATTTCTGATATTCTCTGGAACAGTATTGGTCAACGTGTAGTATCATTTGATGGAGAAGTAAATGTTAGATGCATGAAAATTATGTTCAGTCCCAGTATTTTCTCATCATTATTATCTTCATTGTCCTTTTCTTTTTGTCACTTGCATCAAACTCTTCATTAAAATCACATACATTAGGCTTTTGACTTGTGTCTCTAATTTCAACATCAACATTTATCTGTGCACCAGAGCCAGATTCGGCAGTTTGATTACTCTTTCCTCTGCCACCTTTATTTTCTGCACAATATTTGGAGAAAGATCCAGTGAGTGATTTAGCCTGTCAGTCTTTGCTTTTCTGAGCTTTCTTTGGTGACAGCCAGATTGGAGAATTATTCTCACTAAAAAAAGATTTGCAAGATTATTTTCATGACACATTTTCAAACCACTGTAATTTTTTCTCTTTATATATCCTGTAGGTTTGTAGCAGAGAATGGATACGTTACGTATTGATCATAAACGTGTGCTCATTGTCAAATGAGTATTGTTTATAGTGTTTATATAGTGGCTGACCATAAAGATAAAAAAGATTATTCTTACTTTACTGTATCATAAACCATTATTTGTTTTGTTAAGTATCAAGATTTTAAAATCTGTAACATATTTTACAATGAAGCGTTATTTTCTTTAACACAGTGTAAAGAAACAATCTGATGTTTTCAAATGATTACAGAAGTTTAAGTGTCCATGCATTTCTGATCCGGATAGTATACAAGGGAAAATCTCGAGATTTTAAGAATCTAATTAGAATTTAGGGTTACTTGGGCTCTTCTTAGATACATGATAATGCAATCACAGTTTAAACCTACTTAACACACCACAACAAAAATCTAAGAAAATACTGCATCATTTACTTATTACTCCTAATCGAGCTTTAAGAGGAATGAAATGAAATAAAGTTAACATGCAACTAAAATTATTCTAAAGCACAGACATTAGTGGACTGTTCGGGTTTTCTCTGTTGTAATTGGTATTCTCCATTAGTTTTAAATGGAAGGCAAAATGAATTTCTGCAGCAACTACCATCTTCATTTGGTCTTCTAACATGTTATGGGTTATAACATGATTTTATGACGGTATGGTTATTGATTGCCCTCATTACTATTCTTTAATAGGTATGTTTTTCTTTTATAAAAGAAATCCTCACATAATTTCTCTGTTGTTCAGATCTGTTATTTATGTTTCACACTGAAGCCACCATAGTGGGAGTGGGGTGCACGCCTTTAAGGTGCTGTCTATAATTACATAAAGATTTGAGTGATATTGGGTGTTCACCTCAGAAAATAAAACATTACGAACTTTTGGTACAGTTAGTTCTGGCATATAGGGTGTAGCAGACACTAACATTGATCGTGATGTCTCCAGGTGGTAAAAACCATTGCTTAAATGTAGATGATTCTACTCTAGTGCGTAATATAAACTATTTAATAATTATGTTAATTTTTAGAATGTACTCGTAATACTTTGGTTCAAAAATTAATAAATCGCGGGCTAGCTCCTCACTGCAGCTACACTAGTATTTTTAAACTGTACTTACAGTACATATTTGTAGACAGCATAGCTGTCAAAAATCGTTTGATGTGGAATAGAACCGTTTATGATTCTACAGCATTTAAATATCATGCAACGCTTTACAAAAATTCTAAACATACCCCTTGACAATTGCTGTGGCCTAATCATGGGCAAGTAGGCACCTATGTTTATAGTTTTCATATGTATGCTGCCTCTAACTCTAAACTGGCTCTTATTTGCTGAAGCTGGTAAGACTCTTAGACTTACGAGCAATACTCAAGAATTGCTTGAACATTCATTCAAAACGTTAGGGATCTTAAGTTAAACAGAGCCTGTTATGTAACACTGGTAATATAAACTTATATTCTTGGTGATAACATACTCTGTTAATCAGTGTTGTTAAAGCTCAGAAAATTATAGCCACTAGTACTTTCAGGAGGTTTAAGGCAGAATAATTTATTTTTACTTACATTAAAGTCTAACCTCCAATAGTAGAACTAGATATTGCAATGTACAGTGTACTTGACACCTAAAAACATTTCGCGTCGTAGCAATATTTGATGCCTGCAGGTAATTTACGCGTGTATCGAGTTTCAAGTCGCAAAATCTGTTATTATTTTTCCTGTTTCTTAATTTTTGGCGTAGCTTTTCTGAAATAACCGTGCGCTTTGGCAATAATCCTCACCTGAATGATTTCAGTAGACGCTATATTGAAAATTTTGCCGGTGTAATTTTGACTGCAGCGAGTACAGATTTCAGCTTTGGCGTCGGTTTGAGTATTCACATGTGGATTCAGGCCAAGGCTCTACAACCGAGGAGTGGAGTATATCTTTGGTTTCCACTCTTTGCTACGCGAGAGGAAGTAAATGTAATCCTTGGTGGAATTTGGGAGCCAGGTGGTGGTGTGTGAAGAGGTTCTAATTTTCGTCGTGTTTTGGGTGAAATTATCGTGGACAGTGTTACTACGGAATACACAGTACATATCATACAAGAGCTATTTGATAACGACAGTTGCATTGAGATTCCATATAACTGTTGCTCGTGCTGACGAGAAACTAAGCCAAGATGTCTGGACGTGAAGGTGGGAAGAAGAAACCTCTGAAACAACCAAAGAAGAAGGAGCAGGAAATGGACGAGGACGACGTCGCTCGTAAACAGAGGCAGAAAGAAGAGGCGAAAGCTCTAGCAGAAGCAAAAGCAAGAGCAGCTCAGAAGGGCCCTCTTGGCGGAGGTGGAATAAAAAAGTCTGGTAAAAAGTGATTGACGCAGGAATTCGCAGTGTCTTTTTTTTTCTGTCAGTGACGTATGTTACTCGTGCAAGAGGAAACGCAAAAAAAAAAGAGATTGAATGCTATTGTAATTTCGAAACGTCCAGAAGTATGATAAAATCTTACAAATATGAAAGTCACTCGGGTTTGTAATTTGTCTGTACTGTTCAAGTAATGGTCGTTTTCCTGAAGTTATTCTTGCTTTGTGACTTTCTTTGATACTGCCAGACGTGATGTGTGTGATGACTTCTAACTATTGAACTGTTGAAAATGCCATACTTCTGTTACTGTATTGTTCCCAGCATTTATCTTTTTTATATCTATTGAGAAAATAAATGTCTTTAGCTGTATATAAACTCATTTCATTAATTATGTACACACACACACACACACACACACACACACACACACACACACACACACACCCCTTGATAAGAGATCAGTTTTGTGTTATAGAATTAATGTGTGTTCCACTCTTAATGGTCACATTTCAGTAAAACATTTATTTTCCTCTTTGCCTAGTTTGATGTTGAGGAAAACAGCTTTCATACTTGAATCATTTGAAATACTGCCTGGCTATAGTTTTTAAAGGCAAGCTATATAGATTTACAATGGATAGTTTTAGGAGACACAGATAAATGTCATGACGATAAACACCTGGAAAAGGAATACTGTGTATTCAAATTATCACTGGATTTGATGTAATGTTTGCTCCCAGATTATGCGAAGTTATGTTTAGCATGTCGGCTTTGAATGGAAATTGTTATTCAGTGTGAAGAACTCTATATACTTGTGTTTGCAATGAGAGCAGACACATTTATGCTGTAATTTGGAAAGCTTTGTTTAATCCGGCCCTTTCCGTCATGAAGTGTTTTTCTACTGTTCTTTGCATGTGAATAGTGTTTGACAAGTGGATGAAAGGACGATAAGCAAACTTTTGCTACTCAGCATTAGTGCTGATAAGGCTGCAGGTAATATGACAATGTTGTGTAAAATGTATAGTTCGAACAGAGGTTGATTTTAGAAAGTTTTCTGCCCATGCCTTGATACTCGGGAACTAGTGAGGATGCACAGTCTAATGTACTTTTAGCCCTGTTTGTAAAAGTTACTTGCACATTAATGCACAACTAGGTCCATGCATAATAGTGTTGCATTTTATTTGCATATGACCCCAATAGCAGTTTTGATAGCTATTGACCTTACCTGTATAGGATATTTGGTGTACTTTTTTTAAAAACCTTTAAAACATTAATTACATTCCTATGATTAACTACTAGTTACTTTTTGGCATTGCTTAGTCTTCTTCAGGCTGTTGTTTCTGGTATTTAGCTCAGTGTGTCCCACTTTCTGCCCTTGGAGCTAAATTTGTTACACCTTCTGTAGTGTCAGTCTTTCATTCTGCTGTCTGTGTAGCCATTAACTGTATTTAGTAATCTAATTTCAATCACTATTAATGGTTATAAGTAAACCATAAAAAAGTAGGAAGCCTATTGTTCATTGTGTGGTTTTCCAATTATTTTTTAGTATGTCAAATTACTGTCCTACCAATATTTTCTAATTTTGGTGATAGCTTTTCCCCCCTCTCCTTAGATCATCTTATACCAGACAAAGCAAAGAGAAACACTGAATGTTCTAGTATTTTTCCAAACACCATGCACAATTGTTGTTCTTAATTGAATGGTGCTCCTTGCCCTGTGAAATGTGGGTCACGAGATACCTTATAAAAATAATTTCACTGGTGCCTATTTGGAGTTGAAACAGTGTTTGTAGTGTCTATTCCAATTTCTTCTTATCTCTTTTGTTATTGCCTACTAACCTTCTTTATAATATCATAGGCCTCATTTCATCATGTGGAGTGAAAACTCCAGTCCCACTACTGTGGTTTCACACTGTTTGCATCCTGGGGACTAGTGTAGCAGGGGATACAACCCGTCGGCTTTGGACAATGACGTCACAAGTCGCCAAACGAGAAGCGATTCTTCTTAGTGTTGTAGCTCCCTTCAGTAGCTGATAAGTGTTTTTTGGCTTTAAAAAAAAAAAAAAATCTCACGAGATAGAATAAACAGATCCACTTTATTAAGCAATCAGTAAAAAAACGAAACTGAAACATAACAGCAAAAGCGAAAATGGTAAACTGCTCTCTGGCGACTTGTGACGTCATTGTCCAAAGCCGACGGGTTGTATCCCCTGCTACACTAGACCCGCATCCTGCATCCGCAGTTTTAATATTTTGTAAATGTGTTGCATTCCATTCATTGGCTCTTCCTCCCTTCCCCCATTTTCTGTCAGTAAATTAAAGAACTGTAGTAGCAATTAGGTGTCTGTCTGCGAGGGTATTTCACACAACTCATTGCTGTGTTGTACTAAGAGGTACAATGGGCAATGCTTGGAACTGGAACATGGTCCTACTTAATCATCCACATTAAGACCACAGTTTCTTTTACTAATATTTTTTTGGTTGCATTTGTGGGTCACCATGTGTTAATGACATGCTTTCTGCAAATAAACATTGTGTAATTGGTTTTGAAATGCAGATAATTAGGGTGCACACAAAGTTTGGATGTTGCTTACGAGTTTCAGTATTTTGCATTTCTCTACGTGTCACTCCTTATCCACCCTTTAGCATATTTAGCACTGACTTTGTTGACTGCTTTGCTCCCTTTAAATTGAGTAGTGGACAGAGGTCTTTGAAAGAATTGCTCTTGTGTCAAAGTAAATTCCAACATGCCAGCTTAGCTTCATCATGTAAGAATGAAACATTTCTAGTTTTTTAAATAAGCCCTGACAGTTTAATTTTCAAAGCAATGCCAGACATGTTATGTTAATTTGTAATAAATTACATAAGTGCTTGCTAAAGGGCAATGATGATTGTAATTGCCTGATAAATCTATTATCAAGTGTGTGTGTTTATTATTATTTGCCAACACAAAATTGAGTTCTAAATATAAATTCAGTAAAAATTGAACTGTAAGAAACAGTCCACCTCAACATTTTCATATATGTGAAAACATGATCTACTGGGCAGCTGAACCTACTGATGCTGGATAGTGTCTATAAATCATGATCTCATGACTGACAATATTTTTATTGTCTATATAATCCTTTTTTGGAATCTGGAGAGTAGTCTGAGCCCTATATTAGATTGAGAGCTGACAAATTAGTGTTGAAGGCTTCAGTTAACCTATATCTGCATGTGAATATTAAAGTTCAGAAAGCGGAAAGACTTACCTTAGGGGGAAAAAAGGACAGGTATACACTCGCACACACGCACATATCCATCCACACATACAGACACAAGCAGACATATTTAAAGACCCCTAAGGTAAGTCTTTCCGCTCCCGGGATTGGAATGACTCCTTACCCTCTCCCTTAAAACCCACTTCCTTTCGTCTTCCCCTCTCCTTCCCTCTTTCCTGATGAGGCAACAGTTTGTTGCGAAAGCTTGAATTTTGTGTGTATGTTTGTTTGTGTGTCTATCGACCTGCCAGCGCTTTTGTTCGGTAAGTCACCTCATCTTTGTTTTTATATATAATTTTTCCCACGTGGAATGTTTCCTTCCATTATATTAAAGTTCAGAAAATTAGAAAATGTGTTAAGCTTAGGATAACATAGCAGCAAATACTACTCAATAAATATTTTTAATAAGTTGAAATTAATGAACCTGTCATAGGAGACCCAGTATGTACTACTGTTTGTGTAAAGACTTGAATTTAATGCAAGAAACAGGATCAAAAGAGTGCTTTTCTATAGTTTCAGTAGACTAAAGCCAATAAACTACAGCTTTTGGGCAGCTATGTTAGATGATGCAGCTACACTCTTCCATTTTTAATTGAGATGTTGCGCAGTTTAGACAAGGCAAATTTTCTATGAGGTATATCAGAAAATGTTCATTCAGTTTCGCGATATAGTTACGGGAAGGTTCAGGGAAAATTTGAGTTACTTTGAGTAGTGCATACTCTTACAATTATTAATGGCTTCAGTTTAGCCTTTGTATGTTGGTGAAAATACTGTTTTAATGTCAATGGTAAGTGTAAACCATTTCCCAAAATTATACTACATGGTTTCCCACAAAATTGTTTTGAGCAATTAGCTAATGGGACCACATCGAGTGCAAATAGCTGAGATAATAATTATACTAGTTCTCCAAGAAGAAAGCAATCGCCATAGTGTCATGACACAGTAATCTGTGACCACATAGTGGTTGTAGTGAGGTTGAATACTGTAATATCCAAATCAACTGAAATTTAAAAAAGCGTAATTTATCTTTCTAAAATCCCGTTAATTTTTTTCCCTACTGTGTATCAACTAAATGGGGCTCATATTCAGAAAAATTGTTAATGGCTGTGCTCATGAACCATGTGAAAACACTATTTCAGAAGCTATAGAAAGAAGCATGCCACATTTAAAAGAATGTCAAATAAAGAAATGTTAAATTTTGTTTACAGGATACAGCACAGAAAGTTAGATTGTAGATTTGACTAAGTAACTAAGGATTACAACTACGAACAATTTAATTTGGATCCATCACACAGAAAATGCTGTGGTGAAGGTGAACCAAAGACTGCATTTTACTAACAGAACACTTACACAATGCAACAAATCTACTGACAACACTGTGTACACTGTGCTTGTCTGCCCTCTTTTCAAGTGTTGCTGCATGTTACAGCATCTTTACCATATAGGCCATCAAAAGGTTCAAAGAAGGGCATTTTATTTTGTATTATTTGAGGCAGGTGAGAGGGAGTGACTGGTGTGATCACTGAGTCAAGGTGGCAGGCATTAAAACAACAGCATTTTTAGTTATGGCTAGACCTATTCTTGAAACCATGAAATTTGCCCCAGCTTTCTTCTCTGTATGCTAAAATAGTGAGACATGACCAGAGTGGTAAAATGGTAGAAATCAGATCTCTCACAGAAATATGTGTTTGTTGCTCCCCTAAGTTATTCTTGAGTGGAACAGTAGAAAAATAGTCAAAGTATCTCTTTGCACCCTGTGTCAAACACTTGATTGTGTGCTGCAGAGTAAGTATGTAGATGTAGAAAGAAAAAGAAGTGGGCATATGGAGGAACCCGGGCAGAGCTTTTCACTCACTCTAATGTGAAAAAGTTGTGCCAAAATAATCTCATTAGAAGGCTGTGTGAGGGTTTCTGCTGTCTTGAAGTTTGCTTTTAACTTATACTAGATAGAACATCCACTTGTTCTTACTGTTCTTCGTGTAATGCTGCTTTTACTATGAGGAGTACAGACTATATACTCTGGAAGGAACCTGGTGTATTGGCCACACTACAACTCACTCAATTTACAACTTAATCATGTCACTTGACCATCTCCTCTGACAGATTTGTCACCATACTATTCATTTTTCTTCAGTCTACATTCTTAAATCTGTGCTGACAAAGAATTGTGGCACTTCACCAGGGAGGATCTATGTGGTGCGACGGGTGGTACTGCAGACTCTGAGCAGCTCATTGTGACGTCTGAAATTCATCAAAAGAGCATCTTTCACTGCCTCAGAACAACCTAGGAGGGTCTTGGACATAAAAATCAAACCCATAACCATCTCAGTACCTTAACTAACAGTTGCTTAAATCTAGTTGAATGCCAATGATGAACAGTTACTTAGTTATATTAATTGCTAAGTGTGTAAGTGTTTCACAAAACCCTTGAAATATTAACAAACATGTCTGCACTCTTATTGTTGTTGATCCATACAAGTCATGTATGAAGTAAACTTCTGGAACTGTACTACACGGAAATATCAAATCAGGATTCAGGCCGTGCATCACTGCTCTGAATAATGGCTATATACAGTAAGTATAGTATCATTGCAGTTTTCATGACTAAGTTTTAATCTGGCTTGCAAAGCAATGAGTTACACAGCAATACGCACTCTCCATTGTCTAATAGACTTTAAGACAATAGATTTTCATTAGTTTTAGTAATTTTTGCTTCAGAAAGTAACTCGCAAGTAGATGTTACCACAGTGTATTTGTATGTTGTAATCCAGAAATTTCTATAATGCATAGGCATTAAATACTCAAGCAAATCTTCATAGTTTCGTTACATGCCCTGAGTAAATGCTTTTTTATATGAACAAACAGATAACTTCTATTTCCGTAATCAAACGTGTTAATGCATGATCCATAATAGCAAAGTTTTTGTGGCTTCAGTGAAGAAAATCGCTGAAGAGTAGTGAACCATACATAAACTTCAGGTGCTTTAGCCTCACAAAAATTGTCAGGATAGGAATAGTAAATGATAAATCACAACTTGACAACAAAAGCAGGAATTAAATCAATTACAACAATGTTAAATGTATTCTGATTGCACGAAGTGATATATTTGGCTGAAAATCATGAAAGTAGGTTGTGTAAGTGGAAGTGACCTGGAGACACTGGGAGGCTTCAGCTAGAGATTTTGAAACCAGATTTTAAACTGCATAGCATTTCTGACCGTAACTGAAGAAATTGCTGAAGGTAGGAAACAAAAGACATGGGACCTCAACAAACTGAAAGAACCATAGGTAGTTAAGTCTCAAGGGGAGCATTGGCAATGCTCACTGAAAAAATTAGAGACTTTTGGAGAAAATGGAAACACCTGCATGAATATTAAGAACTCAGATGGCAAGCAAGTACTAAGTAGAGGGAATGACCGAAAGGTGGAAGGAATACATAGAGGGTCTATACAAGGGAAACAATATAGTAGGAAGAGAAGAAGAAATATATACACATGGCATATGTGAGAAAAATTTTGCACAACTCAATAACGACCTAAATCAAAACAAGTCCCCTGGAGTAGATGAAATTCCCTCAGGACTTTTGGGTTCCTTGTAAGAGCCAGCCAAGATGAAGCTATTCCACCATGTATGCAAGATATATCAGACCGTGGAATATCCACAGACTTCAAGAAGAATGTAGTAATTACTGTTCCAGAGCAGGGAGGTGTGAATATTAATGAATTATCAGTTCAGTAGTTGAATGTCACAAAGTGCTGATACAAATTATTTGAAAAGAGTGGAAAACCTGGTACAGTCAGATCTTGGGAAAGTTCAGTTTGGGCTCCGGTTAAATGTAAGGAGGTGAGGTAATGTTCACCTTAAGATGGGTAAAATAAAGGTAAACCTATGTTTATAGCATTTGTGGAAAGCTTTTGAAAATGTTTACTAAACTACATTCTGAAAGTCTGATGATAGGAGGGATAGAATACAAGGAGCAAAAGAATATTCGCAACGTGCACAGAAACCAGACAGTAAGTATAAGAGTCAAGGAACATGAAGAGGAAGTAGTGGTCAATGAGAAGCGAATGAGACAGGATTGTAACCTACCCTCCATGTTAGTTAACCTGTGCATTGAACAAGCTGTGAAGGAAGCTAAGGACAAAACTGGAAGTTGAATTAAATTTCAGGGATAAGAAATAAAAGCTTTGAAGCTTGATCATGGCATTGTAATTGAAGATCTTGGTGCAAAAAGGGGATAACTCCACTTTTTCCCTAACGTGTATCAGACCATATAAGCTTTAGAATCTTATCCCATTATCCCTTCTTTAGGAGGGAGGGATCAATATTGGAGGAATTCTTATTTTGCACTGAATGTATATGGTCCAGTCATGTCAATGAGATTACTGTCCATATTTGATGTCGGATATGTGAATTGTGAGATATCCCTTTTTGCACGGAGGCCTTCAATTCTGTCAGAGACTGCAAACTACAGGGTGGTTATAATTAAGCTTTGGCTACTTGAGAGGGCACCTCTGAAAAACAAGTGATCGCAGGGCAATGAAATTTTGTGGAAACATTTGTAAGGGCATGCGGTAGAGAAATAACAAATAAACCACTGAAAGAAACACATTTTAATTTCCACATGAGATGATAACATATGTTAATTGCATATCACATTTACATTCCAGGTTACAAATGTTGCTCAGTGTCATGACCAGCTACAGCCATGACAGCCTGGAAGTGCACCAGATATATCATTTCACAATTGTTTACAGTAATTATTGAATTGGTGGGCAATAGTATGTTCAACTGTCATTACACAGCATGTGCACTCCTTGAAGATTGCGCATTGCATCCAGCATTCTCAGCTATGGCAACAGTAACTGTGTCAACAATTTGTGGTGCAATTAGCCATCAGTGTCTCCCAAGAGCAGTTCTCAAATCTCCAGAGGACATCTCCATATTTTGTGAATGCATCAATACTCATGAAGATTGGCAGCACTATTGCTGCTGTTTTGATAAAACAGCTTTGTCCAGAATTGCTTTGACTGTTTGTAACTATAATGCACACAGATTCTTGTGTTTAAACCATATCTTACCATACCAGTACCAGCACCTAATGGCAAGTCATGACACTAACACTACTAACGAAGAAATTTGTGCAGTGCATCATTCATATAAAGTTGGGTACCCGTACAGTGAACAGTTTTCTGTTCACACAGGCTCAAGTAGTGAAAAATTATAACCACCCTTTTCTTGGAAGAGCAGTTGAACAGAAGTTTCTTGGTATTGATGTTGTGAGATGAACAGTAATAGAAGTAAAACAGGGTAATTGAATGTAGTGAAACTGAATCATGTGTGCAGAGAGGACTGGATTAGGAAATGACACACTACAAGTAGTAGATGAGTTTTACTGTTTGGGCAGCAAAATAACCAACGATGCCTGAAGTAGAGGCAGTACAAAATACAGATGGGATGCAGCAAGAATAGCATTTTTGAAAAAGAGGAATTAGTTTAAATGTTGAAAAGCAGTCCAGACAAGAAAAGAACAGAGGCTTTTTAAATGTGGTGCCACAGAAGAATACTGAATATCAGATGGCTAAATCATGTAACTAACGAGGAAGCACTGGATCAAATTGGAAAAGTAAGGTATGAAATAACTTGACTAAAAGAAGGAATCAGTCAATGGGAGTGAAGGAACCATCAGTTTGGTAATGGAGTAGTTACTATGAAGTTGAATAGAAGGAAAGCAATGAAATTATGAGGAAGTATACTATGAAGTGGCTGGTTGATACTTAGGAAACAAAACACAATTAAGATTTCTTTTCTTCAGTAAGTTGCTTGGAAACTAGAGATTGTGAATGACAAAAGGTGAGTAAATCTAACACCAGGCAATTTGAAAATGGTAGAAAATGAAATTAGAAAACATTCTTGTTTACAAAACAAAATCTTTACGCTCTTTTCCTTAAAATTTTATCTTTGGAATGAACTATGGCTGGTATTCTAGAGCCTGACAAAACCAGTACATTGTATCATGCCCATGTGCAAGTCTGTCTGATATACACACTAAGGCAAAAAATGATACACCAAGAAGACATTTTCCAAATGGGACTGAAATTACTAGATGTGATGTACATGTACAGACAAACAAACAAATGAACAATCAATCCCAATTTCAGAAAAATCTGATGATTTATTCAAGAGAGAGAACTTCAAAAATTGAGGAAGTCAATAATGCAGTGGTTCACCTATGGCTTTTCTGCAAGCAGTTATTTGGCTTGGCATTGACTGATAGAGTTGTTGGATGCCACCCTGAGGGATAATGTGCCAATTTCTGACCAACTGGTGCATTACATCGTCAGATCCCCAAGATGGTTGGAGGGCCCTGCTCACAATGCTCCGAACATTCTCAACTGGGGCAAGGTGGGGTTTGGCAAGCAGTAGAAACTCCCACCATGAGCGGGCAGGCATTATCTTGCTGAAATGTAGGCCCAGGATGGATTGCCATGAAAGCCAATGAAATGGGGTGTAGATTAACATCGACATATTGCTGTGCTGTAAGGGTGCCATGGATGACAACCAAAAGGGTCCTGCTGTGGAAAGAAATGGCACCCGAGACCATCACTCCTGGTCTCTAAATGTCCATCTTATACAGATGGTTGCGGGACCTCAGATGTTCAAGTACAGAATATCGAATCAAATATTTTTCAGCCATCTTAATTTGCTCAATAAAAATAGCAATTGGAAATTAGTTGACATTCATCATTCCTGGTTGTCAGGCCATATGGCGGGCGACAGTCAGGTTGGTATCCTACCACTGTCAGTGACGTTTCCAGACATATCTTGGGCTGAGACCTCATTGACTGAAGTAAAATTATTTTCAGTGATGAGTCCCATTTTCAAAGGAACCCCAGCAACTAGTAGAGATAAGCCTGGAGATGTTCCAGGCTTAAGCAGCACCAAGATGAATAACTGCTTGAATAAGGATCAGAAGTGGACCAACATGTTATTGACTAGCTCAATTTGTGACACTCTTTCTCTTGAATAAATCATCCCATTTTTTCTAAAACTGTATGCATTTGTTTGTCTATACATGCACATGTCATCTACCAATTTCCATCCCATTTGGATAATTCCTTCATGGTTTTGTTTTTCCTCCTTAGTAATTATAGTAGAAAAGTTCTGGTAGAATTAAATGCTTTAGGAGTTAAGGAGATCAGTCACACATAGCATAAGCATTGAGTCATAGATGGTTATGGGGGGGGGGGGGGGGGGAGAAGACCCTTGCTGGCTTTCTGAATCAACACTACAGATAATACACAACAACATGGCATCCTGAGAGGAGAACAAAGCATAGTACACGCATAATAATAGATGTTGTTATTGTAGCTCAGCTATCACTCTAACATTCTCTTTAAGAAAATGCTTTAGTGATGCAGCCGTACAAACAATGTGCAAATGGCTCTAGGCTAACACCAAACGTCTTACATCATTACCTGAGAAATCACATTGCCTTGACAATACTAAAAAGATACTTTATAGCCAAAATACTTTGTTTTTAATTCTGGAATATGGTTAGTCTGTGACACTTTGTGTAGATTTTTGTATTGTGGAATTACACTATTATGGATTTTAGTGTTTCTTTTGTAATGAATAACTGGAATATCCAAATGTATAAACAGTGCCAGCAGTGGACTATAAAATGTGGTACTGACATCGGATAATAGGCACATTATCCATGTGACTACAACATACCACAGATCTTTATTGGGAGAAATAGCACAACACTGCAGCACTGCTGTAAGTGTATTGCAGTTTATTACCACAGCTCATCAGTATCCTCTGCAATGGTCTACATGCATTTTCCATTGTAGAAGTTACTCTTTCCAGTAAATCAATGATTCCTATGAAAGACACGCCACTACAGGTGCAGATAAACCAACTGTCAAGAAATTGAATTTTTTTAAAAAAACATCTTAATGAAGTCCAGAGTTGTCACCAGGACTGTGGTACTCTAGTAAAGAAGAAAACAAACTACCTTCAGTCACTAATCGTAATTTTCATCTCAATGCATTATGCATTTAATGCTCTGGAGGTTTGAACGATTTATGTAATTTTTTTAGAATCAGTTTACCACTTGTCCTTTTAAGCAAATGTAAGTATATTACATGATGATACATTGCGCTGTACTGCAGCTACAAATTTTGCAAAACTAAGACAAAAAAGAGTATAACTTACTGTTTCCAGCAGTGATAACAAAGTGCCTGAGGTACAGCATATCTAAACATATTTACTTGCTTCACTTCTGTGCACCATCCAAAGTTGACTTTTCCATTTTGATGCAAACAGCTGCAAAATAAAATTCAATCTGTTTGATTTGAGCCTATGATGTCCGTTATTGCAGTGGCTTGCAGCTTCCTCCTGTATTGATTTTTAATGCATAATGTTACATTAAACTGTTATTCTGAATCATGTTAGCTCACATATTGACTATCACTTATGATGATTTCTTCATTATGTAATTTTCAAAACCAGATATTTACCTTTTTGGCATTGGTCTCTATATAATGTACATATTAAGACAACAACATTTGTGCAAAAGATTTTTAAACTTCATTTTCTAATAATTATGAAATTTTCCATAGCTAATTTTGTGTGTATTATTTTTTCTAAAGTCAGAATTTGAAAGAGGATAATAGCTGAAATACTTGTGGTACATGTTAAAACTGTCTGCTAGACTGGTACTTGACGATTTTGTTGAGAATTTATCTTCTGCTTGAGCTGTACGACTCCATTTATTGGGCCAACACCAAACTTCAGCCTCTCAATCCTTCTCTGCTTCCTTTCCAAATTTCACAAAATTTTTCTGCTGAATCTATTAGAATAGACTAGACCCATGGATAAAGGATGTACGTGCAAGAATGATTTAATTTCAACTTCAGAGTCCCAATTTCTCACAATGTTGATCTCAGTGACTGCTAATTAGAAAAAAAATAATAATAATAATGCTGGAACTGGGTAAGTTACTCCAAGATATCACTTCTTCCAGGAGTTCTTTAAAACACTTTGTGGAATGGCTGGCTATTATGGAGTTAGAAAAAATTACCAAAATGCTGGAACATGGATTTGGTCCACAAACACTCAATTGGAGTAGCACTGCTAGCAAAAGGCAGATACCCATGTCACGCAGAACCAAATTCATTTGCAAATGTTTGGTACAGCAGTTCCCCTGCTGAGAGTAAAGTTGAAACCTGATAGTCAAGGAAGGCAGCATTCAGTTACAATTGTGGACGGGGCTATAATCAGTTACTATACGTTGGCTTTTCTTTTAATCACACACACTTTTTATTTGAAATCAACAACAAATTAAAATAATGGCAATAATTTAAGAATTGTTTCGCGGCTGAAGGCCTTAAACGCCAAGAATGGCAATTATTTAAAAAATTTAACAAACATTCATAAAAGGATGTAGATGAAGATGAAATGGGAGATATAATACTGCGTGAAGAGTTTGACAGAGCACTGAAAGACCTCAATCGAAACAAGGCCCCAGGAGTAGACAACATTCCATTTGAGCTACTGACAGCCTTGGAAGAGCCAGTCCTGGCGAAACTCGACCATCTAGTGAGCAAAATGTATGAGACAGGCGAAATACCCTCACACTTCAAGAAGAATATAATAATTCCAATCCCAAAGAAAGCAGGCGTTGACAGATGTGAAAATCACCGAACAATCAGTTTAATAAGTCACGGCTGCAAAATACTAATGCGAATTCTTTACAGACGAATGGAAAAACTGGTAGAAGCCGACCTCGGGGAAGATCAGTTTGGATTCTGTAGAACGTGAAGCAATACTGATCCTACGACTTATCTTAGAAGCTAGATTAAGAACAGGCAAACCTAAGTTTCTAGCATTTGTAGACTTGGAGAAAGCTTTTGACAATGTTGACTCTCTTTCAAATTCTGAAGGTGGCAGGGGTAAACTATAGGGAGCAAAAGGCTATTTACAATTTGTACAGAAACCAGATGGCAGTTATAAGAGATGAGGGACATGAAAGGGAAGCAGTGGTTGGTAATGGAGCGAGACAGGGTTGTAGCCTCTCCCCGATGTTATTCAATCTGTATATTGAGCAAGCAGTGAAGGAAACAAAAGAAAAATTCGGAGTAGGTATTAAAATTCATGGAGAAGAAATAAAAACTTCAAGGTTCGCCAATGACATTGAAATTCTGTCAGAGACAGCAAAGGACTTGGAATGGACAGTGTCTTGAAGGGAGGATATAAGATGAACGCCAACAAAAGCAAAACGAGGATAATTGAATGTAGTCAAATTAAGTCGGGTGATTCTGACAGAATTAGATTAGGAAATGAGACACTTAAAGTAGTAAAGGAGTTTTGCTATTTGGGGAGCAAAATAACTGATGATGGTCGAAGTAGAGAGGATATAAAATGTAGACTGGCAATGGCAAGGAAAGCGATTCTGAAGAAGAGAAATTTGTTAACGTCGGGTATAGATTTAAGTGTCAGGAAGTCATTTCTGAAAGTATTTGTATGGAGTGTAGCCTTGTATGGAAGTGAAACATGACGATAAATAGTTTGGACAAAAAGAGAATAGAAGCTTTTGAAATGTGGTGCTACAGAAGAATGCTGAAGATTAAATGGGTAGATCTCATAACTGATGAGGAGGTATTGAATAGGATTGGGGAGGAGTTTGTGGCACAACTTGACAAGAAGAAGGGATCGGTTGGTAGGACAAGTTCTGAGGCAGCAAGGGATCACAAATTTAGCATTGGAGGGCGGTATGGAGGGTAAAAATCGTAGAGGGAGACCAAGAGATGAATACACTAAGCAGATTCAGAAGGATGTAGGCTGCAGTGGGTACTGGGAGATGAAGAAGCTTTCACAGGATAGAGTAGCATGGAGAGCTGCATCAAACCAGTCTCAGGACTGAAGACCACAACAACAACAACAACATAAAATACAGACGCAGCAAATAATGTTTTGAAAACAAGCCAATGTGGTCGCAATTAGAATTTTAAGGCAAGTAACCACAGTCATGGCTGAAGGCCTTTAATTCCAAGAATGGCAATTATAAAAAAAAAAGAATTGACAACATACAATAAATCAGGAAATATAATAACAAAGGTTAATTCAAAAGGACAAGCAACTGATCACCAAATAGGTGAAACAAATGATGGTAACTTGGTAATACAATAATAAAATAATAACACAATAAAAAACACAAGGGCCAGTCACAGATGGTGCTCCAGGAATCGGCCTCTCAATAGGTCAAGCCAAAAACACTTTGGCAAGCAATGAGAAATGCAGCCAAGAGTTGCATTCACACCACAAGATGGTAACTCAGACTAGTGGCTGTCTAACGAGCGACTAATGATAATCTTGGTGAGGCTACCTGGTGTCCAATAAACCAATTGCAAAGATGTAAAAATACGCCAAAGCCAGAACTGGCGGTCTGGGCTCCGCCCACAGAATACTGTGCTTAGAGCCCAGAACAAGAAAGGAATCACTACCACCAAGATAGAAGAATCACCAACCAACCTACAATCAAGAAAGCTGTCAAACTCATACGCCTCACTGGACAGCAGCGGCAAGGCAAGGAAACGTACACTGCCGTTACGTACACTAACCCCCAGAGCAGGTAACTGGGGCATTAGCGGCCACCAGGCAGGAAAATATCGCTGGTTGAACTTAACAATTGTAACAAGCTGAAGGTAGTAAATAGTAATTAGAAGCCCAGGAAAGCTAATCAGATCCGCCTTCCCCTAGCACTCCACTCGCTGCTCTTTGCCCTGGCAACATGACGAGCAGCAACATGAACCCAAGTCACTGGAGAATCACAAGATTTCACAATGGTGGAGGTTTGTCTATTTGAATTGAAATGCACTCAACTTAAAACTTGCGGGATCCAGTTTCAACGACGTCGTGCACCCTCATGACCACAGCCCTTCAATCCGGCAGTCCATGCACACTACCAGTGGTCCTGGCGTGTTCTTGCTCTTTGTGGACCTGGCTCCTCCTGCGTCCCCAACCAAACTACTCACTCACATGACACAGGAGAACGACGACGTCACCCCAAAGATAGGGCCACAGTTACTACATAACCATAACGCTGCTGCTGCCACTAGCAGACAGGGAACGCTCGCGAAACCAAGTGGCACCAGTCAACACAAGAAGAAGACAAACAACCGCAACCATGTCAACTAAACGATATAGTTTGGCCTCCAACAGAGGATGGAAACATACAACAGCACCAACGCGAGCCAGAGAACGGCTCAAAAGTTTTCACTGTTTACAATGGTTATTCCAAAGCACCAAAAAAGCTTCAAAATGTATGACAAAACTAGTGGACATGGTCCAGAAATAAAATTTCAGATTTTTAAGACATATTAGAAGTTTGTTTACATTTGAAAGAGCTTTTACTGAAAAAGCTTAAGAAATCTCTAGGTGTCCAAATTTGATTTTTGTTTACTAATTTGCATGATCCTAGCAGTGTATCACTGAATTCATTCAAAGTCTGCTATCATGTCTACACTGGAATGGAATTACTGCCATTAGCATCTTGTACACAATTTCCTCTGCAGATGCTCCACATTACCCAAATCCCTCCCAACTAATAGAAGCCTTCAATTCACCTTCCCTTCCACATCCTACATGTTCTTTCCATTTCATAGGGCTGAACAGTATTACTTCTAGACATTGAAATTATTATTATTATTATTACTATTACTATTATTATTATTATTATTATTATTATTAACTTGATTTTCCACATTGGACCACTTGCGTCATTCCTTGTTCACTTTCTCTTTGAAGAGAAGACATTGAAATTATGTGACAGGATTCAGAAATTTATCATTGGTCTTGTAACCAGATATCATTGGGTTTTTTCTTTGTTACTCGATTATATTGCATCTATCCACATTTAGAGAGAGTTGCCAGTTAGTACACAAAGTGGATATACTACAGCAGTTCCCCGTAGATAACAGCAAACTATATGAGAGAGATATCTGATAAACTGCCTATGTATATTGAGAACATTAGCAGTCCTATTGTGTGTACAAGGGGCACCCCAAATGTTATTTTGCATGTATTGTAATTCTGAATGATCTCTTCTGGGCGTTACGTTAATGGCACATTAAAACTCATAAGTGCCACCATGTCACATCCAAATGGCAGATGCTTAATTCTTATGTAAAAGTTATTAACAAGAAGGTTTTGGACAGACACAAGCATGTGCCAAATTAAAGTCTGAATCTATGCCAATTTTGCAGTTGTCCAACACAAATGGAGCTAGGCAGGAGCATACGCATAGATAATACTACCATTACCGCTCTACTGCCATTCCATATTCCACAAAGTCTCTCCTGCTAACCACACATAACTAGCTCCTCTACTAAATCTGTGGGAATAATGTAGCACAGTTTCATATCTCTAGAATTAATCACGCTATATGCACTGAAATGGATGAGTCTCTGAGCAGCCACCCATAATTGTGAGAAAGCTCACTTGCAACCAAAAGTTAGGCTGCAGCTCACTATTCCCTACTGTTGTCTAACTGCTTCAATTGCTGAATGAAGTGATGCAGTGGCCAAGACAATGGGCTTAAGTTTTCAAATCCTTGTCTGACCACTCTTCTAAAGATCATCTGTAGTTTTCTTAAATAATTCTCCATGGAACCAGGATGTTTCATTTAACTGGTTATCTCTTCTTTAATCTGATATCAACTGAAGACATGAAATCTGAAAATGAGTCTATGATCATATTGTGGCACTTTATTTTACAGGTCTGTCTTGATCAAACAAACTTTTATACTTCTCTGGTACTGCTTTCGGCTATTGCCATCTTCAGATCATAAAATATTCTGAAGTAGGTATCAGTGTCAAATTATATATGTAGGTACATAGTAAGTGCTGATACAACACTCTGTCTCAAATGTAATGCATAAATATTAATGTTCCAGTGAGTGTGTGAAATGTGTCTTTCATAAAGCTTTGATATTTGTTGAAAACGGTTGTGGGAACATGCAGCTTGCTAAACCAGGGACATCTTTTTTTAAATTGTAGTTTTACTGTGGATTAAGTGTGTTACCTTTTATGTACAGATTTAACTTCAAATGTTATTTGATAATGTAACTGAGTGGTTTCATAATGGCACATTATTTATTTTACTGTGCCCTTGTTGTGCTTCATGAAATTTATAACATGTTTTAACAGATGATGGAAGTATTTAAAATAAGCTATAATATTTCTTTTACAGGATTGATGATATTGTTTTGAATTTGGACTTGGCACCAACATTCCTTGACATAGCAGGTGTTGAGACACCGTCACACATGGATGGAAGATCTTTTCTGAGGCTACTTCACAGAGGGTTAGTTGCTCGATATATTTATATATTATTACTAGTACCCAAACTGCATTAAGCTATACTTCAATGATTTGAGGAGGCTTACTATTATTGTACATCTTCCAAACATCAGACTATGTAAGAAAGATGTAACTTTACCCAAAAGCATTTATTATGAGGACAAGGGAAAAGTGTTTTGGCTGGCAGTGAAAAACTATGTTTTTTGTTTTTTGTTAAAATGCACTTACTTTTTATGTAATACCTTGTTAGGTCAGTTCATGTTCCCAAGCTTTTTTTCCCAATGAGAGGATTCCTTACCAGAAATGAGATTCTTGAAGATCTGCAAAATACTTACTTGTAACTGCCATAACCTCTTCACTGGCCTCAAAACACTTTCAGGCACAAATTTTGTTGCTTATAAAAAAATGGAAGTCTAAGGTTGCCAAATCTGATGAATAGGTTGGATGTTGAAACAATTTGTACCTCAGTTTTTCTGATGAAAAATCAACTTTGTGGACAATACCATTGTGCTAATCCAAAATGTATTTTCTACAGTATTTTGTTTTTGGAACCTAAGCATGTTCCATTTATTTTTTACCCAGGTTGTCCTGAAGACTTCCTTTTTTTTGTGTAAATGATTAAGTCAACTCACTTTTTCATTCACTTAAAAAACTGGCAAACATTTTTCTGGCAGTTGAAATCAACTTGACGTTGCTGTTTTGTTTCAGATGTGAAATGTTGTCCTCACATCTCTGCCATAGTACCAGTTTTGCACTAAAAATAAGTGTGTTTCTTTATAAAATTGTTCAACAGTAGCTGAGAGATTTATTTTTTGAATCTGCACTGAATCAGTGTTCAATAGATACAGCATTCATCAAGCACAAAATGTATCATAGTTAATTTTTGATATAAAATTCACTTTTCTAATATACCCATGAAATTAGCTATTTCAGGTATGTTTAATGACTAACTGATCAATACACAATTGCAAAGTTTCTCAAAATTTTCACTTGAGATTGCAGTTCTGGCATTATTTCATATGGATCATTTTCAAGAGAAATACATTTGCACTCAAATACAGCTAACCATTCCTAGGTTGTTGAAAATCAAGGAGAAAATTCTTTGTAAAAAATTGAGGTGCAAAGTCTTTATAATTTTCACAGGCTTTGTATGAATTTCCATTGGTGATGAACTGTCTAAAATAAAAACTTTTATGATAGCATGATATATCGTTTTATCCAATTAAATGAAACACACACAACACAAGTGCTTCTTTTCCCCTTTAAAAAAAGTAAATAAAAATCAATGATACCAAAGATATATCTTTGCCAGGGCAAACACTATTTATTTGGCCTCATATTTTATACACACCCTCTTCACTGGGCTGTGAGTGACACTGTTGTTTTCCATTGTTGTTGTGGTCCTCCCTCCAAAGTATAGTTTGATGCAGCTCCCCATGCTGACTATCCTGTGCAAGCGTCTTCATGTCTGCTTAACTACCGTACGTACATCCATTGAAACATGCTTGCTGTATTCATGCCTAGGTATCTCTCTACAAATCTCACAGTAAGATTCTTCTTAGCATGAACATACAGGATTTAAAAATTTTTACAATGGTAATTTTCACTTATTGGTCAATGTTTAACATACTCTCAGTCCTGAAGAACTGGTGTATCAAGACAAAGTAAATGTATGACAATGAATAAATTTAAAATAAAGATGCCATAATGTCTGTTGCTGAATGTAAGATAATACATCTAACAATGTACTACTGTACATAAGTAAACATCTAATGTAACCATGTATAACCATCTTTCTTTCAGACCAAAACACAGCAAGGCATCTGGTGCAAGAAGAAGATTTAAATGGCCAGACACATTCCTAATAGAAAGGTAAGTACATTTACATCGGCTACTTTGTATGTACATGTAGTGAAACAAATCTGCAAAAAATGCGAATTTGTGTAATAAAATGAAATTTTTTCTGCAAACAGTAAGCTTCACACTTAGCAGAAATCTTCTGTTAGCCATCTAGTCATAACAGGTCCTAACAGATCCAATTATATCTGAAGGGACCTCCTCACCTTCTTGTTTCTCGTGTGCAACAGTTTATATCAGATTCTGATTGGTGTTAAGTTGCTGAGACTGATTATTAAGGCTTGAGCTTGTTTGTCTTCCTCTGTTTCATAACAACACATAAATATTACTGTCTCATTCTTAATTGTATGCCTTGTTGCATATATCTTCCATTTCTCGAATGTTTAGCCTTACCTTGGTGATGTTAATTCATACTAGAGCCCTTGATCACCTTTTTATCTAGGAGTGGATCATACATGTAGATATTCTTGAAGTTAAATTGAAGAGCACCCTTAGCCAAAAACTTCAATGCCTTGAATGTTTTACCTTGCCTTGCTGATGTTAATTCATGCTAGAGCCTGTGATCACCTTCTCATTTAGGACTGAATCATACATATAGATATTCTTGAAGTTAAATTGGAGAACACCCTTAGCCAAAACTGTTTTGATGGTAACAAAACAGGATCTTAAGCCAAAAATTCAGAAATGTTCCATAATAGGTGATATGAATTGAATTGCATGAAACTACAGCTATAGAAATGTCAAGGAAAACAAAATGTCTAACATTCTAGAAAAAGTAATACTGCAGTCATGCTGTAACTTTCTAAATGTTATAAGAAAATTACTACATTTCATATTAATTGTTGACTACAGCAGCAGTTTACATGCATTGTTCTAAATCTACAAAAGGCATGTCTCTCTGGACAACTAAAATTAGCATTAAATTTCATCTTATTCTACATGGTGCGGCCCTGCTTAAGTGATGAGATTGACATTTTAGAGCACAGCTCTTTACTAAGCACATCAAAAATGTTAATAGTTTTGACCGTTACACTAATTTGTAATTGCTCGAATGTTCATTGATTGGCTCATAAACAGAGTTTCCAATTGTCAAGTAAAGCATGTGCAAGTAAAAAAAAATGTATATACTGTTGCTATATAACATTGGTAGCTGTGGAGTACCTCAGAGGTTCAGCCTCCAGAATCAGAAGGGATTTTCTTAGTCTGGGTGCCTTTTCAAAATGTACACAGTGTCTCAAATGTAACTGTTTTATGTAGATGACCCTGATAAGAACACACAGAGTGTCATGAGATGTTGGTATTGTTGTTGTTAGAGAGAAAGAAAAGGAAGAGGGTATAATAAGCTGCTAGTACTTAGTACACTCCCCCCTGTGGGTCCAGGGTATGAATAGACCCGAGGTATTCCTGCCTGTCGTAAGAGGCGACTAAAAGCAGTCTCATACGTTTTGGCCTATAGGTGATGATCCCCTGTAGGGATTGATCTCCATTCTTCAAAAATTTCCCAAAGAGCGAGCCAATGGGGGATTAACCCACTTTCTCATTGTCACATTGCAGTCCCGCTCATTCTCCATCTCTTGGGTGAGGACACCTTCCTGGGTGCATTTTCCACCTTGCACTATGCAGTGTCGCTTTCTGTGCCAACGGTGACCATGGACTTCTTTGCACCTCATATCCAGCAAAGTAGCCAGTCCGTTGTGGTGGGGCCACCATGTACCATGTTGGTTGCAGCCCCCTGACCACACAGGGATCACTCTGCTGATGCCTGTGCCATTAACTCCCCACATATGCCAAGGGGTAGATGCCCATCCCCCTGCGGCATCGGGCCTCCCAGCAAAGACCATCCTGCCAGGTGGCCTTTGCTGTGGCTGGGTGTCGCCCGTGTGGAGAACCCCTCATCGGAGTGGGTGGCATCAGGGCGGATGACACGTGATGAAGCATAGTACATCATCTCTTGCTGGTTGTCAAGCACCAGCAGTCTCTAAGTGTTCACAGGCTCAATTCAATGCACAGAAGTACGACCCCAAATTATTCGCCTCCCTTGCCACACCATGGGAGGAACGCCAAGCTAAGGATGGCAGTGAATATTTTCTCCCTGGTACCTAGTATGTGCACGAGCTGATAAGGAATCCTTTGTGTCCATGAAGCCTCAGTTCTTTGTAGAGCATTTAGAGGACAATTTTGGGGAGGTGGAGGGCTTGTACAAAATGCAGTCTGGGTCAGTCTTGATAAAAACATCCTCCTCTGCCCAGTCACGGGCATTACTCGCTTGTGACAAGCTGAGGGATGTTTCTGTTACTATCGTGCCCCATAAGAGCTTGAATATGGTCCAGGGTATTATCTTCCACAGGGATCTTCTTTTACAGTCTGATGAAGAGCTGCGCGCCAACTTAGAGCGACTAGGAGTCCATTTTGTCCGGCACCTCCACCGGGGTCTGAGGGATAATCAGGTTGCCACTGGTTCCTTCATCTTGGCCTTCAAGGGCGACACATTACCTGAGAAGGGAAGGTGATGGTCTACCACTGTGATGTCAAGCCATATATACCTCGCCCGATGTGGTGCTTTAAGTGCTGGAAGTTTGGCCATATGCCTTCCTGTTGTACTTCCAGCCTCATGTGTTGAGATTGTGGTCGTCCATCCCATCCCAATATTCCATGTGTCCCACCTCCCATCTGTGTCAACTGCAGAGAGCACCATTCCCCTTCCTCGCCGAACTGTAGGATTCTACAGAAGGAAAGGAAAATATTAGAATACAAGACCCTGGACCGACTGACCTACACTGAGGCTAAAAGGAAATTTGAAAGGCTCCGTCCCATTCATGTGTATGACAACATCTTACACCGCTGTTATACCTACTGTTTCAGCCCCATCCATTGCACCAATTCCAGTCAGCTCTCAGAGCCGTAAGACTACACCTGCCCCCTTGATGGCTGGGGGCACTTGCCTCTCTGTTTCTCCTTCTCCCGCACCACCTACTTTGGGAGCAACCCCCCCCCCCCCCTCCCCCAACCATCGGGGATTGGGGACATCAGCCCCAACTTCTAAACTGCAGAAGCATAAGTCTTCTTTGGGTCCTTTCGCTAGGATGGTGTCCCTTGGGTCACTCCCTTCCCAGGTTCCTACCAGTGGCAAAGCGGACACCTGCCAGTTGCTGAAGCAGCCACAGGTAACTGGTCATAGGGCTTCATGGTCCTCCTCAGTCCTGGAGACTGAATCAAAGAAGCCCTCCTAGGTAGAGAAACCCAAGGAACAGTGCGAGAAATCGAAAAAGAAGACCCCCAAGAACAAGGAAATTGCAGTGGCACCCACACCACCGCTACCTACAAGCTCTGCATTTGGGATGTCACATTGCAGTCCTCAGCATCTGCTGAGGACCTAGATCTCACTGGACCCTCAGACACAACGGATATAGACTGTGCAGGCAATAAGTCAGTGACAGCAGGTGACCCTGAGGCATAAACTGCCTCATTGAGTGTTCCATGAGTTCCCAGTCTCACAATGATGTCATCCTCCAGTGGAATTGCGGTGGTTTTCTTCACTGCCTGGCTGAGTTACGGCAACTGCCAAGCTTTACACCTGTTTTCTGCATTGCCCTCCAGGAAACTTGGTTCTCTGCAACGTGGACCGCTGCCTTCTGTGGCTATAAGGGATATTACAGGAACCACTCTACTTGAGTGTCATGTGGAGTTTGTGTCCTAAACTCAGTCTCTAGTGAAATGGTGCCCCTTGAAATCCCTCTTGAAGCAGTTGCTGTTAGGATAAGGATGATGCAGGAAATAACTGTCTGCAACATTTATCTTCCTCCATATGGTGCAGTACTCCTGGACGCTTTGGCTGCACTGACTGCTCAACTCCCTATACCCTTCCTACTTTTGGGAGATTTTAATGCTCGTAGTCCCTTGTGGGGTGGCACCATGCTTACTGGCTGAGGCAGAGATGTCGAAACTTTACTGTCTCAGTTTGACCTCTGCCTCCTAAACACTGGGGCCACCACACACTTCAGTGTGGCTCATGGCAGTTACTCGGCCATTGATTTATCAATTTGCAGCCCAGAACTTCTCCCATATGTACACTGGAGAGCACATGACGACCTGTGTGATAGTGACCACTTCCCCATCTTCCTGTCACTGCCCCTGCATCAGGCCCATGGATGCCTGCCCAGATGGGCGTTAAACAAGGTGGACTAGGAAACTTTCACCTCTGCTGTCACTGTTGAATCCCCCCCACATGGTAAACATCAATGTGATGGTTGAGCAGGTGACTACAACAATCGTTTCTGTGGCAGAAAGTGTGATCCCTCGCTCTTTAGGGTGCCCCCGGTGAAAGGCTTGATGGTTGCTGCAAGTTGCTGGGCATTAAACAAGGTGGACTGGGAAACTTTCACCTCTGCTGTCACTGTTGAATCTCCACCACATGGTAAACATTGATGTGTTGGTTGAGCAGGTGACTACAACAATCGTTTCTGTGGCAGAAAGCGTGTTCCCTCGCTCTTTAGGGTGCCCCCGGTGAAAGGCATTTCCTTGGTGGTTGCTGGAAGTTGCTGAAGCAATTAAGTGGCATGAGCGGCACCCTTTCCTGGAGCACCTCATAGACTTTAAACAGCTCTGTGCCCGTGTCCACCAACTTATCAAACAATGGAAGCAGGAGTGTTGATAGACGTATGTCTCGACTATTGGGTCCCATATGTCACCTTTCCAAGTCTGGGCAAAGGTAAAATGTGTCTTTAGGTACCAGACCCCAACAGATGTTCCCAGTTTTAACATAAATGGCATGTTCTCTGCTGACGCAAATGCGATTGCCAAGCACTTTGCTGAGCACTATGCTTGGGCCTCTGTGTCAGAGAATTACCCACAGCCTTTTGCACTCTGAAACAGCGGCTGGAAAGGAAAGTCCTCTCGTTCACTTCATGCCACAGTGAATCCTATAACGTCCCATTTACAGAGTGCGAGCTCCTCAGTGCCCTTGCACATTACCCCGACACAGCTCCTGGGCCAGATCAGATCCACAGGCAAATGATTAAACATCTCTCATCTGGCTACAAGCGACATCTCCTCATCGTCTTCAACCGGATCTGGTACGATGGCACCTTTCCATCGCAATGGTGGGAGAGCACCATCATTCCAGTGCTCTAACCCGGTAAAAACCCACTTGATGTGGATAGCTATTGGCCCATCAGCCTCACCAATATTTTTTGTAAGCTGCTGGACTGTATGGTGTGTTGGCGGTTGGGTTGGCTCCTGGAGTCATGTGGCCTACTGGCTCCATGTCAGGGCAGCTTCCTCCAGGATCGATCTACCACTGATAATCTTGTGTCCCTCGAGTCTGCCATCTGAACAGCCTTTTCCAGATGCCAACACCTGGTTGCCATATTTTTTGATTTATGAAAAGAATATGACACAGCCTGGCAACTTCATATTCTTGCCACATTATCGAGTGGGGTCTCCAAGGCCCACTCCCGATTTTTATCCAAAATGTTTTGTCGCTCCGTACTTTCCATGTCCAAGTTGGTGCCTCCCATAGTTCCCTCCATATCCAGGAGAATGGGGTCCCACAGGGCTCTGTATTGAGTGTGTCTCTATTTTTAGCGGCCATTAATGGTATAGCAGCAGCTGTAGGGCCATCCACCTTATCTTCTCTGTATGCAGACAACTTCTGCATTTCATACTGCTCCACCAGTACTGGTGCTGCTGAGCAACACCTATAGGGAGCCATCCACAAGGTGTAGTCATGGGCTCTAGCCCATGGATTTCAGTTTTCAGCCGTGAAGATGTGTGTCATGCATTTCTGTCTGTTTGTACCGTTTAACCAGAACCAGCTTTTTACCTTAGTGACGATTCACTGTCGTGGAGACATATCGATTCTTAGGTCTGGTTTTTGACACTTGTTTGACTTGGCTTCCTCATATTTGTCAACTTAAATGGAGGTGTTGGCAGCAGCTGGCACCCTCAGCATTGCGTTTGCTCAATCCATTGCACCATTGCGGAGTTCGACTAGCGACTGCTCGCCAGTTACGTTGCACACATTCGTAGCTCTCCTGAACATCCTAATTACTGTCTTCTTTTCCCAACCGTGGCGGTTCACCTCCCACATAGGTGGCCCAGGTCAGGGCTAATGAATGCAGTTCGCATATGATTGCTTCTGTCTGGCATCCTTGCTTTTACCACCTCTCCTTGGGATCCATTCACATACAACTCCATGGCGTAGCCCTAGGCCAAAGTTTTGCCTGGACCTTTTGCATGTCCCTAAGGACTCCATTAACCCTGGAGCTCTCCGCTGTCACTTCCTCTCAATTCTTGAAGTGTTCCAGGGTCTGAAGTGGTTTACACTGACAGCTCGATGGCTGATGGTCGTGTAGGCTTCGCCTACATTCATGGCAGCCATACTGAACAGCATTCCTTACCCGATGAGCTGATGGCCCTATCTTGTGCACTTGAGTAAATCCGTTCATGCTCTGGTGAATCGTTTCTCCTATGTACTGACTCCCTGAGCAGCTTACATTCCATCGACCAGTGCTACCCTTGCCATCCTTTGGTAGCGACCATCCAGGAGTCCATCTATGCCCTGGAATGGTCTAGTCATTCCGTGGTGTTTGTCTGGACCTCAGGACACTTCGGCATCCTAGGCAATGAACTTGCTGACAGGCTGGCCAAACAGGCTACGCGGAAACCACTTCTGGAGATGGGTCTCTCTAAAACTGATCTGTGTTCTGTTCTTACACCGCAAGGTTTTTCAGCTTTGGGAGGTGGAGTGGCATAATGGTATGCACAATAAACTGTGTGTCATTAAGGAGGCTGCAAATGTGTGGAAGTCTTCCCTGCAGGCTTCTCGCAGGGAATCATTTGTCTTTTGTTGACTCCGCATTGACCATACGTGGCTCACACATGGTTACCTCCTTTGTTGCGAGGACCCACCTCAGTGTTGCTGTTGCTCCTAAATGACGGTTGTCCACCTCTCGCTGGATTGCCCACTTTTAGCCGCTCTATGGTGGACTTTTAACTTTCCCAGCAGCCTACCTTCGATGTTGGGCAACAATGCTTCAACAGCAGCTTCAGTGTTATGTTTTATTCATGAGGGTGGGTTTTATCATTTGACCTGAGTTTTAGTGTGTGTACTTTGTTCCTCTGTGTCCTCCACCCTAGTGCTTTTAGGGTGGAATTTTAAATGTGTTGCAGAGTGGCTGGCTTCTCCTTTCCATTCTCATGGTCGGCCAGCCACTGTAATCTTTCTTGTTTTACTCTTTTCTAATTGTTTCTTGGGCCTCTCTGCTGTTTCCTTGTCCTCTCTTATTCCTTTTAGTGTTTGTTGCCTTTTCTTCATAAATATTTTTTTTTTTTTTTTTTTTTTTTTTTATTATGCTGTATGTGTCATTTGTTTTACTCTACCCCTTGTGGACTTGTTTTTTAGGACCAATGACCACACAGTTTGGTCCCTCCTCCCCCCCCCCCCCACCCTCCCCCCTTTCAAACTAACCAACCAACCAACCAACTTAGTACACTCCTCCACAAACATCACTACCTGGACCACTGAGTCCAGTGATCTTATATGGAAGAGCAACACAGGTTCAGATATCTAAACTCCGTGAAACAGGAAAATTTGGGATTTAACCTAGGACATTGGTGCATAATGACTAGGAAACCTTTTCTCTCCTCATCAGTCAAATTCTGATGAGGCAAATTTCTTGAGATACTATAATTTGATCTGGCTATCTCCAGATGAATCAGCCCCAGCAGTGGAGATAAGCTTATGTCTCAGTGAAGGTGGGGTATCAATGAAAGCAGGTTTAGTATGATGAATATTATGTAAATGGTGTGCAAGTATTTCAGCATGTTTAATACGTTTTTACAAGAAGAGATTTTTATGAGGCAAATTATGAATACAAAGTCAGATGTCTCCCTGGATACGTGCATAACCTCTAGACTTCATAATGTAGAGCTAGGTTCGAGATTTGTTCAGAGATGAATATCATACTGTTCCATTGTCAAAGTTGAATAAGTTTTAATGTGTTGTAAGGAACAACCATTGGATTAAAAGTTATTGTTTTCAATTAAATCCAAAGTTGGCAAGTTAAAAATATTTACTATCAAAAACAAGCTTGATCACAATTTATTTATTATGGCGACCGGTTTCGACCACTACTGTGGTCATCTTCAGACCTACAAGTCATATACAAAGCTTTAATTAGAGGGCTACACACATTAAAGAAAATACATAAAGTTATAAAGCTGTAAAACAATGAATTATCAATGAGTAAGAACCTCTTTCTGCTGGAGAATCACTACTGGAGAAACCAGTGCATGTCTTACTGTATATAATGGAGGCTCCGCCCCCTTCTGACGGAATGATGTCATTACTAACCAATGGGTTATAGGTCGAATAACAATGTAAAATTTCTTAGTTAAAAGAACATTGTCAAGAAATAAAAATAAACACACACTAAACTTAGCTTATTTAACAGCTATTGTCAATTAAGAAGTGTTAAAAATATTTAAACATGTAGGATAAACGAACTTCATTTTGACAGTACATGGGTTGCCCTCTCAAGGCCTGTTAGTGAACCACTTGGAACCACTGGTTGCCATGGTGAAGTTGGATGCTGTTGCAAAGATGAGGCAGCAGGCTTCTTCCCCTTGAAGTTGTAAAGTTGATAGGCAAACTAGTGGTTGCCACGGTGAGGATAAACACCAGTGCAAAGATGTGGCAGCAGGTTTCTTTCTAATGAAGTTGTTGCAAAAGCGGAATGGCAAAGACTGTCATGTCAGACAATGTACTATTGAGCAGCAACATGTCTTTATTGAAATGATTTTTCAATGAGTAGGCTGCAATAATCTTTAGCTGACATGTATAGAACATGCTGCACAGATACAATTTACTGGTGTAATAAGAGACTTTCATTTACATAGATTACATAATAATTCTTACAGATAAATACTAAGAGAAAAAAAATTTAAAAAATCGAGAGGGCACAGTAGTTGTGCATATTTATGAAATATTGTCTATGAAGTTCATATGTAGATTTCAATTTTTTTTATTTACATGTGACAGTTTTTAAAGTGAAAGCATAGAACAGCATAGAACATCACCTTCTCACATGATGAATGTCGGTTTGCATAAATTGCAAACAAGTAAATTGTCATATACACTTATGACATGATGAGCCTAGGGGATATCCTTAGCATTATGAAAACTGAATAAATTTTCAGCTGCTAAGATCGCAAAAATCATTTATTCATACAGATTATCAGTTTTGTCAATTCTCTGTTGCCATCTCCAGATCCAAAGATGGCGACAGAGAATTTCTAAAACTGGAAATCTGTATGTAAAGTACACTTATGCAAAAGAGGAGTATATTAAACTGGAATTATGTTACATAACCAAGACCTGCCCAATCCAGCCACCCAGCACTTCCTATTCCAGTCCTGTAATGGGCTTACTTTGTGTCACCAAAGGTTGGGCCACTTATGAAAGCAGCCATGTTGTACACCAGATCTGCTGCAACCACTGCACAGCTTTTTATGTTGGTATGACAACCAACCAGCTGTCCACTAGGATGAACGTCCACTGCAGAACTGTAACCAAGAGCAAAGTAGACCACCCTGAGGCACAACATGCAGTTGAAAATAACACACTACATTTCAATGGCTGCTTCACAATCCTGGCCATCTGATTCCTCTACTCCACCACCAGCTTTTCTGAATTGCACAGATGGGAGTTATCCCTGTAACACTCCTCCAGAAATTATCCTGGCCTCAACCTATTGTAACCTACATCCCCCACACCCTCCACCCAATAATTTGCACCCCCTCATCCTATCCTATCACCTCCTCCCTTCCTTTTTCCCTCACCCTTTTTGTGTGCCACCCTCTGTCAATGTACCTGTTCATCATTTTCCCTTATGTGCTCCTCTCCTTTTCTTCTATTCCCTTCCCCCCACTCCACCTATTGATCTGTGCCTGATAATCTCTAGTCCCTGCATGCCGCATCAGACAGTGCTCTTCTCCACCCCCCCCCCCCCCCCTCCCAACTGTACCCCGCTATCCCAACCCCTTCCCCACCCAACTTCAGAACTTCAGATTTGTATTCACATGACAGTCACATTCCTGCATTCCTGTTGGGGCTGCCAGTGGTAGCAGTCATGTGTGTGACCTGTGTTTACTTGTGTGAAAGTGTGTTTTCTTTGCTGAGCAAGACTTTGGCCAAAAGCTGTAATTTGTAACAGTCTTTTCACTGTGCCTGTCTGAAACTTAATGGGTCATCTTTACGGTGAGTTGCAGTCAATCCTTTTCCTAATATTGTTCATACACCAATCTTAAATACATTTGAGCCAAAGTTCAAACAGTTCTTGCTTAACCACTGCTTCTACTCTGTCTCTGAATTTCTGGAACTACATAATAAGTAAATGTCATTTATCAAATATTGTTAATTATGAATTATGTCCCTTTGTACTCTAATGTACTTCAATCATGTTGATCATGTAGTCTCACTTAATAATTGCTCATCATACACTATGTGATCAAAAGTATCTGGACACCCCCAAAACATACATTTTTCTTATTGGTGCATTGTGCTGCCACCTACTGCCAGGTACTCTATATAAGTGACCTCAGTAGTCATTAGATATTGTGGGGCACTCCGCAAAACTCACGGACTTCGAACGTGGTGAGGTGATTGGGTGTCACTTGTGTCACACATCTGTACATGAGATTTCCACTCTCCTAAAGATCTCTACGTCCACTGTTCTCGATGTGATAATGAAGTGGAAATGTGAAGGGACACATACTGCACAAAAGTGTACAGGCCGACCTCGTCTGTTGACTGACAGAGACTGCCGACAGGTGAAGAGGGTCATAATGTATAATAGGCAGACATCTATCCAGACCATCACACAGGAATTCCAAGCTGCATCAGGATCCACTGCAAGTACTATGACATTTAGGTGGGAGGTGAGAAAATTTGGATTTCATGGTCGAGCAGCAGCTCATAAGCCACACATCACGCCAGTAAGTGCCCAATGATGCCTCACTTGGTGTAAGAAGCATAAACATTGGACGACTGAACAGTGGAAAAACATTGTGTGGAGTAACGAATCACAGTACACAATGTGGCGATCCGATGGCAGGGTGTGGGTATAGTGAATGCCCAGTGAACATCATCTGCCAGCATGTGTAGTGCCAACAGTAAAATTTGGAGGCACTGGTGTTATGGGTGTGGTTATGTTTTCCATGGAGGGGGCTTGCACCCCTTGTTGTTTTGTGTGGCACTATCACAGCACAGGCCTACATTGATGTTTTAAGCACCTTCTTCCTTCCGACTGTTGAAGAGCAATTCGGGAATGGCGATTGCATCTTTCAACATGATCGATCACCTGTTTGTAAAGCACGGCCTGTGATTGAGTGGTTACATGACAATTACAGCCCTGTAATGGACTGGCCTGTACAGAGTCATGACCTGAATCCTATAGAACACCTCTGGGATGTTTTGGAATGCCGACTTCATGCCAGGGCTAACCGACCAACATCGATACCTCTCCTCAGTGCAACAGTCGGTGAAGAATGGGCTGCGGTTCCCCAAGAAGCCATCCGGCACCTGATTGAACATATGGCTGCAAGAGTGGAAGCTGTTATCAAGACTAAGGGTGGCCCCACACCATATTGAATTCCAGCATTACCAATGGAGGGTGCCACAAACTTGTAAGTCATTTTATGCCAGGTGTCCGGATCCTTTGTTCACATAGTGTATGTATGAGTATATCAGTTTATATTGTTATGTACTTTGATTGTGTTTGTCATGAAGTCACGATGACCACTGTAATCATAAATTAATTGTATTTACCTCTTGTCCTATATCATATGTACAAACAATGTGACAAAAATGATTTCCTGAACAACATAAATAAATAAACAACATTTAAAGTCATTCATACACCACAGTGAATGCACAATATTGTTTTACTGTAGCAAAATCTTTTATGTGGATTAATTTTACCAGAATAGACTGTTTCATTAAAAAAAAAAAAAAAAAAAAAAAAAAAAGAAGAAGAGTCAGTATCTATCAAACATGAATTGTATGCATTGCTTATGAAAAAGGATTTTGCTTCATTATTGAGCTGTGTGACTAAATACTTCTGATGAACAGAAGCTTTTTAATACAATAATCTGAATTAATGAAAGTTGTTTGATGTCTTAATAGAATGATGTTTACCTTCTGTCCTTAAAGCTGAGATTTTATCAGTAACACACAATGATTTATACAGTAGTGGGAGGCGAGAAATACCAGAAGCTGCACGTCAAGAAGACACTCTCAGTACAACAGATGCAATAAGAATCTTCAGCCATACAACAGAGATGCCTACTTTGCCACCTGTCTTGAGCAGCGAAGTAGATGATTTCTTGGTCAACAATTCAGCAAATGTGCTACCACTTTCTCATGAAAGCAGCTTACTGGAAGAACTTCCGATACTAGCAAGTGAGTATCATTATTACAGAAAATATTCATTGTGTATGCTTATTGTAATTACATATGTTGATGAGCTGATCATTGATATGATCTCATGAAACTGCATGGTTAACCAGCTAAACTCACAGCCATCATCTTGCATAAGAGCAACGGATAATTCCCTCTCCTGTCAGTTTTGTATTGCAAATTTTGATTGAAATAAATCATTGCTAGGAAGGATTTCATCTTAATATTGTTATCAATAACAATGTCACAAATTTCCAGCCAACTGGTTGCAAATTCTATTTGTGACATTGTAATTAATTATGATATGTTCAAAATGTTATCCATGTCTGTTATTTTACATCTGTATTAACATATAGTGACTGTTTTAGAAATAATGTTATTACATCTTAGATAGCTGAGACAAAACTTGAAGATATTTATTCATGATATTGACACTTTTGATTCCCTGCATTCATATAAATACCTAAAAAAATAATTGAGACCATTAATCTAATATATATGATTGTATAGTTTTGGTTATCTAATATTTGGAGTACATTCTATGTTTTTGTGTTTTTAAGAAGCAGCATGGTTCATGCAAAGTGTTAACATATTTTTATCTTTGTGAATCTGGAACTTCCCACATGGATAATATTTTTAGAAGTGCTAGAGACATGTGTAGATTTTGTACAGAAAATCATTTCTTAATATAAACTGAAGCTTGAAATGTACTTCAGCAAGCATCAGTAGATGTGACCAAAGGTTAACTATTTGGGTCACAAAGATGATAAAAGTACAGAAAATAAAAATAAGTGGCGATCTACCCCTCCTGAATGCAATAAACTTTGTAACTTATCCTTTTTCAATGGCATATTCAATTAAACTGCTCTTTCTCCATAACATTACCTTTCCCTCACTGTGAGCTTCCCAGAAATGAAAGGGAGTGCTGTGGAATAACCTCAGCCTAAGCCTTAAGCAGCAGTAGGGTAACCATGAGCAGCAATTGAGAGAAAACTGTATCTCCCTGCATATCTGGCCCATCAGGCTTTTGCCATATTCCTAAATAATGACATTATCAAGAAAGCTATTGGTATGTGCCCATGGCACATCTTCCAGCATCTTTATTCCATGACATTAAAAATGGAGGAAGCTGCAAGACTCTGAACAGAAAAGAATGTAAACAGTCCAGGGTATTGAACTGACAGTACATACCAGTCGGCAAGTATATAATACACTGAAGAGCCAAAGAAACTGGTACACTTACCTAATAACGTGTAGGGCCCCCACAGGCACACAAACGTGCCACAACATGACATGGCATGGACTTGATTAATGTCTGAAGTAGTGCTGGAGGGAATTGACACCATGAATCCTGAAGGGCTATGTCCCATTGCTCATGCGCCAATTATAACACTAAGAGTATGAGGGGGTGAAGATCTTTTCTGAATGGCACATTACAGGGCATCACATATATGCTCAATAATGTTCATGTCTGGGGAGTTTTGTGACCAGCGAAAGTGTTTAAACTCAGAAGAGTGTTCCTGGAGCCACTCTGTAGCAATTCTGGGTGTGTGGGGTGTCACTATGTCCTGCTGGAATTGCCCAAGTCCGTTGTACATGAATGGATATAGGTGATCAGACAGAATGCTTATGTATGTGTCTCCTGTCAGAGTCATTTCTAGACACATCAGGGGTCCCATATCGCCCCAACTGCACAAGCCAAACACCACTACAGAGCCTCCATCAGCTCGAACAGTCCTCTGCTGACACGCAGGGTCCATGGATTCATGAGGTTATCTCCATACCCATACACATTCATCCACTCGATACAATTTGAAACGAGACTCATCTGACCAGACAACATGTTTCCAGTCATCAACAGTCCAACGTCAGTGTTGAAGGGCCCAGGCAAGGCATAAAGCTATCTGTCGTGCAGTCATCAAGGGTACATGAGTGAGCCTTCGGCTCTGAAAGCCCATATTGACGATGTTTCACTGAATGGTTCACATGCTGACACTTGTTGATGGCCCAGCATTGAAATCTGCACCAATTTGCAGAAGGGTTGTACTTCTGTCACGTTAAACGATTCTCTTCTGTCATTGTTTGTCCTGTCCTCACAGGATCTTTTTTCGGATGCAGCAATGTTGGAGATTTGATGTTTTACCAGATTCCTGATATTTATGACACACTTGTGAAACAGATGTATGGGGAAATCCCCTCTTCATTGCTACCTCAGAGATGCTGTGTCCCATTGCTCATGCGCCAATTATAACAATAAATTCAAACACACTTAAATCTTGATGAAGGTTTCTCGGGTCTCCAGCCGGGTGGTAGCATTGATATCTCGCGACGTTTCGGGAAGTGTCATACTACCCATCTTCTGGGGAAGTGTTGAGATTTCCGGAGAGTGGGCTATTTATATGTGCGGTCACCCCCCTCCACTAGACCTCGGGTGGCTGTGGTTGACCGGCGGCGTGTGCACGGTGGTGGGGATGGCGGTGTAAGCATTCTGTCTGTCTCCGCAGTGGAGGATGTTGACGAGCACGCTCCCGATGGATTGCCACTATTGCAGGGTTCCATGCTGCGCTGGGTTAGTATGGAAGGAATGCTGGATGGTGGCAGCTTGTTGCATGAATATGAATGAACAGCACAAAGACAAACAGTACTGACCAACCTGGCACATAGGATGCGCGCTGTCTGTGACAAAGACAGCCTGCCATCTGAGCTGCAACACCTGAGGGAAGTCTTCCAGCAAAATGGCTACAGTGAAACGCAGATCAACAGGGTGCTTAAAAGGAAGAAGGAAGCAGTGAGAACCCCAGAAGAAGATGTTGAAGAGGAAGAAGACAAACAACTCGCGTTCCTTCCATATGTGGGTCTGCTCTCGGCCAACATTGCACAACTACTGGGCAAATACAATATCAAAACCATTCTCCGACCACCACCAAAGACGAGGGAGCTCCTAGGTTCTGCCAAAGATGCGCTGAACCTTAACACACCAGGAGTATACAGCATACCATGCGAATGTGGAAAACAATACATTGGGCAAACACTGCGCTGCATATTTCAATGCTGTGAAGAACATATCAGATGTGTGCAACTAGGTCACACAGAAAAATCAGCCATAGCAGAACACAGCATAAATGAAGAACACACCTTCAACTTCAAAACACGAAGGTACTGTGCTGAGCATCTGGCTTCTGGGAAAGCGTTATCAAAGAATCCATAGAAATAATGATTCACGACAATCTGGTCAACAGAGATGAGGGATACCAACTAAGCGTAGCATGGAACCCTGCAATAGCGGCAATTCGTCGGGAACACACCCATCAACGTCCTCTGCCGTGGATGCAGACAGAATGCTTACACCAAGAACCGAACGCAGCTGCTGGGGGCAACCGTCATCCCCACCAACGCGTGCACGCCGCTGCTCCACCGCAACCATCCAAGGTCCAATGGAGGAGGATGACCGCACATATAAATAGCTCGCTCTGCATATCTCGACACTTTTCCAGAAGATGGGTAGTATGACACTTTCCGAAATGTCATGAGATATCAACGGTACCACCAGGCTGGAGACCCGAGAAACCTTCATCAATAGTTTATGCCAGGAAAGCCTACAGTCACATACACTTAAATCTTGATAACCTGCCACTGTAGCAGCATTACCTGGTCTAACAACTGCGCCAGACTTTTGTTGTCTTATATAGGCGTTGCCAACTGCAGCTCCCTATTCTGCCTGTTTACGTCTCTCTATATTTGAATACACAGGCCTATATCAATTTCTTTAGTGCTTCAGTGTGTGAACATTTTCACAAGTGGCTCACCAATGATATGGTGAAAGGCAAACACTTAACATAGGCATCAAGTGGCACACAAACGAATTGAGACAGACTCAGTGTGTGACTATATGTATATGCTGTGACAAAGAACATAATTTCACTAGTTGTGCAGACCTCTTCAAAAGAATAGATACCATGCATTCATATAATTGATTCACCTCAGTGGGCAATGAATCCACAACCTTTGGCATGGATGCACATTTAAGTTCAACCTCCAGCGGGAATCTAAAATTAGGGAGCTTGGAGGACATTGATGGGAACTGTGGATAGGTGGTGCTAGGTGGGAGCCAGCCTGAGAATGTGCTGAGGTAGCCCACACATTTGTGATAAATATGATGTTTGGGTGGCACAGTGATTTACACAACTGTCTCATAAGCAGGAGATCGTGGGTTAAAGTCCCAGTCCAGCACAAATTTTCACTCATCGCCACTGATTTTGCATGAAGTCCTGATGCAGCTGATATTCCCTCCCCTCCCCTCCCCCCCCCCTCCCCTCCCCTCCCCTCCCCTCCCCTCCCCTCCCCTCCCCTCCCCCCCCCCCCTTTCCTTCCAGTGACATATGAGGTGCGACAGTAGAGTAATGAGACTGGTGTGGAAAAAAAAAATGTTGCTTACCGTTTTAGTCAAGTTTAGTGTTGTCTCCTTCAGAGTAGTTCCCTTCTGATTGCACACACTTTTTCCAGCACCTCTGCCATTGATGGTAACATTTCTGGAACTCATCTTCTGTAATATCCTCCAAGACCCTCGTCACAGCTTTTTGAACATTTGTGTTGTTTGAAAATGGTGTCCCTTGACCACCATTTTGACTCTTGGAAATAGAAAAAAGTCGCACGGAGTGATATCTGGTGAATAAGGTGGCCGTGGTAGTACTGAAATGCGTTTTGAGGTTAAAAATTGCTGTACTGACGGAGCAGTATGGGATGGCACATTATCGTGATGTTGAATCCAATTATCAGCAATGTTGGAATGGACATGAAGAACTCTTTTACGAAGTCTTTCTAAAATTTCTTTGTAGTAATATTGGTTAACTGTTTGTCCAGGAGGCAGCCACTGTTTATGGGCAATTCCGTAGGAATCAAAGAAGCACACAAGCATGCATTTCACTTTTGACTTTGACATACGAGCCTTTTTTGGTCTGGGTGATCCCTTTGAGCACCATTGCGAACCTTGGCATTCTGTCTCTGGATTGTACCGAAAAACCAACTTTCATCACCAGTGATACCACGGCTCAACAATTCTGGATTGATTTCCATTTGCTCTAACAGATCGGATGCCACATTTTTCCGTGTTTCTCGCTGTTGTGGTGTAAGATTTTTGGGGACCATTTTTGCACAAATCTTTCTCATACCAAGAACTTCAGTTATCATTAGACGAACCATTTCTCAATTGATGTTCAGTTCTTCTGCAATCATTTTCACAGATAATCTTCGATCAGATCGTACGAGTTCATGCACCCTGGCGAAGTTGATATCTGTCCATGAGGTTGATGGTCATTCACTGCGGTCTTCATCTTCAACATTCGTTCTGCCTTCACTAAACATTTTATGCCAACGAAAAACTTTAGCTCTTGACATAACCTCCTCTCCAAAAGCATTCCAAAGCTTACTGTAAGTTTTCATCATGTTTTCGCCGAATTTAACACAAAAAGAAGTGGCATACCATTGTTCAATATTATGCAGTTTCATTTCCATGACAAGAGGCAGAAAAATGTGTTAACTTGTTACAGCACAACTCACAACTGAGCAGTTGCATTGATGTGCTGCTTGAACTAGAAGCAGCTTATAGACCAAGGTCAAAGATATTGTGCTTACACAAGCCTGCAGGGTTGTCTCGTCTTACAAAGAAAATCAGTCTCATTACTTTATTGTCGCACCTCATATGTTATTTCTGTAAATGTTTTTGTCGAGTTGCCACTTTGAACTATCACAAAGTGCTATGATGCATGGTCCTGTTAGAGATAGTATGCGCCTAGCTTTTATTGAGGACCTGGAGTTTAACATGAAAGATTTATCACTTTGTGAGTGACATTTCTTTTTATATGTAAAGTATCATCAGAACTGAATATGTTAGGTGCTGACAGCACTCTAGAACAAAACAGGGAACAAATGCTAAAATTTTGTTATTGATTTGACTTGTGACTGTGCTACTAAGTCATTCATGAATAATTTACTTTAAATTTGATAACAATAAGAATTTACAACCAGTTTCCAGACATTTCTGGATATATATGGTGCATATTTGTTCTTGTATTAAGAATTATTTGTTTTAAAAATGTTCATAAAGAGATATCATGAACCGGAAGATCTGCCTGCTGAATGTTACTGCAACAAAAGCATCAAAAACAAATTCCAGATTTTGCTCATTGAAATCATTTTGCAAAAAAAAAAAAAAAAAAAAAAAAAAAAAAAAAAAAAAAAAAAAAAAAAAAAAAAAAAAATGTTCTTCATACTGCCTTATTCCTGTCTTTGAATTTTTGTCATTATTCATTGGAATAATGCATTATAATAGATGCAGGCCTAAAGATGAGGGCTATGTACTTTATCACATAGCTCATTTGCTGCAGCGAGCTGTATTTACTTGAATGAGGGTGTATATCTTCACAGACAGTTGAGTTATATTGACAGCTATACACATGACACCACTTACTGCCAAGTGTGCTCAACAGTTGACTACTTTATTGTAATATGAATAGTCAAATGTCATGTGAGTAACATTTTTCAAAATTATTGAAATATAATTTTAAATTTTTTTAAGGACCAGATTTGCAGTCTGACAACAGAATTGTGCCAGTGGTTGGAAACAGTAAAATAGAACGACTTGCTCTGGAATGCCAGAGACCTGAAATGCAAGCCCCATGTCACCTCGGACAGAAGTGGCACTGCACTGCAGATGGTAACAGGTAGTCCCAGAAGATATATATATATATATATATATATATATTATGCCACATGTTTAAAGTTTTTTAAAAAATATTTCATTCAGAGAGTGAATTTAATTAAATATAGCACTTATATACACTGACATGTGTAACAACAGAAATTAATAACTGAAAACAGTATGTGGGCTTTTAACTTATGACAGGCGACTTGTCTTCCTGAAATAGGTGGCGAAAGCACAAATGCAAGTTTCAGACCTCCCTGGCTCCAAGACTTTCTGGGAAGAAGTGTACATGTTTCACAGATTCAGGACATATGTTTACACACATTGAAAGTGATGACAGACGAGGCCAGCGTCAATTTACCCGGTGAGTCATATTTTGGAAAACTGGTAACAGTCACTACCGAAAGAGGATGCTCTTAGAATGTAGATAAGATGTACTATGTTATTGTTTCATTATTGTGTAAATCTAATGTTTGTCTACTGCGCCCTCTGCCATGCACTGCTTGTGGAGTGTATATGTAGACATAGGTGCCCCGTATGACCCAGTCCCAGTGAACGTTAAACTGGTACTTTTCTTCTGTTCTTTTTTATGTAAGCTGCAGAATATTGTTACATTCCAATAAATGATGATGTATACAGTCAATGAAATAATTAGTTACTGTATTTCTTTGTGTGTTCTGTTAGTGCACAGCTGGTCAGAGATATGAAGACGAAGATGTTACCACCAGTACGCCAACGAAGACGTGTTGCTCCAGAACTTCGGCATCAGTTGATTCTAAATGCTGTTGATTCTGATACTCTGGACAGCCTCTTAGCACAGTATCACACGCATACACGTAGGAAACGTGACACTGCTGACACACTTACTGATATCATGGCCGATATAGAGGATGAAATTTCTACTTTAAAGGTGCAGTAAGGCTTCTTTTCATTGTTTGTAAACTTAGCTGAATGTTTAATATCATGATTATTGTGTATATAATGGTGGGAACTGTTGAGAATATGGAACAATTGTTGAGATCTCAAACATTAGTTATTTTTATTGGTTTTCGTGCAGTTTGTACTTTTCATGACCCAAGGTTGGGCGCCACTTTTCCTTCCACTCAACAATCTTACATCCTTTCTATTCTCCTGAAACTCTGAAAGATAGACACTGAAACTTATTTAAAACTTGTATATATGTTAATGTGCTCTGGTTCTTAATCAAATATTTCAGTTCCCAGCATAAAGAATCTTGCCTGCCTTTGAGGCTTTGGGGAAAATTTTATGCTAATTAGATCTTCAGTAATTCATGATTGTCAAAATTTCTCACTGAATGGGATATTCGTCTACCCTTAACTAAATTATGTATCTGAATACAGTGTAACCAATTCTCTCATTCCCTGTCTTTTTTGCACAGTGATGATAAAGGAATCGAAATAAAAAGATTCTTCAGGTCACACTGATCTTGTATGTTTTCTTCCAGCTATATTGAGGTTGGTTTGCATTTTTTTTAATTCAGTGCCAAAATAAGTAATGTAATGTAAGTTATTGTATTTTAAAACAACAAACAGTGGCTGAAGATTTTAAATAATGCTCTTCATTCAATATAGCAGATACCCCTGTGTGTCTTTATTGTATAACAGTCTTTACATTCTCACAAATTTCCTCGTTGTGACCAGGATATGAGTTACAGCATATTATTGCCATCTTCAAATACGATAATCCATAAAGAGTTTCACCATGATGTATACAAACATCATGATGATGTTCAGTATACATTACTAAATTTGTACATCATGATGAAACTGTTTGTGCATTAATTATCATATCTGTAGAAGACAATGATTTGCTGAAACCAGTAATGTAAATATTTGTAGTAATTAGGTGATCTTCACGTATAAATTATTAAATATATATTGAAGAGCCAAAGAAATTGGTACACCTGCCTAATATCATGTAGGACCACACAAGCAAGCAGAAGCGTCGCAACACGATGTGGGATGGACTTGACTAATGTCTGAAGTAGTGCTGGAGGGCATTGACACCATGAATCGTGCAGGGCTGTCCATAAATCAATAAGAGTATGAGGGGGTGGAGATCTCTTCTGAGCAGCACATTGCAAGGCATCCCAGATACGTTTCCAGAATGAGATTTTCACTCTGCAGTGGAGTGTGCGCTGATATGAAACTTCCTGGCAAATTAAAACTGTGTGCTGGACTGAGACTCGAACTCGGGACCTTAGCCTTTCGTGGGCAAGTGCTCTACCAACTGAGCTACCCAAGCACGACTCACGCCCCGTCCTCACAGCTTTACTTCTGCCAATACCTTGTGTCCTACCTTCCAAACTTTACAGAAGCTCTCCTGCGAACCTTGCAGAACTATCACTCCTGAAAGAAAGGATATTGTGGAGACATGGCTTAGCCACAGCCTGAGGGATGTTCCCAGAATGAGATTTTCACTCTGCAGCAGAGTGTGCGCTGATATGAAACTTAATTTAATCTGCCAGGAAGATTGCAGAACTAGCACTCCTGAAAGAAAGGATATTGTGGAGACATGGCTTAGCCAAAGCCTGAGGGATGTTTCCAGAATGAGATTTTCACTCTGCAGCAGAGTGTGCGCTGATATGAAACTTAATTTAATCTGCCAGGAAGCTTCATATCAGCACACACTCCGCTGCAGAGTGGAAATCTCATTCTGGAAACATCCCCCAGGCTGTGGCTAAGCCAAGTCTCCACAATATCCTTTCTTTCAGGAGTGCTAGTTCTGCAAGGTTTGCGGGAGAGCTTCTGTAAAGTTTGGAAGGTAGGAGATGAGGTACTGGCAGAAGTAAAGCTGTGGGGATGGGGTGTGAGTCATGCTTGGGTAGCTCAGTTGGTAGAGCACTTGCCCGCGAAAGGCAAAGGTCCCGAGTTCGAGTCTCGGTCCAGCACACAGTTTTAATCTGCCAGGAAGTTTCATCCCAGATATGCTCAATAATGTTCATGTCTGGAGAGTCTGGTGGTAAGTGGAAGTGTTTAAACTCAGAAGAGTGTTCCCGGAGCCACTCTGCAGCAATTCTGGATATGTGGGTGTCACATTGTCCTGCTGGAATTGCCCAAGTCCATCTGAATGCACAATGGATATGAATGGATGCAGTTGATTAGACAGGTTGCTTACATATGTGTCACCTGCCAGAGTCATATTTAGATTCATCAGGGGTCCTGTATCACTCCAACTGCACACGCCCCACACACTTACAGAGCTTCCACCAGCTTCAACAGTCCCCTGCTGACATGCAGGGTCCATGGATTCATGAGGTTGTCTCCATACCCGTACACGTCCATCCACTTGATACAATCAGAAATGAGACTCATCCGACCAGGCAACGTGTTTCCAGTCATCAACAGTCCAATGTTGGTGTTGACAGGCCTAGGCAAGGCGTAAAGCTTTGTGTCGTGCAGTCATCAAGGATACACGAGTGGGCCTTTGGCTCCAAAAGCCCACATCAGTGATGTTTCATTGAATGGTTCACACTCTGACACTTGTTGATGGCCTAGCATTGAAATCTGCAGCAATTTGTGGAAGGTTTGCACTTCTGTCATGTTGAACTATTTTCTTCAGTCGTCATTGGTTCCGTTTTTGCAGGATCTTTTTCTGGATGAAGCGATGTCAGAGATTTGATGTTTTACTGGGTCCCTGATATTCGCGGTACACTCATGAAGTGGACATATGGGAAAATCACTACATCAGAGATGCTGTGTCCCATCGCTCTGGCACCAGCCATAACACCACTTTCAAACTCGCTTAAATCTTGATAACCTGCCATTGTAGCTGCAGTAACTGATCTAACAACTGTGCCAGACTCTAGTTGTCTTATATAGGTGTTGACGACCCCAGCACTCTAGTCTGCATTTTATACAAGGTGTGTCCAAAGAGTAAGGTGACTCTATATTTTTATGAAAAAATATTTATTAATTCGTCAATACTCATGTTGTCCCCTTCAAAGTAATCCCCCTCAGATACAATACACTTGTGCCAATGCTTCTTCCAACCATCAAAGCACTTTTCATAAGCACTTTTTTGTACAGCCTTGAGTACTGCCAGCGATGCAGTTTTTATTTCCTCAAACATTGAAAATCTTCATCCTTTCATAGGTCTCCTCTGTTTTGGGAACGGAAAAAAGTCGCAGGAGGCCAAATCTGGTGAATATGATGGATGAAGCATGATTGTCATGTTGTTTTTGGCCAAAAAATATCTCACAAGCAACAATGAATGAGCTTGTCCATTGTTGTGATGCAAAAGCCATGAATTGTTTTTCCACAATTGCGGACTTTTTTACTTATTGCTTCTTGTAAACATCCCATAACATAAATATAATACTCCTTATTGATCATATGACCTTGAGGCAAAAATTCATGATGTACTATGCCACAGTATTTGAAAAAAACAGTGAGCAAAACTTTGGTATTTGATTGAACTTGGCGTGCTTTTTTTCGGTCTTGGCTCTCCGTGATGCTTCCATTGGGACGATTGGGCTTTGGTTTCGATGTCATAATCTCCAGTTATGAACCTGTTTAGCAAATCAGGATCATCATTGAAACCATTCAAGAGCACCTAAGCGATGCTCATACAACGGTTCTTCTGATCAAAATTGAGAAGTTTTGAAACAAACTTTGCCGACACACATCTAATGCCCACAACATCCAGAAAAATTGCCTGACATGAGCTGACCATTATGCCAACATCCTCAGCAACTTCTCTTATGGTAATTTGATGATTTTCCAAAACAATTTGCTTCACAGCTTTTATGTTATCATCTGTTGTTGATGTGCTGGGGTGTCCAGAACTAGGTTCATCATTGGCATCTTCTCGGCCGTCTCGGAAGAGCTTGTACCACTTGTAAACGTGTTTTTACTTATAGCAGACTCACTGTATTTCAAGTGTTTCAGAGCACTTTATTCCATTTTTCACACAAAATTTGATGCAAAGTCTTTGCTCCATTTCTTATAATAATCAAAAATCGCCAAGTACACTAAAACAAATATTAATAATTAACAAAGCTTTTCGGACAACATGTTCATACCTGATGCTTCAGTGCTTTGCCAAATCCTAAGTTCATACTTAACTCTAGATAGTTTGGCATAGACTCTATATAACATTAATTTTCGTTTGGTGCTTGACCACTGTCATCAGGTCTCCTTCTTCCTTGGAGTCCACAGAAATCCAAAGCACAACTGCAAAATGCAAGTGACCCCTCACTGGCCAGTCCAAACTACATATCCATCATTGCTTTATGCACTGTGCCCACATTTTTCCTTCTCATATCTCCACATAAATTCCAACAAACCTGGGCACAACAAATGCTCTTTACTCTGCTGCTAATTAAAGTCACATTTTTCACACATACATCTTTCATCGGTCTAGTAAACGGAAAGTGAGACATGTTGCTATTATAGCAACATCTACCACTACAATGTATAACAATAATAGTTTTATTTTATTCATGACTGTAATTTTCAGCAACTGTAGTATTATGTTTTCAGGACAAATTTCAATTATCAGCTGCAAATAAATTTTATTATGCTGTACCAGTTTTGACAAATTAATTTGTCATCTTCAGAAGCTTACTATTACTTTAGCAGATGTCAAGACATTCTTCATAGAAGGATAATCACATCTATGTATCTGTTATGCTCAGATACATTGATGTGATTATGTTACTGTAAATTGTCAATCGGTGTTTAACACACTCACATAAAATGTATATGTTTCTGGACATACCATGGCATTATCCCTCTATGAAGAAGATATTGACATCTGCTAAAGTAATACTAAGTTTTTGAAGCTAAATTAATTTGTCAAAAGGGTAAAGCATTATCAAATTTATTTGCAACTAATGACTGAAATTTATCCTGAAAGAAAGTTTTGAACAATTTCATCTTTTCTTTTTCTTACAGTTGAGCCTGTGTGCTTAGATTGTAATACTAATGATTCTGGCAGTTTAACTGTAGACCAGTAAATGATATTTACTAAGGAACATAGCTTATGTACTATGCCTTGGACTGCAGGATAAATTCCAACTTAACAACTAACAGCAGAGGTAGGCAGAAACATAGCCCACATAAGAAATTTTGGTGTGTAGGTTTATGTGCCTTGTGACAGAAAAGTGCTGGAGCAGAGGAGACTATCTTATAAAGTTAGTTATGATCAAGAATCAGGACAGGATGAGATGATTCTGGTGTCGGTTAGCCTTTCTTTCTACCCTGCTGTATCCTCCTCCATCAGACAACCTTTATGTTTTCCACGATCAATGCCAAGTCTCATTTCTTTCAATCCTCTTACATCTTTTGCCAGATGAAGCAATCTTCGTTTCCAAGCAGCAGCCATGACTTTCTGCTTGTGTTTGTCTCTGCTGCTGCTGGGTAAAGGGAATAAATCAAACACCTCAGGTTGTGTTTTCATAACATATGCTGTCTGCTTACAGGAATCACAAGGCAACAATGATAATTCACATCAAGATTTTTATCCTGGAGGTTGTGTTAGGACATCAAATGGTAGTGTCAACTGTACAAATGCTGTCTATGAGGATCCACGCGCATGGCGCTCATCTCGTAAGAGTATAGAAGAACGAATCAGAGAGCTCAAGCAAGAACTCAGTGTGCTAAAGGTGAGACATGCAAATTTGCATTTTTATTGTTATGAAATGTAAGATGAACAGTACATGTAGACTCTAAAACATGTTAACTAAAGTTCATAGGCATATATAAGTATAAAAGTCTCACATTATTATCATAAATTAAGTAAATCAATAATTCATAACACATATCTGCCCATCCTTTAAGCAATGGCATGCAGATGTGAGGATTAAAAACTGGTACCTTCCGCCCCCCCCTCACCCCCCCCCCTCCCCACCCCCAATGTTAATGTTGCTTGTAAAGAAATATATGTAAACTTTGCAAGCAACTTTTAACTTTTGCTTCCGAGATACAGTTTCAAGAATATTCTATGACATACTTAATGAATAAATGTGTGCATTATTTCAGATGAGTGTAGCAGAAAAATGTCACTTTCTGGAGAAGTCAAGCTTCAATACAGAAGTTTAATGAAAATTCTTGGTAATCTAAAAATACAGCTGACAGTGTTCTAATTGTATGGGAAATGGAAAATATGTTTTCTTCTCACTTTTTCCAGAAGTGTGCTTATGTTTGAAAGAAGATTTTTCCTCTGAAAGCTTGTAGCTCACTTAGAAAAAATCACAAATTCTGTAATATGAATTACAAGTGTTTTTAGAAGATTGTAGATTCATCTAAGAAATATGCACACAGTTGAATACAACATTGTCTATAATTCTTAGAACTGTACTGATAGAGGCGCTTGAGATACTAGATTATATTTAGTACAAAATGGGATTCAAACACCTATCCAACCATCCTGATTTGTGTTTCCCTAACTTATTTCAGTGAAATGATTCCTTTGAAAAGGCCACAATTAAGTCTCTGCCCCAACATTTTCCAGTCTTACCTTGTACTGCATCTGTGATGTCATCATCAATGATATAATTTAATGTAATGTTAAACAGTCAGAAGTCCAGGAAAGAATAACAATATTATGAGGAGGATAGATCATTACTCATCATACAGAGGAGACATGGAGTTGCAGACAGCCACAACAAAAAGACTGGTCACAGTGGCCAGAGACAGTGTTCTGTGTGTGTGTGTGTGTGTGTGTGTGTGTGTGTGTGTGTGTGTGTTTGATCACAAGCATGGAAAAGCAGCTAATAACCAGCACTTTGTAAACTATAATTGTATGTAATAAGTATTTTGGACCTCCACCATATTAAATTTAAATCCTGCATACGTGTTCTTTGCTATATATAAATACAATGCCTGACCAAAAAGTTAAGCACCCAGAAAGGGAGGAGGAAATGAAATGAGACTTTAGGGGTTAAGAGCTTCTGTGATATCAACTCATATTTACAAAGAACTTGGCAGTATGAGTCCAATTATCATTATGATGTTGCATCCCTCATGGCCTGGATGCACACACTAATTTGGTTGAGAAGGGTGTCGTAAAGCCATCCTGAGGTAATAAGCCATCCTGAGGTAATCTGCCTCACAGCTCTTGTATCTGCTCCTTGATGTCTTGGATAATGGCACTGGGACTGAGTTAATGTCCTAATTAGTTCCATGTATGTTCTGTTGGGGACAGATCTGGGGATATTATTGGCCATGGGAGTATCTCAACATCATGCAGGTATTTCATAGATGCCCATGTTGTGTGGACAAGCATAGTCCTGTTGAAAATTGCCTTTCAGAGTTTCTTCAAACCTTTCCAGCAATGATTTGAAGTTGCATCAGATGGCTCTCCACAACATGACACCAGGAGCAACACTACTGTGTGTGTCTAAAACACTGGTATGAAGTACCTCTCCTAAGGTTTCCCTCACGCTTGCAGATGATGGTCGTCAAGGGTAGTGCAGAGGTGTTTTATCGCTGAGCACAAAGTGATACAGTTCAATGGCAGTCCATGCTTCACAGTCATGGCACCATTCAAAATGCAGCCATTTGTGTTGTGGTGCTAACGGCAGCTAGCACACTGGTTAGTAATTCTCTAGTCCTGCTGCTGCTGCTTGTCTCTGCCCAATGGGGTTTGACCTCCCTTTCTAAATTGTTTCCATAGAATGAGCCTTTTGGCAAATAACTCCCTCCCTAGTATCTCTGACATGGGTTCCTCTCAGGCCCCTCTCCTCCCCCTCCCCCTTTCCCCCTTGTTAGGTCACTAGCACAAATAGTCAGTCTGTGGGGTGGAGCTGTTATGTAACTATCTCACTGAGCCTCCTACAACACAGGGAATCATTCCTGGTACCTGAGCTATTCACCACCTCGTGTATGCCTAGGAGAGGTTGCTTATCTCTTGGGGTCATTGGAAATCCCAGCAACGACCATCACACCAGGCAGCCCTTGCTGTGGCTGGGTGTTGCAGCAGTGTGAGTCCCTGATTGGAGTGGGTGGTAACAGTCCAGACACTCTGCACGTGAAGCATGCTAAGCTTCATACTTCTGGCTGCTCTTCTGCAGTCGTCTCTTCAGACAGCAATCATTCTCTCTCTGCTCCTACTTTTGTGCCCTTGGCCTTTCCCTCCCTGGCCATCCACTGAGAGGAAGGCTGGACCTGCCAAGGTGGGGTGAAAACCTTTTTCCATTACTTGGTTTGTTCCAGGATAGATGGGGAGACTTTTGCTGCTGCCAAACCCCTTTTTTTTTACATATCAAAGATAAGTTTGGTGAAGTTGACTCACTTACTGAGATGCCATCTGGTTCCCTCCTGATTAAAACCTCTTCTGCCAGTCACTCAGCTTCCCTTTGTGTTAGCTGCAAATGCTTAGGAGACATACCAGTGAGCATCACTCCTTAAATATGATCCATAGCATTATCTTGTGTAGGGATCTCCTCCTCCAATCTGACAAGAAACTCAAGATTAATCTGGCACAGTACAGTTTTCATTTTGTCCGGTGAGTCAAGACAGATCGTAAGGACAATCTCACTGATACCAGCACTTTCATCCTGACTTTTAAGGAGGATAACCTTCTGGAAAAGTCAAAGTTATGGTTTACCATTGCGGCGTGAAGCTCTGTACCTCACCTCCTGTGCATTGTTTCTGGTGTTTCTGTTTGGTCACATGTCTTCACGATGAATCCTGTTTGCAACAACTGCAGCCACCCTCTCCATATGGGGAGTACTTGCTGCAAAACATAGCCCCATTGCTGATGATCAAAGAACTTCAGGCTGTTCTCCTCACATTGATCAGTTAGTTTATATACAATATAGAGTCCTGCACATACACTCCTGGAAATGGAAAAAAGAACACATTGACACCGGTGTGTCAGACCCACCATACTTGCTCCGGACACTGCGAGAGGGCTGTACAAGCAATGATCACACGCACGGAACAGCGGACACCCCAGGAACCGCGGTGTTGGCCATCGAATGGCGCTAGCTGCGCAGCATTTGTGCACCGCCGCCGTCAGTGTCAGCCAGTTTGCCGTGGCATACGGAGCTCCATCGCAGTCTTTAACACTGGTAGCATGCCGCGACAGCGTGGACGTGAACCGTATGTGCAGTTGACGGACTTTGAGCGAGGGCGTATAGTGGGCATGCGGGAGGCCAGGTGGACGTACCGCCGAATTGCTCAACACGTGGGGCGTGAGGTCTCCACAGTACATCGATGTTGTCGCCAGTGGTCGGCGGAAGGTGCATGTGCCCGTCAACCTGGGACCGGACCGCAGCGACGCACGGATGCACGCCAAGACCGTAGGATCCTACGCAGTGCCGTAGGGGACCGCACCGCCACTTCCCAGCAAATTAGGGACACTGTTGCTGCTGGGGTATCGGCGAGGACCATTCGCAACCGTCTCCATGAAGCTGGGCTACGGTCCCGCACACTGTTAGGCCATCTTCCGCTCACGCCCCAACATCGTGCAGCCCGCCTCCAGTGGTGTCGCGACAGGCATGAATGGAGGGACGAATGGAGACGTGTCATCTTCAGCGATGAGAGTCGCTTCTGCCTTGGTGCCAATGATGGTCGCATGCGTGTTTGGCACTGTGCAGGTGAGCACCACAATCAGGACTGCATACGACCGAGGCACACAGGGCCAACACCCGGCATCATGGTGTGGGGAGCGATCTCCTACACTGGCCGTACACCACTGGTGATCGTCGAGGGGACACTGAATAGTGCACGGTACATCCAAACCATCATCGAACCCATTCCTAGACCGGCAAGGGAACTTGCTGTTCCAACAGGACAATGCACGTCCGCATGTATCCCGTGCCACCCAACGTGCTCTAGAAGGTGTAAGTCAACTACCCTGGCCAGCAAGATCTCCGGATCTGTCCCCCATTAAGCATGTTTGGGACTGGATGAAGCGTCGTCTCACGCGGTCTGCACGTCCAGCACGAACGCTGGTCCAACTGAGGCACCAGGTGGAAATGGCATGGCAAGCCGTTCCACAGGACTACATCCAGCATCTCTACGATCGTCTCCATGGGAGAATAGCAGCCTGCATTGCTGCGAAAGGTGGATATACACTGTACTAGTGCCGACATTGTGCATGCTCTGTTGTCTGTGTCTATGTGCCTGTGGTTCTGTCAGTGTGATCATGTGATGTATCTGACCCCAGGAATGTGTCAATAAAGTTTCCCCTTCCTGGGACAATGAATTCACGGTGTTCTTATTTCAATTTCCAGGAGTGTATTTTCCTATAAACTCAGTGCAATGTTTTTAAATGGCAGAGAATGGTCTAGGCTGACTCTCAAGTATTTTGGGTTGGTGCAGTGGTGTAGTCTAACCCATCTCCATTCTGTTTCCAACTGTCTTGTGACTTCTCTGTTACGCAGGTGAAATGTGCATACTTGAGTTTTTCCTGCATAAGGTCACAGAAAATTGTCCACACAGTAGTCCCCAAAGGTTTCCAAGGCCTCTGTCAGTTTTCTTTCAATCTCTTCAAGTGTTGTTTCCTGAGCAGCGATGGCAGTGTCATCTGCATTTATGAATCTTTTTATTTCCAGTTGGTGTAGTTGGTCATTTGTGTACATATTGTACAGAACAGGATAAAGAATGTTCCCTTGTGGTAATCCATACTTTTGGTTCCTCCGTCTTCGATTCTGCAGCATGCGTCTTAACATGTAGGAAAGTTGGATGCCATTCGTTATTTCATACACATCAGAGAGGGTTACAGTCAGCCACTTGCTAGCCACTAGTACTTCCAGCACAATGCTTGTGACCAGGGTAGTCTGCTCCAGTGCTTCTCCTTAGAAGACAGACATGGGCTGAGCATTGAAAGTGCTCTGTGTATTGGAAACATTATTGCTGATGGACAATACCATGGCTGTTGACATACTAACGTCTACCAGGCGCCAGCAGAGGCAACGGCCTCGCCCACATACAATGCTCTCATAGGTGACAGTGACACTGCAATCAAAGGGACTATGCTGCATCTGCAAGTCACATGTTCACCAAGCGATATTTGATATCCTTCCACTTGCAGCCTACTCGAGATGTGGCTTGATTGCTAGCAAAGAGCATATGCTCAGTCTCTGGGCATAACACTGGCCGTGATCAGCAGCTCATCATTCAGAGCTACCCAGATGGGCCCAGCCCGGGTGGCCAAACCTACACCATGGTGCAATGTCACTCCAGCAGCCACCAGGGATTCCACTCCACATCAAACACACCAAGCCACCAGTTGACTCCCTCAGGGTCTTTACCTCCTGTGATGCTGACCTTCACAGGACTCAGTGCTACTGAACCATTAGTGCTTCTGTGGAAACTAAACTATGTACTTGTGACTAGTGGTGGCTAACATGACCAACATGACTACAAAATTTGATTGTGCCATACTAATATCAGATCAGGACAATCTTTTAGTTGTGTTGCTCAAACTCTGCCTTATATTGAATTATGCTTTGGTGTGTTGTGCAAATAAAACTGTACTTAATTGCTACCTTGGAATTGTCATTCAATCATCAACTGTTTGCATGCATACTGTGAAGTACATAAAATTTGTGCTTGTAGGTGAGGCCGGCACCTCTGGTGGTATCTGCTAGAGGTTAGCATGCCAGCAGGCTTGTTATTGTCCATCAGCAGTAATGTTTCCATAACACATGGAGTACTTGCAATGCTCAGTGCACTACTGTCTCCAATGGAAAAGTGCCTGTGGCACTGTGACAGATTACCTGCTGATTGCAGACAATTGTGCTGAAAGAAGAAGTGGCTGGTGAGCAGCTGGTTATAAGAGAGGTCAACAACGACTGCAGCAGTTATTAATATCCTTTACAAACCACCTTCAATGTGTTGCGTCAAATTTGGTATCTCACTACAGCACAGTTTCCCTTGTCTGAAACCTGTTTGTTCAGGGATAAGTTTTGTATTCATTTTGGATGCTGTTCTTTGCACAATTATCCTCTAAAATAGCTTTTATAGGGGGCAGGTTAAAGAAAAAAGATGGAATTTTGTTGGCTCAGTTGGTGCTTACCAGACTTTAGTTGTGTTACTACTTAATCCTTCCATCGCAGTTTTGAAATCTGAAATTTTTCCAAACATCCATTCATCATCCACACTATCCATTCATCAGTTCTTGAGCCAAACTGTTGTATTTGGTCAGTTAGTATGTTAAGGAGCCTGCTGCTATATTTCTTTTCTGTTTTCTTACTGTTCTTCTCAGTTTTTCAACCAGAGATTTGACCTCTCCTTTGGTACTTTCCTTGAGATTCAGCCTAGTTGCCTTCTGTCTTGTCTCTTGATTCAGTGGCCATTTGAGTGGCATTTGTGCTCAATGGTAGACTCGCAGGATCATAGCTAATGTTTTTTATCAGTTTCCACACTCTTCAACTGTTCTGTTTCATGCCCAGATCAGTTGAAAATATTGTAAGGATTATACCCTCTTTGTCATCTGCCACTGTTAAATGATGGTCTGAGTTTTGGGTCACATAAAAAGCTTCAGTCCCTCTCTTTTGGTCCAACTTTCTAGTTCTTTCCCATTTTTTATCAATCAAGTTATATCCCCAGCTGACATTTTGATCATTAAAATCTCCAAATAAATCTTGAAGTTTTCATTTTGAAAATTTGGCATGTGGAAGATAAAATCAATATTAGATGGTTTTTACACTGGCATAACAGTACACAACTGCAGCTCAGTTGTTAAAATGCAATGTTGTTTATGTCCATGATACTTATTGACATAATCTCTGTATCTGGTCTTACAAAGATAGGCTACCATATTGTTCATTAGGGCACTGTAATACCACTTTCTTCCCTCCAGTTTTTGGTCATTGGTCATTTACTCCTCTGTGCATTTCTGGCAATGCTAAAATGTCCAATGAATGTTGTTTTCCGTAATCTGATGGTAACATTTCTTTCTCTTTTGACAGTCCTTCAATATTCAATGAAGTTTTCAATATTTTTGGTCTTGAAAAGGACCAGTTGAGTGTCTCTATTGTTATCCTCTGATGTTACTTTTCTCACATTATATCCTGCAAACCATGGATGAAGGGCAACAAGCTGATTTAATATTCCTACTTTTCGAAAAGTGTTTTACATGGTGCACCACTGCAGACTGTTAATGTAGGTACGAGTATACAGTATAGGTTTCCACATATGTGAATGGCTCAAAGACTTCATAAGTGATAAGACACAGTATGTTGTCCTCAACAGCGAGTGTTCCTCACAGACAAGGGTATTGTCAGGAGGCACCAGGGAAATGTGATAGCACTGCTATTATTCCCTATATACATAAATGGTCTGATAGACAGGGTGAGCAGCAATCTGTGGCTGTTTGCTGATGATGCTGTAGTGTAAGGGAAGGTGTTGTCATTGAGTGACTGTATGAGAATACAAGATGACTTAGACAAAATTTCTGTCAGCGTGACGAATGGCAACTAGCTCTAAATGTATAAGGATGTAAGTTAATGCAAGTGAGTAAGAAAAACAATCTCCTAACATTCGAATGCAGCCTTAGTAGTGTGCTGCTTGACACAGTCACGTTGGTATCTAGGTGTAACACTGCAAAATGAAATGAAATGGAATGAGCATATAAGGATTGCAGTCAGGAAAGTGAATGGTTGACTTCAGTTTATTGGAAGAATTTTAAGAAAGTGTGGTTCATCTGTAATGGAGACCACATGTAGAACATTAGTGTGACCCATTCTTGAGTACTGCTGAAGTGTTTGGTACCCCCAACAGGTCAGATCAAAGAAAGACATTGAAGCAGTGCAGAGGCGGGCTCCTAGATTTGTTAGCAATGGATTTGATCAGCATGCAAGGCTTACAGAGATGCTCTGGGAGCTCAGATGGGAATCCATGGAGGAAAGACAATGTTCTTTTCAAGGAATACCACTGAGAAAATATATAGAGAACCGGCATTAGCAGCTGACTGTAGAACAATTCAATTGCCACCAACATACGTTTTGTGTGAGGACCACAGAGATTAGAGTTCATATGGAGGCATATAGGGAGTCAGCCCCCAGCCCTCTCTCTATTTTATGAGTGGAGCAGCAAAGGCAATGACTAGTAAAAGTACAGGTACCCTCCGTCAAGCACCATATGGTGACTTGCAGAGTATGCATGCTGATGTAGATGTCGATCAGATGTTCCTTTGTGGTGAGATGCAATGATAACATCATAAATGGGGTGAGTAAATTGGACAGCACCTTGCTGACATCCTAACTGTGAAACATTTCAGATCTGTAGAAGATAAATATACACAATGAGCAGAAACCTTGTGCTGAAAAATGGGATCAAAACCCACATACTTATTTTTGGTGGGAAGTGCACTTTCATTTGGAACAATCTTAGTACACATCACCAAATATTGCCTCAAAGTTAAGACTTTCATACTTCACAGAGGTTCTCCTACAAAGCTTGTGGACATTACCTGTGAAAAACATGGCAGGGAGGACCTGTGTTTAATTTCGAAGACATGCAGAGGTAATAGTGGTGAGCTTGAACTTTCAACTGATGCACGGGCCATGGGTAGGTAATGTTGCTGGTGGCACAGAGGCAGGGGTCTGGATTTGTGTCTTGATGTAGTGCATAGATTTAATTTGTAAGTTATGATTATACCCCACTGAAGGGTAAAAATACATCATCTCAGTACACAGAAGATATACAGCACCATGCTGCCACAGACATCTGACACTGTTAGATGATTCCTGGGTACATTTAGGGTTGAAATAGGTATCTTGCTGTTTATAAGTCTTACCTGCACTCGTGTTACAACATGCTGATTTCCAGTTTCCACAAGTGTACTGAAGTCTCAGTCCAGTCCCTTGCTACTGTTCAAGCCATTACTGCAACACTTCAGAGAAGAGAGACATAGTATTACCACAGCTCTGCTACTGTCATCTTCCCTTTACCCACAAAAACAGTGGTGCTATCACAAACTGTCTTCTGTTGACAAAGACACAGGTCATGAATAATGTGACTGGACTCAAAATAAGATTATGCAGATACGTCACTCTGTGTGGTATACTATCATTGGTCCACATCATCATCACTGACAAGAGTCTGTTTACCCATTGCTGAGTGTCATGTCATTTCTTCATTAATTTGTTAAGTACCTAAATCTTCTACTGGACATTTCCATATGCAGTGATCGTCAGCTCTTCTCAGTGTCAATGTAATGTGGAGAGGTAGGCCAGCAATCTTCTTCATTTGATCCACCCACTAACTTAATGACCTTCCGCATGTCCTGCCTTCAATTTTGCCTTGCAAGATGGCCATTCCTAAATTATCTCCCTCTCTTCTCAAAATATGCCCAAGGAATTGAAAATGACTTTGACTGACATGGGAATATAAACTACTTGTGAAGCTAAGTTCTTCTATAAAGGAAGCATTGGTTCTTCTTTCTGTGCATGGTATGCATAACATCTTCCTCCATATTACATTTTGAAGGCATCAGTTTGGCTCTTGTCACCAGCTTTCATGGTCCAAATCTCGCAACTGTACAATAAAAGAGGGAACACCAATGATTCCACCTGTCACAACTTCACTGTTTTGGACACTGCTTAGTTTTGCCAGGTCTTTAACCATTAAAGCTTGGCCAAGGATGATTTATCATTTTATTTCTTTATCACAGTTTCCTGTGTCATTGATAAGAGATCCTAGGTATACAAAGTCATTCACTACCTCCAAATCCTTTAAATAGCTTGTAAGTTAAATTTGATCTACATGTTGTCAGTTAACAACCATTACTTTGGTATTTTTCGTATTTATCTCTAGAATGAAATTTAAACTAATTTTATTCACTCCGGAGAATAGATAACTAAGTTCTTCCTCACTTTCTGCAATGAGAGGAGTATCATCAGCAAAGCACTGATTGTTGATTTTTGTGCTGCCAAATAACAATTCCATCATCCCAGTAAAAATGTAACCCCAGATGACATACTCTGCATAGATATTATAGAACTAAGATGACAACAGACAATCCTTTCAGACTCCATTTGTCATATCACACACTCTGAGCATTCATCATCCACATTTGTGGTTGCAGTGTGACTGTCATAAACACCTTTTAGTAATGATACTAGGTGTCTGCAGTGCTGTTTTTTTGTGGGAACGCTGGGGGGATGCATACCCCTAAACTTTTTGTCGACAGAATAATATTTTTACGATGTTGAGAACTTGGAAGAGTGCCGAAGATTTATTTCACGGACGTAAATTTTTTATTGCATTTTTTCGTGTCGGTAATTGCAATACAAATGATACCAGTGCAGTTTTTTGTGGGAAAAGCGATGTCATTGACTGTTTCAAGCATTTCGAAGCTGTGGCAACCGTTCCCGACAACTGAATCGCTGTCAGACAGTTCGACAAGCATGTAGTGCCCTCGCCCGCTAATAGTGGGGCCGGTGGTAGTGCTACACGGATATGCATATGCTCAAACACCGAGGTACCGATGAGGTCTCTACAGTCCCGCTACGATGATCCTTCGTGATTCATTGCCATCTTTGTTTTGTCATTCTTTATTCATTTGTGTTTGCTGTTCCATTCCCGTCGGTTGTGCGAAGTTTTACAGTGTGTCCTGTCTTTCGTTGCAAGTTAAGTTGGAGGTGAGAAATGAGCAGAAAACTAACAAACTATTTTATTTGTTCTCCTGCATCTAAAAAACCAAAAACTGTCAATAATTTGTGTGCAAGTGAAAAGCCAGGAAGTTCAACATCAAAGGATGATGAAAAGGAAACTGTAAACTTGAGCACTGAACCTATGTGTGAAAATGCAGTGACCGAACGTGTGCATGGCAGAAAATTAAATGATCATCCAGAATGTTGGACTCAGGAACAATAAATCACATTTTGTGAGAAAAATGACTGGTTGATCATTTCAAACAAAAAATTTGGCTGCAGAATTAGCAAAGAAGTAGGAAGCTTAGGAGTAGAAAGAAATAAACAAGGCATGAACATTGCACAGCCTTGGGCTACAGTATTTTTCTTTTTTAATTAATTTTTTTTTTTTTTTTTAGTTTGACATGTTGATGACATGGCTAAAAGCAGACGGGTGGTATCCCATGCTTCAATTATAAGTAATTTTCACTGCATTAATCAAATGTCGGAGTACCCTCAAACTTTTTTTTTAGAAAAAAAGCACTGGGTGTCTTGGAACCCCGAACTCATTGAACACATGCCACAACTTGTTCCATATGACACAGAGCCTAAGGCCTTTTTATAATTTAGGAAACAAATGAAGGCAGGGACACCAGAACTCAAGAAACTTTTCAGTTATCTGCATCAAATTCATTATTTCCTTTCTAGTTCTTTTACCTGTCACATAACCTCCTTGTTCAGAAGAAATCTGAGATCTCAGGAATGTCTTTAGGCATTCAGCTCTATCTGGATTTACACACAGGATTCTGCTATCATGTGATATTAATGCACAGTCAGGTAACTGGAGCAGTTTCTAACTGATCCTTTTTGTCCGGAGGAATTAGAACAGACGCAGTCCAGTCTTTAGGACATAACAAGCTTTCTGCACCATAATACATATTAAATGTAAATCATGTCTGCCTTCTTCTCACACCACAGCCAGAATTTCTCTGGAAATACCATCTGTACATCAGGTTTTGTTCTTTCCAAATGATTGATAGCACTTTCAATTTCACTGAATAGAATATCAGATTCTGTGTCTGATTCCATGCAAATGTCTTCTTCCTTGATATTATTTCCTGTGCAATGCAGGGTTTTTCATTGTCCATTCCACCAGTTATAATTTCTTTCTTGTCACTGATAAGATTGCCATTTATATCTTCTATCACCCATATGCATGGTTTGAACTCTCAAGTAACACTGTTTTACCTTCCTGAAGAGGTCAGGCATTTGATTTACCTTTTTATGCTGGTCTGTTATGTCAAAAATACTGCTGAGATTCTGTGTCTTGTCAGCTCAGCAGTTGCACTGTATTTCATGGCAAAGTATTTTGTATGCTTCTTCAACCTGAGCAATTTGTATGCCACATTTCTTCAGTGTGCTTTCCTCTCTTTGATCAGTGGTAGATCAGTTTCATAATCCAGGGCTTCATTAAAGGAATATTAGTAATCTGTTCAAGTGGAGAAGAACTGATTAATTCCTTCACTCTGTCCCACGTTGGGGGGCTACTTCATCCTCTGTTACTTGCTGGGGTAGGGTCTCATTCTTTCTCCAAACTCTTTGAGACTATTTTTGTCTGTTATACAAACCTATCTTATTCTTGTCCTTTTGATCAATTTCAGCTCTATCTGGATTTACAGGAATAGCATAGGATGGTCACTGCCACAATCTGCACCATGACAGATCTTGCAATCCAGTACTAAAGTATACCAATGCCAGCTGACCAACACAAAATTAGTCAGATTTCTAACAGTATCACCAGGAGAAATCCACTTGTAGCAATGCTGTGGATGATGTTGGAAAAGGGTAGTACAGGCAGCAAAGTTATTAATCATTCAAGATTCCTGTAGCTGCTCCTCCCATTTCTTCTTAGTACACAAGTCACAAAGGCCAACCACAGGTCTCATGTGTTCGTTGTCTATAGTTTCATCTATCTTCACACTAAAATCACCTCCACAACTAATATTTCCTTTTTAGGTATCTTTCTGATGATATGTTCTAGCAGCTCTAAAAATTCATTAGTTTCTATGCCCGATGAAGCTTCAGTGGGAGACAGAACTGAAAAATTCTGATACTGCAAAAAAAGAGAAGTACTCATCTTAATGGGAACTATTCTATCATGAACAGACTCATAACAAATAACATCATTACCAAGGCTATTAGGAATGTACTTAGAATGGTAATTATTTTCACTAGTGCCCTTCAAAATAGTGAAATATGGTACTATATGTCAGGTAACATGTAAAATATCACAAAGTATTATTAGAAAATCACTCAAATTGAAATGGATGTTATGTTGTCGTCATCATCATTCCATCATCATTGACATCTAAGTCACTGAATGTCAAATAAAAAGACACATATGGTGGTCAAATAATCCCTTATGGGGCCTGCCAGACAATAATACCATAGGATCATTTCATTCCATTTCAGTTCTTTCATTTCATTTCATAGTCTGTTGAGGTGATCCTGCAAGAAACTTAATCTGTTTATCCTGTTTCAATTGTTGCACATAAAGACCACATTTATGAAAACAAAAACAGTAAGAATACATGCAAAGCTTCTCCTGCTTTAAAGCGCACTACAAAAATATATGAGGGTTGGAACTTAAATAGTGGCAACTATTTATTCACAACGGATACAAAAGAGTAAAGTGTTTGCACTTGTTACTGTCCTTCAAAGTAGTCACCAGCATTGTGTAGAGCCTACTGCCAGTGACGTGGAAGGCATAATACACTGTTAGCAGAGCCTGTTCTGTTGATGGTGTGAATGGAGCAGTCTACTGCCTGTCATATCTCTGTAACAGTTATGAAGCGAATGCCACAAAGTTCATCTTCAGAAACAAGTCAAAGTCAGAAGTCCAGGGAGTATGAGGGATGGTACACCACTTCCCAGTCCCATCAACTGAACAGAGCAGCCACAGCTTGTGCTGTATGTGCCACGCATTGTCATGCAAAATGATGGGTGGGTTGCCTAGAAAGTGTTGCTGCTTCTTTTGCAAAGTTGGTCACAGGTGATGCTCCAAAATGAACAGTAATATGACTTAAGTCATTGTGACTTTGATTTGATTCCAAAGATGAAGGAACCACTTCGTGGCATTTGCTTCAGAACTGTCCAGAGATTTGAGAGGCAGTAGACCACTCCATCTGCACCATCAACAGAATAGGCTCTGCTAACGGTATACTACACCTTCCACATCGCTGGCAATGGGTTCTACACAATGCTGGTGCCTACTTTGAAGGACAGTAACAGGTGCAAACATGTAACACTTTTGTATCGGTTGTGAATAAATAGTTGCCACTATTTAAATTTCAACCCTCGTAGTTATTTGGATGAGCTGAAGATCATCAGGCAACTGTATTGGCTTTGCTTTATTTTGTGACACTTAAAATTGTATTATAATCCAATCATGTCATAATCTTTTGAATAAATTGCATCCAAGACAAATTCAATCAATAAAATAAATTTGAAACAGAATTTCTGGTCAGTTTTTACCTACAGGAGATGAAATGTGCAGTACACATGCAAAAGTAAATGTGACCCGTAACTTTTGGAATTAATAGTTCATTTCTGGGCAAGGAGAGATGAGTAGACTGGGGAAAGTTAAAAAGGAAGAGCAGGTCATTCACACCCCCGGATGAGAATGAGCCACCTGTAGTCATGGCAAGGGTAGGCAGTGTGTTGTATTCACTGAAGCAAATCTAGTGCCCAACGTCCAAAGTAACAGGAATGCAGCCCTCCCCCCCCCCCCCCTCCCCCACCACCACCACCACCACCACCACCACCACCACAGAACAATCATTGCTGTACATGGCTCATATGCTTGCAACACATGTGCTCACTGGGGGTCATCTTTAAATCAGTTACTATAGGCAACAGATTAATACACATTTGTTTAAACAGTGTACACAGAATACTCAATTTTGATTGCTGCTACATGTTTGGCACTGGAGTCCAAGTCCTATATGCTAACTAATCTAACAAATTGAAAGGAACCATCTAAACTATAGAATTCTGTATGAACTACTGTCTATGACAGTTACTAACTTCATTCTTTGAATCTGAATTTCTGGGACATTCAGCATTTAACTGCTGAATTTCCATGGACATTCAGCATTTAACTGCCTGGTGACCACTCATAACTAATGGTGTGCTATTATGGCAGCAACTGATAACTGAAACTACACAAGCTGGACAAGTGTATGTTGTGCATCTCCATTTGTCTGCCACTGGCAGAATGATTTCCATCTGTGCTCTACTGTGTGGAAGAGAAAAGTATTTACGGTTATCAGTGGTCTCTGTGGTGACTGACATCACTAGTGGCAGATGGATGTGATAATATGGAGTATCCATAGTTGAAGCAAAAATTATTCCAGTATCTGAGAAGCGACTGCTTTTAACTTTGAGTCTCCTGGCCTGACAGTGTCTGCTTGCCCTCTGCTGATTTTGCTGTGTAGTGCTAAGTGCACAGCACAGAGAACTTTGAATAAATGTAAGACTGTCTTATAATGTGTAAATAATCTGATTACAGCACAAAATAATTTGTGAATGGAAACACTGTTGGACTCTAGTAAAAATTTTCTTTGCATAAGTACAGCTACTGGTAATGATAATCATTTGCGTACAACAGTTACTGGCTATTAAGTTTCAATGTTGCAGTCAATTTTACTGTGCCTGTTACCACATATGACCCACATTGATTTCTAGCCAAAACATGCTGTGAAAAAGGAATAGCACGCCATGAACAAATGTGCTTCATGTTGTATAACAGAGACTACTATTAATAGTAGTTAAGGAACTGGACTTGCAATTTGGTATAATGGGGTTCAGATTGCTGTCTGCGTTCCGAATTTAGGTTTCCTATGGTTACACTTAAACAGTTAAGATTAATGCCACAATACTTTCTCTGAAAAAGATACTGCTGATTTCTTTCCTCATCCTTATCCATTCCACACTTGTGTTCCATTTCTAGTGCTTTCTTTGTTGGTGGGTGTCAGTGGGTTTTAATACTTGATCTTCCTTCCTTTTCTCTACAGAAAAAAATATTGATCGCACTTGGTGTCAAACATTGGGTCCCTCTATATGAAAGACCTGGATCCTTACATCTCACAGACACTCCCTGCAGACTTCTTCATTCAGATACAGTTGCAGTATATGTACACTTAATAGAGAGGCAAAAAAGGTTGAGTTTTCTTTGGATGGTACTGCTAATTTAACGGGACTGTTTTTGCATAATAATCAAATATTATTATCTCTTTTGTATATCCCATTTTTATGTGTTTGGTATCTACATTAAGTAATATAATTTAGTTGTCAAAGCTACCAAATCCTAATTTGGTGCAAGGTCATAAATGTACAATAAAATGCAGAGCACAATAGCAATTTACTGCAAGTAGTCCTCATTTAGTGGTGATAAATGGACCTTCAAAATAATTTTTTTCTTTGGATCAGTTTTTACACTGATGGATCTAAGTGGGGGTGCATTATCTGATGCTCAGTTACATTTTCCAAATTTTACTTCAAGAAACAGCTCCCAGAGCAACTTTCCGTCTACCATGCAGAATTTTTTCTATCTTGATGGCACTGGAGCATAAGAGATGATATTGTAGCAAGAAATTTCTCATCTGCTCTGAGTCTGCAAGTTCCTTCTTTACATAAATTTTGGACAGTTGTATCCAACAGATAGGGTGGACTAGGAGAAGGACATAATTATCTGCTGTGTGCCAGGCATTTAGGAATTAGGGAAAATGAACTTGCTGGTGTGGCCACAAAGGAGGCTTGCTCTCACTGACCAGCTTGTTGTTTTATCCTGCAAGTACTTTCTAAATATGTAACAAGAGACGCCATGTGTTTATGGGAGCCTCAGTGACTGGAAGTGAGGAGTAATAAATAAGTTGTTGTTTGGGAAATCTACAATGTGACCATGGCTTACCTCCTTTCAGCCATGGCAAGCAGAAAAAGTAGGCCTTACGTAGCTAAGAATGGGACATTGTCACAGTAATCTGTGCCATTTTTAACCTATGCCAAATGGACTTATCAGTGTGTGAAACCATATTTTATTTGAGTGTGTTTTATCGTCTGTCCTGCATACCGCTTTGTATCTTCCACATGGCCCATCTACTATCCTCAATGGCAGTGAGGTGAATGTGGTAGAGGTTTTGTGTGTTGTCTGTGCTCCTTCCCAAAACACTGGGAGAGGGATTTGGGTGCATGGCTTTGTCACCCATTGCTATTAAATGGTCATTCGTTATTTGTATCTGTGTTTTGTGTTACTGCATTTTTTGACCTTCTTTAATCAGTGTCTTATAGAAGAGTGCTGATAACTCAGTAGTTCAGCATTCTAAAACCACAGCCATCATCATCATCATCATCATCATCTCCTTCAGTTAAAAGTCCTCAGATATTTTAATTTTTCCTGATGTATTGTTGCTAAATTACAGTCTTTCCTTTCAAAATGTAGCACTATGACTGGAAAACAGAAAAATAAGTTGACAGTTCAGCCTGTTGCAACATCGATCTATTTCAGCAGAAGGGTAATTTCTTCAAAAGCAAATAATTAGGTGGAATCGATTCTGTTACTCCATATCAGAAGGATTTAGTTCTATAGTGTAAATTTCTGTCCTCTCTTTACACAATTGTTCTAAATAATAGGTATTTCACATATTTAGATTTCATTATTTGATTTTACTGAAACCATAATATTTTATTTGTGTTATAAAAATAACCAAGATGTGGCCAGTGCTTTACACTGAAAATCCTGTTTACTTGAACTTCTTGGATGCATTATGTATTACAATTTAGTAACTCAATTTATTTTTTAGGATATTAGGCGCCACTTGCGAGAAAAACGACCACCACAGCCTTCGTATGATGTCAGTAATGAGGATGAGGATGACAGTGAGACTCAGACCAAAGAGGATACTACCACAGAGAAGGATGATAATGATTATGGATTGCCAGCCATTCATATTCAATACGGGGAAGGTGCAACTGTAAAGAAAGAAAGCAACAACAGTAAACCTGCAGCAAGGCACAAACATCACCATGGACGAGGCAAGAAAAAACAGAAGCCAGTAACAGAGGCCTCTACTCTAAAATCACCTGCAGAACATAACATAGAGTCTGAGAGTGGTTCAGAAAGTGAGTCTCCTGGTGAATCACCATTTGATGAAAATTTATTTGATGAGAATGTTAAAGAAAATGAAAATTCTCCAGGCATATCACCCAACACACTCACGACTCACAGTCATGAATCAGCAGAGTTAAATTTTACATCTGAGAAATTTAATACTATATCTCAGTTTGCATTTGACCTGTCATTGCACAGAGATGTTGAAAACAGGTCAATACCAGCTTTACCGGAAGCTGAAATTCCATCACCTACAAAAGTTGATAACCCTTATAAGACTGACACTGTGGTTAATAATTCCACTGGAAAGAATGTAAGCACAACAAAGGTAAGTTTATTGATTCAGTGTCATTCTCTGTAATTACAGAAATATAATTGAGATACTTTAAAACACAAAGAACGTAACTGAAGCACTTTATAGTTTTTAATATTCTTAATGGATAAGTAATTTCTGCCATAGTACATGAATTACAGAATTATTAATCTAGCTGTAACTATCATTACATACTCCCCTGTTACGAGCTGATCAGAAAATTTGTTTTAATACATTCTGCTGCGTTTAAGCTATGAGAGGCTAAATGAAGACTAAAATGTCACAGCAGTTTTGCATATCACAGTAGTTAATTCACACTGTAATAAATTGTTTTGGAAAAAATGGAATGAGGATCAGAAAATAATGTATCTCAGTTTCTATACTGCCAACTCACAATTCTGCCCATAGCTTGTCTCACAAAATTGCCAGCTTCTGCAATGGTTTAATTAAATTGGGCATTATGAGATATTAGTTTCTTTCTGAATGTATTACTTATGCATCCTAAACCGAGTTCCCTACGTCTGAATGAAAGTCTCATTAGTTTAAATCTGATACGCAAAGGAGCAAAAGGATAATTTACAATGTTATTACTGCATGTCGACAAATTACTGAAACTGTCAATATTTTTTCTATACCAACTGTTGTATGTTCAACAAGACTTCTTTAATAGACTATCATGTTTCATAACTTTTGAAAGCACTGTTATCTAGAAGTTACTTAAAAAGTTTTTTGGTCTTTGCATACATTAGATAGCTAAATAAACTCTAAGGGGGAGAGGGGAGGAGGGGGGGGGGGGGGAATAAAAAATTATTAAAAAAATAGCAGATGATGCACCATGAAGGAATTACCTGACTGGAATGTAAATCGGTAGATGTGATGTACAAGTACAGACAAACGAATGACTACAATTTAAGAATAACTGGATCATTTATTCAAGAGAAAGAGCTTCACAAATTGAGCAAAACAGTAATGTGTTGATCCATCTCTGGCCCTTATGCAATAGCGTTGATTGATAGAGTTGTTGGACGTCCTCCTGAGATATGTCATTCCAAATTCTGTCCAATTGGCGTGTTAGCTTGTCAAACCTCCCAACTATCGGAGGGCCCTGCCCATAATGCTCCAAATGTTCTCAACTGGGGAGACATGCAGCGAAATTGCTGGCCAAGGTAGGGTTTGACAAGCATGAAAACTATCAGTAGAAAGTCTCACCATGTGCAGGCAGGCATTATCTTGTTAAAATGTTAAGCCCAGGATGGATTGCCATGGAGGGAACGGAACGGCCATAGAATATCGTTGACAAACTGCTGTGCTGTAAGGGTGCCATGGATGACAACCAAAGGGTTCTGCTTTGAAAAATGGCACCCCAGGCCATCACTCCCGGATGTCAGGTGACAATCAGGTTGGTATCCCACTGCTGTCTGTGGCATCTCCAGATATGTCTTCGCTGGTCATAGGGTTCAGTTCGAAGCAGAACTCATCACTGAATACAATTCTAGTCCACTCAACAAGATTCCAGGCCAAAGACATGTCTGGAGACACCCGTTACAGTGGAAGGTTACTGACCTGACTGTTGCTCACCATGCAGCCCAGCAGCTATAAGTGATGGTTTGGGGTGCCATCTCTTTTTATAGCAGGACATCTTTGGCTGGCAGCTGTGGTACCCTTACATCACAGGTACACTGACAATATTCTAAGCCTTGTTTTGTTGCCATTCATGAGAAGCCATCCTGGGATTACATTTCAGCAAGATAATGTCCTCCTACACATGTTTGTCTTCATGTTTGCCAAACCTTACCTTGGCCAGCAAGGTCGCTGGATTTCTTGCCAATTGAAAAAATTTGCAGCATTATGGGCAGGTCCTTCCAACAGCTCAGAATTTTGATGAGCAAATGTGCCAATTGGAAAGAATTTGGAACAATATCCCTCAGGAGGACATCCAGCAACTCTATCGATCAGTGTCAAGCCAAATAACTTTTTTATAGATCAAGATAAGTTTAAGGACATAAATGCTTATCCTGTTGAGAATGGTCTTTCAGATCATGGTGCACAGCTAGTTACAGTACATGACATAGCTCCATGCAGTATATCAAATCAGAATTTCAAAGTGTTCGATTAACAATATAAATATTGCAAACTTTAGGGAAAGCCTAAAGCAGCTAGACTGGGATGAAGTGTATATGGAACCCGATGCAAACTTGAAATATAACTTATTTCACGATACATTTTTAAGGGTATTTGAAAATTGTTTTCCCAAGAAAATAATTAAACACAATTCTGAGAAAACATATAAAAAACCTTGGCTAACTAAAGGAATAAGAATATCCTGCAACCGTAAAAGAGAACTGTGTCTAACAGCAAGAGGGAGTACTGATCCCGAAATTGTTCAATATTATAAAAACTATTGTGCAGTACTAAGAAAAGTTATTAAAAAGTCCAGAAGCATGTGTATCATGTCTGAGATCAGTAACTCTGATAATAAAATTAAAGCAATTTGGAATATTATTGAAAGGGAAACAGGGCAACCAAGAGCACAGGGAGACTTTAGTGCCATAAAACTGAATGACAAGTGTACTAACAAACAATCAGAAATTGAAAATATTTTCAATAATCATTTTTTAAATGTTGTGGAGAAAATAGGATCTAGATCTTCACTAGAAGAGGCAAGGCTTCTAATAGAAGAGGCAAGGCTTCTAATAGAAGAGGCCATACCTGTGCAGTTTGAAACAACTGTATTTCCACCAACCTCTCCCTCTGAAATCAGTAAAATAATAAACTCACTGAAAAGTAAAAGTTCTTACGGAATTGATGGCATTTCCAGCAAGATACTTAAAGATTGTTCCCCACAGATAAGTAGGATTCTCAGCCACATATGTAATAGCTCTTTGGAGCAGGGTGTTTTCCCTGATAGACTGAAATATGCCATTGTAAAACCATTGCATAAAAAGGGGGATACGTTGGATGTCAACAACTATCGCCCAATCTCTCTTCTGACAGCTCTATCAAAAATTTTTGAGAAAGTAATGTTTTCAAGAGTAGCCTCCCATATTTGTAAAAATAAAGTACTAACAAAATGTCAGTTTGGTTTTCAGAAAGGCTTTTCAACCGAAAATGCTATATACGCTTTCACTGATCAAATATTAAATGCTCTGAATAACTGGACATCACCCATTGGTATTTTTTGTGATCTCTCAAAGGCCTTTGATTGTGTAAATCATGGAATTCTTTTAGATAAGCTAAATCATTATGGTTTGAGGGAGGAGTGCACAAATGGTTTAATTCATACTTAACTGGAAGAATGCAGAAAGTTGAAATAAGTGGTTCATGTAATGTTAAAACAACAGCTGATTCCTCAAACTGGGGGGCTATCAAGTACTGGGTCCCACAGGGTTCGGTCTTAGGTCCTTTACTGTTCTTGATATACATTAATGACTTACCATTCCACGTTGATGAAGATGCATAGTTAGTTCTTTTTGCTGATGATACAAGTATAGTAATAACATCCAAAAACCAAGAACTAAGGGATGTAATTGTAAATGATGTTTTTCACAAAATTATTAAGTGGTTCTCAGCAAACGGACTCTCTTTAAATTTTGATAAAATACAGTATATACAGTTCCGTACAGTAAATGGCACAACTCCAGTAATAAATATAGACTTTGAACAGAAGTCTGTAGCTAAGGTAGAATTTTCAAAATTTTTAGGTGTGTCCATTGATGAGAGGTTAAACTGGAAGCAACACATTGATGGTCTGCTGAAACGTCTGAGCTCAGCTACATATGCTATTAGGGTTATTGCAAATTTTGGTGATAAGAATCTCAGTAAATTAGCTTACTATGTGTATCTTCATTCACTGCTTTCGTATGGCATCATATTCTGGGGTAATTCATCATTGAGTAGAAAAGTATTCATTGCTCAAAAACGTGTAATCAGAATAATTGCTGGAGCCCACCCACAGTCATCCTGCAGACATCTATTTAAGGATCTAGGGATCCTCACAGTATATATATTCACTTATGAAATTTGTTGTTGATAATCCAACCCAGTTCAAAAGTAATAGCAGTGTCCATAGCTATAACACCAGGAGAAAGGATGATCTTCACTATGCAGGGTTAAATCTGACTTTGGCTCAGAAAGGGGTAAATTATGGTGCCACAAAAGTCTTTGGTCACCAACCAAACAGCATCAAAAGCCTGACAGATAGTCAACCAACATTTAAAAATAAATTAAAAGAATTTCTAGATGACAACTTCTTCTACTCATTGGCTGAATTTTTAGATATAAATTAAGGAAGGGGAAAAAAAACCTAACTTAAACATTAGTGTCATGCAATATTTTGTGTAATGTAATATCTTGTACAGACATCTTTTATTAACCTGACACATTCCACATCATTACGAAGTTTCGTATTCATGATCTATGGAACAAGTATTAATATAATCTAATCTAATCATAAAGACCAGAGGTTGACCAACACATTACTAACTTGCTTAATTTGTGAAGCGCTTTCTCTAGAATAAATCATCCAATTTTTCTGAAATCATAATAATTTGCTTGTCCTTAGATGTACATCACATCTACCGATTTCCATCCCAGTCAGATAATTCCTTCATTGTGTTTCATTTTTTTGTTTTACAGTCATTTTTCTGATGCCAGGAGTGGAGAGGAACTTGTGAAAATATCCACGTTATTTATTAGCATCAGCACAAATGCTGTCCACAGTTATAGGCTTTAGTTTATGCAATAAGCCAGTCACTGTTCTACCTGCTCCCTTAGATGTCACTAAGCTGTTATCAAGTACACAACAGTTATTTTAACATACCTAACATGTATATTGTTTGTGATGTCATTCCTTCCCCCCTCCATTCAACTGTCTCTCTGAGGAGTCTCCTTTTGTGAAACAAAACTCTTACCTCTAAAAAAATACCACATGTGGCATCTGCTCTGACACTCACCTACCACTGTCATATCCAGATTTACCATGAATGAATAAATAAATGTCAACAACTTACTGAATAATAGAGGGTTTGAGCACGCTGGGACTATGTAGCTATGTATGAACTGAAGAAGAATGAAAATTTAAAAGTCGAGCTGTTATCTTCAAGTTTTTGCTTATCCATAATTAAGTGCCTCTGTTAAATGGTGAGTCATTATCTTCAATCATGTAATTTCTTGTACTTCATCCAGGATTTTCCAGTAGGGCTTTAATATGAATTGCTACTTTACTGTCAGCATCACATTCAGCTTTCTTTGCCTTCTCTCCCACATTTAGACTGACACATTTGTTGATTATAATAGTTTTCCAGGTTACTTTTTCCTTATGCTGTTCTAGTTCCATCCATGTTTCTTTTGCCTCATGTCTTGGGGTATTTCTTCAGGATTATTTTTATTTATCACTCTCTGACAAGCTACTAGTGAACCAAAAGTTCAAACTAAATAAAAACAGTTATTTTATTCATCTTTCTCTTCGTTTGGAGTCTCTCCTTAATAAATCACTAATTGCTCGATACTGTTTGTAAAAGAAAACAAATTGGATTACTACAATATCAATTGTTGTCCACTTACTCATCTCTTAGTTGCAACATAATGAATGATGATTGATGTCACTGAGACTGGTATTATCATTTTTATAGTTGATCTCCACTTTACGCATTTCTGTAAGAGCTACGCATTTTGGTGTTGATAGACTAAAATCTGAACAACCATTAACTGTTAAGTAATAGCATTAACATCAAGTAATACAACGCAACATACACACAGCCATGATTTTCACATTCTGATGATGAGTGTTCGGTGAATAATATAGCTTCACTAACATTATGGTTATGCCACTATGCATTGCATGGCACTTCTTCTAAACAATGAATGGTTGTCTTTCCTCTAAGACTATAAATGAGGCAGGAAAATGGTTTAGGGATAATGCTTTGGTTATAAATAACGAAAAACACTATATATGAATATCAGTAATATTAGAGGTAAAACTAGAAGTAATATGAAAGCTGAGTTAGGGAACTATGCTGTTAACACAAGCTCCATACACAAAATCTCTATGCATATGGGTGGATGAGCACTTGAGATGGGATAGAATATTGAAACGAGTTCCCTGTAGAGAGCCAAGCAGGGAAATATTGAAAGAATTAAAAATAATGATACTTCTGAGCTTATACATTAATGAATGTGTGTGCTTTCTGAAAATCCAACAGGAATTGTCAACATTGAACAATCAGCAGTTCATAACTACAAGACCCAGAGATGGTTTTCACAGACACTCACAAAAAGTCCATTACCAAAATGGTGTACGTTGTCAATCCAAAACACTCTTTAATGCATTTCCCACTACAATAAATAAAACAAAAAGAATTTCATAAATTCAAAGTTGAGATAAAACAAATTTTAATAAAATGCAACTTTTATAACATTGAAGAGTACGTGAATGTGTAAAAGTAAAATTGTTTACATGTACTGCTGTTAGATGATTGTATTTAAATGGAAGTTAGTAAACAACTTAAATATAAGTAATTTTACTGTAACTGGCCTTGGCTATGAACTGACTACATCCATATGATGTATATTGTTAGTGGGTGAATAGAGAGAGTGAACTGAACTGAGTTGAATTATATACATTCCATCTGCAGTGTTCCATTATTGTATCAATTTTGTCTTCTGTATTTTCAGAGTACAGCAAGTGCTGGACGTAGTAATACCCCAATTTCTCACCCTTCCCAGTCAAGACATCAAGTATTCAGTGGTAGACCAACATATGTTATGACACATAACAAGGAAAAGCACAAATGTTTCTGTGAACCCGAAGGGTAAGCATGACATTTAGTTCAATGAAAGTTATGCCATACTCTTAATACACAGAGTTGTGACACCCCTTCTTACTTTTATACTCACTGTGGTAGCAATACATCAAGCAAGTGGAACTATTGACTGCAATGTCTGGTAAACAGGAATCATATTGTTTATATTGGTTTTTATGATGGTTTTTACGAACAGGAGCATGCATAGTGCAATAAGTTATAGAAACATGTTGATCACTTCTAGGTTCCCAGAAAACCTTAAGAGGTCATCAGATTTGAGAAACCTAATGTGAAACAGTGATAGTCAGTGTAAGCTAATTAGCTGCAAAAGCACAAAGTTTTTTATGTTTGATATGTACAACTTGTCAGTTTGATCCACCTGCCTTTTAAGAATATAGCAACATAAACATTGATTACAATAGTTCTTTTCCTGTTGTGGTGATAATTTGACATTATTTACTGCACTTTTTTGTTTCTAGGATAGGATATTTTGCTATTATAGGTATGACTTCATTTTGGTTTTGCTACACACTGTCCACAGTTCCATTGATTTATAATTGTCATCATATTTTGTCATGTTTACTATGGTCTTCAGTCTCTCTTTCTAACATATGTCCTTGAATGAGTTTATCATTTTGCACATGTATATTTTTTGCTTCCCCCCCTTCCCCCCCCCCCCCCCCCCCCCCCACACACACACACACACACACAAGTAAATAATTTGTACAGTTCTCCGTTTCTCTCTGTGTTACAAGTTGATACCTATTTACTAAGCCACTTAACTGTTGTTTGAAATGTATGTTAAATATAGGCTATGTCTTTATTCAATGATGGCATTGGTGATATAGAAAAATTTGCAGATTTTGATTAATTGCTTGGTAGTTATTGACATAAAGTGTGCATTTAAGTGGAATATAATGTAATCAGTGTAGTGTTACAAATGTTTCAGTATAGTTGGAAGCACTTCATGTCAGTGAATAAAAATATAGGCAAAAGTCATAATTTTGGCAACAGGCATCTCAGTGACTGAAACAGAAAACGAAATGTATATTGTTGTTCCTTTTCAGAGATGTGAGTACATATCCATGTGGGTACAACTGCATATTTATATTCTGATCATTTCAGCAGTTTAAATTGTAGTTACATTTAATCTTGCAAGCATGTCTTCATGCACACATTGCCGCTTATGTGATCTAATTAATAAGATTTATCTCTATTCACACTTATTTGGGTATCATCTATGTTAAACTGACACTTGCGAGGGAAAATTAAATCAAATTTTCATAATTAATGTTGAAAACAAACATTTTTGAGATAAAAATGCAGTCTTAGTTGCAGAGGTTTTTATTTTCAAATTTCAGTGGTAGGCACCTTCACATTATAGAAACTGGTCATGGTGCACGCCATCTGTAAAATGATTACATGATGCAAATACTCAACGAAATGTGATTGCAATTTCAAAAAGTTGGAACTTCCCAGTGCCTGTCTGCTGGGTTCCTTACTCATTGCCATGCATAAAGGACACCGTACAAGTTAGGAACAGCTGCACAGCAGAGCTTCATGGAGCAGGAGCACAACATGTATGTGCTGCTGACAAACATAGAATGTTGAAAAGTATGGTAATTGGAACTCGAGTGCAAGTAGTACAGTAAAATCAGAAAGATGATGAAGGCTTGTCGGTTACATTAACCATTGCACAGCACCATATACACATACAGAACATACATACCCTTATAAATCACAATGTACGTAATTTCTAAAATAACAGTGTGAGGCTCATTGTCAGCAAGGCCACTCATACATTGTGTGCTCCTGCTCCATGAAGCTCTGCTGTGCACCTGTTCCAAACTTGTTGGCATCCTTGATGCGTAGAAACAAGTAAGGATACCAGATGACAGTCTTTGAAGATTTTCAACTTTTTGACATCCCAATCACATTTTGCTGATGTATTCGCATCATGTACCCATTTTATGAACAGCATGCACCACAACCAGTTTCTATAATCTGATGGTGCCTACCACAGGTAAAATGCATCACTGAAATTTGGAAATAAAAACCTCCACAACCAAGATAGTATTTTTACCTCAAATTTTACAATGGTTGCTGTATCAGTCGAGGTGATGGAATGGAATGGAAGAAATTTTATAACATTATTTTCATCGAATATGTGATGTTAAGAGAGGGCCTGCTTTCTCGCTGCTTGGACCCGTGAAATGGCTACAACTTTCACACCAGTGGGAATCACAAGTGTCATTAGAATGTGATTACGTGCATTTTAATATAGCTCCTCCAGACTACAGTCACGTATATAACTGCAACTGTGATGCAGATTAACTAACGTAATCATATTAAGCACTTTTGTTATGACGTGGCATATACTGAATTTTTAAATAACACTTATCTGATGAAACTGGTTCATTTTCTAGCGTTTGCAGGAGGTTCAGTTCATATTTTCAAAAGTACAGAATGAAAGTCTGATTTTGAGCTCATGAAATCTTGTATTGGCTCAGTCTTCCAAGAAATATTCATACAAATTTAATGGTCTCAATAAATTATTTGCACATTTTTCACAACAGCTAACGACTTTCTTGAATTGTTAAGAAACAACACTTGCTTGGTCTTGCACTGACCCTTATATGAGGGTCATTCCATAAGTCATGGCAACTATGGTATATTGCATGAACATGTGGCAATCTCCTTAACTGCAGTACATACATTCAAAAGCCCACAGCAAACATTACCAAAATCAACCGACAGATTGCTTCTGCATGTGAGAATGGCTTAGTATCAGCACCTGAAACATTCAGTGTGAAGTTGGCGTGTTACAGGATGGATCCTCCCCCACAACCCAACTCAGCAGACCGCAGTTCATGCAATCTCATTCCACAACTGAGGAAACCATTGTGTGGGAGGTGATTTGCAACATGGCGAATGTCCTCATATAGCATATCAGCAACAGGTGGCACACATGGATGGCAACGCGAGTGGCATTCAGTGCCTTCTCCATCATTGGCAATGCTGTGTGTGTACACTGGGGGACTATTTTGAAGCACAGTGATTGATTCTGATTCATTTTTGTTTCATTTGTACTCTAGCACAATAAATTTACACAGAGTTCCAATGTGTGTGTTACATTTCCATCTTTACCAAGGCCTCACGTACCCTATTCTATGTTGGCATTCAGATACACACTGCCATACCAGTTCAATGCACATCATGGAATTCTCATGTTGTTGCATTATCAAAAGATATACCATATTTGCCATGACTCGTAGAATGATCCTTGTATAAAAATGTAGTAATTCATGATGATAAACTCATTGTCAGCATTGATACTCTTGTATAGTTATAATGAAAACTTACATATTCACAAAAGCTTAAGTGTGACAATAATGTTTGTTCTCTTACACAATTGGTCTTTTATACAAAATTTCATAAAATGTGAATTTTAAATAATTGCTTCTAAAATTAGCAAATTTCTAATAAGTTACGTAATTATTTTGGTTACTAACTTTTATGGATTTTATGACTAAATTTTTTCATTTGAGTTGCTTAGTAGCTGCATTATGTTACACATTATTGTGTAAACTGTCTTTCTAAACTATAATTTCATAAAAAAAAGGGTTACATAATCGAGTTATTATTCTCAAACAATGGAAAATATTGAATGGAATGTAAAAATATTATGAAAAGGATTGTTGCTACTCACCATATAGCGGAGATGCTAAGTCACAGATAGGCACAACATAAAGACTGTCACAAAATAAGCTATTGGCCAATGAGGCCTTTGTCAATAATAGACACACACACACATGACCACAGTCTCTGGCAGCTGACGCCAGACTACGAACGATGCTGCGCTGCTGTTTGTAGTGTGGCTTCAGCTGCCAGAGACTGTAGTTCTTGTATTCTGCCCACTCATCTAGTATAGGGTGCCCAGAAAGCTGTTTTCTCGGATCGCTAGACAACAATTCAAGCAAATTAAGTTAAATTGACAATACTTAACTTTGTGTTCACAAATGTGTGTTGCAAACAAATGGTGACATGCAAATAATCAATGACCCTTGGTATATACAATTTCAATGCAAGCAAAACAATACAGTTAATAAGTCATGGCTGTAGCATTTGTATGACGGCTGGTCTTCCACTCCACTGTGGCTAGAGGGTGCAGTGCTTAAAATCTCTTCATGTAGAGGCTGCTTCTGTCTTGGTTCATCCTAGAGAGGGGTTTGTCAGTGCCCTATTTGCTGACGTCGTCTCACGGTCCTCTCTGCTCTTCCGTTCTTGATTGTCGTTATGTCGGAACAGTGGTCACGACTGTGTGAACTGTGTTTGAGGGTGCATGCATGCACGCATGCTTTTCTTTTGTGTGTGTGTGTGTGTGTGTGTGTGTGTGTGTGTGTGTGTGTGTGTGTGTGTGTGTGTGTGTGTGTGTGTGTGTAGCATCAGTATTCAGATAATCTGCATTTACTCCAAATAATATTAAATAATGAAAAATAAATGTGAAATATAGTCATATATAATGAAATACTCAAGACATACAGCAAAAACCATGTACTATTCTTATAGTAAATCAAAGGTTGTTACATTACATTCTATTTTCATTATCTCCTCTAATGCATGTAAAAAAAAAAAAAAAATTTGCACGTTGAACTGGCCACCAGTGCCATGATTGTCTTTTATTACTGTTACCAACAACTGTTTCCCAGTGGTAGGCCCATTTTCAAGTGTTTATGCCCAAATAGGGAGCCATGTACTGATGGACTAGTGATGTTGAACTGTCACCATGCATTTACTACATCCAGATGTTTAGAGTTGACACTTGAAAGGGAATAAACATGTGTATTAACAAATTTATTTAATTAGCATCTTGTAACTTGAAAAATGGGCATTAAGCCCATTCTATTTTTTAGGCTTCTTCACTTTTACTTTTATTAATGGATAAAGAAGACATGCTATTTAAGATAATGTATTTGAGATAAATACATTTGTTAATTGTTCACTGTAATCAATTTAAGGAACCCACAGAAATCTAAACATGGATAGCTAGATGGGGATTTGAATCCTGCTCCTTCCGAAAACTAGTCTAGTGTCATAACCACTGTATCAGCTCACTGAGCACCAATAGAGAGAGAAACTATTGCCAAGAATACATTATCCATGTATTGACTTTCATCAGCTTTTTCATTACTTTGAGGTAGATGCTTACCTTGGTCTTCCAACTTGGTATCACGACTGGTGAATGAACTGCTGCTTAAGGTTTGGTTCCCTGTTATGTACGTGTATTACTGTATGCATTCTTACAATGTTGATAACATCATTTAATCAATTTACTTCCTCCTAATAGAGTGGAGTTGTTGGGTGAATACTCTTTTTGTGTTACAATACAGCAATCAGTTCAGGTTGTGGTTCTTAAGGCAATTGTTGTGAAATTTCAAGGAATAAAAGTGAGCAACAAATAAACTGAAAAATAAAATATACAGATGAGGCAATCCTCATAGTGCTCATAAACAGTAACTTCAACATTTATTCAGATTCTGGCATTGAAAAAGATTTCTCAGTGACTGTAAATCAAGTTGGACTCTCTTATCAGGTGAAATAGTGAATTCGATTTGTAAGAGAACACAACAATTTTAACCAATTTATAAATTTTTAGTATATCAATACCAAACTGCGTATCACAATTTTAAAATATATTTTCCTATTGTAATTCACTGTCAAAATGTATTGAACATTTATCAAATGCAATTATTCGAGCATCCCTGTGCATACCTGTATTACTGTAAATTTTGTGTAATATATCTCTTTAGTATTGGCATGAGTGACAACACCATGGATTCATAACTGTTGGCACGAATGTACTGATGCTAACTGACAGTGGCTCAATTACAAGCTGGGAAGTTGAACACCAGAAGAGGAAACAAATCTTGACATGCGAGTTAGTCTATGGAGGAACAGAGAGTCTGAATACCAACTAGTGAACAAACATGAAGGGAAACACAACACATGGCCAGTGCAAGCAAATGACAATCGAGTGCACAGAGCACAGCACTGTGTGAAGCTAAGGTTAGGTCTGTGGGCATTGAAGTCAGTGCTGGAAGTGTCTGGCCTGGCCCACTGCCACCAGCAGGTAAACACATGGGTCAGCGGCTCTAACCATGCCATGCTTTGCAGGAGACCCCTGCCCCCACCTCCCAAGGCAGCTTTGAGTCCTATCCCACTGCGATACCCATGCCAGCTCCACTGCCTCTGTCTCGACGTGTGCTCATGGGGATATTAAATCCCTCCTCTCTGAAAAGGCCATGGAGGACTGAAAATGGCCCCCTTTGTGCTGTGATCTTCATTGCAAAACCAGAGAGGGTGCAAGATTCCCTGGCAGCAGATTGACCACTGAAGGAGACAGCACTGATGCAGCGTGCTCCACTGGAGAAGCAGCAGATTGAGGATGCTGGTGTAACAGTTGGTCTGCCAACCGGTGGGGGCGAGGACCACATCACTGGGAAGCAGGGAAATGAGTGCATTTACAGGCTCTTCAGTCAGCAGCAATGAAGTGAGCCCCACTGGCATTGTATTCATGGTCAGAGGTAGGATGGCAGAGGGGCTGATAATGGTACCAATGGGGAAGCACACTACTGCAATTGGGAGCCTCTCATTATACCACCACGATATCCAACGCCATCACCCAGCTGGCTTTAAGATGGTAGCAATGAAGGTGCAACAGGCGATTTGAATGATGGGTCAGCTGCTCCCAACTGACATCCACCACAAGCAACTGTCAATCTTTATGGCCCACCACAAACCAGCACCCACTCCTGCTGCCGCCAAAAGACTGAGCCCAAATCACAGCCCTGTGAGAAAAGCACAGCAGTCTACGGCATGTGACTTGGAGTGTAACAGATCCAAAAAGAATCCCATGGTTGGTGCCCACACTAATGTTCCACTGGACCACACCCATTAACTCGTCTGTAGCCAGAAAACTTGACAGGGCATAATAGTGGGATGAGGCAGTCGTAGACTTCTTCATTTGGGCCTTGAATACCCACAAGATGCGCTCTACCTCCGAGTTAGATGTCAGGTAGTACAGAACATTAGTCAGATGCTGGATACCATTGTGAATGCAAAAATCTTCAAATTTCTGCAAAACAAATAGCCAACTGTTGCCAGAGAAAAAGGGTCTGTGGGGAGCTCTCTATAGCAAAAGTGACCAATAATGTATGGACCATTGCCGTTGATGTTGTGGAGGACTGCTGGTGATCTACAGGGAATCTAACAATCCCTCAACTACTAACAACCACATGCTTCACAAAAATGGTCCACAAAATTAATGTGTACCCTGTTCCGTGATTGGCTTAGGGGAAAACTGATGTGGCGGCACAATCTGGTTCTTTGCACAGGGCACACAAGGTGTTCAGTGTTGCAATTGATCACCTGCTAGGAGACATGATGACATGCTAAAACCTTCATATGAGTCATACCCCACAACTTGGCAGCATTGCTTCTCTCCGGTAAGGAGGAGGACCCCTGAACAATGTTGTACCGATCATGTTGGAGAAAAATAAAGAGTGCCATGCTGAATTCTCTTCCAAGAGTGCACTTGGGCCACCCTATATGGACAGCTGAAGCAATTTTCCAGAAAAGTGGGTCAGCACCATTGGCAGCCATGACCTCTCATGCCAGCAAAGGAAAATCCAGGAAGGCACTGGAAGACCACCTGCGAGATTCTGCAAATGCTTCTATCACATGGAGCCCATGGTCGAGTGGTCACTGAGGTATTTCACGCTACAGGAAATGTCTTGAATCAGCCACTCCAAATAATGTTGATAAATTCCAGGTGCAGAGGAGTTTCCAAGACCAAAAGGGGTGTTAAGCACTAAGAAACTTCAAGGGGCAGCACCCAGCAGCAACTGCAGGTACACATCATACAAGTCAATGTGTAAAAAGTACTGACCACTTCACCAACAACCCCTCCAGCTGCAGAATGGAATAAGAGTCTGTAACACATTTCGTATTGATCATCCATTTAAACTCACCACTAAGATGCAAAGTACTGTCAGGTTTCTGAGTCACCACCAGAGTGGTGGCCAACTAACTCAACAAAATAGGAGAAATGACAAAGCGGTTTTGCCAACACACCAACTCAGCCTTAAACTTATCACTCACAGTGAAGGAAACAGGGTGAGGGCGACAAAATTTAGGGATTGCAGATGGGTTAAGGGAGGCATATGCCTCAGCTTAAGGGAGATGTGTCTCAAAATTTTCTGCCTGACCCACAGTATTCTCTTAACAGTTGATCTTATGAGCATAATAAGGAATGCACATCTTGGAAGAGGACTGACTAAATGTGCTTTTCCAGCTATCTGGAAGCCAAAAACAGAAAAGCCATTAACCCAAAAATACTTTGAGCCAATGGTGAATCAACCACCAAGTTGCCATTCTACATTCTTATGATGTGCCAAGATGGAGAACTGCCTCCTTAAAGGAATACACTGTTTACTCTAAGACAGAACTTGATGGAGTGACCATTGCAGTGCAGGGCAGCCCAAAAGCTGGTACATATCCATGTTAATGAGGCTGACGGATGCTCCTGTGTCTACCTCAAACTCAATCGGCTGCTCATCCATTACCACCAACAGCCGAATATGCTGGAGCAATACGTGGAGGATGTCAGAGACAGCCTCTGAGTTCAGGGAAAACATTGGGGCCTCAAAACGACCGCCCCATGACTAACAAACTGACACAGACTATTGCCAAATATGATACTGCAGTGCCTATGTTATTCTAATTATGCTGCAAAGTTCCTTTGGACATGCGTGCAACTACCACTATTACAAAATTCACTAACTTAATTCACAATCGTGACCAAGGACAACCGTCAACTGTAGAATGGAGTGACAACAATAAAAATCTGTGCCCGATCGGGACTTGAACCAGGATTTACCACTTATCGCGAGTGGTTGTCTAATCATCTGCCCATCCATGCACAGCTCATGGCCAGACCCAAACTTCCATATGTCGTCAACCATGTATCTATGATTTGTACTCGTACATCCATCAGCTGTAGAATGGAATGATGACAATGAAACTCCATGCCCGACCTGGACTCGAACCTGGATTTCCCACTTATCGCAGAGCCTATGTTATTCTGATTATGATACAAAGTTCCTTTGGACATGTACGCATGTCCAAAGGAATAGGCACTGCGGCAACTACAGCCATTATGAAATATATTTAATGAATCCAAAATTGCGAATAAGGACAACCATCAGCAGTAGAATGGAATATTGTATTTATCTGCTGATACTGGGCAAACGACTTTCAAGTACAATGTCTGACCTGTAAGGGAATATGCATAATGAATGTACAGATCATAGACGCATGGTTGATGACATATGGAAGTTTGGGTCTGGCCATGAGTCATGCATGGATGGCGAGATGGTAAGGCGACCACTTGCAATAAGCGGGAAATCCGGGTTCGAGTCCCAGTTGGGCATGGAGTTTCATTGTAATCACTCCATTCGACAGTTGATGGTTGTCCTTGTTCACAATTGTGAATTCATTTAATGTATTGCCAAATGGTCTGCATTGTGGCAGACCCTGCTCATAGCCTCTACATCTGCACAATCCTGTCAAATGTGCACCAAATGTCAATAAGGGCAGGACCGTTGGGTTGCCCAGTGAGTGACAGGAGTGCGACATAAAGAATCTGAAAAATGTTGCAAGTGTGGATTACCGTTCTTCAAATAATGTCTACTGAACTCAACAGGGCAAAGAGGGCAGTGCTGTGGTGTTACTGTACTCTAATCATTAACAGCATCAACACATAGTAGCTCAGTGGTAGGCAAGGCAGCCTGGCTCACCCCGTGGGGCACCATGAGTTGTGTACCATGCATGGCTAACTTTGCCACTAACCAATATTTGGAAAGCATGTCCCTTGCTGCTGCTGCTATAAGTTTGTGCAATTCAGCAGTCTTAGAAACTTCAGCTAATGAGGGGGTCAGACAATGCTAGTTTGAACCCCGACTGTTACATCCCTAATCAGTGCTGCATACGAGATAGTGCACTGGAGACACGTGTGCAAGAAACATACAGCTGGATGTGGCAATTGTGGTGTTGGTTAAACAGCAACTGTACTGCCATGACATTAGTTTGATGGCCAAAATAACTGACAAAGACCATCAAAGGGAAGCTTCTCAGGCTAGGTAGAGGGCTTCAAATTCTGAACAATTTGGTGTAGACCCATGCTAGTGGATAATAACAAGGCAGCCTTTATCAACACGATCAACAATACACCTTACCTGGCAGCGAGAACCAGTGCAGATAATTCTCCTACCTTTCTGTAGCTTTGTTGGGATGAGTGAAAGGTGTGAGGGGATGGTGGGGAAGAAAACTGTTCTGCAGGCAGCTGGCCCAACAGCAGCACAGCATGAAAACGAATTGATTCCATACCTTGTTTGAACAGCTCCTTGAGCTGTGCCTGCTGCAATTGACACTGCTTGTGCTGCAGCTGTTGTTGTTGCTTCAGGAGGTGCAACTGTTCCTGACCAAAGGTGAAAGGTAATCTACAGGGCAGCAGAGGGTCCAAATGCTTTATAGAGAATGAGCACAAAGGGAAAAGCGATACAAGACCAGTGCAAGTGACTGACAGAGACAAACCACTGTGCAAGTCTAAAGCTGGGTCTACAGGCATTGAAATCAACATTAGAACTGCCTAGCCAGGACTACCACCACCGTCATGCAAACACCTGGGTCAGTGGGTCTGCCCCCATGACACACATTGCATGCACTCCCCCCAGTCCCAGCAGACTTCAACTCACTCCCCCTCTCCTTGCTTCCATCTCGAAGTCCACTGGTGGGGATACTAACACCCAAAAACTTATCTTAATATATTCTTCCTTTTTTTCTTGCATAGTTTTAAAATCTGGATAGTTATAAGTACTTATTTTGATAATGTTCCTGCTCTTGCTTTGACAACACTCACTGGCATTAGAAAAGGATAGGTGGGTGTCCTTACTTCTTACATTTCATGACTTGAAACTAACCTCTTTCCTGGTTTTCTTGCTGTTATTCCTATGTATTACAGCAGTTTTCATGAATACTTTTTGTAGTTTTACTACAGCCTCCTCCTCTTAGTTGGATTCATGTTTTCTATGGTTTTCCTAAATTGCTTAAAGTAAATGCTGCCACATCTTGGGAGGGGCATGGTCAATTTCTTTCCCCAACATTCTTCAGTCTGAGCTTCTGCTCAATCCCTAATGACTCATCACAGACTGGATATGAAGCTCTTTTTTCCCATTGGACTTCATTGTTTCATGTATAATTTTGTCTTTAAATCTACTCAAGAATTGATGGTGCCCTCAATCCATCTAAAACTACATCAGCTTATAATTCTGTTAGTCAAAAAATAATGAAGTACGTCACAAAAATTTTTTGAGAGATACATGTTCCAAGTGCCCTTTGATTTTACTACTATTTGGTCATCATCTACACAACTGTAGAAATATCTTTGACCTACAGTTTTTAAGTGGCATGTTTCTCTCCTCATAGTACTGCTTGAATTTCAGTTTGCTCTAGCTCTGTGTCTGCTTCAGTAATTTTGCTATAGTTAACTATCAGTTTGCTCTGAGTATTGTTCTCTTTTATGCCATCACCTTTGCAGTCTTCTTACACTTAAGACTCTATTTTAGCTGCTTAATCAAACCCTTGCTCAAGTTGCAAATCTAATCTGTTATTCACCCACCAAGTGGTGGCAAGAGAACATACACCCAGAAATATTTAACTTTTACTAGCTTTCGGAGCCAGTGGCTCCTTCTTCTGGTAGAAGAGTTGAAGGGGAAGCAAGAGCAGTGAAGGAAAAGGACTGGAGAGGTTTAAGGAAAGGGTACAGTTCAGAAAAGCCATCCAAACCCTGGGGTTTTGTGTGGCTCCATCCCTTTTACCAGAAGAAGGAGCCACTGGCTCCAAAAGCTTGTAAAAGTTAAACCTGTGTGTGTGGAGCGCTCTCCTGCCACCGCTTGGTGAGTAGATTTTTTATCTATCCATTTAAATTATACTGTCAATAACTGATTATTTTTGTTGTTGTTATAATCAGTTATTCAGTTGTTTAAAGCTCTCACTCATATGCATTTTCAATCTTATTATATTATTCAAACCATTACCCATACATTCAATCTGTTATTTAACTCACCAATAATTTAAGCCATTTGTTCTCATACATTCTCCAATGTGTACATTATGAGAGCTTGCAATTCATTTTTAGAAAGTAGAACTGTATTTGGTATGTGTTACTAATATGCTTTATTACAGTTTAATAAGTAATCAGTCCTAGCACTGAGGAATTAATGTATTTCAGTACAAAGATGATATAATTTGGAATTAAAATAAATAATATCAATTATACAAAATACTCTTAAATTCCCCCTCCCTCCATTCTGTTAAAATTACCTTCATTGTTTGTATGTGGGCTCTCACAGTGGACTGTTTCCCATTTTGCAAAAAAACCCTATTTAGATCAAATAAAACCACTATATTAACTTTTCTTGTCACATTGCCAATTGCCACTTGTGTGGTCAGATGAAATGCCCGAGCTCCTGCTAACAAGACAGAGGCCAGAATGATGGCCTGAGCTGCTACTCTCCACCACATGTGTGACCCTGTACTGCTAAAGATGTTGCAAAATTTTTGGGATGAATGTGCATGGTACACATGCTGCAATGGGCAATTGCAGAGGCTGTAGAGAATGTGTGCAGCTGAGACGGGTGTCGGCGAAGCCCAAGAACTGTAGCAAAGAGTTCTGAATGTCATGTACCCAGCATAAATCAACTTTTGTAATTTTAAAATTTAGTATACATTATGTTGATTTTTGAATTCTTCTCATCAATTATTATGCTTGCAAATATTAATTTAAATTTTGTCTGATCAATGTTTAGGATTGTTTCTTCTATTTTAACAGGCAAAATTTTTCTAGCTGACATCCACAAGGCATTTTATAGACCTCCTTATTGTTCACTGTTGTGAAACTAACTTTTTAACAATGTAGGAAAAGATAGGTTGCTACTTACCATAGCATTCTTGGACTTGGAAATCCTACAGATTGAATAAGAATCTACAATTAAGACATTTTAGTTCGGGCCAGTGTTGGTAGACATGTGTGCATGAGGTGCTTTTGGTTGTATGTATGAATGGTGTGCATTTCTCTTTTGCTGATGAAGGCTGTGGCCAAAAGCTTTGTGTGTCTTTTATTTGTGACTGTCTGCAACATAATGTGTCTTTTTTATGGTAAGTAGCAATCCATCTTTTGCTACATTATTGATATTCCTACCTGGAGATTCAGATTTTCAGATTAACTTTTTGTTCTATGTCTACCTGGACAATGATTATTTTATTGGTACACATTACTTTCAAAGCTCTTCCTTATTCTAAAATGTCTTAATTGTAGATTCTTACTCAATCTGTAAGATTTGCAAGTCCAAGTAATTGCAGAATTTTAGAAGTTCCCAAGCTCCTTCATGAATAATTCACCAACTAGCACAGTTACTGACCATCCAACAGGGCAGCAATTTTATTCCATTAAAAGATTTCCAGATTGACATTCCAAATTTCCTTACACCAATTTTTGTTGCATAGGAGATGCGGATTTGCTTTATTATTGATCACAAACACAGATGTTTTTTGAGTTGCAATCACTTTTTGGGGAATATTCTAAGTTTAGCAAAGACTGAAATAAAATATTTATGGAACTTGATTTTTTTTTAGTTGTGTGAGGAGTAAATCAGAAATGTAGTAGTTTGTATTGAAATAAGGGAAAAAAGTACATAATCAGTGCTGAGAAACAAAACAAAAATGTGCAGATACTTCATTATTTATAAAAAAAGAAAGAAATCTGTTTCTGTTTTTGTGAGGGAAAGAGAATCACTCAGACCTGATAAATTCTGGAACATTCATGGCACTCACTGTAGATCTGGCAGAGCTCAAGAACCAACAATGAATAATGAATATTCTTAAAGTTAGCAAGAGCATCGGAAGCATGAGTGATTGAGCAATAAACACTACATCAACTCAATGAATTGCTGTGCCAAACTTACATAATGATCCCTCAATCGATTGTTCTTTGAATCAGATCTTATAGTGTGATTTATAATAAAATGACTTAATGTGTTTGTTAATCAATCAGTGAATATTAGAAATCCTCAGGAAAGTTTTTTCAGCAATGTCTCAGGATTCCCTGACTTTTGAAAGTAAAATACATGTCTTGGACAGTTCTAGGTTTTCCAAATATTGCCACCCTGTTTAAACCCACTAAATCCTGATTCAGCTCCACTATAAATGGTTAGATAACAATGGAAGCAGTTTGGCAAACACTTATTTGTGCAATTTAATAAATTGGATTCTAAGAGCAATGCTTTCCAAGTAAGTGAAGCCTCTACATAACATTGGCATGACAGTTGTCTCCCATTGCAGATTTTTACAACGAAGAACTAATTGTAATTATCCTTGAAAATTCTTGCAACCACTTTGTACTGTGGCTGTTATCACATAACCTTTCTGGCAAGTAGTGGCTCTTATTAATTCAATACAAAATTTCTTGCTACATGGGAGAAATACAAACCTTCAAAGCAAGTATGACACATTCGCTGGGACTATAGCATTAAACAGCTGATTAACAGTTTGTCCTGTAAATACAACACAACCATCTGATGATGAACAAAACATTCAGAACTAATTAAGACAAGAAACAATAAAATGTGTTTAAAAAATTGTCATCAAGTTAGTGGTCCGTTGCTGTCTTTATAGCATTCCTTAAGTGAAAGTAACACTATACAAGAAAAAAAGAATTATAGTTCCTATGAAAAAAAGAAAGCAGACTGAGAAATATTTTACTGTCCCATATAAAATTTTTTGTGATGCACTAGTTATTTTTGTAGGTTTGGTGTATAGGACTACTGAAAGGCTCATGTGATATATAGCCTGTTGGCTTCACCACACTCTACCTTTCTTGCCAGGAACAAGTGCCCATTGTAGAAAGACGAGGCTGTTACGCATACTCTTTCAGGAACAGATAAGTCCTTAACTCAGTTGAAACACTCTCCTCACACTGACTGCAATTCAAACACCAAAATAAATAAAAATACAGATACTTACATATAGCGACTGTGAACCAAGATTCTGCCAATTTTTCGTTTTCAACTCAACAGTTTGATGTTGCTGTGATGCAGTTTGAAGCCCCAGGCTTGTAACTGTTGTCTCCTTGCTATCTTTTGTATTTATTTTCTTTGGTCTAAGGTGACAACTTTGGCTTTTGACAATCTGCAGCTTATTATTATTATTATTATTATTATTATTGCTATTATTATTGAGTTCTCCAGGATGTGAATCAAAGCAGTTATCCCATTGTTATCTCCTATTTCTAGCACCACATTCTTTCCTTACCCAATGTTTGCTCTGTGTTTTTCCTCTTTCTCAATTTTCTTTACAGCAACATAGAAATTTCAAACAATTTTGAAATCTGGTATTCAACTGGAATTTTAAATTTGTATTATGTAAATTAAAGGGGAATGGGGGAGAGAAAGGAAGGGAAAGGGAAGGAAGCTGCATTGTGGAATCAGCAGTGATGAGTGAAAATGTGTGCTGGGCTGGGATTCAAACCCAGGATCTCTTGCTTACTTAGCAGTTACACTAACCACTGTGCTACCTGGGCAAATGCGTGGACTATCTTAGCTCACTCCTGGCTGACTCACATTCCCACCTAGTGCCACCTATCCACATTCCCCATCCATGTCCATTTTTATTAATTTTAGATTACCACTGCATTTGCAGCCCTCCTCAGTTATCTCTGAAGTCCATCATGTACAAGATCGTTGAGGGACTTTGGCTCTTCAGTGCAAAATGTAAAATTAAAAACACCTTCAGCCATCTTGATTCTGAATGTAATTTATTTATGTGATCAGTTTCGGCATTTCGCTACGCCATCTTCAGACCCTTTTGTACAGACGACAACAATAATGACAGTGTGAACTACATACTTAAGGGGTGGTGTAAAATTTACAAGATCAGTTATATACAGTAGTAATATGTAGTAAACGTTTAACAAAACTCAAACTATACTATGTGTGACATCAAAGGATCACAAACTAAGAAATAAAATGAGAGCACAGCATAGTGAAATGCCAAAAGTGGTACTACAAATACATTAAATTCCACATGGATGGCTGAAGTTGATTTTAATTTAACATTTCTCTTAAACTGTTCCTGTTTTGGCAGCTCATAAGTAAATGTCCTCTTCTCTTATAAATATTGTCAATTAAATGAATGGAATAGATGCAGAAGTAAAACAGGAATAAAGTAAGTATTCCTCCTTTATAGTGAGGAGAAAAGAAGACATCATAAATATTCTTTGCAAAGAAAAAGCTGAATTGACAAGAAAAATAATATCTTTAGAAAACTAAATCAGTGATCTGAAGAGAAATGTTAAGAAAACCAAAAACGTTCAGAAATCAAACCTTGTTTACAGTTCAGGAGTTTGTCTCAGGCCCACCAAGGGCTGTAGTGTCGAATAATAATAATAATAATAATAATAATAAGCAGCTTGTTATTACAAACACACTTGTCCAAAGTTAAATGATCGGAAATGAGAATCACAAGAAAAACGAAGTACTTATTTTAGTGGACAGCTAGGAAAGAGGATGTGAATCAGTTCCACAAAAGAAGTTAGACTTTTCTTACCAGATGGAAACAATTATCAAACCAGGTGCACCTTTAAGGGAAATTGCAAAAAGTGTGGTAAATCCCAAAAAAGGTTTTACAACAAATGATAAATTAGTGGTGATATGAGGTATAAATTGAAATGGTTAAAAACATGTACAGGAGACATTAGAGATTATATTGAAACTCAGTCATAAAATGAATATAATAATCCATACTATCTCAAAATAACACAACGTACAACATCAAAATTTGGAAACTGAAACAACAAATCACTATATGATTCATGTTGTTGTTGTTGTGGTCTTCAGTCCTGAGACTGGTTTGATGCAGCTCTCCATGCTACTCTATCCTGTGCAAGCTTCTTCATCTCCCAGTACCTACTGCAACCTACATCCTTCTGAATCTGCTTAGTGTATTCATCTCTTGGTCTCCCTCTACGATTTTTACCCTCCACGCTGCCCTCCAATACTAAATTGGTGATCCCTTGATGCCTCAACACATGTCCTACCAACCGATCCCATCTTCTAGTCAAGTTTTGCCACAAACTTTTCTTCTCCCCAATCCTATTCAATACTTCCTCATTAGTTATGTGATCTACCCATCTAATCTTCAGCATTCTTCTGTAGCACCACATTTCAAAAGCTTCTATTCTCTTCTTGTCCAAACTATTTATCGTCCATGTTTCACTTCCATACATGGCTACACTCCATACAAATACTTTCAGAAATGACTTCCTGACACTTAAATCTATACTCGATGTTAACAAATTTCTCTTCTTTAGAAACGCTTTCCTTGCCATTGTCAGTCTACATTTTATATCCTCTCTACTTCGACCATCATCAGTTATTTTGCTCCCCAAATAGCAAAACTCCTTAACTACTTTAATTGTCTCATTTCCTAACCTAATTCCCTCAGCATCACCCGACTTAATTCGACTACATTCCATTATCCTCGTTTTGCTTTTGCTGATGTTCATCTTATACCCTCCTTTCAAGACACTGTCCATTCCATTCAACTGCTCTTCCAAGTCCTTTGCTGTCTCTGACAGAATTACAATGTCATCGGCGAACCTCAAAGTTTTTATTTCTTCTCCATGGATTTTAATACCTACTCCGAATTTTTCTTTTGTTTCCTGTACTGCTTGCTCAATATACAGATTGAACAGCATCGGGGAGAGACTACGACCCTGTCTTACTCCCTTCCCAACCACTGCTTCCCTTTCATGCCCTTCGACTCTTATAACTGCCATCTGGTTTCTGTACAAATTGTAAATAGCCTTTCGCTCCCTGTATTTTACCCCTGCCACCTTTAGAATTTGAAAGAGAGTATTCCAGTCAACATTGTCAAAAGCTTTCTCTAAGTCTACAAATGCTAGAAACGTAGGTTTGCCTTTTCTTAATCTTTCTTCTAAGATAAGTCGTAAGGTCAGTATTGCCTCACGTGTTCCAGTGTTTCTACGGAATCCAGACTGATCTTCCCTGAGGTCGGTTTCTACTAGTTTTTCCATTCGTCTGCGAAGAATTCGTGTTAGTATTTTGCAGCTGTGGCTTATTAAAATGATTGTTCGGTACTTTTCACATCTGTCAACACCTGCTTTCTTTGGGATTGGAATATTTATATTCTTCTTGAAGTCTGAGGGTATTTCGCCTGTTTCATACATCTTGCTCACCAGATGGTAGAGTTTTATCAGGACTGGCTCTCCCAAGGCCGTCAGTAGTTCCAATGGAATGTTGTCTACTCCGGGGGCCTTGTTTCGACTCAGATCTTTCAGTGCTCTGTCAAACTCTTCACGCAGTATCGTATCCCCCATTTCATTTTCATCTACATCCTCTTCAACTTCCATAATACTGTCCTCAAGTACATTGCCCTTGTATAGACCCTCTGTATACTCCTTCCACCTTTCTGCTTTCCCTTCTTTGCTTAGAACTGGGTTTCCATCTGAGCTCTTGATGTTCATACAAGTGGTTCTCTTATCTCCAAAGGTCTCTTTAATTTTTCTGTAGGCAGTATCTATCTTACCCCTAGTGAGATAAGCCTCTACATCCTTACATTTGTCCTCTAGCCATCCCTGCTTAGCCATTTTGCACTTCCTGTCGATCTCATTTTTGAGACGTTTGTATTCCTTTTTGCCTGCTTCATTTACTGCATTTTTATATTTTCTCCTTTCATCAATTAAATTCAATATTTCTTCTGTTACCCAAGGATTTCTACTAGCCCTCGTCTTTTTACCTACTTGCTCCTCTGCTGCCTTCACTACTTCATCCCTCAAAGCTACCCATTCTTCTTCTACTGTATTTCTTTCCCCCATTCCTGTCAATTGTTCCCTTATGCTCTCCCTGAAACTCTGTACAACCTCTGGTTCTTTCAGTTTATCCAGGTCCCATCTCCTTAAATTCTCACCTTTTTGCAGTTTCTTCAGTTTTAATCTACAGGTCATAACCAATAGATTATGGTCCGAATCCACATCTGCCCCTGGAAATATCTTACAGTTTAAAACCTGGTTCCTAAATCTCTGTCTTACCATTATATAATCTGTCTGATACCTTTTAGTATCTCCAGGGTTCTTCCATGTATACAACCTTTTTTCATGATTCTTAAACCAAGTGTTAGCTATGATTATGTTGTGCTCTGTGCAAAATTCTACCAGGCGGCTTCCTCTTCCATTTCTTAGCCCCAATCCATATTCACCTACTACGTTTCCTTCTCTCTCCTTTCCTACACTCGAATTCCAGTCACTCATGACTATTACATTTTCGTCTCCCTTCACTATTTGAATAATTTCTTTTATTTCATCATACATTTCTTCAATTTCTTCGTCATCTGCAGAGCTAGTTGGCATATAAACTTGTACTACTGTAGTAGGTGTGGGCTTCGTATCTATCTTGGCCACAATAATGCGTTCACTATGCTGTTTGTAGTAGCTTACCCGCATTCCTATTTTCCTATTCATTATTAAACCTACTCCTGCATTACCCCTATTTGATTTTGTGTTTATAACCCTGTAGTCACCTGACCAAAAGTCCTGTTCCTCCTGCCACCGAACTTCACTAATTCCCACTATATCTAACTTTAACCTATCCATTTCCCTTTTTAAATTTTCTAACCTATCTGCCCAATTGAGGGATCTGACATTCCACGCTCCGATCCGCAGAACGCCAGTTTTCTTTCTCCTGATAACGACATCCCCTTGAGTAGTCCCCGCCCGGAGATCCGAATGGGGGACTATTTTACCTCCGGAATATTTTACCCAAGAGGACGCCATCATCATGTAATCATACAGTAAAGCTGCATGCCCTCGGGAAAAATTACGGCTGTAGTTTCCCCTTGCTTTCAGCCGTTCGCAGTACCAGCACAGCAAGGCCGTTTTGGTTATTGTTACAAGGCCAGATCAGTCAATCATCAAGACTGCTGCCCCTGCAACTACTGAAAAGGCTGCTACCCCTCTTCAGGAACCACACGTTTGTCTGGCCTCTCAACAGATACCCCTCCATTGTGGTTGTACCTACGGTACGGCTATCTGTATCGCTGAGGCACGCAAGCCTCCCCACCAACGGCAAGGTCCATGGTTCATGGGGGGGGGGAGGGATATGATTCATACAATCATATGATAATACATATGATTCATACAATCAATGAATTAAGAAATGCAAACAAAACAAGAATCACTGTTAATTTTGAAATGGAACGATAAAATTGAAACAAATTTACTCTACAAGGCTTCCAATTAAACAGATAAGAGAAGAAACAGATTTGTGAAAGACTGGCTTCCCTCATTAGCAAGAATAATGTAAAAATGTCTAGTGTTGATGTCAAATCTAAAAAAAACTACTGACAGGTGAATAAGAAAGGACCAGAAGACATAAGAAAGAAAATGGCTAAAACAGGGCAAACTACAACTGATCAGTGGATTTAAAAAAAAAGGCAGAAGACATGGAAATGAAAGTAATCAAAACAGTGCAAGGTACAACTGACCAGTGGTTCAGAATAACAGAAAAGAAGAAAGAAGACACGAGTCTTTCCTTGTCATCCCGTCCAGTAAGTCTCCACTGGCCTGCAGTTCTGGGTGACTTTTCCAAAATCTACCCGTTTTCATAGGCCTCTCCAGTCCTTTTTCTTCACCCCTCTTCCTTTCCCTTGAACCCTTCTGCCTGAAGAAGGAGCCACTGTCTCCAAAAGCTTGCCTAATTATAACCTCCTTTTATGTGTGTATTCTGCTGGTTGGCGAGCACATCTTTTATCTATCCAATTACATTATATTGTCAAAAATTGATTGTTTTCTGTGTTATATTAAACTGGTAATAATGTTCTTTGTTTTGCCTATGTTTTCATAAATTTTATACAAGCATGCAGACGTAAGTCTGTTAAGTAATATTTATCTGCTCAAATTGTACATTAATCTGTGCCTGTAATTGTAAATGTATATTGACATATCCAGTATCACTCTAAGCAGTGACCAAAGTATAAATGAACGAATAAATAAAAAAATATCTGATTAAGCATGGCATTCTAATACTTTATGTCATAAATTTGACTTGAAATTGCCCCCGTCAAACGAAAGCTGCTATCTATGGCAAACAAAATGCCTTGGAGAAAATGTTAAATGCAGTCCTTAGAAAACAGGAACATCTTAGTAAGAAACATTGCACTGGAGACTTTTAACTCCTTAATTTAATTCATGTCATTACTGAAAATATAAATTTTCACCTTGCTGCATCTTTGGTGAAACATGTCCTACATATGCCATGTATATCAGTAACAAATGTATTTAGATTCTATAAAGGCTGTTGGTCTGTTTGTAATGATAAAATGAATACCACTAAGGCAGATGTTATAGCGAGTTTGTAACAAATGACAGTCCCATAATCCTTTTAGGGCAGGCATACTGGAATAATTATAACAAGTAAAAAATATTTGGGGTTGCAATGGTTTGGTGCACTTGAACAGGACTCAGTACTATCATTAGGACTCTCAGACCATGGGCATATCTTTCAATTACTTTATGGCACTGATAGCAGTAGTTACTTTGCCAAAAACGTGAATTTACCCAACACATAGCTCAGCCAGTTCCGCAGTTGACAGAAATCATATGAGTTAACTTTCGAGATCTTTAAATTTTTCGCCACCGAAATTTGTCAGCTTAGCCTAACCAATTAAACATTTTAATGATAATAATGTGATTTATTAGAAATACTATAAATAATAAGATGACAATGGGGTCAACCAATGAGGAATAAGCTGACCTGGAAAGGACTGCGACCCAAAGATTTTTTTGAAAATAGTCAAATAAAACAATTTTTGTTTATAGAGAATACTCATTCCAACATGACTAAAAAACACCTGCCTCCCTTTGTCACTATTAATGAGGACAATAGTTTGAGTGAAGCTGGCTTACAGCAAAAGATATTGCAGTTGATTCTGTGCTCCTATTTAGTCACCCTTTAATTCGTGCAGTTTGAAATATGCAATTAATTTTGTGCCTCCAAGGATTAATCAAAATCAATTTAAGTTGTGTCATGTATTTTATTGAAGATATTGAAACTTGCTTTATATGAACAGAACCATGACCCGCAGAGAAGAAAAGGAAATTTTGAAAGAAGCAAGACGTAAGATTAAAGAAGAACGACTTCGTAAGAAGGAACGCAAGATCAGGAAGAAAGCAAAGCTCATAAAGGAATGCCTCTCGGAAAAAATGAATTGCTTTAATCATGATAATGATCACTGGAAGACAGCACCTTTATGGAATGGTATGTAGTTTTATTACAAAAAAAACTCCTCTCTGCTACTTGATCCTGCAGTAGTTGTGGGTAAAACATTAGTAAATAGGTGGCAGTTCCTTGAACCAAACATACATTAAAATGCTGCAATGCTGGCATATAAAGTGGTTAAATGTATTTCAAACAATGGAAAATCCAGGTAGGAATATCAACAACATGGGAAAAGATAGATTGCTACTTACTGTAAAGAGGACACATTAAGTTGCAGACAGGCACAATTAAAAGACCTTACACAAAATTTCTGGCCATAGCCTTTTTCTGATGAAGGCTGTGGCCAAAAGCTTTGTGTAAGTGTATTTTAATTGTGCCTGTCTGCAACCTAAAGTGTCTTCTTTACGGTAAGTAGCAATCTATTTTACATTGTCAAATGTCTTCTAGTCTAACGTGAATTTAATAGGAGTAGCAGGAATGAAACTGTCATTTACATCAATCATGAGTACTACTTTGTAGTTAAATGCTTATATATAGCATAAAAAGGGTCTTTTTTTAAGTAATTGCCATGTCTGTTAGACATCGTGTTAGTAGTGGTCAATGAAAGGTTTTTGTATCAGTTATACTGTTTTAATCTAGAATGAAAAATATCTTTTTCTCTAGAACTGTTATTATTCCTTACAAACTATGTGAGTAACTTACAAGAAATACAAAAGAATTAAATGTGCTGGACTTCCTGATATATCTAAAAATCTATAATATATACAGGGTGGTCCATTGATAGTGACCAGGCCAAATATCTCATGACATAAGCATCAAACAAAAAAAACTACAAAGAACGAAACTCGTCTAGCTTGAAGGGGGAACCAGATGGCACTATGGTTGGCCTGCTAGATAGCGCTGCCATAGGTCAAACGGATATCAACAGCGTTTTTTTAAAGAGGAACCCCCATTTTCTATTACATATTCAGGTAGTACGTAAAGAAATATGAATGTTTTAGTTGGACCACTTTTTTCGCTTTGTGATAGATGGCACTGTAATAGTCATAAACGTATAAGTACGTGGTATCACGTAGCATTCCGCCAGTGCAGACGGTATTTTCTTCGTCATACGTTACCCGTGTTAAAATGGACTGTTTACCAATTGCCGAAAAGGTTGATACCTTGTTGGTGTATGGCTATTGTGATCAAAATGCCCAAAGGGCGTGTGCTATGTATGCTGCTTGGTATCCTGGACGTTAAGGAAACAGGAAGTGTTCAGCCACATGTGAAACATCAACCATGACCTGCAACAAATGATGATGCCCAAGTAGGTGATTTAGCTGCTGTCACAGCTAATCCGCACATCAGTAGCAGACAAATTGCGTGTGTGTCGGGAATCTCAAAAATGATGGTGTTGAGAATGCTACGTCAACATCGATTGCACCCGTACCATATTTCTATGCACCAGGAACTGCATGGCGACAACTTTGAACGTCATGTACAGTTCTGCCACTGAGCACAAGAGAAATTACGGGACAATGACAGATTTTTTGCACGCATTCTATTTAGCGACGATGCGTCATTCAGCAACAGTGGTAACGTAAACCGGCATAATATGCACTATTGGGCAACGGAAAATCCATGATGGCTACGACAAGTGGAACATCAGCGACCTTGGCAAGTTAATGTATGGTGCGGCATTATGGGAGGAAGGATAATTGGCCACCATTTTATCGATGACAATCTAAATGGTGCAATGTATGCTGATTTCCTACATAAGTTCTACCGAAGTTACTACAAGATGAAACTTCCTGGCAGATTAAAACTGTGTGCCGGACCGAGACTCGAACTCGGGACCTTTGCCTTTCACGGGCAAGTGCTCTACCAGCTGACCTACCCAAGCACGACTCACGCCCCGTCCTCACAGCTTTACTTCTGCCAGTACCTCGTCTCCTACCTTCCAAACTTAACAGAAGCTATCCTGCGAACCTTGCAGAACTAGCACTCCTGAAAGAAAGGATATTGCGGAGACATGGCTTAGCCACAGCCTGGGGGATGTTTCCAGAATGAGATTTTCACTCTGCAGCAGAGTGTGCACTGATATGAAACTTCCTGGCAGATTAAAACTGTGTGGCAGACCGAGACTCGAACTGGGGACCTTTGCCTTTCGCGGGCAAGTGTGAGTCGTGCTTGGGTAGCTTAGTTGGTAGAGCACTTGCCCGCGAAAGGCAAAGGTCCCGAGTTCGAGTCTCGGTCCGGCACACAGTTTTAATCTCCCAGGAAGTTTCATATCAGCACACACTCTGCTGCAGTGTGAAAATCTCATTCTGGTTACAAGAAGATGTTTCACTGCATGACAGAATGGCAATGTACTTCCAACATGATGGCTGTCCGGCACATAGCTCACGTGCGGTTGGAGCGGTATTGAATAGCATATTTCATGACAGGTGGATTGGTCGTCGAAGCACCATACCATGGCCCGCACATTCACCTGATCTGACGTCCCTGAATTTCTTTCTGTGGGGGAAGTTGAAGGATATTTGCTATCGTGGTCCACCAACAATGCCTGACAACATGCGTCAGCGCATTGTCAATGCATGTGTGAACATTACGGAAGGTGAACTATTCGCTGTTGAGAGGAATGTCGTCACATGTATTGCCAAATGCATTGAGGTTGATGGACATCATTTTGAGCATTTATTGCATTAATGTGGCTTTTACAGGTAATCACACTGTAACAGCATGCATTCTCAGAAGTGATAAGTTCACAAAGGTACGTGTACCACATTGGAACAACCGAAATAAAATGTTCAAATGTACCTACGTTCTGTATTATAATTTAAAAAACCTACCTGTTACCAACTGTTTGTCTAAAATTGTGAGCCATACGTTTGTGACTATTGCAGCACCATCTATCACAAAGCGAAAAAAGTGGTCCAACTAAAACATTCATATTTCTTTACGTACTACACGTTCAAATGTACCTACGTTCTGTATTGTAATTTAAAAAACCTACCTGTTACCAACTGTTTGTCTAAAATTGTGAGCCATATGTTTGTGACTATTGCAGCACCATCTATCACAAAGCGAAAAAAGTGGTCCAACTAAAACATTCATATTTCTTTACGTACTACACGAATATGTAATAAAAAATGGGGGTTCCTATTTTAAAAAACACAGTTGATATCCGTTTGAGCTATGGCAGCGCCATCTAGCAGGCCAACCACAGTGCCATCTGGTTTCCCCCTTCAAGCTAGACAAGCTTCGTTCTTTGTAGTTTTTTTTTGTTTGACACTTATTTCATGAGACATTTGGCCCGGTCACGATCAATGGACCACCATGTATATCTAGATATTGTACCTACTATAACTGGTGAGGGATACACTATCATTTCAAGCAAGGAGTTGCCTTAGAGTGATTTGCGATAAATGCTGTTGCATAAATCAAATCAATCATTATTGACTTAATTCTTTGCTATCCATTGTAAGTTGCCATTAGACATATTGGTTTTCTGCTTTGTTTCCAATGTTGAACATCACTGAACATTTGTGATTTTGTTACCCTTTTTACATGGTGTGCTGTCACAGAAAGTCAAACATATTTCATCATGTTGTACTAATACTTACTGTCACATAGTGCAAACTGTCTTCTGTATATTATAATACGCTACGTGGATAGATATGTCCAAGTGATAATGTGCTTTCATGTGGCTTTTGATTGCTGAAAGACAGCAGGCACAAAGTGTATAAGTGGTGGTGGTAATGCAGAGTGGCTTTTGTAGCATATGAAAGTTTACTTCTGGAATCTATCATAGTATGGTTCATGTTGCCTCAGAACGCTCTGTCAAAAATGAACAGTCTTATTAGTGAACCTCTGACCACTACAAATCTTTATACAATAGAGAAAATACTGAAGGGACTCCACTAACAAAACATTCAGTGTGTCTTTTCAGAAGAAATGAAGCCATTTCTTAGTATGAAGCTGTACATCTTCTGAATTCATAGGTGAAATCACATGATTATTTTAGTGACCATTGCCTAGCTTACACCTTAATCTTCAAGGTTGTTTTCCCTTGTCTTTAATTTTTTTCAGATATCCATTAAAATAAATAAATCCAAAATAAACAGCAGATGGGGAGGACACAGTTGTCAAGAAAACAGAAGTGGAAAGGGTTAACACAGTCATATGCGTTAAGTGATAATATGTAGATTAAAGTAGTGATACTTCCTGGCAGATTAAAACTGTGTGCACCGACTGAGACTCAAACTCGGGACCTTTGCCTTTCGCGGGCAAGTGCTCTACCATCTGAGCTACCGAAGCACGACTCACGCCCGGTCTCACAGCTTTACTTCTGCTAGTATCTCGTCTCCTACCTTCCAAACTTTACAGAAGCTCTCCTGCGAACCTTGCAGAACTAGCACTCCTGAAAAAAGGATATTGCGGAGACATGGCTTAGTCACAGCCTGGGGGATGTTTCCAGAATGAGATTTTCACTCTGCAGCGGAGTGTGCGCTGATATGAAACTTCCTGGCAGATTAAAACTGTGTGCACCGACCGACACTCGAACTCGGGACCTTTGCCTTTCGCGGGCAAGTGCTCTACCATCTGAGTTTGGAAGGTAGGAGACGAGATACTGGCAGAAGTAAAGCTGTGAGACCGGGCGTGAGTCGTGCTTCGGTAGCTCCGATGGTAGAGCACTTGCCCGCGAAAGGCAAAGGTCCTGAGTTTGAGGCTCGGTCGGTGCGCACAGTTTTAATCTGCCAGGAAGTTTCATATCAGCGCACACTCCGCTGCAGAGTGAAAATCTCATTCTGGAAACATCCCCCAGGCTGTGGCTAAGCCATATCTCCGCAATATCCTTTCTTTCAGGAGTGCTAGTTCTGCAAGGTTCGCGGGAGAGCTTCTGTAAAGTTTGGAAGGTAGGAGATGAGATACTGGCAGAAGTAAAGCTGTGAGACCGGGTGTGAGTCGTGCTTCGGTAGCCCAGATGGTAGAGCACTTGCCCGCGAAAGGCAAAGGTCCCGAGTTCGAGTCTCGGTCGGTGCACACAGTTTTGATCTGTCAGGAAGTTTCATATCAGCGCACACTCCGCTGCAGAATGAAAATCTCATTCTGGAAAGTAGTGATAGTTGTTATTCTTTAGTATGTATACACGATTTCATTTGAGTAGCCTACAAAACATTCCTATTGTTCAGATGTGATTTTATAATTTGAAAACCTGCATATTGTATTTTTCAGTGAATCATACTGTACCTGCTACTTATAATTATTTTAAGTTTATGAATGTAAGTGAAAATGTGAACTTTTCAAGAAAGTTTGGTACCAACCTCATAACTTTTGTTGTTTTTATTATTATTGTGAATCTCTGCTTCAGTCCTCTTTTGACCACCAGAAATTGCTATCTACAGTGTACGCTAAGTAGACCTATGCCTCAATGCATTTCAGTAGAGCACACAACAGGACAGTGGGTTTTGCATAAACTGTAGGCACACTGGATGACATCAAGGATTGACGTTGAAGAGTATGACAGGCTGGAGTGCAACACCTTTGCCAAGTGGGACAAGACAGTATTTAACTCTCCCTTACATGCGCCACCATTTACATCCAATAAACACATTCAGACTGTGAATCCGCATTTCACTTCATTCTAGTTTGATGAACAATTTTAATACTGTGCTTAGGAAACTTAATATATTTGAACCTGAGTAATGTAAATAAATCATTGAACTCATACACATAATGTCTTTGAGCAACAAGTGTAAATAAATAGTTTTAAGTCATAATTCACCCTAAAATCAATAAAATGATTTGCTGATCACTGAAATTAACATTCATTCTATTTGCTGCAGTTTTTATAAATGCATATTAACCAACAGTTATTTTCAGAAAACAGTTCTTTATTCCCTCACTGTTGGTTTCAGGTAAATCATTCACAGGGGTTACTATTTCCACTGAACTCACTACACATGCATGCTGCGACATGTTCCAGGCACACAAATTTATTGCACACATTGCAAAGAAATCTTGTTGACCTGTTTTCCTTCCTATCACAGAAGTAGCATCTTCCTCTACTAGTTGCTTGTGGCACTCTGGGAGGAAATTCAGCTTTCCATAATCCCAAAATTTCTGTGATATTGTTCCTGATGTTTGCTGCTTTATTTAGCTGTTTTGACCTGCAATACCAAATAATCATGCAACAATTCTTTGGCAAGAAATTTTGATACTCTTTTCTGGGAATAGTTGTGTTTGAATTGTTCTTGTAGGTTACATATCCATTCATTCCAGCAATGTTTAGGTGAGATAAAAAAATTTAAATGCCACCTTCTGGTAATTCTTGTTACAGAGTATGTACATTTCATCACATCTAATTTATCCACACCAGATTTAGCACCATTATAAAAAGTGATTTTAAAAAAAAAAAAAAAGCAATTGTCATATTCTTCCTAACTACAAAAAATGCTGGAATCTAAAGGACAATTTTTTGCTACTGTCGTAAATGTAGGAATTTCATAATTATATTTATCAATTGTTCCAGTCATTGTCAGGTTGTCATTTCCCAACAAGTCAACCACAAGCAGAATTGATTATCACGTTACATTTCTGCCAGATTTGGATATGCATTTCACCATTCTTTTGACAACAGCATGTGGCGTGTTGTCACAGAGATATGTCACATCAACCTGCTTTCCATAATATATTTCTAAATGACAAGATAAAAGATCTTCGTATCTGTAAGTGTGAAAATTTTTGTCCGTATTTTGCCAGTTTTGATGGAATGTATTGTGCAAATCCACATCTGTCCCTGAATGCATCCAGCATTTCATCTACTGTTACTAGTTCTGATAAACTGTAATGTTTCTTGCCTTTCTCAATTGACTGATCAATCAAGAATCAAACAGTGGCTAATTTACATTTATTTCTGGTGAGCTTTGTTTCTGATGATGTCAAATCTCAAACACGTCAGCAAGAAATGAAATCAATTTACACCCATTGAAAGTCTGAAGTACTTCATTCCAGTACCACCTGCAATCCAGAGATCCTGTAAATTTGTGTTTGATATTCGTAGAGAACTCGCCAAGAAAAGAAGTCCTAAACATGCCTTGATTCCTGTAATATTAGTGTCTGCAGCATCCCTTTTCTGGAATATTTACAGCAAATTGTAGACATGTGAATCTTAGTACAGCAAACAATCTATTCTATAATTACATCTCCAAAGAAATGCTGTAAACAATCAACTGGATACTTGTGTTTTTTGCTTCGCCCATGACCCCAGAAAATATTTGACAACATTATGTTGAGCTCTTCATACTCTCCTGTTTTGAATTAGAGGTCAATGGTTCCATTGCATGCTGTCTTTCCCTACAGATAAGTCAAATTTATTGACAGTATCAGTCTCATCCAAAGACTGTTCACTTTCAGAATCACTCTAGATCACTACAATATTCATTAACGAGCTCTTCTTCCAATCATTTCAACAGCTGCTTGTCATCCACCAGTCTCTTGAAATTAATAAAAAACAAAACATCACTGAGTAACCAGTGTTGGTCAATGAAAAAGTTCAAAATTGTATGACAATTAGGGTAAATAAATTTTATATATAAAGAAATGCATAAACAACATTTCTAAATGTTATTATAGTATTGTTGTTTGTTGTTGTTGTGGTCTTCAGTCCTGAGACTGGTTTGATGCAGCTCTCCATGCTACTCTATCCTGTGCAAGCTTCTTCATCTCCCAGTACCTACTGCAACCTACATCCTTCTGAATCTGCTTAGTGTATTCATCTCTTGGTCTCCCTCTACGATTTTTACCCTCCACGCTGCCCTCCAACACTAAATTGGTGATCCCTTGATGCCTCAGAACATGTTCTACCAACCGATCCCTTCTTCTAGTCAAGTTGTGCCACAAACTTCTCTTCTCCCCAATACCTTCACATTAGTTATGTGATCTACCCATCTAATCTTCAGCATTCTTCTGTAGCACCACATTTCAAAAGCTTCTATTCTCTTCTTGTCCAAACTATTTATCGTCCAAGTTTCACTTCCATACATGGCTACACTCCATACAAATACGAGGGCCGTTCAGAAAGTAACCTCTGGTTGATTTAAAAAAATACACCAAGTTAAATAAAAATATTTTAATATATACATCTTACAACTACATCTTTGCACTATTTTTCTACATAGTCTCCATAGCGATTGAGGCACTTATCGTATCTCTTCACAAGCTTTGAAATTCCTTCTGCATAAAAATCACCCGCTGTTTCGACTCAGGTCTTTCAGTGCTCTGTCAAACTCTTCACGCAGTATTATATCTCCCATATCATCTTCATCTACTTCCTCTTCAATTTCCATAATATTGTCCTCAAGTACATCGCCCTTGTATAGACCCTCTATATACTCCTTCCACCTTTCTGCTTTCCCTTCTTTGCTTAGAACTGGGTTTCCATCTGAGCTTTTGATATTCATACAAGTGGTTCTCTTTTCTCTGAAGGTCTCTCTAATTTTCCTGTAGGCTGTATCTATCATACCCCTAGTGAGACAAGCCTCTACATCCTTACATTTGTCCTCTAGCCATGCCTGCTTAGCCATTTTGCACTTCCTGTCGATCTCATTTTTGAGACGTTTGTATTCCTTTTTGCCTGCTTCATTTACTGCATTTTTATATTTTCTCCTTTCATCAATTAAATTCAATATTTCTTCTGTCACCCAAGGATTTCTACTAGCCCTCGTCTTTTTACCTACTTGATCCTCTGCTGCCTTCACTACTTCATCCCTCAAAGCTACCCATTCTTCTTCTGCTGTATTTCTTTCCCCCATTCCTGTCAATTGTTCCCTTATGCTCTCTCTGAAATTCTGTACAACCTCTGGTTCTTTCAGTTTATCCAGGTCCCATCTCCTTAAATTCTCTCCTTTTTGCAGTTTCTTCAGTTTTAATCTACAGGTCATAACCAATAGATTGTGGTCCGAATCCACATCTGCCCCTGGAAATATCTTACAGTTTAAAACCTGGTTCCTAAATCTCTGTCTTACCATTATATAATCTATCTGAAACCTGTCAGTATCTCCAGGCTTCTTCCATGTATACAACCTTCTTTCATGATTCTTGAACCAAGTGTTCATTGTGATTAAGTTGTGCTCTGTGCAAAATTCTACCAGGTGGCTTCCTCTTTCATTTCTTACCATCAATCCATATTCACCTACTACGTTTCCTTCTCTCCCTTTTCCTACTGCCGAATTCCTGTCACCCATGACTATTAAATTTTCGTCTCCCTTCACAGTCTGAATAATTTCTTTTATTTCATCATACATTTCATCTATTTCTTCGTCATCTGCAAAGCTAGTTGACAAATAATTATAGTATTAAAGACCCAATGGCAGAAATGAAGAACTGACTCACAAGTATGCATGCACATGGACTGACACTCCACATCTTACCAGTTTGCTGCTTCAGACAATAATGACTGTCTCCAAGTATTGCCACTGATTTTTTTAAGGTAGCTTGGGAAGGTAGAAAAAGCCACTAATGGAAATCTCAAATTTGTAATTAATTGTTGATGGAAGAAAAAACTGCAATGCTTGTAATGGGGGGTTAATGTTACGTGGGAGCAGATTTTTATTTCACAGATGTGAATTTCCAAATTTTGATTGTTGTTTTGGTTTATTTCATAGTAATTCATTGTTTGTTTTATTTTTTAATACTTATTCTTTCACTCTCTGCTCCTCCCCCCGGCCCCTCCCTCCCTGCCCCCTGTATCTAAGCAACACACACTAACACACATGCAGGTGGGGAAAAACTTTTTCTTGAGCAGATTACATACTACAGTAAATATTTAAACTCCTACTTGTAAAACCTGCTGTTCTCTCTTTATTTTAGTAAAAGTGAAGTAATTGTAATTATGAATATGTTTCCTTTACAGATGGGCCATTTTGCTTCTGTATGAATGCAAACAACAATACATATGCGTGCCTAAGAACCATTAACGCAACTCACAATTTCCTGTACTGTGAGTTTGTGACAGGGCTGATAACGTTCTACAATTTGAGAATAGGTAAAGCTGCTTTTCCATTTTTATATCTACACATAAATATATTACAGTAATTGCCTCACTGTGCACATGCGCGCGCTTTCACACACACACACACACACACACACACACACACACACACACACACACACACACACACAGCATCCCTATGTGGTGAAGTGTCCATGTTTTCATATAACCATAATTTATATTACATTGAGAATGAGAATTCTATTATCGTGTATTGTTACTGTTATTGTATGACACAGCTCTCCATGCTAGATAATCCTGAGCAAGCCTCTTCATCTGTGTATGAATACTGCAGACTACATCTATTTGTACCTGTGTCCTGTACTCAAGCTTTGGTCTCCCTCTACAAGTTTTATCCCTGCACTTCTCTCCGTCACTAAACTGTCAATTTCATGCAGTGCAGAAATAAATCACAGCTTACTTGCTGCTAGCTACTTTTAACTTTCAGAAACAATAAATGGGTTAAAAGTAGGATGGTTTCCGAGTAAATAGGACTTTTCACCCAGCAGAAGTGCCTACGTGAAAAAAAAAAATTGGTAGGTAGTAGATGGTGTCTTGGAAGTAAGGCGGAAGTAATCAGAAAATGGAGTTCTTTCTTGTATGACTCTTTGTCTGCAACAGAATGCATATTATTGTGAAACTTAGTTACAGATTGAAACTGTTTGCCAAGTGGAACTACAAGTGGGATCTTTGTCTTTTGAGGGTAATCCTTTTATCATCTGAGATATCTAGACATGACTGACAACGTCATCATATACACCAACTTTTGTCTCCTCTTCCCTCCCAAGTTCCACAGAAGCTCTCCTGTGTACATCAGTGGGCTAACGTTACTGGGAGTATGGATATGATGTACAACGGCTTAGCCACAGAGGCCAACGGCCTCGGCACAGTGGTAACACCGGTTCCCGCCAGATCACCGAAGTTAAGTGCTATTGATGTGACTTCTGAAGTGCTATTGCTCTGGGCTAGCACTTGGATGGGTGAACATCCGGTCTGCCCAGTGCTGTTGACAAGCAGGGTACACTCATTCCTTGTGAGGCACACTGAGGAGCTACTTCATTGAGAAGTAGCGGCTCTGGTCTCATAAACTGACACATGGCCGGGAGAGTGGTGTGCTGACCACATGCCCCTCCCTATCCGCATCCAGTGACGCCCGTGGGCTGAGGATGACATTGTGACTGGTCGGTATCATTGGGCCTTCCAAGACCTGTTTGGACAGAGTTTAATTTAGGCTTAGCCACAGCCTTGAGTTTGTTTCTAGGACAAATCTTTCACTCTACAGTGAAGTTTACACTGCTGTAAATTTCTTGACAAATTAAAACTTACTTTTTTTTTTGCATTGGGGTTCATATAAAGACCCTTTACTATTTGTTTGATTTGTGGAAGCAAGCACCACAATTTTTCTTCTGCAAGAAGCAGTAGTAGATATACAATAAAAAGAGATGCTTAAAAAATGGGTTACTACTTTTGATAATTTTTCAGGATGAATGTGAGAACAAGAGGATGAATATACACAAAAATGATTCTTACAACACACAAAAATGTTTCTTAGAAGCCACATACTTTCCTACCACATTTACTATTTAAAATTATAGTCATCATCTAAGCCATATTGAAGCACCGTATACTTAAACAGCCAAATCCAGCTGCTGACAGAAAAGCTCTTCATCCAGAAATGGTTCTGACTATTGGCCACATGGAAGTAATTCCATAGCTCATCAGTAGTGCCGCATAACTTATTATTTGGAAATAAACAGTTTTTTAAATGAATCGGAGTAAACTCAGTATTTGATAAAAAAAAAAAAAAAAAAAAAAAAGTGTAATCAAGTCGTATCTGTGAAATTTTAAGCCTGAGAGTGTCTCAAGGTTGTTGTCATTATGATTATCATCATAATCATCATCATCAATGAAGATTAAACTGCCTAAGATTTTTTCCACCCTCAAATACTTGTTCAGTCTGTTTTCTTTGAACAGCCAATCTTATTCTTCCTTGTTTTAGTTTATACAGTTTAGCTGCGCGACTTGGTGTTCAGCTTTCCTGTTAGATGCTCTTTCAATTTGTACCTGCACTTAACTTTTTTGTTTTGATTAAATATGTTTAATTCTTATAATAAATCTATAGCGACAGTTGAAAATTTGTCATGTCGTCACTGGAACTCTCCTGCTTTTTGTAAGCAGTCACCTTAACCGTTAGGCAAGAGTCAAACTGTCATTGTCACTGATTTTCCACTTAATGATTTCTGAACACTACTGCTAGAGGTTCTTCCACAGAGTACGTAACTGTAGCACCACCAAGAGACTGGAGTTGATAGAGTCAAAGCCAGTATGTCTCCTTTAATAGCCCAATAGTTAAGGCAATGTTTCACAAAAAGCAAGAAATTTGGGTTAGAGTCCATATCTGACACATTTTCAGTATTCATTATAGGTTCATTACAATGTAATTTCATAATAACTTAATGACTGGCAGGGATACCATTTCATGTCACTGCCTATTCACTGATTTCATACTCATCAATCCATTCATTTCATTTCAGTGCATTTAATTCATTTCACATTTAATTCTTTCCTTACATCTTCAGTTCTTTTCCTATGAAATGATACACAACCAGCAACTGCTCTCAGAAATCTCATCTTCTATAATTTTGATATATTGTTTAGTAAATGTCCAATATTCACAGCCATATAACAATGTTGGCACTGGTATTGCTTTATGTAGTTTAAGCAATGTCTCTCTTCTGTTACTTTTAATTGTGTCTCATTGTGCTGCCTATGTACTGGAATGTATTCCTGTAGCTGTCTATTCACATTATCATTTGGTGTGTAACTACTGTTTCATCATATTTGTTAACTTTATCCATTTTTTTCAATATTAATAACATTTTGAACCTAACTGGTTCGCATCCTATGAATGTCATCACTTTTGTTCTTGATGTGGATTTATTTAAATTATATTCATGTTCAGAAAAAGAAGGAAAAAGAAACAGAACACCTTGAACAACTAGAGATAGGACATTCATATTCAAAGGACTTGTACATTACTATGTTCTGCAGAAATGATTGGCATTTCAGTCACTTCAGTTCAGCATGTGTGTCCTGTTGCCTAGTAGGCACAGGATCTGCCATGGACCCTGATCACTGCCCAATGCATGATGACACTGGCAGGTGTGAGGCATGAATGGTGTCCAGTGGTATAGCCATCCATGCTGCATTCACCTGGTTCCATAGTTCATCTGTGGTGGTTGGCATTGAGTCACAGTGCTGCACCCATCATTTCACCAAATCCCACACATTTTCGATTGGCGACATGTCTGGTGAGCCAGGGCAAAAGACTCGCATCCTATGACACCAAGAAGGCATGTGATCGAGCAGCAACATGTGATCATTCATTGTCTTGCTGAAAAAATGGCATCTGGGGTGTTGTACAGAAAGTGTATGGCTAGGGGTCACAGAATGTCATTCACATAGGTCACAATGGCCACAGTGCCCTGGACATGCACCAACTGTGGTTTGTTTTTGTATCCAATAGCACCCCACACCACAAGGCCTTGAGCTGGTGCTGTATGTCTTGCTTGAATGCTGTCATTGTGATGCCCGTGCAGCTTTCTGTGGCAAGCCAAAATCAGGCCATCATTGCCAAACAAACAGAATATGGATTCATTCAAAAACACCATCTGATGCTATTCTTGTCCTCAGTGAGATTGTTCCATACACCATTGCTCTCTAGCATGTTTCTGCACATTCGTCAAAGGTAGGCAGAGAAGTAGATGATGCACACATAATCCATGCCATAATAAACGGTGATGGACTGCCACCCCTGATAGTGCATGAGGTGTTACACTGTTCCATTTTTGCACGAGATCTGAGGAGAACACAGATCTGTTCTGCAATGCCATTAGGATGAGGGGTCAATCTTCTTGGCGAGTGGTGCGACCTGACCCATCTCCTTGTGTTCTACAGCCTTCCATGAACCATTCTGTACACATCTGTTGCACTGCCAAAACACAGTAATTTCCTGGATGGATTTATCATGTTCTCTCAAGCCAATAATATACTCTCTTTTGAACTCACTGATTTGACAGTACGATTCACGCATACATCCTTGAGGTATACTGCATGTCTGCTCAAGTCACACTGATCAATTACCTTCAGATTATAGTGACAACGAGAACCACAGACATATTTTACTGATAGGTCATGTTGTGCCGCAATACCGATGTTGACCTTGAACCTCCAGGCTAACATGGTTCAAATGCTAATCCTTTCTGCATAAAGTACTAATGTACATGTCCTGTGAATATGAACATCCTATCTCTAGTCCTTCAAGGTATTCTGTTTTTTTTCTGGATATGAGTGCACATTCATTTGCTACTTTCACAAGCAGGTACATACTATATTGTAGATCATCTTCAGTTACACCTAAAATTTTTTGCTCATCTGCAAAGAGCATTGTGTCTGGAGTAGTTTTAAATATTTTAAAGTGTCAATATAAATATGGCATGGGAAGTTCTGACAGAAAGTAAATAATTTAGAGGTAAAGATAACAGCTCACAAAATAGTAGAAATGTTGAGTCAGAACTTTGATAGCTTTTGGACAAATCAGTTTTTGAGCTATAGTATACTTAAAAAAAGCACCTGTATGGCTACATTGTGCTGGCTGAATAGATAGAGCCAGGACTGCAGTTCTGCAGGTTGACTGGGGTGAGGGATTGTGTCAGATGGTGTGGGCAAAGGGAGAATGGAGCTTGGGGAGTATTGGGAAAGGGTGGGCTGACATTTTGGAGGGGGGGCAGCAGGTGCAACAGATAGGAATGCAAGAGGGAGAGAAAGTAGGTTCACAGGGTTGGAACGTGATACATGGGCATTGGCAACAGTGAGTTTATGCAACACATGATGACGCTGGTGTGGGGAAGCGGATTATGTGGCTGTGACAGAACAGAGGAAGGCAAGACAGAGAAAGGGGATGTGAGTGCAAGATGAGTGAAGTTAGCGTCTCGAGGCAGGGTGGAGGTCGATGTAGGGCAGGGGATTAGTGGAGACAGGAGGAGTGCAGGAATGAAGGATGTGTTGCAAGGGCAATTCCTGCCTATGTAGTTAGGGGAAGCTGAAGTTCCAGGGAAGGATCCAGATGACATGAGATGCGAAGCAGCCCTTGAAATTGAGCATGTTGTGCTCAGCAGCATATTCTGCCAGTGGGTGGCCAATTCTGCTCTTGATCACAGTTTGACGATGGCTATTCATTTGGATGGAGAGCTGATTGGTGGTTATGTCCACAGAAAATACTGTGCAGAAATTACAGCAGAAATGGTATTTGATATGGCTCTGCCTCCGATGGAACAATATTAGCCTCTGACAGGAATAGAGTAGGAAGTGCTATATGGATGAATGGGTCAGGAATGGTACCTGGGCCTTCCAACGGGTATGGCCTATGTGGCAACGGGTTGGGAAAGGGTATGACACACCCACCTCCAACCTGCACTGCTCATCCTGCACCCACAAATTCTTCCCCACAGTCTCCTGTTCCTCTGTTATATCACTTTCTTCCATTCCATTGCCCCACATTCATTGTCATGCACTGTATGAACTTATTATTGCCCTTGCCCATGTGTCACATTTCTTACACGTCAGTTACTTCCTCTAACCACATTTTTATTCGGTACACCAGCTACCTCCCTCCAAGCCATCAGCCACCCTTTCCCAAATGTCCTTGCCTCTCCTCACATCCTTTCTCACCTCACTCACTTGACACTGTGTGTGTGTGTGTGTGTGTGTGTGTGTGTGTGTGTGTGTGTGTGTTTTATTTTGCAACTAGGGCTTTCTTTTCAAGAACATAGGTTCACCTAAGTCACAGTTAAGAGTGAGATTATGTCCACAGTGGTATCCATATTATATGTCTTACAGCATTGTAGTATATTGGCTACTAAAATACATATAGCTAGACCACTAGTCACTATAAAACATTATCGTCACAGGAGATCATATGATTACTGATACTATTTTGAATTATTGGACGAACCAGGATTGTCTATGATGTAATTATGGTGAATTTATGTCTATTACGACCAGAAATGGATGTTCCTTGGGATGGCTGTTGATACTGTATAAGATATTGCAACATTAACTGAAATTAACAAAGCAAACTATACAGTGTGTCACAAACATAATATCATTATTTATAATCATATTAGCATATTTTAAAATGATGATTACTGTGCTACAAAGCACGCTCCAACTTATATTTTGGTATGTCAATGTCTACATCCATGTAGGTATAGCTACAAATAAGAATGCCATTATTTACAATGATATTAGCATTATTTTAAAGTCATTATTACTGTGCTACAAAGCATGCTCCAACTTATATTTTGGTATGTCAATGTCTAAATCCATGTAGCTACAGCTACAAATAAGAGATTTGCCACCTACATACGGATTGATCGTACCTGATGTGGCTGACTGCAAGACAATAGGCATTGTAAGAAAATTTGAAACAATCTGCACATCATAAGTAACTGTTGAGACTAATAATATATTCTGATTGTTGATGTCATCAGCGAGATTCATCATCAGACACCAGTATGAGTACAAGAATTTTAGTGTGGCAGCTGCCAAAAAATATTACCAATAGGAAGCACAAAAAATTATTCATAAATATATGATAATTCAGTGCATATAATATATTGCTATTGCTGTCCACACAGATCCATTTCAACAGTGGAATCGAGTCCATTCTCTAAACACTTCTGAGCTGTCATATCTGCATGACCAGCTGGAAAAGCTGAAGGGTTGTCGTGGTAGTGCACAGTGCACTGTTGGGAATGCAGCTGCTGATGCGCAGCTTTACAGGAGGCACAAGCATGTACACTTTCAAGGTATGGAGTACATTGATTTGTTTGAAATTTTCAATCAAATTTAATAAACTACTTCTTAGCATTGATTTGAGACATTTGGTAATGTACACAGTGAAATCTCCTGTAAACAATTAAGCACAGTCTATAACTCACAGTAAAAAAAAAATTCTTATTACCTGATTTCTACATAATTTATATAAAGTATAAAAAAACCATGATGAAATCTTATTGTAAAAACTATCTATCACACACGCTACATAGTGAAAATCATCTTGAAGTTCTGACACACAGTTTTTATGAAAAACATTTTGATGTGAAATCACCACAATATGCTAAAATTTTTTATAGTTCTACGCTTTTTTTTTTTTTTTTTTTTTTTTTTTTTTTTTTTTTTTTTTTTTTTTTACACACACAAAGTCATATTATATAATGAGGCTATCCAATTTCGTTAAGATATATAAACTGTGGCAAAGAAATTTAGTTTAAGAATAAGAATAACATAGTGTTATGGCAAGTTTTAGAGAGAAAGTATTCCTAGCTGTTCATGTATTGGATAAACTACTTCCAGAGTTGTACTTTGGAATAAGTTTTTTAAGGTACAAAAATGTGTTACAGGACACTGTATATCACAAATTCAGGTGTATTTTCTCTTTGACTCATAATGACTTAGGTTCATGTAGTCAATTAATGATGTGTATCTAGAAACCATGAAAATAGGTCATTGTTATCACCTCTGTATGTGTTTCATTCTCCAAAAAAGACATCTTAAATTCAAGGAAAATTTAGTTATATAATCTGCTATTTCACTTAGTCAACATTTTCCTCTACATTAGATGCAAATATCCTTTTGTACTATTTGGGCCACTCATTATCACAGGATACTTGAATGTTCTGCATTGGAGAAAGAACTTCAGAATGTACTTTATATTCATATAATCATTTTTTTCAAACTTGATGAGGTACTTATTTTAGACTCTTTTTGACATGATAGATAGTAAAGCAGCTGACACAATCAGATTAAATGACAAAATTAAGGTGCCAACTTAATGGTGAAATTAACAGAAATTGTTTGATTTTTCTTTTATGAACTGGTATCTATTTGCTGGGAGACCTGGACATGGCTGGTGAACTTATTAATATGCTTAATGAACATCTTAACAAATGCAAAATATAAAATAATAAATTGCGTAGTTGGCCTTGCATTATACAATGGAGAATCTGACACTTTCCCCTGTCCTTTGTTAATTTTTTGGTCATTAACTGTCTTCTGTAATTTAACCACCCTCCCTTTTGATCACCTCCTACATTCATTGTTTGTCTTATGAATTTCTTTCAAGATCCCAGTCTAGATAGGCCATCGGCTAAGCACATCATCAGTGAGTCAGTTCTCATGCTAACTCCAAATAAACAGAGGAAGAAGTTATCAAAGTGAGTAAATGAAAAAAACTATAAATTTAACCTGTCAGTATGTCACTCTCAGATACATTTTAAAGCTCACTCTTAAACTGGAATGCACGTAAAGAGATTTTAATGTAAGATCATAGATACGGAAGTAAATTCTTATTCCTTTAGCATAGATAATTACATCATTTGGCACAGAAGTTTCATGTTACTTAATTCACTAGGGATTTTCTCTGAGCTTCTGCATGGCTGAATCATTTCATAGTTACTTTCATTAAAAATAAACAAACAATGGCTTAGCATTTATTTCAGACAAAAAATAATTGAACAGTCCTGCTTTCATTGTCATTTGTATCCCTTGCATGGGATGGGATGCTTTACAACAATGCTACGTAGTATATGCATCACTGAAAATGGCTTTGTTCCTCTGAAATTAGTTGCAGTCCCACTGCCAGCTGGCAGAGGCTTTTGAAATTAACCTTTAAGAAGCAACAGTTATTAATGTAAATTCATTTTCCATAATATACCACAGCAGAAATGCATCTGCTAATCAGTTAGTGTAATAGAAACATGGAATTTAAACATCTGCATCTTTTTAAGTCTTGTGAGCTAAGGTAAATATTTAAAGTAAAAATTAAAACAGTAATACCAGTGACTGAAATGCTACAGAATCATCCAGTTAGATGCAAATGGATTATTAGGGAACTCGAAGTTTCATAATGAACAAATAATTATGGAAAACAGCTAATGATTTCACAAAAAATGACACTAATAGCAAGTGTGAGGGGAAACACAAAGAAGGGTGTTTAATAATCGAGTAAGAAATGGTAACAGGAAGACAGGATGTAGCCCAAGTGAAAACTGAGAAAGTAACATTTACCCAATATTGTAAGCTAGATCACAAAGATAATCAATGTTTGAAAAGAAGCTACATTCAGATAGTTGATGTGTGCCAAATTGTATTGGAAATAAAATTACCTTTTATAACTGCAACAAAAGGTTATGAGACTCCGAATGATTTGTTAAGTTACCAGAATCTACTGTTATGACTCATAGTATGTCCAATAACTTGTACTGCTGACTGTTACAGTCAGAGTCACAAACATTGCGGGTCAAGTTTATGCTCATTCTTTATCAGTATTCTCTGACAGCCAGTGAGTGTTCAGTAATGTCCTGAGCACTCTGCCACGAATGTTGTAGCCAGTGCAAGAACCGAACATGACTGAAGTATAATGGTGCAGAAGGGAAACATGGATTATTCTTGTTTGTGAGGATGGGTTCGAGTCTTCTGTGGGCATTGCATGGGTTTGCAGATGGTTTGGAGACAGATGTGATGTGTGGGAAAGCTGCAGACAAACCAGCTGTGATGAACAATAGTCCTTTACTAATTTATTTTCTCAAACAGTCTTCTGAGTGTGCTCTATTTTCTGGCACACTCAGGTGTTCCCTCATAATATCCAGCACTGTAGCTACAGGCGACAGTGTACGGCGAGTGGAGTGGACAGAGTGCTGAGCTGGCATCTCTGGCATTCTGGCTGGGACTGTAATACCTGGCCATAGGTGCTATGGATATGGAGTGTCACAGACATCTATTCCACTGCATAAAGTCAGTGTCCCTGGTACATAGTGACAGCTTTGCTCTGAGTCATAGTCTGGAGTGACACTGAAGAGCATGGGCAGACACAATGTTGGTTGCTTGAGCTGGGAAGACAGGCAGTGAGTGTGACCCAGTGGTGGCAGAATTACAGTGATGACTCTGATTGACAGAGACTAGGCATCACATGTTGCCCAGCTGGCCAAAACATGACAAGCTAGTTTGGCAGTGGTTAAATACTGCTGTTCCCTGCTAATTTCATACTAACAGCAATGTACCTGGGTCGCACCAATTGTTCTGTGCTGGATGATGACCCCATTGTCTTAATTGGCTGCAATACCTTCTACAGGCTGGCCTGATGTCTCTCAACACAGAAGTGTTGCGAAGATGCTGAAAACACAGTCCATTGGCCAGCTGCGACCGACTCTGATTGTGGCTTGATTTTACCATGGTGCTCCTCTACTGGTTCCATGTCTCATTTATAACTTTTTATCGTTACAATTTCCTTCCTTCCATGAAGAAAAATTCACCACATTTCCACTTTCATTCATATCACTTCGCCCTCTCAACCATGGAGTCCAAACATTCTTCTCTGCACATTGTTTACTTCAGGTCACTTTTAATCCTTTTAGCAGGTATGGCATTTCAGGTTGTGGAAGGGTAATGGGAACCAGGAAGGCATTTTAACTTATTTACTTTTTGCATGCTAAATTCGTGTCTCCCACATTTGCCTATTACATACATCATATTCCTCCAACAGTTCAAATGAAATACTCAAATACTGCATTATGTTATACCCCGCATGTGCACAAATAATATGACACATTATCTGGGGTTAACATAAAAAAAAGACATCACTTATCCTGCACACTTCTCATTTTGTTAATCTATATGCATACTATTCTGTTACTTTATCACTGTGAGCAAGCAAATAGTGAAAACTACCTGCAACAACCTACCATTATCAACTAACAAGGAGAATACATGTATTGTGGCTACACTCTACCTTAACCTAGGTGGAACCGGACTGACCTATGCAAACAGAGTGATTCGTGCACAGCCCGCTTGCTTAGTGATACTGGCCTGTGTGAACTATGTGATATGTGTATTGTCCTTTTGTTCCACGTTCTTATATGTTAGCAATTCAGAAAAGTTTTTTTGCAATAGTAAGAGAGCTATGGTAAAGTTGTTTTTGTCACTGTTTGAAAATGTCATGACTTGGGAATCTGTACCAACTTTCTTCCTCTTTTTATCCTGTATTCCTCTCTCTCTGGCAGATTTATACCACAGACCCAGCTATAGGTGCTATACAAGCCTCACCTGTGCTGTACATTAATCTTGCAATTTCCTGACTATGGACGCCCCACCTGTGCCATACAATAAAAAATCGCTTTAATTCCTTTACTTCTACATCTCTTCCAACATCTACTAGAGTTTCCCACTATGTCACTTCTTTTGTTCAGTCGGCTGTTGCTGGTGGGTTTACTGCTATCATGAAAATTGCTTCTCAAGGGACATGGAGCGGTTCAACTAATAATGTTAGGTTTGATGACCATCTCACATACGTGTGGTATCTCTGCATGTAGGCTGCTTTAAGACAATGCTGAATGAAGACAGTAAAACCTAACCAAACAATACCATTGCATCTCTTTATTCTCATTCTAAGCCACTGGCACTGTATCATGACTTAAACTCACATTAATGAACTAAGTAGTACCTGTTAACTATTTTCTCTGGGTGTCACATTTTCCAGGTTACACCTCCTAATATTCCTGACTTGGCCATGACCTTAAACCCTATGTTATGACTATATTTGATTACTGATATACATGTTACTTTTATCGCCCTTTGTCATCCAAAAACACTTACTCTATGAAATTCTTTATTTGCAGAAAAAATTATGCCTCTTCTGAATCACCATTACAAAATTATGATGTTTTCATAGTATCCAAGTTTTCTATGCCTGAGTCAAACACATTCTCAGGCTGGTTAATGCACTTTTTATGGCAAAGCCAACATACTATGGGATATGGGCAATGCATGGGGTGGAATGTCAAGGTAAATTTCACTGGGTGTATATCATTAGATTTAACAGTTCAGCCCTTCATCTCTTACCAAACACTACAGTGGGATATAACCCAGACATTATGAAAAAAGGTATGGGAACATCAAACCAAAGGATGTATGGAATTCCAGGTGTGAAAATAAGAAGGTTTGTACTGCTACTTACGTATATTATTGCCCCTGTAACATTACTGCTGTTAGTCCTCTGCTATCAGCGTGCTGTATATCTTCCTGGTTGCCGTTAATCCATCAGTTCCCAAAGCAATCCATATTCTGTTACAAACTGTAACAGTGCAGAAATGGAATGTGGATAATTCTTGTTTATTAGGATATGCCCAAGTCCTCCATGGGCATTGTAGATCGTTTGGGGACAGGTGTGAAATGTGAGAAAGCTGCAGACAAACCGGTGGAAAGCCGCAGACAAACCCCCAGCTGCCTGAAACATGATGATCTGGTTCGACTGCAGTTAAACACTGCTGTTTCCTGCTGATTTCAAAGTAACAGCAGTGTTCCTGGGCCACACCAATTGTTCTGCACTGGGCAATGAACCCGTTATCTTAATCAGCTGCAATAACTCTTGAGGACTAGCCCAGTGTAGTCTGTCAACACAGAGGCATCCTGAAAATGCAGTCCTTTGGCCAGCTATGACTGACTCTGGCTGCAACTCAATTTTGGCATAGTGCTCCTCTGCTGGTTCCAACTTAGATTTATAATTTTTATCCTATACAATAGCAAGTTATTTACTGAGTTTTTATTCCTTTGATTGTGAGTTCTAATAAGCAACAAATTGTACATAACCAAGTGAGAGAGAGAATTTGTAGCATACAGTTTCTTCAAGTGCAAAGTTCCTCTATTTGTTTACTGCAACTGTTGCTGTCTGTGCCTCGACCTGTACTGACCACCATCGTTCATGATTCTGACTATAGAGCAGGCAGCTTTCATCCTTATTGGAAGTTTTATGGTAATCAGTACATGTCACTGGAGGGGTTCAGCGACAACTTCATAAATTGGCTGCACAGATTCAAGTGTGACCACTATTTACCTTTTTTTCCTAGTTCATAGTGGTAAACCTATACTTTGCTAGTATGGCTTCAAATATGTAGCTGCCAATTTTTGTACAGTGTTGCTCCTCTGAGTAAATCATGAAATCTGAAAGTACTGTGTATTTCAGCTGCATAATGATCGCTCTGGTAGGAACGGGAAATGTTTATGGTAGTATGGACCTCATTTTATGGTGCAGTTAAAGAAAAACACAGACGCATTATAAGACCACGATCAAAAAGAAGTAATTTTGTGACTGGATGCCTCATCAATTTTGGTCAGGCCAGAAAAGTCTGAGAGGAGTGTTCTGCTAGTTACTTCAAGGACTTCATCCTATTATTGTTTCTTTGATATTTAGAAAGGTCATCATTCAGGTATAATGGTGCCAGGATATCCCAGAAATAATCTTCTATATGAGCTTGGTAGAGCAGCTGCAGGAAAAGGGAAAAAGTGTCCCCCCCCCCCCCCCCTTTCCATTCTTCGGCCTGAAGGCCGTACAGCCAAAAGGGAAGGGAAGGTTTGAATATTAGCTGTCTTTGACAGTACTCCTTGAACTTTCAAATCAATCCTTTTTTTTGGAAAAGATTAATGTTCACATTATTTACTTATACAAAAAGTTTTTACAAGTGTATGCAGAAGCTGAATAAGGTTTTTGATAGGGCAGTTGGACCTACATGCTCTTTCTTCCTTTTTGTAGCATGAGCAATGTCACTTGCAGCTTGTGAAACATTGACTATCTCTGATGATTCTATCTGACCGACTGAGCTTTTCAAATGTTTGATATGCCAAGGAAAGATTAAATATTTCAAACTTCACAGTGTGTTCCAAGGACGGACACACACACACACACACACACACACACACACACACACACACACACATACACACACACACACATACACACACAAAAAAGAACAACGAACCGAAGATGATATTTAAATGACAAATAAATTTGTAAAAACAGCAAAAAGATGAAATTCTTGCAGAAAATTAAGAAATCTAAACTGTATCATCAATAAACTTGAATCAGATTAAACCTTGGTAGCCTAAGGATCCTTGAAAGATATCTTAACCAATCAATAAAGAATAAGGAAGCATATGATAAAATCTTTCAGGTGACTGTGGCTCAACAAGAATTTATCAATTAGCAAAGATGAGATCATCTTCAGCTTTTCAATGAAATGAGGTACATATGGCATAAAAAGCTTAACCTTCAATCAAAATCTTTGCCCTACCTCCAACTTATTTACTGTAAAACAGGTCCAAAACTTCATCACTTCTATATGAGCTATTTTAAAAGGTCACCTCAATTGTGAAATCTGGCCAGTATACAAACAGAACATCACTCGTTCTAATCAGTCACTACTTATGCATACATAATCAACTGTGAGGTTACCTTTACTTATCAGAATAAAGTACTGAAGAGAATCTGCTGATGAACAAATCTAACTGAAAAGGCTCTCATCAAGGACAAACTGTGCTGTACAAATAGTCTACAGCAAAAAAATCCTCTTGAGCGTATTCTGAAACACTACACACTTGGCTGTTTTTCTGTTACTCAGATAACCTGTAATTACCATTATCAGTCCTTCTGCTCCCAAGATTTGAAAACAGGAAATGGACTTCCAATGAATACTCCACTATTTTTATGTTCTGTGATCTGTCTTTTATTTTACTCATATAATTCTTTTTTTACCATACCTCCCAAGTTAAAAGATGTAACTATTTACCCGAACATAGTAAATTGCTTCCGAGTTTCATTTTTCACATTTGGCAATGTAAGTGCTTGGAGCTCACCATTCATAACTGGTACTGCCCTACAAGTGATTTTTGATGGGTTGTTCTTTTGGCCTAGGACTAAGTAAATTTCTCCTTGTCCTCTACAGTTTATAATTTTCTATACCTTTATAGCATGGTAGCTTCACCTTCTAATAAAGGTGCTGTTGATTCCGAACCAAAGCTCAAATTGTCATTTTCCACTTTTTCATATGCGTGTCATATCTCTCTCAGTATTTTACTATTGCATTCAAAATGAATGTGATGGTAAAGTAGTTATGGCTTTTGACTTGTATCTGGAAGAAAAAGGTTTCAAACTCTTGTACATCCTACATAAAATCACTAATGGGTTGAATACTTGTACCCAGTAACTTGTTGACCAGTCATGTGTGGCGGTAGAAGACAGCAAAAGTAAAGCCCATGTTTTAAATTTCGCATTTAAGAAATCTTTCACATAGGAGAATTGTATAAACATACTGTAGTTTGGCCGTTGCACAGTCTCCCATAAGGAGGACGTAGTAATTAGCATCACTGGTATAGTGAAACAACTGAAAGAGTTGAAAGAAAATAAGTTGCCAGATCCTGATGGAATCCCTACTCCGTTTTACAGAGAGTACCCTACAGCATTGGCTCCCTGCTTATCACAATCTCTCACCCCAGCACAAAAGTACCAAATAACTGGATAAAAGCACAGGTTACTCCTGTATATAAAAATGGTAAGAGACAGGACTCACAAAATTACAGACCAATATCTTTAACATCAGTATGCTGCAGAATCATTGAACATATTTCAGTTCAAATACAATAAATTTCCTTGAGTTGGAAAAGCTTCTCTCCACAGATCAGCATGGCTGTGGAAAGCATCGCTCATGTGAAATGGCATCGCTCATGTGAAACTCAGCTTGCCCTTTTCTCACACGAGATCTTGCAAATCGTGGATGAAGGGCAGATTCCACATTCCTAGATTTTCCTAAAAGCATTTGACACAGTGCCACACTGCCAACTGCTAATGAAGGTACACGCATACGGAATAGGTTACCAGGTGCGTAAGTGGATCGAAGATTTCTTAAATAACAGAGCCCAGTATGTTTTCCTCAATGATGAGTGTTCATCATGACAAAGAATCATCAGGAGTGCCTCAGGGAATTGTGATGGGACTGCTGCTATTTTCTATATACATAAATAATCTAGTGGACAGGGTAAGCAGAAGTCTGCTGTTGTTTGCCGATTTTGCTGTGATGTATGGGAAGATGTCACAACTGTAGGAGGATAGAAGATAACTTAGATGAAATTTCTAGTTGGTGAGATGAATGGCAGCTAGCTCTAAATATAGAAAAATGTAAGCTAATGCAGATGAGTAGGAAAAACAAATCCATAATGTTCAAATATGGCATTATTACTGTACTGAAAACACAGTCAAGTCAATTAAATATATATGTGGAACGTTGCATATCAGTATGAAATGGAATGAGCATGTGAATGTTGTAATAGGGAAGCCAAATGGTTGACTGGTTTATTGAGGGAATTTTATGGAAGTGTGGTTTATCTGTGAAGGAGACCATATATGGGGCATTAGAGCAACCACTGTTGAATACTGTTAGAGTATTTGGGATCCACAGCAGGTTATATTAAAAGAAGACATCAAAGCAATTCAGAGGCGAGCTGCTAGATTTGTTACCAGTAGGTTTGAACAACACACAAGTATATGGAAACACTTTGAGAACTCAAATGGAAATCACTAAAGGGAAGATGAGATTCTTTTCGAGGAGCACTATTAATAAAATTTAGAGAACAGGTATTTGAAGCTGATTGCCGAATTATTTTCTGCTGCCAATGTACATTTTGTGTAAGGACCATGAAGATAAGATTAGAGAGATTATGGCTCATATGGAGGTATATGGACAGTCGTTTTTCCCTCACTGTATTTGTGAGTGGAACAGGAATGGAAATGACTATTAGCAGTACAGGGTACCCTCCAACATGCACCATATGCTGGTTTGGGGAGTATGTATGTAGATGTAGATATTGCACACTCTTTTACATGCTCAGTTGGATTCAATACAACGATTTATTTAATAACTAAGATGGAATATGCTTAGAAAGAAAAGGAAATACAAAGCTACAGGGGACAGTAATGAAAAGAGGCATCAGGTGTGACATGTCTTAAGATACTGTTACTAGCATAGCACAACTTGTCTGAGTTTTAAGTCATATTTCATACTATTGTTGCTCGTTCATTAGATGACAGGAATATAAAATCTAAAATGGGCTGTAATGTTTCAGAAATAAATTATGTTTTACATCAGTGATGTGCCCTATGATGATGTATCCTTATTATAAACTAATATTGTCTCTCTACACTGCATGGCATCTTAATATCAAATGATATGAACTAACACTGCATGATCAGTGACTTCTCATAGTGCTAGTTACTACATGGTTAACTGTTGATGCTCAATCTTTCCACACCCTCACCCAAACTCCTCTCTCATCATTCCTCTATGATCCATACATCCATCTACTTCAGACTGTCATTCTCTACCAGAGCCACTATTTAAGTGTGTAACACCTTCAGAGAGGTGTGTTCTTACCTTTCATTTTCCCTCTTATACTCTAGTTCTTTTAAGAATAAACTTATATTCCTGAAGTTCGTGATGCAATATTTACTTCTAAGTGTTTCAGCAGGTCATGTTCATTGTACACTGAATCTTTATTAGCTTTTTGTTTCAAGTTAAATGCTTTCATTTTTTATTTTCTTAAAATGGATACAATATAGCTTGTTCATGTTATTCAGCAAGAGAAAACTCTACATTGGTTTGTTGAGTAAAAAGTATTTCAGCTAGAGAATAAATAACAGCAAAACCATAATCTATATCTTCATGTTATTTACTAGACAGAGACAGATGACTGACTCATTTTATTTTTGAATTTGCAGACCATGGAACAGACGTAAGACATGGCAGAATGAATGGAGCCACACACCGAGGCAACGCAGGAGAAGGTACCGTCAGTATTACCAGCAGCAGTGAGGCACGTGCTAAGCACATGAAAAAATAACGTACCACGTCTCTCAATTCTCTCTATTTTCCTACTTGACTGCAAACTGTATTTCACATGAGCAATTTTTTTTAAAAAAATTAGGAGTAGACAATTAATTAATTATTGAGCTTACAGAATTTATATAAAAGACTGAGGTGAAATGCACACTGAAGAGGAAAATAACTGCAGTCTTCTTATACTGTCATGTAAATATAGGAACACTGTAAAACTGTCATTTTTAAGATTAATGTTTTTTTCTACATTATTTGATATGAAGAAAATACGGAGCAGTACTATGGAGTATTATTCAGTATAGAAACATGCACATTTATATTCAGCAGTATGGAATGCCAACTTTGCTACATAAATGGATTATAAATATTTGTGACCTGTTTGCCAAGTTTCGAACTATCCTTGCTATGTTTTTAAGAGAAAACCACAGTAACTAGTGACTACTGCTATATTTGAACACATTAAATCACAAAACATTCGAAATCTGTCTTTTGTTGCACATAAGAGTGCTGAAATGAATAAAGCTGACTGAAGAACTTCATCCCATTGTTTCGTATGTGCTCTTGTGATTTGTGAGATACCATTTCCAATGTTTAGTTTGTTATATCAGAAATATATAACTCAGAATATTTTAGGAGACTTCACGAAGGTGATGTGTTTTTGAAAGTTTCACGCATTACAGAGTTGGATTTGCAAAACAGAAGGTAATACTGTGTGAAAATGATGTGTAAGTCAATCACTTTCAAAAAAATATATATCTTTCTCTGAAAACACCACATTACAGTACGTGTAGGAATTAAGAGGCCTGTTTATGCAGTGCTTACACAAGATCTGCAACATTCTCTGAAGAACAAAACTGTAAGCCACACAACACATAATGTAATTATTAATACTAAGTATTTGTGTTGTAGGCACACTGAAATGTCACAGATTTTCTTATAAATGAAAGATTTTTCTCTGGAAGTGATTGATGTATAGCTATAATTAACCTACTATTTAAATACTGCAACTTGCACAAACTACTAAATACAGAAAAACTATATGGCAACAAAACTTCTCAACTTGTATTTATATAAATGGCATAATGTAGCTGCAGAAGTTTTGCTGATTTAACCCTGAATTACCTGCTCCCATTCTCAAATAGTGTTACAAAGCAGGTATTTTGTTTTCCCTTGCAGCTTCATAGCATATAACTATTCTTTTAATCTTTTGTTAGTAATTTTTATTTTCATCCATTTCTCTACATAAATTTTTACAGTTTCAAAAGATAAATACTGCTAACACAATGTTAGCTTGTCTTTGAATGTTTCACTACACGTAAAGTTCTGTTTCTACATGGTTATTTTGTCATAAAATGTATGTCCGTTTAAAAACTAATAGTATAGCTACAATGCAACGGCACAATATTGTTTCATAAAAAATAATGAGTGTTCACATTCACTGTCAGTACTTATGAAATGCTCATTCGTGTAACTTAACTGCTTCACCATGCAAAAAGTTCACAAAACTATAGCATTGCTACTTTCTTGTTTGTGCCATTCTTGTAGCATGAAATAATATTTATTTGTTGTATTTAATTCAGAAATACAACCAAATGAATTTTAAGTCAGTCAGTGAGACATGTTAATTTCAGTGTGTGTGTGTGTGTGTGTGTGTGTGTGTGTGAGAGAGAGAGAGAGAGAGAGAGAGAGAGAGAGAGAGAGAGAGAGAGAGAGAGAGATCTATCTGTGATAGTGAGATAAGAAATTTTACAGGTGACTCCACGTTAACTGCAATCAGATGAATTCTTTTAATTTATTGGTACTAGAAGTTTGTAACATTTTCACTGTTCTTTTCTTTAACTTCAACCTTTTCTGTACTAATAAGATCACTAAGTTATTTGGCATGGTTATTAAACGCTTTATACATAAAATAACTAAGATGATGAATGTGTGAGCAACTTTAGATACTGAGTCTCCAACAGCATCAGTGTTTTGATTTGATTCGCAACTGTTAATGCCTCTGGTATGATTTTAATAAGGACAGTAGGCAGCAGTCTTTTTTTTTTCCCCCGCAAGACTTTTAGCTGGACAAAAGTTTTCATTTGATACCACACTATATACCTGACTTTAGACTTTAGTAAGTGCATTCTGAGTTCGGCAATAAAATTCTTCTTGCAGTGATTAATAGAAGTCACTATCAAAATAGAATTAAGGACATACCATTAACTCAAATATTACTGGCATGACAAACCATTGTAAAGGGAAAAAACTCCTAGCATTTGAAATAACAGCTCCTGAAAATAAACACAAGCTTTTATTTAAGAAACGAGGATTTGTAAACAATGTAAAGTTGATTTTATGTAGATATTAACTGTATATCTTTTCAATGTATTATTCATTAGATTGTACAGACACTGTTTCCTTACAGAGGCAGTATGTGATTTTACAAACCAACATGTATGTATTGTAATCAAGTATGTGTGAACAGTGTTGAAATGAAGAAACTGAAAATGTACAAATCATTGTAATAAATCTGTGTTTTAAACATAATGTTTTAAAACATTTAAGTACAGTAAATACTTCTCCATTTAAAGTAGTGTGTTGATTAGGAATGACTGCTTAATCTAACTGCTACTCACTCTTGCATGCCTGGTGAACTCCCCTCACCTGCCCTTTCCCCCCACCAATGCCAAGTTGCCGCCAACAACAGTAACCATTTGCATTCCATTATGATCACCTGTGTCTATTTAGCCATGTAAAGCAAGCTTCCCATATAAAATGCCTGGACATAAACTTGGTGTCCTTTGTATAGGAGATTAATAAAAGGTTATAGGAAGGCAAATCTGCAACCAAATTATCTAGTGAGTAAGAAGTTGGTACATTGACAATTACAGATAAAAAAAGATGAGCCTAACAAATTTTATATGTAGGCTTGATTCTACTGATGGATTGACAAATCATAAAACTATAAGGCTCAACACAAACATAGATCTATGTAGACAATGCTGTTTACAAATGGTTTACACAAAAATGATCACAAGGAGAACCTATTAGGTTGGTGCACAAGAGCGTTTTTGTTTCGTATGTTGGTATTCCGGTTGCTATGGGTTTATTTATTGATTGTTATTTCTTATTTGTAGTTCACTGTTGCTATTTGAGTTTACATATTGTCATTTTCCCTTCTGGAGATAGTGAGTGGAGCTGTGAATGATAAAAAATGGAGTGCCAAGTGGAGAAATCTAAACATTTTTAACATACAAAGTCTGTTCAAAAAATTCTGGAACTTTGTCCGCAAAATTTTTCCTACGCTTACTTTTCACTTATTGTGCATTGTCTCCTTCAAAATACTCTCCTCCACAATTGATACACCACTCCATACTCTGTTCCCATATCCAGAAGCAGTCTTGACATGCCTCTTGCTGGACCGCGCAAAGTGATGTCTGCAAATTTTCTTTAATGTCATCTGTCGTTGCAAATTTTCATCCTTTCAATGGGGTTTTCATCTCTGGAAAGAAATACAGTCTGCAGGGGCCAGGTCTCAAGAATATGGATGATGAGGCAGCACAGTGATTTCGTTTTTTGTGCAGTAGTCATGCACCAACAGAGATGAATGTGCACTTGCGTTATCATGATGCAAGAGCCATGAATTGTCTCGCTACATTTCAGGCATTGCAACACATCCCGATAGTGCAATTGATTAACAGTTTGTCCCTATGGCATTAATTCATAATGAACTAATCCTTCAAAGTCAAAGAAAACTATCAGCATCACTTTGACATTTGACCTTAGCAGTAAATTTTCAGAGTGTTCGGAATAAAGTTCCTGAAGTTACTGCCCTCCAGGAAGCGTGTGGTGCACAAATTATTCTCAGGACTGAGACCTGGCTGAACCCTGAGATAGGAAGTTCTGAAATATTTAGTGAGGGTTGGAACGTATATCGGAAAGACAGATTAGACACCGTAGGAGGTGGTGTCTTCATTGCAGTTGACAAAAATATTGTGTCTACTGAGGTTGAAGTAGAGTGTGATTGTGAAGTTGTCTGGACACATTTAACAGGGCTAGGGGAAATAAAGTTAATTGTAGGGTGTTATTACCGGCCACCAGGTTCCACTGTGACAGTTCTAGAATCATTCAAAGGGAGTCTATATTCTGTATCGCAGAAGTACCCAGATCATGCTATATTAGTCGGAGGCGACTTCAACCTACCTAGTATAGACTGGGATGTCTATGGATTCATTACAGGTGGTACAGACAAGCCATCGTGTGAATTACTTTTGAACACGTTATCCGAAAACTGTCTTGAGCAGCTAAATCGACAGCCAACGCAAAATGGAAATATTTTAGATCTGGTAGCCACGAACAGACCAGACCTCATCGATGGTGTCAGTATTGAGACAGGGATTAGTGATCATGATGTTGTCATTATGACTATGTTTACGAAAGTTCAAAAGTCGGTCAAGAAGGCTAGGAGAGTATTCTTACTAGAAAGAGCAGATAAGCAGTTGTTGGCATCCCACTTAGTAAATGAATCGACTTCATTTATTTCCTGTACGATGGACGTGGAAGAATTATGGGCAAATTTTAAACACATTTTAAATCACGCATTGGACAAGTATGTGCCAAAAAAGTGGGTTACGGATGGAAAAGACCCACCGTGGTTTAACAGCGCAATTCGGAGAATGCTCAGGAAGCAAAGGCAGTTGCACTTGCGGTACAAGAAAGATCGAGAGAATGAGAGCAGGCAAAAGTTAGTAGAGATTCGTGCTGCTGTAAAAAAAGCGATCCGCAAAGCATTCAACCACTACCACCGTCATACCTTAGCAAAAGATCTTGCTGAAAACCCAAGGAAATTCTGGTCTCACGTAAAATCGGTAAGCAGGTCGAAGGCTTCCATCCAGTCACTCACTGATCAGTCTGGCCTGGCAATGGAAGACAGCAAAACGAAAGCTGAAATTTTAATTTTAGCATTTGAGAAATCTTTCACACAGGAGGATCATACAAACATACCACCGTTTGAGTCTCATACAGATTCCCGTATGGAGGACATAGTGATAGACATCCCTCGGGTTGTGAAGCAGCTGAACGGGTTGAAAATAAATAAATTTCCAGGTCCTGATGGGATTCCAGTTCAGTTTTACAGAGAGTACTCTACTGCATTGGCTCCTTACTTAGCTTGCATTTATCGCGAATCTCTTGCGTAAAGTCCCGAGCGACTGGAGAAAAGAGCAGGTGATGCCTGTATATAAGAAGGGTAGAAGGACGGATCCTCAAAATTACAGACCAATATCCTTAACATCGGTTTGTTGCAGGATTCTTGAACATATTCTCAGTTCAAATATAATGAATTTCCTTGAGACAGAGAAGTTGCTGTCCATGCATCAGCACCACTTTAGAAAGCATCTCTCCTCCGAAACGCAACTCGCCCTTTTTTCACATATCTTGCGAACCATGGATGAAGGGTATCAGACAGATGCCATATTCCTTGACTTCCAGAAAGCATTTGACTTGGTGCCCCACTGCAGACTCCTAACTAAAGTACGAGCATATGGGATTAGTTCCCAAGTATGTGAGTGGCTCGAAGACTTCGTAAGTAATAGAACCCAGTACGTTGTCCTCGTGGTGAGTGTTCATCGGAGGTGAGGGTAACATCTGAAGTGCCCCAGGGAAGTGTGGTAGGTCCGCTGTTGTTTTCTATCTACATAAATGATCTTTTGGATAGAGTGGATAGCAATGTGCGGCTGTTTGCAGATGATGCTCTGGTGTACGGGAAGGTGTCGTCGTTGAGTGACTGTAGGAGGATCCAAGATGACTTGGACTGGATTTGTGGCTAGTGTACAGAATGGCAGCTAACTCTAAACATAGATAAATGTAAATTAATGCAGATGAATAGGAAAAAGAATCCTGTAATGTTTGAATACTCCATTAGTAGTGTAGCGCTTGACACACTCACGTCGATTAAATACTTGGGCGTAGCAATGCAGAGTGATATGAAGTGGGACAAACATGTAATGGCAGTTGTGGGGAAGGCGGATAGTCGTCTTCGGTTCATTGGTAGAATTTTGGGAAGATGTGGTTCATCTGTAAAGGAGACCACTTTATAAAACACTAATACGACCTATTCTTGAGTACTGCTCGAGCGTTTGGGGTCCCTATCAGGTTGGATTGAGGGAGACATAGAAGCAATTCAGAGGAGGGCTGCTAGATTTGTTACTGGTAGGTTTGATCATCATGTGAGCATTACAGAAATGCTTCAGGAACTCGGGTGGGAGTCTCTGGAGGAAAGGAGGCGTTCTTTTTGTGAATCGCTACTGAGGAAATTTAGAGAACCAGCATTTGAGGCTGACTGCAGTACAATTTTATTGCCACCAACTTATATTTCGCGGAAAGACCACAAAGATAAGATAAGAGAGATTAGGGCTCGCACAGAGGCATATAGGCAGTCATTTTTCCCTCGTTCTGTTTGGGAGTGGAACAGGGAGAGAAGATGCTAGTTGTGGTACAAGGTACCCTCCGCCACGCACTGTATGGTGGATTGCGGAGTATGTATGTAGATGTAGATGTTGATGTAGACCTGACCTACCCTGCTTTGTTTGGTTTTGGAGAACCTTTCCCAATCCATTGTGAAGACTGAACTTTGGTCTCAACATCGTAACTGTAGACACATGTATCACCAGTTATGATTCTCTTAAAGAACATCTCATTCTCATTTCAGTGACCTAAAAGCTCATCATGGATTGTGAAGCAAAGGTCTTTCTGGTCTTGACTCATGAGTTGTGGTACAAACTTGGCGGCAACTCAATGCATTCCAAGATGCTGCATCAGGATTCATGACATGACATTACATTACTCTGCAGTCTCTTGGACAGTTAGTCTTTGATTGGCATGCACAATTTCATTGACATTCATGACATGAGTGTCATTGGTACATGTCAAAGGGCATCCTGGACGATGTGTGAACCATTCATAACACCAAGTACAGCTTAAGCATTCATCACTGTAGGCTTCCTGCATCATTTGGTGTTTCTCTGTAAAGGTTTCCTTGAGTTTCACATGAAATTTAATGGAGACACATTGCTGCTGTAACTCTGCCATCTCGAAATTCGCAACCTGTGTGACACAACATTCTATTCAATACAGCACTGAACAATACCTATCAGACATGTAACAATGAAACTTCCAGCAGTCACACATTAAACACAGGCAAGTGCAGTGATGATAACCACATTTTGCTCCAACACACCATTGGAGCAAAATTACGAATGTTCCAGAATTTTCTGAACAGTCCTCATCTTATTCTGTTTGAGTTCAATAGAGGAATCATAGCAGCGGAGGCACACAGAGACATTTGCACCGTGTATGGGGATAATGTTACGGGACCGACCATGGCAATAAAATAATTTTCTCATTTTAAGGATGATCATTTTGACATTAGTGACTCTCCACATTCAGGAAGACCTTCAGAGTTTGATGAAAATCACTTAAAAGCATTAACCCACTATAATACACACCAGAGCACTCTAGCACTGATAAAATGTGATGAACTATGATCACTCCACCATCACGCAACAAAAGCATGCAATGGGAAAGGTTCAAAAATCGGGTGTGCAAGTACTGCATGCTCTAAGTCAAAGTCACAAAAATCAGTGGGTGCATCTCTGCTAGCTCGTCATAAATTGGCTTATGAACAACACCAACTATTCCTATCCTGTATCATTACTGAAGACAAGAGATGGTGTCTTCATACTAATATAAGGAAAAGAAAGGAATGGTTGAGCCCAAACAAAGCAGCAATTCCCTGAACAAAGACCTGCACACATCCACGAAAGATTATGTCATGCATCTGTTGGAATAGTGATGCGGTGTATTACAAATTGCTTCCCTAAGGTGTAACTGCCAGACTAACAAAAATCACTACACAGGATTTTGTGTCCTCAGATTTTCACCTTTTCTGGTCTCTGTTGAACAGAAAATGGACTCTGAACATGACTCAGTGAGTTCTTCAAAACCACACAATTTCCATAATCATGGAATCGAAAAGTTAGCCCAGCATTGGCAGACTGTTGTAAAGAGTGAAGGAGAATATACTATGTACAACTAAAATCCCTGTTACATGTATATGTTGTGTTTATTAAACTTATGGAAAAACACTACACCAACCCAATATCTCTTGTCACATTCTATGTGAAAAGACATTTCAATTTAATGAAAATCTTGGAGGGCTGTCAAATTTTAAAGCAAGGATGGGCTGGTTAAAAAATATGGCTTTTCTGAGCTTCAAATACAAGGGGAAAAACTGTTTGCTGATTCTTTCAAAATCAAACTAAGGAACCTATTGAGTGGAGAACATGGTGGTTGTTAGGATGTTTAAGGGAGTGGAGAAGAGAATGCTCTTGAAAACGTTTACAATGCTGACAAAGCTGGACCTATTTTATTGCAAAGCTTTGCCAAAAAAAATCTTGCTTCGCACCATGAATTCTTGCACCTTGTCCTAAAATAAGCAAGGAATGTTTTACTGGTTTAGCTGGTGGGAATGCTACTGGTAGCAGCCAACTGGCTATGATCATCGTTGGTAAATGTAAGAAACCATGCTATTTCAAACATATAAATATACCTGCAACGCCTCTTGTTTATACCTCACAAAGTGTGCCTGAGTGGACAGTATAATTTTTAAGGAATAGTTTATTGAAGTTTTTGTACCCTTTGTAGGTTAAAGAACAGCAAAAGGGAGAAAAAACACTGTGCCTTGCCAATGCACCAACTCATCCATCATGTCATATCTCAAACAGAAAGGATGAGTTCATAAAAGCAATGTTCCTTCCACATAACATAACCTCCTTGTCATAGCCCATGGATCAAGGCATTATTAAGACTTTTAAATGGAACTCCAAAAAATAATTGTTATGTAAGTTATTGTAAGAAAGAGAAGAGGAGGGAGAAGAACGTCTGTTAATAAATTATGAGAATACTGATTCGAAAGACGTCCTACATAAAATTTTCAGTACGGCGGAAAGTTCTCAAAGTCTAACTGAAAATAACAAACAGAATGATAGGTCCAGAAATCTCAGTATGCAAAAAGAAGTCAGTTCCTGTGAATGTGATAAAGTTAAATAAAAATAAAAAAAATGGATAAATGTCGATGATGCAGGTCTAGGGCACCAGATCCTGCAGGATAGTGAAATTCTAAAACTCATTACTGATAAAGAAGATGCCACCAGCATCCCATCAACTAGTGGTGCGGAAAATGAAGATGAAAACATACCAAGCCACTTCTGAACCATTTACGTGTTTGCTTACAGCCTTACAATAGTTTGAAGCTCGAGGGGAAATAACCCAGTGAGATGCAAGCAGCAATCTGGAGGGGTGGTTGGGAAGAGAGATGGACGCTGTCTGGTGGAGTGTGTAGGGACAAGACTGCCAACAGGCACAGTGTCAGGATGTTGTGGAGCAGGAAGGTGGGGAAAAAGGAACAAAAAAGGAGAGGAGTGTGGAAAGACAGGTGGATGTGTTGGCAGAGGGCTGCAAATAAGCAGTGTGGAAGATGAGAATGGGGAGGAGATTGTAGGACAGAGGGGCTGCACTGTTGGGTGGTGGATGTAGAGACATTATGTAACTGTAGGTTGGGACCAGATAATTACGGAGTGGAGAATGTGTTGTAAGGATAACTCCCATTTGAAAAGCTTGTGGCTTAGGTAGTGAAGCAGCCATTGAAATCAAGTGTGGTATGTTCAGCTGCATGTTGTGCCACAGGGTGACCTACTTTGCTCTTGGCCACTTTTTGGCAGTAGCCATTCATCCTGGTGGACAGCTGGCTGGTAGTCATACAAATATAAAAAGCTGTGCAATGATTGCAGCAGAGCTGGTAAATGACATGGCTGCTTTCACAGGAGGCCCAGCCCCTAATATGGTAGGATAAACCTGTGACAGGACTGGAATAGGAAATGCTGGGTGGGCGGATTGGGTAGGTTTTGCACCTGGGTCTTCTACAGGGGTATGATCCTTGTGGCAAAGGGCTGGGATTGGGAGTGGATAGAGATATCTGTAGAGGTTGGGTGGGCAACAGAACACCATTTTAGGAGGGGTGGGAAGTATTGTCTGATGTGATAGAAGAAGAAACAGGAGTCGATTTAGAAGAGATAGGGGATCCAGTATTAGAATCGGAATTTAAAAGAGCTTTGGAGGACTTACGGTCAAATAAGGCAGAAGGGATAGATAACATTCCCAGAATTTCTAAAATCATTGGGGGAAGTGGCAACAAAACGACTATTCACGTTGGTGTGTAGAATATATGAGTCTGGCGACATACCATCTGACTTTCGGAAAAGCATCATCCACACAATTCCGAAGACGGCAAGAGCTGACAAGTGCGAGAATTATCGCACAATCAGCTTAACAGCTCATGCATCGAAGCTGCTTACAAGAATAATATACAGAAGAATGGAAAAGAAAATTGAGAATGCGCTAGGTGACGATCAGTTTGGCTTTAGGAAAAGTAAAGGGAAGAGAGAGGCAATTCTGACGTTACGGCTAATAATGGAAGCAAGGCTAAAGAAAAATCAAGACACTTTCATAGGATTTGTCGACCTGGAAAAAGCGTTCGACAATATAAAATGGTGCAAGCTGTTCGAGATTCTGAAAAAAGTAGGGGTAAGCTATAGGGAGAGACAGGTCATATACAATATGTACAACAACCAAGAGGGAATAATAAGAGTGGACGATCAAGAACAAAGTGCTCGTATTAAGAAGGGTGTAAGACAAGGCTGTAGCCTTTCGCCCCTACTCCAATCTGTACATCGAGGAAACAATGATGGAAATAAAAGAAAGGTTCAGGAGTGGAATTAAAATACAAGGTGAAAGGATATCAATGATACGATTCGCTGATGACATTGCTATCCTGAGTGAAAGTGAAGAAGAATTAAATGATCTGCTGAACAGAATGAACAGTCTAATGAGTACACAGTATGGTTTGAGAGTAAATTGGAGAAAGATGAAGGTAATGAGAAGTAGTAGAAATGAGAACGGCGAGAAACTTAACATCAGGATTGATGGTCACGAAGTCAATGAAGTTAAGGAATTCTGCTACCTAGGCAGTAAAATAACCAATGACGGACGGAGCAAGGAGGACATCAAAAGCAGACTCGCTATGGCAAAAAAGTCATTTCTGGCCAAGAGAAGTCTACTAATGTCAAATACCGGCCTTAATTTGAGGAAGAAATTTCTGAGGATGTACGTCTGGAGTACAGCATTGTATGGTAGTGAAACATGGACTGTGGGAAAACCGGAACAAAAGTGAATCGAAGCATTTGAGATGTGGTGCTATAGACGAATGTTGAAAATTAGGTGGACTGATAAGGTAAGGAATGAGGAGGTTCTACGCAGAATCGGAGAGGAAAGGAATATGTGGAAAACACTGATAAGGAGAAGGGACAGGATGATAGGACATCTGCTAAGACATGAGGGAATGCCTTCCATGGTACTAGAGGGAGCTGTAGAGGGCAAAAACTGTAGAGGAAGACAGAGATTGAAATACGTCAAGCAAATAATTGAGGACGTAGGTTGCAAGTGCTACTCTGAGATGAAGAGGTTAGCACAGAAAAGGAATTCGTGGTGGGCCGCATCAAACCAGTCAGTAGATTGATGACAAAAAAAAAAAGAAGAAGAGGGAAGTATCTCGGGCAGGATTTCCCTCATTTGAGGGCATCATGACAAGTAATCAAAGCCCTGGTGAAGGATGTGATTCAGTTGTTCCAGTCCAGGGTAGTACTGGGTGACGAAGGGGACATAGCTTTGTGGCTGACTTTTTGGGGGTTGTGGGAGGATTGGGGCTGTGAGGGGAAATGGCATGGTGGATTTGTTTGCGGACTACGAGTGAGGGATAGTGCCTGTCTGTGACAGCCTCAGTGAGACCCTCAGTATACTGGGCAAGGGAGTTTTTGTCACTCCAAATATGCCGCCCCCTGGTAGCCAGGCTATAAGGGAGCGATTTTTTGGTGTGAAAGGAATTACAGCTGTCAAAATGCAGGTACTGCTGGTGGTTGGTGTGTTTAATGTGGACAGAGGTACAGATCGAATCATCAGAGAGTAGGTTGTCAACATCTAGGAAGGTGGCACGCTGGGTAGAGGAGGACTAAGTGAAGTGGACTGGAGAGAAGGTGTTGAGGTGGTGAAGGAACGAAGATTGTGAGTCTTGGGCCTGGATCCAGATCATGAAGATATCATCAATGAACCTGAATCAGACTGTGGGTTTGGTGTTTCACGAGGCTAAGAAGATAGGACAATGCCATGCTGGTGCCCATTGCTGTGCCGCAGATTTGTTTATAGACCTTCATTTCAAATGAGAAGTAGTTGTGGGTTAGGATACAGTTAGTAAGATATATGAAGAATAAGGTAGTGAGTTTGGAGTCTGAAGGAAGTTGGGAAAAGTAGTGTTCAAAAGCAGTAAGACCATGGGCATGAGGAATGTTGGTGTATAGGGAGATGGTATCAACAGTGACAAGTAGGGATCCAGGAGGTAAAGCGGTGGGGATGGTGTAGAGTCAGTGAAGGAAGTGTTTGGTGTCTTTGGCATGGGAGGCTAGATTACGGACAACTGGTTGGAGGTTGTGGTCAATGAGAGTCGAAATTCTTTCAGTACAGGCACAATAATCAGCCACAATGGGATGTCTACGATCGTTGGTTTGTGGATCTTGGGGAGCATTTTGATGGTGAGTGTGCGAGGTGTCAGGGATTGGAGATTGTGTTGGACTTCTGGGATAGGATCACTCTGGCAGAGTTTATAGATGGAGGAGTCAGATAATTGGTGGAGGCCTTCTGCCAGGTAGACACTATGATTCATAACAACAGAGGTGGAACTTTTGTATGCAGGTAGGATGATTAGGTCAGGATTTGTTTTGAGGTTGTATTGGGCTGTTCTTTCTTCTACTGAAGGTTTGGTGTTCTGAGGAAGGGACCTGGGGAAGGATGGTGAGGCTAAGATAGAGGTAAGGAATTTCTGGAAGGTGACCAACAAGTGGTTAGGTGGGGGTGGGGGGGTGGTCATGGTTGGATGGTGGTACAAACTGGAAGAGGCAGGGTTCAATGTTGGAATTGGGGTGGTTTTCGTTGGAGGAATTGGTGGCAAATAGCTTGCATTGCAGGGATCGGGAAGAGGGGAGTAGGTCTTTGACAAGTCCAGCACAGTTAAACTGGGGTCGACGGCTAAAGGAGCTAAAGGTGAGGCCTTTGGATGGGATTGAAACTTCAGTGGAGCTGAAGGTTTTGGTGGAAATGTTAACAATGTTTTGGCTCTGGATTTGGTGGAGGGTTAATAGGGAGTTTTGGAGATATGGCAAGTTAAAAAGGTCAGCCAGGCAGGGTTTAGCTGCTATGAGGGGTGGATGGGGAGGAACACTGTGGGTACGGTAGGGGTTGGGATAGTGGTGGCCCAAGGCGACAGTAGGATGTCAGCAGGTTGGATAGTTTATGGAGGTGCTGCCTGGAACACTCCTCCAGCTGCTGGAGAGCAAGTGGTTCCATTTGAGATATGTGATATATGGAGTAGGGATCACAATGTAGTATCTTGTGGAGAGAGCAAAGGAGGTTCAAGGATGCATGTGCCATGGAGATGTTTTTTTGTAGAACCAGATAAGTGAAGGCCAAGGATTGACGGAATCTGAAAAGTGTAGGTCATTGTGAAAGGAGGGGTGGGATCCAGAAAAAGGAATCTTTACAGTTAGGCCATTTGGGGGGATTCCATGGTTTAGGCAGCATTTGAGAAACAGGGTGTGGGACTGGGTTTTAGCCAGAGAAGTCAATACTTTTCTAAACTGGTGCAGAAAGATGGATGTGCTAGGAATGATGCAAACGAAATGGGAATGACGAAGAAATGAGCAAAATAGGTGTTGATATTTTGTGAGAGGAGCTGGATAAGCAAAAAGATCAAATATGTAAAGACATGCAGAAACAGGTACAGATACGCAAAAATATGCAAGGATACATAAAAATATGGGAAACCGTGTGAAATCACATAAAACTAAGCACAAATACCTTAAAAACAAACAGAAATGTGGACGAAAAGGAACGATGAGGTATGGGAGTGTGCAGGTCTTGTGATAAGCAGAGAGTGAGGGAGGGGGGGATCGGTTAGGTCGGGGGTCCAAAGTTCGTGTGGCACAGGCAGGTGCGTAAAATAAAACTCTAAAGTATGTGAGGATGAGGGATGGAGTAGGATCAATAGGAATAAATGTAGTTACCTATTGGAGGAAAGAATCTGGGGCATTAGATGCTGCATCAACAACCCACCGTGTGTTGTGCGCAGACGGACGTTGAAACAGTGTGGTTCAGAAGTAGATGGGGTTTGGAAGGCAGTGAATCAACACAGAAAAGAAAAGAAAGAATGGACACTGAGAAGAGTAATACTACTTAGCAGAGTAACAAAGGAAAACATCACAGGTTTGTAGGATGGAAGAAAGCCATTCAGCAAAAGTCAATCAATGAAAACTCCAGGTATGAAAAGATAGATTGCTATTTACCATAAAGAAGATGGGTCATGATTGAAAGACACCCACTTATAGCTTTCGACCACAGGAATGCAATATCACGTTGGATGCATGCAGCAATCTGGGGGGAGGGGGGGGGGGGGGGGGAGTTTGGAAGGGATAGTACTGTACGGGTGGGGAGGGAGACGGACACTGTCTGGCAGAGAGTGCAGGGACTAGACTGCCAACAGGTGCAGCATCAGGAGGTTGTGGGGCAGGGAGGTGGGGAAAAAGGAACAAAAAAGGAGAGGAGCAGGGAAAGACAGGCAGATGCAAATAAACAGGGTGGGAGACAAGGATGGGGAGGAGATGATAGGACAGAGGATGTGGAAACTATTGGGCGGAGGGAGTGGGGATAGTACATTACCGAAGGTTGAGGCCAGGATAATTATGGGAATGGAAATGTGTTGTAAGGCTAACTCCCATCTGTGCAGTTCAGAAAAGCTGGTGGCTCGGGTAGTGAAGCAGCCACTGAAATAAGTGTGTTATGTTCAGCTGCATGTTGTGCTACAGGGTGACCTACTTTGCTCTTGGCCACTTTTTGGCAGTGGCCATTCATCCTGGTGGACAGCTGGTTGGTAATCATACCAATATAAAAAGCTGTGCTATGATTGCAGCAGAGCAGGTAAATTACATGGCTGCTTTCACAGGTGGCCCAGCCCCTGATGGGGTAGGATGAATCTGTGACAGAACTGAAATAGGAAATGCTGGGTGGGCAGACTGGGCAGGTTTTGCACCTAGATCTTCCTAGGGATATGATCCCTATGGCAAGGGGTTGGGACTGGTATGGCCTAGGATGTTGTGGAGGTTTGGTGGGCAACAGAACACCACTGTAGGAGGGGTGGGAAGTATCTCGGGTAGGATGCCCCTCATTTCAGGGCACAATGACAGGTAATCAAAGCCCTGGCGAAGGTTGTTCCAATCTTGGATGGTACTGGGTGATGAAGGGGACACTCCTTTGTGGTTAGTTTCTGGGGTGGTGGGAGGATTGTTAATGTGATGGGAAATGGCCCAGGAGATATGTTTGTGGATTGGGTCTGGGGGATAGTGCCTTGGTGAGACCCTCAGTAATTGAGCAAGGGAGTTTTTGTCACTGCAGCTACACTGTCCCCAGGTAGCCAGGCTGCATGGGGGGGGGGGGGGGGGGGGGGGAGTTTGTGGTGTGAAAGGAACGATAGCTGTCAAAATTTAGGTATGCTGGGATGATGAGGATCATGTGAAGCTGATGGGAGAGAAGGTGTTGAGGTTGTGAAGGAACAAAGATAGGGTGTCTTGGCTCTCGGTCCAGATCATTAAGATATTATCAACGAACAGGAACCAAACTGGGGGTCTGGTGTTTTGGGAGGCTAGGAAGGTCGCCTCTAGATGGTTCATAAAAAGGTTGGCATAGAAGTGTGCCATGCGGGTGCCCATTGCTGTGTTGCGTATTTGTTTACATACCTTACCTTCAAATGAGAAGTAGTTGTGGGTTAGGATACAGTTAGTAAGGTGTATGTGGAATGAGGTACTGGGTTTGGAGTCTGAAGAACATTGGGTAAGGTAGTGTTCAATGGCAGTCAAACCAATTATCTCACATCTTGTTTTGGCTGTAGGGCACCCCCATCCCAAGGAAATTTCATCAGTTGGGAAAACAAAAGGCAAAAGCTAATGTAAACTGTATCTTAATGTGAACTAGCCATCTGAAGATGAACATGTCTGTTCGAAACCAGTAATGGCGCTGTTTAAATAAAGAAATAGCAGTGTAAAAAATGGCTGGTTGCTGTTATCTTCTATGTAGGAGTCATCCTATATGAGGGATTGTCACAAGGCATTAAGTATCACCTCAAAAAACAGTTATCTAATTACTTTTTTTGTTTGCAGTCCTGGTACACACTGAAAGCCCCATGTCAAAACCAAATGTCCCAGGCCACTGACGTAGTGATGAACTGTGCAGTTTCACACCAATTCAGATAACTTCTTTAAGGGTCTGGTTTCGCTTGACACAACTGGAATATTTCTGCTGCTGAAAACAAATTACTGCACGATTCTTCACTTTATAAGTGAGCTAAACATTAGTCTATGCCATTTGTCAAGCAGAGCTGGAATAAGTCTATACTCTGTTCTTTTTGTTAAAATGGCTACTGGGAAACTAAAACACCATATTAATGTAGACAGACTATCTCAATATCATTTAGATATTATAGTTGCAATTTCCTACTGTTGTTTACATACTGGAGACTCAGTGGATGTGACTGACTGGTGCTGTCACAGCTACATGTTCTATGCTGGTTAGAGACAGTAAATAAAAGACATGAATCTATACAATGATTAGTACGATATAAGATCATCATCACTACCCTATACACGTAACACAACATGAAGAAGTATGCCAATCACGGACAGCAATTCATAATTTTGCATCTACCTTGGATACTCCCAACAAGGCCGTTTACAGTATCTCTTTCAACACAATTTACTGTTTCATGTGGTCAAAGTGACACTAATATCTGTCAATATATCTCCTGAAAATATCCCCTACATATTCTATGGTATTCTGTTCTAGTGACTGTGCAAGACATTTCATTTGCACACACAGGAAATACGTGAAATGTAACTGCAGTTGCGAATACGGGCAACCTCAAACTGTAGAATGGAATGACGACTTCGAAAATTTGTGCTGGACTGGGACTCAAACCAGCATTGTACTTCTTACAGACACGAGCACTGCAATATCGTATTTCATTTTCACTTTACAACAATGTTGCAAGAGTTAAGACACTATGCAAAAGTTAAAACACTTCTTCAAACCCCCCTCCCCAAACACACACACACACACACACACACCAAAAAGTCTCAATACATACTTGTGTTACTTAATGACAGATAATGGTACAAAGATATGCAACTCTTATCATGATTTCAGCCAGACCAGATTTCACACCCAGTGTAATTCCCATGATAGTTTGTAACAAGTATTGTAATGTGTTGTGCAATTTCTGAATATCATTTAGTATTTTGTTGTTAGTTCCATTCAAAATGTTCATTACCCGCCACACTTTTACAGGGCAGAAAGTGAAAGTAAGTAAAGTGCACCACGCAAGTTACTCTTAACAGCCAGAAAATGCGCAATTGCCTAAAAATTGTTTTAGGGGTACTGTGGGTGCCTGAAATGTAAAAAGACATGAAAAATATGTTCACAGGTAACAGAACTGGTATTAGTCACTATATGGTCTGAGTACTGACATGTTCAGCAGTCCTAAAGAGACATACACATACCACCATCCAATCAAAAACACTTCTCTAAGTCTCACTGTGAGACAGGAGACACTGATATGTTTGTTATATTCTATGAAATCTTGCACTGGTACAGAATTTGTGTAGTTAAAGTCTCATTTTGAAAGCAGCACAACCCAACCCCTCCCTCCCACCTCCTCTTCATGTACTCTGAATGAGTAATATAATTCTGTACTACTATAATAAATTGTTTGCTTCATATGATTCTGCTGTGAGTCCAAATGTAAAAGTATGTTCCTGACATTCTGAGCTGCACTATCTTTATTTTTTACTTTCTGCCTAAATGCTGCTGGTATCCCACCGTTTTAGAGCCACACTATGTTATGTAATTATGAGTCATACTTATGGAATAAACAAACATGTACCAAATAACCAAGCTGTCAAGGTAGCAATTTGTTTCAAATAATGTTAGGTATATATATAAATACAATGAAAAAGACAGGAGGTTTCTAAAGAACATATTCCTGTTGTGCTTATCAAGTTGAATGTCCTCTTAGGTTTAATGAAATCAGCTAAAAATTGAGAAACTACACAAAACATACTTTGAGACACTATAAGCATATACAGTGTTTACTTCATTGAAAAAACTGCCAGGTCACTGGTTTCTTCCAAAGCAACTGACCTGCTGGTAATCACTTGGGTCCATTTCAAAGTATGTAGTGCATTTTGAACTGCCTTCCTGTTAGTCACTGTTCTCAGGCACACACTGTAAGCTGTTTACTATAGAGTAGGCCCTACTGATAAAAATATCTACTGAACAGTTGCCAATTTATTGTTTCTTATTTTACTGCTAATATAATGTAAACATTAATTGAATTTAAAATTTCAGTATTTCATCTAGCTCATCTTCATTATATTTGTCAGAAAAAATTTGTTTAACATTTTTTTCCAAGTTCTTTGCTATATTGCCCGAGTCTGTGACATAGCTTCTACAAATATGTGACTGTAACTGCATTGTAGCTTTCTCCTCTTCTTGTCTCTTTATTTCACACTTGGGTGGGATAATATCTCCAACATCTGTTTCACACAGCTGCTGTTTGCCAAAAACTGTATTCCATGTGTTACTAGCAAAGTTATCTGAACTAATAACAGAAACAATTTCCTGCTGACTGTCACAACTTAACAGTGCTGTAGATGTCGAAGTTTCAGGTAGCAAAGTAAAACAGAGAGGAGATGAATTCCTTTGCAAGTCACAAACGCGGTTGGTGCCTCTTGATTTATAATCACTATAAGTATAATTTCCTGTAGAGATATATGTAAAAGAACTTTCACTAACATGGGGTGGTATGTCTTCATTCTCATTAAAAGGGGTTTCTTTTAAATGTGTTAATTTTTCATTCCGGTTCCCTGGTAAGACACCAATATTCTCTCCACAGATATTAACAGTGCCATTGGCAGAATAATTTTGAATGGTCTGCTGTTTACACACTTTTGATGCACCTGAGATTACTAGCTCAGAAGGCACTGAACCATCAGAATGTTCATCATCATCTTCATCTGATAAATATTTGTTCCATTTACTACTTGTTACACTTGGAATATTTGTTCCAGTGTCCACAGCTGAAATAGAAACAAAAAGTAATGTATAGATATAGTTTGGATTTTTCATTCATGTACACACTACTTTCTGCTACAAGAAAAACAATCGGTACTGGATTAACATTGTTACTATCACTATACCATTTTCTGCACACTGGATTTGTATTCTCCTATTTAAAACAAAGGTCTCTTTCCTCCTCTTATCCTCATTGAGTCGTTGAACATGAGCTCTACAGTCCTTTCCACTTCCTCTTCCAAACACCTGCAAATCAACATGACATCATAATATAAATACATAGTGATAGTAATTTGAATAAATAACTCAGTGTTTTCAACTGAAGACACACAGTCTGGCTAATAATGTCATCATTTTTAGTTTCACTTTACATTATAATGCACAGTCAAGATTGCAATTATATTGCATAACTCTCCAAACAAAATATCTAGTTTCGGATGAGGTCCCCATCAAATTCAACTTGATGTTAAAATGGTTCAAATGGCTGTGAGCACTATAGGACTTAACATCTGAGGTCATCAGTCCCCTAGACTTAGAACTACTTAAACCTAACTAACCTAAGGACATCACACACATCCATGCCCGAGGCAGGATTCGAACATGCGACTGTAGCAGCAGCGTGGTTCCGGACTGAAGTGCCTAGAACTGCTCGGGCACAGCGGCCGGCTAACTTGATGTTAACTTCCGACACAAAGAATCTTGTCATAAACACAATACAAGAAAATTACTGAAGTGAGCTGTAATGTCCATGACTATGTATGCACTCCTTCGCTAGGTTCTCTTAGGTTTACTGAAATCAACTGAAACATGAGGAACATTACAAAACACACTTTGAAGCACTATGAATATATACAGTTTTTGACTCCTTGCAAAAACTGCTGAGAAATCAAGATGACCTAGATGAAATATTAAATTTTTAAATGCAACTGTATGAATTCAAGTTTACATGAAATTATTGGAAATCAACCCTCTCATCATATAATGACCTTAGTTTTATGTCTTTTCCTTTGTATTATAAATTAAAACTGTTAATACACATGTTTATACAAGTAGCTACATGAAGGTTTCCTGACAATCCCTTTTATTTCCCATTGAGTAAGACAGATGTGGCAGTCCCAATTTAAGCCTATTCATTATATTATCAATTAATCACCATTAATCTGCTATTCTCTCTTTTTGGTAATAAATGGACATCATAGAAATAGAGAAAATTATACTTCTTTGAAATAAGGTGCTCCCTTCCCACTTACACTACTATTTAAATGAATGAATGCTTAACAATATTTATCATGTTCTGTAGTTCTCATGACAATGGAGAACCTTCAGGTATGTGGAACGAGTCAAGCTATACATTAACAAAAGACTCATAAAATTAATCTATACACTGTATTAACAATAAACTATCGCCAAACTATATGCTACTCATGTTTATGCCAGATAAATTTAACCAAGGAAATGAGAAAGAAATTTGATGCTCCCACAATTATGTTAAATATACGCTGATTCAGCTTAATACAACACCACCTTGTCTGGTGGGGAAGCACCCAGAAAGGGGGAGGAAACAAAATGAAACCTCATAGGATGTGATGTTATTTCAGTGATTACGAAATTGATTAAAATTTACAAAGAACATGGCAATATGACGCTGCACCCCCTCTGGCCTGGTTGCTTATGCTTATTCAGTTGTCAAGTGTGTCATAATGATCACACCTCCTGAGGCAACTTGGACCACAGCTGTTGTAACTTGCTTTCAACATCCTGACTGCTGGAACTGCCAGAAACGGTACTAGACAAGTTCTATCAGGGACACATCTACGGACCTCACTGGCTACATAACAACTGCTACATCATGCAGACAGTTCACAGAGATAGATGTTATGTGTAGACAAGCATTTTTCTGTTGAAAAACGGCACCATGATACTGTTGCATGAGAGGTAACAGATGAGGACACGGGATGTCCACAACGTATCATTGTACTGTCAGAATTCCCTCAGTCTCTACTAGCCATGGCCTGAAGTCATACCTGATGGCTCCCAGATACCATGAGCAACACCATTGTGCCTCTTCAAAATGTTGGAAGAATGGGACCCCTTCCCAGGTTGCCACCATACTCACCAACAATGGTCATCAGGGGTAGTGCACAACCGCAATTCATCACTGAACACAATGTGTCCCCATCGTCAACAGTCCACGCTTTCCAGTCATGGCACCACCCCAAATGCAGCTGTTTGTATTGTGGTGCTAACTGCAGCCTATGCATATGATGGTAATTCTCAAGTATTGCTGCTGCTAATCTCCGACCAATGGTGCAGGATGATGCAGAATGTTGCAAGAAGGCCATTACTTGTTCTCGGATGGCAGACACAGATATGAAAGGGTTACAATGTGCCTGGTGCACAATATGGCAATACTTCCTTGAGCTGGTTATATGTGGTCGATGAGAACCTTGACAACAAGTGTGCTTTCCCCCACATTCCCATGCAATCCAACGTAAGGCAACGTCACATCCAACTGCCTCACAGAACTGGATACAGCACAATTCAATCGGACAACCAAGTGGAGTTGCACAATGAGGGCCCTTTCAAACTGCTGGTAATGCTGTTTAACACAAGTAAGCAGAATCTCCATGTCCTTCACAATGATCATGTAACATCTGATGCTGTTCACACTCCTAATATACCCTACAAAACTAAATAGACTCATGTACTCAAAGCCATTCCACCAGTCACATAGAGCTACAGCTCTAATCAATTACATACCTGTTGATAATGTATATGTGTACAAAGTTACACTGGCATCAGACCATGTCTTGTGTGTGCTCCACTCTTTTTTGTCAGACAGTGTACTTTTCAAAGAAAAATAGTTACCTATTTCATCAAGTATAGAATTTTGTTTACAGCACATTACTACTTCTCACACAGTTGTATAACAGACACTACTATTTGACATACATCTAATACAGTTTTTCAGTTCTCAAATTACATATTCAGACAATTTTTAGAAAAGCTGGCAAATGAGATGTGAGTTTAAACTTTCCTTTGAAATGGTTAGGTTCCCAATTTCTTGCTTTATCTTAGACAGGACTTGTTGAATACCTTTGCCCCACAGTACACATGTTCATTCTGAACTCTAGACAAGGTGGCATAGTCTATATGAAAATTATTTTTGTCTTATATTGTCACTGTGTGGATCATAGATCAGCTGACACATATTTTTATTGCCAGAAATAAAAATCATTAAGGAGTAAACTTATTGGCAAGTCAGTATCAGAATTCCACCATCGTTAAACCGATTTATGCAAAATATGCAGTTATCTGTGCTATACAGTAATTGTACGGCTTATTTCTGCTGGTATTTACTGTGTGTGCACTGTCCCAGAAGATAATTCTGTAAGTCAAAAAATAGTGAAAATATGCTAAATAAGTCTGATAGTAGGGGGGACTGGCAAGGGAAAGCAATGAGAAAAAGACTGAGTAACAATGAAAGGGTAATATCACATGAGTGAGAGCATGTAATGCCAGAAGTTTGAATGTAGTAGGGAAGTAGGCAAATCTGAAAAGAAAAATGCAAATTCTCAGTCTAGATATAAGAGGGGGCGAGTGAAATGAAACAGAAAGAAGATAGGGATTTCTGGTCAGCATCTCATATCAACTGTTGTGAATTGGCAGGAGCCAATTCACGGGGTTTTGGAGGAAGCCGAAAGGCACGCGTTTAAGCTCACGCAGGCTGGCATGAGGTCTGGAACAGGTAAAGTAATTATACTATCAAGAAAAGTACGTAGCTGCTGGAATATGTAACTTTAATCCATAATGGGTGAACATCGGTCTGACGGTACAGGCATTACAAGATTAACAGTAAACGATAATGGCACCTTGCTAGGTCGTAGCAAATGATGTAGCTGAAGGCTATGCTAACTATCGTCTCGGCAAATGAGAGCGTAATTTGTCAGTGAACCATCTCTAGCAAAGTCGGCTGTACAACTGGGGCGAGTGCTAGGACCTCTCTAGACCTGCCATGTGGCGGCGCTCGATCTGCAATCACTGACAGTGGCGACACGCGGGTCCGACGTATACTAACGGACCGCGGCTGATTTAAAGGCTACCACCTAGCAAGTGTGGTGTCTGGCGGTGACACCACATCAACAGCAGCAGAAAATTGTACGACAAGTACTTCAGTTCTAACATAATGTAGGAGCAAGCACCAGCAACTTGGATTACTAAATTTTATTTAACTTCAGTTTCCATCACAGTTGCATTAAATTTTTTTTATTTGTGGTGACTGGTTTTGGACCAACACATAACCAACAAATGAAACATGGTAGATAATATAAACTTTAAAAATTTTTACATTCCATAGAATTAGACAACTTCCATTAGTGTAACTAATATTACACATCTTTGTTGTAAGTGTTGATGTACATTCCCACCAGTACACATGTATACATTAGCCACAACTCGTATTTTTAAATTTATGAAGTTTGTCCAAAAACTTCCACAACATTCGTAATTTCACACCAATGGTGTGTTGGAGTGAAATGTGGTTGGCATCCCTGCACACGCCAGTGTTTAATGTGTAACTGCCGGAAGTTTCATTGTTGTATGTCTGTTTTCTTCCATTGTTAAAAGTTTTCTTTTACTGGCCATGCGGTTCTAAAATGCATGCACTTTGGAACAAATTGTTAGGGAAATTGACATCACGTGCACTGTTGATTTGTTCTGGCTTGTCACCACTGATGTGGTATTATCTGAGGTTTATCTCCATTATATCTGAGCACGTAACTACATCTTAGCTGAAGTTAAGAATGTTATGAATTTCAGTTACAACATGATAGTCACCTTATTTCTTACACTCTAGAACTTTACACATTTTTTGTTGTAACTGCAAGTCAACTATCCTGTCTGAAATTCATAAGTGCTCTCATAGGTCAAGAGGTATGCACAACAAATTCCACTGCTGCAAGGTTAGCTGAACAGGGGCAAACTAAAGCATTTGTACTTATCTTTCATTGCATTGTTCTTCTCTAGTTGTTGAGTTGTGTTGTGTATTCCCACATTCTGTGTAGCTTTTAATTTAATGTCCTCTGTTGTCCCTTAAATGAATAACGAGACTGTTGGCTGGTAAATATCTTCACTTCTTCACTGGTAGGTTAATATCTACCCAATTATACATTGCATCACTTTCATCACTGTTGCGCAGTAGGTAAATTTACGGAGTATGCTGTATACACATCTGGACTCTTGGGTGTACACATTACAGGTCAGTTTTGCCAAAGAAAACTTTAAGGTTTTTGACAAACTCATAGTGCTACTTTCTTACAGAGGTATTTACCAAACAACAATACTAGCATTAAAAATAGGACAGGTGTTAATGAGTCTTTTTAAATAAATTAAATGTCGTTACACCAGTGCTTGATTATGGGAACATGTTTTTCAGTTTTGGCTGTTAACAAGACATGTTATTTGACTGCTGAGTGAGATTTGCAATTAGCTTGGCAAAATTATATTTTAAAGTTATGTTTCTTAGAGCTGTGACTTGTTCAGTGCTCTCAATTACAGCATAAACATAAACATGGAGTTTTCGTATTAACAGCAAGATAATTCAGTTCTGGTTTAAATATGTTATTTCTGATCAATTTAATTCTTATTTGTTTCAATAAACCCTCAGTCCGAGAAATTTGATGTAATGTGGAAGGTTCTCTGGGTTTTCTGGATTCTCTGTCATCTGAGCTTTCTAGTGATATATAAATTTCAGAAGCGGTAAACAATATTTGCAATATACATTAAGAGCCAAAGAAACTGGTACACTTGCCTAATATCATGTAGGGCACTGCAAGCACACAGAAGTGCAGTAACACGACACGACATGGACTCAACTAATGTCTGAAGTAGTGCTGGAGGAAACTGACACCATGAATTCTGAAAGGCTGTGTTCCATTGCTCATGTGCCAATTATAACACTAAGAGTATGAGTGGGTGAAGATCTCTTCTGAATGGCACGTTACAAGGCATTACAGATATGCTCAGTAATGTTCATGTTTGGGGAGTCTGGTGGCCAGTGGAAGTGTTTAAACTTGGAAGAGTATTCCTGGAACCAGTCTGTAGCAATTCTGGATGTGTGGGGTGTCACATTGTCCTGCTGGTATTTCCCAAGTCTGTCGGAATGCGCAATGGAAGGAATGGATGCAGGTGATCAGACAGGATGTTTACAAACGTGTCTCCTATCAGAGTCATATCTAGATGTATCGTGGGTTCCATATCACTCCAACTGCACATGCCCCACACCATTACAGAGCCTCCACCCGCCTCAACAGTCCCCTGCTGACATGCAGGGTCCATGAATTCATGACGTTGTCCCCATCCACTCGATATAATTTGAAATGAGACTCATCCAACCAGGCAACATGTTACCAGTCATCAACAGTCCAATGTCCATGTTTACAGGCCCAGGCGAGGAGTAAAGCTTTGGGTTGTGCAGTCATCAAGGGTACACAAGCGGGCCTTCGGCTCCGAAAGCCCATACTGATGACGTTTCGTTGAATGGTTCACATGCTGACACTTGTTGATGGCCCAGCATTGAAATCTGCAGCAATTTGAGGAAGGGTTGCAGTTCTGTCCTGTTGAACGATTCTCTTCAGTCTTTGTTGGTTCCATTCTTGCAGGGTGTTTTTTTGGGTGCAGCGATGTCAGAAATGTGATGTTTTACCGGATTCCTGACATTCACAGTACACTCATGAAATGGTCATAAAGGAAAATCCCCCCTTCATCCCTACCTCAGAGATGCTGTGTCCCATCGCTCATGTGCCAACTATAACACCACTTTCAACCTCACTTAAATTTTGATAAACTGTCATTGTAGTAGTAGTAACCATTCTAACAACTGCGCCAGCTACTTGTTTTCTTATATAGGTGTTGTTACCACAGTGTTGTATTTTGCCTGTTTACATGTCGCTGTGTTTGAATAAGCATGCCTATACCAGTTTCTTTGGCAATTCAGTGTAAAATTGTGTAAATTATGTGTTTCATGAATTTCAGTGTTGCTTCCATGTTGTGGTAACTTTGAGGGATATTTACAAGTTGTGGTCAATAACAGAGTAAATTGAGAATTGTTACACATTGCACGGTTTGGTCTTTTTGGTGTTGTTTTATTACATAATTCCAATCACTGTAGGAATTTGTCACTAAACATCACTAAATGCAAGAAAGTCATCAATTTGTTTTGTTGGTAAGTACATGTCAATGTCCATGACAGCATTTAGAAGATTGTTATTCCAGTTACAAGTGTTATTTGTCAAACTTTGGAGCAAACATATCAACTGAACTGCCATAACCCCCCCCCAAGTTTGGGTCTTGGCATCTGATTTGGCTATAAAGTGAACCGATTGATACCATATTTAAAGAACTACAATACCCCCTGAGGATTCCATTTGTATTCCACTATGGATGGAATTCTAACATTTTTTCCCAGATTTAAGTTGGAACTATGTTATTTATGTTACTAACATTTGATATTACAGAAAATTAGCAACTCTTCCTAAAATTCTGTTTATCTCCAAATAAGTGTAAGAAACTCCCCACTACCACTCTCATACAGAGCAGATTCATTATTTGGATTTTTGGCTTCTATTGCTGCCTTTCTTTACAATAGCTATAAAATACTTTTTGGTACTCTTTCCAACAATGTAGATAGAGTTTTTTTACCAACTGCTGCTAATTTTTTCCAAAAGGAATCGTTACAAGACACCTTTCCTAAATTCATCCAAATTTTGTAGATCACACATTGTGCATTTTGTTCACTATTTAAATTATCTTCACCCCTGTTACTATCAGACAGAATAGAATTAAGCATTTTCAACGAAAAGAGCTTCAGATAATCCTCCTCTTCTTTAGGCCTCTCCCCCTATACATCTAATAGCTTCACAATATCTGAAACCTCACTTTCTTCATCTCCTAACACAATTTCTTCACATAAACTAACATAATGACCCACTTCTTCTTCATCTTCATCTTTCATCTCTTCAGCATCTTCATTTAACTTATTTCCCCTTTGAACAACATTAGTTATCTTATTATCTATTTTGTCCTCATTCTTCTGCTCCAATATCTTGAATTCTCTACTGTCCTTACTTTCTAGTCCACCCCCAAATTCTTAACTGAACAACTTGTGTAAATCCCTTTTCACAAACAATTCTCATCACCTATTGTTTCTTTACTTCCTTGCTTGTAGACCCCAAACCCACTCCAATATTCTTCATCAGCTGCAGCTGTATTTGTTTGAAATACCTCTACTACTCTGTCATCATCACAATTAAGGCTTAAATATTTGTCATTATTAGTGGTCCCTGCATTATTATCATCATCAGCTCTCACATTGTGGGTCATCATCAGAGAAGTCTCTGGTAAACACTCGAGGACAGTGGGACACAGCAGCTAGACCTTAAGTACTTGAATAGTAATAACTGAAACCAACAGCTGTAGTGTGATCCAACATCATCTCTTCAAAATATGCTACCAGTTTCAATGCCAAAAAGCATCATCTTCAGGCCCCTGTATATGGAAATGTGCACAGCACGACTGTAAAGTATGAGAATACAGACAACAAAAATCACAGTTTGGGACTAAAAAGGAGATAAATCATATCATAAAATTAATTAGTAAAAATATGCTATATTGTTACAAATACAAAACAAATTTTAATCTAATAATCACGTACATGAATGACGTAATGTAATGCATACAATAAATTAAATCAGCAAAGCAATCGAAGTCACATATATCCCCAACCAGAATAACAATGAATATGGGATGTACCAAAAACAATTCAAAAAACTGATATAACATAACACCAAACAGCTGGAGAAAACAAATGCAGCAAAAGCCTAATGAACAAACATTCACTGGATAATGCAAATCCACCAAAATAATAACATGAACTCTAATGACCTCTAACACACAAACAACATAAAATATATTCTAAAACCTACTATACAAACAGCATTAAAGACACAAAAAAGTATAAATACATGGTCCATTGATATTATCATACTGCAACCAAGTCACATGCCTAAGGTCCATGACCACAGTGGCATAGTAAATGTGTAACTTGTGTAAGTAAAAGACCCTAAATACAGTATCTCCAAAGTAACAGTGAAACAATTCAGCAATGTTTCTGCTAATTCCAGGAAATTTAGTCAACATAAAACAATTTTGTCAATATTAGTAATATCCACCATCAACATGTACCTACAGGGTTAAAAGTAACATATATGATACACATTGACAAACAATTGCCATAGACTGTCTTGTACGGCAAATCCTGTACTGAAACTTCCTGGCAGATTAAAACTGTGTGCCCGACCGAGACAGCCCCCAGGCTGTGTCTAAGCCATGTCTCCACAGTATCCTTTCTTTCAGGAGTGCTAGTTCTGCAAGGTTCGCAGGAGAGCTTCTGTAAAGCTTGGAAGGTAGGAGACGAGATACTGGCAGAAGTAAAGCTGTGAGGACCGGGCGTGAGTCGTGCTTCGGTAGCTCAGATGGTAGAGCATTTGCCCGCGAAAGGCAAAGTTCCCGAGTTCGAGTCTCGGTCGGGCACACAGTTTTAATCTGCCAGGAAGTTTCATATCAGCGCACACTCCGCTGCAGAGTGAAAATCTCATTCTGGAAATCCTGTATTTATATGTAACAATAGCCTATAAAGTAAACTAATAGAAGACAATCAGTAAAACCAATAGCTAACATTATGACCACCAACCTACCATTGATATAAACCCATCCAGGCGATAGCAGTGTCACCTGGTGAGAGATAACTGCTAGTCAGACATAGGCACGGTGCATGTAGTATCAGCGAGCGTGCTGCCTGTGTGTTGAATGAGGAAGGTGTGCAATCTATCTAAGTTTGACTGAAGGCAGATTGTGATTGCCCGGAGGCTTGGCACGAGCACTTCGGATACTGCACAACTTTTCAGATGTTCTGAAAGTGCTGTGGTGAGAGTCTTCAACATGTGGCGGAACTATGGTGGAACTGTGTCCAGAAGTTGTAAGGTTGGGCGGCCACACCTCATTACAGATGTCAGACATTGTAGGCTAGGCAAACTGGTCATACAGCACAGGTAGCGAACTGTGGCAGAACTAACATCAGACTTTAATGCTGGGCAGAGTAAGAGTGTGTCTGAACACACAGTGTATCAAATACTCCTAAAAATGGGCCTCTGCAGCCAATGACCCATGCAACTATGACTTAAATGGGCACATGACCATTGGCAGTGAACACTGGAGCAGTGGCAGAGCACTGCGTGGCCTGATGAGTCCTGATACCTCCTCCATCATGCAGATGGGAGGGCATGAATTCGTAATTCTCCAGGGGAATAGCTCCTTGACTCCAATACTGCAGGATGGAGACAAGCTGGCAGCAGCTTCCGTTATGCTCTGTGGAACATTCACATGGGCATCCATGGGTCCAGCGGAGCTTATGCAAGGCACCAATAAAGCCAAGGAGTGTCGTACCCTGGTTGCAGACCACATACTTCTCTTCACGGCTATCATGTTTCCTGACTGCAGGGCATTTTTCAACAAGATAATGAGTGTGATGGAATGGTTCGAGGAACACAGTGGCAAGTTCCAATTTATGCATTAGTCCCCCAACTCATCAGATCTGAACCCGATCGAACACATTTGGTATGTGACTGGATGTGGCGTCAGAGCTCATCGCTCCTTCCCCAGAATTTAAGTGAATTAGGTAACTTGTGTGTGCAGATGTAGTGCAACTCCCTCCAGTGACTTACCAAGGCCTCATTGCTTCCCTGCCATGACACATCACCCCTGTTATCCGTGCCAAAGTTCGACATACCAGCAATTAGGTGGTCATAATGGCTTGGCTCTGAGCACTATGGGACTTAACATCTATAGTCATCAGTCCTTGGTCATAATGTTCTGACTGATTAGCATATGTATAAATACACATAAAGGAACATGTACTCTGAAACATCCATATGGGAATTGACTGGAATAAAACCAAAATAACATATGTATTAACATAAAAGAGCAGGACAATGAACTCCAAAGATTCCATAAGAATGGGAACTCAAACAATAACTTACACAAACATGACAAACTTCGAGCACACTCTTACATGTCCTCACTAACCTAGAAAAACATGGTGCTGTTCGCCCTGTATCCAAACACAATCTACATGAAATAATATTAGATGAAACGCATGACCTATATATTACAGCTCAACAGCCTAAACTACACTGCAATAGCAGAACACCAGTGTGAAACCAAACTGTGCACCCAAAAGGCTCTTCATACAGAGAAAATCAACACTGAACCCACTCCCTGTTACTAATGAACCAGACTCAACCATACATTTAAAACAAAAATAAAAATGGCAGCTAAGTCATTCACTATATACCATAATACCTACCACAACAAAGTCAGAACCGAACATTACACAGGCACACACAAAGTAGTAAAGGGGCAAACGAAAGATACACTCACGCATCTTAAAAACAGGAAGTTGTCATCAAAAATATCCAAACCAATTGGTCCAAACAACCATTCCAATAACACAAACTAGGAAACTTATAAGTAACCCACCAAGTAACCATAACTTACAAATGGCCTCAGTAGCCACTTGGAAATAACCACAACGGCTGTACACATCTGAACCACCAAAATGAACATTTTTAGACAAGCACTGTTTCCATCAGAGAAGTTCTTCATTTTAATGAACCACTTTTTCCATCATTAGATCTAAAAGGTGATTGTGGTTGACTGTGCTCTTGCCACTGTCTGCTTCTATTTTCAAACACTTGATTACCAGTTCTGCCCACATTATAGTTCTGGTTATTTCATATTTGTTCTATCTCTGGGTAATGTTGTTGTTGTTGTTGTCTTCAGTCCTGAGACTGGTTTGATGCAGCTCTCCATGCTACTCTATCCTGTGCAAGCTGCTTCATCTCCCAGTACCTACTGCAACCTACATTCTTCTGAATCTGTTTAGTGTATTCATCTCTTGGTCTCCCTCTACAATTTCTACCGTCCACGCTGCCCTCCAATACTAAACTGGTGATCCCTTGATGCCTCAGAACATGTCCTACCAACCGATCCCTTCTTCTAGTCAAGTTGTGCCACTAACTTCTCATCTCCCCAATCCTATTCAATACTTCCTCATTAGTTATGTGATCTACCCATCTAATCTTCAGCATTCTTCTGTAGCACCAGACTTCGAAAGCTTCTATTCTCTTCTTGTCCAAACTATTTATCGTCCATGTTTCACTTCCATACATGGTTACACTCCTTACAAATACTTTCAGAAACGACTTCCTGACACTTAAAACTATACACGATGTTAACAAATTTCTCTTCTTCAGAAATGTTTTCCTTGCCATTGCCAGTCTACATTTTATATCCTCTCTACTTCAACCATCATCAGTTATTTTGCTCCCCAAATAGCAAAACTCCTTCACTACTTTAAGTGTCTCATTTCCTAATCTAATTCCCTCAGCATCACCTGATTTAATTCGAGTACATTCCATTATCCTTGTTTTGCTTTTGTTGATGTTCATCTTACATCCTCCTTTCAAGACACTATCCATTCCATTCAACTGCTCTTCCAAGTCCTTTGCTGCCTCTGACAGAATTACAATGTCATCAGCGAACCTCAAAATTTTTATTTCTTCTCCATGGATTTTAATACCTACTCTGAACTTTTCTTTTGTTTCCTTCACTGCTTGCTCAATACAGAGATTGAATAACATTGGGGAGAGGCTACAACCCTGTCTCACTCCCTTCCCAACCACTGCTTCCCTTTCATGTGCCTCGACTCTTATAACTGTCATCTGGTTTCTGTACAAATTGTAAATATTTTTTCGCTCCCTGTATTTTACCCCCGCCACCTTCAGAATTTGGGAGTATTCCTGTCAACATTGTCAAAAGCTTTCTCTAAGTCTACAAATGCTAGGAATGTAGGTTTGCCTTTCCTTAATCTAGCTTCTAAGATAAGTCGTAGGGTCAGTATTGTCTCACGTGTTCCGATATTTCTACGGAATCCAAACTGAACTTCCCCGAGGTCGGCTTTTACTAGTTTTTCCATTCATCTGTAAAGAATTCATGTTAGTATTTTGCAGCCGTGAATTATTAAACTGATAGTTCAGTAATTTTCACATCTGTCAACACCTGCTTTCTTTGGGATTGGAATTATTATATTCTTCTTGAAGTCTGAGGGAATTTCGCCTGTCTCATACATCTTGCTCACGAGATGGTAGAGTTTTGTCAGGACTGGCTCTCCCAAGGCTGTTAGTAGTTCTAATGGAATGTTATCTACTCCTGGAGTTTTGTTTCGACTCAGGTCTTTCAGTGCTCTGCAAACTCTTCACGCAGTATCATATCTCCCCTTTCACCTTCATCTACATCCTCTTCCATTTCCATAATATTGTCCTCAAGTACATCGCCCTTGTATAGACCCTCTATGTACTCCTTCCACCTTTCTGCTTTCCCTTCTTTGCTTAGAACTGGGTTGCCATCTGAGCTCTTGATATTCATACAAGTGGTTCTCTTTTGTCCAAAGGTCTCTTTAAGTTTCCTGTAGGCAATATCTATCTTACCCCTAATGAGATAAGCCTCTACATCCTTACATTTGTCCTCTACCCATCCCTGCTTAGCCATTTCGCACTTCCTGTCGATCTCATTTTTGAGACGTTTGCATTCCTTTTTGCCTGCTTCATTTACTGCATTTTTATATTTTCTCCTTTCATCAATTAAATTCAATATTTCTTCTGTTACCCAAGGATTTCTACTAGCCCTCGTCTTTTTACCTACTTGATCCTCTGCTGCCTTCACCACTTCATCCCTCAAAGCTACCCATTCTTCTTCAACTGGGTAATAATTCTTGTAAATATTGCCACTAACTTTTCCTTTATTACTACTGTTTTCGCAGTTGTTATTTGTACATTTTGGTCTCACGTAGTCAAAGTTTTGTCTATCTGTATTCACAAGTGCTCTGTCTAGTTTGTCTACATACTTTAGAAATTGATCAGCTGAGTCATAAGACCCATAAACCATGCCCCACCGTATCCTTTCAGGTAACCGAGGTCTTCTTTAATAAATCAATCTGAGTTAAGTCATCAAAAGGCTGACCCAAATGAACCAAACTCTTTAACTGACCTCTGCAGAATTCTTTCATGTCCCCCTTCTGCTCTCTTATAAGTGGCCCATTTAGAAGCTCACTTTTAATTACAGCCTGCTCTGCCTCATGCCAAAATTTTTTCAAGAACCTTTTCTCAAACTCTTCAAATGTCAAATTGTGACAAATAAGTTGGTTATCCGAAGATAATACTCCTCTGTTGAGAAATCTTTCAGCAAATGTAATTTTTAAATCATTGCTCATTACTGGAAGTAAATCATCCTTGCAGTGCTCCAAGAAATCTACATCATGGAAGTTTCCACCCCCAGGCAATCTTTTCACAGGCAAATGGGATCTGTTACTATGCAAAGCATTAAAGAATGCTTCCTTGTAATAATCGCACTTGCTTTTGAACATTAATAACATTCTCCTGTAACGTGGATATGTTAGACTTACAATGTTTGTCTGTCTTAATTACATCTTTCTTTAGATCTTCAGTTTTATCACTCGAAGTCTTAGTCTCTCAAACTGCGACACAGTCGCGAATTGAACATTGACCCGAAAATGGAATCAATATCATTTACTTCATGTCTATGGTCACAAATTTTTATGTCATCAGACAACCGGTTTCGATCTATAATGACCATCTTCAGACCTGTTTTATAAAAACATGTCCTAATATGCTGGAGCCATAGTGGCATCATCATATTAGGACTTTTTTTTTTTTATAAAACAGATCTGAAGACAGTCATTATAGACCAAAACTGGTAGTCTGATGACATAAAAATTTGTGGCCATACATGTGAAATAAAGAATATTTATTCAAAGTCTTACTACTTTGAGAATTTGATTATTATTAGTTGCAGTTTCCCTCTTACATTTACTCTCTACTTTAGTTTCTTTCAGTTCAACTGTATCCAATCTGGATCCTGTTTTGGTTACCCTGGCTCTACATTTTACACTCTTTTCATCTAGCTTATCTACATGGTCAGTAACGGCCGCTACTTGGTCACCCAACTTTTTTCTTGACATAAGCAATCTGATTGCTTAGTTCATTTTTTGTTGTCAACATTGATTGGTCTACCTTCTTAAGGTCATTGTTTATTTCTGAAAATGCATTGTCTAACCTCTTAAGGTCCTTGTTGCTTTAGAACACTTTTTTTTCTACTTCTGAAAGTTTGCCATTCATTTTACGAAGTTCTTGGAAATTCGATCATTTGAGATTGTGATGATGTTAACCTGTTTACATATGTGCAATAATATGTCTTACAAACATAATTCCCAACTAATTTCGCTTTGACCTAGTTCTGAACTGATCTGGCTTAATCCTGCTTGCTCTACACCTGACCGATCAAGTGCTACAGTTTCTGCTGTTCTCTGATGTGATTCTACCTCATCTTTCTCCATTGTTTCCTGGTTCATGTCTGCTAATGGCAATGGTGGGTAAGCTTCCATGTTGTGGTAACTTTGAAGGTTATTTACAAGTTGTGGTCTAAAATATAGTAGATTGAGTATTGTTGTGCATTAAATTGCTTTGCTGTTTATTAGTATGGTTTTATTGCATAATTTCAGTCATAATAGTAATTTGGCTTGTCACCTAACATCGCTAATCCAAAAAATTATTTTATTTGTTATATCAGTATGTACTTGTCAGCATCCCTGACAGCATACAGAACACTGCAATTCCAATTACATGTGTCATTCATTAAACTATAGCATAAACATGTCAACCAATCTGTAAGATACCCAGCCCTCCGAGTTTGGTGCTTGGCATCCTATCTGCTTGTAACATAAACTGATTGATGCCAAGCGTATAATGTTACTGTGTGGCATGGCTGTTTCTATCAGTAGAGTACCATTTCAAAGTTGCTGTATACTTTTTTAAAGACATCAGTACCTTCAGTAACCTTTGTGAATGCAGAAAAGGGAGATCTTTTCAAAGGTTTCATATCCTCTCTTAATTACTATGAAAGTAGTATGGCATACCAGCATCCCGTTACAATCTGTCTGGAACTACTACTCAGGTGAACTGACCATCTGAGCTTTCTTTGTTATCCTACTTGATGGTATACCCTTCCCACCTGGAGTAGCTTTGATTTATGTTTGGTCCACTGGAATCTCACAAGCAGCTAGGGAAATAAACGTTGTCTCAGACAGAGCCCCACTTTCCCAAACAAGTAAGCCTTGTACAACAGAAGGTTGGCAGGTGCTCCAGGGGCTGCCCACTAGTGATTTTTTTACCTTAAAACTACTGGTACATGGCACACATTGAGGTGAAACTAAGATCTGTCTTACCCACATAGACTAGCTATCACACAGACTGCTACCACATAGACTAGCTGCTGGATACAGATTTTCAGCTGCAAGACAGAAACACTACCAAAAGTGCTCACTTCCGATTCATGATATTTTGAAGATTGTGGTGGTTGAACACGAAGATATCGACTCAGTTGGACACATAATCAACATAGTGAATTGCTAATGTCAGTTCTACACAGACTGTATGAAAGTACTATTATTAGGAACAGTCTGCAAGTTTATGTTGGAGGCATTGAGTGTGTTTGAAAGCTGATTATATCAAATATCTTTAACAAGAATTAACATACTATGTCCAACAAGACTAGATTTCGAATCATGAGAACAAGACATAAGAATATGTAGTTTAATGTAGCATGGAAAAATCTTCAATTGTTTATATATCTTTTTAACGAAAAAGTGTAAGTTCTCTTTTTTGGGGCATGTAGCACTGTATAATACTAACCAACAGAACAAACAAAACATCAATATCTTTTATAGAAAAATTACTTTTGCATTCTAAAAATTAATTGGACACCTACAGAAAATAAACGTGGAAATAGAATTCTAAACCACAGGTATAATTTTAAATAAACATTATTGCTTTAAAAAAATCAATAAAACAAGCAAGGAATTTTTTTCTTGAAATAAAAAACACAGATTTATTACTTTATCTGTATTTTAACATAATGTTACCCTCAATAACATCAGATACAATTAAGGTAAGACGATTCTTTGTCTGACTTAATTCGTATGGACTCTGCCCATAAATAATCCCACTGAAGGAAATGAACTCCAGGTTCATCTTTCCAGAATTGATAGAATAAGTTTTGATGTTCCATAGGGTTTATGTCTTCTTCTTCTTCCTCTTCTTCTCTCTCTCTCTCTCTCTCCCCTTTTTTTTTTTTTTTTTTTTTTTTTTACAAATGCGTTTCCATTAGATGCTGGGGAATCAGCCATACTATTTTGCAGGTGACACTGGGCTACTGATTAAAGATAAGAGCACAATTAGTACTGTTACCAAAAGTAAATTTCTTGGGATCCACACTCAACATCTTAAATGGAATTCTCATATCATACCCCTAAATTTAAAGAGAGAGAGAGAGAGAAAACTAGAATATTATGTAGTACAACGCTTGTGCAATAATACTAGAACTTAAACAGTTGGTGCTGTGTACTTCTGGGGAAATTTACCCCAGTTTAAACCAGTGTTCAGAAAGCAAAAAGCAATTACAAGAATAATAAAACATGCATGTAGTAAGAGGGTATGTGAACCTTCAAAAAGAAATAAAAAAATCTGTCTATTCCTGCTTGTGTAGCATAACACACAGCATGCTAGCTGGTGAGACATGGAGCGGAACCAGAGCTAGACCAAATCTGTGCAGTAGATTAATGTTCATGGGCTTGTACACCCGAGTTATGCGGTTTGTTTAGGCAAATTCTAGGCTGGCTCCCAAATTATGCCTCAGAGAATACAATACACAATGGATTCAAATATTATTGACTGATAGGTATATTTATTCTCCTGTAGAACAGCACAAATTGTATGGATGTCATCAATAGTTGGTACAGTGCTTCTTATTTGATAAACATACATGGATTCTTACAATTTTTATGGTTCTTATAATTAGTCTTAGAGTATTTATAATTATGCCATACAATGTAGCTTGATGTAAGGGGTATTCATGAATATTAAGAGGTTATCTTCAGTCATTTTAAATATTCATTTGCAGCATAAAAGCTTTTACTTAATAAACATGTTTTTACTTTTTAGCTAAAGGTATGAAGTTCATTTACACCCTTAACAGCCTGTTGTACAATTTTAGGCCATTATGTAGTACACAGTTTATTCCCCTTGTTTTTCCTGTATAGGTATAAAGTAGTGACTGGATCTAGTTTTATGGTCATATATTGAGCTGTTTGTAGTATACAGATGAATATTTTTTCTTGTGTACAGTGTAGTCTGGAAAGGTATTCACACATGACAGTCAGTATTATTATTATTATTATTATTAATAACATTATTATTATTATTATTTTATAGTAAAGCAGTACAATGGGCCCTACTGCTACTATTTGTTATTATCTGCATAGCCCTTTTCTGTACTTTGTAGACAGTATGAATGTTCCCAATGCTTGTTTCCAAGTCTATCCTTTCATTTAGTTCACATGAAGTGCTGAAAAATCTCACGCTTTGATAAGAAACAAGGTGGTTTCAGGGTATATTTACCGTCGCAATTACAACGTCCCCAGAAACATGATGGTACAGGCCTGTCAAATCGATGTTACATAGATATAGTACTATTCCTATTTTCGTGACTTCGGAGGGGCAAATAAAATTCACTCTTACTGTAGATCTTACCATTAGAATCAGATTTATAATAGTTGAAACTCACTTTCGGTTACCTTCTTGAGATGCAGACACAGAAACTCACTTGTGGGCAAAATATAGCACTCACCTTCTTTATTGACTGCCTTTCCCCACATATTTTGCAATCCCATTTTTTAGATTTCTTAACAATATGGACCTGAAATGTAATTACATTCAACATCTACACGTCTTGGACTTTGCTGACGAACAGCTGAATCCTGCCATTAATCTACTATCAGGTTACCTGGAATGTTTCACACGAGTAACATTGTAGCACATGTAACTCTTGAGACATTGTTTTGCTGGATACATAAATCAAATAACACTTTTACAGCGTTAAAATATGCTGCAGAAGAGCAAATATAAATTCCTACACAAACCGTACTTTATCTCGAGTTTGGCGCTGCGTTTGTCACTTGTCCGTGCTTTCTTATTACAGATTGTGTACCATAACGATACAAAAATTGTTTTTGATTGACAGTGTGTGTATTTAAATGACGAGTTTACGACTTTTCTTGGCTGATAATCCTCTTATCAGATTTATCTAAAGGATTCTAAATTTATCAAGCAGCTACACTGTACTGCACTAGCGTCTGGGGTTGTCAGTATCTTTCCGAGATACCTCTTGAAAGTGTTGGACTGACTTGCATCGAAGTGCGCAGGATCGACGTCGCAGTATATGCTTCGCCTGTGACATACTTGGCAGTAATTAGAGTGCAGAGTTAGATCGCTGTGAGGAGTGGTAGCTTCGGTGTGTAACTGTGAGTACTTTGTATATGTTTGACACTTACAAATGCTACCCTTCTCGTGCGTTAACGTGAGTGCTAAAGTGCAATAGTGAGCGAAACTTTTAAACGGAAATATCTGTTACACAACTCCTCCAATCTGTGAAGTAAAAATGAGTGAAAATTTTGGCGGGATATTATTATCAAGTAAAGCTGATCCGTCTGTAGTCACTGACATTCCAGTAACCGATCCGGGTACTAATATTCATGTGGAAGGATCAGAGTCGTTCGGAGGACAAAGGACAAAACTGGACGCAAAATCATCAGGTGCGCTGAAAAAGTCTAGTCGCTACCGTAGTCGTTCCTTGTCAGCGTCTTCGACGGACTCTTACAGTTCTGCTTCTTATACAGGTAGCAGTTCAGAAGATGATCCTGTTTCTCCAAGAGAAAAGGTGCAGAAGAATTCGTCAGGGGCTACAGATTTTTGTGTGAGAAATATTAAACAGCATGCTTTTGGTAGAAGAGAAATAGAAATTGCTGAGCAGGAGATGCCAGGTATTATGGCACTGCGCAAACGGGCTAGTGACGATAAACCCTTGAAGTCGGCAAAAATTGTTGGTTGTACCCATATTAACGCACAAACTGCCGTTCTAATTGAAACGCTAGCAGAGCTAGGTGCCCAAGTTCGATGGGCAGCATGCAATATTTATTCAACTCAAAATGAAGTTGCTGCTGCATTAGCAGAAGCAGGTTTCCCAATTTTCGCTTGGCGCGGGGAATCTGAAGAAGATTTTTGGTGGTGCATAGACAAATGCGTTAATGCTGAGAATTGGCAACCAAATATGATCCTTGATGATGGAGGAGACGCCACCCACTTAATGCTAAAGAAATATCCTTCCCTCTTCAAAAGCATAAAAGGTATAGTGGAAGAAAGTGTCACAGGAGTGCACCGCCTGTATCAGCTGTCAAAAGCAGGAAAGTTATCAGTGCCTGCGATGAATGTTAACGACTCCGTGACAAAAACGAAGTTTGACAATTTATATAGTTGTAGAGAATCTATAATTGACAGTCTGAAACGATCAACAGATATTATGTTCGGAGGAAAACAGGTTGTCTTATGTGGTTATGGTGAGGTTGGTAAAGGTTGCAGTCAAGCTCTAAAGGGCTTAGGATGCATTGTTTATATAACAGAAATTGATCCTATTTGTGCTTTGCAAGCTTGCATGGATGGGTTTCGCGTAGTCAAATTAAACGAGGTTATACGCACTGTCGATATAGTGATAACTGCCACAGGCAATAAAAATGTTGTAACGCGCGAGTATATGGACAAAATGAAAAACGGTTGCATTGTGTGTAACATGGGACATTCAAACACGGAAATTGATGTGAATAGTCTCCGTACTCCTGATCTGACTTGGGAGAAGGTTAGTTCCCAAGTAGACCATGTTATATGGCCAGATGGAAAAAGGATTGTTCTCCTTGCAGAAGGACGCCTTGTCAATCTCAGCTGCTCAAGTCTTCCGTCTTTTGTTGTGTCTATCACCTCAGCAACGCAAGCTCTTGCACTTATTGAGTTGTTTAATGCACCTCATGGTCGTTATAAGTCTGATGTGTACCTCTTGCCAAAGAAGATGGATGAGTATGTAGCAAGTTTACATCTCCCTACATTTGATGCTCATCTAACAGAACTTTCTGATGAACAGGCCAAATACATGGGCCTTAACAAGGCAGGGCCGTTCAAGCCGAACTATTATCGCTACTGAGTAAAAGATATTTAGAAAAGATTTTCCTGTTTTTCACCACAGGTCACATGTTATTGATGGTCCATTCTCATGTATGCCATACTTTGAGCAAAATTTCTTCAGCCTCACAATGTTTACATTAAGTCATTACACGTACCATATTTCCAAGGTGTTCATGGAGCTTTTTTTATATTTCGTGTGTTAACTGGTACTTCCTGTAAGAAAGATCTATGTGGATGTATTTTCGTTGAGACTGAAGAAATTTTCAAGCTGACCACCTTTCTACCATGAATGAATGTTCTCCAGCCCTCTCTTTTTCTCTTGCTTTCTTTTTTCGCATCAGGAATGATATAATGTTTGCAAATGTTGGCTGCTACTGAAGTAATTATTTTAATGTTTTGACTCTGTTTAATAGACATCAGTATTGTGTTAAGCATTCATTATTAGACTGAGGAGAAAAACTAAAATATCTGGTAGCAAGTGAAATGAAATTGCCCCCAACTTTGTTACATACTTGACTGTAAGTTATATTGTTATTGATTCTCACTGTATGTACCTGGACTCAATCATAGTCCATCATTCATCATTGCAAATTTAGGGATTACAGTAACCAAAGCAATTTAGTCATTCATTTGTGATACTAGCTGGAAGTGTTTCATCAGCTAAGCTGCTTGAAACCAAATTGAACGAAGAAATTGGCTAGGAGTTACGTAGTAGCTCCCTTTGCATTTTTCATTGTTTAAATATATACATACATTAAATGCATTGAAATATTCACTGGACATGTCTTATTAGATAATACAGCTATTTTGAATTTATTTTGCAGTTTGATTCTGTAATAAAAGATGTGTTAAGTATAGCAGGAATGTATAAATCTGGTGACTCTACAGGTCAATCTGTTACCAAAACTTTCACATCACATACATTTTTATTGCCCTATCAATGAGTAACCTACCTAGACATTGGGCTACACAACAGATTGATGTCAATTCAACAAATATTTAATGGGAGCCACTATCACACTCCTTGCCAAGCAATTGCGTAAAATTATGTTAAGGGTCTCATAATTATTGCATTTGAATCCTCAAACTAATGGAACCATGTAATTTTACTGTTATATGGCTAAATTTGTAGAAACTCTGTAGTTAGACAGGCATGGTGGAGAGGAGGGGTGGGAGCTTCATTATTTGATACTGTGGATTGACAAATAATTTTCATTTTTACACTGTATATTTTGAAATATAAGTGAAAATGTAATTATGCCGAGGGAGAATGTTCATGAAGTAAAGGCACGCTCGGGTAGTCAGTGAAGTTAGAACCATACAAATGTTTGGTGTACATTGATTAGGGTTGGCAAAAGTCACTCCAGTTAGTGTTCATATAATCACTGCTGAAGTACAGAGCTTAGAATACTCTAGTAGCTGAGTCTAGTGGCACAATCATTTGCTGTGAGAGTAGCATCGTAAACAAGGATAGTTGTGAAGGTGTCACAGTCAGAAATTGATAAAAGATTTTCTTTCTCTGTGTTCTTAGTTGTGCTGCCATTAATAAAGAAAGATGAAACTGGAAGCTATCCTCTTAGATATTGTATGAATGTAAAGTGTCCAGAGAAATTGTGTTGCTGTGTAATGATCATCCCTCTTTGCATGCTTTGTTGCAGGGAGCAGTCGTGTGTAGGATTTAGTAATTTTTGTACAAAAGTCATACACTAGTATTAAATTTTAGTCCACATTCATAAAAAAAGACTATTTTAATATCGTTTATGGTAGGCAATAATTGAAAGATTTTTTCCCCTACAGTTAAATTATGTGCTCTTGTTGAAGATTACAGATAATAGCAGTCTCATATGTACTTCTATGGTGTATGTTTGGAAATGCCACATGAAATGTTTGTGTGTGTGAATTTCTGTATATTTTCTCTTTTTGTTAAAATTGTACTGCTTTTACAATGCACTGCCCATTCATATGCAGCAATGCATGTGCATGAAATGTCATTGAGATTGTGTATCAAGGGATATCTGTTAGACAGCAATAATCCTGTGTTTTTGAGATATTCATGATGTGTTTTGTTGGCATGCAGTTTTACAAGTGGTATTTCATGTCATTTTGAAACTGATGTTTTTGTAGTAATGTATTTTGGTTAAGATACTGAATTGCAAATTGTAGACAACTTTTATTGTACTGTGTAGCTTTCTTGAGATTTCCTTTTCCTTTTTGTTTTATTTGCCCACTTCTGATTGTATTGTTTTAGTAGCTTGCATATTGTAAATGTTGCCATAAAAGTCATTTTTCTCCGTGTAACTCACATATACAGTACTGAGCTTGTGGTCTAACCAATTGTTAGACACAGACATATGTGTGTTCTGTATTTAAAGTGCAAAAAAGTCTTTCCAAAGTTGAATATGTTGACATTGTGTTGAATGAAAGGAAAATGTGTAAAAAATGATAGTGTATGAATATGTAAAGTGTAATGTAAAAAAAAAGTACAGTTGTTGAACAACCTCATTATTCACAGAGATATGACATGGCCTTAATAATTCAAGTTTTAAGAAAAGTATTAAAATCATATTTACATGTCAAGAAAAATGTTACATTGACTGTAACTTATTTATTGTCTCAGTAAAGTAATTATTTACTGCATATTGTTGAAGTTGTACTCTATTTTGTGTATCCAGTGACCTCAGTTATGTTATATTGCTAACTTCAGGGTACTAGAAGACTGACTGTCAAGACTTTTTAAGCTTTTGTAACAATAAAAGTTTGATAAATTCTGTATCCTGTCTGCAGCAGGTAAGTTTTTGGTATATTTGTGATCAGTGGATTCACTTTTAACTTTATTGTTAGTGTGTAATGTGAGCAGTTGTGTGGAGCAGTTTGTATGGCAAAAGCTACTGTGCTTAAATATGGTTCAGTTGGGGAAGGAAATGGCGATATTATAACAGCATGAAATGTCTGTGGACACGTGTTCAGTTTTTATACTGCAGAGGAGTAAGAGTTTTGCCATTGAAATATAAAAGCCTAATGTCACCACCATAATGATCTAAGCCTGCCCATCTCATTTGTTCTCCTACCCCATCCCTCCCCATATATGCTACCTTTTTGATTTCCTGTTTCTTCATATTGTCCTACTGTTTTCAATGTATTTGGTTTGAACATCATCTTGGAATTGTGTAGTCAGTTGGTGTATTGAATATTGTAGCTACCCTGCAATGTTATTTCCTCAGTGCTCTTGCAGCCAGGGAATGAATAAGTCAATGTCTCAGGAGCTTAATTTTAGTTGCCTTTATGCATTTTGAGAAAAAAAACCTTTATTTTTGGTATGTGTAATAGTTCTACAGTTGCTTTTTGTAATTTTTGCAATGATGTATTATACATTTCATCATACACTACCTGTAGAGTTTTACGAGTGTAAATATGTTATAGCCTAATTTGATTTAGAGATTGAGAATTTATATTATGTGAAAACTAAAATCTAAACTCCACAACTTGTAATTTGTTTTTCATTCTCGTGATCTTAAATTATCAAAGTCTGGTTCTTTGATTGTCTTGATAGACACTTTCTTTGTAATGGTTTAATTTATGCACTGTTATTTTGATATTATCATCTGATTTCATGAAAATAGGTTATGCATTTTTAACCTTACATTAGCAGTTTTATTTGTCCATATTCTGTCATCCACACAGTGAAATATCGTCATGTGTTGTAAAAGGCTGTCTAGCCTCCAGTAAGCAAAATTGATCACAGTTCATAATAAACAGAGCAAAAAACCTTCTGTATATATTCAGCAACTGCAAAGTGGTGACAAGACGTATTATTTTTGTAGTTTCCTTATATGATTTACTGTGGTAGAGTGCATGTTATTGCAGTGTCTGCTTGTTCTAAGAGACGAAAAGCAAAACTGTTATCTAATCTGCACTGAACTTGCTAGCCCTTCTTTGCTGTAGTATGAAAGATGGTTTAGTTCCAGGATTATCAGAACAGCCTGAAAATTTTTGCCAAGTGCTACTGAACTTAGTTTATTTTTGTCAGTCAAGGATGTTTATTTTTATGGGGTCAATCCTTACTTTTTTAAAGATGACGAATGTTACTTATTGCTGTGTTCACAAATTCTTAGTTGTGGGTTTCCAAAATGAAAACATGCTAAACTGAACACTTGCTCTTTGTTGTAAACTGTTGGATTTAACACCAGAAGACATAACTGTCAGCATTTTCCTTCTCTTAATCTGATGAGCCACTGCTTAATAGATCTACATCAATATCTAAATACTCTTCAAGCCACATATGTTGCCTAATGGGGAGCACATTGTACCACTACTAGTCATTTCCCTTTGCTCCACTTACAAATAGAGTGAGGGAAAAATTGTCTGTATGCCTCTGTTGAAGTTCTAATTTTGTGTTGGCGGCAGTAGAATGGTTCTGCACTCAACTTCAGACACCGGTTCTCTAAATTTTCTCAGTAGTGTTCCATAAAAAGAATGTTGCTTTCCATTCAGGAATTCCCATTTGAATTCCTGGCACATCTCGTAATACTTGCATGTTGATTGAATCTACTGGTAACAAATCCAGCAACCCACCTGAATTGCTTCAATGTCTTCCTTTAATCCAACATGGTGGGGATCACAAACACTCAAGTAGTACTCAAGAATGGGTCGCACTAGTGTTCTACGTGCAGTCTCCTTTACACATGAACTACACTTTCCTAAAATTCTCACAATAAACCAAAGTCAACCAACTACCTTCTTGACTACAGTCCTTACATGCTTGTTCCATTTTATATCGCTTTGCAATGTTAAGTTATGCCTACACGTTTGATGTGACTGTGTCAAGTAGCACACTACTAATGCTGTATTTGAACATTACAGGATTGTTTTTCCTACTCATCTGCATTAATTTAAATTTTCTGTATTGAGAGCTAGCTGCCATTCATCACACAAACTACAAATTTTGTCCAAGTCATCTTGTTCCCTTCTACAGTCACTCGATGATGACTCATTTCCATACACTACAAAATCATCACCAAACAGCCACAGATGCTGTTATCCTGCCTGTCAGATCATTTATGTATGTAGAGAATAACAGCATTCTTAAATTTCCCTGGGGCACTCATGACAGTAGTACCCTTGTCCCTGATGAACACTCACCATCAGAGACGCTCTATGTGACAATTTAAGGTTGTAATATAGTCTAACCATTGTACACTTTGCTTGAAAATAATTTTTCTCTTATTAATTTCAGTATGAATGCTGATAGGTTTACCAAGTTGGCCCCATAAGAGTAAAATGAAGATATCCTACGGATGTAATCTTTATAACCTCACCATAAAGATACCAATTTAGGTATTACCCCTCTATTTGGTGAGTTTAGTCCTCATTTTATGAAATTAATGAATATTTTTTTTCAGTAGCAGTTATACCTTGGAAGTATATCATAGTAGACTCTTGTGTGAAATGTGAAAGAGGCTCCTCGTTCATGAACCTTAATGTAAAGGCGATGAACATTACATAATCTGATCATTTTGTAGTTCTGTAGCTGAATAATGTAATGCTAATATTCATCCCAAATTTATTTCACATTCGTTTACTACCGGTATGCCTCAAACGGTTCCTTCAAAGTGAACTTCTTCAGGCGACAAAAAAATATCACCAAGTCTTCATAACTAATTCTAAGAAAGTGGCAGAAATGTCAGTGCCATGACTCAAAGTTCTATACTCTGATCACAATTACTTTGTGACTGACAGATTGCAGCAGTACAGGAGGAGAGGGGGGGGGGGGGGAGATGGGCAGTGCAACCTTGCTTCACAAGGTGCTGCACATATCCTCCAAATGGGCAACACAGGCTGAGGCACATCCTGGTGCATGACAAGCACAGTGAATCACTTCGATGACAGCAACTGTATTGAGTGTGTTCGTCAGGAGTGAGAATGTCTTTTAGTGTTATGTATGGCAACAAGACCCTTTTGAGTTGTGAAACTAATGTTATGCCATTTTTTTGGGAATTGGTTATAATGACTGTTAGTGAATTTTCAATATTACCTGAGATATCATGAACAAAACTGGTTGTGGTGAAATAATTGAACTTGCAATAAGCTATGGTGGTTTTTATTAGCACTAAGTACTATGGAAGATTACAGGTATGGATCATGTGTATGCTATCTCTGCAAAATTAAATTGTTTGCAGAATAGTAACTGAATCTCAGTGAGAAATATTATCTGGAATGTTCTGTTGGTCCTTTGTGTTTTAGCGAGTTACTAAAACAAGTAGTGAAAGCTTCACAAACCGTAGCATACTAGAAGTGACTGATAAAATAATAATCCCCTGGAAGGCAGTAATTTAATTCAGTTACTATAAATTTTCCTTCTTCAAATGTGCTATTTTCTAATAAGTTACCACATACATTTAAGAAATTACTCAATGAAGTCTACATACCATGCTTCTGATAAGACATGGTACATGCTTTGTAAGGAATACAAATGGTGTGGATGTCCACTATTGGACTGAATAGTGGACACAACAGTAACTAAATTGTCACTTCAGTAAATAAGTGAGTTATCAAGTTCAGACTACTGTTTAAGATTTTTGTGGAGATAATTTATAATTTTATTTATATATTTTGCAAAAAAAAAGGAAGATAAGGACTTAACATGGAGTTGTTGTAAAGGTTGTTACAGGTAGAGCAAAAGCTCGGGTTGAGAAACGAAATTGGTTGTTTCCTTTTGTAAGGAACCATCTTAAAATTTGCCTTAAATAATTTAAGAAAACCTAAATCTGGATTGCCAGTCAGAGTTAAACACCCATTCTTCCAAATGAAAGTCTAGTGTATTCTATCTATGCCACTTCACTTACTATATTTGGCAAAAACTGTCTAATTTAGAAATAATTTTTCTCCATTGTATTGTGGGACCTAAAAGTACTTCAACTATAATGCTTCAGGTTTGACAAGTGGAAGAACCATGTGGTTTGTATAAAAGGTGCCATGAATTTGAAACACTGTAAGTGTTCCTCTAAATTGACATAACTGGTTTTTTTATTTTTTTATGTTTTCAAAAGTGTAAATAATGAAAAAGTATTGCTGAAGTTAGGCTTCATGCATGGCAATATTAAAAGTTAGTCTCTGAAAGCTAAAGGATGCATTGCTTTCTGTTTATGGAGTGTGAAATATTCAGATTTGATCTCTGGTAAAATAACACAGGTAATAAATTTGGCTGAAAACAGTAAATTAGGTCCTCTTTGCAGATTCAAAGTTTCCATACTGTGTTGCCGATTCCAAATTTAGCTTTTCTAAATATGGTTATAATGTTACGTGACTCATCTGCATCATGGCAAGAACTCCAGATAGTTTCCTGTACCCATCCACTAATTTATCAAACTACATTTTGTTTAATTAAAGGTTAAGATACCTTCTGTTGTTTTTATGCTTCAAAAGACTTCAAAGCATTTCAATATCCTAACTCCGTTATGTCAGTTTCAGTACTCTTGTCATCCAGTTGCTAACAAAGTTTTAAGTAACATAGTTGGGTGTTTACTAGACTCTTTAAGGATTGGGTATTCAAAATAATAGTGCATAATTAAAAAGAATGGCTTGCTACCCTACAAAGTTAGAATTCAGAGGGTAAAACGTGCTTGAGAAATTTATTAGACTTCAGTAGCTCATACTTGATCAGTAAATGTAATCATTAAAATTTTCATGTTTGATACAGCATTTAGGGAATTATATCATCTTCTGCATTTTTTCTTGTGCTGAAATAGTGACATGGTAGCAGTGCAGGAGTCACTGTAAATTCAAAGGTCAGTGTTCAGAACTTTGAATCGGTGAAAAAATAAAATGGTGTCTGTTTGCATCCCGTTTTAAATTGTTGCATCTCCTCTTCCTATGTAACTATATTCTCAGGTTGGAGGAATGCAACAGCATAGCACTTGTAATAAGGTTATGGCCAGGAAAACACTGCACAAATTTTGGGTGTAGGGCATTTTTACTTTAAGCTGAAGTTTCAATCCTTTGTATGACATTGGTTTGTCACATCAGCTGTCTAAAATAATGTTTGGTTTCCCTTCCTTTTGAGCATATATTTTTAAAAAAATTTTAAAGTATATGATTGTGATCAGTAACATTTTCCCACATTTCATTGTCCAGTAGCACACGGAAGTGGTCTACTTTACATAATGAAACACTGGCAGAGCCCGTCACATAATTTTGGTGCAATGAGAGTTGGAGGAAATTAGTCAGGAACAAACATACATTTAAGATCTAGACTTCAGGCAGCTACAGTAATGCAGGTCAGATGTGAATTAAAACATTCATTTAAACATTTGATTTGATTTGCATGAGTAGTTGTGAATGCCGCACACACACACAAGAAATAAAAGATTAAATTGATGCAAAGTGAGTAATTAAAAAATTTTAATTAAAATATTGAAAACCCAGTTCAAATATTTTTGAACTACCTTCCCAAAATGACATATGTAGTCCTTCTGAGGATATCATGGATGTAGTTTGAGGATGGTCAGGAAAAAATTAGATTCAGATGATAAAAGTAGAATGTGCAAAAGCAGGATTAGGATTTAACACCCCACCAGTGATTAGAGATGGAACTGAAGTTGAATGGACAAGGTTGTAAGTCTGGACGTAGATTTGTTAAACCAAAGTTCTCCCAAATGGATATCTAGTGTCCTAAACAGCACTACACCTTGTCTCATGATTGACTAAGGCAAGTAGTAAACGATTGCTAAAGTGTACAAATTTTGAACTGATACCTTGAGGATGGAAGGATAATCATTACATACAAGAGAAGACCAAATATCAGTCAAAGGGGCCATATGGCAATATGAGTCATTAATGTTCCTAGAAACAGGGAATTAATCGGATGCATGAAGCTGTCTATAGAAGCTACTGTACAAAGAACTACTGTAGCAACTGCACCAGAAGGTGACTCATGTGGGAGAACTGGTGGACACATGAAAATAGTTTGCGATTTGTTATTGTCACTGTCTGCAATTAAAGGCACTTCTCCAACATGGAGAAGCTGCTTCGGGTGTCAACAAAAGATGCTAGTGAAAGTTGTGAAGGCAACAAGGAAGCCAGTAACATCCTCCTCCTAGAGGGTTTTCAGTGCAGTCACACTTCTTTCAAAAGATCTATGATGGCCTAACTTTAGAATTACAAGCTATGCACAGATACATGAAAGGGGCTGTTTTATAGCTTCAGAAAGGCAAAGTCCATTGGACAGAGAGCAGGAGTAGCAACTTTCCTTCTCTGGTCTTGTTACATTCCATCCTGGATTTTCCATTGTAATTAAGATGTAGCAATTATAATTGATTACCTGCATCAAACAGATGGCATCCATTGACAATTAAGGGGATGCAAGCTGTTTTGATGTAATGTTCATAGTACTTTTGTATGTCGAACAGATGTATGTTGACATTCATAATGTTTAGTTTGTTTGGTGGAGTAATGTATTCATTCTGTTGATTTATATGTTTAGAAAAAAAGTCGGCACTGGTTAATAGACTCATACATTCAGAGAAATGCAAGAATTCACATGATATCACGGCAGTCACCCCTGTTGAATGTGATATATAAAAACTACACTTGTGAAACCATACTAGCTTCATTAAGAAACCTATATCTAGACAGTTCAGACACCCGCTGATTTGCACCATTTCTAAGGATGGCGTTGACACAGAAACACTTTTCATTGTGAGCATTTATTTTATGTGGTTTAGGTGCTACAGAAAGCTAGGATGTTTGAGTCACATATGTGATAAGTGTGTGTCCATCCTGTTTTGGAAAGACTTCCACCTCTTTCAGAAAAAAAATGTGTAATTGTTGCAGTGCTTTGAAAGTAGTGATTTATGAAAGTTACTGACATGAAAATAACTATCTTTCCATCTTCTTGGTTTAGTGTTGACTTCTCTTCTCTTGCAGGTTCTGAAATGGAAAGCTTTGGTGTTACTTTCCCTTATATGTTTTGATCATCTACAATTTTTGCTGTGTGTGTTCATGGGGGATGCTATAAGCTGACTGGTATTTACTTTTTTCCATCAGATGACAACCTTGATTACCAAACAATAGTGTTTCATATAAAACTGTTAAATAGTATTTTGAAATTTGTAACAATAAGATTTGAGTTCGAGCTATATAAAACTCATTTAAATTATCTCTACCTCCCTACAGTTCTCCTGCTTTTGTAGAGACACTGGTGGATGTTTGTTTTATACATTACGTGTACTGAGAGAGTAGTGTCTGTGTGAGGCCAGAGTGCTTACATTCACTAACAAACCTTAACACAAGAGGTGCCACAGTACACTATTTGCATAGTAGTTTAATTCATTTTGGCTACTTATGTAACTGTGTGTGTGTGTGTGTGTGTGTGTGTGTGTGTTTCTACTACATGTAGTTACTGACGGCATTTACTGAACACATCACTGAAAAACTCTTAATAAATTGTAAATAAATTGAAGCATTATGTAGTAAACATATTTTTCATTTACTGTCAGTTTGGTTTTGCCAATATTCTTGTAAGCATCATTTAGTTACAGGCTGAAGAAAATTCTTTGTAAACTTTCAGTTGAAAGAACTTTTTCGATCTTGATTGTAACTTTATATATAATATGATAGTCTATTTTTACATCTGTAATTTTCAATTTATTGCAATATTATGGTTACAGAAGTGTTTACTACCTTTCTTGTGTACTGTTGATGAAAGCTGTGCAATCACTGTACAGAATGTGTAACTAGATGCTGCTGTATCCTTCTGTAAGAACTACTTATATATATTACTATCGATCTGAAATAATTTTAACCTTGGGATCGAAGGACTTGGCTAGAATTTGGTTAGTCTACTGATAAAAATATATGGTTAAGGCTTTAAATTTTCATAAAGGGTGTTGAGGCATACAAGAGTATGAATCTCAATTATCATATTACCATACATCACAAAAAGCACAACTAACATAGACTCTTACATACGATTTTGTAAATAAGATATTCCTGTGTTTGGTTTTCTGAAAGCTCAGTTACTTCAGTGTTTCTGAAATTACTTTGCCGACTGTGAATTCCTTGACATAAGCTGTGTTATGTACAGATCTGCTTCTCAATAGTGACATATGAAACTTTGTCCCAGACTGGGAATTGAACCCAGATTTTCTGCTTTTTGTGGGCAGTCGGCTTAACTACCTTTTGGGTCAGCCTGGGGGCTGATAGCTGAAGCAGTAAAAGCGACAGCCTGCAAAAAGTGGGAACTCTGGGTTAGTGGTCCAGCACAAATTTTCGTATGTTGCTATTGGACAGTTGATCTGTACCTAGTACAGCTGATACCAAGGAATTATCAGACAACAAATTAATTTCGAAGTATTTTGTACAGCTGTGGATCATTAATAGTGTGTGTTCTTTCAATAATACCAGTGCTTTAGTTATATGTTTCACTACGTATAATTTAGAAGTTGTAAGGGTACAGTTAGTGAAGGGTAGGTACCTCATTACACACAAGAGAATGCTGTCTAACAATAACTTAAAAAAACACCTTTTGTGAAATAATTGCTTCCTTGATCCAGAGTTCTCTCTTTAGATACCTAGTCAACACCAATTGTACAGCTCCGATGTGTGAAGTTATACAGCTGTAATGTACAAGTGAGATGTTTTAGAAGACGTGGTTCTTGATCTGCAAACCATAAAATGAAAATTAGGTACTAGGTTTCGTGGACATTCTTAATATATGCATTTCCTATCCATGTTACAACTCCTTGCTCTCTATGAAGGTGACATTGTTGGAATCTACAGTTGTATGTAAATGTTTAGAATGTTCTGGGAAAAGAACTCCAAACTTCTTGCAAAAATAAATGGATGAGAAATAATATCTACATCTGCATCCATAGTCTGAAAACCATTGTGAAGTGAATGACTGAGGGTTTCTCATATTTTTCAATTACTGTTTTATTCACATAATGGAGTACTAAAATAATGATGCATAAATATTTACAGGTCCACTCTACTACGTTTAATCTCTTTACAGTCCACAGTCCCTATGGGAGTGATACATAGGGAGATACAGTATATTTCTAGATTCCTTGCTTAATACTGGTTCTCGATCTTAATCAATAGGCTTTTGTGAGACAGCTGACAGCTATCTTACACTGTGTGCGAGTTTGTTTTTCAGCATATACTTGATGCTGTCCATTGAGTAAAACAAACCTGTCACTTTTGTGGTGCCTTTTCTGTCTTTAGCCTATGGGATCATTCATTTCAAACCTCCACATGTTTTTATATTCAAGTACTTGTATGAGCGGGCTGATTGGAATTGTGACACACTAGTATTAGTTGTGGGATACCATGTTTTGCATATTGTAAAGTGCATAATTTCTCAACTTTCTTTAAAAGTTGACAATTAGTGCACCACTTCAACATCTTATAAATCTGGCTGAATGTTTGTGTAGCTTTTTTAAAGTATAGGCAACTAACCAAAAAGTTAGGTCCCAGTAATGTTGTCTTGAGGTCATTATTATATGACCTTAACAGTAAGGATGTCGACATACTTCACTGGGACATGGCTGAAGTTAGTTTACATCTGTCAGTGACACTCCATGCAATATAACATGCTGCAGCCTCCCTATCAACAAACCCTCAATCCGGTCACAAAATTTGTTTGTTACCCCACGTGGTTGTACTTCCTAAGATGATAATTGCTGTGGTATTGAGTAAAATGTTTTTTTGAAAATCAAGAAATTCTGCATACACCTGATTGTTTTGAGCCATGGCCTTCTGGACAAGAGAAAACTGTGAGCTGCATTTTGCATGACTCTTGTTCTGCAAACCGGTGCTGGTTGGCACGGGGTGGTAATTATGTTCAACATAAGCCCAGAGCATGTTCTACATCAGATCACAGGGATCTCCAGGATTTCTTCCAAGAGTGGGGAAAAATTATGAAATAGCCAATTCTTATGTGTGATGAGTTAGATAACTGAATTTGACAAGAAATACACAGAACTTATATCTCAAATAATTGATAGTAATCTAATGAGTATTAAATTACTGTGCTATATAATAAAGCTATAAGCATATTCAGTTGTATTGAATATTCGAAGTTCTTTTTAGGATTCCGCCCCACTCGGTAAAAACGACACACTTATAGGATGGCTTTGTTATCCGTCTGTCTCTGTTCTTCCGACTGTTCAAAACCCTTTTTCTGAGGAAGGGATGGACGTTATCAAGTAAAATATTTGTCGCATACTAATGTCTATGGTGCCTTGGCGGTATAATTAAACGTTAGCTTCTACATCAGTGCAATCAACAGGTACGGCCATTTTGTCACATATTTCGATAGTCGCAAACTCACTCGTCAAAACCCATACGGTACTTCGCGTTGATTTACAATGATGAAATTTGGCATGAAGTAAGGTTTCACAGTAAAAGTTAAGGAAAATTGTAAATTTGTAATTATCAGGAAAAAATGTTTCTTTTGTCATTTGTCATCAGACGTAAAGTTCAATTAAAAAAAGCCTAATCTGCGAATGTTAGTTACACATTAAATTTAAAACGCCACATCTACGTGCAGTAATCTCTTCTGGATATGATTCTTAAATTATTCGTCTCAAGGATAAATTCGGAAACGCGTCATTTGAGCAGTAGTCATTACCTGCCCGATGTTTGACCTTTACCACCGCGACCCACTTAGCATAAATGGAGAACTACTGGTTATTATAATAATGGTCGCCTATCTCCTACATGACTTACAGTTATATTATTGATATTAAAACATTCTCGAAAAACATGAAATCCCTGGAACCTATATTGTGCCAGTATCACTGCCAGTGTCGATAAGAGGTAAGAATGGTCGAATTCTCGATCCACGGAAACATTTAACTGTGTGTAATTTTCGTTCTTGATACATTCTAAGTTTGTACGAAACCCTCACTGAGCGAGTCCTACACGCACCTGGCCAATTTTGTTATTAATACTTATAAGTACGCCACCTTTTTCATTCAACGATCTAAATTTCATCCTCATCTAAGGATTTATTTATAGCCCCATTATGTGGCATAGAACGAAAATTAAAAATCTGAAACAGTAACAGTAAGAATGATTGAGATAATCCTGTTGAACATCAACAAAGATAACAGCAGTAACACTCCTAGAAGTGGAGGAACGGGCTGTAAACTTTGTAAATAGGTTATTAGATTTGATTTCATCTACAAAACTTTCTTTGCTTACAAAAACACATCTGAATTCAATGTCGTTTGTTTTGGCTTGATAATGTAAAAGACTGTTTACAGTAGACGAATATGAGAAATCTTCTAAAACCACCCTCAAATTGACTGTAGAATCGACGTTAACAACTTAGGGGTGAACTAAAGCAGTTCTCGTCTCCAGGTTGTCATAATACTGTGCAGTCAGGCCAGCTGGTCTGCAGAATTGGTAACTTTGGACAGCATTTGGCACTGTGCAACACTCCATAAAATAGAGATACCAATTCCAGGAGGCGATTTCGATTTTGAAAATTTACGCTTTTTCCCTCTTCTATTGCAGTTTTGTTTTGTTTGAAGCATTTGGATTCGTGAAGTACAGATGGCTGTATTTTTAGAGTCGGCTGCAATACCACGTAAAACGGTGTGCAGAATTTATTAGCCATCATGGGTCTTCTTTGTCCACAGACAAACGGTAAACTACGTACTGTTGAGATTACGCTGAGCAGCAATCCTGACTGCAGAATAGTGCCAAAACTGCCACCGCACAAGTGAATCACCGTAATTTGTCATCAATGGCTCCATCACCAAAATAATTCCATGAGAGAGGGCCATTGCTAAAGTCACAGTACGTACCGTCACACTAGGCAACGAAAGCCGTTATTACACTACACACCTTTGTACAAATGAGAGTGCACGCGTAAGGCGTGACGTCATTATTACATGTAAACGCTGTATCGAAGATGAGGGAGGCCGTGTATTACGACACTACTCATCTGATACTATCTACACATTTTAAAATTTGCTCAATACTTTCGTTTCAGTGGCCAAGCGATGATGAATACTAAACTGAATAACGTTACACGTGTTGACTTTCGAGTAAAATGGGACGAAAATCAAACTACTCGGAAAAATAACGTACGGCGAACTACACCCTTGTACGTCTCTCAGTAGTTTTGTGTCAGGGCTTACATACATTGCTAACATCCATTGTCATTAGTCATGCACTAAATTTTTTGAATTGTGCCGAGTAATGTTAACAAAACTGCATTTTACTGATATAAAGATCCATTCTTGAACATTTTCAGCTCAGTATAGCCACTTGAAACTGATATTTGAGAAAAACCTTTGGTCACATATTTTCACTTATCACGCACGTGAAAGAAATGAAAAGTTAACATTATAATGTCTCTGATGACTTCCCTGATGTGTTACACAAATAAGTCTAACACTTGTCATTCTTCCTGGGGAGACAAACCTCAAAATTGTGATGGAAGAAGTACTATTAGACTACTACGACAACTCTGGAAACAGTGATGCGGCCTTCAAATGTGTATTTGGTTGAAAATACGAGTATGTACGATATCTATAAAATTATACATATATTGGAGATTTCATTGATTAATTTTAACAACTGAATCGTCTCTGAAGGTAATCTATGCTTGGGTCGAGTTTAACATGGACTCCGCGCCACTCTGCTACTTTGCAGCATTTTTCACATGGAGAAGATGTAGTGCACAATAGGTTTGAACACAGAACCTCTATCACTGTACAGCAACATTTAACTAGCTGGGCCATGATGAGATTGCTTTGAGAGTTCCAAATATACTGTCTACAAATCGTATTGCTTAGCCATTTTTCGTAAAGTTGGCAGTTTCACACTTCCAAAAAAGAAGACCCCAATGGTTCCCAAAATTGCAATGAATATGACAATTGAAGATATAATGAGGTGCTCCTTTAATTCGTCTGCAAGAATGGCTACTGCAGTTTAACATCTCAAACGACCATGAAAGGCGATACCCGGCCTCTTGTCATCTTCGATACAGCGTGTACGCCTTATGTCACCCTGTGTTTATCTGAATGCAACCAGACTCGCCCTTGTAGGAGTCAAGTGTAGATGGGCTGCCACCCAACGGCAGAACAGGTGGGGATGGAAAATACAATTATAACAGACGGTACTGTAATAAAACAAAGGAAAATCATCTTTTCTGACCTCCTGTCGATATAAACCCATCCAGACGGTAGCAGTATCACCTGGCGAGGAGTGACTACGAGCCAGACACGCATAGCGCATCTACGAACGTGCTGGCCGTGTGTAGAATGGGAAAGTGTTCGATCATCTGAGTTTGACTTAGGGCAGATTGTGATGGCCCGGAGGCTCGGCACAAGCATTTCAGAAACTGAGCGACTAGATGAGTGTTCGAGGATTGCTGTGGCGACCGTCTTCAACACGTGGCAAAACCAAGGTGAAACCGCGTGCAGATGTCGTAGGGGCGGGCGGTCACCACTCATTACAAATTTTGGACGTCATAACTGGGCGGACAGGTAAAACAGGACAGGTGGCAAACTGTGGCGGAACTAACGTAAGACGCTGGGCAGAGTACAAGTGTGTTTGAACACACAGTGCACCGAACACTCTTAATGACCCATGCCTGCACCACTGTAAACACCATGACATTGGCAACTACGACTGAAATGGGCATGTGACCATTCACAATGGATGTTGGGGCAGTGGCAGAGCGTTGCATGGTTTGATGAATCCCAATAACTCCTTCATCATGCCGATAGTTGGGCGCGAATCCGTCGTCTTCCAGGTGGAACAGCTCCTTGACACGTGTACGGTGGGACAGATGAAAGCTGAAGGCGGTTCCATTACGCTCTGGGGAACGCTCACGTGGGCATCTGTAGGTCCAATGGAGCTCGTGCAAGGCATCATGACTGCCAGGGAGCATTGTGCAGTGGTTGCAAAGCATGTACACCTCTTCATGGCGGTCATGTTTCCTGGCGGCATGGCACTTTTCAGCAAGATAATGTGCCATGTCACAAGGCCAGGAGTGTGATGGAGTGGCTTCCCCCCCCTCCTCCACGGAATTTATGGGAATTAGGTGACTTGTGTATGTAGATATGGCGCCAACTCCCTCCAGAGACCCACCAAGGTCTCACTGCGTCCATGCCAAGACAAGTCGCGGCTGTCATCTGTGCCAAAGGTGAAAATTCCAGCCATTACCTAGGTGGCTATAATATTCTGGCTGATTAGCGTGTGTAGCAACTTTACCTGTATCACTTATATATTAGGAAATCGTTTTTGCTTCTCTTCAAAAAATTAAGAAAATGGAGCTACGAGATTTTCATTACCTACCATCGATATATGATCATCTAGATACGTTATACCACAAGGTACCTCTATAAATGTTTAATTCTGAGAATATGTGTTTTGTGTAAATGTGCATATGATTTTACTTTGGATATAGGTATGAATCACCTTTATTGGTGAAAGTCCCACTCGTCTGATTTGATTGAATCTTTTGTATTATTTCAGCATGCTGGGGAGGATAGTGTTGAGAGAATAGCTGCAAGAGTCCCCCCACGCCCAAAATGTTGTGAAATGTAAACGTGGATAATCATTTGCTTGTATCAGCATGACGTAAAACGAACACTGTAGTCCATAATTCTGTATACTCGAAACGTAATTTTAGGATAGCTGCACAAGAGAAAAACTACTGCTGAAGAGGCCTCAATATGAACCTAGACCTCTCACAAGCTTTAATATGAATAAATAATAACAAAAAAAAAAAATCAACTTTCTCACTCCATGACGTAAACAAGGCTGCAGTCGCTTAGGGCGTTAGTGCAGATTTGTACACTATAGGCATATTGTGTAATGTGGCTAAGGAAAAAGTTCGCATTTCGAGGCTTGTACAGTTGGGGTACTGGTGCAAACTTTCGTACGATAGGTGTGTCATGTAATATTGGCTTTAATCTGCAGTTTAGTAGCATCACAGACAATCATCACCAGAAATTCGAGAAAATGCAGTAGTGAGTAAGAAACTAGCTATCGCAATCCACTCCATTGTGGACACCTATGCATCCGGTGGGTGTCAAAGATATTCGACAGTAGCTTCGTGAATCACTTTTACTATCTTTCAACTTTCGTTCTTCCCTTTGACACAGTTTTTCATTTGAGAGATCTACAGTATATAACGCTTAAGAAAGAATGTCGCAAATTCTTCAGTCTTGTCTCAACGCCACTGACAGCAGTGTGCCACACATTTGCGTTTGTGTAAGAATTAAATTTTAATCTACTTATGTAAAGGAAATTTTGAAAGTGGAATTCGGCACTTCTGCGTTTGCTCTGCTACACTCTGATTCCTGTTTCATCGATTGGTGTCTCCACATTAAATTTGGTGAAACTGACAGTCTTATACAAATTATCTGAATTTCTTTGGCTTTCGTGTAAGATCTCTCGATACAATTCAGCTAAGGTAGTGACTGAAGGCTTAGCACATTTTCCTCTTGATGTCCAAATGTGTTGGATTTGGCAACAGTCTACCTATAGCCTTACGATCTTTTGGCATCTGTTGTGCAGTATTTGTCGTATCATCATACAATACAGGCTTTCATGTCGAGTGTTTGTGTTTTTGGCGATATTTGTTTCATGGACATTATGCTGTGGCCAAAAGCATATTTCGCTGCATAGCATCTCGTCTTCAAATACCGGAGACATCATCAAGGGCAATAACAACTCTGATGACGTCTCCAGCATTTGAAGATACGTTAGAATGGTAAATATGCGTTGGGCCATGGCCTAGTGCCAATGAAACAGATATCACCAAAAGGTTGCCATTTCTTTAAAACTTTTTTTTACAGGTGTCTCTCGTTGTAAATTGTTCTATTAGGTACATATCTATCTGCTTGGTACACTAATCTTCTGAACTTCAGCCACATCTCCTCTAAATGCTCCTGGCTAGAGGTAAAAGTTTAAAGTTCCTCATTGGGATATGGCGCTGCTGTCTCTTTATCTAGTCTACTGAACAGGCAAATCTATCCAGTTGTTTTAGTTTCCCCTTACACCTTGGTGGTCATTGTTACTGCAACTGCCTTATGGCTCCTGATGCAAGTATCAGAGAGGACATTTTCTAAGTGTTCATGTTTATTTGCTGCCCTTATAGCTAGTATACTTCTGTATGAGAGGGTTTACGAACTCTCTCTTCTAAGATGTTTTCAGAGATGGCATTTAGTATTGCTTCACAGAACGACTTGTCATACATCTCTTGTTGCATGAGCGAAGTCTCCACAAATAAAAGTATGATTGGGGAACATATGTATTCGTAAGCTGGCGGTTTTCTCCAAGTCTTCAGTTAAGTTTAAATGTGAAAGGTAGCCAATAAAAGTGCTCACTTATAATACATAAAATGTATTCGCAGTTGTAAGATAGGAACATCAGCTGTATAAGGGAATGATGACAATGATAAGTGTTTGGCTCCCCCGTCGGCGGTTAGAGTCCTCCCTCGGGCATGGGTGTGTGTGTTGTCCTTAGCGTAAGTTAGTTGAAGTTAGATTAAGTAGTGTGTAAGCCTAGGGATCGGTGACCTTAGCAGTTTGGTCCCATAGGAATTTACATAAATTTCCAAATCTACGATGATAAGTTGTGCCAGACTGCAACTTGAACCTGGGGTTCCCACATTAGATGCCTTAACGCTTTGACTATCCATGCATGATTCTTGGCCAGACCTAAACTTCCATTTGTGTCGTTCCTGCATCACAACCTGTACTCATATGCACAGAGTGTAATTATCGTGCAGGGGACGACATTTTAATTTAAGATAAATGATAATTAAATGGACACCCTAGCTGCAAACAGGCGGTGATATACTTCATTGGGGACATGTTGAAAATGTGTGCCTCGACCAGGACTCGAACCCAGGATCTCCTGCTTACATGGCAGACGCTCTATCCATCTGAGCTACCGAGGGCACAGAGGATATTGCGCCTGAAGGGACTTATCCTTTGCATGCTCCCCATGAGACCCACATTCCCAACATGTCCACACTACTACATTCGTAGTGCGCCTAATAGATGCCTGGCATCAGCGGACAAATACAATACTGCAGTGCCTGTATTGTTAAGAAGAAAGCTGCAATGTTCCTTCTGATATGCATGCATGTCTAAAGGAACATTGCTTTGTTCTCCATAACAACACAGGCACTGCAGTATCAAATCACCCAGTTTTACGTTTATGCCTTCCATTAATTCTCGTCCAAATGATCTCGCACGTAGATACAGTTTATACCTTGGTAGAACAGAGTTTCTTGTGCACTGTGAGGAATATGTCACCTTCATTTCCTACTAGACTATCCTTTCAGTATACATTTATCTTTACTTCAGAAATCTCGATTCTGCCAATTTAGGTTTATAGCTAGCTTTCTTTATTTAGTATTATATGAAGCCCATTGCCTTTTATGATGTGTGTGTATATATATATGCAGACTGAAGCAACAAATGAAAATTTGACCCAAGGCAGTGATTCGAACACAGGTCTCCTGCTCACTAAACCATGATGCCACCCTGGCACAGGGGCTTCACACAACTGCCCAAGCTACCCTAGCCTGCCTTCCTCCTCAATACAAATCTCCATTCATGCGTCAGCCCATTTGTTCACAGCCTGCAGGCGCCACCTGCCAAGAGATGCATGCACTTGTCTTAGCGGCCTTGTATGTTTCAATATCCAGTGTGACGTGTGCAACCAGAATGTGCTCTACACCTCCAGCATGTTTATGATGTAAAGCTTTACTGTAGGCCTGATGCCGTGTGGCTTGCATTGGACTACACCAATTGCCACAATAAGGTGATCTGCTGTTTCTTTCTTATTTCCTAGTGGGTTGTCAATGTTGGGACAAAACAGCTTACATATCTTTTTACAAATACCTTTGTCACTCTTCTGTTTTATCCTATTTTATACGACACTGCACAATGTTTTTAAAGCTTTGACAAGGGACATTTACCTGCTGGGATATATTATGTGCAGTATCTCATGTACTCATCGATATCAAATATTAGTAAACAGTTTCATACTTTCTTGGTAATCCAATCTCACGAAATGGAATCACAACACCATTATGAAATTTTGTATTTCTTCCATAGGCAAATCTGAAAATGCCTAAATAAAGATGAAACACATCATTGGGAAATAATAATAATAATAAAAAACACTTCAATCAAGACTGCTTGTTTCTTCATATCATAGATACATACTACTTGCTGTACTAACCCCGTTATGAACCGAAAAAAAATCACATTTTAAGTTAATATAGCATTAAGCGTTATTTCCATTTTAAAACTACAGATAGATGATAATCGCAGATCGAGTGGCACAATTAGCTGTATACTGTATGTGCAAACTTTTCTTGTGTACACTAATAGTTTTATTGATGAAACATTCAATAACTGTTTTTGATCACATTCTGTCTAACAAATGGGCAAATGGTATGTGTTCCATTTAGCAATGAATGAGAAATGGGATATGCTATTGATATAACTAAAGTACTATGTTTCCAGAATGAGAATTTCACTCTGCAGCTGAGTGTGCGCTGATATGAAACTTCCTGGCAGATTAAAACTGTGTGCCGGACCGTGACTCGAACTCGGTCCCGAGTTCGAGTCTCGGTCTGACACACAGTTTTAATCTGCCAGGAAGTTTCAAAGTACTCTGTGTTCAGGATGTTTTATGCTTACCTATTTTCGTACCATTTTATGCTTAATATTTTGGCTTTCTTGATGCAGGCAGTATACATGAGGTAAATCTCCATTTTGTATATATTTTTTGAACAGGTATCACACAGTTACTTACGTTGATCTTAAAAAAAGAGCACCATCTTTCTTATTTTGCTGGGTGCGCAACGTTGAATCTGTGCAGTTCCCACTTTGTGCTGCTGAAACATCCTGTCTTTCTGTGTTACTTATAGCAGAAATAGCAATCTTATTTTGAGAAAGTACAACAACACGGGTCAAAACACACAGTGTTTACTGCAATGTAAATCTGCATAAGTAACGTCAGAAGATACAGAAAACTTCAACACTCTTCCTGTTGCAATTACACTAAGTATGTACAGTCAGTATTACATTTTCTGTCCTCAGTCAGTGGGTCTTCCCTGATGGAAGTGTAAATTCACGATTCACTTGATACTTGCTCACAGAAATTCCAGTTTCCAGCTGGGCTATACTGACGCATGGCAAGTAAGGCTTTCTTCTTGGCAGTTTTTAGTGGCAAAATTTTATCAGACTCACATCTAGCAATCCATATGTAGGTTTTCCAAGGTATCCCTAAATTGCTCCAGTCCAATGACAGGACGATTCCTTTGAAAGGGTACATCCAGTTTCCTTCCCCATCCTTGATACAATCTGAGCTTGTGCTGCATCTCTGGTGACACTGATGCCGACAGGACATTAAACCCAATCTTCCTATTAGAATTTTATCACGCAAGATAGGGAAAACTGTAGCTTTATCTAATGGCAGATTTCTTTCCTAACGTCTCTCAGCTTTTTTGAAATGCTCCGACAAATCCACGGTTGCTGTATGTTGTGACTTTTCTTTCCCCTTAGCCCTAGGTTATGATGGAGTGGCGTAGCAGAGCAGAGCAGAGCAGAGCAGAGCAGAGCTGTGTGCTGGGCAGCTGCCGCTTCGCTGTCGGGTATGTAGTGGGACCAGGGAGCGGCGCGGCAGCCAGCTTGCTCTCATTGCTGCGTGGTTCAAACGCACAAGCTGGCCGATTTGCACACCGCCACAGGCCGCGCATTATGAACAGGTGCACGATCGTGTTAAAAGATGCAATCGCCATCCCCAAATTGCTCTTCAACAGTGGGAAGCAAGAAGGTGCTTAAAACATCAATGTAGGCCTGTGTTGTGATAGTGCCACGCAAAATAACAAGGGTTGCAAGCCATGACCACTTCATAACACCACTGCCTCCGAATTTTACTGTTGCCACTGCACAGGCTGGCAGATGACGTTTACCGGGCATTCGCCATACCCACGCACTGCCATCGGATCGCCACATTGTGTGCCGTGATTCGTCATTACACACGTATTTGCACTGCTCAATCGCCCAATGTTTATGCTGCTTACACCAGGCGAGGCGTCGTTTGGCATTAACCGGTGTTCAAATGGTTCATATAGCTCTGAGCACTATGGGACTTAACATCTGTGGTCATCAGTCCCCTAGAACTTAGAACTACTTAAACCTAACTAATCTAAGGACATCACACACATCCATGCCCGAGGCAGGATTCGAACCTGCGACCGTAGCGGTCACGCGGTTCCAGACTGAAGCGCCTAGAACCGCACGGCCACACCGGCCGGCTTACCGGTGTGATGTGTGGCTTATGAGCAGCTGCTCGACCATGAAATCCTAGTTTTCTCACCTCCTGCCTATCTGTTATAGTACCTGCAGTGGATCCTGATGCAGTTTGGAATTCCTGTGTGATTGTCTGCCTATTACACATTACGACCCTCTTCAGCTGTCAGCGGTCTCTGTCAGTCAACAGACGAGGTTGGCCTGTATGCTTCTGTGCTATACGTGTCCCTTCACGTTTACACTTCATTAACACATCGGAAACAGTTGACCTAGGGATGTGTAGAAGTGTGGAAATCTCGCGTACAGACGTATAACACTCAGTCACCTGACCACGTTTGAAGTCCGCGAGTTCCGCAGAGCCCCCATTCTGCTCTCTCACGATGTTCAGTGACTGCTGAGGTCGCTGATATGGAGTATCTGGCAGTTGGTGGCAGCACAATGTACCTGGGTGTGTCCGGACAGTTTTGATCACATATTGTATTGAACTATTCTTCAGACTTGAGATGGGGTCTATAGTTCTCTCCAATCTGGAAAAAATGGATTGTACATAGCAGACTCTGCCCCACTCACACGCGCAGACAATGAAACAAGAATGAAATATTCGTAACATCCTTGCATCTCATAAACGGTTTGAGATATCGAAACAAGCTTCTGGCAAATGGTGGCACACAGAGGAAAGTAGATTGCCATGTGATAACTGTGCTTAACTTCCTTATTTAATGTTATAAAATGCAAGTAAGTACAATTATTTTTTGAATGAAATAAAGTAATCTTTAAGATCATTGACAGCTGTTGAAAGGAAAACTGTAGTAGGTTCCTAGAAACCAGTAGTTTTTGAGGCACAGCTCTGACATTCACAAAAGGATTCACAACCATTGTGAAATCAACTACCAAAGTGTTATGGAATTGCCCTAAGCCACTCCACAAGAAAGTGTCTTCTGTGTATGATTTTATAAATACTGTAAAAGATTAACATACAGAACTCTTCAAATTCAGTCAATGACGTTGACAGCAAACACATTGTCTAAAATGTCCAGAAAATTCTGTTACAATGTTTTACAGTTATAAATATTTTCATTCAACTATACTAGAAGCAGTTGCAGATCCTCATGCCAAATTCATTATAATCGATGTTGGGAAATATAGGAAAGAAAGCAAAAGTGATAGTTTTCAATCTTCTAGTGGTGTAAGGAGGGGAGCTTAATACAATACCAAACTCTCAACTACCAAATTCTTCACTTGGATTGTCTTTTTTATTCATTGGAGATTAGGCATACCCATTGTTGAAGCATTTTATCAAATACGAGTATTACAGTGCACCTGGATTGAATCGAGGGAGAGAATGTTTCAATGAACGCTTTTCCATTCAACGATTAACCTAATGTGCTCATGGAATAATGAGCACTAAATGGAGCATAGTTTGGAAGCCAACAGAAACTTCACGTGCACTTGCTGATGATATTGTGAAATGCCCATGTTCTACACAACATTATTAATGACCTAGAAGGAGTCCTGAGTGTCGATGACCAACACACAATACGAATGAAGCTTTCTGTGCAAGGCAGTTATCAGACAGGACGAAACTTTGACAGAGCTTCAAATGAAGCTGTCAAACTGAGACTACCCTCAAACCTTTATCTCACACACTAAAAACATGGTTTTCATATTTGTCAGCTATGTTACTTCAAATTTACCATCACCTCTTGAGAAATAAGAGGTTAAGGACATGTATTCTTTACTTGTAGTTTGTAATTCTGCTGCCACCTCATCAGGTAATTTATCCGAAATGAATCAGTTGTGATGATGTTTCACCAGTCGCATAAAGGACGCCGAGTAAAAACAGCTGCTATTAAGGCTTCCGCTGACGCAATTTCCCCAGCAGTATATAAAAAAAAGATACGCAAGTGCTACCTACAGTGCTGACTCTTGCTACAGACACCAATAGCTGAATGCCGCCGGCATTGCCCGAACGCAGCCGGACTCACTCGAACGCTCTGGTCGCCGTGCTCAGAAACAGAAGTGCTTGATTCGCTCAGCGCCGCTCCGCCTGCAGCGCCCCTGTAATCACGCGCACTGAGCAGCCCTGCTTTGTTTTGCCAGCGCTGCTCTGCTCGCTACGCAGTGCTGCATTGGTTGTGCTGTGCTGCTCCACTATAACTGCAGCCTTTTAGTGTAGTACGCTTGTCAGATGAAATGTGTAGCCAGACATACTCGGTCATTTTGAATGAGCCTCTGTGCAACCCACAATCCAATGCACTAAGATCCCTGAAATGCTCTGGTTCCATCTTGCACAGAAGGAACCCATTGTCCTTGGCATTGGCAGTGACTGGAATCCAATTTTCGGGATGAAAGGATATTTTGTTCCTATCTTCAAGGGCAAAATCTCCATCATATGTCAGGAAAGTATGCCCTGTATCGACGAATTTCTGGCCTACAGCCGTGAAATATTTATAGAAAATTAGATTTTGGGAAAGTGGCGTAATATTTTGAACATCTCGCACAAGATCAGTAATGTCTAGGCTTATGTTCAAATGAAAATTGTATGAAAAACCGGAACTATCATCAAAACATTCCAGTTTCGTTGCTTTTCTCTGAATGCTGACCTTCGCTGCGTCTAACGCAATGTAGAAACACTTCTGAAACATTCTGTAAAAATGGTGGAAATGTTTGGGATACATGTTTACTTCTTTCATTAAATTTAGGGTGCCATATTTCATCCCTTCTTTCAGCGAAAACAGGTGTACCCTATATCTTCTTCATTGCTCAACATTTATGAGTTACAAAACATTCTGTGCACAGTATCTTTGTCTGATGAGGACGACATACTCCGATCCATTCATAGTGCAACCATTCCGCATCTCTCTCACAGTACCATTTCAGTGTCAATTGCTGATGTTCCTTTCTGTGCCACACCCCTGAGTCGCTGCTGCCAAGCATCTGTGCCATGCCATTTCTGTGAGCTGGGCTGTAGACTATTCCTGCGAAGATCCACCTGGTATGGCTTGACAGTACCTCACAGTTTTGTTGAAGTACTCATAGTAACACACCTCACAACATCCGAAGAAGTTGGCTGGGTCGGGGATCAAAATATCGAAAAAATATTGAAATCAATAGCTGGGCTGAAAATCCAGTAGGACATCATTAAGACACTCTATGTTTTCCAAAGGCCAGTGGAGGGTCATCTCCTCACAATTTTATTTTAGGACAAGTTGGTTTAAAAATGATTTTCCAATGGCTTTCTTTGGTGTTGACATCATGTAACATTGTGATCTCTCTCTCTCCCTCTCTCTCTCTCTCTCTCTCTCTCTCACACACACACACACACACACACACACACACACACACACACACCAAGTGTATATGAAATATCACTGCACTGGTTTAAGAAACGCTTGCCATTTGAGAAAAGTGTCTATCCCTGATCTTCCCAAAGCACTGTAAATGTCGTGGCGCATCGGTCACGGCGCCATTTTTCCATTCTGGGAATATTGGATATTTATGTGCATGCATTTATATGCTAATCAATGTGATATTTTCTTAGAGTTTCTCTCTTGATAGCTAGGAGGACTGAAGTATATAACTAGAGCCTTTGGGATTCACTGGTTCTTGAAATTGATTAGATACAAGTAAAATTCTGTGAAGAAGTAGATGTTTTTCTTTGAACATAGACCAATATGCACTCATCAGAATCACTGTCTTCTATTAACCAAAGCTAAGTGTTCCAAAATATGTTGCTGGTTGCTGGTGTTAGTAGTATAGTAAGAAGATATCCAGTACAAAGTGTCACCGATGACATCGATGATGTCAATGATGACGTCATTGATGAGTCATGGGTTTCCCCACCCATCTCTGACAAAAGCAAATTGAGTTCTGTCTAAAATAGTGGGAAATTCAAAATATTGATGGGAAATTCAAATAAACGGTCCAATTACGCACGTGTATTTCATATGGAAGTAGGGCTATTGTCCTAATTATAAATTTGCAGGAATTTCAAGATGACACTTGGTCCTGCTGGCTGACTTGAAGTAGTGGCAATGGCTCTAAGATGTCACAATCTAGCTTAGATCTTTAGGTGTATTTATAACAGTGTAGAATTCTGGAACACTGGCCAAGACTTGCGAAACTGGAACAGGTTCTATGATATCAGAATCCTAAGTTCTGGAATACTGGCACTATGACGTCTGACACAAAGGATGTTTGTGCTGGTCCAAGGCTGACCTACTTGACATGTTTTCCCCAGTTACTATTCACTCGGAGATATATAGTCATTTATTCTCCTGACTCTAAGTCAGGATCTCTCCACATACATCTGTATTTTGACTAACACTGAGGAGGGAAGGGGAAGCCTCTCTGCCTCTACTCCCATGCTGCACCACACCACCACACTATGCTAACATTCTCTGGTCATCTGCTGGAGGCTGGAACTGCTTCATGTCACCAGACCCACAGCCAAGTGCTGCCCCCTCGACTTGCTGTGCTTAGTACCTTTCATGTTGCATGGGCTATCCAGGCACAGTTGCATAATAACCTCCCACCAAGATGCCATAACCGAGTGATTCACTTTCTACCTACACTATGCCAGCGCCATGTCTGTTGCCCGCTTAATGGACCAGACCTATTTATAACAGTGTGGAATTCTGGGATACTGGCTCTGAGCTGGAATACTGGCCCTGGCTTTGTGGCATCAGAATCTTCCTAAGACCCTTTGAGCTATTTATAACAGTGTGAATTCTAGCATACTGCCTCAGACTAGAGACACTGGCTCAGTCCTACAATAACCTACCATTCACTCAGAGGTGTATAATCACTACTTCTCCTAACTTTGGATCTCTCCACTTGCATCTTTATTCAAACACACAGCAGGAAGGGAAGGGGAAGGGCTCTCTGCCCCCGCGCCAACGCCGCTGCCCCACGATAACTGTCTAGTCCGCGTGGCCCTCCGCCACCCCGTAGGCAGTGCGCACCATGATGGCCAGATGCCGCGAGTGTCAACACTGCCATGCAGTGCACCATTAGGGGACTGGATACTTTCACCTACAAGAATAGAGCTGCAGGTGCCATGTCATGCAGTGAGGAGTACAACCATGCAACTTGCCACAAACAGTGTACTTGAGATGGCTGCCCTGCTGCATGCTCTTTTTGTACAAAGAAAGCCCTGTACTGCTATAAATGCACAGTTCTGTTATATGATTCATGTGACGTGATGTGGTTCTATGTGCAGCACGGCTGGCTCACTGCTAATGAGAACCGTGATGTATAACATACTTCATACGTGCTGCATGAAGGTATGCAGAGCATAATGATATCTGACTTTTCTACTGGACTTCCAAGTCGAATGTCAAAATATTGAGAGCAAAGCTCTATCGTATCTACAGAAATCACAAAAAATTATGGGACTTCCTACCAGTTCTTGAACAATGGGAATGGCTGTTTAATAGCATATCGGTTGATATTACAGCGTCGATTCTGTGTAACAGAAGAAGAGAATATTGCTAATGGCATTGATACATTCCGAATTTGTCACGAAAAACGTACAATCAATGAGTGTTATGTATTTAACATCAGACCTCTTCATAGGACTTGTAAATTACGTTAGGTGACATACCGGGTGATCAAAAAAGTCAGTATAAATTTGAAAACATAATAAACCACGGATTAATGTAGATAGAGAGGTAAAAATTGACACACATGCTTGGAATGACGTGAGGTTTTATTAGAACAAAAAAAAGTATTGCTAGACGCGTGAAAGATCTCTTGCGCGCGTCGTTTGGTGATGATCGTGTGCTCAGCCGCCACTTCCGTCATACTTGGCCTCCCAGGTCCCCAGACCTCAGTCCGTGCGATTATTGGCCTTGGGGTTACCTGAAGTCGCAAGTGTATCGTGATCGACCGACATCTCTAGGGATGCTGAAAGACAACATCCGACGCCAATGCCTCACCATAACTCCGGATATGCTTTATAGTGCTGTTCACAACATTATTCCTCGACTACAGCTATTGTTGAGGAATGTTGGTGGACATATTGAGCATTTCCTGTAAAGAACATCATCTTTTCTTGTCTTACTTTGTTATGCTAATTATTGCTAATTTGATCTGATGAAGCGCCATCTGTCGGACATTTTTTGAACGTTTGTATTTTTTTGGTTCTAATAAAACCCCATATCATTCCAAGCATGTGTGTCAATTTGTACCCCTCTATCTACATTATTCTGTGATTTATTCAGTTTTCAAATTTATACTGACTTTTTGATCACCCGGTACATACAGCAAGTCACTGAATTTTCATGTCATTTTTATTGTGAAATCAACAAAAAAACGTGTCGAAATTAATGAAATGTCCACCGAAAGATGGTGTTGTCTTATGTATTTCTGCTTATGTTGTAATATCTCAGAAATGTATTTAACACGTCAAGATCAGCGAATATACTAGAAAATAATCAATTCTTCATGTAAATTGGAGACATCTACATCTACGTGATTACTCTGATATTCACAATTAAGTGCCTGGCAGAGAGTTCAATGAACCACCTTCAAGCTGTCTCTCTACCGTTCCACTCTCGAACGGCGCGCGGGAAAAACGAGCACTTAAATTTTCCTGTGCGAGCCCTGATTTCTCTTATTTTATCGTGATGATCGTTTCTCCCTATGTAGGTGGGTGCCAACAGAATGTTTTCGCAATCGGAAGAGAAAACTGGTGATTGAAATTTCACGAGAAGATCCCGTCCCAACGAAAAACGCCTTTGTTTTAATGATTGCCACTGCACTCACGTATCATGTCTGTGGCACTATCTCCCCTATTTCGCGATAACACAAAACAAGCCGCCCTTCTTTAAACTTTTTCGATGTCATCCGTCAGTCCCACCTGATGCAGATCCCACATCGCACAGCAATACTCCAGAATAGGGCGGACAAGCGTTGTGTAAGCAGTCTCTTTAGTAGAGCTGTTGCACCTTCAAAGTGTTCTGCCATGAATCTCAGTCTTTGATTTGCTCTACCCGCAACATTATCTATGCGATCGTACCAATTTACGTTATTTGTAATTGTAATCCCTAAGTATTTAGTTGAATTTAAGCCGTCAGATTTGTGTGACTTATCACGTAATCGAAATTTAGCGCATTTCTTTTAGTACTCATGTGAATAACTTCACACTATTCTTTGTTCAGGGTCAACTGCCAGTTTTCGCACCACACAGATATCCTATCTAAATCATTTAGCAATTCGTTTTGGACATGTGATGACTTTACAAGACGGTAAATGACAGCATCATCTGCAAATAATCTAAGAGGTGTACTCAGATTGTCTCCTATGTCGTTAATGTGGATCAGGTACAATGGAGAGCCTATAACACTTCCTTGGGGAACGCCGGATATTACTTCCGTTTTACTCGATGACTTTCCGTCTATTGCTACGAAATGCGACCTTTCTGACAGGAAATCACGAATCTAGTCGCACAACTGAGGCGATATTCCGTAGGCAGTTTGGTTAGAAGACGCTTGTGAGGAACGGTGTCGAAAGCCTTCTGGATATCAAAAAATATGGAATCAATTTGACATCCCCTCTCGATAGCACTCATTACTTCATGAATATAAAAAGCTAGTCATGTTTCACAAGAATGATGTTTCCTGAATCTTTGCTATGTGTCAATAAACCGTTTTCTTCGACGTACTTCATAATGTTCGAATACAGTATATGTTCCAAAACCATACTGAAAATCGACGTTAGTGATATAGGCCTGTAATTCAGCGGATTACTCCTATTTCCCTCTTTGGGCATTGGTGTGACTTGAGCAGTTTTTCAGTCTTTAGGTACGGAACTTTCTGTGAGCGAGCGGTTGTATTTAATTGCTAAATATGGAGCTATTTTATCAGCATACTCTGAGAGGAACCAGACTGGTATACAATCTGGACTGGAGGCCTTGCCTTTATTAAGTGATTTAAGCTGCTTTGCTACACCGAGGATATCTACTTCTATGTTTCTAAAATGGTTCAAATGGCTCTGAGCACTATGGGACTAATGACCTCAGAAGTTGAGTCCCATAGTGCTCGGAGCCATTTAGAACCGCACGGCCACTTCGGCCGGCCCTATGTTTCTCATCTGCGCAGTTGTTCTTGATTGGAATTCAGGAATATTTACTTCGTCTTCTTTGGTGAAGGAGTTTCGTAAAACCGTATTTAATAACTCTGCTTTAGTGGCACTGTCATCAGTGACTTCACCGTTGTTATCGCGCAATGAAGGTATTGATTGCGTCTTGCCACTGGTGTGCTTTATATATGACCAGAATCTATTAGGGACTTCTGCCAGATTTCGAGACAGAATTTCGTTGTGGAAATTATTAAAAGCATCTCGCATTGAAGTACGCGCCATATTTCGAACTTCTGCAAAACTTTGCCAATCTTGGAGATTTTGTGTTCTTTTAAATTCGACATACTTCTGCAACAGCAATCTGACCTGTTTTGTGTACCATGGGGAACCAGTACCATCACTTATTAATTTATGTATTATATATCTCTCAGTTGCCGTTGATACAATCTCTCTGAAATCATTCCACACCGCTTACGTGATCAGATCGGTAGGGGTGGAGACTGTCCCTTAAAAAGGCGTTAAGAACAACATTTTTATCAGTTTTTTTAAATAGATGTACTGTGCGTTTGTTTTTGATTGTCGTGGGTGTTATGGTATTCAGCCTCGCAACCTTGTAGTCACTAATCCCTGTATTCGTCATGATACTCCCTATTTGTCCAGGATTATTTGTTACTAAGAGGTCAAGTAAGCTTTCACAATCATTTACGCTTCGAGAGGGCTCATGAACTAATTGTTTAAAATAAATTTCTGAGAAAGCATTCAGTACAATTTCGGATGACGTTTTATGCCTGCCGCCGGTTTTAAACGTAGAATTTCCCTGTGAAATCTATCTCCACCTCCCCTCCTGCTTTTGGACATATATATCGAAAAATTATATGTAATATTGTAAATGACATATTACAGTAACCATGTAAAAGACTTCCACATCTAGGAGTCCTATCTCGCTGTTCTGGGTGTCATGGACAGACAGTGATCTGAATTCTACACAGAGTCAGAGTTTATGGAATGTACATTATTTTATCTCCAGAAATGGTATAAGGCATGTTCCAGAATTGGATGGTCAACTAGTGCTAGCAATATAGACCTTTAGTTACGAGCATTAACTTGATGACCGTTCTTTAAAGATGGGAGTGTCTACTTACTAGCATGTTTGTCAAATGCTGGCTGACTTGGAATTCTGAGACAAACCCTTTGACGTCATAATCGAAGATGGCCGACCTGGATGTCAGACTTGGAATACTGAGACAGGCTCTGTGACAGAATCCTGCTCAGACTTGTCGGAATATTTATAACAGTGTGTAATTCTGGCATACTGGCCCCTGAAAGGTGCGTGGTCACTGCTTACTACTTCTCCTAATTCTAAGTTTTGATCTTTCCACTTTGTATCTTAAAAAAAGACACTGGGAAGGGAAAAGGGCTCTCCACCCCATGCCAGCTTGCTTCTCCCACCGCAAGTTCACTCTGTGTTATGCTCCAACAACCATTCACACGTCCTCTGACATTACACTTCAAACAATTTATTCCCCCACATCAGCAGGAGTAGGATAAAGCAGGAATGAGAGCGCTTTTCATATCAAATTGATATCAAATTAATCAATTAAATTGGTGAATTATTAACGCCACCACTCTGACGATATCATGGGTTTTCCCCAGCTGGTATCCCTTTCCTGGAAATAGCGGGAAATTGAAATTTTGGCGGGAAATTCATATTTATTGCCGTCAATATCCAATTTATTGTGTTCACATTGGGGTTCAGCGACCAGCTGACCTAGTTCACAATACCACCACCGCCAGAGGGCGCTGTTGGCCCTCTCCCACTTCCCTCTCCCCTGCCCCCTCCTCATCTGGAAGTTGGCAGGATGAATTTAAATGTGCTTACACCCACTGCAAAACCGTTTTGAGAAGAGTATTTCGCTATTCGCAGAGCTCTAGCACTGTCGAAAATACCATATGAGTGGCTGAAATAGAGACTTCACGATTGGTAGTATGCGTGCAGAGTCTCTATGTGTATGTATGTAGAACTGTCAGTGGTGGATGGTTGTGCTACTTGCTAACTACTCAGCTACAAATGAGTCTGCTGGGGATAGGCATGCTGTAGGTACAGCGAGAGAGGGGAAACTCTTCTGGCACAAGATACTACCTACAGTTGACACTCTTTCAACTAACGAATAACTTATTACTGGGGTAATAAAAATAAATACCGGAAAGCTACAGTTTGTAGATGTCCTGACAGGTATGTATCAGAGTTGGAAGGTGTAAACAAAAATGATGAAGCAAAATGGGTAAGCAATAAGAGCACATACATATAAAAAACTGAGTAGCAACAGAAATTAGCACTATACACTTGTAAGTTCCCTGTTGCAGATCCTTACATGATGGAGTGGAAGTCAAGTGAACATGTAGAAGTATTTGCAAACTTTCCATCCATAGATTTTTTAGGCACAACGACAATGCCCGATCCCCGGCAACTATTACTATGCTCTGTAATACCGTCCGCAAGCTGTTGATCAATGAAATCCTCCACAATCGGCTGCAAATACCTCGGTATTCTGTATGGTTTACGGTAAACAGGTGCTTCGTTACCTGTTGGTATCCTATGTTGGACTAATGGAGTTGCTGGTAAAGGCTCTTGCGGAAAAAACAAATCCTTAAATTCCCACAACAATTCTTCCACATGCTCTTTTTCTCCTCCTTTCAAATGCTGAACTTTGTTATGCAATGCAGCTCTATCGGCAGTTAGTGGTTGATCGCTACGCCTACCTCTCGAACACCAGTCTTCGTCATCTGGTACACCCAAATTCGCTACTAAAACTCCTTTTCTCAAAATCGCGTCTACAGCGCGCTAAAATTATCCATGTTCACGGGGAATACTCGCCAGTCGTTTTCCTCTCGTATATGTACAATACTACGTTTCACAATACAACCTAATGGATCCAAAACTTCATTATTCTCCAATGGTTCAATAACACATACCGTACCCACAGGTAGATTTGACTCTACACTTACCCAAAGCGACTTCTTGGTGCCACTAGACACACATGCGAATTGAGCCTCTTGCTAATGTACGCGGTTCAATTGGTTTGTTCATTATGTTGAACGACCCCTGCGACAGCTCTGCATGGACAACAGTTTCCCCTAGCTGAAATAACATTCCACCAAGTTCCACAGTTCGTTGTCCAAGGTCAATTTTGGCGTGATGTTGATACAAGAAATCTACTCCTAGAATCATGTCGTTGTGCTCGCTTACCCATGGTACTACCTCCTTGCATGCAGCAAATCGGACTTTTTCTATGCGAAAGTCAACTATCACTGACCCCAAAGGTGTGACCTCATCCTCCACTCCACGCAACCTATAACGTGGTAGTTCTAACATCCTTCGTCCCATTAAACTCTTAGTAGCCACTGACACTTGCGCCCCTGTGTCCAACAAAATCTTAAACCTATTAGTTCCTATGGATCGTACCACTGAACATTCCACCTCTTCATAATACATATTTGTATCATTGAAATTAAATGGGAGCTCACTTAGGTGGGTCTTAGGCCCCTCTGCTGTTCAACAATTGTCCACCTCTACTAATACCACTTCTCCATCCTCCACGCTGCTTATTTCCATGCCTTCCTCTATTCCTGGGTGACTGGGTACATTGTCTCTGCACGTGCCCTGTACGACCACACTTATAAAATTTTGTACCCGCTGTAAACATTGCTTGTCTATCATGTACACCCGTTGCCACGTCTATTTCCTTATGTTGAATTGCCAGCTGTATGACCGAATACAAATCTTTCGGAGTCCCTTCACGCACTTTCGGCGACATATGCACCAGTAACCCCCTCAAAAATACATCAAGTGCCCTTTGCTCGGCCTCATACAACAGAACACCATTCACCTCATCGCTCTGACCCAACTCGTAATTATACTCGTTAATTTATCTTATCCTGTCCACAAATTTCTCTACCATCTCCCTCTGCCTCTTCATCATTGTACTCAACCTCTCCCTGAAGTACCGAGCACTATTCTGTTTCTCGTACCTCTGTAAAAGCCCCTCCTTCATCTGATTAAACTGTCCCGCCTTCCTTAAGGCCTCAGAATACCTTACATATCTCTTCGGTTCACCTCTAAATCTAATCTTGGCTACATGTAACTGTTCATCGGACCAATCATTCATCACAGTTGAAGTTTCCAAGTCCTCCACAAACGAATGCACATCCTCAGATGCCTTGCCAGAAAACGGAATAATCAAACTTGTGGCGGCTGGATCAGTCTCCCGCTGTGGCACCCTAGGCAAAAACGACTAATCCGATGCGGTTTCCCACTCAACTGTAGATGTTAATTCACTTCTCAACGCAACTGGGCTACCTTTTCCAACAAAATCCATACTGCTTCTGGTTCCGACACACCTTGCGTCCGTGACTCTGCCATTGTGTTGCTTTCGTTTCCAGTTAGTCCTGAAACAAAACATTTAAGTACAAGAATAGCCTGACTTCCTACAGCTCCGTATTAACATACTCAGTATCATCATACACCAATACAAGAGTAATCAAATGCTACGAAAAACAACATTTTACTGCTCCAAATACACAAACACTTATTCTGACAAAAAAAAGGCCTCTGCAAAATATCTAAAATAGCCTGCCAGGAACCATACTCAAAACACAACCAACAAAAAAAGGAAAGAAAAATCCAACACTCAAAAAGAAAAATTGGTCAATACTCACCACATTTTGTGACTGTAATGCAGGCAGTGGGCTCAAACGTCGTACTGTATAGGCAGTGCCCACTATTCTGCCACTAAATGTAGAGGAATGTTGGACGAGGATGGAAACTGTCAGGGTGCTCCATATTAAAACTTGTCCAATCTTCCCAAGCGATTTGTTATTTCCAGCTACAGTGCCTCCATTCCTCTTGGTCTGCATCACCGGGTCCTGCAATGCTGAGGACACTACTTTGCTGTCTGCGAAACAGCTTGGCGCGGAATGGCTGCCTCAGTGACCTGTGCAACGCCCTCTGGTGTGTCGGCCTTGCATGGCCCCAGAGTTGTGACGACGTCAGGCTGCGTTGGCAGTCGACTCAGCAGTCTCCATCCCTGGCTTCCTCACTGGGATGGCTAAGATCACGGCGACAACAAGCGCCTGCGATCCGGCGTCCGAATCTGCGGCCCGTACCTTGGGATGCCTCTGGCATGTGTTGGGAGCCAACAAGACTGCCCACAGTAGCGAGCCAGGACGTGGCCTGCTGCTGGCTAGCTGCGGACCCTGTGTTGGTCTCAGAGGGTCGAACCAGCCATCTGCCATGGACTGGAATGCTGGCGCCCCATCTGTTGCTGCATGTAGCCAGCTGTATGACAAGCCCTGTCATCCAGTAGAGCTGTCACACTTGATTGCCTTATTAGTGAACCGGCGCCAGTGGCTGTGTGCCCCTGTTTTGCTAATGCGCCGCTCCAAGTCATGTACTCATAACATCTAGTCTGGGCAAGTGGGCCCCTTCTGCCTATAACTTACGCCAGGCAAACCTCTGCATTTACTCTTTTCAGCGGGTTTACGGTCCTGTGGCCTCCATTCTACTTCTCAACCACTGGTAGCGTAACTTACTGTCAACAGTCTCGCACCTGACTGTCACTTGTGCACTCGGAAATATTGCACCGATGCTAACCTTTTCCCATCTTAAACGTGCCGCTACAGTTGAGATACGTGACATTAATACCATCGAGTATAACGCACTGTATTCTATTAGTTAAATATCCCTGGACTAAAGACATAAAATGTTTAAGATGGAATGGTTTTAGAATGCTTCAAACTCTTTCCATATGCTACACACCAAAAGTAAAATTTATGTGGTGAGATTCTGTTTTACTAACATGTATGACAAGTGCTCTTAGTATTAATAGTGGGTAGGTCAGATGGCCATGGTAATGAAAGGCTTGGCACTATAAATAGCATTAGTAGGAGATATATTGCTGCAGATAGCTTCTCACGACAGTTACAATATATTCATCCCAGCACAGAGGACCGCTATCCAGTTCAGTGCCTGTGTTGTGAGCTTACTTCAGCCCAGGCGGCCTCAGTTTATAGATGAATTTATAAAGTACCACATATAAACAAGCATGTTAGTAAGCTGCTATTTGCAGCTCCACAGTGCTGCTTGGTGTTTTTTATGTTAAGGACCAATATTTGCAATGCCTCCTATGTTGTAGCTTCTGTGTGAAGTACACTGGGTCTCAATGTTCTGCCACAATCCTATTGGTTTATAAGAAGACAAAAATGCTCATCTAGAAGCTGGGAAGCAGTTTGCTGAGTTATAAAACTTGTGGAGTAACTGCATTTAGCAGCAATTCGTCTACAAAATTGTTAAGGCTTTTGTGGTCACTTGTTGACAAACTGCCTATTGGCTTCTGTCTCAGGTTCTTCGACTGACGTTCGTCTAATGATTTTACTGACGTTTCGCTTTTCTCTTTCTTGTTGAATTCGTTTGCTATAGTGGCCAGCTTGCATGTAGACTACATGGAACTCGACTACACGAAGCCTAACGATTTTAAGACACTATAGCCAGCTTACCGAATTTGTGAAGTGCTTGACTAAAGAAGGATATGATATTAGGATATGATTTATAACTCAAACAAACATTAATAGAATCGTAAGACATGGTAAGTGATAGAAGTCCTATGACTGACGATGGGTCAAATACCCAGACTTTATTATCCACAGAGTGGTACTTCCAGCACAGATGTCTGACAGAATTGTCTGCACTGCAGTGAAATGAGGTTACAAATAGCTCCATATCTGTGCAATTAGCATGTCAGTGCTGTGGGTCTATCAAGTTGCAACTGTGGTCTGCTTGCAGGGAATACCCTACCATGAAAAGCTATATCAAATACCTATATAGCAGAGTCGACTAGAGATTTGTGTGTCCTGAAGACCAATACAGTATTGCTTTATTGATTTTACTTTAAGATATGGATCTAATGACTTTTGGATGCGTTAAATCAACAACACATTCACACTCAGCCATACCAAAAGAAATCTATTGCATATGTTGGATGTCCTATTCGACAACGTAAAACACATAAGTTTTGTTGAGGTCCTACCAGCTCTATGCATATGTTTCTCAAGCTATATGCTTGACAGTCATTGCGTGTAAGAGAGAAATTATGATGATCTACTGTTCTGTTCTGTTCTTGTTATTGCAGCATAATGTAAGTTTGGATGTCAAACGCTGCTGTCCTGCACACGACTATTTCTGTTCAAAAGTGGTTCAAATGGCTCTGAGCACTATGGGACTTAACTTCTGAGGTCATCAGTCCCCTAGAACTTAGAACTAATTAAACCTATCTAAACTAAGGACATCATACACATCCATGCCCCAGGCAGGATTCGAACCTGCGACCGAAGCGGTCGCGCGATTCCAGCCCTGTAGCGCCTAGAACCGCTCGGCCACTCCGGCCGGCAGTTTTTGAATGTGGATATGGTAGATGCTTCTCTCGATGGGTGGTGCGGAAGTTTCTTACATCTGCCTGTGTCTGATGCACCAGCAGAGGGAGCCAAAGCTGGCAGTGTCCGTCACTCCAAGCTATCACACACACACACACACACACACACACACACACACACACACACAAGATAAAATGGTTTTTTGGCGGTTAATGTGCATCACCCATACAGACTGCAAAATGTGGGCTATTCAGTTTTGAAATTAGGATGAGTGCTCTGTAGTTTGACACCCAGCAGAGTTTTCACCATTTTGGACTTGGTGTAAGTGCATTTTCTCACCACTCGAACTTATGACACCTGGTGTGGAAGAATAAATTGTTCGAACTGTAATGTCAGAGTGGGTGGAGGCTTATTGGATCATAGCACTAGTGAACTTGGGGTGGGGGAAAGCGAGCTGGCGTAGGGTGGAGAGGCCTCTCACTCATCAGCGTGTGTTTCTTCTTTTTTTTTTAAGTGTATAAAGTGGAGAGATCCAAACTTAGGAGAAGCAGTATGCAGTGATAATGCACCTCTAATGGGTAGTGTTTTGGAATTCTGCACTGTTATAAACAGCCTGACAAAAATATTAGCTCGATTGTGAAGTAAGAGCCAGTGCCAGTATTCCAAGTCTCGGATTCTGATGTCATAGAGCTGTGCCAATATGCTCTCAGTCGCCACCTTGTATTCTGACATCACAGAGCCTGTCCCAGTATTCTGAGTCTTGGATTCCAACATCACTGAGCTATTCTAGGCCAGTAATCTTGCATCACCATCTTTGATTCTCTGTCTCAGTATTCCAAGTCAGCCACCACTGTACAAACATGCTAGTAAGTAGACATTCCCATTTTTGAAGAACTGTAATTGAGTTGATGCACTTAACTAAAGGTCTATACTGCTAGCGCTAATTGATTGTCCAATTTTGGAATACATCTCAGATCCTTTCTGGGGACAGAATAACATACATTCCACAAATATTAATTGAGGGTGGAGCTCACCTCGTCCTGCTTGTTCACTAGACCCAGAATAGTGAGAAGGGAGTCTTAGACATGAAATTCTATTATGTGATTGCTGTCATGTATCATTTTCTGGATGGTAATTACATTTGATTCTTTAATGTGTGTGTCCAACGGTAGGGGAGGTGAGTAGGGAATTCGATTTGACCCAGAATTTCTCCAATTTACGTGGAAAATTGGTTATTTTGTAGTATGTTCGCTGATTTACATGTGTTACAGTTCCAAGATGTTGCAACATGAGCAGAAATGCATAAGACTACACGTTCTTTAGGTGGAAATTTGTTTACTTTCGATATATTATTTGTTGATTTCACTATAAAACTGACATGAAAATTCAGTGATTTGCTTTATGTATATCACCTGACATCAGTTACAAATCCTGTGGAAAGGTCTGATATTAAGCATACACTGTAAAACACTAATGGAATCGGCGTTTTTCGAGACAGATTCGAAATGTATCAATGCTATCAGCAATATTCTCTCCTCATGTAACACAGAATCGACAGTGTAATGTATCTGATGTGCTATTCAACAGTCACTCCCATTTTTCGACGATTGACTTAGAAATCCAGTGGCAACATCTGATGTGATTATACTCTATATGTCTTTAAGCAGTGCATATGGAGTATATCATATACTGCTGTTTTCATTAGTGGTGAGCTGACCACACTCCAGACAGAACCTCATCATACAACATAAACCATATAATAGTATTGTGTATTTGTGGCACTGCAAGGCTCTCTTCATGCATGTGCAACAGTGCAGCCATCTTGAGTGCGTCACGTTTGGCAGAGTGCATGGCTTGTACTGGGTGAAGATCTTCACATGCATTTCTCACTGTATGATATGTCACCTTCTGTTCTGTTCTTGTATGTGAAAGACTCCAAGTCCCTAATGGCACACTGTGTAGCGGTGCTGAGACTCATGACACCTGCCTTGCGTGGTGCACTTTGATGGCAGGGCTGCGGCAGCCCAGCACAGACCCATCACTAAGTGTGGGGCGGCAGGATAATGGTGGCGGTGACAGCAGCACAGGAGTGAAGAGCCCGTCCCCCTCCACTGTGTGTTTGAATAAAGACACAAGTGAGGAGATCCAAAGTTAGGTGAAGCAGTGATTATACATCTCTGAGTGAATAGTTGCTTATTGTAGGACTCAACCAATACCTCAAGTGTGGGCCAGTATGGCAGAATTCCACACTGTTGTAAATAGCCTGACAGGTCTTGTGCACTTAGCAGACAATAGGTGCAGTTTGGCATAGTGAAGGTATAATGTGAATCATTTGGCCATGCAGTCTTGGTGTGAGGGTACTACACAATTCTGCGTATATCATGTGTGCAACACCCGTGGCTCTTGCTATATCTAGTCTAGGGGAGAGTGTGGCTGTGGCACGGGTGATGAGAAATGTTTCCAGCCTCGAGTAGGCATCCAACAAGTGCTGGAGAAGGACAGCGATGTAGTATGGCATGGTGTTGGAAGCAGAGAGCCTTTCCCTCCCTCCTCTGAGGTGTTTTTTTTAAAATAAAGTTGCAGGTGGAGAGATCCAGACTTAGAGTTATGAGAAACATTGACTATACACATCTTAGTGTATAGCTAGGGAAACATGTCAAGTGGGTCAACAGAGAGACTGAACCTGCACAAACATCGTTTGCCTCAGATGTCATAGTACAAGTATTCCAGAACTTGGATTTTGATGTCATAGAACATGCCCCAGTATCTCAATCAGGGCCAGAATTCTAGACCAGTACTAATAGCCTGATAGGTCTGAGCTGGATTGTGGAGTTGTAGAGCTGTGCCAGTATGCTCCAGTCACCGCGTTCGATCGCCATGTTGTATTCCAAGTCACCCATCTTGGGTTCTGATGTCATAGCCAGGCTATTGCTCCAAAGTCTCAGGTTGTGATGTCAGAGAGTACTGCAAGTCAGCCAGTATGACAATGTGTCATTTTGAATTTCCCACCAGGTACGTAGGACAACAGCCCTACTCCCACACGAAACATACTAGCACGATTGAGATATTTATTTGGATTTCCCATCAATATTTTTAATTTACCACCAAAATCTGAATTCCCCCCAATTTTATATGTAGTGCAGTTGGCTATTGTCAGAAAGAGGGCTGCATGGCACCTGGGAAATCCCATGACTCATCAGTGACGTCATCATTGACATTACCGATGACGTACGTTGCGATAGAACTCTCCTTACTATACTACTGATGATTAAAACAAAAAAAGGTGCTGGTAAAATAGTTATTTTTCAATGACACGTAGTGTTGTAGTAGTCACATAGGTGCTCCTCAACGTTATTTAAACATATTTTGTGTGTGGTAAAAATACAGAAAATAATACAGACTTGCTTTTCAGTGTCCTGGAGAGAGGAATGATATACTTTTGAAACAATGAAAAAGTAGATACGCCTGTACCGAACTGTGAAGTGCGCTGTGCCCTTAGACAACGTACTGGCACAACCAGTGAGCAACGTGGCGGTGAAGAAGATAAATATTTTAACGATAAATTTATGTTGATATAAAATGACGCCCAACTTATTTTTGTGAGTTTCCGTAAAAATCTTGTCACTACTGGCAGTACTTTTACGATTACTTTTGGAACACACAGTACAAGCGCACGTACGCTTATGGCCAAAAATTCTGAAATCTTTTTCGACGCTACAAAATTTACCAAACGAAACGAGAGTTATATCGAAATCAGGAAGAAAATACTGTTAATCAGGAATATGTGGTTTACATCCTACCGAAAATCACATTTGTGCACTAACCATTTTAAAATCCCTCAATTTGCAAATGTGTCAGAGTAAAGCGTGCGTCAATAAAAAAATTACTCAATTACTACATTCATATTATCGTCAGCTGCAGTTTAGAGCATCTGTGTTTCGCCGTAATGCTAGGACAACTGTTTTTGATTTTCATTTATTTAAGAACTGCCTTAGCCAATATAATACATCACAAACATTACTTACAGGAAGGTGCTCCCTGCAGGGGGAAATACTGTGCATCAGTGCGGAGGAACGAATTTTTATGCAGATACAATCTTGTAATCCTCATTATCCTTGTAAGGTTTGCCAAAAATACTGCGAAACTGTGTACCCTGAACAAATGAAAGAAGTAGCGACGATTGTTATAGAGAGAAGTTTCACAGAGACGTCGGTACACATTGTTATGAGGGAGGCACGCAAAAGAAAACATTTTGCACTCGAGGAAAAAGGAAAATACGTGCAGAATTTTGCGTATGCCAGACAGATAAGCAGCTGACAGCTGGCTTCGATAGCGCAGGTTTATGTGTACCTGCACAGGTTAGCCAGCTGGCTCCGGATGGAACTGGTTCTATAGGGGAGCCACCGCCGGGGCAGACAGATGGGCTGATACATAGTGAGCAGTCTCTTACGGACGGTGGTGTTGATGGCGGCAGCGGTTCTCTTGACATCGAACTGCCAACGCGGACTCGTTACCGTATGCCAGATCGTGTCACTGGGTCGTGAGTGATGGGTTGAAGCAGCACGCGCACTGCTGGGATTACGGCACGATAAGTTCGTGATAAGCGATTTGTCTAGTGCCCAGGAAAACTTGGTGAGGCGGATTAAAGCAACTTCCGACAATGGTGCTGTCTGATGCAGCGATTTATTCAGTGTTACTTGAAGTTACCATCGTGCATTAACGTTTTGTTATACAGGTGAAAGCGTTTATAAATTTTTAAACGACACCATGTTCGCTTTTAACAGTATCCGTTTTATTGCTCTATTGCAGTTTCGGCCTTTGTGACATTTTCAAGCATATACGAAGACATAATGCAACGCGCTAAGAAAAACATAGTGTGAGAGTACGCGTAGTCTACTAAGAGTCACATGTTACAGGATTTAATGTTGTAGTCTGACACAGAAGTACGTTAAAAATAATCTTATTGTAGGGCTGTATCACTGTTGATGGAATATAATCGGTGAGGAGGAGGAAATTAGTGTTTAACGTCCAGTCGACAACGAGGTCATTAGAGACGGAGCAGAAGCTCGGATTATGGATGGATGGGGAAGGAAATCGGCGGTGTCCTTTCAAAGGAACCATCCCGGCATTTGTCTAAAGTGATTTAGAGAAATTTGTTATTTTTTTATTAATTTAGTCTTGGCTTCTAGCATGAATATTTTTTAATCGTTACAAATTAAAAGGATTTACAGATACATCAAAGTAACATTTCACTATCTTCATACACACATTTTAGGGCACACATTTTTAAATTTTCCTTCAGTTAAACTGTTTACATATTTAATCATACTTCTAGATACAAGTCGACAGCAACCACTTGCTTCTATTAAAACGTTTAATTGATTTCTTTAACGAATTCCAACGTCCATCATTACTTTCAGATTTTTGTGTCTTCTTGTGCTATAAATGAGACCATGGCGTCAGTTGCACTCATGGTTGCATCTCCAAGAACTGGCATAGCGCAAAGCGCTAGGCGCGACTGAAATTTCGAGTGTTTCCTCAAAAGGGTAACTCGATTTTTCCGATAGCGCAATGGTGATGATTCGTCAGAAGCCGTAGCACACGTGCACTGGTGTTGTTACGCTCCTGGAAGTAGGTCCTACTTATGTATTAGACATATTATTACTAAGTTACGTTAAATGAAGCTTTAAGATATTCAAATGTATTAACAGCCATCAACGCTTTCCTTAATTACGCTTTGGTTATCAAGTTTTTATTTCAAAAATCGCGTATAGTCACAGCCTCTGCACTGTTGTGCTCTGATTGTCGCGCTGTTAATACGCAGTATGAAAATGGTTGAACCTGCTTCCTGTTCCATAGTGAAACACGCCTGTGGAACACGGTTAAAAAGTGCCGAGAAATAGGTTGTTCTTAATGTTTGTCATAAATGTACAGAGACAAGCGGCTTTGAAGTTTTCCAAGGTACTGTATTAGATACAGTTGCAACGAAAATGCAAGATAGTGTACAGCGGGATCGGTAGTGTAATAATGACTTATTGCAACACATGGGTCACTGGTTCAAGTCTCGCCTGAGTCAATTGTTTGTCGCGTTCAATTTGAATTACCTATATCTCGTGATTGTAAAATTCATCATCATTTTTCATGAATAATGCATGTCTTCTTGGTTTTAATTACCTATGCACGCGAAATTCTTGTTTTCATTTCAAATATAAATTCTCAATTATCGATATTTTATGAAATACTGTTAACAAAGGTTACCTAAATTAAGAAAACATAACAATTTAATTTTTGGAGGCAAAAATGAAAAACTAAATAGCCTTTATTTGGACTATGTCCAATTTTTATACCACATATGTGTCGTAGAAACATGAAAAAAATCATTTTCACAGCATCAAGAACACCATACAAATGCTGCATTTTTACATTTGCCACTGTACCATTACAATATGAACGCAAAAGAATTGATCTGGAGCCAAGTTAAGGGATTTGGCCCCAGAAATAACAAGATTGTTAAGCTGCCAGACGCACTGGAACTAATGCACGCAGCTTTTTCAAGTCATTGCCCAACGTTGGCGGGATGTAGAATAACACGTCAAAAAAGAACAGGAGAAAATGCGGCGCCTGGGTGGCTGCATGCATTCTGTTGTTCATCGACTCTTTATCAACGTAGCAGCTCCAGTACTGAAATGTATTTCTCGGATTCGGATAAGGAAGGAGCTAAGAGATTACCAAACGAATGACTGTAATTAATACCTCATTGGCTTCCGTGTTCAACAGTACGGTGAAGTCCCTGCAGTATACCAAACGAATGGCTGTAATTAATACCTCATTGGCTTCCGTGTTCAACAGTACGGCGAAGTCCCTGCAGTATACTTTTGCATCACACATGGCTCGCTCGGAACAATTCGCTGCCCTTAAGTTAGGAATTTTTATCACTCTTGTTTGTGAGAACGAGAGAATTGTATGCTTTCCGTCTGGTCGCCTAAGAAGCGCGCGATAGTTTTGCCGAATATTATTTTATTCTCTTTAAAAATTAAACAACATTCGAAGCTATATTATTTCTTTGCCCGTCTCGTTTTACGTCTGAACTGCAATTGCTCACATTATTGCAGGCTAGTTGGACCGCTGGTTGGCCAGTGCTGTACAAGTTTAATGCAGTGGTAAAGCTGCGGTCCCGCACATAATCGCCTAGTCTATGTGCGTGTGACATAGCATAAAACGTGTCCTTATGATCGCACTTCACGGTACTGGTCACAGCTTGGCATCCACTCCACGTGAAACGAAATCCAACGAAATTGATGTTAACGCGGAAGAATACATGACGTAATGTTTACATCAGGTTTATTCTTATGGTGAACAGAGAATAGTACCTATCATCCCCCCCCCCCCTCCACCCTGCGCTCCCTCCATGGTTGTCAACAATTGTACCTAATTACACTTAAGAATGAAAAAGAATTTTCTTTGGACACTTTAATTTTTAAAATGACGAAAAACAAATGATATTTAGTTTTTGTGGGTGTTTTATCAAACTACGGACTAATGATTCAGTGACACAATTGGTATTGCTTATTTCTAACAACCTTTTTTATGGCATGACGAAGCAATTCTCAATGCATAGCTAGTGCTGCCTACAACTCCTTCTCAGAAAAGAAAGCTAAATATCCAAATTGAAGGGAGACGCTTGTTACAAAATGCTTCCTTTGCACCACTCCTCCTCCTAGCGACACATACTTCACCCACACCTTGTATGCCATTTAGTATAATAATGATTTCGTTTGGCTCAACGGTTGGAGTGTCTTTCAATTGTACGCCACTTTGGCGACTTGCGTGACCATAACATATCCCAGTTATCCAATCAGGGAAAGGGTATCCACATTTTAACCTGGAATCCAAAGCACGTGTCATTTCTGGCGATTCATTACATCGTTAAAGACTAGGGTAAAAGCAGACTGAAAATTTCGTGGCACTACACTGAGGCCTACTGTTTGTACCTAATTGGACTGCGGGACTCATTGCTTCTGGACTAGCAGAATTTGGAAGAACTCAAGCTGCCAATGCTGCCACTAATAATAATAATAATAATAAACCCCGTAGAGGCCCGGGAAAAGAATAGGCCTTCGGTATGCTCTGCCAGTCGTAAAAGGCGACGAAAAGAACAAACCGCTAATAGGCCTAACCCCCGTTTTAGTGTGGTTAGTTGGTTCAGGACAGAACTAATGAAGCCTCGGACAAGCGCTGTCATGGTCGGGGACGACGCTTGAACCTTATGCCCGTCCACAATGGTAACGACACTGCTAGCCACACGGAAAATGATTTAAATCCAAATAGAGGTGTTTTGCAGGATATGCTTCCTGCAACCACTCTAGAAGGAAAACAAAGACAGAGGATGAGATGGTCAGATGAAGTTAACTGACACCTCATGTTCTGTTATTACCAAGTAACAAACTTAGGAACAAACACAACTGGATACAGATCACAAGTATACACAACATTTATTACCAGATACCCAGAATTAAAATTTTTAACAGAACAACGACTAGCTGATCAGATCCATGTAATAATCAAAAATAACAGGATACCCCAGTCAGAATTAGGAAACATCAAACAACAGGTACAACAAATACTAGAACAAAATACTGTGCAATCAGAAGAAGAATAAAATACAGTAATGGACTCAAACATCTCAGAGCAAACAAACAAAGAACAACATGCATCAATTAAACAATGAGAGGAAAACGAAATCTTAAGACAGCCATCAGAACAAGCACAAATAGAACATGAAGTGACACACATGTTAGATATAGAAGAAAAATTTCAGCTGACATATATAGAATACAAAGAAACAAATACAGACATTAGACCATTCTTGCATAGACCACCAAATAACCCACAAGTCGAAACAACAATAACAACTATCAACACAATCATACACAACAAAATAAATGAAAATACAACTATGGAAGAGTTACAACTACTGATTTATATAGGAGCACTCACTACACTAAATATACACACTAGGCAGAGATCAGAACCAACCAAGACACAGAAGTAACCCACAAAACCAGCATGGCAACAAAGGCTACAGATCAGAATAGAAAAACTGAGAAAAGGCATCAGACAGCTAACACAATTTATAAGAAATGAAATATCAGACAAAAAACGAAAAAGGTTAGGTAAAATCTCACAACAAGAAGCGATAGAGCAATTAGATGAAAAGAAGCAGAAATTACAAGCATTGGCCAAACGATGTAGAAGATACAAAAAAAAGTGAAAAATAGAAGGAAACTAAACCAAACATTCAACACAAACCAAAAGAAATTTTACCAGACAATAGATAACACACACATTAAAATAGACAATCCACCAAGCATAACAGACATGGAACACTTCTGGAGCAACGTATGGTCAAACCCGGTACAGCATAACAGGCATGCACGGTGGATACAAGCAGAAACAGACACATACAAGATGGTATCACAAATGCCTGAAGTGATAATTTTGCAACATGAAGTCACCCAAGCAATTAATTCTACTCACAATTGGAAAGCCCCTGGAAAAGATAAAATAGCAAATTTCTGGCTAAAGAAGTTCACCTCAACACATTCACATCTAACTAAATTATTTAACAGTTACATTGCAGACCCATACACATTCCCTGATACACTTACACATGGAATAACTTATCTGAAACCTAAAGATCAAGCAGACACAGCAAACCCAGCTAAATATCGCCCCATAACATGCCTACCAACAATATACAAAATATTAACTTCAGTCATTACACAGAAATTAATGACACATACAACACAGAACAAAATTATAAATGAAGAACAAAGAGACTGTTGCAAAGGAGTACAAGGATGTAAAGAGCAACTGATAATAGATGCAGAGGTGACATATCAAGCTAAAACTAAACAAAGGTCGCTACACTACGCATACATTGATTACCAAAAAGCTTTTGATAGTGTACCCCACTCATGGTTACTACAAATATTGGAAATATACAAAGAAGATCCTAAATGGATACAGTTCCTAAACATAGTAATGAAAAATTGGAAAACCACACTTAATATCCAAACAAATTCAAATAACGTCACATCACAGCCAATACAGATTAAGCGTGGAATATACCAAGGAGACTCATTAAGTCCTTTCTGGTTCTGCCTTGCTCTGAACCCACCATCCAACATGCTAAATAATACAAATTATGGACCGAGCGAGGTGGCGCAGTGGTTAGACACTGGACTCGCATTCGGGAGGACGACGATTCAATCCCGCGTCCGGCCATCCTGATTTAGGTTTTCCGTGATTTCCCTAAATCGCTCCAGGCAAATGCCGGGATGGTTCCTTTCAAAGGGCACGGCCGACTTCCCGTCCTTCCCTAATCGGATGAGACCGATGACCTCGCTGTCTGGTCTCCTTCCCCAAACCAACCAACAAATTATGGATACAATATTACTGGAACATACCCACACAAAATCACACATTTGCTATACATGAATGATCTAAAACTACTGGCAGCAACAAATCAACAACTCAACCAATTACTAAAGATAACAGAAGTATTCAGCAATGATATAAATATGGCTTTTGGAACAGACAAATGTAAGAAAAATAGCATAGTCAAGGGAAAACACACTAAACAAGAAGATTACATATTGGATAACCACAGCGACTGCATAGAAGCGATGGAAAAAACAGATGCCTATAAATATCTAGGATACAGACAAAAAATAGGAATAGATAATACAAATATTAAAGAAGAACTAAAAGAAAAATATAGACAAAGACGAACAAAAATACTGAAAACAGAATTAACAGCAAGAAACAAGACAAAAGCTATAAATACTTATGCTGTACCAATATTGACCTACTCATTTGGAGTAGTGAAATGGAGTAACACAGACCTAGAAGCACTCAATACACTTACACGATCACAATGCCACAAATATAGAATACATCACATACATTCAGCAACAGAAAGATTCACATTAAGCAGAAAGGAAGGAGGAAGGGGATTTATCGACATAAAAAACCTACATTATGGACAGGTAGACAATTTAAGAAAATTCTTTATGGAACGAGCAGAAACTAGCAAAATACACAAAGCAATCACTCATATAAATACAGTGGCTACACCACTACAATTTCATAACCACCTCTACAACCCTTTAGATCACATAACATCAACAGATACGAAGAAAGTAAATTGGAAAAAGAAAACACTACATGGCAAGCACCTGTATCATCTAACACAGCCACACATAGATCAAGACGCATCCAACACATGGCTAAGAAAAGGGAATATATACAATGAGACAGAAGGATTCATGATTGCAATACAGGATCAAACAATAAACACCAGATATTACAGCAAGCATATTATTAAAGATCCCAATGCCACAACAGATAAATGCAGACTTTGCAAACAACAAATAGAAACAGTAGATCACATCACAAGCGGATGTACAATACTAGCAAATACAGAATACCCCAGAAGACATGACAATGTAGCAAGAATAATACATCAACAACTTGCCATACAACATAAACTAATAAAACAACACGTTCCCACATACAAGTATGCACCACAAAATGTACTGGAGAATGATGTATACAAATTATACTGGAACAGAACCATTATAACAGATAAAACAACACCACATAACAAACCTGACATCATACTCACCAATAAAAAGAAGAAATTAACACAACTAATCGAAATATCCATACCCAATACAACAAATATACAGAAGAAAACAGGAGAAAAAATTGAAAAATACGTCCAACTGGCTGAGGAAGTCAAGGACATGTGGCATCAGGATAAAGTTGACATTATACCGATTATACTATCAACTACAGGAGTCATACCACACAATATCCACCAGTACATCAACGCAATACAGCTACATCCAAACTTATATATACAACTACAGAAATCTGTATGAGCAGCGCTTCATTTTGTCAGGTAAGTGTGAGCCACCACGGTAACAATTACGCCAGCGCTAATCAGCTCTTTGGTTCCTGATAAAGTCGACTACAAAATTCACGTCTTAGGTACCGGTATTTCACATTCAAAGAAGACTGCCAACCATCTGGTTCTTATAGCCGAAGGCGGCAATTGTGGTAGACTGGATCGCTGATGTAGTCAAGGACAACAAGAATTTTTTAAATTATCATCATGATCGCTTTTAGCTGAAAATGTGGGGCGAACAGGTAGGGGTTTCCCTGTCAGATTCTGTGAGAACAAAAACATAAGCGACAATTGTAAATCCTCATTTAGTGCACATCTGCCTGATTACAATCATAATACCAGCAGCACTGCAGAATCTTTGAAGACGCTGCATTAGATGGAAAACAGTTGGATGAACTCTCTGGAAGAAAGTGGAATTTATAGCGCTTTCGAAGGCATGCGAAAAATATACTCAATAAACCGTCGGACGTCAGAAATAAGAGACTCTTAGACTGTTTTGAGCATCTACTCTAATGTTCTGTGAGTAATCTCTTCTACCTATGTAAACCCCGTTATGTAGTGCATGGTCCATTCAAGAGTGATCTACATAAACTGGAGCACCACGATCTGTTTTTAATCGATAATTTACTGATAACTATTTACTCTTTGATCTATATACGCTTTTGTCTCTGTTTCACGTTTACTGACTTCAACCTCCATACAAATAGCAAATCTTAAACCTGATTCTGGCATTAAATACAAAGATAAAACATGTCGACCATCCTCAGAGACAATTAGAACGGAAAAAGCATGGACATAAAATTCTCGTACACAAACTGCCTCGTTAAAATAAAGCAAGCGATTCTCTCGCGCCAGGAAGATTGGAAGAAATGACAGAGACAAGAAGTAAAAACTATGGAAGTTAGCATCGTCCAGAAAATCGAGGAAAATAATAGCTTCCACTACGAGTATGCGTCTCAATCATGAATATTCCCCAATCACTTATATAAAATCGGAGTGCTGGGGACCCCCTGAGGTGTAAAACGTTATTCTCTGACGAGTAAAAACGAAAGGGTTCAGTTGTACAGGGGATTGGCAAAATAATGTGAACACCTGTACTTACGAGGGTAATCCCAAAAGTAAGGTCTCCTATTTTTTTTAGATGTACAGAACTCTGCGTGGCAGTTGGTCACACTGTTATGAAGAGTGCTTCACGCTATGTGTGTAAACATGCGCACGCCGCGCTGAGGCGCTGTCTTAGCTTGGCAGCCGTTGAGAATGGAGCTCCTGTTGGATGTTACCGCCAAATGCGAATTGCGCGCAGTTATTCGGTTTTTGAACGCAAAGGGCACTGCGCCGATTGAGATCCATCGCCAATTGACGGAACTGTATGGTGAGTCGTGCATGGATGTCAAAAATGTTTGTAAGTGGTGTAGAGAGTTTGAGGCTGGTCGGACCGAAATTCACGACGAACAAGGGAACGGGAGACCGCCAATTTCTGAGGAGACAGTGTTGTAGGTTGGGCAAAGCATGCGTGAAGATCGGCGGATCACCCTGGATGATCTCTGACAGGTACTGTGAGACTCTGAAAAAACTCCAACGCGCAATTCAGAACCGGAGAAAAGGAATGCTGAGCAAGGGCGTACACGTTCTCCATGACAATGCTCGCCCACACATCGCTCGGCAAACCGTTGCTCTCCTGCAACAGTTTCAGTGGAACACAATCACCCACCCACTCTACAGTCCTGATTTAGTGCCCAGTGACTATCGCCTGTTACCTAAGTTAAAAGAAGATTTGGCCGGAAAAGCGATTCAGCTCCGACGGCGAGGTGAAAGAAAAGGTTCATAACTTTCTGAACAGCATGGCGGCGATCTGGTATGACATGGGCATACAGAAACTGCCACAGCGTCTGCAAAAATGCATCGACGGAAATGATGATTATGTCGAAAAATAGCTAAATGTTCAGGCTGTAAACTGATGTAAACCATTGTAGAACTAAACAGATCTATGTACTTATAAAAAATAGGAGACCTTACTTTTGGGATTACCTTCGTACTCGGGAATGGTTTATTCATAAGAGGTTGGACCCCCATTTGTCCGCAATACAGCTGAGATTCTTCTTGGAATACTGGCATATAATGACTGTATAGTCTCCAGTGGAATGCTATGCCGTTCTTCGATCAGAACCTCTCCTTACTTCTGTGGTGACCAGCGAGGCGGAAGTCTGCGCTCCAATACCTCCCACGAGGGTTCGATAATGTTCAGGTCTGGGGTCTGTGCTGGCCAGGTAAGACGATGCAGTTCAGTTGCATGCTCCTCATACCACGATTGTACTTTCCTGGTTGTGCGAATGGGTGCATTATCGTCCTGAAATATAGCATCATTGTTGGGGAACAACATTTGAATCATGGGGTGCATATGATCACCTAAAATGTTCACATATTCGTTGGCTGTAACACGGCCTTTGAGAGTAATGATGGGACCAGCAGAATACCATGATATGGCTGCCCACACCATCACACTTCCACCTCCATGCTTAACCGATGGAATCGAGCAATCTAGATTGTAGGCTTCTTTTGGCTTTCTCCAAACGTAAAGCCGGCCCGATGTTGGAAATAACGGAATGTCGATTCGTCGAACCATATGACGTGTATTTACTGATCAGCCGCCCAGGATATATGCTCTTGACACCATGTTTTGCACTTCTTTGCATTGGTTGTAGTCACTAATAGAAGCTCGTCCATGAATATTCGTTTTATGGAGTTCTCGGCGGACAGTGTCGATAGATACGGGGTCTCTAAGATGGCTATTGAGCTCTGCAGTCACTTCAGCCGCCATAGTTTTATGTTGTTTCAACACAATTCGTGTTAAGTGTATGACGATCTCTCTCATTCAGATTTGATCTGCGCTCACTATTACGTTTACACGATGATGACTTTCCATGTTTTGTGTAGGCTGTCATGACTGCTGAAACAGTTACTCTTGAAACATTCAAGAGGTAGGCTGTCTTGGTTACTGATGCTCCAGCTATTCGGGCCCCCACAATCTGCCCTCTTTGGAACTCTGTTAGGTATTTCATTGCACATCGAACTTGGCCTCTGAATGCAAATAAGAAGTGTGCACTGCTCGTGAACTACCTGCACTGATGCCTTGTCCGTACTGAATATGCACAGTCTAGCGCGACAAATGCCTCATCTGCGTTGTTGACCGTCTAACACAACCATCCTTTACTACCACAGTTCACATTATTTTGCCTGTCCCCTGTATATAGGTCATGAAGCTAAATTATGTAAAAGACCATTACTGTAATCGTTATTTCGAAAAACTGTAATACTGATTACATACATTGCCGATAATTCAAAAATGGTTCAAATGGCCCTGAGCACTATGGGACTTAACATCTTTGGTCATCAGTCCCCCTAGAACTTAGAACTACTTAAACCTAACTAACCTAAGGACAGCACACAACACCCAGTCATCACGAGGCAGAGAAAATCCCTGACCCCGTGCCAATAATTACATGGTTTTTTTAAAACTAGCAATAACACGTGACACAACGTGGTGGAGGTTACATCCAGCGAACCGAAAGTATAAACATCATCTTCCTCACAAGGTGCACCCACTACACACATACTTGTACTTTAAACAAGGTGCCTATGACAGTAAAACTGAGATATACAGGGTGATTATAAATGAAGTTAAACTTTCAAACCTTTGTAGAAATAACACCACTGGTCAGAATGACGTCAAATTGCAACGGAATATTATCGGAGAAGGAGATAAACGTATGGCAGAAAAAATAAATAATAACAAAATGTAGCAACAGAAAGCGCTGTAAGCACCATAATTTCAGAGTGGTCGGCTACAAATGACAACTGAATCTTACAAAAATGCCTAAGGTGTACGTTTGACGTTCAACAAACCGTACAACTCAGTGTACTGTAAGTTGCGTAAGCCCATCCACCACGCAAGGTCATATCATATCGGATGTGAAAAACCGGTTTTTCATTGACCTGAGGTCAAAAACCGCATAAAAAGCATAACTCACATCGGCTTTTAATTGTCCCGAGGCCATAAACCGCACAAAAGCATCAATCACATCGGTTTTTAATTGTCCTGAGGCCAAAACCGCATAAACACCAGCTATCAAAATCCAATCGGGTTATTAATTTCCGTGTGACTGGTGCAAAACATGTTGAATATGCTGTCCACCGTTTACTGCAACAAGCTGAAATCGAGAAACAGCATGTTCCACAACTGATCGAAGTGTTTCCGGGATCGCGTTCAGAAAGTTTGCAATCGGAACACTGAACACATCATCTTTCAGATAGCCCCACAGCCAGAAGTCACACGGATTAAGATCAGGTGATCGGGACGGCCCAGGCTGTAGAGAAATTGTCCACTTCCAGGAAAGCAAGAAATCCTAAGCATACGTCTCTCGCTGGCAGGTCAACAGGAAGAAACTCGTGCACATGTGTAATTTTGAATGGACTGCAAAGAAGCATGTTTCGGAGGACTTCTCTGTTTACTACACGATTGCAAACCACCACTCGTCTCCTCTTGCATTGCCATGGCTCCTGCTTCCACTGACGTCGAATGAATTCGTTTCCTTTCTCTACCAGGTTGCACCCCAAAAGTACCCGTCTTTTCGAATTTCCGAATCATTTTCTCCAGACCCTTGGCAGTCATCGGACCAACGCCTTTTTTCAACCTTTTCAGTGTCCGGAACTTATGCAGAGCGACATGTGCACAGTCATTCTTGCTATATAGCTTTACGAGCAGAGCGCGATCCTGCATTGAGACAGCCATGGCGAACGTCGCAGATGCGAGAGGAGGAAAAGCCGTGTACCCAGCGTGTTTATATCAACTTCAGTGGGTTGTGCGCATGACAGATGTTCTCCTTTACGTATTCAGACACATACAGCGCCATCTATTGATCAATTTTCACTTTTTTTTTTTCTTCTGCCAGACGTTTTTCCTCTTCTCCGATAATATTCCGTTGCAATTTGACGTCATACTGACCAGTGGTGTTATTTCTACAGCGTTTTGAAAGTTTAATTATAATAACCCTGTGTTTATACATAATATATTCTTAAATATCTCATAAAGATGCCTTCTCCGAGTTGCAGGTGGTTCCAGCAATAGACCATAAACTGCTTCATTCTTCTCTTCGCAACAATAAACGAACTAATTGACAGGAAAACACAATAGTAACTATGTAATTTAGAACTTACACATGTTGTTGGGGCGATGATCTGTTTATATATATTTTTTGTGAAAGCCGAGATTGTTTGATTTTAAGATCTTTATTCCAATTGCTAATTTCGACAGAATCGTTCTGTAAACTTCAGCTGCCATTACACTTTGCGTATATGTTCACATACATGTGTCGTCGACATTTTGGGGACCGAGTGTAAATACATTAAAAAACTCCACATGGTTTGTCATTTATAGAACAGAATACTCCCAGATGGGTTGTCAAATGAGTAAAAGATAAACGTATAACATCCATAGTACCAAAAAAAAAAAACAACACGCCATGTCGACGAGTTACGTGGAGTTTAGTCATGAGTCGCGAGTCATGCTTGGGTAGGTCAGTCGGAAAAGGACGTGCAGGCGAAAGGCAACACAGTTTTAATGTACGAGGAAGTTTAAAAATTTCGAAAGTTGTTCAGGGATATTTGCTGGCTGTTTTGGTGTAAGGGATCCGTGATTTCTGGTGCCTAGTTACATACTAAAAGTAATTATGGTTTATTCAGTTTGTTACCCCAATTACCTTTGCTTCTGCGAAAATGTCTTAACAACAGTGAAAATTCCTACAATATGCAGTCGCCAAAATGTACAACACAAAGTAAAGAGAAATGCAACAGCTCTCACACACTTGTTAAAGTACTGTTGTGCGACTGCCGTCGATGCGAAAACAGCTCAGCGTAGTGGGGTGCGTCCACACTTCGCCTTTATGATGGTTCGAACTCTGGTGGTGGCACTTTCAAACAGGTGTGTGAATGAACGTCTGTGGAGACCAGATCGTTACAGTAAACTTACTGTTCACATACCACAGCCCAGATGGCGGGATGCATAGTCAGTGTTATATAGTCATCGTTTGTGACTTTTTCTTCTAATTAATGCAGAACACAAAGATGTACAATGTGTTCCTATCTTCCCACGTTTAGTGTTTCATTAAGCGCAATACGAAGACCACACCTCAACCACGAAAAACACCCCCATACTGTAACACTGCCTTCTGTGTACTTCACAGTGATGTTGGGTAATGTTGTACAGGCATCCGCCAAAGCCAAACCCCTCCCTTGGATTGCCACAGGGTATAGCGTGATTCATCACTCAAAATCATTCATTTCCAGCCATCCAGTGTCCAGTGGCGGCGCTCTTTCGATTACCTCAAGCGTCACAAGGCAATAACTACAGAAATGAGTGGCTTATGAGGAGCTGCATGACCATTGTACCCCATTATTTTTAACCCCTTACCCATAGTCATTGTGCTAGTTGAACTACTGCTAGGACTTCTGAACCCTAGGATGACTCCTCTAGCTGATTTCATGCGACATTTTACAACCACCCTCAGCAGTGCCCAATGTTTACTGTCCGTCAGTACATGAGGTCTTCCCGGCCTTGGTTTAGGTGTGGTTGTTCCTGCCCAGTTCGATTTCACAATCACATCACCACCTGTCGATTTGGGCAGATTTAGGAGGGTTGAAATATCCCCCATGGATTTGTTTCCAGTTGATATCCAATGACTAGTCCACTTCTGAAGTCATTTAGCTCCCCTCACCGACCCACCCTGATGGTACTGCTCCTCTACTGCCAACACGATTTTTTTTCTTTATTGTGATTTCATTCCCCTGCCCCATATGGACAGGGGAGGGCTGTCAGTGGCACAATCCGCCGCTCTTCAGCCGAGTGACATGACGGCTAATACAAGAAGAAAATGTTACATATAAGGCGATAAAAAAAGGGGACATAAAACAGAGTAAGGGGAGATAATGGAGACGTTCATGGGGGTACAATTAAAAAAGTCGACATAAAGTTGAAGAACACAGTTGGCGATTCGTAGAAACAAAAAAGACACTGAAGCCACAGGCACAGGTTAAAAGTTGGCCACAGTATTAAAAACACTCCAAAACATCACACTTTAAACCCACTTGGAGCACACACGATGAAGAATAAAACTGCCAGGTGGGACCTGCCGAAGAAGAGGCCTGAGAGGATGAAAAAGGAGTGGAGAGCAAGGTACAGCAGGGGAGCAGGCGTGATGAAAAGAGTGGGGGCGTCAGTGGGTGCACCAAGAGGCAGGAGACAGGTGAGGCAGGAGATGAAGAGGAAAGACAAGGCAGGAGGGAGTGCAGAGACACTGAAGGGGAACACTGGAGAGGGAGGGGGAGTAGCAGGGGAAAGCCGCTCAGGAGAAGGGAGGGGGAGGAGAGGGAGCCCTGAGGAGGAGGCAGGAGGAAGGTGGGGTTACAGTTGGTAGGAAGGGTAGATGTCAGGACGAAGCTCATCATCCGGGAGGGCTGGCGACACGATACTCCCCACGGCCTTTTATATTGGCAGGTCCGCCTCTCGTGACACCTAGTAGTCATACTTTTAAGCAGGCCGGGGTGGCCGAGCGGTTCTAGGCGCTACAGTCTGGAATCGCGCGGCCGCTACGATCGCAGGTTCGAATCCTGCCTTGGGGATCGATGTGTGTGATGTCCTTAGGTTAGTTAGGTTTAAGTAGTTCTAAGTTCTAGGGGACTGATGGCCTTAGAAGTTAAGTCCCATAGTGCTCAGAGCCATTTGAACCATTTGACACTTTTAATCATATAGTCTACATAGCCCAACTTTTCATCAGTAAATCAGTCCATACTGTTGTGTGTCACTATTATCATACAACCAACACTGCCAGAAATATAGAACCGAACAGTACTGAATGCAAGCTTGAGGGCGAAGAATAAATCGGACATTACTGTTGTCGACAACAAGCATCGTGAATGAATGGAACAAGTTTGTTTCCAAACTACACATACAGAACATACCGTCGAGATTTGCACTGGTTCAAAATGGTTCAAATGGCTCTGAGCACTATGGGACTTAACATCTGTGGTCATCAGTCCCCTAGAACTTAAAACTACTTAAACCTAACTAACCTAAGGACATCACACACATCCATGCCCGAGGCAGGATTCGAACCTGCGACCGTAGCAGTCGCGCGGTTCCGGACTGCGCGCCTAGAACCGCTAGACCACCGCGGCCGGCATTTGCACTGGTGTTCACATATTTTCAGTCCAATACAGATACGAAGATCAATGGAAGTATGAAATCAAACGAAATGCAACTACTATGTAATGGGCCACCGGAGACCATGGCTCTTTCTAACCAAAATAATCAGGAATTACACCCGTACAATCTCCGAAAATTGTACTTTGGAGTTCGGGTTCACTCTATGTAATACGGTACTTGAAAAGGACTTATTTGTTTGACTAGTTATTGGCGGGTTCAGAATTAATTACAACTGACAATCAATGTATTGGACTCCTGTTTTGACGTGAACGGACGTAGGAAGTGTGTGTCGCGACTCAAATGGTTATTACGTCAGCAGTAGACCTGCTAAAAGTGTTGACTTTCAGTTGTCATGCGCTGTGAAACTGAAGAGCAATGATGCACTTTTCCTCAAGTTCAGTGTATCTCAGTGTAATCACACCGAAACCACACGCTATTGTAAATCACTTCTCTACTTCGATATACTTAGGAAACAAAATAGCGTGAGTTAGGTGGAGAAGTATATAACGTTTTCGATGCTGCCGGTGTTTCAAGTCTGAAATGAAATAAAATTAGGTCGTCAACTTTTGTACCAAGCACTGTTGCAGTTAAATTTGTTTGTGGTCAGCTTCTGATTAGATTGCACGGGTCAACATATTTACACTTTCTCTCTGCATCTGTTTTCTCAGTGGGTGAATTTTCCTAATATTGGGATGCTCAATTCATAAATGCATCTAGATTTACTCCATGACGTCACGTTTCTGAGATAAAAAGTAATAATGGAATCAACTCGATTTTACTTCTAATATGTAGTGAACATTAATAAAATTAAAGTACATATTTAGGATTAAAGGAGTCCACTCACCGAAAAGCAGAAACATTTAGCCGTCGATAGACACATACAAATCGGAAATATGACCCACATAACCCGAAAATTACTCAAAGACTTATATAAAATATCAAAACAATCGTGATATTGTACAAAAAGTAATGTGAAACATAAAATAATAATGGTAATTACGAATATCAGTGTATTACAGAGTTCAGCACCAATTTATAGGGGAAATAGTATAAGGATGCTTTTCTTTTGTGAGATGGCTCATCAGCGTCTCCAAACAGAAACGTGTAAGAAAGGTGCCACATTATCGAAAGAGCTTAGCATCTCTGAGAGCGAGCGTCTCCGAACAGAAACGTGTAAGAAAGGTGCCACATTATCGAAAGAGCTTAACATCTCTGAGAGCGATGTTCAATTGCAAAAATGTCTTAGTGGAAGTGTTAACTCTGTTCATCGTGAATAACGCGCGTGTTTTGCCGGAAAAAATCGAGGTGCGGATGTCAAAAGTGTATTTTTAGTAACACTTTTGTAACTGTCCAACAGTTCACTCACTATGGAAACACTATTCTTTTCTCTCCTATCGTCCGAAAGGCCACGACCAATGGCTCTGAAAGAAGTCCAAGCAGGTAACTCGACATCCGTGCGTTTAGCCTCAAAGGTTCACAGATCAAAAATTTACTTATTTGTTATCCGGTTAACATTTGTTCTTTCAGCTTGATCACACTGATCTTGGGGAAAACACCTTCCAAATGATTGAAGGATTCACCTTGTTTGTCAAAAGCCTTTACAAAATTGTTCACAGGCCTAGCTTAATATGAAGTGCTGGCAGTATGATTTTACTTTGCACAACTAATGGTTTGTTCTTGATATTTTCCTTTCCTGAAATACACATTTGTATTGTAAGCCATTCCGTGACATTGAAGTGGTTTTTGAGGTCTCAGCTGTCCCACAAACAATATAACAAAATCAACGGAAAATGTTGAAAAATAATTTGTAATTTTAAATAACTGGAAACCCTTAAGAGATACATCATTTCTAGTGGTAAATTTTGATTCTACAATGAAAAGTACATTGGAATTTATGTATAACACACCAGATGCAAAGGCCGGCCGGATTGGCCCAGCGGTTCTAGGCGCTACAGTCTGGAACCGCACGACCGCTACGGTCGCAGGTTCGAGTCCTGCCTCGGGCATGGATGTGTGTGATGTCCTTCGGTTAGTTAGGTTTAAGTAGTTCTAAGTTCTAGGGGACTAATGACTTCAGAAGTTAAGTCCCATAATGCTCAGAGCCATTTGAACCATTTGAATCACCAGATGCAAAACAATTGTTATGGGAACATTAGTGCTTTTACTTTCATTTATCGTAAGTTTCACTATTTCATACATTATTATTGCTTACAAGACTGCTTTGTCCATCTCCTTTGTTAAGTAATCTAAGTGTCTGACTGCTGTATGGAAGACCCGATTCCGCCGCGTGCAAACGACGGAGACTTCGAGGGTTCCACATAGGCTCGTGAGACAACTGCGGAGCTTCTTGAAGAAGTTGCGGCTCCGCTTTAGTAACCTGACAAAGGCAGGGGGAGCGGCGACTCGATACCATTCCAATAGCCGTGTCCAACGACGTTTTATGAAGCTACAGTCCGTCATAAGGCCAATGTGCTACAGGCATGGGCCTCAGCGGAAATTTTTCCAAGATTTTTGTATATGAACTGATTTCGGCCCGAGACAGAAAACGTGTTCTTTTATATAGTTTATTTTTTGATACTTTGCAAAAATGTCTTTTGGAAACTACACTTTTGGCTTGCTGACCTGAAGTGTAGTCTAGGTCTATAATCTACTGGATGAACGTGAGAAATCATCCAAGCCCGCCTTCAAATTGGCCAGTGCAACAGACTTTTAACAGCCTAGAAGTGAACCAAGGCAGAACTCGTCTCTCCAGGTTACTAAATTTGACAAAAAGCACACAAAACTTATTATACCTCAAACGACTGAAGTTACCTATTTAGTACTTTTAAGAAAGATTATTTTTGAAATCTTAACGTAACTATATTCAATTTATATGCAAAATATATATTTTGTGTAATTAACGTAAATACGGATGCCACCTTTGCGATTCAACGACGCAAAATGTCTTGTTCATATGATTAAATCTATCTTATCTAACAAGTTATGAAATAAAGATCGAAAATGTTTAAACAAAAATAATTTGTGGGCCCACATAGTATCACATGAAAATTAAAAATCGAAAACAGAAAAAGTCAGAAAGACTGAGAAAATCGTGGTGAATATCAACAAAAAATAGCCAACTCCTATAAATGAACAAAAAGGCTGTATAATTTGAAAAAAGACGTTATCAATTTGATGTCACCTACTTTTTTTGCTTAAAAACACGCCTGATCGCATTAATGGCTTTATTTAATCACTTTTATGTATTATATTTTTTGATACTTTGAAAAAAATTGTCTTTTGGAAACAACACTTTTGGTTTGCTGACCTAAGTGTCATCTAGGCTTATATTCGACTAGATGAACGTGAAAAATCATCCAAGACCGCCTTCAAATTGGCCGATAGAATAGACCTTTAACAGCTTAGAGCTGAACCAAAGTACAACTCGTCTCTCCAGGTTGTCCCACGGCTGTGTCCTTCAGAGTCCACTGCAGTAACTCTTCCGTGTAAAACAGTATGTAGAACTAGCAAGCTTTCGCGGGTCTTCCTTGTCCACAGACAAACGGTAATCCACTATTGAGATTTAGTTGTGCAGAAAGTTCGGAGGGCATGCTCTTGAGGAAGTTGGGGACGGATGACAGGGACGTATACTGCTGGCATGCTCATGTTGTACTGGAATCCGCACTTCAGAGTTCTGCAGTTCGAATAACTCTAGATGAGGCAAGGACAGAGGTATGATTGGTGCCAGCACTATTCTATACAAGTTCCTATCCATCTTGTCTGCGGAATAGCGCCGAAGCTGCCACAAGGAATCAGAATAATTTCTTGTGAACGACGTGAAAACCAAAAAAATTCCCAAGGCAGATAGTCATCGCTACAGTACTTGCCCTCGCGCCAAGCAATGTTAATCTGCAGACTATCATTGCTATAAATTCTACAGAATTCTTAACGAATAAAAACCCTGTACCCAGATTTCATGAGGAGCAATAGCCCTCTCTTTCCCTCTCTCTCCCATGCCCCCCCCCCCCCCTCCGCCCACCCCCTTTGCGGATGCCTGTTGTAGAATACTTTTGCCGCAGCGTTTACTTCTTCTTCGAATACGATTATTTGCTTACTAATAATATTTGTCGTTTGCATTGCGCATTATTTGCTTTTGCTGCGCATCAGTGAGTAAAATACGTTGTCGACCGATGTGAATGTTAATTACTTCAGGTAACAAACGACAGACGCAACAATTAAACGTGTAGCGAATTGCTGTTCAGTTTCACAAAAACTGATAGGGAACGAAACAAAGGTTTTTGTGAATCGCCTTTGTTTAATTTATGTATCAGAGAATTTAATGACTGTAAACAAATGTGAAAGTCCGCCACAGAGCAGCTAAAAGTGAATAGTCCAGCAACAGGTGGACGATCGTCATTTGTGAGCCACAGCGACACCGAGATGGATCCTCACGACGGAGGAGGTTACCATGCATTAGCCACGTATGGCCAATGCGGAACCAGCAGAGGACAACTGATTCCCTGCGAGAGGACTGCATGGAGGACTTACACACATTCATAGTCTCCTTAATGGCACGCAGTTTGTTGTGTGTACTGTTATGCCATTCTGTCTCCCAAAGCCAAAAAACCCTGCGACGTAAGACAGAACGCAGGTCAGTTTCGGAGATTCCCATCTCCAGAAGCGGTTTCTGCGTAGCCTGTTTGGCCAGTCTGTTGGCAAGTTCGTTGCCTGGGATTCGGACATGTCCTGGGAGCCACACAAACACCACTGAACGACGTGACCGTTTCAGGACATAGATGGACTCCTGGATGGACACTACCAAAGGATGGCGAGGGTAGCACTGGTCGATAGCTTGTAGGCTGCTCAATGAGTCAGTACACAGGAGAAATGACTCGCCAGGGTATGAGCGGATGTGCTCAAGAGCACGAGACATGGCCGCCAGCTCTGCAGTGAAAACACTGCAGCCATCTGGCAAGGAGTGCTGTACAATATGTCCCACATGGACATACACAAAGCCTACGTGACCATCAGCCATTGAGCCGTTGGTGTAAACCATTTCATGGTCCCGTTACACATCGAGAATCGAGAGGAAGTGATAACGGAGAGCCGCAGGGGTAATGAAGTCCTTAGGCCCAAGCGAAAGGTCCAGAAGAATCTGCAGCCTAGGTGTACACCATGGAGGTGTATGTGAATGGACCTCGAGGAGAGGTGGTAATGGGAAGGACTCCAGTCCAGACAGGAGGGACTGGATGCAAACCACAATTGTTAGCCCTGACCTGGGCCATCAATGCAGGAGATGAACTGCCATGGTTGGGAAAAGGAGATGGTAATTTGGATAAGCAGGAGAACTACAAACATGTGCAACATAACTGCTGAGCAATTGTGCATGCCTAACCTTCAATGGAAGGACTCAAGCCTCCACCAGAACACTAGTTACTGGACTCATTGTGAAAGCTCCTGTCGCTGGGTGGACGCCACAGTGGTGCACTGGGTCGAGTAAACGCGACGCTGAAGGCGCCGCCGAACCGTAAACCTATAGTCAAGGCTCTGTAGAGCTGCAGCAGCGTAGAGTAGTTGGTGTTGCTCAGGCAGCAGAGGGCATTGAGGAGCTGCCAGCACTTCCGCTTAAGCTGACGGAGATGAGGTAGCCAAGTCAATCAGGCGTCGAAAACTAGTCCTAAGACTCGATATGTTTCCACTACAGTGAGTGGATCATTATTAAGTTGAAGTTCTGGTTCTGGATGAACGGTGCGACGCCGACAGAACGCATGACGCACGACTTCGTGGCTGTCGGCTAGAGCCCATGACTGCACCTTGTGAATGGCTCCCTGTAGGCGCTGCTCAGCAACACCACTACTGGAGGAGCAGTACATAATGCAGAAGTCATCCGCATACAGAGAAGGTGAGACCGACAGCACCACAGCTGCTGATAGACCGTTAATAGCCACTAAAAATAGACAGACACTGAACACAGAGCCCTGCGGAATGCCATTCTCCTGAATACGGGGGGAAGTATGGGAGGCACCGACTTGGACATGGTAAATATGGAGGGAGAGGAAGTTTTGGATAAAAATCGGGAGTGGCCCTGGAGACTCCACTCATACAATGTGGCAAGGATATGATGTCACCAGGTCGTGTTGTATGCTTTACGTAAGTCAAGAAAGACAACAACCAGATGTTGGCGTCTGGAAAAGGCTGTTCAGATGGCAGACTCGAGGGACACAAGATTGTCAGTGGTAGAGTGACCCTGGCGAAAGCCACCCTGACATGAAGCCAGTAGGCCACGTGACTCCAGGACCCAACCCAAATGACGACACGCCATATATTCCAGCAGCTTACAAAGAAATTTGGCGAGGCTAATGGGCCAGTAGCTAACCACATCAAGCGGGTTTTGACCGAGTTTGAGAACCAGAATGATAGTGCTCTTCCGCCATTGTGATGGAAAGACGCCATCGCACCATATCCAGTTGAAGATGTCGCTTGTAGTCAGATGAGAGATGTTTAATCATCTGCCTGTGGATCCGATCCGGCCCAGGAGCTGTGTCAGGACAATGTGAAGGGAGCTGAGGAGGTCACACTCTGTAAATGGGGCGTTATAGGCGTGTAGTGAGCGAGAGGACTTTCCTCTCCATCCGCCGTTTGAGGGTGCGAAAGGCTGGGGGTAGTTCTCCGACAGAGGCTCGAGCGTAGTTCTCAGCAAAGTGCTCGGCAATTACGTTTGCGTCGGTAGATAACACGCGACTGATGATAATGCCAAGGACGCCTGTTGGGGGCTGGTACGCAAAAAGACGTCTGATCTTCGTCCAGACTTGGAAAGGTGACGTATGGCACCCAATGGTCGACACATACCACTCCCAACACTCCTGTTTTCGTCGTTTTATAAGATGGCGAACGCGGCCAGAGAGCTGCTTAAAGGCTATTAGGTGCTCTAGGGAAGGGTGCCACTTATGTCGCTGTAGAGCTCGCCGACGCTCTTTAATTGCCTCAGCGACTTCTAGCGACCACCAAGGGACTGTCTTTCGCTGGGGCACCATAAAGAACGAGGGATCGCGTTTTCCGCTGCAGAAACGATCGTTGTAGAGGCCTGCTCAACGACAAAATCGATGGCACCATGTCAGAGAGATTCGCGGTGACAGCAGAGGTGGAGGCTTCTCAGTCTGCATTGTTTAAAGCTCATATGGGTAGGCGTTCATGGGCACGACGCCGAGGGAGTGATGGGAAGATGGGAAAGGGGTCACTACAACACAGGTCGTCATGTGCTCTCCAGTGGATAGATGTGAGAAGGCTAGGACTGCAAACCGAGAGATCAATGGCCGAATATGTGCCATGTGCCACACTGAAATGTGTGGGGGCACTTGTATTTAAGAGGCAGAGGTCGAGTTGTGACAGTAAATTTTCGACCTCCCTACCGCGGCCAGTAAGCATGGCACCACCCCACAAGGGGTTATGTACATTAAAATCTACCAAAAGTAGGAAAGATTTAGGGAGTTGATCAGTCAGTGTAGCCAATACGTTCAGGGATACTGCACCATCTGGAAGAAGATATACTGCAGACAGTTATTTCCTGTGTCGTCCTTATCCTGACAGCACAGCTTCAATAGTGGTTTGTAGGGGCACGTGTTCACTACATACTGAGTTCAGGACATAGACGAAAACTCCACCTCACACTGTACTATAGTCGCTATGGTTCCTGTAATATCCCTTATAGCTGCAGAGAGCAGGGGTCTGCATTGACAGGAACCAGATTTCCTGGAGGACAATGCAGAAAGCAGGTGTAAAGCTTAACAGTTGCCATAGCTCAGCCAAGTGGTGAAAAAAACCGCGCAATTCCTCTGGAGGATCACGTGATCGTGAGACTGGGAAGGCATGAAACACTCAATGAGGCAGTCTACGCCTCAGGGTCACCTGTTGCCACCAGATGAGTACCTGTGCGATCGTCAACCATTGTGTCTGACGGTCCATCGACTCAGCGGACACCAGGGTCTCCACCTCATCCTCAGACACGGAGCTTGTAGGTAATGGTGGTGTGGGTGCCACTGCAGTGCCTTCGTTCGCAGGGGTCTTTTTCTTTTTAGGTTTCTCTCACAGCTCCTCAGGTTTGTTCAGCTGGGAGGACTTCACTGATTGAGTCTCAGGGACTAAGGAGAACCATAAAGCTCTATGACCAGCTACCTGTGGTTGCTTCAGCCACTGGCGGGTGTCAGCTTTGCCACTGGTAGGAACCTGGGAAGGGAGTGACCCAAGGGATCCCTTCCTGGCGAGAGGAGCCAAAGACTTATGCTTCTCCGGCTGAGAAGTGGAGACTGATGTCCCCAATGGTGGCGGGGGGAGGGGGGGGGGTGCTCCTGAAGTAGGTTGTGCAGGAGCAACAGGGAGGGAAATGCCCCCCACCATTAAGGGGGCAGGTGGAGTCTGATGGCTCTGAAACGTAACTGTACGTAGCAGAACGGAAGATGTTAGAACTGTTGTCGTAGCGGCGACGTAGGTTGATGTCATATGCACAGGATGTAGCCTCTCATATTTTCTCTTAGCCTTAGTGTGGGTCAGTCAGTCCAGGGTCATGTATTCCATTATTTTTCTTTCTTTCTGGAGAATCCTGCAGTCTGGCGACCAAGGCAAATGGTGCTCTCCACAGTTGATACAGATGGGAGGCAGGGCACAGGGAGTATTGGGATGTGAAGGACAACCACAATCCCGACAAGTGATGCTGGAAGTACAGCGGGAAGACATATAGCCGAACTTCCAGCACTTAAAGCACTGCATCGGAGAAGGGATATATGGCTTTATGTCACAGTGGTAGATCATCACCTTGACATTCTCGGCTAATGTGTCACCCTTGAAGGCCAAGATGAAGGCACCGGTGACAACTTTATTATCCCTCGGACCCCGGTGGACACACCAGACGAAATGAACACCTCGCCGCTCTAAATTGGCGCGCAGCTCATCGTCAGACTGCAAAAGAAGGTCCCTGTGAAATATGGTACCTTGAACCATATTTAAGCTCTTATGGGGCGTGTGGAAACAGAAACATCCCCAGCTTGTCACAGGCGAATAGTGCCTATGACTCGGCAGTGGATGCTGCTTTGATCAGGACTGACCCTGACCGCATTTTGGACAAGCTGTCCACTTCCCCAAACTTGTCCTCTAAATGCTCCACAAAAAATAGGTTTCATTGAAAAGCAAGATTCCTCAGCAACTCTTGTACATACAAGGTACCGGGGTGACTAAGCTTTGCTACCATCCTCAGCATGCTGATCCTCCCATGGAGTGTTTAGGAGGGGGGGGATGATTTGTGGTTGTGTTTCTTAGCATTGAAGTTAGACCTTGACTGCTGGTGTTTGACTACCAGCAAGAGATGACGTACTACGCTCCATGGCGTATCATCCGTCCTGATACCACCCACTCCAACCAGGGGCCCTCCCCATGGGCACCACCCAGCCACAGCAAAGGCCACCTGGCAGGATGCCCCAGGGTGATGGACATCTACTCCTTGGCAGACATAGGGAGTTAACGGCGCAGGCATCAGCAGAGTGATCCCTGTGTGGGGGCTACAACTAACAGGGTACATGGTGACCCCACCACAACGGACTGGCTACCGTGCTGGATATCAGGTGCAAACGAGTTAAGAAGTCCATTATTGTCGACAGTGCAGAAAGTGATACTGTACAGAGAATGGAGGAAAACACACCCAGGAGGGTGACCTCGCCCAACAGCTGGAGAACGAGTGGAAGTGCAGAGCTGGAAAATGAGCGGAAGTGCAGATCCACATCGATGGATGTTAGAGGTCTCAGCACATGATGGACACTATGTACCATGTAAGGTGCCCTTCCCCAATTGGCTCGCTCTTCGGGAAAATTGTGAAAAATGGAGGTCAAATCCTACAGGGGACCCTCACATAAAGGCCGAAACGTGTGAGACTCCTTTTAGTCGCCTCTTACGAGAGGCAGGTATACCTCAGGTCTATTCTAACCTCCGGACCCGCAGGGGGGAGGGGCAGGGGGGGGGGGGTAAAAACTGAAGACATCAAGCCCTAGCTGCAGTAACAGGTTCAAATGGATGTATCTTGCAGGAGTTACCCAGTAATGAAGAGGCTTGCACAGGACAGAGTAGCGTGGAGACCTGCATCAAACAAATCTTCAAACTGAAGATCACAGTAACAACGAGAACAATCACAAAAGTAGTATGTGTTTTAGATTTTTGCAAGTATAGACCATGGCAACTTTCCAGTAATTACGGAGGCAGATGACACTCATCAGACTAGTATATACAGGAAACGAAGAATTCAAACTTTTGTGATATACAGACTTATTTGCGATTGCGTGTAAATTACTCGACGCATAAATCTTAATAGGGGATGAATGACATCTTCTACGGCAAAAATCTGAATATCAGCAGATTTATGATCTTTCGACCTATGGAAGATGCTTGATGGAATGACGTAGGTCTGACGTAATCTGCTCTCTCAATAGTAACATGTATGTGCACAATGATGTATTCGTATCACCTTGTAACAATAGAATAGTAACAGTCTGAATAAGTGCAAGATAATGTCCCTAAACAAAAGAAATAAACAGACAGTCTGCGATCACAAGATTAGTACTTCTGTTCTGGTGCCTGTTACGTCATTTAAATACCCATGAGTCATAAGCACAGTGGACAAAAGAATGAGTTCCCCTCAAGAGACATGATGCTTACACCGTATAACACCTCTGACCTTGTAATTGCCTCAATACGGCAAGGAAAAATAGTCAAGTTTCTTCAGGAATGCGAAATTCAAATGGAGCCTGTGGTGCTTTTGCACTGGTTGTGTCTTGTTCGGACGACACAGCAACATATGTTATGCAAAGAATACTGATACAGCACATGAGACAAAAATTATGCTCGGTAAGGCAAGAGACAAGGAAATGTGGAAGAACTGAATGAATAGGGCAGTAGCGCGAACAATGCAATAATTTCACTTTTTTAGTGGCACTTCATATCAAATAGACCTTGTTTGCATATTTGGCTGGTGATATAACTTCATATCTCTGACGGTCTCAAGAATGTTACTTCATCTTAACTGCACAGGTTTTACATATTTCGGAAATGCTTTTGGTTTTAACTAGTGCCTACAGTCACAGTTATCTTCATAAAAACCAATGGTATATGACAGGCCAACCTGAGAAAAGCGAATTCCTTGGTGGAAGTAGACAACTGTAAAACATCAGCATTTGAGGTTCGAACTTAACATTGTGCTGCTGATATTGTGCTAACGTTGCAAACAAGAACAGAACAGTACACCAGCTCACCTAAGTCTCTCTCTGTCAACAACTGTCAAGCAAGTGTCTAGAGAAATGCGTTGATTGTGCCAGCAGAATATCACAAATCCCTGTTACCAGCTCAAAATCACTATTTTTCTGTAGTATCATCTTGTATAAATGGAGTGGTACTGTGGCTGGTCAAAGACTTGAAGATAATAAATACAGACAGCCATAATTTCATTAACTATTTTATTGGCCTACCATCTTCAGGCCCTTACACACGTAGATAAGTCATCGAAACATCCAAGCTATAATAGGGATCACTAATTGGCTTCCGTAGATATCTGGAGCTTCTCTATAGATGTGGACTCTCCACACACCTAACAAAAACTTGTTGTTAGAGGTATAAAGAGTCCAGATCTACAGAGAAGCTCCAAAAATCTACAGGTAGTCCAATAAAATAGTTAATAAAATTATGGCTGTCGGTGTTTAGTTTTTTCGTATCCAGATCATTGCAGTCATGAAACAGAATGACAAGGTTTATACTGTATATGATTGCAACTATACCAGATATGACAGAGAAATGGCATACTTCACATCCCCCACCCCCACTCAAACCCACCTACATCCTCATTTGACGCGATCTAACTTGAAGACGGAATGCAAAATGATCTTTTCCACTGTGAATCAGAATCAGTAAATTTTGCATGAATTCATTGAGTTTTACGATGAAATCAGTCAACTTCATTCCGAAATCAGCAAATATTGTATTGAAATGAATGAAATTTTTATCTAAGTAATCGAATTTTGTGTCAAACCTACTCCGTTACATGAAACATTAAATGAAACAACAAGTTTACTGTTACCAGTCACCAGTCACCGTGTGGTATAACGTATAACGTTTCTTATATCGATTGCTATGTTGTGTTACTGTTCGAAACAAGTTACTGGTAGCGAAGCAGAAAATGTCTATCGACGCGTTGCAGCGATCTGTATTTGGATTTATGTCACAGCTTGCAATTTTTTAACGGTGACTGGTAACAGTAAACTTGTTTCATTTAATGTCAGTAACAGTCACGGTAAAGCCTAACCTAAAAATGTTCGCATTTAAAGCTACTCCATTACAGTTGAACCTACATACAGAAGAATTAAATGTAGTTATTTACCCAGTTTTAGTCTCTGAAAATGAGACGTGACAGCAAATTGGCATAGAATATATACATGTAAGGGTTTCTGTTTCACTATACGTTTTATGTTGTGCATATAGTGTCAGACATTTCCACAGTATTTTCGACAAATATAACTCAGATTGAATGGGATAGTTGCATTGGTCCACTGGAGATGCAACTATAAGCGCTGTATAGACATTAGTGTTTCCACAGGATTTCCAAATAATTTGTGACAAATGCGGTGTGACTCCTTCAAAAACAGCACTTGTGCTGGGTATCCTTTGCTGGTCAAGGCTTAGCAGTGAAACGACTGTACATGCATACTTGCAGCAATTCTAAAGGCCTTGTGGTTTATAGGGCATTGAAATATCTTTGACTGAAGTTAGGCTGTGAAATAATTCCGAGAATTGTCGAATTTATTCAGCGTCATACGACTTTGATTTTATGAAGGCTACTCTGAAATATTTAGTACTAAGTTTTTACTCTGAATATTTTGTATGAAGTGGGGAATATGACGAGAAATTGAACAATTCTCATACTGCACATAACACTTCACCCCATACATCTAATGGTACACTGAAAATGTAACAAATTACTGTGAAACTGTAACAAATAGCCCCACATTACAGCGAAATTGTAACAAATTACCCATGTTTAAATAAAAAATTGTAATAAAACAGCGTATGTTACAGCAAAACTGCAACAAAATGCCTTATTTTGCAGTGAAATCGTAACAAACTGCCTGTGCCACCAGTTAAATGTGCATACCTGTAACTGCTGTAGCGTGTTGGAGTAATAAAGAGTTTACATGCATGCCATATGTCTTGCTGCAGCCACCTTCTCCCTATGTCCCCCTTCTGTAGCCCTTGCTAACCCACCAAACCTACAATGACCAAGTGGTAAAAACATCGCTGTCCTGACTGCTAGGAGAATAGCTGTACCACTCTTCTGCAGCTGTTATTGCACCTCGACCCACTACATTTTGGCACCCAGTGGGGTATATGCAACGGTCCAACTTGCTCCGCTGCTACAGTTTGGCGACAATGATAGGATTGGCAAAGGTGCTACAGTTATCGGCAGTACAAGTAAGTAGCAACATTTGTTTATTATAACTGCTTGTGAAGTCTTTTTCGTGTCGGTTCCCTTTCGTCCTTTCTGTGTAAAATATCTTGTGAATTAAGGCGAGTGTACGCTGGGGATCTATAGGCAAATGTAATAGTAGGAAAATATAGATATAATTTAAGGCTGTCCTTTACGTTATAAGTTTAGACGTTCCCCAAGAGTTTACACTGGTAGTTGTATGCTTTGATGACCACAGGTACCGGCGATGTGTGTGGAACTTTTCTTTATTTTTCCTTTTCTGTGTCACACTCCTACTACTTACTCTACTTTATAGTGATTGTAAACTGTGGCACAATGCTTACAAGGTGAAATGTAGATCAGTGTCTCAACTGCATCTGATGGTTTGAAATTTTTGTCTTTACGTCATGCTAACTCAAGGAGCAATATGCTGAAGGCATCAGAGAGATGCGAGACAAGCCCTGACTTCATCAATGAAACCACTCCTGATCTGCTGAGAAACAGTGCATATGATAACAGGAAATCCACTTATGATAACTGTCAGAATCAGTGTGAGGGGGAAGGTATCAGGAACTAGGAAGTTTTATGGAGTGCCAGCTCAGGTACTCTGTATGCATCAAACCACATATCTATAAGTGTAGACGCTTGCAGAATCTCTTGTCTATCATTTAAACAACTGCCTGCTAGTTGCAGTTGCCTCCACCTCCCCAGCATACACAGACTGTAGTGCAGGAAGCGCCTGTGGTTAAATAAGTCGGTGATACTGAGGAGTTCATGCAGTGCAATGCACTAGACAAGCCTCTCAGGTAATTGTTAGTTGAGACATTAAAATTTATAGTGAAGTATTGAGGATTTATAGTCAAGATGGTGTATTAGAGAGTTATGAAAAAGACTGATTATGGAGTTTGAGGAAACAGGATCCAGCTAGGAAAGCATCTGTGGATAAATAAGTCAGTGACATCAAGAAACTCAAGCAGCATGATATACTGGATACATCTCTTGGAGTGAGATGTACAGCTTCAAGTTTAAGTAATGGTTTTCCTGTCCTTACGAGAAAAATAACGTGACAGTAGTAGGTGTCATGAATTAGCTACATCTTGCGAATGGATTACGTTAAACTCTTCTTCTGGACAAGTGTGTGTACGTGTTATTGGTAGATCTACACTTTAATGTATTTAGGAATGCTGAGATGCAGATCTTAATAAATTTTGTGTTCATGCAAGTTGCATACGAGTATGAAGGAGAAAATTTGGTATAGTTAAAGTAAATGATAACGAAGTATGTCAAATGAATGTGTAAGTGAGATGTCTTGTACATAGCAGAAAATTAGCATGTTTAATTTAGCTTTATAGAAAATCGTTGATGTTATGTTTTGCAACACCTTTATCATTTATTGAAGTGAGACAACTAGGTTAAAGGGGATAGGTTATACGTTTTCAAGATTAAGTAGGGTAACATGTCAGAAACAATGGATGCATAGTTTCATAACGTTATAGGACATCTCCCAGATACCTGCATTCAAATTATTCTAGATGGTTTTGCACTGCTGCTGAATGGACAAGTGAATGTCACGGACTGTGAGTATTTTATGGATTAGCTTTACATACAGACTCAGTAGGACCGCATAGAAAATTTTGCAGGAAGCAGCGAATGGTTTCTGAGAAGAGGACCAATGTATGAATAATATGGACAAAAGTAGCCAGTACACTCAAGCATATTTTCACAGAATGTATGCGTAATTTACGGAAACAGCCAGTGACTAGATCTTTATGAATCAGAGAAATTTCTCATTTGTAATTGTGTCTAAGTATCTCATCCCAAGAAGGTGGAACAGTGAAGGCATAGTAAACGTAAGCAAGGCAACAAAAAGTACAGACAACAGTAACTAGCTTAGAACATGTACTTTGGAGTAGTGTTTTGTAAAATATTAATTGTAGTCACAGTAACCAGCGTTTTGAGACATTTAGAAGGCACATGGCGGACTGCACACATGACTTGTACTGGAACGAGTCCTGCCTTGTCTTGTATAAAAGCTAGTCGTCTGGCTAGGCTGTGATGTTAACACGGCTGGCCTTCGAATAAGTGTCTACAGCGCATTGGCCGCTGAAGTGTCTGTCAGTGTTTCTCCTGATGTAGGCCGCCATTGAATGGGGCGAGAGTCACCAATGCCCTACTAGTCACCAAGCCCATCAGGAATGAGTGCCAGGCACTGACTCATTCCTGCTGGTAGGTGCACAGCTGCCTTATTACAGTGTAATAACAACATGAACCTACTGTATCTGACACAGCACTACCAACGTATGCTGACCAAGTGAGGCTGTAGTACTAGTGGGGCAGCAACTACTGTCGTCTTTGTGACACCATTTCTCACCATTATGCGCTATGATATCGATGCCTGACCATGTCCATGGGGCATGGACGCTGTGGCTTGTTAGAGTAATAAAGAGTTAACGTGCATGTTGTCTGTGTTTCCTCACGGCAGCCTCCAGTAACCCTTGTAATCCATCGAACTCACAATGCCCAGGTGGGGGAGCCATCGCCATCATGACCACTAGAAGATCAGCTCTTCCACCCCTCCATAGCGGTTATTGCACCCATTGCAACGCTACATTTTCATACCCAATGTAAGAACCCCCTTGAACCACTATATTTTTGGTGAACAGTGGGCTACACGCAATCATTCACTTTGCTGTACCGCTACATTCAGTGAAGTTGTAACAAAACTCACCATGCTGTAGCAAGAATTGTAAGAAAATATCCATTACATCACTTTTTACAGCAAAATTCTCTGAATGCCTGTGAGCAGTAAAGCTCTACGAGAGAGTTAAAGCAGACCATAGACCCAATATGAGTGGTCAGTTCGAGTTCTGTGTCGTTCACATAGTTATTGTGTAGTTACTGTGCATGCTGTTAATTAAAGTGAAATGATAGATTTCATGAGTGTTTTGATTTGATATATTTAACAAGTTTTTCGGTTTTGTTACCACAGACTTGTTAATTTCAACACAGTAGTATCCTATTGGGATTTTCCCTGATGTCATATGGTGTAATAGTTATTATTTATAACTCCCAAATATTTCATAGCTGGTACAGTCTGGGTAGTCTCTTTTAATATGGTCGATGCCACAGTGGAAGTAAGTCATTTGTGCTAAGTATAGAATCCGGAATGAGCACTAAGTTTGAAATCCAAAATCAGAAGCCAGGATGCTAAACCTTTGACATCGCAATCTGAAACAGGGATTCAGGACGTCATCAGTGATCTCAGAATCCAAGATGGTGATCCAAGATGATGGATCTTGGGATAAGGGTGTAATCCAAAATAGTCATTCCAATATTCATGATGCTGCCATCCCCTTCCCCAACAATCCTCGGCACCATAAACTTATAAGGTGAACCCAGCAGACATATTCAGTACACATTACTCAAAGACGGATCATCATGAAACGTCATCAGAGATTTACCACCTCCAGACAGAAAAAACAGAAATCACACAGATGAATGTAAGTACAAACCCATCTTAGTGTTTGTTATTATTGTTACTATCATTATTCAGCATATGTGTGTGGGTCTTTTCATGCATTTTATTTATTATTTATCCTTCATTATTTCAAATGGTTCCCTGGTGCATTGGATCAGAAGTCAATTCTCCATCCATTCAGACTCCCTTACATATCGGATCAAGACACAGAACTGCTTACAGCCTCAGAGTTTCCACTACATCCTACATCGGCACTGACCATTGAACCAAAAGCATTACGTAATGTTTCAAAGAAGAATATGCTTTTATTCACTACAACTTACAAGGTTGCCAATGTCAGTGACAGTAAATGCATTGTTTTATGTTCTCAGATTGTGTTTTCAACATAGTGGTAATTATTAAGATCCACAGTTTAGTGCCATTAAAGTAGAGTTATCAGACCATGTATGGTGTCAATTATGTCAGAATCCCACACAAATATCAGCAAAATTCAATGCTCAGACATCTGCAGTGTTACTGGATTGTCATAGAATGTGTTGGGACTATCTACAAACAGTGAAACTATACAAGCCCAAAATACCACATAATGCACTCCCTTTTAAGAATATACATTCAGAAACTTAATGTATGCTTTGCCAACCAACATTTGACAGACGAGTGTATTTAGTGGCTTCCCTACATCTATAGATGTTATGGAATTGTTCAGTGAAGATTTATACAGGATGTTATAGAATGACATTTTAAAAAATTGGTAGATTGTAGAGGATGAAATTTTGAATGTTTTGATATAAGAAACCTATAGCTGGGAATGTCAAATAAAGTTTCTACACCACTACGCTTTTACTATGCATTTGGTAGGCCAAATGAAATCCCAGAGTGGTGTTGTGTTGCCAAATTACCTACAATGACAATTGGACCAGAAACGGAACAAAAACTGATTGATTTTATTCATATGGGTACCTGACTTAACCCACAAAAAATTATATCTAAAGCATGTTATTTGCAACACTGCAAAAAAGCTGTCATGTTTATCAGATAAGCATCTACAGGACACAGTGGCATCGCAGTCCAAATGATGAAGCTTGTGATTGACCCACTATTGCCCTATATAACGTATCTTTAACCACTCCTTAACCACAAGTATTCCCATGAGGCTTGAAAATGGGTCCATTTAAGCCATTACCTAAAAAGGACGCTGCCACATCACTCTCTGATTACTGACCTATTTGCATTATCACTGTACTGTCGAAAGCCTTAGAATACATAGTCCGTGACAGCTAGCGAACTACCTGACTATGACAACGTTCCAGATATATACTAATCAGACTTCCATAACCATCGCAGTACAACATGTCTTAATAAAGGTAACAGATTACTTGAAACTTCCCATGGAGGCGCAAGAGGCAAATCTAATGTGCTTCTTAGACTTCATCAAAGTCTTTTATGTCATTGACCTTTTACTCTCCAAATATAGCAGCCTAAAATTCTGCAATTGCAATGGGATGGTTTCACTCATACTTGACATCTCACTGCCAAAGCATCAGGTCCAGCATCATAAAGTCATAATGGAGACAGATAGCATCAGGCGCCTCCAGTGTTTGGTATTAGGTCCTATACTCTTTTAATTGTGTGTAAATGATATGTCATCAGTCTTGTCCTATTGTAAATACCACATATATGCTGATGTCCTCCTGTTGCATTTAAGTGCAAAACCTATAAAAATGAAGACAGTTGTCGAGAATCTCAATACCAACCTGTATGCACTATCAAAATGGGCGCTGAGTATAGGCTTAATGCTCAACCTATGCAAAACCCAAGTGGTACTGATTGGTTGTTCTAGGCTCCTTGGTTGAAATATCGGGAATCCCTACAATCTTTAACCCTAAAAGGGGTAAATATCAACTTCCCTCCTTCAGCTAAGAGTCTCGGAGTAATAATAGATGAAAATCTAAGTTGGACTGAGCACATAACTGTAATCTGGAAGAAGGTAACAGCATCTCTCCATGGCATACAAAAATATGAAAAGCTCTTCCACATGGACCTGAAAAACAAACTTGCACAAGCACTTATACATCTAATGATTGACAGCAAGGCTTTTCTCAGAAAAGCTCACAACACCTGGAACTGGTTGTGGATGCCTGTGTTGCTTATACATATGACGTTCTACTCGTTGATTACATTTAACCATCATATGCACAGCTATCCTGGCTGCATGCAAAGAGGCGCAGAGATTTCCATACTCTCTGTCTTATCATCTTATCAATAGAACACTGTCCCTCAAATCTTTCTTTGACCTTGACGACCGCTCCCATCAGAGCAAAGTTCTTTTCTATCCTTCTCCATCGTTCAGCCACTTTCTAGAAGTCTTCAGTAGCAGGAACCCAACTCTGGAAAAATCTCCCCATTATATTAGAGAACTGAATAACATCTCCATCTTCAGAATACAGGTAGCAACAGTAAGATTATCATTGTCCATGTACAAGTTACTCTTGTCCATACCTCTTTCCAATTAGAGCTTCCTCATGTCCCAGTAGTCTCAGCCGAACTCATCTCCCTAAGTTTCCTTTTCCCAGAACTCGCTATATCAGAAAACATCTATTTTGTAGACCTACAGGGTGTTCATTTTAAATGAAGTCATTTAAATATCTGGAAAATTACACATCGGATAATAAAATGCTATAATTCCAGTTTGTTTGTCTCGGAGGCGGACATCCATCGACTCCACACTCGACCTGCCACCCGACCCCATGCGTGGGTGGTAGGAGGCAACTATGAAATCTTCATTGGAAACCACCATTTTTTATTGCAGATTACGATTCCACGGCAAAATATACATACACTTTGTCTGAAACTTGAATGTCCAATGGCACGTGGGACTCCACCTCCATGCTCTGAGGGTAGGAAAGGCCACTATTTCATAACTTCTGATTGGAAACACCATTCGCTGCAGTGTATTCCTCCGAGATGTCGACCAGGGGACTACTTGATGCACAACCGTGGCCGTGTAGCGAACTACGACATGTCATAACAGGCAGTTCACTGGGATCAGAGCTCACTTATCATGCAGACGTAGAACAGATAGTGGCTCTAAACATTACAATACTTGCGCAGTGTTTATTGCCTGCACACCTATCTATTATTCGCAAAACACACGTGCAAGTGGTCGATGAATATTGCAACCACAGAAGAAATAACTGAAATGACCCTGATTTGGGGAGAATGTGGGAGACATGTTGAGATTGCTGTTGCCTTGTATGCCGAGCATTTTCCAGAGAGAGCTCTCTCTCGTTCGATCTTTTACAAGGTTGTAAACACCTTTATGTCTCATGGCAGCGCACAGAGCGGCGAAAGGAAACGAAGCAGACGTGTTACAGGAGAAGCTGATGATACAAATGTACTAGCCGCATCGCACCACAACCCTTGATTAAGCGCCCAGCAATTACACCGTGATTCCGATATGTCCGTAGGTAATATTGTCACGATATTGCATCGTTGTAAGTATCTTCCATGCCACAAGTTATTGCATGGAGAACTTCATTGCGCCGTTATCCATATTTGGGTAGTGTTGTGAACAGGCACGTCAACAAATACATACGATCACCACATTCTTTGCTGAGGTACTGTTTTCGTAGCATAACATGAATTAATGGAGTGTAGACAATCCCCACTGCTTATGGCAAGTTGACCATCAACGTCCTCGCCTGGTTATGACAAGCTGACCATCAACGTCCTCGGTCGGTTAACATATGGTGTAGCATCATGGTGAACAAACTCAATGATCCGTATTTTAGCGACGGTACGTTGAATGGACGTAAATATCGAACGTTTTCGGAACGGGAACTATCCGTGCTACTACAAGATGTTGCCCTGTATGTTCGAAAATGTATGTGTTTTCAGCATTGCTCAGCACATTATGCAACTGAAGCAGGGGAGGTATTAGATTGTGTTTACACTGCCTGGTGGATTGGCAGAGGTGGCCAATTAATTGGCCCGCTAGGTAGCCGGATTTGACGTCCTAACGTTTCTTTCCGTGGGGATATTTAAAAGATAAGGTGTACCAGCAAGTACCAACAGACCGTGGAGATATGGTCGACGGCATCAGAAACGTTTGTGCTGACATCAACGCAGATATGCTTCTGTCCTGTGAAAGGTCATTTGAAAAACGGATCGTTAAGTGTATTGAAGTTTGCTATATTGTGTTTGAACACTTACTCTGATTGGAAAGTAGAGTAGAGTTCGCCTCGAGCCACAGCCGCAGCGGTGCATCGAGTAGTCCCCTTTTCGCTATGTCAGAGGAACAATGCTACGAATGGGGTTTCCAATGAGAAGTTATGAAATACTGGCCTGTTATACCCTCGCAGGATTAAGGTGGGGTACCACGTGCCATGAATATTCAAGTACCGTTGAGTAGCATGTCGTAAATAGATTGTGTATTCATTCCTATTCCTCAGATTATAGCGCCGTCTGTGGCAAAAAATGCTTCAGACAAAACATATGTAGACTCTGCCATAGAATCTAATCTGCAATAGAAAACGAGGGTTTCCATTGAAGATTTCAAAGTCTCCCCCTCCCCCCGCCGTCTACGCGTGAGGTGGGGTGGGGGTCGAGTGTGGTATCATTCGATATCCCCTCGGAGAAACAAGTTGGAATTATAACTTTTTGTGATCCAGTGTGTAATTTTCGAGATATTTAAATGTCTTCAGTTAAAATAAACATCATGTACAAACTCTTTTTATATCTCTGCCACAATCATTATTCTTATTAATGTCACAATTATTGTCCACTACTGCAACGTAACCTTCTACTATCGGTGGTATAGTGAATGTTAAAACTCGACCTGGTAGGAAGATTACCTTCACTTGTCATGTCCTACAACTCCTGCAAGGTACCCTCCGTAGTAATGGCTTAACAAATTCGTGTGGTCCACCAAATTATAGGCCCCTGCAAATTACTGCTGGGATACAAATAATTTCTAGCGGGTGGATTTAACCAAACTGTAAAAATTTGAACGCAACGGGTAATGCAATACTTTTTTTCAGAACCAGTACGGAAGGCACCTATGCAGGGCTTAATAGGCAACATAGAGCCTTTATTTACTTTCATAATCAAGCATACGGCTGTGGTACTGACTTTCACCTATTCTTAATGATGAAGGGAGGAAATAATCAGTCGAGGGTATAGATTAATTTATATTTATTCAATACCGACGGCATTTCAACAACTAGCTGTGTATCTGTTGGAATATACATAATCACAACTGGTCTCTCTAGTTAATATGATTCACTTTCGCCGCCTAATCATGGAAAGGGAGAGGGGAGTACAGACCTGGCTTCAATGTAATTTTATGCAGGCACACAATTATATCTAAACCCATGTTTATTACATTTGATTGTTATAGGTCACGCAGAACAAGTTCAGCAAAGACACTACAAGCGAACTCAGTCAGGGCGGAAGAGTATCTACCTAAATATTTCAATTTTCATTAAGACGTAAGCTGAAGAGGGAGCAGCAAGTGGTGCACTTGACCATGACTGCCTATTTTGGTTCAATTTTGCGTTCAGAAGCAACACCAAGTTACTGAGCTGAGGGGAAGAACATTGACTATCATATGGCGGGAAAATTTTGCGAGTGTTTATTCCATCAATGGGCATTAAAATCTGAACTTTCCTAGATACAAGAATTTAACCTGTATGTTTTCTGTAACGCACAACATTTCAAGCAAATCAAATAGTTATGGGGAGCACAAGAAACATTAGCTAATTATCACATTGATACTATTCTACACACATGGCCATGTTGCGGTAGCGAACAGAAGTGCAAAAAACTACGGACACACAAGATTATTCCTTCCCTATCTCACACTCACCCACTACCGTATGGTTATTCACTCGTTTACTATACATTTTCAGACCGAAACTGCGTTTTACCATTGTTGCGGTTGCTCCAACTGACCACGTGGCAGGAAAGCAAGTACACAAAGAAAACATATAAAAAATATAAAAATCCTCCAAAATATTAATGTAAAAGAAAGACCACATTAAAGTACATTAAATGAGTTAACTTCTGTTAAGCACGACCGTGAACTTAAGGCCCATGGAGCGTGACCTGACCAAGGCACAAATGCAAAGTTCTTACTGAAACTTGACCAGATTACCAAAATAAACTCCGTTATGGAGGTTTGGTCATAATCTGACACCTGATTTCAACATCTGCCCACATAAGCGCCTTTTGATGCAAAAGGTCGACTAACATGCTGTCATGCACTAATTTCTGTTTTCAGGAACTGATGGTCCACAAACTGTGGCATGTTGCAATGTAGCATGGGGACCACTGTGTCTAAATAAAGACACAAGTGCTATACAGTCCTCCCAGGGAACACCACTTTATCAAAGGCAACTTCAGTGCTGGAGGTGAGACTTTGCGTGCTTTGACGGAGCCGTATCTATTGGCTGGGTCACACAAGCCGCAATGGCCTCGACTGAGTACCCAGATGAAAAGTGTCCCTCAACATAGGGAAGGAAGAGCTCTAGAGGCATCGTTTAGGTTAGATTAAATTCAGTTTTCGTTCCATAGACCCAAAAGTGAGATGGTCCTTGTGGGTGTGAAACAAATCAGGAAGTACAACATAAAAACATAAAACATTTATATATAATACTCACTGCCATCATCATTTGTCAGGAGATTGTCAAAATAGGTGAGTACATTACAAAACTGGAACTGCTAATATCTACAGAATTAATACAATGCCTTAATGAAACACAGTTATGCACTTTCGATAAATTTATCATACACAAAATACCTAATTCTGATTGTTGTGATGAAGTGCCATCAAAACTGAAATCTAACAGACATTTTCACTTAAGTTGGTCTAACAGTCCCTGTTAAGATTTTCATCTATAGAGTAGAAGGAGTTACCTATCAAAAAGTCATTTCAACTTTGTTTAAACCGTGCTTTATCTGAAAACAAGTTTCTGATCATTTCTGGTAAGTTATTGAAAATGTGTATTCCTGAACGTTGAACCCGTTTTTGTACAAAAGTAAGTGATTTTAGGCCCTTATGTAGGTTGTTCACATTCCTAGTAATGATATTGGTTGGAAATGGACATATATTACTTTCAACAAACTTCATTAAGGAATAAATATACTGAGAAGCAGTGGTTAGGACACAAAGTTCCCTGCATTTATACTGCAAATGAGTCTTATTATAAGCTTTTGCACACTAAAAACTTTTGCTTCGTTTGACGAGTTACCCCAGAATATGATCCCATATGACATAACAAAATGAAAGTAAGCAAAATATGCAAGTTTTTTTTATATTATATCTCCTACATATGACATCATTATTACTGCAAATACAGACATATTTACGTGCTTCAGCAATTCTGTGGCATGTGCTTCCTGACTGAATTTATTATCGAGCTGCAATCCCCAGAATTTTACACTGCCAACCTCTTCGATCTGCATGTCTTCATACGCTAAAAATTTGCTGGAAGGGAATCTCTTACAGGTTCTGAACTGCGTTTAGTAGGTTTTTACAAAGTTTAATGATAGTGAATTAGCTTTAAACCATTCATTAATGTATTGAAAACAAAACAAACTTAGCATCTGGCAATGTAACAGATAAGAGATCATTAATGTACACAAGAAAAAGCAACAGAGCCAAGATGGAACCTTGAGGAACACCACATGTAATTAATTCCCAATCAAATGAAGACTGACTGCTTTCTGTGCTGGTATTTTCCAATGACACTCTTTGTTTCCTGTTAGTTAAGACTCATTTCACAGCACTCTCAGTGACACTGTAGTATTCTAATTTACTTAAGAGAAGGCTGTGATTCACACAGTCAAAGGCTTTTGTCAGGTCACAGAAAATGCCAGTAGCCTCAAATTTGTTTTATAATGACTTATGTACCTCCTCAATGTATGTGTAACTAGCTTGCTCTATGTCATCCCCCTTCTTGTAAGCAGGCTTAACTTCAGCATATTTTAGCCAGTCTGGAAATGTTCCACTGATAAGAAAATGATTACACAAATAACTTGAGATAGAATTGAACTCACATGGGCACTCCTCGATTAACTTCATTGATATGTTATTATAGCCCCAAGAATACATAGATTTTAAGGATTTTATGATGGATGCTATTTCTTTGGGAGACATGAGAGTCATTTAAATTTTACTGAAGTTATTTTTAAAGACTGGTCTCAGTTTACTGAACCTGATAACACCAAGCAGTCAGTAACAGAAAGAAAGTACCTATTTAAGAGGTCTAAACACTACATGCACTTGTTAACAATTTCTCATTTATTTTTAGAGCTATTTGTTACTCTTCCTTTTTAGCCCCATCTGTCTCTGTCTTCACTATAGTTTTTATTTTGTTGCCTAATGTAATTATTTTTTCTCACAATAAAGCTGCTTACATGTCTGGATGACCTGCTTCAATATTTTGTAGTATTCTTTGTAATGCTAACATCAGAGTTGTTCCTAGATAGTAGATGCAGTTTCCTTTTTCCTTGTGTAAACCATGGTTTATTGTTAGATTTTTGTTTGATTTGAGTTACCTTTAGGGGAAAACAATTTTCAGAAGAAGAGGTAATGCCTTGTATTTTCCATTTGAGTCAGGATTATTGTAAACATCTACCCAGTTCATGTCGTTGAGCAGTCTCTTAAAATTCTCAATTTTTGACTGATTTATTACCCTCATGCACTCATAACTAATAGATTTTTTTATCCTGACAAATTTCAACATTTAACACAAGATGCTGTATGTCATGATCAGATAGCCCATTTACTATTGGTTTCATGAATTTTTTCCTAGAGGTTTCATGATAGGAATTTTTTCTTAGATTTATCTATAAAGATATTGTCAATAGCAATCTCAGTGCATGTACATACCGTAGTTGCAAAGCTCACAGTAGGAATTAAATTGAAAGACAGTGTTACTGATCACAATAATTGTTCACTGACAGAGCTTTTCAATAAACCCACATTAAAGTCACCACCAACCACTATTTCCTTGTTTTTTACTGTGAGATGGGACAACAGAGCTTCCTGATCTTTTATGAAGCACTCAAAGTTTCTGAAGATCCTCTGTACATAGTTACTGTTATAAAGAACTTATTATGAAATACTACTTCTTTTGCACACGCAGATACATGTTGCTCTGAGCAAAATGTGTTAATATCAATATTCTTGGAAGCAAAACAGCTTCTGACAAATGTTCCAACCCCTCCTTTCTCCATATTTTCTGTATAGAAATAGTAAGCTAACCTGAGTTCTCTAACATTTATCATATCTATACCAGTGGTCACATGACATTCAAGAGGTAGATTATATCAACTGGTTTGCTCAACTCTTCAACACAAATGAGCAACTCATTAATCTTACTCCTTAGTCCTCAAATATTTTGATGCAATAAGGATAACTGATTTTGTGCACTGGTTGAATTACAACTGGATGAACCTAATTTTTCTGTCAATTTCAATCAAGGGCTATTTGGACGAATTGTGTACCCTAAAATTTCCTTTCTGGTTGCTGTTTTACCAACATTAATGTCATTTTCAGCCTTTTTCTGAACATCTTTTGTTTCTGCCCTCCTTACCCTAAAAAATATCTGTTCTGTCACTTGCAGCCACTCGTACTTTATCACTTTGGATAATGCCCCCCTCCCTATTTTCTATTAGCCCAAACAGTTTTCTATTTCCTTTCCACGCAGTTATGAGACCCCTTACCTGATCCAAGCAGTCATTCCATCTCTAAATGAACTTTCCTAAAAGAAGAGTTTAAATGAGGCTGGTAATAGCACCTCAGAGCAGATACAAGCATAACACCAGTATGACTTGTTGCTGAAGCTATATTTACCAGGTCACCCATAACAGAATAATTAGGGTCCCTGTCTATGCTGTGGCAAAGACAGCTTCTCTAAGGGAGACAACCCTGACAGAAAATCAGGCAGGTATAGATGAAAAGCTACTTTAATAGGTGGAACAGATGTAGAACTAATTAAATATGGAGCATTACCACTAGATAAAATACTTTTACAATAAAATGTGAATGTTGTAAGAACTGCAAGATCCCAGATCCTTCATATGTAACAGAACTAATCCCTCTGTTCAAGAAAGAGAAACATAATGACCGTAAAAACTATTGTGGCATCAGTCTTCCAAACACTGGCTACTAACTATTCTCAAAGACAATCAATAATTGTTTGAAGAGTATCACAGACGCTATTCTTTCTGAAGAACAAAATGGATTTAGTTCAAGTCATTCAATTACAGACAATGTGTTTGTAATTAAAAACATTATAGAAAATCACAGAGAACTTTAACGTAGAAACCTATATGGCATTTATTGATCTTGAGAAGGCTTTTGACCATGTGAGTCACGATAGCCTATGAAAGACTATGTCTGAATGTAGGTATCCTTATCATTGAACAGAGCTAGTGCAAAGCCTTCACAAAAGTACATGCATTGTAATAAACACAGGTATAACTCGATTAGCGGAAATAATTATTTACCAGGGTGTTGGACAAGTTGTGGATTATCACCTATCCTTTTTTTATATTTACAATAACATCATTCTATGCAAATAGATAGATAAAGAAACAAAGGAACTGAGATAACAAATGAATATACTTTTGTTTGCTGTTGAGAGCGTTATTATTCAAAAGAAAGACGAGCTCCAAAGATCAGTATACCAGCTGAAAGAAATTTGCAAGATGTACAACTTTAAAATTTCCAGTAATAAAACGAAAATAATGCCGTTCGGAAGAAAATATCCAGACAGATCAAAATTTCTTTTGGATAATTCAGTTTTAAAACAAGGGTCCCAAATCTCTCACTTATGTTGTGCTATAAGTTCTGATTTTGACTCTCATACTGAAAATAAAATAAACAATTTTCGAGCTGTCTGTGGTACTATTAGAGGAACATTGGGCCATTAAGTACAAAAAGAGACCATCGTGAAATTCTATAAAGTAATGGCGGTTATTGTGTTATGTTATGGAGGCGAAAGCTGTGTTACCACAAATAAAGCAACAAAATAAAATTCAAACAGCAGAGACAAGGTTCCTAAGAAAGTTGAAAGGCTACACAAGAATATACAAGACTATAAAAGAGGAAATTACAACAGAATTAAATATTTTCCACATGAATCAAAAAATTCAAAACTATCATCAAGATTGCGCACAACATATCACAGGAAAGCAGGTCATAGAATTTCTTTGAAGATCTTGAACTACAAGCAAATGAGAAAAGAGATATTAGAAGACCTCGAAAATGATGGGAATGATTTTGTTTGTGAGTTCAGAACACCCAACAGCCTAATCCTGGAAAGGAAGAATATGATGATGATGATGATTATGATGATGACGACAAAGTGCTATACAGTTTTGAAGTTATGGCAAGTGGTCTACTTCTGACAACCAGAGATCTTTCTTTCATTTTGAACTTAGCCTAAGTGGATTTTTGAATTTCCTACCATTTTTAAACTAGGATAAATGGATTTTTAATTTTATCATCATTTTAAACTTAATAGATGTGAGCTCTTGTGTTTCAGACTTAAGGTTACTAAAGTGGAAAATTTTTTTAAACCAATGATGTCTGAGGAGCAATTGTTTAAACTTTGGACGGCTGAGCTAGTAACATTTTAAACTTAAGGCAAGTGTAGTGTACTGATAAAGGAAAATCAGTTATTTTTGCATTTACTGTCATTTTGTACCAAGGAATGGAGTTTCAATTCAGAAAATACAGAACCCTGGCAACTATGCGGACTGTACTAGGGTCTACCATATTGAACTGTGATGTCATAGAGCTGAGGAAAACCCAGGAAATCTGATAATCATGCACTGATTGACATTACACTGTTGCACATTATATTTTGTTACTGATTGCCAACAGCTCCGCCATTACACCAGTGATGCAAGTGAAGCAGCAAGATGATGAAATTGTAAGTGATCAACTGTCATATAAAAGCCTTTCACACTATTTTCGTAACACATAACTGATGGAAATCTGTCTGCATCCTACACAAGCTGTGATATACATAGTCAACCACAAAGAAGAAAACCAGCAGAAGACATCACTGATTTCGATTTCTAGCCATACACTGCCCCCGTCCTTCCCCCCCAAATGCCACAACAGCAGCTACAGTAAAAACCAATGGACAAAGAGTTCTAGATTAATCTAGTTTAAGACTCTTTATTTTTAAGTAACATTTCTCTATATGTATTTATGTATGTATAAACGCCTGAAGATGAACAGAACATGTTCGAAACGCGATGCATTACGTTAGATTAAGCATAAAATAAAAAGTGACTGGTAGCAGAAACTTGAAATAAAAAATTATCCGACACAGTCACGGTTCACAAACATAGCCATATAAAATAATTATAATTTGCCCCATTCGCATTTCACATGTGGACGGTGAACGAGAAGAAAGACTGTCGGTACCAGTCTGAATAAGTCGGACAAATCTAATTTTGGTGCCGTGGTCGTCACGTGAACTGTCTGTTTGAGGAAGCAGTATGCTTCTTGACTCATTTTGGAAAGCGAGTTGTCGGATTTTTGTGAGTGCTGTTCTCTGCTGTGCACCGCGTCTCTCTTGTGACGTTCTACTCTGAAATTTGTTGATTTTTCCCTAAACACTCTCACACTGGCTAAACAAACAAACAGCGAAGTGTGCAGCTATTCTATGGATCTCTTCCGTTAATCCGATGTGGCAAGGATCTCAAACTGATGAACAGTACGTAAAAACTGGACGAACGATATTTTTCTACGTGATTTATTTTGTGTCCGAATTTTGCACTCTTAGCATTCTTCCAGTAACCATGAGTCTAACACCCGCTTTCACCTCTGCTAGATTTATGTGGTTGTTTCACATAAAATCGCTTGCGTCAGAAACACTTGAGGTGCGGTTATGCTGCCACTCGCTGCTCTCCGGCATGGCTCGGCGATGTTGAGACGAGCCCACTGAGTCTCACCGGCCCGTTTAGTCCCCGTCGTCGCTTCTCGCCCCACCGCTCGCTACGAACCTTACCGGACGATGATACCAAGCTGGTTTGTGCTTCGGTCCGCGACCATCGAAGCATATACTGAAATTTGAGGCCTGATTTGCCGCTTTACGTTCGCTCTAGAAATGCTGTGTTTGACTGTTCCTTGTTGTGCAGTTTCTCGCACATCGTATATCTACTCGTAGTTCTACGTCTCCAGCTACAATCATACTCTGATAGCTAATGTGAAGTGCATGGCTGATGGTACTTCCTATTGAACAATATAAGTACGGAGAACGGGAAAAGTGACTTCTTAAATACCACTGTGCAAGCTGTACTTATGTTTGTGGTCACAACAAGATCTATACTTACGGAGCAGTATATTCCTAGAGTCGTCACTTAATACTGCTACTTGATATGCTGTAAGTACACTTTCGAGAGATTTTTTGCATCCAGTTTAAAGCTTCTTCCACACAGGTTTTCTAAGCTTGTGTGACACTCTCTCAGATCAAACAAACAGGTGATAGTACGAGGACATGCTCTAAATTTTTTATGATAAAAAAATAAATGTCGTGTGTCTAGGGCCTCCCGTCGGATAGACCGTTCCCCAGGTGCAAGTCTTTCGATTTGACGCCACTTTAGCGACATTCAGTCGCATTGATCACTCAGTTACCGGGGATGGACGACGAATTGGGTTAAAACGTAGTTGTTGTTATGGTCTTGAGTCCGAAAAGTTGTTTAATGCAGCTCTCCACCTTTGCCTATACTGTACAACCCTGTTCACCTCTGAATAACTAGTGCAACCTACACGTGTCTGAACCTGCTTGCTGTTTTCATGCCTAGGTCTCCCTCTCCTCCATTACCAATCTGACTATTCCTAGATACCTCAGAATGTGACGTATCAACTGATCCTTCGTTTTAGTCTATATGTGCCATCAATTTCTTTTTCTATCAGTTCGATTCAGAATAACTTCATCAGCTATTCCATACACCCAGCTAATCTTCAGCATTATTCTGTAGCACCATATTACAAAAGCTTCTATTCTCTTCTCGTCTTTAACTGCTTATCGTCCGCGTCTCACTTCCGTAAAATGCTACGCTCCAGACAAATACCTTCAGAAAAGATTTCCTATCATTCAAATTTATGTATTAAAATATTTCTCTTTTTCGGAAAACCTGTTCTTGCTATAGTCAGTCTGCATTTTATATGCTACTTCCTCTAAGCTCACATTTCATAATCTGAATCCCTCAGTATCGCCTGATTTAATTTGACTACACATCATTAATATTAGTTTACTTTGGTTGATATTCATCTATATCAACTCCATTCAGCCGCTCTTCGAAGTCCTTTGCTATCTCTGACAGAATTACTATGTTGTCGGCAAAACTCAAAGTTTTGTTTCTTCTCCATGCCATGAACTTTAACTCCTTTCCAAATTGATCCTTAGATTTCTTTACTGCCTGCTCAGTGTAGAGACTAAATAACTCCCTTTTCAACCACTGCTTCTCTTTCATGTAAAGAGCTCAAATACAAACTTACTTTCTTCCATTTGCGCTCATCTTAATCTACATACTCTCTTGACGTAACAACTCACAGCTAATTTTTCGTCAATCTCTGCCACTTTTCTTCCCAATAACACATTACTTTGTACCTTAACAGGGAGGTGATAATAAATTATGTGATCAAAAGTATCCGGACACCTGGTTGCGCCTGGTGGCGCCTTCCATCGGTAATGCTGGAATTCAATATAGTGTTGGCCCACCCTTAGCCTTCATGACAGCTTCCACTCTCGCAGGCATACGTTCAATCAGGTTCTGGAAGATTTCTTGGGGAATGGTAACCCATTCCTCACGGAGTGCTGCACTGAGAAGAGGTATCGATGTCGGTCGGTGAGGCCTGACATGAAGTCAGCTTTCCAAAACATCCCAAAGGTGTTCTCTAGGATTCAGGTCAGGACTCTGCGCAGGCCAATCCATTACAGGGATTTTACCGTCGTGTAACCACTCCGCCACAGGCTGTGCATTATAGACAAGTGCTCGTTCGTGTTGAAAGATGCAATCGCCATCCCGAATTGCTCTTCAACAGTGGGAAGCAAGAGGGTGCTTAAAAGATCAATGTAGACCTGTGGTGCGATAGTGCTACGCAAAACAAACAAGGAGTGCAACCAATCCACGAAAAACACGACCACACCATAACACCACTGTCTCCGAATTTTACTGTTGGCGCCACACACGCTGGCAGTTGATGTTCACTGGGCATTCGCCATAACCACACCGTGCCGTCGAATTGCCACATTGTGTACCGTGATTAGTCACTCCACAGAACGTTTTTCGCTGTTCAATCGTCCAATGTTTACGTTGCTTACACTAAGCGAGGCGTCGTTTGGCATTTATCGGCGTGACGTGTGGCTTATGAACATCCGCTCGACCATGAAATCCAAGTTCTCCCACCTCCCGCCTAACTGTCATAGTACTTGCAGTGGTTCATGATGCAATTTGGAATTCCAGTGTGATGGTCTGGATAGATGTCTACCTATTACACATTACGTCCCTCTTCAACTGTCGGCAGTCTGTGTCAGTCAACAGACGGGGTCGGCCTGTACGCTTTTGCTCTGTACGTGTTCCTTCCCGTTTCGGAAACAGTGGACCTAGGGATGTTTAGGGGTGTGGAAATCTCGCATACAGACGTATGGCACAAGTGACACCCAATCACCTGACCACTTGCGAAGTCCGAGAGTTCCGCGGAGCACCCCATTCTGCTCTCTCACGATGTCTAATGACTACTGAGGCCGCTGATATGGAGTACCTGGCAGTAGGTGGCAGCACAATGCACCTAATATGAAAAGCGTATGTTTTTGGGGGTGTCTGGATACTTTTGATCACATTGTGTGTACATACACCGAGCCACAGGATTTTCAGTTAATGCTTCTTTGGCTGTTATGTCTAATAATTCGTTTCCATCTAGACGCTTGTGTCCTGGTAAGCAATCTTTGAAAGTGAATGAAGTGTCCTGGATGGCCTGGACTTGTTTACCTGCTTCTTGGTAGTTCAGTGATTCATGAAAATCAATATGGCTGATACTTGCCAGACTATTCCCTCATAGCGGATATAATCAATGCTACTGAGATACATAGATGTCACTAAGTCCTAATATTGCTGGTACTGCTCAAATGTCATTAATACCGTGGACAGAAAAAAGGAATGACGATTAGAATTTAATTTGCCGTCGACGGCGAGGTCATTAGAGACAGACTGCGGATAGAGGTGACCTGCGTGCTTCCCAGTGCCTTGGCTAAACCTCTCCAGTATGTTCAGAGCTCAAGAAGACCTCACTTTCAGGTTTCCTAGGTGTCTTCACGACGTCAGTTTTGAATTGAACACGGAACCTAGATCCTTATCCTATCTTTAAAACTTTGAATGATATCCCTCAACTTCATAGGTCAAGTAAATTACAAATATGATGAATACAAATGAAATCCACCCACAAAAAACTAACTGTAGAAAAATGTCTTCAGCCCTTTCCTACCACAATGTAAATGTAAATTGTGACCGAAAAGTGTTCGTTGCGGGGTTGGAGGAGGAATAAAAAGATTACAAAATCCGTCACAATTAAGGAACACTGCTTAACCGTAGGTGTTATACTATTAATGGCAATGACAAATGTGGCTAAACTTAAAATACTTTATTGAGGGACACGTTGCCCCTTCTGTGTCTGTCAGAAAGTACTTCACGAACCGTTGTAAGAGGAAAGAACAGTTTAATGTAGGGAGACGGTCACAGAAGTCCCATCGATGGAGCTGTCCTAGAATGTTGTGTATACTATCTTTTTGATATAGAGAAAATAATCCAGTCAAATGCTGTTTTTAGACAAATGCCTATACATAGCTATTTCTTGCAAGGACAAGTACAAATTAATGTTCATCTTTGGCACACTGGAGTAGCAGATGTAACTAAATAAGTTAAGTGCAAAATCCACACATTTTGCTCTTGTATAGTCCGACGTCCAGTATACCAGCTATACCACATGCGTCAGATAAATTCTCTCCAAAATTCTAGATTCTAATATTTTACGTACAAACTAAACATGTTGCTCGTGTCATCCCTCCAAAACCCTTCAATGATTCTGCCAAAACTTGAGTGTGTGTGTGTGTGTGTGTGTGTGCCTGAGTTGCGATGTACTGTATATTTTCGAAAGTGTGGCGGATCTCTTTCATAATGTCATTACCGATTTTTGGACGTTGCCATGGTGTTCAAATAGTTGTCTGGCTATATACCATTCGGCTTGCATTGGTGAGCAGCCAGTTTGGCAGTATTACGCTGTGGCATAGTATTTGGGTGAAGTGGGGCTCAATTCAACAGTTAATTTACTAAACATAAAATACCTCTGGATAACAGAATAATAACACAGTCACAATAAAACAACATATGCAGCTAAAATCCGATCTTTGTCCTAGCATACATAATTGGGCGACTACATTAGAAATTACAATATATAGCCCCCGACCATAAGCAGTAAATATAACAAATACAATTTTTCTAATTAAGCATAACCCTCTTAGACATAATTATGATCATCTACATATCATATAACACATAGATATATTGGTCGACTACTACTGCCTTTACCAGATATTTACCACACATGCTACCCACAATGCTCTACCAAACTACCTACACGTGTACCTCAATAATGTTATAAAATAACATACACAATCTAATCATTCATATAGCACAATAACAAAGTGAATTTTCATTAAAAATGTGTCAACTAGTGAATTATGCTCTCAGCATAATAATGTATACAATTAATTATGCTCACAGTGTGTAATTTAATTTGCTTTCGTTCACAGCGTGCACACTTGCTCGCCTCCAAACTATCAACCAACAATCACAACTTCTCACAAGATGGCCATGGACTGCCATCTGAAATGGTTTTTGTAGCCAATAAACCCAATGCACCACATGTACACATCACTGTGCTCTATATGAAGCACTAAACCATTGGGATGCAATCATTAGTTACGAAAGCACTCAGACAGTGTTCCTCTTGACATGAAAAAGCACTTTCTCTGCCTCCTTTTGACCAGGCTATTGTGACCACACAGTTGCTATGCCCCATGTTGACTGGTCATGATGTCTGGCTGATCACATCACAGTGTACCAGCTTATCAAGGCTTTTCTCTTGGCTGTTTCTTCCCATGCATTAACTAACTACACTACCGTCCATGCCTGAGATCCACTCAGCCTCGGCGGCACGTGCTGTAATCACACGCCCGTGCCGCGTGCCTTCTCGCAGCTCCAGCATGACACTCCACTAAAATGACTCTCTGAGGCGGGGAGAACAACCATGCTGCTCAATATGGTGCAGTGTACTGCTAGATCTGCTACATTAATCTAGCGCAATGATGTGACACCACGTATAAAAGGGTTGAGAGCAGTTTGACTGCTTTGCTGACATCAAAGCTATAGGATAGTCACTTCTGTCCCAGAATGGGGTGTGTAAGAGCTGCAGGATGGGATCTTCCAGTACCATAGCGAACAACTAGTCAAGAATGCTTACTCAGCAACAACATTCTTTATTAATTGTTGCTTCTATATGGAAGGTCGACGACTACAGCTATTTGCCTGCTATGGCTAGCGGACGGTGAATGAATATGCTCATACAGCGGAATGCTATCGCAGCATGCAGTGGCTGGTGGTGTACATCCTTGCTGATGCAAACAGGAGTCAGCTCTGCAACACATGACCTTGTGGCTGGACCGACATACACTGTGTAGAGCCCAAGGTGGCTTGCAGGGGCATGCAGATACCCTGGGCTAACCCCAGGACCTTCAGAGGCTGGCTGGAGTGTCACACGATGGCACCCACTGGGCGGCTTTACCTCCCTCGGCAATACCAGTCCAAAGTCTGGAACCGTCAAGGCTAGGTGACAGCTCGTAGACCAGCGACTGCACCTAGTTGATGATGATGATCAATGAAGCTGTAGCTGGCTGTCGAAACATTTGACCGATGCCTGGCATGTAGATTGTCATGGTGTTGGTGGAAATCGAAAATGCCGTTAACGGACGAGTAAGGAGCGTTGATGGTTGGGTGTATTATGACAGGAGCCCACTGACCGAGCGAGGTGGCGCAGTGGTTAGACACTGGACTCGCATTCGGGAGGACGACGGTTCAATCCCGCGTCCGGCCATCCTGATTTAGGTTTTCCGTGATTTCCCTAAATCGCTCCAGGCAAATGCCGGGATGGTTCCTTTCAAAGGGAACGGCCGACTTCCTTCCCCGTCCTTCCCTAATCCGATGAGACTGATGACCTCGCTGTCTGGTCTCCTTCCCCGAAACAACCAACAACCAACCAGGAGCCCACTCCACTTCATGTGGCCAGCTGCAGAAGTGCAGCTTTGAGTTACAGCATGGAGCAATCCAACACACCACAACGATAGACTGATGCGTTGCAGAATGCTTTGACAGCATTATTTTCGAGCCCAGTTGCAGGATTGCTAGAGTCCAGCTGCAGAGTTACATAGGTAGCTCGCCTGCACAACCCCTTGGCCAGTTGCGAAGGCCTGCCCAACGCCGAGGCTATGACACTAGACTGAGAAGTAGCTCATAGAGTTGCAGTCACTGGTCACTTCCCACTGAATGGTAACTGCAAAGGCGGAGGGCGTTTGCAGACATAAATAGCGGTGAACGCTCAGTGACAGTGAAGAAGTTGAAAGGCTTCTGAAGACATGAAGTTCGTAACAGGTTGATAACAATTAAAGCATTGCATGTCATGAAGTCTCAAAAACGGAGAAATGACAGAGAACTGCGCAGTGAGTTCAGTAATCATCTTTTCGTCTACGATATCATTTGGGGGCAGGACAGGGAACTTATAGGTACTTTACATGGCATTAGTACAGAGACTGCTCACAGACTGGGTGTAGGGGAGAGGTTAAGTTAACCAAGTGCCTCTAGTAAAGATCACTATACTCAAATTCAGCATCTCTTCACTGTGGTTGTCATTTTGGTGAAGGCAACATGTCTTTAGCACAGGGACAATGATGCCTTTAAAATACATCTCTTGGGGAACTTACCCTTGGAAAGAAAACAGAATGTGTGGAGATTAAGGAAGGTAGGATGTGATGATATAGTCACAGCTGCAGGCCAGTATTCTGAAGTATGGAGGATGCAGTGAGTATTAGGTTTTGTGGGAGACATGGAACTGTCGAAAGTATGATGATGATGATGATGATTGGTTTGTGGGGCGCTCAACTACGCGGTTATCAGCGCCCATACAATTTCCCAACCTTTGTTCACCCCAATTTTGCCACTTTCCTGGATGATGAAATGATGAGGACAACACAAACACCCAGTCATCTCGAGGCAGGTGAAAGTGCCTGTCGAAAGTAGGCCCAGTGTTTGAAGTATAGGGGCTTCATCAGCTGATACACGATACAGATGGGGAAGGTAAATGTATATGAAAGGTAAAGCGATGCATATGAAGTTTAAGGATTTGGCGAGCGCTTTACGGTACTATACGATATTGTTTTGAAAGTTTTCGTAGTCTGTTTGTGACAATTCATGTCTTGAGCCGAAGGGTCATTTAACTGTCTTGTCAACAGCGAGTACTACAAAGAGAGCACACGTTTCCTATAGTAAGCATTTGCATTGTTGTGAATGTGTTCAGAGTGCACCAGAGTCACAAAGCTATTACAGGCAGTGCCGACTGGTGCCTAAAATGAATGGGGGTCCATTACTTTTATTGCGTTATGCAGTTTACCTTTCCAAGTAATTTAATTTCCTAAATTACTTAAAATATGTTTGTGGCCCTAAAATTACGTTAAAATGAGCCTGACGACGTTCATGGGGTTGAATCTCCTCTAGAGCTATACTTATAGAGAATACCCATCCTCCTTTCCTTTATCGTGGTGGATTTATCCATGACTTTCTCGTTGAAATACGGAAGCCTGTGGATCATTTCCTTTCAAGTAGATAGCATGGGAAGAGCAGCCGCTTTTCTCCATCCATGGCACTTCTAACAAACGTTTTGATCCACGACGAGGGGGAGGAACATCTCTCTACTTCACACATTGTCGTTGAGATACTAATGCCAGCAAAATATTCTTGCAGGTTACTTTCAATTAAAAATCTCAAAAGGGCTATTGCACTTTTGATTTCTTGAAAATCATTTCGGGAATAAATGATTTGTAATTCCGATTTAACTTAGCTTTATTTACAAATGGATAGAACTGCACAACAGCAGAAAGAATTCTGGTCAAGTAAATCAGGTCCCAATAAATGGTTGAAGTTTTAACACTCTGTTTGCTCTGCTGAATTGTTATGTCACATATTTTCTTTTCTATTACCTTCCTTGTTGCATACATGTTTTTAGATCTTCTTTTTGCTACATTTGGTTGCTTCTCGATTATGACATTAACAATGTTGTCTCTGATACTCAAAATTTTCATTTTAGAATGATGCTATTGCTTGCTTTATTGAGTCGGGATCAATGGCGTACTTTTGTAATTGGCTGTACAAGACATCCACGTGGAGCATTATCTTATGAAATATCCCTAACCAACAGGAAAATTTTAGATGTTGCAGTTTCAACCTTAGACCATATGCTTCATTCAAGACTGTCTGGTTGCTGGTATCTTCTATGCACTGAAGACATTGTAGAAGGGCCTCTTTGTTTTCGTGAACTGTAAGGACTGTGCCGGCCATGTGGCCGAGCGGTTCTAGGCGCTTCAGTCCGGTACCGCGCTGCTGCTTCGGTCGCAGGTTCGAATCCTGCCTCGGACATGGATGTGTATGATGTCCTTAGGTTAGTTGGGTTTAAGTAGTTTTAAGTCTAGGGTACCGGTGACCTCAGATGTTAAGTCCCATACCGCTTGGAGCCATCTGATTTTTGTAAGGATTGTTCTCGACTTAAAGTTCCACCTTGTGGCTGATCCATGAGGAACTCTTCCTTTCACAATTGCATCTAGAACAGCCACTAATTGAGGTGAACGAGAGAAGAATATTGATTCCTCTGCAATGTTGTTTGGAACCTTGCGTGTTGGACGCACATTAAATTAAAAAACTTGCAAAATCTTTTGAACAGGCTCTCCAGTCGATAACAGACAATGAAATACTGCAAACCAACTGAAATTTAGAAGATACACCAGAAGTTTCAGCTGCTATCACAGACGCAGAATCTGGCTTAGCTATTTCTGCATTCATTTCTGCATGGGACACATCGAACATATAACCTGTTAAATCATTCTGTGTATCTTTGGACGCACCATTAAAGACAGTAACGTTGTTCATGTGCTATTTTACAACTGCATATAAAGCTGAAGCGAACTTTATTAGCCCTCGAAATATTCCAGGACTGTTAGATTCTGCTGTTTCATCATATCCACGTAAGGCAAGTTCAAACACCCCGCAGAACTTAATACAGTCATTTATTTTGGAAAGGACATAGCGATTTTTCCTTACGATGTCCTTGTGCCTTTCTATACGCTCTCTCAGAGTTGAGCTGAGCTGTTGCTTAATTTGCCTGCCGAAGTGGCCGTGCGGTTAAAGGCGCTGCAGTCTGGAACCGCAAGACCGCTACGGTCGCAGGTTCGAATCCTGCCTCGGGCATGGATGTTTGTGTTGTCCTTAGGTTAGTTAGGTTTATCTAGTTCTAAGTTATAGGGGACTAATGACCTCAGCAGTTGAGTCCCATAGTGCTCAGAGCCATTTGAACAATTTTTTTGTTGCTTAATTTCTGTTTATCCATAGTACTGATAAACATAAACAAGCAGTCTTATGAGCAGTAGACTCCTCGTACTTCTTAGCTTTCTGTGTTACATGACGCAGATCTGACTCGCCAGCGCATGTCCAACTTGCATCGCTACCGTTATCAAACAGCACCACGAAAAACAAAAAAGTTTATTTGTAGAAATGCAGCCGCAAATGCAACTATTTGCTTTACGTATATCGGCATTAAAAGACCTGCGAAATGTCTTACCTCGGCTTGTTTGCTCTTGTTTTAATGCAAGCTGAGGCATCAGTCTACCGAGCTCTTTTATTTCACCCTTCTCTTCCAAACTTAAAGCCAAGAAATTTGTTTCTAAAGGATTTGAACGTTCTTCGTTCTTCTTTCAAAACGGACTCCAAGAACCGATGAATGTACGTATGAGCACTACAGCACAATAAATAATCGAATACAATGTTAAGAGATTGTAAGAAAGTCACCCCTTTACAATGAAGACACACGTACTAACTGTTTTGGTTGTGGGCTGCAGCCTTTCAGTTCGGGTCAATAATTAGTGCGTTTCCACCGGAATCCAACTCTCATTTGATGGGGTGCAGACCTTCTATTCGGGTCAATTCGTGCGGTTTCATCGGAATCCGACTCTCATATGAGCTGGTCCCTCCACCACTGCAAATGCACATATCACTAGCTAGAGATGTTTCCTCTTGCCCCTTTCCTGTGAAGGAACACTCATAGGCTTTCACACGGAGGTACATAGGAGAATCTCGGCAGCACCTGCGCAACGTTTCGGGTCATGTCCATGCTGTCTGAACGACTGAAAAGTTTTTCATGCTGCAAAATATTGGGTTGGGGTTAAGTTCGTAGCAATTTTCCATAAGTTTAATGAACACAACAGATATACATAACAGAGACTTTAATCACCAATAATACATTCTCCTTCACTATTTACAACAGTCTGCCAACTCTGCGTAAGTATTGGATTCTGCGACTGTTGAAATCACACGGTTTTGGGGCGCAGAAGTCGTCGAGCCCTGTTCGGCGGGCATTTCCATCCGGAAAGGAAGTTCCTTGAAGACTGTTCGATAGTGAGCGGAAAAGGTGAAAATCTGAGGGCGCAAGGTTAGGTGAATAAAGTGGGTGCAGAATGACTTCCCAAAACAACTACCAACTCCTGTACAGCGCTTTTTGTCAGTCTACCAGAATGCAGGCGCGCATTGTCGTGGAACAGCATCGCTTCACGGAGGTTTCCTGGTCGTTGTTCTCGGAAATGCTGCTGGCGTTAACGAACGTTCGATTCTTTGACTTTAACAAAGCTGCCGATTACCTGTAAACATTTCCCAGAAAAAGACAGTAAAACGAGAGGCCCTCGAGCTGGCGAAGGTTACGACTCGCCACAGCTTAGGCGGCGCAGCCTGAGCGGCTTTTATACAGAGACAAAGGCACATTGTGCAGAGTCCGTTGCGTAAATAGCATTGCGTGTTTGTGTCTGATGAGCGCTAGAATTCTCCACGATGCAAGAGTGCAATATAATGATCCTGAAGAGGTGCCAGTGTCTGTAGCAGCTTTACTGACGAAATGTCAAGACCAACATTCTCTAGAGTCCATGAACTAGGGAAAAATCGCTCAAAAATCTGAACTCGGGCACACATGGAGTAGCTGATACGATAGTTGTGTATGTTGTTATCATAGCAGCGCTGCACGAAACTGCTGATGCCTATTTAGACGAAACTTTTAGCATAGACAAGAGGCCACGGTGTTACGCAGAACGTCTGAAGTTGCTAGCATCACGTTCCTTCTGCATATTGAGCGGAATTGAAAGCAAGTGTTTGTTCATTCCTGAAACTGCGTCCTATGGTGCATGGATATTAGCGACAGGAACCGAAGCCTGCTTCCAGTCAGAACGGGCAGCTGAGGCAGTCTGCAGCTGTGCATTTCACGCTTCTGCACCGCACCAGCAGAGCGATTCCGTAGGGAATGAATGCAGAATGCGGCAACTTGATTCGAAGACAATGTGAATTTTTAACTGCACAGTATCAACAGGATTCGTGTCCTTTCAACATCAGATGTGGTTTTACTAGTTTCCACACTGAAAGTCTGTCTATAAATTTGACAGAAAACCTTAAGAGTTCCTAGTCGTATGTAAAGTATACAGGCAGTAAAATACAATCAATACCTTCACCATGTGATAACAGTGGTAATGTTACCAATGAAATCTCCACTAAAGTGGAATTACTAAACAAGGTTTTTCGATATTACTTTGTAACACCTGTTTTCGATCTGTTTTGTATCTGTATTGATATTTCTATGTCAATTGGTTCAAATGGCTCTGAGCACTATGGGACTTAACATCTATGGTCAACAGTCCCCTAGAACTTCGTACTACTTAAACCTAACTAACCTAAGGACATCACACAACACCCAGTCATCACGAGGCAGAGAAAATCCCTGAACCCGCCGGGAATCGAACCCGGGAACCCGGGCGTGGGAAGCGAGAACGCTACCGCACGACCACGAGCTGCGGACTCTATGTCAATTCGTAGTGTTTCTTATATAGAGTGTTCTATCTGTCACGTAAATCCTTTGACTATGTATACATCCACTACTGGCCATTAAAATTGCTACACCACGATGATGTGCTACAGACGCGAAATTTAACCGACAGGAAGAAGATGCTGCGATAGGCAAATGGTTAGCTTTTCAGAGCTTTCACACAAGGTTGGCGCCTGTGGCGACGCCTACATCGTGCTGACAAGAGGAAAGTTTCCAACCGATTTCTCATACACAAACAGCAGTTGACCGGCGTTGCCTGGTGAAACTTTGTTGTGATGCCTCGTGTAGGGAGGAGAAATGCGTACCATCATGTTTCCGACTTTGATAAAGGTCGGATTGTAGCCTATCGCGATTGCGGTTTATCGTATCGTGACATTGCTGCTCGCATTGGTCGAGATCCAATCACTTAGCAGAATATGAAATCGGTGGGTTGAGCAGCAGCATGGACTATCAGCTCGGAGACCATGGCTGCGGTTACCCTTGACGCTGCATCATAGACAGGAGCGCCTGCGATGGTGTACTCAACGACGAACCTGGGTGCACGAATGGCAAAACGTCATTTTTTCGGATGAATCCAGGTTCTGTTTACAGCATCATGATGGTCGCATCCGTGTTTGGCGACATCGCGGTGAACGCACACTGGAAGCGTGTATTCGTCATCGCCATACTGGCGTACCACCCGGCGTGATGGTATGGGGTGCCATTGGTTACACGGCTCGGTCACCTCTTGTTCGCATTGACGGCACTTTGAACAGTGGACGTTACATTTCAGATGTGTTACGATCCGTGGCTCTACCCTTCATTCGATCTCTGCGAAACCTTACATTTCAGCAGGATAATACACGACCGCATGTTGCAGGTCCTGTACGGGCCTCTTTGGATACAGAAAATGTTCGACTGCTGCCCTGGCCAGCACATTCTCCAGATCTCTCACCAATCGAAAACGTCTGGTCAATGGTGGTGGCCGAGCAACTGGCTCGTCACAATACGCCAGTCTCTACTCTTGATGAACTGTGGTATCGTGTTGAAACTGCATGGGTAGCTGTACCTCTACACGCCATCCAAGCTCTGTTTGACTCAATGCCCAGGCTTATCAAGGCCGTTATTACGGCCAGAGGTGATTGTTCTGGGTGCTGATTTCTCAGGATCTATGCACCCAAACTGCGTGAAAATGTAATCACATGTCAGTTCTAGTATAATATATTTGTCCAATGAATACCCGTTTATCATCTGCATTTCTTCTTGGTGTAGCAATTTTAATGGACAGTAGTGTATTTCAGTTACGTGAACTTTTTGAACGATATTGTTTAATCTGTGCTTGTGGGTTTAAATAACTACTGGATGATTGTTATATAATGTTCAGTAAATAACTTCTACATCTACATCTACGTCCATACTCCGCAAGCCACCTGACGGTGTGTGGCGGAGGGTACCTTCAGTACCTCTATCGGTTCTCCCTTCTATTCCAGTCTCGTATTGTTCGTGGAAAGAAGGACTGTCGGTATGCCTCTGTGTGGGCTCTAATCTCTCTGGTTTTATCCTCATGGTCTCTTCGCGAGATATACGTAGGAGGGAGCAATATACTGCTTGACTCTTCGGTGAAGGTATGTTCTCGAAACTTCAATAAAAGCCCGTACCGAGCTACTGAGCGTCTCTCCTGCAGAGTCTTCCACTGGAGCTTATCTATCATCTCCGTAACGCTTTCGCGATTACTAAATGATCCTGTAACGAAGCGCGCTGCTCTCCGTTGGATCTTCTCTATCTCTTCTATCAACCCTATCTGGTACGGATCCCACACTGCTGAGCAGTATTCAAGCAGTGGGCGAACAAGCGTACTGTAACCTACTTCCTTTGTTTTCGGATTGCATTTCCTTAGGATTCTTCCAATGAATCTCAGTCTGGCATCTGCTTTACCGACGATCAACATTATATGATCATTCCATTTTAAATCACTCCTAATGCGTACTCCCAGATAATTTATGGTATTAACTGCTTCCAGTTGTTGACCTGCTATTTTGTAGCTAAATGATAAAGGATCTATCTTTCTGTATATTCGCAGCACATTACACTTGTCTACATTGAGATTCAATTGCCATTCCCTGCACCATGCGTCAATTCGCTGCAGATCCTCCTGCATTTCAATACAATTTTCCATTGTTACAACCTCTCGGTACACCACAGCATCATCTGCAAAAAGCCTCAGTGAACTTCCGATGTCATCCACCAGGTCATTTATGTATATTGTGAATAGCAACGGTCCTATGACACTCCCCTGCGGCACACCTGAAATCACTCTTACTTCGGAAGACTTATCTCCATTGAGAATAACATGCTGCGTCCTGTTATCTAGGAACTCCTCAATCCAATCACACAATTGGTCTGATAGTCCATATGCTCTTACTTTGTTCATTAAACGACTGTGGGGAACTGTATCGAACGCCTTGCGGAAGTCAAGAAACACGGCATCTACCTGTGAACCCGTGTCTATGGCCCTCTGAGTCTCGTGGACGAATAGCGCGAGCTGGGTTTCACATGACCGTCTTTTTCGAAACCCATGCTGATTCCTACAGAGTAGATTTCTAGTCTCCAGAAAAGTCATTATACTCGAACACAATACGTGTTCCAAAATTCTGCAACTGATCGACGTTAGAGATATAGGTCTATAGTTCTGCACATCTGTTCGACGTCCCTTCTTGAAAACGGGGATGACCTGTGCCCTTTTCCAATCCTTTGGAACGCTACGCTCTTCTAGAGACCTGCGGTACACCGCTGCAAGAAGGGGGGCAAGTTCCTTCGCGTACTCTGTGTAAAATTGAACTGGTATCCCATCAGGTCCAGAGGCCTTTCCTCTTTTGAGCGATTTTAATTGTTTCTCTATCCCTCTGTCGTCTATTTCGATATCTACCATTTTGTCATCTGTGCGACAATCTAGAGAAGGAACTACAGTGCAATCTTCCTCTATGAAACAACTTTGGAAAAAGACATTTAGTATTTCGGCCTTTAGTCTGTCATCCTCTGTTTCAGTACCATTTTGGTCACAGAGTGTCTGGACATTTTGTTTTGATCCACCTACCGCTTTGACATAAGACCAAAATTTCTTAGGATTTTCTGCCAAGTCAGTACATAGAACTTTACTTTCGAATTCATTGAACGCCTCTCGCATAGCCCTCCTCACACTACATTTCGCTTCGTGTAATTTTTGTTTGTCTGCAAGGCTTTGGCTATGTTTATGTTTGCTGTGAAGTTCCCTTTGCTTCCGCAGCAGTTTTCTAACTCGGTTGTTGTACCACGGTGGCTCTTTCCCATCTCTTACGATCTTGTTTGGCACATACTCATCTAACGCATAATGTACGACGGTTTTGAACTTCGTCCACTGATCCTCAACACTATCTGTACTTGAGACAAAACTTTTGTGTTGAGCCAACAGGTACTCTGAAATCTGCTTTTTGTCACTTTTTCTAAACAGAAAAATCTTCCTACCCTTTTTAATATTCCTATTTACGGCTGAAATCATCGATGCCGTAACCGCTTTATGATCGCTGATTCCCTGTTCTGCGTTAACTTTTTCAAATAGTTCGGGTCTGTTTGTCACCAGAAGGTCTAATATGTTATCCCCACGAGTCGGTTCTCTGTTTAACTGCTCAAGGTAGTTTTCAGATAAAGCACTTAAAAAAATTTCACAGGATTCTTTGTCCCTGCCACCCGTTATGAACGTTTGAGTCTCCCAGTCTATATCTGGCAAATTAAAATCTCCACCCAGAACTATAACATGGTGGGGAAATCTACTCGAAATATTTTCCAAATTATCCTTCAGGTGCTCAGCCACAACAGCTGTTGAGCCAGGGGGCCTATAGAGACATCCAATTACCATGTCTGAGCCTTCTTTAACCGTGACCTTCACCCAAATCATTTCACATTTCGGATCTCCGTCAATTTCCTTCGATACTATTGCACTTCTTATCGCTATAAACACGCCTCCCCCTTCACTGTTCAGCCTGTCTCTACGGTATACATTCCAATCTGAGTTTAGGATTTCATTACTGTTTACGTCTGGTTTCAGCCAACTTTCTGTCCCTAGTACTATATGGGCATTGTGACCGTTTATTAATGAGAGCAGTTCTGGGACCTTTCTATAGACGCTCCTGCAGTTTACTATTAGCACATTAATATTGTTATTCCCTGTTGCATTTTGCCTACTCCTACCTTGCCGCGTCTCAGGAGGCGTCTTGTCGGGCCTAGGGAGGGGATTCTCTAACCTAAAAAACCCCCATGTGCACTCCACACGTACTCCGCTACCCTTGTAGCCGCTTCCGGCGTGTAGTGCACGCCTGACCTATTCAGGGGGACCCTACATTTCTCCACCCGATAGCGGAGGTCGAGAAATTTGCACCCCAGATCTCCGCAGAATCGTCTGAGTCTCTGGTTTAAGCCTTCCACTCGGCTCCAAACCAGAGGACCGCGATCGGTTCTGGGAACGATACTACAAATTGTTAGCTCTGATTCCACCCCGCGAGCGAGGCTTTCCGCCTTCACCAATTCCGCCAACCGCCTGTACGAACTGAGGATGACCTCTGAACCCAGACGGCAGGAGTCATTGGTGCCGACATGAGCAATAATTTGCAGTCGGGTGCACCCAGCGCTCTCTATCGCCGCCGGTAGGGCCTCCTCCACATCTCGGATGAGGCCCCCCGGCAAGCAGACAGAGTGAACACTGGCCTTCTTCCCCGACCTTCCCGCTATTTCCCTAAGGGGCTCCATCACCCGCCTAACGTTGGAGCTCCCAATAACTAATAAACCCCTCCCCCCCCTGTGCCTGCTCGGACCTTGCTGAAGGAGCAGCCACAAGTCCACTCACAGGCAGAGCGGGCGATGCCACACGGCCAGCCTCCACATTGACCCTCCGCCTCGTGCGCCGCGAACGCCGCTGACCTGCTTGGTCCATAGTTATGGAGCGCAGGGTTGAATGTAAAAGATGCGGGAAAGCCCCGCAGCTATGGAAGTAGCCTGGCGGAGTGGAAAAGATGTGGTTGGCGCGCAAATGGCAACTCGTCCTTTGTGACGAGAAGGGAGTCTGGGCTGAGCAGTTCTGTGGTTAATATCTCGCTAGCAGTAGCGAAATCATTGTGGCTTATATTCTTGGCGTTTGAGGCCAGAGGAGCTTTTGAGCAGTATTTATGGGCCTCGGATGCTGCATTTCGTGATACTATTATCATGGCATGGGTTTTTGGCTCTGTAAAAATATAATCCCGATGTCAAGAAGATCTGTAACAGGGTGTGGCCAACGGTACTGTCATGATTGGATCGCCTCCATGTTAACAACCCCTGCAAATTACGCCACCACTACCACCAGCCTCACACTAAATTGTTTATATTTGGCACTCTGTAAATGGACCAGGTATTTGTGAAATTTCGTTGATTTTAATAATAATCATGGTGTTACTAAAAACTCTTACACCTGTGATTATACCAAATCACAAACGTGGACAGGAATCCTATCCTAGTGAATTTTATTCCGATTGTCCCAATTTATTATGGAATGATTTATTCGGCAACTGTAAAAATAGTTGTGATTGCTTTCTAATGTGTGGAGCTAGAGTGTTAGAGGTTACTAACGTCATCTTCTCCGGTCGCAACTCTCCCACCTGTTGCATCTAGCAGTCAGGCCTATTAGATGTGTGGCCTGGCAAGCGAGTGCTTTTAAGATTTGTGCATCGGAAATGATATGAGTTATGGTTGTCACTGCTACTGTAGAATGATAGAAGAGCCCTATCACCCAATTGTTTTGCATTAATTTTTTTCCTTTTTAATTATCTCGACGCAACGGAATTAAACGCATCTGACAAATAAATTTTAAATATGACACTGTCTGCAAACATTTCCGATGGACTCATTCCACCTTGACAAGACCACATTCCCATTTTATTGCATTCTTTTTGATCAGAGTTTGGCTATTCTAGTAATAGGGAGCTTATTGCAAATAAGTCTGAACAAAATGGCAACCCTCTACTGAATGATCATGACCACCATTTCGTTTTATATCTCCTCTTTTATTTTCTGAGATTCTACCACCGCAATGATTCAAAATTTCCTCCAATACATTTAAACGTAAAAGAAAACAAGGAATTTTCTGCCCGGTGGGCATGATATTACGTACACATTTCAATATCCTAGGGTCTCTTGTTGTTATTCCTTATTACTACAGAGCACTTTCTGGATTGGTACAGACATCCACTAGTCCTCTCTCTCTCTCTCTCTCTCTCTCTCTCTCTCTCTCTCTCACTCACTCACTCACTCACTCTCATTAGTTCATTTATTAATAACCTAGAGAATTTACTAGCGGTCAGGATATTCAAAGAAAATCTTGCTTTCTTGCACAGTACTTGTAACTAAGTCGCCACATTCAAATTACATGATTAAACATGTAAAATAAAACAGAACAACCGACTTTAGCCAGTACGTATCAAATCTTCCCCACAACAAAATTTCAACCCAAATTTACAAGTCACAGACCTTCGGATTAAATTTCACATGTAACCTTTCCTACGGACCTTCCACATACTCTGCAGGATTTATGCTCATCTCCCACTGCACTCTAACCCTCATTGTGTTGCTGAGCAGATGGCTAACTCACCTTTCTTTCTCTCAAAGTATCAAAATTTCTAATTTGCTTCACACAAATGTAATTAATAATGACAATTTTGGTTTCATGATTACTTAATTATCTCACACACGGATCCTCAACTGAAAGTCTGCACAAGCCCTTCTGTTTTCCATTGTCCCTTGGTCAGATTGAGACAAAGTCAGTGCTCATCATGTGGAAGTGCTTGTTCTTAATTCAAATTCTGCAAACGCAATTCTTAAATAGTCTCAGCTTAAATTTCCACAAGCAAGTACGTCAGCTTAAAAGTAGAACACGCAAGTATCTCAGCTTAAAATTTCCACACGTGGTTTCATTGTGACAGTTGATCACTACCAAAGAATCCTAAGTTCCCCATGAATTTTATTGCCTACCTTTACATGAATCTCCCACCAAAAAGTTTTGTTCTCGTCGATATTCTGAAAACGGAAATCATTATTTCTAGTTACTCTTAAACATTCCACATGTATACCGTTCCCATTTTCTCTAGTTTTACAGAGCACACTAAAAATAGGTGTTTCATCTTCAGGAACCAGCAACAGAGTGTCGGAACATGGCCATTCACCAGGCCATCCCACGCTTCCTGAGAAGTGGGGGAAGACCTTGTTACCGTATTGGTCAGCAACACTCCAGGCCCTCTAGTGCTCTTGAATACTTCCTTTCTTTGGTTCTGCCAAAGGTGTCTCAAAGATAATTACAGATTCTTCATCCACTATCTGTGGTCAGCAGACAACAAACCATTCACTCATTTCTCAAACATCACAAAAAGGTATATAGGGATCTATTTTTGAAGGAAGTGCACATATGAATAATTAAATATACAAATTGTCCTTTTCTACATCAGTATCCGGTTTCAGTGTATTGAAAAAAATTGTGTTACTATGAAACGGCTGTTCTGAGAAGAACAACGAAGTATGTCGTTATACAATGGGTATTATTGCACCCAATGAGGCAAATCTTTTCTATGTCCGATAGTATTGTACTCTTTCAGTATTTAAAGTTCTGTTTTATAGTTTCAGAAATACTCCACTTCCAGTGCATTTATAAATCAATCTGCAGTCATTTCCTTAAATAATTTGCCTTACTTGAAAAGCTACCTGTAAATAGGAAAGTTGATCTGAAGTGAAAACGATTATTAATTGTTGCATTTATAAACTTTGATCAGAATTACAAGGTTTATCAGCGTTCATTTCGTGAGAAAGTGCTTGAACTTAAAAGTATTGTTGTGTTGGCATTTGCACAGACAACTATATTTTGAGTAGGTTAAAGGATTGCTTATCAAACCCATTTGTTATTTAAAGAGTTATACTTCGTTGTGCTTTATTTAATTAATAATTATTGATAAGGATACTTACCATTTCTCATACATGCTTGTTTAGTTTTGTTAGTGAGCATGGTTCTTCAAACCATAAAAGTTTAAGGGTCCTCATGTGCTGGACTATTTAGTTAATGAAGCAAAGCAAAGGCTCCTTCAGAGTCAGTGTAGTTAGATTTGCATTCTGTTTAGTTACTTCAGACCGAGTTTAATAAAAAAATATTTACTGTGTTAGCTATTCTGATGCAAGTTGGTTAATGCACAGGCATAGAGACCCTTTTCTAAGCAATGATGTTTTTGAATATGATGATTAACGGAACCTCTGATTTAAATTAGAAACATTTCATGCTCTTACTGTTTAGTATTGCTACTAATTTTATGTGTGTTGGTGACTGGTTCTATAAACTGCTGCATCTAGTTCACTTAAGGTATGTGTTGTTGAGAGACATATGTTACTGTTTGCTTTCTCATTGGCCATTTGGTTGTCTGACGTCCAAGTTAGTAGTACATTCATCTGCAAGGTTATGTTACTGTGTTGTAGTGTGAACATCATGCTTTTTGCTGGGAGAACGTCTGTTCCTGACCCACCTGTTTACTGTTGGTTATACTCTGCTAAAGTGTTTCGGAAACGAATCTCAGTTTGATTGTTCTGTTCTCATTAGGCTGTCTCACGGTCACAGCTCTCTGAGAAATTCCTTGCAGTTGCTTAACGTTAGCATCGACTGCCGTTTAAGGTGGTCGGTGTTACCGTTACAACTTAACCAAAGAAAATATTGTAAATATTCCAGAATTCGAACCAAGAGCTGCTCCCAACATGAATAATTTGAGAGCAGATACCCTTGGTGTAGTGAGACAACTCAAGTCTTTCGGTCCATATTGTAGACCAATTAGGTTCCTCTCGAAATTTGTTGATGAAATAGCTCATTTCTTAGCAATCATTTAACGTCCCTCGCCCGACGAAAGATCCGTACATAAATCTCACAGTTATATTTCGGTTAAACAATCAAACAAATACGGTTAAAGGTTGTCGGTTGAGCTCAGTACTGAACGCCTTACGTTGGAACCATCATACAGAGAATGTTAAGGGGAAGATAGTGCAAAGACTGCCTTTTATTGGGGAAACGCTTTCAAGATGCAGGAAATCTACTAGAGGGACTGCCCACATTACGCTTGTCCGCCCTCTTATGCCGTATCGCTCCGGAGTATGGAATGCTTACCAGATGAGGTAGACGGAAGACATGAAAAAGTTCAAAGAAGGGCAGCTCATTTCGTACTATCGTGAAATTGGAGAGAGTGTCACGGATATGATATACGAGTTGGGGTAGCAGTCATTAAAACAAAGACTTTTTTGTTGCCAAGAGATCTGTTCACGAAATTTCAATCGTAAAGTTTCTCCTCCGAGTATGGAAATGAGCGTTTGGCGTCATTGGCCGGGAGGCCCATTGCGGGGCAGGTCCGGCCGCCTTGGTGCAGGTCTTATTACATTCGACGCCACGTTGGTGGACCTGCGCGCCAGATGGGGATGAAATGATGAAGACCCACAACACCGAGTCCCTGAGCGGAGAAAATCTCTGACCCAGCCGGGAATCGAACGCGGGCCCGTAGGACGGCAATCCATCACCCTGACCACTCAGCTATCGGAGATGACCCGCCGAGTATGAAAACACATCATTGACTCCCACTTACACCGGGAGAAATGACCATCGTAATAAAATGAGAGAAATCAGTGCTCACAGGGAAGGATTTACGAGTAGTTGTTCATTTATTCGACGTGCTGTTCGAGAGTCGTTACAATAGTCCGAAAGTGGCTGTAGGAACCCTCTGTCAAACACTGTAATTGCAGTACAGAATACTCTTGTAGATGTAGAAGTAGACTAACACGACGCGAACGAAAGCGATGCAGCACTAAAGGAAATATGCAGCGCTATAAATGAGTGTACGCCAAAACAGTTGAGAAGATTAAAAGAGAAAATAAAAACTCTGGGTTCTCAGTGCTCATGGCGTAATGCCGTGAACGATTATTGTAACGTACCAAAAATGTAATATTTTTACAGACTTCGTTTGCCGGACACTTGCTTGACGGGTAGGAGCTTCTTGTCTAATATACAAGTGAGATGGTATTTCTTAATTAAAAAAGGTCGTTTGCTTACTGTAAAAATTTTTTTTACTTAAATTGAATAAAATTTGGAATGAAACTTGCTGGCAGATTGTAATTGTCTGCCCGACCGGGACTCGGATCTGAAAAACCTTTGCCATTCGCAGGCAAGTGCCCTACCGACCGGGCTAACTAGGCACCACTACAACCTACTCTCGCAGCCTTACTTACTCATACCGTATAAACTTCACGGAGATTTTTGCGGGGCAGGGTATGTACAAGAGTTTCTGTACAGTTTGGAAAGTAGAAGAAAGCTTCTTGGTGAAAGTCAGTCTGCGAGGGCGGGTCGTGAGTCCTCAGTCGCCAACAACATTGCCACGAAAGCCAAGTTTGGTAGTGAGTTTAGAAACAGCACACAAACCGCTGCAGGGAGAAATATTCATTACGGAAAATTTGGTAAACTGGAAACTTCCCCTTTGAATGTAAAGAAAGACTGTGCTGGCAAACTTCTACGTTATTTGATACTGAAACAGCTGAGTAAAACTGAACGTACTCAGACACTTTCCTGTTTACTGATTCTGATCATTTCTAACCTGATACACAATATTTTAGCGCAACGCAATCTGACTTTCAATAATCCCCACAAAAGAACAGCCCTGACTAACAATAACCTATACCTTTCATGAATCACTTACCTCACAAAAATCTTCGTTACTCGAACTACAGCAATACAGTGAGCGCCAATACTGCCAGCTAAATAAAAGATTCTAAATACTGAAGGCACTAACTACTGATAGGCATATAGTTACCAAATGAAAGATTTTGATATAGAATAAACAATGTATTTACCTTAATAGTGTTCAAAAGTCATAATATATATATAAATTCTTGACATCTATTTTGACAGATTTCCTTTTTCTGACGGACACACCTCCAGATCGTTTGCTCATATTAACATCTCAAAACTCCGGCATCTCGCTCTCCACATCCACCACTGCTGGCGGCTCACCTCCGACTGCCCAACGCTACGTGCTGTTCACAACCAACAGCCCAACACTACACTAGCGAATATTCCGACAATGAGTCCAAACAGCCATAGACTGCACACAGCGCAGTCAGCGAATTTAATACAGAGCGCTTCGTGGCGTCACCAACATAAAAACCTAAACAGCCTACTTACAAAGTACACTACTGGCCATTAAAATTGCTACACCACGAAGATGACGTGCTACAGACGCGAAATTTAACCGACAAGAAGAAGATGCTGTGATATGCAAATGATTAGCTTTTCAGAGCATTCACACAAGGTTGGCGCCGGTGGCGACACCTACAACGTGCTGACATGAGGAAAGTTTCCAGCCGATTTCTCATACACAAACAGCAGTTGACCGCCGTTGCCTGGTGAAACGCTGTTGTGATGCCTCGTGTAAGGAGGAGAAATACGTACCATCACGTTTCCGACTTTGATAAAGGTCGGATTGTAGCCTATCGCGATTGCGGTTTATCGTATCGCGACATTGCTGTTCGCGTTGGTCGAGATCCAATGACTGTTAGCAGAATATGGAATCGGTGGGTTCAGGAGGGAACGCCGTGGTGGATCCCAACGGCCTCGTATCACTAGCAGTCGAGATGACAGGTGTGGTGTCACCGCCAGACACCACACTTGCTAAATGGTAGCCATTAAATCGGCCGCGTTCCGTTAGTATACGTCGGACCCGCGTGTCGCCACTATCAGTGATTGCAGACCGAGCGCCGCCACACGGTAGGTCTAGTCTAGAGAGACTCCCTAGCACTCGCCCCAGTTGTACAGCCGACTTTGCTAGCGATGGTTCACTGTCTACATACGCTCTCATTTGCAAAGACAACAGTTTAGCATAGCCTTCAGCTGCGTCGTTTGCTACGACCTAGCAAGGCGCCATATTCAGTTACTATAAGTACTATCTTCAAAAATGTCTTCTGAACAGATAATATTGTGACTCATGTACCGTCAAGGGCGACGTTCATCATTAATGGATTAAAGTTAAGTATCAAACTAATTACGTCCGCTTTCTGAATACTCATTCCTTGTCATGTTCCAGACCTCACGTCAGTGTAGTTCTTCCCTCTTCACGCCAGCCTGCGTGAGCTAAAACGCGTGCATTTCGGCCTCCATTCGTAACACGGTGTTGGCTCTTGTGCGAACACAAAACAGGCATCTTATCCGCATAGCTATAACGGATCGTGCAGCCATGTCTCGATCCCTGAGTCAACAGATGGGGACGTTTGCAAGACAACAACCATCTGCACGAACAGTTCGACGACATTTGCAGCAGCATGGACTATCAGCTCGGAGACCATGGCAGCGGTTACCCTTGACGCTGCATCACAGACAGAAGCGCCTGCGATGGTGTACTCAACGCCGAACCTGGGTGCGCGAAGGTAAAACGTCATTTCTTCGGATGAATCCAGGTTCTGTTTACAGCATCATGATGATCGCATCCGTGTTTGGCGACATCGCGGTGAATGCACATTGGAAGCGTGTATTCGTCATCGCCATACTGGCGTATCACCCGGCGTGAAGGGAGTGCCATTGGTTACACGTCTCGATCACCTCTTGTTCGCATTGACGGCATTTTGGACAGTGGACGTTACGTTTCAGACGTGTTACGACCCGGGATCTACCCTTCATTAGACCCCTGCGAAACCCTACATTTCAGCAGGATAATGCACGACCGCATGTTGCAGGTCCTGTACGGGCCTTTCTGGATACAGAAAATGTTCGAGTGCTGCCCTGGCCAGCACATTCTCCAGATCTCTAACCAACTGAAAACGTCTGGTCAATGGTGGCTGAACAACTGGCTCATCACAATACGCCAGTCACTACTCTTGATGAACTGTGGTGTCGTGTTTAAGCTGTATGGGCAGCTGTACCTGTATACGCCATCCAAGCTCTGTTTGACTCAATGCCCAGACGTATCAAGGCAGTTATTACGGCCAGAGGTGGTTGTTCTGGGTGCCGATTTCTCAGGATCTATGCACCCAAATTGCGTGAAAAGTAATCACATGTCAGCTTTAGTATAATACATTTGTCCAATGAATACCCGTTTATCATCTGCATTTCTTCTTGGTATAGCAATTTTAATGGCCAGTAGTGTAACTTTCTCATGATGCTTCACAGCCAAGTAACATAGCTTGATGAAACTTGGCCCATATATAAAAATAACTTGTTGCAATATAGTACAGAAGATAACTGGAAGCAATACGCAGTGACAGGAATAGACATGACACTTTTATTCAAAGACCTTTATTATACTTAGGTCACCGCTATTCATGGTAGTCCCCCGGTCATTACATAAGGAGAGGCACAGTTCTGTGTACGGTGTGTGGTCACCACGAACGGCAGTGCAAGCTCTGCAGCGTGCTCCGTGCTGACAACAACGCTGTTAGGGAGTTCGTGTGTTAGGGCTTTCAGTTCGTCCGTCAGTGGGGTTAACAGATGCTGGATAGTCGTTATTTGGACTTGCTGCAATAAGTCTCCCAACGCACACCACGCGTGCACGATGTTATTTAACTCGGGGAATCTGGCAGGCCAGTCCTTTGCGAATATCGTGTACTTCCATGCAGTTCGTTGTCGTCGCGCATTGTCATCCATAAAAATAAAATAAGGCCGAATGCGCCTCTGAAAAGACATAATAGCAACATAACGCCTCCCCACATATTATTAACACGAGGACTACCAAAACTAACACGTTCCAGAACGTTGCTGGGAGCATTACGTACCCTCGTGTAGCGAGGGATGGGAACATGTAATGCACCCAGAAATGCCGAACTTGATCGTTTGCTCGTCCGAGTGTTCTTATGTGGGGAGCCATAATATTGTATGATTGTAGCGACCTACAAATCTTTGAACACAGTACACCCACATGTCATCGTTATTGTCACACTGTACTCCTTCCCCACGTACGTCTTTTCACGGGCGCGTTTTGCCCCGACTTCGTTTTTGTGGATGACTAGAGGATATTCGGCGAATGGACTTGTCTGCCTGTTCCCCTACCTCAAATCCCATCGGGCTCGTGTGGTATGTGCTGGGAGACATACTGTGGCCTGTCCAAACAACGACTTTCCAGCAGTTGTTAAGCTCGCTGATTCAAGAATGGAACGCCCTACCACAAGAGCTCCTTACCAAATTTGTGGCCATCGTGGAAACATGTTGCAGAACATGCACTGGAGTCCGTGGTGATCTCACGCAGCATATTAAAGCCATACCACTCCTTTTGTAATGCATAGGGGACCATCATGAATCGCGGTGACTTCATTGTAACGAAATGAAATAAAATAAGCGCATGGCATCGATGGCCGGGTGGCCCCTATTCGGGGAAGTTCGGCCGCCAAGTGCAAGTCTTATTTCATTCGACGCCATCCTGGGCGACTTGCGCGCCGGTGATGAGGATGAAATGATGAGGATAATACAACACCCAGTCCCCGGGCGGAGAAAATCTCCAACCCGGCCGGGAATCGAACCCGGGTCCACTTGCATGGGAGGCGAGCATGTTACCACCCAGCTAAGCAGGCGGACTTCAGTCAAATAACTGTCTTTGAATAAACGTTTCATTTCTGTTCGTCTCATTGCGCATTTCTCCACAACAGTGGTAGTTCTTTTCGAAGAAACCTCCAGCTTCCTTCTCGTGTCCAGTCTTCTTATCAATCTGCTTCAACAAAAATTACCCTTTCTCTCTTTTCTTTTTGTTAACTTGTAAGTACGCTGTTTAGGTTTTTATGCTGGCAACGCCACGTAGCGCTCTGTATGAAAATCGCCGACTGTGTTCAGTCTGTGGCTGGTTGGCATTGTTGGAATATTCGCTATTGTAGCGTTGGGTAGTTGGAGGTAGGCCGCCAGCAGTGGTGGATGTGGAGAAAGAGATTCCAGAGTTTTGAGAGCTTACTATAAGTGAACGATCTGGACGTGTGTCCGCCAGGAAAAGGAAATTTGTAAAGAAGGTTGTCACGAATTGATAGATAGATATATATGATGACTTTTGAACATTATTAAGGTAAATACATTGTTTGTTCTCTATCAAAATCTTTCATTTGCTAACTATGCCTATCAGTAGTTAGAGCCTTTAGTAGTTAGAATTTTTTATTTAGCTGGCAGTATTGGCGCTCGCTGTATTGCAGTAGTTCGAGTAACCAAGATTTTTGTGAGGTATGTGATTCATGAAAGGAATAGGTTATTGTTAGGCACGGCCATTCTTTTGTAGGGATTATTGAAAGTCAGATTGTGTTGCGCTAAAAATATTATGTGTCAGTTTAGTGATGATCAGAATAAGTAAAGAGAAAACTGTTTGAGTAAGTTGAGCTTTGATCAGCTATTTGAAAATCAAATAACGTAGGAGTTTACCAGCACAGTCATTCATAATTTTCTCAAGGGGAAGTTTCAAACTGCCACAACAATAGTAGCTGGTAGTTCTGTTTGGTAGGCGTCCAACACCTCAGTAATATATTAATACTGGACACACAAGTGATTTGTAAGTAGTCTTCTTTGCAGACTGTATTTTCCCAGTATCCTGTCAATGAATTGGAGTCTGCCACCTGCCTAATCTACAGTTCAGCCTGTGATCGTTCCATTCCATATCACTACAAACTGCTACCCCCAGCTACTTGTATGAGTTGGCCGGTTGCATTTGTGATTCACAGATGTTGGAGTCATCTGATACTACTTTTCTGCCGGCCGGAGTGGCCGAGCGGTTCTAGGCGCTACAGTCTGGAGCTACGCGACCGCTACGGTAACAGGTTCGAATCCTGCCTCGGGCATGGATGTGGGTAATGTCCTTAGGTTAGTTAGGTTTATGTAGTTCTAACTTAGTCTGGAACCGAGCGACCGCCATGGTCGCAGGTTCGAATCCTGCCTTGGGCATGGATGTGTGTGATGTCCTTTAGAACTACTTAAACCTAACTAACCTAAGCGGTCGTTCGGTTCCAGACTGTAGCGCCTAGAACCGCACGGCCACTCCGGCCGGCGCAAATATTATTCAGTTATTTGACAACTGTGTTACCAAAATAAACTACTGGCCATTAAAATTGCCACACCACGAAGCTGACGTGCTACAGACGCGAAATTTAACCGACAGGAAGAAGATGCTGTGATACACAAATGATTAGCTTTCCGGTGCATTAACAAAAGGTTGGCGCCGGTGGCGACACCAACAACGTGCTGACATGAGGAAAGTTTCCAACCGATTTCTCAAATGGTTCAAATGGCTCTGAGCACTATGGGACTTAACATCTATGGTCATCAGTCCCCTAGAACTTAGAACTACTTAAACCTAACTAACCTAAGGACATCACACAACACCCAGTCATCACGAGGCAGAGAAAAATCCATGACCCCGCCGGGAATCGAACCCGGGAACCCGGGCGTGGGCCGATTTCTCATACACAAACAGCAGTTGACCGGCGTTGCCTGGTGAAACGTTGTCGTGATTCCTCGTGTAAGAAGGAGAAACGTGTACCTTCACGTTTTCGACTTTGATAAAGGTCGGATTGTAGCCTATCACCACTGCAGTTTATCGTATCGCGACATTGCTACTCGCGTTGGTCGAGATCCAATGACTGTTAGCAGAATATCGAATCGGTGGGTTCAGGAGGGTAATACGGAGCGCCGTGCTGGACCCCTACGGCCTCGTACCACTAGCAGTCGAGATGACAGGCATCTTATCCGCATGGCTGTAACGGATCGTGCAGCCACGTCTCGATTCCTGAGTCAACAGATGGGGACGATTGCAAGACAACAACCATCTGCACGAATAGTTCGACGACGTTTGCAGCAGCATGGACTATCAGCTCGGAGACCATGGCTGCGGTTACCCTTGACGCTGCATCACAGACAGGAGCGCCTGCGATGGTGTACTCAACGACGAACCTTGGTGCACGAATGGCAAAACGTCATTTTTTCGGATGAATCCAGGTAGTTGGTATTTGAGCATGCACTTTATGTTTGATTGCTCCCCACAGAAAAAAAATCAAGAGTGGCCAAATATGGAGACGAGGCTAGCCACTTCACTTCAGCACGTCGTCCTATCCAACAATCCGGGAACTCTTCATTTAACAGCTCTGTAGCCACACGGGAAGAGTGAGCAGGACAGCCGTCATGTTGGAACCACATGCACTGATGCGCAGTAAGTGGTACCTCTTCCACCAAAGTGGGCAGAACGTTTCGCAGGAACTGCGCATAGTTATTGCCATTAGTACACCCGGAATGACGTACGGCCCCACAATGACTTTTCCGACGATGCCGCACCACACGTTAACACTCCAAGGTTGCTAATGCTGTACCTGTCGAAGCCAATGAGGGTTCTCTATTGACCAGTAATACATATTATCCAAATTCACATTACCGTGGTTGGTGAAAGTTGCTTCATCAGTAAGAAGCACCCGCTGAAAAAGCGTTGGATCATCTTGCAGGGATTGCAGAGCAAACCGGCAAAATGCCTGGTGCCATTCAAAATCAACACCGGATAGTGCTTGATGTAATGAGAGGTGAAACGGGTGAAAACTATGCCGGTGCAATATGCGTAGAACAATTCTCTGACTTATACCACATTCCGAGGTGATACGCCGCGACGAAACAGTAGGGTCGTTATTCGCCAACGCTAGAACGCCCTCTTCACGTACCTCGCCAGTTGCAGTTTTCTGCCTTGTCCTCTGTATGGCGTTCCATGATCCAGATTCAAGTGATTTCTTGCAAATACGTGCAAGAAGCTGGCGTGTAGGACGCTCAAGATCAGGATACGGCACTCCATATCGCTTTGTTGCTCTAACAGCATTTCTTCTGCTTTCATCATACATTAGAAGCATATCAAACTTTTCTTCGTTGGTGTACATGTCTGCTCCAACAAACTGTGACGGAAATGCGATGTCTCATTAGCCCAGCAGCGTATTTATACCCTTCTCTCCAGCTACCTCGTGCGTCACCTTGCGGCGTTATCGAGAAGCAGAAAAACAACGCCTTCCTTGTTAAGTTCCTCTGTGGTCAACACGAAAGATCGCATTGGACAACGCCGCTTCGAAGGACGAACACGATACGAGAACATATATGTGTGTCTCAAACACTATTCGCCTAAATATTATGATATACACATATTTGAAACCGTCTTTTTAAGCCCATTATGTTACGCTAAAATTTAACACAAGGTTTCCTTTAAAAAAAAACAAAGATGGCTTCCTATCTCTTTAGTAAAAAATAGCACAAACATGAAATGAGATGTATTCAAGTAGCCCCTGTCCCTGCAGTTCACTGTCCAAACGGCATCTTTGTATCTATTACTTTTGGGGAGATACAAGGGGTGTTATGACTTAGCTGCCTCAGCCTGTATATCGCCAGAATTTCACGGTGAATGTGCGCGATTTAGACGTTTTGCTCACGAGAATCTTAATGTTCTGCGTACCTCAGCTGTAGAACAAGTTTCCAGTTGCCGCGCCCTTCCTCTCACACGCTGTGGTGCACCTGTCATCCGTAACGGGCAGAACTGTGTCTGCCGTAAACCCGGAACATACACTTTCTGACAATGCATCACTCTTGCTGCGCAATGGTGTTAGCGTGGGACGACATACCTAACGAATTTTCTGAAGTCCAAACATACTTATACTCGGGCAATGTTTGGTTTCTTCTAAAAATGCTGCATACCGGTCGTTTATAACTTGCACAGCCGTATTATTCTACAAACAGCATTGTACGTAAAAAAAATGACAAGTCGTACTATGCATATTGATGAATGTTTTGCTGTATCGTTAATGTACCCATTTTTTGCAAATCTATGTACAATATTACAAAGAAGAGCCAAAGAAACTGGTACACGTGCCTAATATCGTGTAGGGCCCACGCGAGCACGGAGAAGTGCCACGACACAACGTGACATGGACTTGACTGATGTCTGAAATAGTGCTAGAGGAACCAGACACCATGAATCCTGGAGGGCTGCCCTTAACTCCGTAAGAGTACGAGGGGTTGAAGATCTCTTCTGAACAGCACGTTGCAAGGCATCCCAGATATGCTCAATAATGTTCATGTCTGGAGAGTTTGGTGGCCAGCGGAAGTGGTTAAACTCAGAAGAATGTTCCTGGAGCCATTCTGGACGTGTGGGGTGTCGCATTGTCCTGCTGGAATTGCCCAAGTCCTTCGGAATGCAGAATGGACAGGAATGGATACAGCTGATCAGACAGGATGCTTACCCACGTGTCAGCTGTCAGAATTGTATCTAGACTTGTCAGGGGTCCCATATCACTTCAACTGCACACGCCCCACACCATTACAGAGCCTCCACCAGCTTGAACAGTCCCCTGCTTACATGCAAAATCCATGGATTCATCAGATTGTCTCCATATCCGGAGACGACCATCCGTTTGATTCAATTTGAAACGAGACTCGTCCGACCAGGCAACATGTTTCCAGTCATCAACAGCCCAATATCAGTGTTGACGGGCTCAGGTGAGGCATAAAACTTTGCATCGCACAGTCATCAAGGACACACGAGTGGTCCTTCGGCTCTGAAAGCCCATATCGACGATGTTTCGTTGAATGGTTCGCACGCTGACACTTGTTGATGGCCCAGCATTGAAATCTGCAACAATTTACTTATGCCACATTGAATGATTCTCTTCAGTCGTCGTTGGTCCCGTCTTGCAGGATCTTTTTCCGTCGTAGCGATGTCGGAGATTTGATGTTTTACCGGGCTCCTGATATTCTGAGTATACACCCGTGAAATAGTCGCTACCTCGGAGACGCTGTGTCCCATCGCTCTTGTGTCGACTATAACACGACGTTCAAATTCACTTAAACCTTGATAACCGGCCGTTGTAGCAGCAGTAAACGATCTAACAACTGCGCCACGCACTTGTTGTCTTATATAGGCGTTGCGGTATTCTGCCAGTTTACATATTTCTATTTTGAATAAACATGCCTATACTCATCATCAATATCTGAAATGAAAATTTCCTCGAAAACAGCAGGGTGGGGTACTGAGAGTGATGTGGAAGATTGTTTGCATAGTGCTTTTCCTATGTTGCCGCGTATGCGTTGTATACTGGGGCTGAAACTAGACCGTACTGACAGATGTTGGTTTCAGGTTCAGCACACGTTCCCACTATGTTTGAGAAAAGTTTAATTGTGAACGTTACTGTCGAACAACAAATCTCCCTCTTTTTGTTAAAGCTTCCGATTGCCTTTGAAACTACATGTTTTGTTTAATTTATCGGTACATAAATAGGATCTGAATATTAACATAAAAGCAAAGATAATTAAACACTCGCCCTCTCTAATTCCCTGAGAACTTTTTTTCGATGCCGTGGCTCAAAAATGTATTGTTTGGTGGCTTCACCAAACGAATGATGTTATGTATTGTAAAATATTAGCGTCAAAAATTTAGTTTTATTAGTTCAACCAGAAGGATAGATCAAAATATAAGTTTCTCTTGATCACTGTATGCAAAACAGCAACAGATGTCTCTATGACTTAGAATCCGTCCGTTATGTCGTACTCCCATCAACATGTGACGCTTGAATGCATAAGTCGATGAAACAGTATTGGCATTGCGGCAGTTGCAAAAGGTCGAAGGTAGCGAACGACTGATTGCGGGGAAGATCTGCGCCTCTGCGCAGACCATGAGATTTGCAAACATCACTTTCATGCCGAATCACAAGTACATATAATGAAATGCAGTATTCAAAATAACCGATACGCCAAAGCCTGAGACGTTCTCAACAGCAGGAAGGGCGGTAGAAACGATCTTTCACATCGCCCGTGGCGTAGTTGGCTTTGATTTCATTCAGCGAATTTGACAGTGAACTCATCTGCACCAGAGCACGTGTTAATGCCAAACTACTGTATTTAAATTCTAGTCCTTCATAGTAGAAAAGGTCTCAAAAAGAAGAGTCTCAGTTCGCTTCGCAAGAAATCAAACCTCTTTTTAAGCTACGACTGATGCAATAATAATTTGAACTTGAACACAGAGTAGCTTTTAATTTTTCATTTCGTCCATACATATTTGGATAGTGTTAGGACATCATCATTGGCTCCTGTTATTTTTTAGGGTCACTTCTGGTCCGCAAGACGTAATCAACGGACTCGAACAAAGGCTGAGAATCAACTGTGAGAATGCAACCAGAACAAAGGTAAACGTCATGTAGATTTACGCCCAGAAATTCTTAGATTTTGAATTATTGTTAAACAGGATTGTACACTAGCGCATTTATGTTTCCAGTTGTCACCAAACACGACTTATTCATGTCATCATTTCACAGAAACATGTACAACTTTTGTGTCCTGCTCATTTTTCTAGACACGCATGAACTCGTCGGAAAATGGACTTCCGCACTCATTTCAAAGACGTGCAGACAGTATTAAAGACTTTCGCCGGTTTCCATGACACGCCGATAAAACGTGTCTGCTTGTTGATTGTCCAATGTATAAAGTAGTTTTCCTTTGTTTTCCACTCAAAAAAGACTCCAAAGGATTGAGGTGGCCGAACGTGCAGGCCATGGTAACATTCTTTAGAGTGAAGCCATCTGTCACGACCGCTACGGTCGCAGGTTCGAATCCTGCCTCGGGCATGGATGTGTGTGATGTCCTTAGGTTAGTTAGGTTTAAGTAGTTCTAAGTTCTAGGGGACTGATGACCTCAGAAGTTAAGTCCCATAGTACTCACAGCCATTTGAACCATTTGAACCATCTGTCACGCTAGACACTGGGCGGACCGTATCAACAATATCGTTAAAGTGGACTTGAGACCTATCTGTATTATCCACATACTTCTTTTTATTGCCAGTGGCACATTCTTTTGTTGTTGTTGCCAAGTTCATCAGCATGTTCTTTCAATAATAACTAAAAATGAGTATTCCTGGACTGTGTTTACGTAACATTACTTTTGACAAAAAGGTCTTTCAGCAGGTCATCGGCCCTGTTTCGCTCAGTAATACACACTTGTATAGGTCGCTATATTCTTTTTATCATTGTTCCCGATCACATTTTTCGCTTTAACTGCATGTTCAGATCAAATCTTTAGTACAGGGAACTAATATTAAAAGGATGGAACAAACCTCTATATAATCGGTGTTTAGAATAATTATGGTGACACGTAGGTTGACAATATACCTTATGGATATATAGCATCTATTCAGAGTTAAAACATCTCATTCAGCATCAAAAGCAAAACTGGCTCTAGCCAGGGCGCATTACACAGTAAATGTGTTCGACAACCAAGTGGCTGTATTGACTGGCAACAGCAAATATAATTTCCCACATCAGTTTTCAACGTGAAAAAATGATTCCCCTCCTTAAGTATTCTAATGACAGCATAAACAGGTAACATTTTAAAATTATATTGCAGTGGATATTATTGGATGTCGAAAGATATGCGGCTTGAATCTTGTGACGCTACATTTACGATGTTGATATTTGAAGAACCAAGGCTGTAATTGTTGCATGTGCAGAAGAAACATATGACTACATTATTGATACGTAACTATACCTAGCGGTGTAACGTGTATAGAGGAGAAGAAACTTTATTTTGAGGCTGGAAGAGGAAAGAGACCTTATGCACGACAGCTTGGTTATAGGATGGAACAAAAATTAAGGATGATATTAATAACATTAATGAAAATAAAACCAATGACAGAATGGCAGATGTCGACCTTGGTGAAATGTGCTCTCTCTGACTTTCCGAGATCTTTGGACCAGTCAGTGTGTTAACTCGTCTGTGAACTCATGTTGTGTATGTGTTTACCGATTTGTGCGTACTGTCTTGTGTTAATAATAAATGAGATGTGCTTGCAAAGTAACTCAGTTGTGTTTATCTACAGTAGACACATAACTAATCACAGTGGTGACCCCGTCAATGAAGATTTTCGAATTCTCTCTGTGCATTGTTGTGTGCTTACTACACACTCTTCTACAACACGAATCGCCTCACGAATGTTCCATCGAACACTGTTTTTGCTATGTCCACTCTGGTGTAGGAACGACAAGCACCTGTCGCGTTTACGACGAGAGACAATGTCAAACATGAACAGTTTCATTATCCTTCGACCGGGCTAAACACCACCGGTATAAACCCATCTGGTCAAACATGACCGACACATCACGCTGCCCCACAATATCGACAGTTTGTGCAACAATTACAACACATCAACATCGTGCCTGTTAAGGATAGTGCAATAACTCAACCTCTACCTTCGTCGCTGCTTGCATCTTCCTGGAACTGTTGTGCACACTCACCGGATCCGCAGTTTGAAAAATCAATGCAAAATCTTGTGGTGCAGTCAACTGTTCCCGCCCACTACGTTATCACAGTACGTGGACGCGCCGCCCCCGCATCAGCCGCACGTTTTTTCGGCGACACCGGTCGCTTCTTCCGTGCGGGGCTAGGACGTCTGCGCATCGGCCGCGTGGCACTTCGGGCCGTCTGTAGCACGCCTTCCGCTCGCTTTCGCGAGCACCACCTGCGGCCACCGCCCACGCTCCATAATGGCCACTTGACATCGTGCTCAACCCAGATTTTGCGCTCCCCGCAAACGACTCAGCTCAATCTACTCTGCTAACTACTGTACAACAAGTGGCACCTGGCAGGTGCTGGCTCTACAAAAGAAGACGTGGTTTGCCTTGGTTCACAATCTTCTCGACATCTACGCCATTACCGACGACAGTGTGCAATTTATCTGTTTGATAAGTCATCTCTATGATCACACTGACCCTATCTGTGATCTGTTACTGTCACCACCTACTGAACATAAGTATGCGTCAGTATAAGCTCATTGAACGCCTCTCACACCCACAAGCCAAGGTCATCCACCACAGGTGAGGAGCAACTAGGCGAACGAACACCGTCTCAACTCTGGCAACATCTTTGGGCTCAAACTGACATCAGGTGATGCCTGACTGTGGCTCATGAAGCAGCAGTATGAACAACAATTATGGCTTCTGTCCCAAGTAACAGACCCTCTGGATCTAAGCTCTGAGTTGTCGACTGAGCCTATACGATAGCTCGACATCGCCAGTACTCCTCGTGCATTGTCTCCTTCGACTAGTGTGGATGACACACCTGCATTCCCAGCTCTGCCTCTGCATGGCCGAGGTCATGCATGCCCTAGTACGATCACTCCCAGTGTGTTGGTGCCACTTAGTGGCCTCCAACCTGCACTACCAGCAGCAGGTCCCGGATTCCCACCTACAACGACCAAACTGACACCTGAATGGACTTCTGTCTCACAGCAGCGTTCACTGGCAGCCGCTGACTGCCACCCCTACTTCTCACCCAGTTCATCCTCTTTGCTGGTTCCACACCACATTCAGTGTCACTGTCTGGAACTGCAGGCCACCTTACACTTACCCAAACAAGATGGGTGGGCACGTTTAGGTGCCATGCCCTGCCATGACTCTGCTCAGCACTTATCGCCACTCTCATCACAGCCCATCCCTCCTACTGTGGCTAGTCGATTATATGTCACAGATACAAAGTCAGGTCTTCATTTCCTTGTGGACACAGGAACAGATATCAGTATCGTACCTAATCAAAATATCCACGGGTGTGCTGCCGGTCTATAGTGTCTAACGGGCACAATATTCCGGCGATCATACATGTCGCCATCATCAGGTGAACTGACGGATTGAGCTCCTGTGAACGTGCCGGCACGGAGATCCGTACGCTATGGCTGCTCAGAGGGAACTGGGCTCGGTCGCGGCGGCGGCCGATTTAAATACCCTCCGCCCGCGGCGCGCTCCCTCCGCCGTCCGCGCTCCGCGCCACGGTCGCGCGGTGGAACAGATTGCGACGGCGTCTGAGATGACGTCGGTGTGATGGCTCTGTCCGCCGTGGTCGTCACAACCATACGTTTGCTCGATTTACTCTTAATTAACCCGATCGCTGGTTCCCAAGCCTTGCTAAGATTATAGCCACAGTCACGGTTTATGAGGTCGTCATTGGTGCGAATTTCGATGGCCTCTCTAACAACGCTGTCCCAGTATCTCGACGTCTGTACCAGAATCCTCGTGCGGTCATACTCCATGGCGTGATTTTCCGACAAACAATGTTCAGCGACCGCCGACTTGCTCGGATACACCAGTCGAGTGTGCCTCTGGTGTTCACGGCATCGATCTTCGACGGTACGCATCGTCTGACCAATATACGACTTGCCACATTGACACGGAATCTGGTACACGCCGGCCTTCCTCAAGCCGAGGTCATCTTTGGCGCTCCCCACCAGTGCACGAGTTTTATTTGGGGGACAAAACACAGTTCCGACCCGGTGTTTCTTCAGAATGCGGGCGATTTTCCCCGAGAATGCGCCTGTGTATGGAATAAATGCAGTGCCTACCTCCTCCCTCGTGACTTCATCCATCTCAACAGGTTGTGCTGCAGTGGTTGGGCGGAGAGCACGTTGAATCTGCCACTCTGAGTACCCATTTTTTCGAAATACAGTTCTCAGATGTTCCAATTCCTGGGGTAGACTCTCTGCGTCAGAGATAGTGCGCGCCCTATGTACTAGAGTTTTGAGTACCCCATTCCTCTGTGAAGGGTGGTGGCAGCTGTCTGCGTGCAAATACAGATCAGTGTGCGTAGTCTTCCGATACACCCCATGACCTAGGGTGCCGTCAGCCCTTCTCTTGACCAAGACGTCAAGGAAATGTAATTTACCCTCAGTTTCAGTCTCCATAGTGAATTTGATGTTGGGGTGTATAGAGTTTAGATGTGTAAGGAAGTCAAGGAGTTTATCCATACCATGTGGCCAGATGACGAACGTGTCGTCCACGTAACGGAAAAAGCAAGTAGGTTTCCATACGGATGACGACAGGGCTTCCTCCTCGAAGTTCTCCATGTACAAATTCGCTACCACCGGTGAGAGTGGGCTACCCATGGCGACTCCCTCCGTTTGTTCGTAGTATTCTCCATTAAAAAGAAAATACGTGCAAGTCAAGACATGCCTAAAAAGTTCAGTAGTCTTCTCGTCAAACTTCTGACTAATCAATTCTAGTGACTCTCGCAGGGGTACCCTCGTAAACAAGGAAACGACGTCAAAACTCACCATGATATCTGACTCATCCAACCTGAAGCTATCAAGGCGTTTAACAAAATCCACGGAATTACGGATGTGATGAGGGCATTTACCCACATAAGGGCTTAATATTCCCGTCAGGTATTTGGCCAACAAATATGTAGGTGCCCTGATGTTGCTGACAATGGGGCGTAATGGTACCCCCTCTTTGTGAACCTTCGGGAGTCCATATAGTCTAGGCGGTACCGGACCTTGGGGTAACAATTTCTTAGCGTCACCCTCCGGTAAATCTGCGTCCTTGAGAAGCGCCCTCGTCTTGTTCTCCACCTTCTTTGTAGGGTCAACGCTGATCTTCCGGTAGGCATCGTCATTTAGCAGGCTCTGCATCTTATCAGTGTAGTCCTTATGGGAGACAACAACTGTAGCATTGCCTTTGTCAGCCGGTAAGACAACAATTTCAGAGCACTCCCTCAGATCACGAATGGCCGCCCTCTCTTTACTGCTGATATTTGACTTCATCGGCTTGGATTTCGTCAACGCACGACAAGTTTCACGACGTATTTCCTCGGCTGATTCTGGCGTAAATTACCTTTCCTTGACGTCTTGGTCAAGAGAAGGGCTGACGGCACCCTAGGTCATGGGGTGTATCGGAAGACTACGCACACTGATCTGTATTTGCACGCAGACAGCTGCCACCACCCTTCACAGAGGAATGGGGTACTTAAAACTCTAGTACATAGGGCGCGCACTATCTCTGACGCAGAGAGTCTACCCCAGGAATTGGAACATCTGAGAACTGTATTTCGAAAAAATGGGTACTCAGAGTGGCAGATTCAACGTGCTCTCCGCCCAACCACTGCAGCACAACCTGTTGAGATGGATGAAGTCACGAGGGAGGAGGTAGGCACTGCATTTATTCCATACACAGGCGCACTCTCGGGGAAAATCGCCCGCATTCTGAAGAAACACCGGATCGGAACTGTGTTTTGTCCCCCAAATAAAACTCGTGCACTGGTGGGGAGCGCCAAAGATGACCTCGGCTTGAGGAAGGCCGGCGTGTACCAGATTCCGTGTCAATGTGGCAAGTCGTATATTGGTCAGACGATGCGTACCGTCGAAGATCGATGCCGTGAACACCAGAGGCACACTCGACTGATGTATCCGAGCAAGTCGGCGGTCGCTGAACATTGTTTGTCGGAAAATCACGCCATGGAGTATGACCGCACGAGGATTCTGGTGCAGACGTCGAGATACTGGGACAGCATTGTTAGAGAGGCCATCGAAATTCGCACCAATGACGACCTCATAAACCGTGACTGTGGCTATAATCTTAGCAAGGCTTGGGAACCAGCGATCGGGTTAATTAAGAGTAAATCGAGCAAACGTATGGTTGTGACGACCACGGCGGACAGAGCCATCACACCGACGTCATTTCAGACGCCGTCGCAATCTGTTCCACCGCGCGACCGTGGCGCGGGGCGCGGACGGCGGAGGGAGCGCGCCGCGGGCGGAGGGTATTTAAATCGGCCGCCGCCGCGACCGAACCCAGTTCCCTCTGAGCAGCCATAGCGTACGGATCTCCGTGCTGGCACGTTCACAGGAGCTCAGTCCGTCAGTTCACCTGATGATGGCGACATGTATGATCGCCGAAATATTGTGCCCGTTAGACACTATAGACCGGCAGCACACCCGTGGATATTTTGATTATCAAATACGCCGGTTGAAACTCAAGAATCACAGTATCATACCTGCCATTCTTGCCATTGCTCTGGTCGCTCTGACATATCACTCATCGCCATCCATGGCTCCATCAAGATGTCACTTCAGTTTACTCAGCATCAGCTTTTCCCTTGGACATTTTACATCACAGATGTCGACGCCCCAGTCATTGGGTTGGATTTCCTATACCACTATGACCTCTCTCTGTACATACAGTATGCTTCACTACGCCACTATTCAGGTTCTCACATTTCATGTGCCACCAGAGCATGCCAGCCACAGGCATTCTCCTCTCCTGACCCGTCACTGATTTCTCTCTCTTAGTGTGCATCGCTCAAGGTACAAGCTACCACAAGGCTCGCCGAACTTTCGTTGAGCACTCTGAAGTTGACGCCCTCCATTCCCAAAGCACAGACCTGCACTCGCGCTTTGCTTCCACGTCTGTCGACCTATTGCAGACTCTGTTTGTCACCTGCCTACTCCCTGCTGACTCTCAATGCGGCTCCTCTGATCCTTCCCCTCCACCTCCACCACTACAGTGCACATCTCACACAATGGCTAGTAACACGATGCCTGCCGACTCAGCAGACCAAGACCCACTGCTTATGCCACTGCAGTGCACTTCTCCCACTACGGCTAGTGATCTGGTGCCTGCTGACTCCATCAACTGCACCTTGCTATCACCGCCACTGCAGCGCACCCCTCACATCAAGTTTAGTGATTCAGAGCCTTTCAATGAGGTTGCCCTTTCGACACCAGTCCACATCCCCAGTGACAAGTTATTAAAGGCTATCACTAATGGCATGCGTAACAGAATCATAACCACTGAAGGTCTGTAGCACATCATAAAACTCGGTGCGCCGCGCGGGATTAGCCGAGCGGTCTAGGCGCTGCAGTCATGGACTGTGCGGCTGGTCCCGGCGGAGGTTCAAGTCCTCCCTCGGGCTTGGGTGTGTGTGTTTGTCATTAGGGTAATATAGGTTAAGTAGTGTGCAAGCTTAGGGACTGGTGACCTTAGCAATTAAGTCCCATAAGATTTCACACACATTTGAACATTTTTGAAACCTCAGCGCCTCAATGCTCACAAACTACACTGCGCCAAGGAGACTGTGAAGCGCCTTTTGGACTTGGAAATCATCTGTCCCTCTGACAGCAACTGATCCTTTCCCATTCTCCTTGTTATTAAGAAGGATAACACTTTTTGCATTTATGGTGATTACAGATCCTTCACTGCACATACCTTCATCAATAACTACACATATCCATATTTTCACCCAGCTGCTCCATGGCTCTCACATTTCACTGTGTAAGACTGTCGCAAGGCCTACCACCAAATCTCAATGAACTCATCAAATATTCTGAAAACAGCTATCATTATTAATTTTGGCCTCTTCAAAAATTGTTTCATGCAATATGGTCTGAAAAATGCCCCCCCCCCCCCAAACGTAGCGCATTTTCTCTTCCAACATCAAGGAACATCAACACCTAGAGCAAGCTCACTCCATTCTGGCTGCCAACAATGTGGAAATTAATCATGACAAGTCACAGTTGAGCAGTTATATTGTCATGTTCCTTTGGGCACATAGTCTCCGCTGAATGTGTCTGACCAAATTCTGCTTGCATTGATTGCATTCTTAACCTACCTCTCCGTGAGGACTACTCTGAACTTTGTCGTTTCCCAAGAGTGGTGAATTTCTGCCAACGCCATCTAGCAAATACCGTGTCTATTCAGATTCCTCTGACTGGCACACATACAGGCAAGAATACTTGTGACAGATGAAAATCACAGAGGATGCTGGAGATGGTCAATGTTTTCAAAAACCTCAAAACTGCATTTTCCAAAGCAGTCGCGCTGGCCCACTCAGTACCTAACACCTATGTTTCCCTCATGGCCAACACCAGTGATACCGCCATAGGCACAGCCTTCCTACAACACTTCGATGACGTTTCCCAGCCTCTCCAGTTCTTCTCTAAGAAATTGACAAAGTCCCTGTGCAAATGGTCAGCCTTCGATGGCAAACTTCTCAGGTGTATGAAGCCATTAAGTACTTCCTGATGACATTGAGAATCGCCCCTACACAATTTATACGGACCACAAACCCCTTGCAGAAGCAATCTGTAACCAAATACAGGACCTTCCACCCCATTAGTTTCGACATGTCGATCTTATTTGGCAGTACTTCACTGATCATCACTACATCTGGGGTGCAGACAATGTTGTGGCTGATTATGTCTCTCATGTGTACATTATCTTGTCGCCCCTCAACCTGGACAACCTTGAATATCAACAAGATGATGACAAACACACCCAATTTTTAAGCCAGGACACCTATACTTTGCTCTCACTTGAGCTGTATAACCTGTGGTCCTCTGTGACACTTCCACTAGCAATGTTCATCTGCTTGTTCCCAACCTCTTGCAATGCACTATTATCTCGGCCCTTCATGAATTTGCCCACCCTGGTATCAAGGCTACCATATGACTGGTTACTGAACATTTTGTTTGGCCAGGCATCAAACACGACTGCCAAACCTACACATACGCATGCATTCCCTGCCAACACACCAATGTCAGCATATGGACCCCACCTCCCCTAGGGAAGTTCGACATCCTTCAGGGCGATTTCATGACATCCCCATCGTTGTCCCCTTGTTCCTTCTGAGGGCTACAGATATATTCTGTCAGTGATCGACTGTGTCACTCGATGGGTGAAGGCCATTCCTGTAGCTGATATTTCCGCAGACATGGTTGCATCACCTGTTTCGACTTAGTACCAAGTCACATCAGACTGTCTGCTTTAAAAGAAGGAAAAGGGGATAGTAAAGTACCAAGAAACCGAATTACAAATCAAAATACCTTCTATTTTTCAAACGTACGTGCATAGTTAAGTCAGCTGGAGACGTTGTTTACATAATAATATCAAGCTTTTAAATCTGAAATCGCAAACATAGCTTTAAAATTACTCACAATGCAAAACTGACTGTGAGAAAAAACCTCCTCAAACTGAAAACTTGGGGAAATGTCAATAGTTTAGTAATTTCTTGTTAGTTTTCACTTTGAGATGGCTTTCTCTCACGATCAGTTTTATTATAACTTATATTTGCGATTTAAGAATTATCAGCTTTGTACTGGTACATAGTCAACAGTGACTTTCAATTGCAACAATCTGGGCGTGGAAACATTGACACTGTGATCAGCTCTGTGGACGTCCTCAGTTGACGAGCTACCATGCAACGTATTAAGTACGTTTAATTATGTACAGAGTTTTCTAGTATTTTAATGTCGTCTTTTCTTTCTCCTGTCTTCTTAAATGGCGTCAACTGGATATGGTATGGAGCGGCGTGAGCTCAGCATACCGCTCTCTGGGTCGTTGTCGGCTTTGCAGATCTGGTAACCGCTAATTCTCAGTCAAGTAGCCTCTCAGACATCACGAGCCTGACAAGTGAGTGAGCTGGCCGTTGTGGCCGAGCGGTTCTAGGCGCTTCAGTCTGGAACCACGCGACAGCTACGGTCGCAGGTTCGAATCCTGCCTCGGGCATGGATGCGTGTAATGTCCTTAGGTTAGTTAGGTTTAAGTAGTTCTAAGTTCTAAGGGACTGATGACTTCAGATGTTAAGTCCCATAGCGCTCAGAGTCATTTGAACCATTTGATTTGAACAAGTGAGTGAACTATGACCCAGTTCTCCCACCAAGGAAAAATAGCTGGCAGTACCAGAAATCTATGCCGGGTCCTCTGCATAGCAGCCAGACACTCTGACAGCTTCTTCTGAATCTGCGCTCCTACGATCTACTTTTTCGTCGTTTTTCGTTAGTGGTTCTGTGCATATGTCGCGTGACGTCTTTCAGTTCCATCGATGAGAACTTAAGTCAGTATTTATTATTATTATTACTATTATTACTACAGAGGGCGGCCAGTTCTCTGACCGAACACGCTGAGCTACAGTGTTGGCGCCCACTGAGATCCGGAGGCGGTCATCTGATGATTACTTGGTAATAAGTCGAAATACCTCATGATACCATAAAATGATTATATTAGTAGGGGATACTCAATGAGTGATACCTAAGATTACGCAGTGTTGGGCAGTATGCAGCTGCCAGATTGTGAGACTGAGAGGGTAAATAAACTGGGGGCCAGAGAGCATTCTGCGTAATGTCCCTGGTGACTTGGCATTACATCAGCCACGTAAGAAAGCGGCCATTGGTCGACCCCAGAAGGCAATACATAGGCAACAAAACGGAGGGCTCTCTTTTGCCCAAAACAAAAGGAAGCACTTTACTACCCTGTGTCAAGGTAACAAAGCAGCTGTCAGGAAGAGACGGCGGAGGTGAGCGGTTGCGTGTTGGGCTGACAACGGTAGAATATGCCTTGTCAGTTAAATTGTGTCACTGTTTAGAGTTTGTTAAATGTAACTGTCATTGTTTTGGCGCGATACATGAGTGTAAGACTGTTATAATCTGCATACGGCGTAGGTGGGTGATAAGTGATTGTGTCAACTTGTTTTTTAAACCACCACAAAGGAAATTGTTAGATGTAAAAAGATATGCCTTTGGGATTATTTGACCACTAGCTCCTGTCAGACTTCACACCATTCTACACCGTTACAGCCACTCCGACGAATCCACGACCAGCACTTCTACTGAGCAGAAGGTGCATCATTATCTGAAAAACACAGGTCAGTGTATTTCAGCCACCTACAGCGAGATACAACGGATGCGCCTGTCTCCACTTGCAACATGCCGAACTCAGACGATCTAAGACCAATAGGTTCCGTGAACGATATTGCTAACGCACGGGGACTGTTGAAACCAGTTGCGTGATCTGAGGATGAAATACGTAAACAAGTACATTATTTCAACGTTGCTTCTGTCTGTTCCATAATCAGCAGGTGCAGTATCTTCAAGAAGGCGATGGAAGTCGGCCGTTGAATACCTACCGATAAATCCGTTCATTATGATAATTAATACAGATGCTTTCACGCTTTACAGCATCATCAGCACCTGTAGCTCACTTCAGTACTGTGACGAAACCCCGTCAATGTTATGGAGAGACATTTTCACAACTGCTTCTCTTTCAATGTGTGGCCCATAAATCATCGATTGGGCCTTTCATCTTACCAACTCGTCTTACAGTGCACACTATGGAGACAATCTGTGAAATGATATGCTCCTGTTGTTGGAAGATATGCAATACGAACAAACTCCACGCTCTAAGCCTGAGAACCATGCGACGCCGACAGGCCGCTGTGCCGTGCTATGACGATGGCGCCTTCTCGACGCGGTATGGAGGGATGTTGGGCCAGCACACCGACTGTCTAGCCATTTATTGGGACAGGTTCCTGTGGTTGTAAGACTGCGCATGTCCATTCAGCTTAACAGACTCGCGCGTGCCCCACTTCCATACACTTTCTAAAGGTTGGATACATCTACATCTACATGGATACTCTGCAAATCAAATTTAAGTGCCTGGCAGAGGGTTCATCTAACCACCTTCACAATTTTCTGTTATTCCAATCTCGCATAGCGCGCGGAAATAATGAACACCTATATCTTTCCGTACGAGCTCTGATTTCTCTTATTTTATCTTTTTGATCGTTCCTCCCTATGTAGGTCGGTGTCAACAAAATATTTTCGCATTATGAGGAGAAAGTTGGTGATTGGAATTTCGTGAGAAGATTCCGTCGCAACGAAAAACGCCTTTCTTTTAATGATGTCCATCCCAAATCATGTATCATTTCTGTGACACTCTCTTCCATATTTCGCGATAATACAAAACGTGCTGCCTTTCTTTGAACTTTTTTGATGTACTCCGTCAGTCCTATCTGGTAAGGATGCCATACCGCGCAGCAGTATTCTAAAAGAGGACGGACAAGCGTGTAGGCAGTCTCCTTAGTAGATCTGTTACATTTTCTAAGTGTCCTGCCAATAAAACGCAGTCTTTGGTTAGCCTTCCCCACAACATTTTCTATGTGTTCCTTCCAATTTAAGTTGTTCGTAATTGTAATACCTAGGTATTTTGTTGAATTTACGGCTTTTAAATTAGACTGATTTATCGTGTAACCGAAGTTTAACGAGTTCCTTTTATCACTCATATGGATGACCTCACACTTTGTCTTATTTAAGGTCAACTGCCACTTTTCGCACCATTCAGATATAGGTACATCCACTGAAAATTACACAAACGTTTTTACAAAATTAATAGCTGGCAGTGCTTTTACTACTGCTTTCACAAAGCTTTTATATTTTTCCTGAATAATTCTGTCCAATATGAAACTCAGAATTTGTAAATACAAGAATCAGTATCAAAACAAGCCAGGGAAAAACAGAAGAAGAAATAACAGATGTTTTGAAATAGGCTGTGCGTTCAAATTATTTTATTAGTAAATCAATATGAACAAGGAAGAAGTGAAATCAAATATCTCGAAATCTAATAAATGTGATTCGGAACCGATTTTACTCTCTCATTTACAAAACGTTGGGAATCCTACATTCCAATTTAACTTTGGAGGTACAATAATAGTCACCATACGCTATGTGGTCTCTGAGCATGAAGTACCTGTAATTGGTGCGGTTCTAGAATTACACTACCAATGAATTTCCCTTAGTTACGTAGATTTAGTATTTAGCGCTTCATAAAGACAGCCATTGGCACTATTGACGATACGTTTTCGGTTTCCTAGCCGAATGACGAGTCCATTTTGGTGCACAATGTTTATAGGACTGACCCAGTCGCCTTCAACAGATGCTCGTAGCTGTGGTCTTCTGCACTTCAACCAGACTGCGGAGCACTGTTGCCGTCGCTCCTCTATTTATGAACGAGTTCGATTCCCGGTGCTTTTGTTGTGTGTTTCAAATGAATTACGGCAGTACAAATACATTTATTCAATAAAACTGCTAACAACATATTTAGGATATAACTTCAGTGAGGTCTGTTTATCACTTACTTCGATTATACGTAATTAATGTAGTCTTCTTTACGTTGCTTATCACACATACCCAAACATATCTTCACGTATGGTGAGAATTTTGGTAAGTTTTTACTGTACGTTCCACAAATATAGGGTTCCTGCTAGAGCGGCACATGTATGCAGCTTTTCTCCTTTTTTCTTCCGCTTCTGAAGTTTCTGTTCAAAGCATGGCAGTTCTTGCCGAACGCTAAAAACTCTCCTAATGCAGGCTCGAGTTTCGATAGTGAGGTATTTGTTAGTAACTCGCATTTCCATAAACGGTCTAGCGTGCTCCTTTGCAAGCATTTTCGTGAAATGTAATCTCCAAAGCGGCACACTGTTTTTTGGAGAGCCATATATCAATTATATATTTACTGTGCTTATGTCGAAGATTCTGTAAAAAATGACCATAGATCATCGGCGAGTTCGCGACTACTGAGCAAATTTTACATCCAGGTAATCAACACCATCCTTGGTACAACTGTAGTAGGCAATGATCTCTGGTTTACCACTTGCACTGTGCAAGTGATGCATGGAAAATACGAACACTGCTGCTTTGGTACATGGAAAATCAGCGTCATATTATTATGAACCCATAGAGCTCTGAATCCACTTTCCTAGTTTTATGTGGTTGAAATTCATGCGGTATCTTTTTCTTGTTTTTCTTTACAGTATCAACAAATGTACCTTTCCATCAGCATTTTCATCAGCTCATTGCATCCAAACCAGTTATCAGCTGTGATATTCCTGTTGGAATTCTGAAGATAATGTGTCAACCTGTAACAGCTTCTGTAGGTTTCAGAAATTTACGTTCCTCATATGTCAATGTTATACTGCCAGAATCCTTCACGGTGCACAAATAGGTATTTTGAAGACATTCACTCCTTGCATCAGTTAGGTATAAGATATTAAGACCATATTTGGCGGGCTTCTTAGGGAAATACATCTTCAATTTGGTTCATCCACGGAAACCCACCAACATTTCATCCACAATAGCACAGCTTCCTGTAGTACATACTTCCTGGGGATTGTGTATAGATTGAGAAAAAAGTCTGCAATCGGAATTGCGGAACAACTTTTTCCTCTCTTGGGCTGTGAAATCTGAGGCACACCAGTAAAAAAACGCAAATCTGTTCTTGGATGTTATGTACCGGAATATTCCATCTATAGCAAAAAGCAGCCTCCAGTTTTGATTAGACTTGAGCGCTGCAGTATATATCAAAAGAAAAATGAAAGACTTCAGCTCTACTAAATCGGTTTTTTAAACATAGTAACTGACCATCTATTTGTGTCTTTCTTTCCTAATTTTTGTGTTTGTCCATTTTACTAACTCTTGTAAAAGATAACCAGAAACGAGAATTTTGCATGCTTCACTTGAAGTAGCTTCTTCTTTCACTTGTGTTTGGCTAAGTAAACCAGCAGGCTGCACAATAATATTGTTTTTCCGTATTCTAGATGAAGGAAGCGCTTCTTTAGCTGACCACTTCGATCCATTTTTTTCTATAAAAATTTCTTGGAATTCCATTGGATTCATATAACTCATCAATGAAGTTTGCGAAACTTCTTTATTGTGTTCTCTTGCAACATCGCTTTTCTCCAGTTCAGATGCCGAGTCACGATTAATGTCTAGTACGAATTCTTCGTAACAATCATCGTCACAATCACTTAATTCTTCCACTAATCACAGCAGTACCGTATGATCAAATCCGGTATCATTCATATTAATCCCTCGGGAAGGGCCGGCCGCTGATGACATAACTAACACCCAGGTGTGGTCTCTCAGACCACCCAGTCTGGAGCCTGCATTTGTTATCATGTACTCCCAGAACGATGAAGTACCTGTCACCTCACTTGTCAATAAAATGCCTTGTCCTTGAGTGTATTACTTTTTTTTATAGATCTGTATCCCACCTGTCATCTCATCCATCAAAGCCGAATAAAAGAAGAGATGTTCGTTTGACGGAATAGCCGTGAAGGCTACAAAAAGGAAAAAGCGCATCAAACGACTCAGCAGGCAAAGGGAGTCCAAGTAAATGATAAATAGGTGTGTGGCGCCAACAATATGCCACAGGTTTAGCTGAAGTCCAGACAGCTAGCAGACATAGCACCGCTACTCGGAGCATCTGAAGAAGACGATTGGATGAGTCGTCGAAACACTATGTTCATCATCTGTCTACAAACCCGAAAGCATACTGTAGCGCCAAGCACACTGTCAACTTTGTTCCTGTGTAGACAGGAAATCAAAAACCTAACAAAACAAGCATTCATATGACACAGAAGTGTCCGATCACGTCCTCGACGACCATAATTTTTTTTTTCTTAGTGATGTCTTGTGCTTACGAGATAAGGCTCACGTATTAAGCCAAGTCCGTGCCCAGGTCGTAAATATGTACTCTGTTCTGTGGAGCTCGATCCGCAGCACGATCGGAGGAAGCAGATTTCATTACCAGTTTTCACAGTTCTTAGCCGCCTGTTTGGCCAGTTTTAAATTTTAAGCCACTCCGAAGTAACTCGTGAAGAGAAAGCATGCGACAGTGTTGATGGTAGTCTATCCATTAGACCAGTGGTTTCCAACATTTCTAAGCTGATTATCCCCTAGAGCAATCGGATATTAGCTAATTACCCACTCTCCCTACCATCACTAAAATTAATGCCAAACTAAGCTTAAGGATGAAAAAGACTTTTCTTTGAATACTTTCACCTTTAAAATCATCATGTATTTTATGAATACAAGAGTTAATGAGTCAATTAAACGATTCGTATAGCTTACTTCTAACAACCTTTTTTATACAGTATTTAGCTATTTCTCCGTCTGGGCACATCATAAGTCATGCTCCAAACGTATTCCGGCCATTTTTTTGTTTCATTTCTATCATACACACATAAAAAAAAGAAGTTTTGGATCATCCCAGTTTCCAGAACTCCTAAAGAGGCTTTGGCTGTGGACATATTACCACAGACACAGTCCCTTTGACAGTTCAGAGATGTCACTAAACCCTGCCGGCCGCTGGTGGCCGAGCGGTTCTAGGCGCTTCAGTCTGGAACCGCGCGACCGCTACGGTCGCAGGTTCGAATCCTGCCTCGGGCATGGATGTGTGTGATGTCCTTAGGTTAGTAAGGTTTAAGTATTTCTAAGTTCTAGGGGACTGATGACCTCAGATGTTAAGTCCCATAGTGCTCAGAGCCATTTGAACCATTTTTTTCACTAAACCCGCTCAAATATGTAAACAACGAGGCATGAGCAGTGCTTATTAGACGGAGGGGACCCGAGAGCCGATCAGTTCCAGTCATTCGACCAGGAAGGAGGTGCACAGCTCATGTTGTCTGTAGTTCAACCATGACTAGATGGTCAGTACCGCGGTTCGATCGCGTCCGCATTATTACTTTGTGCCAGGAAGGGCTCTCAACAAGGGAAGTGTCCAGACGTATCGGAGTGAACCAAAGCGATGTTGTTCGGACACGGAGGAGATACAGAGAGACATGAACTGTCGATGACATGCCTCGCTCAGGCCGCCCAAGGGCTACTACTGCAGCGGATGACCGCTACCTACGGATTAGCGCTCAGAGAAACCCTGACTGCAACGCCACCATGTTGAATAATGCTTTTCGTGCAGCTACAGGTCGTCGTGTTATGACTCAAACTGTGCGCAATAGGCTGCATGATGCGCAACTTTACTCCTGACGTCCATGGCGACGTCCATCTTTGCAACCGCGACACCATGCAGCGTGGTACAGATGGGCCCAACAACATGCTGAAGGGATCGCTCAGGATTGGCATCACGTTCTCTTCACCGATGAGTGTCGCATATGCCTTCAATCAGACAATCGTGGGAGACGTGTTTGGAGGCAACCCAGTCAGGCTATGCGCCTTAGACACATTGTCCAGCGAGTGCAGCAAGGCAGAGGTTTCCTGCTGTTTTGTGGAGCCGACATACGACGCTAGTGATCATGGAAGGTGCCGTAACGGCTGTACGATACGTGAATGCCATCCTCCGACCGGCAGTGCAACCACATCGGCAGCATGTTGGCGTGGCATTCGGCTTCATGGACGACAGTTCTCGCCCCATCGTGCACATCTTGTGAATTACTTCCTTCAGGATAACGACATCGCTCGACTAGAGTGGCCAGCATGTTCTCCAGATCTGAGCCCTATCGAACATGCCTGGGATAGGTTGAAAAGGGCTGTTTATGGACGACGTGATGCATCAACCACTCTGAGGGATCTACGCCGAATGGCTGTTGAGGAATGGGACAATCTGGACCAACAGTGCCTTGATGAACTCGTGGATAGTATGCCACGACGAATACAGGCATGCATCAATGCAAGAGGACGTGCTACTGGGTATTAGAGGTACCAGTGTGTATAGCATCTGGACCACCACCTCTGAAGGTCTCGCTGTATGGTGGTTCAACATGCAATGTGTGGTTTTCATGAGCAATAAAAAGGGTGGAAATGATGTTTATGTTGGTCTCTATTCCAATTTTCTGTACAGGTTACGGAACTCTCGGAACCGAGGTGAGGCAAACCTTTTCATGATGTGTTTAGTTCCACATATTTAAATATTTACTGCAACATTTCTTTTCCGTGTGTTGTGTTGCTATAGTTTGCTTTCTAGAATAAATGACGAAGCGACTCCTGGTACATTGCGACTTCTACCTACGCCTTCTCCATAGAGAGCTGCCTCTCTCGCCCTCCTGGCGACACTAGCTTCTTCCGCGTCCTGTGGCCACACGTAAAACGAACCAAGTTTAATCGTGTGGTCTGTACTTACTGTTTCTAAGTCATTTTATTGTTGTGCTCGTTACTTCTGAACTGGCTGAAATTGTAAGCCTTCAAGCCGCCAATGCTTTGTGTCTGGCCACTGCCAATAATAATAATAATTGTAATACTATTTACGGCACTATAGTAGCGATTATGTAGTAACTGTCGTTTATACTGTCAGTTAGTACGTTTATCTGTCTCAGAATGAATAGTGAAGCAATTTTTGGTCGATTGCAAGGAGTACATGGAGGAGAAGAAATTTAACGAGATATTTAGTATTCATTACATGTATGTCTCACTTTTACTGTCAAACATGCACGGTGCAAAACAATGTATACAGTATGTGTAGTGCGTGGGTTTGTGAAGAAGATGTTTCTGATATATACGTTTCACAAGTAACTTCCACAATATCGTGTCAAGATTTAATGATAACATTCGAAAAAAAGTAATTGGTAATTTATGCAATCAATATTAGAACTAAACTAAACTCTGCCCGATCAGGCCGTGGAGGCCCAACGGTACCGGCCGGCCGCCGTGTCATCCTCACTCACAGGCGTCACTGGATGAGGATGTGGAGGGGCATACGGTCAGCACACCGCTCTCCCGGTCACAAGTCAGTTAACGAGACCGGAGCGGCTACTTTCAGTCATGTAGCTCCTCAGTTTGCCTCGCAAGGGCTGAATGCACCTCGTTTGCCAACAGCGCTGGGCAGACCGGATGGTCACCTATCCAAGTGCTAGCCCAGCCCGACAGCGCTTAACTTCGGTGATCTGACGGGAACCGATGTTACCACTGCGGCAAGGCCGTTGGCAGTCAATATTAGAATCGTCCTAGTTATGGAAAAATGGGAGAAAGAACTCAAGAAACGTGGGTTTTGGAAGCCAATTCTACTGGACTTTCCCAAAAACGACCTCTATATACCATAACCTGTGTTCGCGGACGACTCAATATATATTAATGACCTAGTAGATAGTGTCGGAAGTTCCATACGGCTTTTCGCGGATGATGCTGTAGTATACAGAGAAGTTGCAGCATTAGAAAACTGTAGCGAAATGCAGGAAGATCTGCAGCGGATAGGCACTTGGTGCAGGGAGTGGCAACTGACCCTTAACATAGACAAATGTAATGTATTGCGAATACATAGAAAGAAGGATCCTTTATTGTATGATTATATGATAGCAGAACAAACACTGGTAGCAGTTACTTCTGTAAAATATCTGGGAGTATGCGTGCGGAACGATTTGAAGTGGAATGATCATATAAAATTAATTGGTGGTAAGGCGGGTACCAGGTTGAGATTCATTAGGAGAGTCCTTAGAAAATGTAGTCCATCAACAAAGGAGGTGGCTTACAAAACACTCGTTCGACCTATACTTGAGTATTGCTCATCATTGTGGGATCCGTACCAGATCGGGTTGACGGAGGAGATAGAGAAGATCCAACGAAGAGCGGCGCGTTTCGTCACAGGGTTATTTGGTAAGCGTGATAGCGTTACGTAGATGTTTAGCAAACTCAAGTGGCAGACTCTGCAAGAGAGGCGCTCTGCATCGCGGTGTAGCTTGCTGTCCAGGTTTCGAGAGGGTGCGTTTCTGGATGAGGTATCGGATATATTGCTTCCCCCTACTTATACCTCCCGAGGAGATCACGAATGTAAAATCAGAGAGATTAGAGCGCGCACGGAGGCTTTCAGACAGTCGTTCTTCCCGCGAACCATACGCGACTGGAACAGGAAAGGGAGGTAATGACAGTGGCACGTAAAGTGCCCTCCGCCACACACCGTTGGGTGGCTTGCGGAGTATAAATGTAGATGTAGATGTAGACCTGGCAATACTTCCAGAGGACGAAGAGTCTGCCGTCAAACAGCTCGAGACACTTACAGAATGCGCAAAAAAAGTAGGGCTGCAAATCTCATTCGAGAAAACTGAATTCTTATGCTCGAAGTCAGAAATCGCGAGCCTGAAAACAAAATACGGTAAAATCAATAGTATTTCGTACGTTAAATACCTCGGAGAATTCATCGAAGCGGCAGGTCTTTAAACCAATCTCACGGCCAAATCGTCTCCAAAAAGTAAAAAAAAGCATTACGGTTTGCCCAAAACCTCTAGAACAAAAGAAATCCATGTCAAGACAGACAAAAATTCGGCACTATATCACAGTCATAAAATCAACAGTCCTTTACGCAAGCGAAACACCGATACTTAACAGAAAATACGAACTTGAAGGAATAAAAAAAAAGAATAAAGAAAGATAATTATGAAAATTTTAGGAACAAGACGTACCCAAGGCGGTTACAGGCTACAACCAATCAAAACAACAGTAAAGTTTTCAAACATCGAAACTGACGTTAAGAAAAGGCGAATGAAATATTTTGGTCATCTCAACAGACTACCAGAAAAGCGATTGACAAGATGACCGAGCGGTTCTAGGCGCTTCAGCCTGGAACCGCACGACCGCTACGGTCGCAGGTTCGAATCCTGCCTCGGGCATGGATGTGTGTGATGTCCTTAGGTTAATTAGGTTTAAGTAGTTCTAAGTTCTGGGGAGCTGATGACCTCAGATGTTAAGTCCCATAGTGCTCAGAGCCATTTGAACGATTTCGATTGAAAAGAAGAATAATAGACTACGTAACATTACTTGAGAACTGAACACCGAAGCTGAACGAATTTCGAAAGGACTACATAAACGCAAACGTAAGACCAACCGAGGCACCTTCATACACAAAGTAGACAAATGGCAAGTAGCATCAGAGCAACCAACACAAAATAGTAGAGACCAAAGTGGTCGGAAGAACGTAAAAACAAGCCCTCTCCGAAAAAACGAAAACTTACTGGAACAACAAGAAGAACCTAAAAAAAATTTATTGAGTTATTTGCTTACCGTCTTCCAATTACTGCGAGAATTTGCTAGTAATAATAATAATAATAATAATAATAATAATAATAATATTTTAAAAACAATTCAGTTTCGTGATAGACATAGTTTTACGCCTCAGGAGGTCATTAGCCCTAGGTTGTGAACCACTACGTTAGACGGTACCATTAATCTCGGAGTCCGGCTGGAAATTACTAAACTGAGTAGGGCCATAAAGAAACTGTTTTACCTTCTCCTCCTTTTACTTGCATACTACGCAAGACAGTACTGTTACCCATCAAAGCGAACTAAAGACCTGGCCGGCGTGGCAGCACCGTCGTGTTTACGCCTCCGATCCGGGGAAAGGAGGCAATAACAGCGTGCATAGTCCAGTATGATAACAAGTGGAGCGCTGTCTCGGTACACATGTGTACGCCAGTGTCACTCACAGCGCAGGAGTTAAGCGCTGGCCGGCACTTTTGTTTGACAATATTCCTCGCGCGCTATCACTGTGAGGACATTAATTCACGGCGTAATGTGTATGTATCCGCATTTCGTAAGCATTTCCCACTGGAATCTGTAATTCTGATCCTTCATGATTTCGTAAGAAATCTGATGTACTATACCTTTTCTTCTTTAACTATGTCGTCCTTCAGCACCCTTGATGTGTCATTTGTATTTGCATCTTTTAAAACCGATCTCACCGGCAGAAAAGTTTTTCTCGGAATTTCCTTGCTATCTGCGAAGTGTAGTTTGATGCGACAAGAGTTGTCAGATGTTCCCATAGAGTAAATATCTCTGGAGTGAGCATTCACATGCGCAGAACAGATTTTGTGTTGTCAACATACATTGCCGGCTTGGTCACGTGATCTCGGGACGTCGTGCGTGTGTCCGTATAGCGCCCTATATATTTAGAATGTCACTACATCCCTTTACAGACGGATTCTTTTCGTACGTGTCGTATTATTTATATATGTTGCGCAGACATTTTAACAGTATCCATTTGATACCGGGAATAAACCAGCTACGTAGCTTTTAAGGGCAAGTGACATTACATTCTGCTTCTTTGCGATAGGTGTCACAGTTCAGATGCACTCGATTTTTGGTAGTTTTCGGTATGATACGGCACTTTATAGTATTACAGAGCCTGACGTACATTTTTGCAGTGATGGTCTTGCAAAACGACTTGACAGTACGCTAGAACTTTTGCAAGTGTCCGAAAAACGCCGAATTTGTCACACATTAGCGATCATATCCCTGCTAATTCGTCCTTTTTTCTTGTATTTCTGCGTACTTATTTTCTCGTTTTTGCGACCTAAAGCACAATTTTTCTTACTGCTGGCACTTTGAGGCATTTATTTAACGCATTTAAGTACTTGCTCCCAGCTTATTAAATAAATAGTAGACTGAGTAATCTATATACATAATCGACAAGTCACTGATAAATGCACGGAGGATAGTATTTACTGAAACAACTAACAATTCCCTTTCCTGTTCCACTAGCAAATTTACGAGAGGAAGCGATTGTTTGTAAGCTTTTGTACGAGCCGTAATATCTGTCATATAGTCATAAAATCGTAGAAAAATAGGTCTACAGAATCAAGCTTTAATTATACGGCGTCTCGAAATTTTTAAACATATACAGTGTCTCTTACTAATATAACTATAATTAGAGCTACATCGTATGTACCCATGAAAAGTTACTATCCCTCCTTTCACACATTTTTCTTTGCATCCGTAGCAACAACAGTAATTCACCCTCGCCATTACACTATGAACAAACGGTGAAACACAACAAAAACTCTTGATATTATAAACTTCAAACGCTGCAGAAAGCACACACTCACAGCGAAGTCCCGAAAACACGTGACAATCCTGGTTTAATGTTGACAACATGCGCAGAACACAATGCTCACTCCAGAGATATTTACTCTATGGATGTTCCCAAAGATGGTATTTTTGATATTGTTCATAATATCGCAGAAATTTCTCATTCGTAACTCTTTTGTCTGCAGGTTATTTGATTATTATTGATACAAACGGAAGCAGGGGGCAATGAAACAAGTAACTACTCTTAATAAGCGTAGGTCCGGACGACCTATGCCAGAATGCAGCCATACCAGTATTACATCGCAGTTAATGTCTAAGGCTACTTTATGCGCGATGTTTCTTATGGTGAAAGGATGGGTATGTGGTGAATGCCTCATGGTGCATCAGCCACAGTTTCCTGTGGCTGTTCGGGGATATGTAGTACGAATCTTCAACAACTAGTTACAGATACAAATCATTAACATCGATTTGCAGTAGCATATTGGAACGTATACTGTGTACTAACATGATGAATTACCTCGTTGAAAACGATTTATTGACAAATAGCAGAAAATATAGTTCTTTCCAAACACAACTAACTCTTTATTCCCACATAGTGACCGAGCGAGGTGGCGCAGTGGTTAGCACACTGGACTCGCATTCGGAAGGACGACGGTTCAATCCCGCGTCCGGCCATCCTGATTTAGGTTTTCCGTGATTTCCCTATATCACTTCAGGCAAATGCCGGGATGGTTCCTTTGAAAGGGCACGGCCGATTTCCTTCCCCATCCTTCCCTAACCCGAGCTTGTGCTCCGTCTCTAATGACCTCGTTGTCAATGGGACGTTAAACACTAATCTCCTCCTCCTCCTCCCACATAGTGACCAATGCTATCGACAGTGGATCACAAATTGATTCCAAATTTTTAGGTTTGCAGAAGGCTTTTAACACTGTTCCTCACTATCGGCTTCTAATCAAGCTGGATCCCAACGGAATGTCTTCTCAGTTTTGTGACTGGATTCGTGACTTCCGATCAAAAAGGTCACAGCTCGTAATCCCTCTGTTGTTCCCGATCAATATAAACGATTCAGGAGACAATATGAGCAGCTCTCTTAGACTGTTTGCAAGTGGTGCTATTATCATTTACCATCTTGTAAAATCATCAGATGATCAAAACCAATTGTAAAATGATACATGGTGCGAAAAATGGCAGTTGACTCTAAATAATGAAAACTGTGGAGCCATCCACATAAGTACTAAAAGGAATCTGCTAAATTGCGGCTACACGATAAATCACACAAATCTAAAGGCTGTGAATTTAACTAAATACTTAGGGCTTACAATTACGAATTACTTAAATTGGAACGATGACATAGATAATGTTGTGGGGAAAGCGAATCAAAGACTGTGATCTGTTGGCAGAACACTTAGAAAATGCAAAGGCCTACTAGAGAGATTGCCTACACAACGCTTGTCCGTCCTCGTTTGGATTACTGGTGTTCGGTGTGCGATCCGCATTAGACGGTACTGACGGAAGACATTCGAAAAAGTTCAGAGAAGGGCAGCTCTTTTTGTATTGTTGTGAAATAGGGGACAGAGTTCCACGGATATGATACGCGAATTGGGGTGACAATAATTAAAACAAAGGCGTTTTAGTTTCCAGGGCTCTCGGGTGTCCAGCCGGATGCGATCGTGGAAATCCCGCGATATTTCGGCGAATAAGCTTTCCGTCATCATCAGATGATTCTGATGGAATGATGAAATCAGAACCACCATATGATGGCGGAAAGGTTATTCGCCGAAATATCGTGGGACTTCCACGATCGCATCCGGCTGGACACCCAAGAGCCCTGGAAACAACACATACGCCGGGAAAGCCTCCGCTCACAAAGGCGTTTTCCATTGCGGCAGTACCTTCTCGTAAAATTTCAGGCACCAAGTTTCTCCTCCGAATGAAAAATAATTGGTGGAGCCGATCTAGACAGGGGGAAATGATCATCATACTAAAATAAATCAGAGCTCGCACGGAAAGATTTGTGATTGATTTTCCCGCGTGCTGTTCGAGAGTGGAGCAGTAGAATAATTGCTCGAAGGTGGTTCGATGAACACTCTTTCAGATACTTAACTGTGAATTGCAGGCTAATCATGTGCATGTAGATGTAGAAGTGTATCGGAGATGGCTCGCCTACACCGTGCCTTTCAGGTCCCCTGACTACAATCTGTTGATTTTGTTTCTGTTTTGATTTTTTGTTTGTTTGGAGGTATGTAAAAGCTTGGGTATATTCCACCCTACTGAGAGTGTCAATGAACTCCAGGAACATTTTGTGGATGGTTGGCAATGCTATTTTTGAATGCGTACAGGCTTCCATGAGCCGATGTGCTGAATCCTGCCTTCACATGAACAGTGGCCGTGTGGAACACTTGTAAAGTGAAATTACAATGAAATGAAAACCCCTAGCTGCATACAGGCATTGATATGTCAACGGGGACAGTTGAAAATATGTGCCCCGACCGGGACTCGAACCCGGGATCTCCTGCTTACATGGCAGACGCTCTATCCATCTTTTTTTTGTCTCAATTTGTTCTATATTGTTTGTTGAATTTGTTCGGGGCGGTTGTCCTGTGACACCCGTTTAGGTTCTTTGTTGATCCATTCACTCAGTTTTTTATTACAGAGGGTAGCTAACCCTCTGACTGAACACGCAGAGCTATCGTGCCGGCTCCCATCTGAGCCACCGAAGGCACAGAGGACAGTACGACTGCAGGGACTTATCTCTGGCAGGCCTCCCGTACATCCCAAGAGCCTGCTCAACTGTTTAAGGGAGTTTGGCATAGCAGAGAAACTCATCAGTCTGATAAAGATCTGTCTGAACGAAACACGTGCAAAGGTGAAGATGGGAAATCGCGTAACTGAGGAGTTTGAAATTGTGACAGGATCAGGCAAGGAGATGGGTTGTCCCCTATCCTGTTCAACTTTGCCCTCGAGAAGATCGTACACGAGACCTTCCAAGAGAACGAAGGTATTGAAATCGAAGGAAAGAGACTGGCATACTTAGCCTATGCAGACGACATCTGTTTACTCTCTAGGTCGGAAGAGGAGTTGGAGCAAATGACCATAGCACTAAAGGAGCCTGCCAGCAAATTTGGGCTAAACATAAACGAAGCCAAGACAGAGTAACTCGTTATGACGCGTGGTCATTGTCAGACTGCTGATCATGTACAATCACTGCAGGTTGGGGACCAGTCCTACAAGAGAGTGCAAGAATTCAAATACCTAGGGGCACTTTTCGCTGAAAACTCGTCATGTGAAGCAGAGATCAATGCCAGAATACAAGCAGGAAACCGATGATACCACAGCCTAGCACAACTGCTTCGCTCCAGATATCTCTTCAGACAGTTCAAGATTCGACTGTACAAAACCCTGATCCAGCCTGTTGTGCTATATGGCTGTGAGTCATGGAGTATCCGGAAACAGGAATTCCATAAACTCCTTGTTTTTGAGAGAAAAGTGCTTCGGAAGATCTTCGGTCCGGTTCTGGATGCAGATACAGGGGAATGGAGGATCAGATACAACCAAGAGCTTGAGGAACTATACCAGCAGCCCAACATCGCAGGAACTGTCGAATCCAAACGAATGCAGTGGACCGGCCATGTGGCCCGGATGGAGCATCACAGATGGCATCGGAAGCTCCTGGATTTCACACCTACAGGAAAGAGACCGCTAGGGAGACCCAAGAAGCGTTGGAGGGATGGACTCCAAGTGTCGATAGATGTGAACGGATGGCGGATAGCCGGCCGGTGTGGCCTTGCGGTTCTAGGCGCTTTAGTCTGGAACCGCGTGACCGCTACGGTTGCAAGTTCGAATCCTGCCTCGGGCATGGATGTGTGTGATGTCCTTAGGTTAGTTAGGTTTAAGTAGTTCTAAGTTCTAGGGGATTGATGACCTCAGATGTTAAGTCCCATAGTGCTCAGAGCCATTTGAACCATACGTGCGGTCCACTGGGCCTGATCACGTAGTAGTAGTAGTAGTAGTAGTAGTAGTAGTAGGCTTCCCGTGAGACCCACATTGTGTTTGTCCTCAAGCGGCATATCTACAGTTTGGATCCTCGGGGAATCTATTGTAAGGTATTCACAGATTCAGTCGAAATATGTCACAGCGGAGAAACCTTGGTTTTTGAACCTGTGTTTATTAGGATTATTTGCTTGTTTCTTTGTCCTCTGCTCGTCCCTTTCGTTTGTACAGCACCACGTATATCGTCAACGGAATATTTACTGGGTGCACTAAGCTTCTAGGTACCTGAACCCCACTCAACTCGGCATCGAGTAACTTGCATACCATCGACTTACTCAACTTTAAACTTTTGCTTCCACTTTCAGTCACCATTTTTTTCTGATCGCCAGTGTATTTAATGAGGTTAACAGCAAGCCGTAGCGACTGCCAACAAAGGCACTTTTTGCAACCACTAACGACGATTGTGTTGCTACGTAGCAAGCGCGCTAGTTTCAACTGGAACGTGGCTGTACATTATCAAGTGTGGTTGGGTGTACGGATCGCTTTGTCGAATCATGTGACGCGTTGCACAGTCGCTCCTCGCGTTCTTCCCTGCCTCTCAGTTACCTTCTGGTAGGCATTAGTTGCGAAAAGCGACGACACACCGCCTCTACTATATCCCCGCAAAGAGAGCAGTGTGGCTGGTTCCACATTGCCTTCGCGCTCAGTAATGAGTACAATCGTTCATTCAGTCACTTCTGCCTGATAGCACGGCTGTGTGTAGAAGCGAGAGCGTTTGTTTCCTATCTGCTGCAGCAGCAGGCTGTGCGTGTCCTTGCATTCATCCCAGAGCGACGTGCTTGTGACGTTGCGTGAACAGTCTTACATTTTTCTTATTCTGAGCAGACAATGAAAACGTGTTTACTGTGCTAGCAAAGACAAATATGAATATTTGCCGCCAGCGACAGTATGCTTACGATTGTAGGAGTCATTTTCCTCCGTGTGTTTGTTAGTATTGAGATAACGGCCCATGTGCTGCTCCGGAGAGCCCATCTGTGTCGTAATTATGACGCAGGCCCGCTGCCAGCAGGTGTAAGTCGTTCGTTCGTTGCGTAAACACCGGAGGCTGGTATAACAGTAAGGATTCTTGCTGGGCATTCCGGGAGTCAAGTGTAGATGTGCCAAGTACTTACAGCAGGGATACCCAAAGTTTTCTTATGGCGAAACACTTTGAGAATCCTGCTACTTTGATGGAATACCTTGTGTGTTTTGAAGATTACTAATTTTTGCAAGAAAAAACTTGTTTTCACATAACATCTAATAACACAGAAATCACAATAAAATTAAAAAAGTATCAAAATCTCGAAAAAAAGCTGTTTTCGCAGAACACTTATTCACTTTCCGCGGAATGCGCTGTTCACGGAACATAGTTTGGGAGACCCTGGGTTAGAGTGATAAATCCCTGTGATGGATGAGAATATCACTGCAAGAAGTAATGGTCGAACGAAACGACTGACAACTACAAGTAATTGTTTAATTTTGCGCTGTGCAGCTACCCCCGTTTCGCTTAGTTCGTACCCAATAGAATAGACATAACAGGTTACAACAAATGATCTTTCCCTACAACTTAGTAAGGTTTATGCTGTAAGAGGTTTTGACGCATTGTCATACTCCACCAGTTCGGCTCATCAGTGTAGACTTTCGAAAGTAGTCTACTGTTATTAATCAGTCGCAAGATTAGCTTCAAGAAGGTTTTTAAAAATGCGGGCCAAAGACTGGGAAATCGCAGCAGGTGCACGTCTAAATCATTCAGGAAAACGAAACTCTGTTGCCGAATACACTGTTGACCAAAATTAAAGCAACGAAAGGAAATTTTGCAAGGTTGTTTTTATTTTGCCATAAAACAGTATAAACAAGTGATAGTAAAGCAGAAACAGTGTAGCAAACACAGAGCGCAAACAACTGCAACATGCATAGCGGTAGACAAAAATGTTCTTCTTTTTTTAAACTTAACGAATTTGCACACACATTTCGACAACTGGTTAATGTGCTCAGTATGGGCTGTGACCACCTCTGGCAGTAAGACAGGCCTGGCAACGACGGGGCATGCTATGAATGATGTCGTCAGTCTCCTGTTGAGGTAGTAACACTCATTCTTCCTGCAGAGCTGATCGCAGTCATGGAGAGTGACTAGTGGAGCTGACGTGAAGCAAGCCGTCTTCCTAGTGCATCCCAGACATGTTCTATGGAATTTAAATTTTGAGAGCGAGCAGGTCACGTCATGCGTGCAATATCTTCCTTTTCCAAGAAAACATCAGCTACCCGCGTTCTATGAGGTCGAACATCATCGTCCATCAATATGATGTCTGGGCCCACAGCATCTCGCAACAACCGTAAATGATGTCCCAAGAACTCGTCACGATACCTGACGGCAGTTAAACCTTGCCGATTCACCCGCACAATGTCACGAAGAGGGGTTCGAGTGGTAAGCATAATCCTTCCCACACAATTAGGGATCCTCCTCGATCTCGATATCTTACCATAATGTTTGGGTCCCGAAATCGTGTTCCACGTTCCCTCCAGATGCGAATCCATCGAAAATCACTCTCAAGACTAAATCGGGACTCATCGGTGAAAACAATATTGGCCCACTGTTCGACTATCCAAGTGGCATGTTGATGACTCCACTCTAGACGTTTCGTTCTCTGAAGACGAGTCATAGGTAGACATACAGCATGTCTCCGATAGTAAAGACCACTCTGCCAAAGCCTTCAGCACACCGCTTGCTCGATACAACATGTCCAGTGGATGCTGCGAGCTCACATGTCAGTTGCCGTGTAGTGTCGTCCCCTTACAGCCTAATAACGGTCCTCTCTTCTGAGGTAAAACGTGGCCGGCCCTGCACTGGTCTTTGGGATACAGTTTTCGGTCTCTGTAAACTGTCGCCACATCCGAAAAACGATAGAACGATTCACATTAAGCCATCAGGCCAAATCAATTTGCTACTGTCCTGCTTCCTTTCTTTCTATGGCCCTCCACCGCAGAGAGTCTGGTAGGCATCTTCTCTGTCCCGTATTGCTCCGTCTGTGACGTGTACACAGCGATTGTGGATGTGGAGCTACCCAGCAAACACTACGTCGTTTCATAGGTGCCCTGACGTCATCGTTGGCATGGTTGCCCTTTGACCGGAATGCCATCTTCCGTGCAGAGCACGATCATACGGACATATGGTTGACAGTTTGTGTGATTATATCGTAATTAGACACAGGACGAGGAAACAGCGGTTTGTCGCTTTAATTTTGGACACCAGTGTACATGCGAAGCAGTTTTTAAATGCCAAGGAAGTGACGGGAAGATTTCTTTCTTACCTCTTAGTTTTGCGATGTCATTGAATGACAGGTAGTTTATCTGAAGACGTTATAGGTACTAGAGTCAAGCATGAAATATAGAACTCAATGTTCAAAGTGAGCATCTCTAAACTGTGTTTTTTTAAAAAAAAAAAAAAAAGAAAATGCGTACCATTGTCACCTATAAAATAAAATACTTGCTCCGTCATCTGCGTCATTAATCTAGCTATCTTGTGTACGAAGAGATGGTCGCTGGTTGTTTAACTTAATGTATTGTAATAAAATTAATGTCGTTCCTGTTTCAGGTTTGTTACGCCGTGGTATCCGCAGTTATAAATAACGTCAGAGTCCTCCCAGAGGACACCAGCCGTAGGCATTTGTCATGCGTAAGCACTATAGCCAGGTAACTCTAGGCATATGCATTTTGCTTTAGAGGCTGATGCTAGGGATAAAACATAAACCACTAGGTTTTCCTGTGCGTAAAATCATTATAGTCTCACCTAGAATCAGTATGCAGTAAAGTGACTCTGAACATAAACAAAACAAATGTCATTAATTTCAGTTAGAAGAATGAAAATAACTAAATTAAATGCAGATGGTACCTCTGCAGACTAAGTAACAAACACAATATCTATGAACCTGATGATTTATTTTCAATTGAACTGTTGTGGACATACAAAGACATTTGCAAACAGAATGTCATCAGCATGTTATGTCCTTAGAAACTTGACATCAGTGTGTAACAGCTAGCTTATTTTAGTTACCGACTGTTTATATGGACACTCAGTTCTTAGCTACGGAATTCTTTTCTGAGGAACAAACGTACAAAACATGTTCGTAGTTATAAAATTATACAAAAGAGCCACAAGAATAATAAACATCTGTTCAAAACACTAAGGATTTTAACTACACTGAGTGAGTATATTACCACTCATTACGTACAAAAAAATAACATTGATAATTACTGCACAAACAGCTCAGTCAATGACCATGAAACAAGATCTTGCTTGAACATTAATTTACTAATGAAGAACAACCATAAAACTCAAAACAGCGTTTTCTACCAACGAATAAAGTTATGAATAAATTGTCCAAGGAGATTAAAAAGATTACTAAATCGAAGTTATTTACAAAGGCCTGTTAGGCAATACACAGTGAAAGATTACTTTTTTAAAAGGTATAAGAATTCACAAATAAATAATAATAATAAAAAACATTTATCATTTCATATAACTCTTTCATGTTACCACGTAACATTAGTTCATTTTCTCTTTTCTGGAAAACCTCCCTACCACAATTTTACACTGTACAAAATGTCGCTGTTATAAATTTCAACAGTATCAACTGTTAGCACTGTAGAGTGTTATTTCAAGGTCACAATCAAAGAACAACTCAAACAGTTTTAGATAAGCCCATCCGCGAGTACTGCTTTATTGTTCTCCCACTTGCAGTACCACGTATGCCACGTACACAAAATGGCGACTCACGAGTGTAAAGCGTTTTGTGTTCTGCAGTGAATCTGTAATTTCAGTTCAATATGCATTTCGTTTAAAGTTCAACTGTGGTTTCCCACGTGAAGACTGGGTGTTGTGTGATGTCCTTAGGTTAGTTAGGTTTAAGTAGTTCTAAGTTCTAGGGGACTGATGACCATAGCTGTTAAGTCCCATAGTGCTCAGAGCCATTTTATTTTTATTTTTTTACTGTAAAGGTCATGGCAAGTCAATGGGTTCGTTGCCAGGTGTTTAATTGTAATGTTTTGTGCACTGTAAGGAAATTAAATTCAGACAGTGTTCTGATAAGTATAAGAAACATATGTTAGTTTGCATCGTTTGGAATGGGCAATATATCGTGTTGTGATCGAATGCTGTGGCAGATTGTTGTGTAGCATATAGAGTAGTAACCCTGAGCAGCCATTCAGGTGGAAAGATAATGGTATAATAAAAAGTGTTATATTAGTGTTACGTATTTGAGTGTGTTCTTCGTCATCCTACTTTGATGAAATGAATGTTCGCTTTACTGAAGTAGTTAAGTGTGTGGGTAGCAACAGGGGTGATATTGATTTAAGTGCAGTAGTGTCTATCCCACTGGGAATAAGTGGTGTTGTATACAGGCCAAGGAGTCTGGGCCACATGTACAGAGGTGGGGGGTGGTACATAAGTCAGTGATTTTTGTGCCATGCAGATTGTAACTGCAGACAGTATTTTTGCTGTAAATACTGTGGAGAAGGCATAGGAAACAATTGACAATGTTACTTATGTTGCAAACGTTGTGTTTATTGTAGTTGTACAGACGCATTTATTTCTGAAGGACATAGATTTGTTGCCATCTTCTACACTTTTGCCTTCTCAGAAGTGGGGTGGGGGGGGGGGGGCGGATGGAAGGAAGAGAAGGAAGAGGAAAAGTGCCTATAAAGCTAATTATCGGGCCAAAAAGGCTGAATATGTTCAGGAATGTGTGCCCGAGGATCAGAAAATTCATAAAGTTGATGATACTTGCAATTAGGTACAAAGAGTAAGATAAAAATGTTGTGTAATTGTTCTTTGACAGTACACTATTGAATTCAGGGAGGCACTGTTTCTACTGAGAGAGACTGCGGCAAATGACACACAGTCGCAAGGCTCTCCTGTCATGAGGATAAAAACAACTAAACGGTATACGAAATCATTAAGATTCATTTCACACAGTAAAGTGCTGCAGTGTACAGGGAAGTTGTCTTGGGTGACCGAAGGTACAAGGCAGCCTAACATTGCAATAAGAAGTCATTACTTAATTAGCTTTCAAGTAAACGGTATAAGTGGAATTACCGACCAATATCTTGTGTGTGATAGAGTCATATGTGGTTTTTGTGTGAGCATAATTTTAACGATGTGTTTTCTGAAAAATGTAAAGGAAACTTTTGTCGCAAAGACAAAGTTTTGGATTATGTACCAAAGCAGTGAATTAAGAAGCACCCGATAAACGGGGAGGAACGCTGAGCATGAGAAATTAAATCCATTTGATGTTAAAGAATTGTTAAGGATTTTGCTGTAAAGTGAAAATTTCGTAATTTTATTTTAATTGTTTGCTATTTGATGTCAAAGTCACTTTTAGAGCAATAGATAGAAAATGAACCATGTAGTTTACGCTATATTAGAGTAAGGATAAATGGAGAATACTGTATTTGTTACATTAACATGTGAAACATGTGTCAACAGTCTCTTATCCCAGACTGTAAACAGGTCACTATCTGAGAACCAGATTTATCAAAAGCAGAAGGAATGTTGCACCATGATTTCGCTGGGCTATGAGCTGTTCCTGGTCAATCAGCGGAATGATTTCACAGAGAGAGAGAAGAGTCGTCAGCGCGAAACCCAGCCACAGTTTGCCAGAAGACGCGTTAAGAGTGCAAGAGCACTCATCATGATGCTGACAAAGTGGAAGACTCTAACCTGTATCCTGGAAAGCCAAAGTTGTGAAACCATACAGCTCCGGCAGGGCTTTTAGAGAATCTGACTAAACAAGAAAACCAGGGCAAATGAAGTCATTACCGCCCAATGCCGATGCCCTGATGCTCCAGCCCTCAATGTCTTCTGGGTGGGAGTTGCACTTTTGAAAAAATACTGACCAGCCAGCTCACACATATACACCCAAGACCAGACCCTCATTTTCATATGTTCCTTATATCGAGCATTACCCAGGTATATACAGTATGCTGTGCGATGCAGTCTACACCAACTGATGACTGTGAGATGGAGACCACTTGCAGCAAAAAATGACACAGCCATCTGCCATCCACAAACTTTGCTGCCAGCAGCTGCAAGCTCCGGCCTTAGCTGAGGCTTGCAGGCAGTCACCTTGGTGCTTCCACACCAATGGATCACTTGCTAGGTGACTACCTTCTGTTGTCGACCACCTCACTGGTAGGCTGAGTTGAGCCTGGGTTGGCTTGCTGCCCAGTTACACTGTAGCTGTCATCCAGGCCTTAGGGGACTACATTGTTGTTGACCATTGCGTGGGTATGGTGCTGCATGCCATCATACTCGATCATGGGCTGAGCCATGAACAGTTGCTGTGGTCAGGCATCGTCGACAGTGCAGTGCTTGTGTCAGGTGTCTACAGCTGTGTGGACATCGTGGGCTGCAGCTTCCTACATGCATTGCCTGCTGGTCAGGGCAGACAGTAACGGTGGCACATGCCACGCCTGTGTCCACCTATTTGACTGAGGCCAAGACCTTCTATCCATTTAATGTTCCATCATTGTAACTGACATGAATAATGGATTATAATAACCAGGAACGTGTTACTGGTGGTTCGCCGTGCAATTCCAATTACCACCTCACCCACAGCCCATGTCTAGGAAGGGAGATGATGCTCCATCGTGATTTGACATCATCCAATTCATCTGCCGCTGTGGGGGACATATCCCAACCCCTACAACTCCACCTTGATTTAGCTTTTCATTCATCTATCAGCAATCAGTTATCTGGTAAAAAGTCTCCAGATCCCAACTAGTGGACATTAATGTAGGATGTGTCCACCCTTCGCCTTTATGACACTTTGAACTCTGCTGGGGTGATTTGCAATGAGGTGTCTTTAGCTTTTAAGTTATTTCAGGAAAATGTAGAGATGGTTCCCATTATAAGGCCCCAGCTGACTCCATGTCTCATTCTTGTCAGCCTGGACCTGCAGGTGTGTAAATGCTGGTACACTATCTGATCAAAAGTTTCCAGATCCCATGTAGTGGACGACATTAATGTGGGATGTGTCCACCCTTCGCCTTTATGACGCTTTGATGGGCTCGTTTGCAATGAGGTGTCTGAATATCTATGGAAGGATGGCGTCTCATTCTGGAAGAGCCAAAACTAGAGAAGTAGTGTTTCTGGAATCTGTAGAGAAGTCGACATTCTGACTCATCCCAAAGGTGCTCCATTCGCTTCAGATCGGTACTCCAGGCAGGCCAGGTCATTTCAGGAATGTTACTGTACACAAACTATTGCCTCATAAGAGTCTGATTAATGACAGAATGCATTTTCATGCTGATACTAACAATCATTTACTCCAAACAATTCCTCTACTGCATGCTCTAAGATGTGTCCATATCCATCAGAGAATTGGAATAAACAATACTTGTTGCAGATCGATTGCAAATTACATGTATTACTTCCAGGCATAGTTTAAGAAGTCGCATCGCTCTTCATTTTTTTCATTGGACTTTCTGCCTGCCTATAGTGCAATCTAGTGGTTTCTGAGCTTCTCTGTCCTCTGGTGACTGTCCTTTCCCCTCAAGGTGCAACGTGTCACATGTCTTACAGGTATATGGCCTTGGTCTTCGATAGATTTTGAAAGTATTTAAGAAATATCCTTCTATGCTACATTTCATCAACTTTGGTCTCTAGAAATTTAACTTTATATCCTTTGTATAAACGGCTAATATTAAGATCACAGCTGAGTTAGTTTTTAGAAGACTTCCTTCTACTATAATGAGTCTCTTTTTTTGTTACTTTATCATAGAGTATCGTCCTCATTATATTTGCAGTTGTGTGCACCACCTCTTATCATGGTACGACACATCACCATTCTTCATTTTATTGATTAATGTCACAATCCTCCTCGTTGTAGCACAAAGTACGTCCATCATTATTTTAGGGCAGACCCTGGAATGACCACCCTTTCCATCAGGAATCATATGCAGTACACTTGATTGACGACGGCTGTTGTCTGGTTCGATGTATTTATCACTGCGCCGCCTGGAGACTGGTAGTATTTTCATTAAGTCCTATAGAAATGTGCCTTGCGTAGTTTCATTTTGCATGTAGAAGTCATGAAATAAATTTGTTCTTAATTCATTCGACAAGGACTTGCATGACAGGCTATACCTGCAGTTCGACTGAAATGAAAAGGTTACTTAATTTGGTTTCATTGTATTGGAAAAGAGTTTCTTATTATAGTCGATACATATCGATTCAACGTGTTTCACTAAAATAAAAACTTAAATGCATACATAGTACACTGTTTCTCCGTCACGTTAGAGTCAAACGTAGTCCCGACAAAAATGGAACCATACAGTATATAATATGTTTTTCTACATATGTTCTGGAATTCTTTTCCCAGAAGTTAGTATATTCTACCCCTTTAACTCATGTATTACGCCGCCGAACTTTCACAGATAAGCAATGTTTTGAGACGGTAATAGCATCCCTTTGTTTTTTCATAGCAGAAACGTGCCCACAACACAACACAACAGCCATATGGCAACTATTAAGTACACGCGTGAAACTGGTGTAACGTAATTCAACGCCGATTGTTTGGCACGTTTAGAATGAAGGCCGTGGAGACAACACCAACACCATCTGTTGGTCACTGTTAAACTTCTTACCTTCGTCATATGATGAAGCTCTCCTAGTGTAATACACTCGTACGAGTATAGCTCTACTACAGCGAATAAAATCAATTTTGAAAAACAAGTGGCACTTCGCACACTTAGAATGTTAGGTCATCAACTGCTAATCCACTATGACATCTTCGTGGCGGACGAACATTTGAGGCAAGTGTTCCAGAAACATTTCAAAGAGAGTGCTGACAGCAGCCAGTTTATCATGACGTCGCCTAACTGGTCGATCTTCTTTGTTGTTAAATCTGAGAAATCTGCAGATAGTATGGAAGTGCTGAGTGACATCGTAGTGCGAAATACTGGCCGACCATTCCTGTTGTCCCATAGCTCTTCAAGAGACTCTCCAGCAGCTCTGTACACCCAGCTAATATTAAGAAATCCCAAATAAGCCTTCAGCTCCTGATTTGTTATGGAAGTGAAAGTCGCATCTTTGACTTGTGATACCCGTGTCATTTCTCTCTTTGTTTCATTCAAAATCGGTATCAACTTCTCCTCTGCTACGACCAGTGAAAATGACGATACTTTCGTTTCGTCAATCCGTTGAAGAGCAAACCGCGTAGGTTCTGGAGCAGGACCAAGAACGTTCGCAGCCCTAAATTAAACATGTAAAATAAAGAAAAATAAACTAAACTAGAATTAAATACAATGCAATAAAATAAATTTCAAAGAAATTCAATAAAACTTAAACTTGACAATAAGTAAAATGTAATAATATACTGCTTCCAAGCCCCAAGGAGTGATGGAAGATAGAAGTTTTCGTCTTTCTAGACAATCGGGTCAATGAAGAGGTAAAGGGATAACCCTGAGAAAGCCTGTCCCAGCTTTGCGCTCCCCACCAAAACAATCACCTGTAGCTGGAACGAGTTTCTAACGCGGGTCGACAACGGAGACAGCCCAGCACGCTAGTCAGTAGACTACGACGCGGCGCAATAATAATAATGGTACACCCCATAAAATACAGTTACGTACTATATATTTATTATGCTCACTTTGCTCTTGACTCTGCTGGAGGATTTGTGGACCACTCTGTACCGTTTTACACGACGTATATACATCTCCAACTACACTAGTCTCTGTAGCCTTCCTTTGTGAAGGGGTATAAATGACTCAGTTCCTTTACTAAAATTAACTTAAAACCGCGATTAATGTTTATACTCTAACAGGACCTTAGGTAATCCTCAGATATGTAACAATTTACGTTGTCCTCAATTTTTATTTCAAAATCTAAAATAATTTGGGAGACACACAGCTTTGCCACACTTATTGTCAATGGGTCGTTTAGCTACAGTCAGAAATTGTCGTTTGAATTCTAACAAAATTTTATTCGAAATAAATGCGGTTGTTGTCGTATGACCTACAATGGTTCAGAGGCATTTCACATTGTTGTAAGAATAGGTACAAGTATAACAACTACGTTATTAGTCTGATTTCGTGTGTCAAAATGGCTAGACCTTTTCTAAGAGAGAATCAGTTAGAAAGGCTTTTGAATGAGTCAGATGATGAAATAGTAGATTATCCTATCAATAATCCTGATTTTCAAGATTTTTCTTGATGGTTCAAGTGATGATGATAACGTATCGGCTGAAAGCGAGGAGAGTGATGTGACCGAAGAAGATGAAGGCGGAGTATCGTTGTTTAAAGACTTTGGGTTACTTTATCCTACTTTTTCCATCGGGTCAGCAAGAGCATTAGCTGTCCATCGTAGCAACTAACAGCATTTCTATTATTCATCAGTAAAAAAGTCTCGCCTGTCCATGCTTCTCTTGTTGCCTTGTCCTTTGCAGAGAACTCTGTTTAAAACATTCCCTATGATTTCGTAACAAGATATGACAATGGTGTTGGATAATTTGCGTGCCTACTATTTCTTTTGTCTCGAGCTACTATAAAAATGGTAATTATATCAGAAACAGTGCTTTAATCACATTAAGTGCACTAAAGAAGAAAACTACGAACACATGGAAAGAAGGTGTTGTATGCAGGGGAGACTGTTGTAGCTTGGTACACTTTTCAGATTTTCACCTCTGTAACGTAAGTTTAATGTATTTTCTTGTTCAGTTTTCAATGAAGGCGATACACCTTTTATGTGCCGCAGTCTTTATCCGAATTTACAAAATTTTTTCTCCAAATGTGAAAACATGTTCCACGGTACGAGTACAACACGGTCATGTATCTAGAAACAAATATTCAATTAAAATTTAAAAGCGTTGAAATCGACAAAATCTTATCAATACTGTATTTTATAGTCTGCCACTGCGTTTACATGCGATACATCTTTCGAAGATGAAAACTAAGTTTTAGAAACCGTTTTTCGCTGTCGTGGATATGATAAGGTCTGAAGCAGATTTTCTAGCCAAGTCTGGTAAACAGCTGTTTCCGTTTCTGATTTAGTCAGCACTATCGCTGTTTCTCTTCACTTAAATATTAGTCAGACAGCTTCATGCTCAGTCTAACATTTACGCTTCTCCTTCACTACAAAATAAGTCATTCCGTCCATATTAGTCGAATACTTTGAAAGTAAGACGTAACCTGACAATCCAAGCACGTTTCAAAAATGGCTGTGTGTTTACATGAGAGCGAAAATCGACTGTGGAAGTGGAAAACCGGCAGCTGGAAACGGATTTCCAGAATCGATTTTGGAGTTTGTACATGACCAACCAGAAACAGTATTGTGAAATCAGTTTACAAAATCAAGTGGGAGCCCCATGTAAACATAGTGAGCTGAGTCTCCCACATTACGCTCGTGTTATCTCACCTCTCTAAGCAGAGTGATAGGTTTAAATGTAAACTTAGCTGATAAGAGAATCGTCCATGGCAGACAGTGTTCTGGATACAATGCCAGACTGTCACACAGTTCTGAACTGTCAGCATGTTTCATTATAATGCGTACGTTGCTGCAGCGTGAAAGACTCATTTTGGGTAGTGTTCTGTTTTTGGGTCATTGACCTTTAGTTTGTCGAGCGCTACGTTCGGACGTCAATTAATTTAAAAACGTGTTGGTGATGTGCACTGTTCACTGTTTCTAGTTTCCTGAATGAAAGATTTTACGTACGTTCTTAAGACCACTTAATATAATAATGGACATCTTTCGTGTGACTTCAGTCACTTTAATTGAGTACTTTTTAGCTGCAGCGAGTTGAGCAAAATACTGTCGAAGTGGTCTGCATACTGTATTGTTATGTATTATTAGCCTTTGCCCTTTGTGTTTCGGATATGTCCTCACGTGCGACCAGCATGCCAGATGAGTAGTAGCCTATGGATGCTTCCTCTATTCTTCCTGAACGAACAGAAGTTTCATAGTTTTCATATTATTCGTAAAACGAACTGCATACTGTTATATGTATACTGCATACTATATATGGATACTGATCAGATGTTGTAAACCAACATTATATTGTTCTTCTCTCGACACTTTGGGCCCTCAACATAGACGCCACCGCCCATTCACGTTAAGTGCATTATTACTGCTAGTAGTGTAGCAGTAGTAGCAGTATTTGTATTAGACGTTGATCGCATTTACAAGGATATTGTACATGAGATATTATTACAGTTTAAAAACAACATACGTAACGTAATGCACATATACACTATCTGATCGAATTTATCTGGCCGCCTCTACGTCATGCCGATTTGACCACTAGATGTCACGAGAGGCGTTGTCAGTTGGTTGGTTGGTTTGTTGGTTTGCGATGTAAAGGGACCAAGCTACAAGGCCATCAGTCAAGAAGCAGTAATAGCAGAATGGGTCGGTCTGGAGAAGCTCATTGACTTCGAACGTGGAGTCGTTATTGGATGTTATTTGAGTAACAAATGCATCAGGGGCATTATTAGCATTATACACCAATAACAAGTACGTGAAATCAAATTAAGTAAAAGTATTGTCAGACACTAATTACAAGTTAAATACATTTTGATAAAAAGTTATTGGAAACTAAAACAAATTTCCATTTTCAAAACAAGTAAATTATAAAGAGGTTAAAGAAACTCATTTGGAAGTATCACATGTTCCATGGAAAAGACGCTCTTCTGTTGCAAGGTACAAGATGGTGTACGACCGATGAAGTATGGTCTAACTGTGTTATATATATAGTTCTTGAATCTATAAAATTTTACTCACCGCGAAGTTTGTGAGGGTACTGGTGTGTAGTATCTGTAAGTAGTTGTCCTTTGGAGGGCGACAATGCCCAGTGGCGCAGAGAGTCGCAAGCAGAGGCAGTTGTTGAGAGGCTGTGGAAGGTGTAATAGCGAAGGATTTATCTCAATGTTTAATAGTAGTGGCACACAGTTTGAATAATAGTGTGTTTATGTTTGTGCAGTGTGATAAAGGAAATAAATTAAATTTTACCAGTTCTTAATGCGTCTCCATCAGTTGGTACCACACAATTTAACAATGAACGAGGTCTCGATATACGCGGTCAACTACAACAAGAGGATTGTAACATAATAATCATTAATTAACCCATATAATCTCCAAGGAGAAGGGAGCTTATAAGTTCTATGCCTGAAGAATTAACAATATATTCCAAATAGCTTTAATATGCGGTGTTATTCAGCACTTAAAAACGTAGAACGCGAAATATTTATAAATGCTGCGCAAAACCGAGCTCACGTCAAACGACAATGGTGAAAAATGCCTCTGACAGTCTTCTTCATGTGATTCTGAAGTCAGTCACTAGCCTGAAGTACCGGCCAAAAAGCATCTCGTATTCAAAGTACACTATCCGCTAGGTATAGACGTCTCCCTTACATATTGTTAGAGGCAGATAATATATGTGGGGTTATTCATAAGTATCTTCAGGGTTTCAGAAGATGACTGTATCTAAACTACAACACACACAAAAAGTGACACATATCAGTGGACAGAGCATTTCTCCAAGTTTGTAAGTGCTCAATAGTACCCACTATTTGTGACGTGGCAAACGTCACTACGATAGCACAAGTCAAGGTCGATATCAGGGTCTGCAGTAATTTCCCTTGCCTGCAACTGTTCTAAATTAACTGACAATGGAGGCAGGAACACATGATCTATGACGTATCCGCATAGGGAGAAATCGCGTGGAGTTTAGTCCAAATACCGTGTGAGTCAGTGAGGAAGAAGAGAGTCGTAATGCGTAGGACGGCCAGTGCATCACTGAGGCAGTTTGGCATTGGGGTAATCACGTACGTTGAAAGAAAATGTGGTGGAAAAAAATGGTTCAAATGGCTCTGAGCACTATGGGACTTAACTTCTGAGGTCATCAGTCCCCTAGAACTTAGAACTACTTAAACCTAACTAACCTAAGGACATCACACACATCCATACCCGAGGCAGGATTCGAACCTGCGATCGTAGCGGTCACGCGGTTCCAGACTGTAGCGCCTAGAACCGCTCGGCCACTCCGGCCGGCAAAATGTGGTGGAAAACCGTCTCGTTGCAAAATAAAGTCTCCACATCTGCGGTATTTGCGTTCTTCGGTGTTTGCTACAGTATGCCCAGGTAGGCGAAACCAGTAACAGTTTTCTGCACAGAGAAAATAGTCCATAACCTTTCAAAGAAGACGTAATCGTGTTTCACAGTCTCGCGTGGTTCTTCTGATCCACAAAGAAGAACGTTATGACGATTCACTTTTCCCGTCACATGTAACATAGTTTCGTTACTGAAAATCAGTTTCTGTTAAACCAGTCTTCTTCCAGTAGCGGCTGCAAGTCATAACAAAAGTCAGAAGTTTGCGTTTACCATGTAGTTAACTGCGATATCTGCAGTTCTCTGCTAGCACGTGTCCTCGAGCTCTTCACGCTCGTTACGAATGTTTCCCACACACGGTCCACCTTCTCTGATGACGGTCCCGACCGGCCTGTTTTATTCGCATCACTTACGGAGCAGGTCTGACGGAATGTGTTGTACCATGAATGGACTGTTTTGTCTGTTGGAACTTGCACCTGATATCTGGTACGAAACTGTTGTTGTACTGGAGCAACTCACACACACATCTATCGAATTCAAGAACAGAAAACGCACGCATAGCTCCACTATATGCAATGTTCAGACACACCTAACACCCCTAGCGGTGCACTCTGCAACTACGCCATGGTGAGTATTACGAACTGAAAATTGAAGAGCTTCTCTATCCTTTGGTCTGTTTCATTTTCCTGCAGGTACCGTAGTTCTCGTCAGTCGTCTCCTGAGACCCTAAAGGTACTTTCTAAGAACCCCGTTCATTTGTCTCATAACTGCAGATCTTTCAATAATATTTGAAATGTCCGCCTTTGCTGTACAAGTAGTCTCTATAACACTAAACAGAAATGTTAGGGTTTAAAGTCCCCTGGCCAACAGGTAATGAGAAACGAATCAATGACTCGGACTGGACAAGACAAGAAATCGGCCTTTTTCTCTCCAAAAGAACCATACCAGGATAAGCCTTTAACAATTTAGGGAATTGAACCTTGTTTCTCTTGGTGGCGTGTCCACTACCCTACCTCACTATCCAGCTGAGAGGCAACTAAGTTGTACGAGTGAAGAGTATTGTGGTGACAAGAGGTACTGGCATCTGATGGATGACGAAGTACTTTATTACATATTGTACGACAACATGGAAACAGATACGCAGCACAATACCAAAACCGAAGAGTGCAGGCGCTGAAGGTGCAAAGTTGTTCGAACGTTCTTTCTATGCTGTACAACGGGTCTAAAGGGAAAACCATAGTATCCTATGACTATAATATCAATGAGTCACCGTTGGGATCGGTCAGCTCACACAAGTGCATGAGTTTAACAATCTGTAGGGACATGAAATGGAGTAGTAATGTAGTTTCAGTCCTAGGTGAAGCAGGTGGCAAGCTACAGGTGATCGGTAGAATACTATGGAAATGCGGTCTACAAGGGAGGCTGCATATAGGACATTCATGCGATGCGTCCTAGAATATTGTTCAAGTCTGTGTGAGCGTACCATATAGGATTAATAGGTGACATTGAACGAATACAAAGACGAGAAGCTCGAACGGTCACAGGTTTGTTCGACCCGTGTTAGAGTTTCACGAAGATTTATGCCACCATACCTGATGCAAATATGAGTTTGTGCAAATAATGCTGTGTTTTGACAAAAGAAGTAAAGTTAAAGCTGTCAACAAGAGATTGCGTCTATTCTTCATAAATGGTGATGCTTCTTCGAATGAGAAAAGGTTAACAATTCATACAAAAATAAATCGCCAATGGTGTTGGAATTTTGGTTGAACCCCATAACTCATCGTATTTTTAAAACTGAGCGACTGAAATGGAATCATACCAAAGGATTTTATTCCTTTTCTTCATCTGAGCAGTATTAAAATAACGACGAGCGAACCCTTCAGGCGGAATGACATGCACATGCCAGATGCTGGTTATTCGCCTACGGCTTGTGATTCGCAAATAAAATAGTTGTTATTGAGCAAAGTATACAATTGATACGTGGCATAACACAGTGGTCAGTGTATTGTCAGCAGCTGAAAATATGTGCGGGTAAGGAATGCGGAAGCTAGCCAAGTGTATTTTGCGAGAGGAAGAGTTCTTGTCGTTCGGAAAACATGGTCATGGAAGTAGATCTGCCTCTGTTGGCAATACATTTCAACAAATTAAACATATCAGATAAGCACACTCTTTCAGGGTACTCATACTTTCGGAATAATACCGACCACTACTTCATTTGTGTAGTCTGTTGTATAATTAGTTTATTAATGCTGATAATGTATATGCAACCACTGAAACGTTTTTTCTTGCCACGACGAGCCGATTAAAACACTGTTATTCGTGAGGGCTTCTCGACTGTTTCTAGCTTGCATTGGAAATTTGATGTACGTAGTATAATTTCCCTTATTACATCCATATCCAAATAATGATAGTGAAACTTATGTACTTCACATCTCTGACACTTTTTACCAGGAGCATAAAGGGGTGATACCTGTGGAAATTAAGCCTTTTAGACTTTTTGTAACAGATCGTAGTGGTACGTCATCATAACAGGCAGCACGTACATGACGTTCTACTTTCCTGTCTTGCTTCTAGATCACATGATTTCATAATATTCCATACTTCCTTATACACTACCCTCATGGTGAATCGTCTGTCCCTTCTATTCTTGACAAAAGAATAAACAGAACAAAAAAGTATACAGATATATGTAACTGAAAACTACTATGTACTAACGGAAAGAGATGGAGTGCTTAATCGGCAAAAAACGAAACACTACTCAGTGACAATAGAATTCAGTAAGCCGTAAGGCTGATTTTTCGGATGGGCAATAGTTCCGCTGCCCATATGCGCCATACCGAAGTGAACTTATGGCAGGACTGCCTTCCCGCTCCCACCTCACCCCTCCCGCAGTGCTCGAGTGACGCGCGGCGCTAGAAACTGTGCCACAACCAACGCGCGACCTGGCGCAGGCGCGTATCGCGTCCCATTCGTGTCGCGTCGCAATTTGCACGGTCCCATATGAAACTGTTACAAATAAGCCCGCCGCGTCACACGCGCTATACGCGTCTCAATCAGTGATTGCGTGCGTGCGCACACAGAGACATTCAAACAATTATTCTTCCAGCGCACCATACGTGAATTAAACAACGGAAAGCCATAATAACTGGTATAGTACCCTCTGCGATGTACTAACAGTGGTTTGCAAAGTATAGATGTAGATGAAGACCTAGAAGTAGACGGAGAGGCTGGGGACAGAAGCCGTTGAAAAATAAAATTAGAATCGGCATTGTTCCAACTTAATCTGAGATAGGCAAAATAGTGTCGTGGTGCATCACAAAGTAAAAATTATATGTAAAACTGCTTGAATGAAACTGATGTTACCGAGAGGACTGATATAAATGGCAACGTATCGCACATCAAGATGGCAAATGAATACATGGCGTAATATTTGCTGCGCAAGCGTCGGAGGGAGAACCGTGTACAAAAGAGATTAAAGTCGACAAGGACATGTGTTGGAGGAGTTGTTCACTGTCGCCAGAAGGCTACGTGAGCCCGAGACAAGAAAAGCAGTAGATATTACGCTCGTAATGCAGAACGTGGTACATGGTACGATGGAACAATAGAGGGTGTCTATTGTTTGCTTTTGGCTCACTCGCGCAAAACAAAAAGTAAGAGGAGTATTGCGTTCACAGGGGGCGGGAATGGAAGTCTGAAATACAGTTTGACGCCCAGAAGACCGACAAGTGATTACACCCATTCTACTCCTCCCAACAAAAAGAAATCCCTGGCTGTACCGGGAACTGAACCTCAGTGTTTCATGGAGACCTGGGACACGCGAAACTGCCAAGGGCAGGAGCCTTAATACGAGCCTCGTTAATTGCCAATCTTGTTAAGATAACTTTCGCTTAAGTAACACAATCACTATCGCTAGTCATGGGGACTTGTATTTTTCACCGTTCTTAGACTGCTAGTGATAATCGTATGTCCACTGGTTTTATAAACTACTGAGATTTAAAAGTAGAGAAATTGGTGTTGCTCTTAGCAGAGTCTATAAACCGAGTGAGGTGGCGCAGTGGTTAGCACACTGGACTCGCATTCGGGAGGACGACGGTTCAATCCCGCGTCCGGCCACCCTGATTTAGGTTTTCCGTGATTTTCCTAAATCGCTCCAGGCAAATACCGGGATGGTTCCTCTGAAAGGGCACGGCCGACTTCCTTCCCCGTCCTTCCCTAATCCGATGAGACCGATGACCTCGCTGATTGGTCTCTTCCCCCAAAACCAACCAACCAACCAACCAGAGTCTATAGTTCACGGTTCCTTATTTGTACTAATAACTTCGCCACGTGTGCTACAGAAGTGTCTATTCGTGGAACTTAAGCATATCCCACGCACAGCAAGAAATTTTTAAATTTAGTGCGTTCAGAGAACACTACGGATCAACCATTCGGTCCCCAGCAGTACCTAATATTGTCGGCTGCTATTTTGACAGGCGACTCTTCACGACATCCGCTACACAGATCGTTCGCACGCGTGCTTTTCAGAAGTGTTTGTCTTGTTCACTTCCTGCAGGTGCAAAGGACATTTATTGTTCGTCAGATCTGTTACACGTCTCCACACGTTTTGCAGGTGGGCAGAGGCACAGAATAGAGTCCACAAAATGGAAACTCGGCTGCAATCCACGCGCAAAAATTTAGTGTGCATGCGCGAAGTCTGCCATGTTGAAACCAAGTAAACAGCTACAATATGTCTAAAGTCAAAGACGAACGGATGCATTTTTTTATTTTATTAATTATGCATTTCAGCTGCTGGACTCACCTGCATGCAAACGGCAGTTGTTTGATGTACTGTTAAAGTTAGAAATATGTAATGAGCAACAGTAAGAGAAAAGCCCACTCTGTAAAGTAACAAGTGGTTCCCACAAAACGGCTGAGAGGAGTTCATGAGAAAAACAGGTTTTTCGATTTTCTTGCTGTAAGCAGTAAAAGCTCATTAAACAGCAACAAAAAAAACCATATGTAAATGAAGCTAAGATACAACAACTCCTGGAGTCAGTTTTTCGGTAGAAGTTCTCTTTTTCACTAAAAATTTAAAAACGACTTGTTTCGCATTTGCTCATTTTCTTCACTACTGTATATAGTCCCTTCATTTGATTCTGACGAACTAGCTGATGCACAAAATTAAAATCTTACAGTTTCAAATGACAGCTCGATGACGAAGTGCCTAGTTTTTTCAATATTGCTCACAGTTACTGTGATACTTAATTTCATAGTACTATGGACCATACTTACCGCTGGAAGAAAATGATGAAGTAGACTTCCACACCAACAGTTACATAAAACTGAAACATATTTCATATTTAGGACAAAACTTGACAGAAGTTTCTTTGGGACACTTTTCAATCGTCCTTTACTAAACGAATGTGATTCAAATTACATAATGTATTAGAATGAACTTATAGGTCTGGGCCTAATTCAAAACATATGTATAAATTAAATTTTAATGCAGCCTACTGTCTTAGTTTAAAATAATGCCTACGTTAATTCGGAATACATTCGCTGACTGCAAATATCTTAGTGACATTTGAAAATTTGTGTCAGACAGGGAATCGATCCTGGGTTTTCCGCTTATTGCGAGCAGTCACCTTAAACACTTTGGCTACCCGTGCAGGCCAATTCGTTTCGAATTAATTTCGGACGGTTTTCAAACGTCATTGATGATGAATTTCAGAACCAGGTATACAGAACACCTCAGAGCACTGAAAAGCAGTAGCTCACACTCGACATTTAAAGATCACCAGATAGCACACAATCACCAACCAACACACATTGAAACTTACTTACACATCCTTAAAACTAGTTACAGCTTATACCAAAAATTCACTACAGACGAAAGCTATCACACCCAAAAATCAATAGCCCAAGCAAGGAAAGTACTCAATGGTTCACACCACTGTGCAATAAAACCCCCTTCGCCACAATAGAAGAACCGTACAAATAACACCCACACCAAAACTACTCATGGGAAGAAACACTTTCTCCCTCCCTCCCTCCCTCTCTCTCTCTCCCTCTCTGCCCCAGTCCTGAAAAAAAAGAGACACACAAACCAAACACCACAGACGCCAAATACACTTCAAACTCCCGCGCCTCATCGAGCCAAATATGCTACCAAACAAATGAATACCACACAGTCACCACAACACGTAATGGCGGCGAAAACTCTGCCTACGTTTTGAAAAATCGGAGAAAGTGCAGTGTCAAGTGACCATAGGTCACGAAAGCAGCCTATTCGCGTCGCAAGCAACATATGACAAAGCACCACAATACCAAAACCGTAAGTTACACACAAAAAAATATACTCCTGGAAATGGAAAAAAGAACACATTGACACCGGTGTGTCAGACCCACCATACTTGCTCCGGACACTGCGAGAGGGCTGTACAAGCAATGATCACACGCACGGCACAGCGGACACACCAGGAACCGCGGTGTTGGCCGTCGAATGGCGCTAGCTGCGCAGCATTTGTGCACCGCCGCCGTCAGTGTCAGCCAGTTTGCCGTGGCATACGGAGCTCCATCGCAGTCTTTAACACTGGTAGCATGCCGCGACAGCGTGGACGTGAACCGTATGTGCAGTTGACGGACTTTGAGCGAGGGCGTATAGTGGGCATGCGGGAGGCCGGGTGGACGTACCGCCGAATTGCTCAACACGTGGGGCGTGAGGTCTCCACAGTACATCGATGTTGTCGCCAGTGGTCGGCGGAAGGTGCACGTGCCCGTCGACCTGGGGCCGGACCGCAGCGACGCACGGATGCACGCCAAGACCGTAGGATCCTACGCAGTGCCGTAGGGGACCGCACCGCCACTTCCCAGCAAATTAGGGACACTGTTGCTCCTGGGGTATCGGCGAGGACCATTCGCAACCGTCTCCATGAAGCTGGGCTACGGTCCCGCACACCGTTAGGCCGTCTTCCGCTCACGCCCCAACATCGTGCAGCCCGCCTCCAGTGGTGTCGCGACAGGCGTGAATGGAGGGACGAATGGAGACGTGTCGTCTTCAGCGATGAGAGTCGCTTCTGCCTTGGTGCCAATGATGGTCGTATGCGTGTTTGGCGCCGTGCAGGTGAGCGCCACAATCAGGACTGCATACGACCGAGGCACACAGGGCCAACACCCGGCATCATGGTGTGGGGAGTGATCTCCTACACTGGCCGTACACCACTGGTGATCGTCGAGGGGACACTGAATAGTGCACGGTACATCCAAACCGTCATCGAACCCATCGTTCTACCATTCCTAGACCGGCGAGGGAACTTGCTGTTCCAACAGGACAGTGCACATCCGCATGTATCCCGTGCCACCCAACGTGCTCTAGAAGTTGTAAGTCAACTACCCTGGCCAGCAAGATCTCCGGATCTGTCCCCCATGGAGCATGTTTGGGACTGGATGAAGCGTCGTCTCACGCGGTCTGCACGTCCAGCACGAACGCTGGTCCAACTGAGGCGCCAGGTGGAAATGGCATGGCAAGCCGTTCCACAGGACTACATCCAGCATCTCTACGATCGTCTCCATGGGAGAATAGCAGCCTGCATTGCTGCGAAAGGTGGATATACACTGTACTAGTGCCGACATTGTGCATGCTCTGTTGCCTGTGTCTATGTGCCTGTGGTTCTGTCAGTGTGATCATGTGATGTATCTGACCCCAGGAATGTGTCAATAAAGTTTCCTCTTCCTGGGACAATGAATTCACGGTGTTCTTATTTCAATTTCCAGGAGTGTATATACTCATTTCCGTTTGTAAATGCATAATAAACAGAAAAAAATATGTTTTGCTATTTGCAGACGCGAAGTTGTAGACTGTGGAGCAGAATAGCTACCAAAATAAATGTCCAACCACATCATGTAAGGTATGTAAACGAATGCATACATCTACTCTTTTCGCCAATTAAGCCATGTATAGAACTTTGACATAATGTTATAAACAACAGTGCATCAGGTCGTTTACATATCTCAATGATGAACTATGAACAAAAGATGTATAATATTTTACAACAATTATTCATCCACAATTGCAAATATTATGTACCAAAAGTTTCGCTAAATGTTAATATGTAACAATTTTACAGTCCAAAAATAATAAATAACCTACTGAAGATAGCCCCAAAAGGGTTGAAACATGCCTGGGTGAAACAAAACAGAAAAAAAGCTGTCTTGCATAAGGCAGAATTCCTCGTTCCATACCAACCAAATAACTCATGGCTCAATTTGCGTTATTATGATATGACATGATACATACAGAAAGACTAAGTCTGAAGTACAAATAAGAAAAATAAGTACATAAATCTAACTGCGGATCATGAAATTCATAATATAGTTATATAATAACTATGAATCTATTTTTTGTGGGTGCAACATAAAATAAGGTGCACTTAACACATTGTTGTTTATGTGTACAAGAAAATCTGCTACTTGCAGAATATTCTTTGTTTTTTGTGAGTTTTAATTAAAAATGCTTAGCAGTAAGTCCTTGTGTGGCATCCAAACCACAATACGTGACACAATCGGCTTCTAGCCTTTACACTTGGTCAGTCCTTTCCTGAACATGTGTTTTATTGCATAGTGATAAAACATATCAGTTCCTTTAAAAGTTTGGCAGTTATTTCATGTTCCAAGGAGATCGATATTCTCTGTTATTAAATTCTGTAAGGATGTTTACAACATCCCTATTAGTGGTTTTTCTTGTTATATAACTAAGAAGGTCCCAGTGTGCAACACATTTTCTGACATACTGATCATCCAGCTCTTAGGAATAGTCATGAAATAATCAGATAGTGACTTATATAAAGTCACACTATAAATGATATGAATTCTTTAGACACTAAACTCTGATGAAACATTAGTTCACCCTTTAATTGCATGGAATGCATTTACTCTCTCATTTTAGGAAGAACTTTTATGTGTTCATTAAACATATTGAAACATTAAATTACAAGACAAGTTCATGATGTTTAGAACAGAGTTATGAAAGAATAATGACATAGCAAATTTCATGTCAAATTAAGGTTTTCCTGTTAAATATACCTTTTCAGAGCTTTCAAGTGATACAGGACTTTAATTTTATCAGAGTTTGGGTAAGCTAACAGGAAGCATCCTTCATGAGAGATGTTCACTATTTTAAAGAGCCCAGTTTACAATAGCCATAATTTTTGCTCTCCCATTTTAAAAGATGTGTATTAGGACGAGTTTTTAATAAAATCATCTTGCCTACCGAAACTGTCTGTATGCGATCCAACTTTTATTTTTATCTTAACCTAGTATTAGTATTCACTTACACAAGTGCTTGGCGAGTTTTCTTCAGCATTATCTCATCAGGTGCACCTCCAGTGGAGATGTGTGGGAAGTTGTTCACAATCTGCTCAAAAGATGTAATGAATTTTATCCACATGGCTTATGGTTAGGTGCATATATTCGAATAAACTGGTTAAACTCTCTGAGGGAAAGAATCACCTTTCAATCTGTTCGCTATAGGTGCTGAATTTATAGATTTGGTGACATACAATCTCCTATGTTTTGAAAATAAACAATGGGCCGTCACTTGGTGTTTAAGAGCTCTTCTAGCTTGAGGCAAAAGCCCAGTGGCATCAGTGGATACTATTTCTCCTGGTTTAGTTGTGAGAATTGAGTGCAATGGTATTTGACTAGGTAGGTTTATAGGTTTCATCTATTGGCAGATGAAGCAAGTCTATATTACTCTATATATACATCTGTGAAGGTTACAATATAAAAGTAAGATGCGATCTTCCGTTTGCACTCCTCCACTCCAAAATACTCCCATGCCATATGTGTGTACTATATCAGATAGTCTTGAATGGCATTTGGTATGTATATGCGCCACTATTCTGAGCCGGTTATTCTGATAGAACAATACATTATTGTGCAAAATGTAAAGATTCACTAGCCTATGAGATTATTGTTGTAGCAGGGTCTGCTTCGCCTTTTGCCACTTACGATCTGCATCCTACAATACCTGCATGTTTCTTTATATGTCTAAGTAAAAACGACAATGCCTCTTAATCAACAATACTTTATCACCAGTCACCTGTTCAACGAGTTCATTGACCTCAAGTAAATCTTGAGGAAACCTGGAGAGTGCACCTGCAACAATGGTTTCATTGTCTTATTTGGAAATCTCATACCTACACGATATGAATAAACACCATTCAGCTAATGTACAAGTTAGGAGAAAATGTAGTGCTTTGTGGTCACTGAAACTCTGATATGTCGACCATAAATGCATTAATTAAACTTCTTGAATGACCAGATGACAGCGATAGCTTCTAACTCTGTTGGCAACTATGATCCTCTGCATCCAGACACAACTCTGCTGGCAAAATTGATAGTATGAATTTTGGTCTTGCTGTCCATCTCTGTTGTTCGAAAAGGCAAGCACAAAACCCAGAACAGGATGTGTCTGATGTGGTACAAAAATCTTTTTCCATGTATGGTTCGTGTAAAGTATCTGAACACGCTAAGGTTTGCTAAAATTTATTGAGTGGTTCCTGGCATTGAGCAGCCCAAATCCAGGCATCGTTTTTCTTTGACAAGTTGAGTAGCTCCTGATTATTTACCAGCTGATTTGGAACGAATTTTCTAAAAAATGAGGCCAGCCCTAAAAACGCTCTTAACTAATTCTTTGTTGTTGGAGGAGGGAACTTTTCGACGACTTTTGTATTGTCCAGCTCAAGGATAATCCCTGTCAGTGATATATGATCACTTAAGAATTTTATTTGCTTATTTTGCAACTTTTGACTTTTCGAGCTTGGCCGTAATGCCTGAATCTAAAAATTTCTGTAACACTCTCTCCAGTAACTCAGCATCCTCACTCCATGTTGGCACTGCAATTAGCAGGTCATCTACGTAATATGGTCACTTTGTACACAGAGCCTGGCCCAAGAATCGTGTCAAGGGTGGTAATAAACATGCCTAAGCTAACTAACATTTATCCCAAACAGTGGAGCTTGAAATTGGTATGACTTTCCCAAAAAATGAAAGCAGTGTACTTCCAAGAAGCTTTTGAAAAAACTATTTCCCAAGAAAATAATCAGAGATCGACTGGCATTAGAAAGTTAGCTCCATGGGACTTTGAAGTTGCTCCTCGAGCACTTTAGGCCTAGTCCTATTAGGTACATATATCTTATTCATTGAACAGACATCCAAAACCAAACGTACACCACCTCTTGTTTTTGAAACAGCTAAGAGGGGGTTGTTATTCAGTGATAATGTGGTTTCTGTTATGTTTTGAGCTAGCATTTTGCTGATCTCATGTTTCACTGCTTTCCTCTTTGCACATGGGATGGAGTAGATTTGGTGACAGAGAGTATTGTAGGCAACAAGATTCATATGATATTCATATCCTTTAATTACTCTGGGCTCCACAGAGAATACTTAGACATGTAATAATAATAATAATAATAATAATAGGTTTATACAATTTTGTCAAATAAAGACATGGTTGGAGACTGTGGCTATTATATGAGATATATTGTTGATAATGTACAGCAACCAGCTGCAAACTGGTTTTAGGTTACTTTATTTAAAAAGTACTATTACCAGTTTCGAATTTTTCACAATTGATCATCAGATGGTTTTTCATACTTTTATCAAAACAAATTGCAGATTGGTTTCCTGTGAACTGCCATGAAATGTCCATGTGGTGCATTTTTTCTAGCAGTTTTCTTGTGAAGAAATACATTCTCAGCGATATTTATGCTGTGAAAATGCAAACATCCTTGAGAATATACAATATAACACAAAACACATTTTCTTGTCCCTCTTTTGGTTGCCAGAATGAAGTGTTCCTTCCTCTTCATTCTCTGAAGCAGTAAAAGTTTTCAGTGTGGCGATTCAGTTGTGTTAATTAAATGAAATGACATGGATGTAATGCATGTTGACAACAGTCACCCTGAGAGGAGAACATTTCATTTGATGGTGGTAAGTGATACTATTATTGCACAGAATTTGTGCTTCAAAAAATAAAATATATATGTTCAGTATAGAACGCTGAATGTGATTATTAGAATTTATCTTCTACCAACATCTTTTGAAACAGAACAACGGGCCTGTGTATGACTGGCGTTGAGTACCATCAGCATGACTGATTGGAAATCAGTGACCGAATCATTCATGGCATAGCTCACACAAAAAATCGCAAGATACTTTAAACAACCAGTAATGTATCTCAGGGCAACTTTGTATTCTGTTCAAAGGCAAATTAAAGATTGAACCTGGAATGTGTGCAGTCATTTCTTCTCTCATCCATTTGTTGCCAACTTAACTGTTCCAGACATTGAATTTTGTGAAAATTAGTGAATAAACGCATATGAATGTGAAAGTTCGAGGAAAGGAAATTATTCTTCAAATGATAACAATAAAGTAAATTACATACTGAAGTTTAATTATGACCAGCAGAAAATTGCATGCATGAAAGACACACAACATGTCTATTCTGCAGCGCAGGTGGAAGACCAGATAGAAGTCAGCTACCACTGAAAAGCAGACGAAGTAGTGTCACCCTTTTTTTTCCATTGGAAACTTACAATAAAGATAGCTGGTATCTGACAGAATATCTATATTTTTACAATATCGATTTGAATGAACTTTGTGTTTAAATAATTAAAGAAAAGTAGTGCACTTACGCATTAGAGGCAAACTATATCCCCAGTATCAGTGAAAAAAGGGTATATTTTCTTAAGAAACATATCAGCCTCCACATCCCACATTGTCAATGTCACAATTACTCGCAGCTTACTGGACTCCTGCAACAGGATTAATGGCATAAACCTGTTCAACATTGGTATAATAGTCGTTTTTGTTCATGAGTTGTATCCAGTCACAACTAAATCTTTTATGGTATGATGTAATAAAACTATAATCAGTTTGAGACTCTATACGTCCACATCTATATTCCGCAATCCATGTTACTGTATGTGCTGGCAGAAGCTTCTCCCTTCATTTGCTTCAAATCCAGGCCATAAGCTCATGACATTTTTTAATTTTATCTCTAAAAAATGGTTCAAATGGCTCTCAGCACTATGGGACTTAACATCTATGGTCAACAGTCCCCTAGAACTTAGAACTACTTAAACCTAACTAACCTAAGGACATCACACAACACCCAGCCATCACGAGGCAGAGAAAATCGCTGACCCCGCCGGGAATCGAACCCGGGAACCCGGGCGTGGGAAGCGAGAACGCTACCGCACGACCATGAGATGCGGGCAATTTTATCTCTACCTGTAAACTTGTTTGTACAGAGAGTAAGAAAATTTCTCCTCCTGGCAGTGGCACTTTTTGAAAGACGAGAAAGCATTTGTTTTTTGGGTAAATGCGCTTCATCCAATGGTTTTCCAATGAGTAGATAATGTCTCTGAACTGCAATTATGGACGGTCTGCAACATACTCATTTGCTGATACTTTTAATTTTGCACAAAATGTGTTCCAATTTTTGTATTGCTCTCTCATTTGATGTGAGGAAACGAAATGAAGAACACGTTTGAGACCATAGTCTCTGGCATGCTGCTTGAATCTGCGCACTCAGTGTCCTGACTGGCTAACTTTCTATTCTAATTAAATCAGAAACAGCACAAACATATCGAATTTTCTTCTTAAAAATTATTTCTCAGTACAACCTACCCTGTAAAACCGTTTCAAAAATTTGACATTGGAAGCTAGCAAGGTTCAAACCTGAACCAATGGCTCAGAGTTTCGTACACTGACGTCTATGGTATGAGAACAACCAACATTAATGGTATCAGCTTTTGTAGCAGAACTGTAACTACTAGTCATACTATGGTCTTGGGAACCCTTATTTACTCAGTCAATCTTTGTCAGAATTGTTCATATAGCTGCGAAAACTGTGGGTTAAAATGCAATACAGGACCACCTGATCTACTATACAAGATTTCCTAACCATGTTATTCCATGTGCAAATACTTATGTGGTGGTTGATGTATCATTAATGGAGGCCAGAACCTTTGGTTTATGAAGCTGACTCAGGACGACAATGCTGCATGCAGAAGTTCGATTTGAAGAAAACATACTATATATGGTTATTGCAGCCAAAGGGGCATTTGTAAAGCTTCAGAAGGACATAATGTTAATCCAATTTTCTTAAATTATGATTGAAAACCAAGCATTCAAAAATGTATCTGTTTGCTTATCGCTACTGGTTTTGCACACTGTAGTACAGATGGCCAACGTGACGAAAACTTATTTCCGTACCATCTACAGAAAGTGCAAGATTTGGTGGAAAAGGGCTATCCATGCAGCAACTGCTATTTCTTGCGGTATTTAAACCAATGCATCGAAAAACCAAATTACGAAAGGATGATGTTGTGGGCAGATGAGGCACGTTTCACCAAATAAGAATCATTCAGGCAACATCTGTAACGATGAAATATGTGTGGAGCTTATGTTAATTCATATCACCATAATTTTAGCGTTAACATTTGGGCAGGTATCGCAGGCGACTGTCTGTTGGGTATGTCCTACTTCCTTCCCGTTTAGAGGGATGGAGTTACTTAGTGTTCCATATAAACGTCCTTCTCCTGAATTTAGACGTTCCTCTAGCTGTCCGTCAGGTTGTATACTTCAACATGACACCACATCGCCACATTTCGCTGTTGTGGTATGTGAACATTTGAAGTGCTGTAACCACAGAAGAACACAGGTGGTCCAGTTCTCTGGTCATCTCATTCTTCAGACCTTAACCTCTTTAGATATTTATCTTTCAGGGCAAGTGAAGAAAATTCTCAGTGCACTTGCAGTAGACACAATCAAAGAACTTCTTCAGAGGATGATTTTAGCCTTTAATGGAATCGGGGAAACTATTCATTACAGGAAGCTTGTGGGCTCCATGATTCAGTGTTGCAATGCATGCAATCACGTTGGAGGAGAACACTTTGAGCTGCTGTTGTGAAAAGTTATTGTTACGTTGATCATTTTGTTGTTGCATTAACGACCTGAAAAATCATCACATGTACTGCTTCATAATTAACATTTCCCTGTATTTTTTACATTTATATCTGTTGACTAAATATGAAGTTTATCGATTTTTCGTACTTATGCCCAAAGGTTCACTCATTACTGGAATTTTGTCAGGTGAAATCATAAGCAATTACTGAAAATTGCAGATATTGTGCCTTTTGGAACAAATGTACATTTTTGTGCCCAACTTCCCTCTAAATCAGCCACCCTTCAAAAAATAAACAGGAGAGATGAAAACGAAAACTATATCACAAAAACTGTTTAATGAATCATAACAAGTAGTGACATTCAGTAGGTTCTAACTCAGTTTTCGTAAGCCAGCTAACACGTCCCTTTCACTCACTTGTTCACTAACTCACAAAACCTTCCTAGAACCTACCAAATTTCACTACTATAGTTCACTTTTTTAGGTCTGACTCACTTATTTTCATTAAAAAATTTATTTTATAATGGAGTACTTAGAAAATTAAGAGAAATGTATATTTTTATTATTGCATACGCTTGTTATAAAAATAGCATTTTTTCTTACAAAAGATGAATGTAAGAAAATAAATTTAATATTTTTTATATAAGGTCCACATAAGAAAAAACTTAGTTCATACTAAAATTTTTCTGGCTCACTGGTTCAGTGTGTTTTATTATAAATGGTAAATGTACAAATAAATAAAAACTATTCTATTCCTTACCCAAAAGTTTCTGTAATATTTTCTTCTTGAACAGCCATGGGATTTTTATGAACTTTCAATTGCATACGTTTTTGAGATGACTCTTGACTATCTGTCTGCCACATTCACATGTAACTTTAATTTTCTGATATTCTTTGCCACATTCTTTACAATATCCATCTTTTTGATAATTATCATTACGAAATTCTTCAATTTTTTTATCTATAGAATTATTATATTGTTTTACCTGTTTGGTATTATCCATTTAAAGATTATCAAATTAGATTGGAAGAAAATTCCAGGTCCTCACACTTGAAAATTAATATTCTTGATAAAGTATTTTGTTTGACATTCTTAAATTTTTTAATTAACTGTATTTAATTTGTGATCCTTTAGTTTTCTGTTTGAAAATAAAATTTCATGATATATCTATTTTTCTGCAGGTGGTACTCCCAAAAAAATTTAAAGTTACCTTCAATCCATGATGTATTCTTAGATTATCCTTCACAATTTTTATAATTTTCAGTTTTAATACAGTCAAGAAATGGTTAGGTTCAGTTGAGTTTATATTATTTTCAAAATTTGTAGTTTGTAATTCGTTTGTCAATGCACTATCTACTAGATAATCATGAACTCTTCTTCTGTTTCTCGGTTTCTCAAATAAATAGTATAGAAAGTAAACAATTTTTCGTAATTTGTTCTAGTTTTCTTTACACAAACACATCTTTAGAAAATGTTTCAGTTTCATTATTTTGAAAAAAATTAATCGTCACTACCAATTTTATAGTGACAGAATTGTTTCCAAACACATTCACATTTCGCTAGGTGATGTCTGTTAATAAATCTGATTACAACAGCTTAATTTAATGCAATATAAACTCTTAATTTTTGTCCTTTACAATAATCAAGAAGTTGAACAACCTGAATTTGTCCATTTGACCTACGTATGTACAGAACATATAATTTATTAAATTTGTTAAAAAATAACTTTCAAAATACGTTATTTTTCATGCATTGTAAAGCACACTTTTTATATTTTTTAGTATGTTTATCTTCATGTGAAGGATTTATGTGAAAACAACTTAAATATTTTATTTCTTGATAAGTTTTACTTTTTTTAAAATTTGTATCAGTTTCTTTATTTTTTATCTTTATTCACTGATAATATTATTTTTTTAAGTATTTGGCTCAGAATTCGCTGTAAATTATTTTTATAATAACAGTTAGGCATATTTTTCCCACATACACAAGGAATTCGTTTTCTGTTTCTCACACGATTTACCCATTGTGTACAGATTTGTTCTATAGTCATGTTTTGTGTATTTTGTGAAGTAAAATTATGACTTGACTTGTCAGTGTTAAAATATTTCCACAATTTGGTTTAGATTGCTTCCATTCATGTAGTAAAAAAATATCAGATTTGTGAAAAAGTTTTTTAATAATTTTAATAATTAAATCATGTGTACCAGCACTGACTAATTTTGTGAATTCATTGTATTTGTAGAAAGTATCATCCTTGAGAAAATACAAAAATCTATTAACATATATAGATGCAGAATTCATTCTTGTAGATAACCCTGAAAATTGTCGAGTTATAACAACTCACATTTTATAAGTAAAATTACATTCATCTAATTCCACATAGAAAAGTTTGTTAAAGAATAAATACAAGGTTTTTACTTAAACCTTTACTAGATACTGACTTCGGATATCTGGATATTAATTGTAAAATTTGTAAATTTGACATGTATATCATATTGCCAACAAACAATATAACTTCACTACTTGGTCTTTGATATATTCCATCTATTTTTTTAAAATCTTGCAGTAAAAGTTTTAACCTACTTCTAATTACTTGTGAATTCATATCATCAACACCCGCTCGTTGTAAACATATATGACTCCCTTCACAGTTACTAAGTAATCAAATGATTAATTTCACATAGTGTGTTGACTGATTCATTTAAATTAACTGTTGGTGTAACTACTGTAGATTTTGATATCGTCAGTTGTGTTGAGATTTTTTTGCCAAATAAACTTTGAATAGCATCAATATTATCGTGAAATAATTCTAAATGTGAAGTATTATCGTATGGGTACATCTGAATTATATAAACCTAATTAGTGACCAATTTAATGAAGTTAAATTTCAAATAAATATTCTTTGATAATTAGGAGTATTTTTATCAGTTTTATCAGTTTCTCATCTATATCCATATGTATTTGTACAGGATCATATTCATATTTGGAAAAAAGGCATGACCTAACACATTCTCTCTTCAACTAGATCCTTTGAACATCGATGACAAGATATTTAATATGTTTATAACCGTCTTTTACTTGTGATTACAATATTGGGATTAATAAAATCATGAACAGACTGAATATCAATATATTTTTTTCATAAACGAAATGTCACATCTGTTACTTCTAACATTTTTTATTTACTCCTTCATATTTCCATTTTTTATTTTTCCTATTCCATTTATACATACTAGTTCTATAACTACCAAATGAATTTTGTATAGCACATCTAGGTCTATGCATAAAATTAAAATTTCTTTAATTAATTCACCAATTATCTCAAGGTTGTGTGTTACTTGAAATAACATTAATGATTCTCTGTATAATTCATCAGTCATTTGAGTTATTTCAGTTATTTATGGAATACTCAAATAACAAAAAAACCAATGTACATTTTACTACATAGTTTTTTCATCACTAATTACAATTTTCACAAACAACATGTAAGATTAATCTAAACCCAAGCATCAATGATATTTACTAATCAATCTGCCTCTGATATATATACTTAATTTTTATTAATAAAATAATAATAATAATTATAACTTGTGTATGATAATTGATGAAAAATAATTCATGGTTTAATACAAATCAAGTTTCTGATTTTTTGTAATATATACAATCTAAGAAAGCAATTCTAGACTTTGTTCAAAAAACATTATAATCGTTTGAAAATCTTGATATCCTCATTTCAAGGCTACCTAAAAATATACAAAATTCTACAAAAATTATCAATGAACCTGGTTTATAAACTATAGTTATGAGATCCAAAATACGTTTTGCAGAAAATTTTCAAGATTGGGTTTATGAAGAAGTTTTACCTTCAATTCGAAAACATGGGGAATATAAAATTAAAAAGAAATAAAAGAGATGTTTAAAGGTCAAATAACTCATTTAGAAAATTTAAATAGAGTTTCAGAATATCACATTGAAAATTTAAATGGAATAGTAGATAAAGCTAAGGAAAGTTTACATGAAGAAATGCATAAATAAATAGTTAATTAGCTCACATTGTTCCTCAAACAGTTAATGAAAATGTAACGCCAATTTTTATTCATTCATAAATATTTGATGAAATTGGTGAATATGATTATTATGTCATTAGGATACAACGAAAAATTTACAAAGACAATTGTATAGAATTGGTTATAGGCATGCAAATTGTAAGGAAATGTTAAGATTTAATTAAAAATTCTTAAAATCAAATTTCATAAAAATTATGCCATGAGATGAAAGAAACTTTAAGAATTATATGTTGGCACAATTATTTTAAATGTTTACACACAAGAAAAATTGATTAATAATATAAGTATACTGATAAAAATGCAGTTTGCATTCTTTTAACAACTTCTCTACAACATGGACAAGTTTTTTATATTGTCAACTATTAACAGCACACTCTTTGTGAAAAATTTGATTACAGCTCTAGTATTATGATTATACAAATTTGGCCATTAAAGACCGTGAAAACAGTTACTTCTTGCACTTCTGGGAAGTCTTCATTCTCTCAGTCCACACTTCTTTCATTCTTTCGCTGATGGCGGCTTTTCTCTCTTCAGACCATTTAGTTCCACTACTCTTCTTAATTTTCACACCGAAACCCGTGAATGAATTCAGTTTTTTTCTAAAAAGGTTTCTGTTAAATACTGTTTCCTGATCTATGTCCATTTATTTTAGCTCTATTTTATAAATTAGTAAATATCATTATGTAAGCATAGGGAACACTCATAACTTTTAGATTGTTCCACTATTTCATAAGGCTTAAATATTTTTTTATAAAATATTCAGATAGTTCTTGCTATTTTAAAATAAATTCCCTGTTTCAATACCTCACCACCTTATATATATTCCCAATCAACTTTATCTTTTAATTCTCTAATAAAATCTTCTGCCAATTTTTGATATTAGCAAATTTCAACCCATCAGTGTTATCTATAAATTTTCTAGTTATTGTCAGATCATTCTTGTTCATCTGAAAGTGCATCCCAATTAACTTTATCTTGAAATTGTCTCACAATGTCTTGAGATAACTCATGATGTGTTCAAATATGTTTCAAATTAACTTTATCTTGAAATTCTTTAATATATTCTTCAGACAATATTTGTTAATGTGATATATCATCCAAATTATCGCAATTTAATTTACTTTGAAATTGTGTTCTAGAATCTTCAGATAATTTTGTAAATGATGATATATCAACCCAACTTAATTTATCTTGAAATATATCAAAACCTTCAGGTAAAGACTATATGCCTAATTTACTTTATCGTCATATTATCTTATAAAACTATCAGATAACATTGTTTATGTGGCATATCTTCCCAGTTTAATTTATCTTGACGTTCTAATATAAAATTTTTAGAAATATAATATCTCATAATTAAATGATTTCAATTATATACAGAAACTGGATTTTCCTTTTTAATGTAATCAAAAACTATGTTTTCAGACGTTCCATTGTTAAATACAAGTTAGTTAGTTGTTTAAAATTTAAATCTTTACACAAAATTTGAGTCATCTGATTAGGCTGTTTTCCTCTAGCTTTCAGTTCACTCATCTGATTGTTATTGTATAATTATTACTATTATTCTTAATAACATCAATAGGCAGTTTTTTCTATTTTAGAATAACCTATATGTCCTAATTCTTTTGCTCAAGATTCAATATGTTTACCTTTATTTTTTTTAGATTTGCCATTTATAAATAATTTTTATTAGATTTGTAAAAAAGAATTCGAAAAGGTCCATATCGAAATTTCATATGGGTAAAGCTTTACCTACCTGGAATAATATATAATTTATTAACCATAAAAACAATTACAAACCTTCTCTATATGAAATTTCAGTAGATCCTAGTGCAACATCTACAAATATTTGTAATAAGTGGATCGAATTTCAAGTACATCTAATGCTGTTGTCGGTAGTTCAGAAACATTTATGCTGAATATTTTTGAATTTATTGAGGGAAAGAATTATCAGTTAACTTCATGTCATTGGCTTAAAGATATATGAATTCCTGCACTCGAGGAGCAAAATGTTTTCCTTGCAAATGATTTAATCTTTCTGTATGGAACTCCAGGGGTCAGTTGTTTGACTCCTGAATATTTTAAGCAAAATAATAAACATTATGTTAAATTTCTTAAACATAACATATACTATCATATACAAACATTAAACATGATAGTCCACTTGCTTTAGAATCTGAATACATTCAAGATAAAATAAAAATTTTTGCACCAACTAATCTTGTTCAAAAGAAAAGGATTATATGAATAGTTGATGATTTTAAAGAATCGGTAATTACATTCAGTACATGACAATGTAAACAAGTGATAAAATGTTTTTTAACTGTAGGAAAAAAATTTTAGGTAACATGAAATATACGAAAGAATATGAAACTATTCAAGTCGAACAACCTGCAATCGAATGTGAAAACAGACTAAAAATTGAAGAAGAACAAAAACAACCAGAAAAAGCCAAAAATATCAACTAATAACAAAAAATGTCGCAAATAGAAAAGAATATCATCTATGCAGTAACTTCAAAATAACAACATATATTTTATCATTGTGATTGTATCTCCGTATGTAGGCCACTGTCAACAAAATATTTTCGCATTCAGAGGAGAAAGTTTGTGACCGGAATTCTGTGAGAAGAATCCACCATATGGAAAAACGCCTTTCTTTTACTGACATGCACCCCAGATCCTGTATCATTTCAGTGACACTCTCTACGCTGTTTGCTGATAATACAAAATGTGCTGACCTTCTTTGAACTTTTTCGATTTACCAAAGTAATACAATCAACGAGTGAGCAAATGGAATACCACAGACTAACTCAAGAACTCCTAAATGCATGTCATACCTTCCCACCGTGAAACAGACGCAGTTCCAAGGGGAAAAATGAGAACAGAAGCCAAGAGCAGGGCCATGTAGGCTAGAAGGTCCTATGATAAGGGACACCCACATCGCCCGCTGACCGCCAAGACCACCCCCATGCCCATGTTAAAAGATAGAGCCCTCCAGAAGAACAGTATAGATCTTACGAAAACACTAAAAAGGCCACATCAGCTGCAAGTTTTAGCGTGAGACTATACACGTCTCTGTTACGTAGCAAACATTAAAAACATTGCCCCACGACGAAATGTATAACGTTTCTCATTGGATAGATAGAATTTTTGTAGGTGGAGCTTAAGGTTAACATTGAGACGCTGATTGGTCAGTTGAAAACACAGCCAGATACGTTTTTCTTAAACAAACTTCGGTAAATTGTAGTAAGGAGAAGTTCGAGAGAGTTGCTACCAAAACGGCGAGTTGTGTGGAGCTGCGGCGCCCGGCGCCCCCTGATCCTGACTAACCACTGACAGGGTAATAAACGCAAGCGATGCCACATAAGAGTGCATAAGGCTTCACTCATAACTGCAGAAGTCTCATCTGTTACATCCCCTTTCTATGTAATACTAATGTCGATCGTCAATTAAACTTCATGGTATTCACATTTGCTACTTGAAATTAAAATCTGAAATGCGATGATTTTTCTGTTATATAATTATTGAGAAGCCACATCAGCCACTGTAATTTACGACAAGTTAAATAAGTAATGAAAGATAATTGAGGGTCACTGTTGACCAATTTTGATAGTTTTCTCTTTTATGAAACTTAATTTAAACCTAGATTACAGATGTGATATGGCATAGGTCATCCTTCCATCCATTATAGAACTTGGAAACCCATTCAGGGAATATTCGTTCACATTTTTGTTGAACACAGTTGGCTTTTATCATCCTGTATTAAAACATTTCCTTTTATCGATAGTGCCAATCATGAACAATTTTTTGTGAGTAGAATAAAAATTCCAATGGTAGACTTAACTGATTTTTCGACATTATTTTACCAGCTATCTAAAAACAGGAAAGGGTTGAACCCCTTCCACTGAATTTAGTTAGTATTAAGATTCTTTTACAGGGAGTACAGTGGAGCTGATGCTGAAATCATTAAGTATTTGATTAGATCATCGCTAGTCTCACTGACCTCTTCTGAACTCTACATGTCATGTTTGGTCTGGTGTCTCCTTACCAGCAACAGGTCCCAGGTTCAAACTAATCAATTCCTTAAAAAACACGCTCAGAGCGTCGTTGTGCAACAGTGGTGGGGAGACACGACTTAGAACAAACAGACTCCATGCAGAATGTTAGATTTTATCTGGTAAGGATCTGAAAGTCCACAGCAGTATTCTAAAAGCATACAGAGAACATAGTGTAGGCAGTCTGCTTAGCAGATCTGTTACATTTTCGAAGTTCCCTACCAATAAAACGCAGTCTTTGGTTAGCCTTCCCCACAACATTTTCTATGTGTTGCTTCCAGTTTAAATTGTTTGTAATTCTAATTTTAATTTATGGCCTTTAGATTTGATTGATTTATCATGTTACCAAATTTTACTGGATTGCTTTTAGCACTCATGTGGATAACCCCACACTTTTCGTTATTTAGGGTCAACTGCCAGTTTTTACACCATCTATATATCTCTTCTAAATAGTTGTGCAATTTATTTTGATCTTCTGACGACTTCATTAGTCGATAAACGGCAGCACCATATGCAAATAACCTAAGACAGATGCTCATATTGTCGCCAAAATCATTTATATAGATAAGGAATAGCAAAGGGCCTTTAACATTACCTTGATGACTTTCTGTCAGTTATTAAGAACTGTGACCTCTTTGACAGGAAATCACAAATCCAGTTACATAATTGAGACGATATTCTATAAGCACCTAATTTTGCTACAACTCGCTTGTATGACACAGTGTCAAAAGCCTTCCAGAAATCCAGAAATATGGAATCAATCTGAAATGCCTTGTCAATAGCATGAACTCACGACTAAAGTGAACAGTAAGTTATATGATAAAATTGTATTAGATTATCTGACTAGAGAGGAGCTAACTCCAATTATTTCTGAAATGTAAGGAGAATATCCTGATCAAAATAATATAATTGTTGGATGTGAGGTCCGCCAGTTATGCAAATCACCGTTTTTCTCAGTACCCAAACACGTTTTGGCACCACTGTGCCATCATCAGTCGGTTTTCATTTATATTTATTCTGTAATGTGAACATTTTTGTTGAATGACTATAAAATTATGTGCATTTTTGTTGAATGACTATAAAATTATGTGCATTTTTAGTTCAAACAACAGATCGTTTCTTTTTGTAAATACTGTTACATTTGGTGTGCATGAGTGTTCTGGATCACTTGTGTGTTAGTTACAATATGTAGCTTGTCATCTGCAACCAGATGATGTTGATGAGAATTTTTTTTTTTTTGCTAGCAGTCAACCTATCTTCTAGAATGTAATTCAGATTTTTGCCATGTTTTCACGCCTATATTCGTTTTTACTTGCGTTTTTGTGTGGCAAGTACTTCCGTTCTCCGCATAATGCTGAAGTGGTGTGTACACGTAACTATAACAAGTATTTTTCACAAATAACGTAATAAAACACTTTACACTTCACCAGAACACAGTGTGATTGTGGTTTGTTATGTGTCCCTGCCCAGTCAGTGTTCATTTGTTCACCAGACAGTTTGGCGCCAAATTTGAATTTTGGTTGCATTTCGTTTTTGCGTGTGTGTGTTTGTTTGCATTTTATGTTTGTGTGTGTGTGTGTGTGTGTGTGTGTGTGTGTGTGTGTTTTCTGTGCGCTTCTTAGCTGTGTGTGTTGCCTTTTATATGGTATTCCTTTTCTGTGTAAATGGTGTGTCTTTGCAGATTTTAGTTTATCTAATTTTCGTGTGTGTGTGTGTGTGTGTGTGTGTGTGTGTGTGTGTGTGTGTGGACTTAATCCGTTTGTGCTGTTCCGACGACGAGGTGAAAGAAGAGGTTCATAACTTTCTGAACAGCAGGTCGGTGAACTAGTATGACATGGGCATACAAAAACTGCCACAGCGTCTACAAAAATGAGTCGACAGAAATGCTGATTATGTCGAAAAACAGCTAAATGTTCAAGCTGTAAACTGATGTAAACCATTGTAGAAATAAACAGGTCTAAGTACTTATAAAAAGTAGGAGACCTTACTTTTGGGATTACCCTCGTAATTTTAGAAATTTAGGTACCTTATCTGAAGTTTCCGCTAAATGTGCAAACATTCTCAAAATATCTATCTTAATTTATCATGATTAATATTCTTGAAGTGCGGGGAAAGAAAGGATGACGATGCCCTATGAAAGAGGATTTTGATGGCATTGAGAAGAGAACATGAAACTAAAATGAACAACCAGTGACAGAAGAAAGTGATTGTATCGACAAGGCATTAGTCTTTGGAATATGTATGTATTTAAGTTAGTCTAGCTCACAAACATAGCACATGCTCACCTAGCTTAAATTTGTCACTTCTGAAACAGGGACAGTGTAACTGTTACTGAGTGTTTGAACAACTGATAACATGGGGATGCATAGATGTCTGTGCATTACCTCATTTTACCGTTTCCAAGTGCTGATTACATTTACTGATTTTCAAAAATAATACAGTACTTTGTTTTAGTAGAAATGTTTTAGAGATTGTATCTTTTCCTGAAAATGGATATTAGAAGTAATCAGTTAAAAACACAAATTGCCAGTTTGTGGTACCCTGGAACCAAACGCCAACAACTGCTGAAATGCATGAACTAACTTAAGTTAATAGTAAAATGGGCTCGTTTTTCGATTTACTCCTTCTGTTCTCCACATCAAATACACATGCTAGTACTATTAGTGTCAGTTGTTCTCATAGCATAGATAGTAGCGCACCAGGCTGCTGACCTCGCTAATGTTCAACAAACTCCTGTGTTCTTTTCTTTAATTCACTTTTAGCTACCTAAATGAAGAATACCTTTGGCAACACCGCCTCTGGCAGGTTGCTTGTTTTTGCGCCAGCAACGACAAGATTGACTAACTTCAATGCTAGCTAAATAGGAAATAGCCCAATGTATTGAATACTTTCCTTAACAATCATTTGTCAGCACAATGTACCCCGCAACACTCTTACGACTTTTCAGATTGTGTCTGACCACCCTGTACACACACACACACACACACACACACACACACACACACACACACACACACACACACACACACACACACAAAGATATATACACCGCCAAAATAAAATAACCAGTGCATTCAAGATTTATTGTTGCAACAGTACATGTAGAGTATGTGAAATGATTACATTTACAGTTCAATAGCACACATGGTTCTGAGGTTCCAGGTATCGACCCATGCTGAAACACCCATGTTAGTATATGGTATCACCTTGAACCTCCCCCTCACTTATCGACCTTAATGACAGTGAAAAATTAAACCGCGTGTACCTAATGGAAATTTGGGAAAAGCAATCGTCACCGAAGTTAATCTGTCGGTAAAGAGGGAGGAAAGGGTTACATCTAAATGAAAGGAAAAATGCTAATGAAACTGGTGGAAATTAATTTTGAAATAGGGGTAAAGTTAATAAAGAAAGTAAATGTGCGGCCATTACGTTAACAATCAACTAGCGGTAATTAGATATTTGAGATTTGGGGAAATTATGGTCGCCAGTCCTAAGGACAATTACTATAGTAACTGAAAAAGAAAGGTTATTACACATATAATTAGCACTAGAAGCGTGGCAACTGGAGGTTGACACGTGTAGTGTGAAAACTGAAAGTTTGTCAGAAGTAATAAATTTCGCTACATTCTGACTTAATTTAGCAAAAGAATTAACAAAACCAGAAAATCGAAAGTTAATTTAGTGACTGAAGTTAATAGTGAGCTTTCTTTCTGAAGCACATCGAAATTCAGTAAAATACGGTTAGTCTTGGACTACCTCAACAATCATTTCAAAAGCAACTTGAATCTACACAATTTAGAAATAAGAGATTTTACCTTGAGCTTGAATTAAATGATTCTGAACAATTAACAATACGTACCAAGCTGAGCTGCAGTCACAGGTAAGCTGAAATACGGTAACAAAATTCACACTCTTAATTTGTGCTTGTGTAATCTAAATATTGTAGCCAGCTATGAATACTTTAACTGAACTTTGAAATTAAAGCAGTGAAAGGGAATTATGCTGGCGTTTGAATTTCAACGACACTCGGGTTCATTTCGGAAAAGGAAGGGACCCTGCTTGGTAATGCAATTGGGACAATGAGCAACAAAGGTTCATGCTAAGTAGCTGTAATTTTGTGATGCAACAATTTAAAAAGTTTGAAAAGCTGAGGTCTTCCATAGAGTTCTAAAACTTTACGTGCTTCCAGTCTTCCTTGTTGGTTGATTGAAGGTTTGAAGCCGTCGATCGAGGATGTGGCGACAGTCACTCATTGTCGGCCGTCGCTGTTGCAGAAGCTGGATGTTGGCGCGCCTTCTTCTCGACACGGTCACCAGACGAAACGGGCTCTTGATGTGCGCCAGCTAATGCTTCCCGTCCGTGACACCATGTCAGAAACTATCATCGCAAGTCGAGCGCAATGACATGCTACCAAACCCCGAAAGCGCGGCAACTCGCGGGAGCTTCACACCACACACCTGCTCCACTCGCTACTCCAGCCAGACTCTCTCATGCTCTGCCCGCGCTCCACGCAGCAGAGTTAACACTACCAAAGATCCTACACACTTTGATTCTTCACACGACCTATCGATGTAATCGTTCGATAGCAGTTTTCCCTAGGCAAGACCCAGCGTAAAAATACAAATAATCTTTACACAACAAACCAATTATACATCGACATAAATGCATAAATATATATACATATATATACAAATAGTAAAACAATTACAATATGTAAAGACACAGAAATATCATATATTCAGGTAGCAAAAATAAGGAAAACAAATTATAGTACAATAGATGGAAATAGGAGGATATGCATTTCCGGCGTTACACGTGCCCCACATTGTCTGAGGATGTTCGTGTAACGTAAACAGACTCAGAAAATGTCCCAAAAAAGAAACAGCGGAAATGCATATGCTCAAAACATCAAAAAAATTTAGCATTCGTCTAATTAACCATAAACCAATTTTTAGACAATAATAATTGAGTGGAGACACTCCTAATCTTATTCCACTCTGTCATCTTGCACAAAATAAAACAGGTTTACAACATATCAAAATTCACAGAAAACATAGAAAATGGTTTAGCTATTCCAAAATCATTAAAATTCATAACATTATAAGAAATGGAATACTATTTGCAAAATTAGAGCGCATGATCATAAAAACAGATAGATCAAAATACGCAAATAAATAATTAAATAGACTACACATTTTATATAACCTTTTCTTAATTAATACTCTAGCCATGAGAGTCCACTTAATGCTAAACAAGAAAATAATATTCAGCAGATCGAAAAAACCATAAATATTGACAGTACAATTCTTTCAGCTGTCCTGGAAGAAAAACAATTCCGCCTTCCGTACCCGCAAGTACAAAGAATGCCGACAGCGGCACAAGAGCCGACAGTGGCACAAGAGCCGACAGCGGCTTCGCCTCGCAAGTATTGTTGCGCCCGCCTGTGCGTCACGCTTGATCTCACTCGCCTGTGTTACGGCATTTCCAGAACGTCCGTTTCTCTTAATTCTTTAGGAAAAACTCACTCCCGAGTAATCTCAAGGAGTCCATCAATACTATCACAGTGGATAACTCAACACTGTCCATCATCACACGCATGTACTAGCCTGAAACTTAAAACAGCGTCTAAGTACATCGGCAGTGACTAGTAAAACACATATTCATGAAATCTTACAGCTAGTTACAAAATCATATTTACATTCCTCAATCTACTGTGACTCAGCTGAAAACTCAAACTAGCAGCTTGGATTTTTCAACTGACAAATAATCACTCTCTCTTAAGTCATTTAGTAAAATTAATTACTTATTAATTACAACTTCTTTAATGTCCTCTTGGTCAGGCAAAAGCATGGCAATCTAGCAAATCGTTTAAATCTTACACTCTATATTTACATACTGTACAAATTACCCATTCTGTGGTATTAATCAATCCTAGGTTGGTACAATTTCAAGTCTACAATATTCCGTATACCTAATCGTTTTCCAGAGCTTGGATACTCTAAGCAATAAGCATTTGTGTGAGGTATACCAATGACTTTATATGCTCCATTATAAACAAACTTAAATTTAGAGATTTCATTGTCTATCTCGCTCGATTTCTCATGAGCTTTTACAAGTACTAAGTCTCCGATCGCAAACTTAGCAAAACGCGCTTTAGCGTCATGACGACGTATGCGAGCATCGGCTTTAAGCTTCATTACTTCTCGCAAACGATCTTTTTTCACACCAATACTAATGTCAATCCGTGGAGGGAATTTGATTATCTCTTCCACTAAACTTTTACTTTTGTCATCCAACAGGATTTCCTCTGGAGAAAATCCCGTCGATTCATGTCTCAAGGTGTTCATAATTCTCTCAAATATTGCTACATATTTGCCCCATGCCCTATGGTTGTGATGGCAATAGGTACGGCACAGTCGGCCTAGCTCGCGCATATACCTCTCAGCGGGATTCCCAGCCGGACAATAAGCTGAAATATGGATCACCTCGACCCCATTACTTTCCATGCCTCCATTCCACAACTTAGAAGTAAATTGTGCCCCATTGTCTGATAGAATCGCCTTGGGCTTACCAATATGAACAAAATAATCGTTCACAAGCTTGCTATAGACCGCTTTGGCTGTAGCTTTCCTAATCGGGTATAGTTTGATGAACTTGGAAAAAGCTTCTAGCACTACTAAAATGTAGGCAAAGTTTCCTGATGACTTGGGCAGAGGTCCATACAAGTCCACGCACAGTAACTCAAAGGTGTCGTTAGGCCTTATACTTTGCATAGGACCACGACTCGTACAGTTGGTAACCTTCACCTTCTGACATAAATCGCAAGTTTTCACTCTGTCAGTAACTCGTTTTAACATGTTGTTAAAATGCACTACTTCACTCAGCTTTTCCGTACATTTCTTTGGTCCACAGTGACCATACGCCAAATGGTAGCAGTCTATTATTTCCGTGACATATTTGGTGGGCCAGCATACCCGCCAAATATTACTATCTTCACCCTTACGTATGTACAAGATATGATCGTATATCTTGTAATACTTCCTTAATTTCTCTCCTTCTGGACTCTTTTCATCATATCGGGTTTTCACAATATTTAAACAACCATCCTCGTTCTGATGACGACGTAGATTCTTACAGATGTTCATTATTAATTTACGTCCCTCAACTTCTTTAAAATAGTACAATTTGACCACTCCATCTGCCTCATCTTTCAATACACCTTGATTAGACTCTGGCAACCGCGACAGCGCATCCGCTACGCAATTGTCGGTCCCTTTTACGTAACAGATGTCATAGTTAAATTGCTGTAAATACAGCGACCACCTAGTCAGTCTTTCGTGAAGTAGTTTACAATCATTCAGATAAGTGAGCGCCTTATGGTCCGTATGAACAATCACCTTACGGTCCCATAGGTAACCCTTGAACTTCTTGAATCCCCACACGATAGCGAGACACTCTTTCTCAGAAATCGTGTAGTTTCGCTCACTTTTTGATAAAGTTCGACTCGCGAACGCTATCGTCCGGTGTTCCTTATCCTCTCCTTTACCAACTTCTTAGAACAGTTCTACCCCCACCCCGTAATTCGACGAATCCGTTCCCAGATGGAAGGGTAGCGATAAATCAGGATGAAATAGTATGTTAGATCTTAACAACTCGTCTTTTAATCTCTCGAAAGCGGTCTGACACCCGTCAGTCCACACAAACGGAACATTTTTGCGTAAGAGGTTATTCAAATTTTCATCATTAAACACTTGTCCTTTTACAAATTTATGGTAAAATCCTGTGAGCCCTAGAAAACTTTTTAACTGTTTCCTAGACTTGGGTGGAGGACAATTCCTTATTGCCTCTAGTTTCTCTGGGTCTTTCGTAATACCAGCAGTGGTAATTACATGCCCTAAAAATTTCAGTTCCTGCTTCATAAATTCGCATTTCTTTAGCTTTAGAGTCATTCCGCCACGGCGCAACGCTCTAAAAACTTCATCTAACAGGTCACAATGGTCATGCCAAGTGGCATTGGCCAACAATAGGTCGTCAACATATACAGTTAATCTTGAACTCAAAGCCGGTCCTAGCACTTTATCTAGGGCCCTGATGAATACGGACACAGATATATTAAGTCCAAACGGCAGTACTCTATACTGATAACACCTGCCCGCAAACAAGAATGCGGTGTATGGCCTAGATTCTTCTTCGAGTTCTATTTGCCAGTAACTAGCCGTCAGATCGAGGCTAGTCATGAACTTAACGTCATGAAAACGTTGCAAAATCTCCTCCATACTCTCTGGTCTGTCTGTTTCGCGTTGAACGACCCTATTCAACGTGCGTGCGTCAATCACAATACGCACACTACCATCCCGTTTTCCTATAATGACCAAACCGTTATTGTATGGACTCGTACTTCTTTCAATCACTCCCCATTCGATCATCTTATCTATCTCCCGTTGCACTGCTTCCTTTTTGGACAGCGGTATAGCATACGGTCTCACGAAGAATGGTTCGTGCGGGATTACATGCAACTTGCATTTATATCCTTCCACAAGTCCCGGTTTGTCTGAAAACACACTCTTATTCCTCATTATTACTTCATACAGGCCTCGTCTTTGTTCGTGTGTAACGTTTGACACACCGTCTACAATACTTTCCAATTCACCTTCTATATTGTCAATGCCGAGATTCCTCACATTACAGTAGTTCAAATTCATACCTACGTCAATACCATTCAGCCAGTTAACAATGTGTATAGGCTGGTATTGCCTATGCACACCGTCTTCTGCCTCGTCAAAACTAACTACTATTGTTTTATCTTGGGACGTACATGTCAAAGTTTTGCTTTCGCAATTAATCACTGCACGGAACTTTAATAGCCAATCTAACCCGACAATTACTTCCGTAGTTAAGTCTGGCACGACTACAAACTCTTGCTCAAATCGTGCCCCACATATCTCGAAGTTGACAAAAATCTGTTTTGTGACCGGTTTACTGGCCTTCCCAGTAGCACCGATAATTTTCACTCCTGTTATTGGCATAACTACGATTTCGGGTCTGTCTTTCAGTAACTCAAATATTTTCATAGATACAGCACTCAATTCTGCACCGGTGTCAATCAACACGTTTAGTTGTAGGTCGTGCATATTAACAGACATTACTATCTGTCTACACTTGTCTGTTTCATTATTTTCCCACAGTAAATCCTCGTCTATATCCAGGTCATTCCAGAAAAAACCATCCGGCTTTGATCCTAAATTCGGCTTATCTGGCGGCTTTTTCAGCCTCTGTTCACATACAGTTTTAATTTCAACACGTTTGTCCTGAGGCTTAGTCTGTAGCTTCGCCTCCAATACCGAAACCTTTTCCTGTAACTCGTCAACTAGTGAGTGTTGCTTTGCTATCAATTCACTAATTGTCACCTTTGTTGATTCCTCTTTGGACAGACTGATCTCATCTGCCAATCTACCTGGAGGAATGTGCCCAGTAGCATCTGAAATTACTTCCTCTGGATCTGCGCAACCCACACTGCTACCGCCTGACCGCATAACGTCAGCTCTAACCTCATACACGCTGTAATCTACGTGCTTTTCTACCAATCGTGTCAGGCTATCAGTAAAATTTTCGTAATCTTTCTCCTTAATACTCCCGCAATGTTTAAACTGGAGGTTTGCGTCGGATGAGTCGGCTACTTCTACCACTACGACTTTCGGTAAGGTCTGCCGGTTAGGGCCAGAACTTTCCGTTACTACTTCAACATCCAACTCTTGTGGGACGAGACACGACGAATCTTGCTCGTGCTCCCCATTAACATCAACTATTTCTAGTAAAGTCTGCCGGTTAGGGCCAGAACTTTCTATCATTTCACAAACACTATCTTCCTGCGGGACGAGACGCGGCAAATTCTGCCCGCGCTCTCCATAAATACTTATCCCGTACAGGCCCCAATAATCTCTTAGTTCGTCGTATAAGCGACCGAACTGCCTTAACCAGACCTCATCCATCTCTGCATCCCCTCGCTCAATGACGGACGTGTTATCCGACATCTGATCTTCTCTCAACAATTGCGAATCATTCTTAAACTCAATCTCCAGTTCCGCTGTGGGTATTACAGCTGCCACTTTATAATCGATTTCCGGAACACTACTTAAATTGTTCTCACTGACAGTGAATGTATTTTCTACTGCCGTGTATACAGCTGATCTACTACTTGTGGGCGCACTCCTTTCTCTTAACACTGGCACACTCTCCCGCCGTTGATTATTCCATACGGAATTTTCATAACGACGACACCTGGGTTTTCTCTTGTTATTGGGCCTCCAAAATTTCTCCACGCCCGGTCGGCCCCTCACCGGCGCGGCTAATGGTTTCCCTGTCTCGTCCCAGCAGATACGCTCCCCGGATGCTGCTGAGGCGGCTGATCACACCCTCTGGCGTTATTACTCTTCTGTGAAGCCCGTATCACGTTAGTATGACACTGGTTTCCGTCATTCCTATTATTATTTGCATTGTACCGATTGTTATTACGGTCCGAACCATTATTGTTATTGCTGCCATGGTTGCGGTATGCATTATTCCCATGGTTATCGTTGTTGTGGTTGCTGTGGTACCCGTTGTTGTTACCACGGCCTCTACCACTGTCGCGATTATTGCGCCAATTGTCCTCGTCCTCCACTCTTTCCAGGAAATCATTTATTGTTCTGTAATTGCTTCCTACGTAGTGTTTTGTATCATCTGGAAGCTTTTTGTAGAGTTCCCAGACTATTTTGGATTCCGTGCGGCGATCACGCAAGTATTCCAACTTGCGGATCCAGCCCTCACAAAACTCCTTCATCGAACCGCGCGAATTCGCATCGAAAGGCCTCGATACGACAAATTCGCGCCAGACACTTTGCTGTTTTTGCTCTGACCAGTATTCAGCCAGAAACAAATTTTTAAATTCGTCAAAAGTCAGGTTCGTAATGTTGAGGTTTAAGCCCCAACGCTTGGCATCACCAGCCAACACATCAATAATCGCATAAATTTTTCTCTCATTAGTCCATGATCTGGGTAAAACCCTATCACAATTCTTAATGAAATCCGTCGCGTGTATACCGCCTTTTTTCAAGGGGTCGAACCGCTCCTCTTTCGTCAGCAATTCCGAACTATGTGCATAGATTGGCACATAGCTCTGTTTTTCGTCAAGTTTCTTTTCTAATTCCGACACTCTCGTAATTACTTGGCAAGTGGTTGTCGCAAGCGTTTCTACTTCCCTTTTTTTCTCTTCGCAGGTATTAGCCTGCTTCGTCACTTTGGTATCTACTTCGGATACTAAAGCCTTTAAAGTTTCCACCTTCTTTTGATCCTCTTTTTTCACTAATTGAATTTGTTCCGTCACCTTATTCTCGATGATCGGAGCAACTGATTCTCCTACACTTTTCTCGATTCTGCTAATTTCGGAATTAAAACGAGTATTTATGCTCGCAATTTCCGCCTGAACGCCTATCATTTCCTGTTTAAGATTACCGATTTCGGTATTAATTACAACAATATCTTCTGTGATTTTATCAACTTTAGTGTTAACAACTCCAACATTGTTGATAACAACGTTAATAGCTTTGTTCTGATTGTCTAGCATCCGTTCAAATTTTTCAGACTGAGCTTCTTGCTTGGCAGCCCGAGCTTCTTGCTTGGCAGCCTGAGCTTCTTGTTTGGCAGCCTGAGCTTCTTGCTTGGCAGCCTGATCTTCCTGCTTGGCCGATTGACTCTTGATTTCGTTAATCAAAACATTCAATAAATCAGTTAAATTCCCGGAAACTACCGGTTTTACTTCCGTAGCGGCTTCCTCTTTAATTGTAACCCCGTATTCGTCATCAAGGGATTCAGATTTGATTTTCACTTCCGATTCCGAAACATTTTCTAAAGCTTGGAATTCCATTTCTGCTCTTTGTTGCGTTTCGGCGGTCGCGTCTTTCATGCTCGCCGCCTGCCCCTGAACAATGGGTACCGCGGTGCGCGTTTCCCACTGTTCGACCGATTGTTCCGTATCCAAGTCTACCAAATTTTGGTAATTGTTGCCTTCACTCATTTTAATAATTTTCAATATAAATGCCAAATCTCAAATATAATTAGGATTACTCCCACTACTTATTCTCGCTGACGTAACGGCCTGTACGTAACCAGTACTTTGTTACGAGATTTGCACCATACAAAATTCGTGTCCAGAACAACCTCAAAACTGAAGATTGTCCTGTCACCAGGTCGCCACGTGTAACCTCCCCCTCACTTATCGACCTTAATGAAAGCGAAAAATTAAACCGCGTGAACCTAGTGGAAATTTGGGAAAAGCAATCGTCACCGAAGTTAATCTGTCGGTAAAGAGGGAGGAAAGGGTTACATCTAAATGAAAGGAAAAATGCTAATGAAACTGGTGGAAATTAATTTTGAAATAGGGGTAAAGTTAATAAAGAAAGTAAATGTGCGGCCGTTACGTTAACAATCAACTATCGGTAATTAGATATTTGAGATTTGGGGAAATTACGGTCGCCAGTCCTAAGGACAATTACTATAGTAACTGAAAAAGAAAGGTTATTACACATATAATTAGCACTAGAAGCGTGGCAACTGGAGGTTGACACGTGTAGTGTGAAAACTGAAAGTTTGTCAGAAGTAATAAATTTCGCTACATTCTGACTTAATTTAGCAAAAGAATTAACAAAACCGGAAAATCGAAAGTTAATTTAGTGACTGAAGTTAATAGTGAGTTTTCTTTCTGAAGCACATCGAAATTCAGTAAAATACGGTTAGTCTTGGACTACCTCAACAATCATTTCAAAAGCAACTTGAATCTACCCAATTTAGAAATAAGAGATTTTACTTTGAGCTTGAATTAAATGATTCTGAACAATTAACAATACGTACCAAGCTGAGCTGCAGTCACAGGTAAGCTAAAATACGGTAACAAAACTCGCACTCTTAATTTGTGCTTGTGTAATCTAAATATTGTAGCCAGCTATGAATACTTTAACTGAACTTTGAAATTAAAGCAGTGAAAGGGAATTATGCTGGCGTTTGAATTTCAACGACACTCGGGTTCATTTCGGAAAAGGAAGGGACCCTGCTTGGTAATGCAATTGGGACAATGAGAAACAAAGGTTCATGCTAAGTAGCTGTAATTTTGTGATGCAACAATTTAAAAAGTTTGAAAAGCTGAGGTCTGCCATACAGTTCTAAAACTTTAGTGCTTCCAGTCTTCCCTGTTGGTTGATTGAAGGTTTGAAGCCGTCGATCGAGGATGTGGCGACAGTCACTCATTGTCGGCCGTCGCTGTTGCAGAAGCTGGATGTTGGCGCGCCTTCTTCTCGACACGGTCACCAGACGAAACGGGCTCTTGATGTGCGCCAGCTAATGCTTCCCGTCCGCGACACCATGTCAGAAACTATCATTGCAAGTCGAGCGCAATTACATGCTGCCAAACCCCGAAAGCGCGGCAACTCGCGGGAGCTTCAAACCACACACCTGCTCCACTCGCTACTCCAGCCAGACTCTCCCATGCTCTGCCCGCGCTCCACGCGGCAGAGTTAACACTACCAAAGATCCTACACACTTTGATTCTTCACACGAACTATCGATGTAATCGTCCGATAGCAGTTTTCCCTAGGCAAGACCCAGCGTAAAAATACAAATAATCTTTATCGACATAAATGCATAAATATATATGTATACAAATAGTAAAACAATTACAATATGTAAAGACACAGAAATATCCATATATTCAGGTAGCAAAAATAAGGAAAACAAATTATAGTACAATAGATGGAAATAGGAGGATATGCATTTCCGGCGTTACAACCTCCATGGCCTGCAGTGCAAACGCTGATTTTACATCCATTCAGTCGTACAGGTGGCGAATACTGTCCTGTGATGTCTTATGGCATGCTCACTTGACATGTTCACATAGTTATGTAAGAGATGTTCGTTGATGAATTGCACAAGTCACTTCTCGTCTCATCATAACCCACACATGCTCGATTAGACACAGGTCTGGAGATCATGCTGGCCAGGAAAGTTGCTGAGCGTCCTGTAGAGCACATTGAGTTTCATGGGCGGTGTGTGGGCAGGCATTATCCTGCCATGATCAGGCACCTACCCATTCAGGAAAGGGAACATTCCAAAGTCTTAAAAGATCTGTGGTTTCCCACCATTAAGTGCAGCACTACGATTTGTTCCGAGTTCTCTTTCCCATGTAAGGAGAATGTTTCCAGGAATGTCTGTATACAAAAGTGAGGTGATAATGTAAAGATATTGCAGGGCACTTCAATTTCTGAGTTTGTGAGTGGTTTGATTATTTTATCCTGAAGATGATACATACCTGGCTCTCTGAATTACAACAAAGAGATCTGGCTAAAGCTCACCATGGGGGTCTATATTTTGATGTTCATGTACACAAGTATGATACAGTACTTCAGGGTTTCACACAAATTCTCCTTCTGAAGGATATAGCTGATAATGCTGTTATTAATGTCAAAAGCAAAGCCAATTACTGCTTTCTGTGGCCACTTCTGACTTGCAAAAGAAATTGTACAATACATCATGATTATCCAAATCAATAGCAAGTGGAAGATATTTGTGCATCTTATAAACATGATGGTATAAAAGTCCCCATGAGACCTTAGAAAATCAGTAAATTTGCGAAATACAGCCCCCATATATCTATTTGTGTGTATTCTCTGAAGGAATGCAAATCATATGATGATGATGTTTATACAAAGTCGTTGAATCCATTTATTTTTCTAAACTCGATGGTCAGCATCTGTAACATGTAGATTAGTTTTTAATCTCTGAGGTTGGCAAACAACACTACTGCTGGATCAGAAAAACATACAGCCTTCTTTCCTACCACATGCGAATCATAATGGTAAATACCATTTTTGTTTTAAGTGCCTCATCTCGTTTCAGATGAATAATCTACTAACAAAGCTGGTGTACCAATGACTCGGAATCTGTAGAAATGCCTACTGAGGATAAAAAATTCTTAAGGTTTAAGAATTTCCTACGTATGGAGCAAGTACCCTTTGCAATGCATACCTACTTTTAATTACTTCTCGACTGTGTGTTGGGCTGTGAGGATGATCCTACTGCCTCATATACCACTCTCACAGAAAGACATATAGCTTTTGCAGCAGGGTATCAAATTGTATGCACATATGATTCTAGTCTTAATCATTTTGATTCATTGATATTCACTGAACTCGAAGTCTGTTAGGGATTCCGATTTTGACTTTGATGCACTGCATCTTCCATAAAAATGGTCTTCAGCATGATTTCAAGTGATATACTACAAGAAAAAAGTACAACTCCCTTGAAGACAGTTTTTCAGTGGCTCCAGGGTATAATCTGTGCATACTGAGGGGTTATAGTACTAATATTTCATCTGTAACGGTCATTGGCGAATAGACTGCACTCAGGAGGCCTCTCTGTGTGTCCTCTGTTTTAACTCTGCAGACAGTAATTGTATTGAGCTGAGAGGTTAACACTGTTTGCAGCATTCATTCCCGGATACAACCATGTCCTGCCGACGATTACGGCGTCGCATTGTGAGCTGTGGGAAGCTGGATGGAGATATCATCGGATTGCTGCGCGTGTTGAGCACAGTTTATCGGTATGTTACGTTGCTTTCAGCAGTAGTCTGTTGAACAGTCCCCCAGCTGTGGGTTGGGTTCTCGACATTCGTGTAGTACAGACAAATATCAAGATCGACGCACTGTGCGGACAGTGGTGGCCGATCGAACATAATCCACAGAAGTAGTTCGTGTCACCAAGGACTACTGGGAACCGCCTGCAGCAGGCCTAAGATCTCGTGTGCCTCTGGCCAGACTACCACATCATGACACCAGCACGCACGGCTAACCTGGTGTGTGTAATTATCGACTGGAGAGTGGAATGGCAGTCTGTTGTCTTCAGTGATGAGAGTAGATTCTGTCTGTATGGGACTGGTGGACACGCATGTACGGAGTAGACATGGCGAGCGGCCTATTTCAGCGTGATTTCGCCTATGACACACAGATCTCACCCCAGGCTTCATGATGTGGGAGCCCATCAGTTACAGTTCACAGCCACATTTGGTGTTTCTGCTGGGTAAAGTAAGCAGTGATAGCTACAATGTACATGTTGTTATTTACGTGTCACTGCCATGTCTTCGACAGAAACGTGACGTTCTTTTTCAGCAGGACGTACCACATTCACATGCAATTATTCTTCCTGTTGTACAATAACTGGCCTGGTCTGGTCATTAAGATCTCTCACCAACTGAAGACGTAAGAGGGAACCAACTCGTTCTCCAGAGCCTGCAAGAGACATTGCTGAACCGTTACGAAAGAAGCCAAACGTCTGGACAGTCTATCGCAGGATGCCATTCAGCACATTAATTATCGTTTTCAAGCGACAATACATGCCTGCATTGCCGCCAGAGAGAATACACTGTTTACTGATGAGACTGTTTGTGCACACTTCAAAGTGACATGTGTGTTTCCTTTGCTTGAATTTGTTACTGTATACTCCTTCAATGTTGAAGTTCCTGTCACATCTTTTGCCACAAAGGTGCCCTTGTTCTTTAGGGGGCTGCACTTTTCTGGGGATATATAAAAGATAATATGCATTAAAAGAGTTGAGCTGAAGGACACAACCGTCTAGAACGAACCATTGATGCAGTCGTACTATCTTCTGTGCCCTCGGTGGCTCAGATTGATAAAGCGTCTGCCATGTAAGCAGGAGATCCCGGGTTCGAGTTCCGGTCGGGGCACACATTTTCACCTGCCCCCATTGATATAGATCAACGCCCGTCAGCAGATGTAGGTATTAATATAATTCTAATTTCGTTCTAGACGGCTGCAGGTCATCAGTGGTGTCTGTTCTTTCCGACATGTCCGAAAGAACAGACACCATATCCATATACGTGTATCCTTTTATAATGGTGGGTCCGCCTCTCGTGACATCTAACGGTTAATTGCGCATTAAACTGGGGGACCGGGATACATTTGATCGGATAGTGTATTTGGTTCCGCCATTGTTGGACGGGCAGTTGCAGTTCATGCGATATTGGACTCATACAACCTGAAGATGAGACAATATTGCATTAAATCGATAGCACTTATACTGACGTGACAATAATCATGGGTTACTTCCTAATATCCTGTCAGACCGTCTTTTGCGCAGCGTAGTGCAGCAGCTCGACGTGGCATGGACTCAACAAGTCGTTGGAAGTCCACTGCAGAAATGTAGAGTCATACTCCCTCTATAGCTGTCCATAATTGCTAAAGTGCGCCGGCGCAGAATTTTGTGCACGAACTGATCTCTCGATTATGTCCTATAAATATTCGATGGGATTCATGTCGGGCAATCTTCGTGGCCAAACTCTTGACTAAATTGTTTGGGACGTTCTTCAAACCAGTCATGGACAGTTATGGCCTGGTAACATGGTGCATTGTCATCCACAACTGAAGTCCACAGATGGCTGCAAATGGTCTCCAAGTAGCTGAACATAACCATCTACAGTCAATGATCAGTTCAGTTGGGCCAGAGGACCCAGACCATTCTATGTAGACACAGTACACACCATTGTGGAGCTGCCACCAGCTTGACGACCTGGAGCCATGGCTTCGTGGGATCTGCGCCACACTCGAACCCTGCTACCAGCTCTCATCAACTGAAATCGGGGCTCGTCTGACCACGCCACGGTTTTCCAGTCGTCTAGGGTCCAACGGATATGGTCACGAGACCAGGAGAAGCGCTACAGGCAATGTCGTGCTGTTAGCAAAGGCACTCGCGTCGGTCGTCTGCTGCATAGCCCATTAGCGCCAAATTTCGCCCCACTGTTCTAACGGATAAGTTCATCGTGCGTCCCAAATTGATTTCTGAGGTTATTTCACGAAGCTCTGCATGTCTGCTAGCACTGACAGCTCTACGCAAATGTCGCTGCTCTCGGTCGTAAGTGAAGGCCGTCGGCCACTGCGTCGTCCATGGTGAGAGGTAACGCCTGATATTTGGTATTCTCTGCACGTTCTTAACACTGTTGGTCTGGGGGGTACTGAATTCCCTAACGATTTTCGAAACTGAATGTCCCATGCGCCTAGCTCCAACTACCATTCCGCAATCAAAGTCTGTTAATTCCGGTCGTGCGTTCTTAATCACGTTGAAAACGTTTTTTCATGAATCACCTGAGTACAAATGACACCTTCGCCTATGCACTACCATTTTTTACCTTGCGTACGCAACGCTACCGCCATCTGTAACAATCGCTATCCCGTAACTTTTGTCACCTCAGTGTATATCTGATTAATATCAAAATACACTCCTGGAAATTGAAATAAGAACACCGTGAATTCATTGTCCCAGGAAGGGGAAACTTTATTGACACATTCCTGGGGTCAGATACATCTCATGATCACACTGACAGAACCACAGGCACATAGACACAGGCAACAGAGCATGCACAATGTCGGCACTAGTACAGTGTATATCCACCTTTCGCAGCAATGCAGGCTGCTATTCTCCCATGGAGACGATCGTAGAGATGCTGGATGTAGTCCTGTGGAACGGCTTGCCATGCCATTTCCACCTGGCGCCTCAGTTGGACCAGCGTTCGTGCTGGACGTGCAGACCGCGTGAGACGACGCTTCATCCAGTCCCAAACATGCTCAATGGGGGACAGATCCGGAGATCTTGCTGGCCAGGGTAGTTGACTTACGCCTTCTAGAGCACGTTGGGTGGCACGGGATACATGCGGACGTGCATTGTCCTGTTGGAACAGCAAGTTCCCTTGCCGGTCTAGGAATGGTAGAACGATGGGTTCGATGACGGTTTGGATGTACCGTGCACTATTCAGTGTCCCCTCGACGATCACCAGTGGTGTACGGCCAGTGTAGGAGATCGCTCCCCACACCATGATGCCGGGTGTTGGCCCTGTGTGCCTCGGTCGTATGCAGTCCTGATTGTGGCGCTCACCTGCACGGCGCCAAACACGCATACGACCATCATTGGCACCAAGGCAGAAGCGACTCTCATCGCTGAAGACGACACGTCACCATTCGTCCCTCCATTCACGCCTGTCGCGACACCACTAGAGGCGGGCTGCACGATGTTGGGGCGTGAGCGGAAGACGGCTTAACGGTGTGCGGGACCGTAGCCTAGCTTCATGGAGACGGTTGCGAATGGTCCTCGCCGATACCCCAGGAGCAACAGTGTCCCTAATTTGCTGGGAAGTGGCGGTGCGGTCCCCTACGGCACTGTGTAGGATCCTACGGTCTTGGCGTGCATCCGTGCGTCGCTGCGATCCGGTCCCAGGTCGACGGGCACGTGCACCTTCCGCCGACCACTGGCGACAACATCGATGTACTGTGGAGACCTCACGCCTCACGTGTTGAGCAATTCGGCGGTACGTTCACCCGGCCTCCCGCATGCCCACTATACGCCCTCGCTCAAAGTCCGTCAACTGCACATACGGTTCACGTCCACGCTGTCGCGGCATGCTACCAGTGTTAAAGACTGCGATGGAGCTCCGTATGCCACGGCAAACTGGCTGACACTGACGGCGGCGGTGCACAAATGTTGCGCAGCTAGCGCCATTCGACGGCCAACACCGCGGTTCCTGGTGTGTCCGCTGTGCCGTGCGTGTGATCATTGCTTGTACAGCCCTCTCGCAGTGTCCGGAGCAAGTATGGTGGGTCTGACACACCGGTGTCAATGTGTTCTTTTTTCCATTTCCAGGAGTGTATAATAAAAAATAGAGCTGCCAGGAAATTGACTTTCGTTAAAATGAATTTGACAGTTCTTTGCTATTATGCCCTGTTTGACTCAATAATTAAAAAAAATGTTTTTGAGCTTCACGTCAGAAGTACGAATAGTATTCTCAGCAATTTTTAATGTATATATAGGTAGTAGAATTGTTCATCACCGGACGAACTCCTACTCCCAGGAGCCAATCACATGGGCTCTTTTGACGCACAGAGAGCATTTCGACGTGTTACTTGAAGTCTCTTGTAGTTTACATGTGCGTACAGGCTTACTGCAGTGCCCAATGTGTTAGCGCAGATAGTCGGAAATAAGTGGTCACAAACTTTCAATTTTGAAGCGGAGTGGTGTACTAAACTTCCCTGACACTCCAAATTTCTGAGTAGGCTGTGTATTTTCGCTAATATTTTTGTCTGTTCAAGAGCTCGGAGAAAAAGTCCTCGACTGTTGTGGTTATTGTTCGTCTCTGCGGCAATATACGAGAGTATGATGATCTGGTAATGTCGTATCTCGCAGTAATCACTCAATAAGCGGATGAAAGACGAGCACAGCGTTTAATCTCTCTCCTCTCTGTCGGGCTTAGTTCACCACAAGATAATGCATCACATGCCACAGAGATTAAGAGCTTTTAGTTACACAGGTGGCTGCCTGATAACGATTGTGAACCCAGAAAGGATCCACCACGGAAAAGTTTTTTGCAAGTTCCTGCATGAGGACCACTCCATTCTGGCCACATTTTGATCTCTTTACTTCAGCAGCACAGTACTTTTACACACTCCCAGTCTGTGAAAGGTTCATTTGGAATGCAATAACTAATGAGCGACGGTTAACTCTGGTGTTAGCGTTCCATTCCCGATTATGAAATCACGAATCGTAGGCGCAAAGTGTTTAGTTTCCGTGTACATGCTTTAACTGCAGATCCATCCGCACTGTCCAGTTTTTCCTTCATATCACGAATCGAATCACAGCAGCAACTGATAAGAAATACACATAATTTTTGTGAAAAACAGGTCAAACATTACCTTAATGTGTATTAGGTGGGGCAGTGATTTTATTAGTGCACTGATAGCTGAAGATAAATAATTTCTTTTAAGAAACATTATGTTATTTGAATGAGGGAAAAACAAATATTCATTGGATTCAAAAGAGTGAGTCTGTTACATGAATCTTTTTATCAGGATACATGTAAACAAATATGTCACATTTTAACGAATGTCCATACTTTGTAATTGAAATTAATCGTTGAAAAAACTATAACATATGGGACATTATGGAGACGACGAAACAACTACGAATTGGACACGTTTTTTTGTATGTATTAGAACTCTAAAATTTCAGTTTTTTAGTAAGCCGAAAGTAGCATTTTAAATTTTCATGTTACTCTCATTATTAGTCATGAAAACAGTTAACATGTGTCGTTGTTCGACAACGAGCTTGGTAGTGCATATTGTAAACTATCATAGAAGGTGTATTTAAACTATCAAAGAAGGTGTATTTTAAAAATGATAAAACTTGTAAAACCTAATTTTTTTTTTTGAAGTAGCTACCTAAAACATATACTCACTCTAATACTACCAAAGATATGCTAAGAGCATTATTGTTCTAAAACACAATAAAAGAAAACCATAGGTACCTGAAATTAGAATACAGTTTGTATCAGAAAGACTCATCCGATTTGGCACGCCTATATTTCTGGAACTGGTAAACATATACAATGAATTTTGTTTTTTGATGAACAGGAAACTCAAAAAGTTTTTTCATACCTTTTCATAGGTGTTCAATATGCCTCCCTTGAGATGCACGGCACACATCAATGCGGTATTCAGATTGCTCCTACATCAGGTGCATGTTGAGCTGTCGAGCTGCACGGCGAACAGCTTTCTGCAGATTCCTTGTGAAACTATGGAGGATATGTTCGACGTCTGTGTCAGATATTCGGGGATGGCCTGGCGATTTGCCTTTACACAAACAACCTGTTTCTCAGAATTGTTCATGCCATCGTCTAATGCTCTGTGCTGTAGTAGAATCCATACCATACCTAGTACGAAAGTCATGCTGAACAGTTATTACTGATCCGCACTGCGAAAAATGGAGAACACAAAACGCTTTCTGTTGTCCCGCCACCATTTTTACTAGAACTGAAGTGGGCGCATGCTGCTGCTACCTAGTGGGAACCGTATAAAACTCGAGAGTTTGCTCTTTTCCACAGTACGTTGTTCACGCGCATCTCTTAAGTAGCGTGATACTCATAGTTACGATTTTGTAAAGTTGGATGGTTGAATGATTCTTTTTGATACGCCCTGTACTACAGCTGATGATGTGACTGTCTAAGCGTTAAACTCTTAACAAGCGAATCATTCACAATGTAAAACACTAAAACCTCCACGCTAAAGTTGAAGAAGAGTTCAGGCAAAACAGAAAATCTTAAACACGTGTCTGGACCATGCTCTACAGGCAATTAGCTGAAACATCAACTTGCTCATTTCCCAAAATTCCAATGTGCCCCGGTACACAGATGACTGTCACTTCCTAATTTCTGAGAATAACGTCAGTTCCTTTGTACGCTTTACTAAAACTCTATCCGTCACTTCGAATCCCCAGTATTTCTCTGACGTGTTGTGGAGACTACCCAGTCGTTTTCATGCACTGTAACAGTACAACTATTCTCTGATAGTATAGCGGACTCCGTACTTGAGATTACGTTACCAAAATGGCCACACGAAATAAAATATTATAATCCAAATTAAGACGGCCAGAGCGGCAGATTATGGTCATTCAAAAATTGTTTTCGGCTGTGACCCCTGTTTTAACTAAAATACTAGAAAAACAGCCTCGCTACCGTTTGAGTAAGGTTGCTACAGACCAGAGTCACTAGAAAACGGCTACACAGCTGAAACTGTGGTGTAGTGAAAAAGACAAAATAAACGGATATTGAGATCCTGGTTAAAAAACGAACTATGGCAGATCATTGCTACTAAGAAAAAAAAAATTACGCTACTAAATGTCTGAAATTGTGAGAGCTTCATCACTGATCAATTGCAGTGGTTTCAGGTGGCATGCTTTTACTGTGAGTGACAACAGGATCAATACATCTCGTCTCCCTGTAGATAAACATTTGCTTAAAATAAGACAATAAGGAAATTACACTAATGAACAGATGGGAAAAAAACGAAACGCTGTCTGTCTTAAAATGTACGACCAATAACTTTAACGTGTCGTATTCTAAACTATGCTTCCTTTGAAAATAAATCGTAAATTTGTACATTGAAAATCATGAGATGATCAAAATGACAATAACCTCTTTTATACGGTTTGAGCTTGACAAGACTGCAGAACTATGAAAATGAGTAATAACATTTCTATTTGTGCAACAGGCCATTCCAGCGATCAAGACAGGTTAGAAATCTTCAAACAAGCTGGTTTATAAAGCAGTGGTCTAGCTATGGGTAGGACCGTTGCAGAATTTCTTATTGACAGTTATGCGTAACTTGGAATAACAGTTTTTCCGCACTCACTTAAAACACAGATAAAATTATTTGTTACAAAAGATAATTGGACAATATGCTAATAATATTCAATGATTTTCTTTACTTAGCAGATAATGTGAATAAAATGCATCGAATGTTTGAATTTGCAGTTTAATATCAGACAACAGTAGCGGTTAATTTTGTTTACATGAATGTTCCCAGCCGTAATAACAAGCACATCCTCGTCGAATGGATACAAGTGGTCTCCAAACTAAAGTTCCGGTGAATTCCAATCACCTGATAATTTGCCTACTGCGGATAAGATAATGAGATGATAAACCAGAATATTGTTAAAGGATTTCTAGCATTTACTACGTAAATCGATCAATATAATTTGATGGGTGGTACAACCGTTAAGACAAAACGAATTCGATAGGAACAGCGCTCAATTAAGGTCAGATCCAGGTTATCCATGGTTTCGCCAAATCAGTTGAGGTAAATTTCGGGCTGGTTTCTTTCAGAACGGCACGGCGGATTATCATCTAATCCGGACTTTTCCATAGCAATAGCGTGGTGCAGGGCGGTATACCCTGTGCCATGTACGCACCTCTCGGTGGTTTATGCAGTATGGATTTAACTGTAAATGTAGACATCGTTATCGTCGAGACGCAAAACCGTAATCTTCCTTCTTTTCGCTATATTTGCATTTGCTTTATACGACTCATTACAGGCAGTTGGGAGCAAACGTAAATTACGAATTAAGCTATAATTTGCTTGTTTGACGTGCACAGTAACAGCACATTTAATTCCAACACTCATCTCAAGGTGGGAATTTAATCCACCGTTGGAAATGGAAATGAAGTCCCATGCTTCTTGGCAGTGCGTAGGGGAACGACCCGCACCACCGTACTAGGCAAGGTCCCAGTGGAGGTGGTTTGCCGTTGCCTTCCTCCGACCGTAGATGATGAAGACGACACAACAACACCCACTCATCTCAGGGCAGGTGGAAGGAAATCCCTGACCCCACCGGGAATCGAACCCGGGACCCCGTGCTCGGGAAGCGAGAACGCTACCGCGAGACCACGAGCAGCGGACAAATCTTTTGACCACCGTCAATTACCGAGAAAGAAACAGGGAAGTCTAAATGTTTTATCCTGAGGTATCCACTTGTTTTAAGTTAGACCACATATAGGGACGTGGAAGTATAAGTGATCCCCACATGTTACCTTAGTCAAAAATTTTTAGCCAAAACTGAACGCAGTGATCAGATCTCCGAATCTTGGAAACAAAGCAAATGATTTCGCATGGCATCTCGCATATTTACGAGACACCTATGCTGCGAAAGGCACTGGTATGCATGAAAGTGTAATTTATGTTTGTTAACTGGTTTCTGCATAAATGGCCTCATTGCGCTACGAATAATAGTGACAGTTTGTCAGTCGTCACGTATAAATAAAAACTGAACGGCTCAGAAAGAAGTAAAACACGAACACCCTTTACTGTCATTTTCAAGAACGTGCGTCAATGCTGGGTAGGGAAAGCGCAACAGTCGATAGTACAAGAGTCTCCAAGAACTTGTTGTTGCTTTTACGCGTCCATCTCTCCTACATTTATGGCAGTTCTCAGTAAGCGCCTACGTAACCCTTTGTTGAAGACGAGCCACTCTTTGTGAATGGAAGTAGTACTTACCGCTTTATGTCACCTTTGTGTTTCGATTTCGTCTGACAGAAGATACTGTATTACGTTAGACACTTATTTTGACATGCACATGCAAACATATCCAACGTTATTAAATATTCAGAACAGTATGGAAAACCCATGTTCGTAAAATATTATTTACATGTTTTAGATTAAAATATATTAATGTTAGTAAACATTAATGTCTTGAATTTGGAATTAATTTAGGTAGGTTTTTTTCTACGAGTACTATTGATACTTTATAATATACAAGTGCAGAACAACAAACGAACATATAGGTGTCCATAAATTATCGTTATAACTTTAGATTTTTACAGCTTTAGAACTATACTAGATATACTAGATAATAACGGCTAGTTTCCAACATTTGACAAAATAACTGAAAGTGTTCTTTTTTTCTCGTTGATACGCATCAATGTGTTTATTTCCAGAGGCACATACTACTTCAGTTTCTCTCCATTTACGCTCCTTAAACTTCACGGTGACATGTTCATATGTACTTACATGCATGTCTGAAAGAAAAGACATTGTTGATGATCCACAGTTTTAAAATTGATTCGCTTACTGTGAATTTTTTGACATAAGCTGTATTAGGTTAGTAGATTCACTGCCCAGTAATGACACACGAAAAATTTATCCGGCACTGATTTTCCTCTGTCACTATATGTTATGGAGCTGGTGTTAAGAAATTCGCAGTCGGCGAATTAATTTCGAAATGTTCATATGTATCCTGATAACGTCCGTGGCTTCAAGACCTATAGATAACCTTGTTTCGGTACACCTGATCTTTCACAAGACCCCACAGGATGAAGTGTAGTGGCCTGAGGTCAGGTGATTTTGGTGGCCACCGAGTCGGATCATCTCGTCCAATATACCCGTACAGATATTTTCCATCCACATATATACGGATATGGCACCTGTGAGATGGTCCTAAATCCTACTGGAATTTGAGACAGGTTGTAGATGCTCCTTGTGGCACAACAAACTCTTGTAACATGTCCAGGCAAACAATACGGTCGACGGCAGAGTCGCTGTGAAAGAATAAAATTGCAGCACACACTGAAATGGTCTCTTAACATTTCGCGCGTAGCATGGCGTCACCCTGGTCCCCATGTATGAACGTTGTGACAGGTCTGTTTACTGGACACACGAAAAGCTGAGTCATCAGACAAACCAATCCTTTCCAAAAAGTCGTTGTTTACGTCAGTCTTGCCAATCATATTCACTACAAACCGTTCCCACTGCAGTTTGTTTGTCGGCTTTTGTGCCCGAACAGTTGCTCTTTGTAGACACAAAAGACGTAGCTTGTATGCAAGACTTTGTGAGCTGTTGATTGCAGCATTTTCCACTCTCTGACCTCCGTAAGGGCACTGATTTTGTCGGACTCCGTACACACCTGTTGTACCTTGTCTACTTTGGAGCCTGATACAGATGGCGACCGGCGCTCTGTTTATGGATAATACTACTTCTTCCCATAAACGATGCATGGCAGGACCGAATAGTTAATCGGAACAGTGATACCCTTCCATTCGTGGGACTTGCGTATTAAACTTCGTCTCTACGAGCATTACTTTGTGCGTCTAAGTTTGTCAAATCTGCGGCACCTGGAAAATGAAAAAAAAAAAATTAAGTTCTCTAGTATACGTTCTGAGTTATTAAGGTCTTAGTATTACAGTTATTAAGGTCCGAAGTTGTAACGATAACATAAACCTGCAATTTTAAAATTTTTACCATATGATTTCCCAAAAATTGTTTTTCTACAATCAGTTTCTAATTCTAATGCTGCAAAGGTTACTTTCATTTTCTCTATCACGCCAAGATCATTCGGTAAATAACCTCTCATATTTAAAGATTTAAGTATTGTATTGTATTGTATGTTAACCGGGAGCCTAGAAACGACGGAGAGGCTCCGTCCCCGCCGTAGTAGCAGTGGTCCACAACCCCACGACGACTACGGCAGTCCACTTCACCCCTCCGCTGCCCCACACCGAACCCAGGGTTATTGTGCGGTTTGGCCCTCGGTGGACCCCCCCAGGGAACGTCTCACACCAGACGAGTGTAACGCCTATGTTTGCGTGGTAGAGTAATGGTGGTGTACGCGTACGTGGAGAACTTGTTTGCGCAGCAATCGCCGACATAGTGCAAACTGAGGCGAAATAAGGGGAACCAGCCCGCATTCGCCGAGGCAGATGGAAAACCGCCTAAACACCATCCACAGACTGGCCGGTTCACCGGACCTCGACACAAATCCTCCGGGCGGATTCGTGCCGGGGACCAGGCGCTCCTTCCCGCCCGAAAAGCCGTGCGTTAGGCGGCACGGCCAACTGGGCGGGCAAAGATTTAAGTAATCGAAGTACAGAACTAATATTTAAACAAAATTTCAATGACGAGTTTTATTTTTATAATTATTGTTTTGTGTACAAAAAATACTACAAGCAGTTCCCTTAGCAACGTTATAAGTATTCTGCTGTATTTAATTTTCTAACTTTTTCTTCTTTTGTTTCCACACAGAATCCTCAGTCTTCAAAAAAAAAAAAAATGGTTCAAATGGCTCTGAGCACTATGGGACTTAACATCTATGGTCATCAGTCCCCTAGAACTTAGAACTACTTAAACCTAACTAACCTAAGGACAGCACACAACACCCAGTCATCACGAGGCAGAGAAAATCCCTGACCCCGCCGGGAATCGAACCCGGGAACCCGGGCGCCGGAGCTCAGTCTTCAACATCTGGTTATAGTCTGCTATCCCCTTTTTCCCTTTTCCCCGATATCTCTTCTCCAACTGATTAATGCCTTGGTGGAGGCGTGCTCCTTGCTCTTCACTGTAATGTCCCAGATTGTCAGCGAGGTAAAGTAAGTAATTAGTTGGGGGAGGGACGGGGGAGAGGCGGGGGTTGAAGTAGGCCTTTGCAACAAACATTATAATCTATCTACTTGAAATTTTCCAACATAGTTTTGACAGTGTTTTGTAATTGAACGTTTCTTGTTCCCTAGACAGTTTTCAGGTACAGACCTCATGATAGTCTATGGCTCTTTTTCCCCAGCATTCATTGTTTTCTGCGATTCGTGATCCTTCATCAGTTTGTGAATCTGAGGATTCTAGCTTTTAATTATAGCTTTCAAAATTCTAGCTTTCAATTTCTCTTGACTGATGAAGGGAAATTTCACAAAAAGTTATTTACAACAGGATACATCTTACTAAAGAGCTCTACAAACTGCTTCATCAAGTCTAGTTTGATACGTAGTGATGGGAGGAATATTTTTTATGGTCTACAAGCGGTTCATGCAAGATATTTTTAGTCCTCTATTTGGCGAAACCCTTACACTACAGTGCTCTGGCTTTGCCCAGATACCTTATTTACATGTAAAGTAGGACGTTTTCGTGTACCAGTCTTGCTGCCCTAGTAAAATTTGTATAACTGAAAGTAAAATATACTTTACTCCATTATGAAAAAAGTTTTACCTTATAGAAGAAAATTAAGAACAGTTTTGAGTCAACATAAATTAGTCGGTTAAGAACACATATTTATATTCAATAATCGGATATTATGCAGACTGGCGTAATTTATGGACCACGCTGTACGAGGTAAAAATGATGACAGTTGGAATCAATGAAGCTTCACACCTGACAGTGAATGTTTATAAAGTAATGTGTTGGTTTGATGCAGACTCTTCGAGATTAAACGTATGTTGGATATAAGCTCACCAGGAAAAATAATATTCGCTTTCATTTTGATGGCATGAAACACAATCAAAACCCTTGTCACATCTGCAAATCGCTCCGACACAGTGTGGACAAATATCTGGATACAAGAGCACTGAAATCCTACCACTCACAGCACAACAACCCGCTCTATTCGGCATTGATTCCGTGCCTATGTTTCTGGTATTTTCGGTGAGGTTCTAATCGGGGGACTATACGCTGGGTGCCACCCACTTGAGTAGAACTTTATATTTAGAGTTGCCGCTGCTGAAAACTAGATACCTTTCACCTCAGCCACATGTCTCATATAGTTTACATAAAAAAATCCTTAGAACTTGAGCACATTGCTTCACAGAACTGCGTGTTGATCATGAGAAATTGTCAAATGTGGAGACCAAAACAACTTAGATTCGGTGCTGCAGTAGAACGTTAGGTGTCAAATACAATACAAAACAAACAGATGCAGATAATAATACGAAATCCTATCAGAAGGGAGAAATTCCCTATAAATTGGAAAAGAAAACCACTCTGTAGAAGACTAATATACTGTTACTGTATATTCCATTCAGCTTTTTGTTAATGGTATTTAATTCTCATCTTTCTTAATCGATTCCGAAATTGTACGATTTTATTTTCATCAGACGTGCTGTAAGCAAAACTTCTAACAATAGTGAATATTAACTCATGCACCAACATACGATGTATTATCACAAATATGTGTAGCCAAAAAAATTAGAAAAATAAATACTTATTTTAATTTTAAGAAAATGAGCGAACCAGAACATCATATGAGAGGTGGCGCTAAGAATGGCATAGACAAATGTATCTGTGAGCCCAACTTACATGGGAATGTAACTGCACTTATTGTGTGGACTACTAACACAACGATCAAACAAAAACTCCGCTGGACTGCCAAGGATAATGTAGTCAAAACGTAGGTGTTTCATTACAAAATATAGAAACAGAAGTTGTCATTGAACTGACGTCTATATGGTAATGGTCACGTGTACCATTGCAGAACACGAGTGCGTAATGCAATGATGTAAAATGTACCATCAAATCTTGGAACTATCTTGATTTGTCTAACACACAAAAATGGTTCAAATAGCTCTGAGCACTATGGGCCTTAACATCTACGGTCATCAGTCCCCTAGAACTTAGAACTACTTAAACCTAACTAACCTAAGGTCATCACACAACACCGAGTTATCACGAGGCAGAGAAAATCCCTATATATATAGCTTAGCACTTCTGAAGCCATTACTACCATTAGTATTATCAGAAGCGGAATGGGTGAAGGAAGAGGAGAAGATTGAAATGAAAGTGGATGTTAGGAAGAACAGAATATAAATATAGAACTCTGCTGACAAGGGTAGGGAAAAGTTGTGGGTGAGGGGGACTGACGAGAGTGGGCTACACAGAATGTGGAGGAGATGGCTTTTGTGATAGAAGGTGGACCATTAGCTGTCTTTTGAAGTTTGGAAGGAATTTAATTTCTCAGATATTTTGAGGAAGAGTGTTCCAAATTCGGTTTCTTGATACAGAAAATGATTTAAAGAACATGGTAGTGTTATGTCATGGTACAGAGAGAATATTATTTTGGTTGGGAATGAGTATTTCTGCCAGCTGTTCAGACAGTAGTGTAAGATTTGAAGACAAACAAGAGTGAGTGCAGTGATTGAGATGATGACAGACCAAACATAGAACATGATAAACTCTAAGATTATCGGCACGTAGTCATAATAACTGTTCTTAGGCTGGTGTGTTATGTTGAAAAAGTGTACGTCACAAATGCTTTGCACACAAGCATTCATCGCCAGTTCCAGTTTGTGTGAACTTCCGTACGAAAGTACTTGAGAATGGCATAACCTTGGTAAAGTAAGGGAGGTATTAGTGTGTCTATGAATTGCTTTTTAAGCTCGTCTAGAGGAAATACTTTTTTATATTTATGTAATGAGTGAAGTTACCCTGACACCTCCTCACAGACTGCAGTTGTATGTTCACTCCAGTCTTAGTGATGATCCGGAATTATCACCGAGTTCTTTGCAGAAGAAGAAAAGGTTATTTCTATGACGTTTAGGATTAATGGTGGAAGAGATTCTCTGAACTGAGGAGTAATAAGTATTTTGCAAGCGACCAAGACTGCTTGCGTTTTAGATGCGTTAAGTTTTAAACCTATGCTCTACGAACACTATGATAGGACAGGTAAATCGTCATTTACGTGTTGGATGGCTGTGCACAGGTTTGTTGGACTTGCACTTAGATATAACTGAATGTCAGCAGCATTTAGGTGATATCTGCAGTGGGAGAGAATTGTTGACACATCATTAACATATAGAGAGAAGAGTATTGGGCCCAATATTCATACTTGAGATACCCCTGATACTAAGTCCCTGCACAGTGACCTTTTTGTTCCAACCATTACTCACTGTTGGCGAGATGTAAGGTATGAGTGGAACCATATGAGTGGAACCAATGTTTAGAAAAATTTTCTTTTGTGTTTAGCAAATAGAATGTCAATGTCGGAAGCATCAAAAGCTTTGACGAAATCCTAAAAGCACATAAAAGTCGCCTGTTGTTAGCTTGTTTCAGTTCGTCATTCGCTTTTATAAGAGCAGTCGTCGTATTGTGATTTTGCCAGACACTGGACTGGTAATCATCTAAAAGGTTACGTGATGTTAATTATTTAGTAACCTGTTCGTGACTATGTAATCTAAAGCCTTTCTTGTGGAATATGGTGCTGTAGTCGTTAGACTATTTGGCAGATTTCTTCTTAGTTAATGGTTTTGTAAGTCCCTGTTTCCAGGCTATTGGGAAGATGCTGGAGGCCAGAGAATGGTTTAAAATGTCCGTTTTTTTGGGCAGTAGAGAATCGACGAGAAAACTGTTTATTTGCGTTGTTATATTCTCGTGCTTTGCAGCTGTCGAACGAATTCGCGCTGCTGACTTCCCGATAACGTTAAGGCTTACCAGCTGCAGAAAAAAAAATTTCGTTTTGTACCAATCACCGATACTTCAAGCGAATTTATGGTTTGTGCTCTTGTGCTGCCAACTACATGTTGTGAAATTAAGCCACAGGAATGGTATACCATCAATAAAACAACTGTATGGCATATCCAGTAATTTGGACCAGCATACTAGACAATTATAGAAAGCGATATCTACAGGCAATGCTGCTTTTATGTTTACGTGTGTGAGGGTGTATAATTTTAGATATTTTAACATGTGACGAAATAATGCCAAAGTTAAGCTGAATTAAGAATAAAGAGAGAGAGACTTTATTCCTACAATTATTACCATCATATTATTTTATCCTACTGACTCAGACCAAAATTTAGGCATAATGTTTCTGCAGCTGGGTTATAACACACCCATTTGTGTAAACCATCACTGCGAGGTAAGAATAAGCTACATGTGTAGTAACAATAACTACTACTGCTACTAGTATTACTACTACTATCACTAATACTACTGTTAATACTAACATGCCTACTATAACTATAGTCTATAGTTTCTTCCTATTACAATAACCAATGAAAGGCGACGATAAACGTTGAGCCACATCTACCCAGGAATTGTCGTTCGCGCATTCAGTTGCTCTTGGTATAAATCTTAGCTGAAGCATTGAGAACTCTAAGAACTTTCGGTTCGTTCCTCTATCCAAGCTTTCAAGCACATATTTTAGTTGACCTGGTATCAGAATCGCAGCAACAGAGTGCCTTTCCAAGGACTTTGAGAACCTCACCTGAATAACTAAAATGCTGTTGCTACCACTGACTGGTAACGACACCCTCCTGTTAGTAATGGCGGACTGCATTCTGAGCTAACAACAATATGGGAATTTGTCAGTCTGCCTTGATGCAAAATACTTTATTTATTTATTTATTTATTTATTCCAGAAACCAGTTTCAGTGATAAATGTCGCCGTCCGTAGTGGGTTCTTTAAATCTAAACATGCAGAAAATAGCATAATTATAAAACACTATAGAAGATTATTAAATGTGTACTGTTTGTTTTTTAAATGTTGTTTACTGTAAATACTTTCATAATACCTTATTTATTATACGTTAAAATGGTTCAAATGGCTCTGAGCACTATGGGACTTAACATCTGAGGTCATCAGTCCCCGAGAACTTAGAACTACTTAAACCTAACTAACCTAAGGACATCACACACATCCATGCCCGAGGCAGGATTCGAACCTGCGACGGTAGCAGTCGCGCGGATCCGGACTACAGCGCCTAGAACCGCATGGCCACCGCGGCCGGCTATTATACGTTACAGCATGGTTTTAAGAATGTTGTCGCTGATTGCGGCGTATTTTCTGTGTTATTCTGTTGCCGTTTTTCTCGGCATCGTCATGTCATCTGCAACTGTGTGAGCGGCAGTTAGTAAACAAATAAAAAACGTGAACTTACGTATGTCAGTGTTAAACGCTTGGGATTTCGATAGTGTTGTGGATAAAGTTTTGGTGTGTTCTAGGCTGTTACGTATTTTATTGTATACCCACGTTCGTTGGCGGCTTGCAGCTACTTTTATACACAGAAAAAACATAAGCTTTCGCACTTCGTTCGTAATCCAAAACATTACGCCATCGCGTGTGTCACGAGAAGTGTATCGCATGTTGCGAGACGGCTATGAAAATTGTAACGGGAATCCTGACAACTTCTGTTCCTTGTTTATGTCTCTGTGTGTGATGAGGCAGTGGTTATTTTGCGTGTGTATGCTTTCTGTTCGTGTCCTGGGTCAGTTTTCTTAGAGCGGTAAAGAGCGTGTTGGTGCAGGTGTTGTGTTTCAGTTTATTACCTTTTTCCCTTCCACTGTAGCCTTTTGTGCGTAGTAATTTTATTCTATTGTTAGCTACCGGTATAAGCTGTTGCTGTGTTTCAGGATGTTTAGATCACTTTCGATATTAGTGGGATTATGGTTTTTGTTCATTAGGTGTTCTGCGAAAGTGGAATGTGTGCTGTCACACTTTGGCGTTCTCATGTGCCCTGTGAACCTCGTTCGGAAATTTCTGCTTGTTTGTCCTAAGTATCGGGCCTAGGAGGAGTCGTATTAGCTGTTCAATGGCAGAATGGCAATCAACAGTACTCGCCGTTTTCAGCTGACGTAAGGTTGCCATATCTATCTAGCTGGGACCTCGTCGGGACACTGAGATGGGGGTGTAGGAACGAAATAAAAAATTTATTTAATATAATTACTTTTTATTTAGAACACAATTACGAGGATCTTACCGCGGCAGAAGTAGTTGGTACACTATATTTTTCGGAAGATTTCACCTTTTTCAGCAAGTTTTTTTTCCCTTTTACGTATTTATAAAACACCATGCAAGACATCTTGTAGCTAAACTGGCACTGTAAAATTGATTCCACAGTCCCTGTCAGCAATCGATTTCTTTCATCAGTTCACTGGGCTGACATCAGCGAAAATACTCTTTCCACAGTGGCGGAATTGAAGACAAATACACGCGTAATTTTTGCAGCTGGCATTTGCGTTCAGGATTTTCAGTTTTCTTAAGAAAGTAAATCCACCCTTTCTCCACGGAGCGTTTAGACCTCCCTTCTTCCGAGTCACGCTTAGTTTCTAAAAAGCTTTTCACGTACATATATTCCTGTAAACGATTGTCGCCTGAAATCTTCAGACCATTTTTAGTCAGGTATATAATAGTGTTTTCAATCATCACTCAATATGTGGCTTCAGATAGCGTCAGCCAATCAAATACTTGATATATATTAAAAGAAATAGCCCATTTTTTAAGTAATAAAACGCAATGGTATAGAAAGCCATTGCCTCTTCTCAAATTTTGAAATCGAACTAATTATTTCTTGGTTGGGGTTCTCATTCTTTAATTTGTTCAGATTCATCTTCGTTCGCACGCTAATAAAATTAGCAGTCTTCCTTTCATTCAGACATCTCTGAGTGTCGATTAATATATTTCTTACTTCAGTTATCGGGACCTTATTCTTCTCCATTCTTTTTAAATTTTTTCAAACTGAGCCAAGTTTGACTGCAGAAACGTGAAGTAAATTTCAGTGATCAGACTACTGAAAAAATCCGAAATTATTTTAGGTGATCTACCTTCGGCGCCAAAAAATTGTTTTAAGGGAATCCAAAGCTTAAGAATTCTCTCAATTGCGGGCATTAACGACAGCCATCTTGTTTTTGAGTGACATAGAAGAGTCTGATGATTGACATCAATATAAGCAGAACTCTTTCAGCTTCCCTGTCCTTACCGTATGTGCTGAAAAATAAATATTTTCGTGATGACTGTTTCAATGTCGACAGTTAAAGACTCCAGCAACGCTTGTTATAGCATTGTGGAGAATATGGGCAGCGCATCCAATTCGTTCTACATTTTTTCCTAGTTTTTGTTTAATTTGGTGAAATACATTCCGCTGACAGTGTCTATGAAGCCCTTCGAAGTTAGTATTGGTATCGTCTCCACAAAAAGCGATTAATTAATCTAATGGACTCTGCAATTGTTTCCGATGTTTCGTTATTCAGAGAATCAAACTTCAACAGCTTCTGTTGGATTACGTCAGTTTCAGTCAAGTATTGAACAACTAAAGGAAACACCTTTCCACCCTTGTGGTTCGGTGTGTCGGTGACTATGCCGTGAAATAAAACTTCTTGCAAATTGTTTTATGCATTCGGACATGGAGTGTTGTGCGAGAATATTTTTAACAATCGCTGTAGCTTTGGTCCTAGCTGTAGACTGCTTTGCGGCGACTTTGGAAAAAAAAAGTGGTAGATCTTATGCGACCAAGGGACCAAACCACTGAGGTCATCGGTCCCTAAGCTTATGCACTACTTACTCGTAACTTAAACTAACTTACGCTAAGGACAACACACACACCCATTCCGGAGGGAGCACTCGAACCTCCGACGGGGAGGAAAGGGGAGGGGGGGGGGGGGGGGAGCCGCGCGAACTGTGACACGACCCACCAAGACCGCGCGGCTACCCCACGTGCCCGACTTTGGAGTCGGGATACATTGCGACATTCAGTTTTACGGTACAGTCAAGAGAACTGAAGCATTGATGGTACTTGACAACTTAACAAGCTGTTGTTAGTTCTGCAGCAGCAACGAGCAATTCCTCCTGGGTATGTTCTTTAATCATCAATGTAGAAATAGGTTTTGACGTCGATGCTACCGCGAATCCATTCGTATGATTCTTCGCAGAAATGTTGTACCTCACATCTGCCTTATCTCCGTGAGTTACTGAGATGAAACAGCTATAAATCTTACACAAGGATTCCTCAGCCGTACTTCCTTTGTTGACAAAAGAACAGTCTTTCATGTAAGCTTCCGAAAAGTTACACTTTCTTTTTCCATTCTAAGGTATTTTCGTAAGCTATCAAAAGATTAGTCTATAACACGGTGAACAGTCGGCAATAACAGCTTAGTCATCGAAGTGCATGTCACTGTATACTTCACACCCTAATACCCGCAATAAACGCTTCAAACATTACTAATTTGCACTCGTTGTTCCTATTACGAGTAGAAATAATAGTCTTATCAGATCGCTATTCAGATGGGAACGGCACGATTCTCCCGTACTACTGGAGAAGTCAGATCTAGAAGGTGCTTGCATCGTCGATACGGGATACGCAACATGCAACGCCGTCTGTGAGGCGATCTTGTCACCATAAACTTGTTGTCATAAATAAAACAGAGCCTGCATTTATATGTTGTGCTAATCGATGGTGTTACTTCAGTACTTGAGCCAAGCGCGTAACAGTATTTTGCAAAATCGGGACAAAACTGGGTCATGTGACGACAAGAAGGTCAATAACTGATCTTCCGGACACATGGGGTCCGATGGCAAACTCCCAGGCAGACGCCGTCGCTGTTGCTATTCGCGACTCAGTTGTGTCGTATCCACTTGCGCTGGTATTATACGATGAACTACCTGTACCGACTGCGTCAGCACTAACTCGCCTTGCGTCACAGCAGAATCTCATCCTCTTGAAGAGCGGTAACGTACCTAGACCTTTGTAACTTACTTCTATCGTAACACGACCGTGTCCTCCTTGCTCTCAAAACTACAGTAGGATTTATGTGCTGGTGCCCGTCTCTGATATTCGTATATTTCAATCACAAATGTACGAGGGTCACTCCAAAAGAAATGCACACTATTTTCTTTTAAATACAGTTTTCATTCTGCATGTGTGTAAGTTTTACAGTGTGTAGATACATCCTTCCCGCTTGGTTTCAAACTTAGTTCAACCTGTTCCCGTGAGTGGCACCGTCACAGAATGTCTTGAAGATGGCTGCTACACTTGACGTTTGTCAGAAGCAACGTGCTGTCATAGAATTCCTGTGCTGTGAAAACGAGACAGTGGGAAACATCCACAAGAGGTTGAAGAAGGTGTATGGAGATGCTGCTGTTGATCGCAGTACAGTTAGTCGGTGGGCAAGCAGGTTACGTGATGAAAGCGGGCACGGCAATATTGAGGATTGTCCTCGCAGTGGCAGGCCTCGTACTGCACACACTCCAGACAATGTGCAGAAAGTTAACGAATTGGTGACTGCTGACAGACGCATCACAGTGAAGGAATTGTCACGCTACGTTGGGATAGGGGAAGGAAGTGTTTGCAGAATACTGAAAGTGTTGGCGTTAAAAAAGGTTTGTGCCAGGTGGGTTCCCAGGATGTTGACAGTGGCTCACAAAGAAACAAGAAAAACGGTATGCAGCGAACTTTTGGAACAGTGCGAGAATGGTGGAGATGAATTTCTTGGAAGAATTGTGACAGGTGATGAAACACGGCCCCATCATTTTTCACCAGAGTCGAAGAGGCAATCAATGGACTGGCATCATGCAAATCCACTCAAGAAAAAAAAATCAAAACCACACCTTCTGCTGGAAAAGTTATGGCTACGGTGTTTTTCGATTCCGAAGGACTCTTGCTTGCGGACATCATGCCAAGTGGAACCACCATACATTCTGATTCATATGTGACGACACTGAAGAAACTTCAAGCTCGACTGAGTCGTGTTCGACCACATCGGAAAAAGCAGCATGTTTTGCTGTTGCACGACAATGCACAGCCACATGTCAGTCAAAAAACCATGGAAGCGATCGCAAAACTCGGATGGACAACACTGAAATAACCGCCTTACAGTCCTGTCCTGGCTCCATGTGACTATCATCTCTTTGGGAAACTGAAAGACTGTCTTCGTGGAACAAGGTTTGAAGATGATGACTCCCTTGTGCACGCTGCCAAACAGTGGTTCCAACAGGTTGGTCCAGAATTTTACTGTGCGGGTATACGGGCGTTGGTTCCAAGATGGCGTAAGGCAGTTGAGAGGGATGGAAATTATGTGGGGAAATGAAAATATTGTTCCTAAAGGATGTATCTACACATTGTAAAAATTTCAAACATGTAGAATAAAAGATGGATTTAAAAAAAATAGTGTGCATTTCTTTTGGAGTGACCCTCGTACTACGCATGAAGGCGTTCTTTCCTCTCTGAAATCATACAGGAGACATTGTACAGACAGTAAAATATTGTAATACCAACTTGAAGAAATCGTCACGACACAAGGGATTCCATTGCGCCACTCGAAACACTGACGCTCTGTCTAGCAACTGAAGATCATGTTGGTGGATAATGAGTATCTTGATCTAACAGCCCCTTACTGTAGTCTTATGTGGCTCAACACAACTTGGTCGAGGAGTAAAATTAGCGAGTCCAGTACTTCGTTAGCTGCTGAAGCACTAACGGAAATGCTGCGGAATTAACTCTATTCAGGGACGTCAACAAGGCTCAAAGAATATGATATTATGAAATTCTTTGCGCTCAGCTAACGCACATCATATGCATAGGCAAGGCAGTGACTGCAGGGATATACTTGTTTCTGTGCATAGGATCTTTGGACGTTGTACGGACCTAGCGCGGAACTACTGGCACGTACTTGTTAAGACGGCCGAATTCATTAGCTTCTTTGCTGGTTAGTGATCCGTGATAAGAAAATGAAGTATGTCTCAAAGAAGCACTAAATTTATACGTAAAGAGACCTGCTCATTGGCCATTCTACAGCAGCTGAAAAAATCTTAATGGCAGACAGCGGACTTAATGGTTAGGAAACAGAAAAAAAGCCTCTTGCCAACCATTTCTACCTGCATTATGTTCAGAATTTGCATCCTGATCATGTGCAACAGAAAGTATAGAAATTAAATAAATAAGGCCTAGATCTGTTTACTGTTGTTCAGACGGAAGGAGAACTCTTCTTCTTCCTCGTCCATTGCCTTCCTCTCTGTTTTGTTCCTCTAGGTCTCTAATCAACAATTCGTTTTCGAAGTTTATTTTCATGCATTGTATCAGCATGTTCCCACTATCTGTTCGTGTTTGGATCTATTTTACTGAGTACTGAATCAACTTCTAATTCATTTCTAATGTCTTAATTCCCGAACCTATCTTCTCTAGTGTATCCATTAATGTTACAGAGAAATCTTGTTTCCGCAACCTGGATCCTGCTCGCGTCTTGTTGCGTGGGAAACAATGTTTCAGATACATACAGCAAGATAGATACTTCCATGACTTTGTACAACTTCATCTTTGTCTCTTTCGTGGCATTCGTTTTTGGTGCATACTAATTCTTCCACTAATTGTGTTAAATTTTAGGATCTCTTTATCGGTTTCATTATCGAAATTGCGTCTTGTGTTACAGCCAAGATACTGAAAGTGGTTTATTATAATCTTAAATCTTAAAGACAGTTTTCCTTGAATGGCATAATGTTCATGTTCTAAGCAAACGGCTCTCTGAGGATTATCTTCATTTTCATGAATTATTGTTTGATCATCTTCGTATAGTGGAGTATTAAATATTTCTCTCTGTTGATCTTTATACAGCAGGTAATATTCTATTTCAAAGTTCAGACTAGGCCATCTAAATACAGGGAGGTTATAATTAAACTTTCGCTACCTGAGAGGGACACCATGAAAAACGAGTGATCGTAGCCCAATTAAAGTTTGTGAGAACTTCTGTAAGGGCATGCATGAGAGAAATAACGAATAAATCATTGAAAGAAACACAATTCAGTTTCCACATGACAGGGTAACACTAATTTCGTGCCATGTTTACGTTACAGGCCACAAACGTTGCTCAATGTGACGACCATCTGCCTCCACGACAGTCTGGAACCGCACTAGAAGTACCATTTCACAGTTGTTCGTAGCACTTTCCGAACGGTGGACCACGTAATGTTCTGCTGTCGTGACACAACTCGCAAACTCTTGGAGGTCGCACGTTGCGTCCAACATTCTTACCCAAGGCGCCAGTAACTTCTTCAACAATCTATGGCGCAATTGGCTGTCGGCCTTTCTCATTAACAATTTCAAAAGCGCCAGTAATTCTTACTTCCTAATCGTGATCTTCAACCCCAGTGAGAAAAGAGGACCCCTCTGTGTTGCTTTAAAGCATCGATACTCCCGTAGAGCGGCTGCGCTCTTGCTGTTGTTTTGATACAACAGCTTTGTCCAGATACTTGTTGACTGTCTGCGACTGTAATGCATGCTGATGCTTGTGTTTAAACTCTACGTCGCCTACCAGTACCGGCGCCTAACGGCAAGTCATGACACCTACACCAATAGCAACGCAAATTGCAACGCGCAGTCTGAATAACATTCCTATAAAGCTTGATATCAATACGGTAACTAGTTTTCTGTTCAGACAGGCTCAAGAATCGAAAGTTTAATCGCAGTCCGGCCCGCGATTGGTTTCAATTTGGTCCAAGGAAGAAGTTCGTGGGACAGAGAGCGAGGCGCTCACATTGTACTCTGGCCGTGACACATTTTCGGATATTCGCCATTCCGTTGTTTTTATTTTCCTAATTTAGCGTTCTTATAGCCTTGGGAGAGCCAGGCCTAACAAAATTCTACCATCTAGTGAGGAAGATGTATGAGACAGGAGAAATACCCTCAGAGTTCAAGAAGAATATAATAATTCCAATCCCAAAGAAAGCGGGTGTTGACAGAAGTGAAAATTAACGAACTATCAGTTTAATAAGCCACGGCAGCAAAATACTAACCCGAATTCTTTACAGACGAATGGAAAAACTGGTAGAAGCCGACCTCGGGGAAGATCAGTTTGGATTCCGTAGAAATGTTGGAACACGTTAGGCAATACTGACCCTACGACTTATCTTAGAAAATAGATTAAGGAAAGGCAAACCTACTTTTCTAGCATTTGTAGACTTAGAGAAAGCTTTTGACAGTGTCGATTAGAATACTCTCTTTCAAATTCTGAAAGTGGCAGGGGTAAAATACAGGGAGCGAAAGGCTATTTACAATTTGTACAGAAAGCAGCGGGCAGTTATAAGAGTCGAGGGGCATGAAAGGGAAGCAATGGTTGGGAAAGGGCTGAGACAGCGTTGTAGCCTGTCCCCGATGTTGTTCAATATGTACATTGAGCAAGCAATAAAGGAAACAAAAGAAAAATTCGGAGTAGGTGTTCAAATCCATGGAGCAGAAATAAAAACTTTGAGGTTCGCCGATGACATTGTAATTCTGTCAGAGACAGCAAAGGACCTGGAAGAGCAGCTGAACGGAATGGACAGTGTCTTGAAAGGAGGATATAAGATGGACATCAACAGAAGCAAAACGAGGATAATGGAATGTAGTATAATTAAATCGGGTGATGCTGCGGGAATTAGATTAGGAAATGAGAGGCTTAAAGTAGTAAAGGAGTTTTGCTATTTGGAGAGCAAAATAACTGTCATGGTCGAAGTAGAGAGGATATAAAATGTAGACTGGAAATGGCAAGGAAAGCGTTTCTGAAGAAGAGAAATTTGTTAACATCGAGTATAGATTTAAGCGCCAGGATGTCATTTCTGAAAGTTTTGTATGGAGTGTAGCCATGTATGGACGATAAATAGTTTGGACAAGAAAAGAGTAGAAGATTTCGAAATGTGGTGCTACAGAAGAATGCTGAAGACTAGATGGGTAGATCACATAACTAATGAGGAGGTATTGTATAGAATTGGAGAGAAGAGAAATTTGTGGCACAACTTGACTAGGAAAAGGGATCGGTCGGTGGGGCATATTCTGAGGCATCAAAGGATCACTAATTTAGTATTGGAGGGCAGCGTGGAGGGTAAAAATCGTAGAGATGAATACACTAAACAGATTCAGAAGGATGTAGGTTGAAATAGATAGTGGGAGATGAACAAGCTTGCACAGGATAGAGTAGCATGGAGAGCTGCATCAAATCTGTCTCAGGACTGAAGACAACAACAACAACAACAATATTACCGATAAATGTTAAGTATTTAACTTTTAAACATTTTAAAATGGAGAAAGAAATGATGGCTTAATTTATTTAGCGTCACAGAAACAACCCATGCCTTTGCAATTAGTAATCAAAAACATTTTTGGACAAATATTTAAAAGATACTTGCTAATAGTTATTATGGATGTTAACACAGTAAATTTCAAACACTCTGACCAAAGATCGGAGAGATAATTGCTTGTCACCTAGGATTGCCTGTCTCACTCCGTACTTTGTTTTTCTCTTGTTTCTCGTATTAACATTAGTAAATAAAACTTATCCATTGTGGAACTATTAGGACACTGCAACCGTTGAAACTTTGTGTGATTTGTATCCAAATAGCTGCATCCAGTTACTTTTATAATCTGTTTATTTTTGAATGATGATATTCCAAGGTGCATATCATCCTATTTTCAGATATTTACATGCGTGTCGTGAAATTGTTTCTTTGCTATCGGCGTTACTAACTTTTGCAGTGCTGTTGTGAAACATTGTAAGTAAAGAAACTAAGTTCACGACACGTTAATAGCTGTTTAACATCTGAAGCTGAGTGAGCATGAATTGAATGTACAGTAGAGTCCCGGTAAGTCGAGTCACGGTATTTCGAGATTCTGTGTAACTCGAGCTGATCTTAAGAAAATCAAAATTTTACATGAAACTAGCGTACAAACCCTTTTTCATATGTTGTCCGCATGTAAGTTTTACGCACATCCGAATGTATTACATTTTGAACTTTCTTTCAGTCCCGGGTTCCCGGGTTCGATTCCCGGCGGGGTCATGGATTTTCTCTGCCTCGTGATGACAGGGTGCTCTGTGATGTCCTTAGGTTAGTTAGGTTTAAGTAGTTCTAAGTTCTAGGGGACTGATGACCATAGATGTTAAGTCCCATAGTGCTCAGAGCCATTTGAACCATTTTCTCTCAGTTTTGCATGAACAACATGAACAATACAGGTAAAACGTCCCACTTGGAGTTGCGTTCATAACGCACAGAAATAACCTTGGCCTCAGACTGTTAATGCATTTGTATTACAAACGGACAGGGACCGTTAGGTTTCGACTGTTTCTTTGTCGACGCTTCACTGGTTGGGACCGTCTAACAGTCAGTTGTACTGTGCATATTATCCTTATTATTACCCTTATTGTTATGCCTACTCAGCAACAGTGGTCATTAAATACAGTACGCTTAAGTAACAATACAGTTCACATTTTATAACACTGGCTGACCATGTTGTACTGTATGTACTGTAGTTGGCTGTGTAGTAGCATCTGTCCTGTAATGAGCCCACCTGTGTCACGTTATGTACTGTACTTATGTAACTGTGTGTTTTTTAATGTTCTAGTTGATGTATTACAATGAGTGGTAGGAGTAAGAGAAATTGCTCCATTGATTGTGAAACTGGAGGTTTTGAAAAGACTAGAAAAAGAGAAACATTAAAAAAACCTGTTGCCGTGTAGTGAAGTGAGAGATTGACGCAGAAACAGAGACAAAATGAGAAGGTTTCATCAAGCAAGTGCTCTTTGTTCGTTTGGTTTACTCAACAAACACAGCAAAAGGAATCCAATTTCCGGGCCTGTTCTACAACAAAAATCGGTATTTTTTACAAACAAGTTAAAGGAAAGTGAGGGCGATTTTACTGCTAATTCAGGACGGTTGGAGAGGTGGAAGAAGTGGTACGGCGTAAGGCAGCTTGAAATTTGCGGTGAAAACTTCCTGAGGATTCTCAAATTGTTACCCAATTTTGTGAGAAATCAAGAAAAATTGTACTAGAAGAAAATCTTACGTCTGATCAACTGTACAACTGTGATGGAACAGGGCTAAATTATAAAATGTTTCCATCTAAAAGTTCACCCTCAAAAGAAGAAAAGGCTGCCCCGAGCTGCCAAAAACGTAAAGAGAGGTAACAGTTCTTGCTGCATTGAATGTAAATGGATACCATAAACTGAAGCTGCTGGTAATAAGGAAGACTACTAAGGATAGAGCTTTTAAAAAATATAACTACTTCTGCACTGCCTATTACATATGTCCACCAAAAATCTGCTTGGATGGCAATATTTTTAAGAAGCGGTTTTTCGAAGATTTTGTTTCAGAGACGAAAAGATACCTAAAGAAAAAGTGCTTGCGTTCCAAAGCAATATTAACACTTGACAACGCTGGTTCAGACCCTGATGAGGTGGAATTACAATGTGACGGTATTCGTGCATCGTTCGTATCCCCTACGTGACGAGTTTAATACAGCCTATGGAACAAGGTGTTTTACAATGCTTGAAAGAAAAGGTACCATCGTCGTTTGCTGCAAACACTTCTACAAACAACAAGCAAAGGAACTATCAAGGAATTTCTGGAAAAAGAACTACGACAAAAGACATAGTTTAATGGCTAACCGATTCATGGTCTGAAATAAAGGCGGAGACACTAAAAATATCTTGAAACCAGATTTTAAGGAATGAAGCGGATACGTACAGTACAGACGAAGATGATCTACCGTTGGCAGAACCGATGGAAAAGCTTGCTGGATGGGAAAATGCGAATGTGAGTAGTGCTTCAGAATGGATGAACAGTAATGACCGGTTTGGATTGATCGATCTCGCAACTGTTGAATTGTTAGTGAAGCCGCTGAAGACAGTGACGACGAGAAACTGCCAGGATGCTGCACTGCGTTATATCGAGCAGCAAGTGGAAGCTACTCCAACTGACAGCATGCTTCTTAGAGGCTAGCGTAACGTTGCTCCTAAAAAACGTGGTTCTGTTTTACAACAAAGGACTATGGACAATTTCTTTAAAATGTAACTTGGAAATGTGTGTCCGTATATGTACATATAACACAGGTATGTATTACAATGTTTTTTATTTATTTTTAATCATTATTGTACTCATTAAACATTTAGTCGTGATTTACCCATTGATGTACTAATATTTCCGTAATATCCGAGTTTTTTGTAATTCTGGGTAGCCTCAGCCCCATTTAGCTTGAATTACCAGGGCTCTGCTATACTCTGAAAAACGGAGTTTTGAGACATAATTTGTTGCCGTGGCATGTCGCGAGTGGAATTCCGCTCTTATCGGTACGTTACCTCATAAACTTTAATGTCTGGTACTTTAGTTTTGACACTATGAGCCGGAAGCGCTGCTGTCGCGTTATGTGACGACCTGGGCTGCGAGCTTATACAGGTTGTATTAAAATTAATGGCGTAAACGCAAACAGTTGAAAGTACACGATACTAGAAGCAAAAAAGTCTCAGTAAACTTAGGGTCGAAAACGCATACCTTAAGAGGTACGAGCAATTTTTCATCTTCGATACTGTGAAACAAATCTCTTCTACTGCAAGTTCTTTGCTTTCCATATTTTGGGAACTAGTAGTATGGACCGTATGGACCAAAATAAGAAAAAAATGTCCAGCAAACGTGTGCTCTAAAACGCATACCTTAAAGTTACGAGTAATTGATCGCTAGAAGAGATGTGTTTCAAAGTAGCAAAGATGAACAAGTGCTCATAGCTCTTAAGGAATGCATTTTAGAGCGCATGTTTACTGGACTTTTTTTCTTGTTTTGGTCCATACTACCAGTTCCCAAAATATGGAAAGCAAAGAACTTGCAGTAGAAGAGATTTGTTTCACAGTATCGAAGATGAAAAATTGCTCGTACCTTAAAAGGTGTGCATTGTCGACCCTATGTTTACTGAAACTTTTTTTACTTCTAGTATCATCTACTTTCAACTGAATGCGTTTATGCCTTTAATTATGATACACTCCGTATAGTATTTGGACCAGGCCCGTAGGGCACCAAAGGCTGCCCATGGCTGCTGTAAATGCTGACTAGAGTTGGATACTGGTCACATCTTTACTATGCCGACCGGAGTGGCCGAGCGGTTCTAGACGCTACAGTCTGGAACCGCGCGACCGCTACGGTCGCAGGTTCGAATCCTGCCTCGGGCATTGATGTGTGTGATGTCCTTAGGTTAGTTAAGTTTAAGTAGTTTTAAGTTCTAGGGGACTGATGACCTCAGAAGTTAAGTCCCATAGTGCTCAGAGCCATTTTGAACCACGTCTTTACTGTAGCCGGTCCAAAACCCGGTTGGGAAGACAGAAGGAAAGGAGTAACACCTTGGTTCACTTGTCTCCTGTTATATTGCCTTGTAAGGGCTCTTTACCAGGGTTACGTTGAAGACTGCAACGATCATCGAGGCAACGTGGGACCACACGATCCCTACATGGCTTAATGAGCGGAAGTAGCTTCCATCTTGTTGGGGTCAATTATCAGAGAAGCTGGGGTGGAAACTTTGAAAGAGAAGACAATGAGAAAGAAAGCCTTGTGTGTTCTGTTCTGTTATTTGCAGGATAAATGAATTACCTTTCAAACTTAGGGGATGTGTGCTGGACCGCGACTCGAACCCAGAAGCAATCCCGCAGGCTGTGGCTTAGCCTTACCTCCGCAATGCCCTTTCTTCCAGGAGTTTTAGTCCCGCAAGATATGCAGGAAAACTTCTGTGATGCTTGAATGGTAGAAATGAGCTACCGGTGAAAGTGTCACTGTGACGGCGAGTCGCGAGCCGACCCAGATAACTCAGTCGCTGAGAGCACTGCCCCGAGGCAAGGTTCTGGGTTTGAGTACACAGTTTAAATCTTCTAGTAACTTTCAAAACAGTACACATTCCGCTGCAGAATGAAAGATTTACTTTGGAATTATCTTTAGGACAAACTCGGCGAACGTGAACTTCAAATGTGTACTTGCTGTGTAGTCAAATGAATTTGACGTTTGTAAATCGAACAATTTTTGGCACCAGGTATATTCAGGAGATATCGTAACCAGTAGCCAGTATGTTTCCTGTCTTTGTCATATCATTAAGCGAAAAACCGACTGAAATATTCGTGCTGTGTTGCATAACACAGCTTCAGTTGTTATTTTTATTTTTTAGTATCATTTCCTTGGTTTTGTAATGAGTAGAGCTCTCAGGTACATAAGGAAAGAAATGATAATTAAATTAAGACCCTAAGCTGCCGACAGGCGTTGATACACATCAACGGGGACTGTTCAAAATGTGTGCCCTGGCCGGCACTCGAACCAGGGATCTCTTGCTTACATGGCAGACGCTCTATCCATCTTTTTTTTTTGCCTTTTTGTTCGTTGTTGATCGTTGGATTTGGTCGTTGCGGACGTCACCCGACATCCGTTAAAGTTTCTTTGTTGATCCTTCCACCCAGTTTTTTTTTTTTTTTTTTTTTTTTTTTTTTTTTTTTTTTTTACAGAGGCCAGCCAGCTTTCTGACCGAACACGCTGAGCTATCATGAAGACAACACAACACCTACTCCCTGAGCGAAGAAAATCCCCGACCCAGCCGGGAATCGAACCCGGGCCCCTTAAGACGGCAGTCCGTCACGCCGATCTTTCAGCTATCGGGGCGGACATCCATCTGAGCCACCGAGGGCACAGTGGATTGTGCGACTGCAGGGATTTATCCCTTGCACGCTCCCCATGAGACCCACATTCCCAACTTAATGTCCACACATTACGTTCGTAGTGCCCCTGCCCATTACACTCATTACTCGCGGCAGACAATCTTACCGAGTCCCGTAAGAGTTCGGGCAATTGTGTGCATCGGGACAGAAGAAGAAGGTCAATGGCCGGTTAGCCTTAACTATATGAAGATGGTATCTGTTCTTTCGGAACATTAAGTTGGGAATGTGGGTCTCGTGGGGAGCGTACAAGGGATAAATCCCTGCAGTCGCACTATCCACTGTGCCCTCGGTGGCTTAGATGGATAGAGCGTCGGCCATGTAAGCAAGAGATCCTGGGTTCGAGTCCCGGTCGGGGCACACATTTTCAACTGTCCCTGTTAATGTACATCAACGCCTGTCGGCAGCTTGTGGTCTTGATTTAATTATCATTTCATTCTAAGAGAGCTGCATGGTAACCGATGGTATGCGTTCTTTCGGACATATCCGAAAGAACAGATCCCATCTTCATATACATAAGGAAAGCATCTATTCCATAAAAGTTCAAGAACAGCTTGTTCTTATTTATGAACTATCTATAAACTGACAATATGAGTGTGCTGCAAACTCAGGCCAGTGGTAAGAGCCTAGATCATCTGGGACAAATAGAAAATTATCTACGTAGAACAAAAGGTCTGTATTTATTGTGAACGTGCGAATATCTTTCACTAGTGACAGTTGTGTAGCAATTTTTAGGAATGTCTTGGAGCAAAAAAAGCAAACTGTAGCATAATTTTGATAAGAAACGTATTTTCTAACGCTCCTTATACTATTTCGCTAAAAAGTTTTGGCTGTGTACTTAAACATGTAGGCATGTGGAAGCCTCGAGGTTCAGTGTAGAGCTCACAATATTTAGTTTAACAAACTCAAGGTCCGATTATGTTTCCTATATCTTCTATAGCCGAGTTTGTCAGTGAAATACCTGTATCCTTCGGTCAACACAGTATATCTTAGCCTGAATATTGGAATCCCACATACACTCCTGGAAATTGAAATAAGAACACCGTGAATTCATTGTCCCAGGAAGGGGAAACTTTATTGACACATTCCTGGGGTCAGATACATCACATGATCACACTGACAGAACCACAGGCACATAGACACAGGCAACAGAGCATGCACAATGTCGGCACTAGTACAGTGTATATCCACCTTTCGCAGAAATGCAGGCTGCTATTCTCCCATGGAGACGATCGTAGAGATGCTGGATGTAGTCCTGTGGAACGGCTTGCCATGCCATTTCCACCTGGCGCCTCAGTTGGACCAGCGTTCGTGCTGGACGTGCAGACCGCGTGAGACGACGCTTCATCCAGTCCCAAACATGCTCAATGGGGGACAGATCCGGAGATCTTGCTGGCCAGGGTAGTTGACTTACACCTTCTAGAGCACGTTGGGTGGCACGGGATACATGCGGACGTGCATTGTCCTTTTGGAACACCAAGTGCCCTTGCCGGTCTAGGAATGGTAGAACGATGGGTTCGATGACGGTTTGGATGTACCGTGCACTATTCAGTGTCCCCTCGACGACCACCAGTGGTGTACGGCCAGTGTAGGAGATCGCTCCCCACACCATGGTGCCAGGTGTTGGCCCTGTGTGCCTCGGTCGTATGCAGTCCTGATTGTGGCGCTCACCTGCACGGCGCCAAACACGCATACGACCATCATTGGCACCAAGGCAGAAGCGACTCTCATCGCTGAAGACGACACGTCTCCATTCGTCCCTCCATTCACGCCTGTCGCGACACCACTGGAGGCGGGCTGCACGATGTTGGGGCGTGAGCGGAAGACGGCCTAACGGTGTGCGGGACCGTAGCCCAGCTTCATGGAGACGGTTGCGAATGGTCCTCGCCGATACCCCAGGAGCAACAGTGTCCCTAATTTGCTGGGAAGTGGCGGTGCGGTCCCCTACGGCACTGCGTAGGATCCTACGGTCTTGGCGTGCATCCGTGCTTCGCTGCGGTCCGGTCCCAGGTCGACGGGCACGTGCACCTTCCGCCGACCACTGGCGACAACATCGATGTACTGTGGAGACCTCACGCCCCACGTGTTGAGCAATTCGGCGGTACGTCCACCCGGCCTCCCGCATGCCCACTATACGCCCTCGCTCAAAGTCCGTCAACTGCACATACGGTTCACGTCCACGCTGTCGCGGCATGCTACCAGTGTTAAAGACTGCGATGGAGCTCCGTATGCCACGGCAAACTGGCTGACACTGACGGCGGCGGTGCACAAATGCTGCGCAGCTAGCGCCATTCGACGGCCAACACCGCGGTTCCTGGTGTGTCCGCTGTGCCGTGCGTGTGATCATTGCTTGTACAGCCCTCTCGCAGTGTCCGGAGCAAGTATGGTGGGTCTGACACACCGGTGTCAATGTGTTCTTTTTTCCATTTCCAGGAGTGTATTAAAAAAAATGTACAAATGTGTGTGAAATCTTATGGGACTTAACTGCTAAGGTCATCAGTCCCTAAGCTTACACACACTTAACCTAAATTATGCTAAGGACAAACACACACACACCCATGCCCGTGGGAGGACTCGAACCTCCACATATAAAAACTATATGCATACAGAGGATCTGTATGTTCACCATCATGCTGTGCACTGAAATCTTATTCATGTTAATGTCCTGCTTGACATCTTGTGGATTTTCTCAGGAGGTGTACTTCGAAAGTCTTCCCCAACACTTCTGTGGAATTCTTTATCTAGGTTGTACCGACAGAGATCCATATTGGATCTGATAGTTACCCATAACGAGTTGTCTGGAAGCTCTGCGTTTTGTGATGGTTTGCATCCAGTGATCTCGAAAGTGTTCATCGAGGAACTCATCCATCTGAATAGCAATGAGTGATGAAGCCCTGTCCTGATGTAATCTCAAAGGATCCACGGTTCCCTTGTTTTCGAGCTGAGGTATTAATCACGTTTGCAGCATGTACAAATAAAAATTCTCAATCATCTATCTTTAAATAAAAGTCGTCTAAATGGATGTTGTGATGACATCACAGTCCATACCATAACATGAGGTGGATTCCATTCCGTCTCTTGCACATACTAGGAATTTTGTTTAGACCAGAATACCTCATTTCTTCAGTTTGGGGAACTTCGATGTCACCCATCCATCAGAAAATGACACACATGATCATACGACTTATCTTAGAAGCTAGGTTCTAAGGAAACGGAATCCTACTTTTATAGTTTTTTAGATTTAGAAAAAAACTTTTGTCAATGTTGACTGCAGTACGCTTGTTGGAATTCTGAAAGCCACGAGGGTAAAACACAGGGAGCGAAAGGTCATATATGACTTGAACAGAAACCAGACATTTTCATAAGAGTCGAAAAGCATAAACGGAAATCAGTGGTTTAGAAGGGAGTGAAATAAGGTTATACTCTATCACATAAGTCAATCAATCTGTAGACTGAGCAAGCAGTAAAGGAAATGAAAGAAAAATTTGGCGAAGGAATTAAAGTTTAGGGAGAAGAAATAAGAACATTGATGTTTGCCGATGACACTGTAATTCTGTCAGAAGCAGCAAAAGATTTGGAAGAGAAATTGAACGGAATGGGCAGTATTTCGGAAGGTGGATAGAAGATGATCATCAAACAAAAGCAAAACAATGGTAATGGAATATAGCAGAATTAAATCAGGAGTTTGTGAGGAATTTACACCCATTATCAGAAAAAAAACAGAACACCTTAAACCACTAGGACATGTACATTTGTATGTTCTGCAGAAATGATAAGCATTTGAACCATGTCGACCGCGGGTTCAAGGTCAACATCGATATGACGGCGCAACACCAGCCACCGGCAAAATGTACCTGCGGCTCTCGTTGTCACTATAAACATAAGGTAATGGATCAGTGTGACTTGAGCAGACGTGCAGGGTGCCTCTCAGATACATGCACGGACCGTACCATCAAACCAGTGAGTTTTAAAAAGGGCGCATTATTGACATGAGAGATTTGTGATGCATCCATCCCGGAAATTGCTACACATGTGGGACGAAGTGTTACGGCAGTGTAACACGTGTGTGAAGAATTGTTCGCAGAAGGACGTAGAACAGAACGAGATGGTTCAACTCGCACCATCCAGATCCCCTCCCTTCCCTCGCTCCTCCCCCCCCCCCTCCAAGGAGATCGATAAGTCATCCGAATGGCATTGTATGACGGATCTGCGTCCTCCTCGGCTCTGGCGCAACAGTGGAACACATCGTACACATCAGGGGTGACAGTTCGTCGCTGTTTATTACGGCATAGGTTACGTGCACGTGGTCGACTTGTCCCTATACCTTTGACGAATGAGCAGAAGTATGGTAGACAGCAATGGTGTACGGAACGACGTCTCTAGGGACAGGAATGGCATCAGATAGTGTTTTTGGCCAAATCCAGGTTCTGTTTGTTCGAAAATGATAGCCGCATTTTGGTTCGCCACAGACAGGGGGAGCGGCATCACAGTGACTGCATTTGCACAAGACATACAGCGCCAAGTCAAGGCCTTACGGTGTGGGGTGTTGTTGGGTACAACCACAAATCAGAGCTGGTGCATGTGCAGGCCATTGTGACCAGTGTGACCTACGTGAATAGCATCGTGCAAACGGTAGCAATACCCTTCCTGCACAACATCCCAGACGCCATTTTTCAGCAAGAACACGTGCACTCTTGGTATCACGGAATGTCAGCCTTTTGCCCTGGCCTGCCAGATCACCACACTTGTTGCCAATCGAAAATGTGTGGGATATGCTGAAACGACGGGTGCAGTGACCCAACGCCAGCCACCACAGATGAACTTAGGAATCAGGTGACTGCACCGTGGGTGGTTGTACAACAGGACGCTATTCGCGCCCAACACTTGTCGATGCCGTCACTTATCAGAGTCCATGGCGGACCCTGTGCCTACTAGGCAACGGAACACATGCTGAACGGAGGTGACTGAAATGCTATTCATTTCTGTAGAACATACTACTGTACATGTCCTGTGAATATGAACGTCGTAACACTAGTCGTTCAATGTGTTCTGGTTTTTTTTCTGAACATGAGTGTAGATTAGAGCACGAGACACTAAAAGTAATAGAGGAGTTGTGTTATTTGGGCTGTAAAATAACTGATGATGTTCGAAGTCGAGAGGATATAAAATGTAGACTGGCTATGTAAAGGAAAACGCTTCCGACGAAGAGAAATCTATTAAGTTCGGATATAAATTTAAGTGTTAGGAAGTCTTTTCTGAAGGCGCTTGTCTGGACTGTAACCCTTTGCGGACGTGAAACTTGGATGCAAGCAGTCCAGAAAAGAATACAATTGAAGTTTTTGAAATGAAGTGTTACAGCAGAATGTTGAAGAATAGATGGATAGATCGCGTAACTATTGTGGAAGTACTAAACAGAAATAAGAAATTTGTGATATGAATAAAAAGGGACTGGTTTACAGGACGCATTCTGAGCCGTCAAGGAATCATCAGTATAGTATTGGGGGAAACTAGGGGAGGGGGGGGGGGGGTAAAAACTGTAGAGGAGGACCGAGAGACGAATAATGTGAAAAGGTTCAAATGAATGTAGATTGCACTAGGTATTCGGAAATGAAAATGCGTCATAGGATAAAGTAGCATGGAGAGCTGCGTCATACCAGTCTTCTGACTGAAGACCAGAATCACACCAACATGGGAAAGAAGATTTTCACCAATGTGCAACATCCGGTAGATAAAATCTTGTACTACACACAATACATAGATGACAATAAGCTGTTGATAGACGGCGAGAAACGAAACGCTATGAAGATCGTTGAAAATTTAATAATTTATATCATAAAACTGAATTTACTAGTGAATATGAAAATAATCGTAAATTGAAATTTCATAATCAGAATATCAAGAAATAAGTAGATAGGCATGTTTTTGAAGTGTACAGAGAGCCGACACCAACGAATATCTTTATTTTCAGCCATAATGGCTATGTTTGTGAACCGTGACTGTGTGGGATACACGTTGCATTATGATAAATTAAGCATAAAATAAAAAGTGACTGGTAGCAGAAACTTGAAATAAATAAGTATCCTACACAGTCACGGCTCAAAAACATAGCCATTATGGCTGAAAATAATTATGATTTAACCAACCAAGTTGTGAAAGTATTTCGTACATACAGAAACATTAGATTAAAGTTACTTAAAACATGTCTTGATATAAAATTCAACAAAACCTGTCTATACGAAAACATAGTACCTAAATATGTGAACATTAAGACTAACTGTAAATCTATCTCAGCACAACTTGCTAAAGCTAAAGGTGAGACGTTCTGGCTAAGATTTGAAGTAAAACAGTTACATAAAAAGAAAGAAGACCTCAACCAATTAGCTTACAGCACCTATCTAGAATTAATATTATTAGCGCATCCAGCACAGATCCCATTACACCATGGTATAATTGGAAACATAATAAAAACCACATATAATAAAATAAACAGCACTCATCAAAAGAAGCTTGACAGTTTCAGAAAGAGAAACAAGCTGCCTATCGATAAATACGTAAATAAAAAAAGTAACTCCCACAAATTTTTTCCCAAAAGTTGTAAATTCAACCAACATTGAATTCAGTCAGACAGAAATGACACTACTAAATAAGGGTTTGAAACATAATATAAATCCAAGCATCAATCACAGAACATAAAAGACACCATATGCACACTAAAGATAGCCAGTGACTTTGAAAAACTTAATGACACTGAACAAACAGTACTAGGCCACAAGGCTGATAAAATTCTACAGAAACACATAACCACAAAAACAACAAAAACAAACAACTTTGAATTAAACATACTCCAGCCAATCACTAACAAACTACAAAACCATAATGCCCTGGCAGTAAAATCTGATAAAGGTTCCACAACAGTTATTAGGTTTGAGGATGACAGAATACAGTGGAGGAGGAAACTTGTAGATGCGTGCGGTCCACTGGGCCTGATCACGTAGTAGTAGTAGCAGTAAGGATGACTATATACACAAAACACTCGAATTCTTTGCAAGCAACCACACACTGGAAGTCCAAGTTGACCCCACACCAAAGTTTCAAGCTAAAACAAAAAAAAAAAAAAAATGCCACAACAACAGTAACTTCCTTTTCACTGAGAATGAAGTATGAGACCTTATTGTGATGAACCCAACAGCCCCCAAACTCAGAGCACAACCAAAATACCATAAAACAAACACACCTATCAGGCCTATTGTGAACTCAATTAATAGCCAAGTCTACAAATTTATGAGAGAACTAAATGACATGCTTGTAGAAAAATAAACATTTGAAAAAATCATATTCCATAAAGAACAGATATGAACTTATTAACAATTTGAAAGATTTGACAGTTACACCTCAAGCCAAGCTTCTATCCCTAGATATTGTTAACCTTTACAGCAGTATACCTGTAGATGAAACGGTTGGGATAATAAGAATGAATCTATTGAGAAACAAGACAATGAGCAAACCGGAAATCATAGAACTTGTAGATGTACTTAATCTAGTGCTCACATAATTACTTCTCTTTTAACAATAAAATTTACGAGCAGGACCAAGGACTAGGAATGGGAAGCCCTCTCAGTGGCCTATTACCTGAAATATTTATCAACCATATAGAAAATAAAATTCTAACAGTAAATGATAACATCACAAGCAAAGTTAAATTCTATAAGAGATATGTAGATGACACCCTCATTCTATTTGATGGCACAGAGGATGAAGTGACAAACTTTTTTAACAAATTCAGTAGCCTACATAAAAATATTCAATTCACCCTTGAATAGGAAGAAGACAACACCATACCTTTTCTTGACATAAAATATCAAAACAGAACCAAAACATAGCTTTCAATATTTACAGAAAACCAACTGGCACTGACACCACTATACCAAACTCCTCAACACATCCCTCCTCGCACAAAAAAGCTGCTTATAGATCAATGCTGTACAGATCACACAAATTTCCATTTCAACATACAGAACTCCAACAAGAAATAGAAACCATAACATATACTGCAATAAACAATGGATATGACCCTTCTCTAATTAATACCATGTCACAACAGATAAAAAATGAACTGAAAAAACAACATCAAACTACACTCACAACTGACAGTGCCCCAGCGGTCAAATATGTAAAAATGCCATATCTTGGAATACAGAAGTAAAAATCAGCTTCAGCACCAACAACAACCTAAGTAGGAAGCTTATTCACAATATAAAACCACCAGATACAAGTCTTGATGCATCTGGCATTTACAAAATTACCTGCAGCCAATGTAAAAATATTATATCGGCCAAACATGCAAAAATTTCAAAACCCGATTCAAAGAACATTTAGACTGCTACAGGCTTGATAAATGTAACAAATCAGCAGTAGCAACTCACATTAAAGACACAGGCCACCCTTCGAAAACCGAAGACAACCTTGAAACTTTACACAAAATAGGAAAAAGTAAAAGAATAGATATCATGGAAGAAATGGAAATTTTCATACATAACACAAAGCATGAAGATAACATTCTTAATGAGATAACCGAATTCAAAAACTCAAAATTCTTCAACAGTTTTAAGCCAGTTCTAACTCAATAGATTCAAGATATGTCAATGTAAAAAATTGACTACAAATCTGTCAGTACCAAGAATATCGATTCAAAACCTCGATAATCGATACTGACTCACATGATACAGTCCGCCATCTTGTGTTGTGTGTATAACATCGAAGCAATTTGTACAGTGAATTATGTTGGCAATCAGTAACAAAATACACTCCTGGAAATGGAAAAAAGAACACATTGACACCGGTGTGTCAGATCCACCATACTTGCTCCGGACACTGCGAGAGGGCTGTACAAGCAAAGATCACACGCACGGCACAGCGGACACACCAGGAACCGCGGTGTTGGCCGTCGAATGGCGCTAGCTGTGCAGCATTAGTGCACCGCCGCCGTCAGTGTCAGCCAGTTTGCCGTGGCATACGGAGCTCCATCGCAGTCTTTAACACTGGTAGCATGCCGCGACAGCGTGGACGTGAACCGTATGTGCAGTTGACGGACTTTGAGCGAGGGCGTATAGTGGGCATGCGGGAGGCCGGGTGGACGTACCGCCGAATTGCTCAACACGTGGGGCGTGAGGTCTCCACAGTACATCGATGTTGTCGCCAGTGGTCGGCGGAAGGTGCACGTGCCCGTCGACCTGGGACCGGACCGCAGCGACGAACGGATGCACGCCAAGACCGTAGGATCCTACGCAGTGCCGTAGGGGACCGCACCGCCACTTCTCAGCAAATTAGGGACACTGTTGCTCCTGGGGTATCGGCGAGGACCATTCGCAACCGTCTCCGTGAAGCTGGGATACGGTCCCGCACACCGTTAGGCCGTCTTCCGCTCACGCCCCAACATCGTGCAGCCCGCCTCCAGTGGTGTCGCGACAGGCGTGAATGGAGGGACGAATGGAGACGTGTCGTCTTCAGCGATGAGAGTCGCTTCTGCCTTGGTGCCAATGATGGTCGTATGCGTGTTTGGCGCCGTGCAGGTGAGCGCCACAATCAGGACTGCATACGACCGAGGCACACAGGGCCAACACCCGGCATCATGGTGTGGGGAGCGATCTCCTACACTGGCCGTACACCACTGGTGATCGTCGAGGGGACACTGAATAGTGCACGGTACATCCAAACCGTCATCGAACCCATCGTTCTACCATTCCTAGACCGGCAAGGGCACTTGGTGTTCCAAAAGGACAATGCACGTCCGCATGTATCCCGTGCCACCCAACGTGCTCTAGAAGGTGTAAGTCAACTACCCTGGCCAGCAAGATCTCCGAATCTGTCCCCCATTGAGCATGTTTGGGACTGGATGAAGCGTCGTCTCACGCGGTCTGCACGTCCAGCACGAACGCTGGTCCAACTGAGGCGCCAGGTGGAAATGGCATGGCAAGCCGTTCCAGCATCTCTACGATCGTCTCCATGGGAGAATAGCAGCCTGCATTGCTGCGAAAGGTGGATATACACTGTACTAGTGCCGACATTGTGCATGCTCTGTTGCCTGTGTCTATGTGCCTGTGGTTCTGTCAGTGTGATCATGTGATGTATCTGACCCCAGGAATGTGTCAATAAAGTTTCCCCTTCCTGGGACAATGAATTCACGGTGTTCTTATTTCAATTTCCAGGAGTGTATAATGTGCAATAGTGTAATGTCAATCAACAGCTCCGACATTACACCAGTGATGCATGCAAGTGAAGCAGCAAGATGATGAAATTGTAAGTGATCAACCGTCATATAAAAGTCTTTCACACTATTTTCGTAACACATAACTGATGCAAATTTATCTGCATCCTATACAGGCTGTGATATACATAATCAACCACAAAGAAGAAAACCAGCGGAAGACATTACTGATTTCGATTTCTAGCCATACACTGCGCCCCTCTTTCCCCCCAAATGCCACACCAGCAGCTACAGTAAAAAACAATGGACAAAATGTTATAGATTAATATAGTTTAAGACTGTTTATTTTTAAGTAACATTTCTCAATGAATGTATGTATGTATAAACGCCTGAAGATGAACAGAACATGTTCGAAACGTATTGCATTATGTTAGATTAAGCATAAAATAAAAAGTGACTGGTAGCAGAAACTTGAAATAAATATCGAATATTTTGCTGCACAATAAATACTGTAATCTGAATGGCAAAAAAAGTCAGGTCTCGCAGTCAGTAATAGAGCGTTCAAAATTTCGACAAATAAAGAGGATAGGATAAAGGAGCGGAATATAACCAGACAGTCAGCCACATGAAAAGGATACCCAGAAAATATTGTGAATGAATTAATACTTGAGAAACACATCGTCTGAATGTTCCATATATTTTGGTAATTTCTTGCATAGTTTGACTAACATTTTTAAACAGTTTAAAGTTGAAGCTGTATTTAAAACTAACAATGCGTTGCCACTGCGGTTTTAATCAAGGCACAACTCCAAACAAGAGGCGGGTAAACATCAAGGAATTGTTGAATCAATAAATCCTTTGTTCCTCTCAAACCGAAATTTGTTCATACAGTAGTTAAAATTTTTATGACTACTAGAAAGTTATTAAAATGTGCTCCTGTATGATGGGGACGTTTCTGGCCGAAAGTAGGTGACTTTAAATCATTATTATTATTTAGTACTGATTTGGAAGCCTGTGTTTGACTTTATGAGTTACGCTAAAAATTGATCGCGTTTGACATTATCGAATGAAAGTAAGCGAAAATGCAAGCCTTTTATTTAAATTTTTGTGTCACCTGTGCCTGACGTCCGTATTCCAAATAATGATCTGTTTTGGTGTTTCAGCACTTCCGTTACGCGCTCCCCCAATTTGAATTTATAAACAAATTACATTTCCAAGAATTTAGCTCACTCATCTTCTATTAGCTTTTCATATTTTAGACATACACTAATGGGAAACTTCTTACAAGTTCTGAACTGAATATAGCGTGTTTTTTCGAAGCCTACTGATAAATAATTGACTAGGAACGATTTATTGATGTCTATGAAAATTTTATAAAATATTTTTTCTAAAGCTGTACTCAATTTGTAATTTATTTCAATGTTTGTATTCATCAGCAAAGAAGAGCTTCTCATTTGATAATATGGCTGAAGAATGTCATTAACATACACAGTAAAATCTATCTTCCATAATTTGGCACATTGTGGGACATCACATGTAGACAGTTGCCAGTTGGATTATAACTAATACCTTACTAAGTAACTCTTTCCCATTGACACTGTTTGACACCTGTTGAAGAAATACAATTTGACCCATTGACGAAAGAAGCTGAAATTCCCCCAGTAAGAAAATCTGCTAGGTGCAGGGCATAAGTGTACGTAAGGACAATGAAAATCGTGAAATTGTCTGTTGCAGATGAGTATGGAATGAAAACGGTTACAGTCAACGAAAATGAAGGTTACTAACATAAAAGTAAATGTCAAGAATGAAGTCAAATTAATTTCGGACAGTTGAATGAAACTAATGGCGGGGGAGCGGGGGGGGGGGGGGGGTATTGGAAAGAGAGTGATGATAATGGAAATCAGAGTGAAAAGATTTAGACAAAAACCGAGTAAGTACTTAGTGTACATCACTGAAGAAGATAGTGACTCGAGGAAAAGGGAATACCGTTCCAAAGGAATGAAAAGACATTACAAAAACCCATACGAACTGAAAAGTAGAGAAGCAAAGGTTTGTCGAGCAGACTGGAAGTGTATAAAGCAAGTTACTGTGATGTTGCTGTTAAAGTAACGAAGACAAGTGTTCGGCGGGATGTTACGGCACCCAGCAGGATATTAGCCGATGTCGATGAGCCAACTGTCCAGACCTGTCCAAAGCCCTTCGGTCTTGAGTTCTCGTACGAAGTTGTTGGAGAGTCGAGTAGGGACTGCAAGGAGCAGGCTAGCACGCTTCCGTTATTCAGTAAAGACCGGCTCGGAATAGCCACCGATCGATGTAACTGGCGTCCGTTCGAGGCTGCAATCAGGGTCCCTCTTTCTATTAAATGTGGCACTACAAAGAAGCAGCACTTGACACTGCCGTCTACTGTTCTGTTACTGAGCAGTATTTACCAAACAATATTGGTTTTGATTGTGAAGCTTGATTTATTAACATGACTATCCATCGTAGCGGATGGTGGGTGCACAGCTGTATATCATTAGCTATCATAAATAAAATAGCCTCCGACTGCACGGATGGTTTTGTAACTGTTTAATTATTTATTTTTTCTTATTCAGTACTTCCTGATTACATATTTTTAGTCACCCTAGTCTATCATACGTGGACTTGCACTTAGATAACCGTGAATCAAAAAGATACAGTTACAGTACACGACTAATACATCATATGGTGGTTTTCTGGGTATATCGATAATCTTACTGATGTATCAAAATAGAAAGATAGGAATTCGGTACCCACTGCACACAAATATCGATTGTATTGTACTTTACTTTCAACAAGCCTGTCTGGTGACCGAACTAAACCGTAAGGTACTAGTACCAGCTCAAACATGTAAAAATTCCGTAACTTTGTTATATGAGTATTAGATTGACTACATGGCACAAGACAGTTGTACCGTATATTGAAAAAATTCCTTGTTATTCTACTTTTGACGTTTTTACTTTTTAGCATATGACTACGCGGCCCAGAGGGCACAAGTTAGTACTTTATTATGTTTCGGTGGTCACTCTGTTTTATCGCCATAGTTTTCGATTAAATAAATGGTTTATGTTATTAGAGATGATATTCCCAATGTAAATGTTAGTTAATTTTAGATTAGCAGTTGGTCAGCAACATTAAACGATGATATTCAACACGTAATGTAGATAATACGATGGTAAGGTAGATAGTACTATTTTTTATTACTATAAATAATTACACCACGTGTCAAAAATACTTCTGTTTTGTCGTATGACGCCATTACAGGTGAATATTCACCTAATTTCACGCTCTGACTACATAGCCCATGGGGTATAAAATAATATTCGGTTATATCTCAGTGTCCTTTTATTTTAATCTCCATTCGTGTTTGTTGTCAACACCATAAATGTTTGTTGCTTTTACACAATGTTCACGCAATACTTCTATATATACATTTTTAAATTCAACTGTGGATTGGTTACCAACCATATGCAATGACAGTAATAGCCCAAAGATAGAAAATATTAGTGACTTAATATTTGATGTTGACCACGAGTAAGTGTAATTTCACATATATTCTTACTTAAGCATAAGAGCTTTATTATGATCTTATAAACGGGCAGCCTTGACAACTTGTAATATGTATTTGTACTTCACGGAAAATGCTATTACGTTGTGTACAAATTGATATAACCCATTTTTAGGAAAACTTTTCTGTGTGCACAGGTGCATCAGAAAACAGGCCTGGTGGTATCGAATTAATCATGTACTAAAGAAAGTTATAAAATCATTCGTAGAGCCAGAGGCTATATTTTGTATAATTGCTGATTTATTAATTTTTCCTTCGGCCTGTATGTACGTAAATATTCTACAAATCATTGTGCAGTGCATGGCGAAGGTCTAACAAGAATAATTGTTTCATGACTAGTTCTCAGTTCCTGGGTAGAAATTCTGGGTGACGCAAAATTGGTTGTTGTGGTCTTCAGTCCTGAGACTGGTTTGATGCAGCTCTCCATGCTACTCTATCCTGTGCAAGCTTCTTCATCTCCCAGTACCTACTGCAACCTACAATCTGCTTGGTGTATTCATCTCTTGGTCTCCCTCTACGATTTTTACTCTCCACGCTGCCCTCCAATACTAAATTGGTGATCCCTTGACGCCTCAGAACATGTCCTACCAACCGATCCCTTCTTCTAGTCAGGTTGTGCCACAAACTCCTCTTCCCCCAATTCCATTCAATACCTCCTCACTAGTTATGTGATCTACCCATTTAATCTCCAGCATTCTTCTGTAGCACCACATTTCTAAGGCTTCTATTCTCTTCTTGTCCAAACTAATTATCATCCACGTTTCACTTCCATACATGGCTACACTCCTTACAAATACTTTCAGAAACGACTTCCTGACACTTAAATCTATACTCTTCTTCAGAAATACTTTCCTTGCCTTTACCCGTCTACATTTTATATCCTCTCTACTTCGACCATCATCAGTTATTTTGCTCCCCAAATAGCAAAACTCCTTTACTACTTCCTAATTTAATTCCCTCAGCATCATCCGACTTAATTTGACTACATTCCATTATCCTCGTTTAGCTTTTGTTGATGTTAATCTTATATCCTCCTTTCAAGACACTATCCATTGTGTTCAACTGCTCTTCCAAGTCCTTTGCTGTCTCTGACAGAATTACAATGTCATCGGCGAACCTCAAAGTTTTTATTTCTTCTCCATGGATTTTAATTCCAACTCCGAATTTTTCTTTTGTTTCCTTTACTGCTCGCTCAATATACAGATTGAATAACATCGGGGATAGACTACAACCCTGTCTCACTCCCTTCCCAACCACTGCTTACCTTTCATGTCCCTCGACTCTTATAACTGCCATCTGGTTTCTGGACAAATTGTAAATAGCCTTTCGCTCCCTGTATTTTACCCCCGCCACCTTCAGAATTTGAAAGAAGTATTCCAATCGATACTGTCAAAAGCTTTCTCTAAGTCTAAAAATGCTAGAAATTAGCACAATTTTGGTAAACATTTTTGGAATACAGTGACCAATTAATTGTTATATTTAGATTAAAGTTCAGTCTTGATCACGTTATGTCTGTTTTAATGAGTAACCGGTTTCGGTTGACTGCACAGCAGCAAGGAGAGCTCCACCTACCAACCCAAGGGAGCCAATGGGTCTGATGATGGTTTTATAGAAAAAAGCGAAACCGGTTACTCATTAAAACAGACATAACGTGATCAAGACTGAACTTTAATCTAAATAAAAATGCTAGAAATTAGGTTTGCCTTTCCTTAATCTATTTTCTAAGATAAGTCGTAGGGTCAGTATTGCCTCACGTCTTCCAATATTTCTACGGAATCCAAACTGATCTTCCCCAAGGTCGGCTTCTACCAGTTTTTCCATTCGTCTGTATGGAATACGTGTTAGTATTTTGCAGCTGTGACTTATTAAACTGATAATTCGGTAATTTTCACATATGTCAATACTTGATTTCTTTGGGACTGGAATTATTATATTCTTCTTGAAGTCTGAGGGCATTTCGCGTGTCTCATACATTTTGCTCACCACATGGTAGAATTTTGTCAGGACTGGCTCACCCCAGGCTGTCAGTAGTTCTAATGGAATGTTGTCTACTCTTGGGGCCTTGTTTCGACTCAGGTCTTTGAGTGCTCTGTCAAACTCTTCAAGCAGTATCATATCTCCCATTTCATCTTCATCTACATCGTCTTCCATTTCCATAATATTGTCCTCAAGTTCATCGCCCTTGTATAGGCCCTATATATACTCCTTGCACCTTTCTGCTTTCCGTTCTTTGCTTAGAACTGGGTTTCCATCGGAGCTCTTGATATTAATACAAGTGGTTCTATTTTCTCCAAAGGTCTCTTTAATTGTTCTGTAGGCAGTATCTATCTTAATCCTAGTGAGATAAGCCTCTACATCCTTACATTTGTCCTCTAACCGTCCCTGCTTAGCCATTTTGCACTTAATATCGATCTGATTTTTGAGACGTTTGTATTCTTTTTCGCCTGCTTCATTTACTGCATTTTTATATTTTCTCCTTTCATCAGTTAAATTCAATATTTCTTCTGTTACCCAAGGATTTCTACCAGCCCTCGTCTTTTTACCTACTTGATCCTGTGCTGCCTTCACTACTTCATCCCTCAAAGCTACCCATTCTTCTTCTACTGTATTTCTTCCCCCCATTCCTGTCAATTGCTCCCTTATGCTCTCCCTGAAACTCTGTACAATCTCTGGTTTAGTCAGTTTATCCAGGTCCCATCTCTTTATATTCCCACCTTTTTGAAGTTTCCTCTGTTTTAATCTACAGTTCATAACCAATAGATTACGGTCAGCGTCCACATCTGCCCCGGGAAATGTCTTACAATTTAAAACCTGGTTCCTAAATCTCTGTCTTACCATTATGTAATCTATCTGATACCTTTTAATATCTCCAGGATTCTTCCATTTATACAACCTTCTTTTATGATTCTTGAACCAAGTGTTAGCTATGATTAAGTTATGCTCTGTGCAAAATACTACCAGGCGGCTTCCTCTTTCATTTCTTCCCCCCCAATCCCTATTCACCTATTACTTTCCTTCTCTCCCTTTTCCTACTATCGAATTCCAGTCACCCATGACTATTATATCTCGTCTCTCCTCACTATCTGAATGTTTTCTTTTATCTCAGCATACATTTCTTTAATCTCTTCGTCATCTGCAGACCTAGTTGGCATATAAACTTGTACTACTATAATAGGAGTAGGCTTCGTGTGTATCTTGGCCACAATAATGCGTTCACTATGCTGTTTGTAGTAGCTCACCCGCACTCCTATTTTTTTTTCATTAATAAACCTACTCCTGCATTACCCTTATTTGATTTTGTATTTATAACCCTGTAGTCACCCGATCAGAAGTCTTGTTCCTCCTGCCACCGAACTTCACTAATTCCCACTATATCTAACTTTAACCTATCCATTTCCCTTATTAAATTTTCTAACCTACCTGCCCGATTAAGGGATCTGACATTCCACGCTCCTATCCGTAGAACGCCAGTTTTCTTTCTCCTGATAACGACGTCCTCTTGAGTAGTCCCCGCCCGGAGATCCGAATGGGGGACTATTTTACCTCCGGAATATTTTACCCAAGAGTACGCCATCATCATTTAACCGTACAGTAAAGCTGCATGCCCTCGGGAAAAATTACGGCTGTAGTTTCCCCTTGCTTTTAGCCGTTCACAGTACAAGCACAGCAAAGCCGTTATGTTTAGTGTTACAAGGTCAGATTAGTCAATCATCCAGACTTTTGCCCCTGCAACTACTGAAAAGGCTGCTGCCCCTCTTCAGGAACCACACGTTTGTGTGGCCTCTCAACAGATGATACCTCTCCGTTGTGGTTGCACCTACGGTACGGCTATCTGTATCGCTGAGGCACGCAAGCCTCCCCACCAACGGCATGGTCCATGGTTCATGAGGGGGGGGGGGGGGAGAGGGGGGAGGGGGAGGCAAAATTAGTAAGATTTAGTTAAATGAGAGAGAACATATAACTACAGTATGTAAATGGTTAACAACAGCGTATATGTAAATCTATCAGCATCTTACACTTCATCCTTCTTCCTATACTACTATTTTCAATCACATGTTCTTACACAGCCGTCTTAGATAAAGCCTCTCATGAAACGCTGGAATAGCCATTGCACTTTTACACTGCACAGTGTAAGTAGTACACAACATAAAGGTAGTATAAAATCCTCTTTTATGTGATTATTTCAAAAAGAGCGATAAGAGAAGGTTGATGCAGGGAAACGCAGGTAGGATACAGTATATTACAAACTATTTGTCTTTTGTTTTAAACTGCTCTCTTTGTGAGAACTATGGCAGCATATAACATCATTCAGAAAATGAATGTCCTGAATATGGGCTGCAGTATTCTCATATCGACTTCACAAGAATGTAGAGAAACTTTGTGTTCAACGTGCGAAGTTTAAGTAGAGGATACTCAACAATATTCTGTTTTTTGTTGTTGTTTGTTTCTTTAGAACAGGATGTGGAGACTAACTTGACGCAGAATTACTCGATTAGGTGCTCAACAAATGCACTTATATTGCCAGTGCTGTTTCCGCTACCTCACATTCTTGAGCTAGCTCATACATTTGTCTGAACTAGATCAGTTGGTAACTCTTTTTGCTATATTTTCTCACTACATGTGTTCCGCAGAAACAGGATGGCGAGTGCAGGAGGACTTTTAGTCCGTAATTCCTACTGACATTGAGCTCATCAGCGGATCAGTTTACTTGGGACCGAGATAACAATAATCTCTTCGTAAACAGACGTTCGTGAGTGGGGAATTAGGCTCGAGTAATTCATTAACTACTTCTGCTTGAATCTCATAATCCTCGCTGACAGGTAGAGTCATAAATGTTTATTTCAAGGCGACTGCATTTCGTAATTCGGATCTCTGTGTGTACATAATAATATGATACGCCTCCACCTGCTATTAATACTGATGTTGCGTTCGTTCACGCTCATATATATACGAATTAAGTCTGTTTCTGTTGATTTACGATCTGACACAGGAGTATACTGAGTTTGTGTGTACAAAAACTGTAACCTGAATACTCTTCTTGTAGTTACTGGTTCAACCGCATCTCTTTCTCGGAGAAGAAAGTTAAAAGACGGAGTAGACATTCATCTTTTTCAGAGCTGATATGGAGTGGCTCATCGTATCTTAACCTGTCACGCCGCTTAGATGCTCTTGCAATATTTTGAAGGCTATACTTCTGATCACGAGCATACAGCTTTATTTAAGTTTATTCAGGTTCCCACAACTTCCGCCTGACAAGTATTTAGATTGATCACTAATGGAAGACAAGGCCAAAACTTCATTGTTCTTTCCTTTCAGCGGAAATGCATTTTCTGTCACTTCTGTAATTCAATGGGACGATGTTGCCCATCAAACGGTAAGTATGTACAGAATAAGGGTTTTGGGCAATTAACCTTGCAGAGGCCCATCTTCCTTTCTGAAATAATAAACATACAATAAGAACTCTAAAACGTCAACAAATCTCTCGTTTTAGTAACGCGTAGATATGACAACAAAGTTCCGCCTTGTTCTAGGAGGTAGATCGCTCTGCGCTGACACACAGCACTAAACCATAATAATCAGGAGGAACACGTACAAAATGGCTCTGAGCACTACGGGACTTAACTTCTGACGTCATCAGTCCCCTAGAACTTAGAACTACTTAAACCTAGCTAACCTAAAGACACCACACACATCCATGCCCGAGGCAGGATTCAAACCTGCGACCTTAGCGCTCGCGCGGTTCCAGACTGTAGCGCTTAGAACCGCTCGGCCACTCCGGCCGGCGGAAGACGTACAGTAGTGCGATATGTTTCAGGAACATTTCTCAGAGTACAGGTTTTCATAAATTTTCGGCTGCATACACTATGCGTAAAAATTTACGCTTTTCAACCGTCTTCGACAGTTCCTGAAAGAAACTTGAATTAAAAGACCAGATTTACTGTTTCCGTTTAACGGTTCGCTTCCAAAGTAAATTTCTCACAGTATTCGTAACCTGTGCAAGTTGGAATAATTAGTGCGTCGTAGGCACTGGCACGGCCGCTCCCTTAGAGAAGCAGTCTGCCTGCTTCACTGCCCTTTGAAGACCACAGCCCGATTCCCGATAACGCCAAGAGTCTTGCTTTGATGGGAGGACTGGAACCAAGTGTACCCAGCTTGGAGGGCCATTGGAGGAGCTACTCGAAAACGAACGACCGGCTCAGACTTGGAAACGACGGCATTAACGGACGGAGGAGCTAACAACACGCCTCGCCATACTGGCGTTTGTTGACGTCACTGACAAAAAATTACGCTGCGGTAGTATCTGAACCACGCTTGTCTGTGCCACCGCTCAGCTTTCGTTATGGTTGACCGTGTGATGCCCTGCTTTTTGGTCTTTCACTCTCTTATGGCCTTGTAAAACTACAACAATAAACTGTTAAAGGGCACGCAATTTCAGATTACCTAGAATTCTCTTTTCTCTCTGTCGTAGATATAAAAGAAATGCTTAATATTTTCAGGAAAAAGACGGTTTGAGTTGCAATGACAGCCTTTTTGAAGCATCTTCAGAATTTGTTTAGGGCCTGCGGGTAACGCATTAGTCGTAAATAACCAAAATTATGGTATGCACCTTCGGCGATGACATGCTGAATAATGTACCAGCGCACATTCCAAATTGGATGAGTTCCTATACCTGCTTTTTCTTATCAATTGAATATCTTGTCACATATTTGTGTGCTGCATCAGTTTCCTTCGATCACTTTCATTTATTCCTACACCAGAATGTTCTGGGTATTCTGTGCAAGCTTTCACCGTGTCCCACCTCATGGGCATCATAGGCTTCTCATTACTTGGGAAATAAACACTGTCGTCGGTTGCTTTCGCTTAATAGCAGTCTTTTCCACCTGTAATTTGAGGATGACGCAAGTTGGCTGACCACAGAGGATGCCCGCATACTAAAAAGTCACAGGTGCACATCTCTGCTGTGTGATCATACACGTTAATGAGAGGCGTTAACTGTAATACTCTTAATATATTTTGTGCAGACTGCGTCACACAGTTAGTATTATGTGGAAAAGTTGTGTTTAAGAAGCAACAAGATCTGTTACAAACAACCTTTATCAAAAAATGGTTCAAATGGCTCTAAGCACTATGGAACTTAACGTCTGAGGTCATCAGTCCCCTAGACTTAGAACTACTTAAACCTAACTAACGTAACGACATAACACACATCCATGCCCGAAGCTGGATTCGAACATGCGACCGTAACAGCAGCGCGGTTCCGGACTGAAGCTCCTAGAACCGCTCGACCACAGCGGCTGGCTTAACCTTTACCAAAGCGCAGTTTCGATCATCTGATGGTCTTCAGGTATCATAAATTTATTTACAACAGTCTGTATGGCAGTGTTCTTCCTGTGGCGTCGCATAAAATAAAAATTATTTTACATCCCTTTTTCCATAAGTGAAATACATTGTACATAGTGTAATGGGTGTAAGTGCAGACATTTTTATATGCGTTACCTTAAGATGTACACAAATTAGTGTGTTGGTTGTTGTTTATCTGTGTCGAACAGTCTTCCCACAAACCCGTTACAAAGTTTATGACCTGTAATGTCTTCTGAATAGTGATACCTGCACCACTAAGTGGACTGCGTCCTTCAGTATAGAGTACCCATTTGGCGTCCACAGGTCCACACTTCAACACATTATCAGCCGCCCAGGCGAAAATAAGCTTTAATGACTTGCTCTTGCCACATGTACTGGAGGTACTAACCTACTTAAAAACATACTACCCCTAATAGATGTAATTACTGGTCTGCAAATGACGTAAATACTGATGTAATGTTTTTCAGTACACCTTCCTCAGTCACCAATAGAAATAACTGCACTTACACCCGTTGCACCCTGTATAATTAACAGTAAATAAGCTGATATAGATTTGTAGTGTCGCGGGGCGCGGGCCCGTTGTCATAATCATACTTCTTGCTGGCGAAGCTTGTCGCCACACAGCCCTTCTAGGCGCCACAGCTGGACTTTCCGGTCAATGACCAATGGAGTTACCATAACCTGAGACACTTCGGCAACCTGGGACGCTTCGGCAGCGTTGCAGCAATTGGCATACCTTATAGCTGGGGCGATCACTCAACAACAAGTCTGCAGTGGCGCAAGTACTGGCTGGCCGACCAAGCAGGGCTCAGTATCATCGAGTCAGCGTCCACTGTAGTGTGGGCTTCTGACGTGCGGCCGCCAGCACTCAAAGTCATCGTAACAGTGCCGCCTACGTGCGTATCCAGCCACAGCATTGATTGTCGTGTTCGAACTGAGCCGCTGGGAGTTCGTCTGCGCCAGACACAGTCGGTCTCACTCTTTTCCAGGGTTTCCACCCGATTTCCCCCTCTCAAAACCCCCGGGGCCGTCCACCAACCCGCCTCGCCTACGGCCTAACTGGCCTAGCCTGACCGAGCCAGCACTCCAGGCCAACCTGGAACGCAAGCGTAGCAACGCCTCGCCGCCATGCTGAGCCGTATGTAGCCAATGCCGGCTACGTCACGGCCTCGAGTCCGTCCCGATAGTTGAGTGGTTAGCGCGACGGAATGCCGTGCAAAGGGGGTTCGATATCCGGCTGGGTCGGAGATCTTCTCCGCTCAGGGACTGGGTGTTGTGTTGTCATCATCATCATCTCATCCCAATCGACGCGCTAGTCGCCGAAGTGGCGTCAACTCAAAAGACTTGCACCAGGCGACCGGTCTACCCGACGGGAGGCCCTAGCCAAAAGACATTTCATTTCGTCATGCACCGAGGTCTGCGGGCTCGGCACCCACCACCCAGTGCCCGCCTTTCATGGGCACGAGTCTTCTGTGATAAACTATTAAGAAACAAATAAAGCAGTAATTTTTGAGTACTTCGTGGAGAATATCAGCGGCCTTGATAAAATATTTTAAAATTGTATTAAATCAGTCTTGACCCAATAAAATATTTACTGGCAAGGTAACAGGTTTCGGCACAATCTATTTTAAATTCATTTTGAAAGTAAAAAAAGGTTTCAACTGTCTCCGAGCTGTCCGTAACTCATCCTGTCCACCTACCACCACTACAAAACCTCGGCGTCCCTACAGTTTAATTAACTATACCCTGCCACAGTAAGGTCGTTGCCACATAGGCCCCAGAAAATGATCGAGAGCGTTAGTTGACATAGATTTATTTATCAGCAGCTCTTGGCCGTTTTCAAACATGACTTTTTAAAATATGAAACGTCCCCTAAGAAAAATTATACACGACTGTGCTTAAACTGACACACAATATTTTTAGCGCAACGCAATCTGACTTTCAAGAATCCCTACAAAAGAATGGCCCTGACTAACATTAACCTATACGTTTCACAAATCACTTACCCCACAAAAATCTTGGTTACTCGAACTACTGCAATACAGCGAGCGCCACTACTGCCAGCTAAATAAAAGATTCAAACTACTGAAGGCACTAACTACTGATAGGCGTAGTTAGCAAATGAAAGATTTTGATAGAGAACAAACAATGTATTTACCTTAATAGTCATAATATATATAGGAGTTCATAACATCCATTCTTACAAATATCAAAACTCCGCCATTTCTCTCCCCACATCCACCACTGCTGGCGGCTCACCTCCAACTGCGCAACGCTATGCGCTGTTAACATCCAGCTGCCGCTGCCCAACTACAATGGCAGACAACAATGCAAACTAGCCACAGACTGCACACAGCACAGCCAGTGATTTTCATACAGAGCGCTACGTAACGTTGCCAATAAGAAAACATAAACAGCCTACTTACATAGCCCCCATGCTCCCCACAAAAAAATTTTACAAATTGTTTTGGGCACTGGCCAATACAGATTTGAAAAAAATTTTCATAATTACAGTAAGAAATATATCAAATGCACACACTTCTTGATACAATGTTGGTCAAAAGCTAAAATTTTCTCACAGTCCATAAAGACAGTCCTGATCATTCATCACAGTAACATTGCAGTGTTTTTCTCAAAGTCTGAGCAGTAAAAGAAAATGCACACGGAAGTAGTGGATTTCCATGCAGTCTTGAAGAAGTAGTGTTGTCCTTCCAACGGAAAGACAGTGCTGACTGTTGACATGCAGACAGGTATTGGTCCACAACAGAGCAAACCCACAGCAGAGTCAGTCGAAATTTTGAAGAGTATTGGTAGGTAGGTCATCACAGAGCAGACCCACTGTAGTCCTGGTAGAGATTACGGTATTGGTGGGCCACTGCAGTCCTTGTAGAAATAATGGTACTGGTGAGTCAGCAAAGACGCAGACCCACTGTAGTCCTTGTAGAAATAATGGTATTGGTGGGTCATCAAAGGTGCAGACCCACTGTAGTCCTTGTAGAGACGGCCAGCAGCCATCTGTTGCCAATGTGCAGGTGCACAATCACCATCGAAGAGTCTTGCGGACAATATAGCAAGTCCATAAACCACCACTTGTGCACTCACAAAGTTTTTTTTAATTGTCCTTAGAACCAGCAATGCTGTTATCCAGTCCCTTGCTGAACTATTAACACACATGCAAACACTAACAGTCCCTACTTCTCACATATTGTCCATATACTATGACCAACAGAAAAGTGTGCAGTGAAATGGAACTTACAAGTTACTTAATTTGATGACCTGGTGTCAATTACAATTTTATAACATAAGAATACAATTACAAAGGTACAAAATACATCATTAAAGAACATAACAATACAGAGAACATTTGTAGCAGAGGCTTTACAAAAGAATCGAAATAACATATACGTCAGTGTTACAGCAATTATGACATGAGTACATACATAAAAGATCAGAATAACTTTCTAAACATCAACTTCACACATGAGCATTAAAACAAAACAGAATAAATAATGTCTAAACATCTTTACAAAGAAAATAACATAGTATTTGAAAAATTCTACAACATATCTCTTATCAGATAAACACATAAAGACAGGAGAAACATAAATATACAAGAGTGCACAAACACATACCAGGATAACACAGGAGGAAAGGACAGGGTTTGTTTTCAGTGTAACATTTGGTACTGCAGTCCAATCCAAAACTTCATTTCATAGATCTTTCGTCTTATTTCAACATTTGTTTCCACCAAAAAAATCCTATCCAAGCATGCTTTCTGTATTTATATGTTCACATATTTCTTACCTCATTATTTATTTCCAAGAAAATCTTACCTAAACCTGTTGCCCCTAAACCCTACTTTTTTGGTTCATATTCTCTTTCAAAATACTTTTTTTTTGGCCAAACCATTTTCTTACAGCTTCTCAATGCATTTCTTCCAATTCGTCACAACTCGTTCTCTCATATAGCCTACCCCATCTTAAGCTAACTTAAATCTACTGAGCTCAGATGCTAAACTAAGGGATGAGGCAATGCAGCAGTACAAACAATTAACACAAACAGCAATGACAAAATATTCAAATTGGCCAAGCAAGCAGCAATATTACAACTAATATTACGCAATGAGCAGCAAACAAGAAAAATAAATCAGTAGTAAAACTGGCTTAACAGAGTAATGTAAAGTGAAATTTAGTAGTACTATGCCTGGCAAAGAGCAGAAGCAAATGCAATAAATTATATCTAAACATGACAGAGCTCAAGAAGAAAAATATTACAGTAAAGACAACAATGCAGATAAGGGAAATGTCTATTCACATCTTAATATCTATGTCATTAAAGTGGTGCACCACAACTTATTCTAAAAATAAATTACCAAGTACTTGAAAAGAAAATTATGAATGCAGTTCCTGTGAAGGTAAATGTCTTTTGGTGCTCCCTCATTTTTTGAAAAAATTATTATTTACTCGATCTGTAGACAGAAAATATTTATATTAGTACATCTATAAAATTTTATTTTAACCAATGCTGCAATGCAGCTAGAAACTAGATATTAAACAAAATGAATAAATAAATACATAAAGCAAGCCATATGGCATTTCTCTCAATTAGCAAGACAATAGCCATGAAATGTTTCTCATCGTTTCATTAGGCATTTTAGTAAATATCATAAATTAAGAGCTCCACAGTATAATCATATGTTTTCAAGTTCGACCGTGTCGTTTTTTGCGATGCTTTCTACCAAGGAATGTCAATAGCGAGGATAATGGCCTCTTTTTTTTTTACTTGTGCCTCTGAAAGGCACTCACTAATGACTTCTTTCCGGGCGACTGTCGCCCATCTGGGTGCCCACGATGCATTACGTGCAGGTGGTCACTTAACTTTCTTACGGAAATATTTACGACAGCAGTTTCCGCTACAGTGACAGTCTCATATAAAAATATTTCACAGGTCAAGAATTTGCGTTACAAGTGTGTAGAAACAAAATCCTATTGATATAACAGAGTCCAAAAAATTTTTGTCGGCATTGTAATACATTCACGCATTTACATACATTTCATAACTCTTAAAGTACGATTCTTGGTTTCCAACAACCTGTTTCACAAGTCAGAGTATCTAACCACTATTCATTACTCCTTACCTTATTACATATATGCATATTCATCGACACTTCTTCAATATTTCATCCTAATAAATACGGAGCATACTCAAATAACTCATATAGCATCAGCTTATTGATCATAAACATACCGCAACAGCATAATACACATAGTCATCGTAATAATAACATCATAACACCTCAGTCAACTCTCAAAATCGTCGTAACTTCCTCCAATAATTTCAAAACCTAAAAAAAATTCTCTGCTCATTTCAAAAGTGTCATCTGCCTCAAACATACTTTAAAAATCGTGATCCCATACCAAATATATCATTCAAAGCTCTCATAATATCACAATGGGTCCGAAAAAATATGAACAGTTCACAAAGTACAGACAAAATACAATTTCGTAAGTGTGAAGTTACCCAACTGTGTAATTGCGTAAACATGTGTCACTGATGTAGTAAAAAAAGTTTATCTCTCAGTTAAATGATTAGATAGCTGTGTAATTCTGTCTTAGAGAAATATGGTACCGATGTGTAAAGTTGTATAAGGAAATACCATATTAGCTAGGGCTCCTTGTGCTTGCCAAACACATGTTACACAAAGTAAGCGTGTACCCCCCTGAGGATTAATGTAATTATACCCTCAGGTGTTACAGATTACAGCAATGGAATGAAATGTATTACGGAAAACCTTTGTATCATTGTACTTTAAAAATTTGTAAAAATAAATGTTTTAAGTACAAAATTAATCACTCAAATACGTGTACTGTAGCGCTAAATGTGCGTCTTGTTGCAACATAATCTCCGTGGAAGTGTCATAGTTATCGTCCTCCGAAAGCTAAGTTCTGCAGAAGTCAATGTACTTACCTCATGATAAACAAAAGTGAAATGCTTTGTGTATAGATATCTTAGTTATTACACTTATTGCCATGATGAAGAAAGCACTGTGCTGTAACGTATTGTTGTGCTATGGAAAAGGCTGTCTCATTATAGCTATACCACAAAAGTTACTACTAAAACATGTTTTACTTTCCAGAATAATTCAGAAAAAACTGTGCAGATATAAAACAGATACACCGCAAAAGCAACATTGTAAATTGTCACTCACTAGTAGCGTCGTGATAAAATCGTGTAGCTGACACAGAAACCAAATACTAAGTCATCTTTAATCTCACACAAACTACTTCAAATAAGGAATGTCTTTTCAAGTAAACCAAAATGTTGCATTAAAATCTCATTAGCAGTATATGTTCTAAGTATGTAAGCCTTATAGTCGTTACATAATCGAGCAACTAACAAGCAAGAATGTACAAATAACAACATTGTGTCGTCTGTTCACTATAACAATGCACTCATAATTTCTGTTGAAATAAGTTCTCTTGGTTCTTGACTGGATATTTAACTTCAAAACATTGTTACATGTTAACAGTTTCTATGTGTGACAAAGCATACTAGTAACATGAAGTGAAAAATTTTATAGCAAAGACTAAGTTAAAAAGCAGATTATCTCTCAATAAACGGTTTTACATGTGAAATGTGGTGTTATCCTTTACTCTTCATAGTACTCAGAGTTTCAACTTGAACGCAATTACCATGTGGTATATGTCGGTAAAGAATACTGGAATTTTTCTCAAGGTTAGCGCCTATATTATTTTTCTCTGAGCCAGCCGGCGCACGCGGCTGCCTGTGGTGCGAGTCATTGTCTGTCTCTTTGTTGGCACGCGTCGTTATTGGGATTAGGAGACCTAACTTCTACAAATTCACCTTGACGAGAAGGGCCTGCCCTGTTTGAAGTTCGCAAGTTCTGATGGAATTCAGGTCTGTGGTTTTGTCGGTAGTTTACATAGTTTCTTTTTTGTCGGTCATGTGGTGGAGAATTTCTCCCGGAATCGTAACTGCGCACTGAACTGTTGCGTCTGAAATTACTCTGTCTCCTTTGATAATAATTGTTTTTGTTCCCATATTGTCTGTTTCTCTGATTGTCTCTGTGATAGTCACTATCACGGAGAGGTGATCTTTCCCTGTAATTATTACTACTCTGCCAACGGTTGTCATACGGGTGGTGTCTGTTTTGGTCACGATATGTGTTGTGAGAATAGCCTTGTCGTGTCCAGTTATTATTTCTTTCATCGCGGAATTGTGACAGATGTGACCTGTAATTGTTGTGCTCCTGTTTTCGCGTTCCGCGATTGTCAGTGTCAATTTCCAGTTCTTGTAACAGTCCCTGAAAAGCTTCAATGTCGTCTTTGCAACGTCCTGCTAAAATAATATGTCGTAAATGTTCAGGCAATTTGATTAAGCAAATGCGGATGAGTTCTGAGGGGCTGTATGGGTTTGAAAGATACTGATTCTTATGCAACATGTCTTCAAAATATTTGACAAGACTGGAAAATTCAGATTGTTCAAAGTGTTTCATCATCATGATGCTATGTTTCACTCGGTCTTGTGTAGCTTGAGACCAATATGCTGAGAGGAAGGCATGGTAAAATTCTCCTTCACTGTGACAATCGTGAATGACCGATCGCATTCTTACAGCTGGTTCATTCTCTAAATAGCCACACATAAATTCTAATATGTGTTCTAATGACCAGTTGGGAGGAAAACAATGCGAGAATTGATGGAGCCATGCTTGTGGATGAATGTCGTTGCCAGAATTCTTAAATGTTTTGAATTTACGTGTAGTAATGAACAGCTTATAGTCAAAGTCATCATGTCGGCGAGTCGCATATCGGTCATTGTTACGTCGTTTCGGCGGTTCCATTTCAAAATTCGGTGCACCTTGCCAATTTCTTTCATAATTTCCGAAATGCGCTGTCTTATTGTTTTGTGGCTGTTCCATATTTCTATGTCCCTCTTCCCCTATTGGGGCATGAGTGTCCTCTGAAATACATAATTCTTGTATTACTTGTGCCAACTGATCTTGCACTTCCCGGATTTCTCTTTTGTACTGTGTATTGATTTGATTTTGATTTTGTTTGAATTTTCTAATTTCTTCATACTCTTCAGTGTCAGTGAAGGCTACAGGTGTTGTGTCATTCAGATCATCATCTACCTTTGTAGATAAGTTAATGAACTGATCTGAAAGTTCAGCTACTTTATCCGATAGTGAAATTATTTCCTCTGTATGTTTTTCTGAACCAAGTTTCAGAGTGTCCATTTGTGTTGAAATCGTATCTACTGTGTCCTTTAAGTTTTCCTGAGTTTTTGCAAGTTGTGTAACCGTATTGGTAGATGCAACTGAGTCAATTTTAGCTTGCAAGGTCTCATGATTTTCATGAACAATAGTTTGCAGTTCTTTTATGGCTGCTTCGTGATTCTGTAATGCATTTTCATGACGCGAAAAAATAGGTTGGAAATGCTCACAGATTTGTATTTTTACGTCATTACAGACTTTTTGACATTTCGATTCAATGTTATGTAACTCAATAGTTAAATCTTCATGTGTTTGTTCAAGAGTTTGTTCCAATGAGTCTAACTTTTGAAGCTGTTGCTGGGTTTGTGTCTGGTGTTGTTCCATTGTGTCTAACTTTTGAAGATTTTGTTCCATTGTGTCTAACTGTTGCTGTGTTTGTCTCTGGTGTTGTTCCATTGTGTCTAACTTTTGAAGATTTTGTTCCATTGTGTCTGTTGCTGTGTTTGTCTCTGATTTTGTTTCATTTGCTGCATTAATTGCAATAATAATGTATTAGTGTCTGGAATCTGTTCCTCTATGCTTTTCGGCAGTGCATTTGGATCAGCAACATTTACATTTTGACGAGCAGAAAATGTGTCTTGACTTATTTGAGAAAACGGTGGGGACCCAAAACCTGAGTCTACAGTATTTGCAATATTGTGTTCTGTCATTTCGGATTCCTGAGGCGAGCTGTTGCCGACCGATTGATCGATAATGCTTCCCTGTTCACTAATTGTTCCACTATCTACGCCATTATTTGCCGCCCGCTCCATTTCCCTATGCACAATTACCAAATTACCACTTTGAATGTCTGTTAATTCATTACACAGTGGTGCTGATAAGCTACGCTCGTCGTCACTATTATTTCTCAGTTTACTTTGTAGCCTAGTGTTACGTTTTTCACACGCCATTATTGTCACAATATTTCACACGATAACACAGAAAAGCACAATTTGAAGAGCAAAAATAAGAGAACACATTAACATAGCACTGAAAATAATAGCTACTTAATTGCAAGCTGCGAAATACTTGGTGCAAATTTACATGCATGCCACAACTGTTTTACCGTACAAGAATGAAAGACTGCAACTACAAAGGAAATTCTCTCTATGATTATGCACTAGCAATAAACAATAGCTACACTGTGAGTGTATGCTTTCCCGGCGTATACAGCTGGCGAAGAGTTCTCGGGCTTCCAGCCGGGTGTCGGTGTCTTCAAACAGCGACGTTTCGACGAGTGACATACTCATCATCTTCTGGCGAAGTGCCGAGACTTTGCGGATGCCGGTCCCTTTATACCTGCGGTGTGCCCCCCACCACCTGGCCGCGGGAGGCTGGGTCCAGAGGAGCCGGCGGGCGAGGTGGAGGGGGAAGCGGGTGCGCCGTTCGTGTCTCCGTCAGAGCATTCTGATTGCGTCTCGTGAGCTGGACGGTTCTTGTTGCGTTCCTGGCGTATTGCGGCTAATGCTGGATTCCAGGCCGCGCTCAGTTGATAGCCTTCGTCCCTGTTCACAAGGTTCTCGTGGACCCGTATTTCTATTGATTCTTTAATGACGCTATCCCAATAGCTCCCGGCTCGGCATAGCACCCTGGTGTTTTCGAAGTCAAAGGTGTGGTTTTCTTTGATGCTATGTTCAGCTATAGCAGATTTCTCTATCTGTCCAAGTCGAACATGCCTGATGTGTTCCTCGCACCTTTTTGAGATGCAGCGCTGCGTTTGACCAATGTACTGCACACCATATTCGCAGGCAATGTTGTATATACCAGGTGTGTTTAGTTTGAGTGGGTCTTTAGCTGAGCCCAGCAGCTCTTTCGTCTTCGGCGGTGGTCGGAAGACGGTATTTATGTTAGATTTTCTTAATAGCCTCCCGATTTTGGCTGATGTGGGCCCCAAATATGGAAGAAAGGCGAGTCTCTTGTTAACTTCCTCTTCCTCTTCCTGAACTTTGTCAGCCTGTCTCCTCTTGAAGGCCCTGCCAATCTGTGTTTCACTGTACCCGTTTTTCCGAAATATCTCTCTTAGGTGGTGTAATTCGTCTGAGAGGCTTTCTTTGTCACAAATGACGTGCGCCCTATGCACCAAGGTGGTCAGTACTGACTGGCGTTGCGCCGGATGGTGGCAGCTGGTTGCATGGAGGTACAGGTCTGTGTGTGTCTTTTTTCTATATACTGAATGGCCCAGCGTGCCATCCGCTTTCTTCCTGATCAGTATGTCCAGGAATGGAATACAGCCATTCTCTTCTACTTCCATCGTGAAGGTTATATTCTCATGTATGCCGTTTAGGTGGTCCATAAACTCCTCCAATGCCTGCCTGCCATGCTGCCAAATCACGAAAGTGTCGTCCACATAGCGGAAGAAGTGCCTGGGTTTACGGTGAGCAGTTTGTAGTGCCACCTCCTCAAAGTGTTCCATATAAAGATTCGCGATCCCTGGAGCAAGGGGAGATCCCATGGCCACTCCATCCACTTGTTCATAATGCTCTCCATTGCACTTGAAGTAGGTGGTCGTAAGTGCATATTCAAAGAGCTTCACTGTTTCAGGCTCGAAGTGCCGATTAAGGAGCGCCAAGGCGTCTTGTAGCGGTACTTTTGTGAACAAGGAGGTGACGTCGAAGCTCACGAGTAGGTCATCACTCTGTATTCGGATGTCCTTCAGTATTCTAACGAAATCCGCGGAGTTTTTCACGTGATGACTGCAGTGTCCCACCAGTGGTTTCAATAGTGTCGCCAGGTATTTGGCCAGTCCATAACTGTGCGAGTTGATAGTGTCCAGAATCGGCCGTAGAGGCACCCCATCTTTGTGAATCTTGGGCAACCCATACAGGCGCGGTGTCGTTGGCGCTCTGGGATACAGCCGTTTCTGCACTGCCTCTGGTAGATCTGAGTCCTTCAGTAGCGCCACGGTTTTCCTGGTCATCGTCGATGTAGGGTCCTTGTTGAGCTTCCTGTAGGCTGGGTCTTGCAGCAGAGAGCAGATTTTCTGTTGGTAGTCGACTGTGCGAATCAGCACCGTCGCATTTCCCTTGTCTGCTGGGAGGACCATGATGTCAGCATCATCCCTCAGTGCGCGGATAGCCTCTCGCTCCTGCGCTCTTTGAATATGCACTTACGACCACCTACTTCAAGTGCAATGGAGAGCATTATGAACAAGTGGATGGAGTGGCCATGGGATCTCCCCTTGCTCCAGGAATCGCGAATCTTTATATGGAACACTTTGAGGAGGTGGCACTACAAACTGCTCACCGTAAACCCAGGCACTTCTTCCGCTAAGTGGACGACACTTTCGTGATTTGGCAGCATGGCAGGCAGGCATTGGAGGAGTTTATGGACCACCTAAACGGCATACATGAGAATATAACCTTCACGATGGAAGTAGAAGAGAATGGCTGTATTCCATTCCTGGACATACTGATCAGGAAGAAAGCGGATGGCACGCTGGGCCATTCAGTATATAGAAAAAAGACACACACAGACCTGTACCTCCATGCAACCAGCTGCCACCATCCGGCGCAACGCCAGTCAGTACTGACCACCTTGGTGCATAGGGCGCACGTCATTTGTGACAAAGAAAGCCTCTCAGACGAATTACACCACCTAAGAGAGATATTTCGGAAAAACGGGTACAGTGAAACACAGATTGGCAGGGCCTTCAAGAGGAGACAGGCTGACAAAGTTCAGGAAGAGGAAGAGGAAGTTAACAAGAGACTCGCCTTTCTTCCATATTTGGGGCCCACATCAGCCAAAATCGGGAGGCTATTAAGAAAATCTAACATAAATACCGTCTTCCGACCACCGCCAAAGACGAAAGAGCTGCTGGGCTCAGCTAAAGACCCACTCAAACTAAACACACCTGGTATATACAACATTGCCTGCGAATGTGGTGTGCAGTACATTGGTCAAACGCAGCGCTGCATCTCAAAAAGGTGCGAGGAACACATCAGGCATGTTCGACTTGGACAGATAGAGAAATCTGCTATAGCTGAACATAGCATCAAAGAAAACCACACCTTTGACTTCGAAAACACCAGGGTGCTATGCCGAGCCGGGAGCTATTGGGATAGCGTCATTAAAGAATCAATAGAAATACGGGTCCACGAGAACCTTGTGAACAGGGACGAAGGCTATCAACTGAGCGCGGCCTGGAATCCAGCATTAGCCGCAATACGCCAGGAACGCAACAAGAACCGTCCAGCTCACGAGACGCAATCAGAATGCTCTGACGGAGACACGAACGGCGCACCCGCTTCCCCCTCCACCTCGCCCGCCGGCTCCTCTGGACCCAGCCTCCCGCGGCCAGGTGGTGGGGGGCACACCGCAGGTATAAAGGGACCGGCATCCGCAAAGTCTCGGCACTTCGCCAGAAGATGATGAGTATGTCACTCGTCGAAACGTCGCTGTTTGAAGACACCGCCACCTGGCTGGAAGCCCGAGAACTCTTCGCCAGCAATAGCTACACTAATTACACAAACTACAAGAAAAAATCAGAAGATTCCAGTGAGGTATCCTGGCAGGGTCGCCATATGAAACATCCCCTTAGAAAAATTATACACGACTGTGCTTAAACTGACACACAATATTTTTAGCGCAACGCAAACTGACTTTCAAGAATCCCTACAAAAGAATGGCCCTGACTAACATTAACCTATACGTTTCACAAATCACTTACCCCACAAAAATCTTGGTTACTCGAACTACTGCAATACAGCGAGCGCCACTACTGCCAGCTAAATAAAAGATTCAAACTACTGAAGGCACTAACTACTGATAGGCGTAGTTAGCAAATGAAAGATTTTGATAGAGAACAAACAATGTATTTACCTTAATAGTCATAATATATATAGGAGTTCATAACATCCATTCTTACAAATATCAAAACTCCGCCATTTCTCTCCCCACATCCACCACTGCTGGCGGCTCACCTCCAACTGCGCAACGCTACGCGCTGTTAACATCCAGCTGCCGCTGCCCAACACTACAATGGCAGACAACAATGCAAACTAGCCACAGACTGCACACAGCACAGCCAGTGATTTTCATACAGAGCGCTACGTAACGTTGCCAATAAGAAAACATAAACAGCCTACTTACAAATACTCCGATTTTTTCTGTGAAAGAGGAAACTCGACTACGTAATAGTGCATGAAGACGAGAACGTCTAATGAGAGTAATTTTGTGCCTGAAGTGCGTATCGAGGCACTACGAACCATGCAGAATACAGTCGGATTTAAAAGCAATAAGGATTATGTGAGCAGAACTCCTTGTAAGCAACTTCATTCTACAGTTTCCCAGTACCTTTCCATTACACGCAACAGAGGCCCCTCAAAGACACAATATAGCTCTTCTACACTAAAGCGCCAAAGAAACTAATATATGCGTGCGTGTGTGTTCAAATACAGAGATATGTAAAGAGGCACAATACGGCGTTGCGGTCGGCAACGCCTATATAAGACAACATGTGTCTGGTGCAGTTGTTGGTTCGGTTACTGTTGCTACAATGGCAGTTATCAAGAGTTAAGTGAATTTGAACATGGGGTTATAATCGGCGTACGATCGATGGGACACAGCATCTCAGAGGTAGTGATGAAGTGGGGATTTTGCCGTACGACCATCTTACGAGTGTACCGTGAATATCAGGAATCCGGTAAAACATCAAATCTCCGACATAGTTGCGGCGAAAACAGGTCCCGCATGAACGGGACCAACGAGGACTGAAGAGAATCGTTCAGGATGACAGAAGTACAACCCTTCTGCAAATTTCTGCATACTTCAGTGCTGAGCCATCAACAAGAGTCAGTGCGCGAACCATACAGCGAAACATCATCGATATGGGCTTTTGGAACCGAAGGCCCGCTCGTGTACCCTTGATGACAGCACGGCACAAAGCTTTACGTCTCGTCTGGGGCCCGTCAACATCGACACTGGACTGCTGGTGACTGGAAACATGTTGCCTGGTCGGACGAGTCTCGTTTCAAATTGTACGGGTATGGAGACAGCCTCGTGAACCCCTGTACCCTAAATGTCAGTAGGGGACTGTTCAAGTTGGTATGGGGGCGTGTGCATTTGGAGTGATATGGGACTACTGATACGTCTAGATACAACTCTGACAGGTGACACGTACGTAAGCATCCTCTCTGATCACCTGCATCCATTCCTGTCCATTCTGCATTCCGACGGACTTGGGCAATTTCAGTAAGACAATGCGACACACCACACGTCCATAATTGCTATAAAGTGGTTCCAGGAACACTCTTGTGGCCACCAAACTCCCCAGGCATGAACATTATTGAGCATATCTGGGATGCCTTACACCGTGCTGTTCAGAAGAGATCTCCACTCCCTCGTAATCTTACGGATTTATGGACAGCCCTGTGTATCAGCTCCCTCCAGCGCCACTTCAGACGTTAGTCGAGTGCATGCCATGTCCAGCTGTGGCACTTCTGCGTGCCGGCTGGGGCCCTACACGACATTCAGCATGTGTAGGAGTTTCTTTGGCTCTTCGGTGTGAAACAGTCCAGTATACTCATTCTAAGCACAATTATTATAAGCCATTTTATCACCAACAGTACATATAACAAACCGCTGCGTCTACTGGTCCATTATCGAGTGAAATTGCAACATTGTGTCATGTATGTGTTCCTAGCGCGACTGTCATTAGAATACTGAAATCTACATCTATATGTACAAGGGGTCCCAGGAGGGTTGATCAGTGTTCAGGGATATGACAGGAACGATGATTGTAATCGAAGAAGTCTCGTAAACATCAGTTCTAAACTCCGGACCTGAAGAGCTAAGATCACTTGTTCAGTAGAAGTTTTTCACAGTAGCGAAGGAGAACAAGTGCTCATAGCTTTTAAGGTATGCATTTTAGAGATCATGTTTACTGGAAATTTTTTCTTGCTTTGATTCATACTAACAACTACCAAAATATGGAAACCAAAGAGCTTGAAGTAGAATTTTTTTTTCACAATGTCTAAGAAAAAGTTTTCATAGGTCTTAAGACATGCATCTGAGAGTGAGAGAGCCTACGTTTACAAGTCTTTTTTGTTTCGAATGGTCATTCCTGTCAATGCTTGAATACTGGCCATTCCTCCTGGGACACCATGTATACTTTACAAGCCACAGTAGAGCGCTTGCTGGATACTACATTATACCGATACTATCGACTTCCTTTCCTTTTCTATTCAAGTACTGAATTTCAATACATGCCTAAGAAACATGACCTAATCTATCTTGTCTTATTATCAGCATCCCTATGCGAGATATACAGTGTGAGCAAAATAAAACTGACTCCGAAAATACGTTCTAAAAAAGAAAAATGAATTATTCGAATGGGATGAAAATCAGTAGATGTGATGTACATTTACAGACAAATAAATGATTACAGTATCAGATAAACTGGATGATTTATTCAAGAGAAAGAGCTTCACAAATTGAACAAGTCTATAACGTGTTGGTCCACCTCTGGGCCTTACGCAAGCAGTTATTCGCCTTGGCATTGACTGATACGTTTGCTGGATGTCCACCTGAGGAATACTGTGCCCAATTCTGCCAATTGTCTCGTTACATCGTAAGAATCCCGAGCTGTTTGTAGGGTTCTGTGCATTATGCTCCAAACTTTCTCAATGGGGAAGATATCGGTGACTTTGATGCCCAAGGTAGAGTTTGACAAGCACGAAGACAAGCAGCAGAAACTCCTGCCTAGTGCGGGCAGCCATTATCTTGCTAAAATGTAAGCCCAGGATGGCTTGTCATTCAGGGCAACAAAACGGGGCGTTCAATATCACCGACTTACCTCCGTGCTGTTAGGATGTCGCGCATACCTACCAAAGTCGTCCTGATATGAAAAGAAATGGCACCCCAGACCGTTATTCCTGGCTGACGAACCATAGGCCGGGCGACAGTCCAGGTTGGTACCCCACCGCTGTCTGGGCCGTCTCCAAGTACGTCTTCAGCCTGGTATCTCCTTGACTGGAGTACAATTATCTTCAGTAATGAGTCTCGCTTCCAACTGAGCCTCAGTGACCAGCGAACACGTGTCTCGAGAAGCCCCGAACAGTGGTGGGATACCAACCGGAATGTCGCCCGCTATATGCCCCGACAACTGGAAGTGATAGTCTGGGGTGCAAATTCTTTTCACAGCAGGACCTCTTTGGCTTTCATCAGCGACTCCCTTAGAGCACAGTGGTACGTCGACGATATTCTACGCCATGCTTTTTTGCTTTTCATGGAAGCCATACTGGGCTTATATTTGGGCAAGATAATGCCCGTGCACACATGACGAGTGTTTCTGGTGCCTGTCTTCACACTTGCCAAAACCTGCCATCCCCAGCAAGGTCGCCGGGTATATCACCAATTGAGACCGTTTGGAGCATAATGGGCAGGGCCTTCCAACCGGCAGGGAATTTTGATGAACCAACACGCCAACTGGACAGAATCTGGCACGACATCCCTCAGGAGGACATCAAACAACTCTGTCAATCACTGACAACAGAAAAAACAGCTTGTATAAGGGAGAGAGGTGGACCAACCCTTTATTGACTTACTGAATTTGTGAAGCTCTTTCTCCTGAATAAATCATATAATTTATATGAAATTTCAATCACTTGTTTGCAATCACTTGTTTGCACATGTACATCAAAGTTACCTATTTCTGTCCCATTTAGATAACTCCTTCGTTGTGCGTCTTTTTTTGTCTTGGAGTGTATAAATTTGGTATATAATAAAATCAACACAAGCATCTCGTTCTATATCTTCTTAGTTTCACCCTTACCCTCACCCTCACAACTCGACCACCCCCTGTTCCACCTCTACAGTCAGCCCATTCCAATCCCCAGCCTGCCCCATCTATCATCCATACTCCCTCTGCCACTCTGCTGCAACTCTACAGCTATGTTCACTCCTACCAACTCCCATATAACCCCACCCCCCACACACACACACACTTCCAACCATATCCCACTCCCACCACCATTACCACCCCAACTTCCACACCTATTCCACATCAACTCTACTCACACTCCTACGTTCATTCCCATCCTCAGTACCAAATATACTCCCATCTGCACTCCCAACCCCTCCACTTCTAGAATAAATACAATTGATCAACAAAAGAAATTAATATAAAAATTTTCAGGAAAAGAAACAAATACAGTGGTATTAGTGATTTAGGAAAAAATGAATGGCAAGTGCCAGGAAACCAAAGCGAAGTAGAAGTAAGAGAAATGTGAAGAAATTGAAAAGGAGTTTGTCGTCATAAGACAGTCTCAGCATGTAGATACGTCAAAATTACTTTGGTATTATTTAAAAGCAAAAGCATTAACAGTAAAAGCACAAAATGAATTCCACACAGGAGTGAGGCATAGCTTGATTATAAGACATTTGACATTTAGAGATGTTTGGGATCAAAAGATATATATTTTCAAAAAAACTAAAAACGTGCAATTCTCTAACAAAGCAACAAAATAAGTCGTGCAAAGACATTATGAATTAAGTCCAAAAAGCTGCTTCTATTTTCAGATGTTTATTTAATCATGACTGGCCTGTTTCAGCACTGTTGCCATCATCAGGCGATCTGAAAGTAATGGATTTATTATACAGGGTGAGTCACCTAACATTACCGCTGGATATATTTCGTGAACCACATCAAATACTGACGAATCGATTCCACAGACCGAACGTGAGGAGAGGGGCTAGTGTAACTGGTTAATACAAACTATAAAAAAAATGCACGGAAGTATGTTTTTTAACACAAACCTACGTTTTTTTAAAATGGAACCCCGTTAGTTTTGTTAGCACATCTGGACGTATAAACAAATACGTAATCAGTGCCGTTTGTTGCACTGTAAAATGTTAATTACATCCGGTGATATTGTAACCTAAAGTTGACGCTTGAGTACCACTCCTCCGCTGTTCGATCGTGTGTATCGGAGAGCACCGAATTACGTAGGGATCCAAAGGGAACGGTGATTGACCTTAGGTACAGAAGAGACTGGAACAGCACATTACGTCCAGATGCTAACACCTTTTCATTGGTCTTTTTCACTGACGCACATGTACATTACCATGAGGGGTGAGGTACACGTACACACGTGGTTTCCGTTTTCAATTACGGAGTGGGATAGAGTGTGTCCCGACATGTCAGGCCAATAGATGTTCAATCTGGTGGCCATCATTTGCTGCACACAATTGCAATCTCTGGCGTAATTAATGTCGTACACGCCGCAGTACATCTGGTGTAATGTCGCCGCAGGCTGCCACAATACGTTGTTTCATATCCTCTGCGGTTGTAGGCACATCACGGTACACATTCTCCTTTAACGTACCCCACAGAAAGAAGTCCAGAGGTGTAAGATCAGGAGAACGGGCTGGCCAATTTATGCGTTCTCCACGTACTATGAAACGCCCGTCGAACATCCTGTCAAGGGTCAGCCTAGTGTTAATTGCGAAATGTGCAGGTGCACCATCATGCTGATACCACATATGTCGACGCGTTTCCAGTGGGACATTTTCGAGCAACGTTGGCACATCATTCTGTAGAAACGCGATGTATGTTGCAGCTGTTTGGGCCCCTGCAATGAAGTGAGGACCAATGAGGTGGTCGCCAATGATTCCGCAACATACATTTACAGTCCACGGTCGCTGTCGCTCTACCTGTCCGAGCGAGCGAGGATTTCCACGGACCAGTAATGCATGTTCCTTAGATTCACTGCCCCGTGGTTTGTGAAACCCACTTCATCGGTAAACAGGTAGAACTGCAACGCATTCTCTGTTAATGCCCATTGACAGAATTGCACTCGATGATTAAAGTCATCACCATGTAATTGCTGATGTAGCGACACATGAAACGGGTGAAAGGGGTGACGATGCAGTATGCGCATGACACTACTTTGACTCAGTCCACCGGATCTCGCAATGTCCCGTGTACTCATGTGTGGGTTCATGGCAACAGCAGCTAACACACCAACTGCACCCGCTTCTCCTGTGACGGGCCTGTTACGGACCCGTTTCTGTGCTACGACCATACCTGTTGCATACAGTTGACGGTAGATGTTTTGCAATGTGAGGCACGTTGGATGCTCTCTGTCCGGGTATCGTTCTGCATACACCCTGCAGGCTTCAGCTGCATTTCGTGCCCGCATCTCGTGGTCGTGCGGTAGCGTTCTCGCTTCCCACGCCCGGGTTCCCGGGTTCGATTCCCGGCGGGGTCAGGGATTTTCTCTGCCTCGCGATGGCTGGGTGTTGTGTGCTGTCCTTAGGTTAGTTAGGTTTAAGTAGTTCTAAGTTCTAGGGGACTGATGACCATAGATGTTAAGTCCCATAGTGCTCAAAGCCTTGCATTTCGTCGACACTTGCCATAGATGAGTATCATCTCCGCCTTTTCAGAGTTCGAATACACCATGGTCACAGTTCCTACAACACTACGCTATCACAGACGTCTGGTAACACGGTGTACTACAGTTGGTTTGCGTGCGGAGACGAATGCAGAATAACAATAGCAGCAAGCGCTACATGCGTACACTGTGACAGCTATACCAAACCACAACACTGCACTACAGCCACACTCGTAAACACGGTCGTCATCGTAAACATGTCCCTGCAGATGCTGCTCGCCGACCGTGACCCGTGTTTGTTACAACACGCAACTGAACGTCGCAGGTTTCAAGCGTCAACTTTAGGTTACAATATCTCCGGATGTAATCAACATTTTACAATGCAACAAACGGCACTGATTACGTATTTGTTTGTATGTTCAGATGTGCTAACAAAACTAACGTGGCTCCATTTAAAAGAACGTAGGTTTGTGTTGAAAAACATACTTCCATGCATTTTTGTATGGTTTGTATTAAACAATTACACTAGCCCCTCTCCTCACGTTCGGTCTGTGGAATCGGTTCGTCAGTATTTGATGTGGTTTACGAAATATATCCAGTGGTAACGTCAGGTGACTCACCCTGTATACTATTTTCTACGGCACATGGTAGTCTACTTGTCGTATATGAGATCGTCAACCATACATTTATGGAATTCTTAACTTACTTATAACATCGCTGGTTAGTCACTCAAGCGTTTTTCTTACGTCTTTTAAAGTTATTTTATGACGTAGTTTTCATAGGCTATATTTGTTGGAAGTTATAGCCTGAATTTTATTTGTTTTGTGTGATAAATTTTTTGCTTGACGTTTAACCAACGATGTTATAAGTTTACATCATAGCAGTTACTTATCGATTTCCCTTAGTTACCGTGTTGTTTATTTTTATCTGTGAATGTGTTATTGGTTTGGCTTAGCTTATGTCTTTGGTTGTTTATCCGTTTTCATGATCGATGATTTGAATAAAGTTTTCTATATAGTGTTTATGTTATAGATCTAATTGTTCGTTGAGTATTTGTTGTGGATATTTGTGTGCATGTTGTAACCTCCCCACAAAAAAATTGTAATTAAATAATTATTATGGATAGCGATTCTAATTTTAGTGTAATCTCAGAACAAAATTGGTTCCCATTTATAACCTCCCTACAGAAATTCATTCACATTTAACCTCCACACAAAATTTGTTTCCCATTTAATGTACGCTCGAAACAGAAAAATTCCTAAACCTCGTAATAAAAAATAAATTCAGTAACCTGGTAGAATTTGGACGACAGCAGCGCTGCGTCATCGCCCTGTAAGAACATTCTGAAGAAAAAAGGAAAAATTCTTACCTCAATAAAAACGGCGAATATATCTGCTCTTATATAAAATTTTTCCGGGACAGCTCTGTGCAATGCTGGCCGATAGATTTGTCATTTTTTTGAAAGGAAGCAACTGATTTTTCTTTTGCAACAATAGGAATGATCATGGATTGAAGAAATTAGTAAATTCTTTTAATTCAAATGAATGTTCGTTAGAAATTACTTTATATCACGAAGATTATTATTATGACATTTTTAAAAGATTTACATGGGACTTCACATAACATTACTAGATATGCGCGAGGCTGCTTTTTACCTTATACAATAATACTCAGGCTCCGGCATCGCTGCACCGCGACCGGACCAGCCAACATGATACACCAGACTGGACTGACAAGCGCAGACAGGCGACTGCTCGCTAGCAACAGCTTACTGCTACTGCTACACAGTTCGTACTGCAGTCAACACTGCTCTTTGGTCTCAGAGTCTCTTATAGCTTACATATCGCAGGCAGCACATACCTCTTACAATGTGTGTAAATTTCTGGAAGAGGTCGAAATTCATAACGTCTTTACACGACTTATATCGAGCTGCGGGCCCATTGGCAACAAAATTGCAACAAAATAAATTTTACGGGGTTTGGCAGTGACGTGTCATGCTTTTATGCGGTGTACGAAGTGTCATCCTGGAAGCCTCTTCTTCCGCTCTTTTTTACTTGTCTGTTGTTTCCTTTTTGGCTTTATTCAACAACGAGTTATCGCAAGGAAAACACACAATGACGTGGAAAGTAAAGGTACATGTAGCAGAACGATTAAATGTGGGTAATAATGACAACGTTACTACGAGTATCAAAGGCACTAAACAGAGGAGAACGACACATAAACATACACTATGCCTCAGAAATTTCACAGTCTTTCGCACTGAGTTTCTTGCTGCATATTTTACTCTCGCGAGACCGCGTGAGTAGTGCGATGGGGAGGGGTTTTATCGCCCATGTAGAGGACGTCTGGACCAATAGCAGCCCTGAAAAGTCGTATCTCATTTCCGTACCTGGGGTTTTCCTTTGGTCACTGAAACTCAAATCGTTCTAGGTACAGAAAACTGGCTAAAGTCGGAAATAAGTTCAGGCGAAATTTTTACGGAGGACCTAAACGTGTTGAAAGAGTAGGTGTAATGTTCGTTACTGTCAGAAGTAGTTTACCTCGTAGTAAAAATGAAGTAGATAGTTTCTGTGAGTTGGTATGGTTAGAGGTTGTACTTGAAAACAGGAGTAAATTAATATCAGCTTCCCTTTACCGACGTCTTAGCAACAAATAATCTTGAACAAATACGGAGTACAGGGATTAGTAACCACAAGGTTTTTGTATCTTCACTGAATACCGTAACATCCAAAACCACCGAAAAGAAACGCAAAATACATCTACATGTGCCCTTCATGGCACCCGGAGCACCCGTTCCACATCTGGAATGACTCCTTCCGGTATGCACACAGAGTTCACACTGGAGTTCTTCCCCTCTGTCACAACCATATCGCTAAATACATCTACGCAAAGTTCGCTTGACACGTTCGTAAGAGACAGTCTCCAATCCTTCCAGTCTGATTACGTCAGCGTTGATCAGATGTGATTTAAATAGTATCGACGTCAGTTGAAAGATTACACCAAATAAATTAATAAGAGATGATACTGATACTCCATGATACACAAAACAGATCAGAAAGCTGTTACAGAAGCAACGAAGAAAGCATGCCAAATTTAAAAGAAAGAAAAATCCCCAAGATGGCGAAATTTTACAGAAGCTCGAAGCTAAGCGCACACTTCAGTGCGAGATGCTTTTAATAGTTTCCACAACGAAACTCTGTCTTTAGATCTGGCAGAAAATCCAAAGAGATTCTGGTTGTGTGTAAAGTACTTCAGTAGGAAGACGCAGTCAGTATCTTCAGTGGTACAAGAGCCATGAGGGAATAATGAGAGTGGACGACCGAGAACGAAGAGCTCAGGTTAAAAAAGATATAAGACAGAGTTGCAGTCTTTCGTCCCTACTGTATAATCAGCACAACAAAGAAGCAGTGATGGAAATAAAAGAAAGGTTCAAGAGTGGAATTAAAATTCAAGGTGTAAGGATATCAGTGATAAGGTTCGCTGAATGAACAGTCTGATGAGTACAGGATATGGATTGAAAGTAAATCGATGAAGGACGAAAGTAATGAGAAATAGCAAAAATGAGAACAGCATGAAACTTAACATCAGGACTGACGATCATGAAGTAGATGAAACTAAGAAATTCTGCTACCTCGACAGCAAAATAACCAATGACGGACTGCTCAAGGAGGACTTGAAAAGTAGACTAGTACTTGCAAAAAGCTCATTCCTCGCCAAGGGAAGTCTACTAGTATCAAACATAGGACTTAATTCGAGGAAGCAATTTCTGAGAACGTACGTTTGGAGCACAGCATTGCATGGTAATGAAACATGGACCGTGGCAAAAACCGGAACAGAAGCGTTTGAGATGGTGTGCTACAGATGAATGTTGAAATTAGATGGACTGGTAGGGTAAGAAATGAGGATATTCTGTGAAGAATCATAGAGGAAAGGAGTATATGGAAAACACTGACAAGAAGAAGGGACAGGATAATAGAACATCTGTTAAGACACCAGGGACCAGGGAGCTGTAGAGGATAAAAACTGTAGAGGAAGAGAGGGACTGGAATATATTCAAAAAATAACTGAGGACGTAAGCTGCAAGTACTACTCTGAAATGAAGAGGTTGGGCATAGTAGATGAATTCGTGGCGGGTCGTATCAAACGCATCAAACCAGCCAGAGGACTGATGAACACAAAAAATCACTAATGTCAATTTTGAGTAGGATTTTCGAACATATACTGTTCTCAAAAATTATGAATCACCACGAAGAAAACGATTTAATGACATATAGCCAACATGAATTCAGAAAATATCGTTCTTGTGAAACACAACTAGCTCTTTATTCTCACGAAGTAATGAATGCTATCGACAGGTGACGTCAAATTGATTCCATATTTTTAGATTTCCAGAAGGTTTTTGACACCGTTTCTCACAAGCGACTTCTTGGAGTACCGTCTGGTGCAAAAAGTGACAATTGACTCTAAATCATGGAAATTGTGAAGTCATCCACATGAGTACTAAAAAGAATCCGCTAAATTTCAGTTCCATAAAATCACACGAATCTAAGGGCTGTAAACTCACCTATATACTTAGAGATTACAATTACGAATAACTTAAATTTGAACGATCACATCGATAGCGTTGTGATGAAGCAAACCAGAGACTGCGATTTATTATCTGAACACTTAGAAAACTTAACAGGCCTATTAAAGAGACTCGTTTCATTACGCTTGTCCACCGTCTTCTGGACCATTGTTGTGAGCTGTGGGAGCCGCATCACATAGGATCGATGGAGGACATCGAAAAAGTTCAAAGAAGGAGAGCTCGTTTTGTACAATCGCGAAATATGGGAGAGGATGCCACGGGTATGATACACGAATTGGGGTGTCAGTCATTAGAACAAAGGCGGTTTTAGCTGCGGCAGGACTTTCTCATTAAGTTTCAATCACCAACTGTCTCCTCAAAGTGAGAAAATATTTTGCTGGCGCTCACCTACATAGGAAGAAATGATCATCATGATAAAATAAGAGAAACCAGAGCTCGCAAAGACAGATTTAAATGCTCGTTTTTGACACCTGCTGTTCGAGAATGGAACGGTAGAGAAGAGGCTTCAAGGTGGTTCGATAAACCCCCGCCAGGCACTTAATTGTGAATTGCAGAGTAATCACGTAGATGTAGACGTAGATCATGAATCATTTCGTAACTGTAGTACTTGCATTTAATCTACACTGTGTAGTGAGGCCTTGCAATTCAATAATCCACCAACTAATGCAACTTGAAGAATTTCTAATAGGCAGCCGCCACTTGCACCCTGTCCTCTTAATACTTTGTAAGCGTCTGCAATATGTCCTCACAGTTTTCCACCTCAGGGCGCGACGTGGAAAACAACTTTTCCCACAGCCGATAAACAGTCACTCCCGCTGTGGCCAAGAAATTAGAATGCTTCTCAGTACCTTGTATGTGTTGCGCCGCGATGTGGGCGTTGAACTGTGCGAGGTACTCTCTGTCCAGTCTTCCCTCCTCTGGTCAAACTCACAAAATGGCGGCACATACGCAGGCGGTGTGCTGCAGTTAGGTCTGACGTCTTGTGTGAAGTCATCTGCGTTGTCATGGAGCAATTAATAATCACTTCAAGTAGTCACGCCATTTGTTGACTTTTAAACTGAATAAACTGAGTTAGGCCAACTGCAGGAGGTGCGACAGGCAATTGGTGCGCAGTAGCCATTATTAATTGAGCAATGCGTAAAATAATAAGACAAATAATCACAGAGAAAGTGAAAAGGGGTGTAAAAGCAGCAAGTGCAGAACCTACAACATAAAGTGTGCAAGCAAGGCAAACACATGGTACCTCAGAAGAGAAGCAAAAGTAGCAAAAACCAATCAAGAACAAACAGAACAGGAAAAAATCAACTTGAAGTCTGCCATACGTAGGCACTAGTGTTCGTCACCAGGTACGTATGTTGTGTACCACTTTTTGCACGACAGTAAGAAGGGTTGGGCTACAGAATGGAGCGGCAACTGTCGTCGTGGGAAAACTGGACAGAAGCAGAAATGATAAGCAAACAAGTTATCACAGTAAACTGAAGATTTACTTTACTTGTATTTCTCTAAACATACGAAAAGCACTCCGTCTTCAGGCCACAAGTGGCCCATTGGGACCCTTCGACCGCCGTGTCATCCTCAGTTGAGGATGCAGATAGGAGGGGCGTGTGGTCAGCACACCGCTCTACCGGTCGTTATGATGGTTTTCTTTGACCGGAGCCGCTATTATTCGATCGAGTAGCTCCTCAATTGGCATCACGAGGCTGACTGCACTCCGAAAAATGGCAACGGCGTATGGTGGCCTGGATGGTCACCGATCCAAATGCCGGCCACGCCCGACAGCGACTAAACATACGAAGACTCATTACAAATAATGCTGAAAGAGATGGAGTCCAGCTATCACAATCTCAACAAAGATGAAGCTCTCTGAACTAAGCATGAACGATGACGTCGTTGCTGCAACTAGGCATCTGCGTAATGAAGTGGCTTCGAACATGAGTGGGCCATACGGCTGCCACCGGCCATCCTATAATGCGGCAGCAGAGAGCGCTCGTAGTGCAGAGCCACTGGAGCCGTGGCTCAGCAGGCGTGCGCCATTGGGTCCGCTGAATCCCGCATGAGCACTGTCGGCGTCTGACGGAAACTTGGAATCCCATTGCCAACAAAAATACGCCAGTGGGAGGGTGTTGATACATGATACCACAGACAGAGCATTGCGCAGCTTACTTTGAAGAGATGCTCTTGGTTCACATAATGTATGAGGACTGCCTGGAGTCAGTCTGCTGTCGCTCATGGCAATGGAAAGATTCTTGCCAAATATTTAATCTTCAGCACCAGGTAGGTGTTAACTAATTTGATCTTCTGCAACACAACTACGGATGGTAAGAGGTGTAGTGCGCAGGTAGGGTGTGGATGATATTCAGAGAGGTTTGTAGTTGAGAGCGATCGTGCAGCGTGTTGTCTTAGTGTACACCAACCCAAACATTTTATCTCAGTGACCAGCTTAACGTGTTCATCCAGGTGGGCGGGTAACCCACTACCAATCTACATGATTCCCGATTTTCGCCTGTCCATCTGTGCACCAGCCGCTGTTTTTCGATACCTCTCAGTTATTCGTAAGCAGTGCTTGGTCATCACACAATTTCACGGCGTATTACACGTATCTGCTGTTAGAATTACGTGGGTATGAAATGAGAAAACAGTACTGGAAACGACATTCGATCCACAGACATCGTGCTTATGAAACTAAGCATTTACACGCTTGGCTACAGAATGCTTGATTACCAGCGAACATACAAAGTATGTAAGACCACATTAAAATGTTCAAAAGAGATTTTTTCAAAAACGGTTGACAGCTGTGTTCTACTAGTTACATAATTGTGTTGAAGTCCTAGTTGTTACCCACACAGTCTGTCAATACGATTCAAATAGATGGAGGGAAGTTCGTACGGTCGCCTTGTCAGTGGAAGAGGGTCAAATTAAGCATACACGTATGTCGGCTTATCTGTAGATACTCGACGAGCGCTGAGAAAATGATGGTCAAAGTTTTTCAGGTGCTTTGTGTGCGTTTTAGGGAGCCAGTACTTCAACCGAAGATTTTGCGTAGTTGCTAGCGTCACGGCTTCACACCTCTACGCCCCGTGTTCGAAACAAGAATTTAATTTTTATTTGTCATTCATCTAACCATGTCCGTAGAAGATTACTAAACGAAAGTTTTCCGATGTATATTGAAAAAATGTTGTCCTTATTCTTCTGCTAATGACCGCAACGCTAGCCACTGTGTCATTATTTCGGCTGAGATTACAGCGCGCTAAAAGGCATCTAAAGTACGTCGAAAAGCTTGACCGTCGTTTCCTAAAAAATGGTTGAGTATCTACGGATAATCTGAGAAACGTGTTCGCTTATTTTCATTATAGCACTTTCTGGGTTCTCCTTGTTAGTCAGAGCAAATAAAAAAGGCGCATGGACGGCCGATATAAACAGACCGTCACAGATCTCCCACAATTTTTACGAAATGGTAGGAAAACTTTACCTTCGATTGGGTTCGAAAATCAACAAATGAAATTCTTGTAGCCTCTGAGAATATCTACACTATTAGGAGATGCAACGTGCCTCCGCCTACAGCCTAATGCCCGCGTAACTAAAACTCGCCTTCACTGTAAATACCAGCCGAGAAAGTCTATACATTTGCGCGTGCAAGAAGAAAAGGAATGACTAACACCTATACAAGTTACCCCCCACCACGTACTCTGCAGTGGTTAGCGGAAGATGTGTTTAGATAATGAGAACTACTTTGAATATTTTTCTGGTATTCAGCTGGGTGACGTCACGCAGATGGCACAATATTTCGGCAGCCCGATTTCTTACCATCCTGAAGCGTTGCTGATGACTGTCTGTCTTTCACTGGGCGCCGCCTTTATATCCCCTCGACACCGCCGACAGCCTCTGGCCGGCCAGCTGTGAGCAAAGACCCAACGCGGTGGAGCGGAAGCGCGTCTCCGGGGCACGATTTTTGAGTCCCTCAGTCACACTGTCGCCGCCGCCAGACCGATGTCTCTGTATGCGTGCCGACAATACGCCCTCGTCCTCTTCAGATGCCATGCCGGGAGATTTGCTTCCAGAACGCCACTGTACTTTGACCACGCTCAAAACTGGGTACCACGCCTTGCTTAACTGAACGCCGCTGTCTTTATTTGTTAGTGCGTCGTGTAACTTGTAAGACGTATGTGTTGCCGGCGATGGGCGAGGCATGGCAGAGTCTCTGACCAGAGAGCAGTATGTCGTTAGTTGTTGCTTGTCGCGAGTCGGTAGTAGTAGTCAGCCCGCTTTAGTCTTCAGTCCGTGCTAGTAAGCAGTAGTATGCAGTAGTCCGTGCTACTCGGCGCGTGCCTGCGCGTGTCGGCAGTCTGCTCTGGTCGGGACTCTGGAGGATGAATATTATTGTAGAAGGTAAAGAAGCAGCCTTGCGCATATCTTGTAATGTATATTAACTGTAATTAATTTCTTTCAAAAATGCCGCAATAATAATTTTCATGATATAAAGTAATTTTTTTAAAGAAAAGCGTTCATTTCAATTTAAAGAATATTTCCAATGCATGATCATTCGTTCCAACAATCAAAAAAAAAAAAAAAAAAAAAAAATACGCCAGCATTGCACGAAGCTGTGCCAAAAAAAAATTCCTACATAAGAGCAGATATATTAGCAGTTTTTATTGAGGTAAGAATTTTTTGCTTTTTTTATTCAGAATACAGGGCCGAAGGGCAGCGCTGCTGTCCTCATAAAATTTATCAGGTTGCTAATTTTTTTTTTTTATTTTTTTTTTTTGGATTTAGGAATTGAATTTTGTGGTTACATTAAATGTGAATGCATTTCTGCACAGAGATAATAAATGGGAACCTAATTTTGTTCAGAGGTTACAATGCTTTAAAAAATTCATTTAATTATTATTTTTGTGCGGAGGTTACGCTTGGTTCATGGTTCACGGATCATGGTTTTTGGTTTCTCTTATAAAATATTTTCTTGTGGGGAGTTTACACTTGGTTCATGGCACATTTTTAATTATTATAGTTTTTCTGGGGAGGTTACACTTGGCGACATCCGACCAGGATCGTATTTCTTTGTGAATCTTCTGAGAAGTAGTCATATATCTGCTCTTATTTACTTAAATGTAGTTTGCATCTAGCGCAGCGCATTTACTAATTTGTCACTCTTTCTTTCACAGGTCATCGGCAAATTGTTGCTCTTTCTTGTAATTGTGTTTGTTGCATTTTCGCATTGTCCTTGTTTCATTTGTGCTTAATTCTGATTTGTGAAAAATGCCGCGAAAAACTGTTAACAGTACATCGCGATGTGCAATGAGCGAAATAGCCGACTCTAATAATTTGACCGATAATACTTGCGACACTCAGTGTAATGATGATAATCTTCTATGTACAGACAATTAGTGCCTACCGACCACAGTAATGATTTTAATGCTAATGATGAGCAAATAAATTCTATTGTGTCCTTTGTTAATTTATCGACAATTGATGACGCGGCACGTTCTGTTACAATGAAAGCTGCCCAGCTTGACACATCCGGTTTGCAAAATTTACGTAATGAACAGACAAATTTTTCTAACGAAAATGAACAGTATACTCAAAGTAGGACAGATTTATTTGATTCCGAGGTAGAGACTAACAGTGCACATCCGATTGGCAAACCTTTTCAAGAATCACAGAATATCCAAATGGATACACAAAAAGTGACAACTGCATGTACGCCATCAAACAGCACAGAGAATAATAGAATAGCTAATATTGGCATGGATCAAGTTATGGCATTATTGGTACAACTTAGTGAAAATTTCAAACAACAACTTAATGAAAATTCCATACAACAGAAAAAAGAACAAGACTACAATCACAAACAACTTAATGAAATTAATGAAAAACTAGACAACAATTACAAACGACTTAATGAAAAACAAGACAACCTTAATGAAAAATTAGACAACAATTCCAGACAGCTTAGTGAACAGATTACAGCCGTTGCCGCGCAATGTCATGATACTAAAGAACAATTACGTGAGGAAATTGAGGCTTGTGCTAGGAAAAGTAGTGAAGAAATTAGATCTGTTGCTCAAGAATTAAGGAATACGCAAGCAGCTGCAACAGAATCACTTAGAGACGAAATTAGTGCAGTCGGTAAACAATGCTCTGAAAACACAACACAGTTACGCGAAGAGTTTAAATTAATGTCAGCAGAACTTTCACGCACACTGGATGCAAAAGTAGATGCGAAATTCGACCAACAGAACAGTCAAATTGACGAACGCTTTAATCACCACCTACAATACAGTGAAACGCATTACCGTAAATTCCTACATGAACAAAATAAAGTAAAACGACAAGTTATGGAAACAATTACCGCACAGAGACAGGAAGATAAACGGAAATTGTTTACGAAAGCAAAAACATACGTAGACAACAATATTGCTACTGTATCAGACGAAATTAATACTATCAAACAGTTGAACACCGAATTGCGTGATGAAATTTCCGATCTTAAATCAAAAACAGATACACACACAGTACACTTTCAGACAGTGACCGACAGACTCGAACAATTAGAATTAATACAGGATCCCGATGCCATCAAAGCAGACGTTAAAAAGTTGAACGAAACCACACGTAAAATACAAAAACAAATTAATGCTTGTGATAATAAAAATGATGATCAGGTAAAAATACTGATTGAAAAATATGATGAACTGGCCAGTCGTATTGACGTTATTGAAAGTAATAATGACACCAAATCAGACGATACTTCACCGATTTCGTTTAATCAAACACCTGAATTCCAAAATTTACAGCAGACGATCAGTGAGATAGATTCGTCCAATAATACATTACGTAGAAAATTGTCAACTTTACAGCAAGAGGTAACAGAGATGAAAAATGTTTCAGCGTTTAACACATCACAGCAGACGCCACTTTGCGAACATTTGTCAGACTCACACAGCCAGTATAATTTAGGTAATTTACAGAGGGTACGGGAGTTAGATTCTGAACAGTCACAGACAAATAGATTCTCATACAATCGTGAACCTGTTCAAACATACAGAGACGATAATTTTGATTACAAACATTTTCTATCAGTGAGAAAATTTAAAGTATTTAAAAATGACAGAACACAGATCCACCCCTTGGATTGGATACAACAATTTAGCTTTGCTTTTCCACCGACTTTGCCCGTAACACATAAACTTTAATTTATTTGCAGTTTTTTGGAAGGCGAACCGGCAACTCGTATGAGACTGATCGCGAGACAATGCTACTCGGTAGAAGAATTTCAGAATGCTTTTCTGTCAGCGTATTGGTCGAAGACGACACAGTGCGAAATTAAGGATCAATTAATTAGTTTACCAAATTATGAGAACTCAAATTTTTCCACTGTCACGCAATTTTTTGAGCACATGGTCCAACAAAACCAGTACTTAAGTGAACCATACAGTGAATCTGCACTTATTCAATTATGTATTTCTAAATTACCACGATCATTAAGAGTGTCACTTTTAACGGGTCAGCAAAAAGAAAATATTTCGGCATTCAGAGGTCTGTTACAGCTTTTGGAAGTGCAGCAATCGGATTATTCCTTTATAAACAAAAATTTTTCATATAATAACCAAGGCAACAAACATACAGCAATTACGATCAGCCACGCAATTTCAATAGCAAAGGTAATAGACGCTTCAGGAACGATAACCACCAGAACTTTAATAACAGACAAAATTTTAATTATCAGTATCGTCAAAATTATCAGCAACAGGAACCACATTTTGATAACAATCGACGTTTTTCACCGCAACAGCATGAAAACCAAACGGTTAGCATACCCAACCAACAATGTAATGTACAAGGTCAACCAAGCTTTAATGTTTCGCCGCGTACGCATATAGCGTCGGCCCCAACAAATAGTAACGCACAGCAACAAGGAAATCAGTACGTACAGAAAACACACTATTTCAATTCCTATCGCAATGCACCGTATAGAAATGACTATCATGACAGACGTAAAAGTAATGAACACAATTTTCAGCGTACATTTAATAACAGTCGGTCTTATCAGCAGCAAAATCATCAGCAACAACATATTATCATGAATGAACCAGACAGTAGATATCATCCAGAACGTAATACGACAGGAAGAAATAACAGAACCGTACAAATAGTTGAAATGCCACAGCATCCTCCTGAAAATAATAGCATGTCAGATAGAATTTGATTAGATACAGTACAGGTTGCATCTTCCAGTATCGCAAACAATACTTTTGACAGAGAATCTTGTTCACGAAAATGTTATTACTTTTGACGACATCAGAGACACTCTTTTGCAGGAAAGACCAGTTGGTCAAAAAACCATTTCACACCCTGTCATCGAAGTTAAAATTGGATCATCGAAACTTTCAGCGGTAATCGATTCTGGATCACCTATGTCAGTCATAAATGAGGAAACTTTTAACGAGTGTAACAAAGAGAATACTTATCCTACGTTACCATTAGGCAAAACGAAAGTAAAAGGAGCAGTATCTAGTAAAGGAGTAGATGTTAAATTATAGACGCATTTATCATTTTGTATTGCAGGTCATACATTTCACTCAAATTTTTGGATTGTTCCCTTATTAACGACAGACGTTATTTTAGGTACGAATTTTCTGGTACAACACAACGCAATTATTGACTTTCAAAATTCCTATTTAATGTTAAAGGATGAAAATGTACAACTGGCTTTAGAATTTCAGCACTCTTTACCTGCAGAAGAACAAACAATTAATCGAACAGAGGTCATTTCCGCATTACGTAACATAGACTGTCATTCCACATTGTTCACAGATACGTCCGTACACAACTATAATACTCCAAACGAAGCCGACTATGACGTTATACAGATGATTTCTGATAAAGTTAAACAGAGCAGTGCAAATACAGACGACGAACGCACGCAACTACGCAAAATTCTTTTACAGCAAGCTCCAGTTTTTGACAATGTTCCTGGTACTATGTCCGGTTTTATGTATGAATTTCAAGTTAAACAGCACGACACATTTAAAGCCAAGCATTATCCCATTCCGTATATTCACAGAGAACAAGTTAAGAAAGAATTGCAAGCTATGCTTGACCAAGGAATTATTGAACCGGCAGTTAGTCCGTACATAAACCCGCTCCATATTGTAAAGAAAAAGGATGGTTCACTTCGCCTCGTACTTGATTCGCGTCACATCAATGACATTATTATTAATGAAACGGATCGCCCACAGACACTAGAAGAACTTCTACAGAAATTTCATGGTACTGCTATTTATTCCACATTAGATTTGAAATCGGGATTTTGGCAAATTCAGCTCCATCCGAACTGCAGAAAGTACACAGCTTTTCTCTGTTTTGGTGACTTATCAATTTTGTAAATTACCGTTCGGTTTAACTATCTCTTCAGCAGCATTTATTCGCGGTTTGAATACAATACTTCCGACAGAACTTAAAGACAGAATCACAACGTACGTAGACGACGTTCTTATTGCAGAAGCTAACTGGTCTGAACACAATCTGATTCTTGAACAACTGTTGCAAACTTTTCGTGCACAAGGACTCACAGTTAATCTCAGTAAATCGCACTTTGGTAAAACTTCTATAAAATTTCTTGGACATGTAATTTCAGCAGAGGGCATTACGCCTGACCCGGAAAAACTTCAAGCTTTACGTGACATTACTGTTATTACGACGAAGAAACAACTACGCAGTTTTTTGGGTTTAATTAACTTTTTTCGTAAATTTATTTATTACTCTGCTTTAGACACACCTAGATTATGTCAATTGACGGGTAAAAACACTATTTGGTCCTGGGATAAGCAAGCACATTCTGAATTTATGAACCTGAAACATGCTTTGTTGAATGCACCACTTTTATCACACCCAGATCCTACTAGAAATTTTTCCATTGCCACCGACAGTTCTAACACCGCTTTAGGCGTACACATTTTTCAGGAAATTGAAGAAGATGCCACTACAGTAATTAAAAACATCGCCTTTGCGAGTCGCATTCTGTCACCCGCTGAACGCAATTATTCTGTTACAGAACTTGAAACATTATGTGTTGTATGGGCATTTACGAGATTTCGGCATTTTCTTTATGGAAGACATACGACCGTTTACACAGATCATAGAGCGATACAGTTTTTACTTTCGGCTAAATTTACTCACGACAGATTAAGCAGATGGAAACTTTATTTACAGGAATTTAATTTTACAATTGTTCACATTCCCGGTACACAAAATATTGTAGCAGACGCACTATCCCGTTCTCTCAGCAACAATCAGCAAGACATCGCAACCAACTTCCGCAAAGCAAATTTCAGCGTCATGTATATTCAACAAGTTGCATTTGAAAATTTCATTTCGTCGTCATTACAAGACATAGCACAAGAGCAGAGTAAAGACAATGTGTGGAAAGAAATTAAACACCTTTGGCAAAATAGGAATAATGTTACCATCAGAAACCATTACACTATACGCAATGACATTCTGTTTCGCCGCTCTCATCCTGACAGCAACAATTGGTTATTATGCATTCCTGACGAGCTTGTTAACAAATTAATCTGGTATACTCATTTAAGTTACGCACATTATGAAGCGAGAAAATGTTTTCTTATACTGAGACAGAACTGTTATTTTACGAACATGGAGAAACGTATTCGACGAGTTTTAGCATCATGTAAAATCTGCCAGAAAGCTAAATCAGATACGACTTCACATATTCCTCCATTACATCCCATTGTACCTGTTAAATTGAGACATATGGCCGCTGTAGACATTTTTGGTCCGATTCCCAGAACTAATAGAGGTTTTTGCTACATCTTTGTCGCTGTTGAACTCACTTCAAAATTTGTTACCTTCACTCCGTCACGCAAAGCTACTGCTAAAACTGTTTCTAAAGCATTTGTAAAACATTTTCTATTTCATGTAGGGCATGTATTGAAAGTAATTTCCGACAATGGACCACAGTTTCGATCTGCTATATGGACACGTATGTTACGAGCTAGAAACATTTCTCCGATCTATATATCCAGGTACCATGCTTCGTCGAACCCTTGTCAACGATTAATGAAAGAAATTGGTAAACTGTGCAGAATATACTGCCATAAAAAACATATTAATTGGGACACACACACTCTCATTTCAGGATGTAATTAATTCCATACCAAATGAATCTATCTCCGTCTGTTATCCTGAAAAATGTTGAACCACCTAACAAAATTAAAGAATTAGTAACCTTTCCTGCATCTCGGCGACTACGACACCATGAAATAATTGACATTGCGCTGAACAACATCAAACGTGCCGCAGAGCGCCGGAGAAGACAGCAAAAACAGGTTTGTACACGCCGTGATTTTCACATTGGACAGAAGATATTAGTACGCACACATTATTTATCCAACAGAGGAAAGAGTAGATGCAGTAAATTTGAGCTTCTATTTGCAGGTCCATATCGAATTCGCAACATTCCCCACCCCAATGTAGTACACGTCTAAACATTGAGAACCAGAAAAACCAAAAGGAATCACCATATGTCCAACATCAAACCCTTTATTGAATGAACATACTTTATGATTTATCACACTGTAATGCCATTCACTATTTTTTTATGACCACTTATGCAATTATATTCACATGAACACTTACTGATGATTATCGCATTTTTTCTTGGCAAGTGCCCGGCAAGGTAAGGTTAGCAGGTCGCTCTTTTTGTCGTTACACATCAGACTGTGCACATTTTCCTGTATGTATGATTGTTTTCCTGTTTTGTTTGTATGCACTATGTAATCTTTAAGGTATAACAAACACCAGTTGACTTTGACATTTTGCCTTATGATATCTCAACATTGTGACTATTTTACATTTTTTTTTTTTTTGCTGCTACATTGTGATACTCTGTGTACTTTTTGCACCTGCACACTGTCTATGTTTTTGACATATTACGTTTTCTGTCATGCTATGCTGTATGCTCAATTATATCACTATAAACCAGCTTTTATTTAATGGGTATATGATTTAAATGCAAGACATTAATCATTGTTCATCATTTTCAGAAAGCAATAACGTACAAAAGAAATAAATGAAACAAACCACAATGGATTATTATGAAATGGGAATTTCACCTCCGGAATGAACGAAAAAAGGTGCAATACCTCGTCACGAAGAGTAAATGGATCAGAATTAACAAGCATTAACGAGAATATACTATATACATCGTATGATAGCAGTCTTAACTAATTTTTTCTTTCAGAATACGAGGCGATTGATGCAGGGTGTCAGACAGAACTACACATCTTAGGTTTAGTGATGAAATATGCTAGAAATAAGGAACTCTATGCTATGAATTGTTGTATAATGAATAATGAAGTGACTTTTTTGCAGATGATAATAAATGATGATGAATAATGATGAAGAATATAGTGATATGGATAATGAAGTTTTTCTTTACAGGTGATGATAATAATGGAGTTATGATGATATGGAATTAATGAAGTTTTTCTTTGCAGGTGATGATAGTAATAATAATGAAGTTTTTCTTTGCAGATGAAAATAATGATGTTTATATATTTACTGTAAGTTAAGAAATGCTATATAGTTATTTAAGTATTTGTTGCAGTTCGTTTTGACAGTATGTCTTACGTCGCATGGTATGATGACTGAAGGTTTTGGAAAGGACAGCTAGATAACATATGTATTTAATACACATTTCATTACCTGTTAATTCGAAGTTCACTACTTTTCAGCATAATATGCGTTTCTTCTTTCAGTTTAATAATCCACTTTGTATTTTTTCCTGGACAAGCTTTTCATGATACTTACTAAACCTGTTACTTATTAAACCTGTTGTAGTACTTGCATTTTTTTTACCCAGTTGTGTCTATCATTCATGAATGTGATCACATATACTCCACTTGTTTCATAACCTTGCTACAGCTGACTCATGACAAATGACGTTACACATCTTCATTTGCAGCAATAACTCAAAAGCAAATAATGTTATGCCCCAGTAATTAATTATCGATCCCAACACAATGCATTGTTAGTATAAAAAATGTATTAACAGTCCCAAATAATGCTACCAGTTTAAGAGAGTTCTGAGTAATATTGAATGATGTTTTCTAGTCACAGACCTTGAATAATAGTTACAGTATGTTACATTTTCAATATGTCCTATGACACTGAAAAGATCAGTTCTGAGTAATACTGAATGATGTTTTTCTAATCACAGACCTTGAATAATAGTTACAGTATGTTACATTTTCAATATGTCCTATGTCACTGGAAAGATCAGTTCTGAGTAATACTAAATGATGTTTTTCTAATCACAGACCTTGAATAATAGTTACAGTATGTTACATTTTCAATATGTCCTATGTCACTTGAATGATGAGTTCTGAGTAATACTGAATGATGACTTATGCATTAATGCTATTCCAATAATTAACTCATGTTTTGAATGATGACTTCTGAATAATACTGAATAATGTTTTGTAAAACTATATGAATACTTTGTAACTGGCCAATGAGTGCCAATAATTATCTTTAAATATTTCATATGTCACTTGAATGACGAGAAATGTTTTGTAATATTCAATACTTGCTACATGTTTAGTAACTGGCCAATGAGTGCCAATAATTATTTTTTTAAATATGTCATATGTCACTTGAAGGATGAAAAATGTTTTCTAATAATTAATACTTGCTGACCAACGAATGCCACTGTTTCTTATACTTTAAATTTATATTATGTCACTTTCATGCTATATATGAATTAGCTCCTGTTTTGAATGATGACTTCTGATGATTTGTAACTGGCCAATGAGTGCCAATGTTCTCTGTAAACAGATATCTTATGAACATTATTCTGTAATACTTCATACATGGTACAGAAATGTTCAGTAACTGGGCGATGAGTGCCTCGAATTACTTAAAAATCAGTTAATCGACTAGTGTAATTATCAATGATGACTAGTATAAGATTTAATGTCCTTCACCTTCTGACCTAATTACCAGAAATTACTGCAATATCCGTTTGTCCTGTCTATCCTCATGCTCATGGAGCACTATATTTGGTTTCTGCACTAATTCTACGTTGGTGTACCTTACAAGAACGTGGTGTCGACACGACATGCTGTCCACCACCTTGAGCGATGGAGATATTATTATGGTCCCACTGTTTGGTGTACCTAATGTACTACCAAAATGATAACATGGAATATTACTACGACATTTCAGTGTCTTGACTACACTGATTAATACTTCAAGGAAGAGAACTTCAGATTGTCTCACTTGGTGTTGTGCTTCTGCAGAAAGATATGGACTTTCAGTGCAGCTGCGTGCAACCTAATGTGCTACAACCATGACGCAATCCTTCCCATTCATTTCCTAGTTCTTGTAAAATGATAAAGACATATACAGTGCGTGTGCACTTCATTTCATTTGTTAACAAGATCAGTTGTCCTAAATATGCTAAAGACTTTTACAGTCCGTGTGCACTTTATTTCACTCCTTGATATGTTTATTTGTTGTAAAAATGTTTAAGACTTCTACAGTGCGTTTGCACTTTATGCCATTTGTTAATATGATTTGTACTCATTGCTTATACATTTTGTGATTTCCCGATATGTTCTCTACTACAGTGCATGTGCACTTTTGCCATTTGTTAATATGTTTTGTACTCATTGTGTATACATTTTGTCATTGCTTGATATGTTCTGTACTCAGTGCATGTGCACTATATTTTATTTCATGTTCTGCACTTTTATATATGTAATATATTCTGTGATTGTAAACTTAGTTAATTAAGAAAAATTTGTTGCTCATGGCAAGTCCAATTGACTCACCATCGCTGCCAAATTTTTGCCCCCCCCCCCCCCCAGTGGAGGGTTATGTAAGACGTATGTGTTGCCGGCGATGGGCGAGGCATGGCAGTCTCTGACCCGAGAGCAGTATGTCGTTAGTTGTTGCTTGTCGCGAGTCGGTAGTAGTAGTCAGTCTGCTTTAGTCTTCAGTCCGTGCTAGTAAGCAGTAGTATGCAGTAGTCCGTGCTAGTCGGCGCGTGCCTGCGCGTGTCGGCAGTCTGCTCTGGTCGGGACTCTGGAGGATGAGTATTATTGTGGAAGGTAAAGAAGCAGCCTTGCGCATATCTTGTAATGTATATTAACTGTAATTAATTTCTTTCAAAAATGCCGCAATAATAATTTTCATGATATAAAGTAATTTTTTTAAAGAAAAGCGTTCATTTCAATTTAAAGAATATTTCCAATGCATGATCATTCGTTCCAACAATCAAAAAAAAAAAAAAATACGCCAGCATTGCACGAAGCTGTGCCAAAAAAAAATTCCTACATAAGAGCAGATATATTAGCAGTTTTTATTGAGGTAAGAATTTTTTGCTTTTTTTATTCAGAATACAGGGCTGAAGGGCAGCGCTGCTGTCCTCAAAATTTATCAGGTTACTAATTTGTTTTTTTGTTATTTTTGGATTTAGGAATTGAATTTTGTGGTTACATTAAATGTGAATGCATTTCTGCACAGAGATAATAAATGGGAACCTAATTTTGTTCAGAGGTTACAATGCTTTAAAAAATTCATTTAATTATTATTTTTGTGCGGAGGTTACGCTTGGTTCATGGTTCACAGATCATGGTTTTTGGTTTCTCTTATAAAATATTTTCTTGTGGGGAGTTTACACTTGGCTCGTGGCACATTTTTAATTATTATATTTTTTGTGGGGAGGTTACAAACTGAATCCCTACAGCTTGTTTCAGAAAACAATTTCGGAAGGTGTAGGATATTTGCAACAAATTGGCACCGTCGTAATTCATGACATGTTCGTGGGAGATGTAGTGCTTTGCCATAGCAGACTTTGTCGACTGTTCGTTGTCTGGCGTTTACGCAGAGTGCATCTTTCCTGTACTGTCCGGATAGTCTGGTGTACGTATATTGTCCCACACCCTGTGGGGCGGCGAGTTTGATTTTAATTTAATAATCATTAGTCACTGGCAGAAATTGGACTTCTTGAAAATATTGTTCACCTTCTTTTACAAGACCCTGGCAACTGTTTCTGTAGTCAGCCAGAAAGCGATGGAGACTATACTGATCATAGTTCCCAGTCTGCAAGTCCACATTCTTGTCTAGCCCACTGAAAGAAATGTTTCTATTCTCTGATTGCTCAGTGGGATCAGGACTATGATTATAAATGAAAATTTTGAATTCTTATTGATTCATACATTTGGTAAATTTTCACACGCACAACATTGTAACATTCATTATGCTCATATTGACAGTAAATCTGTCTATCCTAAGCAGCATTATGGGCAGTTCAGAGGCGACCTCTACGGCAAGTTCTTACTAAATTGTCTTTCGCCCTGACTACTGATAATCAAAATAAATTCTCGCCACAAAAGTGGAGAGTAATTTCACCACTTGCCGTGCGGATTTGTTAACATTAAGGGTGGCACAGTAACAGTCACTTTTGCGAAATCCTCGCGATTTCACTTTCTATTATTACCGAAAATAAGCGTTTTGTAACAACCAGTCTCTGACGTCATCCGAGGCAGCGCGCACTCCGGCGTTTCACTGACGCGGATCTTAACCCATTAAGTCCCAATTTCTTTTTTAAATTGAATTTTTTATTCCTTAATTATAATTTACATAGTGTATGAACGACAATAAGTACAAAAATAGCCAAAGAATATTTATACATGCTGATATAATGGCCGTTCTCAAAATAGGACGCTGGGATCTAACAATATCGTATAACATACTAAACTGTATTCAAGTCTTAACTATTTATTTCTTGTGAAATGGTACAAAACACTTCACACACAGTGTTACACGGCATTTAACACAATATGTTTTTGGTTTAACGTTGCATTTAGCTCTTACACATCTTCTTTGGGTGCTTCTTTTGTCAATCATATGACCAATTCCATCAAACCTGATGTCTGGTATCACTCTCAACTGACGTGATGGGTCCAGTATTCGGTCTTCCAGTGTCCAATTTCAGGTATGTAACTGTAACAGCACGTCTGAAATCCCGTAAATCCAGTGATTTTTCCCACGTACTAGTCTGTAGAAGAGCCTGGCATTTACGAGGGCTATTTCCAGCATACGTGTAAATACAACCCAGTACCATTTTTTCCCTCTAATTACCGTCGCATATTTTCCAGCTAACCAGTCACGGTGGTCAACACCTCCCATGTACGCGTTATACGACTTCAAAACGGCAGGTTGTTGCACTTGTGTCTTCTTGCTTGCTTGTCTACTGTACAACGTAGCTGCTCCCAAAGGTTCAACTTTGTCAAAATTTGTACCAATTGTAACACATCTGTTGTCGTGCCATCGAACAAATAAGACTTCACCATTCCTGTAGAGCTGGTAGTCATAGTTTCCTTGAACTGTCTTTTTCAGTTCGTTGCTGCTCAGTAGTGGACAGTCAACAACTTGATCCTCTCTGACAGTCCGAGTTGCTCAAGAACCCAAATTTCTCAGATGAATTAGAAGATCTCTACTAGTGAAGAAATTGTCAAAGTACACACAGTGATTCTCGGGTTTTTCAATGCAGTCCAGCATGTTTAGGACTACTCTTGATCCCAATAGTAGGTCATCCCTTGCAGTATCTTCTGGATCTTTTCCACAGTATAAATAAAATTTGAAAAACTGCCACTTGCTCCACAAAGAGACCATAACTTATAGCCAAATCTAATAGGCTTGCCTCGGATAAACTGTTTCAGCCCACTTCGTCCAAAGTATTTGACTATCATTTCATCAATTGACAAATTTTCCTCAGATATTCCAAATTTTTGAAAAGATTCATTTATCATTTTCAAGAGAGGTCTAATTTTGAATCCGTGATCGTGTTTGTTTTCATTGGCTAAGTCATTATCTTGAAAATGAAGCCAAGTTTTCAACTTCTGATATTTTTTCCTTGACGTAGCTGTCTTTATAATTGGTATGCCAACATCTTCATCTTCAGACCAGTATAGCTTCTCAGCAGGGAGCTTATGGTAGCCAGAAAAAAAGAATAAATCCGACAAAGACCTTCACTAATTCAACTGTGAGGATAAAATCCTGCATATTCTTCATATTTACTGGATATCTCACAGTTTCTTTCACTATGAACTCGTATATGTTTTCGTTCATCAGTTCTTCAAACATCTCCTTCGGAGTCAAGGAAGAAAGTTGTTCCTTCAATTCCTCTTTCTTTGTGCTGATGTCATGATCACTAGTTTGAGACAGCTTTGTATAAACTGGAGGTGTCTTTTTCCAATTGCTTTTCTCATCAGTAAGACGTCTCTTCTTCGATTTACTTCTGGAAACTTAGGATGTACTTGGCAGTGAAGTATTACATACAGTTTCTTCGTTATTCTCTGATGCAACATAATGTAATTCAATAGCCCCTGGCACATCTGAGACTTCCATAGTTCCAGTAACATCGTCTGGACCTTCTTCTTCGTCGGTCATTCAGTCTACTTCAGGACGACATATGGTGATATCAGTACGGTCCTGGTCATCTGACACCGCATTATAGAATGCGTCACTGTTTATTCTTTCTTCTATTTCTTCGTTAGTGAGGTATCTATCTCATCTGAAGGCCATTATAATCTACATAAAATGAAATGATATAAAATGTAATAAAATAAAGTGAAATGAAAGAATAATACATTAGCACAAACCACAGAAAAGGGAATGTGTAAATACCTCTGTCCATCTGGAACTGTATTATTTACTAATGGTAAAAATTACCATGTTATAAAAAGAAAATACATCTGCAGTAGCAGAGTTTCATATTCGAACGTGCAGCAGTACAAATGACTGAAATGATAACACCAATTCCCAGTGTCCTATTTAGAGTACACCAAATTTTATAAGAATGGGAAACAATAAATATAACTCCAATTGAGCTAACAATGCAAGTAGTTTAAAAGACACATTGTTGACTATAAATAATCACAAAAAGATCTTTGCCACATATTTCATATATTACTAAAGTTTTGATAAAGTGAACACCTGTAATAACGAAATGTGTGCCTTAGTATTCAATAATCAATTAATGGTAGGATTTATTGCTTTTAATTTCCTGTAAGCATAGATTTGTTATAAAAAGCATAAACAAATGACGTAGAGCAGTAATAGTTGCAAATTAATAATTTATTGTGTATTTATAAATAAATATGTGCTCTGTCCTAAAAATAGGACACTGGTACTTAATGGGTTAACGATGGCTGTGTGTGAAGTGGTGCTTAGGCTAAGCGCAAATTGAGACGCGTGTAGCGTGTGAGGCGTGACATGACATTACAGCGCAACACGCACGTTGCGCACACGTCTCACGTGCTATACACGTCTCAATTTGCGCAGGCACATTTCGCACATGTCGCGCTGGCCTATCGTACACATAGTTCGCACGCGCCGATTGGCGACGCTTTACGCTGACAGAACGGAAGCGCGCCACCCTGTAGTCTTCCTCAACCGATTTTACAGAAACTATTCAGTGAAAATATTTGATTTTTGCCTTGCTTGTAGCATCACATGTCAGTTTCGTGGCGAAGGCCCACCATCATGCTAATGGTCATATTTACATTTTAGTAAGACACTACGCAGATTTCAAAAAGTTTGCAATGTAAAAAAGGGTTCGCTATGATTTTGCGTTTGGTGCGTAATACACGATATGTTGCTGCGTATGAAATGTAGCTAACATATTGAATTTTTGTTTAGACTTGCGAGGAGGTCTCTATCTGTCTCCAATATGGAGAAAGTGGATCCCATATAACGAATCCACTCCCGATCTCACGCCCGCGGGAATGGAATATTTACAACATCCCTCCATCTCCTAAGCCGCTCGAGACATCGAACGAGATTTCGGCGAATGATGGCACACGAGGAGGAGAATACTTTGACAGTTCATAAACACACTGAACTTTCTTATCAATGACGATATTTCAGAAGTTATACTTTCTACTTTTTTTCCATTTCGGTTACTGTAATTCTTTCAGAGTTATCGACAGCTAGTGAAACAAGAGTTTCCTGGTATGAAAATAAATATTAAATTTGCCGGCCGGTGTGACCGAGCGGTTCTAGGCGCTTCGGTATGCAACCGCGCGACCGCTACGGTCGCAGGTTCGAATCCCGCCTCGGGCATGGATGTGTGTGATGTCCTTAGGTTAGTTAGGTTTAAGTAGTTCTAAGTTCTAGGGGGCTGATGACCTCAGATGTTAAGTCCCATAGTGCTCAGAGCTTTTTTTTTTTTTACTTTATTGTTATTTTAAAACCTGTACAAATCAGGTAGGCTGGCAGTGGCACACTACGCCGCTCTTCAGCCATAGTATTTACAATAGTATAAGAACGGAGAATGATAATGAACAAAGTGACGGGTAAAAGAGAGAGGTCACAGAGACAAAAAAAACACGGAGTCGTTCACACGTGACGATAACAACACTGAAAACACGTTGGCACGGCGCACAGAACACTGATGAATCCGACGGCACAAGTGAACGTGGTAGTGGGACGGCGGACACCAAAAACACTAAACGACGTCACACACACGAGACACAGAAGGCGATGATCTCCGGCACGCGAATGTTCACCATGCGTGTGCGAGTCCGGGGACCTGCCAAGAGAGGAGGAGGAGGAAGGGGAGTGGGAGAGTGGGAGGGGAGAGCAGAGATGCCACGGGCAGGGCAGATAGGGGGGAGGGAGGAAGGGGGAGAGGAAGCCCGGAGGAAGAGTGGGGAGGGAGGGGACGGGGAAAAGGAAAAAGAAGGGAAGAGAAGAGAAGGGATGGAGGGTGCCTAAAGGAAAGGACACCAGAAGTGGGGGGCGGGGCAGGGTCAAAGTTGATAGGAGGGGTAGATGGAGGGGACGAGGACATCATCAGGGAGAGGGAGCTGGTGGAAGCCACCTTGGGAGAGGGTAAGGAGGGTGGAGAGATGGAGACCGGGCGGGACGTGGGAATACAGGCGCGGCAGAGGGCGGGGGTGGGAGAGGATTGGGGATACGAGTGGGTGAGGAGGATCAAGTTTACGGGAGGTGTACAGGACCTGTATCCTTTCAAGGAAAGGGAGGAGGTGGGGGAAGGGGATGAGATCATACAGGATCCGCTTGGAGGAGGGGAGACAGATGCGATAGGCAAGGCGAAGAGCATGGCATTCAAGGATTTGGAGGGATTTATAAAAGGTAGGGGGGGGTGGAGATCCAAGCCGGATGGGCATAACAAAGGATAGGGCGGATAAGGGACTTATAGGTGTGGAGGATGGTGGAGGGGTCCAGATCCCACGTACGGCCGGAAAGGAGCTTGAGGAGACGGAGTCGGGAACGTGCCTTGGCTTGGATTGAATGGAGATGGGGAGTCCAGGAGAGGCGACGGTCGAGGGTGACGCCAAGGTACTTAAGGGTGGGAGTGAGGGCGATGGGACGGCCATAGACGGTGAGATAGAAATCAAGGAGGCAGAAGGAAGGGGTGGTTTTGCATACAATGATTGCCTGGGTTTTGGAAGGATTGACCTTGAGCAACCACTGGTTGCACCAAGCGGTGAACCGGTCAAGATGGGATTGGAGAAGGTGTTGGGAGCGTTGCAGGGTGGGGGCAAGGGCAAGGAAGGTGGTGTCATCGGCAAACTGGAGAAGGTGGACGGGGGGTGACGGCGGAGGCATGTCCGCCGTGTACAAAAGGTACAGAAGGGGGGAGAGGACGGAGCCTTGGGGCACACCGGCGGAGGGCAAAAAGGTGTAGGAATCTGTGTTATGGATGGTGACATAGGAAGGACGGCGGGAGAGAAAGGAACCAATCAGACGGGTGTAGTTAATGGGAAGGGCGAAGGTTTGGAGCTTGAAGAGGAGACCGGAATGCCATACGCGGTCAAGAGAGAGGAAGATTGCGAAGCGACGGGAATTGAGCTGTTCGGAAAGGAGATGAGTGAGGTGAAGGAGAAGATCGTCGGAAGAGAAGGACGGCCGAAAGCCACACTGGGTAACGGGAAGGAGGCGGTGCTGGTGGAGATGCTGGTGGATGCGTCGGGTGAGGATAGATTCCAGGACCTTGCTGAAGACCAAGGTAAGGCTGATGGGACAGTAGGAGGAGACGGCGGACGGCGGTTTGCCAGGTTTAAGGAACATGAAGATACGGGAGGTTTTCCACAGGTCGGGGTAGTAACCGGTGGACAGGACTACATTGTAGAGCCTGGCCAGGGTGGAGAGAACAGAGACAGGAGCTTCACGAAGGTGACGGTAGGTGACACGATCGTGACCAGGAGCGGTGTTGCGTTTTGTGCGGAGTGTAGCAATGAGATCCTGTGTAGTGATAGGAGTATTGAGGTCTGTGTGTGCAATGTTGTCCAAGTACTGGAAACCAGGAGCGAGGGGAGGGACAGAGGTGTCAGTTCAATTGCGGATATCTGGGAAGAGGGAGTAGTCGAACTGGGGATCATCAGGGATGGAAAACACATCGGACAGGTAGGAGGCAAATGGATTGGCCTTACTAAGGGCGTCAGGGAAGGGGTGATCATCATGGAGAAGAGGATAGTAGGGGGAGGGCTTAGTTCCGGTAAGGCGACAGAAGGCGGACCAGAACTTGGACGAGTTTATAGGGAGGGTAGCATTTAAACGGGTGCATGTCTGTCGCCAGTCCCGGCTTTTCTTAGCCGCGAGCAAATTGCGAATGTGTCGCTGGAGTTGCCGGTGGCGTCGTAGTGTGTCCGGGTCACGCGTGCGGAGGAAGGCACGGTAGAGACGGCAGGATTCACGGAGGGGGAGGACGGCCTGTGGGGGTAAGGTAGGACGGTGGGGGTGGATGGCAACAGTAGGGACGTGGGCCTCCACGGCCTCAGACAAGGTCTGCTGGAGAAAGGAGGCGGCAGGGGTGACATCATCGGAATGTCGGTAGGTGAGAGGATGGCTATCGACCTGGGTGGAGAGGATATCCCGGTAGGCATTCCAGCTGACACGGGAATAGTCATGGATGTACTTAGGGGGAGGGTCATTACGAGGGCCGGGGCGGGGGCGACGACCGTCTGAAACGGTGAGGAGGACAGGGAGATGGTCGCTACCAATAGGCTCCAGGACATCCACCGTAATGCGACCAAGGAGGTTGGGGGAGGAGAGAATAACATCGGGAGTGGAGTTGGATTCGGGACGGGTGTGCTGGGGGATGGGGATGAGGTCGCCTTGAAGGGAGTAGAGGAACCGATGCTACCGCCGTAACTGGGCAGCGGAGCGACTATGGATGTTGAGGTCGGCGGCGATCACGTAGGAGGAGAAGGTACGGTCGATGTGGGAGAGGAATTCGAAAGGAAGAGGGGCGTTGGGGCGGACATAGATGGTGGTGCAGGTAATGGTAAGGCCGGGGAAGAAGAGACTAAGGATCAGGTGTTCAGTGGGATTGGGAAGGAGAGGTTGGAGCCGAACGGGGATCTGGCGGTGGTGACCAATGACAACTCCGCCACGCGCAACTGGGAGGGGATTATCGGAGCGGTGGAGGAGATAGGGGGAGGTGTGGATGGAGTGGTGGGGTTGGAGGAAGGTTTCATTGAGGAGGAAGGCATCCACACGGTGGGTAGCAAGGGTGTGCAGGAAGAGGTTCTTGTTGGCAGGAAGGGAGCAGATATTGTTGAAAAGGATACGGTGCTGTCGCGCCATGACAGGGATTTAGACGAGGGTGTCAAGATGGGAGAAGGTGAAATGGGCCTGGTTGTTGGAATAGGTGGCGTACATTTTAAGGTGGAAAATGGAATGGGCGGCGAGGGAGATCTGTTGGAGGGTGTGGGGGCGCTGAAAGGGATGAACATCCTGGAGGACGATGGTGAGGAACCTGATGATGTCCTCAGTGGTGGGGGGGGGGGGACGAAGGGAATTGCCAGGAGGGGTGGGGGCGTCCAGAGTATGGACAGGTACGGTGAGTTCAGGAGTGGTTGGAGGGGGTCGGGCTTTACACTTTTGGGAGTAGGTGGGATGGGGGAGATTGCAGGTATTACAGGAGGGAGGGGATTGAAGGTTAGGGCACTGCCGGAGGAAGTTCGCTTACCGACAATGCGGGCAGGTGGGGGCCTCGCGGCACTCAGCTGTTGGGTGTGCATTATAGCGCAGACACCTCTGGCAGTGCAGGGATTGAGGAGGGGAACGGGAGGGGTCGACCTTGTACCGCTGGTTGAAGAGGAGGGCACCCTCCTTCAGGAGACGGTCAAGGGAGGGGACGTCCTCAGAGAAAACCCGCATAAGGCGGGTGGGGCCGGCCGAGTTGAAAATGCGGCACACCGCCCGCACCTCCAGCGTGGGATGGGCCTTGAGCTCCGCCAACACCTCCTCCTCCGTAATCGACGGCGGTGAGGGTCGGCGGGCAATGTGGGGGTTGGGGTTGGTGGGTAGGAGATGGAGAAGGAGCAGGGGTAAGGGAGGCGTTGGGGCCAAAACGGGTGATGGGGAGGCGGGAGAGGATGTCAGTATGGAGGGTTGGGCTGTGGGAGGAGATGAGAACAGAATCCCGTCTCGGAGTAAGGAGAGAGATGGGGGCACCAGGGAAGTGTTGGCGGAGGAGGAGGGAGAGATTCCGGGCCTCGAGAAAGGAAGGATCGGGATGGGACAGGAGATATTTGTATAAACGGGGGGGGGGGGGGGGAGGAGGAGGAGGAGGAGGAGGGAGCAGGGCCAGGTGGGGAGACATCCATGGCACTCTGGGGGGGGGATGGAGGTCGGGGCGGGGCCTTTTTGGGAGCGGAGGAGGTGGGGGTGCCACTAGGGCGTTTGACGGCGGCAGAAGGGCGGGTGGTGATATGAGGGACGGGAGCTATAGGTAGGTGGTGGGAAGGGACAGGTCCCGGCGTGGACGCAGCAGTCGGCGCCGGAGATGGTGATGGTGACGGTGAAGGCGAAGGCGAAGGCGACGGTGACGATGACGATGATGACGGTGGTGGCGGTGATGGCGAGGGCGACGGGGAGAGCTGGGCGTGGACAGTGGCCCTATGGGCCACCACCCTAGCCGGCCGGAGCTGCAGTGACATGCTGGGGGAGTGGGGGGAAAGGATCAGAACGAGAGGAGCGAGAGGAAGAAGCGGGAGAGGGGGAGACAAAGAGCGAGGGCGAAGGGAGAGTGAGGAGAGGTGGGATGGAAGGAGGGGGGTGTGACTGGGCACACCAAGTTATAGTGGTGGAGGCGGCGGAAGGGGATGTATAGACGATGGCGGTGGTGGTAGTGGTGGCGGTGATGGTGGGGGCGGACATGTCGACAGGGAGAAAAAACGCACAGCACGAAAAGGAAAGGACACAAACTGGGAACAGACGAAGACGCAGACACAGACGCAGACGGACGAAGACCAGGGTCAGACGACCAGTGTCGGACGGCGACGGCGACGGCGACGGCGACGGCGACGGCGACGGCGGGTGGTAGGAACGCCGCAGCTGCTGCTGCCGCGGACGGGGCCGGGGCTGCTGCTGCTGGCTGGACCGCTGCTGCTGCTGGCTGGACCGCTGCTGCTGCTGCTGCCACAGGAGGAGGACTGGCTGGCTGGCTGGCTGGCTGCTGCCTGTGGGACCGCTGTGAAGGCCGGGACCAGGACCGGGACCGCTGCTGCTGCTGCTGCTGCTGCTGCTGCTTCTGCTGGACCGCTGCGGCTCTGCTGGGCTGGCTGGCTGGCTGGCTGGCACCTGTAACACCTAGCACTTCGATGAGCGCTGGAATCGCACTATCGAAGGGCGGCAACCTTTCGGTGTACCGCCGGAGATGTGCTCAGAGCCTTTTTTGCTTCTATTTATTACAGGCTATCGATGTCTGACGTCACTGTTGTAAACTTTGATTGGCCCTCTAATATGATTGGCTAGTCATGACGTAAGGGAAGATGGAAAGAAAGGGGCTATTCGTGGATGTCCATGTCGTCAACGATTGGTAGCTGTCCGCCAATCAGCGTTCGGCTTCTGGTCGGCAAGTTTTCCTCCTGGTGTGCGTGGAAGTTGACTGACAGTTGCTCTACAGCTGTTTGTGCAGATACGTCCGTGTCCCGTGTAGCTTCTGCCCCGCGACCGCTCGCGGCCCGTTGGATTGGGATGGCCGGCAGCCAGGACGCCGGGAGTTTGTAGCCATCTTCTCTGTTGCTGTTGTCAGGCTGCTTAATAATTTCGATCGCCTCCCGTATTTTGTGTTCTCGTATCCACGATTCTTTCGCCAGTACTCGGGCTTCCTGGAACCTGATAGGCTGTTCGCTGTCACGGTGGTGTTACGCTATCGCCGATTTATTATGTTGTTGTAATCGTACATAGCGTTCGTGTTCTGCTACTCGTAAGCTGACAGGTCTCCCTGTTTCTCCTACGTAGGCAGCTCCGCACTCACACCGTAGTTCGTTAACACCTGCAGTATTGTGATTGTTGACTACATCGTTGGTGGAACCTATCATTTCGTGGATCCTGTGACTGCTTCGAAAAATCGGTTTGAAACCTCGTCGGCGGAGGACGTTGCCCAGCCGTTCACTGACGCCTTTTACATATGGTAAGTGTACCAGAAAAAGCTTCTCTTCTTTGCCTTTTTCTCGTGTTCTGCTCCCTTTGGTTTTAGCTACCTTTCTTATGATGTCATCATAGCCGTTAGTACGAACGTGTGTTGTAGCTCCTTTAATTCTTCTTCGATGTTATTTTCATCGCTTATCCGGTAGGCTTGGGCAGTTAACGTGTGAAGAACATCCGGTACACTTTGTGTCCCAGTTTACCTTCGGCTGCTCTGTGTCCTTCCACATCCAGAAATGGCAAGGTACCATTGTTTTCAGTCTCAGGTGTGAACTTTATATTTTTGTGCAGGCATAAATGCACCAGATCGCAGATATCTGGTGAGATCCGATCCTGTAGAATGCGCATAGTCTCCTCAATAGGTACGTTAATGAAGAGATACTTGATGTCAAAACTGACCATAATGTCTGATGGCCGCCAAGAATCCGATCGCTGATTGGCAGACAGCTACCAATCAAAAATGTTCAAATGTGTGTGAAATCTTACGGGGCTTAACTGCTAAGGTCATCAGTCCCTAAGCTTACACACTACTTAACCTAAATTATCCTAAGGACAAACACATACTCCCATGCCCGAGGGAGGACTCGAACCTCCGCCAGGACCAGCCGCACAGTCCATGATTGCAGCTACCAATCGTTGACGACATGGACATCCACGAATAGCCCCTTTCTTTCCATCTTCCCTTACGTCAAAACTAGCCAATCATATTAGAGGGCCAATCGAAGTTTACAACAGTGACGTCAGACATCGATAGCCTCTAATATATAGAAGCACCTATCCCCATGCAAAACCAGTCGTACCCTGAGGAAGACCGTTGCTATTCGTCCGAAACTTTCGTTTTAGTTTATTATTGTTGTTAGTTTTTAGCAATGACGATGTTTAATACCCAGAAGATTTTTAATCAAAATAGTTGTTATTGAGAAAAATAAACAGTTGATACGTGGCACAACATTACGATCAGTGCTTCGTCAGCAGCTGAGAATACGCGCGCGACAGGAATGCGAAAGCTAGCCAAGTGTGTTTTGTGAGAGGAAGAGTTCACACCGTTCTAAAAACATACATACATACATTAATCCTTGTTCCATAGAGCTACGACATTTCGTAATGATGTGGAACGTGTCAAATGGTTTAGATGGCTCTGGGCACTATGGGACTTAACATCTGAGGTCATCAGTCCCCTAGAACTTAGAACTATTTAAACCTAACTAACCTAAGGACATCACACACATCCATGCCCGAGGCAGGATTCGAACCTGCAACCGTAGCGGTCGCGCGGTTCCAGACTGAAGCCCTTAGAACCGCCCAGCCACACCAGCTGGCGGGATGTGTCACATTAACATAAGTTTTCTTTACACAAAATAATTAATTAATTTTTTTTTTACAGTTACTACTTCATATCTAAGAATTCATCTATTGATTAGAAGGAGTTGTCATTCAGAAATTCTTTTAATTTGCTTTTAATTGTTGGTTGGCTATCTGTCAGACTTTTAATACTATTTGGCAAATGACCAAACATTTTTGTGGCAGCATAATTCACCCCTTTCTGGCCAAAGTGAGATTTAATCCAGAATTGTGAAGATCATCCTTTCTTCTAGTGTTGTAGCTATGTACTTAGCTGTTATTTTTGAGTTGGGATGGCTTATTAATGACAAATTTCATAAGAGAATATATGTATTGCGAAGGTACTGTGAATATCCCGAGTTCCTTAAATAAATGTCTGCAAGGTGATCTTCGGTGGACTCCAGCTATTGTTATGATTACACGCTTTTGTGCAATGAATAATTTCTCTCTTAATGACGAATTTCCCCAAAATATGATGTCATATGAAACAGTGAATGAAAATAGGCATTGTAGGCTAATTTACTGATATGCGTATGTCCAACATTTGCAGTAACCCTAATAGCATAAGTAGCTGAACCTAACCGTTCCAGCAGATCATCTATGTGCTTCTTCCAATACAATTTCATTGTCATGGGAGTAGATCTGCCTTTTTCAGCAATACATTTCAACAAATTAATATATATCAAATCGTCACACTCTTTCAGGATACTTATACCTTCAGAATAATACCAGCCACTACTTCATTTGCGTAATCTGTTGTATAATTAGTTTATTAATGCTGATAGTGTGTATGCAACCACTGAAACGATTTTTCTCGTAATGACGAGCCGATTTAAACATCGTTATTCGTGAGGGATTCTCGACTGTTTCTAGGTTGCAGTGGAAATACGTCCATATTTACGTAGCGTAATGTCTCTTATTACATCCATATCCAAATAATAATAGTGAAACTTACGTATTTAATATCTCAGGCGTTTTTTACCAAGATCACAAAGGGGTCATACCTGTGGAAATTACGCCTTTTCTATTTTTTGCAATGGATCTTAGAGATACGTCAGTATAACAGGCAGCAAGTACATAACTTTGTTCTACTTTCCTGCCTTGATTCTAGATCACACAATTTTATAATGTTCGTTATTTCCTAATTCACTACTTTCACGATGAATTGTCTGTCCCTTCTTACGATCTGAAAACGATGTGGAGACAGAAGATATAATCCCAGCCATTAGGGCTCACCAGTTATTGAACTGTGCATTGTACTTGACAAAAGAATAAAGAAAACAAAAAAAATTATACAGATATATGTAACTGAAAACTACTATGTACTAACGGAAAGAGATGGAGCGGTTAAACGGCGAAAAACGAAACACTACTCAATGACAGTCAAATTCAGGACACCGAAGGCTGATTTTTCGGATAGGCAATACTTCCGCTGCCCATATGCGCCATGCCAAAGTGAGCTTATGGCAGCACTGCCTTCCCGCTCCCCGCTCCATCCCTCCCGCGCGCGGCGCGTGGATCTGTGCCACAACCACAAAGCCGCGCGACCAGGCGCAGGCGCGTGTCGAGTCCCAGTCGAGTCGCGTCGCAATTTGCGCGGTCGCACTTGAAACTGTGAAGTTACAAAAACGCGATGCTCTGCGCCGCGCCACACGCGATATACTCAATTTGCGCCTAGCGTTTTAGTCTTGCCTCTCAGGCTGTATTTATACAGGGTGTTACAAAAAGGTACGGCCAAACTTTCAGGAAACATTCCTCACACACAAATAAAGAAAAGATGTTATGTGGACATGTGTCCGGAAACGCTTAATTTCCATGTTAGAGCTCATTTTAGTTTCGTCAGTATGAACTGTACTTCCTCGATTCACCGCCACTTGGCCCAATTGAAGGAAGGTAATGTTGACTTCGGTGCTTGTGTTGACATGCGACTCATTGCTCTACAGTACTAGCATCAAGCACATCAGTACGTAGTATCAACAGGTTAGTGTTCATCACGAACGTGGTTTTGCAGTCAGTGCAATGTTTACAAATGCGGAGTTGGCAGATGCCCATTTGATGTATGGATTAGCACGGGGCAATAGCCATGGCGCGGTACGTTTGTATCGAGACAGATTTCCAGAACGAAGGTGTCCTGACAGGAAGACGTTCGAAGCAACTGATCGGCGTCTTAGGGAACACGGAACATTCCAGCCTATGACTCGCGACTGGGGAAGACCCACCTGCAATGGACGAGGCAATTCTTCGTGCAGTTGACGATAACCCTAAGGTCAGCGTCAGAGAAGTTGCTGCTGTACAAGGTAACGTCGAACACGTCACTGTATGGAGAGTGCTACGGGAGAACCAGTTGTTTCCGTACCATGTACAGCGTGTGCAGGCACTATCAGCAGCTGATTGGCCTCCACGGGTACACTTCTGCGAATGGTTCATCCAACAATGTGTCAATCCTCATTTCAGTGCAAATGTTCTCTTTACGGATGAGGCTTCATTCCAACGTGATCAAATTGTAAATTTTCACAATCAACATGTGTGGGCTGACGAGAATCCGCACGCAATTTTGCAATCACGTCATCAACACAGATTTTCTGTGAACGTTTGGGCAGGCATTGTTGGTGATGTCTTGATTGGGCCCCATGTTCTTCCACCTACGCTCAATGGAGCACGTTATCATGATTTCATACGGGATACTCTACCTGTGCTGCTAGAACATGTGCCTTTACAAGTACGACACAACATGTGGTTCATGCACGATGGAGCTCCTGCACATTTCAGTCGAAGTGTTCGTACGCTTCTCAACAACAGATTCGGTGACCGATGGATTGGTAGAGGCGGACCAATTCCATGGCCTCCACGCTCTCCTGACCTCAATCCTCTTGACTTTCATTTACGGGGGCATTTGAAAGTTCTTGTCTACGCAACCCCGGTACCAAATGTAGAGACTCTTCGTGCTCGTATTGTGGACGGCTGTGATACAATACGCCATTCTCCAGAGCTGCATCAGCGCATCAGGGATTCCATACGACGGAGGGTGGATGCATGTATCCTCGCTAACGGAGGACATTTTGAACATTTCCTGTAACAAAGTGTTTGAAGTCACGCTGGTACGTTCTGTTGCTGTGTGTTTCCATTCCATGATTAATGTGATTTGAAGAGAAGTAATAAAATGAGCTCTAACATGGAAAGTAAGCGTTTCCGGACGCATGTCCATGTAACATATTTTCTTTCTTTGTGTGTGAGGAATGTTTCCTGAAAGTTTGGCCTTACCTTTTTGTAACACCCTGTATATTTGGCGCAGCGGACGGCCAAGGGAACACCTGCTGTCATCCTCCGTACGCACACGGCAGCAGTCTCTTCAAATGGTTAAAATGGCTCTAAGCGCTATGGGACGTGGTTTCATTGACGCCCTTCATGCCACTCCATGAGGCCTTTTCGAGTGGATTATGAACGATGATGAATTTATAACGTTTTCCTCGGGCATACATGAGAAAACGCGTGGTTTAAACGTTTGGCCTCAAGGTTCAACCTTCATCACGGAGGATTCAAAAGAAGGGGTGAAATGAGGGTAGGAGGGGGTGCGACAAACATCCCATCGCGTGACATTTCACAGTGGCGTTGGGTAGAATTGTGGTGAAATTTGGTGCCAATGTGACTCATTAACCTACCATACATGTCACATGAAGTTCTGAGGTCTGGCCTATTCGCTTGTGTCGACACATTGCTATATGAAGCGTCGCCGAAGCCGGGGGTGACGTCACAGGGCGCCACGCTTTGGATTATTACAGAGGTAGGTTTTGGGCACCTTTGACACAAATTTCAAAATTATTCGTCCCAATCGGAAATAATTACGGGGCTTCGAAAAACCGATCCTTTACACTGAAGAGTCAAAGGAACTGGTACACCTGCCTAATATTGTGTAAAGCCCCCGCAAGCACTCTGAAGTACCGCAACACGATGTGGCATGGACTCGACTAATATCTGAAGTAGTGCTGGAGGGAACTGACATTATGAATTCTGCAGGGCTGTTCATAAATCCGTACGAGTACGAGAGGGTGGAGATTTCTTCTGAACAGCACGTTACAAGGCATGCCAGATATGCTCCATAATGTTCATGTCTGGGGAGTTTGGTGGGCAGCGGAAGTGCTTAAACTCAGAAGTGTGTTCCTGGAGCCACTCTGTAGCAATTCTGGACATGTGGGGTGTCGCATTGTCCTGCTGGAATTGACCAAGTCCGTCAGAATGCAGAAAGCAGATGCAGATGATCAGACAGGCTGCTTATGTACGTGTCACTTTCAGAATCGTATCTAGGCGTATCAGGGGTCCCATATCACTCTAACTGCACACGCCACACACCATTACAGACCCTCCGCTAGCTAGAACAGTCCCCTGCTGACATGCAGGGTCCATGGATGTCTCCATACCCGTACACGTCCATCCGCTAGATTCAATTTGCAACGAGATTCGCTAGACCAGACAACATGTTTCCAGTCATCAACAGTCCAATGTCGGAGTTGACGGGCCCAGGCGAGGCGTAAAGCTTTGTTGACTGGCGACTCCATGCAGTGCTGTGTGCACAAGGACCATATACGTTAAATTAAAAGGAAGGTCAGCGTTGGCCGTACTATTGATGTTTTATTGATGACAGAATCGATTTTCGATCACATAGTGATCATCTTCAGTGCTGATATGTACAGATTAAATTCAGACACTGGTATCAAGTTATCAATAACCAAACTGAGAAGCGATCACAAGCGTTATTGCGATCGCTTCTCAGTTTTGGTTATTAATAACTTGATACCAGTGTCGAGTTTAATTTGTACATATCAGCAATGAAGATGATCATTTTGTGATCGAAAATCGATTCTGCCACCAATAAAACATCAATATTACGGCCAACGCTGACCTTCCTTTTAATTTAAGTAAAGCTTTGTATCATGCAGTCATCAAGGGTACACGAGAGGGTCTTCGGCTCCGAAAGCCCATATCGATGATGTTTCATTGAAGGGTTCATAAGCTGACACTTATTGATGGGCCAGCACTGAAATCTGCAGCAATTTGCGGAAGGACTGCACTTGTGTCACGTTGAACGATTCACTTCAGTGGTCATTGGTCCCGTTCTTTTGGGGCCTTTTTCTTGGTCCCGTTCTTTTAGGATCTTTTTCCGACAATGGTCGTTCTGGAAAATCCCCACTTCATCGTTACCTGGGAGTTGCTGTGTCCCGTCGCTCGTGCGCCGACTGTAACACCACGTTCAAACTCACTTAAATCTTGATACCTACGATTGTAGCATCAGTAACAGATCTTACAACTGCGCCAGACACTTCTTGTCTAGTATAGGCGTTGCCGACCACAACGCCTTATTCTGCCTGTTTAGATAGCTCTGTATTCGAATACGCATGCCTATACCAGTTTCTTTGGCACTTCCGTTATTTCTGTTGAGCAATGTAACATAGTTCGATGAAACTTGGACCATACGTAGAGAGAACTACTGCACTATAGTACAGAAGGTGACTGAAAGGAGTACGCAGAAAGACGAATAGAAATGACACTTTTATTCAGAGACAATAATTATACTGAAGTCACTTCAATTCATGATGGTCTAACAGCGCCTCCACCTGGGCTTTTCGATGCAGTCGCGCATTGGCATTTATACGAGGGTAATCCCAGAAGTAAGGTCTCCTATTTTTTATAAGTACATAGACCTGTCTATTTCTACAATGGTTTACATCAGTTTACAGCTTGAACATTTAGCTATTTTTCGACATAATCACCATTTATGTCGATGCATTTTTGTAGACGCTGCGGCAGTTTTTGTATGCCCATGTCATACCGGCTCGCCGCCATGCTGTTCAGAAAGTTATGAACCTCTTCTTTCACCTCGACGTCGGAGCTGAATTGCTCTCCGGCCAAATGTTCTCGTCACCCATGACAATTGAGTCCAGAAAGTTGTCCTGTTCAGCTGCACGGCGGTGAAGAAATGCGTGGGAAGCAAGTCGTTGCCGCATGTGTTCTTCAGTCAGCACGCGTTGCACCCATCTAGCGCACACCTTCCGATAGTTCAATGTGTCCGTTGAAATTCTGTGAGTGGTGCTTCGGGAAACCTCAGGAACCAACGTGCAGAGATCATCCAGCGTGATCCGCCGATCTTCACGCATGCTTTGCTCAACCTTCAACACTGTCTCCTCAGAAATTGACGGTCTCCCGCTCATTTGTCCGTCGTGAATTTCGGTCGGACCAGCTGCAAACTCTCTACACCACTTACGAACATTTTTGACACCCATGCACGACTCGCCATACATTTCCGTCAATTGGCGATGGATCTCAATCCGCGCAGTGCCCTTTGCGTTCAAAAACCGAATAACTGCGCGCAATTCGCACTCAGCGGTAACATCCAACGGGAGCTCCATTCTAAACGGCTGCCATGCCAAGACTGAGAGCCTCAGCGGGGCGTGCACATGTTTACACACAGCGCGTGAAGCACTCTTCATAACAGTGTGACCAGCTGCCACACAAACGGAGTTCTGTACTTATAAAAAAATAGGAGACCTTAATTTTGGAATTACCCTCGTAAAAATGAAGCCAGGGCGGAATAAACCCGTGAAAAGACGGACATGGGGAAGGAGTACCGTGTCACAAAAAGGTCTACCTGTGAGTATGCTATGTTAAAATCTTTGAAGCCTCAGTACACTCACGCAACATTATGCCTTCCAACACCGTAACACCTGGATCATCGGAAGGGTGATGTTCGACAATTCTCCTGGGTGCATTACGTGTTCCCAACTCACCTCGTCTGGAGATACGTCCAGTATTGTCCAACATGATCTTTCTAGTGGGCCAGATGTTCTGTCATGCTGCATGAAGGTAATGACTTTCAAAAGTTTGAAGACGTTACAGTCACCGACCAGCATTATTGTGACACTGTAATCCTGCCCCACGTGCGTGTGGTCAGGACTGCATTCGACCCCGTCTACATTTTTATGAAAGACAGTGTGCGACGGCATCGAATCGAGCAGGTGGAGGAGCTATTGGCACGAGAGGATATTCAGCGAGTGGACTGGCCAGCCTTTGTTGCAGCACGGCTATGTGCTCCAAGGACCTTCCAACAGTTGTCTGCCGCGCTGGTAGAGGAGAGAAAGGCCCTACCACAAGAACCCCTTACGAGCTCTGTGGCCCTCATGAGGGCACTTTGCGGAGAGTGCATGACCCTCTGTGTTCATTGCACACCCTTTCAAGAACCACTCCCGCCTTCAGTAATGCCCAGGGAGCGCGATAAATCGAGGTAACTTCAGTGTAATTATTGTCTTTGAGTAAAAGTGCCATCTCTGTTCGTCTCATTGGGCATTTATTTTAGTTACCTTACGTGCTACAGTGTAGCAGTTCTTTCTATGTATGGTCCAAGTTTCATGGAGCATGTTGCCTGTCAGTGACACATCATGCAGAAGTCACTTTCGCCCTTCAGTTTTGCACACGATTGTTTATTGTCCAGTGAACTTGTCCTCTCCTGTACAGCACGTTGTCCTAGACATCTTCCCTTCTTTATCCTATTTCCAAGAGATCACAGTAACAAATAAGGAAAACTGACCTGTTCTCTTGGATAGGATAAAGGCTTAACAAACACAGTAGAGGCGAGGAGGCAGTACGAATAGAATCGCTGGAAGGTCGTGGATGCTGAACCAAGTCTGTGAGTGTTGGACGAGCGTACAGATGAGCCATCGATTTTCGCGGACTCGTGATAAATGTATTTGAGGGCGGCGCTGCCACGGCGCTTATTTCGGGCGAGCGCGTGCGCCGACTCCAGAGAGGGGACGACGAAGGCGGCACCGCGGCGCCAGCTTACTTGCTTCTCCCAGAGGGTGATGAAACAAGTGTTGGGGCACGTCCTCTAAGTAGCTTACTGCACGCCACGGTACGCTGGGAAAATGACAGATAAATTTTAATGAAGCTAATTTGTCTCTCACAAACATTCTGAAATAAGGAAAACGATATAACCCTACAAAAGTATAAGACTGCATAGAGTTAATAATATTTCCAATAAGATACCGAATTAATAGAGCCAGCTCTGTGTTCCGACCACCGCTCTCCCAGCCGTTCCCAGCTTACCAGATCTTGAGGCCGCTACTTCTCACTGAAGCGAGCAACGCGAGGCTGAGTACAGCCGTCCCACTCTCTCATCAAAGAAAAATCCCTTGCAGTTCTAGGAACTGAACCCGTATCCTCGGCATCGCTGTCAGACAAACTGACCTCGCAGCAACGATGGCGAATATACCAACTGAATGCCATGAACACTTTACCGGAGGCAAACAAACTGAAGTTCGGGTGTTATTTTAAATTTGCGTGCAACGGCAGCCAAATTTCAACATTTTGAATGAAATGACCTGCACTGGCTGTAAAATACTCTGAATAAAAGTTACGATGCGTTTCGCGTCAACTGAAAATGAAGACGTATCCACAGGCGCTCTGTAGAAAAATTAATAAAGAAAAAATTTTTTAAAAATAATTCCTAATAATGGTCTAAAGAATAAAGGGATACTGAAAAATACACTACTGGCCATTAAAATTCCTACACCAAGAAGAAATCCAGATGATTAACGGGTATTCATTGGACAAATATATTATACTAGAACTGACATGTGATTACATTTTCACGCAGTTTGGGTGCATAGATCCTGAGAAATCAGTACCGAGAACAACCACCTCTGGCCGTAATAACGGCCTTGATACGCCTGAGCATTGAGTCAAACAGAGCTTGGATGCCCATGTAGCTTCAACACGATACCACAGTTCATCAAGAGTAGTGACTGGCGTATTGTGATGAGCCAGTTGCTCGGCCATCATTGATCAGACGTTTTCAATTAGTGAGAGATCTGGAGAATGTGCTGGCCAGGGCAGCAGTCGAACATTTTCTGTATACGGAAAGGCCCGTACAGGACCTGCAACATGCGGTCGTGCATTATCCTGCTGGAATGTAGGGTTTCACAGGGATCGAATGAAGGGTAGCGCCACGGGTCGTAACACATCTGAAATGTAACGTCCACCGTTCAAAGAGCTGTCAATGCGAACAAGGGGTGACCGATACGTGTAACTAATGGCACCCCATACCATCACGCCGGGTGATGCGCCAGTATGGCGATGACGAATACACGCATCCAATGTGCGTTCACCGCTATGTCACCAAACACAGATGCGACCATCATGATGCTGTAAACAGAACCTGGATTCATCCGAAAAAACGACGTTTTGCCATTCGTGCTCCCAGGTTCGTCGTTGAGTACACCATCGCAGACGCTCCTGTCGGTGATGCAGCGTCGAGGGTAACGGCAGCCATAGTCTCCGAGCTGATAGTCCATGCTGCTGCAAACGTCGTCGAACTGTTCGTGCAGATGATTGTTGTCGTGCAAACGTCCCCATCTGTTGACTCAGGGATCGAGACGTGGCTGCACGATCCGTTTCAGCCATGCGGATAAGATGCCTGTCATCTCGACTGCTAGTGATACGAGGCCGTTGGGATCCAGCACGGCGTTCCGCATTACCCTCCTGTACCCATCGATTCCATATTCTGTTAACAGATGTCACTGGATCTCGACCAACGCGAGCAGCAATGTCGCGATACGATAAACCGCAATCGCGATAGGCTACAATCCGACCTTTATCAAAGTCGGAAACGTGATGCTACGCATTTCTCCTCCTTACACGAGGCATCACAACAACGTTTCACCAGGCAACGCCGGTCAACTGCTGTTTGTGTATGAGAAATCGGTTGGAAACTTCCCTCATGTCAGCACGTTGTAGGTGCCACCACCGGCGCCAACCTTGTGTGAATGCTCTGAAAAGCTAATGATTTGCATATGACAGCATCTTCTTCCTGTCGGTTAAATTTCGCGTATGTAGCACGTCATCTTCGTGGTGTAGCTATTTTAATGGCCAGTAGTGTAGTATCATGTAGCAAGAGAACTCGGAGAGATTATGTTTAGCAACTCTTCACAGGAACTTTGACCAATGAGTGCACCACGCTGAAAGATTTGGAGGTCAGTTCACTCATGCAACATTTTGCCACCCACACCATACTACCTGGTGCACCAACACGATCATGCCTGACAATAAATATTCGTATATGCATTATACGTTCCCATCTATCACCATAGGATACGTCCAGCATTGTCGAACATGAAGGTTTTTGTGGTCTATGTGCTACAGGTGTGGGGAGGCATAATGTATGTGTCACTCCCCACCATTCACGTCAAGTTAGATAGATATACTGTGCCCAAAGCGGTAGTCCACAGTTAAAATTAGGGGGACAGCGTAGGACCTACAGAAATAAAACCTGGATAAAAACCGTGTGGGATATACAAAGTTGTTGACTAGTAACGCATCTAGGTAATGTCAGTGCATGAGATTAAACGAGAAGAGCCGTACCGTACCACGAGCAGGAAGGTGACTGAGCGGCAGCAGGCCAGGCAGTACTGGCCGCTCTGCAGTGCGGAAGATGTTTACAGATGGCGTCAGAGGTGACGGAAACAAAATCGTCGCTGAAAGGTTGGGGGGGGGGGGGGTGGGAGAGTGGGGGTATGGGGGGCTGAACATGTGTTGAACTACTTAAAATATATTTATATAGAAAAGACTGAGTCCCATTTATAAACAAGATGAAAGTGGACAATTAAAATGAAAATTACTAAAGAAGTCTGAGTGATAATACAAATTCCCTCTTTCACAAATATAATATCACATTACAGGAAAAAACACAAAGCGATAACCTGGGAAGCTAATGACCTGTGACAATAAAATAGCTGGCTAAAGCCTATCTGTTTATGCTGTCAAAATCAGCTACAACACCCTTGTGTCACAGATCTGTCTGTGCATTCGCGGTACCACTTGGAGTTTACTAATACATTACATTTTAATTGTCCACTTTTAGTTCGTTTATAAATGAGACTCAGTCTGTTCTATACTGCGTTACATACTTTTAAGTAGTTTAGGATATGTACAGCCACTCCCCTCCCTTCACGCATTTTATAGCGACGCTTTTGTTATTATTATTATTATTATTATTATTATCTAGATGCGTTACTAGTCTACAGCTTTGTTCGTCCCACACAGCTTTTGCCCAGGTTTTATTAACAGGTTCTATGCTATACCCTTCATTTTAGCAGTGGACTTTTAGCGTGATATGTGAGTATAACTTGACTTGAATGATGGGGAGAGGTTCTTAGGCAGTTAAATTTCAGCTATGAGTTGTGAAATAGAATCTCTGTGAGTACTCTTCAAGTATTGCAATAGGATACTATTTTTACTATCCTTTTATTTATACTTTAGAAGACCGTTAACAATTGTTCGTAATTTTTTTCTTTATTCAGTTTTGTACAGAGCACATAAGGATGCGTCTGCAGTTAACGCGAAACCGATCGTGACTTCGTATAAAAGTACCTTTCATTCAAAATTTCACTCCAGAATTAGTAATGCTGTGAGAGATCTTAAGTAAAATTTCACCCTCATGCGAGCTTGCGAGTGTTTTCAGTTCAGAAATAAGGAATCCATACAGATGAAGATGGTGGATACTGAGTGTGTTCAACGTAACTGGACCTCTGCACGTGGAGATCGGAGCACAGTTCAGAGGACGTGCATGTGGTGCTTATTGCCACTACTTGGACCTTGAGGAAGGTCAACTGACTGACATGTGAGAGCATCACACAGACAAGTTTCACTCACAGTTGGCTGTAGTGCAAAGACAGCAGAACGAGTGGTAACGAAATGGAGTGAGGACGATTAGAGTAGGCACGGATTCTGATAAGAGAAGGTGCCGTGAGAAGATGGCAGGATTGTACGACTGGTTCTGGCGAATAGACGGACGACAACAGCTGAAATCCGGGCTCGACTTACAGACAGAGTATCAATGCGAACGGCCGGGAAGAGATTAGTGGAAGCTGCGTTGAGATCTCGCGTCGTTTACCATATATACTGACTTCCGTACTGTGGGGCCAGAGTCAACTGAGACACTGAGTGGTATTATGTGGTATTCAGCGATGAGTTTCGCTTCTAATTGTGGCGGTCAGATCAAAGCCAACGCGTCTGTACACAGCCTGGTGAAAGGCCACAGGAAGCAGTGGTTCCCAAGACCTCTCCAACCGCTGGAATCGCGGCAATAATGGTAAATCTGTTGTCCTGCCTTTCGTGACGTGTGTAGAAAATGACGTACACCAGCATGGTAACGCAAGAGCCCACCGAAATGGTAGGGAACTTGGTACTTTGAGCGGTAAGATGCTGAGCCAAAACTTTAAAAATTTAATAATATTGATGTCCCTCAACGGCAATATTTGAAAAGCAAAAAAAATTATAATAGCCACTATAAAATGGTTAATTATTCGAACAGTGTAAATAAGACAACATTTACCAGATACTTAAGGGTCTGTACATATGATTTTTAAGATATGATAAACAACCAGAGAATCAATGTTAATAAGTCAACCAGTTTCAAAAGAGTAAATTACGAAAGAACTGAAAACAAATGCATTTGATTACAAATGGTGCGCTAACATAGGACAGCAGCTTGATGTAGATCAGACATTGGTCGGTCCCTGTAAATCTAAAGCACACGTAGAGTAAACATTAAAAGCACACAGCCACACATTGCACGCTGGGAGATCTTACGAGCCCCTCACAACTTTAACTGAACAGTACAAGTTTTCATATGACGGCATACTCATTTTGAATTTAAAAAAATACTATAGCAGTTTAAAGAACAACAAACAATGCAGAACGATTGCCAGTTATAACACAGGGACCGTTAAGCGAAAGCACAAAATTAACAAAAATTAATTTCTTCCAAATGTATAAATATAGTTATGAGACTTCCATAAAACAGTCAACATTAAAATACAAATTTCTCTTTGCTTTAACAAGTGGGCTTAAAATAACTCGGGCTTGAACTATTAATTCCGAATACTGATCCAAATAGAGGACTAAGACAAGTATGTCACTGATAGAAACCAAGCAACATTATATGCGACAACGGAAACTGGATTTCGCTTAACGAACAATGGTTTCGCGAACAGCTGGCAAGAGATTAGTGGAAGCTGCGTTGAGATGAGTCGCCATGCGTCGTTTATCATGTATACAGACTTCCGTACTGTGGGGTCAGAGTCAACTTAGGACCTTCAGTGACGCGTAACAGAGGTGCTCACCATTTTCTTCATAATCATTCGTTCGGCTGTAAGCAAACACCGACAACACACCAAATACAACCAAGCAGCAGAAATGAGAAACTTGCCGACTCTGGAGACGCAAACCGGCGACCATGAAGCAAGACGGAAGAAATAACTCTTCCAACTGCGGTACGCTCACCGTTTTCACGGCCACCGATAACACGGCGAATCGGGTCTCAGTTCTCAGTGAGGGAGCCCAGTTACTAAACAGAAAGCCTGAAAAACACTGAGACCAGGGAGAAGCAGCGGTTAAGTGAACCCTCCGATCAAGCATGCGCCCTCTAGTGAGGTGCCGACGAATCAGTCGCTTGGAAACGACTAGCAGAGAATTTTCATGAGCGGCAGAAATCGATTCTAATACGCGCACAGCAAACTCGCACTGCATTTCACACCCTACACGCCTTGCGGAATGTGCGGACCCTTGACTGATCTGCCCAGTCTCCTGGTTTCTTACCCATAGAGCTCGTCTGCGATGTCATGGGAAGACGTATAACAACCGTTAGATAGAAATCTTCAAGAACTGACACTGCATGCGTTGAAGCTATGGCAAGTAGTTCCTCACGAGGGAATTCAGAGGCTATTTGTTTCAATGTCACAACGAAAACAAGAGCGTGGGCCGGGGGAAGGGGAGGGGTCACATCCCACACTGAAGTTGTTGATGACTTGAGTTACGAATGGGATGAAAGTATTATCATTTAATACCCGTCATGTGATGAACGTCTCCAATTAGTGTCTGACTTGTACTTCACGGTGTAACACTTTCCGTTCTGTGAGTGAATGTAATATTGAGTCTTCGTGCTAGGTTAAAACTGTGTGCTGCGCCAGGACTTAAACCTGAAACCTAGCCTTCCGCGGGCAATGCTCGTACCGACTATCTTGGAGCGACTCGAGAACTGTGTATCATCTGCCTAGGCAGATCGGCCGGTTAGAGCATTACCCGCGAAAGTCATAGTTCAATTTTCGAGTCTTGGAATGGCACATAGTTTTAATCTGCCAGGAAGTTCCAAAATAGCACACACTCCGCTGCAGAGTACAGGATTCATTCTGGATATGTAATGTTAGTATTTGCACGTATTAATACACTGCCCAGTCACACTAATGTGGACACCAACTCTATTCGACGTCAGCGTGCAATAACCACTCACAGACGACGCGTGGCAGCACTAGCAGTAGAGGGCATATGAAGCGTGTCTCGGGGACGCGGAAAACAGTGCGGTCGGTGCTGTATTGCAGAGTTATTTAACGCCCAAAATGGCACAATTATTTGCTTTCGGGCCAAGAGCGGAAGCGTTTCCTAACCTACTGAGTCTGTAGACACACGGTAGTCGGCATATGGGAGTTTGGGTCTCGCCGTGCGTCGTTCTCGGATAGCTTTATAAGACGATAGGTGACAAATCCAGGCTAGAGACTCGGTCTCGCACAAATTTTCGATGTGTCGTTCCATTATACAGCTGATGGTGTTAATACTCGCAACTGCGAATGAATTTTATGTAAATGTGTAAACTCTTCGCGTGCATCCATGGTTAAACTATACCATGCTTGGCAAAATGGCAGTATGTCAATGGGCACAAAGGCAACTATGGGTCACCACAGGCCATGGACAACAGGGCTGGGACGGCTGTGGAGATGTGTACGACGGAATAAACGTGTAATTGTGGCGCAACGGACCGTCCAGATGAACCAAGTGGCCACCAACAGTGTCTCCTCAACGACCGCTCAACGGACGTTGCAGCATGTGGACCTCACTAGCAGGCGCTTGATTCATGCACTCATGCTCACTACAGTTCACCGGCGACGAAGGCTGGAATTTTTGCGGCAGTGCCGCAACTGGACGTCCACTATGTGCCGCAAGTCGGCCTTTTCAAACGAATCACGTTTTATGCTCTATCGGACAGAAAACGAACACCCTGAAACAGTCGTCGGAAGTATCTAGGCTCGAGAAGAAAGTGTTATGATCTGGGGAATGTTTTGTGGAATTCCCTGGGTGATACTTTCATTTTGGAAGGAAAATGGATCAACATAAGTATGCATTTATCGTTGCAGGGACCAAGTCCACCCCAATACGCAGTTTAATTTTTGCTAGGCACGATGGCATCTAACAGCAGGACAATGTAATGTGTCACACAGCTCGCAGTGTACGGGCGTGATTCGAAGAGCACCAGGCTGAGTTTACCGTACTCCCCTTGCCAGAAAACTCCTCTTTTTTGAACCCAGTCCAGAATCTGTGGGAATACCCCGATCGGGCTGTTCGCGACATGGATCCTCTACCGACGAAGCTACAGCGCTGGAGTCGGTACGGCTCCAGATCCCTGACAGTATCTTCGAGAACCTCATAGACTCTCTTCCTGCACAAATGGCAGTGATCTGCAGAAGGGGGTTATTCAGGCTTTTGACAGAACATAATCCATTATGGAAGCTAAACGGTTCCTGGTCTTAGATGATGGTCGAAAAACACATGTCACATTATATTTAGGCAAATCCTGTTCGAAATGCTCCCTGCGTCACGAAAAGAGGCCGTAAACATTCTGCTGAACGGGCTCTTTTCAAACTACCTCCTGATTGTGCAGAGGGGGCTAGGAGGGAGGCATGTCGTGTGTTGACTGGGCCACGTGCATCCAAGATTAGTATCACAGCGGGTGAGAGAGCTGCTTTACGTTCGCTTAGAGTTGATCCGGATATTGTTATTTTATCTGCAGACAAGGGCAATGCTACTGTTGCTTTGGACAAGCAGAATTACGTTCAAAAGATGCAGTATTTGCTGTCTGATTCAGCACATCGCAGGATCGGTGTTGACCGCACAAAAAGTGTTGAGAGAAAGACTAACAGCCTCCTGAAGAACAGTTCCTTATCTCAGTTCTAACTGTACTCTGTCCCCAAGGTTATACGGTCTCCCTCAGGTTCACAAAGAAGGTGTTCCTCTTCGTCTCATTGTGAGTAACATTGGCGCTCCGACGTATCGTGTATCAAAACACCTTCCCACTCCGTCGAGATCTATAGAAGGTCGGTGTGAGCACCAGATTAAAAGAACTCGGCGGATTTCTTACGTCGATTAGAGGGAATGTGTTTGAATGACTCTGATACTGTAGTAAGTTTTGATGTGGTCCTTCTCTTCACTCGTGTTCCTCTATCTGATTAGTTACGGTTCCTCGAGGTTAGGTTTGGTACTGAATTAACGAACCTATTCCGACATGTGTCGACTTCCACTTACTTTTTATTTAGTGGCCAATACTACGAGCAGACAGATAGAGTTGCGATGGGAAGCCCGTTGTCGCCTATTATTGGCAATATATTTATGGAAGATTTCGAGGAATGTTCCTGGGAGTCGACGGCTGTGGAAACTGCATGTTTCAGTTATGTAGACGACACTTTTATTGTTTGGGCTCATGGTAGTGAGAATTTGAACGACTGTTTAAAACACCTGAATTCAATCCACCTGAATATTCGTTTCACGACGGATGTGGAAAAGGATGGCTGTCTTCCCTTCCTGTATATGTTGATCAGGAGGAAAGTTGGTGGTACGTTGGGATATGTCGTTTATAGGAGCCTTACGCACACTGACTGGTATCTGCAGGCTGACAGATGTCACAATCCGGCTCAATGTGAAGAGGTATTTCGTACCTTGGTTCACATGCTCCATGTCAGCTGAGTTAGCCCATCTCGAAGTCATCTTTCTGTAGAATGGTTACGGTGAAAGACAGATTAGAAGTGAGTTGCGCCACCGATCAGCTGGGCACCGGCTGAGTGATGATGATACCGAGGTGGCACCAAAGTCTTACGGCCTTTTCTTCTTATGCAGGGAGCATTTTTCGGCAGTATGATGTGAATTTTTTTTTCGACCACGATCTAACATTAGCGTCCTTCTATTTTCCGTAATCAATGATGGTGGTTTGCGTAAGGCGGATGTCTACCGAATTCCTTGCAATTGTGGCATGTCATGTATTGGTCAGACTATCAAGACCGTGAAGGACCGGGTGTACTGAGTACAAGCGGCACACACGCTTGCAACAGCCATTACAGAACATTGTCTTGGCACTGGTTATCCTATGTAATATAACAACACGGAGGTTCTGGCATGCTCATCCAGCTATTGGGATAGTGTTATTATGGAAGCTGTTGAATTTAAATTAGCAAGTAACCTTGCGAAAAGAGATTGCGGGTTTTATCTAAATTCTGCATGGAATCCGGCTCTCTCACTTGTCAGAAAACATAGGGACAGAATTTACGCTGTCTCACTCGATGATTATTAATTTCAGTGTCGACAACTTCTCTCTCTCTGTGTGTGTGTGTGTGTGTGTGTGTGTGTGTGTGTGTGTGTGTGTGTGTGTATCTCTACGGAGTTTCTCGGAAAAACGAGGTTTTAAATTCGCTTACACAGCGCTTCCTTGCTGCCGTTTTGCCTTGAAATTGGCAGTGTGTGCTCCTGTCGAAATATCGGCGGTTGTCGACGAAGTCACCCGGCTGCATTACCGCAAGTTATTTGAACATTGTATACATCTACATCTACACGGATACTCTTCAAATCACATTTAAGTGCCTGGCAGGGGGTTCATAGAATCACCTTCACAATTCTCTATTATTCAAATCTCGTATAGCGCGCGGAAAGACTGAACACCTATATCTTTCCGTACGAGCTCTGATTTCCCTTATTTTATCGTGGTGATCGTTCCTTCCTATGTAAGTTGGAGTCAACAAAATATTTTCGCATTCGGAGGACAAAGTTGGTGATTGGAATTTCGTGAGAAGATTTCGTCGCAACGAAAAACGCCTTTCTTTTAATGCTGTCCAGCCCAAATTCTGTATCATTTCTGTGACACTCTCTCCCATATTTCGCGAGGATACAAAACGTGCTGCCTTTCTTTGAACTTTTTCGATGTACTCCGTCAGTCCTATCTGCTAAGGATCCCACACCGCGCAGTAGTATTTTAAAAGAGGACGGACAAGCGTAGTGTATGCAGTCTCCTTCGTAGGTCTGTTACATTTTCTAAGTGTCCTGTCAATAACGCGCAGTCTTTGGTCAGCCTTCCCCACAACATTTTCTATGTGTTCCTTCCAATGTAAGTTGTTCGTAATTGTAATACCTAGGTATTTAGTTGAATTTACGGCTTTTAGATTCGACTGATTTATCGTGTAACCGAAGTTTGAGTTCCTTTTAGCACTCATGTGGATAACCTCGCACTTTTCGTTATTTAGGGTCAACTGCCACTTTTCGCACCATTCAGATATCTTTTCTAAATCGTTTTGCAGTTTGTTTTGATCTTCTGATGACTTTATTAGTCGATGAACGACAGCGTCATCTGCAAACAACCGAAGACGGCTGCTCAGATTGCCATCATGTGTAGCGCCAACAGTGAAGGAAAGATGACGTAGTATGACGTTGGATTGATGTACTGTGTAGGGGTGTCTTTCGTGGTTTGAGTATGGTTCCATTATTGCGCTTAAAGAAACGCTAAATGCGGAAGGATATGAATACATTTTACAGTACTGCGTACTGCGAACAATAGAGGAATAGTTCAGGAAAGATGATTGCTTGCATCGGAAAGACAATACAATCTGTTATAAAGCAACATCACGGATTGGCCTGCCCAGAGCACCGACCTGAAACCAACGGAACAGTTCTAGGATGAGTTAGACGGTCCTCTTTGCTCCAGACCCAAGCGTCTAACATCACTATCTTCTCTGGCTTTATAAAGCAACATCACGGATTGGCCTGCCCAGAATTAATAATGGACTGCAGTTCCTCCACAGACATTCAGACACCTCACTGAAAGAGTCCGAAGCAAAGTTAAAGCCGTCATGAAGGGGGAGGTTGAACACAGCCCATGTTAATATCCACCGATAAGTGTTCGGATACTTTTGCTCGGATAGTGTATTTGTCCATAGCGCTGTTGATAAATCATGTTGAATACCCTAATGATTCCAATTCTGTACTTTCCTACTCTCTTAAATTGCTTAAATTATTATTGTACTAAAATAATTATACTGCTACCATTACATTTGTTTAAATATCAGTTAATTAATCGCGTCGAACACCCTAATGATTTAAATTTTGTACTTATTTTAACCTCATCATTTCTTTAGATTATCCGTAGTATAGCAAAATTTTAAATACTATGTAAGAAACCTTTATACAGCGTAATAGACTTTTACTTCAAATATTACTCCAAAAAGCTATATTCGAGAATTATTTATCATAAAATTTCCTCTCCTGCGGCCCACACCACAGGATCAGTCTAGGATAACAGATCCTAAATAAGAATCTCGGTCGCAGAAACAAATCGGAGGGACAGGAATTATTTCGAAGCCCAGCTGGTGCTCTTTCGCCATGGCAAGGATCAGTGTTCCAGCAGGCTTCTTGAATTGCTTTTCTTGTCTCGCACTCATTTTTATCGTTTCTGCTTCAACCGATACTGGTAAAGGTCCAGTAACGTTGCATACTAAGTGCCAGTCCCTGTGAGACCGCTTTCGAAATAACCAAACACGATGACTGAAACATTCGTCATCATTGTTCCAACCGTCAAAATCGTTTCCTCTTTTATGGTGCACTTTGACCTACGCTAACCCACTTGTTTGACGGCAGTGTTGTCTTCATGGTGTACTGTTTCGTCTACGCTCACATAAGGACACCATAAATCATGTGGACTATGCATCTTATCCAAACACGATTTTTAAATGTCTTTTCTTGAATCTTATAGTATCGAACCAATGCACTCAGCTTCTACATGTGCAGAACTTTCTACGTGAGATAGAGGTCACCCTAACAATATCACGAATCTTCAAGTGACAGTCTTTTAGAGCGATATTATAAATTCTGTCATTTTTAAATATAAAAATTCAGCCCGCGTATGTTTGTGATCGCAAAATTCGAAATGTAGTAGGTCGATTGACTTGAAATTTTGGCGCAACGTCGAATCGAGTACTTGCTATTAGAGCGCCAAATGCTCTATAACTACATACATAATATAATATAAAGAGGGGTAAGTTGTTAGCAAAAACCTCACGATCGTTTGTTCAAACTCTTAAGTCGCCAACTGTTGCTTGTGTGTGTATATATAGCGAAAACGATGTTTCCTAAAATCTCGAAAACTTCTTCATCGATTTACCTCATATTTTTTCACAAAACTCCGATGACCATTCGGACGGATATAAGCTAGGAATTTTTGATATGGATAAAACGTGAATATATATGTAATATTTAAAGGGGAAACATAATCACCAAAGATCTTGAAACGATCATTTTTTATAGTTGCCAACAAATAAACGCGTGTTATAATCGTTTGAAAATTTGAACAAACAAAGGTTAACGTACAAAGAGCCACACTGATCAAAATATTTCCTGCTGTTTGGTAGAAATTAAGTCAGTTATAATCCAAACTCATACACTATGTGATCAAAAGTATCCGGACACCTGGCTGAAAATGACTTACAAGTTCGTGGCGCCGTCCGTTGGTAATGCTGGAATTCAATATAGTGTTGGCCAACCCTTAGCCTTGATGACAGCTTCCATTCTCGCCGGCACACGTTCAATCAGGTGCTGGAAGGTTTCCTGGGGAATGGCAACCCATTCTTAACGGAGTACTGCACTGAGGAGAGGTATCGATGTCGGTCGGTGAGGCCTGGCACGAAGTCGGCGTTCCTAAACGTCTGAAAGATGTTCTATAGGATTCGGGTCTAGACTGTGTGCAGGCCAGTCCATCACAGGGATGTTATTGTCGTGTAACCACTCCGCCACAGACCGTGCATTATGAACAGGTGCTCGATCGTGTTGAAAGATGGAATCGCTATCCCCGAATTGCTCTTCAGCAGTGGGAAGCAAGAAGGTGTTTAAAACATCAATGTAGGCCTGTGCTGTGATAGTACCACGCAAACAACAAGGGATGCAAGCCCCCTCCATGAAAAACTCGACCACACTATAACACCACCGCCTCCGAATTTTACTGTCGGCACTACACACACTGGCAGGTGACTTTCACCGAGCGTTCGCCATACCCACACCCTGCTATCGGTTCGCCACACTTTGTACCGTAATTCGTCACTCCACACAACGTTGTTTCCACTGTTCAATCGTCCAATGTTTACGCTCCTTAGACCAAGCGAGTTGGCATTTACCGGCGTGATGTGTGGCTTAAACCAGCCGTTCGACCATGAAATACAAGTTTTGTCACCTCCCGCCTAACTGTCATAGTACTTGCAGTGGATCCTGATGCAGTTTGGAATTCCTGTGTGATAGTCTGGATAGATATCTACCTATTACACATTACGACCCTCTTCAACTGTCGGCTGTCTCCCGTCAGTCAACAGGAGAGGTCGGCCTGTACATTTTTGTGATGTACGTGTCCTTTCACGTTTCCATTTCACTATTACATCGGAAACATTGGACCTAGGGATGTTTAGGAGAGTGGAAATCTCGCTTACAGACGTATGCCACAAGTGACACCCAATCACCTGACCACATTCGAAGTCCGTGAGTTCCGTGGAGCGCCCCATTCTGCTCTCTCACGATGTCTAATGACTACTGAGGTCGCTGATTTGGAGTACCTGGCAGTAGGTGGCAGCACAATGCACCTAATATGAAAAACGTATGTCTTTGGGGGTGTCCGTATAGTTTTTATCTCACAGTGTATCATCATCGAAGGGAAATAGATTTAATGTAACTATGTATTGATCAGCATGTAGCTACAGAAACACTAGCAAGAGGTATGTGATATATTAACTCCCTTATATATTAGGCTCCTTCGGACCAATGGATCTGTAGCTGCTTTGTCATGGGACAAGTCAACCCATAGTTTAGAGAATGCTGATTAGAAAATAAAACAAAAGAAACTAAAGACTTAATAATAAACGAAAAACCAACGCTGTACTGAGTAGAGTTTTCAGTACTGCTGAGAACTTCCGCACAAAATAGAAGGAGTGTACCCGGAAGGTAACTTTTAACTTAGATGGAAAGACTTGGGGTATATCACTCAATTTTTGAAGTTCATCTGGAAGCCTTGCTTAAATGAAACCTGCCGAAAAGTGCACATCTTTCTGTACAATGCTTAAGGAAGTCGTAGATGTGACTGAAAGTCTTGGTAGAGACATTACAATCCCAAGAATAAAAAAGGGTTTAAAATGGCTGGTTGGTTGCGAAATAATAGTCCCAGGATGTTTCGGACTCTGCCCATCTTCAGATAACCTGGTGAAAAATTTATACCTTTTTTTAACAATCTTACAAGATTACACACCTGTATAAATGGAGCCCCTGTACTAAATCACCAAATGACAACGAAACCGTTAAGACGTAATACATACACTTTGATACAAAGCGAACGTACAATTCTGAAAAGGTTGTCAAGTAACATTAAAAGCGACAGAGGTTTTACAGTTCCAGACAGCAAAATAACATCTTATCTAAACGATTGTGCTACTAAAGCCGAGTGAAGTGGCTGGCGGCCGTTCTCGTTTAAGAGAACAAGTTAGCGCTAAGGGGCGTACGCTCTGTGGCGCTGCCGTCATGGCTGCTACGTCATTACAAATGGAAATAACATTATCAATTGCAGAATTTGTACAGTTTTTCGAGAACAGTAAATTACTTCTTTTGAAGAATCAAGGCCGCTTGAATAAAAGGCGCTATAAGATCAGAGACAACTCTGAGGTGACACGTTTTGTTTCCTTAAGGTTATTTATGTAAAACATCAGACTACATCCTGTGTCATCAGGTAAAAAATACAGAATGAACCATAAAGCCTACAGATGTGGCACTGCCGTCATGGTAGATACGTCATTACAAATAGTAATAATATTATCAGTTACAAACTTTGTACAGTTTTTCATGAACAGTATATATATATATTTTATCGGAGTTAAGGCCTACGTGAACTAATCGCACGATGTGAACAGAGACAACTTCGAAGTAATATGCTTTTTCATTAAGCACAATCATGCAAAACATCAAACTAAAACCTGCGTTATGAGGTAAAAAATACAAAATGAACTATAAAACGTACAGATGGTCACAAAATAACCGAAAATGCCAGATTTTGTACTTAGTTTTAACCTCTATTTGTTCAGCAACAACTCGTCAACTGAAGAACTTTGAAATGCCACAAAATGCAGCATCAGTTTCATTTGATATTAAGAACCTTTATACAAACGTAGCTGTGGAAGAGGCATTAGGAACTGTCTTGAAAAATTTCCTGTCATTTGGAAATGTAAAATACGCATATGCAGTAGAACATATCACTTCAAAGTTGTCTCTGTTCTCGTGGTGCCGTTAATTCACGTAGGCCTTAACTCTTATTAAAAAAAATATATAGTGTTCATGAGAAATTGTACAAAGATTATAACTGATAATACTATTGCTATGTGTAATGACGTATCAGCCATGACGACAGCGCCACATCTGTACGCTTTATGTTTAATTATGTATTTGTTACCTCATGACATAGGTTTCAGCCTGAAGTTTAACATAAATATGCTTAGTAAAAAAGCATGCCACTTCAGAGTTGTCTCTGTTTTCGTGGCGGCTTTTATTCAAGTGGGTCCCGATTCTTCAAGAAAAAAGGAAAAAAAAATTGTTTACTGTTCTCGAAAAATTATATAATTTCTGCAATTAATAAAATTCCAATGCTGCTTTATTCCTTCTTTTCTTTCTTTTATCGCTAGCTCGTCGATTTTCCAGATCTCAATTCAAAACAAAATCTGTAGTGTGTGAGGAACAATAGGTGGAGTGCTGCAGTGTTTTTTTCCTCATCCCGGTTGAAGCACGTCACTAACTGCCGTCCACATGTGGTCGTGACCTTCTGCGATGCTTGAAATTCTCTGTTCGACGTGATTACCGACAAACAAATATTTTATTAGCTGACTCGAATCAGTTATTTCACTTGTAGGCTAATGAGTTTGTTTTAATAAATGTTTCCAGTTTCTTTTTAACCCGGGAGGCAGGATTAATTACTCTTCTTTCCTGCCCTACTGTTTTTAAGTCTGCCGCTGAATAAGCAGAATAAGCAGAATATCTAATAATATGTGAAATACACTTCACAACAGTTTAAAAATTTTATTTATTTATTTATTTATTTAATTACTTTTTTTGCGAAAAAAGAAGAAGAAACCAACTTTCGTTTGTCTCATTTATTGTGCTGCAGCCTGCACCAATCAAAGTTCCCATTCTGTGCAATCGAATAGTACGTGTCATTGCAAATTTTATGTTAAACTTCTTAACTAAGCTTTCATTCTTCGAGGAAAGGTTATTTTTAATTTATGTTGGAACGAAAGGTGCATTTGCTTGTAGACGTAACAGCACATCCACTTCCAACAAGACTACTTAAACTTTGTAGCCTGTCTTCTCTTCCCACAGAAACCGTTAAAATGTTATAAGAATAAGTGGGGTAATAGTCGATCCAGAACACCTCACTGCAAGAAATTGCAAAAATTATTTGCTTTTTAAATTAGGAAGACATCAAAAATATTCATAACATATTTGCGTCACAGCTAATTCCGGCGACGCGGGAACAGAAGCCAAAAAAGGAACTGACCCGTTTTCTTTATGAGACGAATTCCAGCCGGCAGATGAACTTCTACTGTTCACTGACAACAAAAAACAGGTGACAATGAAATTAAATTATTCTGCATTGTCGTTCTTTCGTAGCACAGTTACGTCGAGTAATCAGAGTTGGACAGTTCATCGCTCCGTGTTAAAAGGAAAATTCTTTGTGCTCGTATACCGTGTTTAAAGAAAAAAGCTTTGTGCTCATGTGCTGTGTAGTACGGTTGGAACTGGATACAGTCTTTCTTTCTTTCCTTTTACATTTTTTTTTCTTTTGTTCCGACTGTTGGCTGCCAATTTTGTAAGTGCCTTAACATGAACAACAGTGAAAAAAGTAAAGGTGCAAAATTAAGTGGGGCGACATTTCGAAGATTATCGATGGAAAGGCGAGAACGAGAAGTCAATATTCTAAAAACGCATGGCAGTGTAGATAAATTTTTCGCAAAAAATGTTGCTACTTCGACTTCGAGTTTAAGTAGTACGGATGATATTTCTGGCGCTGCGGCTGTTGTAAAAGAAGTGAATACAGACAAACAAAAGTTAAAAATGAAGGACAGCATATTGTTCCTGATTTCGAGTTTCACGAAAAACTAAGTGTCGAATCACACATTACAAAAGGAATCCTGCAGAACAGTGTGTCAGTGTATCAACAATCGACATTCTCTTACAACGGGGCGTTAATCAAAATTGTAACGATGATTTTTCTAATTCAAGAAGATCAATAGGCGATAAAACCAGATATTTGAGCAAAAATGTATTTTACCATAAACTTTAAATGGTGAAGCAACTTTGCGAGATTTTCTAGCATATATATAGCACCGGTGCGGGTTTTTGTGCACCATGTAAATTGTTCGGAAGTATGGCCGCGATTGCTACTAATGGTATTGCAGAGTGGAAAAATATTCCTAATATTTTATCTCATCATGAGGATTCACTTGAACACAAAAATTGTGAGTTATCACTCTTAACAAGAAAAAAGTCACTTGGAACAATCGATATTTCGAGTCATATGTTGAGGCAGAAAGAATGTACTGGCGCATTGTGTTGAAAAGGGTGTTTGCAGTAGTGAAGAAGCCAAGTCGTGGGCTTCCCCTATGTGGACACGTTGAAAGATTCCATTCATTACATAATGATCAATTTAAGATGTCTTTTGAACTTATAGCCAACTTTGATCCTTTTCTCGCAGAGCACATTGAACGATGTGGAAATCCAGGGTAGGGACGTACAAGTTATCTTTCTTCAACAATCTGTGATGAAATAATAGAGCTTCTTTCTGAACAAATAAAAAGAATCATCATAAGTGAAATAAAACAGGCCAAATATTTCTCTGTAATCGTAAATTCTACTGTGGACATATCACATATTGATCAATTATCTTTCATATTAAGATATGTGAACTAGAATGGTGAACCTGTTGAACGTTTCCTTCTGTTTTTACCAAATCCGGAACACAAGTGCGAAAGCTTAGCTGAGATCGTACTAAAAGTCGTGTCTACAAATTTCATTGATATTAATGACTGCAGAGGCCAGTCATATGACAACGCAAGCAATATGTCAGAAACCTACACCGGTTTGCAAGCACGCATTAAAGAACGAAATGGGAAAGCACATTATGTGCCTTGTGCAGTTCATTCTTTGAATTTAGTCGGCACTAGTGCTGCAAGCTGTTGTCGGAAAGCATGTTCATTTTTCAATGTAGTGCAAAAACTTTATAATTTTTGCTTCTACATAGCGCTGGGATAAACTTCTTTCATCAAACCAGGAAGCAAAACGTTAAAAAGTTTATCAAAGACACATTAGTCAGTAAGAGAGGAAGCTTGTGTAAGTCTAAATGAACACTGGGAGAGCGTTAGCAATGCCCTCACACATATTGCCAATAATACGTTTGAAAAACCACTTGTGCGAAATGAGGCTTCAGCTTTACTGAATCAACTCAGCAGCCTAGAAACAGTATTCATGATGACACTTTGGAAGGACATACTCCAGAGATTTAACAGTGTAAATCTGAAATTGCAAAATGTAAATATTGATACTAAAGTAGTGCATGAATTATATGAATCACTTGTAGGATCTATTGCATCTACTCTATTATGTTCGACTATTATGAAAATAAATTCATGGAGTGTGACTGATGTAGACTATGAATGCACCTACAAAACATCAAGAAAACGCAAACTTCATGACGACGAAGAAGCGGACTCTGAAGAAGTTTTTCTGACTGGAAGGGAAAAATTTAGAGTCGAAACATTTCTCCCAGTACTCGACAAGTCTAGGGGACTGATGACCTCAGATGTTAAGTCCCATTGTGCTTAGGGCCATTTGAACCTTAACACATTTCTCAAGCTCTTTGAGAGACGCTTTCCATTAGAACGTTATAAACGGGTTACTAGCAGTAATAGGCAGCCCGGGTCGCTGACTAGTGGGATAAGGATATCATGTAGAACAAAGCGGGAATTATATCAAAATGTTAGAAGTAGTCACAATGAAGCTTTAGTAGCCCATTAAAAACAGTATTGTGTTTAAAAATGTTATTAGGAAGGCAAAAGGTATGTGGTATGCAAATAGAATAGCTAATTCACAGGATAAAATTAAAACCATATGGTCAGTTGTGAAGGAAGTGTCTGGTCAGCAGCAAGAGGTCGATGATATAAAGTCAGTTCGTAGTAAAAATATTTCTGTTACTGATAAATCAGATATATGTACAGTATTTAACAATCATTTTCTGCACATTGCTGGTGAATTAAATAAAAATTTAATTTCTTCACGGAATCAAATAAATTTCTTGGCAAATGCCTTTTCAAGATTGACGTCTGAAATACTCCTCTGTGATACAGACAGGGGTAAAATTGAGTCAATATTTAAATCACTGAAGACTAAGTACTCTAATGGTTCTGATGGAGTGCCTAGCAGAATATTAAAGTACTGTGTTGCACATGGTAGCCCTGTAGTTGGCCATATTTGTAACTTTCCTTTAGGAATGGTCAGTTTCCTGAATGATTAAAGTGCTCAGTAGTAAAGCAGCTTTGTAAAAAGGGAGAAAGGGAGAATTTAGGTAATTTTAGACCTGTTTCTATGCCATCAGTGTTTGCTAAAATTATTGAAAAGGCTGTGAATGTAAGGATAATTGATCATTTTGTATCACACGATTTGATGTCAAATGTACAATTCGGCTTTAAAAGTCGTTTAGGAACTGAGAATGTTATATTCTCTTTTCTATGCGAGGTACTGGATGCGTTAAAAAAAAGGTTTCGAACGCTCTAGGCATATTTTTTTGATTTAACTAAGGCATTTGATTGTGTTGATCACAAAATATTGCTCCAGAAGTTTACCGTTATGGAATACGGGGAGTAGCTCACCATTGGTTCATCTCTTACTTTAGCAACAGACAGCAAAAGTTCATTATTCACAATGTTGAGAATGGCTGTGACGTGTGATCTGAGTGAGGTACGGTCAAGTGGGGGGTGCCCCAGGGATCACTGTTGGGGCCATTCCTGTTCCTTATTTATATAAATGATATGCCCTTTAGTATTACGAGTAACTCTTAAAATATTTCTGTTTGCTGATGGCACTAGCTTCGTAGTAAAGGATGTTTTATGCGACAATGGCTCGGTTTCAAATAGCGCAGTTCATGATCAAAGTTCATGACTTGTAGAAAATAAAATAACGCTAAATCACAGTAAGACTCAGTTTTTACAGTTTCTAGCACTCTATTCAACAAAACCTGACGTTTTAATTTTACAGAATGGGCATATAATTAGTGAAACTGAACAGTTCAAATTTCTAGGTGTTAGATAAGTAAGCTGTCATGGAAAGCTCACATTCGGGATCTTGTTCAAAGACTTAATGCTGCCATTTTTACTATTAGAACGATATCTGAAGTAAGTGACCGTTCGACACGAAAATTAGTCTACTTTGTTTATTTTCATTCGCTTATGTCGTATGGTATTATGTTTTGGGGTAACTCTTCCCATTCTAAAATGATTTTTTTGGCTCGGAAACAGGCGGTTCAGGCAGTAAGTGGTGTACATTCACTAACTTCTTGTCGACCCCTGTTCACGAGTCTGGGTATTTTGACATTTGTGTCTCGATTATTATATTCCTTACTGTCATTTCTTGTTAACAATATTAGCTTATTCCCAAGAATAACCAGCTTTCACTCAGTTAATACTCGGCGGAAATCAAACCTGCATTTTGATCGGACTTCCTTAACTCTTGTGCAGAAAGGTGTGCAGTATACTGCTGCATCCATTTTCAATAAGCTACCCCTCGAATTCAACATTCTTAGCAGTAATCCACGCGCTTTGAAATCTAAACTGAAGAGTTTTCTCATGGGTCACTCCTTCTACTCTGTCGAGGAGTTCCTTGAAAAATTAAGCTGGTTCTTGCTGTATTGTTCATTGCGTTTACTTAAACTTATGGATTGGTTTTTTTCGGGTTCATAAATATTTTATTTTTATCTGTTATTACTTTTATGTTGTAATTTCATGTACTGATACTTTCCAAGACCTTGGAGATTTGCTCCTCAATTTGGTCCTACGGAACTTGAGGTGTAAATAAAAAAATAAAAGTGGGATTCATTTACATTTCTTAGAACAGCAAAGATTATTTTATTTTTGTTTTTATCTTTCGCCGGAGAGAAAAGTAGGACACGAGTGTTAAGTCATGTTCTAAGACTAAGATAAATGCTCAATAAAAAAATTTGGCACCAGGTACAGCTGAAAATTGTAAATAAGAAAAAAAAATGTGTTTACGTACCCCACAGTTGAAATAAATCTCTCACGCAGTCACTAAAAAACAAGTCTGAGCGCTTAAAACTGCCTCAGGATTGAATAAAGAAAGTAATCTCTTGGGATCCCAGCAACTAGATGTATTAATTTGTAGATGTATTTCAGTCACAGCCGTCCATACTTCACAGCTCATTGGAGTCACACTGGCAGTTCCCTAACTCAATTCTCTCCATATAAAAAAAAGTTTTACTTGTTTAACGGTGGCCCTTCTGCTTACATTGAAAGCTCTAGATAAGAAACCTAATTTTTCCAATTAAAATGAATAATTACTTCGACAGAACGATTAACGTTACTAAAATTAACAATAATTATGGTTCTTGGCATTGTACGTACCCAGAAACGGGAACAAATCAGACTAACTCACATTATTTAAAACAAAAACTAATATTCATGCGGTGACCTCGCACTTTCGTCAGCTCACCTACAAAAATGATAAATTTCGTTGTGAGGTTTATTCCTACCGTCCGCAACGAGTTCTCTATGTACCTTGCTTCAGTTTTAAGCGGAAGTCTTTGTTGCGACGCTGTTAATAAAAAAACTATTATATATATTTAGTGCGTTCGTAGCACTTTCGTTCGCTTCTGAAATCTAACGCTCATAGAAACATACGCACGAATTGTATGTTAGTGTTGCTCCGTCACAAACGCAGAGGGTCAAAGTTATAAATAAACTGAGTGTGACACATGGCATCCAGTGTATTTCGCTCCCGTCAACAAAGACGAAAAGTCTTGTAAAAGTCACGTTTGTGATGTTAAAGACGATCTAGGTCTCCCGAAGCCAGATGAGCACCAGATTCCATTTGAATGTGGCGTACATCATACGGGGTAGACTATTAGAATAGTCGAGAAGTGCGATGAACATCAGCCACAGACCAGACTAAAGCAACCGTAAATGATGGGTCGCCGAGGACTGCCTCAAGCGTAAGCATGGAGTGAAATACGACGAGAGCAGTGTCGTGGTACAAACGCCAAGTTACTGAGACAGCGTAATTAATGAGTATCTCGGAATAAAGATGTCAGAAAACCGAATAAATCAGGATGAAAATTTCAATTTAAGCAAGGCCTGGGATCCGGCTCTGAATTGATTAATACCTTGTCGGCCATGTCATCCATCAGAGATGTAAAACGCTGAGAGAATATGCGTCGTAGGGCGCTACACTCATCCGGCGAATCGCCGCCAATTCCGCCAGCAGTCGGCTGTTCCCTTGGACCCCGCCACACACGAACGATTTACCGAAGAATTTCAACCAGTATTGCGGATGGAAATGTGTCGAGAAGTTCTGGTGTTGAATATGAACTTCAGTGTTCAGCAGCAGCAGCAGCAGCAGTATTGACCAGCAATGCCTGCAAAAATAAATGTAAAAAACAGTTGACGCCAAGTGTGTTGTACACACACACACACACACACACACACACACACACACACAGTCACCCTTTGGCAAATACATATTAAAGTCCTGTGTTCCTTTCTCATTTATTAGTCTCGTAACTTAACTACAAGCATTTAGACAATGGTTTTGCAATCTGGATGTGTGTGTAGAAATGTTATCAAAGCAGCACTGCTGGTTTCCATAATAATGGTTGTAAAATGTACGACAGAGATTAAGAATATATAAAATGACCTGCTTGGATAGCCGTGCGTGTTAAAGCGCCACTTCCGGGACGGGGAGGTGCGCCGGTCCCGGATCGACTCCGCCCGGCGGATTAAGGGCGAGGGTCGCTGTGGCGGCCAGCCTGGATAAGGTTCGTAGATGGCTTCCCACATCCCACTAGGTGAATGCCGGGTCGGTACCTAAGCCTCGCCTCTGTTACACGATTCGCAAACATTTAGAGGACTTTCGCTTACCTGCACATGAACTGCACTACACGCAGACAGTTGGGGTACACATATTCCCTGTTGGGTGACTATAGAGAGGGCATCAGACCACTCCATAAATTAACTATGCCAATTCTGTTAGTACCCATGCCGGCCCTGCGCCGTAGCCGGATAAAGGTACAACAAAAACAAGAGTAAGATTACGTAAAATGATTAGGGTCTTAATTACGGCTATAGAATAGGTAAATCCTGAACACATAAATTAAAACGTCCACTTCATATTACCTCATTCTGTTTAGGAGTTAAAAATTTTAATACTGTGTCTCAAAATTGCCAGCTACAGTCCAGTAAAGTGTGACTATTACAACCTATGAATTCCTACTTCTCAGCTTGTGGCGAAACAAGCGCTGTATCATTGGAGAAATACGGAGGCGAGCGAGTGTGCCGGGACTTACTCAGTTCACTGCTAGTAGTGCCACGTAACCACAACGCGTCTGTGCGTATCACACAAGTATTGCACCATAATTTAAGAATGGAATTAAAAGTTAAAGTTGCTTTTCCAAACTTTGTTAGCATGTGCTTTAGTATATAAATTTGTAAACTGTCAAATCTCAGAATGATCAGGTCAATATTTTCCCTAAATACATCGTTTTAAGAAAAAAATACGTGGCGTGAAATAATAAAGCTAGAAACTCAAAAATAGGTCATAATGTGCAGATGTATGTCGAAATTAACTGGTACAAGTCTCAACGTGATTAAACAAATATTTTGTCAGAATCCGTGTTTTTAAGAAAAATTGAAGGCGCTAAATATTGGATTTAGAAATATGAAAATTTGTATGAAGATTCAGCTCAACATAAAAACATTAATTATGTAACCCCATTGAACTACCTCCAATAGTTTTCGAGTATTTTGCAGAAAACTAAATTTGGAACTAAAACTTCCTTATTTGTAGTAGATTAAGTATCTGTTATATTAATGCTAGAAAGTTTTGTTTACCGTACGTGATGAAACCTATTAAATAATAGAGCTATAACAAATTTCAAGGCCTGGATGTAAATAACAAGAAATACAAGGTCCCTTAAAGTTTTAGTTCATAGGTCACGCTCTACCGTTAGTTCCTTTCTCAAAATTCTAGATGGCAGAGTCTAAATGCAGGCGACCTAAAACTTTTTCTGTGATTTTAACCAACTTAGCTACATGGATACAAAATTACGAAGATTCTAAATTAGTAAACAACAGTTATAAAATATTATGTGTCCGAGAAAGCGGCCATTTAGAGGCTGCCACCGTGGGCATAGGGCGGATGAAAACAGGTGTTCCCTTGGCCGCCGGCTGCGCCAGATAATATACCCACATCAAAAAAAAGTTTTGCATCATCCCGGTTCCCAGAACTCCTGAAGACAGACAATGACTGTGGATATTGTATCACAGACACAGTCTCTTTGACCGTTCAGAGAAGTCACTAAATCCACCAAAAGATGTAAACAAACTTGCATGAGCAGCGCTTAGTAGACGGAGGGGGTCAGACACCGACCACTTTCAGTCATTCCATCAGGAAAGAGGTACGCGACTCGTGTTGTCTGTAGTTCAACCAGTTCAATACCGCGGCTCGAATGCGTCCCCATTGTTACTTTGTGCCAGGAAGGACTCTCAACAACAGAAGTGTCCAGGCGTCTCGGAGTGAACCAAAGCGGAGAAGGAGGAGATACAAAGAGACAGGAACTGTCGATTACATGCCTCGCTCAGGCCGTCCAAGGGCTACTGCTGCAGTGGATGACCGCTACCTACGGATTATGGCTCGGAGGGACCCTGACAGCAACGCCACCATGTTGAATAATGCTTTTCGTGCAGCAACAGGACGCCGTGTTACGACTCAAACTGTGCGCAATAGGCTGCATGATGCACAACTTCACTCCCGACGTCTGTGGCGAGGTCCACCTTTGCAAACACGACACCATGCAGCGCGGTACAGATGGGCCCAACAATGTGCCGACTGGACCACTCAGGATTGGCATCACGTTCTCTTCACCGATGAGTGTCGCATATGCCTTCAACCAGGCAATCGTCGGAGACGTGTTTGGAGGCAACACGGTCAGGCTGAACGCCTTAGACACACTGTCCAGCGAGTGCAGCAAGGTGGAGGTTCCCTGCTGTTTTGGTGTGGTATTATGTAGGGCTGTCGTACGGCGCTGGTGGTCATGGAAGGCGCCGTAACGGCTGTGCGATACGTGAATGCCATCCTCCGACCGATAGTGCCTCCATATTGGCAGCATATTGGCGAGGCATTCGTCTTCATGTACGACAATTCGCGCCCCCATCATGTACATCTTGTGAATTACTTCCTTCAGGATAACGACATCACTCGACTAGAATGGCCAGCATGCTCTCCAGACATGAACCCTGTCGAACATGCCTGGGATAGATTGAAAAGGACTGTTTATGGACGACGTGACCCACCAACCGCTCTGAGGGATCTACGCCAAATCGCCGTTGAGGAGTGGGACAATCTGGACCAACAGTGCCTTGATGAACTTGTGGATGGTATGCGACGACGAATACAGGCATGCATCAGTGCAAGAGGAGGTGATACTGGCTATTAGAGGTACCGGTATGTACAGCAATCTGGATTACCACCTCTGAATGTTTCACTGTATGGTTGTACAACATGCAATTTGTGGTTTTCACGAGCAGCGAAACGGGCAGAAATGATGTTTATGTTCATCTCTGTTCCAATTTTCTGTACAGAATCCGGAACTCTCGGAACCGTGGTGATGCAAAACTTTTTTTATGTGTGTAAATACAGCCCGAGAGGCAAGACTAGGCTTCACTTCTCACCCAGCAACTGTACGATCAGCGTCAGTCAAACGCCGGAGTGTGCGCTGCCTCCGATGCCGTCAGAGACGGCCTGTTACTAAATGCATACTTTCAGTGATAATAGAAAGTGAACTCGCAAGGACTATACACCATCCTGGATAGCTTAGATTTTGCAGAAGTAACTGTTAGTGTGCCGCCCGTAATGTTAACTAATCCGTGTGGCAAGTGGCGAGCAATTATTTTGATTAACAGAGGTCAGGGCGAAAGACAATTTAATAGGAACTTACCGTAGAGGTCGCCTCTGAACTGCTCATAGTCCTGTTTAGGGTTTAGGAGATTTATTGTCAGTCTTAGCGTAATGAGTAATAAAATGTTGAACGTATGAAACTTTACCAAATGTATCTATCAATTAGAACTCAATCTCCATTTATAATCATAATCCTGATCCCACTGAGCGAATAGAGAATAGAAACATTTCTTTCAGTGGACTTGTGGACTGGGAACTATGGCCAGTATGTTCTCCATCGCTTTCTGGCTGACCACAGAAATAGTTGCCAGGCTCTCGTAAAAGACGGTGAACAATATTTCAATATTTATAGCAATTCAACAATATTCTAATAATTCAAATATTTTCTCCTATTACTTATGACTGATTATGTATTATATTATTATTATTATTATTATTATTATTATTATTATTATTACCCATCACCCCTTCAGCCTTCAAAACGCTGATCTTTGCAAAATCGTCTGGTGTCGCCGTTTCTATATTTGTATTTCTTCGTAACAAAAGTGGCATCTCCGGCTTCAACCATAATTTGTCAGAGTGGTTCGCGCTCTTTCAATAAGTAAATTCTGCTCGTGGACGTAGAGAAGCGTAGTAAAATTTCACAATCACGCCTAGTGACTAGACAAACGAGTCGCTCCCAGGCAGCCGTAGAGAGGGGAAAAACCAACCGGTTAAAACCGATACTGGTATTTTGTTCTGCAGAACCAATGTTTTTCGCTAATTATTTGTTTGTTCGGTTGGTTGGTTAATCTGGCGAGGGGGATCAAACAGCGAGGTCATCGATCCCATCGGAGTAGGGAAGAAAAGGGAAGCAAGTCGGCCGTGCCCTTTCAAAGGAACCATCCAGACACATGCTTGAAGCGATTTAGGGAAATCACGGGAAACCTAAATGAGGATGGCCGGACGCCGGTTTGAACCGTCGTCCTCCCGAATGCGAGTCCAGTTTGCTAACCACTGCGTCACCTCGCTCGGTGGTGGTTTTTTGGCCTCGGCTGTAACAGGTGATTTTTTTACTTTTTGCTAATAATCAAGTAAAAAACCGGAATATTAAGTAGCCATAGCAGCAGTGCACACATTTTTCGTTTTTAAAAAAAAAACTTTTTTAAAAAAAAGGAGTAATTTTTGTTCAGAAAATTTGCATTGGTTTGAAATGTGGCATTATAGAAAATGGCTCAAATGGCTCTGAGCACTATGGGACTCAACAAAATGGTTGAAATTGCTCTGAGCACTATGGGACTTAACTTCTGAGGTCATCAGTTCCCTATAACTTAGAACTACTTAAACCTAACTAACCTAAGGACATCACAAACATTCATGCCCGAGGCAGGATTCGAACCTGCGACCGTAGCGACCGCGCGGTTCCAGACTGTAGTGCCTAGAACCGCTCGGCCACACTGGCCGTCGGCATTGTTATAGCAAATCGGAAAAGCGAACAATGCTATTTTAATAAGAATGCTGACAAATACATGGCAAAAGAATTAGTACAACATTGCTGTGACAATGTCTGTGTTGCAGTGTTTCGGCGTTTAAGCGTACGTGCAGTGTGCAAGACTTCGCCCCCCATCTGGTCTATTCGGTGGTCTCGCTGTCGTCACCGACCATCGAAGTGATGTATCAATTAAGTATAACGCTTCATTTGCTTTAAAATTATTAAAAAATTGTCTGTCATTTCTACGAAATAACAAAAGGGGGAAGAAATTATGGTGACACTGATAAACTAAAAATTTAACAATTCATTCATAGCATACAATAAAAATAGAAAGTAGCTGATATGCTTCCCGTGTCTGTATAGTATCCCTTTATCCACTTGTAGCCCTTGAAAAAGGACAAATTAGCACGAAAACCATTGTTCATTGTTGTTCAACCTTGGTTTTGACCATTTAGCAACGACAATTCGTAATGCCCAAACAGCAGTGTGATCCTGGATTACAATATGATTTGTGAGTAGGTTTTCAAAAAATTGGGATCAATAGTAGAATACTGGTGATTTTTTGTAGTACGCAATCACTTATCACTTTTCGACAAAAGCAGCGAACGGCGGACGGATTAAGATTTCTTTAATTTGCCTATTAGTTTAATGCTTTAATTCTATGTATCTTGAAACTAAGAGAGCCAAAATTTTTAAATATTTATTTCATTTCTACGTTTATTACAGGAGACAATGGGAATAGAAAATCGGTTATTCGAGAAACCGATTGAGAGATTTAACAGTCAGGTTAAACTGGCGCGCAAAAAAACCGATAACATCGAAAACCGGTTGTTTGCCATAAACGCCATTCCAAGGCAGTCATATTCTGGAACGTGACCCATTCATCGTGTTCGATTCGTGAGAGTGCACGGGAATTCCAGGGGAACAGCGATAAATCTCTGCGATTTGCCCACGCAAGTATCATCCGCTGACAGATCGCTTGACCTGGCGACAGGTTACAACGATCCGTCGCTAATGCCTGGTGCTCTGAATGGAATAGCAGTACGAGTCCAGAAAGGGCGCCGGGAATCAAAGTCGGGGCTATAAATAGCAACGGAACATTAATAATACTTCACTGTATGGTTTGTGACCCGGCAACGTGATCGCATAACAATGCAGGTGGCAGGTTGTCGAGTAAAAAACACCACTGCAGTTGTATGGTTATTGTATTTAGGAAGCACGACCGGTTTCGCAACGTTAGTCACATCATCAGATGAAGTCCTGAATAGAAAGAAGTAGCTGTCTGCAAGTAGTATAAAATCTGGCAATGACCAGTACTTAACAGTTACAACGTGATACTGGAGTACAACTGATAATAAACTTTCTCCTGATTTTTAGAATTTCATTCCATTCTAAAAATCATGTCGCAACCCACGATAAAGTAGAAGGGGACCAATAGTAGGAACCTAAAGAGGAATACAAATAAACTGCTAAAATACCGTGCGGTGGGGGGAATGGCAGTAAAAAAAAAACACCGGAGTAAACCATACTGTGTACTAGTGGATCAGACGAGTGAAGCACAGGGCAACGCCGCAGCTGACCGCAGACTACTGCGGAAACATTTGGTGGGCCACTAAACAAGTGGCGCCTGCGCATTAGAGATTGGAAGGGGGGGGGGGGGGGGTTATGGATGTGAGGATCAAGTGCACACGAGATTATAAAGCCAAACATTTGCATTATAAAATAGAAACTTGATACTATTGGAAGACATAAATGACGTAATGTGGAAAACTATTCAAATGTATAGTGGCCCATAGAGTGTAAACCGTAAAAAGAGACATAGACAACGGGTGTACACGAAAAACAGGCAATACGCAAACAGGTTATCCACTGAGATAAAATTAGCTAAGATAGATTTGTGTTCCAATTCAGCTTGGATCTTGAGAATATCACTATGAGAGTGCTTTACAGCACGTCAAATACTGGTAACAGAGTGACCAGCCTCAGAAAAATCGGTACCCAAAGCTGAATTAGAGCCCGAGCGAAATGAATGCCCCCTAAACCTGACCTCAAATTTTCTAACCCTCGGCTGAGATATCTATATGGGCAGTCATTACGCGCATAATTATGTTTCCGCGTTGGTTTGCGGTCAGCAGCGGCCCTACCCTGTACTCCACTCGCCCAACGAGTACATGGCTTCTGTTTACTTTGGTTTCCGTATTTCAACGTCAATCTGTATTCCTCTAGCGTAAAGAAACCGGTCGTGCTTAAAAATAATACAACAATCCAGCTGCATCGGTGTTTTTTATTCAACAAGAAGGGTTTTGTTTCTGTGGATGTCCGTTGAATGAAATTTTGTGTATAGTAGAGCACCTAAAGAAGACACCTATGCCGGTCGCCGAAATTTCGTTCGTAGAAACTGAAACATTAACTCGGCTGAAAGGCCACTATTAAGCAGTTACGACGAGAAAAACAGGAAAATCATACAGTATGGGGGGGGGGGGGGGGGGGGGGTTGAGGCTGGTCACACTGATCTGGTTCACGTGCGTAGACATCTGGGAGGATCCGCCGACGGGCCCGGCCAGTGGCCGCTCCTCCACGGCGGTGGTGAGTGCTCTGTGCTCTCGCGGGACTCGTCCCGAGCGCGGCGGAATGGCCCGCCTCCGCCTCCGCCGCCGCCAGCGCTGGCCGACGCGGGGGCGGAGCGGGGGCCGCCCGGGCACAGGGCCCGGCCGCTCGCGTATCGACTCTCGCCTCCACGCCGCGCCGCGTTCGAGGGTACTTTTGCAGAGCGCGGGCGCTGGCCGCCTCAACGGCTGCCCTCTTGTGTCCACCCGCGGCGTGAAGGCGTCTCGTCCTCCAGCCGAGGCGACGACGTTACGGCTCGCTACAGGCGCAGCGTATCCCCACGGTGCCCCGGCCCGTTCTCTCGAGTGTTGCGCGTCGCGTATCGGTTTAGTTGACTAAGACGCAGTAGAAGTGGCCTTAGAAAAGGCGCGATAAAACCGTTCCGCTATTTGAACTGCTGGCCATTAAAATTGGAGCATCATGAAGACTGCATGCTCCAAATGCCAAATTGGCATGAAGTGTTCTTCATACTTGGATATGAAATTAATTAGCATTTCTATGCAACCGCTTAAATGAGATAGGATTAACGCTCTGTACATTCTATATACAGGGTATATTCACTGAAGAGACAAAGAAACTGGTATAACCGCCTAATATGTGTAGCCCCCCTCTCCGAGCTCGCAGAAGTGCCGCAACACGACATGGCATGGACTCGATTAATGTCTGAAGTAGTGTTGGAGGGAATTGACACAATGAATGCTTCAGGACTGTCTATAAATACGAAAGAGTACGAGGGGATGGAGATCTCTTCTGAACAGCACGTTGCAAGGCAGCCCAGATATGCTCAACAATCTTCATGTCTCGGGAGTCTGTGGCCAGTGGAAGTATTTAAACTCAGAAGTGTATCCTGGAGCCACTCTGTAACTATTCTGGACGTGTGGCGTGTAGCGTTGTGCCGTTGGAAATGTCCAATTCCGTCGGAATGCACAATGGACATGAATGGATGCAGGTGATCAGACAGGATGCTTAAATACGTGTCACCTGCCAGGGTCGATCTATACATATCACTCCAACTGTACACGCCTCACACCATTACAGAGCCTCCTCCTGACTGAACAGTTCCATGCTGATATGCAGAGTCCATGGATTCATGAGGTTGTCTCCATACCCGTACACGTCCATCCGCTCGATACAATTTGAAACTAGAGTCATCCGACCAGGCAACATGTTTCCAGCATCAACAATCCAATGTCAGTGTTCACGAGCCCAGGCAATCATCAGGGGTACACGAGTCGACCTTGGGCTCCGACAGCCCATATGGATGATGTGTCGTAGAATAGGTCGCACGCTGACACTTCTTGATGGCCCACCATTGAAATCTGCAGCGGTTTGCGGAAAGGTTACGCTTCTGTCACGTTGAACGGTTCTCTTCAGTCGCCGTTGGCCCCGTTCTTCCAGGATCTTTTTTCAGATGGAGCTATGTCGGAGATTTGATGTTTTACCGGATTCCTGATATTCACTGTACACACGTGAAATGGTTGTACGCGAAAATCCCCATTTCATCGATACCTCGGAGATGCCGTGTCCCGTCTCTCCTGCGCCGACTACAACACCACATTCAGACTCACTTAAAGCTTGATAACCTGCCACTGTAGCAGCAGTAACCGATCTGCAACTGCGCCACACACTTGTTGCCTTATATAGGCATTGCCGACCGCAGCGCCGTATACTGCCTGTTACACCTCTCTATACTTGAAAACTTACGCGTATACCAGTTTCTTTGTGCGCTTCATTGTATAAATTAGTTATACAGAAGTAACCTTTAATTGTGTAAAGGGCAAATAAGTTACAGAAATCTCTGACACAGCACAATATGCAGTATATCTTCAAGATACCTTTCCCCCCCTCCCCCCCCCCTCCCCACAACACTATTAGTTCCCGATGATCTCACTAGGTGGCAAGCGCAATGTGTTACTCCAAGTCATCATGGGGTAGTATACTGGTGCAGACCGAGCGCAGCGTTGTTTACGGTTTCATGAATCCATATCCGCTTCTACCACCTCAGAGGCAAACTGTTATTATTACAATGAATTCACCGAAACTGCTTATGCATCAAATACGACGCCAGGTCAGGGTCGGCCAGCAATTTCTGAGGCTGCAATTGAACGAGTTCCGCAGTCAATCATTCGTAGTCCCGATAAATCAGCTAGACATGCCAGCTTAGAATCGAATATGCCTAGTTTTACAGAGTGCGAGGTATTACAAGCTAGAACCGTAGCAAGCTTTTGAGGAAGTGACAAAGAAAAACGAGCAGAGTTTTGCGTAGAAATGTCTAACGAAATACAGACTGAAGATAATTTCCCTAACACAGTTGTGTTCATTGACGAAGCCACCTTCCATACCTGCTGTAAACAGCATAATGTTCGGATATTGGGTGAGGAGAAACCACGTGACGTAATCGAACATGTACGGGACTCGCCTAACGTAAGTATTTTTTGCTCTAGAAGCTGTAACAAGATTTACAATACTTTCTTTCTTCAGAGTCAACTGCACCTGGATGTGCTTGAATATTATGTAACATAGTCAATTTGCTTGTCGTGGGCACGAGACCATCGAAATTCGACCGTCGATCAATGGAACCGTGTCGGGTGTTCGGGTGAATCACATTTTTGCTACAAACGCCGTCATCGAAGTGAACGGCGGCGCGAAACGTGCTGCGCGTCATAGACACACGCTAGTGGGAGCAGTATTACGCTATAGGACACATTCTCCTGCGTTTGCATGGGACTTGCGATAGTAACCGAAGACACGCTGTATCCCTTCATGCTTGGTATCTTCTCCGCCGGCGATTTCATCCTTCAGCAGTAAGATTGTCCGTGTCTCAGAGTCAGAACCGTGCTTCAGCAGTAAGATTGTCCGTGTCTCGGAGTCAGAACCGTGCTACAGAGGTTTGAGGAGCATTATAGTGAATTCACTTGCTGTCTCGGCGACCAAATTCGCCTGGTGTAAATCCTATGAAACCAATCTGGGTCGCTATCTGGCACCATCACCGGCCCGTTATTTACGCCGGCACGTACCTCTACAAACCTACCAACAAACTGTCGGATCCCTGGTACGCAGAATCAGTGATGCATTTCGTTCCAAAGACGGACAAACAAACCACTGAGCAGGTGGTCGTGATGTTTTGGCTTATCAGTGTATCAATAGCGTCTGCTGACATAGCTGATCACAAACCCAAACTGAAATACACAAAAGTAGCGGTAGTGGATCGACTGTGCAATTCAGGTACTTCACTTCGATGTTCGTACTGCAACTTTTTCTGAAGTAGCTTGGCTTCATTTATCAGGATATGTGAATCCAAAAAACAATAGTGTTAGAGTCCTGAAAATCCTCATATGTCGCACCAACAGCCTCGGCACGTAGTGTGCAATTAGTGCAACACTAGTTATTAGACTGATCGTTTTCCATCAAACCATAACTTCTGATAGGTATGAGAACAACATGCAAAAATCTTTTGTCTTCAGAGATTTGACAGCTAATGGAAAGACCTACAGCAACTTTATGCAACACGATCCTAGAGCACACATCATCAGTCAGTGTATGGCAGTATTACGAAGTGTTTTTGATGATAGGACAGTGTAGTGTTTCTCTTGAAATTGACGTTGCTGCTTTTTGCAGCGTTTATTAATTCATCAGAATCTGAAACTACCTCACACAAATGTTACTTTATTATATGGCAAAAATATTAACACTGTATTATTTTTAAGGACTTTTTTCCTAACTATGCTGGATCGGCTCACAATTCTAAGTTGTACACAGGACAATTTTTCAGTTTCATTATTTCCACTTTGTACAACAAAATTTCGTAAGTATTACATCAGAGTTGACTAACGTTCCATGATCGTATACTTGAAGTTCGGCAGTGATTTTGAATATTACAGGGTGTTTCAAAATGAATATACTTTGTAGCATGTATTACACTCTCCTTACAATTATAAATAATACGCCAAATGAAAGAGAAACACAAACAGTTTTTCTTACAATTATTCAATGAGAACACCGATCACACATCGAGTCGATAGGCGAGTTGTTCCGAAACCTTGATCGCTATGTCAGGTGTAATTGTTGCAATAACAGTTTCAAGAGTCGGATGGATCAGAATGAGATTTTCCCTCTGCAGTGGAGTGTGCACTGATATGAAACTTCCTGTTAGATTAAAACTGTGTGCCGGACCGAGACTCGAACGCGGGACCTTTGCCTTTCGCGGGCAAGTTCTCTACCAACTGAGCTACCCAAGCATGACTCACCACTCCTCCCCACAGCTTTAATTCCGCCAGTAGAGCACTTGCCCGCGAAAGGCAAAGGTCCCGAGTTCGAGTCTCGGTCCGGCACACAGTTTTAATTTGCCAGGAAGTTTCATATCAGTGCACACTCCGCTGCAGAGTGAAAATCTCATACTGGAAACATCCATCAGGCTGTGGCTAAGCCACGTCTCCGCAGTATCCTTTCTTCCAGAAGTGCTAGTTCTGCAAGTTCCGCAGAAGAGCTTTTGTGCAGCTTGGAAAGTAGGAGACGAGGTACTGGCAGAATTAAAGTTGTGGAGACGGGTCGTGAGTCGTGCTTGGGTGGCTCACTTGGTAGAGCACTTGCCCGCGAAAGGCAAAGGTCCCCAGTTCGAATCTCAGTCCACCACAGATCAGCCGGTATCGAAGGCACATACACGTGATGGCGTCTGATCGTGTGTGAACGTGGAGGTCATGCATAAAATGCTGTGTCAACCGGCCCATTGCGCCCAGTCCACCGCTCGGATACAACGTTGTTCAACCAATCGCGTACTGACTTATGCCAGTGAGGCGGGGCACCATCTTGCTCCCAAATAAAGATATGTTGTTCAGCTTCGTCCCATTGAGGCACGGGCCATAGCTGCAGCACATCAAGATAAGAAACATCAGTTACAGTTGATTCAACGAAAAAGAAAGGCCCATAAACTTTCTACGGGGATATTTCTTGGGGATGAGCTTGAAAGACTCGCACTCGCTCATCACGTTTCCCAATCACTCTTTGTCATTCCATACTCTTCCCATTGCGCGCAGGTATACAAACAAAACTGTTTGAGTTGCTCTTTCATTTGGTGTACAATTGTAAGTTGAACGTAATAAATGCTACAACGCCTTAAAACCGGTCTGTTCATTTTGAAACACCCTGTATTTTCATTCAATACAGGGTGTCCCAGGAGGAATGATCAGTATTCACACAAATGACATGAATGATCAATCGAAGCAAAAAAGGCCAGTCAACATGGGCTCTAAAATGCATTTCTTAAGACCTATGGGCGCTTGTTTTTCTTCTCTACATTAAACACCTCTCTTATAATGAACATGTGCTCATAGTCTTGGGTTTGCATTTTAGAGCCCATATTTGCTGGACTCTTTTGCTTCGAATGATCGTCCCTGCCACATCACTGAATATTGACATTCCTCCTATGACTCCCTGTATATTTAATAATTTCACCTCCATTACGTTTCAGGAATGTCATGGATGCGAACTACACATTCTTCATGAAATAAAGATAATAAATCTTCTGTCATGATTTATTGACTATTTGTTACGTTAATAAATTATCCTCTGGCTGTACATAACAGAAATATTGTTAGCGTGAACTGACACCGACCACCGTCAACCAGAGACGTTATGTTAATCACATAGTTCAAAACAAAGATTTTTTTAGTTCTTTTACTTCATTATTACAACGAAGATCAACAAGGCTCTTGCAATGTGTATCCCATCTTCTAACGGTCGCAGACCGTCGGCTTCAACAGATCGCGTCGACCGGCATTGCAAAACAACGCGACATGATAGAAGTACGATACCACGTTGCCATGATCTCGTAAACTTAGCAATAAATAAAACTGTTTGAAAATTTTGAAATATAACTAAGGTGAATATGCTGGAACTAAGATTTGTAAATATGAAGGGCATCTCTCTTAAGAATCGCCAGGAGCAATTTTCTCTCGTGTTTCGACAGATATTTGCAATTTCGTTTTTGCAACGTGTAGCTGGAGTCAGACCAGACAAATAACTGTCGATCACGTGTTTCATGCGATTCCCAGTGTCGACGAGAAGCGTTGGTTTGTCCTCCCCCCCCCCCCCCCCCTCCCGCGTACCATAGAAGTTGTTCTCTGATTCCTTAACACATGTCCTGTCAGACTATCTCTTCTTACTGCCAGTATTTTCCACATATTCCTTTCCACGTCGACTCTACGGAGAAACTCCTCATTTCTCTTCTTATCAATCCACCTAATATTCATCATCCTGCCATTCCAAGTCCAAACTCAAAAGCAACTAACGCTCACAACCGTTACAGCATGTATTTAAAGCAAATCTTATTTGCACCCTCATAGCGGCACTACCAGCGCCACTATTATGCGTCTGGCGCGAAATTTGAACAGACATAATTTTTCAGATATAGAAACACGCCTACCAACTTCCGTTTATGTCGCACAGCTCCTTCTTGGTGTTGCAGTTATTGTTACATCTGTGTATTATTGTCTGATTAATTCAGTGATATATGTGTTTCATAGTCTCGAGGAGAATTTACTTATGTGTTAACAATTCAAGAAATTCTTTTGCGGAAAACGTAACTGAAGGTTGCTGATAAGGCCGTGAACGGTCAGATTAGTCGGCACAAGGCATTGTACATATGCTTAGAGATCTTAAGTGTCAATATTTAACAAGAAATGTATAAGGCCACCACAGCAGCAATTCTGACAGTCAGATGCTCATGACGAAGATGATGGTGTAAATCGTCGAAAGCTCGAGGTTTTAACCTGGACTGACGCGGGAAGAAGTCCTAGAATGTTTCATACAAGAAAGATAACATACTTCACGTGAAAAACTGTTGCTTATGTTTTGACTTTAAAGTATTTATATTGCTTAATCTTATACAGTGCTTTTCCTTTGTTGCCATTACCTATTTTGAGGCCTTGTAGTACGGACGGATTAGTATAATCTATAATGCTAACATATTTTTCGGTAGTGGTGTAGGATGCGAACTTTCTGCAAGAGAACAGACACTGAAAGTCCACTGCTGCACATGCAAGTTGTTCGATTTGTTTGTCCCTTAGAGCTGGGCACTGTAACAAAGTTAATTAGAAAAGTTACAGATGTAGAAGTTAGCAGTACGTCAGCAAATTACCATCAGTCTTTCACATACAAGACTTTGGAGAGTAGATTACATGCGCCTCATTTGGCGAAACAAATAGTGCGTTTATTCAGTTGCACACAACTGTTCTTAATGTAAGACTCATTAATATAATGTCAACAGCAGGGTGAGCACCGACAGATCAGCAACGTTAAAGATGCCCGATACTATTCGTTTTCACGCGAGAGCTTTTATTAAAACTGACACCGTCTCTCACCACAGACTCACAGAGTATATTACGGGGATTTAGACTTGCCCTGTGTTTCACATAAGGAGTACAAGTATCAGTTAAGGGAAGTTAACGCTAATTCAGATGATCGTGTATCCTTTCCTCCATTACTGAGCAGAAGAAGAAAATGGCTTAAGCAGTAATGGTACGAAACGTCATCCAATAATCACTCTATGGTGCCTTATTCAAGTACGTACGTAGGCGTAAAAGAATGATTTCCACGTAGTCATGTCAGGCAACTCCATATGGCTAAGGAAGTCATCTGGATTCAGGTATAATATCTCCGCTATATCAGTCGATTGTGCCATTTAGTTTTGGTTTTCTAGATCAGTGGTTACCAAACTTTCTGAAGCTATTGTCACTGGACGAGAAAAAATGTCATCCAGTATCCTACACCAAGTCTGGGGCCTAATTAAATATTAATCTGTAAAAAAGTTAACGGAGCTACGTTTAAAGCGACAAATTATTTAAAATACTACTTACTTAATGATGATCAGATGAAACCCACGCATTGTATACGTTTTTTACTAAACCAAAGAAAATTATTTCCGCTTGTATCTGACAATCATTTCTTATATTTGCTTTGATGTCCGCCATTGCACTGCGGGAGTTATGTACCAATTTCATTCAATCCCTTACTTTAGTTTTCATTGCTGCCATAGATAAAAATCTACCCTGACTCCTCTAAGTCGTGGAAAATAGAGTAGGCATTCTTAAACAGTTCCTCCAATAATGATAGCTACCAAAAACATGCCGATCACTAAAACAATGTCAGTTCTGCTGTGTGAAAACCTGTTTATAGTGTGTTGCCCTTGCATGTCCAGGTAATTATACTTTAGCTCACTGCCTGAAAATATTCCTTCATCCACTGAAACTAGTCTTAGAGTCTAGGTCTGAAAAAAAAAAGTTACTGTTAGAACTCATTACTAATGGCAACTGATTGCCACCATCGAATGGACAGCAAAATCAGTAAATAGAAGAGCGAATCTGACTGACTGCAACTGGTAAAATAAATAAATTTTCGAAACGAAGCTTTTAATGTGTATGAAACTGAACGTTGACGAACGATTCGTAGAAACAATTTTGACTCACGACAGTGAGACGTGACCATTAAACAAGAGGACTGTTGAAAAACTGAGGGTGGCTCATTAACGTATGAAGAATGCATTTTACAGATTACAGTGAAGTAGAGGAAAGCAAATAAATGGATTAGGGAATGTGACGGAGATAAAAAAAAGTGGAAGCGGGCTGGACAGCACTCAAGAATATGGATGGTAGATAGCCAAAGGGAGTTCTTTTATTCCAAGAAGTAAGAAAATATTGAGAAGGCGATCTTATGGAATGTAAGCCGAAGATAATAGAAAATATGCACGAACTACACAGATCTGTATCGCCGAGGATCGCAGTACGTGGAAATATGTAGAAAAAGCTTTTATCCAGCAGTGTGTATCGGATGACTGCTGTTGTCGATGATGTGGTACATATTAAAGTCTACCAAAATTTCGATAACAGATATCACTGCTAACAAACTGATTTAAAATGTCATTTTTTCTGTTTTTCGTCTTTCCCTTAGCTGCTCTAAATTCGTGGAGATATGTACTGTCTATGCAACTAAATAAGGCAGTTAGTTTATTGTCATACGCGTTTCGTTTCTTTTATTTGGGAAGCGCCATCAGTAGCCGGAAATACATGTTTCCTTTTGTACATACGATAAACTTTTTATGTGGTAGATATAATACGCTGCTACATTACATTTTGTTGTATTTTTCTGTTGTTTTTTTAGGTTAGAAGCAACTTTTGTAGCACAAATTCCGTACTGTGAACGTATCGTTCGGTGTTACGATTCTAGCGCTGTTAACAAATGTGTGTGATACTCGAGATGTATTTGTTAGTTTCCATACTCCAGCTGGCCGATTTCTTGCGTTCTTTCATCCATATTTATCACGTCCCGAAAATGACATCAAATCACTTTATATTAAGAAATTCATACTTGATAGGATGTTATATGATGTACATCCCGAGTTATCAGCATTTGTTAACAACCAACACTGATGATCAACGTAATACAAAAAACTGAACACATCACAGCAAGAACACGGCAATATACGCAGAAGAAACACAAACGAAAAATCAGAACACTAACAAACAAAAATAACCATAAACCAAGCATGACAAAGTGCCACACACCAATCACCACAAATTTCACCTAAAATTAATCAATCTCACAGATACAGAATTAACAGAGGAAGAAACACAGCTGTTAGAGAAAGGGCTCAAATACAACATAAGTTAAAACATAGATAACCACTACATAGAAAATCTAATTGTAGAAACAGAAAGTGTCCTGACAGAGGAAGAGAAAAAAAGAAAGAAATACTATAAATATTGGGCTAGCACGAGAACTATGGAAGAAATAAATAAATAACATAATCACCATGTCAAAGAAAGAGCAAAACAGTAAACTTCAAGCAGAAAAAATACCACTAAGAAATGAAAAGAAAAACTACAAGCTAACAACATCATAGTCACAAGAGCTGATTAAGGGAACAGCACAGTACTGATCAGTAAAGAACAACATATAGAGAAAACTAAAGACTTCATGTCTTGTAACAATACTACAAAACTAAAATCTGCTCCGACAGCACCCTTCCAGACATACATAAAAAACAACCTCAAAGACATCAGACACATACTCACAGATAAACTAAAACAGCACATCACACAGAAGAACCCAAAAGCACCAGTACACAGAAGCCAATCCAAAGTCCACAAACCCCACATTCCATTGAGGCCTGTTATTAATTTCGTGAATGCGCCATCATGCCATGTGGCAAAACACATGAACCAAATCTTAATGCAACATTATGAAATGAAAAGCAGTAGAACAGTGAAAAACACGAATGAACTCTTAACACAAATAAAATGCTTACACATCCCACAAACAGCATCAATCATCGCTTTTGACATAGAGAACATGTACACCTCAATACCCACTGCATACGCAATAAAAGTAATTGAAGAAAACTTACTGACATACAACAGATAATATTAATGAAATAACTAAACACCTAAAAGCAATCACATCCCAAAATTACTTCCAATTTGAAAAGGAATTTTACTTACAAGAAGATGGGTTTCAACACAATCTTTGATACAGTCAACACAAAGAAAGGATACAAATTTGTTTACTGGTACAGATATGTGGATGACATAATCTGTATGTTAGATGAACCAACAGAGAAAATGGATAAACTTCATACAAATATAAACAACATACATGAAAGTATTCAATTCACCATGGAAAAAGAAACAAAAAAGCTAATACACTTACTGGATATGACAGTAAAGAGAGACAACAATAAACACACATTTGACATCTTCAGAAAGCCAAAAACCACAGACAAAATTACACATGCTTCATCCAACCACCCACAAAATCAAAAATTAGCGGCGCTACGACACATGTTACACAGACTGAATAACATCCCACTCAGCAAAGAAAACTACGAAAAAGAATTACAAACAGTACAACTCATAGCCACGAACAATGGTTACAGCACCCATAAAGTACAAAAACCCGACCAAAAAATTAAAACAGAACTGAAGAAAAAAATCAAAACAAGCAGAGAACACAAACACCAAAGTACCCCACAAATACTATAGCGCACACAGAAACACAAAACAAAACCAGCTATGCATGAATAACAGAAAAAATGGTACACTCTTACAAACAAACACAAAGCAGCACACAAGATAGCAAACATACTAAAGAAACAGGGATTACACATAGCTTACAGAACAAGAACACACTCCAATCACATTTACAAACAACAGACAAACCAGATAAACACCAAGAAGCAGGTATATACCAGCTAGAGCGCCAAGAATGTAAATCAGTATATCTGGGGATGGCAAGCAGGAACTTTAAATCTTGATATAATGAACATATAAGAAGTTGGAAGTATAAAAATAGCCATTCAACTATCCAACATGGAATGTGGCATGACAGTTATGAGAGTGAATAATCACAACAAAAAGCTTCCAACATTGCAAGAAAACTTTCGCATACAAAGAGCCATTGCAATGAAAAGAAGGTACTCAATGACCAAATCCATATAAGCAATAACTCTCTGATCATGCAAAACAATAACAAACCGGAATGTAACAAGGATAAATTATTAATGAATCTCCTTCCCCTCTTCCCTCTCTCTCCTCTCTCTCTCTCTCTCTCTCTCTCTCTCTCTCTCTCACACACACACACACACACACACACACACACACACACACAAACCCATATTTATTATTTATATCTATATATAAAAATACATTTACACACTGCAAAATACACACACACACACACACACACACACACACACACACACACACACACACACACACACACACAACAAACAATTATTACATAAAAAATACATTTACACACAGAAAAACACCCACACAAGCTCACACTGGCCCATATTTAAATTTAAAGAAAATAAAATAAAGTAAATAATGTCAAAACACACACACACAAACTCATATTCAAAAAATTACACACAGCAAAATACACACGCTCAAACACAAACAAACACACATACACACACAAACACACACACAAAACAAATGAAAAACATCAAACCACAACACAAACAAAAGACAGACAAACACACAACAACAGTGGGCAACGCTACACACCAAAAACACACATATGTTGATCACAAAATGTAAGTGCAAGTGATATATGCGATATGACAAATGTGGATCAAAGAACGCCAGAAATCGGACAGTTGGAGTATGGAAACTAACAAATACATCTCCAGGACCACACACATTTTTTAACAGCGCTGGAAATCGTAATACCGAACGACACTTTCACACAACGGAATTTGCGCTACAAAAGTTGCTTCTAACCTAAAAAAACAAGAGAAAAACATAAAAAAATGTAATATAGCAGCATGTTATATCTACCACATAGTACTTTTGTTGTAGGTAAAAAAGGAAACATGTATTTCAGGCCACTAATGATGCTTCCCAAATAAAAGAAGCGAAACGCGTATGGCAATAAACAAACTGCCTTCATTTATTTCCGTACTTCCCAAAGTGGTCCAGGTGGACCCCCACGGGTCCACGACAGACCAGACAGGGGTCCACGTCAGCGTGAAAAAAAAAAAAAAAAAAAAATGAGCGTTCACAAGTTGTAAGTGGGGGTCCATGAAAATATTTAACCACCTTAATTTTTTTGCGTACCTAGTGTATTTTAAGAAGGTCAGCGACTGCTACTTGTAAAAGCAAGCATGTTCGATATTCAGTACAACGCATGCAGAGACTTGCAAAGTGCCGCCAGCGCGCCCGCTCGCCCGGAACGCTGGTCTAGACGTGCAAAGGGACGAAATACGACTTGTGCTGTGCTTGCAAGCTTCACTAATATAAATACGAATACCAACGACAAAACGTTATTCATTTGTTTCCGGAATTTTGAGAATTAACGTGTGAGTGAATCGATGTCAGTGTTTAACAGTGCCGAAAAAAGTAAGTACCTTCCCATTTGTTAGCGATATACTAAATTTGTAATAAATAGATTTTTCAAGCTTCTCAGTGTTATTGTTGTATTAAAAATAAGAATCAGTACCAATCAATAAGGCGTTGCTCTTATTGAGTGCAGTACAGCCAAATAATAATACAGTCCACTAATAAAGAGAATCTATGCTTATGAACCGAGGCATTGATCTCGTGAATTAGGTGTGTATTTTCTTTAATCATTAATTAAAAACCACCTATTTAATCTCGTGGTTGCTGAAGCTTCGACGATTAAACAATGGGTCTTAGCAGTTCAATGCTTTTAACAATTAAAAACAGTTTTTCCGCTGGCATTTTTTTTTTTTTGCAAAAATTCTATTCTGTTAAAATAGCCATATCTTGTTAAAATCGCCTCATGATTACTGAAACAAACATTTTTTTCTTTACAGGTAACAACTGATGCGAAAAATGGCTGAATCTAAGAAGAAATGTAGACAATACAGTGTTGATTATTTGAAATTTGGTTTTCTTCCATCAAAGGCAGACAAACGATTGCCCGTATGTCTTTTATGCAACAAAGTTTTGAGGAATGACTCTGTGAAACCATCGAAGCTCGAAGATCATCTAAGAAGGTGTCATCCTGTTGAAATAGGTAAAGATCTGAAATACTTTCAAACATTGAAGGAAAAATATGAAAAGAGGCCCACCGTGGATAGTATGTTCGATCCAACATCTCAAAGTAGCGATGATGGCTTGCGGGTATCTTACAATATGTCATTGCTTACAGAGAAATCTGGTAAACCGCACACCATCGGAGAATAGTTAATTTTACCCACTATTGAAGAAGTTTTAAAAACTGTTCTGCACAAACCTCTATTTCACGTACTCAAAAGAATTCTTTTAAGTAACAACACTGTACAAAGACATTGATATAATGAGCTCTGATACTGAAAGCGTCTTGCATAATTATCTGAAAACCACTCCTTTTTCTATTCAACTGGACGAGTCGACTTTTTCTGATAATGAAGCTTTATTATTGGCATATGTTAGATTTGTTATGGACGAAGAAATCCATGAAGAGCTGCTATTCGCGAAAACTTTGAAAACGGACACTGAAGGCGAATCAATGTTTAATGTCCTGAGTGATTTTTCTTTAAAGGAAAAATAGAGTCCATCTACAAACACTATTTCGGTGGCAGCAGATGGAGCTCCTGTCATGTTCGGGCTATATCGTGGGTTCATAAGCCATCTTAAAATAATGATACCAGGAGTAATTGCAGTTCACTGTGTCAACCACCGACAACACCTTGTAGCGAAAAATTTGAATGATAAATTGCACCAATCGCTTCAATTTGTGATTAACGCAGTTAACAAAATAACAAGATTGCGTTGAATACCCGTTTATTTGCACTATTGTGCGATGAATATGATGAAGATTTCCAGCTATTCCTGTTACATACTGAAGTACGCTGATTGTCGAAAGGTGCATGTTTATCAAGATTTTACTCACTTTTCGAATCAGTTATACAATTTCTGGAAACTAAATATCCAGATTTAAGAGAAAATCTGATCAGATTTAAAGCAGACATTGCGTACTTGACATACTTGTTCCACAAATTTAATGACGTTAACTTGCATTTACAATGGGACAACCTAAATTTAATAAAAACAAATAATGTAATTTCGGCTTTTCTCGGTAAATTGAAATTTATGGAGCAAAAGATTAGTCGGCGCGAATTCTCCCAGTTTCCAACTTGTCACAGGCAGAATATCTTGATGACGATATTCATACATACGCTCAACATTTAATTACTCTGCATGATGACTTCAAAAATAGATTTGAAGATATTCTGATGTTGAAAATACCACCACGGATCATAAATCCATTTGATGAAACGGAAGTGGCGAATGTGGTATTACAAGAGGAGCTGCTTGAGCTTAGCAACAATGAAGAACTGAAGGTGAAATTTAAAAAAGGTTATCAAACATTTTAACTGCAGAAATGCCCGAGAAGTATCCTGGGCTATGGGAAATTGCGAGAAAATTTTTGATAGCGTTCCCCTCGTCATATCTTGTCGAAAAAAGTTTTAGTGTCGTTACCAACCTGTTAACAAAAAAAAGGATCAGATTTAATATCACAGAACTGGGAGATTTGAGGTTATTCCTTACAAAACTGAAGCCAAATATTGATAATTTGCTGTTAATTCATTACGTCTCATTACAATTATGACTGTTTTTTTAAAAATTGTTTGTTTGCATTTTAGAGTTGATTCTTGATGTTTTGTCGATTGTTGATTAGTACGTTATCAATGTTTATTGTTCATCATATTAAGTATGTAATAATAAGTATTATCATAATAAAAAGGACACAAGAAAATGTGTTATTTTATTTTTTATTTCTACCACTCCGAATTTAGGGTTGGGACTCGACCGTGACATTCTTAAGGAGTTTTGGGAATATAGTACAAATGCAGCAGCAGGGAGTTAACCGAAAACAGCAAAACTTTGAAAGTGGTCTACGAGAAAAAAAAAAAAGAGTTTGGGAACCTCTGATGTAGTTCCATAGACGGTACATACCTCCACGAATTATTTAGAATGGTCGCTAAACCACTGAACCTGAGTCTAGCGGCTTGCTACGGTGGTGTGGTGCAGGGTTTTCGATGTGCCAGAGCTCCACGCATTTAATACAAAAAAACAAGCTTTTTGTGTATTCCTCGTACTGTGTTTCTCAAAGAAACTTATAAAATCAGTACAGAAACTTTTCGTTAATTTTGCGACCGGCATGCTTCGTTTAATCGAAGCAGCTCCGTGAAATAACATATGAATTACTTTTATGATATTCTGGTTCATCATTTGTAAGCTACAGGAAAGAACTGATAGCTCGATAAATATTGCAGTCTCAAGCCATATTGACTTTTATCGACCGTGACCGTTAACTAAATACGGAAAGGTATTTTATTTACCTTTATTAGTCTTGCCAAATCTTTGTCACTGTGGTTAGATCATCACGACATAAATGGTGTAATCTCCATACCACTAGCCATGAACGTACATGTGAAATGTGCCTGTAACTTTTTTTTTCAATAAGCTGGTGTCTCAAGACTGACCATACTGCTATCTCAGCAGTGGGAAGACGATACGACACTGTCTGAAGATAATTCACAAGATTCATTAGGACCTAGCCTTACGAAGTTAGGGAGAGTGCGTCTAGGCATGTGATGCCATGCAGGCGATTTTCGTGTCAGTTACGGCGATACGAACGTAAGGACAACACAACACACAGATCTCGAGTGGAGAAAATCACCGAGCCGGTCGGGAATCGAACCCAGATCCCTTCTGTTATCATTCATCCGCGCTGCCCCGGAGCTACCAGGGTGAACCAACATTCGGTTGTTTGATCACATCAGTATTTCCTATGCTCAGTTAGTGTGGATGTGACGTGAAAGGCGGCATAATTTTCACACGCTGTTTATGCTTAATCGGTATCACTGTCACTGATGTCTTCAATAACTCTCCTCACATATCAGACACCTGTCGTCATTCATTGACTGCAGTACCATATTGGACTTTTTTTTAGCATCTTCGCTGTGCTTCTGCATAACACTAAATGCAACTTCGTTTCGGCCGTACAAGTGTGGTACAAACTGTACGCTCATTTACATGTTTTTGTCCTGTAACCTGCGTCTTGTCAAAAACCACTCTGCATTGAAGGCATGAAAAAAGCTTTACCTTTTATTATCGACATAGTTTCTTCTCGGCATATCCCAGCTGCTTTCTTTCTGTTCAACAGGTAACCGCTGTAGACTATTCGCATTTTACTCGTCTTTTTCTGTTTCTGGTTTATTCCTTTCATTTCATTTGCTGATCTAATCCTATCATACCACAGTCTTCCTCAAGCCAGTCAATTTCTTCTCCACACTCATTACATCTGTACTGCTATCACATATTTCTGTTAGATGTCAGAACTCGTATTCGACAGGAACGTAATATTGAAATTCCTTAACTCAGTTTTTAAATTCCCTTTATCAATCCAAAAATTCTATGACCAAACTGACGCATCTTACGACGGGTACAACAACAAATATATTTCGTAAAGCAACCAGGATAGGAAACGCTTCTTGAATGAGAACTAAGTATGCGGAAGTACGCCCCTGGCACAGATAAACAGAGTTACGTTGTTAAAACGTCTTTACACCAAATTGATAGGCTGATAAAAAGTCATGTACATTATCAAAAGATCCACGGGTGTGCTGCCGGTCTATAGTGTCCAACGGGCACAATATTTCGGTGATCATACATGTCGCCATCATCATGTGAACTGACGGACTGAGCTCCTGTGAACGTGCCGGCACGGAGATCCGTACGCTATGGCTGCTCAGAGGGCTGCCGAAATATTGTGGCCGTTGGACACTATAGACCGGCAGCACACCCGTGGATATTTTGATTATCAAATACGCCGGGAGAAACTCAAAAAGTCATGTACATTAATTATGACAGGTCATCAGAGACAATTTGCAGTAAACGTGTGGGCCAATATCGTGGGTGACTGCTTGCTTGGGCTCTATATGTAGCCTACACGACTCAGGAGGCCAATGTAGAGACTGTTCTTGCAGGAGCACCTGCCGACGTTGTTGGAGGATGTACCCCTACCTATAAGAGGGACGACGCGATCGCGACACTCTTTGCAGAGCCAGTGTGCCCAGCATCAACCCTTTCTTTCTGCGATCGGTTGATCGGCAGGAGAGGATCTGTAGATGGGCCTTCAAGAATACTCCATTCTTGCTCCTTTCTACATTAAAACCGAAGTAAATTTTATCCCTAAGGACTCAGAGGCTGAATTAGTTGCAACAATTCTTGTAGCGGCGGCACACATGCAGAGACGCCGCACATTTTCCACTGAACGTGGGACACCCTGCTACTTCGATATAGGCTCTGCACTGAAGTTAATGTTACTGATTTTGAACATTTATTGTAACATTGATCAGAATAGTAAAGGACTGAAACACATTTCGCATTGACAAGTTTGTTTGCGTGGCCATCCTCCGCAGCAAGCGTATAAATACCTGTTTTGTAAATAAAACTGCCTTTTCCTGCTGCTAGTTACTTTATTTATCCCACACGCGTTTCGCCTTCTCCTGTTCTAAGGCATCGTCAGTGGGATCTATAACGATACAGTTTTGTTAATTTTAGATTATTAAACAGTTCACGTCGCGATTTTTTTGTAAAAAAGTAATTACTTACGATTTGCTGATCTTCATTACGTCACATCTGGTCTGGAGGTCGCACTACCACTTTTATCACTGCCATATAATCACATCTTTGTGTTCTCGCCTTCCACACACTGTTCACCATGTTTCTCGCTCTTTTTTGTGGTGGACTATTGTTCTTTTGTCACTCGATACAACTATTTCGTGGTATACTGTTTTCCACAACGTAAATATTGCGACTCCATTACGTCTTTCATCTTCTTTGGTTTGTTTACCTATTTGTTGCCAACCTAACGAAGTCTATGTTCGAGACTAACTTCTGTTTATGATGTTTGTACTGTGTGTGTGCATGAGTGAGAGAGAGGGAGGGGGCGATATTTTTTTTGTGATAGCTGATTTGACTTTTCGTTTCATCATTCTGTGGAGGAGTTCATGGATGAGTGAATGTAACGATGTTGGTTTCTATCATTACCATGTTAGACAGTATTATTATATTAATCCATTTTGCGAACGTTATTCTGTTATTTTATCTATTAGTGTAAATAATGAATTGCTTAACATGTGTACTTGGTCATTCAACAGGATTTTCCCTTCTGCTTTGGTTTTATGTATGTGGTAATTTTCTTGATGGTTAGGAGGTGTTTTTTATTGTTGATTCTAATTATTTTCATGTCATCTTCTCTAGTGGTTGGTTTGTGGTCATCTTCTCTCAGGTGTTCTGCAAATGTGGAGTGGTTTGTCCCATATTTCCAGGCTCTCATGCGTTCTTTGTATCTGACATCAAATGTTCTACCTGTTAGTCCTATGTATGTGCCTTCACAAGTGTTACATTTAGCATTGTTTCAACCTTAGTCAAACCCCGTGACTTTCTGCATATTCTGTATTGACGCAGTATGCATTTTCTACACCTAGTTACTAATCAGATATATTTTTTGTCGTCGCCATCATCATATCTGACAGTTTGGGCACTGAATTTTTGAAATCATGTATATTATCGTTATTACATTGTTTGCTTTGTTAGGGGGGACGTATAATGTTAATTTTATTGGAAATTTTGAAGGTTCAACCATTTTAACCAAATTATTGGCAAAGTGTGTTATTACATGTCCTAAATTCCAATCTGTAGATCGCCCACAAAGTAATTCCATCATCCTCATCGTGGTCAAGCACCGTCGGCGCTGGGAGGCTCCATCCGCTTGAACTTTCCCTCGGCCGGGGTGTCGCGTGTATATTTTGGGTTCTGCGACGTCCTGTCGGCCGAGACGCAAAACAGTGGCTGAAAGCGAAGGCAGACAAAACGCGACGTGCCTTGTCGCCGGAGCGCAGGCGACGTGGGAGCATCGTGGAGTGGGGGGCGTTGTTTAGAACCTAGAAGCAAGCACGACATCACCACAGCACTGCGTGGACTGCAGAATCGCACTTGCCGAAGCCAAGCTGCACGCATCTCGTTAAGCACGGCCACGCAAGTCCCCATTCGCTCATAGAAAGATGGAAGCTCAATAGCGTGAGAGATCCTTAAACAATAATTACTTACAAGGCACGTCACGGGAAGACGCGCTCGCTGATCGGTCACAGGTTCTGGAAATGCCTTGATTTCGCGTCGGCAAGGGTTGGTATCGTTTGGATAGCCGTTTGTAGCAGTATCCCCCTATCGGTATCCGCTTACGATAAATTAATTGCCTGCGACTGGTTATGCCTGTAGGGATAGTTGAAATAATGGAATAAAATACATTGGCAAATTAATGTGACTTACCGATTTCTTTAGAAAAAGTAAACACGCGCATAATCGAAATAGGCATTGATTCGGCCCTTCCTGCAGGGATGGACAGCAACTGTGTGACAAACATTCATTCCTGAGGTGGATGTTGGGTGAGAAAGCAACATTGTATTACTTGCGCTAATCATGTAAAATAATTTAAAAAAGAAGAAACATGCTAAACTTGGGATATACTATTAACGACTTTCAATGCATAACCTATAATGAGAAGAATGTATAGAAATCCGTTTCGGTGACATCTGGTACTGCATCTCACAAACTGCGCAGGTCAACCTGCCCAGTATAATCTGCTCCCTTTCGGGAGCTGTTGTAACTGTGAAGAGTCCGTCTATCTGCACCATCCCGCCCTTTGTTCAAACAAGCGTCTACCGGCAGCAAAATATGTAACAGTTAACTGCTTTGGATGAGCGTGACGTCACAACTGTTTATATTAATAAGTTGTTGAAAATAATTGCGAATAGTGGTGTGAAAACTTTATTTTCAAGCAAACTTCCTTTTCATTTTGCGCAAGATGAACTGTGTCAAGTGCGAAGCATGTGGTATAAATTTCTCAATTCACGGAGCATTTGAGTCTCGTTTAAAACTTAAGATGAAAGAGAAAATACAGTACACGTGTAATGTGCATAACAAGTGCTTCATGGATTTGTCCGCCCTGAAAAGGATCAATAAAACTGTGCTTGAAAATGGTCTTGAAAAGAGGATATCATTGGATGTAATTTGCCCACTGTATAACTACGAAGGGCGGTGGAGAACGTCACAATACCGAACTTGAGACGAACTGTTCCCTGTAGCCAGGTATGGACCTGTACAATGCTTGGAAGACAAATTTTGCATGTGACACGAAATCGATATATGTAAAACAGCGCTGGTTCAGAAAACATATTGCTGGAGCAACTGTCAGTTATCTGCATTGTCATTGTGATCAGTACTTTAGATCGGAACGTGCAAACTTGAGGGAATGAAAATATCAGGTTAAAAAAAAACAGATGCCCATTGACCCTCACTGATAAAAACAACACACTCAGAAAATATATCAGCTACCCATGTTATAAGAATGAATATTTTTCGGAAGAAAGTAAACGCAAAATTGCATCATAAATAAAAATGAAAGCTCCCATGGACGGTTCAAATGTGTGTAAAATCTTATCGGACTTAACTGCTAAAGTTATCAGTCCCTAAGCTTACACACTACGTAACCTAAATTATCCTAAGGACAAACACACACACCCATGCCCGAGGGAGGACTCGAACCTCCGCCGGGAGCAGCCGCACAGTCCGTGACTGCAGCGCCTAAGACCGCTCGGCTAATCCCGCGCCCATGGACGGTATTCCTGATTCTGTGATTAGTGATGAAGTCGTAGACATCTTGCAAACAGGAAAGATTTGCATAATATCATCCAACGATGCAATTTAAATAACTTCGAACATTATTCCTCTGTACAAACCTCAAGGCTTAGCTGTATTTGACCACCCACAACTCAAAACAGAAGACTTTTGCTTTGCAATTGGTATCATCATTTAACAAGATTTGGAAATGACCATCTTCGCACTGATGGGACCTATGGACTGAATAATTATAACTTTTAGCTCTTCACCTTATTAGCTTTAGATGACATGCGCCAAGGATTTCCTTGTGCTTTCATGTTTTTGAAACAGAAGTGGTACAATAATTATGGAACTGTTTTACAAGACAATAGTTCTTACTTGGGTTCTGAGTTGAAACCTAAATGGTTTGTGTCTGACATGTCAAAAAGTTGGTTTTTAATGCTTGCATGTCCTTACAACCAGACAGCATAACCAATCAATTTAATTACAGTTGGCATTTAGATCGTGCTTGGAGACAAAATTTAAGTAAAATAAAAGACAAAATATGCAAGTTAAGGTTTATTAAAAAAATAAAATGTTATTAAATGAGAGGTATATTTTTTGATTCAGAATCGTGTCAAATTTTATTGGATGAACTTTGTGCCATTGACCTGATAGTAGATTTTGCAAAATATTTTGAAATGTTTACTCATGTAGCCTCAAAATGGGCTCAGTGCTACAGAATGCGTTGAGGAACAAATACGAATAAGGTACGGGAAAATCGGGGTGGGAAACACGTTCAAACCAATTCTGAGGCAGTTCGGTGTTGAAGTAATCCGGACGTCTGAAAGAAAACGTGGTGGAGCACCATCTTGTAAAATGAAGTCTCCACTGTCTTGCCGGAATTGTGACATAAGCCATAGCTGCAGCGTGTCCAGGTACACAGAATCAGTTACTATTTTCTCCGCAAACAAAACGGATTATAATGCTTAGAAGGGGACGTGGCACAAAAGACGTTGACTTTGAGTGAATCATGAATGTGTCCCACAATCTCGTGTGTACGTTCTGCGACTCAATCATGCACATTACGACGCTTCATTTTTTTAGACACATGAGACGTGGCTTCGTTAGTGAAAGTCGACTTCCGTGAAAAACCGTCTTCCTCCAGTAGCCGCTTCAAGTCACTTCAAAAGTCAGAACGAAGCTCACTGTCTCGAGCAATCAGCGCGTGTAAAACACGCAGCCGGTATGGTTCAACACGCATACGTTTGCGTGCAGCAGACAAGTGTTTGCCGGCCGCGGTGGTCTCGCGGTTCTAGGCGCTCAGTCCGGAACCGCGCGACTGCTACGGTCGCAGGTTCGAATCCTGCCTCGGGCATGGATGTGTGTGACGTCCTTAGGTTAGTTAGGTTTAAGTAGTTCTAAGTTCTAGGGGACTGATGACCTCAGATGTTAAGTCCCATAGTGCTCAGAGCCATTTGAACCATTTGAACCAGACAAGTGTTTGCGGTGTCAACAGTCCTCGGCTCGCACGTGTCGTCGATTCCTTCGCGCTCGTGACGAGTGGCCCCCGCACGCGCTCCACCTTCTCTGCTGACGGCCTCGGCCGGCCTGTCTTAATCGAACCACATAAGCAACCACCCTCACAGAATGTGTTGAACCGATCGTGAACTGATTTGCCCGTTCCAGCTTTTATCTGACATTCGGGAGTACCGCAGGGAAGCGTGATAGGACCTTTATTGTTTACAATATACATAAATGACTTAGTTGACAACATCGGTAGCTCCGTGAGGCTATTTGCAGATGACACGGTTGTCTACAAGACAGTAGCAACATCAGAAGACTCGTACGTACTCCAGGAGGACCTGCAGAGGATTAATGCATGGTGCGACAGCTGGCAGCTTTCCCTAAACGTAGATAAATGTAATATAATGCGCATACATAGGGGCAGAAATCCATTCCAGTACGATTATGCCATAGGTGGTAAATCATTGGAAGCGGTAACGACCGTAAAATACTTAGGAGTTACTATCCGGAGCGATCTGAAGTGGAATGATCACATAAAACAAATAGTGGGAAAAGCAGGCGCCAGGTTGAGATTCATAGGAAGAATTCTAAGAAAATGTGACTCATCGACGAAAGAAGTAGCTTACAAAACGCTTGTTCGTCCGATTCTTGAGTATTGCTCATCAGTATGGGACCCTTACCAGGTTGGATTAATAGAAGAGATAGACATGATCCAGCGAAAAGCAGCGCGATTCGTCATGGGGACATTTAGTCAGCGCGAGAGCGTTACGGAGATGCTGAACAAGCTCCAGTGGCGGACACTTCAAGAAAGGCGTTACGCAATACGGAGAGGTTTATTATCGAAATTACGAGAGAGCACATTCCGGGAAGAGATGGGCAACATATTACTACCGCCCACATATATCTCGCGTAATGATCACAACGAAAAGATCCGAGAAATTAGAGCAAATACGGAGACTTACAAGCAGTCGTTCTTCCCACGCACAATTCGTGAATGGAACAGGGAAGGGGGGATCAGATAGTGGTACAATAAGTACCCTCCGCCTCACACCGTAAGGTGGCTCGCGGAGTATAGATGTAGATGTAGATGTAGATGTAGAAATCGTCATTTAACCGTCGCAACTGACTCAGATTTAGCGCATTCAAGGACACTAATCGCCACGCATCGTTCCATTAAGGTGCATCTACACGATGCCTTTTTTTGTGTTCGACTTTGCGCATGCGCATAAATTTCCAACAGCACGACTATGCATGCGTATTTGTGAATGCGTAATTTCCTGAAAATGGAGGCCGTGTGTAAAGCTTATTGCTACGCACCTTCAGTGGGAATCTTTGTGCCTTCTGGCAGGCGACAGGGGGCCCACTATGTGTTTGACTGTGTGGTGTGTTGAGGTTTTGCTGTAAAGCAACTGATGTGCAACAATGTCTGTTGACTCTAAAGAAAACCCGCTTGTGTTTATACATGGATATAGACAAGGAAAAAGTCGTGTGGAATGCCGCTTCTGAAAATCATTTGAATAAAAATTCCAAATGTGGTGCCCTGAGCGTCACATATTAGATGAAAAGTATCCGATTCTATTTCTGTAAAGAGTAAGAAACCATAAGTTTCGAAGCAGGAAAACTGAGAAGAGTGTAGCTCCGGAATAAACTAAGCACTGAGGGGTGCAAAAAACACGAAATCAAAAACACAACCATCGTTTTTCTGGGTTCTTTGTCTATGAAATTCCCATATTTGTCGAGTCTGAGGAAGTTAATCTACATATCATATTATTAAATACAAATGACTCATTAAAAGTAAATTAACCTTCACACAACGAATAAGAACCTCCCTTAAGGATACAGGGTGCTTACAAATTCTATAGTCTTTCCTGATTACATTGATACATACATTATAGGATTTCAAATGAAAAATCACCTATGTATACCAAATTTTAAAGTCACGAATATGTATGCCACAACGCCCCCTTGATTTCTCTTACAGAAATAAGTATTATTTCGTAAAGGACTGTGAACTTTCTGTTTCCAGCGGTTATACGTATGATACATAGTATATGTCGCTAACAGTGCAGGTTTCTAATGTCTGTAAATGATTATCTTTGCTAGTATTTACCATTTTCTCGCTGAAGCAGTTTGTTCACGTATTACTGAATGTTTGTTGCCCAAGTGCTACATATGTTTGTGGAAGTATATACCCTTTAGTGCGCAATAAATACTGGCTATGCCACACATCAAGAAATTCTATAAAAGGAAATTCCGTGGTAACCAGTTCACAAACAAAGCCAGTCACACTGTTGAAAGTAACTTATGTACCAATTCTTCAGGGTAGAAACTCCCACATGGCACGCCTTCCGGTGATTCAAATTTTAGTGTTAACAATGACGTTGCTTTGTGGATTTGTTGTTGTTGATGCGGCCATCTTATCTTCTTTGATGAAGGAAGTGGCGAAATGTAAACAATGTGTTGGTGTAGACTATCTGGAAATAACTGAACAACAAAGTAGCACGAAGGGTGTAGATCCTGAAATAAATCTACCTCGAAAATGATTTTGAACATTGTGCATAATTCATATCATGTGAAGTTGAAGGTAGTGTATGCAATTCGTGCAACAGGAAAAGGAAAAAAGGGTGCTCAAACGTTTTGTGGTTTGATGAACCTTTCTCCTCCTCCCAGTAGTTTCAGCAAGTACATAAAAATACTTTTAGGTGCCTTGACGGTTGTGTCTAAAGCATCTAAGAAACATGCAGTAGAAGAAACTGTAAATATTACTGGAACTAGGGACATCGCTGTTGCACTTGATGGGACATGGAAACGTCGAGGACATTGTTCCTTGAATGGTGTTGTAGGTACTACTTTTCTGGAGAATGGAAAAGTTGTTGATGTTGAGTGCTTATCTAAGTACTGCTACACCTGCCGTGGTAACAAAAAAATGGCTCTGAGCACTATGGGACTTAACTTGTGAGGTCATCAGTTCCCTAGAACTTAGAACTACTTAAACTTAACTAACCTAAGGACATCACACACATCCATGCCCAAGGCAGGATTCGAACCTGAGACCGTAGCGGTCGCGCGGGCCGTGGTAACACTGAAGGACATATCGAACATCAGTGTTCTAAGAATTATCATGGTTACAGTGGAGGTATGGAGTGTGATGGAGCTCTAAAAATATTTCAGAGGTCGGTGCCCGTTTATAACATTAGATATACGAAGTACCTAGACGATGGGGACTCTAAGGCTTCCAATAAAATTAATAATTTCAATGTTTGTGGTAATATCTTGGTAACAAAACTGGAATGTTGTGGACATGTGCGAAAGAGGATGGGTGCTATATTGAGGAAGCTACGAAGAGAAATGAAAGGAAAGTTGCTATCCGATGGAAAATCTCTGTCTGGCCGAGGCAGATTGACAGAAACTGAAATAGACCTTCTTCAGAGTTATTAAGGACTGGCCATTAGACGAACTGCATCTCTGAATGATGTTACAGCAATGAGAAAAGCTGTATGGGCCACCGACTTTCATAAGCTGTACACAGATGACCACCCTGTGCATGGACTTTCCCTAAAGGGGCAGATTCTTGATGTGATTACCAAAAAGCAAAAGAAAGTGGTCAAATATAGCATCATAAGCATTCTCTTCCTGAGCCTGTTATGAATGAAATAAAACCAATTTTTAGAGTCCTGAGTGATCCTGTTTTGCTTAGTAAATGTCTTCACAGGGGCGCTCAGAATACAAATGAAAACTTCAGCCATTGCATATGGGAAAGATTATCCAAGGACGTTTTTGTAGGACTGAATACATTATAAGTTGGTGTACGAGATGCAGTGATATGTTTCTATGATGGAGTGATAGGAAGGAAGTCCCAAGAAATTTAGGCATAACATGAAGCTCTAATATGGAAGATCAATTGCTTGTGTGTGACAGACAACGGGTGCATGAAGCTGAAAGATTCGCTCTTCAAGTTACCAAAGAAGCAAGAAGTGCTGAAAGAAATGCCAAGAGGAAGCTTGAAGATGAAGAAATGCTGCAGGATGAAGACCATTCTTCAGGAATGTTCTGAGGCACAGCTTAATTGCACTCATATCTTCATTCGCACTTTCCCATAAGTTGCTTTTTTCAGAATTCAGCTACAAATATTTCCTAAAGTTTATAAAGCATTGCTCTAATTTTTTCTGTAACTTGCAATAGTTCATACTTATGTAGTAGACCTAAGCTTTATTGCAGAATCAACTAAATTATAGAAAAATAACATTTTTATTAGGAAAAAAATTATAAAAATTAAAATGTAAGATGTGATATTTTTTATCCTTGTAATATACATAATGAGTGGAATTAAATAGGTTAGTACATCAGCCATCATGTCATGCATATCTTGTAAAAATTTGGTCTCCTTCAAATGTATAACATTGGGTTAAATGGTACCTCCATCTCAGGCAGCATTCTGGAAAAAAACTGCATCAATTTCTTTGATTTTTTAATGACCCTAAGCACGTCAAAAATATTCAAAATACTTGTAATTTGCATTACCTGATATAAACAAAAAATCTTTAAGACATATACATTATAAACAGTGCCCAAAAGAAATAGGTGTTGATTTCTACATAACATTGAGCTGGAAAAGTACCCTGTATCCTTAAGTATTTCTCATTTTCAGGCATAATCATTTATATTTTTAATTGTTTAGTAGTGTTCTGTTGATTCAGTAGGTATGCAAGAGAACTGCATGAATATGGGACGAGTCATTTTTGTACATGGGAACAGTACTTTTAGATGCTAATAGATACAAATTGTAATATTGTATAGGAAAAAATGCTAATAATTACAATTTTAGGCATTTCCTACATTGAAAAGAGGTATAAAACAATTAAATAGTAAAACACAATTATTCCACATTACAAGTTTCTAATTTGATGAATTGAAGTACTTTGTTTCGAAATTACGAATAAATAATTCAAACGAGTGTATAAGTCGCCAGTTACCAGCTAACAAAATTTTATTGCAAGCCCAATCGGTGCAGCTTCCCAAGCAGAAAATCTAAAATCTCGTTGTGACCTCCTGAAATTTGGAGACAATGGGTTGTCATCACTTTATATTTCTCGTACCTCTGTTGTTTATATACTTCTTAACCTGCAGCCGCTTGTGAGGTTTCTTTTTCTGTCGCCTTTTCATCGTAATAAACGCAGCACAAGCTCTCAAGCATAAAGGGGATTCATAACCGACGAACTGCGCAATGAGTGAACCTGTGGACCGGAGAACGGCCATCGTACACGCGTTCTTTCTGCAAATGTTTGTAAACATACCTTTATACGCCAAGTTATGACTCGCTTGCTCCTAGTGAAGAACTCTGCAACCAAGCCACGGCACGTATTTGTTTCAAGGGAAACTCTCCATGCAACCCCCTCAGATGTAGTGGTAAAGATGGCCAAGTGGATAGCCCATCAAAAACTGAACACGGACCAAGCATGAAAACAGGAAGAAGGTGTACTGGACTGTGAGAAAGAAGCAAAACAGAAACATGAACAGTGTGGGCTCAAAGTGTGCAACATCGAACGAATCTGAAGAGGCAGGGCGTCGTGGTTATATATCTACTGATTTCTGGGTCTTGTGGACAAGAAGAGTGAGCAGGGGTTACACGATCGTTGTTTTCGGAATCTATGTTAATGTCACAATAAACGAGCATAAAACATGTTCTAATATTCTACAACAGACGGACGTCAGAGATACAGGCCTACAGTTTTGTGTGTCTGTTCCACGACCCTTTGTGAAAAAGGGAATGACCTCTGCGTTTTTCAGTCTCTTCCAGAGATGTAAGCGATGCTGCTGCGAGAGGACGGGTAAGTTCTTCCGCATACTCTGCTACGTTTAAATTTGCAATGAAGCTCGCTTTGCTTTCGTAGCAGCTTCGTGACGGAACCGCCAAACCACGGTGGCTCTTTTCCGCCCCTCACAATTTTGCTCAGTATCCACTTGTCTACAACGTATTGTACGATGCTCTTGAACTTTGTTCATTGATGCTGTACATCGTCAGTGCTCGAGATGAAATTTTCGTGATGACCTGTCATGTAATCTGAAATCAACGTCTTGTCATTTTCACTAAGAAGAAAGATCTTATTGCTTTTCTTTGTATGCCTGTTTAAAGCCTTATTCAATTTTGCAATAAAGGCCTTATGATCACTGATTCCCTGTTCTACGCTGAGTCGAAAGATTCGGGTCTGTTTCACGCAAGAAGAGTTTAGGATCTTCTTACAAAGTCGTCGAAATGTCTAATTTTAAATCACAAACACGCAAGCTTCAAGTATAGTTTTTAGGGCAAAGTTATCACCTTCTACATTATATATATTATCACGTAAAACTTTACCCTTTTCTGGCTGTAGAGTGACCATTGTCCGTTACCAGTCTGCCCCCATCCTGCGGAACTGAAATAAAGTACGGAATAAATTCAAGAGAACAGATGAAGCATGTATTAAGACTAATTACACCTCAAGATGAACCCACAGGATCTGAAATGCATCGTGTACTGAACAAAACACGAAAAATTGTGACTGAAGGCGTTTTTTAATTCATACCTCGAGTGTATTGAGTACCGTCACGTTTGAAGCTGTAAATATGGATAAAAATTAAATAAAGAGGTTCTAAAATCGGTGTGACTGACAAAAATATACAACTCTGCACTCGCTGATGGTCTCTTAAAGATACACAATGACGCTGACATTGCAAGGGTACTGTGCCCATCATATTATATACGATGTCTCGCGATGACAAAACTTTTGCTCGACGGGTTCTTTAACCATTGACAAAAAATGCATTGGATTGAACATTGCTCTAGGGTATTTGGATTAGTTTAAAGACAATTTCAGGTAGTTTCTCAGACGTTTAACAATAGCAGATGAAACTCAGGTGTGTCATTTTACGCAAGTGATCAAGGAACGATCGGAACAGTGAAAGAAAAAGAATTGAAAGTTTACAAAATAAAACCAAAACAATTCTATTTGCAGGACTAATTATGGCTGTTGACCACTAGCGCAAAGCGATAAATGCGGGTTCGAGTACCGGTCCCGCACAAATTTTCACCTGTTACCGTTAATATATCTCATTGATATATCGTCATTGAAAGCTCTGAACATTTATGACGTTCTTAAGATGTGGTGCATACAGCCTACCTCCACGAATATGCAATAATGATTGAGTAGTTTTACTCCTCAGTACCTAGTAATGTGATGCTGCTATTCTGGCTAACCGTAAATAAGAAAGTTCTGTGCCATCGTGATGATATACCCCCAAACAACCCATGTACTAGACGGACTCGGCCACTGTTGCTGGTCTTGCAGCTTTTGCCGGCACCGGTCGAGTGTTATTCACTACTTTTGTCGCGGCCTCAAGCACCCGCAGTATCTAGATCAAGCAGCGTATCGGCTCGCCTTGACGTCACCAGACATTAGCGGTGCTGACCCCTTATACACGAAGTCGAAAATGTTATAGTCCCTTCTGACGCAGAACACCGAACGGAAGAATGGACTCCTTCTTCTATATGCACGGTATATCATCCATACATTTTCCACTTTTGGAATACACTTCAGGGCATCAAAATTGCAAGACCGTAAAGACTGCATGCTACAAATGTTAAATTGGCATGATGTGTACTACACGCTTGGATTCGCAAAGATTATCGTTTTCGCCGTATACATTCAGTAGTTAAAAATAGAGAAGACCTGAGTATTTTCTCATCGACAGAGAAGATTCACCAATAACCACTGACAGAAAAACGGCAAAAAAAAGAACAAACAAAGTGTGGCGAAATCCCACCAGACTGTAAATGCAAAGATCTCCGAACTGATCCTCTGTCAATTTTATTTATCACTTATCACTTCTCTCACCTCTGGCAATGTTCGTTGACGTAACAAATGCCGTGTTGCGTGTTAAAATGTAGGTTCCCCTGTAACTGGCCAGATACGTTGTATGTATTGTATTATATGTTAACTGGGGACCTAGAAACGACAGAGAGGCTCCGTCCCCGCCGCAGCCGCAGTGGTCCACAACCCCACGACTGCTGCAGTTCACTTCACCCCACACCGAACCCAGGGTTACTGTGCGGTTCAGCCCCGGGTGGAGGGAACGTCTCACACCAGACGAGTGTAACCCCTATGTTTGCGTGGTAGAGTAATGGTGGTGTACACGTACGTGGAGAACTTGTTTGCGCAGCAATCGCCGACATAGTGTAGCTGAGGTGAAATAAGGGGAACCAGCCCGTATTCGCCAAGGCAGATGGAAAACCGCCTAAAAACCATCCACAGACTGGCCGGCTCACCGGACCTCGACACAAGTTCGCCGGGTGGATTCGTGCCGGGGACTAGGCGCTCCTTCCCGCTCCGGAAAGCCAAGCGTTAGACGGCTCGGCTAACCGAGCGGGCCGGCCAGATACGTTAGTTCAAATGTCAGAGGAAGGCAACGGCAGACTGTATACCATATCAAACAGGACTATGCGTAGTGAAGCACTTATGGCGTTGAAAACAACATTCGGATTGAAGATTGCTTTACTTTTTACTTACATTCAGTACATAAAAAGCATTACACAGTGGATTTTCCATTCAGAAATTGTATGTAAGTTTTGGCTGTTTCTGAGAAGACTGTGTGTTACCCCTTCCATGAAGGACATACGCCTATCTGAACGTGTTGGATTTCGACAGCGGCAGGATCGTGACAGATGGAGACTGTCGTTTTTCGCAGTGCGATATTTCTGCTCGCGTTTGTGGGAATCTCACGATCTTTATAGAATCAATTCACTCAAGAGCGCCGTACTCAACACCATGCAGGTTCTGAACGGCTCCATGTAACTAGCGGCCGAAGAGATAGCCATACAGCTGACTGGACCGTGCAAGAATCGGATAGTCGCTTCACGTACCGTGAGTGGAGAAAATAAGACTATTTACAGCACATAAAACACCCTTTTGCAGAGTACTAAGACGTGTGGAGCGGCACGATCTGTCCGCAGGGCGACCATTGTCATGGCTTGCCTTGTCGAACCAGCAGAGAGGGGCGTGCCGGAAGTCGTGCGGCACTGGACACAGGAGTGGCACGGCGCGGTCTGTTCACAAGAACTCAGTTCTGCGTACAGCACACGAAGGATGTACAGGGCTATTACAAATTATTGAAGCGATTTCATGAATTCACTGTAGCTCCATTCATTGACATATGGTCACGACACACTACAGATACGTAGAAAAACTCATAAAGTTTTGTTTGGCTGAAGCCGCACTTCAGGTTTCTGCCGCCAGAGCGCTCGAGAGGGCAGTGAGACAAAATGGCGACAGGAGCCGAGAAAGCGTATGTCGTGCTTGAAATGCACTCACATCAGCCAGTCATAACAGTGCAACGACACTTCAGGACGAAGTTCAACAAAGATCCACCAACTGCTAACTCCATTCGGCGGTGATATGCGCAGTTTAAAGCTTCTGGATGTCTCTGTAAGGGGAAATCAACGGGTCGGCCTGCAGTGAGCGAAGAAACGGTTGAATGCGTGCGGGCAAGTTTCACGCATAGTGATGTGAAAGATTCAGTGTTTAAACCTCCTCTACCAAGAAACGTGCCAGAACTGCGAGCTCGCATCAACAATGCTTTCGAACTCATTGATGGGGACATGCTGCGCCGAGCGTGGGAGGAACTTGATTATCGGCTTGATGTCTGCCGAATCACTAAAGGGGCACATATCGAACATTTGTGAATGCCTAAAAAAACTTTTTGAGTTTTTGTATGTGTGCAAAGCATTGTGAAAATATCTCAAATAATAAAGTTATTGTAGAGCTGTGAAATCGCTTCAATCATTTGTAATAACCCTGTATGCGTGTGTAGAGTTCGGTGGATAACTAACGTAACCAGGCTGTATTAGTCATCGTCATACAGGGCCAGCAAGTGGCATGATGATACGGAACACCACTGGCTGCATAACACGATCACCTCTACTTCGCGTAGCTGATTATTTGGCCAGCAGACATTATTTCGAGATGATGACTGTTGATTTATCTTGGAGTCTCCGTGACGTCTCTTTAAACAATGTCACAAAAGAACGCATGTTGCCCACTCTGTCGTGACTTATTTCGGTACAGGCAGTGTCTCACTGTTCCGCAGGCCAGCACATTGTCCGGATCTCTCACCCCCTGAAAACGTCTGGCCATGGGTTGCCAAGAGACTAGCACGCCACACCCTGCCAGCCATTACAGCTGGCGGATGGAAAATGCTCTTATCACAGCGCAAAAAAGGCGAATATTTCCTGGGCAGAGGTAGGGATTTAAAAGAAGAGCACCGAGTTTTAGACTTATCTGGCACTTCAAAGTTATTTAAATCAAAACATCTTGACGTATTAGCGCTTTTTACTTGTTTGTGTTAGTATCCTCCACGTCATGTACACTACTGGCCCTTAAAATTGCTACACCAAGAAGAAATGCAGATGGTAAACGGGTATTCATTGGACAAATATGTAATGCTAGAACTGACATGTGATTACATTTTCACGCAATTTGGGTGCATATATCCTGAGAAATCAGTACCCAGAACAACCACCTCAGGCCGTAATAACGGCCTTGATAAAGCCTGGGCATTGAATCAAACAGGGCTTGGATGGCGTGTACAGTTACAGCTGCCCATGCAGCTACAACAGGATACCACAGTTCATCAAGAGTAGTGACTGGCGTATTGTGACGAGCCAGTTGCTCGGCCACCATTGAACAGACGTTTTCAGTTGGGGAGAGATCTGGAGAATGTGCTGGCCAGGGCAGCAGTCGAACATTTCCTGTATCCAGAAAGGCCCGAACAGGACCTGCAACATGCGGTCGTGCATTATCCTGCTGAAATGTAGGGTTTCGCAGGGATCGAATGAAGGGAAGAGCCACGGGTCGCAACACTTCTAAAATGTAACGAATACAAATATGGTTCAGGCGTGATGGCGCACCAGCACACTTTCGTCACAATGTGCGCGAACGTCTGACGCAGACATTTCAGGACCGCTGGACTGGTCGGGAGGGTAGGGGGGGGGGGGGGGGCGGGGACACACCTTGGCTTGCTCGTTCCCCAGACCTCAGTCCCCTAAACTTTTGGTTATGGGGACCCTTGAAGGAATTGGTCTACCTCACGCCAATCAACGATGTGCAGACACTACAGGGTTGTTTCCTCAGTGCGTGCCAGCAAGTACAACAACAATCAGGTGGTACATCATTCTTTGCCCCGGAGAACAGAGGGGTGGATTGTCATGAATGGACGCCACGCAGAACACATCCAGTAAACACGTGTTTATCGCAGAAGTTACGAGTTTCCGGACTCAAGTTTATAGGACTTTTTGAACAACCTGTATAATATATTATGTCAAGTAAAGTAACATGATACATGATGTCATCTCGTATAACATGACACATGCCATCATGTCGTCCAACACTGCATTCGTCATGTCGCGCAATATGACTCACCGTGTCATTAAAGTTTAGGATGCATGCATCCCCACTCTGGGATACTTTCTATCATAGAAGCACTCCTACTCTCGGATACTTCCTATTCTAGATGCATTCAACTCTCTAGAAGTACATAAATTTGTGTTTATTTGTTCTTACACCCCTCACCATACATGTAACATGGGGTGGTTTTAAAAGAGCTCACTGCGCTGTGGAAGTAGGGTTGACCCGTAAAAAAGCGAGAATATGTCAGGGTGTTTCATTTAAATGTCTTTGAAGCAGCCGGATGAGTCGAGACGTCTTTTTTGTGCTATGGTAGGAGCATTTTTCATTCTGGTTCCCAACGTACTGTACCGTCATTTTGTCATTGGGTTGCCATTGCTTGGCAATAGATGTAGTTTTTTGTTGACTCGGGCGACAACTAATCAGGTATGGGATTTTAATTGTCTTTCGAACCACGTTGCTGATATAGTCGCAAATGACAAGACTTCCACAAAAAACAGGACAAACACTAATTACATGTATCTGTCTACCTTCGTACAAAATTTGAACCGATTCATACATGTTTAAAACATAATTATGTCACGCGTACAAAACTCGCAAAAATGTGTTTTTTGCACATAAATACCGAATGAAGGTAGATTTTTTAAAGTCAGCTTTCAGTTTTATGGTAAGAATGCATTTTTATTTATCTGATTCATTTTAAACCGCTTCTGCGGATTTAGTTCACGTCACACATTTAGCCTGACTTTAACCAATCGTACCTCGACAACGGATAAAGATTATTGTACAAAAAATTTTCATTTTGACTTTATACGTTTACTTACCTTCCTGCGAAGTTTGAACCGATTCGTACAGGTTTAAAGTGTAGAAGTGGCGAGCTTCTAGAACCTCCCAGAAAAATGTGTTTTTTGCTCGTAAAATCCGAACGAAGGAAGATATTTTCAGATAGTTAAAACTTATATGAGATCATGCCCCGGTACACCGGTGTAACAAATTTGAACCATCAGTCTTGCTCCAGTCTGGAGTTATTTAAAGGCGACTGTTTCTATACACAAAATCCTAGCGAGGGTGACTTTTTGCACGTAAAATCCGAACGGTGCACATACAAATGATGCCACTATCTGAGCGTTAATTTCAGACCAATTGAAATCTTATTCATACTGATTCGCACAGTTTGCCTGGGTGCCAGCTCCGTTTCGTCCTTCGAACCTTGTTTAACATAGTGTAGCATTGCTACAGTGTCAGATGTTAGAATGATAACACAAATGGCTGCTGGTCCGGGGTAAACCAGAAACATTTTACCGCATGTTTCTATATCTAATAGGAGCCGAGCACCTTTAACCCCCTCTCCCCCCCTCGTCCTTTTCCCCTAAACTGGGATTCTGTGCTCTGCCTTTGCATACATACTGCATTTACTACAGCACTTCTGTGCAGTAACGATAATACGCCCGTATTTGTCATCCGATCTCAGGTCCACTCCATACTGCCGGGTTAGAACCACTGTTCCTGCCAGCGGTGGCAGCTGTGTATACTACACTACTGGTCATTAAAATTGCCACACCAAGGAGAAATGCAGATGATAAACGGGTATTCATTGGACAAATATGTAATGCTAGAACTGACATGTGATTACATTTTCACGCAATTTGGGTGCATATATCCTGAGAAATCAGTAGCCAGTAAAACCACCTCTGGCCGTAATAACGGCCTTGATACGCCTGGGCATTGAGTCAAACAGAGCTTGGATGGCGTGTACAGGTACAGCTGCCCATGCAGCTTCAACACGATACCACAGTTCATCAAGTGTAGTGACTGGCGTATTGTGACGAGCCAGTTGCTCGGCCACCCTTGAACAGAAGTTTTCAGTTGGGGAGCGATCTGGAGAATGTGCTGGCCAGGGCAGCAGTCGAACATTTTCTGTATCCAGAAAGGCCCGTACAGGACCTGCAACATGCGGTCGTGCATTATCCTGCTGAAATGTAGGGTTTCGCTGGGATCGAATGAAGGGTAGAGCCACGGGTCGTAACACATCTGAAATGTAGCGTCCACTGTTCAAAGTGCCGTCAGTGCGAACAAGAGATGATCGGGACGTGTAACCAATGGCACCCCGTACCATCACGCCGGGTTATCACGCCAGTATGGCGATGACGACTACACGCTTCCAATGTGCGTCCACCGCGATGTCGCCAAACACGGATGCGACCATCATGATGTTGTAAACAGAATCTAGATTCATCGGAAAAAATGGCGTTTTTGCCATTCGTGCACCCAGGTTCGTCGTTGAGTACACAATCGGAGGCGCTCCTGTCTGTGATGCAGCGTCAAGGGTAACCGCAGCCATGGTCTCCGAGCTGATAGTCCATGCTGCTGCAAACGTCGTCGAACTGTTCGTGCAGATGGTTGTTGTCTTGCAAACGTCCCCATCTGTTGACTCAGGGATCGAGACGTGGCTGCACTATCCGTTACAGCCATGCAGGTAAGATGCCTGTCATCTCGACTGCTGGTGATACGAGGCCGTTGGGATCCAGCACGGCGTTCCATATTACCCTCCTGAACCCACCGATTCCATATTCTGCTAACAGTCATTGGATCTCGACCAACACGAGCAGCAATGTCGCAATACGATGAATCGCAATCGCGATAGCCTACAATCCGACCTTTATCAAAGTCGGAAACGTGATGGATGGTACGCATTTCTCCTCCTTACACGAGGCATCACAACAACGTTTCACCAGGCAACGCGGGTCAACTGCTGTTTGTGTATGAAAAATCGGTTGGAAACTTTCCTCATGTCAGCACGTTGTAGGTATCGCCACTGGCGCCAACCTTGCTCTGAAAAGTTAATCATTTGCATATCACAGCATCTTCTTCCTGTCGGTTAAATTTCGCGTCTGTAGCACGTCATCTTCGTGGTGTAGCAATTTTAATCGCCAGTAGTGTACATTTTGCGCCGTGTAAACCTTCGTATCACCAACAAATTTTTACTTTGTCTTCCCACTCTACTGTATGCGTATACTTAACTACACTGCATATGCAGAAGATACAAAATTTCGTTGTTTGCTTTCCTTCCCGGTGTTGCAATACTGACGTCCAGCAGCGTATTGTCGTATTTACTTCAGTGGGAAACCTAATGTTGGACGGTGAAAAAAAAAAAAACTGTAAATATGTTTGCATTTCGGAGAGCCGTATGTACCCCATGCCGTGCCGGCGCACCCAGTACAGAGCACAGGCTCCATCTGGCGGCACGGCAGGGAGCAGAGCGCCGCCTTTGTGGCTGGCGACAGGTGTCGCCCACGCCGGCCTTTATCTGGTGCTGCACGCCAGGCGGCCAGGCGCCGGTCCTGAAATAACGCCGTATTTGCAATACATGATGGCAGGCGGCTTCGGCGCAGCGCGTGTTCGGCCGCAAAACTCTGCGGCCCGGGCTGCACTTCTGCACCCACCGCAGTCACGCCTCTAGGCGCGTCCTGGTTGTACGTCTCTAATTTGCGATGCGCATTCCGTTCAACACTCACCTCCGACCTCAACAGATGAAACTGCAGACAGAATCAATGGCACGGAATCCGTACGTAGTTCAACAAACTCCCACTCCCAGATCCTATAAAGGGCACTGATTTCTTCTACTCCTGTCAAATATGATTCGTCCCACTCTTCATATTATCCCTCTCTCCGATCTCTATAAGTTTGGTTCCATTCCTTACCCTCCTCAATCCGCAACCCAATTCCACCCCACTCAACTCATTCCACATTCTCTTCCACACCTTCCCCACCGACACTTCGTCACTCTTAACGTATGCTCTTCCTCTAACCACGTGCAACGTTGCACCACACCTTATCGCAATAATTCATTCCACTCCGCCCTATAACTGTACATTCATTCTGCTGTTTGTTCGTTTCACGTCACAGCCATGCAGGTAAGATGTCTGTCATCTCGACTGCTAGTGATACGAGGCCGTTGGGATCCAGCACGACGTTCCATATTACCCTCCTGAACCCACCGATTCCATATTCTGCTAACAGTCATTGGATCTCGACCAACACGAGCAGCAATGTCGCAATACGATGAATCGCAATCGCGATAGCCTACAATCCAACCTGTATCAAAGTCGGAAACGTGATGGTACGTATTTCTCCTCCTTACACGAGGCATCACAACAACGTTTCACCAGGCAACGCGGGTCAACTGCTGTTTGTGTATGAGAAATCGGTTGGAAACTTTCTTCATGTCAGCACGTTGTAGGTATCGCCACTGGCGCCAACCTTGCTCTGAAAAGCTAATCATTTGCATATCACAGCATCTTCTTCCTGTCGGTTAAATTTCAATGACAGTATACTGAAATAACTCGAGCGTTGAGAATAAATCTACATCTACCCACTTGCTTCACAAGTCATCATATGGTGTATGGACGCGGGGAACCTTGTACCAGTACCAGTCATTCCCTTAATTGTTGCACTAGTATATGGAGCGAGTATTGCATTAACCCGAGCAAATCTACATCTACACACTTGCTTCACGAGTCACCATATGGTGCATGGACGCGGGGAACCTAGTACCAGTACCAGTCATTCCCTTACTTGTTGCACTAGTATATGGAGCAACGGAAAAACGACTACCTAGATGGCTCTGTGAGAGCTCTAATTTCTCTCATATTGTCTTCGCGATCGTTACGCGAAATGTTCAATTGCGGCAGTAGAATCGTTCTGCAGTCAGCTGCAAATGCCGGTTCTCTAAATTCTCTCAGTAGTGTTTCGCAAAAACAACGTCGCCTTCCCTCCTGGGATTCCCATTTGAGTTAACGAAGCATCCCCATAATACTCGAGTGCAGATCAAATTTACCGGTTACAGATGTAGCACCATACCTCTTAAATGCTTCGACGTCGTCCTATAATCCGATCTGGCGTGAATCCCAAACACTCGAGCAGTACTCAAGAATAGGTCTCACTAGTCTACGATAAGCGGCTCCTTTATTGATTAGCAACACTTTTCTAAAGTTATCTCAATAAACTGAAGTCGACCATTGGCCTTCGGTACTGCCATCCATTTCATATCGCTTTGCAACGTTAAGCATAGATGTTTAATGGACATGACTGTGTCAAGCAGCACCCCTCTAATACCGTATTCTAACATTGCAGGATTTATTTTCCCACTCATCTGCACTAGGCTAAATTCTTCTACATTTAGTGCAAGCTGCCATTCACCTCATCAAATAGAAATTCGCTCTTAGTCCTCTTATATCCTACACTTACTCAGCAACTATCTTTTTCATATAATACAGCGTCATCAGTAATCATTCGCAAATTGCTTTTATGAGAATAGATAACAAGAGCGGTCCTACCACAGTTCCGTGTGGCACTCTGGACGATACTCTCGTCACATATCTGGGAACCTACTGCGTGTACTCGGACCTTCGTTAATAGTCTGTAGTGGGCAACCCTATAAAATGCTTTCCGGAGATTTAGGAATACGAGTATGTAATATGCCTGTTGTCCTTAAAGAACGGTTCGCAGGATATCATGCGAAAAATGCGCAAGCTGACCTTGGAACGAGTGATGATTTCTAAAAATGGCTCTGAGACTTAACTTCTGCGGTCATCAGTCGCGTAGAACTTAGAACTACTTAAACCTAACCAACCCACGGACATCACACACATCCATACCCGAGGCAGGATTGGAACCTGCGACCGGAGCGGTCGTTCGGCTCCAGACTGTAGCGGCTAGAACCGCACGGCCACTTCGGCCGGCGATGATTTCTAAATCCGTGCTTATTTGTACACAGAAGCTTTCCTTCGTCAATGAAATGATGTATGCTCGAAGTTACAATATGTTCAAGAATTATGAAGGAAACACCTGTGCTTTTTTCCAGTCGCTTGGGACTTGGTGCTAGGAGAGAGTTTGGCTATAAATGCAAGCTTAGTGAGTAGCCAATGCCGTAGAGCACTCTCTGTAAAATCGAACTGGGGTTATATCAGCACTTGGCTATTAATCGCCATGATGTTGTTTTCTGCGTTTTGCGACACTCCTATGATTGCTACTTTTGTGTCCTTTCGATCGGAAATCACTTTCTTAATAGTGTTTCGATCACAATCACTAAGGACGCGAAGCGAAATGTAGTGTGAGGAGGGCTATGCGAGAGGCGTTCAATGAATTCGAAAGTAAAGTTCTATGTACTGACTTGGCAGAAAATCCTAAGAAATTTTGGTCTTATGTCAAAGCGGTAGGTGGATCAAAACAAAATGTCCAGACACTCTGTGACAAAAATGGTACTGAAACAGAGGATGACAGACTAAAGGCCGAAATACTAAATGTCTTTTTCCAAAGCTGTTTCACAGACTGCACTGTAGTTCCTTCTTTAGATTGTCGCACAGATCACAAAATGGTAGATATCGAAATAGCCGACAGAGGGATAGAGAAACAATTAAAATCGCTCAAAAGAGGAAAGGCCGCTGGACCTGATGGGATACCAGTTCGATTTTACACAGAGTACGCGAAGGAACTTGCCCCCATTCTTGCAGCGGTGAACCGTACGTCTCTAGAAGATGGTAGAGCTCCAAAGGATTGGAAAAGGGCACAGGTCATTCCCGTTTTCAAGAAGGGACGTCGAACAGATGTGCAGAACTATACACCTGTATCTCTAACGTCTATCAGTTCTAGAATTTTGGAACACGTATTATGTTCGAGTATAATGACTTTTATGGAGTCTAGAAATCTACTCTGTAGGAATCAGCATGGGTTTCGAAAAAGACGATCGTGTGAAACCCAGCTCGCGCTATTCGTCCACGAGACTCAGAGGGCCATAGACAAGGGTTCCCAGGTAGATGCCGTGTTTCTTGACTTCCGCAAGGCGTGCGATACAGTTCCTCACAGTCGTTTAATGAACAAAGTAAGAGCATATGGACTATCAGACCAATTGTGTGATTGGATTGAAGAGTTCCTAGATAACAGAACGCAACATGTCATTCTTAATGGAGAGAAGTCTTCAGAAGTAAGAGTGATTTCAGGTGTGCCGCAGGGGAGTGTCATAGGACCGTTGCTATTCACAGTATACATAAATGACCTTGTGGATGACATCGGAAGTTCACTGAGGCTTTTTGCGGATGATGCTGTGGTATATCGAGAGGTTGTAACAATGGAAAATTGTACTGAAATGCAGGAGGATCTGCAGCGAATTGACGCATGGTGCAGGGAATGGCAATTGAATCTCAATGTAGACAAGTGTAATGTGCTGCGAATACATAGAAAGAAAGATCCCTTATCATTTAGCTACAATATAGCAGGTCAGCAAGTGGAAGCAGTTAATTTCATAAATTATCTGGGAGTACGCATTAGGAGTGATTTAAAATGGAATGATCGTATAAAGTTGATCGTCGGTAAAGCAGATGCCAGACTGAGATTCATTGGAAGAATCCTAAGGAAATGCAATCCGAAAACAAAGGAAGTAGGTTACAGTACGCTTGTTCGTCCACTGCTTGAATACTGCTCAGCAGTGTGGGATCCGTACCAGATATGGTTGATAGAAGAGGTAGAGAAGATCCAACGGAGAGCAGCGCGCTTCTTTACAGGATCATTTAGTAATCGCGAAAGCGTTACGGAGATGATAGATGAACTCCAGTGGGAGACTCTGTAGGAGAGACGCTCAGCATCTCGGTACGGGCTTTTGTTGAAGTTTCGAGAACATACCTTCACCAAGGAGTCAAGCAGTATATTGCTCCCTCCCACGTATTTCTCGCGAAGAGACCATGAGGATAAAATCAGAGAGATTAGAGTCCACACAGTGGCATACCGACAATCCATCTTTCCACGAACAATACGAGACTGGAAAAGAAGGGAGAACCGATAGAGTTACTCAAGGTACCCTCCGCCACACACCGTCAGGTGGCTTGCGGAGTATGGATGTAGATGTAGGCAGCCACCTCTATAAGGGAGGGCAAAGAAAACCTGCATTGTCAGTAGGGCACTCTTTGCCTCCAGTCATGAGCGCGACAGTTCAGGGTGTGCACGCTGTTCCGTCTGTCAAGAGCCTCGAAGGCCCATTTGGAGCGTAGGCAGCGCATGAGTTGTTAACGGCAAGAAGGGTAGACAGCGCGCTCCCAAGTGATTTACATCGCAGCGACGTCAATCGATCAGTCAGCCACTACCCTGAGACACTACATCCAAATCTACATCTACATCTACATCTATAGGCCTGTTCCGCAAGTCACCTGACGGTGTGTGGCTCAAGGTACATCTGGTACCACTAATTGATCCCCCTTTCGTGTTCCATTCGCGAATGGCGCTTGGGAAGAATGACTGTCCGTAAGCCTCTGTATTAGCTCTAATTTCTCGAATTTTCTTATTGTGGTCATTGCCCGAGACTCATGTGGCAGGAAGTGGTATGATGTTCGAGTCTTCCCGGAATGTTCTCTCACGGAATTTCAACGGTAAAACTCTCGTGATGAATAACTCCTGTGTCGTAGCTTTTGCCATTGGAGTTTGTTGAACATCTCTCCGGCCGAGGTGGCCAAGCGGTTCTAGGCACTACAGTCTGGAACCGCGCGACCGCTACGGTCGCAGGTTCGAATCCTGCCTCGGGCATGGATGTGTGTGCTGTCCTTAGGTTAGTTAGGTTTAAGTAGTTCTAAGTTCTAGGGGACTGATGACCATAGATGTTAAGTCCCATAGTGTTCAGAGCCATTTGAACCATTTTTTGAATGAAAAACTAGGCTCTGCTGAAGGTAACATCTATCAAACTCTGGCTCGCAAAGCTTGTGAGTTCTCAAGAAAAACAGTGGTTGTAGAACGGGTGACTAATTGTAAAGCCGGCCGCGGTGGTCTAGCGGTTCTAGGCGCTCAGTCCGGAGCCGCGCGACTGCTACGGTCGCAGGTTCGAATCCTGCCTCGGGCATGGCTGTGTGTGATGTCCTTAGGTTAGTTCTAAGTTCTAGGGGACTGATGACCTCCGAAGTTAAGTCCCATAGTGCTCAGAGCCATTTGAACCATTAGAATTTTGAGCATCTCCGTAACTCTCTCGCGCCAGCTAAACGATCTTTGTTGGACGTTGGCCTGGTAAGGACTCCAGCTTGATGAATAATAAATACTCAAGGATGCTATTTTTTCTAAAACTGACATGCTGAGACCGTACTGTGTACAATTAATGTAGATTGATGCTTACAAAGAAGAAGACAGCAACCAGCCACTATTAATAGTGCTATTTATTTAAGTAAATAGCGCCGTAACCGGTTTCGAACTGACAAGTTCATCATCAGACGGCTCTTCACAAGATTCAGAAGATGCACTTTACATAATCGTGTTTGTGTGAAACGGCAATCTTTGTGTCAAATTCACATGTGGCAAATACTTTTTGGTGTGTGTGTGGTGCTTTGTACAATATGGTGGTATGCAAATCATATAAGTGCTGCATATACTTTGCAATATTTCAAAATACAATCTTGCAAGTTCGCAACAAAATTTCGCGGAATTTTCTATGGCACCAACACACCAAGAACATTTCGCTACAGTGGGAGAATAATAATGGAAAACTCACGATTATGTAAAGTGCGTCTTGCGAATCTTGTGAACAGCCGTCTGATGATGAACTGGTTAGTTCGAAACCGGTTACGGCGCTATTTACTTAAATAAATAGCAACATTAATAGTGGCTGATTGCTGTCTTCTTCTTTGTAAGAATCAACCTACATTAATACTCAAGAATCTGTCGCACAAATGTTTTGAAAGTTCTTCCTTCGTAGATAAATTACATTTCGCTAAGATTCATCCTATGAAACTGTCTGACATCTGTTTTTCCTACTATTTGTTTTTATGTGGTCATTCCACTTAAGGTCACTCTGGATGATTACTCGTTGATATTTTATGGTACTTACTGTTTTCACTAATTTGTCGTCAACAGCGTAAGAGGACGTTATTGAATTTATTTTCCTATTTAAGTGCAACATGTTACATTTATTTACTTTCACCACTGTTCTTGCACCACTCTGCATCTCGTTCTGCAAATCGCTCCAGTCTTGTGGTGTTGCTACCTTGTTACAGACAACCGCGTCATCTGCGAACAGTCTTATTGTGCTTCCGACGTTGTCGACTATCTATCAATTTTGTTCTGTAAAGAGCGACTTGCTCAGATCTATCTGCAATAAAGTCTTGAATCCATTCGCGAATATGACCCCATACTCGGTAAGCTCGTACTGCTGTCACCAAGAGGCAATGCTGGACTGTGTTAAGTGCCTTCCTGAACTCATGGAACAAGGCATCGATTAAGCGTCGAGGTCTACAGCCCCTCGTAGCGGTCGCCAGTAGTCACCAAGGTCAGACGACAACTATCCGTAAACTGCAGCTCACAGGTATGCGAAGGAGAGTGCAAAAGGACTGTGCGCTGATGTCCTCCAGGTAACTGCAAGGGCTGTATCGTCCCAGATTGTACGCAGACATCTCTACACGGACAATTTGGCCGCTGGAAATCCATACCAAGTGTTCTTTTGTTTCACGCAACGTTCTGGGTTAATGAATAGCGTGCGTGCCTGGAGGACGTCGCTGGGCACAAAATTAATTAGACTTCTGCGAGATTTTATTGTTGGCCTACAGGAAACTAGACTGTCCATCAGAATAATTGCTCAACACGTTGCACCAGTGATGTAAACTGTTTATCAGTGTTGACGCACCTGGGCCAAAGATGGTGCTTACACCTGTCGTCCCTATACCAGACGGCAGTAGCTACAGATTGACACCTGAGTCATCGCAAATGATTGGCACTCACTGCTCGTCACAAGGGACCGTGGCTCACATGAAATCAATGCCGCACCATAAGTGTTAGTTTGATCCATCAGGAACCGTTTGCTGGGGTTTGGGTTAACAGAAAGTGTGCCATGCCTGAGTATTCGACTCATATCATCGTTCAGCTCGCCTCCCAAGCTGCAGCGAAAGTCGCCATTGAGGGACGAATGACACAAGGTTGTATTTAGTGATGGTGGCATATTCTGTCCTTACATCCTTTAGCGTCGTTTGTAAGTCCACCGTCAACCACGAGGACGACAGATGCGGGAGAGTATTAGCCAGCAATACACAGGTCTAACTCCGGACACGATTCTGTAGGGAGACACAACACAGAATGACCGTAACCTTATGCTCGACACTTTCTCGCAAATTAAACTGTGCGCGGGACCGGGACTCGAATCTCGGACCTTTGCCTACCGACTGACTCTCCAAGCACGACTCACGACTCTCTTCACAGCTTTACTTCCGCCAGTAACTGATCTCCTTGATGAGCTCTGTCGGCAGAGCACTTGCTGTGAAAGACAAAGGACCCAGTTTCGACTCCAAGTCTTTCACATAGTTTTAATCAAGTAGGAAGTTTCAAATTGGCACACACTCCATTGCAGAATGAAAATGCACTCTGAATACCCATACAGCATTTGTTGAGGGATTATTTAAAACTGGAACATCATCCAGCGAGAAAACGACTGAGCACACGTTACTCGCCTTATACAATGCGCTGACTAAGATGTTCGACAGTTCTCCTGGCTTTCAGATTTGTTAGATATGTCTTCCGATAAGTACGTCATTATTGGACCCACATGGCTCGATATGTGTAGTCTGCAATTGCCCTTGACCAATTTTGACAACTGGTGGTAAAGGTGTGATACATTATTTTTAAAGGTGACATCCGATATGTCTCTGGCTACCAGTACCAGAGACCAACGACACGTTTTCGGCCACACTAGCACAACAAACCATACAAAAATTATGCGTTTTGGAGAGATCTTTCATTTGGCATGTCACTGGAACTGTATCATTTCGTAATAAGCAAGGATAAATACGAAAACCACCAAATTTGGCATGTCAGCTTCGCGAACACTGAAATCAGCATGGCAACTGGTTCTTCTGTTAGGCAGTCACAGCACGGGGCACATAAACGAGGTGTCACACACTGAATATATTAATTGAATTGCTACTCATTACCCTCGCAGCAATTTAAACTATGCTATTAGGTCCCAGTCTAACCACAACTTCGTAATTCGTGACATAATCGGGGGGGGGGGGGGGGGGGGAGGGGGGCGAAACAGTCAAATATTTCTGACAACTAAAATTATTAACAGGAAAGGGAGTAAATAAATTCAGGACTGTTTGCGCCATGTCTAGCACGCAGACGGTTATACAGGGTGTTTCAAAAATGACCGGTATATTTGAAACGGCAATAAAAACTAAACGACCAGCGATAGAAATACACCGTTTGTTGCAATATGCTTGGGACAACAGTACATTTTCAGGCAGACAAACTTTCGAAATTACAGTAGTTACAATTTTCAACAACAGATGGCGCTGCGGTCTGGGAAACTCTATAGTACGATATTTTCCACATATCCACCATGCGTAGCAATTATATGGCGTAGTCTCTGAATGAAATTACCCGAAACCTTTGACAACGTGTCTGGCGGAATGGCTTCACATGCAGATGAGATGTACTGCTTCAGCTGTTCAATTGTTTCTGGATTCTGGCGGTACACCTGGTCTTTCAAGTGTCCCCACAGAAAGAAGTCACAGGGGTTCATGTCTGGCGAATAGGGAGGCCAATCCACGCCGCCTCCTGTATGTTTCGGATAGCCCAAAGCAATCACACGATCATCGAAATATTCATTCAGGAAATTAAAGACGTCGGCCGTGCGATGTGGCCGGGCACCATCTTGCATAAACCACGAGGTGTTCGCAGTGTCGTCTAAGGCAGTTTGTACCGCCACAAATTCACGAAGATAGCGTGATGCAGTAATCGTTTCGCATCTGAAAAATGGGCCAATGATTCCTTTGGAAGAAATGGCTGCCCAGACCAGTACTTTTTGAGGATGCAGGGACGATGGGACTGCAACATGGGGCTTTTCGGTTCCCCATATGCGCCAGTTCTGTTTATTGACGAAGCCGTCCAGGTAAAAATAATCTTCGCCAGTAAACCAAATGTTGCCCACATGCATATCGCCGTCATTAATCCTGTGCACTATATCGTTAGCGAATGTCTCTCGTGCAGCAATGGTAGCAGTGCTGAGGGGTTGCCGCGTTTGAATTTTGTATGGATAGAGGTGTAAACTCTGGCGCATGAGACTATACGTGGACGTTGGCGTCATTTGGACCGCAGCTGCAACACGGCGAACGGAAACCCGAGGCCGCTGTTGGATCACCTGCTGCACTAGCTGCGCGTTGCCCTCTGTGGTTGCCGTACGCGGTCGCCCTACCTTTCCAGCACGTTCATCCGTCACGTTCCCAGTCCGTTGAAATTTTTCAAACAGATCCTTTGTTGTATCGCTTTTCGGTCCTTTGGTTACATTAAACCTCCGTTGAAAACTTCATCTTGTTGCAACAACACTGTGTTCTAGGCGGTGTAATTCCAACACCAGAAAAATCCTCTGTTCTAAGGAATAAACCATTTTGTCTACAGCACACTTGCACGTTGTGAAGAGCACACGCTTACAGCAGAAAGACGACGTACAGAATGGCGCACCCACAGACTGCGTTGTCTTCTATATCTTTCACATCACTTGCAGCGCCATCTGTTGTTGAAAATTGTAACTACTGTAATTTCGAAAGTTTGTCCGCCTGAAAATGTACTGTTGTCCCAAGCATATTGCAACAAACGGTGTATTTCTATCGCTGCTCGTTTAGTTTTTATTGCCGTTTCAAATATACCGGTCATTTTTGAAACACCCTGTAACTGTCTTGGTGTGTATGGAGGCCCAAGAATCTACTGTAAAACATCTTTGTAAACAACGTTCCGAGAATCTTGTTCTCTGAATATATGTAGAGATTTCTGGCCCTCGGTACACGCAAAAAGCTAACGCAGAGTTCTCCGTATGAAAAACATGGTATACCCAGATAAATACCTGCCACTTTCAACGTTTGTCCTTGGCTGTTATCATACTGATTGAAAAGACCATTTTCAAACAGTACTGCAAGCCTTTCAAACCAGTTGGGACGATAGGAATTCGTGGTATCAGTACCTTATCTCCTTTGGTCCCGTAGGTGATGTTGGCGGCCTGCACGATATACCTTCTCAGCTCCTTAATGTGTAGCTTGGCACCATTACCCAATCTTGGCGCATCTATGTTACGATCAATATGACAGGTACACTCACATTCAGTTCCAATTTGTGGGACGGCATCCCCGACAGCTCTAGTGAGTTTAGAAACTGTACAGGGTGTGTAGTAGCGTCGTCTCTTGTCATCACTGAATCGACTGATGTAAGAGGTGGTCACCTTACCAGGTACATGATCAAGCATTTCTTTATTGATGTTTACCATCGATTCACTCGTGGGTGCTAATATGCCTATGCTAAACCTTAATGCATTCAATTGATGATTAACTTTCATGGATAACTTTTTAGTCACGTTACCAATCCCGTGGGAATAGTAGTCACGTTGACCATCCAATGGGAACAGCGACCTTTTCTTTCAGAATGCCTGTGTGTAGCCTATGTGTTAATTCAGGGTACAGGCTATGTCCATGCTAAAGTTCACCCAAATCCATCCAGTCATTTCACAGTGAAAGAGAGGCAACTCGACGAAGAAACAAATAAGCAATTTCTAGTTCCGAAGAAAGAAAATAAGCAATTTATAGTTCGATGCAGTGCAAATTTTATCATATTTGTACATGCAATAATGTCATCTGCCTTCACGTGTCTGCTTGTTACCAGCGGATACGCTCACATATCATAATCAAATCCAGCCTCACTAAAGGCCTACCACGTTCTACGAGGGTAAGTCAATTATTATCCGCGATTTAGTTAAATTTTTGTTTATTTTGGTAGTACTGTCGTTTTACGTTGATGACGAGTGCTTTGTTTATTTGTTGTTTATCTTTGCAGCCTTCAAGCTGCTAGGTTAGTTTCGTTATAGCTGCCGTGCTGTTAGTCGTGGCTGCTCTGCTGTATATTTGCACCAAAGAAGAGTAACGTTCAGTGATCCGTTTTTTGTGGTCGGAAGGCATATCAGGGGCCGAAATTCATCGAAAACTTTCGGTACAGTACGGGAGCAGTGTTTTACCACAACGGAGTGTCTACGAATGGATTTAAAAATTCCGAAATGATCGCACAAGTGTTACGCACGATGAAGGAGCCGGACGACCGTTTACCGTCACAAATGAAGAAACTATTGAGCTTTCGCGTGAAATGATTCTCTTAGACAGCGGATTAAGTATTGACGAAGTTAAACATCGTCTGCAAATTAGTCACGGTTCTGCCTACGAAACCATCCACTACAGACTAGGGTTTCATAAAGCTATGGTAACGAAGGGGACAACTTCTTAGACAGGATCATTACTGTTGACGAAACATGGATCCATCATTAGAGCCAGAGAGTAAACGGCAGAGTATGGAACGGAAACATCCAAATTCGCTGTGCAAGAAAAAGTTCAAGACCCAACCGTCCGCAGGAAAACTGATGCTTACGGTTGTTTGGGACTCACAAGGTCCAGTCATTAATTTGTTCTTGCTCATAGCAGTCAACGACCCTGAGATCAACGGCCTATCGTTTTAATGTATCTTGCAACCATTACATGCAAGAGGTGTTGCAAATGATTCGCTCATTCGTCTCCAAACAATGATACTGGCGCTCTTTGCCTGTCAGATATTGGCCCCATGCTCAATAATTAGGTGTTTACCCATCTTATGATGATGCGTTCGTCTCCAGGAACGTTATAAAAATAAACTACAACTTTAGGTAAAAACTGAGGTGCAACGCGTCAGGTGGGCGTTGTGTTGGTAGCAGAGGGTGTTTTGAAACTGCGCTGCGGTTCCAAAAACCTAACGAATAGAACCAGACGAGTGGAAACACTACAGCCCTGCACGTTTCCTTCTTTACTGGCCAACGAAGTTATCACCTTGCGTAAAGGCAGCGCCGGCCGCCGCCGTCACCCCAGCCAGCGCCGCTATAAGGCGCCGCTCACGATCGGCCGGGTCCTGACCGCAGGATTAGAGGGGAGAGGGACTCACGCCGCCGCGCAGGAGCTTCCCGACCGACTGCGACGCCGGAGCCTGCTGGCGGCGCGCCAAGCGGAAGCTCCTATCTCCTAGAGGCATCTCGCCGCTCAAATTAGAACTCAAACGTGTCGATCGGAAGCTGTGAAGCCGGCGTATTTGCTCTGAAACATCTGAAAATACAGATCGTCGTAATAAAAGCACCTTCTACGTCTTCTTTTGGTGCGTCCGTCTCCTTCTACACTTCTGTAGTAATTTTTGTGCGATGCTTTGCTAAAACAATGGCCGAATAATTAACAGGATACGTTCCTTAACACAAGTGAAAATGTGAACGTTGTCGCAGAATTTTCGAGGAGTTAATTTCTGAGAAAAGTGTTTGTGCCATGATTTCTTACAACAGCAGAAGGAATACAGGGTTGTAAGAGAGGAGACTGCAATAATTGAGAAAACTATCGTGGAGTAAATTTTCTTAACAATTGTCACACACTGTCCGCACAAGTTGAAATTAGCAGACTCACTACTACTAGAAGAGTAGAATGGACTTACGAAGGGAAGAGCTTGTAGTGACAATAGTCACGTAATAAGAGAAATTATCAGTTTGTATGTTTGTGGGTGAAGTTGACGATTATTCCAAAACCACCTAGAGCCAGTCATTGGGTTTTGTACCTACCTCCGTAGCCGAGGTCGCTAACGTACGCTGGTGCGGTGGCGCTCGATTGGAGGTAAGCCAATTCGTATCCTGGAGGTGGGCGAAATTTCCATGGTTAGCGAAGGTAGGAGTGGTGGTGGCGTAAAGTTCCTGATCACCAGTCCTGGATTAAACTGCAAACCTCTCCGCTGTGTCTCATGAAGTGAGGGCATGTAACGATGGTGATCCGCCCGTCGGATGGAGACTCGGCGGTCCCTTTGATGTCTATTCGGGAGGAGTGGGCTATGTGCCTCCTCTCTTTTATGTCATACAGCACAACGTTATGCTACACTACAGCCGGCCGTTGTGACCGAGCGGTTATAGGCGCTTCAGTCCGGAACCGCGCTGCTGCTACGGTCGCAGGTTCGAATCCTGCCTCGGGCATGGCTGTGTGATGTCCTTAGCTTAGTTAGGTTTAAGTAGTTCTAAATCTAGGGGACTGATGACTTCAGATGTTAAGTCCCATAGTGCTTAGAGCCTTTTGAACTACACTGCACACACCCATATTATAATCAGGTATACATTCATTCAAACAAATAATTAAATAAAATAAAAATTGGTTACAGCACGTCGACTGGAATGCAGAAGGAGGAATAACACAAACAATATTGAAAAAGAGGGTCCCAGAAGTCTCCCTTGATTAAAAACATTTATAAGGCAAAAAATACGACAGATAAAGAAATCTTTTTTTATCTAGAATTTCATGTGACACATTCAGCTTTTTGTGCACACACATAGTTACTGTTACTTTGTTTGTTACAGGACCCAACGACGCAACAGCAGGAGAACCGGACACCTATTGAAAACATCACGTACTAAACCAGGACGAAGTCCAGTGTGTCCTCTGGCAACACGAGACAGTCACCAAAAACAGCCCAGAGAAAATTCCGGGCGGCTTACCATAACAGCTACCGGATGTTAAAAATATGAAGATGTAAACGCGAGGTTTAAGACACAGAACGCGTCTGTGGTACCCTGCAACCTGCAGGCCTAGACCTAGTGCCGCCTCGTACCAATACCCCTCTTGCTATGTTACAGTTATTTATCATGCCATTCTGGACTTAATTTTCTAACAAGATGGTGGCGATTTGGATACAACATTTCCGGGAAGGTGAACTGGGCGTCGTGGTCTCATCAGCTGACCTCCGCGGTCACTGAACGTAACATCACTGGATTTATTCCTTTGGGATTATGTCAAGGACCAGGTTTACCAAACACGAGTGAACCGCATCACAGACTTACGGCGCAGTATTACAGACATCAAAACATTCATCCCTCACGAGATGTTGGAGCTGGAATGTCGTCTGGATATCCTTCTGGCAACGAAAGGAGCACGCGTCAAAATTTCTTAACTGTATGTGCACACGAAAATTAGAACATGTTATCTGCACTTCAAAATAAAATATATGTGTCTATGTGTCATATTTTCTGTCGTATGCATATTTGTAATCAGGGAAAGACTTTTGGGACAGCCTGTGTAGACCATAAGGAAACGGAGATCTTGGAAGAACTCGGAAGAAACGGCTAGACTGAGATGGCAATAGGCGAGGGGCCTAATCCTTGAAGTCAAAAACAAGAAGATTATTTCTTAAATTTCTTTTCAGTCATCTTGATAAGGATCAGGGGCCCCTATTCGACCTTCAGTATAATTACTTTGTGTAGAAATCCACTTATCATAGCTTAGGTGTTCGGTTCAAGAGTGCACAACCGTAAGCCTTTATGTAACGTCGTGTATTACCCCGCTGTTTGACACTTCAGCTTTCATCTTGCTTACGCCGCGACTCCGATGCAACTGCTCAATTTATCTCTTTACGTGTTCTATAGATACCCGACAAGCTGACAAGTGCGAGAATTATCGCACAATCAGCTTAACAGCTCATGCATCGAAGCTGCTTACAAGAATAATATAGCCGGCCGCGGTGGCCGTGCGGTTCTAGGCGCTCCATTCCGGAGCCGCGCTGCTGCTACGGTCGTAGGTTCGAATCCTGCCTCGGGCATGGGTGTGTGTGACGTCCTTAGGTTAGTTAGGTTTAAGTAGTTCTAAGTTCTAGGGGACTGATGACCACAGCAGTTGAGTCCCATAGTGCTCAGAGCCATTTGAACCATTTAGCCAAGAATAATATACAGAAGACTGGAAAGGAAAATTGAGAATGTGCTTGGTGACAATCAGTTTGGCTTTAGGAAAAGTAAAGGGACGAAAGAGGCAAGTCTGACGTTACGGCTAATAATGGAAGCAAGGCTAAAGAAAAATCAAGACACTTTCATAGGATTTGTCGACCTGGAAAAAGCGTTCGACAATATAAAATGGTGCAAGCTGTTCGAGATCCTGAAAAATAGGGGTAAGCTATACGGAGAGACGGGTCATATACAATATGTACAACAACCAAGAGGGAATAATAAGAGTGGACGATCAAGAACGAAGTGCTCGTATTAAGAAGGGTGTAAGACAACACTGTAGCTTTTCGCCCCTACTCTTCAATCTGTACATCAAGGAAGCAATGATGGAAATAAAAGAAAGGTTCAGGAGTGGAATTAAAATACAAGGTGAAAGATATCAATGATACGATTCGCTGATGACATTGCTATCCTGAGTGAAAGTGAAGAAGAATTAAATGATCTGCTGAACGGAATGAACAGTCTAATGAGTACACAGTATGGTTTGAGAGTAAATCGGAGAAAGACGAAGGTAATGAGAAGTAGTAGAAATGAGAACAGCGAAAAACTTAACATCAGGATTGATGGTCACGAAGTCAATGAAGTTAAGGAATTCTGCTACCTAGGCAGTAAAATAACCAATGACGGACGGAGCAAGGAGGACATCAAAAGCAGACTCGCTATGGCAAAAAAGGCGCTTCTGGCCAAGAGAAGTCTACTAATATCAAATACCGGCCTTAATTTGAGGAAGAAATTTCTGAGGATGTACGTCTGGAATACAGCATTGTATGGTAGTGAAACATGGACTGTGGGAAAACCGGAACAGAAGAGAATCGAAGCATTTGAGATGTGGTGCTATAGACGAATGTTGAAAATTAGGTGGACTGATAAGGTAAGGAATGAGGAGGTTCTACGCAGAATCGGAGAGGAAAGGAATATGTGGAAAACACTGATAAGGAGAAGGGACAGGATGATAGGACATCTGCTAAGACATGAGGGAATGACTTCCATGGTACTAGAGGGAGCTGTAGAGGGCAAAAACTGTAGAGGAAGACAGAGATTGGAATACGTCAAGCAAATAATTGAGGACGTAGGTTGCAAGTGCTACTCTGAGATGAAGAGGTTAGCACAGGAAAGGAATTCGTGGCGGGCCGCATCAAACCAGTCAGTAGACTGATGACAAAAAAAAAAAAACCAACTCATCAGCAGTAGAATTCCAAAATTCGTTTGTGACTGTGTATATGAGCTAATTATATATGAATGCGTGGTATCTGTTCTTTCCGACATGACTAAAAGAACGAGCACCGCGTGGAAACCGCATTTGTGATATGGGGACTGCCGTTAGGTGGCGCTGGTTAAAGCAACTGCCTAGTAAGCAAGAGATCCTGGGTTCGAATCCTGGTCCGGCACACATTTTCACTCATTGCTACTGATTCCGCATAAAGTCCCTATGCAGCTGAGATCAATAGTCCTTTCCCTTTCCTTTCTTGTGCTTCCCTCCTCTACCTTTTATTTACATAACGTCGTTTGAGATTATTACGATGAAATTGTAAACGGCCCAGCATAATAAACTACTAGTCAGTAAAATGGTAGCATTGGAAAGGATAGCAAATGAAGAAATTTTTCTTACCGTTTGAGTAATAGAGTAATAAAGAAAGCATGAACAAATTTGTAGGTCGTTTGGGACTTTCAGAGTCGCGAAACTTAGTACACAGACCTACCATCTCTGGCAGCAACAATGGCTGTAACAAGGATGGACATCGAGTTGAACTAACATGAATGACAGATATGAGCACGTCATTCTGTTCTCCTTCAACTCTCTGCCAGAGTTCATCAATCACAGTTGCTAGTTGCTGTGCTGAAAGTCCGTGGTGCCTCTCTCATCGTTCCACTGATCACGGGAACTCTTGCCTTGCTGCGGACAAGTCCATTTCCTGATGCAGCTGTACTACCCTGCACAGCCGTCCTAAAATATGTCTGTCCTCTCAGGTACTAGTCGCGTGGTGCCACAGAGACCTGGCGCGGCGTTGACTGTAGCCCTCATGCAGCCGCCGGCAGTCGTTGGAACCTGACCTACACGAGCAGCAATATCGTAAGAGCCACAAACCACAATCACGCCATTTTCATATCCAGTCATCTAGTCCATTTAGTACAAATCTGACGTCTGTTACATTTCGCTTGCACGCTGGTCTTGCAGTTTCAATCGCGAGCACCGTTTTCAGGATGTAACGGAAATATATGGCCAAACTTTCAGAAACCATTCCTCACATGTAGGGGAAGAAAATATGTTATACGGGTATGGGTCTGGAATGATTTATTTCCATGTTAAATATAGGTTTCTACAACTCTTCAACATATTAATCATGGGGAGTACACAGGAAAAAAACGCATTGGCACAGTATGAATCACTTTCTTAAATGAAATGTTCAAAATTGCCTCCGCTAGCACGATATACCCATCAAACCGCCGTCGCATTAAATCACTGATTCGAGTACATCCCTGGAGAACTGCATATGGTTTCACAACCTTTCACAATACAGGCACGAGGGCCTCATACCGGGATTCCGCAGACACGACCTTTCAAATGCCCCCACAAATAAAAACACTAGTGGATTCAGTTCTGAGAAGCGTGGAGCCAAGTAATTGGTTCACCTCTCCATAGCCATCTGTCACGGAATCTGTTATCTAGAAGCCTACGAAAATTAACATTGAATTAAGGAAGAGTTCTATCGTGCATGAAGTACACGTTTTGACGAATTTATAAAAACGTATGTTCTAGCAGAAGAAGTAGATTTTTCTCTAAGAAATCATGGTAAGTGTCACCGTTGAGGTTGAACGGAAGAAAATAAGGCCCTAACAGCCACCAACAATTCCAGCACAAACGTTGATAGTAAAAGTTTGTTAATGACGTGATTGCAAAATTTCGTGAGGATTCTCGACAACCTGTTATAAAGAATAGGACTGGATCAAAAAATGAACCTTGTGGTAATCCCTTCGTGATAACTCAATTGTCACTCAATGTTTTTCTCTTCACAACATTGTTTGAATTATTCAACACTACTTTTTGCATTCAGTTTGTTAAGTACGAGGATTGGAACTTTACAGTGGCAACTATTTATTTACAGCTCGTACAAAATAGATAAGTGTTTCAAAGTTTTACTGACCTTCAAAGTAGTGACCAGCATTGTGTATAACCCGTTGCCAGCGATGTGAAAGTGGTAGGATACTCTTAGCAGTGCCAGTTGTCTTGACAGATAGAGCGGCGCGATCTATTGTAGCAGTTCCGAAGCGAATGCTATAAAGTGTTTCCTTTAGTTTAGTAATCGAATTGAACTCACGAGGGCTTAAGTCAGGGGAGTGCAGTAGGTGGTATAGCACTTAGCAACCCCATCAGTCAAACAAATCAGTAACAGCCTGCACTGTACGTGCTTGATCCATGTCCTTCAAAATTATGGTCAGGTCCTGCAGAAAGTGTCATGACTTCTCCCTCTAAGCTGGACGTAGGTTGTGTTCCAAAAATAAACAGGGTAGAGAAAGAAGTAATGACACTTTCTGCAGGACCTGACCATCATTTTGCAGGACAATGCTCAAGCACGTACAGTGCAAGCTGTTACCTGATTTGTTTGACTGATGGGGCTGTTAAGTGCTATATCACCTACTGCACTCCCCTTGTGAGTTCAACTCGATTTCTAAACTGAAGGAAACTCTTCACGGCATTCGCTTCAGAACTGCTACACATTCGTCGGGCAACAGACCGTGCCGCTCGAATTGTCAATACAACTGGCACTGGTAAGAGCTTCCTGCGACGTCTGCATCGGTAGCGACGGTTTATACATAATGCTGGTGACTACTTTGAAGATCAGTATAACTTTGAAACACGTATCTATTTTGTACGAGCTGTAAAAAAAATAGTTGCCACCATTAAAGTTCCAACTTGACCGAATTGAGGTAGAGACCCAACATGAAGATGGACAGAGAATAGAGGACAGGACAACAGACGATGCAGTATCGCGAGAAATAGGACAGATAACGCACCATAACGAGGATAATGTACGCCAAGGCACAGAAAACCTAGGTCAGCATACGACAGAGGAGCAGGAAAGTAGAGAGACAGCCGATGAGGATTCTAACTTGCGTCTTGAATACTTAGAACCCATAGTACAAGTAATCAGAGCTCCCTCACCACAGAGTACAAGGAATTCGAGCAGAAACGTGTCACCGCACAGTTCAATGCAATCGGTTGCAAACCAACACTTGGGCGAAAACACAGAGCGTAGGACGTCGGAAGAAAACGCAATAGGACCCACCAATCTGGCAGAATTACTACAACAAATGACGGAAACCATGACAAGACAAAATGAAGAAATTGCGAACCAAATTAAAATTCAGAATGCAGAAACGACGAAACAAATTGCAGAAACCACGAGACAAATGCGTGAGATTAAAGAACAAAACAAAAAAAATCTGTTACACCTAAGTCATACTGAAGACGAGGCAAAATAATCTGATAGGAAACTTAGTAACAGGTCACAATCAATTGAGAACAGACATTGACAAGGTACAAGCGGACGTACAAACATTGCGTAATGACACTCAGGACGAGATCAAAACATTACGTAACAACACCCAGGGAGAAGTCAAGAAACTAGAGAAACAGGTGAACGTAATTACTAGACAAGCAGCAGGTAGAGCGCGTGAAATTGTTGAAAACAGTGCGCTACACAAACGTATCACAAAAGCAGCGCTGAAAAGATATGATAACCGCATAGTCAAAATAGAAGCGCAAACGAAGCAACAATTTCAGAAATTGCGAACAGAGCGTAGTGAACAGGATCTAACAAGCACTGAGTCTGCAACCACATCCGTATCTGTAACAGCACCGGAAAAACAAGCAATTAACGAAGATATTACGCATTTGCGATTCCAATCACAGGCGGAAAGTAACATACGTGAAATCAGACAGCCCGCATAGCAATAACACGTTTCGAAATTCTTGATGAACAAACAGCACCATAAACACATGCGGAACCACGAATATATGTTTCAAGACAGTTTGGATCGTGCAATGAAGCGGCAAGGTTAGCCAGACAAGATACCGATCCAGTACCTGACAATGGAAAGCCAGGTCGCGAAGAGTACAGTGCAATGCATTCAGCTACACGTTCACAACCGATGGAAGAAAATTATTGCGTACCACTCCAACGATACTACGCAACGGTAGGCGAAAGTTACAGTGGACAATATCCAATGGATCTACCACAACCGGAAAGAACGACGGGAGAAATGATCAGGAACAGAAGTGGCGAAGAATCGCGAATTTCATATGGAACTATGACGAAGTACGACAACGATCATTTCCTCACAGTCAGAAAATTTCAACACTTTCGAGAAGGAAACTAATTACATCCACGAACTTTTATTGATCAATTCCGAATAGGATTACCAGAACACTGGATGCTAGCACACAAATTAGACTTTATATGTGCACACATGTCAGGAACAGTCGCAGAAACCATGCAGAATGTTGCAGCGACATGCCGATCGTACGAAGATTTCAGAGAGAAGTTTCTCTCACGATATTGGTCCAGCGAAGCACAGAACAGAATGAAGTACGAATTATTACAGAACCCATATTTTGAAAATTCAGGAGAGAAGAGTCCCGTGAAATTTTTCGAATTAATGGCAAAGAAAAATCAATGCTTAGATGTACCATACAGTGACGGAGAGTTGATTAAATTATGTGCGATGAAGTTACCATTGAAATACCAGCATCATTAGTGGGTCGCGGAGGCAATGACATCGAAGCATTTAAAGCTATTCTAAGGGAACTAGAGTTCATATTTTCGGAAGATGACACAAGAAAAAGACGAAGCGCACGTGAAAACGAAAGCAAAAAGCAGTGGAATCCACAAGACACAGTACGAAGAAACAATAATTACGAACCACGTGATAACTTCGCACCAAGAAACGTCAATAGATTTCAACAAAGAACTGGTTATGGATTTAGAAGAGAATATGGCAATAACTACAATTCACCCAGGAACGGCAACAACTATTACAGAGGGAATAACGACAACCGGAACGGGTAGAGCGCCAATAGACCGACAAATTATCAACAAAGAAACCAATATCTACAAGCGGAGCAAGAAAAGAGAATACAGATAGAAGAGGTGGAGGTAAGACCACCAAACCCCGAAAAACGTTCGAATTGACAGCTAAGCGCCCATGCCAAAGGGAATGACGCACCGACCCAGGACAATTGCAGCACCTTGAACAGAAAAGTAAACACCTTATCACGAGAAGAGAAGAACGAAGAAACAAATCCGCAAGGACCAGATGAAAACGAAGACAGGAAAATAACAATATCGTGTTGGGACGAAATTAATTGGGAGAATATTGACGAGGAAGATGAATTACCAGAGGCATGCACAACGAATGTAGGAGGAAAGGACGAAGTAATGAGTATTGCAGAGCTATTTGAGATGGAAACCAGGGAAAGCGAATTCAATGAGGATAATGCGCAGTCGACAGAAAATAAGTTACTAGTGGGCACACAACCCAACGTATATAATGAAGGAAGTTATGAAGCGATAATTAGAGCATTTAGATACGATTATGTGGAAGTAGCGACGAAGAAGGAGAAGGTAGACGAGGATGAGGAAAAAGTAGAGGATGTTGAAGAAAGCGTAAATGAAGGAAGAAATAGAGAAGAGGAAATAAAAGAGAGAGAAGTAGCAGTCGAAGCTTATCCTACAGAAAGTTCGAATTCACAAGGAAAATTCCTGAAAAGACTCATGTATGATTCAGTGGAGGATTCGTTGATGCAAGAAGAAGAAGAACAGAATCAACCCTTCCAAATTCAACCAGTTGTGAAGGCCATGGTAAAGCATATCCCAGTCAATATTGAAATTGATAGCGGAAGTGAACTGACCGTGATCTCAGAAAATTTATTCATGCAGTGTAATGCCAATGAGGAATTGCAGTTCTGAAACCACGTAAGATTAAAGTAAGAGGTCCTATTAAAAAGAATGCTGCGGAAGTTACGAGACAAACAAGGTTAACTCTTTCGTGTCAAGGTCAAAAGATCGAAGCCAACTTCGTGATTATACCTAAACTAACTGTAGATTTGATTATAGATGCAGATTTTTTAAATGAGAGACGAGCGATAATAGATATGGGGAAAGGTAGCGTAACATTCGGGAATGTCACACTTCTCTTTGAGCAAAAGCTAAAATTAGAAGAAATACCAGTTATAAACAAACAAGCCATTTTCCTAATATGGAAAGGCGAATTAGAACAGTATTAGTCAAATGCAAAAAATGTATGAGGGCTAAACACGTCACTTTCCAAACCAAACCACCTATGTTTCCAATAATCCCTAAAAAATTAAAACAAATAGCTGCAACAGATTTGATGGGGCCCCTCCCATGCACAAAAACTGGATATATTTTCATATTTGTCGTTTTGGAACTTACTTCTAAATATGTTACCTTGACACCATTAAAATGGGCAACAGGTCTTACTATAAGTAAAGCATTTAGACAAGATTTTCTCAGACAAGTAGATCGAGTGTAACGAATAATTTCGGATAATGGCCCACAATACAAATCGGTGCAATGGCAGAACACGTTAAAACAACACAAAATAAAACCCATCTACATATCTAAGTACAAACCTAGCGTAAATCCAGCAGAACGATCTATGAAGGACATAGGCACTTTATGTCGATTATATGCAGGCAAAAGACGCAACACTTGGGATATATACCTTAAAGATTTTCAAAAAGTAATAAATGAAATGCCATATAGCACTACACTACTACCTCCAGTTACTGTACTTAAAAATATTGAACCCCCAAACATAACCAGAGAAAATGTTAGATTTCCTATTTACCACGCAGACAGCACAAACAAGTCATAGCAACAGCACTCTCCAACATCAGAAAGGCAGCCATTAAAAGAAAAGAAAGAGGAGATAGACCAGGAATTAAAAGAACATTCTCAGTAGGCCAGAAAGTATTTGTAAAAACACACCATCTCTCCAGCAAACAGAAACACAAAATACATAAGTTTTATGCTGCATACAAAGGACCTGTCATAATTAACCGAATTTCTCATGATAATGCTGTGGAACTAATGAACCCAAAAACAGGCAAAACCCTAGGACTTCACCATGTGAGCCATATCAAAAAGTTTGAAGATTAATTTTATTACTGGTAAATAATCAGCACAATATTTCAAGATTATGTTGCAGATAAGATCGTTAGGAGAAAGAAAAATGAAGAGAGAGGAAGGTGGTAAAAAGAAAGTAGTTTCAATAAAAACAAAAACAAAAATAACACCAATAGTACCATAGATTAAGGTGAAGGGATAAAGCGTAGATAGTCTAACAACATCAAACACTAAAATGCTATACACCATGACACTACACAAAAATAAAAAACGAATTTGAGGATTCTTGTAGAAGTTAAGATTCAAAATATCTTAGAATTGTAACATGGAAAGGGCGCCGAAATTTGTAAAGCTTTTTAAGAAGGTGTAAAACAATGTAGGTACTAGACATATGTTAGATGATTATAAGTAAAACTTTTTGTAAGAACCATTGTAAAAACTCCAGCAAAGACCAGATGCAACGACCCACAAGTTGCAACGCGAGAAGTATCAAGAAAGAAAAGGACGTAATTAGCAAGACACGATTCCCACAAGGCAGAAGAGACGAGAGAAGGGAAAGGACAGCGAGACCAACAGAGGGTAGCCAAAGTGGGCAGTAAATCTGCTGAACCACAGGGTGGCGGAACCCTGCTGGGACAGAACAGGGAACCACAGAGTGGCGGAACACAGAAGGACAAGAGGGTCTTGGAACGCCCCGACTCAGCAGAGGAAGCAAAAAAACGGCCCAACGAGAAGACCGCTTGGGCAAACCACCACTGGCAAAAAAAAATATGTGTAAAAGTCACAATACTGCTATTAAACAGCACACTGATGCATGAAACTGAAGAAAACTTCCACAATGACACGCCCAAACAATTTATCAAACTATTACTAAGAGGAGAACTTCAAAGCGACTACTTATCAATAAAAATTTCCATATCCTGCCCAGAGAAGAACCAAGAAGCAAGTAAGAAGCAGAGAAAAAGCAGGAAGAACAGAAGTTGAAGATTCGCAAGATTGAGACCAAGAAAGAAGTTGGATGAAGAATAGACGACATACCTTCCCAAATCCCTATCCTATTGTAAACTAGTCACCTGCGAAGTATTACAACGAAAAACGACCGCTTTTAGGGACACATAACGATGACTTTCACGCATACAAAGCCAGTAAACCACCAGATTCTGCACTCACAGCTCCATTCCATTATGGGACCTCCACAACAGCAACACACACTTGCAAAGCCAATGAGGAATGACGAACGAAGCTGTACATCAAATACTTGGCCACATCCATCTCGCTCAAGTCCATCACCTTCGTTCAAAAACATTCGCCAACCTCATGCTTAAACATTCATAGGATTTTGTGAATGTGTGAAATCAAATTATGTGATTTAGGAATCGTGCAAAAGAAACGTGTGAAAAACTAAATAAGTTAAGCACACCAGACAGCTAATAAACTACAAAATAACAGTCATTGACTATGGACTTAAGTAAAAAATAGACTATCGATAAAAATAAGTTATTAGTTCTGAAATGGTCAGTATATAAAGAACAAAAGTAAGGCATAATAAACACTAAAACTATATGCCACTTATTTTCTCCTCATAACAATAAAATAACTATATTTTACTTATTTTCTCCTTATAAAAACAAAGAATAAAAAATTATATTGTTGGATGTTTTCTCTTTTTTTTAACATTTGTACCATTTGTCAGGGTAATATCTCAATAGTTGTGTATGTATATTTCTTTGTCAAAGCAATTCTTGGAAATAATTCTTATTTGCTAGTGTAACAATGTTGAAATGAGTGTCTAGAAACAAAAACATTTTTACTTGTACATGATATTTAGAAAATTTGTTAGGAATAGATTTTACTTAATTACTACATTTATAAAAAAAATTTCTAAGAAAATCGATGTGAAAGACTCCTCACTTTTGATAACAAACGTCTTAAAAAACAAACTTCACACTTAAATAAAGAAAGAAAATAATTAAAAATAAATAATAATAATAATAGCATAAAAATATTTTTCTCTTGTCAATATAAACATATTGTTGAGAATAATGTGGAAGAATATAAAAATATAAATTAGTAATACAAACTAGCATAGAACCAGAAGATCGTGGCTGAACAGTAGGCAACAAAATTTAGATAAAGGAATAATTTTTGACTGACTCAGACAACGATTCAATCATTGCCTAACTTCAGTGCAAAAATTAAGTTCGAAGAGTGGTGATATGTAAGGTGTCAGGCAAATCCAACACCTTCCACGAAAACCCTGACATGGTAAGCAAATCCAGTAGTATGTCACATAGCTCCGAATAAATCGTGACATTAAATTAACCAAAGTAATACGAGTAACGAGTGAGCAAATGGAATATCACAGACTAACACAAGAATGCCTAAATGCATGTCATACCTTCCCACCGTGAGACAGACGCAGTTCCGAGGGGAGAAACGAGAACAGAAGCCGAGCGCAAAACCGTGTTAAGCTAGAAGGCCCTACGATAAGGGACGGACACCCACGTCGCCAGCTAACCACCAGGACCACCCCCCAGCCCATGTTAAAAGCTAGAGCCCTCCAGAAGAACAGTATAGATCTTACGATAACACTAAAAGGGCCACACCAGCCGCAAGTTTTAGTGTGAGACTTTTTCGCGTCTCTGTTACGTTGCAAACTTTAAAAACATTGCCCCACCACGAACAGTAACCGCCAGGACCACCCCCCCCCCCCCCCCCCAGCCCATGTTAAACGATAGAGCCCTCCAGAAGAACAGTATAGATCTTACGATAACACTAAAAGGGCCACACCAGCTGCAAGTTTTAGCGTGAGACTTTTTCGCGTCTCTGTTACGTTGCAAACTTTAAAAACATTGCCCCACCACGAAAAGTATAACGTTTCTCATTGGATAGACAGAATTTTTGTAGGCTTGTTTGAAGCAATTCTGTATTGGAGAGACCTGCATTATATTAATCTTCTGGTTACAGAAAAAGCAGAATACTACAAATTTTGCGTTCTCTTCTGAAGTTTCCGTACCAAGAGAACTTTTGTATTCGCCTGTATAGATCATTTTCAACGGTCGACTGTACATCATGTATCTTAAAACACGCGATTTCAGTGCTCATATCACAAAAAAATATACTGAATTTTAACCCACTATAGACGGATTTCACGCATTATGCAATATTTCCGTCGGAAAACGAATGTGCCTTTTGAACCTCAAACTCCGCAAAAAGGTCGGACAGAAAGGAATTGTTATTTCTGCTATGATTCAGTTGATCGTATTTGTACCAGGGCAGTTCGTATTTTCATTCCCATTACAGTGCACCCAAGTGCTCTTGGTTTATCGAGTCCTTAATTCTGAATCGGCGATGTCGGTGGAATTCGAGCTGCTAATATTTTGATCCCACTTGCTGTTAATTTTTACGATGAAATGATACTGTGCGCAGTAAGCCTGAAACTATAGTCGTTGCTTAATGAATGCTGTTTAAAAGTTACGTTTGATTTCAGTAATAATTAATAGCAGTAAGTTTTATTTGTACGTGATCTCATACGTCAGTGTACAGTTGTACATCCCCTGGTCCGAAATGTCAAGTATTCCCATCCTGTAAGGGACCCAAGATGAGTGATAAACTGCTGGCAGCGACATCGCTTGAAATAGGTTGCTCTCTTCGACTCGCCATACACGAGCGATTTGCCAAGCATTTCAACCAGTATTTCGATGGGCACTTTGTCTGAAATTCTATTAAGGAAAATGAACTGCTATATTTTAACAGTTGATCTGCATATGTCGACTAATACGAGCTACACGTAAAAAAGACTGGACCAGGAATTGAAATTTACTAAACATGTTTCGAAAAGTTGTTCTTGAAAATGTAATCAATCCATTAAGAAAGTAATCAGACCTAAATTATCTTCTGAAAGTGTCTACACTTTTGAAATTTTCGTTGATCAGTTCTTTTTTGTGTTATTTTTTTTATCATGTTCCAAACAAATCGATATCTTGCAGCAGGAGAAATTTATTTTTTCTTTAAAATACATGCAGTGATCAGCACACTGGACTCGTATTTAAGAGGAAGGTGACTCAGATCCCCGTCCGGCCAGCCAAATTTAGGTTTTTCGCGATTTCCCTAAATGCGAACGTCGCAGTGTAGGGATGGTTCCTTTGAAAGGACACGGGCGGTTTTCTTCTTTGTGCCTACCAAGATCGACTTTGTGATCCATCTCAAATGATCTCGCCGTTGACGAGACGCTACATCTTAATCTTTCTTCCTGCTTTGATAAACCATAGATTTTGATTCTCTTACAGTGTTGCTTAGATTAGTACAATTCAGTTTCTGATGTCATTCATTTCTTTAATAATAATCAGGCAATAAATTTTAAATTTTTGTTTTTCTTCCAAAGGTCAAAATAGTTGATCTGTATGTATTTGGGTGAGCTGAAGTTGAAAAAGACAACTAAAAATCTAGCTCGGCTCAGATTTGGAAATTATTGAAACTTTTACGTTCTTCACATGTTATAACGGGCTGTCATGTAAGAAGAGTAGCAGAGCCCAACACGCATGTACCTACCCGACATTTGACAGTGGTTTTGATGTTAATTCGATGCACTGGTCGCAAATATGGAGTTAATTTTTCTACACTGGCTCTAAGTATTTATATTCAGGATGTAGAAGTTTATATCTTTTCTGAAATATAGATACACATATTTTTCGTTTTGTATTCGAAAATTATAATAATTACAAGAATATCTAAATGTATTTATGCAATTGAAGGGGTAGTGAATCCATATATCAAATTATTTTTGTCAGATAGACTCTAATTTTTTAGATATTTGGTGAGCTATGTCACTGAAATACATGAATAACGCATAACTGTAAAGACTAACCTATTCACAAATCATGTGGAGAAATAAATCAAAGTACTTTATCCTAAGTACATGAAAAGCTGCAGTCAGTTTAGTTAAATTAAAGGTACACTATTAACAGCCACCTTGTTTATAGCATACGTTTTCTCTTCGTCTGTCGCATATGGGGAAGACGTGAGTCTTTCTGCGAAGTCCAGCAGAAATCTTGCAACACTGAAGCACTGAATGCTCCTTGTTGGCCGTGAGAGTTGTTGGTGAAACCTCTTACCATGTTCATCACTAAAAGCCCCACAGTCTTAACGGGAAACGTCGACGTATGAGTAAATGAAGTCCTTTTTCAATGCCATGTTTCTCATAGGCGTATGTAAGGTCGTTCACAAGTTCAGTGTAATTTTCAATCTCCTATTGCCCAAGAACAACGACGTAACACTCTGGAAGCAATGCCACGCGTTTAGGTCGAATTGCTGGTTTTCGAGAACCTTATGTATATGTATTTAGATGCTCGTTAATTGCTCTTATTCACTGCTTTTGCACGTGACGTCATCAATCTTAGCTTCGCATGTTGTGGTAACAGGACTTTGCTGCGAGTTTCAAGTCGCTTCTGTGAGACATTTTTCTTGCCAGACAGTAAAACTTTTCGTGGTGGCCAGTCTTTCTACCCATAATGTAAATCCTTAACACGACTGTCCCACTCACAAATCTTACCAGTGTTTTAAATCATCACATATGAGCCATTGACGATCTCCAGTCATGTTGTAACATACCCCAGCCAGGGCTGCATATGCCACAAGGATGGAAGGAAACACGTTGTCACTACGTAATAGCACGGCTTTCAAATTAGTTTTGAAATCATCTATGAGAAGTCTCCAATAATCAGATCTGCAGCACCCGTTCGGAAGTTATAACATTTGTTGTGTTGAAAACCTTTCGAGTGGCGAAAAGTAGATACTGAAGCTGTAGTTTCCAGGAGATTCCACTCCATGAAACGAGAAGCTAGTACTTCGGCTTTTTGTCTCTAACAACTCTCTAAAAATATTACTGAGTTCACTTTGCGAGATTATGTGCGTTTCACTACATGATGTTGGTGTACATGTTGAACCGTTAGGCGTGGAAGGATGGAATGTATCTTACTAATCTTCATCTTCACTGACACTAGAAAAGTTTACTGTTGTGGCTACTGTAGGATCTGTAACTGGAAAACCCACTCCATTAAGCACTACAGGCATCGCACGTGGTATGTTAGGATCGTGAAAAAAAAAATGGCTCTGAGCACTATGGGACTTAACATCGATGGTCATCAGTCCCCTAGAACTTAGAACTACTTAAACCTAACTAACCTAAGGACAACACACAACACCCAACCATCACGAGGCAGAGAAAATCCCTGACCCCGCCGGGAATCGAACCCGGGAACCCGGGCGTGGGAAGCGAGAACGCTACCGCACGACCACGAGATGCGGGCTAGGATCGTGAAAGATGCTCTTCTTTTTCCTATTAAGTACTTTATTGAGCGGAGGCATCAAGCAGAAGTATCAATTTGTTACGTGTTTCGTAGGTTCGCGCCAACTGATAGCTGCAAGATGCATGGAAACTTTTCTTCCTTTCATCCATGCATTTGTTGTTGAACACGTCGAACAATAAACGTAAGAATCTGTGGTTTTGATTGTTCTCCTATACACACCGAATTATTAGGTAATAAGCTCTTTTCACTGGTTGTGCCAATGTTCGCTTCCTTCGTTCAAAAATTGCATCTTTACATATTTAACAAAAAATTTTGGGGTTATTAAGACATCTGGGAGGGCATAACAACAGTTTTGATTCCGTGCAGTAACTCAGAAACTCACGTAAAAGTCTGAGTACGCTCTGTAGCACTCCGGAAGGCAAGCAATCTCAGGCTAGAAACAAAACAGACGTAATATCAGGCGAAGCACGTGTTCACAGATCGATATATCTGAGGCTGTGGTCAAGCTCGTCGGCTCACATTACAATGTGCATATCTTATAACTACATGAAACACAGCATTCACGTATGATTTCTAGAAAACTAGGGCTAAAAAACCGAAATAAGGACGTAACAAATTTCATACAGCACGAAAGCGGGAGCTGAAAAACGAAAATTATTGTCATTTTAGAATTTAGCGTATCAACATATATCAAGATTGGGTATTTTTCTTTATGTAAAAATTTCGTTTTTGAACAGCGAATCGGCGTCCCTTGATGCTTCTTCTGTTCGATACCCGAATTTAAGCTGTAACCTTCTGGTTAGAAACATTTAATTTACTAAGACATTAATTTACTTAGACATTAATTTTATAGAGCAATAGAACTTTTCAAAGCAGGTAACCTGTCCGAATGTGAATTTCATTCTGCAGCGGAGTGTGCGCTGATATGAAACTTTCTGGCAGATTAAAACTGTGTGCCGGACCGAGACTCGAACTCGGGACCTTTGCAAAGTTTCATGTCAGATAGCCTATGTCTGTGTAACAGAAAATAATATATTTTTCATTAACTTCAAACGTGTTGTGTACACCTTTCCAATCTGTATTCAGAAATACATGTTGAAGTCTGTTTTAGCGAACGACGCGCGGGCTGTCAACCGCGTTTTACTTTTTATCCGTCGTAGCAATATGGTGAAAGCCATTTAATTTGTAGTTCATGACCTCCGTTTCTCTATGGCGTATTTTATAGAACCTTCTCCACGTCCCTGTTTATAGCTGACTTCTCTTCCGTCGATTGGGATTAACGTGTAGTCGTTTTCAAACTCCTCTCTTCGTCTTCGTGTTCTACAGTTCTGACATCGGCGCTTATGACCCTAGATGATTTTGCGCCCTAAAACAAAACAAAACAAACTAGTCCTCAGTTTGCTTCACAAGACCTATTTCTGTTTATAAACTAAAGATAAAATCACGCATCAAGCCGTTTAATGAATGACTTTAAAAGTACCAGCCGGGGCTCAGGATATTAGCTACCAATGAATTTCTCCTTCTACATCACCATCTGATCATGGCAAAATCTAATAGTATCAGTGTTTTATGTTTGTATTTGTTCATAAAATAAGTGACATTCAAGTCACCGACTTCACAGTTCAGGAAGGTTGGTGCTACCTGAATAGCTACAAATTCTACTACAAAGTCCACGTGAGTGTAGCAAACAGTTGTATTGCTCTGTATGAGGCTATACGTCATAGTAGTAGCAGCAGACCAATAGCACAGATCACTTTTACACGGATACTAGACATGTTTCAGAATCCTTATTTAAGAACAACAAAAATAACGTAGTTCTGACATGCAGGCAATTTCATACTCACAGGTCTAGTTCGACAAGGCTGGGGAGTAATTTAGGGAAAACCTGAAGTAATTTAGGGAAACTACAGAAAACATAAAACATGATGGCTGGATGAAGTGTGGCCCTCCAGAACACAAGGCCACCCTGCTTTAAACAGTGCTACCTCATTCGGTTTATCCTCATTGTACGATCCTGTTTTGCAAAGAAGTTATTTAATAATGTAAAAGACTGGTGTTACACTATTCATTTATTTCTCACTTACTGTAAACCCTTCACACACTGTACGCACGTTATTTCATAACACAACACTGTACACACTGTCAGCTGACGTGGGACCATGGCGACGATGGTTGGTTTCCATTTCGTATCCTACAACTTTCCATTCGCTTGTCTGAAAAATTGAATCAGCATCCCTGTGTAATGAGTGAGATGAGATGTTGCGGACAGGAAGACGATAAAGGTGTTGGATCAATACATTGCTTAGCTTTGGGAGTAAGTTTTTCCAGAAGGCAAAAAGAAGTAACGAAGAAAGCTACATGAAATAAAAGATGTTTTACTATTGTTATTATTATTTATTTGTATAATATTTATTTACCAAACACTTCCGCTGTGTTATCTACGTATTCCTTACTGTATAGAATGCATTGCTTAACAGCTATTTTTCAATTGCCTTTTTAAATAAGTTTACTTTGTAAACTCTCTAATGTTCTTGTGCAGTGTGCCGTACGCTTTTATGATGGATAGTGCTGTTTTGAGTTTTGTATTTGGTCTCTCCTGGTAAATAAAAGTTCATCCAGATCTTGTTTCATGGTCGTGGATAGAGCTGTTCGTCATTTTTGAGGTGTAAAAGGCGGATTGGTAATTGTACTCACACGTGTATTTAAAATACCCAGTGTTTTGAATAGATTTTTACAACTACTGTTTTGTGGTTATTATTCTTACGGCGGTTTTCTGTAGTTTGCACACTGTGTTCATGTCTTGTGCATTTGCTCCCCAGAAAAAAATTCCATCCCTAAGAATCGAATGTACATACGAATAATTAAGACACTAGCTGTTATACACTAATGACAGGACTCTCAAGGGCGTAACATGCTGATGACATTCGGTTTGCGAGTATCTTTACATGCTCCGAGGGCAAAGTGTCGTCGGATTATACGAGAGAGCAAGAAGAGGTCGTGGCAGCAGTTCCTGAACACCATTAATCGTTCTACACGAAGTTCCATTGTATGGGAGACCATCAGGAGGATTTCTGAAAGCGGTGGGAGGTGCCCTATGGCTGCTATAATGTGGAATGGTACTCTCCAAACGACCCCAAAAGATATTGCCCAGTGTATGGCAGCTCATTTTGCAGCTATTACTGTAACCGCCAGTCAGAATCCAGCTTTCCAGCCCCACAGAGTGGCTGCTGAGTGGAGCAGTTTTGACTTCCGCTAACACAATACAGAAGAGTACAACTGCCCATTTTCCATGTGGGAACTGGATTCTGCATTGTGTGGGGCTCGTGATACATCCCCTGGTCAGGATAGAATACACTATAGCACGCTGCGGCACCTCACAGGGAGAAATAAAGAAATCCTCCTCCGACTTTTTAATCTTGTTTGGATGTCCGGTCACTTCCCCGACTTGTGGCGTGAAGCAATTTTAATTCCGCTTTTAAAACCTGGCAAAGACCGTACGTGCCCGGGTAGTTACCGTAGTGTTGCCCTCACTAGCTGCGTGGGAAAGACCTTGGAGCGGATGGTCAACCGCCGCCTTGTCTGGATGTCAGAATCCAGACAACTCCTTAGTCGCTTTCAGTGTGGGTTCAGGAGGTAGCTCCACCTTTGATAACCTGGCCCTCCTGGAGGCGGCTATACAATAGGCTTTCCTGCGCCAGCATCACCTGTTGGGGATATTTTTTGACATTGAAAAGGCATACGACACTACTTGGAGGCATCTTATTATCAGGCAGCTCCACGAATGGGGTTTTCGTGGATGTCTTCCCAATTTTATTCGGTCTTTCCTGTCGCAACGTTATTTTCGGTACCGAGTCGGAGACGTACTGTCTAGTCGCTTTGAACAAGAGAACGGTATCCCTCAAGGTAGTGTTTTAAGTGTGACGGTCTTTGCTATTGCTATTAATAGTATTACGTCTGTCGTGAAAAGTCCTGCGCAGTGTTCCTTGTTTGTGGACGATTTCTCTGTATTTTGCTCTTCTTCAAGCCTTGCAACGACGACTCGTCAGTTGCAACTCACTCTGCGACGTTTGGATGAATGAGCACAGAAGAGTGGTTTTAAGTTTTCAACTGATAAGTCAGTGTGTGTTCTTTTTAACCGTTCTCGTTCCATTTTTGACTTGCCTGAGTTGAGGATGAGGAACACCGTTCTGAATTTTAAAGTCACGGTGAAGTTTCTGGGCCTCACTTTTGATTCTAAGCTTACGTGGCTGCCACACATTAAGGAACTGAAAAAACGATTTCTTAAGGCGCTGTCTATTTTAAAATGTCTTAGTCACCACACATGGGGAGCAGACAGGACTTGTCTGCTCCGGTTTTACAGAGCCTTCGTGCGGTCCCGGCTTGATTATGGATGCAAGACCCACTTTTTTTGAAGCTGTTGGATGTGGTGCACCACGAGGGGATTCGGTTGGCCACTGGGGCGTTCAGAACGAGCACCACACCGAGCCTCTGTGCAGAGGCAGGTGAACCGCCACTTCACCTCCGGTGGCGTCTACTAATGGTGCACCAGGCCTATAAAACATTATCCACACAATATACACCTGCATACCACACTGTTGCTCGGCCTCCACTGGAAAGGCTTTTCGCAACCGGCAACGAGCAACAAGGCCCTATGGGATTCGTGCTAAGGATTGCGTTTTAGAGATGGGTGTGGCCGGTTTTAATATTTCATTTCGAGGTTGGAGCAGATATTGACCTTGGCTCCTCCAGAGGCCCAGACTGATTTTAGATTTGGCAAATTTTAAGAAAGACAGTACATCAGATTTTGCTTCGAATCTTTGTTTTTTAATATTTTAGATAGGCATCATGATTTTACAGTAGTCTACACTGATGGATCCAAACAGGAGGATTTTCTTGGCTGCTCAGTAGTGTTCCCCGAACGTGTCATCAGGACTCGCCTTCCCCAGGAATACACTGTTTTTTCCGCAGAACTTCACGCGATCCTGAAGGCATTGGAGCAGATACGGTGTACTCAGGGCAAACACTTTCTAACTTGCTCTGACTCACTGAGCGCATTACAGTCACTGCAGAACCTGTACCCAGCGGAGAAGTTGGAACAGCTGATTTACGACCAACTGTACATCCTCCACCGACAGGGCAAGCAAGTGTCCTTTTGCTGGGTGCCAGGGCATGTGGGCATACGAGGAAATGAACAAGCTGATCGAGCTGCCAAGGACGCCTGCGGATTACCGGAGGTGACACAATGTTCTATTCCTTTGCAAGGTGTCGTTTCTGTGCTGCGGCGGAAGTCTATGCAATTGTGGGAGGAGGAATGGCTGGCGGTGAGGGAAAATAAGCTGCGGTTGGTGAAACCCACCATCCAGCCGTGGTGTTCCTCCTGCTGGTCACCTAGGCGGGACGAAGTGACCCTTACACGTCTTCGCATAGGGCACTGTACTCTTACGCATGCCTTCTTACTACAAGAGGAACCCCCTCTGTGTGATGCCTGTGGCGTACGAATCACTGTACGCCACATTTTAGTTCAGTGTGATTTATATCGTTCTGTCAGGGCGGAAGTTAATATTAGTGGGGATCTGCCCTCGATTTTAGCCGATGATGAGGCGAGTGTCAAAAAGGTTTTAAGGTACTGTGATGTTTCTGGGCTTCAGCCTAAAATTTTAGGTTGGAATTTTTAGTGTGTTGCCGAGTAGCTGACCACTCCTTTTTATTCTTGTAATAGGCCAGTTCCAAACATGTGCTATGTGTTTCATTTTAACCCCTTCCCCTGCGTTCTCTTGCAGTTCTCCTTTTTACGTGCTGCTTTCCACTTTGCTACTGTTGACGTGTACACTGCTTGTCTGTTACACAGTCTATGGCGGTGCCACCTACATTTAATTCTAATGTGCCATTTTCCGTCTTCAAACTGAAATTCATGGCTTTTTTTTCTTTAGGTTCAACGCCATTTTATTGGATATTGACCAGTTCTAAAGTTTCTTGAGGGCTTCATTTGCTTTCTATCCACGGAGTTCTCTGGTTTTCTCAGTGACTACAGTATTGTTGTCATCTGTATAAATAATTTTTCCTCTTGACTAACACTGCTGGTAAAGTTTTTGGTGAATATGGGAAGAGTACTAGTCGTAATATGCTACCCCGAGGAACTCCTCTATTAATGTAATTTAGTTCTGCAAAGTATTTTACTAAAAGGTTAGATTTATTTGAGGCATGCGTTATCTCTGATTTTGTACCCTATCTGTTATGTATATGATCGGAAGAAGTCGTTATCCGCGCCCTTTATTCCTGATGCCTCTAACGTATTTAGTAAACACTTATAGTCAGTTGTATAAAAAACGTTTAAAAAATCGAAGAACATACCTATAATACACTTGCTTTTGTCAAGAGCGTCAAGTGCTATTTTTGTGAATTCTATTATGGCTACCCTCTACTTCTGCCACTTCGGAAAGCAAACTTTGATTCACTTAGGCGGTTGTGTTTGTTCAAGTAATCCATTAATCTATCTTTCATGATTTATTGATTCCAGTATTTTCTCAGAACGATAACAGCAGTGAAACAGGCCCTTTCTCTTCACCATTACCATTTTTATAAGAGGTGCAACTCCTGTTTAAAATATTCTGGAATTTTCCCCAAATAAATACTGTCAGTCAAGGGTAAATACAGTGTTAATCTACGTCTAGCTACGGCATTGGTAAGCCTCTCGTCCTCGCATATCTAGTCGAAGTTCTTCTTCACTGTTTCTATTTGTTTGTCAGAGAACGTAAACCAATGCCCCATCTTTAACACATGTCCAACGTTTTCAGTCAGTTTGTTGAGTGATCGTTTGATGATAGTTCTTATAGCCCCTTTTCTAAGAGCTCGTGCTGAGCTACAACGGCGATAATCTCAGATTTGAAGGCCTCAGTTACTATTTTACTCTTTCTAGTTTTGTACACTAAACAACAAAGCTGTACGATTCTATTATGTTTTGGAAACCTATTGACACACATCGTTCTTTAAATTTCTCACTCGCAAGAATTGTGTTTGTCAAAGCCTTAAGAACGTCAGACTCTCACGTTATGTGCATGTACATTGACGTAAAATAAACTGCAATACGAAAAAGTAATTAATGTAGAGTAATGAAATTTATGGAGTACATTTCTCTAGGCCTACGTCTACATGTATACTCTGACACTTAGGTGCCTGGCAGAGAGCTCATCGAACCACCTTCACAATAATTCTCTATTATTTCAATTTCGAAATGCGCGTGGAAAAAACGAACACCTATATCTTTCCGTGCGAGTTCTGATTTCCCTTAGTTTTATGATGATCGTTTCTCCCTATGTAGGTCGGCGTCAAAAAAGCATTTTCGCATTCGAAGGATGAAGTTAGTGGTTGAAATTTCGTGAGTAGATACCGCCGCAACGAAATACGCCTTTATTTTAATGATGTCTCCAGCAAACCCTGTATCATGTATGTGACAGTCTCTCCCCTATTTTGGGATAATGCAAAACATGGTGCTCATCTCTGAACATTCTCGATGTACTCCATTAATCCTGTCTTTTAAGGATCCCAGACCGCGCAGCAGTGCCCCAAAAGAGGACGGACAAGCGTAGTGTAGGCAGTGTCTTTAGTAGCTCTGTTACATTTTGTAAGTGTTGTGCCAATAAAAAGCAGTCTTTGGTTTACCTTTCTCACAACATTTCCTATGTGCTCTTTAAAATTTGAGTCGTTCGTAATTGTAATTCCTTTGTATTTTGTTGAATTTACAGCCTTTATATTTGACTGATTTATCGTGTAACCGAAGTTTTACGGATTCATTTTAGCACTCATGTGGATGACCTCCCATTATTTAGGTTGATTTGTCGATTTTCACATCATTCAGATATCTCTCCTACGTCGTTCTGCAATTTGTTTTGATCTTCTAATGACTTTACTAGACGACGAACAACAGGATCATCTGCAAACAACTGAGACGGCTGCTCAGCTTTATCTCCCAAATCGTTTATATACATAAGGAACAGCAGAGGGCCTATAACACTTCCTTTGGGAACGTCAGAAATCACTTGTGTCTTACTCGATGACTTTCCGTCAATTGCTACGAACTGTGACGTCTCAGACAGGAAGTCACGGATCCAGTCACATAACTGAGACGATGTTCCACAAGCACGCACTTTCAGCAGTTTCACTACAAGCAGCTGTATGGTACAGTGTCAAAGGCCTTCTGGAAATCTATAAATACGGAAGCAATCTGAAATTCCTTGACTATAGCACTCGACACTTTGTAAGAGTAAAGACCTAGTTGTGCTTCACAAGAACGATGTTTTCTATATTCGTGTTGATTGTGTGTCATACTTAAGTGCTTGACATTGCAAGATCACAAGTTAACGTAAGCGTGAGATAATACACCGTATATGTAAAATGCATTCCGTCTGCAGGCCACAAGTTGCCCACCGGGACCATTCGACCGCCCTGCCATCCTCAGATGAGGATGCGGATAGGAGGGGCGTGTGGTCAACACACCGCTCTCCCGGTCGTCATGATGGTTTTCTTTGACCGGAGCCGCTACTATTCTGTCGAGTAGCTCCTCAATTGGCATCACGATGCTGAGTGCACCCCGAAGTATATGTGAAATGCTGGTACATTAATAACCGGTGTAACCGCCAGCATACTGAAAGCGAGCGGGCAGAAGTGCATGCGCTGTGTTGCACAGGTGCCGGATGTCAGTTTCTGGGACGGAGTTCCACACCTGTTACATTTGGTCGATCAATACATGGACGGTTAACACTGTTCGTGGACGACGCTGGAGTCGTCCATCGTCTGATAATGTCTCATATGTGCTCGATTGGAGACAGATCTGCTGATGGAGAAGGTCAAGGCAACATGTCGACATTCTGTACAGCATGTGGGGTTACTACAGCAGTATATGAGCGAGCGTTATCCTGTTGGAAAACACCCCCTGGGATGCTGTTCATGAATGGTTGCACAACAGGTCGAGTCACCATACTGACGTACAGTTTTGCAGTCAGGATACGCGGGGTAACCACGGGAGTGTTCCTGTTGTCATTCCAAACCATAACTCCAGGTATAAGTTTTGTGGCGGTGTTCGTAGCGACAAGCAATTCGCTGTAGAAACGGCTTACGAAGTCACCGCCACACTTTTAGTAGCGGGCCGACCGGTCCGCTGGAACAGTGAACAGAAAGAGGAAAACCCAAACACTCTGATTAAATAAAAGTCGGTACTTATCTTTATTAAAGATGATACAGCAACACAGTAGTGAACTCCGTGTCTACGAAATCTGTCTAGTTCGAGTCGGAGCGGCTAGGTCAGCGTCGGCTGACGACAAACAACTACTCTGCTGCGATGAACACACAACTGACTAGCAAGTACACAAGTCGGTGGCGAGTGTACAACTGAGCGGCGAATACAGAACTGTCCTAGCGCTCGCGACTCCAGCGCTTAAGAAGCCAGAAGCCAGCGGTGGCGCGCGCAGACTTGCGGCGATTTCCTGTATCGCTGGCGCTGCTTATGCGGACGGCGTCCGGACTTTGATGCTGCCAACCTTTTGGCAGCGGGCTCGGTTGGCATTACTGGCTAGGATATAACAATAAGTCTAGTGTGTCTATCATGCAGATAAGTTGGTTGGAGGCTCTCTAGTGGCCTCCTCCTAACAACCATTCGGCCATCACTGGCACCGAGGCAGAACCAGCTTTCATCACAAAACACAACAGACCTCCGCCCCGCCCTCCAATGAACTCTCGCTCGACACCACTGAAGCCGCAAATGGCGGTTGTTTGGTGAGAGTGGGATGCACGCTACAGGGCGGCTGGCTCGGAGCTATCCTTGAAGTAACCGATTTGTAACAGTTCATTGTGTCACTATTGTGCCAAATGCTGCTCCATCGCTGCTGCAGAAGCAATACGATGTGCCGGAGCCATACGCCGAACACGAAGATCTTCCATCTCGGTTGTGCCACGTAGCCATCCAGGGCCCGGTCTTCTTACGACCGTACGTTCTCGTGAGCACCGTGCAAGCAATAGTGTACAGTGCAATTCGTGCCAAGTCTTTCTAAAAAGTCGGAGAAGGAACATCCAGCATCTTGTAGCCCTCTTAAACGATCTTGTTAAAACTCATTGGGGTGTTGATAACGGCCGCTACAGCGCGTATTTAAAAGAAATATGATTTGCATCCTCATAGTGGCGCTACTAGCGCCACTCTTATGCGTCTGGCGCGAAATTTGAATAGACATTATTTTTCAGATGCAGAAATACGCCTACCAACTTTCGTTTATGTCGCACTCCTCCTACTTGTTTTTTGCAATTTTTTTCCGTCATTGTGTATGGTGTCATATCACCCAGGCCAGTGAGTTGGGTTTAGTGTCTTAAACGTTACTTTGCACATCATTGTCTACGCCATTGACGACGGAAGATCCGTGTCCAATACGTGCAGGACACAATTAACACACTAGAACATCAAGGTTGTTGTCGTTGCTGTCAGTCCGAAGACTGGTTTGATGCAACTCTCCACGCTAGGCTATCCTGTGCAAGCCTTTTGTCTGAATATCTATTGCAAACTACATCTATACAAACCTGCTTACTGCATTCATCCCTTGGCCTCCCTCTACGAATTTTACCACCGAAGGAAGTATTATTCTGCTGGGTACCAAACCACGTGGGTGTCCTGGGAATTGAGCGAGCTAACACTGCAGCAAGAGACGCGTACAGTGAAGATAATGTACTATCCCTTGAGTGTTATTACCTCGTTGTTGAGGAGGAGAGTTACGTGACAGTGAGATGTGTGGTTGGAGATACGAGATAAAAAATTATAGCTGGTCAAGCCTACAGTTCTGCCGTAGAGACTATCGATCCAGTCGCACACATGGAAAAAAGTGGTTTTAACATGACTGAGAATGGGGCACAGCCTTCTGACACAAAGGCACAATCTCCGACGGAAGTACCCACCAGTGAGTCGTACTTGTGGAGTACCCTTGTCAGCAAGCCACAATTACTTCATTGTATTTTATATACTGACAAGAAGGTAGAAAGAATGAAAATTTAACACTACGCTGATAAGAAACTTGCTGGCAGTTTAAAACTGCTTGCCGGACCGAGACTCGAACTCGGGACCACACAGTTTTAATCTGCCAGCAAATTTCAAGTAGGTAGCAAGTTTTCTTGATTACAATTTGCCCAGTGTATCACATAACAATAAGACAAGCGTGCAAATAGTTTTAAGGGCTTGTGTGTTTACATGACTCCTTCCCAAATTTTGGGCTACCTTAATGTATCTCAGAGTGGCTGCTTAATTCCGTTCTAGTTAGTGAGGGTCTCAATCAGTTTTAAATTTTGACTGCATGTCAATTTCTCTATTTTTAAACTGAAACTAGGGTTTTTTAGTTAAGCACTTTCAGCATTCATGTATAGGTCTGTTACCTAACATTTAATTCCTTTAACAGAGGCTGGATCTCTAGAACCATGTTTGTTTACTTATTTATTTATTAGTTTTTGAAAGAGCACACGGCCATTTGACTGTATATCACTGTGTTTTTCGTCTGTACAATCTAGATTTCGGGTTTCACTCCATTGTCAAGTACAATGTTCTTAGACCATTAACATCATTTTGCTGTGTACTGAGCAGGATGGCAAATACACAGTTCAACACATTTGCTTAACGTTGATATAAACTGCACAAAAATAACGTTTTGTATGAATGCAGCACGTTTTTGTATAAGCACATCATATCTGTTAAAGTCAGCCCAAAGCAGGTAAAGACAAGAGTTGCACATGCCGTTAAGATATACAGTTTATGTCAATGTTAAGCAAATGTGTTGATCTGTGTATTTGCCAGCCTGCACAGTACACTGCAAAATGGTGTTTATGATCTAAGAACGTTGTACTCAATAACGGCATGAAAGCCGAAATCTAGAGTGTACAGAAGAAAAATACGGTAATATACTGTCAAATGGCGGTACAGTCTTTCAAAAAATGACTTTGGCTAAGAGTCATCAAAAGCTTTTTATTTTAACACAGCGAAAGAATTCGCTTCACTTATCGATTATACTAATTATTCCACTTTTGCTTTCGATTTTAATTTTTCCTTTCATTTCTCCTGGCGTTGTGGTCCCTTGTTCTCGGGGATCCCGTATATTGTCTCAGCCAAGTAATGGTCCTTGGTTACCCTCTTTGTAGCCACTGTTATTGGCTGTTGAGAACACGACACCAAACTGATAATGCAGTACAGCTTATGTTACGACACCATCTCTGCACGCGCATGCTGACCAGTAAATAAAGTGAACGGGACTGGTTTAGCATTGCAGCACCTCAGTCGCTATCACAATACAATACGGCAGTTACATACACGCTTGGCTTCACCATTACTAGCTTTAGAAAAAGTATGCATTAGTGGACACGTCTGACGTCATATTGCGAAACTGCATGCCACACCCGTTCAATGCCTTGTTCTTTGGTAGCTCCCTTGACTACCAGTACTACCAGTACGAGGCCTGTCCTTCTCTGCTACCTCCTGGAGTTCGCTTTCGGCTACTGACACGAGCGCTTATGACCTCAGTTGTTTTTGCGCCCTTAAACAAACAAAACATCAGTGTCATGAAAAAAACCACAAATGCCGACTCCAACTGGGAAACCTTGAGAAACGTACGTAAAGTTATTGAACAGAAAGCAGTCACGAGCTTTATCAAAAAGACGATGCTCTTGCACTACATGCCTTACTCATCTGCCTACATGATTACGTTTAAGTGGAAAGTCGCCGAGCAGCCTGGCTTCCACTAGGCAGTTTGCTTTTTTTCGTTTTTGCTAATCAACATCTTTCGCTACTGCTGAGTAGTCGGAAAATTACGCAGCAGTAGGAAGCCACCACCTGTTTCTGCCAGTAACCCTAAAAATTTTATGCTGCTGATTTCCAGAGACTGGAAAATAATTGAACAAAATTACAACTTACGTGTGAAATAAAACTGTTTTTAAGATCAATATTCTTACCTCTTAACTTACTTATTCGCTCACTACCGCCTAAGTAAAATTTTAAATTTCAATGTTTAATAGAATAAGTGATACACCAACGATCCTCTCATGGTCATATTGTCAAGGTCAATTACTTTATGTTTTAAGCAAGAAGAGATTTATGGATACGGTTTGTGATCCTCCTTACAGTACTAACTGGTTTGCCAAAAGGCAAGACCTAAGTAGGGCGTACTCGAGTTTTAAAGTTGGTGTACGATTCTGAATGAGAACACAGTGCTGCTTCTTGCAGCTTTATAGTACTTAATGGCGTTAGCTCTAGTTGTATTTTATCAGAGAAGTAAAGCTAAATCCACTTGTAAGAAAATTTTATCTTGGCGATTCATTTCGAGGCAGCAACGAAACACTTCATCTAAGGTTGATTACAGCAGTGGCCAGTCGCCCCGTGTGTTTTCACTCGGTCGCTGCACGGAAACGTGCTGAGTTTGGCGTGCAGAGTGCTGCACCGCAGTTTCCAGGTTGGGATATTACGGCCGGCGCCTCAGGGACTCAGGGGTGATTGCTGTTGCCGGCTTCGCGTGCTGGGGCTAGGCCGCCTCCCCAGCGCAGTTTGCGTTAGCAGAGTATCACGTGCAAATGCTCCAGACCGTTCGTGGACGAAAACGTAACAGAATTACGCTGGGTTAACGAGAATGATAGCCAGGGACTTTTTTACAGTTTTATTGACGCTTTGTGTAATTAGACAGCTTTGGACGCATGTGCAATGGTAAAATATCAGATTGGAGACGTGGAGCGAGTTGGAGACCAGATCTAGAACCAACAGCAAACGAGCACCAATGAAGTCAATTATGGAGAGTTGTGAATCTATTGAAGATGACTTTAATCGATTCTATCATTGCGGATGTTGTTGTTGTTGTTGTTTGGTCTACAGCCCAAAGACTGTTTTGTTGTAGCTCTCCATGCTACTCTATCCTGTGGAGGCCTGTTCATCTCCGAATAACTCCTGCAACCTACATCCTTCTAAATATGCTTGCTGTATTCATATCTTTGTCTCCTTCTACGATTTTTACCCCCTCACACTCCCCTCCTGTATCCCTTTATGTCTCATAATGTCCCCTACCAAATGATCCCTTCTTCTGGTCACATTGTGCTACAAATTTATTTTCTCCCCAGTTATAAACAGTACCTCCTCATTAGTTATGTGCTCTACCTATCTAATCTTCAGCATTCTTCTGTAGCACTGCATTTCAAAAGCTTCTATGCTCTTCTTGTCTAAACTGGTTATCGTCTATGTTTCACTTCCATGCATGGCTACATTTCATTCAAATGCTTTCAGAAAAGTGTTCCTGACACTTAAATCTATGCTTGATGTTAACATATTCGCCTTTTTCAGAAAAGCTTTTCTTGCCATTTCCATTCTACATTTTATATCCTCGCTACTTCGACCATCATCAGTCATTTTGCTGCCCGAATAGCAAAATTCGTCTATTACTTAAAGTGTCTCATTTTCTAACCTCATTTTCTCAGCATTACCTGACTTTATTCGACAACTTTCCATTATCCTCGTTTTGCTTTTGTTGACGTTCATCTTACATCGTCCTTTCAAGACTCTGTCAATTCCGTTCAAACGTTTGTCCAAGTCCTTTTCTGGGCTCTGAGCACTATGGGACTTAACATCTGAGGTCATCAGTCCCCTAGAACTTAGAACTACTTAAACCTAACGAACCTAAGGACATCACACACATCCATACCCGAGGCAGGATTCGAACCTGCGACCGTAGCTGTCTCGCGGTTCCGGACTACAGCGCCTAGACAAGTCCTTTTCTGTCTCTGACAGAATTGTAATGTCATCGGTAACCGAAAAGTTTTTATTTCTTCTCCATCGACTTTAATTCCTATTCCAAATTTTTCTTTTGTTTCCTTTACTGCTTGCTCAAGATACAGACTGAATAACATCGGTGATAGGCTACAACACTGACTCACTCCCCTCTCAACCACTGCTTCCGTTTCAAACCCCTCGACTCCTATAACTGCCATCCGATTTCTGTACAAATTGTAAATAGCCTTTCGCTCCCTGTATTTTACCACTGCCACCTTCAGAATTTGAAAGAGAGTATCTCAGTCAACAGTGTCAAAAGCTTTCTCTAAGTCTACAGGCGCTTTAAACGTAGGATGTGGGTGTTACTTCAATAAAATTTTTTCTAATTCCGGAGATTGTCCCCACAGGCCATAGAGCTTCCAGAATAAGGCGCTGCAAGAAGACCACGGTAAACATGCTGAGAAGAAATAATTGAAAAGCGCCATATAAAATATGAAAACCATCGAGAACCATTCCAACACATCACTTTTGTATAACCTACGGTTATGTCTCTACACATATTTTATGGAAGTCACCTTACAGCGTTTGGCGTAAAAAGTGCTTCTGCTACCACTTAACATGTCGCTGTTTCCATTTGCGAATAGCGCATGGGAAGAACTGCTGCCAGGAAGCCTCCGTATGAGCTGTAATTTCTAGAATTTTCTTGCCGTAGTCATTTTACAAGGTGTACGAGCATTTGGGAGGAAGGAAAATGTTGACCGACTCTTCTTGAAACGTACCCTTAGGAAATTCAACTGCAAACCTCTACATGATGTAGAATGCCTATTTTGGATCAACTGTCACTCTGTTCTGTTAAGCTTCTTCAGAAAGCTCTTGCGCTTACTAAACGAACCTACGATGAAAGGATATGCTCTTCGTTACATCTTCTCAGGCCGGCCGGTGTGGCCGAGCGATTCTAGGCGCTACAGTCTGGAACCGCGCGACCGCTACGGTCGCAGGTTCGAATCCTGCCGCGGGCATGGATGTGTGTGATGTCCTTAGGTTAGTTAGTTTTAAGTAGTTCTAAGTCCTAGGGGACTGATGACCTCAGATGTTAAGTCCTATAGTGCTCAGAGCCATTTGAATCGATTTGAACATCTCTGTGTTGTGTCAGTGCATGAACACTGGCGAGTAGAAGCTCGTGTAGAAGTGTAAATCTGCCGAACGCATCAGAGACCTGCTCTATGGGTGAGAAAACAGGGTTCCCCGCAGGCCAGTCAAGGATTCGCACATTTCTCAAGGCATTTGTGGTATCAACATCGGTGTGGGGTCTTCCAATGTCCTGCCGGAATATGCTATTTGGTACCTTCGCCATGAAGGGTATGAGAACAGGGTCTACCACAGCTGGCACGTACCGTCGAGTATTCACCCTCCCTTCGACAAATACTAATTCAGTCCTATTGTCATATCCAATACTCCCCATTCCATGACTCCAGTAGTTGCAGATGTAACCGTCTCGAGAATCGCTGTTTTTTTGTGACCCTTCACCAGGCCCTATACAGACACGTTGGCGTCGATTTCAGTGCCACAAACAAAAGCTACACGCAACTCTGAATATCACATGTTCCCACTTAACATTTTAGTTGTCTCTTGCTCTGCACCATGCAAGTCTCTGTGTCTGTGGTATGCATGGAAAATCCCAGATCTCAATCCAGCATGCAGTAAACTGTTCCCGGCTGTTCGCGGTGATACCTTCTAGGATTTCAGCTGTTACTCGTTTATTCGTCAAAGCTAATCGAGCAATCCTACGATTTCGGCGTAGTGCAGTCCTTCAGGAAGGATCCGCGCCTACTCCTCTTGCCAAATTGTTTTCCTGAGTCCATCTCGTCACCACTTGTTCTACAGTCATCGATCTACAACCAGATGTCTGACCGATCTGTTCGTGTGATGTTCCCTACGCCAATGATTTGACTTTTATCAAAGTCCGTGACTTGGCGATGAGCTGTACGTGCATGTGCCCTGGGCGTGTGATCTCCACATCGAACTGCCAAATATTTCAGACACACCCAACAGCCATTTTGAATACACATGATTACTCATCTGTAGGAATGACTTTATTTTGTACTGAAAACATTGAAAATTAGGTCTCATAAGGACGAATTTTTAATAAGCACATTCCACAGGCATTGTAAATAAGTGGAGTATCAGTTCGGCAGGGTTTCCGTTTCCACCCGTGCATTTTATTACCTTTGTATTCTAGAATATCACTGCCTATTTCTCCCATAAATATTTGAAAATTTTGCACAACAAATAATCAGTACATGTTTCCGAAAAACATCAGCTGTCCCTTCCGTACTGCTTCCGCTGTGTTTTCTTCGTTTTGATGTACAGAATGCTTATAAATTAACATCGCTGCCTGAGCCAGTTTAGTTGGAAAGCTATACACGGTATTGGCACCCAACATACAGGAGTGATGTTCAGACTGTGCGGTACAGCGTTGTTAATAGTGTTAGCGTCATGACGTGCTGTTTGGCGCAGGTACTGGTGCGGCGACGTAGGGCTGAAACACAAGTAATGAGTGTGCATTACAGTTGCAGAAAGTGAACATGCGGCTGGACAAGATGAACAGGGCTTTACTCGTAAAGCTGTTTTACAAAACAACTGCAAAACTGCTGCCGCTCTTAGCGAGTATTGGTGCATTCAAAGGAGTACAGAGATGTTATCTTTCCGCACAAGGGTTGAATCATATGACTAGGAAGTTCCAATTAACTGGCGATTTAGGAATTTCCCATGGGAGAGACCGACGGCCAATTAAGACATAAATTGCTGAAGAAGTTATTGCCGTCATGGCCGAGAATGCTGGACACAATGTGCAATCTTCAAGCAGTGCACGAGCATTCATGGTCCACCGTTAGGAAAGTGCCGCGAATAACTGTGAAATGGTATTTCTAGTGAGGTTCCAGGCTGTCGTGGAGGCAGATGGTCGTCACACTGAGCAACGTTTGTAACCTCGAACGTAAACATGACATGCAGTAATAAAATTTGCCCTCTCATGTGGTAATTGAAATGTATTTCTTTCAGTGGTTTATTCGCTATTTCTCTTCCGCGTTCACAAATGGTTTCACAAAGTTTCAGTGTCCTACCATTACTCGTTTTTCATGGGGATCGCTCCCCAGCAGCTGAAGTTTAATTATAGCCATCCTATACTTTAACACAATTTCTCAGCATTCAGGCATCTGCTACTGTTAACAAATATTATATCTTCCTTAAGATTATTTTTTTAGTACCTTCCATTTGTCTAAATTATAATTCAGTATCAGAAATTCATTCGCATAGAAGCTCTCTAGGCTCGTTCTCTTAGTATAGTCTTCTAAGGTCTTCAGATAAACGTCTTTTGGAGTAGGCATTACTTATTATCTTGCTCTTTCCATTTATCTTGAACTGTTACTACTACATATACATTTTTTTACTTTCTCTAGGTGACCTATTTCCGCAATTACAAATATTTACAATTGCAAATATTCGAGGTTGTTTTATATTGGTCATAGTTTTTTCTGTAGGTATGCTTGAACTTTATTCTTTTATCAGAAAATGTGGTATTACGATTATTAATACATTACAAGGAAATCATCCCAGCTAGGGCTCATTTATAAGATTTGTGAACCTCAAAATTGTAAATTTGAATGAATTTAGTTTCAAACATAAAACTATATGCAGAAAAACACAACTTGTACTTGTTCACACAAGATCAGTGTCAAAGCGAACGTTCCGGCTGCAAGTAAAGTGAGCCCAAATCATTACCGATGAACAAAGACAGAATGGTCTTAAACAACAACATACTACGAAACATAGTTCCACATCAAAGAGCCAAAGGACAGAAAGCAAAGTAACAGTATTCATGTACTGGCTTAATGAAGACTTCGAAGACGAGATATGAAACTGCCGAGCCAGTCGTCAAGCCGCGTATATATTTGTCAGACTTTCACAAATGAGACCCTGTCACGTGTCTGAAAGATTGCATGAGTTTTCTGTGCCTCTTATTCGATGAGTATTGGTTGTGAGCACCACACTTGAAGGATCTGAAAGCTAGCGCTTTGAATATACCGAACATCTTGTAGTGTATGCTGTGAGGAATATGTGTATTACGATTATTTACGATTTGTGTGCCTGTTGCGGGAGCGCGGTGGACGGAGCAGCAAAATATCAATATCCGACTGTCACACACAAAATTCGCCGTCAGATGATTACACTGGACACTGGTGCCTGAATCACAAGCTCGGCATACAGATTCCTTAAAGGAAGGAAGATTAAGATGTAATAAATGGGTTTAAATGGCTCTGAGCACTATGGGACATCTGAGGTCATCAGTCCCCTAGAACTTAGAACTACTTAAACCTAACTAACCTAAGGACATCACACACATCCATGCCCGAGGCAGGATTCGAACCTGCGACCGTAGCGGTCACGCGGTTCCAAACTGAAGCGCCTAGAACCGCACGGCCACTCCGGCCGGCTAAGATGTAATAATCAGGTCGAATGATAGGAATGTGGAAGTAAAATAGACCATATCTTTCTCCGAAGTAACCATTCGCATTAATTAGACTTAGAGAAAGAATGGAACGCCTTTGTAGCCAGATTCTGATTGTGTAGTGACAGCAGTTTCCGCCTAGGCGTCAGTGACTGCTGTTTTCTGAGGAAACACTGAACTGCGCGGGATAAATCCAGAACAGTGTGTAGCTCATTCTGTGGCCGTTTGTACTACGTCTGGGAGACGTGTCCCTCAGGAAGCACCAAGTCCACACGCTTCTTATATTGCGCAATGCTCTCCCCAAGGGGCTCAACTCCCTGAGCAGCAATATAATCAGGCATATCGTATAAAGGTCACGACAAACCGACGGCTGTTCCATTCTGCATTATGGGAAGCTTTCCTTGATCAGCTGCGATATCAGATTAAAGTAGCTTCGAACTCTGCCTCGAATCCGACAAATTAATTATTATGACTGTCGTAATACACAGGTACAGCGTGCGTGTCACTAGAATTTGTACTATGTTACGCCACTTCCATCTATGCAGAGTGCTGTATCGAGACATGACTCTAATCTACACTGAATAGCCAAAGAAACTGGTACACCTGCCTAATATCGTGTAGGCCCTGCGAGCACGGAGAAGTGCCGCAACACGACGTGCCATGGACTCCATTAATGTCTGAAGTAGTGCTGGAGGAAACTGACACCGTGAATCCTGCAGGGCTGTCCATAAATCCGTAAGAGTGCGAGGAGATGGAAATCCCTTCTGAACAGCACGTTGCAAAACATTCCATATGTGCTCAACAGTGTTCTTATCTGGGGAGTTTGGTGGCCAGCAGAAGTGTTTAAACTCATAATAATGTTCCTGGAGCCACTCTGTAGCAATTCTGGACGTGTCGGGTGTCGCACTGTCCTGCTGAAATTGCCAAGTCCGTCGGAATGCACGCTGGACATGAGTGAATGCAAAAAAAATGGTTCAAATGGCTCTGAGCACTATGGGACTCAACTGCTGAGGTCATTAGTCCCCTAGAACTTAGAACTAGTTAAACCTAACTAACCTAAGGACATCACAAACATCTATGCCCGAGGCAGGATTCGAACCTGCGACCGTAGCGGTCTTGCGGTTCCAGACTGCAGCGCCTTTAACCGCACGGCCACTTCGGCCGGCACTGAGTGAATGCAGGTGATCAGACAGGACACTTACGTGACATCTGTCAATAAGTGTCTAGACGTACCAGGGGTCCCATATCACTCCAACTGCACACGCCCCATGTCATTACAGAGCCCCCACCAGCTTGAACAGTCCTCTGCTCACATGCAGGTTCCATGGATTCATGAAGTTGTCTCCAAACCCGTACACGTCCCATCCGCTCGATACGATTTGAAACGAGACTCGTCCGGCCATGCACATGTTTCCAGTCATCAACAGTCCAATGTCGGTGTTGACGGGCCCAGGCAAGGCGTAAAGCTTTGTGTCATGCAGTCGTCAAGGGTACACGAGAGGGTCTTCGGCTCCAAAAGCTCATATCGATGATGTTTCGTTGAATGGTTCGCACGCTGACACTTGTTGATGGCCCAGCATTGAAATCTGCAGCAATTTGCGGAAGGATTGAATCTCTGTCAGGTTGAACGATTCTCTTCAGTCGTCGTTGGTCCCGTTGTTTTGGGGCCTTTTTCCGGCCGCAGCGATGTCGGAGATTTGATGTTTTACCGGATTCCTGATATTCACGGCACACTCGCGAAATGGTCGTACGGGAAAATTGTCACTTCATCGCTACCTCGGAGATGCTGTGTCCCATCGCTCATGCGCCGACTACCACACCACGTTCAAACTCAATTCTTGCCAATCTGCCATTGTAGCAACAGTAACCGATCTGACAACTGCGCCATGCACTTGTTGTGTTATATAGGCGTTGCCGACTGCAGCGCCATATTCTGCCTGTTTAAATATCTCTGTGTTTGAATACGCATGTCTATACCAGTTTCTTTGGCGATTCAGTGTATATACTGTCAATAGCCCCACACTCAGCACTAGACACACGTCGTTCCCGTACTAACATAAATTGTTAAATTTTAGTCCAAGAAGTTGATCTGAGCGAGCGTAATAGGAACTGCGCACAAACTACGCATCCGACTAAAACAGAAGTACATAGGTTACAGGCCCCTATTACATCGCACACGCTTCGTCAATATTATACTCGCTATTGGTGTTGCAATGCGTTAAAGTGGCGAAGGGTCAGCACACTTTAGTACCAGTACTTATCGTTGTAGCAATTAGGATTTAATTAAGTCTTCTGCACACTGCACGTTATCTGAAACCTAAATACGCTTGTTCAGTGAGCCGTAACGTTGCTATTGAAAACAACAGTTCAATTTTCTATTAAATTGCATACGTTATAATTTAGAACTTGCGCCCATTATGGCGGTATTAGTAATTATTTAAATGATTAAGACCTCTTATTGACATGAAACAACTTTATAACAGGAAATAACTATAGTTATTTCTGGCTATTTACGTTATTCACGCTAAAGATTGGTATAGTTTACAACGCGATGTTTGACTCATTACTATAAAACAAAATCACCTAAAAACGCGTAATAAACATTTACCGTGACCAACGATTCACTTACAGTAAATCTCAATTTCGTACAGCCTTGTTCAGTTAAGTTTAGTAAACCATTTCTTATTACGAAAATTCAGAACGTAGCAACCAAAGTTATAATTTCATTGACAACCAGCGTCATAGCGATAGCTGCCTCTGTGATACTACAAATTCTCTTACGATCTGTAAAGGGTATTTCTTGTCGTCCCTTGGTTTTATTCCTTTCTCTTTGATTTTTGAAATAACCGTTAAATGAATAAAGAAGTTAACAATCCTGCCATTTCTTTAATGAAATCTAATTGTCATAGATTAGTGTCACAAGTTTTGCGGGCAACAATAACTGCGCCCTCTTTTTACCTAAGTCGTGCCGATCATGGTTCCTGGCTCTATGAAACACCAATTGAGACTTAAACTGAACAGTACACAAAATCACGATTATTACGGCACTAACCCTGTAGTGCGTACTCAAATACGTACACCAACATAAACCGCTCGCCACTCAACTACCTTAGAGTGGGCGTCCCAAAATCACTCAGTACCGCCGCCGCTCAATTACCTTTGAGCGTGCGTGAATACAGCATCCAACAACTTAAACCACAACGACTTCTGGAGTCTCGTGCGCCTCAGGAATACCACGAATCGCATTCTTAAGTCCACTCCAACGACTGATTAAACCTTCAAACATCAACTTCTGTAAATATGGACCACAGTTTCACCGAATTTAGAGCATAATTTTACAACATTACGCTAGCCCATTTCTTCCTGCACCACGTGAACACTAATAAACTTTATCCACGCTATTGCAGAGTCAATTAACCAATTTCTGCACATATTCGATCGTAGCAAATACCTCTCCATCCCTACGATCCAAAATAAATTCAAATCAATTAGTTTAACGTACTCTACTTTCTCTCGCGGAACAATATAAAATGAAGCAGATGCACTGCTAAACAAGTCTACCAACGCGGTCACATTAAGTTCTGATCGACAACACCGACCGAATACCAGCTCAATAACTCAATAAGCCGTCTTGACTATATTCCGATACAATTTATTAGTCGCAATCCCACTTACATCTGCGATCTATTGTCTTTCCCGGTGACAGACATGATAATTAACTAGAGCTTGCACCAACCAGCTCTAGCGTAGGCTTTCCTAGCAAGACGCAAATCAGAACTAAACTTCTAAACCCCACAAACCATAGGAAAACAAATTTAGAAAATCACTTCACAATGCCATTGCTTTTAACGATTCTTCGGCGGCTTTCAAACACATTGTCTAACGGTGATCTTGTCACGGCATGTCATGCACTACGTTCTACTGTGCAGGCATCAGGAATTAAATACCTTGTAGGATAGACACCATGAGTTTCTGGCTATATACCCACATGAACTTCTTTGCTCCTGGTTCTCTCGCGAATCGTTTTCTACGCCCTGTCTCCGTTTAGCAAAGTCACCATGTACCTGACAGTGAAGTGATATTGTGCAAACATAATGTCCAATCTCTGAGATGCAAACGTGGTGAATATGGACGCCAGCTGTTATCTAGCCCTTGGGCAGGCTTTGTGTTCACGGAAAGAAAAGAGGAAGTATAGATGGATGAAGGATTTTTATAAGAAGACGGAAAGACTGACGCCTAAAAATTTACAGCGCATCTTGAGGTTATGCTAGCCACATCAAAACGAAAACTTCCGGAGATTGGACGCTTGCTCATTTGATGTGCTTTTGCAAAACATTATAACTATAATTCAGAAAAAGAACACACATTTGCAAGACGCCGATCTGCAACTCGGCGTTTCTCAATTACTTACTTTATTTTGTTTACAAGAAATTCATCTCAAGACTCAAAGACTCATAAGGTCAGTATCACCACAGTCAATAAGCCTAAGCGTGATGGAAACGTGCAGAGCTATTACAAAAAGCTTGAAACATTACATAAAGGTACGAAAGGTGTATACAGGGAGCTCAGAAACAATCTGAAAAGCTTATAAGGGCGTTGCAGGGTAGACTGCGCTGAGAAATAATGGTTAATTTGTGTGGAAATTAGCTACTCAGGCCGTTGCGCACAAATTTCAAGTGGCCCGCCAGATGTGATTAGTGTCACTTGTTCTCGTAGAGTAGATGATAGCGCACGGGGCTGTTCAGCGTTTGGCTCGGATTCGGTTCTTACTACCATCCCACGTCCAGTTTTTGTATCACTCTCGTTTTCGATTTTGGGAAACCATACGAAGAACTCGTTTGGCGACGCCGTCTCTAGCCTGATTGGTCAACTGCAATGCTAATTAACTCGGAATCAGTGCAACATATCCGACTTTTTCTTTACAATTATTTTTCCATCACAGCCTACCATGTAACATCATTAAAAGCTTTCCATTCTGTTTCTGACCAAGTTGTAAATGTATTCAAAGTATTCAGAGCTGAAATTGTGATTATATCTGAATTAGAAAAGATGTCTTTCCCTTGTAAAAAGTTAACGGCATCGCAAATACAAAAGTGTTTGCTGCAGTAGGCAATCAGCTCCAACTTAGCTGTCGTCGTATTCCCCATAATTAGTCCGCAAAGAATTTAACTTCTTTACTAACTGTCCCTATATTACAATAACTGATCGTATTGCTCGGTTTTCTTCAGTCAGTTGCTATATTCGTTTATTTTACACACCATAAGGCTCGCAGACCCGTGCAGATTTCCGATATTTCTAAAATGAACGTGCATTCCGCAGACTTCGATGCCATTTCCACAATTAGGTTTACACAATACAAAAAATCACGCAAATTAAACACTTTGGCATACGGAACTGGGCTGACAAAGATATACACTATCATGCAGCAACTACACTATACAACATGTTTGTGCAATAAAAGTATCATTCAACAGATCCGTCAATATATTGTACGCTATACTGCACAATTTACAATATCATCCGCAGACGATCAGTAATATTGCACAATACGACATACTGAACAATATTATTGAGAGTCTAGAGCCCTCTTAAGGCAAGGTTCCAGCAACGAGTTGCAGTCCAGCACACAGTTTCCATCAATCAGGAAGTTTCTAAACTTGGGTGGCCGTTCAGGCGTTTGAATCTTGCTCCTTTCAAATGCGGGTCCAGTGTCTTAACAACGTGCACAGTTTTGAGTGGCGCCCGTCATAAGCAAATTTGGAAATTCGTGGTAAGGTCTTATGGGACCAAACTGCAGAGGTCATCGGTCCCTAAGCCTAAACAGTACTTAATCTAACTTAAACTAACTTACACTATGGACAACACACACACCCATGCCCGAGGAAGGACTCGAACCTCCGACGGAGGGAGCCGCACGGACCGTGACAAGGCGCTCCAGACCGCGCGGCTCCTTCATTAGCAACATGGTTCGTATGTCTCGCTGCTTGCCATTCCCAACACAAGTCCCTCTACGATAACATACCTGCGCTGATAACTTCAACGTTGAGTACCCATCAACACCAAATCGATAACATACCTCAGAAATAATTTGCCATTACTTTTTTAAGGATTTCAACTTGTAACATCGCGGTATTTATATCTTCCGAATAGAACTGAGAATGAATATTTTATGTAATAATAAGTTTATTGCGGCCAAATACCCATAAAAATTCAAAGTACAATGATAATAACAAGCAGAATTAGAAATTTGACATATTGTGATTTAAATAGTCACTTATTGATCGTGTCCTTTTGGTATAGAGTTCTATATGGTAACGTATGCATATTTGATGACACAGTTTACACTCACACATTGCGTTTGGTTCATGATATGACGTGTTGTTGCAAATAAGGTGGTGGAAACCATAGACTGCCATTCTCGTGATCACGTGTCTCATTTTGAAGTTGTCCATGTTCGGTCAATCATGGCGCTTGTGCTGTAAAATTTTGGAGGTACGTCTTTCCTTTTTTCCTTCAATGTTCTATGTAGACTTTCCAAACCGCTGCTGCTGGGTAGCATCAGGTCTTCAATGAGGAAGGGTTCCGTCGCCAGCAGGTATACGAGTCTGGTTCGTGTTAGTTTTGGACACTCCTATTGCTTTCTTTGTAGATCGCCTTTACTCTTTCTAGTGTCGTTAGGTTTTTCACTGTAAGATGTGGTCCTATACTTTCTATGTCGTACGTCAGCACTGGGAAGCTTTTGGCTCTGAATAGTGCCCTTTCTATCTCTAGGCTAAGGGATCTGATGTATTTCATCGATTGCCATTATTCCTTGCATTGCTTTCTCTGTTACATGGTTTCTGAAGCCTTTTGCGGTTGTTTGTATTGTGACCCCGTAGGTACTTTAAGTCTGTTACAGTCTTCATTTTTTTTCTCCCGTATGAAGATCTCAGCTGATGCAGGTGCACTTCCTCCATTTCTGAGTACCATCACTTCTATTTTCCCCACATTCATTTCGAAGCCGTGTTCGACACACTAATCTTCCACATCGTTTATTGCATCTTGTAACTTTGCAATGTCCTTTGTACCTATTGCAATATAGTCTGCGTATGCATATGAGATTAAACCCTCCCTTTGGGGTTTCTTACGATTTCCTCGCTGCGAGGATAAATAACTGAGGACTCAGTGGGTCTCCCTGTAGTACTCCGTTTGACTGGAGTATCGGCACCTATAGACAGAGGTTGTCTGAGATCCTTATTTTGTTCCATCGCAGTATTGCGCTTATGATTCGTGTCTACATGTTGTTTTCTCCTAGATTTTCCTATAGTTTTTTGGCCATTAATTTTCTGTTTATAAAGTCAAAGGCTTTTCTGAAGTCTATAAATACAATATAAGACTTTTCTCTATCTTCAAGGGCTTCCCATACGCTCTTTAGCAGGAGTTCTATTGCAGTCAGAATTGATCTTCCCTTCCTGACTCTCATTTGAATTTCGGTGAGGTGTTCATCGATTGTTTGCTTTATTCTCTCTGTTATTATTTTTGCGATCACTTTGAAAGATAAGTTGTCAAGGGGTAGCCTCTGCATTTGCTAGGGTCCTTGAGGTTTCCTTTCCCTTTACATAGCACATTTGCTATTTATTGTCTCCACAGTTCCAGAATGGAGGCTGTTTCTGTGCACTTACTGTAGAGTTTTGTCCACATTGGCGTTAGTATTTGGGCAGTGTATTTTAAATATTCGCTATAAAGTCTGTCAGGGCCTGCTGCTGTTTTGTTCTTGGCGCTGTTAATAACATATTTGATCCCTTATGTGGTCAATGGGACCCATTCCACAGTTATGGCATTGTATCCTCTCTGACCTCTGGTCTCCCTCTCATTCCTTCCTTGTCCAGTATGTTGTCGAAGTGCGTCTCCCATATTTTCAGCTGGTTTTCTGGGGCTTAGCGCAATATATGGGTCTTTTGAGGCTTCCTCCACTAGTTTCTGTCCTTCTCTCGCGAAGAACGTTTTCTTTTTTTCTTTTAGAGTTTTCGTATAGATATTTCGTTTTTCGACGTAAGTCCTGAGGCGTATAGGGTTCTCTGAGCACTGTTGTAGTTGATGTAAGCTTTCTAGTACATCTTTCCTTAAACTGCAACACTGTGTCGAACCATTTTTTCGCTCATGCTTTGTACCTGGGATTGGCGACTTGTCTTAGGAGTTCTCCTGTCGCTTCTGTTGCTTCCTCTAATTGTCTGTTAGCATTTCGATTTGTTTTATGTTGTCTGATTTTGCTTTGAATTTTCCGACGACCATTGCTCTCAAAAGTGCTTCTTCCTCTTTTTCTGGCGCTTTTCGCCTGCTCCTAGGATATATATTCCCAGAGGGATATGTTTCCGAAGTGGTGTGCAGTCTGCAGTCCAGAGACGTATTATATTAACCTTGGTTCGTCCCCTTATAAATGCAATGTGTATTGTACTTTTGCAGTTGTGGGAAATGTATGTAGGTATGTTGGGTTTGTTTAACAGATAAAGCCTTCTTTCTGCAACTTTTCCACTATTACTTTTGCTTTGTAGTTTTGCATATCCAGTCTCCAGTTTAAGTCTCCAGCAATTATTAGTGGTTTATTAGGTTTTCTCTTGAGTGATCAGCTGGCCTATTTCATCTGCTATATCAATGGGTGTTTTGTTCGATTGGAAGTATGCTGATAATATTGCAATATGTTTCGTTTCTGTCAGGAGTGTATGTTCCTGTTTGATAGTTGCAGTTAGTGGCGTTAATTCCGGTTTTATGTGTATTCCTGTAATGTTTTGGTTTCTAATACAGTAAACGGCGTGCAGGGAAAAAAAAACATGTATTCTTCAAAGTAGGTACGCAACTGAGTAACAAGACATTCTTTACGTCATAAAAATACAACGAATAGCGCTTTCTTCCTTTCCTTTCGCGTGACTTCAGTTAATATAGATTTCGCTCAGTGCTGACGCAGTATGAAACATTTCCATCGCTTCCCTTGCGATCGCTTGCTGTTGGCTTTCAAGGTTGACCGCGATCTCTACGAACCGTTTCCAGTGTTTGCTTTGTCGTATTTCATGCTCCAGATAGCATCTTGCAACGAAAAAAGACGATTTATCTCATCTATTTCTTATGACGCCGTTTCCTTTGCGCTGCTCATGACGTGGCATCTTTTCCATCGGCGGAATTACTCTCTTTGGCCTGTTGCACGAAAGCCGAAGCCTTACACAAACTAGGGTACTTCCCTCTTGTTGTATTTCGTTCCACTTCAAGGACCTTTTCCTGTTGCTTCAGTTATAGAGATTAATTAATATAAATTCTGTACTCTTCAGGCTCCTTAGCAACGGACTGATATTCCGAGGAGTGCCATTTAAATCCTCGTCCAGCCATGCAGATTTAGAATTTCCAGCGAGTCTCTAAATGACTTAAGGGGAACGCTGGGATTCCCGTTTAATGATGTCGCGAGCGTTTCGTGAGATGTATGTGGGAGGACTACATTAGACCAATAAACGCCTTATTCTTTCAATGCATCAAACACCCATGTATAAAACAACTGTGTTTCGAATAGAAGCGGTAAAGATATAATAAATTGGAACTTTATGCCTGATGCTGAAGTCTGACTACACGAACAGTGAAAGTGTAGTAAGCTAAAACTTTTTTCCTTTCATGATATTGCGTGGGAGGGAGAAGGCTTTCAACGACAAAAGTTTAGTATATGTTTGGAATTATGTGTAAGGTTTTCTGGAAGTAGATAAGTACTCTCATTCTCAAATACTGGGTGAATAAAGTCCGTGTATTTGGGCGCCGTCAGTTACGCTGCTTCAGGACAAACCCGGCTTTTCATCGTAATACTTGCCTTATGGTGTTAAAGTTTTAACGTATGATTATACCTCTCCATGAGTAGATTATGACACCATTTTAAATTTTTAAATTCGTCAATAATTACTCCACATATTTAAAATCAAACTTTTGTTGCTCCTGGAATCCGTTATATAGGCAACGTCCAACTGATAGCGAATTCCGGAACATCGTGTTAATACTATAGATTAGACATCACTGAAGTAATATATTGCTCTTGGTTTCCCGGAAAATACTCTTTAGAAATTTCAATACTAAACCTCTCCGTGATGCTCAAAGCCTCTGTTATGCATCTGCGACTGATGTTTACTCAGCGTCTGCGTAACGTCTCGGCCGACTAAACGATCTCGTGACGAAACCCGCAGCTCTTCATTGGATCTTGTGTATCTCTTTCACTACTACGATCAGGTAACGGTCCCAAACTGACGAGCAATACTCACGAATCGACTGAATGAGTGTTTTTTAAGCCACTTCTTTCATGGATGAATTCCTTTTGCTCAAGATTCCGTCAGTTAATCTCAGCCTGACGTTGGTTGTCGTACTGTTAGTCTCATGTGGTCATTCGGCTTTAGGTCGCCGGGGTTTGCTCCTCCTACCTATTTTATTGTAATTACTGTTTGCAGTGACCTGTTTCCAATAACGCAATTGCACAGCAGTGGATGTCTACGCCTGTTTATCAATACATTATATTTCTTTATGGTCAGGATCAATTACCTGTCCCCGCACCAACTGCCGATCCTCTGGAAGTATTCGCATTTCTCTAGTCTTCTGGTGTTGCAAACTTCCTATAGATAACAGCATGGTACACGAATAGCCTTACGGAGCATCCAGCTTTTCCCGCGAGATCATTAGGAGAAACTGTAAATAGCAGCCGTCCTATAACACTCCCTCCAAGTACTCCCGAAATTATCTTTATATTTTGGCGGTTTATGTAAGTATAGTATGCAACCCTGTAAGGCACTGTGTCGAATATCTTCCGGAAGTTGAGAAACTCGGCAACAACCAGAGATCTTGTACTTACGGGGCTCTGGATGTCATGGACGAAAAGAGCGAACTGAGGATAGGAATTCCACTCTGCAGCGAAGTGAGCGCTGATATGAAACTTACTGGCAGACTAAAACTGTGTGCCGGACCGAGACTCGAAATCGGAATATTGCCTGCCGCGGGCAGGTTCTCTACCAACTGAGCTACCCAAATACGATTCACAACTCGTCCTCACAGCAATGGAAGGTAGGAGATGAGGTACTGGCGGAAGTAAAGTCGCGAGGAAGGGTCGTGATTTGTTCTTTGGTAGCTCAGTTGCTCGCAGGTTAGTCTTCCTAGCCTCCCCATGGAAGTCGCCTCATCGTTGTACAGAGTCACTTACAACCTGATCCCGACCAACGAACGTCATCGCATTGGTCTTCATCCGACTGGTCATTACGACACATGTCATTACCATCCAGGCTTGTCTCTTGCGGACGAGAACACTGGCACTGGATTCGCCGACAGCTGGCTTTCCTTACCCCATCAGATGAAGCTGTTTTCTCAGTTCAGTGTCTTATCTGTCCAGACTTTACCGTTTTCCCTCGGACAAAGACTAATTTGATCGTATGGCTCCTCGGACACTACGCCAAATGTATAGTCGAGTACGACAACGATCACGACCCCCGCGTTGTTCGCCAATATACAGTGAACGCTCATTGAAAGTGGCAGAGGCTTCCACGTTATCGTGCTTTACTTGCATATATATTGCACCTAGCTCTTCAGCTTTCTTTTCTATTTTTTCTGGAGCCTCCTCTCCGTGTGTTCTACCTAGAAAAAAAAATGTTTTCTTTTGAGTCCTGGAAATGTGGAATTCATCTCTATCAAGTTTTATCTTCATAAAAAAATCAACATAAAGAGAAAATATAGAAAATAAAATTAAAAACTAATGTAGCAGCATCTCCATGTGAGGGACCAGCACAGTGACAGGTGGGGAGGAGGCATAGTGGGCAGGCTTCGGGATTCGACACCTGCCCACCTTGTCTCCACTCAGCTCGAAGCTGACTTTGTCCGTTCTTTCCTGTAATGTAACATAAAAAGTTGTAGAGTACTGAATCGAGCTAGGCAAAGGTCTCGAGTTCGAGTCTCGGTCCGGCAAGCAGTTTTAATCTGCCAAAAATTTTCAGAGCGAATTGAGTTTCCCAAGAACTCTGCGGAATCCATGATAATTTTTGCAGAGGACATTTTCATTCTCGAAAAACTTCATAATGAGATAAAATTAAACCTGCTCCATAATTCTGCAGCAGTTGACATCAGAGACATACGCCTAAACAAATTATGTGCGGCTGTCCTTCCGGAAGTGACATGCGGTTTTTTCAATAGCTAGGTACCCTTCGTTACTTAAACAAAACACTAGAAACTGTTTCTACAAGGCGAACAAGTTCTTTCGCATAGTCTCTGCAGAACCTCTCGTAAAGTTCAGCTAACCTCTCTCTGTTGTGCAGTTTCATTCGATTTTCTATTCCGCGATCGCTTATCTCCGTATCTGCCATTTCGGCATTCTTGCAATGACGGTAATCAGAAAACGAATTACGATCATCCGCGGTTTAACAATTTTGGAAGGCCGAATTCAGTATTTTAACCTTCTCACTGTCATATTCTGTTTTGGTTGGCATTAAGGTCATTGAGCTTCTGAATACATGATTTTGATCCGCTTACTGACATAATGTAAGACCTAAACTTCTTTGAATTATTATTCACAACGTTTGGCAAAATTTTAGTTTGAAACCTCCTAAATACTTCTCGCGTCACTCTTCTGATGCTCGTTTTAGCTTCAGTCAGCTTGTGTTTGATTAATAGACTTTGACTTCGCTTAAATAGGAGACGGAGTTCTCTTTGCTTCCGTCTTTTTCATTCCTCACCATCTTGCTCGACACATGTTTGAGTAGGCCGTATTGTATAATGCTTTTGACTTCTATCCATTTGTGGTCCACATCTTCATATCCAGAACTGAATATTTGATGTTGACTATTTAGATATTCTTAAATTTATATTCTGGTACTCTTGCTAACCAGAAATATTTCCTATTTTTTCTAACTGTTCTTATAATACCCGCAGTATTGACGCTATCACAATCTTACGATCACTGATGTTATAAGCGGGTCAGCTAGAGAGTATCTGTTGAGAAAAGTAGTAAAGTAAACACCCGTCGCAGCTCCAGAGAGCAGTGAAGCTCGATCAGAGTCTATATACATTTATACACATTACACCGCCTTACGAAGCACCCAGAAGGGAAGAGGAAACGAAATGAATCTTTATGGGTTGAGACGGTGTGTGATGTTGTATCCGTGATTAGAAAACCGAGTCAAATGTACAAAGAACTTAGCAGAACGAGCTACTTATCAGTACGACATTGCACGCACCTATTTGGTTGGGAAAGGTGATGTATAATCTGCTGCGGCAGGCAAGCCCACAACTGTCATAACTCGTCCTTTACACCCTTTGTACTGGCAGCAGGAAGGAATCTGCATATGAGGTGGTCTCACACATGTTCTATTGGGGACAGATCAGGGGATCTTGCTGTCCACGGGACCACCTCAACATCACGTAGATGCTTCGCTAAGGAACATGCCGTGTGTGAGTGAGCATTGACCTGTTGAAAAATGGCACCGCATTGCTGTCGTATGAGAGGTAACAAATGAGACGCAGGATATCCGTGACGTACCATTGTGCTATCAGATTTCGCCCAGTAACTAACAGGCGAGACTTGAAGTCATATATGGTGGCACCTCATACCACGACGTGAGCAGTAACACCGCTGTGCTTCTCCAAAACATTGTAAAAATGAGACCTCTCACCGAGTCACCGCTGTACTCGCCTACGATGGTCATATGGGGTGGTACGGAACCGAGATTCATTGCTGAACGCAATGCGGCGCCACCTACGCCTCCCGGTACGGCACCACTCCAAACATAACCGTTTGGGCTGTGGTGTTGACGGCACCCTACGCGTGAGACGTTAATTCCCCATTCCGGCTGGTGCTAGTCTCTTACCAGTGGTGTGGGTTAACACAGGATGTTACTTGAAATCCATTACTTGTTCTCAGATGCTACGCGCAGAAGTGAAAGAGTTGCGATGAGCTTGGTGCACAATACGATGATCATCCCTTGCGGTGCTCACAAGTGGTCGACCGGATCCTTGGCGACGGGTATGTCTTGCCTCAGGCTCCCGTGCACTCCAGCATCGGTCCACTGTCACATCAGAACGCGCCGCATAACTGAATATTGTAGGATTCGCCCAGCCGGCCAAATGGAGACCCACAATGAGGTCCTTTTGAAAGTCTTCAAGGTGCCTCACACTAGAAAGCGACATCTCCGTGTCATTCACAATGATCACTCAACATATGACCTTGTTTAGTGGCATTATACAGAGTCCGATAGAAAAATGTATAGACACGTTAAGGAACGAAAAGTATTACTTATGTGTCTATTTTACATTTAGTAATTGACCACTCGTGTTGTACAATCTTCAGTTTAGTACAGTACTGGCCATTACAATTGCTACACCAAGAAGAAATGCAGATGATAAACGGGTATTCATTGGACAAATATATTATGCTAGATCTGACATGTGATTACATTTTCACGCAATTTGGGTGCATAGATCCTGAGAAATCAGTACCCAGAACAACCACCTCTGGCCGTAATAACGGCCTTGATACGCATGAGAAATGAGTCAAACAGAGCTTGGAGGGCGTGTACAGGTACAGCTACCCACGCAGCTTCAACACGATACCACAGTTCATCAAGAGTAGTGACTGGCGTATTGTGACGAGCCAGTTGCTCGGTCATCATTGACCAGACGATTTCAGTTGGTGAGAGATCTGGAGAATGTGCTGGCCAGGGCAGCAGTCGAATATTTTCTGTATCCAGAAAGGCCCTTACAGGACCTGCAACATGCGGTCGTGCATTATCCTGCTGAAATGTAGGGTTTCGCAGGGATCGAATGAAGGGTAGAGCCATCTGAAATGTAGCGTCCACTGTTCATAGTGCCGTCAATGCGAACAAGAGGTGACCGAGACGTGTAGCCAATGGCACCACATACTATCACGCCGGGTGATACGCCAGTATGGCGATGACGAACACACGCTTCCAAAGTCCGTTCACCGCGATGTCGCCAAACACGGATGCGACCATCATGATGCTGTAAACAGAACCTGGATTCATCAGAAGAAATAATGTTTTCCCATTCGTGCACCCAGGCTCGTCGTTGAGTACACCATCGCAGGCGCTCCTGTCTGTGATGCAGCGTCAAGGTAACCGCAGCCATGGTCTCCGAGCTGATAGTCCATGCTGCTGCAAACGTCGTCGAACGGTTCGTGAAGATGGTTGTTGTCTTGCAAACGTCCCCATCTGTTGCCTCAGGGATCGAGACGTGGCTGCACGATCCGTTTCAGCCATGCGGATAAGATGCCTGTCATCTCGACTGCTAGTGATACGAGGCCGTTGGGATTCAGCACGGCGTTCCGTATTACCCTCCTGAACCCACCGATTCCATATTCTGCTAACAGTTATTGGATCTCGACCAACGCGAGCAGCAATATCGCGATACGATAAACCGCAATCGCGATAGGCTACAATCCGACGTTTGTCAAAGTCGGAAACGTGATGGTACGCATTTCTCCTCCTTACACGAGGCATCACAACAACGTTTCACCAGGCAACGCCGGTCAACTGCTGTTTGTGTATGAGAAATCGGTTGGAAACTTTCTTCATGTCAACACGTTGTAGGTGTCGCCAGCGGCGCCAACCTTGTGTGAATGCTCTGAAAAGCTAATCATTTGCATATCACAGCAGCTTCTTCCTGTCGGTTAAATTTCGCGTCTGTAGCACGGCATCTTCGTGGTGTAGCAATTTTAATGGCCAGTAGTGTAAATGGTTACTTTAAATGTTCAAAATGTTCATAACGACGAGCGGTTGCTGCAACTTTGCAACTACGTCAGTCAATGTTACGGTGGAGATCGCTGCACATGTCGCTGTAATCTTCTGGCGAAGTTCCTCCAGCGCGCGTGGCTTACATCGTTAGACGTTATGTTTCACAGTTCCCCACAAGTAAAAGTCGATAGGTGTTAGATCTGGTGACCGTGGAGGGACCTCAATGGACCCTCTTCGTCCAGTCCAAGACCCCGGAAATTGTCATCCAGGAAAGCTCGTATGGCTAGGTGGCAGCGCGGTGGCGTGGCGCCCCGTCCTGTTGGTAGAAGACGTCTTCATCAGCCCGATGAAGCGCACGTAAACCTGGCAAAATTTATGTGTGTAACATTTCCAGGTACATTTCTCCAGTGGCACTAGCATCAAGGTAAAAAGGTCCTACTAAGCCCCTAGATGATAGTCCGCACCAGACAACCGCTGGTAGGTTGACCGTTTTATCCACATAAACATGCGGATTTTCCGGTGCTCATTACACACTGTTATGCCGATCACGGTTCCATTAATTTTAAACTGTGCCTCGTCATTCCACACTATCTTCGTCACAAATTGTTCGTCATCAGTTACCATTTGCTGATACCATTCGCAAAATTGCATTCGGCGGTCAGGATCGTCATCATTAATCGCGTGTAGTAATCGTGGAATGTAAACTTTCCACTTTGCAGCTTTCAGAATTCTTCGTAGACTAGTACTGTTAACCCCCACTTCACATGCACATTGCGTAGCAGATTTCTGTGGAGAATTAGCGAACGTTTCCAAGACGAGAGTCGACGAAGCAGGACTAGTAGCGATACGCTGTATTGTTGATCTTCCTTTGTGAATATCACAAATCGTTCCATGCAAATCAAATTTTTCAACGATGCGTTTTAGTATTAGGTGGGTTGGCGGTTCTGTTTCAAACTCGCGGCTCCACTGACGTTGCATTTCAACGGCATTATCAAATTTGAAAAACCACTTCACCATACATTTTCGTTGCTTGACTGTCAAGCGTGGGCCGGCCGTTGTGGCCGAGCGGTTCCAGTCGCTTCAGTCCGGAACCGCGCTGCTGCTACGGTGGCAGGTTCGAATCCTGGCTCGGGCATGGATGTGTGTGATGTCCTTAGGTTAGTTAGGTTTAAGTAGTTCTAAGTTCTAGGAGACTGATGACCTCAGATGTTAAGTCTCATAGTGCTCAGAGCCCTTTGAACCATTTTTGTCAAGCGCGCTCCAGCCATCTCGTTTTCTCAATAGCGAGATGAAAATACTAACATCTGGTGAGGCAAAGACCATACTACAATGCACTCGTAACTGAAATCTAACGACAATATCGATATCTCGATAGAGCCTGACAAAGAGGGTATACATTTTTCTGGTGGATTCTATACACTCTACGAGGCCTGGTGACAACTCCAGACACGAATAACATTGATGCACTCTGTTGGGCATTCTATGACAGAGAATTCTGACTGTTACTCGTATTATTTACGTATCCGCCTATGGTACGTGCGCGTACGAAGTTCCATTGACATCCGTCCGTGTCTTCAGGGTGTTTCAAATGGTTCAAATGGCTCTGAGAAATATGGGACTTAACATCTGAGGTCATCAGTCCCCTAGAACTTAGAACTACTTAAACCTAACTAACCTAAGGACATCACACACATCCATGCCCGAGGCAGGATTCGAACCTGCGACCGTAGCGGTCGCGCGGTTCCAGACTGTAGCGCTTATAACCGCTCGGCCACCATGGCCGGCCAGGGTGTTTCACAATTTTTGTCAGACAGTGAATAAATCAGTCACCCTCGTGTTTTTCTGCCTGTATGCGAAGGCTAACCTTAGGAACTGTTGTAGCAATTTTGATAACACCGATTCACAAGGAAGGTTAGCGTGTGTAATCTATCATCCCTACCTTAGGTAAGTCGTACGGCCATAGAAAGTATACGGGCCCCATACGAAGTCGTGGTCCCTAGTTAAAGTATAAAACAAATCGTTGATGGTGAAGGATATAGTACTTACAAGGAGGTGAAGAGGACATCTGACAAGTGACAGGAACAGAGAACTGCAGCAAAGCAACATTAGAGTTGATCGTGACAACAAACTTCCCGTGCAAAATGTTTGGCTAATAGGAAAACATCTAACAAATTATTGATTTCTGCCATGTTCAATGCACCAGTAGGTTTGGAAGCATTATTTATTTTGTTCGTTCGTACCCCATAATTTCTATTTCAGTATAGTTACTTTTGCATGCAGGAGATGACAGCATCGCCACGAACGTTCAACGAAGTTTTAAAACTTTTCCGTCAGCATTCGGAGGTCCCCGTACAACGTCCGTAGAGCTACTGTGTCTTTGCCTTTACCGAGACTAAAAAACATTTTAAGACGTTGACAGTGACTGCTGATTCCTTCGAGGCGTAAGCCATAATTTACGTAAATATTTATAGCAAATTACTTATTCGCTACTGCAGTTCTTGTAGTTAATTAAAGTCAGTAACGCATTTCGCACAACTTAGTCCGTCCTTTCGGCCATGCAGCAGCCACAAGGACGGACCGAGTCGAGGAGAGCGGCAAAAAGTCGGCCTCAACTGCATCCAGGCGGTGTGAACCGGAGCCGTGCCGTCCCACACGTCGCAGTCTTTGCTGACCGGCTCAGAAGATAAACGTTGTACTCACGGCAACAAAATCACGAGCTTTCTGGGCACCACTGATATTACTGACGTCAGTGTCAAAATCAATTTCCTCTTGGCCCCGCAGCATGGTAGGTGTCTTGTGATGACATTGAAACAACAGTACTGAATGAGAATGCTGCTGTAATTGATGTTGTTTTATTGGTGTAGATTATACAGTAGCAGCAGGCCTATCTCAGCTCTATGGCCATCTTCAGGCTATCTGCAGCAAAATACGCTTTGTTAACAGTTGCAAAATTTCCGCAAATAACAATTTTGTCGCAACAGCAGTCATAAGGGAAAATTACACTGAATGATTAATAAGTAAAGTTAGGCTGCAACTGAAATTCCCTATGTAGCAATAAGGTTATGAGAAGCGACAGTGCCAGGAAGCAGTGTGGATATAAGTACCGACACACAGTCAAAAAATATTTTTATTAGCTATAATTTTGCAGCTGTTAACAACGCGTATTTGCATGCAGATATTACTGACGTCCATCGCACAGTTACTGAACAATGTCAGTGCATAAACAATACAATGCGTCTTGGGGAAGGACCAACTTCCCGAAAGAAACAGCTTAGAAACACATAAAAAATGTTATGCAGAAAGACACGATCTCTTAGAGCAGAAAGGTGGTTAGTGTTTCACGCTCCATCGACAGTGATGTCACTAGAGCGGAACACTGGTCACTTTGAGGCCTTTGTAAAGAAAACCTTCCGACATTCGCCTGAAATCAACCCGAAGAATAACAGCAGCGTAAGCAAGAACGGCTGGCTAGGAATTTCAACCCCGCTCCTCTCGAATGCGACTCCAGTGCTGATGCCACCAGCCTGCCTCTGCGTATTAACGAAGCGAATTCCCTGCACCACTCGGAGGTTTCGCCCTAATTATATGAAACATGCGAGCCATGTTTCGGGGCTTCGATCCGCAGCCTGTTGCGTGAACTGGTTCCTTGATCATATAGAATTAACATAATTACATATAGACATAATCAGACTGAGGTAAATTTTATGTTAATACAAAACTTCGATTCATCTGTCGATGGTTAATATAGGAAATGTGCACGGGTTTTCCTGTCATCATAAGCATAGCCTACTCCTCCGTACGTTTCAGTTGCTGTCTTCTTGACGAGCACCAAAACTGTATCTCTGTTCAACTGTTCACACTTCTCCCATCTCTCCTCATCTCTGTCTCTATCACTTTATTGCTTTCTTACGTCTGAATTATTTTTTCAGCGGATTTTTTTCCGTATTGTTGCTTTGTTTTCCCCGTATCACGTTCTGTTGCAACTTTATTATTTCCGTACTGGTGTCTTGCTTTTCTGTTAGTGCGTCACTACTTCCAGCTCACAGGAACGTTGTAGTATGAGATACGTACTTATTACAGTGTTAATAGAGCTGACATTCATATAATAGTATGTATTACTATCATTGTTATTATTATTGTTATTATTATCTGTAATAAGAGTGTCAGCATTAGCATTCTTATGTTTAACTCATTTTCTGTGCACAATCTGATGTTAAACTTTAAGAGACTTACTAAAGATGCTTAGCGTCTGATTTAACGAAACAGAGGGCGAGAAATTCCTAACCTTGTCAGGTGAAACTGTACCACGCTCCCGTTGTCAGCGGCCATCTCCGGAGGGCTGCTTATAAAGAGCTTGTCCTGGTCTACGGGGTAGCAAAGCTCTACACACCACGGTATCTTAACCTCCTGCTCCGTCTTGACCGTGGAAAGCATCAGATTCGCACCTACTTGGGTCCTGTTTGATGAGGTGGCAGGGAGGTGAATAGTGATTACAACTCGGTTCAAATGGCTCTGAGCATTATGCGACTTAACTTCTGAGGTCATCAGTCCCCTAGAACTTAGAACTACTTAAACCTAACTAACCTAAGGACATCACACACATCCATGCCCGAGGCAGGATTCGAACCTGCGGCCGTTGCGGTCGCGCGGTTCCCGACTGTAGCGCCTAGAACCGCTCGGCCACTCCGGCCGGCTTAAAAAGACAAGTTAAGGATTAACAATGAGATATACTCTGATAACGCAGTATTACGAAAATGAGCCAGGAACAGCTTTCACTGACGATGTATTGAACAAAGAAGGACAGGATATATATGTACAATCCTGGACCAGAGATTAATAGTGTCTACACAAAAAAACTATTAGCCAGGGTGACCACAGCTGCGAATATGCATCTTGGAAATTAAAAAATGGTGAGATTACATAACCGGTTTCATCGTCTTTACTGCTCCTTCACGCCACCAGCATTGTTATTTCACTTCTACGTACTCGTTTTTCGGCAGTGGAAATCAGCATTTGACATGTCACTGATTTCCACTATTTACTGTGAAACTAGTTGAGATTTACATCATAAGGTTATAGCTTCCGGCGGGATGTTTCTGTCTGACCCTGTTTTAATTTACAATTTAGCAACATAACGTTTGCGTGGTTTCATTGGTTGTCACACAACATTTTATTCTAGGTCTTAGCAATTAATAGAAGACTGGATCGTTACATTGGAACTTTTATTTTCATTACCACTTCCTTAGCGTTTCAGTTTTTATTCTAAACGACTGATGTTGGGTCTTCCATACATCCCCAGTATTGTTCGTCTTATTTGTAGAAATAAATACGAGGTGCATTACAGTTTTTTTAATACTGAAAAAATTTTAATTAATTGTAATAAATGTATAATATCACGTTAATTTGTAACCAGAAGTATATTCATTTACATTTTATTAGATGAAGGAGTGCGAGCGAACTCTGTATTTATCAGCGCTGTGAATTTTCTTCAGCATGTCTGTATTCTTCAACAGGAAATTCGGGATAAATAGTTTCATTACTGTGAAATCCGAGACAAATAGATGTTCCAAATTACCTTTGAAAAACGAAATCGGGACAGAGCTGCAAGAATTGTGACTTTCCCGAAAAAATCGGGACGGATGGTCATTTTAACTGAGCCCATGAAATCGCGATCAAGGTGACACAGGAGTGCTCGCAGTGATTTCCTACCAGGTAGATGCCGTTGAAGGTGTTGGTCGAGGTGTGACGTTGTCGTGAACCCCGAGTAAAAGCGGTGACGTCTGTACCCTAATGACATTATGGCGTCCTGCTCAAAGTAATACACTCCTGGAAATTGAAATAAGAACACCGTGAATTCATTGTCCCAGGAAGGGGAAACTTTATTGACACATTCCTGGGGTCAGATACATCACATGATCACAATGACAGAACCACAGGCACATAGACACAGGCAACAGAGCATGCACAATGTCGGCACTAGTACAGTGTATATCCACCTTTCGCAGCAATGCAGGCTGCTGTTCTCCCATGGAGACGGTCGTAGAGATGCTGGATGTAGTCCTGTGGAACGGCTTGCCATGCCATTTCCACCTGGCGTCTCAGTTGGACCAGCGTTCGTGCTGGACGTGCAGACTGCGTGAGACGACGCTTCATCCAGTCCCAAACATGCTCAATGGGGGACAGATCCGGAGATCTTGCTGGCCAGGGTAGTTGACTTACACCTTCTAGAGCACGTTGGGTGGCACGGGATACATGCGGACGTGCATTGTCCTGTTGGAACAGCAAGTTCCCTTGCCGGTCTAGGAATGGTAGAACTATGGGTTCGATGACGGTTTGGATGTACCGTGCACTATTCAGTGTCCCCTCGACGATCACCAGTGGTGTACGGCCAGTGTAGGAGATCGCTCCCCACACCATGATGCCGGGTGTTGGCCCTGTGTACCTCGGTCGTATGCAGTCCTGATTGTGGCGCTCACCTGCACGGCGCCAAACACGCATACGACCATCATTGGCACCAAGGCAGAAGCGACTCTCATCGCTGAAGACGACACGTCACCATTCGTCCCTCCATTCACGCCTGTCGCGAGACCACTGGAGGCGGGCTGCACGATGTTGGGGCGTGAGCGGAAGACGGCCTAACGGTGTGCAGGACCATAGCCCAGCTTCATGGAGACGGTTGCGAATGGTCCTCGCCGATGCCCCAGGAGTAACAGTGTCCCTAATTTGCTGGGAAGTGGCGGTGCGGTCCCCTACGGCACTGCGTAGGATCCTACGGTCTTGGCGTGCATCCGTGCGTCGCTGCGGTCCGGTCCCAGGTCGACGGGCACGTGCACCTTCCGCCGACCACTGGCGACAACATCGATGTACTGTGGAGACCTCACGCCCCACGTGTTGAGCAATTCGGCGGTACGTCCACCCGGCCTCCCGCATGCCCACTATACGCCCTCGCTCAAAGTCCGTCAACTGCACATACGGTTCACGTCCACGCTGTCGCGGCATGCTACCAGTGTTAAAGACTGCGATGGAGCTCCGTATGCCACGGCAAACTGGCTGACACTGACGGCGGCGGTGCACAAATGCTGCGCAGCTAGCGCCATTCGACGGCCAACACCGCGGTTCCTGGTGTGTCCGCTGTGCCGTGCGTGTGATCATTGCTTGTACAGCCCTCTCGCAGTGTCCGGAGCAAGTATGGTGGGTCTGACACACCGGTGTCAATGTGTTCTTTTTTCCATTTCCAGGAGTGTATAACTAGTTCAAGGCGGCATGCGCCAAAAGCGAAGCGCGTTCGCGGCACCGTCGGGCTGCGGCAAGCGTCAATCCGCATGAAAGCTCACAGTGTGAGGAACGAGCATATGAGGCTTGTGGCGGCTGCGACCCAGGTTTTTGTGGCCCCAGACTCGCTGCATCTCAGTGCGCAACCGACCATAAAAAGTAGGGCCATTGCCAACCACGGGCAGGAGCAGAGGCCGAGTACTAGTTGCGGCATAAAGAACTTATCACTTCTTGGTACTGACAGAGGTTCTTTTCTGCCTCATTTCCAACCTCCGAAAGACAGTCGTTATTGTTTCCCCTCCAAGAAACTCATTTGAAACTGTAACAATCGTCGCCAACAAGTCTGAACAAATTACCAACATTTCTCTGAACGACGTCAACCAAAATCCGATTCTGGATTTCTGTACCTCAGTACGATACTTCAGGAATGTGTACCCTGTATTTCTTTGTTTGATATAACGTCAGTGAAGTAACGACCGCATATAACAAGTAGTAGGAAAAACAGATGCCAGACTGAGATTCAGAGGAAGAATCTTAAGGAAATGTAATTCATTCACGAAACAAGTGACTTACGAAACACTTGTTCGACCTATGTTAAGTATTGTTCGTAAGTTTCTGGCCTTTAACAGGTTGGATTAATAGAAGAGATAAGCTATATTATTGTCTCGTATCAACGTACCAGCGCTTTCGTTTGGTGGGTTGCAGCATCTTTATATATATATATATATATATATATATATATATATATATATATATATATATATATATATATATATATATATAACTTCTGCACAATTTCAGTGCAGTAATGTGTTCATTGTAAATACGTGTCTGTGTGTGTGTGTGTGTGTGTGTGTGTGTGTGTGTGTGTGTGTGTGTGTGTGTGTGTGCCTGTGTGTGTGTGTGTGTGTGTGTGTGTGTGTGTGTGTGTAAGTACAATCTAACTTCTGCACCATTTCAGTGCAGTAATGTGTTCATTGTAAATAAGTATTATAGTAGTTGTATTACATGTTTATTACCTAATAAATAAATAAAAAACTTTATTTTAAATTCAGTGCATTAGTATTTGTAAAATGACTCTTTGATATAGTGTTCATTAAAAAATGACGATCATTCCACTTGGGACCTGTGGAATGGTACATTAGCTTATTTGTTTTAGTTGTAAATATTTGTCATGTATTGTTGTTTTTCTGACATGTTCCACATCCTGGAGGACCTCCTCACTACGGATCAATTGGAATGAAAGTAAATCTAAACGAAGAGCGACGCGTTTCGTCAGAGGGTCGTTTAGTCTGCGCACGAGCGTTACAGGGATTCGCAACAAACCTTTGTGGAAGATGTTGAAAGAGAGACGTTGTACATCACGAAGATATTTACTATTGATCTTCAGAGAGAGTGCCGGCCGCGGTGGTCTCGCGGTTCTAGGCGCGCAGTCCGGAACCGTGCGACTGCTACGGTCGCAGGTTCGAATCCTGCCTCGGGCATGGATGTGTGTGATGTCCTTAGGTTAGTTAGGTTTAAGTAGTTCTAAGTTCTAGGGGACTAATGACCACAGCAGTTGAGTCCCATAGTGCTCAGAGCCATTCAGAGAGAGTACGTTCTGGGATGAATTGGACTGCATATTACATTCTCTCACAAACATCTCTCGAAATGACCACAACGAGAAAATTCGAGTAACTTAACCTGATACAGACGTTTACCTATAATCGTTGTTCCCGGGCTCCGTTCGTGAATAGAAAAGCGAAGAGTGGGATCAGATAGGGCTACCACAACTACCCTCCGTCACACAACGGCGGAAAGTTTGCGGAGTTTGATGTAGATGCAGATTGCGGTCTCCTTTCTCTTGGAATTTTTATTAACGGGTTATTTTGCAGTTGAAATATAAAGCAGCTAGAATAAAATTTTCAGCTCTAAAAGGAATTCACCTAAGGATTGGCCTGTAGAAGAGAATCCAGAATCTGTATTAGTACGGATGGACTATTTTTTATTAACTGACTCTCTCTTTGTTAGAAGCTTTGCACGGGCGCCCTCGTATCCCTCTTGACAAATGCTGAGTCTGGGGCGGTCGACAAGTTACAAAATGTATCTGTCAGTAAATCATTAATGCTAATAAAGAAATTGTTGGTTCTAGCAGTAGTGCTATGGTACAGCCTGATACGTATTTTAAGAAAAAGCCTAGAGATTATTAGTGGCGGAGCCAATATCGGACTTGGCAAGGAAGGAAGGAAATCAGCCTTGTTATATTCTAAGGGACCAAATAGTCATTTATCTTAATCGACTAAGGAAAACCTACGTCAGCTCGCTCCGCCGTTACGGAGTGTAACAGAAAAATGTTTTTCGTTTAAAGTCGGTATTTTTAGACTTGTAACTTTATATGGCTATTGCCTGTAAAATTCTAAACATTACAGTGAATACTGATTAACAGTTCCATGTGAGAAGAAATGTTTACATAGAAAATAAATAAAAGACCTACTGCTTTCTGCTCGTAACTCAGCACACCCATTTTAATCTTGTTGTTGAATTGGAGATTTTTTCGCCATGCCACAATCACAGATTGAAATTACAACAGTAAAAATTAGGAAGAACTGTTACTTCAGTATTAAAACTACACAAGGACAACTGCGTTGCAACGGTGGTAACAGCGGTTTCCGTCAAATTACCGAAGTTAAACGCTGTGGGGCATGACTGGTCCTTGGATGGGTGACCGTCAAGGCTGGCGAGCGCTGTTAGCGACCAGGGCGCACTCAGCCCTCGGTGAGGCCAGTGGAGGAGTTACTTGATTGGAAATTCGCGACTCTGGTCGCCTGAACTGACAACGGCCGGCAGAGCGGTGGGCTGACCACGTGCCCCTCCTTATCTGCATCCAGTGACGCCTATTTACTAACGATGACACGGTGGTCGGTCGGTACCGTTTGACCTTCTGATGTCTGTGCCAACAGTCTTTTATTTCAAAACTACACAAGTGTGACCACCAATGAAAAAACTCCCTAAGAGCATGTATTGTTCAAGAATTAAAAAAGTTCTCAGAACGGGTTTGCGCCGATTTCATGGCTTCCAGCCCATGTTAGGTAAGGCACCTACTGCTTCATAAAGCAAGGAAACTCGTTCCTAGACAAACCGAAGTAATACCTAAAACGGACAGGGCTTACGATAATAGACTTGGAATTATTTTCACATGTATTTGATGGAGTCATCATTTCTTCCCATACGGAGAAAACCCGGCCTTGGGAATAAATATTCCCTTTTTAAGCCACCCGTTAGTCCTGCGTAAATAACTAAGTCACGTACAGTGGGCCTTATATAGAGATCACAATAGGGTCTGGCACAGGCATTACACACTGCACGAGTCGACAAAATATTTTTACGCGAAATGTTTTAAAATCGGTATAGTATGCAAGGAAGCAATCGTGCTCAAATGAGCGACAGTTTATGTCGACGTACTTTCAATTCTAAAGGCTGTCAGAACTTTGGTCACGTTTTGCAGAGGAACGGTAAAGGTTTGTGTCAGCAGCAGCGGGGCGACCCAAGCGTTGCGGAGGAAACCCACTGTTTTCGAATTTATCCATTCAGCACGTTACCACAAACGGATCACAGCTCAGAAACGAAGAAACCAAGTCCTGTTTTGAGGATTAATTTCTGTATTATAACTCACTGTGAGTTCCACGTGTGTGGTTTATAAACACGAAGAATGTACGACGCTACGAATCTGAAAAAAAAGAAAATTTTCCTATTTCCTTGAAATATTTCAATACCAGTATATGAGGGACAAGCGCAACCAGAATTTGAATTACGGAACTTAGGCATGAAAACGTAGAGCATAAAAGTCCAACGAGCGTGACACTGGAAACGCAGCATTGAAATTAAAAAACAATGCGCAGCACTACTGTTGTCAATATAAGGCAATATAAGCAAGCTCGGCCAACGGAGGAGTCATATAGAGACAAGTATTGATGTGGATTTCTTTACTGATGAGATGGAAATTGCAACAGAGATGGACTGGGACCCACTGGACCCGTTTTCTACGTCCATAATGGTAGTGAGTGATTAACATGTCCACAATATTTCATTAGTATTGGATTGGTGGTTTATGGTGTAACACTTTCCGATTCCGCCAGTGTTATATAAAGACAGAGACACCTGGTTAGAGGATATGTTCTTAGCGGCTATGGGACTGGACTCGGCCACGCACACTGAGTGTGGGGGCGCAGTGATCACAGCGCGAGACTTGTATTCAGACGACACGGAGTTCATGTCACCATCTGGCCATCCTGAATTTAGTTTCCGTTGTTTCCATAAGTGAATTACGCTAAATATCGAGCCAATTTCTTAAACTGTTCACAGCCTATCGTTTCCCCCATTTTCTATCTGAGCTAGTGCTCTGTTAATCGTGAATTCGAGTGGAGGTGACGTAAGAATTCCAGCTTTCTTCTTTAGAAGAAATTCCAGCTTTTTTCTTTAGAAAATAAAAAATATCGTCAACGCCAACCGTTGAGGAGACATCAATCTGCCTGTACCTAGGCGCAGACCGTCGACTGGCAAGGTGGTTCGCCTTTAAGAATCGTTCGAAACATAACCCTCATTTACTTATTTATTTATTTAGCATATGACACTACAAAGTAAACTGAAACTAACGTTCATGAACTGAATAATTTTACAAAATAAATAGAATTAAACAACTAAATACACGAATTAATATTTAAATTTTCAATCCATTCAAGGGCTGCCTGCATATCAAAGAAACCCTCTAGGTTTCATGAGTAAGCTACTCTGCTACAGATTGTTACAATGTGTTTGATGGTCTAATGTTCATACCCAAACACACATTGAGAAGATGAGGACTTACCCATCGGTGGAGGCTTTCTGTACAGATGTCATGACCTGTAAGAATCCTGTTTTGTCATCCAAAGACGTCATGGTGACTCCATGCGGGCTGTTTTTGTGCCAGGTGCTATGAGAGACTGGTATTCCTTGTGGACAATATTATACCAAGTTTCTGTCCACTTTCTGCTCAAGTTGAAATCCTCTGCTTGCAGTAATTGTACCAGTATGATAGCTCACTGTCTCGATTTTAATTGGCTCATTGTAAGTGCAGGTACATCAGAGCCGATTGGGAGACGAGGAATTTCAATTTAATTTTCATGCTCCTTAAGAAGGGCATTCTATCTTTGAAGATCTGGTGGCGCATTTCGGCCTAGAAGTGGTAACCAGTGAAGAGGAGTAGATCTAATGCAACCAGTTATTGATCTCACTGCTGCATTTAGCTGAACGATTTTTCTCGCATATGAACCATTAAGCTACATGTGAGAAAAATTGGTTCAAATGGTTCTGAGCGCTATGGGACTTAACTTCTGAGGTCATCAGTCCCCTAGAACTTAGAACTACTTAAATCTAACTAACCTAAGGACATCACACACATCCATGCCCGAGGCAAGATCTGAACGTGCGACCGTATCCTCTGGGTGGTGCCAAACGAGTATCAAAGCTGGCAGCGAGACCTGTCTATTAAAGATACCCTGGCTTAAACATGAACGCGCCACTATCTCACAACGGTTCTTCTCGGGCCAATCATCCAGACATTTAGGCCATAGCGTTTCAATTTCAAAGCCTAATGCTGAAGAGCTTAGTCGATGTAAATCGGACCAATCATGCAGACATCTAGGACAAACGTTCCAGTTTCACAGCGTAATCTTGAAGAGCTTAGCCGATGTAAAATACCGACACGTCTCTCGTATGCTGCTTGATACCAACGTGGATGTGGCAGTGATTCAGGAGACACACGTAGATGCTGAGGAGAGCCTGTATTTAAGAGGACGTACAGCTGGTGACGAAGGCCTGCGTACTACGTATCATCAGACATATGGCTCTGCGTATCTGAAACTGAAAATCTGCATCTTATATCTGGAGACGTCGTGCAAAACATTGAGACCATTTCAGTTAAAGCTGAGGATGTTACTATAATGAATGTCTACAAGCCTCCAGCAGATAACTGGCCAGCTCAGGTTCTTCCCGTTTCCACACATACAAGTATAAATACTGGCGATTTCTTTAGTCATCACAGTAATTGGAATTACAAGGTAATGATGAAAATGCTGAGAACCTTGAAAGTTTTTTATTCAAAGGGCAAGAAAACATTTAAATATGCAGCTTGGAAGAAGAATTTCAACCCTGATCTATGTTTTGTAATCCAGAATTCGCAGGGATCTTTAGTGGTTTCCCAAATTAATCCTCACACATTCTTTATTTTATTTATTTAACCTGATCTGATTAGGGCTCTCTCTTACATCGGACCAGGGTTTCATCCACACAGTACGTTTTTACATTATAGTTACCTAAGAAATAACAATTTTAATTGACAAATAGTCTGCAGTGACAGTCCGGGTAAATAACACTGACTACGAACTAATAAAGTTAATACTGCCAGTACCTGTACTACTGCTGCTGCTACTAATAGTGATAATAGTGATAATAATAACAAATGACAATAACAACAATAATGATAATGGTATGTATAAAAAGAATTTATAGGTTAACAAAATAGATGCTTTTTGATTCAGAGAGTTCTGGGGAAAGGAAATTTGAAGAGACTACACCAACTAAGAATATCTGTAAATGAGGAAGATCTGGTTGGAAAGGAAGATGTACAGGGGTAATGAGTGCGTACTGAGACATTGGTAATCATTATTGTGACTTTAGTAGATATGTCATTAATTGTCTTCTGAAGCTGGATATTGTTTCAGTTCTACAATATAACGCGGAAGATTATTCCATTGTCGGGATCTTGCTACTGAGAGAAACTTCGAGAAGGTGGCTGAACGATGAGGCGGACAGAGAGGATTTTGCTCTGATGGGAACGGGTGTTTTTGCCATGTTGTTCAAACAAGAGCGTTATGGTCGAGGAGAGATGTGGGGGACAGTGTATGTTGATAACAGAGTAGAGAATATAGAGGGGGTGGAAATTTCTGCGCTTGTCTGCACACAGCCAGGATAGCTATGAGTATGATGGTAAAATATGATGAAAGAGTCGACCATCGCGCATATAACGAGCACTGGCACTCATAACCAGTTCCACACGCCGAGAGCTTTACTGAGATCGACATTGCAGGGCAACTTCGCTGTAATCAATAATTGGAAGTACAAGTGTTTGTGCCGGCTTGGGTGGCCGAGCGGTTCTAGGCGCTACAGTCTGGAACCACGCAACCGCTACGGTCGCAGGTTCGAATCCTGCCTCGGGCATGGATGTGTGTGATATCCTTAGGTTAGTTAGGTTTAAGTAGTTCTAAGTCTAGGGGACTGATGACCTCAGATGTTAAGTCCCATAGTGCTCAGAGCCATTTGAACCATTGCAACTGTTTGTAGTAGTTTCTATTTTACTTCAAGAGGCAAGAGCTTATTATACAGGGTGAGTCACCTAACGTTACCGCTGAATATATTTCGTAAACCACATCAAATACTGACGAACCGATTCCATAGACCGAACGTGAGGAGAGGGGCTAGTGTAATTGTTTAATACAAACCATACAAAAATGCACGGAAGTATGTTTTTTAACACAAACCTACGTTTTTTTTTTAAATGGAACCACGTTAGTTTTGTTAGCACATCTGAACATATAAACAAATACTTAATCAGTGCCGTTTGTTGCATTGTAAAATGTTAGTTACATCCGGAGATATTGTAACCTAAAGTTGACGCTTGAGTACCACTCCTCCGCTGTTCGATCGTGTGTATCGGAGAGCACCGAATTACGTAGGGAACCAAAGGGAACGGTGATGGACCTTAGGTACAGAAGAGACTGGAACAGCACATTACGTCCACATGCTAACACCTTTTTATTGGTCTTTTTCACTGACGCACATGTACATTACCATGAGGGGTGAGGTACACGTACATACGTGGTTTCCGTTTTCAATTACGGAGTGGAATAGAGTGTATCCCCACATGTCAGGCCAATAGATGTTTAATATGGTGGGCATCATTTGCTGCACACAATTGCAATCTCTGGCGTAATGAATGTCGTACACGCCCCAGTACATCTGGTGTAATGTCGCCGCAGGCTGCCACAATACGTTGTTTCATATCCTCTGGGGTTGTAGGCACATCACGGTACACATTCTCCTTTAACGTACCCCCAGAAAGAAGTCCAGAGGTGTAAGATCAGGAGAACGGGATGGCCAATTTATGCGTCCTCCACTTCCTATGAAACGCCCGTCGAACATCCTGTCAAGGGTCAGCCTAGTGTTAATTGCGGAATGTGCAGGTGCACCATCATGCTGATACCACATACGTCAACGCGTTTCCAGTGGGACATTTTCGAGCAACGTTGGCAGATCATTCTGTAGAAACGCGATGTATGTTGCAGCGGTCGGAGGTTTCAAGCGTGAACTTTAGGTTACAAGTGGTTTGAAAATTTCGGAGTGGCCATACGAGCACAAGTGATACTGAACGTTCTGGACGCCATGTGGAGGTTACGAGTCCAGAAATCACTGATAAAATCCATGATATGGTGATGGATGACAGAAGAGTTAAGGTGCGTGAGATTGCTAGTGCTGGGGGCATCTCGAATGAACGGGTACATAATATTTTAAGATGGATTCCGCGATTGCTCACGCTTGATCAAAAACAGAATCGTGTGAAGTGTTGCAAGGATGGTCTGCAGCTGTTCAGGAAGAACCCACAGGCCTTTAATCGTAGTTTCGTCACTGTGTATGAAACTTGGATACATTACTATACTCTTGAGACCAAACAACAATCTAAACAATGGGTTACCAAGGGAGAAGCTGCACCAAAAAAGGCGAAGACCATTCCTTCGACCGGAAAGGTTATGGCGACTGTCTTTTGGGATTCGCAAGGGATAATCCTCATCGACTACCTGGAAAAGGGTAAAACTATTACAGGTGTATATTATTCATCGTTATTAGACCCTTTGAAAACCGAACTGCAAGAAAAACGCCGGCTATTGGACTGCAAAAAAGTCCTTTTCCATCACGACAATGCACCAGCACACACCTCAGCAGTTGTGTTCGCAAAATTAATGAAAATAGGATTCCAACTCGTTTCACATCCCCCCTATTCTCCAGACTTGGCTCCCTCGGACTACTATTTTTTCCCAATTTGAAGAAATGGCTGGTGGAACAAAGATTTTATTCAAACGAAGAGGTGATTGCAGCAACTAATAGCTATATTGCAGACTTGGACAATTCCTATTATTCGGAAGGGATCGACAAATTAGAGCAACGTTGGACGAAGTGTATAAGTCTGAAAGGAGACTATGTCGAAAAATAAAAAAGGTTTACTCCAAACATGTAAGTAGTTTTTATTTTTGCTCGCACTTTTCAAATGCCCCTAGTACCTGCCAGTTCTCAGTGAGCCGTACAGTAGGAGTGTCAGTTTCGACTGCCTTGCGATGTGCGATGAACGTACTTGAAAGAGACACTATAAAGATCTGTACCACACGTGATTTCAAAAAGTTTACATCATTTCTGAAGAAGATACCATACTTGCTACGAGTTAAATACTGTCAATTATATTCTGAAGGTTATTCATATCAAACGCAGTCCAAAACAAAACTTTGAAAAGTTTCATTGTTGAACGAAGTATTTTTGTCATCAACGATAAGCAATATTTCGGTGAGCTCAATAGTTTTCGTAACTCGGCGAGATTTTAAAAAAAAAATTCTTATTTCAATCGCGAGGAGCTGCTAATAAATACCATCTTCGCTCTTCAGGTGACCATCAGCTATTTTAAAGTCATTTATAACAGCTCACGTGGCAGTATTAAAATTGTGGCGTCAAACAGCATAAACATATCCTATATGATTGTTAATCTTCGTCTACAATGCATACATTACACTGCACATCCAACATTTCGTGTGGAGGCATTGCCATGGAAGTTGTTATAAACGACTCTAAGATAGCAAGCAGATGATGATTTGAATATGGAATTGTTATCAGCAGCTCTCGGTTGAAATATGACTTTTTTCTAGTACCTATGAGCTGTGTCCCACCACCTTCACAAAATGATACGATAAATTTGAAACGTTTTAAAAAAATTGCCTTAAATCTGGCTTTAATTAAAATTAGGAACCAATTTTTGACCACAGTAGAGATCTACAAGGTCTGATCAAAAAAGTGAAACATCATTCCGATGGGAATGTAACTTCATACATGAACACGTGCACATCGGTGGCTACGTAAATAATTTTAGAGTTGCAGTTCTCCGTGACAAGTTGAAAGTCCACCACAGACCATTACTGTTGTTCGTGTTTAGTGTTGTTACCAGTCCTGGTACGGTACATGAGTGTCGTGAACAGCGTCAGATGTTGGGGTCACTGTGAAGAACACGGAGATGCCGCATACTCTGGGAGAGAGCGTTATCAGCAACTGACACAGTTTGAAAAGGGGCTCATGGCAGGTCTCCATTAGACCAGCTGGTCGAATCATGCAGTACCTAGACTAGTGAGGCATTCGTATGTGACACTGGCCCAATGATGTTGCATGGGAACGTGACGGCAGGCATACTCGTACTCGTCGTCAGGGTTTCGGTAAACCACGTGTGACCACCACAAGGGAAGATCGTCGAATTGTGAACCAAGCACATCGTATCCCTTCACATCGGCCATCCGAGAACAAGTAATGGACTCCATGCAACATTCTGCGTCAGCCCGCACCACTCGCCGGAGACTAGCAACAGCGGGGCTAGGAGTTTACCGACCCATGCGTAGACTGCCGTCAACACCACAATACAAATGGCTGCGTTTGGAATGGTGCTGTAACCGGGACGCAGTTACTTTGAGTTCGTCGATGAATCGTGGTTCTGCACTACCGTGCGTCCTCGTGTGTTACCCCTCACGCGGCCGTATCGTGGTGCCACTTTTCGCCGGCCGCTGTGACCGAGCGGTTCTAGGCGCTTCAGTGTGGACCGCGCGACCGCTGCGGTCGTAGGTTCGAATCCTGCATCGGGCATGGATGTGTGTGATGTCCTTAGGTTAGTTAGGTTTAAGTAGTTCTAAGTTCTAGAGAACTGAAGACCTCAGATGTTAAGTCCCATAGTGCTCAGAGCAATTTGAACCAATTTGCCACTTTTCAACAGGGTAATAGCCGGCTGTAGATGCAAGTGTCTGTACGAACTGCCTGCGTGATGTTAAAGTACTTCCATGGCTAGCAAGATCCCCAGCTCTGTCCTCGGTAGAAAATATGTGGGACCTGCTTGGACATTAACTGCGTCTACACCACTAGTTAGACACAATTAACTACCTATGGGTAGCACCAACACTCAGACGTGTCAAATACTGGTGAACCCCTGCACCACAGCAAAGCTAACTGACATTGCCAGCTGTAAACCGGCAGACCAAGTGACAATGCAGAGAAGCCGTATTGCACACTAAACGCAAACAAACCCAATCAAACACCTTACACAGTGCGGTCTATTTATGACCAATCCACCAGTCATATAATGACCTTGACTAGTTACAGGTACAGGCGCTGCAGCTGGCCCGGAAGACTCATAGGGATGCTCAGCCCACCAGTACCCCTCCTCGAGAGGACTGACACTCCTTATGACGGCCGGCCGCTGTGGCCGAGCTGTTCTAGGCGCTCCAGTCCGGAACCGCGAGACCGCTACGGTCGCAGGTTCGAATCCTGCCTCGGGCATGGATGTGTGTGATGTCCTTAGGTTAGTTAGGTTTAAGTAGTTCTAAGTTCTAGGGGACTGATGACCACAGATGTTAAGTCCCATAGTGCTCAGAGCCAGTTGAACCATTTGAACCGATTTCCGTCGCATTCGGGTAATTCCATCGTGGTGCGTCATTCTATTTATTTTTTGTCTTAGGTTGTATAGTTGAGTAGCTTCCATATCAGTAGATCTATACTTCTGTCTATTATTTTCTAGTATGGTATTTTGGGTTTTTCCGCACTCACTTCCACGTGAATATAGTGCCCACCAGGAACCAAGTGTCTGTCCAGCAAACAGATTTCATCTGTTAGGAATATTTGCACCTACTCTCATTGCACAACATGTTCATGTTATTTAACTCAGGTCATAGCCTCACAATCTGGTGATTAGAAAATGAGCGTCAGCTCCTCTTTCCCCTACCAACTACTGGTTGTCAAACGACGAACATTTTTCTAATGGCTGGCTCCGATTGGGCTACCTACGGGTCGAGCGGCATCGTAACAAATACAACGGAACTATGATAAGCTTAAGTCCAATGTTACTTGACAGATTATTTAGACGGCTTACCACGTGAGTACCGGTGGGTACTGTGAATCTTAAAGTCCCAGAGAAACTTCAATAATGTGAAAACTATCAATTCGCACAGCGATGTTCTTTTGACTGGCAGCGCTGTAACTCCGCCAAACTGAGCTGGGAGAGAGCGTTGCGTATGGTTGGAGAAAGCTCTGGAGGAAGGTCACGGTTCCGGCGTCCAGCGACAGCGTGCGCAGCTAGCAGGCCGCTCTAGCCCACACATCAACGCTGGGAGAGTGGGGCAGCGGTTTGCGCAATGGACTCGTTCCGCAGGTCGCTGAAACACAGCGGTAGGTGTGGGTGCAACCATGTGGCCGGCAGCTGTCTACTCTCTACAGCAAACCAGTGACGTTATCAGACAGACATTAAGCAACTGGAGTTGCAGTGCTCTGTGTATTCGGAAGGTCTTGAAATACGTGCAGCAGAGAGTTCGTTTCATTAAGCTTTGGTCGATCCTCCGAATCTGGATAAAGTACGAATATATCACAATACTCCTAGGCCCACAGTTCTCTTTAATTCTGTTAAGAATCTAAAGTCGTGTAACGGTTTGAAGTGAATCAGGAAGAAGTTGTGTGAATCGTAACTGTCTATCTGTTGCTACTAACTTTATCAATCTCCCGTCAAAACGAGAACTGCCACTTGTCACTTCAAGTCAGAGCAACAGTCGGCCGTCTGTTTTTGCATTTTTTATTACAATTGTCCATCAAGATTGCAGTTGTTATTTCATTAATAACCCACTTAGGTTACTGCCAACAAGAGATTCTGTTGAAACATAAAACGTAAACAGAACATTAGAATCAAACCATATAACACTAACCACATAAGTTAAAGTTAAGATAAAATGAAAGTAGAGCGTTAGAAACTATCTGACAACAGAACATCCAAAACAAAATACTTAACTTTAATTAATGTTATAATTTCAAGTTACGTTTTAACAGAATCTCCTGATAGTAACAGTCAAACGTAATTCAAACTGAGCCGCGCGGGATTAGCCGAGTGGTCTAAGGCGCTGCAGTCATGGACTGTGCCGCTGGTCCCGGCGGAGGTTCGAGTTCTCCCTCGGGCATGGGTGTGTGTGTGTTTGTCCTTAGGATAATTTAGTCCAAGTAGTGTGTAAGCTTAGGGACTGATGACCTTAGCAGTTAAGTCCCATAAAATTTCACACACATTTGAACATTTTTTTAATTCAAACTGAAATTACGATCTCGACGGAACATTGTAACAAATATATATATATATATATATATATATATATATATATATATAATTTTCAACAGAACTGATCCACATCTACGTCACTACTCTGCAATTCACACTTAACTGGCTGGCAGAGCGTTCATCGAACTACTTTCACTATGTGTCTCCACCGTTCTACTCTCGAACAGTGCACGGGAAAAGTGAACATTTAAACCTCTCCGTGCGAGCTCTGATTCCTCTTATTTTACTACAACGATCATTTCTCTCTATGTAGGTTGGTTCAACAAAATATTTTCGTATTCAGAGGAGAATTTCGTGAGAATATCTTTCCGCAACTAAAAACGTCTTTGTTTTAATTATTGCTATCCCAATTAGTGAATCACATCCGTGGCACTCTCTGTCCAGTTTTGCGATAGTACAAAATGCGCTCCCTTTCTTTGAAATTTTTCGATATCTTCCGTCGATCCCATTTGGTAAGGGCCCCATGCCGCTCAACAGTACTCTAGCAGAGGACGAACAAGCGTAGGGTAAGCAGTCTCCTAAGTGTATATGTTGCATCTTTTTAAGTCGTCAGGGAAAAAACAATCTGTCTTCGGTTCGCCTTCTTGACAGCATTATCTATGTCATCGTTCCAGTTTAAGTCCCTCACAGTTGTTGTTGTGGTCTTCTGTCCTGAGACTGGATTGGCGCAGCTCTTCAAGCTACTCTATCCTGCGCAAGCTTCTTCATCTCCCAGTACGTACTGCAGCCTACATCCTTCTGAATCTGCTTAGTGTATTCATCTCTTGGTCTCCCTCTACGATTTTTACCCTCCACGCTGCCCTCCAATACTAAATTGGTGATCCCTTGATGCCTCAGAACATGTCCTACCAACCGATACCTTTTCCTCGTCAAGTTGTGCCACAAAATCCACTTCTCCCCAATCCTATTCAATACCTCCTCATTAGTTATGTGATATACCCATCTAATCTTCAGCATTCTTCTGTAGCACCACATTTCGAAAGCGTCTATTCTCTTCTTGTCCAAACTATTTATCGTCCACATTTCAGTTCCATACATGGCTACACTCCATACAAATACTTTCAGAAACGACTTCCTGACACTTAAATCTATACTCGATGTTAACAAATTTTTCTTCTTCAGAAATGCTTTCCTTGCCATGCCCGTCTACATTTTATATCCTCTCAACTTCGACCATTATCAGTTATTTTGCTTCCCAAAAGCAAAACTCCTTTACTCTTCAAGTGTCTCATTTCCTAATCTAATTCCCTCAGCATCACCCGACTTAATTCGACAATTCCCCAAATTTTCCTTTTGTTTCCTTTACTGCTTGCTCAATACACAGATTGAATAACATCGGGGAGAGACTACAACCCTCTCTGACTCCCGTCCCAACCACTGCTTCCCTTTCATGTCCCTCGACGCTTATAACTGCCATCTGGTGTCTGTACAAATTGTAAATAGCCTTTCGGTCCCTGTATTTTACCCCTGCCACCTTCATAATTTGAAAGAGAGTATTCCAATTAACATTGTCAAAAGCTTTCTCTAAGTATACAAATGCTAGAAACGTAGGTTTGCCTTTTCTTAATCTGGCTTCTAAGATAAGTCGTAGGGTCAGTATTGCCTCATGTGATCCCATATTTATACGGAATCCAAACTGATCTTCCCCGAGGTCGGCTTCTACAAGTTTTTCCATTCGTCTGTAAAGAGTTCGCGTTAGTATTTTGCAGCCATGGCTTATGAAACTGATAGTTCGTTTATTTTCACATCTGTCAACACCTGTTTTCTTTTCGATTGGAATTATTATATTCTTCTTGATGTATGAGGGTATTTCGCCTGTCTCATACATTTTGCTCACCAGATTGTAGAGTTTTGTCAGGATTGGCTCTCCCAAGGCTGTCAGTAGTTCTAATGGAATGTTGTCTACTCCCGGGGCCTTGTTTCGACTTAGGTGTTTCAGTACTCTATGAAACTCTTCACGCAGTATCAATATCTCCTATTTCGTCTTCATGTACACCCTCTTCCATTTCCATAACATTGTCCTCAAGTACATCGCCCTTGTATAGACCCTCTATATACTCCTTCCACCTTTCTGCTTTCCCTTCTTTGCTTAGAACTGGGTTTCCATCTGAGCTCTTGATATTCATACAAGTGGCTCTCTTTTCTCCAAAGGTCTCTTTAATTTTCCTGTAGACAGTATCTATCTTACCCCTAGTGAGATAAGCCTCTACACCCTTACACTTGTCCTCTAGCCATCCCTTCTTAGCCATTTTGCACTTCCTGTCGATCTCATTTTTGAGACGTTTGTATTCCTTTTTATCTGCTTCATTTACTGCATTTTTGTATTTTCTCCTTTCATCAATTAAATTCAATACTTCTTCTGTCACCCAAGGATTTCTACCAGCCCTCGTCTTTTTACCTACTTGATCCTCTGCTGCCTTCACTACTTCATCTCTCAAAGTTACCCATTCTTCTTCTACTGTATTTCTTTCCCCTATTCTTGTCAATTGTTCCCTTATGCTCTCCCTGAAACTCTGTACAACCTCTGGTTCTTTCAGTTTATCCAGGTCCCATCTCCTTAAATTCCCACCTTTTTGCAGTTTCTTCTGTTTTAATCTACAGTTCATAACCAAGAGATTGTGGTCAGAGTCCACATCTGCCCCTGGAAATGTCTTACAATTTAAAACGTGATTCCTAAATCTCTCTCTTACCATTATATAATCTATCTGAAACCTGTCAGTATCTCCAGGATTCTTCCATGTATACAACCTTCTTTTATGATTCTTGAACCAAGTGTTAGCTATGATTAAGTTATGCTCTGTGCAAAATTCTACCAGGCGACTTCCTCTTTCATTTCTTACCCCCATTCCATACTCACCTACTACGTTTCCTTCTCTTCCTTTTCCTACTATCGAATTCCAGTCACCCATGACTATTAAATTTTCGTCTCCCTTCACTATTTGAATAGTTTCTTTTATCTCATCATACATTTCTTCAATTTCTTCGTCATCTTCAGAGCTAGTTGGCATATGAAGTTGTACTACTGTCGTAGGCGTGGGCTTCGTATCTATCTTGACCACAATAATGCGTTCACTATGTTGTTTGTAGTAGCTTACCCGACCTCCTATTTTTTTTATTCATTATTAAATCTACTCCTGCGTTACCCCTATTTTATTTTGTATTTATAACCCTGTAATCACCTGACCAAAAGTCTTGTTCCTCCTGCCACCGAACTTCACTAATTCCCACTATATCTAACTTTAACCTATCCATTTCCCTTTTTAAATTTTCTAACCTACCTGCCCGATTAAGGGATCTGACATTCCACGCTCCTATCCATAGAACGCCAGTTTTCCTTCTCCTGATAACGACGTCCTCCTGAGTAGTCCCCGACCGGAAAAATGGGGAACTATTTTACCTCCGGAATATTTTACCCAAGAGGACTCCATCATCATGTAATCATACAGTAAAGCTGCATGCCCTCGGGAAAAGTTACGGTTGTATTTTCCCCTTGCTTTCAGCCGTTCGCAGTACCAGCAAAGCAAGGCCGTTTTGGTTAGTGTTACAAGGCCAGATCAGTCAATCATCCAGACTGTTGCCCCTGTAACTACTGTAAAAGCTGCTGCCCCTCTTCAGGAACCACACGTTTGTCTGGCCTCTCAACAGATACCCCTCCGTTGTGGTTGCACCTACGGTACGGCTATCTGTATCGCTGAGGCACCCAAGCCTCCCCACCAACGGCAAGGTCTATGGTTCATGGGGGGAGGGGGACCGTATTGATTTGAATTGACCGACTTCGGGGGAGGAGGGAAGAATAACGAGAGCGGTGCCGGCATGCCCTCCTGAACGAGGAGACCTAGGACGCAGCGCCCAGACGGCGGGAGAACGGACGCTGCACCTGGACCGCGCGCGAGGCGCGGACCACACCGACTCATAGGAAGCGCCTGAGGGAGGAGCGGGAGGGGGATTGTCCGATATATACATGTCGCAGGCCCATCGCCGCTCAGTACATCAGCGCACCTGATGGTGGCAGCGTAGTCGATTGCCGAAACATTGTGTCCTATGCACACTCTTCACCCGAGATTTATTTCGTCATAAAATACGCCTGGAGAAATTGAAGAATCTCGTCATCTAGACTCTGAAAGGACTAAGGGTACGGAGATTACTCTCAGAATGCAGCCGCAGTGTGGTGGTAGTCGTCTTCGTGAACGAAAAACTTACGAGTGGACAAATCGCTACAGAAATGGACGTGTGTCCATGGCGAAGAGCGTTCGGGAACGTTATCCACTTCGAAACCGGACAAGAACATCGAGCCAGATGAGGGTTCCGATGTTCGTCGTGCTAGGACTGATGATTATTTCGCGTTTTCGATCATCCATGAATCTCTGAAGTTTGTGCTCGTTGCGTGCTACATTAAGGTTTGGAAATTTGGAAATCACCTTTAAGGCATTTTTGAAGAGGAAGGTCGCAGTTGACGACACGTGGTTCCACCCATACGAACTACAGAGAAAGCGGCGCAGCATTCTGTAGAAACATCAATCTTCGCCTACAGCAGAAATCTCAAAAGCCAAGTTTCTGTAATAAGGCTTATGATGACAGTGCTTCGGAATATAAAAGATCCACTGCCGATTCATGACGCTACTAAAGGTCAGACGGTGAGCAGTGACAGATACTGTGGGACCTGAAATCCAAAATTAAAACGAACAGCAGAAACATTCTTTCAAAACATGTGATTCTGCTTTTGGACAATTTACGCTCTCATACAGCTGCGAAAACAGTCCACGACATTCAAAATCTTGGTTCTGAGTTACTAGAGCAGTCGATGTACAGATAGACCTACCTTTTCGGTCCGAACGAGAAGCACCTGCATGATCCAAGTTTTCGTCGGATGACGAGGTTTCGGGAACAGCAAGAGCGAATGTTCACGAGGCTAAGAATCTTCCAGGATGGAATTAGGAAGCTTATGAAGGGAAGGATCATGTGCGTAGAGCTTGAGGGAGATTGTGTGGAGAAACGAATTTCGTTGCAATGTAGTTTTCCCAATAAAGTTATTTTGTTTAAAAAGGAAACGTCTGTACTTTTATGACTTGACCTGACATATTTTAAGGCCAACATTCATCACACAAAGATTGTTAAAGGAAAGAGTTCTTTATTTCAAGTCATAAACAGTACGAAAAGAAAGTGTGTATGAAGTAAAGCAGACAACCATAAATAAAAAAAAAATATTTTAAGAAATGAATTTATATGTAGGCTACTGAGTTCAAAAGTCCGCCTCAGCAGCTGAGTATTCAGGTTACATGGCTGCCATGCGGAGGACCCGAGTTCGATTCCCGGTACTGCCAAGGACTGGTACGGTGTGCACTCAGGCTCGTGATGCCAACTGAGGAGCTACCTGACCGAGTAGTAGCGGCTCCAAGGTCTGGAAAGTCTGCAAAACGGCCGGGAGAGCAGTGTGCTAACCACACGCCCCTCCATACTGCCACAGGGCAGAGGATGACACGGCGGCCGGTAGATATCTCATCACGGCCTGGCGAGGAGCTGGTTATTCAGTGCAAAGGCTTTATACAAACTCGTGTATTATGTAGCATAACATATTACTTGTAGAAGGGAAAAAAAAACAGAATCGACAAAATGGACAAGCGTGAAGAAGTATTGTTCAAGGGCACCGTCAAAATACCTTATTACTATACGAAGTCGAGCGCAGAGTACTGGCCATCAAACCTCCACGATGATCAACACAGCAAGCTGCCTCAAGTGTTTTACCCTGCGACGGAAAGTAGGCGATGAAAGTGTAGGAATATGAATCAAGGACGTAAACACTATGATATATGCGCTGAATTGGACAGTCAACCATCTCAAGTACTACCATACATCGAAGTATTTCTGGTATCAGCAATCCCTCAAAAATGTTTTGCGTCACCCTCATACCCCGTATAGTTTCTTACCTTTTCTTTCTTTTTTAATCGGACCCACTTTCTCAAAACACTTTTCAGGGCAGGATATCGTTACGAAGAGCAACCTTTATAGTTCAAAGTACAATGCAGTAGCGGAATGTCTCCAATCGTGAACGGTGTAACACAATTTGCATACAGTGTTGAGAATGTCAGTATCATTCGAAGTGTCATTTAAAGCTCGGACAAACATGAAGGATATTGAACACAGAAATCAGCCTTCGGAACTGGCATAATCTTAGCGACTTCGGGTTGACATGACTTAACATAACGCATTAAGGAATAGTGAAATTAGAGGTGGAGGGAAGTGTTGGAAAGTACAAATTGCAGATGGAAACAAAGGTTTGAATACAGTAACGAGATCCACAGCGATGTAAGTTTTATTTGTTTTTAGTGCTTCATATTTCAGTTTGTCAAAACGGGACCCTAAGAGGATCACTTTGTTGCCCCCCTGCCTGTCTCTCTGTCCGCCTGTTACACATGTTTTGATACTCGCAAACTCACTCATCAAAACCTATAGGGTACTTCTCGTTGACCGAAATCATGTAATATGGCAATAAGCAAGGTTTCACACTACAATCAAAGGAAAAAAATCCGAAAAGTGTTAATTTGTAATTATATCATAAGAAAAATATTTGTCATTTGCTATCAGATTGTCAATTTGTCCGTCCGTCTGTTAAGACCCCTTTATCGCAGGAACGGTTCGACGTATCAAGTTGAAATTTGTGTCACGTACTAAGGTCTATGGGCCCTTGGTGGTATAATAAATGTTAGCTTCTAAGTAAAAGCAATCAAAAGATACGGCCATTTATGTCAAATATTTCGATACTCGCATACTTATTCATTAAAAATTTATGGATACTTCACCTTGAGGTAGAATCACGAAATTTAGGAAGGAGAAAGGCTTCATAGTACAAGTAAGGGAAAAAAATTAGAAAACTAAGTTTTAATTATATCAAACGAAACAGTATTTCTTTTGTCATTTGTTATCTGACTTCAGACTTGAAGTTAAAACATTCTCGAAAGCCTTTGAACCCCTGGGACCGATATCTTTCCAGTATCAAAGTCGATAACAGGCAAAAATTTTCGAGATTCTCGATTCCCGGAATGGATGGACTGCCTATACACATAATAAAGTTTTTACGAAACCCTTAGTGCGGGAGTCCTAGCCGCATCTGGTCAATCTACATCTACATCTATACTCCGCGAGCCACCTTACGGTGTGTGGCGGAGGGTACTTATTGTACCACTATCTGATCCCCCCCTTCCCTGTTCCATTCGCGAATTGTGCGTGGGAAGAACGACTGCTTGTAAGTCTCCGTATTTGCTCTAATTTCTCGGATTTTTTCGTTGTGATCATTTCGCGAGATATATGTGGGCGGTAGTAATATGTTGCCCATCTCTTCCCGGAATGTGCTCTCTCGTAATTTCGATAATAAACCTCTCCGTATTGCGTAACGCCTTTCTTGAAGTGTCCGCCACTGGAGCTTGTTCAGCATCTCCGTAACGCTCTCGCGCTGACTAAATGTCCCCATGACGAATCGCGCTGCTTTTCGCTGGATCATGTCTATCTCTTCTATTAATCCAACCTGGTAAGGGTCCCATACTGATGAGCAATACTCAAGAATCGGACGAACAAGCGTTTTGTAAGCTACTTCTTTCGTCGATGAGTCACATTTTCTTAGAATTCTTCCTATGAATCTCAACCTGGCGCCTGCTTTTCCCACTATTTGTTTTATGTGATCATTCCACTTCAGATCGCTCCGGATAGTAACTCCTAAGTATTTTACGGTCGTTACCGCTTCCAATGATTTACCACCTATGGCATAATCGTACTGGAATGGATTTCTGCCCCTATGTATGCGCATTATATTACATTTATCTACGTTTAGGGAAAGCTGCCAGCTGTCGCACCATGCATTAATCCTCTGCAGGTCCTCCTGGAGTACGTACGAGTCTTCTGATGTTGCTACTTTCTTGTAGACAACCGTGTCATCTGCAAATAGCCTCACGGAGCTACCGATCTTGTCAACTAAGTCATTTATGTATATTGTAAACAATAAAGGTCCTATCACGCTTCCCTGCGGTACTCCCGAAATTACCTCTACATCTGCGGATTTTGAACCGTTAAGAATGACATGTTGTGTTCTTTCTTCTAGGAAATCCTGAATCCAATCACAAACCTGGTCCGATATTCCGTAAGCTCGTATTTTTTTCACTAAACGTAAGTGCGGAACCGTATCAAATGCCTTCCTGAAGTCCAGGAATACGGCATCAATCTGCTCGCCAGTGTCTACGGCACTGTGAATTTCTTGGGCAAATAGGGCGAGCTGAGTTTCACATGATCTCTGTTTGCGGAATCCATGTTGGTTATGATGAAGGAGATTTGTATTATCTAAGAACGTCATAATACGAGAACACAAAACATGTTCCATTATTCTACAACAGATTGACGTAAGCGAAATAGGCCTATAATTATTCGCATCTGATTTATGACCCTTCTTGAAAATGGGAACGACCTGCGCTTTCTTCCAGTCGCTAGGTAATTTACGTTCTTCCAGCGATCTACGATAAATTGCTGATAGAAAGGGGGCAAGTTCTTTAGCATAATCACTGTAGAATCTTAAGGGTATCTCGTCTGGTCCGGATGCTTTTCCGCTACTAAGTGATAGCAGTTGTTTTTCAATTCCGATATCGTTTATTTCAATATTTTCCATTTTGGCGTCCGTGCGACGGCTGAAGTCAGGGACCGTGTTGCGATTTTCCGCAGTGAAACAGTTTCGGAACACTGAATTCAGTATTTCTGCCTTTCTTCGGTCGTCCTCTGTTTCGGTGCCATCGTGGTCAACGAGTGACTGAATAGGGGATTTAGATCCGCTTACCGATTTTACATATGACCAAAACTTTTTAGGGTTCTTGTTTAGATTGTTTGCCAATGTTTTATGTTCGAATTCGTTGAATGCTTCTCTCATTGCTCTCTTTACGCTCTTTTTCGCTTCGTTCAGCTTTTCCTTATCAGCTATGATTCGACTACTCTTAAACCTATGATGAAGCTTTCTTTGTTTCCGTAGTACCTTTCGTACATGATTGTTATACCACGGTGGATCTATCCCCTCGCTTTGGACCTTAGTCGGTACGAACTTATCTAAGGCGTACTGGACGATGTTTCTGAATTTTTTCCATTTTTGTTCCACATCCTCTTCCTCAGAAATGAACGTTTGATGGTGGTCACTCAGATATTCTGCGATTTGTGCCCTGTCACTCTTGTTAAGCAAATATATTTTCCTTCCTTTCTTGGCATTTCTTATTACACTTGTAGTCATTGATGCAACCACTGACTTATGATCACTGATACCCTCTTCTACATTCACGGAGTCGAAAAGTTCCGGTCTATTTGTTGCTATGAGGTCTAAAACGTTAGCTTCACGAGTTGGTTCTCTAACTATCTGCTCGAAGTAATTCTCGGACAAGGCAGTCAGGATAATGTCACAAGAGTCTCTGTCCCTGGCTCCAGTTCTGATTGTGTGACTATCCCATTCTATACCTGGTAGATTGAAGTCTCCCCCTATTACAATAGTATGATCACAAAACTTCTTCACGACGTTCTGCAGGTTCTCTCTGAGGCGCTCAACTACTACGGTTGCTGATGCAGGTGGTCTATAGAAGCATCCGACTATCATATCTGACCCACCTTTGATACTTAACTTAACCCAGATTATTTCACATTCGCATTCGCTAATAACTTCACTGGATATTATTGAATTCTTTACTGCTATAAATACTCCTCCACCATTGGCGTTTATCCTATCCTTGCGGTATATAGTCCATTCTGTGTCTAGGACTTCGTTACTGTTCACTTCCGGTTTTAACCAACTTTCCGTTCCTAATACTATATGCGCACTATTTCCTTCAATAAGAGACACTAATTCAGGAACCTTGCCCTGGATACTCCTGCAGTTTACCAATATTACGTTAACTTTTCCTGTTTTTGGTCTCTGAGGACGGACGTTCTTTATCAACGATGATAATGTCCTCTCTGGTAAGCCGTCAGGTATTTTATCGTTTCGCCCAAGGGGGGGTCCCTCTAACCTAGAGAGACTCACACAGAATAAACCAAGGTGGAGACATTTGTACGGTGTGAAAGATGGTAACTGACATTAAATAATGAAACATATGAGGTCATCCACATGAGTACTAAAAGGAATCCGTTAAACTTCAGTTACACAAAAAATCGCACTAATCTAAAGGCCGTCAATTCGACTAAATACCTAGGGATAACAACTGTGAACAGTTGAAACTGGAACGATCTCACAGGTAATATTGTGGGAATAGCGAACCAAAGACTGCGTTTCATTGCCCTAACACATAAACGATGCAAAATAGCCACGAAAGAGGCTGCCTACACTACACTTGTAGGTCTTCTGCTAGAGTTGCTGTGGGATGTGGGACGTATCAGATAGGATTAACTGAGGACATCGAAAAAGAAGGGCAGCTCGTTTTGTACTATTGCGAAGTTGGTGGCAGAGTGTCACCGACATTGTGCGCGCGTTTGGGTGGCAGTCATCAAAACAAAGGTGTTTTTTGGTTGGGGCGAGATCTCTTCGTGAGATTTTGATCTCCAGCTTTCTCCTCCGAATGGGAAAATATTTTGTTGAGCGGACCTGCAGAGGGAGAAATGATTATCATAATAAAATGAGAAAAATCAGAGCTCTCACGGGAAGAAATATTCATTTTTCTCGTGCGCTGTTCGAGAATGTATCGGTAGAGAAATAGCGTGAAAGTGGTTCTATGGACGCTCCTTCTGGGACTAAAGTGTGAATTGCAGAGTAGTCATGTAGATGTTGAGAGCTGCACAAAGCAATTTTTCCAGTGATGTCTATTGCTATCAGTCTCGACCATGGTAAAAGATATTTCGAGGGTCATGGAGTAAAGTGTGAAGTGTTGTTGTCTTGGTGAATAATATTCGCACAGCGTAGCACACACAGCCGCAGCTTGTGAGAAAGGGAGGTGATTCACGCACAGCCGCAGCTTGTGAGAAATGGAGGTGATTTTATGTAAATGGAAGGCGGAAGCCGGCCGCGGTGGTCTAGCGGTTCAGGCGCTCAGTCCGGAACCGCACGACTGCTACGGTCGCAGGTTCGAATCCTGCCTCGGGCATGGATATGTGTGATGTCCTTAGGTTAGTTAGGTTAAAGTAGTTCTAAGTTCTAGGGGACTGATGACCACAGATGTTAAGTCCCATAGTGCTCAGAGCCATTTGAACCATTTGAAGGAGGTAGGAGGGGGAGGGGGGAGAAAGAGAACGAAAGGGAAGGGACTGTTAATATCAGCTGCATCGGGACTTTATGCAGAATCAGCGACAGCGAGTGAAATTGTGTGACGAACCGGAAATCGAACCTGGGATCTCCTGCTTACTACGCAGCTGTGTTAACCGTTGTGCCACGCAGACACAGTGTTTATCGCAGTTCAGCGGACTACTTCGAAACTCCCCTCGGCCCCTGCACATTCCCACTTAGCTCCACCTATCTGCAATCCCCGTCCATGTCCAAGTGCGATAAGTACTTTGTCCAGGTGGCGCAGTGGTTAACGCAACTGCATATCTGCTTGCCGGGCTCGAATCCCAGTCCGACACACATTTTCATTCATCGTCGCTGATTCCGTATAAAGTCCCGATGCACCTGGCATCCATAGCCCCTTCTCTTTCCTTTCGTTTCTCCCCCCTCCACCTTTCATTTACGTATAAGGGTCACACCAAAAGAAATGCACACTTTTTTTAAAAAAAAATCCGTCTTTTATTCTACATGTTTGAAAGTTTAACAGTGTGCACATACATCCTTTAGGAACAATATTTTCATTTCTCCACATACACTCCTGGAAATGGAAAAAAGAACACATTGACACCGGTGTGTCAGACCCACCATACTTGCTCCGGACACTGCGAGAGGGCTGTACAAGCAATGATCACACGCACGGCACAGCGGACACACCAGGAACCGCGGTGTTGGCTGTCGAATGGCGCTAGCTGCGCAGCATTTGTGCACCGCCGCCGTCAGTGTCAGCCAGTTTGCCGTGGCATATGGAGCTCCATCGCAGTCTTTAACACTGGTAGCATGCCGCGACAGCGTGGACGTGAACCGCATGTGCAGTTGACGGACTTTGAGCGAGGGCGTATAGTGGGATGCGGGAGGCCGGGTTGACGTACCGCCGAATTGCTCAACACGTGGGGCGTGAGGTCTCCACAGTACATCGATGTTGTCGCCAGTGGTCGACGGAAGGTGCACGTGCCCGTCGCGCTACAGCAAAACATCCTGCTTTTGCCGATGTGGTCGAACACGACTCAGTCGAGCTTGAAGTTTCTTCAGTGTCGTCACATATGCATCAGAATTTATGGTGGTTCCACTTGGCATGATGTCCACAAGCAAGAGTCCTTCGGAATCGAAAAACACCGTAGCCATAACTTTTCCAGCAGAAGGTGTGGTTTTGAACCTCTTTTTTTCTTGGTTGAATTTGCATGATGCCACACTATTGATTGCCTCTTCGTCTCTGGCGAAAAATGATGGAGCCATGTTTCATCACCTGTCACAATTCTTCCAAGAAATTCATGTCCACCATTCTCGCACTGTTCCAAAAGTTCGCTGCATACCGTTTTTCTTGTTTCTTTGTGAGCCACTGTCAACGTCCTGGGAACCCACCTGGCACAAAACTTTTTTAACACCAACACTTTCAGTATTCTGCAAACACTTCCTTCCCCTATCCCAACGTAGCGTGACAATTCGTTCACTGTGATGCGTCTGTCAGCAGCCACCAATTCGTTAACTCTCTGCACATTATCTGGAGTGTGTGCAGTACGAGGCCTGCTGCTGCCAGGGCAATCCTCTATATTGCCGTGTCCGCTTTCATCACGTAACCTGCCTGCCCACCGACTAACTGTACTGCGACCGGCAGCAGCATCTCCATACACCTTTTTCAACCTCTTGTGGATGTTTCCCACTGCCTCGTTTTCACAGCACAGGAATTCTATGACAGCACGTTGCTTCTGACGAACGTCAAGTGTAGTAGCCATCTTGAAGACATGCTGTGACGGCGCCACTCACGGGAACAGGTTGAACTAAGTTTGAAAACAAGCGGGAAGGATGTATCTACACACTGTAAAACTTTCACACATGCAGAATAAAAATTGTATTTTTACAAAACTACTGTGCATTTCTTTTGGAGTGACCCTCATAATAAGCATCACAGCTGCGGATTCCGCGTGGTGTCTATTCTTTCGGACATGTTTACTAAAAAGCCTGTGTGTAATTTTAGGGCTCTTTCTCACGGTCCTTTAGGCAAATACTGGACCATTCCTCAAATTTCGCTCCAGAGAAAGAGTTAAAATACGATTACAAGTCGAACAAAGTTTACAGTAGTGACAGACAGATGGCGCACACGACTCTCCTTCCTTAGGTTATCTTGAAGACTGTGGCGTCGGGAAAGGCATCCAGCCACAAAGTTAGATACGAGGTCCATTTTTTTCAAGGGCCGATCGGTATGGAAATGGGAACCACAGTGAAAATCGAAAAACGTTTTATTTGCAACATTTCGCTACACCTTCCAGCTACTTCTCTACATAGTCTCCGCACCAACTTATTGTTTGACATATTTTTTATCTACATCTACATATATACTCCGCTAGCCACCAAGCGGTGTGTGGCGGAGAGCACAATTCGCGCCAATGTCATACTTCCCTCCCTCTGTTCGCGGGTCGCGCGAGGGATAAACGGCTGTCTGAACGCCTCTTATTTCCCTTATCTTCGAATGGTGATCATTGCGCGATTTGAAAGTTGGTGGTAATAATATATGCTCTACATCCTCGGTAAAGATCAAATTTCGGAATTTAGTGAGCAGCCCCTTCCGTTTAACGCGCCGTCTATCTGCAAGAGTGTCCCACTTCAAACTTTCTATGAGATTTGTAGCGCTCTCGCAATGGCTAAATGTAGCAGTCAAGAATCTTGCCGCTCTTCTTTGGACCTTCTCAATCTCCTGAATCAGACCCAACTGGTAAGGGTCCCATACAGACGAACAATACTCCAAGACTGGACGAACTGACGTGTTGTAAGCTATTTTCTTTGTTCGATTCGGGATTCTACCAATAAACCGCTATCTAGAGTTCGCCTTACCCGTTAATTGTGTAATCTGATCATTCCATTTGAGATCATTTCGAATAGTCACACCCAGATACTTGACGGATGTTACCGCTTCCAAAGACTGGGCATTTATTTTGTACTCTTACATTAATGGGGATTTTCGCCTTGTTAAACGCATTAGGTCACACTAATATTGAGAGATAACTGCCAGTCATTACACCACCCATTTATTTTCTGCAAATCCTCATTGATTTGTTCACAACTTTCGTGTGATACTACTTTCCTGTAGACTACAGCATCGTCGGCAAACAGTCTAACGCAGCTGTCAATACCACCAACCAGATCGTTTATGTAAATCGTAAAAAGCAGAGGACCTATTACGCTGCCCAGGGGCACACCTGAAGTTACGTTTGTTTCTGGTGAAATCACCCCATTCAGGACGACATACTGCTTCTTGTCTGTTCGAAAACTTTCTATCCAACCGCATATGTCATCGGATAGAAAGCAAGCCGCACTTTTTGTAGCAAGCGACAGTGCGGAACTGAGTCGAACGCCTTTCCAAAGTCGAGAAATATGGCATCAACCTGGGAGCCGGTATCTAGAGCCTGTTGTATATCATGCACAAAGAGGCCAGCTGTGTCTCGCATGACTGCTGTTTCCTAAAACCATGCTGATTTCTGCAGATGAGCTTCTCAGAGTCTAGAAGGGACATTATGTCTGAACACAAAATATGCTCCATGATTCTACAACAAATCTATGTTAGTCAAATTGGCCGGTAATTATGTGCATCCGATTTTCTACCCTTTTTATAGATTGCTGTGACCTGGGCCTTCTTCCAGTCCCGCGGGACTTTCCGCTTTTCCAATGATCTCTGATAGATGATGGATAAGAATGGTGCTATATTTGTAGCACAGTCAACATATAATCTTACGGGGATACCGTCTGGGCCAGATGCCTTCCTGGCGTCTAAGGATCTTACCTGTTTTACAATCCCAGATACACTAAACACTATGTCAGCCATCCTTTCGTTTGTTCGATAACTGAAAGGGGGAATGATGCTGCAGTTCTCTACCGTAAACGAGTTTTTGAAGGCTAGGTGTAGAATTTCTGCCTTCTGTTTATCATCATCAGTTACATTACCCGTTCGTTGCATTACCGTTGCGTTGTACCAGCTTTCCAATACCCTTATCGCAGCTGTTGAGCCTGTGATTTCCGCCAATTGTCTGCTCTGGTCTTCAGCTCGTAGATTCTGCCAAAATACTCCCCTCATGACCAGTTGCTCATGTGAGAGAAGTGGTGAAAAGCAGAGGGAGCCAAGCCCGCTCCGTATGGTGGGTGATCAAACGCTTCCCAGCGAAATCGCAGCAGGAGCCTCTTCGTTGCAGCTGCATTGTGTGGCCGAGCATTCTCATGAGGAAGGACGAAGCCTTGTGACGACATTCCTCTTCGCTTGTTCTGAATTACCCTTCGTAGATAATTTTCTGCAATCCACTCGCTGAACAAGGTCTTCGGTTGACACTCGGTTTCTTCCCTGACCGCCTGCATCATGAACGTCGGTACGTTCTGCTTCAAAGGTCCTGAACCACTGACACACCTTCCTGTCATAGATAACAGTTACGTTATGTGGGCTGCGTCAAACCAGGCAGAACCATTGAGCATGAAGACATCGAACGACGGAACGCACTTGACACATGGCGGGAGACCCTGTTGCTTTAGCCATCTTTACGTGCTCATTGTGCACTCAGAACTGAAAACTGCCAAGTGACAAGATCGACGTGCATACTAGAGACACTGCACAACACATCGGCGCAAAGATTCTTCGGATTTTCATTGTGGTTTTAATTTCCCGAGCCATCTGACCTTGAAAAAAATACTCGCTCAGTTAAACTTCTTGGACTAAAATTTTACGATTTATATTAGCACAGGGACGACGTGTGTCTAGTCTTGAAGGTAGGGTTATTGGCAATATATGCATTGAAGTGCCAAAGAAACCAATATAGGCATGATTATTCAAATACAGAGATACACTATTTGAACAGGCATAATACGGCGCTGCGGTCGGCATCGCCTGTATAAGGTAAATAGTGTCTGGTGCAGTTGTTAGTTCGGTTACTGTTGTTACAATGGTAGGTTATCAAGATTTAAGTCAGTTTGAACGTGGTGTTACAGTCGGCGCACGAGCGATGGGACACAGCATCTCCGACGTAGCGATGAAGTGGAGATTTTCCCGTACGATCATTTCACGAGTGTCGGCCGGAGTGGCCGAGCGGTTCTAGGCGCTACAGTCTGAAACCGCGCTGCTGCTACGGTCGCAGGTTCGAATCCTGCCTCGGGCACGGATGTGTGTGATGTCCTTAGGTTAGTTAGGTTTAAGTAGTTCTAAGTTCTACGGGACTGATGACCTCAGCAGTTAAGTCCCATAGTGCTCAGAGCCATTTGAACCATTTTTTTTTTTTTATCCTGCATGTCAGCAGGGGACTGTTCAAGCTGGTGGAGGCTCTGTAATGGTGTGGGGCGTTTGCAGATGGAGCGATGTGGGACCCCTCATACGTCTAGATACGACTCTGACAGGTGACACGTACGTAAGCACCCTGTTTGATCACCTGCATCCATTCATGTCCATTGTGCATTCCGAGTGACTTGGACAATTCCAGCAGGACAATGCGACCTCCCACACGTCCAGAATTGCTACAGAGTGGCCCCAGGAACAATTTTCTCAGTTTAAAGACTTCTGCCGGCCACCAAACTCTCCAGACATGAACATTACTGAGCGTATCTGGTATGCCTTGTAACGTGCTGTTCCGTAGAAATCTCCATCTCCTCGTACTCTTACGTATTTATGTGTAGCCCTGCGGGATTCATGGTGTCACTTGCCTTCAGCACTACGTCAGCCATTAGTCGAGTCCGTGCCACGTCGTGTTGCGACACTTCTGCCCGCTCGCGGGGTCCGTACACGATATTAGGCAGGTGTACCAGTTTCTTGGGAACTCGTATTAAAAATATAATTTGCCAAATCCTGAAACCCTGGACCCTGTATGAGACGGCGAAAGGAGAAGAGAACTGTTTCAGCATTCGGTTAATACTATTTAGATTAACTGTAGAAAGCTCAGATGCCTATCAAAGTTCAGATGCCTATCGGAACACCAGAGGCTTAAAAGTGCCGTTATGGAACGAGGATGCAGAGTTTGGATGTTCGCCTGCCTGGCCACTCGTTATGCAGGAGCGCGAAGCCGTGTTACAGGCAGAGTGCCGGTGTAAAAGTGGCGCATTAAGAGCGCTCGGCGCGCAAGTCGAGTACGCAAGTGGGTCAGCCGCCGGCGGCGGCAGCAGCAGCGCGGAGAAAGCCGGCGGATCCGTGGGCGGCAGCCGCGGGGCCGGGCCGGAGCAGGGCAGAGCAGAGCAGAGCGCAGTGGAGCAGCCAGCCCGGCCGCACCGCCTCTAATAAGGCCGCCGCCGTCAATGCGGCAATCTGCGAGGCGGCCGGCCCTCCCAGTTAATGCCGCGGCACGCACTCCCCCTCCCCCTTGGCGCCTCGCGTCGCAGCGTCTCCAAAACAAGCTGACACAGGCCTCGGGCCGACCGTGTACTCTGCCAATGATTGTAAAGGATCTACACGATCTGATTAAAAGTACCCACACATCCCTGTGTAGTGTGGAATTGACTACTCGAACCGGCCGGTGTGGCCGTGCGGTTCTAGGCACTTCAGTCTGGAACCGCGTGACCGCTACGGTCGCAGGTTCGAATCCTGCCTCGAGCGTGGATGTGCGTGATGTTAGTTAGGTTTAAGTAGTTCTAAGTTCTAGGGGACTGATGACCTCAGATGTTAAGTCCCATAGTGCTCAGAGCCATTTGAACCATTTTTGACGACTTGATGTCATGAGATGCGGACCCTCCGATATACACTACTGGCCATTAAAATTGCTACATCACGAAGATGACGTGCTACAGACGCGAAAGAAGATGCTGTGATATGCAAAAGATTAGCTTTTCAGAGCATTCACACAAGGTTGGCGCCGCTGGCGACACCTACAACGTACTGACATGAAGAAGGTTTCCAACCGATTTCTCATACACAAACAGCAGTTAACCGGCATTGCCTCGTGAAACGTTGTTGTGATACCTCGTGTAAGGAGGAGAAATGGGTACCATCACGTTTCCGACTTTGATAAAGGTTGGATTGTAGCTTATCGCGATTGCGGTTTATCGTATCGTGACATTGCTGCTCGCGTTGGTCGAGATCCAATGACTGTTAGCAGAATATGGTGGGTTCAGGAGGGTAATACGGAACGCCGTGCTGGATCCCAACGGCCTCGTATCACTAGCAGTCGAGATGACAGGCATCTTATCCGCATGGCAGTGACGGATCGTGCAGCCACGTCTCGATCCCTGAGTTAACAGATGGGGACGTTTGCAAGACAATAACCATCTGCACGAACAGTTCGACGACGTTTGCAGCAGCATGGACTATCAGCTCGGAGACCATGGCTGCGGTTACCCTTGACGCTCCATCACAGACAGGAGCGCCTGCGATGGTGTACTCAACGACGAACCTGGGTGCACGAATGGCAAAACGTCATTTTTTCGGATGAATCCAGGTTCTGTTTACAGCATCATGAAGGTCGCATCCGTGTTTGGCGACATTGCGGTGTACGCACATTGGAAGCGTGTACTCGTCACCGCCATACTGGCGTACCACCCGGCGTGATGGTATGGGGTGCCATTGGTTACAAGTCTCGGTCACCTCTTGTTCGCATTGACGGCACTTTGAACAGTGGACGTTACATTTCAGATGTGTTACGACCCGTGGCTCTACCCTTCATTCCATCCCTGCGAAACCCTACATTTGAGCATGATAATGCACGACCGCATGTTGCAGGTCCTGTACTGGCCTTTCTGGGTACAGAAAATGTTCGACTGCTGCCCTGACCAGCACATTCTCCAGATCTCTCACCAATTGAAAACGACAATGGTGGCCGAGCAACTGGCTCTTCACAATACGCCAGTCACTACTCTTGATGAACTGTGGTATCGTGTTGAAGCCGCTTGGGCAGCTGTACGTGTACATGTCATCCCAGCTCTGTTTGACTCAATGCCCAGGCGTATCAACGCCGTTATTACGGCCAGAGGTGGCTGTTCTGGGTACTGATTTCTCAGGATCTATGCACCCAAATTGCGTGAAAATGTAATCACATGTCAGTTCTAGTATAATGTATTTGTCCAATGAATACCCGTTTATCATCTACATTTCTTCTTGGTGTAGCAATATTAATGGCCAGTAGTGTACATTGACGGAAACAAGTCGCTGCATCAAAAAATAATTAATGTAGAGTAATGAAATTTCGGTAATTCATTTGTTACCTCACATATTTAAGTCATCAACATAGTAACAGCACAGCTTAATGTAAGTGCGAGATAAATCATTGCAAATGTGAAATTCTGGTACATTAAAAACCAGTGTAACCGCCACAGTGTTGAATGCAAGCATGCAAACATGCATTGATTGTGCTGTACAGGTGCCGGAGAGCAGTTTGTGAAAGGGACTTCCACGCACGTTGCAATTGGTCGATGAATACAGAGACGGTCAATCTTGGTTGTGGATGACGTTGGAGTTGTCGTCCAATGATGTCCCATATATGCTCGACTGCAGACAGATCTGATGATGGAGCAGGCCAAGGCAAAATGCAGACACTCTGTAGAGCATATTTGGTTAAAAAGCGCTATGTGAGAGAGAATTAGCCTGTTGGAAAACACCCATTGGAATGCGGTTCATGAATTGCAGCACAACAGGTCGAATCACCAGATTGACGCGCAAATTTGCAGTCAGGGTGCGTGGGACAACCACGAGACAGCTCCTGCTGTCATACAAAACTGTAACTTCAGGTGTAGTTCTAGTGTGTCTAACACGCAAACAGGTTGGTTGCAGGCCCTAAACTGACCTCCTCCTAACCAACACACGGCCATTAATGGCACCGAGACAGAACCCGCTTTCATCAGAAAACACAACAGACCTCCATTATGACCTCCAGTAAGCTCTCGCTAGACTCCACTTAAGTTGCAAATGGCCGTTGTTTGGGGTCAGTGGAATGCAAGCTACAGGGCATCTGGCTCGGAACTGTCCTTGAAGTAACCGGTTTGTAACAGTTCATTGTGTCACTGTGGTGTCAACTGATGCTCAAATTCTCGCTACAGATGCAGTGCGATGCGCCAGAGCCGTACGTGAAACACGATCGTCTTCCCTCTCGGTAGAGCCAAGTAGCCGTATGGAGGCCGGTTTTCTTGCGACCGTACATTCTCGTGACCACTCCTGCCACAAATCATGTATAGTGGCTACATTCCTGCCAAGTCTTTCTGCAATATCTCAGAAAAAAGATGGAGCTTCTCGTAGCCCTATTACACGAACTCGTTCAAACTAAGTGAGATGTTGATAATGGTGTCTTTTTGTTGGTTTAAAGACATTCTTCACTAACATCAGCTCACCACGTCGAGCCTCAAAGGTAACTAACGCTCACGACTGCTACAGCATGTATTTAAAGCAAACCTAATTTCCATTCTCATATTGGCGCTACAAGCGCCGCTCTTATGTGACTGGCGCGAAACTGGAATAGTCCTCTCAGATGTAGAAACGCACCTACGAACTTTTTATGTCGCACCACTCCTTCTTGGTGCTGTGATTTTTTCTCCGCCAGTGTAAAGGGAGTGAGGGTTGTTGTGTTGGCACCAGAGAAATAGTAACAGCAGAATGGGACGATCAGGAGAGCTCAGTCACTGCTCACGTTCCGTTCCACACCCATTACATATGGAAATATTTTTATACGTCTTTCTTTCATTCACAGCGTCAGATTTACACCTGGTGGCCAAAACTGTAACTAATTTTTTTCCAGCAGTAACGTATTAGAATATCTACGAAGTTTCGCTACCATACGATAATTATAGGCCACCCTGGACCTCCCTGAGAAGGGAGGACTGCCCAAGTCGACTGTTGGTGATGTGATTGTGAAGTGGTAGTGCGAGGGAACGGCCAAAGTTCAACCAACACCAGGCAGACCTCATGTACCGACGGACAGGGGCCGTCGAGCATACGGAGGGTGGTTTTAAAAATCGCATGAAATAAGAGGAAGGAATCACTCGTGAGTTCCAGAGTGCCACCAGCAGTCCATCTAGAAAAATATGCGTAGGAACTTATGGAGATTACGGAAAACGAGTGATTTGGAGAGATGAATCACGCTATAGCCTGTGGAAAACAGATGGCACGGTCTGAGTTTTGGCAAATGCCTGGACAACGTTACCTGCATTCATTTACAGTGCCTTCAGTGAAGTACGAGGAGGTGGTGTTATTGAATGGACGTGTTTTTCGTAGTTCGGGTGTGCACCCATTATTGGGCTTAACAAACGCTAAATGCGGATGGATATGGACACATTTTAAACATTGTGTACTGCATTCGGAGCTGATGATCGTTTGTGTCAACATGACAGTGTCTTAAAGCAGCATTTGTGATGCAATGGTCTGTGGTCAGTAAAACTTCTTAACTGGACTGATGGGTCCAGAATCCCGACCTCAACCCAATGGAACACTTTTGGGACTAGTTAGAATGTCGATTTCACCCCGGACGCAGCTTCCAACAAAACTGCCTTCTCTGGCTTCGGTTGTAGTGACCGAGTGGACTGCCGTTCCTTCACAAACCTTCAGACACTACATTCAGAATCTCTCCAGTAGAGTTCAAGCCCTCATAAAGGCGAAGAGTAGACACACCCTGTGTCCAATAACCGATCAGATAATGTACTAGAGAGCAATTTACTTCCTCTTTCATCGATTTAGCCTAGCTGTGGGGGACGACTGATGTGATGGTTTGTTACTTCTTATCCTCTCACAGTTTCTCCAGTTTTTATCTGAGGTTTTTCTCCTTTAATTTCTAATCAGATGCTTTTAATTTTTGTCTTCCATAGAGCCCCTTGCAACTATTAAGGTACTGAATAAAATCTTATCGAGCTTCCAGACGCATCAAGTCGTTAAAATGCCACGAGCTTTCCATTGTCAAGTATAATGACTGCTGGTGGGCCGCTGGTACGTCCTTATATAACCTGGCTGCCAGCTGTGGCGGCACTGTTGGCCGTGATGTCACCATATATGGGCACACGTTGACTTTATGTTTAGTGTGCCTGCGTCAACCTCCCCATCACTGGATCCCACACCTTCCTGAGCTACAGGCTGCCGTCTCCGTTAAGAGTGTTGCCAGCTTCACTGGCTTCTTCAATTACACTGTCCCAGAAGCTATTAGTATTTATAATCCACAGTTTACATGTCGTCGAATTTGATCCGGTGTCCATTTTCTAAGCATCCTCAACTGAAGTAGATTTTTGGAATGGTTTAGACGGTATAGCCTCTCATTCTCCAACCTGTGTTGTTCTACTGTGCACACGATTTATTCGACATAAAACTAAGCGACCGAGCATGGTAGTCTCTAAACCGCAGGTGTTCTAAAACCTGCTCTGTCTTTGACTGGTCTCGGTTGTTGCTTGATTTTCGACCAAGGCCTGTAGATCGATATAATTTTGTTTCTCTTCAGCAGGCGGCTTATCTTACCGGACAGGAAGCTACAGATCGGCAGAACTGTAAACCACTTTTCCTGCTCCACGTTGCTGGCATTATTGCGATTCTGCCATGAAATCGCTTTATTTATTTGGTGATCGTTGTATCCATTGTTCTTGAAGACCTTGTGAAGATGACTCAGCACATGAGGCAAGTTATCGGTGTCTGGTATCACGATGTATCAACGTTCGTATCACGCTGCGCTTCTGTGTCGGGTGATGACGGCTCCATTTCGTTTGACACGAACGTGGACGTTTTTCTACTTCACCCTCCTCCGTAGCGGTGGTTGCTAATGCACGCCTGTGCGGTGGAGCTCTGCTCTGAGTAAGTTGTTTCGTACCCTGGTGATGGATGAAATTTTCGCTCTCAGTATTTGACTGGTAGGGGGAGGGGAGAGGTAGTGGCATATACTTCCTGAGCTTCAGTCTTTGCACCAGTGACCGACTACACTCCAAACGCCTGCACGGTGTCTCATGAAATGAGGGCATTTGACAGTGTTGATTATATCCATCCATCGGAAGGTGAAGTTAAAACCGGTGGCCGCTGTGGTGCTATACGAGAGGAGTAGGCCACGTGATGCCATCGGGTTTCGCTGTCTCCCTTCTCTCTTTATCATCTCACCACACAAACATAACACTACCATGCACACGCATCCATATACTCACATACACTCTACAAGCCGACCGCTGTGCCCGAACGGTTCTAGGCAGTTCAGTACGGAACCGCGCTGCTGCTACGGTCGCAGGTTCGAATCCTGCCTCGGGCATGGATGTGTGTGATGGCCTTAGGTTAGTTAGGTTTAAGTAGTTCTAAGTCTAGGGGACTGATGACCTCAGATGTTAAGTCCCATAGTGCTTAGAGCCATTTGAACCATTTTTGAACACTCTACAAATACACATACGACAAAAGTTCTCATATCCGCAAGGAAAGGAACCAATGTACGCAGAGGAAGGGCATCCTTTCCGCTCAGCAGCCGAACCCACTCTGAGGGATGTGTCAGCAAACAATGCCACAAGATATTTACATTTTTTCTTATCTCTAAAGTGGACTGGATGTTTTTGTTAATGCTGTTCAACCATTACAGGAACTCATCAATATTTTCCCGCTCGTGTGGCCAAATGACTAACGTGCCGTCAACGCATCGAAAGAAACAGGTTTTAATGGGGCCATATCTGAAGGCAATATCCTCGAACATTTTCTACATCTGTAATTAATGGGCGTCTCATCGCAATGGCGTCCTTGAGATCGTACTGTTGTAGATACAAAAAAGTAAGATGACGTGTGTCCTAAAATAAGTTGACCACGCCACTTTCAAGGAGCTGGGACACTAGGTTAAAAGAGTATTTGATGAGTACATTGGGAAACAGCACCCATCACAACATGAAAAGGGACAATTTTAACGCTAAGCAACACTGCAGGCTTTTTGGCTCTCTAGGGGATGGTTTAGTGTTCAGTTCTTTGCAATTTTGTAGCGATAATTTTTCGTTCAATCATAATTTGTTAAAACGTATGCAGCTAGTGGGGCGCAGAAAAATCACTGTTAAATGAAGTATTTCGACCATGACTTCACGCCAGAGCTGTTCCAACGGGAAGACGCCAAGCATTATGCGTCTGGCCCCTCGCAGCCTGAGCTACAGACCCAGCACAAAATACTCCTCTTCATAAGTACCATAATTTTTACAGATTTCATATATTTTGGAATTATAAAACGAATTAACATTGATTTAATTGTTCTTCTGCTTAACTTAGCAGGAAAAATTCTGCACAACGCGTGGCACATGGATACAAACATGCTCAGATTTCAGATGGAAACAAGTGACGTGCACAGTTAATATCTTTGAGATCTTGTGTGTGTGTATCATATGGTCTCTGGGATGCTGTGGGTTAGGAGCAAAAAAGTAGAGACTCTCTTTGGCTACGAGTTAGAGACATTATTATAACGTTAGACTGTAACGTCATCATCATTGAGTTGAAGACGATTAATTCGACTAAAATGTCGGCTGAATTCTCAACATGATGTTCACAGTGACCCACGCCTGTTTGTACATCGGTGAACGAATGATGAAAACGATGAGTCGGAACTGGCCAAGCTGGGACTGTCTGGAGGATGATCGATGACTGTGAACCCAAGGCGCTGGATTCTTGCAGATGTAGCGCTCCTGTGTGATCTGGCATTGCGATGCTGGAGGAGAGGGTGCTCAATTGCAAGTATTTTTTCTGCGGTTATAAACTCGATTACAGTTGGTGTTTCTCACGCATCGATTAATTACGGTACACGCTACCATGGTTCACTCCCGTCCCTGGTAGATGAGTGGTCAGCCCGACGGGATGTCATACCTAACGGCCCGGGTTCGATTCCCGGCTGGGTCGGAGATTTTCTCCGCTCAGGGACTGGGTATTGTGTTGTCTTTATCATCATCATTTCATCCCCATCGATACGCAAGTCGCCAAAGTGGCTTCAACTTGAAAGACTTGCACCAGGCGAACGGTCTACCCGACGGGAGCCCGTAGCCGCACGGCATTTACATTTACCATGTTACACGGTACAATTCGGAGCCAACTGGCAGCACAGGGTAGCAGTTTGTGTCAGCGAAGCGGAAAAGGCGACAGAGTAATGAACATGTCATATAGTACCTCAGACGACATTGGAAACAGAATAAAAAATTCAGAGGCATTACTTTTCAGCATGTCCTCGTATTTAGCAATTGCGAAGCTTTACCAGATTCGCTACTGTACAATACGAACAGCATTGATTCTTTTGCATTTACCTTCTACCCAAAATGAACTTGATTGCGACTGAGGTTGGTATTTAATAATCTCCTCCGAGATGAGGCGCATGCTGGACAAAATAATATGCAAAAGAAATAGCTTGTGTGTCTCCCAGAGATCAAAGATCTTCTATGTAGGATTAAATGCTTTATTTTTTTGTAGTGAATAATTCCAGGTAAGCTGCAAATTATTCATTGCAACTCGAATTTTTCACTATAAAATGTCATATGATGACGCAATCTACGCTGCGGGCCAAGTTGAAAAAAAAAGATGCTTTATGGTTTTGAATCCAGAAGCAAATCTAACAAGACACTTCAAAAGAAGCTGAAACGAACAGCAGGGTTTAAAATCCCGTTGATGACGAGACCATTAGAGACGGAGCGCAAAATCTAGTTGGGCAAGGATTTGAAACGTCCCCTTAGAAAAATTAGTGAATTACTGTGCTAGTAAACCTCTTACGTTATTTCATTTTCAAACAGCTGAGCAGAACTGAACGTACTCAGACATTTCTCTCTTTACTTATTCTGATCAACACTAAACTGACACACAATATTTTTAGCGCAACGCAATCTGACTTTCAAAAATCCCTACGAAAGAATGGCCCTAACAATAATCTATACCTTTCATGAATCACTTACCTCACAAAAATCTTCGTCACTCGAACTACTGCAATACAGCGAGCGCCACTACTGCCAGCTAAATAAAAGATTCTAACTACTGAAGGCACTAACTACTGATGGGCATAGTTAGCAAATGAAAGATTTTGATAGAGAACAAACAATGCATTTACCTTAATAGTGTTCAAAAATCATAATATATATAGCAGTTCACGACATCCAGTCTTACAAATTTAGTGACTCTGATGGGCACACGTCCAGATCATCCGCTCTCAAAACTCCGTCATCTCTCTCTCCCCACATCCACCACTGCTGGCGGCTCACCTCCAACTGGGCAGCGCAACGCGCTGTTCACAGTCAACTGTCCAACACTACAATAGCAAATTCCAACAATGCAAACCAGCCACAGACTGCACACAGCACAGTCAGTGATTTTCATATAGAGCGCTACATGGCGTTACCAACATAAAAACCTAAACAGACTACTTACAGATGGAAAACGAAATCAAACGTCTCCTTTCGAGGGACCGATGCTGGCATGATTTTGGGAAAACATTGAAAATCCAAATCTAGATGACCGGGCTGGGAGTTGAACCGCCCTCCTTCCTGATGCGAGTCGTGCACGCTGACCACTGTGTCACCTCGATCTGTAAAGACAGTGTAGACCAGTGGTAGTCAGCCTGGTTACTACCACCCACTAGTTGGCGTTCCAGTCTTCATGGTGGGCGATGGGCGGTAGGGCACTTTAAAAACATTTGCATTAGAATTTCACAAAACTTTGACATAAAGTGTTTGGGAAATAATTACTATTATTTGCTTTAACCAGCTGTAAGTCTGCTTTATAAGTTACTTCCCTACTTTAGGAATACACATTACTGTGGAACCGGTGAACAGTTAGAAAAATTTTGCTACTATCAGTGATGCAAAAGTGTGCCGTAAGAAAAAAAAAAGTGAAAACGGTTGACTACCTCTGCTCTAGTCCAATGTGTGTGTTTTAATAGGTTTCGGTGCGATATGTATGTGAACTTCAAACATTATCTTTTGCATGTAAATTATTTGTGTGTAACAGTTGACCGATGTCACTTTGTTCTGCATGTTAAGTTAGCAGAAATAAACTATAATTTTAAATCTTCCACATACGTTACGATCTGGATTGCAACAAGTCATTCGCACGAGTAAAAAATGCAGGCAATGAAACTTCATTCACTTAAAGGTTGTCTGATCAGAAATAAACCAGTTCCTCTATGCTTTGGGGATTTGTTTGTTCTTTATATTTCTCTACGGCTGTCTTCGCCTTTGTATTTTATGCATGACGGAATTTCTTCGCTTTAAGTGTAACGAAACAGTCTGTTACTCCAAATTAGTATTGCTTCCGATAACAAGGCACTTAAAAAGTGCTCATTTGTTATGATTAACGGAGTGAGATCGACAGGTCTGGGATGTGAATGGGAGAGCGAGGGACTGAAACTCGTCAGCAAACACAGCTGGCGCTGGTGCGCCGACTGTTATTTGCGTCATAATTAATTAGCTACGAAGATGGCTGACACGTAAATCGTAATGAATCAAAACGAATGGCAGGTGGCATATCTCCGATTCTATTGAACACTGAAATACAGGTTCAAATGTTTTGGATAGTCCTTGGCCTAGCGACCTTGGCATACCTGTCGAAAGAACGCCTCCAGCGCACGCAAATTGAGCACATCGGTTGGTTCTTTTGCATCAGGTGTGGTCTAGGGTGGACCTTAGGCGACTTGTAAAAGTACCATTTATTCGTGGGCTGTTCCCGAGAAAACCGCGAGAAACTACAATTTTTGGGTACGAAAAAGTACGAAATGTGGGGATGGTCTGAGACGTAAATGCAGTTTTAACTGACGTAGTGAACACAAGGTTTCTACGGTCATAGCAAGGATTATGAAGTTATCGAAAAATGTTTCTGGTCAGCATTTTGCCCACCAGTAAAACATTATGACAAGATGAGTGTTAAATAATGAGCACTTCAAGCGTAGATGAACGAATTTTCCAACTGTCGAGGTATGGTGGAGACAATGGCAGGGGGAAAGAAAAACAAGCCGCGCGGGATTAGCCGAGCGGTCTCAGGCGCTGCAGTCATGGACTGTGCGGCTGGTCCCGGAGGAGGTTCGAGTCCTCCCTCGGGCATGGGTGTGTGTGTGTGTTTGTCCTTAGGATAATTTAGGTTAAGTAGTGTGTAAGTTTAGGGACTCACGACCTTAGCAGTTAAGTCCCATAAAAAAAAAGAAAAACAAAAGGAGAAAGTGTAAGTGAGAGGAGAGGCAGTGGCTGTGAGGTATACCGCAAATCGATGGAGAAAAAGGGGGCAATGGGAATGGGAGAGAGACATATATATAGTGGCAGTGTGAGGGAGAAGCTGATATGAAGACTTAACTACAAAGAGAAACTGGGTAAAAGCATTAAGATTGTTCTGTGTTAAAAGAGCGCGAAGGTGGAATGAGGATTGAGGCACTTGCTTCCCACTTTTCGGTCAGAGTCTTTTAAAGAGGGACATATTCGCCTTTTTTATGCTCCGATAGGAGCACTTCTCTGCTGACTTTCACATATCTCATTATTACATATAAGTAAGCGCTGTCAATTCGCCGGAAAGCACAGACGATCGTACAAAAAGGTTACTTTATTTTCAAAAAACTGTTAATTGTTTCAACATCACCAGTAAATATATAACAATTTTAAAAATATATACCGTACCTTACAGACCTGTAAAGGAAAAAACGTTTTGGCTGCAGCCGATCTTGTATAAACCTACTTTTACAGTATGTGACACCAAGACACACAGATCTTCTTGCCACCCAGCAATAAATACCCACGCTGGCTATAGAGCACTAATTAACGGCGGCAATAATTTACCAAGATGCCAAGCGTGGGCAATTATCACAAGCAAAGGGCTGCAATAAATGGCTATGCTGACACATTTGTAGACAGTCTCACAAAGAAAATAAGGACTGAGAGACATTGCAAATAAGTGGCTTTTAAAACACTTATTCGACTGATTCTTGAGCATATTCATGTGTGGAACCCTTACCAAGTTGGACTAATAAAAGAGGCAGAGAAAATCCAACGAAGAACATAGTGTTTCGTCATGGAATTGTTTAGTCAGCGCAAAGAACTTTTCGGAGATGCTCAACACTCCAGTGGTAGGCGCTACAAGAGAGACGCTCTGCTTCTCAGACAGGCTTACTACTGAAATACCGCGCAAGTGCGTTCCAGGAAGAGTGCGTTCCAGGAATAGTCGAGCAACGTACTACTTCCTTCCACAGTCAGCTAGCAGAATAACCACAACGAGAAAATCTGAGGAATTAGAGGTGATATGGAGGAACACAGACAATCATTCTTCCAATGCCCCATTCTTGAATGGAAGGGGGAAATGGGTGTCAATTAGTGGTAGTAGGAGTAGCCTCCCAGACACGCCGTAACGTGGCTGGAGGAGCGTAGATGTGGTACATGTAACGCCGTAGTGCGTGAACCTGGGAGGGTTGCCAAAAAAGATACAGTGAACACACAAATGCCTACCACGCAAACAATTGTTCTAAACCAACAATTGCCATTCTCATTAAGGGCACTGGGCATCCGTTCTATAAGACTAAAAATTTTCTTAATATATTACATAAAACGAACAAGGGGCTTCAGTTGGACTACTACATTGTGATCTGAGTATATATCTGGTGCTAGGTACGCCTTACAAACCAGTATCTGATTTCGGAATCTCTATCTGACCATGATGTAATCTAACTGAAATCTTCCCGTATCGCCCTGTCTTTTCCAAGTATAACTCCTCGTCTTGCGATTCTTGAACAGAGTATTCTATATTACTAGGTGAAATTTATCACAGATTTCAATTAGTCGTTCTCCTCTCACATTCCTTGTCCCAAGCCTATATTCTCCCATAATCCTTTCTTCTACCCCTTCCCCTACAACCGCATTCCAATCCCCCACGACTATTAGATTTTCATGTCCCTATACTTAATGCTTTACCCTTTCAATATCCTCATGTACTTTCTCTATCTCTTCATCTTCAGCTTGCGACGTCTGCATCTATACCTGAACTATCATTGTCAGTGTTGGTTTGCTGTTGATTCTGATGAGAACAAACCTATCCCTGAACTGTTCACAGTAACACATTCTCTGCGCTACCTTCCTATTGATAAAGAATCCTATTCCCGTTATACCATTTTCTGCTGCTGTTGATATTACTCCGTACTCATCTGACCAGAAATGCCTGTCTTCTTTCCATTTCGCTTCACTGATCCCCACTACATCTAGATTGAGCCTTTGTATTATCCTTTCCGGATTTTCTAGTTTCCCTACTACGTTCAAGCGTCTGACATTCCATGCCTCAACTCGTAGAACGTTATCTCTTCTTTGGTTATACAGCCTTTTTCTCATGGTCACCTTCCCCTTGGCAGCCCCTCCCGCAGATCCGAGTGAGGTACTATTCCGGAATCTTTTGCCAATGGAGATATCATCACGACACCTTTTCAGTTACAGGTCGCACGTCCTGTGGATACACATTATGTGTCTTTAACGCAGTGGTTTCCATTGCCTTCTGCACCCTCACGCCGTTGATGATTGCTGATTCTTCGGCCTTGAGTGGCAGTTTCCCACCCCTAGGACGAGAGAGAGCCCTGAGGCCTGAACCTGTGTCCGCTCCTCCGCCCTCTTCGACAAGGCCATTGGCAGAATGAGGGTGACTTCTTACGCTGCAAGTCTTCGGCGGCCAAAGCTGATAATTAATGCGGTGGCGGTGGCGGGTTTCGAACCCAGGGCCCATATAGTTTTGATTACTAATCAATGACGCAACCCCTACACCACGGGTGCATATAAAAGACAGTAATGCGCTATCTGGAGCTACACCTTAAAAGATACCGAGTTGCACGATAAGCTCCACAACATACTGTTTCGCATTTGGTTGCATGCCATCACATTCCATCAGTTCTCATCACCCCGTTATACCAATATGATTCTGTACGCATTCTTTAAGGGTGAATGCCTAGCTGAATGTCCTACACAGGAGGAGCTCGCCTTCAATTTTCATAGTGTGTATCTTTATGATCACTGTGGCGGGCCATTTTTCATTCAGCATTCATGATGCAAGTTAATGGTTTGTTTTTAACTTTTACTGCATGGCGACGATGCCCATTTTGCAAAATGTAATACATACACCCCGTGGAAGGTTGATCTCTGCACTTCCAGGACACTAATTTTTGTCACCTTCCTGATGCTCATGGTGAGTCATTAGCAGCTAATATTTTTCCTGACACAATACTAGACGTGTTTTTTTAAGTAAGATCCGTTTGAACATAAGTGCACAACGAAAGGTTATTTCAAAAAAGTAAATTTATTTTCAGAAAGTACATACTTGACTATTTTTCGACATAGTTGCCAAGTTTGCTCAAACACGTATCATACCTCTCAACCAATTTTAAAATACCCTCTTCATAAAAACTTACCGTCTGCTCCGATAACCAAGAGTTCACTGCCGTTTTCACGTCGTCGTCATCATTGTAACGGTTGCCACTGAGGTGTTGTTTGAGGTGGAGAAACAGATGGTAATCGCTCGGCGCAAGATCAGGACTGTAGGGTGGGTGGTCTAAAACGTCCCAGCCAAAACTGTCCAATTAATCGCTGGTCTGACCTGCAGTTTTGTTTTGAATCGTTCTGCGTAGCTTTTTCAGGATTTGGCAGTATGCTTCTGCTTTGATAGTGGTTCCTCGTTGCATGAAGTCGACCAACAAAGCACCATACCTGTCCCAAAACACTGACGCCAAGATTTTGCGCTGGGACAGAGTCTGTTTGGCCTTCACCTTTACAGGCGAGTGTCTGTGTCTCCATTCCAAGCTCTGTTGCTACGATTTGGGCGTGATATGCGAAACCCATGTTTCATCTCCAGTTACGATCTGACTCAAGAAGCCGCCACCTTTTTCATGATAACGAGTCAAGAAATTCATTGTACACTGAAATCTTTAGTTTTTGTGGTCCTCTGTTAGGAGTTTCAGGACTGAACGGGAGCGCAGTTGCCTAAGCTTTAGGTGTTCAGAAACAATGTTGTAAAGCACTGATCTCGATATGTCAGAAAATTCGTTTTTGTGAATCGCCTGTTCTCACGAATCCTCGCTTCAACTGAAGCCACCAAATCGTCTGTAATCAAAGAAAGGCGGTTCTCATCATGGACGTTGTCACGGCCATCTTTGCCGGCCACGGTGGCCGAGCGGTTCTAGGCGCTTCAGTCCGGAACTGCGTGACTGCTACGGTCGCAGGTTCGAATCCTGCTTCGGGCATGGATGTGGGTGATGTCCTTAGGTTGGTTAGGTTTAAGAAGTTTTAAGTCCTAGGGGACTGATGACCTCAGATGTTAAGTCCCATAGTGCTCAGAGCCATTTGAACTATTTGAACGGCCATCTTTGAATTCTCGTACCCACTTACGCACTTCGCTTTCACTCATAACAATATCACTGTACACTTCCCAAATCTGTCGATGAATTTCTGCAGCAGACAGGTTCCTTGCTGACAAAAACCGTATCACTGAGCGAACCTCACACGCGGCGGGCGATTTGATAGTCTTAAACATCTTAAAGCACAGAACAGAACCGTACAGATTAGCTACAGAGCTGAAACTGAGCACAGTTGTTCCCCAGGCATGCCAGTTCTCGACGCACGCGCTCGTTGCGGTATACGCTCGAACTAATAGTCTCTACAACAAAACGGTCCTTACTTAAAAAACACTTTCAAATGAACCTTACTAAAGATTGATCTTGCAACATCGCACCCACAGGATCCTTGTGAGTGCGATAGTGGAACGCAGTATGGTGACAGGAATTATATTGGAAACAAGAAGTTGAGCCAGCACTGGGCCACCATTGGCAGCAGCAGGCAAGAATTCGGGCTTGGCACTGGGTCTGTCATGAGTTGTTTATTATCGACGTGGCTGGGTCAGGGAGTTACTAGTGACAGAATGACTCTGGGTAGTTGAAGATCGAGGTGGCCACTATCGTCATCAGCTACACAGAGCCTCGGTGAAGTGAAAGCAGTTCGGGACAGCTTGGAGTACAAGAGTAACCAAATGGACAGGCAAAGTGGGATGTGTGTAGCATACCAGTGAGGCAGCTTAGCGCAGCGACTATCGAGGCTTCCTATGGCGGGGCGTCTTTCAGACTGGAACAGCGGCTTCACAGGTCCAGGAAACTGAGTCTAGATTTGGCTGCTGTGGGGTCGTTTTGGCTGCGGCGGTTAGAGGAAAGTCTGCTCAATTTGACCGGTGCTGTCTCGTAGTACAGGTAGTTCTGTCAGAGCTGGCCAACTTAAGTCACCAACTGATTATGTTTGTGAAATACAATGTGGCCGCGTTTGGGGGTGGCATATTCAGTTGGAAAGAATCTGGTTGAATTGTGTTTAATGAGATTTTTATCTGTCAGTGTCTTAGGTTTTGATTTTTTTACTGTGTTTATCTATTGCGTCCAGCTGAGTGTGCATATGGTTAGTGTTTTGCTGTTGATTTTGTCTCTGCTGTATTGTCTCTCTAGTGTTAAATAAGGTGGTTTGTTCGGTGGGGTACATTTTAGGTTTGGGTTCTGGGATAAGATCCTTTATCCCATATTTTCGTGTTCTTCTTTTATTTAGTATTGCCGTTCGTGGCATATTAATCCCTCCGTGTATTATACGGTTGAATACATTCAGAAGGGCAGATTAATTGTGTAAGATCCTGCCCATTCATCTAATATAGCGTGCCTAGGAAGCTGTTTTCTCCGATAGGTAGACAACAATTCAAGCAAATCTTATTAATGGAGTTCTATATAGTAAATTGAATTGACAATACTTACCTTAGCGTTTGTACAATGAGGTGTCGCAAGCAAATGGCGACATGCATATAATCAATGTCCTTCGATGTATACAGTTTCCATGCAGGCAAATTATACTCTTCACAAGTCACGGCTCCTCTTCTAGTCCGACTCTTCTACTGCGGCCGCGGCTCGGTGGAGCGGTGCTTATATTCTCTTCGCGTAGGTGGCGCTCCTGTCGTGGTGTCGTCCTAGTCGGCGTTCTATTGGCTGACGTCATCTGACAGCCTTCTCTTCGTGTATCGTTCAGGCCGACGTGCCGGCGCTTGTCGTTAAGCTGGAACAAATTGATTCCTTTTCTGTTGTATTAGATGTTAAGGTGTTGTTATTTTTAGTATATTTATTCGTGCCCCTTGTAAAGACAGCTGAATCCAGAGGCACAATTATATTGTATTAAGGGGAGGTTTACTATCTATGGCCAAAAAAAGCGTGTTCTTTGAGAATTTTTTTCTCGGAATGTGTTATAGATATCAATGTCAAATTTGGTCAAAATGTTTATTGATATTTCTACTACAAACTGGAATTTTTTCGACCGGAAATGTCGAAGAGCAAAGGTGGAAGTGCCGTCAGAATTTCGATGTAGACCTCCACGCGCGGTATGTCACAGGTCAGTCGGCTGGTCTGAAATCAAAATTGAGTTGATGTCAGCGAAGTATATAAGATTCTTTAGGAGTTGTACCTCGCTTAAGTTATTTGGAGCATAGGAAACAAAATGGCGGCCATTAAAAAAAGGTTTTTTTATCGATTTTAAGACTGCGTCGGCCAAGTAAAAATATTTATAGTTGATGGATCGGAATAAAAGTGGTACAACTCCTAGACAATTTACTTAGCTTCGTCGGAAACAAAGAATCATGCCAATCCGTTATAGTAGATTTGAAGTTACCATACCACGCGATAAAAAAAGGTCATTTCCAGAAAAACGCGTTTGAACATTTGATTATATATAAATGCAATATTATGCAACTTACGTTCAATCTGCTATTAAGGGTCCATAAACTAGTTCTTCTTCTTCCTCATAGAGGGCGTTCTGCACCATCTGGGCCATCCTGCGCTGCTCCAGAGCCGCTCGTACGGCCGGTGACAGGCGGTTTTCGGCCGCTTGAATCCGATGGTCGTCCGAATGCTTGGCGAACTACGTCGAATAGAGTCCCAGGGTGACGTCCATCGTTGTCATGGGCTTCGGAATTGGTGAATACCCTTCGTCGAAGTCGCTATCTCCACAGTCTTCGCACCAGAATGCAAATGCTTGGGGGCTAACTACCAAACACACGCGTTCAAACTTTCATTTGAATTTTGTGTGTTTCCTCCCAAGCACCGGTACAATAACTCGTACTCCGAAATGGCCTCATAGATCGGATGAATCACTTTTTGAACTTCTTTGGAGAGCGGCTGGTCGTGTTGATACTCGTCCAGATGTCCGGTAGCTTCTGTAATGCGCCACTTGCACCAACTAGTTTCCCCAGTCGGACAATTTTGGTGTTGTGGGTGGTCATCCGTCGAACACTTGTGGTAATACGTTGCCCAAATTGCCTTCTACATCTGTTCCACCGAATTGGAATGCCGTCAGATTGCCAATCCGTAGTACGGGCAAGCACTACAAAGTCAAAATTCCGAAAAGACTGGTGCGTGAAAAAGGCCGATTTCAGGCAAGCGCATTTTTTTTTCAACCGCGAATAACAAATATTTCCGTTCCGTGTTCGGAAAAACTGTTTCAGGGGTGGATTCTAAATGCTTTTATGGATCCAAAAACGCAATTTAAAAAAATCTATTTTTTGAGCCAAAAGATATTAAACCTCCCCTTAAGTTATTAAGAGGCGTTTTGATAAACCAATCACTCAGTTCTTTGGTTGTTGCTTCTAGTGTCTGCGTTCTGAGTTGTTCATACAGATTAATAAAGTGATTTACATTTTGTGAATGGCTTACACTCACACAACCGCCAGCCACTTCCACTCTCACCGTTTCCTGCATTATAATAATAATAATAACACCTCTTGTAATGATTTACTTGGCCTGTTACTGCTTGATGCAAAAGATATAAAATTTATTAGAAACTGAAGAAATTTAACTAAAAGATAGAAAGGCAAAAGAAGCAATAGAAAACAGGAAAAGAGATACGCCGTTGAACCGAAACATTATGACCACCAGTTTAATAGTGTGTTGTTCCACTTTTCAAAACAGTACAACAGAGTTCTGGTTGACATCAATTCTACAAGTCCTTGACAGGATTCCAGAAATATGTGGCACGAGATGTCTACGGAAATTACGGCAAGCTGGTTGACGGGCACTCACCTGGCGCCCGATTTGTGCTCCAGTGGGTACCGATCAGGCGCATTTGCTTCCAAGACACAAATTTGAGTTCACTTTTAATGCCCCTCAAACCATTTTAACACGATTCTGACCTACCAACACGGATAGCTATCCTGCTGAAATATGTGATCGCCGTAGGAGGCGACTTCAAGCATGAAGCGATGCAGGAGGCCCGCAATAATGTTAACGTAGTTAATGGCTGTCGTGATGCCTTATATTAACACCCCAGATCCCATAGAAGCCCAACACAGTGTACCCCATTGCATAATTCTGTTCTTACCGGCCTGCTTCCGTGGCGTGGTGCACGTTTCGTGCAGCTATTCGCCTGGGTGACGGCGTGTAAGGACCCAACCATCGATCTGGTATAACAAGAAATGCGATTCAATCGACAGGCGACACGCGAAAATTGACAGTGAAGATTCAGTGATACTGTGCCCACTTCAATCATAACTGACGATGTCGTTGGGTGAACAAAGGAACACCTAGGGGACGCGTTATGTGGAGCTCCGTGTTCAACAATAGCCTTTGAACGGTGTGCTGGCGAAACACTTGTGATAGCGCGAGCATTCTGCTCTATCGTCAGATCTGGCACAGATCGCTGCTTATCCTGGATTACACAGTGGGGGATCCTCCGACCTCTACGTTTTGTGATGAGACGTGCTACTCATTATTTCACCATCCTTCAACCACTTTCCATAGGTGCTCACGGCAGTACTAAGCCAACAGCCGACCAGCACTGCCGTTTCAGAGATTCTCATCTGCAGCCGCAGCACCTCAACAATGAGTCGTTTGTCAAAACCGCTTATACCAATGGATTTCCGCATTTGCGGCCCGTGTCTTCGCTATAGTGACTGCCCATTCGTCTCTTTTCAGCTTACATTCTTTCCTTACTGCGTCACGTGCCCTCCACACCACCAGGAGGCATTCAATCTCGCGGTAGGCAGTGGTCATAATTTTTGGCTCATTACTGTAGATTAGATCCACAGCACAGCTGCTGGCGGTTGTGGACTTCAATGTGCACTATGTGATCAAAAGTATCCGGACACCTGGCTGAAAATGAATTACAAGTTCGTGGCGTCCTCCATCGGTAATACTTGGAATTCAATATGGTGTTGGTCCACTCTTAGCCTTGATGACAGCTTCCATTCTCGCAGGCCGACGTTCAGGAAGGTGCTGAAATGTTTCTTGGGGAATAGCAGCCCATTCTACACGGAGTGCTGCACTGACGAGACGTATCGATGTCGGTCGGTGACGCCTGGCACGAAGTCGGCTTTCCGGAATATCCCAAAGGTGCTCTATAGGATTCAGGTTAGGACGCTGTGCAGGCCAGTCGGTTACAGGGATGTTATTGTCGTGTAAGCACTCCGCCACAGGCGGTGCATTATGAACAGGTACTCGATCGTGGTGAAAGATACAATCGCCATCCCCGAATTGCTCTTCAACATTGGGAAGCAAGAACGTGCATAAAACATCAACATAGGCCTGTGCTGTGATAGTGCCACGCAAAAGAACAAGGGGTGTAAGCCCCCTCCATGAAAAACACGACCACACCATTACACTACCGCGACCGAATTTTTCTGTTGGCACTACACACACTGGAAGATGACGTTCACCGGCCATTGCCCATACCCACACCCTGCCATCGGATCGCCACATTGTGTACCGTGATTCGTCACTGCACACAACGTTTGCCCACTGTTCAATCGTCAAATGTTTACTCTCCTTACACTAAGCGAGGCGTCGTTAGGCATCTACCGGTGTGATGTGTGGCTCATGAGCAGCCGCTCGACCATGAAATCAAACTTTTCTCACCCCCCCCCCCCCGCCCCCCGCCTAGCTGTCATAGTACTTGCAGTGGATCCTGATGCAGTTTGGAATTCGTGTGTGACGGTCTGGGTTGATGTCTGCCTATTACACATTACGATCCTCTTCAACTGTCGGGTGGTCCCTGTCAGTCAACAGACGAGATCGGCCTGTACGCTTTTGTGCTGTACGCGTCCCTTCACGTTTCCACTTCACTATCACATCGGAGACAGTGGACCTAAGGATGTTTAGGAGTGTGGAAATCTCACGTACAGACGTATGACACAAGTGACACTCAATCACCTGACCACATTGGAAGACCATGAGTTTCGCGGACTGCCCCATTCTGCTCCCTCACCATGTCTAATGACTATTGGGGTCGCTGATATGGAGTACCTGGCAGTAGGTGGCAGAACAATGCACCTAATATGAAAAACGTATGCTTTTGGGGGTGTCCAGATACTTTGATCACACAGTGTACATCGATCCTGTGCTTCATGGTGTGTTACCTACACACTGAGTTTGTTTCGCGGCGCTACATGTGTCAGACGCTGACAACTAAGAGCCTTTCTTCCCCTTACAGAGCCGTTATTATTACGGACTAAGGAACGTTAAGCACTTTTCATTGAAGATATCCTATAAATGCTGCTATTATAACTATTACCCTAATTTTTCATTAGTATTTTAAAATATTGGTCAAGCGTTTCAAAAGACACAGATTACACTTTAAATTTAGCAGCTGCCTAAGATTAAGTGTTTAACGTGCATTAGAACTGGAAAAATCAATTCTTTACCTGTGTGTTAGATAGCATTGTAGCTGTGAGTGTTGGCGAGGATGTGGACACCAAAGCATACTGGTGTGACCTCCAGATCAATAATGTCGTCACTGAACACTTTCTCTATCTAACGTATCTTTTCACTCGCACTCACCGTGTGTGTGAATTCCTAAGGCACCAAACTGCTGAGGTCATCAGTCCCTAGACTTACACACTACTTAAACTAACTTAGGCTAAGGACAACACATACACACCCATGCCCGAGGGAGGACTCGAACCTCCGGCTGGATGGACCGTGCTGTCCGTGACATGGCGCCTCAAACCACGCGGCCACTCCGGGCGGCTCGCGCTCACTACTTGATCCTACTCCTTATTTTGTGTCTGGGGCACCCTAGAGCCAGGAAGTCCTAGGTGGCACCTTATAATTTTAATGATAGGTGGTTGGAGGTTTTATTAGTTGGAGGGAGAGAAATAAAGACTAGTATTGAAATTACAATCAACAGAATAGCATTACTTCGCATCTTAACGCCGCGCATGAACGTCAGCTGCTGTCGTCCACGTGATACATGTGACGGGTGCACGCGATTTCGTCAAGCGACGTAAGTAGCAACAGAAACATAAGATGCGAACCCGGATAACTCTCTGGATTTGACTTATCTACATCTACGTCCACAGGATGTGGACAATCGGTAGAAATGCATGCTTGAACATAAATGCAGGTGCTACCAAAGCCTGCAGGTTGCGCCTATGTTTTTAACCTCCAACGGCACCTGCGTAATATTCTCAATACGTTGCAAGTGTCATTCGAGACTCGCCAGGGTAGCCGAGAGCACTAACGCGCTGCTTCCTGGACTCGGGTAGGCGCGCCGGCCCTGGATCGAATCCACCCGGCGGATTGAGGGCGAGGGCCGATGTGCCGGCCAGCCTGGATGTGGTTTTTAGGCGGTTTTCCACAATGGTTCAAATGGCTCTGAGCACTATGGGACTTAACTGCTATGGTCATCAGTCCCCTAGAACTTAGAACTACTTAAACCTAACTAACCTAAGGACATCACACACATCCATACCCGAGGCAGGATTCGAACCTGCGACCGTAGCGGTCGCGCGGTTCCAGACTGTAGTTCCTAGAACCGTTGGCCACTTCGGCCGGCGGTTTCCCGCATCCCGCTAGGTGAATACTGGGTTGGTCCCCAAGTGCCGCCTCAGTTACACGCGTCGCAGACATCTGAATCACGTTCGCACTCTTTCACGATTTACACTAGATGCAGACAGCTGGGGTACGCTGATTCCATCCTTGGGGGTACGGGGTGGCGGCAGGAAGGGCATCCGGCCGCCCCTAAAACTAACCTTGCCAAATCCGTTCTAACCGCGCCGACCCTGCGATCGCTGCGGTACTATGGCGTAAGCGAATGAAAGAAAGTTGCAAGTGTCATTCGTGGTCATAACAGTGTTCTGTGTAGTTGTGAGTGTGTTATGTTGGAGTTAAGTGAATTCGAACGGAAGGAAATAGTTTGTGTTCGTGCGATGCGTGCTTCCGTAATAAAGGGAGCCGAAGTGTTTCTTGTTTTAAAGAGGCACCATGTCGAAGATTTATACCGCATATAAGGTAGCCGGAAGAGCATCATTCGCTATGTCATAACGCGGATGAAAATTTTATTGAGTGATCGCGCCGGAGATAATGAACAATAAGGGGACGAAAGCTGCAACAGTCACTACAGAAGTGAATGTCGCACTCGTGAAGTCTGTGAGCGCCAAAACAATAGGAAGGGCGCTCCGTAAGCAGAGAATTGCAGGGCGAGCTGGAATTCCAAAAACACTGTTCAGTGATGTAAAGGCCCATTATGACTTCTCGACTAGCGCCATAGGAAACGAAAAATATATCTATTAAAAAGAGCAGACAAAAATTTGCTTGACGCCTTCCTGAGAGACACTCTCCACTCCTCCCAAAATAACAATGTGTACATCAGATGTGACTTGAATTCAAAGAAATAATATCGACGGCAGTTGAGAGATTTATACCAAATAAATTAACAAACAACGGAGCTGATCCCCCATGGTACACAAAAAAGGTCAGAACAGTGTTGCAGAAAGAATGGAAACAGCATGCCAAATTTAAGCGAACGCAAAATCCCCAGGAGAGGAGATCTTTTACAGGAGATCCTAATTTAGCGCGGTCTTCAATGCGAGATGCTTATACGAGACGAACTAAGTATTTCACAATTCGAATCAAGAACAGCTGCCAACATGAGTAACAAATGTCCTCGGAGTAGTGAAGCAACTTAAATCCATGACAGCAAGTGTTCCAATCCAGACTGCGTATCAATGAGGTTCTTTTTCAGAGTATACTGTTCCAATAGTTCCATACTTAACAATCATATACAACCACTCGGTCGACGAAATATCCGTACCCAAAAACAGGAAAGTTGCACAGGTCACACCAATATTCAAAAAGAACAATACGAGTAATCCACTGAGTTACCGGCTCATATCATTAACATCGATATGCAGCAGGATTTTATACTGTGTTCGAACATTATTAATTTACCCAAGGACAACGGCTTATTGACACAAAGTCAACACGGATTTAGAAAACATCGTTCTCCTGATACACAATTAGCTCTTCAATCACACGAAGTGTTGAGTGCTATTGACAGGTCATTTCACATTTTTTTCCGTATTTCTAGATTTCCAGAAGGCTTTCGACACCTTACGTCACAAGCTGTTTGTATTTAAATAGCGTATTTATGGAATACCGTTTATGCGACTAGATTGGTGATTCTCTGTCAGAGAGGTCACAGTTCGTAGGAATTGATGGAAAGTCATCGAGAAACACAGAAGTGATTTCTGGCATACACCAAGGTAGTGTTATAGGCCATCTGCTGTTTCGTGTCTAAATAAACGATTTAGGAGACAATCTGGGCAGCCGTCTTAAGTTGTTTGCAGAAAATGCTGTTATTTTTCATCTAGTAAAGTCATCAGAAGATCAAAACCAATTGTAAAACAATTTAGATAAGACATCGGTATGGTGCGAAATTGGCAATCGACCCTAAATAATGAAAAGTGTGAGGTCATTCTACTTCGGTTACATGATAAATCAATTAAATTTGAAGGCTGTAAATTCAACTAAATAAACAGAAATTACAATTACGAAGAATGTAAATTAGACAGAACACACATAAAATGTCGTCGGGAAGGCGAATCTAAGACTGCGTTTTATTGGTCGAACACTTAAAAGATGCAACGTATACACTAAAGAGACTGCCCACACTACCCTTGTCCGTCCTCCGTTGGAGAACTACTGTGACGTCTGGGGTCTTTACTAGAGAGGATTAACCGAGTACTTCGAGAAAGTCCGTAGCATATATCGTATCATCGAGGAATATGGATGAGAGTGTCATGGACATGATACAAGGATTCGAAGTAGACACCACTAGAACGAAGGTGTTCTTGGTTGCGGCGGAATCTTCTCACGAAATTTCAGTCATCAATTTTCTCCTCCGAATACCAAAATATTTTGTCGATGGGGACCTACATAGGGAGAAACGACCATCATCATATCATCATGAAATAAGGGAAATCAGAGCTCGCTCGGAAAGATATAGGTGTTGGTTTTTTTCCGTGTGTTGTTCGAGACTGGAATAATAGAGAATTGGTATGAAGGTAGTTCAATGGACCCTTTGCCGGGAACTTAAGCGTGATTTTCAGGGTAGCCATGTAGATGTAGATTGGGAAACGTAGTACCGTAGCTGTAACAACTGGACTATGGACCAATAGAAGAAAGTCTTTTGGTCAGATGAGTCTTGTTTCACACTGTTTCCAGCTTCTAGCCGAGTTTACGTCACAACAGTGAAGCATGGCGGAGGTTCGGTGATGATTTGGGCAGCCTTGTCGTGGTAGCCCATGGGCCCAATGGTTATTCTGGAAGGTAGCATTACATCCTAGGATTATGTGACGATTTTAGTTGATCAGGTCCGTCCCATGGTATAATCTTTGTTTCCAAATCGCCACGCTGTGTTCCGAACCGACTGGGCCGCTGTTCACAAAGCTCGCATCGTCCAAGGCTGGTTTTGTGACAAGGATGAATCGTCGCATCTTCCATGGCCACCAAAGTCACCGGATCTCAAAATGGTTCAAATGGCTCTGAGCACTATGGGACTCAACTGCTGAGGTCATTAGTCTCCTAAAACTTAGAACTAGTTAAACCTAACTAACCTAAGGACATCACAAACATCCATGTCCGAGGCAGGATTCGAACCTGCGACCGTAGCGGTCTTGCGGTTCCAGACTGCAGCGCCTTTAACCACACGGCCACTTCGGCCGGCCACCGGATCTCAGTTTCATTGAGCTTTTGTGGTCTACTTTGGAGAGAAGTGTGGGTGATCGCCATCCAACTCCATTATCGTTACCTGAACTCTACTATTTTCCAGGAAGAATGGTATAAGATTCCCTTGAAAACCATACAAGACCGTTGTTTATTCATTCCGAGACGCGAGACGGATGGAAACTTTTGAATGCCAACGGTTTTCCGACATCGTATTAGGCACGTTAATGCGTAGTGTTTTTGGTGTTTCCATGTTTTTATCCAACCCCTGTATACTTTGCAGTCCATCACATGGCGCATGGCGGAGGATATCTAGTACTACTGCTACTCGGCACCTTTCCTCTTCCGTTAGCAAATGGAGCGACGTTCAAAATGGTTGAAATGGCTCTAAGCACTATGGGACTTAACATCTAATGTCATCAGTCCCCTAGACTTAGAACTACTTAAACCTAACTAACCTAAGGACATCACACACATCCATGCCCGAGGCAGGATTCGAACCTGCGATTGTAGCAACAGCGCGGTTCCGGACTACAGCGCCTAGAGCCGCTCCGCCACAGCGACCGGCATGGAGCGAGGGAGAAACGACTATCTATATGCTTGCGTGCGATACCAGATATCTGTTACCTTGTCTTAGAGATTCTTGCGCAAAATGTGTGGTCGTGGCCATAGGATCGCTCTACCGTCCGTCGCAAATGCTGTTTCCCTAAACTTTCTCAATAGCGTTTCGCGAAAACAACGTCTTCTTCTCTCCAGTAATTCTAATTTGAGTTCATATAGAATTGCCGTGATACTTGCATGTTGATCGAATCTACCAGTAAAAGCTCTAGCCTCTGAACTGCTCTGATGTCTTCATTTAATCCGACCTGTTGGGACTCCCAAACACTCGAGCGGTACTCAGTAACAGGTTGCACAAGAAAGTTGTATGGGTGTCCTTTACATATGTGTTAGACTTTACAAGAATTCTCCTGATTAAACGAAGTCAACCATTCGTCTTGCCTACAATCGACCTCAAGTGCTAGAAATAAAGGTAATTTCTGTTTGTTTTTAGTAATTTTGGACTAGAATAAGAATAGAATACGATGTAATATGCTAATATACCCTACGCCATCGAATAAGTGAGTGTTTATTTCATAACAATACATTCACATTCTTTTTTTTATGTAGGCTAGGACGTTCCTTGACAACAACTTATGCCTTCACTTTTGAATACATTGTTTCATAATTTTGAGGAATTTAATATTGTGTTTTCTGAATACTGCACATATTTCGTTACATTCTAAGATAAACAGTATTCACTTAGAACATTTTCATGACATTTTGGTGAGTCACGCCAATTTTTCATGTTTTAATACTATTTGGTCCTGAACGCCAACATAAACTTTTCGTTCACAAAATCTAAGCTCTGGACTAAGGAGGGTCTACAGAGAGCCAGAGCAGTCTCATCACTTCTCCTGGCGATACCTTTGTCCCCAATGAACACTCGCCGCCTGTTCTGTTCTACTGCTTAAAATTCTGCAAGCCACTCACACATCTGAGACCTATTCCATATGCTGGGATCTTTGTTAAAGTCTACATTGTAGCACTGTGTCAAATGCTTTCCGGAAATCTAGGAATATGGACTCTACCTCTTTCCCTTCATCCATGGTTCGTAATATATCACGCAAGAGAAGGACACGTTGAGTTTCGCATGAGCAATGCCTTCCACGGTGTGGCCAAGCGGTTAAAGGCGCTACAGTCTGGAACCGCGTGACCGCTACGGTCGCAGGTTCGAATCCTGCCTCGGGCATGGATGTGTGTGATGTCCTTAGGTTAGTTCGATTTAAGTAGTTCTAAGTTCTAGGGGACTGATGACCTTAGAAGTTAAGTCCCATAGTGCTCAGAGCCATTTGAACCATTTGATTTGAATGCCTTCCAAATTCGTGTTGATTTCTAGATAGAAGCTTTTCTCGTTCAAGGAAATTTATTATATTCTAACTTAAAATATGCTCAAGAATTCTCCAGAAAACCAATGTTAAGCATATTAGTCTGTAATTTTGCGGTCACTTATGAAACAGGTTTTTATATCAGGCATATCGGTCGACAGCCTGAAGTAGACAGCGAAACAAGGTTAAGTACTCAACTGTTACTCCTCGGACTGTAGGCTTGTGACAATATGAAAACACTCAAACTCGTCGACTGACCACTGGCTGGGAATCAATACGACACGAACAGTCTCCACTTGACTTGATTTCTTACGACGTTTCTGTTATCTCAGACACTTAAAGACTCGCGATGAAGAGTGCAAAGTTGTTACTATTGTAGTCTTCGATCCGAAGACTCTCGATGCAGTTTTCCATTCTAGTCTACATTGTGCAAGCCTCCTCATCGCTGCATAGCTCCTGCAACCTTTATCCACCGATGTGGTCGAGTCTCCATTCTGCTGTTTTCTTTTCTTGCGTCCTTTTCACTATTATTTTTTATTTCTTTTGCAACTCTATATGGCAGTTGTATGTAAGTGGTGAGTTAGTAATTCTTAATATACGAGGGCCATTCAGAAAGTAACCTCCGGTTGATTTAAAAAAATACACCAAGTTAAATAAAAATATTTTAATATATACATCTTACAACTACATCTTTGCACTATTTTTCTACATAGTCTCCACAGCGATTGAGGCACTTATCGTATCTCTTCATAAGCTTTGAAATTCCTTCTGCATAAAAATCACCCGCTTGTGCCTGGAGCCAGCCTGTGACCGCATCTTTGAGCTCTTCGTCGTCATCAAACCGCTGTGACCCGAGCCATTTCTTCAAATGCATGAAGAGGTGATAATCACTTGGCGCCAGGTCTGGGCTGTAAGGTGGATGGTTGATAACGTCCCACTTGAAGGACTCAAGAAGGGCCGTTGTTCTGCGAGCAGAGTGAGGACGGGCGTTATCGTGCAAAAAAACGATACCGGAAGTCAGCATACCATGGCGTTTGTTCTGTATAGCCCGTCGTAACTTTTTTATTGTTTCACAGTGCACGTCTTGATTAATGGTTGTACCACATTCCATGAATTCAACCAACAACACCCCTTTGGCATCCCAAAACACCGTTGCCATCAGTTTTCTGGCAGAAAAATTTTGCGAGGCTTTTCTTGGTTTGGTAGGCGAATTTGAATGTGCCCACATCTTTGATTGTTCTTTTGTCTCAGGGTTCACGTACTTAATCCAGGTTTCGTCACCGGTCACGATTCTGTTTAACAATGGTTCTCCTTCGTCCTCATAACGTGACAGAAAGTCTAATGCAGAGGCCATTCTTTGAGTTTTGTGGTGGTCGGTAAGAATTTTGGGCACCCATCGTGCACAGAACTTACGGTAACCCAATCTTGCTGTCACTATCTCGTACAAGAGAGTCTTAGAAATCTGTGGAAAACCAGTAGACAACTCCGACATTGAGAAACGTCGATTTTCACGAACTTTTGCATCAACTGTCTGAACGAGTTCGTCAGTCACCAATGATGGTCTACCACTCCTCTCTTCATCATGAACGTTTTCTCGTCCACTTTTAAATAAACGTACCCATTCACGGACAACTCCTTCACTCATAACTCTTGGTCTGTACACGGCACAAAGCTCACGATGAATAGCTGCTGCAGAATATCCTTTGGCTGTAAAAAACCTTATGACAGCACGCACTTCACATTTGGCGGGGTTTTCTATTGCAGCACACATTTCAAACTGCCACAAAAACTAAACTAGCGCAGGTACGACGTTCACTCGACCACGGCTTGATGCCGACTGACCTGTTGAGTGCGTGAACGCACAGATGGCGTCGCTACTCCCCCCACAACCCGCACTGTGACCAATCGGAGGTTAGTTTCTGAACTGCCCTCGTAGTTTCACAGAACTGTGATGCACGTCAGGAGAAATGCGTGTATGGTACCTCGAGACCAGAAATGTATCACTGAAGTGTTTCAAGAAAATATATATACACTTTGTACTGTACACTCTAGTGCCGTGAAATCAAATCTTACCAGAAAGCACAAAGTCTACTTTATTAGCGAATAATCTGCAACAGGTGAAAGACAGATGAACAGACAAATAAAATGCACTTACCAGCATGAAGTCGGCGAAGGGACGCTAATGGTGACTGGAATGAATTTAGCTACAACATACTGTCTAACCATGCGGTAGAGCATCTCATGTCACTCAAAGAGAACACATTTACTCACATGCACATCTAGAGCTATGTGCAGCATCCAAGTGTAGTTCGTAAAAGCGTTTTATTAAGAAGTCTTTCATAAAAAAATGGTAGTATCACATCTGTAAATCGAAGCGTGCTGCTTGCTGACATCCCTATCGATTATACCCCTACTGACCATTACATTTTATGTTCTGAGTCAGAGACATTCTTTGATATGAGTGACGTCAATTATGATACGATACTCGATCTTGTCAAAAGCTAATATGTTCTTACAGTTCACAAACAGTTTTTTGTACATTCAGAATGGGATACAAAGTTTTCCGCTCCGACTTTTCACTCGGTTGAAATCTTATCCTGTTCTGACGAGATATTCATCAAACAACAACATTTGTCATGGCTGGCTCCGAAAGACGGGTCCGACTGAATCAAAACTCTGATGATGTTTAGAACAGTGTCACAGCCATATGTGATTAAGATGGCAGAGTGGTGCCATGTACATAGGTCCTGTACCACTTAACAGATTTCCCAAAAATTCTGGGGTTTTGTCAACCAATACAGGGGGGCGAAGCATCGACCGAAACACTGCTCCCCTATATGGAAATATCATTCATCAGACCTCAGCCTGACTGTCCTAATTTAGATTTTTCGTGGCGTATTAATTACACCAGACGAGTACCAGTATGTTCCCTTTGACTTGGTCAGAACTGATTTTCTTTATGTTCTCTTCCAACTGAGTTAGTCTCCCACCACTAATTACCTCAACACCCATTCCTATAGTTCTTACACAACAATTTACTCTATTTGTATCAAAAACAAAACCGCTTTAAGTTTTATATTTATTCTTATTTTACTTGAAAGTGTAGTGCTAGACAAGTCATTTGACCACCAAACTAAGTCAACGCGACTGCACGCTACGGTGGCTAAAAATCTGCTTCCTACAGCTCGATGAATTTCTTTAATGTTTCCATCAAATCGTTGCTAATGTTTGGTAAAAAATCCTTATTGATGAAAAGTACCTCAGATATAAGTCAAACATCTGTTTGAGTCACCAGTAAGTGTGATTGTCAATCAGTCTGTAACTGATGTACAGTCTTTCACATAGATATAGTTCTTACCAGTTCTTGAAGGAACTGCTTTTAAACGATGTATTCAGGATCATGTTTTAGGATTCTGGAAGCGTTATTTATCGAATATCAGTTCAGGAGTTAATGTTTCGGAAGTAGTTCCCTTACTCAAAAAAGAACACAACCACAAATCCCTATTTCTCTTTCTCTTACTAACTTTTTTCCTTGTGCAACTCAAAAGAAGGAGTGTAACACTCACATACTGAACACTAGCTCGCTTTCGTCCACTTAGTCATAGCCTGGCTCTTGTAAATACATCTAGGCCGGAAGTGTACTGTAGCAAACACTATCAGGTGACATATGCCGGCAATGTTGTCGAAGATGAGGATGCAGTTCGTGTGGCCGACTATGTTGCCGCACATTTCTGGGATATATTGTTGGAAATAGGCGGCTTTTTTCATGTAAACGTACCTTTTCATACACAGGTGATGGTTCCTGACACAATGTTGCGGACATCTTGTTCATGTTGATCATGTTACAACGTCATCAGACATTGATGCCAACGCCTTGCTGATGTAACCATCCTTCTCTGATCCTTTTGATTACACTTGCTGCAGTTCATTCTACATATAACACTTCGTGATGTGGATGTTCTGAGCCAGCCTCTTGATCTTTTTCCCAGAATTTTTTCGTTTCAAGATGTACAGGTTTGCCATAAAATAAGTATCCATTTTGCGGAAAACGTACGTGTGGATTATTCCTGAGACATCACAATGTTAACAATTGCCTGAAGACTCACAATTCTGGAACATCGTTTAATCGGCCGGAGTGACCGTGCGGTTCCAAGCGCTGCAGTGTGGAACCGAGCGACCGCTACGGTCGCAGGTTCGAATCCTGCCCCGGGCATGAATGTGTGTGATGCCCTTAGGTTAGTTAGGTTTAATTAGTTCTAAGTTCTAGGAGGCTGATGACCTCAGAAGTTAAGTCGCATAGTACTCAGAGCCATTTGAACCATTTGAACATCGTTTATGTGGCGAAACCTATGCTGAGGTCCAGAGGCTGTTTGAGAGAAAGTATCGGAAGGATGCCCCTACAAGACTTGCCATTCGGAAGCTCGTCAACAAATTCCGGAGTACAGAATCTGTAGCTGATGAGAGACGCGCTGGGCGACCACCGGTCAGACCACAATCTATACAGCGTGTGAGGGGAGTTATCGAAAGAAGTCCAACGGCTGAGTCGTGAACTATCCATGCCGAAACCCACAGTGTGGAAAGTACTTCACTACGTCCTTAAAAAGAAGGCACATCATATCCAGGTGCTTCACCAGCTAGAGGATGAATACCTTGCGGCACGAGCAGCCATGTTTCATGATCTGTTGGAGGCTGTAGCCGAGGAGGGCCTGATGAATCGTGTTATGTTCAGCAACGAGGCGACATTCCATGTCTGCGGCGTCTCCAACAAACACAATTGCCGGATCTGGGCAAAGGAGCACCCCCATGAGTTCACTGAGTGCCAACGGGACTCTCCCAAGTCAATGTGTGGCTTCGTCTCATGAAAGATAGCATCTATGGGCCGTTTACGTTTGCTGGAAAGACAATTACTGGAGCAACCTACCTGGACATGTTGCAGTTGTTCTTGCAGCCACAGTTGCAACAGGATGGTATCCTTGCCTCTGTCATGTATCAACAAGATGGGGCACCACCCCACTATGCAAGCATTGTCCGGACTATCTGTACGAGACCTTTCCTAACAGCTGCGTGGGAGGAGCTGCAGGTCGCATGTGGGCTGCTGTCTCCTCCGACCTCACTCCCCTGGACTTTTTTGCGTGTGGTTTCATCAAGTGCCGAGTTTATGCTACCAGGGTGCCACATTTGAATGAACTGAAACGGCGAATAACCCCTCAAATGTTATAGCACGTGTTCCACGCAACCACAATGCGATGGGAACAGTGTGCTGCCAATGAAGGTGGACATGCTGAACAGTATTAGCTACTAAAATTCTAAATATAATGTTTATTTTGTTGTAGCACATCTGGAAAGTGAAAATGGATAGGACTACTTACTTTATGGGAGCCCTGTATTTTATGAGGCTATTATGTCGAGATAGGTGTACGATAAATTTAGTTTTTGTACTCTGAATAGGCTTACTTTATGGGAGCCCGGCTATTATGTCGAGTTAGGTGTAAAATAAATTTAGTTTTTCTTCTCTGTATCGCGTTAATCAACGCCTTTTTCTCTTTAATTTCTTTAAGTATTTGTTCATTAGGTTTTTTTCAGTCCAAGACATTTTCCTACCTCTTCTCCATATCCACATCTGTACAGCTTCTGTTTTTTGTTTTCTTTTTTCACCAGAGTTCACGCTACATACCCATAGCATAAAAAGCTCAAATAAATATCTTGATGAATATCTTTCTTGTTCGGTGGTAATGGTTGTTTGTTAATAAAATACTAATATTTCTGAATGTTTGTTGACTCGCTGGAATTCTTCTTTTGATATCCATCATATTTCTGTTGTCATCTATTATTGCACTTCTCAAGTATCAAATTCATTTACCTGAATTAGTATAAAATTTTAATTTCCTATCACAATGTTGCCTTTACTTTTCCGTTCAATTTATTAATCACCATTATTTTTGTGTTGTTTGCATTAATTTTCAGTTTATGGTTATCCAAGGCGCCAGATAAATTTTTAGCATACATTTATTGTCCTTTTCAGAAGACTACTATATCATTAGCAAACCGAATACAATGTACTTATTTTCAGTGTATTCTTTTCACCAATCTGCTACTTTTTCAGGTTGCAAGTAATATTAAATCTTTACATAACTGATGAAGTTAGTAGTGCGTGGCACAAGAAGGGCCGAAGTAAGTAATTTATCCGAATTACAGCTCCCTGTACCGTGTATCCACTAGAGAAATTATGTCCGAAGAATCTACGAGTGAAGTGGTGGAGCACATTTGTAGCCTGCCAGGTTGTCCGTATACTCTCTCGAAACTGTGACCGACTTTTTTTCTGAAATTCAGAAGTAAATAAGTATAAACTCGCCGTTTCATGAGCATCTTGTGTGAAGCTCATGAAAGTAATACAGTAGAATGAAACTTGCTGTAGCACTCTCAACGATCAAAACACAGGTTTGTGTCGGAAGAAACACTCTCACTGATCAAACTGAATGTGGAATATAATAGGAAATGAAACTAAATTTCGTTCTAAAAGTCTGTACTTTTGTTGTTGCTTTTCATTGCTTGTACTGCATTTACATAAATAAATTTAGTAAATCAAGTGAGAAGACAACCTTCGCGGATATCTCTTCTTATCCTAGGCTCTTTATTAGTGCAACTAAGATCTATTTCTGTGCTCTGGTTTTTGTATAGACTGAGAATCAGTCTTTTATGTCTCCAGTCTATTCCAGTTATCCAGTTTTCAAACAATATCTTCCACTCCACTCTATCAGAAGCCTTCTCTAGTTCAACGAATGCGACATAAATTTTCCTGTTCATCACAATTCTTCTTTCTAAGATCATTCGTAGTGACATTGTAGCTTCCCTGGTTTCTTTTCGTTTCCTAAATCCAAGTTAGTTTTGTCCAAAATGTAAGTTAATTTTAGCTTTAAGTCTTTGCTTAACAGTACTGCAAAGAATTTTTGAAGTTTGGCTAGTAAAACTAAGGTTCTGTAACTTGAACAATTATTGCCGTTCCCTTTCCTAAGTATGCCAACAGTTCGGGTTTTCATTAACTCCATTGGTAGTGTTCCATCGCCACAGCTGACATACATAAGTTTGTACAGTTGTTACGTCTTGTCTCCAGCATTGTTTAATAACCCAGCAGCTATGTTACCTGTTGTTGTTGTTGTTGTTGTGGTCTTCAGTCCTGAGACTGGTTTGATGCAGCTCTCCATGCTACTCTATCCTGTGCAAGCTTTTTCATCTCCCAGTACCTACTGCAACCTACATCCTTCTGAATCTGCTTAGTGTATTCATCTCTTGGTCTCCCTCTACGATTTTTACCCTCCACGCTGCCCTCCAATACTAAATTGGTGATCCCTTGATGCCTCAGAACATGTCCTACCAACCGATCCCTTCTTCTGGTCAAGTTGTGCCACAAACTTCTCTTCTCCCCAATCCTATTCAATACTTCCTCATTAGTTATGTGATCTACCCATCTAATCTTCTGCATTCTTCTGTAGCACCACATTTCGAAAGCTTCTATTCTCTTCTTGGCCAAACTATTTATCGTCCATGTTTCACTTCCATACATGGCTACACTCCATACGAATACTTTCAGAAATGACTTCCTGACACTTAAATCAATACTGGATGTTAACAAATTTCTCTTCTTTAGAAACGCTTTCCTTGCCATTGCCAGCCTACATTTTATATCCTCTCTACTTCGACCATCATCAGTTATTTTGCTCCCCAAATAGCAAAACTCCTTTACTGCTTTAAGTGCCTCATTTCCTAATCTAATTCCCTCAGCATCACCCGACTTAATTAGACTACATTCCATTATCCTTGTTTTGCTTTTGTTGATGTTCATCTTATATCCTCCTTTCAAGACGCTATCCATTCCGTTCAACTGCTCTTCCAAAGTCCTTTGCTGTCTCTGACAGAATTACAATGTCACTATGTTACCTATTCCAGCCATTTTGTTGTTGTCCAAGTTCTTTAAAGCATGGTTGAATTCTGACATGCTAATTGGTGACTCACTGAAGTAATTTTCACTGCTTCCACTCTATTTATGTAATCGTCTCTGACATCTTCTCCTTCGTAGAGTTCTTTAATGTTTTCAGTCCACCTATTTGCTGTTTTTTTTCAGGTTACAGGTAATATTAAATTTGTACGTGAGTGATAAAGTCTCAATATCACGTGACTCGAGGAGCGCCGAGGTAAGTAATTTACCCAAACTACAGCTCCCAGTACGACATATCCGCCAGCGCAATTGTGTCCGTAGAATCTACGAGTGAAGTGGTAGCGCAGATTTATGGGCTGTCGGGTAGGTAATTTGCATACTGTCTAGAAATTATGACCCTTTTTTTCCTTGTATCCAGAAATAAATAAGTAGAAACTGGTCCGTTATATGAGCATCTTGTCATTGTAGCTCACAAAAGTAAGACAGTAGAAGGAAACCTTCTGTAGGACTCTCAACAATCAAAACACAGGTTCGTGTTGGAAGAAACTCTGTCATTGGTGAAACTAAATGTGAAATATAAGAGGAAATGAAACTAAATTTCTCTCTGAAAGTCTCTTCGTTTAGTGCTGGTAGCAATAAAGATGTTGATGTGGGAATAGCCCGCTACGTCGACTGGGTGCAAGAGGTCATTTCACTTAAACCTTAGGACCATATACAGCACCATGGGACAAGTAGTTCAGCTAAATTTAGCGTCGTAGAGAAATGATTGGCTATCTTTGGTTCTTTACATCAGAACACATTGTATATAACGCACACCTTCTGTGGTTATTTTTAAAAGTCGAGAGGTTTTACTTCTTTCGAAATATTGCCGAAAGAGAACTGTCTTCCTAAAAAGATAGTGTTTGTAATTAGTGGCCAGGAACTGTGAAAGATTACAGTGTCAGTCAGCAGACAAACCTGAAATATTAACAACAACCGAAGAAATTAGGTTAGTAGTAACAAATCATATAAGGAAGAATTTTTAGAGTTTCGCAAGTTGTGAACTCTTTCATTGTTTAGTAACGTCCAGTACACACTGCCCGGAAGCAGTATCGATACGCTGACGACAGCAGAGGCTGGCGGAGGGCGACCTTATCTGCTGGTACAGCGTGATGCTATCTCCATGCCGCGCCTCCAGTTTGGCTCACTCCAGTTGGCACGGGCCGCGCCGTTCCCCGGATGACTCTGGTTCCAGCCGGCCAGCGGAGAACCCAGTCTCCAGAGCGCTCGGCTAAAACTGGAAATGTGCAGCGCCGAGAGTGAAGCATTCTGCTTGCGTGCTGCGACAACTCACTTCCAAGAGCGTTACCGTGATCTGAGGTTGTGGAAGAAGGGGGAGGAGCAGCTCACTTTAGTTTCGCGATGAATGACAATATACACCACCTGGAAAAAAAAAGTGAAGCATCCAGAAACTGAGGAAGAAACGAAATGGATCTTCACGTACTGAGAGGGTATGTGATGTTACTTCATTGTTTCAAATTGAGTCAAATTTACAAAGTACTTGGCAGTAGCCAGTATGAGCCCACTTATCACTATGAAATCGTACCCCCTCTGGCCTTGATGAATGCACTGATTCAGTTGGAAAGGGCGTCATAAGGCCATTGTATCCTCTCCTGAGACAAACTTGCTCACGACTGTTGTAACTGCTTGATGCTATCTTGGATACCGACATTGGGACAGAGCTAACGGCCAAACTGGCCACGTGTCTTCTATCGAGGCCACGTCTGTGGATCTCAATGGCTATGGCAGTACAACATCAAGCAGACAGTTCATAGAGACACGCCCCATATACACACGAATATTGTCCTGTTGAAAAATGGATCAAGTTTCTTCCGTTACTACCGGCCATGACCTGAGCTCACAGCCGATGGCTTTCCACATCAAGACACCAGGAGTAACATCTTTTTGCATTTTTAAAACATGGGAAGAATGGGACCTCTTTCCAGGTTTCCGCCATACTTACCGGCGACAGTCATCTCGGGAACTGAAGGACCGTGATTCGTCGCTGAAGACATTGTTACGCCATTAATCCACAGCCCATGCTTCCAGTCATGGCACCAATCCAGACACACCCGTTTGTGTTGCGATGGTAAGGTCAGCCTACGCATGGCTACTGTCAGTCTCCGGTCAATGATGTAGGATTATACAGAATGTTGCTAGAAGTCCACCACTTGTTCTCGGACGGCAGGCGTAGATATGAAGGGGTTACGATGTGCCTGGTGCACAATACGTCGTTCCGCCCTTGTGGTGGCCAGACGTGGTCGGCCAGAACCTTGACGACGAGTACGCTTGTCATATCCGAACACTCTACAAATATGGATGTTGCATGATTTTACCAGCCGTCCAAATCCAGTCCCTTAATAAGGCTCCTTTCAAATTCTGCCACATACTGATAATGCTATCTCAAACGAGTACGCCGGGTCTCCGTAACCTTCACAGCGATCATTCAACATACTACGCTGTTCACACCCCTTATATTCCCTACCAGAAATGCCCTCTGGCGGCCGTTCTACGTGTCACAGAAAATTGCAGCTCTAATCATATATAAACTCGTAAGGTCGCACTTTCAAATTGCACATCAAAGTCTGTCGTTTGACTACGGGGCATTATAAATTCTGCCTCAATCTACTTGGCTGACGCTTCAAAATCGCAGTGTCAATCGACACAGCAGTATCCTGACATCAGTCGATAAAACGTTGATATTTTCCATAAATCCGAAGACAGTAGTGCCGACAGAAAATACAGATCAAGAAAAAATTTCATGGCCTGGCACGGAAAGTGGACTTCGATCAAAGATGTTTTTTACGTTAGTAAAAGTATTACAATAACATCAGTCAAGCATCAACTTGATCTACGAAATAGTTTTTAATGCAGGCAAATGTAAAAACAAGAATATCGCAAGTTCATAGAGTTCTTGTTTTCGACGAGTTACCGACTGGGCTTTCCATCCAAAGTCTGGATGGCATAATTTAGGCATGGCTGTGCTTTTGCATCTACAGGTACCTCTACATCATTACACTGCAATCCACACTTAAGTGTTTGGCAGATACTTCATACTACCACTTTCAGACTATTTCTCGAGCGTTCCACTCTCGAATGGCACGTGGAAAAAAAAAATAAACACCTAAACCTTTTTGCAGGAGCTCTTATTTCTCCATGTTTCTCACTGTAGTCAGTTCTCCCAATACATGATTTGGCCCTTAGCAGGTGTAAGAAATATTATTCCAAATTATCCGGTGAATGAGAATTTCTAGACATCAGCTGCAGCAGATATATATCTACTAGCCAACGGTGACACATGAAAATTTGAGCCGGACTAGGACTCGAACCCAGATTTCCCGTCTATCGCAAGCGATTACCTTACCCACCTAAGCTATCCATGCACGCTGACCGGCCCGATACAAACTTCCAACTGTCACTGTCCACATCCACACATTGTAGTCTTATGTGCGTCTCCCTTTCAGCTCACAACATTACATTATTCCCCGCTCAGGGAGAATGACACCACCACAAGAATCCGAGACCACTGCGTTTGATATGAAGAAATTCGGATTCAGCAAATAATTTGGAATAAAATGTCTGTGTAGGAGGTAGTCAACAAAATATTTTCACATTCGGAGGAAAAACCTGATGACCGAATTTTCGTGACAGATGTCGCTGCAACGAAAAACGCCTTTGTTGTAACGATTGCCACCCCACTTTGAGTATCATATTCGTGACGCTCTCTTCCCTACTCTGCGATAGTACAGAACGAGGTGTCCCTCTTTCAACTTTTTCAATGTCGTCCGTCAGTCCCATCTGGTAACGCTCTCATACCACACAGAAATATTCCAGAAACCGAAGAGCAAGCGAAGGGTGGGCACTCTCTTTACTAAATTCGTTGCATTTTCAAAGTTTTGCCAATAATACGCGGGTTTACGTTAGCCTTTTCCACAACAAATTTAATGTGATGGTTCAAATCTGTTCGTAACTGTAGTCCCTTGGTATTTAGTTGAATCTACAGCCTTTAAGTTTGTGTGATTTATCGTGTAAATGAATTTTAACGGTCTTCTTTTAGTGCCCGTGTGGAATATCTTACACAGTCTGTTATTCACTGTCAGTTTCCATTTTTCGCACCATGTAATATACTGTCAAAGTCGTTTTGCAACTCGTTTGGATTTTCTTGTGGCTTTACTAAACGCTAAACAAGAGCATCATCTGCAAACAATCAGTTCAAGAAGATCCTTGTGTAGGGCGTACGAAAATTGTGATCACAAAAGCAAATATCGTTTGCAATACCTTTTTTAAAGGTGAGATGATGATGTTTGGTTTGTGGGACGCTCAACAAGGCGGCTGTCAGCGCCCGTAAAAATTCCCAATATTTTCACAGTCCTGTCTCGCCATTTTCCCGAACGGTAATGAAATAATGAGGACGGCACAAACAACCAGTCCCCAGGCAGAGAAAATCCGCGATCCCGGCCGGGAATCGAATCCAGGATGCCATGATCCAGAGGCAGCAACGCTAACCACTAGACCACGAGCTGTGAGCTTTTCTAAACGTGTACAGTATGTTTCATGGCGATCTGCAAATAAAGATGTAGGCAGAAGGTGAGCAAGAAGGCGTACGATTAGGAAGAGTGCAAAACGTTTTACTTGAAGTGTAACTACGAGAACGTTTGTGTGACTCCTCTAACGAGTTTGAGAGACATGTCAGCAACGTATCATGAAGTCCATTAGTACTGTTTGAGAAGCTGTGGTAAACTTTGTTGGTAGTGTAGGGTCTGTACTAATTGGACGAGTACTTCCGTAGGCATCGCCAACCCCACAGGTACTGGTCGGTGGTTTTACTAACACATTTAATCAGGACAATACATGTGCCACCTTAGTCAGTAGATATAGCACGCTATGACTTCCTCTAATCCCAAATGTGAAGAAACATGTGACTGTAGAGAGTCGAGCTCAATAGACTACGTTAGCTATTGCTAGATATTTTGCAGTCGCTCCATAACCACACGTCAAGGATGAAATCTCGTCGATCTTAAAGGCCGAAGAGATGCCAACCGACTGCCGTGTCATCCACTGCCTTGTGGCGTAATGTAGATGCAGTTGGATGGGCATGTGGTTAACTCTCCCAGCCGTTTAGCCGACTTTCCAGACCGTGGAACCACTACATCTGAACCAAGTAGCTCCTCAGTTGACCTCAGGAGACTGAGTGCATCCCATACCAGACCTCCCACCAGGGAAAACCTCCTTGGTATTACTCGGACTCGAACCCAGGTCCTCTATATGACAGCCATCTACACTGAGTCATCTACGGAGACAGATTTACTAACCGTGACGCGCAACACAGTTGGAGGGGCACTTTTTTGAAACTCCATAATTATCTCTCATTGCGACACAGATATTTGAAATTGTCTTAAAGCTACCTAAAATCCTTCCTCTGTAACGATGCAAAAGCGTGGTGCCCTGCGGCATCTCTCTCGGGATAGGCGACTCTTGAAACAGCAAGGTGTCGGCACGTGCGGAAAGAAGGCCCAGAGCTCGGAAGTTCGTGTGAGTTGTAAGTTAAGTTGGGTTATTGATGTCACATTGGCACCAAATTTCACAACAGTCCTGCCCGATGCCCCTGTGGATGCGTCACACGATGGGAGGGCCGTCACACACCCTCTTACCCACTGTTCACCCCTTCGTTTGACGCCTCTACGTTGGAGGTGAGAACCGCGACGCCCAGCGTTGAAATCACGGGTTTTTCTTGTGTGTGGCCGAGGAAGCCATTTCAGTCACACCGCCGCTCAGAATCGACACGAAAAGTCCTCAGGAGACGGCATACAGGACTTAGTTCTTGACAAATTTTGCCACTGCTGACACCCTCTGGACGATTCATCCCTTTTCCAAGGACTTCGTGGGGTTGCAGCCCCACTGAACGTGTTCCCGTCCCTTTGAAATATACCGCTACCGAAAGTTTTGCCTTGGTGTACCGGATGGAACCACCAGGGACAGTTCAAAACCTTTCGACGAAATCTAAACGTGACCCGAAGCAGTAAAAGGTGTTTATGCTTTTTCGTTACTCTTGTGGCGAGTGAACCAATTGGAGGGGGAGGGGTGGAGGGGGGAGGGGGGGGGGGGTGCGCAACAGATATGCCTGAGATCTTTCGTGGCAGCTCTGGGCTGTGGTGCATCTGAAATGATTTCCTCGACCAATCATAAGAAAACAGTGTGATTTTAAAGTTGGGCGTCGCGGTTCTGATCTCCATTGTAGAGGCGTCAAACGATGGCATGAAATGGGAGTAAGAGGGCGTGTAACGACCTTCCCATCCTGTGACACGTCCACTGTGGTGTTGTGCAGAATTTTGACGAAATTTGGTGCCAGACTGACGATATTAACCTGTCTCACGCCTCATATGGGCTTCCGAGCTCTGCCCTTTTTTTTCTTTTTTTTCCCACGCGTGTCGACACCTTGCTGCTTAAGGGGACCTCGCAGAGCGCCGCACTTTTGCACCATTAAAGAGGAAGATAGTAAAATTTGAAACTTCTGCGACGCAATGAGAAACAATTACGGGTTTCAAAAAAGTGACCTTTCTGTTCTGTTGTCCAGTTTATAAACATACTCAACGGGGTTCGTTGACCTAAACGAGGTTCTCTACGAAAACTACGAGCAGTGCTGAAACGCTTATCTGTAAAAGTCCGTCTTGATAAGATCTAATACAAATAAAAACCAGTGGTACAATCAAATAACTTCAGTTAGCTGAAGCAAAAACTATAACTGTAAGTAGGCTGTTTAAGTTTTTATGTTGGTAACGCCACATAGCGCTCTGTATGAAAACCACTGACTGTGCTGTGTACAAAAAAAAATGGCTCTGAGCACTATGGGACTTAACATCTGAGGTCATCAGTCCCTTAGAACTTAGAACTACTTAAACCTAACTAACCTAAAGACATCACACACATCCATGCCCGAGGCAGGATTCGAACCTGCGACCGTAGCGGTCGCGCGGTTCCAGACTGCAGCACCTAGAACCGCTCGGCCACCCCGGCAAGCTGCTGTGTACAGTCTGTGGCTGGTTGGACTCATTGTTGGAATATTCGTTTGAGTAGTGTGGGGCAGCTGGATGTGAACAGCACGTAGCGTTGCGCAGTTGGAGGTGAGCCACCAGCAGTGGTGGATGTGGAGAGAGAGAGAGATGCCGGAGTTTTGAGAAGTTACTATAAGCGGACGATCTGGACGTGTGTCTGCAGAAAAAGAAAATTTGTAAAGATTGATGGTAAATACATTGTTCTCTATCAAAATCTGTCATTTGCTAACTATGCCCATCAGTATTTACTGCCTTCAGTTTTATTTAGCTGGCGGTATTGGCGCTCGCTGTGTTGCAGTAGTTCGAGTAACGAAGTTTTTTGTGAGGTAAGTGATTCATGAAACGTATAGGTTATTGTTAGTCAGGGCCAATCTTTTGTAGGGATTATTGAAAGTCAGACTGCATTGCGCTAAAAATATTGTGTGTCAGTTTAGTGATGATCAGAATAAGTAAAGAGAGAAATGTCTGAGTACGTTAAGTTTTGATCAGCTGTTTGAAAATCAGATAATGCAAGAGGTTTTGCAGCACTATCATTCATAATTTTTCTAAGGGGACATTTCATAACAAACCTAGTGATACAAAAGAAAAAGAAAAAATATTTACATGATTAACAGCCATGAATATCAGCCGTACATACCATAAAATATTCTGGTGTAGGTATCAACGTCAATATATGTACATACAGGTACATACACTACTGGCCATTAAAATTGCTACACCAAGAAGAAATGCAGAAGATAAACTGGTATTCATTGGACAAATATATTATACTAGAACTGACATGTGATTACATTTTCACGCAATTTGGGTGCATAGATCCTGAGAAATCAGTACCCAGAACAACCACCGCTGGCCGTAATAACAGCCTTGATACGCCTGGGCATTGGGTCAAACAGAGCTTGGATGGCGTGTACAGGTACAGCTGCCCATGCAGCTTCAACATGATACCACAGTTCATCAAGAGTAGTGACTGGCGTATTGTGACGAGCCAGTTGCTCGGCCACCATTGCTCAGACGTTTTCAATTGGTGAGAGATCTGGATAATGTGCTCGCCACGGCAGCAGTCGAACATTTTCTGTATCCAGAAAGCCCCGTGCAGGACCTGCAACATGCGGTCGTGCATTATCATGCTCAAATGTAGGATTTCGTAGGGATCGAACGAAGGGTAGAGCTGCGGGTCGTAACACATCTGAAATGTAACGTCCACTGTTCAAAGTGCCGTCAGTGCGAACGAGAGGTGACCGAGACGTTTAACCAATGGCACCCCATACCATCATGCCGGGTGATACGCCAGTATGGCGATGAAGAATACACGCTTCCAATGTGCGTTCACCGCGATGTCGGCAAACACGGATGCGACCATCGTGATGCTGTAAACAGAACCTGGATTCATCCGAAAAAATGACGTTTTGCCATTCGTACTCTCAGGTTCGTCGTTGAGTACACCATCGAAGGCCCTCCTGTCTGTGATGCAGCGTCAAGGGTAACCGCAGCCATGGTCTCCGAGCTGATAGTCCATGCTGCTGCAAACGTCATCAACTGTTCGTGCAGATGGTTGTTGACAGGCAAACGTCCCCATCTGTTGACTCAGGGATCGAGACGTGGCTGCACGAACCGTTACAGCCATGCGGATAAGATGACTGTCATCTCGACTGCTAGTGATACGAGGCCGTTGGGATCCAGCACGGCGTTCCGTATTACCCTCGTGAACCCACCGATACCATATTCTGATAACAGCCATTGGATCTCGACCAACGTGAGCAGCAATGTAGCGATACGATAAACCGCAATCGCGATAGGCTACATTCCGACCGTTATCTAAATCGGAAACGTGATGGTACGCATTTCTCCTCCTTACACGAGGCATCACGACAACGTTTCACCAGGCAACGCCGGTCAACCGCAGTTTGTGTATGAGAAATCGGTTGGAAAGTTTCCTCATGTCAGCACCGGCGCCACCCTTGTGTGAATGCCCTAAAAAGCTAATCATTTGCACATCATAGCATCCTCTTCCTGTTGGTTAAATTTCGCGTTTGTAGCACGTCATCTTCGTGGTGTAGCAATTTTAATGGCCAGTAGTGTAGTATTTGTAAGTCACGTGTCTGAGCCATACGGAATAAATCAGTTTTTTCTTTTTCCTTTTTTTTATTTCCAGCTAATTTTCTTGGGATTGATTCAAACATGATCTCGCACTTGCTCAGTTTGCATCGATATAATGACCAGTGTCACAAAGTATGTCACAAGCAAGGATTTGAAAGTGAGACACTTGCTATCTAAGACTTATTTTTGTTCGGACTCAATACTGGCCTTTAAAAGCAATAGTGTCGACTTTTTCATGTTAGATCTCGGGAGATACGGTGATGATAATACACATATCACTGAAGATCTTCCTCAGTTCGTCCAATGATAACTAGATCATCAGCAAATAGCATATTTAAGTACATTCTTTCATTTATTTTGATTTTCTGAGATGTTACCAGACAGACTATTTCCATTGGCGCTTAAAGTTAATTGATTCTGGATTCTAGATGACACTGGTGAGGATGTGTCAACTGATTTGATGTTACATAAGCGTGGTCACTAGCATCTCCAGTCGAAAGACAGGCAGAAGTAGAAGGATTGGTGTCACGTCTCGTTGTATCTCTTGTTCTCTATTGAAAAATTGGGGGAACACCTTCTTCACTATATTTTAGGTGTGATAACGGTCTAATTCGGCCGATACGAGTCAGTGGAATAAAAAATACTTGTTCTAGACTGAACTTCGTTCAGAGTTATCTGTCATAAGACATTACACCTACCAGTGCAAACATTTCAAAATAAAATAGCGTTATCTATTCGAAGAGTTAGTTTTCAGAAAGAATATTTCATTTTGCTACAGATTGAGCTGTGTAAAGAAATTACATTGCTGCTTGGAACTCTTTGCCTTACTGGGACTGGAACTAGGACCCTTTCAAACATTACAGAAGTTTTCCTGCTAGGCTATCGCTGCAGGGAGTAATCATATGATGGGGAATTGTTAACCAAAGGCTAGAAATTATTTCATTTCATCTGACGCCTGTCGTACATCCAGTAAAATGCCGAATTTCTAACCATGTATCCGGAAGCAAATCGATCAAATGTGCCACAGCTAATGACAGCGAAGCGAATCGTATCACCAGATTAGATAATGTAGCGTGGGCCTTGGCGAGGCTGACCCTGGATCCCACGATATGATTTATTAATGACTTGTGCTGTCCCTAATGGCTAGCATTTAAATCCAGCAATGTTATATTTTCTACTGTTACCCTAAGAAAGACTTCTAATGGCAAAGTAAACTCATGGCTAGCATTTAAATGCAGTAAAAATACATTTTCTACTATTACAGTAAGAACGACTTCTGACGGCAAAGTAAACACATGGCTAGCCTTTAAATCCAGTACAATAAAATTTTTTCCTGTTATAGTAAGAAGGACTTCAAATTGCGCAGTAAACTCATGCATATACTGTGGCACGGCTCTTTGATGTGATGTTTAGGATCGAGAACGTATGAAATAGGCCTGTGAAACGTGCGTTCCATTGCCCACTAGGAGAGAGCCTAAGCTTTCAGCAAACGTTAGACATTCAGCTTATCCAAGACTCTACCTTCACTAGTTATCTCTCTCATGGCATGCAAATTCCGCTTGCACTCAATTGCTAACTCTTTCTCTCTCACTCACTATAAGTTTCTCTGTCACGCTTTCCGTTCAGTCTGTCTAGTTTTCTTCCATACTTCTTCCGCTTTCGTCTCTTGCTTGTTCTTTCTTCCTTTAGTTCAGTGTCTCTCGTGCTCTATCTTGCAGTTATGTTTCTGTCTACCTCTCTCGATCCCTCTGCCCCTTCTCTCCCACTCTATCCTTCCTTTTAATATCTCTCCATCTCTTTCTAGCATCACAAAAAATGGTTAAAAATCCTTCTCAGGAGCACTGGAAAAATGTCAATAGTATTCCTCAGCCAAGCTCATAACTCCATCCACGGAAATGCACTGTAAAGAATGAAGCAGTTGCATACTTACAATTATGGGCCACTAGGATATTGAATGGTTGCGTCGTGAGAACGTGAAGCAATGCGGATAATATAAAATGTGTTTCAAAATTCGACGCAGAGCTTCAGGAACAGATTCCTCATACAACAAGAGGAAAAAAGTTTAGTGATCATAGGCTCTAAATTGAGTACCTTAAGAGATAAAGGCACCTCTTCTTCGGTACTGTGAAACAAAACTCTTCTGCTGCAAGGTCTTTGCATCTCACATTTTGAGAGAGGATTTGTGGATCAAAAAAGAAAAAAGACCCGTTAAAATGAGCTCTAAAATGCACATCTTCAAAGTTATGAGCACTTCTTCGGTAGATGTGTATCACAACAGCGAAGATGAACAAGCGCTCATACACCGAAGAGCCAAAGAAACTGGTGCACCTGCCTAATATCGTGTAGGGCCCCCGCGAGCACGCATTAGTGCCGCAAAAAGACGTGGCGCGGACTCTATTAATATCTGAAGTAGTGCTTGTGGGAACTGACACCATGAATCCTGCAGGCCTGTCCATAAATCCGTAAGATTACGAGGAGGTGGAGATCTTTTATGAACAGTACGTTGCAAGGCATCACAGATATGCTCAATAACGTTCATGTCTGGGTAGTTTGGTGGCCAGCGGAAGTGTATTCTTGGAGCCACTCTGTAACAATTCTGGACGTGTGGGGAGTCGCATTGTCTGTTGGAATTGCCCAAGTCCGTCGGAATGCACAGTCGACATGAATGGATGCATGTGATCAAACAGGATACTTACGTACGTGTCACCTGTCAGAATCGTATCTAGACGTATCAATGCTCCCATGTCACTCCAACCGCACACGCCCCACACCGTACCTGTAAACGTCCATCCGCTCGATACAATTTGAAACGAGATTCGTCCGACCACGCGACATGTTTCCAGTCATCAACAGACCAACATCGGTGTTGACGGGTCCAGGGGAGGCTTAAAGCTTTATGTCGTGCAGTTATCAAGGGTACACGAGTGGGTCTTCGGTTCTGAAAGTTGATATTGATGATGTTTCGTTGAATGGTTCGCACGCTGACACTTGTTGACGGCCCAGCATTGTAATCTGCAGCAATTTGCGGAAGGGTTGCCCTTGTGTCACACTGAACGATTCTCTTCAGTCGTCGTTGGTCCCGTTCTTGCAAGATCTTTTTCAGGGCGCAGTGATGTCGGAGACTTGATGTTTTACTGGATTCCTGATATTCCCGGTACACTCGTGAAATGGTCGTACGGGAAAATCCCCATTTCATCGCTACCTCTTAGGTGCTGTGTGCCCTAGCTCGTGTGGCGACTGTAACACGACGTTCAAACTCACTAAAATCTTGATAACCTGCCATTGTAGCAGCAGTAACCGATCTAACACCTGCGCCAGACACTTGTTGTCTTACATAGGCGTTGCTGACCGCAGCGCCGTATGCTGCTTGTTTACATATCTCTGTATTTGAGTATGCTTGCCTATACCAGTTTCTTTGGCGCTTCAGTGTAGCTCTTAACGTACGTACTTTAGAGCCCGTGTTTACTGAACGTTTATTCCTAGTTTTGATCCATACTACATCCTCCCAAAACATGAAAAGCGAAGAGTTTGCAGTTAAAGAAATTTGTTTCACAGTATCGATGGTGAAGAATTGCGTATAGTACACACATCAGAAAAAGTTTTGCATCACCTCGATTCCAAGAGTTCCGGAACCTGTACAGGAAATTGGAATAGAAAACAACATAAGCATCTTTTCTGGCCTTTTTAATGCTCATGAAAACCACACACTGCATATTGTACCACCATACAGCGATACCTTCAGAGGTGGTGGTCCAGATTGCTGTACACACCGTACCCAGTAGCACGCCCTCTTGGATTGATGCATGCCTGTATTCGTCGTGGCATACTTTCCACAAGTTCATCAAGGCACTGTTGGTCCAGATTGTCCCACTCCTCAATGGCGATTCGGCGTAGATCCCTCAAAGTGACTGGTGGGTCACGTCGTCCATAAACAGTCCTTTACAATCTATCCCAGGCATGTTCGATAGGGTTCATGTCTGGAGAACATGCTGGACACTCTAGTTGAGCGACGTCGTTATCATGAAGGAAGTCGTGTACAAGATGTGCACGATGGGGTCGCGAATTGTCGTCCATGGAGATGAATGCCTCGCCAATATGCTGCCGATGTGGTTGCACTATCGGTCGGAGGATGGCATTCACGTATCGTACAGCCGATACTGCGACTTCCATAACCACCAGCGGCGTACGTCGGCCCCACATAATGCCATCCCAAAACAGCAGGGAACCTCCACCCTGTTGCATCCGCTGGACAGCGTGTGTAAGGCATTCAGCCTGAGCCGGGTTGCCTCCAAACACGTCTCCGACGATTGTCTGGTTGAAGGCATATGCGACACTCATCGGTGAAGAGAACGTGATGCCAGTCCTGAGCTGTCCATTCTGCATGTTGTTGGGCCCGTTTGTACCGCGCTGCATGGTGTCGTGGTTGCAAAGATGGACCTCGCCATGGACGTCAGAAGTGAAATTGCGCATCATGCAGCCTATTGCGCACAGTTTGAGTCGTAACACGACGTCCTGTGGCTGCACGAAAAGCATTATTCAACATGGTGGCGTTGCTGTCAGGGTTCCTCCAAGTCATAATCCATAGGTAGCGGCCGTCCACTGCAGTTTCAGCCCTTGGGCGGCCTGAGAGAGGCATGTCGCAGACAGTTCCTGTCTCTCTGTATCTCCTACATGTCCGAAAAATATCGGTTTGGTTCACTCCGAGACGCCTGGACACTTCCGTTGCTGAGAGTCCTTACTGGTACAAAGTAACAACGCGGACGCGATGGAACCGCGGTATTGACCGTCCAGGGATGGTTTAATTACAGCCAAACGAGCTGTGTGCCTCATTCCTGTATGAATGACTGGAACTGATGGGCTGTCAATCCCCCTTCGTTTAATAGGCGCTGCTCATGCATGGTTGTTTACATCTTTGGGTGGGTTTAGTGACATCTCTGAACAGTCAAAGGGACTGTGTCTTTGATACAGTATCCACAGTCAACGTCTATCTTCAGAAGTTCTGGGAACCAGTGTGATGCAAAACTGTTTATGATGTTGTATTTAAGGTATGCAGTTTAGAACACATGTTTATCGAACTTCTTTTCTTCTTGTTATATAAGGAATCCATTCCTAAAGTTATACCTTAGAGTTTGGATATACCCTGTACAAGCGGAGCAGAGACGAATGGGGAATCGTTCCTCCGACGATACGGGAAGCAAATGGCGAAATTGAGACTTTGCAAAGGACGGATTGTTGTGGCCCGGCGCCTGGGAACGAGCAACTCGGAAAGGGCGAAGCTGGTCGGCTGTTCGTGTCCTGCTCTCGTGAGGATCTGTGGAAAGTGGTTGGAGGACGGCGAAATAACGAGTAGGCGACAACGTGTTGGACGTCCACACCTGATCACGGTAGGCGGAGGTGCGTTTGAGTGCTGGGTAAAGCAGGATAGGCGGCAATGTGTGGCTGATCTGACGACACAGTATAGTGCTGCTGCAGACACTAGTGTTTCGGAACACATGGTTCAGCGTACAGTGTTGAAATGGGACTCCGCAGCAGACGACCGCAACATGTTCCCATGATGTTGGCCCAATGCCACCGTCAGTTACGATTGCAGTTTACAAAAAATCTTCGATATTGGATAGTGGATCAATAGGAGCGTGTCTCTTCGTCGGATTAATTCGTACTTTCCTACGCCACGTCGACGGTCGTGCCAGAATAACGCTGTCAACCAGGGGAACGGCTGCTCGAAACATCCATTGTTCCACGGACTCAGGCTGCTTGGAGCAGTATTATGCTATGGGGGACATTGACCTAGGCTTTCATGAGACCTGTGGTAGTAATCGATAGCACCGTGGCAACTGTCCACTACGTGAACATTAATGCTGACCACCGGCATCCCCTCATGCTGATGTCTTCCCTGACCATGATGGCAGGATAATTGCCCGTATCAAAAGGCCAGAATCGTGTTACAGTGGTTTCAGGAACACTGTAGTGAACTCACACTGATGTCTTGACCACCACATTTGGCTGATCTAAACCAGATGGAAAACATCTGAGACGCATATCACCCGGCGGTAATTTACAGGCTCTGAGGCTGTGAGCACTATGGGACTTAACACCTGAGGTCATCAGTCCCCTAGAACTTAGAACTACTTAAACCTAACTAAGCTAAGGACATCACAAACATCGATGCCCAAGGCAGGATTCGAACCTGTGTCCGTAGCGGTCGCGCGGTTCCAGACTGAAGCGCCTAGAACCGCTCGGCCACTGCGGCCGGCTGGTAATTTACAGAAATTGCCTGATCTGCGTGCAGAGATCTGGTGTCACGTACCTCTCGACACCTACCACGGATTTGTGGAAATCATGTCACGCAGGATCGGTGCTTTACTGCGTTCCAAAGGTGGACCAGCAAGCTGTTAAGCCGGTGGTGATAATGTTTTGGTCCATCAGTGTGTGTGTAGAAAGCTACTCCAATTATTCAGGTTTACCGATGGTGGCAGAGCTGTTTCTCACGTGAAACTTTTTGCGCCTTATCTCGCCTGGAATATGTGGAATCCGGCAGTGTATGTATTTTTTCGTCTATGCAGAATTCAAAAATAGAACTCTGTAGCTACTTTATGAAGTAATCTGCCTGCGATTCGTTTTGTAGTTCTTGCGTCGTCGGTCACCAGGAAAGATCAAAGTCTCCTTGAAAAAGAGAATTAGAATTCCTCATACCTTCCTGAAATTATTTGAAAGTATTGTAATGAGTAAATTTGCAAGTAACTTTTTCAAGGAAATGCAATTCCTTTCTCTCTGAAAACACTGAGCAATAGTTATTTGAGTCAAATCTGACAGAAAATGAAAGAGAGGGTTTACTGTTCCGTCGACAGCAAGGTCATTAGAGAGATAGTAGCAAATCTAGATAGGGCAAGGACGAAGAAGGAGTTTGGGTGAGTCCTGTTCAAGGAAATTATGCTTGAATTATTAATCATTTCAGACAAAACAAGGAAATATTAAATGTGGGTGACTGACGGGGACTTGAATTCCGCTCCTTTCGAGTGTGAGTAAATCGTTCAGGACATATTATTCTTTTACATCATCAATTTCATACATGTACATGAAATTTCAGTTTGGTCGTTGAAAGGTGTTGGAACAAAAATTGAATAAGAATCCTGAGCCACAGACATGTACTTCCGAACATAGAAATTTATAAAATTTTGTTAAAAGAAACAGCACTCCGGCGGAAGGATTGACGTCCATAAATTTTCGAAAGCCCTGTATTTGTGTAAAAACATAGTCATGTATGATTACATTACGTTATAATAATGAAACAAGATAGTTATTGTGAATACAGAATTACAGAATGAATCTTTCACTCCGTAGAGAAGTCCACACACGATATTGTGAAACTTCCTGCCAGGAATTTTTAAGTGACGAATCGTTTAGGAACGTTAGGAACGTCCCACAACAGTTCCGATATATCAGTTAATACTTCCGCCATAAGTGTGTCTGAACATAGTACTGACTCAAGCCACAAGACGTAAGAGAAGTTTAAATAGTCTTTCTATCGTAAATAAACAATTTACGTGGCCACCAAATAAATGACGATTGTGTGCTGCTGAAATAGCAGCGTAAAAGAATTTGTGTCTTTCGGAAAAGTGTTATCAGTGTTTAGAAGTATGTGGTGCAGCAGAATAATTAGGAAATGTATTGGGATAAGTACATTATCCGCTGAATTTATTTCAAAAAGTAAACCTGGAAACGTAATTATGTGAAGTATTTCTGTATTCATCGCACATATCCATTCATTATCATCCCTTTATCGAAAAATGACACTGTGCGTGCGTGTGGACGAATGTGAAGGACTGATTTAATGGTTCTCTTGAGTCTCACGTCCAGGCGACTCACAGCAGTAATTAAGTTCCCCGTATGACGCAGGATGAATTTTCACCGTGTGTTTCCGGAAGAGTCCCATAGCACAATAAGCGAGAATTTGTTTCACTGGCATTTATAAAGTGTCGGACAAATCCATATTACCTACAATAACTCGCAGTTTCCCCTGCCATGCGGAGATTATTTACTTTTCCTTGGTAATATCTGCTCACTACAATGTGAATCGCAGTCCTAGGCTGCACTCCTAAATCTCTACAGTATCGAGTTCTGGCTGGCATAGCCAGCAGCTGTATGCACCTCACCCTCCTTTATACCCTCATATAGATTAAGTACTCTCAGTTAATAAGCTTTTCAGTAAGTACTGTCCACTAACGGCTGGATTCTTTCTCCATCGAGAGGGATCGAGTGTGCTGACCTCATGTTGAGACACAGGACCCGCATTCGGGAGGACAGAGGATCAAACTCTAGTTCGACATCCCAGATTTAGGTTTTCCGTGGTTTCTCCAAATCTTTTACGGCAAATGCCGAGTTAACAACGGTATGACGTTTATCACGTTTGTCGCTTGCAGGATACTTTGGAGATGGGGAGGTTTTGTGAACTTACATGAATGGTACTTTTCTGTGACAAAGTTTTTAGTGACACTGCTCGATGAGTTCTTGTGAGATACGTAACATACAGTGTTGTGTTTGCTTCGACGATTGTGCTGCGATATAGATGAGATAGGAAACTCAGTAACAGTTAGACAGAAATTGTAAGTTGCCCAAAAAGGAAGCAAATTCTCAACCAGAGCGTCACCTGCCCTTTAATCCTCAGACAAATTCCTTACTTTTTGGTTAACAGCTTTCCGTCGGATGCGATGTTCTCTTCCAGTTTTTTTCCTATTTTGTGTTAATTGTTTCATCTCAAAATTATTTCTAAGCCCAACACCCAGTTTTGTAAACTTTATTAACTGCTACATTTCTTTTCTTTATTTTACTTCCTTCCAGCATCAACATTATCTCGAAATCTTAGCATATGTGTTGTTCTGGGAACGATTCCCATAGACTTTTTTTTCTGGGCTATGCTTTCTGGTACCTCTTAATTTGGTACTTTATCTGTCCACTCAAGTTTCAACACCACTTCTAATTTCTTCTCTGATTTTTCCATGGTCTGCTCTTTTCTTCCATAGAGTGCTGTACTCCAGACATACAGTTTCAGGAACTCCTTTTTCATGGCCTATTTGATATTTTATACCAGCTCAGTTATTTTATCAGAAAAAAAGCTTCTTGGTTTGAGTCGACTCATTTCACTTCAGATATCTTCCTTGCTTCGAGCAACCTGCGTTGTCTTGCTCCCTAGATGTGATGATTCTTTCACTTCTGCTGCTTCCGTGCCTACCTCAGTTCTGATGTGAAGCAAACATCTGTCAGCCCCTCTGCTACTCACTACGGCGTTGTCTTAGCTTTGTTTATCGACTTACAAGCCCTGAGCTAGATATACTGTCCATTATCTTCAACAAGTTTCCTTGCTATGTGCTCCTCTTTCTACCCTAATTCTCCTCTGGATTTTGCTTCGGATTCGTACGTTGATTCCTCCACATATAACATGTAAAAGAAAATTAGCTGCAGGACGCCGTTTCTTCCTCCTTAATAAGAGTTTACTACTCTGGATCTTTCACTTTTATTACTCCCACTTGATTCTTAGAGATTAGTCGTCTGTCTCTATAAAGCAGTCCCACCGAGCGAGGTGGCGCAGAGGTTAGCACACTGGACTCGCATTTGGGAGGACGACGGTTCAAACCCGCGTCCGGCCATCATGATTTAGGTTTTCCGTGATTTCCCTAAATCGTTCCAGGTAATGCTGAGATGGTTCCTTTGAAAGGACACGGCCTACTTCCTTCCCCGTCCTTCCCTAATCCGATGAGATCGATGACCTCGCTGTTTGGTCTCCGCCCCCAAAAACAACCCAACCCACAGCAGTCCCATTAGGCTAAGAACTCGGAAGGTTTCATTCAGCCTGTATTGTAGAAAACTTACTACAAATCCACAAATGTCATGAACATCGTGAGATTTTATTATTTTTCATTCCACGTTTAAGCACAAGTGCTTCTCTGCATGGGTGTTTGCAAGGGGGTCGAGAGCCACCCCCCCCCCCCCCCCACCCTGGAATCTAGAGTACAGAGTTTTTATTCGCATGTGTGTGGAATGGATAACTCCCTGGAATATAACCACTTTTTGTGCCCCCTATAAAATTTAGTGCTTATGGCACGACATATCTCAAGACTGACCAACCCATTTTCATGAAAAATGGTAATTTTAGGGTCTTGCCCCCTCTCCATCATCCTCTCCCGCCTTACCTAAGAAAATTTTCTGTGGTTCTATATATTATTCTGCTCGACAATTGAGAAGCGAAGTCGTGAGACTAATGTTCTGGTAGTTTCCGATGCTTCTTCTTGCAACCATCAGTTTTCAGTTACATGCGATTATTTGTTGTTTTTGGTATGATCATAATACTTTTTTGTAAATCTGATTATGTTTTGTATATTTTGCAGACTATAATTGGAATTCTCTAATTTTATCTCTCCCCACTTTCTTTAGTAACTCCGGAGATAGGCATACAAAGACTTCTGTTGACATGTTAGAACTCGTTTAATTCACTTCACTGTCACATTCCGAATTACATGTGTTGTCCACATCATCCTCTACAAGAGGTAGTCATAACATTTTAATTAGCACCTCAAAAAAATGAAGTTGCGCAATTAATTTTTTGTTCGTCTGCAGGTTCTTGCCTGCGATCCTGGTGCACACTGCAATTCCCTCGCCACATTACTGTGGCAAGCCGAGAAAAGAACCACAAAGAAAATGTCGCAGCGCACTGATAAAGTGGAAATGGGCTTCGCCATTTCCTTTGTGGCTCTTCTATCGGCTTGCCACGGCAGTGTGGCGAGGGAATTTCAGTGCGTACCAGGATCGCAGGAAACTTCCTTTCCTGGATGCGACAATTAAAAATTTATGACTATCACTCGCAGTATATAAAGAAACAAATTGATTCCTAGTGAATTAAGGGTGTTGACATACTGACAGTACAAGAAAAGTCACCGTAAACCATTCTCGTTGGAAAGGAATATTGAACGAAGATTGCATTACAGACGGAGCTCGGACTGTCTCAATTTCCCTCATGCGATTCAAGGAAATCGCAGAAAACTTACATCTGGATGAGTATTTGAGCCGCCGTCCTCCAGTGTCTCACTCGATCGCTCTCGATACAGAAAGGAACCAGTAAAGACTGGGCAGAGCTTAAATGACAAACTTATTAACTGGAGAGTACTTTATCTTGTTTGAGGGGCTATTAGAAGGTAGGCATGGCTAAGTTGTTGACTGCGCCAACCGGAGCTTGATAAAGGAAACCGAAGCATGACGGAACCACGGGGCAGAACGGAACTAGGAGTTCATTTTGCTGCAAAGTGCTGCACTCTATAATCATCTTCAGGAACTATTATCGAAGGTTGTTAAGGAGCCATTGTAGAACGGTTTGCCTGTGATTGTTGTACCAGTAACGTGTTTTCGTTTATTTTCCGTGTGCATACTGCAATAATAGTAACTCTTCATTTGGAGGTAGGCGAAAACGCTTTATCTACACGTTCCCTCTTTCGTGAAAGTCTCGAAACGCATTTTAGGCCATTTATTTTAATGAGTTTAGATGATGTTTATTTTACAAAGCGCTTTATGTGTTCTGAAGCACATACAGCATCACAGGTCGGAGCCGAACGGAACGGGTCGAAAGGAATCGAGGTTCTGTTCTGCCCCAGGTAGCGTACCATTATTTCCTAGTGTTCATTTTTTAGTATTCAAATTTTTCTAACACTTCTAAGACACATTACTATATTTTCAGATTTTTCTTATCGTTGTTAGTGACAATTCTTTTTATATATATATAGATCGTTAGAAGATAGGAATGCGAAACTAATCGTCAAAATTGGTCTACAGAAAATACGGAAGACGCAGGGACAACTGTTCTGAAAAAGGAAATGCGAATTAGGAAAGTCACTATTTAGTTGGGTTTGTTTATAAATATCTTTTCTGCTACCAGACGACATTTTCTTTTATTCATATTTGACACGATGCGTTTCGGGAAAGGATTCCCATTTTCAAGTATCTCCTCTATTTGTACAGTACTACGCCGTTTTTACGTAATGTTTTCGATGTGTGAATTCTGCTTAGTTTTATTGACTCTACTGCAATGGATAAAGAACGCTCAATTTTTAGTTAACTTTCGATTTTTATATGTAGTTAATAGCAAAGTTTGAAAGAACTTGTACTTACAGTTTTCTTATGGTCCATTTGTGCAGAGACACACTCCTATTAAACATCACACACAACGTTTCGTGCACAGTAAACATTTAGAATAACATAAACAAATACTTACAAAGATATTTTTAGACGTAGTAGTAGACAGAGATAATGTTACAGGTCTTCCACAGAGTATGACATGCTTTTGTACAGAACATATTTATCTTAAATACTGTATATGGATTTTAATTCGCTTACATCTGTTTTACAATGGTGCCTATTTCTATCTGTTAATATTTTTAATTACGTATATTATCGAAGCATCTGAAGAAATCAAATGGCCCCTAGACTTAGAACTACCGCCTAGAACCGCTCGGCCACATCGGCCGGCGCATCTTAAGAAATTCACCGATTGACTCTCAAGTTTTTTGTCTAACATTTTGTCTTTATAATCTCTGTAATGTGATTATGCCTCCAGCTCTTCTAACAAATTCATTTTATGCCCTTTATCTAGTCAGTGGAGTACTTTGGAATTTTGCTCTACAATTCACAGATACATAATACAGAGCATCCATTTAGAAAAGTGCATAAATTCCTGCACCAGCAACACTTTCGCAGTTATGGACAGTTATAGAGGCAGTATGCCTCAGTATATCTGCAGGGGACTGCCAACGACTTGCTGAGTCCATGCCACGTCGAGTGGCTGCAGTACGCCAGACAAAGGTATTAGGAGGTATCCCATGATTTTTTTCAGCTCAGTGTCATTTTCTTATAGTTTGCCCCTGTGTGCCTTTACATCTGATTTCTTTGTTTCACTGTTTAAATACGTATCAAATATCACACAGAATTTCTTTCAGTTTTTTCTCTGCCATTTTAATTGAACTGTGGGCATTTTAATGTTAGCATTGCCGTTCCGCCCCGGATTCCTCCGCTGTCCAGATTTAGAATGTAGACGAGGACAATGCTGCACACTGTAGCGACTAGGAACTACCAGGGGGAGGTAACTGTCCTCGTCATGATGGTTAAAACTGCGTGCTCTTTTCTGAAATAATGCACTTACAAGGCCGTGCTGAAAACTAATACCTTTGAATTTTTTATGTGAAAACTCTTAAACCTTTTTTAAATAAAACAAACTTTATTACCATTATATAGCTGTATTCTTCATCTCCACTTAATTATTTCCCAACATTGTCACCCTGACGACGAACACATTTCTTCCAACGAGACCAGTTTATTGATACCGTCACTGTAGAATATTTGAAATTGTTGATGGAGCCATAACCCCACTTCTGCTTGAACCATTTCATCACTATCAAAATGAAGTCTTCGGAGGTGTTCTTTCAATTTTGGAAACAGATGAAGATGGTATGGGACCACGTCGGGACTGCGTGGACGGTGATCGACGACAGTGAAGCCAAGGCGTCGGATCGTTGCGGATGACGCAAGGATCATGAGTGGTCCGGCACTGTCATGCTGAAGGAGAGAGTACTCCCTGTGTGGACGAACTCTTCGAACGCAGAACTCGATTACAGCACGCTGTTTCTCGCTCACCGACATGTTTGCGTTGCACAGCGCCACGTTACATGCTACGATTCACTATTGTCGGTTTCGGCTCCTGCCATCTTGAGACCTGTTACAAATAAATCCTGCTATTGCACAAAGGTGACGAAAATAAAATATGTGAGGAAGCAGAAAGAATAAGTGGGATGCACGAAAAAAATTAAGTTCACAGTGGAGCTGGAAGAAGAAGGATGTATATGTTTTTGGAGCTTAGGTTAACTAAAAGATATGGAATACATAAGATTAGCATACTTAGGCAGACGACGGCTACTGACACGATTACAAATGCGATGTCCTGTCACACTAAGAAGCATAAATGGCCATACTTCAGAGCCATGATCAACAGGGTACTAAAACTACCTCCAGCCTAAGAATTAAAAGTGATTAGACAAGTACCCAGGACAAATTGGTATAAGGACCGTGACGTATTCAACCTTCATAATAAACAAAACTCAAAAATACGTGGCAAATGGGAGACAACAGATCCAGAGAGCAAGAAACTTGTTGCTATGCTGCCTGTAATGACACATTCCGACGCAGAGACATACAATACCTTAAAGGCTGCGCCAAAGATTAAATTGAGAGGCATGTAGGTTATAATCTTTGTAATGTTCACATTGGATTCTCTTTTGTTTCATACTCCAAGAAGGAGCTAAGGGACACTTTCGATTGTTGCCTCGTGGAGGACGGACGTAATTTTTGGTGTCTGCGGAAAGGCAGCCATATTGTTAGTAATTATGGTTTGTGTGACGACCTGAGCAAGTTTTATTGTCTTGTGAATAAAAAAAATAGTGAGAAGTATCGAAGTGTTACGAAAATTATTTAAAGCAACGTAGCATTGTGTTCCTTGGTTTCCACCGTCTTCGTGAAGTGAACCGATGCCGACTTAGGAAGATACACACGGTCAACAAAGAGAAGAGCTTCGATGGCAACTGATGAATTAATATTGTGGCAGAAGGACTAATTCTACGTCTAAGGTGAGAACTCTGATTAAAACAACAATGACGTAGAATTCAAAATGTAATTAATCGGAATGGTAAATTATATTACAGGCATATTTCACGCAGCACTGTATTTGTCCGCATTCAAGCCGGTCAATACAATCCGTAAAAAAGCCTTTCAAAAATTCTAAAGTTAAAAAACACAATAAAAACGAAATGTTTTTTTATTTATTTCGCCACACTGGCGACCGCTGACAGGGACAGTGCTGGTGGAACAAAGAGTAAGTACTTCATTGTTGTGCTACAAATGTACTTGTACTAATTACTGTTTCTCTGTTACATGACGCACATGGAAAATGACGAATAAGGTGAAACAATATTAACTGTATAAACGGATGGCACAATAACCAGAAGGAACAAGGACAAGGAGTTACAAAATTAACGTAATCGTGAGTGACGCAGCTGAGCCGGAATTAAGGTAGGAAAGCGCAAACACATACAGCGGCTGCACCTTGGCTTAGCTCCACTTAAAGCAGAACCTTTTCCTTTCCATATTAAAATCCTGGTAGTGTTTGTGGCAACACACAATTACACTTTGATAATTACTTTTTTATGTTCAACAATCGCAGAATTAGAAGACGTAGTGCGCCATCTTGTAAATTTCCGACGCGCAACAAATAACAATCGCGAGATATTTTTATTAATTCAACTGCGAGAGAATTTAAAGATTTAGATTAACAGTAAAGTACAGATAAAAATAATATCTTCACAATGGAATCGGAGAACTTTAATTTGACAAATGTTCATGGACACGTTACCGATTCTGACAATAGTGACGTAAATGATGACGCAATTAGTTTTTCAGCACAACATAATGTAGAAGTAAATACAATTCAATTGCACTCCACAGGGATTAACAATAACGAACCACTTGCAAATGAAACCTTGTGCACAGTCGATGAAGCATCGATTACCAGATCAGATGAAAATATTTCGCGTGAAATCAGTGAACCTAGCCCGGTTTCGATTCAATCAGACCGTGGCAGAGAAACAATGGCAACAAATAATGGCATAAATACAAACACACAAGCTTCGTCAGTTACGCTTGAGGCATTATATAGTCTGATGTCAAACGTGAGCGAGAAACTGGCGAATCTAGAAATCAGCCACAACACAACGAACACAAAACTGGCGAATCTAGAAGTCAGCCACAACATGACAAACACAAAATTGTCAAACATGGAAATTGGGTTCCAACAGCAGTTTTCAAGTGTAAACACGCAATTTGAAAACATACACAGACATTTCGACCAACGCTTAAATAAACTCACCAATGAAATCGATCAAAAGATCGAAGGCAAAGTCATCAAAACCGTCAGTAGTGTATACAATGTACTGGCAAATGACTTAGAAAAGAAATTGTCAGATCTTACAAACAAACAGGAACAGGAACTGTCAGAAATAGTAGAAACACACAATCAAACACAAACCGTACAAAAAGAAATACATGAAAACGTACAGGCTATTTAATTAAATTTAACAAGAGTACAGTCCGCATGTGAAGAAATACCTGACCAAGTTAATAAAGTTAATGAAGAAGTCGGTTTTCTGAAACAGGAGACTCGACGTATCAACGAGGACATTATCAAAATAAATGAAACTTTAGAAAACGGTAATGTAAATGAATCAATAACTGACCGGGAAACAAAACTTTTTGAAAAATTAGGTAATGAAATCAAAGTAGTCGAGGACAGAATACGCAAGGAAATTGCTGGTAGACTGAATGTTTCAAATGACTTGCCTACGTCAAGCAGCAGGCAGCGCGACACTTATTCGCCCGTGCCAGATTACGATGTCAATAACGCAGAACATCACGCGCCCAGTCCGGCGTATGTGCACGCACCGGCACAGGCAAACAATGGCTATTCGCCAAACGCGGTGCTGCAACAGGCAGTAGGCGTGTCGCCTTGCATCTCGACGATTCTAGTCGATGAGAGCCTGTTGAAACATAGACAGTTTCCAGTTTTCTCCACAGAATCCAGAAAAACTCATCCAGTCGTATTTGTAAGAGCATTTAAAAATGTCTTACCAAGAAACTGGACTGAGGCACAGAAGATTAGATATGTAGTAGGCTTCACACAAGGCGACGCACTTTTGTGGGCCACAGACATGGCTGAACAGTGCGTCACCTACGAACAATTTGAACGGGCTTTCTTGGAGAAATATTGGTCTGCTGGGGTCCAAGAAAGACTGCGACGTGAGGTATTCAACCCACAACCGTTCAACCTCAAAAACGGCGGGTTGAGAAAGTATTTCGAAAAGTACTTGAATAAGACGCGCTGTTGGAACAATCCAATACCACACGTAGATGTTCTCAAAATTCTGAAAAACAGACTACCCGCGAACTTCGCGAAAAATTGGTAACCATACCGGAGAACGACCTTGAATACTTTCTTTCCGTGCTTGACTCAATTGATCTAATATACGAAGAAGAGCCGAGCACAAGTAATCGGAATGAATATTCCGGAACCAATCAAAACAACGGTAACGGATATCATTTTAATGGCAGTGGACAAAACCCACACAGTTGGCATCCGTATGCGACAAGGCCAAATAATGGAACCTGGAATTACGGAAATCGGAGGAATTCGGCGCCACAGAGACGTGAAGACCGAAGGTATAGTACAGATTACGGTCCACGCCGGTATAGAAATGATAGAAATCACGTGAATGATTGGTCAGGCCCGCGTGATGAAAGGCGGCACACAAATGAAAATTACAATAGTTACAGTAATAGGAATGACAGACCAAGGAGGAATAGCGACGGCCGGTCGCAAGAAAATGTTGCACGCAGCGGTCCGGAAACTAATTGGCGACAGAATAACCACTCAGTACACTTTGTAGAGGTAACGGACAGTACTGAAGCAACGCCGTTGTCTCCCCCAGTAAACAACAATCGGTCGTAATGAGCCCCCACCGGCCGACCGATTTGACAACAGGGGGCACAAACAAGCACACATTACATCTTAGACAATTATTTTTAAGATATGATCAGGATGCGACCGTAGAAGATTATCTATGTGAAGAAGAGATGAAAGCACCGGACAAGGTAAGTGACCTCGTGCAGGCTGTAATAACAGCAAAGATAGGAACTATAATTACCAACGTAATTTTAGATGCAGGCGCATCTACGAATATTATTTCTAACAGTTTATTTAAAGAAGTTTCGAAAGTATTAAAAGTACCAGTGTTGCCAACGGAAAATTGTAAAATCTTGACAGCTGTAGGTACCAAGTCAAAAAGTATTAAGTGGCAGACGCAAATACCTGTTACCATTAGCGATGTCACGATAAACTGTACATTCTTAATCGTTGACAAGTTAATCGTCAATTGTATTTTAGGCATGGAAGTTTTCCGGCAGTATAAAGTGAACATCGACATAGGCAGTGGACTTTGCTATTTCCGAATGGGCAGTCGTAGTGTGAAGGTCAATCTTGTAAAGTCAACAATAGATCGTAATGGCCAATTACAGAAACAAGCTGAAGTAAAATTAGTTTACCCACAAGTTTTATTGATAGATATTCCTTTCCCCAAACAATTAGACACGGAAATAATTAACGAACAGGCCGCCCACGAGAAGGTAGGAAAAATCCACTTGTCTTTGAGAAACTCAACAAAATGAACTAGCAGATCTTGTTTATGAATACCGAGACATTTTTAGAAAACATAACTGAAATTTCAGTTAAACATCGAAACTAGTAATCAACTGGGGGCATATGCCAGCTGAACAACGCATAGTTAACCACACCTAATGAAACATGTGTTACTGTGAGTCTTTAACACTATAAAATAAACCATACGGTACTTTTGTAGTCTAACTCAGTTATTTAAGAGATAGGAACGAAGACAAATTAGCGCGAAGGTCAGAGTTTGTTCGGTTGAGACGAGCAAGAAACCACGCGTCGAAGTTGCAATCCAACGCTCAGCTCATGAGCACGCGATAGCTGCATGTCAAGACGAGGTCATTGGCCGCGCTGTAGGCAGCGAGCCGGGGAGAAATCTTCCCCCTTTCCTGTCCGATCAGCTGAGTGTATACAAAGCAAGAAGGCGCATGCGCGGTCGAGTCCAGGCGTCACGTGACTCTGTTACACGATGGTGGCTATCACGAATAGTGTTCACCAACAATGCAGAGTTTTCCCCGCGCCTACAGTCCAGTCGTGGTACATAAGCGCGCTTGCGCGGAACGTTTAAAAGTTTTGAGACCATGCTTACTATGAGACACAGAGATGAAAGCCATTCAAAAACAAGAAAGAAAATGGTACACAAGTCTTGTAAATAGTAGTTTAGAAAATTTAATTATAAGCTGGTACTACGTAATAAAAGTGAACATGCAAGTACATACTGGTCGTGGACGGTATTGTAATATATTATACTGAGTAAAAATCTTAGCTTGTATGGAAGGAGAAAGAAAATAAAATAAATAAATAATGCATATATATAACCGGAAGAAAGGCTATGTACACGAGAACAACACACAATTACATATAGGGAAAAAGCAGCAAAGAGGAAAGAAAAGAGGTAACACATGCATTTACATTACACAGTAGCGAGCGATTTTCAGAATGAACAACAAGGCAAACGCGTTAATTTTTGTGACTAAGGAAGAGAATGACACAAGCTTTAAAATAGGAAAATAATAAACAGATCTATGCAACGTGAGTAACGAACTGAATCGCCCTCAAAACAAATACCTAGGGTTTATAGAGAGAGAGACACACATTAACGTTAGGAAACACCTGAAGCACTCAGCAAACAACTTTGTAGAATATATAAGCTATACACGAGGGTACATGTACGAAAGCTAAAGTGTAAAGGAGGAAAATAGGGAATGTTGCGCATTAATGGACTGTAAGGCAGTTATGTATGTAAGAAGAAATATTTAGTTGTAAGTATTATTAGTATAAGGGACGATGCTCAGCACACCCTGAATTATTTTGGAATATTGAAGGAATGGTGCAGGGTACCGAAAAAGGGCCCCACCAGCAAAGTGTATATTATAGTGGTAGATATTTTTTTGTGTATAAACGTATGTATGAATGCGTGAAAGGCGAAAGAAGCTCTGTACATGTACGGAACTTAAACAACGTAGAAGTGTATAAGGAAAATTAAACTGTAAGACAACCTCGTATAAACAGGTATACCTAACGTCAAGAAACAACTTAATTAAAACCGTAAGACTCTACGAGTTTACGAGAAAATGCGAAAAACCTGATTCAAAGTGCATTAGCGATACTTCACTCATGTATGCAAAAGGAAGGTAGGAATTACTTTACCCACTTGAAACATGAAAGGAAAAATCATGTCAAAATTATATCTTTCACACATATAACAATTTACGGTCAAACAGAATAAAAATGATATCGCCGCTATACGAGAAACAGGTAAGTAGTGTGATCGACGACCTGTAAGCAAAGGAATCGTCTATAAAATTAATTATGAACAAAAACGTCATAAAGAATTTCATGCTGCACTGAAGCTATGAAAGTCTGATTGTTCGTGTACATAGATTTTCATGACAACAGATGCATTAAAATGTCTGTATTTTTTCTCCCATGATAACACAAGACGCCTATAAGCGCACTTTAAGTGAAGATGATACACGCAAACAAGGGCGTGCCGCTATTATGAAACTCTGTACATAGTAATAGTAGTTACACCCTGAACTTCAAAATTTTATGTTTATATGTCCATGTTAAGGTAGGAAGTTTTGTTAGGGTTAATGATTTACAAGCACACCAGAATGTGCTTACGCCCAAAACACTGTACATATTAGGGTTATGCTGCATATAAATGATTATTTCGTGCATTTTCAGATTTTATACGCAAAAAACCGTAGCATACACGTAGTCGTTGCCACTACCCTAAGTAGAAGGTAGAAAATTCCCTTCCCAAGCTTCAGTGGAGCGGCTACAGGTGTATTCTCTGCATACTGATGCATGTCGTTGTGTATGAAGAATGCGTAACGGAGGTAAACCTTAACTTATACTCGAGTTCAAGAAGGAAAACAAAGGACTTGTTCCTTCTAACAGATTAATGGAAAAAGGTGAGTGTGTGTGTCAGTAAAATCCAAGACGAAGAAGCCACTATGAGTGGTCAAAAATTTTTTCAATTTTAGTCGATAGTTTTTTCCTGTAGTTAATGTAAACAATGTATTGTATGTATTATATGTTATTCCATTGTATGTGATGTATTTTGTATTTCATGCCAAGTCCCGTGACTTACAAATTATGTACATTGACCAGAAGTATTGAGGGGAATGAATCTCAGTACAATAGGTAAAAGGGGTTAATGCGAAGAAAAAAAAGTGTAGTGAAAAGGAAGTTTCGATCGCAATACTCACGGTTAAAGTGGTGTGTGTAGAAATTAAAATTGTGCAAAGTAGTGCTACGTTGCAAGTGTCAGCGAGCCTAAACAAGTGACATCGAAAATTGAAGCTTGTATCGTCAAACGACCCATGGCGTCACAATAGGAAAGGACAATGCCAAACAAGTTTGACATGGTACGCTTCTTACCTGGAGTTGCATCGACGGGATCGTCCTCCGCCTCGCACATAGTGTGGTGTGTTCTGCGGGGCACATATTCCAGTGTACCTCGTCGTATCCAGTCTAAGTACTGGAAGGAACTACAAAAAGCACACGCATGCTGAGATTCGGAAGTCTCGACGGTACCCGTACGTCGGTGTATATTCAGTGCACGGGCGCGTGCATTCAACCAACGTCGCCAGCTAACGGACGACCAAACAATCAGGCGCGAGTATCACCCGCCCATATTCAACACTGGGTCTAGCGAACAAAGCTCGTCGCCCCAGAATAAATACAGAAAGCAATACAAGGACTTAATTTTCACCTCTGATGAGGAAGGAAACATTTGTAAATAACGTTGTATTCATTGTATATTTATTGCACAAACTTTACCACATGATGTTTTCTCAGTGTTAACCAAAACTTTGTATATTAGGATTTAGGTTTGTAAATATTAGCATAAGTATAAAAAAACTGACACACACTCAGTAACACCCAAAGAATTCACAGTGCCATGAAAATGGGACAGTAAAAATGAAGTTTGTAAATAAAAGACCCCCCAAACCTATCAATTGTAAGGTCGACTACTGTATCCTGTCAACCAAATAAAATTTTCTAGTGACAGTATACAGCAGGGGGGCAGTTGTAATGACACATTCCGACGCAGAGACATACAATACCTTAAAGGCTGCGCCAAAGATTAAATTGAGAGGCATGTAGGTTATAATCTTTGTAATGTTCACATTGGATTCTCTTTTGTTTCATACTCCAAGAAGGAGCTAAGGGACACTTTCGATTGTTGCCTCGTGGAGGATGGACGTAATTTTTGGTGTCTGCGGAAAGGCAGCCATATTGTTAGTAATTATGGTTTGTGCGACGAGCTGAGCAAGTTTTATTGTCTTGTGAATAAAAAAAATAGTGAGAAGTATCGAAGTGTTACGAAAATTATTTAAAGCAACGTAGCATTGTATTCCTTGGTTTCCACCGTCTTCGTGAAGTGAACCGATGCCGACTTAGGAAGATACACACGGTCAACAAAGAGAAGAGCTTCGATGGCGACTGATGAATTAATATTGTGGCAGAAGGACTAATTCTACGTCTAAGGTGAGAACTCTGATTAAAGCAACAATGTCGTAGAATTCAAAATGTAATTAATCGGAATGGTAAATTATATTACAGGCATATTTCACGCAGCACTGTATTTGTCCGCATTCAAGCCGGTCAATACAATCCGTAAAAAAGCCTTTCAAAAATTCTAAAGTTAAAAAACACAATAAAAACGAAATGTTTTTTTATTTATTTCGCCACATGCGCCACAAAGTTGGCAACAACAGCAACAAATATTTGCCTGGTGTCTATTAGGTCACCTACCAAGACTGTGACAAATTTTATATCGGTCAGACGGGAAGGACTTTCAAGACTCATTTTAGAGAATATATGTACAATCAAAATAAGAGTGCTTTCGGTACACATATGGATAAAGAAAGACATGAGGCAGGAAACATTGAGGATAATATGGAAGTGTTGCATAAGGCTCCAAAGGGACAATTATTAAACCTACTTGACGAAATGGAAATGTATGTGCTCAGGAAGCGGCAACAGGAGTTACTGCTGAGTGAAGAGAATAAGTTTAAGCTGATGACTTATTCTGATGTATTCAGAACCTACTAGTTTGAGCAGCGTCGAGCGCCACAGCAGCACGAGGTGCGGTCGTGTACGCCGGCCACCAGCGGCGAGCAGACGGCCTTCTCCCGGAAATTCCGCCACAGGAAAACAAGGATGTCACACAGAGCAGCTACGAGGCGGCGCCATTGAGATGCAACTGCGAATGTGTTATCGGCTATCGAGTTTTTAACAATAATCACTGTTTTGTTAATTACCTTCCGCTTAATGGTTATGGTTTAATAGTTTTGCAATGCTGGAAGGTTTCGATTTATATATGTGATATTATTTTTAAACTTTTTGTTCTAGTTTTTGGTGAATTGTGTGTTATTTACTTTGCCAAGCTAGGGGCTTCCCTTTATTGTTATTTATGCCCTTTATGTGGATGTTAAGTGTGGATCTAATTCTACACATTTTATGTTAGTTCAGTTTTATTGTCAGACGCTCTTTTTGAAATATTATCTAATTTTGATTAATGACTACGCATATTGCAATTTAACTATTAAATTTACTATATTGGTTACTCATGCACTCTAGCTGGACTCAGTTAATTGTATAAATATCAGATGCGTCTTGGTCATCATCAGCACATACTATGTATCTGTATGTATATATATTGGCACTAAAACCTACACCAGAATATTTTATGGCATGTATGGCTGATACTCATGGCTGTTAATCATATAAATATTTTTTCTTTTTCTTTTGTATCATTAGGCTTCTTATAGTTTTTGCTTCAGCTAACTGAAGTTATTTGATTACACCACTTTTTTTTTATTTCTAATAGATCTTATCAAGACGGACTTTTACAAATAAACTTTTCAGCATGTCCTCATAGTTTCCGTAGAAAACCTCGTTTAGGTCAGCGAACTTTGTTGAGTACTGTAGTGGCAACTTATGCCACCGAACATAACAGCAACATCAAATGTAGGGGGAAGAGGTAGAAGGCACCTTATTAAGACTCGTCCGAGCTTTCCAAGTGATTTATTGTTTCCAACTACAGTGCCCCCATTCCTTTCGATCTGTGTCACTGGGTGCCGCAACGGTGAGGACACCACTTCACTGTCTGCGAAACAGCTTGGCGCGGAATGGCTGCCTCAGGGACCTGTGCACGCACTGCTGTGAGTCGAGTCGGCCTTGTATGCCAGCGGAGTTGCGGTTCGTCACGATGCCGGCAGTTGACTCAACGATCTGTGAACCTGCCGACTCAGCGCCGCTCGGTGTGAGCCGCAGGCGGCCAGCTGCATGCTTCTCGCCGGCGTGGCTAATATCGCAGCGACAACAAACGCCCGTGATCCGGAGTCTGAATCTGTGGCCCTCGCTTCGGGATGCCTTCGGTGTGTGTCGGAAGCCAGGACGACTGCCCATGGTAGCGAACCATGGAGTGGCCCTCGCTGGCTGGCTACGGACCCTGCGTCGGCCTCAGAGGGTCGAACCAGCGACCCGCCGTGTAGCTGGTGGTGTGACACGCCCCGCCGTCCAGGAGAGCTGCCACACTTGAATGAATCTCGTTAGAAACCCGCATCTATTTATACATTGCTGTGCACCTCTGTTTTGCCATGCACGCCTCTTCGCATCACGTAGTCATAACACACTAGGTTGGCCAGAGGCCCCTTCTGCCTGTGATTTGCGGCATGCAAAACCGCCTCTATTCTACTTCGCAAACGGTGGTATGCATAACTCACTGCAATCTGGCCTGCACCTGGCTGTAACTTGTGCTCAGAATATTGCACAAAACTAACTTTCCCTATCATAAACGATAGTGCCGCTACCGTACGTTTATACATTGCACAACACAATAGAAAGGTCACTTTCTTGAAACCCGTAATTGTTTCTCATTGCGACACAGAAGTTTCAAATTTTACCATCTTCCTCTGATATGGTGCAAAAGTGCAGCGCTCTGCGACGTCATCTTCGGGCTCCCTGACGCTTCAAACAGCAAGGTGTCGACATGTGTGGGAAAAAAAATAAAATAAAAAGGACAGAGCTCGGAAGCCCGTGTGAGATGTAACACATGTTAATATCGTCAGTCTGGCACCAAATTTTGTCGAAATTCTGCACAATACCACAGTGGACGTGTCACAGGATGGGAAGGTCGTCATATCCCCTCTTACTCCCATTTCATGCCTTCGTTTGACGCCTCTGCAATGGAGGCCAGAACCGCGACGCCCAACATGTAAATCACACGGCATTCTTATGAGTGGTCGAAGGAATCATTTCAGATGCACCGCAACCCAGAGCTGACACGAAATGGTCTCAGGCATATCTGTTGAGCATCCCCCCGTTCACTCGCCACAGGAAGAATGAAAAAGCATAAACACCTTTTTATGCTTCGTGTCACGTTCAGATTTCGTCGAATGATTTTGAACGGTCCCTAGTGGTTCCATCCGCTACATCAAGGCACAATTTTCGATCGCGACGGAATCACGTTCAGTGGGGCTGCAACCCCACGAAGTCTTTGGAAAAGGGATGAATCGTCCAGAGGGTATCAGCAGTGGCAAAATTTGTCAAGAACTAAGTCCTGTATGCCGTCTCCTGAGGACTTTTCGTGTCGATTCTGAGCGGCGGTGTGACTGAAATGGCTTCCTCGGCCACACACAAGAAAAACCCGTGATTTCAACGCTGGGCGTCGCGGTTCTCACCTCCAACGTAGAGGCGTCAAACGAAGGGGTGAACAGTGGGTAAGAGGGTGTGTGACGGCCCTCCCATCGTGTGACGCATCCACAGGGGCATCGGGCAGGACTGTTGTGAAATTTGGTGCCAATGTGACATCAATAACCCAACTTAACTTACAACTCACACGAACTTCCGAGCTCTAGGCCTTCTTTCCGCACGTGCCGACACCTTGCTGTTTCAAGAGTCGCCTATTCCGAGAGTGATACCACAGGACACCAAGCTTTTGCATCGTTACAGAAGAAGGTTTTAGGTAGCTTTAAGCCAATTTCAAATATCTGTGTCGCAATGAGAGACAATTATGGAGTTTCAAAAAGTGCCCCTCTAACTGTGTTGCGCGGCACGGTTAGTAAATCTGCTTCCGTAGATGACTGCTCAGTGTAGGTGGCTGTCATGTAGAGGACCTGGGTTCGAGTCCCAGTAATACCAAGGGTTTTTTCCATGGTGGGAGGTCTGGTATGGGATGCACTCAGTCTCCTGAGGTCAACTGAGGAGCTACTTGGTTCAGATGTAGTGGTTCCACGGTCTGGAAAGTCGGCTAAACGGCTGGGAGAGTTGACCACATGCCCATCCAACTCCATCTACATTACGCCGCAAGGCAGTGAATGACACGGCAGTCGGTTGGCATCTCTTCGGCCTTTAAGATCGACGAGATTTCATCCTTGACGTTGAAACACGTATGTAACATAGCAGCGATGGCGAGGCATTGCAGAGCCTCTGACCAGAGAGTATGCGCTTGACCGCGCGAGTGTTGCGAGCAGTTCGCTAGTTGTCGCTATGCAGAGCAGTACTCTGTCAGTAGTCGTTGCGAGTCAGTAGCTCTGTTCAGTTGAGTGCAGTACGCTAGTAGTCGTCATGCAGAGCGGTCGGTTAGTGGTAGCAGCCCAGTGCGGTTGTGTGATGTAGTCTGTCGGCAACATTGGTCAAGATGCTGAATGAGGTATACTGTTAATTAAGATAATCATCGGATAATGTAAGGTTTATTTATTGTAATTAATTTTCAACAAGTGCCCCCAATAATAATTTTGATTTCAAAAGCAAAATACAAACAAATTTTTCGAATGAAAATGGTCAGTGTAGTGAGAGTACGACGGATCCATTTAATTCCGAAATAATGTCTGACAGTGTACATCCGACTGACAAACCTTTTTCTAAATCTCAGAATAACCAAATGGTTACAGTAAGCGAGAAAGTTCCAGATCCACCACTAAACAGCACAGAGAGTATAAACGCTAACTTTGGCTTTGAACAAATTATGGCAAGATTGCTACAACAACAATTTAGTGAACAGAACAAAAACTTCAGACAACAGAGTGAAGATTTTAGACAACTTAGTGAACAGGTCAAACAAGATAATGAAAAACTCAAACAACAGTTAAATGAAAAATTAGACGACAATTCCAGACAGCTTAGTGAACAAATAAGAGCCGTTGCCGCGCAGTGTCATGACACTTAAGGAACAGTTGCGCGTGGAAATTGAGGCTTGTTCACAAAAAAATAGCGAAGAAATTAAATCTGTTGCGCAAGAATTAAGAGAAATGCAAACAGCCGCAACAGAAACACTCAGAGACGAAATTAGCGGAGTTGCTAAACAATGCTCTGAAAAAGCTACACAATTACGCGACGAGTTTAAAGCAATGACGGTAGAACTTTCGCGCACAATGGACGCTAAGATAGACGCGAAATTCGAACAGCAGAACACTTAGATTAACGAGCGCTTTAATCAGCACATACAGAACAGTGATACGCGTTTCCGCAAATTTATTCAGGATCAAAATAAAGTCAAACGTCAGGTCATGGAAACAATCACTGCACAAAGACAAGAAGACAAACGTAAAATGTTCACGAAAGCGAAGACGTATGTAGACAATAATATTGCTACAGTGCTACAGTGTCCGACGAAATTAATACCATCAAACAGTCCAACACAGAATTACGTGACGAAATTTCCAATCTTAAGTCGAATACAGACACATACACAACTGATTTTCAAACAGTGACCGACAGACTAGAACAATTAGAACTAGCACATGATTCAGATGTCGTCAAAACTGACGTTAGTTAAAAAACTGAATGAAACTACGCGTAAATTGCAAAAACAGATTAATGCCACTGACACTAAAACCGATGATCAGGCAAAAATACTGACTGAAAAATATGACGAATTGGCCAGTCGTATTGATGCTATCTAAAGTGCTAATGACAATAAATCAGACGATACTTCACCGGTTTCATTTAACCAAACACCTGAATTTCAAAATTTACAGCAGACAATTAATGAGATCGATTCATCTAACAACACGTTACGTAGGAAGTTGTCAAATTTACAACAAGAAGTAACAGAGATGAAAAACATTTCAGTTAATAACATACCACAACAGACGCCACTTTATGAACATGTGTCAGACTCACGCAGCGCGTATAATTTGGGTAATCTACAGAGAGTACGGGACTTAGATTCCGATCAACCACAGTTCAATAGATTCTCTTACGATCCTGAACCTGTTCCATCACACAGAGATGATAATTTCGATTACAAACATTTGCTGTCAGTGAGAAAGTTTAAAGTTTTTAAAAACGATAGAACGCAGATTCACCCACTGGATTGGATTCAACAATTTAGCTTTGCCCTTCCACCGACTTGGCCTGTAACACACAAACTTGAATTTATTTGCAGTTTTTTGGAAGGCGAACCGGCAACTCGTATGAGACCGATCGCGAGACAGTGTTACTCGGTAGAGGAATTTCAGAATGCTTTTCTATCAGCGTACTGGTCGAAGACGACACAGCGCGGAATTAAAGATCAGTTAATTAGTTTGCCGAATTACGAGAACTCAAATTTTCCCAGTGTGACGCAATTTTTTGAGCACATGGTACAACAAAACCAATACCTGAGTGAACCGTACAGTGAATCCGCACTTATACAATTATGCATTTCCAAATTACCACGGTCATTACGAGTGTCACTTCTAACGGGTCATCAAAAGGAAAACATTTCAGCATTCAGAGATCTTTTACAGCTCTTGGAAGTACAACAATCTGATTATTCTTTTCTAAACAAAAATTTTTCTTATAATAACCAAGGTCAACAAAAGTACAGCAATTATGATCAGACACGTAATTTCAATAGGAAAAGTAACAGACGCTTTAGGAACGACAATTACCAAAACTCTAATAACAGCCAAAATTCTAATTATCAATATCGTCAAAATTTTCAGCAACAGGAACCACACTTTAGTAACAATAGAGGTATTTCACAACAACAACATCAAAACCAGCCGGTTAGCATACCTAACCAACAATGGAATGCACAAGGTCAACCAGGCTTTAATGTTCCGCCGCGTGCACGTATAGTCCCTGATGCAAGAAATAGTAACGTACGGCAGCAAGGAAACAACTACGTACAAAGAAGGCAGTATTTCAATTCGTATCGTAATGCACCGTATAGGAATGACTATTACGACAGACGTAAAAATAATGAGGACAATTTTCAGCGTACATCTAACAACAGTCGGTCATATCAACAGCAAAATTATGCACGAGAACCTATTCTCATGAACGAACCCGACAGTAGGTATCATCCAGAGCGTAACACGTCTGGAAGAAGTAATAGAACAGTTCAAATAGTAGAAATGCCACAGAATCCTCCTAATAATAATAACACGTCAAATAGAATCTGACTAGATACTGTACAAGTCGCATCTTCCAGTAACACAAGCACTACCTTTGACACGCAAAATGTAGTTCACGAAAATGTAATTACTTTTGACGACATCAGAGACACTCTTTTACAGGAAAGACCAGTTATTCAGAAAACTATTTCACATCCTGTTATCGAAATTAAAATTGGTTCTTCGAAATTCTCAGCAGTAATCGATTCCGGCTCACCTATATCAGTAATAAATGAGGAGACTTCTAATGAGTGCAACAAAGAGAATACCTATCCGACATTACCTTTAGGCAAAACAAAAGTAAAAGGAGCAGTATCGAGTAAAGGAGTAGACGTTAAATTACAGACGCATTTATCATTTTGTATTGGAGGTCATACTTTTCACTCTAATTTTTGGATTGTTCCTTTATTGACAACAGACGTTATTTTAGGTACGAATTTTCTGGTACAACACGACGCAGTTATTGATTTTCAGAATTCTTATTTGATGTTAAAGGATGAAAATGTACAACTTGCTTTAGAATTTCAGCACTCATTATCTGCGGAAGAACAAACAATTAACCGCACAGAGGTCATTTCCGCAACACGTAACATAGACTGTAATCCCACATTGTTCACGGATACATACGTACATAACTATAATACTCCAGACGAAGTTGACTACGACGTAATGCAAATGATTTCCGATAAAGTTAGACAAAGCAGTGCAACTACAGACGACGAACGAACGCAATTACACAAAATGCTTTTACAGCAAGCTCCAGTTTTTGACAACATTCCTGGTACTATGTCCGGATTTATGTATGAATTTCAAGTCAAACAGCACGATACATTTAAAGCAAAGCATTATCCCATTCCATATATTCACAGAGAACAAGTTAAAAAAGAATTGCAGGATATGCTCGACCAAGGAATTATTGAACCAGCAGTTAGTCCATACATAAACCCGCTACATATTGTCAAGAAAAAAGATGACTCACTTCGCCTTGTACTTGATTCACGTCACATTAATGACATTATTATTAATGAAACAGATCGACCACAGACACTAGAGGAACTTTTACAGAAATTTCACGGTACAGCTATTTATTCCACATTAGATTTGAAATCGGGATTTTGGCAAATTCAGCTTCACCCGAACTGCAGAAAATACACAGCTTTTCTCTGTTTTGGCGACTGTTATCAATTTCGCAAATTACCGTTCGGCTTAACTATTTCTTCTGCAGCTTTTATTCGCGGTTTGAACACAATACTTCCGACAGAACTTAAAGACAGAATTACGACGTATGTAGACGACATTCTTATCGCAGAAGCTAACTGGTCTGAACACAATCTGATTCTTGAACAACTGTTACAAACTTTTCGTGCACAAGGACTTACAGTTAACCTCAGTAAATCGCATTTTGGCAAAACTTCTATAAAATTTCTTGGACACGTGATTTCAGCAGAAGGCATTGCACCTGATCCGGAAAAACTTCAGGCTCTACGTGACATTAGTGTTCCTACGACGAAGAAACAACTACGCAGTTTTTTGGGCTTAATTAACTTTTTTCGTAAATTTATTCATCACTCCGCTTTAGACACGCCTAGACTATGCCAATTAACAGGTAAAAACAGTATTTGGTCTTGGGATAAGCAAGCACACTCTGAATTCATGAACCTGAAACATGCTCTGTTGAATGCTTCACTTTTATCGCACCCAGATCTTACTAGAAATTTTTCCATTGCCACCGACAGTTCCAATACCGCTTTGGGCGTACACATTTTTCAGGAAATTGAAGAAGATGGCTCTACAGTAATTAAAAACATCGCATTTGCAGGTCGCATTCTGTCACCTGCTGAGCGAAATTATTCCGTTACAGAACTTGAAACATTATGTGTTGTATGGGCTTTTACGAGATTTCGGCACTTTCTTTACGGCAGACATACCACCGTTTACACAGACCATAGAGCTATACAATTTTTGCTTTCAGCTAAATTTACTCACGACAGATTAAGTAGATGGAAACTATATTTACAGGAATTTAATTTTACAATTGTCCACATTCCCGGCACACAAAATGTTATAGCAGACGCACTATCGCGTTCTCTCGGCAACAATCAGCAAGACGTAGCAACCAACTTCTGCAAAACAAATTTCAGTGTCATGTACATTCAGCAAGTTGCATTTGAAAACTTTATTTCATCGTCATTACAGGACATAGCAAAGGAGCAAAACAAAGACAACGTATGGAAAGAAATTAAACACCTTTGGGAAGATAGGAATAATGTTACGATTAGAAACCATTACACTGTACGCAATGACATTCTGTTTCGCCGCTCTCATCCTGACAGCAACAATTGGTTATTATGCATTCCTGACGAACTGGTTAACAAATTAATCTGGTACACTCATTTAAGTTACGCACATTACGGAGCACGAAAATGTTTTCTTATACTGAGACAGAACTGTTATTTTACCAACATGGAGAAACGTATACGACGAGTTTTAGCGTCTTGTAAAATTTGCCAGAAAGCTAAATCAGACACCACTTCACATATTCCTCCTTTATATCCCATTATACCTGTTAAATTAAGACATATGGCCGCTGTAGACATTTTTGGTCCGATTCCGAGAACTAACAGAGGTTTTTGCTACATATTTGTCGCTGTTGAGCTCACTTCAAAATTTGTTACTTTCACTCCATTACGCAAAGCTACTGCTAAAACTGTTTCGAAAGCATTTGTAAAACATTTTCTATTTCATGTAGGGCATGTGATGAAAGTAATTTCTGATAATGGATCACAATTTCGATGTGGCGTATGGACACGCATGTTACGAGCCAGAAACATTTCTCCGATTTATATATCCAAGTACCATGCTTCTTCGAACCCTTGTGAACGGTTAATGAAAGAAATTGGTAAACTGTGTAGAATATACTGCCACAAAAGACATATTGATTGGGATACACACATACTCTCATTCCAAGATGTAATTAATTCCATTCCAAATGAATCCACTATGCTATCTCCGTCTGTTATATTGAAAAACGTTGAACCACCAAACAAAATTAAAGAATTAGTAAACTTCCCTAAATGTCGTCGACTAAGACACCACGAAATAATTGACATTGCGCTGAACAACATCAAACGTGCCGCAGAGCGCCGGAGAAGACAGCAAAAACAGGTTTGTAGACGCCGAGACTTTCAAGTTGGACAGAAAATATTAGTACGTACACACTATTTATCCAGCAAATTAAAAGGTAAGTGCAGTAAATTTGAACTTCTATACGCAGGTCCATATCGGATTCGCAGCATCCCTCACCCCAATGTTGTACACGTCGAAACTTTGAGAACCAGAAAATCGAAAGGCAACCACCATATCTCAAACATTAAACCGTTTATTGAATGAAGACACTTTATGATTCAACACACTATGATGTCATTTACTAATGCAATTATTTCACCTGACTAATTACTGATGATTATCGTATTTTTCTTGGAGAGTGGCCGACAAGGTAAGGTTAGCAGGTCGCTTTTCTTGTCGTTACACATCAGACCGTGCACATTTTCCATTTTTTTTTGTGTATACGATTGTATTCCAGTTTTGTTTGTATGCACTGTGAAATAGTTAAGATATAACACACACCAGTCGACTTTGACATTTTTTTTTTTGCCTTATGACATCTCAACATCGTGACTGTTTTACATTTTTTTGCTGCTGCATTGTGATATTCTCTGTACATTTTGGCTTTGAACACTATCAATGTCTTTGACATATTACGTTTTCTGTCATGTTATGCTGTATGGTTAATTATGTCACCATAAACCAGTCATTATTTAATGGGTATATGATTTAAATGCAAGACGTTAATCTCTGTTCATCAATTTCAGAAAGAAATGATGCGTGTAAGAAATAAATTCAACAGAAATGGGAATTTCACCTACGGAATAAACGAAAGAAGATGCAATAACTTTATGAGGAAGAGTAAATGGATCAGGATTAACAAGCATTAACAAGAATATACTATACTCATCGTAGAATAGCAGTCTTAACTAATTTTTTCTTTCAGAATACAAGGTGATTGATGCAGGCTGTCAGACAAAACTACACATCTTAGTTTTAGTGATGAAATATGCTAGAGATAAGGAATAGTTGTATAATGAGTAATGAAGTGATTTTTTGCAGATGATAATGAATGCTGACGAATAATGATGAAGAATATGCTGTTATGAATAATGAAGTTTTTCTTTACAGGTGATGATAATAATGAAGTTATGATAATATGGATAATGAAGTGATGGATAATGAAGTTTTTTCTTTACAGATGAGGATAATGTTGAAGTTATGTATTTATGCTATGTAGTTATTTAAGTATTTGTTGCAGTTTGTTTTGACAGCAGGTGTTACATTGCATAGTAGGATGACGGAAAGTTTTGGAAAGGACAGCTATGGAACACATTTTTTATACACATTTCACTACCTGTTAATTCGAAGTTCACTACTTTTCAGCATAGTGTGCGTTTCTTCTTTCAGGTCAATAATCCATTTTGTATATTTTTCCAGGAGAAGCTTTTCATGATACTTACTAAACCTGTTACTTATTATACCTGTTCTAGTACTTGCATTTTTATTTTTTTTACCCATTTGTGTTTATCATTTATAAATGTGATCACATATACTGCCTTGTTACATAACCTTGCTACAGCTGACTCATGACGAATGACGTTACCTATCCTCATTTGCAGCAATATTACCAGTCCCAAATAGTGATACCAGTTTGAGAAAGTTCTGAGTAATGCTGATTAGCTCTGAATAGTATGTCACTTCAGTAATGACTTCTTAATGAGACAAGAAAAAAAGTATATATATAAAATAATGCTTTGTCACTAGCTAATAACTGCCACTGTTTATTGTAATGAGACTACTTATAATGCCCATGATTATTAATGCTATGACTGTAATTAACTGATTTTTAATAATGACTTCATAATGATCTGAATAATACTGAATGATGAACAATGTTTTATTCTATTCAATACTTGCTGGCCACTGAGTGCCAATAATTAATGTCACTCGATGAATTGTTATTAATTATGCCATTAATTAGCTCTTGTTTTCAATGTTCATACTTTGTAATTGGAAATGAATGTGACTTTAATAATGCTTTGTAATTAGAAGAAGGCTAATGATTCTTACTAGATTGGAATGACACATAATTAATTAACTATGCTATTGTTTCATAATGCTTTGTAATTAGGAAAAAGCTAATGATTATTACTATTGGAAGACAAATGATTAATTAATTATGCTATGCTTTATAATTGGGAAAGAATGTGATTGTTTAATAATGCTTTGTAATTAGGAGAAGGCTAATGATTCTTACTATATTAGAATGACAAATGATTAATTAACTGTAATTAGGAAAAAGCTAATGATTATTACTATTGAAATGACAAATGATTAATTAACTGACACATAATTAATTAACTATGCTATACTTTGTAACTGGAAAAGAATATGATTCTTACTATATTGAAATGACAAATGATGCTATGCTTTGTAATTAGAAGGCTAATGAATCTTAATTACTGTTTAATAATGCTTTGTAATTAGGAGAAGGCTAATTATTAATACTATTGGAATGACAAATGATTAATTAACTGACAAATAATTAATTAACTATGCCATACTTTGTAACTGGAAAAGAATGTGACTGTTTAATAATGCTTTGTAATTAGGAAAAAGCTAATGATTATTACTATTGGAATGACGAATAATTAACTATGCCATACTTTGTAACTGGAAAAGAATGTGACTGTTTAATAATGCATTGTAATTAGGAAAAAGCTAATGATTATTACTATTGGAATGACGAATAATTAACTGTGCCATACTTTGTAACTGGAAAAGAATGTGACTGTTTAATAATGCTTTGTAATTAGGAAAAGGCTAATGATTATTACTATTGGAATGACAAATGATTAATTAACCATGCTATACTTTGTAACTAGGAAAAGAAGGCTACTGATTCTATGTAAAACAATTAATGAACATTTTTCTGTAATACTACATACTTGGTACAGAAATGTTCAATAACTGGGCTATGAATGCCGCAAACTACTACTGTAATTGACAATATTATGTGACTTAATGTCCTTCACCTTATGAGCTAACTACCCTGAATTACTGCAATGTCCATTTGTCCTGTTTATCCTAGTGATCATGGAGCACTATATTTGGTTTTGCACTAATTCTACGTTGGTGTGCCTTGTAAGAGCGTGGTGTTGACACGACATGCTGTCCACCACCGTGAGCGGTGAAGACGTTATTATGGTCCCACTGTTTGGTGTACCTAGTGTACTGCCAAAATGAGAACATGGAATATTACTATGACAGTTCAGTGTCTTGGCTACACTGATAAATTCTGATGGGAAAAGAACTTCAAGTTGTGTCACTTGGTGTTGTACTTCTGTGGAAAGATATGGACTTTCAGAACAGCTGTGCAATCTAAAGTGCTACAACCATGATGCAATCCTTCCCTTTTCCTATCCTAATTCTTGTCACATAAGGAAAATATTTTTTTTTGGTTAACATCATTTATGTTCATGGGTTATACATTTTTTTAGATTTGCTGAACTCCAGTGCGAGTACATTTATGTCACTTGTCGATATGATTTTATTTTTGCCATTATGTTTATTTATTGCGAAAATGCTAAAGACATTTTTTCGATTTGTTCTGAAGTACAGTATATGTACACTCTTGTCTTTTATATTGTATATACATTTTTATTTTAATGATATGTTCTGAACTACAGTGCATGTGCACTTATATTATGTGTTAATATGTTTTGTACTGAACTTCAGTGCCTGTGCACTTTTCTCATTTTTCAATATGATTTGTACTCATTCTGTATATTCAATACTTCAATGCGTATGCACTTATGTCATTTGTTACTCATTGTATATACGTTTCATCATTTACTGATATGTTCTCAACTGCAGTGCATGTGCACTCATGCCACTTGTCAACATAATATTTTTTGCCATTCTGTTTATTCATTCTGTTTATGCTAAAGAATTTTTTCAGTGCCTGTGCACTTTGTTTTCTGTCAAATAATTTGTATATACATTTTTCTGATTTGCTACTATGTTTTGTACTCATATCTTGTCTTTGTCTGAAATGTTTTGTACTCTGTGCATGTGCACCACGTTTAATTCATGTATCTAAACATTCTGTAAGTTATACAAGTTGACTAATTAATGAAAAATTTTGCCGCGCTTGGCAAGTCCAAATGACTCACCATCGCTGCCAAATTTTTGCCCCCCCAGTGGAGGGTTATGAAACATGTATGTAACATAGCAGCGATGGCGAGGCATTGCAGAGCCTCTGACCAGAGAGTATGCGCTTGACCGCACGAGTGTTGCGAGCAGTTCGCTAGTTGTCGCTATGCAGAGCAGTACTCTGTCAGTAGTCGTTGCGAGTCAGTAGCTCTGTTCAGTTGAGTGCAGTACGCTAGTAGTCGTCATGCAGAGCGGTCGGTTAGTGGTAGCAGCCCAGTGCGGTTGTGTGATGTAATCTGTCGGCAACATTGGTCAAGATGCTGAATGAGGTATACTGTTAATTAAGATAATCATCGGATAATGTAAGGTTTATTTATTGTAATTAATCTTCAACAAGTGCCCCCAATAATAATTTCGATTTCAAAAGCAATTTTACATAAAATTTTTATTTAATTGAAGTAACTATTTCGTTCCACTTCCCTTAAACAAAAGTTTCAGTTTTCAGTTAAATAAAAAAAAAAGGGAATATTATTATTTGCAATGCAGTTCCTCCGAGCCGTGCGCAAGAATAACAGCAGAAATTTGACTAGCTGTTACAATGAGGTAAGAATTTAATTCTGATTTTTGCACAGGGCCAAAGACCGATATTTCGGTTTAATTGAATTTTCTTATCACTGAATGGACTTTAATTTTTTGTGAGGAATTTATATTTGAGTCAGATTGCTAATTTTTGTTTAATTGTCATTGTCAGTAGATTTCATTGGGAGAGGTTACACTTGGCTCCTATTCATTTATTATTTCTGTCTTTAAAATTTCAGTGGAGAGGTTACACTTAGCGCAATGTCCATTAGCATTCTTAAATAATATTATCCATACTTTTCAAAATTTTTGTGGGGAGGTTACAACGTGTGGTTATGGAGCGACTGAGGGTGCCATATCTACTGATTAAGGTGGCACATGTATTGTCCTGATTGAATGTGTTAATAAAACCACCGACCAGTACCTGTGGGGTTGGCGATGCCTACGGAAGTACTCGTCTAATTAGTACAGACCCTACACTACCAACAAAGTTTACCACAGCTTCTCAAACAGTACTAATGGACTCCATGATACGTTGCTGACATGTCTCTCAAACTCGTTAGAGGAGTCACACAAACGTTCTCGTAGTTACACTTCAAGTAAAACGTTTTGCACTCTTCCTAATCGTACGCCTTCTTGCTCAGCTTCTGCCTACATCTTTATTTGCAGATCGCCATGAAACATACTGTACACGTTTAGAAAAGCTCACAGCTCGTGGTCTAGTGGTTAGCGTTGCTGCCTCTGGATCATGGCGTCCTGGGATCGATTCCCGGCCGGGATCGCGGATTTTCTCTGCCTGGGGACTGGTTGTTTGTGCCGTCCTTATTATCTCATCATCGTTCGGGAAAATGGCGACTATGAAAAGATTGGGAATTTGTACGATCGCCTTGTTGAGTGCCCCACAAACGATACGTCATTATCATCTCACGTTTAAAAAAAGGTCATGTAATCGATATTTGTTTTTGTGATTAACATTTTCGAACTCTCTACACGTGGATATTCTTGAACAATTGATTATTTGCAGATGATGCTCTTCAAATGCTTCAAATGGCTCTGAGCACTATGGGACTTAACATCTATGGTCATCAGTCCTCTAGAACTTAGAACTACTTAAACCTAACTAACCTAAGGACAGCACACAACACCCAGTCATCACGATGATGCTCTTGTTTAGCGTTTAATAAAGCCACTAGAAAATCAAAACAAATTACAAAACGACTTCGACAGTATATTACGTGGTGCGAAAAATGGAAACTGACAGTGAATAACAGAATGTGTAAGATACTCCACACGGGCACTAAAAGAAGACCGTTAAAATTTATTTGCACGATAAATCACACAAACTTGAAGGCTGTAGATTCAACTAAATACCAAGGAACTACAGTTACGAACAGATTTGAACCATCACATTAAATTTGTTGTGGAAAAGGCTAACGTAAACCCGCGTATTATTGGCAAAACTTTGAAAATGCAGCAAATTTAGTAAAGAGAGTGCCCACCCTTCGCTTGCTCTTCGGTTTCTGGAATATTGATGTGTGGTATGGGAGCGTTACCAGATGGGACTGACGGAGGGCATTGAAAAAGTTGAAAGAGGGACACCTCGTTCTGTACTATCGCAGAGTAGGGAAGAGAGCGTCACGAATATGATACTCAAACTGGGGTGGCAATCGTTAAAACAAAGGCGTTTTACGTTGCAGCGACATCTGATCACAAAAATTCGGTCATCGAGTTTTTCCTCCGAATGTGAAAATATTTTGTTGACTACCTCCTACATAGACATTTTATTCCAAATTATTCACGGAATCCGAATTTCTTCATATGAGCTTCATTGGTATCGAATTCTTGTGGTGGTGTCATTCTTCCTGAGCGGGAATCATCTAATGTTGTGAGCTGAAAGGGAGAAGCACGTAAGACTACAATGTGAGGATGTGGACAGTGACAGATGGAGGTTCGTATCGGGCTGGTGAGCGTGCATGGATAGCAGAGGTGGGTGAGGTAACCGCTTGCGATAGACAGGTAATCTGGATTCGAGTCCTGGTCCGGCGCAAATTTTCATGTGCCACTGTTGGCTAGTAGACGTAAACTACAGGCCATTAAAATTGCTACATCACGTAGATTACGTGCTACAGACGCTAAATTTAACCGACAGGAAGAAGATGCTGTGATATGCAGATGATTGGCCTTTCAGCGCATTCACACAAAGGTTGGCGCCGGTGGCGACACCTACAACGTGCTGACATGAGAAAAGTTTCCAACCAATTTCTCATATATAACAGCAGTTGACCGGCGTTGCCTGGTGAAACGTTGTGATGCCTCGTGTTAGGAGGAGAAATGCGTACCATCACGTTTCCGACTTTGATAAAGGTCGGATTGTAGCCTATCGCGATTGCGGTTTATCGTATCGCGACATTGCCGCTCGCGTTGGTCGAGATCCAATGACTGTTAGCAGAATATGGATTCGGTGGGTTCAGGAGGGTAATACGGAACGCCGTGCTGGATCCCAACGGCCTCCTATAACTAGCAGTCGAGATGACAAGGATCTTATCCGCATGGCAGTGACGGATCGTGCAGCCACGTCTCGATCCCTGAGTTGCAGCCACGTCTCGATCCCTGAATTAACAGATGGGGACGTTTGCAAGACAACAACCATCTGCACGAACAGTTCGACGACGTTTGCAGCAGCATGGACTATCAGCTCGGAGACCATGGTTGCGGATACCCTTGACGCTCCATCACAGACAGTCGCGCCTGCGATGGTGTACTCAACGAGGAACCTGGGTGCACGAATGGCAATACGTCATTTTTTCACATGAACCCAGGTTCAGTTTACAGCTTCACGATGGTCGCATCCGTGTACGGCGACATGGCGGTGAACGCACAATGAAATCGTGTATTCGTCATCGCCATACTGGCGTATCACCCGGCGTGATGGTATGGGGTGCCATTGGTTACACGTCTCGGTCACAACTTGTTCGCATTGAGGGCACTTTGAACAGTGGACACGCTCCTACTGATCCACTATCCAATATCGAAGATCTTTTGTAAACTGCAATCGTAACTGACGATGGCATTGGGCCAACATCGTGGGAACATGTTGCGGTCGTCTGCTGCGGAGTCCCATTTCAACACTGTGCGCTGAACCGTGTGTTCCGAAACACTAATGTCTGCAGCAGCACTATACTGTGTCGTCAGATCAGCCACACATCGCCGCCTATCCTGCTTTACCCAGCACTCAAACCCACCTCCGCCTACCGTGATCAGGTGTGGACGTCCAACACGTTGTCGCCTACTCGTTATTGCACCGTCCTCCAACCACTTTCCACAGATCCTCACGAGAACAGGACACGAACAGCCGACCAGCTTCGCCCTTTCCGAGTTGCTCGTTCCCAGGCGCCGGGCCACAACAATCTGTCCTTTGCAAAGTCTCAATTTCGCCATTTGCTTCCCGTATCGTCGGAGGAACGATTCCCCATTCGTCTCTGCTCCGCGTGTACCGGATATATCTAAACTCTACGGTATAACTTTAGGAATGGATTCCTTATATAAAAAAAAGAAAAGAAGTTCGATAAACATGTGTTCTAAACTACATACCTTAAATACAAGATCAAAAACAGTTTTGCATCACACTGGTTCCCAGAACTTCTGAAGATAGACGTTGACTGTGGATATTGTATCAAAGACACAGTCCCTTTGACTGTTCAGAGATGTCACTAAACCCACCCAAAGATGTAAACAACCATGCATGAGCAGCGCCTATTAAACGAAGGGGGATTGACAGCCCATCAGTTCCAGTCATTCATACAGGAATGAGGCACACAGCTCGTTTGGCTGTAATTAAACCATCCCTGGACGGTCAATACCGCGGTTCCATCGCGTCCGTGTTGTTACTTTGTACCAGTAAGGACTCTCAGCAACGGAAGTGTCCAGGCGTCTCGGAGTGAACCAAACCGATATTGTTCGGACATGTGGGAGATACAGAGAGACAGGAACTGTCTGCGACATGCCTCTCTCAGGCCGCCCAAGGGCTGAAACTGCAGTGGACGACCGCTACCTACGGATTATGACTTGGAGGAACCCTGACAGCAACGCCACCATGTTGAATAATGCTTTTCGTGCAGCCACAGGACGTCGTGTTACGACTCAAACTGTGCGCAATAGGCTGCATGATGCGCAATTTCACTTCTGACGTCCATGGCGAGGTCCATCTTTGGAACCACGACACCATACAGCGCGGTACAAACGGGCCCAACAACATGCCGAATGGACAGCTCTGGACTGGCATCACGTTCTCTTCACCGATGAGTGTCGCATATGCCTTCAACCAGACAATCGTCGGAGACGTGTTTGGAGGCAACCCGGCTCAGGCTGAATGCCTTACACACGCTGTCCAGCGAATGCAACAGGGTGGAGGTTCCCTGCTGTTTTGGGATGGCATTATGTGGGGCCGACGTACGCCGCTGGTGGTTATGGAAGGCGCAGTATCGGCTGTACGATACGTGAATGCCATCCTCCGACCGATAGTGCAACCACATCGGCAGCATATTGGCGAGGCATTCATCTCCATGGACGACAATTCGCGACCCCATCGTGCACATCTTGTACACGACTTCCTTCATGATAACGACGTCGCTCAACTAGAGTGGCCAGCATGTTCTCCAGACATGAACCCTATCGCACATGCCTGGGATAGATTGTAAAGGACTGTTTATGGACGACGTGACCCACCAGTCACTCTGAGGGATCTACGCCGAATCGCCATTGAGGAGTGGGACAATCTGGACCAACTGTGCCTCGATGAACTTGTGGAAAATATGCCACGGCGAATACAGGCATGCATCGATCCAAGAGGACGTGCTACTGGGTACGGTGTGTACAGCAATCTGGACCACCACCTCTGAAGGTCTCGCTGTATGGTGGTACAATATGCAGTGTGTGGTTTTCATGAGCATTAAAAAGGCCAGAAATGATGTTTATGTTGTTCTCTATTCCAATTTCCTGTACAGGTTCCGCAACTCTTGGAACCGAGGTGATGAAAAACTTTGTTTGATGTGTGTACTATATGCAATTCTTCACCATCGATACTGTGAAACAAATTTCTTTAACTGCAAACTCTTCACTTTTCATGTTTTGGGAGGATGTAGTATGGATCAAAACTAGGAATAAACGTACAGTAAACACGGACTCGAAAGTACGTACGTTAAGAGCTACACTGAAGCGCCATAGAAACTGGTATAGGCAAGCATATTCAAATACAGAGATATGTAAACAAGCAGAATACGGCGCTGCGGTCAGCAACGCCTATGTAAGACAAGTGTCTGGCGCAGGTGTTAGATCGGTTACTGCTGCTACAATGGCAGGTTATCAAGATTTTAGTGAGTCTGAACGTCGTGTTACAGTCGCCGCACGAGCTAGGGCACACAGCATCTAAGAGGTAGCGATGAAATGGGGATTTTCCCGTACGACCATTTCACGTGTGTACCGTGAATATCAGGAATTCAGTAAAACATCAAGTCTCCGACATCACTGCGCCCTGAAAAAGATCTTGCAAGAACGGGACCGACGACGACTGAAGAGAATCGTTCAGTGTGACACAAGGGCTATCCTTCCGCAAATTGCTGCAGATTACAATGCTGGGCCGTCATTAAGTGTCAGCGTGCGAACCATTCAACGAAACATCATCAATATCAACTTTCAGAACCGAAGACCCACTCGTGTACCCTTGATAACTGTACGACATAAAGCTTTAAGCCTCCCCTGGACCCGTCAACACCGATGTTGGACTGTTGATGACTGGAAACATGTCGCGTGGTCGGACGAATCTCGTTTCAAATTGTATCGAGCGGATGGACGTTTACAGGTACGGTGTGGGGCGTGTGCGGTTGGAGTGACATGGGAGCATTGATACGTCTAGATACGATTCTGACAGGTGACACGTACGTAAGTATCCTGTTTGATCACATGCATCCATTCATGTCGACTGTGCATTCCGACGGACTCGGGCAATTCCAACAGACAATGCGACTCCCCACACGTCCAGAATTGTTACAGAGTGGCTCCAAGAATACACTTCCACTGGCCACCAAACTACCCAGACATGAACGTTATTGAGCATATCTGGGATGCCTTGCAATGTACTGTTCAGAAAAGATCTCCACCTCCTCGTAATCTTACGGATTTATGGACAGCCCTGCAGGATTCATGGTGTCAGTTCCCACCAGCACTACTTCAGATATTAGTAGAGTCTGCGCCACGTCTTGTTGCGGCACTAATGCTTGCTCGCGGGGGCCTACACGATATTAGGCAGGTGCACCAGTTTCTTTGGCTCTTCAGTGTATGAGCACTTGTTCATCTTCGCTGTTGTGATACACATCTACCGAAGAAGTGCTCATAACTTTGAAGATGTGCATTTTTGATCCACAAATCCTCTCTCAAAATGTGAGATGCAAAGACCTTGCAGCAGAAGAGTTTTCTTTCACAGTACCGAAGAAGAAGTGCCTTTATCTCTTAAGGTACTGAATTTAGAGCCTATGCTCACTAAACTTTTTTCCTCTTGTTGTATGAGGAATCTGTTCCTGAAGCTCTGCGTCGAATTTTGAAACACATTTTATATTATCCGCATCGCTTCACGTTCTCACGACGCCACCATTCAATATCCTAGTGGCCCATAATTGTAAGTATGCATCTGCTTCATTCTTTACAGTGCATTTCCGTGGATGGAGTTATGAGCTTGGCTGAGGAATACTATTGATATTTTCCCAGTCCTCCTGAAAAGGATTTTTAACCATTTTTTGTGATGCTAGAAAGAGATGGAGAGATATTAAAAGGAAGGATAGAGTGGGAGAGAAGGGGCAGAGGGATCGAGAGAGGTAGACAGAAACATAACTGCAAGATAGAGCACGAGAGACACTGAACTAAAGGAAGAAAGAACAAGCAAGAGACGAAAGCGGAAGAAGTATGGAAGAAAACTAGACAGACTGAACGGAAAGCGTGACAGAGAAACTTATAGTGAGTGAGAGAGAAAGAGTTAGCAATTGAGTGCAAGCGGAATTTGCATGCCATGAGAGAGATAACTAGTGAAGGTAGAGTCTTGGATAAGCTGAATGTCTAACGTTTGCTGAAAGCTTAGGCTCTCTCCTAGTGGGCAATGGAACGCACGTTTCACAGGCCTCCTATTTCATACGTTATCGATCCTAAACATCACATAAAAGAGCCGTGCCACAGTATGTGCATGAGTTTACTGCGCAATTAGAAGTCCTTCTTACTATAACAGTAAAAAATGTTATTTTACTGGATTTGAAGGCTAGCCATGTGTTTACTTTGCCGTCAGAAGTCGTTCTTACTATAATAATAGAAAATGTATTTTTACTGCATTTAAATGCTAGCCATGAGTTTACTTTGCCATTAGAAGTCTTTCTTAGGGTAACAGTAGAAAATATAACTTTGCTGGATTTAAATGCTATCCATTAGGGACAGCACAAGTCATCAATAAATCATATCGTGAGATCCAGGGGCAGCCTCGCCATGGCCCACGCTACATTATCTAATCTGGTGATACGATTCACTTCGCTGTAATTAGCTGTGGCACATCTGATCGATTTGCTTCCGGATACACGGTTAGAAATTCGGAATTTTACTGGATGTACGACAGGCGTCAGATGAAATGAAATAATTTCTAGCCTTTGGTTAACAATTCCCCATCATATGATTACTCCCTGCAGCGATAGCCTAGCAGGGTCCTAGTTCCAGTCCCAGTAAGGCAAAGAGATTCAAGCAGCAATGTACTTTCTTTACACAGCTCAATCTGTAGCAAAATGAAATATTCTTTCTGAAAACTAACTCTTCGAATAGATAACGCTATTTTATTTTGAAATGTTTGCACTGGTAGGTGTAATGTCTTATGACAGATAACTCTGAACTAAGTTCAGTCTAGAACAAGTATTTTTTATTCCACTGACTCGTTTCGGCCGAATTAGACAGTTATCATACCTAAAATATAGTGAGGAGGTGTTCCCCCATTTTTTCAATAGAGAACAAGAGATACAACGAGACGTGACACGAATCCTTCTACTTCTGCCTGTCTTTCGACTGGAGGTGCTAGTAATTACACTTATGTAACATCAAATCAGTTGACACATCCTCACCAGTGTCATCTAGAATCCAGAATCAATTAACTTTAAGCGCCAATGGAAATAGTCTGCCTGGTAATATCTTAGTCTCAGAAAATCAAAATAAATGAAAGAATGTACTTAAATATGCTATTTGCTGATGATCTAGTTATCATTGGACGAACTGAGGAACATCTTCAGTGATATGTGTATTATCCTCAACGTATCTGCCGAGATCTAACATGAAAATGTCGACACTATTGCTTTTAAAGGCCAGTATCGAGTCCGAACAAAAATAAGTCTTAGATAGCAAGTGTCTCACTTTCAAATCCTTGCTTGTGACATACTTTGTGTCACTGGTCATTACATCGATGCAAACTGAGCAAGTGGCAGATCGTGTTTGAATCAATCCCAAGAAAATTAGCTGGAAATAAAAAAAAGGAAAAAGAAAAAAACTGATTTATTTAGTATGGCTCAGACACGTGACTTACAAATACTGCACTACTGGCCATTAAAATTGCTACACCACGAAGATGACGTGCTACAGACGCGAAATTTAACCGACAGGAAGAGGATGCTGTGATATGCAAATTATTAGCTTTTCAGGCATTCACACAAGGGTGGCGCCGGTGGCGACACCTACAACGTGCTGACATGAGGAAAGTTTCCAACCGATTTCTCATACAAAAACAGCGGTTGACCGGCGTTGTCTGGTGAAACGTTGTCGTGATGCCTCGTGTAAGGGGGAGAAATGCGTACCATCACGTTTCCGATTTTGATAACGGTCGGATTGTAGCCTATCGCGATTGCGGTTTATCGTATCGCTACATTGCTGCTCACGTCGGTCGAGATCCAATGGCTGTTATCAGAATATGGAATCGGTGGGTTCACGAGGGTAATACGGAACGCCGTGATGGATCCCAACGGCCTCGTATCACTAGCAGTCGAGATGACAGTCATCTTATCCGCATGGCTGTAACGGTTCGTGCAGCCACGTCTCCATCCCTAAGTCAACAGATGGGGACGTTTGCTTGTCAACAACCATCTGCACGAACAGTTGACGACGTTTGCAGCAACATGGACAATCAGCTCGGAGACCATGGTTGCGGTTACCCTTGACGCTGCATCACAGACAGGAGGGCCTGCGATGGTGTACTCAACGACGAACCTGAGAGCACGAATGGCAAAACGTCATTCGTAAGCCCAGGATGACTTGCCATGAAGGGCAACAAAACGGGGCGTAGAATGTCGTCGACGCATCGCTGTGCTGTAACGGGCCGCCCACGACAACCAAATGGGTCCTACTATGAAACGAAATGGCACCATAGACCATCAATCCTGACTGTCGGGCCGTGTGGAGAGCGACAATTAGACTGGTACTCCACCACTGTCCAGAGCGTCTCCAGACAGGTCTTCGTTGGTTATCAGGGTTCAGTTCAAAGCGGGACTCATAAAAATGGTTCAAATGGCTCTGAGCACTATGGGACTTAACATCTGAGGTCATCAGTCCCCTAGACTTAGAACTACTTAAACCTAACTAACCTAAGAACATCACACGCATCCATGCCCGAGGCAGGATTCGAACCTGCGACCATAGCAGCAGTGCGGTTCCGGACTGAAGCGCCTAGAACCGCTCGGCCACAGCGGCCGGCGGGACTCATCGCTGAAGACAATTCTACTCCAGGCAGTGAGATTCCAGACCGAAGACAAAGACCAGCCAAGATGTGTCTGGAGGTGCCCCTGACAACGGCGGGACACTAGTCTGATTGTCGCCCGCCATACATCCCGGTAACCAGCACTGATGGTCTGGGATGCCATTTCTTTTCATAGCAGGACCCCTCTGTCACCCGCGGCACCCTTACAGCACAGCGGTAAGTCGACAATATTCTACTTCCCGTTATGTTACCCTTAATGGCAAGTCATCTTGGGCTTACATTTCAGCAAGATAATGCCTGCCCACACATGGCAAGAATTTCTACTGCTTGTCTTCCTGCTTGCCAGATTGTACCTTGCCCAGTCAGGTCACATGATCTTTCTCCAGTTGAAAACGTTTTGAACATTATGAGCAGGACCCTCCAACCAACCAGGCATTTTGACAATCTAAAGCGCTAATTGGACAGAATTTGGCACGACATCCGTCAGGTGGACATCCAAAAACTCTATCAGCCAGTGCCGAGCCGAATAAATTTTCGCATAAGGGCCAGAGGCAGACCAACTCATCAATTACTTGCTCAAATTGTGAAGCTCTTTCTCCTGAATAAATCATCCAATTTTTCTAAAACTGCAATCATTTATTTCTCTGTACATATACGTCACAGCTACCGATTTCCGTCCCATTCGGGTAGTTCCTTCGTGATGGGTCTTTTATTTTTGTCTTAGAGCATATGTTAGTAAGATAGAGCGGTAGTAAATACAATTCCCGAGGTTGTCTTGTACATTTGGTGCTCCGCAGGTTGGAGGAATGGCAAATGTATCACCTTAATAATCATGTATTTGACGTTAATGCATAATTATTAATGTGACGTATTTTCAGTTTCTGAGATTCGTAAAAAGCACATGACTAGTTAGATCTAAAACTGACGATGTGAGAAGGAAACTGAATCCTTTAAAAAATAGAAGCCCGAACTGAAGAAAACAAAGAAAATGGTTGTTACACCAACAACTTCCTCTGTGACTAAAAAATGAAAAACGCCCACTCCTTGAAAGAAGGAGAATGTGACACCTCTACGACACATCTGAAGTCTCAGTGAAAAGTGCGAATTGCCGTTTGCGTGCCGCCCCATAGGATTAGCTTTCTTGCATTAATGTATTTGCATCAGTCTGATGCTGTAATGTTTTGGTTGTATTACCGTTGTTTTCTTAAGATCCTTTCCTATGTTTCCAAGTGAGGAATAATGGTCGTAGTCGGCTACATGTGCCAAATCCGTACGCGATTACTTTCTGTGGTGCTAAGAAGAAACACTGCCGGTAACCGTGAGTAGTCACTTCCGCCGCAAAGTTCTCAGTGAGCGATACTATAGCTGCCTGGCGACGGGCCATAGGCGAACGACCGCGACAGTGGTAGATCGCTTGGCAGGCCGCGACCAGCAGTAGACTGGAAGACTACGAGAGCACTCATTCTTACTGTTCCCCTCATCTCGCTACGTTTTCTGTCATTCTAACGACACCATTGCTATTCACAACTACTCATCATAACAAACTGCACTGTTAATTTCAGTCTCCTGTTCTTAGTCAGTGAAATTCTTCTGTGTATGTGATAGCATTGTCAATTAATAAAGTTCTCCGACATTACGGCCGCTATTGCAACTGGCCTCCCTTATGATCTTTTTGCTGGCAGCTGAATAAGATAAATTTCGGTTCTGCTCATGTAGCTATCTCAGCAATGGAATGACATTTCTGACGATACGAGCGGGAGAGCAATACAACAGCCTGGCCCCGAGCGGAAGAAATCTTCAACCCTGCCAGCAGTCGAACCCGGGTTCCTTGGCATGGCGCCTCAAACCACGCGGTCACTCCGCGCGCTAACAGCCAAACCTTTTCTCATTCAGCAGTTAGCAAAAATACTCTGAGGAAGGCCATTTGCAGCACTAGCCGAAACTAAGGAGAATTTTACTTATATATTTATAAATATTTATAAATATTGGCAAAGGCTACAACGTTTTATTTTAATTTTGACTCGAGCATTGCCTAGCTGCTCCCAATTCTGACTATCGCTTTTTGGCAACGCAATTTTACGATTTAACAAAATTTCATTCTGATGAAGACACCCGTAGTAGGTGTCGAAACCTACGTCAATGTACCTACCATGTAAGTGCAACAGGTTGGCAGGTTAATCGTATATTGAGATGTTGTTCTTGTGGCCATCAGTCCAGAGACTGGTTTGATGCAGCTCTCCATTCTACTCTATCCTGTGCAAGGTTCTTCATCTCCCAGTACTTACTGCAACCTACATCCTTCTGAATCTGTTTAGTGTATTCATCTCTTGGTCTCCCTCTACGATTTTTTACCCTCCACGCTGCCCTCCAATATAAATTGGTGATCCCTTGATGCCTCAGAATATGCCCTACCAACCGATCCCTTCTTCTAGTCAAGTTGTGCCACAAATTTCTCTCCAATTCTATTCAGTACCTCCTCATTAGTTATGTGATCTACCCATCTAATCTTCAGCATTCTTCTGTAGCAACACATTTCGAAAGCTTCTATTCTCTTCTTGTCCAAACTATTTATCGTCCATGTTTCAGTTCCATACATCACTACACTCCATACAAATACTTTCAGAAACGACTTCCTGACACTTAAATCTATACTCGATGTTACCAAATTTCTCTTCTTCAGAAACGCTTTCCTTGCAATTTCCAGTCTACATTTTATATGCTCTCTACTTCGACCATCATCAGGTATTTTGCTCCCGAAATAGCAATACTCATTTACTACTTTAAGCGTCTCATTTCCTAATCTAATTCCCGCAGCATCACCCGATTTAATTCGACTACACTCCATTATTCTCGTTTTGCTGTTGTTAATGTTCATCTTATATCCTCCTTTCAAGACCATGTCCATTCCGTTCAGTTGCTCTTCCAGGTCCTTTGCTGCCTCTAACAGAATTACAATGTCATCGGCGAACCTCAATTTTTTTTTATTTCTTCTGCATGGATTTTAATTCCTACTCCAAATTTTTTGTTTCCTTTACTGCTTGCTTAATATACAGATTGAATAACATCGGGGAGAGACTACAACCCTGTCTTATTCCCTTCCCAACCACTGCTTCCCTTTCATGTCCCTCGACTCTTATAACTGCCATCTGGTTTCTGTACAAATTGTAAATAGCCTTTCGCTCCCTGAATTTTACCCCTGCCACCTTCAGAATTTGAAAGAGAGTATTCCAGTCAGCATCGTCAAAAGCTTTCTCCAGTCTGAAGTCTACAAATGCTAGAAACGTAGGTTTGCCTTTCCTTAATCTATTTTCTAAGATAAGTCATAGAGTCAGTATTGCCTCACGTGATCCAACATTTCTACGGAATCTAAACTGATCTTCCCCGAGGTCGGCTTCTACCAGTTTTTCCATTCGTCTGTAAGGAATTCGTATTAGTATTTTGCAGCAGTCCGCAGCTCGTGGTCGTACGGTAGCGTTCTCACTCCCCGCACCCGGGTTCCCGGGTTCGATTCCCGGCGGGGTCAGGGATTTTCTCTGCCTCGTGATGACTGGGTGTTGTGTGATGTCCTTAGGATAGTTAGGTTTAAGTAGTTCTAAGTTCTAGGGGACTGGTGACCATAGATGTTAAGTCCCATAGTGCTCAGAGCCATTTGAACCATTTTGCAGCAGTGGCTTATCAAACTGATAGTTCGGTAATTTTCTTATCTGTCAACTCCTGCTCTCTTTGGGATTGGAATTATTATATTCTTCTTGAAGTCTGAGGATATGTTGCCTGTCTCATACATCTTGCTGACCAGATGGTAGAGTTTTGTCAGGACTGGCTCTCCCAAGGCTGTCAATAGTTCTAATGGAATGTTGTCTACTCCCGGGGCCTTTTTTCGACTTAGATCTTTCAGTGCTCTGTCAAACTCTTCAAGCAGTATCATATCACCAATTTCATCTTTATCTACATTCTCTTCCATTTCTATAATATTGTCCTTAAGACCATCGCCATTGTATAGACCCTCTACAGGGTGTTACAAAATGGTACGGCCAAACTTTCAGGAAACATTCCTCACACACAAAGAAAGAAAATATGTTATGTGGACATGTGTCCGGAAACGCTTACTTTCCATATTAGAGCTTATTTTATTACTTCTCTTCAAATCACATTAATCATGGAATGGAAACACACAGCAACAGAACGTACCAGCATGACTTCAAACACTTTGTTACAGGAAATGTTCAAAATGTCCTCCGTTAGCGAGGATACATGCATCCACCCTCCGTCGCATGGAATCCCTGATGCGCTGATGCAGCCCTGGAGAATGGCGTATTGTATCACAGCCGTCCACAATACGAGCACGAAGAGTCTCTACATTTGGTACCGGGGTTGCATAGGCAAGAGCTTTCAAACGCCCCCATAAATGAAAGTCAAGAGGGTTGAGGTCAGGAGAGCGTGGAGGCCATGGACTTGGTCCGCCTCTACCAATCCATCGGTCACCGAATCTGTTGTTCAGAAGCGTACGAACACTTCGACTGAAATGTGCAGGAGCTCCATCGTGCATGAACCACATATTGTGTCGTACTTGTAAAGGCACATGTTCTAGCAGCACAGGTAAAGTATCCAGTATGAAATCATGACGGTGAATCGAGGAAGTATAGTACATACTGACGAAACTAAAATGAGCTCTAACATGGAAATTAAGCGTTTCCGGACATATGTCCACATAACATCTTTTCTTTATTTGTGCGTGAGGAATGTTCCGTGAAAGTTTGGCCGTACCTTTTTGTAACACCCTGTATATACTCCTTCCATCTTTCAGCTTTCCCTTCTTTGCTTAGGACTGGGTTTCCATCTGAGCTCTTGATATTCATGCAAGTGGTTCTCTTTTCTCCAAAGGTCTCTTTAATTTTTCTGTAGGCAGTATCGATCTTACCCCTGGTGAGATAAGCCTCTACATCCTTAAATTTGTCCTCTAGCCATCACTGCTTAGCCATTTTGCACTTCCTGTCATCTCATTTTTGAGACGTTTGTATTCCTTTTTGCTTGCTTCATTTACTGCATTTTTATATGTTCTCCTTTCATCAATTCAGTTCAATATCTCTTCTGTTACCCAAGTATTTCTATTAGCCCTCGTCTTTTTACGTACTTCATCCTCTGCTACCGTCACTGTTTCATCTCACAAAGTTACCCATTCTTCTTCTACTGTATTTCTTTCCCCCATTCTTGTCAATCGTGTCCTAATGCTCTCCCTGAAACTCTGTACAACCTCTGGTTCTTTCAGTTTATCCCGGTCCCATCTCCTCAAATTCCCACCATTTTGCAGTTTCTTCAGTTTTGTCTAGAGTTCATAACCAGTAGATTGTGGTCAGAGTTCACATCTGCCCCTGGAAAAGTCTTACAATTTAAAACTTGGTTCCTAAATCTCTGTCTTACCATTATATAATCTATCTGAGACCTTCCAGTATCTCCAGGCTTCTTCCATGTATACAATCTTCTTTTATGATTCTTGAACCAAGTGTTAGCTATAATTAATTGTGCTCTGTGCAAAATTCTACCAGGCGGCTTCCTCTTTCATTTCTTCCCTCCAATCCATATTCATCTACTACGTTTCCTTCTCTCCCTTTACCTACTATCGAATTGCAGTCACCTATGACTATTGAATTTTCGTCTCTCTTCACTATCTGAATAATTTCATTTATCTCATCATACATCTCATCAATCTCTTCGTCATCTGCGGAGCCAGTTGGCATATAAGCTTGTACTACTGTGGTAGGCGTGGGCTTCGTATCTATCTTGGCCACAATAATGCGTTCACTATGCTGTTTGTAGTAGCTTACCCGCATTCCTATTTTCCTATTCATTATTAAACCTACTCCTGCATTACCCCTATTTGATTTTGTATTTATAACCCTGTATTCACCTGTCCAGAAGTCTTGTTCCTTCTGCCACCGAACTTCACTAAGTCTCAATATATCTAACTTTAACCTATCCATTTCCCTTTTTAAATTTTCAAACCTACCTGCCCGATTAAGGTATCTGACATTTCACGCTCCGATCCGTAGAACGCCAGTTTTCTTTCTCCTGATGACAACGTCCTCCTGAGTAGTCCCCGCCCGGAGATCCGAATGGGGGACTATTTTACCTCCGGAATATTTTACCCAAGATAGTGCACATAGTAACATCGAGAGGGAACTATGCATTTCTTCTGTCTATCCTTGCTTGAGCTGTTTTGCAGCATGGGCTACGTTAGGGTTCCCCTGTGTTCTTGTAGCGGTAAGCTATTTAGAAAAACTTCTACATCTACATCCGCATCTGTAGTCGGCAAGCCGCTATGTGATATGAGGCGGAGGGTACTTTGTGTACCACTGCGACCCTCCTCCTATCCCCACCCCCACCACCCGCCTCCTTCCTATTCCAGTCGAAAGCAAAACGCGGTAGGAATGATTGTTCGTAAGCCTCCGTTGAGATCGGATTTCTCTAATTTTACCCTTTGGTCACTTTAGCGAGATGTACGTAGGAGAAATTAATACATCCGTTGACCCTTCTAGAAACATACGATCTCAGTCAGTGAAGCACATCGTCATGCACACCACCTCTCGTGTAGCGTCTGCCACTGGATTGGCTATCATCCCCGTGGCGCTATGCGCTTCCTAAAAGAAGTTGTGACGCGCTGCTCTTCCATAGATCTTCTCTATTTCCCCTATGAATCCTGTCTGATAAGTATAGGTTGAACGACTGATAAGCTACCTTCTTCGTGGGTGGACTTTTGTTTCTGAGGATTCTTTCAACGAATCTCAGTCTGTGATCTGTCTTTACTACGATATCTTTTATGTGATCGTTCCACTTTAAACTGCTCCGTGCTCATACTCTCACATATTTAATGGATGTGGCTGCGTCTAGTGGCTGTTTGGCAATCGTATAATCATACAACAAAACGCCTTTTCACCTATTTATGCGTAATACGCTTCATTTGTTTATGGTGAGAGTCAACTGCCAATCCCTGCACAAAGCGTCGATGCTCTACAGGTCTTCCTGCTTTTCGCTACTACTTTCTAGCGTTGCGACGTTTCTGAATACTGCACAACTGCATTATCTGCGAACATCCTCTTGGGTGTTGTCGACCAGGTGTAACCAAGCCTCATGGAGAAACTCCATCACTTGAAGTGTAAATGCCGCACGGGATTAGCCGAGCGGTCTAGGGCGCTGCAGTCGTGGACTATGCGGCTGGTCCCGGCGGAGGTTCCAATCCTCCCTCGGGCATGGGTGTGTGTGTTTGTCCTTAGATAATTTAGGTTAAGTAATGTGTAAGCTTAGGGGCTGGTGACCTTAGCAGTTAAGTCCCATAAGATTTCACACACATTTGAACATTTTTGAAGTGTAAATCATATTTTCTTGAAAATGAATAACTGGCTCTCTGTAATGGACTGTCACCGAATTTAGATGAACCACAATAAAAGCAATTTAGTGCAGCACAAGATCTAACCACACTGTTGAGAATAATAAGCGAGGATAAGATAATATATAAAACAGAAAATTCTAAATTCTCAGGTGTTTATTTGACAAGAACCTGGACTGGAAGTCACACGTTACAGACAGTCTTAGAAGTCTTAAGTTCCGCAACTTACGCGTTATGGATAGTGTCAGATTTTGGAGATGAAAATACCAAAAAGTTCTTTTACTTTTTCCTAATTTCATTTACTTATCTATTACGGCGTCATATTCCGCGGTATCTCTGAACTGAGGAAAAATGTGTTTGTTACACAGAACCGCGCGTGTGTGTTTAATAGGGAAACATTGAAATAGTTAATTATGTGCATACAAAAAAATTTTTAAAAATGAATAAACTTAAGAAATCGTGTAAATGATCAGCATGTTACAAATTTTCACCTGAAAAGATGTACTACAATTGTAAAACTGACTTTTTCCGTATCGCAACTCCATTATGTCTTACGTACAGGGTGTAACGAGTAGAAGTGCAGATATTTCCATTGATGACTGAGGATGGTGTAATGAACAATATTACATCAGTATTTAGATCACTCACAGACGTAATTACAGCTATTAGCAGTAATATGTTTTTAGGTTAGGTAGTACATCCAGTACATGTGGCAAGTGCAAGCCATTAATGCTTATATTCCTATAGATAGCAGGCCAAGTGCTGAAGTGTGGTTGCATGGACGCAAAACAGTAAGTCTATACTGACAGGTGTAGTCCACTTAGTGGTACAGATACGACCCTGCAGAAAACATCAGACAGTAAATAATGAGACATGCTTGTGATGGGACTGTTCGATGTAAAAAAAAATAATGTTAAGTTGAATGGGTACAGTACCACCTGACATTGATAACTGGTACAGCATTCTTCGTTATTCTTGTCAGAACAACATATTTTTTGTAATAATAACTCAATTTCACTTAATACACCGCAGCCGGATACCAGTGTAGGAAAGAAGGATAATTTATTTATTTAATTGATCACATGCGCACTCCCATAAAATAAATCCCTACATCCAGTTTGGTGAGATCTGTTATATGAATGAGTGTATGGTCGTCTGCTAACCGCAGATAGTGAATGTGCAATATATGATCATCTTTGAGCCGGTCCTTTGGTCACCTTTGGTGGAACCAAAGAGATGAAATTTACCTGAGCTTTGAGAGCCTGAAATATGGCTGACCAATACGGTAGCAAGGTGTTCCCCCACCGCGTCGGAGATGCGAGCTGATCTGAAGAACGGCTATGCATCAGCACTCTGGCGCTGGATCTTGCGTTCATAAGCCCTGTCTTAGGTGTGCTCTGTAAAGACAAAGGAGTGGAGAAAATGGTATGCATGTGAAATACTTAAGAGTAGTTTGGAATAATTATTTCTCTATTTCAGGAACTTTTGGGGGGAGAATTAAATGACAGGCAGGTAATATTAAGGGGATCGAAGTAATCTTTGGAAGTGATCAACGGTCACAGTGAAACCACGTGTAGCAATAAGTTGAAATACTTGCGAGTGTTAGTACTAAGTTGGAATACTTGCGAGTGCTAGTACTAACTTGAAATACTTCCGAGTGCTAAAGTTAAGCTGAATTACTGGCATGTGTACTATAAGTTGGAAATATTTAAGAAATGGCGTGTGCAGAACTTGAAATTAGAGACGAGTACTTCCACGTGGTGAGTACTGTGTGAGTCTCTATCTGTGTATGAGACAAAGGATAAAGAGAAGTACTCGTCCATGGTATCAGTTGAGGACTCGCATGTGTGACGAATATGTTCTTAATATTACTTTGCGTGTTATGTTTCCGTGTGATGTTGGATTCAAACTCTAATACTCTGAGAGTGAAGCAAGGTGAGTCAGCGGTCTATCCAGCAACGCCACTTGGCTTGCATTGCACAGGAAGACGTGCATATATCCTCCAGAGTTCGTAGTAGGAAAGAAAAGTTACGAAGTGGGGCAGTGTCGTGTGAAACTGGGATGAATACTAATTGAAGTGGGAATGCTGAAAGTGAAGTGTTTCTAACTTTGTGACTATTCTTTGTGATGTATTGTATGTTGCCAGTGTATGTATTTCATGTAATTTAAGTATGTGTGGTTTGCATAGGAGAGTAGCAAGATAGGTTCAGAGGCAGTGGATTATGCATGTTCCTTTTTGTTCCGCTCGGTCTGGAAGAAACTTTCGTGATGATGGGTGTGAGAGTCGAAGTGTGAGATATAGCAAAAGATCCACCATCCTATCCAGAAAGTGCACTGTAGTGTTAGATAATTATGACACCATAAGATAGAGAATCACCAATGTAAAGCCATGCCCATTGGGCGGAGTTTCTCATGTTTAATTGTTGTATAAAATGTAATGGTGTGTTTGGGTTATAGAATTTATCGGAATAAAAAAGATAGTGAAAAGAAAAAGATTGGTGGCCTTTTTCTTCGAATAGTATGTTGTCATGATATCCAGAATTTATAATGTGTGCGCCATTTGTATTCAGTGCGATGGCCACGTATTGATCAAAGCCATTGAGTAAGAAAGAAAATGTGGTATTGCGAGAGCGTAGTGAACAATCAGTGTTGTGTAAATTACTAATAGTCAGATGTGCGTTATCCGTTTCCGTTGTGTAATGTTCAAACAGGAGAATAATTTGTAGCTCAATTGTGGGTACTAGGGCTCATAATCAGTCATTGTTGTTACACGAGAAATAACAACAAATCCCCTCGCTTGGCAGACCACTCATCCTGCATGCCTGACTGCTTGATGCCACAGTATGAGCAAGGCATATGGGTGCCTCTCAAAGTATCTGCACTTGTACCCGTTACACCAAATACACAGGGTGTTCAAAAAATGTCGAATACTTTGAGAGATGGTAGTACTCATCGAAACAATAAAAAGAAGTCCAACAAATATAGGTTCGGAAACGCATTCTTCCCGAGATAAATACGTGTTTATAGAAAGGGCTGCGCGACGCTTGGATACAGATATTAGCACAGCCGTTGCATTGGTGTTCCTTCATTTGTGTTGGTAGGGTATTATGATGTCTTACTCACTGTACTCTACCAACCATTAGGTGGTCTGCAGTCAGTTGTGTGGTTCGAGTCGTGTTGTAGGATATGTTAGTTTTCGTCGTGTTTGTGCGCCTTACTGAACAGTATTGCCAGCCCTGGATACGTGTCATGGTATTTCACCTTCTTCTAAATGTGGATTCACTCATGTGTTTACTGTAACTGCGCTGTTTGTACATACAAGTGACGTAGTACGTTTACATTTTCTCTCTTGCACCAGTTGTTAGCTGTGGAAACCTATTACTCTACAAGTGGAGTGGCAGATATGATATTCTGCTATGGTTTGGCAAATGGAAGTAGCCTGCGAACTTATACCCTCTACACTGAAATATTTCCACAGCGCAGAGTGCCCTCTGATAAGCTGTTTGGCAGACTTTTTCAGCGTCTGAGGGACACAGGTGCCCGTGCACCTAGGAACACTGACAGTGGAAGGCCCCACACAGTCCGCCTGCCTGACATGGAGCATTATGTGTTACGCACAGTGAAAAAAAAAACCCTGGAACCCAGTGTGCAACGATCAGCAGCAGCAGAAGGCGTGTACCACTCCTTTATCTGCGGGGGGGGGGGGGGGGGGGGGGGGTATGTATGTATGTATTAAACCGGAGACCTAGAAACGACGGAGAGGCTTCGTCCCCCCATAGCCCTCAGTGGTTCACAACCCCACAACAGGCCACAGCAATCCACCCGCCCCACCGCCGCCCCACACCGAAACCAGGGTTATTGTGCAGTTCGGGCCCCTGTGGACCCCCCCCCCCCCCCCCCCCCCCCCCACTGGGAACATCTCATACCAAACGAGTGTAAACCCAAATGTTTTCGTGGTTTGCGTGGCATAGTAATTATTGTGTGCGCATATGTAGAAATGGTGTTTGTGCAGCAAACGCCTACACAATGTAACTGGGGCGGAATAAGGGAAACCATCCCGCATTAGCCAAGGTAGATGAAAAACGGCCTTAAAAGCCATCCACAGGCTGCCAACACACCGGACCTCGACACCAATCAGCCGGGCGGATTCGTGCTCGGGAAGCAGAGCATTAGACGGCGCAGCTAGCCGGACGGGCTATATCTGGGGAGTACTTCAATGAAGAATTGCTATACCGATATCATTCCGTTCAGACTCTAAGGCCACAAGATCATCATGGCAGCCGGCGGTTCTGTCAATGGCTATTGCAGAACTGTGCCGCAGATCCACTGTTCAAATCCAAGATTTTATTTACTGATGAGGCAAGGTGGTGTTGTGAATTTTCACAACCACATGTATGGGCAGATATAAACCCCCAAGCAATTCAGGAAGAAGGGTATCAAAACCAGTTCTCAATCAGCGTATGGGCTGGCGTTCTTAGCGATAGATTAATAGGGCCATACGTGCTACCACAAAGGTTAACTGGGGCGCATTTTCTGGACTTTCTCATTAATGTATTTACTACCTTGCTGCATGCTGTGTCATTGCAGCAACGAATGCAAATGTCGTTCATGCATGTTGGCGCACCAGAACAGTTTCGTCACAATGTGAGCGAACATCTGAAGAACACAATTAAGGAATTTGTCTACGCCACGCCAATAAACGATGTGCGGACACTACAGGGTGGAGTCTTCAGTGTCTACGAGCAGTACAACAATCAGGTATGCTACAAAAGGTGCGTCAGTCCTTACGCCAGAGAGCAGAGGGGTGGATTGTCATAAATGGATGCCAAGTTGAACATCTGCTGTAATCACGTATTTATCGCAGAAAATATGCATTTCTGGGTCCATGTTTATTGGTCTTATCTCAGAAAGTATACATACATTAGTGGACTTAGTTTTCTTGTTTCCATGAGTACTACCACCTCTCAAAGTATTTCACATTTTTGTTCGAGACCGGGCCAAATATCTCACGAAATAAGCGTCAAAGGAAAAAACTACAAAGAACGAAACTTGGCCTGCTTGAAGGGGGAAAGCAGATGGCGCTTTGGTTGGCCCGCTAGATGGCACTGCCATAGGTCAAACGGATATCAACTGCGTTTGTTTTAAATACGAGCCCCCATTTTTTATTACATATTCGTGTAGTACGTAAAGAAATATGAATGTTTTAGTTGGACCACTTTTTTCGCTTTGTGATAGATGGCGCACTAATAGTCACAAACTTATAAGTACGTGGTATCACATAACATTTCGCCAGTGCGGACGTTATTTGCTTCGTGATACATTTCCCGCGTTATAATGGACCGTTTACCAATTGCGGAACAGGTCGATGTAGATGTATGGCTATTGTGATCAAAATGCCAAACGGGCGTGTGCTATGTATGCTGCTCGGTATCCTGGGCGACATCATCCAAGTGTCCGGACCGTTCGCCGGATAGTTACGTTGTTTAAGGAAACAGGAAGTCTTCAGCCACGTATGAAACGTCAACCACGACCTACAACAAATGATGATGCCCAAGTAGGGTTTTAGCTGCTGTCGCGGCTAATCCGCACATCGGTAGCAGATAAATTGCGCGAGAATCGGGAATCTCAAAAACGTCGGTGTTGAGATGCTATATCAACATCGATTGCACCCCTACCATATTTCTATGCACCAGGAATTGCATAGCGACAACTTTGAACGTCGTGTACAGTTCTGCCACTGGGCACAAGAGAAATTACGGGACGATGACAGATTTTTTGCACGCGTTCTGTTTAGCGACGAAGCGTCATTCACCAACAGCGGTAACGTAAACCGGCATAATATGCACTACTGGGCAACGGAAAATCCATGATGGCTGCGACAAGTGGAACATCAGCGACCTTGGCGGGTTAATGTACGGTGCTGCATTATGGGAGGAAGGATAATAGGCCCCCATTTTATCGACGGCAATCTAAATGGTGCAACGTATGCTGATTTCCTACGTAATGTTCTACCGATGTTACTACAAAATGTTTCACTGCATGACAGAATAGCAAGCACCATACCATGGCCCGCACGTTCACCGGACCTGACGTCCCCGGATTTCTTTCTGTGGGGAAAGTTGAAGGATATTTGCCATCGTGATCCACCGACAACGTCTGACTGGTAAACCTGCCTAATATCGTGTAGGGCCCCCGCTAGCATGCAGAAGTGCCGCAACGAGGTAAGGCATTGACTCGACTAATGTCTGAAGTAATGCTGCAAGGAATTGACACCATGAATCCTGCAGGACTGTCCATAAATCCGTAAAAGTACGAGGAGTTGGAGATCTCAACAGCACGTTGCAAGGCAGCCCAGATATGCTCAATAATGTTCATGTATGGGGAGATTGGTGTTTAAACTCAGAAGAGTGTTCCTGGAGTTACTCTGTAGCAATTCAGGATGTGTGGAGCGTCGCATTGTCCTGTTGGGGTATCCCAAGTCCGTCGGAAAGCACAATGGACATGAATGGATGGAGGTGATCAGACAATATGCTTGCGTAAGTGTCATCTGCCACAGTCGTATCTAGACGTACCATGGGTCCTGTATCACTCCAACAACACACGCCCGACACCATTACAGAGCCTCCACCAACTGAACAGTCCCCTGCTGACATGCAGGGTCCATGGATTCATGAGGTTGTCTCCATACCCGTACACGTCCATCCACTCGATACATCCATCCGCTCGATTCAGTTTGGAACGAGCATCGTCCGATCAGGCAGCATGTTTCCAGTCATCCAATGTCGGTGTTGACTGGCCCAGGCGAGGCGTGAAGCTTTGTATCGTGCAGTCATCTAGGGTACACAAGTGGGCCTTCGGCTCCAAAAGCCCATATCGATTATGTTTCATTGAATGTTTCGCTCGCTGACAGTTGTTGATGGCCCAGCACTGAAATCTGCAGCAATCTGCGGAAGGGCTGCTCTTGTCACGTTGGACGATTCTCTTCAGTCGTCGTTGGTCCCGTTCTTGCAGGACCTTTTCGAGCCACAGCAATTTCGGAGATATCATGTTTTACCGGATTCCTTATACTCACGATACACTTGTGAAATGGTCGTACGGGAGAATCCCGACCTCATCTCTGAGACGCTGTGTCCATGATTCGTGCGCCGACTATAACACCACCTTCAAACTCACTTAAATCTTATTAACCTGCCACCAAAGCAGCGGTAACTGATCTGACAACGGCGCCAGACACTTGTTGTCCTCTATAGGCGTTGCCGACCGCAGCACCATATTCTGCGTGAAAGCCTATACCAGTTTCTTCGGCGCAAGTAAAGTGAAGCACACAGAAAACATTGTCGAACGTCAGTGTATCATCGTACACGCACCCACCATCGGCAAGTATATAAATAATGAGAGTTGCGGTTCTCTGTGCCAGAACGGCCACCAGACTGCATTAGTGTGTATTGGGAATCGCTGTATTGGGCACCAAGCACGTCATAACCGGTTCACATTGGCGCCTGCCATTCGAGAACAAGCAATGTACGCTATGTGATCAAAAGCATCCGGACATCTGGCTGAAAATGACTTGCAAGTTCGTGGCGCCCTACATCGATAATGGTGGAATTCAATATGGTGTTGGCCCACCCTTAGCCTTGATGACGGCATCCACTCTCGCAGGCATACGTTCAATCAGGTGCTGGAAGGTTTCTTGGGGAATGGCAGCTCATACTTCATGGAGTGCTGCACTGAGGAGAGATATCGATGTCGGTCGGTGAGGCTTGCCACGATCAGCGTTCCAAAACATCCCAAAGGTGTTCTGTAGAATTCAGGTCAGGACTCTGTGCCGGCCAGTCCATTACTGGGATGTTATTGTCGTGTAACCACTCCGCCACAGGCCGTCCATTATGCACAGGTGCTCGATCGTGTTGAAATATGCAATCGCCATCCCCGAATTGCTCTTCAACAGTGGGAAGTAAGAAGGTGCTCAAAACATCAGTGTAGGCCTGTACTATGATAGTGCCACACAAAACAACAAGGGGTGCAAGCCCCCTCGAAGATAAACACGACCACATGATAACACCACCCCCTCCGAATTTTACTGCTGGCACTACACACTCTGGCAGATGACGTTCACTAGGAATTCGCCATACCCACACCTCGCTATCGGATCGCCACATTATGTACCGTGATTCGTCACTCCACACAACGTTTTTCCACTGTTCAATCGTCCAGTGTTTAAGCTCCTTACACCAAGCGAGGCATCGTTTGGCATTTACCGGCTTGATGTGTGGCTTATTAGCAGTCGCTCGGCCATGAAATCCAAGTTTTATCACCTTCCGCCTAACTTTCATACACTTCCTGTGGATATTGATGCAGTTTGGAATTTCTGTGTGACTGTCTGTATAGATGTCTGCCTATTGCACATTACGACCCTCTTCAACTGTCGTCGTTCTCTATCAGTCAACAGACGAGGTTGGCTTATACGCTTTTGTGCTGTACGTGACCCTTCACGTTTCCACTTCACTATCACATGGGAAACAGTGGACTTAGGAATGTTTGGAAGTGTGGAAATCTCGCGTACAGACGTATGACCCAAGTGACACCCAATCATCTGGCCACGATACAAGTCCGTGAGTTCCGCGGAGCGCCCTTCTGCTCTCTCACTATGTCTAATGACTACTGATGTCCCTGATATGGAATACCTGGCAGCAGGTGGCAGCAAAATGCACCTAATATGGAAAACGTATGTTTTTGGGGGTGTCCGGATACTTTTGATCACATAGTGTACTTCTCGTAACATTCTGTGTCATCCTACACCATTACTCGGAGACTAGAAGTAACCAGAGTAGGGAATTACTGTCCCATGCAGAGGCTGCCGTAAACAACATAACACCAATGGCTGCGCCTGGTTTGGGATCGTGACCGGTAAAAACGGAGTACTGATGGCTTTCTTGACATCGTGGATGAACAGAGAGAGCTGGTTTTCTCAGTGTCATTGTTTGCAGAATCCATCTCAGTTCTTACAGAAGGCTATGATACAACAGCATGAAACATATTCCTTAATTATACAACAGGTCGACTCACCATCATAGGCCTATTGTCGAAGTCCCTCCTTGAAAACTTGAATGACCTGCACATTTTTCCAATCACTTTTTATGCTTCGATTCTCCAATGTCCTACGGTAGACTGCTGCTAGAAGAAGATTAAATCCTTTCACGTACTTTATGTAAAATCGTATAGGTAAATCCCATCGGGTCGAGTCATCTTGATGTGAGAACGGGTGTAGATGGCGATGCCTGATGATGCCACTGAAATCATCTGGAAACTCTGATGTCACTGCGTCTTCCGATATCCAACACGTGGCATGTTTGTTCTCTTTCCTGGTGAGTGGCAAATAGTGGTGCTATCTCCTATCGCTGGCGTAAGGCGAAATGTGGGAAATGGTTGCACGGCTGTCTGCTTATGCATTAGCAACTGTATCTGAACCAGCAAGAGGCGCCTCATCTATAGAACCAATGGCTGAGTTTCCTGCTAACTCCGGACAAGCTCAGTCAGTGAGTACGTTAGTCATTGGGAGCCCAAACGATACGCGGTAATTGAGCTCCCCAGGAAAATAACATGCAGGTCGGGAAGGAAAATGTTTGTTGCGTGGTTTCTTCTGAGATATGGAGGGAGTTCTGCCGGCAGCTGTTGTAATCAGTGAGTACAGCCAGCTATAAATAATGGTTATTGTTGGAACGAATAGTACTTGCCACCTGTGTTCAGAGGCCATCATCCTTAGTTCCTTTAGAGCGCTACAGTATGGAACCGTGCGATCGCTACGGTCGCAGGTTCGAATCCTGCCTCGGGCATGGATGTGTATGGTATCCTTAGGTTAGTTAGATTTAAGTAATCCTAAGTTCTAGGCGACTGATGACCTCAGAAGTTAAGTCCCATAGTGCTCAGAGCCATTTGAACCATTTTTCCTTTAGAGCAATGGTCGCCAAACGTTTTTGCTTCAGAGCCAAGATTGACACTGTGGGATGACACTTCGGATGGCATATTTACCAGTCTTATTATCAATTGGAAAACTGCACAAGTTACAGTCATGAGGGCCCAATAGTATTTGGAGCGCGTTAAGCTGCCGCCGGCTCCCAAATACTGATTGGCATCATTCGGAACACTTCGTCTCGATTGTTCTCTGTTTCAGATTGCTGCCACCCTCAGCGGCCACAAAGTTTTTGTACTACAATTGACTGAGGAAGTTTTATTGTGGTGCTGTGTTAGCGGATGTTTAATTTATTAGTGACAGTAATTATATTTAAATGCATTATGTAACATGAGAAACCATCACAAACGTTTACTAAATGTTCTGAACGACTTTTCTCTTCTACTCATTGCGTTGTCTTAGAACAGTCTTAATTTACTTTCACATTTCTTGCTACAAACAGGACACAGCGGGGCTACTCCATTCATTTCAGCTATAAGCCCTATATAATAGGACGTGAAATTTTAAAAAAAATCTGTCAGTGTGAATACATTCCAGCACATAAAAGGTCGAAATTTCTTTACACGAACAAATTTTTAAATAAACATCTAAAGAAGGCAGGAATAACAGTATATAAAAATGGTGGAGCAATTCCACCCAGTCAAGAGGCTACTTCACACATCGTATTTCAGCGTCAAAATATGAACCATTTTTAAAAAAATGGTTCAAATGGCTCTGAGCACTATGGGACTCAACTGCTGAGGTCATTAGTCCCCTAGAACTTAGAACTAGTTAAACCTAACTAACCTAAGGACATCACAAACATCCATGCCCGAGGCAGGATTCGAACCTACGACCGTAGCGGTCTTGCGGTTCCAGACTGCAGCGCCTTTAACCGCACGGCCACTTCGGCCGGCATGAAGCATTTGCCATAAGTAAACATTTGTCGTACTTTTTGCACCCACGCATAGTTGGTGAAACCAAGTAGCCCACTTTGTCCAGAGAACCTGCCTGCAACACTTGTGACTGCTTGTTTCATGTCTTCCTCGGACCATGAAGCACTTGGCTTTTCCCTCTCTGTATGTACTGACCAACTGAAAAGAAACCAAGAAAATGTGTTCTCTAGAATTTCACAGTAAAATATCGATTAAAATAATAATTTAATGAACGGCAATAACCTCCTTGTACGGGTGAAATAGCCCCATGTGCAGACATTTCCAAAGACGCGGTGACTCAGACCTTTGTGGAAAAAGCCAGCAATATTTGTTGATACACACACGATGTAACCTGTGTTCTAGGCGCTTCAGTCCGGGACCGCGCGGCTGCTACGGTCGCAGGTTCGAATCCTGCCCCTGGCATGGATGTGTGTGATGTCCTTAGGTTAGTTAGGTTTAAGCAGTTCTAAGTTCTATGGGATTGATGACCTCAGATGTTAAGTCCCATAGTGCTCAGAGGCATTTTTTTAACCTGTGTTCTTATACAAGTAACATGAAGAGTTTAAAATTTCACGTTATTGTGAGTGGTACACATTAATTTAACTATGGAAAAATAATCCATCACAATTGGCTTACATCTAGAGTTTGTGCTTCTGTCCTTTCAATAATGTAACAAAAAACACCGTTAATACAACCACATGCAGTGACGAAGAGACACTGGCACTCACTGAAGGCAAAATGATCTCGACTCTGTGAGTAACTAGCGCACTATTGCAACATTTCTTATTTCAGGCGGATTAGCTCCGTAAGCGTAATAGCCACAGTGTACCCTATGTACCGCATTTAAAAGTGACCGTCTCTGTAATGAGCATACACGAATGCATGTTACTTTCATTTCAAATTTATATCATAGTAACCGATCGGTACCGGACACACACGCCCGTAAGTTGTCAGTAGAGGAAGACAAACAATAAAACATTTCCCCTCACGTTCTCTAACTCTATAGTGCCTGTGCTACTTACCACGAGGCGCCCGAGGTAACCAGCCAGCTTAGCTCACAGCCGAATTTAACAATGCCAATTAAAATTAAGTACATCTTAAAACAGAGCTGACATGTCTGTGCTGGGAGCAGGAAAACTATAGCCTTAAGAAGCTCTTCAGATTAGTTAACGTCTTTGGATTCGGCTGTTCGCTGCTAGATGTATAGTGTTATAAAATACAACTGAGTGAGAACCGCGGGCTGCCTGTTACACGCCGCATGCTGCCCGCAGGCCGCAGTTTGGCGACCACCACTTTATAAGAGGCTTGGCTGAAATGGTGAAGACAGCTTCGCACTCGGTGTTGAAGCGTGGCTCACTACTTGTAGAATCGTATTCATAATCGATCGCAGTCTTCAAGTTTGGAGCCACGTGGAAGACTAAGATAATTCACTGATGATCTTGGCCGGAAGGGGGGGGGGGGGGGGGAGGGAATTTCTTGACGTACGCTATCAACTGGAAGATTGTACGGCCGCCCTCAATACGTCAGGCGTGCGCTGCAGTAAGCAAGTGGCTCCTCGCGTAGCTAGGGCGTAATCGGAGAAAGATCAGCCACGTTACACCCAAAGGAGAACTTTCGTTCTCGCATAGCAGAGAGAGGAAATTTCCAGTCACACAAATGAACTGCAGGATCACCCATGATATGGTCCCACAATTAATCTAGCTTATTAAAGGTGATACTCAAGAAAACTGCCCCATTTATGTATCATACAAACATTCGGATGTGGTAAGTACACAGGTTACTGAAGATCCTTCTAACTGTTAAAATTAGAATGGATAAATAAATCTAAAATGTTTCATGTAAAACACCATTTCATTTTGTCTCTTAGTACTGAATCATGTTATTTCTGAAACTTAAAGACTATACTGATTTTTTATATATATATATATATATATATATATATATATATATATATATATATATATATATATATATATAAAGATCCTGTGACAGTATACAGGGCGTTTCAGCTGCCCCTCCCTATGTAGTTTTATTCCCCGCAATGTCATATGTTGCCTTCAAAAACCAAGCGCGAGATTTTCATATTTTGTCGCTGGCTGCGCGCAAACTATTAGTCCTACAGAAAAAAGTGAGTAGTATCTTTTTGCAAGAATTTTAATGTAGTTAAATTTTGTACTGGGATACATTTTCGCTAGAGGCTTCGGTTTTCGACTAATCCAAGAAAAACGTGCAAAAATCTTCAAACACACCTGCACTCCTACACTCAGCCCTCACGTGTATCACTGGTCTTGTTACGCCATTGGCTTAGTCGAGCGCTTACAAACTGTAAAACTGACGTTTGTATAAATTTTACCTAACAGTTTTGTGAATTTTAACACCATAGAATAGACAATTAGCTCGTTGTATTCGTCAGGCCTTCTGACAACGAGTTTGGATCGAATTGTCAGCGTAATTAGTTTTAGCGTCGAGCCTACAAATATAGTTTTTCCTTCAATACGCTTAAATTAATACTGTTAATAATATTAGGTCAAAAAAGATCGAATATCGGGAATAGTTCAGCTAGTCAGAAATTTTTGTACGGTGGTAGAAGGGAATACTACGAGCAACGTACTAGACATCCCGACTGGCGAGGGATCGGCAGATGGGTGAAGGTCACTTTTGTATGTTTCTCGTGAGTAGTTCGAAAACTGTGGTCTCCAGCAAAATTATATCCCAGGACAAAATTCATATTCATTAAAATGCCACCAAAAGTTTCTGTTCATTTTCTGCAGGGCTAATAGTTTGCGCGTAGCGAGCGAGAGAATATTAAAATCTCGACCATAGTTTTGAAGGCCAGATATAACATTTCGAGCCAGATAAAACGACATCTAGAGGGATAGCCGAATCACCCCGTAGAATACTTATGTGTATGACAATATATAACAACTGTAGTCAAAGTCACCGAGAATCTCTTACGACATTTAGCTTAACATTATGACAAAACGAATCATTCACAAGAACAGAGCCACCACCATAGTTATTGTCGGAATCAACTGAAAACAGTGCCACTTTACGCTTCTTTACAGGTCTAATGATGCCACTGTCATTGTAATTGTCCTCAGAACCACACAATCATCCGCATCTTCATTCTCACTAGGAATAGCCGAATAATCATTTTCAAAAACTTCCTAAAATATCTCCGATTCTTTCATTTCCTTCCGTATTCTGAAGAGGACAATCTCTGAAAGAGGAAATTCGAAGCGAATATAGTAACTATTTGAAATATCAAGCCGTCCGGTGTGGCCGAGCGGTTCTAGGCGCTTCAGATTGGAACCGCGCGACCGCTACGGTCGCAGGTTCGAATCCTGCCTCGGGCATGGATGTGTGTTAGTTTAGTTAGGTTTAAGTAGTTCTAAGTTCTAGGGGACTGATGACCTCAGATGTTAAGTCCCATAGTACTCAGAGCCATTTGAACCATTTTTGAAATATCAAAATACTATCAAAATGCAAAATAAGAAAAAAGTACATGAAGGCAATCAAGCATGATGCTATGACTACTGGTTAGACCCATAAACAGACGAAGTAGTTACAATGTATAACAGCACATGGCATCTACAAACAGCGTTTAGAAAACACATCTCGAGATACGTCCGTAACGGATGGCGCGCGGAACACGAGTAAACTCGGGATCTGTCCGCAGTGTGTACACCGGAAACAGAATGAATAGTCAGTATGTTTCACAAATTTTCTAAAACAATCTGAATTTCCGCTGATGCAATTTCTTTGTCTCTCTTTTTCATGTGTTTGTCTTTTACTTCAAACGTCTTTTTCCGTATACCTTTGTTATATGATTTATTTGCTTTGCTTGTCCCTTACCCTCTCCTTTCGTACACTTGGGGATCATTTATCCGTAGGATAATGATCATCATTAACTTCTATATTGTCTGATCTTCCCTTTTTGCAGCGTAGCGTCACCAGTTGTTTCTAGAATCCTTAATTCTTCTCAGTTGTTCTCTCTTGACTACCTTCCATATTTAAAATAAATATTAATCTAATGAAACCTAATCTGATGTCAGTAGATCGAGAGAACATTTGATGCTGAAGAGATCTGGACGCCTTATGAAGGCGTGCTCGGGATCGTAGCGACGAGGCAACGAGAATATTTTGAGAGGGTTTTATTCTGACCGTAATGAGACTCTAATGAGGTCTCGGAAGAATGAAAATGCACCGGCCATCCCTGAAAGAATTCCCCACTCTCGCAAAACTAGCGTAGCTGTATTCTGTGGCAGTCGGGCTGCTCGGATGCAGGAGTGGCGTGACGATTTAAGTTCAAGCCGCTGATCTGTGAAAGAATGAATTCAAGTTCACTGAATATACAACTGATATGGAGGACCAGTAATGCATCAATACCGTTTAATACATGTGGTGTCCAGCAATGTTTAGGCCCATACATGATGGTACAGCGCCCTTCTGTAACACAACAAAACGTTAGGAATGGTTGACAACGTATAAATTACAAATACACACAAGTGTGAAGAGACTTTTCGAGAGGAGTACGTGAAGTCATGTACACTTACATGAATTAGATACGTTTTTTGTGGTTAGCTGATGATAGTGAATATGAAGACCCGTGCCATAATCCGAACTGCGAAAAACGCAGACACACTTTCGATTTGATGTAAATGTGTAGAACAGCAGCCAAAAGCAGAACATTTGTTCATAACTGACTATTACGGTGCCGAATTATAAATATATTAATTTGAAACTAAATGTATTTATCATGTTGCAGAGATGCTTTTTCTGCCGTCTCAATGATTGTAACTATTCTCAGTGATAGATCATATTGTTGTCACCAGACCTTGGCTTAACCTGTTACTGCCACGAGCCCAAGACAGAACATTCTAGCTATTTTATTCATGGCTATGTGCTCAGAATATGTCTCTGTATTCGAAAGTTGTAAATGCGCACAGGTCAACTATTTTATATATAGATTTGGGTGGAAACCGTTGCGGTGGTCAACCAAATGTTGATGAGATGGGTGGCTATCAGTCATCCAGGCTTGTTTTGTTTCTGTAATGAACTGTTTCTTTAAATCAATCATTGGAAACGTTGAGATGAAAGTAGCATTTTGAGGAACGTTGCAGTTGACAACCGGGATAGGATGCAAAAATTTGCATTGTGTTGCAGTATTTAGAGTAACATTGTATAATGTGTCTTAAACCAGTGTACAGGTCATGAAGGTGGGTTTTATCTGATATGTCCAGCGCCGAATACAGAAATAGCTTATTAACGATTGCATAAAGAAAAGCATCTTCCTGGAGTAAGTTATTTACAAGAACTGTTTGCAGTAATTCGTGGTGGCGCTGACATTTCACCATTTCGCAAATGAACAGATGGCACAATAACGGATAAAATGAAAGTCTGACTTAACTCTGTAGTGGAACAGTTACAACGTAAGATAAGTGCGACAATCTGTACCCATGTCCTTGGCAGGGCCACTTCCTGGAGACGCTTGAAGTAGTCACTGGCAGCTCCAACTTTGACACTGAGTGGTTGCGGCACATTTTCGACGGTTCCAACGGTTTCCTTAGCGAGAGCTCTGATTGATGAACCACTACTTCAGTCGGTGCTTGGTCTGGAGAACGTGAAGGAAAAGACTGGTTGGCTCTGAGCACTACGCGGCTTAACTTCTGAGGTCATCAGTCGCCTAGAACTTAGAACTAATTAAACCTAACCAACCTAAGGACATCACACACATCCATGCCCGAGACAGGATTCGAACCTGCGACCGCAGCGGTCGCTCGGCTCCAGACTGCAGCGCCTAGAACCGCACGGCCAGTCCGGCCGGCATAAAAAAGGCTGGCCTTTGGATACCTGGGACTGGCGTAAATACCCGTGTGGTGACATAATAGAGCTGGATCCATTTGTGGCCAAGTGACAGGCAGGTGTGCGGGGCCACTGACCTCTGGTGACGCTGATGCTGCCGCCTGCCGGCCTGGTGAGTGTGCGCCATATTCTGCTGGTGTGGCCCCTGTGGCTTCACTGGGTTAGGCCACTCGCACGATGCTGGTATGGGAAGGGCTGGTCGTAGAGAGGACGACGGCCCATACATAACATTACCCTTGTTCCTTGTATGGTGACACATCGTAAATCTTACCTTAAACGCAGAAGGTACAGGCACCTTCTGGCTGAGCACGTTCATCCGTTTGTTCAGCTGTAGTAACCTGATGCAGACGTGTGCCGTGGTGTACCCTGTCTTTTAATTCGATACGTTAGTGCACCACCTCAACCCCTGGGGTTACCTGAGTCTCGCTGAGTACGTCCGAAATGTTGTCGAGCGAGGGAAATCCTTGACACAACAAACTTTCTTGAGTTGTATGCACCTAATTAACAATCATTAGTTAAGATCGCTCCTCAATGCCTTTAGTGTCTTGTGAAGGCAGGAAATATGTATTTGATGTAGCGTCAAAGGAGCGTCACTAGAGAAGGAGCATAAACTAGGATTTGATAAGTGTGGGAAATGAATTCGGCCATGGCTTCATTCAGTTCACTTTATCGCTTCTGATAAAAGTCACCTAGGGAGGCAATAGACATTTTTATCATCCCAGTCACGGTGGTTGGCTTAGCCACTGCAATACTGATCCCGATTCTTGTGCACCTGACCTAAGGCGAGCCAACACACTACGGTCAAAGGAACTGTTATGTGCTGAAGCTGCTGGTAAACTGCCTCTCATCAAATGCCTTTTAGCCCAAACCAAATACACAAAAAAACATTATTTTTCCTTTTTGGCGATATAGTTGAGTAGCTTATGTGTAGTGTGTCTATGCTATATAACAACAACGACGTCCAGAAAACTTCATCGTAATCGAGATGTTTTTGATCTATCGAGTTTGAGCGTGCTATAAAGACCAATCGGCCACTGGTGCTCTATAGCAGGCACTTGGTCTGGAGAGCTACAATGCCACTCCTGTTCGCCGTGAAAATTATTTAGTCACACATTCTTTAAAGACAAAGAGCATAAACAAGTGGTAAAACACTCGTTGTAATGCGTTTAGTCAATCAACAAGCGTCGGCGGAGGTACTTCCAATTATACGGATTGTTGCAGGGATTATGAAACGCTTTCCGGCCCGCTCAAGATGTGATTCTGTTGGCAAATGGTCGCGTCATTTCAGTTACAAGTTAACGAGAATAAATAGCAAAGGTCGTTTGGATTATTAAATGGTCAGCATCAAAGAAATGGAAAGGATATGAAACAAGCGAAGAAACTAATGAGTGGAGGCACTGTGAAGGAAGCATACTGACTCTCTCGTTCCAGTAATAGGCAAGAAATCAGTGGGCGGTACCTCTTGCAGCATGCTGAGACTCTCAAAACTTGAAGGGACATTTTAGCCTCTACTGATAACAAGGCAAGAAGTGCTAATGTAACGTATAGATCTGCATCTATAAATGATCCATCGTATCTTCTTTTCAATAATTCAACAATATTGAAACAAACATACAGATGGCTTCACAAGGGCATCTGCTATAATAGTTCCCAAATTTAAAAAAAAGATCAAGATCTGGGAAAAGAAACGTCTCCGAAGACTAGGTTATGTTTCGCACTTTGGCGGCGAAGCGCTCTTTTTTCTTGTGAGTGTGATACAAGAATTCCATGTGCCTGGCCATAATTACTTTACTATAGCTGTGAGGGTTGTCGTGCGAAAGTTATTGTGCAAGGGAACGCTTTTGAATATGAAACGTTGATAAAAAAATTAGTTAATGATGTTCTGAGCATATGTTGGCCGTTACCACCGCAATTTCGTCTGATACTCGATACAATTTGACTGCACGTAGCTAATTTCCTGAACATCTACATGTTCGCCTCATTTATGGAAGAATGTGGTGAACAACTTAAAATTCTTTTCTACGATCACTTTCTTAGATCTTCGTAAAATTCAATTATTCACCTTCTCCATTGTTCAGAAAACTAGTGATGCTGTTTTGAAATTAACAATACGAGAGGGTAAGTTCCCAGGTAATCAATATTAATATGAGTTGCAACATCTACGAACGGTGTCCCAACAGAATTCTTCTTCTGTTAAACAAATACGCAAGCGAGTTCAATGTAGGGATGTAAATGAAGATGCGGAGACAACCACTGTAAAGATTTTCTTGTCGTGTTTTGGTGGAATGTCTTCAAGAACAAAAAGAATCCTTAAAAGATACAACATCAACTGCGTTTTTCGTCCACCAGCAAAATTGAGAAATTTGTTGTGTTATGTCAAACACAATCTCGGCCTCAGAAAAGGCGACGTATGTAAGATCCCTTGCCAATAAAGGAAAGCTAATATTAAACAGACATGTTGTGTTGAACATCATCGGCGTACATGCCTGGGCCAACCTGATAAATCAGCGATAGTGGAGCATGTCCTGAATACAGGACGTCGCAAGCTTTACGAAAAGACTGAAGTTTTATCCTTAGAATCATAATTCTGGGATCGTGTTTTTAATGCGTACGGCGGACAGTCTTATCGACAGGGATGCCAGATTTCAACTAAGCACTGGCTAGAATCCAGCACTGCGTGCCATTAAATTAAAACAGGGGAAACAATATCGTCCTATGTATGATCCGACGCAGTGTACTGCAGAGAGTTAATTCAGCTGTTAACCACAGCAGTATCCAGCAGCACAGTCATTGGCCACAGCGCACATGCGAAACGCCTCTCTTCAGCTTTCGGTAGGCAGGCGCACTATGAGCACCGCTTGTATCCAACTGTGAGCGCCTCTACAGATATGCGAATTCCAGCTTCCGTCGCGATAAATTTCGACCTCCACCACCTACAGACGTCGAACAGTTATGTCGATGAAATATTGTCGGAACTGCTCAACGCTATCCGGCGGCAAAGCCGAGGAGTGTTTTTACATTAATAATCAATATATAGTTAGTAGCTGTTTGCTATCGTTGGAACACCAAAACATTCTTTTGCTGATTTAAGTCGTTGAAGTATTATAGAACCAAAGATATGCTTCTGACTGTCCGATCTCAGTGACCTACATGTAACAAGTGAAAAACAAACAAAAAAATTGTTTCTGACATTAAACAAAACATTGTTTTAGTATACAAGGGTGTTTTGAAAAGTTCTCGGAATTGTCACGAGAGGTGAGCGATAGCGGAACGAGTTGTTCACGTGATATTCATTGGACTGTTGCCTGTAAACACGTGCCACGTCAGTGCTCTTGGAAGAGAGCTGTGGCAGTGACGTGGCTCTGTTGTTCCTGCGTAGTGATTTGCGAAGATGGAAAAAATAAGATTCGAGCAGTGATTAAGTACTTTGTAAAGAAAGGTATGAAAACAAAGAACATTCATGGTGATTTCCAGAATGCATTGGGGGACTCAGCTCCTTCACATTCAACTGTTGCCAAGTGGACAAATGAATTTCAATTTGATCGGGGGAGCTTAGATGATGATCCGCGCAGTGTTCGGCTAAGATGTGTCTCTACTCCGGAAATCATTCCAAAAGTGCACAAAATGGTCATGGGGGATCGCCGATTGAAAGTGCTTGAAATTCCTCACGCTTGCCAGATGTCATCTGAAATGGTATATCACATTTTAACAGAAGAATTAGAAATGAAAAACTATCTGCAAGATGGGTGCCGCGACTCTTCACGATGGATCAAAAACGTGTGTCGTCGCCATGGCAAAATTACACGAACTAAAGTATGAATTGTTGCCACACCCGCCTTATTCACCTGTATGCCTCCGTCAGAATTCCATTTCTTCCCAAAACAGAAAATTTTTCTTGGTGGACGAAGATTCATTTGAAACGAAGAATTGATATCCGGAGTTCACAACTATTTTGCAGGCCTGGTGGAAATTCATTTTCGAGATGGGATCAAGCCTCTGGAACATCGTTGGACCAAATGCATTAATCTAGAAGGAGACTACATTGAAAAATAAAACAAGTTTCAGTGATGTAAGTACTTTTTTTCTATTCCGTTCCGAGAACTTTTCAAACCACCCTCGTACCTGTTGCGTACAGTTTCATATATCGTGTAGACGGCGAAGTTCACTGTGATACTGCTCAACGTCTGTATCATTACAAAGCGATAATAGTTTTGCCTTTTTATACTTGCAAATAAATAACGTTTTAACTTACAACACAATTAATTAACTAACTACAGTTTCTTAGAGAGTAACACAGCACTGAGTAATCACTGTGGAAGCTTCATACTACACGTGCTGTTAAAGATCACCCTCAACTGTTGTTGTTGTCGCCTCTTGTCCAAAGACTACCCTGTGCAAGTCTCCTCATCTCTGAATAGCTACAGCAACCTACGTACATTTGAAACTGCTTACTGTAATCATCCCTTGGTCTCTCCCTACAGTCTTTGACCGCACACTTCCCTCCATTGCCACACTAGGATTCCTTCATATCAAAGGATGTACCCTAACAGTCGATCTCTTCTTCCCTTCCAGATAATTTATACCATAAACTTCTTTTTTCCCTAATTCGACTCAGTACCTCCTCATTAGCTACTCGATCTACCCATCTAATCTACAGCAAGACATTTCAAAAGCTTCTGTTCTCATCTTGTCTGAACTCTTTATCGTCCATGTTGCAGTTCTATATAGTTTCAGAAAACAAACAGTTTCAGAAAACACTTCCCAATACTTAAATTTATATTACATATAAATAAAATCCTTTTTTTCACATACGCTTTTCGTGCTATAATCAGTCTGCATTTTGTATTCTCTCTACTTTGACCATCGTCAGCTATTTTGCTGCCCAAATAGCAAAACTCATCTACTATTATTAATGTCTCATTTCCTAATCTAATTCCTCCAGCAGCAACTGATTTAATCAGACTGCATTCCATTATCCCCGTTCTAATTTTGTTGATGTTCAACTACTGGGGTATAGTATAGTAAGAGTACTCTACGTGTTGCAGTAGAAAACCTGAACCTCCAAGTAAAAACCTTCAAATAAACCAAGGTCCAACAACTATGTTTTCTAGTGCTGTTATTGTATCGTTTCTGGAGAATTGGCGTGGATCCACTTTTCGGTTCTTGAAGGACGAGTCACATTTGATTTGGTTAGCCTTTCTCCACCCCCACCCCCAACCGTGCTCTCTCTCTCTCTCTCCCAAATGTAACTTCCATCACCTGTAGATTTAATAAGCGACAGGTGCTACGATAATAATAACAATAAAATAAAGAAGATGTTTTGTAATAGTGATAATAATCATTTGTTTTCATCAGAAGTTAGTTAAGTGCTCTAGCACAACTTCCAAGAAATCTCAATTCACAGAAGTACAGCGTACTCTGGGTACCAGAATATGGTCACAACTATGCGAAATCCACTAACGGAAATTAGGTGTTACACCTTGAAGCACCGTTTCGATATTTATCAAACTTTGCGGAGATGTTCATCAGATGATTGGTATTATTTGATTAAACTCTCATTGCGCTTGGAACTAAGAATCATCTTTACCATCTCACACGTGAATACACTCTTGTGTTCGGTGAGCCATCGAATCATACAGCCTCCGAATATAATACTGAAAATTTTCTTGTTGTGTCAGTTCATGTATATTGCTGGTTGGAAGTTGGTACGAAAGTATATATTTTTCCGTAGCACCCCAGAGATGCTCTATGGGCGACAAATCAGGGGATTAGACATGCCAGTCAAGGATCCATACATTCCTCAAGACGTTTGCGGTGTCCAGTGCAGTGTAGGGTCTGACATTATCCTGTTTTAATATGTGACTTGTTAGGCTGCTGGATAGCAGTACGAAAACAGGGTTTACCATTCTTACTACGTATGGGCAAACATTCAGCCTCTCTTCACCAATTACCATATAAGTCGTGTTGTCATATCCAGCAACTCTCTTTAGCATGATTCCAGGAGTAGGGGAGGTACTGGTCTTGAAAATTTCTGCTTCATGTCACAATCACCAGTTCGTCTATCCACACCTTCGCGTATGATCTGACCGACTGAAAGAAAAGCGACACTCATTGCTGAACATCACAGATCGCCATTCATTTACCCAGTTGACTCTGGCTGAACACAACACAAGTCTCTGTTGTCTTTGGTTCAGTGTCAGCGGTGAAAGTCACATGGCAACTGCAGAACAGAGCTCTGTTTCCATTAATGCGTACCCAGCGGTTTGTGGTGACACTGTGCTTGTGATCATCCGTCTATGTTGAAATGCGGCAAGCCAATCTGCATGCCAGTTTCATTTGAAATAAGATGGTTTCTGTAATTAGAGGATATCCGACCGGATTCCAAAAGGAATGTCTTTATTCACATGTACAGAAATACAATGACCGTAAATTCTAGGCTCTAATAACCCCATTTCCTTTTTCGTTTAATGTAGTGCTGGACTCACTTGCTTGTGAATTATTTTTTGTTTGTGAGAAGGTACAGCGTGTTGGATATGAGACGGGCTGGACAGGGAATGTGGCGAAAAAACGGGTCTTTGGCAAGAGAGCAGACTGGTGGTTCAGGTGTGCCAGAGCGCATTGTGGAGAGTGGCTGTTGTGCATCTCCTGCATCGCCTTGCCCAGGGGTCGAAATAGGGACAGGGTGCCGCAGGAGAGTGCACCTTTTCCACCATTTTCAGAGGGCCTTTGTAGATAGCCGCAAAAATAATGGCCTAGCATCATGTACTGCTCTCAGAATTTCAGTGGATCTCTGATGTGATGCTAGTTGCTGGTCATGAAAACGTGCCATTGGTACTTCAGTCAGCGAAATCACTGAGACGCTGCTGAAGCAGCAGCTTTTAGTCGCAGAAGGGAGTTCTGTGGAGTGATTGTGTCACATCGCGACGAGCTATTTTTGGCGGGATTACGCATGTAGAGAAAGCCTCGCTATGGGATTGCTGTGTTCTACATTTTTTCACAATGGGTGAACAGGCAGAGTATGGCGGGAAAAGATAGCCGGAAGTTGGAATACACCAAAAAAACTGCGGGTTTCTTCTGAAGACTTGGAGGATTGCGAAGATTATGACTTCCTCTTAAAACGTGGAGGAGTGCAGAGCTTAAGACTTTTTCAGAAGACGTGGTAGTGTTCGAACGTAAAGGATTTTTTAGAAGATGATGTAGAGTTTGCACAGAGATTTTCATCTGCAGACATAACCACTGTGGATCTTGAGTTATTGTGAATGTGGAGCTCTGTGCACCTATCAAAGTCAGCTGTATACGTGGGAGATAGAATCGGCTGGGAATGGAGTTGCAGCAGTAACAATGCGCCCTCATCTTCAGTCGAAAGCCATTCACACGCTGGCGGCATTCATCGTGTCGCTCGTGCATCATTACGTTGAGAATAAATTGCATTCTTGGACCATACTGTCATTTCTTTATGACAACCTGCCTCAGATTCAACTTTGGAGTGTTTGATGTGTCCGTTTTACAATTAGTTCAAAATGGTTCAAATGGCTCTGAGCACTATGGGACTTAACATCTGTGGTCATCAGTCCCCTAGTACTTAGAACTACTTAAACCTAACTAACCTAAGGACATCACACACATCCATGCCCGAGGCAGGATTCGAACCTGCGCCCGTAGCAGTCGCGCGGTTCCGGACTGAGCGCCTAGAACCGCTAGACCACCGCGGCCGGCTTTACAATTAGTCACCCGATCTACAACCACTGTTTTTCTTGAGAACTCACAAGCTTTGCGAGCCAGAGTTTGATAGATGTTACCTTCAGCAGAGCCTAGTTTCTCATTCAAAAAATGGTTCAAATGGCTCTGAGCACTATGGGACTTAACATCTATGGTCATCAGTCCTCTAGAACTTAGAACTACTTAAACCTAACTAACCTAAGGACATCACACACATCCATGCCCGAGGCAGGATTCGAACCTGCGACCGTAGCGGTCACGCGGCTCCAGACTGAAGCGCCTAGAACCGCACGGCCACATCGGCCGGCGTTTCTCATTCCTTCGAGTAATATTGCTAATCAATTAAGGTCACAAATAAGATTTCTAGAACTTCTGTTTGTAAATCAATGCACATTTTCTCATAATTTATGCATATGATTGATGTTTTCAGTGAATAAAACCAGGTGTTTAAATTACATATCGTTTCAATTAGCCACTTTCCCCTTACATTAATTATTCTTTGTATAAGACTGCACTTTAGAATGTACAGCTTAAACCGTTATAAATTACCGTTAGCCAAGACGGTTGTGCATATTACACTCACAGCTTAGAGTTTAAAGACGTGGCCCTAGTTGCAATTAATTTTCTGGGTTAGGACAACTCTCCAGGAGCGAGGATTTCGCAATTTGTCAGAGTCATTTGAACAATACTATGATCTTCTCTTGGTGTAGTCTTTCTGCAATGATCCGTGCCTGTCCTTTTTGCCACAATGTTGTCCTGCAACCACCTTGTCACCAGTCTTTTAGGTTTCATTGCACTGTAGGCAACTGTCTGAGCAATCTGTCGGTGCAATGCTCCCATGTCCCACATGTCAGTGATTTGACTCATCTCAAAGTCTGAAAGACGGTGATAAGCTGCACGTGCACGTATTTGCGGACATGCTGTGCTACGATGTTTTAGACACACGCTATAGTTATCGAATACTCATACCATTCTTTATCTGCGCTGAAAATATTGAAAATGAGTTGGAATAAGGATTAGATTTTAATCTGCACTCACCAGTGGCATGGAAATAGTGGAGTGTCAAACTTTCCTGGCAGATTAAAATGTGCCGGAATGGGACTAGAACCTGCGACCTCTGCCTTCCGAGGGCAAGTGACGTACCAACTGAGCTATCCAAGGACGACTCAGGACCTACCCCACAGGTTTTCTTCTGCCAGTATCTCATCTCCTACTTCCACAACTCCACAGAAGTTCTCCCGCATGCCTTGCGCGACTAACACTCTTGGAAGAATGGATACCGCAGAGACAGCTTAGCCACAGTCTGGAGGATTGTCTCCAGAATAACTTTTCACTCTGCAGTGTGTTGTGCACTGGTAATGAGTTGTGCTTGGGCAGTTCCGTCGGTACGGCACTTGCCCTCCGCAAGGCAAAGCTCTCAGGTTCGAATTCGATCCGGCACATAGTTTTAATCTGCCAGGAAAATTTCAAATCATCGCTCACTCGGCTGCAGAGTGGAAATCGTTACTCGAGTATCAGTTTAGTAAAGTTCGGTCAGCGTGTTCGTTTCCGTCGTTGCTCAGCGAGTGGGCCAAGTCGTCTCTGACAACACGCGTCGCACTCGAACTTAGCAGCTCTAGGACGGAGCTCCGCACGCGCCTCTGCGTTCCGCCCTGCGGCTGTGGCTGAGCGCCGCGCCTTGTGCCATGCGGCGCGGCGCGGGCCGCCAGCTCGGCTTAAATTGATTTCTGCATTACGCGGCCCGTAGCTAACTCAGGCCGGCTCAGCGCGTACCACCAGCCCACCACCACAGCGGGGAAGCCAACTTCTTGTTCTTTGTATATGTTTACGCCGGTCCTTCATCACGTCCCTCAGAATGAAGAGACGGCGTATCGGAGTTCTTGGTTTCCTCAAAGAAAGTCATTTTCCTGTATAGGCAATTTGCTCATTTTCACAAAAAAAAACTTGGTTTCATTATTTAGTAATAAGCTAACTTCGCCCTCTTGTGCACCGTCTAGCTACATAATAGCTAATAACGCTAGGCACCTTTTTTGTTTTAACTAAGGCTTTTGATTCTGCTGATCACAAAATATTGCTCCAGAGGTTGGACCATTATGGAATATGGGGAGTAGCTCACAACTGGTCCACTTCTTACTTTAACAACAGACGGCAAAAGGTCATTATTCACAGTGTTGAGATTGACTGTGATGTGGGGTCTGAGAGGGGTACGGTCAAATGGGGGGGTGCCCCAGGGATGCCCCAGGGATCATTGTTGGGGCCACCCCTGTTCCTTATTTATATGAATGACTAGCGGATCCGACAGATGTTGTCCTGCATGATATTTCAAGCGATTAGGATATTAAACAAAGTATGAAATGAAAGATAAATAATATAATAATTTCATTATTTGAAATAACATCAATTTTTCTAAAAACAATTCGTCATAATCAATAATGTTTGTTTACTTTCATCTTAATGCGAGTTGATGAACAATATTTTAGTCAATTCCTGAGGAGTATAAACGACTAAACTTGATGGTTTTTCAATTAGAGAACACGCCACATATAATTGGCCCTGTGAAAAGAACGAATTTTCTAGATCCAACCCATAAATCGACATGTTTGACCTTGTGACTTATTAATAGTCATGGCAAAAGCCAAGCGAATTGTAAATTGCAGACGTCTGAATGGAATGGGTGAGTCTGAAGGGATCACTGGGATTCGTGGCCAGCTTCAAGAACATTGCCCATAATTTCTTTTATGACTAATCTTGTATCGTTGCATAGCTTAGGTGCATTTAAGCAAAATGATAGGTGAGTCCATTTTTAATCGCAAGTTACGTGGTGGCGTTCCTGGTATATCCAGCGAATTCAAAAATTCAACAGGATAGTTGACTGCTTCGTCAAGATCGGTAACAGTGTCGATTGATTTGAACAATATCTCACTGCTGGTCAATGACTGTTGTATTTTGAAGTTAATAGCGTCAACATCGATACTTTTTGCGGTTAAAATAGCTCGTTCACGAAGCCACGCATGATTAATATGATTAGCTTGTAAAACAGGAAATATGCTTTCAATCAAAGCATCTTTCGTATTTACCATGTTGCAGAAATTGTCTGGCAATTTGATGGATTGTGTGTCTTCATGCAATGATATTGTTCCATTTCCAATGTTTTGAGCAATTGCTCGGAGAATGATAGTGCCAATGGATCGTCTTGCAGTTGAACACGTATATTTGTGTTAAGACGTAATGTACTGACATTTCGCCATAGATAAGATTGCTTTATCATGTGTTAATTTCATCCGCATATCTAGCGCGTGGAATAACCGGCAGTGTCTGTCTAAAATCACCGGACAGCAGCAATAAGGCACCACCGAAAAGCCTGGTATTATTATTTAGATCTTTCATCAATCTATCGAGAGCTTCAAGTGAATGCTTGTGCGCCGTAGTACATTCATCCCAGATAATAATTTTGCATTTTTGCAAAACTTTAGCCATACCGGAATGCTTTTTATGTTGCACACTGCATCTGGATTTGTGTTCAACGGCAACTTGAGTGTTGAATGAGCAGTGCGTCCGCCATCAAGCAAAGTGGCTGCAATGCCCGATGAAGCGACTGCTAACGCAGTATGATTTCGTGATCGAATGCGCTCAAATATTAGCGAGATGAGAAACGTTTTTCCTGTGAGTTGCTCATTATTTTCAACGAAAGTAGTTAAAGAGGCCGTATTGAACTGTTGTTCGCGCTGAATCTCGCTGTTAATGATGTCTTGTTGCTGGGCGGTTAGGTGAGGCCATACCAAAATGAATGAGTGGCATATTCGAAATCAGAATGCAAATATCTTCCATCTTTATTAGCGCCTCGTTATATATTTCCGGCGAAAAATCGATATTTCGATCTTGATCAGCGATCCGAATGCGATGCAGAATGTCGTCGCTCATGGAGTCTTTATATTTGTCCCAGAGGAGAGAAGCTTGAAATGGAAAACATGTAAATAATATGGGCCCCCACTTGAATGCATACACAAAAATTCATTCAAGTCGATCCAGTCGTTGAGTTGCAGTATAGATAAATAACCTAGATACCGACTGCAGCGCCATCTGCCGGGCTGATTTGTGAATCTAAAACATCCAGGGAGGCACCCAAATGCATACAAAAAAATTCATTCAAATTGGTCCAGCTGTTTAGGAGGAGTTCAGTGACAGAGACACGTACAGTAGAATTATACAGGGTGATTCAACAAGAATACCACAACTTTAAAAATGTGTATTTAATTAAAGAAACATAATATTACCTTCTGTTATATATCATTATAAAGAGTATTTAAAAAGGTTTTTTTTCACTCAAAAACAAGTTCAGAGATGTTCAATATGGCCCCCTCCAGACACTCGACCAATATCAACCCGATACTCCAACTCGTTCCACACACTCTGTAGCATATCAGGCGTAACAGTTTGGATAGCTGCTGTTATTTCTCGTTTCAAATCATCAATGGTGGCTGGGAGAGGTGGCCGAAACACCATATCCTTAACATACCCCCATAAGAAAAAATCGCAGGGGGTAAGATCAGGGCTTCTTGGAGGCCAGTGATGAAGTGCTCTGTCACGGGCTGCCTGGCGGCCGATCCATCGCCTCGGGTAGCTGACGTTCAGGTTTCATAACTAACCTTTTTCGTAGGACTCTCCGTACAGTTGATTGTGGGATTTGCAGCTCTCTGCTAGCTCTGCGAGTCGATTTTCCTGGGCTGCGAACAAATGCTTGCTGGATGCGTGCTACATTTTCATCACTCGTTCTCGGCCGTCCAGAACTTTTCCCTTTGCACAAACACCCATTCTCTGTAAACTGTTTATACCAACGTTTAATACACCACCTATCAGGAGGTTTAACACCATACTTCGTTCGAAATGCACGCTGAACAACTGGCGTCGATTCACTTCTGCCGTACCCAATAACACAAAAAGCTTTCTGTTGAACGGTCGCCATCTTAGCATCAACTGACGCTGACGCCTAGTCAACAGCGCCTCAAGCGAACAAATGTACAACTAAATGAAACTTTATAGCTCCCTTAATTCGCCGACAGATAGTGCTTAGCTCTGCCTTTTGTCGTTGCAGAGTTTTAAATTCCTAAAGTTGTGGCATTCTTTTTGAATCACCCTGTATATAAAAAGATATGCCCTTTAGTATTACGGGTCACTCTAAAATATTTTTGTTTGCTGATGACACTAGCCTGGTAGTAAAGGATGTTGTGTGCAACATCGGCTCTGTTTCAAATAGTGCAGTTCATGACATAAGTTCATGTTGTTGTTGTTGTGGTCTTCAGTCCTGAGACTGGTTTGATGCAGCTCTCCATGCTACTCTATCCTGTGCAAGCTTCTTCATCTCCCAGTACCTACTGCAACCTACATCCTTCTGAATCTGCTTATAAGTTCATGGCTTGTAGAAAATAAACTAAGGCTAAATCACAGTAAGACTCAGTTTTACAGTTTCTAACACACAATTCAACAAAACCCGACGTTTTAATTTCACAGAATGGGCTCATGATTAGTGAAACTGAACAGTTCAAATTTCCAGGTTTCCAGGTAGACAGTAAACTGTCGTGGAAAGCCGACGTTCAGGAGCTTGTTCAAAGACTTAATTAATGCTGCCGTTTTTACTATTCGAACGATATCTGAAGTAAGTGATCGTTCGACACGAAAATTGGTCTACTTTGCTTATTTTCGGTCGTTTGTGACGTATTGTATTATATTCTGGGGTAACTCTTTCCATTCTCAATTGATATTTTTGGCTCAGAAGCGGGCGGTTCGAATAGTAAGTGGTGTAAGTTCCCCTGTTCATTAGTCTGGTTATTCTGACATTGGCCTCTCAATGTATTCATTCTTTTCTGTCGTTTCTTGTTAACAATGTCGGCTTATTCCCAAGAATTACCAGTTAATAGTCGTCCAATCTGCATTTGCATCGCACTTTCTTAACTCTTACGCAGAAAGGTGTGCAGTATACTGGTGCATCCATTTTCAATAAGCTACCATAAGAATTCAAAAATCTTAGCAGTGATCAACGTGCTTTCAAATCGAAACTAAAGAGTTTCCTCTTGAGTCACTCCTTCTATTCTGTCGAGGAGTTCCTTGAAAAATTATACTGATCCCTGTGTTATATTGTTGATTGCGTTTACATAAACTTATGGTTTTTTGGGTTTATAAACATTTTATTTTATCTGTTATTACTTTTATATTGCAATTTCATCTACTGACATGACCTTGGAGATATGGTTCTCAATTAGGTCCTACGTAACAAACGTCTGGTGGCGTTGCTAACAAGAGTTTCACGCAACTGTTGTAGGTATGGACACGTTATCATACCTTTCAAGTCCATATGTAAAATGGAAAAACGCGACCTATATGTTAGTGCAGCTGTAAAATGGGCCATACACGTTTAACAGTCGTGTTCGTACTTCCAATGGCTGTGCAGAGCTCTTATTAGCCTTTTTCCCCACTGATGTGTCGACCGCACCATGCTGTAAGCATAACAGTTTTCATGGTGGTGTAGCTTCACCAGCGCATTAGAAGACGAAATTAACTAACTGCTAAATAATGGAACACTTTTTGCCAAAATAAAAGAACTGCCTACGCCGTAAAATGATTTCCTTTAAGAAATTTTCATCGACTGTGTACCATCATATAAAAAACTGACGTTATTGTTGTTCTTATAATCCACAACGGCTGTCTGACCTCTGGCTACCTTACCAGATTGGAGTTGAGTGAACAATGATTGAAGATGAAGAAACAGAGAGGATACACAAAGAAAAAGTATACACTGATGATCCAAAACATTATGACCACTGCCCCCCGCGACTTTGGATGCCACCTGGTAGAGATACGGGCGTGTGACACGGTAATAAAAGTATATAAGCGGAGCAGACATGGACGGGGGCACCCTAGGGAAGATATGGGCCGAAAATGGGGAATCCACTGAGATAAGCGACTTTTACACAGGGTAGATTATTATTACACAGAGCCTATGTACGAGTATCTCGAAAACGGCGAAGCTGATCGAATGTGGACGTGCTGCTGTCGTGCGCATCTATGAGGAGAGGTGAAAGGACAGTAGAACTACCACTAGGCTCTAAATAGTTGGACCTCCACGACTCGTCACAGAACGTGGGGTTCGGAGGCTTGTCTGCTTAGTAAAGTAGGATAGATGGTGATCTGTGGCATCTCTGCCGAAAGAGCCCAAGTGCTGGTGCACGCATAAGTATTTCGGAGCACGCCGTTCATCGTACATTATTGAACACAGATATCCGCAGCGATGATCTCTACATGTTCACATGTTGAGCAGTTGCCACGGGACCATCGGGATTCGACTGTCGATCAATGCAAACGAGTCGGCTCTTCGGGTGAATCACAGTTTGGCTACACTATGTCGATGGTCGTCTCCACAAACACTCTCATCGAGATGAACAGCAGCTTGAGACGTGCAGCGCGCCATGGGCACCGGCTGGTGGGAGCATTATTAGCTATGGGAGACATTCTCCCACGCTTGCGTGGGACGTGTGGTAGTAATCGAAGACACGCTGACTGTATATATGTATAAGTTTGCTCCTTTGCTATTTCTATGCCACTTAGCTGAAGAGCGGCGGACTTTGTTGCTGACAGCACTCGCCTGCCCGTATGGGGCAGAGCAGTGAAATTACAATAAAGATAAAAAATGGCGCAATTATTAGATCGGTTACTGCTGCTACAATGGCAGGTTATCAAGATTTAAATGAGATTGAACGTGGTATTATAGTCGCACATGAGCGATGGGACACAGCATCTCCGAGGTGGCGATGAAGTGCGGATTTTCCCATACGACCATTTCACGAGTGTACCGTGAATAGCAGGAATCCGGTAAAACATCAAATCTCCTTCATCGTTGCAGCTGGGAAAAGATCCTGCAAGAATGGGACCAATGACGACTGAAGAGGATCGTTCAGCGTAACAGAAGTGCAACCTTTCCGCAAATTGCTACAGATTTCAGTGCTGGGCCATCAACAAGGGTCAGCATGAGAACCATTGAACGAAACATCATCAGCATGGACTTTTGGAGCCGAAGGCCCACTTGTATACCCTTGATGACTGCACGCTACAAAGCTTTACACCTCGCCTGGGCCTGTAAACTCCAAAATTGGTCTGTTGATAACTGGAAACATGTTGCCTGGCCTGGCGAGTCTCGCTTCAAATTGTATCGAATGGGTGGTTATGTACAGGTATGGAGACAACCTCATAAATCCATGGACCCCGCATGTCAGCAGGGGGCAGTTCAAGCTGGTGGAGGCTCTATCATGGTTTGGGGCACTTGCAGTTGGAGTGATGTGGGACCCCTGATACGTCTAGATACGACTCTGACAGGCGACACGAACGTAAGCATCCTATCTGATCACTTGGGTCCGTTCATGTCCATTGTGCATTCCGACGGACTTGGGCAATTCCAGCAGGACAATGTGACCCCCCACACGCCCAGAATTGCTACAGAGTGGCTTCAGGAGCATTCCTCTGAGTTTAAACACTTCCGCTGGCCATCAGACTCCGCAGACATGAACATTACTGAACATACGAGGGGGGACTCAAAAGTAACCGGAATCGTAATGCTGCCCATCGTGTACTTGTAGTAGCAGGTTGCGCCGCCAGAGGATTGTAGTAGGAGCTTTACTGAGTCATTCTGCCACGCGGCGTCACCCAACAGTGAGAGGTGTGGTTTCTTCGGCAGTTCCTTGAGTGTGCGTACAGTGCAGACGTGACACGAGGAAATGGCTAGTTCTTACGAACAACGTGCGGCAGTGAAGTTTTGTTTCTTGCTCGGCAAGAACGCAGCAGAAACTGTTGCGTTGATTCAGAGAGCCTACAACGACCATGCTCTTAGTAAAACGCAAGTGTACGAATGGTTTTCTCGGTTTAAAAAGGGAGAAATGGTGGTTGAAGATCAGCCCCGTTCTGGTCGACCTTCAACTGCTCAAAACGAAGGCAACATCGACAAAATCCGTGATCGCATCAGTGAAGATCGACGTAGTACAATCGACCAACTCGAGAACTTGTCCGGATTGTCCTGGAGCTCAATTCAGCGCATCTTGACCATCGGTTTGGGGATGCGAAGAGTGGCAGCAAAATTCGTGCCGAAGCTTCTTACCGGAGATCAAAGGGATCGTTGCGTTCAAGCCTGTCTCGAAATGAAGGACGCGTTCAAAGATGATCCACATTTTTTCAACAAAATCATTACAGGTGATGAGTCATGGTGCTATGGGTACGATCCAGAAAGTAAACAACAGTCATCACAATGGAAGTCACCTGGCTCACCAAGACCAAGAAAAGCTCGACAAGTGAAATGGAAAGTGAAAACGATGTTGAAATTTGTCCCTGAAAACTAGACAGTAAACCAACAATTTTATTTGGAGGTTATGAAACGGCTTCGCAGAAGTTTGTCGCGAAAACGTCCGGCTTTGTGGGACTCTGGCGTGTGCTGCCTGCATCACGACAATGCTCCCGCGTACACGGCTCTCAGCGTTCGCCAGTTTTTGGCCTCAACGAAGACGTCTACCTTGACCCACGCGCCCTATTCGCCGGATTTAGCACCCTCGGACTTCTTCCTATTCCCGAGGATGAAAAGAGACTTGCGGGGGAAGTGTTTTGCGGATGTGGAAGACGTGAAACGCAATGTCATGAAAGTGCTAGCAGGTATCAAAGAGGACAAATTTAAAAGGTGCTTCGAACATTGGAATGAACGTTTGGACAAGTGTATTAATGCTAATGGAGAGTACTTCGAAGGAGATTAAGGTTGTATTTGAAAACAATAAAGTATATGCTTTCTAGAAAGAAATTCCGGTTATTTTTGGGTCCCCCCTCGTATGTGAGATCCCTTGCAACGTGCTGTTCAGAAGAGATCTCCACCCCCTCGTACTCTTACGGATTTATGGACAGCCCTATAGGTTTCACAGTGTCAGTTTCCTCCAGCATTACTTCGTGCTCGTGGGAGCCCTACATGATATTCGGTAGGTGTGCCAGTTTCTTTGGCTCTTCAGTGTAATTTTCTATATAATGCTCATAACAATCCATCAAAATAAACTATTTTATCGATTTTTTTCACGATTGATTAATGTCGATGTCATTGTCATTTTCAACTGCACATTCGTGAAAGGACAACAGAAATAAACTTTTGAAACTTTATTTTAAAATAATACAGAATATTTGCGCATTATACAGAACTACATAGTGAAAAGCTTATATTTAAAATTGGATTGCATAATAACCGTTGAAGCGAGGGTACGATCAAGTATAATGTTTTAAAAGATCGGACATACTGTTCATCAGACGTTCAAATTATATGATACGATTCATTTTGTTTGATACTACTTGTTTTGAACGTATGACGTATGACTAGTAGCTAAATCAATCTAGTTTTACATGTTGTACCACACTATGAAGCTTTACAAGACGTCTCTATCTACATATATACTTTGAAACCGGCTTATGGTGTGTGACGAACGATACTTCATGAACCGCTGTCATTTCTCCTCATTTCTGTTCCAGTCGCAAATGGTTTGCGGGAAGAATTATTGTTGGTAAGCGTCCGAATCAGGCTCAATATATCTAATTTTACATTCACGGTCTTTTTGCGAGATATACGTAGACGGAAGGAAGATATTGCTTCACTCTTCTAGGACCGTCCGCTCTCGGAGCTTTAAGAGACGATCATGCCGTGATGCAGACCGCCTCTCTTGCAGTGTCTGCCTCTGCAGTTGGCTGAGCATCTCCGTGACGCTTTCGCGCTTACTAAATGAACCTGTAACGGAACATGCTGCTCTTCTTTGGATCTTCTTCATTCCCTCTATCAGCCTATGTCGTACGGGTCCCAGACTCACGACCAACATTCAAATTTTATGGATGTGATTGCTTCCATTGGTTGTTCTGCAGTCGTGTAACCATTCAGTAATGACGAACAGGAGAGCTTCTGTTAAGTTTGGAAGGTAGGAGACGAGGTACTGGCGGAAGTAAAGCTGTGAGGACGGGTGGTGAGTCGTTCTTGGGTAGCTCAGTTGCTGAGACCCGAAATTAAATTTCAAGTAACGGCTTTATAGCCGGCACGGTAGCTCAGCGTGTTCGGTCACAGGCTTTAGCTACCCTAAACGGATCAACGAACAACCTGAACGAGTGTCATCGGACGTCCGCCACGAACATATTAAACGAGCAATTTAGAAGAAAATGAGATTTAAAAAAAAGTCGGTAGAGCAGTTGCTCGAGAAAGGCAAAGGTCCCGAGTTCGAGTCTCGGTCCGGTCCACAGAGTTAATCTGCCATGAAGTTTCATATCAGCGCACACTCCGCTTCAGAGTGAAAATCTCATTCTGATTTATTTTTTTTGTGTTTTTTAATATCCGGTATCGCAATTTTATTCCTATTGTTCTTTCACGTAGATGCATTTAAAATGATAACTGGCCACTCGTAACAATTTGTAACTTCTGCCTTGCTGTAAATGGATAAGTGTCCCTTACTGAATAAGAATTCTCGAGAAGGAATTCCCTCGTAGATAAATGTCAGTTAGGTATTTCTCTTTTCCTCAACCAGATTTACGCGATCATTCCATCTTACATCACTCTGGACGGATACGTTTACATATTCGATCGCGTGGACAGTGGACAGTGTTGCAATCAAATAACATCGAGCACTTTTGGCTATTTTCATGCGTTATACCAGATTACACCCGAGAATATTTTACTGGCTTTGGTTTTAATAAAAGAATGGAAATAAGCAAATAGGCCATGCGAGTATCATCTTCTCTAGCAATATTACTTTATCGTAGGAACTCACCTGAGCTCTTTTGTTTGAGTACTTTTGTGAGGCGAGGTAGATACCGGCGTTCTCCAGTGCAGAGTTGTCGAGGGGAGAAAGTGGTACTCGGCCGTAACAGAACGGTGGCACAGATTAGGCTACTCCTGACCTAATCTTGTCATAGGCTATTGTGAGAAGGCAAATTCATGTTTGTACACCACTCCAGTACAGTTTTAACTCGTGACATATACTCTGTCCAGACAGAGAGAGAGAGAGAGAGAGAGAGAGAGAGAGAGAGAGAGAGTTCACTCTCACTGTACCAAATTGTCGATTGGTAAATGGTATACGATTATTCGGAGTGTCTATACAGCTCATGTCGACTTATACTGTGTGACAAATGTTCAGCACAAACGAAAGTAAGATCTAGTGTGCTCCAAGAAATCTTAATAATATTGCTTTTGTTCTCAGCAAAACTAAGCAGTTTACCATATAAGGTCAGCAGCATTCTCGGCGTAATTGCTGTTGTCCGCAGCAGTGTATCATCTTTGGAAAATCCCAGGAAAATGCGGAATGACTTAAACAGTTTTTCCACTCGGTATTCTTTAAATATTGATGTACGGCGGATAAATGAAATAACTCGACAGTATCTAATTACAATGCCATTGTTTAAGTTCTGGACTCTGCTACGCCGTTTAAAAGAACTTTGTTCACAAACATCTACCAATTCAAGATTCCCAGCCATATGACTTGAACATGTGAAACCAATATACGGGAAGGCAATGGAAGACTTGGAATTATTAACAGGATTTTACAAAAGGGAACTGCACGTCTTAAGTGAACCCACATCTAAGATCCCAGCGGAACTTATTCTACAGAGCTGTACCTGTGTTTGGAGTCCTGGTAACGTGACATCACAGCATAAATCGATGAAACCGAGAGACGCGCTGCTGGTATCGCAACATGTCATAACTGGCCATAGTGAGGCACTACAGAGCTGTGCAGGGAACTTAAACCCACATTCGCTTACGTACTCTGAACACCATTGTGAAGTGGAGGACGGAGGTCACTTGCCATTGTACCACGTGTAAGGGGTTCCTTCCCGTTCCACACGTACATGGGGCACGGAAAGAATCATTTTTAATGTGCTCTGCGCACGCTGTAATCAGTGTAGTCGTATCGTCGTGTTCCCTACGTGAGCGAACGACATGCACGGTGTTACAGAAGGAATGGTCACTGTTCAGGGATATGACAAATTGTCATTTTAAGTAAAAAAAATTCATATGAACATATGCCATATTCCGAAAGGTTTATGAGACAATACACATTTAATGCAGATTGTTATTTTTTTGTTGTGTTATTCAATACATTGTCAGGTTTACACGGCTACATATGTATAACATTTATTTAACATTACAACATGCGTTTTACAAGGAATGAATTGAAAAATATGTAGTTCTAACACGTCTTCCTGTAAGCATTATCATACACATCACATTACAGCTGTTGCACAGTTCACAATAAAGGTTCGAATATCGCAGTGTCAACTTCAACGCATTTGTGCACTCCTGGGAGAACCAGTTGTGTTGCTTGTCTGAGTGCCTCTGCAAGTTTCCTAATGAGGACAGCAGCGTCCATGATGTGACCAAGCAGTTCATCTCGCGTATTCACCTTTCGTTTGTACGCCTCAAACTTCATCCAGCCCCATAAACAAAAATCTAATGGCATAAGGTCTGCCAACCTTGGTGGCCTGTTAACTGTACTACCACGACCGATCCAGCGATTAGGGCAAGTGTGCTTGTGTTGTTTTCTCACACGTCTGATAAAACATGGAGGGGTTCTGTCACACTGGAAGTGCATTGCAGTCTGCGTGGCCAAAGGAACGCCTTCAACGTGTTCAACAAACGAATTTTCCAAAAATGCGAGTAATTCTGTCCCGTCATTCGCTCTTCTAAAATGACTGAACCTATCAACGTGTTACCGAACACTGATCGAAAAACGATTTTGGAAATCGGTGTCCACTGTGGCGTGTGGATTTTTCTTGCGATCATCGTATTTTATTACGTGTGTTTCCGACTGCATTCAGTGTAAACGCGTTTTTATCAGTGAACAGTATTAATGGAAGTGACTGACGATTGTCATTAGACCGGTGACAAAATTTCTGTGGGAAGTCCTTACACATCCTCCGTACAGCCCCGATCTCTCCCCACTTGATTTCCATTTTTTTGGAGCCCTGTCTAAAGACAATTGTGGCCGCCGATTCGCTTCGGACGAAGCTTCCATAGGAAGCCCTAAACATTTTTTTTCATGAAGGCACTGACGCCTTGTTTCACAGTGGGATGAATATATTAACAGTTATGGCGATACCTTTCGAAATAATAAACATTTTACTAACTTTTTTTCCATGTGTTTCATTTTCATTTGACCGCTTCTTATAGAAAGAAGTCTAAGGGTTGGGTTGTTTGGGGAAGGAGACCAGACAGCGAGGTCATCGGTCTCATCGGATTAGGCAAGGATGGGGAAGGAAGTCGGCCGTGCACTTTCAAAGAAACGATCCCGGCATTTATCTGGAGCGACTTAGGGAAATCACGGAAAACCTATATCAGGATGGCCGGACGCGGGATTGAACCGTCGTCCTCCCTAATACGAGTCCAGTGTCTAACCACTGCGCCACCTCGCGCGGTTTAAAGTCTAAGGTTACTCTTAACACTGTTTGCCAGCTCCATGGAACATGAGCAAGGATCCCAACAAAATACTATGGGACACATCCGAAGTTAATTCTACATCTATCGATGAATCTCCGTCCAGGACAACGTGCTGCGTCCTCCCTACCTACAGTCCGGTCACATATTTCGTTTGGCACCACATATGAATGGACTTTCGTTACTAAGTGTTGACGTGGGACTGAATCAAATGGTTTTTATTGCCTGCATCCGTTGCTTTCAAGGTGGTTTTTATTGCCTGCATCCATTGCTTTCAGGGTGATATTTGAGAAAATCGCGAGACTGTCTCCGTGCTGGTTGGCCGGGAGGAAGTCACTCTGTTCCAGATAAGGTCATTACATTTGAGCTCCGAACATATTCTAAGACTCTATAATAAAAGGTTGTGAGAGATATTGCGGGTATCAGAATCTTTGGCTGAAAAGAAACGTTTTCAAGTCAAACACTGTTGGTTAATTTAGAGAACTTGTATCTCGAATGCACCGTGCAAAGTTTGCCATCTTCATCGTATATCTGGCGCGGAAACTATACGATGTCAAACGCATACGGAGGTATGAAGACATTTTTATCTCTCACATTCGTGAATGGAGCAGGTCAGATACAAACTACCCTGTGCCCGTGGTCGTACCGAGGTGGTTCTGCTCCTACGGCAGAGCTGCCAAAGCTGCCACCACCTTCGTCATCCCATTGCCCTCCCACCTCTGCAAGACTACGTTTTTGTAATTTTTTTTCTACGCAGTAGGCGGTCACTTTGAAAGCTGTGCACCCTTGCAGACCCGCCCACCATCTGCCGGTACGCCACAGTGCATTTACTACGCTCTGTTTCCTCGTAAACTGAACCTGGATGTCAACATAACAACAATGCCCTATGTGGGGCACTATACTTCCTCGTAAGTCGTAAATCACTTCAGGCAAATGCCGGGATGGTTCCTTCGAAAGGGTACGGCCGATTTCCCTCCCCATCCTTCACTAATCCGCTTGGGTAGCTCATATGGTAGAGCACTTACCTGCGAAAGGCAAAGGTCCCGAGTTCGAGTCTCAGTCAGGCACACAGTTTTAATCTGCCACGAAGTTTCAAGTCAGGGACAGTTTTTCACACAGTTAAATCCGGCCCATCCTTCTGGCAGCTGGAATGAATATCCCTCTTGTCCGCTCCCTCCAGAGGCTCCGGCGAACCTACAAAAAGCGAAGTCGAAATATTTTTCTAATGATGTCGACAAAATTCTGTGACAGGTCCCTGCGAGGTGGTATAACTATTACAGATTTGCAATGATAATAATACCAACTGGAAAACTGGGGGACATCCCAGGATGGAATGAAGAGACGGAGGAGTTGTGCCAGAGATCCTTGCAGAACGACGATGTCGAAATTGCTGCCGAGATCTTACAAAGACTGCGTGCAGCCTGAAGGAGGAAATGGGAAGAAACGACTGAGACATTAAGCTTCACCAAAATCGAGCAAGAACGCATCGAACCTCCTAAAGAATCCCGGAGATGCCAGTCCACCCGAGGTACAAACACCAGATGTCCCTTCCAACCAGCTTGACCCTGAATTGCATCCTTATCAAAAATTCTTTGAGACTGGGAACATACCACTTTCTTCAAGAAAATATTCTGTCAGTCGGAAGACTCTCCAAGTAATGATTCCCGCTCCTTCACAGTTGGTGAAGTAAGTTTTGCCATCAGTAAAATGAAAACAGGAAAGGCCCCAGAATTTGATGATGTTCTACCTGATAATATGTAGCGGGCGACGGATCAAAGGAGGGATGAGCCAGTTCTTTTCACATAATTATTATGTAGTATGGCCTTGTGCTACCTTAGTTCAAAACGCTAAAGTAATACTTTTGCTGAAGCCAGGTAAACCAAGGGACGAACCAGAAAGCTACCGCCCCATTTACCTCCTAAGCACCACCCATAACCTGTTCGAGAGGCTCATTTTAGCCGGACAGAACCGATACTGGAAGAACACCTACCAATGGAGCAAACTGGCTTTCGCCACAACAGAATCTGCGAAAACCAGGTACTCAGTCTAACTAGCCACATCGAAGCAAGGTTTCAACGAGGACTCAAGACGACGGTTGTCTTTATAGATCTACCCGCAGCATATGACACCGTCTGAAAAGATAGGCCACTGAATAAAATTGACCGTATCATTCCATGCCAGAAACTCTTAAGTCTCGTCAGCAACATGCTATGTGACAGAACCTTTCAGATAATAATGAGTGATAATATAAGTAGTGTCCAAAATATAAACAACAGCTTCCCTCAAGGATCAGTGTTGGTGCCTGGACTTTTCAGCTGTATATATCAGAAATGCTAGAAACAAAAGGACATAAATGTGGTTATACTGGCGACTTTGTCATAGCTGTCGAAGCCAAGCGGATGGAATATGCTGACAGCATCCTTTCCCAAGATCTTAAAGTCGCTGGAAAATACTACACTGACTGGAAATTGGCTGTCAGCACAAGCAAAATCAGAAATAACGTGTTCTCTCCTGAGTAGTAGGGAAGCCATAAAATCTCCTAAAGCACACTCCATTAACAAAGTGCTCCCTCATAACCAGTTTCCTAAGTACCTTGGCGTCTTACTGGATCGCATCCTGACCTTTAGGAAACACCTTGAAGCAAAGGCTGCTGAAGTCAATATACGCAAAAAATCCTACACAAACTGTGTTGCATCAGATGGGGAGCATATGCTATCACACTGAGAGCTTTCGTCATTTGACTTGTATACTCTGTCGCCGATTACTGCTCCTCTGTATAGCTGAGTAGCAGCCATGTAAGGAAGGAGGTGTCCAAACTACACAACACGATGCTTCTCATCAGTGGATGCATCAAAAGCAACATTGCCCAGCCTCGGCCCCGCGGAAAGGACTTCATGATCCGTCAACTGAAAAGAATTAAAAGTGGCCAAGAATTGCAAGTGCATAAGGGCGTTCTTCACACATCAGGTCTAGGTCCAGGTCAGGTCCGGGAAACCCATACTGCAACTATTAAACACAGACTGCAACATCAATAAGTAGTTGCTGACAGACTAGAGCCCTGATTCTTTGACGACTCACAGGACCACTTTGCACCCCACACAGAGACCTACTGGAGTCGAACTTCCCTGCCGACAATGGAGAAAGCTCTTAACAGGATTCGAACATCAGATGCAGTTTGCCAGAACCTTTTGTAGAAAAGAAGCAAAACCTCAACTCAAGTGTCATTGTGGTGTTCTGCGCCAGACATTGGACTGTATTGTGAGTGACTGTAGCATCGGATCGCATCCAGAACCAAAGACAGATCAGATGCTGCAACTTCCTGGCTTAGATGTTAACATTTGGGGATTATGTTTGCTGTCTATCTTACCTAATCCACTTTCAACTTTATTGCAGGTTTATTCTTAAATTTATTGTTCATTTTATTCCATGTTTTATTACGTACTTTTGTTCCTTTTAATATTTATTTTTAATTACTGATTTTAATGTTCATTCAACTGCTCATTTTAGCTTTCAATGTGTTGTTCCTTTTTATTGTTTCTTTTTATTGGTTATTTTTACTGATTCAAATGTCCAGTGTACCATATATGTCCAAGTCCTTATACCAAACGATAAAAAAAGTGGTCTTACGACACAAGAAGCTTAAAAAGTGCTGCCGATGAGCAATGGCACAGCATACGTTTGTTAACATTTGCTTTCAACTTAGATGAACAGAATACAGTTGTCAATAAGCACAAAGACTAACAACTCCCGTGATATTATTAATTGCCGCGCGGGATTAGCCGAGCGGTTTAAGGCGCTGCAGTCATGGACTGTGCGGCTGATCCCGGCGGAGGTTCAAGTCCTCCCTCGGGCATGGGTGTGTGTGTTTGTCCTTAGGATAATTTAGGTTAACTAGTGTGTAAGCTTAGGGACTGATGACCTTAGCAGTTAAGTCCCATAAGATTTCACACACTTATTATTAATTAGCCAGAGACGACTTATTCTTGAATATCTTTTTTTGTTCCGTAACAGCTCGTACCGACCGAAACTTGGTAGCAGGTGAAGAATGGTTTAAAAGGGGAGAGAGACAAAAAAAAAATGGTTCAAATGGCTCTGAGCACTATGGGACTTAGCTTCTGAGGCCATCAGTCCCCTAGAACTTAGAACTACTTAAACCCAACTAACCGAAGGACATCACACACATCCATGCCCGAGGCAGGATTCGAACCTGCGACCGTAGCGGTCGCGCGGTTCCAGACTGTAGCGCCTAGAACCGCTCAGTCACTTCGGCTGGCGGAGTGACATAGATACATTAAAATCTGTTAAAGGGAAGGTTACACTCGGAACATGACAATTACGTCAATTTTTTTTGAATGGATCCGCCTCTTGTATTTCGTGCGTAGAATATTGATTTTCTTCTTAACCTCTTCTGGCGTAATATATGGCTGGGAGAATGCGGCACCTCTGCATTTTGGTAACTGCCAGTGCTCTTTGCTTATATGGTTCAAATGGCTCCGAGTACTATGGGACTTAACTTCTGAGGTCACCAGTCCCTGCTTATATCCTTCATCGCAGTTTCCATGGCTGTGGAAACTTACGATACAGTGAGATAAATTGTAATAAAACCATTTTTCACTAAACGTAATTATGCGGCGAAGTATCAAAACAACCAACGTTCGGCATCTTGTTATATTTCCGTCAATCAAAATTTCGCTCAAACACGTGAAACACGCACTATATTTGACAAACACGCCAAACAGTACCATACACGGTCAAGTATTTGGCAGACTTAGTGAGGTCTGACAAGTCCTCTAATCGTGTAAGGGGGCCTTTAGATTCCGTAGTGCCGCAGCAGCAGAAACTCCGTTGCTGAACATGAACGAGCCGTGTCTGCGGCAGATGTGTGAACAAAGCTTACTGTTGGCACCACGGATCTGGGTTGCTACACAAACCACGTCAGCGACATACGCCAGTTCCGGCAGCAGATGTTTATGATGCTACTGTGACGGAATGACTCTGTGACAACAGCGTGCGCTTACCGTCGCAGGCCGATGGAAAGGAACACGGAGAGTATACGGGGCTCCCGAAACGGATTTTGTGAACGGATTTCCCAGTACCGCAGTAACACTTTTCTAATTCCGCAATCGATTTTCTCTCCCATGTAAATGCAACCGGTTTTGAAACGTGCTTGGGTTGACAAGTTACGTCTTGTTTCCAGAATATTAATTTAATATGGACTTACTGTGCAGTGAAGGAGAAGCAGAAGTATCACACTGTGCATGAGGCTGTCTACCTGTAATATTTAAGTGAAGAGAAAAACGATTGTGTTGACTGAATTAGAAACTGGATCAGCTGTTTTCCAGAGGCCATATTTAACTGGGTCAACAAATCCGATTCAGACCTTAACATGTAAATACATCGAAATTCAGTTTTCGCCTTTCGGAAGATGTGTCTCATGTACACGTTGTGTATGACGTACTTCTCTCTCTTAATTCTTAACCTGTTTTACTTTCTTGTTTTTGGACCCTCGCTGCCCCTGCGCCCATGGCGGGGGCCCGTCCCATCACCCCTAGGTACGGCCTTGCCTGTGCCACGCACTGTAAGATGGTTTTGCGGAGTTAAAATGTGGATGCACAGTAGAAGCGGAGTTCCGCTGCTGACATACAGTGGCAGCAGCGGCGGCGGTGGCGGCGGCAGCAGTGGCCATGTTTTGCTGCAGCCCGCATGACCCCATTAGCTGGGAGCCAGCCACGCGACCCGCCTCTGCCAAGACTCGCCAGCCACCGTAATTGCTACACAGCTACCGTGCGCCGATCTAAGCACCGAATCTAGCGCTACGCTCAAGCATTAGCACCGATCCTGCTTAATTCCGAGAACCTTGTAGAAAGTGCGCCTTATCGCTGTCTAAAAGCGTCATTTTTTCATTAACGATCAACATTTAGATAGGAAGCTATCCTTTTCGCATTCTCCGCATCTATCTCTGCAGGTTTTGTTACCACTGAACCACGATATTTCCGAATCGGGGCAAAAACTTGATAGTGGCGCCCCCCTCCCACTCGAGCGTTTGAGACAGGACGCCAAATATTAAAAAAAATAGATTTTTAAAAAATTAGCAGCGGTTTCAGATCACGAAAACTGACAACGGCCGGCAGTGTGGTATACCGACATCACGCCCATCCACCCACATCCAATGACGACGTCGCCAGAGGATGCCACGAACGCCGGTCGGTACCGATGGACTCACCAGGGCCAGTAGCCGAACTTTGTGTAGAATTGGTGCCACACAGTAATGCGACCGTTCATCGCTGACGTAAATCGTAGCAAAGAAGCAGCGTCTATAGGCCACTCGGTTGTGTGTAGGCTTGCCGTCACTTATACAAGGTGGTGGGAAACAGTCTGAAAAACATATAAGGGTGTTGCAGGGTAGGTCGTGCTGAGAAATAATTGGTGGAAAAAAGTTGGATACATTGCGCCGAATTCGAGTTATTTAACATCAAAGTTAGCAAGTCACGCTGTTGTGTGCGCAGATTCAAACAGACCGCCAGAGATGGTGTTGCCAAACGTGTTCCTCGTTTGGTTCCCTAACACCGAACGAGAGAGTGACACAAAAATACTACACTGGAAAGTAGTAAGGATCGTACGCGAACGAAAGGCTGAACAGTTTCGTGTGCTATCATCTACGCTATGAGAACAACTGACAGTAATTGGCCCTGGCGGGCTGCTTGAATTTGCCGCACGCAAAGGCCTTGTTGGCTAGCTTCAATGCTAATTAACTAGAAAATCTCGCAACGTATCGAATTTTTTTCTTGACAATCAGCAAAACCTGCCCTGCAACGCCCTCGCAAGGTGTTCAGATTGTTCTGACCGCCCTATACTACCTAGACCAGACCAAGACTTCGAAAACCCCAGACATTTGGAGTCAAATCGGATTATTTTCCCGGACACACACAGTCTGTCGACGATAAGAAATCTGGTACAAATACACCTATGACGAGTTAGTCTTAACAAATATAAATAATACAAACTTACGTAAGTAAGTACTGTAGCACTGGGATGCTATGTTTGCGGCACGGACTTGTGGTGTGAAGCGTGCACTTGCACACAATTGGTTTGCCTGCGCACAACTGTCTGATACTCGGTGTGGCGGCGCAGTGCATGCGTTCGTCAGTTGTTAGTAGCTTCTAATTCTTCTCAGTAAAGAAGTGTGATAAATATGTGTACAGGAGAGGGTTTAAACGTTCTTGTGGCTGGTTTTTTTAAGTGTAAAACGAAAAGACTACCTATGCGCCAGTGTTTATTTAGTGAACTATAAACTAAGTTTTATTAAACTCTATTTATTTCCAATTAATCTAATTCTTCCACACACATCAAATAGCCTGGTTTGTACTCCGGACAGTTGTGTAACCACACACTCTCCCCCCCCCCCTCCCTCCACCCCTGCCCCCCGCTCCCTCCCCAGGATGCCGGCAAAGCCAGAAAAACCTGGGGAAACCAGAGCGAATGGTGACCCTAGTTGTGTGCAATGAGCACAGTAAGATGGCTCGTGATGATGATGATTTATGGCGGAGGGCGCTAAACACCAAGGTCATCAACGCCAAGATGGGTCGTCGTGGAGACGTGCTAGCATGGCAAGGAGGAGTTATCTATCGTGTCTGCACATGACCACGCAAACGTCGCCAATGAAACTGCCGGGTTTGTTGTGCCAGTGGCAATCTGTTTCCCAACTAACAGAAAATGTGCTGTGAGACCGAGAAGGGGCACTCCCTGGAATACTGAGTGCAGCGTTTTTATTCATATATTGAATGAATAAACAGCAGAGGTCTCTGGCTATAATATGTTTTTTGTTATCTGTAAAATTTAGTTCTTATGACATAGCATGCCTCCAAACTCACCTACTCATTTATATCAAACAATGCAAAGTCCCGCCGCTCATGCAAGTAGTATAAAACTATGAAAGTTCCTGCTCTCATGAAACACTGGCTTAGTACGTTAATTTCTATTTCTGTTGGTTATAGATAAAGAGTTCGTTAAAAAATCAGCACTTGCTGAAATGAACAAATCTATATAGTAATATCCCAACATTCATTCGAAGCGATTACAAGAACTACATTTTGCTGTTTGCTCCTCTCGAAATAAGGATTTCGCGCTCATCTTAGCTCTGGAAAACAGCCCTTAATATATTTGTTCTATGTAAGATCAAAATCATGAATAGTATCACAAAATTCGAGTTATTTTATGGTATATTTGTCTTCCTGCTACGAACTAATTACGAAAGGCCTTTCTATAATAATCGATATATCAACGGGGAGATTATAGTACAGTATGGACTCTTCCAACAAGACTGCGTTATATTGCGGCCCCTTAAAATAACGTTACGCATCGTATCAAACTTGTCGGGTGCTAAATTAGCGAAATATGTATAGGAAACTATATAACAGAGTCTCATAATTCCATGAAACATATGAGTTTAAATGATTCAAACACACTAGTCATGTTAACGAACTAATCATTAAAGAAACTATTTTACACTTGCTTTGCGAGACTTTTCGCAGATGATGCAGTTATCGATAATGAAGTACTGTTTGAAAAAAGCTGCACAAATAATCGATCAAATTTTGATAAGATTTTGAAGAGGAGCAAAGATTGGCAACTTGCTTTAAATTTTCAGAGACATCAAATTGTGCATTTCGAAAAACTAAAAAACATAGTACCCTATGACTATAATATCAATGAGTGACAATTAGGATCGGTCATGTCATTCAAATACTGGTGTACTTCTTTGTAGGGATACGAAATGGAACAACCAAGCAGTCTCTGTCTTAGGTAAAGGATGTGGCAGACTTTGGTTCGATGATATTACGCAGACACTCTACAAAGAAAATTGCTTACAAGTCACTCGTACGCCCCATCATAGTGTGTGGGACCTGTGCCAATTCTCTTTCAAATACGAAATCCTCCTTCGAACCCGTTCTAAATAGGACTAACAGAGGATGTTGAACGTATACAGAGAAGGGTAGCACGAATGGTCACAGATTTGTCTGACCCACAGAGTGTCACAGAGATGCTGAAGAAACTTGAAGATAGACGCAAACTGTGCCCAGAAAGCCTACTTACAAAGTTCTAAGAATCAGCTTTAGGTGGTGAATCTAGGGTTGCACAACACCCACCTAGGCATCGTTCCCAGTAAGAATCGCGAGGACAAGATTAATTAAAGAGCGCACAGAGGCTTTGAAGCAGTCACTCTTCCACCACTCCACATGTCAATCGAATGGGAAGAAGCCCTAGTAACTGGTACACTGGCTTGTACCCTCTGCCACGTTCTTCATGATGGTTTCAGAATATGGATGTAAATGTAGATAACTCGCCTTCGTGGCCGAAGTTGCTGAGACGCAACGGTAGGCTGTGTTAGTTCTCGTCGTGCACGAAATTTTCCTCGCTGCCACGGTCTTGCTTTAATTCACCAACCTGTTTGTAGTTACGTAGAGAAAGGGTGTGTGGCATAGTTGATTGTGATACGTCCGTCGCACGAGAATGTTCAGCTCCGCGGTCGCTTTTGAAGTTGTCCTGTTATGGAGGAGTAGGCTATGTGTTGAGACGAAGTTGCCTCCCCTCGCTTTCTTTCACTTCATGCTCATCCTGAACAGCAACACAGGACTACACTTTACGATCACTCAGGATAATTAATCATGCGACACAGATTAGCACTTTGTAATATGGGCGTTACATTTGTCACCCCTCCAGATTCAATCTACACTCATGCTCATAAATTAAGGATAATGCTGATACAAGGTGAAACAACGCTCTGGTTGGCGGTTTGCGGGTTTAAATCACCTCGGGGTATGACCATGCGGTGCATTTGACCTGCGGTCGTCGCACTGTAGCGTTGGCAGCAGTCCACTTATGCATAGGTGAGATGGTGAATGTCAGAGTACGGTGCAGCGAGTAAGTGTGCAGACGTTTACAGACGTGCTAATGGTGACTGTGTGTTGAAAATGTCTCAGAGAACACATGTTGATGACGTTATGAGGGGTAGAAACTAGGGCGACTGGAAGCTGGTAAAACACAGCACGTCGTAGCATGAGCCCTCCGTGTGCCACAAAGTGTGATCTCGAGATTATGGCAACGATTCCAGCAGACAGGAAACGTGTCCAGGCGCTACAGTACGGGACGTCCACAGTGCACAACACCACAAGAATACCGATATCCCACCATCAGTGCCCGCAGACGGCCACGAAGTACTGTAAGTAGCCTTGCTCGGGACCTTACCGCAGCCACTGGAACAGTTCTCTCCAGACACAGTCCACAGACGACTGGACAGCCATGGTTTATTCGCCCGGAGACCTGCAAGGTGCATTCCACTGAACCCTGGTTACAGGAGAGCCCGTAAAGCCTGGTGTCAGGAACACAGTACGTGGTCATTGGAACAGTGGTCCCAGGTTATATTCACGGACGAATCCAGGTATAGTCTGAACAGTGGTTCTCGCCGGGTTTTCATCTGGCGTGAACCAGGAACCAGATACCAATCCCTTAATGTCCTTGAAAGGGACCTGTATGCAGGTCGTGGTTTGATGGTGTGGGGTGGGATTATGATTGGTGCACGTACACCCCTGCATGTCTTTTACAAAGGAACTGTAACAGGTCAGGTGTATCGGGACGTCATTTTGCAGCAGTATGTCCGCCTGGGGTGCAGTGGTTCCACCTTCCTCCTGATGGATGATAACGCACGGCCCCACCGAGCTGCCATCGTGGAGGAGTACCTTGAAACAGAAGATATTAGGTGAATGGAGTGGCCTGCCTGTTCTTCAGACCTAAACCCCATCTAGCACGTCTGGGATGCTCTCGGTCGGCGTATCGCTGCACGTTTTCAGACCCCCAGGACACTTCAGGAGCTCCGACAGGCACTGGTGCAAGAATGGGACGCTATACCATAGCATCTCCTCGACCACCTGATCTAGAGAATGCCAACTCGTTGTGCGGCCTGTGTACGTGTGCATGGTGATCATATCCCATATTGATGTCGGGGTACATGCGCAGGAAACAGCGGCGTTTTGTACCACATGTGTTTGGGGCCGGTTTTCTCAACTTATCACCAATACCGTGGACTTACAGATCCGTGTCGTGTGTGTTCCCTATGTGCCTATGCTATTAGCGCCAGTTTTGTGTAGTGCCACGTTGTGTGACACCACATTCTGCAATTATTCTTAATTTATGAGCATGAGTGAATAAGGGGCGGTCAAAAAGTTTCCGTTTGAGGGCGTTACTGCAGCATACATGCAACCCTGTGCGACTCCGATGTGTGTACATAAGCACCGACATATAAGCAAGGTGTTAGTATGATCTTCGTAAGGAAACTTTTTGATCGCCTCTTATTCATATACGTACATACTCTGCAAACCCCGAGAAGTGTAAGGCAGAGGCTACTTAGCAATATAGACAAGCTACAAACATGATTTTGTGTCACTCGTCTGCAGTCATTTTTTTTCGATTTGTGGTGATTTGTTCGAAATACGTTACACGTCCGTTTTAGCTCGACTGTGATACATTGCTACGCAGTGGAATTAATTTTAGCCGTTAACCAACAGTTTTCTGGTGATCGAACAGTAACACATGTGTACATACATAGCCTTGGGTTAAGAACGATGGGTCACAAAAGGTCAGCCCAACTGATCTAAGCCAAACTGTAAAAATGCACAGAACAGTCTTGTAAAGTACTATTATCATTAGTATGCAGATGAATAAGACAATACAAGCATTGTATTATTTCAAATCAACGCAGATTAGAAAGAGTTCAAACGTGCAGAAAAAAAGCAGCCATTCCTACGTGCATCCATTTCGCTATTATTACAAAGTACAAACAAATGAAATCATGCAACTGCAACAATGAAAACCAACAATACAAAGTTTGTTGCATTGAACATAGGCTCAGTGGGATTCAGCGTTGTTGACACAATAGTTTCGAATCACAGCAAAAAGCTGATTGATGCTATGCAGCAAGAGTGACTGCATCTGAACTGGAATGAGATTTTCACTCTGCAGCGGAGTGTGCGCTGATATGAAACTTCCTGGCAGATTAAAACTGTATGCCCGACCGAGACTCGAACTCGGGACCTTTGCCTTTCGCGGGCAAGTGCTCTATCTTTTTTTTATTTTGTTCGTTATTGATCGTTGTGTTTGGTCGTTGCGGACGTCGCAAGACATCCTATTCAAGTTCGGTGGTTGATCGTTCCATTCAGTTTTTTTATTACAGAGGCCAACCGGCTCTCTGACCGAACACGCTGAGCTACCGTGCCGGCATGCATCTGAGCTACCGAAGCACGACTCCCGCCCGGCCCTCACAGCTTTACTTCTGCCAGCATCTCGTCCCCTACCTTCCAAACTTTACAGAAACTCTCCTGCGAACCTTGCAGGACTAGCACTCCTGAAAGAAAGGATATTGCGGAGACGTGGCTTAGCCACAGCCTGGGGGATGTTTCCAGAATGAGATTTTCACTCTGCAGCGGAGTGTGCGCTGATATGAAACTTCCTGGCAGATTAAAACTGTGTGCCCGACCGAGACTCGAACTCGGGACCTATGCCTTTCGCGGGCAAAGGTCCCGAGTTCCAGTCTCGGTCGGGCACACAGTTTTAATCTGCCAGGAAGTTTTACATCTGAACTATCAAACTCTGTTGATAGTAGTATGGTACTAGTCGTGGTAATCATAAATAATTAAAGCTTAGCATACAAAAAGGAAAGATCTCAACTAACCCTTAACTCGCGAAGTGACTTTTCTGTAACGTATACCACAAGGTGGGGACTCTGGGACCCCTATGTTTAAACTGAGATTTAAGGCAAAAATCATTTGAAATTTTTAACCTATGCTATTATTTTTACAATTATTTAAGTGTTGTTTAAACGTTTCTAGTTTATTTTATTGCACTAAACAAAGCCTGCAGCGTTTTAGTATTTATTACACAAAAGCACGTAATTTTGTGTGGTTCTTTTAAATAGTACACATAAGTACTGAATTTTACATTCTGAAAAATTATACAATCTCCGTAGCAAATAAATTTACAAATAAAACTAAATTCCAAGGTTGAAAATTGCGGATAAAAATTCCACCCGATAGGTACAAAAAAAAAGTCTGTAAAATTGTGATTCATTGCTGGGAACTATATTTTTATCACCACCAAGAACACATTCGATTTTAACAGACACTTCAAGTATTTCAGTGAAGAAACAGACAGATCCCCATCACAACTTTCCTGTAGTTCTTCCTCTGAATGATAGTCTTGTTCGACAGCAGAACTGTGATCACTGTCTATTGTAAAATCGTCGTCTTTTTCGTTTATTTCTTGGTCTATATGACTGACACCTTCCTCCATAGATCGACTAACAATTTCATCAAACTCGGGAAAGTTAAAAATGACACATTCGTGCCAACATATTTTGAGCCATACGGTACCGTACTGAAGAAAATCCGGCCGATGTGGCTGAGCGGTTCTAGGCGCTTCAGTCCGGAACCACGCGACTGCTGCGGTCGCAGGTTCGAATCCCGCCTCCGACATGGATGTGTGTGTTGTCCTTAGGTTAGTTAGGTTTAAGTAGCTCTAAGTTCTAGGGGACTGATGACTTCAGATGTTATGTCCCATAGTGCTCAGAGCCATTTGAACCATTTGAACTAAAGAAAACACTTATTTATTTATTTATTTATTTATTTATTTAACCTGCCAAAATTAGGGCCATCAGGCCCTCTCTTACATCTAACCAGGCATTCTACGTATTTTACATTCATATGTTTTAGTAGGCATGTTAAACCACATATAGTACAAAAAGTGAAATAAACTATTTCAAAGGCACACTTGGAAAAATACATACACATACAGTTTATATTCGTAGATGATAAGTACTGTTATAATTAGACGTTATGAAAGAGACAGATTTTAGATAGGAGTGCTAGTAGCAGGGAGTATGAGAGAGACTGATGGTGAAGGGAGAAGGAGAATAGATACATGATGAAACATAATTAAGGAAATATAAAGGGAAAGAAGATTGCGTGGCTAATAGAGATAGATGACGAGGAAGAAGAGAAAGAAGCAAGATAGGAGACATTAGCTTTGCTATTTGACAGAGGGGAGGATTGGCCTTGTACATTAATTTAGCGGAACACGTTATGAGGATGATAGTAGGAAATGCTTCAACTTCTTCTTAAAAGCAGCAGGGAATTGAATTTTGCACAAGGTAAGTGGCAGTTTGTTCCAGAGGCGGAAAGTGGCAACTGAGAAGGAGTTTGCAAAAGTTTTTGTTTTGTGATTGGGCACAGTTAGGATACCAAATAACAGTGATCTTGTGTTTCAATTATGATGGCATGAAAGGTGTTTAATCTCTGAAGCAAGGTACTGGGGTGCTTGCGCGCCGAGGAGTCGGTGAAGTAGACATAGAGTGTGATAGTCACGCAATTTGTCCGGCCGCAGCCACCCTAGCTGGGAGTATGAAGCACTGACATGATGAATAGGCGATTGTTGCAGGTGTAACGCACACAGGCATTCATGGTTAGTTCTAACCGTCTTTTGTTTTCACTACTCATGCCTTGTTGAATCACATCACAATTGTGGAGGTTCGGTAGAAAGAGTGCTTGCACGTCCTGGGGAAATACGTTCCGAAACTTTCTGAGAGCATAGAGACAAGCTGACATCTTCCAGCACACTGCGACTGTATTCTCCGCCCAGTTGAAATGCTCATCCGAAGTAACACCAAAGCTCTTAACTGTTTTCTGTTATGGTATTGGAATACCATCGAGCAGAATAGGAGGCAGCCGTTCGCGGAAATCTGAACTTACTAATTTCTGATGGGCTATTAAGATTACATGTGCCTTACTTGCATTTAGTTTAAGCCCCAGGTTTTTCGCCTATGTCACTACTGAAGACAGATCATCATTCATCTGAGCGAGTGCAGTGTTTATATCTTCAGGTCTGATGCTTAGGTAGAGCTGAAGGTCGTCGGCATATAAATAATATTTACAGCAGGACAGAACCGACGCAATATCATTGACATATAAAGAAAACAAAAGTGGGCCTAAGACTGATCCTTGTGGCACTCCCGAGGAGACATGTTTCCAGGAAGACTTTTCATTTTCACAGACAACACATTGCTGTCTGTCTTTTAAGTAGCTTTCAAACCATCTCAGTGCTTTATCTGAGAAATTAAGCTGTTGCATTTTTCCTAGCAAGTTAGCAGTGTCAGAAGCTTTGCTGAAGTCTAGTAGCGTCAATATTGTTGCCTTTCGGCTGTCGATGGCTTATTTCAGGTCATCAGTTACTTTAATTAGAGCAGTATTTGTGCTGTGGTGTTTACGGAAACCGGATTGAAATTTGTCATATAGGCTGAATTCATGCAGGTGTTCAGTGATTTTATCATGAACAACATATTCAAGTGATTTGGAAACAGCAGGCAGTATGCTAATTGGTCGGTAATCACTAGGCAGTTGCTGATTTTCGATCTTATGGATGGGTCGAATTATGGTTCTTTTCCGTGCAGTGGGGTATATTCTGTTCACGAGGGAAAAATTTAATGTGTCAGTTAAGACAGGTACTAAGATATCGGCAACATTCTTAATCACGGTTATATTGACACTGTCATTTCCTATCGCATCAGAAGAGATTCTCATTATTGCTTTTCCTGCCGTAATTATTGTAACGTATTTTAAATGGAAGGTATCGTTTTTAGTTATCCAGTTAGGGGATTCTTGTGGACGGTAATTATCAGCCGTGTGGGTATTCAGAGGCGCAGAGAAGAATTCATTTAATTCATTAGCTTTGACATGAAAAACAGTTTCCGATTTTGCCTTTCCGACCCCCAAGCTACGGAGAGTCTTCCATAGAGTCGTGGGCGTCAGATCGCTGCATACAAGGTTGGTTCAAATGGCTCTGAGCACTATGCGACTTAACTTCTGAGGTCATCAGTCGCCTAGAACTTAGAACTAATTAAACCTAAGTAACCTAAGGACATCACACACATCCATGCCCGAGGCAGGATTCGAACCTGCGACCGTAGCAGTTCCGCGGTTCCGGACTGAGCGCCTAGAACTGCATACAAGGGAGCGAGCGTGCCTGATATTAGCATTGCGAATGTATTGTTTCACTCTGTTCCGTAGCTTTCTATACTCTTCCAAACGCTTGGGTTTCGGATCTGGCTTGAAACGCCTGTGGGCAGCATCCCTATTATTCATCATTTGACGTAAATCAGCTGTCAGCCATGGAGCAGGAGATTTTCTTTCACGGACTGTTTGTGCAGGTGCATGTTTGTCACAGGTACGTAGTTCACGAGGCACGCTCTGCGTGACTCCAACACCTATCAGTAACAAGTGTCAACAATAAACACAGAAGGCCTAACGCGACCGACAACAAAACATCGTAGGCTTGGCAAGTTATGGAGGCTGGGGGAATATAGAAACATTCCGTCACAACTGCCCTTGGAGAGCGAGTTCGAAAATTTTCGCGCGGTCTGAGAGACCACGCCTCGTGAGTTAAGGTCTAACTTGAAAAATAATTGTTTAATTACTAAAAGAGTTTTCCGAATTAGATAGTGTTTTAGTATGTTTTTACAGGACTCTATTGTTCTGCATTGGTCGAGCTGTCAACGAATGTAATGCGACGCTGCAACTTCTCCTCTACATCCGTACTCCGCAAAACCTCTGCGAAGTGCACGGTCGAGGATAGTTTCCTTTGCACCCGTTCCATTCGTCTTTGGAGCGCGGGAAGAATTTTTAGCTCCCTCTGAGCCTTCTGTAATGGGATCTGATCTTGTGTGCGTAGCCCCTACGGGTGATACGTAGTGGGCTGTTGTATAGTCCTAGATTCTGCATTTGATAGAGGTTCTTGAAGCTTTGTAAGTCTGCCGGCTGGTTGTCTTTTTTCAGGCATCTGCCTAACATGATCAAGTGGAATTGGCTCTGCCTGAAACAGAAATAGGGAAAAACGACCGCCTGTGTTCTTCTCTATTAGCGTGAATGGCCGTGACGCGGCTAGTTGAGATGCACAGCCACGGCGGTGGTGTTCATCTCGTTACTTCAGACCGGTAATGCGCAGTCCTTCCTTTGAGCCTCGATCGAGCAGCACGTCTACACTGCGTGCCAGCTACCAGCCACCACTTACGCAGTTAGCAAAACAGCAACAACTGTCATATGCTAACATGCGTCTATGGGGCATGCTGAAAAGTAATATCACCAAATTGTTTGAGTGAGAACTCTTATAGATTTTAAATAAAAAAAGTTAATCTACATCTTTATCTTTCATGTCTGGATATTTACGAGACGTGTTTTTTAAGTAAGGTCCGTTTTTTTGTAGACACTAGTAGTTCGCGCGCATACCGCAACGAGCGCGTGCGCCGCGTACCGGCGTGCCCCGGGAACAACCGTGCTCAGTTTCAGCTCTGTAGCTAACCTGTACGGTTCTGTTCTGTGCTTTCAAAATGTTTAACACTATCAACTCGCCCGCCGCGTGTGAGGTTCGCTCAGTGATACGGTTTTTGTCAGGAACGAATCTGTCTGCTGCAGAAATTCTTCGACAGATTTGCGAAGTGAACGGTGATACTGTTAGGAATGAAAGCAAATGGCGTAAGTGGGTACTAGAATTCAAAGATGGCCGTGACAACATCCATGATTAGGACCGCTCCGGTCGCCCTTCTTTGATTAAAGACGATTTGGTGGCTTCAGTTGAAGCGATGATTCGTGAGAACAGGCGATTCACAATAACAGGTCTCTCAAGCGAATTTCCTGACGTGTCGAGATCAGTGCTTTACAACATTGTTTCTGAACACCTAAAGTTGGGTCCCGTGCTGCCGAGCTCCCGTTGGGTTTTGAAACTCCTAACAGAGGACCACAAAAACCAAAGATTTGAGTGTACGATGAAGTTTTTGACTCGTTTTCACGAAGAAGGTGACGGCTTCTTGAGTCAGATCGTAACTGGATATGAAACTTGGGTTTCGCATATCACGCCCAAATCGTAGCAACAGAGCATGGAATGGAGACACACACACTTCACTGTAAAGGTGAAGGTCAAACAGACTCTGTCCCAGCGCAAAATCATGGCGTCGGTGTTTTGGGACAGGCATGGTGTTTTGTTTGTCGACTTCATGCAACGAGCTACCACTATCAATGCAGAAGCATACTGCCAAACCCTGAGAAAGCTACGCAGAGCGATTCAAAACAAAAGACACTGCATGCTGACAATGCAAAGCATGACAATGAAAGACCTCACACTGCAGGTCAGACCCGCGAGATATTGGACAGTTTTGGCTGGGAAGTTTTAGACCACCCACCTTACAGTCCTGATCTTGCGCCGAGCGATTAGCATCTGTTTCTCCACCTCAAACAACACCTCAGTGGCAACTGTTACAATGATGACGATGACGTGAAAAAGGCAGTGAATTCTTGGTTACCGGAGCAGACGGCAAGTTTTTATGAAGAGGGTTTTTCAAAATTGGTTGAGAGGTATGATACGTGTTTCAACAAACTTGGCAACTATGTCGAAAAACAGAGTGAAGTATGTACTTTCTGAAAATAAATTTATTTTTTTGAAATAACCTTTCGCTGTGTACTTATGTTCAAACGGATCTTACTTAAAAAACACGCATCGTATTTCTTAACATGGTCACCCTGGCGACGAATACATTTCACCCAACGAGAGACCGTTCGTCGATACCGCCACTGCAGAATGTATGACTTCGTTGACAAAGCCATAACCTCACCTCCGCTTGCACCGCATCATCACCGTCGAAGTGAATTCCTCGAAAGTGTACTTTAAGTTTTGGAAACAGATGGAAATCGAATAGGGAGAAATGTGGGACTGTATGAGGATGATCGACGGCAATGAACCCTAGGCTTCGGATTGTTGCAGATGTCGCGGCGCTCCTTCGTGATCTGACATTGTCCTGCTGAAGGAGAGGGTGTTCCATGTGCGGACAAACTCTTCGAGTGCGAAATTCGATTACGGTAAGCTGTTTCCCACGCACTGGCATTGTTAGTGTTACACACTGCCATGTTACACGCTACAATTCGGAATCCTCTAGAGGCACAGGGCTGTAAATAAGTAGACGTGAAGAATAAAGATGTAGAACGTCAATAACGTTTGTTTTATTTAAGAAACTTCGGAAGTTTCCACAAAAAAATTCGAAGTCAGTACTGTACAGCATGGCCTCGTACATTAGCAACGCTCTTGAGCGCCTGGCTATATAACAGGCACATCTTTCACGCCTTTCCATGTAAAGAGAAATCAGTTTCTTCTTTTCGTTTTTATAATACAATGGCATAAAGAATAATTATTTAAAACGAATTAATCATACTGTAAATTACAAATTCAGACAAATCAGTTTATGTATTCTACATCTAGAACTCTGCAAACCAGTGTGAAGTGCATCTATGGAGGTCGAGAAGAACGATTGGTTTTAGCCCCTTTAATTAATCTTTTCTTCAGCGTACTAACGGGAGTGACATGCAGGGGGCGATAGTAAATTCCTACAGTCATCACTTTCTTTGTATACTTTTACAGGATAGTTTGCTCTATCTTCAAGCGTCTGGAGATTCAATTCTTTTAGCTTCTGTGTGACGCTCACCATGGTCAAACAAACCTTTGATCATTCGTGCTGCCCTTCTCTGTAAACTTTTCAGTCCTGAGACTGGTTTGATGCAGCTCTCCATGCTACTCTAACCTGTGCAAGCTTCTTCATCTCCCAATACGTACTGCAGCCTACATCCTTCTGAATCTGCTTAGTGTATTCATCTCTTGGTCTCCCTCTACGATTTTTACCCTCCACGCTGCCCTCCAATACTAAATTGGTGATCCCTTGATGCCTCAGAACATATCCTACCAACCGACCCCTTCTTCTTGTCAAGTTGTGCCACAAACTCCTCTTCTCCCCAATCCTATTCAATACTTCCTCATTAGTTACATGATCTACCCATCTAATCTCCAGCATTCTTCTGTAGCACCACACTTCAAAGGCTTCTATTCTCTTCTTGTCCAAACTATTTATCGTCCATGTTTCACTTCCATACATGGCTACACTCCACACAAATACTTTCAAAAACGACTTCCTGACATTTAAATCTATACTCGAGGTTAACAAATTTCTCTTCTTCAGAAACGCTTTCCTTGCCATTGCCAGTCTACATTTTATATCCTCTCTACTTCGACCATCATCAGTTACTTTGCTCCCCAAATAGCAAAACTCCTTTACTACTTTAAGTGTCTCAATTCCTAATCTAATTCCCTCAGCATCGCCCAACTTAATTCGACTACATTCCATTATCCTCGTTTTGCTTTTGTTGATGTTCATCTTATATCCTCCCTTCAAGACACTGTCCATTCCGTTCAACTGCTCTTCCAAGTCCTTTGCTGTCTCTGACAGAATTACAATGTCATCGGCGAACTTCAACATTTTTATTTCTTCACCATGGATTTTAATACCTACTCCGAATTTTTCTTTTGTTTCCTTTACTGCTTGCTCAATATACAGATTGAATAGCATCGGGGAGAGGCTACAACCCTGTCTCACTCCCTTCCCAACCACTGCTTCCCTTTCATGTCCCTCGACTCTTATAACTGCCATCTGGTTTCTGTACAAATTGTAAATAGCCTTTCGCTCCCTGTATTTTACCCCTGCCACCTTCAGAAGTTGAAAGAGATTATCCCAGTCAACATTGTAAAAACTTTTTCCAAGTCTACAAATGCTAGAAACGTAGGTCTGCCTTTTCTTAATCTAGCTTCTAAGATAAGTCGCAGGGTCAGTATTGCCTCACGTGTTCCCATATTTCTACGGAATCCAAACTGATCTTCCCCGAGGTCGCCCTCTACCAGTTTTTCCATTCGTCTGTACAGAATTCGCGTTAGTATTTTGCAGCCGTGACTTATTAAACTGACAGTTCGGTAATTTTCACATCTGTCAACGCCTGCTTTCTTTGGGATTGGAATTGTTATATTCTTCTTGAAGTCTGAGGGTATTTCGCCTGTCTCATACATTTTGCTCACCAGATGGTAGTGTTTTGTCAGGACTGGCTCTCCCAGGGCTGTCAGTAGTTCTAATGGAATGTTGTCCACTCCCGGGGCCTTGTTTCGACTTACGTCTTTCAGTGCTAGGTCCTATGTACTTGACAATATTCTAGTGCCGCACGAGTGCTTTGTATATATAATCTCCTTTGTAGACTGTTCGCATTTCCCTAGTGTTCTACCATGCAGTCATTCCATTTCATATCACTACAGACTGTTACACTCAGGTATTTGTGGCAGCCCAGCAACTGTGACTCACTGATGTTATGCTCATAGTAGACTAAGTTTTTCCGATTTGTGAAATGCACAGTTTTACATTTCTGAACATTTACAGCAAGTTGCCAATTTTGCACCACTTTATAATCTTATCAGTATCCGGTTGAATATTCGTGCAGTTTCTTCACACAGTTCTTCATTGTAGATTACGGCATCATTATCGAAATCTCTGACATTACTATTAACATTCTCTGAAAAGCCAGTAACATGAAATATGGACAGCAAGGTTTCCAACATACATTCATGAGGCAAATCTGAAATCACTTCTATACCTGTCGTTGATTATCCATCTAATATAACATGCTGTGGCCTCCCCACTAAAAAATCGTCAGTACGGTCACAAATTTCGCTTTTTATCCCTTATGATCGTACTTCCGATAAGGAGTGTATTTGTAGGTCTGAGTCAAATGCCTTCCTGAAGTCAAGAAACACTACATCTATCTGACTGCCTTGATCCATGGCTTTCAGGATGTTTTGTGAGAAGGACTCGAGTTGGGTTTCACTATTTTCAAAATCCATGCTGGCTGGCATAAAGGTTACACTTGAGCTCAGAATATGTTGTAATATTCCATAACAAGGGGATGTCAAGGGCACTGGGCGGTAGTTTTGTGGATCTCTTCTACTGCCCTTCTTGGCGCTAGGCGCTACAGTCTGTAACCGCGCGACCCCTACGGTCGCAGTTTCGAATCCTGCCTCGGGCATGTGTATGTGTGATGTTCTTAGGTTTAAGTAGTTCTAAGTTCTAGGGGACTGATGCCCTCAGAAGTTAAGTCCCATAGTGCTCAGAGCCATTTGAACCTTCTTAACGGGTGTGTTTGTGTGACCTACGCTTTCTTCCAACCATTGGACACAGTTTTTTGTTCGAGGGATCTTCGGTATAAATTCGGAACAGAATGTGATAGGGATTCCGTAAGTCCATGAATTTTTGTTCTAACTTCACGATTTCAGCTGTTTCTCAACATCGCTATCACATACATCACTAGTATTTGCAGTGATATGAAAACCACGCTGATACATTACGCTTGGGTTTTCCTTTGTAAATGAATATTTGAAAGCAGAGTTAATCATCTGTTTCTGCTTTCCACCCTCAATTTCAATTCTTGTCATGTCCATCACTGTCTGGACACTAACTTTGACGTGGTCGTGTGGTAGCGTTCTCGCTTCCCACACCCGGGTTCCTGAGTTCGATTCCCGGCGGGGTCAGGGATTTTCTCTGCCTCGTGATGACTGGGTGTTGTGTGCTGTCCTTAGGTTAGTTAGGTTTAAGTAGTTCTAAGTTCTAGGGCGCTGATGACCATAGATGGTAAGTCCCATAGTGCTCAGAGCCATTTTTGAACTAACTTTGATGTCACTAACAGCCTTTAGAATACCTTCGGCTTTTGCGGAAGATCTTTTGATAATATTCTGTACTACGGTAGTTACTGAAGGCTTCACATATTGCCCTCTTCGCAGCCAAACGTGGTTCATTCAGCATCTCTCTGTCTGTAGCCATGTGTGTCTTTTTCTACTCCTATTATGCAGTAATCTCTTTTTGTAGGTGTTTCATTAGAGAGGCTGTGTAGCATGGAGGGTCCCTCCCACTGTAACCTGTTGTACTAGGTACATATCTACCGAGTGCATGGTTAATTATTCCTTTAATTTTAGTCATAATTCCTCTACATGCTCCTGCCTTGAGCTAAAAATATCATGTTCCTGATTGAGATATGACGCTACTGATCCTTTGTCTAGCATACTGAACGTATAAATCTTTGACCTTGTTTTCGTTGCCCGTTCTACTTTGGTAATCGTTGATATTTCAACTGCCTCATGCTCACTGTTACCAGTTACAATGTGGACATCCTCAAGGAGGTTAGGTATATTTTTTGCCAGTGCATCCAATACATTTTTTTCACGAGTGGGATTCCGAACTATCTGTTCTAGATAAGTTTCAGACAAGGCATTTCATTATCTTTCGCAGGACGTCTTGCCACGCTCATCACTAACAAAATTGTAACTATCCCAAATGATTATTGGATGATTAAAGCATCATCTGATTATTTCAGTACGATTTTTGAAGTTACGTACTAGCGAACTGAGATTCCAGAATGAGATTTTCACTCGGGAGTTCGAGTCTCGGTCGGGCACACAGTTTTAATCTGCCAGGAAGTTTCGAACAGAGATTCTTTCGAGAGTTCTCGTTTGCATCAAGAAGCGAGTATGGTAGTCGATAGAAGGATTCAATTGTAATTTTAGCCCACTCCTGACACTGAGTCTTGTCCAAACAACCTCACATGCAGCTTCAGTTTCTATCTCAGTGAATTTGAGTATTTCGTCTACTGCGTCAAATTCACCTCCTCGATTTCACATTAGCCTATCCTTTATATTTAATATATACTTTAATTTTCCCCAAAAGTTACGCTGCTGTCACTTTTGGGTTTTAATCAGTTTTCTGTACGTAATATTTCGTGAACTTCACCTTATCTTAGGAACGCTTCAAACTCTCGCACTTTGTTGCGAATGCGTCGGCAGGTAACCACTAAGATTTTAATACTCTTTCCTGTGTTGGAGGGAAAGAGTTCTTAGGATATTATACTGATACTTCCGTAGATCCTACAGCTATCGCATTCTAGGCTGGCTGACGAGTCCCCTAATCTAAAAGACACTTGCATGCACCGCACAAAGTCAGCCACCTGAGTAGCAGCCTCTGACGTGCTGTGCTTGCCTGACCCATATCTGTGGGAAGCCTACAGTTTTCAACTCTATGGTACAAGTTTAGGAAGTTGCAGACTATCTTGTCACAGAACCTTCACAGTCGCTGGCTCAAGCCTTCCACTTGACACAGAACCAGAGGGCCACGACCTGTTCTGTCGGAGAATGCTGCAGGTTGATACACTATGTGATCAAATGTGTCCAGACACCTGGCTGAAACTGACTTACAAGTTCGTGGCACCCACCACCGGTAACACTGGAATCCAGCATGGTATTGGCCCAACCTTAGCCTTGATGACAGCTTACACTCTCGCAGGCTACTTTCAATCAAGCGCTGGGAGGTTTCTTGGGGAATGGCAGCCCATTCTTCATAGTGCTGCACTGAGTAGCGGTATCGATGTCGGTCGGTGAGGCCTGGCACGAATTCGGCGTTCCAAAACATCCCAAAGGTGTTCTGTAAGATTCAGGTCAGGACTCTGTGCAGGCCAGTCCACTCCAGGGATGTTATTGTCGTGTAACCACTCGGCCAAAGGCCGTGCATTATGAACAGGTGCTCTATCGAGTTGAAAGATGCAGTCGCCATCTCCGAATTGCTCTTCAACAGTGGGAAGCAAGAAGGTGCTTAAAACATCAATGTAGGTCTGTGCTGTGATAGTGCCACGCAAAACAACAAGGGGTACAAATCCCCTCCATGAAAAACACGGCCTCACCTTAATACCAGCGCCTCCGAATTTCACTGTTGCCACTACACACGCTAGCAGATGACGTTCACCGGTCATTCCCCATACTCACACCCCGCTATCGGATCGCCACATTGTGTGCCGTGATTCGTCACTCTACACAACGTTTTTCCACTGTCCTATCGTCCAATGTGTACGCTCCTTACATCAAGCGAGGTGTCGTTTGGCATTTACCAGAATGATGTGTGGCTTATGAGCAACCGCTCGACCATGACATCCACGTTTTCCCACCTCCCGCCTAACTATCATAGTACTTGCAATAGATCCTGATACAGTTTGGAATTCCTGTGTGTTGGCCTGTATAGATGTCTGCCTATTACACATTACGACCCTCTTCAACAGTCAACAGACGAGGTCGGCCTGTACGCTTTTGTGCTGTACGTGTCCCTTCACGTTTTCACTTCACTATCACATCGGAAACAGTGGACTTAGGCATGTTTAGGAGTGTGGAAATCTCGCGTAAAGACGTATGACACAAGTGACACCCAATCACCTGACCACTTTCGAAGTCCGTGAGTTCGCGGAGCGCCCCATTCTGCAATCTCACGACGTCTAATGACTACTGAGGTCGCTGGTAAGGAGCACCTGGCAGTAGGTGGCAGCACAATGCACCCAACATGAAAAACGTATGATTTTGGGGGTGTCCGGGTACTTTTGATCACATAGTGTAGCTTATTCCCTGAGCAAGGTCGGTATTGTTAACCTTCTCTGCAAGTTACTGGAATGATCCAAGTAAAACCTTGGGGCCCAGAAACAAATATCGATTTTCACAATGTGCAGCTGGTTGCACCCTGCTCCCTCAACGGCTGCCGAAATAACCTCTCCGACACGCTGAATGAGGACCTCATGCACACACACGATTGAAGATGGTGTACCTTCCTATCTTTTGTTATCATTTCCCTAAGTGGTATCATTATTCGTCGCACATTTTGATTGCCGATGTTTAAGAGACACTTACCCTTTTGCGTATGCCTGACCTTGACACGGGACACAGCAAATTTCCCCACAGGTGCCGTGATCCTTTTCATTTCAGTGAAAGACAGCACCTCAGACTTGTTGTTAAGGGAGATGTGTGTACCATCCTGAGTTCTCCCTGCAGTCTGCGTCCCATGTACAGAGCGCCTAGACCTATCATTGACAAGCCACTCAGTCACATGGCCGAGTAATGACAGCTCGTTCTTCTTGTTGTGGAGACAATATCCATAAGAAAGGATGGGACTTGAGGCACCTCTAGTATATGACCGTCGGTAGCTCTCCCAGCACACCTATTCGCTGCAGCTACCAATCGATCGACAGTAGTCAGGGCGATTTCCACCTGCTTAGCACAGCAAATAATTCATCCCGTGTCCGTTACAGAACAGTAAACAAATAACTTTAAACTACGGTTCCTGATTCTTTTTTAATTTATGACTCTGATATGCTACAGCTAGCCTTTTAGAACTGAAAGGATTAACAGCGAAAACGAGATATCTGCTAAAACAACTTTGAAGTTACGGTCACTAGCAAATTCGACAATAGCGTTAATTTATGATAAATGCAGACAATGTACACTCGTATCAAAAGCGAAAGCTAATATGACACGATACGTTACCTGTTCACAGTAACTGTATGTAAGAAACGCAAGGAAAATTCTCATAAGACATACTTTTGCAAGCGTCCGAACATTCTCAAAAATATATCTTTTTTCATGCAAATACACAATGAAATTAGGGCACGACTGCGTTTGAACGAGGGTACTGTTGCCAAAGGTTTCAAAAAGGAACAGTTAAGTTTACAGCTGACGATATGGGACAGTTTTTTCGTCGCTGTGTTCGAAAATACGCAATGTATCATGATACCCACAAGTATTGACACAATCAATGAAAGATTATACGAAAATCATTCAACCAGTAAAATATTAGAATCTTTTCAAACTGGACATATCTGGCACACACAGTCTCACACAAAGGAAAATTTGGAAGTCGGCTTACATATGTAAATAAACGTGCGAATTGTACGGACTTTTTAGTTAGCTGAATTTGTGATACCATCTGTACTGACGTGCCAAAGACGAACACCTCAGCGTCAGTTTATCACAGTCAAAAACTATGAAAATTGTGGAGCACCAACCAATAACGTCTTCCGCATGGGCAGACTAACAGTGCTTTCCCTCAGAAAGTTGGCTACGTCTGGTATACATTGTGTAACGGAAATGTACACCAAGACACATTCCTCATACGTAGACGAAGAAATTATGTTGCACGAAAATGAGTCTGAAAACGCTTTCATTCCATGTTACAACTCATTTTCTCCAACTCATTAATCATGGCAAACACACACGAACAGCGTATCACACAACTCTTTCTGACGGGGGATGTTCAATATGTCCTCCTTTGGGATTGATGCATGCATCAACCCACTGTCGTAGTGAATCTCGGATGCGCTGATGTATCCCTGGAGTATTGTGTATGGTTTCACAGCCTTCCGTAACATGCGCACAGAGACTCTGAACATCTTATATTGGGGTTCCATACACAAGAATTAATAAAAGTCCAGTGGGTTTAGGTCCGGAGAACGTTGAGGCCAGGCAATTGGTCCATCTCTACGTATCCATTTGTCACCGAATCTGTTATTACCTGCCCTCCACGCTCTCCGGACCTAAACCCACTGGACTTTTATTTGTGGGGCATTTGAAATCTCTTGTGTATGGAACACCACTACAAGATGTTCAGAGTCACCGTGCCCGTATTCTGAAAGACTGTGAAACCGTACTCAATACTCCAGTGACACATGAGCACATCCGAAATTCACTACGAAGGTGGGTTGATGCACTTAGCAATGCCCACGGAGGGCGTACAGAAAACCTCCTGTACGAAAGAATTGCCTTTGGTATGATGATGTGTTCTGTTCCTGTGTTTTTACCATGGTTAACGAGTTAGAGAAAATGAGTTGTAACATGGATACAAAGCGTATCCAGACCCATGTTCATATAACATTATTTCTTCGTCTACGTGTGGGGAATGTGTCCTGCAATTTTTATCCGTACATTTTTGTTACACCCTGTATATCTGAGTGCTATCTGTTCTGTCGGACGAGTCCGACTGATAGAAACCACTCAGATATGTAGACTTCTGTACGAGAGCCACGGCTCCTTGTCGTTTTTTCAGTTCGTCCTATCGCCAGAACTCCTACAGGAATCAATAATTTGCGAGTAGGGGCTAATGAACAAGGAGCACTGCATTTGCAGCATGCGATAAGTTTCAAATTTTAGTCCTTCAGGGACCGTGTCAGGATAGCCGAAACATTTAAGACAACAGCTCATGAGAATCCGGGTTCGACTCCCATGTCGACAAAACATTTCGACTTTCGCCATTGCATTATCACAATGCCCTGTGAGGCTGGAAGTCACGAGTTTCCCATCAATCCTTTACCTTTCTTCCCCCCTCCTCAATCTCATATAAATTATAAATTCTGATGTCATATTTTGTTGATTTTGTTGTTGTTGTTGGATCTTCCGTCCAAAGACTGGTTTGATGCAGTTCCCCACTAGTCTATCAAGTGCAAATCTCTTCGTCCCTGCATAACTGTGTACTGCAACCTTCTTACTGTATTCGAGCCTTGGTCTCTCTCTGTATAAGTCGTACCCATTACTTCCCTCCATTATCAAATTGACGTCTGTCTCCTATCAACCGACCCCTTCTTGTTGTGTGACAAATTCGTTTTTTCCTTAGTTGGTCCGCAGCTCGTGGTCGTGCGGTAGCGTTCTCCCTTCCCGCGCCCGGGTTCCCGGGTTCGATTCCCGTCGGGGTCAGGGATTTTCTCTGCCTCGTGATGACTGGGTGTTGTGTGATGTCCTTAGGTTAGTTAGCTTTAAGTAGTTCTAAGTTCTAGGGGACTGATGACCATAGATGTTAAGTCCCATAGTGCTCAGAGCCATTTGAACCTTACTTAGTTCGATTAAGTACTTCCTCATCATTAACCTAACCTTCAACACTCTTCTGTAGCACCACATTTCAAAACATTATATTCTCTCCTTGTCTGAAGTGTTTATTGATCCACTTCCGTACAAGGCTACGCTGCAGTAGAATACCTTCAGAAAAGACTTCTTAACTTGTAAATTTGTGTTATGTGTCATCAAATTTCTCTTTTACAGAAACGATTTTCTTGCTATTGCCAGTTTATATTTTATATCATCACTAATTTGACGATCGTCACTTATTTTGTTGTTCAAATAGTGAAACTCGTCTACCACCTCATTTACTACCTCATTTCCTTATCTAATACACTCAGCATCGCCTGATTTAGCTCACTACGTTCCATAACCTTTGTTTTTATTGATGTTCAGCTTTAAACTCTTTTCAAGATACTATTCATTCCGCTCAGCTGCTATTCGAAGTCCTCTGCCGTGTCTGACAGAAATACGACGTCATCAGCACACACCAAAGTTTTTATTTCGTCTCCTCGAAACGACTCCTTTGTTTCCTTCACAGCTTACTCAATATACATATTGAATAACATCGGGCATAAGCAACAACCCTGTCTCACGCCCTTCTTGGATACTGACTCCATTTCATGACCTTTAACTTAAAACTGGAGTCTAGATTCTCTATAAGTTGTGCATAGCTTTTCGCTCTTTGTATTAGATCCCTGCTACCTCCAGAATTTCTAAGACTATATTCCAGTCAATACTGTCAAAATTTGGTTGGATCAATATCGCATCGCGTGTTCCTGCTTTTCTCTGGAAATCAAACTGATCTTTACTGAGATTCGCCTTTATCAGTTTTTTCTATTCATCTGCAAATAATTCATGTCAGTATTTCGAAACTATGACTTATTTAACTAATAGTTCTGTAATGTTCGCACCTGTTAGCACGTGCCTTTTATGCATTTGGAATTATTATATTCTTCTAGAAGTTGGAGGATATTTTGCCAGTTGCATGTGTCTTACGCACCAGGATGAACAGTGTAACGTCATACAATGCATACATTTAGAAACAACTGGGAGAAAAAACGGGAAGTTTTTCACGTTCGTCAAAATGGTTCTGAGCACTATGGGACATAACATCTATGGTCATCAGTCCCCTAGAACTTAGAACTACTTAGAGCTAACTAACCTAAGGACATCACACAACACCCAGTCATCACGAGGCAGAGAAAATCCCTGACCCCGCCGGGAATCGAACCCGGGCGCGGGAAGCGAGAACGCTACCGCACGACCACCAGATGCGTATTTACACTCGTCCCTTACGACTGGACTTACTAAGAGGTCGAAAGAAGGCAAGAGCAAACGACCTCTACCGTGGCTCCATAACGGCAGCAGTGCGAGTTTCTGACGTTGTTCCAAACGACCATTGATAAGTATGACACTGATTTCGACAATGATACACCTGCTAGGAATCGACACTCGCGTATGGACCAAAAGACGAACGACCAGCGTTAAGAGATCAGTCTACGTATTTCATTCGGAAGCTGTTGTGTTTGTATGTACATCGTCGTCCTTCTTGCTAGGACTCGGTGCTCAAGGATACTTCGATAAAAACCTATATGCCAAGGGGAGGGGTGGAATTAATGAGTACTTTTTCGTTTCCAATCGTTCGTGGTATGAACCAGCAAAAAATTTCTCGTCCAGGTTTACGATATCCTATACATAGTAAAGAATGTTAATGAAAGCTTCAGGCAGCGATAGTGTCATTAAAATATTTAAAATGTATCTAGGGAAAACACACCTCCTATAGTCTGTATAAGAAGTGCAACACTAACTGCCGGATGAAAAATGTAGGAGTTCTCATTTCTTAAACTAACGGTGCAAGATAGTAAAACAGCTTAAAGATCGGAATAAGAATCAGTATAGAATCCAAATAACCTTTCGCGGTGCACACAAAAAAACACAATGCTTCTTGATAACATGTGGAGCTTAATTTTGTTATCTGACGTATGAAGAAGTCGTAATTTGAGATATAGATAAAGTGGAGATATTGCCATCAAAATACACTTCGATAGAGCGCGGAATGAAGAAATAAACACCACATAGAAGTATTGCGATGGGGCCAATACTACACACATCAAAAAAAAGTTTTGCATCCGTCCGGTTCCCAGAACTCCTGAAGATAGACGTTGACTGTGGATATTGTATCACAGACACAGTCCCTTTGGCTGTTCAGGGATGTCACTAAACCCACCCAGGGATGTAAACAACCATGCATGAGCAGCACCTATTAGACGGAGAGGGTTCGACAGCCGATAAGTTCCAGTCATTCTACCAGGAAGGAGGTACACGGCACGTGTTGTCTGTAGTTCAACCATGCCCAGACGATCAATACCGCGGTTCAATCGCGTCCGCATTGTTACTTATGTGCCAGGAAGGGGCTCTTAGAAGAGGGAAGTGTCCAAGCGTCTCGGAGTGAACCAAAGCGATGTTGTTCGGACACGGAGGAGATACAGAGAGACAGGAACTGTCGGAGACATCCCTCGCTCAGGCCGCCAAAGGGCTACTACTACTACCGCAGTGGACGGAGGAACCCTGACAGCAACGCCACCATATTGAATAATGCTTTTCGTGCAGCCACAGGACTTCGTGTTACGACTCAAACTGTGCGCAATAGGCTGTATGATGCGCAACTTCACTCCAGACGTCCATGGCGAGGTCCATCTTTGCAACCACGACAGCATGCAGCGCGGTACAGATGGGCCCAAGAACATGCCGAACGGACCGCTCAGGATTGGCATCACGTTCTCTTCACCGATGAGTGTCGCATATGCTTTCAACCAGACAATCGTCGGAGACCTATTTGGAGGCCATCCGGTCAGGCTGAACGCCTTAGACACACTGTCCAGCGAGTGCAGCAAAGTGGAGGTTCCCTGCTGTTTTGAGGTGGCATTATGTGGGGCCGACGTACGCCCTGGTGGTCATGGAAGGCACCGTAACGGCTGTACGATACGTAAATGACATCCTCCGACCGATAGTGCAACCATATCGGCAGCATATTGACGAGGCATTCGTCTTCACTGACGACAACTCGTGTTCCCATCGTGCACATCTTGTGAATGACTTTCTTCGTGATAACGACATCGCTCGACTAGAGTGGCCAGCATGTTCTCGAGAACATGCCGGGGATAGATCGAAAAGGGCTGTTTATGGACGACGTGACTCACCATCCACTCTGAGGGATCTACACGGAATCGCCGTTGAGGAGTGGGACCATCTGGTCCAACAGTGCCTTGATGAACTTGTGGATAGTATGCCACGATGAATACAGGCACGCATCAATGGAAGAGGACATGCTACTGGGTATTAGAGATACCGATATGTACAGCAATCTGGACCACCGCCTCTGAAGGCCTCGCCGTATGGTGGTACAACATGCAATGTGCGGTTTTCATGAGAAATACAAAGGGCGGAAATGATGTTTATGTTGATCTCTATTCCATTTTTCTGTACAGGTTGCGAAACTCTCGGAACCGAGGTGATACAAAACTTTTTTTTATGTGTGTGCTTAAGAATAACTAGGGGACCTGTGCGAAATTTTCGTATTTTTATGGTTTTGAATATTGACAGTGTAGCCGTTGGGATATGAGTAGTTGAGGGAATGAAGAGAAAAAAATCTTTATAAATGAACGAAACGACGTGAAATAATGATGTCGAATTTTTGATACATTCTTGTGCATACAATTTCGTGCATACAATTTACAACAAATTCCTTACAGAGTATCGCAATACCTCGGTGTAAACGATATTTGAAGTAAGAATGTAATCTTCGTGTTTTGTTTCTTTTTCTTTTTCTTTAACGGATACAAAAATTCTGGTAGACTTAGTTATCCTCGAGAAGTTTACACAAAATTGACCGCAAGTAAAGATGGGATTTGGTAAATGCAATCCTGTTCTTTGAAGCATTTGTCTCTGTGACTTGTTTATAGTGATAAACGCAATTTTAATGGGCAGTTGCCTTCTTGTCAATTGAAAAGGGAAGTTTGGATCAGATGGTGTTAAGTTTATTTCTGGTATAACAACAGTTTTCCCGGTGTCAATCAGCTGAGCATTGATTATAAATTTATTGAGTTTTGTTACAACCTTGCGTTCTCCACTGACTAAGTCCTGTTTAGGGTTCAGATTTCTCATCAGTATGACAATAATGTTTTTCTTTAGCACTGTATAAGTTTATGTGGTGGTAATCCTGAGCGGTCTAATGAATGTAAGAATTCTACCGCAATTCTTAAAGCACTTTGTGCTTTATGTAATCACGTTAGGCCGTATCAGCAAGAGGTATATCGCAATTCAAGGTGACAGAGACAAATATTCTGGCAGACTGAAGTTCAAATCGCCGTCGAGCAATCTATATTTAGGTTTCCCGTGGCAAATTGTTCCTTGGGAAGGACACGTCTAATTTTCTTCCCAGCCTTCCCCAGTTGTGCCTTGAGTTCAACCGCTAAAACCTGATGTTCCTTGGCAGTTATAAATACTTTGTTTATTTTTGATACCAGCTTCTTGTCAATTGAAAAGGTATGTTTGGATCAGATGGTGTTAAGTTTATTTCTGGTATAACAACAGTTTTCCCGATGTCAATCAGCTGAGCATTGATTACAGATTCATTGAGTTTTGTTGCAACCTTGTTACAACATATGTGTTAACATAGGAGCACCCACTCACTTTCTCACAACGCTAAGTTTTCTTTCCTGGCTTGTCTGTTGGACTACGATATCGAAACAATGCGTGCCAGTATACGATAAGATAACTTACCAGTTAATTTATAAGAATACTGTATGAAACTATACTGGATAACTAACCAGAAGCAGCGCCCTAGATAATACGTCCATCGATATGGAGCTTGGGGTGGCGTCACAATATGGGTGATATTTCCCTGGACTGTACCTGCACTAGTCTGCAACTCAAGTGATTTACTGTATATCATCAACAGTCATGTATGACAGATTTTATATTTTTCTTCCCTCTGCTCCATCATTTGTCAGTGTACACTCTAAAATTAAAAAAAGCGATGCTGCACGAAGTAATTATCCGAATGGGACGAAAATAGGTAAATATGATGTATATGTGCAGACAAACAAATGACTAGAATTTCAGAAACATTCGATACCTATTCAGAGAAACAGCTTCACAAATTGAGCAAGTCAGTAACGCGTTGACCCACATCTGTCCCTTACGAAGTAAATTACTCACTTGCCATTGACTGACAGAGTTGTTGGACGTCCTCTTGATTTACATCGTGCCAAATTCTGTACTACTGGCGCATTAGGTTGTCAAAATCCCCAGAACCCTGCCAGTAACGCTCCAAACTTTCTCAATTGCGTAGACAAAGGCGACCTCGCTGACCAAGGTAGCAAGCACGAAGAGAAACAGTAGAAACACTCGCCATGTGCGTGGGGCATTATCTTCCTGAAGGTAAGCCGATCAAGGCTTACCGTGAAGGGTAACAAAACGGGTCTTAGAATGTCGTCGACGTACCTCTGTGCTGTAAGGTTGCCGTGGATGACAGTCAAAGGGGTCCTGCTATGAAAATAATTGGCAGTCCAGACCATCACTCCTGGCTGTCGGGCCGCATGGCGGGCGATAGAAAAGCCGTCGGCACACGGACCGTGCATCCGAACGTTGAGCGTTGAGCATGCCGAGTTTCTGACGTCATAGAGTGGAATAGCTCGTTCGGGAGTCTTTCCGAACGTGCAGAGCAATATCTAGTATGTCAGATATTCTGAGCGTGCGTCTGAGCGTTGACCAATGAGATGTCACAACGCCACCTACGTCGCACGCACGCCGTCTCCCTTCAGTACAGAATTGTGAGGCGCCATATTGGCATTCATTTCAAGCCTATATGCATATATGCCGTTTCTGAGCACCAGCAAATTGAGAATGACTGGAAAGCCCGTTGTTAACTGTGTGACTGGTTCCAATAAAATAATGAGAAACATCATATTCGTGGCAAAAGAATTATTGTAACTTGCGTATTGAGAGTAGGGTATTTGAAGGAAGCAGCGACACACTGAAGATCCACCCAAAACGCATTGTTCTTGGTACAATTTCTTATAATTAAATTTCAATTAGTAACATATCTACGATTAAGGTTTTCAGCAAGGGAGAAAATACTGTGACGAGAAGCAAGACGCATGCTGTTGGTTTAATGTAATGAGTAGCGTCACTGATCTGTCAAGAGTGGTGTTCGCCTTTTGACACTTCCAAATTTTTTTCCTAATATTCGCATTTTATTAGGTTCTGATACTTTATTATTAGTTTAATATAAGTATATACTATAATATTTGATGTTATGTAAATATAGGTTCACCTTTTTTGAGATTGGCTTAATCTATAGGACAGCTTGCGCTACTTGTATAAAGATATTTTGCTCCTTTTTCTTTTCGCTTCGTAATTCACATGTTGCAAAGATTCTGCTACAGGGTAGGAACAGTGATCAAGTAAGACTGACCTTGGGGTTTTACTAAAATGTGGGAATGATAAATTAATGTTAATCTTATGCGGAGAAGTATTCCAAATTTGTATCGCACTGTTTGTAATGGAACTTTTATAAGCCTGTGTCCTTATTGACTGGACATGGTACTTTCCTTTTCATGGACGATGGAGGAAATGTGCATTTTAATAGAGCTAACGTGGGAATTTTACGCGCGCCCGTTGAGTAAACAGTGTGATTTACGAACTAGAAACATCCCTAAACTGCCGCTGGAGTGCGTTGCGATCGCGCATACCACGTTGGGACCCACGTATCGTATGCACAAGTCGCATCGTTCCTGAGCGTTGAACTTGGCACGTTCAATGTTAACGTTCGACAGCACGGTCTGTGTGCCGACGGCTGAAGAGTGGTATGCCACCGCTGACAGCAGTGTCTCCAGACGCATCTACGCTGTCAACGAGCTCAGTTCGAAGCGGGACTCAGCACTGAAGACAAATCTACTCCAGTCATTAAGATTCCAGGCCAATGATCTGTCTGGAGACGCCCTGGACAGCAGTGGGATACAAACCTGATTGTCTATACGGTCCGACAACCAGGAGTGATGGTTTGTGGTGCCATTTATTTTCGTAGCACGACCCCTTGGACTGTCATCCACGGCAACCTTACAGCACAACGACGATATTCTACGCCCCGTTTTGTTGCTCTTCATGGTAAGCCATCACAGGTTTACATTTCAGCGACATAATTTCCTCCACACAAGGCGAGAGTTTCTACTGCTTGTCTTCGTGCTTGCCAAACTCTATCTTGGCCAGCGAGATCGCCGGATCTTTAAGCAATTGAGAATGTTTGGAGCATCACTGGCAGGGCCCTCCAACAACCTCGGGATTTCGATGATCTAACGCTCCAGTAGGACAGAATTTGGAAAGATGTTCATCAAGAAGTCATCCAACAACTCTATCAATTAGTATCAAGCCAAATAATTGCTTGCATAAGGGCCAGATGTGGACCAACACATTATTGATGTACTCATTTTTTGAAGCTATTTCTCTTCAATAAATCACCTAATTTTTCTGAAATTATTATTATTCGTTTTTCTGTACATGTATATCACATCTATCGATTTCCGTCCCCTTCTGATATTTCCTTCATGGAGTGCTGTTTTTTCTATCTATATTATTACCTTTCAAGAAATACTACGCTCAGGTTATAGACACTGCTACATTCGTGCGGCACTTTTGGCACTGGCGCACTTTTGGGACTGTCTATGTGTTTGTCATGCTGGATCAGGACGGTTTATGACGCTATTCCCAATTCACTGATTTATGATCCCCTCACCCCCTTCTCCCACCCCACTTGTCCTATTGGTGAAAACGGCGGGAAATTAAAATCCGAGATGAGCATTTGTTCTTTTGGATAGGGAAACTGCCATAGACTGCTTGGTTGCCAGATTTCCACTCTCCCAGATACAATGGGCTACACCTGGGATCCAGGATTGTGTATTACCTTGCTATAACCAAATCCCATTCCCTGGCTGGTTGAAAGCAGAATTATCACAAGAGAAGTCTTTGTGTGTTACACCACCCACACTGGTTGTAGACTTTTCTGAATGAATTGGTAGCCAAGATCCTATCTAACCTGTTAATTTTAGGCCTCCTTACACTTCGTCCCAAGATCAAAAAATGCCAGACAATCGAATATGGAGGCCTCTCTGATGTCACAAGATGGAGGACTGGGAGACACAAGCCAGTCCAAAGTGTTGTACAGGTCCACCAATCCAAAATGACGATCCAACATGATGGACCTGGGGACGCCAGATTTCTTCCCCTCAAGTTCAATATCAACAGCGGAATTAATTACAAGTTCTTTAATTATGCTCACAGTAATAGGGGACTGTATTTTAGGATTTATGCAGTTGCACTGTACCACCAGGAGAAAGGAAATGTATTATTTGTAGACAGTTACAGTATTTTTATTATGAACATTTACAGCTGTACCCTGCCTGCCACTAGTGCTCTCATCTTTTGTGGGAGATCTCTGCCTCGTCCCTGCTGTGCATGCCCATGCCACACCCACTTTCCTACAACCCACCAAATCAGTTCATTGCACTGCACCCCTCCTTCCCAAAGGCAGTATCTGAGACATTTGATACATCCCCCACTGTCCCTGTCAATTTAAATCTGTGAGTCAACCTACAATGGCTGTATCTGAGAATTTTGGAATTATCTGTGTCATCTACACATATATCAAAATTAATAAATGGGCAACATAATCTGTTAGCAGACTGTGGAACCCTTTCTCCTTCTAGTCTCGTGCGTATGACCATATATGTGTGTGAGTTGCGTTTGCGTGAGTCTGTGTGTGTATGTTGTCTATTCTCGATGAAGGCCTTGTTGGCTGAAAGCTCACTTTTCGACAGTCTTTTTGTTGTGCCTATCTGAGACTCAGCATCTCTACTGTATGGTGAGTAGCAACTACCCTTTTCACAATATTGTTACACTGCATCCTGAGTTTTCCATTGTTTGGTTTCACCTTCCTTCCTACTACTTCTAGGGAAGAACCGTGGTAGTGCAGTGCTACTGCATGAAAACGACAAAATTGTTCAGAAAAATAATGTCCCAATACCCTCTGCACATAACACATGCAGTGGTTCTGTGGCTGAGGCTAGATTACCCATTGTGATGGTCCTATGCACAAGGACGGAAGGGAATTGGGCCACCATCTTGGATTGGTGAACATAACATACTTTGGACTGGGCTCGTGTATTCAGCTCCACCATCTTGGATTGTGACATCTCAGAGGCCCCCATCTTGGATTCTTTGACCCCAGGAGGAAAGATAGTGAGGCCTAAAATCCTAAGGTTAGATGGGATCTTGGCTGTCAATTAATTCAGAAAGAACTGCAGCTAGCATGGCACACAAGAACTACTCTTGGTTTCCAATTAATTCCACTGTCAGCCAGCCATGCAGAGACCGATTTGATTACAGCAGGCAATACATAATCCTCGACTACATGTATATCTGTATTGCATCTTCGCGAGAAATCTGGCACCCATGCATGCTGTGCCAGTTTCCTTAACCAATAGGTCAGCTGCCCGCCTTGGATTTTGAATTTTCCACCATTTTCCACCAATAGGACAAGTGGCCTATAGGTGTGCAGGAGGAGGAGTGGGGCAGAAATGGGATCATAAATCAAGGAAGGGGGAGGGAGGGTCATAATCATCCTGAATCCTCACGACACAGATGTAGAGGGTTCCAAAACTGCGCCATTATGCCCAAAACCACGCTACTCTCAACTTAGCTCGTTTCATATTTCACTAGTGCTTAGCGTACATTGCAAGAAAGAATTCACCTTAAAAGTTGGCTCCAAACTGTGTACCTGTAAGTATCATCAGACATTATCTCTCTGTTGAACATAACAGTGATTTCCTTTGCCGATTTATCGTAGCACTAAGATGGAAGCTGTTGCAATCTGGCGCTACACGTTTCAAAGTTGGTAAAATAATAATAATAATAATAAGAGAGCAAAGAATTGTGTGATCCACTGAAGATGAACTGCATTTCTGAAAGCCATTTGACGAAATAGACGATTGATAAGTCATAACAGGTTGCTGGCATTTCTGCACTATTAATGACAACAATGTCAGGGCGTTATCTGTGGAACTACTAAGTAGAATTCGATTCTTCTACAAAGCAGCCATCTAACACTTTTTACAGCCTAAGAATACGGGCAGGATGACGACATACGTAAAGAATGCGAATTAACTATTTTTATCAAACGGATAGATGCTACAATTATACAACTGGAGTGATGGAACTGATCTCGTGGGAATGTTGTTTCCATGAATTGGACTGCTAATGTAGTGCCCACAGCTCTCTGACTTGACATGATCAGTATTTTACTACATAATGAGGAGACATAACTCGGACAGGAGTCTGCTGCATAAGAAGTATAAACTGGGCACTGAACTACTGCATAACACACCTGAAAGTTAAGTCCATGTATCATTCAAATACATCTCCAATGGTATGTTGTCCATTCTGATAAACATGGAGAATATGGGACACAGTCATATTTAGTCCTCAGAAACATAATACATGACTAATTTTGTACATCATTTACAGCATAGAGAGCTTCAGATAAAAGTTAACATGCAGTTATCACAGAACATCTCACACAGAAACTAAAAAATAGTCTACATATTACGAGGACACATACTACTGCTGAACATGTACAGCTCACCACTATCTCTGAGTTTCACACTCCTGACTTTCATGTACTCCTTCCATTTTACTCTCGCTCCTTTCATGTACGTAAAAGCCACCTGTATTTCTGTGCTCAGAAGGACCAAGTCTGAATTCTATATCTGAATCGTTTTTATCCATTTCAAGACAGAAACTGGCCTTTCTACATGAACTGTTGCACGTGGTGCAGTTACAATATTAATAACGGCAACTTCAGGTTCGTTTCCCTCATTAACACACTGTCTTTTAGGGATGTTTGTCAAGGAAACCTTAAAATGAGTAAAGTACAGGAAGTGCACTCTTTAATCTGAGAAAATCAAAGGTACCCTTATGAATTTATTCACTTAACTTTCACCTAACCTTTCTGGCCTGAAGTAGTGGGCTCAAAAAATGGCTCTGAGCACTATGGGACTCAACTTCTAAGGTCATTAGTCTCCTAGAACTTAGAACTAGTTAAACCTAACTAACCTAAGGACATCACACACATCCATGCCCGAGGCAGGATTCGAACCTGCGACCGTAGCGGTCTCGCGGTTCCAGACTGTAGCGCCTAGAACCGCAGGGCCACTTCGGCCGGCTAGTGGGCTCACATTTCATTCTTACTAATAGATCAACACACAAAATCAGTTGTATACTTTCTGGAATGGTGCAGTGGACGTGGCCAATAAATACAGTCAGATTTCTACAAAAAGGTAACACATTAATAAGTTTATTTGCAATATGCATACATAATAATTGAGATATACGTAAATTTGAAGTGTTGTAGGTCCTTCTGTGATGCTGAGTTGTACATATGGTGTCCCTCATAAAACCTGCACGCTTCATGTACTCGTAGTCGAACTGCTTGTGAAGTGGCCGACACCATCTCGAGAGTTGGCTACACTGCATTTTATTGGAAAGTTGAGTGTAGTTGTGTAATTGTGCGTCAGTTGCTGTGAGAAGCTCGTGTTGTTGAGCAGTTACAGTAATGGGGTAGTTTGCGTTACAGTAACGAATTGATATTGTGGATTGTTACATAAAGACAGGCCCCATCAAGGAATGCAGATAAATGTTTCAAGTGAAGCTGTCTGGTAGGAAACTCCCCACGACCAGCGTTATTCAAGAACTGTACAAGAAATGGAGGGCTGAGAGATCCGTTCAGAAACTGCAGAGGAATAGGCGACCGCCACTGAGCATCCCTGAAACTGTAGACAGAATTCGCATAGACATTATGTACATGGCGTCATCGTGTACTAAAAGGTATAAAATTAAAGGCCTATCGTGCTAGTGCGGTGCATGAGCTGAAATTTGTAGATCATTGTAACTGACTATTAACATCAACTGCTAACGGTTATTTGGACCTCCTGCTTCTTTGCATGTCAGGTGAGGAGTGGTTTCATTTGTCAGGTTATGTAAGCACCCAGAATTGCCGATAATAATTGCAGGAAACCCATACATTCTTCGTGAAGAACCTCTCTACTCAGAAAAGATAGGTGTTTTGTGTGTGTTGTTCGGCATGTGCATTATTAGCTCCATATTTTTCAATTGCATCTAAACAGTGCCACATATCTAGAGACCTTTGACTCTTTCTATGCACAATTATGCAGTATTCCAACAAAATGGAGCAACCACAGCATGGCAAATGTCACGAACATGTTCCCTGAAGACTGACTGTCAGTAGAGGCCTCTGGTCACCACAGGTTCCCGGACTTACCATCAAGTAATTTTCATCTATGGGGCACACTAAAAAGCGAAGTGTATCCTGACAATCCTCGCACTAAAGACGATCTTAAATGGAGCATTACTAGAGAAATTAACATCATGCATTATTGTGTCATGCCTGTGTCACCTGCTATTTTGCACACTTTTAATCATTTAGCGTTGAAATCATATTGTGATCTTCATTGATGCTTTCTACATCTACATTTATACTTCGCAAGCGACCCAACGGTGTGTGGCAGAGGGCACTTTACGTGCCACTGTCATTACCTCCCTTTCCTGTTCCAGTCGCGTATGGTTCGCGGGAAGAACGACTGCCGAAAAGCTTGCGTGCGCACTCGAATCTCTCTGATTTTACATTCGTGATCTCCTCAGGAGGTATAAGTAGGGTGAAGCAATATATTCGATACCTCATCCAGAAACGCACCCTCTCGAAACCTGGACAGCAAGCTACACCACGATGCAGAGCGCCTCTCTTGCAGAGTCTGCCACTTGAGTTTGCTAAACATCTCCGTAACGCTATCACGCTTACCAAATAACCTGTGACGAAACGCACCGCTCTTCTTTGGATCTTCTCTATCTCCTCTGTCAACCCGACCTGGTACGGATCCCACACTGATGAGCAATACTCAATTACAGATCGAACGAGTGTTTTGTAAGCCACCTCCTTTGTTGATGGACTACATTTTCTAAGGACTCTCCCAATGAATCTCAACCTGGCACCCGCCTTACCAACAATTAATTTTATATGATCATTCCACTTCAAATCGTTCCGTACGCATACTCCCAGGTATTTTACAGACGTAACTTTTGCCAGTGTTTGTTCCGCTATCGTATAATCATACAATAAAGAATCCCTCTTTCTATGTACTCGCAATACATTACATTTGCCTATGTTAAGGGTCAGTTGCCACTCCCTGCACCAAGTGCCTATCCGCTGCAGAGCTTCCTGCATTTCGCTGAAATTTTCTAATGCTGCAACTTCTCTGTATACTACAGCATCATCCGCGAAAAGCCGCATGGAACTTCCGACACTATCTACTAGGTCATTCATATATATTGTGAAAACCAGTGGTCCCATGACACTCCCCTGTGGCACGGCAGAGGTTACTTTAACGACTGTAGACGTCTCACCATTGAGAACAACACGCTGTGTTCTGTTTGCTAAAAACTCTTCAATCCAGCCACACAGCTGGTCTGATATTCCGTAAGCTCTTAGTTTGTTTATCAGGCGACAGTGCGGAACTGTATCGAACGCCTTCCGGAAGTCAAGGTAAATGGCATCTACCTAGGAGCCTGTATCTAATATTTTCTGGGTCTCATGAACAAATAAAGCAAGTTGGGTCTCACACGATCGCTGTTTCCGGAATCCATGTTGATTCCTACACAGTAGCTTCTGGGTTTCCAGAAATGACATGATACGCGAGCAAAAAACATGTTCTAAAATTCTACAACAGATCGACGTCAGAGATATAGGCTTACAGTTTTGCGCATCTGCTCGACGACGCTCCTTGAAAACTGGAACTACCTGTGCTGTTTTCCAATCATTTGGAACCTTCCGTTCCTCTAGAGACTTGCGGCACACGGCTGTTAGAAAGGGGCAAGTTCTTTCGCGTGTGGGTGCAGTTTCCGGACGTTCTACAAATCGATGATCTCCCAATAGATGTAGTAGGTCTACGCATACGATTGAATTCAGCTATGTAGTTCTCAACTGTACAGCGCCAAGGAACAGATTTAAAGCGTCGTCAGCTTCACGCGAATTTTCCTTCACGATAATTCATATAACACAGAGAATTTTATCATAGCTGGGTACTGCAGTATATACACTCAAATGAAATACGCACAACATCGCAGCTTTAAAGTGTCATAAAACAAGATTGTTCCTCACGTTAAGTTGGCACTCGACTTGCGATACTGTGTAGCATTTTCCACACTGGTCCGAGCTTAGGGAGTAGGTTCTGAGATACGTAAACGCGAACTCCATCCACAGGCCCTGGCAGGGCCATCGGTACCGACCAACCAGCATGACGTCATTGGTTGTGGTACGGAGGGGCACGTATCGCCAAGGCACTCTTCTGGCCGCAATGAGTCTGGAGGCTCAGTCAAGCAGGTTCTCATCTGGCATGGCGGGGGTGAGTGCAACAGATTCCAGTCTTCCCAATAAAGAAAAATCCCTGGCAGCAGAGTCTGTGCAAGATACGACTGCCAATGCGCAGTGACCAATTTTCGTCCAATGCGCTGAGCGAGCTCATTCGTTTGTTCGGAAGGGGAGGCCGAGCAATGATTGTTCCCTTTCGACCCTTCGGCGATGACAGAATCAAGGCGCACGCCCTGCAATCTTTGTCAAGCGATTTTATAGGAACTATTGGGTACAAAAAAATCATTTTTGCATTTCTTACAGCTTTATATGTCAGCTTCATGATGCTGCCCCCATCATTTCGCTAATTGCTGCATTTACTGTGATATTTCGATGTAAGTGAGACACTACGCAAAATTCGAAAAAGTTTGCAATGAAAAATAGGAGTCGATATGATTTTGCGTTTGGTGCACATTACATAATATGCTATACCACATGAAATTTAGCTAACACATTGAGTTTTTCCATAGACTTGGTTGGAGGTCTCTGTCTGCAACCAGTCTCGAGAAAACTGATATGATGTAGTTCGTGCGACAGCGTTAAAGCCAGAGTGAAATATCCACAACATTCCTCATATTTCATAACAGTTTGAGATATCGAAATGAGATTTTGGCAAATGATAACAGGCAAAGAGGGGAGTATTTTTCCATATGGTTATTGTGCAAAACTTCGATATCAGCCCTGTTATTCCGTTGACTATAGACTTTTCCATGAAAGAATATAATTTTTGAGGGTCATCGATATCGGGTGAAACGAGAAATGCTTTTGGTTTTGGAACAACTTAAGACGTTACTCGCTTATTTTTGTACCGAGGATGTGCTTTTCATAAGGTATTGCCCTTACTTTTCCTCAGTTCCTCACTTAATGAATCACTCTTTCAGCATTGTCTCGCAGTTGCGTCTGCACAACAAGTTAGTGCGGTGACACTGTGTAAACTCTGCTGTGTTTTGGCAAAAGAAGCAGATTTTAACCCGACAACAAGAGAAATGTGTAGGTTTTACTCCAAATTCGCTACTCTTGGCACTTCTCTCAAAGTCAAAAATGGTTAACAAGTCAGGCGAAAATAAATTGCAGCTTTTCTTGCATTTTCAGCGGAATTCTTTTTAGATACTAGCCAAAACAGAGGTGACAGACTTTTTTTGAATAGTTACCATGCAAGTGTGGATATGAAGGGGCTCCACTTATTATTTATAAAAAATATGAGCGTAGGATTCAGTTCAGAATAGTACTTTTCCTGCTTCGTGGTATTTCCCCTACTACTCCCGCTGCAACCCCGATCACTACCGCTTTCCTATGCACGCCCTGCCGATTGCGTATCTACCGGCCACATTATTCTGCATGCACACCACTTTAAATCGAACCCATGTGCTCTGCATGGCAGTCAACTATGGTGGACTCACAGATGTGTGAATGTTCCAAAAGTTTTTAAATAATATAAGCCATCACATTGTCCTGCTAATCTACATCTACATATACATGGATACTCTGCAAATCACGCTTAAGTGCCTAGCATAGGGGTTAATCGAACCACCTTCAAAATAATTCTCTATTATTCCACTTTCGAACAGTGCGCGGAAAAAAGAACACCTATATCTTTCCGTGCGAGCTCTCATTAGCATTCGGAGGAGGAAGATGGTGATTGAAATTTCGTGGGAAAATTCCGCCACAACGAAAAACGCCTTTGCTTTAAAGGTGTCCATCCCAAATCCTGTATCATGAACGTGACAATTTCTCCCCTATTTCGGGGGCCTACAACACTACCTTCGAATCGGCAGAAATCACTTCTGTTTTACGCGATGACTTTCCGTCAGTTACTACGATCTATGACCTCTCTGACAGGAAATCACGAATCCAATCAAACAATTAAGACGATTTTCCATAGGCACATAATTTCACTACAAGCTGCTTGTTCGGTACAGTGTCAAAAGCCTTTTGGAAATCTAGAAATACGGAATCAATTTGAAATCCCTTGTCAATAGCACTCAACACTTCGTGTGTGTAAAGAGGTAGTTGTGTTTCATAAGAACGATGTTTTCTAAATCCGTGTTAAGTGTGTGCCAATAGACTGTTCTCTTCGAGGTAATTCATAATGTTCTAACACAATATTCGAGTATGTTCCAAAATCCTGCTGCATATCGACGATAATGATATGGGCCAGTAATTTTGTGGATTAATTCTACTGCCTTTCTTGAATTTGGTGTGACCTGTGCAACTTTCCAGTCTTTGGGTACGGATCTTTCGTCGAGCGAGCGGTTTTATATGATTGTTCAGTATAGAGTTGTTGCATCAGCATACTCTGAAAGGAAGCTAATTGGTGTACAATCTGGACCAGAAGACTTGCTTTTATTAAGTGATTTAATGTGTTCACAACTCTGAGGATATCTACTTCTAAGTTACTCATGTTCGCAGCAATTCTTCTTCGAATTCTGTAATATTTACTTCGTCTTCTTTGGTGAAGGAATTTCCAAAGGCTGTGTTTATTAACTCTGCTTTCGTAGCAGTATCGTCGAGAGTATTTCCATTGCTGTCACATAGAGAAAGTCTTGCCACTAGCATACTTTAAATACGACCAGAATCTCTTTGGATTTTCTGCCACGTTTCGAGATAAATCTCGGATTGATACCTGCGCTAAATTCAGAGCTTCTGTAAAAGATCGCCAGTCTTGGAGATTTTGCGTTCACTTAAATTTGCCATGCTTTTTAAATTGTTTCTACAACGGTGTTCTGCCCTGTTCTGTATACCAAGTGAGATCAGCTCCGTCGTTTGTTAATTTATTTGGTATAAATCTCTCAGCTGCTATCGATACTATTTCTTTGAATTCAAGCCACATCTGGTCTACACTTACATTATTAATTTGGAAGGAGTAGAGATTGTCTCTCAGGAAGGCGTCACGTGAATTTTTATCTGCTTTTTTGAACAGGTATATTTTTCGCTTATTTTTCGAGGATTTGAGGGTTACAATGTTCAGTCTCGCTACGACAACCCTGTGTTCACTAATCCCTGTATCCGTTTTGATGCTCGTTATGAACTGAGAATTATTTGTTGCTAAGAAGTCAAGTGTGTTTTCACAATCATTTACTATTTGCGTGGGCTCATGAGCTAACTGCTCGAAATAATTTTCATAAAATGCGTTTAGCACAATTTCGGATGATCTTTTATGCGTACCTCCGGAATTAAACATGTATTTTCGCCAACATATCCAGGGTAAATTAAAGTCACCACCAACTATAAGTGTATGAGTCGTGTTTTAAATTAAACTCAATTTCTCTTTGAACCTATCAGTAATTGTATCATCTGAGTTGGGAGGTAAAAGGAACCAATTAAAATTTTATTCCGGTGGCCAAGAATGACCTCTGCTCATACTAACTCACAGGAACTATATGCTTCAATTTCGCTACAAGATAAACTACTTCCACCAGCAACAAACACGGTCACCGCCAGGTGCGCTTCGCTTATCCTTTTGGAAAACCATTCTTCGCAAAAATTTCAGCTGAACTTATCTCCGGCTTTTGCCAGCTTTCAGTGCCTATAACGATAGGGGCATCAGTGCTAGCACATGGAGCCCTGGTACTTGTCCAACATAGCTGCGGCAATTTACAGCTGTTTTAGCAATGGTTCCTGTATCTATGTTCTTCCTGTGTTCGACGTGCACCCTTTGAGACTGAAGCCCTCTTTGTACTTCGCCGAGATCCTCTTACTTAAAAAAAAACGCCCAATCCACATCACAAATACCTTGCTACTCATGTAGCTGCCTGTTGCGTGTAATGGACTCTCAGATCTATTCAGCGGAACCCGAAACCCAACCACCCTATGACACAAGTCGAGGAATCTGCAGCCCACACGGTTGCAGAACCGTCTGAGCCTCGGATTCAGACCCTCCACTCGGCTCTGTACCAAAGGTCCACAGTCGGTCCTGTCGACTATCCAGCAAATGGTGAGCTCTGGTTTCATCTTAAAAGCAAGACTGACAGGCTTTAACACTTCTGTCAGCTGCTTGAAACCAAAGACAATCTCTTCTGATCCAAAGTGACACACATCATTGGTACTGACGTGAGCCATCACCTGCAGTTAGCTACACCCTGTGCTCTCCATGGCATCTGGAAGGACCCTTTCCACGTCTGGAATGACTCGACCACTGTAGCTTTTGAATGAGTGACCATACGGGTCTGCTGAGTGCTGTTGACAAGTGGGATGCATTTGTCCCCTGTGAGCTCAATTGAGGAGCTATTTGAGTAAGAAGTAGAGGCTCCAGCTACGAAACCTGACAGGAGTTGGGAGAGCGGTGTGCTGACCAATGTCCCTCCATATCTGATTCCAATAATGCCTATTGGCTGAGGACATAGGCTGGTCGGTACTGGTGCGTCCTCTGAAGAAGCCTGTTTAGACGGAGAGAGAGAGAAAGAGAGAGATTACGTTGTCCTGGATGGCGAGTATTCATCGGAGACAGAGATATCGTCAGGAGCGCTCCTAGAAAGTGTGTACAGACTGCCCTTGCTCTCTCTCTCTCTCTCTCTCTATATATATATATATATATATATATTGATGTGTCGACAGAAGTGCCGACACAGTGTTATTTTGAGGGGGCCGATATTCACGCTATAAGCTCACGCAGAATATCGGGAAGTCTGAAACAGGACGCTCAATGAATGCTATAAAGAAAAGTACGTTGCTTTTGGAATACTTAACTTTAATCCATCCTTGTTGTATACATCGTTCTTGTTGAGGCATGCTTTAGACGATAATTATCAATTGCTATGTAAGGCTAATGGCGCCTTGCTAGGTCGTAGCCATGGACTTAGCTGAAGGCTATTCTAACTATCTGCTCGGCTAATGAGCGATGCTTCGTCAGTGTAGTCGCTAGCAATGTCGTCCGTACAACTGGGGCGAGTGCTATTCCGTATCTCGAGACCTGCCTTGTGGTGGCGCTCGGTCTGCGATCACACAGTGGCGACACGCGGGTCCGACATGTACTAATGGACCGCGGCCGATTTAAAGCTACCACCTAGCAAGTGTGGTGTCTGGCGGTGACACCACACACACACACACACACATATATATATATATATATATATATATATATATATATATATATATATATATAAGTGATGTGGAAGCATCAATATGCAACCATTTGCTGATGACGCTGTATAGTACGGGGCTGAGTATTATTAAAATGGCAGTAGGAGAAGGCAGAATGACTTGGACAGGATTGCTGTTTTGTGTGGTGAATGACAACTTGCTCTAGAAGTCGAAAAATGTAAATTAATGCAGATGAGCAGAAAAATCAAGCCTACAGTGTTCGAATATAGTATTACTGTTGTGCTTCTTAACACAGTCACATCTTTTAAATATTTTGGCATAACGTTGCAAACGTGATGTTATTGGCGATTTTTTTTAAACGAGCTGAAGCTGGGCTCACACACATAACTAATGTGGCCCCACAGTTTGTGGCTTTCTATAGTGGCGTAACGAGATACCGTCCATACAGCACACCACAAATTGTTGCACGGCTTTCAGTACGGCGTCAGTTGAAATCATATGGGGAGGTGTGAATGTTAAAGTGCAGGTTATTGCATTTCAGCTGTGACAAAGTTATATACAAAGAAGACGAAATCCAAATGTTGGATGCAAATATATATTTCGCACAGGGACAAATCAGAGATGAAAATGCTATCTACAGTGACAAATTAACCAACAGCTGGCATGTAAATGTCATCGTATTATATTTACTATAAATTTATTTTTTGATCATTTAAGCTGACGGTTTTGATTACTAATTTTCATGGTACAACACTGATATTACGAAATGGATTGATATGAAAAATAGAATTATACTATCAAAAAATTCTTTAGTAATCAGATACGTTCAGAGATATCTTCAGATAAAAAAAATATAATTTAAGTAAGAAGATTAACCCAAGTCTGGCCAAAATTTATATGGAATCGATCGTCTCGGTTAACATGTGAAAATTCCGAGGAGGCTAGGTTCATTGCACCAAGCAAACGTAGGAGTGAAATTGATAATTTTGAAACCTGTCTATAGTTTGCTACTTGGCACACCACGCCACGTCTACTCGTTGTCTTACGTGCACATCTACAGGCATTTTCTGCAAACCACTGTGAAGTGCATGACAGTGGGTACTTGTGCCACATGTTAGGGTTTCTTCCAGTTCCAATCGTGTATGGACAACAGGAAGAACGACTGCTTAAATACCTTGCGCATGCCGTAATTACTCTAATTTTGCCTCCACAGTCTCTGGAAGGGTGATGTGTAGGGGGCTCTAGAAGATAACTAGATTCTTCTCTTAATTCAGCTTCTACAAATTTTGAACGTAGCTTTTGTGGGATATCTGTCTCCGAGAGTCTATCTTCAAGAGTCTCCTAAGCCTGGACAAAAAACGTAATGCAATTGCATGCCCACAACATGCAGCTCAGAATGCAATGAAGTTATTAACTCATCCCCAGAGGTTCCTCTCCTCATTTGCTAGTGAAGCGTGTCACAGTTTATATCCCCACAGAGCCCCCCCCCCCTCCAGCTTATAATACGGAGCACTGGAGGAAAAATGTAAACTATGTCACTGTTAGCCCGCCTGGCTACCCTCGTGGTCTGAAGGCATGCCGGTCCCCAGCACGAATCCGCCCGACAGATTAGTGCCGAGGTCTGGTGTGCCGGCCAGCCTGTGGATGGTTTTTAAGGCAGTTTTCCATCTACCTCGGTGAGAATACAGGCTGGCTCCCCTTATTCTACCTCAGTTACACTGTGTCGATGATTGTTGCACAAACACCATTTCCATGTACGCGTACACCATAATTTTTATACCATCCAAACATTTGGGGTTACACTCGTGTGATGTGAGATGTTCCTGAGGGGGAGGGGGGGGGGGTTCCACTGGGGGCCGAAACATAGAATAACCCTGGGTTTGGTGTGGGGCGGCGTTGAGGTGGGTGAACTGCTGTGGCCTGTTGAGGGGTTGTGAACCACTGAGGGCTATGGCAAGACGAAGCCTTTCCGTCATTTCTTGGTCCCCTGTTCAATACATACATACGTATATGTCATTGTTTGGCTGGACCAGCGTGCACATGTTTGTATTACCAGCTGTGTCATGGCTGGTTGCTCTGTAGGGCACACCTGGACCATTTCTCGAAGTTGTGCCATATTTCGCACTTGTGCTGTATAGCTGGTAGGGGAGCAAGTGACACAGAGAAGTGGTGGCAGTGTGGTCACCTCTGCAACAGTATCTGCTTCAGCCTGAGGCAAGACTGTAGGCGGTGAACTTGTTAGGACCCTCAGGCAGGTAACGATGAGGACACCATCTGCTGAAAGGGGGTATGATTCAGAGGTACAGTTGATGTTGCTGGGTAGAGTGTACACGTGGTTGAGGAATCAGATGCATGCAGTGTCACCTATCATAGTGTCTTCATTGGGGGCTGTGAGACACAGATCTCTATTAACCAATTTGATGGCGATGTCCTCATGGTTGAAGTTACTGAGATTGAGACTAATGATGACAGGAAGGGCTGTATTGGGATGGGTCAGGCACTAGGTAATGGGCAGTCATGTCATCACTGTTTGTGGGATTGTCCTGTGACAGGCATTTGTTTATTATTAATAAGAATATGGAACACATGTGTGCCTCTCTTAAGAGGTTTGGAGGGTCTTGTGTATGGCACCTGTACTGCCAGTTGGGCTATATCATACCACAGCATGTCTTCACAAATAGAAATTGCTTTATGTATGAAGACCTTGGGCGCCAGTTGTGGAGCAGGAGGTAGCACATGAATATGTCTAAGGTGGTCTTTCACTCATTGAACTACTGCTGGGAGGTCCGTATGCTTGGGGTCTTGTGTAGGTAGAATGAAATCAGCAGGAGGCACCAGTGACTTCCCATATAGTATTTCAGCGAGGGACACTTGTAGATAGTCCTTGAGTGGTAATGTGCTGTGATGGTACTGTGTTCTTTTTTTATTTTACACATCTTGTTCCGTAGGACCAAACTGAGGAGCAAATCTCCATTGTCATGGAACATGACAGTCCACAAAATTGCAACGAAAAAATAAGAGATAAAACAAAATGTGTATGAATCCTAAAAAGAAGTCGAACTATAAGTTTATGTAAATGCAATCAACAGTATAACACAGGAAACAGCTAAATTTTTCAAGTAAATCTGCAACTGAATTAAGGGAGTGACCCAAAAGGAAACTCTTCAGTTTAGATTTCAAAGTGCATGGATTACTGGTAAGATTTTTGAATATTTGTAGTAGCTTACTGAAAATGGATACAGCACTGCACAAGAGTAAAGCTTACTGAAAATGGATACAGCAGAATACTGCATGCCTCTCTGCACGAGAGTCAAGGAAGTGCAATCCAAATGCAGTTTGTATTTCTCCCTAGTATTAACAAAGTGAAAGCTCCTAATTCTTAGGAAAAGGCTGTTATTGTTAACAAGAAACAACAGTAAAGAATATATATATTGAGAGGCCAAAGTCAGAATCACCACACTAATGAACAGAAGTTGACAAGAGGTTTGTGAACTAACACCACTTAGTGCCTGAAACAACTGTTTCTGAGCCAAAAATACCCTTTGAGAATGGGAAGTGTTACCACAAAATATAATACCTATGTCATAAGCAAATTAAAATAAGCAAAGTTGACTAGTTTTTGCATTAAACTATCACTTACTTCAGATACTGTTCTAATCGTAGAAATGGAAGCATCACGATATTTATTAGTTTATGCACTTTAAAATCTAAACTGTCTATTTGAACACCTAGAAATCTGAACTATCCAGTCTCCTTAATCATACACCAATTCTGTGTAATTAAAATGTCTGGTTTTGTTGAACTGTGTGTTAGAAACTGTAAAAACTGAGTCTGTCTGTGATTTAGCTTTAGTTTATTTTCTACAAGCTATGAACTTATGTCTTGAACTGCACTATTTGAATAGTGCCACAACTGTACACAACATCCTTTTCTACCAAGCTACTGTCATTAGCAAACAGAAATATTTTAGTATCGCCTGTAACACTAGAAGGCATATAAGTTACATAAATAATGAACAGGTGTGGCCCCAGCACTGATCCCTGGGGCACACCTCATTTAATCGAGCCCCACTTGGACCTCACATCATAGTACTGTCACATCTCAGTACTGTGGAGAATGACCTTTTGCTGTGTGTTATTAAAGTAAGAGATGAACCAATTGTGACCTACTCTCTGTATTCCCACTTTATTCCACATGATATTCTTATCCCACTATCAGCCAGCCAGATTGCCTTTTTTGCTAGTTCCCTGTTTAAAACGTTGTAATGGAAAGCAACTTTGAAAGAGCATGAGAAATGTGTTAAGGAAAGCATTACATTTGTCTCCATGTTACTAGCACTATAAACGAAAAAACTGGTAGAAGCCGACCTCGGGGAAGATCAGTTTGGATTCTGCAGAAATGTTGGAACATGTAAGGCAATACTGACCCTACAACTTATCTTAGAAAATAGATTAAGGAAAGGCAAACCGACGTTTCTAGCATTTGTAGACTTAGAGAAAGCTTTTGACAATGTTGACTGGAATACTCTCTTTCAAATTATAAAGATGGCAGGGGTAAAATACAGGGAGTGAAAGGCTATTTAGAATTTGTACAGAAACCAGATGGCAGTTATAAGAGTCAAGGGGCATGAAAGGGAAGCAGCGGTTGGGAATGGAGTGAAACAGGGTTGTAGCCTCACCCCGATGTTATTCAATCTGTATATTGAGCAAGCAGTAAAGGAAACAAAAGAAAAATTCGGAGTAGGTATTAAAATCCATGGAGAAGAAATAAAAATGTTGAGGTTCGCTGATGACATTGTAATTCTGTCAGAGACAGCAAAGGACTTGGAAGAGCAGTTGAACGGAATGGACAGTGTCTTGAAAGGAGGATATAAGATGAACATCAACAAAAGCATAATGAGGATAATGGAATGTAGTCGAATTAAGTCGGGTGATGCTGAGGGAATTATATTAGGTAATGAGACACTTAAAGTAGTAAAGGAGTTTTGCTATTTGGGGAGCAAAATAACTGATGGTGGTCGAAGTAGAGAGGATATAAAATGTAGACTGGCAATGGCAAGGAAAGCGTTTCTGAAGAAGAGAAATTTGTTAACATTGAGTATAGATTTAAGTGTCAGGAAGTCGTTTCTGAAAGTATTTGTATGGAGTGTAGCTATGTATGGAAGTGAAACATGGATGATAAATAGTTTGGACAAGAAGAGAATAGAAGCTTTTGAAATGTGGTGCTACAGAAGAATGCTGAAGATTAGATGGGTAGATCACGTAGCTAATGAGGAGGTATTGAATAGAATTGGGGAGAAGAGAAATTTGTGGCGCAACTTGACTAGAAGAAGGGATCGGTTGGTAGGACATGTTCTGAGGCATCAAGGGATCACAAATTTAGCATTGGAGGGCAAAAATCGTAGAGGGAGATCAAGAGATGAATACACTAAGCAGATTCAGAAGGATGTGGGTTGCAGTAAGTATTGGGAGATGAAGAAGCTTGCACAGGATAGGGTAGCATGGAGAGCTGTATCAAACCAGTCTCAGGACTGAAGACAACAACAACAACAACAACAACAACAGAAACATCCTGCCACTCTTATTCCTTAATGAGGCCTAAAAACTACTCTATTACCATTGGATTAGCTTTTCTGCATAGTTTGTAATTATATATAAGATTTATCTGAGTTTAAAAATGTTTTAGTATCAAAATTTGTGCATCATTGTCTGAAAGACTTTTACTTACAGAATGCCCATCTAGTAATTAAGAATGACTAAAAATATTTTCTGTAGTTGTGCTACTGTTCCCCTGCATCCTGGCTGGAAACAATATGGTCTGCATCAGATCATATGAATTTAGGAGATCTTCTAATATCCTTTTTCTTGCTCAGTCACATACAAAATTAACATTGAAATCACCACATGCAACTAATTTTTGGTACTTCCTATAATGTAAACCAAGAACCCTCTCTAGCTTAGGCAGGAATGCTCTGAAGTCAGAGTTATGGGACCTTTTAATAACAACATTAGAAGTTTAGCTTCACTAAACTTACCTGCCCTTGCACAACATTCAAATACCTGTTCAGTGCAGAGTTTTGATATGTCTACAGACTTTAAATGGAATACTGGTTTTAGCTACACAGCCTCTCTTCCACCCTGTAAAGGACTCCTTGAAAAACATCCAGCTAATCTGTATCCTGTTAAATGAAGCCTCTGAATTGTCAAATTATTTTAGTGATGCTCTGACACTCCAGTAATGTCAGGGTCAACACCTACAAGCAGTTCACTAATTTTATCTCCAATAGCTCTTAGATTTTGATGAAATATGCTAGTTCCTTCACTGTTCAGATACCTGACCTCCTTTGACAGTGATTCTTTTATCAGAGAGACTTCCTTTAAGCAGGGATACCTATCAGCTGACTTCAATCTAAAAAAAAGATGCAGCTCTAACACCAACTACTACAGAAATTTTCCTGTGACTGATCCCACCATCACCTACTACATCTATAAGTTTTGCCAGCCTCCCATTCCCATACCCATTGAGGTACAAGGCATGCTTAGTGTAACCTAATCTACTGATGGACTCAACTGGCAACATTGCAATGTGAGCCATGCCCTCTGCCTATGAGTACCTTCTCAAGCCCGATGTCAACAAGCCTAACAGCAGTATTAAGCTGAGTGGACATCTGTGCCACCTGTTTGAGTATCTATATTTTCCATGTCACCAGCTATATAATAGTCTCCATCCCTATCAAGACTACTGCCAGCTCCACCCAGAGTCCTCTTTCGGAAAATTCCTACATAACTCCCCTAAGTTAATAGTAAACTGAGCCATCCCTACATTAGGCTTCATAATGCTGGTGACCTGGTATTCACACACCAACATTTCCTACAACTGCTTGCCTACAACTCTGCCATGTGAACTACCTAACAGCAGAATCTTCTCCCTTCCTTCTTAGGGTCTTTAACTGCTGATGTCTGCTGCATGTTTCCTACACCTACGGCTACAAGATGCTCCTCTCCACTAAACTCTGACAAATCTATTGGTGATACACAAAAGATGACTGTCTGAATATCTCCTCCTCCTAGCTGCCTTCTTACCAACTGCCAGTTTCCATTTTCCAGATCCCTTCTCCCTCCTCATCCTATCCAGTTCCTCCTTTGTGTTTCGTAACTGCACCTGAAGGGCACAGATCTTATGCTTCTGCTCCTCTATCAACTTATTTCTACTACAAATTCCAGGAGAAGATCTCACTAGAAAGCCCTCTGGCTTCCCCAATGCATTCGCCACAATGAAAATACTTTGAACAAATCGCACACCATAACCCACTACTCACAAACCTATGACAAAGCCCATACTTCTCATTCATGCTAAAATGTTAATAATTACTGAAAAAATAAACATCTATGTTTCCTAAGTTCAATTACTACAGTAGGGAGATTCAAAGAACTAACATCAGTGATTTCAAATTTCGTCCTCAAGAAGAAAGTGAAGAGGAAATATGGTGCGAAATTGTGATTTATTGTGCTTCAGTGCATGATGTGCCAGCCTCACAGCAGATGGTGGACAAAGGCTGGCCAGTGCATAATGCAGGTGACACAGTTTTGCAATGAGCGTCAGTATGTGTGTACGTGCGCAGCAGCCATCAACAGCCAGAACGCAGCATTAGCAGAATTACGCAGGCGCGGGCCGCGTGTGGCGCAGTGGCATTAGACAACTCATTGAGAACATTCTAATAAACACGGTGCCGTGTAAATGGTGAATTCAGCAGCGGTCTGCACTATTTAAGGGCATCAGAGGTGGGCGTCGGCATCGGTTCGACCGATTGGGCGTTCGGTCACTGTTACATCATCGTCATCAGTGACGCTGTCCCCAAAGACCGGCCGGCGGAGGGCATTGCCCGCTGCTGCACCAGCAACTCCCGGCATTGACATAAGCCGCAGCGTCTTTAGGAGGCGAGCTAGGCTGGGCCTCGTACTGCTAACCTCCTACCACCTGCACAGACGCTGACCGAGCACGGCGCCGTGTTCTCCGGGCTGTGCACATCAGCACGTCTCCACCATGACACGAGCGGTGGGATGAGCTACCAGAAAATGTATTGGAAGAACCAACAATAATGAGGAAGACTGTTAAAAACAGCCACCTTCTTCTACCCAGCCACACCCTACAACCCCGACCACGTCACCCGCTCCAGTCATCCTATTACAAAAGCAACTACTGTTATTAACACTACTAAACCACAACTAACACTGATACCACAAAAACTTCACAAAATTTCTTATCTAAAACCAAAAATTCGAGCATTTCCTGGAACACTCAATGAAATTAAACACAGTGAACAAAAGTTTTTACTGGAAAACTCTAAATGATACAGCACATATGTTGCAGTACTGCAAATATTCTGTCTGCAAGAGCCAACCAATTTTCAGGAGTTTGGTTTCAAGTGATACCATTGCCAGATGTAGTTGTGGTGGGAATTTAACAATCCAGAACATTCAAAGGGCAGGATCTGGCATGAACATCCAGAGTAGGTTGAAATCATTCCCAAAGCTTGGACCACATTCTATTGTCCAAATATTCCTCATAAAAAGCCTGTTTTAATTGTTGCCCAGTTGTCCAACAAAGCCATTATAACAGTGCAGACATGACTGTATCATACGTGTTGTGGGTAGGTGGCACTACAATGACATTGCTGACTAATTCTGCGTGTTCTGCAATATGACAAATCAGGGTGAGGAATTGGGTATCATCATCTAAAATGCTTAATGAGTCAAACACACACTGTGGTGGCAAACCCCAGAGTGGGTTGGGACAACGGCAGTTTAGGCTGGGAGTTGAATCTGTGAGATACATCTACATCTACATCCATACTCCGCAAGCCACCTGACGATGTGTGGCGGAGGGTACCCTGAGTACCTCTATCGGTTCTCCCTTCTATTCCAGTCTCGTATTGTTCATGGAAAGAAGGATTGTCGGTATGCTTCTGTGTGGGTTCTAATCTCTCTGATTTTATCATCATGGTCTCTTTGCGAGATATACGCAGGAGGAGGCAATATACTGCTTGACTCTCCAGTGAAGGTATGATCTCGAAACTTTAACAAAAGCCCGTACCGAGCTACTGAGCGTCTCTCCTGCAGTCTTCCATTGGAGTTTATCTATCATCTCCGTAACGCTTTCACGATTACTAAATGATCCTGTAACGAAGCGCGCTGATCTCCGTTGGATCTTCTCTATCCCCTCTATCAACTCTATCTGGCACGGATCCCACACTGCTGAGCAGTATTCAAGCAGTGGGTGAACAAGCGTACTGTAACCTACTTCCTTTGTTTTCGGATTGCATTTCCTTAGGATTCTTCCAATGAATCTCAGACTGGCATCTGCTTTACCGACGATCAACTTTATATGATCATTCCATTTTAAATCACTCCTAATGTGTACTCCCAGATAATTTATGGAATTAGCTGCTTCCAGTTGCTGACTTGCTATTTTGTAGCTAAATGATAAGGGCTCTATCTTTCTAATAGATAGATAATGGTTGTGATGTAGCGGAGTCACTATTGGCCCAGCCAGTATCAGTGAAAAAATGGCTCTGAGCACTATGGGACTCAACTGCTGAGGTGGGACTCAACTGCTGAGGTCATTAGTCCCCTAGAACTTAGAACTAGTTAAACCTAACTAACCTAAGGACATCACAAACATCCATGCCCGAGGCAGGATTCGAACCTGCGACCGTAGCGGTCTTGCGGTTCCAGACTGCAGCGCCTTTAACCGCACGGCCACTTCGGCCGGCCCAGTATCAGTGACAAGGGAGCTTACTGAAATGGTAAGAAACACAGCTCCCAGTACACTGAGTACCCAGCCAGTCCTCTGGGTACATATGAAATGGAAGGATGTCCCATAACATTACATACTGTCGATGGTGTGCTCGACTCGTGTAACATATCATAGTTTGAAATAAGTTCCACTTCCTAATTGTCTGCACACTGTCTGAGTTTGCAGCAAATTCCTGTTTTCAATCACACCAAGAAGTTGCCTGTTGCCTGCCATTGTCATGATGTTGTAGGAGTTGTGTTGATCAATAACAAAACACTCATAGCCATGGCATACACATGTTTTCCACAGGTGAACGATCTGCACAATGATTGCATTATTGGTACATTTCAGATGCATTAATTCCATATGCTATGTTCTGTGGACCTGGTAGAACTGTACACACAACCAAATGCAGAATAAGACTATTCTTACGAAAACTTGTACGATACGTTTCGCAGTTGATGTGGGGTTACCAGTATGAAGGTATTCCTTGCTGGATAATAGGGAATGTCTCAGTAATGGATTTGACATGGTTAATTGCACATATATTTTACCCACAAAATGTGATACAACTTCATGTCCACAACGTGTCATAGCTCAGAATGCACAGAAGTCTTTGACTCTTCCACAGATGTTCCTCCCCTCACTTGCCAGCAAAGCATGTCACAGATGATATCCCAACATAGACAAAAGATGCTAAAAGACTAAAAGCCTATGAAAAGAAATTCTTGAGACAAACAGTTGGTTACACCAAATCAGATCACAAAAGAAACTAAGATGTGTTTAAGGAACTTAAAATGGAACCCATCACATATTATATTCAGAACTAGAAAAACAACTGGTGTAAGATCACTAGGTTGATCAATGAAAAGATGAGAGGTGAACTTCTTGATGAAATTGTAACATGTCAAGAGGAAGATGATGAGGATGATGATGAACTTTAATTTCCTTTCTAAATTTGTCTTTGGTTTCATTAACTACTTATTCAATGTCAATTAATAATGCTGGAGATAAACTGTGACATTATATCACTCCTTTCTCAGCTACTGCTCCTGTTTCATGCCCTTTGGTCTTATGGCTGCTGTCTAATTCCTGTAAATACTGTAGATAATATTTCTTATCAGTCAATATTGTCAAAAGCTTTCTCTAAACTTACAAATGCTGTAAAGGCATGAAAGTTGCCTTTCTTCTATGATAGATCATATAATAGTATTGACTTGTAGCTTCATAAGTTTTTTAATATTTCAAACTGCTGAAGAGCCAGCAAGTTTGCAGATTATTTCATTTTATTTTCTGGTAGTAATGTTTCTAAACTTGTTGATGCTAACCAGTAGCTGAGCAGTCATTCACACATTGCACAGGGTGTGCTGGCCACCAAAACTGTGAATTGTAATTTATTAGTCTCATAACATACATAATCTAAATCATGTGATTTAGGTGCAGGAGACATTTCAAAATTGTGGTAAGATTTCATCATAAACATTAACAAACAGCATCAAGATAATAGTACTAATTCTGTTATATAAACATTCAATAAAATTCATCACTAAATTACCTTTTGCTCAAATTATCATTTCACCCTCTATGAATTCTTCTACTGAATAGTAGCATTTCTCCCACATAATCTGCTGCAGCCCTGTTTTTTAAAATCTCTGGTTTCATGTTAAATAGGTTTTTGCCCATTAACTTGTTATTTATTGTCATTCCCATACTGTGTAGTTGGTGCATATAATTTCGGTTGGTGTGTGGGTAGCATAAAACTGTTCTCATGTTACATGTGTTGTTAAAATGATTCTCCTTAAATAATTTTTTTTCTACTGTGTAGGAAGATTATGATTTCATAAATGTATATGGTGGGAATAGGTGACAAGACTGTGTTTGCTGTGCAGTACAAATGTATCTGGTAATTTTCTTTTGCAGTTTCAGTATTCAAGATACACCATCTGAACTTCCCCAGAAAATTATACCATATCTAATGACTGTATCAAAATAATTATGATATGCATATAATGGAAGGAAACATTCCACGTGGGAAAAATTATATATAAAAACAAAGATGAGGTGACTTACCGAACAGAAGCGCTGGTAGGTCGAACTACTGGCAAAAACAGAAAGAGGAAAATAAGACGACAGAAAAGATTTCGAAATGCAACAGTGACAATAACAAACGTAATTGTTGGATTCAAATTAATGATATCAATATAATGGAAGGAAACATTCCATGTGGGAAAAATTATATATAAAAACAAAGATGAGGTGACTTACCGAACAAAAGCGCTGGCAGGTCGAACTACTGGCAAAAACAGAAAGAGGAAAATAAGACGACAGAAAAGATTTCGAAATGCAACAGTGACAATAACAAACGTAATTGTTGGATTCAAATTAATTATATCAATATAATGGAAGCAAACATTCCACGTGGGAAAAATTATATATAAAAACAAAGATGAGGTGACTTACCGAACAAAAGCGCTGGCAGGTCGAACTACTGGCAAAAACAGAAAGAGGAAAATAACGATATCAATATAATGGAAGGAAACATTCCACGTGGGAAAAATTATATATAAAAACAAAGATGAGGTGACTTACCGAACAAAAGCGCTGGCGGGTTGTCTGCTTGTGTCTGTATGTGTGGATGGATATGTGCGTGTGTGCGAGTGTATACCTGTCCTTTTTTCCCCCTAAGGTAAGTCTTTCCGCTCCCGGGATTGGAATGACTCCTTACCCTCTCCTTTAAAACCCACTTCCTTTTGTCTTCCCCTCTCCTTCCCTCTTTCCTGATGAGGCAACAGTTTGTTGCGAAAGCTTGAATTTTGTGTGTATGTTTGTCTTTGTTTGTGTGTCTATCGACCTGCCAGCGCTTTTGTTCGGTAAGTCACCTCATCTTTGTTTTTATATATAATTATGATATGCTATTTTTATGTACTCAACTCAGTGTAATTGGTAGTATTTGCAATGCAAAACTGCTTAATTTATATGGTACAAAGTCAATATGTATATTCCAGCTTACATTCTTGTCCACATCTAGTCCTAGGGATTTAATTCTGTCAAATTCTTTGATAGGTTAATTGTTATGTTGTATTTTAAGTGCCACACATTTGGGATGTTTGGTTTTGAAATGTACCATAAGGGTTTTAGCAATGTTGAGTTTCAACTCACTTAACTGGAACCAGTTTTCTAAGTTATCCGTTGAGCTTATGATAGAGCTCAGAATTTTTTCTGTATCATCATCTTCAATTAAAACAGGAGTATCATCTGCAAACAGAATTGGTGGAAGATTTGTATTTACAGGTAAGTTATTTATGTAGAATAGGAACAGGATTGGTCCCACAAATTATCCTTCCTTTGTTGTTGTGCAAGTATGATGTGAACTAATTCAGAGCATTTCCCTTAATCTGATATTTGTCTAATTTCTGGTTAAGCAATGTTAAGCAGAGTTGGATGCTTTTGTAAGATCACAGAAAATACCTGTAATTTTACTCCTATGATACAATGTTTTGAATATATCTTCAATAAAGTTACTCACTACATCCAGAGTGTTTTTGCTTGTTGAAATCCAAATTGGTTACATATAATAATATAATTTTTTACAATAAAAGTTTTGATCTGGTTTGCAGCTACTTCCTCTAACACTTTCGACAGGACTGGAAGAATATAAATAGATTGATAGTTTCCTATTTCATAATAGGTCCTTTATAATAGTAGCCATATACAGAGCACCTTCAGGAAATTTCAAACTGTTTATAAACGATCTTGAAGATTTATTATCTCATCTAAAATTAAAAAAACAAAGAACTAGTGGTTGCTGGTGATTTTAATATAGATGTCCTGAAAAACACTGTCAGTGAACAGTTACTGAAATCAGTTACATTGTCATTCAATTTAATTTTTACTGTCAATTTCCCATCTAGGGTACACAAATGATCTAAGACTGCCATTGATAATATATTTATAGACAATTCTAGGCAACTAAGCCACATTACAAAACCAGTAGTAAATGGGCTATCTGACCATGACATGCAACACCTAACATTAAATTTTGAAAATTATCAGGGTAAAACATATATCTAAGAGGTGGTGTGGCAATATATGTTAACTAGTCACTTAGCGGTACAGTCAATAGATTAGATCTAGATTTTCTGTGTGATGAACAGAACTTTGAAGCTGCTGGTATAGTAATAGACAGTTTTAAGTTAGTTGTAATTTCCCTGTACAGGTCACCTAAGGGTATAGCCAATGTATTTTTAGAAAAACTGGACCTGCTGTTACATGTACTTACAGATACTAGATGGATACATCATGATATTGTGATAGGTGGAGATGTGAATGCTGAATTTGATGTCACAACACAAAAACGTACTGTCACTGAACTCCAAAACCTACTAAGACAGTGCAACTTACATTCAGTCAATAACAAGCCTACAAGAGAACATGCATGTCTTGACAATATTTTTGTAAAATTTAAAACAACAGAAGAATCATGTTTTGTGACAGTATTTCCATATTCTGATCATGATTCAGTATCTTTAAATTATACAAGTAGGTTCCCTCTTGACAAGAGTAATGTAAATAGGCTTGTCCCAGAAGTTGTGGTCACTAGACCGGTCACAGATGAGAAAATTGACAGGTTTCGTACGTCCCTTTCTAACAGAGATTGGTTTGGCCTGTGTTATGATGAGACACATTATACTCTAAGCAATTATCTGCCAGCAAAGGTACTATTTGATAGGTTTTTCAAAGCATTTTTGGGACACTTTAATGACTGCATACCAATAAGGAAATGCAAAGTAACTGACAGAATCCTAAAAGCAAAAGTTCCAAATAGACAAAATACATGGTATACAAAACAGCTGTCTACTATGAAAAATCAAGTTATGTTGTTGTACAATATTTATAAAAGTCTGAAAACGAACCATGCTAAATTAGCCTATGTTAGATCTAGGAATGAGTACAAAAAGCAATTGTGGAAGCCAAACAAGCACACAATCTCAGAAGTATTGAGAAATCCACCAATAAGTGCAAAGCAGCATGGACTCCAATAAATAGTGTCGCCAAAGATAAAAGAAGTGACAAAATTAGTATCTCTCCCCAGGAGTTTAAGGACTTTTTTATTAAATCAGTTGAGGAAGTAGGAAGTGCTATAATTAAACCTGAAATCATCTCATCACAGTTACTGTCAAAAAATATTGCGAGGTCATCAACAAACACAAGTACCTTCAATTTTTCTGAGGTTTCACCTGGTTTTATGTTAAGAATAGTGAAGCAGTTAAAATCATCAGACAGTGTAGACATATACGACCTGTCTTGTAACATGCTGAAGAAAGTAATAGACTGTATAGTGTACCCCCTAACATATTGTATAAACAAGTGTATACTGGAGGGTTTTTTCCCTGATGAGCTTAAACTGTCTAGGGTAGTTCCAGTACATAAAAAAGGAGATAAAAATTCTGTGTCAAGTTACAGGCCAATATCCATAGTCCCAGTTTTTTCAAACGTTCTAGAATGCATAATTTACCAACAATTATCTGTTTACTTTGATAACATAGGATTAATAAGTGGATCACAGTATGGGTTTAGGAAAAACCTGTCAACCATTGATGCCATAGACAATGTTGTTAAATACATCCATCAAGTATTTGAAGATAAATGCTTTGCTCAAGTGACTTTTTGTGACCTAAGCAAAGCCTTTGACTGTGTAGAACATACACTACTACTCGAAAAAATGGACTTTTATGGTGTTAAAGGTAACAGCCTTAAGCTATTAAGATCATATTTACAAAACCGTAAGCAAGCCGTCTGTGTTGGGAAAGAAATGTCCAGTATAGAACAAGTTAAGGTAGGTGTTCCACAGGGATCCATGCTGGGCCCTATCCTTTTCCTAATAATGATAAATGACCTGCCATCATTTATTAAGTCCAGAACAGTACTCTATGCTGATGATACAACGTTTCTGAACAGCAGTAATGATCTTAATAGCCTTAAAACATGTGTTACAGAGACAATTGAGCAAGCTTCACTCTGATTTAAAGCAAATGGGTTCATGCTTAATGAAAGAAAACCCAGCAGATGGTATTTAGTTTAAAAGACAAGTTTCCATCAGATGATCCTAGTTGTGTTAAATTTTTGGGGGTATATTTGGATGATAAACTTTCTTGGAATCCACATATGAAGTATATTAGTGGCAAATTGTCTAGGCTAATCTATTTGTTAAGGCGATTAATGCACTGTGTACCTAAAAATTATGTTAGAGTATCTTACTACTCATTTTTCCAAAGCATCATATCCTATGGCATTTTTTTATTGGGAAACTCCACTTGTGTGCATGATATACTATTGCTGCAAAAGAAAGCTATTAGGATAATTACAGGCTCACCATACAAGGCTCATTGTAAACCTTTGTTTACTCGACAAAAAATCGTGACAGTAATAAACCTATATATTTATTATGTTTTAATCTACACAAAAAGGAACTTACCTAAAGTAAAACGCAGGGCAAATATACATTGTTACAGCACTAGGACAAACAGCTCTATCTATACACCCTACCACAGACTGTCAAAATCAGTTAACAGTTATGAACTTATGGGCCACAAATTATTTAACAAACTTCCACAAGCCATACAAAATTTACCAGAGCAACAATACAAACAAACACTTTATGACTGGTTAGTTGCAAACCCATTCTACAATATAAAGGATTTCATGACCTGTGATATTAAACTGTAAAGTTCTTAACAATTCTGTTCTTTTATAACATGTACTGTACTGTATTGTATTGTGTGTACAACTTTGTCTATTGCTGTAATGGCTTAAAGACAATAAAATTATTATTATTATTATTATTATTATTATCAGAACTGAGTAAAACAGTCAAAAACTCAGAAATTTAGAAGAGTGCTCAAAGAAATTAATTGGATGGATGTTTACAGCATCCAAGACACAAATGGAAAATACAAAACATTCATTAATAAAGTTTGCACCAAATTTGAAAATTGTTTTCCCCTGAAGGTAACTCAAATTAAGCAGAAGTCTAATAAGAAACCATGGATCACACAAGGAATAAAGATATCATGTAAAACAAAAAGGAAACTCTATCTGATAAGTAGGGACACCTTCGATACTAGCATTATAGCTCATTACAAAAATTACTGCAAAATATTGAAGAAGGTTATCCAGAAATCTAAATACCTGCATTATTAGAAGAAGATAAATACATCCAGCAATAAAATAAAAACAATATGGGATATAGTTAAGTCAGTGACAGGTAGGACCAGAAATGAGGAGGAACAAATAGCTCTAAAAATAAATGAAACCCTGGTAACAAACACATGTTGTGTTGCAAATCATTTAAACAAGTATTTTATCTCTGTCACTGATAGCATGAGGTTGTCAGGTTCAGTAAATAATGCAATGGAGTATCTGAGACCAGTGCACACAAGCAAGTAAAATGGAATTGACACTTACTTCACCCAAAGAAATAGAATCCATCATAAAGTCCATGAAATCAAAGCATTCTAGTGGTTATGATAACATATCAACAAAGTTAATAAAAGAGCTTAGTCATATCTTAAGTTATTTGTGTAATCAATCACTTGTCACAGGAACATCCCCGGACTAGCTTAAATATGCTGGAGCTATACCTCTCCACAAGAAAGAGGAAAAAGAAATGCCATCAAATTACCGACCGGTCTCACTTTTCCCAGCTTTTTCAAAATTCATTGGACAGCAAATTAGAGTCAACTGGCATATTCATGACCTGTCAAAGGCATTTGACTGTGTGAATCACAGCATTCTTTTAAGTAAATTAAAATATTATGGCATCACTGGTAGTGCTGCAAAGTGGTTTCAGTCATATCTTACTAATAGAAAACAAAGGGTGTCATTACGTAACACTTCAGCAGTAGGCAATCAGACATCATCTGACTGGGAAGAAATTACATGTGGTGTTCCCCAAGGTTCCATACTAGGTCCACTACTGTTTCTTGTGTATATTAATGACCTGTCATCTGTTACATTACCAGATGCCAAGTTTGTCTTATTTGCAGATGATACAAATACAAATTTAGAAAGTGCAGCTAATCAAATTTTTACTGACATTAATAAGAGGTTCATAGCCAATTCACTGTCATTAAACTTTGAAAAGACTCACTAAATGCAGTTCAGAACTTCCAAGATATTTCCTTCTGGTGTGTGTATGAAATATGATGACATGGAAATAGGAGAAGTTGAGAGGGTAAAATTCTTTGGGTTACAACTTCATAATAAATTCTGTTGGGAACAACAAACTAAAGAACTGCTAAAGCACCTAAACAAGTCTGTGTTTGCAATGCGAATGATGTCAGCCATAGGAGATATAAATATAAAAAAAAAACTGACATATTTTGCTTATTTTCACTCCATTATATCATATGGTATATTTTGGGGTAACTCCACAAACAGAGAAAAATGTTTTGGAGTACAGAAGCGTATAATAAGAGTAATGAGTAGTGTAAATCCAAGAACATCATGTCGAAACCTATTCAAAGAATTGGGCCTATTAACCACAGCTTCTCAGTATATTTATTCCTTAATGAAGTTTGTTGTAAATAATACATCTCTTTTTCCAACTAACTGCTTAGAACACAGTATCAATACTAGGAATAAGAACAATATACATAAAGATTTAAAATCACTTACTCTTGCCCAGAAAGGAGTCCAGTATTCAGCAATGCATATTTTCAATAAGTTACCAGCAACCATTAAGAGTTTAGTTTCAGACAAAGCACAATTTAAACATAATTTAAAAGAATTGTTGGTGGCCAGCTCCTTTTATTCCATCCATGAGTTTCTCAACAAGTGCAGTAGACCATTTTAATGAAAATTTATTATACTTTAATTTTTGACAATACTTGGTTGTAACAGCCAAGTAACTATCTACTATGTGAATGACAGATGTATGGAAAGCAGATATAAGTCTTATGTCTGTAAATAGTGGAAGTTTAATTTTAAATCTTGTAAATAATCTGACTGTTCTTAACTGAGGATCATTGAAATGAATAATTTACTTTAATTTTTGACAATACTTGGTTGTAATAGCCAAGAAAATAGCAAATGTCTGAATGATGGATTTAATGAAAGCAGATGTAAGTATTAAACCTGTAAATATTAGAAGTTTAAATTTAATTCATGTACATAATTTTACTGTTTATTGACTAAGGATCATTAAACTTAATGAAACTCAAGTTTTTCTAATTACATTTTTGTAATGTGTTTATGTGACATGTTCCACACCCAGGAGGATTCCCTCTTTTATGGGTCTATGGAATGAATAATTAATCTAATCTAATCTAATCTTCTCATGTCTTCCCTCAACCCTTTCTTGAACAAAGGTCTGACTTTGGCATACTTCAACACATCAGGAAAGCATCCCTGTTCAAAAGATTGATCAATTATTATAGTTATGGGAGGTGCTATTATGTTACACACTGTTTTAATCACCTTAGTAGGTATCCCATCCCAATCAATAGAGTTTTTATTTCTTAATGATAATATAACATTGTCCACATCCTTTATTGTGACTTTTTTAAAATCCATGAGATACTCAGTTTTTCCGTGGTGTCCAAAGGGATTTGCCTTACTCCGATACTGTGCTATATCAACATCTGACTTTGCCACATTTAGGAAGTAATAGATCTGCCCTAAAGTTACAAGTAAATAACAGAAAATCTTACCTTTTATTGAAAGTTATTTTATGGGGCAATCAGTTTTTTGGAGATATAAACAGTATAATTTCTCAGGAAACGAAGTTTGTATTTTCTGAGGTTTGAGATGTAGCAAGTTGGAAACTATGCTTTCTGCTACCAGGAATAACTAAAACTTTTTTGCTCTTTCATTCAATATCTAATGCAGCTGCATGTGTAATATGTAATCTAATGCAGTTGCACATGTAATATGTAGTATGTCCTGGAATATGACACATGTATATTTATGTAAAATTTTCATTTAAATTTATAGTTCAGTCATTTATGTTTATTTTGCTGATTACAGTGATGAAACTGGCCTAAGTAATTATAAATTATGGCTAATTAAAGTTACAGCAAGGTTGCCTCATGGGAAAACATTTTGAGCAAGTGGGTAGCATAGGATGTATTGTTACCACTCATTTGAAAGCGGGCATTCCCAACTTTCCAAGTACACATTTTAAATTATCTGAAACTAACTGAATTAAAAGTTTGGACACACATAATTTCAACTGTCTATTTTTCTTTAATATCTAAAAATTCTGAACTTTGACAATATATTTTTAATGCTATATTTTTTCTGACTCAGGTGACACCTGTCACTAATTAATTAAGTCACTAATTAAGATTTTGGATAATTTAGGATCACAAAATATTGATTTCAAGATGGATGCCAACTCATAAGTTGAGGATTTCAGACTACAAAAGCATAATAATGTTCCATATACTTTTAAGACATACTAACCTGAAACATGTTTCATAAAGCAGATATTTGCAAATCTTAGCTCCCATGCAAAATGGTAACATCTAATCTAGCCAATTTTCAAAACATTCAGAAGTTTCAGAAATCACATCAGATTCTTGCACCTGTGTTCAAATACTCACCCCTCCCCCAAAATTGCCAGTCTGTGACTAGTGAACAAACAGGCAACCTCTCTTTGTCTATAACTTCATGGTCAGTAATGACTTGAGTGAAAGCTATGCACAAAAATTCTGTGTCCAGCTATCATGATGCTCGTATCTCCATGTATGCAGTCAGTATGTGGACATGCTACAACTGACAGTGAATGTGGGAGACTGTGCATTGACATCATAATTGGAACAAAGATATATATTTATATTCAGAGATTAGAGATCCTGCAACACCAAAACATCTTTGCATCATAGCCTCTCATGTGTAACAGTAAAAAATTAAACTTCAGATATGAATGTTCCACAAACACTACTTATTAGACAGTGTAATTAATTTTTATGATTGTACTTCAAGTCATATCATGTACACTGTGATTTCACCTTTTTTGTCACTGCAAATTACACCACTGTGAAAGTCAACAAATGTTTTGATGCTGATTGATGCCTGATTTATTTTTCTTCCAAACACATCAATGAAGGAACAGATTCACATATCTTTACAAGTGTAACTGTTATCTATAAAACTGGAACTGGCCACCTTCATTATTATAGTGCTAATAAAGGGGTGTGGGCCATTTTAAAATATATATGTTGTGTGTTCTACATCATTTGTACTATCCTTTAGAGAATAAGTTTTCAGCATATTATTTCAGAACATCAAAATATGAGACTTCGAGACATGTGGAACTGAGTGCATCAGAAGGTATGGAGCACAATGCAGACTGGCATCCCATTCTTCTGTAAATAATTTGACTTTGGTATAATTTTAAGACAAAATTGTCATTTTCAATATTTTTTGTAAATATTTTTGGAGTTACGTATATTGTAAGCAGCAGGATCTCTACATCCATATGGTTACTCTGCAATTCACAGTTCCATCTGGTGCAGATCCCACACCACATAGCAGTACAACAGAAGAGGATGGACAAGCATGGTGCAAGCATTCTGTTAGTAGACTTGTTGCACTCTCTTAGTGTTCTGCCAATAAATCACAGTCTTTTGCTTGCTTTCCCCACAATGTTAGCTATATGATTTTTCCAATTTAAGTTATTCATAATTGTAATCCATAACAATTTAGCTGAATTTACAGCCTTTAGATTTGTGTGATACACTATAATGATAATGATCCACTATAATGATAACCTCATGGAGGTTTCAGTAAAACCACCTTCAAGCTGTTTCTCTATCTTTCCACTATCAAACGGCATGTGAGAAAACAAGCACTTAAATCTTTCCATGTGAGCTCTGATTTCTCTTATTTTATTATGATGATCATTTCTCTCTATTCTATCTATGTAAGTGGGCACCAACAAAATATTTTCACAATTCAGGGAGAAAGTTGGTGAATGGATCTTCATGAGAAAATCCCGCTACTATGAAAAATGCATTTGTTTTAATGACAGCCACCCAGATTTGCGTATCATGTCTGTGGCACTCTCTCCCCTATTTCTCAATAATACAAGATGAGCTGCCCTTCTTTTTTATGTCCTCCATCAGTTCCATCTGGTGCAGATCCCACACCACACAGCAGTACTATAGAAGATGATGGACAAGCATGGTGCAAGCATTCTGTTAGTAGACTTGTTTCTCTGTCTTAGTGTTCTGCCAATAAATCACAGTCTTTTGCTTGCTTTCCCCACAACATTAGCTACATGATTGTTCCAATTTAAGTTATTCATAATTGTAATTTCCAGACTTTAGATTTGTGTAATCCACTATAATGATAACCTAGGTCAAAATATAACTGAAAAATCAAGATTTGTAAGTTTTAATGCTAACTAAAAAAAATCATTCAAATGAAGGATCATTGGATTCCTTGTAAAAATACTATTATGCAAAATGTTCATAAATAACAAATTATAAATTAAGAACTGTGTATAGAACTATTTGGGTATCAGTTATACTGTGAGGCAGACAGCCTTTAGTTCATAGTAACTTGTGGTTAGTTTTTCATTGTGTGCAAGTGCAAGTCTCTAATCCTCCATTATTATCTACCAGATTGATTTGTTTATTTTAGAAAGGAAACCCTAGTTATAAGTATTTGCACCAGGTAAAAAACAATAAAAAGAAGTGATATGTAATGAAATTTAATAATGACTAGTAAGATAAAAAACATTAGAACATAAGTAAGTATTTCATGTAGGGTACATATTTGTTATCACTTGTAGTTACCGCTTTTTTAAATATTGTATAATATAAATAATAAAAATGAGATCAACAGGAATTGCAAAATGGCTAAGCAGGGATGGCTAGAGGACAAATGTAAGAATGTAGAGGCATATATCACTAGGTGTAAGATAGATACTGCCTACAGGAAATTTAAAGAGACCTTTGGAGAAAAGAGAAACACTTCTATGAATATCAAGAGCTCAGATGGAAAACCAGTTCTAAGCAAAGAAGGGAAAGCAGGAAAGTGGAAGGTGTATATAGTGGGTCTATACAAGGGTGATGTACTTCAGAGCAATACTACAGAAATGGAAGAGGACATAGGTGAAGATGAAATGGGAGATATGATACTGTGTGAAGATTTGACAGAGCACTGAAAGACCTAAGTTGAAACAAGGCCCAGGGAGTAGACAACATTCGATTAGAACTACTGATAGCCTTGGGAGAGCCAACCCTGACAAAACTCTACCATCTGGTGAGCAAGATGTAAGAGACAGGCGAAATACCCTCAGACTTCAAGAAGAATATGTTGACAGGTGTGAAAATTACCGAACTATTAGCTTAATAAGCCACAGCTGCAAAATACTAACATGAATTCTTTACAGGCGAATGGAAAAACTAGAAGAAGCTGACCTCAGGGAAGATAAGTTTGGATTCTGTAGAAATGTTGGAACAAGCGAGGCAATTCTGACCCTATGACTTATCGTAGAAGATAGATTAAGGAAAGGCAAACCTACATTTCTAGCATTTGTAGACTCAGAGAAAGCTTTTGACAATGTTGACTGGAATACTCTCTCTCAAATTATGAAGCTGGCAGGGGCAAAATACAGGGAGCAAAAGGCTGTTTACTATTTGTACGGAAACCAGATGGCAGTTATAAGAGTCGAGGGGCATGAAAGGGAAGCAGTGGTTGGGAAGGGAGAAAATCCATGGAGAAGAAATGAAACCTTTGAGGTTTGCCAGTGACATTGTAATTCTGTCAAAGACAGCAAAGGACCTGGAAGAGTAGTTGAGCGGAATGGACAGTATCTTGAAAGGAGGATATAAGATGAACATCATCATCATCATCATCATCATCATCATCATCATCATCATCTTGGACAGTTTCCAGCCACTGGCCGGGTCTGTCGGGAACACAAGCCTCTCCATCGTGTTCTGTCTTTCCACCATTCCCCCTCTTCCACCTTCGTCCAGTTCTCTCCTCTTCTCATCACACATTCCTTCTCTCCCTTCACCCATCTATCTCTTGGTCTTCCCCTGTGCCTCTTCCCCTCCAGTTGCAGATCAAAACATCCTCTTTGGAATTCTTCCCTCATCCATTCTCTTCATGTGTCCATACCACTGCAGTCTTGATTTTTCTATCCTGTCCTGTACTGGTTCCTCCTTTAGTCTTTCCCTCACATACACATTTCGCAATCTGTCTCGTCTTGTTACACTCAACCTGCTCCTCTGAAACTTCATTTCACTAGCTTGTATTCTACTTTTGTCGCTTTTGTCCATTACCCATGTCTCACTTCCGTATGCCAATATGGGGACAAAGTAGGTTCGGTATATAATTCCCTTGGATTTCTGTGGCACCTCCTTGCTCCAAATAAGCCCCCTAATGCATTTGAAGAACTGCCCTGCTTTTCTGCACCTTTCATTTATTTCCATTGCGTTTCCCCCCTTACTTTCAATCATGCTTCCCGGGTACTTGAAGTTCTTTACCACTTGTAGTTTTTCCCCTCCACAAGTTATATCCACATTTGGCCTATTCTTCTTCCTTGTTGTGACAATTATTTCACTTTTCTTTGCAGAGAAATGCATTCCATATTGTGCTGCCGTTGCCTCCCATACATCTAACTGCTCTTGCACCTCCTTCTCACAATTTCCCCATAACATCAGGTCATCGACAAAAAGCACTGCTTTCATTTTATGATCTCCAATTGCATCTGATACTTGCTGTAGGATTTCATCCATAACAATAATAAACAATAAAGGCGAAAGTGCACTTCCCTGTTGCAGCCCATTTTCCAGCTTGAACCATGCAGTACGTTCCCTCCCCACTTTCACACAACTCTCACTTCCCTCATACATTTTTCTGACTTTTCGTGTTATCTCTTCATCTATCCCTTTTGCGTTCAGCACATCCCAGAGCTTGTCCCTATAGATACTGTCATACGCCTTCTCAATATCTAAAAAGGCCATGATTAAGTCCTTCCCGTACTCATAGTGCCTTTCCTGCAGTTGCCTTACCGCAAATATGAGGTCCGTTGTTGATCTTCCCAGTCTGAAACCATACTGCTCCTCTTGCAGTCTACTTTCAATACTGCTTCTTATTCTCTTCTCCATGATCTTTTCATAGATTTTTCCACAGTGGCATAGCAGGGTGATTCCTCTGTAGTTCTCACATCTCCTTTTATCCCCTTTCTTGAAGATGGGGACTATAATTCCTTTCTTCCAATCCTCAGGAATTCTGTTCTCCTTCCACACCACCCTCAGCACTCTGTATAGCCACTGGGTTCCTACTTCTCCTGCTGCTCATATCATATCCACTGTTACTTCGTCCCAACCTGGTGCCTTGCCCCCTTTCATCCTCTTTATGGCTTCTTCCATTTCATTCCAAATTAGATCATCAATTTCCCCACTATTATAATCATCTGCTGCCTTAGGCTCTCCATCACTGTTAGTTACCCGCTTGACGGCATTCAACAGATCTTCAAAGTACTCCTTCCAAATCTTTTTGAGCTCATGCATTTCCTCCACAACTCTTCCATTATTATCCATGATCCTCAGGCACTCGCTTCTGTCGTTCCTCTTATTTCTTACCATGGTGTAAAGTACTTTTTTGTTCCCTTCACTGCCCTCTTCTAACATTCTTGTCCATTTTTCCATCCACTTCTTCTTCTCCGCCCTTACTATGGTCTGTGCCGCTTTGTTGCTTTCCTTATATTTTACCCTAGCTTCCTCTGTTCGGGTCTGGAACCATTCTCTGAAGGCTTTGTTCTTTCGAAGTACTGCCTCTTTACATATGTTGTTCCACCATGGGGTTTCCTTACTTCTCCTCTTTGTGCTAGTTCTTCCGCACACAGTCTCAGCTGCCTCAACTAGAGCCCTCTTAAAATCTCCCCATTCTTCTTCCACTGTTCTCTGATCTTCCTTTGGCAGCTTCTTCCTGATCAGTGTCTGATACTGGGTCCTCTGTTCATCCTCTTTCAGCATCCATGTCTTCAACCTTTTCTCCTGCATGTCTGTTGCCCTCCTATCTTTTTTCTCTCTCAGGGTGGCTACCAACAGCCGATGGTCACTGTCTAAGGCCTCAGATGGAATGATCTTAACATCTGTGAGGCTGCTCATCATCTGCCTATCCACTAGTACATAGTCTACTACTGAAGTTTGGGACCAGTCTCCACTGTACCAAGTTATTTTGTGGCTACTTCTCTTCTTGTACCAGGAATTTGCGATCGCCCATTCCTCTTGCAGAATTCCAGCAACAATTTTCCTTCTCTATTTCAGTTTCCCCAGCCCTCTGGTCCCATTATCTCCTCGAATCCTTTCCTGTCTGTGCCAACATGTGCATTGAGGTCCCCTATTATAATCTGATTACCTCCATTTAGCTGCTTTTGCATGTCATCTTCAAATTCCTCCTTCTCCTTTTTTGTACACCCCACCTGTGGGGCATATGCTTGGATGATTTCAATGCTTTTTCCTTTCACTCGTACTCTGGCTTTTATGATTCAATCATTGATACCTTCCACCTCCTCCTGCAGACCCTCTCTGACCACTATTGCCACTCCATTTCTTCCCCTCTCATTCCCTATCCAGTACAGTTTACATCCTTTACTTAGTGGTTTTTTCACCAACTCCTCTCCACCTAGTCTCAGCAAGTCCCAAGATGTCCAATTTCCTCCTTTCCATCATTTCTACAATTTCTTCCAACTTCCCAGTTAGAGTCCTTACGTTTAAGGTGCACAGTCGTAAACCATCTCGTAATACTTATCCATTGCTTGGTCGGTTTCCTTTAAATCCGTTCCATGATCCGAGGCATGTTCCCTTTTTGAAAGCAGTTGATTTATCCACTACTGGCTTGCTAGGCCTATCACAGCTTCACCAGAGCCCCGTTAGCCATCACGTTTCAGGGTTCCCATAGGGCCTTCCCAGCTACCGTAGCGGTCCTGGGGCACACGAAGTCCCCGCTGTACATCGCCCCTATAGGCAGTCCCCTACTTTGTGCCGTTGCCCATCTCCCACGACTTGGACGAGGGGTTGGACTTATGGGAGACAATAACTTCAACAAAAGCAAAATGAGGATAATGGAATGTAGTCAAATTAAATCTGGGGATTCTGAGGGAATTAGATTAAGAAATGAGACACTTAAAGTAGTAGATGAGTTTTGTTCTTTTTGGGAGCATAATAACTGATCATGGTTGAGGTATAGAGGATATAAAATGTAGACTGGTAATGGCAAGAAAAGCATTTCTGAAGAAGTGAAATTTGTTAAAATCGAATATAGATTTAAATGACAGGAAGTCGTTTCTGAAAGTATTTGTATGGAGTGTAGCCATGTGTGGAAGTGAAACATGGACAATAAATAGTTAAGACAAGAAGAGAAAAGAAGCTTTCGAAATGTGTTGCTACAGAAGAATGCTGAAGATTAGTTGGTTGGATCATGTAACTAATGAGGAGGTAAGACCCACCTGGTTAGCCATGCAGTCTAACGCACGGCTTTCAGGGCGGGAAGGAGTGCCTGGTCCTGGCACAAATCCGCCCAGCTGATTTGTGTCGAGACCCAGTGTACCGGCCAGTCTGTGGATGGTTTTTAGGCAGTTTTCCATCTGCCTCGGCGAATGCAAGCTGGTTCCCCTTATTCCGCCTCAGTTACACTATGTCGGCGATTGCTGCGCAAACAAGTTCTCCACATACGCGTACACCACCATTACTCTACCACGCAAACACAGGGGTTACACTCGTCTGGTGTGAGACGTTCCCTGGAGGGGTCCACCGGAGGCCGAACCACACAATAACCCTGGGTTTGGTGTGGAGCAGCGGAGGGGTGAAGTGTACTGCGGTTGTCATCGTGGGGTTGTGGACCACTGCGGCTCCGGCGGGGACAGAGCTTCTCTGTCGTTTCTAGGTCCCCGGTTAATATACAATACAATGCAATACAATGAGGAGGTACTGAATAGAACTGGGGAGAAGTGGAACTTGTGGCACAACTTGACTAGAAGAAGAGATCGGTTGGTAGGACATGTTCTGAGGCATCAAGGGATCATCAATTTTATATTGGAGGGAAGAGTGGAGGGTAAAAATCTTAGAAGGAGACCAAGAGATGAATACACAAAGCAGATTCAGAAGGATGTAGGTTGCAGTAGGTACTTGGAGATGAAGAAGCTTTCACATGATAGAGCAGCATGGAGAGCTGCATCAAACCAGACACTTGACTGGAGACCACAACAACAACATAATATGTAATATATTATTATGCAAAATGTTCATAAATAACAAATTATAATGTAAGAACTGTATATAGAGCTATTTGGGTATCAGTTATATGGTGAGACAGACAGCCTTTAATTAATAGTAATATGTGGTCAGTCTTTCATCATGTGCAGGTGCGAGTCTCTAATCCTCCATAATAATCCACCAGATTATTTGTTTATTTTGGAAAGGAAACACTAATTAAAATATATGTATTTGCACCAAGTAAAAACTGAAGAAAAGGAGTGAATATGTAATGAAATTTGATGATGACTACTAACATAAAAAACTTAATAACATTTATGTATTTAATGTAGAGTACATATTTGGTATCACTGTAGTTCCCACTTCTTTAAACATTGTATAACGTGGGATGAGTCAGTGGACATATGAAAAGATGTACCATGTTAAGGCATATATAGTTGAGTGAAACTATATTACTTAAATGTAGTATTCAAGAGGTGAGAAGTTACAGTTTCCAGCAGCTCACAACAGCCCCTTTCCAACAAAGGTGGGGATATTCATAAAAACCTCAATAATGTATGAAAAATTATAATCATTAACATAAATTAACTTGGAAATCGGTAGGTGATTTAATTGGAACAGCAACCCAATACACATCACCCAGTACACAAACCTAAACACGGTTCGCACTTGATCATCCATTTATTATTTCCCAAATCATCATTTATAAACACATCTTTGTACAAACGTTTTTTTGCTCAAAACACATTTATGAACTAATATTGAGTACTAGGAAGTAATTTGAAAGAGTTGTATTTGCTACAAGAGTGATTATACTACTTAATGTTCTAGTTCTTAAGTGAATATTAAAGCTCAAAGAAAGCCCAAACAAATGTTAAATTAGAAGAAGTGAAAGATAAATTTAGAAAGTTTTGTAATTTCATCAAACAATGAAGCTTTTGATAGAAATGGTCATTGAAACTATATTAATTCAAACTATTACCAAATTTTAATATGAGTTTTTTAGTGAAATTACTTGGATTAAAGAATCTACATTAATAATAAATATGTTAAACTGCCATGTGTTTCTGTTTGTCTTTGAATATGCTAATTTCCAAAACTGCTAGATTAATTTTTGTGGGGGTTGTTTTTGCAGATAACTTGAGCATAGTTTGGGTCACAGAAAACATAACATATTCATACATACTAATGTATGTATGTTCCACATCTCCTCCAAAACCACTGGACAGATTTCAACCAGATCTGGTACACACATCTCTTACTGTCTGGAAAGAGTGTTGTGGGGGGAAAGAACTGCTTACCTATCAAAGAGGTGGGGATGGGGTGAAAAAGAAGAAAAAGAAGTGCAGCCTGTGATGCACGATTACCCTGATTTTATTCATTCAGTATTTGAGAATGAGAGCACTGAGTGACTTGCAGCAAACTTATCACATAATTTCATTCTCATTGACAACTCCCCCCCCCCCCCTCCACCCCGCCCATAATCAGCACCTACATCTATATTCCTATATTCTGCAAACCACTGTGAAGTTAATGGCAGGGGGTACTTCCCACTGTACCAGCTATTAAGGTTTCTTTCTGTTCCATTCACATATGAATGATTGTTTGAATGCCTCTTTCTGTGCTGCAATTATTCTTCTCCTCACAGTTCCTATGTGAGTGATACATAAGGGCTTGATGTAAATTCTTAGAGTCATCATTTAAAACCAGTTCTTGTAACTTTGTAAGTGGGCTTTCTCGAGATAGTTTACTGACATCTCCAAGAGTCTCCCAATTCAGTTCATGGATCAAAGAAACCTGTGACCATTCTTGCTACTCTTCTCTGCATATTAGTCTTATGTGGCATGGGTCCCACACATTTGAGCAATATTCTAGAATGGATTGCATGAGTGATTTGTAAGCAATCTACTTTGTAGATTGATTGCATTTCCTAGTGTTATACCAACAAACTGAGGCCTACCACTTGCTTTACCCACATGTGATCACTTCATTTTATATCCGTACAAAGTGTTACACCCAGGTATTTGTGTGAGTTGGCCAATTCCAACTATAGCTCACTGACATTACAGTCATAGGATTCTACGTTTTTTTTTTTTTTTTTTTTCATTTTGTGAAGTGCACAATTTTACATTTCTGAATGTTTAAAGCAAGTTGCCAGTATTTGTACCACTTTGAAATCTTATCAAGATCTGATTGGATATTGCTGCAATTTCTTTCAGACAGTGCTGCATTATAGATAGCTACATCATCTGCAAAAAGTCTGAGATTATTATTAATATTGTCCACAAGGTTATTAATATACAATATAAACAGCAGGGACCCAGATACACTACCCTGGGGCATAACCAATTTTACTTCTACATCTGACAATGACTCTCTGTCCAAGATAACCTGCTGTGTCCTTCCTACCAAAATATCCTCAATCCAGTAACAAATTTTGCTTGATGCACCATGTGATTGTAATTTTGATAATAACTGTAAATGTAGTACTGAGTCAAGTGCTCTTCAGAAATCAAGAGATTCTGCATCTACCTGACTGCCTTGATACAAACCTTTTATTATGTCGTGTAAGAAGAGTGTGAGTTGGGTTTCACATGATCAGTGTTTTCAGAATCCATGCAGAGTGCCTTGGAGTTCATTCTGTTCAAGATACCTCATTATGTTTCAACCCAGAACATGTTCTAAGGTTTTACAACAAATTAATGTCAAGGATTTTTGTGGATCACTTCTTCTACCCTTCTTGTAAACAGATGTGACCTGCACTTTCTTCCAGCTACTGTGCACTGTTTTTTGTTTGAGGAGTCTGTGACAGATTGTAGATAAAAGAGGGGCAGTTCAACCGCAAATTTAGGATGGAATCTGTTAGGGATTTCATCTGGCCTGGGAACTTTGTTAAATTTTAATGATTACTGCTGTTTCTCAACACCAACAATGATTTGACTCATCTTTTCAGTGGTACAAGGATTTAATTGGGACAATTCTCCTGGGGCTCCTTTGTTAAGGAACATTTCAAAATGGAGTTAAGGATTTCAACTTTTGCTTTGCTACCCTCAGTTTGAGTTCCTGTCTCATTCATAAGTAACTGGGCACTTGACTTTTGTTTGCACTGTGCTGCACTAACTAATGGACCAGTCATAGAGTCCGAGTGTTGCAGAGGTTAAGTGGCCTGACTGCTGTTCCTCCTTGATCTTCTCTGGAGATATGATGACCTCTCTTGTGAAATGGCATAACTCTACTTCTTCAGTTTGTTGAAGTAAGCGATGGTGGCAAGATCTTTTGGGGCAGGCTTCTTCCCGCCTGAGCGCCACTCATCCTTCACCCACTTCTCCAAGATTTTTCAAATGTGCTCCCGGGCCTGGAGTGTGAAGATCAGGTGGGTGCTGATTATGCATAGCTCCTTCCTGGACACCACATCATACAACATGTCATGAATGTGGCAGAGGTCATATAATTGGTGGGGAAGGGAGGGCTTGGAAGTGTCCGCTGCCATGAATGGGTATGGATTGTCCCTACGGGGGTATGTTCCATCCCTGAGAGACGTCACAATCTTCTTTAGGAAGGGCTGCATGCTGCACTCATCTGGGAGTGGCAGGCACTGGGGCAGGTCTTCTTTCTCAGACTCTTACTCTTCTTATGAGGAAGCAGTGGGCGTCTTTTCCTCAGCCCACAAGTCTGCCTCCACAACAGGAGGGAGGGCAGGCATCTCCACATCCATCAGCGATTGCTCTGCCTCCCACATTTCTGCAGGTGTCAAAGCTGTGGACATCTGTGTGGCAGTGTCCACCCCTACCAGCTGCCTCAAAAGGGAGGCAGTGGCAGGGGCAGACATCTTCTTCAGCACTCACATTTCATCACGCAGCTGTTGGAGCTGGCGATGGATGGCTGTGAGCTCTTCTTTCGTGGTAGCCCTCTCAGCCAGAGGTGGCTTGGAGGCCAACCAGGGTGTCATCGGTGGTGGCTTCACGTGGCACAGCTCAGAGTGGGGGGAGGGAGGGGGGGGGGGGGGGCGAGGTGGGCGTCTTGTTGCCAGAGACCACCACAGGGCGTGTTGCAACGTTCTGACATTGATGTTCCTTGACGTAACTGCAGCTGCATGAATTTGCAGCTTGGGCTCCACACTTGACAGCGACACCACGCGGCATGTGTCACATGCTTCAGCACACTTCAGGCTCACAATGGTGCCCTTGCTGTTTTTGCAACATGCCCCATCTGCTGACACTTGTAGCACTTCAGCACAATGCATTTATGCTTCAGCCATATTTTGCAGCCACAATCCTTCCCCACAATGTCCATGAGGAATTCGGATGTGGCAGCAAGCCTGCCTCCCTTTCCATGTCCAGACATTGTGTTCGGCTAGTGATGTTGGAGAGATAGTAGAGAGCAAAGAAGTGAGCCACAGCGAATCGAGCAGCAGAGTGCATGACTTGACTTTTATGCCACTAACAGCCTTTATGCATGACCAGAATTTGTTTGAGTTTTGTGAAACATCATTTGACATTACTCTGCTATTGTAGTCATTGGAGGCCTCAAGCATTGATCGTTTATAGTCAAACACATTTCATTCAGCATCTATAGCCCCATACTTCATTTTACAGCTATTATGTAGTAGTCTATGTGTCTTTAGATGTTTCTTCAGAGACTGTATATCGTGAGGATCCCCTCCCCGCCCCTCTCCAATATTAACTGTATTGATGGGTGCATATCTGTTTAGTGCATAGTCAACTACTCTATTAAACTTGAAGCTTTGTTGCTCTATATGCTCCAGCCCAATGTTGTAAGTTTCAAGTACCTCATCAAAATATGACACTACTGCTCTTTTAGCAACTTTACTTGTCTTAGTTGGCCTTTGTACTTTGGTAATCATTGTTGCCACAACCACAGCATGGTCACTGATACCAGTTTTGCCACTGATTATTAAAGTATGATTTGAGACCTTACATACAAGTGAAATGAGGTTGTCTTTACAGTTTTCAGTTACATCAGAAGATAGTCTGGAGGATGATAAAGGGATCCAATTAGCTTTTAGTCCCACACTTGATACCAAGTCTTGCCCAAACAGTCTTCAGTTTCTATTTTAGTGGATTTGAGTTTCATGTCTACTGCAACAAATACACCACTTCCATTTACCATTAGTCTATCCTTTTGATAGATAGTTAAATTTTCCCAAAAAATCCCACTGCAGTCAATTACAGGCTTTTGGAGTTTACGCTTATTTTTCTGAGTCTCCTATAGCTGTCATAACCTGAACTGGATGGAGAGTCACCTAATCTAAAAAAAACACTTGTGTGCGTCACACACACTGTCAGCTACCTGGGTAGCAGCCTCTGATGTGTAGTGCACACCTGACCCATTTAGAGGAACCCTACAACTCTCAACCCTATGATGCAGGTCCAGGAAGTCACAGCCTAGCTTGTCATAGAACTTTCAAAATCTCTTGTTCAGTTCTTCCACTCAACTTAGAACCAATGGCCACAGTCTGTTCTGGGAACAATTCTGCAAATTGTGAGACTCTTTGTTGAAACTTAATGTGTGAGGCTGGTCTTCTCAACCTTCTCCACCAGTTGCTGGAACGATCCAAGTATGACATTAGAACCCAAATGACAGGCATCCTTTATTCCCATGTGAGCCACAATCTGTTGTTGGTTGCACCCTTTTCCCTCAGTGGCTGTTCGAATAGCAAAATGTTTTCTTTCCATTACTGTCATTTTCCTAATGGATGCTGTTATTCGCCATACGTTTGAACTGCAAATTATTAATAAACCTTTTCCCCTTTTGCATTTGCCTCCTCCTGATACATGACAAAACAAGTTTCCCCAAAACAGGTGAAGTGGGTCCCTCTGGCTTATTTTTGCTGTCAGTGAAAACTAGGGCCTCAAACTTATTAATTAAGGGGATCAGTATAACACCCTGAGTCCTTTCCAGTCCCCATCTAACTCATGTACCATTGACATGCCATTTCCACTGAAGTGAGTGAGTAATGACTCTTGCTGCAAAAGAGACAGGATTCACAGGAGAGGATAATCCTTGAGATACCTTTGCTACTAGTACAGAAGATGCATTACTCTAGGGGAGCTTTTCCAACACACCAATCCACAGCAGTTGCCAATTGTTTGACAGAGTCAGGGCAATTTTCAGCTGCCTATGAACATCAACAAACTCATTCTGTGCTCAAGAATAGTATACACAGTGGTTCTGTGTTATGGCTGGTGCAATGTATTAGAGGACAATGAACAAACAAATTTAAACTGAGCATGCTGATTATCTTTTAACCTGTTGAGCTACAAATTACTAATTCCCAGTAAAATTTGAAGCAAATAAACAAAACTAGATTTCTATTAAAGCAACAGGAAAATGTGTGGTAAAAATCACATTATCACATACACCACTCAATGTACCTACAGAATTATATCTATGTACGACACATAGTTCAGGATACATGACGTCATAAACACTCTTAAGGAAGAACATAGGCTACTTTAGAAAGTGTGCAGAAGAAATACTTGTTGATTTGATGAATGTTACATGAATTAGGGAAATATATTTACTCTCTGAAAAAACCATTTACTCTCTCACTTTTGAACTTTATCATATTTGTGAAAATGTTGTTCTTGGTTGATATGTGCTACATGATACAATTCAAAGTAATGAACACAATGCTTATACAATCTTCAATACGTTTATTCCATACTTCCACACTATTTGTTGCATAATATACACACTGCAAAATATATAGGTATTACACACACTAACCAGTATTTGAGAACATAAGAACTTATGGACTTGCAACAAACTTTATACATAATTTCAAACCTTTATGAAAGTTTTCACACTGATAACCTTCACAAAATAATGAGAGGAAAAAAGTTTATCATTTATTTCATTTTCATTGTTCATGCTGTAAAAACAGTTGGATCAGGCATGATGTCATTACATTTATATTTATTACTTCTTTGTTACTAAATTTATTTGCAGCAGATTTACCGGACAGTATCCACGTATGCTGCTGAATGTACCTACAAAATTATGTCATTATACAACATATTGTTCACAAGATACTGTATGAGAGAATGAGGAGATGGAGAGAGAGAGGAAGAGGTGGACAGAAAAAGGGAAGAAGAGGAGATAGACAGGAAGGGGAAAGAGGAGGAGATGGACAGAGAGAGGAAATATATACATACCAGTGCAATATTTTCAGACACTCAGCTAGTTATAAGTATTAACAAAGAAATAAATACCGTTTTCACCACCAAAAAGTTATAAATTGATTGTGGCTGCAACCCCATGGCAGTATTTATTTGGCTCCACCTCAATATAGTTCAGGGTTTTATGAGATATTATTGAGAAATAAATAAGGAAAATTTTAAAAATCTTGTGTGTTGAAATGTTATTTAAAAAAGTAAAAACATATGATTTGCATTAGAAAACAAATAATTTAGAAACAAACTCAGGACCTCTGCATCAAGTAACTGGATTATTTATATATTTATTAATCTTTATTTATCCAAGGATCTTCTCACAATGACATAGGATTTGTCAAGGCACAATACAATGTAAATCAATAGGTCAAAATATACATCACGTAGCATATATAACATACTTTATGGGGATAGGAGAGAGGAAATATATACATACCAGTGCAATACCAGACACTTAGCTAGTTATAAGTATTAACAAAGAAATAAATACCGTTTTCATTATCAAAAAGTTATAAATTGATTGTGGCTGCAACCCCATGGCAGTATTTATTTGGCTCCACCTCAATATAGTTCAGGGTTTTATGAGATATTATTGAGAAATAAATACCTTGATTGAGGAAGCATCCTAGCATTTGTCAAAGTGATCTAGGAAAATGACAGAAAAGCCCAAATAAGGATGGCTGGACAGAGCAACTCCATTCTCCCAAAGATGTCACTGTCTTAACAGTCTTAACAACTACACTATCTAATTCAGTAAGTCCCTATTGTGTAACGTTCCCTGATTTACACTCAACTTGTTTCAGGTAACTTGTAATATAAAACATAGCTTCAGTCTTCATTGCTGCACACCCACTGCCCCCTGGACTGCAAAGATGCAGCTGTGCCCTTTGTACAAAACAGACTCTATTCCTGTCATGTTCAAATATATTCCTCAGTCCACCTGATAAACTGATTTATCTGACAATACTATCATGCATTTTACATCTTGACACATTATTTCCTTGTGAAAGCACTAATGAACTGAAATGTGACAAGGTGTGGCAGTTATCTAGTTCCATTACTGCCCACTGCTCTATATTCCTTAAGCAGTCTTTAATTGTATATTATGCATTTTACTCATGAAGAATGTTTTAGCTGCCCTTTTAAATAGATGTATTTTAGTCATCATTTTATTTCCTTTGGTAATTTATTATACACTTTTATCCCCTGATATAAAATGCTATTTTTAGTTTTTTGTTTGTTTTTCAAGGGTAAATTTAATTCCAAACTAGATCTTGCTGTACGATTATGTATAGAACTATTAGTGAAGTATTTAGTAATGTTTCCCTGATATGTGCCATAGATTGCTGTCTGTGCTTGTGTTTGTGCTTTTGATCCCCAGAAAAAACTTCCTTAGCTATGAATTGAGTGTATGTAGACGTAGTATGTCACCACAAGTCATCAGCTGCTACAGAGTGATGCCTTCACCCATTGAGCATAACATAATGATGATGTTTTTTCTTTGCAAGTTCAACAGAATGAAATTAATTTCATTGTTCCTTTAACATCATTGTTATTAAAATTGCTTGTATTTGAATCTGATGTGCTGCTTGTCAATTTTTATTCTTTATTTCATTACATTGTAGCCACAACTCACAATAAAGGGTTTCACATGAACAATGCACACTTCACTGTGATGTCAGCCAGGCGGCAACTGCACGACTTACACATAGGATTTCTGACATCCCTGGTCTGTCACATGAAACTCTTTATGGTTCTTCACAGCTTTTGGAAAATAGACCATACATTATTTTCCACACACACACACACACACATACGCACATTGCAATCCTGGTTTGTTTTGCCAATGCCCTAGAAAGAGTATTATTTTATGTTCTGTAAAAAAGGCCTTTTGTAGATCTGCAGTTTTGCAGGTTTTAGTAAATCTGTTTTAGCTTTATTATTTGACAGCAATAATCCAAAATTTCATGATATCTTATAAGTATTTTAATAATACAAGAAAAAGATAGATTTCCACTCACCATAAAGATGATATGTTGAGATACACTTGCTCATTAGCTTTTGGCAAAAGTCATCATCAGAAATGGAAACATGCACACATTCATTCACACAAGCAAGCACACCTCATGCACACATGACTGCCATCTCCATCAGCCTGGACTGGAATGCACCTGTCATGTAGACTGGAAGCAGCAATCTGGAGGGGGTTGGGAAGGGATAGCAGGATATGGATGGGAGGAGAGAAGAGAATTGTCTGGCAGAGCATGCAGGGACTAGAGTGCCACAGGTGCAGCATAAGGAGGCTATGGGGCAGGTACAGTTTGGGGGAAATGGGGAGCAGAAAAGGAGAGAAGCAAGGAACGGGAAAGATAGGCTGGTATATTGGCAGTGTGTGCCACAGAATGGTGGTGTGAGATGAGAATAATGAGGATGGGATAGGACAGAGAGGGTGGAAACTGTTTGGTAGATGGTGTGGAGACAGTAGGTTACCATAGAAAGTGGCTAGCATAAATTTGGGAGTGAAGAATGTGTTATGAGGATCATCAGTACAGTTCATGAAAGCTGCTTAAGGAGTGAGGAGCCAATCGAAATTAAGCATTCTATGTTCAGTAGCATGTTGTGCCACAAGGTGGTTTGTTTGTCTACTGGCAACGAACTGGGAGTGGCATAGGGATAGACTAGCATGTTGTGGTGGTTAGGTTGGCCAGGGAGGGCTGGGTGTGCCTCATTTCAGGACATGATGATAGGAAATCAAAGTCCTGATGGAGGATGTGGTTCAGTTGTTGCAGCCCAGAGTGGTATTGGGTGACTAAGGGGAACTCCTTTCTAGCTGGTTGTTGGGTGTGGTGGGAGGATTGGGGGTGTGAGGAGAAATGGCATGGGAGATCAGTTGCAGAGTAGGTCTGGGGATAACACCTGTCTGTAAAGGCCTCAGTGAGACCTTCAGCATATTCAGCAAGGGAGTTCTTGTCACTGCAGATATGTTGTCCCCAGGTGGCGAGGCTGTGTGGGAGGGATTTTTTTGTGCGGAAGGGATGACAGCTGTCGAAATGCAAGTACTGTTGTTGGTTGGTGGGTTTAATGTGTTTTGTGGTCGGAGCCATCAGAGAGGATGAGGTTAACATCCAAAAAGATGGCAGGCTGTGTTGAGGGGAACCAGCTAATGTACTGTAGATGGGAAGCAGGTGTTGAGGTAGTTAAGGAATGAAGTTAGGGTGTATTGGCCCTGAGTCCAGATCATGAAGGTATCATCAATGAAGCTGAACCAGACTAGAGGTTTGCTGTTTTGGGAGGGTAGGAAGGACTCCTCTAGGTGGCCCAGGAAAAGGTTGGCATGGGAGGGTACCATGCAGGTGCCAATGGCTGCACCATGGATTTGTTTATATACCTTCCCTTCAAATGAGGAATGAAGTAGTGGGTTTGGAGTCAGAAGGACTTTGGGGAAGGTAGTGTTCAGTAACAGTAAGACCATGGGCATGAGGAAAGTTGGTGTATAGGGAGGTGTCATCAACACTGATAAGTAGACACCCAGTAAGTTAAGAGGTGGGGACGGTGGAGAGTTGATGAAAGAAGTGGTTGGTGTCTTTGACATTGGAGGCTAGATTACAGGCAATTGGTTGGCAATGTTAGTCAACGAGGGCCGAAATTCTTTCAGTGGGGGCACAATAACCAGCTACAAAGGATGTACAGGATTGTTGGGTTTGTGGATTTTGGGAACATGTAGAAGGTGGGTGTGTGGGGTGCCATAGGTGTGAGGAGGAAAATGGATTCAGGGGAGAGACTCTTGGAAGGGCCTAAGGCTTTAAGCAGGAATTGGAAGTTATGTTGGACTTCTGGGGTTGGATGATTCTGGCAGAGTCTGTAGGAGGAGGAGACAAATAATAGACAGGACCTTCTGCCAGGTAGTCGCTGTGATTCGTAACAACAGTGGTGGAATCTTTCTATGCAGGTCTGATGATTACGTCAGGCTTTGTTTTGCGGTTGTGTATGGCTGACCTGTCTCCTTCTGAAATTTTGGTGTTCAGAGCAGAGCACCTGAGGAAGGATCATGAGGCCAAGTTGGAGGTAAGGAATTCCTGGAAGATGACCAGTATGTGGACTGTCTTGTCTCACAGTGAGGTGGATATACTAACAGTTACAGTAATTACCTTTCCAATAATAAACAGTTTGTCCGCCCCTTTTAGGTACATCTAACCTTCATTTGACTGTCCCTAATATATGTCTAGCTTTGTTAATTCAATGGCTGTCACTAATCTACACTAATTGTGGTCAGATCTTCTCCAGCTTTAAAACTCATGCGACCCATGACAGAAATGCCTGACTCCCCTTCCTTTAAAGAAGTTCGACAGTAGTAACGTACACGTTAATGTCACGATAGTACTATACATTGGAATTTACATCTCTGCACCAGTGGTCTGCAATGTACACTACCATGCTGTACAAAGACTGTAATTTAACTTCAAGTTTGTGTACTTTGGACTGCCCATTTTGATTAATAATCATTATGAGCAAATTTGTGTGGTGTTTGTGCACTTCAGTGTTGTACAGTACATTCTATTTTTTACATAAAAGATGCAGGAACGTCTAACGCAAAGAAGAGAATCAGGATGGTGTAGAGTGCAGAGTCACATCACTCACGCAACAGAATAAAATAAACAGTGTCTAGTGTAAAAGGTGTACAAAACGTGTGTGTAGTTGAAGGAATTCTGTGCATTAAAGGCAAATTTTGATTCAATCAAAAGTGCGCCAAAGTACTTTTAAAATTCATTTGCGACGATTTACAGTGATCGTCGTCCGACTGTTTAAACAAGGAACCGCGCGATTAGCATCAGCAGCGAAATCGAAAGATGGAGTTATAAAAGTGTTATTTAGTGTTACAGACGTTTTGAAAACTGAGATACGAGTATTGGCAGAAGAAAATGAAGATCTGAAGCGTCAAGAGAACTGTAGTTGTGTGAAAACACCCGTTATTGCGGACCATAGACAAGAAAATGAGCGAAACGTATTAATGGACAAAGACACGAAAATCGGCACAGTGTTACAATTTCCTCAAAAGAATATGTAGGAGTTTTAGAATCAACTGAAGACTGTAAATCAATGAACAAATATGAATCGATAAACAAAATAGTAAATAGCAGCGCAGTAGTGAATCAAATACTGTCAAAGACGAGTTTCTCGTTATTGGCAACACTTTGCTGGAAAACATCGAAGTACCAAATGAAAAAAAAAGAAAAAAAGCTGAAGAACCGGTGCGTGCAGACATCAAATGGCTCTGAGCACTATGGGACTCAACTGCTGAGGTCATTAGTCCCCTAGAACTTAGAACTAGTTAAACCTAACTAACCTAAGGACATCACGAACATCCATGCCCGAGGCAGGATTCGAACCTGCGACCGTAGCGGTCTTGCGGTTCCAGACTGCAGCGCCTTTAACCGCACGGCCACTTCGGCCGGCTGTGCAGACATCAAGTCTCAGCAAATGAGTAAGTATCTCAGTAACATATTATGCTCGAAAGAAACGTCAAGAGACGAATCCAGCGTGAACTTCAAAGTTATATTCCTACACGTGTGGACAAATTCTCCTCAAAGCAGCAGCAAGCAAGAAAACAACAACGAGACGGAAAACGTGATTTGAACGGCAAGACACCTATACAAAGCTTATAGGAATGCAACAAGCGGCGTAATATACAGAAGATCGATTAATGAAATGTACATAGCAGACTAAATTTCAGTATCAAGCAGTATTTCAACAGATTAGGAGCTGTATTTATTGATCCTAATAAATTCTTAAGCAATAAATGTCTGGGGAAAGATGATTTAGGTACATCTTAACAGACTGAGTTCCAAAATACCTAGTGAAATATTCACTGATATATGTCATATCATAAGAAATTAGGGAAACCAATAAGTGTTGATGAGGATGTTAAAGAACCTAAATGACTTCCAACCAATAGTAAAACTATAAATAGAACTGAGAGTTCATATATAAGGCACTCGAATGTAAATTGATTAAATGCTGAATATTCAGGTGACTGAAGCTCTAAAATAGATAAGCTTCAAATCCTTTTGTCTGAGTTTAAAAATAATAAAAGTCTTAAATAAAACTGAAAATTTTATATTAGCTACCAGTTTTTGTAGGAAAAGTCAGTCACCAGGAGATTCATGCATACTTATTCATTGAGCTGTAGATAAGCATGTAAGAAGTGACTTCAAACTGTATATTTTTGAGAGCTGCTGTATCGAATTAAGGATCCAAAATGTTGTTATAATGTCTACTTATAGAAACCCAGGTAAAGTCACAATTAAGCATTTCCTATGAAAACTCCAGTGTTTGCTAGAACACCTAGACAAAGAGAAAAAAATTGTCATTGCTGCTGACTTCAGCATCAATATGTTGAGTGAAAATGGTGAAGTGCCAAAATTCATTGACACAATAAAAAAACACGGTTTCAAATTAAATTTTTCGGAATCAGTGAGAGAAGGTGCACAGTCAGCTACACGTATTGATAATATTTTAACTAATTATGTTTTTGAAGATGCACATAAATTTTGTTTCGATGTAGGAGTTTCTGGTCAATTGCGTTATTCATTGAGCTGAGATCAAGTAAGGAAGTTCTGTGTGAAAATGTGTACCTAAGAAGGAACTTTAATCAGGAAAAACATGATTTCATTTCATGGCAAGCTGCATGAGACAGAAAGGCACTTTGACGAAAATGTTCCAAGTAGTGTTAATTCTGAAGCGTTCTTAAGTAGCTTTTTAAATGTTTTCAATGTAAAGTTTCCACATAAAATTTGTTTTAATAAAGTGACAAATTGAAATGGACCACGCAGCTACATAATGAGCAAAGATATAACAAAATACTCACATTGTTTAATATGTTAGATGATAGAAATTTACATTTAAGAAAGTTGTCAAGGCCGCAAAGCAGATGGACAATAGTAGTTTAATTTTAAGACATAAGAATAAATTAAAGGCAGTGTGGTCAATTGTGAAATCAAAATTGGGTATTAAAGACTCTGGTCACGAAATTTGTAAAATCAAACTTGAAGGTAAGGTAATTGAAAATCTAGCTCAAATTTCAGAATGCTTCAATGTTGCAGATTATGACAACAAACTGTGTTCTTGTATCAAATGTCTGAATGCTCCACAAAATTTAAAACAGTGTAAGGAACAGATGTAGAAAGAGTATATTAATGAAAAAATAAAAAATCTACAGGTTGGGATAGGATTCCCACAATAGTTCCCAAATTTGTGCTTAAAACAGTAGGACAGCCACTATCTATATAATAAACTAATCTTTTGATCATGGATGTTTCCCAGAGGTACTAAACTAAGCAGAATTAAAACTGCTGTTCAAAAATGGGTCAAGAGACGATATGGGAAATCATCATCCCACATCTCTTCTTCCAGTCTTGTCAAAAGTATTCGAAAAAGCTGGCATCCAGATTCAAAATGTTATTGAAAACCATAACATTATTTTGAAAAATCAATGTAGCTTCCAGGGTGGAAAAAGAAATGTAGATGCAATTAACAAGTTTGTTGACAAGTTAAGCACATCATCAATAAAAATAAAGTTACAGGGATCCTCTGTGATGTCACAAAATCCTTTGAGTCAGTGTATCTTGCAATTCTTATCTGTAAACTTTATAGATATAGAATTAGCAGTAGTGTTCTGCAGTGGCTTGTTTCATACCTGTGCAATGGGAAACAGAGTGGTTGTCTGTACAAATGCACCAAATTATTCTTCCAAATGGAAGACAGTAATGCAAGATGTCCCTCAAGGTTATATACTAGGACCTATTTTATTTGTATTCTACATTGATAAACTATCAATTAACACTAATGCCCCATCGGTTTTATTTGCAGATGAAATATCCATATTAATTGAAGATCATGAGCCAGAAACTATCCCTATCTGCATCATCAATACTGAACGAGATGATGCAGTAGTTCATACACTGGACTCACATTCTGGAGGACGACAGTTCAAACCCACGTCCTGCCAACCTCTTTTAGGTTTTCTGTGGTTCGCCTAAGTCACTTCATGTAAATGCTGGGATGGTTCCTGTGAAAGGGCATGGCCAACTTCCTTCCCCATCATTTCTTAATCTGATGGGACTGATGACCTCACTGTTTGGTCCCCTCCCCCCCAAATCAACCAACCACCCACAATCAATACAACAGATAATTGAGAAACATGGTTTCATCTCACTGGATTAACCCTGGACATCCCAAAAACCCATGGGATCCAGATCAGAACAGATCAGTCAACAGCCCAGGAAATCTAGAAGAAGTGTGTACTGTGAATTTTTTAGTATTAAATCTAGACAAGAATTTAAATTGAAACAGACATCTGGAATATTTAGTTAACAAACTATGTAGCTTTGTGTTTTCAGTGCAAATATTATCAAAAGCCACTGACATGGATAGAAGGAAAATTGTGTACAATAGCTGCTTCTAGTTAGTTACAAGGTATGGTATTACTTTTTGTGGAAATTACAGTAACTTAAAGTGCATTCTGAAATTACAGAATGGAATTCTTAGAAACATTTTCGCTATGCATCTGAGGAAATCATTTCGCCCATTATTTAAAAATCTGACATTATTAACTGTACTCCTTCAATATATCTACGACATTATACTTTTCTTGTGTAGCAATTTATAGTTCTGCAAAGACCACTACATTGATCACACGTATAATAAAGAAATAGAGAAACTTTTGGGTCCTTGCACATTTTTTAAACTTGTATAATCAGACTCTCTAGTAAATGGGAATGAAAACTTACAACAGACTATAAAAGCCAACATTATTCTGAATATGAACCTAGATACCCTGAAAAGAAAGTAGCATGATACTCTACTTCAGCGATGCTACTACTCAGTTGAAGATTACATGAATGATGAACTAAATATTTGGGTATATATTGTGTATCAGTTGTCTTGTTGTGTGAATATGGGAAGGTAATTATTCATAAAAAAGTTACATTACTGTTTAAATACAACTACATCTTATTACAGTTTTGTATCAGTGAAATTCTATTAAACATATTTTGGTGTGTCTCCTGTACTCTGATTTAATGATTAACATATGCATGTTATGAGACAAATAAATCACATTTGGCATTTCATTGGTTGTAATGGTTTTATCTTAAAAAAGGCCTACTTCTCCTTCATATGACAGCAGGTATTTGACCATGTTGGCCCAACACCCACTGGCTATACCCCCACTAATTAATTCCTCCAGCCTCCCTTTCCCAACTCTACTGAAGTGCAGACACACCTAGTGCAGCCCCATCTCCCAGTTGTCTCCAGCTGCACCAGTGCAATGTGCATTTGGCCGCCAGTCATCAGCGTCATGTCCAGCTCAATACTGACTAGTTGTACAGCACTGCCTAGATTAGACCTCTCATTTCATTAAAACAGCTCTACCATTTACAAATGGGTGTCACCTGTTAGAGAAGCTACCTTACTCATCTATGTTGTACGCTCTGTCCCTACCCAAGCTTTTCCCTACCCCACCCACTATCGCTATGTGATCATCCTGTGTGAAAAAACACTAAATCTTCAATCACTTGATCAAACCCATCACTTGGCTTGAAAACACTGGTGATATGATATTACTCCCCTAACTTCTCCTGTAACTGAGGGTCTGTCATGACTGCTACATAACAGCAGTACTCTCTTTTTCCTAACATATATACCTTTTCCATCCTTCCTACTCATGGGCAGAGTACACTGCACATCCACCATCTTACAGCATATTTAGGCTCCTCTACCCTCACCTCTGGCAGTTGGCACCTATTGCTGGTTTTGCATTGTCAGACCACATCCTGTTCCTGCTAGCCCTTCAGGCAACTGCCAATTCCCAACCATCCACCTCACCACTGCCTTCTCTCGGCCTCACTAGTTCTTTTCTAGCTTGATCTAAGTGTGCCTGAAGGGCATATACCTTTCCTTCTGCTCATCTATTAATCTATTCCACCTGCATATTTTACAGTTCCAGGAAAAGACCTTGGAGACCTCCCCGGAGCTCTCCAAACTGTCTTTCCCCAATGAAATCATTTACTACAGCTTATACAATACATCCCACTAATTAGTTTCATATGACAGTTCCCACAGTTTCTACTCACAGTCAAATAATACCTACAGCAAAAAAGAAAAACCTAAATATGAAACACTAAATAAATATTACGAAATCTATTACTTTTATCTCACTACAAAAAGAATGTAACCTCCAGTACTGTATTAAATTCGTCAATACTGTAAATTCAGTATTATTCTACAAGGCCAGGTCCATGTAAAAAAACGTCAGAGCTAATAGAAATTTAAAACAACTCAAGATATTTCCTAAACTTAAAAATGGTATTTCATGTCTTCCCTTGCATAACAAGAAAAAAGGCACTAGCACAGCTGTTCATAGCAAAAGGTCCTATAAAAATTGTGCGAATATCTATAGTCCATTACAAGCAACGAGTTCAGTATGTGAATGGATGTCAGATCCACAAAACGACTACCAGTAAGTCAATGTTTAGACAGACCTACAACATAATGCGCATTAAATATACTGCAAAAGGTGTTCAAAATGTAAAAGAGACAGAAAAGAACAAAAATAAAATCAAAACTTATATTAGTAATGATGTTTATTATTTGTTTTGGAATAAATTTTGCAGTTACTAATGAATTTTATCCACCATCTGAGAATTACTTTTTTCATGTGTATTGTATCTTTTATGCCCTAGATTTGAATCAACAATGTGATACTGTATGATTCATAGGAAGAGAATAGAGAGATTTGGTAAGCAGTTCAAGAAAGAACTCTAGTGAAGGAGATGAAGGTGGACAACTTATCCCATGAAACAAGGACAAGAAACAAGAAAGAAGAAGAAAACTAATTAAATTTTTTACATTTCAATGTCTCCCACAGAAAGCAGACAACTATACAAGTTAAGGTTGTTTCAAGACAACACAAACAGTGATTTTTTACAGGGCTTTTTGTAACAAATCAACACAAGTACTGACTCTGTTGGGCTTGTCTCAACATAGTTCTAACTCAAATACATGTTAACTTTTTTGTTGCATGGATATTCTGGCAGAGTCTAATGTATAAGTTTCATGTATGAAATTCTGGGGGGGTGGGGGTCCAGACTCAGGTGTACTGTATGAGTTAATTTGACTAATGTACATGATGTGCTACAATTTCATTACATACTGTATCTTTATTGTCATATCTGTGTTTTCATTTACAGAAATTACTGTTAAATGGGGCATAGAAATTGTTTCAATAGGACTTCTGTTCCAGAATTTGCAAAAAGCTGAAGACAATTCTTCACAAAATAAATATGAACTAATTAATAGTATTAAATAAGAGAAGTAATGGTAAAACTTATAAAAAAATAATAAGAATTGTCATATAAAGCTACTACAATTTGTAGGCTAGTGTAAAAAAAAATCATGATTAAGCATTGAGGTGTGGGCAGGAAAAAGTGAGAAGAACCTTCATATGTGATCGAACTTGTTGGATTTTTTTCGGTCTTAGCTCTCCAGGCAGTTTGCATTGGAACGATCTGACCCCAATTTCGACGTCATACCTAATATATATCCATGTTTCATCACCTGTTATAACCTTCTTTAGAAGTTTGGGATCATTGTTGTTATTCAACAACTTCCCACCAATATCTAAGTGATATCTTTTTTGGTCGAAATTCGACAGTTTCAGAACAAACTTTGCTGCAAAACGTTTCATCCCAAAACATCCGAAAAAAGTACTTGGCATAAGCCAAAAGACGCTTACATCATCAACAACCTCTGACGGTGATTCAGCGATTTTCCAGAACCATTTTCCTTACTTCTTCCAAACTGTAATCAGTAACAGTTGTGCCAGGTCGTCCAGGGCGTTCGTCGTCTTCAGCGTCTTTTCGATCTTCTTTGAAGCGTCTGCACAACTCGTAAACTCATGTCTTTCTAATAGCAAATTAGCCAAAAGCAACAGTCAACATTTCGAATGAGGTGCTGCACTTTATTCCCCATTTCCAAGCAAATTTTAATGAAAATTCTTTGATCCATCTTTTTCGAAAGTAAAAATTCGCCGTGCACTCAACAATAAACTAAATATGCAAAACAACTGAAAAAGCAAACAAACATCAGGAACGTGACGTGTGCTAACAAGATAAAAAATGAAAATAGGATGTATGAAACCTGCAAAATAAAAAAAAAATCCTTTACTTTCGATCACACATCGTACATCAAAACGTGAAACATGAAACTAAACATGAAGCATGATACAACTTTTTTCATTTTGCAGATGACAGGTCTTAATGTGAACACTGTGGAATATAATATAATCGCTGCAGATAATAGGGTAGTCTGCAACATCAGCATGTGGTTTTTACAGAAAAGATCAATGATTAACTGTAACAAAACGTAATGCATTCAGTTTCTGACATGAAAATCCTGTAAAAACAAAATTTTATTGTCCCAAAATGATCTAACAATCAGTGAAGTCAATTATTTTCAATTCTTGGGACTAAGTGTAGATGGAAGGCTTTCTTGGAAGTATCGTTTTTAATTTCTTGTGCAGAACATAAATGTTACTATCTTCACTGTAAAAAAAGTACTCCACTGTTTCTGGCACTGAACTCTCAAGACTTGTTTTAATTGCTTACTTTCTCTTTATTGTGTTACAAGATATTGTATACTGGAGCAACTCTGTGCGCTCACAAAGAACATTCTTAGCCCACAAAAGGATTTCAAACTGAACTGCAGTGCCAGTTCACGAGCTTCATGGAGGCCAAAATTTGGTGTCTCAGAATTCTAACTCTGCTATCCATGTTCGTCCTATTCATATACTCCACCATGGAAATTGTGGTTGAAAATATTGGTTCACTCATATGAGTCTGCAATATGCATCCAGTGAACACTAAATGGACAAATGATGTGCTCTTGGAATAATACTTTCTTAAGCACTGATCAGAAAGATGTGCATTATTCAGCAGTTTGCATTTTCGATAGGCTCCCATCAGAACTAAGAAAATTGAATTATAAACCCAGCGTATTCCAGTCCACCTTGTAAGGTTTCCTTCTCCTACTATTCCATAGAGGAGTAACTTGTAATGTATTAGTTTTAGTATATTCTTCAAAAACGTCTTTCACGTTTTATTAATTCTTTTGTTTATAAATTTTCTAATCAGCATTCTGTAAACTCGTCCCATGATAAAGTAGTTTTGGCTCACATGATTCCACAAAAACTCGTAAAGAAATAAAACCCCAGCACTTACCACAAGAAATCTAATTAAAGAAAAGAAAACCTAAATTAGGATGAAGAGATGAATATTAGAGCTTCCATCCATTCAGATATGAGATCATTATGTTAAAAACCATGCAGCCACATTCGGTCTATCCCTAGTGTACAATATTGGTTTGTTTATACATTCTTGCTATGCTCTGTCAGCTGATATCAAAATGATGAGGATGATGTTTAGTTTCTATTTTATGTGCCACAATTTCATAATCTGCTTGACTGAAAAATTTTGCCTCCATATAATGTGTGAGATGTTGCACTCAAAAAGAGTCTTGCTTTAATATTTTCATGAAAAGAGAAGAAAAGGATTATAGCGAAAAAATATGCTGTCAAGTGAGACAGAGTTTAAATTATTATTTACTTTCGCCACATTTTTTACTGTGCCCCTACTCCATGTTACACTAAAAGAAAAAGAAATTGCAACACCATGAAGGAGTTGTGTGACGTAAACGAAAGTTGATAAGCAAGCTTTTCATTTGAAAGACGATGTCTATTCAAACTTCGCGCCTGTCGCACAAGAGTTGCTCTAGTAGTGTCACTATAAGAATGTGAGTCAGGTTTGCTTTAAATAAACGCTGTAATGGTCATGAGGATTAGTTAATTTTCAGATTGGCCGTGGTGAGTTGATGTTAGTCGAGAATACCCTATAAAGCAACAGAGACGCCATTGTCAACACCTCAGTGTGTTTCAACAAGGTCATGTAATATGACTATGAGAAACTGAATGTTCCTTCTGTGATACTGCAGAAAGATTTGGCAGGCACGTAGCCACTGTATATGTCTCCTGGCAGCGGTGGTCGCGAGAATGTACAGTTGAAGAAGATCAGGCGCTGGATGGACACATGTCACTATCGAGAGAGAAGATCATTGTGTTTGGCGTATGGCTCTGGTGCATCTGCAGCTGCACTTTCGAGCAGCAGTTGGAAGCAGAGTGGCACAACGAACTGTTATAAATTAGTTACTTCAAGGACAGCTCTGCGCCAGATGCCCAGTAGCCCAAACCGCCGCCATTTGCGAGTGCAGTGGTGTCAAGCATGAGCTCGCTGGAGGGCAGGGTGGAGATCTTTTATGTTTTCTGATGAATGCTGGTTCTGCTTTGGTGCCAATGATGGTTAGAAGGAGGCCAGATGAGGGCCTGCCACCAACTTGTCTGCTCGCTAGACACACTGGACCCACACCTGGAGTTTATAGTCTGGTGTGCGATTTCGAATGACAGCAGGAGCACTTTTGTGGTTATCCCATGCATGCTGACTGCAAATCTGTATGTCAGTCTGGTGATTCGACTTGTTATACTGCCATTGATGAACAGCGTTCCACTGGGTGTTTTCCAACAGGATAAAGCTCGCCCACGTTCCACTGTTGCAACCCAACATGCCCTACAGAGTGTCCACATGTTGCCTTGGCCTGCTTCATCACCAGATCTGTCACCAATGAAGCACATATGGGATATCATTGGATGATATCTCCAGCGTCATCCACAACCTGCATTAACTGTCCCTGTACTGACTAGACAAGTGCAGCAGGCATGGACCTCCAACCCACAAAATGCCATCCAGCACCTGTACAACACAATGCATTCACATTTGCATGCTTACATTCAACTTTATGGCGGTTACGCCAGTTATTAATGTACCAGCAATTCACATTTGCAATGGCTTATCTCGAGCTTATGGTGCCTTCGATCTTGCAATGTTAATCACTTAATCATGTTACCAAGACAAATGTATTCCCGGAATTTCTTTACTGTACTCTACATTAATTATTTTTTGGTGTTACAATTTTTCTGTCAGTGTATTTAAGTAATCCTTCACTGCACAGAATGTATTACTTAATAGGAGCTTTTTGGTTTTCATGCAACTTAATTTCAGTAAACTCTTTAGGGAATTAGTTGTATAATTTTATTTCTGAAGAGAAAACGCTATTTTGAGTTTTATGTTTATTTTTTCTTGGTACACACAACTTCAGCATAGACCTTAGTCCATGGTCAGGCACAGAGCAGTTTGTGCAGTAATACGAGGGTGGTCTGAAAAGTTCTTAGAATGGATTAAAAAAAAAAGTTACTTACATCACTGAAACCTTTTTTTATTCTTCAATGTAGTCTCCTTATAGATTAATGCATGTGGTCCAACGATGTTCCAGTGCCTTGATCCCATCTCGAAAACGAGTTTCATCCAGGCCAGCAAATAGTTGTCAACTCCAGCTAACAATTCTTCGTTGGAAGTCAATCAACGTCCACCAAGAAAAATTTTCTGATTTGGGAAGAAATGGAAGTCTGACAGAGCCATACAGGTGAAAAAGGTGGGCATAGCAACAATTCATACCTTAGTTCGTGTAATTTTGCCGTGGCAACGGAAGACGTTTTTGATCCATCATCAAGAGTCACGGCACCCATCTTGCAGATAATCTTTTCATTTCTAATTCTTCAGTTAAAATGTGTTGCGACCTTTCAGATGATGTCTGTCAAGCGTGAGCAATTTCAGGCACTTTCAATTGGCGATCCTTGATGACCATTTTGTACACTTTTGCAATGATTTCCGGAGTAGTGACAAATTTGGCCGACCACTGCACAGATCTTCACTAAGCTCTCCTGACCAAATTTAATTTCATTTATCCACTTGGCAACAGTTGAATATGAAGGAGCAGGGTCCCTCAGTGTAAGTTGGAAACCTCCATGAGTGTCCTTTGCTTTCATACCTTTCTTTATGAAGTACTGAACACTAGAACCGCTGATATTTTGACATACCTAGAACCGCGGCTGGGTCACTAATGACCCGCGATCTTTTCCTTTATTTCCCCTATGTCCATGGGTTATTGTTACTGCCAATGAATCTATTGTCAGAAGCACAAGGAAATTTAGAATGAAATTAACAAAAATAAACAGGGTTTACACAAATCTAAATTTTATATTTTAAAACTTACATATATTTGCTGAGTGTTTTTACTGGCTACGGTTACATGATGAACACAAATAATAGTCTTTTGATGTACATTTGTTGCACACAGTTTTCTTGCAGATGTGACACTTTACAAATGATTTGTTTCCTTCACAGTTACACTTTACAAGGCAACATGTTCGCTTTTTTTGTCTGTCAGGAATATCTTCAGGTCTGACAGGGACGCTACTCTTTCTAGTCACTGCGTACTTCTCAGCAAGCTCCTCCCCCAGCTGCAGGATGAAATCCTACGTTTCAATTTTTTTTTATTTAGGGAGTTGAACAATACCCACGCATTTATCACAGCCAAATCGATCAAGTTGTAAAATGTGTGAACAGGCCAACGTCTCGATGGTGCTTTGACAGAGTATTTGCGAGCCATTTGGTCGACCACGTCCACTCCATATTTAGAGCAGTTATAAAACGTAACTGTATCTGGCTTCTTTTTTATACCATCCTCAATCGTCACATAAGGATGCATAGTGCTCACAATCAGGACATTCTTGTTGCTTTTACCCTGATAAACAGTCAGTGTGTTATCATCTTTTTTCAACAATACTGTGCTGTATAACTGTACTCTTGACTTCTTTATACAGACTGGAATTTCCCTGCGAGATCGATTTATTGTGCCCACAAGACTCTTAGAACTGAGGTGAAAAAATTGTCAAATGTGACATTTATTCCTTTGTTGAGGTAAGGTTGCTTCAATTTTTTTACAAAAAAGTCACCAAGACACTCATCACTTCGCCTAGTGTCATCCTTTCCTAGATAAGGGATAGCATTCATAATATATTTTGAGTCTTTCTCTACCGCCATCCAGTACTTTTGCCCGTATTTGTCCGGTTTTGAGGCCATAAACTGCATGAATCTGCAATGGCACTTTGAAGGAAAAAGCAGTTCGTCGATTGTTATATATGGACCCAATATGTAGCTAGACTGTGCATTTGCAATGACCTCATTCCAGATTTCTGATACCAAAGCAAACTTGTCTTCTCTTAGTCGTTCTGATCTTGTGGATCTAATGTCAAATCTGAGATAATGCATTATCTCTCTGAATCTGTCACGAGCCATTTCACAAAATTATTTCCCCACTTCACTGACCACAATGTGTCTAGTTCTAAGCACTTAGCTCCAATAGCATCACGGACGTACAATATAGCTATAAAAGCTTCCAGTTCTTCAATTTTTATAGTCCACTCATCTGAGCTCAGTACACGACGTGCTTCAGCTTCTGTATATTTTACAATATGTTTCAAAATTTTGTCCGTTATCATTAGATGCCATGCACTGTAACAGCTCTCATTCACGTTTCGTTTTGCATGCGGAGATGGTCCTGTCCTATCTTTGAAAACATTCTGTTGTCCATATCTTCCAACTGAACCTATTACTCCAACTTTCCAGGTTGTTCCATTGGGTGCTACAATATCACTACCTGAAGGAAACTGAAGTAGTCCAGAACCCTGGGCATTTTGTGGTCCACGCCGACCTTGAGGACGTCCACTTCCTTGAGTTGACTTAGTCTTTGTGGCAACTGTTCTTGTAATAGTAGTTATATGTATTAGAATGCGATTTAATATTGAATATATTATGTGATATTAGAACAAAAAAACACCTTCATAAATGTAATACATAACTTGTAAAAATTCAACATGAAGCAAAGCATAAACATTGTTGCAATTGAAATTAGTGTCTATGCAACATATACATAAACAAAAGTTATTATAAAACAAACACTTAAACAAGCATACCTTTCTCATCAGCATTCAGTAGAACACTCTCAGGAGTAACATCGTCTTCTGATGAAGAATCCGAAACTATTGGCGATGGAAATTCTTCCTCAGATAAAGACTCCAGTGGTTCGCCCTCAGATTCATTATATGAAATCTCATTTAGAGCATTTATAATGTCCTCTTCTGTGCGTAGAAATTTGGCCATAATATATTCATAAGTTAGAAGCACTATCGACACAGACAGAATGCACTACTAAACCCGTTTTCGTGGTACAAAACTCTGGGTGCGCAATATCTGCATACAAGGTCAGACCTGTTTGAACCTCTCTCCCTCTCGTTCCCTGCTGAAAACTGGAACGTCAGCCGGAAGTGAAGTAAAAACGAGTTTTGCGATTGTTGACCAAACACACACTAACAATAGGCATGAAGCTACACGAAAAATGTGATTGTTGTAGCGACTGCACCGGGTGGGTCAGAACTGACCCTTCTGCAGTTCTAGGTGAATCTTCATATTTCTCTTTTATGTTGTCGCCATAAAATGTGAAATGAAGTATAATCACTAATTACCTTATTTCATAAAAAGTCACAGAAATGTAACACTCTCGGCAATAATACAAAAGAGTGACGAACAAAAAAATTATCAAGTGGGTCACGAGTGACCCAGACACGGTTATAGTGTTAATGACTGCTCGAATCTCGATTTTTTCCATCTTCGCAAATCACTACGCAGGAACAAGAGAGGATGTCACCACCACAGCTTTCTTTCAAGAGCGCTGACATGGCATGTGTTAACAGGCAACAGTCCAATGAGTATCACGTGAACAACTTGTTGCGCTAGTGCTGACCTCTCATGGTGATTCTGAGAACTTTTAAAACCACCCTCATATTCAAGGTTACTTTTCATGTGTATAAGTGAGTGGTAAAGGTACACACATGATGGAGTTAAAATCCCTAATGTTTTGGAAACATGAATTGGCAGGCTCTTGAAGACAGACATCTATAATCCCTCAAAGGCTAATTAAAAAATTTCAAGGAGCACTATTAAGTGAAAAATCTAGAGATATTGTGTCCTCACATATCATTTACATGAAGACAAAATTAGACTGATTACAGCAGACACTGCAGAATTCTTCCTGCATTCCATATGCGACTGGAATGGAAATAAACCCTAACATGTGCTACTGTGCCAAGTACCCTCTGCCACGTACTTCACAGTAATTTGTGTAGTATGTATATAGATGCAGAACATAAGAATTTGTAATGGCACTTAAAATGGAGCATAGCAACCCATATTAATGGCGCCTCCATGTTCTTAAAAAATTCTCAAAATTTTCATCTCTTTCTGCTCAATTAAACCAGTTTCTTGTTTGGTTTGTTCCACACTAAATAGCCAGAGAAACTGGTACACCTACCTAATATCGTGTAGGGCCACTGCAAGCATGCAGAAGTGGCACAACACGACATGGCATGGACTCGACTAATGTCTGAAGTTGTGCTGGAAGTTGTTGACACCATGAGTCCTAAAGGGCTGTCCATAAATCCGTAAGAGTAAGATGGGATAGAGATCTCTTTTGAACAGCATGTTGCAAGACATCGCAGATATGCTTAATAATGTTTGTGTCTGGAGCGTTTGGTGGCCAGCAGAAACGTTTAAATTCAGAAGAGTGTTCCTGGAGCCACTCAGTAGCAATTCTGGACGTGTGGGGTGTCACAGTTCCCTGCTGGAACTGCCGAAGTCCGTCGGAATGCACAATGGACATGAATGGATGCAGGTGATTAGACAGGATGCTTACGTACATGTCACCTGTCAGAGTCGTATCTAGATGGATCAAGAGTTCCATATCACTCCAACTGCACACGGCCCATACAATTACAGGGCCTCCGCCAGCTTGAACAGTCCCCTGCTGACATGCAGGATCCATAAATTCATGAGGTTGTCTCCATACCTGCACACGTCCATCCGCTCGATACAATTTGAAACGAGACTCGTCCGACTAGGCAACATGTTTCCAGTCAACAACAGTCCTGTTTCGGTGTTGATGGGCCCAGGCGAGTTGTAAAGCGTATATTGTGCAATCATCACAGGTACACGAGTGGGCCTTCGGCTTCGAAAGACATTATGTTTCGTTGAATGGTTCACACACTGACACTTGTTGATGGCCTAGCATTGAAATCTGCAGTAATTTGCGGAGTGTTGCACATCTGTCATGTTGAACGATTCTCTTCAGTCGTCATTGGTCCCGTTCTTGCAGGATCTTTTTCCGGCAGGAGCGATGTCGGAGATTTGATGGTTTACCGGATTCCTGATTCTCATGGTACACTCGTGAAATGGTCGTTTGGTAAAATCCCCACTTCAATGCTACCTCGGAGATGCTATCTCCCATCGCTCGCGCGCCGACTACACCATCACGTTCAAACTCACTTAAATCTTGATAACCTGCCACTGTAGCAGCAGTAACCGATCTAACAACTGCGTCAGGCACTTGTTGCGTTATATGGACGTTCTCGATCGCAGCGCCGTATTCTACGTGTTTACATATCTCTGTATTTGAATACGAGTGCCTATGCCATTTTCTTTGGCTGTATTGTGTTTTTTCCATCTGTAATTTTCAAGTTGATGAACACTTGCTATTCAAGAGCTGCTCAGGACCGTTACATCTAGCCCCTGGTCTTTATTGTTTTACAAAAATAGTAGATTTGGTTTTTATTTTCTTTTGGTTCTTGCCAAGCGCATTTTTTTTTTTTTTTTTTTTTTTGTAGAAGTGTGTCAAGGACAAGTACCGGGTGATCAAAAAGTCAGTATAAATATGAAAACTGAATAAATCAATCACGGAATAATGTAGATAGAGAGGTACAAATTGACACATATGCTTGGAAAGACATGGTGTTTTATTAGAACCAAAAAAAAATACAAAAGGTCAAAACATTTCCGACAGATGGCGCTTCATCTGATCAGAATAGCAATAATTAGCATAACAAAGTAAGACAAAGCAAATATGATGTTCTTTACAGGAAATGCTCAATATGTCCACCATCATTCCTCAACAATAGCTGTAGTCGAGGAATATCTTGTATAGACACCTTTTATTAATCTGACACGTTCCACATCATTACTAAGTGTCGTATTCATGATCTATGGAACAAGTACTAATCTAATCTAATCTGAACAACACTGTAAAGCATGTCCGGAGTTATGGTGAGGCATTGGCGTCGGATGTTGTCTTTCAGCATCCCTAGAGATGACGATCGATCACGATACACTTGCGACTTCAGGTAACCGCAAAGCCAATAATGGGGACCTGGGAGGCCAAGCATGACGAAAGTGGCGGCTGAGCACACTATCATCACCAAACGATGAGCGCAAGAAATCTTTCACGCGTCTGTCGGAAATTTTGTGAACTTTGATTATTTTTATTATTATTCTAACAAAACCCCATGTCATCCCAAGCATGTGTGTCAATTTTTACCTCTCTAACTACATTATTGCGTGGTTTATTAAGTTTTCAAATTTATACTGACTTTTTGATCACCCGGTATGTTCCCCTTCTTAGAATGTATTTAAACAACAGTTGTTCCCAAGGTCCGTAAAAAAATGGGTTTTCTTATTTGCTATATTGCTAACTATCGACGAATGCTGACGACTCCTTTACATCTGATACAACTACTCTTATGTGACCCACCAGTTGGAGTCAAAGTGAAGAAATAAAAGAATTGCACGTCTGTTAACTATACTAAATTATCGAGAAAGTTTGTTAAAACACTGAATAATGGTCAGACAGCTCTCTTCATTCGATACTGCTGTTGGCAGTTGCAGCGAAATTTCGCCCTCAGATTTATTTCCGATTAGGTATAGCACTTGAATCCACGTGATTTACTCTCAATATCCTAAATACGTAAGAGTTTACTGAGGCAAATACCGATATTACTCGAGGAGTTTAGAAAACATCTATTTTTATAGGCAAACTTTGTCTCATCTGTGAACTGTCCCGAAGAGTTCATCATTCTATGGAAAAACATAACTTGCAAAGTTTTCTCGTAATCTTATAATAAAAAAACAATTTGAATTACTTGCGATTGACGTTCAGAAAACAATAAATTATTTTAATGAGTTGCTACGTCTTGCGCAGCATTGTGTATTACTGTATAATTCGTACTATAAATTGAATGTATAAACAAGACTGTTGTCGGTAAAGGAAAGCAGTTCTATTTGTTTCCTTTTAATACGCATTTGTTTACAGTATGGACGTGGTAGCCGTCATACAGTAAATAAGCAAGATTATAGCTAATGATACAGTATTATTTATTATTTCGGTTGTGTAAGTTGGAAACCAGAGAGAATTTGCCGCCAATTATCAAATGACTACCCGTGGCAGCGTTAAATGTCTGTGATGTTGATGTTTTGATAAAGGTGAGAGAAAGCGTAACACAATTTTCCAAGAATTTGGAGTCTTTAAAATGACATGTAGCTAAATAAAATAGTACATTTTGACGTAAATATCTTTGTTGATATTAATTTATAGACGACGTAGTCTAATACATATGTGTAGATACTCGTTTGATTAACCATTTTCTATATGTTAGATGTTTGACGAAATTGAGAAGCATGAGGCAGATTTAACTGTTCATTGAAGACCCCTGTCACCACGACTGAAGCGTGCTAAAGCCCGTCGGCAGGATAAGTCAACAACAGCTGAATGATACGGTATGCTAATATGTTTACGTTCGTAGACGGTATGTAAGAACTGTAGGCCTAATAGGTATTTGTCCTGCAGCAACACTACCGGAAGTTACGTTTGTAAGATGATAGTTCTTTGAATACGACCCAAGTTTATCATCCAAAATTCGTCTAATACTATACTGACCTGTCGTGCATCTACGAAGTCAATTTCATGTCGGAGTGGGTGAGAGATGCTGTTGCCATTGACCTGTTATGTTGCTTCTGTTCACTTCGTTCTAACAGTATGCCTTTGTTTAAAATTTACTATTTACTAACAAAAGAAAGAGAAATATGTTATATCTTAGATAAAATGTGTGTTGCAACACTTGAGTTACATATGGTTCTCAGTTTGCAACAGTGATGATCTGTTTTAATTAACCGAATACCCTATTAGCCACTCCACCAATGATTTGTAATCAGATTTCTACTTGGAGGTATGAATTGGTTCCAATAACCATAATTGCAAGTAGGTACACTTCACATTAGGGTCATTCCATGTCAATTCAACCAATTTGAGAAAATGTTCCAGCTGATAGTCTCAGATTTGGCTGAAATTTAGCACACCAATGCTACCAGGTGTGGAACACTCATGTACAAAATTTTTAAGTTCCTCTGCGAATTAGTTCCAGAATTATGGCTTGTGAAAGAAGGTGGCATGACCCGGAAATTGCAACCCGCCACTGGCAATCTATCTTCAGACCCAACTTCAGGTCTTAATAAGTTTGGAACTATTTCACACAGTCCACTGAAATTTTTACAACCCAGTAACATCCACTTAGAGAACACACTCTATGAATCAAAACACCAACATATTTCTGAGGGAAAATAAAAAATTCCAAAATGTGATTAAAAAATGTAATACGTTAAAAGGTACATATTGTAGGTGCCCTCTATGCCAAATACAATTAACTCAAAAAGGTTATAAATTTTTTTGGTGGTAAGCTTAATGTGGCCTAAACACACACAGAACTCATCATGCCCACAGTCACACAAACAGAGTTACATGCACATGAAAATACAAAAATTTGAAAAATTACCTGAAAGACGTGGATTCCCTAAGTGTGGTAGCACAAAAGGGACAAGTGATATCCAAGCCAAATTTGAAACACGGCATAAGTAGACCATAATATTGTATGTGGCAAAATTTCAACTTGTTATTGCAAGACATTTGTGTACAATAAAAGTTGATAGAGATGTATTTGGTTACGTTTCTTTTAATGCAATGTAGCAGACAGCTTGTTTCAGATAAAGCTGCAGCAATTGTTGGGAATCATTAGGCAACAGAAAGTTAAACAATGGTAGTTTTCAGGGACAGAATGAGTCATTGTTAGGTAGGAACAACAAAGGAAACAAGCAACAATCACAGGTTACTCATGTTTTTAAGATTCTAGTTCAGACTGTCAGTACTGTTGTGGAAAGTCAGTATGGAGGCATAAGAGTGTGCTAGTGGTGCTTTTGATCAAACAAGTTGCAGTATTGGTAGAGCACAAGCATCTGAATGTAATAAAACAACATATGGAACAAAATGTGGCATTTGCTTTGTACTGTATGATCTGGATGAATCGGACCAAGATTTGTTGCTATGGAGATCCGGGATACACCATGTGGGCACAAGAAGTACAGTTCCAGGAAACTTTTAGTCTTTGTTACCATCATATGAAAGTGTTTCTGGATAAGTATTCTTTCCTACAAAGAAGTTGTTTTGATCCATTTTGGATTCATAATAAGACAGTGAAGTGTAGCCTCAGAGAAATTGAATCGGACTTAACATGAAACCAGGACAAAAGTTATGTTCCAGATGTGTTACATTACTAAAAAATGAAGAATATTCTGAATATTTACATGACAGTGACGAAGAGTATCAGCCACCTACAACCACAGTGGATGAGCAATTAAATACTTCAGTGACTGCTCTTGGTTTGTCTCCCATGAAGACACACAAAGTTGGGAAAAGAGACAGGCCCAGCTATGGTAGAAGAAAACTACAAGAAGCTCAAATGAAATTAAAACACAAAATAGCTGACACACTAATGGTGGAAGAGGAAGAACTATCTGCTCCAAAGGAACAGAAATCATGACAGAAATGCTCTGATTTGGACAAAATTGTGCATGATTTGAAAGAAAACATGCCAGAAAAAAGTAGCTATTCTTACCCTTGCACCTTCCAGCTGGTCTATTGACTACACTGCAAAGGAATTCAATGTTTCTACATATATGGTAAAGCAAGCTAGGAAAATAAAAACAACCCAAGGAGTGCTTCCACAACTTCAGCAGGCTCAGAGTAAGCAATTGAGTTCAGAAATAAAGGTGCTAGTGTCGAAGTTTCATGAAAATAATGACTACAGCCGAATAATGCCTGGAAAAAAGACTATGTAACGGTGAAAATGGGAAATGTACATGTACAGACGCAAAAAAGATTGTTGCTATGCAACATATCAGAACTATATGTAGAATTCAAGGAAAAGTATCCCAATACCAAAGTAGGCTTATCATCTTTTTTCAATCTTCGGCCAAAATGGGCTGTGCCTGTAAGTGCAAGGGGCACACACAATGTTTGTGTATGAGAGACCCATCAAAATGCTGAGCTGACGTTTGCTGCTATAAAGGATTCTGGTCTGGATTACAAAGGTGCAATGAAGCTGCTAGTGTGTGACATCAGTTCCTACCAGTGCATGATACACAGGTGTGAAAAGTGTCCAGGTAAGGCAAATCTTGCAGAACACATGCATAACAAACTGTATTTTGAACTCTTAATGGATGATGATGAACTTGTTTCTTATAAACAATGGACACACATGGATCGCAGAAGTCTTGAAACAAAGCAAAGTACAGTGGAAGATTTTGTTGAAATGTGTTGTCAAAAAACGGACAAACTGACCACACACAGCTTCACAGCAACAACACAATCGGCTTATCTCCAGTTTTGTAAGGATAATTTGAAACAAGATGAAATTATAGTAATACTAGACTTTTCTGAAAATTATGCATGTATTGTTCAAGATGCCATCCAAGGATATCACTGGAACAACATCCAAGCAACTGTCCAGCCATTTGCGATTTAGTATAAAGGTGAATCAGGTGATGTGTCTGTCATGAACCTGTACGTTTTTAGTGACTGTTTAATTCATGATGCCATTGCAGTTCATGCCCACATTCGCACTGTCGTGGCATATGTGAAAAGCTGCCTCACACACATTTTGTGTAATACTTCAGTGATGGGGCAGCTAGTCAATACAAAAACTGTAAAAATCTCAAAAATTTATGCATGCAGTACCATGATTTTCAGATTAAAGCAGAATGGAATTTTTTCTTAAGTCATGGTGAAAATATATGTGATGGTATTGGTGCTACCATTAAGCGCATTGCATCACGAGCTAGTTTGCAGCATCCTACAGGAGGTCACATTCTAACACCTCTTCAATTATTTATCTGGGTACAGAAAAATATCTCTGGAATATGGTCATTCTGTGTTTCGAAAGATGAGGTAAAATCAGTCAAAGAGTTGCTAAAAAGCAGACTATAACATGTTAAAACTGTTGCAGGCACAAGGAGCCATCATCACCTCTCTCCAGCAGACTCTGACTATGTGCAGATGAGCAGACTGTCCGGTTATAACTATAGGTTCAAGCACAACATGTGTCTTCAGTGTGTCTGACTCAGGATTCAGAAGCATAAGCAGCAACATACAACCAGGTTGCTATGTTATTGCTGTTTATGATGACAAATGGTACTTAGGATGTGTTGCAGAGTGCTGTGAAGCAGAAGGTGGTGTATTTGTGAACTTCATGGCACCAGCAGGACCAGCAAGATCATTTCATTGGCCACATTTGGCAGACAGGTGTTGGATTCCTTTTGAACAAATTCTTATGACAGTTCCAGTTCCTACCACAGTGTCAGGAAGACAGTACAGTTTGCCACTCAGTGTACAGAGTACAGTAGTTAAAGTGTGGGAGAACCTCTGTTGGAGGCACAATCGACTGGTTTTTAGCAGTTAAGTTGCAGTAAACATTAGTGATAGGTTGTGTTAATCTGTCTATATGTTGTTACTTAGTGATTAAACACTTGTGGGAGAGGATAAGAAGAGGCAGAACAGTTTACGATATGTTTTTACAAAATTGTATTGTGAAACAATGGCCACATCACAAATACATCTGTCAACTTCCATTGTACACAAATGTCTTGCAATAACATGCTGAAATTTTGAGATATATATCATTATGATCTACTTATGCAGTGTGTGAAATTTGGATTGGATACCACTTGTCCCTTTTGTGCTACCACACTTCGAAAATCCATGTTTTTCAGGTAATTTTTCAAATTTTTGTGTGCATGTAACTTAGTTTTTGTGACTGATAGGGGCATGATAAGTACTGTGTGTGTTTAGGCCACATTAATACCACAAAAAAATTATACCCTTTTTGAGTGAATTATATTTGGCATAGAGGGCACCTACAGTATGTACCTTTTAACGTATTACATTTTTTAAATCACGTTTCGGAATTTTTTATTTTCCCCCAGAAATATGTTAGTGTTTTGATTCATGGAGTGTGTTCTCTAAATGGATGTTACTGGATTGTAAATATTTCAGTGGACTGTGTGGAATAGTTCCAAAGTTATTAAGACCTGAAGATGGGTCTGAAGGCAGATTGCCAGATGCGGGTTGCAATTTCCGGGTCATGCCACCTTCTTTCACAAGTCATAATTCTGGAACTAATAGGCAGGGGAAACTAATACTTTGTACATGAGTATTCTACACGTGGTAGAATTTGTGTACTGAACTTCAGTCAAATCTGAGACTGTGCCCCTGGTTGAACTGACATGGAATGACCCAGTAGTTTGCAGAGTATGGGTGCAGATGGGTTAATCTACACAGCAGAAGTACACTACAATGGCTGCTTTTTCCTGTTTGTGTAAAAGTTCGCTGATTTTTCAACCCTGGGCGCACTGCTTCATGAGATTGATAAATTAAATTCATAAAGTAATTGTGAACACTAATCCTTAAATCTGCATACTTCTGTAGGAGCAGCTGAAATCATTTTCATGATTACGGTAATGACTTCTACTAATACAGTCTTTTTCTTCATTTACCTCCACAAACATATAGTAAAAAATAATTTTTATGTTTATGTAATATATAATTAATCTTGTCTTGACCAGAGGTCACCACAATTAATGCATGAAAATGCATTCTAAAGTCCCTGCCACTCTGACAGTGTGTGTGGAATGGATCGCATTATTCTGGAATGCCTCCAGATTTACGTTTTGTATCATTTTCCTAAATTGCTCCAAGTAAATGCCAGGATAATCCATTTGAAGAAGACGGGCCAATTTCCTTCCTGATGCTTTTGTAATCTGGGCCTGCACCATCTCTGATGACCACGCTGTCAATAGTACATTAAGTTTTAATGTTCCTTCCTTCATCAGTTGTGAATGTTTGCATAACCATGTGTTTGCTTAATAATAACCTTCATTTAATAACATAGTGAACACAATATCGGCCCTCGACCAGCTGTACAGGAGAGAACATAGCATTCAGAAGAGGGGCATTTGCTGCTGTACTCCTCCCCTCCTCCCTCCCATTTGAAATGTGGATTACAGAGTTTTTATTCATGTATTGAGTGGATAACCATCAATTCTCTGTGGTATCATATGTTTGGTTTTTGAGTCACCTACAAAATTTAGTTATTGCATGGCATGCGTCAAATCTGACCAATTCATTTATGTAAAGAAAATGGGAATTTTAAAGTCTTTCTCCCTTGGCCTCCAAAAATGCCCACAGATTCCCAAGCAATGGAAGTAAATTCTCTTGTGTCTCACAGGACCAAATCCACAATTTCAGAACTGGAATACAGATGCTAAGAATGACAGAACTAGAACTTGCAGACTATGGGAAACTTTTCCAGAGATGTAATGAATGCAGAAAGGATGTGATTGGAATACAAATAATGGAATCAGTAAAGGGGACCACTCACCATATTTTTAATGCATTGAGCAGTTGACAGGCATATAAACGTAATAGAAATGATTATGCTAAACCTTTTAGTGTCTTACACACTTTGTGTGTGTGTATGGTATAATTTTATGCCAATCGTTGCAGTTTCCTCGTAGACCCACTCACAAGTATGAGTCAGAGTTGGTGCATATCGAGGGAGTGTTTCATGGGCCAGTTATGTTGTGTGTGTGTGTGTGTGTGTGTGTGTGTGTGTGTGTGTGTTTTCGTAAGCATTTGTCATGAAACAGTTATGCTTGATGTCATAGGCGTTACTGTCACTAGCAGCACATACTGATAAAATTGTTTACATTGTAAAGTGTGAAACTGCCTATGCTTACAGAAAGGAGTAAGAAGTGACAAGATACTCAGTATTGATTTTGGCAGATATATTTTTCAGCTTCAATACAATGTTACAATGCATTCCATTTGATATCTTGTCATATGGCATCTGCTGTTTCATGACAGAAATCTAGTGATGGGTTTCTTCCGAAATGCATCATGAGACGATAAATAAAATTATTTTGGTGATCAAGACAAGTGTTTTACCATTTATAAACCTTCTGTTTTTCCATCAGATTGAGATCTACATATTTACACAAGTATCTTATTTGGTCATCAGCTGTGTGGTGATGTAATGCATTTTGAATGTGGTTAAATGGGCAGCTGCAGAATGGTTGTACATGTTTTAGAATCATGGGATTTGTATGAAATATTGTAGTTTCATACCCATTTAATGTTGTGATTTTGATTGAATTACCTAACAAGTACACAGATGGAAACTGTGTCAATAACGGCATGTCAATAGCCAGTAACTGATAGTCCTGCTACGAAGCTCACTACTGAGTATCACCAATGTGAATTTCATGGCCACATCATTAGAAACAGGTTTAAATTATCAGTGGTTAAGGGACCTCAATAAACATATGCAGACAACATCTAGTTGGCTCTAATCAGCATGTTCTGTCTTTAAAGTTATCACAAGACTTAGAGGACTAAAATATTGGTTTCTGCAGTTTTCAGAGATGAAATAATGAAGGCAGCAGATCATCAAATGGGTAAAAAGACAAGGCCTAATATAAATCTTTGGATAACACAGGAGATATTGAATTTATTGATGAAATAAGAAAATACAAGGTGGCACAGATAAATGTAGCCTATTTAAGTATAAAGTAAATACAGTGAAATTACAGAAACAAAGAGCTGAAATGGACTTATCATTTATTTATAATGAAAAATAAAGTGAAAATACAACAATAGAAGATGCTGAAAGTGACCCCCTGCGACTTCAGTATACGTCTGTGCATATCGAGGCATGTTCAGATACACCTGGTGTATAGTTTGGATGTCTATGGCAGCAACTTCATGTCTGATGATGGTCTTTGTATTGTGTGTGGATTTGTTTAATAGACCTTACTCTTCATGTGCTCCCCCCCCCCCCCTCTCCCCTCCCCAGGAAAACAGGAAAAGAAAAAAAATCACATATTGTTAGTTCCAGCAAATGTGGTGGCCAAAATGTTTGCTGGTAGTTCGTTCCTCATCATGGACTCGTTCCAGGGATACCATAGAAGTGTGGCATGTTGCCTTATATTGCTGGAACAACCAGTATTGTCTTTCATATTCAGAGAATTGAGCACAAAATGTATCAAAAATTTCCATATATGCAACCATATTGAGAGTAGTGTCAAAAAATATCAGTCCAATAATACATGTTGCTGTTACACTGCACTGAATGTTGATATTTTCCTCACGAAGTGGTTGCTAACAGTGTTAGGGTTATCTGTTGCCTAGTACCCCATGTTCTGTGAACTCTCATGACCAGGAAGATGAAACTGCGTTTCGTCACTTGTGATGTAACAGAAAGGGTCTAATAAACCATCTTTGAAAGGAGGCTGTTAAGATGAATATAAACAAAAGGAAAACAAGGATAATCTAACGTAGTTGAATTAAATTAGGTCATGCTGATGGAATTGGAGTAGCAAGCAAATTGTAAATAAAATCTACTATTTTGACAGCAGAGTAACTGATATGGCCGAAGTAGAGAGGATATGAAACTTAGATTGGAATAGCAAGAAAAATGTTTGTGTTTGTATGTCCATATGTGACAGGTTACATTTACCATAAGTTCTGTTCTTACCGTATTACTACCAGGTTACGTTTAGCAGCTCCATGAATGAATGTTCATCCTAACAGTGCCAACACTGACTAAGACATTGTCTTCTGATCAACATTTTTTGCTTTGTGTCCCAAAGCTTCTGAATGTTAGCATTATTGTTGAAGACTCAGCTTTGTAAGTGGTATATCTTTCTTACTTCTGTCCATAGACTTCACTAATTCTCTTCCAAAGTGTGCGTATTAATGTCCTTGACTCTGATGACATATTGTTGGCTTAAACTGTGTACTATAGACTTCATGGCATAAAGTTACAGAAATATTTTTTCACTCGCAAAAATATCAATAAGATCATGGTGTTTGTATGAATTAAATGTCAAGGTTTCACCTGTAATACGAGACTACTTATTGTTGCCTTTTCTCATCGCTGCTATTCATTACTGACAATAGGATGTAGTTACTGCTACAGTGTGTTATTCTAAATATTGCAAATGTACTTTTTAGGCCTTCTGAAATAGGCCACAAGAATTGTTGCATCTTCTGTGAAAAAAAGACATAAAAACTGAAATTCCTGAAAGGACATCATACATCATCAGTGCTGGCTGAACATATCTGATACAACAGGTACCAGTAAACAAGGTCTCTTCAAAAAATTCCGATGCTTTTTCCACAAAACTTTTCTACACTCACCTTTTAATTATTGTGACTGGTCTCCTTCGAATTACTTTCCTCATCAGTTGATACACCACTCTGAGCACCATTTCCACTTCTGGAAGCAGTCTTGGTACATCTCTTGCTGGTTTGCACGAAGCACTGTCTGCAAATTTTCTTTTATCTCATTTATTGTTGCAAATTTTCATCCTTTCAATGGGATTTTCAGCTTTGGAAATAAAAGAAAGCCCACAGGGGCCAGATCTGGAGAGTACGGTGGGTGAGGCAGCACAGTGATTTCATTTCTTGTGATCTTCATAGATTGCGAGACAAAGGTCTTTCTGATTTTCACTCATGAGCAGTGAACAAACTTGGTGGCAACACCATGATGCTGTGTGAGGATTTCATGACTCGATCCAACTGAAATGTTAACTTCATCTACGATCTCTCAGACAGGAATGTTTTGGCTTTGTCAGCTAAAACAAAGAACGAATGTGTGTTAATAGAACATAAGTGAACCACCTTTATGTTGTCAATCTGATTTCCTCGAGTGCAAATAAACCACAAACTCAATGAAAGAGCTTCATAGAGTAAGTTGGAAAGTGGGCCTGAAAAATCAGTTACTGCTGTAATTGATGTAATCTATCCTCACAGTCCCTAAGTGAGAAATACATAGAGGATTGTAGAATATTCCTAGAGTCATCACTCAAAGCTGGTTCTTGAAACTTCTCAGGATGTTTACATTTGTCTTCAGGAGTCTACCAGTTCAGTTTCTTCAACCTCTCAGTGACACTCTCCCACAGGTCAAACAAACCTGTGACCATGCTGACTTTCTCTGTATACGTTCAGTATTGCTTGTTAGTCCTGTTTGGTACAGATCCCACACAATTGAGTAATATTAGAATAAGTTGCACAAGTTATTTTTAAGCAGCTTCATTAGTAGACTGATAGCATTTCCCTAATATTCTACAAATAAACGAAGTTTACCACCTGCTTTACCCCTAACTAAGTCTAGGCGGTCATTCCATTTCATATCCCAACAAAGTGTTACACCCAGGTATTTGTATGAGTTGGCCAGTTACAACTGTGACATATTGATATTACAGTCAGAGGATACCACTTTTTTTTCATGTTGTGAAGCAAACAGTTTTACGTTTCTTAACTTTTAAAGCAAATTGTCAAATCTTTACACCACTTTGTAACCTTACCAAGATCTGACAATATTTATGCAGCTTCTTTCAGACAGTACTTAATTATAGATAACTGCTTCATGTACAAAAAGCCTGGGCTACTACAAATATTGTCCATGAGGTCATTAATATACAACATGAACAGGAAGACAGCCAATGCTTCATCATATAGGTGGAAGTTGAATAACACACTGCTCTACCAAAGTGATATCTTGCAGGAGCTCACCATCAGTAGCACTGTTCACAGAACCATTCTGGACCTTCAGTACAGAGCTGAGTGGAATGCCTGATCAAAGGCTCAGACGGTTCTGCAAACGTGTGGGCTGAAGATTCCTTGACTTGCACCTCTGGACCTTCAGTACAGAGCTGAATGGAATGTCTGATCAAAGGCTCAGACGGTTCTGCAAATGTGTGGCCTGAAAATTCCTTGACTTGCACCTTACATTAGAGGTGCTGTGATCCACTCAATACCTCAGGGACCCATTACACACAGGAGGTGGCTGCATGGGTATCGGAGGGTTGTGTGGAATGGACTAGGTAGTGGCCCATGTTAGAGACACCTGGAAAAGGGTTCAGTATCAAAAGGTGTGGGTCAAACGAGGAATGAGGGTAGACCCAAGAAGTATCACTATTAAAAAATAAAATATGAAGTCTGGAAGCTAGGAAATGAAATGCTGGTGTACGTAAAATTGTGAGGGAGGTCAGGAATTGTGCTTACATAGCTCAGTTAATAGAGCACCTGCGTGCAAGAAGCAAAGATCCTGAGTTTGAGTCAGGGTCTGACAAACAGTCGTAATCTCCCGTAAAGTTTCACATCAGCATACACACTGCTGCAGAGTGAAAAATTCATTCCGGGAACATCCCCCAGCTTGAGGCCAAGCCATGTCTCTGAAAAATCATTTCTTCCAGGTATGTCAATCCTGCAAGTTTCACAGGAGAACTTTTGCGAAGTTTGGGAGGTGGAGGTGAGGTACTGGCAGAAGTAAAACTGAAGATTGGAAGATTGATCTTGAGTTGTATTTGGGTTAGCTAAGTCGGTAAACCATTTGCTCTGATTGACAAAGATCCTGGGTTCGAGTCCCAGTCAGGCACACAGCTTTAATCGCCACGAATTTCACTTGTATTACAGTTGTAAACTGTTATAGCTGGGTTGGGATAGAAATAGTGCTCCAAGCTCTAATCAAAAGCACTGAAACACAAGTCTTTATAGGTACTTAAAGTTGGCTTAAGCCGGAGGCAACCACACAAAACTTTTACAAAGGACCTGACATTATTCGGAAAAGATGAGTAAATTCGGTTGACAGTGGCATGATTGTTGCTGTCAAAATTAGTTTCCCTTGCAGTGAAATTGAGATAGATAGTTGCTGTGAGTTAGTACGGGTACAGGTTTTATGGAACAACTGGAATAAATTATCAGTTGGTCCCTTTTACAGACAACCCCCCCCCCCCCCCCCCCCCTCCCTTGAATGATAAAGTTTCTGAAAAGTTCAAGGACAATTTGAGTTTCATTTCAAATAGGTGGCCAACTCATACAATTACAGTTGGTGGCAATTTCAATCTACCCTCAATATGTTGGCGAAAACACACATTTGAAGTTGGTAGTAGACATAAATCATCATATGGAATTATACTACATGATTTCTCAGTAAAGTATTTTGAGCAATTAGCTCAAGAGCCCACACACAGAGCAAATAGTTGGGATAACATTCTAGATCTGACAATAAACAATCTTGAACAAATAGGAAGCATCACAATGGGTACAGAGACTATTGACCACAAGGCTGTTGTAGTGAGACTGAACACCATTAACATCCAAATCCATCAAAAATAAATATATTTAAAAAAGAAGAAAAAATTTTGCTTGGTATCTTCAAAAGAGATGGACTGTATTTCTTCCAATAACTTCAGATAACCTCCGGAAACTAGAGAGAATCTCTTCTGAGTCAAAGGAACACACATTAGTAATGACATGAGGCACCATCTGCTCTTGGTTGTATGCTGTGTGCTTCATGTCATCCAGAATAATCCAGTCCACACTTGATATAATTGTGTCTAGTATGCACACAGTGTGCAATTGTTGTGAATATCATTCATTGGCTAGGTAGATGTTGCTTTACCAAAGTGATACGTTCCACTACACTCTAGACTATCAATATTCTCACCCTCTGTGAGTGCCCAACCTTGTAAACTGAGAGGCTTCCACTGAAACAAGGCTAATGACTGCATCTGGCTCAGGACCATCATTAGTGCCAGGTAGCACCTGAAGGCTGTTTGTCAGACAGACTGGGGAAGCATTTCAGCCAGTGACCTGGAAAATTATCATTGTCTGCCACATGTTGAAACAATCTCACACTCGACTCAGTGCAGGCAGTAACCAGTTTATTCACTTTAGTGGACATATCAGGGGACTCATGAGATGTGCTGGATATTCCTTGGAATCCCAAGTCCACTGATGCCCATTGGCAACAGTCTCTAGCTGTACGATCAAAGCCAGAACCTCATGGAGCTGTGAGTGTGAAGGGTCTTCAACTCACCTTACATGCAAACACAGCATTCACAGTCATGGTTCAAATGGCTCTGACCACTATGGGACTTAACTGCAGTGGTCATCAGTCCATTCACAGTCCCTAGCTATACTAAAGACATTGGAAACCTACACAACACCATTACAAAAGCACACAGACAAAGCAAAATAAGTAAGCCACCAGAGGAGGAAGAGCAGTTCCCGACTTGTGGAAAAAGTTTTTTAAACCTCCTCCTTTCCTTCTCCAGGAATCAGGAAAACTGTCCAAGTAGTTTTTCTGGTGTTTCCTTCAATAATGCACAGGGAGTATCAGACAGACATTGAACTGTTAATGTATTTGGAATGCAGAAGGCTATGTAATTGATTTCAGTGAGGATTTGGGAGATACTATTCCATCCTGATAGCTTGCTCTTGCTTCAAATGCTGTGCGGCATGTTTCACTGTATGCAGGAGGTTCACTCTAGTGGAACTTACAGTATAATGCAGTATTTCAAATGTAATTGTCTTTCCTATTTTAATTAAAAACTAACCTTCAGTGAGAGAGAACATGTTCATTATTCTATGTTTGTGGTTTCTATTTTCCATTAATGTTTCAGCTTTGTAATAATGTCACAGATTTACATTTGATAATCATTTGACTGCCACACTTATGGCACCTTGTGGCTTACTTCTCCAAACAAATATTTTTATTGGGTATTAACTGCAAGAAATGAACAGATAAAACCTGTATCATGAGTCGCCCCATAAATGCAAACAACTATCCCACATAGTGGCATTTAAAAAATGTATTCCTTACTTAGGCACTAATACACCATACTGTTGCTCACCGGGTAATTGCATAAATAGTTCTCTGTGAGTTGTGACGTCCTTTGAGACTTGCATTAGGAAATCTCATTTGTTAATTCCACACTGATTTTTCAACAGACCTGAAATATTTTAAACTTGACAAAATTAAATGAAGAATATGCTGTTGTCGTAAATTGTAGACCTACTTGTGATAAAGGATTCATGTTCCACATGGTATCCAGTGCATTGAAAGCTCTGAAGAAAACATGCTATGATTGGGGGGAGGATTTCTCTTATCTGCTCCAGTTGCCTTAATGACTTACAGAATATTTCAATATAATGTAATTGAATAGACAAAAAATCCACTCACCAAGCAGCAGCAGAACACACACATGAAAGAAGGTTACACTTTTGGAGCCAGTGGCTCCTTCTGGCAGAATGGTTGGAGGGGGAGGAAGAGGGGTGAAGTAAAAGACTGGAAAGGTTTAGGGAAAGGGCAGGTTTTTGAAAAGTCTCCCCTGAACTGCCGTTTTCCAAAATCTTCCTCTTTTCTGAAACCTCTCCAGTCATTTTTTTCACCCCTCTTTCTTTCCCCCCAACCTCTTTGCCGGAAGGAGCAGCCACTGATTCTGGAAGCTTACATTAGTATAACCTTCTTTTATGTGTGTGTTCAGCCGTTGCTTGGTGAGTAGAGTTTATCGGTCCAGTTACATTAAATTATCAAAAACTGATTATTTTGTTGTTATATTAGAATACTTCAATAGATATACAAAACAGGAGAAATATCCAAAACGTACTGAAGTACTTTATAATACTAATACAAAAACAAGAAAGGATGTACATGGGTGTGCTGAAAAGTGACGCCTCCAAATTTTCTGTTCTGTTCTCAAGATTGGTTGAGGTGTTATATGTCATGCATATTACTTGGCCGACTTTTCCGCTTTGCTGACACAGGTTGCAACCCTCTGCTGCTAGAGGGCTCTGAATTGAAGCATCTAGTGTAACTATGTCAGTGTGCTGTAAAACTCTCAGAAAGCTGAAAACAATAATTCAAAGAGTTCATCCACACATGGAGCACCCTCTCCTTCAGTGTTACAATACCAGACCAGACGAGCAGTATGTCATCTGCAAAGTTAGATGCGTTAGCTTTACTGTCATCAATCATCCTCCATACAGTCCTGACTAGGCCCCACCCAATTTTCATCTGCTTCCAAAACTTAAGAAAACCTTCAGGGATCACAGTTTTATAGTGATGAAGCGATGCAACAGAGGTTGTCGAGAAAGTCAAACATTTTACAGTGGCCGTGTCACCCAACTTGTTTCTCACTGGAAGGAATGTGTTTGTTACCAGGACGACTGTTGAGAAATAAATCTGTAGACATGTGCAATAAATATGCAGAATGTTAATAAAGTTTGTTTTATTTAAAAAGCTTTAAGGGTTTTCACATATAAAATTTGGGGGCATTATTTTTCAGCATGCCCTCATGTCATTGTGATGGCCATATTTTTCTGTTTAAACGTCAAATGAAAACTACCACCAAAATTGTTTGTTATTACTTTCTGTGCTTCAGTTACAGCGATAGCACCAGGGCATCTGTCCCTTGATGTATTCAAATGCACTTCTGGGGAGTTGTTTAAAGAAGTGAGGCATTGGTGGATGGTAAAAATTTATGTTGTTTGATAAGTGTTTGTTAGGGAGCTGGTAAGAAAGCAGGACATACCCCATTGAAATATCTACCATTGAAAATAATAAGAAGTTAAATATAGTGTGAATTTGAAAACGTAAAATTAGTCAAAATATAGCAACACTTTCTTTTTTTTTTTTTTTTTTTTTTTTTTTTTTTTTTTTTTTTTTTTTTTTTTAATTAAAAAAAAAAATTTATAGATCAATTTGATACAATAACTGGTGATAGCCGAACAAATACTTAATGTCTTAAATCTGGCTTTTGGAATTCTTTTGTTGGTGAAGACCCTTTCTCCACTTCAACTTTTTGGCATCCTCACAAAAGCAGATGTATTAGGTATATAAATATCCCTCTGCAGAGTTGAAAATCAGTTTAAATCTCAAGGTAAAAGTAGACATCTATATCCAATGAATTGCAAGTTCAGCTATACACAGAACGTCCTACATAGCACAAGTCCTAGCTACTTCCTGCAGGTCACTTAAGTGAGCATGCTTTCTGTGTACCTGGGAAAAAGAGTTAGAGTGCCCAGACCACAATACTTAAGAATTCACAAATACCTTTTATCCTTACATTTGATATCATTCCTTGCAGTTAATCAGAGCCTTTCCCAAAAGTAGAATGGATTTCAGAAGTGATGATTGTGTGAACCAAGGAATGAACCTAGGTGTGAAATCTAGCAAAGGAAGGAGTTGGTTGAAAGTGGTCCGGGTACAAAGGAACTCTTTTCTGGTTTGTGTCATAACAGTTAATATCTGCTCTCGCACACAGTTAATATCTGCCCTCACATGCCTCCAACCTGAATCTTTGAATCCCTCATAGTAGTGAGATAAGTAAAATGTCTAACTTTGTAGTGGGACAGTATCCATCTGCTCAATATTCTAGATGTTTTGTGGTTTCTGTATCTCTCTAATAGAGGGGGGGGGGGGAGGAGGAGGTACTTTGAGCCCACCTTTTGTAAATATTGTAACTTAGATTGGTATTCCATATTTTAAAATTCTCATAAAAATATTGTTTTTTATTTCCTTCACCTGATTTTATAAATGTGTAAATTCTTTCATCAAAACTTAATGTAAGTCTAATGGCACTCGTCATAAAGTCTACCTCCTTAGTAGTAGATGTGACTTGACAACGAATGCCTTATTCCATAAATTTAAAAATTTTGACAGTGTTGAATTTCTCTGTGTGGGTAGCAACAATGATCTCAAAAGTGATTCATGGTCTTGGGTTTATGATTGTTTCTTGTTACTTCTTATTCAGTGCCATTTTGTCCAGTGCTAGAGATAACTGTCGCCTGTTCCCGATTTATGGTCCAACTCTTACAGAAGGTTTGTTTACTCTGCTACTATGAGTAGAAGCAGAGACCATGAGCACACTAAAATAGTAAAATTTGAGGAGAGAGAGAGGGAGAGAGAGAGAGAGAGAGAGAGAGAGAGAGAGAGTGCAGGAAATATGACAAGTTTGCTGCAATTTGAGAAGTATTTGATAAAATGAATGAATTACTACCAAGATTCTATTCTGCAGGTGTATGTACACTATTGTTGATGAGATATTGTCATTGTTTCGTGGTAGGTGTCCCTTCAAGGTCTACATTAAGGAAAAACCTGGAAAGTATGGTATACATACAATGTTCAGACTATAAAACCAGATATGTTCTCAGCGTGGAGCCATATCCGGGGAGGAAAAATGACAGTCCACAACAATCAAATTCAGCTGCAGCTGTAGTGGAACATCTGGTTGTTCCTACACATAATTCAGGATGCAAAGCCACCAGACATAGAGATATTACACTTCAGTTAATTTGGCCAAAGATTTATGGATGAATCACAAGCTCACTTGTGGGAACATTCCAAGCTAATAGGAAGCATATTCCTCAAGAAGAGAATTATTTTCCAGTAAATTTTCATGCAGTGATTCTATTACTGGAATCATCCTAATCACGGTTGTATCATATATCACCCATGAAAAAAAATAAAAATAAAAAGCCTTCCATTGCTGTTGACTCAACATTATGATGCTGCGCTTGGTTCACATACTGACATTAAGAAGAAAGCAATCATAAATTTGTATTATAATGAGTTTAAAGGCAGCATTGGCACAGTTGATCAAAGGGTGAGTCAATTTCCAACTAAAAGGGTTACAAGAAGGTGGTTGCGATCTATTTTCTATACTTTTGTGGACATAGCAACGTTGAATGGTTGTACATTGTTTCTGTGCAGCTTCTCAGAGGGGAATAAGATGAAATCTAATAAGCAATGACTTTTTCTTCACGAATTTGGACTACAATTCACAAAATCATACATTGAAGAAAGGGCAGTGAATATTAGAGGATTCCAGAACTGAGGGACATATTCTCAGATGGAGTATCAAACAGAAGTTTGCTGCAAAGTAAGCTGGAGGAGGACGGGGAAGGTGTCTTTTGTGTTGTAACGAAAGCCAGTCAAAAGCAGTGAAATACAATAAAGTGAACAAAACAACAATTATCTGTAACAACTGTAACAGATACACATACAATAAACACAGCAAGAAAACTGTTGCATGTTCCAAGTGCGAAGACATGCCTGAAGAAAGGGATGAATAAGTTATCCCAGAAGCTATGTAATGTAAACTGCTGTGTTTTACCTAAAATATCTGTAATACTTTTTAATTATAATGAAGTTTCTTCAATAACTCTGTAATGACTTTTACTACCAATGTAGAGAGATGCTGCTCAAGAAAACAAGACTAAATAAACTCATGTGATGGAAAAAAGTGAAAAATACTAAATGCATTTTTGTAGAACGTGCTAAAAGATATTTACAATTTCTGGACATTTATTACATATTATACAATATTTTGTTAATAAAGGTCAATAAAAGTTAAAGAAATCTGAATTATAAAATTTTTTGTGGTGGGCACAAAATACACCCCTCTCCCCTCCTCAATCCTCCTTGGCACTACATGCTATGATAAATACATTGGTACTGGAAGGGTTATGTGTCAGTGCTGCTCTTAGTAGTCCATTGGCTAGACACAGTCGTTAAGTGCCAATCTTTATAACGTGGGAATTGTGAGAGCCAGACAAAACAGCTTTATCTTTATTTATTTCAAACGAGTGAAGACTGTCGTGGAGCCTTTGTCAGTTCTATTTTACAAACGTATATAGATACCAGTTACATTCATTTATGTAAAAATATTACTTTATTGTAGGCACTGGAAAGACTTACTTACCAGCAACATCCTATATTTGTTTAAAAAAATAAAGGTAAATATCTGCAAGTATTGGATAATAATCAGAAAACATCATTTACCCCAAAAAGCATTAAAATAACTTTTTCTCAGAAAGCACCTCTGGCAAATGCCATAACAATTACTTCAGTGGGGCTTTGTTTGATTTATTCCCCTATCCTTTCCCAACTATGCTTGGTTTCTGACAAGACAATAAACTCTAGCCCTGCTTCTTCTGAGACACATGTTGTATACCACCCACCTACTGCCTCCCTTGACATAGATTCATGATTATCCCGATACAAAAGTGGATGTCGCCAGATACAGATAGTAATAACTGTTCAAATCATCTATGGTTATAGCAGCTTAGATAGTTACTATTGATTCATTCATCAGCTGGCTCCATCCGTGATTTTATTTTGCACTCTGTGTTGGTTTTGATTACTCATATCTGGTCCAATAACCTTATCGTGTATACAATACATGATCAGCTACCATCTTTTTTTCATTGCTAGAACTGAGCTTAGTATTTTCCTCTTTTTTTTTTATCACCAGTGCTGTTCACAGAAATCTGGTCTCTAGCTGTCTGCTGTTGTATTGCTAAAAAGCATTGTACAGTCAGCTTGTTTGCCTTTGTCAACTTGATGTGCATCAATATGAATCATTTTTCGTTAAGAGGGCATTGTCAGCTATATGTACACATTTCATTAAGCCTGTGTAAGAATAAATAAGAATTCTTGCTGCCTGTATACATGAATCATGCACAGTGGTAAAAAGGCTGCAGTATTTACACTGAAATCAACAAGAATTATTATATGAAGCACTGCATTCTCATTTCCCAACAGACAAAGAGGAATCTTGTTTATTTATGTATAGATGAAGTGAAATAGGTAACTATTGGTGGACAGAACAGTGATGTCCTCTTAAAGGTAAATAATTTTTACTGACAAATTTTGTATCAATCATGTATGGAAGCGGCACACATGTGGAAATAGGGATTGTGAATTAAATAACAGACTGGAATGAACTGTGACAAGATCTCAAACAGCAGGTATAGACATACTAAGGCAGGCATAAAAACTTTGAAATACTGCATTGATAAAGGCTAGTTACTATTCGAAACCTAGTTCTGCTTTAATAAAGCTAGAAAGGAAACTACTACTGATTGCTGCTCTCTATCACTTTGAAAGTCATATCGTGGTTGTTGAGCGCATTCTGGTCTCCTAATGGAAAACAATCTATTAATTAATGTAATATTATTCCCAGATACCTGTTGCTGACTTTCATTTTAAACAATGGAGGAGTAAAGTCAGCCTCTTGCCAAATAATTGTGTGTTTGAACAGGTGACAAGCGCGTAACGAAAATTGAAATTAACCAAGTTTTTGTACACAATAGACTAGCAAAACCCACATTCGTACACGTAACGCATAGTTGCGTCATCTTGGTGGTGCAGTACAACTGCGTGTTCGAGCTAATATAACCATGCATTTGTATGTGTTCTTGTTAGTTTATCTCCCAGGAAGGACATTGTTTGAAAGCCTAGCAATAATTTATTCTTCTTTAGGTGCCTGTGCACTGTCCATCATCTCAGCTATAGGAGAGTGATTACCCCTATTCCTTCCATTATTATTATTATTATTATTATTATTATTGCACCCAGGATTTTCAGGTATCATATTCACTTTCATTTTACGGCCTCTCACCCATCACTCATTTAGAAAGAACAAATTGGCGTTTTTTGTACAAGAGTGGAGACACACACACACACACACACACACACACACACACCAGGGTGCAAAGTATTTCAAAGTATTTGCTAACAAAGAAACTTGTAATTGTTTCAGAATTGTTCCTGTTCCTGCAAGGCGTCAACACTACTGAGAGGGTTACGCTGTAGTTTGCTTCGCAAGTGCATATAGTGGACTAGGTGTGTTGAGCAGACAGCCCCTAATTTGATTATTATGAATTCCAGACATTACATGATATTGATACATTTAACATAACTGTCACTTTTTGAAAACCATTACAATGGTACCAGTAAGCTCGGGGCAAAATATTTCACAAACTGGAGTCAACAATACGACTACTCCAGGAACTCCTAATAATCCAACAGGAGGATCTGCTAAAGCAAGTTCCGGGGTGAAACCTAACTATGCACTAAAGTTCACTCTTGCTGGTCACACAAAGGCAGTATCTGCTGTAAAATTCAGCCCAAATGGTGAATGGCTTGCAAGTTCATCTGCTGATAAATTAATCAAAATCTGGGGAGCATATGACGGAAAGTTTGAAAAGACAATTTCAGGACATAAATTGGGTATATCAGATGTATCGTGGTCTAGTGATAGCAGGTTATTAGTAAGTGCTTCTGATGATAAAACATTAAAAATTTGGGAACTGAGTTCAGGAAAGTGTTTGAAAACTCTTAAAGGTCATAGTAATTATGTTTTTTGCTGTAACTTCAATCCTCAGTCTAACCTAATTGTTTCTGGCTCATTTGATGAGAGTGTTCGCATCTGGGATGTAAGAACTGGAAAGTGTTTAAAGACATTGCCTGCTCATTCAGATCCAGTGAGTGCTGTTCATTTTAACAGAGATGGTTCCCTAATTGTGTCCAGCAGCTATGATGGCCTCTGCAGAATATGGGATACTGCATCAGGTCAGTGCCTGAAAACACTGATAGATGATGACAATCCTCCAGTGTCATTTGTTAAATTTTCTCCAAATGGCAAATACATCCTTGCAGCTACGTTGGATAACACATTGAAGCTTTGGGACTATAGCAAAGGAAAATGTTTGAAAACATACACAGGACATCGTAATGAAAAATATTGTATATTTGCAAATTTTTCTGTAACTGGTGGTAAATGGATTGTTTCTGGTTCAGAGGACAATATGGTGTATATTTGGAATCTCCAGACAAAGGAAATAGTGCAGAAGCTACAAGGACATACAGATGTAGTGCTTTGCACAACATGTCATCCAACAGAAAATATTATTGCTTCAGCAGCACTAGAAAATGACAAGACAATTAAATTATGGAAAAGTGATATTTAAGTTGTTTTACTTCCTATTATTGAGATAATGATTGTAATTGTTTATGGTGATTATTAATTGTACTGACAATCAGCTCAAGTCACTGACTGTGCATTCAGTATTAGTTTCAGTCATTTGTTTTATATTAAATGTAATCAATGCCTAAGATTTGCTGGACAAACAATAATATTTATGGAGTAAATGGCCTTTATAAGAAGAATTCCTTGAAATTTCAGTAATTCTCAAACATCTGACAACTGTGTTACAGGGATCCTTCGTATGTGTAGAGAATCAAGTTACATTTAACCTGTATATAAGTTACTCTTCAGCCGAAAAGTTTTATTTTGAAAGTTGCATTTCTACAGTACTTTCTTTGTTTCATTGTGTATTATTTAATGTAAAACTTAAAAATCAATAATAATATTGAAATAGCACTTTATTTCATTGTCCATTATTTTTGGACTCATTTTAAATCACCACACAACAATACATTGAAAAATTATTCCAAAATTAATTTAGTCTGTGGTAAACAATAATGTTGTGATGGTTTGTCCTCTATTTATTCCAGCAGTCCCAAATAATTTGGCAATAGTAGTTCTGCTGATATGATAATGTAATATCTTATGTATTTTTAAATGTAAGAAAAATGGCTGATGGAATGTAAGAGCGCGCAGTTATATTGCAGTGACTGATGATGATTACCAGATTTTAAATTGCTCTATACAAAAGTTTTACTGTAAGACTGTGGTATGTTATATTTTTAATTAACTGCATTTTGTAGCCATATTGCTGACTTTGTCTGCAAGAATGTTTTGATTGTATGTACTATCATGAAAGAAAAGGAATCACAGATGGAATGTAGTGTTAATGACTTATCAGATACTGATAATGGATGATTATCATTAATAAAAATTTGTTAGCCTTATGCCTTCACAAGTGAAGGAGAACAATGTTAATGAAATATTTGTGAAGTAGTTTGTGTTACTGAGAGGCATAATACATGTAACTGCAAGTTTGTTAGCTTTGTCTACCTCTCTCTCTCTACATGTAACACATTCTGGTTCCAAATCTCTAAGGAGTCATAGTAATAAGTTACTGTTGATGATACAAGTTTGAATTTCTGGAGTTCCTTAGATATGGCTGTAATGTAGTGCAGTTGGCAGTCAGACATGTTACACAGCCGAACAGTAATTTGAAACTAAATGTATGATTCTTAGAGAAAAGTTTTTCTGATAACTTGGTTATTTGCTTGCCAGAAATTTAGACAGTGAAATAGTGTCCAATAATATGGAAAGTTAATGAAATGTAAATAATTAAATGGAACTATGTGGAATAAACATTGTCGGTACAGTAAACCCCAATCTTTTTTCCCTTTAGAGTAAAATGTAAATCTACACTAGCGATGTAAGAGACTAGTTTGATGTGTTTATTAGTAAACTGCAGTGCATTGAATGAAAACAAACTGCTTAATGCTGCTGTCTGCTCACCATGTCAACAGTAGTGTAATCAGTAACACAAAATTGCATCAGCATAATTACAGCTTTAATTTACAGTGTCTGTGGTTATGTTTCTTGGTTGGCCACTCAGTTAAACAAGATTATTCTTTGGCTTGTAAATATATATACTGGAGCTGAGAAAGATATATGCTATTAGTAAGACTTGCATTGATATGAGGTATGATTTTCAAAAGAAAACCAGTTTAATGTTAAATAAGAAGTTGAGTATAGCATTTTTCATGAAGCAGGTGAGAAAGAGCAATATCGTATTAATAGCACGCATAAGGTAGTCAAGACCTTGGTTTCAGCATTGGACTGTGCTCAGAACTGATAACATTTAATCCGAAGACACTGTGATGTTTTTTAAAAACATATTGTCTTCTTTTAGTATTGAGTAGGGTACATAGATTAAGTCTTGCATATATAATACTGAATGGTGGTAAAATAATTGGGAAGAAAAATAAAAATTTACTATTTACAGTATAGTATGTACAGGAAAAGCAGTAACATCAACTGAAGTACCACATTGTTTAAGGCACTTACTCATACTCAGGAGTAGTATTTAAATCTCTCTAACTGTCCAGATTTAAGTTTCCTATGGTACCCTTAAATCACTTAACACAATTGACGGGTTGTTCCTTTGAAAATACCAAAGCCAATTCCCTTTATACCTCTGCTATCCTGCTTGTGCACTCCCATAATGACCATGTCATTGATAAATTGTGAAACTCTTATTTTCCTTCCTTTGTTATCCAAATATCTGCCAGAAGAAGTCGATAAAGTTAAACAGAGATCTGATATTTTAATCTGATCAGCATTCAAAATGGTGAAATCATACTACACTTTAGATTCAAACGAAATCAATGAATATCTAGTTGGTGGTAATCAGACAGAAATAGGTGAATATAAAAGGAAAAATTCGTTATGAAGTCTCGGTTGAATGAAAAGGTCTTTGGGAGAGAATCTACACTTTCTTCTGCCTCTTTGAGTTTCATTGAAGTGAGGAAAAAAATTACATCCAATATCAGGGATGATATCTGTGTTACAGTTTAGTGAAAACAGTTTCCATTACTGTGAAGAGTCGCACATTATCAATGACAAAGGCCTGACTTTGAACTTAACTTTATTGTTTTATATCGTCGAATCTGGATTTTTGAACCCGTGCAGATGGACAAGTGCTTTTTCGATACTGCTGGTGTATCTGTTTCACTGTTGTCACTTTTGAATTATTAAATATGAAATGTGTGTGTGACTCCCCGTGTCTGTCCAAATCACAAGGCACCTTAGCGCTGAGCTTATTACATACTCATGTGCACTATTACCATTTGGTGCATTTGATTAGGGGATTGACATGCTGTAAGTTGTACTATGTTTTCATTGCACTGAATGTAATTTTCTTTTTTTACCAGGCAGTTTATGTTAACCCCCCCCTCCGCCCCCCCCCTCAGTTATCTATTTTGCTGCCTGTTGAGTTAATTATTTAGATACCATGAATATGCTCCTCATTGCTTACTCACTCCCCCCCCCCCTCCTCCCCCTTGCCCACAAAAATCTTTTCCTTAAACCATTAAGCCACCATTTCTTCTTGCATTGTCTTTAGACTGCAAGTAAGTGCAATAACAAAGAATTAATGTAGTAACCAGAATATGTGCAAGAAAGCACTGTATTCCTTCCCAATTCATTAAAGAGAATGTTAATATTCCATACAGATTTGATTCTCGAAATGGTAAAGAAGGTGTAATTAATTTTCATATTTCAATATTTCTTTCAGAATCAAATCATCTGAAAATAAAGGTGCAAAATGGCCCAAAATCCTGCCCGAAAACAGAAGAGAAAAACATATACAAAAGAAGAACTTCAGGAGTTGTCAAAAGAAGAACTGATCTCAAGAGTTCTGCAGTTGGAAGCCTATAACACACAATTAAAGTGTTCACTAACTAAACGACTGAGTGAAGTGGAGAATACAGTCAGTATTGAAGAAACAAAGCGCAAACGAGCTTTTGATTTTTCAAATTGCTTTAAGAGGCATATTATGTTGAAAGTATTGTATCTTGGATGGAATTATCAGGGTCTAACAACACAGGAGGACAGCACTAAAACGATTGAACATGAGCTGTTTGCAGCTCTGTACAAAACTTGCCTTGTTGAAAGCAGGGAGACTGCCAATTATCATCGATGTGGTCGTACAGATAAGGGTGTAAGTGCTTTCTGTCAGGCATTCACATTAGATGTTAGAAGCAACTTGACTGAAGAGGAAGTACACTCAGGAAGCACTAACTCAGAACTACCGTATCCAAAGCTTTTGAACCGTGTTTTGCCAAGTGACATTAGGGTTCTATCCTGGACACCTGTACCACAAGACTTCAGTGCAAGATTTGATTGCAAATCTAGGACATACAAATATTTTTTCCCTAGAGGAAATTTAGATCTACAGAGGATTAGTGAAGCTACATGCTATCTGGTAGGTAGCCATGATTTTCGTAATTTGTGTAAAATGGATGTAAAGAATGGAGTAATCAATTATATAAGGGATATTCTTAGCATTGAACTGAAAGTTGTCTCCGAGGATCCTGCAAAAGTAGTATCATATGACGTGTGTGTACTAACGGTAAAAGGAAAAGGCTTTCTTTGGCACCAGATTAGATGCATTGTCGGTGTTTTGTTCTTAATTGGTCAAGGCAAGGAGGAGCCCACTGTTATAAAGGACTTACTAAACGTTGATATTAACCCACAGAAACCTCAGTATTGTCTTGCTAATGAAGTTCCACTTAATCTCTTCCATTGTGAATTTGATGAAATGGGGGAGATAGTGGACAATGATACACTAATAAGTGTGATACATGAACTCCAGAGAATTTGGACAATTAATGCTGTTAAAACAACAATGGTGCGTTCTATGTTGTGCTGCTTGCAAGAAAATATAGAGCAAAATGCAAATGAACAAAGTTCATGCCTTCTTGATGGAGTGAAACGCAAAGTTTACCAGCCGCTCTTTGAGAGGCCAAAATGTGATAGTTTGGATGAGCGCATTCAGCATTACATAAAAAAGAAGAAAATTGAGCTTCCAGAAAATGAGATAGAAAATGCGAAGTAGTGATCAACAGTTTAGTTTGACAATAGTATATTTGAAATAAATATTGAACTTTTTTAGTAATTGGGTAAATATTGATGTAACATAACAAAATGAAAAAAAGTTGATCTGATGAGAAGATATTTGTTCAGCTTTTCTACATACTTGCTTCAGCAGAGGCAGGACATTACTAATGGGGAAAAATAATCATCTTGTCCGTTAAATGAATTTGTCCCTTTTTGCTGCCACAGTTTTGATATTACGGTATAGGAGGAAAACATTGCATCTTTTATGAATTATTTTTGTTGCAAACCCTGTAGTAAAATTTGCAAGAGTCTCTTCTTCCTAAAATATTTAGTGAATTTTTAAATAGTATGAAGCCCTAAATGAGATGAAGATAGTTGTCTGCTTTCTTCACATTTGTGATGTATTTAAAACATTCCCTACAACATCTGGTTGTGGAAGCATGTTACATTTTCTTTATTCATCACTAGTGCATGACTGTTGGCCTTCAGTGTGTATGGAGAAAGAAAGTCATCATTGGATTCCACTATTTCTGTCACATTGTATGTGCAATGAAAAATCAAGAAGCTACCTGTTTCCAAGACTTGGGCTCTATATGCAGATTTTTTTGTGTGTGTAGTAAACAGCAAATGATAAATGGACTGTTTGACCAAAAATATCACCTGTTGGTTCCACATTTGTTCCTTCTTAAACTGTGTAGAGAAGAAAAGTATCCATTTCTGTGAGATTGTGACCTGCGTCATATCCTTACTCCCGGTGGAGACTGACACATTTGGCAATTGGGAACATCTGTTCTATTCAGTTTTCTTTATCCTCATCATTCACTATGCAAGTGACTCATAACTTTGGCATTCTTCCTTCTAACGCCAAACCTTTAAACTATCTCTGGGAGATTACTTTACACCATTTAGTTGATTCTTGCCACTATGTTTCCCTCAACATACACCTGTAAATCTCCTTTTCATTCATACTCCCTTGCTATTGCTATCATTTTTCCAATTTTTTGTTGTGATTTATTTATTGTCTGTCAGGCGTTTTCAGACATTATCTGCCTGCACCATTTACTACTTCTTTCCTTTTCATCTTTGTTGCTCCATTAATACCTCTGTTTTGTGTTTGCCCATCCACTGTCCTGAAAACTGCCCAACCTACCGTTTCTACCTTGTCAAGTTCACAGATCTCGTCTGTTGCTGTTAATACATTGGAGACAGAATTCAAATACGCCAAACAGGGTAGCTGAACTCCAAATTTAGCACATTGCCTTGCCACAATGAGTGCAACAAATTCGAATGATGGGCTATGGAGTTCATATCTGGTCTGTATGTTCATGTATGTTATATCAGTTTTTAACGCCAAACATACGAAAGCTTTTACCAAAACTTCTTTTTTTATCCCAAGAAAAAAAGGAACTTGTACAAACTGTTCAACATAATTTAACGTCTTGTTTGTTTTGAAATGCACAAACAAAGATAAAAATCCTAACCAGGCCATTGCCTGAATGTTTCATTTCAGACACATTTTGCTTCCTGCTCTTAATGACGTCAGCACACACTTTGCAGAAACTTGTTGGGTGTGAATATTATTATTATTATTATTTAGTATGTGATTTGTTTTTCTGGAAATGTTTGCCACAGTTTGGAGAGGGTAAACTTTATCTTTCATCCATATTTCTTGTCTTGTGACACCTGCCATGAACAGAAAAAAGCAGTTGTTTCCACCATTTGTAATGAGACTTCTTGAAGGGGTAATAACCCATCATTAGCTTTTATTCATACCTCCTACTTTACTCTCACAAGTGTGCTACCTCCAGGCTGTGCATTGCACAAGCAGTGAACCAGCAGGGGTATAAGCTTTGAGAAGAAATGGTATGAGACTCGGAACAGAGTGGTGTTCCAGAAAGTGCTGTTGGGAACTGCAAATTATTAAGAATATGGGAACTGTATGGCACAACAATGCACAGACATTATATAAGTAGAAGTTATTGTACTGGGTGGAATAGAAAAAATGGAAGGAATAACTGTATCCACTTACTATGTAGTTAAGGTATTGAGTAGGAGCCAGACTTATATTAAAAGGTAAAAGTTAATTTATTTGGTTTCAGGAACAACTATGCCATTGAAATTTGTTTCTGTAATGTTAAAATGCAGAGGTAGTTCAGAGATGTCTGTGCTTGTTTGCCACCCATTGGCTCAATTATATGGTGAGGATTTGTTATATTTTGGACTGTATTATAATATATAGCATTACAACAGTGGCTATTCAACAGACTAACACATTGTTATAGTGACATAATAATCTTGTGGTAAATTCTTGAATGTCAGTGTATGATATGCAAGGCATTGCTTTAATTTTCTCACTAACTAATGAATGTAATTAAAATCCTTTTGTTTAGTGATTGGTTACACAGTATATTTCACAGTGATTAGAATAAGTTATTCACATATTGATAGCCTCTTTGTAACTGATAAAATACCAGTTCCTTACTGGTAACTGTAATGGAAATTCCTGGATAAAAGCAACAAACAAAAACATGAAGAAATGCAACCACTAAACTACAGTAATTCCTTTCCTCATGTTTCAGATAGTGAGTAGTCTTTTTGTGGTGTACCATTATTATAATGTTCTATGCTTAAATTTGTTGAGCAAATATGTAACTCTGTGACTACACAGGCCCTTGTTGACTCATTTGTCTCTTGTTCAAGCCTTATCTGCCTTTTCCATTAATCCAAGTAGAACTTCAAGAATAGTTTGATCACTGGCTTTGTTAGTGGACCTTCTTTTTAAATTAATTGCATTTTCAAGAACTCTTCCAATGTCACACCTGTAACTCTTTTCCAACAAATATACTCATTAAAGTTCGTAATAAATTAAAGTTGTGTGCCTGAAATGGACTTGAGACATCAGTCTTCTGACTGATTTGATTTAGCCTACCATGAATTCCTCTCCTGTGCCAACCTCTTCATCACAGAGTAACACTTGCAACCTATGTCCTGTATTATTAGCTGGATGTATTCCAATCTGTCTTCCTCTGCAGTTTTTGCCTTCTACAGCTCCTTCTAGTACCATGGAAGTCATTCCCTGATGTCTTAACAGATGTTCTATTACCCTGTCCCTTCTCCTTGTCAGTGTTTTCCACATGTTCCTTTCCTCACCAATTCTGTGCAGAACCTCCTCATTCCTTACTTTACCAGTCCATCTAATTGTCAACATTCGTCTGTAGCATCACATCTCAAATGCTTCGGTTTTCTCCTGTTCCACTGTTCCCACGGTCCAGATTTCTCTACTATACAATTCTGTGCTGCTAACACACATTCTCAGAAATTTCTTCCTCAAATTAAGGCCTATGTTTGATACAAGTAGACATCTCTTGGGCAGGAATGCCCATTTTGCAGTGCTAATCTACTTTTGATTGCTCCATCTGTCACTGGTTATTTATTGCCTGGGTAGTAGAAGTCCTTAACTTCATCTACTTCGTGACCATCAATCCTGGTGTTAAGTTTCTCACATTTCTCATTTCTACTCCTTCTCCTTACTTTTGTCTTCCTTCACTTTTAATCTCAGTCCATATTGTGTACTCATTAGACTGTTTATTCCATTCAGAAGATCCTGCAATTCTTCTTCACATTCACTCAGGATAGCAGTGTCATCAGTGAATCATAACATTGATATTCTTCTGCCTTAAATTTTAATTCCACTCCTGAACCTTTCTTTTATTTCCATCATTGCTTCTTCAATGTACAGATTGAACAGTAGCGGTGAAAGACTACATCCCTCTCTTACACCCTTTTCAATCTGAGTACTACAATCTTGGTCGCCCATTCTTATTATTCTCTCTTGTTCTTGTACATATTGTATATAACCCGTCTCTGCCTATAGCTTACCCCTTTTTTTCTCAGAATTTTGAACATCTTGACATATTTTACATTGTTGAACACTTTCTCCAGGTCAACAATTCAAGTGAACATGTCTTGATTTTTTTCTTTAGTCTTGTTTCTATTATCAACCACAACATCAAAAGTGACCCTCTGGTGCCTTTACCTTTCCTAAGCCAAACTGATCATCATCTAACACATACTCATTTTTCTTTTCCATTCTGCAGTTCATTATTCTTGTAAGCATGAGCTGTTAAGCTGATGGTGTGATAATTCTCACATTTGTCGGCTCTAGCAGTCTTCGAAATTGTGTTGATGATATTTTTCCGAAAGTCAGATGGTATGTCGCCAGACTCATACTCTCTACATACAAATGTGAATAGTCGTTTTGTTGCCCCTTCCCCCAGTGATTTTAGAAATTCTGATGGAATGTTATCAGTCCTTTCTGTCTTATTTGATCTTAAGTCCTTCAAAGTTCTCATAAATTCTGATTCAAATACTGGATCCCCTCTCTCTTATATATTGACTCCTGTTTCTTCCTGTATCACGTTAGACAAGTCTTCCCCCTCATAGAGGCCTTCAAAGTACTCTTTCCGCCTATCCGCTCACTCCTCTGCATTTAGTAGTGGAATTCCTGTTGCACTCTTAATGTTACCACCCTTGTTTTTAATTTCACCTAAGGTTGTTTTGACTTTCCTATACACTGAGTCTGTCCTTCCAACGATCATTTCTTTTCCAATTTCTTCATATATTTCATGTGGCTATTTCATCTTAGCTTTCCTGCACTTCATATTTATTTCATTCCTCGGTGACTTATATTTCTGTATTCCAGAATTTCCCAGTACATTTTTGTACTTTCTTCTTTCATCGATCAACTGAAGTATTTCTTCTGTTACCCATGGCTTCTTCACAGTGAACTTCTTTGTACCTATGTTTTTCTTTCTAACTTCTGTGAATGCTCATTTTAGAGATGTCCATTCCTCTTCAACTGTACTGCCTACTGGGCTATTCTTTATTGCTATATCTACAGCCTTAGAGAACTTCAAGCGTATCTCATCATTCTTTAGTACTTCTGTATCCCACTTCTTGCATATTGGTTCTTCCTGACTAATCTCTTAAACTTTCAGTCTGCTCTTCATTACTACTAGTTTGTGATAGTCTATATCTGCTCCTGGATATGTCTTAAAATACAGTAGCTGATTTCGGAATCTCTGTCTGACCATGAGGTAATCTAACTGAAATCTTTCCATATCACCCAACCTTTTCTAAGTATACCTCCTCTTCTTGTGATTCTTGAACAGAGAATTCATAATTACTAGCAGGCCTTACATTACGAAAAAGACCATTTCTCTCAAAAGACAGGGTTCTATGTACGAGACATGGTCCAGTACATAGTGTTAATCTTTCAGGAACTTTCAGTATAACATATATTCTACTGGAGCATTAAAGATTAATTCTGAGACCACATCAATGTTGACACACTTATCTCAAATGCCTCAGCATACTATCCTCTAAGTACTTGTTAAATATAGAGAAGGCAGCTGTTGATACAGCAGAGTAAAGTAAATCGCTTTGGGCTGGATCAAGAAGCTCAGTATCTTACAGAATTTTAAAAGGTTTTGATGAAGACTGTGTAAAATGTTATATTATCATTAAAAAATACTACTGGGTGTGAAGGACACTTAAATCACTGTAAAGCATAACAGCATCTCCAGTAACTGAAATAATTAAAATAGTCAACTAATATTTTTAACACAAGTTGTTGAAGTAAACAGAAGGTAAACCTCTGTTCAAGAAAGGGTCAAGTGAAAACAAAGCAAGCTATTGTCCAATTTGTATTCAAATCCTGTCAAAAACGGCTACAATCCAGTTACAAAATTTTTTGCAGAATATGGTATTATTCGAAGAATCTTATTTAGTACCGTAGAAAACTGGTTCCAGTTAAATGGGTTGAAACTGGAACTGCAAACAAAATCCCATAATGTACATATCCAAAAGAAACATTTAAATTGCTAGGAGATTAAAATAATTTTGAACAATTGGGTTAGAGAGAAAGATGATACAGTTAAATTTCTTGGATTAAATTTGGACAAGAATTTAAGATAATCACACATCGATTTTCTTAAAAATAAATGAAGTAATTTTGAATTAGGCGTACAACTTCTACTGACATCTATACATTACAAATAGCATATACTAATTACTGTATTTATCATTAGGTGTAGAATAGTTTTCTGGGAAGCTCAAATAGCATCTGTGGATACTGAAGCTGCAGAAGAAAATTATTAGATGCTTTTGTACTGCACAGCCAAAACTATCTTGTCCACTATTATCAGAAACTACAAATCATAATTGTTCCCTGCCTATACATTCGTGAAATTGTGATGTATTATTCTTATGCAATAGACAAATTATTTGAGAAAAATTATTTTGACAGCAGCAGGAAGAGGAGGATACCATTGTTAGCATTACTGTAGTTGCTTTCTATTTTAGGCGATGTTTCATTACAAATCTGTAACATATACCTATATTAAATGATTGATATAGAAACATTATGAGACTAATAAATCACGCTTCACTGACAGCTGTTTGTCTACTGGCAAAGTAAAAACATGTTTTATATATTAGAATTATGTGTTGTTTACATCCATGATTCCAAATATTCAGATAAACTTTAAAGTAATGGGATACTGTGGTAGTATTTTACTTGTTTTTGATTAGCTGAGTATTTCGTATTTCCTTCCTGATATATGTTGATAACATCCTATAGAATTTTGCACCAGAATGTAGAAGTCCATTCTGAACCCTGGGTATATTTGCATAGTACATTATTTTTGTTTCTACTATTGTGGTTGTGCATTACACTATTCATCCTGAATTCTCTCTGTTATAAACCACAGATACCAAACAATGGAAAATCCAGGATGGAATGTAACAATATTATGGAAAGAGAAGTTACCACTCTCCATATAGTGGAGACGCTGAGTCGCAGATAGACGTAACAAAAAGACTGTCACATACAAGCTTTTGGCCAGCAAACCCTTCATCACACACACACACACACACACACACACACACACACACACACACACGAGTGTGGCTTCAGTTGCCAGACTGTAGTCATGTGCATGTGAGTTGCATTTTCGTGTGCGTGCGTGCGTGCGTGTGTGTGTGTGTGTGAGAGAGAGAGAGAGAGAGACTGTTGTCTATTTTTGACAAAGGCCTTGCTGGTTGAAAGCTTATTTGTGACAGTCTTTCTGTTGTGTCTATCTGTGACTCAGCATCTCCGCTATATGATGAGTGGCAACTTTCCTTTTCATAAAACCACAGATACCGTTAGAGAACATAATTATGTATTGACACAAGACTGAAAGAAATCTTAAGTCTCTAAAGAGGCTTTAGTGAGATTTTTGAAAATCGGTTTTACGTAAGTCTCTTACTGTGTATTTGTACGGAATAAATACATTTTTTATGGTAGCTTCATTGCCCCAGAAGATTACGACATTGGAGAATATCTGTAGGAAGTACACTAGTAAGGTAGCATCTTCACCTGCAGGTCAGTAAGAGAGATTTCTAAGTGCAAAGCAGGCAGACAAAGATATCATCAGGAGTGCCCCAGGGAAGTGTGACAGAAGCATGTTTGTTCCTAGTGTACTTAAAAGAATTAATGGGAGGGTGAGCAACAATCTGCAACTGTTTGTTCTAAAGTGATTGTAGAATTTGTATTTGGTGTGTTGAATGGCAGCTTGCTCAAAATGTGCAAAAATGTGAATTAATGCACATGAGTAGGAAAAACAGTCCTGTGATATTTGAATATGTATTAGTGGTGTTCTTCTTGACACAGTCACATCAATTATATACCTAGGCATAATGTTGCAAGGCAATGTAGAATGAATGAGCATGTTCGGTTGTTTGTGGGGAAGGCAAATGGTAAACTTCAGTTTGCTCAGGTAATTCAACAAAAGTGTAGTTCTTCTAGGAAGGAGACCACATACAGAACACTTATGTGATGCATTACTGAGTACTGCTAAAGTATTTGGGATTCACACCTATTCGCATAATTGGTAGAATCAAACATATTCAAAAGTTTCCTGGTAGATTTGTCACCAGTAATTTTGATCAACTCCCAAGTATCACAGAAATGCTACGTGAACTCGATGGAAATCTTTAGGGTGATGATCTTTTGAAAAACGCTATTGAGAAAGCTTAGTGAATGGACTGCAGAATGATCCTGTTGCCGCCCACATACATCGTGAATAAGGATCACAAAGACAGGATCAGGGAAATTAGCATTCATATAGAAGCACATAGACAATTGTTATTCTCTGGCTCCCTTTGCTTGTGGAACAGGAAAGGAATAAATAGTTATGGTACAGATTACCCTGTGCCATGCAATGTATATTGGTTCATGGAGTGTGTATGTAGATGTGGATGAACACATTTTTGGTTAACTTATCCATATGCTGGTGCCATCTCAGTTTATTATCAATTTGGATGCCGAGGCAGTGTAGCCATGGAGCCTAATCTAGCATGCACCCATTGATTTTAATTCCTGATAACTTACGTTACTTTGATTTATTTATACTTGCATAATATGAGTTTTTCTAAGAGTAAGTGTCAGTGTGTTTGCTGTGGATCCATTGTAAGAATGTTATATTACTCTCCTTTCTATATCTGATACGGATGTGTTTGGGTCCTTTATCAGCATACTAGTATCACAGTTTTTTAGGAGCCCTAAGTGTCCCAGATAAATCATTTACATAGACCTATTACAAAATCTTGGAGCACACTTTACTTATTGTTTGCCCAGTCTGAATTGAGTCATATTTGTGTCACCAGTTGTTAGTGTGATCTTTTGTTCTTTACTGTCATTGTAACATCATCCATATGTACTATTTTAGTTTGCGAGATCATATCTTACTGACTTACAAGAGAAAGCCTTTACAGATACCAAAATTAGCTGCAGCATTCTGTTGAAGTTATCTTCTCAGAATTTTTTGAGAACACAGGGGAAGGGTATGTAATTAAAAGTTACTAGTTTTTCTCCAATTTTATAAATGGGTGGTACTACCACACATTTCGGTCTTTCAGGAAATACACTTTTACCAGTAGACTGGTTACAAATGTAACTTAAGCCAGAACAAGATTTTAGTTCTTGCTTGAAATACCAATATAGCCAGCAAGTCACTGCATTTTAGTGACTAATAGTTGTGGTGTCAGATGATTTGGCAAAACTGGTATTTGCTGGCGGTGTATACAGTATATATCTAAGTCCAATGGATCTGCTTTCAGTCATCAATTTTTTGTCCATGTGTTTCAGTGTTTCATCTTCTATTAAATCTTTTGTTCTCATGTATCATAATTTTTCTCATTTGTTAAAATTCTGTCTTCGGTAGATTAAATGGGAAGAGTATTAATGATTCATATTCATGCGCTTGGATTAATGGTACTGCTGTGCTTGCTTACTTTCCGTGTCCAGAACTAGGCTTCAGACTTCCAAAAATCAGCAGCCAATATGGCCTTGTCATTTGCCTCCCGTAAGTCATTCATTGTGCAGGGCTGGTCTAAATATGGACAGATAAGCAGGTGTTGAGGATCCTGGACAGAACCACACAGACAGTGTGTTCTCATTCTCTTTTAGGAAACCCCATTGCTGCAGGTTTGTCTTGCACTTCGGCACTTCTACCCTCACACGGTTTAGGGTTCTCCAGACTATGTATGGTAGGTCTCCACCAGGCGCCAGTTCTTCTTTTACATCTTTATGGGGGTTTCTCAGGTCAATTTCCCACTTTTCAAACGATTCTCAGCAGCCGACCCTTTCAGGGCTCAGGTACGTGACAGGAAACTCTTCCTCGAACAAAGCCGTCAGTCAGCAGGCTGGTGTCCATATAAAGGGTGACGCATGTCCTTTTCTTGCTTGGTTTTTTCCGTCTTCGGCAGCAATGTCACGTCATATGTTGGGCGGTGCGATCCCCATGATTAAGTACATCTTGTGCACTGGGGTTGGCCTCAAGCATCCGGTAACAATCCGTGCCCTTTCATTCACCGCGACATCAACTTTTCTCACGTGTATTGATGCAGACCATACTGGAGCAGCGTATTCCGCGGCTGACACACTGAGCGCAAGGGCTGAAGTTCTCAGGACTTTTGGGTTTGCACCCCAGGATCCGCTGGTTAGTTTCCTGATGATGTTGTTTCTAGTTGAGACTTTTTCCCTTGTGGCATTACAATGATGTTTATAGGTCAGTGTGCCATCCAACGTGACACCAAGATATTTGGGCATTTTACAATGCTCGAGACGTTCACCTCTCCATATTACATTTAATTCATGATTTGCCTCCCTGTTCTTTAAATGGAATGCACAGACCTGCGTCTTGGAAGGGTTCAGCCTTAGGTGGTTCGCCTCATAATACTGGGAGAGAGCTTCCAAGGTACTGGTTAATTTCTCCTCTACATCCATGAAATTGTTACCTTGGGCTGCAACTGCAGTGTCGTCGGCATACATATATTGGCGCGTGATATTTGGCACTGGTTGGTCATTTGTATATATATTACACAGAGCTGGGGTGAGGACGCTTCCCTGAGGTAGGCCATTCCTCTGATTTCTCCACCTGCTCTTCTTGCCCTGGAGACAGATGAAAAATCTCCTATTATGCAGGAAAGTACCTATCTGTGATATCAAATGGTGATCTCTTGTCTCATTATATACTTTCCTAAGGAGCCTCCGATGGTTTACAGTATCATATGCAGCTGAAAGGTCTATGAATACCACTCCTGTGATCTCTTTCCTCTCAAACCCATCCTCGATATGTTGGGTCAGGTTCAGGACTTGACCGCAGCACGATTTGCCTGGTCGGAAACCTGCCTGCTGTGGGATGATCTGTTGTTCCTCAACGCTTTCTATGCGACTTAGCGTCAGCCATTCTAAGATCTTAAAACAGTGACATAAAAGAGACACAGGTCGGAAGTTTTTTGGATCATCAGAGTCCTTTCCTGGTTTCAGAAGTGCAACCACTCAGACTTTCCTCCACATCTTTGGAAAATGGAGCCTTTCTACACATGCGTTTATCAAATCTAGCAGCCACTGTAGGGTATTAGTGCCAAAGTTTTTAATTTGCTCAACTCCTAAGTTCATCGATACCAGGAGCTCTGTTAATCTTCAAGCTGGAAATGGCTGCGGTAACTTCTGACATTGTAAATGGTGCCTTGAGGTGATGATTTTCCTCTGCCGGATCACGTGCTAATGGTTCCTGATACTTTCTGCTGTGGGTTTTGCCATTCATAAGGAGTGCAGTGGCAACTTGGTCTGCCATGACATTAGTAAATTTATAATTTGACTTTGTGGCATCACCGTTAAGGTTCTTTAACAGTTTCCAAGCCCGCCTACTGTTCACTTTCATATCCAGGTTCTCCACGAGGTTACACCATTTGGCTTTGCGGTTCTCGGCTATGACTGACATGAGTTCATTGCCTGCTAGAAGTGTCTCATCATCAAATGGGTCATTATCGAAGAGTTTCTAGTATCTTTCCAGTAGTGGCTTTGCGTCCTCAGACAGTCCCATAATATACTGTGTTCTGCATCCTCGCGGTATTGTTTTCCTAGACACTTTCTGAACGAGTTTGACAAAAGAGTTGTACGTCTCAGGTTGTGGGGGGATTTTTGTTATTTCTACATCAATCAGCTCTCTAAATTTCTTCCAATTGGCCTTTTTAAAATTGAACCTTCTTTTGAAAGGAACTTGTTCAGGCTTAACAACTGCATTGACCGTGCAAATTATGGGCCGATGCTGCGTATGGGGAATTGGCTCCCCAATCAGTTTTCCACATTGGCCAGCGAGTTTCTTGCTAGCAAAGATGTTATCGGGATTGTACCCTTTCTTCCATCTGCCACTATTAAAGGAGCTTGGCAGTTTCGGGTCATGTATGAGCAGTAGATCATGTACCTCAGCCCAGGTCTCTAGTTCCACTCCGTTTTTGTTAGTTTTTTTATAGCCCCATGTAGTACTCTGACAGTTGAAATCGCCCAATACAAAATTAAAGTCTTGGTAGCTGAAATTACCAGGCTCAGTGAAGACAAAATCTGATTATGGGGATTTGTACACTGAGGTAACGTTATATTGCTGAGTTCGAACAGTTAATATCTCAATGTCTTGCCTGTCGGTCAGTGATGCAGAAGTGACTCTAATTCCTGGCCTGGCATAGATGGCACTACCGTACCGTTCATGTGGTCTTTCCAAGATGATCTTCATTCCATCTATTTTGGGTGTGGGTCTTGTACTGCCCCGATGAGTTTCTTGAATCAGGAGGAAGTCAAATTGATATTCTTTACACAAGTCAGATAATAAAACTTCTTTGTCTCTCGATATTCCTTCAATGTTTATCGACATCATCACAAGTGGCCTTAGAAAAGACTGTTTGGGTAGGGTCTTATTGGTCTTCATTTTCTCAGAAGTCCGTTCCGGTTGTTGAAGTATTAGCTGCTGATAGATCAATGTTGCCCGGGGTGTGCCCGATTGCGGTTCTCGTTTGTGTATTGCTGTCGCAATCTTCAGGGAGGCTCCTTCAATGCACCCCACTGCTGTGCTTAGGTTGATGCATACCACATTGTCATGCTACATCCTGGAATTTTGCATTCTGTTTCCTTGTATTGTGATTTTGGACACGTATTAAAATTCTATTTGTTATTATTTAAAGGGAAAGATCATTATTGATTTGTTCTTTTGCACACGGATTCAGTGAACAATTGCATTTATTAGGCAGAATAACAATTTGTTTTTAATGTGCAGTGAAATGGGCATCTTGGAAGTTTAACCATCCATTTGATGGCTGTGTCGTGTTGATTTGACTTGAGTAAAGTCCACTGTAGTCATGCAGTTTTAGTTGAAGTGTTATAAATTTTAAACTACTTCAGCTATGAGACCTCTTTCTAAAGATGTAGGTGAAATCATACAAAATCAGTCGATAGGATGTTATTTGCTGCCATTGCATTTGATTGGTGCATGTAACCTAGTTTTCACAAGAGGTGTGCTGCCACAGTTGTTGGTGACTGAACCTAAACTTGTCTGTGAGACAATGTGATTTCAAGATGAAGGTGTACCATTTATTTATATTTATTCTTCATAATTACAGTCTGTGGCGGTTTCCTGCGACTATAGGAAGCCGTGTGGTGCTGGTGTGCAAGACTCACACGCCCCCTTCATCATTGGACTTACTTGGAGGTACTTGGCCGATCTTCTTTTCAGGATAGCCGGCTGTGTCAATCTCCCCAACTTCTTCTTCGAAGATATAATATATATATAATATATAAGATATAATTTTCTCAACTCTCAAAATGATTCTGTACACTCAAAATACTTTTAAATCAATCCCACTATATTGTCACTGCCACAAACAGAACACCACGTAATAGTATTCACATAAATAAACAATTTTTCGTAAGCCCAATGACTCGCGGACCGTTAGAACTATTAAGTACTTTTACAGTAAATTCAGTTCCAGAAATCTCTCGAAGTTCTCGCAAGCCTACCATCAGAATCTCAAGAGAGTACGTAAGTGTCTCCTTCTTTTCATATAACGTAATTCAACTGTTCACAATAATGGCTGACATAACACCGTCACTGAGTAAGGCGTGCTTGCTCGTTGTGCTGGGTATGTAGCTCCTGTGGCAAGTGCAACAACCACTTGCCCGTGTCGATCAACCGTCCACATTGTAGCATTCTCTTGATACACGTCCACCCTGTGCACACAGAAAACTGGTGCGAGGTAGACTCTCTCCCGTCTCTCACTCTCGTACGTAAAATATCAGGCGTTTGAGATGGTGGAAAGCCAAGGGTCTCTAGAACTGATGTAGAAATTCTCAAGGCACTACATATCCCTCCCCTTATCTTGAACACGCAATATTTTATACATGTTCATTATGTACATCAAGATCATATTCTCATAACGTTAATTTACATTTCAGTCAGTTTATATAACCTTTTTTCTAGCGATTGTGTATTTAACACATAGCTCTTCTTTTTTTGTTTTGATACTAACTATCTGAGCATCTCACCTAATGTTGAAGTTCATACTTTTATATCTAGGGATCATGTGGACAGCATTTCTGATTTCCAATCACAAACTCCAGGTGCCGTAGACTTTTGATTACATCATTCTTTAGTATAATTCCCTGCACTATTTTTTTCTTTTCATACTTAACAGTTTCATTCCGTACAATAGCTTGTAGTCTGGAGGAACTCTGGGCAAATGAAAATGCTTTTTTCGACACTTGAAAGTTCACATAAAACATAACAATGTGAGTGGAATAGAGAATCCAATCTTACCAGAACAATCTCTACAAAATGTGTGACTTCTGTCACGATACTGGCCTTTTTCCTTTAGGAACGGTACCTATACCTTACCTACAGGTTGACCCTATGAATGCACTTCCTCCTTCCGTTTTGGTAGCTACGCCCCTTTAAATTCCTATTCTACTATGGTACAGGTCAATTCCCTTCTTGGTGCCCCTGATCGCACAGTGTCGGTCAGCCCTTCTTGGGTCTGCCTAGCTGCCCTTTTCCATCCAATAAATGCTGGGTGTGCCCTCCTCCTCCTTCCTGAATAGGCTTCATTTTTCATTTCCCTAGTATACCTATTATACTATAACTCAAAACTACTTGGAAATATTAAAATCCACCTCACTCTCCACTTGTGCTTCTTAATACTTCAGTTCATGTCCTAGAGTCCTCCATTACATTTCCAATGTAATACCATCATAATAAACATTAATCCTCATAGTTCTTACATATATAAGCATATCCCTGTACAAGCCTATATGCAGTGTGGAACTGTCACCGTAACACAATGTGCGCATACTTCCTTATGTGCACGTACTTCCCTCTACAACACTTGACGGTTCTCACATTATCTCAAACTGTACTTTTCCTGTTTGTGTCTTCGTGTTTCTTTGTGTGCAAGTGTATGGGTAGTCGTGTAGCCTGATTCTTTGGCCTACTTATGTAAAATAAGTTGAAGGGTATAGAAAACCACAGAAATTGAGAGGGACTTCAGCGGTAGAAGTGTATGCATATGGAAAAAGGGAAAGATAGACCAGTACTCAATAGAGAAGTAAGAAAGGAAAAAGTAGAAATGGTTGCTAAGATCGAAGAAGTGAAAGAAGATAGCCCAAAAGACAGGAAACCCTTCCCACTTCCCTTCGCCAGAACTTCGCTGGTACTTGAGTGAGAAGCCAGAGGAGGTATGATGTTAAACGTCTCCTGCAGAATGGACATTCTCGCCTTCACCTTTGAAGTCCCCGAAGAAAAATCTTAGCAAGCCCTATGGATTGGCAAATGGTGAAGAATTAGTCACACGTGTTTGCAAGGGTTGTCTTCTGATAGGAGTGGTGTGTGTGTGTGTGTGTGTGTGTGTGTGTGTGTGTGTGTGTGTGTGTGTGTGTGTAGTGTAGTGTAGTGTAGTGTAGTGTTAGCCATGTTTGTACCTGCACTACCCACCCCTTCCAAAGCTAATACAAACCCTCCCCTCTGCATTAAATCCTACAAAAGATATCGAATATTCTGTATTAAGTATAAAACTATGTATCATATTATCACAAATATATAATTATTCATACTACATTGTATACTCCAGCTATCTAACATCTTTCGCAGTTTCTTTACCCAGGTTTCCATAAACAAACTGGAGAAGAGATTACTCTCCAACAATAGCTTGGGCCAGAATAAGACCTAAGTATACACTGGTTGGCTAGGCAAAAATATGACCTAACTATATGCCGAGACTGTGTTGGCTGCTGTCGACATTACAGTTGAGACTGCAGGACAAGTCACAAAGACTGGCAAGGGCGCTCCTGGAGTAAGCGAGGAGGACGTCATAAAATGTCCTAGTGGGCCCAACTCCCTACCATCTAACCACCAAAGACGATTTAAATACTTTCAAATACTCAACAGGTTCAATTCTCCACTTGTTTTTAAAAAAGTTTCTTATCCATTGCCATTCATCAATACCTCTATACACAGGTTTGTATGGAAAACTGATGAAGAGATTACATACAAAGACTAATTTAGGCAAAAATAAAACCTAAATATATGGGGACGGCGTTTATATCGTATTATGTGTTGTGTTATGTTTCCTCTAAATCTCTATCTCCTGTGAAACTAATATTTCTTGGTAACACCCATAGACATAATTAAAACCTCATTATTATCGGATTCTAGATCCTTGATGACTAGAGCTGAGTGTGCTGTCAACTCACATTTACAACAGGACTAGAGCGGAGTGTGCTGTCAACTCACATTTACATCAGGACTAGAGCGGAGTGTGCTGTCAACTCACATTTACATCAGGACTAGAGCGGAGTGTGCTGTCAACTTACATCTACATTAGGTATTAAGTGTTCTGGATGTAAATGCGGATATACCTAATCGGCAATCCACTGCAGGCAAAGCTTAAGATTATCGCTGATTAGAGCGGAACGTGCTATTGGCTTAGATACACAGAGTAACCTTTTATTTAACATTACGCTGTTGACTAGAGCAGAGCGGGCGGTTGACTTGCATATTATGAGACATTACCATATGCTCCAGTCCTGATTTGATATAACAACAAAATCCATCAAGGTGATTATATAATGGCGAATCACAGTGTCCATAAAACAAGCAAGATTTTGTATAATGATGAGATCACTGATTTGCTGCAACTCTTGCTTGCCATGTTGAGACGAGTATGCAGGAGTATGTAAACTATACGACAGTATAATAATTTGAAAATAGAATACAGGATAGTATAAGATTTGAAGAGAATTCAGTGTGGAAAAACGAATATGAAAGTAACACCAAACACAACTCGGGATCCGATAGTCGTCATTCCGCCCGTTAACACAAAATGTTAACATCCCTGGGCTATATACAACTTTAGGTCTTTTACATTGTACTTTCCCTTTTCTGATCCATTTATAGGATCTACTAAAAATAGTGTCTTAGCATGAATTATTGTTTGTTCTTGGAAAGGTCCCTCATACGTCGAAAAAAATTTATGCGTTTCTTTCTTTAAGGCCGAGCTCTGAAGATGCTGCTTCACAAGAACTAACTCATCAGCCTTATATTGCAGTTCGGTAACCTTCTCGCTATATTTGCCCATTTGTTGTTGTGCTGTGTCAAGTATGTTCTTACAGACTGACTCATGGGGTACCTATTACCTCGAAAGGTGATAAGCCTGTTGATAAATGTGGTAACTCATTTAAAATAAGCTCAGTCTTTCATTTTCGTTGCACATGGTGTATGTTTTTCATGACAGTATTTGTGGCATAACTTCCCAATTTCTTTCATAACCCTTTCACAAGGGGTAGAAGAGGGATTACAGTTGGAAATTGATATTGGAGAAATATTTTCCCATGCTATAAATTCCTTAAACTTGTTACTAGTAAACTGTGGTCCATTGTCAAAAGGAACTGTTTCGGTTTTCCTGCCTGAAGAAAGTACTGTTGCAGACAGTGTATTACTGTTGGTGTGTTTGCTTCCTAAATAGGGTATAACTTAACATACTTATATCAACACTCTATGAGGACAAAAATATATGCCGCTCCTGTCTTTCCTTTTGGAATTGGTCCAAAGAAATCTGCAGCTGTTAGGTCATGTAAGGTTTTAGGAATGATTGGATACATTTTATATTTAACGTGAGTGTTACCCTCTTTTACCTTTTGACAAATTTTACAAGTTTTAGTGGCAGATGCTGTTCTATGTCCTAGCTCTTTAAAATAATAGAACTTATTCATATGAGCAAAACATTTCCTTATACCGATGTGTCCATATCCCTTATGAACGTACCACACTAACTCATCTTCTACTAAACTTGGTGTGCATAAATGTCAATGTTGGGTTGTCTTACTGTCTCTCCAGAACAAATTATTTCCTACAATCTTCCATTTTCCATCTTGATTAGGAGGGAATGACTTCTCAACACACATATCAAAAATATCTGTAAAATAAGGATCATGTGGGATGTTATTTGTTATTTTCTGAGCCATTTCTTGCACCTTGTTAAGTGGATATTCTAGTGTTAAAAAATTAATCACAAAAATTGCGCCAGGTCCTTCCGTACGCTTTAGTTCTTTCATACCTACTGGTAGCCAAGACAAAGCATCGGGTACAATATTCTCCGAACCCTTTATATACTGGATTTTAATGTCATACTCTTGAAGAAGCAACATCCACCACATCAATCTGCTATGTAGTAATCAACTATTCATTAAAAATGACAGAGCTCGGTGCCACATCAATCTGCTATGTAGTAATCAACTATTCATTAAAAATGACAGAGCTCGGTGATCCATATAGACATATATTTCGGACCCCCATATTAGTGTTTGGAATTTTTGTATACTCTATAGTATGACCAATAATTCTTTTTCTGTTGCTGTATAGTTCAATTCATGTTTGTTGAGACTCCGGCTAGCAAAAGCTGTTGACCTGTACTTTCCAAACCCCATTCACCTTGGAAAAGTTCTGCGGCTATACCATAGTCTGATGCATTGGTTGAAATCTTGAATGGTTCACCCATCACCGGATGGTGCAGTATCAGTGATTCTGATAGTGCCCGCTTTACATTTTCAAATGTATCATAAAAGTCAAGGGTCGTTCAACTCTTGACTTTGTATATAGCGTCTGTAATACCCTGCCATCCCAAGAAGTCCCTTCAATTGTCTTATGGACACTCCTTAATAGCCTCTATCCATTCTGGATCTCGTTTAATTCCTTGCAGACCTACTACATGTCCCAAGAATTTTAGCTCTTGCCACACAAAGTGCAATTAAGACAGTTTTATTGTAATACTTTTTTCCTTAAATCTTTGTACTGTTTTCTTCAAGGTCAGGCAATGCTCGTCCCAGGTGGGTAAGATTATCAGTATATCATCTATGTATATTATTAAATCCTTTAATAACTGTCTCCCTAACGCTTCATCTAACATGCGTGTAAATACTGATACCGAGATATTTAGTCCAAATGGTAACACATCAAAATGATAGGATTTCCCATCAAATAGAAATGCTGTGTACTTCTTTGAATCTGGATGTAACCAGCTTTGCCAATACCCAGCAGTCAGGTCCATCGAGCTAAAATACTGTGCTTTCTCAGATTTGGACAATAACTCGTCGATGTTAACAGGTCTATCTCTTTCAGTTCCTATATGTTTATTTAGGGTGCGCGCATCCTGTACCAACCGCACACCTCCTGTAGCCTTTTTCACTACTACCAAAGGATTATTTATAACGCTCGTGCTGCGTTCTATTATTTTATCTCTCTCCTCCTTAACCGTTTCCTTTAAGCTTACCGGTATTGGGTAAGGTTTATGGAAGAATGGAGTATTATCTTTGATCTTAAATTTACATACATAATCACTGATACTACCCGAATTATCGGAAAAAGCCACAAATGGTACACAACATTTATAGTCTCCCTTTCCACAATAAAGCAAATTTCCCTCAAAATTTAACACGGCAAATTCTGATAGCCAATCTAAGCCAAATAACACATCCCTATTAATATTTTCTACTACTAGGAGTGTTTGATGGCACATAATATCGCTGATGGTACAATTTACTTGGTTTTTGTATTTGACAACCTAACTTTTAGTTCCAGTTATACCGATTATATATACTCCAGTCACTGGTATTATAGCTAAGTCATGCTTAGTTCTTAATGTGTTAAAGAAACCCTGAGAAATAAGTGACACTTCACTACCCGAACCTGTAAATATGTTAACATCACGATCTTCTACCCTTCCAATTATAATTGGTCGTGGATTAATGCTGTTAACAGTATGTTGATCTAGTAACAACCATTCTTTGGTGGGTATCTTATTCATAAAAGTGACATATTTATTATGAATTAGGCCTTCTAATGTATTTCTATGACCTGGGCCCCGACCCTGGGTCCAGATCACACTACGTTTTCCTCACTTTTTGTAATCACAGGTTGCTTACCAAATCGAGGTATGACATTCCCATTTTGTACTCTATTATTACTAGGTATAAATTCCTCTGTAGTTACTGGGCCTATATTGGAATGTGGATATCTTTTTTTGATAATTTTTGTTACCACTATTCTGATTATACCAGTGTAATCTAGCCAAATTAGTTTCATATCTTTTAAGATTATTATTATTATTATTATTATTATTATTATTATTATTCCTTCTGTAGTTCTGATTCCAAATTTGATGTACATTCTCATTTCGGTTCTTATTTATAGCACCAATTGCGTCTACAAAGGATAACTGTTCTTCTACCTCCCTCCACCCACTACATAATATGTCTTTCCTAGCGTAAGTGGGTAATCGCCTTATCAAAATTATTACCAATCCCTCTTCCTCCATGGGTTTATATCAATATTTTGCTCGTATAAAATGCCAGTCAGAATATTTTCTCATCGTACCCGATGTACTGTTATAATACTTTGGGTCCCACAAATCGGATATTAACTTTTCTTGGTCGCTTGTTGACCAATATTTCTCCTTAAACCTTTTCTGATAGTCGGCCCTAGATGAAAAACTCTCGATGTTTACCATGCCCCATTATGATGCTTCTCCTAAAAGATAACCTACCCCCATGAACCACGGACCTTGCCATTGGTGGGGAGGCTTGCGTGCCTCAGCGATACAGATGGCCGTACCGTAGGTGCAACCACAACGGAGGGGTATCTGTTGAGAGACCAGACAAACATGTGGTTCCTGAAGAGGGGCAGCAGCCTTTTCAGTAGTTGCAGGGGCAACAGTCTGGACGATTGACTGATCTGACCTGCAACACTAACCAAAATGGCCTGCTGTGCTGGTACTGCGAACAGCTGAAAGCAAGGGGAAACTACAGCCGTAATCTTGCACGAGGGCATGCAGCTTTACAGTATGGTTAAATGATGATGGCATACTCTTGGGTAAAATATTCCGGAGGTAAAATAGTCCCCCATTCGGATCTCCGGGCAGGGACTACTCAAGAGGACGTCGTTATCAGGAGAAAGAAAACTGGCATTCTACGGATCAGAGTGTGGAATATCTGATCCCTTAATCGGGCAGGTAGGTTAGAAAATTTACTAAGGGAAATGGATAGGTTAAAGTTAGATATAGTGGGAATTAGTGAAGTTCGGTGGCAGGAGGGAGAAGACTTTTGGTCAGATGAATATAGGGTTATAAATACAAAATCAAATAGGGGTAATGCAGGAGTAGGTTTAATAATGAATAAAAAAATAGGACTGCGGGTAAGCTACTACCAACAGCATAGTGAACGCATTATTGTGGCCAAGATAGACACGAAGCCCATGCCTACTACAGTAGTACAAGTTTATATGCCAACAAGCTCTGCAGATGACGAAGAAATTGATGAAATGTATGATGAGATAAAAGAAATTATTCAGGTAGTGAAGGGAGACGAAAATTTAATAGTCATGGGTGACTGGAATTCAAGAGTAGGAAAAGGGAGAGAAGGAAACAGAGTGGGTGAATAGGGATTGGGGGAGAGAAATGAAAGAGGAAGCCGTCTGGTAGAATTTTGCACAGAGCATAACTTAATCATAGCTAACACTTGGTTCAAGAATCATAAAAGAAGGTTGTATACATGGAAGAATCCTGGAGATACTAGAAGGTATCAGATAGATTATATAATGGTAAGACAGAGATTTAGGAACCAGATTTTAAACTGTAAGAGATTTCCAGGGGCAGATGTGGACTCTGACCACAATCTATTGGTTATGAACTGTAGATTAAAACTGAAGAAGCTGCAAAAAGATGGGAATTTAAGGGGATGGGACCTGGATAAACTGAAAGAATCAGAGGTTGTACAGAGTTTCAGGGAGAGCATAAGGGAACAACTGACAGGAATGGGGGAAAGAAATACAGTAGAAGAAGAATGGGTAGCTTTGAGGAATGAAATAGTGAAGGCAGCAGAGGATCAAGTAGGTAAAAGGACGAGGGCTAGTAGAACTCCTTTGGTAACAAAAGTGATACTGAATTTAATTGATGAAAGGAGAAAATACAAAAATACAGCAAGTGAAGCAGGCAAAAAGGAATAGAAACGTCTCAAAAATGAGATCGACAGGAAGTGCAAAATGGCTAAGCAGGGATGGCTACAGGACAAATGTAAGGATGTAGAGGCTTATCTCATGAGGAGTAAGATAGATACTGCCTACAGGAAAATTAAAGAGTCCTTTGGAGAAAAGAGAACCACTTGCATGAATATCAAGAGCTCAGATGGAAAACCAGCTCTAAGCAAAGAAGGGAAAGCAGAAAGGTGGAAGGAGTATATAGAGGGTCTATACAAGGGCAATGTACTTGAGGACAATATTATGGAAATGGAAGAGTATGTAGATGAAGATGAAATGGGAGATACGATACTGCGTGAAGAGTTTGATAGAGCACTGAAAGACCTGAGTCGAAACAAGGCCCCGGGAGTAGACAACATTCCATTGGAACTACTGACGGCCTTGGGAGAGCCAGTCATGACAAAACTCTACCATCTGGTGAGCAAGATGTATGATACAGGCGAAATACCCTCAGACTTCAAGAAGAATATAATAATTCCAATCCCAAAGAAAGCAGGTATTGACAGATGTGAAAATTACTGAACTATCAGTTTAATAAGTCACAGCTGCAAAATATTAACACGAATTCTTTACAGATGAATGGAAAAACTGGTAGAAGCCGACCTCAGCCAAGATCAGTTTGGATTCCGCAGAAATGTTGGAACACGTGAGGCAATACTGACCCTACGACTTATCTTAGAAGATAGATTAAGGAAAGGGAAACCTACATTTCTAGCACGTGTAGACTTAGAGAAAGCTTTTGACAATGTTGACTGGAATACTCTGTTTCAAATTCTAAAGGTGGCAGGGGCAAAATACAGGGAGCGAAAGGCTATTTACAATTTGTACAGAAACCAGATGGCAGTTATAAGAGTCGAGGGGCATGAAAGGGAAGCAGCGGTTGGGAAGGGAGTGAGACAGGGTTGTAGCCTGTCCCCGATGCTATTCAATCTGTATATTGAGCAAGCAGTGAAGGAAACAAAAGAAAAATTCGGAGTGGGTATTAAAGTCCATGGAGAAGAAATAAAAACGTTGAGGTTCGCCGATGACATTTTAATTCTGTCAGAGACAGCAAAGGACTTGGAAGAGCAGTTGAACAGAATGGACAGTGTGTTGAAAGGAGGATATAAGATGAACATCAACAAAAGCAAAACAAGGATAATGGAATGTGGTCGAATTAAGTCGGGTGATGCTGAGGGAATTAGATTAGGAAATGAGACACTTAAAGTAGTAAAGGAGTTTTGCTATTTGGGGAGCAAAATAACTGATGATGGTCGAAGTAGAGAGGATATAAAATGTAGACTGGCAATGGCAAGGAAAGCGTTTCTGAAGAAGAGAAATTTGTTAACATCGAATATAGATTTAAGTGTCAGGAAGTCGTTTCTGAAAGTATTTGTATGGAGTGTAGCCATGTATGGAAGTGAAACATGGACGATAAATAGTTTGGACAAGAAGAGAATAGAAGCTTTCAAAATGTGGTGCTACAGAAGAATGCTAAAGATTATATGGGTAGATCACATAACTAATGAGGAGGTATTGGATAGAATTGGGGAGAAGAGGAGTTTGTGGCACAACTTGACAAGAAGATGGGACCGGTTGGTAGGACATGTTCTGAGGCATCAAGGGATCACAAATTTAGCATTGGAGGGCAGCGTGGAGGGTAAAAATCGTAGAGGGAGACTAAGAGATGAATACACTAAGCAGATTCAGAAGGATGTAGGTTGCAGTAAGTACTGGGAGATGAAGAAGCTTGCACAGGATAGAGTAGCATGGAGAGCTGCATCAAACCAGTCTCAGGATTGAAGACAACAGCAGCACTGCAAATTTATTATTATTATTATTATTATTATTATTATTATTTTTTTTTTTTTTTTAGTCTTCCAAGTTTTTAGGCAAGGCTTGGTTAAATCGTTTCAAAAAATGAGTTAGGTGTATGTCCCCGTCTGGCTTAAATTTTTGGAACTGCCTCAACAATCTTGAATTCGCTCCCCATTGTAAATCTGTTATGACTTCACTAATTAATATGGCGTTAGGAGAAATCACCCTGTTACTTACTCTAGCCTGCATAAGCTTGAATTCTTTCCATAACTCACTGACATTTTTCTTAGTGTCATTGAGTTCATAAGAGAGACTTGTAGACAAGTTGCTGGAGGTTACCCTCACGGCAACTTTTCTGTCTATCATTTCCTCGACCTGTTCCTCCAGACCACTTAAATTTAGTGTGTCTGAAGTTACCACTTTTTCATTAAAATTTCTCTCTACGTCATCAACTCGAGTGTTGATGCCTACAATTTGCGATTGGACAATAGGGATCATCTTATCCTGCCTTTCTGTGCTGTCTTTTAAGGCATGCAACCTTTGCTTTAGCGCACTGAATGTAAGATTGCATACATTTTGAAACGATCCAAATTTTTTTGACAAGTCCCATTTCTACATTATTACATTTATCTTCAATGTCAAATTCTAATTTTTTAGTTAAATCCTGAAAGTGCTCATCCTGTCTTTGGTTAAACTCAGTCAATAGTTGTTCATCATGAGTATTCAAAGAACTGGTAAGTTCACTCTTTAAATCTAATTTCAGATTTTCTATCTTATTATTTAAAAGAGTCAAATTCAGTCTTTAACAAAACTATATTAGCTGCTTGATTGTTCAACATTTTTCTTTGGTTACTTAATATTTCACTCTGAGCATCTAACTTGGTGTTCAATTGTGTATTTACTGAGTATAACTTAAGACTTTGATCACCTAGTTTTTGTCTTAAAGAAGCACTTTGATCATTTAGTTCTTTTCGTAAAGAAGCATTTTGAGTATTTAAATCTGCTCTTTGAGCACCTAACTTAGCATTTAGTTCTTTTCTTAAAGCCACTGAATCTGCACTCTGGGCTTTAAAATTCACTACCTCAGACCAGTCCAGTAACTCTTTACTCAATGTCATAGCGACGGCTAGTTCTGAAGTTTCCCCTGTTTTTTTTAATGCTATCCATATCTCTATTGATTTTCGATCTAGTGATCATATAAAACAAATTCCCCCACAACTATTTTTTTTTTTTTACTTGAACAATTATTTTTGTTCACTCACCTGGCATAGAGTTTCATGCTGCGTCAGCAAGCAGGTGTAGAATCGGCACCAGTGAATAGCACAGGCACCGGCAGCATCAAATATTGGTTGCGGCGTTGGCGAGCGGATGTGAAGTCAGCAACAGTGAACGACAGCCATTTCAGACAGCAATGGTGGCTGGTTACTGCGTCGATGTTGGTGGCTGGTTACTGGGTCAATGTCGGTGGCTGGTTACTGCATCGATGTCGGCGGCTGGTTACTGTGGCGACATCGGTGGCTGGTTACTGCATCGGCGTTGGCTGGTTACTCCATTGATGTTGGTGGCTCATTATTGTGTGTGTGAGAATTGCTTCCTCCCCACATCCAAATCTTCTTATCCGAAGTATTTTCTTCACCTCCTTTTGTGTAGTATTTACTAAATCATTCACCCTTTTTTCTGTTTGGGCCGCACCCATTTCTGCAGAACATTTTCTAAGTCTTGTTACTATTGGTTGCTATGGCAACTCCCAATATCTTCTTGTCTCAATTTACTTCAAAAATTTCTCCTTTAAACCATGTGGTTCTGGTGTGCAACACTCACACATCCCCTTCATCATTGGACTTACTTGGAGGTGCTTTGCCTATCTTTTCAGGATAGCCAGCTCTGTCGATCTCCCCAGCTTCTTCTCCGAAGATATAATGCTGTTTGGAGGAATTTTCTCTACTCTCAAAATGATTCTGTACACTCAAGATACTTTTAAATCAATCCCACTATATTTTCACTGCCACAAACAGAACACCACATAATAGTTTTCATGTAAATAAACAATTTTTCGTAAGCCCAATGACTCGCGGACCATCAGAACTATTAAGTACTTTTACAGTAAATTCAGTTCCAGAAATCTCTCAAAGTTCTCGCAAGCCTACCATCAGAATCTCAAGAGAGTACGTAAGTAAGTGTCTCCTTCTTTTCATATAACGTAATTCAACTGTTCACAATAATGGCTGACATAACACCGTCACTGAGCAAGGCGTGCTTGCTTTGTGCTGGGCATGTAGCTCCTGTGGCAAGTGCAGCAACCACTTGCCCATGTCGATCAATCGTCCACATTGTAGCATTCTCTTGATACACGTCCACACTGTACACACAGAAAACTGACACGAGGTAGACTCTCTCCCATCTCTCACTCTCGTGAGCCAAGGATCTCTAGAACTGGTGTCGAAATTCTTGAGGCACTACAAGTCTGTTATCTGAAAAGCTAAAATAGGTCATACAAATACATTTCCTTGTATAGAAATAAATGATTTATTAATTATTTATTTCAGACACTTAATTTTTCAAAAAGAGAGAGAGACAAAAAAACTGCAATTACTTCTACTACTGCAAAACTACATTAACACTTTTAACCAATTACCCAGCTATTAATCTAATACAAATGCTACAAAATTTGTTCTCTGTTTGTTCATTTATTCTGGTGCACTTAACTTGTAGATGGATGTCTCCACTACTGGATCTGCCCTCATACTAACCTGGTCAACAGCCATAGTCTGCTGGATTCACTGGGTGTCAGGCAGCACGTCAGTAGCATTTCCACTATAGCAAATAACTCCATCCATCACCATTGCTTCTTAAAGTCCATCCTTCCATGATCACTTGCACCAACACAGTGTAAATTCTTGGGACAGTAATTCATTCGGTGGTCACTGACCTCAGTTATCTTCATCCCATGTGCAGAGTATGTTGTCTAGTCTGGATGGCACATGACGACTTATTGTTGAATGCTTCATGAAGCCTTCTGTGGCCTTCCTGGATACTGTGGCTGCAGTGTTGTGCAAGATGCACCAGGTCACTCGCTCCTTAGTGCTGCTTTGGGATCCAATATCCTTAATACCTGACATCTATTACATGCTGCATCTTCACAGAGCATGCAGTCCCACAATGTGTGTTCTGGTGTGCTCACACTGCTGCAGGTGCAGCTGCCATTCATCTGTCTTCTGTTTTTGTATATATATGTGGCATAAGGGCCAGGACCAGTCAGGTAATGTATCAATGCACTTGATGGGTTAAAAAATTTCATTGTTAATCTTTCCCTGATGTTAGAGAGAAGTCCATATGTTGTCCTTTCAGTGCCTGAAGTGTCACATTCATTTTGCCACCAGTTGTAATATCCAATCTTTTAATGCCTATTTCAAAGTAGCCTCAGTTCCAAGCACCCTTCATACTTCCATTTGATTGCCTTTCCTTAACGAGTGAAAGGCTCCCCTTTTCCTAATTTTCAAGTCCAGTGGGCGTATTCCTAGGATTACTAACAAAGCATCACTCAGAGTAGTGCAGTGGGTGTCCATTAATCGTTGCAGCACACCTCATTGAACTCTTCTCACTGTCGAAGCTGGCTTCACTAGCTGCAGTCTGTGAGCCCAGATGCTTGCACTATCCTGGTGGTATACTCTGACTCTTCAAGGGAGCTGAAATTGCCTATTTGCAATGATTATAATTTTATTCATTACATCTGTATCTTTTCTGTCTGTTTTCCCTATGTGATGGGCAAAGTTATGACTTTTGTCCAGAAATACCCCTAGATATCTCATTACTGTCCTTGATCTTATATTTGAGTCTTATGTGCACGTTTTCTGTGGCATCTTGGATTTCCCTTCCAGTGATGGTATAGTGTATGGTATTACGGCCACTCAGTGTCATTCCACTCGAAACCTTTCAGCCTTTCACACAGTGCATTGCTGCTATATTTGCTAACTTGACATCACTAACTTGACATCACTATGTAGGCATACCATCCCACTTGAGTATTTATGTCTGTGAGCACTTCTAACAATTCATACAGTCAGCATTTGGTTAGAAGTGGAGGTCCGCTCCCAAGACCAGCATGATTGGTGGACATCACACATGTTGATTGGTTCCTGTGGAATTACATGAAATCCCAATAGAAAGGACAGACAGTTGCTTAAAGGATAGTGAAAAATAAAAATCAAAATTTTATGCTCCATTCAAAGGTACATTGAGACTGACACTCTTCATTTTATACAATTGCTTTGAGCATAAAATGTTGCTGTAAGGTTTTAAGTTATTTTATCTGCTCCTTATCTCAGACTAACAAGTTTTGGATGCTGCACCATCTGTGCTGTTTTCCCTATAAAAGTTCAGCATTCCCTGCACATAATTCCATGTACACAACATTAGTGTCTGCTTTGCCACCCAATCAAGAAGTCCCCCATGAGTTATTTAAGCTAGAGTATCTTACAGTAGAGAGCAGAGGAATTCTTTGCAACCTCACAGATCGTAGCACCCATTGTCACAGTGGGCACATGTGCACATGGTTTGTATGGGGGGGGGGGGGGGGGGGGGAGGGGGTGCACGCACACGCGCACGTGCATGTGTTTCACTGTCTATGTCTGATGATGGGCTTAGTCTGACAGTTGAATAATATATAGCAGTCTTCTTCATTGTGCCTGTCTGACACTCAATGCCTCCTCTGTGTGGATCTACTCTATTTATATTTTTAGGTGAAATGTTATGCCACATTTCTATCCCATGTTACACATATTACTTACAAACTCAGTGCTGCCTAAGAATGCCTTTACAGTTTAATTGGAAAACAGAACTATACAAGGTTTTTGACCAACTAAAAGTTAAATGAAAGTACTCTCTATGTCTGCCAACCCATACACACAAGGTAAGTAAGTAAGTACTATCAGTGCACAGTGGGGGCAATTTTAGTTCATCAAAAGTATGCTCAGTCTGAATAGCCAATTGATTTTGCTTCATAAATACTGACGTCACAAGCCAACTACTCTTAAACTGAAAACATGAACTTAGTTATCACATATGGTTTTTTTACACAGTGTCCATATGTATTTCAATGGCTGGAAATTTCACCTGGTCAGGATCCACAAAATTCTAGATGGAATTTTTGGTCCATATTTATGATTTTCAGAGATAAGCATTAAGAGACTCCAATGTGGTACCATTTATAATTATCAGATTCCTCTCAAATAGGCAAGCCAGACCTCAAATACTGATGTGGTGTCTCATTTACCAATAATATTTGAATGCTTAGCCTCTGCCACACTTTGTAATAATATTCTAAAACATGTCACATACTACATCCAAGTGAGTGGTTCAATAATTTACTGATCACCGCCAGTGCTCCTATCTATGATTGCTTTTCACTTAAGCACGAATTATAGCAGGCAAAGGGATGACACCATATGGAAAAAAAGGTTACTTGGTTATTCTTCTGGTCTGTGATTCTCACAGTTCTACATAAGTGTCACTAGGGTGTGACCCACATTAGAGAGATTATAAAGGCTTACTAACCCACATGTAAGCCTCTTCAGTCATATTCATTGGCCTGGTACTGATGGAAATGAACACATTGTATTCACCTGTCCAAAATGGATAGAAGATAAAGCAGTACACTTGCATACTTTTACACTCTGCTGTGTTTAATGGCAGCTGTTGGATCATATGCATCTGGACTGGGCTGGAACTTTTTGAAGACAGTTTCAGTAAGGGCGATAGATGCCCTGTCCAGATACCTGCACGTCTGCAATATGTAGTCCATCAAGGAAACTACTTTGCGAGTCTTCACTTACATTTTAAAGGTGTCAAAAACTACTGCAACAGTCAACTCATCCACAGGTGTAAGAAAGCACTGGTTTTGCTCACTTACCATATGTAATTTTTGGTTAGAAATACAAATTTTGGCTGGAAATAGGGAAAAAATATGTGAACTAAGTTAAAATGGCAGTAATCTTGAATAAACAAATAGCATATGGCAAAAATGTGTGACTGACACATGCACCTTCCACAGATTGTAAGTGAAGCAGTCTTAAGTTTGTTTTTAATAATCACTTTAATCTCCTTGGGCAATTTATTTTATAGTTATAGGCATTTGAGGTAAGCTCACACACTGTCCATCCCTTTCCTAACAAATGTAATTTAACTTTCAAGTTGGAGTTTTGTTTGAGCATTGCTATCCTTTCGTGCTTAGTCTATTCAAATTTCTTAGTCATTGCTTAAGGTTGTGTTCCATGGCCTCTTGAGGGTGACTATCCTGAAAAGGGAAAAATCTGGTTTGTGTTCCCAGGAGGGGGGGGGGGGGGGGGGGGGGGTTGGGGTTGCAGTGCTGGACTGCCAGTGTGACTGGGTACTGACTCTCCCTATAGTCTGAGTTCTACATTTCTTCTTGGTAAAATATGAGTTCTAACTCGCAATCCATTGTCATGGGCAGAGCTGTTTGTGCTGTAATTACCAGTGCTATGTCTGGTGCATCCAACTGATTGACAGATGTACTCATATAGTGTAGTTAAAATCCCCACTGTTTTAAACAGAGTGAGGGAAATGTTGAATATGTCATAAATTAGTCTTTGACACTAATAACATCTTTATTCTTCCACAAGGTGCGAATGCTTGTGTGCTCTCTCTGTAGTTAATCTGTTGCTGACTTCCATGTTGGGCAAAGGTGTTTCTTTTGTGCTTGTGATATAACCTCTTTCGCTGCTACAGACATGCTCTCAGCATTCCATGCTGAGGAGTCGTTTATTATTGCTGAACTGTACTCTTATACACATCCACAGCACTTGGGAGAAGGTGTAGTGGGATGGTTATAGATACCCACAGCAGCAGTGGAGTTATTAAAGCATGTAGAAGTGTATCCCATGGTACAATACTGGATATGTATCGGTGTTGTAGTTTAATTTCATCACACTTCCTGGATAGAAGGCATACTGCTACACAACACTGCACTGGCACCAAAAATGGAACATCTACATGACCATACTTTTCTTGGGCAAATTCTTTAGAACAGGGACTCCCTTAGTGAACTGCAAATCATTTTCTCTGATCATCTTGCAATGGAAGTGTAATGTGGAAGTGTCACTTTGACAAATCACGCAGGCAGCACCAATAGTGGTGGACACAAACACAAACAATACAGAACCTACTTGGCAACTTCACAGTCAACAGACACAGTGCTACATATCAGGATCTTGGTCAAACAACAAATCTCGGACTGCATAATGAAAGCTCACATGTGCTTTCCAATTTATCTGCACTGGCCTTGGGCACGCCAGATCCATTCATTGCATAATACAGAGCCCAGCTGACTGTGCCTCACAAAAATGTGCCTTGGTTTTGTACCCCGGCCACGAATGTGCCAAGAGCACTCCCCTGCCGAGTTCAGACTAATTTGCCATCAAAGCACAAACACGACTTAAGTGGAGTCCTGTTAAGACCTGGCTCCTCACCTAACCTACTGACATTTAAACTGGAAAACCTGGCCACATTTCAGATTGCTTAGGTCATATTACAATGTCGCAGCAGTGTGGAAGATAACCTAAATTTGTGGCTCTACTGAGTAACGTTTCTAGCTATGCTTATGCAATTAGGACATTGTTCATGTACCCCCAACTACAAGAAAATTTGACACCACTACTACAGCACCTTATCAAGGCACCTGAAAAACATCTGCGTCAAGTCAGTTATAAAGAACGGATTGGTAGCAGAACACCTTTGCAGGTATGACAGCATGTGTGAAAGATTGTTTGTCCCACCATTATGCCAAGACAGCACGCATTGGTCCATCTGGTTGCTCAGATTACCTGCTCTAATTCAGTCCACTTTGATTTTGAAGGAGTATGATTCAATGGAGATTAAATTATATTTGGGCCTATATGCAGTTCTGCAGCAATGTCAGGGATCAGAAGCATTGTACAAGAATGCTCCCTGCTTCCAATCAACTGCTATACGGGAACCACAGCAGCTGCACTGTGACACTGTCCCAAGCATTCTCAGACTCATTTGACAGCAACCAACTGGGTTGCACTGACCTGCAGCCAGCTGTGGTAATGAGACCAATGGTAAAAAGTGGTCCTTGTGCCAGTGAGGGAGCCTGACCGCAAACACACTGTTTTCACACTTGCTTCGATGAGAAAGCAAGCAACGGCTCACGACTATGCAACCACCCAAACTCCAGAAGTTGTCCATAATGGGTGCTATGGGTTGCAACAAACAGTGCAGTTGCCTAAGGAAAGGGACATGTGACCATACCAATTTGGCTCATGCCCACAGAAGTGGATGCAAGACTGTGTGTATTGGACTGTGCTTCTAACCAACACTTTCTTGTGGACATTGGCTCTGCAGCCAACACCTGAGAGTCATCTACATCAATGAGCAAGACATTGGACACACAATTGTGCACTGCCAGTGACAGCCCCATCAGGCATTTCGGAACAGTTGAGCATCCCTTGGATCTTGAGCTGCAAGAAAAATGCACTTGACAGTTCGTCGTCCCTGACATGTGTGAAGCAAGCTAGAGACTGACTACCTCTACAACATCCACCTTTCACCAGACTTAGCAGCAGGGTTACTTCGCCAGACTATTGGGAGAGTCAGTACCCAGTGACACTGGCAGTCCAGCATTGTAACCACTCCCTCCTCCCCCCTCCTGGGAACACAAAGCAGACTCTTCCCTTTTCAGGTTAGTCACCCTCAAGAGGCCCTGGTACACAACCTTAAACAATGACTAAGAGATTCGAATAGACTAAGCAGGAAAGGATAGCAATGCTCAAAGGAAACTCCAGCTTGAAAGTTAAATTAAATTTGGTAGGAAAGGGATGGACAGTGTGTGAGCTTACCTCACGTGCGTACAACACGAGCAACACCAGTAGCAACAGAAATAACATGGGAGAACACAATCTGACCAACCAGCACAAACCACACCGTATTCACAGACCAGTACGGCAATCAATCTTCAAAGTGTGCATGCTACCCTTTCATGTACTTCCCATGTGGCCCACATGCACTGCACACAAACTCTGCAGCAAGGTGTGAAACACAACACAGTACACCAAATAAATACCATGCTGAGACTGCCAGTCCATTAGAAAATGGGATGCCTGGTGCCTAACAGACTGCATGCAGCCAAAAATATCAGACAAGCTGTTACGGGCAGAAATTTCAGACCATCAGAGTGTTATGGGCTGCACCCAGCCACTTGATGCCCAGAAGAAATGGATCATATAGATTATGCGGTGACTACCATCCCCTCAATACATGTATGGTTCCATTCCAGACATCCAAGATTTTATGCACACTTTGGCTGGTGCTGCTATTTTTAGTGTCACAGCTGCAAAAAGCATATTTCCAGATTTCTACAGTGAGTGATGATTTACCAGAAACAGTATTAATAATACTGTTTAGATTGTGTGAGTTTTTATTCATGCCATATGGCCTAAAAACACTGCTAAAAAGTGGCAGTGTTTTATTGACAAAATACTGTTACAATTCTCTTTCAGTTTCTTGTATTTAGATGACTTTTTTCCCCCCGCTGTTACAACAAGAACACTAGGAGCACCTCTGCATCATTTTTGATGCACTCGAACAGTACTGAGTTTCAATCTCTGACAGAATAAACTGAACTAATACAATCACTTCTCCAACTGACCAATTATCAGGGACTACAGAGGTTTCTTGAAGCAATAAATTTCTGTAGATGATATTTGCCACAAGTTGCAGCAATAAGGGTCCTGCTTCCAGATGCGCTGACAGCTAAAAACAAACGTGACAAGCCATCTCTGACAGGTACAAGCATTTTATAACATCAAGCTCTGCCTGCAATTGCCCATCACACTGGCTCACTCCATCACAGACATCCTCTTTTCTGTCCCAACTGATGCCAGTGACATGGCAATTGTGGTTTTTTCACAAAATGTTACTCATTCATGATGCCAATGGTCCTCCTCCTCCTGCAGGCTCCTAACCTTGTACAAAGCAGTGTGACACTTCAAATTGGGCATAGAAGGCAGGCCATTCACAGTTTAAACTGACCACTGACAACTGGCAGAAGCTATACCTAACCTGGGAAAGACTGTTGTCCAAGATGTTTCTGCCTCCTTGACTATGTTGTCCATTTCACCATCAATGTCTAACACATCATGGGTGCTGACTACCTATCAAGCATCAATGCATTGTCTATAAACATTAACTCTGAAGATCTCACCTCAGCCCAAGAACAAGATCCACAAGGACTTGCAGAGTGAATTAACCAGCCTGAAATTTGAATGCTGCACCCTTCCCAGTTGTGACAAACAAATTTCATGCAATGTGTCACAGGATATGGTCTGCCCTTTCGTTTCACTCGTGATGTGCAAACACATCTTCAATAACATCCACCACTTGTCACATCCAAGGATATGACCTTCTACCAACCTAGGCACAGATCATTTTGTCTGGCCTGATGTGAAACAAAATTGCAAACAGTGGGCACAGGCTTGCAAAACATGCCACTGGTGCAAAATGGGCCACCATGCTAACCCTGCACTTGGACAGCATGACATCCCTGCAGGTAGGCAGCAACATGTGCTGGATTTGGTCAGCCCACTACCAGAATCCCATGGCAACTGATCGCATTGTGCGCCTGTATCTGATATCATGGCAGAGACCATAGTGAGAATGTTAGTAAAACTATGGATTTCATGCTCTGGATGTCTGGTTGCCATCACGGTGGTCTAGGGCCCCCAATTTCAGTCACTCCAATTTTCAAAGATTTAGAACCTTCGGGGGGGGGGGGGGGGAGGGGAGGGTTTATTACCATAATACCATCTATCATGTGCGTAGCATTAGGCTGGTAGAAAGGTGGCACCACACCATAGAAACAGCACTCATTTGCCATGAGGATCAGTGGACAAAATCCCTATGCCTAGTGCTACTGGGCATACATTCAGCTTTTAAAGAGGACCTGCAGCTATCTTTAACTGAGATCTTGTATGGGGAGCCAGCGATATTTCCACCTGAGTTCATCAAACCTGCAGAGCTGCTGGATTCAAAGGAGTTGACAGACCTCTTCAGGTGAGTGATACAGTGCATCTCACGCATTACACTGCCACCACCACAGCTTTGTGGTTCTCCTAAGATCTTCATACATGAGGCCCTAGCAAACTGCTAGTTTTTCGTGCTGTGCAATGACACCATATGGGCATCCTTCCAGCCACAATACTCCAGCCCTCACAAGGTGCTGCTGGGATGTTATTTAGTTGGTGATATAAACTTTTTTGTAAAAGGGAAAGGGGTTATTTTAAAATTTTGTATGAAGAAGTGCACATTCAGTAGGGAAACATTAACTATGATTCTGTGTAACAAACACAGTATTATCGTTCAAACACTCAGAGAATCATGAATGAAAAAGAAAAAGTGAAGATTTATCATCCTTTTTTTTCCCTCTCTCTTCGAGTTGGTCTCTCATCTTGTTCTAATGAAAAAGATGCGAGTGGCTTTAGCCTGTTGAGTTCTATGAGAAGATGCTGTATCTTGTGTAATCTACATGTAAAACATACTGTGTAAAATATATGTGTGTTTAGGAATTAGTTTATCACCAGTTACTATGCACATACGCACATAAAATAAAATGAAGAAATGCCCACGCACATGGGATGCTGATTGGAACTACAAATGGGACATTGCATTTCAGAAATCGTTAGAGAATTCAATATTGAAAGATCCACAGTATCAAGGGTGTGCTTGAGAATGCCAAATAATTTCAGGAAGTATCTCTCATCGTGGACAATGCAATGGCTGATGGCCTTCACTTAACAAAAGATAGCAGTGGTTTTTGTGTAGAATTGCCAGTGCTATCTGACAAGCAACACTGCATGAAATAACCACAGGCATCTATGATGAATGTATGAGAAACATATCTGTTAGGAAAGTACTGGTACAGTGAAATTCGATGTTAACTGGCTATGGCAAAAGACAACCAACTTAAGTGCCTTTGCTAACAGTGTGACATCATCTGTTGTGCCTCTCCTGGGCTCATGACCAAATTGGTTGGGCCCTAAATGACAGGAAAACTGTGACCTGGTCAAATGAGTCCCAATTTCAGTTGGTAAGAACTGATGGTAGGGTTTGAGCATGGTGCAGAACCCACAAAGCCGTGGGCCTAAGTTATCAACAAGGTAGTGTGAGCTGGTAGTGGTTTCATAATGGAAAGGGCCAGGTCCTCTGGTCAAACTGCACCAATCATTGAGTGGAAATGCTTATGTTTGTCTATTTGGAGACCATTTGCAGCCATCAGTCACTTCTTATTCCCAAACAACGATAGACTTTTTATGGATGACAGTGCGCCATGTCACCGAGCCACAATTGGTTTGAATGTAAATATTTTATACAACCAGACGCAGGAAATAATAAATGTTGATGTGCTTATGCAAGCAATTGATATGGTATGTCATCAGAATGATGACAACATTAATGATAGTCATTATATGGATTTAACAGCAAATATAAATTAGATAATTTTGCTAGGTAATATTTCAATGCAGACAGTGGATGAATTATGACCACAATCAGCACCCAAAACTATTTTTTCCCAGACCAGTTATGGAAAAGCTATTGCAAGACAGGAAAATTCTGATAGCCTGATCTTGAGTGAACATGGAATGTTTATGAGCAGAGTAGCGTCACATACACTAAGCAACATTGCCTCAGTTGATATGAACAGTTCAAATGGGATGATGCCATTTATGAAGGATATGTTTGAAAAATTTGATCAAAAACGATCAAAAATTTTCAGATGATTATCAGAAATCTTAGCTGATGAAAACCTTTTGATATGCAGACAGTTTCGTGCATTTGCTACTGAATTGGAAAAAGTATGCCCAGTAATATTTGTAAGAGCATTTCATAATTTATTGCCATGAAGGTGGTCAGAATAACAAAAAAATATGCTATGTGGTGGGGTTTACTCATGGTGATGCCTTGACCTGGGTTGCAGATATAACAGGCTGATATCAAACATATGACCAATTCAAGTAGACTGTTTTGGACAAACTTTGGTCAACAGCCATTCAAGAACGATTACGGCAGGAAATATGTGACACACAACTGTTACAATGGCAAATTAATATTAATATTGATTATTTGAATTCATATACTTATCTAGGATTATAGCTACTTATGTTTTTGGATTAGAATAAGTTATTGTGTAATAAAATATATAACCATATGTAAGGAGGGTTGAGAAAATATTTTGAAAAGTGTATTAACAAAACAAGATATTTGAGCAAACTCATATCCCATGTGTATGCACTGAAAATTCTGAAAGGTCGATTACCATATCATATTCAAAAAAAGCTAATCACTATACTGCAGACAGACCTGGAATTCTGTCTTTCCATATTGGACTCAACTGATTTGATTTAAGAGGCCAAATGATCAACTTTGGTGTGCCACTGAATTTCCAAAGTAATGGAAATGCACAATCCCGCAATAACAACAATAATATTGGTCATGGTTGGCATCTGTATGCACTGTCACAAGACAAAAGGTACAAAAACAATAGCCACCAAGGAAATAATTACTATCAGAGAAAAGGAGATTGTAGATACAATTCTGGGTACCAACATTCACACCAACGTGATAGAAACCAGTACAACCAGTGAGAAAGCTATATAGGTGTTAAGTGAAGAAATGATGAAATACATAAGTACAGGCCAATGGATACTGGACCTATGCAAAGCAGAGACATTAGGCAAGCTGACTAAGGTTTTTGCAGCAACCAAGGTACAAACTGATGCAATTTGGAACATGCAGTACTCATGGTCGAGGTGGCTGACAATATTAACACTGTTCCACTGCCACAGATTGAAAACACCTATTGATCAAGGTGAACCCCCTGACAATGACTGCCACAAGCGATGATGATGATGATTTTTGTTTTGTGGGGCACTCAGCTACGTGTTTATCAGCATCTGTGCAAATTCCTAATCTTGTCACTGTGCAGTCTTGCCACTTTCCCAAATAATCATGAAATGATGAGGACAGCACAAACACCCAGTCCCCAGGCGGAGAAAAACCCAAACCTGGCCAGGAATCGAACACGCCAGACCATGAGCTGCAGACTAGAAGCAGTGGGGGCATACAGAATGAACATATACATTTTTTGATTTGGCCAGGATAAAGATATTAGAGATTAGTTGTATTTTCTGATGAGACTTGCAGTGATGAAGAGGCAGATGAAGTGATACATGCGGTAATAAATAAGCAAGTAGGTGATGTAATTATACACATTATTCTTGACACGGGAACTTCAATGAATGTAATTTCAGTTTATTCAAGGAAATCACAAGAAATGTATATGTACCTACTTTTCTTGTGCAAAACTACAGAGTTCTAACAGCAGTGGATAACAAATCACAAGTAGTGAAAACACATGGCATGCATACCTACTCAGCTACATGGTTATCAGCATCTGTACAAATTCCTAATCTTTTCACTGCGCAGTCTCGCCACTTTCCCAAATAATCATGAAATGATGAGGACAGTACAAACACCCAGTCCCCAGACAGAAAATCCGCAACCTGGCCACTATAATGTGATACTTTCTTATCATTGAAAAACTAGTACTCAACCGCAATCTGTGTGTGAATTCCTTTCACTGAAGTGAAAATAGACTTACATAAAGGCAAGTGTCAATTTCAAGTTGTAGACTGTACAGTCTCTCTTGATTTAGTTAAAATGAGGGCAAGTCAGGACATCAATCATTTTTCTAGAGATATTGTTAACCAGTTGTGATGAAGGTGCACCGCCACCAAATCTTTTATTACACTTCATATGCAAAAACATGGGTAAAAAACGAAGCAGTATGTAAAGAAATGCAGATAATGATAAATTATGAAATAATTGAACCATCACAGTATTCATATTGTAGCCCCCCTTCTGTCAACTACAAAACTGAATGGTGATGTCCACCTAGTTTCAGATGCCACACAAATCAACAAAATCATCATACCACTTATGACAAGGCCAGAGAATTTAGATGAGCAATTACTAAAATTTCACAATGTTAAGTACTGAACTAGCATAGATTTTTGTGACTCATAATAGCAGATATCCCTACAGCCTGATTGTGGAAAATATGCAGTGTTTTTATGTACAGGTAGAAGTTACCAATACTGTGTATTTCCCTTAAGATTAAATGTCAGTGCAGGGATGTTCATAATAGCCCAGGTTACAGAGTTGGGCCCAGAGTTGCTAATTAGACTGATCATGGATGTGTAAGACCTATTGGTTGCCATTACAACATGGAAAGAATACCTGGAACTGCTGAGTAAAGTGTTGCAAAGAGTTAGAGAGTATAATGTCACAGTGAATTTACAAAAGTCTGGTTTGGGACATCAGAAAATAAAAATTTTAGGTCACATTATTTCCTCAGAATAGTAATATCAGACAAAGGAAAGAGCAATGCGCTAAAAAATTTTCCAGCACCCCAATTGCTAAACAGTGACGCTCTGTTAAACTTATTGAGGAGAAACAATACATGGTTATGGAAAGAGCACTGCCACGAATATTTTGATGCAATTAAATAGGTCCTAGTCAATGTTAAATGTGTCACATCACCTTGATATGAGCCAAGACGTCTAAGCACAGATGTGTCATTACAGGGAGTGGGGGCATGCCTTTTTGAAACCAGAAACTTTGACAGAAAATCTACTGTATGCATGATTAGTTTTGCAAGTAGAACCATGACAGTATGTGAAAGATCTTATTCCATAACAGAACTGGAAGCCACAGTAGTCGCTTGGGCATTTAGGAAATTTCTGTACTACTTATGGGGTAAGCACACAAAAGTTTTTTTGCAACCATCAAGCCCTGTTCTTTCTACTAACCTTCAAATTGTTGCACAAGCATATAGTGTGCTGGTGTCACTCCTTGCAAAAATTCATTTTTTGAGATAGTACACATAAAACGAGAACAGAATATTATTGCAGATGTAATTTTGTGCCTGTCACAAGGTTTACATGAATTCAGTGAATTGACAGAACAAACTTCTGATTTTCATATTCTTCTTATGTATGGTGGCACATACCAACCATACTACTTAATGATGTGTTGAAATATGAGTAAGTTACAGGGAGAAGCTTCATGCTGGCAGAATTTAAAGTGGAGACTTCACGAAGATAATAGTGAAGAATTTGGTAAGTGCTGTACTCTGCTCCAAGGAGTGGTGTTTCATCGTCACACCAGAGTCATCCTCATGGTATGTATGTTTACTTAATACATACATCGATGACTTTATCAAATACACTTGCCATGCTTGGGGACACCATGGTTTATCAAAATGCACATACAAGTTTGTTGTGTTCTATTATTTTCGTAGTGTCTGATGCAGAGTACACTTGAGGTGTGTCCAAAGGCGGAACACTCAAATTGATCTAGTTTAATAGAACTACATCCAGTTATTCCTACTAAACCACGGGAGTTGGTGTGCCTAGATGCAGCTGACCCCTTGCCACAAGCTGGGGTGGGGTAAAATGTTAAAATATATAATTGTACTATCTGATGTTTTTACCAAGAGCCTCCACAAGTGTGCGGTTAAACAGTGACTACAGCTCCTACTATCAGAAGGACTGCAATGATTATTTATCACAAGTTGGTAAACCAGTAGCAATATTAATTGATAACACTTCCAACTTTACAAGCAGTAAGTGGAGAAATTTTTTGGAAGAACAACAGATTTAACATTCTAGTTTCATGCTTCCTCCCAGGGGAAAGTTCGGTGGAGATAATATTTAAAAGTTTTGCAGGTTCAGTAAGACATATGCTCCTTGCAAACAAACTTAATTGTTGGAATATTTGGCCCCATTTCAGCAAATAGTAAATAATCGTCCACACACCTTCACATGATTTGCACTGACCGAGTTATTGTTTGTAAAGACTGAAATTGACAGTGGGTCCAACCAGTACTGCAAGTGTTCCAAAATGAAATATTGTTAGATGAAAAGTAAGGCATGCATTAACAATCTTTAACGCGTGAGCAGGAAAGAAAAAAAAAACATATGGTAAAAGATTACGGCATACATGCACTTTTCAAATCAGAAAGGAGGTACTCTTACGCACGCATTCTAAATCCACCAAACTAAAGAAACTAAACCAAAAGTGGCAACAACTATATGCAGGGCTATTCACAATAGTTGACAACCCAATGTTGGGTGTTATCTTCTGGGTCAAACCATTTCATGAAAAATACAGGGATTATACCCACACAAAAACGTAAAGAAGTTTATGGGATAAAGGCAACAGGAGTAGCACAAAATATCCTGTGCCAGATTCGAGTAATAATTTGGGGGGGGGGGGGGGGGGGACGGACAGTTTTTAGGCTTAGGTCAAGGAAGTAAACTACAGAGAGAAAGAAGGAAGAAAAACCAATGTGTACAAAAGAGGAACTACACTACACCACCATCAGCTGTCTAAAGTTATACCATTCACAATATTTACACTAACAACCACAATCAGTAACTACAATCAATAAAAGGTAATATGATTAAGCTATAACTAAAGTCAGAAGAAATAAGTGCAATTTTCGGGAAGTAAACGTTAACTGAAGTTATAATGAAACCCTCATTATACTACTTGATGAGTAAAGTGCTTAGAGATAAGTCTTTATTTTCTGAAAATGCAACATGTTGTAACACTAAACTGTGAAAGCACAAATGACAGATATACTACACAACTTTTCTAGCCAGAATTTCATCTTAATACACTAGATTTAGTACGTATGAACTCTAGAGGCAACGAGAATATATGTTTTGCCAAAATGGAGAATAGTGCACTCTTTAAACTACTCTACAAATGTTGTGTATTTGGATATAAAAGAGAGCTGGCTGTACTTCTGGTAGTTGAGCAGTTAAATAGTTTATTCAGTAGTATTTATAGGGGAATGGTGTGAGTGCACATCTCAATTTGATAGGAGAGGATATAGGAATACAGTGGTAGGGACCATGAGGCCCTGCTGCTAGAGAATATAATTATGTATAAATGTTTAAGTACGTATGAATAACATGTAGATAAGTGAAACACACATTAACGCTCATCACTGTGGATATGAAAATAGTCATGAAGGTAATGTAAGAAAACTTATTAATTCTGATGCATCTGCAGTGAGTTGCATAGGAATAACTGAAGCATCTAGTTTAACAACTTAGGCCTTTGCTGATTAACACAATGCATTTAGCAATAAAGAAAGGAGTTAACCTTCACCTTTTCCCCTAGACGATGTAGCCATAAACGTTTCTCAAAAGTTTAACATATGTAACCACCAATATATGGTGGAATGTTTACCCAAAATTATATTTTTAGTATTTTTACAATGCAGGTGTTTGGTAAAACACTCTGTATTGCATGTATTATATAATGAAGGACCAATGAGATGAATGTTCATAGTTACAAGAATAATTGATAGAGAATAAATAAAATTACAAGAATAATTGATAGAGAATAAATAAAAATAGGTACTCGTTTGTTTCAGTATCCAAAAGATAGAATGAATGTTAGAGTTAGGATCATATATTTATATGTGTAGAAAATATTTGAGAGGTGCAAACAGTGCCAGTAGTGGGAGAAAACATTTTTTTGGACATGATATGAGTTATATTGTCACTTACTATGTGGAGCCACATGTATATAAACCTGTACATAGTATGAATAAAAATTAGATAAGTGTTAAAGTAATGTAAGAACTGTAATGTTTGTCTACAATGCTACATTGCCATAGTACTTTAGCAAACTCTTTTTCTAGTAGCAGTCTATTATCTATCTTATGTTGATTTCCGTCTTATCCTTCTACTACTGCAGAACAATTTAGAAATAGTTTTCATAGCAAATTCTTCTGTAGGCTGTAACAAAGCAGATGAATCCTCCCCCCCCCCCCCCCCCTCCCCTCCCCTCCTCTGTTATATTTTCTCCACCTCCCCTTCTTTTGCATATATCTTCGAGATTATTATTTTCATGACATGCACACACTACCAGGAATCTTGAATATTATCTCAGTGCTTAACCTACTTTATTATCCATATCCATTATATTCTTTTGATTGACTGGAAGTCATAAATGTGATTAGTTTACCAAAAAACTGTGAAATTATAAATAACAGTAATGTAAAACTTCATTAAACCATTTGCTAACTTTCAGACGAAGTAAATGAAAAATATATATAAATAATTGAAGTATCTAAACAGTTAATGATGGAAATATGTTAGCAACTTTTGCACTCATTTAGTTTCAGAGTAATTGGCATTGTTATATAAAAAAAACATAGTTACTAAAGCAGGATGCCTTTACAATTTTCACTCTGCAGCAGAGTGTGCACTGATATGAAACTTCCTGACAGATTAAAACTATGTGTCACACCAAGACTCAAATTTGGGCCTTTGCCTTTTGCGGGCAAGAGCTATACTAACAGGACAGTTGGTAGAGCACTTGCCCATGAAAGGTAAGGGTCCCCTAGTTTCAGTCTCAGTCTGGCACACAGTTTTAATCTGTCAGGAAGTTTCATATCAGTGTACACTCTGACACAGAGTGAAAATTGAGCCTGAAAATGTCCCCAGGGTTGTGACTAAGCCATGTCTCTGCAATATCCTTTATTCCAGGAGTGTTAGTCTTGCAAGGTTCGCAGGAGAGCTTCTGCGAAGTTTGAAAGGTAGTAGACAATATGCTAGCAGAAGTAAAGCTGTGAGGATGGGTCATGAGTTGCGCTTGGTTAGCTCAGCCGGTAGAAGACTTGCCCACAAAAGGCAAAGGCCCTAGGTTCGAGTCTCATACTGGCACGCAGTTTTAATGTCTGAAAGTTTCTTAGGATCCCATATTTTGACAAAACAAACAGCACAATTCAATATCAATAGTTGTTTCATTTAAAAGTGCAGATTCAGAAGAATCTGTCTCCACCATTCAGTTCATCATGAATGTAAATGTATAATGCTAACTCGTAAAAAGGCACTGGACAACAATATATAGAGCTGTGTTAATTATTGTTAACATATAAAATGAATATTTCAGGAGTTATTTCAGTCAGTCTGTGGAAGTTTATAATGTAGACAAGATCTGTACCCAAAATTGTCGCACAGTGTACTGCAGATGTGTTGACACAAATTATAACTTGTACAATGTACCGAGTTTTATCTGAAATCTATGTCTGAGAATCTATTCAGTGACTGTTTCCTACAGTTGGCTGTGAACTTGTAATTAACTTCATGAAATGCGTATATCTTTTAATAACTTCTTCTGTGAACTATGACAATAGTGCTGAACTTTGAACTATATTGTTTCCAAATTATGCATGCTGAGCACATCGTTTTCATTTTGATATGACTAGTTACTTGAAAGGACTGTGTAATTGGCAAGTGTGTTAATGATTTTCTTGCCAAACATTAGTTATTGTGAATTAGTACATTTACATTAAGTTACTGTACTTGAACACTCATCATTATTGGACGTCAGTTGAGCATAACATGTGGCTTACTCTCTATCTGTACATAAATAATGGTAAATGAGATTCAGTTTAGCCATAAATAGTATGTTATCAAAGTGTCATTAAAGTGTTCTGAACTGAAAACCTGGTGTGGACAACATCATTTAAAACAGCGTTCATAAGGCAACCACTTTTCAGCCAGATTTGATGGATTTGATTTGACTTGATTTATTTCATCTCTTAACATACAATATTCAGATCATGTGATCTGTTGTACTGAAGATATATCAATATATAATGTTAGGGATTTAGTTTACAGACTTAAAAATAATAACAAGTATAGTTATTGAACAATTTTCTACCAGTTCAATACTTTTGCAGTTTTGTACATTTTTTAATTAGATGTTAATTGCCCTCTTTAAATTATCACCTCATCATTCATAATCTCTTCCACTGAATAATAACATATTTCCTCTAAGAGTTCATGCAATTTTTTCTTTAGATGACCAGTTTCCATACTCAGAATATCACAGCTCTTCATTGTATATTTTCATGCTCATGTATTGAGGAGTCATAGAATATAGCTTTAATCTGTGTGGAGGAAGCATGTATTGAGGAGTCATAGAATATAGCTTTAATCTGTGTGGAGGGAGCATAAAATTTTGTTCTTGCCTAGTTGTGTAAGTGTGTTTGAAGTGAAATTCTTTGAAAAGTTCAGGTTTACTGTACAGGAAAATTAGAATTTCAAAAATGTATATTTAGGTTTTTAAACAATGGGCAACATGAGGTTCTTGGTTGTGCAGCATACATCTTCCTAATGATTCTTTTTTGAATTTTTAATATCCGTACCATATAACTTGAATTACCCCAAAAAATTATGCCATATCTGATGACAGATTCAAAGTAACTGTTGTACACAATGTTTTGGCTGTCCATGTCTATTACATCATGTAACACTCCCATTGCAAAAGAAAGGTCATTTAGTTTGTTAACTAAATATTCTGAGTGTTCATGCCAACTTAAGTTTTCACCCAAGTTTAGTCCTAAAGAATTTCACTGTGCTTTGATTTGATTTGATTTGATTTTTTATTGGTCCAGTTTTATCATATAGCACAAATTGTACAATTGATATTGGACAGGTCAAAGATAAGTTACAATAATGCATAGTATTAGCAATTAAAATTAGGTACCTACTACAGTTAATTTTGTTACGTATTCAGAAATTCTCTGACAGAATAGAAACAGTGCTTTATTAGAAGTGCCTTTAGTTTACCTTTAAATATTGGATGAGTAGTATTTTTTATTTCCTCTGGTATCTTATTGTGTAGTATTACACCAATATTAATTATGCTCCTCTAATAGGTGGTTGTTCTGTGATATTTTTGATGTATATTTGATTCCCTTCTGGTACTATAGTTGTGTACACTTTTGTTCTGTAGCAGTTTGCCTGTTTTCAGGAGGTAGTCCCTAGTTAACAAGATAGTTTCATAAATGAATAAACTTGGAAAATTTAGAACACAAAGCTCAGTAAAATGGGATTTACAGGACTCCATCTTTTTAACACCACAAATTATTCTTGAAGCTCTGTTTTGCATTCTAAAAACCTTTACACTGTAAATTGAGTATCCCCAGAAAATGATCCCATATCGGATTAGTGAGTGGAACTGTGCATAGTATGCCTGCAGTACTGTTGGTTTGCTTGTTGTAGCCTTTAAAACTCTTAGGCCATAGCACACAGATGATAGTTTTCTACACAAATTATTTATATGTGTGTCCCACTTTAAGTCTTGCTGAATCCAAAGACCCAAGAATTTTGTGACACATTTTCTAGGGGATCATTATTTAATTGGTCTTGAATAGACATTTGATAAGTTGGAGGAATTAAATGAAAACTGACACGCACAGTTTTTTCAGTATTTATAATGAGTTTATTTTTTGTGAACCACTCAGAAAGTATTTTCATAGAACTTTCTGCTGTGGACCGCAAAGTTTCTGGACTGCATCCAGTGAGCAATATGCTGGTGTCATCGGCAAACGGGGTAGTTTTTGTGGGACTCATATATTCAACTAAGTCATCCACATAAATCAAAAAGAGTAGTGGACCTAAGATTGAGCCCTGTGGTACACCATTTTTTATTGGTAATTCCCTAGAAAGAAAGGAGTTGTTTCTTGTTTTATTAATTTTGTTGAATTCATACTGAAGTGATACTTTCTGCCTGCGGTTTTTTAGGTATGAACACAACCAACTATGTGCTACATCTCTTACTCCTCGTCTTTCTAATTTTTCGAGCAGAATGTTATGGTCCAGGACGTTGAAGGCTTTTGATAGATCTAGAAAAATACCTGCAGCTAATTTATGTTGATCAAGGGATTTTAAAATGCAGTCTAAGAATTCGAAAATTGCTGTCTGTGTAGATTTAGACTTTCTAAAACCATGTTGTTGTATTGTAAGAGGTGCATATTTATTTATGAAACTTAAAAGCCTGTCATAGAAGAGTTTTTCTAGAATTTTTTGAGAAGAAACTTAACTGTGACACGGGTCGGTAGTTTGATATTTTTTCAGAAGAACCCTTTTTTAGCAGTGGTGAAACTTTTGCTATTTTAAAAATATCTGGGAATACGCCAGTTTTTAAAGAGAGCTTGAAAATTTTTGCCAAGGGGTTTGCTATGTGGTGAGCACATGCTTTTAATATGAAATCAGGTACTTCATCAAGACCACTTGACATTTTATTGCTTAATGATTTAATTTTACTTATAATTTCATTGGGGATTGTTTAATACATATAACATAGAAGCAGTCGAGATCAATGACTTGCTGGAGAAACTTGGGACTGGTCATTGACAGTGTACTTGAATGAGGTCTTCAGCTAGTGAAGTGAAGTATTCATTGAATTTTTCCACAACTGAATTTGGATCTGTGACTTTTGAGCCTTCTAGTGTTAATGATACATTATTTTTCTTTGGCACTGATCTACAAGTTTCTTTCTTTATAACTCTCCACCTGGATCTCATTTTGTTAGATGAGTTTCTTATCAAATTGTCATTCCACATAATTTTTGCCTCTTTGACTACTCTACCATAGATTCTTTTGTAGGCTTTTGAATAATCTGCGAATTCTTAATAGGTGATAAAAATCTTTATAAAATGGTCATTTTAAAAGTTTGTAAGAAGTAGTACATATTTATTAGGGAAACATAACTGTAATTCTATATAACAAACATAGTATTACCATTGAAACTATCAGAGAATCATGACTGAGAAAGAAAAAGTGAAGTTTTATTATTCTTTTTTGTTACCTTTTTGAGATGATCACTCGTCTTGTTCTAAAATACAGGCTGTGAGTGGTTCAAGCCTATCAGTTTGTATGAGGAGGTGCTGTATTTTGTGTATTCTTTGTGTAAAATATACAGTGTGAAATGTAAGTGTGTTTATGACTTAATTTGCCATCAACTGCTGTAATCAATATCAGTTCTGAACCAAGAAGACTTAGCAACAGTAGCGTCTGATTCACCTCCATTATGACTATCACAGGAATAACTATTGAAAGGAATGGTGACATAATAGAAGAGTGAATCATAAATGTTGAACTTTACAATATTTACACACATTGTACTGCGTGACTGCATCAATGAACTGATATACAAAGCTTCTCAAGATAGATGACTCAACATAGCTTTATACCGTTACATAAAAAATAGTAATTTTTTCCCCTTGTGAGGTCATTCACAACAACACTAATTGTATTCAGTGGTAACTCATGCAATGAGCATCTCCCATAATGCACAATTCACAAAACAATCAAAACATATTGTAAAAAAAAGACTCACTTAACAATCAATGTTTCACATAATGAAAGATGACGATATACTGTGACATCATTAGCCATTCATGCTTGGTGAAGGAAACGTTCAACAATATGAACACCTTTCATTGTCAGCAGTGGCATATGAACAATGTCTTTAATATGTTCTGTAGAAAGTTTAGCACTCTTCCTGTTACCATCTTGGTGCAGCTTGTGATCACACATTTTTCTAAACCAGTGTTCACACAGTGCTTTTTTGCATTCAAATTTTAATAACCTTCATAGAAATGTCCCCAAAGATAAAGCCACAAGAAGATGACTACAAGAGAAAGAAAATAACCTTAGAAATGAAACATAAAATCATTGAAAAACACGAGTGTGGTGTGGGTGTTACTGATTTAGCACACACATACAATCAATCTACATCAACTATTTGCACTATCCTCAAGAACAAGGACAAGATTGAGGGGGCAGATGCTTCAAAGGGAGTGACAAAACTATTTAAACAACAGTTTCATATTCTGGACAATGCCGAAAGGTTGCTCCTTATATGGATAAATGAAAAGCAATGGCAAGTTGACGTTTTTAATAAGAACATCATTTGTGAGAAGGAGACAATGATTTTTGCAGACCTCGTTAAGAAGATGCCAGGATCATCAGCTGCCAAAAAAGTGTCTAGGGGAAGCTGTGGGTGGTTCAAGAAATTTAAGAAAAGAACCGGCAACCATAGCATTGTGAGGCATGGTGAAGCAGCCAGCTCCAACACAAAGGCAGCAGAGAACTTCATTAGCAACCTATTCTGGCAAAAGATGCCAAATAGTACCTTTATAACAGCAGAGGAGAATGCATTGCCTGGTCACAACCCAATGAAAGTGCATCTCACAAAGCTATTCTGTGCCAATGCGAGGAGTGATTTAGAAATTAAATCACTGGTTATTTACCATTCAGAAACCCCAAGAGCCTTTGAGAAGTAGTGACTCCAGAAGAGCAGGTTAAATATGATGTGGAGGTCCAACAACAAGGCTTGGGTGATGCATATCTTTTTTGTGATTGGTTTAATGAAGTGTTTTGTTCTTTTATGAAAAAATATTTACTTGAGATGAATCTGTCACTTGTAATGGGACATCCTCCTCTAGCATTACTTTACCTCAACAGAAGTAGTCAATACCAATAATATTTTTTCAAATTTTGGACAGATCAATGTTATCTCAACTGTTTTTCTGAAAAAACTTCATATAATTTTATACACAATATGTTACATTTCAAGCTAAAATTTATGAATGGGAATTATTATTTTGGATGTTATAATCAATAAATACTAGTTCTGAATGAACAGTTAAAATTATTTTTTTAGAACATTTGAAATTAAGAATTATTTGGCACATTTAAAATTTCTGCTATTAATTATGCAATCTAGTACTGTTTATTATGTCTATTTCTGTATTTATTTATGAAATAATAATCAAAACTAATAGAAATCCATTTGTCAAGAAAAACTGTAAACTCTCTGGAATATTGTTACTGTTGCAGAGTGAAGTAGTAGTAAGCTTGCCTATGGAGTGATCAGATGTAGTTTTGTCTTTTGGGTGAACAATGTAATTTCGGCTTTGGCAATGTGAAAATTCAAAAGACTGTGTGATATACTAAAATGTGACAAAATAAAGTAATGTAAGAACAAAAATTCTGCAACAACAATCTTCAAAATTATTTACATCAATTAAACTATGAGGACCTAAAATGTGACAATTTCACTTTCAAGAATCAGACCCCTAAACAAGAAGTGCTGGATGCAACTCCACAAGAAAAGATAAGAAAACTAAAAGTTTAATGTAATCTTACTGTTCTCAAATTTTCAGAAAAGACTTTTCACATTATGGACAATAGTTGAAACTAAGAAGGAGGTGGTAGATTACAGGTATGGGCGTCGTTCAGGATTAATTGACTAATAATGAAATTTTGTCTGTTGCAAAAAGTGCTTGATTTTGTTAATTTTTGATCACATGGAGCAAAAAACCGAAGGCTGCCTAACAAAGTAAATCATACCAACAGTGACCATGTACTACCGATAATGATGGGCCGGTTCGAATTAAAGTGAAGGGGACTTTACAGCTACAACTAGGGACATCAAAGAGGAAAGATAAGTGCAAACTATTTGTGAAGTTAATTGTTTGTGGACTCCTGTGCTTGTTAACAAAATGAATAGGGATGAAAGAAAAAGTGAGGTAGAAATGAAAGCTGTAGAATCCAGTCAGGACATGTCTCAGCCAAGGGAAATGATAGTCAATAAAGAAACTGTAAAAACTGATATTTTGCAGTTAATTTTGGCAAAAATAGATTAAATGAAGTCAGATAACAATAGAATATTGGACTGAGTACAAGATCGGATAGAACTATCAAGTTCTAGAGCTAAAAGGTGGGTTATCAGAGGAATTAAAAAGTGTGAATGAAAAAGTTGATGTTTTAGAAAATAAATTTATTGTTTTGGAAAATGAGTTTGTAGCTGAGTCAGCAAAACAATCAAAGAATGTTGATGACATCAGAGTTGACAGAAGGCTGTAGGAGAGAAAACCCAACAAAGTAGCAACACTTTAAACAAAAAAAATATGAAACTAATGTAACCGTTTTAGATCAAAAAATTTCAGCAGTTCAGGAAATTTGTCTGAACGTAAGTCTGTGTGCAAACAATGGTATTGCATGGTCCAAAACTCCTATCAATAGTTTCCCATCAGATAATTTACATCCAGTGGGTTTTCTGCGCCACTGCAGAGATAGTTTTGGGTCGGGCATGAATGACAATCAAAAAATTAAATTTGTTAAAAGATTTTGTGAAGGTGAAGCTCTGTCATGGGTAAATTTAAATATAAGTCAGTGGGGAACATACTAAAGTCTCGAGAAAAGTTTTTAAAATAAATTTTGGTCAGAAGCAAAAAAGGAGACCATCAAAAGTGAAATTTTGAATGGTCTTAATTATAGGAACAGGGACGGCATTTTGAAAGAGTTTTGTAAGAACCAACTTAAAAAATTACCACATCTTGACAAACCATTTGACAAAATGACCTTGACTGATGTACTTAAAGTGAGATTACCAGAAAGATTGCAGCGGGATTTAGTACATGGGCCTCATCATTGTCTTGAACGATTTTCACAATATGTTGACAGGCACATGTATGTGAAATTGAACAGAAGGACTATCAGATTTCTCATTTATACTTTGATCAAAAGTTTTGGAGTACTATGTTTAATTATGGTGATGTAAATGCTAATCATAAAGCAGAATGTAAGAGGAGTGAGAATTTTGATGTAGTATGTACTAACCATTTCTTCTCTTGGTCAGAAAACAGTGTTGGTGATGTATGTAAATCAGGTGATAACTGTACTGGATCTGATCTAGGCGGCATTTTTGATATGGATGTGAATGAGAGCTGTGAAGTAACTGAGGTTGATAAGTCTAAGACTGGTGGTTTATTGCAAATAAATGTAGGTGAGGTCAGTGACTCTAATGGAGATGAGACTTATCTTGTTAGTGATGTTGTTGATGAAGTAATTTTGGAAGAATATGATGATGAGTAACAGGTATTTGTGGAGTTTAAGAATAATGAAGTTTGAGAGTTATTTGTAAATGATGTTGACAATACAGTTAATGTACGTGATGTTGTAAGTGAGAGTCATGGAATACCAAGTTCAGTCAAAACAGTTTTTCTTTATTCTCAGGCAGAGTAATGATCCAAACAATAAAGTTGAGGTATCTGTGAGTCTGGAGAATAAAAATGAGAACTTTTTGATGTTTTTTTGGGACCAGATTGATGATAACATAGATAAATGTGCATTTTGTAATAAGTTAGCTGTGGTTAGTCAAAATTTGTATCCAAATTAATGGAATGAAGTGAAAGAAGATCTAAGTAGGAAATGGAACTTTGACAGTAATATATTTTGTGTTCCTTCTGAAATAAGTGATGTCAGTTGTGCTATGGAATCCATTTGTTGTGTTCAGTCTTTACCTGACAACATGAGTAACCAAAGTAATGGTATGCTACCTGCAAAGTTGATAAAACCTTGTGAAGACAGGGTAGATGTAGCATTTTGATTAAATTGAAAGTGATCTTTTACATGAAGTGTGAGACAACAGAGAGGAAAATTCAAATTTTGTGTGTCCTTACATTAAAACTAAGATTGATCATTGGGAAAGTAACTGTTTGATTGATAAAGGTAGCCTGATTTGTGACATATCTGAACAATTTAGAGACAAAGTCAAGTGTAGTAAGAATTTTGTGGAAGTGCCCATTGTAGGTGTAAAGTTAAGAGGAGCTACTGGTAAGCAAAGCTAATTGGTAAAATTTTAGGTGCTGTTAACTTTTAGTATAGAAGACTTCTTTGAACATGGATGCATAGTGATTCTTAGTCTGGAAGAAAATATGCACTATTTTTGCAGGTTCATATAACTATATAATTCTGTTTTGTAATAGATTTGTGCTTTAGAATTTGATACATATATGTCATGTTGTGGCAAAACAAGCACTGTATCATTTGAGAGATACAGAGGTCAGCAAGTGTGCTGGTACTTACCCCAGTTCACTACTACCAGTGCCACGTCACCATAATGCGTCTGTGCGTAGCATGCAAGTTTGCACCATAATTTAAGAATGAAATTAAAAGTTAAAGTTGCTTTTCTAAACTTTGTCAGCATTTGCTTTAGTATATTAATGTTAAACTGTCAAATCTCAGCTTGATAAGAAGAATATCTTTCCCTAACTATACGGTTTTAAGAAAAAAACAAGTGGCAGTAAGTAACAAAGCTAAAAAGCCAAAAATTGGTCATAATGTGCAGATGTATGTCAAAATTAACTGGTACAAGTCTCAACTTGAATAGAGTAGTATTTTGGTCAGAATCCATATTTTTAAGAAAAATTAAAGACATTAAATATTAGACTTAGAAATGTGAAAACTTGTATGATGCTTCAGTTCAACATAAAAGTAGTAACTACATGACCCCATTGAGCTACCTCTAATAGTTTTCAAGTAATTTCCTGAAAATTAAATTTGGAACAGAAATATCCTTATTTGTTGTAGATTAAATATCTGTTATAAAATGCTAGAAAGTTCTGATTACAGCAAGTAATGAAACCTATTAAACAATAGAGCTATAACAAGTTTCAAGGCCATGATGTTAATAACTGTGGTGTCACCGCCAGACACCACACTTGCTAGGTGGTAGCTTTAAATCGGCCGCGGTCCGTTAGTATACGTCGGACCCACGTGTCGCCACTGTCAGTGATTGCAGACCGAGCGCCGCCACACGGCAGGTCTAGAGAGACTTACTAGCACTCGCCCCAGTTGTACAGCCGACTTTGCTAGGAAAGGTTCACTGACAAATACGCTCTCATTTGCCGAGACGATAGTTAGCATAGCCTTCAGCTACGTCATTTGCTACGACCTAGCAAGGCGCCATAGCATTTGATAATTAATATTGTGAAGCTTGTACAGTAATGAGAGATGTTCACCAATTGTGGATTAAAGTTAAGTATTCCAAGAACTACGTTCTTTTCTTTATAGGATAATTACTTTACCTTGTTCCAGACCTCACGCCAATCTACGTGAGCTTAAAAGCGTGCATTTTGGCCTCCTCTAGCAACACGGTGTTGGCTCTTCTGCCAACACTACAATAACAACCAAAACAAGGTCTGCCAGCCGGGGTGGCCGAGCGTTTCTAGGTGCTACAGTCTGGAAACGCGCGACCGCTATGGTCACAGGTTTGAATCCTGCCTCAGGCATGGATGTGTGTGCTGTCCTTAGGTTGGTTATGTTTAAGTAATTCTAAGTTATAGGGGACTGATGACCTTAGAAGTTATGTCCCATAGTGCTCAGAGCCATTTTTGAAAACAAGGTCTTTTAAAGTTGTAGTTCAGAGGTCATGTTCTACTGTCAGCTCCATTTTAAAAATTCTGGATGGCAAAGTTTATATGTAGGTGAGCTAAATCATTTTCTGTGACTACAATCATCGTAATTGACTCAGACAAAAATTATGAATATTCTAAATTAACACGCAACAGTGTTATAAAATATTATGTGTCCAAAAAAGTGGCCATTTAGAGGCTACTACCAGGGGTATAGAGCAGATAACAACCATCCCCTGCACCCGTTTATAAAAATGGCCGAGAGGGAATACTTCACTTCACTTCACACCCAGCTGCTGTATGGTCCATGTCAGTCAAACGCCAGGGTATGTGATGCCTTGGATAACATCACAGCCAGACTGCAAGTAAACTCATGTTTTCGGAACAAACTGGAAGTGAAATCACAAGGACGGTACACCATTCTGGATCACTTAGATTTCGCAGAAGTAACTGTTAGTGTGCCACCTGTGACGTTAAGTCTGCGTGGCAAGTGGTGACAATTATTTTCCACTTTTGTGATGAGCAATTATTTAGATTATCAGAAGTCAGGCCGAAAGACCATTTAATGGGAACTTACCATAGAGGTCACATCTGAACTGCTCAAAGTGCTGTTTAGGATAGAGACATTTATTATTAGTCTTATCGTCAGGAATATTACTATGTTGTGCATATGAAAGTTGATCAAATATAGCTATTAATTAGGATTCAAACTCCCTAATCCTGCTGAGTAAAAAGAGAATATAAATATTTCTTTCAGTGGGCTGGACAAGAATGTGGACTTGCAGATTGGAAACAATGGTCAGTATATTCTCCATCGCTTTCTGGCTGACTGCAGAAATAGTTTTCAGGAGCTGATAAAATACAGTGCTGACGCCACAAATATAATGGGTATTAGACAGGAAACTGAGCAGTGAAAGTGATCAGTAGAGAACAACGAACTCAGTAGGCACTAACAGGATACCGATGGAGCTGCGTGAACCTGCGAACCACCTGCAAGCTGCTACACATGCTCACCGGTGCTCAGCCCCCCCCCCCCCCCCCCCCCTGGAGCTACTGCAGTAGGTGATACTCACTGCCATTCTCACCACTACAGCTGCTCCTGCTGCCTGCATTATGTCATGATGCATCACATCGTTGAGGTCAAGCAGTTAAGTCAAAAATATTTAAAGTATTTCTAATTGTTGCTAATAGGCTACTAAACATGGATTTGATGAGAACAATGTGAAAATTAAGATGTACTAGTCTCTAAAAACGAATCCTCAGAATCAGAAACTGAAAATAATGAGGATGGTTCTGTTGAAGCAATAAATCAAAAATTGGATTGTGATTTGTCAAAAGTAGCATCTGATTTGAATTTCAATGATACTGTAAAGTTAGAACAATTTTATGGTGAAAAAGTAATTAAAGTTGAGTTCAAAAAGGAGAAGGAGGAATTAATAAAGTTGTCAGATCGTGAAACTGAGCTCAATAAGTCTGAAATTCAGCCAAGTCAGGGTATGCTAGAAACTCCTTTAAAGTCAGTGGAGATGCCAAGTGGCAATGTGGAGGCTCCAAATTGGATGCAATTACTGTTTGCTAAACTTGAATCACATCATAAATAACTGAGAGATAGTAATAAAGAACTAAAAAGTAGGATTCAATGCAGTAATAAAGAACTGAGGGATAGTAATAAAGAACTAAACAGTAAGATTGATTGGTGGGGTCGATAGGTCATATCGACCATCATTAACACCATCTTTGGACTCTTATTGCTCTACCAAGCCTCCATGTTAGTTTTTAGTTCTGTTCTGTATCTCAAGCTGTGTACACGTTTTATGACTAACTACAAAATATATCTCTATGTGGAATTTAATGGGGATAGTTATTGCATTCCACCAATAATAGTATCCCTTTCCCATACTGGTGGCCACAAAGTTTCTACATCTTCCACAATTTCCAGGCCAGGTGTTGTAAATCAACAGGTTAATATAATAGAGGGAAACATTCCACGTGGGAAAAATATATTTAAAAACAAAGATGATGTGACTTACCATACGAAAGCGCTGGCAGGTCGATAGAAACACAGACAGACACATACATACACACAAAATTCAAGCTTTCGCAACAAACTGTTGCCTCATCAGGAAAGAGGGAAGGAGAGGGAAAGACGAAAGGAAGTGGGTTTTAAGGGAGAGGGTAAGGAGTCATTCCAATCCCGGGAGTGGAAAGACTTACCTTAGGGGGAAAAAAGGATGGGTATACACTTGCACACACACACATATCCATCCACACATATACAGACACAAGCAGACATATTTAAAGACAAAGAGTTTGGGCAGAGATGTCAGTCGAGGCGGAAGTGCAGAGGCAAAGATGATGTTGAATGACAGGTGAGGTATGAGTGGCGGCAACTTGAAATTAGCGGAGATTGAGGCCTGGTGGGTAACGGGAAGAGAGGATATATTGAAGAGCAAGTTCCCATCTCCGGAGTTCGGATAGGTTGGTCTTGGTGGGAAGTATCCAGATAACCCGGACGATGTAACACTATGCCAAGATGTGCTGGCTGTGCACCAAGGCATGTTTAGCCACAGGGTGATCCTCATTACTAACAAACACTGTCTGCCTGTGTCCATTCATGCGAATGGACAGTTTGTTGCTGGTCATTCCCACATAGAATGCATCACAGTGTAGGCAGGTCAGTTGGTAAATCACGTGGGTGCTTTTACATGTGGCTCTGCCTTTGATCGTGTACACCTTCCAGGTTACAGGACTGGAGTAGGTGGTGGCAGGAGGGTGCATGGGACAGGTTTTACACTGGGGGCAGTTACAAGGATAGGAGACAGAGGGTAGGGAAGGTGGTTTGGGGATTTCATAGGGATGAACTAACAGGTTACGAAGGTTAGGTGGACGGCGGAAAGACACTCTTGGTGGAGTGGGGAGGATTTCATGAAGGATGGATCTCATTTCAGGGCAGGATTTGAGGAAGTCGTATCCCTGCTGGAGAGCCACATTCAGAGTCTGGTCCAGTCCCGGAAAGTATCCTGTCACAAGTAGCGCACTTTTGTGGTTCTTCTGTGGGGGATTCTGGGTTTGAGGGGATGAGGAAGTGGCTCTGGTTATTTGCTTCTGTACCAGGTCGGGAGGGTAGTTGCGGGATGGGAAAGCTGTTGTCAGGTTGTTGGTGTAATAGTTCAGGGATTCCGGACTGGAGCAGATTCGTTTGCCACGAAGACCTAGGCTGTAGGGAAGGGACCGTTTGATGTGGAATGGGTGGCAGCTGTCATAATGGAGGTACTGTTGCTCGTTGGTGGGTTTGATGTGGACGGACGTGTGAAGCCGGCCATTGGACAGGTGGAGGTCAACGTCAAGGAAAGTGGCATGGGATTTGGAGTAGGACCAGGTAAATCTGATGGAACCAAAGGAGTTGAGGTTGGAGAGGAAATTCTGGAGATCTTCTTCACTGTGAGTCCAGATCATGAAGATGTCATCAATAAATCTGTACCAAACTTTGGGTTGGCAGGCCTGGGTAACCAAGAAGGCTTCCTCTAAGCGACCCATGAATAGGTTGGCGTACAAGGGGGCCATCCTGGTACCCATGGCGGTCCCTTCCCTACAGCCTAGGTCTTCGTGGCAAACGAATCTGCTCCAGTCCGGAATCCCTGAACTATTACACCAACAACCTGACAACAGCTTTCCCATCCCGCAACTACCCTCCTGACCTGGTACAGAAGCAAATAACCAGAGCCACTTCCTCATCCCCTCAAACCCATAATCCCCCACAGAAGAACCACAAAAGTGCCTCACTTGTGACAGGATGCTTTCCGGGACTGGATCAGACTCTGAATGTGGCTCTCCAGCAGGGATACGACTTCCTCAAATCCTGCCCTGAAATGAGATCCATCCTTCATGAAATCCTCCCCACTCCGCCAAGAGTGTCTTTCCGCCATCCACCTAACCTTCGTAACCTGTTAGTTCATCCCTATGAAATCCCCAAACCACCTTCCCTACCCTCTGTCTCCTATCCTTGTAACCGCCCCCAGTGTAAAACCTGTCCCATGCACCCTCCTACCACCACCTACTCCAGTCCTGTAACCCGGAAGGTGTAAACGATCAAAAGCAGAGCCACATGTGAAAGCACCCACGTGATTTACCAACTGACTTGCCTACACTGTGATGCATTCTATGTGGGAATGACCAGCAACAAACTGTCCATTCGCATGAATGGACACAGGCAGACAGTGTTTGTTGGTAATGAGGATCACCCTGTGGCTAAACATGCCTTGGTGCACGGCCAGCACATCTTGGCATAGTGTTACACCGTCCGAGTTATCTGGATACTTCCCACCAAGACCAACCTATCCGAACTCCGGAGATGGGAACTTGCTCTTCAATATATCCTCTCTTCCCGTTACCCACCAGGCCTCAATCTCCGCTAATTTCAAGTTGCCGCCACTCATACCTCACCTGTCATTCAACATCATCTTTTCCTCTGCACTTCCGCCTCGACTGACATCTCTGCCCAAACTCTTTGTCTTTAAATATGTCTGCTTGTGTCTGTATATGTGTGGATGGATATGTGTGTGTGTGTGAGTGTATACCCGTCCTTTTTTCCCCCTAAGGTAAGTCTTTCCGCTCCCGGGATTGGAATGACTCCTTACCCTCTCCCTTAAAACCCACTTCCTTTCGTCTTTCCCTCTCCTTCCCTCTTTCCTGATGAGGCAACAGTTTGTTGCGAAAGCTTGAATTTTGTGTGTATGTATGTGTCTGTTTGTGTTTCTATCGACCTGCCAGCGCTTTCGTATGGTAAGTCACATCATCTTTGTTTTTAAATATATAAATCAACAGGTTATGCGCACGACGACATGGCTACCTCACCCAACACTTTGTTCAAAGATTTGGAGGCCCAACTACGACAACCAGGCCACTCCAATCCTTTGACAACAGCCGGCTCTCCACTAATCGACAGTGATTCATGATCTCCAACCAAGTTAACCTCAAACTTTGTTCTACAATGGTCGAGTGCTACACCGTTAAGTCAAACAATGAACTCAGGTCTCGTGTCACTGGACTGTGCTCGCCAACACATGAAATGTGAAGTGGATAATTTTCAGACTGTGTAACTACCAATCGATCATGTAATGTTTAAAGTGATCTACATTCACACATTTACTTTGTCTCTCAATGGGCCACAATGTTGGTTACAGTCATGCCATATGCAACGGCGCCATTTGTGCAAAATGCACACGCTATCAACCTATTCCGGTTTTGCCTCACTCACAAGCTAACGATGGACATTTTTATGCACCAAATTCCCCTTGCTCACCTACCAGACTTTTTTCTCAGTTTTTCGGTCGTGTGGGCTCGAGCACATCTTATGGTGCTTCGCCTTCCAGGAACCTTTTGGCGCAACAATGTTATCTTCAGCAAGTTTCACCAGTAATTTATAGTCTGACCACACGAGGTGTGTTCCCAATGTGTACAGAAAACTCAAACTGTTGTCACACAAAGTACCCCCTCTACCAACCCCCCCTCCCCTCCCCCCACATCCATGTGGGGCCCCGATTCCAACCGTTCAGACACTCGCCTCTCCCACAGTTCCACCTCTGTCTGCCGCACTGGCCTTTCGCATCATTTCCAAGATGGACAATTTCAAATCTGTACCTCTAATCTCCAGTCCAGTTTATGGGGCCACCACACATGTTGCACAACCTCTCGTTCCCACGGTACCAACCGTGCCAGCCGCGTCATGTTTTCGTGACATGTCAAGGACAATGCAACCTTCTGTTGCTTCGGACGTGCTTGCCATTAACACACCTATGCCTATGGTGCCAGGGTGCAGTAATGCTGCTCCTACCAGAGACCAGCAGGCCTTCCAAGATACACCAAGGCCAATTTTGTCCCAATCCACTGGCCGTCTGCTGAAGCAGGAGGACAACCCCGTATCATGGTTTGCACTTGTGGAGTATCTGTTCAAGTTACATCATGTGTCTGACGAGAACTCTAAATTCCTATGTCTCGTCACGCACCTCCATGATCACTCAGACTTAATTTGTGATCTACTCCTCTCACCACCGCCTCCACCAAAGTACAAGTTTGCAAAGATAACAATATTGAACCGACTCGCCTGCTCACCACAAGAATTAATCATCAAGATCTTGTACGAGGAGCACTTGGGAGACCGAACTCCATCACAACTCTGGCGCCGCCTTCAATTACTTGTGAGTGAACATACAATGCTGGACATTACTCTGTGGGCCCTGTAGTCCGCGAAGTTACCTACTGACCTACAGAATCACCTGCTCTCATCTTCACATTGCAGACCAGCTGTATGCAGTGCTACAACAACACCAACCAACACACCACTCACCACTGGTTGGCACAACTGCTCCTGTTTACCGGCCGTCTGAGGGCAGAAGCAGAGCTCTCTCCACCTCCGAGCCATGTACACCGCCTGGCAGTATCCGCTCACTGTCTCCTCTATCCGAGCACTCAAGAATCGCCCATGCACCATACGTGGCAGTATACATCCCAGAACAAATCAATGAGGACAAGCCTCCTCCACTGCCACAATCGCCATCACCACCACCTCTGACTCATCCGTAGTGTTGGTTCCACAAGATTTTCGGCGATGATGCCAAGAAGTGTTGATTACCTTGCCACCACCCAAATGCTGACCGCAGGATCTAAAAGACACCGAGCCCTTTGGGGAACCTCACAGGCGTCTTCACACATTGCGCTCCGTCCACTCATCCACCCACCCGAGTGGTCATTTATACGTGACCGAAATTTCGTCATGGCTCACCTTCCTAGTTAACACAGGCCCTGACATGTCTATCATACCCTCATTGTTGGCTCCTCTCACCTTTTCACCGATGAGGTCACTTCTACGAGCTGTCAACGCATCAACGTTACAAACCTCAGGCTCTGTCAAAGTTACGGTGCACCTATCTCCTTCTCTGTGTTTTCTGTGGACTTTCTACATTGCTGACATCGATGAATCAATCCTCAGTATGGATTTTTTGTCATATTACAAACTCTCTCTGAACGTAGTTCAGGGCTCAGTGCTATATCATCCCACTAACACTCAGATATTGTGCTCCCGCACTTATGTTCCATGTTCTGTTTCTCTTGTGACATATGAGTTAGTATGCGAGTGCTCCGCTCTTGCGGGTGACATTGTGACCTGCATCACTAACCTACTGTCAGAATATGACTCAGTGACACAACTCTGCTGGGAAAACGACGAGCTGAAACAATGAATAGCACACACACTTACAACGAGCTCGTCACAGCTCGTACCTCGCTGCTGAAACTGCAGTCCACAGTGCTGCCACCTAATCATGTATCTCCAGCAGACACCAACTTGGACACTCAGCTGGTTAGTCCAAAAACATTAGTTGTGTGTGACGATTCGCATCTGCTAGACATTGCACCCCTGATGCGCTCACCACATTCAGTGCCATGTGTTTTAAACAGTGTGTCTAATGACAGTCGCACATGATATGACCATGCCCACCATGCAGGCAGCTGCCCCGCATGTTGATAAACATTCCCCGTCTCTTGCGCACCAGCCGCGTGACTCGGCAGCCATCGCTGTTCCCCACATGACACCAACACCTCTCTCGCCCACACCGGTTACCCAAGGCAAGGCTGAAGACAGACATTCGCTGCATGTCCCGACCACTCCATGCTGCGCATGCACCCAACCTCTCCAAAGAAGCACACTCCACACTCACGTAATTGGCATGTGACTTTCGTGGTGCATTTTCCCACTCGCGCTAACGGTTACACCTCATCACACTCCACTCGTGCAAAAACCTCATGTCAGGACGTTGCTCAGGCTCATGTGCAATTCTCAGTTTCTTCTGTCACTGATGGAATGACGCACAAGATAGTTAACACTGCTGGCCCTCCTATTAGGCACAAGGTTAGACGCCTCAACCTCATTAAGTTGTGCGTAGCCCAGCAGCAAATTAACGATCTTTAGGAAGTAAGTATCCTGAAAATGTCGGACAGCAACTGGTCTTCACTGATTCACATCGTCACTAAACACGATGGTTTTTTCTGAATGCGTGGTGACTAGAGATGCTTAAATGCTTGTACCGTCATGGACAATTACCCAGTGCCAAAGATAAATGATTTCTCTCGTATGTTACCAGGCGCCGCAATCTTCAGTGTTATTGACTGTAAATGTGCCTATCATCAGATTCCCATAGCACCGGAAGACATTCCAAAGACAGCAATTATCATGCCGCACGGTTTGTTCCAATACAACTTCATGCCATTCGGCCTGAAAACCGCGGCACAAACACGGCATCGTTTCATTGACTCAATCTGACGACAGTTTGAGTTATGCTTTGCATATCTGGATGACATACTCATTTTCAGCAACTTGGCTGAGGAACACTAAAATCATTTATCCAAGGTCCTCCAGACCTTCAACTCCAACGGCATTGAGGTCAACAAGGACAAATTCCAATTGTGCCAATCTTCTGTCACATTTTTGAGTTCCACCGTCTCCATAGATGGAATACAGCCTCCCAAATCCTGCATGCAGGCCATCACATCACTGCCACCTCCTGCTACTTACAAAGAACTCTGACATTTCTTGGGTACAATAAATTACTACCATCGGCATGTGCCCTCTGCCGCCACCGTGCAGGCCCCGCTGACTGACTTGCTGTCAAGCAAACAGACTTCAGGCCTTAAACTAGTTTGCTGGACTGAATCCATGCTGGAGGCCTTCGAGGCTCTAAAATCTTCCTTAGCTCACACTGTGACACTCTCCCATCCCGACCTGTCGCCTGAGTTGTTCATCACTACGGACGCCAGTGACATTGGGGTGGCGCCAGTACTACAGCAACGCAAAGCCAACATGGTTTCTGCCTTTCATTTCTTCTCTAAAAAACTCTCTACAGCTCAGAAGAAACATTTGATAGGGCTCCTTTGGTGGTCTATGAATCCATCAAACACTTTCACCCCGGCGTCGAGGGCCATCCTTACTTCATCTTTACCGATCACAAAGCACTAGCAGACCCCTTCTGCAACCCTCCCAAGGACCCACCCCCTCAGCATTTCTGCCACTTTGATTTAGTATCTCAATTCACAACAGATGTTTGCTACATCAGAGGCACAGAAAACGTCCCTGCTGATTTTTTTCTCACATCAATACTGTGTCACGCATCATTGACTTATCCAACCTGGCCACTCTCCATGCCTGTGACAAGGAATCTGAAGCTCTCCTCGTAGATCCTCAAACATCTCTTGTGCTTACCAAAGCCAAGTTCCCTGGCGTTTGGACAAGGTGTGGTGTGATTCTTCTACTGGCACCCTGCGGCCATTGTTCCCGCCCACATTGTGCCGGCAAGCCTTCAGCACCTTGCATAACCTCGCTCACCTTGCCATCCATGCCAGCACATGGCTCGTACCAAGCATTTCATTTGGAAAAATATTAAACGGGACTGTCAGACCTGGGAATGCAGTTTCATCTCCTGTCAAAGCAACAAAATCAGCTGCCACACCTCCCCTCCACTAGGCAAGTTCGACATTCTGCAAGGAACATTTCATCATGTACATATCGACCTTATCAGTCCACTACCACCATTGGAGGGCCACAAATATATTCTCTCCACAACTGACTGCATGTCTTGCTGAGTGGAAGCTGTTGCTTTACCCAACATCACCACTGAAACCATGGCCGAGGGTTTCATCTCCTCATGGATTGCCAGGTTCAGTTGCCGACCATCATCACCATCGACCAAGGTCAGCAGTTTGAGTCTGCTCTGTTCACCATTTTATGTAACATCTGTGGTCTTAAAAAAATTCATACAATAGCCTACCACCTGCAAAGCAATGGGTTACTTGAACGGTGGCACTGCACCCTCTAAACTGTCCTCAGGTGCCATGACTTTCTTTGGTCTGAGGTGCTTCCATGCATGTTACTCAGTCTCCGTTTGACCTTTAAACCAGACCTACAGGGAACCACCTCTGAATTCGTTTTCGGGGAGAACCCAGTCCTCCCAGGGGAACTTATCCTGCCTCAAGCACCTGAGGATTCTCCCCCCCCCCCCTCCCAGATTTCATTAGTCACATGCACATTCACTTCAAACATTAAACATGCATGGCTACACCCGCCTATCAGCCATTCCCCGCCGGACACTTACTTGCCAACCGTCCTCAACACTTGCTCCCACGTTATGCTCAGGGATGATTCTGTTAGATAACCCCTGCAATCACCCTACTTTGGCCCCTTTAAAGTACTCCGGCGGGGCGAGACAACGTTCAACATTATGGTTAAAGATTGTCCTCAAACTGTTTCATTGCACAGGACAGGCTCAAACCTGCTTTTGTGGACTCCGACACCCCTCTGCCGTCTCAATCGGACCCTCCTGACAACTTTTCCGCCACAGAGCCTCAAAATACTTTGTCTCATCCCATGGTGCTGTTTTCTCCAACCCATGATTCATTGTTGCCATTTGCAGGTTTTCCAGGCACGTCGCCATCCACCTCATGGGTGGGTTTTGCCACCACTTAACCGAGTGCGGAGACTCGCTCTCCCACATTCAACCTGTGCTGCAACGTGCCACCACACCGCTCGGATGATGTGTCAATCATCACATTCGATGACCGTGTGCTCGGGCTTCTAACAGACACCACATCCTTGCCCACCAACGGGCAGTTAAATGTCAGTGTAGTGCATAGCCTGCCCCTCCCCCGTGAGTGCAACCTGTCAGAAATTCGCGTGTTCATCTTCTTGGACGTCTTGATCTGCATTTGGGGCGGGCACACCTGCACCATGCTGCAGGCCATTCCACATACCTGCTCTCAGGCCAGCCAGCACATCATCCGGCCCCGCTGGTTGACTGACTGTGAGGTGGACCTGCCGCCAATCACTCCGCCTCCGCACTCCGCCTCGACCGAGATGGAAATCCCGGTCGTGCACCTGCCACCTCGCACGATTACTACCGATGCTGACGCCCACATGAGCTCCACTCAAGCCTCACTCCAAACTGCAGGGGAGGGGAGGTGGGGTGAAGGGCTGTGTGGTGTTGATAGGTTGTATCGACGATGATTAACACCATCTTTGGACTCTTATTGCTCTGCTGAGCTTCCATGTTAGTTTTTAGTTCTGTTCTGTATCTCAAGCTGTATACATGTTTATGGCTAACTATGAAATATATGGGGATAGTTATTGCATTCAGCTAAAAATCATATCCCGTTCCCATGAGTCTAGTAGCAAAGAACTAAAGGATAGTAACAAAGAACTGAAGGATAGTAATAGAGCATTAAAGGACGATATGACCTCAAAACTGAATAGTTTAAATTATAAAAATTGATGCTAATCACGATGATCTGCAAATCAAAGTTGGGCAACAACTAAATATATTGTATATTACTTCCAAAAGCGAAATTAGCAAAGTTTGCAAAGATTTCAAAGATGCAGATGAACTTCTGCAAGGGAGGTTGTAAGAAAGAGTAGGCAATGAATCCAAACTTCATTTTAATTGATTTGAAGAAGTAACTTTTAGAGTAAATGCTTGTCAGAAAGATATTAAGAAAGTAAAATCTGACTGTGTAAAATTTTGTGAACATGTTGATAAAAAGACTCTCTGACAGGGTGGAAGCAGTAGAATTACAAGCTGAAGAACTAAATACTAATATCATTAACATAGAAAATAGAGTAACTTCTGTTACTTCCTGTAATACTACTGCATGTGGCTTCAGTTGACACTGCTTTCATTGGATGTTGTCAGTTTTTACATTTTGATCCTGGCAAACAAATTCACCCATTAGAGTTCTGGAATGATTTTGAGGATGTTTTGCCTAACACATGGTCAGAGAAAAATAAAATTTCTGTCATAAGGAGTCATTTGTCAGGAGATGCTATGTGATGGCCAGCTGACATTATGAGAAGATGCAAAATTCTTTCTGAATTTAAAAATTAATTTCTTAATGAATACTGATCACACAACAAACAAAACGATGTTTTAAGAGAATTTTGGAGTGGCAAAAAGTTTGCTCCAGGATGTGAGTCAGTAAAAGAGTTATCTAGGAAGTGGGTTTCGTGGCTGTCACAGAGCTAAGTTTACATGTATTTGAGGCATTTGTCATCTCAGCTCTTTATACCCTATCTGCTAGGTATGATCAGGGCCAGTTATTACCTGTGCTTCTTATTAGAAATCAATCGTTTTGTGTGTGTCTTGATTGCCCAGTGGTAATACGGACACTTTTGCCAATAAATCAACAGAAGTACTAGGTAAAGTCTCAAGTACAAATGTCGGCATAGTTTTATGTGGAGAAATAAACACAAATTTCATGAATAAAATGAGTAACACTTTCATTAATATCCTTCAGAGTTTTGGTGTGCCCCTATTGGTTAATAGTGTGACAAGGGTTACTACAGTGACTGCATATGTAATGACCATGTGGTTACAAATATAGACAGGGAAAATAATGGTTTAGTTGCAAAAGATCTTGGACTGTCAGACCATTTCTGCCAAATAATAACACTAAAATAAGGTATGGAAAAAATTCGTTAACTGCATGCTCAGATTTATCAGAAAACAAAATCCAAGATTTTTGAAGAGACATCAGAGGTGGGATTGAGGTATATAGAAAGACCAATGTAAATGCAAAATTATCTAAATTCTCAATGATATTTAAATTGAACTTTGTCAATAAGCTTTATTTTCATATAAGAAGTAATAACAAACCAGTCATAAAACATTTAAATGTCACTGCTGGTCATTTGAGATAAAGACACCAAGAAGGACTGCAAATAACAGAATTTTACCCATTGTAACAATATTACAGAAAGGATAATTGCTACTCACCATATAGCGGAGGCACTGAGTTGCAGATAGGCACAACAAAAAGACTGTCATAAAAATAAGCTTTCAACCAACAAAGCTTTTGTCAAATATAGAAGACACACACACACACACACACACACACACACACACACACACACACACAACTTGTGTGCAGTGTTGCAGAGTATCAGGAGTGATGCAAGAAGTATTGACCACCACAGAGATACTGCACAGCAAAGCAGTATCCCAAGCTGCCATTGATATTCTAGGAAGAAGCCCTGCTTCCTGTAGTTCCAAGGTACCACTGCCATGTCTCTGCCCTGAAATAGCATCAGAAGAGGCCAGGAGGACAACTCTGTTTCATGTTGGATCCTGCCCACTTCCAGGAAGTTCCTCTCAAAGTAACATATTGTACTGCCTACTCACCATGACACAGCCCATATCAACCATTGGGGAGTGAAGAGACTTCCATCTCCTGTGAACTGTGCCTACGTGTCAACGCAATCAGAATGGTGTCAACAAGTGTCTATGGATGTGTGTTTTCTAGTGAATGAAGTGAAGTCACAGTACAGGCCATTGTGAACTTCATTCGATTCAGTAATTGTGGCTCATTTAGTGTTCTGAACTGCAAGTCCATGTGTGGTGTTGCATTGTTACAGCTGAACCTGGTGAGCAAATATAAGTTTCATTGTAATTAATAAAGTAGTACTTTTTTAGAGTGTTCTAATTAACTGTATTATTACTAGCCACCTCATTGTCAAAGAAGTCAAACACAACAGTGTGTAAGCTATGGCAAATACAATCTGTCAATATCTGTTAGCCTCCCAGCCTCCACAGACAGGTAGGTCCATCATGATACTGTACACAGAACTAGATCTTGTCTGAAAAGATGACAAGGTGCCACTCATGTATTCATTATTATCATTGGTTTACCATTGTTTAAAAGATATGTCTTCATGGCAGTTTTTCATATCAACATCAAGGAACCCATACTTGAGGCTGACCTTCTAAGACATTTCCACCTCACCCCTTATCTGGCACTTAGAACTCTTCTACATTATGATAATGGATGTTGTGTAACTAAGATCACTGGCAGTCCACTGCCATCCTTGCTTTCCATCTTCCACAAACTCCAATGACAAATCCTTCTTTCTGCCAACACACAAATAGGATCAACAAATACTCTGAGACTGCATGGCATCATCATTAAAATTGCAATAAATCTTTAAACACTACTTCTCCATCAAACAACAAACACTTTGCCTACGTGAAGAAAACCACTCTATATGTGGTAAAATTTGTGCATCTATGGACAAGCTCATGGATGCATGTGTATACTTGGAGCAGCTCACTAGAGAATAACCTCATCATTCTGACATCATCACCATGAATGAGTCAGTGATTGTGGGGGACCTAGCAACAGTTAGATGTCCACCATCAGAGCGACCTGCGCCATCTATACTAGCCCCAACACAGGGCAGTCCAATGTACCCTTCTGCAGGTGCCTGTGCACCTACTGTCCTCCACTCCCCAACCTAAACAGATTTGCTTGTGCATACAACATGCTATCCACAGTGGAACTCTCCATACAATCAACACTATGCAGGTCCCCCCAGTCAGACATAAGGTGCATTTTATGAACTCCAGATAAACTTTGCTTGGACAAGTTGGTTATAGAGGAATTATTACAAGCCAGTATCATCAGACAGTCCAATAGTCCTTGGGTCTCACCCTTTTATCTTGTAGCTAAGAAAGATGACACATAAGGAGTGTGTGATGTTAGTCGGGCTCTCAACACCCACACTAACCCACACAGTTATCCATTTCCAAATATTCATGACTTTAGTTATAGTTTAGCAGGCACCTCTGTAAAAAAGCTCATTTGGATTTTACAAACTTCCTTACACCTACATCAACATAGACACTCCGCAAGCCACCATACAGCAAGTGGTGGAGGATACCCTGTGCCACTACTAGTCATTTCTTTCCCTGTTCCTCTTGCAGATAGAGTAAGGGAAAAAATGACTGCCTATATCCCACTGTAAGAGCCCTAATTTCTCACATTTTACCTTTGTGGAACTTATGTACACTGTATGTTGAGGGCAGTAGAATCATTTGGCAGTCAGATTTATGTGCTATATGGGCTCAAAAATGCAGCACAGACTTGGCAGGGGTTCACAGACACAGTTCTTTCAAGTTTTCCTTTTGCTATACCTACTTACAATTAGATGATATTTTAGTTCTCTCTACATCTCAGTATGAACATGATGAGCATCTCAAACTAGTTTTCAGTACCTTATACAAACTCGGTGTTGTAGTCAGTGACAATAAATGTCAATTGCTACAGCTAGTAGTTACCTTCCTTGGACATTCAATGAAGGCATATGACTTATAACACAATGGACTGAGATCATTAGTCAAATACCATGACCATGGAATTTTCAGGATGGGCTGGTAAATTTTTATCATAAACATCTACCTTGGGCAGGTGCCATCTAGACACCACTGCTAAATGTATTAGCAGGCAAGCACACAATGAGCAAAAGAGACATTCAATGTACTTCTCAGTTGCAACAGGCATTTGAGAAAATTATAGGTTTCCTTTCTCAGTCTGTGGCATTAGTACATCCACTACCCACTGCAGACCTGTCCGTTACCTCAGATTTGAGTGATTCCATGATTGGAGCTGTTCTCCCACAGTTAATAACAGGAATAAAACAACCACTACACTTTTTCCAGTAATTTTTGGGTCTGCAGCTGGGTTCCATCAACATTCTGCCACAATATTTCAGCCCAGAGATGTCAGGCCATCCTCAGGTGAGTAGACAAAGTACTGAAGAGACCTGATGCAGTCATGGTATTTACAGCAAATTCCATGCACGCGAATCATACTGGCCATTTACAGTGCATGTGTTAGGAGGTGACATGCACGAGGCAGCCAAGTTGAACAGTCCACAAACGCTGTGTAGAACACAAAAGACACACCAATCTGCGACAACCTTTAAAATCAGCAGTGGCAGAAAATTGCATTTCCATAGGACTTTCAATGTAATACAACAACACCAAAAATTTAGCACCAGTTTCCAGCTTCTGGGACTCTGTAATTAAAGAATCCATGGAAATACATCTTTCTGATAATTTAATGATTTGTGACAATGGCTTTCAACTTGATAAAAATTGGAATCCTATTATTAAAATGATGTGGTCACAACATAATCGGCATGCTCAGTCAATACTTAGTGATTAATTTGTTCTTACTTCACCACTGAGGGCAACACACACAACTTGGCTGCCTTGTGCATGTCACCTTCTAATGCATGCACCATAAACTGCCAGTACAATTTGCATGCACAAAATTTGTTATAAACACCATGACTGCATCAGGTCTCTTCAGTACTTCGTCTACTCACCAGAGGGTGGCCGGATGTCTCTGGGCCGAAATATCATGGTAGAATGTTGATGGGATCCGGCTGCAGACCTGAAAATTACTGGAAGGAGAAATATGCCAGGAAAATTTCAGAAACCGCCATACTTCTTTCCCAAAAAGTTGACTTACACCCAATGTATGTGATCTTTCACAGAACCCAAAGAAATACTGGTCATATGTAAACGCTGGTTAGCAGCACCAGAGTTAGTGTCCAGTCCCTAGCGAATCAGACAGGAACTGGAACTGAGGATAGCAAAGAAAAAGCTGAAATACTTCACTCCATTTCCAAATGTTCCTTTACAAAAAAGACCCAGGAGAATTACCCCAATTTAATCCTCATACCACTGAAAAGATGAATGAAATAAGTATTAATGTCAGTGGTGTTGAGAAACAGCTGAAATTGTTAAAATATCCTCTTCTAACTACTATCTATCACAGATCCCGTGAACAAAAAACTGAGCCCAGTTCTCGGAAAAAGGCACAGGTCATACCTGTCTACAAGGAGGGTACTGGAAGAGAGCCACAAAACTACCATCCAACATCCTTGACATTGATTTGTTGCAGAATCATAGAACATATTCCAAGGTCAAACATAATGAGGTATCTTGAACAAAATGACCTCCTAAATGCCAACCAGCTTGGATTCCGAAAACATCGATCATGTTAAACCTAACTCACACTTTTCTCATGTGACTGTGAAAGCTTTGGATCAAGGCAGTGAGGTACATGCAGTATTCCTTGATTTACAAAATGCATTTGACTCAGTACCACACCTGCACTTATTGTCAAAAGTATGTTCATACGGGATATCAAGTGCAATTTGAGACTGGATTGAGGACTTTTCAGTAGGGAAGATGCAGCATATTATCTTAGATGGGGAGTCATCATCAGATATAGAAGTAACTTTGGGTGTGCTGCAGAGAAGTGACCTTGCAGACAATATTAACAGTAAAATCAAGCATTTTGCAGGTGATGCAGTTATCTGTAATGAAATGCTATCTGAAAGGAGCTGCATAAATATTCAGTCAAATATTGATAAGATTTCAACATAGTGCAGAGATTGGCAACTTGCTCTAAATCTTCAGAAATGTAAAATTATGTACTTCACAAAATGAAAAAACATAGTGTCCTATGACTATAATATTAAAAAGACACTGTTGGTATCGGACCACTTATACAAATGCCTGGGTGTGACACTTTGTACGGATATGAAACTGAATGATCACATAGGTCAAGTGATGGGTAAAGTGGGTGGTAGACTTCACTTTATTGATAGAATACTAGGGAAGTGCAATCAGTCTACAAAGGAGATTGCTTACAAATCATTCATGCAACTGGTTCTAGAATATTTCTCATGTGTGTGGGACTCGTACCAGATAGGACTAACAGGGGATATTGAACGTATACAGAGAAGGGCAGCACAAATGGTCACAGGTTTGTTTAATCCTTGGGAGAGTGTAACAGAGACACTAAAGGAACTGAACTGGAAGACTGTTGAAGATAGACATAAACTATCCTGAGAAAGTCTATTTACTGCAATCCCTTATGTACCACTCACATAGGGATCGTGATGATAAGATCAGAATAATCACTGTGTGCACAGTGGCATTCAAACAATCATTCTTCCTGCACTTCATACATGAATGGAATAGGAAGAAACCCTAATAAATGGCACAATGGGACGTACCTTCTGCCATGCACCTCACAGTGGTTTGCAGAGTATAGATGTAGATGGAAGTGGATGGCAGGGAATTTTTGGTAGTGTGCAAAGCAGTACGGCACTTTAACGATATTGTGGAAAGCAGGTTGCAATACTGTGAAAGATTGTTACCCAAGGCATTTCTACCATTAAGCTTATATTGTGCAGTTCACAACAGATGTTCGACAGTTTCATTGCACAGACACGGCCATGCCACATTACCTCTGCAGGATCAACACACTCTCACAATGGATAATGACTATGACAAACTAGCAGAAGCACAATAACAGGGCACACAATTATACAAACTCTTACATGAAACTAAAACCAGGTTACACAGAGAATGCCACACTATCCACAGCTCCTCAAACCAACTACTATGTGATGTTTTACAGAACTGTCTTTGGCCCCTGGTACCTCCCAACAAGTGGACACTCATCTTCGATAAACTGCAGGGGTTGCCATGTTCACAGATTTGTCCGACAATGAAACTTATCAACTTAGCACTTTATGGGAGCAAATATAAAAAGAGATTATAAAACCAGGATGCAAGCATGTGCTGTTTGTCAACAGCCTAAAATAGGATGGCACATGTAACCATGTTGTTGTTGTTGTGGTCTTCAGTCCTGAGACTGGTTTGATGCAGCTCTCCATGCTACTCTATCCTGTGCAAGCTGCTTCATCTCCCAGTACCTACTGCAACCTACATCCTTCTGAATCTGCTTACTGTATTCATCTCTTGGTCTCCCTCTACGATTTTTACCCTCCACGGTGCCCTCCAATGCTAAATTTGTGATCCCTCGATGCCTCAAAACATGTCCTACCAACCGATCCCTTCTTCTAGTCAAGTTGTGCCACAAACTTCTCTTCTCCCCCACCCTATTCAATACCTCCTCATTAGTTATGTGATCTACCCACCTTATCTTCAGCATTCTTCTGTAGCACCACATTTCGAAAGCTTCTATTCTCTTCTTGTCCAAACTAGTTATCGTCCACGTTTCACTTCCATACATGGCTACACTCCATACAAATACTTTCAGAAACGACTTCCTGACACTTAAATCTATACTCGATGTTAACAAATTTCTCTTCTTCAGAAACGCTTTCCTTGCCATTGCCAGTCTACATTTTATATCCTCTCTACTTCGACCATCATTGGTTATTTTACTCCCTAAATAGCAAAACTCCTTTACTACTTTAAGTGTCTCATTTCCTAATCTAATTCCCTCAGCATCACCCGACTTAATTTGACTACATTCCATTATCCTTGTTTTGCTTTTGTTGATGTTCATCTTATATCCTCCTTTCAAGACATTGTCCATTCCGTTCAACTGCTCTTCCAAGTCCTTTGCTGTCTCTGACAGAATTACAATGTCATCGGCGAACCTCAAAGTTTTTACTTCTTCTCCATGAATTTTAATACCTACTCCGAATTTTTCTTTTGTTTCCTTTACTGCTTGCTCAATATACAGATTGAATAACATCGGGGAAAGGCTACAACCCTGTCTCACTCCTTTCCCAATCACTGCTTCCCTTTCATGCCCCCCGACTCTTATAACTGCCATCTGGTTTCTGTACAAATTCTAAATAGCCTTTCGCTCCCTGTATTTTATTCCTGCCACCTTCAGAATTTGAAAGAGAGTATTCCAGTTAACATTGTCAAAAGCTTTCTCTAAGTCTACAAATGCTAGAAACGTAGGTTTGCCTTTTCTTAATCTTTCTTCTAAGATAAGTCGTAAGGTCAGTATTGCCTCACGTGTTCCAACATTTCTACGGAATCCAAACTGATCTTCCCCAAGGTCGGCTTCTACCAGTTTTTCCATTCGTCTGTAAAGAATTCGTGTTAGTATTTTGCAGCTATGACTTATTAAACTGATAGTTCGGTAATTTTCACATCTGTCAACACCTGCTTTCTTTGGGATTGGAATTATTATATTCTTCTTGAAGTCTGAGGGTATTTCGCCTGTCTCATACATCATGCTCACCAGATGGTAGAGTTTTGTCATGAGTGGCTCTCCCGAGGCCATCAGAAGTTCTAATGGAATGTTGTCTACTCCCGGGGCCTTGTTTCGACTCAGGTCTTTCAGTGCTCTGTCAAACTCTTCACGCAGTATCTTATCTCCCATTTCGTCTTCATCTACATCCTCTTCCATTTCCATAATATTGTCCTCAAGTACATTGCCCTTGTATAAACCCTCTATATACTCCTTCCACCTTTCTGCCTTCCCTTCTTTGCTTAGAACTGGGTTGCCATCTGAGCTCTTGATATTCATACAAGTGGTTCTCTTCTCTCCAAAGGTCTCTTTAATTTTCCTGTAGGCAGTATCTATCTTACCCCTAGTGAGACAAGCCTCTACATCCTTACATTTGTCCTCTAGCCATCCCTGCTTAGCCATTTTGCACTTCCTGTCGATATCATTTTTGAGACGTTTGTATTCCTTTTTGCCTGCTTCATTTACTGCATTTTTATATTTTCTCCTTTCATCAATTAAATTCAATATTTCTTCTGTTACCCAAGGATTTCTATTAGCCCTCGTCTTTTTACCTACTTGATCGTCTGCTGCCTTCACTACTTCATCCCTCAGAGCTACCCATTCTTCTTCTACTGTATTTCTTTCCCCCATTCCTGTCAATTGTTCCCTTATGCTCTCCCTGAAACTCTGTACAACCTCTGGTTCTTTTAGTTTATCCAGGTCCCATCTTCTTAAATTCCCACCTTTTTGCAGTTTCTTCAGTTTCAATCTGCAGTTCATAACCAATAGATTGTGGTCAGAATCCACATCTGCCCCAGGAAATGTCTTACATTTTAAAACCTGGTTCCTAAATCTCTGTCTTACCATTATATAATCTATCTGATACCTTTTAGTATCTCCAGGCTTCTTCCACGTATACAACCTTCTTTTATGATTCTTGAACCAAGTGTTAGCTATGATTAAGTTATGCTCTGTGCAAAATTCTACAGGGCGGCTTCCTCTCTCATTCCTTCCCCCCAGTCCATATTCACCTACTATGTTTCCTTCTCTCCCTTTTCCTACTGACGAATTCCAGTCACCCATGACTATTAAATTTTCGTCTCCCTTCACTACCTGAATAATTTCTTTTATCTCATCATACATTTCATCAATTTCTTCATCATCTGCAGAGCTTGTTGGCATATAAACTTGTACTACTGTAGTAGACATAGGCTTTGTGTCTATCTTGGCCACAATAATGCGTTCACTATGCTGTTTGTAGTAGCTAACCCGCACTCCTATTTTTTTATTCATTATTAAACCTACTCCTGCATTACCCCTATTTGATTTTGTATTTATAACCCTGTAATCACCTGACCAAAAGTCTTGTTCCTCCTGCCACCGAACTTCACTAATTCCCACTATATCTAACTTTAACCTATCCATTTCCCTTTTTAAATTTTCTAACCTGCCTGCCCGATTAAGGGATCTGACATTCCACGCTCCGATCCGTAGAATGCCAGTTTTCTTTCTCCTGATAATGACGTTCTCTTGAGTAGTCCCCGCCCGGAGATCCGAATGGGGGACTATTTTACCTCCAGAATATTTTACCCAAGAGCTATTATTCAATCCATAAGTGCTGCTTTCAGTATGTCCGCCTAGACGTCGATGGACCCCTCCCTGACTCAGGTAGTTTTCGCTTAAGCAACCGGCCACAACATGGCTTGTCATGCACACCCTTGTGAAGCGGAGGTCAATGGATGCTGTCATCTTCCTCCTCCATCCCACCCCCCTTGCTCCTTACCCCCCCCCCCTTCCACCAGTGCTCCACACTACCAGGAGGGGGGGGGGGCGGGCTAATCTAGTGACTCAGCAGCAATATCATAAGCTAAAACTTGGTTTGTTCATTGTCACATTTAAAAAAAAAGAGATCCTGTTCACCCACAAAGTAATTTGTGCTATGCACAAAGCTTTACCTTCCAGTCATTATTCTACCACCATTTGAAATTGATTTCCATGCAATTCCCTTGAGGCATATGACGTATTACTGCAAAATATTCAACTAACATGTAAAAAATTGTTTTTGTCTATACTTGAGTCCAAGGACTAGCCAGTAAATTCCTGTTTCAGGCTCCATGTGGGTTATATACAATTATATACAACATAACTTCTTCCAACCTCACGTATGTGGATGATACGATCCTGTTGGCAGAAAGTGAAGAAGAATTGAGAACACTCTTGCTGAAGGTGAAAGAGAAAAGTCAAAAGGCCGGTCTTAGGCTGAATGTGAAGAAAACTAAAATTATGGCAACTACACCTACCAGTTCGTGGGATAGAGCAGGAGAACCATGGAGGTAGTGACCACAATCAGTTATCTCAGTTCCCAGATCTCTGCTGATGGCAACTGCAGCCATGTAATCCGGAGACACCTCTTGCTCGGTAGACAGGCAATGTCAAACCTTGACAAGGTTATAAGGTCCAGAGAAATAACACTAGCAACAAAGATACATATTGTGAGAGCTATGGTATTTCCAGTAGTGATGTATGGATGTGAGACCTCGACCATTAGAAAGGCAGAACGGCGAAGAATTGAGTCCTTCGAATTGTGGTGTTGGAGGAAACTTCTTAGAGTTCCATGGACTGCAAAGAGAACCAACAGACCAATATTGAAGCAAATAAAACCAGATTTCTCCCTGGAAGGTCTAATGTTAAAACAGGAGCTGACCTCCTTTGGACACACAATGCAAAGGCATGCCTCGCTGGAAAAAACATTAATGCTGGGGAAGATTGAAGGAACTAGAAGAAGAGAACATCAGAGGATGAGATGGATCAATGGCATCACAGAAGCAATGTGTTCCAACCTGGAAGGTCTGCGGGAGAAAGTGCAAGTCAGGAAAAAGTGGCATGATTTGGTTCACGGGGTCACGAAGAGTTGGAACCGACTAAACGAATAGAGAGAGAGAGAGAGAGAGAGAGAGAGAGAGAGAGAGAGAGAGAGAGAGAGAGAGAGAACTTCTTCACAATTTCAGTGCAGTAATGTATTCATTTAAAATAAGTATTATATTAGTTATATTACATGTTTATTACCTTATAAATAAAAAAAATTAATTTTAAATTCAGTGCATTAGTATTTGTAAAATGATTCTTTCATATAGTGTTCATCAAAAAAATGACATTCATTCCACTTGGAACCTGTGGAAGGTGCATTAGCTTATTTGTTTCAGCTGTAAATATTTGTCATGTATTATTGTTTTTCTGACATGTTCTACATCCTGGAGGATCTCCTCACTATGGATCAATTGCAGCGAAAGTAAATCTAATCTACATTCATACATGTGGACATTTTGTTTGATATGCATAAGTATTATGAGTATGTGTAGCCTGGAGGCTACATATTTTGTGCACAACAAAATATTTTCAGCAAAAAGTTAAGTTACTTAAGCCAAAAATCCACCCAGTAGCTTTTTTTTCTTCCAGAGGACAACTTCCTTTGCCCCAGCAGCTTTTCTGCCAAGTGTAAGTCTGTATGGAAAGGGGATAGAATGCCATAAGCATTAAATATTTACTCACACAATCCTTCGGTTTCCAAAGGAAATATAGAACTCTTACCAATTTACTGCAGAGCATTTTTGTGTGGGTATTCCAGGATAATTTTCTGCCCATGTAGATGTCAAAAAAATTTTACAAAGGGCTTGAGTTCATTTTGTCCATTATTAATATATGTAATATTAAAGAGGATTTTTTTGTTATTTAATGCCAACCAATTTTTGTGGGACCAATGAGCAGCCTTTTCCATAATGGAGCTGTTCAGTTGCTGCGTCTTTCACTTCATTCTGTGATGTGATGAAAGTTGTATCATCAGTGTGCATCTCGGATTTTTATGGCAGTATGTTAATTAGTTAATCAATCAGTTAGCTAGTTAGTAACATGTTCCATGGATCATTTGCACGATAAATTGTAATGATGTGGTATGAGTCATTTTACCTACATATTGCAGCTTAATTTTTAAAGTTTTTTTTGTTTAAATTTGTACAGATGTTTGCTTTAGTTTGCTTTCAAATTTTAGTTTGCTGCCTGTTCGACATTTTATATCTTTGGGTAAGTGATCAAATATTTTTTGTTACACTATTGTGCACCCCTTTTTGAGCTAAAGACAACCTTAATGTGGGGTAATTAATATCATTTTCCCTTCTGATATTGTAATGACGTGCCTCATTGTTTCTTTTGAAATGTAGTGGATTGTTTACAACAAACTTTGTGAGGAAATAAATACACTGTGAAGCAGTAGTCAGAACACCCAACTCCTTAAACAGATGTGTACAAGATGATGGTGGGTGAGCATCACTTATTATTCTTATGGCACATTTTTGAACAATGAACACTTTCTTTCTGAAAGATGAATCACCCCGAACATTATTCCATGTGACATTATTGAATGATAATATGCAAAATATGTCAACCTACTGGTTTGCATCTCCCCAAGATTTGTAATGATTCTAAGTGCAAATGTGGCTGTACTAAGATTTTTAGGAATTCCTAAATGTGTGCTTTTTTATTTTTAATTCTCATCAATATAAACCCCTGAGAATTTGAATTTTCCACCATATTTATTATTCCCTCAACATGTGTTACACTTATCACTGCTATAATACTTCTAGATGTGCAGAACTGAATACATTGTGTCTTCTTAAAACTGAGGCTGAGAATATTCACAGAAAACCAGTCAATGATACTTGTATACTTATAAGAACTTTGTTTACTATTTCCCCCGTTTCTATATGTATGCTTGAATTGATCACAATACTAGTGTCATCTGAAAAAAAACTAATTTTGCTTGTTGTTTATTATACGGAAGGTCGTTTACATATGAGGAACAGTAGTGGATCTAAGGTTAAACATTGGGGAACCCCATATGCTATTTCTCCCCAGACAGAATTATGTCCCTGGACTATATTGCTTGAATTATCATTCTTTTGGTTAAATATGGCATTATTAGTTTGCTGGATGTACAATTACCTTCATAAAACCTCAATTTTTCTAGGAGAATATTGTGATTTACACAGTAAAATGCGATAGATAGTTTGCAGAAAATATTAGCTGGAGCTATTTTATTATTTAATGCTCGTAAAATTTGGTGAGTGAACATACAAATGGCATTATCAATAGAACAACTCTTCTGAAATAAAAACTATGGAGGATATTATTGTTTTCCAAGGTGAGATTCTGTTCTAGAATACATCATCATCTCAAAAACTTTGGCAAATTATATCAACCCAGTGCGACAGGTTGGTAGTTATTGACATCTCTCTTCTCACCCTACCTACAGAAGGGTTTAACAACTGCATATGTCAATCTCTCTGGAAAAATGCCTTGAGTTAGAGATTCATTACATGTTTCAGATAAGACTGTGCTTACTACATGCTAACAAATTTTAGTAATGTATTGGAAACATCATCAAATCCAGATGCGCTTTTATTTTTGAGAGAATGTATAATCTTCTTAATTTCAGCGGGATAAGTTGGTAATACATTCATTTGGGAAGGCCATTCACTTAGACAATAAATGAGAAACGTGGGAGCCCATATTTTATTGAAAGTCAATTGCTTTATGTAATCTAACAACAACCGTTTGCCATCTGTTTGTCAAATACGACCCAAGTAGTGCTATTTCTGTTTTAATTATTCCACATCTTTCCAAGTTTCTCAATTACAATGCTATGTGAGACAGTGTCAAAGACCTTCATTTTATTAGTGTATAATTTTCTATTCTATATAACTCAGAAGAAAATATGTATTCTTATAGCTATATAAAAAAATTGATTGAACTTTTTACAGTGTTTTAAGGCCATACATTGTTGGTTGTAATGTTGCTGTCTCAAATGAACGGAATGGCATCATCATCTTCGTGTATTCGATGCATACTTTTTTTAGTTCCATACCCAACACTTGTTTTACAATTTTTTAAGTATTCTTTAATAATAGCACCTGCTGCATATCGCTTTCATCTTCACTGAATGCCTAAAAATCGAATTCCCAAATGTGTAGGTCTCTGAATGTCATATTATCGATTCTAAACAAACCTACTTTGTGTTGAATATCTTTGAAATATTGTTGTTTCTCTTTCTGGGGAAGTTGATAAAAGCTGCCAACTGCTGATGTGGTGAAACGTGTGCAAGTACTTAATTTTTCCATGAGTTGAAGTACACATTCCTTGAAGTGCAATTACTGGTGCCGCGAGCTATTGTAAGTGTTGATGATGATTAGTATTAGTATAAAGCGATGAAAGGTGTTAGAAAAGTTAAATATATCTACGTGTTAGGTGGATGTGCATGTGTTCCGACTACCGGCTTGCCAATTGCCTTGTATGTTGTAAGTACGTGTCGTACCGGCTTGTTGTAATGGGTTAATTTCATGGTTGTACAGGCGTTTTGTAATTCTGCAAGCTACCTACTGTGGGGAATTCCAATTTGTTTATATGCGTGTGTTTGTACATTGTTTGCAGCTTCCACTTACACAGCATTTCTTCTTGAAATTCGAACATCTGGCTAGAGAGATCGTTGATTATTAGCCCGGGGTTGGAGTATAATTCTGAAATATAGCGTGTACGGTGCAGGAATATTGCACGTCACCAGAAAAACATCACTACCTACTAGAAGGGAAGAGAGTGGGAGGTGGAATGAGATACTCCTCAAAGTTTTGGAGAAACCAAGTATCTATTCATGTCTACATTTTCGGTTGTGCACCACGGTGACGATGTCAGAGGCTGATTGTATGGCCTTATGGGTTTTTGGTTTGGTACCAACATCCGGAGTTGTATACCTGGTTGAGCTGACTATACATTGTTAGACAAAAATTCACTTAGTTACGGTGTTTTGGGAACACTGTTTTTGTGTCTCTTGTTGGTTGGTTATTGCATTGATTTCAAGAAGCTCCCTCAGGGTGAATTGTTGACCCATTATATACATGCTGTCTTTAGTCACCCTTACTGAGTACTCAGTCTTACTGTACTTCTTTTGAGCTGAAATATATATCAAACTACATTATATCATGTATCTCTTACGCTTCATAAAAGTAATGGGAGATTTCTCAGTATGTTTATTTATTGGAATTTCTTATAACTTTGTGGTGCACTGACAGACATAGTTTGCAAACAACAGCGGGGCAATGAAAGATTTCTTTTTTTTACGTTAAGTATCTGCTTTAAACGACTTAATTTTGCGCCAGTTTATTTGTAATGACCATTCCTATGGTGTTTTGCTGGAAATCAAACATTTGTACTGAATCAAAGTGTTAAACTCCTTGCAATAGAAATGCTACAAAGGGAAAGTAAGAGTTCTTCTGTGGTTTACTACATACTAAGTGAGGTGAAGCAGTTTTCTAATGAACAATGCCACCCATCATTCTATTCTTCAAGTTGTGATGTCATATGGTATCTGGAATGTTTTTGTTTGTATGTTTCAATTGTTGACCTCCGTTGTGTGTGTGTGTGTGTGTGTGTGTGGGTGGTGTTCCCCCCTTACAATGTCATTTGGTGGTTCTTGTTGAAAGTGCATTTTTCAAAAGGCCAATAGTGTATAGGTAGGCCTGCAGTTGGCACTTCGTTGAGGGGAATGATGTCTTTGTTTTGTATATTATAGATATAGGCAAAAAGGTTTTTTTTATTATTTTTTTTTTAATGTGTCATTTATTTCATCCAGAGGTTATTCACAGTAAGATTTCCTATCTCAATAGTTCAAAGCTGAACACTTTAGGCCTATATAAGAATAGGGTAGTTATATTTGTGTCCCTGATAAAAACCCAATTTACTCACTTTGATCCCATATTTTCAACTAGTGTTGTGAGCTAAACCTCAGATGTAAAATTTTTTTAGCGTTAAAATTTAATGTTAAAATTTGTATCTGTCCATCTGTTTAACGAAGAGCATAATTCTCACTGTGGTTGTTAAAGGAGCTTATATGCTTGTGCGCATTGTTTCAGCATGTTCATTGGTACTTTGTATAGCCCTGCAGATTTTACATTGTTTCGTGTTTCTACAGTATTACCAACTTTGTGATCTGTGGTTGATAATAACATCAATGCACTTGGTGTATATTTACGTAAAGGTGTTATAACTGTTGTAATTTCTCTGCAGTACGTGGAAAAATAGTCAAAACTTACAAAATGCGTATTTTATATTAGTTAACACCAATACTTATATGTATGTTCTTATGTAATTGCCTGTCCCTGTTTTGTGGTAGTATCCTGTAGCTTCCCCCCTCAGCAGTTAGCACCGTGCTATAAATAATTTGTGCTTGAGATATAAATTTAAGAGTTATTGCTTACTCTCACTATTCTAAATGAAATTGAGGATTTTGAGGGTCTGAGATGACTACTACTCATTGTGGTGTGCTAACGAGAACTCAGATGTTTGATGCATTCTGCACAGAGGGTGCATAGTGTACTTTGTGGAATTGCCAAAGTGTTCTCTGCCTTTGTCTCACATCCAATGCTCTATTTCTTGTCTGTATACTGGTGATACTGGTGTTTGGTGATCCTGTGGTGTGTACCATATTGGATACTGTTAATGTTTTGCTGACTCCTTCTTGTAAAGTATTATATTTGCATACAATGAACACTACAGTAGTCAAATATCCTGACCATAGCCTACCTAATATCAAAACACATAGTAAGGCTGAATGTTATGCATGCATCCTGAAGTGAATCAACATCAATTCAGTGACTGAACTGTTGTACAGAATATTTAGTATTCATCAATGACTCAATCGTTGCACAAGTGTGGGCTTTGTTGTTTGGCTCATTTTCTTTCTTGTCATGGAAGAGAGAGGAGGATTAAGGTTTAACCTCTTATCATAGAGCTGTCTCATCTGGAATATTTTGTTGAGAAGGAAAGTGAATGAAATGCCTGCCTGACAGTCACACTTTAACTTTTCTGTGGTTTCCTTGACCTGGAATAATGTGTTGCTGCTAAATGGGTCCTTATTATCCCACGAAACACAATTTTTTTTTAGATTAATACTCTGTAATAAAATTAGCATTTTATGTAGATATCCACATAGCAGCAGTCAAGCTGTAGTTATTGAACCCAGTCACTGATGCAAATTATAATTATATGTTGAATATTCCTTTCGGATTTCCATTTACATTGCTTCAGCACACACCGAATTGCCCAGCAATCTGCTGCAAAATCTCAGCTTCAGTATCACTCCATTGTACAATCATATACAAGCTTCTTATCTCTCTCTCTTTTTTACACAATGCAGATTGTGATAACACTTTTATATACCATTATTGCACATCCTGCTGCAGTAGTACAACATACCGAACCAAAAACAATGTATCTTGGAGTTACCTTTAATGTGGTTAATCATTGCAACTATAGATTTTTCTTGATTCACAAATATTAATAATGATGACATGTCAAATATGGCATGTTAGCTTTTAAGGGGTGATATCGAGATGACAGCTGTTAGATTGGGTGAAAGAAGCAAATCACAGTGGGCACAAGGGACACAAGTCAGCCAATCACCGCTAACAAAGGACGTATGATCTGGTCAGCCAATCACAAATTGACTTCTTTGTTGGATAAGCATGTAAATCAATATACGTACAGCATGGAAACTAGTAAAGCTGTACCTTCATATATAATTTTGGTTGCAGAAACCGTTTTCTCTGGGGATGTGATTAACATGGGAGCTAAGACCACAGTTTAAATTGCTGTGGGTGAAGTAATGACATTTCTATTCTTGGTTGTGAGAAATGTTTGGCCATTTTTTTCCAAATATGTTGCTGTTTACAAAATCACGATTTCTGACGGTGTGATCAGGTTCGGAAGTAATGGCGCAGGTTAAATTGTTCCGAGTGAAGCGGTGACATATACATTTTTCACTGTCGCAAATATTTGTATGTTTTTTCTGAATATATAATGCTTTCTGAGATTGTGGCAAGGCAGGCACCAAAGAGAACAGCTTCAGTTGTCACAAAAAATCTGGTTTTAGTGACTGATTGAGCTGCAGCCTAGCAAAGTGTAAGATACATTGGGAAGGTAACAGTTTTGTTGTGAATTGATGAAAGTAACAGATTTGAATGTTTGTGGAGACAGATTGGCCGGTAGATTAGAGTGCACTAGTGAAATTTATAATATTGCTTGTAACATGTATTTGGCAATTTTTTCCCTGAGTATGTCAAGATTTCGTAAAATGTGGTTGACTGTGAGCCAAGAACACTGCTTAAATTGCCCCAGCTGAATATTTGTGATGATCAATATTATAATATTGTTTCTTATAAATATTTGGTCTTTTTTCCCAGAATATATTGTGATTGCTGGGGGTGTGTATAGACAAAACCCTTTGAGCACAGCCTAAATGGCTGTGCGTGAAATGAGCGGCAATGATATTTGGGAAATACGGAAGCGTCCGGTCCCGCCCGTCTGCTTTGACCCATGATGTCACAAATATGATGGAAACGACCGTAAACCACGTTTCCAATATGGCGCATATAAAGTCGTTACATACACATTATGAGGACGAAAATACAGCGAAAAACACACACACACACACACACACACACACACACACACACACACACACACACGTTCCACAAAAAGCCTAATGACACTAACGGGACATGCGCGGGAAATAGGGGGTTTTTGGGTGGGGACAAACTAAATATAAACAAATTTAGACACCCACCCCATACAAAACCACGCAAAAGACGAAAAAAACCAACATCACAAAACTCCCCAAATACCACTAAACACAATATCATCTGGAATCGGACACTTCCCTTGACCTATATAACTCAACAGCAGCTTCCGACCCCATTAATTGGGATCAAACACTTCCCTTGACCTATATAGCTCAGCAGTAGCCCCCGATCCCATAAATTAGGACGTAACACTTCCCTTGACCTATATAGCTCAAAAACATCTCCCGATACAAATACCAACATTCACAGCCACACATTGGGTTCAAACACTTCCCTTGACCTGTTATCCTTACGACATCTCCACATACAGCCGTCCATGGACTGAGATGCCGGAACTTTAAGTAAGCCTCATTTCTTCACGACTTCATCCAAAAATCCGAATAGTTAAAGAAATTTTATTAGAGGCAACGCACTGTCCCCCATCATAGCCGACAGCCAAAAACTGTTGACCCTGTCGGTCATATCCATACCTACCAGAGACATAAAAAAAGCAATTTACCAAAATTCACACACGACGCCACACTCGCAAACTAAACCCAAAACATCACCTAACACACCACCAGAGAGCACCATTGATTGGATCAAAACAACACCTACAAACACACCACTCTCACAAATTAAATTCCGCACTGTCGTGACGTCACACACCACAACAGCCTTACGTCGCGGGTCAAAGCAGACAGGTGGGATCGGACGCTTCCGTCGACCCGATATTTCTGTTGCTGCTTGTCACAAATATTTGGCTCTTTTTATCTTCTGCCATCCTGTTATTCCCAGTTGCTTGTAATAATCATGTGTCCTGTGTTCTGATTGACGGACAGAAACAAATTGAGTCTGCAAATACTATTTAAGTGCCTTAAAAGCTAACGTGCCATATTGGGTGGATTTTGTATTTATATTTGTGTATTATATAAATATGCTGTTTCAGTGATACATCACCTTTAATGTATCTCCAAAACACATTGTTTGTACAGGGTGTTTCAAAAATGACTGGTATATTTGAAACGGCAATAAAAACTAAACGAGCAGCGATAGAAATACACCGTTGGTTGCAATATGCTTGGGACAACAGTACATTTTCAGGCAGACAAACTTTCGAAATTACAGTAGTTACAATTTTCAACAACAGATGGCGCTGCGGTCTGGGAAACTCTATAGTACGATATTTTCCACATATCCACCATGCGTAGCAATAATATGGCGTAGTCTCTGAATGAAATTACCCGAAACCTTTGACAACGTGTCTGGCGGAATGGCTTCACATGCAGATGAGATGTAGTGCTTCAGCTGTTCAATTGTTTCTGGATTCTGGCGGTACACCTGGTCTTTCAAGTGTCCCCACAGAAAGAAGTCACAGGGGTTCATGTCTGGCGAATAGGGAGGCCAATCCACGCCGCCTCCTGTATGTTTCGGATAGCCCAAAGCAATCACACGATCATCGAAATATTCATTCAGGAAATTAAAGACGTCGGCCGTGCGATGTGGCCGGGCACCATCTTGCATAAACCACGAGGTGTTCGCAGTGTCGTCTAAGGCAGTTTGTACCCCCACAAATTCATGAAGAATGTCCAGATAGCGTGATGCAGTAATCGTTTCGGATCTGAAAAATGGGCCAATGAGTCCTTTGGAAGAAATGGCGGCCCAGACCAGTACTTTTTGAGGGTGCAGGGACGATGGGACTGCAACATGGGGCTTTTCGGTTCCCCATATGCGCCAGTTCTGTTTATTGACGAAGCCGTCCAGGTAAAAATAAGCTTCGTCAGTAAACCAAATGCTGCCCACATGCATATCGCCGTCATCAGTCCTGTGCACTATATTGTTAGCGAATGTCTCTCGTGCAGCAATGGTAGCGGCGCTGAGGGGTTGCCGCATTTGAATTTTGTATGGATAGAGGTGTAAACTCTGGCGCATGAGACGATACGTGGGCGTTTGCATCATTTGGACTGCAGCTGCAACATGGCGAATGGAAACCCGAGGCCGCTGTTGGATCACCTGCTGCACTAGCTGCGCGTTGCCCTCTGTGGTTGCCGTACGCGGTCGCCCTACCTTTCCAGCACGTTCATCCGTCACATTCCCAGTCCGTTGAAATTTTTCAAACAGATCCTTTGCTGTATCGCTTTTCGGTCCTTTGGTTACATTAAACCTCCGTTGAAAACTTCGTCTTGTTGCAACAACACTGTGTTCTAAGCGGTGGAATTCCAACACCAGAAAAATCCTCTGTTCTAAGGAATAAACCATGTTGTCTACAGCACACTTGCACGTTGTGAACAGCACACGCTTACAGCAGAAAGACGACATACAGAATGGCGCACCCACAGACTGCGTTGTCTTCTATATCTTTCACATCACTTGCAGTGCCATCTGTTGTTGAAAATTGTAACTACTGTAATTTCGAAAGTTTGTCCGCCTGAAAATGTACAGTTGTCCCAAGCATATTGCAACAAACGGTGTATTTCTATCGCTGCTCGTTTAGTTTTTATTGCCGTTTCAAATATACCGGTCATTTTTGAAACGCCCTGTAGTAAGGTTTATTGGGCTACAGTGGTGGGAAGACTGATAATGGTATATGAAACAATACACAGAATGCATTTATATTTTATGAGTAAGACCTAGAATAAATGCAAACACTTGATTGAAATGGGAATAGAACACAGTAGCAGTTGAAAAGGCAGCTTTGAGAGATGAAATAGCGAATGTAGCCTAGAAGATCAAATGTGGAAAGAGACAAGATCTAGTAGAAATTCTTGGATAAAACAAGGGATATTGAATTCAACTGAGGAAAGGAGGAAATATGAAAATGCAGTGGACAGTACATATGTCTAAAACATGAAATTAACTGAAACATTGACAGAAAAGAGAAGCTGTGTGAATATCAAAATCTCAGCTGACAAGCCAGTCCTGAACGAAGACTGAAAGGTGAAACGAATATTGGGCAAGTTTAAAGCACAAGCATCACAGGCGACTGCTTGTGGCGCCAGGTTGAGAGGGGTATCAGAGGCGCCACTACTGTAAAATTTCTATGCAGGGGGGTATCATTTGCAGTGGTCACATGGGCACCAATCTGAGAAGTGTGCCAGCACCACTCGTGTGCAAGATTTGTACACAGCGTGTATCACAATTAATAGTGAAACCCAGTATGAGTGAAAATGTATGAAATAATAGGAGGGAGATGGCAGGGGTGTCAGATAAGTTGCTTGTGCAGACAAATGTTTTTGAATCGGAATTGAATATATACTGAAGAGCCAAAGAAACTGGTACACCTGCCTAATATTGTGTAGAGCCCTCGCGAACATGCAAAAGTGCCGATGTAGCATGGACTCAACTAGTGTCTGAAGTAGTGCTGGAGGGAAATGGCACCGCGAATCCTGCAGGGCTGTCCATAAATCTGTAAGAGAACAAGGGGGTGGAGATCTCTTCTGAACTGCATGTTGCAAAGCATCACAGATATGCTCAGTAATGTTCATATCGGGATAATTTTGTGGCCAGTGGAAGTGTTCAAATGCACAAGAGTGCCTATGTAACAATTCTGGACACGTGGTGTGTCGCATTGACGTGCTGGAATTTCCCAAGTCCATCGGAATGAACAATGGACATGAATGGATGCAGGTGATCAGACAGGATGCTTACGTACGTGTCACCTGTCAGACATATCAGATGTCCCATATCACTCCAACTGCACAAGCCCCCCACAATTACAGAGCTGCCTCCAGCTTGAACTTCTTTTCCACTGATATGCAGGGTCCATGGATTCGTGAGGTTGTCTCCATACCCACACACGTCCATCTGCTTTATACAATTTGAAATGAGATTCGACCGACCAGGATACAAGTGTCCTGTCATCAGTATTCACTGTCGTTGAAAGACCCAGGCAAGGCATAAAGCTTTGAGTCGTGCAGTCATCAAGGCTACATGAACGGGCCTTCGGCTCCAAAAGCCTAAATCAATGATGTTGTGTTGAATGGTTTGCATGAGACACATGTTGATGGCTCAGCTTTGAAATCTGCAGCAATTTTTGGAAGGGCTGCACATCTGTCATATTGAACGATACTCTTCAGTTGTCATTGGTCCCATTATTGCAGGGTCTTTTTCTGCCCGCTGCGACGTCGGAGATTTGATGTTTTACTGGATTCTTGATATTCATGGTAGACTCGTGAAATGGTTGTATGGGAAAATCCCCACTTCATCGCTACCTTGGAGACGCTGTGTCCCATAGCTCGTGTGCCGACTGTAACACCAAGCTCAAATGATTTTGGTCTCGATAACCTGCCATAGCGGCAGTAACCGATATAACAACTGCACCAGACATTTTTTGTTATATATGGGGGTTGCTGGCTGCAGTGCCGTATTCTGCCTGTTTACATGTCTCTGTATTTGAATACACATGCCTATACCAGTTTCCTTGGCACTTCAGCATACATATGGACTATACAAAGGAAAGAAACTTAGCAACGCTATGGCAAGAGAAAATAGATGAAGAAATGAGATAGTACAGTAAGCGTTTGACAGAGCATTGAAACACCTAAGCTAAAACAAGGCAGCTGTCTAAATGAAATTCTCTCTTGTGAATCTTGGGAGAGCAAGATATATGAGAAAATACTCACACATTCAAGAAAAGCATACTAATTTCAGTTTCAAAGGAGACAGATGTGAGTATGTCCAAACTATCAGTTTAAGAATTCATTGTTGCTAAATGCTGACAAATTATTTATAGAAAAATGGAGAGATTGGTAGAAGGCAACCAAGGGGAGATCCGTTTGGGTTCCATTGAAGTACTGGAACACATGAGGCGATACTGACCCTACGACTTACCTTCGATGTTAAATTGAAGAAAGGCAAACTACGTTAATGGTATTTGTGGATTTAAAGCTTTGGACACTGTTGGCTAGAATATACTCTCAAATTCTGAAGGTATAAAATACAGGAAGTGAAATGTTATATAAAACTTGTTCAAGAACCGGACTGCAGTTTTAAGAGTTGAAGGACATAAGAGGGGAAACAGTATTTGAGAAGGGAGAGGGACAGGGTTGTAACCTTCTCCCAATGTCTTCCAGTGTGCACTTTGAGCAAGCTGTGAAGCAAGCCAAGGAGAAATTCAGAAAGGACATTAAAGTTCAGGAAGAAGAAAAGAGATTTTTATTTTTTATTTTTACCAATGACTTGGTAATTCTACAACAGATGGCAAAGGATAGGAGAGATCCACTAATCCAATTGTCTAGTGTCTTGTGAAGAGGTTATTAGATGAACGAATGAGGCCAAATTAACCTAAGTGATGCCAAGAGAATTAGATTAGGAAACAAGACACTGAAAATAGTATGAGTTTTGGTGTTCGGGTAGCAGAACAATTGCTGACGTAGAAAGGATATAAAATTCAGATTGCCAATAGCAAAAAAGCATTTCTGGAGAAAAAAATTGTTGAGCAAAAAATGGTTAACATTAACACATTCCATTCACATAACAGTGACTGCTGTGTTCTACAAAAATCTGTTAACTTTTTTGGCTTCTTAGTGTGGTCCTGCTTATAACATGAAGAAAAAAAGTAGATTAATGTTTGTTTCAGAAAGACTAATTGGTTTTGAAACCATCATTCTCAACTTCAGAACCACATTCTTCAAGTAGCACCGGAATTTTTACGTCTGTCAGATTGTATTCCATTTTATGACAAACTTTTGCAATCAAGATGACTACAGAAGCACACTGTCATCAACAAATGTGTGTGAACCGATGACACCTGTAATATGTTTTTCAAGTTTGGTATCACTTTATGAAAACAGGAACATCCATCTAACAGCTCTCTGAAGCACTGAAAGACAGAAGTCTTCTAGCCATCACTGCCCAGAGAGTCTTCGAGCACTGGCATGTTGGGGAAATCACAACATGCTCTTCAGTGCTTAAAATTAGACGGGTAGACTGGATGATTAAATGAAGTGGTTCTGAATCAAATCAGTGAGAAATTAATTTGTGTAAAACCACATCTTCAAGAATCAATAAGTTGTCGGTTAGGTAATGGAGGAAAGTGCCAGTGAATTGTGGAGGGAGACCAAGATTTGAATATAACAAGTGAGTTCATGTGGATGTAGATTTAGGCAGTTAAGCAGAGATGATGAGACTCTCACAGGACTGACTAGTGTAGAGCTGCAGCAAACCAGTCTTTAGATTGAAATCTGCAGCAGTGGCAGCAAGAATGGCAACCACCACAGATATAATTGCAAAGTGTCAACACAAATTATATATTATTGGCAAGAGTCATTGCCCCCACCCAAAAAAAATTCATTCCATAAATTAACATTGAAGCAAAATAAACAATGTTCTGTTCTCTCTCTGTTCACTTTCAAACATTTGTTCACAGACAGACAAAATTATTTGTAAATTAGCTCATGTTGATTGCTCTTTGTTTCTCTTTCCTTATAGGACAGTATGTGATGACTGCACATGCTGAAACATGTCACAATAAGGAGAAACAAACACATCATATATTTCTGTGTGAGACAAAGGTCTATCACAAATAAACCATCTGTGCTGGTTAGTACAGTTTCTGTAAGAGGTACCTATTGTACTCCTAAATTGTTGGAAATTTTTCTTCTTGTCCTTAATAATAATAAAGTGTAACCATTTTTAAAAAATTAGATACGCAGTAGTGCCTGTGAACATGATGTTCACAGAAAAAGAACTAGAGGTTGGATACAACACAGGGTATGTTTGTTTTGTGAACAACCAGTTTGATGTAGAAGGGTGTAATGTTATCAGTCAAGTTACAGATAATCAGTGTAACTAAAGAGGCTGCTCAGATCTACTCACAAATATGCTGGGAAATTTTCAACCATCAAAATGGAAGATTTTGTAATATGTTAGCTGTTACAAAAGCTTTAGAAGCACGAATTTGTTTGCAAATCAATTGGTCTCCTGTTGATTCATCCCACATTGGTAGAATTATTTGTGTTGAATTTTTTGCTGTGAAATGCTTCAGTTTTCAGACATGTGTCCACAAGTAGCAGTTATAATGACATAAATGTGTTCCTTTTTACAGGTCACCTTATAGCACAATGGGGCTACTTGTCAAGTCTCGTGCTTTTCGTATGTCTACGGATAAGCAGGAGACATTGTTGAAGCTGAGTATTTTATCTCTAGCAGCCATTCTATGTAAGTTTTGACAGTATACTCACATTAATTTTGTTTTGATTTTTTTAATTTTGCATTTTTGTGGAAACTTTGCAATGAATTCGTGTTTGTTTTTCATGTTTAAAAGAGCTTCATGTCTGTTTGGAAAATTTAGAGCGATCTGAAAAGATAAACATCCTGTGCCTGTGTGAGCACAACATAACCACAGGGTTAGATAAGTTATGTATGAAAGATTACACTATTGCAGCTTACTCATGAAGAAATAACATGGGGAAAAGAGTTGCTGCATACATTTAAGACAGAAGTGAAGTTCAAAAACACTGAGACTATTAGATTTGTAGTGATCAGCACAAAGACGTGTGCACTTGTGAATTAATGCTGAAGATCCCCACTGGGAAATTTTGAACTATTTGTGAGGAATCTGGATTCCTTACTGTGCTGTCCATTGTAGAGCAGGAAACAGTTAACAGTTTGGTCACTTCTGTGTATATTTGCTGAAGGATACTGATAACAAAAATGATCTGGAAACCTTATTTGGGCCCTAAAATTTGATCTCAGTAATTAACTTTCCATGATGGGTGGATAAAGACAGTAGGGCCCTAATCAATAATATTTTCTTTGATGAAGCTCAAAGCAAGAAAATAACTGTTTACTTAATAGCAAATATTGTCTCTGATGATGATGCAAAGTTAGCATAAATAACATAGCACCTTCCTGTGTGGATAGTCCTCACTGGAAATCAGTTAGAATAATTAATGACTCCCGGACAAATTTTTTTTTTTTAAGAATAATTTACGGGCAATAACATGGGATGTAATTTATAATGAACCAAATACTGCCATTAAATTCAATCTATTCCATGATAAATTCATATCATTATTTGAAAATAGCTTTCTGCATAAGCTTATCAGAAAGGACACTAAATCGCCATGTAAAAAAGCATCGATCGCTAGAGGTGTTAAAGTATTATGTGAAAGAAAAAGGGAAATGTATCTCTTGGCAAGAACAAGTAGGTATCCTTCAGTAGTTGCACACTGCTCAAAATTGCTAAGAAAGGTTATTTTTTAAAAATCAATAAACTTGCACCTAATGTCAGAAATCAGTACTTCTGACAACTGACTTAAGGGCACATGGAATATATTGAAACGAGAGCCAGGACAGCTAGCCACAGAATAGGACAACATCACTATTGAACTGAATGGAAGGGCTATAAATGATAGTTACAAGTAGCAAATGTGTTTAAGAATCATTTCTTAAATTTAGTCAAAAGCATAGGCACAAACAGTTCAAGAACAAAATCACAGCAGTATGTTGAAAATTTAACTTAAATTCAGTCACATGAATGTGTCCCCCAGCTTCTTCTTCTGCTATTAAAAAGAATTATACATTCTCTCAAAAATGAAAGCTCATCTGGTTTTGATGGTGTTTGCAATAGAACACTAAAAATTTTTTCTCAGGTAGTAAGCCCAGTATTATCAGAAACATGTAATGCATCACTAAATCAAGGCATTTTTCCAGAGAGGTTGAAATATTCAGTTGTTAAACCCCTCTTTAGGAAGGGCGAGAAGAGAGAAGTCAGTAACTACCAACCTGTTTCACTGCTGACATAATTTTCCAACATTTTTGAGATGATGTATTCTTGGCAACGATAATATCCCCCATAATTTGGATTTCAGAAGAGATGATGTACTAAGAATGCCATTTGTATGTTCATTCACCAAATTTTACGAGCATTAACTAATAAAATAGCTCTGGTTGATATTTTCTGCAAAGTATCGAACACATTTTACTGTGTGAATCATAATATTCTCCTAGATAAATTGAGGTTTTATTAAGGTAATTGTATAGTCAGCAAATTGATAATGCCATATCTAACCAAAAGAATGGAGAAAGTTGTACTTGGTAATTCAAGCAATATAGTCCAAGGACATAATTCAGATGGAAGAAATAAGGTCCACTGCTGTTCCTCGTATGTCAACAATCTTCGATATAGTAAACAACAAGCAAAATTAGTTCTTTTTGCAGATGACACTAGTATTGTGATCAATCCAAGCATACGTATAGAAACAGAAGAAATGGTAAACAGAGTTCTTAAAAGTATCATTGACTGGTTTTCTGTGAATATTCTCACCCTCAGTTTTAAGAAGACACAGTGTATTCAGTTCTGCACATCTAGAAGTATTACAACAGTGATAAGTGTAGCACATAATGGAATAATAAATATGGTGGAAACTTCCAAAATTCTCAGGGGTCTATATTGATGAGAATTTAACTTGGAGTTATTAAAACCTCTTAGTACAGTGACATTTGCACTTAGAATTGTTGCAAATCTTGGAGAGGTACAAATCAGTAAGTTGACATATTTAGCATATTTTCATTCAACAATAATGGAATAATGTTCAGGGTAACTCATCTTTAAGGAAGAAAGTGTTCATTGTTCAAAAATGTGCCGTAAGAATAATGTGTGGTGCTCACCCATCATCTTGTACACATCTGTTTAAGGTTGGGCATTCTGACTACTGCTACACAGTATATTTATTTTCTCGCAAAGTTTGTTGTAAATAATCCACTACAGTTCAAAAGGAACAATGAGGAACTTAACTACAATATCAGAAGGGGAAATGACATTAATTACTCCATATTAAGGTTGTCTTTAGCATAAAAAGGAATACACAATGCTGCAACAAAAATTTTTGGTGATTTGCCAAAGTGATATTAACTCATTTTTCTTAAAAAAAGAGGGAGAGAGAGAGAGAGAGAGAGAGAGAGAGAGAGAGAGAGAGAGAGAGAGAAAACTTGGAAATGTTCAGAATGTAACCGTATGTACAAATTAATTTGCAATGTGAATGTCAAATGACTTGTTCCACGACTTTAAGATCTACCGTGCAAAATGGTTCACGCAACATGTAACTAACCAAGCCTTTCACAAGGTGTGTATCTACACATGATCAACTTCCAAAGATAAAAATTTTACATTGTTTCACGTGACTGTCATTTGTTGACATTTTAATTTGGAGGACTGTTAGGGCAGTACCCTAACAAACACAGTAGCGGTTGTATTCTGTCTGGAAATTCCTGAAGCTGATGAAACAGTGCACTAATATATCTATTCCTGCTACGTGCTATGTAGTTAAAAGAGGTAAAGCATGTTCTCATTTTGTTTGCTTTGGTGGTGTTTTGTTGTTGACCAGGGATCAAAGTTAAAACTGTTGATTTCTAAATATTTAGCATAAGAAATAGCTTCTGGTCATCAGCTTTCACTACTTTTGATAAAAAGCAGTGGTCAGGATAGTGCAGTAGGCATGAAAATGTCTGAAAACTGTGTCGGTGCTAATGAAGCTGTTACGGTGTAATCTCACTTTTACTGCTGTTTGAAATGCAGATTGTATTGTGTGTCAATAAGAGAGCTGTTTGTTTTCTTTGTTTATCATGTTCCACTATGTCACCATTTAAACCAAATATAAGGGAACACACAAAGAACTTGTATAAGGATTTTAATCTTGGTTCTTTTGGACAGTAGTAGACTGTGCCTCAGCACTGAATTTAATCCTGTTCTCTCTCTCTCTCTCTCTCTCTCTCTCTCTCTCTCTGACACACACACACACACACACACACACACACACACACACACACACACACACACACACACAAGTCATCCACACTCAGCTGATACATTGTTACAGAAAGATTCTACTTTGTATGTAGAAAGAAAACCTAATCAATTAGTCTGCTAAACCTGCTCCTTTGGGTTTAAAAAGTAAATATTTGTAGCTAACATGGATGACATTCCACACAGTATACTCTTTTAGCACAGTATGTGGACTTGTAATATGTTTGTAATTTTAAGTTTATCTAATCTACACAAATGATAGAACATGAAGGCACAATATCACAATATATATGCTAATTTACAGCATCAAAATTTTAAGGTGTTGTTCTGTAAAATTGTAATAATTCCATTTTTACAGCATTTGCAACTAGATTGTTCTCAGTATTGAGGTTTGAAAGTGTCATACATGAGTTTGATCCATATTTCAACTACAGAACAACAAAATATTTAGCTGAGGAAGGCTTTTACAAGTTTCACAATTGGTTTGATGATCGAGCATGGTATCCTCTGGGGAGGATAATTGGAGGTAAGCAATATTAGCCCCTCCGGGCCAACCATTATGGATATTTACTTTTCGGAGGCAATACTGTTTGTGATAGCCTTTATCCTTCTTTTCCAAATCTACAATCTGCTTCAAATCTAGAATAATATCTTGCTGAATTTGTAAATTTCGTTGTGCCCTGCTATTAGGTCTGTCAGTGTTGTGTGTTTCTCAAGATGTCAAGTGAAAATTGCCATGTGAGTTAACAACTAATTGTAAAACTTTATAGTTTTTGTAATAAAATTGGAACCATTAAGGGTAGATTTTACAAACATTTTACTTGAGTTCAGTTTCGACCTTAGTTCAAGAAACTGAACTGTGATCAGGACTAAGTGCCGTTGCATAACACTAAACTTTGACACACTGAAAAAGAATGATCAATGTTGATCTAAATTGGCACAAAACACGCTTGACAACTGCACTATAATCAGCTATTGATATAATTACCACACTTTGACTGCAGCTATTACCCATGCATTGTAAATACAAAGCAACAAAATGGCCTGAAAATAAGTTGCTGTTGACTTCAATTCATAGAACGCACAGACAAATTGTGACTGGAAATGTTTGAAAATTCAGAATGACAATATTAATAAAAGAACCAAGAAAGCATTCACAAATGGCAGGGTGTAATTTTAAGATGCACTTCACACTTGCTGTATTTCATCCCCATGTAATTAATGTACTGTGTAAACTGGGGCAAAAACAGTATCAGTCTTCCATGGTTGTGAAATGCATAAACCTGGAAGTGGTAATTTCATCATGCTTATTGTTATGGAAAATGGGCAGAAGCTAATTACAGGCCTGAAGCCACAATTTATTGTTATTTCCAATGCTATGATGACAATCCGGATTTTATATGCGGTGGTTTGTGTGCATTTTATATGCACAGATAAATTTTTTGAATCAATTTGCTGTGTAAAAGGAATTCATGATATTATTTTTTTATATTCTTATTCATTTCGTGTTTTTAATGTGGATGCAAATAAACACTGAATGTTGCAGTTCATTCAGAACACCAGTAAATGAGTAGATGAATTTTTCATTTGTGTAACCTTAATGCCCGTAGTTGCCTTTGAATTCCTGAAGTTATTTTTGTTCTGTTGTCGCAACTACAAGAAAATGTGTGTTATTTCATCAGATGCATTTCGCGTTATTGAGGTAAAGCATCATGAGTGGTCTGTAATTAAAGATATTTGCAATTTGATTTTTTTTTCTTTTTTTGTGTTAAAAGTACTCTCAGAAATGAGTAGAAGACAGTAACTTCAAATTAAAATATTGTTCTCATTGATGACAGTGGAAATGAAGACAATAGGAAAGAGCGTTTTCATTGAGTTGGAAAGAATGATAGTGTAACGCAACTGACAGTAATAAGACACATATTTTGAATTAATAATAACTGAAACTCTAATTACAGGCAGATGCACAACACACAAACTTTCGCTCTGCTATAGAACATACAACATCAAAACTGTGTCCCAGAATCAAAAAGAACAGAAAGTGTTCTCCCAGTGCAACATCAAAGCTGCAATAGTAGATTACAGTGCATAGAGAATGAACTTAAAATAAAAACACGGTGGCGCTTGGGAAACATGAAATGAGGATAACAACACTGAAAGTGTATAGAGAAATGAAAGAACTGGAACTGAAAGAAATTAAAAAAAATTGTGCTGTTCAAGCCTTGAGTTTTGAAAGAAGTGTTCCATTTATTATAGCTGCTGTTGAACTTCTTGTACTTAACTTTTCACTGCAACTATTTTTGACACTGCTGCTAAGTGTCTATAAAATGTCGTGAACTAAACATATTAATTAGGAGCTCGCACGGAAAGATATAGGTGTTCATTTTTTCCACGCGCTGTACAAGATTGGAATAATAGAGAATTAATGTGAAGGTGGTTCAATGTACCCTCTGCCAGACAATTAAATGTGATTTGCGGAGTACTGATATAGATGAATCACCTCCAAGAATTGTTACGAGATACGTTATTATCTGCCCTCACTACTCACATAGCTGATAATTTCTTAACCCAACCTTACAGATCAAAAAACAAAAAATAGAGTTTCAGTAGTGTGAAAGTTGTGTATTCAGATATATACATAACATTGTTTGTTTTAATAACAACTTCTTTATTGTTTTTTGACTTGTAGTTGTACGAAACAAAAGCATTGTTTAGTAGTGCCACTGATAATTGCAGCTGAACTAGACACAATCCATGAAATTTTCCCAAAGTTGACCCTACTTAATGGCAATATAATCTTAGACTTATGTGTAACATTGAGCATGATGAGTAATATTAGTTGAGCATGGTGAGTAATATAAGTGAAACACTAAGATTTAATTCACTCAAATGTTATGTATTACAGATGGGACGTAACCTACGTTTACTATAATGACAATATTCTTGAGCATTGAATTTGTTGCTTTACAGAACAAATACTCCATAACCATGACTTCTCCCAGTTGCTACTCCACACGTTCATGGTGGATGTGTACTGACGCATTGGACAATAGATTTTTTTATATAAAACTATTTGTAGGAAGGTTTCAGGTGATAATACTTTCGGTATCAACCAGATCAGTGGTTTCTCTCATGGTTGGCTTTCATCGCACAAGACTTAAATTTTCAGTAACTTCCTGCAAATATCGGTAAAGGATACTTTCTTATACATGTTTATATTCCTTTAAGTTGGATAACATGCCATAGGTGAAGAAAGACCGCCTCTCATTAACTTATAGAAGTTGTTTTGTTATCGGCTTTTGGTGATGAAGTAAAGGCTTCTCAGTCTAGTAATGTAAGAGAGAGAATTAATTGGAAGAATCAAATCTGTCTGTGGCTTATTTAGTTTTAAAACTACTGATGAAAATAGACATTCCTAAGAATTTTATCTGACTAACAACATATTTGAATATGAGACTGTTTAGGAGAAATTCAGATTTCTTCAAATTTTCCCAATGAGGCACATGTTGGAAACTTCCAGCAACAAAAGTTTTTTACATGAAATTTGGAAATTTTATGCATATAATTATTAAAGGTGAGTAATTTTGTGCTCTCTCAGTATGAAATTGTTCCATCCATTTCGGTATTGATTATGCGGCCAATTTCTAAGTATTTCTGCCATTCCATATTTCTCGGTCATTTTGGTAATCAACAAAGAGCTTCTACTCTTTTGTGGAATAAACGCTGTATTACGTGGAATAAACGCTGTATTACTTTTGAATACATTGTATGAGTGAACAGTAATCAATGTGTTCCAAATATGTGATTTACCACCAGGAGGAGGTTCTTGCTCATTGGTCTGAAGATGACCACAGTAGTGGTCAAAACCAGTCACCGTAATAAATAAATTGTGACCAAGACTGTTTTTGATAGTTAAAGAAAAATGTTGTATTGCTTGTATGTGCCAGTTCTTTCCTTAAAAAACTAATTTTTCTTCTGAAAGTATTTGACATATATTGAACAGCTACATCATACTGCGTGCATGTGAAGTCTAATTTCCTCCTCATCTTACTCAACTGCCTTATTGTGGGAAGATTTAAATAGTAGACTCGCCTTTGTTAAGCCATCCAGATGCTGTTTTGAGGTGTTTTATCAAATCTTTAAAGTGATTGCCATTGTAATTCCTTTGAAAATGACTTGGCAAATTTCCCTTGCATCCTTGTATTTCTAAGCTTGTTCACTGTCTCTAATGACCTCATTGTTGGTGGCATGTTAAAACCTATCTTTGCCTTTTGTATATGTAAGATGATGAAAGAAGTATTTCTTCACAATAGATTTCTTTATGTTGGTAATTAGTCTTATCAACCCTTCAGCATAGTAATGACATTGTGTTAAAGTATAGTGTAAAAAAAAAAGTTGCAAATATCCTGGTACTTACAGATGAATTCTGTTTTCATTCTGCCATAGGAACCATATATCCTGGGCTGATGGTGACTTCTGCTGTCCTGTACCACTTAGCTCAGCTAATAAATGTCACCATTGACATAAGGAATGTTTGTGTGTTTCTTGCACCATTCTTCTCAAGTCTTACTACAATAGTCACTTACCTGCTTACAAAGGAACTTAGGGTAAGTAATGCTTGATCTCATGGTTTTTCTAATTAGCAGTGCTGATTTTTTTTTTTTTTTTTTCCCATAAGGAAGTTACTCATTGACTAAACAAAAATTAGCTCAGGTGTCACATATCTGTGTTGTTTGTTCCTTTGGCCTCTCAAATTTCGTCAAACAATACATATTTTAGGAGCTATAGCCTAAGAATAACAGCAAAGTTACTCTGTTAGCAGTTTGTCGGTTCACGTTTTGTTGTAGATTCATTATAGTGATCGTGTGTGTGTGTGTGTGTGTGTGTGTGTGTGTGTGTGTGTGTGTGTGTGTGAAGGGGGGGCGGGGGTTCAGACAAGACATCAAGACATCAGACTGGGAATTAATGTATATTGACAGTTGGGTTACATAGTGATTTTATTACACAACTAATACTATAAAAATGACCTTCAGGTGCAAGTACATGACACATGTGGTGAGCTGAAATGTAGAAATCAATGGAAACTATATGTACCTGCAACCTAAGTTAGTAGTTTGTTTCACCTCCATAATGTTGTTAACTTTTTGGCAGTTTCTCAGAATGTTTCCATGTGCTACACAGTGTTGTTACGCATTATGTTAATCTTGTTTTCTCTAATCATTATAAGCATTGGAAAATATGAGAGATTGAATAGAGCATTAAGAATTTAAGCTATATCCTTAAGATATGCAATAACCTAAAATATTACTGTTCGCTTATACTTATATTATTATAAAGTAACTGTGGCAGTTAATTGCCCCAGTTCGGAAATATCGTAGATCCGAGGCTGCTGCGCAGAGGAGTCTGGGTTATAGTGTGGGGAAGTGTGTAGTCTCCATGTGACCCGTGTTTACATTTAGTGATTTTGCTCTTTCCTCTTTGTTTACTGCTCACACATCAAATGAAAACAAAATGAATATCTGTGGTCGGGAGCTATCAAGTGAATTAAAATACATTCACATAATTGCGGAAGGCTGATATACGTTATTAGTTTCAGATTTTATTTTATTTCCACTTTTCTGACAGCCATGCATTAATCGCTTTGTTGAACAATGAAGTTATTTTTGTTGGTTTTCTAAAGAAATTTGGTTTTTATTAATCTTTTATGCTGGTGCAGTGAATCTATTCAAAACAAAGTGTTTAGTTCCACACTATTGGCTAATTTCAGCTGCTCGCTGCATTTTAAGTGCACGTTTTCATCTTCTAGCACGTATGGCATTATGTCATAATAAAGAATCAAAAATGAGTTAAAACAGTACTCCCGAAACCCACACTGAAAAGCTTAATATCAGGTCGAGGCCTACTTCATTGGGAATCTGGACATACGAATGTGCTCTAAAGTATACACTTTAAATCTGCCATTTTAGTATGGTTCACAAAATTCCGATGGTCTTGGAGTATTCTCTGATGTCTTTTTTCTTTTATGGCATAATGTAAGATCTTTTAACGTTTTACATGTACAAACATACGGGCTTCCTGCGTCATAGCAGCTGCTAAAGTGCGGTGGCGCCTGTTATCTGGCACTCTCTGACGACTACTGAAACGAACCTATTTCTAACAGGTTGCAGGAAAATATTGCGAATGGTTTGAAAAGTGTTACTTTCAGAGTAAATTTCCTTTTACGCAAGTTGAACTATGTGCGAGAATGTACGATGAATTTCTTAAATCACAGAGCGTTTGATGACGAGCCATTTAGAAGTATTTCAGTCCCAGAAGATCAGACATTCATGTCGTTATTATGAGCAAATAGTGCTACGGGAAGCTCTCTCTCCTCTGCGGTAGCCAATTTATTTGTGGGAAAACTCGGAGGACATGTCATTGGACTTGCCTAAAAATTTTACTTGCACATTCCTGTGATATATCTTAAAGTGTAACACGCGCAATGTAACATGCTTAAGTTCTCTTGCAACTTATTAACCTTCGAGACCAATATTATATATGAAAGCTTTGCTTTTCTTGTAGCAACACTATGTATATTAATTTAAAACATTAACCTTACCTTTTTGTGTATCTGCACTACTTAACATTGGTGTTGCTGTTAGCTGACTACAACAATCGGCTGACAGGATCACGTAATATGAGCTATGACTGGCTTACAAAAGCGCATCGCAATCTCAATTACAATGGTTCGGAAAATAAGATGCGGTGTTGGTGGAACTTGAATTTATACTATCGTTATACGAAAATATGCAGCGTACATGTTGCTGCACATCAAAAATATTTCCAAAAGTTTTTTAAAGAGCCAGGAAATTCTACACCCGTGTAAAAAACATAACCATTCAAAGGATTGATAAGTTTTCCAGTTACGAGGGAAAATATACTGTGAGTAACACGGAAAAAGTGTTTTCACCCGGGAGAAAGTGTATTTTTAACTGGGAAAAATCCGGGAATTTTTTTTTCCTTGTCCACATATACACTCTGTGTGTTGATAATTCACCGCACATGTTTGATTGTTTTATTACAATTTATCTCACTGTGTCGTTAGTTTCCACCATTGTGGAAACTATGGCCAAGGATAAAATCAAAACAGCACTGACAATTACCAAAATGGTAGAGGTATCGCATTTTTCCATGTATTACGCAGGAAGAGGTTACAAACAAAATCAGTTTTACGTCTAGCATACAAGTGGTAGTGCAATGAATTAAAAGAAGTTGAAATTCTCTGGTTGTTCCACGGATGATGTAGGCTACAAGTTCCTATGTTGTGGTACATATTTTAATGAATTGTCATTAGAGGAGCTGGTAGAAGGGAATATTTTTTCACATACCTAAGTCTTCTTTTTCAGTGCGAGGGCTAAGTAGCTCTAGACAAATTATTAAATGTTTCACTGTTCATCTGCAGGAAGTTGATGTAATCTTGATGTTCTGAGTGTAACATTTCCGTTAAGTTTTTCACATATATATTTCTCTCTCCTTTTAAACCATTCCCTGGACCAGTGTCTTGTTTTCTTCTTCTTCTTCTTCTTTAAACACAGCGTCAAAGTCAGTACCAGGACTGCTGCTTTGCTTGTGTTTGTTGCCATTCTCATTACTGTCAAAATACTCACATACATGTACAGCATCTGCTTCAAAGTGAGCTGAAACTGACAAACCTTGTTTGTATGTGTATGGACTTTTTTGATAAATCTATGGCTAGACAAGGGCTCATCTGACAAACAGGTTTGCTCATTTATGGAGACCTTTATGAAAAGAACAGATTGCTACTCATCTTATAGTGAAGATGTTGAGTTGCAGGCAGACACAACAACAAGACTGTAGCAAGTGAGATTTTGGACAAAAGGGCTTCATCCACAGTAGACAAAATACACACACACAAGCCACTGAGGCTGGACTGTGAGCAACAGCACCTGGTGGGAGAAGCAGTCTGGGCGGTGGAGGTAAAGAAGAGGCTGGGGTGAGAAGGGGGAGGGATAGCAGGGTGGGGATAGGGGATGATGGCGTCCTGCTTGTGGAAGCATACAGGAATGTGGTGGGGACAAGGTACTGCAGCTAGGTGCAGTATGAGTGTTGGACCGGGAGGGGGGGGTGGGAAGGAGAAGTATAAAAACTGGATCAATAGGGGGAATAAAAGATTGTGTACTGCTGGGGGGTGAAGGACAGTGACTAACAAATTTTGATGCTGGAACGGGTACAGGAACATGGGATATATCCTCCCCTTCCCTTCTCCCACTGCACAGCCTTCTAGTCCACCTAAGCACCCAAAGTCTTTTTTATGTCTCTTGTTTTCCTCTCCCTTCCCCCGCCACCGCCCCCACCTCCACCCCTCACCTCCATCTAACTTACAGACTGCACCTAACTGCCCTATTCTGCCCCTTCTGTCTCTGTATGCTCCCACAAGCAGCATCTTACCCAGGGTTGCCACAGGTTCTGGAAATCAGGGAATTTCAAACATTTCAGGGGAGGGGGGGGGGGGGGAAACACTGGAAAAATCTTGTTTTCATCTCAGTAGATGAAATGGTTTGTTTACTGAGATGCCATGCATCATTGGTGGCTGTGTGTATCTGAGGACGTGCACCGCTGCCCTACTTGCTCATTCTTATTGCTTCTCTCCTTCCTACCCTACCCTCCCCTCGGCTTGCAGGCAGTACTGCCACCACTTCTTGCCGCTAGACTAGCAGCTGCCGAAGAGAGGCAGTGAGGCATGAGGAGTGATTTGTTTCGATCTGATTCTCATAGATTGTGGACGCCGCGGGCGGAGATGGCAGTCATGTGTGCATGAGTTGTGTCTGTGTGGTTGTGTGAATACGTGTGCGCTCTCGTTTTCTGACAAAGGCTGTGGTCAAAAATTAATTGTAAGATGTGATAGTCTTTTCTAGAAGCTTGTCTGCAGCTCAGCGATCATCTTTACAGGGAGTTGCTACCTATACTCGTTAATATTGATTCTCAGAGTGTTTGTGCAAGTTATCTGTTGCATGGATTGATCACCGCACTCTCATCTCATCAACATGGCATCTATAATGCATGAATAGCTGTCCAAATGAGTGAATTTCTACAATAGGCCAAAACTGCAGGCAATTTCTGCTGGTATTTCTAATGGACCGGGCATGCCAATCTGAAGCCCATCAGTCCGTCGAATCAAGTCTCACCGATCTGCCTCCAGGACAGGTCTGCTTGTGTGAGGCGTAATGTGGCAGATAGGATTGATGACATCTTTACCATATAGATTCATGGTGAGACAGACCTTTTAAAATTCCTAAAATCTTTGAATACCTTCTCCCAATTAAATTTCACATGGTCCTATTCCGAATCCCATGCCACTTCCCTTGATGTTGATCTCATCTTTACTGGAGGCCATCTACACACTTCCGTCCATATTAAACCTACCAACAAACAACAGTACCTACATTTTGACAGTTGCCATCCCTTCCATGTCGAACATTCTCTCCCATGCAGCCTTGACATCTGAGGCATACATATTTGTTCGGATGCAGACTCCTTACAGCAATACACCACCATTCTCACCTCAGCCTTGACAGCACATAATTACCCCACCAGCCTAGTTAAAAAGCAGATTTCCTGGGCCATCACGTCCAATGCTGATACTGCTGATCCCTCCACAAAACAGCTTTAGAGCACACCATTGGTGACTCAGTATTATCTTGGCATGGAGAGCATTAATCAGCTACTTTGAAAGGGCCATGACTTCCTAAAATCATACCATGAAATGAGATCCCTTCTGTCTGAAATTTTGCCCACCACACTTAGAATAGCTTTCCGTTGCCCTCCCAATCTCCGCAATATTCTTGTCAGACCCTATACTCCTTCTGCACCCATCTCCCTACCCTATGGCTCCAACTCCTGTGACCATCCCCGCTGCAAGACTTGCCCTATTCACCCTCCTACCACCACCTATAATAGCCCTGTAACTGGCAAAACATATACTATCAAAGAGAGAGCCACCTGCGAAATGACGAGTCATATACCAGCTATTATGTAAACGCTATTCGGCCTTCTACATCGACATGACTACCACCAAATTATCAATTAGGATGAACGGGCATAGGCAGAAGGTGTGTACTGGCAACACGCAATCTTTTCTCAATATTCTAATGAAGTTACACACTGGAGATAATTGTAAAGATGAAAGACATTGGGAAAAAAGTTAAGTTCCCATACTAAGCTGCTTGTCAAATAGATGCAGTTTGTTGATGAAGGCATTAATCTTATTGTACATGTCAATAACAGCTGACTGTCACATGAAGTGTCATTTTAAGTTACATTATGTTATTTAACTGCCTTGACACATCAGTGAGAAAGGCTGTGTGCATGAAAAAAGAACATGGCATGATTGCAATGCAACGACACCTTTCTTTCTCCACTTGAAATAACAGATAATGATTTTACAAAATTATTTAATTGGGCAGATAAAAAATGTACTCGCCAAGCGGTGGCAGAACACACATGTAAAAGACTGTAGTAATTGGCAAGCTTTCGGAGCCAGTGGCTCCTTCTTGAGGGAGAAAGATTGAAGGAGAAGGAAGAAAGGTTAAGGGAAAGGCCTGGAGAGGTCTAGGGAAAGCGGTAGATTTCTGGAAATTCATCCAGAACCACGGGTCAGGGGAGACTTATTGTATGGGATGAGAAGAAAAGATTGATTGATGGGGACAGCATTGGATGCGATTTGAAAACCTGAGAGCTTTAAGGGTGGAAGACAGGGTAATATGAAAGACAGAGATTACTACTGAAACATCTTGCATGAGTTAATTAGAGTGAAAAGCAAAGGGCATTGTACGTAACAGAGGTGGGAGGGGGGGGGGGGGCGGTGAAAAATAGATAGGAATAACAACGAAAGATGTAGAAAACTAAAACGGAGTGAAGCAAAGAGTAGTTACAGTGAAGAAATGCTGAAATGGAAGAAATTAACACCAACTTGATAGCATTTAACCCTTTCGCTGTTACAGATATGCCCTCTGAATTCCAAGCTATGTGCAGCTTTGTTGTGGCTGTACTGCTTGCCAAATGCTATTAGTTGAAAAAAAAAATATTTTTACACATTGTACAATCTGATATCTTTGCTTGATAAAGGACTGAATTTCTTTTCGTTGTTCATAATAGGTATTGGACTGCATCAGATTGAACAAAGATTGCATGAAATTTAAAGAGTTTGCAGAGGTAAAAATGCATTATGTAAACTTTGCATGTGATTGATTTTAGCAAGGCTTTTTTGCACGTGGTAGGAAGCAGAGAGGTGTATGATAAATACTCAGTAAACTTTTTATTCACTAAGATATGGAAGCAGCTCGGCTGCAGTGGTGAGAAGTCGTCAGCTCCGGATACATACAGATGTCGGTAGCAGTGGAGGAAAACCCAAGCGGCACATGTATGTACGTCCACAGCACCTGGGGATGGCAGAGCAGGATGTGTATACGTACCCACATCAGCAAAAGGGTTAATGCAACAGTGTGTGCAGGGTATTGGGTGACATTGTACTCATTAATTGCCCTTGAATGAAGTTCTCAACAATCATTTGAACTCTGTTATGAAGGCTTAAATAAAAATTTATGGTACTATAGGGCTTCACTGCTTAATATCTCCACAGGTCTGAAGTGAAGTGCCTAATTACATATATGATGGGGAATTGTTGTAGGAATTTGGTCATGATCTTCCCTTGGCCACTTTGAATTAGTTTCATGTGTGCCTGATTTCAAGGCATAATGAGCCATTTTCAGATACAGCATAACCCGCTTATCTTTGAACCCAAAATGGTCATTGTTCAGTAATCAACATATTTAGTAAGACTTTATACACAATTTCCTTGAGGGGCTCCGGAATGCCCTATTCTTGCAATGTTAAAATAACGCTTATAAATTACATCTTTCCTCACAAAGTATTTGAGGTAGGAAATTGAACTTTTTACAGATTATTTATTGGAATATGGGCTACAACTTAACACAGGGATTTTACAAAATTTTAGTTTGGTTATTAAAGATGATTTTTTTTCAATTGTAATGAAAATTCGCAACATTTTTTTGCAATTTTTTATTCATATATTCAAAAATATACAGTTTTTTGGAAAAAGGCTGTGTTAAATTATGCAGAAGGTACTGTGTAACATTTACTGAAAGTTTGAAACAAATATGTTTGGAAGATCCTTAGAAAACGTGTAATTTGTATGAGAAAATAAAAGTTTTGGGAATCGAGCGACAAAGATTGGATTAACTTTTTAGTGCATTCCAGGTCCATCGGATGGAGTATCTTCATCCTCTGCAAACTCCTCCTCCAGCTTCCTCTTGTTCCTCCTCCTGTTTACTCTTGCTTGTATTTCTAGACTCTTTACAGCCCTGTCTGCAGCCCGAAGGCGTTCCTTGTCTAAAGCAAGCATCGCTCGTTGTTGTGTTCGTAGATTTTGCTACCATTTTCTTCAGTTGCAGTTACTGCAACACTGTTCCAAAAGGTGGTCATGTATGAACACTTATCACATTTCAGTTGTATTTCACTAGCAAGTCCTACGTGCTTTATTATGGAGAGTTCCAGACCAACTTCACTACAATGAATACATCTTACACAGTTTGAAAAAATTCCTTTGAGAACCGACATATCAAATATTTCATTCACATCCGATTCGCCCATAAAACATTCATAGTTTTCACTCATTGAACCAAGCTTCTTCTGTGAAGTATTTTCTTTCCCACTTTGACTGCTATGGGCAGGTGTACTTGAGAGGTTAGGTTCACTCACTTGGTTATCGTCTTTATTGTTTACAGTAATAACACATACCTTTGGCTTTCCAACATTTCTCCTTTTCTTAAAAGCCTTCAGAGGATTTCTAATACCTTTACTTTTACTCATTATTATACTTCAACAAAACAGAGACTCAAGAAACAGAATTAATTACGAATATTTTCGAAATAACGACAGAGTAAATAAACATGAAACAATCGACAGTCACACCAGCGATATATATTAAACCATCGCAGGTTAGCCACAACACATACTTTATCTCACATCACTAAAATGTACCTGATGAACACGGACGTTAATAATAATAACACCATTTGACAGCAGTTTAACAGCGCCACAGTGGGTCACGCCCATGTAGAACACATTTCAAAAAAAATTTAAAAATAGTTGTAGTCTTCGGAATTGAATAAATTATATATCTATAAAAAGGTAATAGTTTGCAGATTCAGAAAACGTAAAAAAGTAAAAATTGAACTTTTCATGATTTTGAGCCTTTCCGGAGCCCCTTAAGTGAGTTGTTGTATACTGGTATTATTGACTTAATACAATTTCAGATTATGTAGTTAAACTAAATACTGAGTACTTGTCAGTAACCAGGAAGAGTGAAGTCTTGTTAACCCACTTCTAAGTTGGGCATTGCTACATGTATCACGGATTCTTTTACGGGGTGATGTATTAGTATCTGTACTACACATTGAGCTTTTCAGTTGAATTGATTTTGTGCAAGATCTTACCTGTTAACTATTTCAGAATGGGGTACATATAGTATGTAAATTTGACTACAAGCACCATGGGTTATAGTGTAACATCTTCCATAAATGACCTGCTTGCTAGTTTGCTGTGGTGTTTGTGTACAAATGCTAGAGCGTTGCTAAGGGAAAGAATCTGCTGGTCATAGCCTATTTCTCTTAAACATCTTTTACAGCTTCACATAGTTTAATTTTCTAATTTCATCTTTCTGCATGCCTTAGTTTCATTTTAATTCTAATGCTTACAGTTCATCATTTGTTGGTAAGCAGTTGAATGATTTCTTCTGTACTCGTCAGAAGACATGATTTCTGATTTAATTGGCTTTAGTTCCAACACATTGCTTTTATTATTATTATTTTTTTTTTGTGTATGTTTGATCTGTTAAGGAATTGATCCTCCTTTTTTCATATTCTTATGAAGAATTGGTATCTTGGAGAGTAATAAAATCATTACTCAGTTATCAGAATGGGAGATGTAAGTATAATATTGTTAAACACAGCTGTAATGTTGCATCTTCTTTAGACCGTCTGCTTGCTGATTTGCTTTGATGGTTACGCAAAGATGCTACAGCATTGCTGAGATATAATCCACTTGTTTGTTGTTATTCAGACATAGTCTAGTACCTCTCATACAAAAATATTCTGCTGAGTAATGCATAACATCCTGTGGTTTTACCTTTTTCAAATTATTTTTTAAGATGTCTGCTCATACAATATCTGATTTCAGTTTTAGAGTTGAAGTATTATTATTATTATTATTATTATTATTATTATTATTATTATTATTATTGTTGTTGTTGTTTGCTTGTGTTGATTGAAAGACTACTTGTTATGTTTTAATTGTCATAACTATAGTGCACTGTCTGCTGCTTTTAATCAGTTTCACAATTTTATCTTTACTTGTTAGAAGACATGATTTCATATTTACTTTTCTTAAATCCCAACCCATTGCTTTCCCACTTTATTTATGATTGATTAAAAGAATTGAGGTAGAGTAATAACACTATTTTGGTGTCCCTATGTGCTCGCCCCCCGCAACCTACCGTCATCTTTGTCTCTCATTCTGTTTACAACAGGTGGGTCCCCCTCATGTTGGGGTCTGAGGGACATGCCCTTCCTTTACAACCGTACCCAACCTATTGTTTTTTTCCTTACCAAGGAAGGATCTATTAGTTTGGAAAGCTAGGATAGTTTTAGTTTTTGTACATGTGTATTGGCTGTTATGACATTTCTCCCGTAAGTAAGAACTGTTCAGTAATTCTCTCACACTCTTATAGATTTATAGTTTCCCCATAATTTTGTGTTTTAATGAAGTCTCTCTAGCTCTGAGATTAACCCGTCAAGCCAGTAGTCAAAGTATGTACTGAAGTGCTGACAATAGAAACCTAAAACCTCTAAAAGTAGTGAAATGTAGAATAAAGTTCGTTTGAGATCTGTGAATAATCTACAAGATATTGTTTAAAAAGGGGAGAGAGAGAGAGAGAGAGAGAGAGAGAGAGAGAGAGAGAGAGAGAGAGAGAGAGAGAGAGAGAGAACTAAAAACAAAAATGAGAACAAGAATACTTTTATTATAAAGCCTGCGGAAAGACAGAGGAGGAAACATTTGTAAATTTCAGGTTACTTTTCATGTCAAAATAGCTGGAATTTATGGAGTGTAGCTTCACCGCGTTGTAGGCAACCTCCAAAAATTGCTGTGCCTGAATGGCTCATAGCAAGATATTGCACTGAGAAGATCCTTCCCACGGAGAAGAAGAACAAGCCTACAAATAGGTGCACAGTGTACTGCAAGGGTAAACAAAAGGCAGCATTGTTTTGGAGCAGTGTCTGAGGTATAGGACTTTTGATTGTTTCAAGGTATATCCACTGTATGTTTTAATCATAATGAAGTTATGTAGTTAACAGTTCCTGAAAATTTCATAACTTCTATATAAATAATCCACACACTAGACCAGTTCTCTAAAATGCTGCATACCTGTACCAACTGACTGCGTGAACTACTAAAGGTGGAGCAGGCATGTGCACAGAAACTACCAACTTGAAGGGTTAATAATTCCTTTACTCATTGGTCACAATGGGAGGCATCTTCTTTAGACCATCTTCTTGTTAATTTGCTTATGCTTCAACACTTTCATTTACATGTTAAAAGATTTATTTTACTTGAAGTTAGACGGGGCAACATAGATTATTGAAGCATTCACTTTTTGATAATATCTTTTACTCAGCCTTGTGAACTGATAACCTGGCTAGGACGGAAACAATGTCATGTTTATGCTCTAGAAACAGGGAGGCAGCAACAGTGTACACTCGTGCATTCTTGCAGGTGGAGCACTACCACACGTTACATGTCTGTACGTCAATGCCTTGCATAGCACAACCAATAAATGTCGACGGGCACTTCTGTTTGATAACACTCTTCGGTCAATATCACTTTAACAAAATTAAAGTGCAGGATAATATACATAAATCCACATTTAATTTAAACCATTGGCCACTTTAATTCATGTGTCTTTTTTGTAAAATTGTAATGAAGTTTGCCTTTTATGAAACTTAGACTTGTTTGTTCATGGTAACTTGTTTGTTGAGGCACAATTTAAAAACAGATTTCACACTAAGAACAGTTTTTTCATAAATTCCGTAAATAGGGATTATATTATTCTCTGTGCATTATTAGATTTTGTTTATGTTCTTTCCTAAGATTATTTCCTCAACTTCATTTCAAGAAGATGACTGCAGTTTAGCACTACCAGACTGAAAATGTTCTCACACTTACACATAAGATTTACTCTACACGTTGACAGGCATGTTTCACAAATTCCGTCCCATGGGCTGAATAATAGACTAATGATTAGTCTCTGTAAAACCCATAATGATCATCATCATATACCAGATTGCTATGTTTGCTTTACTTACTCGAGTTTGAAAATTTGAAGCTAACGGTTGTTAAAATTCTTAACTTTGGCATCAAGATACAACATGTACAGAGATAAGACCTTTTCTGCACAAGAAATATGATTTTTTTTTTCTATAAATTCCTTTAAATCTTTCAGTTATGCGTAATTTAATGAACAACAAACAGCATCTTGAAATACTGGCACTGTTCCCCATAATACACACTAGACCAATTTTTCAAATCTGTACTCATAACCTGTGACCCAAATCTCTTGATAAGATTTCTGGAACTGATATCATATTTGTGGGACAGATGCAGTTAATGTTTAATAATTTTAGTAAAATTTCTTGCCCTGGTCCTTCTCAGCTTGTGGTGGAAGACTATGTTAGTTCTCTGCTCAAACTAGCAGTGAACCATACAATGCCCAGTATATTTGTTGTATCATCCACACTAACTGCGTAGGAAATACATAGTAATGTGTTGTCAACTTTCATCTGACCTGGTTACTGATGTGGAATCGGACATGGCACTATTTGGGACACCCTATCCTCTAACAGCATCACATTTGAGGCTTAGAGGGATGCCTCCCCATGATTATTTTGTTCTCCCTCTCAATACAATTATGCTTTGTGGTCTTTGTCTTCCCTCACTTTGTGAGGTGAGTCCATCTCAGCCTGGGACTGGATGACCTGTCCCTCCTTTCGAACTTTTCCCATTCTATTTCTCTTTCCTCCCTATGAAAGAACTTAACAGTTCAGAAATCTAGGATTCCCCCCCCTCCCCCCCCTTCTTTTATATGTGCTGTAGACAGTACTTTGAATTTCAACCCCCTGAAGGTAGATACCTCTGTTTCCTTGTAATTTGATCGTTTTTCAAAGTGGAGTTTCCTTTTGATACAATGAACCTGGATATTGTGTATGTGACACTTGACAGCAATTACCTTTCGGTAAACTATGTCAGAAGTATATTACGTAGGCATGGCTGACACTGGATGACTGTATTGTTAAATATTTGGAGATATTGTCAGGGCTAGACCCAGTACAAGTTATATGTTTAGCATATTAATTCACTAAAAGAATTAATACCATATGAAAGTATATTTCAAAATTTTGTGTGTGTGTGTGTGTGTGTGTGTGTGTGTGTGTGTGTGTGTGTGTGTGTGTGTGTCAGTCAGCCAGGTTGATTACCTCGTAGACCAAGAGGACTGTCTCGATACAGAAGTTGATCATCCACATTGCCAAAAGTTGTTCTGGAACCTTTGAAACAAAGCTTTGGCAACAGTTGTTGGTGTTTGTTAACTCCATATTTTCTTTTCTTCTTTTTTTTTTTTTTTTTACAAAAAAGAAAAGAATACTCCTTTTAAACTAAATCAGTACTAAGTACACATTGCATCATAACTACCATGTAGCATGAATACTGAATGTGCCTGCTAAGTTCATTCAAAAACAGAAAAGAGTAATTGTCTTATTATTTTTGTAAGCAGTCACCAGATGTATGTAATGCTCCTTCCATACACTTAGCTTTAAAGTTATCACAAGCTGAAAAACACTAATTGTTTTTTTATTATTGTGAGCTGCTTCTTATGCCATTTTTATCATGCACTATGAAGTGGTGTTTATTACTCCCATGTCAACATTAAAATTGGAATTACTCGTTAGTAATATCAGAGGAGCTTTCAGTAAGTAATACTCACAAAGTTTTTACAGCTATTAAAATACGTAGGAAAATGTCCGTGTAGGTGCTTCAGCTTTGATGTTTCTTCTGCGTGTTTACAAAGTATCGATCAGTTCGTACAGGTGGCTGGGCTGTAGTGAACCATCAAAATTGTGTATACCACAGAATTCATTAGAAACAACATGCTGTAATTGGTAATGTAAAAAGAGACCATGGGGAAGATTTGTGTGCCGTGTTTGGCACAGATGTAAATGAAAGAAGTACTGTTGAGCGATGCATAAAAAGAATTGAAGCACCAGGAATTGCAGAAACTGAGCTTCATGATAGGCTACCTTTAGGCCATTCCGTCACAGCAACTGCTCCCATCATGTTAACTGCATAGATGGCAATACTGTGCAGACTGGCTTATTAAAACTGTACAATTGGCACTACAATTATTGGTGAGCATTGAAATTATGCCTGCAACATGTGAGACTCTTGTTTGGTGGAAAATCCAGGGTGGAATAGCGACAATATTATGAAAAATGATAGATTGCTACTCACTGTATAGAGGAGAGTTTGAGTCACAGACAAGCACAACAAAAATACTCACACAGATCCCACAATTCAAGTAAAAGTCAGTTCATCGGAACTCTTGGAGAAGTTTGAGGTTGCAGGAGAGGCTTTTCTGTCATAGATCATTACAGGTGACTCAACATGCGTGCATCATTTTGAGCCGAACACAAAAAGGCATTCGCTGGAGTGGCACCACTCTCAATCACTGGAAAAAAATAAAGAAGAAGAATAATTTTGAGGTAACTCCCTCTACTGGTAATGAAATGATGACAGAATGTGGGGTATTGACAGTGTCATTCTTAGCAATGTATTTCCATAAGGGTTAACTGTTAACACAGAGGCATATGTGAAGACTCTGAACAAACTTGAGAACTGTTTCAAATGTGTTCATTCAGAGAAGAATAAAAAAGAACTATTACTCCAACAACACAATGCATGCCCACATACAAGTATCGCCAATTTGCATTGGACATCATTGCCTTATCCACCCTGTAGTCCAGACCTGGCACCCTCGAACTTCCCTAGATGGGATATACGTTGAAAATAAGAGCATGATTCGTGCAGTGAAAACATTGTTACAAGCACTGGACTAGAGGTTTTACCAACAGGCATTACATGGTCTTCCACAATGCTGGTGTAAGCCACATAATGTGGTGGGGACTATGTAGAAAAATAATATATATGAAAGAAATGTTGCTTGTGTACAAATTCTAAGAATAGATAGGTTCTGAGGGGGAAAAAAATGTGGGACGTTATTTATTGAAGAACCCTCATTTTTTAAGTAAATTTTCCTCACATTATATGTATTTGAAAAATATAATAATGTGTGAAAAGGAAAGTTGCTACTCATCATATAAGAGAGATGCTGAGTCACAGTTAGGCACAACAAAAAGACTATCACAAATAATAGCTTTCGGCCAGTAGGGCCTTAGTCAAAATTAGAAGACACACACACTCACGCAAATGCAACTCACACACACATGACTGCAGTCACAGGCAACTGAGGCCACACTGTTTTATATTGTTACATTCCATCCCAGATTTTCCATTGTTTGATATATTTGAAAAAGTTGTGAAGTCACTCACAAAACTCATGTTGTCAGCACTGTTGTTGAGAAACTTGATCACATTAACATTTGTTGTTTTGTAGACATAGTTTTGTTTAATTCAGTTTTTTAGGGGTGACACTGGCAGGTATCTCATAGAAAAGATATGGGTACTATGAGAATAACCATTTCCAGAATTGTGGTGATTTATTCATTTTCTCCCTCTTTCCTTTCCTCCTTTTCTGTGTCATTTTAGTCATTTCAGGCTTATTTTTACAGGATTCTGCGTCTGGATTGGTGGCTGCAGCCATGATTTCTATTGTACCTGGCTATATCTCAAGGTCTGTTGCTGGATCATATGATAATGAAGGTTTGTGTAGTGATATTTTTAAAATATTTCAAATTATAATATTGAAACATTTGCATGTAAGGGGAAACATTCCACGTGGGAAAAATATATCTAAAAACAAAGATGATGTGACTTACCAAACAAAAGCGCTGGCGGGTTGATAGACACACAAACAAACATAAACATACACACAAAATTCTAGCTTGTGCAACCATCGGCTGCTTCGTCAGGAAAGAGGGAAGGAGAGGGAAAGAAGAAAGGATGTGGGTTTTAAGGGAGAGGGTAAGGGGTCATTCCAATCCCGGGAGCGGAAAGACTTACCTTAGGGGGGAAAAAAGGGCAGGTATACACTCGCATACACACACATACCCATCCGCACATACACAGACACAAGCAGACATTTGTAAAGGCAAAGAGTTTGGGCAGAGATGTCAGTCGAGGCGGAAGTACATAGGCAAAGATGTTGTTGAATGACAGGTGAGGTATGAGCGGCGGCAACTTGAAATTAGCGGAGGTTGAGGCCTGGCGGGTAACGAGAAGAGAGGATATACTGAAGGGCAAGTTCCCATCTCCGGAGTTCTGACAGGTTGGTGTTAGTGGGAAGTATCCAGATAACCCGGACGGTGTAACACTGTGCCAAGATGTGCTGGCCGTGCACCAAGGCATGTTTAGCCACAGGGTGATCCTTATTAGCAACAAACACTGTCTGCCTGTGTCCATTCATGCGAATGGACAGTTTGTTGCTGGTCATTCCCACATAGAAAGCTTCACAGTGTAGGCAGGTCAGTTGGTAAATCACGTGGGTGCTTTCACACGTGGCTCTGCCTTTGATCGTGTACACCTTCCGGGTTACAGGACTGGAATAGGTGGTGGTGGGAGGGTGCATGGGACAGGTTTTACACCAGGGGCGGTTACAAGGGTAGGAGCCAGAGGGTAGGGGAGGTGGTTTGGGGATTTCATAGGGATGAACTCAGAGGTTACGAAGGTTAGGTGGATGGCGGAAAGACACTCTTGGTGGAGTGGGGAGGGTTTTGTGAAGGATGGATCTCATTTCAGGGCAGGATTTGAGGAAGTCGTATCCCTGCTGGAGAGTCACATTCAGAGTCTGATCCAGTCCCGGAAAGTGTCCTGTCACAAGTGGGGCACTTTTGGGGTTCTTCTGTGGGAGGTTCTAGGTTTGAGGGGATGAGGAAGTGGCTCTGGTTATTTGCTTCTGTACCAGGTCGGGAGGGTAGTTGCGGGATGCGAAAGCTGTTTTCAGGTTGTTGGTGTAATGGTTCAGGGCTTCCGGACTGGAGCAGGTTCGTTTGCCACCAAGACCTAGGCTGTAGGGAAGGGACCGTTTGGTGTGGAATGGGTGGCAGCTGTCATAATGGAGGTACTGTTGTTTGTTGGCGAGTTTGATGTGGACGGATGTGTGAAGCTGGCCATTGGACAGGTGGAGGTCAACGTCAAGGAAAGTGGCATGGGATTTGGAGTAGGACCAGGCGAATCTGATGGAACCAAAGGAGTTGAGGTTGGAGAGGAAATTCAGGAGTTCTTCTTCACTGTGGGTCCAGATCATGAAGATGTCATCAATAAATCTGTACCAAACTTTGGGTTGGCAGGCTTGGGTAACCAAGAAGGCTTCCTCTAAGCGACCCATAAATAGGTTGGCGTACGAGGGGGCCATCCTGGCACCCATGGCTGTTCCCTTTAGTTGTTGGTATGTCTGGCCTTCGAAAGTGAAGAAGTTGTGGGTCAGGATGAAGCTGGCTAAGGTAATGAGGAAAGAGGTTTTAGGTAGGGTGGCAGGTGATCGGTGTGAAAGGAAGTGCTCCATCGCAGCGAGGCCCTGGACGTGCGGAATATTTGTGTATAGGGAAGTGGCATCAATGGTTACAAGGATGGTTTCCGGGGGTAACACATTGGGTAAGGATTCCAGGCGTTCGAGAAAGTGGTTGGTATCTTTGATGAAGGATGGGAGATTGCATGTAATGGGTTGAAGGTGTTGATCTACGTAGGCAGAGATACGTTCTGTGGGGGCTTGGTAACCAGCTACAATGGGGCGGCCGGGATGATTGGGTTTGTGAATTTTTGGAAGAAGGTAGATGGTAGGTGTGTGGGGTGTCGGTGGGGTCAGGAGGTTGATGGAGTCAGGTGAAAGGTTTTGTAGGGGGCCTAAGGTTCTGAGGATTCCTTGAAGCTCCGCCTGGACATCAGGAATGGGATTACCTTGACAAACTTTGTAAGTAGTGTTGTCTGAATGCTGACGCAGTCCCTCAGCCACATACTCCCGACGATCAAGTACCACGGTCGTGGAACCCTTGTCCGCCGGAAGAATTACGATGGATCGGTCAGCCTTCAGATCACGGATAGCCTGGGCTTCAGCAGTGGTGATGTTGGGAGTAGGATTAAGGTTTTTTAAGAAGGATTGAGAGGCAAGGCTGGAAGTCAGAAATTCCTGGAAGGTTTGGAGAGGGTGATTTTGAGGAAGAGGAGGTGAGTCTCGCTGTGACGGAGGACGGAAATGTTCCAGGCAGGGTTCAATTTGGATAGTGTCTTGGGGAGTTGGATCATTAGGAGTAGGATTAGGATCATTTTTCTTCGTGGCAAAAAACATTTTGTTTATCACAACAATTAAGTAAGATAGTATTTAATAAATATACCTAACCAAGTAGAAACTAAAGGAATCAAAGGCATGGAAATTTGTAGCTATAATCTCATCCCAAGCTTTGGACCATAAAAATAAAGACCTAAAATAATTTTAGTTCTCACCAAGAGTCAGCAACTTCGGCATTGCTGCAACACCCCAACACCCCTTTTATGGTAGTATTTCTTTATTTATTTTCTCAATTATTTTCTCTGTTGCTTTTTAATTGCAATGTCCCCTCTCACCAACTCTCTTCTTCTTTCTTCTCAGTTCTTAATTGGTCTATTTGTTTAATTTCACTATTCTGTTTCTCTTAATCTCTCTTCATGTTTCAGTCTGCCCTAGCATCTGTGGACTAAAGCTGACCCAATGTTTTCCACTGTATTATATCTGATATCCTGCACTTCTTGTCGTTTCAACATGAGGGCCTTTCGATCTGTAGTCTGATATCTACCCCTTCTTTCTAATGTTTCCCAACCCACACATCTTTTCTACTCTGGGAAGAAACTAGCAATTCAAAAGGTAGCACAGTATTTCCAATTTTATGTGTGAATGTCTAAGGTGAGACTAATGTGCAAGAAAAGGAAACAGCGGTACTGGCTGTTTGTGCAAAAGGGTGCACATGATATTTGTCTGTTCTGAGCACTTATTGCCCTGTTGAAATATTATGTTTGGATCTTCCTTAACAAGGGGCAATATCTAGGTTCTAAAAACACCCTGCTGCTGTGCCTGTTGTTCAGATTACCATGGTTCTATGTTGAATCCAAACAACAATACTTGGCATTTGTTCACTATGCAACTCAACAACGATGGCCGCCAGATTGCGGCTGCCATACTAGCACGTAACATGTATACAGTAATCACTGAAAGATTGGCTGACTTGCAAAAGCTCTACAATTTGCCTTTCTGCATGTCAACATTAATGTGTCAACCACAGTCTGAGGCATTTCTAGTTCCAGACAATGGAAGATGATACAATACTGTGTGTTCTATTAGTGCAATCCACAATAATCAACACTAAAAAGTAAAACCATTTATAAACATACATACTAGATGACAATTATTCAATGTATTGGTCACACTGTGTGATCTAGTACCTGCTTCTCTTCATGTATTACCCTCTTCTAGCCACTGGTGTCACAAAAACATCATTGCCACAGCAGTGTGCCCATACAAGCCAAAATGTGGTGGCATGATACACCCTTTTACCTGAGATGATCACTTTGTCTCACAATCACTGACATACTGATACTGGACCCCCTGACATTAGCAGGGAACACTAGCATTTCACTGGCTGAGTTACCTTTAATATTCATCTTACCACATAGTTAATGAATGAGACTTCTGAGCTCAGGTGTAATACATCTCTCTCCAATCCTTATCACCTATTGTCAGTACACTAAGTGAAATGTACCCTGTGCTTTTGCTTTCATTCACGCAATTATTTTCAGGTATTACCATTTTTTTAAAAAATGGTTAGTGTTATATATTTGTTGGAGCAGTGTGAGGATGTAGTAGAAATGCCAAGAAAGGAAATTGTTAAGTGGCTAATTCTGGTGGTTACTATCCATGTACAAAATTATTAAAAAAAGTTCATATTATATGTTACTTGTTGAAAATGTTATCCTTGTTTTATTCCATGTATTGTACATCGTTTTTCATTCTTCCAAATATGGAGGCAAATGATAAAAGTACATTTGTCACAGATTATTACGAGAGCTACAGTGTGCATAGTTTTAAAGCTTCCTGGAAGATCAAAATGATATACCAGTCTAGGACTTGAATTTGGAACCTCACCTTTCACAGGCAGTACCCTGAATTGTCTATCCAGGTATGACTTGTGTCCTCACAACTTCAATTCTGCCAGAACCCCTTGCCTACTTTTTAGATTCAACAGAAAATTTCCTGTGAACCTCACTGCACTAGCATTCTCGAATAAAAGAATACAAGCCACAGCCTAAGGGTTGTTACTGGAATCAGTCTGTAATCTGTCAGGAAGTGTCAGACCAGTGCACAGGCTATTGTGTAACTAAAAGGCAAAGTTTGGTGTTTGGATATAAGCCCATCACATAGTTTAACCTGCCAACTTTTTTTCAAATATAGAGGGAATCCATGATAGCTGGAAATGTGGCTATTATACAACATACAGGGTGATTCAGGAGGAATAGCACATAATTTTTGAGGTGATGCTACACATGAACATAAACAGAAAAAGTCCTATGAACATATGTCCAATTTTCGATTGTTACAGAACTGGAGCAGGTTAGAGTTCACATGTCCATGGACAATTATGAAGGCAAGTGTGAGTATTACTTACCAAAATGCTATGTAGGCACTGTGGTGAACAGAATATTGGCGGAACAGGTGACTGATCCATTCTACAGGATGTGTTCAAAAAATTCCCCCTCAATGCACTTGTCATCCTAATTGGAGGATACGTTGTGTTGCACATCAGTCATCGTCTTAGTGAGCTTAATGTCGGTGACGCAAACAATAAGTTCTTCACATGTGTCCACCTTGGTAGTGTACACATTCCTGTTTAACCAACCACATAAATAGGAGTCTAATGGGATTAGACTGGGTGATCTGGCAGTCCAGTTAACTGGTCCGCCATGGCCAATGCACTGTTAAGGAAATGTGTTGTTCAGATTCTAGGATACTTGTCTGGTACAGTGAATCTGTAATCCATCATGTTGCAGGTACATTTGCCATTCCTGCTCTAATTTCACGTCTTCCAAAAGTGGAAATAGGTCTTCTATTAAGAAATGTGTGTATGTTGCGGCTGTCATACAATTGGCAGCAACAAAGGCCATATCAACAAGTCATCAATTATACCACACCAGATGTTCACTGAGAAACTAACTTGGAATCTTGTTTCCCTAGTGTCAAGTGGATTCTCTACCCTTGTATGACAATTGTGGGTGTTTGTGACACCATTGGGTGTAAGTGTAGCCACATAGTGTATTGTATAACGTCTGTGTGTACAGCTAACCAGTCACAAAATTGTCTGCTTACTGAGTCATCTGGATGCAGATGTTGCATGGACTGCACATGAAATTGGTACAAGCTCTCAAATGTAATGTACGCCAATTTGCTTTTCTGAAATATCAAGCTGACGGCTAATGTACAGTGTACTGATGATAGGACTCCATTGTACCATTACAATAACGTTTTCCCTGTGCTCAACTGACTGGGTAGCCTCATTTTTCCAACATCACGTGTATAGTGGGTACCACTCCAGATTCACATAATGTTTGAAAAACTTTGGGAAATATCCTGGCACAGTGGGTGTGTCAATCAGGGAAACTCTGTCACAGCTGCACTGCAATTACAGAACCTGTACAAAAACATGTCTGTGTACCCTGCATGGGTGAATGTATGTGGCATGTTGGTTTTCATGGACACAATGTATTTGCTCAATTAAACAACACTTGAGCATGACATGCACATAGCCTCATGACTGCTCACTGATTCAATTCCTGATTGATTGTGCAATGGGTATGCTTCCAGCTGTCGCCTCAGTGTGACATCACATTGCTGCCATCTGTTGGTGGAACCCTCACACCTCTTGTAGGATGGATCAGTCATCTGTACCACCATTATTCTGTCCACCACTGCACCTACACAGCACTTTAGTAAGTAATATTCACACTTGTCTTCATATTCACTCATGAATGTGTATAGTCTTCAAACCCCCCAGTTCTATAATGATAAAAATTCAGACACATGTTCATAAGCCTTTCACATATAGAATCAGCTCACAAATTATGTGACATGCCTCGTGAATCACACTGTGTGTGTGTGTGTGTGTGTGTGTGTGTGTGTGTGTGTGTGTGTGTGTGTGAATAGTGATGAAAAAATAGGTAACATAAAATCTGCATTTTGTTGAGAGCCTGTCACATCTTGTACAAGAATCTTGTAGTCTAGTTGTGTATACTTGCCTTATATACACATGTAATGTCAGTCAGAAAATTTATGTTGGTTTAGTTACATTAACAATTTTGTTTTTTGTTGAAACAAATTATTTTATAATTATTTGGCATAAATACCAGCACAGCTGCTTAGACATCTGTGCATTAGTTGTACTGTAATATTCTTCTGGAGCATGGACCTCTTAGCTAATGATTTGTCAATTATGAAAGTTGCTGATGTAAGTGTAACATTTTTATCATAGTTGCACGAAGATCTATTTGATGTACTGTTTGCATCTTCTTTAGACCATCTGCATGCTAATTTGCTTTGTGGTTACGCAAAGATGCTAAAGTATTGCTGAGGTCAAATCCGCTTGTTTGTTGTTATTCAGATATAGCCTAGCACCTCTCATACACAAGTGCCATTGCTGAGTAGTGCAAAATTTTCTTTATAGCTATGGGCTTATTTATTTTTTTGTTGTATGCTTTCAATGTCCGATTTTACTTTTAACTGGTAAATCATTTGTATTGGCTGTAAGAAAAGTTTGTATTTTGAAAACTAGGACACTTGCTATTGGTGGAACAAACAAATTCATACAAGTGTGATACAGGTACATGATATATTCTTATGTCACAGTGTTTTTGGGCAACTGTGAGATCCTACCTATCCATCCAACACCATAAATCCTTAGTCTGATATGTCCCATGGATAATTGCATGATCTAGATGTATGGCAAGGACAGCTTCTGCTCTTCCATTCAGAACCAAACCACTTAGTCTGAGAGAGAAAAGAAAACATAAACTCTGATTTGAAAAATGTATGTTTGACATTTTAATATGATGAATGGAGTAGTTTTCTATCCATACTTGTTTGCAGTATTATCAATATTGTACTGTAAGAGATTTGCTGACATATTAAATGTTTGGATTGTTCTTTGGTGTAAAGTCTGATGCTGTTGTGGAAACTGCAGTATTTAAGTGATGCAGCTGCTAGTCATATTCAGATGTAATGGAAATTAATGTGTCAATGGTGATCCAGTTCATATGCTCGCTTGTGAAGCTGTACAGTATGTATGTATCTTGACTTTTTTTTTTTTTTTTTTTGTTCAATAACCAGTATTTTGAACTAAGTGATGATTTTATTGGTAGTTCTGTGTATGTTTCACTACTCATATGGAATAAAATTCAGAACTTCCTTTTATGGATGTCATGGCTCATAGAAAAGATAATGTCCTCTTAAGTCACAATGTGTGTCACAAATCAAAAAATTTTGTACTTTATTTGTGAGCCACTTTCTGTCATAAGTCTTATCAATACAGTCGTGAAGTACGGACACCTGTTGAGCTGTATAGGTATCATGTGCATTTGCGAGCTGCTCTTAGCCTTGTCTGCTCTGTGTTTTTTCAAAATGGGTATTCTGAGAAGCAGCAAAAAGATATGGAAAATTCAGTTAGCATCATTTTCCTGTTTTATGATAGTTGTGTGTGGTACTCATGATTGGAAGGATTTTCAAGAAACACTCAATTAAATCTGTCTTCCGTCTCCAGCATGAGCACAAAGAATACTGTGTTCCATGAAAGCCGACCTCGGCTTAAATAGCCAAGAAATTTTCAAGATCCCATGTTGGTGTGGCATATAATAAATTGAGCAAACATGTCACTCAAAAATCTTTTAATGCTCACGAGGGTCTAGATAGGAGACATGGCCTTGAACTACAGAGATCCCAAGCTCCATTTCGGCTTCTGAGAAGTAGGGTTCATAAACATTTGGTAAACTACTTAATCAGTATATAGTGAGCAAAATAATATTACCAGCAATGGCTGTGCTAAGATATCAGCAGCTGTAGGGAAATTAATCTGGCAAGAACACCCTAATGAGAGCATGAAACGAGGCCAGGTAGATGAGGACCAACTTACAAGAGGACATACACTGAAGTCATGGCTTTAGGCAGAGCTGCCTACAGTGCGTGTTCTGTGGCCTACTTTTTTCGGCAGGTGACAGTTGAGGGCTTCTTCTTGGGTGATGATGATGAGGTCCCTTCCCTTCCCCTGGTGTGTGTAGTGTTCTAGCCAGCAATTCCACATATTGGATCACCACTACAGCTTCCTCAAGTCGCATTATAAGATTACGGATGAGAACTATTCAATCATCTTATGCTTATCAATATTATTGTGTGTGTGTGTGTGTGTGTGTGTGTGTGTGTGTGTGAAAGAGAGAGAGAGAGAGGGAGGGAGGGGGGGGGGGGGGGAGAAATAGAAGATTGTAGGTACAATATACCTAACACATTTAACAGCTTTTGCACACCATTGTTTTTTATTTCAATATTGGTAGTGCCTTATGGATATTGTTCAGTCAGATTTATGTTACACAGGCATTGCCATTTTCTGTATGCTGTTGACGTACTACATGTGGATTAAAGCTGTAAAAACGGGAACAATACTGTGGGCAACATTAACGGCGTTAGCTTACTTTTATATGGTAAGTATAGCACTCGCTAACTTTGATCACCATAGTAAAGAATGAGCATATATTTTGTGTTGTGTTATCTCAAGAAAAATGAATTGCATGAGTAATATTCTTAGTGTTTCCTGATTTTTGCTTGCAAATATTTTGTGAATTACTGTCTGAATTTCTTAAGTGTGAACAATAACTTAAATATGTGTGATGATGTCAGGATTTCATAGTTTTATCAGTCTTTACTCAAAATGCACTTTTTTTACCCTTAGGTGTCATCTTGGGGTGGTTATGTGTTCCTCATCAATCTTATACCACTCCATGTCCTTACTCTGATGGCCACGGGACGCTTTTCTCATAGGATCTATGTGGCCTACAGCACACTTTACTGTGTGGGCACAATACTGTCAATGCAGATTAGTTTTGTTGGTTTCCAGCCAGTGCAGAGTTCAGAACATATGTTGGTAAGTTGCTGCAGTATTAGCCTTTTTACATTGTAGTTAATTGTGAAATTTGGTTCCAGTGGGGTGTAGACTATTACTAAACGTTTTGGTGGCACACAGTAGCAGAGTTAATCAGCTATAAACCACCTAAATTGGGTGCTTTGTGTACGAGGCAAATCAGATGAGAACAGGTGTTTGAAAGGGGACATCATGGCCTTTGTATGATCATTAGCCATCATGATGAAATAAGGCAAGACGAGGCTGAAAGTTGCTGTGTTTTAATAAATACTCTTGTTCAGAAATGTCTTAAGCGCTAAAGTGCAACTGAAGTTCTATGTCATTTACTTTGTCAGTTATGTAGAGATATTTATATTGGTAGATTGTAGTATCTTTTAAATAATCCTAAGAAAGTATGTAAATATATTGAAAGTATGGCGTGTTAATGTCCTTTCATCACAGTTAGAAAACTGAAACCATTACAGAAAGTGTCAGCACTAATTGCACTTTCAATCGCTTTAGAACTTATGATCAACCTGGAAATATTTGGTATATAAAGGATTTAGTTCAGGATTAGCACTGGTGGAGTATGGGGATCATGTAGGTTAAGCAGGAAATGCATACTAATAGCCTTAGTCTAGTTATCTGCATATGTCTATTATTTTCCCAACATACACACATATAAGCATGTGGTCAAGACCCTGACTGTTCTCTAACTTAAAACAGGCAAGGATGTCATGGGTGCCACTGACAACTCAACTGGCAACTTTGATCCTGGGCCAACTTTTATTTGCTGCCAGTGACCTCACATGGCACCATAATTACTTACGTGAGCACTTACAGATCAATTTTTTGGAAGGACCTTTGATTCCAGAATGTATCAGCTTGTAATTTTCCAGTTTCAGAGTCTATAACTACCTTTATTGAAATTCATTGAAAGTTTAAGAGGGAGAAGTTTTTGACAAAAAATGTTAAAAATCTAACACTAGTTATGCATGTCGAAGATCTATCTATAAAGAGTGTCCGAAGAGAAATGGTCAGTATTAAGGATGACAGCAACAATCATTTGAATGAAAGAAACATCATATGGACACTGCTAAATTCCAAATGTTTCCCAAAATGGAACACACTTAAAATACATTTTATTTATTTTCTGTATTATTTAATACATTGTCTAGTTTAAACATGTATTAGTACGCATGTACAAGAGTACAAGAGTTACATTTTGGACATGCTGTATGTGAAATGGTTAAGAGTTCTCTACATGTAATGTACGCTGTACATGAGTTCGTGGCTGGGACACTGGTACATGCATAAAGTCTCTGTGTGCTGTTAGTAATACTACACTGCACCATTTCAACAATATGTTGCTGTTTCTGCACAGGTTGTTGAACTATATGTTCTGGAGAAAATGGGAGCTTGAAAGAATATCTGCTTCACACAATGTGCTGAAAACTATGGTAAAATATCTCCAATCATGGATTCAATGTGTTTGAAAGCACTGATGGTATTTGTGAGCAGCAGCACAGAAGCCGTAAACATACACCGTATCTGTGTCTGCTTCATTAGTGTAAATGTGTGGCATTCTAGCCAGGCCGAGTACAAACACAGTTAACCAATGTTTTCTAGGATACACTCTCAGTCCCTCACACTAATTTGCTCACAACATGTTATGGACAACTGCGCCTTCAGTGGGCCAGTTTGATGGCAGAAAGGCATCCTGAGCAATGAGGTTGAAAGGGACAAGATAGGTTATGCTAGAATAAACAAAGAGGTTGGATGGGCAGGACACAAACATACACGCCACTAGCCCAAAAACAAATGCGCATTAAATGTGTTCTACCTCGGAAACCATTTGGAATAGGGCATATGTCCATATGAAGTTTTTCTGCTTCAGATGAGTGTTCCTGTCCTGTTATATCTCCAAATATTGGCCGTTCCTCCTGGGAAACCCTGTATATCGTGGCATAGTTAAGAGATACCACCAAATGCCTGGACATCAACTGTCATGTGCTGTTCGCATTGTTTTGCAGTTTCAAAAGTGTTCTGGTAATTGATTGCTTCCAGGAATGTATCACTATTAATACTGCTGTCTTTCTTACCAATCTCACCTGTTCATTAGGCAGAGAATGGTGACACACACATCCTCATAAGAACTGTGTGCCCCCGCCTTGACAGTGTTGTGTCTCTCAGTATATAGCGACTGGGAGAGAGATAATGTGGATTTTCCAGAGCTGCAGTAATTGTCAATGTCATTGAGCCACACCAAAAATTGTTTGTTCAGAAATGTGTGCAGGCATAGATGCATGCGTGTTAAGAATGTTGTGGCAATTCTGGAACATTGAATAAATGTAATTCCTTTTAGTTTTGGTGTGTGGCTCAGTATTTACCTTTTCTCCCCAATGATGCACAACAGTGATGACGTGGCTGCAGCAGTTGTTCTCGTTTATGTTGACTCTGTCTCCCAAAAGCACTATTTAAAAACGCAAGTCCTCATCCAATTGGGAGAAGGAAATTGGGACATAGCTCAGTAGTAGAATTAAAACTTATGACTTTTGCATATTATAACTTTTATTTAACACAGTACTGAGACAGCGCTGTTACAGATGTCTTTCTCGCACCATCTCAAGAGACCGACAGACACAAAGATCAGTGAAATAAACAAATGAGGTACATAAAAAGCTTGCTATTTTAACCATCAATTTTCAGTTAACTTACTGAGAGGATCATATCTTTGTGCGATATCTTTGCCACATAGGGAGGACACATATTTATTTATATGTGTAGGTCATTTAAAGAACCTTAACCCTGTCCAAAAAGGCCTTGGAAGGCCCAACAGCACCGACTGGCCGCCATGTCATCCTCAGCCCACAGGTGTCAATGGATGTGGATATGGAGGGGCATGTAGTCAGCACACTGCTCTCCTGGCTGTATGTCAGTTTACGAAAACGGAGCTTCTACTCCTCAATCCAGTAGCTCCTCAGTTTGCCTCACAAGGGCTGAGTGCACCCCACTTGCCAGTAGCTGTCGGCAGACCGGATGGTCACTCATCCAAGTGCTAGCCCAGCCCGACACACTTAACATTGGTGATCTGATGGGAACTGGTGTTAATACTGCAGCAAGGCTGTTGGCATTTAAAGAATCCACACAACTAGAAAGTATGTAAGTACTGGCTGTTACCAACAGCTGTACTCACATATTGGTAGCTTCGTTACAATGAGTGATGGTGAGAAAATTAAATAGCGTTAAACTGACAAAAGAAGATAAACAATTCATAGTTCAGTGCAGCGCAAATTTTATAATATTTCTAGGTGCAATAATGAAGCTGCCCTCACATGTTTGTTCCGATAAGTGTAGCTTGTGATATGCCCCCTCCTCCTCCTCCCCCCAAGTGCCCCAACAAATGGTGATGTGGCACACACAGCATCGCCACCAAGCAGTGCATGCGCATCTATACCTTGTGCTATTGAAGCAATTGTACATCATTCAACAGATTATAATAATTTTTAACGTGGTTTATGTTCAGTCAGCTAGCAGCTACAGCAGTTAGTTCACCACTAGCATAATACCTGGCATTTTACTGTACTTGGAAATGACTTTAAAGTATAATCTACCCAAAGGATTTTTTAAAAGTAAGATTGGTGAGCATGTAAAAAAAAAATGTTGACTTGGATCATTGTTTGAGAGATGTAAATTAGTTGTTTTCATAAGATCTGCTCTCATGTAATTGCTGTTCTAATTCCTTTTTTAAAAAAATTGTCCTACAAAAACATTTTTTCAACCTAGTTTTCTGTTTAGCTGCATGTTTTTACACAGTAATTTAAGTTTGTTCAGTGAGGTTCCAGTATTCTTGTGCCTCTCTGATAACTATTTCCTATGAATATTTGAAATAACTGTGCTACAGCCCTATTGTTTTTGTTGAAGGTATTTGTCACTAACCAACTAATTCATTAAGAAGTGAAGGTGAAGTAATTGACAAATGTGGCAGAAGTATTCTATTGAGCAGTGCCAGCTGTAGAAATATAATGAATTGTTCTTGGAAATTTTTACCTATGTCTAGAAATGTATTACGGCAATCAGATGGAAGTAGCAGTTATGTCTCTACCTGTCAAGGCCATCAGTTGTTTTCACGAGAACAACTTTGTTATTTTGTTTTTGTGGTGAATGTGACTTCCTGTGCTTTGGTTGGAATGGTAGTTTTGATTAGTGTAGTTTGTATCTTATAAGGACAAAAATTAAATCAAATTGCTTTGTAACTATAAATGGAAAAATTTATTCTCATTTCAACATTATTACCACACTTTATTTTCGTCAATAAACAGGATGCTTTGCGCTTTTAACATTTTCTGTTTGTAGTGTGACATAATTTTATTAATACTAATTTGACCTTTTATACATACAGTTGCTTGAGAAAGATGATTACACTTATTAATTATGTGGAAGTCCATAAATCCCTCTCAAGTGAAAGTTGTTATAAAGCTAAATTTTTATGCTTTGCATGTACAAAGCACTTACTTAGTGCACCTAACTTAGTAGGCAGTGTGCTCTGAGTGTGTGCAAAAGAATCAATGAGGGAAGATCTCCTTGTTTCCTGTTAATAGAAAACTAGGTTGAACATTTCTCATACAGTTGTTTAGAATTGTTAGAATTTGCAAACTTTAACAATAGGTAGTATTGAACGGGTAAAATTAGTGTTATTTGAAAAGCTTAAGACTGCCTGAAGACAGGTGGATTGTTAAATGCATCTCTCGAAATTTTCATTTAATATATGCTTAATTTCAGCTATAGGGATTTTTCCTTTTTTGTGATATTCTGATTTTCTACATCTCAATATCGAGCTGATGTTTCCAATAACCTAGTAGTTGTCTCAGATTCATGGTAAGAAAATCTAATTTTGTGCATACCCTGTATACTAATAATTTCATTATTAATCATGTCATTTTTGTGAGAAAGGGTATCTTACATTTTTAAAGCTGTGGGAGTTTTCTAATAATATTTTTTGTGCTTTATAATTTCAAAGCACTCTCTCCATGCAGCCTCAGTTAGTATGCAGGGTGCTTTGAGTGTGTGCAAAAGGATTTGTGAGTAAAGATCTCCTTGTTTCCTGCTCATAGAAAATAAGGTTGAACATTCCTCATACAATTATTTGAAATTATTAAAATTTCCAAACAATTATTGAAGACACTTATTTTATGTCATTCTAAGAGCTTATGACTGCCTGAAAACAGGTGGATAGTTGTTAATTGAATCTTATTTCTCAATTTTCATTTAACACATACTGTAAGTTTTATGAGCCCAGTTCTTACTTTTAGCTAAAAAAGTTCTTTGCCTTTTTGTAAATGTGGTTTTTTTCAGCTCCTTGCATTTATTTAAAAGGAACCCTCTAGTCATTATAAAGATACAATTTCCTATAGCCTAATAATTGATCCAGTTATGTAGAGATGGTTTCAACTTGTCACTGAAGTCATGTTACAATGATGACACTATCTCAAAATATTTATTACTGGTGCCTTTGTATTGCTTTCTTAATACTGTTACACTGCATTTGCATGGCTGAGGTTAGCCCCACATATTAATTCTTTGTAAATTATCGTGAATGCCATGACAGAGATCTTATGAGAGACCACGTTAAATAGCAGTAAAAAAAAATAATAAAATAAAATAATAATAATAATAATAATAATAATAATAATAATAATGCCTCTCGCAACCTGGTTCCATTGTGTCAGTTCACACTTCTTTGTTCTCCACATCCATGCTACAGGAGTAGGCAGCAGAAGCTAACAATGATTCCATGTTAGCGTATTATAAATTAATGAACCAACTTCCTCTTTCAAAACTAAAGACAGTACTGTGAAAGGGATGTAGCCAGACAACAGACATGCCACAGCAGGGATGACCATTACTTTTGTTACACTTCTAGCATGTTGGACTTCAGAGAAAGCAGTATATGTTGTGTCCCCCTCTAACATAAAAGAAATGCTTATGTCTTCAGAAGAGAACCTAAATAAATTTTATGTCTACAGAACAACGCAATTTTATACGCAAGGCATATGTCAAAATTTGAAGATAGTGACAGGTTTCTTTCCTACCTGTTCTGTCCATCATTACTTTCTCCACCAGGAGAATTGTTAAAACCTAGTGTCATTATACACCAAAGTTATAAAAGCGAGTATTTACCAACCTCTTCCCCACTTTGTTTCATACTTTATCCTTTCATTCTTTGCAATCAGAAAACTCCTGTGCCTAGAAAATGAGTTGATTGATTCTTTTTAATCATGGTATCTGCTCCTGTCTTCGTTGAAGTCATCCTGCTAGAATCCCCCCCCCCCCCCCTCCGCCCCGGTGGCTTGCCACTCTTCGGCGGGTTCGTGCTTGGCTACCACGGGGCCCCAGCCTTTGCAGCATCTTTTCCCTTCCATGCTGCATGTCTATCCTCTTGCTAGGGTATTATTGGGAATGTTCTGCATTGTCTGTGTGCTAACATAAGAACAGTCTCACAGCTGTTTCTTGTTTTCTTTTTCTTTCTTTGTTTCCCTTCTCCTCTCTTCTGCTTCGACATTTGAGGTTTCTCTTTTTCTTCTTCCTCCCTGTGCGCTCCTGAAGGACGGCCCAAATGCCTGACGTGTAACGTGACTGGGTAACACGTAATTCCCAGCCCTTTGTCGATAGGTAGGGTTCACACATACTCCCTGGTACAGGCCAGGCCCAGGGACGGGTGATTGCCTGAGCTGTAACCTTCCCAAATTGCCGATTGGCCCCTCTGTCGGGTGTTCTGGACGTGTGACCTGAGGTGTGAACAATCACCTAAGGCTGGTGCGCTCCCTTGTGATGGGAGTCTCCAGTTCAAAGGGACGCGCTATCGGAGACGCTGGCAATCATGTGGGATTTTCTCGCAATGGGCCCATCATCTTCCCAGTCAACATCTACGAAATTTAAACATAATGAAGCTAACTATTCAAAGACCTTTCCCACTGCCCTACGGTTCCTTGTGCTCTCATGTACTGAAGATGGCCAGTCCTTCGCCACGGTAAATCCGTTTATTATTCAGAAAGGTGTGGATGCAATTGCCGCCCTATGAAATCCTGCTCTCGTTTACGGAATGACACTTTGCTTTTGGAGACTACTTCTGACTCTCAGATAGAGTGGTGCTTCCGTCCAGGATCAAAGCAGGCTATGAAATTATCACAGTCCAACGGTGCAACAAGCCATCAAACTCTCACCTCAAAAGGCGAAACCACCAGCTACACAACCGGTAGGCTGGAAAGGACAGGAGGAGGACTCCCATGAAGAGTTCCTACGTCCCTCCAGCCAAACAACACCCAAGTCTTCCTCTGCTAACCGGAAAGGCTCCAAGAAGTCCACCAAAGGCCAACAGTCTTCTCCTTCACTGACTTGAAGATCATCTTCAATGGTGTAGCCACATGATACCTTAGCCTGGCTGGCCTCCGTGTTGCCGGTGTGCGCCACCAACCGCTTTTCAGCATTGGACTACACAGACCAACAGCATGCACAAGCTGATGCTTCTGTGGATCCCATGGAGCAGGATCTTCCTGCTTCTGTGCCCTGTGGCAGCGACTCTACACAGGCTGTCACTCAGCAGCCACTGAGATGAAACCCCTTCATTTTTTCCTCATCATGACTCTCCTCTAATGGAAGTTTCGTGGCCTTTGGTCCTGCAAAGCGAATTTACGGCTGCTTTTAGGATCACAGCGTCCTCTTGTACTGTGCCTCACAGCTGCTTTGAGCTTTCGCATTTATTCCCAGTTCGGTTTTACCATCCTCCTGAGGTCGGCATTCCATCTCACGGGGGGATCATGCTGCTCATATGGGACCTGCATAATCAACCCATTTCCCTGACTACCCATCTTGCAGCAGTTGCAGTTCTCCTTCTCCTTCCCCACCTGACTTTTTCCCTTTATACCATTTATGTCCCTCCCGTCATTCGATGTCATCAGGGCACACTTCCTTCAGCTTATTAGGCAGCTACCTCTCTCATTTTTGCTACTCAGTGACTTTAATGCGCATCATCCCCTTTGGGATTCTCCCTGGACCTGTCAGAGAGGTGCCCTCTTGGTTGATCTTCTTAACCAACTTACCCTCTTATACCTTAACACAGGAGCACCCACTTTCCTTTCCGACTCCTTGCACACCTATTCCCAATTGGACCTATCCTTCTGCACTGCACAACTTGTCCATCGTCTTGAGTGGTCCATTCTTTCTGACACCTACTTGAGTGTCCATTTCCTGTGTGCTGTTCATTCGCCGACTCCTACCCCACCTGACTACACACCCAAATGACAGCTTACTAAGGCTGACTGGCAGCTTTACTCCTTCCTGGCGACCTTCGAAGGACAAGATTTCCCCAATTGTGATGACCAGGTGGAATATCTCACAAACATTATTCTCACTGTTGCAGAATGTTCCATTCCTCGCACTTCCCCTTTACCTCATTGTGTCCTAGTCCCTTGGTGGACTGAGGCATGCCGCAAGGCAATTTGCGCACATGATATGTGCTGTCCACGGTTTTTTACTGTCATCCTGCGCTGGTGAACTGCATTCATTATAAACAGATGCATGCAAAGTGTTGTTGCATTCTTCGGGATAGCAAAAGAGCTAGCTGGATTTCATTCATTAGTTCTTTTAACAGTTCCACCCCTTCCTCTGTGTCCAGTCACTAGCTAATGAGACAGGAATTGAAACTGAGGATAGCAGAAATGCTTAACTCTATTTTCAGATCTCAGGAGAGTTGCCCCAATTTAATCCTTGTTCCACTGAAAAGGTGAATTAAATAAATATTAATGTCAGTGGTGTTGAGAAACAACTGTAATCATTGAAACTGAACAAAACTCCCTATCAGATGCTATTCTGAATTTGCCGTTGAGTTAGCCCCTCTTGTAACTATAATCTATTGTAGAGCCATCAGATAGAAAACTGTGCCCAGTTCTTGGAAAAAGGCACAGGTCACACACTTCTAGAAGAAGGGTAGTAGAAGTGATTCACAAAACAACCGTCCAATATCCTTGACACCGATTTGCTGTAGAATCTTAGAGCATATTCTGATCTCAAACAGAATTACCTCAGTGCTAACCAGCATGGATTTTGAAAACATCGATCATGTGAAATCCAACTCGCGTATTTCACTCATGATATAATGAAAGCTTTGGATCAAGGCAACCAGATAGATGCAGTACTTCTTGATTGCAAATGACATTTGACTCCGCACTGTCCCTATGCATATTGTCAAAAGGATGATTATATGGGGTATCAAGTGAAGTTAGTCATTGGACTGAGCACTTTTTGGTAGGGAAAACACAGTATGTTATCTTGGATGGAGAGTCATCGTCAGATGTAGAAGTAACTTTGGATGTGCCCCAGGGAAGTGTATTGGGACCCTTGCTGTTCATGTTGTATATTAATGATCTTGCAGATGATGTTAATTGTAAAATCAGGCCTCTTGCAGATGATGCAGTTATTTGCGAGGAAGTACTATCTGAAAGAAGCTGCATAAATATTCAGTCAGAGCTGGATAAGACTATATCGTGGTGCAGAGATTGGCAACTTGCTCTAAATATTCAGAAATGTCAAGTTTTGCACTTCACAAAACAAAAAAAAGTATCCTATGGCTATAATATCAGTGAGTCACTGTTGGAATCGGACTACTCGCAAATACCTGGGTGTAACACTTTGTAGGGATATGAAATGGAATGATCACTAGGCTCAGTCGTGGTTAAAGCTTGTGCAATCAGTCTACAAAGGAGATTGCTTACAAATCACTTGTGTGACCAGTTATGGAATATTGCTTGTGGACCCGTACCAGATAGGACTAACAAGGGATATTGAATGTATACATAGAGGGACAGCACAAGTGATCACAGATTTGTTTAATCCATGGGAGAGTGTCACAGAGGTACTGAAGGAACTGAACTGGAAGAATCTTAAAGATTTATGTGAACTACCCCGAGAAAGTCTGTTAACAAAGATTCAAGATACGGCTTTACATGACTTCTCTAGGTATATACAACAACCCCCTACGTATCGCTCGCGTTGGGGTCATGAGGATAAGATTAATTGCTGCACGCACACAAAGGCATTTTCCTGCACTCCATATGTGAATGGAACAGGAAGAAATCCTACATGAAATGTAATGGAAGGCTCATTTGGAGAGTATAACATGCCTAGTCTTTTCATAGAAATGTTTGAAAGAAGCAGTATGAATTTTGAGAGGGCTTGTACATTTTGAGACACTGACCAGCTACCACTACAGAAGTTTGTTATCTTTCCTTTGGGGAACTTGTGCAGGTGATATTGTGTCTCTTTACTGTCTCTTACTGTGAATATAAAATAACAATGAAATACAGAAATTTACTGTCAGTTGATTGCCATATCTTTTATTTATTCTAGAGCAGGTGGTTGTGTAAAACGCACTTCACAGAGAGAGGTGGGCAATACTTTGTGGCATCATCACTGCAGTTTGTTGCATGTGAAGCACTCCAGTTGTTCTCTTTTTGTCCCACGGTGGAATGAATGTATCAACAGTTATGGTGATTAATTTTTAAATAATAACAGTTTACCTACTTTTTTCCATCTCTCTTGACTCCATTTGACTGCACCTTATATATATTACTCAGAAAACTGTATTGAACAGTTTCTTACTTAACACTTGACTTTAGTTTTATATCATCCACATTGGATACATAGCCTGACTGTATCTACACTAAAATAAAAATCTGTGTCAAATGTTTTATGCTCATCTCTGAGCACATGCCACTGGTAGGATGATGATATTGGAAGGTCCGTTACATGATATACTGCCCATGACTGCTTTCCATTACATCACCACATGCCTTTATATGTGCACATTTCAGTAAATTGTGTTCATGCATTGACGATGTCATATCTGTACTGATACTTAACTTTTTCCATCTATATTTTGTTGTTCTTGGTCACTTCTTATTACTTTGGTGATCTCATTAGAATCATAATTACAGTGCTCATTTATGTGATATACCCACACTATGTCCCATGCTATGGGAGTAATAAAATACACACATACTAAGTGGTAAATGATAAAACATCTTATTATGTTTTTTTATTGTGTTTCATAGGCTTTAGGTGTGTTTGGGCTGTGTCAGCTACATAGTTTTGTGGACTATCTTCGCAGTCGCATGTCTAAAGAAGACTTTGAGACTCTTTTTAAGGCTATGGTTGTGACCACTGTAGGAATCAGTGCTGTTGTTGGTGGAGCACTTACACTTACAGGTAAGGTCAGTTTTCATTCAGTGTTGTGTGATTTGACTTTTTTTGACACTTTCAGGGCATGTAGTTTTCAGCCAGTTAATCCTCTTCCCTGTCTTTCTCTTGCAATCAAGAAATAAATATTATACTTGAAAATATACTAAGGGAAGATCTGGCAGGATGTAAATACTTTAAAAGTGAAGGAGAGGCCACTCATCAAATAGCAGAAGCGTTGAGTAATCAAGAGGTGCAGTCAGAGGAGAAAGTAAACTTGGTAGCTTAATTCACACACACACACACACACACACAGTGAGAGAGAGAGAGGGGGGGGGGGAGGGGGAGGGGCGGTACTGTTCATGTGATGTGCAGCAGTATTGGAAACATGAGATGCTCTGTCCACAGTTGATTTTAAGTGACTGGTGACTGAACTGTGGCTGATGAGAAATTTTGTACCCCTGAATGTACGCCTGTGTCCTAACTTACCTGGAATCTCTTGATGTTCAATGTATCCAACAACATGGTGTTCAGTAACCTGCGGCTGAACTATTAGCCACACTCGCTCTGTTCCTTGTGATTAAAGCTGACCTCTGCAAGCAAACTCGAGGTAGAAAATTTTCAGTTCCAGTACTGAAAGCAAACTGTAACTTCTTGCTTTCATTGGTTACCTAAAACTGTCCTCGTGCTGATTACAAAAGCTAATGTGATACCAACCGACGAGCAGTCCTGGTTGGCACTCGGTTACAGGCTGTAGGCGACAAAGATGGATTCCAAACAAAAAAAGAATGATAGGAAGAAAAATGAGAGCAAATAAAAAATTCAATGGGATGATAAAAAGGTGTGACAAATGATTAAAAATAAAAGATTACACCTAAACCAGTTAACTGAAAATAATAGTAGTCATTTTGATGAAGACTTGTAAATTAAAAAAATTATTGTATCACCTGATGACATTTGAACCCATGATCTTCTCATGTTAGAACATAACTTAACCCAGTACAGTACCACTTCATGTCGTGTTATATTTATTCCACTATAGAACCAATTGCAACGATGCTTTGCTGCCTTCAAAAAGTACAGCCTCAAGGAATGTCATATGATGCTTATCTATTCTAGAATAATCTCTGTGGTGGTGGTGGTGGTGACTAAATATCAGGTATTTTGTGAAAGGATCCAGTAGTGTTTTGCTAGTGCTGTGTATGAAATGTTTGTGTTTCATTACCAGCATTTTGTGTGTTGTTTTTGATTTGCTTATCATGTCCGATGAAATGCGAAATAAAAGGTCAGACCCAGGGTTCGGGTTCCAAACACTTCGAGAAAACAAGTCGGACAAGGAATTAGAAGTGAACAAATGAGTAATTGTGGCTGTTAGGGAATAGAGAACAGTTCTGGGTATGACATTGAACACTCTGATTGGAGGAAGACAGCTCCAACACGTGAACTGTCAACTATCAAGTAATTTTAATCAGGCTATAGGAATGCAAGAGGGAGGGGTGGCTGGTACACAAGCTAGGCATGTGGTACACAGGTACCAGAGTTGGTGGTGTGCGGCACACAATGAAGGTTACATAGGTATGTGGATTGGGAGAGATTGACAGGACAGAGTGTAATGGATCTGGGAGATGTTATTTTTTTTACCGTATTTGTCGATACCGAATTGTAAATGTTTTCTTATATTTTTTGTCAGAATTTATTATAATTTGTCTTATTATATGTTAATTTACTTCTGTTTTTGAGAGTGAAAGCATATTGATTACTATTAGAAAATGTATCAAAGAATAGCAAAGAGACTGATTACAAGTGGAAGCTTGTGTGTTGTGTAAAATATCTTTGACGTTGGAGTCGTCTTTGACTATAGTCAGTCGGCAGCTAACTCTTGGTGTGTGTTGACGGAAGAACAATGTCAAGGTCGCCATCATAAATAATTTTGAATTATGTTACTATTTTTTTTTTGTATTAACTATAAAAAAGAAACTACATTTGAAGAAATGGTATTCTTAACACCAAAATGAGGCAAACACGTTGAGCCACGTCTTTTCTGCAGCCGACAAAGATGCATTGTGGAATCATACTTAGACAACTGAAGCCAAGACTAATATCGCCTTGCAAACGTCTAACGGAAAAGGTACTGTCATGAAATATGGCAAATTTAAGTAAATAAAAAATAGTGACAATATTTTCAACTTGTGTCTTAGCCGGGATACAATATTTCAACTGGGGACTGTAGCCGGGATATTGTGTTCACGAGATCTTCAACAGTGCTACGAGGAAGAAAATTTTTGTGTGTTAATACCAGTTTCTTCAGAATGTGTGTTACAGTATTTGTGTTCATCGGGAAGTAAAAGTTTTGGGGAAGAAATGTTTCGGCAAAAAATATAATTTTCGAAAGAAGAAAATACTTCAAGAATTTTGGTCAACAATCACATGGATGGAAAATGTGGTTTTACATCAGTAGAAGAGTGTTCCAGATAAGTCACGAAACCCTCGTATTTTGTTAAAACAATATTTTTATCTTGTTTTGTATTGTTGTGTATAAATTTTTGTTCTTCACAATGACTTATGAGATTTTCGAGAGTATTGTGCCTAAAGTAGAAAATAGTAATTTAATAGACTTCGAACATCAGGACAGGTCAAACGAAACAGAAAGAACCGATCAATTTGATTTAAAAAGTTTTCTTGTAAATTTCACGAAAGAAATTAAACAATCAGTTGACGACAATAAGACTTACTGGGATGAAAAAATTGATAACATTTTGTTGCAAGTCCAAGCAGTCAATACCCAAGTGGGTGGTCTTTCGAACAGAGTTGGCAGTGTTGAGGAAAAAATTGAATCTGTGGAAGCAAAAGTAAATGAAATTGATGTTAAATTGAGCAGTGAAATTAATACTGTAAAAAATGAGTTACTGGTAGATAGGGAAAGAAATTTAATTGAATTTAATGAGATAAAAGGGGAAATTAAAAATTTGGATGAGAACACAAAAGTTTTAGTAAAAAATGTACAACAAGAAACTGACAATCATTTGGTTACTCTAGAAAAAAAAAGTAGAATTCAATGAGTTAGAAAACAAAAAATGTCAAAGAACTTAGCGAAAAAATTGAAAGTTTTGACATTGAATTCAAGGCAAAAATTACAATGTCAACACATGCAATCTTGTATCTAATATTCCAGTGAAGCACTTTTCGGTAGATGGACCCTTACATCCCGTTGATTTTATACAGTATTGTAAGGATTGTTTTTTACCTCACTCACCAGATGATATGAAAATTAAATTTGTGAAAAAATTCTTGGAAGGGGAAGCTTTGACTTGGGCAAACCAGATTGTAACTTTGGGGATGACCTTTTCAGAATTTGAATCAAAATTTCTGGAAAAATTTTGGGGTGATCTTAAACAAACTAGAATCAAAAGTGAATTTTTGAATGGGAGAAACTATAGAGAATCAGATGGGAGCATGAAACAATTTTGCAAAAGTGAACTTCAAAAACTTATTCATTTAACAAAACACAGACGTGTGTGATTGAAAGAGAGAATGCATGCTGTGAGAATGAAAATATTGGTGAAAGGGATCTGGTAACTTTAGAAAGGGGAAATAATATTTTGGGGGATAATTTGAATGTGTATGACCTGAATATGTGTAATGATAATGATGTTGATGATAAAGTTGATAATGATGGTAATGGTTTTGATGATGTTGAGGAAAGGTATTTCATTAGTTTAAATAGGGAGTTGGGTATACACATGGTCGAAAATGGATTAAATAGTGAAAATGTTATAGAAATTCCCAGGGATGTTACCAGGATGAATAAGGCTCACAAGCTGGATGTATGTGAAAGTGTGAATTTTGATGATGTTGGTAAAGAATCTGACTACACAAATAACGATGACACATGTATAACTTCTAACCTAAGTGAAACTTTTACAGATACTAATGATACACACACATTTCTTATGAATATATGACTGAACAGTGAAACTATTTCTTTTGACAACAACTTTAGAAAGATGCTTATTAATGTATGTGAAACTGTATGTCCTGAGTGGTGGAAAAAGGAGATATTTTATTTTTGAAAAGCTGAAGGATAAGTACTTAAATAGTATACAATGTGATTTGGATGAAAATTCTTGGCTATTTGAGATAATAGAGAGTACTAATGACAATTTTGTATCTTGTGCAAATTTTATAACTGTGACAAATAATACATGTAATGATATAACATATGATTCTGATAAGTATAGGTTTGGGGAAATTGAAAGTGATTTATTACATGAGGATACAGGTTCTGAGAAAAGTGATCAATTTTGCAGTCCTTATATAAAAGTTCTAATTGGGTCATGGATTGGTAAATGTTTAATTGATACAGGAAGTGAGATCTCGGGAATATCTGAAAAGTTAAGCAAGAAATTGAAAGTGGGGAAAGATTATGTTGAAATGCCAGTTGTTGGTGTAAAGATTAAAAGTGCTACTGAGAAGAGCAGTAAATTGGTAAAAAGCCAGGCTTTAGTGACATTTTTAATTGAAGGCAAGTTGTTCACACATGGATGTTTTGTAATTCAGGAATTTAATGAGGATTTTCTTTTGGGTATGAATTGGATAGTAAAAGTAAATACAGGGTTTGATTGGGTTGGAAGAAAACTTTTGATAGAAACTAGTGAAAGGGAACACATTCAGACAAATTTTGTGAACAAACTTGTCTGAGTAATGGAAATTTTGACAGTATCAATTTACTAAAAGAAAATAGATTGGAGAATATTGAAACTCATAGATTTGATACTGATGAAGTTGATTTTGGGAATTTAGTAAATTTGAAAATTTCAGAAACACAAAATTTATCTGGGGAGCAAAAACAACAGTTAGAAAATCTGCTGTGGGAATACAGTGATGTTTTCAGTGACATACCTGGTAGGGTAAAGGGTTATCAGTGTGAGCTTCAGGTAAAACCTCATGAACCATTTTTCATAAAACCATACAGTATTGCAATATCAAAAAGACCTGCTGTTGAGAAAGAGCTGAAAAAGATGGAAGGATGTAATATAATAGAAAGGAGTATCAGTGCATATAATAATCCTCTAGTAGTAGTTTCGAAAAAAGATGGTGGAGTAAAAGTATATAAACAGAAATCATAATTTCAAAATTTAAATAACCTATTATCATATAAAACAAAAGTCCTCCACTGGAGTATGCTTGTTAAAAAAAAAAACTACCTGTACAACCAAGTATGTATATTTGCATGTATAAATTAATAATTTGAAGTCACATTTTAATTGAAACTGATGAAAAAACACTGTTGTAACAAAAAATGAGAGAAAGTTTTATTTTTACTTTTTTACAAAAAAAAGGTCTCCATAGTGAGCATATCCAAATTTTTTTAATTTTTGGAAGCTAAGTCTTCCCTGTGGGTGAAGGCATGCATGTGAGGACATGCATGCAAAGGTATAAGTTTCAAAAAACAATTTTAGATAAAGCCTCTTGATATATGAGCAATTTATTGTTGTTTATACTGATGTGGGAAGCGAAAGTACACTTCACAAGAATGTGACTTGTAGTAATATTGTAGTAGAGAGGCAAGTGTACAGAAATTATATATATGTCTGCTTGTGTCTGTATGTGTGGATGGATATGTGCGTGTGTGCGAGTGTATACCTGTCCTTTTTTCCCCCTAAGGTAAGTCTTTCCGCTCCCGGGATTGGAATGACTCCTTACCCTCTCCTTTAAAACCCACTTCCTTTCGTCTTCCCCTCTCCTTCCCTCTTTCCTGATGAGGCAACAATTTGTTGCGAAAGCTTGAATTTTGTGTGTATGTTTGTGTTTGTTTGTGTGTCTATCGACCTGCCAGCGTTTTTGTTCGGTAAGTCACCTCATCTTTGTATTTATATATAATTTTTCCCACGTGGAATGTTTCCTTCCATTATATATATATATATATATATATATATATATATATATATATATATATATATAAGGCAAATATAAAAAAAAATTAGATCTTATTCTAGGAAATGAGTTTTACCTTCCTATTATTTCAATCTGTATGCTGTATGTTAGAATATTTCTCATGTATGTTTTATACCATGTATATTTGTCATGTTAAATAATTTCTTTACTTGAAATTTTTGTGTATGAGATTGATGGGGAAGTATCATTACAACAACAGCCAATAACAAGTCCACAGATTCAAAGATTCCAAATTTGGAAGAGGTTATCAGACTGCATCATTAATGTACTAATTGTGTAATACAGATCCATCACTGAGTGTGGTCGGGATTTTGTTGTATATGTCCATAACAACAAAAGCCCTGGGGAGCAGTTGTAATGGATCTGGGAGATGTTATTTTTTTTACCGTATTTGTCGATACCGAATTGTAAATGTTTTCTTATATTTTTTGTCAGAATCTATTATAATTTGTCTTATTATACGTTAATTTACTTCTGTTTTTGAGAGTGAAAGCATATTGATTACTATTAGAAAATGTATCGAAGAATAGCAAAGAGACTGATTACAAGTGGAAGCTAGTGTGTTGTGTAAAATATCTTTGACGTTGGAGTCGTCTTTGACTATAGAGTCGGCAGCTAACTCTTGGTGTGTGTTGACGGAAGAACATTGGTGTGTGTTGACGGAAGAACAATGTCAAGGTCGCCGTCATAAATAATTTTGAATTATGTTACTATTTTTTTTTGTATTAACTATAAAAAAAGAAACTGCATTTGAAGAACTGGTATTCTTAACACCAAAATGAGGCAAACACGTTGAGCCATGTCTTTTCTGCAGCCGACAAAGATGCATTGTGGAATCATACTTAGACAACTGAAGCCAAGACTAATATCGCCTTGCAAACGTCTAACGGAAAAGGTACTGTCACTAAATGTGGCAAATTTAAGTAAATAAAAAATAGTGACAATATTTTCAACTTGTGTCTTAGCCGGGATACAATATTTCAAGAGGAAGGGGAAACTGTTGCATAGAAGGTATGCGGGTAGTGGGTTAATGGAAGCTGATGCCATGAATGTTATGGGAGTGAAGGATGTGTTGCAAAGATAACCCCTATCTGTGAAGTTCAGAAAAGCTGGTACTGGAGGGAAGGATAATCAGCTATAAAGGAGTACCCCCTTCCCACCCAGTATCACCGTGGACCGGACCAACTGAACCTATCTTTCACCAGAGTTTTGGTTATCCATCATCATGCCCAGAAATGAGGAACATCATACCCGAGATGTTCCCACCCTAAGTGGTATTCGATCTCCCATCCAACCTACAAAAGACCTTTGTCTATCCCTATGCCACTCTGACTACAAACCCCTTGCCACAGGGATCATATCCCTGTAGAAGACTCTGGTGCAAGACTTACGGACCCAATTCTTCCACCTAGCACTTACTATTCCACTCTTGTCACTTGCTTATCCTATCAGATGCAGGGACACATGTGACAACAGCAATGTCATATACCAACTCTGCTGCAATCACTTGAAATATGGCATGCCGGCTGAGACACAGTTGAAATATGGCTTCCCGGCTAAGACACAAGTTGAAAATATGATCACTATTTTTTATTTACTTAAATTTGCCATATTTCGTAACAGTACCTTTTCCGTTAGACGTTTGCAAGGCGATATTAGTCTTGGCTTCAGTTGTCTAAGTATGATTCCACAATGCATCGTTGTCGGCTGCAGGAATGACGTGGTTCAACGTGTTTCTCTCATTTTGGTGTTTCAAATACAGTTTCTTCAAATGTAGTTTCTTCTTTTTAGTTAATACAAAAATAATAGTAACACAATTCAAAATTATTTATGACTGCGACCTTCACATTGTTCTTCCGTCAACACACACCAAGAGTTAGCTGCTGTAATCAGTCTCTTTGCTATTTTTCGATACATTTTCTAATAGTAATCAATATGCTTTTACTCTCAAAAACAGAAGTAAATTAACATATAATAAGACAAATTATAATAAATTCTGGCAAAAATATAAGAAAACATTTACAATTCGGTATCGACAAATACGGTAAAAAAAATAACATCTCCCAGATCCATTACAACTGCTCCCCAGGGCTTTTGTTGTTAAGGACATATACAACAAAATCCCGACCACACTCAGTAATGGATCTGTATTACACAATTAGTACACTAATGATGCAGTCTGATAACCTCTTCCAAATTTGGACTCTTTGAATCTGTGGACTTGTTACTGGCTGTTGTTGCAATGATACTTCCCCATCAGTCTCATACACAAAAGAAATTATTTGACATGACAAATATACATGGTATAAAACATACATGAGAAATATTCTAACATACAGATTGAAAGTAATAGGAAGGTAAAACTCATTTCTTAGAATAAGATTTAATTAATTTTTTTTTTTAGTTTAATGTTAATTTCATTATGCTTACATATTGTAACAGTAAAAATGATACTGGACATATATAGTGTAGTGTTTTTTTTTCTTTTGTATATTTTTTTTTGCTTATGATTTTCTTTTTAAATTTTTTTTACTCATGTTTTTTTTTTTATTTTGTATTTTTTCCTTATGATTTTCTTCTTTTAGTACAGCTAAAGATACATCAGTATTATTTAAATTTTTTGCAATTATTTATGTACACTTTCCTCTCTACTAAAATATTACTACAAGTCACATTCTTGTGAAGAGTACTTTTGCTCCCCACAACATCAGTATAAACAACAATAAACTGCTCATATATCATGAGGCTTTATCTAAAATTGGTTTTGAAACTTATACCTTTGCATGCATGTCCTCACATGCATGCCTTCACCCACAGGGAAGACTTAGCTTCCAAAAATTAGAAAAATTCAGAAATGCTCACTATGGAGACCTTTTTTTTGTAAAAAAGTAAAAATAAATCTTTCTCTCATTCTTTGTTACAACAGTGTTTTTTTTCATCAGTTTCAATTAACATGTGACTTCAAATTATTAATTTATACATGCAAATATACATACTTGGTTGTACAGGTAGTTTTGTTCTAACAAGCGTATTCCAGTGGAGGACTTTTGGTTTAGATGATAATAGGTTATTTAAATTTTGAAATTATGATTTCTGTTTATACAGTTTTAAAGAGACAACATTCCTGAGACCAAATAATTTCTTTGACTTAGGATACACCAAACGATAAGCATTAGGGTGTGGATTTTCTATGACTTTTCTCATGCTTGAGCAACATTCTGCTTGCAAATGCTATGGTACAATGTATCTTAACTCCATTCTCTACTCTTTCTTGAAATAACTCTGCTCCAAGCCCATAATTACTGCTATCAGTGTTCAAACAAAATGGTAAATTAAAATCGGGTCTGTGTAATAAGTGTTGCTTCCTCAACTCTTGCTTAATTTTATCAAACTCTTCCTGACAACTTTTATCCCAAACCCAAACAGTGTTTTTCTTAAGTAATTGACTTAAACATTGTGCATTCAGACTCTGATCACTTATATGTTTTCGGTAATAACCGCATAACCCAAAGAATGACTTTAATTGTTTTTTAGTGTTAGGAGTAGGTGAATATGGATTGGGGGGAAGAAATGAAAGAGGAAGCCGCCTTGTAGAATTTTGCACAGAGCATAACTTAATCATAGCTAACACTTGGTTCAAGAATCATGAAAGAAGGTTGTATACCTGGAAGAATCCTGGAGATACTAAAAGGTATCATATAGATTACATAATGGTAAGACAGAGATTTAGGAACCAGGTTTTAAATTGTAAGACATTTCCAGGGGCAGATGTGGATTCTGACCACAATCTATTGGTTATGAACTGCAGATTGAAACTGAAGAAACTGCAAAAAGGCGGGAATTTAAGGAGATGGGACCTGGATAAACTGAAAGAACCAGAGGTTGTACAGAGTTTCAGGGAGAGCGTAAGGGAACAATTGTCAGGAATGGGGGAAAGAAATACAGTAGAAGAATGGGTAGCTCTGAGGGATGAAGTAGTGAAGGCAGCAGAGGATCAAGTAGGTAAAAAGACGAGGACTAATAGAAATCCTTGGGTAACAGAAGAAATATTGAATTTAATTGATGAAAGGAGAAAATATAAAAATGCAGTAAATGAAGCAGGCAAAAAGGAATACAAACGTATCAAAAATGAGATCGACAGGAAGTGCAAAATGGCTAAGCAGGGATGGCTAGAGGACAAATGTAAGGATGTAGAGGCTTATCTCACTCAGGGTAAGATAGATACTGCCTACAGGAAAATTAAAGATACCTTTGGAGAGAAGAGAACCACTTGTATGAATGCCAAGAGCTCAGATGGCAACCCAGTTCTAAGCAAAGAAGGGAAGGCAGAAAGGTGGAAGGAGTATATAGAGGGTTTATACAAGGGCGATGTACTTGAGGACAATATTATGGAAATGGAAGAGGATGTAGATGAAGATGAAATGGGAGATAAGATACTGCGTGAAGAGTTTGACAGAGCACTGAAAGACCTGAGTCGAAACAAGGCCCCGGGAGTAGACAACATTCCATTGGAACTACTGGTGGCCTTGGGAGAGCCAGTCATGACAAAACTCTACCATCTGGTGAGCAAGATGTATGAGACAGGCGAAATACCCTCAGACTTCAAGAAGAATGTAATAATTCCAATCCCAAAGAAAGCAGGTGTTGACAGATGTGAAAATTACTGAACTATCAGTTTAATAAGTCACAGCTGCAAAATTCTAACGAGAATTCTTTACAGACGAATGGAAAAACTGGTAGAAGTGGACCTCGGGGAAGATCAGTTTGGATTCCGTAGAATGTTGGAACACGTGAGGCAATACTAACCTTACGACTTATCTTAGAAGAAAGATTAAGAAAAGACAAACCTACGTTTCTAGCATTTGTAGACTTAGAGAAAGCATTTGACAATGTTGACTGGAATACTCTCTTTCACATTCTAAAGGTGGCAGGGATAAAATACAGGGAGCGAAAGGCTATTTACAATTTGTACAGAAACCAGATGGCAGTTATAAGAGTCGAGGGGCATGAAAGGGAAGCAGTGGTTGGGAAAGGAGTGAGACAGGGTTGTAGCCTATCCCCGATGTTATTCAATCTGTATATTGAGCAAGCAGTAAAGGTAAGAAAAGAAAAATTCGGAGTAGGTATTAAAATCCATGGAGAAGAAATAAAAACTTTGAGGTTCGCTGATGACATTGTAATTCTGTCAGAGAGAGCAAGGGACTTGGAAGAGCAGTTGAACGGAATGGACAGTGTCTTGAAAGGAGGGTATAAGATGAACATCAACAAAAGCAAAACGAGAATAATGGAATGTAGTCGAATTAAATCGGGTGATGCTGAGGGGATTAGATTAGGAAATGAGACACTTAAAGTAGTAAAGGAGTTTTGCTATTTAGGGAGTAAAATAACTGATGATGGTCGAAGTAGAGAGGATATAAAATGTAGACTGGCAATGGCAAGGAAATCGTTTCTGAAGAAGAGAAATTTGTTAACATCAAGTATAGATTTAAGTGTCAGGAAGTCGTTTCTGAAAGTATTTGTATGGAGTGTAGCCATGTATGGAAGTGAAACACGGACGATAACCAGTTTGGACAAGAAGAGAATAGAAGCTTTCAAAATGTGGTGCTACAGAAGAATGCTGAAGATAAGGTGGGTAGATCACGTAACTAATGAGGAGGTATTGAATAGGATTGGGGAGAAGAAAAGTTTGTGGCAAAACTTTACTAGAAGATGGGATCGGTTGGTAGGACATGTGTTGAGGCATCAAGGGATCACAAATTTAGCATTGGAGGGCAGCGTGGAGGGTAAAAATCGTAGAGGGAGACCAAGAGATGAATACACTAAGCAGATTCAGAAGGATGTAGGCTGCAGTAGGTACTGGGATATGAAGAAGCTTGCACAGGATAGAGTAGCGTGGAGAGCTGCATCAGACCAGTCTCAGGACTGAAGACCACAACAACAACAACAACAGGAGTAGGAATTTCTGAAATTGCTTTAATTTTTTCTGGATCTGCCAAAATTCCCTTGTCTGTGACAACATGACCCAAAAATTTTAATTCAGAAACTGCAAATTTACATTTCTCTAATTTCAATGTCATCCCCCCTTTTCTAAGTTTTTCACAAACTGACTTCAAAATCAAAAAATGTTCCTCCCAATTTTGCCCTGTAACCAAAATGTCATCTACATAAATTATCAGTTTAGACGCAAGTTCTTGCCCCAGTACATGATCCAAAGCTCTTATAAATTCGGAAACAGAAGAATTTAACCCAAATGGCACAACACAATATTGGTAACTCTTACCATTGTACAAGAAAGCAGTATATTTTCTAGAATTAACCGAAAGTGGTACCTGATGAAAACCCGAAGTTAGATCCAAACTTGACATATATTTTATATCTGTAAATTTATAGAGTAACTCGTCAATATTTTCAGGGTGATCTGTCTGTCTGAACAAAATTTTGTTTAAGTGTCTAGAGTCCAAAACCAATCTTACTCCACCATCTTTTTTCGAAACTACTACTAGAGGATTATTATATGCACTGATACTCCTTTCTATTATATTACATCCTTCCATCTTTTTCAGCTCTTTCTCAACAGCAGGTCTTTTTGATATTGCAATACTGTATGGTTTTATGAAAAATGGTTCATGAGGTTTTACCTGAAGCTCACACTGATAACCCTTTACCCTTCCAGGTATGTCACTGAAAACATCACTGTATTCCCACAGCAGATTTTCTAACTGTTGTTTTTGCTCCCCAGATAAATTTTGTGTTTCTGAAATTTTCAAATTTACTAAATTCCCAAAATCAACTTCATCAGTATCAAATCTATGAGTTTCAATATTCTCCAATCTATTTTCTTTTAGTAAATTGATACTGTCAAAATTTCCATTACTCAGACAAGTGTGTTCACAAATTTGTCTGAATGTGTTCCCTTTCACTAGTTTCTATCAAAAGTTTTCTTCCAACCCAATCAAACCCTGTATTTACTTTTACTATCCAATTCATACCCAAAAGAAAATCCTCATTAAATTCCTGAATTACAAAACATCCATGTGTGAACAACTTGCCTTCAATTAAAAATGTCACTAAAGCCTGGCTTTTTACCAATTTACTGCTCTTCTCAGTAGCACTTTTAATCTTTACACCAACAACTGGCATTTCAACATAATCTTTCCCCACTTTCAATTTCTTGCTTAACTTTTCAGATATTCCCGAGATCTCACTTCCTGTATCAATTAAACATTTACCAATCCATGACCCAATTAGAACTTTTATATAAGGACTGCAAAATTGATCACTTTTCTCAGAACCTGTATCCTCATGTAATAAATCACTTTCAATTTCCCCAAACCTATACTTATCAGAATCATATGTTATATCATTACATGTATTATTTGTCACAGTTATAAAATTTGCACAAGATACAAAATTGTCATTAGTACTCTCTATTATCTCAAATAGCCAAGAATTTTCATCCAAATCACATTGTATACTATTTAAATACTTATCCTTCAGCTTTTCAAAAATAAAATATCTCCTTTTTCCACCACTCAGGACATACAGTTTCACATACATTAATAAGCATCTTTCTAAAGTTGTTGTCAAAAGAAATAGTTTCACTGTTCAGTCATATATTCATAAGAAATGTGTGTGTATCATTAGTATCTGTAAAAGTTTCACTTAGGTTAGAAGTTATACATGTGTCATCGTTATTTGTGTAGTCAGATTCTTTACCAACATCATCAAAATTCACACTTTCACATACATCCAGCTTGTGAGCCTTATTCATCCTGGTAACATCCCTGGGAATTTCTATAACATTTTCACTATTTAATCCATTTTCGACCATGTGTATACCCAACTCCCTATTTAAACTAATGAAATACCTTTCCTCAACATCATCAAAACCATTACCATCATTATCAACTTTATCATCAACATCATTATCATTACACATATTCAGGTCATACACATTCAAATTATCCCCCAAAATATTATTTCCCCTTTCTAAAGTTACCAGATCCCTTTCACCAACATTTTCATTCTCACAGCATGCTTTCTCTCTTTCATTCACACACATCTCTGAACTACTACAAATTACATCATCTGACAAAGTGTTGTTCTTTTCTGCCCAAGTGTAAACCTCTGTTAAATTAAATGAATCACAATTACTTTTATCTACTGTATGTTCTTGTGTACTGAAAATGTTATCTTTATCATCATTATTTTCCTCTTGAAATTTCTTCAGTAAGTAACAACTAATGACCTCATGTGATAGCTTAGGTTTGGAACTGTCATGTTTGGGTTTATGATAGTCACATCCATTGGTCCTTTCATCATGCTCACCTTCTGCCTCAACCTTGCGGACCTTCAAGGGGGCGTCTACTCGTTTTTTATTTCCGGTTCGTGTTTGAACTGCTGATTGTGGTTCTGCCAATGTCTCTGATCAACATTTCTGATCCCATTCCTATGCCAAACATTACCTGATTGTTGGTAGTTTCTATTGTACTGACCTCTATCAAAATTTCTGTGATTTTGATCCCTAAAGTGTTCTCTATTTTGTTGATTATTAACGCGAAAATGTTGTTCTTGTTTTGGATAAAAATTATGGTCCTTCTTTTCAAAATTGTTATATCCCCCTGAATTTTGACTGACACCATGATAATTATTTTGTTCCCTTTTTTGAAAGTTATCATTTCCCCAATTTTGACCATTACCTTTCTGAGTAAACCCACTGTGTGTTCTTGTTGTTACCCTATCCAACTTTTCAATATAATTGAGAAACTGCTCTACATTACTATCAGGACAATGAACTAAACTCAACTGCATTGCTGATGGCAATCTTCTCTTTAAGGTATCAATTTTGATCAAGTCATCCAAAGGTTTTGTTAAATGAATACGTTTTTGAAGTTCACTTTTGCAAAATTGTTTCATGTTCCCATCTGATTCTCTATAGTTTCTCCCATTCAAAAATTCACTTTTGATTCTAGTTTGTTTAAGATCATCCCAAAATTTTTCCAGAAATATTGATTCAAATTCTGAAAAGGTTATCCCCAAAGTTACAATCTGGTTTGCCCAAGTCAAAGCTTCCCCTTCCAAGAATTTTTTCATAAATTTAATTTTTATTTCATCTGGTGAGTGAGGTAAAAAACAATCCTTACAATACTGCATAAAATCAACGGGATGTAAGGGTCCATATACCGAAAAGTGCTTCACTGGAATATTAGATACAAGATTACATGTGTTGACATTGTAATTTTTGCTTTGAAATTCAATGTCAAAACTTTCAATTTTTTCGCTAAGTTCTTTGACAGATTTTTTGTTTTCTAACTCATTGAATTCTACTTTTTCTTCTAGAGTAACCAAACGATTGTCAGTTTTTTGTTCTACATTTTTTACTAAAACTTTTGTATTCTCATCCAAATTTTTAATTTCCCCTTTATTTCATTAAAATCAATTAAATTTCTTTCCCTATCTACCAGTAACTCATTTTTTACAGTATTAATTTCACTGCTCAATTTAACATCAATTTCATTTACTTTTGCTTCCACAGATTCAATTTTTTCCTCAACACTGCCAACTCTGTTCGAAAGACCACCCACTTGGGTATTGACTGCTTGGACGTGCAACAAAATGTTATCAATTTTTTCATCCCAATAAGTCTTATTGTCGTCAACTGATTGTTTAATTTCTTTCGTGAAATTTACAAGAAAACTTTTTAAATCAAATTGATCGGTTCTTTCTGTTTCGTTTGACCTGTCCTGATGTTCGAAGTGTATTAAATTACTACTTTCTACTTTAGGCACAATACTCTCGAAAATCTCATAAGTCATTGTGAAGAACAAAAATTTATACACAACAATACAAAACAAGATAAAAATATTGTTTTAACAAAATACGAGGGTTTCTTGACTTATCTGGAACACTCTTCTACCGTTGCAAAACCACGTTTTCCATCCATGTGATTGTTGACCAAAATTCTTGAAGTATTTTCTTCTGTCGAAAATTATATTTTTTGCCGAAACATTTCTTCTCCAAAACTTTTACTTCCCGATGAACACAAACACTGTAACACACATTCTGAAGAAACTGGTATTAACACACAAAAATTTTCTTCCTCGTAGCACTGTTGAAGATCTCGTGAACACAATATCCCGGCTACAGTCCCCAGTTGAAATATGGCATGCCGGCTGAGACACAGTTGAAATATGGCTTCCCGGCTAAGACACAAGTTGAAAATATGATCACTATTTTTTATTTACTTAAATTTGCCATATTTCGTGACAGTACCTTTTCCGTTAGACGTTTGCAAGGCGATATTAGTCTTGGCTTCAGTTGTCTAAGTATGATCCCACAATGCATCGTTGTCGGCTGCAGGAATGACGTGGTTCAACGTGTTTCTCTCATTTGGTGTTTCAAATACAGTTTCTTCAAATGTAGTTTCTTATTTTTAGTTAATACAAAAATAATAGTAACACAATTTAAAATTATTTATGACTGCGACCTTCACATTGTTCTTCCGTCAACACACACAAAGAGTTAGCTGCCGACTCTATAGTCAAAGACGACTCCAACGTCAAAGATATTTTACACAATTCACAAGTTTCCACTTGTAATCAGTCTCTTTGCTATTCTTTGATACATTTTCTAATAGTAATCAATATGCTTTTACTCTCAAAAACAGAAGTAAATTAACATATAATAAGACAAATTATAATAAATTCTGACAAAAATATAAGAAAACATTTACAATTCGGTATCGACAAATACGGTAAAAAAAAAAAACATCTCCCAGATCCATTACACACTGCACAGCTTTTTATGTCAGTATGACAACCAAACAGCTGTTCACTTGAATGAATGTCCACTGCCAAACTGTGGACAAGAAAAAAGTTGACTACACAGTAACACAATATGCTCATGTTCAATTGCTGCTTTACAGCCTGGGCCATCTGGATACCTCCTCTCACCAACATATTTTCTGAACTACACAAATAGCAATACATCCTTTGCTCCCATAACCATCCTGGCCTCAATCTCCCAATGTCCCACACCCTCTACCCGACAGTTTCCTCTTCCTTTGTCCTGTCACCCTCTCTCAATGCAAATCTTCATGTCACCTATATTGTGCACTGCACCCCACAGGCTCTGGTACCTGTTTATCACATGCCTAGCCTGCGCATCTACCATCCATCCCTCCCTCCCTACATTCATAGGCAGCAAACCTGCCGCCCCCTTCCAACCCGCTAGCTACCAGTCCCCAATCCCTATCCCTCCCCTATTTGCCCCACCCTAATCCACCTGCCAAAATGCAGTCCCTGCATTGGGCATCCAACCGCGTGCATGAGCACATTATTTCTACTCTAGCTTGACATAAAATTTATTCCGAAAGCTAATAAGTTTTCTCCCTTTCTATATGTGCATGTTGATGACTCAACACTTATTCTGTTGTCTGAGTGGTCTCCTTTCCTTCTATTATATTTGATAAAGAAAGACGTAGTTGCTGAGAAGTTTCAGTGAGATTCCGTTTTATCGGTGACTAGTTTTTGAAAGGTACTATACACTTAAAAAGAAACTGTCATTTGTGCAATGAATACATTGTGTAATATTTCATTTATCTCAATTATTAGTGATAAATTGGTTGAATTGGCATTAAATCTGTGAAAATTGCAGTACAGCTTAAAAGTGCAGAATACATTTTGTAAGTACGTATTTTGTCAGATTCAGTTACAGTAATTGTATGTACATCAAGATAACTGTGATTTTTATTTGTGTTGTCCTCAATTTATAGGCATACCCATATTTATTGTGATCAAACACTGACATTGTGGTGTTCTTCTTCAGAGAGGTTATAACAGTCTGTCCCTAACTTAACTTTTATAACTGAGGGTTTTTTTTATATATATATTGATTGTTTCATATGATTCTGACAGTATTTGAGGGATTCACATACCATATTTACCCAGTTATAAGACAAGGCATTTTCCCATATTTGTCATTCAGTAAACACAGAATTGTCTTACAGTTACTGATTAAGCACTTGCTGCTGAGATCATTTCTGTGTTGTGCAATAAACTAATATGGGAGTTGTCTTACATTTACATGTGAAGCTTTGACAGATGAGGTCTCATACAGCTTTATTTTGAAGAATTTTAATGGTTTTGTGGAGAAACAGTGTCACCAGCTTGGGGAATTTAAAGAGGGAAGCAGCAAGAGCAGGCAGGAAATTTTGTATTGCTCCCAACCATCGGAAATATACCACATACCTTAGTTTTTTTATGACTATCTTGCACTTTTAAACTCCAGTTTGCCCCAGATTCAGAATGCAGTCAGAATTGGATTGACTTTAAAATTGGACAACAATTGTATATATTTTTACAAAGGACAATAAAAATCTAGATGGGGACCAGTTGGGCACTAAGCATCAGTTGGATAGTAGGGTTTTGTGCTTTAATGTTGTCAGTGCTGTCTGTGAGGTACGATAGCAAGAAAAGGGTGAGTGCCAGCTGTTGGTTCTACATAGACAGTGAGTGAGCAGCAGGCAGATGATATGTTTGAAAGCAAGAGAAGAAGGAAAATTGTCACATTCTCGCATCAGTAAAGCTAAGGACTCTATATATTTGAAGGGGAACGCCTGTGTTCTCATGTCCCACTGTAATCACAACCTCTGAAATAGCAAAATATTCGGAAGAAACAGCCAAATACAGTAAGATCTTGATAATCTAGTAGACATGATTAGTCCAGAAAAATCACAAATTTGCCTGTAATTTTAGCCCAATGCTGTTGGCAGCTCCGAGAAACATATGACCTGTTTGGTGAGCACCTTGTCACTAAAAATTGTCTGCCTAACTGAGCTGTACTATACTTGCCAAAATGATCCGGTTGCATTGTTAGTTTTGTGCCAGCATCGCTGATTCTTCGTTCAGTTTATCTAAAGTTACAGTACTTGCATTTGCATTAGAGTTGTGTGATTTTATTTAATGATTATTTAATCAAATCATTTGAACTTTATCAATATTCAGCTACTTGTACATAGACTACAGCACAGGAAAAAATTCATACATACAGTGAATATGTTTTCCGAACAGAAAAAATTGCACCTAAAACGGCCAAATGCAAACAAATTACATATTAAAAAACCCAATTCAACAGCTGGAATAATTTGTTACAGTTGCTTCAGTTAAATCTTAGACACTGGGTAAACTCAAAAAAACTCAAGTTAGAAATTGTAGATTAAGTTCGAATAAGTAGTTCAGTGCTAAGAGAGGCAAAGGGAAACCCAGGAACTGGGCCCACATTAGTTGAAAATGCCAGTTTTTTTCACAAGGAATTAGATCTGCCCATAGATGAAGTTCATTCATTTTCAAAAGGGCAATAAATTCTGTGTTCACTAATGAATTGAGTGCATTGTCAGCAGAAGAAGTTGATGAATGCTTTATATTGACAGAAATTCAGCTATTGAAGAAGAGCTGATATTAAAAACTGTTTTCAACCCCCAGGAGGTACCAGAAATGGAATGACAAAGCAGAAACACCTACACTTCACATCTCTTAGGCTGACTTTTAGAAGCCTTAAACACTTTTGTGAAATTTGCTGAGAGTAGCCATCAATACATTGCTCCTGAAGTTATGAATTTATTCTTCAAACAAAATAATTTTTGTCAAAAAAGAGCTCTTTTCAAGGAAAAAGTTATCATTTACCCAATTTTCCAGAGGATTCTGAATAAAATTTCAGTTAAACCATCGGTGGCAGATACCAGTCCGCCACATGCCATGCCCTCAATGTCAGATATTTGTGCTATTTCTAAAGACAGATCTTTTGAAATCTGTGGTGCTTATTTTATTTTGTAACTGGTATACAAAAAATTATTTATGTATATAGACCTTTTCTAAAACTTGGAACCTTAAACTGATACCTAAATCAATTGTTTAAAACTTACATTTATAATCTGATATATTTGATAATACAGCATTGACAGACCCCTGCATGCCAGATTATCAAGGTCCTACTGTATTTGTTACAACCAAGATTGTAAATTTTATTGATTATGGTTTCACTCCCTGCAATTTAAGCTGAGCTCTTAGGTCACACCATAACCTATACCTCGGAAATTGCAAAATAGACGGAAGAAACAGCCAAATATTTCTGACTACAAAGGTTATAAACTTCATTGCTGCTCATGCGTAACATTTCAGGTAGATACTTTATATCAGTAGAAAAGTTTGATTTTGTTTAGTCACAATATGTTGAAAATAAAATTTTGTTGAGGAGCCTCGTGGGGGGAGGTGGTGGTATTCCTCTTACACTTGGGTAAATATGGTATTTTCACATATAAGAATAATGCATAATGATACAGTGCTCTCATTTCTTGGTATTTTTCCTGTGTTATGCACTAACTTTCTCATAGTATTGTGTGGTGTTATACTTTAATGCCTTTTACACATCCCAACAAGTTCAAATGGTTCAAATGGCTCTGAGCACTATGGGACTCAACTGCTGAGGTCATTAGTCCCCTAGAACTTAGAACTAGTTAAACCGAACTAACCTAAGGACATAACAAACATCCATGCCAGAGGCAGGATTCGAACCTGCGACCGTAGCGGTCTTGCGGTTCCAGACTGCAGCGCCTTTAACCGCACGGCCACTTCGGCCGGCATCCCAACAAGTGTGCAGCAAACACCGATAATAAAATGGGGCATGAAATTTTATTAATTTTTCTTCCTTGAAAGTGGACGAAAGAAATTGTTGGCATAGGTTCTCTTTCAAGTAGAAATCGGTTATTACTTTTCTGATATTATTCTCTTCCAAATAATTTTTGGCAGTTGCAGATAGCAATCAACATTTATTGTATGTTCGTCTATAGGTACACAGTGTGATGAAATGCCTGAAATCGACTCAAGGCTGTTGTTATCTACACTGTTGAATATTGCCTTCATTGACAACTCTTGCAGTGTAGTGTTCTAAGATCCTCCTTGGCATTCCATATGGTTCTATGATGTAGGGATGTCTGCAGACAAATGCCCTCTACTGCAACCCACTGAAGGAGTACTTCAAACAAATAATGTAATACAAAACAAATATTTGAACTAATATGGGGGGTGTAATATACATATAAATGGCTCCTTTCTGGATATTTTATTATCATACAAATTATAATAAATTTTTTTGATTTTTTTTTTTTGTGTGTGTGTGTGTGTGTGTGTGTGTGTGTGTGTGTGTGTGTGTTTGTATTTCCACTAGAGAAAGAGCAAAAGCTTGAAAGCCAGTGTAAATAGTTTTCTATTGGATGTTGTTGCTAAGCAGCACACATCAGTCAGCTATATGTGAGCAGTTGCTTTTTCTTTATTTTAATTAGTTGTAGATAGTTGTAGTTTAATTAGTTGTAGATACACTTGCTTGTTCATAGATGACACTCTTTATCTTTATGGGAAAATTCCTGAATTTAACCTAGCCAAATTCTCTACAGTCACATCCTAAGCGCTTAAATGTTGTGGGTTATGTTGATAAGTGCTTCAGCTTCTGTTAGTGATTGCATATTGATGACCATTATTCCTGTGTAAAAACAAAATCTGTTACAGGGTGAATACACCCCAGGACAACTGGAAAATCTGAAAAAAAAAAACCTCAGGAATTTTTACATCCAGGAAAAAACCGTGAAAAACCCTGTAGTTTTTCAGAATTATGGGATTCTTTTTTGGAATTCTTGGAATTTTTCATTCTTTTAGTTTTCAGTTAAATTTTCGTAATTTTGATAAAGAACTGATACTCCAACAAAGAATTTTGTTTTAGCCTGTTACTGCAGCAAAGAGACATAAACAAGGGAAAAACACCAAAATGAAACTCAAATTGCAAAGAAAATGCACCATTTACAACAACAAAACACACTGTATACACAATTGCCTGCCAACAGCAAAATGTGTCGAAGGCTATAGGACGAAAACTATGCAATACTTTGTAACAACAAACTGCTTTTGATAAGTGCGACGTCACAACTGTTTACATTATTTCGTTTGATCAGTTGTCAACGGGCTCATGTGCCCTTGCAGAGCTGAAGTCGCTTATAGGCAGTGCCTCCTTCCACTTCTGGCTACCTGAAGTGTGGCTGCTAGCTGTATAAGCAGAAGCAGCAAGGAGCCAGATGCTAACTGGAAAAAAATTCATTGCGCGCCCAAGCTGCCAGAGTCGTACACGTGCAGAAATGTCTGTGTTGTAGTGGGGTAGTTTCCACATTATCACATGTATGTTTCATGGTTTTGCTGTTTTCTCTTTGTTTATAGCTCTCATATTGAATGAAAACAAAACAGATTACTGTGGCTGGAGGCTATCAAGTGAATTAAAATACACCCACATAATTACCAAAGACTAAAATTTGTTATTAGTTTCAGTTTTCTGATTTTATTTTAGTTCCATGTTATTGGCAATCGAGCAAAACAGTGAAGTTATTTTTGTCAGATTGCTGAAGAAATTTGGCTTTCATTAATCTTCCCAACAGAGATAGCCAGTTTATTTGGAACAGTGTTTCATTCTACACTATTGGCTAGTTTCAGCTGTTCACCGAATTTCAAGTGAAAATTTGCATCATCTGGCATGTACGGCGTAATTCCATAATAAAGAACCAAACATGAGATAATACAGTACTGTTACTCCAAGAAAACTGCATCACAAAAAACACTCAGCAAAGCTTAACACCAGGTAGGGGCCTACTTCAGTGTCAGTCTGGACATACGAATGTGCACGTCAAGCCAAACAATGCATTTTAGTATGTTCTACGAAATTCTGATGCTCTTGGACTATTCTGATGTCCTGCTTCAGCTGTGGTGTAATGTAAGAGCTCTTAATGCTATATACATATGAACATAAATAAATGTTCACTTGAAGATAACTAAGCATGCAAGAACACCATTCTTCAGTAAATTATAAGCTGGCTGCACACTGTGTTTTATCATTGTAAATCCCCCCTACTCCTGGAGTAGAATATAAGTTGCCAGTTATAGTTTCTTTGCTTTGCAGAAAAACTTGTTAATTCTTTATTCTGTTTAAGCAATTCATGAAAAACCTATTGTGATTAGTTCTGGCATATAATTATTTTCCTTTCTTCTTCTTCTTCTTCTTCTTCTTCCCCCTCCCCAAGAAATTTGTATTCCTTCTGACTAGCTTTTTCTAGTGCTGTGTGGATGTAAACCTGATTGGAAATGCTACAAAAGTAATGTAGAGTATGGATAAAAATTGTAGTCACCACATAGCAAAATATTACATAGGGTACTTTGAGATGTAGAGTCTAGTTTTGAAATGAATATTATGCCAAAGGCTGCTTTGTTATTTTTCACACCTTATCTATATAGGATGTGATAAAACTAATGCTCTTAAGTGTAACAACTCCATATGTCCCCTCCGTACAGTGTGCTCCAGTGCTGAACATGGTCACATGATATCCCACTGCACACAAAATTCCATACAGTAATGCGCCAAAAGGCGTATGAGCAGAGCAAACACCAAGCATGGGCTGTGTATGTCATCGTAGCTGTGAATGGGCAGTAACGCCTGTTTTTTGGCACACACGGGCAACTGTTCAAACCAGCCTAACAAGTTGCGGGAAGATATTGTGAATGGTGGTTTGAGAAGCGCTACTTTTAAAGTAAATTTCCTTTTATGCAAGAATTATGCTACGTGTGAAATGTAAGATGAATTTCTTAAGTCACAGAGGCTTTGACTTCCGTTGAAAACTTAACACATTGAAGACCAGCCACTTAAAAAAATTTTGGACACAGAAGACCAGCCATTATTTCATTATTTAAAATTTGACTGGCACACTTGTTTGATATATTGTAAAGGATAGTTGCTACTCACCAAATATTGGAGATGCTGAGAAGCAGAAAGGCACAGCAAAAAGACTGTCAGAAAGTTAGCTTTCAGCCAATAAAGCTTTTGTCAAAAAAACACACACACACACACACACACACACACGTCTCTGGCTCCAGTTGCCAGAGCCTCACGATGCCCCACCCAGTTCTACGGATCAGTTTTCACCTGTAAATGACCATGGTTGGCGATCGGACTCGTAATTATAATGGGCGGGCAACTGCATGCAGTAAGACCTCAGTGCTGTTTTCACTAATCGCTCTAAGCACTGCAGAACTAAGCTCTTACCACACAATCTTTAATTTTGAGTAATGGGAACTGATATAGTAACTTGACAAGGAAACAAGGGGATGAGAGCACACAATATGTCATAACCACTTTGAAATACACTGCATATGGACAATATGGATCCTACACATGTACTACTTTTGTTACCACAGCGAAAGACACTTTCATCAGTACAGAATAAATCTGTTTTAACCTTGAGATACTTTTGTGTGAAACAAAACTGAAATGTTGAGTGAAAAGATCCTGCTAAGCATTGAAGATGCATAGCTACAGAGGTGGCATTATTTGTAATTTTTATAACTAATAAACATATTTCTTTATCATCATCTTTACACAGAATTGACAATGAATTTTTACACTGATGTTTCCTGATAATTTTCAACATGAAGAATTTTTAAACTGCTACGTAACAAAAACACTTTCCTTCACTGTTGTTGAAACATAAATTTAGTATGTCACACGCTATGAATCAGTAAAATCGAATGTTGTGAACATCACAGTAATAATCTTTTTGTAGTAATGAAAATGTGCACAATACCTTTTGTTTTTTTCTGAAACTGTTTTTATTATGCTTGTCAGTGTAATAAAATAGCTGGTACTTTGTACACAATCTAATGCTTTGCTTAAAGCAGCAATAATAATTTAAAGCACTTTATATAGGCTTATGTATAACCAGCTTATGATCTGAAAATGTTGCTGATTAAATATCACAGGATGTGAAAAGGACACACTAAACATCTATTGAAATAACAACACTGTTTTTAAACACTTAACTTATACTAGAGGAGACAAATCATGACTTTTACAATATGCCTGTCACTATGAATAATAGAATATACTGAACTTCACCCTAGAAATAAATACTTCCTTTTGTGGTGGTTAGCAACATACTGCAGCCTCTGACGAGATTTTGCTACCGATGGATGGTTTAGCAGCTTTTACACAGTGACCTCCAGGTCATAATTCCCATCGTAATATTTATCCAATATAGTAAACAATGCTGCAACATAACATCTGCCTCCTTCACAGCAGACGATGACTCCCCACTGGCCTTCGTAATAACATTGCCACTTCTGCTTGTTAACAAATAGCTGCTTAATACTATGGAATTATGTGTAGCAATAACTTCCCATCCATCCGAGGCTGGTTAACAATGATTGTGCTCATTTTAATCACCACACAATACAGTACATGAGGATTGCACCACACACTACTTCACAACCTTTGTGACTCACAAAGAGAACTGTTCTATACTTTTTGTAACAACATTTCTCCCACCTTACCCTTTCCCGGGGAAGTTCCTTTAGATTTTAACTTGAGCCTAGGGCCATGACTCAGTACATCTTTAATCCTAAGGGTTCATAATACTTTTAAAATAAATATCTGCTTAACAATATGTAGAGATTAATACAAAAAAGTATTTACAGCTATACATTTAAAACACAGTTACAAATTATTGGTTCCATACTTCGCAGGCTGGTGGCAGCACCTTACAGCAGTGAGCTGTGTTACTTTACTGTGCTTCTGTTAGATGGCATATGCACCCTCAGTGCTCCTGCCCTGCTACTGATCATATTTTTTACGTTATGGCAGAGAATAATAACAAAATAACTTCTACGAAATGAAATGGAAAAATCCTACACTGTGTGACGTATGCTTGTGCCATTACAGTATCTCTCTCTCTCTCTCTCTCTCTCTCTCTCTCTCTCTCTCTCTCTCTCTCTCTCTCTGACAATCTTTTTATTGTTCCTCTCTGCATCTCAGCATCTCTGCTAACAGGGTGAATACCAACTACCCTTTTTGTAATATGTTACATTCCATCCTGGATTTTCCATTGTCTTATATATCTTAAAGGGTAACACATGCAAAAAAGACCAATTATTGTATGTGAAAGCTGACCTTTGCTTGTAGCTATACTTAAACTATTAACTTTTCCCATTTGTGTGTACGTGCTATTTACCAGTGATGTTGCTATAGGCTGACTACATCATGTGTCCTATGCTCTGAATATCTGTTGTCATTGGCTGGCGAGATCATGTGACTTGAGGTATGATTGGATGACAAACGTACATCACAGTCTTGCTTTCAGTGCTTCAGAAACTAATGAACTGTATTTGGTGGAATTCATATTCATACTTTCATAACAAAGTTCATAGTTTACATGTTGCCGCCCATCAAAAAGTTTCCAAAACATGTTTTTTGCTGTGTTTTGTTTCCACAGAATGCCAGGAAGTTATAAGCCAATGTCTAAAACCTTTACCATTCAAAGGATTGGTAAGTTTATAAACTTTACAGTTCCTGCCACTGAACGCAAACTGTATTTTCACCTGGAAAAAGTGTATTTTTTAACTAGTTTGTTTGGAGAAGGCAGTGGCAGTAAGGTGTAGTTTGCAGTCAGAAGTTCATCAAAGGAGTGTGCTCTATAGTCTGATTAAAATTAATTGTTAGCCGACTTCTATCATTTAGCGCTACAGTGCAGCTGCTGCTTGGTTATAGATGACACACAAACATAGCCAGTCACTTCACAAGTTCTGTTGCTTATGTGTGAACCAGAGCAGTATTGGCAGAAAACGCCATAAGTTATGATGGGATTATGAGATGCCTTGTCGATAGCTGATATTAAGTGACCAACAATTGTACTGTGGCAGGCAACATGTTTTGCAGCACTGAATTTAAACTTGCTCTGGCCTAACCACAACCCCACAACATGCAGTGTATCTGAGAGAACATCAGTCAACAACTTGAGGCAGAATTGTTAATCATGCTCACTTTGTTCATGGCAATTAAAGCTAACCTCTACGAGCAAACTCAAGACAGAGAAATTTTCAGTGCTAAAAGTAAACCATAATTTCTTGCTTTCATTTGTTACTTGAAACTATCCCCATACTGGATACACAAGCTGATCCTTTACCAGCTGGTGAACAGTCCTGGGTTCCACTCTGTTGTAGGTTACAGAAAACACGTCCTTGGTGGCACATAGGAATAAAGCATACTGTTCAAAAGTAAGAAAATTAATTTGTGTTTTTACCTCCACCGATTTTTAGCTCCAGACAGCTGCGTTGTAGAAAAGAGTGTCTGTACCACTCAATTCAAAGTGTATGAGCAGTTGGAAACAGTAAGAAGGTCCTGAACACTTTCTTCCAGAAGACCTTCATAATTCCACACTTTGTCAATTCCTCGCTTCATATGCATTGCAACAGCCCTCCAATCCATTTTGGTGACATTTTTCAGGCCCTGAATAGTATTTATAAACCTCCAGGTCAAAATTTATATAGACTGTAGTGAGTCCTAAACCCAATAGTTTGGCGTCAGGCACCAACAGCATAAATTTAATATTTTAGATGAGAGTTTAAATGTGCCATTGATGAGACACGTGTTGCTATTGTTAAACTGCTAATGATTCTGCCACATATGGGTATTTGTGGTGCTACCCTGGAAAATAGGCACAATTGTCAGTAATGATCCCTCACTAAAGGTAGCCATTTGTTTATAATCCTTGTTTGGTTTGCAAAGGTGGAGCATTACTTGTCACAGGAACTAACAAACAAGTGATTAATGTGTGATGTAGAAGAATGTAGTACCCTATAAGTTGAAAGAAATGTTTAACAGTAGTCATCATCTTGATTTACTGGTGTGAATAGAAACTTACTAAAACCTGTATCATTCCGCCCACAGATGGCAGGGGTTGCGAGTCGGCCATTAGAGCGCGTTGTGCTTAGCAGCATGTTTTGGCATTGAGCTGGTCAATTCTGTTGTTGGTCACTGTTTCGTGGTGGCCACTCATTTGGGTGGACAGTTGTTCAGTGCTCATGCTCACATAAAAAGCTGTGCAAAAGTTACAGCAGAACTGGCATATTCCGTGACTGCATTCGCAAATGGTTCTGCTCTGATAGAGTAGGATATACCAATAAAAAATGTTATGTTCGGCTTAAAAGTAAAAAGTCATGTAGTTCTTGCTGAACTAAATTTTAGTTCCAAGTTTGTGATAAAGAGTATCTATATGACCTAAAATGTTACAGTTGTGAGTCACTCACTCATTCGTTGTAATTAAGTTTAACTCCTATTTAAGGAAGAAATATCTGAATACCCATACAATCATTAAAAAAAGGAGTTTTAAAATTTACCTATCTCTTGATTTTGATAAAGCACTTGTTACAACAGATGTGGCAAGTGACAACACTTTTCAGGTGATCATATTTAATAAGTTCTAGATTCAGCAATATGGATTTAACTTATGATTATGAAGCACTGCACTCCTACACAAATATGTCAAAATTCTACTATGATAATTAGCAGTTCTTTATATACTGGAAATATTAATAATCTAGATACCTTACCAGATAATCTCATTGATTTATCTTGGTTGAGAAATAGGGCAACATTCCACTGTATTGTCTTCATTTAGCTCTGTTTAAGTTTCTTTCTTGGCCATAAAACACGGGTAGCTGGTATTTCTTCTTCTTCTTCTTCTTCTCCTTCTTCTTCTTTTAATTTTTGAAATTTATTTGTGGCACATAAAAGTTTATATTCAATTCTGGTGTGTTTGTTAGCTGCAGTAATGTGCCAGAATCATTCAGAATACTACTCCATATTTTCACTCAAAGCACCTTTGAACATATTTTGGTTTCGAGATTTAAAATATTTTGTGCATATTTCTTATCTATGTTAGTCTTAATGACCATGCCAATACAAATAAAAAAGTGTGCTGCACGTAATGTTGTTTGTTTTTGTTTTAGGAAAGATTTCTCCATGGACTGGACGTTTCTATTCACTCCTTGATCCTTCATATGCCAAGAACCACATACCCATAATTGCATCAGTATCTGAGCACCAGCCGACCTCTTGGTCCTCTTTCTATTTTGATCTGCAGATATTGGTGTTCTTGTTTCCTGCTGGACTTTATTTCTGTTTCTCCAAACTTTCTGATGCTAACATCTTTCTGGTGCTCTATGGTGTCACTAGTATTTACTTTGCGGTAAGTAATTGTAAGAAAAAAGGATTGCCTAGATTTTATGTAACTCTTTTTTTTTTTACTTATTGATGATTTGTATGTAAACTTTCAGAAATATAGAGGCTGCTGAGAAATGATTTGTGATTTCATCATTTTTTTTTAAATTCAGTTATGTAATACTATTAATGTCAGAAGCTAATTAATCTGTTCTTTGTAGAACAGCTTTTATCACTATACAATACATTTTATTGCAAGTTACATCCTAAAAGTTGCTCATTTCATAAGATACTCCATACCCAAATATTTTTAAATTTGAAGAATTTACTTGAGAAATAGAAGATATGTGTGAATGTTTATTGGAAAAGTATTAAGATAGTTGTGCGTTATCTTAAATTCAGTAGTGAATAGGTACTGAAAGTATAAACGAGCATTGCTGCTTGAAGTTTATGGCATCAAAAATATCAAGTTCTGTTACAATACATGTAGATTTTATAAGACATAGCATGTAGAAAGAGTGATTGAATGAAGAGGAGTAACCACATACTGTAAAATCTTCAGTAAATGTGGGAGGTCACTTCTTATTATTTGCACTTAAGAGACTGTTACTATACATGATTTATCTACTGGAGACCTATGGTCCAGGAACTGTATACCGAAGTCAGCGTTGCTCATCAATAAGCTTCTGGCTCTTTGAGTCACCAGGATGTTAACTGAAATAGGAAATAAAAGAAGGCACCCATAACAAGAAATTCTGAAAGAAAGGTGTCGGAGCAAAATATAGTTTGTGTGTGATGGCCTAGGAGCCATTAAGATTTCAGCTGGTTTGTGTAAATAGTTAGATTCTCTGTACTGTGTAAGTGATCAATTTGCTTCATTTGTCCACACAAAAATGTATATTTGGCGGACACAGGCTTCCTTCATATTGCAACAGAGATTTTAGTTACTGGAAGTTTGTGAGTACACGTTCTCGAATAAAATTGTTACTGCTGCTGCTTTGTTATGTTGCCCCTTTTAACAGAAATCAAAATGGGACAAAATAAGTGTGATTGCAAACCCAACGAAGAGAGACAATGACAAGGACTTGGTAGTTTTTAAATCACTCACCATTTTCAGCCAAGTGGTCTAGAGGCTCCCACATGACCATAATGGATTTTGATGAAATTTTGTATGAACATTCACACATGTTCTCATTGAACACTGGTAAAGTTTCAGATTCAGAAATGCAATACTTTCGGAGATACAGTCACTTGTTTAAGACCATAGCACAGCTTTCTATAGTGCGTCCTTGAATTTTCAGCAACTTTGAGATGAGATCTCTCTGTAAGTATTTGCATGAAAGAAACAAAACTTGGCCATCTTATACAACTTTTAGAGCTCTTTAAAGTAAAATAATAAAGAAAAGTATTTCTGAGCAATTTTCATATAGATAATTTGAAGCAAAGTTGGGCGAAAAAATAGCTGTTTTAAAAAAATGCGAACTTCAGTTTTTTATATCTCCAAAAGTAATTGTGGGATGTACATGAAACTTTGCACACCATAACTCACCAACACAAGGTCTTAGAATATAATATTTCATTCTCCTATTGCTTTCCATTATTTCACAAATCTAGGGTAAAGTTGTCGATTTTTCAAAAAGTGCTAAAAATGGGTATTTTTAGTCAAATTTTTCAAAAAAGTGTTTTCTCCAAACTCTTCTAAACTATGGTCATTAGAAAGAGTATATTGTAATCTATCTAGAAAAGTGGATTTGGTTTTGCAATGCAAGCATATAAGGCCCTAAAAAGTAGCACCATCAAAGAGGCGCACTGGAGGTTTGAACACATTTTTCTGGCACTCAAATTATACCTGAAATCTTTTATTTTGCCTTATACATGTTTATTAATGTCTGGGATAAGTGAAATAAGAAGTTCTGATGAATAGGACCTAGCTTAAGTCCGAATAGCAAAAGAATAAAAATAGAAACAATGTTATTTCTTAATTGTCACCCCCCTCTCCCTCTCCTCCCCCCCCCCCCACCCCCCTCCCCCCCACCCTTCGTCTTTCAGATGACATTTAAGGCCTTTAAGATGCAAGCTTTGATGCTTGGCAATGTAATGATGGCATGACAGACTCTATATTTTATTTTTTACATCTTCAGTAAATTCATCCACTACCATTTGCTTCTACTCCAGTGTGGCCCGATCGGTATGTAGCCATTGCTTAAACACAATAACTTCCTGTGGCTCATGATCTAGGAAATAGCTGGCAATTTCAGATGCTATAGCTTCGGGCCCGAGCACCTTTCACAGCGATATAGCATGCACTGTTTAGAGTTCAAACTGCAAACTGCCTTGCTGAGAATCTCCTTATAATTTTCACGTATACCAGCTCTGCTAAGCATAAGCTTAACAGTTTGGTGAATTGCACAGACGCAAACTGCATGCATTCTGGCTGATCCTACTGTTACAAGCCATTTGGGTCTAAGTTCACAAAAGTTTGAGAACCCTATTTCTGGACCATTTATATTCTTATAGATAACATAATTTCCCGTAAATTGCAAAGTAACAATCTTTTCTGAATGTATGTCTTTCTATCTAAAAGTCTAACTGAAATACTATCTTTTTTCCAGGGCACACCCTACTATGCTCATCATCTTCAAAAAAAAAAATTCGCACTCTACTAGCAACTTACGCTGGTAATTTCCTGCTTTGCCTATTTTCGGGAAGTGCCAGAATGCCCTTCTCTGCCTTAAGCTTCCGAGCATTCTTCACCATTCTTTCGGACACGCCGAACTGACCTGCTGTTTGTCTGACTGTCCAACTTACAGGTGCCAAGGTTAAAATTTGCATCTGTTCTTTATGAATTGCATTCTGCATCTTGGCTTTCAGTTCAGTCAGCAAATGTGTATAGTCGGCACAGTTTCCACATTCCTTAATTTCACTAGCATCTTCAATTTGTCGGTTTACTCCCATTGCATTTACAATTCTGTTTTTAATCACATTTTGAGCCTTTTGAATTTTCTTCTTCACATATTGGGGCTTATCTCTGTAGCTTGCTGTTCTCTTCAGGGTTGAAATACCGATAGACAATAAGCTACTATTTAATTATTCTTTTGGTGTAAAGTCCTCATCAGAATGTGATCATGAGGCTGATGAGGCTTCGTCCAAGTGTTTATTTAAGGTAGTCCTGCAAGCCGGACAAATTTTCTGACCTGGCTTTATGTTATTAACAAGCTGCTTCTTCAACATATCAGAAGCCTTATTAGCTGTTTCAGTATCAAGAGTGCGAATTCCTGCCTTAACATTATGATTCACCTTCCCAAAGGGTTTGAAGCATTTTTGACATGACACTCTGGTCCACTATCTCCTTGCCCAATTGAACAGGAAGGTATGCTGTTCCCTTCTGCATCCATCTCTAATCAGTAACTAAATAATGTATTTGGCCTCTAAGTGCAAATTATAATCTGCTTAAATTTCAGACAAATTGCTACTGAATGAATTTATACACAATGTATAATACCAATGAAAAAATCTAATAAGAGATATATGCTATAAAAGACACAGTCAAAACAATTTTTGTAAATTGGATTACAAACTTTGATGGTCTTACGAATCACTTAACAAGGCACACTCAGTCCAAGAGAACCCACTCACTATGCTGCAAACACACCACTGAAATACTGATTGTTCAAACAAGGCCCACAATAATGAAAAAATCTGATTGTCAAAGTAAATGTTGCCATTATATTTTCTATAAACAGTGAATCTTGTGAATTTTCTCTGTGAAACTAGTGGTTACGTATTTACCAATGAAGTAGGCTACATTTAAGTGTGATTAAATACTAAATTAAAACTCTTAGATGTTTACCCAATCAATTTCACACGTTTCCCTAATAACATTAAGACAAAAATTCACAGGTTGCAACACCTAGGTACTAAAATCTCTGCAATATTGATTGGAAAATTTACATCACTTGATGCATGATTCAAGCAAACCGATTCTTTTTTGGAAAAATGTTTTATACAATTGAATCCAAAAATTAGGTCTTCATTTTCCACTTGTAAATATTTACAATTTTGAGAAGTAAAAAAAAAATTATGAAGCTATTATTCATTGAATTCTTTAAGCTTTTTTTTTTTTTTTACAAATGAGAAGAGTTGTATGCAGGTGAACACTTACGATAAAAGCAGAAGAGCTACTTCTCATAGTTTTCAAGTTTTTCTGACAGTCTCATTGCCTATTTACCAGATCATTTTATTTCAATTATTCAAGGCGCTAATAAACATTTATTAGGCATAATAAAAGGTTTAAGGTGCCAGAAAAATGTGTTCAAACCTCCAGTGCGCCTCTTTGATGATGCTACTTTTTAGGGCCTTATATGCTTGCATTGCAAAACCAAATCCACTTTTCTAGATAGTTTAGCATATGCTCTTTCTAATGGCCATAGTTTAGAAGAGTTTGGAGAAAACACTTTTTTGAAAAATTTGACTAAAATTACCCATTTTTAGCACTTTCTGAAAAATCGTCAATTTTACCCTAGATTTGTGAAATAATGGAAAGCAATAGGAGAATGAAATATTATATTCTAAGACCTTGTGTTGGTGAGTTATGGTGTGCAAAGTTTCATGTACATCCCACAATTACTTTTGGAGATATAAAAAACTAAAGTTCGCATTTTTTAAAAAACAGCTATTTTTTCGCCCAACTTTGCTTCAAATTATTTATATGAAAATTGCTCAGAAATCCTTTTCTTAATATTTTACTTTAAAGAGCTCTAAAAGTTGTATAAGATGGCCAAGTTTTGTTTCTTTCATGCAAATACTTACAGAGACATCTCGTCTCAAAGTTGCTGAAAATTCAAGGACGCACTATAGAAAGCTGTGCTATGGTCTTAAACAAGTGACTGTATCTCCGAAAGTATTGAATTTCTGAATCTGAAACTTTACCAGTGTTCATTGAGAACATGTGTGAATGTTCATACAAAATTTCATCAAAATCCATGATGGTCACGTGGGAACATTTCTCGATATTAGACCACTTGGCACGGAATGGCCCTTTGTGCTTTTCAACAGTAGTCCCTCTGTTTATCGGGGAAATGTTAGGTGCAGTGGTCTCCTCACTATTGCAAGGCAGCAGTGTCATGAAAGAAAATTAACAAATGTTTGAGTAGAGGCTTAATGTTTCCTCGTAGTACTTCGTATTCCCCTGCAGTCTTCCCATCAGCTAAATGAAAAGTTGTTTGTGTACAACACTTGGGTAGGTGTGATAAGTTTCCTACCTTTCCAGTTTCTAGAAGAAATGTCTCAAGAGATATGGTTACTTGAATGCACACATTGGTGGTGATGTGAGTCATTTGTGTTTCCAAAGCAGAAACTATTCATTGTCATTATTTTATTATCTGTCTGATGTATGACATAAATGAGTACTTGTAAATATACATGTTATAAAAGTAAGGTTGTTCTGTGAAGAGTATCTTAATTTGATGACTCCTTACATAGAATTACTGCTTAAAAAGTAGAATCATACACATTGAAAAATTAATGATTGCTGTTCCGCCTGAAAGTCATCTTACATAATTCTAATTACTGCATCTGCTATCTACTGCCATGTTGGATACTTGTCAACATGACAGAATTCTGGAATTTGTCCACATTAGTGGCAGATATTCTTTCCTGAAGACTGAAACTTTCTAGATCATAAATTTGACTACTTACACATAACTGCTTTTCTTTAATGCTTTTGGCTTTGGGCTGAGGTATTTTAATGTGATAAGGAAGCTGCTGGGCATCAGTAAATGCTCAACAAAAATCAAATCCCTCAGTAAATGAATACCACCAGCAAATATTAAATTTGTCAATGGTAAGATTGGTCACAACAGAGAAGCAAAATGGTACTAGTGATAGTTGTGTTGCCACAAACCTCATGTTGTTTTGTAGTGATTGTTTCTTTATGATGCCACTTGGGCAATGGGCATAGTAGAGATGGTGTTGCGGTAACTGTTTGTGTTTACAGTCATGGGATTATCAAAAACCTCATTTCCAGTTGCAAAAGAAGTGAATGCAATAAGTGTGACAACTGACACTCCCCTCCTGTTCGCCACTTTTGCTGCTTCCTTCTGTAACTCAGTTGGAGATGGATAGGGGAGGGAAGAGAGAATTGAATTGCAAATGGTGTTTGCAAATGACCCATCCTCATACTCAGCTTAATGAATTCTTTTCTTCTGGAGTGTAATTCCAGTAGCTTAATTGTTGCCACATAGGTCAGCAAAAACACGTTAAATTTATGACTCTTGCTGACACATATGAGGGCTATTCAGAAAGAAGGGAATGTTTTGACATTTTAAAAAACTAAGTACAAGAAATACATTTTATGAAGTATTTGTATCGAGTGTAGCCAAGTATGGAAGTACAACATGGACGATGAGCAGTTTAGACAAGAGGAGAATAGAAGCTTTCAAAATGTGGTGCTACAAAAGAATGCTGAGGATTAGATGGGTAGATCACGTAACTAATGAGGCGGTTCAGAATAGAATTGGGGAGAAGAGGAATTTGTGGGATAACTTGACTAGAAGAAGGGATCGGTTGGTAGGACACATTCTGAGGTATCAAGGAATCACCAATTTAGTATTGGAGGGAAGTGTGGAGGGTAAAAATCGTAGAGGGAGACCAAGGAATGAATACAATTAACAGATTCAGATCGTTTCATAGCTTTGGTTACTGGTAATAAGTTGAAACCAGTACCTATGAGTTTAATTTGTACACTACAGCACTGAAGATGATCACTATGATTGAAAATCGATTTTGCTGTCAGTAAACCATCAAAGTTATGACCAACGCTGACCTTCCTTCTAGATTCAGAAGGATGTATGTTGCAGTAGTTACTCGGAGATGAAAATGCTTGCACAGGATAGAGTAGCATGGAGAGCTGCACCAAACCAGTCTCTGGACTGAGGACAACAACAAAAACAACATATAGATTGAAGTAGTGAGTGAAAATTTGTACACTGGTCGGAGAATTGAACCAGAGTCTCCTGCTTACTAGATAGGTGCGGTAGCCACTAAACCAGCTTGGCACAGCGGTTTGCACAACTACATGAATTACCTTGGCATGCCTCCCTCCTCGATCCAAATTCTCACTGCCACTCCAGTCTACTTTAAACTCCCCTTCACATATGAACAGAATTTCTGATGCTCTCCATGTTCTGGAATAGCACCTTAGCATATTTGTATAAGTACCTGTACCTGGGTTTTGGGCTGGATCCCTCATTTACTTTCGATGCTGAGGTGCTGTTCCAGAACATGTGAGCCTTTGCAATTCTGTTCATGTATAATGGGGAATTTAAAATAGGTTGAGGTGATAGTGAGAATTTGGATCGAGGAGGGAGGCATGCCAGGGTAATCTGCAGTTGTGCAAACAACTGTGCCGAGGTGGCTTAGTGACCAACACATCTGCTTAGTAAGCAAGAGACCCGGGTTTGATTCCCAGCGTTTATACAAATTTTCACTCACTGTTTCAGTGTATATACATAAAAACATTCATAAAAAAGTTTGATGTGATAAAGTGATACTCTTAAGCTTTAGACTGTTTGCTGTTGCTTCAGAGAATCAATCTAAAGTCTCAAAGAAACAGTCAGATTGGTGGTGGTGAGACAGAACTAGTTAAATGAAAATATGATATCATAGTATCACACTTCAACATTTTAAAGTTAAATTTACTCTATGTTTGACTTGACAAGTTCATTTAAAAACCATTTTATCTTATTTGTTCACGGTAGGCTAAAGGAGTTTAAACTGAAGTATGTACACGTATTAAGCAGAGAAATTCATCTTATTAGGAAGATTACGTGATTGCTGAGAGCCGTTGCTAAATTATTGTGAATAGAGAATGAAAATTTGTAGTGTGCATATTTAAATAATTTTATCAAAACTGCAGTGAGAAAAAGATTTTCATTGTTGCAATTGCTTGGAGTTTGTGCATAATGTTAATGTGGGGAAGAGCCTAATTAGATGATTTGTGAGCTTAAATGAGATGGACATCATTGTGAGCTGCTAATTTATTTTGGCATTAAAATAATCCCAAAAGCCAGGAAACAAAATTATTTATTTATTTATTAACTGTCCACTTATTTTCTACTATCTGTGATCTATGAAAAACAGTTTTTGACTGTGAGGCATAGGGTATGCAAAGTTATTAATTTTACAGAATACTTTTCCTTTTTTTACCAGGGTGTTATGGTTCGTCTAATGCTGGTTCTTGCACCTGTGATGTGCATACTCTCTGGTATAGCTGTCTCTGCCATGCTGACGACATACATGAAGCAGATAGATGCCTCTAAGAATGTGGATAAGAAAAGCAAAAAATTTGAAAGCAACTATGTCATGAAGAGTGAGGTAAGAAAAAAGTTCATTATTAAACCATCAGTATGCTGTGTTATTAATTCCTCTCAACATTTAAGTTTGATTCTCTCATAGGCTTTTGCTACAGATGATCCTTGTTTTAGCAGTGGAGAAAACTTGGAGATTATGTTATTCGTAAAGTGGTTTTATCTGTTGATTAAATTAATTTTCTGACACACATGAAAATAATGTAAAATTCTAGCTTTAGAGATAAACTAATAAAAATGATCTTAAAAGAAAAATGTGTGTTTTCCTCTGTCTTACAGACAAATACTGAAGAAAATTATTTGTGTCACTAAAATTCTTGATCGATACTGTGAAAGTTTTCGTTGACCGAGATGTTGACTTATTATGTTCTTATGGAACTGCATTCTGACAGTGTTTCCAGTAATACATATGTGTCCCCCCCCCCCCCCATCTCTCTCTCTCTCTCTCTCTCTCTCTCTCTCTCTCTCTCTCTCTCTCTCGCGCGCGCGCAATATATATAAGCGAGCGATCGCCGCGCAGCGGCTCATTCGCGCTGCTGCTGCTGCCGCACACGCAACTGCATTGAACGCCGCCACAATGCCTTACAGAAGACTACGTCGTCGTTCTAAGCAGACAATTTACAAAACAATTGAGAACATCGAATTCTCTACATCAGCCGCAGACAAGAAGAAGAATAATGTGAAGAATACTGCTGCTACTGCACTTGTCGATGGACCATGTGTTTTCTGTGGATGTAGACTTAATTTTAGCATTGACATTAATGATCCTTTTACTCGTGGTATTTGAGAACTTTCTAATAAAGACTTTGGTAAATCCGTGTATATGTCCCCTTCTGCATTGTCTTTGTATACTCGTAGTAAGAGAAAAATATCTGACCCCAGCGCTAGAGGCTGGCTTACGCAATCGTGGTGGCGCGCCAGCAGCGGACGGGATCACTCTAGTACGGCCTAGTGCTCTTGTCCGGGATAACGCGCTGCTGGCAGTGTGAAATATTCTAAGTCCAAGCTGCCGCATGATATATAAGCGAGCGATCGCCGCGCAGCGGCTCATTCGCGCTGCTGCTGCTGCTGCCGCACACGCAACTGCATTGAACGCCGCCGCGATGCCTTACAGGAGAATACGTCGTCGTTCTAAGCAGACAATTTATAAAACAATTGAGAACATCGAATTCTCATACAAGGACAATGAAGAGGGTGACATATACGCAGATTTACCAAAGTCTTTATTAGCAAGTTCTCCAATGTGATAGGTACGGTAGGCAATAATGTCTCTGTCTACAAAACTTTCAAGGCCACCTACAGACGGAACTCCAGTACCACCTCTTCTGGCGCCCGTCGTCGTTCCAGACACACAATTTATAAAATAATCGAGAACATCGAGTTTTCTACATCAGCCGCAGACAAGAAGAAGAATACAGTGAAGAATATTGCCGCTACTGGACTTGTCGATGGACCATGTGTTTTTTGTGGTTGTAGACTTAATTTTAGTATTGACATTAACGATACATTTACACATGGTAATGGTTGGCTTACTGTAGCCATTGTACGAGGTGGTACCGGAGTTCCGTCTGTCGGTGGCCTTGAAAGTTTTGTTGATAGAGACATTATTGCCTACCGTACCTATCACATGGGAGAACTTTCCAATAAAGACTTTGGTAAATCTGTGTATATTTCACCTTCCCCATTGACATTGTATACACGTACTAAGAGAAAAATATCTGTAAATGAGTCTGTGTTCATTTGGGTTAAAGGTAAAGGAGTATGTGAATATGTAAAGTTTGTTGGTGATTGTACTGTGTATTTTTATAAATAAATTGATTATTATGCAAACTGAACTGTAGCGTAGCTGAGAACCAGACAAGGGTACATCTAGAACCGGGGGCTCAAGGAGGCAACAGCATGTTTCATGTTAAAGTTCTTATCGCTTTACCTTTGACCCCGCCTTACGCAACGTGGCGGCGCGCCCTTCTTAAAGGCACCATGCATAGTGTGTAAGTCACATGCCCATAAGTTCAAGAACACAGGATCCTCAAGATTACCTTCAACTTTGAGCTTGCTTTTCAGTTCTTTCAGGAATGAGTTATTACCATTAAAGCTTGACACTTGAACAACAACTTACGTTTTCAGATTAACATTATATTCCTTCCCGACAGTGGTAGCCTTCATAATATCTTACCGGATATGTTTCCAGGCAATGAACTGTCTTCAAAGTGCAGCTCGAGAAGTTAAATGTCAATTTTAACATTGCATTCAATACGAGTCCATGTTTCATTCAACAGCTACAGCCTACTGTTATTTCCCGTGACATTGTTGTGCTTTGTTTTGATGAGAGTTTGAATAGCACTAGCAGAACCAGCAGATGGATCTGTATGTTTCTGGGATAGTGCGTTGGTCCAGGTATCAAGCAGGTACCCGACTTCAGTCTCTCTCGCGAGAGAGAGAGAGAGAGAGAGAGAGAGAGAGAGAGAGAGAGAGAGAGAGAGAGACCCAAGTATCACAGAACACTGCTGCTACTGCACTTGTCGATGGACCATGTGTTTTCTGTGGATGTAGACTTAATTTTAGCATTGAAATTAACGATACTTTTACTCATGGTAATGGTTGGCTTACTGTAGCCATTGTACGAGGTGGTACTGGAGTTCCGTCTGTTGGTGGCCGTGAAAGTTTTGTAGACAGAGACATTATTGCCTATCGTACCCATCACATTGGAGAACTTGCTAATAAAGACTTTGGTAAATCTGTGTATGTGTCACCCTCTTCATTGTCCTTGTATACTCGTGGTAAGAGAAAAATATCTGTAAATGAGTCTGTATTTATTTGGGTTAAAGGTAAAGGAGTATGTGAATATGTAAAGTTTGTTGGAGACTGTACTTTGTATTTTCATAAATAAAGTGATCTGTAGCGTAGCTGAGAACCGGACAAGGGTACATCTAGAACCGGGGGCTCAAGGAGGCAACAGCATGGTCCATGTTAAAGTTCTTATCAGTTTGACCTTTGACCCCCAGCACCCGAGGCTGGCTTACGCAATCGTGGCGGCGCGCACACACACACACACACACACACACACACACACACACACACACCTACCTGAGTTTTTTCCATGCCACTTTTTGTACAATACATAGGAACATAATGGGGAGCAATACCTTTTGAGTTAACTTTTAAAACAAACATGGTTTATTTTAATCAAGAAGTAAACATGCCAAGTATCTGACTATAGAAGTGTCAAAAGTTATATGAACAAATAATTACAGGAAATCTGCAATGAGAGTAGGTTGCAAAGGAGGTGAAACATTTTCGTAAGGAACAAACAGCTGTTCTGTTAAGAGTGCACATTGCTAAGGAAACAAAGAGCACTATCTAGTCACAAAAAAATCACCCTTTTTACAAAGAGGTCTCAGAATAAAATTGAAATAAAAGTTGTACAAAACAATTATAGAAGGAATAGTATCAGACTAGACATACACATTAAACTTTTAAATGAACTGATAGAGCTACGTATTCAATCTGAGAAAGTTCTTTCTCAGTGCTTTTCATGGGTTTTGTTTTCTGACTTTGTGCCTCTTATAGCTGATTTGCTCTAATCTGTTTCTCTTCTCTCATTTTTTTCCAAGAACTTTTCTTTGCTAATGATTCAATGTACCCACAAGGTGCAGTGGACTGTGCACTGATTTGAAACTCCCTGGCAGATTAAAATCTACAGAGTGAAAATATTATACTGGAAACAATCTTCCAGTCTATGGCTAAACTGTGTAACTGCAATTTCTTTTTCCTAGGAAGTGAAATGAAATGATCATGTGGTGTTTTCGGCTGGGAGACACCATCTGTGATTGTTCAGCCACCTAGTGCAAATCTTTTTATTTGACACCACTTCGGCAGCGTGCACCATTTCCCGAGTGGATAAAATCTCCAATCCTGCCAGGAATCGAACTGCACTGACCACTCAGCTTCGTAGCTGGATTTCCAGGAGTGTTAGTTCCCCAAGGTTTCAGGGGGACTTCTGAGAAGTTTGAAACCTAGGAGATGAGGTACTAGTTGTAATCTTTCAGGAGATTCCAATCTACACTTTGTTGATGCTGTTACCCTCACTCATTGCAGGAGCCGAGGAAGAACTTAGTGATGAAAACTGTTGATGTTTGGATCTGAAGATAAACATGAAAAAGCCCAAACTAATTATTAGTAACTGACAAGGTCTAGATGAGGTATTTAAGTGATCTGGAGGTAGTGAATGATGGTGTATATCTAGGATTTCTGATGAGTGACATAAGATAGTGTGATAAATAAATAAAACAGCGAATCATCTTATGTCAAGCTGCAATGGTTAACCTCACTACCATCTAGCAGAAATAGCAATATCCAAACAACGAAGATGTGCTTGGCGGAATCATTGGTGTTCTTGAATGATTGCTTGGGCCTTGAAAGCTTAGTGATAGGAGCCGAATTGATGCCTTTGGGGTATGTTGGAGGAAGATGTTAAAATGCACCATGGACAAAAAGAACCAATATTTCCATTATAGCAAGACATAGCATCAGCAGAAGTTTGATAGTTCATTGGGCATATTTTGAAAAGAGAAGAGATAATGTAGGAAAGACCATCTTGCAAGACAATATCTAAGGCTGAAGACAATGAAGAAGAGCAGCAGGCAGATAGTTGGATCAAGCAAAGAAGATTAATGACCTTCTTCACATTATATTAAGAAGGGCAGAAGATTGCAGTGGATGACGATGTGTATTTGAAGATTAAGTTACTTAATACGTGAATAAAGAAATGAGGTCACAAGTCAGCAGTGAGTAGACAGATATGATGAGGTCAGTGACAATGATTAACTCATAATTCTCTGACCGTGGATTGGAGGGAAGTACAGCGGAGGGAGATAATTGGATATCTGACTGAAATTTTGTCAGAAAGGGTGCTACCTGAGCAAGCACAGTCTCTTGTGCACTGCTTGGTAGCTGTGACTCTTAGGAATTTCAGTAGTAACCTTAGGTTTTGGTTTTATCTCCTTCTGTAACTTCTTTACCTTTCTTACTTTCTTCACATACTGTTTCACAACCATTAATATTTGCTGTACCCCAACTGCCACTATGTTATTTCCACTCACTGAACAGCTTGGAACTTATGTGGGAAGAGAGAGGTGCCTGTAATATTGTTGAAATCGGCTCTGCAGAAGGGAACTTCTTAAATAAATTGCATAAATCTCTCAGAAACTGGGCAAGGTTCCAATCATCAATAGTACAACCCTTCTTAAAGGCACCATGCATAGTGTGTAAGTCACATGTCCATAAGTTCAAGAACACAGGATCCTCAAGATTACCTTCAACTTTGAGCTTGCTTTTCAGTTCTTTCAGGAATGAGTTATTACCATTAAAGCTTGACACTTGAACAACAACTTACCTTTTCAGATTAACATGATATTGGAATGCACCTGGCACAAATCCTTTAACTAAATCTTTTGCAACACTTTTTCCCAAAAACACTGAAGTCGGGTACCTGCTCGATACCTGGACCAACGCACTATCCCAGAAACATACAGATCCATCTGCTGGTTCTGCTAGTGCTATTCAAACTCTCATCAAAACAAAGCACAACAATGTCGCGGGAAATAACAGTAGGCTGTAGCTGTTGAATGAAACATGGACTCGTATTGAATGCAATGTTAAAATTGACATTTAACTTCTCGAGCTGCACTTTGAAGACAGTTCATTGCCTAGAAACATATCCGGTAAGATATTATGAAGGCTACCACTGTCGGGAAGATTGGTGTCTCAGCAACAGACACAAACAGATTTGTGCCTTCATCACGGCATCTCTCTGCACATAATCCAGCTTCATTGGCCATTGTCCAGTTATTGCAATAGGTGGCTGATGCAATTGTGTAGGGTTAGGAGCTGTTGCTGGAACACATCATGACTGCATGATGCACTCCCCATGTGTGCCGCAGCAGACTAAAAATATAAGGAGACTAATTAGAAATACCCCCCCATGAACCATGGACCTTGCCGTTGGTGGGGAGGCTTGCGTGCCTCAGCGATACAGATAGCCGTACCGTAGGTGCAACCACAACGGAGGGGTATCTGTTGAGAGGCCAGACAAACGTGTGGTTCCTGAAGAGGGGCAGCAGCCTTTTCAGTAGTTGCAAGGGCAACAGTCTGGATGATTGACTGATCTGGCCTTGTAACAATAACCAAAACGGCCTTGCTGTGCTGGTACTGCGAACGGCTGAAAGCAAGGGGAAACTACAGCCGTAATTTTTCCCGAGGGCATGCAGCTTTACTGTATGATTACATGATGATGGCGTCCTCTTGGGTAAAATATTCCGGAGGTAAAATAGTCCCCCATTCGGATCTCCGGGCGGGGACTACTCAAGAGGATGTCGTTATCAGGAGAAAGAAAACTGGCGTTCTACGGATCGGAGCGTGGAATGTCAGATCCCTTAATCGGGCAGGTAGGTTAGAAAATTTAAAAAGGGAAATGGATAGGTTGAAGTTAGATATAGTGGGAATTAGTGAAGTTCGGTGGCAGGAGGAACAAGACTTCTGGTCAGGTGACTACAGGGTTATAAACACAAAATCAAATAGGGGTAATGCAGGAGTAGGTTTAATAATGAATAGGAAAATAGGAATGCGGGTAAGCTACTACAAACAGCATAGTGAACGCATTATTGTGGCCAAGATAGATACGAAGCCCACACCTACTACAGTAGTACAAGTTTATATGCCAACTAGCTCTGCAGATGACGAAGAAATTGAAGAAATGTATGATGAAATAAAAGAAATTATTCAGATTGTGAAGGGAGACGAAAATTTAATAGTCATGGGTGACTGGAATTCGAGTGTAGGAAAAGGGAGAGAAGGAAACATAGTAGGTGAATATGGATTGGGGGACAGAAATGAAAGAGGAAGCCGCCTTGTAGAATTTTGCACAGAGCACAACATAATCATAACTAACACTTGGTTTAAGAATCATGAAAGAAGGTTGTATACATGGAAGAACCCTGGAGATACTAAAAGGTATCAGATAGATTATATAATGGTAAGACAGAGATTTAGGAACCAGGTTTTAAATTGTAAGACATTTCCAGGGGCAGATGTGGACTCTGACCACAATCTATTGGTTATGACCTGTAGATTAAAACTGAAGAAACTGCAAAAAGGTGGGAATTTAAGGAGATGGGACCTGGATAAACTAAAAGAACCAGAGGTTGTACAGAGATTCAGGGAGAGCATAAGGGAGCAATTGACAGGAATGGGGGAAATAAATACAGTAGAAGAAGAATGGGTAGCTTTGAGGGATGAAGTAGTGAAGGCAGCAGAGGATCAAGTAGGTAAAAAGACGAGGGCTAGTAGAAATCCTTGGGTAACAGAAGAAATATTGAATTTAATTGATGAAAGGAGAAAATATAAAAATGCAGTAAGTGAAACAGGCAAAAAGGAATACAAACGTCTCAAAAATGAGATCGACAGGAAGTGCAAAATGGCTAAGCAGGGATGGCTAGAGGACAAATGTAAGGATGTAGAGGCCTATCTCACTAGGGGTAAGATAGATACCGCCTACAGGAAAATTAAAGAGGCCTTTGGAGATAAGAGAACGACTTGTATGAATATCAAGAGCTCAGATGGAAACCCAGTTCTAAGCAAAGAAGGGAAAGCAGAAAGGTGGAAGGAGTATATAGAGGGTCTATACAAGGGCGATGTACTTGAGGACAATATTATGGAAATGGAAGAGGATGTAGATGAAGATGAAATGGGAGATATGATGCTGCGTGAAGAGTTTGACAGAGCACTGAAAGACCTGAGTCGAAACAAGGCCCCCGGAGTAGACAATATTCCATTGGAACTACTGACGGCCGTGGGAGAGCCAGTCCTGACAAAACTCTACCATCTGGTGAGCAAGATGTATGAAACAGGCGAAATACCCTCAGACTTCAAGAAGAATATAATAATTCCAATCCCAAAGAAACCAGGTGTTGACAGATGTGAAAATTACCGAACTATCAGCTTAATAAGTCACAGCTGCAAAATACTAACACGAATTCTTTACAGACGAATGGAAAAACTAGTAGAAGCCAACCTCGGGGAAGATCAGTTTGGATTCCGTAGAAACACTGGAACACGTGAGGCAATACTGACCTTACGACTTATCTTAGAAGAAAGATTAAGGAAAGGCAAACCTACGTTTCTAGCATTTGTAGACTTAGAGAAAGCTTTTGACAATGTTGACTGGAATACTCTCTTTCAAATTCTAAAGGTGGCAGGGGTAAAATACAGGGAGCGAAAGGCTATTTACAATTTGTACAGAAACCAGATGGCAGTTATAAGAGTCGAGGGACATGAAAGGGAAGCAGTGGTTGGGAAGGGAGTAAGACAGGGTTGTAGCCTCTCCCCGATGTTGTTCAATCTGTATATTGAGCAAGCAGTAAAGGAAACAAAAGAAAAATTCGGAGTAGGTATTAAAATTCATGGAGAAGAAATAAAAACTTTGAGGTTTGCCGATGACATTGTAATTCTGTCAGAGACAGCAAAGGACTTGGAAGAGCAATTGAATGGAATGGACAGTGTCTTGAAAGGAGGATATAAGATGAACATCAACAAAAGCAAAACAAGGATAATGGAATGTAGTCTAATTAAGTCGGGTGATGCTGAGGGAATTAGATTAGGAAATGAGGCACTTAAAGTAGTAAAGGAGTTCTGCTATTTGGGGAGCAAAATAACTGATGATGGTCGAAGTAGAGAGGATATAAAATGTAGGCTGGCAATGGCAAGGAAAGCGTTTCTGAAGAAGAGAAATTTGTTAACATCGAGTATAGATTTAAGTGTCAGGAAGTCATTTCTGAAAGTATTCGTATGGAGTGTAGCCATGTATGGAAGTGAAACATGGACGATAAATAGTTTGGACAAGAAGAGAATAGAAGCTTTTGAAATGTGGTGCTACAGAAGAATGCTGAAGATTAGATGGGTAGATCACATAACTAATGAGGAAGTATTGAATAGAATTGGGGAGAAGAGAAGTTTGTGGCACAACTTGACCAGAAGAAGGGATTGGTTGGTAGGACATGTTCTGAGGCATCAAGGGATCACCAATTTAGTATTGGAGGGCAGCGTGGAGGGTAAAAATCGTAGAGGGAGACCAAGAGATGAATACACTAAGCAGATTCAGAAGGATGTAGGTTGCAGTAGGTACTGGGAGATGAAAAAGCTTGCACAGGATAGAGTAGCATGGAGAGCTGCATCAAACCAGTCTCAGGACTGAAGACCACAACAACAACAACACAACAACAATTAGAAATAGTATGTTTCTTCATTGAACTCAGTAATTCTATTTGCCAGTGCACTTAATGTGTCAAGGCACAGTCAGGAATGTTCTTTTCATTACTGGAGTTGTTGATCAGCTGGTTGCATCCAGCAGTAGTAAACAGCACCGCAAAGGCTATGCTCGATGTAATAGTATTGTGGCAGCAGCCGTTTGTAGCAGTTAGCATGGATATAGGCACTGTCACCTTCCTAGTAGCAGTGAGCCCAACGTGCTTCTTTTCACTTGCATGACCCGACAAGAGCTGCTTGCTTGTGTTGCTGATACAGAGGTTTGTTTTACAGAGCGTGCAGCTGAACACTGAATTTTTCACTAGTCCATGAACTCCCCTATGACACTTGTCTTTTGTGCACAACACCAAATAAGGGAAGCATGGTCCGCACAGTTTGGTTCAGTCGGCTGCAGCCAGATCCAACTGGGTAGCTGGCTAGCTGCTGCAGTGGACTGAGCAAGGGAAGGGGCTAGGGCTGCCGAATCACTGGTGGCGGAAAGTCACACAGCACCTGGTTACAGATGAACAGTGATGACAGTGCTACATTGAGCCAAACAGAAGGCAAGCAAGTTCTTCTGCTCAAAAGCAAATTGTGTACCATCCTTTTCCAGGGTTTATAAGCAAAAATGCAATAATTCTGAGTTTTCCAGGACATTGGACATCCTGCCAGGGTAAGAAATCTGTATTATGCTGCCCATCTTTTTTCTCTTCATTTAAAATAGAAAGCGTTCACACACACACACACACACACACACACACACACACACACACAGAGAGAGAGAGAGAGAGAGAGAGAGAGAGAGAGAGAGAGAGAGAGAGAGAGAGAGAGAGAGAGCCTTTGTCTCCCATAAAAAAGAACCACCACTGGAGCAAGCGAAATGCAGTTACTTTCGGGTGAGGATTGTCAGAGCCTTTGTTTGTTACATGAGTTACATAAAGTAATGACTTGGCACTATTCAAATTTCTGACATGTTGTGTTGTTGTTGGCCTCAGTCCATAGACTGGTTTGATGCAGCTCTCCATCCCTACTCTATCCTGTGCAAGCTTCTCCATCTCAGAATAACTACTGCTGCATACATCCTTCTGAATCTACTTAGTGTATTCATCTCTTGGTCTCCCTCTACAATTTTTACCCTCCATGCTTCTCTCCATTATTAAGTTGATGATCCCTTGATGCCTCAGAATGTGTCCTATCAATCGATACCTTCTTTTAGTCAAGTTGTGCCACAAATTCCTCTTCTCCCCAATACTATTCAGCACCTCCTCATTAGTTACGTGATCTACCCATCTAATCTTCAGCATTCTCCTGTAGCACCACATTTTGGAAGCTTCTACTCTCTTCTTGTTTATTTATCATCCATGTTTCACATCTGTACATGGGTACACTCCATAAAAATACTTTTAGAAAAGACTTCCTGACAGTTAAATCTATACGCAATGTTAACAAATTTCTCTTCTTCAGAAATGCTTTTCTTGCCATAGCCAGTCTACATCCGATCACCACGTTGTTTTGCTCCCCAAATAGCAAAACTCATTTACTACTTTGTCTTATTTCCTAATCTAATATCCACAACATCACCTGATTTAATTCAACTACATTCCATTATCTTTGTTTTGCTTTTGTTGATGTTCGTCTTATTTCCTCCTCTCAAGGCACTGTCCATTCTGTTCAGTTGCTCTTCCAGGTCCATTGCTGTCTCTGGCAGAATTACAATGTCATCTGGAAACCTCAAAGTTTTTATTTCTTCTTTGTGTATTTTAATTTGTACTCCAAATTTTTCTTTTGTTCCCATTACTGCATGCTCAATATACAGATTGAATAACATTGGGAATAGGCTACAACCCTTTCTCACTCCCTTCTCAACCACTGCTTCCCTTTCATGCCCCTCAACTCTTATGACTGACATTTAGTTTCTGTACAAATCGTAGATAGCCTTTCGCCCACTGTATTTTACACCTGCCATCTTTGTCATTCGAAAGTGAGTATTCCAGTCAACATTGTGAAAACCTTTCTCTATCTTATAGGATTAGTCGTAGGGTCAGTATTGCCTCATGTGTTCCAACATCTCCGCGGAATTCAAACTTATCTTTCCTAAGGTCGGCTTCTACCACTTTTTCCATTGGTCTGTAAAGAATTTGTGTTAGTATTTTGCAACCATGAGTTATTGAACAGATAGTTTGGTAATTCTCACACCTCTGAACACCTGATTTCTTTGGGATTGGAATTATTACATTCTTCTTGAAGTCTGAGGGTATTTCGCCCATCTATACATCTTGCTCACCAGGTGATAGTTTCGTCAGGGCTGGCTCTCCCAAGGCTATCAGTAATTCTAATGGAATGTTGTCTACCCCCGGGGCCTTGTTTCAACTTAGGTCTTTCAGTGCTCTTCCATTTCCATAGCATTGCCCTGAAGTACATCACCCTTGTATAGACCCTCTATAATTCCTTCGACCTTTCTGCTTTCCCTTCTTTGCTTTGGACTGGTTTTTCATTTGAGCTCTTGATATTCATACAAGTGTTTCTCTTTTCTCCGAAGGTATCTTTAATTTTCCTGTAGGCAGTATCTATCTTACCGCTATTGATATATGCCTCTACATCTTCACATTTGTCCTCTAGCCATTTTGCGCTTCCTGTCGATCTCATTTTTATGACGTTTGTATTCCTTTTTGCCTGCTTCATTTACTGCATTTTTATATTTCCTCCTTTCATCAATTTAATTAAATATCTCTTCTTTTACACAAGGATTTTACAAACTCTCATCTTTTTACCTACTTGATCCTATGCTGCCTTCACTATTTCATCTCTCTACTCTATCCATTCTTCTTCTACTGTATTTCTTTGCCTTGTTCTTGTCAGTCACTAATACTCTCTCTGAAACTCTCTATAACCTCTGGTTCTTTCAGTTTATCCAGGTCCCATCACCTTAAATTCCTACCTTTTTGCAATTTCTTCAGTTTTAATCTACAGTTCATAACCAATAGATAGCGGTCAGAGTCCACATCTCCCCCTGAAAATGTTGTAAGATTTGAAACCAGGTTGCTTTTCATGACATATCAAGAAGAATTTTTTAATTTGTCAGCTGATACAAATAATGACCCCCCCTCCCCCCCGACGTTATTTTGGTGGAAACATTCCTGAATTCAGTTGGTGTCTGTTTGGTAGTGACAAGTTTATTTGGGGAGTTCCGAAATCGGCATTTGTTTTCCCTTTCCTTGGCAGAGTTGTAACATTTTGACGGATATTTTTGCCAATTTTCCAGTTGAATTGTCAAGAAAATGTAGTAATATTAACTGAAAACTGAACTTTGTGCTAACACTTTGTAAATATATTCAGTGTGCGACAGTTATGTGTGTAATATCAAGTTTAAGGAGATCTCTTTGAAATGCAGCAGCAGAAGAAAATTATGTTAGGAATGTTAGTCACATATCTTGTTAGGCTGAATTCATGCAATAATTTTGAGATTGGAGTTAAATAAGAATTACAGTACCATAGTAATTAAGCAGTTGGTAAGTTGATCACACTGCCTATTATCAAGTTTCACTTCTTCGCGTGGTTCAGATTTATAGTCTCCAATTCTACTTCAAAACAGTTAGTGAGATGCTCATACAAACAATTTGTCACACATCTATTATAGTTGTAATGTAGTGTGTCAATATTTTGGTTCTTTTATGATAATTTTGAATGAAATACATTTCATAAACCAATAAACTTAGGAAGCTGTACCTACCTCTTTAATAGAACAAAGTGTTCTTTATTCTCCTTTACAGATCGCCACTGTTTTCGTTTGTGTGATGTCATTTCTACTTGTTTCCTATACATTTCACTGTACATGGGTGACATCTGAGGCATATAGCAGCCCAAGTATTGTGTTGTCAGCACGATCACATGATGGCTCACGCATAATATTTGATGACTTCAGAGAGGCATACTATTGGTTGAGGATGAATACTCCAGAGGTTAGGTCATATCTATACAAACATTGCTTAATGTTTATTGTTTATTACTTTATATTACCACTTAATACAGGTATGTATCCTGACTCTTCATATAAAGATGAAATTAGTGAAACTGAAGATATCGTTTTATATTTTATTGATATTTATATTTTGCCAGTTTTTATTTCCACTTGATATTTCTGCAGTGAAAAAAGAGAGGTTAGCTTTTAATTTTTTCACTTTTGTTCCTACTACTTCTTAAATAAGTGATGAAATGAATGTCAAATAGGTCAGTTGTTATACTTGATGATGGAATCCTAAGTTGTTTTTGAACTGTTTGTTTTTTGGATCATTGTGTTTTACCACTCAAAAAAATCACACAAAAGTTACTTTAATACTTAAGTTCCTTTTTTTAAGCCTGTAAGTGTTATAGAGTAAGAGGCACATATTGAACAAGTATATATGTTGTGTTAAACAATTGTAGGATGCACGAGTTATGTCCTGGTGGGATTATGGATATCAGATTACAGCAATGGCTAACAGAACAATCTTAGTAGATAACAATACATGGAACAATACACACATTTCAAGAGTTGGTCAAGCCATGGCCTCATCGGAAGATAAGGCATATGAAATTATGAGGGAATTAGATGTGGATTATGTTTTAGTTATATTTGGAGGACTCACTGGATACTCTTCAGACGGTTAGTATTGTAGCACTTATTTTCACGTATGACTTTTCACCAGTTGTCGAGTACATTGGTAACTACACAATGAATTTCTGGCTTCAGGCTAAAAATTTGCATTGTTGAGAATTGCTGAATTGAGTGCTCTTATTTTTAAATGGTATGTCAGTGCTGCTTTGCGAATCACCTGTACATACTTTATATTACTTTGCAGATATAAATAAATTTCTGTGGATGGTTCGTATTGGTGGCAGTACAGATCGTGGCAGTCACATTAAAGAATGGGATTATTATTCACCTGCAGGAGAGTTCAGAGTTGACAAAGAAGGCTCACCCACTCTGCTCAATTGCCTCATGTACAAGATGTGTTATTACCGCTTTGGACAAGTTTACACAGAAGGAGGTAGGTGGTGGTATTCTGCATTGTTGATGGCTGTGAATCTGTTACATTGGGGGTTTAAGAATGTGTTCGTTTTTAGTATCACATGGAGAAAATGTATGTTGGACATTGTTCTGAGTACCAGTATACTGTTTCAGTTGGTTCTCATTAACTTGTTAACAAAAACATGAGTGGGTTGATATGTGACATTCTTATGCTCTTTAAATGTATGGATAATTCAAATTATGAGTTTTAAAAATATATTACATTGTATCCAAACCATGACAAGTTCAAAAAAATTATTGTGCTTTTCAGCTCCAACCAACAAGTTTTGTCGTGTAAGTTATCAATGTTAGACCCCAGTCGGCACTAATGAGTAAAATTCTCCTTTAAATTTGGCAGAAATACTACTGGAACACATTATATTAAATATGTAGTGATGTGAGGAATGTACCAAGAACTGAGGGACTTATTCAAAAAAAAATTCACAATTTAACTAGGCTGAATAGTTGGAAGATTAGCATTTTTTTAATTGAGGGTCCTGTTGATGAAGAGAGTCAATTACCTGTTTGATAATTTGTAGGGAATGCATCTGGTGGTGTAGCAAAAGTTTCTTCCACAACTAATAATGAAGGCCTTTTGTAGAGTGTAAGTTTCTGAAAGACAGAACTGCGAAATAACTATAGACACAGTATCAGCAATTAATGAAGAAGCAGAACTTATTAGTTTGGATAGCACAAAGGATAACAAATAAAATGTATTTGGGCATATTTGTCACAACTTAAAGAAGCATGATAAATAAGAAGTATAAGTAAGTACATCAACAGGGTGTATACGACCCGGGAGATCCAGGAAAAACCCGGGAATTTTTTCATTCGGGAGAAAACCGGGAAAAATCCGGGAATTTTTCATAGTTCCAGTTTTCAGTTCAATTTTTGCAATTTTCAAAGGTAACAACCGATACTCTAACAAAGGCTATTACTGTATCCTGCTACTACAGAATAATACTGCAGCAATAAAACGTGAAAGAGAAAAAAACGAAAATAAAACTTAAATTGCAAGGAAATACGCCATATTCAAGAAGAAAACACAGTGTTCATGTAAGTGTCTGCCAACAGCAAAATGTGTCAAACGCTTTAGGAAAACTGTGCAATGCTTCATAACAACAAACTGCTTCCGATGAGCGTGACGTCACAACTGTTTCACAAAGCGCCTAGCATTCAGCACACGTTGGTCTATCGATTATTCATATGATTTTGAAACGGATCCCTGTTTGTTTTTGAACTCATTCGAAGTTGATTTCTGAATGAATCATGAGTTGATTTTTGAATGCGTGTATAGTGTACTTGATGTTTCTGTCAGGGGAATCCTCATCATATCTAGAAAAACTTCCCTGAAGACAAAAAGGGATGGGGCTATATGAGCTGAGCGGAGTAAAGCCGGACGGATGAATGTTAATCGCTGTCTGATTACACAGTTGATTGGGTTTGCGTATGATCAGCCTAAAATCAGTAGATTTAGACTAGCAGAGTGGAAATAACAACTAACAGTAGTAACAGGTAAGAAATATTACGTATTATATTCACGGTCTATCCAAGAAAAATGAAATTTTGACAGAAAATTATTGGCCAGATCGTAACACTAATGAGGGCCAGTTGTACAGTCCCCGGCTAGCAGCCGCTAAGTTCTGCTCTGGAAGTAGCGTGGGAAACGCGTTGTACTAGCATGCACCAAGTTCGAACTGTAGAATAATCGTGGGATAACCAAACCGGTGTTTCTGGCAGGGTTAGTGAAGTTAACCTGCGAATATTTACAGAATTATTGATGACAAGATTGATCGTCAGAATGAGGACAGAAAAGAAATGGGGATATCACACAAATTATTGAAGAATGTGACTATTCTGAATTTATATAAAAATTTTGTACTACTACTTTTCCATCTCATGTTTGAGAAACTGGAGCATATGAATGAAATGTGAAACTATTTCATAACATAAAGCTTTTTGCTTGTACTAGACCCAGTAGACATTTGATATCGGTACTTCGTGAATTATATTCTGTCGAGATATAAAAATGAACATTTGTGCCAAAACAGTCTCGTTTATTTGGTGTGTGTTAAAATTGCTGCAATATTAGAATGGCCTATTTTGTTTTATCTAGCAGACAGCGACAAAATAGACATAATCAGATCGAGAAAACACACCAGTTTTGGATACTATATGTATTAACTGCTTTTTGTGTATTAGACGACGACATTTCGATTTTGCATGTAGCAAAATGTTTGACGAACTTTGATGGGGTAATAGATTCTTTTGCATAAAGGGAAGCATCCCATGTAAAGCCGTAGTATGATTAGAGAGGAAAAATGGAAGGAGCTGAGGATTGAAGAAATATGTAACGTCTTGCTTGTCTCTTGTCTTTACTGGTTTTATGTACCCTATACTTAATTTTACGTCACCCAAAACTGCAAGTTATTAGCTAGTAGGCAATAAAGACTGAAAATTTTTTAAAGAGTTCTTGATCTCCCGGTTACAAATAATCCCATCTAATTATGAGGGGTGGTTTTTTTTTTTTTTTTTTTTTTTTTTTTTTTTTTTTTTTTTTTTTTTTTTTTTTTTTTAAAAAAAAGAGGGGGAGGGTGTCAAACCAGCTGACTGGCAGGAGGAGAGGCACCATACGACAGTTTAAATATAGTTTGATGGCATCCATTACAAAATATACACATTTCAATTCCACAAAGCGAAATACAGTGACGTGTGATAGAGGAATGCTGTGTGAAGAGGTGTGGCACCTCACTTTGGCATACTTAAGACCAAGTAACATGTCTTCCATTTCTTCGAACACATATGTTGATTGTATCAAGACTCTTCAGAAAAGTGTGCGCTACAAAATGAAAATAATGTTGAAAATTCAATTGTTCTGACGACCTATCTCAAATGCTTGGGAGGGGGGATAGTCTCCACGTGACCCGCATTTACATTTAGTGATTTTGCTGTTTCCTCTTTGTTTACTGGTCTCACTTCAAATGAAAATGGATTTCTGCGGCCGGGAGCTATCAAATGAATTAAAATACATTCATATAACTACGGAGGGCTGAAATATTTTATTGGCTTCAGATTTGATTTTACTCTCACCTTTCTGACAGTTAAGCGTTAATCGCCTTGCCGAACAATGAAGTTATTTTTGTCGATTTGCTAAAGAAATTTCACTTTTATTAATCTTTTCCGCAGAGGCAATCAACTTATTTGAAACAAAGTGTTTAATTCCACACAGTTGGCTAGCTTCAACTGTTTGCTGCATTTCAAGTGCACAGTTTCATCTTCTAGCACATATGGCATTATCCCTTAATAAAGAACCAATATGAAATAATACAGTACTGGCGTTCCAAGAAAATTTACATCCCGAAAAACACACTCAAAAGCATATCATCAGGTCGAGGCCTACTTCATTGGGAATCTGGATGTACGAATGTGTTCTTTAAGTATGCACTTTAACTAGGCACATTTTAGTATTGCTCATGAAATTCCAATGTCTGATGTCTTGTTTCTTTTATGACATAATGTAAGATCATCTAATGTTTTACACATACAAACATACGGGCTTCCTACGTCGTCATAGCTGCGCAAGCAGTGTGGTGCCTGTCATCTAGCAACTGCTGAAACGAACCTATTTGTAAAAGGTTGCAGGAAAATATTGTGAATGGTGGTTTGAAAAAGTTACTTTCAAATTAAATTTCCTTTTATGCAAGTTGAACTATGTGCGAGAATATACGGTGAATTTCGTAAATCACAGAGCGGGTGACTCTAATTGAAAAATTAACTCTTTGATGACAAGCCATTTATATGAATTTTTAGCCCTGAAGATCAGACGTTTCTATGTTGTTATTAAAAATTTTCCTGGCACATTTGTGTGATATATCTTAAAGTGTAACACGCGCATAAATGATCAGCATTATATGTGAAAGCTTAGCTTCTTTTGCAGCGTATTAACCTTAGAGACCAATATTATATGTGAAAACTTTGCTTTTCTTGTAGCAACACTATTTATATTAATTTAAACCATTAACTTTTCCTGTTTGTGTGTTTGCGCTACTCAACAGTGATTTTGCTATTGACTGACTACATCACATGTCCTATGCTCTGAATATCCACTGTCATCGGGTGGCGAGATCACATGACATGAGCTATGACTGGCTGCTGTTACTTGGAAAGTAACTTTCAGTGTTTGGTGGAATTTGAATTTATACTTTTGTAATATGACAATATGCAGTGTACAGGTTGCTGCACTTAAAAAATCGTTTCAAAACATTTTTTTTTTTTTTTTTTTTTATTCCCCCCCCCCCCCGATTTTCATTTTCTAAAGTGCTGGGAAATTTACGCACCCATGTATAAAACCATATCTATCTAAGGATTGATAAGTTTTAAAGTTTGAAGGTAAAATATACTGTCCTCTGCGGTATACAAACACCTGCGTTGCAGTGAGAGAGAAAAATCTTAAGTTCTGTTAACAGGAGAAAATTATAACCATAGATATAGTCATGGAACCTTTTTAAAGCCAAAAAAGGAAAAAAAGGCTTCCTTTTCAAATTGACTGTAGTTTCATTGTCAGAGTCGTGGACACAACAGCAGTTGGTCACTCCACATCATTAACTTTATGGGAGATAACTGCTCCCAGCCCGTAGTCTGATGCATCTGCTGCTACAATGGGCAACTTATGAGGGTAGTAGGTGATTAAACAAGTGATTTTAGTAAGTGCCTGCTTCAGTTTGTGAAATGAACTGTTATCCATCATATTTCCAGTGCCACTTCACATTCGTGCCTAATAAACAGTGCAACAGTTCCGTAGTGGGTTTAGCATAAGGAATAGATTTATATAATTTATAATGATATTATATATTATTTGGATGAGGACTGATTTGAGTTGCTTCACATCCATGAGGGGTTTAAAGGTTTTGAATGGCCTTGACAAGCTTTGCTGTGGACTTGATACCTGCAGCACTAAGGATAACTAAATCTGTCTGTTTCGATATTGTGAGAGAGATCTACTGGAGCCATCCCCATGTCAGTGGTGTCATCCAAATAACTACTGGTCCAGGGACACCGCTTATTAAGTGCTCCAAATACCATTGAAATACCACAGAGGCACTGGAGGTCCCATACAGTAAACAGTTGTGTGAAGCTAAGCCAAATGGTGTGATGATCACCAAATCGTGTTTTACCTGTTTATCCTAGAGTAACTACAGATAAGCTTCTTTGAGATCTGTTTTGCAAAAATCAAGTGTGGCTTTATCTTTCACTTCGGGGACTGGGTATGTATCCACAACCATTTGTGCATTGGCAGTGGATTTAAAATCATGGTAGACATGGAGAGACCCATCTGGTATTTCTACCAGCACAATTGATCTTCTCACTTTCAAAAATTTTGCTGCTGCTCAAGAATTCAGTGTAATGTGCACTTCGTAGTCCCTGACACGTGTTGTCTTGCCATCAAACATAGTTGCATATTTCTGTAAGAAGCTCATAAGGTGCATGTGGGGTACTACGATACCCTCATCTAATTGACTGAGTTGTGTATCTGCAGACCCATCTAGGAGAATAGATGAGGATCCAAAATATTACTTGAATCCTGTGATTGGACTACCAACAACTTTTTGTGACCATATCCTTATACCAAACAGTACAGAGTTGACCATGACAGCTATCCAATCTTTATTTTAACTGGTCAACTTATATGGAATGGTTGGAACAGTGGTGTGTCTAACCGTCAGTATCTTTGAAAAGTGACAATCGTTGCAAAAGAAGCTGTACCAATCTGGAAAGTTATGGATGCTCAATTGATTGACACCTCCACATTTTGAAGTTCATATGAAACAGGGTAAAATTGCATGAACCTGAAAGTCGTTAGAACCCGAACCTTCCAGTTCAGGTTCAAAGTCCAGACCATCATCAGTAAAATTTGTGCCATTCACTTTTCAAAAAGAACAATTCTCATGCTAAACTATATGCGGCTATATTATTTGATAATTCTTGTAAGATGATGATGATGATAAAATGTAGAATGGAAAGTATCTTTTTAAGTCATTTCAGTGGCTAATTCAAAAATATTCTTTCTGATAAACTTACCTGTACTTTGGTTAAAATGTGTATTCATTGTGTTATTTATTAATATCGTATACCAAAAAATAAATGATTTTCATTTGTATTTCACAGGAAAGCCACCTGGATATGATCGGGTAAGGAGTGCAGAAATTGGCAACAAAGACTTTGAACTAGATGTTTTAGAAGAAGCCTACACAACAGAGCATTGGCTAGTGCGAATATATAAAGTGAAAGACTTGCGTAACAGAGGAGTGTAAATGGGTCCACTATGAAAAGTAATTTGTGCCAATTACTGATAACAGATGATCTTCAGAAATACACCTCCTGTACTTCCTCAGGCCTGATTTCCTGTCACAAAGAGACTGCCACGGACGAGTACAAATTGCTCTGCAAATGCAGCTTTAATATATGTTCCTATGTGGAATTACTGATGTGTGAGATAACCAACTGTAGTAACATTTCATATCGTTAGTGAGGTTGTCTTTCTTAATACTATGTGTATTTGTTTAACATCAGTTTGTTAGGTCATCAAATTAGCATGTGTACTTTGTTTACATTCCATTTTCAGGTTAAGTGTTGTAGTACATGGAAAAAGGCATGCGTTTTTACTTGATAGTATGTACAGGCTTGATGTGTGCTGGGCAATTGGTATTTCTGTTGTAACTCTGGTTTGTTGGAGGCTTGTCAGTCACCTTTATTTAAGGTGAGTAGAATTAAATACTGGGGGTTACTGTCAGTGATTTTGTGAATAAAGCTGTAATAAATTCATTGGCCAAAGTGGTAAATCACTGGTAGGTTTACAATGCACAAGTTTATACGTTATGTTAACATCACAAATAAATTAAAAACTACATTTTATTTTTACAGTAAGCTGTTTCTTGTGTAGAACTGAGACCCTATCCAAGCACCTGAAAATATTAACATGTTCTTGCTGGTGCATACCACCAAAGGCTTTTGCTCAACTCGTCCATTGAGTGGTATGTAACACCAGTGGCTCCCACTGGAGTCCTCCTTCAAGCAGCAAGTACCACAAGTAGCTCAGCTGGAGTCGCCCATCAGGTGGCTCATACTGGAGTCTTTCATCGGGCTGTGTGTACCACAGGAGACTCTCATCAAATGTTAGAGGGAAAAAGAAAAACTAGGAAAAATTGTCATATACTTGAACATATAAATAATATTTCAGAGTGCTGGTTGGCTGTAACAACCGTTGCAATAAGTTGTTTCACTTTGAGCTTTCCTCATGGCATAATCTGTAACACTTTTTTTCTGAATAACAATATGTAACATTTTGCTTGGCTTTCTTGCAGACTCTTCATTTGATACAAGAAAATGTGAAACATGACACACACACACACACACACACACACACACACACACACACAGAGAGAGAGAGAGAGAGAGAGAGAGAGAGAGAGAGAGAGAGAGAGAGAGAGAGATGGCAATATCAGGCAACTGAAACTATACTAAGAGCAGCAGCACCAGTGCATGATGAAAGTGGCGACTGGGTAGGGTGCGGAGGAGGATGGGGCAGGGAGGGGGAAGGATAGTGGTGGTTCCTGTGGCGGAGGCGGACAGTGAAGTGCTGCAGGTTAGACCGAGTGGGGGGGGGGGGGGGGAGTATTGGAAAAGGAGAGAAGTAGAAAGACTGGGTGTGATGATGGTTTGACTGCTGTATAGTGCTGGAATGGGAACAGGAAAGGGGCTTGATGGATGAGGACAGTGACTAACGAAGGTTGACGTCAGGAGGGTTATGGGAATGTAGGTTGTATTGCAGTGAAAGTTCCCACCTGCGCAACTCAGAAAAGCTGTCGTCTATTGTTGCCAAAGGCCTTAATGGTCGAAAGCTTTATTTGTGACAGTCTTTTTGTTGTGCCTACCTGCGACTCAGCATCTCCTCTATATGATAAGTAGCAACTTTCCTTTCCATAATATTGCTACATTTCATCCTGGATTTTCCATTGTTTGAGTGTAACCTTCAGGAAGACTCAGGTTATATACACTTATACTGTACTTACGTTTGCATGATATACACACACCAAAAAAAGTTTTGCATCAGTCCAGTTCCCAGAACTCCTGAAGACAGATGTTGACTGTGGATTTGTATCACAGGCAGTCCCTTTGACTGTTCAGAGATGTCACTAAACCTGCCCAAAGATGTAAACAACCATGCATGAGCATCTCCTTTTAGACGGAGGGGGTCCGACAGCTGATCAGGCTCGTGTTGTCGGTAGTTCAACCGTGCCTAGACAGTCAATAGCGCAGTTCGATCACGTCCACATTGTTACTTTCTGCCAGGAAGGGCTCTCAACAAGGGAAGACTCCAGGCATCTTGGAGTGATCCAAAGCAATGTCGTTCGGACATGGGGGAGGTACAGAGAGACAGGAACTGTCGATGACAGGCCTCGCTCATGGGCCGTCACGTGTGGATTATGGCTCAGAGGAACCCTGTCTGCAATGCCACCATGTTGAATAATGCTTTTCGTGCAAGCACAGGACGTCATGTTACGACTCAAACTGTGCGCAATGGGCTGCATGATGTGCAACTTCACTCCCGACGTCCATGGCGAGTCCATCTTTGCAACCACAACACCATGCAGCACGGTACAGATGGCAACATGCCAAATGGACCGCTCAGGATTGGCGTCACGTTCTCTTCACCGATGATTGTCACATATGCCTTCAACCAGACAGTCGTCGGAGACATCCAGTTAGGCTGAACGACTTAGACACACCGTCCAGTGAGTGCAGCAAGCTGGAGGTTCCCTTCAATTTTGGGGTGTCATTATGTGGGGCCGACATACGCCGCTGGTGGTCATAGAATGCGCCGTAACAGCTGTACGATACATGAATGCCATCCTCCAACCGATAGTGCAACCATACCGGCAGCATATTGGCGAGGCATCCGTCTTCATGGACGAAAATTCGCACCCCCATCGTGCACATCTTGTGAATGACTTCCTTCAGGATAACGACACTGCTTGACTAGAGTGGCCAGCATGTTCTCCAGACATGAATCCTATCAAACATGCCTTGGATAGATTAAAAAGGGCTGTTTATGGACGACGTGACTCACCAACCACTCTGAGGGATCTACGCCGAATTGCCGTTGAGGAGTGAGACAATGTGGACCAACAGTGCTTTGATGAACTTGTGGATAGTATGCCATGATGAATACAGGGATGTGTCAATGCAAAAGGACATGCTACTGGGTATTAGAGGTACCAGTGTGTACAGCAATCTGGACCACAGCCTCTGAAGGTCACACTCTATGGTGGTACAACATGCAATGTGTGGTTTTCATGAGCAGTAAAAAGTGCGGAAATGATGTTTATGTTGATCTCTATTCCAGTTTTCTGTACAGGTTCTGGTGCTCTCAGAATCGAGGTGATGCAAAGCTTTTTTTTTTTTTTTTTTTTTGTGTATACTGGCAAAAACCAAGACATCCTCGCTTTTGTGGAAAATAAGTTTTCCAGCTTTAACAGCATTTTTGAAAGTATCAACAGTTGCTCCTACAGTATTTCGAATTTTGTTCAATTTAGTTTCAATATTAGTTGTAGTATTGTTCAAAAATGAAAAAATTTCAATATGGGTCATTTTTTGTGCATGTTTCCCTTCTGGAATAATATAGTGTAAATTTCCTGTAGTTCCATTGTGTCCATGATAAGCAGTATGCCGGTAAAGCCACTCATTTTGCCTCTTGTAACAGGCAATGGGGCCTCTTGGCATCTTCTGTGATTAGGTAAAGAATTTATATTGTACAGCATATTTGTTTCTTCATTTGTCATTCCCAATATATGAAGCAGTGATGAATATTTTGTATTTAAAGAAACAGAATCATTGTGATACACGTTTTCAATTAACAATTTGTCCTCTTCCAAATACTCATTTATTTCTGGACTTCTTATTTTCTGCCATTCCATTTCACCATCATCTTATTCTAACAATGAGTCAGACTTGGCATCTTCTTTCTTGTCAGTAGATTCGTTCACTTCATTAAGTAATGATTCACCTTCATTCTGCACATGAACAAAATTCGTGTCTCAAGAAGATGAGAATATTCTTTGTCTTAAGTTGTTTTCTGCTTCTGCTTACAGATTTGTCAGACAAATCACTTATTTCCATATCCATGTTATCTATTATTTAGAAAAATTAAAACAGGACAAACGCCAACCAACATTAGACAAAGATAATAATGAAAAAGACTGTTAGCTTAGGGTGACCAGACTTCCAAAATCAAAATATGGGACACAAATTATAAGTTAAAATGAATCGACATATTTGTGGAAAGTTTCATTAATACTACATCCGTTCAGCATTTTTGTGTCAAAATACTTGCTTTGTGCTACAACTACATAGATCATTGTACTTTTTTTGTTAAAACTAGCACTGAAAAAAATACTTTGCATTACTAATAGGATAAGCTTTTTATATTGCGTCCACAGCTCGTGGTCTAGTGGCTAGTGTTGCTGTCTCTGGATCACAGGGTTCCGGGTTGGATTCCTGGCCAGGTTGGGGATTTTCTGTGCCTGGGGACTGAGAGTTTGCGTTGTCCTCATCATTTCATCATCATCAATTGTGACAGTGGCTAGATTCTACTGTGGAAAAAAAAAAATTGGAAATTTGTACAGGCACTGATGACCGCGCAGTTAAGTGCCACACAAACCAATCATCATTATTTTATATTATGTTGTCATTGTAAGTGCACAAATGCAGAAAATAATTTCTTGCTTTGCAATTCGAATTTCAGAAATGAAAACTCATTTTCAGTTTTGTCATTAAATACAAACGTCCCTTTTTGCATTTCAGTGAAAAGTTTGGATGTATCACATCAAGTAATGTAAATTGTGACTCTAATGCTCTAAAATGACATTTCTAAGTCTGGTGACCTAAAGCAGTTGGCAATCCACTGAGAATTGTCCCTTGTTCAGTTTGGCTTAACCAAAGAGTGTCTTTTCTTTCTTCTGTGGATATGACCACATTTCTTCTACATTTGCTTGCGTTACATGTTGTTTAAAAACGCATTGTATGTATTTTGTCGGGACAGCGGGAGAGACAATATAAATAAGAGATGATCCCCTAAAATATGGGACATTTGGTAACTCTCCAGTAAGCAGAAATATTGCAGTTTTCAGAATTGGCAAATAAGATCGGATCTGCTGTCCAGTGAGCATACATGACCCCCCCCCCCCTCCCCCCCCTTGCGTCATGGATATAAGATCATGCAAACTTTTTTAATCAGTAAATAGTAAATAACTGTTTTATTTCATTTGCAGCAGTTGGTGCAATAAAGAGATACCTAAAAAACGCCACACGTTAACAATAAATTAACACAGCTTCCTTCTTTAATTTGTAATTAGTTGTTGCAGTTTATAAATCTATGCTGCAATGAATGAGCCTCTGGTTCATTGAAATGTTTACTGGAAGAATTTCAGACTTAGTCCATTCTGCATTATTTCTGCTTGTGTTTTGTAAGGCAAACAACTCGGTCTCAGTGCATACAAGTTACACATTGAGTGCCAACAGGTTTACTACAAAGGCAGTGCGAACTGATGCGTCCCAGGAATAAATATTGTACAGTCCTATTTTGCTGTTTTTGGCCTCGCTCTTTCGCGCAGTGTATTGACAAAACATTATTTCGCAATAAATATTGAGCATGTCAGGACCACTTTAGTGTGCTTAAGTGGAGACACCAATCTTTGTTGCTACACGAATGTAGAAGTGGACAAACAAGACAACCATAAATTTGATCAGTGTGTTGCGTGCATTTACAACCAAAGGTACAGACGTACATGGCATCGTGGAACAAACTACTGCTGTGTCTGCCAGTGGCCTCTTGGTGGTCAGTGTGTTATGATGTCTACATTTTTTTGAAGTTTCATCAGCTGTGTTTATGGGAAGCAATTGGTCACCATTTCTTTTATACAACAATGTTTTTTGTCATTACTTTCATGTCTACTGAACTCTGGTCTGAGATGTGATGAATCACATTTACCAAATTAATAGTTCTCTCACTGGGCTGGTGAACCTCGACAAAATATTAATATAAACATTTGATTGTTGTTTCAAACTACGGTAATGAATTATTTAAGACCTTCATCCACCTGCACAGAGGCATATCGATGAGAAGTGTACTTTAAAAAGATACGTTTAATTTCTGTGCGAATCACCACTAGCCAAAAACTAAAGAGTGATCTGCAACCTGGTTGTAACAGATGTACTGCCATTCATATTGGTGTTGGTCTTACTGATTCTCATACAGATTGCTATTAAATGATGTATTCATACTTGTGTGTCAGCATCCTGGAAAAGATCTTATGGTGTGCAGTTGTAGTTCACGGGTTAAAGTTGTATGAAACAGTGAGTAGTAATCTGAGCAGTCCGAGAAGCTACCCGAGTATGGGAATGTCTGAAAATGTGTTAATATCGTCTTGCCTTATGTGTCTGGTTCATTCAATCAAACGCCAGGCAAAATCAGATATCATTCAACAGAGGAATTGGCCACTGTGTCACCAGAGTTATTCAGGCAGACACCAGTGAATATCAGAACAACTAAATCAGCAGTAGACTTGCTGTTCCTCACCACAAGCTGTTGACATACTGAAACACAAGTGTATTAACAGTTGCTGCATAAGCAAGCCCCTGATTTAGGTCTTTTTTTCTATTGTTTATCAACTAATGTTGCATACATACTTAGTGTGTACAGGTGCTAACCAATACTGTAAAAGGTGTATGCACTTTCATGTGAATTACAATAAACTGGCAGTATAAATGAGACAGGTTCATCACTGGGCAACGAATGCCACAGTTGTTACTCAAAGGTGGCCAAATAATATCAGTTCCCTGCCTCTCTAATCGCAATAGGTATGTAAGGTCAAGCTACCACTGCCAGTTAATGATTTCCTCTTGTGAGTAAGAAGCAAGGTTGGCATTTCATAGATAAAGTGTTAGGACCCTGAGTTAGGTAGTAGTGCACTACCATGATGCTTTCCCAACGTGCAACCAATGACGTGACCTCAGATTTATGTATAGATGCAAAATTTGTAGCTAGCATATCAGGTCGCTGGTGGCGTACAATATGTGCATCAAATGGTACCAAGAAAGCATTATTTTATTTAAGAAATACCACTCTGGTCAGTTATAACATTGCCAGTGAGTCATATCAGACCCAAGTTATTTGCATCAGAATGCACTCAGCATTTGTTACAGTTCCTATGATTTTAAGTAATACATACGTAGGGAGGGGGGAGGAAGAAAGGGTATACAGGAGTACCTGCAGTCAAGTGCAGGCAGGGTTAAGGTTTCAAAAGTTGTACATGTTGATTAGCATCAACCGTTCATGCTGTTGTACCCAATCATGTAGCGAGCTTCTCCATACAGTATGTAGGAGCACACTCATACTAACTTGTAATCTTTTTCAGACTGCAGCTCCCTACACTCTCTGCCATATGATAAAGTTATGCCTCAGTTCCAACTACTGCTACTTTAAGGAAGGCAGTTTCTTTTTTTTTTTTCTCTCTCTCCTCTGTCTGTGAGGTGACACTCAGTTACTCATAGCCACAGAACAACAAGAAAAGAGAATCACAACTCCCATGTTAAAAGAGGGGAAACACAGACCAATAACAGTGCCTCTAGTGGTTTGGAGATGAACTAAAAAAGGATAAACATTGCGTGTTGCATCCCTCCTAGCTTACGCATGTGGTAGTTTTCTTCTTCTTCTTCTTCTTCTTCTTCTTCTTCTTACCTCAGTTTTCTGGATGTGCTATGTAATTATTTTGGCTAGCATCATAAGAAAGTAATTTAAACACTGCAATACAGCAGTTGCAAACCTATTATTCAGGAATATTTGTAGTCCAATTCAGCTGCAACAATTTTATTTAGCTTCAGTTATTTACACTACAAGCTTATTTCAACTTACTGTCAGTTTCAAGTGTTGCATCTAGTTCTTGTGACGAACAAAACATTCTGGAGCTTTTATGTGTTAACAGAGATCAGTTTGAAAGTCTATTTTTGACGTTTGTGTCAGACAGTCACTGCTCCTATTATGTTTTCTTGAACACCGACTGTCAGATGCAAATGTCAAAAATAGACTTGCAAGCTAACTCACTTACATTGATTTCTATCAATACATAAAAGATCCAGGATGTTTTGTGTGTCATAAGAACTAGATGCAACACTTGAGACTGACAGTAAGTCAAAACAAGCTTGTAGTCTAAGTAAGTGTCTAATTAAGCTAAATAAAAATTGTAGTAGCTAAATTGTACTACTAATATTTCTGAATAATGTCATACTTTTATGCTTTACAAGCTGCGGGGTTAATGGAGAGAATAATCGGCAGTTAAAGAGGTCCAGTTAAGAAATCTATATCACAGTGTTAATTAATGAAGAATTCTAAAATTTGTTACACCAATGTTTCAGGACTGTAGTTTCTGAGTAATTGCCCAGAAAGCTTGCACTACTGACTATTAATTTCTTAAAAAATGTTCATATACCTTATGATTGTAAATGCTTCAACACAAAAAAGAAGACATCAATATTAAGTACAAAAAATAGCAAGAGGTGGATAAAAACAGTGAAATGATAACAAAACTTACTTTTTATTTCTCAAGCACAGAATTAAAATTTTCTTTTAACCATCATACAGCATTAAACCTTTTACTAATTTTGTTTCAAACAACGTTAAGTCTCTCATTACCAATGGTGTGTTTCCAATCTCTCTCATTCTTGTGAATCGAAAGAAGCACACATTTTCTTAAAATATACTGTTCAGAAAAATAGGCTTTGCAAAATGTTATTTCCTCTGGAAAATTAAACAGTGATAAAATGTATTCTCCAATTTTTTCTGATATCCACATTTCTCTGAAAATGCATACGATAATTGTGGGTTTAGAGCATTATATTCCTTGCAACTTGTAAATAAATAATGCTCTTTGGGTGTTGGTGCATACAGAGTTATTTTACAGTCACTACAGTTGGTTTCAGGTTTACACCTATGTTTCGTAGAATGTAACGAGGTACATATGCTAGTGCTTGTCTATCATTTATTACACCACCACCACCACCAGCAGGAGCAACTTCATTATCGGCAAGGGCGCTGTATAAACCACTTTGATCAATAATGGAATGGTCTGTTGTGGAGTCAAGAAAACTGTCATCACCTGCTCCCAAAAGTTGTTTAATGGTATCCATCTACTATCCTCATAATTACCTAGTGAGTTTATAGGTATGGACATGTTATTGACAACTGTTTTCACCGCTGCTCTGAACTGAAAGTAGGCTGGGTTGGTGTTTGCAACTCTATACTGTCTCACACAACAAAATACACTCCTGGAAATGGAAAAAAGAACACATTGACACCGGTGTGTCAGACCCACCATACTTGCTCCGGACACTGCGAGAGGGCTGTACAAGCAATGATCACACGCACGGCACAGCGGACACACCAGGAACCGCGGTGTTGGCCGTCGAATGGCGCTAGCTGCGCAGCATTTGTGCACCGCCGCCGTCAGTGTCAGCCAGTTTGCCGTGGCATACGGAGCTCCATCGCAGTCTTTAACACTGGTAGCATGCCGCGACAGCGTGGCCGTGAACCGTATGTGCAGTTGACGGACTTTGAGCGAGGGCGTATAGTGGGCATGCGGGAGGCCGGGTGGACGTACCGCCGAATTGCTCAACACGTGGGGCGTGAGGTCTCCACAGTACATCGATGTTGTCGCCAGTGGTCGGCGGAAGGTGCACGTGCCCGTCGACCTGGGACCGGACCGCAGCGACGCACGGATGCACGCCAAGACCGTAGGATCCTACGCAGTGCCGTAGGGGACCACACTGCCACTTCCCAGCAAATTAGGGACACTGTTGCTCCTGGGGTATCGGCGAGGACCATTCGCAACCGTCTCCATGAAGCTGGGCTACGGTCCCGCACACCGTTAGGCCATCTTCCGCTCACGCCCCAACATCGTGCAGCCCGCCTCCAGTGGTGTCGCGACAGGCGTGAATGGAGGGACGAATGGAGACGTGTCGTCTTCAGCGATGAGAGTCGCTTCTACCTTGGTGCCAATGATCGTCGTATGCGTGTTTGGCGCCGTGCAGGTGAGCGCCACAATCAGGACTGCATACGACCGAGGCACACAGGGCCAATACCCAGCATCATGGTGTGGGGAGCGATCTCCTACACTGGCCGTACACCACTGGTGATCGTCGAGGGGACACTGAATAGTGCACGGTACATCCAAACCGTCATCGAACCCATCGTTCTACCATTCCTAGACCGGCAAGGGAACTTGCTGTTCCAACAGGACAATGCACGTCCGCATGTATCCCGTGCCACCCAACGTGCTCTAGAAGGTGTAAGTCAACTACCCTGGCCAGCAAGATCTCCGGATCTGTCCCCCATTGAGCATGTTTGGGACTGGATGAAGCGTCGTCTCACGCGGTCTGCACGTCCAGCACGAACGCTGGTCCAACTGAGGCGCCAGGTGGAAATGGCATGGCAAGCCGTTCCACAGGACTACATCCAGCATCTCTACGATCGTCTCCATGGGAGAATAGCAGCCTGCATTGCTGCGAAAGGTGGATATACACTGTACTAGTGCCGACATTGTGCATGCTCTGTTGCCTGTGTCTGTGCACCTGTGGTTCTGTCAGTGTGATCATGTGATGTATCTGACCCCAGGAATGTGTCAATAAAGTTTCCCCTTCCTGGGACAATGAATTCACGGTGTTCTTATTTCAATTTCCAGGAGTGTACATTCTCCAGTGGGCCTTGATTGAAACTCTCATGCTTAAAAAATTAAAGCAATTTTTTTTAAATCTATTCCAAACGAACATCATTGATATTATTGTAGTCTGCCACCCACTTATGAAACTGAACATTTTTGTCTTATCTCTCCCTGTGCCTTGCTCCAATACTTTCCAATTTTCCATTTACTTTAACAGACTGTACCACAATTCAATATGTAGTGACTCTGCAGAGAGGACACACTTATAAGATTTGCCATCTTGTGGATAATAATGGGAACTGTTCAGTGAATCAAATAAGCAATCCATCTTTTCAACAAATTCTGCAGTGTATATTGCCTCAGCAGGTAAGATATTAAATCCTACATAAGTTTCAATAACTGCAGCAACTGTAGACTAAGCTGGGCTGCAGCTACCTTAACTTTCATTTTAGTAAAAGAATACTTAAATTCAAAATGATTCCTCTGTAATTTTGGCAGTGTATTAATCCTCACCTGCTGATCCAGAAGGAAAAGAAGTTCAAAACTGGCCTCTTCCTTTTTTTTAAAGAAAGAAAAAAAAACTATTTTATTTCGTAACAGCATTTCTAGTATTCTTAAATAGCTGTGGGACATCATAAATTACTGCAATAGGTTCGTCACTGCCTAAAAAATGAAATGAAAGGACTAAGTAGATTTCTCACAGAAGAGTTCTTTCAGTGCTCTCTGGTTGGTTGCACTGCGCTCACAAACTACCTTTAGCCCTATTTCTTGTAGTTGCCTTATGACATGGTGATAAGACTTTTTAAAGGGACACTATAAACTGAGTGAAGTAATAAGCAGCAACTTGCTTCCAACTTTTATGTATGCCTCTAACCATGAAAACTAATGCATGGTTTGCTTGTACATTTGACCTCCCTAAATGCCCTAAATCTTGAAACCATGAAATTTCTTGTTGGCTTGCATCATAATAGAACCCTCTCTCCAAAGACATTTCATCAAACAACAAAGCACAATATTTATCACTGTTGTTCATTGCCTCAACTTCTGCTTTTATTACATTCATCCCAGAAGTATTCAGTCCCAGTTCAAAAGGTACAGAAGACAACACAGACTTCAGATGCCTCACAGGAGGAAGATAAAAATGAACTGACAAATATTTACAAGGCGGGGACTTCGTTTTTATAAAGATACACCAAATTCTTTGTCCTCAGATGTCCATTGCCGGGCATCTCCTGATCATTGAGCATTTCTTAATGGGCTGTTTATGAAATCTTTGGCAACAGAATTTTAGTTAGTTTCTATGAAAGAGAAAGTGTTGTCGTGTAAATCTTTGAGTGTTTTTAGTTCTGATTTTTCATGATGTAACTTTGCTTTCTGTTTTGATAGCCTTGCGAGAGCATTTCTATGAATTTTGTACATTTTTTTATTTTCTTGGAGTTAAGGCTGCTTTTGAAACCTCTGTACCTAAAACCCCACTTTCCTCATTACAAAAGGTTCCAGATAAGAATGTGTACTCACCATCTGCAGATACATTTTGAGGGGAGATTAAAACAATTTAAGAGTGGTATCACTCAATGAATTATTCTGCTAATGCCAGTTTAACTTTTGGTATTGGCACCTGTATAATAAAGATATTCCGTGGCAACAGTGCTTGGTAGACCTAATTCACTATTACCACCAGTTTCACCTGATCCATTTCTGGTACTAACAGCTGCGTGAGAACTACTTGCCACAGCACAACTAAAGCTTTGTTGTTCATTCGGCCGAACTTCCCCGAATGGGGGACTCCCGGCCCACAATGCTGTATGCTCATTTCATTTTTTTTTTTTTTTTTTACGAGTTTCACTTCTGGTATTAGCAGCTTTATAATGAGTATGCTCATTTCATTTTTTTTTTACGAGTTTCACTTCTGGTGTTAGCAGCTTTATAATGAACACTTGCCATACCACCACTAGTGCTTGGTAGGCCTAACTCACTATTAACAATTTCACCCGATTCACTACTGTTATTAGCAATTTCACAAGGAACACCTGCCACATGTTTTAGAAACACATCCCTGTTTAGCTTATGCCTAGTTTTATTCATAAAATCTTCATCGGAAAAATGATCTTCACAAACAAAATAAGTAGCTCAGTTCACATCAGGTGTTTTGGAAACCTGTAGAAATGCTTGTTGCTAACTTTATCCGTTGAACCCACATGATATCCAGATGAACAGCTAGGGAATTTACAGGAGTATTTCAATGTCAATTTGCTGTGTTGAATATTCTGAAAAACAAAAAATTCTTCATTAAATAAAACTACTACTGACATATAAAAGTTATTTAAATAAACAAACTGAAACCATACAGCTTAATTCACAATATAAGAGAATACATTTCATCTATAGGCTCTGAGATTATTTACTCAAAATTAAATGTCTTACCTTAGGATTAAGCAAGAAGAAATCACAACCATAATTTTTCCCAAGGGCATGCAGCTTTACTATACGGTTAAATGATGATGGTGTACTCGAGAGTAAAATATTCCAGAGGTAAAATAGTCCCTCATTCGGATCTCCGGGCAGGGACTACTCAGGAGGGCATCGTTATCAGGAGAAAGGAAACTGACGTTTTACAGATCGGAGTGTGGAATGTCGGATCCCTTAATCGGGTAGGTAGGTTAGAAAATTTAAAGAGGAAAATGGTTAGTTTAAAGTTACATATAGTAGGAATTAGTAAAGTTCGGTGACAGTAGGAATAATATTTCTGGTCAGGTGAACACAGGGTTATAAATACAAAATCAAAGAGGAAGTTGGTTTAATAATCAGTTTAAAAAAATAGGAACACGGATAAGCTACTATGAACGGCATAGTGAATGCATTATTGTAGCCAAGAGAGACACGAAGTCCACACCTACCACAATAGTACAAGTTTATATGCCATCAGCTCCGCAGGTGACGAAGAGATTGAAGAAATGTATGGTGGGATAAAAGAAGTTATTCAGATAGTGAAGCGAGACGAAAATTTAATGGTCATGGGGACTGAAGTTCGATAGTAAGAAAAGGAAGAGAAGGAAAAGTTGTAAGTGAATACTGAATTGTGGTAAGGAATGACAGAGGAAGCCGCCTGGCAGAATTTCCCACAGAGCATAACTTAATCATAGCTTAACACTTGGTTCAAGAATCCCAAAAGAAGGTTGTATACGAGGAAGAGGCCTGAATACACTGGAAGGTTTCAGATAGATTATATAATGGTTAGACAGAGATTTAGGAACCAGGTTAAAAAAAAAATGGCTCTGAGCACTACGGGACTTAACATCTGTGGTCATCAGTCCCCTAGAACTTAGAATTACTTAAACCTAACTAACCTAAGGACATCACACACACCCATGCCCGAGGCAGGATTCTAACCTGCGACCGTAGTGGTCATGCAGTTCCAGACTGAAGCGCCTAGAACCGCACGGCCGGCAAACCAGGTTTTAAATTGTAAGACATTTCCAGAGGCAGATGTGGCCTCTGAAGACAATCTGTTGGTTATGAACTGTAGATGAATTCTGCAGAAACTGCAAAAAAGTGAGAATTTAAGGAGATGGGACCTGAATAAACTGAAAGAACCAGAGGTTGTAGAGAGTTCCAGAGAGAGCATTAGGGAATGATTGACAGGAACTGGAAAAAGAAATACAGTACAAGAAGAATGGGTAGCTTTGAGAGATGAAATAGTGAAGGGAGCAGAGGATCAAGTAGGTAAAAAGACGAGGGCTAGTAGAAATCCTTGGGTAACAGAAGAGATGTTGAATTTAATTGATGAAAGGAGCAAATACAAAAATAAAGCAGACAAAAAGGAATACAAACATCTCAAAAATGAGATTGACAGGCAGTGCAAAATGGCTAAGCAGGGATGTCTAGAGAACAAATGTAAAGATGGAGGCATATATTATTAGGGGTAAGATAGATACTGCCTGCAGGAAAATTAAGAGACCTTTGGAGAAAAGACGCACTTGTATGTATGAATATCAAGAGCTGAGATGAAAAACCAGTACTAAGCAAAGAAGGAAAAGCAGAAAGGTGGAAGGAGTATATAGAGGGTCTATACAAGGGCAATGTACTTCAGGGCAATACTATGGAAATGGAAGAGGACATAGGTGAAGATGAAATGGGAGATATGGTACTGCGGGAAGATTTTGACAGAGCACGTTTGGGGCGGCGGGTGGAATAATTGTTAATTTTCCTATTATTTATTTAATGCTGTTGTTTGCCATTCTCAACACTGGCTCTCTAACTACAATATTGGCAACCAGAAAATGATCAGCAAAATGTGAAGCCTGTAATTAGAATTCCTAGTGCCCACTTCATCTGAGAAATACATTTATAGCTCTGAGGAATTAGGAGATTGTCTGGGATTCATAATCAACAACCATTCTCTCTAAAATGTTCACTATATTCTGAAAGTCACAGACCAACAAGAATCCACACAATCCAACTACCAGAGCAGTTCAGAGTCTAATGCGCTGATGCAACTATAACTGTCCAAATTAAATGTTAAAGTGAATGCTCGCCATAATTTGATGATAATGTTCATCAAACGCCAGACTAATAATGGTAGAATGTCTCTCTCCTGCGGTGGCACATGAAAATACGACATACGCAAACTGAAGATAGATCAGTAAAGTCATCCCAAAATTAACACTTCACTCAAAAACGATTTCATGGTTACGTGTATCCCGAGTAACTTATTACTGCATCCGAGGATGTTTATATCAACGATACCGACGCGACTCGACTCCCGGCACAGGTGGTGCGCTAATCAGCGTCTGGAGAGAACTGGGGCCTTCTTTTTTCTCGCGCAGCGTTCTTACATATAAAGCCGCTGTGCGGACGGCTAAGGGAACGCCTGATCAAATCTGCTCTCCCAACTAGCCGCTGGGCTAGTAATGCACCACTTTAAGTTATCGAATAATCATTGCTTCCTTTGCTGATGGCCAATGAAGCTTTCAATTTAATTGTGCAATCAGCACACAAGTAAGTAATCGTAATAAAAGTCTGACATGGCTAAGTCAAATATTTTGGGCGAGAGAAGTAATTAAATTACACTACACGCAGTAGACGAGCTCTGAACTTGCTCTTTGGAGGTACGCTGTAGCTATAGTTTTATAGTTATTCTGTTGAAACTTCTCACATTTTTATGATTGTAGGGGATCTCCCTTCTACTTAAATTTAAACATCCTAGCTTTATTTATTCGCCTACTTAATCTATCATGCTTCCTTAATTTCTAAGACAAAAACCAGAAAATCATGAATTTCAACTAAAATTTTAATTTGAGAGATCCAGAATACTGTTTCTACTAAATTATTATGCAAAAGGAATCTAAATATAAATTTTTAAGTTTCCAGCTCTTTTCTGTTGCGCCAATGATTTTTACAGAAAAACATCCAAATTTCGAAAATAGTTAAAGTTATTGAACTGATATCCAACACATACTGATTTAGTATTACTCCTGACATGCTAGAAACGTTTCAGGTTATTTACTTGATTTTTAAAGTATTGCGCAATATTTATGACGTCAGAGCTAGTTACAGCGGACTAGGCTGGCACACAATGGAAAGACTGATGTGAATTTTATAAGGCGTGAGTAGGCTGCTTCCCTACAAACTGAAAGACCTAAGTCGAAACTAGGCCCAGGGAGTAGACAACATTCCATTAGATCTACTGATAGCCTTGGAAGAGCTAGCCCTGACAAAACTCTACCATCTAGTGAGCAAGATGTATGAGATGAGCGAAATACCTTCAGATTTCAAGAAGAATGTAATAATTCCAATCCTGAAGAAAACAGGTGTTCACAGGTGCAAAACTTACCAAACTATTAGCTAAATAAGTCACGGCTGCAAAATATTAACATGAATTCTTTACAGACAAATGGAAAAACTGGTAGAAGCTTAGAATTTTTAGACTTAGAGAAAGCCTTTTACAATGTTGACTGGAATACTCTCTTTCAAATTCTGAAGGTAGCAGGTGTCAAATACAGGGAGCAAAAGGCTATTTACAATTTGTACAGAAACCAGATGGCATTTATACGAGTCGAAGGGCATGAAAGGGAAGCAGTGGTTGGGAAGGGATTGAGACAGGGTTGTAGCCTCTCCCCGATTTTATTCAATCTGTATATTGAGCAAGCAGTAAGGGAAACAAAAGAAAAATTTGGAGTAGGAATTAAAATCCATGGAGAAGAAATAAAAACTCTTGAGGTTTAGCGATGACATTGTAACTGTCAGACAGTAAAGGAGCTGGAAAAGCAGTTGAACGGAAAGGACAGTGTCGTGTCTGCAACGGAGAATATAAGACGAACATCAGCAAAAGCAAAACAAGGATAATGGATTGTAGTCAAATTAAACCAGGTGATGCTGAGGAGATTAGATTAGGAAATGTCACACTTGAAGTAGTAAATTAGTTTTGCTATTTGGGGAGCAAAATAACTGATGACGGTCGAAGTAGGGAGGATATAAAATGTAGACTGGCTATGGCAACAAAAACCGTTTCTGAAGAAGAGAAATTTTTTAACATAGAATAGATTTACGTGTCGGGAAGTCTTTTCTAAAAGTATTTGTATGGAATGTAGCCATGTATGGATGTGAAACGTGGACAATATATCAAGCGCTAGTGGACAGCTCTCATTGGTCAATTCCAGCTTTGTTTGACCCCTAGCACCTTTAGTGGTCTGGAAGGAACAATGTGGATTGTTGTCCCTTCTCCCATGTAGCTTTCACCCCGGGCTTGTAGCTGCACTCGCCCACAATCGCCATGTAGTACCTCTTGGCACTAACAGATGGCTCTGCTGCTTCGCATTGTTCAGTGGCGATTTTAACCTGTTGCAGCTTGCTCTGTGCATGTGGTGGTGTTAGCCAGCAGACGTGTGAAAATGACGAAAAAAGTATACCCATATGTATTTGTTACTTAAAGCGACAGTATTCGTTACAAACGTATCGTTATACATTGCCTTCGTTGTGACATTAACAATGAAAATAACATCTACATGAGTGAAAAAATATCGCATTTGAAGACAACTTTTTCTAAACTAAACGAAATCAAAACACGAATAATAGTCATTAAACTGAAACAATTGCTGGTAAAAAATAAAATAAAAAGTGTGTTTGCATTAAAGGCGGACCTGCAGATCACATCGAGTATTAATCTGCAAACAGTGACCATAAGTGAGATCTAAAATATCTTATAATGAATAATAACTGTCTAAAACAACGCACTTAAAATTTGTCAAAAAGTTCTTCATAAATTACTCACCTCACAATAAACATTAATACAATAATCCAATTCCAAAAACAATATTTTAAATTAAAAGAAATTTACACAACAAGAAAGCTTGTGTGACACAAGCAACTACTGCGCTGATGAGGGTGCGTCCTTTAAATTTTTGAAAATGGTTGAGTAGTACCAGGCGAGCCAAGCCGTGCCGATCACAAAGCGCAGTAGCGACTTCCATCCAGCATGCCACATCGAGTGACAGCGCCATATATTTCGTATACGTAGATTGGTACCGCATTCATCATTGCTACATTCCAGTTCGAATATACACATGCTCTGTATTGATTTCTTTTAGAGAGATGGATAGATGCGAGTAATGTAACATATTTGAGTAACAATTTAGTACTTCGCATCAGTACTTTCATCACTCAGTACTGAATGTATCCAGTTTGCTACATCTCAACTAGTCATCGCACAACACATCTCGATGTGTGCTTATACAGACCATATTTTAGGAGAATGTGTGGCCTCAATAGAGCTGACATCAATGTTGCTGCAATAAATGCCAATATTATGGGATGACTGGGATATATTGCCGACTGAACAGGCTTGTGCGAGTAGTTGCCATACTGCAGAGGTCTTCCCTGTTTTATCCACCAAAGGTGGAGACTATTTCACTGCTGCTACCCTTGCCTGTAAATACTTCCCAATACTGAGTATTGTGCAATAATACAACTGTTTGAGAGTGGTGTTGATGGTTTGTGTGCAGTGTGTTGCACAATATATTGTACCGAGTGAGGGTAGTATTGCGCAATACACAGCAGCTCGTGCTGAATCCAAGAGAAATCAAATTTGCAAAGACCTGAAAATAGTGAAATGACAAAAGATCAGGGACTGTGCTAGAGGATGTATATTGAAGCACCATGCTGTACTTTGAGAAATTCTTTACTGTTTAAGGAAACGCCACAACAGCAGAAGAAACTGAAAATTGCGGTGTCGTTACAGGAAGAAAGGGTAACCAGATTTCATAGAAATCAAAATGTGGGACACAAATTGGAAGTTGAAATGAACTGACGTGTGGAAAGTTTCGTTAATACTATACACGTTTAGCAGTTTTGTGTTAAAATATGTGCTTTATTTTACAACAACATAGATCATCTTACCTTTCTCGTTAAAATGTTCACTAAGAAAATGTCAAAATACCTTGTATTTTGACGTTAAAGTGTTTAGGGTAATAATGGAAAAACAAGGTTTGGTGGCCCAGAGTGTGAGTTACCCTTCCTGAATGTGAGAAAAGTGCTTTAACCACCACACTCATCCTCGGTGTATAATATTAGAGATCTTAGAAAAATACTGAGTGCTGGTGTCATCAAGTGGTGATAATCTCCAACCTGTTATGTTCTGATTGAATGTGTAAAGGTCATACTACAAATTCAGTTGGTCTTTGATATTTTTCTCTTTATTTTTTTCCCCCTCTCGGTGTCGAGCTATTTGTGTGAAAAATGAGAACAACTTGAGCTACACCCAAGTAATTGTGCATTTATGGCTCACAATAGCCCACGTGTCCGTCCCCCCCCCCCCCCCCCCCCCCCCCCCCAATTTTCACCCAGTAGCATCAGATTATAAATTAAAAGGAGGTACAAATAACAGCCCCCACCCCCGCAATCCCCTTCTCACGTTTTACAAGATTTGCTTCGGATCATGTTGCTTCTGTTATATGTTGAGAGTACTGCATACAACTGAAACAACATTATTAATTCCTATTCTGTGTTAACAACAAACATGGAACAGCATAAAATCCAAAGCACCTGTTTGATGCCCTTCTTCCTTGCAGACCACTGTATCAAGTCTGAACAGCACAGGCAGGTACGAACACTTTCTGACGTGCTTGTGTTCATGCCACATTCTATCGATCTCTGCTCAGCACCATTCGAGACATTTAACCAAATAACCCAAACAGCAGTATCGAAATTTTTCATAATAAAAAGATACATACACTGACGTGCCAAAATGTCATGACCACCTGTTTAATAGCTTGTTTGTCTGTCTTTGGAACCAAATACATTACTGATTCTGTGTATCAGGGATTTGACAGTTTGTTGGCAGGTTTGTGGAAGTATGTGACAGATGTCTATGCACTGGTCATATAATTCATGTAAATGATGGCACCTGACCCATATGGTTTCTAGAGGATTTACGTCAGGCAAATTTGGTCACGGAGACATCAGTGGGAGTTCCCTATAATGCTCCTCAAACCACTGTAGTGTGGTACTGGCTCTGAGGTATGGACAGTTATACTGGTGAAAGATGACATCTCTGTCATGAAGACATCAAGCATGAACGGATGCAGGTAGTTCGCAGGTGTCAGCATGTCTTCGATTACTACCACATGTCCCATGCAAGTACAGGAGAATGTCTGCCGTGGTGTAGTACTGCTTCCACCAGCCTGTGTCCCTGGCATACTGCACATTCCAAGCTGCCGCTCACCTTGATGACCCTGTTTGTGGAGACACCTAGTGTAGCAAAAAAGTGATTCACCTGAAGAGCCAACACATTTTAGTTGATCAACAGGTGAATTCTGATGGTCATGTGGCCACTGCGATCATAACTATGTTGATGAGTCAACATGTGACCGTTTAGAGGTGGTCTGCTCTGGAGCTCCATGTTCAAGAACATACAATGAGCAATGTGCTCTGAAACACTTGTGAATGCACCATCATTGTGCTCTTTTGGCAAAGATGCCACAGATCACAGTCTACCCTATTTTATAGAGCACACAAGCCTCTGAACCTCACGTTCTGTGGAGAGTCATGGACATCCAACTATTTAGGGTCTAGTGGTAGTTTCACTGTCCTCCTAGCACTTTCCATAGCTGCTCATGACAGTAGCACATGAATATTTGAACAATTTAGCCATTTTTGAGATACTCATTCACATGCTCTGCATAATAATAATCTGCCCTTTGTCAAAGTCGCCTGTCTCAATGAATTTCCCCATTTACAGTCTGTCCATGTCTGCTCCGCTTACGTACTTTTGTTACCACATCTCGTGCGTGCAACGCTACTAGGTGACATCCAATATCACTGTGGGCACTAATCATAACGTTCTGGTTGAGCAGTGTATAATGCTGTAACGTGACAGAATGTATTTGTTAGTGTGGTTCTTTCCTTCAACCCAATCTACTTGTTTTGGGAAAAGAAAGGTTGTATTTTTATATGAGGCATGTTTTCTAAGTAAGGTCCATTTGAACATAAGTACACAATGAAAGGTTATTTCAAAAAAGTAAATTTATTTTCAGAAAGTACATACTCCATTCTATTTTTCGACATAGTTACCAAGTTTGTTGAAACACGTATCATACCTCTCAACCAATTTTAAAATACCCTCTTCATAAAAACTTGACACCTGCTCTAATAACCAAGAGTTCCCTGCCGTTTTCACGTTGTTGTCATCATTGTAACGGTTGCCACTGAGGCGTTGTCTGAGGTGGAGGAACAGATGGTAATCGCTCGGCGCAAGATCAGGACTGTAGGGTGGGTGGTCTAAAACTTCCCAGTAAAAACTGTCCAATAAATCACAGGTCTGACCTGCAGTGTGAGGTCTTGCATTGTCATAGAGAAGGACAATTCCCTTTGTCAGCATGCCGCATCTTCTGTTTTGAATCGCTCTGCATAGCTTTCTCAGGGTTTGGCAGTATGCTTCTGCATTGATAGTGGTTCCTCATTGCTTGAAGTCGACCGACAAAACACCATGCCTATTTGAAAACACCAGTGCCATGATTTTGTGCTGGGACAGTCTGTTTGTCCTTCACCTTTACAGGCAACTGTATGTGTCTCCATTCCATGCTCTGTTGCTTCAATTCGGGCATGATGTGCAAAACCTATGTTTTGTCTCCAGCTATGATCTGACTCAAGAAGCCGTCACCTTCTTCGTGATAACGAGTCAAGAACTTCATCGTACACTCAAATCTTTGGTTTTTGTGGTCCTCTGTTAGGAGTTTCCGGACCCAACGGGAGCACAGATTCCTTAACTTTAGGTGTTCAGAAACAATTTTGTAAAGCACTGATCTCGACACATCAGGAAATTCGTTTGAGAAACCTGTTATTGTGAAACGCCTGTTCTCATGAGTCCTCGCTTCAACTGAAGTCGCCAAATTGTCTGTAATCAAAGAAGGGCGATCGGAGCAGTCCTCATCATGGACATTGTCATGCCCATCTTTGAATTCTCGTACCCACTTTCACAGTTTGCTTTCACCCATAAAAGTATCACCGTACACTTCACCAATCTGTCAATGAATTTCTGGAGCAGACAGGTTCCTTGCTGACAAAAACCGTATCACTGAGCTAACCTCACATGCAGTGGGCGAGTTGATAGTCTTAATCATTTTGAAAGCACAAACAGAACCATACACATTAGATACAGAGCTAAAACTGAGCACAGTTGTTCCCGAGACATGCTAGTACATGACTCATGCACTTGTTGCAGTATGCATGTGAACTACTAGTGTCTGCAACAAAACGGACTCTACTTAAAAAACATGCCTCGTATGTATACTAGGTTAGCACCTGCTGCTTCACTCATATAGACTGTGTGGTCTGCACTGACTTTTATTATGGAATGTATGGTAATTCCATCTCATGATACAAACACGGGGCAAGCTGTTTTGAATAATGTTATACAACACTTTTGATCTCTGTGGCGAGTAAGAAAAGAAAGAAGAAATACCTGAAAGATGTGCAAAAAAGATGCTGGCTTTGTGATTAACAAGTATTTGTCTTTAATTAATTTCTGAACACAATTCAACTTGCCACTCATAACATTTGCACCATCGCAACTCTGAGCTATCAGTTTTGCTCAGTCATTTCCAGTTAATGCTTCAGTTTCTTTCAGAAGACTGTCAGATATGCTAAAAGCATTCTAATTTTCTGGATTGACAAAGTTTGATAATCATTCAGTGGGTTTTCCATCAACAACCTAACACAAAACAATAACCAGTTGAAATTTGCGAGACACATCTGTGGTTTCAACAATGATTATTGCAACATAATCAGCATGTTTTATTTCTTTATGAACTTCACCATGGTACACTTCCAACATGCATTGCGGTAGTTCGTTCTCAACAATCTTAGGAATGACTTTGAATGCTGATGTTTGACTGAGATGAATTTGAAGATCTTTATCCAGTTCTGCACTGAATTGAATTAGTTCATGATAAACCCCCATATTTTCAGAGACATCAGGTTCGTCATAGCCCCTGAGGGCCAGTTCCAAAGCGCAACAGAACCGAATATAGTTTACAATTAAATTCAGTATATATCTATTCTTTTCTACATGTTTGTTATGGCTGTCAGTTGTTTGTCTGTATTGCGAATTTAATTTCCACTGAATGTTGGTTTTGCCTAGAAATGAAAGACTAAGTACATTATTGACCTTTCATGTACTTTCATTTTAGACCATATATGCCCAATATCCAGTATCATGTATTCTGGTCTTACATCAATGAACATCTCCCCTAAATAACACACAAGGAAAACAAAAAACAGCATTGTTTTCTTCACAGCCACAAATCCATTTGTTCTTTCAGTAAATTTCCGGATTGAACTTACAGCTTCGACTTTTTGTGTGCCACTGCAGATTCAGATTCAGGAGTGGCCTACCTAGTGTTTTTATCCGAATTTTTTCACTGAGAGCCCTGTCGCTAATTGGCGTTTTTAATAATTCACTTACTTTGTTTGTGATTGCTACTTTCACTGTCAACTGAATCTTCACTTACAGGTAACTCTGTGCACACAGCTATATACAGTCAATTATGTGCCTACACAATAGCTACAACATGTTTATATAGAACTGTATTACACAAACATAACAGAAATTTGAAAAAATAGTTGCTCGACACTTGGTGAATATGTTCTGTATCAATCGCCCTGCTGCTGTGAAATACACAAATATTGAAATAATGCCTCTTAGTTTCAAAATCTAAGGACATAATTATATTCAAATTATATATAGCTATTTATAACGATATTTAAGTGTATTATTTCTGTATTCAATTTTATTCAGAATTACTTTGCGTTTACGAATGCATTAGCATTAAATTGTGGAAAGTTGCAACAAGAAGTTTGAGCGCCAATGTATTCTAAATGGTCACTAGATGGCAGATCGTGCTTTAATAGGTTCTGCACTTTACTGCTCTCTAGCGAAACTCTGAGTCGGAGCAGCTGTGGCTGCACCTCTGCCCTAAGAAGCATGTAGAAACCAATGGCCGAGACTTTCACTTGGTGCTTATGAGGGCAGATGGTGCCAGTCTGCAGTTGGCTCCAAGCTTCAGGATACTATGAGGAGAGCACGTGTGGTGAAGTGCACCTCTTCAAATCATAGAATATGTACTCTGAAACAATGTTTTAGCGCAATTTGCTTAGATTCCTCTTTCTTTCTTTTTCATACAAGTGGTGCAACAGCACATCGGCACTACCTCAGAAGCCGCCCCTGATATAATGAAACATTTTCCTAAAATTTTTCATCCCCTTAGAGATTGGATTTCCAAAAACAGTGAAACACACATTTTTTAGTCCTGATCAAGAAGTCAAATATCAATTTGCATACATATAGCTTTAAAAATGCTTTGGCAGCTTGGCTTAGTTACAGCAGATTTCTTGCATACACGAGTGTAGTCTGCAAGGTGTTTGGCCTTGCCCATAGATTGCTGTGTGTAGTACTTGCTGGGGTTTTTGATGAGGCTTTTTTCCCTCAAACATTACTGCTGCGTTACAAGTGATCAACATCTACACATAATTTTTGTTACAACACTTCATGGCAAGCTTTATATCACTAAATGTAAAATGGATTTCTCCTCGTTTAGGTTTGTCCTGTAGTTTCGACATGTTGCTTTTGTTCTTATAAACAGTACCCACCACATGTACACTGCCTCTCAAAAAAAGTGAAGTATCCAGAAGACATGGTTGGATGTTAACGTAACTTCGTATCCATGCCCACCACCAGTAAGTATGTAAGTGATTAGAGCTAAAATTTTCTATGACATGTAGAATGGTGACCAGAGTGCATTAGTGTTGTGGCTAGGCTTGGTTGGGTATCTAAGGGGCGTGAAGAGCAGCAAAAGTTGAGTAACCATTATGAAGAACATGGTGATGCTGCGTTTTTGTATGAGGTAGTGTTATCAGCATGTGACAAGAGCGTGAAATGAGGCCTCATTGTGTGACCTCATTTGGCTGGTTGGTCGAATCATCCAATATCTTGATTTGTGGAGTACTCAATTGTAATGGTGACCCAAGTTTGGACTGCATGGGAATGTGAGGATAGCTATGCTCATCATCAAGATTCTGATTGAAGAAATGTGACCACCACAAGGGAGTATCAATTTACTGTGCACCGAGCGTACTGTAACATCTTCATATGCACGCCTACCAACTAAAACCAAGCAATGGACTCCTTGCAACATTTTATGTCATTCCAAACCTTCGATTGGATACTAGCGGCAGCTGGTTTAGGGAATTAGTGTTGCATGCATAGGCTGCTGTTAATGCAGAGGAGCCGTTTTGGCATGGTGCCACGACCAGGAAGCATGGACTGCTGATGACTGGTGTCACATTTTGGTTACCATGAAACACTGCTCTGCACTACCCCAAGTGAGTATAGCAGTGACCTGATGAGAGCCCCATTCTTCTAATCATTCGCAGAGGCATAGTGATATTAGAACTGGTGTCATGATATGGGAAACCATCATGTGTGACTTCAGTTCACCACTGGAAGCGATTGAGTGAGCTAGGCATAGGGTACATCCTGGACATCTTGTGTCCTCATATGTTATCTCTCATGTGGCAACTATCATGGTGCCATTTTTGAGCAGGACAATGCTCATCCACACATGAAAATGTCTCTATGAATTGTATGCTTGATCCTGACAACTCCAATGGCCAGAAAGATCCTCAGATCTGTCCTCAATAGAATATGTGGGACGAGCTCAGATTTTTACTTTGTGTCAGTGTCTGTCTGTATGAAGGCTGTCAAGGACCAATTAACACAGTTGGGGGTGAACTTGCCTTAGGAGAGGGTTCACCAGGTTTATGACATTCTTCCCAATTGAATCGGTGTGTGCATCCAGGTCAGAGGGGATGCAACATCATACCGATAAGTGGGCTCATATTACCAAATTCTTTGTATGTTTCACTTGACTTTGTATCATTGAAATAACATCTCATACCATCTCAACTAGTGAAGTTTCGTGTCGTTTTCTCTTCCCTTCTTGGTGCTTCATGGTTTAAAAAAAAAAAAAATCAGTCAGTGTCGCTGTTCCACAGTTACAAAAGTGAGAGGAACAGGTCTGGGTTTGAGTAGCTGCTGTCAACATTCCAAATATGCCTTCATGAATGTTGCTATTATGTCACTACTTTTCCCCAAAGTTGTGGAGCCCATTTTCAGTTTTTGCAGCTATATACAAGAAAATCTATGGCATAAGCACTCCAAAGGTAGTGCAGCATCAATGCTTTTATTACAAACTTACTTCATTTTGGAACAATTAACTTTTGGAAGGCCATTGTTCTTTAAACATCAATACAGAGCTTTTGATCTGGATGAAATATGCTTTGGAATGTTGTACGATCTTTATCAACAACGTTTCTAATTTTGAATAACCTCTCTCCTTGCCACTTCTGCCTTGCACATCTCCTGCTTCAATTGTGATTTTAATGATGCACATTTGACAGCTTAAATAGACAGGTTCACTTTGCTGGACATCCACACCACATCCTTCATCTGCTCCTGCCAAGCAATTGATAAAACTTTACTGGGCTCCATATAATGGCTCGTCATCTGCTTTCAAAGAATTTACACATGCAGAACACTATACCTTTAGTTTGTTTGGGTAATACTTGATATTATTCTTTATTGTCACCTTTAACTAATAGTTCAAGAACAAAATATGCTCTAAACAAAAGTCACCACTAAACTTTCAAAACACGCTAGGTAATGTACAGCTGGTCCATGTGGTGTATTGTGTGTTGGTACTGTGCATCTCCCCACTGCTCACTTTCTTAACTACACATGTCACTTCAGTCATAGTGAAAACTGAAATTATTCACACTGAAAATGTTGTAAATTGAAGATTTGATACTTGCTGTTAAAAATAACCCAGTTTGATTTATGATGCACGCCACAGAAAGCAATACCATATCGAGGCGTGTATCATCAGTAAATAATCTTCAGCAGATCACTAGCAGAAGCTACTTCTGTAAGGTACTTTATGTGGAAACACCCCCAGCGCATTGAGTTCCACAAGTTTCATCAGCTTCTAGAAGCAGCTTTCGCATGTCAGTAGAAACAGTTTCTTGTATCTTACTGCAAGTACTTGCCAGTTTCAGATGTACCACTGGAACCCTTAAACGTATATAACTGGGCCCACTAAGCCAAGGAAGTACATAATGAATTGTTCCCATTACTTTCTTTGACCAGAAGAGGAAATAGAATGGCAGTACAGACTTCTTTACATTTTAGTTGATTTTTTTAGTGTTAGCTTGCACACACATGGATTACATTTGTAGTAAAAGTAACAGATACTGTTTGCAAAGAAACTGAGAGTAATTAAAAGGTGATCTCTTAGTGGTATTGCTTGCTGCACTTTTGTATCCTGTTTCTGAACATTTGATTGTACAGTAGACAAGAGATTTTCAAAATGTGTGTACCCCATTCACACAAAGTTTTTAATCTAGGCAAAGTTCTAAGACTATAGTTTATTCTATGGTGCTTCTTAGCAATTCAAATGTGTATGCCCCTCTATATATTTCTTCATCCAAATATTTTTTTTTTTCTCAGCTTCTTGTTTTACATTGTGATTCTTCAATAATAGTAATAATGCAAAAACAGTATTCTGATTTCTAAGCATGTCACTGTGAACTTTCACTTTTGTATCTCACCACATGACTCTAGTGATAATGCTGCTGCAAGTACTTGGAGCAAGTTCTTGAGCTTAACTGGCTCAAGCAACTTGTATATGTAAACTTGTACAAGTATTTTTTCTAATGTAAATACCCCCAGCAAGTGCTTGAAGAAGTTGCTTGCTACAGGACCCATGCCTTCAGATAGCATTTCAGTGTTTATTTCAATGTAATTGTCTGTGTAGTGCAAGGTGGCAGTTTGCTTTCAGTTACTAATGAATGAATTGGTAAATTTGTCACATTTTTCATACCAAAATTTCAAGCTTTATTGTGAGAATTTTGCTTTATGACAGAAGCTAAGAAAACCCTTTTAAATATTTAGAATCTATCTTATTAAAAATTGGTGTTGGTGCATTAAATCTGTTGTTCAATAAAACAGTACACTGTTCTCTTCCAACAAACCCTGTCAACTAAATAAATGTAATCTTCTCTGCAGTTTTTAAAACTGGAGGAAATTACAAAACAGTTGTAGCTGTTCGTGTTATTGAACCACATCTTTTACAGACTTGGGATGTATTTTGGAAGCACTTCTCAGTATCTGGACTACCTTAAACTTTTGTGGAATTTGATTTTATACAGTTTCAATTGTTTCGATTTCCTTATGATGGTGGCACTGCTTGTTATATTCACTGTTCCGTATTGTAAACAACTGGTTATGGATTAATTTTAAAATAATAAAATTAACATAAAAAGCTGCTACTTCCTGAGCTATCTTAAATGACTGATTTTTATCTCCTATTGCTAATTTAATATCTATGTGACTACACTGATGTGTACCATGAAATAAATTATATTTTTTGTATAAATGTTCTAACCAAAGAACTCTGTAATAGACAACACAAGTGACCGGCAGAGCCGTGCTCGGGTCTATGTAGTCATTAGTTCTAATTGGGGCGGGACGTGGGGGGGGGGGGGGGGGGGGGGGGGGGGGGGGGAGGGAGGTTAGCCGACACGCTGCGTTCACAACTGTGTCATACTAGCAGGCCAGGTGGCTTCTAGTGGTCAAATCAAGAAATGCGCAGTCTATGAAACAGTGCACACACAAATTTGGTAGAATTTACAGCAATAAAACCAACAAATGTCTTCAGTTGTTGAATTTACATTATCAAATAATTTGTGCAAGTGGCTAACAAGGTAATTTTTTAAATTTATGGGGACTGTGTTTCTTTCTCTTTGTTAAATGAAAGACTGTTGAACATCTTTTTATCAGAATACAGAACCAAACTATGAATCCAAGACAAGGAGGTAAAGTTCATCATCCAAAGAGATTATTTCTCTATAATGTGTAAACACAGTTCAACTGACAATGACTTATTAAATGTACTTAAGTGCATGTAATACTTCCTAGTTCATTGAAGAGACCTCTTCAAGATGTTTGGTAATCTAATTTACACAATATGCTCTCTATTGTTGAATGAATACTTCAATAATTGCATCTGCATTAACCTAAATGATTACTCAGTAGTAGATAGGCAATGTCATACTAATTTCAATAGTATCTTGTGTAACAAAGCAGTGCAGTCTACAAATCAACCATAAAACTGAGATGAGTACTTTACTATATTTGTTTTCATTTTACATTAAATGTTGTAATTATGTGGATCACTATTCTGTGTAAACATTTTGTGCATAAATCTTTCCTGGCAAGCTAGGTCAAATCAAATAATTGCTCCCATCATCAGTCCTGATAATTTGTTCTATTAAAAAATAATATATCAGTCAGCATCACAAGCTTTTAAATCTTTGTCTGCTTGTCTCAGCTAAGATTAGTGTTAAATGTCTCCTTATAAAATAAACGTACATAAGATTTTTAGGCCATGTTTTTAAAATAATACTGTTTATTTTCATATGTGAGAGGAAAAAAATTTGGAGCAAGAATTAAAGTTCTGGGAGAAGAAACGAAAACTTTGAGGTTTCCTGATGGCATTATAATTCTCTCAGAGAAAGCAAAGGATTTGGAAGAGCAGGTGACTGGAAAGACAGTGTCTTGAAAGGAGGCTATAAGATGAACATCAAAAAGCAAAATAAGGATAATGGAATGTGGTCAAATTAAATCAGGTGATGCTGCGGGAATTAGATTAGAAAATGAGACACTGAGAATAGTAAATGAGTTTTGATTTTTGGGCAGCAAAATGACTGATGGTAGCTGAAGTAGGGAGGATATAAAGTGTAGACTGGCATTGGAAAGGAAAGTGTTTTTGAAGAAAAGAAGTTTGTTAACATCAAATATAGATTTAAGTGTTAAGAACTCTTCTAAAGGTATGTATGCGGAGTGCAGCCATGTATGGAAGTGAAACATGGGTGATACACAGTTTAGACAAGCAAGGAATAGAATCTTCTGAAATGTGGTGCTGCAGAAGAATGCTGAAGATTAGTTGGATAGATCACATAATTAATGAGGAGGTATTAAATGGAATTGGGGAGACAAGAAATTTGTGACACAGCTTGACTAAAAGAAGGGATTGGTTGATAGGACACATTCTGAGACATTAAAGGATCACCAATTTAATATTGGAGGGAAGTGGGAGTAGGGTCAAATTTGTAGAGGCAGACCAATAAGTGAAAACAGTAAGCAGATTCCGAAGGATGTAGGTTGCAGTAATTTTTTGGAGATGAAGAGACTTACACAGTATAGAGTAGCATGGAGAGCTGCTTCAAACCAGTCTTCGAAGAGGTGTGTCAAACCAGTCTTCAGACTGAAGACCACAACAACAACAACAACCACCACCACTACTACTCCTGCTACTTATTTGTGTAACTAAATCTACTTCTACTGAGGAAATCACTGTTAGGGTGACTACAGATTTTTTTGTAGTATATGGGACTGCTTAAAGTTATCTGGTGGTGAATTACAAGTAATCGAAATTATAAAATTTATTTTATGAAGCTTTACTACAAATTTTTCAATACTTCCCATCAAATATATTGTATGAAAATTACACCAGAGATTTTTCTCTTTTCCTAATTTAAATGTTGCTTTTCATGATTTCTTGTGTAAAGGTATACTGTGTTGATTTGTATGACTTACTTACACTTCATACACACGTTTCATAATTACTTCAGATATTCTGTAAGTTTAATTTCAACAACATATGACTGTGCCTAGCACAGGCCACATCTGTCTACAAGAAAGGTAGTAGAAGTGATCCACAAAACTACCATCTGATAGCCTTGACATCAATTTGTTGTACAATCTTAGAACATATTCTGAGCTCAAACATAATGAGGTATCTTCAACAGAATGACCTCCTCAACACCAACCAGTATGGATTCCGAAAACATTAGTCATGTGAAACCCAACTCGCACTTTTCTCAGATGACGTACTTAAAGCTTTGGATCAAAGCAACCAGGTAGAAGCAATATTTCTTGACTTACAAAAAGCATTTTACTCAGTACTACATCTACACTTATTGTCAAAAGTTCAATTATGTGGGGTATCAAGTGAAAATTGTGACTGGACTGAGAACTTTTTGGTAGGGAAGAAACAGCTTGTTATCTTGGATGGAGAGTCATCATCAGACATAGAAGTCACTTCGAATGTACCCCAGGGAAGTTTCGTGTCGTTTTCTCTTCCCCTTCTTGCAGATGATGGCAGATATCTATCATGAAGTACTATCTGAAAGAAGCTGCATAAATATTCAGTCAGATCTTGATAACATTTAAAAGTGGTGCAAAGATTGGCAACTTACTCTAAACCTTCAGAAATGTAAAATTGTGGACTTCACAAAACAAAAAAATGTACTATCATATAATATCAATAAGTCACTTTTGGAATTGGCCAGCTCACACAAATACCTGGGTGTAACACGATGTAGGGATATAAAAGTTCAGTTGTGGGTAAAGCAGGCGGTAGACTTTGATTTATTGGAAGAATACCAGGGAAGTGTAATCAGTCTGCAAAAGAGATTGCTTTCAGGTCACTCATGTGACCCTTCCTAGAATATTGCTCAAGTGTGTGGGACCCATACCAAACAGGACTAAAAGGGGATATTGAGCATATAGAGAGAAGGGCAGCATGAATCGTCACAGGTTTGTTTAATCCACGGGAGAGTGTCACAGAGATATTGAAGAAACTGACCTGGGAGACTCTTGAAGGCAGACATAAACTATCCCGAGAAATACTAATAAACTATCCCGAGAAATACTATTAACAAAGTTTAAAGTACTGGCTTTAAATGGTGACTCTAAGAATATATTATAATCCCCTACGTATCACTCACATAGGGATCGTGAGAATAAGATTACAATAATCACTGCATGCACAGAGGCATTCGAACAGTCATATTTCCCACACTTCACATGTGAACAGAACAAGAAGAAATCGTAATAACTGGTACAATGGGACATATCCTCAGCCACGTAACTCATGGTGGTTTGCTGAGTATAGGTGTATGTGTAGGTGTAGATGTAGACTTTACCCAGGTTTACTACATCTTTCCCTACCTTCCTGAAGAGAATTCTTAATTCTACAATTGTTCCAGCAACTTAAGATGATCCTAATTTTACTTCCAATACTTTAGCACCCTTTCTACTCTATCTACCATTCAAAAGCATCAGTTTGTGTCTTCCTATATCAGTTTTCAGTTGCAGCAGTATCTGGATAAGTCAACATATCTTTGGTTGGTATGTGCTCATTCTGTGATCTCTACAAGGTACATCACTTAATACATTTTTATATTGGGTGATGACAATCAAGTTATCTCGGTGAAAAGTTTCTGAAAGAGCAGGTTGCCATGCTGTTTATAAAACCAGGGTTTTGGCTGCAGTTGCTAGTGGTCTTCAACAGAGTTCTGTGTCGTCATGGTGTTAAAAAACTAATGTTTTTCCCACTGTTGTAAGTGACTGAAATGTTGGTTTTATGATCAATATTCCTACAAATTTTTTGTTGAAGATGACAATAGTAGGGAGGACCATGCTCATGCATTTTAGCTTTATTTTAGCTATATTTTTGTTTGATAATGCATTTTTTACGTTTCTTTCATCCTGATTTTGACTGTCTCCCCCTTGCAGGGGGTGCTGGGTAGATGATGTGCCTGATCCACTCACAAAGGACGAAGCTACAGAAATTCACTTGGTTTAGACTTTCAGCTGAAAAATTTCCCCAGTTCACACCCATTTTTCCCATTCTTTGCTTGAAACAGAACCTGTAATTTATTCTTTCATCATGGTTTTTAAGATGCTGTTTTGTTTCTCATCATCCTTTTTTTCCTGTCACTCTGTCAGTTTTATACAAGTAGTGAGCTAATAATTTGAAGACTAATTTAATATATTTTACAAATTACATCATATAAATGTGAAAAAGTTATTAAGTTAAAAACTTTCTGAATATAGTCACAATATTAACAAATCCTCATGTAATTTATTGCAATTTTTCTGTTAAATAATACAATTGTTACTGAAACTTAAAATATATGAAAGATATAGTGACATATGTTTCATCCAGTTAAACATGTTTCCGTAGTTAGTGAAATTTTTATACAATGAAAGATGTGATAAGCATGACAAACCAAAAAGGCACTTTTACACCAGCCTGACTTATTCTCAAACATCAAAGTTGCCATGCTGCGCTGAAAAGCAAAGTCTAGTGAAGTGCAACACTGTGCCCATTGTTCATTATCTGGAGAGAAGCAAGTTGTGTGTACACACTGAGCAAAGTGGGATGACCATACCAACAAAAGATCTGTAGTGAGAATGTTTAATTTTTCCCCTTCTCGGAATGTAAATAATTCAAAAAGAATTCAGCTTTTCGGATGACAGCAAACACAGTATTCCACATGTGTGTACTTGGTTAACTATTAAAGAGAGAGAGATAGAGTAAATTTTCTTTACTTCACATCTGTGGTCACAAATTTTTTGTCATCAGACTATTGGTTTTGGTCAATAATGACCATGTTCAGATCTGCAGCAAAATATGGGAAAAACACAAATACACTAGCAGATTGTCTACAGCTTAAAACAATGAAACATACCATAATGAAAAGTATTACTGACAGACATGTGCATTTGCACACTTTAGATATGAAAAGGCATACCTGTTTTACAAAAACATGTCCTAATATACTTGAGCCATAGTGGCATTGTCAAATTCAAAACACAACATCAGCACCAACATCATCAAATATGTATAAATAATAGTATATACAAGAGTCATCTTGTCAACTGCACTAATGTTCAAAGCAAATTGCCATACCATAGCCACAAACTGTTTGTGTTGCAAGTTCACCAGATGTCACTACTGTAGGCATACACATATTCTTCAATGATTAATTGCATGATGTAAAATAAAAGGGGATACAATCAGTAAAGTCTGTAACTAGCTTATAATGCATAAGAGGCATTACAGTAATAAAAAGCAGTGAAATAAAACATGAAAAAAGTTAGATTGTTAAAAAGGAAAAAGTTAAAAGACAGCAATAGACATACACTCAAATTGCAATTTTGTAGATAATGACATAAATACTAAACAGCTTTCCAAGTACACAGAATAATATAAAAATTACAAAGAAATAGCTAAAGAAGCCCAATGAACAAAAACAGACTGTCTCACATAATCAGTTCCCTCTGTTTGGGCTAACGCCAGAATGCCACATAGATGAGAAGTGGTTAGAGGTACATGACAGCCAGAGGACTCCACATACCCTGTGTCATACCATCCCAAGGAAAGAATGATAAAACCCTGTACTAGAGCTTGAGCAAGATTATCTAGTTAATGAAGTATATTATATGAACAGAGAAGGAACGAGAAAACATTAGAGTTATTCACACAATGTAAGAAAACGAAGTAAATATGTAAGGTACACGATATAATATTGTCACAGTTACTGCAATCAATCCTGTATACTCCTGAGCCATCAAATTTGTCATAAATTCTTTTAGTTTTAGGTTGTTGTTAAAGCCACAACTAAGATCAGACTTCCTAAAACATTTTTCTATTTGCAGGGACATTTTGTCACTAAATGTCATAGGAATGGTTTTAGTTCTTTCTTTACTGGTTCTACATTCTATGTGAGTGTGTGTCTGTGTTAGTTATACATTTCTTTAGCCTGCTGTAAGCGTGCATGACATTTACAGAAAAACCCTAAGCTATTGCAGTCTGAGCTAACAGAGGGCACCGACTGCATGAGGCAGTCTGTTTTCATTCATTGGGCTTCTTTATGTCTCTTAGGCCTTATAAGTTGGTTACAGACTTTACTGATTGTATCCCCTTTTATTTTACATCATACAATCAATCATTGAATAATATGTGTATGCCTACAGTAGTGACATCTGGTAAACCTGCAAAACAAACAGTTTGTGGCTACTGCATGGCAGTTTGTTTTGAACAGTAGTGCTGCTGACAAGATGATTCTTGTATACACTATTATTTATATACATTTGATGGTGCTGATCTGATTTTGTGTTTAGCATTTGACAATGCCACTATGGCTCCAATATATTAGGATATGTTTTCATAAAACAGGTATGCCTCTTCATATTAAAAGTGCACAAATGCACATGTATGCCAGTAATACTTTTCATTGCGGTATATTTTATTGTTTTAAGCTGTAGACAATCTGCCAGTGCATTTGTGTTTTTCCCATATTTTACTCCAGATCTGAAGATTGTTATTATAGACCAAAACCGATAGTCTGATGACAAAAAATTTGTGACCAAAGCTGTGAAGTAAAGGAAATTTATTCTATATTCAGGTCACTGTTCAATTTGTGACCATGTTGCAGCTTGTGAAAAGAGAGAGAGAGAGAGAGTTTCAGACTTAATTTCAAACAGAACCTAGCTCTAATGGAACTACAAAAATGGCCACACAGAGTAACAATAATTTATCAGTTTGTAGGAAAATATAAAGTAATTTTCCTTGATCATCACTAAACTCCTTGAAATTGTAAGGTGTATAATAATTATGTGTTATTTACAGTTGTTCAAAGCAGAAAAATATGTAAAGACTTATTATAGGTTAGGTAAGCATCTTAGAGACTTTGACATGTTAAGCCACAGTATTTAGAAGCAGCAGCAGTCAAACAAGGAAAGCCAGCACATGTGTGACACGGGTGACATTTTTGCCCAATGTGAGAAGGCCGATGACCAGCAGAGTTTGCACAGCAGCAGTCAGCATTTCGACAGATCAATGACCAAGCAGCTGGGCAATGCTTCCAAGGAGAACAATGGCCAGCACAGTTTGCACATCAACGGACAATCCTCCAGAAATTGTCAGCATACTGAACTCACATATGTGACATATCTGACGATGCAGAAGAGGACAACAGGGCAATGCCCAATTACGCCAGCATAGTGGTAAAACAATGGAAAGCTGTCATGTGTGTCCACATTAGTCACATTTCTGCTCAACATGAAAAGAATAGATCAATGACCAAAGAGTCAGGCATCCCTGTAGAAACTTTGCAACATTGGCAAAAATGCTGAATAAATGCCTCTGACAAATGGGCATGAAGTGGTCCTTTGAGGAGGTACTTTGAGGGGAGAAAGAAGACAGAAAGAAACATCACCTGGACAGATGGGCCTATGGTTAGTCAGTGGATGTCATATTTCGCTACAACGATTTAACCACTACGCTGCTCAACAGAAGAAGATGTTGGTACTGTGCCAAAGGTCAATGCAGAAGATGCCATTCCAGATGTTACCAGGATGAAGTTCGCATGGTATTTACCCAGGTGGCTGGTGAGGACGAAGGGACTGCGGCCTCACCAAATGGATCACCTGTGAACCTAGGGGTTGATGAACCTGAGGGTCACAGTTTGATTCTGGGATGGAGCACTCCGCGCCACACCATAGGTGCTTATTAATAACGCTACAAGCAAATCCACAAGTAGAAGGCTGTGCCGCCACCACAGAGAGTCACAGGCACAGTACTGAGGGAAGTATACACCATTGGCGTGAGACTGCAACACGAGCCATCATCGCATAAGCTGTCACCAGAATCTGCACGCTGCAACTCTGCCACTCCACAGCCATGAGGAATTAAGCAAGTTAAAACACAGTGTATCACTGTGTTTGTTTAAAGGGTCTTATGTTTCAATAATTAACTGTTAGTGGAACCCTCAGTGTTTCATTCACACCTTACCCAGTGAGCCAAGGAAAGAGCCCACCCCACCACCCACAAAGTGTCACTTCAAAATAACGACCTTTGCTCCCCTCTGTCACTGATGCTCAGTGTCTACTTTCACTAAACCCTGACCAGCTGCAGAATAGACACTTCCGTGTTACTTATATTTTACTCTTCTTTGAGCAAAACAGTTTAAGTCCAGAAATACAAAAAGAGAGAGAGAGAGGTAGTGTGACATGGAATAATGACAACTTGGAGCAAAAGAAGTATAAGCTTCCTTTGAAGACTGAGCAGGAATATTGTTTTTCATTTTGAGCTAGCATTCACAAATATAAATAACTTCAAGGCAGAAGGATAGAAGTGTGTCATGTAGAAACAGGACTTCTGCCCAAGGAAGAGTGATCTCAGAATCCTTAACTGAAGCTGGCAGGAAAATGGTACAGCAATAGCAAGAGAGCCCATTATAACATGAAGCATCTTGACAGAGCACTTCCAGGACAATCGAGTAGCTTTCCATGTGTGTCAAATGCTGTAAAACTTCACAAGGTGCGTAATGAAATCTCCTCACCATATTTTCCATTTTAAGAACATGATTCTAAAGCTGTTTAGCCATACTGAATACAGTTAACATCAACTACACACACTCAAATGTTTTAGTGTGCCTGTGTTTTTACTTATTTGGATTTGTGATATTGGGGTTCTCCAATTTCTCTACTATTGCTGTAACTATAGGATGTTGAAGCTGATAATTCAGCAGTATCAAGACCTGTTAGCTATAGCTGTGTCAACCAAAGGCTCTCTCTGATTGTCTTGTGATATACCTTAAATAAAGTTCTACAAACAGATAATTCAAATTTGCCAGTTTTGCTCAGTAACATGATAACACATCCACATAGAAGAATGTCATTTCGTATCAACATATCTCTTTATAAGATTCCTAATCCATTTTGTAATTTGTATCATTTGAAGGCTAAATGAATATGTTACCTTGAGTCAATAAGCATCACCTTTCCAGCATGCAAACCACATTAACATGTGATCTTACAGAACACATGGCTAGCATTAACTGACTTTGCAGACAATGAATGTTTCTTTGATTGTGTAAATAAATTTTTCTTTTGTAGATGACTCTATGAAAATTCCTCAGAGGGATCAGCATCTTCCATGACCCCTTGGATTGCAGGCATGCAGTGATTACCTCTGTTAGTGCGACTGCTGGAGTTTATCAGCTTGCAGAGCCCCACACAAATACATGCCCAATGAGAACAGATACACGAGACACAACACTATTTATTTAAATAGGGTATACCTGGGTGTCGTTTGTCATCTTCCTTTGATGAAGCAATGGAAAGAAAATGCTTGATTTCTTACCTTATGTTGTCTACATTTCTGTAGAATGCTACGGAATTCTTAAGACAAAAGACTGTGTCTCATCCCAGTCAGCATCTCCTTCATTTAACACAAACTCTTCCAGAATGAAAATTTCACTCTGCAGCAGAGTGTGCACTGATATGAAACTTCCTGGCAAATTAAAACTTTGTGCCGGACTGAGACTCGAACTCAGGACCTTTGCCTTTTATGGGCAAGTGTCCTACTGACAGCTACCCGAGCACGACTCACAACCCATCCTCACAGCTTCAGTTCGACCGGTACCTCATCTCCTACATTCCCAACGTCACAGAAGCTCTCCTGCTAAGGCAAAGGTCCCAAGTTTGAGTCTCAGTCCGGCACACAGTTTTAACTTGCCAGGAAGTTTCGACACACGCTCTTGTTATAAGGGTAGTTATAAGCCTTAAGAAACTGAAATGAAACGTTTGAGAAATTTGCTAGTTGTGTCACTGACACTTGGAATTAAAACACAAATTTCTTGAAAGTGTTGCATATGAATATATACATCGTAAAATTTCCCTGTTGCCATTTGTAAAATGTTCCACATGGAGAAGTTGAAAAATTCTGTGCACCTTCACAGACATATCCAAACATTCTTTGACTCTAAATGCTAGGTCAATCATTTTTATGAAACTTTTGATTGGTTAGTATCAGGAGAAAGCAGAACTTGAAAGAAACAATAGAGGTTTATTTTACAGTTTTTATTTGTGTACTGCTAGTGCTTTGAGAACATAAAATTTGATATTTATGTGACAGAATTAGTTCAGATTTGAAGACTAATTCTTTCCTGCTATTTCCTTTTTTGGGACAACTAATTCACCATTCTTACTGATACTCCACAAAATTACAGGCACCATTCTAAGGCATCATGAAATCTCAAGTTTTTATTTTTCCCAGTATTAGTATGAGTTCTCTGCACTTATAATTTATTCCTTATATGTAACATCTATGACATGTTGTACATGTGCATTTATAAGTGACTACTGGCATTTAATGAGAAATGAGTAACATTTTCCTTTCAATATGGTAAGGGAAAATCCTAAACGAGATATGAACAATTGAATGAATAAAGACAGTCACTCACTTGTTACTAAAGATAATAAGTTCCACAAATGATTTAGTGAATAATATCATCTAGTTCATTTAATGTACTTCCATTTATTATGATGTGTTTTAGCTACAGCCATGATCAGATCCATAACATATGAAACAAAGTTAGAGTTAGTTGCAGTCTGCCTCTGTAGCGTAGCAGTAGCATTACAACCTACCACGCAGGGGGCATGGGTTTGATTCCTGGCTGGGGACTGGGTGCTGTGTGTCCTTCATCATCATTGACTTGTAAGATGCCGATGTGGTATCACCTAAAAAGGACTTGCAATACAGCAGCCAAACTCCCCCGAATGGGGCCTCCTGGCCAACAATGCCATATGATCATTTCCATTTTTTTTAGAGTCAGTTGCGATAAAACCTAGTCAGAAATGGCGCAGTAGCTAAAATGTAATAATAAATCAAAACACATTAAACAATCTAGAATCTAGACGGTATTATTCACAAAAACAACCAAGCACCATGTAGCTGACATTCTTAACATATGTTCCTATCTACAGTTGCTCAGAACTGTTATTTTATGAAACTGTCTTTACTCACTTAATTATTTTATTTTAATTTTTTCTCTTCTGGAACAATATGCTATTTCTTTGAGAAGTGAAGCACTGGAAAAGAAAAGAAGAAAGGGGAAGCAAGTCATTGTATCAATGTCAAGCAATGTGATTCCAATCCAGAGTGGTAATTCCACTTTACATAATTAATTATTAAAGTTAATATATCAGAAGTCACCAACAACATTTTAAATATAATTTAGTCACTTATGTTTAGTTCTTTGTAGATCTTCTTAATTAGCTGGGCTTTCTCATTATCTGGCAGAAAGCATGCGTGGGCTGCATTTAAATTCTGAAACAGACAGACATTTCACTGCTGTGTGTTCATATGTCAACAGAATTATATGTATGAATATTTTTAAAAAATGTAACTTTTTCTGTAAGAATATTATGTGTTATTGAAGAAGAGTGTCTCATTAAAAGTTGACACAAGAATAAATGGTGTATCAGACTAACAAACACATATAGTTAGAAACAGTAATGAACTGGTACAATTTTTTTAAAAAAAAGTAATCTACAGGAAGAAGGAACAGAAACAGGAACTTCCAGCAAAATGAATGAAAAGACACAAAATGTGAGAGTAAGGATGGATTATTAGTTATTGGAAGAAATGGCCAGTGAAATGTCAGTGCATCATTTTACAGAAGTGTTGAGCAACCACTACAGTACATTCAGTAGACTCCACATCTAGCCTTTCTTTGTTAGTTCTTTATGCCACACTAAATAGAATGGCAATGATTGTACAACTCAGTGTTGCACTAATGGCAGTTGACTTAAGACATCTGGCAGTGACATGTAGTATTGTACAAAGGAATAACAGTGTTCCAGACAATGAAAGTAGCTAATCGTTACTAGGTCAGCTGAAAATGCTACAAGAGAAGATAAATCACTGTAAGGGAGCTAGCAGTAGTGTCAATATTTTAAGGGTGAGTATAGCTCCCTTCTGTAGAGAAGCAGCTATCAGTATGTTCTTGAGTTTATTTGCTTACAAAAATTCTGACAAGTCTGTCCCAGGTATATGCCTGTGAAGCTTGGAATAGAAAAAGGAGTACTGGTTGGCTGAGGCTGTGCACTGAGCTATGCAGCACACTGGGATGGCTGAACTAAAGAAGCATTCCATTTTAAATTGCAAGTGGTATTGTCCAGCCTACAGATAACTTGTCATAAACTTGCTGCTTCAGTATGTGTGTTCTTTTGTCTCTGTTTTTTGCCAGTACTCTTTTCAAAATTTAATTTTATATGTTATTACCATAATGAAAACTACTTGATGAAATATAAATAGTGAGAGAGGACAGACAACAATTAACCTTTAAGACAAAGTGGTTAAAATACCCACACAAAACTGTGGTATGTGTGCTTATATAGGCTGAGAAGAATAAGAAGAGTGGGAAAGGTACTGCTTGATGATTAAATAAAGCAAGAAGTAAGGAGGCATAGGCATTTGCTCACAAAATTCAGGAAAGTGTGGGAGGCGGAGATGGCAGGTAATAGGGAATCCATATAGTCATTATTTTTCTTTCTTATTTTTACCAAGAGTAAGAAAAAAGCTGATAGAAGTTAGAGCAGGCCACACAAAACAACACAATTTCTTTCAACAGCTGTTTCTGATTCATCCTGTACAACCCTCCTCTCAGTACCAGCACTTCTGAAATTTGGAAGTGTGAATTGGCTTTTAACACTGTACGCTCATTATCTCCCCTTCTGAGTTCCATGTCTCTATGCATCCATTACAAGTTCTGTTTTCCATTCCTCCCTATAATTGAGTCTGAACATATCTAATTTTCCCTGTCATTGCTCGATATGTACGGACTCAGTTATAGGGAGGAATGAAAAACATTTACTATTTATTTTTACTATTTATCTTATTTGCTGAAACCAATTTCTTCCATGTTTATCATCATAAAAAAATAATAGAAATCAGAGCTTGCTCAGAACGATATAGGTGTTTAATTTCTTCTGTGTGCTGTTAGAGAGTGGAATAACAGAAAATTATTGTGAAGGTGGTTTGATGAACACACTGCCAGACACTTAAGTGTGATTTGCAGAGTATCCCTGTAGATGTAGATATAGATGATTCCCATGTAAATTTTTCTCCTCCCCAGAAACATCAACATTGTCACCTCTTATGTGATTTCTGTAAGGGAGCTATTCCTTTTGCCTTTTGCACTTTTGCTTGGCCTACTCTGCAACCTTCATTAATGTTCCACTCTCTGATCCACTTTTTCTCCATCCCTCCCACCTTTCCTCACTCATTTCCTCCCTACCCATGCTGCTCAGTCTAGAAACCAAGTTGTACAGTGGCATCAGTTACAAACATGTTGCTTCTTACTTTGAATTTGTACAAGCTCTCAAAAGGTTAAGTAAGCATCTCTTAGTTTGCATTATTATCTGCGGCTCACTACTTCATTTTCAAAATGAGAAATCTATCCTTTAGATACTGCTTTTGTTTTATTAGCTGCAAATACAGTGTCCCTTATTCTAGTAAAGTTGTTAAGATGATAATAAGCTTTTATACCATACCATGTTCATAGACAAGAAAGACAACTGCCAAAATAAGATAATAATTATAATAATATCACTGACTTAACTTACTGCACGAATAGCGTGGGCCTCAGTAAGACCCCAACTAGCTGCAAGAGCATAGTCATCTCTTAGCGTTCTTCCGGTTAGTGTGGGATCATCAGAATTGAGAGAGAAGTTAACACCATCTTCAGCAAATCTGAAAATAATAGATAAAGTGCTACTAAAAATTTTGGCCATCATATATGCATTAACTCACAATCCTGCCCTACATAATCCATCTGAAACTGAAATGTATATTCCTTATTAGTAGGCAGTCCAGGTTTGTGATATAAATTATTTGTAAAACATGGAATAAAAGTGAACATAATGTTTATAGTAGTTTTTATAAAACATGTTAAAGTGTCAACTATGAAGAAATAGACTGCTTTGTGAATTTGTCAAAACTATCTTCTGCCTTTGTGAATTTTTCAAAACTATCTTCTATCTATCTGGCATGTCAGAAAGAGTTGATGTAAACAGTGGAATCAAAGAATGCTTTATTGTCTTTTCAAAAAAAGGCTAGACCATTTATCAAAAAAAGACTGATCTCTGAAGTTGCTTCATGAAATTATAACAGCAGTTGTGTGAAATTGCTCAAGTGTGTGGGACCCATACCAGATAGGACTAATAGAGGATGCTGAATGTATACAAAGAATGGCAGCATAAATGGTCACAGGTTTGTTTGATCCATGGGAGAGTGTCGCAGAGTTACTGAAGGAACTGAACTTGCAGAGTCTTGAAGACAGACTAAACTATCCTGAGAAAGTCAATTAACAAAGTTTCAAGAACCAGCTTTAAATGATTACTCTAGGGATCTACTACAACCCAATACATATCACTCACATACGGATTGTGAGGATAAGATTATAATAATTACTGCACACACAGAGGCTTTCAGACAATCACTCTTTCTGTAACTACTGCTCACACACAGAGGCTTTCAGACAATCATTCTCCCCCTGCTCCATACGTGAGTGGAACAGGAAGAAACCCTAATAACTTGTACAATGGGACGTACCCTCTGTCATGCTCCTTATGGTGTAGGTGTAAATGTAGATGCAGAAATGAAATATTTTTATTTAAAAATGTACATAGGAAGTTTCTGATCTTTCAAACTTGCCTCCTCTTCTCAGAAAGACATTATTGGCATACATATCCCTAATCAGATTTTTAAATTTATTTAAGAGTAATCAGTTTATTGCCTGTTGCTTCTGGTATCCAACATGTAGCAACCAACCTGTTAACAAACTATGTGATGTAGATGTTTTTATTTTCTAGTGCATTTCTTGCCATTGTGTTAGGAAACAATTAATATCACTTTGTAAGACAAAAATTTATTTTCAGACAAGTTAATAGAAGGCTAACCATAATGTACATTCACAACTCTGCATGCATTAGTAAAAGGCTGTGGCATATTGATCCTCTAAAACTCAAACAATGGGAAAATTCAGGCTGTCTCATATATCCTCCCACACTGCAACCTACTCCAGTCCTCTAACAGGCATTTCTCATCCCATGAATGACAGGGCCTCTTGTGAAAACAGCCATGTAGCCTGAAAACTTGGCTGCAACAACTGTGTGGCATTTTATGTGGGCATGATCACTAACAATGTGTCTGTCCGCATTAATGGCCACCACCAAACTGTGGTCAATAGACAGCTGGATCACCCAGTTGCTCAGCAGGCTATGCAACACTATAAAGTCTGTTCAAAAAATTTTTCTGCACTTGCCTTTTACTTACTGTGCTTGATCTCCTTCGAAATATTCTCTCCATAATTGATACACCACTCCCACCACCATTCCCACTTCTGGAAGCTGTCTCGATATGTCTCTTGCTGGATCACTCAAAGCACCATCTGCGAATTGTCTTTTATCTTGTCTATCATCGCAAAATCTTTTTCCTTTCAGTTGTGTTTTCAACTTTGGAAATAAAAAAATAAGTCTGCAGGGGCCAGGCCTGGAGAGCACAGAGGATGAGGCAGCACAGTGATTTCGTTTCTTGTGCAATAGTCATACATCAACAGTGATGAATGTGTGGGTGCATTACTATGATGCAAGAGCTATCAATTGTCTCACCAGTTTCGGGTCATTTCCTTCTCACATTTTCTCGCAGGCTTCACAGCATGTCCCAGTAGTAGCATTGATTAACATTTTTTCCCCTGTGGCACAAATTCATGATGAACTAATCCTTCAAAATCTAAGAAAAAAATCAGCATGGCTTTGACATTTGACCTGACCTGACAAGCTTTTTTTGGTCTTGGAGAATCTTTCCCAACCCATTGTGAAGACTGAATCTTGGTCTTAACATCATAACTGTAGACCCACATCTTGTCACCAACTATGATTCTTTTAAGGACATTTCATTCTCATTTGTGCAATCCAGAAGCTCTTCACAGATTGCAAGCAAAAGTCTTTCTGGTCTTGACTCATGAGCTGTTGGACAAATGTGGTGGCAACATGATGCATTCCAAGATGCTGTGCACGATTTCATGATGTGATCCAACTGAAATGTTACATTCTTCTGCAATCTCTTGGACAGACAGTCTTCAATTGGCATACACAATTTTGCTGATGTTCCTGACACGAGCATCCTCAGTAGACATTGAAGGGTGCCCTGAATGAGGATCATCTTCAACTTCTGCCTGGCCATTTTTAAACAGTGTGAACGATTTGTAACACTGAGTATGGCTTAAGCACTCATCACTGTAGGATTCCTGCATCATTTAGTGTGTCTCTGTAACAGTTTTCCTGAGTTTCACACAAAATTTACTGCAGATTCATTGCTGCTCCAACTCTGTGCTCTTGAAATTCGCAAACGTTGCAATGCAACTTTCTACTCAATACAGCACTGAAAAATAACTAACAAACATACAACAATGAAACTTCTGGCAGTTACACATTAAACACAGGCGTGTGCCAGGATGCCAACTGCATTTCTCTCCAACACACCATCGGCAGGAATTATGAATGTTCTGGAATTTTTTGAACAGACTTCATATAAGCCTGACTTCAATAACTGCTTCACAGCCTGTGCTATCTGAATTCTTCCCACTAGCACCAGCTTTCTGAATTGTGCAGTGAGAGCTTTACCTGCCACATATCCTACATTTCAATAACCTTTCTGACCTCAACCTTCACTAGTCCCTCCCCTCCACTTGCTACTATCCCTCCCCTCATTCCACTCTAGCCTCACACACACCTTCGATCTCCACAGCTCACATGCATAATACTATCCCCACCATGTCCTTGCAAGCTCCCACAGGCAGCACTACAGCATCTTCCCCTGCCCTGCCCTGTTATTTCTCCTCATTCTCACCGCTTGCCTCTTATTGTACCCTCACTACATACCCCCAGCTGTGATTGCAACTCATCGCAGTGGGTCTACAGACAAAGGACTTCATCTTTAAATGTGCCCATATACTATTCATTGCTTTTCTCTATGTGGTGAGCAGCAATCTGCCCCTTAAATAATATCCTTGATTAGCTGTATGACAAGGCTATGCAGTCCTTGTGATTCACCTTATTTCTCACATTAACTTTTCAGATTAGAACTATCCTTGAATGCTGCTAAAATACAGAAAATTTCACAAAAAATTAAAGAACAAGCTTTATTTAACTATGTTCAAGTTTATGGCATAGACTATCACAAAGAGGTGCTATTCCTGCTTTCTGATAGTGACACACAACATTTGCTCTTGTTTACAGCAGTGTCACATAAATGTTTCTGGGAAGTTTTCCTCCACACAGTTTGTATGTTAGTCCATAAACAGATCAACAGTAGAATGAAATTTTCACTCAACAGCAGAGTGTGCACTGATATGAAACTTCCTGGCAAATTAAAACTGTGTGCCAGACTGAGACTCGAAGTTTGGAAGGTAGGAGACGAGGGACTGGCGGAATTAAAGCTGTGAGGATGGGGCATGAGTCGTGCTTGGGTAGCTCAGTTGGTAGAGCACTTGCCTGCGAAAGGCAAAGGTCCCAAGTTTGAGTCTCAGTCTGGCACACAGTTTTAATTTGCCAGGAAGTGTCAGATCAACAGTAGTTGTGCTGAAGAAATTGCTTACCAATCATAGTCCCCCTCTCCTCCCTCCCCCCCTCTCAAATATTCAAGATAGGGAAATAGGATTTGAGGGACATGAGCAATATGAAAGTGCCATTGATAAAGGAAACAGGCAGGATTATCAGAATATAGCTTCATTAAAATGCAAAGTTAATATTTCTTTCTGTTAACTCTGTCAGTTATCAAAAATAGAGGCATTATTTACACACATAGAGACAGACAAGTTGTTGACTTATTACATACTTTAGAGAAGGATAAGTCATCATCATCATGCATACATTTAGTTAGTATTTATAAAAGGAGACAATGTCTTATTTTAATACAAGGAAAGAAGAAATCCCTCTACAGTTAGAAGAAACAAATATTTCAATTTCAGGTTCCTGTACAAAAGTGATAATTTGGAGTTAATAAAGTGCCATACAATCAATTTGAACTTGACTACATAGAAAAAATGAATTGTGGAGTGTGGTGGCTTCCCTTATCACTGGCAGTACAACCAAACAGAAAAAAGTGAGGAGGAAGGTGAGGTTATATTCAAAAATGACATATTCATAATGTGTTGCATTGAGGATCTGCAGAATTTTCTTAAGGAATCCACTGTCACCAAGAAAGAAAGAGCTAAGTTCATATGCTATGCTGAAAACGTGACAGACACAATAGTGAAACAGGCTATTTGGCAACTGCAGAAATAATATGTTGCATTAGGTATCAGAAAATGGGAACAGTACCATCTGGACAACAAACCTTTGTCATTGACTCTGATTCACTGATGTCATGGACCAGCAAACAATGCACTGTTGCTTTGATGGCATTTTACAAAAACCACAACACCTAGGTGACCGCACAGCATGTATTTTGTGCTTATTATAAGCTCGCACATCATGACCCAGGCCCATCAGCACATGCTACCAAAATGAGGGTACAGAACTTTGAGAAAACAGGTGACATAATGTGGAAGAGGAGTGTGGAAGTGCGACATGTATCTGCACACCAGAAGAATATTGGAAGAGTGGAAGATGACTACAGCTGAAGTTCCACATGTTCTGTACAGGGTGGCAGCCAGTCAAAGAATACTTTACGGAATTGGTTTAAAAAATTTATTTCAAAAGCTCAGAAAAATCTTAACAAGTTTTCTCCCAGAGTGGCTTCAGCTGGGACTATGTGTCACAAGTTGTCTGCCTTTCAGAAACGAGGTAGTTCTGTCTAGTTACAGCTGTTGACAAGAGACACCTTTAGCTCTCTGCTGAAACTGCTAGTGAATTCACACCATCAGTTTTAGCCAATTGTGTGTATGGGAAACAGGTCACGTGTGTGAATCCTGGAGGATTGTGCAGTGCAGAACACAGCTGCACTCTCTCTTGTGATCCAGACCTTGAGCAGAACAGATGTCTTTCTTGGGAGGCAGGCCCTCCACCTCTACGTTTCATGACTGGCCACCAACATCAATTAACACGAACCACCTTCCCTTCCCTTACCCACTTATTTAGTTGTTAATCCTCCTGGACTGGCCTACACCTGGTAACTTCCAACCCTAGGTGTGCCCTTTGTATACCATACACTGAAATACATTCTCTTTATTTTACCTAATTTCCCATTCTGTCATTTAACGGTAGCCTTGGATGCCCATTAACAAGTCCTGATCAATCAATCTCCTGCACATTGTTGTTGTAAGCAGAATCCAACAACCCTCTTCCCCCTTCCTTGCCCATGTACAGTTCTGCACACAAGCATGCACTGCAACTTGACATATTGGATCACAGTGTATAGCGAATATTGCACAAGGAACTGCAGCACCAATTATACAAAATTCAGATAGTGCACAAACTGAATGTGGATGACATCCCAAAGAGACTATGCTTTTGTGGGTAATTGTTGGAGTTCATGAATGATAATCCAGGGCTGTGCAACTATCTGATCAGGAGTGATAAGGCAATTTTTCATGTGTCAGCTTTGTTAACAAGCCAAACTTTAGTCAGATACTGGTCATATGAAAATCCTGAAATGCTTCATGAAATGCCATTTCACAATCAGAAAGTGGTAGTGTAGTGCAGTGGATCATTGTGCCTTCTTCTTCCTCTTTTTCTTAAAAAAAAGAGGAAGATGATCACAGCAATGATGTCACCGCAAAAAATATAGAATGTTATGCTCACATGTTGAACCATTTGTTAGTGTAGCAGTTTGCTAATTATCATTTAACTGCAGACACATTCTTCCAATAAGACGGGGCCACATGCCATATCTTGCAGCATCCCATTAATACCCTGGTCATCTCATCTCCAAGAATGGGGATATTTCCTGGCCTCCCATATCCCTGACCTTTCCTTTAGCATTTTAAATCTCAGATCTTCTGGTGTGGCCCACCACACACCATCCAGGAACTGAAGGCTCAAATTCTGGAGGAAGATATTCGAATTCCAGTGCCAATCTTGCAAAATTTGATCTCTAACTTCCATAAAAGACTTGAACTATGTGAGAAACAAAAGGGCAGCAACCTAAGTGATGTCATTTTCAACTGATGGGCATTTTAAATTACAGGCATTGTAAATTCATATTCTGTTTCTTTTATTTCTTTGTGAATGAATTTTCGTCAATGGTGGAGTTCTCAAAATCACCTATTTCACTGCCACACCTGTTCTAGGATGATTTTCAGAAGGATTGCTCTTTTACATTCATACTGTGTTTACAGGTACACTCAATAGTACTTCTGAGTAGAATAACAAAAATATCAACATATTTGTATTAACTGTTGTATTTCATGTTCCAAACTTGTATACAATGTTCCCTCTCAACTCTTTCTTTCCCTCCCACAATTTATGACTCACTGCAGAAGAGCCACCTTGTATATAAGGCCCTTCCTGTTAAGTTTGCCAGTCTTAAGTATGAGAAGTAAAGGAAGGAAGCTTAACTTGCAGATTGAGTTTCATGCAGTGAAGAGCAGCACATGGGAAATAACCTCCACCACAGTTATGTTAGCAAGAGAAAAACAATCTCTTATGTCTCTGATGATGGCAGGATGTAAAATTTTGATCTTCCTTCCAGGAGAAAATGGTACCCAAGTTTCATATTTTGTACTAGGATTAAAACTAACATGTAGAGTTAGTGAAATCTTGAATGTTTCATCTTATCATAGTTGAAACTGCATTAAAAATTGGGATACTCTTAACAATGGTGTACTTTATTACAGTATTCAAAAATTTCCTACAAAAATATTAAATAGATACACAGAACTATGACTTCTACTCTCAGAAAAATATTGTTTAATTGCAAGGGATGACATTTTCTGAAGCAATAATACCATTTTCAGAAAAGATTCCAGTTTTTTTCTGGTTAAAGAATAGGGTGAAAAAGCTGCAGTCAAGAAAGCATGAAGAAAGATGGAGGGGGATACTTTCTTAGCTGACATTGTCCCCGCCCCCCCCCCTCCCCCCCCCCCCAGCTGCCTTTTTCACTGCTGTGAAGTAGTGAGATGACAAAGTCATGTGGCATCTCCTCCTAATACCGTGTTGGACCTCCTTTTGCTTGGTGTAGTGCAGCAACTTGATGTGACTTGGACTCAACAAGTCGCTAGAAGTCTCCTGCAGAAATGTTGAGCCATGCTACCTCTATAGCCATCCATAACCGTGAAAGTATTGCTAGTGAAGGATTTTATGCACAAACTGATCATGGCATGTTGCATTATCATCCACAAAAATTCCATCATTGTTTGGAAATATGACAGCCATGAATGGTTGCAAATGGTCTCCAAGTAGCTAAACATTCAGAGAATCCAGTCCATTCCATCTAAAAACAGCCCACACTGTTATGGAGCCAACCACCAGCTTGCACAATGTTCCATGGCTTTGTGGGGTCTGTGCCACACTCAAATACTACCATCAGGTCTTGCCAACTAAATCAGGACTCATCTGACCAGGCCATGGTTTCAAGTCATCTATGGCCGACTGAGATGGACATGAGCCCAGGACAGGTGCTGCAGGCAATGTACTGCTGGCAAGGGCACTCATATCTGTCATCTGCTGTTATAGCCCATTAATGCCAAATTTCACCACACTGTCTCAAAGAATACATTCACTGTACATCCCAAATTTTATTTCATGCAGTGTTGCTTGTCCATTACCACTGACAATTCTACTCAAATGCCCCTGCTTTCAGTTGCGAATGAAGGCTGTTAACCACTGCATTGTGCATAGTGAGAGGTAATGCCTGAAATGTGGTATTGCTACACTCTTGACACTGTGGTATCAGAATATTGAATTCCCTAATGATTTTAAAAATGGAATGCCTCATGCAAGTAGCTCCAACTACCATTCTGCATTCAAAGTCTGTTAATTCCCATTGTGCAGCCATAATCTCTTCAGAAACCTTTTCACATGAAAACAGTACAAATGACAACACTATCAATACACTGCCCTTTTATACCTTGTGTACATGATACTACAGCCATCTGTAATATTATGTTGACAGATTTTAATTGTTAGCCAAATTAGCTTAAGCCAGTTCACTGGCAGAATTAAAATTCATAAGCCAGGCCTTATGACTGGAATAAAATATGGCAATTTCATTTAACTGATTATTAATAAGTTACATAACAGATTGAGAAATGCCACAGAAACAAGTGTCAGTAGAAGATATGAAAACTGAAAACATGAGATTTGTTTGTGCTATATGTTAAACTTTCTACATTTGATGCTGCGTATGAGAGTTAGTTGAAACTAATATGTTACAGTGTTAACAATATTACCTGACAATTGGGTGCTTCCTTACACCCAATGGGACTGTTCCAGTAAGATAACTTGACCAAGGACAGGTCTCAAAATGTACTCTTTTTTCTTTACAACTGCTGTAAATAGCTTCATTTTCAACCACACGATAACCATGTCCCACACGCTCTGTGTGGTATACATCCAGGGCCTAGAACACAAATCATTCCATATGAAATAACGTAGAGTTATCCATTAAATATGTTATACTCATTGTCACTTATTTATTTATGTGGAATTTAGCTGTCTGTCTGAATCGGTATGAATTTTCTTACTTAGATTTTTCTCATTTTCTTTGTTTATATTTGGTGCAGTATTAGTTGACCACAATATTATTGCACATGGGAATGGCAGTACTTTGGATGGCTTATCGTGAGTTTTTATTGTGATATTTAACCACAAATTCTGAACTGCTTGATAATATGTGCAAAACTGTCTTGAAATCATTTACAGTGTGTTGCATTTTCCTTAGTCGCCAGTATAGCTGTATAATGTAAAGTCACTGCATGTTTCCAATATTGGCCATGAGAGGGCAAGTGCGATAGTATCATGGTCAGATAGTACACATTTAGGTGAAACACAGTGACTTTTTGAAGTGTGATATCTTTACTAATATTTTTAAATAAGCTTGTAGTCAATGAGTCTTTGGATAATATTCCTCACGTGAAAAATGTTGGGGGTCTACAGCAGCTTTATACACTGTGAACACAGAAAAAAAAAAAAACAGCAAACTGCTCACAGACTGATAATAAGTATACAATGACCAGTGAGTGAATTAGTAGCATGTGGGCAGTAGTGATCAGAATAAGGTAATCAAAGATAACAGAGCCTCACTTCAGTGAACAAGAGAATAATTTACCATGTGAAAAATAAAATGGATGTTTTTAACAAAGAGGTAGAATACCATAGAGAGGCAATGCAAAATACCTTTCAACTGTAGCACACTAAATACGTAGTAGGAATATCAACAATGTTGGAAAAGATAGATTGCTACTTACAGTAAAGAAGCCACATTAAGTTGTAGACAGGCACAATTAAAAGACACTTACACAAAGCTTTTGGCCACAGCCTTCATCAGCAAAAGAGAATAAGGAAAATAGAGAAACACAGACCATTCTGTCTTTTTCTGATGAAGTCTGAGGCTGAAAGCTTTGTGTAAGTGCCTTTTGATTGTGCCTGTCTGCAACTTAATGTGTCTCCTTTATATAGCAATCTATCTTTTTCTACATTTTTGTGTATAAAGCCAGAGAGGGAGCAACCCTTGAGAACAGGTGACCACTTTATTCCTCGATGTTTGGAAAAGAAATATTTGTACCTGCACACCGATTGTACGATGAAACAGAGAAATGAAGCATTCAGAACACTGGTTCACAGGCTCACATCCTCTCTGACAGTGAGAGACTCACTGATAAACTCAAATGCCAGAAGACTGTTTTCCATAAGAAGAACTATGCAGTGACATTCTAAAATAACATCAAATTGCCTGTTTATAACTGAAGTTATTCTCCACATTAAATGGATATAATTAAAGACTGCTTTTGTGGGCAAAACTGACATTGAATGACACTTGTCAGAGCACAAGGTATCTGGAATGACTGTACAAACATCTTTGTTTAGAGTCATGAGATTCTGACACATGCTATGAAAATAATTGTAAAAGATCATAGATTTCACATAGCTATGCAACAAACAAAATATTGATTGTGTAATTCAAACCACTATTTCTGCTCCTGTTGTGAGACAAGATGGGCAATGCCTTCATGGAACCATGACTGTATTGAGGTGTGCACTTCTTCATTCAAAGCAAATTGATAGCCATGAATATCTTTCTTCAGTGCTCCAAAAATATGAAAATCACTTGGGGAGAGATTGGGACTGTATGGAGGATGTGTAAATACTTCTGCAGTGTAGTCAAAACAACCTTGGCAACAGAATGATGCCGTCCATCAAAATTCTTGAGCATTTGGACTTGACTGTGAGCTTCAATTTTTTAAAAGTGTCCATTTGTCACATTAATTGTGATGCTGTGTGCCAGAAAGCCAATGAGCATCAGGCTCTTGCAGTCAAAGAAATAAGTCATCATGACTTTCCCAGAGCTGGTGTGCATGGCTTTGGGTTTTTTGGGTGGGGGGTGGAACCATGTGCTTCCATTATTGGATCTGACACTTGCTCTCTGTCTCAAAATGATGACATCATGTCTCATCTCACATGACATAGGATGGAAAATGATATTCTTTATCATGATACCACTCCAGGTGCTGCAGTGAAGTTGAGATTCTGTTCAACTTCTGCTGCTCCATCAGGTTGACGGAAACCCACTGTGCACAGACTTTCTGGAACTTCAGGTGCTATGTCATGATGGGGTGAGCAATACTGTGACTGGCGCCCAACATGAGCCAAATGTCTCCCACTGTCCACCATTAGTCATTTCTGATAGCAGCATCTATCGCAGGAATGACAGAAGGGGTAATGCCGCAATGTGCCTGTCCTGGCCAACCTCTGTCTTTCAATGAGATGCAGCCTTCTGGAAAACATTCATTCCACAGAAATACATGAACACATGATGTACTGTGTTCAACACACTCGGCAGGCATTTGAGCATGAATTTCATAGCCTGACACTCCTTTCACAGTCAAAAACTGCACTACACCTCACTGTTTGTCTTTCGCACTCTGCATAGTGAAGTCAGATGCACACATGATTCACTGACCTCATGTTGAGCATGTCTAACAGATAAATATCACATCTGTGAATGTTCACACTGTTCCTTTGTGATTCCCAATAGAGGACACTTCTGTATGCATACCTACCTGTGTTACATACTACCTTTGTCAGAAAAGTTCCACGACAGCTTTTTTCCTAAGTAGAAAATGGCGCTTACCAAGTAATGATCCTAGCTCGTATTGAAGTAGTCCCCTTGGCTATCTATACACAGTTTCTGGAGATCTTGGAAGAAAGCAGGGAAATTTTCAACTGTGATGCTTGTACGCTCATTTTTTACAGCCTGTTGCATGTCTGCAATATCTTGATGAAACTTTCCTTTCAGTAGCTTTTCACGCATGGAACCAAGGAAAAATCACAAGGTGAGATGTTGGGTGAATATAGTGGATATAGGATGGCAATAACAGAATGTCTGGCCAGATACTTTGTAACAGATAAGGTAGTATGGGGTCTTGCATTGTCATGCAGTAAGAACCAATCCTGAGAATGCCTCAAATCAGGGCAGCAACATTGAACTGCTTATCATATATGTTTCAGGACTTTGGTTTCTTTCAAGAGTTTTGTTCACTGTTTTACCTGGAGGAAAGTGTACTCATGATGAGCTAAGACTTTACTGTCAGAGAATGCGATCAACATTGCCTTTGTTCTTGAAAGTTGTTGTTTGACTTTTTTTGAAGTTGTTGATCCAGGATTCCACCATTCAGCACTTTGACGCTTCATATGAAGGTCATTCTGGTGGTATCAACTTTCATTCCCAGCAAAATATCTTTGACAGAAATGTGGTATCATGTCTGGCTCTATCCAGTAGTTCAGCAGAAATTCTTCATCTTTCCTTCATTGGTCTCTTAGTGTGTGAGGGCAGAGTTTTGCATTAGTTTCCAGTTCCCTATATCTTTGCGTAAAATCTTATGATACACAGCATGATTCAGGTTAAATTCTTCTGATATCGCATGCATGATTACATGATGGTCTTCTTGTAATAATGGCCTTACACGCTCCTCATCTTCATCTGTTTGTGCCGTAGACGAGCGACCAGCTCTGGTATCATCTTGCACTAAATCCTTGCCTTTATGAAAACTTTTGTGCCACTCATAAACATGACTTCTTGAAAGTGCCTCACCTGCTTAAGTTTGCTTGATAATTGTCCACATTTCACTAGTGGTTTTTCCAAGCTTAACACAGAACTTAATGTTCACTCTTTGCTCACAATCAGCATCCACTGTGTCACAACAACTATTGCACAAAGAACCCAAGCACTGTATTGCTAAGCACAGCCCTGTCACCTCATGAGTTTGCACAGAAACATGACCAAGCTCATTTTAAGGACACGCACGTAACAGGTAATATATAAACAACATTTTTTCCTTATAATATTGCAAACTCAGAAATAACAAAAAACCTGTCATGGAACTTTTCTGACAAAGTGAGTATGTCTTTGCTGTGTTAATTATATACTCTATCCCAGTTTCATTTGACTGCCCCATACACAACTACACTGACTGGACTGAACTTTGGTGTAAGTAAACTCAGCCTGATTAACTTATTTATCTATAAGAACAATTCAAGAATACTACACAGAGAATTTGCATGCCTAATGCATGAGTCATGATTTAGGTTTATTATGATCTTTTTGCCCCTGCAGTTGTCATTCTGAGGACTTTTTGATGAAGATGACAATTGATTCTTCTAATGCCACAAGCAACAGCTCTCTAATTTTGCACATTCAAATTGGTCCAAGAAAAATGTTGTGATAAGAAAAATATATTAAAGCATAGTCTGTAACATACCCTTTGTACCATTTCAGCCCCACCAGCTTCACCAGCATGCAGTGTTCTGTGAATTCCAGATTTCCTGGCCTCTTCATATGCACCAATCTCTTCTTGGTTTAATGGTACTTCAACTGATTGAAAAGGTATTTTCACCATTTATTTCATGCTAATATATATGTCCAACACAATCTACATTGAGCAACATCTTTTCTCTTTTAAAGTCTATGTTTTTAGTTTTGAAGTTATTTTATACTGGATTTTATTCTCAATTTTATTTTAACAATAGGTAACTTTAGAGTCTATCAAGAAATCTGGACATTATGTTTCTGTACCTTCTTTTTCTTCTTAAATTTTTCAGTAATGAAAGTAAAAAATGCTCACCGTAAGTTTCTGATTTGTCATTTGCATTCATTGCTATGTCCAATCCAACAACACCATCTCCTTTAAACTTCTTGCATAGCTCCACGATATCCTTTATTGTGCCAGTACCATTGAGTGCAGAGAGAATAGTATTTGCTTTGACACCAAAGTCATTCTCACCACGCTGAAAACCACGATTTACAGCACTCACAACCTCTCCCAGTTCTGCAATATAATATATCATGAGTAAAAATAATGACAATTAATTATTTTTGAAAATATAATGTAACTGATAGACAAAAAATCTACTCAACAGGTGGTGGCAGGAGAACACACCTATAAAAGGTATACAGTTTGCAAGGTTTCAGAGCCAGTGGCTCTTCCTTCTGGCAGAAGAACTGAAGGGGAAGGAAGAGGGATGATGGAAAAGTACTGGTGAAGTTTTGGATAAGGGGTAGAGCTCAGAAAAGTTGCCATGAACCCCCTGTTAGAGGAGACTTACTGGACAGGATGAGAAGGAAAGAGTATCAATATTACACGTTTTTGAACTGTATCCACAGAAGCCCAGGGGTGTTGTGTAGTGGAAGATACCATTGTCAAATAAGTGTGGTCAAGGTATATTGAAAAGTATTGGGGTCACTGGAAATAAGCAGCAAAAGTTTCTGGATTGGAGGAAAAGAGGAAACTAAAAATGAACTTGTGTGTGATAGCACTTTTTGTTATTTTGTGACATATTAAATCACTGATGAGAGGAATTATAGCGCATCTACATTGCTATAAGAAATTAAAAATTGGAAATGAAGACTGAACATCAGAACATAATGGAGAAATTGTGGGCAAGGCAGACATATCACAACAGCGGATGGAGATAACGGAAAGGCTTTATGAGGGAAAAGGAGTGATGCAATGACCCATAATGTCATGTTTTGACTTTGTACTACCCATAGTCACACCTAAATTTTCACATGTTAAAGGAACAAGTGGTTACTGATGAGTACTACTCTAATCAGAGAACAAGTCTTTAATTATAGAGCATCCACTATTTTACTCATTTCATAATTTCCTGTGCAACTCAGCACTGGGTACTGCTGCACTCTGACAGTTGCAAATGCTACTATAAAAGAAAAACATCTACCTTCCAGTGCAATTATCGGAAGGACAGATCATCTCCTACTGAATAACACAGGTACACATGACAAACCGTATGCACTAAGTAACTACTATAACTTCATTTCAGCAATTGTTTCAAAGAGGCTTCTGCTTTATTCAATGTGTTGTAATCATCAGAAGCCCATCCACACAATTTGGTATACTGCTAATTTTTAAAAAATTTCAAAATATTAGTTAATTGAGACCTTAACTACAAGCAGGCTGACAAAAGCAATCAGGAATTTGATTTAGTTAGTGATTAAAAATACAATGTCTCAAAGGATTCACACTTCCTGGTGCATAATAGGGAGCAGGATCACATAAGAGGACTACAAAAGTCCAAAGAAGAATTACTATCTAGTCAAAATGAAAGAGAAAAAAAAAAGACTATTAATGTGCAGTGACGGAAAACCCAAACAAAATACACGTAAGCTGTATACTACTGATCCTTACGTGGTCACTATCAAACACAAAAACAGCACCTCTGGGTCTTTACATGGAGACTCTAATATCTATATTCTTTGCTCACTTCATATTGCTTTGGTTTTTCTCAAATTTGTTCATTGTGTGTTCATGCAGCTAGTGAATAAATTGTTCCACAACTTATCTCATTTTGGAAATTTTTATTTCTGCATCATACAACAAAGGGACAGAACCTACCACATTGGTGACCTCAGACCAATTTTCATTTCTCACATGTTTCCGGTGACTGTCTACTGTGTGGTGTGTGCACATTACGTACTGTGAGTCATTCATCATACAATGCACCAGATTCTGTGTTCTCTATCACATTTTGCCTTTGTATTTTGAATCTAAGGTGTCCCACCCACCACAAACTGTGTTATAATGGAACAGGAATGATTCCTTCCTCATGCGACACAAGTGAGCTCTTTAACCTATTGGAGTTCACAATGGCACAAACCAAGTGCATTGTCTGTGGTATTTATGCAAGGACACGTCGATCTCAGCACTTCACAAGATCCACAGACCAATGAATTTTTGGACCTGATATTACTGCCCAATGTGGGGCAAATGTCCTTCATACATTAACATTGACACTAAGTGGCCAGCAAACTATTAACTACCACACTTGTCAAGCCCATCAAGGTACTGTATGTTCTCCAGTTCTGTATACTTTGCATCTTCTGCTATCATCTTTCGCAGCCACGGCTGTATCACCCACGATGGCCAACTGCACTTCTACACCTTCCATGTCACAAAATCTCACAGCCCACTAAACACTGCTGCTGCATTCAACAACCAAGGTCGTTGCTGCCACATCAGTCAACCATGCTCTCATGCCTACAGGGTTATGTACTGACTGTGGTTGCCATCCTGACCCCCCGCCCCTTACCCCCCCCCCCCCCCATGATGACTTCAGCCAATGTTGCCCTGGGACAACATCCATCACTCAATCAAGATTTTGCCACTCACAGTGCCTCTTCACTGGCAGGTTTCCTAAACTGCCCTCCACTGCTGAAAAACAACCCCCAGACTTGGTTCACCTTGGCTGACAACCTCTTCAACCTCCATGACATTGGGGATGACTTTGTGGCCAAAAATTTGATAATCAAACATTTATTAATCCTATACAGATGAAGTTCCTGTGACATTTGAGTCTTACTTTTATCTACAATAATGATGCAGGCCAAAGAAGGATTAACCCCATTTTGTTCACCGCTAATGTGCTATTCCAGTACTGGAGACCCTCTGATATACTGATGCAAGTTTAGAAGGGGAAAAGCAATGGCCTGAGCTGTGAATTGGGATTTCTATCAAGGAGGGAGGCATACATAGGTAATCCATGCAGTTGTGGTAGCCACAGTGCTAACTTGGCACAGCAGTTAGCACATCTGTCTGATAAGCAAGAGACCCAGGTTCAAATCCAAGTGCTGGTACAAATTTTAGTTCATTGCTTTGGCTTGCATCATAATTGAGCATTTTTCACACCCTTCAATTAAAGTTATTCATCAGATTATAAACGATAAAAGCTTGGAAATATGTACTCCATCCCAACTCGGGCACCACTTACCTTCATTAGTTGATGTGGAATACATGCCTGACATAATGTTATGAACATTGTGGCTTATTAATGCTTAATGGTCACATGGGGTGTTCAGAACACACCAGTCATCCCTATGGATGGATTATTGCATAATGGACAGGTGTATAATGTCATGTTGTTTGGTACCTTTCTAGGACATAATACAAAAGCTTTGAGTAACAATAGAATCTACAATGGAAGTGCAAGTTCCAAGAAAACATGCAACAATGTGCCTTGGGGTGTTGCCGGCACCCCACACAACTCTTCATGTTGCAGTGCTGTGAGAAAGCGCACAGTTGTATTCCATAGCAGCTGCTTGTATTTTGTCATTCTCTGCAGTTAAAACAGCTATTGATCATTACGAAATAGAACAAGAAAGAGTGTGGAAGCTTCTGGAAGATATTTTAGACGAAACTTTTGAAGGAGGAGAAGAGAAAGAGGAGGAAACAGACAGTTGTGAAGTTCTCTCTCATCACAGTGACACAGAAATGGAGGATGAAGACAACCTGGAACTGGAACCACAAGTAAGTGCAGGTATAATGAAAGCAAGCATGAATTTTTTATTGGAAAGGATAAGGTTACAAAATGGATGAAAAGTTGTCCTAGTCATAATGTAAGAACTAGAAGTGTAGACCTCATTATTCATCTCCCTGGTGTGAAAGCTATCACAAAATCTGTGAAAACTGCTGTGGACTGTTTTTTGATATTTATAAATGACATAATAATTAGAACAATTACATCGTGCACAAATATTGACATACAACATATTGCAACAAATTTCACAAGAGACCATGATGCCAAACCAACAAATGAGGAAGAAATCAAATCTCATCTGGGTCTGTTGATATTGGCTGGGCATTACAGGGCAGGACACCAAAACCTGGGAGACTTATGGCACACAAATGGTTTTTGAATTGCAATATTTCATGCAACAATGAGATTCGATGATATTCGAGACAGATCACAGCGTAGAGAACTTGATCGCCTAGCTGCGTTCAGAGAAGTATTTGAATTATTCATGTCAAACTGTGTCAGTAATTACATTGTGTCTGAATAGATGACAGTGGATGAACAACTGGTTGCATTTAGAGGCAAACGCAGTTTTCGGCAGTATATACCAAGCAAGCCTGCAAAATATGGTTTGAAAATTATCACCTTATGTGATGCAAGAACATAGTATACTTTGGGGATGGAAATCAACGTTGAGAAACAGCCAGAGGGTCTCTTTGCACTGTCAAACTCGCCTCAGGAGATAGAAAATAGACTCGTACGGCCTATTGAAGGTACAGGACGCAGTGTGACACAAGACAATTGGTTTTGATCCATACCACTGGCTGAAGAGCTCCTGAAAAAGAAACTTACAGTAGTAGGAACTCTTAGAAAGAATAAGAGGGATAAGAGGGAGCTCCCTCCAGACTTTGTTTGCACGAAAGGTCGTGAACTTAGAAGCAGCATTTTTGGATTCAGAAAGGATATCACCATAGTTTAATATGTGCCAAAGAAGGGCAAAAACTTTATTCTCCTTTCATCTTTGTATCAAGATGGTGTCATTGACACTAATACTGTGGAGGAAAAAAACCAGAAATTATAACGATGTACAATAAGACCAAAACAGGTGTGGCCACAATAGATGAAATTTGCACTACTTATTCAACCTCAAGAGAAACTAGACACTGGCCATTTGCCCTATTTTTCCAAATGATTGACATTGCTTGCATTAACACCTTCATCATATATGCGAATAACAACAATGAGAGGATTGCCCAAAGAATGTTTTTACTTGACATCGGAAGGTCATTAGTAAATCCCGTGGTGTGCAAGAGAGCAGTCACTCACTCCCTGCCTAAACAAGTTAGAAAGAAAGCCGCAGAAATGGCGGGAGTTGAAGACATCAACAATGCACCACCTTCTGAACAAACAATACTTAAGCCCAGGCACTGCACAGTATGTCCTTGGAGTAAAGATATAAAAGTTAAATCGCACTGTGTTCAATGTTTGAAAGCTATGTGTGTAAAGCACATGAGAAATGTGTGTGATGAGTGTTACGATAACGCACCCCTTGCAGCCAGTGATAGTGACTGATTTCATAAAATGTTTGTATGAGCTGACTGAACAAATGTTTAATTATATGTATAATGTCTTATACCTGTAATACAGTATGAAGAATAACAGAAATAAATAATTAAACAAAATATTGTAAAAAAAATGGGAATTATTGCATATGTTTCAAATAACCCAATTTAATACTAAAGTATTATTAAACAAAACGATAATGTACTGGGAGATAACATTCTAAATAGCCTTTTGTGAAGTAGACATATTCATATCAGAGATATGCTGCCCAATAATGCCATTATAGCCACTTTTATTTGGGGTGTTAGCAACACCTCACGCGACTATTACTGTTATGAAAAGCTACGCGACCGCATAAGGGTTAAGCTTCCATACAAGCTGCAGCTACAACTACTTTCTCATGCTTCAGATTCATTGGAGACTAAGCTCCACTTCATGGACCAGGCCTATAGCATCCTCTGACATAGACATCTTCTCACTAACCCCTGCGGTCATGCAAAGGAAAAGGTTGGAGCTACTGATGACCCCCCACAACCTCCCCTCCAACTCACCTAGCTGGAAGAAGCTGTGTGAGAACACATTTAGTACTTCTGGAAGACACATAGCCACCTGGCGGCAATCTCCATGCACTGCCTTTGCTGAGCCCAAAACCCTTTCCAATTGCCACCCAAGTCTCATCTGAGCACACTGCTGACACCAAACAGAGGACACACAAGCAGCACAGAATACCCCCAATCTGTGTACCCCTTCTGCTGGTTCCAAACTACATTTGGAAATGCAACACAGAACTTCCAACCTCCCTGTGTATTCCAAAATTCTGATTCTCACCACTCCCACATTGTGTCTTATGAAACGGTGATTGTCTCTAATGGTGTCAAAATCAACCACAAGAAGTCACAACTAACTCATGATAGTGTAACTTTCCTAGGCTATACTGTGTCAGCTGAGAGCATCTGACTGACATTCAACCAGGTTGAATCTATTCATAAACTTCTACTACCCACAGACTATCGGGAACTGCAAAGATACCTGGGCATTATAAACTTACAGTGCTTCCGTCCAGACACCACTTACCTATGCTCTGACTGGAAAGAAACCCCTCCAGCATGAGGAAGTTTCTTGAATAGATGACATGATGCAAGCATTTGAGGCTCTCAAGTCTATTGTTACCCAAGCCATCACACTAGCACACGCAGTACCTCACACCTGCATCTTGACCACTGTTGATGTGAGTGGTACATCAGAAGGCACTGTTTTGCAACAGCACATTGACAATATCACTGAGCCTCTCAGATTTATCTCCAGAGAACTTTCATCTGCCCACTTTAAGTGGTCAACATTCAACTGTGAACTCCTCATAGTCTATGAGGTGGTAAGACACTTCCACAATTATATCAGAGGCTGTGAAGTTACTGCCTTTACCTATTAACAGCAACTCGTAAATGCCATCCACAATCCTGACAAGGACCTTCCTCCCTGATGCCTGTGGTCCAAGCACCTAATCAGGCAGGAAGTATTCCATTGACATGGTTCTGACAAAGTTGTCACTGACAACATGTCCTGGGTGAACATTATCATGTCTCCCATTGACAAGGACAAGTTGGCCTACCTGCAAGCTGATGACACAGAGCCTGTAGACATACTGAAGGACACAAAATGTGCACTGACTCTTGAGCCACACCCACTACTGGGCTCATACATTCCCATCATGTGCAACACGTAGATGGCTACCCTCCGACCAGTTGTACCTCCCCCTCTCCAGTGAGTGGTATTAGCATCCCTGCACAATCTCGTTCAACCTGGCATCAATGCCACTATGAAACTGTTGCTGAGCAATTCATCTGGCTGGGAATTAAGAACAATTTTTGTGATTGGATGCATGTCTGTATCCCATGCCAGAGAAGTAAGGTTGAACGACATGTACAGCCCCCTCTAGGGCAATTCAGTACCCCAAAAGGATGCCTACATCATTTAGATATTGACATTGTCAGCCCACCCCCTCTCTCTGAGGGCTTTTAAGATACACTCTCAACCAACAACTGAGTCATGAGGTGTGTGGAAGCCATGCCTCTATCTGATATTATGGTTGATTTGGTTACCAATGTCTTCAAAAACTCCTAGATTTCTTGCTTTGGTTGCTCCTCATCAATAACCACTGATAAGAGCCACCAATTTGAATCCTCTCTGTTCACCAAACTATGTGTGCTGTGCAATGCTGACATGTTTCATACCACTGCCTACCACCCACAGAGCAGTGGCCTCTTGGGGCATTGGCGTCCCACCCTCAAGGCAGCACTCATTTGTCACGGCAGTTTGTGGTTGGAGGCACTACCATGAATCCTCCTGGAAATATGCGCCACATACAGAGAGGACCTACAAGTATTGATTGTCAGTATCCTGTATGGTGAGCTGCTTATCCTTCCTGCTGAGTTCATCGAACACTCTTACCTCCCAAACAATGACAAGTTCCCTGCTCTAGTTGATCAAGTTTGCGAATATATTTTGCACATCTGCACTCCTCTACTGAAACCACATTCATTACCATGAGTCTTTATTTACAAAGAACTCTTCCCTCTGTGCTTATGTTATGCTTCATGATGACTCCATCCGGCAATCTCTCCAGGCTCCATACTTGGGCCCTCACGAGGTCTTCAACGGTGGACAGAACACATTAGACACACTACTAAATGGCAGACACCAACAGTCTCAGTGAATAGTGTAATGTGAACCTGGTTGTCAGCTTATGACCAACATCTGCTTGTTTCTAAAATTCACCTACCATGGCCAACAACATCTCTCCCTCTAACAACATCGACCCTCCCCTATGAGACACAGCTTGTGAACTGTGCTATGATTTCACCCCTCCCTGTGACACCTCCCTCTCTACCCCTTCACCCCCGCTTGATACAGTGTTTGCTGTTAACATCACAAACATATACACTGATGAACTCTCCATCCAGATTCAAAATGGCACTGTCTTCATTTTCATCATCTCTCTGCTAACTCAATATGACACCTTGACAACTCACATACAGCTATGAATTCCCTCAGGCTCCCTCCAGATGTTAAACAGTACCTATAGCTGCCAAACTCTAGAGCAACGGATCTATTCTTGTCCCTCTCTGCCTGCAGCTCAGGGACCTCACTCCAGTTGACAAATTTTCCTACTCGAGAAACCTTCCTGTTTCTGCATGTGACATCATCCTTGTCCACCTACATGGCTTCAAGATTTTGTCATGGATAGCATCTTCTGCTCCACACAACTGTTGAGGGTGTGGGAAAGGGGGAAATGGGGGGGGGCAGGGGGGGGGGGGGGAAGTGCTCTGTGGCAACTATCGCCCACAAAAACAGCACATCTGAGTTTTGACTTGGAGACTCTGATCTTTATGATCTTTGTCTGCTTTGCATTGCTTGGCTTTTCTCGTGTTTGTTCATTGTGTGTTTTTGCAAGGAGTGAATAAATTGTTCTACAGTGTACCTTGTGTTGGTGATTTCTATTCCTTCATCACACAACAAAGGGATGCATACTACTACACTTAAATGAATCTAATATTACCAATATTTATGCCAAAATAGTAGTGTCCACCTAACATTTTCAGAAACAACAACAGTTAGAGCAGAGAAGCCAGGAAAAATTTTTTAAAAATACTGTAGGGTTCATAGTTTTCAGCAACTTTCAAAATGCCTCCATCAGTATGTATGTAGGAAATTGACACAAAAAGAGAAATAATACATGTTTTAATTACAGGAAATGTGTAGAAAGTAATATTATACTAATGCTCAAAAAAAAAAAAAAAAAAAAGCTTGTACTGAAACTTGAATAACAAGTCTGAAACGAAACCTAAGACATACATGGGAACCATAAGTAAGAGGAAAAGAACATAAAAAAGAAAAAAAAAATGATGTTGCTTATAAAGACAAATATTTCCATTAAGAGATTCTGAATATTACATATGTGTTTCAAAAACTATTGGAGCACCTGTTTGACTACCTTATCTCAAACATGTCAATCAAACAACTTTATGTGATGTAAGTAATGAAATAAAGTGGCAAGCAGTAGAAGAGAAATGCACCCACTGAAAGTGAAAATCAGTGTCAGACTGCAAGAAACATGCAAAGATAGCTGCAAACTGACAGTTAAAAGAAAAGATTTGGAACACAACTTACAAAACTGTAGGAATGAAAAGAAGGAATGATCTAAATAAAATCATTCACAAAGATATGTATGCAAATTGCATCACTTTTATTGAATGTTGGAAAATAGTAGAATATTTTAGAACCTTACCATTCTTTGATTAAATTCAGTGATTTCTTTTTAGCTCTTGAAACTTCTTATTTAAAATGGATAACTGCATTTCTCTCAAAGTATGTAATGAGATAGTGCCAGGTACTGGAAATGGGGGAAGTTGCTGAGTAAATGATAATTTGTTCAAAATAATACAGCTAGAGAGATGCACTTGGTAGGATTCAAGTGATGACCAAGAAGCAATTCAAAAAGCATTTTTCATGTAAAAGTCAGCAATAGCATTAGCACTTAGGGTCATATAACAGTTTTGGTAACAACATATGTATAAACTAATAGAATGAAATACCATAATTATTGAGGTATATGCATGATATTATGTGCTGACAGTTAAGCAGTCACCTTTTAATTTCCCATGGAAGTCTGTTGTGCCCAGCCAAAAATGTGGACAGTATCGAGCTTCAACATAAGCTACTCCGTTCTTGGCTTCATCTTCACAGAACTCATAAGCAATTCTCTCAATTGCATCAAGGTCACCACTGTGAACATTATTCATGGCATGAGAAATTATTTAATATAACATAAAAATGTTTTAGAATATATTATAGGGTAAGGCCCCAATTTACAAAATGATGTTGAAAATCATATCTAACACAAGTTATTCAATATCCATTGGTTCCCCTGTTTTAACAACCTCCTTCAGAATCTATGATACAAAATTACCATACTTACTACAGTTCTTGTCAACAGAACTTCTTCTGAAATCATAATGCACACACTGCAATGTTTCCACCATGACAGGTATTTTGAATTATGGAATCTATACTTTGGTATAGTTGTTTTGAATGAAAGCAGAGAAGCAACTCACTCTAAAGAGGAGGTTCAATGCAGTTATAGAAAATGGTTCAAATGGCTCTGAGCACTATGGGACTTAACATCGGAGGTCATCAGTCCCCTAGAACTTAGAACTACTTAAACTTAACTAACCTAAGGACATCACACACATCCATGCCCGAGGCAGGATTCGAACCTGCGACCGTAGCGGTCGCGCGGATCCAGACTGAAGCGCCTAGAACCACTCGGCCACCCTGGCCGGCCACAGTTAATAGAGCACACTAACAGTAGATCATTAGGTTTAAAATTCTACATACTTGTCCTTTCACTATCTTATGTTTTAAAACATGACAGATCTATTCTATTTGGTGTTTTTGTCTAACTGTTCATATCTTTATCTTTAGAGTTGGCAATATCTGCTCTATTTTAGGATTGATATAGATGTGAAACAAATACTAACAAAGAGATAGAGGGGCTGGCCAGTACTTACCTCAGCTCAGTACAGCCGATAGATACACAAAACAGAACAGAAACTTTACATTCCTAGCTTTCGGAACTTTGACCCTTCATCAGGGAGGAGAGAGGGGAAAAAGGGAAGAAGGGAAAGTGGATTCAGTTACTCACAACCCAGGTTATGAAGCAACAGGGAAAGAAGCCAAAGATATTCTTTGGCTTCCCTCTGACAACCATGCCTCCATCCTTGCTACCCTCCCTGTTTACCTTTCCCTGTTGCTTCATAACCTGGGTTGTGAGTAACTGAATCCACTTTCCCTTCTTCCCTTTTTTCCCCTCTCTCCTCCCTGTTGAAGGAACAAAGTTCCGAAAGCTAGGAATGTAAATTTTCTGTTCTGTTTTGTGTATCTATCGGCTGTACTGAGCTGAGGTAAGTACTGGCCAGCCCCTCTATCTCTATGTTAGTATTTGTTTCACATCTTTATATGAGATTTTCCATTAATCATTTAGAATTTATATATTCCATTACATGTTTCTCAATATTACTATTATTACTACTACCACTGTTGTCATTATCATTATCATTATCATTAACGTCATCATCATCCACTAGCAGTGTTTGATATTTTCACATTATGTAGCTATAGAGCCTATTCAATCCCTTAAGAGTTGATATTGTGATACTTTATGTAATAATTAATATATTCTAAGGCATACTGTTAATATAATGGTATTATTTAGCTTGGTACATTTAGACTCTGTGTAACATTTATCCTGCATGTTACTGTTTTCTTATATTTTCACCTGTCACTCAGCCTCTGATTCTGATAGTTCAAAATTTGCTTCAGTTAAGAGGAACCAGATTTGATATGGTAAAATTTTATTTGAGTTTACTTTCTAATTTGTTTACCGAAATTTCACTTTAATTTTTCACTCAATTAATTACAGTAATTTTTGTCACCTGTCTTCTGACTGGTTTGATGCAGCCCATCTTGATTTTATCTCCTGTGCTAATCTCTTCATCTCAGACTTACACTTAATTTGCTCAGTTGTTCATTATATATATTACAGTCTCCATATTCCTGTGCAAGTTATGCAGTCCATGGTTCTCTCTCATATCACTGAAATTATTTGTCGATGCCCAAACACGTATTGTATCAACTTGTCCCTTCTTATAGTCAATGTTTCCCTCTATTTCCTTTCGTCCCAATTCTATGAAGAACTTTCTCATTCCCCATCTTATCAATCCACTTCATTTTCAGCATTCTTCTGCAACACCATACTTCATATATTTTATTTCTCTCTCTTTCTTTTGCCCATGTTAGTCTGCTTATTATGTTATTACTTTGTCCATAAGATTAATATTGCTTACACTGTAAGAGAATTCCTTCACATCAGTTACTACATGATCCTCAATTTTAATGTTACTGTTTTCGCTAATCACTCATCTATTGTTCCTCAAAACTTTCATCATTCTTTCATTTGTTGTCAATCCACATTCATTCTGTGCTCAATTTCATTCAACAGTTCCTTTAATTCCTTCTCACTGTCAAAGAGAATGGCAACAATATCAGTAAATCATTTCACTTGAATTATAATCACACATCTGAATCTTTCTTTTATTTCCTTCATTACTTATTCAATATACAGGCTGGCCAGTAGAGAAAAAAGACTGCTTCTTTGCCTTATGTCCTTTCTAATCTGAGAACTTCTTTCTCTGTCTTCCGTTCTTCAAGTGCCCTCTTGTTTCTTGTGTATATTGTGAATTTATAATCTTTCCCTATAGTTTATACCTATTTTTCTGAGGACCTCAAATAACTAGCACAATTTTACTTTATTGAACATGTTTTCTAGGTCAACAAATCATAAGAAAGTGTCATGATTTTTCTGAAGTCTTGCTTCCATTATGAAGTACAATGTCAGAACTAACTCTTTAGTGTCTTTATCGTACCCAAAGTCTAAACTGATCACCTAATAAATCCTCAGTTTTCGTTTCTACACTTCTGATCAAGTATGTAACTAAGAAGTGAAACTTCCAGTTAATACAGTGCAGCAAGAATTACTCTACTTGACTCTTTTCACATCCCTGAATACTCGTGCTTATGATGAGGGAACTGTTCAATGGCTGCACAACATTAACAGATTTGGTATCTAATTGAATGTCCTGTAAATGAAGCATTCATGCACTTATAACACCTTGGTTTGTATTACACACACACACACACACACACACACACACACACACACACACACACACGTACCAAGCTAACCATTTATATAAAACATTATAACCAGATGTTTTGGGCCTATTGAAAACATTAAGATCATCTCCTTCCTCCTACAACTTTCATCCAAAGAATGAGAAGAAGTTTAAACATTACAATAAAGGTAGGGTACACTAACATCTTAAATGGGTGGGTCTTTGCTCTGGTAGAAATGCTAATGAATCATCGGACAGTTCCTTGGTCTTAAACACTTTGGAATGATATTTTTCCATCAGTGTGGCTGAAAGGATATTTGCCACAGCAGATTGACAGGGTGGACACACTATAGTTTATCATTATTCATATCCAGCCACTCATATCCCTCGACAGTATTGGAATGAAAATAGAATTAAATATATATGCTACCATCTACATCTTCAGTTCCTTTATCAGATTTTCCCCCCAGGTTTTGCACCTATCCTGGTATTCAAGTGAATAAAGATATCTTGCTACACTTTTGACAAAAAGAGAGAGCACCTTGTATGTCCTAAAATGTTTTGTCTGCTGCACACATTTCTTCAATAGACTGGAGTGTGTCTGGGAAATCAGAATAAATGATACTGCGCCAAGAAGAGAATTACCAGGCTTGTAATGGACAAATAATTGCTATCGGTGGAAGTTTGTTTTTATTGTGTTGGTACATATTGCACAATAATGTAAGTAACATCTCAACTCATTCTGGAGAATAGTTTTATTTATAAAGCTTCATACAATAATCATGCTAGGTATGTATTTAGTTTAGATCATGTCACCTTAAAATTCTTTCATTTAGAGGTATTATAACTGAGTTGGTGATGGTTTAAGCAATCTACTCTTTCCATTTCAACAATTGACAAATAAGTCACTGGAAACAAATGTGCTTTACTTCTCTTGAAGCTGACCCATGCAAAGCATATCCCAAAATTTCAACTGCAGATGAAAAACTTAAGAATATGGACAATACAGTTGGTTGGTTGGTTGGTTTGGGGGCCAAACAGCAAGGTCATCAATCCCGTCAGATCAGGGAAGGATGGGAAAGGAAGTCAGTCATGCCCTTTAAAAGGAACCATCCTGGCATTTGCATGAAGCAGTTTAGAGAAATTATGGAAAACCTGAATCTAGATGGGCAGATGTGGATTTGAAGCATTGTCCTCCCAAATAAGAGTCCAGTGTGCTAACCACTGCACCATGTCACTCAGTGGGACAAAACAGTAGTGGAAAGGGGCCACTAGGTGATATAAACAATTTAAGGAAAGTTCTTATGGAATGTAAACAGTTCAGGAGTAAAGGAGACAACACACTCAGTAGTAAAAGCATGGAGTCATCAATGGATGCATCAAAAAGAATGAAAAACTTGGCTAGCTTTCAGATGAACCTTTTAAGGAGTGGAGGGTGTGTACAGGGGAAGGAGTTATTTCACAGGAGGAGCTGGAGAGAGGTAGCTGGTAGCTCAGAGGGAGACAACAGGTGTGTAGGATAGGAATGCATAAGGGAGACACAGCAGGCACACAGGACAGAAATACAACACACAGGCATCAGAGGTTGTGAGTTTGTGTGGCACACAATGACAGTGACATAGAGGCATCGGTTACGAAGGGGTGACGTGACAAAGGAAGGCTAGACTGTTGGGCAGAGGGTGTGGGTGCAGTGAGTTAACAGAGACTGCAGGCAGCAGGTTTACATGAGTGAAGGGTGTGCTGCAAAGATAAGTCTAATCTGCATAGTTCAGAAAAGATGGTGCTAGTGGGAAGGCCCCTTTTGGCATGGCTTGTGAAGCAGCCATTGAATTCAAGCATGTTGTGTTCAGCAGCATGTTATGCCACTGGGTGGTTTTAGTATTTGATGATGGTTCTTATTTCCCACTTATCCTGAGTATTGATAGGGAGAACACATCAGAGACGTTCAGGCTCTAGGCGACAGCCACAGCTCATGCCTGTGCGAGGCACATGCATTGCGGCAAGCATGTCAGATGGCTTTACTGCTAAATACCACAATCTGACTACTGGTAGCCAGTCTCTCACTAGACACTGAAGCCTTTAGTCACAAACTACTGAATAGTAGATTTTTAATCTTGGATTATTTATGTTTGTGATTTGGATTGCTCTCTGAATTGTTGTATCTGCTTAAGAGTGGTATATGCTGCTCTTGGCCACAGATTGCAGTTTCATTCATTCTGTTGGACAGCTTGGTGACTATCATGCCCAGATCAAATGCTGTGCAGATTTTGCAGCAGAGCTGATTTACAGCATGGCTGCTGCCACAGGAGACCCAGCCTCTGATGGGATAATCCTATGAGAGGAATAGAATAGAATGTGCTGGGTGAGTTAATTGGTCAAGTGTTGCACCAAGCAAAAAATTACTACATTTCATCTCCAAGTCATCCCATCCTCAGTTAAACACTATCCAAGCAACAAGTTACTACATTTTATCTCTAAATGAATCTACCCCTCTTCACATATTGCTCCCATCATAATTTTAGGTCTGTTCTCCTTTCTTCCCTGAACTACCATTTGTCCATTTCCCGTGGCTATTTCATATGCTTCCTCTCCACCCACTAGTGATATCCCATCCCAAATGGACCATGCTGCATCTATCTGCAGTTCAAAAAAGTACCCCTATCCCTAGCTAAAACACAGTCCCACATACTGTTCCTTAAGTTCTGCTTAAGCCTTGGATCCCCCCAATGACTTTACCCTAAAAATTCCATTCTTTGGCTACCACCCCTCCTTGACCTTTAGATTTTCAGATGCTGCCAGTCCCTATCCCTTAAACACTACAGAAACAAATCTCTTAGGTGCAGACATCATAAAACCACCTCTGCTATGGTCTGGACTTGTTTTACTTATTCATTCACTCTGTGATATCATCTGTCATTTACCTCCAGAATCAACTGTATCACTCCACCAGCCTCTACATTACCACTGCCACATGTTACCATAAACTGTGTTCTACTCATGCAGAATAGGATAGAAGAGCGGTGACAAGCACTTTCTCACTGTGCCATTATTCTGGTGAGGCATTTGTTCTAAGTTTCTAAAATTGTGGCAACAGCAGTTGCAACAACAACAGCAGTTACAACAACAGCAGGAGCAACAACTGCAGCAACTGTGAGCAAAACAGTGGGTACTGCACCAGCAACAGCAGTCAGCAAGGTAGACAGTGTTGAGAAGTCTATTTACATTGTTTTCTTCTGAATGTCAGTGTGCACTCTTACTGTCTTCTAGTTGGAAACTGTACAAAGTGGTGAAAAATTATGCCTATCCTCAGATCCTAGCAGTCTGACTTTCTCTGCTGTTTGTAGTTTTCTGAATGACTATTACAATCACCAAACTTCTGTCACTGCAGCTAAGCTCATGGTTAATCAACTGTTAAGCAATGTAAGCAATGTTACACAGCATGGCCATCTGGCTTACGTTGTTTGACATGCAAGTGTGATTTTTCCTGTAAACAGTGTGATGCATCATGTGTGGACTCCTTGGTCCATGATGTTATTATCTGTCTTGCTCCTTATCAAGAAATCAGTGCAAAGGCTTTAGAGGCATATGATCCCACCTCAGGTGAGGTGTTAAAAATTTCCAAAGCTGAAGTAACTACAGTGGTGCAAGCTATGTTTCCCAATTCCTCTGCTGTTGACATAGCTAGTAGTATTAGTCACTGTTGCGCTCTATGATCAATTATGGCTTACAATCAATGTCATCATCTGATTTACTGAGCACCCATTTGTTCAGTAGCCCAGAAATATAGGTTTCTGTAGTTAGTGCAGTAGTTAGCAATCTCCCACCCTCATCATTGACAGACATGCAGAGACAGAAGCACTTTGTTTGCTGCTAGTGTGACCAAAACTGGGTGTGGGTTCATGCAACATTTCTTTCCTGTCATTGTGAAAGGAACCCGAAAATGTTCATGACAACAGATCATGTCCAGACTTCACAGTATCAACAGTATCACTCCCTTTTCTGTGATTTCATCTGCTTTGCATGCCATGAAATGGGGCACCTTGCCATTGTCCATCCCAGCTAGCGTGTATCAACCACATTAGTTGTCAGCATGCTACACTCTATCTTGGTGCTTCCCTGGTAGCAGCAGGCAGGTTGCTGTGTCTTATTTTGCAAGTGGATGTTAACAGGATGATGACCAATTTCCAGGTCTACACAGACATGGTTGTGTCTCTGATAAATGAGGACACATACTGAAGTTAAGTATAAAAATGAATTTCAGCAACTAACCTTACTTGTAGTCAAGTTGTGCACTTCTTGGTTTTCAAATTCAGGATGAGTCTCTTCTAATTTCAGCTATGATCCCATAATGGAATTTTTGATATTCATATGTATAATTTAAGCAGCTGTTTGACCCTACTTGAAGGTTGTGCAGTAGGGTTCCAGGTCTACATACCCTTAAGGCAATTGGCAGTGCCTAAGTTCTGTAGAGCTCATCTAGTGCCTCTTACCATGCATGAGCCAGTTGAAGCAGAGCTAGATTCATTGTGTAGTGTGAGTGTTATATCCCCAGCATCATATAACCTCTGTGCTGTGCCCAAGGTTGTCGTTAAGAAACCTAAAGGAACGTTTCGCATTTGTGGTGAGTTTGGGTCTACCATTAATGATCAAGCAAATGTCAATTTGTATCCACTTCCTGGGCCATAGGAATTATTGGTCAAATTGGCTGGGAACCATTATTTTTCAAATGTAGATCTCGCTGATACCTACTTTCAATTTCCTATAGATGATCAGATGAAACAGTTTTTAGTGGTTAGTATACCATTCGGCATGTATTATTAAAATGGTTGCCATTCATAGTTGCAAGTGCTTCCACAATATTTCAGAGATATCTTGGGCAACTCATCCAAGGTATCCCTGACTGTGTTAATTATTTAGATGACATGTTAGTTATGGGGCCACAGGGAGCAGCACCTGTGCCATCTACGGATGTTATTTGAGTGGCACCATGCCCATGGTCTGCATTGTCACTTCGACAAATGTAGTTTCTTTGAGCAATGTGTCAAGTGCTTGGGATATACATTAAGTAGATATGGGCCCACACTCACACAGGACAATATGGATATAATTGCTGACTTACCAGCTCCTAAGGACCTCAAAGAACTGCAGTTGTTCCTCGGCAAAATAAATGATTATGCCAAGTTGTTCCCAATGTGGCCCACATTTCCCATCTGCTCAATCTGTTGGATAAAAATGGTGTTAATTTGTGTGGTTAGAGGTGAGTTAGAAGGCTTTCATGCAGCTTAAAAAGTGCCTTATGTTGGCCCCTGCTTTAGCTACATTCCATCCTAGGATGCGTTTAACACTTGCCACTGATGCGTCAGATTTTGACATTTGTGCCGTACTGTCCTCCAAATACACTATGGCACAAAGCAGCCCATTCTATGTGCATCTGAAACATTAACTGCACCACAGAGGAATTATTCACAAACTGAGAAGGGAGCATTAGTTATACACCATAGACCCATGTGTGTCTGTGGTGCTAAGTTTTACCTGATGTTCTTCTGTTTGGCCCTCTTCAAGAATTCCTGATAAAACAGTGCTCTTGCTGCAACAGTTGGCATTGTAACTATGCCACTACTGCTATGAGATCTATTATTGATCTGTGACAAATCACTCCAATGCTGACACACTTCCCTGCCTGCTGTGTGGCCCATATGCCAAATTTGATAGGCATGAGGCTCTGCATTTTGCCTTAGACACAAATCAGCAAGGTGCTGTTGATGAATTTCCAATTATGGCATCCAAAGTAGCAGCAGAAACCGCCCACAATCTGCTTCTCTGCACGATGTTGACTGCTTTACCACAGGGTTGGCTAGAGCACTTGCCTAAGGTCACTGACCCAGAGTAGCACACCTGTTTATCCTTACAACACTGCCCTAACATCTGTGAGGGGTTCATTTTGTTGGCTATGGATGATGCTGAATGGTGGGTGGTAGTTGCTCCTGTGCTCCGGTCCAATGTCCTGACGCTCCTCCACACAGCACATTGGGGAATATGCAGAATGAAGGCAATACTGCAATGTTATGTGTATTAGTCTGGGGTGTTGCAACCATTGAATGCATCACCTGGAACTGCCATGCCTGTGCTCACAACCAGTTAACTAGAGCACACCGTTTCAACCCTTGGTCCACCATGACCACCCATGGCAAAGAGTGCATATCGCTGCACCATTCTGGGTAGCAATGTGATTGCTAGTAGTCAATGTCCTCTCTAACTTTCCACATGTAGCATGGATGGCTACAAATACTATGGCAGCTACTACCCATGCCCTATACATCATATTTGCAATAGAGGGCCAACTTCCACCCCATTTTCCAACAATGGCCTTCAGTTTGTGGCATCTGCATCTCAGGATTTTTGTTGAGGCAATGGCACTGAGCATCTGACCACTGCCCCTTTCCATCACACATCCAATGTGGAAGCTGAACAGATGATCGGAACATTCAAGAAGCAGATGCACAAACTACTGATGACAGACAACTCTAGGGAAGCACTCAACAGCTTGCTCGCCACCTACTAGTCCATCCCCCATGAATAGATGTAGCCCAGCCAAAATTTTACACAGGCACAAACCTGATTCAGAAGTTACACTGCCCACACACACAGCCATATTACGACATGGCCTCCCATGTATGGGCACATACTTTAGGCTGAACCTCAGGTGGACCATGGTGTAATCATCATCAGCAGCAGGGGAAGCAGAAGTTTGAGGCTGAAGCCAGCAGGAGTAGCTGGTCAAGCAACAGACTTAGCTCCATCTGCAATGTGATGTACTGCCTCCACCTTTCCCTCCATTGCCAACTTGGTGTGCCATCTGCAACCACTCCAGGGACAAGCCAGCCCACCAGTCCACCTCTTACCACTAAAATCTCTGCCCTATTGTTAGGCATTGACAGGAAGTGGACAATGACCAACGATGTTACCTGATGGCCAAACAACTTCCTCCCAATTTGCTACTTCTGGCTCCCACATCAACCACCAGTGGTCTCCTTCCCTCATCATTGATGGGGGTTTAGTATTATGTGACTGTGGTGCCAATGGAGACCAACTGGTTGGTCCCATCTCAACCACATCTGGTGCCTGCTACCCTGATGGCTGGCCCAAGCTGGGCTCCAGGTTTTGTCAATCACGCAGGACTCACACAGATGGTGCCACCTCCCACAGTAGCCAATCATGATGGGGACCTATTGCAGGAGCCTTTGGTGGGAATTGCTGCATCTCTCTCTCCCCTTCCTCAGTGAAGTTGGCACAGGCTGGGTCATTTTCAGCTTAAGTGCCAATTAAAGGCGGGAGAGGTTTAATATCTAATGGTGTTTCAGAGTCACTGTTTAGCCCAAGTACTGAGAGGGAGAACATATCAGAGATACTTGGGCTCAAGGTGCAGCTGCCATGGGAAGCACATGAGGTGCTGTCACCCTCAGACTAGTGTTTAGCACTAAATACCTGAGCCCAGCTATTTGTAGCCAGTTTGTCATTAGTTACTGAAGCCTTTAATTACACGTTATTGAATAGTAGAGTTTTGACCTTTGCCTGATTTACATTTGTGATTTGGATTGGTCCCTGGATTAGTGTTTACATTTAAGATGACTCTACTATGCTTTGAACTTGTTTTGCTTATTCGTTCTCTTTGTGGTCTCTGTCATTTACCTCTGGAACGTCCTCCTTCATTCTGCTGGCCTCTGTGTTACTACCAGTGCAAGTGATCATAAACTGTGTTCTACCTACATGAAGTAGGACAGAAGAGTGGTCTACACTCCTCTTGGCCACAGATTGGCAGTGTCCATTCATTCTGTTGGACAGATGGTTGGTGGTCATGCCCACATAAAATGCTGTGCAGATTTTGCAGCAGAGGTGATATATGACATGGTTGCTCTCACAGATGGTCCAGCCTATGATGAGATAGGATAAGCCTGTGACAGGAACAGAATAGGATGTGCTGGGTGAGTGAATTGGTCAAGGGTTGCACTAAGCAACAAATTACTACATTTCATCTTCAAATCAACTTACCCCTCCCCACACATTGTTCTCATCACAATTTTAGGTCTGTTCTCTTTTTTTCTGCACACAATGGTAACTAATGCATGACAGAATATCCTGGCCTCACAGTAATGTTGCACACATCTCAGCACAATTTCTTCTGAGGTTTTAATCCCCAAAACCCACACTATGTTATCCATAGTTCCCTTTCCAACCATATAACACTTCAGTTTGTCCATTTCCTGTGGCTATTTCATGTGTTTCCCTTCCACTCACTTGACATCCCATTCCAAATGGCCCCTGCTCCATTTGTCCGCCTTAGTTCAGAAAAGTACCCCTATCCTTAGCTAAAAATCAGCCTTACATCATGTTCCTTGAGATCTGCTTGAGGTATAGGACCTTCCCTTCCCCCCCCCCCCCCCATGACTTTACTGTAAAAATTCCCTTCTGTGGATCCCACCCCTCCTTCATATTGACCTTCCAAGTCTCAGATGCCAACAGTCGCTACCCCTTTAATACCTAATGCTTCAGAAACAAATCTCCATGGCACAGACATTCTAGAAACATCTCTGCTTCCTCTACAAGGTACTATTACTGTAAAGTTCCAACTACCCACACCATATTTCCTAAATGGAGAGCACTTTAGGCATCCAACAATTATCAGATTTATTGACATCCTCCAGTACAGAATACCACTAGCCACCAACACCATTCCTACTCTTCGTGAATGCCATTGTCAACTGCACTTAGCACCCAGGCCCTGCTTTGTTGATCTTCTCCTTTTGGCTCTGAGCACTATGGGACTCAACTGCTGAGGTCATTAGTCCCCTAGAACTTAGAACTAGTTAAACCTAACTAACCTAAGGACATCACAAACATCCATGCCCGAGGCAGGATTCGAACCTGCGACCGTAGCGGTCTTGCGGTTCCAGACTGCAGCGCCTTTAACCGCACGGCCACTTCGGCCGGCTCTCTTCTCCTTTTGTCAAATCCTCCAAAGCTCCCTCCCAATATTCCATGAAACCCAGAACATAAAGAAACCCAAAGCACTGTTGCCTACCTATCCACCAAAAAACTCAATCCTACAAATGTTTTATTCTACTCTAATACCTCATCTTCAGCCCTAAACCTCAAGTTCAACCAAGCTGGACTCATCAAAGACCTACTCTCCTCCTCCTGATCCCTACAGTGAAAACACTTCTTGCTTCCAATCCCTCCAAACAATGCCAATCTAATACCAACATTGAACTTTGCTTCTCCCAGTTCATACCACCATCCAACTATGACACTCCTCACTTTCCCTTCCCCCCCCTCCCCCCCCCCCCCCACCCCTCCTCCCCAATCCCCCGCCAACATCCAGCCACCCTCATTTAACATCCCTCAGTCATCTTCCAGGAATTTCTTACCTCCAACTTAGCCTCACCATCCTTCCCCATGTCCATTCCCAAAGACATAAATATCTCAACAAAAGAACAAACAGCCATTCACAATCTCAAGAGCGGCCCTGATGTAATAATCCTCCCTGCAAACAAAGACTCCACAACTGTCATGATGCACAGTGATTATCTAATGGAGGGCTCCCATCATCTGTGTGACTCCTCCACTTACAAGCTTTGCCATAGTGATCCAATTCCAGAACAAAGTAATCTGAAATCCTTAGGCCCATCACCAAATATTTCCCCTGAATTTGTTTCCCTCCTCAGCCTAATGACTCCTTGAAAATCCACCTTCTACATGAAACTTCCTGGCAGATTAAAACTGTGTGCTGGACTGAGACTCGAACTCGGGACCTTTGCCTTTCGCGGGCAAGTGCTCTACCAACTGAGCTACCCAAGCACGACTCATGCCCTGCCCCCACAGCTTTAAATCTGCCAGTACCTTGCCTCCTACCCTCCAAACTTCACAGAAGCTCTCCTGCAAACCTTGCAGAACTAGCACTCCTGGAAGAAAGGATATTGTGGAGACATGGCTTAGCCACAGCCTGGGGGTTGTTTCTAGAATGAAATTTTCACTCTACATTCTTTCCAAAATCCATAAACACAACAGAAATTGGCCAAGGGCTTTCAAAAGAATCATTCTGGCATTTGCTTGGAATGATTTAGGGAAATCATATTCCAACTCCACTTAAAGGAGTAGTCCACTGCCCATCCAACCTACACAGCATCCTGATCTGACCTTATACCATTTCCACTCCTAGAGTCTTGCCATGGGAATCATATCTCTGTGGAGAACTCAGATGCATGACTTGCTATATTTACTCACTCAGCACATCCTACTGTAGTACTGTTGCTAGCTTTTCCTATCCTATCACAGGCAGAGCCATGTGTGAAAACAGCCATCATATATCAGCTCTGTAGCAAAATCTGCACAGTGTTTTATGTTGGCATGACCACCAACCAGCTATCCAACGGAATGAATGAGCATAGCCAAATTGTGGCCAAGAGCAGAGTGGAAGTTGGCATAACGCATTACTGAGCACGACATGCTTGAGTTCAATGGCTGCTTTGCTACCTGGGCCACCTGAATCCTTTCCCACAGCATCAGCTTTTCTGAACTGTGCAGATGGGCTTTATCCTTTTAACACATCCTTGGCTCTGCGATCTTCCTGGCTTCAATACATACTAACCCATTGAATCCACACCCTCCACCAACTGTTTTCTTCCTCAGTCCTGTCATTATCTACCAATCCAAACAGAACACTCATCATGCATTGCATGAACTCATAGTCTCCAGATCCACTGTTTTGTATTCCTATCCCATGTACCTGCTGCCTTGCCCTCCTGCATTTCTGTCCTACACACGTGCTGCATCTCTCAGAAGCACCACATACCCTTCCTAACCTCTCTCCTGGCTTCCCACCTCTTTCTCCCTTTACCTTCCCCACCCAACACACCACTTCACTGTAGTCTACATGTCAAACTGCAGCCCCAGCATTATATGTTCAGCTAGCATAATATAGCTGCACAGGTCTGTGTGTGTGTGTGTGTGTGTGTGTGTGTGTGTGTGTGTGGTTTTCATTCTTTTTTGTGTCTGTTGACAATTCAATGCTTCTACTATCCAGTGAATAACACTCTTAACTATACTATTAATCTAGACACATTAGACAAAGAACTAATTTGTTTGGACATAAGCTTATGCCCTGAATATGGCAAAAATAATGGGTAATATTTTATAAGGTCGAGGAGGATTTAATTTGCTGTGGGATTTCCAAAGCCTGCCAAGAATTTACTGGAAAATTATTTTTTTTAATTTAAGCATATTACAAACCAACATATCAGTCTTGGAAAATTATATATTTTTAGAAAGGGTTATAAAACTGTAACACTGGGTTTGGGAAAGGATTACATTTTTAAGATCTGACCATTCTAAAATACAATAATTTTGAATATGAATAACTTTTAAATCACACAGTTTTCAAAAAAGGTAACATGGTCTTTTGAAAAGTAGGAAAGAGGGCTTTTAAATGATGTATGTAAATACTAAAACAAATAATTATTAGCATTGTCAAATGTTGAAGTGCTCATGGTTTACATGACATTAAATCACAAATATTTCTCTAAATAATATTTCTCTAAATGAAATATTTTTCAACAGTTAATTATAGTGTTGCCACTAGCAGTCTGGTAAATTATACATTAAATAATAAGACTTAATAAAATACAATGTGAATGAGAATTAAGCAGTTTTTTGTAATCAGGGTGTATTTGTTATGCATAGAAAAGTTATCAACTAAGAAAAATAATGTTTATTTAGCAACTGGTGATATTCCACCTTTCTATGTTCCATGCTGTGGGAGGCACTTTGGATACTATGTTAGCTGGTGTTTGAATTCTCTTACTGAACTGCTCTTTACAGATATTGATAATTCCAATAACAGCTAAACTGTTTATTCGTATATACCCTGTGGCCATCTTGTTATGATATAAACTGAACATTTTCAAAGATTGGAATATCAAAATTATCTAGAATTAGTACTACACTCCTAAAAAAGAAAAAAAACAAGCTTCACAATTTGAACAAATCAATAATGTGTTTGTCCACTTCTGGTCTTATGCAAGGATTTATTCAGCTAGGCATTGATTGGTAGATTTGTTGGATGGACTCCTGAGGGAGATCTAACATTTCAGTTGTAACATTTCAGCTGGATGATGCCATGAAAGCCGTACACAGCACCTTGGAATGCTTGTTGCCACCAGGTCCATACCACAACTCAGGAGTCAAGGCCAGAAAGACGTTCACCTCACAATCTGTGAAAAGCTTTTGGATTGTGCAAATGAGAACAAGATGTTCCATAAGAGAATTGTAACTAGTGATGAGAGGTGGTTATGATGTTGAGACCAATGTTCAATCTTCACAATTGGTCAGGAAAGGTTCTCCAAGACCAAAACAACTCATCAGGTCAGACCAAATGTCAAAGCCTTGCTGATAGTTTCTTTGACTTTGAAGGATTAGTTCATGATGAATTTGTGCCAAAGGGACAAACTGTTAATTGATGGTACTATTGGGATGTGTTGTGATGCCTGTGAGAAAATGTGAGAAGGAAACGGCCTGAAATGTGGTGAGACAATTCGTGGCTCTTGCTTAAAATAACCCACACATTCATCCTTATTGGTGTGTGATTATTGCACAAAAATGAAATCACTGTACTGCCTCATTCTCCATACTCTCCAGAGCTGGACCCTGATAACTTTCTTTATTTCCAAAATTGAAAACCCCATTGAAAGGATGCAGATCTGCAATGATAGATGAGACAAAAGAAAATTCACCAATGGCACTTTGCGCAATCCAGCAAGAGGTGTACCAAGACTGCTTCTGGAAATGGAAATAGCATTGGGTGTGGGAAGGAGACCATGTAGAATAAGTAAAAGGTAAGACTAGAAAAATTTTGTGGACAAGTTCTGGAATTTTTTGAGCAGACCTCATATCAATATGCATCAAAAAGTTAAAACACATTTGTCAGATTCTTTATGTAAGCTTGTAATTGGTATGGATGCAAATGAAATGCTAAATCTGTCTTGTAGCGTAGTGAAACACCAGATGACAGAGGTCCTGAATTGTAAGAAGTGATTCTGGAACAACAGTTGTATGTGGATAATCTTCCTGGTAACCCTTCTGCCTACCAAAACAGAGCAAGAGCAAGATCCAATATAGACAATACACTCACAACTGTATCAGCTTGTAGCTACAGTCAACAGTGGGAAGTCACCTCAGGACAGACAACTAGCAATCATAATCTCATAAAATATTGCCTCACTAGGGAGGTACAAGGAGCAACACAGAAATCTTTCATTAAAAGTGGTAAGAAATTTTGGAAAAATAAACTAGAATTTCTTTGTCCAAAGTACATTTTTCCACCCCTGATAGAACCAGGAGGTAAAGTTGACAAAAAAGTGAAAAAAAAATTGAATTATCGAACACTATTCAGAAACTAATGAAAGAGGTTGTGCCAATGGAGAAACATGTCAGTACAGCACAACTGACCCCTCAGAGCTCAGAACTTACTGAGCTTAGAAGACAAGTATGGAAGGCATGAAGAATATATCAAAGAAGAATTTAGACTGATGCAACTAAAAGAGAGGTATAATCTGAGATATGGTCTGTCAGATAAGCTAGCTGGAAGAGGTTTGTTCTTGAAAACCTGCTGATAGATCCCTGGGGCATGCCCTATAAAATTATAACTGAAAAAATAAGATTACTTACTGCTTTATCCACAATCTGACTGAAGGCCAGATGACACAAAAACTAGAATGAGTCTGCTGAAGTTCTCCTTCAAGTTCTTCTTCCAGCTGGTGATGAAAAAGAGGACACTGAATGTCACAAAAAAACAGAGAGGAGCTCGAAGTGCCTTATGATGATATAGTTGCGATATTCCCATGTACTGATATAGAGCTCACTGACATCCTTTGTGATATGAAAATGAAAGGAGCGTCTGATCCCAATGGTATACCAGATGAGGTAATACAATCATTAAGTCCCAACCGAGTTCCTTAAATAAGCAGGTTAATTAATGAATGCATTATCCAGGAGCACTTTCAAAATTGGCGGAAAATGGCAGAAGTGTTCATTACAGAAAAGAGAGAAGATAAAGAGCCCATACTTTCCAAATCATACTAGCCTATTTGCCTAATAAATGTACTTGGTAAGACCAAAAAGCACTAATTAATAGATTATCCTTCATTCTTTAAAACATTAAGGGAAATGGGTTGCCCAAGAATGTTATACTGCTGGCTTATGGATTACTCCAAAGATTGATATGTGACATTACCGAGTCCCACATCAACAGTTACCAAATGTAATACAAAAAGACACCCTCAGGCCTCTGTCTGCAGTCCTGAATTTTGGGACATTAAGTTAGAACTACTTCTCTCTAGATTACAAAGCAGTCAAGAATTGTTACATATGCTGATGATTTGTTACTTTTATTTCACACCAACAGTCAAGATTTGCTAGAAAATGAGGACAGCAAACTCAATGGAAACATGTATGAGTGGTGCTCACAGGTGTTACTGAAAGGAAAACTTTTTAGGGATCTATCAATTAAAATAATCCAGGATAGAATCTGAAAGCATACTATCAAAAGGAGTGCACCTTGACAAACACTAGCATTCAACATCCACAAAGAAATTATAGCAAGGAAAGGGAATTGTATCATTAAAAAAATTATTAAAAAAAATTAATAATATGGGACAAAGGTAGTTTCATCTCCCCCTGAATCTAATTAGACTGTACCATAACTCTATATTAACAGCAGTTGTGGGCCATGGTGCAAGTATTTGGGTACACAGGTTATGACTGGTCAAATCTTTTGCTGCAATATGAGAAGTTCAGTGAAGATTTCTGTTATGATGCTGTGAAGCCTTCAGCATGACATCTACAGACATCCTGACTATATTAACGGATCTATTGTCCACTGGGACTACAAATAAGAAAAGGGACTGTCATCTATTGGCTGAATGAGATTTAAAAAAATATATATGGAAGTCCCAGTGAAGTGGCAACAAAGCTAGTAGTAATAAATATTTTAATATTTGTTTAATGTAATGGTAGCAGTGATGGAATTCATCAGACATAGGAAGGAGAATGTTTCAGTTTGTTCCTGACACAACTGAAAGGCTTCAGATGATACATTTTGAACCAATTAGGGGACTTGTCCACTATCTTTCTGGGCATGGGCTGTATCCTATGTATCTCAATAGAATTGGTAAAAGAGCACCAATCAGGCTTGATTACGTCCTATTGAAATGTTCCCTAGTTGAAGAAATGGCAAGGACTGGTAGGCAGTTTTAAGACATAAATTAAGCTCTGATTGTGACATAATTAAGAGGAAAAGGTCTTTAACACCTTAAATCTTGTCGTTGATGCTGTCTCAGAAAGTACAAGGCACAACTACAGCTAACAGACTCTGTAGCCGAGATGACTTAAGGCCTGTGTATAAGTGCGGGGAACTGTATAATAACTTGGCCCTGTAACAGAATGAGTGAAGGAAGGTTGTCACAAGCATACCCAAGGAGACTGAGAAGAATCAGTGCAGTATATGTGATGCACTTTGATCTGTCACCATGCTGCCTGGAGGCAGCAAAATATTGCTGGACTTGATGGGGTGACCAATCTGGTATGGAAAATTGAGAGAAACTAGATACATTTCATTAGTAGTAAATTGTATGTGTGTCCATCTCTGACAACAATAAACAGAAATGCTAATCATATGTGTTCATAGCAGACATATTAATATTAGTGTTAGTAATACTAAAATAATTTTCAGTAGTAGTAACATTTGCTGAAGAAAGAAAAAAAATCTAGGCAGTGGTAGTAGTATTGGCAACTTTTTTGTTATAAATGTAATAGTCATAGTGCTTGTTATTGTACCAGTAGTATATGCTGTCAGAACACTAGTAATAACAACAGGTATAATCATAACTGTAAATTAGTGAAGATAGTTTGAAATAATGAAAACCTATGACTCTCTTTTTGTCACAATAAAGGAAGACCACGCTAAGGGTCAACAGAGGTGCCACAGGAAAACTGTAGGTAGCCATTCAAAAGTTAGAGCGGTAGTAACAGAAAGAAATAAAGAGGAGGAAAAATACTATTATCAACAATGTAAACTTAATTCAATGTTCAGAACAATAAACAAATCAAATTTAAAAAAGGAGGATAGTAGATAATAATAGAAATTCACATATATATAATTCTATATGCAATGGTCCAATGTTGTAATCAAGAAAGTGGACTGTTATAAATAAATAAATAATAGTGTCTTTTGCAGCTGTCATCCTCCTCCTTTTTTCTCAATCCTCTTCAATGACTGTCTGTCACAATCACCCATCACAGACATTAGTCTGCATTGTGACTTAGTGGATGATGTTTTCCCATTTTCCTAATATGTTGTATAAACCTTTGATATGATGTCTCTCAAAACACAGAATACTTCAGCTATTTTGGTTACAGAAGCACTCATCATACAAGCACCAACAATTCGCCGACATTTGAAATCACTTAGCCCCAGCAGAATGCACTCACAGCTACACAGAAAATTGTTCTGACCATGACTGACCCTTTCAAGATATTAAGGACATTACATTGCACAGGTGCCATCTGTGGTCAAATACAAAAGTGCAACCTGCAGACTTGGCTGGCATCTGCATTGTTTTCTCAGAGTGTTTCCATATTTTTATCCAACTCTTGTGTGAAGCAGATGCAAGGGAATGAAGTTATTAAGGACACAAAATTCTGTACTACACTCTTTAGGCAGAGTCATGGAGTTCAGGAGCTCTTAACAAGATCTTCTTGCTCCATTGAATCATTTGTTATAGCATTACTCCTGCAGTGCTACAGCTGAACTTTCTCCACCCAAACATATGTCCCTCAATGTGCAGCTACTTTCCTCATTCCATTGGACAGGTTCCTCCAGATTCCAGTGTCACTGTACACTTTCACTCTCATGATCTGTTTTGTAATGGCCTCCACCTCCCACTCTCTAGACAAAATGCTTTCTTTTTTACCCTGTTACATAAATTTTAGGAAATTATTGAAGCTTGACATTTAGTTACGATTTAAATCTTTGTTCTTCTTTTGACATCTAGTAACTTATGAAGTCAAGAATGAGTTACAGAAAATCACCACTTGATGTAGCAACTAGAAGAAAATCCTAAAAAAAGAAAAATCTTATGTGCTACATTCAGTGGGAAACCACCCCCCTCGTGGGACCATCTGCATTGCCACCAATGCTGCCCCCACCAGTCAGCCCACATGCCATTTGTTAGTTTCTTTCGTTAATCGACTCGACTGAATCGAGTTATCGAGTAATTGTACTTTCCTATGTAGCACACGTGTCTGAGTCATCATATTTTATACGTTTCTGTCTGGCACATAGGGATCAACTTAATGGCTTAGCTCTGTTGAACACACACCCTGACATTGATTGTCCTATTGATGGTGTAATTGACCAATTTGCCAGGAAGAATAGGCACATAGAATTCATCATTTAAGGAAGAGAACCACAATTGTAACTTTTTTTTATGCTGTCATAAGATGGCGTTGTCTTCTATATGTGTGCAATCAGTTTAAATAAAACTTTCTTAAGTTTTGGATGTGACTTGATTCTTTTTTTTACAGTGAAAGTGAAGGTAGCTCAAGATGTCTTTACCACCTCCTCCTCGAGGTTTTTCTGTGTCCGCCACTGCATCTAACACAATGGGTAAAGATCTTCCACACAGATAATATTAACAGTTAAAAAGCAAATAATTAGCAACTTTTGGCTGATTTAAAACTTTGTGTTGGACTTGTCGACATCTGCAGAAACTTTTCATCGAAGGGACAAAATTCAAAACTTGTCATTTTTTATATTACTGATTTGGTGAGCTTAAGAATGTGTTAGGCCCCAGGAACTAAATTTGACAAAAAGTGCTCCAAATTTGTTGTATCTTAAGAGATGAATACTTATCTACTTAGCACATTTATGGTAGATTACTTTGGTACCTAAATGGTAAGCATATTTCATTAGAACATGAAAGTACACCTCTTTATCTTATTAATATGAATGCAGATGCCACTTTTTGACTCAACAATCTGAAATTGCATCATCATATGACTAAATCCAGTGTATCCATTGAGTTATGACATAAAATTAGAAAATAGCCACACAATAAGAATTTATTCCTACTCCCATAATATTACAAATACAAATGCAAATGTTTTATTCCACCATTGAGAATATTTACATGCTATTGGTGTTGTCAGTGTTAATACAATAATAATAAAATATAAACTTTGACATGACAAATGTTATTAACTACAATATAATAATCCTAGATGGATACAATACACATTTGTGCATATATCTGTGGTGTCACTGCCAGACACCACACTTGCTAGGTGGTAGCCTTTAAATCGGCCGCGGTCCGCTAGTATACATCGGACCCGCGTGTCGCCACTATCAGTGATTGCAGACTGAGCGCCACCACACGGCAGGTCTAGAGAGATGTCCTAGCACTCGCCCCAGTTGTACAGCCGACTTTGCTAGTGATGGTTCATAGACAAATTACGCTCTCATTTGCCGAGACGATAGTTAGCATAGCCTTCAGCTACGTCATTTGCTATGACCTTGCAAGGCGCCATTATCAATTGCTATTTATCTTGTAATGCATGTACCGTCAGACCGATGTTCACCAATTATGGATTAAAGTTAAGTATTCCAGAAGCTACATACTATTTTTGCTGCTATAAAGACCTTGTCCTGTTCCAGACCTCACACCATCCTGCGTGAGCTTAAACGCGTGCCTTTCGGCTACCTGTCATAGTGGATTGGCTGTCTTGCCAGTCCACAACAATATCAATAACAACAAGAAGTTTCCTTAGAGATCAATTACAAAATAAATGAACTACATAGTAAAGTGAATGACAAATAAAGAATAAAACAGATAATTAACAATTAGTACATGAAACAGTAATAAAATAGTTGCACAGCATGGCATATGTATAGTTTGCAGTTAATTTATAATTCATTTTCATAAGGAAAGTCGGTCATTTGCCACATACTCAAGGAACTCTTGAGCAGAGTAAATTACTTTACTTTTGACCCACCTCAGAAGGCTAATTTTAAAATTATTTACTGGCACTGTGTGGGCATTTTCAGGTAATTTGTTGAAGTAGACAGGACCAAGATATTTGTAGCTGTTACATGTCTTTGCAAGCCTAGCAAATGGCATGTTAACTGTATGTCCACTTCTTATGTTATGGTCATGAACTGTTCTCCTTAAGTCAAATTTACTCAGACTCTCTTTAACAAAGACAAGACAGTTGTAAATATAAATGCCAGGTACTGCCATTTTATTCAGTTTCTTGAAATAATCTTGACATGATTCATATGGGCTAAGTTCTGCTATGCACCTTATGGCTTTCTTTGCCATTTAAACACTAATTTTGAGCCTATGGTATTGCCCCATAATAGTATTCCATAACTCAGGTGTGAATGGAATAATGCAAAACACGCATATAACAAATGTTCTTTACTGACACTGCTCCTCAGCTTGTACAGCAGTTATAGGGCATGTGCCAATTTACCACATATCTTCCCAGTGTGGGAATCCCAGCTGAGCTTTTGATCTATATGAAATCCTACTAATTTTACCGTTTTGTTATCATGACTGGGAGCATTCAGATTGAATACAATAGCTTCAGTTTTACTATCATTCTTCTGCAGTACATTTGCCTCAAACCAAGTAGTGCATCTCTCCATTGCCACTGCCATGCTGTTTTGCACATTTTCAAGATTGATGACATATCACATGTGATGAGTGTTGTGTCATCAGCATATAGCACTGTACCACATGATACAACTACAGATAGATCATTTATATAAATAATGAAGAGGAAAGGTCCAATAACAGATGCTTGAGATACGCCCTTTACAACTGGGAGACATTCTGACATCTGATTATTTACCTTAACTAACTGTTTTCTATTGTCCAAGTATGACTGTATTAGACATAAAGCATTCTCTCTCACTTCACCGTGGTAGAGTTTTTTTTATGAGAATATTGTGGGAGACCATATCAAAAGCTTTCCTGAGGTCCAACAGTGTTGCACAGATAATATCTTTCTTCTCAAAACAATTGTATATTTCTGCTACCATTATCTCAACTGCTTTGACTATATGCGTGCAGTATTCTATTATTTTTTCATATTATGGATATAAGTGATATTGGTCAATAGTTACCTGGTGATGCTATATCTCCTTTCTTATGTACTGGTTTAACTACAGATATTTTTAAACACTCTTCATTTAAAATTTTGTTGATTATTTTAGTCAGTGGCATTACAATTTGATTTCTGATATATTTAATAACATAATTTGAGAGACCTTAGTAATCCTCTGCTCTAGAATTACTGAGCTTAGCTATTGATTCATTGACCATATTCTCAGTTACACAAGTCCAGTGAAAGCTGTCTGTCTGCTTACGGTTCAGTAAGTGACTCTGCCTTACTCACATTCTCCATTATGCTGTTATCTGACTGACAATGACAAAATGCTCATTTAGAATATCAGGTGGAATTGGTGTCTGGTGTACTTTACCATCACAGTTAGTTTCTGTTTTAATAATTTCTCATGCAGCTTTGCATTTATTCACTGAGTTCAGTATATATGTATCATTTGCTTTGCACTTAGCTGTCTTGATTTCAGACCTTTAAATCTTTTTCACTTTCACATATATTTCCTTGTCAGTATTATTGTGGTTGGACCTATCATGATAGAGTAGCATTATGATTCTAATTCTACTTAGTTGTAGGGTGTACCAGCATTTTAGATTTTGTAGTTTGATGTAACAATTTGCTTTGATATTTTCTTGCAGCATTTAGGACAACATGCTTCAAAATTTTCGGTTAATAGTTCTAGAAATTTGTTAGAGATTCATTTGCACCTGCAGTGGTTGTTATTTTATCCCATTTTATTAAATGCAGTTTACTTGTCAACTTGTTTAGCTTCGATTCGTTAATTGGTCTTATAATTTTACTACAGTCTGTGGAAGTTTCAGTTGCTTTGCTGTTAAGAGTTTATCTTAGCCATAGTTTCTCATGATCTGAAATGCCTAGCTTGATTGCGTTGAATTCTGTTTTGTTTAGACGAAACTTAGAAATTATATTATCTAGACATGCTTCCTGTCTTGTGGATTTGTCATTTATGCAACTGAAGTTGAGGGATCTTAATGTATTTAGCAAGCCATCAATCTTTCTATTCTTAAACCTAATGTCTATATTGATATCAACATATATTAGTGTTTGTAATTTTTGTGTTTGAGTAGCAAAAATATCAGTTTCTCCAGAAGCTCCACAAACAGGTCTTCATTGTGTTTTTTAGGTAGGGGGGGGGGGGGGGGGGGGGGGGGGGATGGGGCAGTATACTGAAACTATTATAATTTCCTGGTTTGGCAACATTATGGCTACAGCTTCAAATTTTGCTTCTATGCACAGTCCACTTACATCTATAACTTCATAGATTAGAGTCACACTATTAACCTGAAACTGAAAATTAAAAGTCAGAATGATTGATAAAATCCTATGAGATAGCAGTAACAATGCCACATTAATAGGTCTTTAAGTGGAGAAACATGGAATAAACTTCTGAAAAGGCTTATTCAACTTTGACGTCATCTGTAACACTTTGTTTGTTTCTGGAATCTTCACGTCTGTTCATGTTTAAAAATATAATACATTTATTTCATGATTTGTATTTTTCATGTGGAATATGTGACATTTGCCTTCTTTATTTCTTCGTTGATAGTCCTGAGTGTTGACACACTGCCTTGTTATATTGGCTGAAAAATGGGGGGGTAGTTCAACACTGACTACTGTAAATGTAGCTGACAGTTGCACATTTGCTTTTCAGAGCTCTTTACTTTCACTGTTCACAACTCCACAATATTACACACAGTTATATGGTCAGCTTACTACTGGTTAACTCTTGATAAAACTCATTAATAGTTGCAGGCAAATGTCAGCATACTGCTACAATAATTTACTGTTGAACAGTATGAGTAATTAAAACCTAACCACACAGTTCTTGCAGAATAATATGGTACATGTGACACTATTGAACAGACACTGTCATTGTTCTAACACTCAGCCTATTTGTGTTACACTTATTTCATGGTTAAGTTGATACATTGTTGTTGATCTAATCAATACAGGTTTCTCATCTGAAAATCGGCTGTGGACTGACTGTCTCGGGACCAAAAATTGGGCCTTCATATATCCTCACGATAATAGACACTGGAACTACACATTGCTTAAGTTACAGAAATTACAATTAAAACATAACTCATTCAGTTAACTGAATACTTCGAAAACTTCCTTCTTTTTAACATTTTCTTCTCCCATAAAGGTCAGGCTGAATTATTTGTTTAAACAATGAAGTTAACAGATATAGTTGTGCAAACAATACTTTTGGCAAACCTAGTAATTATTTTGGAATTAATTAAGGGCTGGATTTGCTATCACATTTTCGAATAGAGCCAAATAAATATTTAAAGAATCCTCGTAGCTCTTCTTCCAAATTTTTATAATTAGTACAAAATTTATATTTGTTTATAAGCCAACAATAGAATTTAAGTAACAAAACAATTATTGATTTCACCCTACAACAAAAGATACTAACTAGGAATAGTCAAATAAATTAGGAAATTAATGACATACACAAAACTAATCACAAAATAAAACCTGGTGGTATATTCTTTAAGACTGAGGGCCAACCTTTCTCTTTTATGGAAATGCAAATTGTGCTCATGTATGTTAATGCAAAAATGAAAATAAAATGAATTTAAGAAGGCAGATGGCAAAACAAGAAATGAAGTAAAGAGATTCCAGCTTGCTACATCACAATCAGCATACCTGAAGTAGGAAAACATATTTTTTGAAAGCTATTTCTTTTTGGGATTGATTAGGAAAAATATAGCCCAGAGCTAGTATATGACTAGATTAATATTTCAACTGCTGAGTTTGAGATTATGTATGGATGTTAACACCTACAATATAGCATGGGTGTGTTTTCCAAGTGCACTACAATAGCTGTCTCATGTGAAACTGAATGCAGAATCAACAAGGGATTATGGGGTTCTCTTTTCCACAGATGAATCTTAAACTACAGTTGCGGCACAGAAGCGGCTCATGGGCCCCAAGGATTCAGGGCATCATATTATGACATGACATCACCTCTCGCACTAGGATGAAAGACCAGCTCCTCTCTGCAGTTCAGTTAGGGCTGAATGATAAAAAGGGCTGAATGAGGAACTGACAGAAAAAGATCAAAGACATTATTCTGGCATTTTTCTGAAACTGTTCACATCCATCTTAATTGTAGCTCAGCATTGAAACCACAGTAACACTAAGAACTGGCATAATTTTACATGAACAGAATCTGAACAAAGAAAGTCCAAGTTATGTAGTGAATGCTAAAGTTACAATACTTTTCATCTTGGGTGGTAAAGTTAAATGTGTAGTTCAGTGGAGTTGCAATGATTGACAGAAATTTGAGAGAATTCTTTAATGAATAAAAAGATTGTATTCATATTCCAGGAGGGAACAAGTGCCCTCCCCCTTTCCTGTTGATGCTTATGGCTGGACTGGAACCTGAGCCCAGAATGTTGCCTTTCAGTGTGCAGTTCTAGGTCTGAATCTCAGTCAAGCACACAGTTTTAACTCCACTAGGAAATATCACAGATGTGTGCACTTTGCTGAAGAGTGACATATACATTCTAATAGATACATGTGTTAGACGTTTCTTTAAAACTTTTTTTTTTTTAAGAATGGAGTATACAACAATAGAAAATCCATTCCTGGATAGAATATTTGTCTACAATTACTTACGCAATGTATTGAGTAAATATAAGAAAAGGCTGCAGAAAATGTGTGAGATCAACTGGATTTTTTATCACTAGAGCATCCTGTAGCTCTTCAAAGGTTCCATTTCCTGGTAGTTTCATATTTTTCTTCCTGTAACACCAAATCACAAAAAAGTTGAAACATCTATTGCAAAGATTTATGATAAAAACTAACAAATTCAGTGACGAACATACAATAAAACAATTTTTTTGTGTTGTTCCTTCATTGACAGTGGGCAAAGGACATTTTAAAAAGTCAGAAAATTTGAATGAGCATGGGTCACCTTGTGCTTTATTTCTGCATTGGTCTAAGGATATTTGTTTATTTACAGAAGAAGCTTGAAAATAAATGTTTATTTAGTCTCATACTCACTGTTCATTCTATTAAGAGCTCTCATTCATCACCTGTATGCCAGAATAGCATGTCAATGGAGAGAATGAGGTGGAAATAACATATATTTTAGGTAACACAAGAAACAGTGAATGTATGTACTACAGGGGTACGAAATGAGTTTTCAACGGTAACAACAATAAATGCCAAGATACTAGTAAATAAACATTGTGATTAGTAAGAAAAGCAAAAAGTCTAATAAAGCTTTACTCTGGCAGCTACAGGTTTTTCATTCCAAGAATGAATAAATGAGAAGAGGAGAAATGTTGTAATAGAACATTGTTAAAAGAAGAGTGAGGCAATTGTATGGATAATAGAATGTATTAGAAAGAGCGGTCAGATACTAAAGTAGGTCATTTCAATGAAAAAGATCCAAGTGAGTTAGAGTTATTAAATTTTTACCACAGAAACAAAAAGATATATAGAAGGGTGCTGACTGCAGCAAAAAGTCACATAATGAAAAAGTAATATATAATGCAGAGAATAAAAGCAAAGCAGTCTGGGATGTTATAAAACAGGAAATGAAGTGAATATAGTAGAGGGAAACACTCCACGTGGGAAAAATATATCTAAAAACAAAGATGATGTAACTTACCAAACGAAAGAGTTAGTATGTTGATAGAGATACTAACGAACACAAACACACACACAAAATTCAAGCTTTCGCAACCCATGGTTGCTTCATCAGGAAAGAGGGAAGGAGAGGGAAAGACAAAAGGATGTGGGTTTTAAGGGAGAGGGTAAGGAGTCATTCCAATCCCAGGAGCGGAAAGACTTACCTTAGGGGGAAAAAGGGACAGGTATACACTCACACACATACACACACATATACATCCGCACATATACAGACACAAGCAGACATATTGTAAAGGCAAAGAGTTTGGGCAGAGGTTTCGGTCGAGGCGGAAGTACAGAGGCAAAGATGTTGTTGAATGACAGGTGAGGTATGAGTGGCGGCAACTTGAAATTAGCGGAGGTTGAGGCCTGGTGGGTAACGGGAAGAGAGGATATATTGAAGGGCAAGTTCCCATCTCCGGAGTTCTGATAGTTTGGTGTTAGTGGGAAGTATCCAGATAACCCGGACGGTGTAACACTGTGCCAAGATGTGCTGGCCGTGCGCCAAGGCATGTTTAGCCACAGGGTGATCCTTCATAACCTCTTGGTTCATCCCTATGAAATCCCCAAACCACCTTCCCTACCCTCTGGCTCCTACCCTTGTAACTGCCGCCAGTGTAAAACCTGTCCCATGCACCCTCCACCACCACCTACTCCAGTCCTGTAACCAGGACAGTGTACACGATCAAAGGCAGAGCCACGTGTGAAAGCACCCACGTGATTTACCAACTGACCTGCCTGCACTGTGAAGCTTTCTATGTGGGAATGACCAGCAACAAACTGTCCATTCGCATGAACGGACACAGGCAGACAGTGTTTGTTGGTAATGAGGATCACCCTGTGGCTAAACATGCCTTGGTGCACGGCCAGCAGATAAGCATTGTTTATGGTCTACTAAGGTCAGGGCCTCATTTACAAAATCAGAGATGGCAATTCACAGAACTGCCATCAGTTACATTTACAGAAACTGTGCTGCGATTTTGAGCAGAGATTATTTTTTTCTATAAAATGAACCAACCTATCATGAAATATTTTTTCTAATATTTTAGAAAAGCTGGAGAGTAGAGAGATTGGTCTGTAATTTCTTTCCGCTATTATTTGACACTTTTTAAACAGAGGCACTTTTTAAACAGGACATTTGCTATTTTCAACTTTTCAGAAAAAATTCCAGTAGCCAGCGACGAATTACAAACATCTGCAAAAGGTTTTGCTATTATAGCCATCAAGGGTGCTATCAATTCCAGACGAAAATTTTTATTTCAGTTCCCTTATGACATTTGATACTTCTTTCTCATCCCTTAGTTAAACTGGAACTTGTTGTTTCCAAGCATTTGGTGGATGAATTTTGATAATATTTTCTGCTAATTCTGTAAAGTAAGAGTTAAATTTATTTACAACTTTTTTGGGTCTGATATTTTGGTTGAGTTTTCCAGCAAGTCAAAATTGTGGTGTTCTTCACAATGTTTTCCCATTTCTTTTCTTACTATGTCTCATATAGCCTTCATTTTGTTTGGGGCACTTTTTATAGAATTCTCGTTTGTCAGTTTCTTAGACATTTTAATGACTTTAAGAGATGCTTATATCTCCTACAACAAGCATCAAAATCTGGTGCTTTTTCTGTTTGTTTTGATGCTTTGTATAAAAATCTTTTTTTTTAAAGTGTTATCAGTATGGCTAGTGTGAGCAAATTACTTCTCTTATTTTTCTGCATTATTTTCTCTCTTTTTTTTTGGGGGGGGGGGACATAGTTCAAAGTAATAGCAGAAGATGTTGCTGAAAATATCAAACTTTTCATTTGTGCCTGCAATGTTGTAAACTTCTGCCCATGAAAAATGGGAAGAAGTTGACAACATTGCAGGCACAAATGAAAAGTTTGATGGTTTCAGTAACATCTTCTGCTATTACTTCTGTCTGGTTAGTAAATACAGGAAGGAATGTATCTTTTGTTCATTTTAGTTCCTAGCAACAGCTGATACAAACTGTTTCGAAAACTGACAATGATTTTTTAGTTCTACAGAAGTTATTTGTGTGCGTGTGATCCTCAGAGCCTGTATTGAAAGCTTTTGTATTTTATTGACATGGCTTATTTGCAGATATTTGACACCAATGTGGCTCTTATCAATGTTGCTACTTCTATTTTAGGCTTTAAATTAAAAGTTAAAAGAAGGTTCAAAATATCAGTTTTTGTTTTCTTTCTTTCAGGAAGCCAATATTAAAACCCCACACATAAAGAGATTTTTAACTTTTTTGTTAAGATGTGAAGGCAGGGTAGGTATATTGCCTGTTGGAGCCCTATACAAGCAAATAACAGCTACATTTTCAGCTACTAATTCAATTCTGGATGTCCCTAAAACTCTTTCTTTACGTAGATCTTTTGTTAAATGAATAGGTGCAGATTTTATACCATTTTTTATGTACATACAGCTTTCTCCATGGGTCAGTATAGGTCTACAGAAATAGCTACCTAACACAAAATTTTGCCAACTCAACATTTTTAGTTTTTCTTCTTCAACCCAATGTTCTGTTATGCAAGGTACAGTAACAAATTTAAGTTTAGTCTCTAGAAGAACTTGAAGTTCACTCACTTTATTTGTCAGTGACTGCACATTTTGAGGAAGCACTGAGAAATTTGCAAAGAATTTGGGATTTGAAAGTTACTTGTCACATTGTGCGCTGGTTTGCTTCTATATTGTTCCTTTTCAAGTTACAGGAGGCATCATGAACATTTATCTTGTGTATTTCCCCTTCTGTCTGCCTCTGACTAAAAAAAATCATTTGAATGGGCAAGTGGCACTACTTTCCCCCTAGGCACAGCAATTGATGCTTTTTAGGAATTAATGAAGTACCAAAACTTTAGAGAAGGCATCAGAGATGTTCTTTCGCTTTATTTTTAATTTGATTTCTATGAAGAAATCAAGGTGCAGCAAAAAATATTAAAAATGAAGAATTGTGAAATAAATATTATTTACTAATTAAGCATGTGCATGAGGTGAGTTGTATACAAAAGCATATTTTATGCAATTTGTTTTTAAAATAACATCAACCAGCTGAGTGTTATTGTTATGCAACCTGATCTCCACACATTTCCATAAAGCACCCATTCCCTTGCATCCATTGAAACATCCATGATGCAGTTATGGCAGATGATCAAAGCTATCACAATATTTTAAATTAAGCTCTGTATCAACACAGAAACAGATGAGAAATAAATGCTTGAAGATAAGTAAATTATGGAATTTTGTTAGAAAATGCAATATGTGCTTCTGTGATCACCATATCTCTACAGTGCTTAAAGACTAAATGACTCAAAGCAAGGTACCAAAGTTGCACAAGGTCCCCTGGGGAAAAAGCTACACTGGAGCAAAATTAGTTTATATGATTTTATTAAATGTTGAACTTACGGATATGGAGAACATTTCAGATGTGCAAACATTATTGAAATTGATATCATACATTGTTTGACTATGCCACATTAACATTTCAGATGCTAATTTCTCTTGAAATATTTTCCTCGATTAACTTCAGTGAAGACTAATGTTGGTGAAGAAAAGCCATTTTATATGTAAGAGATAATACATTAATTATGCATGCTCCTGACATTGAAAATTTTTTTCCTAAGTAGCACAAGTCATTCAGAAATGTACTGCAAAAATTAGATGCTGTTGTTCTATCATTTAGAACTGATTAATAGGCAATTCGTAGGGTACATCTATTCATAAGTTCACACTAACAGAAACATTAAACATTAGAAGATAAATAAGTGCACAAGTTGATTACAAACTTACTTTGCAAGCTCCCATAGTGTCTCATGCCTTACACTTCCATCCAAGTGGACATGAAGCTCAACCTGTGGAAAGAGTAGCTTCATGTAATTGAAAATCTATTATTAGAATTATAATTTTTGAATTTAATTGCACCAGATATGATATTAATACTTTGCTTTAATTATTCATAGAAATCTCATCTGTAAAACTTAAAATACTCAGATTTTCAACTTTCCACATTTCTGTTCATTCTGGGAGCCATTTTTTAAACTGAAAAGAATGGATTTCCAGTTTCATGCTTTTTAAAATTCCTTATTGTTTCCAGTCTCACTCATTAAAATACTGAAGGCTTAATGGCTGTCAAATTGATATCCAGCTTTCTGATGGTAATACTCCATAAAAGAATGTTTTGAACACTAAAGTAAAGAGTAAGCTTCTATTGAACACCTCTTCAAGTTTTATGCCTCGGTCGTTATTATAGTTTAAAATTGGTGCAAGTTGAAGCACTGAATGTGATAATGTGATCTGATGAAATAATTGTATCAAGTACATCTTATTAATCTGATTAAGACAGGTGTTTAATGTGGGTTAGTGCAGAGAGGGCATTGTGAGTAGCAAGAAATCATGTGAGGAAGAGAGGGAGAGTGGAGATGAGAGAGTATATCAAGATTAATTTACTAAAACCTAACTGATTATTGTAATAACTACATTGAGAGTTATGAATTTCATTTGAAGTGTGAAGAATGATGAGTTCCTCCAGGTCAGTATGCCTTTCTCACAAATAAATAAATGTACCAAGAAAGTACATGTATGAATTAGAAAGATACATGAATCAAAAGAATAGGATGAGAGGATGACACTTTAATTAAATGGATAGAGTAAACGGTTAGGTAAAATCATTATTCAACAGAGTGTTATCACATGGTGAGTACATAATAAATAGTGTGGAAACTTCAAAATTTGTATGTGTCAATACTGATGAGAATTTAAGCTGGTAAAAAGGCATTTTGGAACTCCTAAAACAATTTATTTCAGCCACATTTGCACTTGTAGTCATAACAAATGTTGGGGAGAGAAAAATCAGTAAGCTGGCATATTCTGCTTATTTTCATTCAGTAATGTCCTATGGACTAATGTCCTGGGATAAATAATCTGTAAGAAACAAGTCTTCATTGGTCAAAAATATTTTGTAAGAATAATATTTGGTGTTCATCCACAGTTGTCTTGTAGACATCTGTTTAAGGATTTTTAAATGAAATCATTCCAGTTTAGTCTGTCAAAACATTATACATTGCAATTGCAGTTTTGCACATGGTTATTTTCAAGTATTATGGAATGTTGTAACTCACTCAATAATATAAAGCTGTATCATGTTGTGTGAAGTAATGCACACACACACCCACTTGAAAGCCATGTGCATTAACACATGTTGTCATCTGCGAGAGTGCACCTCGAAAGAGCAATAATGAGAACTTCCAATAGAGCCCTCCATGGGCAAGTGCTTACCTAAACCCTGCCACACTATGCTCACACTCAGTTATCATGTTATTACTGCTTGCATACATTTGCCTTATCTTATTGTGTTCACTGTATGTTATGGTGACTGACACACATGCCACAGTCTAATTAAGTTGTACTAACATTCTTGGTTGTGTTGTGTGTCCAAGTTACAGCACTGTGTAAAAGCATTTGCATGTAGTGTTGTGAATTTATCTACTGTCCCATATACCATACATGTTAGAAAGTCGACGAAATACTGATATGAACACATAAGTTTAAATTTCATGTAGCAGGAGTCATAAATGGACGTAAAACTTCTATTTAAGGAACTGGGAATTTTGATGACTACTTCATGATATATTTATTCCCTCATGAAGATTGTTGTAAATAATCCACTACAGTTCAGAAGGAATAATGATGAACATAATTACATTACCGGAAGAAAAAAATGAGATTCATTACACCACATTGATATTGCTGTTAGCACAAAAAGCGGAGCACAATGCTGCATCAAAAAATTTTCATCACTTACCCAGTGATACAAAATGTCTGACAGTCAGAAAAGTAAAATTTGAAAATAAACTGAGAAAGTTTCCCTTGACAACTCCTTCTAATGCATAAAAGAATTTTTATTATTGTAATGTGTAAAAGGATGTGGGTACAAATTAGTAGCAAATGATGAATGGGACATGAAACTAACCTACTGATGTAATATTTTATTTCCTTATGTACATCATAGTCTGTTTGTCCTCCAGAGACTCATTTATGCCACACCGCAGTTCTGTCTTGTAGTGATTGCAGCACAGAGACACATATAAAATTTAAGCTTTCTATGTTTGTAGTCCAATTCTGTTGTCTGTGTGGCAAAAGGACTTACACAGTCAAGAAGAAGGATTACAGTAACATTAATTTTCATAGTGTACTGATTTTCCATTTTTCCAAAATACAGGTGGCTGATAGTGTTCACAGAAATCTTTAAAGTTAAAGTTACATATATGCTTATTGTAAATATAGTAAGGAATGTTTTGGTAGAATATAAAAAATTTAAGAGTAAAGGTGATGAATCACTGAAAAGTAGAAGTGCTGAGTTGTTGACAGGCATACACAGAAGAAAAAGAAAACTTGCAAACTTTCAAAATAAATCCTTTGCCAAGCTAGAGTACACACACACACACACACACACACACACACACACACACACACACACACACACCTATGCTCTTACAGTGTGACTCATCCTAGAATATTTGCTCAAGTGTGTGGGACCCATACCACATAGTACTAATAGGGGAGATTGAATGTATACAGAGAAGGGCAGCACAAATGGTCACAGGTCTGTTTAATTCATGGGAGAGTGTCACAGAAATACTGAATGAACTGAACTGAAAGACTCTTGAAGCTAGACATCAACTATCCTGAGAAAGTCTATTAACAAAGTTTCAAGAACTGGCTTTAAATGGTGACTCTAGGAACATACTAAAATCCCCTGCATATCATTCACATAGGGATCATCAGGATAAGATTAGAATAATTACTGCATGTAGAGAGGTATTCAAACAATCATTCTTCCTGCACTCCATATGTGAATGGAACAGGAATGAATCCTAATACGTTGTACAGTGGGATTTACTCTCTGCACAGTGGTTTGTGGAGTATAGATAGAGATGCAGATGTACCAACTGGATACACAATGCTGGGATTTCAGCAAGGCGAGTGGACTGGTGAGGAATGGGGTTGGGTTGCATAGAGGGAGAGACAGAAAGGAGGCAGGAAGAGGGGTTGGATGTGGATAGCTAGTAGCATGGAGGGAGTCAGCAGCTTTACTGGCTAGGAATGCAAAAGGGAGGCATGGCATAACATCTAGGTGTGTATTAAGAGCGGTTACAGGAAGGGAAAACTGTTGTGTAGAGAGTGTGGGGACAATGGGTTAACAAAAATACAAGATTACATACATTCTTACTATGAAGCAATACATAAACAAGCAACTGAGCAGTGTAAGGGAAACAGCAATGAATAGTACAAATGTGGTATTACACCTAGTATACTTTAGTTGACCTTATGTGATGTCTTCCAATTGTGCTAACCTGATTTTGGACTCTAGAGGTCTACAATTTATTATCCTTCCATAGAAATCAGTTGAAGTGATTGGTTTTCAAATCTACTCTGGCAAAGTATGTGCAGCAAGGCATAAATGCAGGAGTAGCTAAGCATTTCCTGTAGTCTGAAGTCATTATCTGGGTTCCTCAGTTCATTACTCACAATAGTCATTCTTTATATATTCATTCACTGAAAAAGCCTGCATTCTCAATCCATAGTTTGTAACAAATAATGAATGTTCTTTGGATGTATAGCAAATGCCACTGGTAACTACATGCCCCCATAGAAAAAGAGTCTTTCTGCCTCAGCATAAATGAGTAACTAAAGCTGCTATTGTGTCGTACAGTTTGACCAGTCTGTTTACTTCTGTGTTGGCAAGTTTATGGTTATACGTAGTCTTTTTGTTCTGTACTGATTTTATAATACTTATTTCTTACTACTGATATCAGTATATAATCTCATTTCTGGACTGTTCACTTACAAAATTCGGAATATAATAAAAAAAAGTAAAATAAATGTACAAATGTTAAAATTAAATTCTAGTTTATAGAGGTTAATTAATTGCTTTCATTTTTAATTTAAATAATTACTTAAATTTTTATCTGCCTCCGTAACTGAGTGGTCAGTGTGGCTGCCTGCCATGCAGAAGACCCAGATTCGATTCCCAGTTCTTCCAGCGATTTTTTTCCTCAGTGGGAGGACTGTTTTGGGGCACACTCAGCCTCATGAAGCCAATTAAGTGGCAGTTCCAAGATCTAAAAACCCAACAACAACTAGGAGAGTAGTGTGCTGATCACATTCCCCTCCATACTGCATGACAGACTGGTGATCAGTCAGGCCCAATTGGCCCACCTAGAGTCAGAACACAGAACTTTACTGGCCTGTGCCATCAGGTCTCTGGCAAACATTATCAGAGAGGCTTGCCATGAGTCCACAACTAGCCTGGTGTGGGCTCTCAGACATTAGACTGCTTATGATCGAGGAAGAGGACACATGGTGCACTGGAGTGCCTTGTGTAGATACCCAGCATGTGTAGTCAACATGTGGCCATGGCCACTAAGCTAAAAGGGCAGCCCTGAGTTGGGTTCATTGAGTGCAGGCTGTTAGTATGTCAGCCAACCCTTGGTGTTGTGCAGCACATAGGACGGTGTCCACATGGCCATTGGGGAATAACAAGCATTGAGTGCAGGCTGTTGGCCAATCATTACCTCAGGTCAGTGTACTGAATATGAAACTTGGACAGATGCTGTGGAGTCACTGGCTCTGACTGTAAGCTATCAGCTTGCCTTTCTATTTTCTCATTGCTGTGTATGGAGTGTTGCACCTGGGAATATTATCATGGTGCTCAGTTGAGGCTGCAACTGGTTGATCATATGTGTGTGACCAACATTGTTCTGTTGGTCATTATGGTTCATATAGCAGTCTTTTTTTCCTGTCTGTTACAACATGTTCATGTTGTTCATCGAGTTGTGTAAGTGTTGCTTGCTGTGCATGAGCTACTGTCCCTGTTAAACTGTGTATGATATTTCTTTGATCCCTCGTATAAGTGAGGGGGCCTGTTATGCAATCTCAAGCTTCATTCTCATTTTCCCTTTTAAAATTAGTGTTAAGTTTGGGTTATCATTTAGTTATCTATGTCTGTAACCAAGTGTTTCAAGTGGTGAGGAAGACTTTCATGTTCCATTGAGATGCTCCTCACTACTCCACTACCTGTAAACATGTAATGCACTAGTAGTGCTGAGGTTGTCTATCAGATGGTTTGTTTTATGTTGTTGATCTCAGGTTGTCACCATTTTATTCTGCATAGTTTAGTGTTCCAGCTGACCCAGTGTAATGTAAAGATTTCTGTGTGTGTTAACTTTTTTGAGGTGCATGCCACGTAAGTTCTTTTGGTGTACAGTTTACATGAGCATTAATTTTAAAGAATTTGCTGACTGCTCATAAATGTCTTTCACAGTTCACGAGGAAAAGGCACCACTGGTTGCGAAATTGCAGTTATTATAAATTTTTATAATGTGCATCACACATTACAGCCATATATTTTGCTACGAATTGCAAGCACAAAGATTTGTTGTGTTACAGTCAGATGAGTTCAAATGTGTTTCAGATCAAACTGTTGAAATCAGCCAGGGTGAAATCACTCTTACAATGATTTGAAAAGTTCTGGTTTGGTTGATATTAATAAATGATGAATTGAAATTTGTCCAATAAATCCAGCAGCACCTTCTACTCCCTGTCTCTCACATTCCCTGTCATCTCATTTACCTTTTTTTTTTTTTTTTTTTTTTTTTTTTTTTTAGTGGATATTCTGCAACTCTAATATGTTGACAGGAGCCATATGGTACCAAAATTGGGAAACACTTATTTTGGTGTTCCTTAGCAATATTTCAGAAAAGTATACTGTGCTGTTTTAAGTGTGGGAACAAATGAAGAAGTCTTGTGATGACAGATGAAGAGAAGGACATGATGAGAATGAAAACATAAGGAGGAAGGACAAAAGGAGTGGAGAAAAGAGAGAATGTACTAGACAGAGAAAAGGGTGTTCATCAGCAAGGATAAGTGCATAAATTGGGAAAGGAAATATCTGGCAAGAGTGGGAAACGTAATGAAATTTGAGGCCAGAGAGATGTGAGAGGGACAGAGAGTACAAATAGTTTAAGAGGATACGAATGTGGCTACAGGAAAACTAAACCACAGAGAAAGAATGGGTGGAGATTCAAGGGAACAGGGGTGAAGGTCAAGAGCGAAGAAACAGAGGAAAGATAAAAGGATGAAGGTAGGAAAACACGGTTGGAAGCAAGATGAGGGAAGAGAGTCAAGGACTATGATGGATTCTGGGAGGCAGAAAAGGAAGTCATATGTAGAAGAAAGAAGAGGGCCGCAAGAAATTTGTGGCAAGTTGATGTTGTCAGTATACAAATCTGAAACTAACTATATCAACACCTCTAAAACAGTAAATGAAGGAATTTGCAATTAGTCTCTATTTTAAGTTTCTGACCATCCAAATGAAGGCTTTCATTGTTGGAGTTTATTGCTTTAGATATTTGGCCAAGGTGTTAGGCATAATTTTCTTTCCAACAGTACTTTAAATGAGGACATCCTATGTCCATGTCTGTATACTCACTTTATAATACCTCATATTGTATTTAGGAAGCTGTTTTCTATTTTTTGCCAACATATGTGCTCTAAGTCTACTGAATAAACATGTTGCTGATCCACTGGGGCGAATGCTCATCTCAGGCCAAATATCTCACTTGTACTATTTGATGTCTGCAAATACCTGTGATCCACCTACTTAAAATTTACAAAATTAGTGTTTCAGTAGAAACTTCTTTTGAACAAAGGAAGTAATCAGTCTGACCTGTCCTTCAGTTTTACACTGAATCCTATGATACAGAATATTTTTTGTGATAAATGTTCCAACAATGTGCTGAAACTGCAGTGAATAATGAAAAAAAATGAGTCAGTGGTGATTATTGACCACACAAAATCAAAAAAATGTAATGGATTATGTATCTGTCAGTGAGAGCACTAGCAGCACAGATGACAATGTTTTGTCAGATAATACCCCCAGCCATACTCTGCTCCATTGGCTTACACCAAAAGCAGTGCTCCAGGCAGATGATGCACCCTGTGACTCCAAATAGGGGATGTGGCACCCACCAGTGATCATTGGGTGGCATTAGTGTACCCACACAATGAAACATAGGCAGACTCGTGTTTGTTCACAGGATGTTACAATGCTATGCTCGAGCCACATCAACAGTGATGATTCTTGCCTACTCCATACATTGTGGCAGGTTATTGTGTTGTCTGGATTCTTGTTTTCTGTTTATGTATGATTATACTGGATGTGGTTCTGTGAATTGGACCTGTCCTTTATGTGAGCTGTTCTGTCTTCTGTACAACAAATGTGACATGCACCACATCATTACAGTGTTAATGAGTTATGCAATCCAATGAGAGAACCTCATGGGCAGGGCAACTGTGAAATTATTGGCAGTCCAACAGAAATATACAGGTGTATAGAAAAATTCTGGCATCAACAGCCTGCAGCTCAAGAATAATGATATCAGCAGCTGATGGCCAAGCAACAGCAGAAGCTATCAATATTGTCAGCTATATTCTCAGCAACATCTGCAGTTCCACCATTCTTGTCATTTCAGTTGTCACTAGTTGCTGGGGAATGTATATGTGTTGATTACAAAATTATTTCACCATTTTCAGGGTAAACAATCCTGAGCTTCAAAAACCATTCCTTATGTTTTCATTGCCTCAGAACACAGCATGTCTTCTTAGAAAACTACACATCTTGGATGATCCTGGTAAGCTGGCAACCTCCAGGATCAGCGAAGAGCTTTCTGAATATTATAGTGGCAGAATGCAAACAATATTTTCCAGATCAGAATTCCACCACTGTCAGAAATTGAAATCTGAATCACACTACACCTGGCTATCAGATCTAAAATTACAGAGTCATCATTGCACTTTGTGTGTGCAAATAACACAAACAATTGTATGCTGATCCCTAATCAGGGACTAGGTTATTCTTTATGCATATGACAAAGAAATGCATACTCAGAGGCAGTTTTCAGATTCAACCATGGGCAAAGTTCTCAGAATTATGCAGTCTCAGATTCTCACAACAGATTAAAAAGCATTGGCAAACATACTCCGAAGTTTCCACATTGAGCACAACTACAACAGACAAACAACCAGATAAGCCAGTGACGCAGCACACTACATTTAAGAACATCAGTCATAAATTACAGAGCCCAATGAAGTACTCAATTGTGGAACAACATACATCATACATCCTAAAGTTTCTGAGACTGATTTTATTTCTGGTATACATTCAACATCAGTGCAGTAGCTACAGTGACAGCATGAACAAACAACTGAAAACAACATATATGCATTTGACCAACCAGTTGTGAGCAGGCAGTAAGCAGTGGACATGTGGCCATAGTGTGTCAGTGTTGTTGTGTCACAAATTGTGATGAAGCAACATCTCTCAATCAAGTGTTCAAGACAGTCTACAGAATGTTTTAAAGGAGGGCAAAGTGTGTGCAAAGTTTGTTATGTACATCCTAACTCCTGAACATAAACAATGATGTGTAGCACCTGATGCAGCTTGACTAAAATGCAAAATGAAGAAAAGTCTTTTCTGGAAAAGTCATTATCTTGGTGTTATGAATATGAACATACCACAAATGACAAAGTGCATAAACATCATAGACATTCAAGCCAATGTGATGTGTGAATTGAACAACATCCACAAGAAGGACTTTCCTGACCGTTTCTCATGGTTCTATAAACATTTTGTTCTGAAGTAAGGGAAAACTATGTAGAACATCAAAAGCATTCACTTTTCTCTATTTTTTATCAATCCAATCTTCAAATTTTTTGGCCTGGTGGGGTAGAAAAACAAGTTCTTTACTGCATTTTAGTATGTAGAATATTCCTCTAGCTATTTGGATCACGGCTCACCGAGTTTTGCCACCAATCTGTCATGAGTGTTTTGTATGGTGCTTGCATCATCAGTTTCCTAAGTATAAGGGGCATTCAGATGAAACCCAGTCACTAGTGTAAAGTAATGGTAACAATTTTATTAACTCAAAAATGCAGTTATACACAGTACACATACTCAAAAATAGTCACCAAAACTTTTGGCACATTTATCCCATTGCGACACTGGCCTGTCAGTTCCATCCTTGAAGAAGCTAGTAGGCTGCTGTCAGATCGAGGCCTGGACCCAATCACACACTTCGTCATCCATTGCAAATAGCTTGTTTTAGAGGTCCAAACACATGAAAGTCACATGGTGAAAGGTCGGGGCTGTATGGTGGATGTTCCAGCATTTCCTACCGAAACTGCTGCTGTGTTGTCTTCACCGCATTGGCTGTGTGTGGGCAGGCATTATTATGCAGAAGGATAACGCCTTTGAACAACATGCCTTGGCATTATGACTTGATGACTCATCTAAGGTTCTGTAAAGTGGCTTCATAAAACTGGGCGTTGATGGTGGTTGCCCATTTCATTTCATTTCATTTTATTATCTTCCTGTATATCATTTACATGATGTAGGAATTGTCACAACAAAGTTATCATACTAGTACAAGTACTACAGACATAATAATGGAATATCACTTTCAAGGAATTTTTTAAAAGTACAAATTTAGACATATAAATTAAAATTTTTGGCAATAAATTTACACACAATCAAAGTACTCATCTACGTCATAGAAAGTTTTGCTTAAAAGGTAATTTTTAAGCTCAGTCTTAAATTTTACTTCATCTATTATTGCCTTCATGTACACTGGCAGAGCATTGTAGACTTTTATTCCAAAATAACTTACATGCTTTTGGGTTTGTGTTGTCCTTACCCTTTCTACATACAAATTCTTACAAGTTCTAGTATTATAATTATGGCAGTCCTCATTTGTACGTAGATTTTTCATATGTGCTCTTGTACACAGAATGCTTTTAAAAATATACAGTGATGGTATTGTGAGTATTTGCAGTTCTTTGAAAAGGGGCCTACAATGAGTTCTTGGAGAGTTATGTGTTATGATTCGTATAGCTCTTTTCTGAAATTTGAAGATATCTGTTAAGCTTGATTTAGTTTTACCCCAGAACACTATGCCGTAAGACACGATGGACTGAAAGTAAGCAAAATACACTAGTCTAGTACAGTCTGTGCTGCATACTCTAGATAATATCCTCAATGCAAAACATGCCGAATTGAGCCTTTGGGATAAGTACTTGAGATGGTCTTTCCAGCTTAAGTTTTGATCAATGTGCATTCCCAAAAACTTTGTGGATTGTACACTCTCTATCTTCTTATCCATTAGTTTTAACTGGAGGTCCATATCTTGAGTTGCTTTGCCATACTGTATATAATTTGTTTTACTTAGATTAAGTGTTAACTCATTAGCATTAAACCAATGTTGAATATATTTCAGGACTATATCAGTTGTGATAGTTAATGATTTTTTATCATCACTTATAATTATGCTAGTGTCATCTGCGAACAACATTATTTTGGTAGAAATATTAGGATTTTTTATGTCATTTATATAAAGCAAGAATAATAAGGGACCAAGAACACTGCCCTGTGGGACACCTATTTCCAATTTCTTTGCATCTGAGACCCACTTGATTTTCTGATTTTTATGTTCTGCAATGATTTCTACTACCTGAGTTCTATCTTGAAGGTAAGATTCAAACCACTGCTTCACAACTCCCCTTACACCTATTGCCTCCATCTTGTTTAACAGAATTTTGTGATTTACTGTATCAAAAGCTTTAGATAAATCTAAGTTAATTCCTACTACACATTTTTCAGTGTCGAGACTCCTGACAATCTCTTTGGTATAGGCATGGATAGCCGTTTCTATGCTGTGGCCCGAGCGAAAGCCATGTTGATTGCAGTTTAGAAGTTTGTGAGCATCTAAGTAATTTATGAGTCTGGTTTTCATTAATTTCTCTAGAATTTTTGAAAATGATTGGAGAAGGGATATTGGTCTATAATTTTCTACCTTGTATGGATCTCCTTTTTTAAACAGAGGTCTAACCTTAGAGATTTTCAACCTCTCAGGAAAAACACCTTCACTGAAAGACAAATGGGCAATATGTACCAGGGGCTTTGTAATTTGTTTGGCAACTTTTTTTATTATTGACACAGGCACTTCATCCACACCTGCAGACATTTTTGATTTTAGACTCTTTATCACCTTTAATATTTCATTATCACTTGTGGGAGTTAACAACATACTACTGTCTACTTTTGGGGCTGTTAATTTCTCATGTTTGGTAAAGTTTTTACTTAATGACACTGGAACACTTAAAAAGTAATTATTAATGTAATTTGCCAGAGTTTCATCTTTTAATTCAATATTTTCACTATTTTTTAGTACTATTTCCTGATCCTTGAGGCCCTTACCTGTTTCCCTTTTCACAATTTCCCAAATAGTTTTTGATTTATTGCCTGATTTTCTTATTAATTTATCATTGCTTAGTAATTTTGCTTTTGTAATTACTTTTCTATATATTTTTTTGTAATTTGTTACATATTCTTTAAACTTGGGGTCAGTCCAACTTTTCAGTCTATAGTTAAGCATTTTCATGGTCCTGGAGGAATTTCTAATACCTGTTGTGATCCAGGAGTTAGCATGTGTATGCCCAAATGTGTTTGTTTTGACAAGTTTCTTAGGAAAACACATTTCAAAATTCAACATAAACAGGGAAGAAAAAACATTATATGCAGTGTTTGTGCTAGTTTGTAACAGTACTTCTGCCCATGATTGGTTAGTCAGTGTATTTATGAAGTGATTGCAACTATTTGTGGAGAAGGTTCTTTTGTACATTTGGTATGAACTATTTTTGGTCACAGGGGCTATGGAAAATTTAAGGATAAGTGCATTGTGATCAGATATTCCTAGGTCAACATTTATTACATCTATATCTGTGGCATCTATATTTGTGAAGATATTATCTATGAGACTTTTTGAAGAGTTTGTTATTCTTGTAGGGTTAGTTATATGTGGATACAAATTGAAGCTATGTAAAACATTCAGGAACTGATCTTTGGATGCACCTTCAGTCAATAAGTTGACATTAAAATCCCCACTTATAATTATTGTTGATTTTTTATGATGTAATATTTTGAGCAATGCCTCTAACTTATTTCTAAAAATTTCAGGATCACCACATGGTGATCTGTACACTGACATTATTATTAATTTGCTCTTTTGCATATTCAACTGTATTGCTGCAGCCTCAAAATGTTTTTCTTCATTCAAGGATTCAGTTACAGTCATATTTTTAACCTTTACTCCAGGTTTTACATAAATGCAAACACCACCATGTCTTGTTTCCTTCCTGCAAAAATGGCTTACTAATTTGTATGGAGAAATGCAAATATTTTCTAGTTCCAGGAACTCGATAAGCAGTGGGCCCTTGCAGTCAAAAAAGAAGGACATCATGACCTTACCAGAACTGGTATGCACGGCCTTTGATTTCTTTGGAGGTGGTGAAGTTGCACGTTTGCACTGCTTGCTCTGACGCTTGTTTTCAGGTTCAAAATGCTGACACCATGTTTCGCCACCTATGACAGATATTCCTCCTCACGATAACATTGCAGATGCCTCAAAGGCAGCAAAATACGAGTATTGCACTGTTCAGCAGTCAGTTAGTGGGGAACTCACTGTGCACAGTTTTTTCAAAACTTCAAATGTTGTTGCATTGTGGTGTGGGCAGTGCCCACGCTAGTACCCAGCAACCGATGGATATCGACCACTGTGGTTCTGCAGTTGTCCAAGACTAAAGCATTCACTTCTGCAACCATTTCTGGTGTGATGACATGATGAGCCTGTCCAGGATGAGCATAGTCTTCCAGTGATTTGCGTACCTCAACGAATTGTTTGCGCCATTCCACAACATATGAATGACTCAGACTGTACTCACTGTACACAGCCTTCATCTGTTGATACATTTCATGGCCTCCAACTCCCTCTGCCACCAAAAATCAAATCAGTCCTCTTGTGGTGTCACTGCCAGACACCACACTTGCTACGTGGTAGACTTTAAATTGGCCGCGGTCCGTTAGTATACGTCGGACCCGTGTGTCGCCACTATCAGTGATTGCAGAGCTAGTGCCGCCACACGGCAGGTCTAGTCTAGAGAGGCTCCCTAGCACTTGGCCCAGTTGTACAGCTGACTTAGCTGGCGAGGGTTCACTGTCCATACACACGCTCTCATTTGCAGAGACGACAGTTTAGCATAGCCTTCAGCTACGTCATTTGCTATGACCTAGCAAGGCGCCATATTCAGTTACTATGTCTTCTGAACAGATAGTATTGTGACTCATCTACCATCAAGAGCGACGTTCATCATTAATGGATTAAAGTTAAGTATCAAACTAATTATGTCCGCTTTCTGAATTCTCATTCCTTGTCATGTTCCAGACCTCACGTCAGTATAGTTCTTCCCTCCTCACGCCAGCCTGCATGAGCTAAAACGCGTGCATTTTGGCCTCCTCTCATAACACAACGTTGGTGGCGAGTGTAAAAACGGTGTTCTTATCTATACTGCCCTGATTTAATCGTGTTATGGCTTCGCCACAATCTCCAGATGTACTGTCTGAATTTTATTGCCTACAGAATCAGCAGACGCAGGCATTACTGGATGCCCTTGGACAGCTCATCCAGAGTCAACATGCAATGCAACACGATTCGGCAGCCTCCGCTCCACCGCTAACGCAGCCACATCAAGCAGTTGCACCGACCTTCAGACCTTTTGATGCTGCACTGGAAAGCTGGACAGAGTGGTCACGCCAATTTGGATTCCATCTCGTCGCCTACAGAACTGAAGGTAACGAGCAGCAGCCTTTTCTTTTGTCATCCGTCTGTGTGCAAAGCTATCGTGTGATAGTCAAATTATTTCCCTGATGCGACGTAGCAACTCTGTCCTACGACGAAATTTTGTCTGCATTAGATGCGTATTTCAAAGAATCAGTCAATGTAGTTGCAAAACGGTATACCTTCTTTCATACAAAACGTACGGCCAGTCAGACTAATTGGGAGTGGGTTGCAACCTTGCAAGGCCGTACTAGGGATTGTGCTTTTGAGTGTCAATGTGGACTCCCATATTCAGATACTATGGTACGTGATGCAATTGCACCGGGCCGTGCCACTGCCACCAGGCTCTCAGCCATGTGTGCTGTGCCGGCAAGCAAATGCAGTGCTCAATCATGCCCGCGGTGCGCTACTAAACATTCGCGTGAGAATAAGGGAACAGATTTTGAAACTAGTCAATCCCTCCCTTCAACAAGTGATGGACGTATTGGATCAGCAGGACATGCTTGACTTTGCTCAGGAATCATTTGAAACTTTGCCAGCTGTATGTCAGGTTAACCGGCCTGCCGGGTGAGCTGCACGGAGCAGTAAATAGCCCTTGCACCGGGCCGTGCCACTGCCACCAGGCTCTCAGCCATGTGTGCTGTGCCGGCAAGCAAATGCAGTGCTCAATCATACCCGCGGTGCGCTACTAAACATTCGCGTGAGAATTGCCCATCATGCCAAGCTGTTTGCTTTTACTGTAATAAAAAAGGACATGTTCGTAGTGTTTGACAGAAAAAGCTCAGATCGGAAACTCCAAACCATTCCAGGCCCTTTGCTTCGTGCTGGAATCAGAATCGAACCAAGGATACTCAGGCTTGCGAAACTTCGCCCATGGAAATTCATGTCGTTCATTCCACTCCGCCCAGTGCCACTCTCTCTAACAGTGACTGTGTTCATCCCACAAATAATGTGCGTCGACATCGCCGGAACTCCCGTCAAGTCGCAAGTGATTTTGTACCAGAATCAGTTCACATTGCATGAGACAGTCGCTCTTGTCGTCAGCAGGACAATAAACATTTTGTAGACTTGGACATTAACGACAAAGTGATACCATTCCAGCTCGATACCGGAGCTGCAGTTTCACTGATCAATCAAGACACGTACAAACAGCTGGGCACACATCTGTTGTGTGCCGCAAATGTTAAGTTAACTAGCCATTCAGGTCAAGGGATCCCTGTGTTAGGACAGTCCAGCCTTCTTGCAACATACAAAGGACAAACTAAACTTGTGTCATTTTACGTCCTTCATTCTTCTTCTGCAGTGAACTTGTTTGGTTTCGATTTATTTCAGTTGTTTAACTTGTCTATAGTAAATCAGGTCCTATCAGTGAACCAGACTGTGCCTTCAGACAGTGTTTCTCGTCTATGTGAAGAATTTGCAAACATTTTTGCACCGGGCCTCGGTTGCGCTAAGAATCATAAAGCACATTTGGAACTGAAAGTAAACGCGCAACTGAAATTTTTCAGAGTGCGCAATGTTCCCCACGTATTGCGTGATGAGGTTGCAAAAACATTACATGGTTTGGAGTCACAAGGTGTAATTGAACGTGTGCAGGCTTCTCTCTGGGCATCACCCTTAGTAATTTTGCCAAAACCTTCAGGAAAATTGAGACTTCGTGTGGACTTCAAGGCATCAGTGAATCCACAACTAGTGATTGCAACTTTTCCTTTACCCCGCCCGGAAGATCTTTTTGACAAACTGTGCCCGGGCAAATATTTTTCAAAGTTGGACCTAGCAGATGCGTACTTGCAAATACCGGTGGACAAAGAATCCCAGCATGTTTTGATGGTTAACTCGCATCTTGGTTTGTATCAATTCAAATGACTGCCATTCGGGTGTGCATCCACCCCTGCATTGTTTCAGCAATATCTACAAACTGTTTGTGCGTTGGTCCCTACTGCAGCAAACTATCTGGATGATATTGTGATCTCCAGAAAGACGGAAGACGAACATTTAGCCAGTCTCAGAAGATTATTTCAGGTCTTGCGAGAAAATGGTCTTCGCTTACGGAAGGATAAATGTGTGTTTTTTGCTAGTGACTTGCCATACCTGGGACATGTACTCAATGCCCAAGGCATACATCCCAGTCCCACACACCTCCGTGCCATACAAGACTTGCCTTCGCCGCAGAATTTGAAGCAGCTACAGAGTGTGGTGGGAAAAATAAATTATTATCACAGATATGTGCTGCATGCCTCTTCCTTTTCGGCTCTGCTTCATCGCTTACGCCGTAAAGGTGTTCCATTCATCTGGACAACGGAATGCAAACGCGCCTTTCGCCGGTTGAAATCGGCGTTGCTTTCCAATACTTGCCTTATGCCATTCGATCCCCAGAAGCCCCTTTTGTTGATGGTGGATGCATCGGATTTCGGGATCGGTGCTGTGCTCGCGCACAAAGATGGCTAACACGATCGCCATATTGTCTTTGCGTCCAAATTGCTCTCGTCTGGGAAAGAAACTGTTTACAGATCGAGAAAGAAGCATTGGCTCTCGTATTTGGTATTACAAAGTTTCATGACTTCTTGTATGGACGTCACTTTACCATAGTCACAGACCACAAACCTTTGACATCGCTTTTTCATCCGAACAAGCCTGTAGCTCCACGTACAGTGCAGAAATTCTTTCGCTGGTCTATTTTTCTCTCGCAGAACCGCTACAGTATCTTGTATCAGTCCACTGCTAAGCATGGAAACGCCGATGCATTGTCCCGTTTGCCTGTTGCTGAGGATAGGGCATTCGATTCCTCCAAACTTGCTTGCATGTTCGTTGATTCGGAAACTGATGACGTGGTTGAATCATTTCCGATTAATTTTCGTCGTGTAGCTACAGCCACAACTGCCGACCCTGTCCTTGCTACTGTTCTGCGTTTTGTTGCTATGTAATGGCCCTTGTCAAAGTCATGGATCGAGGACCTGTTGGTTTGCCGATTTTTTGCTCACAAGGAGAGACTTTTTGTTCGACGTGGTGTTTTGCTGTTGCATTCTGATAACGATAAGTTCAGGGTCGTGGTCCCACTTCGTTACAGTCCTCTGTCTTAAAGCTTATCCACCAAGGACATTGGGGTATAGTGAGAATGAAACAACTTGCTCGTCAGCACTGTACTTGGTTTGGAATCGATGCCACGATTACGACTATGTGCTCTTCTTTTATGGTGTTTGCTGAACAACAATCAGCACCACCGCAGAAATTCTTTACATGGCCAAAAGCCACTTTCCCTTGGCAACGCTTACACATCGATTTTGCTGGTCCATTCTGGAATGCTCGATGGTTGGTTGTGATAGATTCATTCAGTAATTTTCCTTTTGTTGTCTGGATGTCTTCCACGACATCATCTGCCACCATCCAAGCATTATCTGCTATCTTTTGCACTGAAGGTCTTCTACCGACAATTGTTTCCGACAATGGACCACAATTCATGTCCGCAGAATTTCAGTCATTCTGCAAGGCCACTGGTATTCAACATCTGACGTCCGCACCGTTTTCGCCACAGTCAAACGGTGCCGCTGAACGATTGGTCAGGAATTTCAAGTTACAGATGTTGAAGTTGAAAGAGTCACATTCTCGGGAGGACGCGTTATTGCTCTTTTTGTCTTCGTATCGCTCTCAGCCCCGAGATGGTCGCTCGCCGGCTGAGTTGATCCACGGTCGCCATCATCAAACGTTGATGTCTTTACTACATCCGCCACATCAGGTTCCTGTGCAGCGGCAGACACCTGCTTTTGCCCCAGGCGACGTTGTCTACTACCGCCACTATCGAGGTTCATGGCATTGGCTCAAAAGGCACATTCTTTGCTGCCTCGGATGCACTATGTCTCTGGTTTTGGGGGCCTCTGGTGAGGTGCGCCAGCATCTCAATCAGCTTTGCCTCCGTCATCGCACAGGATCTGCCGCTTGCTGTCTGCTTTCAGGGACGGTGCCGTGCGGTCAGCACCCCGGGGACCCATCTACTGGCTAACCTCAGCCCCAGGTGTTACTGACGCTGCCTTCCATTTTGCCCCATGGCGATGTGCCGCCACCGCTGCCGCCTGTTCTCCCGCGGGCGACGCCCACAGTGGACGCGTCGCTGCAGCCGCTGGGTGCCCCCCTGTGTCACACGCCGCCGATCGCTCGCAGGGACCAGTTGTCCTCCGACATGGAACTCTTGTTCGCTCCAGACCATCTGTCGTCTTTGCCTGTCGGGTGCCCCGGCCCAATGGAGGTTGACCCTTTGGCTCCTCCTGTCTCTCTACGGGCGCATACACCACATGTTGACGTGCACCCTGGAGTAGGTTTTCAGGCGTTCCCTAGCTCCCCGTGGTCCGAATGGCAGGGTGCAGGTGGCACAGCCTCGCCTGTTGTTAGGCTCCCCACCTCGTCGCATATGTCAACATGGGGTCCTCCCCACAGCAGGTGGAGGCCTTATACCACAACCATCCGCCAATTTGCGTGGGAGGAATGTGGTGTCACTGCCAGACACCACACTTGCTAGGTGGTAACCTTTAAATCGGCCGCGGTCCATTAGTATACATCGAACCCGCGTGTCGCCACTATCAGTGATTGCAGACCAAGCGCCGCCACACGGCAGGTCTAGTCTAGAGAGACTCCTTAGCACTCGCCCCAGTTGTACAGCCGACTTTGCTAGCGAGGGTTCACTGTCTACATACGCTCTCATTTGCAGAGACAACAGTTTAGCATAGCCTTCAGCTACGACCTAGCAAGGCACCATATTCAGTTAAAATGTCTTCTGAACAGATAATATTGTGACTCATCTACCATCAACAGCAACGTTCATCATTAATGGATTAAAGTTAAGTATCAAACTAATTATGTCCGCTTTCTGAATTCTCATTCCTTGTCATGTTCCAGACCTCACGTCAGTATACTTCTTCCCTCCTCACGCCAGCCTGCGTGAGCTAAAACGCGTGCATTTCGGCCTCCTCTCATAACACGGTGTTGGCTCTTCTGCCAACACAACACCTCATTGTTCCTGCTTACTCACCTGCATGTTCAGTAGTGGTTGATAACTTGTGCAACCACCTTCTCTCTGGCGTGAAACTGCACTGGTGCTATGCAAGATCAAACTGTGCACACGCGTCAGTCTCTCAACCAATAGATCGCACCACTATGCCTGCAGCTAAATAATGCCACTCTATATGTAAGGCAAAGGTAGGTGTACTAACCAGGTTTCGTTTGAATAAACCTCACAGTTTAAAATCAGATTCTGTTATGAGAAATGTGATCACATTTGTAGTTTTTGTAATACTTGCACTTTTCACAAAAGCAAAAAAGCCACACAATAATGATTCAGTGAATAAAATTCAGATGTTAATAAACCCTGAAAGGGCAATCCACAAAATAGTTAATAGATTTACAAATCTTAGAGAAAACAGTAGTATTAAAACTTGACACGTGAGCTTTTGCACCACTAAGTAATACTTACATAGCTCTTGGATCACCTTCATTACAATTATTTGCCAATAAAGTTATGAGATACAGTGGATGTGAATTACAGATGTGAGGGAGATTGCTGATTGAAGTTTCCTGTAGGCGACTTTCTTTTTGTCTGCAGTCTACTGGACACAGACAATATTTTTGGCCTAGGTGATTTCAGTCATTTTGGATTCTCAGTTAATGTTAAAATCCACATAGTGCCCACTGAGACTCCATTCCAAACAGTTTATTAATTATGTACAAAACTCTCAGATCTTTTTTCCTATGTGGTTAGGTTGCGTAAAAGATGTACAGACTGTGGTTCATGTCAAATCGACTGCAGTTTCCATTTTGCCCAAGCCTGACCAAATCTCATATCCTATGTGACAGAGTTGAGGTTGAACCTGACCGCCTTCAGGAATAAAATGATATTATGTCTGTCTCATCTAGTTCCTAGATTCTCTGTTAGTAGTTGTTCAGACAGAAAATGACCTCCTTAGACTCTGGGGAGATTTCAAACAGTAATGTCTCAAGTTGTTGTAGACACATTTCTGTTCCCTTTATTTTCAAGTCTAAAAGGGTGTGAATGCTTCAACAAAGCTGGTGTGTCCAAAGCATATTTATAACTTCCATTGCATACAGGTTTTAATTTTAAACACATCTAGTGACTCATATGACTTTCATTGCTACCTAGAACAGCTGATCCACATCATTTCTGTGTGCTGCAATCATCTTCACAATATAATTGTCTTGGGGCTTAATACACACAAACATCTGCAGAATCTTTGCATGTTGTTTAGTACATTGCAGAATGCAGGCCTGAAATTCAGTCTAAAGAAATGTCATGTTTTCCAAAGTGCAATGGAGTATTTAGGTTTTATAATCAGCAAAAAGGGTTTCTTCAGTAAAAAGGGTATTCTTCCCAACTAACAGTCTGTAAAAGCCTTTGACAGCACGTGTCTTCTTCACAGTTTGAAGGAGCTACTATTATTCATGACAAAAGTAAACTATTATGGTAAGTTTATTGCTGATATAGTAAAGATTCTGCTCTCCAGTGATGCACTTAAGAAGAAAGGCACTAAGTTTATATGCTCATTTCGGTGAGATGAAGCATTTTACACTCTCAAACAAGAGTTATAGTCTGCACCTTGTCTTGTCCTGTACTCCCCAGGGAAACCATTGATACTAGCTACTATTGCACCTCAACGTGCATAGGGGCAGTTTCGTCACACAATAGGAATGATAGCTGTGAGCACCCTACTACATACATGTCCAGGACTCTAAAAGCTCAGCAGAGTTACGCACAAATTAAGAATGAGTAATCACAATTATTCTTGCTGTACACAAATTTAATACATAGTTCTAAAGTGTGAAGTTTCATCTTGTGACAAACCATAAATTTCTGTTGGCATTGTTCAGCCCACAATCTTCTTTGCCAGGTAAGACAACTCAACACTTACAATGGTGGGATCTGTTCTTATTATCATATAACTATATTGGTATCTGTTTGTATTATCATATAACTCTGTGTACACTGTGTACAAGCCTGCTAGCCATCATATCAATGCATATGCACTGTCTAGGCTTCCAGTTGGTCACGACCCTGACTCTGACCACCAAGAAGCCAAACATTTTAAGGCTGACACACCGTCATGCCTCAGTTATGGTAGAGTCATGCCTCAGTTGTGGCAGAGTTAAAGAAGGATGCCATGCTTCTACAAGTCTTGAAATGAGTGCAATTAGGCTGGCCTGACCACCTACCTGCTTGTTCCAACAAGAAAGCTAATTTTTCTTGAGGTGTTGCTTAACTGCACAAGATGGTGTGCCACTATTTGGCATGGAAATGAGTCAGACCGGATAATTGTTCAGTGTACCCTCTGCAATAAGGTGTTTTATTTATTTATTTACTTTTTGCTTTGATTTTGGGACCCCTTTCTAAGTTCAGTATGGCAATCATCACTGAACTCATTTTTATAATTCCCATATGCGAGGTAATCTTGTTCGAATCTTTCCAATTGGAGGTCTGCCAAGAGAAGTAGTAACAAACAACAGTCCCCAGTTCACATCAGCCTCTGTGACAGTGTCTTGTGAACAACATGATATCCTGCACGTTACTGCTCCCTTCTACAGACAATATAATAAACAGGCAGATTGGATGGTTTGAACTGTAAGGGAAAAAATGAAGACAGGTCCAGTCAACACCCACAGAGAACACACTAGCAATATCTCTAAGTACCTACATGTCCACTGGAAACAGTTGAGCAGAGCCCCTGCTTGGCAGAGAGCTATGGACTGTCTGCCTAGTCCAGTCATATTAGCATGACCAAGGACCATTACTCTGTCATGTCCCTATGAATGCTACAATGTGGCTCTGAATGTTTGCCCCACACCATGCTGAGCCCTTGAAACAGTCACCAGTTCCCTGAGAGGCATGTCTACTTTATAGACACTGGCTTAAACTGAGAGTGTCATTCTAGGTAGTAACTCCTCAATGATATATTGCCAGCATAAAATTTCTGAAAATTTCTGATGAAGATGGTGTATGTGATATTGACTGCTCTTATAATGATGATGATTTTGTGCCAGACACTAGTGAAGATGAAGGTCACATTGTGAATAAGCCAGTGGTGTTAGATGAGAATGCAGTTGCTGCTCCAATTCAGAACACACCTCAGTTACATGAGCAGGTTAAATCAAGTTCAGTTAGAGTCGGAATAATATGGGAAGTTTCCAAATCATTGTTACTGTTATGTAAAAGAACCGAACATTCTGAAATAGCAAGGAAGACTTATCACTTTCAGGACTGACCACTTTCACCTGCTAATGAGCCACTTACTCTTTTCTCATTGATTTTCAAATTCTTTGCAGTGAGTTGAAGCTTTCACTTTTGAAAAGAATATGTGTTTCAAATTGTCAGAACTTACTAAATAAAACTGTCAGACTGTCCCTGAAAACATTATTTGTACAAAAAGTACATGAGAGGATGGTCATTGGACAAATACTTGGGCCTTCATTTATGAAGAATTCAGGAACTTCTCAGATTCCTCTGTTTCCATGAAAAATCTGCCATAGTTACCTGATGATACCTTAGTTCTTCTGCCTGAAATTTTGGAGAACTTCTCTGGAAGCATGGGTAACCTACACCATACACAGCAACAAAGTATCGCACAAAAAGTAAGATGTTCATTCTGCAGTTAGCAGATGAACTGTAGAAAGGAAACTGGAGAGAGAAAAAGTTCAATGCTGAAAACATCATGGAGCACAATAGACAGAAGATGAAGCTATAGCTTAAACACTAATAAAGATGAGGTAATACACCAAATTGACCAGTGACCTCTGTGGAATGTGTTACAAAGCAGTGTGTGGAAAATGTGTGCGTAAATTAGAAATCCTGTAGGCAATATATGTTTAAAATGGAAGAATGACTTTAATAAACAGTGCCACAAAGTCCAATGCTAATACACGCATCTAAAGAAATAGTTTAAAAACAAAGATTCCATGACTTACCAAATGGGAAAGCACTGGTAGATAGACACAATAAAAAAACACACAAACACACACACAAAATTTCAAGCTTTCGCAACCAACAGTTGCTTCGTCAGGAAAGAGGGAAGGAGAGGGAAAGACGAAAGGATGTAGGTTTTAAGGGAGAGGGTAAGGAGTCATTCCAATCCCGGGAGCGGAAAGACTTACCTTAGGGGGAAAAAAGGATGGGTATACACTCGCACACACACACATATCCATCCACACATATACATATACATATATTCTCTTTTATTGTGTCTATCTACCAGTGCTTTCCCGTTTGGTAAATCATGGAATCTTTGTTTTTAATATATTTTTCCCATGTGGAATGTTTCTTTCTATTTTATTTATATCATTAAAGAAATAGTTTGATGAATAAACTCAGAAGAAAAACATGAGGAACATGTATATAACTTGTACTATAACAAAAAACTACACTCCTGGAAATTGAAATAAGAACACCGTGAATTCATTGTCCCAGGAAGGGGAAACTTTATTGACACATTCCTGGGGTCAGATGCATCACATGATCACACTGACAGAACCACAGGCACATAGACACAGGCAACAGAGCATGCACAATGTCGGCACTAGTACAGTGTATATCCACCTTTCGCAGCAATGCAGGCTGCTATTCTCCCATGGAGACGATCGTAGAGATGCTGGATGTAGTCCTGTGGAACGGCTTGCCATGCCATTTCCACCTGGCGCCTCAGTTGGACCAGCGTTCGTGCTGGACGTGCAGACCGCGTGAGACGACGCTTCATCCAGTCCCAAACATGCTCAATCGGGGACAGATCCGGAGATCTTGCTGGCCAGGGTAGTTGACTTACACCTTCTAGAGCACGTAGGGTGGCACGGGATACATGCGGACGTGCATTGTCCTGTTGGAACAGCAAGTTCCCTTGCCGGTCTAGGAATGGTAGAACGATGGGTTCGATGACGGTTCGGATGTACCGTGCACTATTCAGTGTCCCCTCGATGATCACCAGTGGTGTACGGCCAGTGTAGGAGATCGCTCCCCACAACCATGATGCCGGGTGTTGGCCCTGTGTGCCTCGGTCGTATGCAGTCCTGATTGTGGCGCTCACCTGCACGGCGCCAAACACGCATACGACCATCATTGGCACCAAGGCAGAAGCGACTCTCATCGCTGAAGACGACACATCTCCATTCGTCCCTCCATTCACGCCTGTCGCGACACCACTGGAGGCGGGCTGCACGATGTTGGGGTGTGAGCGGAAGACGGCCTAACGGTGTGTGGGACCGTAGCCCAGCTTCATGGAGATGGTTGCGAATGGTCCTCGCCGATACCCGAGGAGCAACAGTGTCCCTAATTTGCTGGGAAGTGGCGGTGCGGTCCCCTACGGCACTGTGTAGGATCCTACGGTCTTGGCGTGCATCCGTGCGTCGCTGCGGTCCGGTCCCAGGTCGACGGGCACGTGCACCTTCCGCCGACCACTGGCGACAACATCGATGTACTGTGGAGACCTCACGCCCCACGTGTTGAGCAATTCGGCGGTACGTCCACCCGGCCTCCCGCATGCCCACTATACGCCCTCGCTCAAAGTCCGTCAACTGCACATACAGTTCACGTCCACGCTGTCGCGGCATGCTACCAGTGTTAAAGACTGCGATGGAGCTCCGTATGCCACGGCAAACTGGCTGACACTGACGGCGGCGGTGCACAAATGCTGCGCAGCTAGCGCCATTCGACGGCCAACACCGCGGTCCCTGGTGTGTCCGCTGTGCCGTGTGTGTGATCATTGCTTGTACAGCCCTCTCGCAGTGTCCGGAGCAAGTATGGTGGGTCTGACACACCGGTGTCAATGTGTTCTTTTTTCCATTTCCAGGAGTGTATATTAAGTGACTGTAATTTATAATAAATACAAAAATAACAAAGTGCTGAAGAATGAATAAAATTTTTTTGCAGAAATTAACAAATAAAAATAATCACATTGTTGTGTAAAATTCTTGATTAGCTGTTTTAAAGTTCATCTCCTAAAGACATTTGGATATAAGATTTCCTTCCACTAACAGATTTCATTCCTCTGCATGTTCTCCATATCCTTTGACTTTTCGCTGAAAGACAGGAGCCATTTAAATGATTAGGTTCTCTCTCATCTCTTTGTGACAAGATGACACAATCTACTGTCTGCATTCTCAATGCAATTCTTTATGTAAGTGCAGTTGTAAAGTCCTTTTAGAATCACCCTATACTTTCCATCTCTATTTTGGCTCGAAGAAAACTTCTCAGGAATGAGAGGGATTGCCATGCTTTTGACTTCTCTTTGGCTGGAAGACAGGGCAGCTGAATTGGAAGACTTGCCATCTGTTCAACTACAGTATCACTTGTAGAAACTGCAGCTACATCAGAAAGATGTAGTAGGTGAATATGGATTGGGGATAAGGAATGAAAGAAGAAGCCGCCTGGTAGAATTTTGCACAGAGCACAACTTAATCATAGCTAACACTTGGTTCGAGAATCATAAAAGAAGGTTGTATACATGTAAGAAGCCTGGAGACACTGACAGGTTTTGGATATATTATATAATGGTAAGACAGAGATTTAGGAACCAGGTTTTAAATTGTAAGACATTTCCAGGGGCAGATGTGGACTCTGACCACAATCTATTGGTTATGAACTGTAGATTAAAACTGAAGAAACTGCTCATTTCCTCCTCCCTGTAGTCTCTCCATCCTCTGCACCCTTCTCTCTACCCAACTCTTTCTCCCCTGCCTCTCTCCATTTCCTCCTCTTTCCTTTCACTGTCCAGGTCTTCCTCTCCCCATCTTCTGTTATTGCCGTTTCCCTCCCTCTCTGTTCATTTCCCCCTCCCCACTTCTGCGTGCCTATCCTTGTCCATCTCCCTCTTCCCCTCTCTGCTCTCTGTCTGTCATAAGCTCCTCCTCCTTCTCTCTCCACATCATCACCTCATCCCAATAAGAGACATGTTGTTATACTCCCACAGCATAGTTTTCCAGATCATAACTAAAACATGTACCAAATTTGGTCAAAATCATTCCAAGGGTATAGGATGAGCTTTTCACCTGTGGATTTGTCCATGAACGCACATATCAAGTATATTTAACATATTTCACATGTACTTGTTCACACGGTACACCTGTATCTCTAGTGAATGTCGCCCTGCAGTTTCACTTTCATGCAGCTCATTGTTTATGACATATCTCCTGAGATACATGGCATATTGTGATATAGTTTTGCAGGTACATCCAGTGGTATATGTGGCTACTATCTGTGAAATGTGTTGTGAATAGAGTTAGTAGTCAAGAAGTAATAAATTAAAACTTCATGCATGATGCAGAAGTTTTTAACCCATTTCAATGTTTATGTCATCATATGTCCTCAACTGTGTGTTGCACAGCGATATATTTTTCTAGGTACATTTAGTGGCATATGAGCATACTGTCTATGACATATATTGCGAATAGAATTAATAGTAAGGAAGTAATAAATCAAAACATCATGCATGAGGCGACAGTTTTTCATACATCTCAGTATTCGACATCATATCTCCTGAACTATGAGTCGTATAATGATATAATGTTGCTGGTACATCCAGTGGTGTATATGAATATCATCTGTACAATGTGTCACAAATAGAGTTAGTAGTAAGGAAGTATTAAATTAAAATGTCATTCTTCATGTGGCAGTTTCTCTGCAAGAACAGCGAAAATATATTAAGGAATAAACTTTTTTTCATCATTTTGTGGGAGCGAGAAAAAGTTTCGTAAGGTTTGAAATGATGTGTAAAGTTTGTTGCAAGTCACTAAGTGCTATTATTCTCAGATACTGGATGAATCAATTGTAGGTATTTGCACGCCATGGGTTACACTGCTTCTTCACCCCAACCTCTTTGATAAATAGATGGTTCTTACTCCCACAGCAATTTTTTCCACAGCGATTCTTCCCAGACAGCAAGCAATATGTGTACCAAGTTTGGGTTCAAATCGTCCAGTGGTACAGGAGGAGATGTGGAACATACATTACATGCTCAGTCACATTAATGTGACCATCTGACAAAAGCTGGAATAACCACCTTTTGCAATACGTAACACTGTGAGGCATGCAGGAAGAGAGTCAGTATGGTTCTTGGAGATACCGACAGGGATGTGGGGCCTTGCCGACTCCAGGACACAGCTAGTAGCTGTGCTAGGTTTCTGAGCTGAGTATCCATGGCATAAACAGCCTGATCGAGGCAGTCCCACAGATTCTGAACTGGGTTTAAATTTGAGGAATTCATAAGCCAGGGGAATATGGCAAACTCATCCTGCTGCTCTTCAAACCATGCATCTGTACTGTGAGATGTATGAAATGTTGCATTGTCCTGGTGGTAGATTACATCCTGCCAAGAATAAACAAACTGCTTTTAGGGGTGGACATGGTCCCAAAGAATACATGCATAATTGTATTGATCCACTGTGCCTTCCATATCGACGAGATCACCCAGGGAATGCCACAAAAACATTCCCCAGACCACAATGCCACCATCACCTGCCTAGACTCTTCTGTCAGACTTATCACGTGATTATCAGAAAACGCCACCTGCTGCCACTCAGTGGATGTCCTGTTCCAGTATTGCTGAGTTAAGTCCAACCTACATTGCCAATGAACAGCAGTCACCATGAATGCTTGAAGCAGGTACCTGCTGCGGAAGGCCATATGCAGCAACATTCGCTGAACAGTCTTTGTTGGTAGTCCCTTGATTCACCTGAATGGTCAGCTGCTCTACTGCTGCACATCTATTCACCCATACACATTTCCACAGCCGTCATTCACCCCTGTCATCTATGGCACGTTGTGCTCCACAGTTGCCTCAGCGCCAATTTTTGATAGCGCCATTTTGGTATCCGTGGTATACTTCAACCACGGCAGCATGCAAACAGTTTACAAACCTAGCCATTTTGGAAATTCTTCCATCTTTGGCCCGAAAACCAATGATCATGTCCTTGTAGATGTCAGATAAGTTGCTTTTTATCGGCATTACGACATTTATTCACTGTTTCCGCGACCCCAGATATGCTTTATATACCCTCCATTGCTAATGCTCCCTCCTACAATCTGTGAGAGGTTACTGCACATTGACGTCAAACATAGGCACACAAATATATATGGCTGGACCATGTATATACATACGTCCATTTTTATAATATGTATGGATTTATGAGAGCTACATTTTAGTATTACATTTATTTAACTGTTAGGGTGTAGCCAGCATATTGTAAAACAGTGCCCGGAAGGTCTTGACCTAAATGTTGCAAAATTGTTTAAACTGAAAAAATTAGTGATTCGCCCAAATAAGAACAAACTATGTGGACAAGAGACGGCAATGTTTTCTATGTTGCCTCTCATGGCAGTATTCCTAACATTCCGTCTGATTGGAAAGTCTGTAATATTTGGCGGTCTCTCTGCAGAGAACTCACAGCAGCATCGTTTTAGCTTTACTTTTGGCTGGAGAGTGAAGATGAATGGATTCTCAGTCGGGATGCAAAGCAAAGCAGTACTCTTGGTCAAGGCTGAGCTATAGCAATTTTCTTCAGGTGGACAGTGGCCGAGGAGAGGAAGTCGTGCTCTGGGCAGGCCATGGGTAGCGTGTGCAGCACAGATGCTTGTCCTGGAGTCACAGTTTGTCTTTCAGCCTCAAGTTGGTAAGTTCTGACAGCAAAGTTAGGCTGGAGGTTAGTAATGAGACAGGAGTAGTCTCGTTCTCAGTTAAAGCAAGGGAGGGATCTCGTTTCAAATCATGCTCTGGCTGCCGATGGCTGAACTATGATTCTGTTATTTGGGTTCCTGAGTGTATCTTCCTATCCTCACTCGAACGACACAGTCGTCATATCTGTCACGAAACTGTATTCTTAATTTACTTGAGTGTCCTAGTGATTTAGTTACGGTACCATTTTATTCTCCTCCTTGTGGACTTAACCTTTCAGTTTCTGGCAACTTTTTAACTACACATTTTTCATTTTACGATTTCTACTCATCTCTAGGATGTGAGAGCGTTAACTACTAGGTCTGTTTATCATGTAATGTTCCTCCTGCGAAATATTTTATAATAAACGATGGTCTGCGTTACTGTTCCTTTACGTTAGTATTTAGAGATGGCCGGCCGGTGTGGCCGAGCGGTTCTAGGCGCTTCAGTCTGGAACTGCGTAACCGCTATGGTTGCAGGTTCGAATCCTGCCTCGGGCATGGATATGTGTGATGTCCTTAGGTTAGTTAGGTTTAAGTAGTTCTAGCATGACCTCAGATGTTAAGTCCCATAGTGCTCAGACCCATTTGAACCAGCCATTTAGAGATGAACCCCTCAATCCCCATTATCAACTAAACTATTGTATGGGCGCCCGTTGTTCTCGCTGAAGTTATTAGTTGATAATGGGGATCGAGGGGTTCATCTCTAAATGGCTGGTTCAAATGGGTCAGAGCACTAAGTAGCCATAAAAATGTTCTTGTTCCGACCCTGTTAAAAAAAAAAAACTGCGTAATACCGACCATAAATCGATTCCCTGAAAGAAAGACACTTTGCACTGTACTGGTTCCTTTCACCGAGAGCTAGAGGGGGTGAGGGGAGGGGAGCACCCTCCCTCCCCCGTCCCGTTGCCCACCCTTGACAAGAATAACACCCATGACTCACTCGTCAGGACCACCCCTTCTCTTTCCATTTCCATTGCGTGCAAATTATTAAATACATCTGAGTTGTAGAGGGATGATGAGCATATCAAACGTGTTCATTCTATTCAGATCTAAGGCACTGTTTACGTTTAGCTGTAGCCTAATGGCGTGTTTCAAAAATTAGTTCAAATGTCTCTGAGCACTATGGGACTCAACTGCTGTGGTCATCAGTCCCCTAGAACTTAGAACTAATTAAACCTAACTAACCTAAGCACATTGGGAAGGGGAGGTTGGCAAAACTTATAGGTGACAGCATAGGTGGGGGTGGTGGGATCACTCATGGGAAAATTCCGGTAGTTGTGGATGTTAGAGCTGTACCTTTTTTAGATTGAAGTCAGCTGATAGGTATTCCTGCTTAAGGGAAGTCTCTCTAACAAAGAAACCACTTTCTACAAAGCTTGGGTATCCGATTAATGAGGGAATTAGTATATTTCATCAAAATATACAAGGTATTAGAATAAAGTTAGTGAACTGCTTATAGATGTTGACTCTGAAATTATTGGTATATCTGAACACTTCTTAAATAAGGAGATAATTCAGAGGCTTCCTTTACCAGGATACAGGTTGGCTGGCAGCTTTTCTAGGAGCTCTTTGCGGTGTGGGGGAGTAGCCATGTATGTGAAAAACGGTATCCCATTTGAGTCAATTGATGTTTCAAAGTACTGCACTGAAAAGGTGTTTGAATGTTGTGCAGGTGTGGTTAAATTTAGTGGAGCTAAACTTCTTACTGTTGTTATTTATAGATCCCCAGACTCCGATTTCACAACATTTTTGCTAAAGCTAGAGGAGGTTCTTGGTTCACTTTATAGGAAATACAAAAAGTTAGTTATATGTGGTGACTTCAATATTAATTGTATAAGTGATTGTGCAAGGAAAAGGATGCTGGTAGACCTCCTTAATTCATATAATCTTATGCAAACCGTATTGGCTTTGAGCACTATGGGACTCAACTGCTGAGGTCATAAGTCCCCGAGAACTTAGAACTACCTAAACCTAATAAACCTAAGGACAACACATACATCCATGCCCGAGGCAGGATTCGAACCTGCAACCGTAGCGGTCGCGCGGTTCCAGACTGTAGCGCCAGAACCGCTCAGCCACCAGCGGCCGGCCAAACCGTATTCTTTCCAACGAGAGTGCAAGGGAACAGTAGAACAACCATAGACAATATTTTTGTTCATTCGTCATTATTAGAAGGGCATTCTGTTAGCAAAAAGGTGAATAGCCTTTCAGATCATGATGCACAAATTTTAAGTCTAAAAGATTTTTGTGCTGCAACACATGTTAAATATAGTTACCAACTTTTTAGGAAAGCTGATCCAGTTGCTGTACAGACTTTTGTAAACCTTATCAAGGAACAAGAGTGGCAAGATGTTTATAGTGCTGATACAGTAGACGATAAATATAATGCTTTCCTCAAGACTTTTCTCGTGCTCTTTGAAAGTTGCTTTCCGTTAGAACGTTCAAAACAGGGTACTAGCACAAACAGGCAGCCTGGGTGGCTGACTAAAGGGATAAGAATATCTTGTAGAACAAAGTGGCAATTATATCAAAACGTTAGAAACAGTCAAAATCTAAATGCAGCAGCCCATTACAAACAGTATTGTAAGGTGCTTAAAAAAGTTATTAGGAAGGCAAAAAGTATGTGGTATGCAGATAGAATAGCTAAGTCTCAGGATAAAATTAAAACCATATGGTCAGTCGTAAAGGAAGTGGCTGGTCTGCAGAGACAGGTCGAGAATATAGAATCAGTGCGTAGTGGGGATGTCCGTGTTACTGATAAGTCGCATATATGTACAGTACTTAATAATCACTTTCTGAATATAGCAGGTGAACTAAATAGAAACCTAGTCCCAACAGGGAATCATATAGCGCTCTTAGAAAAAAGTGTTCCGAGACTGTTACCTGAAATGCTCCTCCATGATACTGACAAGAGGGAGATTGAGTTAATAATTAAATCACTAAAGACCAAGAACTCTCATGGATATGACGGGGTATCTAGCAGAATACTGAAGTATTGTGCCACGTATGTTAGCTCAGTACGGGGTAACTTTTCCTTTAGGAGTGGTCGGTTTCCTGACCAATTAAAGTACTCGTTAGTGAAGCCAATTTATAAAAAGGGAGACAGGGATAATGTTGACAATTATGGACCTATTTCTGTGCCATCGGTGTTTGCTAAAGTTATCGAGAGGGTTGTATATACAAGGTTACTGCAGCATTTAAATTCACATAATTTGCTGTCAAATGTACAGTTTGGTTTTAGAAATGGCTTAACAACTGAAAATGCTATAGTCTCTTTTCTCTGTGAGGTTTTGGACGGATTAAATAAAAGGTTGCGAACGTTAGGTGTTTTCTTTGATTTAACGAAGGCTTTTGACTGTGTTGACCACAAAATATTACTGCAGAAGTTGGAACATTATGGAGTAAGGGGAGTAGCTTACAATTGGTTCGCCTCCTACTTTAAGAACAGAAAGCAGAAGGTAATCCTCCGCAATATTGAGAGTGGTAATGATGTTCAGTCCCAATGGGGCACTGTTAAATGGGGCGTTCCCCAAGGGTCGGTGCTGGGGCCACTGCTGTTCCTTATTTATGTAAATGATATGGCTTCTAGTATTACAGGTGATTCAAAAATATTTCTGTTTGCTGATAACACCACCTTGGTAGTGAAGGATCTTGTGTGTAATATTGAAACATTATCAAATAATGTAGTTCATGATATAAGTTCGTGGCTTGTGGAAAATAATTTGATGCTAAATCACAGTAAGACTCAGTTTTTACAGTTTCTAACCCACAATTCAACAAGAACTGACATTTTAATCAGACAGAATGGGCATGTTATAAGCGAGACGGAACAGTTCAAGTTCCTAGGCGTACGGATAGATAGTAAGCTGTTGTGGAAAGCCCATGTTCAGGATCTTGTTCAGAAACTAAATGCCGCTTTATTTACCATTAGAACAGTATCTGAAATAAGTGACATTTCAACACGAAAAGTAGCATACTTCGTATATTTTCATACGCTTATGTCATATGGTATTATTTTTTGGGGTAATTCTTCTGATTCAAAAAGGGTATTTTTGGCTCAAAAACGGGCTGTTCGAGCTATGTATGGTGTAAGTTCTAAAACCTCTTGTCGACCCCTATTCAATAGTCTGGGAATTTTGACATTGCCCTCACAGTATGTATTTTCTTTAATGTCGTTTGTTGTTAGCAATATTAGCTTATTCCCAAGAGTTAGCAGCTTTCACTCAGTTAATACTAGGCAGAAATCAAATCTGCATGTGGAATGCACTTCCTTGACTCTTGTGCAGAAAGGAGTGCAGTATTCTGCTGCATCCATTTTCAATAAGCTACCACAAGAACTCAAAAATCTTAGCAGTAGCCCAAACACTTTTAAGTCTAAACTGAAGAGTTTCCTCATGGCTCACTCCTTCTATTCTGTCGAGGAGCTCCTGGAAGAGATAAAAAATTAAGCAAATTCCAGTGTTACATTCTTGATTTTCTTTATTTAAACTAACGACTTGTCGCCTGAATATGTTTCTTATATTTCATTTTATCTGTTTCTACAATCGTGTTATAATTTCATGTATTGACTCGTTCCATAACCATGGAGACTTCTCCTAAATGTGGTCCCACGGAACAATAAATAAATAAATAAAAATCACACACATCCATGCCCGAGGCAGGATTCAAACCTGCGACCGTAGCAGCAGCGCGGCTCCGGACTGGAGCGCCTAGAACCGCACGACCACCACGGCCGGCCGGTGTGTTTCAAATTTAGCTTTTAGCCACTACGCTACGGAGCTACTGGATAAAGTCATGTTTTTTTAATGGTTTAGTGTCTCACAGGAAATTATTTTCGTCACATTTTCACAAACGAATGTCCACCAGGGTGGATGCTCGCACGGTGTGAAATCTGGCACCAAAACCTGCACCACTGCAGTGTTGGTGTCGAAAGATCTGTCCCACTCTTGGTGTCTCAGTGGCAAATAAATCTTTACTGTATTCTGAAGTAAATGAATTAAAACAATAAGATTTTATTATCATGTTGAAATTCAGTAACTGGTACCTACATTTTATGTACGTTAAACATATAACCTATTTGGTTCCCTTAGCTGGTAGCGTATATAAATAAAACAAATAAGTTTACCATCTTCTTCTGTGTTTCTCGTTACCCTGTTGGCAAATTTCGCAATCACTAGATAAAATTATTCCGTTTTTAACTCTCTTAATATTTTCTACTGTCGTTTAACAGTAATATTCTATTCTGTTACCAGTAGTTCGCAGTGATCGGCAAAGAAACAACGACACAGAAGAAACACAGCAAACGTGAATCTGCAACATGTTATACAACAATGGTCAACCAACAAGAAAGCAACTTTCACTTCAGACAGCTCACATCAATAGAACTGCAAGAAAGGTAAATACACTGTAGAACGAATGAACACTTGTAATAACAGACATACAGAAATAAATATGTTATCCATTAATTACTTCCTTATTGGTAATCAAGAGACTCCTAACCCAAGTGATTGGATTTGTGGTGCATTCACATGGTATAGGTGATACTATAGGGGAAAATCCCAACAGCAGTGCATTCTGTACAAACCGTTTTATTACCATTTACTAAAATATATACCGTCCGTTCAATTTGAATGCACAGTGTGTACTAACTGTGGCTCCAGAAGAGGACATACACATCGTCCATCAGCAATATTTTTGTTCAGAGTCCTCACAGCCCCCCCCCCCCCCCCCTGGAGTGCAGAGCACAGGTGGAGGTGCTATCACTGTGATGAATGACTGCCGCCGCTTATGTGAGTTTGTAATACCTGAGGTGTTGCAGGAGGCATCATAGTCAGCCGATCACCGAGATGGAAGGTGGTGATTCGTCATCCACTGTTGTCAGCCATTGCGTGGGTGATGCCAGTCGTTAACATTCCATTGAGTTGGGCAGCAACGACGAAAGGTGGTGTGTAGTCGGTGGAGAGATCTTCCTGGGTCCATGCTAGTGTCAAACAGCTGATGGCCACCGTTGTCAGTTTGCGGTTGACCTCAATTCGGAAGGTGTTGTCACTTTGGCTGATTACACGGTATGGTAAGTGCAGGTTGGACTGTGTCGTCACGTCACACAATGAACCGCATCATGGCCAGTGTCTTGTGTACGAATGTAGACAGTGCTGTGTGAGGCCAATTCGATGGGATGGCAGTGTACTGAATTCTTCTCCGTACCACTTGTAGTATTTCCTGTAATGGTTGTGGGTCATCATCCGTGGGTGGTATGAAAAGGTCTGCCAGTAGTTGCAGTGTCTCTCCATAGAGCAATTCAGCAAGTGATGCCTGTAGATCCTCTTTTGTGGCAGTGTGCACTCCTAGCAAGACCAAAGGGAGCGCCTCTGCTCATTCACCGTCATGACACATTAGCACTGCTTTCATTGTTTTGTGCAACCTCCCGACAAGACCTTTACTCTGCAGGTGGTATGCTGTCATACGCCAGTGGTCGATGCCACACATGATGCGTAATGCTTCAAACAGTGGGGCTCAAACTGTTGTCCTTGGTCCATCGTAAACATGAGTGAGCAGCTGAACCAGGCAACCTATGTATGCACAAATGCCGTAGCTGTGGCTTCCACCGTCATGTCAGTCATTGGTGTCACATCAACCCATTGTGTCAGATGGTCAGTCATCGAGAGAATATATTTTTGTTGTAAAGATTCTGGTAAAGGGCTGACAATGTCCAAATTAATGTGACAAAATTGTTCCCGTGGAACTGTGAAGTAGCCTAGTGGTGCTTGCAAGTGATGGCTGACTCTGCTTTGTTGACAGGCAGTGCACGCGAGTGTCCATACTTTGCAGTATTTTTTAACATTTGGCGGTCAGAGACAAGCTTCATTGTGGGCTGTATTCCTGGATGGGAGATATTGTGTGACGACTGAAAACTGCCTTCACAAAATTACGCTGGAACCAGTGGCTATCGTTTTCCAAGTGAAGAATCACAGAGTAGAACTGCTTCTATCTCTGGTAACTGACATTGTTCAATCTTCAGACCGGTCGCGGCGTCAGAAGTGAGCGCCATAATCAATAGATCTGACATCTGTTCCCGGGCCATTTGGAGAAAGTCCAGTTGAAGCTATATGGTATTGACCCATCAAAGGCAGTGCACCACAATGTTATCAACTCCTCCTAAATAGCAGACATCCACAGTAAATTGAGAAATATAGTCCAAGTATCTCAATTGTCTAGGAGTAACTCGTGTCAACGGATGTCAAATTGTGTCCGTGACCAGCTTAAGGTCTGTATAAATCACAACTGCTCGCCCATCAATATCTTCATTGAAATAGTGGACAGCTTTGTAGATTGCTACAAGTTCTTCGTCAAATGCAAAACACTGTGTTTGGGCTTTTGAGAACTTTTTGGAGACAAACCACAGCAACTGCACTTGCTTGTCTGTGATTTGTTGGAGTGCCACTCATACTGCTATCTTGCTGGCGTCGGTAGTGGTTGTAAGAGGCGCAACTGGCACAAAGTGTGCTAAAGCCACTGCCTGAAACCAAACTGTCGACTGAACGTATGAAAGCCACTTGTACGCCTTCGATCCATGTGACCTGGCAATGTCCGTGGGTTTTTGGTCCTTTTAATGCAACAGTGAGGAGAGCCTGAATGTCCACTGCATATGTGATGTTTCTCCAATAAAAATTCAAGATGCTGAGACACCGCCATAGGTTGTCGAATGTTTGTGATCGTGGAAGATTTCGTATGAGCGCTAACAGGTCGTCCATCGGACGTATTCCTGAAATAGCGACAGTGTATTCCTGAAATGCGACTTGTTTTTGGCGAAGCCGTATTTTGTCCTTGTTGATTTCGACCCACTCTTTGTCTAAGGCACCAAGAACTTGTCTGAGGTGTCTGTCACGCTCTTCAGCGTCCTTGTATAACTCTAATATATCGTCTAGCAATTGGGGACATTAAAAAGCACACTGTCGATGAAACTAGGCCATGTCTGCGCTGCATTTTTGAGTCTATCTGGTATTACAAAGAACTCGAACAAACCAAAAGGCGTGATGGTGGCAGTTTTTTTAATATTATCCGGGTGCATGGGAATCTGGTAGTAAGCTTTCTTGCAGTCACTGACAGAAAACACAGTTCGTCCTGCTAGTTTGCTGGTAAAGTCTTGAATGTTTGGCACTGGTTAGAAAACATGTACAGTTCGAGCATTCAGTGTATGGTAATTACTGTACACACATACTGATCCATCTTTCTTCGGGACCACTTTTATTTGTGAGGCCCACGGACTGTCAGACTGCTGAAGTACACCACATGACATCATTTGACTGATTGCTTCTTTTGCAGTGTTGAGTATTTGAGGATCTAATCTACGCGCTTTGTGGGTCCCAGTGTAGTGATAATCCTATGGATCATCCCATTCCATATTGTACATGGATACACCGATGGGGAGACACTGGCATCGGCTGGGGAAGCAGGTGAGGCAGAGCACAAAGTACGTACTTGCGTCAACTTATCCGCCCAGATTGGCTGTGGGCGTGGTTCTGGTGCAGCCAACAAGATGGCTGTATGTCCCATAGATCGGCATGTGTGTTGCTATTTTAATGTATCGATTGTAGTACGGGCCGTGTTGTGCTTCTGTGTAAGTGACTGACGTCGTAGGTACAATGAGTGGTTGTCTTCACGCACATCCAGGAGCTGTTAAGTCGTTTGTAGTCAGGTTGTCATTCTAGCCAAGTCTTTCTGCAGTACCGCAGAAGGAACATCCAGCTTCTCGTAGCCCTATTACACAATCTCGTTCAAACTCAATTAGGTATCGATTATGGCGTCTTTATAGCTGTAAAGGCATTTTCGACCACCATCAGCTCACAGCGTGGAATCTCAAAGGTAACTAACACTCACTACCTTTATTGCACAGAAACCTGATTTGCATCCTTATAGTGGCGCTACCAGCACCACTCTTATGCGGCTAGCGGGAAATGAATGGACATCATCTTTCAGATGTAGGAACACGCCTACCAACTTTAGTTTACGTCGCATAACCCCTTCTTGGTGTTGCAAAATTTTTTCCGTCAGTGTAACCCTACTGGTGTTATCCATTTCCGTAACAGACATTTTGGGACAGCTTGTTTGTGTTCCTTTTTCAGAATGAATGTCAGAGACATTCACTGGATCACTCCTATTTCTAGAAGCTCCATTGATCGATTAGGGAATTAGTGATCAAATAAAACACAAAATTGTGTGCTCAAGGAAACGTGATACCACTGTAGAAGAGCGGGTGTTTACTACCGAGGGGTTTTATTCAGCGCTCATTCACCTTAGTGTCTCGTAGCTACCCTGAAGACTGGACTGTTTTCATGTAAGGATTTGTACTATCGTCGCGACTAGGGTGATTGAGCCACAGTCGCCACTATCTGAAACACAAGACGGTCTGCAGTTGCACCAAATGGTGGCTGCTGAAGCTAGGGCAATGAAGGACACGCATTGCAGACCAGTCTCCAGCTCTGGAGTCCCAGGTTCGCCAAACATGGAACTCGGGATTCGTTACTGAGCTTCGCTAGCCAGCTGGAAATACCCACAAGCCATGTGCAGCTTATCAACGGCCACGCACATGGCGATCATTACCCGCAACATTCGTCTGTCAACATGTATGTAAGCTGTTTTGTCTAATCACATACATGATAAGCGAAGAATGATTGCAGGGAGATAACCCCCGTTTAAGTGTGTACTGTTGTTAACACATAGGTTACCGAGAAACACCTTTGCAATCTATCGTTAGATAATATCACTGACGTACTGTAGATAATGACCACAAAAATAAACGGATGTTAAAGAAGTAGTTATTTGTTTTTCATTACTCATGTATAGATAACTGTAGAAACTCAAATCTGTCTCTTTGCAGACAAATATTCGCATGGCAACCTTGCTCACAGTCCACATCATCTCAAGCAGTTTTAATCTTAATATGTTTTCACTGTTAACCTGTTTAAGTTGTCACTACTTCCTTCTGAAGTCGTTTTTATAAACGTTGGAACTATGGTCAAGGAGTTTAAATAAACCTTACAGTATGCAACTGATTGGCTGTTTATTATTTCTTCAAGAACATTTCATTCTACAGTTAGTGCTCCAGCCGTGTTCAAAATTTTAAAATTCTGAAGCATATTCTTTGAAATACAATTAAGTCTGTGGCACCAGGAAGGAAAACCGGCCATTCCGTAAACTAAACATGGAAAATCAGTTGATACCCATGGTGACCCTGCTCCGATGCCAAACAAAGGCACGAGAAAAAGAAGAAGAAGAAACACGTATAAGTCTCGTTCGCAGGACCTGAAAGAAGGTTTTTATTCTTTAGCAATTACGAGGGCGTGCTGAAAAGCAAAGCCTAAGATTTTTTTATGTAGAAACTCTTAAAGGTTTTTAAGTGAAATATATGTTACTAATATTCTGCATCTTCGTTCTTCATGCCTACATATTCATTTCTCAGCATAGTAACCCTTTCGACGAATATATTTCTTCCAACAAGAGACCAGTTTGTTGATTCTGTCACTTCAGAATGTATGGCTGTGTTGACGGAGCAACAACGTCACCTCTGCTTGCACCACGTCGTCACTATAAAATTGAGGTCCTTCAAGGTGTTCTTTAAGTTGTGTAAACACATGAAAATCGGATGGCGCCAACTCGGGACCTTATGGAAGACAATCGATGACAGTGAAACCAAGGCGCCGGATTGCTGCAGATGGCACAGCACTCATGTGTGGTCTCGCATTGTCGTGCTGAAAGAGAGGTTGCCCCATGTGAGGACGAACTTTCCAAATTTGAAACTCGATTACAGCAAGCTGTTTCTCACGCACCTACATAGTTACATAACACACCGCCATGTTACATCTTATGATTCGGAGCCCTCTAGCGGCAGAGGGCTGCAAATATATAGACATGAAGAATAAAAATGTAGAATGTTAATGACGTTTGCTTTATTTAAAAAGCTTTAAGAGTTCTCACATAAAAATTCGGAGGCGTTAGTTTTCAGCCCATCCTAGTATCGTGCAAGTTAACCTGAAAAAGGATCATCCTTGGAAACATACCCAAAGAAATTCAAAATAATTGGCATGAGGTACATTCTTTAACAAAAACCCTATGATCACCTAAATAATAGCATGTCGGTCCACGCTAGGAACGCAATACTGGAGTGGTTTTGCGTGGCATCTACAAGTCCTTGGTAGGTATGCGAAGCAATGTGGTTCGAGATGTCTACACACAGGTCACGCAGTTTCCGTAAATTGCGGGCCGGTGCTTTGTGAGCGGGAAGCTACCGCCCTATGGCGTCCCTGATGTGTTCCATCGGGTTCATATCAGCCGAATTTGGCGAACAAACTATTACGCTCCTGAAACTACTGTAGCACGATTCTCGCTTTGTGACATGGACAGTTATCTTACTAAAATATGACATTGGTACAGGGGAAGACATAGAACATGAATGGACGCGACGGTCCACAACAGTGTTCACTTAGCACACAGCTCTCATGGGGCCTTAGATTAATGCCACAAGTTCCATGAAGACTAGGCGTATGTTCCCCCATAGTATAATATTGCACCCACCAGCCTGTGTACTTGGTACGTTGTGTTTTGAACAGCCATTTGCTCGGATAACGGTGTATCTGGACACGACCATCGACCTGGTGTAACAAGAAATATGATTTATCCGACCAGGCTACACGTTTCCATTGATCCACGGCCCAATCTCGATGATCGCATACTCACTGCAGTCGCAACTGACGACGTGTTGTGTCGACGTGAAAACATATAGGTGTCATCTATTGTAGGGCCCCATGTTCAACAATGTGACTGAATGGTGTGCCCCAAAACACTTGTGCCAACAACATCATTGTACTCTGTTGTCAGATCTATCACAGTTCACAGCCTATCCTGTGTTATAAAGTGGGAAACCTCTGAGCTCTACATTCTGTGATGAGGGTCGACGTCCAACACCTTGCTGCCTACTCATGGTTTCACCATTCTTCAACCATTTTCCATAGACACTCACGACAGTAGCATGCGAACAGTAAACCAGCTTCACTGTACCCAAGATGGTCGTTCCCAGGCGTCTGGACTTAGCAGTCTGTCCTTTGACAAAGTCCCTTATGTCAGTAAATTTCCCCATTTGCGGCCCTTATCGTTGCTAGAATGATTCCTCATCGGTCTCTGCTCTGAAATGTGAGGACGAAGGAGTGACTAAGATGAAGACAGTGTAAGACCTTAGAGAGTAAATCCTCAGTGGGAGAGGATGGACAAGGCATAGACCGCACAGGAAATGAAGTAGTTTAAATTTATTTTCTTCCTCTTCTTTCAACTCAAATAAAAACCAATTAATCCACCAGAGAGCTGTCAGTTAAGCTATCGATTAGTCGGCTGCTTTTATTTGATCACTTTCTCTTCTATTACACTGAAACTATTTAAATCTCACGATATCACTGATGTAGCCCACCCACACCAGCATTAATAGTTTTCACTCATCATATTTACCATCGGTAATGTTTTCACAATTTCTTACTCATATGACATTCGCCTTGACAAAAATGGCATTCATAATTAAAAAAGCGTGTCTCCAGGCAATCTCAATCGTAACAGAAGTGTATCAATGTCATTCTACGATCTTCATCTTTCTTAGCACGGCATTTGAAAGTGAGTTTGCGGTAGAGAGTACGACTCCAATGGACCTCCTAATCTATAGGATGCAACAAAACCGATTGGCTGAAATTAGTGTTCCGTATATCCCCATGATGTGCTGCATAGGATTGACCCCCGGAAACCTCCATGGCATTCTGAGAGGGATTCCACTGCGGAAGTTAGTTGAGGACGAGCATTCTGGTTCATGAAAGGACCTGACCACTAAATGTCACGAGAGGCACGCCAGTATAAATGCGGCGCGAAGCATTGCGTTGTGAGGGAAAAGCAGTAACTAAGTGACTTTGAACATGGACAAGTCATTGGATGTCACCTGACTTCAACCCTTCTAAAGCTGTCCAAGTCGACTCTTCACGATTGTGACGCTGAAACTTGAAGGAAAGACCACAACTAAATCAAGACCAGGAAGACCTAACGTACTGACGGACAGACATTGTCCATCACTGCGAACAGTGGTTGTCAAAAGTCCCATGAGATCAGCAGGATGAATCACTCGTGAGGTCCAAAGTGCTATCAGCAGTCTAGTTAGCACAATGACTGCGTGTAGGGAATTAAAAGGAATAGGGTGCAATGATCGATCCGCTCCCCACAAGCGACGCATTTGGGTAGCCAATGGTAGGTGACATTTGAGGTGGTGTAAAAAGAGTCGCTATTGGACAGTGGATGGCTGGAAACGACTGATTTGGTGTGATTAATCACGCTACCTCCTGTGCAATCAAACAGAAGGGTTTGGGTTTGGCGAATGCCTGGAGAACTTTACCAGCCATCATGTGTAGTACCAACAGTGAAGCGCAGAGTAGGTGGTGTTACGGTATGAGGGAGTTTTTCAAGGTTACAGTGTGGCTACCTTTTTGCAAGTAAGGAAGCGCAACGTTCAGAAGGATATGAACACATTATACAGCAATGTGGACTGTGTACAGCAAAGTAACAGTTCGGAGGTGATGACTGTTTGAATCAGCATGACAATGCACCCTATCATAAAGCACCATCTGTGAGGCAATGGTTTATGAACAACAACACTCCTGAAATGGAACTTGTCTGCCCAGAGTCCCGACTTAGACCATGTACTTCAGCCCAGAACACAGCGTCTGAGAGCACTGTCATTTCTAGTTTCGGCTCTCGAGGAAGAATGAGCTTCCATTCCCCCACATTCAGACAACTAACTGAGTTCAAATAGTCATGAAGGCAAAGGATAGGTGCGCCCCATATTAACGTTGACTAATAGTTGTTCGAATACTTTTCATCAGGCAGTGTTTCTCATACCTGTATCTCTGCCCATCTCTGAATATTTGAGGGTATGTACACCCATCCAGCATGATGCCTCCCCACGTCTGTATGTACATCTGCATGTGTGTGTGCAGCGGTTAGCACACTGGACTTGCATTCGAGAGGACGACGGTACAGACCCGCGTCCGGCCATCCGGATTTAGGTTTTCCGTGATTTTCCTAAATCACTCCAGGTAAATGCCGGGATGGTTTCCTTGAAAAGGGCACAGCTGGGTTCCTCCCCCATCCTTGACACAATCCGAGCTTGTGCTCCATCTCTAATGACCTCGATGTCGATGGAACGTTAAAACCAATCTTCCTTTTTCCTTCAAATGGTTCGAATGGCTCTGAGCACTATGGGACTTAACATCTGTGGTCATCAGTCCCCTAAAACTTAGAACTACTTAAACCTAACTATTCTAAGGACATCACACACATCCATGCCCGAGGCAGGATTCGAACCTGCGACCGTAGCGGTCACGCGGTTCCAGACTGAAGCGCCTAGAACCGCCTAGAACCGCACGGCCACACCAGCCGGCTCTTTTTCCTTCCTTATCCGCATGCATACTCCGCAACCCCAGTAAAGTATATGGTGAAAGTGTACTTTGCATCAATATTAGCAGTTTTCTTTTTCTGTCCTACGCCATTCACGTAATGGGCAATGGAAAAATGAACAAATGATTGACCGTCTAGGTGCCCTGTACAGATCTAAATCTCTCTTGTCTTATTCTCATGACCCCTATGCGAGAAATAAGACGGTGACGGCAGAATGATCGCAGAATTCAATCGCATTAAGGTGCTATAAACTTTCCCAGCAGTGTTGCACAAGTACTATGTCGTATTTCTTCCAATGATTCACATTAAGTTCTTCGAGCTTCTCTGTTACACCACACTTCCATATTGGCTACACCAACCTGTTGAGATCCAAATAGTACATCCCTGAATTGCTCTACCTCAGTTGTCATGGCTTCTTGAGAAAGACTCTAAATGCTGGAACCACGTTGTAGAACTGCTCGCACTGACATCTTGTGTGTGATTTCCTTCATGAGTGCACTGCACGTTTTTAGCATGTTCTTGCCATTGTGGCAGCTACAGCCTTCCCTCTAAACAAATATGAAATATTAGACAACCTGCAAGCAGAAGCGGAATATGGCGGTAGAGCGCTCAGTCGTTCATTCGCCCTGATCCTGTCTCATTGTTGCTGACTCCGCAGTAAAAATGTCAATGAATGCACACCGCCGGACATCCGGCGTATCGACCAACCATTCTGAGCCTCTGATGTATTCGTAGAGTTCGTCGAGAAGCTGTGGCCTCCGGGACAATTGTAGATAAGCTTGCAGTCATCGTTGGGGTCGTCTTGCAGTTAAGGCCAGATGTTGTGAAATACTTAACTTTCTCTCGACGTTTACTGGCCTACGGACATCTACTGTGTCTTACAATCATCGCCAAAGCCTTGGTGGCACATCCAACAGACTGCCGTCTGTCTCTGACAAGCTTCGAAGTGTTGGAGGATTCTCTTATGCAAGTACAGGGTCCAGAACATGTTTTTACTTTTTGAATTGTTAAGCTAAAAACTTCTATTTGCTCACAACAAAAGTGAAAATACTAATGAGAAATTATGGGTGGAAAGAATTGCTTTTCATTATCTTTGAATCATGTACCTATTCAAAGTTGGGAACCCACTACTCTGACGAAGGCTGCAAGGAAATCTTATGGACATTCACAGTGACTACTAACCTCCTCTCTTGCCAGATTTCACTTTTCCAAGTAATTCGAACTTTTGAACACTAGTGAATATTGGAATAGTGCTCGTATGGCCATGAATCCGTGAACATGTAGTGTGTATAAAGAAGAGCAGTGCAGATGAACGAAGATTTGTTTGATTCACGTGAAAGCCACATATAGACATAAAAATACTAGCATAGATTACCCACAAAATTCCAACAGTGTGTTCGTACGGCTGTGTACGAGGCAGTCTTCCCTTGCTCCATTTTTGATCTGAAAGATCTGTTTCTCACACATAACCCCTGCCACCTAGCTTACGGTCATTTTAGAGGGTATGTATGCAGATTTAGGTGTAAAATGTTAGATAGAGACCGGCAAAAGTCTGTTCGCTTTTGGCTCTGCTCATCGTCTCACTGAAACGTGTACTTCTGTGTTCTTTTTTCGTTGAGCTGGCTTTTGCATCTCCGCCATATACCTTTCTGAAGTTTCAGTCACTTGTTAATACGGTTACTCATAATACTACACTACTGGCCATTAAAATTGCTACAATAGAAGAAATGCAGATGATAAATGGGTATTCATTAGACAAATATATTATGCTAGATCTGACATGTGATTACATTTTCACGCAATTTGGGTGCATAGATCCTGAGAAATCAGTACCCCGAACAACCGCCTCTGGCCGTAATAACAGCCTTGATACGTCTGGGCATTGAGTCAAACAGAGCTTGGATGGCGTGTACAGGTACAGCTGCCCGTGCAGCTTCAACACGATACCACAGTTCATCAAGAGTAGTGACTGGCGTATTGTGACGAGCTAGTTGCTCGGCCACCATTGACCAGACGTTTTCAGTTGGTGAGACATCCGGAGAATGTGCTGGTCAGGGTAGCAGTCGAACATTTTCTGTATCCAGAAAGGCCCGTACAGAACCTGCAACATGCGATCGTGCATTATCCTGCTGAACTATAGGGTTTCGCAGGTATCGAATGAAGGGTAGAGCCACGGGTCGTAACACATCCGAAATGTAACGTCCACTGTTCATAGTGCCGTCAATGCGAACAAGAGGTGACCGAGACGTGTAACCTATGGCACCCCATACCATCACGCCAGGTGATACGCTAGTATGGTGATGACGAATACACGCTTCCAATGTGCGTTCACCGCGATGTCGCCAAACACGGATGCGACCATCATGATGCTGTAAACAGAACCTGGATTCATCCGAAAAAATGACGTTTTGCCATCCCTGTATCAAGATTCGTCGCTGAGTACACCATCGCAGGCGCTCCTGTCTGTGATGCAGCGTCAACGGTAACCGCAGCCATGGTCTCCGAGCTGATAGTCCATGCTGCTGAAAACGTCGTCGAACTGTTCGTGCAGATGATTGTTGTCTTGCAAACGTCCCCATCTGTTGACTCAGGGGTCGAGATGTGGCTGCAATATCCGTTACAGCTATGCGGATAAGATGCCTGTCATCTCGACTGCTAGTGATGCGAGGCCGTTGGGATCCAGCACGGCATTCCTGAACCCACCGATTCCATATTCTTCTAAAAGTCATTGGATCTCGACCAACGCGAGCAGCAATGTCGCGATACGATAAACCGCAATCGCGATAGGCTACAATCCTACCTTTTTCAAAGTCGGAAACGTGATGGTACGCATTTCTCTTCCTTACACGAGGCATCACAACAACGTTTCACCAAGCAACGCCGGTCAACTGCTGTTTGTGTATGAGAAATCGGTTGGAAACTTTCCTCACGTCAGCATGTTTTAGGTGTCACCACCGGCGCCAACCTTGTGTGAATGCTCTGAAAAGCTAATCATTTGCATAGCACAGCATCTTCTTCCTGTCGGATAAATTTCGCGTCTGTAGCACGTCATCTTCGTGGTGTAGCAATTTTAATGGCCAGTAGCGTATCAGTGTCGTATTTCGCGTTACATATTCATGTTTCATTATATCGACTGCGAACAGACAGTAACGACACATTCCAATACTGAAATTAGTAGTACGGGCTTGGCGACCCTGGGGTCCTGAGCTGGGGTCTGGTCAGCGCCGCCAGTCTCCTGTCACCGTAACCCCCGGACATGCTTCAGCGACCACCGCATGGCGCGGCGGTGGAATGTTGTGTGCTGCGGGATGGTTGTCTTGGCTTGACCGCCTGGATTGCGAGGACGGTAAACCTCTATAAAAACCCCTCAATCTTACGGTGTGCTGCGCGCCTATAAGATGCATGGCTGTTGGGGTGGAACAGTCGCAAGCGGGCAACCTCTGGGGCACCTGCCGCACCCCAGTTGTATAAGGCTTACCTAGGCACGCGGGGCTCTGTCTAGGTGGGCTTCTAGTTCCCTAGCTGCTCGTGGGACCGAGATGGATCCTTCGAATTCCTTTTTTCCTCCTCCCAGCGGAAAGGGTGGGCCGCTGGAAGGTTCCAACACACAGTCTCTGAAGAGGGCTCGTGCAGTCAGTCCCCCTGACTGCAGCACATCTTTGACAAGTCAAGCCTTTAGTAACAGAATGCATTCTGGTACTCAGAATGTGTTTCTCATTGTAAAACGGAAGGAGGGTAGTTTTGAGAAGGTTTCGCCCTTCTATATACAAAAGGGTCTGGAGGGCATCTGTGGCTCCTTAAAATCAGTGAAGCGTTTGCGTAATGGGACCTTGCTCGTGGAAACTTCCACTTCCCAGCAAGTCACTAACCTGCAAGCTGCTAAATGCCTTGGGGAGTATGCCATAGACACTGAACTGCACAGCACCTTGAATTATAGCAAAGGTGTGGTGACATGCCGGGATCTAGTCGACATTCCCAAAGACGAACTGCAACGTGAGTGGGCTCCGGAAGGTATCGTTGATGTTCAACATATCATGAAGACGGTTGATGGCAATCTTGTGAAATCTGACTCTTTTATTCTGACCTTCAGTAGCACGAAACTTCCGGACCATATTAAAGCTGGCTTCTTCGCCTTAGTGTGCGGCCTTATTTCCCATCTCCAATGTGCTGTTTTAAATGCCAGCGTTTTGGGCATACCACCTTCGGGTGTAAAGGCGAAGCAACTTGTGGCAACTGTGGTAAGGCTGCTCATGAAGGAATTGGTTGCTCGTCTCCAGCTAGATGTATCAATTGCTCTGGCAACCACCCTGTGTGGAGTAGGGACTGCCGAATGTTTTTAGAGGAACGCGAAGTCCAGGAAATAAAAACAACCAAGCGTGTCCCCTATGGTGAGGCCAAGAAGATCTATAAGTCGATGCAACCTCCCACATTTGTTACATCTTTTGCATCCCTGGTTCAGAAGCCTACTCCAAAAGTCGATGCCTCGACGCAGACCGAGGTGGTGAGTGTTGGCACTAACACTTGCAGCTGTCAGTGCACTTGCAACGCAGCCAGTGTTTCAGAGCCAGTAGCCCCTACTCGACTGGCAGACAAAGGTACAGTGGCGAACTTGGGCCAGCCCCTGGCGCCTCCAACAGCTGCGGCTGTTCCCAAGCCCAGTGCGCCAATTACCACTCCCACATCCGCTCCCCCAAAGCCCACCAAACCACAGAAAGCTCCTGTACAGCAGCAACAGCGGGTCAAATCCCGTGGTAAACCATCTGACCATGCAGATGTTGTTTTTCGTGAGGCTTCCTCTGACTCTTCCCCAGAGTTGATGGAATACGATGTATGTGTGGGGCAATCATCTCGCCCCACGCCTGCTCCTCCACCTGCTGCAGTCTCCCCGCCTCGTCGGAGAGACAGGATGAAGGTGCTACCCCCATCATAGATGGCTCCCATACTTCAGTGGAACTTGCAAGGGTTCAGGATGCATGTGGAAGAACTTCGTCTACTATCTCAGGATAGACCACTGTGTCTATGTCTCCAGGAGACTTATTTCCATCCATCATACTCCCCTGAGATACAAGGCTATACGCTCCACAAAAAGGACGACCTACGTGGAGAAAGAGCTAGAGGCGGCGTAGGTATTTTCGTCAGGACGGACTACCACTCCTCGCTTCTCTCACTTACGACGACTTTTCAGGCCGCCGCTGTGTCCGTGCACGTGCGTCATCCATTGACTGTATGTTCACTTTACTTGCCCCCACATGATGCTCTTGATGAAGCGGCCCTCACCGACCTTCTTACACAGCTCCCCCAGCCATTCATTATTTGTGGTGATTTTAATGCCCACAATGTGCTTTGGGGCTCTGCAATTACCTCCCCCAGGGGTAGAGCAATTGAGAGGCTTCTCCTGTCATCCTGTGCCTACTTGCTCAATGGAGGACAGAGTACTCATTTCTGCACGGCGACTGGGTCGTTCTCTGCCATTGATCTCTCGCTTTGCTCTCCAGCTCTTGCCGCCAGTGCTCACTGGGAAGTGGTTGCTGACTTGCACGGCAGTGATCATTTCCCAATCTGGATTCACCTGCCAGATGGCGTGGGGCCCGAAAGGAGACCACCACGATGGGTGCTCAGTGGAGCTGACTGGACACTTTATAGCCAGTTGGCCCAATTCGAACACTGTGCGAATGTTGAGGTGTGGGTGGATCATATTACCAAAACGGTCCACCACGCCGCTGCAGCATCCATTCCACAGTCCACAGGCCACCGGAAGAGGCCACCTGTGCCTTGGTGGAGTGCCGAATGCCGCTCTGCAATCAGGACCAGGCGTGCGGCTCTGCGTCGGTTCAAGTGTCGGCCGACTGCTGAGAGTCTTGCAGCCTTTCGGATGGCGAGGGCAAGATGTCGCCGCATTATTCGTGAGAGCAAGAAGAGGTCGTGGCAAACGTTCCTGAACACCATTAATCGTTCCACCAAAAGTTCCATTGTGTGGGAGACCATCAGGAGAATTTCTGGCAGAGGAGGGAGGCATCCCATAGCTGCTGTAATGACTAACGGCACTCTGCTCACGGATCCGCGAGACATTGCCCAGACTATGGCAGCGTATTTTGCCACGGTTACTGCAACAACCAGTCAGGATCCAGGTTTCCAGCGCCATAGAGCGGTTGCTGAGAGATGTAGTCTGAACTTCCAGTCCACCTCTCAAGAAGTTTACAACTGCCCATTTTCTATGTGGGAGCTGGATTCTGCTTTGTCTGGAGCTCGTGACACATCCCCTGGTCACGACAGGATCGATTACAGTATGCTATGGCACCTCACAATGTGCAACAGAGAACTCCTCCTCGCACTTTTTAATGCCATTTGGGCGTCGGGTCACTTTCCTGACGCGTGGCGTGAGGCAGTTTTAATCCCTTTTTTAAAACGTGGGAAAGACCGCACGAGCCCAAGTAGCTACCGTAGTATAGCCCTCACTAGTTGCATGGGGAAGACCTTGGAGCGGATGGTCAACCGCCGCCTTGTCTGGATGTTAGAATCCCGGCAACTCCTTAGTCGCTTTCAGTGTGGGTTCAGGAGGTTTCGTTCCACCTTCGATAACCTTGCCCTCCTGGAGGCGGCTATACAACAAGCTTTCCTCCGCCGTCATCACCTTCTGGGTGTATTTTTCGACATCGAGAAGGCCTACGACACCACTTGGAGGCGTCTCATCCTGGAGCAGCTTCACGAATGGGGTTTTCGTGGTTGTCTTCCTCTTTTTATTCAGTCTTTCCTCTCGCCACGATATTTTAGATACCGAATTGGTGACGTCCTGTCTGATCGCTTTGAGCAGGAGAATGGTGTCCCTCAGGGTAGCGTTTTAAGTGTGACTCTCTTTGCCATCGCTATTAATAGCATTATGTCCATAGTGAAACGTCCTGTCCAGTGTTCTTTGTTTGTGGATGATTTCTCTTTGTTCTGCTCTTCTTCAAGCCTTGCAACGACAACTCGTCAGTTGCAACTTACCCTTAGACGTTTGGATGACTGGGCGCAGAAGAGTGGTTTTCAGTTTTCCACCGAGAAGTCTGTACGTGTTCTTTTTAACCGTTCTCGTTCGATTTTAACCTTTCCTGAGTTGCGATTGAGGGACACTATTCTTACTTTTAAAGACACGGTGAGATTTCTGGGGCTCATTATTGACTCGAAGCTCACGTGGTTACCTCATCTTAAAGACCTGAAACGGCGGTTACTTCAGGCTTTAAGTATTTTAAAATGTCTTAGCCACAGTACATGGGGAGCTGACAGGACATGTCTGCTCCAGTTTTACAGGGCGTTTGTGCGATCTCGGCTCGATTATGGGTGCACGGTGTATGGGTCTGCGAGGCCTTCTTACTTAAAGATTTTGGACGTTGTCCACCATGAAGGGCTTCGGTTGGCCACTGGGGCATTCCGAACTAGCCCCATACCAAGCCTCTGTGCAGAGGCTGGTGAACCGCCACTTCATATGCGGCGACGGCTACTTACAGTGCGCCAGGCGTATAAAACTTTGTCCACACCATACACCCCTGCATACCATACCGTTGCTCAGCCTCCTCTGGCACGATTGTTTCATAACCGGCAACGTGCGACGCAGCCCTATGGGATTCGCGCACAGGATTGCCTCGGTGCGATGTCTATGGCTAGTCTTCGTGTTTTACGTCGCGGTTGGAGCAGATCTCCACCTTGGCTCTTCCGGAGACCCAAACTTATTTTAGATTTGACTAATTTTCAGAAAGATGGCACATCAGATTTTACGTTCCAATCTCTGTTTTTTAACATTTCAGATGTGCATCACGGTTTCACTGTTGTTTATACTGATGGCTCCAAACAGGAGAATTTCCTTGGCTGTTCTGTGGTGTTCCCTGATCGTGTTACCCGGATTCGCCTCCCTGCTGAATATACCGGTTTCGCAGCGGAGCTCCACGCGATCCTGAAGGCACTGGAGCAGATGCATCGTGTTCGGGGCGATCGATTTCTTCTCTGCTCCGATTCTCTTAGTGCCTTACAATCACTGCAGAACCTCTACCCGACTGAGGAGATGGTCCAGCTGATACATGACCAACTGTACTTGCTCCAACGGCGGGGTAAAGAGGTATCCTTCTGCTGGGTGCCTGGTCATGTCGGCATATGGGGCAATGAACAGGCTGATCGGGCTGCCAAGGAGGCCTGCAGAGAGCAGGATGTGGTCCAGTGTCCTATCCCCTTGCAGTCAGTCATCACTGCACTCCACAGGAAGCGCATGGAGTTGTGGGAGGACGAATGGCTGGCGGTGACGGCCAATAAACTGCGGTCGGTAAAGTCAACCGCTCGGCCGTGGCGTTCCTCCTGCCGGCTGCTCAGGCGGGAAGAGGTGGCCCTCACACGTCTTCGGATCGGGCACTGTCCTCTGACGCATAGCTATTTGTTACGGCGGGAGGATCCTCCGTTTTGTGATGCTTGTGGTGTGCCAATCTCTGTCCGGCACATTTTAACAGACTGCATTTTATACCTTGATGCAAGGGCAGAAGCACAAGTTTATGGGGATCTGCCTTGTGTTTTAGCTAACGATGAGACGTGTGTGTCTAGGGTTTTTAAGTTTTGTGATGTGTCTGGACTCTGGCCTAAACTTTTAGGCTGGAGGTTTTGTTTTAGCTCCCTCTACCTTTTTCTTCCTGTGTTGTCCATGTTTTACTGCTGACGCCCTGCTTCATCCCACACTTCGGTGTGGGTGAGCACATATTTTTCAATGATTGTTCCCCGTGTTTTATGTTCCGTTTTATGTAAATGTTCTGAGTTTTTTTTTTCTTGACACCCGTCTCACTATGATACTGAATGGGCGCTGAAGACCTTGCTGTCGTGCGCCCACCAAACCCTTCTACTACTACTACTACTGAAATTAGTGTTCAATTAACGTCGGTAGGCCTACATTCAATGTTTTCCTAAGATTTCTCTCTCTGTCCGTATAAGACTACCGACCATCAAATCAATAGCTTTCCTTTATCTCAACTCTCGTAACGTGTAGTTTTCCAGTACCCTCCTTTTTTCTGACAGATAACAAGAAGCTCCGAACACTAACTTATCTAGCGCCCTTTTTCCGTATTTTGAAACACCTTCTGTAGTAACCATATCATGTGACTGCAATGTTTTTGTTTAATCGGTATCAAATGTTCGAAAAAATAATTGAGCTGGTTTCCTCACAGCTGTTTCAGTTACTCCAAACAATGTTCCACAGGCCCACTTGTTTTGTGGCTACGCTTTGAAATTATTTTTGATTACATCAGTACCAAGGAAACTTAAATTGCGAACACCTATAGCAGTATACTCATCAAACATTTATCTGCGAAGGGCGACCTCTAATGTTTGCGGAGACCCTTCAGTTGTTCTGCTGGAGTGCGAGGAATATCTGTAACTTGTAAGGGATTGTCACATACGTGCTGACTAGCCTCTCGACTGCTGCGGAAGATATCCGTTGCTGATAGAGTGGCAAGTTTTCCATGGCATTATTTACAGCGTGAAGAACATACACGTGACTGTAGTATAGACATGAAACTCCAGTCTTCTGTTCGGTTTCATTATAGGTCAGAACCTCTCGGCACTATTTGTGGCCGGCAGTAACTACATAGTTGATTCATCGATTTACGCTTTCCGAAAAATATGTTTGATGTCGTCATATTTTAAACATTTTGTGGCTGTGAGCTCAGCAACCGTGTATACAATTATATAAAATGAAATAGTCAGCCAAACGGCTGCACACAATTTGTTTTAAACGCGTTAACCAGGTTTCAATAGTTCTAAGACTATGTTCATCAGAATGGTAAAAGTTACGTGAAATCACATAACAAGTTTATTGTTGACTCATGGAATATTTGACGAGGGCACTGTTGCTGAAATTTTAAAGTTGTTACGTGATTTCAAAAATGGTTCAAATGGCTCGGAGCACTATGGGACTTAACTTCTAAGGTCATCAGTCCCCTAGAACTTAGAACTACTTAAACCTAACTAACCTAATGACAACACACACATCCATGCCCGAGGCAGGATTCGAACCTGCGACCGTAGCGGTCGCGCGGTTCCAGACTGTAGCGCCTAGAACCGCTCGGCCACACGAGCCGGCTGTTACGTGATTTCATGTAACTTTTACCACTCTGATGAAGATAGTCTTAGAACTGTCGAAACCTGGTTAATGTGTTTTTTTTAATTGTGTGCAACCTGTTTGCTGACTATTACATTTTATATAATTTGATGTCGTTGTTAGAGAAAAAAAGCTTCAGGCTCTGAGACAGCTTATTACACCTTACATACTGAATACAAGGCACAAGATTCCCACAAAAGAGAACAGATTCGATTGCTTAACTACTTAAATACGCTAGACCATCTGGCAATCACTCTTAGTACATTTAATTTGCTATGTTGAACGACGAACAGCCTCCTTATTCGAAGTTAATTGTGTCAGGTACCTATAATGTTTATTTAATTTTGTTCCTTTTTTTTCAATAGACTGTGTCTTCATCTTTAGAAAAATATTAGTTGTCACATTTACTGTCCGATTGAGTCTGTCACAGCTTGTGGATAAATGAAATAGTGTTTTGTGTTATAAACAACAATACTTTTTATCCGGATTGTTTGGAAATGACAATGTAGATAGGCTTTGCGAATTAAAGGTTCGAAGGAAATTAAGTACGGTACTACACAAAGAATTTGAGAAAGCCACTTACCCTGGTTTTCGGCAGGTTTTTGAGAGCATTCTGAGATGGATTCATTTCCGTAAGCGAAAACGTGCACGATGGACGAGGTGCGAAAGCGCTGATCTGCAGACGCCGACTGTGAGCAGATTGCATCGTGGGCAGGCCGCTCTCGTTGCGCGCTTTTAAACGTCACCGCTCCTCTAGATAATGCTGCCACCAATTGCTGGCAGGTAACCAGGGCCGTTTTATGGGCGCATGCTACACAAATGCCGCTTGGGGCGCCAAACTGAGGGGGGCGACAGAAGGACGCGTGAGCCCGTACAGCAGTGGTGGCCAAGCTTCTTCCTCAAGAGCCAGTACCGAGATTGTAGGACAGAAGGTAGAGCCGCATGTGTACCGATTTTATTCTAGGGTTCCCTATAATCTACACGATGGGCTTATGTCTGAATTTTCATAACCAACCGAAGAGTGGGAAGTGTACGGATAGAGTATCAACGTGAGTTCCAGTTAAAAAAAAAATATGTTTAAAAAAAAGGTTTATTTGCTTGCAACTCATCAGGGAAATTGAGGAAAAAATAATTCGTGATTTGAGGGAAAGTTTTTGGCCAAATTTTCGTAGTCAAACGAAAAGTAGGAAACGGTTAAAAGGGGTATCAAAGTGGCAAACATAAGGTCTAGTTTAACAAAAGTTTTGTTTGTTTCAAAGTAATCAGGATAAGTAAGAAAAACTTAATTTGTGACTTGAAATATTTCACTAAGAACTTCTACTAGCTCTGTAAATGAAGTGTCAAAAAGTTGATCTTTTCAAGGCCTAGCAATTTTGCGCGAAAACACTGGAGTGATATTTAACTGTCAAAATTGTTTTCCTTCGAATCAGGTATTAAATTCAGGGCATTTCGAGAACAGAAGACACCAAGAAAGCAAGTGAAATGTCTAAAATATCATGCGTTCTGAACAAATCTTTAAAATAAAATGAAAAAATTAAAAATAGTCGAAATGTTTTGTGAAATGATTTGCCTAAAAGTGAGAAATAAAATAGGTTAGACGAACGTTTTATGCTCCTTTGAATGTTGCTCGACATCATGTAAAGCAGATGAGGTGCATTAAATGTTTCTGCTATCTGTTTTATTTCTTATTTTTAGATAAATTATTTCACAAAACATTCGACCGTTTTTTGGCTAAATTTCTTTATTAGTTGGTAACCTACATAAATTAGTATGTTATGATATTCTAGTAGAGAGCTATAGCTATAGTAAGTGCGCGATTAAGTTGGTCGCCGGCTACCCTTGTACCGATCATTAAAAGTCGTCATCATTCGGATAACTCCTTGCCGACCTATTTCAAATTGCTGCCAACTTCAGCGACGCCAAAGCTGTGACACTGTACCTGCCAGACGAAGTGCTCCTGTATTGTCTCTGTGAGCGGAAGATTAATTGATTAACAATAGTAATTGTGCTTATACAGGGTGATTCAAAAATAAAGAATAGAGTTTAATTGTTTATTACAGACAAACTATAAAAGGTAGGAGAAACACATAACACGTGTCACAGGATAGGGGAAGATTTAAAGTATACGTTCGCACGGAAGCTATATCACACATTCAACATGAACATCATGCATTACTCGGAAAACATCGAAACGATAGTCCATTTCATTCCACACACAAAGCGTCGGGTCCCTGTTTATTGAATCGACAGCTTCAACAGTTCGATTTCTCACCTCTTGAAGATTAGCTCCCTTAGGTGGAACAAAGACTCTGTCTTTTATGTACCCTTACAGGGAAAAAAAGCTCACGGTTTGAGGTCTGGTGAGGTCAAATGCAGTGAACAAGGTCTTGTTGTCCATCTCTTCCAGTCCAACGTTATGAGATGGTCTTGTTCAGCTAAGGCCGTACCTCGAGGTGAAAGTGATAGGGATTAAGGGGAGGGGGAGGGGGGCGGAAGCGGTCGGGTCGTTGTCATGCATAAAAATGAAATCATTGGAATCTTCGTGAAGTTGAGGAAACAACCAATTTTGCGGAGTGTCCAGGTATAGCATTCCTGTGCCAGTTTCCTCTGCAGAGAAGGAAAGTCCATAAACTTCGTGAACAGAAACGGCACAAAATACATCCAATTTCGGTGAGTCTCTTTCACGTTCGACGATGACAGCGGGATTTTGTGACCCCCAAATTCTTACATTATACCGGTTTACTTTACCTGATAGTTTGATGACGATGTTTGATTTGTGATGATGATGATGATGTTGTTTGTAGGGCGCTCAACTGCGCGGTCATCAGCGCCCGTTCGAGGTTCCAATTGTTTACACAGTCCAATTTATTTCACAGTCCAATATAGCCACTGTCGCGAATGATGATGATGAAATGATGAGGACAACACACAGACCTAGTCCACGGGCAGTGAAAATCCCCAACCCTGCCGGGAATCGAACTCGGGACCACGTGATCCAGAGACGGCAACGCTAGCCACTGGATCACGAGCTGCGGACTGTTTGTGGGGCGCTCAATTCCGCGGTTATCAGCACCCGTACAAATTCCCAATCTTTACACAGTCCAATCTCAACACTTTCACGAATGATGATGAAATGAGGAAGACAAGGCAAACACACATACCACGAGCGGAGAAAATCTCCAACCCGGCAGGGAATTGAATCCGGGACCCCGTGATCCAACCCGATAGTTGAAACTTCGATTCGTTCGAAAACAGGAGTCGTTCATAAGAAGTATGCTCTGCCATATTCTGGAGAACTGAAACGGAGAATTCCTACCTTCTGTTATGGTCGCCGGAACGGAGTTGCTGCAGTTACAGCAACTTGTACGGCTTAATATGCAGACGTCATTTCAGAACACGTCACGCCGTTGTCTGAAGAAGTTAAAGTTCCTGGCCCGCCCGTCTTGTGGACTTTCGAGGGGCTCCGTATGAACGCACCGAGGAATATGCTCGGCGTTTTCATCAGACATGCACGACTGATCAGTGCTCTTCCATTTGCATATGCAGTCAACGCCCAAGAATTTCGTATGCCAGTCATAAAACTGCTTATGCAGAGGCGGCTTCTCGCTGAATCGACGGCGGAATGCAGGTTGCCCTTTAACGATGGATTGACTTCGCGCAAATTCCGGCACACAGAATTATTTCTCTTGTGGCGTAGTCGCGGTGTTGCTACAAAGAAACAACAGCGCAGTTGTGTCAAAACTCTGAATTTTCCTCTGTCCAATGACGCGCGCGATGTGTTTCTATCTTTCACAGTTTGCGCTAAATAAACAACTGAAATCTGTACTTTCTTTTTGAATCATACGGTATTTAAATGAACTGTGCAATATGAGACACGATCACAAATGCTTGTTAAATGTTCTGAATGCCAGTTTTCTACTACTCATTGCATCGTGTTACAGTTTCATGTCCCTGCCTACAAATATGTACTGCATTTGAAGATGACCGTCTCTGTAAAGCGCGTTCACGAATCCTAAAAATTTAAACCGAAGTAGCCAGCTGATCGCTACGAGTGGCGCACGCCTTTGACTTGTCAATGCTGAAGGGCAATTCAAAAAGCATCCTCACCGTGGCCGTGTTACTTACCCATCAGTCCCTGAACTAAGCGGCGAACTTACCCATGAGCTGTGCCCGCCCGGTTAGCCGTGCGGTCTAACGCACGGCTTTCCAGATTGGAAAGGAGCGCCTGGTCCCCGGCACGAATCCACGCGGAGGACTTGTGTCGAGATCGGGTGGCCGGCCAGTCTGTGGGTGCTTTTTAGGCGTTTTTCCATCTGCGCCGGCGAATGCGGGCTGGTTCCCCTTATTCCGCCTCAGTTACACTATATCGGCGATTGCTGCGCAACCAATTTCTCCATGTTCGCGTACACCACCATTACTGCACCACGCAAACATAGGGGTTACACTCGTCTGGTGTGAGACGTTCCCTGGGGGGCTCCATCGGGGGCCGAACTACACAATAACACTGGAAGAGTGGTTCGGTGTGGGGCGGTGGAGACGTGAAGTGGACTGCGGTAGTCGTCGTGGGGTTGTGGACCACTGCGGCTGCGGCGGGGACGGAGCCTCTCCGTCGTTTCTAGGTCCCCGGTTAACATACAATACAATACAATACCTATGGACCGAATTCACCAACGTCGGTTAAAATTAAGCACGTCTTAGTTTATTACTGTCTCTGTAAGTGTTTTCGTTTGTTACTGAGCAGGAAAGTTACGCACTTAAGAATTTCTTAAAGTTAGTTGTTCTTCCTTGATTCAGATGTTGGTTTCTAAATGCATATTATTATATTATATGGCTGAGCATCGAGGGCCACATAAATTACTTTCGTGCTGCAACAGTGGTCAACAGGGGGTATCGTAACTAGTAGCGAAGATTGACGCCGTTGGAACTACATACGATAAAAGAATCAAAAAACGTCCCAGCAAACATAGAACCGCAAATGTGCCGTTTAATAGCGTCCTCTAACCAAATTGCGTGCCTATGGGTATAGCCTCAGTTGGGTGACTGGTTTCATGAGTTCCTATCAGAAAGGTCACAGTTCGCAGTAACTGATGGAAAGTCATCGGGTGAAATAGAAGCAATATCTGGCATTCCCCAGGGAACTGTTGTACGCCCTCTCCTGTTCCTGATCTTTATTAACGACGTAGGAAACAGTCTAAGCAGCCCTTTCAAACTGTTTGCAGATGATACTGTAATTTGCCGTCTTGTAAAGTCATCAGATGATCAAAACCAACTGCAAAACGTTTTAGACAAGATGTCTGTATGGTGTGAAAAGCGACAGTTGACTCCAAATATCGAAAAGTGTGAAGTCATCCGCATTAGAAATAAAAGAAATCCGCTAAACTGCAGTTACACGATAAAACACGCAAATCTAAAGGCTGTATATTCAGGTAACTACTTAGGGATTAGAATTACGAATAAATTAAACTGGAATGATGACATGATTACGTTGTGGGTAAAGAAAAACAAAAACTGCGACGTATTGGCAGAACATTTATAAAGTGCAAGAACTCTACTAAAGAGACTGCTTACCGTGCACTACGCTTGTCTGTCTCGTCTTCAGGAGTATTGCTGTGCAGTGTGGGATTCTCATGAGATGGAACTGACGCAGGATATCGAACAAGTTTAAAGAAGGGCAGCTCGTTTTGCATTATCGCGAAATAGGGGAGAGTGCCACGGACATGATACTTGAATTGGGGTGACAGTCATTAAAACAAAGGCGTTTTTCGTTGTGGTAGCATCTTGTCGTGCAACTTCAATCACCAACTTGTCCTCCGATTGCGAAAATATTCTGTTGGCGCCCACTCAGGTAGGGAGAAACAATCGTCATGATAAAATAAGAGAAATCAGAACGCGCACAGAAAGAATTAAGTTCTCGTTTTTCCCTTGCGCCGTTCGAGAATGGAGCGGTAGAGAAACAACTTGAAGGTGGTTCGATTAACCCTTCTCTCAGACACTTAACTGTGAACTGCAGAGTAATAATGTAGATGTAGAATTGTATATGTGAGGTTACGAAACGCCACTGACTTCACTGTGAAATATTCTCCCGTTAGAACAGATTTCACCTGAGGCCTGCCTTAACAAGAAGTACAATACCGCTTCGCATGTGACCATGCTATAATTTACTGTACACTCTTACCTGTTAGTGAAGGTGTTCCACGTGTCATCTTCACAGTTGTGTGCTATATTGCACTTATCTCTCCAGCGAGCTACAAATTATTTAACCACCGCCGACACCCCCCCCCCCCTCCCACATCAAGACCATCTGGTAAATCTTGACAACACTGAACACTGTGTAATTCGCTGCTCCAGTTCTTTAACAATATCGTAAACGGCTGTTGTTACCGGAAGGTACGGACGAGCGGTTAACTGCTGGAGGTGCCGACGATGTAGACTGTCAGTCGATTGTCAGAACTCTTCATCAACGATCATACATGAGCGTAGATCAGTGCTTCTGCAGCAGGCAGACAGTAGACGACCGGCGGCAACGAGCCAGGTACTAGCCACAGCTGGGCAGGCGAGCCCAGAAGGACTATCCGGGCCATGAACACTGGACTGTCGGCGAGTGGGCGGCAGCGGGCGGCGGCCGGTGCTGGGCTGGCCGGAAGCCGCGGCTCGGCCTGGAGGTGGAGCCACGTGCCGGCAGCGCCGGGCTAAGGCGGCAGAGGCGGCGGTCGTTGCTTCCTGACCCGGAGCTGTCGTCGTAAGTAAGGAGACGACTGGCACGGGCTGTACGTCACAGAAGGGCCAAACTTTAGCGCTGAGTTTGCGGAAGAGTCGTGTTTTTGTGTCGCAGGGAAACTTCTGGAGCGGGAGCGGAAGACCAGTGTCCTCCTGCTGTTTTGCATCAGTCGGTCAAACGCGGCGGTACGGAAATGACGGCATCTGCTGAATTGGGGTATCGGCAGGGACAATGTCCGACGGATATAGTGCGTCCAAAATGCCGTGGCCGCTAGATGCGCTGTCGGCTGGGGTAGCTTGGGGAGCGCGGCAATGCTAGGGGGTCGCTCAGAAAAAAATGTTCAAATGTGTGTGAAATCTTATGGGACTTAACTGCTAACGTCATCAGTCCCTAAGCTTACACACTACTTAAACCTAACTAACCTAAGGACATCGCCGGCCGCGGTGGTCTCGCTGTTCTAGGCGCTCAGTCCGGAACCGCGCGACTGCTACGGTCGCAGGTTCGAATCCTGCCTCGGGCATGGATGTGTGTGATGTCCTTAGGTTAGTTAGGTTTAAGTAGTTCTAAGTTCTAGGGGACTGATGACCACAGATGTTAAGTCCCATAGTGCTCAGAGCCATTTTTGAACCTAAGGACATCACACACATCCAAGCCCGAGGCAGGATTCGAACTTGCGACCGTAAAGGTCGCCTAGAACCGCTCGGCCACATGGGCAGGCCATTAAGTTTAGTGAATGAGGAACTGAGGAAAAGTAACATCAGCAGTTTACAAAAAAAGCACGTCTTCGATACAAAAAAAAGTCTAATGTCTTCACTTATGTTGCAAAGCCCATAACACTTCTCGTTTCATCAGCTATCGATGACCCTTAAAAATTACATTGTTCCATCAAAAAGTTTGTAGTTAGCGGAATAACATTGTAGACAATAAAGTTTTACCTAATAGTGATATGGCAAAATACTCTCCTCCTTGGCTGCTATCATTTGGCAAAATCTCTTTTCGATATCACAAACCAGTTATGAAATATGAGGAATGTTGTGGATATTTCACTCTAGCTTTATTGCTGACCCGGCACGATCGCAGATGAGTGTGCTATGCCAGATCAAGTTTCTCGAGGCTGGTGACAGATAGATAACTCTACCCAAGTCTAAAGAAAAATTCAATATGTTAGCTGAATTTTATATGCAACAACGTATTATGTAATATGCACCAAATGCAAATCATAGCGACCTCTATTTTTCGTTACAAGCTTTTCCAAATTTCGTGTAGCTTCTTACTTCCACACAAATATGACAAAAACTACGACCATCAACGAAATGATGCGCACATCATCGTGAACCTGATATATACAGCTATAAGTAAAGCAAAAATAAAAAATTTTCACCGAATAGTTTCTGTAATATCATTTGAGAAAGATTGTATGGCGTGCGCCTCGATTCTGTCGTAGCTGACGGGCGGAAGGTGGAAAACCCTTATCGGCCTCCCCTTCCGAACAAACGAATGAACTCTCGCAGCACTTTGGACGCTTTGGCTACTGCGCATCGGCCACCCTGTGCTGCGCGAGCTATAGCACTTGGTTGCGCCCCTATTGCGGGTCTGGGCTGTTTTCTGTGCTGCTAAAGCTCTATTCTGCTACATGTCCTCTTTCCTTAGATTAACCCACTCATACGGATTACTGCTTGAGAATCCGGCTGCAGCAGAGACACTGATTTTTCCATCATCATTTCTACACTTGACGTTCTACTACAGCAAATCAGACTGAAACAGTTTATCGTAACTTTTGATCTTTGCCAGGTGGAGACCAAGTGATACGTCGCTTGTGCGGGAAAATGTTCTCAAACCAGCCCTGCAGGTAACGTCACTGTTACCATGCAGCTGGTGTTACAGTCTTGCTGGCGGATAGCGCTTGCGTGTGTTTCTACGATTTCAACCTCAATTTTCTTCACACACGTAGCAGTGTGTTGTGAAGCAGTTACTCTTCCACCACAATTTCACAAATTTAAAGTGGCAACGATACATATTTCCTTAATTTCTTACGTTTTTGAAAGTTAATAACTAGCGAAACATAAATCCCATAATCACAATCCTTCCAATCATACAATGAAGATTTGTACAACCAGTTGTTTCGGTTGCTGCTGAATCTTCCGAGCTGTTAAGTCGTCATCCATTAAGCATTTCCAGATTTAGCAGAACGAGGAGTACCTTTGAAGGTGTTCAACACAGCTCTCACAAAACGTCAGGAACGAAAAGCTTCACGGAATATGATGAAAAAACCACAGATACGTCAGCAACATCGTCCTTCTGCCCGCAAACTCAGACTTGGAGCCAGGGGTTGTTCCTGCGGCGGTAACGGTTTGTCACTGCCTGCCCCTCCCCCCCCCCCCCCCCCTCAAATATCACTTTGTCTGCTACTTTCAATTTGCAAGAGACGCCTACCACTTTATTAATAATAAAAACAAAATAAATAAACCATTTAATTTCAGTACAATGTATGAGATGTTTTAATGTGATAATAATAATATCTTTACATCAGTTCTTAGTACATCCCTTTGGTATAACTTCCAAAAAATTTCAGTTCAGATAAATAATGCATCTGAAAAGCATTCTTCTAAAAATTTGAATGTCTCAATGCAATTGATTTAAAAAGTATAATAAATTTGTTTATTGTGTATTGAACTGGCGACCTAGAAACGACGGAGAGGCTTCATCCTGCCGTAGCCCTCAGTGGTACACAATAGGCCACAGCAGTCCACCCACCCCATCGCCGCTCCACACCGAACCCAGGGTTATTGTGCGGTTCGGCTCCCGGTGGACCCCCCCCCCCCCCTTCCCCCCCTCCCGCTTAACCCGGGAACGTCTAATACCAAACGAGTGTAACACAAAATGTTTGCGTGGTAGATTAGTTATGGTGTACACGTACGTGGAGACAATGTTTGTGCAGCAATTGCGGACTTAGTGTAACTGAGGCGGAATAAGGGGAACCAGCCGGCATTTACCGAGGCAGATGGAAAACCGCCTTAAAAACCATCCACAGACTGGACGGCATACTGGACGTCGACGCTAATCCGCCGGGAGGATTCGTGCCAGGGACTGCCTTCCAGCTCAGGAAGTAGTGTGTCAGACTGCGCGGCTAGCCGGGCGGACATACTAACTCTGACTACGTCATGATTTACGCATTTTAAAATGAAATAGAAGTGAGCATTCACTGCTTTCAATATTTGATTTGGCACTACGACTGTGAACAGAATTCGGCAGACAATGGTTGTGTTATCGTGAATATGAGGAGAGAATATTGTTTCTTTCAGTAAGTTCCACCTAAAGTCCGAAAAGTCAGTCTTCATTGTTTTTTGTGTCTTATTGGAGGGTTTTTCCTTTCCGTCTAGCCTTATCCTACTTCCTGTGGTTTGCCAGTTCTGCCTCTGACCTATTTTATTTACTTATCTGGCTTCGTGTGTAAGGTTAATTCTCTAGTGCCTGTGGCAAACCTAGCTTACTACTACACAAAACAGAAAGGTACATAGTCTCAATTCTTACACAAATTGCAGCATATGATATAATACTGATAGACTTCAAGATATGCGTTATAAATTGTTTTTATGAAGTTAAGTTAAAACTACATACAATGTTTAATCATATTTCTTGTCTCGAACCGGTATCAGCACTCTCAGATGCTTACATCCAGAGCAGTCACAGCTGAACTGTTCCAGTTAACTGGATCATCTGTCACTGGTTCTCTGAAGCACAACAAAAAATCATAATCTGCATTGTCTAATGGTTCCAATTTCTAATAATCTAATAATATCGTGAAATATGTCAAATAATATGATCTATTCAATTTTTAAAAACACATTTATAAATGTAGCACTACAACTATAACTCTCTTTTCTATTCTCATAGCTAACGACAATTTTTTTGATTAACTATTCTACATTTGGGTGTCACATCATGATATAATCAATGTGTAACCCAATAGCAACCCTGTACAGGCACTTGTTCTCCACAGCTCCCCTAAGGTGCTTCCTCGCTACACTGCTACGTAAAATTATCTTTCAGGTGACTACAACGATGGACCATCCCCCTGGACGCGTAGATATCACCCATCAGAAATCTTTCCTCTATGTTAAGAAATATTTCGTAAACACGTCTTCGACTATCGCTGCTATCCCACACTTCCTGCCACTCTTCCCTTAACATGTTTCTTATTACTAATTTACTACAAGCATAATCGGCCACGATCTCAAGGACCTTCGCCCTGTGATGTATGCAGAGTCAATGCATCGCTCACCTACGAAGTGTGTATAACTGTTTACAATGCACCACAGCTGTGTAGAAGTCGAGGCGAAGAAATTGATGCAGAACGTTTGTGGTCTATCAACCAGGAAACAATCTCAACTAGCGTACAGAAGCCGCCTAAGGTACAGCACATGTGCGTCGCGCATGATTTTGTATAAAATCGTCCTTTAATATCAAACAACAGCTGTTCTTGCACTTAACAAAATGTGACATCGACGACGCATGCGTAAATTTTATCTCAAGATGTAGTGAATATTATAGCATAAAATTAACAGTTAAACCGAAACTTCCTGGCAGATCAAAATTGTGTGCCGGACCGAGACTCGAACTCGGGACTTATGCCTTTCGCTGGCAAATGCTCTACCAACTGAGCTACCCAAGCACGACTCACGCGCCGTCCTCACAGCTTTAATTCCTCCAGTACCTCGTCTCCTACCTTCCAAACTTCACAGGAGAGCTTCTGTGAGGTTCGGAAGGTAGGAGACGAGGTACTGGCGGAATTAAAGCTGTGAGGACGGGGCGTGAGTCGTGCTTCGGTAGCTCAGTTGGTAGAGCATTTGCCCGCGAAAGGCATAGGTCCCGAGTTCGAGTCTCGGTCCGGCACACAATTTTGATCTGCCAGGAAGTTTCATATCAGCGCACACTCCGCTGTAGAGTGAAAATTTCACTCTAGAAACAACCCCCAGGCTGTGGCTAAGCCATGTCTCCGCAATATCCTTTCTTCCAAAATGGTTCAAATGGCTCTGAGCACTATGCGACTTAACTTCTGAGGTCATCAGTCGCCTAGAACTTAGAACCAATTAAACCTAACTAACCTAAGGACATCACACATATCTATGCCCGAGGCAGGATTCGAACCTGCGACCGAAGCGGTCGCGCGGTTCCAGACTGAAGCGCCTAGAGCCGCTCGGCCACCCCAGCCGGCCCCTTTCTTCCAGGAGTGCTAGTTCTGCAAGGTTCGCAGGAGAGCTTCTGTGAAGTTTGGAAGGTCGGAGACGAGGTACTGGCGGAATTAAAGCTGTGAGGACGGGGCGTGAGTCGTGCTTGGGTAGCTCAGTTAGTAGAGCACTTGCCCGCGAAAGGCAAAGGTCCCGAGTTCGAGTGTCACTCCGGCACACAATTTTGATCTGCCAGGAAGTTTGATATCAGCGCACACTCCGCTGTAGAGTGAAAAATTTCTTTCTAGGAACAGTTAAACCGTTTTGGTTGTCCAGCCTTCTTACTATGAATCCATTGTGCTTGGAAGAGATAAGTTTTGATCAAACTGTAAACGTAATCAGTTTTTGCTCAACGTTTACAAAAGGCATTTTTTCCTTCATAACCTTTACGGCGTATTAATGAAATAGCTGACTAAGCCGGTGGCGTAGACAGAAAGAGGATATTGAAAATATTGGGTAGCGTGCATGCACTGTAGCTTAGGTGGCTGTTGTAGACCAAATTAATATTGTTAGGTTGGTGCACAAGCTCGTAGAGTTTTTGTTTTCCATGTTGGTATTCCGATTGCTGTAGATTTATTTGTCGATTGTCATATTTTATTTTTAGTTCACTGTTGCTATCTGAGATTACTTTCTGTCATTTTGTCATTTGGAGATAGTGAGTGGAGCTGTGGACTCTAGAAAATGGAGAGCCAATTGGAGAAATCGGAACATTTCCGACATATTCTTCTATTTGAGTTTAGTAGATAGGAGACTAGCAGCGGAAGCAGCCAGAAACACTTGCGCTATGTATCGGTATAATGCCAATGGACGGAGCGCGGCAAGAAAATGGTTTTCTCGTTTTAAGGAAGATCGTTTTGACATTAGTGACTCTCCACGTTCAAAAAGACGTTCAGGGTTTGAAGAAGGTCGTTTAAAAGCATTAATCCACCATGATCCACGTCAGTGTCTTCGAGAAATCTGCGGGTAGCCATATGTGCATCCCTGCTTACTGAATTGGCTCGTTAACAACACCGAACATTCCTATCCGGCATCGTTACTGGTGACGAGAAGTGGTGTCTTCATGCTGAAATGAGGTAAAGAAAAGGATTGTTGAGCCCAAACAAAGCAGCAACTCCCTGTACAAAGACCTGCGCGCGCATTCACAAAAGATCATGCATCTGGTGGATCAGAGACGGTGTGGTGTACTATGAATTGCTTCCACGCGGTGTAACCATTACTGCTGATGTTTATTGTCGACCACTGAGACGTCTTGCAGACGCAATACAAGAACAGTGACCAGGATGATTGGGTGAAGTGATGCTCTTCCACAATAACGCCCGCCCGCCTTCTGCTAGACTGACAAAAGACACTAAACAGGAGTTGGTTTGAGCTGTCTTTCGGCAACCACCTCATTCACCTGATCTTGCACCGCAGACTTCCACCTTTGCAGCTCTGTATCGAACAGCCTTCAAGGAACTTCCTTTCCTGCTGAAAATGTGCTCCGAACACGACTCGACGAGTTCTTCGCCCCAAAACCACAGAATTTCTACAGTCGCGGAATTGAAAAGTTACCCCACCTTTGGCAGACTGTTGTAGATAGTGAAGGAGATTGTGTTATTGATAACTAATGCCTCTGTTATGTGTACCTGTAGTGTTTATTAAACTCAGGGAAAACTATGAACTTATGGACCAACCCAATATGTCCCAGTTTGATAGATCGCAAGTGTCCTATAGCAAACGGTTTGTCTCGATTTCCCTATACCACTGTAGAACGTTTAAACAGTTACAGTTTACACCCTGTGTATAGTACGATGAAGTGTGTATGTGTGAAATCGTATGGGACTTAACTGCTGAGGTCATCAGTCCCAAAGCTTACACACCACTTAACCTAAATTATCCTAAGGACAAACACACACATCCATGCCCGAGGGAGGACCCGAACCTCCGCCGGGACAACAGCACAGTCCATGACTGCAGCGCCAAGACCGCTCGGCTAATCCCGCGCGGCAGTACGATGTAGTCAACTGGCTGGAACTGAATTACGAACGGTGTCGGATTTTTGTTGTTGGCAGCAGGAGCAGCAGCAACCTGCGAATGCGAATCTTTTCCTGCCTGAAATGTTCTCTGCAGACAGCCAGGCCGCTATCCATTCGTATATGCCACGGCTCAGACAAGCAGTCGGAAAGTATCTCGTGTTAAAAAGTACCCTAGTTTGTAGTTTCTAGAACTGCTTGCCACATTTAAAAGTCTTAGTTCTCAAGATACCTTATTCTTCCAAAGTTAGCCGAAAAAATTGCAAGTTGTTATCTGTAAAAATAAAGGCTTTTACTGAAAAGTCTGTTCTTTATGTGGGGGGTGGGGTGGGAGGCTGTGATCCATACTTGCATGGGCTAGTCGCCGACACTCGGATAGATTGTGGCGGTCAGTAATGTAGATGCACTGCACAGATGAAACAAGTCATACATTTTACTCCATACATGCTCTCTATACGTACACTTATAAACGGAATAGCCTTCCACATTTTTGGCTGAGACATACTGTCCCGCAATTAAATTAAAAATTGTTTCCATTCCACAGTTCTTAATATGGTTCTTACTAACTTTCTCTTCGTTGTAAGGCAAATACTGGAACTGGAAATTCCCTCCCAAATATTTCCGATAATTACTCCCTCTGCCCCACCCATAAGCTCGTCTGCTATTTGGCTACTAAGACCCTTACCCTACAACAGGCCACAGTTTAAATAGTCTGCACTGCCTGTAGCGATATAGTATAAAAAGTATTAATAACAAAATATCCCTCCACGAATGACTGGCTTCTAAACCTCATCTGTTCTTACCTCAGTACCTGAACAACGATTTTCTTCTCTAGATCTAGTAAGCGCCTCCAACCACGATTCTGATCTTCAACTTAAACTTCAAACATAAGCAGTACCAACCACGAATCTGTGTCACTGCCTCCTTCCCATCCCATCGCATTTCATACGTCACTGAGATCCACGTCTAATTCGGCATATTCCATCTATCTGCAGGAGTGTCCCAAGGATCAGTTCTATTCCCACCAATATACCTTCTTTACACAGCTGATATGTCCAAGTCACATACTGCAGTCCACCTACTCCAGAATGCAGACGAGAATTACTTTTTTTTTACCGTACAGTTGATATGACTTCTTTACAGTAAATCTGACATCTAAGTATCGATGAATTTATGTTATATCAGGTCTGTTTAGACTGTAAAGAGAGATGGGAACCACAGTGAACACACAATTAAGCTTTGTGCAGACGTTTTGGGCAGAGACTCTAGTATCCCTGTCGTTCTCATCACATTGCTCTTTTCAGTTGTAAGCGCACACTGAGCATTGAAGGTGTCTAGGTGTCTTGTCCTCTATTCGACAAACTTTTCTCTTCACAAAACATATATTCGTCTCCCCTTCAGCAGTTTCGCGGAATGATGGAAAAACAACCTGCCAACTCTGTCTTCCTGGCTTTTACCTCACGCCATAAAATTTGAACATTTATTTTATTATTTTATGTATTGTGTTTTCTTATAAAGTTTTGACATTTAGGCTAAGTTTATACGTTATATAGATCTGTAGCTGCTCCTCTTTTTTCTCCAGCCCTTATAGTAAATCTTTCAAAAACTCCAATAAATATCGATCATCAAAATTTAGTACTGATGTCAACCATTGTATATTTCTCTTCTTCGAGAATTACTTTTTTTTTACCGTACAGTTGATATGACTTCTTTACAGTAAATCTGACATCTAAGTATCGATGAATTTATGTTATATCAGGTCTGTATAGACTGTAAAGAGAGATGGGAACCACATTGAACACACAATTAAGCTTTGTGCAGACGTTTTGGGCAGAGACTCTAGTATCCCTGTCGTTCTCATCACATTGCTCTTTTCAGTTGTAAGCGCACACTGAGCATTGAAGGTGTCTAGAACAATATAGTCTCCAGCCAAATTTTAGGATCTTATGAGAGATTTTGCCTGATGCCATGCAGCCCGCATAAAACTGTCACGCTGTTTCTTCTTCATGACAATTCTCGCCTACACTCTGCAGGGACAATGAAAATGCTCATGCAGCATTTTTGATGAGAAGTGTTTGACCACCACAACACAGCCCATCATTAGCTACTATGAGTTTCATGTCTGCTCACATGAACTGCTCACTATGAAGACAACGTTGTGGCACAGAAAACGAGCTGTAGCCTAGCAAAGAGAAATGGCAGAAAGCCCAGGCAGCTGCCTTCTATGACAAAAGTATTGGAAAGTTGGTACAAAGCTATGACAATGTTTAAGTCAGAGTAGAGACTACGCAGGGAAGTAGCCGTAAGGTGTAGCAAACTGTTGCACATAAAACGTTTTTGATTTTCACTGTTGTTTCCATTTCACAACCGATCAGACCTTACTTTCTGAATAGACCCCATTTATGTAAAGCAGCATGTTTGTCAATTTGTATGACCGGAATCTCCTCAACCAAACTTGGCATAGAAACAACAGGCCTCACGAGTATCATCACCATAGACTTTTTTTTTTCCTAGCTCTAATAGGATCTCGCATATAGGCCTTCCAAATCAGCCTCCTTTGCTGGCCAACCTACACGTCAGGGGCAAGAAACAGTTTTTCAGGCCCCAACATGTAGGCTGCCATGCTGACAGGCGTATTGCGTTGAAGCAGTATCGGCCTGCTTTATCAAACCTGCTTTGCATGGTGGCCTGTATTGTCAGTGCCAAATAAATGATTTTGAAGCCCCTGATGTCTAGCCTGCCCTGCATGACAGGTGTGCTGTGGAAATAATATTCGCCTGCTTTAATTAACTATATTGCAGGCGCTACATGTGCTGATGAGCACAGTTGGCGACAGGTTGAGATGGATAGAGGGTGGGTTTGACAGAGCAAGGCAGAGGAGGAAATGAATGGAAGAGGGGAGGATGGAGAGATGTATGAGACAGGTGGAGGTGGAGAGAGGTGCTGGGCAGGTGGAAAAGGAAGAGGGGAGACAGAGATGGAAAGAGAGACGTGGAGGTGCGTCTGGTCAGAGGGAGAGCGAGGAAGATATGGTCAGAGAGAGGGATATGGTCAGAGAGAGGGGCTGGAAGAAATGATCAAAGAGAGGGTAGGAGGAGATGAAGAGACAGAGATAGTGGGGAGGAAAAGATAGACAGGTAGAGGTGGGAGGATGAGGTGGATAGACAGAAGGAGGAAGAAATGGACACAGAGAGGGGGAGGAGATGTGTTCAATACATGTGTTGAATGACATGAAAATTATAATAAAACATAATCACTACGGTATTTCTTAATGCTCTTCTTTCTTGGGCAGTTGTCAGCACACCTTACGGACACTGCTATTCAGCGACCAGCCCTCTGGTCTGACAGCTTCTGATGGTATGGCTGGCGCCGGGCCAAGGTCATGTGTCTTGGTTCAGCACCTAGAAGTCTCCAAAAGAAAAATAAACAAATATCAAGATAACAAAAATTACTCTAAATATATTTTAGTGCACACATTTGTGCCCCCAAGGATCCGTCCTGTCCTGGAACTATAACTTCTTTTGTCTCGTGAGGTGTGCAACTAACATATCGCAGTCCACCTACCTGTGTCATTGGCTTCCATCAAACCACAAATGACTCATTCACTTAATTGTGGCGAAATTTTACTGTTTAAAATCTTTTACCGTCATTCATACTTGCGGATAACCTCTGACCACAAAGTAACCTAGGAATCACCTTACCAGATGTCCACTAAAAATTCGTTAGCATCTAAATCTATACTCTGCAAACCACCTTATGGTGTGTGCCGGCGAGTCCTTCTCGTAACACTGTAATTGTCTGCATCTTAAACACCACTCACTACAGTTGCGCGTGAGGAATGAGTACCAGTAGGCCTTTGTATGTATTCTAACTTATCTAAAGTTCTCTTCGTAATCATTTCACGAAAAATATGTCAGAGGAAATAATATGTTGCATTACTCTTCATATAACATACGCGCTACAAATTTCAAGATTATAGTTCTCCTCAAGAGCCTCTCTTGTAGCGTCTGCCAGTGGAGTGTGCATCTCTTTGTTGGATCTTTATCTGGCTTTGCTACTAATTCTAGCTGGTAAGAATCTCATACTGATGAGAAATACTCAATCAAGTATTGATCGAGCGAGTATTTTGTAAGTCACTTCTTTCATGGATGAACCACATTTCCTCAGGATTCTTCCAGTGAATCTCAGCCTGGCATCTGATTTTCCTACAACGTAAAGAGGCGTAAGATTTAATTTAAATTCACTCTATAATTCAATGATAAACTAAGAATAATCGCATTTGTGTGAGCTCTAGGACATGAGCCATGCTGCCGTACCTTTAACGTTTATCTTTTAACAGAGCGAAGGGTATCGGGTAGCAACTGCCTGATGACCTTGAAACGTTTGCACTTGCACTCGAAATCAAAACCCGAGGAAAAACATCGTTATCTAGATCACCTCTAAAATCTGTCCAGACAGATGCAGCACGTGGTCTTTTTTTTCGATACACTGCGGTAAACACGACAGTGATTAGAGATCTGAGATACGTTATCTTAGTAAATGACAGCGGCGAAGACAAAACTTTCTTTCTCCCTGCGCTGAAGTGAACGAGTGCTTGGGTAGCATACTGCCTTCACAATGTCGTTTTCCACCCGAGGCTATCGAAACTCCACTACTGCCAACTTTTGTCATTTCCAGCAACGAGACTACAGTGCAGAAACTTGCGTGAAGTACAGGTTTAGCAGTGTAAAGCTACATTCAAAATCAAGAAAACCAGTCGTAGATAAGTAATGGAACGCATTGTGACCACTGAAAGCAATCTAAAGCAACAGGACGAATTTATTCTGTCCTTCTCTTCGAAGAAAATGTGTCCCTCTATAGACGTTTCACTAGAGACTTAACTGTAAAAGAAGAGATATCAGGACATGTACCGAAGAACATGGCCAGGATGCTTTCCCGCACACCAAACGCGAAAGGAATTTCTTTTTCTGCCGGTGTGGTGTGCACTGAGGTAGTGTCAGGCTTAATGACGTCTATTAGCGTGCGTTTGTGTTCTTAACAAGCTTGGTAGTGCAGATTCTTGTCTAAAGGAGAACACGGCTCCTTTTTAGCGTTACGTACAACGGTAGAAACGGAATACTTAAAGGATCAGTTTGTTGTTCGTCTGCTTGTCCGACTGTTAAAAAACCCTTTTCTATGGAACACACAGGCATTTCAGTTTGAAATTTATGCCACATTCTAAGGTCTACGGTCCCTTGGCGCTGTAAAAAAACACTAAAGCGTCCAAGTCAATGAAATGCAATGGCCATTTATGTCACATATTTTGATACTTGCAAACTCACTCATCAAAACGTTTAGGGTAGGCTACTTCCCGTTGACCTAGTATAATAAAATTTGGCAAGAAGCGAGATTTCGGAGTACAAGTGGAGGGAAAAAATCGTAAAACTGCCAATTTGTAATTGTATCACACAAAAATTTTGTAATTTGTTATTCGAATTCAAACTTACAAAGTTCTCGAATGTTTTGGAATTCCCGGGACTGATGTCTTGCTAATATACACTCCTGGAAATTGAAATAAGAACACCGTGAATTCATTGTCCCAGGAAGGGGAAACTTTATTGACACATTCCTCGAGTCAGATACATCACATGATCACACTGACAGAACCACAGGCACATAGACACAGGCAACAGAGCATGCACAATGTCGGCACTAGTACAGTGTATATCCACCTTTCGCAGCAATGCAGGCTGCTATTCTCCCATGGAGACGATCGTAGAGATGCTGGATGTAGTCCTGTGGAACGGCTTGCCATGCCATTTCCACCTGGCGCCTCAGTTGGACCAGCGTTCGTGCTGGACGTGCAGACCGCGTGAGACGACGCTTCATCCAGTCCCAAACATGCTCAATCGGGGACAGATCCGGAGATCTTGCTGGCCAGGGTAGTTGACTTACACCTTCTAGAGCACGTAGGGTGGCACGGGATACATGCGGACGTGCATTGTCCTGTTGGAACAGCAAGTTCCCTTGCCGGTCTAGGAATGGTAGAACGATGGGTTCGATGACGGTTTGGATGTACCGTGCACTATTCAGTGTCCCCTCGACGATCACCAGTGGTGTACGGCCAGTGTAGGAGATCGCTCCCCACACCATGATGCCGGGTGTTGGCCCTGTGTGCCTCGGTCGTATGCAGTCCTGATTGTGGCGCTCACCTGCACGGCGCCAAACACGCATACGATCATCATTGGCACCAAGGCAGAAGCGACTCTCATCGCTGAAGACGACACGTCTCCATTCGTCCCTCCATTCACGCCTGTCGCGACACCACTGGAGGCGGGCTGCACGATGTTGGGGCGTGAGCGGAAGACGGCCTAACGGTGTGCGGGACCGTAGCCCAGCTTCATGGAGACGGTTGCGAATGGTCCTCGCCGATACCCCAGGAGCAACAGTGTCCCTAATTTGCTGGGAAGTGGCGGTGCGGTCCCCTACGGCACTGCGTAAGATCCTACGGTCTTGGCGTGCATCCGTGCGTCGCTGCGGTCCGGTCCCAGGTCGACGGGCACGTGCACCTTCCGCCGACCACTGGCGACAATATCGATATACTGTGGAGACCTCACGCCCCACGTGTTGAGCAATTCGGCGGTACGTCCACCCGGCCTCCCGCATGCCCACTATACGCCCTCGCTCAAAGTCCGTCAACTGCACATACGGTTCACATCCACGCTGTCGCGGCATGCTACCAGTGTTAAAGACTGCGATGGAGCTCCGTATGCCACGGCAACTGGCTGACACTGACGGCGGCGGTGCACAAATGCTGCGCAGCTAGCGCCATTCGACGGCCAACACCGCGGTTCCTGGTGTGTCCGCTGTGCCGTGCGTGTGATCATTGCTTGTACAGCCTTCTCGCAGTGTCCGGAGCAAGTATGGTGGGTCTGACACACCGGTGTCAATGTGTTCTTTTTTCCATTTCCAGGAGTGTATATGTCGATAATAGGTAAAATTGTCGAGATTCTCGAGATGGATGGACTGTCTGTACACATAATTTAAGTTTGCACTGAACCATCGGAGCGCTAGTCCTACTTGCACTTGGCCATTTTTTTTATTATTTTTTCATTTCCATAGCTTGCAGTGTAGCTTAGCGGCGCATGCAGCGCCACGGGCGCGTAGTTTTGAATACAGTAATGTTAACACCCATACTTGCAGTCCTCGTCTTCCATGCGCAGCTTAGGCAGCTCGTGGTCGTGCGGTAGCGTTCTCGCTTCCCGGGCCTGGGTTCCCGGGTTCGATTCCCGGCGGGGTCAGGGATTTTCTCTGCCTCGTGATGACTAGGTGTTGTGTGAGGTCCTTGGGTTAGTTTGGTTTAAGTAGTTCGAAGTTCTAGGGGACTGATGGCCATTGATGTTAAGTCCCATAGTGCTCACAAGGGAACCTCCCCATCGCAACCCCCCTCAGATTTAGTTATAAGTTGGCATAATGGATAGGCCCTGAAAAACTGAACACAGATCAATCTAGAAAACAGGAAGAAGTTGTGTGGAACTATGAAAAAATAAGCAAAATATTCAAACTGAGTAATCCATTCGAAAGACAAGCAACATCAGGGATACTGGGAGTTCAGTAGTGCCGTGGTCCCTTGGTTAGCGTGAGCAGCTGCGGAATGAGAGGTCCTTCGTTCAAGTCTTCCCTCGAGTGAAAAATTTAATTTTTTATTTTCAGTTTATGTGACAAACTCTTATGTTTTCACCACTTTTTTGGGAGTGATTATTACATCCACAAGTAAACCTAAATCGGGCAAGGTAGAAGAATCTTTTTACCTATTCGCCAAGTGTACAAGTTAGGTGGGTGGACAACATATTCCTGTCATGTGACGCACATGCCGTCACCAGTGCCGTATAGAATATATCAGACGTGTTTTCCTGTGGAGGAATCGGTTGACCTATGACCTTGCGGTCAAATGTTTTCTTTTTCCTTTGGCGAGGCGCGTCCTTTTGTCTACTAATTGCACGGTTTTGCAGTGCGGTCGCAAAACACAGACGCTAAACTTATTACAGTGAACAGAGACGTCAATGAACGAGCGGACAGATCATAACTTTGCGAAAATAAAGAAAGTAAACATTTCACTCGAGGGAAGGGTTGAGCCAAGGACCTCGCGTTCCGCAGCTGCTCACGCTAACCACGGGACCACGGCACTCCTAAGCTCACCCTATCCTTGACGTTGCCTATCTTGCGCATGGTCTACTCAGTTTGTATATTTTGCTTATTTTTTTTTCATAGTTCCACAAAACTTCTTCCTGTTTTCTCGATAGATCTGTGTTCAGTTTTTCAAGGCCTATCCACTGCGCCAACTTATAACTAAATCTGAGGGGGGTGCGATGGGGAGGTTCCCTTGTCAGAGCCATTCCATGCGCAGCGAAGTACTGTCAGTGACAGGCTCAATATTTTCTAGTAGCTTGCGTATTTGATCTTAAGATGTCTGGTAGTGCTAATCAGCTTATAAAAGACAAAGGGCTCGTTTTTGTTTCCTTTCGAATCTTACTTCTGTTTTAGGATGCACAGGGAGTGTGCTTGCTATATGCGGACGCGGGAGGAGCTAGCCACACTTGGCGAACAGCTGATGATGCTGTTGGCTACAGTCAGCCGCTGCAGGCTGCTGCCTCAGAATGTAGCGGCAGCTGTTTAGCAACCTCTAGTGTTGCTTGTTTCGCCCATGGACTCTGCTGCAAAGGTGTACCTGACACAGGAAAACCAAGCCCACCGCAGGAAGAGTGGCAGGTTGTAAGACGTTTGTGTCGCTCGAGATGGAGAGTGAACTGAGGAAACTGGCTGTCTGGCCTCACATATTCGAGGGTGGAGGGTGCAGTTGTCCGTAAGTTGTGGCTCACGTCGGCACCAATGACGTCTGTCACTTGGGTCCTGAGGTTATTCTCAGTTTGTACAAGCGACTGGCGGAAGGTGTGAATACTGGAGGCATCTCTCACAGGGTGCAAGCAGAGCTCACAGTTTGCAGTGTCATACTCAGAACTATATGGTGTCCTTTGGTTTGGAGCAGAGTGAAGTGTCTCAAGCAGAGGCTCCATCGATTCTGTCATGGATTTTGTTGCTGATATCTGAACCTGTGTTATGTGAATGGAGAGTTGTAGAATTCTCCTTGATAGGTCAGGGGTACGTTATACAAAGAAAGCAACTACTTGGGTAGCAGAGTGCTTGTGGAATACGTATGGTGTTTTTCTTTAGGCAGGACTACAGTCCGCAATCCTCTGATGAACAGCAACCACTTGATACACAGCGAGCGAAATCAGACTGCGTAGAAAGTAAAGAGACATCAAGTGTCGAAATGTTAACTGTAAATTGCCAAAGTATTCGTGACAGAGTCCCTGGATTTACCAGCCTTCTGAAAAACTGTGGCGCTCAAATTATACCCTGAATCAATAGCTGGATGAAACCCGAAGTAGAAAGCTCCGAAATTTTTGATGTGGAATGTATATCAAAAAGACGGGTTAGGCGCCATAGAAGGGCAAGTGTTCACTGCAGTCGACAAAAATGTTATGTTTATCGAGGTCGAAATTTAGTCTGCCTGCGAAGTTATGTGGATGTGATAATCGGCCTATGTGACCTACAGTTTATCATCGGATGCTTGTACTGACCGCTTGATACCAATGCAACAGTTGTTGAATCATACAAAGAAATTCTACGCTCAGTAGGGAGTGTATACCCCAATCATGCAACATTAGACGAAGGCAACTTTAACCTAACGAGTATAGACTGAGATGTCTATGGATTAATTGCAGATGGCACAGACAGACAGTCTTGTGAAGTAGTACTGAACGTATTCCTCGAAAACCGTCTTGAGCAGCTAATTTGATAACCCACTCACAATGGAAATGTTTTAGACCTTGTAGCTACAAACAGGCATGACCTTATTGAATATGGTGCCAGTATATAGATAAGGATTAGTGACCATGTCAACACAGCAAAGATGGTTGCTGAAGTTAAGAAATCCATCAAAAAGGCTGGGAGAGTTTTTATGCTGGAGAGGGCAGATAAGCAGTTGTTAACATCCTGCTTAGAAAGTGAATAGACATCATTTAGTTCCAATGTGATGGACGTAGAGGAATTATGGGCAACATTTGAAATGACTGCAAATCACACTCTGGAGAAAGAAGTGCCAAGTAAGTGGATTAAGAATGGAAAAGACCCATTGTGATTTATACCAAAATTTGGAAAATGCTGAGGCTATGGTTGTTTTGGTTGCGTATGAAGTACTACTGGGCTGTGCCCGTCTGACTTCAGAAAACGGTTGCTGCAGCACATTTGGTTCGAAAAAGAAATGCAGAAATGTCAACAGGAATATGTTTGTAGAAGTCAAAAGTCTGTGCGTCAATAAAAAGATTGATGCGCAAAGCAACAGCAGCATCCACTGCAATAGCTGAGCGACAGATCTTACCGAGAACCCCTAAAAATGCTGGTCCTATGTTAACTCGCTAAGCAGATTGAAGACTTCTAATCAGTCAGTAGTCAGCCAGTCTGGTGTGGCAATAGAACAAAGCTAGAAGAAAGCTGAAGTTTTAAATATCGCTTTCAATAAATCATTCACTCATGAGAATTGTACAAATATACCATCGGTTTCCCGTGGCTCAGACACTCATATGGAGGACATGGAAAAAGGTTTCTCTGGCGTTGACAAGCAGCTGAAGGAGTTGAAGATAAATTAATCGCCAGCTTCAGATGAAATCCCAATTTGATTTTGCAGAGTGTTTTCCTCATCATTAATTAACTAGCATTTACAGTGAATCTCTTGCCCTGCATAAACTCCCAAGCTACTGGAAAAAAGCGCAGGAGATTCCCATATATAAGAAGAGGAAAGAAGGACCTGCACAATTAGAGACTAATATCCTTAATGTCAGATTGCTGCAGAATTCTTGAGCACATTCTAAGTTCAAATACAAAAATTTCTTCATGACAGAAAAGGTTCAGTCAATAAACCAACACAGATGTAAAAAAGCATATTTCATGTGGAACTACCTTGCTGTCACAATATCTTGCAAACCATGAATGAAAAGCAACAGGCAGATTTCATGTTCCTAGATTTCCAGAAAGCGTTTGGCATGGTGCCCCACTGCAAACTGTAAATGAAGGTCCAAGTGTACGAAATAGGGTCTATAATTAGGAAGTGACCAAGGAAAATATGATAGGATTGCTCTTGTTCTCCATATACATAAACGATCTGATGGATAGGGTGAGCAGTAATCTACAACTGTTTGCTGATGAGGCATCAGTGTACAGAAAAGTGTCATTATTCAGTGATTATAGGAAATGTAGGACTTAAACAGAAGTTCAATTTGGTATGATGAATGGCAGCTTGTTTTAAAGTAGGATAATCTAAGCTAGTGAATATAAGCAGGAAAAATAACCCTGTAATTTTCAAACACAGTATCAGTGGTATGATGTGATTAAATATGTAGGTGAAATGCTGCAAAATGATATAAAATGGAATGAGCACATAAGGCCAGTTGTAGGCAAGATGAGGGTCAACTTTGGTTTATTGGGGCTAAGGAAAGAGTAGCTCGTCTATAAAGGAGACCACATATAGAACACTTTTGCGATGCATTCTTGATTACCACCTGAGTGTTTGAGATCAGAGGTGAGCCCCTAGATTTGTTACCAGTTGGGTGGATCAACATGACAGTTTTACAGGAATGCTCCATGATTTGACATGGGAGTCCCTCAAGGGAAGAGAACATTATTTTCATGAAACACTGTGTGTGTTGTTATTATAACAATCACCCTAAGCATGTTGTGTTTTAAACATCTGGCAACAGAGGATCCTTGGCACCTGTACCATAAAACAAAACACGAGACTAAACAGAATTATCTAGGAAAATATAGAAATTATCCAGATGTCCGTCACATAGTTATTATCTCTACTGATCTATGATAAATGTGACAAGTATGAAGGAAGCTAAGCTACATTATCTTGATAATGGACAGCAATAAAGCAAATTTTTTTGTTCTTGTATTTATGAGATCCAGACCAGAGCAGGTAGAGTAGAAACATTGCCAAACTTGGAGCAAGAGCTATGCCCTTTAAGATGCATTCATTTTGTTGGTGGTCTGCATTACAAAGATATACTATAAAAGCCAAATGAATACTTACAAGAAAGACATCATACAGCATAATTTTGGAGGCTTGCTGTTAAAATTTCAAACATATCTCTTGGCAGTACATTCTACTTATACATTACCTCTGCACTCGTTTCACATGGAGACTGTGATGGTAAAAGTAGAGAGATTTGAGCAAGCATAGAGATGTATAGGGAGGCTATTCTTTGGGACACCAAACATGAACAGAAGATAAAGAGAGATAACTAATACCATAGGAAGTATCCATTGTCTTATAGTATTAATGATAAGATGTGCCTACCACAAAACACTACACAGTCACTTGTGAAGTATGAATCTAGATGGAAGTTCCAATGATATACCAAACCCTTACCAAGAAGTCATACTTCCTACTGTCCCAGGTCTCCAACTTTCTGTTAGATGTTCAGAGATGGGTGCCAAACGATAAATAAATCCTTAGCGAAATTGTTATCTCACCTAAACAGAAGTGCTCTACTTAGAGAGAAAACACCTACTTTCAAACTTTCAAAAGAGCTAATGATTTTTCAGTGGTATTAAATAGCTGCTATTTATCTTCAGCACGAGGAAGGAAGGGAGCAATATTTGAGTTCAACATCGTGACTGCAGCGAGATCATTAAAAGCAGAGCACTGGAGTATAAGCTTGCAAGAGCACCCCCATATAATAGTTTATAGGGGGAAGGGGGATGGCAAACTGGGTCAGGGTATTAAGTATTTTTAATGTTTAGGAAGACAAATGGCAACTTATAAGCATCCACAAAAAAGTTCCTGTTCTTGACCCGTGTAATACTGACATTTAAATCACTTTCCTGAAAGAAGAAAACCTAGGTACAGCACATTTTTTTCTTTTCCTTGAAAGCTAGGGGGAAAGAAATTGGCCATGCCCTTTTTAAAGGAAACCATTCGGCCATTTACCTGGAATGATTTAGAGAAATCAGGGAAAACTTGAATCTGTATCTTCAGACAGGGATCTGAATCGTTATCCTCCTGAATAAACTCCATTGTGTTAATAACTTCATCACCTCACTATAACACGAGGGGCATATACCATATAATTGTAAGAATTCATGATTACATTTGCAGGTGATATGGGGTATACAGGATACAAAATTTACTCCACATATCTGCCTCACGTGGCAACAACAATGGCTGTTACCCACCTGGTCATCAAATCAAACTGAGCTCGCTCCTATAACACGCTGTTTCAACTCTATATCACAGTATATCAATCATAGTAGCTGGTAAGTGTTGTTTGGCAGTTTTGTGACAATTCATGACCAGATGTTTTGAGAGATATGCAGAACACCCTCTAGATCAACATAGGTCAAGAAAGTATTGGCAACAAGTAGTCTATGTTATGTTGTTGAAAAATAACATCATGAAGATGTCGAAGTTAGGCACAACACATCAGAAATGTAACAGCTACTGTCCACATTACCAGTTACATGAACCACATGTTATTGTGTTGTGTACCCAAATGCAGACCATACCATCATGCCAGGTGCTGGGACTGTAGACAATGACATCTTCAGTCCAGCAATGTTCATTCACCTCTCACAGATGCATGTATAGTGATGCTGTGTGCAGGACTGGGACTCATCTTAAAAGATGAGGTCATGCCACTCCTGTAACCAATGTTGTACTTGGGTGCATTACATCAGTGCATCTGTCGCTGCTGTCTCATTAAAGAGAACAGCGACAGTGGTCACCATACTGACAATATTTAGTGCCAGAGATGTATGTGTGCTGATAGTTACCTTGCTGAAAAGAAGCTCATTTCCTGCTTCAAGATGCTTGATATAGCTGTGCGAGCCTACACAGCCAAGGGATCAATGTGTCTGTCCTCTCGAATGCTAACTGCATGGTGCAGTTGAAATTCTGCATGGCGTTGAATATGGTCCTCCTGAATAAACTGATTCCACGTCACAGGAAACTTGTGGGAACCTGACCAATGTGGGCTACAATATAGTGGAACAATAAATTGCAGTCTCAGCAGCCCACACTCCTGCTGTTTCCGAATTCCAACACATGGCTGTAGACATTTCTTCTGCTTACACAAGGCATAACATGATCTTCTCACAAACAATCATCTTTCAAATGTGAACTCAGACTGAGAAACCTATTATGTAATCTTTCCTTATATGCAGAAAGTAGACGGTGTTACTCCTACCTACCATGAGAGACTGCACTGAAATGCTGATCATTAGCATATCCAACCATGTGTTACTACACTTCATGCCAATTTGCCATTTGCTGCACATCATCTTCACAGTGTTCTAACTGTATTGGCCACAAGTGCTTTTTCTTGATTGCATTGGTATTTTTCAAAGAAAACACCTGTAGTTTCCTGACAACAGAGACCTTGTATTAACAATTTAGGAAAAATAACAATATAATCATTTTAATCTTGAGTCTGATGGACATAAAAATCGCAGTTGTCTATGGGCAAGAAGATGAAAAGTGCTAAAGTATTATTTTCTAGATGCAGAGATTCCCTGCAAACTCTGTCAAGAAAAAATGTCAAGCACAAATGTGCTAGGATAATAATTCAACATTCTAAGAAATTTTAGAGTATTAAAACTGTTTCAGTTGAAGAGTATTGTGAAGGAAAGAAACACTGAAAAAAAAAAAATAAAATAAAACAGATATTATAGAGAGGAGGAAAGAGAGCGGCAGTGAAAACCTCAGGAAAACCCAAACATTACAAAATGTCACTCGACTCCTTTGTCGACAGGGCAGTGCTGAGGGGACAGTACAAGGGAAAGCAAAAAATTGGGCAATGTTCATGTATAATCTATGAGGCAATGAATCACAGGCAGAGGAGAATCTATCTATAGTTTTGTTGTATTGTAGTGCTCACTAATATTTGTTCATATCATTAGGTCAGCATGAATTTGGAAGAATTTTCTCTATGACAAAGAAGTGATTACCAGAACAAAAGTCAAACCTTCGTCTCCTCAAGTCTAAAGAACAGAAAGAAATGTTATGACTAAAGTGATTCTGTAATGAATGATTACAGAGTTGTCCGAGTGTGTACATTAGGAAATATACACTAGAAACATGTAAGACGTCAGTCACAGATGTTATACAAGTAAACATGTTGCAAATCAGAGTGATATGGTGCTGAATATTTTGAAGCCACTTGTAGAACTATTAGTTCATCCACAATTACGACTGGTGTAAATCTGTTACCTTTGCTTAGCAACACTTGTTGTGGAGTCTCCTGCAAAATGGCATGTACAAGAGTGGTTTGATAAGTCTGGTAAATTTCCATGAATGAATGGAACATTTTTGTTTCACCTTCATGCCTGGTAAGCTTGATTGTTCCACGGATTGCACAAAGTTCATTGTTGGTGTGAATCAAAGAGATTGCAAGCATGTGTTGCATATATCGACTGATAGGTGGAATGCTTTGGAGATGTGACACTAGTGTCAGAAATGCTAGCAAACAGACATACTGCCAGGCTGCAAGACATTGAAGGGATACGTGGCCATGTATGCCAACACTGGAGTTCCATATGTTTTACAGACACTAAGAAGTGCAGGATGGTTCTAAAAGATTAATTTGATTTTGCAGCATTATGTCTTCTACATGAATGAAGGTAGAAATTTGAGGTGATTTTTTACTTACACAGTGAAACTAAAAGTTTACATAAGTTCCAGGTGTAAGTAACTGGTTCATGTAGTTGCCAGTAGCTGGTGCAGCTGGCCCCCTAGCACACTTGTTTATCACACAATGTGAGCTGGTTGTTGAGTCAAAATGGTTACACATGGTGTTTTGCATTCTCCGTCTCAAGAGGTGCAATTCAGTTGCAACTGTACTTCACCTTCTACAGCTCAAAGCATGCAATAAAGGCCACAGCAATTTAAAGACACTAGTTGTTCATGTAAGGGAAAATTCACAGGTGTCCTCGAGTACTCATTCAAGATGTAGAGTACACTTGACAAAGTTTTTCATATAGTCCACAGAGGTATACTGATCATACCAGTCGAGAGATAACTATTCCTTATGTGTCTGTCTAGTATGTTTTTCCACTACATTTGTGTTTCAAAATTTACAGGATTCAATTGCTGTGAGCCCTTAATGATACAGATAAAAACAATGTGTACAGTTTTGTGAATTCTTTCTGGTCTTGGAGTTGGAAGATAACAAATTCCTTTAATGTTCAGTGTTCAGTGATGAGGCTGCATTCCAAAACACAAGAACATGTGGAACTCAGCAGCCATGCACCTTAGTGAAGCACAAGAGACGCTCTCCAAAACTTCATGCATTTTGTGTTGACTAAGAAATAAGTTAATAACTCATTAATTAGAGCCAAATAGCCACTCAAATTCAAAATTCAATTAGACTTATACAATAAAGTAGAAATTTTACATACTGTGGTCTGCATCACTTATTTACTGGGTCCTTTTATTGCACATTTTTGTATGGCAATGTTTCCATATTCAATTACACAGTTTACACTCACACATTGTGTTTGGTTCATGATATGTGTGTTGTTGCAGATAAGATGGATGAACCCATGGGCTGCCATTATGGTAATCACATGTCTCATGTGGAGGTAGACATACAAGTTTTCCATTGCCTATGTTTGGTCAATCAAGTTGCCTGTGCTGTAAAATTCTATAGGTATATATTCCCTTTTTTCCTTCAGTATCTTCAGTAGTTTTCTGAAATGTTGTTGTTGGGTAGCATCAGGTTTTGAATAAGGATTCCCTCACCAGTGGGTATATCAGTCTGGATTACATAGTTTTTATAAAGGTTGCCTTTGCTCTTTCTAGTCATGTCAGGATTTGCACTTTGAGATGCGGTCCAATGATTTATACAGGGTGTTACAAAGGGTACGGCCAAACTTTCAGGAAATATTCCTCACACACAAAGAAAGAAAATATGTTATGTGGACATGTGTCCAGAAACGCTTACTTTCCATGTTAGAGCTCATTTTATTACTTCTCTTCAAATCACATTAAACATGGGATGGGAACACACAGCAACAGAACGTACCAGCGTGACTTCAAACACTTTGTTACAGGAAATGTTCAAAATGTCCTCCGTTAGTGAGGATACATGCATCCAGCCTCCATCGCATGGAATCCCTGATGCGCTGATGCAGCCCTGGAGAATGGCGTATTGTATCACAGCCGTCCACAATATGAGCACGAAGAGTCTCTACATTTGGTACCGGGGTTGCGTAGACAAGAGCTTTCAAATGCCCCCATAAATGAAAGTCAAGAGGGTTGAGGTCAGGAGAGCGTGGAGGCCATGGAATTGGTCCACCTCTACCAATCCATCGGTCACCGAATCTGTTGTTGAGAAGCGTACGAACACTTCGACTGAAATGTCAGGAGCTGCATCATGCATGAACCACATGTTGTGTCGTATTTGTAAAGGCACATATTCTAGCAGCACAGGTAGAGTATCCCGTATGAAATCATGATAACATGCTCCATTGAGCGTAGGTGGACGAAACTAAAATGAGCTCTAACATGGAAATTAAGCGTTTCCAGACACATGTCCACATAACATCTTTTCTTTATTTGTGTGTGAGGAATGTTTCCTGAAAGTTTGGCCATACCTTTTTGTAACACCCTGTATGATGTACATTAGTAGTGGCGAAATTTTGGCTGTGAATAGTGCCATTACTGTCTCTATGGTGATGAATCTGATGTGTTCTACTTTGTGAATAGCCATTATTGCTATCTCTGTTACATGTTTAGTGAAACATTTTGCACTTGTTTGCATCATGATGCCAATGTATTTAATGTCCAGCATGATTTTCATCTTTTTTTCTACAGTATGAAGACCTCTGCTGAGCCAGATGCGTTTCCTCCATTTCTGAACACTATCATGTTTGACACAAAAATTTTTCACTTCGTTTATTGTTTCTTGCAACTCTGTAGTGTCTTTTGAGTCTATTACAATACAGGGTGTACGTAAAGTCTGTGAACACTTTCAATTATTTATTGCACAAGAACTAAACATTATACAGATATCATACATATATCATTTTGAAGAGAAACCATGAAAGTTTTTTTTCATGTGTACTGCCAGCAGCGTAGTTTGGTAATTTGCCGATAGTCAGCTCTAGTCACAAGCATGGCGAGTTCAGGTGTGGAGTGAGCTTTCTGTGTGTTGGAGTTCAACAAAAACAAGTGTGCTGCAGCTTTTCAATGGATGTTTAGAACCAAGGATGATAAGAAGCCACCAAGGAAGGCCATTTACAACTGCCACAACAAATTTGTTACAACGGGTTGCTTGTGCCCATCAAAGAGAAGCAGACATCCCAGTGTGAGTGACGTGAATGTGGAGTGCATATGAGAGATATTCATAAGGAATCCAAAGAAATTGGTGCATCATGCATCCCGCATATCAAATGTTTGTGAAAAAAACTTTCAGAGTTTCTCTTCAAAATGCAATATGTATGACATCTGTACAATGTTTAGTTCTTGTGCAATTAATAATTGAAAGTGTTCCTGGACTTTATGTACACCCTGTACGAATAGCATATGCATATGAGATTACACCCTACCTTTGAGGTGTTCTTCCACTTTCTTCCATAACAAGGATAAATGATAATGAACTTAATGGGTCTAGCTGAAGTATTCTGTTTGATTGGAGTATCAGCACTGATAGAGAGGATGTCTGAAATTCTTATTTTGCTCCACTGCAGTTTTGCACTGATGATTTGTGTCCATATGTTGTTCATGTTTGGGATTTTCTGTAGGTTTTTTTTCCTGCTAGCTTTCTTTTTATAAAGTCGAATGCCTTAATGAAGTCTATAATCACTGCATAAAATTTTTCTCACTGTTCAATGGTTTCCCATATGCTCTTTAGCAGGAGTTCTTTTTCAATTAGAGTTTATCTTCCTTCTCCAAATGCAATTTGGTTTTCAGAGAGGTGTTAGTCAGTTGTTTCTTTACTCTTTCCTTTTATTATTATTATTATTGTGCATATTTTGAAAGGTATGTTTGTTAATGCTATGCCTCTGTATTTGGCGGGATGTCCTTGGAGATCTCGTTTTCCTTTATACAGCACTTTTATTATTGGTTGTTGTCACTGTTCTGGAACAGTGGCAGTTTCTATTCACTTACTGTAAAGTTTTGTCCACTCTCATATTAGTACTTGGGTTGTGTCTTATGTATTAACTATACAGTCTGTGAGGGCCTAACACTGTTTTGTTCTTGGTGCCGCTAATGATGTATTTGCAGGGCCAATTGAAGGCCCAAGTGACACAAGCCACTGTTTGGGGCACCAAGCTGAAAGGTATGCCAGAAGCATTAAAATTGTAAGATTTCTATACAGAAAATATCAAAATTAGCAGCTTCGGGAGCCAAGTTGTGAGTGATGCCAGAACGCCTAAGTGCAAGAATTTTATACAGGGGATATCATGATCAGTAGTGAAAACTGCCAGTGGTGAAATTAAATGAGGGAAAAGGAGGGCTCTGGGGATGGGAAGAGAAAGAGGCAGGTGTGTCAGCTGATGAGCTGATTGTGTGGAAAAATTCTCAATCTGGCCCTTAATATTTGACCCCTTGTATGGTCAATGGGCCCCATTCCACAGTTATTTGCAGCATTGTCTATTTGCTTTCTGGTTTGCCCTTTAGCCCCCCCTCATTGTGTATGTTGTTGACATTTGTCTACCATTCTTTCATATTGATGTGATGTATTTCAGCTCATTTTCTGGAGAATAACACAATGTATCTTGTGCACCTTCCACTAGTTTCTTTCAGTGAATCACCACAACATGAGAATATGAAGAAAGCACACACATACCTCAAGCAAGCATGAGAGATACTCTCCCAAAGTTCATGTATTCTGTGTCATTTACTGAGAAATGATTAATGCCCTGTTGTTTTTTGTGGTAAAGATGGTTACAGGAGTCACGTAACTGGGTATGTTAGTGAAGTCATTTCCTCAATTGCAAGAACATGCTGAACATTTCATTTATGAACAGCATGGAGCACTACCACACTGTTGACTGTATGTAAGAGCATTTCTTAATGATGATCTGCCTCAAGAACATATCGAGCATAATGTGCACTTGGATCTTGCGCTGCACTCTGGGCCTCCATTGTCGCCTGATCTCACAGTGTGAGGATATTTGTTTGTGGAATTTGTGAAAGACTCTGTCTATATGCCTCACCTTCCATTAATTTTATGTGAACTGTGACACTGCACAGCAACCAGTGATTGCAGTCTCTCCAGACATGCTTGCAAAAGCATGGGACGAGTCTGATCATCATATAGACATTCATCATATTGTATATCCAGTGGAGGTATGTTAAATAATTGTGAAAGGTAAATAAAAATTTTGAAGAGGGAAACTTTTGGTCTCTTATTAAGTATGTCAGCACTCCAATGTCATTTACAATATATTGCAGCAGGTTTCTCTCTTATGTGATTCTAATAATAAATACAGCCATGCAGATTTTAAACAAGTTTATGTTGCCTACCATAAATTCCATACTGAGTAGATGTAATGGTGCATTGACTTCAGTCAATTATTCACCTGCTTATTAAATAGAAGTGTATGTTATATTAATGAATTAAGAGCACTTGTGACCCAGATGCCTCCTCTTTAGCCAAACAACAACAAACAAATAACAAAATGCACATAAGTTGTAACTTCCCTCCTGAACGATATAGGGTGACAAAATTAGCAAATCTGAGGTAGGGACCTATTCTACTAGAATTCTGGGAAAGATCCATGGCAGTTTTTGCAAATAATGAAGTCAAAAATTATAGTAACAAATACTTATATTTAATGACAAGACATATCATCTAATTAGCAAGTATAATTCACAACTACACACTTAGTACAAAAGCTTTATAATCTTGTTCTGCTGTTAGAACATTCTCCCCTATTCCTATGCATTATTAAGCTTCTGGTCTGATAAAAACTAAAAGACTCGCAGTCAATTTGGCTGACAATGGAGGAACAGTGTTCACCTGCACCTCTGTGAGCATTAATAAGGGCCATTGTTGTGGTTGCAAATATTAGTTGTCGATTCTCTCAAGTGCCTGGTATTATTTAAACTAAGTTACATACCTTCAAAGAACATATAAGTGTCAAATATCTCACAAGAACTATTTTGCTGTCAGGCATCACTTGTGGTGAAGTGCAGAAACAACCTTCAAATTGGCTTCTGGTTAAGTGTTGTACATACAGTTTTACAGACAAATGCAGCTTCTCTTCCCTGGAGAGAAATACTGTTGCATAATAGATTTAATGCCTCTAGATAATGAAGTTATTGGTACCAGAGAAATCCAGTCTACATTTTGTATGATGCTCAAATCACATAGTAGCTTTCACCGGGGCTACTTTAATGTAGCATATCTGTAATCCCAATTATGATCCCTGATACATATAGTCACAGAGTCCAGTCGATTAATATGACAGTCACAGAAATATGCATTGATGGCAACTGTTAATTATTTGTCCATCTTTTAACAATTATGTTCATTTTACATTCATTATTTCCTTGAACACAACAGTAACAAACCCCATGATTGGTATCAATTATTTATGCTGTTTGACAGTTAACATAACCGTATTTGTGGTCTTCATGCAACAGTCCTTTTAGTGTCCACGTATTACCTCCTGATGCATAATGGCTGGCACTCACATACTGTATCAAGATCTCACAATCTGCTTGCTACAAAGACCATGGTATTTACATTTATTCAGACAGCTTACTAGCTCTGGAATCTGTCTGCTACCGTAATGATGTCAAAGTTGATTGTAGAATACCACAATAGGTCTGGAATCTCAATAGCTCTAGAATCTCTGTCTGCTACTTAATGATGTCAAAGTTGATTGTAGAATACTACAAAGCCCTTTGAGGGCTAGGGGAAAGCAGCAGAGTAAACCTTCTGTGGGACCCTGGTCACCCAGGAATCAGTGGCAATGAACAAGCTGATAGGCTGGCCAGGACAGGTGTGACAACTCCATTTGTTGGGCTAGAACCTATCCTAACCATGACAAAGACAATGGTACCAGAAACCTCATAGTTGGATTAGGAGACAACATGCAGAATATTGCACTAAGATCTAAAAAGAGAAACATTGGCAGCTAATGATGCCAAAGCCATGTTTCAAGAGAAGTTCTGCAATCCTGGGATTCAACAGGAGGCAGATTAAACTTATGGTAGGACTGATGACTTGCCATCGGAACTTTAAAAAACACCTACACACAATGAGTATTAAGAAGGAAATCCCTAAATGCAGACTGTGTGGTAAGGGGGACAAAATCGCACCACATTTAATCTTACAATGCAGTGTTGGAGGCCAAAAGCCACAGAATAATTGGAAACCTTAATTGCTGAAGAAACTGTGCTTATTAAAGAACAACTAAAACTCCTCTTACTACTACTCTTTGAAGGTACTGGCTGACTTTACTAGGGAGAGAAACTGCAGAATAAACTCAATTTTGGTGGGAACAACAGCGTGCTAAGACCATTGTTGTTTTGCCTTCTTATGTAAATCAACCAATCAGTCAAGCAGTCACACTCTTTTGCTTCTCAAGAAACTGACTGAGCAACAATCATGCTTTTGTAATGCAGAAGGTGGACACATATACATCTGTTTACTGGAAGTGTGAACTTGTACCTAACTTGACAACCCAGCAAGTATCTCCCTCTCATATTTTACCATCTGATTGATTAGTGTTCTCACATTTTTTCATGGGAGATGAACATACAATATCTGGTTGGATTCCTTTTAAAATTTTGTCATGTCTACAATGTTTCAGATTGATCATCAGTTATCTACATAATTTGTATCTTGTGAATTTCTACTTTCTTTCAGCAATCCTCTAGTCATGGTTAGAATAAATGAAATTATTCACACTAACATTCATCCTCTACTGCTTGCAACTTATCTTTGCTCCTTTTTATTTTAAATGTAAAATTGTTCAGTGATGGGGCAACAGATTGAGTACACTCAGAAGGTTCGGAGAATTGAATTTCAAACAGCCCCATCAGCACACACTCTGCTGCGGAGTGAAAATTTCTTTCTGGAAACATCCCCCAGGCTGTGGCTAAGCCATGTCTCCGCAATGTCCTTTCTTCCAGGAGTGCTACCTCTGCAAGATTCACAGGAGAGCTTCTGTGAAGTTTGGAAGGTAGTAGACGAGGTACTGGCAGAATTGAAGCTGCGGAGATGGGTTGTGAGTTGAGCTTGGGTAGCTCAGATGGTATAGCACTTGCCCGCGAAAGGCAAAAGTCCTGAGTTCAAGTCTCGATCCAGCATGCAGTTTCAATCTGAAAATTTCATTCTGGAAACATCCCCCAGGCTGTGGCTACCATATCCTTTCTTTCAGGAGTGAAAGTTATACAAGATTTGCAGGAGAGCTGCTGTGAAGTTTGGAAAGTAAGAGATGAGGTACTGGTGGAACTGAAGCTGTGGGGACGGGTCTTGAGTCATGCCTTGGTAGCTCAGTTGGTAGAGCACTTGCCCGTGAAGGCAAAAGTCCCGAGTTTGAGTCTCAGTACAGCACACAGTTTTAATCTGCCAGGAAGTTTCAGCCCCAATCATGTCACCACTCACCAACCCAACGTCACTGTGCAAAACGAAATTTTTTTTTCAATATTTAGTAGCTTATATTTACATTTGAATTAAATACTGATAATGATAACTAACACCTTAATTCTAATAGCAATAATGTTACATTTCCTGTTTTATTATTTCTCAGAAGTAGATATTTTGAAATTACTATAGTATGAATTAAAACCTTCAATAGCTTAGCATTCCCTAATCTGACTGGAAGCATATCACATATGCACTTTAGAAAGGACAGTATACCCTTCCTTTTCTTTCAAGCACTTTCTTTGGGTACTACATTGTTGATAGGAGTCTAGGGCATTGTTTTGTGGAATGCCAATGCAGATTTTGAGTTATGTATGTGGTCATGCTGGAAGAAATACTCAGCAGCTACCGATCATACTGCAGAGTTAACACATGAAACTTATTTAATGATAGTGCTGGTTATTGTATAGTAGTTTGCATTTAGATGAGGACAGAAGTACTGTGGAGATACACATTTACTGGAATCACTTGAGGTTTTGCTGAGCCATATGCATGCAAAAGTAATAAACTTGATTGTTGAACATAGTCTGTTTTGCAACCACGAGCAGACTATTAAGGGGATTAAAGTTTATATCAGTCAATCCAGATTGTTACCCAAATTCACAGTTTTAGTAATGGACTAATTTGTGTGATAGAATTATAATTTTCAAATCAAATGGGTGTGGTATCAGTCTGTTAGAAGTATTCAGCTTAAGTTTTGATAATGAATACAAAAAGTGACATTTGACTTACAAAATTTTCTCATTTCAAATCCCACTGTGTAAAGTTCTCATTGGTTGTTCTCAAAGTATATTATTCTCGAAGTTTTGGTATATCTTGAGCATATTATTCTGCTAACCTTTAATCAACCATGGAGGCTTCTATTGCAAACTTCTTTACTGAATTATGCAGCCTATGCTGGAAGACAATAATATCAATTTTCTTTTTCCAAAAAATATGATGACTCTTCTCATAAAGATATGTTCCACGTATTCTTCAAGTCTTCTCGTGACAAACGTTGACTGTATGGGAGTATTACCAATAAGATTATAACACAATATTTGAATGTGAATCTCAACTCAATAGTACTGACTGACGGCACGAAATACTATTACCAAAGTCAGTCCGAACATTGTTTGACTTTAGTTCCTATTCCTGGACTGATGCATTACTCCAAACTGGGCTGGCAATACAAGGAGCATGCACAAATGTCTGAACTACTTCCTCTTGTTAAGTTGCTGCAATCACCACCCTGTTTTGAAGAAATGCATCATCCTTCGACATGACACGGCACATGAAAATAAATAATAATTTCACACAGTAGTTGTGCTATCCTATTTAATAATTTATTAAACTGTTGTATTGTTTTCAAGTATCATTCAAGTATTCATCAGAAACATCAGATTACATATCACTCTTCCATGTAACACCACACCAGTAGCATAGCACAGTATTTTAATCTCAGGTGTTAAATATTATTGTATTTGTTTAGGGTACAATGTATATTGTCAAATCCAATACAATTAACAGAGATGACAATCTTCCCGTAAATTGCAGATGCCTAATTTTTATAAACTCTAAATCAAGAGTTGATCAGAAAAATAGAAACACCAAAAACATAACACATTCCCATGCCTAAAATGGTATAGGAACCTGCCGCCATTCAAAACATCTTCCAGTCATCTCATAATGGGTACATACAGGTCCTATATAGCTTTCAAGGAGCTATACCATTCTTCCCAAAATAGAGGCAAGTTCAGTTAACAATGATGTAGGTGGATAGCAGTCACACACCCTTCTCTCCAAAATGGACCACAAAGGTTCAGTAACCATGATTTTGACAATGACTGACACTTGTAACATACTGAGAACATTGCACAGGTGCCATACATGGTCAAATACAACAGTGCAACCTGCAGGCTTGGCTAGCATCAGCATTTATGTTCAAGCATGCATTTCTTTCAGTGTTTCCAATTCTTGTCCAGCCCCTGTGGAATGTTTGACATGTCAGGGAAAAGACAAAAGTGTATGTTAATGGTCTAATAATCTTTTGGCTGCATATCTTTGGTGTCTTTTGTGGCTTCAATTTCTCTATTCTATACATAATACATGCACTGTAAATATATGTAATTTCCAACCTCTTACCTGAACTGTATTTTTCAAAGCTTTATTATTCAGTATATAATTTACAGTTGACTGATTACAATAGCGTAGATAATTCCCATAGAAACATTGTACTTAGTAAAATATTCATTTGCAATTCGTGAAAACAAGGTGCACTGCTAAAACTCATTTGTTCTAATATTTGCTGGTTTTAGGTTTTGGATACATCATTTTAAAGCCATCAGTCCCATATTTCTAAAGGCGTGTACTTCGAAAGTTATCTTTACTCAAAATTGTCTGTTTATAAAATGTTCTAATGTTTGATTTACTAGAAAAATCTCATCAGGCTGCACAAATGCAAGTGCATGCTCATACTTCTATCCCACAAAATAGAATCATTGTTTGTAGCAACTTAATGACATTCAGCCTGTCGGCACAGCTGAGATTAAGGCTGCTCGACTTTGTTAAGTGTGCTTCTTCAAGCCATCAGGCCATATAAAAATAATCCACCTCAATTAACTCAGAACAATAATTTTATTTATTAAGAGGTAAAATAATCCTATGAAATCTGTTTTATTAGTGAAAGGGCATCTTAAATTAGTGTAATATCATCCTTAAAACACTGGAAAGACTTATGGCAAATAGACAGTACGGCTTAAGTTGTCACTATGTATGATTACACAGAGTGGAAGAAAAGCAAAGAATAAAAGCACTATCACTGTAGCTCCATCTGAGGCAGTGCGTGCAATTTCACTTGACTGTGTGATGACCGCCCACAGCATATTGTGCTGGATAATAATGACATGTTGCCCCAGTGGTGGAAGTGGAGCATCACCTCTGAAACGTGCAGAGAAATGCACATGCCATGCAGAGTGGGTCATGGATACTGGCTGTGGAACTAAGTTGGACAGTTGCTGAGTTTGTAGTTGTGCTTGAGTCTGAGGTCATGGTTGTAGTTGTGGTGCTGGCATGGAGGGAGGAAGTTATCTTCTCAAAGCATCTGCTGGTGATATGTCTTGAAGTTGTATGCCACCTTGACACAGTCAGTGGATACAGCCATGGTCCTGCTGTCAATAGGAATGTCTACTGTTCATGCATCTCTTTGTACCACCCAGTGTGAGGCTGAGCTTGCAGAGAAGGCTCTAAACCATCTGCAAGATGTAGCATCACATGTGAACAGCTGGCTACATCATGATACACTTCAAAGGGTGGTGTCCCATGTCTACACACTTGATGCCAAAGAAACCAAGTTGTGCATTCCATGCAATGAGTTAGAGAATTTGGCTGATCTCACACGGCAGACTTTACATTAGTAAGAAGACGCCTTACATGAGCATAATATCATCCTTAACACATTGGGATGGCTGATGGAGAATACATAGTAGAGCTAAAGTTGTAACTATGTACGATTACACAAAGAATGAAGAAGGGCAAAGAATAAAACACTGTCACCATGACATAGTCTATGGTTATGCATGTAATTTCACTTGAGTGTGCATAACAAATGATGATAATGTGTCACTACAAGCCAACTGTTATTCAAAATAGCATATTTACCTAATGCAGATCTATATTCTATGCTTTTTCTGTCTTTCATATTATGATTTTATTTATGTTTATATTAAAATTCACCTTATTACATTTACAGTGCCAGTAACTGTCACTGATTATGTTGACTTTAATGTAATACTTCAATATAAGTTTCTATTCGTGTCATCTGCTTTCCTGGAAGTCTCCATAAAGCTTTTACATAATTTGTTCAAGTGAATATCTTCTCCACTGTGAAATTTTTCTTAAAGAATTCTATCAGTCTATATGTGGCTAAGCAGTGACTACATACACTTCAGACCAAAACTATAATGCCAATATATGCCGCAGTGGCGTGGAGTAAGTCACATTTTCACTTTATCATATATTAATGACCAGTTTTGCAAGGCAATAACTATTTGAAACTTGGTAATGGATGCTTTTCATCTCAAATAAGTTTTTAATAAATTGTAATGTGCAAGTAAGACAGTATGGTACATAAGTTACTACAAAATTAATGATTCAAGGTTCCATTTCTGACTGATTCAAGGATTTTTTATTTTATTTATTAGCTTGACTATCATGACTGGCAATGCTCTGTGCATATGAAAAATTTCAAATTGTTCCATGATGCTGATTCTTTGTCACAGTGTAGGTTACCTTACAATTGGTTGGGTGAAACATTTTCCAGGTCAGAGGAAAGAGAAAGACATGCCACCTGCAAAATGATTTTGGGTTACAACTGCTAGCTTTTGAATCCAAAGTCACCTTCTCCTGGCAGAAAAAAAGGAAAGTGGTGATGGGTCAAGGGACTAACTGAACAGACTGAAAGGAAAACTTTAACATAGACATGTCATTGTGGACAAGCTGCAACTGATATTTACACATATGTTGATCTATTCTAATATATTTTATAGCAGCGAGTTGTCCAACTATAATCTGTGTCAGCATGTTGATAGTTCATGATACTGAGCAAAGTTTCGTATGTTTGTGGCACATGAGTCCATTTCACATGAGCTTTGTACGTTTTGCAACCATTTCATACAACAAAAAATCATTTGTAACACACGAGTATTTTTTGCTTCTCTTGTAAAATCTAGCTTTTGCAATTTATATGCTTCCCCATATCACGACCTTAATTATCTTGACATAATTTACAAGTAGTAAGTTCAGGTGTCACTAAGTACTATCACTGAGGGAATCAGTGTTAATGTCACCACTAATTATGGCACACCATTGACATTTATTTTGTCAAGAAACAATTCTTGCTTAATTGCTTAAAGTTATCCTGTGGCAAATTGACAACTACTTTTAACGATGATATATGTTATGAAACTTCATTGCTTCCCCACTGGGTCAGGGGCTGGGTGTTATGTTGTCCTTATGTTTTTATCATCGTAACTGATAAGAAACTCGTATCCAATACACTATCGTATCTTATTTCCATTACTGAGATGACTGAATGGACATGAACCAAATACCAATAAACTGAGACATAGAGAGAAAAAAAAAGCTTCATTGACATTATTTCTTGCTAATTGATTACTGGCTGACTATATCGCATGATAATGACATCAATATTTTTCTTCTTTTTTCTGTTCAGCTGGGAATATTCCTGTATTATTTTTAAAAACAAAGATGATGTGACTTACCATACGAAAGCGCTGGCAGGTCGATAGAAACACAAACAGACACATACATACACACAAAATTCAAGCTTTCGCAACAAACTGTTGCCTCATCAGGAAAGAGGGAAGGAGAGGGAAAGACGAAAGGAAGTGGGTTTTAAGGGAGAGGGTAAGGAGTCATTCCAATCCCGGGAGCGGAAAGACTTACCTTAGGGGGACTTACCTAAGGTAAGTCTTTCCGCTCCCGGGATTGGAATGACTTCTTACCCTCTCCCTTAAAACCCACTTCCTTTCGTCTTTCCCTCTCCTTCCCTCTTTCCTGATGAGGCAACAGTTTGTTGCGAAAGCTTGAATTTTGTGTGTATGTATGCGTCTGTTTGTGTTTCTATCGACCTGCCAGTGCTTTCGTATGGTAAGTCACATCATCTTTGTTTTTAAATATATATTTCCCACGTGGAATGTTTCCCTCTATTACATTGATTTCATTTTATAATTATATCTAAAAACAAAGATGATGTGACTTACCAAATGAAAGTGCTGGCAGGTCGACAGACACACAAACAAACACAAACATACACACAAAATTCAAGCTTTCGCAACAAACTGTTGCCTCATCAGGAAAGAAGGAAGGAGAGGGAAAGACGAAAGGATGTGGGTTTTAAGGGAGAGGGTAAGGAGTCATTCCAATCCTGGGAGTGGAAAGACTTACCTTAGGGGGAAAAAAGGACGGTTATACACTCGCACACACACACATATCCATCCACACATATACAGACACAAGCAGACATATTTAAAGACATAATCATTTTATAATTATGTATTCTAATGTTACATCCGTATGCTTTGTAGTTACTTACTTCGTATGACGAAACGATTTCACCTGACCCACGTTAGTAGTAATTTAGTTTGGGTCTGTCTTAAAGATGCACTTAATTTCTTAGTAGTTCACTGTTCAGTTTCAGTGCTTTTACACTTTGTGAGGAGATTTTTAGGCAGATGTGCTCAGTTTAGAGCTTATAATCATTTGATTCATTTTACAATATGTTACGACAATTCCTTTACATGCTAAATGTGCTAATTTCAGTTTAATAATATTATGAAAAGGAGCAAGACCTTTGTCAAAACACACACACACACACACACACACACACACACACACACACACACACACACACACACACACAAATACAATTCATGACGCACACATGACCACAGTCCCTGGCAGCTGAAGCCAGATGACCAGGTAGTCTGGCATCAGCTAACAGCGACTGTGATTGTGTGTGTGTGTGTGTGTGTGTGTGTGTGTGTGTGTGTGTGTGTGTGTTTTTGTTCCATAGACCCAAAAGATGAAATGATTCTAACAGGTGTGGAACATGTCAGAAAGTACGAGTATAACAAAAAAACATAAAACATTTGAATATAATACTTACTACCCTGATCATTTGTCAGGAGATTGTCGAAATAGGTGAGTACAATGCGGTAATCTTGAACAGCTAATATTTACAGAATTAACATGCTGCCACAATGAAACATTGCTATGCACTATTAATACATTTATCATACAAAAAAAATACCTAATCTTGAGTGTTGTGACCAAGTGCTGTCAAAACTGAAATCTAAAAGACATTTTTATGTAAGCTGGCTTAACAGTCTCTGTTAAGATATTCATCTATAGAGTAGAAGGAGTTGCCTATCAAAAAGTCTTCCAAACTCTGTTTAAACTGTGCTTTAACTGAAACGAAGTTTTTAATGGTTGCTGGCAATTTATTGAAAATGTGTGTTCCTGAATATTGGACCCCTTTTTGGACAAAGGTACATGATTTTAGGTCTTTATGCAGATTGTTTCTTATTCCTAGTATTGATACTATGTATTGAGCTATTGGCTGGAAATAAAGATATATTACTTACAACAAATTTCATTAAGGAATAAATATACTGAGAAGCAGTGGTTAGAATACCAAGTTCCTTGAACAGGTTTCTACATAATGTTCATGAATTTACACCACAAATGATTCTTATTACCCGTTTTTTTACGCTAAAAAGTTTTCCTGAGTTTGATGAGTTACCCCAGAATAGAACCCCATATGACATAATAGAATGAAACTAAGCAAAGTATGCAAGTTTTTTATATTTATATCGCCTACATCTGACATCATTCTCACTGCAAATAGAGACTTGTTTAGGCACTTAAGCAATTGTGTGGTATGCCCTTCCCAAATGAATTTATTATCGAGTTGCAATCCCAGAAATTTAACACTGTCATCCTCTTCGATCTGCATGTCTTCATATGTTATACACATGCTGGAAGGAAATCTCTTACAGGCTCTGGACTGCATATAGTGGGTCTTCTCAAATTTTAATGACAGTTCAAATGGTTCAAATGGCACTGAGCACTACAGGACTTAACTGCTGAGGTCATCGGTCCCCTAGAACTACTTAAACCTAACTAACCTAAGGGAATCACACACATCCATGCCTGAGGCAAGATTTGAACTTGTGACTGCAGCGGTCGCGCGGTTCCAGACTGTAGCACCTAGAACCGCTCGGCCACTCCGGTGGCTTTAATGACCGTGAATTAGCTTTAAACCAATTATTATTGTCACTGAAAATTTGATTAGCAGCTATTTCTAAATCTGTACTTGACTTGCTACTTATTGCAATGTTTGTATCGTCTGAAAGCAACTTATAATCTGGCAATGTAACAGACAAGAGGTCATTAATATACACAAGAAAAAGCAATGGACCCAAGACAGAACCTTGAGGTACACAACATGTAATTAATTCCCAATCAGATGAAGACTAACTGCTTACTGTACACGTATTTTGCAATGACACCCTTTGTTTCCTGGTAGATAGATAAGACTGAAGCCATTTTGCAGCATTGTCGGTGCCACCATAATATTCTAATGCTGTGTTTCTCACAGTCAAAGGCTTTTAACAGGTCACAGAAAATGCCACTAGCCTCTAATTTATTATCTAATGAATTAAGTACATTTTCACTGTAAATAACTTTCTCTATTCCAGAACCCTTAATAAATCCAAACTGTGACTTGGACAATATATTATTTTTAGTCAGATGCTTAGAAGATGCTTGAACACACCCTTTTCAGATATTTTTGAGAAAGCCAGCAAAAGTGAAATTGGTCAATAGTTTGATGGTATCTCTTTGACAGCAGTAATGCTTAAACTAGAGAGACTAGAAGGAGAAAGGTAGCTCTAAAGCTAGTAATATCTCTCTGCTATTACATGTGCCTAGATGCAACATCAATCAGCTACAGGTGAGTGGCTGTCTTATCTTATTTTTGTTTATTTTATAAAAAAATGTAATGCATTTCATTATTTATGCCAAAATACATATTTCCAAATTTAAAAAGTCTGCTGTTTTATTTTAAAGAATGAATTTTGCATTTTAATAGGTAAACGGTCTAATGGTGTTTAAATAAATAAAAAGCATTTGCCTGATATATGATGAAGCAGATCAATGAGTGAGATGAAACTGATGATAATTGCACACCATTCAATTTGCATACTTGAGGCAAGGAAGACTGTTTTATTTAATAACCAGTACTGACAAAAATAAAATAAAAAATTGTCAACCAGCACATAAAAAACATAAAATTAACTTATCTTTCAGTACACATTCTTTGTTATAACATGTAACAAAATTTTAAATATGGTTTAGACAGTTATGTTTATTTCTTTGTACAGCTTCTGGATCAAATGGTCTTTCTCCTTATCAGGCAAGAAACATGAGTGGGCTGCATTGAAATTCTGAAAAAACAAAGACATTACATTATTACACAAGCAGATATTTAGAGAGTAACAAACATTTTGGAAGAGTCTATGCACATAAAAATTTACTTGGTTACTTCAGAATGATTATTACTCTATCTTCCACAGAAGAGGTACTGTTACTTACTAACTAATTAACTTGGGGGAACTGGAGACAAACTGACAAACAAAGTAATTTAAAAATATAATGGAACTGAAGAAACAGTTCAAACACAAGTGGCGCAAAGTATAAGAAACAATTAGCGAGTAGCTACTAGCACACAACCAATGAAAATGACTTGGTTTACTCCTTATAAGACATAGTGAGCAAGCACTGCAAACAATTTAATAGAAGCTGTGTCCCAAAAATCCTAGTCAGTCAGTTTTTTACCATATAGCTCAAGTACTGTGGTATGAATGGGACAGTGCTCAAATGGTTTAAATCATACCTAACTGGAAAAGTGCAGAAAATTGAAATAAACAGTTCACATAATGTGCAAAAAACTGGTGACTTCTCAAACTGGGGAACAATCAAGAATGGCGTGTTGCAAGGTTTGGTCTTGGATCCTCTGCTGTTCTTGATATATATTAATGACTTGCCATTCTATATTCACGAAGATGCAAAGCTGGTACTTTTTGCCGATGATACAAGTATAGCTATCATACCCGACAGACAAGAATTGACTGGTGAAATTGTAAACGATGTTTTTCGGAAAATCATTAAGTGGTTCTCTGTAAATGGGCTCTCACTAAACTTTGACAAAACACAGTATATACAGTTCCATTCAGTAAATGGAATGACCCCATTAATAAATATAGACTTCGATCACAAATCGGTAGCTAAGGTAGAATTTAGAAAATTTCTAGGTGTATGCATTGATTAGGGGTTGAACTGGAAAAAACACACTGAGGATCTGCTGAAACGTTTGAGTTCAGCTACTTATGCTATTAGGGTCATTGCAAATTTTGGCGATATAAATCTGAGTAAATTAGCTTACCACGCCTATTTTCGTTCTCTGCTTTCATGTGGCATCATATTCTGGGGTAACTCATCATTGAGTAAAAGAGTGTTCATTGCACAAAAGCGTGTAATCAGAATAATTGCTGGAGCTCATCCAAGATCATCCTGCAGACACTTATTTAAAGAGCTAGAAATCTTCACTGTAGCCTCACAATATATATATTCACTTATGAAATTTGTTATTAACAATCCGAACGAATTCAAAAGTAATAGCAGTGTACATGGCTACAACACTAGCAGAAAGGATGATCTTCACTACTCAAAGTTAAATCATACTTTGGCACAGAAGGGGGTAAATTATGCTGCCACAAAAGCCTTCGGTCATTACCTAATAGCATCAAAAGTCTGACAGATAGCCATATAGCATTTAAAAGGAAATTAAAAGAATTTCTTAATGGCAACTCCTACTCATTAGATGACTTTTTGGATATAGTAAGTGGGTAATTCCCCCACCCCAAAAAAAAGGAAACTGAGTGTCATGTAATATTTTGTCTAATGTAATATCTTGTATAGACATCTTTTATTAACCTGACATGTTCCACATCATTACAAAGTGTCGTATTCATGATCTATGGAACAAGTACTAATCTAATCTAATCTGATCTAATACCACATGGAACAATACTGATTGCATCGTTTAATGATTGGTAGCCTACATCCATGGCTTCAAACACATTAATTTATCTGAATTTGCAACTGAGGCACAAGAAATAGTCTGGGGGACATCATCTATTCCCTTCTTGGACATAAACGAAAAACTTCAAGCATTTATTAATAAACGTACCCGACTATATTCCCCAACATACTGGAAAAGTACAAATGAAACCTGCACCTCAGCTAACTGAAGAACTTAAGCACCTCATGAATCTCAGAGATGCTGCATATTCAGCTTACAAACTATGTGCTATACCCGAAAATAACGTTGCTCACAAGCAGAAACAGAACAGAGTCAGTCACACTATGATAAATACCAAACTCAAACATTCCCATACATTAACTGATTACAGAGATAGACCAGCTGCCTGTGAAAAAACTGCACAATCTTGGTATAGGAAAAGTATGCCACAGCACCCTCTGATTGCTGTTGTAGTTGCATTCTTCCTGCACAGTCCAAGCCCTTAGAATGTATAGTTCATGACCATCTAACAAACTACCTCTTTACAAACAATGTACTACATGAATACCAACTAGGTTTCCATAAACACCACTGCACAACATCTGCCTTACTGAAGGCACCAGGCAACTAAAGTTAAGAGACAACTAAAGGTAAGGTAAATATCATGTGCTTCTTAGACTTCAGCAAAGCCTTTTACACAACAGATTTTGACATTTTACTTGCCAAACTTAGCAGCCTAAATTTCTTGCCAAGTGGAGTGCAGTGGTTTCAATCATACCTTAAATCTCACCAACAATGTGTTACGTTCAGGACCCTAAAGTCACAATGGAGGCAGGTAGTATCAGATATCCTCCAGGGCATAGTATTAGCTCCTATACTCTTTTCTTTGTATATACATGATGTGTCATCAGTGTTGTCCTACTGCAAATACCACATTAATGCTGATGCCCTCCAGTTGTAGCTAAGTGCAAAAACAATAAAACCTGAAAACAACTATCGAGAATTTCAATACTGACCTATGCGCATTATCATAATGGATGTAGGCTATAGGGTTTAAGCTCAACCCATCCAAAACCCAAGCAGTACAAATTGGTCATTCTATGTTCATTAGCCCAAAATATCAGGAATCCTAGCAATCTTTAACCCTAATTGGGACAAATATAACTTTTCTTCCTCAGAACAAAGTCCAGATGAAAATGTAAATTGGACTGAGCACATAACTGTAATGTGCAAGAAGAGATCAGCATCTCCTGACGCCCTACAAAAATATAAAAAACTATTCTCTCTTGACTTGTAAAAGAAAATTGTTCAAACACTTATACTTCAAATTACTTATTACAGTGATGTTATTGCGCTAGGCCTTTCCTGGTTGTTCATTATATCTATGATGTTTGACTCTTCGGCAATATTTCACTGTAATATGCTTAGCTATCCTGGATGCATGCATAGAAGTGCAGATATTTCCATACCGTCTGTCTCCTCTATTGTCTCATCAACGAATGCTGTCCCTCACATCACTCCTCAACCTTAATGCTCTTATCTGAACAACATAAAAGAAACATCTGTTCTTATCAGAGCAAAATCCTTTCTCACTCACTCCATCATTCAGCCACTTTGTTGAATTCCTTCTCAGTTGCAGGAACCTGGCTCTAGAATAACCTCACACATTATATTAGAGAACTGAATAACATCTCCAACTTCAGAAGACAGTTAATGACATATCTACTAAAGCAACAATAAGGATTACCATTGTATGCACTCACCTGACCCCCTCACTGCATTACTCTTTCACCATACAGTTTTAATATTTCTAATCATTGATTTTTATTGTTATTATTTGACTTCACATCTTTCTTATTCCAGTTTCTTTTGTCTTTAGGATTCTACTACCTTTTTGATTAATCTTTCATGTGTTCCCATCCTCTCCCTGACAGCAGCTGTCTTTGGGAGCTGTCCCTGTATTCCCTCTGCTCTGTATTTATTCTCTTTTTTTGAGCTATGTAAACTAAAGCTTCCATTTTCCTCCAACTTATCCTGCCTTCTTAGACTCCTCAGACTAGCCAAAATAGCCCTTCAATGGCATCAGAAGTGCATGCCATTAATTTTTTGTCCTGAATGCGAATAAGATATCACTATAGTAAATAAACAATCCCTTCTAGTTTTTGTTATTACCCAATACTCACAACTTCATCTTCAGGGTGTCTATCCTTTCATCCCTTTATTATCCGCAAAGGCAGTGTTCTTTATTTTTAAAGACAAACTATACTGAACAATGAAAAGTACAGGTTAGAATATCAACAATATTATGGAAAGGATAGACTGCTACTCACCACAGAGATAACACAGCACAGTGAGCAATAGACAGGCACAACAAAAAGACTTACACACTGAGCTTTTGGCCAGTGCCTTCTTCAGAAAGGACACACACACACACACACACACACACACACACACACACACACACACACACACTCACACAAGCAAGCACACACGACTGCTATGATGCAGACATGACTGCTATCTACATTTGCACTGGCCAGAGATTCTGGTCCAGAGATATTGGTCATGTGTACGTGAGGTGTGCTTGCTTGTGAGACTGTGTGTGTGTATTTCCTTTCTGAAGAAGGCTTTGGTCAAAAGATCATTGTGCCAAGTCTTTGTGTTGTACCTGTCTGCAGCTCAATGTGTCATCTTTACACTGAGTAGCAACCTATCCTTTTCATAATATTGTAGACAAACTATATTGTAACTTCCTGGCAGATTAAAACTGTGTACCAGACCAGAAGTCAACCTGGGTCCTATGTCTGTCACAGTCAAGCACTTTACCGACGGTGATATTCAAGCATAACACACAACCTATCCTCACAGCTTTATTTGCACCAGTCCCTTATCTCCTACGTTCCAGATTACTCCTGCATACCCTGTGAGACTAGCACTCATGGAAGAGAGGATGTTGCAGGGCTAAGCTACAGCCTGTGAAGGTTGAAAGCTAGGACATGAGGTAATAGTGGAAGTAAAGCAGGTCATCAATCATGCTTGGATAGTTCATTTGGTAGAACACCTGATCATGAAAGGCAAAGGTCCCAGGTTTGAATACCAATCTGAGACACAGTTTTAATCAGCCAGGAAGTTTCATATCAGTCCACACTACATTGCAAAGTAAAAATTCATTCTGGAAACAATCCCCAGGCTGTAGCTAAGCCATGTCTCCACAGTATCCTTTCTTCCTGTGGTGCTAGTTTTGCAAGGTATGCAGGAGACCTTTTATAAAATTTGGAAGGTAGAAGGTGAGGTACTGGTGGATGTAAAGCTGTGAGGGGGACCATGAGGCATGCTTGGATGTTTGAGTCATGCTTGGATAGGTCAGTAAGTAGAACACTTGCCCACACAATGCAACGGCCTCACATTCGTGTCCCAGTCCAGGACACAGCTTTAATCTGCCAGGAATTTTCAATCAGAGTACAATCTGCCACAGAGTGAAAATTCATTCTGTACATTCATTACATATTTTCTGGTACAGCTACTCTTGGCAAGTCTCTTTCTTTAGTCTATGTTATCTTTGCACAAGTATTAAATGTCAGCAAGGGAATAAGGGTTATAATGAACGTCTATTCCTGATCATTTTTGTAAGTAAGAAAATGAATGCAATAACAATAGCATTAATATCAGTAGATTAACTTACTGCACGAATTGCATGGGCTTCAGTGAGGCCCCAACTTGCGGCGAGTGCATAATCATCTCTTAGCGTTCTTCCAGTCAGTGTAGTGTCATCAGAATTTAGAGAGAAATTTACACCTTCTTCAGCAAATCTGAAAGCAATGTAGAAAAAACTATTAAATTCTTTTATCACCAGGACCAAGATTCTTTTCTAATTTGTAACCTGAATTCATTCTTGCTGACAAGCTCTAAGCAAGGGCATAGTAGGGTGTTTGGCAAACTCCCTAACACATCCATTTCCTTGGAGATATTAATTTCACTGTTACATTGAATAGTATTTACAGATTTTGAAGAAAAGAGGAAGATTTTATGACAAGTTGAAGCTCTGAGCTGTTTCATGAGGTGTACTCGTATGGCACAGCTGGTAGCATACTGTTCACAAAAAGCAGAGATCTGAGTATGAGTCCTAATCAAGCACATACATTTAACATTTTGCATACGATCAATTCACCATACACTCATCACAAATTGTATGTGTTGTTTTCAAGAATTTGTCTATGACCGTGTGTCTCCATTTCTTTTAAACACACTAAAAAATATAGTTAAAGATACCCTTGCTCACAGTTCATTATGGTTTAGAGCGAACAGTTTTCTACTAAATGAAAGTAAGACCCAGGCACTTTCCTTTAGCTTAAGAGAGAATCATGACTTAGAAAGTATAAAATTTTTAAGTTTTATAGTAGACAACAAGTTGACATGGGAACCACACGTCAAACATTTATCTGCCAGACTCTCAAGAGTTATCATTTAATTAGAAACTTAAACAGACAGGTCTCTAATAGTTATATAAGATCAGCATATTTTGCTTTCTTTCAAAGTATTATATCATATGGAATCTTATTGTGGGGCAATAGCAGTCACGTAAAGGGCATTCTACTTTCACAAAAAAATTAGTAAGAATAATAACCGACTCAGATAAGTTAGAACACTGTAAACCCTTGTTTGTTAAATTGCAATGCCTGATGGTGATAAATATATCATTAAGAAGGGACAAGAAGGAACAAATCATGTTTAGATGTACCATACCAAAGACTATCCAAGTCACAGAATTCATATTTAGTTCTTGGACTTAAGTTGTACAATAAGTTCAGTATAGATTTAAAAGGGTTGCCTGTCAATATCTTCAAAGCCAAGTTGTACAGAATACTAGTAAATAATCCTTTCTACACAGTAGACGAATTTTTTGAAACTGAAAATACTGTCTTTCAACACTGTATCTAGCAGATGACGTTATGTAATCCAAACTAAATTGTATTTAGTAATTAATGTAAAAATGTACGTTATCTTGACTTCCAGAATGAGATTTTCACTCTGCAGCGGAGTGTGCGCTGATATGAAACTTACTGGCAGATTAAAACTGTGTGCCCGACCGAGACTCGAACTCGGGAATTTGCCTTTCTCCGGCAAGTGCTCTACCAACTGAGCTACCGAAGCACGACTCACGCCCGGTACTCACAGCTTTACTTCTGCCAGTATCTCGTCTCCTACCTTCCAAACTTTACAGAAGCTCTCCTGCGAACTTGCTTCTGTAAAGTTTGGAAGGTAGGAGACGAGATACTGGCAGAAGTAAAGCTGTGAGTACCGGGCGTGAGTTGTGCTTCAGTAGCTCAGATGGTAGAGCACTTGCCCGTGAAAGGCAAAGTCCTGAGTTCGAGTCTCGGTCGGGCACACAGTTTTAATCTGCCAGGAAGTTTCTTATCTTGACTTGTCTATTGCTTTATGAGCTGAACAACAATAAAATTTGATTGATTGATTGATTGTCTCCTTGGTATTTTTCTTGCAGATGGTTTTCCATTTTACTCTGCCAATCTTCTAATGCTAGCATTTCTAAACACTGATCAAAAGGTCCCTGGTTTGATTCCAGCTACTGCTTAGATTTTGGGTTAAATACTTCTGGTATAAAGTCACCCTCATTCTGCCAACAACCTTATCAGAAAGAGTGGAGGAGTGGACAGAAGTTCAAGGAACTCTCTTGCCATTGAGAACACAAAATATGTATCCTTAGTAACTGCAGTATGTAATTCTGCCACCAAAAAATTCTAGTTTATTCTTCCATTCGTATCTCTGGAAGGTGATTACCAAAGGGGAGGTGACCACAAGAAAATGATAGTATCTAAGCATTTATTTGGCTTTTCAACTGCCTGAAGTATGTGATATTAGATGTCTGAATGTTTTAAAGCCAGAAAATCTGAAAACAGAAACATGAAGGTTCATTTTAGATATAGTAGGTGTCAGTGACATGAAATGAAAAGAAAATGAAGTTCCTAATCAGGCAAATATTGGGTATTATCAAAGAATCAGAAAAAATTATACTAGGTGTAGGATCCACTATGAATAGAAAGGTAAAGCAAAGGCTGAGGTATTGTGAACAGTTTAGTGATAAGACTATTCTCGTCAGAATCAACTGCAGACCAACACCAACAATAATAGTTCAGATATAGACTTGACATCAAAAACTGAAGCTGTAGATGAAAAGGTGGAGAGAGTATATTTCGGCACTAAATGGGTAACTAAGTATGTAAAGGAAGACAAAAATATACTGATCACCGGGGATTAGAACACCACAGTAGGAGAGGAAATCAAGAACAGAGTTGTTTATTTTTATTCATTTTATTTATTTAGTTTTTAGTTGATCCTTCGTGCAACTGTTTTGATAGTATGTAGAACATGTCAGATTATTACAGTAATAACCATATGTAAATGGTTAACAAGCCTTGCAATCTATGTCATATGCAAACAGATACATGAAAATTGAGGTTCATGTGCTCCAATAATAGCACAGATAATAGTAGTAATAATGTTCACATGAACAAATTGTAAGGCTTACATTCAAATTCATATGAAAATTATTCTGTCAACAAGTGATACATCAGTGATACATAGTAAGTTTACATAGTAATGCTTAAAACTAAACACATGAAGTACTACACATTGTCAAAACATTTTTGCAAAGAATAGAAAAAGGTGTCTAAAAGGTAAAGTTTTAGCTGTCTTTTGAATTTAGTCACATTCGCAATGACTGATTTGACATGAACTGGAAGTTTATTATAAACTTTTACGCTTGAATGATGCATTCCTTTCTGTACCATGTTGAGATTTTTTTATGTTTGTGAAAATCATGTTATCTTCTTGTATCATGAACATTATATGCAGTATTTATTTTTTTCAATTGTATGATTCTTGTTCACAAAGCAAATTAGAGAAAAAATGTATTGGCGTGGCAGAGTGATGATCCCCAGTTGTTTAAATAAATTTCTATGAGAGCATCTAGGGCACAATTTACTCATAATTCTGATGACCCTCTTCTGTGCAATTATGACCCTCTTCTGTGCAATAAAGACTTTATTCGCTTGTGGCTGGTTTCTCCAGAATATCACACCATATGTTGTAAGTGAATGGAAATATCGTAGGTAAACAGCTTTGATTGATCCAAGTAACAAACAGATGCAACAGAGCAAATGGCAAATTATGCAAAACTGAATATTTTACACAGGTCGATGATTTGAATTGAACAGTTTAGGTTGTTATTAATATGTAATACCAAGAGTTTGGAAGACTCAACTCCCGATATTTCTTTATCACCACCTTTTATTTCAATGTTTTCTGGTTTTATGTTTGCTGTGTTAAAATGAGTGAAATGAGTTTTGTAATATTGAGGGACAGACTATTTGAAGGGAACCAATCTAGGACTTATTTGACTATAATGATCACAGCGTTCTCTAAACTGACTTTGTCAGGCAGTTTTTTCTCCCCTACTGTTCAACCTATAGGCTGAACAAGCAATGACTGAAATAAAAGGAAGGTTCAGGAATGGGATTAAGATGCACTGATAACATTGCTACCCTCATTGAAAATGATGAAGAATTACAGGAACAAGCTATAAAAAACACCCAACAAATAACATCAGGCAAAATGTTCGGTGTTCTAAAAAAAAAAAGGTATAAGCTATAGGGAAAGGTGTATAATAAGCAATATGTATGAGATCCAGTAGGAAACAATAAGAATGGAGAATGATGAGAGAAGAGCTCAGACTAGAAATGGGGGTAAAGTAGGGTTAATTGGGAACCATTTAGTAGAAAAAGTAAAGGAAATCTACTGTCATGGGAGCAAAGTAATGCAACAGGCAAAGAAAGAAGAATAATTGAAGTAGTCAAGCAAAGGAAAGGAGAGTGTTCCTCACTAAAAGAAGTCTACTGATGTCAAACATAGGCTTCAATTTGAGAAAGAAATTTGTGATAATGTACATCTGGAGAACAACATTGTATGGGAGTGAACCATGGATTGCAGGAAAAATGGAAATGAGGAAAACCAAAGCAGTTGGATTGTGGTATTACATATGGATGTTGAAAATTAGGTGGACTGATAAGAAATGAAGAGGAGAATTTGTGGGAACCAATAACTACAAGAAGGGACAGGATGATAGGATGTATATTAAGACATCAGTAATGGCTTCCATGGTGCTAGTGGCAGCTTTAGAAGAAAAAACTGTATGGTAATGCATGAATTGGATAATATACAACAAATAACTGAGGACCTTGGGTGCAAGTGCTACTCAGAGATGAAGATGTTGGCACAAGAGCCATGGTAGGCCACATCAAACCATACAGACGAACAGAGACAAAAATGCCTTACTTCACTTCTTCTCTTGATATACACTAATGTTTGATAAATAGCAACACTGAGAAAGATATGAGTAACTTAAACAAACTTTATCCTCAATACAAGTCTCCAAACCATCAATTTTTGTTGCTAGGGAACTGTAATTAACAAACTGAGGAACAAGAATGGGAAGTACCTTAGGTTCAAAAATTTCCCAAGTGTAACAGCTGCCATTCAAATTTCCTCAATATTTAATAAGAGCTGGGATGGAATTTTGTGCTGAATAACATTCCAAATCACCACACTTGGTGCTTCCCTTGAATAAAAGTCTGCAGTGCATGACTTTAACGCAGTAGAGGGTGACACTCATAATGGGGAACCCCCCACCCATTTGCATATTCTTCCATTATATTCTATCTAAATCAGTGTGTTATGTATGCTATATTATGAAAAGGGAAGTTGCCACTCACCATATAGCAGAGATGCTGAGTCACAGATAGGCACAACAAAAAGATTGTCACAAATAAGCCTTTTGGCCTATAAGGCCTTCATCAAAAATCAACGACAGACACACACACAAACACACACACACACACACACACACACACACACACACACAAATGGGAGGTTAGACGGTGGGCAGGGGAGAGGTGGGGAAGGGGTTAGGATAGTGGAAAATGATAGAAGTAAAAAGACTGGGTGCAATGGTGGAATGAGGGTTGTATAGTGCTGGAATGGGAACAGGGAGGCTGGATGGGTGAGGGCAATGACTAATGAAGGTTGAGACCAGGAATGTTATGGGAACATAGGATACATAGCAGGGAAAGTTCCCACCTGTGAAGTTCATAAAATCTGGTGTTGATGGGAATGATCCATATGGCACAGGCTATGAAGCAGTCACTCAGATGAAGGATGTCATGTTTGGCTGTGAGCTCAGCAGCGGGGTGGTCCACTTGTTTCTTGGCCACAGTTGGCTGGTGGCCATTCATGTGGACAGACAGCTTGTTGGTTGTCATGCCCACATAGAATGCAGCAGAGTGGTTGCAGCTTAGCTTGTAGATCACATGACTGGTTTCATAGGTATCCCTGCCTTTGATGGGATAGGTGATGTTTGTGTCCGGACTGGAGTAGATGGTGGTGGGAGGATGTATGGGACAGGTCTTCCATCTGGATCTATTAAAGGAGTATGAGCCATGAGATGAGGGGCTCGGAGCACGGGTTGTGTAGGGATGGAGAAGTATATTGTGTATGTTCGATGGATGGGGAATACCACTGCAGGAGGGGTGGGGAGGATAGTGGGCAGAACATTTCTCATGTCAGAGTACGAGGAGAGGTAGTCGAAAACCTGGTGGAGAATGTAATTTAGTCCTGGGTGGTACTGAGTTACAAGGGGAATGCTCCTCTGTGGCCGGAGGGTGTAACTCCCACCACCTCTCATAGTTCCACATGCAATTTGCACGATTCTACATGAAAATGTGGCTGAACTAAGTTGTTTTAGGAGTTTCAAAATGTGTATTTTCCAATTTAAATTCACATCAGTCTGGGCACGTAAGAACTTTGAAGTTTCCAGTCGTGTTATTATTCACCATGTTTTAAACATACCATTGGTGTAGTGCCCCTAGATGTGCAGAACTGAATATGTCATGTCTTTTTAAAATTGAGGATGAGACCATTCATAGAAAACCAGTCAGTGATACTTTAAAGAACTTTGTTTACCATTTCTTCTGTCTCTGTACACATGCTTGGGCTTATTAAAATGCTAGTGTCATCTGCAAAAAGAACTAATTCTGCTTGTTGTATAGTAGTTGGAAGATCGTTTACAAATATGAGGGACAATTGTGTACCTAAAATTGAGCCTTGGGGAACCCCATGTGTGAATTATCGCCACTCAGAATTATGTCCCCATACTATATTGGTTGAATTACTAAATACAACTTTCTGCAGTCTTTTGGTTAGATATGACATTATCCACTGGTTGACTATACCATTAATCCCATCAAAAGTCAATTTATGTGGGAGAATACTGTGAGAACAGAGTCAAATGCCTTAGATAGATTGCAGAAAATACTAACCAGTGCTATTTTATTATTTAATGCTTGTAAAATCTGGTGAGTGAACTTGTAAATGGCATTCTCAGCTGAGTAGCACTTCTCAATCCAAACTGTAATTTGCTGAGGGTACTGTTGTTGCTCAGGTGAGATACTGGTATAAAATACATCACCTTGTCAAAAATTTTGGAAAATTATGTCAGCAGTGAAACACGTAAATAGTTAATGACATCTCTCTCTCTCGTATCACCTTTCTTAAAGAGGTGTTTAAGAGTGATGTATTTCAGTCTCTGTGGAAAATTGCCTTGAGTTACCGAACCATTACATATTTTGGATAAGACTGGGCTTGTTATATGGGAAACAAAACTTGAACACTCTATTGGAAACACCATCAGAACCACGCTATTTATTTACTGATTTATTTTTGGAGAAAGTGTATAATTTTCTGAATTTCAGCAGCATATAAAACCAATGGTTACTCTGTGACTATGATGAGTATTATACACAATATATAAATATTATATTCAAGTATATATTATATATAAGTATTATATACAGTATATAAGCACCACCAGTCCCCTGACACAATAAGCTCTGGGCATGCTTCAGCAATCATCGTAAAAACCTCTATAAAAAAAACCTTTGTCTCAAGGTTTGCTGCACACTGGTGAGATGCATGGCTGCTGAGTTGGAACAGCCTTAGCAGGCAATCTCTAGTGAACCTGCCGCACCTCAGTTGTATAAGGCTTACTTAGCCACACGGAGCTCTGTCTAGGTGAACTTTTATTTCCTTAGCTGCTTGTGGAACTGAGGTGCAACCCTCGAAATTATCTCCTTCTCCTTCCAGTGGAAAGGGTGCATCGCTGGATAGTACTAACACCCAACCAAATAAGAAGGCTCATGTGGCCAGTCGTCCTGAATCAAGAGTAAATTCTGAATGTTTTGGGGCTAGTAAAACAACACATTCTAGCAGTCAGAATGAGTTTTTAATAATAAAAAGGAAAGAGGGCAACTTTGTGAAAGTTCTGCCTTTCTGTATTCAAAATGGGTTGCTGGCAGTTCTAAAACCAGTTAAACGATTGTGTAATGGGGTGCTGTTGGTGGAACATCTAGTTGCCAACAAGTTAAGGACCTACACAAAGCTCAATGTCTCACAGAATATGCCATCAAAACTGAGCTGCACACAACCTTGAATTACAGCAAAGGTGTTGTGGTGTGCAGGAATCTGGTGGACATCTCCAAGGAGAAACTAAAAGGTAATTGGGCTCCCAAAAGGTATAGTCGACATGCAAAATATCACAAAGAGGATGGATGGGGTTTTTATAAAGTCTGACTCCTTTATCCTGGCATTTAATAGAATAAAACTTCCTGAGCATGTTAAGACAGATTTTCTTTGTCTAAGCATATGGTCTGATGTGTCTATCCCCATATGCTGTTCCAAAGGCCATCACTTTGGGTATACTGTTCTTGGGTGTCATGGTGAAGTCACTTGTGGCAAATGTTGTAACACCATCTATGAAGCAGTCACTTGTATATCTCACCAGTGTGGGAACTGCAAGCTCACACCATCTGGAGTGTGGATTCCAGCATCTTGAAGAAGACATTAAGACTATGAAGCACATCCCATATAATGAGGCCAAAAAGATGTATAAAGCCATGCTGCCCCAGTGTTCCCCATCTCCTTTGCTTCAGTTCTTGAAAAGCCAGTGCGGAAAGCCGATGCTGCAACACAAATGGAAGTTGCTAGTGTCAGCACTAGTATTTGCATTTGTCCCTGTATTTTTGTTGCTGCAATCATTTCAAAGCCTGTCCCTCCCTCCAAGAACTTCAGAAAAAGCTGTGGTTGCTGACACTGTGGACCTCCCTGCCCCTCCAAAGATTCAGTCTGGGACACAGTCCAGTGCAGCTGTGGTTGTGGCTATGAAGCCTACATAGGGCAAAACTTCATCACTGCTGGAATCAGGAAATGAACAGTCAGAAGATGTCAACGTCTTCGTTTCTGACATCTCTCTTAAGACTTTTTTTGAGGCGATGGACTCTGATGTTGGCCTGGGGCAATCATCTCATCCAAAAGGCCAAGCCACCCACTGTGTGTTCCCTTGCACAGCAGAAAGTCAGGATGAAAGCGCTACCCCCCATGATAGATGGCTCCCATCCTACAGTCGAACATTAAAAATGAATTCAGGACATATGTGGAGGAACTGAAATTACTAGTACAGGAATACCCCCCGTCCTTGTCCTCACAGGAAATGCATTTTGAAGCATCCGATGCTCCTGTCCTATGGGACTACACACCCTATTGTAAGGATGACCTAACTGGGGAAAGGGCCAATGGAGGGGTCACTTTGTTTGTCAATAATGCACACCAGACCTCTGTTCTCCCCTAGCTATTGACCTGCAAGTGGCTACAGCTGCAGTTCATGTCTGTCAGAGGATCACAGTTTATTCGCTATATTTACCTCCATGTGATGTGATTCACTCTGAGGTCTTAAAGAACAACTCCCCTGACTATTTCTCCTACTGGGAGACTTTGGTGCTTACCATATATTGTGGGTTTTATCTCTACTTGCCAGGGTTTGGAGAACCTCATGACGTCTCATGAGCTGTGCGTTTTCACCATAGGCACTCCCCCTAATTTCTGTGCTGCTACAGAGTTATTCTCAGCCATCACCCTTTCTTCTCTCCAGCCCTCACAGACTATGTTCAGTCAGAAATTATTCATTCTAGTGATCACTTCCAACTCCACATTCATCTCCTGGATGGAACATTGCCTATACAGAAGTCGCTCGAATGGATGGTCAGAAGGTCTAACTGGACACTGTTCAGCTAGCTCACTGCATTTGAACACAGTGATAGCATCCATGAATGTGTCGACAACATCATACGAGTGATCCACCATGCTGCTGACCTATGTCCTCAAGTCATCTTAGGAGGCAACCTGTTCCTTGGTGGACCAGTGAGTGCTGCTCAGTTACCTGGAACAGGAAGGTGGCTCTTCAACAGTTTAAGAACCACCCAACAGCAGACAACCTCATTGCCTTTCAGGTCATGAGAGCCAAGGCTTGACATGTAATTAAGGAGAGTAAGAAAAGATCATGGCAAGTGCTCCTGGACTCCATCGACCATTTCCCTTGTTCCACAAAAGTATGGGAAGCCACCATGAAGACTTCCAGTACCCACAACTGTTTACCAATAGCAGCAGTGCTGAAACAGGGGTGTCTCCAAAAAAAATGCTCCAAGACATCATGCAGACAATTGCAGAGTATTTTGCAGCTACTTCTGCCAAAGCCAGCACGATCTGGCATTTCGCCACTACTGTGAGAGTGCAGAGGGGGGCAAGTTAGACTTCAAATAGCACAATTTTGAGTGTTACAACTGCCCTTCTCCATATGGGAGCTGGAATCGGCAATGTCTGAGATTCATAACACTTCACCTAGTCACTACCAAATCCAGAACTGCATGCTTTGACATTTGCCAGCAATGTCAATGGAAATCCTCCAAAAATGTTTTAATCTTATATGGCAGAAAGGCACCTTTTCCAACTAATGGAGAGAGGCAATTCTGATACCTCTTCTCAAATCAGAAAAGGACCATACATGTCCCAGTAGTTACTAGAGCGTCACCTTAATGAGCTATGTAGAAAAGACCCTGGAGCGAAAGGTTAACTGTCATTTGGTCTGGCTGTTAGAGATCAGGCAGCTTCTCAGTTGCTCTCTGAATAGATTTGGAGATTTTGCTCCACTTTCAATGACCTGACCCTACTAGAGGTAGCTATTCAGCAAGCTTTCCTACATAAACATCACTGTCTAAGTATATTCTTCAATATCAGTAAGGCATACGATGTTACTTGGAAGCACATTATTCTCGTGCAACTACATGTATGGAGCTATTGTGACCACCTCCACATCTTATGAGGTCTTTCCACCTTACAGTGCAGAGGTTAGAGGAATGTGCTGTGAAGACAGGTTGTGCGCTGCAAGGATGGGTTTTCAGTTTTCTGCAGAAAAGTGTGTGTTTCATCATATTTTTAATTCGTCTGAGCTGCATATGAGGGATAGTATTCTACATTTTAAAGACTCGGTGAAGTTTCTGGGCCTCATTTTTTACTCCAAACTGTCATAGTTACCACACCTGTGAGATCTGAAAGCCAGAACCCAGAAGGTACTGAATATCTTTAAGTGCCTTAGCTACATGTCGTGGGGAGCAGGCAGGGCTCATCTGCTCCAGTTTTATAGGGCTCTTGTGCATTCGCGACTAGACTATGGATGCCCAGCTTAAGGATCAGCAAGGCCTTCTTATCTGAAAATCATTGATGCTGTTCACCATGAGGGGATTAGGCTGGCCATGGGTGCTCACAGGACCAGCCACATACCCATCTCTGTGCTGAGATTGGTGAACTGCCATTTACAATCTGATGGCAACTCCTCATGGAGTGTCAGGAATGTAAGTTTCTTGCAGCTCCAAAGTCACCAGCATACGATAATGTTATTCATTCACCTCTGGGATGCCTTTTCTCCAGTTGTCCAAGAGAAACAGGGCCATTTGGGATCTGCGTGCGGCATGTGCTGGAGTGACTTGGTGTGGAGTAAGTACAACCCCAAATTTTATCGATCTGCTGCCCTTGTTACTGCAGAGGCCCACGGTAACCTTAGATATAGTGTAGTACAGGAGACTCCTGCTTCTGTCTTCAATATGATGTTTTGTGACATTTTAAATGAGCACCATGACTATGTAGCAGTCTTTATGGATGGGTCTAACAGAGGCCCTCTGTTGGTTTCTCTGTTGTTTTCCCAGATCTTGTCCTCCAGGTCCGACTACCTCAAGACTTTACCGTAGTCTTTGATGCAGCCTTAAATGTGATCTTGCAGGCACTGGAGCATATGAAACATTCTTCAATTGCTAATTTCCTTGTCTGTTCCAATTCTCTGAGTGCCCTACGCTCTCCACAATGCTTGCACCCAGCAGATAAGGTAGTCCAGAATATCTAGGATGCCTTCCTCTGACTACAACAACTGGGGAAGATGGTAGCTTTCTGCCGAGTACCAGGACACATGGGTATTGCAGGGGGAACAAAAGTGCGCATCTGGCAGCCAATGAGGTGTGTCATGATCCTCAGTTATTTCCTTGCTGTTGAGGTATGGAGTCTTGTGTCAATGGGAGGATGAGTGCCTGGAAGTGACAGACAGCAAGCTCCATCTAGTAAAGCCATCTATGTGGCCGTGGCATACCTCCTCCCAGCCATGTTGATCAGACAACGCCTTTGTATAGGCCACAGGCCTATGACACATAACTTCTTGCTTTGGCGAGAAGACAAATCATGTGTGGTGTTTGTAACATGCAGATTACTGTACACCATATTTTATTAGACTGCATTTGATTTTCTGAACAGAAGGCAGCAGTAGGTTTGCCTATAAATCTTCCCTCATTTTAAGTAACATTTAAATGAATGTGGTGAGAGTTTTAAGGTTCTATGATTTGTCAAACTTGTTTCCTAAAATTTTAGGCCAATGTTCTTAATGTGTTAACAGGGAGCCTGACTCACCCAATTGTTTTGTAAGTGGTCAGCCAGTCACATTTCCCTGTGCCTTTCTTTTAGCTCTTCCGTGGTTTTATGTCTGCAAAGCACCTTTTACACTTTGTCCATTGTCTTATGGTGTGTGACATGATTGATAGTGTGAATGAATGCAATTGATGTGGGAGTGAGAGAATCCTTGTTATTTTGTATGCTTTCTCTTTACTGTATAACAACAATTTTAGTCATTTTCTCCACATTTGTTTCTTTTAATATGCATAAGGGTGATGATAACCTTAGAGTTGAGTACCCATAAGCTCCAAACACACACAGAACTTAAATATATGTGTGCTGCAGATCAGTTATATGAGATCAAATTTACCATGTCCTTTATTTATTTTTACATATTTGAAGATGTTCAGTTTAGAATGAAAATTGTGATCAATGTAAAAATAAGTGACACAATAGATTGCATTGAAAGACATTAGTCAAATACTATTGAAACATTTAAATAACTAGGGCTCATATGGTATATAGCAGAGGTGCTTATACCCCTCTCCAACCATTCAGCTTTGCATTTTCCATGGTCTTCTTAAATCATAAGGATGAATGTCCGGACAGTTCCTTTGAATATGATAGGGCCAACTGCAGTCCCAATTCAAAACTGTGCTCCATGTCTTATGATCTTGTCACTGACAAGATACGATACTCTAACTTTTCTTCATTTCATAAAGCACGCGTTAGCACAACTAATAAGCATCATATAATGAAGAGTCTGCAGTAACCGTGAAAACAAATTTGCAACAACAGAACACATAAAGAGCTTTATAATATAATTCAAGCTTAAGTTCACCCCAAATAAGTAAGTGTAGAGAGAAAAGAGAAGTAATGAACTTATTAAATCAGTGTTACCTGACAATTGGATGCTTCCTTGTACCTAATGGGACAGCTCCAGTTAGATAACTTGACCAAGGGCAAGTTTCAAAATGTATTTTTTTCTCTTTACAGCTGCTGTAAATTGCTTCACTTTCAACCACCCGATAACCATGTCCTACACGCTCTGTGTGATATACTTCCACTGCCTAAAACATAAGTAAGTCCACATGAAACAACCAGGAATTAATTATTCATGAAACAAATAAATTGGGACTTTTCATTTTACGTATTTTCAAAATACTTTTAACTCTCTCCCTTAATGACTATGAATCTTGTCATGAAGATAAAATAGTTATGTTATATGTGTATACATTTATAGAAAAAAATGGACAATAACCAACCACAAATAAGTGTCTTAACCAAAAATTTTACATTTACAGCAAATTAATGAACTGTGTAATAATGCAGTTTCTAACAGCAAATATTGTTTCAAAGTGTATAGCTTGATTCATTACACATTCCAGAAATTTCTGTTTCATCAAAGGATTTATAGAAAATGAATAAATGAACATATGGCCCCCTTAATGAAAGATTTCACATGATGAATGCAACAGATTTACACACCGTAAACACATAGACAGAAAATCAAACAGCAAACAATGGAAAAACAGCTAATAACCACATATTTCTCACTAACAAGGGGAAGGTCTCATACATGGGCAATCAACTTGGCTTATACATGGGAGGTCACTTGTGGACAAGCTAAAATGACAGACTCTAAGAAAGTCTGGCTCAAAACTACATCATTTCTGAGAAAAACACTCCTACAAAGTTCATGGTGAGCAATGGATTAAAAATCGATGGGATTGCTAGATAGTAGAAAATTGATGATTTTTCATCATCATATATGGGGTACACAAGGTCATATTTTCCCATAAATCAAGGAAAGATTCTGTTACAACTGCAGCTTATCTATCCATAACTGCAGCTTATCTATAAATACAGTAAATGCTGTTCAACAAGAGTGCTGCTGGCATAGCGACCAAGGAATCTGGCTGTGGAGCGAAGAACCTCTGCTTGATTCTCAAATGCATACTGCAGTTTTGTCGTTTGTATTTTTTTCCACATCAAAATTTTAGGAATAGGGGTGTTAATAAGGTAAGTAAATTGATAAGGAATAACAAGATGGTAAGCAAATAAATTTCTCATACAATCTGTATACAAATGAAAAAAGCTGCAGAATGCATTTGGGAATCAAACACAGGTTATCTGCTCTCTAACCAGATCCTTTGGTCGCTACACCTGTGGCACTTTCATTTAATAGCTCTTTTATCTCTTGGGTACATACGCAACAATTTCCATAGTTCATTTCTTCAATTTCTAGGAAACTATGTGTTTGTGGTACCCATATATGATGAAAAATGCTAAATTTTCAATAACCCATCAATCCTGTCAATTTTGAGATGACTGCACATCATGAACTTTAGGGGTAACTTTTTCAAAAACAAGGTGATGTTGAGACAGACTGTCTTAGAATGTTTCATTTTAGGTTTTACACAAGTGACCTGCCAAATATGAGATGAATCTGTTGGCCATGTCTGAGGTCTTCCCCTTGGGGGTGAAGTTACAACACTTGGCTGAAGGTAACACAACGGATTTTTAAAAATTGAATTCAGAATGCCTCATTCTAACAAAAAGATCTCATTGTTACTCTTATGCCAGCTGAATTTACTCATTAATACCAGATGTGGCCTGATTATCATCTTCTATTACTGTTAAGAATTTCATAATTTAAGTCTCATCATGCAAACCTTAAAGCTAACTCCTCAGCTATGTTTTATGAGTCACTTCTGATATTGTTATGGTATGGACTGACTACCATGACACCAAGGAAATTTGGGACATGGTGTTCCAATTATCATCCCAAAGACATGTAGCTGATGACACAGCTAATCTGTAAAATGTCCCACTTGGTTCGTCAACATGTGGCAAGATGATCTTGATGACTTGTTGACATAGGATTGCAACAACTGGCAGTGCATGTCTTATGCTGCCAAACAACAGAACAGTCACTGGGGTATTATTTATACATGCTGAGCAAGGCATGAGGCATGTAGAGGCAACCACAACCAGAAGGCTACTATGCTGTTGGACTTCCAGCATTCATAGGACAGCCATCATCATCTCCAGCCAACTAGTCATACAATTAGGTCCTGAGTTCAGTGTGCTGTGTTGCCCTGCTTCTACACTGCTGTCCAGTGCTGTGAATGACACCTGCCAGCACCACCTGAGCCTCAGGTGCCTTGACTATTAGCCCCAATCTCAGCACCAGCAATGAGGAGCACCTACATCTTCTCTAACATATTGGAGCAATAGAGAGTTTTCCTTCACCTCCAATGGATTCCTGCCTCCCTGCTAACTAATTGAACACAGAATGCTCAGGCGGAAGAGCCGAACACCATCCCAGTCAACCTGAGAATGGTTCCTCCACCACCCACTGTTGTGGTCACCATACCCTGGGCCTCTACAAGTTGTGTTGGAAGAGATACTGGCAAAGGTGTTACTATCCTTATCAACAGCTCCGAAAGTGAGTAGCAGCACATGTGCTTTATAACCACTCATGGGTTCCTTGCATCTATTGTTTCTGAATTTGTTTCCATCCTCATTTTCCAATTCTGTGTGGAAATTGTTAGGGAAGAAGATAAGTGTGTGTTAGAGATGAGCAAACAGACAAGTGTAGACGTAATTTAGAGTTGTCATATAAGTTATCAATTTAAAAGTCCTCAAGGGATCTATACTAGTACATATGTTTTTTGACATTCAGAGAGAATCTGAGTCTTGGGCAGAGCTTTTTTCTTTCTTTCCATTCCTGTGCTGTGCTCTTTCTGCATTATTGGTGATTCTATTTTCTACTGAGGCATCTGAAAGCTGTGATACAGCACTGATGGGGAAAAAATTCTGTACCATAACAGTGTCCTGTGGTTTACATTATTTTGCCTTTTCATCATGGAATGCTGACTCAAAGAAGCACAGTAGGGTACTGAGATACCTCAAGGATCTGGGGTGAATCAATGACCCTGATGTCATCATTATGCAGCTCCTGATCCTCGACATTCAGTCAGCACGACAGTGGAGAATCAATGCAAAAAATAATGGGAGAATGCATCAAGTTTCAAGGATGTATGTTGAGAATAAATTGTTATTTAAGTAGTAGGAGCTGAAATAAGGTTGCGAAGGTTAAGACTGTGAAACATCTGTGATTGGACAAATAAATCAGTGTTATTGCAGAGTTTGTGGAGTTCAGTACACTGAACAGGTCTCTCTCAGATGAGAAGTGAAGATTTGAGTGATAGTTCTGCAGACATTATGATGAGAAATGCAACTTTAGTGATGTTATCACAGATTCCTTTTGTAAACAGTTTAATCTCTTCTTGCCAAATTCTTGTGCTTGTACTTTAAGCAGCAAATTTCATGACATAGTGATAAAATATAATTGGTTAATGTGGTGATATTTAATGTGGGGAACAGAATGAATGTGTTGGTAAGGATGAATGATATGTTGATGAAGTTTTGTATAGATTTAAGGGGTTAATTCACAGATATAAGTGAGTATTGTAAATTTGTAATTTTAGTTAGGTCAAGCTGAAGTATTATGATTCGCATAATTGTAGGAAATCTCTTGGAATTCCAAAATCCTGTCCTGATGAGATTGTCAACACTACTGCCAAACTGACAATTGAATGTCATAAACTATAAGTGTTTAATGGCCAAACTTTGCCTAGAGACTGAGTGAGACAGCCTACAGAGTAATCATGAAGCAGTGAGTGGATTGCATAACAGTGGACTCAAGTGTGAATGGGGTGAACAAAAGCAACCATTGGAGTCAAAGTGTAGTAACTTAGATCAGCTTTCGTAGTGTGTGTTCACAGGACTTTCGCACACTTTTCTGAAACAGCCACTAACTATTACTATATGAACAATAGAGGGCTTTGTCATTTTTAATTCTGTCTGAATGTCTGCTCTATCTAACTGTCACTGGTGCAGCACCATGCTAAATTCAAGAATTTAGTTTCTACAAAAAGGGGAGTTAACTTGTGGTATGGATGGAGTATAACAAAACCAAGAAAATTTGAGGCATAGAGTTCCAATTAGCACCCCAAAGACATGCAACTGACAATGCAGCTGACTTGCAAAATGTCCCACAAGTTATCTCAACATGTGGAAAGACACTAACAATGATTCACTGACACAGCATTGTACCAACTGGCAGTGCATGCCTTCATTGCCATACAGTCAAACAAACAGTCACTGTGGTGTTATTTATAAGCGGTGAGCTAGTCATCAGGCAGGTTCAAGGCGACAGCCATAACCACGTTGCTGCTGTGCTGCTTGACCCTCCAGAATACACTGGACATTGTCATCATCATCAGCTCACCACTGGTATGCCGAGGTCCAGAGTTCAGTGTGCCACACAGCAGCCCAGCAAGTGCCAACTGAGCAAAGGACTCCTTGACCACCAGCTGCTGTCTCAGTAATCATGTTGCTCCCCAGTGGTGTGTGTGGCCTTCAGGCACGTTGACCCCCACTGCACCAAACAAAGACACCATGGGTCAGGGCCAAGCTGTGCCACTGGATGAGGGCATACACTTGCATCTAATCCAGCTTGTAGGAACAATAAAGAGTTCTCCTGAATTCTGTTTCCCTTGCTGTAGCCTCTGTCACCTCCATCAAGTTCCTGTAGCCCCTGCCAACCCATAAGCCCATAATGTCCAGGTGGAAGAGCCAAATGCCATCCTGACCTCAAAGAACAGTTCCTCGACCATCGCCCTCAAGAGTCACTACACCATGGGTCTCTGCAATGTGCATCTTTTAGAAATTCTATCTTCTTCTGATTCATTTCCTGTTTTTACTGACTTTGCTCTCAACTCCCAGCAATTAGACATCAGTTCTGAATGTTCAAGATCTCAGGTTCTGAAAGTTCAAGATTTCTTATCTTCAGTTATTTTATGTCTTAGTGCTGTACAAAACATAACTGCATAATTAAGCTTTAAAGCAAATTCATCCAAGTTTGCTGGAGAGGAATTATCTTAATACTGCTTCCTCCACTGACTGGTATTTTTAATGTTTTATTTTATATTGGAATCCTATGATTACATTGCTGATCTGCAAACCACAGTAACTCTATAATCAGATCCCTTAAATTTTGAAAACTCATTCTGTATTTGCCCATTTATGTTAAGCATTATCATTAGCCATTATGCTAAAAATTTCATGGTTTAATCATGTTAACTGCATGTCATTAAATGTAAACTCTACTTGACTAATTCCTCTTTTTGTATCAGCAGTACAAAAATTCTGCACAGAGGATTCGTGTATCTGATATCTGAGTCATTATTATGTATCTATCTGCCACATCATTCAGAGAATTCCTTTAAGGGGAACATGCTATGGGTTTCAGGTGTAATAGCTCTCTACTTTTTCTTACACCAGCAGATTTAAGTAGCAAACTTTATCAAAGTACAATGATATCACATATAGGTTATAGAGATATGGTTGACATTCTTGGGAACTGTGTACAGATTTCATGTAAGTGCATTCTTCAGAAATGATAAGAGAAAGGAAAACCTCTGTTACTTACTCTTTGTACCATATCAGCTCCCCCAGCTTCACCAGCATGCAGTGTTCGGTGAATACCACATTTTCTAGCTTCTTCATATGCAGCAATCTCTTCTGGGTTAAGCGGCACTTCAACTGATTGAAACATTACTTGTAACAGTTATCTCATGCTGACATGAATTACCTATCTGATGTAATCACAACTGAACAATGTCTTACTCTTCTCAGGCACTGTACTTTGATTTTGAAATTGTGAAATTGGCTCTATAGTCAGATTCTATTATTTACTTTTTAAACCAGAGATTCCACTAATTTCAATGTCAAATAAGAGAAGAAGCATTATGTTTCAAAGCAATCTTTTTCTCCTTTAATTTTCTCTAATGAAAGCAAATAACTTACCATAGGTTTCTGATTTATCATACGCATTCATTGCTATGTCCATTCCAACAACACCTTCACCTTTAAACTTTTTACATAGTTCCAAAACATCCTTTATCATGCCTGTACCATTGAGTGCACAGAGTATAGTCTTTGCTTTGACACCAAAGTCAGTTTCTCCACGTTCAAAGCCACGATTTACAGCATTCACAATCTCCCCTAATTCTGAAATGGAATAAATGATTATTATTTGACTTTACTTTGACATAAAGTGAGGACAGACATTCACTCGCCTGCATATATGTTGTGGGTGAAGCATAAGCACACCCTAATATGAAAAAATTTTAAATTTCCATTATTCAGACACATGTAACTTAGTTTTGAGTATCAGATACAGGAACTTCTGAACTATGTTCACAAATGGGAAGAAACACAGTATGGCAGATGAAGCAATGGCCAAAGCAGAAGTGTCAAGGATGTACTGAGGAAAATGAAGATCACAGGAAATAAGCAGACACTATTTTATGTAAGATGAAGAGGAGGAGTTGGAAATGAACTTATTTATAACATATTTACAGCTGCTATCACTAAAATATCAGTGAAGAGTTTAAAAATAGCTTCAATGACAGTGAAATATGAGATTAACAGCAACAAAAAGAAAAGAAACAGAATGTAATCAGTAATTGATGTAAAAAGAGAGACAGAACAAGACAAATAAAGAACAGGGAAGAAAAAAGGTAATGTAACATAGCATGTCTGGATTTTGTTGTCCACCACTACTGTCAATCATTCACTTCTGTGTGTTACAGTGACATGTATGGTTACTGAAGCAATGCCACTCCAAAAAAGTTACAATTAAATGATTATTGAGATACCACTGTTTTTTATTCATATTATTATTTCGCAAAAGATTTATGAATACTGGTGAACTCATATAATATTATGAAAAGGGTAGACTGCTCCTCACCATATAGTGGAGATACCAAATCACAGACATGCACAACAAAAAGTGTAACCTTTCAGCCAGAAGGCCACCTTTCACAATAACCAACAAACACACACATATTACCCATATGCACCTCATACATATATGACCACTGTCTCTGGTAGCAGCAGCCAGATTGTGAGCAACTGTGCATGATGCAAGAAGCAATTTGAGTGGTAGGGGTAGCTAGGATTGGGAGGGGAGGGGGAGGGGAGAGCAGGGTACAGGTGAGGGACAGTAAAGTAGGAGCATACGGGAATGAGATGGAGAGACGGTAGGGCACTTAGGTGCAGTTGGGAGGTTAGATGGCAGGGTTTGGGAAAGGAGGGAACTAAAAAGACTGTGGGTGTGCTTGTGGAATAGAAGGTTGTGGAATGGGAAAAGGAAAGGGAATAGATGGATGAAGGACAATGACTAACAGAGTTTGAGGCCAAGAATGTTGTGGGAAAGTAGGGTATATTGCATGGGGAGTTCCCACATATTGGTAGGAAGGATCCAAATAGCACATGCTGCGAAGTAATCATTAAAATGAAGGAAGTTGTGTTGGGCAGTGTTCTCAGTAAATGGGTGGTCCAGCTGTTTCTTGGCCACAGCTTTTTGGTGACAATTCATGTGAACAGACAGCTTGTTGTTTGCCATGCTCACATACAATGAAGCATTGTGGTTGCAGCTTAGCTTGTAAATCATATGGCTGCTTTCAAAGGTAGCACTGCCTTTAATGCTTGTGACCAGACTGGAGTAGGTGGTGGTGGGAGGATATATGGAACAGGTCTTGAATCTAGGTCTATTACAGAGATATGAGCCATGAGGCAAGGGGTTGGGAGCAGGGGCTGTGTAGGGATGGACAAGGATATTTTGTAAGTTTGGTGGACAGTGGAAGGGGCGGGGAAGGATAGTGGGTAGGATATTCCTCATTTCAGGCCACAATGAGAAGTAGTCGAAACCCTGGTGGAGAATGTAATTCAGTTGCTGCAGTCCTGGGTGGTACTGAATCACGAGGGGAATGCTCCTATGTGGTCAGATGGTGGAACTTTGGAAGGTGATGGGTGATTGGAGAGATAAGGCACAGATTTGTTTCCGTGCAAAAGAAAGTATTGTCCTTCACTCACCTATTCCTTTCCATTGTCCCACCCCATTGCCTCCTAATCCACAAGTGCATCCACATTCTGTAACTTTTCCACTCCCATCACCCAACCTCCCAGCTGCACCTTCATGCCCTACCCTTTCTCCACCTCATCCCTGTATGCTCCCAAAAATAACATTTTACTGTCCCCCAACCGTACCCTGTCCTCCTTCCCCCTCAGCTAACCCACCACCCAGACTACTTCTCGCACCATGCACAGTTGTTTACAGTCTGGCCCAGCAGCCAGAGACAGTGGTCGTGTGTGTATGAGCTGAATTTACGCGAATGTGTGTCGGCGTGTGTGTGTGTGTGTGTGTGTGTGTGTGTGTGTGTGTGTGTGTGTGTACGTTGTCTGTTTTGGGAGAAGGCCTCCTGGCTGAAATATTACGCATCTAGTACTCTTTTTGTTGTGCCTGTCTGCAACTCAACATCTCTACTGTACATCTCTGCTATATTATGAGTAAAAATCTCTTCTTTTCATAATACTGTCATTAGTCCATCCTGGATTTTCCACTGTTTGGTGAACTCATACAGTTATGTGTGATAGTAAGAAAGAGAAAAAGTTGTTACGCAAGCAACTCTGGATAAATCGGATTGTCTTTCACTGACTTACATTGGCCCTATTGGTAAATCAAATGCACTGGGTAACTGTTACATCACTTGATTTAGATTGCTATCTGCTTTATCAGTTGTACATGTAAATATCTGTCTAAATTGTGTTATACTGTGAACTATTTTATTAATAATTACATTTTAATGAATAAATTTTGAGGAAAACTTAACATAGGCATAAAAAAACCGCAAACAGATTAACAAAAATGAGCAGAAAGTTAATTTGGTGCATACCTCAAAATATAGTTTCTACATAATTTCACTCTGCAAATTCACAACAGAAAATTTTAGAACAGAGATTAAAAATACACAGAGAATTGACAGTAAAAGAGAAGTATCCAACTAGCATACAGTTGAATATCTCGTTTTTACAAACTCCTAAAGTTCTTCCCTCTGACTATTGATTGGTAACAAACAGTTAAAAAAGAAATCTGAATAAAGGGCACAGAAAAATGAGTGGGAAGAAAATTAAGACTAACAGCCAAGGTGCAATTTCCAGAATACTGTGAAAAATGAGCTGCCTGTGGATATTAAGTCTGAAATGAGATTTGAACTTGTAAAAAAGTGCCATCAAAACTGTAAAGGGAAACAAAATATAGGTAAATACAAAGATGATGAGAAAAACAAGAAGGACTTTTGGCAGAAAGCATATGCGATTCAATATCTCCTCTGTATGGTGAGTAGCAATCTGTCCCTATGTAATAAAAAAAGAAACTGAATGGGAATTTTCATAGGCAATAGATAAGGAAAAGGCCAACAGAAAGCAATAATTAGAGTTAGACCTGAAGCAACGTGCAAAATTAAATGTGAACTATCAAACTGGAAAATGCAGAATGCAACTTACAACATTATATGCACGAACAGATTGGGCAGATCTAAATTATATCATCCACGTTAGTTTCTTCTTTCTCACTAATAATGTGCAGGAGAATATGTGAACAAATTACATCTGCATTATCACTCTGCATTCACAATTCAGTGCCTGGCAGAGGGTTCATCAAACCACCTTCAAGCTATTTCTCTACCATCCCACTCATGAAGAGCACATGGGAAAAATGAACACTTCAATCTTTCTATGCAAGCTCTGATTTCTCTTATTTTATTAAGTTGTTTCTCTTATTTTATCATATTTTCACACTCTTGAGGAGAAAGTTAGTGATTGAAATTTCATGAGAATCTACTGCAACAAAAGTCCTTGTTTTAATGACTGTTACCCCAATTCGTCTATCATATATATGGCACTCTCCCCCCCATTTCATGACAATACAAAATGAGTTGCCCTTCTTTGAACTATTTTGGTGTCCTCTTGTCAATCCTATCTGATGTGGATTACACACCTCACAGCAGTGCTCCGGAAAAGGGTGCACAAGCATAGTGTAAGCAGTCTTCTTAGTAGACCTGTTGCATTTTCTAAGTGCTCCGTTAATAAACTGCAGTCTTTGGTTTGCTTTCCCCACAACTTTATATAAGCGATTGTTCCAGTTTAAGTTATTTGTGATTGTAAACCCTCAGTATTCACTTGGATTAACAGCCTTTAGGTTTGTGTGATTTATCATGTTATCAAAATTTAGTGGATTCCTTTTAGTACTCATGTGAATGATTTCACATTTTTCATTAATGAGAATCAATTGCCACTTTTCACATCACACAGATATCATGTCTAAATCATTTTGCAATTCGTTTTGACCACCTGATAATTTTACAAGATGGTAAATGACAGCATCATCTGCAAACAATCTAAGAGGACTGCTCAGATTGTCCCAAAATCATTTACATAGATCAGGAAGAGCAGAGGTCCTATAACACTTCCTTGGGGAATGCCAGATATTACTTCTGTTTTACTCAATGACTTGCTGACAGATAGTCATGAATCCAGTTGCACATCTGAAATGATACTTCACATGCACATAATTTGATTAGAAGTCACTTGTGAGCAATGGTGTCAAAAGACTTCCGGAAATCTAAAAATATAGAATCAATTTGGCATCTCCTGTTGATAGCACTCAGAAGTTTGTAATGACTAAAGAGCTAGCTGTGTTTCACAGGAATGATATTTTTTGAAATCGCATTGGTTGTTGGCAATAAATCATTTACTTCAATGTATTCATAATGCTGAAGCACAGTACATGTACCAAAATCCTACTGTAAATCAGTGTTAGTGATATGGGTCTGTAAATCAAAGAAAGTTCTCCTATTTCCTTTCTTGGGTACTGGTGAGACTTGTGCAACTTTCCAGTCTTTAGGTACAGATCTTATGGTGAGTGAGTGGATATCTTGAATGGAGGCCTTGCCTTTATTAAATGATTTAAGCTGCTTCACTATGCTGAGGATATCTACTCTTAAGTTACTCATGTTGAGAGTTGTTCTTCATTTGAATTTTGGAATATTTACTTCACCTCCTATGGTGAAGAAATTTTGGAAGGTTGTATTTAGTAACTCTAGTCTAGTGGCATTGTCATCAGTAACATCAACATTGTTATCACGCAATAAAGGTAATGATTGCCTCTTGCTGCTAGTGTACTTGATTGATTGATTTATTTATTTTATTTATTTATTTTTTTCCCCCAGATTTCGAGGCAAGTTTTCATCATAGAAACTATTAAAAGCATCTCACATTGAAGGTCCTGTTAAATTTTGAGCTTCTGTAAAACTTTGCTGATCTTGGGGGTTCTGCATACATTTTTAGATTTAGCATGCTTGTTTTGTTGCACAATTTTCATAAGATAATTTTGTTCCTTTTAGAAGTGAATTAGTTAGTTCAGAACCTGGATAGTGTTTTATTCAGTTCAGAAACTTCCTCTCACCATTTGAAACTCATCTTTATACTCACTGCTGATGTCTATCTCTTTCAACTACATACACACAAGTGGGACTTGTCCTGTATTGGAAATTAATGATAAGTATCATGTAAGAAAATACTAAATATAAGAAGTAAACCTATTTAAATCTATGCACCTGGAAAAGTTCACCAAGGAGTTAAACCAATAGCACAAAAGTAATTTTCCTAGAGATGTTACATTTTCAAAAGTAAAGACATACTACACTCCCAGATGAAGTTATATCTGTGAATACTTTTGAACAATTAAGAAATGAGCTATCTGACAAAATGCTATAAGAAAAAGGAAATACTAAGAAAGAAATCTTCGCCATGGTTCTAAAACTATCTTCTAGTAGCCTGTATCAAAACACTGGTAATAAAGCATATACCTATTAAGATAATTTTGTATCTAAATATTAACACAGATTTCTTTGTCAATAGTTCCAACAATTACCTTTCAGTTTCCCATGGTAGTCCTCTGTGCCCAACCAAAAGTGTGGACAGTATCGTGCTTCAACATAAGTTACTCCATTTTTGGCTTCATCTTCACAGAATTCATATGCAATTCTCTCCATGGCATCAAGGTCACCACTGTGAACATTATTGTTTGCCTAAGGAGCTACATAAAGTAACAAACATATTTTAACAAGTATGTCTTAGAATTTTCCTGTTTTGTGATAAATGTATTTTCTATGTCTGTCAAACACAAACTACATAATGCCAAATATAAGCAGAGTCTCATATTTCTGATCACTTCCCACAGCTTCAGTAATTTCAGATTACATTAGTTAATATAGGCCTCCTCAAATTAAATTCTTCTGGAACTATAACATAAGCATTGAAGTGTTTCTGCTGTGATGCATTTGTTTCATTGCTCACATTTTGTGAATAATTTTGAGTAATGGAGACCACTCACCAAATAGCAGAAGCATTCGGTTATTGATCACACACACACACACACACACACACACACACACACACACACACACACACACACACACACACACGCTCTACAGTGCAATGAATGGATATACACAACGTTGAGATTTCAAACTGACAGGTGGACTAGGTTGGGGTTGTGTCAGATAGGGTGAATAGAGGGAGTAAAAGGCAGGTAGCAGGAAGAGGGGCCTGTTGGCTAGCAGCTCAGAGGAAGGCAGAGGTAATCAGGATAGGAATGAAGAGTAAGACGAAGCAGGAGCATAGTTTAGGTGTGCAAAATGTGGGCACTGGAACCTGTAATTTCATATGACGCATGATTAAGATGACATGGAGTTGTGGACTGGAAGGGGATGACAAAACAAAGGAAGGGAAACTGTTGGGTAAAGAGTGTGGAGGCAGTGGGCTAGCAGAGATTGAGGGCAGGAAGATTATGTGTGTGGTTCAGAAAAGCTGGTGCTGGAAAGAAGGATCCAGATGGTACAAGTTGTAAAGCAGCCACAGAAATTGAGCTTTTTCTCAGTAGTGTGCCACTGGATGGTCAATACTGTTCTTGATCACACATTGATGTTTGCCACTGATTGTGGTGGGCAGCTTGTTGGTGATCAAACTTACATAACATGCTGTGCAGAAATTGCAGCAGAGCTGGAATATGACATGGCAGCTTTCACAGGTGGCCCTGCTCTGATCGGATAGCATAAGTCTGTGACAAAGACAATAGCAGGATGTGCTGGGTAGATGAATGTCTTGCACCTGATTCTTCCATAGTGATCTGATCCATGGGACAATGTGTTTGCGGAGGGAGTGGCATAATAATGGACCAGGATTTTGCCAGAACTTTCCTTACTGTTCATATTTTCATAACACAGAGTGTCCCGGGAGGAATAGTCAATATTCACAGATATGACGAAACAATCATTCAAAGCAAAAAACTATAATAAACATGAGCTCTGAAATGTATACCTTAAAAGTTATGAGCACCAATTTAGTAGAAGAGACATGTTTCACAGTACCAAAGATGAAGAAGTGTTCTAAAGGTATGCATTTAAGAGCACATGTTTACTGGACTTCTTTGCTTCGAATGATCATTCCTGTTGTATCCCTGAATATTGACCACTCCTCCTGGGACACCCTGCATACTTTCTGCTGCAACCTATGTTCCATTATGTGCTTGGCAAAATTATAGCTTTCTTTCATCTATTTACTGGTCCTCTGAATAATTTTTTGCGCAAGGTGTGCACATGGTGATGTACAAAAATGCTTTATGATACTGAACAAGTATGATGGACACGCAAACAAACACAAACACACACACAAAATTCAAGCTTTCGCAACCAACGGTTGCTTCGTCAGGAAAGAGGGAAGGAGAGGGAAAGACGAAAGGATGTGGGTTTTAAGGGAGAGGGTAAGGAGTCATTCCAATTCCGGGAGTGGAAAGACTTACCTTAGGGGGGAAGAAAGGACGGGTATACACTCGCACACACACACACATATCCATCCACACATATACAGACACAGACACAGATGGATATGTGTGTGTGTGCGAGTGTATACCCGTCCTTTTTTCCCCCTAAGGTAAGTCTTTCCACTCCCGGAATTGGAATGACTCCTTACCCTCTCCCTTAAAACCCGCATCCTTTCGTCTTTCCCCCCTCCTTCCCTCTTTCCTGACGGAGCAACCGTTGGTTGTGAAAGCTTGAATTTTGTGTGTGTGTTTGTGTTTGTTTGTGTGTCTATCGACTTGCCAGCACTTTCGTTTGGTAAGTCACATCATCCTTGTTTTTAGATATATTTTTCCCACGTGGAATGTTTCCCTCTATTATATTGAACAAGTATGATGTTATACAGGGTGTTTCAAAATGAACACACAGGTTTTAAGGCATTGTAGAATTTATTACGTTCATTACATAGCACCATGTCATCAAATACAGAGTGTTTCAAAATGAATATACAGTTTTTAAGGCTTTGTAGCACATATTACATTCACCTTACAATTATAAATAATACACCAAATAAAAGAACAACTCAAACAGTTTTGTTTGTATAGCTGTGCACAATGGGAAGAGCATGGAATGACAAAGAGTGACTGAAAAATGTGCTGAACGAGTGCGGGTCTTTCACGTTTAGCCCCAAGAAATATCCCCGTGGAAAGTTTATTGAACTTTCTTATATGGTGAATCAACTGTAAATGATGTTTCTTACCTTGATGTGCGACAGCTATGGCCCATTCCTCAATGGGAAGAAGGTGAACAACACATCTTTATTTGGGAGCAAGATGGTGCACTGTCTCACTGTCGTAACTTAGCACGCGACTGGTTAAACAGCATTGTATCCGACCGGTGGATTGGGCACAAGGGGCTGGTTGACACAGCAATTTATGCATGATCTCCATGTTCACACATGATCTGACGTGATCATGTGTATGTGCTTCTGATACCAGCTGATCTATCTGGCCTTAGAAACAGTGTTATTGCAACAGTTACTCCTGACACGCTGATCAACTCGATGTGTGATCAGTGTTCACACTGAATAAGTGTAAGAAAAACTGCTTGTTTCTCTTTCATTTGGTGTAGTATTTATAATTGCAAGGAGAATGTGATATGTGCTACAAAGCCTTAAAACCCTGTATATTCGTTTTGAAACACTCTGTATTTGATGTCATGATGCTATGTAATGAAAACTTGCAAATTGCAAAGATAACACAGTTTACGTAAGTACGCACAGTAAATTTGTTACAGTAATTACATATGTGGCTCACATACATACAAAACTAGTTTGACACAGCTACAGACTGCAATATCCTCTCTCTCAGATACACACACACACACACACACACACACACACACACACACACACACAGAGGAACTCCAAGCCAAAATGGAGTCTGGAGTCAACACTTAAATGAGCTAATCAGAAGCTCTGTTCAGCATATTATCCCCTTAGACGTACATCTCACTCTTCATGATCGATAACATTTGCTAGAGTTGTAAAAGAAATTATTTTCCAATAAAAGGAAAGCACCTTTTTTGGAAAATAATTGTCTTTACAACTGTAGCAGATGTTATCAGTCATGAATAATGTTCATAACAAATGTGGATGTTCTATTGAGAGAGAGATATCTATCATTGTATTGGACCAAAGACAACAGAACTGCCTTATTTTTCATATTTTCAGTCCCTATTGTCCTGTGGAATTCCATTCTTGGGCAACACATCTAAAGATAGGCACAACAAGAAGGTTGTCAAACGAGCCAGCTTTCAGCCGAAAAGGCCTTCTTCTGAATTAGAGAAAGCATGCACACACACACACACACACACACACACACACACACACACACACACACACACACTTTTGCAAGACCTGGTCTGGCCTTGACATCTGGAAACAGTGGTCATTTGCATGAGAGTTGTGTTTGCCTGTATGTGTGTGTGTGTGTGTGTGTGTGTGTGTGTGTGTGTGTGTGTTTTGTCTAAGTCAGAAAGGGCCTTTTTAGCCAAGAGCTAACTTGCATGACACTCTTTTTGTTGTGCCTATCTGCTACTCTACATATCAAAAATACACCAAAAAATCATTCGAAATATGTGCAGTGCCAATCACAAAGAACCATGTTGACCATTATTCAGAAAACTTAAAATATTAACTCTGCATTCTTATACGTATATGAGATTATTATATTTTTGTACACCAGACATGAATTATTTGAGTGAAACCATTTTGTCCATTCACGCAATACTAGAAACAGAGAAAATTTTATGCTTCCCACCCACCACCTCAGATTGTATGCCCAGGGACCTCAATACATGGGAGTGAAAATTTGTGATAAATTAAAAGGGAAAAAGTTGACGCGGATGAGTTTAGGTTCACTTAAAAAAAAGCTATATGAGGCACTGACACTTAAGTGTTATTATTCAGTGGATGAATTCATGCAGGACAAACTGGAAATTTGAGCTGGATGCAATGTGTTACATATTTCAAGACATTTCCTTATAGTGTTATCATTTACTGTAGTGCTATTATTTATTAATGTGCAGATCATTGTAACTGTATTATAAATTTTTGACATGACTCCTGTAAGCAAACTAAATGGATTGCAAATATATGTCATGAGATGAATAAAACACAATTCACAATAAAGTGGTTATTCAGCAGAAGTGAGCTGTAAGATAACCACCATTTTGCCTTTTTAAGTATCTTGGAATTCTTACACTCACTTCCCAATACATTTACCCCTTAATAATTTTCACAGCTGATGAGAAAGATCAGTTTCAGCTAAATTTTGATCCACACAGCCAACAATCAAGACACAAAAATAATTTTCATGTAGACTTTGCACCATTGTCTAGAGTTCAGGATGGTATTCATGCTTGGATTGTAAAATATTCAACAAGCTCTTATCTAACATAAAGCAAGATATTGGGATATCCTACCAATTTAAAAGATAAAAAGGAAGAGAGACACGTCTCATTAGCCACTCCTTCTTCTTCAGTTTCTCTGAATATCTAGATTCAGAAATTGTAAAGTTCTCTGAGCTACATGGGAAATTGTATTGCCCATTGTAAAGCTGCATTACATGCTGTAGTAACGTGCTTAACTAAGGAGGGAGCAGCTTTTTTTATAGTGAAGTAAGTCTCTTACTTTCTGAATAACTACTGCAACCTACATCCACGTGGAGCTGCTTGCTGTATCAGTATCCTTCTACAATTTTTATCTCCCATTCTTCCCTTCGTTATCAGATTCATGTTTTTGTTGGTGGTTCAGGATGTGGCTTGTGACATAATTTTGTGATCAGTTGCAGCTTAGTGAAGCAGAGATAATTGTGAGAACTAGCAACACATCCTTTGACCTTAACTTAAATTGATACTGTATAAATTCTATTTTTTATTCATGAGACATATTTGAAATAATGGCACAACACTGCCTAGGGCCATGCAAAATCACTTGGGCACCTACTCCATTCTTCATACTAATAGCAACATTATCAGTAGCTATATATACTGTAAGGCGTGAAGTATTCTCCTCCTATAATAATGCAGCAGTTTTCTTAAGACGGCGTCAGCCGTCGAGCAGTCGCACTTGCAGCAGCATTGACACAGACTAGTGATGTTGTGTAATTATAGGAGGAGAAGGCATTCCCACCTTACAGTATATACAGCTATTGATAATATTGCAATTAGTGCAAAGATGTAGTAGGTGCGCAAGTGATTTTGCATGGCCCTTCAGTCTTTTGCGGATACTTATTGAATTTTATCACACTTATGAACGCAGACACTAATGGACATGGTAATGGTTGGGTTACTGTGGCTGTAGTACATGGTCCTCAAGAAGACACTGTAGCAGGGCTGGAGACTTATCTGATGAGAAATTATTGCTTATGGACATTTTAGATATATGAAGTCCATGACAGAGTTAGAGATACATCTTGTTATATGCATACAATGCCATTGGTTCTCAGGATGAGGAATCGTCATAAAATAAATGAGTCAGACTCTGTGTCCATATGGCTTACAGGAGCTCTTAATTGTAGCAAGATTAAAGTTATTGGTGCTGTGACATATTATTATAGAAACTGAAATAAACTAGCTACCCTTTCCTTATTCCCGTAGATCCTTTTTCTTTTAAAAACAAAACAGTCTACACATTGATCTTGCCAAATGCCGAGAAGTGATTCTTCTTGGTGTTGTAGCTCTCAGGGGCACCCTGGGATGCTCTCTATGTGAGGCACCTCTGGGCATCTGTGTGAGTCTTGCTGCTGCGACATATTTTGATATACAGGGTGATTATAATTAAAGTTAAACTTTCAAACCACTATAGAAATAACACCACTGGTCAGGATTATGTCAAAATGTAACGGAATATTCTCGGAGATGGGGGAAAACATATGGCAGAAGAAAAATAAATAGTTATAAAATGTAGCAATAGATGGCACTGTAAGTACCATAATTTAATAGTGGTCAACTACAAATGATAAATGAATCATACAACAAGGTGTGCGTTTGACATTAAACATGGGTGTACAGGTGTGAGACTGTTAGTTACATAAGCCCATCCACCACAGAAGGGTCATATCACATCCGATGGGAAAAATCAGTTTTTAATTGTACTGAGGCCAAAAACAGCATAAAAAGCATCACTCACATCAGTTTTTAATTGTTCTGATGTGCCAAAAACTGCATAAAAAGCAGCAATCAAAATCAAATTGGATTATTAATTTCTGTGTGACTGGCGCAAAACATGTTCAATATGCTGTCTACCATTTTCTGCAACAAGTTGAAATCAAGAAACAGCATGTACCACAACTGATCAAAGTGTATCCAGGGTCATGTTTAGAATGTGTTGCGAAATGCGTGCTTTCAGTGCAGCTAAGTTTTCAATCAGAACAATGAACACAACATCTTTCAGATAGCTCCACAGCTAGAAGTCACACGGGTTAAGATCAGGTGATTGGGATGCCCAGGCTGTAGGGAAATGGCGGCTTATAATTCTAGCATTTCCAAAATTGAGTTTCAATAGCTGTTAACTGGATATGCAATGTGTGGAGGTGCGCCACCTTGCATAAAAATGATCCCATCCACACATCTATGCTGTTGGAGAGCTGCAATGATGTGGTTGTGCAAAAGATACCCATAGCACTTACCAGTGATGGTACAGGTAACAGGACCGAAAGCACCTGTGATAAATGGTGCTGTAAACCAGCACCACACAGTGACCTTTTCAGTATGAAGTGGTACTGGTTGATTTGTGTGTTGATTTTCTGTTGCCCATATTTGACAATTCTGTGCATTGATGTATCCTGTCAGATGGAAGTAGGCTTCATCTGTCCACAAAATCTTCCATGCCCGATCATTGTCCACTTCCATGTGAGCAAGAGATTCTAAAGCAAAGGTCTCTCTTGCTGGCAGGTCTACAGGAAGAAACTTGTGCACATAGGTAATTTTGAATGGATAGCAAAGAAGGATGTTTCGTAGGTTTTTACGCACCATGCTGACAGGTATGTCCAATGTTCGGGCAATACTCCATGCTCTTTATGTTTGCACACCACTACTTGTCTCCTTCTGCATTACAATGGCCACTGCTTCCACTGATGTCAAATCAATTCATTTTTCCCTCTACCAGGTTGCACACCAAAAGAACACGTCTTTTCTAATTTCCGAATCATTTTCTCTAGACCCATGGCAGTCATCAGACCAACATCTTTTTCCAAACCCTTCAGTGTCCGGAACTTCTGCAGAGCAATGTGTGCACAATCGTCATTCTTGTAATACAGCTTTCCAAAGAAGAGCATGATCCTGCATTGAGACAGTCATGGCGAACGTCTCAGACACGAAAGGAGGAAAAGCTGTGTACCCGGCGTGTTTATGCCAATTTCAATGGGTCATCCACATGACATATGTTTTCATTTACGTGTTCTGACACATACAGTGTCCTCTATTGATCAATTTTCACATTATTTTTTTCTTCTGCCACACATTTTCCCCCTTCTCCGATAATGTTCTGTTGCAATTTGACATCAATCTGGCCAGTGGTGTTATTTTTACAGTGGTTTGAAATGTTAACTTTAATTATAATCACCCTGAATATGTGCCATAGAACAGTGTAATATGCTTATCTCCAATACTTACAAAAGAGCATTAAAGAAGGAGCCCAGCAGGCAGAGCTCTTATCCATATGAAACTGTATTTTAGGATACATGTAAGAAATCCACATTTTGAATGTGGAAACCAGTTAAACCCACCACCTCATATTTTGCTACCTTGAATGGAGGACATATAACATCTACAGAACATAATAGAATAATAGGTTTCGTGAGGGCCACATGAGATTAGCTGAGTGGTCTAAGGTGCTGCAGTCATGGACTGTGCGGCTGGTCCCGGCGGAGGTTCGAGCCCTCCCTCGGGCATGGGTGTGTGCGTTTGTCCTTAGGATAATTTAGGTTAAGTAGTGTGTAAGCTTAGGGACTGATGACCTTAGCAGTTAAGTCCCATAAGATTTCACACACATCTGAAAATATATATATATATATATATATATATATATATATATATCTGCTTGTGTCTGTATGTGTGGATGGATATGTGCGTGTGTGCGAGTGTATACCTGTCCTTTTTTCCCCCTAAGGTAAGTCTTTCCGCTCCCGGGATTGGAATGACTCCTTACCCTCTCCCTTAAAACCCACTTCCTTTCGTCTTCCCCTCTCCTTCCCTCTTTCCTGATGAGGCAACAGTTTGTTGCGAAAGCTTGAATTTTGTGTGTATGTTTGTGTTTGTTTGTGTGTCTATCGACCTGCCAGCGCTTTTGTTCGGTAAGTCACCTCATCTTTGTTTTTATATATATATATATATATATATATATTTCCCCCCCCCCCCCCCCATGAGGGACCCACTCCTTTGGCTAATTCCAAAATTTGTCATGTATTAACAGAAGAAGTTGTGATGCAATACTGAAATTACATTAAATGACTTTTTTCATAAGTAAATTTCATTAAACCAATACTAGAGGACAAAAGATTGCATTTCACACATACAATTGTAATCCAAATGCATCAGGTGAATTAATATTAATAAAAAACTAATCATAATATGAATTTCTCCATCACTTTGGTAATATTACAGACTAACAAAATCTAAGACCAGTTTTGGAAAGAAGCACAAAAATTCCTTTAAGATGAGACATTTTACAAGTAATTTTGTGGTCACCTTACATTTAATAAAAATTAAATTTATTTTATTTTGCTAAGATGACAGAACAAGTTGTGGAAGGAACAGTTGACTCAAATATGGTTGCTACCATAGTAATAGATATTACGATTAATATAAAAATGATAAAAAATTTTATCTTAAAACTAAATTTATACTAGCCATCTGGAAGCTTACTTCTACTATGAAGTACAGGGCTATTACAAATGATTGAAGCGATTTCATAAATTCACTGTAGCTCCATTCATTGACATATGGTCACGACACACTACAAATATGTAGAAAAACTCATAAAGTTTTGTTTGGCTGAAGCCGCACTTCAGGTTTCTGCCGCCAGAGCGCTCAAGAGCGCAGTGAGACAAAATGGCGACAGGAGCCGAGAAAGCGTATGTCGTGCTTGAAATGCACTCACATCAGTCAGTCATAACAGTGCAACGACACTTCAGGACGAAGTGCAACAAAGATCCACCAACTGCCAACTCCATTCGGCGATGGTATGCACAGTTTAAAGCTTCTGGACGCCTCCGTAAGGGGAAATCAACGGGTCGGCCTGCAGTGAGTGAAGAAACAGTTGAATGCGTGCGGGCAAGTTTCACGCGTAGCCCACGGAAGTCGATGAATAAAACAAGCAGGGAGCTAAATGTACCACAGCCGACGGTTTGGAAAATCTTACGGAAAAGGCTAAAGCAGAAGCCTTACCGTTTACAATTGCTACAAGCCCTGACACCCGAAGACAAAGTCAAACGCTTTGAATTTTCGGCGCGGTTGCAACAGCTCATGGAAGAGGATGCGTTCAGTGCAAAACTTGTTTTCAGTGATGAAGCAACATTTTTTCTTAATGGTGAAGTGAACAGACACAATGTGCGAATCTGGGCGGTAGAGAATCCTCACGCATTCGTGCAGCAAATTCGCAATACACCAGTCTCACGGTTTAAAGTTTACGGCCCCTTTTTCTTCTGCGAAAAAAATGTTACAGGACACATGTATCTGGACATGCTGGAAAATTGGCTCATGCCACAACTGGAGACCGACAGCGTTGACTTCATCTTTCAACAGGATGGTGCTCCACCGCACTTCCATCATGATGATGTTCGGCATTTCTTAAACAGGAGATTGGAAAACCGATGGATCGGTCGTGGTGGAGATCATGATCAGCAATTCATGTCATGGCCTCCACGCTCTCCCAACTTAACCCCATGCGATTTCTTTCTGAGGGGTTATGTGAAAGATTCAGTGTTTAAACGTCCTCTACCAAGAAACGTGCCAGAACTGCGAGCTCGCGTCAACGATGCTTTCGAACTCATTGATGGGGACATGCTGCGCCGAGTGTGGGAGGAACTTGATTATCGGCTTGATGACTGCCGAATCACTAAAGGGGCACATATTGAACATTTGTGAATGCCTGAAAAAACTTTTTGAGTTTTTGTATGTGTGTGCAAAGCATTGTGAAAATATCTCAAATAATAAAGGTATTGTAGAGCTGTGCAATCGCTTCAATCATTTGTAATAACCTTGTACATATTTATGCTTTGTTTTTGTGGTCTCACATCCCTTAATGACCTCACATCCTTGAAGTGGTGTGAAGAGGCATGTTTATGCTGGGTGAACATTAATAAAACTGACAAACTGCAGGGACAGATTCCTGACTGGAAATGAAGGAAAAAAGGTCCCATGACCATGTGTCCAGAAATGGACGTTGTGCGTGCAATGACGACGTATCATCCTGCAACACAGCATAGAGCTGCATCATATCCACGTCACAACAGACGTTCAAAGTGGCCTCCATGGAAAGCAATGCATGCGTTCACACACTGTATAATTGATTGCCCCATTCTTTCGCACATTCTGGCCTCTCTCCAAATAGCGTCACAGGCATCATGAACAGGCTGCTGTAGGGTCTGCACATCAGGAACTGGTTCAGCATGCACAATACTTTTCACAGGTCCCCACAGGTAAAAATACAGGGGGTTCAAGTCTGGTGATCTGGCAGGCCATACTAGAGGGCAAAGGTAAATATACAGGGGCTTAAGTCTGGTGATCTAGCAGGCCATGCTACATGGCCTTCACATCCTATCCAACATCCAGGGAAAATGTTGAGGTGCCGATGATCTGTGATGCACAAGTGGGGTAGTGCTCCCTCATGCAGAAAACACATAACCTATCATATTATCAAAGGCACACCCTCAAGCAGCCCAGGCAGAGTATTCCACAGGAAGTCGAGGAATGTTCCTCTGTTGAGGCATTGTGGAATAATAACTGGTCCAAGTATGTGGTCACCAAGTATCCCTGCCCACACATTGATGCTGAACTGATGCTGATGAGACACCTGAACAATTCCCCAAGGATTGTCTGTGGCCCACAGATGATGATTATGCAAACTGATGATACCAGTTCTGGTGACAGTTGCTTTGTCAATAATGAGGACTCATGACAGAAATCCCATAATTGTTATGTTCAGGTGCAAAAACCAGCAACAAAATCCTTCCCATAGAGGGAAATTCACTGCTGATAATCCTTGCACTCATTGCAGGTGATAGGGATAGTAGCAGTTGTCATGCAGAATACACATAATCATACTTTGGCTCACACCATACTGGTGGGCCACTTGGCTGGAGCTTGTACCAGGCTTCGTCTCAGTATGCAGTAGAGCCTGGTCCTTCAAATCTGGAGTATGCACAGTCTGCCACTTCCCTGCATATTTGTCTGAAAGGATATATGATCACACAAACACCCAGAAAGGGCTTGAAATATTGTGTGATGTGGTTGAGGTCTGTGAGAGTACTTGTTTTCATACAGCCATTATGCCTCTTGACCATTTCCTTCTCCTTGGACACACACACAAACATCCTCTCGGCTTTCTTCCAAAATGAATATTGGACTCTTTGACTGCTTACAGTATGCGGCATCAATTACACAGTCTGTGAGAGACAAGGAACACATGGTATGTGGTCAGAGGAACTGTCATTTATCAGTGCCGTCTACCATGACAATGATGCATCCATAGGACCTTTTTTCCTTCTTTTCCAGTCAGGGATCTGTCCCTGCAATTTGTCAGATCACCTTGTATACTGATTTTTGAGAGGTGACAGAGGACCAGTTCAGTGAGAGTTGGTGCTGAGGTAGGCCGATGAGACCAACAACTTTCGTATTTTTTTTTAATGTGTTCCAAAAGTAAATTGGCAACAATGAAGAAACATGGGCAAAGGCTGTGGTTATAGAGAACTTTGACTGTGAACTATGTTCACATAATAAACATCATTGTGTGAATACACAGCTCTGACTTAATAATATTCACTTAGTGTTAGTGAACTCTGGGACCAATCTCCTATAATGGACTGCTGGAAGTTTAAAACATCATGTTATTGATGTAATACAAAAGTTGAATTATTAATGTTACTTGTATAGGGATTCATAATTTAATTTTTTATTGTCCTCAAGTTTAGAAAAAGGAAGTCTTATCAACTGACCCCCTTCTTTTAGTCATGGTGTATGAAGTATTATATCAAAAGTGACCAAACAAATCAGTAACTTTGTGTTCAAGAAATCGTGTTTTCTACAACTACCCATTAAATTTAAAAGAAAATTTTTGACCTGATGAAAACCTTGCAAAGAAGAGAATTGTATGCTTTAATTCCTGGTACTGTATCATTTTAGCTGCCTGACTGAAGATCATTTTAAGCATAAAATATGAATATATATTGAGTGTGGCTCATTTAGGCCAGAATCTAATGAAGAAAGACTGGTTTGATGAAACCATCACAGTGTCAGTGGATGATATCATATACCTGAAACATGAATACAAAATACTAGTACAGAAACAAACAAGAAGCAAAACAAATTGAAAAATATGTGTAACAAACAAAACATACAAATAATGAATAGAGTCAGCCAACTGTTTGGGAATTTGTACCTCCACAAGGCAGCAAATTAGAAATTTCATCCACCTGTGCTCTTACCTCACAAAATTGACCAACTTTGCTGCTTGTAGAAGCATGCTGATTACACATTTACTGTCCTCTTATCATTAGTGCCTCTAGATGGTGGGATCCCAGGTTTGAAACCTGTCTGGGTTGGAGATTTTCTTCCCATGTCTTCACTCGGGAAATGAGTGTTTGTGTTATCCTACTCATTTCAACTCATCTTCATTATAAAGATGTGCAAGTCGCCAAAGCAGAAAAAATAAAAAGACTTTCACCAGGATGCCAGACAAACCCAAATGGGGTCTTTCAGCCAACAATGTCATACAGTCATTTCATTTTCAAACATTTTTAAAGCTTGAGGTTTTTTTTAACAGTTTACTTCTCCAAATCCTTTTCCTGATTCTCAACACAAGAGATGCTGCTCTCAAAATTTTGATGTTGATCTCCAAGATCAACAAAACTGTCAATGATAGTGAACTCTAAGTAGAAGAAAGCTACCTATTATTTGTAAAAGAGTAAAGAAGACAGAATGCAGCATTGTGACACTACGGTCTGTGTAGGAAGTATGTGACAATTCAGAACAAGATTGTAACTTTGTAGGGATTGATGTACTATTACCATGGATCATTGTGTTAGTTCTTGCCAAATTCCACAGAATCCACAATTTGTTGTTTCATATATGTACAAAATGTTGGATGAAATAATGTTCAGCCAGAGTTATCATTTCTTTGTTACTGTAAGTAATGGTCTGTTAGTCAGATAGCATTTAAAATTTTCAATAATTTTTTGAACCATGGAGTACACAAAAGTAAAGCAAACAAGAATTTCTGTACATACATACAAAATATTTCTTTGCAAATACTTACGCAACATATGGAGTAAATATGAGGAAGGGATGTAAGAAATATTTCAGATCAACTGGATCTTTTATCACTAGTGCATCACGTAACTCTTGAAAGGTCCCTTTGCCTGGTAATTGGAGGCCTTTTTTCCTGTAATGACAAATTATAAAAAGCTGAGACCAAAACATTATACAAAATAACATACAAAAATGAGTAATTGACAGAAATATATGATTTGAGGTGTTAAATGTATTCAGTGAAACACCCCTCCCCCTCTGCCCCCCTCCAGCTGAGGGCATGAGTTTTATCTGTGGGACTTACATCATCAGTAATAAGTAGATACAAAAAAATTAAAATATGTATTTGAATATTTGTCCCATTTTGCCTTTTTTTCTGCAGTCGCAGGAACAATCTAAATGACTACCTATAGCCCAAATGCAAGCATGAAATTGTCTTATTAAATTGTGGACTTTGTTCCATCAAATGGTCAAAATATCTATAAATAAAAGTTTACAAACAAATACATGTTTTGTGCAGAACTATTATAAATGTTGAGCAGTCTGATAGTCAAAGCATCTCACTTTTATTAAAAATTTGGGGGCCACTTTGCATTACATTTCTTTCTGAGTCTACATGGAACAGATCTATATAGTAGTAACTTACCAGTCTGGATTTTAAATTCCAAAGAGGTTTTACATATACTATGTTTAGGAATAGAAATTGTCACAGCGGGGAAACTGCTTTCTTTCCATTTTAGACTAAATTCATTTGAAAGACAGAATTGCAGAATAAATACAATTACAGTTCAGTTCAAAACAGCTACTAGTACAACGAAATATTACAACTTGGACAAATTCAAGGATGTTAAAGAAAATGCATATAGCATCTTCTATAAAGACATCAGCCTTATAAATAATAAAGATTGTAGATTGTAAGGTGTAAGGTTGTAGGCAAATTCCCAACTATAAAGTATTTGATACCACACATTATATCACCATCTGATACATAATTGTCTTTGTATTACGCAATACATTTGGCCACAAAGTAAATATTTCATTTATAATTAGCAGAGATTAACATTCACATTTCATTTAGTTAGTGATTTGCACAGTACACAATAATAATGTTTTCTCAAAAGGTTTTATCATCTGATCATTTATTTAAAACAGAAATGGTTCTCAGAAACAAAAACAAAGCATTATTTAAATGCTTTTCACTCTAAATTTTGTTTTATACTATCTGATAAATGTGCATTATGCAAATTTTATAGTTATAAGCATTTAATTAAAACACTGCCAATGGAAATTTATCATTCAAGAAGTAAAGTGTGGTTACCTGATCAAAATATGGTAATTGGTTTCTGTGAAAAAATTCTTGTTACAAGAAAATTCATTAAAGTTATAAAGCAAACAAATTCATATACTCTGCTCTTTTTGACCATAAATTTAAAATCATTTAAGGAATAACAACCTTTATTTTGTAGCATCAAAATAGTCATTAACAAAAGTGTATTATTTTGTCATAATAGAAGCCTTATTTAAAAAGTTGTTGTAGTAAAAAAAAAATGGTTTTGCTGTGTACAAGGAGTAGTATGACCATCTGTGATACAGTCATGTTTACAAGGTTGCCCACTTGACAGACATAAAAAACATAAGAACAACATAGTTCCAGTCAGGCTCACGGATGGCACCAACTCTGCCATAGTGTGACAAAGTGGTTGCACTACTTTACAATGCCAGTCACATACAATGAACTAGAGTGTAAAATATTCTTCCACTCATCAGGGAGCTTCACAGACCAATGCCAGTGAATCTTCAAGTTATCAGCAAAGTTGTACACAAGTGTCATCAAGAGCTCTACAATTGTCTATGAGTGTCTACTCCCTGGATGATGCACTGGAAGCCAGTGCCCTCTGAATTGGCTTATATTCTGGGATGAAGGAACTACTCTGTTTAGGACTTTTTGTCTAAGTGTCATTGGTGGACTTGTGTGTTTTACGTTAATACCCTTCATAACAGAACTGTGTTTACTGTATTTTTAATAAATGTGGTGACTTTGATTCAGTTTCTCACTCAGTAGCTTCATAGGCACATTAAGAAATGCAGATTATGACATAGCATGCAATATAACACATGGTAATAGTCATAATAGTCATCCTAGAAAGTTCTGGCATGAATGTATAGTTTGTATATACAGCTCACCAATTTCACCTCAGTTGTTCTTGTGTTTACAATGCATTCAGACGTTATGTTAGGCTATGATAAGAAGTTAAGCTGTTATGAAGCTATCAAAACATTATCTCACATGAAGGACAATTGTTTCAGAAAACCACTTTAAAACTGAATCTTTGATTTTATGGTGTACAAAATTATGCAGAATGTTATGCAAGAACATAAACAGGAAACTCAAGAAGCTGAATTTCAATCTAATATAACAAACTGCAGCTTGTGGTGCATGCTGCAGCAAACAAAGCATGTTGTCTGGTCTCCAAGGTCATACTTGGATCATTCCAGTGACTGGAGGAGAATGTTGGGAAGAACAGACTTCGCATGGAGTTTCAATGAAGTTCACAACTTGCAGCATTGTCCCCAGAACTGATCGTCGCCCCTTGGTCCTGAGTCGAGTGGAAGGCCTCAACAAGAGACTTTTAAGATTATGTAACAAACTACGCTGCAATTTCATGGACTTGTGTCATAGAGGTTCAGAACTGTAGGGTGCCCCTAAATGGGTCAGGTGTGCACTACACATCAAAGGCTGCTTCTCAGGTAGCTGACTGTGTGCGGAGTGCACACAAGGGTTTTTTAGATCCAATCCACATAACGGTAGCTGTAGGAAACCCAGAAGTATCAGTGTAAGATTGAAAGAAACGCCTCCCACAGGTTAGAGTATTCCTAATGATTAACTGCCGGGGCAATTATTCACAAATTTCCAATTCTTAAGCACTTCTGAAAAGCAGTGAAGCTCACATAATACCAGTTACAGAAATCTGGCTAAACCTGAAACTGGTAGCAGTGAGGTTTTTGGAGAATATCTGAGTGTATCTTGAAAGGATTGGCAAATGGGAAATGTAGGTGTCATATTTGTTACAGTAGACAAAAAACTCAAATCTGCCATGATAGATACTGAAGCTCCATGTGAGATTGTTTGGGCAAGACTCAGTATGAAGGAAGGGCATGAAATTTACATCTACATCTACATTTATACTTCGCAAGCCACTCAATGATGTGTGGCGGAGGGCACGTTACGTTCTGTTCCAGTCGCATATGGTTCGCGGGAAGAATGATTGTCTGAAAGCCTCCATACGCGCTCGAATCTCTCTAATTTTACATTCATGATCTCCTCAGGAGGTATAAGTAGGGGGAAGCAATATATTCGATACCTCATCCAGAAACGCACCCTCTCGAAACCTGGACAGCAAGCTACACCCCAATGCAGAGTGCCTCTCTTGCAGAGTCTGCCACTTGAGTTTGCTAAACATCTCCGTAACGGTTACCAAATAACCCTGTGACGAAACGCGCCGCTCTTCTTTGGATCTTCTCTATCTCCTCTGTCAACCCGATCTGGTACGGATCCCACACTGATGAGCAATACTCAAGTATAGGTTGAACGAGTGTTTTGTAAGCCACCTCCTTTGTTGATGGACTACATTTTCTAAGGACTCTCCCAATGAATCTCAACCTGGTACCCGCCTTACCAACAATTAATTTTATATGATCATTCCACTTCAAATCGTTCCGCACGCATACTCCCAGATATTTTACAGAAGTAACTGCTACCAGTGTTTGTTCCGCTATCATATAATCATACAATAAAGGATCCTTCTTTCTATGTATTCGCAATAGATTACATTTGTCTATGTTAAGGGTCAGTTGCCACTCCCTGCACCAAGTGCCTATCCACTGCAGATCTTCCTGCATTTCGCTACAATTTTCTAATGCTGCAACTTCTCTGTATACTACAGCATCATCCGCGAAAAGCCGCATGGAACTTCTGACACTATCTACTAGATCATTCATATATATTGTGAAAAGCAATTGTCCCATAACACTCCCCTGTGGCACGCCAGAGGTTACTTTAACGTCTGTAGACGTCTCTCCATTGATAACAACATGCTGTGTTCTGTTTGCTAAAAACTCTTCAACCCAGCCACACAGCTGGTCTGATATTCCGTAGGCTCTTACTTTGTTTATCAGGCAACAGTGTGGAACTGTATCGAACGCCTTCCGGAAGTCAAGGAAAATAGCATCTACCTGGGAGCCTGTATCTAATATTTTCTGGGTCTCATGAACAAATAAAGCGAGTTGGTTCTCACACGATCGCTGTTTCCGGAATCCATGCTGATTCCTACAGAGTAGATTCTGGTTTTCCAAAAATGACATGATACGCGAGCAAAAAACATGTTCTAAAATTCTACAACAGATCGACGTCAGAGATATAGGTCTATAATTTTGCGCATCAGCTCGACGACCCTTCTTGAAGACTGGGACTACCTGTGGTCTTTTCCAATCATTTGGAACCTTCCATTACTCTAGAGACTTGCGGTACATGGCTGTTAGAAGGGGGGCAAGTTCTTTCGCGTACTCTATGTAGAATTGAATTGGTATTCCGTCAGGTCCAGTGGACTTTCCTCTGTTGAGTGATTCCAGTTGCTTTTCTATTCCTTGGACACTAATTTTGATGTGTGGCAGGGGGCGAAAGACATTCCGGAGGGCTGAATGGAAGGCCTCTCCAGTTTGTCTGACGAACCGGTTTCAGGTTCTATCTCAGGCTGATACTGATCTTCGGTTGGACACGGCTGCTTGTGCTGTTCCAGAGGTTGCCCCTTAGTCTGCAAGATCCGGGCGGTCGCAGAGGGTGGGCTTCCTGGTAGTTGGGAGCTCCAACGTCAGGCACGTAATGGGGCCCCTTAGGGATATGGCAGCAAGAGAGGGGAAGAAAACCAATTTGCACTCCATGTGCATACAGGGGGGAGTCATTCCAGATGTGGAAAGGGTCCTTCCGGATGCCATGAAGGGTACAGGGTGCACCCATCTGCAGGTGGTCACTCATGTCGGCACCAGTGATGTGTGTCGCTATGGATCGGAGGAAATCCTCTCTGGCTTCTGGCGGCTATCTGATTTGGTGAATACTGCCAGTCTCGCTAGCAGGATGAAAGCAGAGCTCACCATCTGCAGCATCGTCGACAGGACTGACTGCGGACCTTTGCTACAGAGTCAAATGGAGGGTCTGAATCAGAGGCTGAGATGGTTCTGCGACCGCGTGGGCTGCAGATTCCTCGACTTGCGCCATAGGGTGGTGGGGCTTCGGGTTCCGCTGAATAGGTCAGGAGTCCACTACACGCAGCAAGTGGCTACATGGGTAGCAGGGGTTGTGTGGCGTGGACTGGGCGGTTTTTTAGGTTAGATGGCCTCGGGCAAGTACAGAAAGGGCAGCAGCCTCAAAGGGTGCGGGGCCAAGTCAGGACATGTGGGGGCCAAGCAGCAATCGGTATTGTAATTGTTAACTGTCGAAGCTGCATTGGTAAAGTACCAGAACTTCAAGCACTGATAGAAAGCACCGAAGCTGAAATCGTTATCGGTACAGAAAGATGGCTGAAGCCACAGATAAATTCTGCCGAAATTTTTACAAAGGCACAGACGGTGTTTAGAAAGGATAGATTGCACGCAACTGGTGGTGGCGTGTTTGTCGCTGTTAGTAGTAGTTTATCCTGTAGTGAAGTAGAAGTGGATAGTTCCTGTGAATTATTATGGGTGGAGGTTACACTCAACAACCGAGCTAGGTTAATAGTTGGCTCCTTTTACCGACCTCCCGACTCAGCAGCATTAGTGGCAGAACAACTGAGAGAAAATTTGGAATACATTTCACATAAATTTTCTCAGCATGTTATAGTCTTAGGTTGAGATTTCAATTTACCAGATATAGACTGGGACACTCAAATGTTTAGGACGGGTGGTAGGGACAGAGCATCGAGTGACATTATACTGAGTGCACTATCCGAAAATTACCTCGAGCAATTAAACAGAGAACCGACTCGTGGAGATAACATCTTGGACCTACTAATAACAAACAGACCTGAACTTTTCGACTCTGTAAGTGCAGAACAGGGAATCAGTGATCACAAGGCTGTTGCAGCATCCCTGAATATGGAAGTTAATAGGAATATAAAAAAGGGAGGAAGGTTTATCTGTTTAGCAAGAGTAATAGACGGCAGATTTCAGACTACCTAACAGATCAAAACGAAAATTTCTGTTCCGACACTAACAATGTTGAGTGTTTATGGAAAAAGTTCAAGGCAATCGTAAAATGCGTTTTAGACAGGTACGTGCTGAGTAAAACTGTGAGGGATGGGAAAAACCCACTGTGGTTCAACAACAAAGTTAGGAAACTACTGTGAAAGCAAAGACAGCTTCACTCCAAGTGTAAATGCAGACAAAACCTCTCAGACAAACAGAAGCTAAATGATCTCAAAGTTAGCATAAGGAGGGCTTTGCGTGAAGCATTCAGTGAATTCGAAAGTAAAATTCTATGTACCGACTTGACAGAAAATCCTAGGAAGTTCTGGTCTTACGTTAAATCAGTAAGTGGCTCGAAACAGCATATCCAGACACTCCGGGATGATGATGGCATTGAAACAGAGGATGACATGCGTAAAGCTGAAATACTAAACACCTTTTTCCAAAGCTGTTTCACAGAGGAAGACCGCACTGCAGTTCCTTCTCTGAATCCTCGCACAAACGAAAAAATGGCTGACATCGAAATAAGTGTCCAAGGAATAGAAAAGCAACTGGAATCACTCAACATAAATGGATCCTTCTATAACCCACAAGACTCATCTCCTGATGTAACCGAAAACTATAGAGAAAACCTCAGTTCCCTTGTACTTAAGTTTCCCAATCATATTGTAATCATCAGTGATGACTTTAATCATTCAACAATCAACTGGGAAAATTACAGTTTTGTTAGTGCTGCATGTGATAAGACATACTGTGAAACATTATTAAATGCCTTTTCTGAAAACCACCTAGAAGAGATTGTTCAAAACCCCACTCATGATGGAAATGTATTGGATCTAATGGCAACAAATAGACCTGACCACTTTGAGGATGCCCAGATCAAAACTTATATCAGTGAATGTGAAGCAGTTGCAGCAATAATGATTACCAAAGTACAAAGGACAACTAAAAAAAGCAGAAAGATATATATGTTCAGTAAACTAGATAAAAAAGGTCAGAAATGTCACATCTCAATGAGGAACTTGAAACTTTCCGCACACATCAGGAGCATGTAGAGAAACTCTGGCTCAACTTTAAGAGAATAGTTGACTATGCACTGGAGAGGTATGTAAGAAGTGGCACAATTCACAACGGGAGGGACCTCTGGGTATACAGTCACTGTAAAGAAACTTCGAAAGGAAAAGAAATTACTGGATGATAGATATAAAACTAAGCATAGGGCTGTAGAGAGAGAGAGATGCTGAATGAAATGTGTTCATCCATCAAGAGAGTAATGCACGAAGCCTTCAATGATTACTGCAGCAGATTGTTGTCAAATTGTCTTTCACAAAACCCAAAGAAATTCTGGGTGTAGATGGGGGTGCCAGTTGCATGGGAAAATTATTGGTTTCTAGTACCTTCTAGAACAATTTCAGCATTGTAATACTGTTCTGGTATCAGAAAGCATGAGGGATTGTGAATGGTGGAATGCTGGGGAGGGGAGGGGGGGGGGGGGGGGAGCCCTCCCCTCCACAACTTTGATGGCAACCCTTCAGGTTAAGAAAAATATCTTTCAAATGTACTGTAAAGCACATAATTGAGTGTGCCAGTGTGCCTTCCCTCTCGAGATGACTCAGAGCCTTCTATACTGATAGCTTGAGTATGCATGCCCACTGCCTTCTCCATAATCTCATTTACATTTACTTTGGTTAATAACAAAAATTTATTAATTCATGTAGCCTTATGAGTGATGTGAATTATTTTGGTTTAAATTTGGGTAAAGCCCCTATGTTATTATTATTATTATTACTATTATTCATCTACATCTACATCTATGTGATTACTCTGTTATTCACAATAAAGTGCCTGACAGAGGGTTCAATGAAACACCTTCAAGCTGTCTCTCTACCGTTCCACTCTCGAACGGCACACGGGAAAAACGAGCTCTTAAATTTTTACGTGCAAGCCCTGATTTCTCTTATTTTATTGTGATGATCATTTCTCCCTATGTAGGTGGGTGGCAACAGAATGTTTTTGCAATCAGAAGAGAAAACTGGTGATTGAAATTTCATGAGAAGATCCCATCGCAACGAAAAATGCCTTTGTTTTAATGATTGCCACTCCAATTCACTATCATGTCTGTGCCACTATCTCCCCTATTTCACGATAATACAAAACGAGCTGCCCTTCTTTGTACTTTTTCGATGTCATCCGTCAGTCCCACCTGATATGGATGCCACACCGCACAGCAATACTCCAGAATAGGGCGGACAAGCATGGTGTAAGCAGTCTCTTTAGTAGACCTGTTCTACCTTCTAAGTGTTCTGCCAATGAATCACAGTCTTTGGTTTGCTCTACCCACAATATTATCTATGTGATCATTCCAATTTAGGTTATTTATAATTGTAATCCGTAAGTATTTATCTGAATTTACAGCCTTCAGATTTGTGTGACTTCCTGCAAAATCGAAATTTAGCTGACTTCTTTTAGTACTCATGTGAATAACTTCACACTTTTCTTTATTCAGGGTCAATTGATACTTTTCCCGTCATACATATATCTTATCTAAATCATTTTGCAAGTCGTTTTGATCATCTGATGACTTTACAAGAAGGTAAATGACAGCATCATCTGCAGACAATCTAAGACGGCTACTCAGACTGTCTCCTATGTCGTTAATACAGATCAGAAACAATAGAGGGCCTATAACACTTAATGAGGAATGCCAGATATTACTTCTATTTTATTATTCTGTATTATTACTAAAATGGCTATTGAAGCCTTTAAATAAAATTGCAAAATAGGATGGGTATGTTTATAAAGTACTACATAACGTAATTGCTATGTTACAATCCGGCCTTATAGCCTCCCTACAATGGGCCATTCCAAGTGTTAAAAAGTGGCAGCCACACATTCGATATTGATGTCAGTGGCAACCATATGACAGTCTTCATTAACAGAGTAAAACCAGCATGGAACCTCATCACCATGGTGGATACAAACAATCGCAAGACGACAACAATCCAGATGTCTCACATTCAACCGGATCTCGACCCACTAATCAGAAATGGTCACAGCCAACATCCATGACTTTCAACTTGAAGAAGTTGTGGTCAAACTGATCAACACTGACTTCTGGGTGAAGCAATGCATGCAGCCTTTGATGCAACAACCAAGGCAATCACTACTAGTTCTGTAAGTATCTCTGCCTCCCAGAAACAGTGGATGTCATGGCAGTTTCTTCATGAACCTCCTCAGCAGGTGAACTCAAGATCACTCTACCGGTTACCATTCTGAACAGCCTGCTCTGTGGTAACATTGAGGCAAAGAATATCACTGACTTACACAGCTGAGCAGAGGTGTGAAGTGTCTGTGCTTCAGACAGGCAGTTTGTACTGAGCAATGCAAGACAGAGGTGATTCTGTAGTGCGCAGTCACAAATAACACTTGTAGCCAGTTAAATTTGTGTTCGTGTATTTTTGGTACGTTCTATCCTACTACACAGAGGAAATAATCTACAACTGTTTAAGTATCTAGGAATTCTTACACTTCCTTCCCAACATATTCATTTCTTAATGGATTTTGTTCCCAATAGTAAAAGTCAGTATCAAGTGAACAGTGATTTACAGTTGCAGTAGAAGAGACAAAAATAATTTTCGTGTAGACTGCCTCCTTATCCAGGATTCAGAATGCAGTTACGTACTCTGTTGGTACGATAATTCTCATCTAATGTAATGGAAGAAATTGGAAATCCACATCAATTCAAAATAAAATTAAAAACCTACCTCATCAACCACTCTTCCTACAAATTATCTGAATGTCTAGATTCAGGGACTGAAGAGTTTTGTTACCTACATGGCAAGTAGTAATGTACTATAAACAAGATTTAGTATCTCTAAATATAGAAATATTTCCTTATCAAGTAAGTGAATATTAAGCTACAGACAGCAGATAAACAGCAACTACACAATAAAACTGAGGAGGCAGTAGGTTTTTTTTTTTTTTTTAAAAAAAGCCAAATACTGATAATTTATTGTTAATACAGTATGGAGATTAAGTTTCTATGATGACCTTGATTTGTATTAATGTATACTATGACCCTGAAATGTGCCTACTTCTTTGAGAAAATTGCACAAAGGAAAAAAAAAAATCCTCCTGTTAAGTGACATAATAAGATGTGAATAAGTCAAAAGGTTTGTGTACACATATTTTGTCATGTCAAGAATGCACATTCCAACAGTGATGGGATTATTTTTCATTCTTATAGTTTCTCTGAGTAGCTTCAGTAAGAAAATTTAATTATTCCAATGTAAAAAAAAAAAAAAAAAACATTACTCTTCTCTAATCAATGGATGTTCAGGTCAATGCATTGTGGATGGCTCCTGTCACTGTTCATTGACTAACTGTAAGATTCTTGCACCACAAAAGTTTAAAAAATTAATAAGCTCAGACATTGTCTCTTATGAAGATAGGCTATTTCTCTAATGAGAGGATGATTAACAAAAGAGTCAACATGAATCTCAGATCGTTTTGTCATTGAACAATGTGGTTGCAATCCTACTGAAGTTGGCCTCCTGTGAAAATATGAGTTTACAGTTCTGGAAAGACATGGAAAGTGGATATTTCAAATGTTTCTACCAAATAAAAAAGTGTTACATAATTTGAGTCAGAAATTATTCAGTAAACCATTTACATTGCAGAACTTACACTGTGCTTCCATCCAACATAAAGATGTAAGAGAGTGGGAGAGTCTCCACAAGACAAATGAAGTATTCTACCATTTCCTTGTTTTAAAAAGATAAATGAAAAGAGATGCAAGCAGCAACTTAGAATGAAATAAGAAATTCCTGGTGTTTAACTTTTTTTAAGCACTTTATTTATGAACAGTAAAAAAACAGTAATATTTCTTGAATTTGAAAAGGTAATGTTAGAACTTGTTGCACATCCCTATGGGTTCTCCTCCTAATGGAATCTACAGAACATGATGAATGAATGGAAGAATATAATGCCACATAAAGGCCATCATGTATATGAAATCAGAAAAGAGCAATAGCAGCCACAAATAATTAACACAGTGGTAAACAAACATGTTAATCAGTGTAAAAGCAGGTATAGATACTTCCAAAAAGCCTCATTAAAAGATAATAGGTTTCTCTCCAAGTATTGATAAATTATAGGAATGGTCTAGCTTTAACAGTAAGCTAATAAGAAAAGAATGAGACACATTCTCAATAAAGGAACATTGCTAAAATTATAGATTTTACTGGAATCTCAACCAAACTAAATGATTCTGGACAAAAACTGTAATAGTCCTGTATGCAACACATCGTCAGGCAATTTGCCTGGGCTCTGATTACTGACTGTTCAAAGTTTGTTAAAAGCTGAATAAAACTGAGAATAGAATTGATGTAATAAGTGTAAAAGTAGATGACAAATAGTAGCAAGTGTCAGCCAAATATAAAACATAAGGAGGGTTGGTTAAAGCAGTTTTATGGCAAAGCACACTATTTCTGTGTAAGAGAAATTATATTCAAGCTTTGGTGAAGTTGTACTGCCTCACATTCCCTATTACTTCCTCAAACCTCACCTGACAAACACTGGGATGACCCTTTCAACAACAAGGTCACATTCAGTTATCCTCCCAGACTTCTTAAACATTAAAATTAACCCAGCTTTCTCACTCTACATTGTCAATGTTAAAGCAATCTTCTTCCCCCGCCCCACTTGACAAGAAAGGTAGATAAATAGAGAGGCAGAAGAATGGGAGTAGAGTTAGACACAATGAAGCAAAACATATAGTTATTCCAATCCCGGGAGCGGAAAGACTTACCTTAGGGGGAAAAAAGGACAGGTATACACTCGCACACACGCACATATCCATCCACACATACAGACACAAGCAGACATATTTAAAGACAGAGAGTTTGGGCAGAGATGTCAGTCGAGGCAGAAGTGTAGAGGCAAAGAAGTTGTTGAAAGACAGGTGAGGTATGAGTGGCGGCAACTTGAAATTAGCGGAGATTGAGGCCTGGCGGATGACGAGAAGAGAGGATATACTGAAGGGCAAGTTCCCATCTCCGGAGTCCGGATAGGTTGGTGTTGGTGGGAAGTATCCAGATAACCCGGACGGTGTAACACTGAGCCAAGATGTGCTGGCTGTGCACCAAGGCATGTTTAGCCACAGGGTGATCCTCATTACCAACAAACACTGTCTGCCTGTGTCCATTCATGCGAATGGACAGTTTGTTGCTGGTCATTCCCACATAGAATGCATCACAGTGTAGGCAGGTCAGTTGGTAAATCACGTGGGTGCTTTCACACGTGGCTCTGCCTCTGATCGTGTACACCTTCCGGGTTACAGGACTGGAGTAGGTGGTGGTGGGAGGGTGCATGGGACAGGTTTTGCATCAGGGGTGGTTACAAGGATAGGAGCCAGAGGGTAGGGAAGGTGGTTTGGGGATTTCATAGGGATGAACTAACAGGTTACGAAGGTTAGGTGGACGGCGGAAAGACACTCTTGGCGGAGTGGGGAGGATTTCATGAAGGATGGATCTCATTTCAGGGCAGGATTTGAGGAAATCGTATCCCTGCTGGAGAGCCACATTCAGAGTCTGGTCCAGTCCCGGAAAGTATCCTGTCACAAGTGGGGCACTTTTGTGGTTCTTCTGTGGGGGATTCTGGGTTTGAGGGGACGAGGAAGTGGCTCTGGTTATTTGCTTCTGTACCAGGTCGGGAGGGTAGTTGCGGGATGCGAAAGCTGTTTTCAGGTTGTTGGTGTAATGATTCAGGGATTCCGGACTGGAGCAGATTCGTTTGCCACGAAGACCTAGGCTGTAGGGAAGGGACCGTTTGATGTGGAATGGGTGGCAGCTGTCATAATGGAGGTACTGTTGCTTGTTGGTGGGTTTGATGTGGACGGACGTGTGAAGTTGGCCATTGGACAGGTGGAGGTCAACGTCAAGGAAAGTGGCATGGGATTTGGAGTAGGACCAGGTGAAACTGATGGAACCAAAGGAGTTGAGGTTGGAGAGGAAATTCTGGAGTTCTTCTTCACTGTGAGTCCAGATCATGAAGATGTCATCAATAAATCTGTACCAAACTTTGGGTTGGCAGACTTGGGTAACCAAGAAGGCTTCCTCTAAGCGACCCATGAATAGGTTGGCGTACGAGGGGGCCATCCTGGTGCCCATGGCTGTTCCCTTTAATTGTTGGTATGTCTGGCCCTCAAAAGTGAAGAAGTTGTGGGTCAGGATGAAGCTGGCTAAGGTGATGAGGAAAGAGGTTTTAGGTAGGGTGGCAGGTGATCGGCGTGAAAGGAAATGCTCCATCGCAGCGAGGCCCTGGACGTGCGGAATATTTGTGTATAAGGACGTGGCATCAATGGTTACAAGGATGGTTTCCGGGGGTAACAGATTGGGTAAGGATTCCAGGCGTTCAAGGAAGTGGTTGGTGTCCTTGATGAAGGATGGGAGACTGCATGTAATGGGTTGAAGGTGTTGATCTACGTAGGCAGAGATACGTTCAGTGGGGGCTTGGTAACCAGCTACAATGGGGCGGCCGGGATGATTGGGTTTGTGGATTTTAGGAAGAAGGTAGAAGGTAGGGGTGCGGGGTGTCGGTGGGGTCAGGAGGTTGATGGAGTCAGGTGAAAGGTTTTGCAGGGGGCCTAAGGTTCTGAGGATTCCTTGAAGCTCCGCCTGGACATCGGGAATGGGGTTACCTTGGCAAACTTTGTATGTGGTGTTGTCTGAAAGCTGACGCAGTCCCTCAGCCACATACTCTCGACGATCAAGTACCACGGTCGTGGAACCCTTGTCCGCCGGAAGAATGACGATGGATCGGTCAGCCTTCAGATCACGGATAGCCTGGGCTTCAGCAGTGGTGATGTTGGGTGTAGGATTAAGGTTTTTTAAGAAGGATTGAGATGCAAGGCTGGAAGTCAGAAATTCCTGGAAGGTTTGGAGAGGGTGAATTTGAGGAAGAGGAGGTGGGTCCCGCTGTGACGGAGGACGGAACTGTTCCAGGCAGGGTTCAATTTGGATGGTGTCTTGAGGAGTCGGATCATTAGGAGTAGGATTAGGATCATTTTTCTTCGTGGCAAAGTGATACTTCCAGCAGAGAGTACGAGTGTAGGACAGTAAATCTTTGACGAGGGCTGTTTGGTTGAATCTGGGAGTGGGGCTGAAGGTGAGGCCTTTGGATAGGACAGAGGTTTCGGATTGGGAGAGAGGTTTGGAGGAAAGGTTAACTACTGAATTAGGGTGTTGTGGTTCCAGATTGTGTTGATCGGAATTTTGAGGTTTTGGAGGGAGTGGAGCTGGAAGTGGGAGATTGAGTAGATGGGAGAGACTGGGTTTGTGTGCAATGAGAGGAGGTTGAGGTTTGCTGGAAAGGTTGTGAAGGGTGAGTGAGTTGCCTTTCCGGAGGTGGGAAACCAGGAGATTGGATAGTTTTTTGAGGTGAAGGGTGGCATGCTGTTCTAATTTACGGTTGGCCTGTAGGAGGATGCTCTGAACAGCCGGTGTGGATGTGGGAGAGGAAAGATTAAGGACTTTTATTAAGGATAGGAGTTGACGGGTGTGTTCATTGGCTGAGTTGATGTGCAGGTGAAGGATTAGGTGGGTGAGGGCAATGGATTGTTCAGTTTGGAACTGGTATAGGGACTGATGGAAGGAAGGGTTGCAGCCAGAGATGGGAACTTTGAGTGTGAGGCTGGTTACCAAGCCCCCACTGAACGTATCTCTGCCTACGTAGATCAACACCTTCAACCCATTACATGCAGTCTCCCATCCTTCATCAAGGACACCAACCACTTCCTTGAACGCCTGGAATCCTTACCCAATCTGTTACCCCCGGAAACCATCCTTGTAACCATTGATGCCACGTCCTTATACACAAATATTCCGCACGTCCAGGGCCTCGCTGCGATGGAGCATTTCCTTTCACGCCGATCACCTGCCACCCTACCTAAAACCTCTTTCCTCATCACCTTAGCCAGCTTCATCCTGACCCACAACTTCTTCACTTTTGAGGGCCAGACATACCAACAATTAAAGGGAACAGCCATGGGCACCAGGATGGCCCCCTCGTACGCCAACCTATTCATGGGTCGCTTAGAGGAAGCCTTCTTGGTTACCCAAGTCTGCCAACCCAAAGTTTGGTACAGATTTATTGATGACATCTTCATGATCTGGACTCACAGTGAAGAAGAACTCCAGAATTTCCTCTCCAACCTCAACTCCTTTGGTTCCATCAGTTTCACCTGGTCCTACTCCAAATCCCATGCCACTTTCCTTGACGTTGACCTCCACCTGTCCAATGGCCAACTTCACACGTCCGTCCACATCAAACCCACCAACAAGCAACAGTACCTCCATTATGACAGCTGCCACCCATTCCACATCAAACGGTCCCTTCCCTACAGCCTAGGTCTTCGTGGCAAACGAATCTGCTCCAGTCCGGAATCCCTGAATCATTACACCAACAACCTGAAAACAGCTTTCGCATCCCGCAACTACCCTCCCGACCTGGTACAGAAGCAAATAACCAGAGCCACTTCCTCGTCCCCTCAAACCCAGAATCCCCCACAGAAGAACCACAAAAGTGCCCCACTTGTGACAGGATACTTTCCGGGACTGGACCAGACTCTGAATGTGGCTCTCCAGCAGGGATACGATTTCCTCAAATCCTGCCCTGAAATGAGATCCATCCTTCATGAAATCCTCCCCACTCCGCCAAGAGTGTCTTTCCGCCGTCCACCTAACCTTCGTAACCTGTTAGTTCATCCCTATGAAATCCCCAAACCACCTTCCCTACCCTCTGGCTCCTATCCTTGTAACCACCCCTGATGCAAAACCTGTCCCATGCACCCTCCCACCACCACCTACTCCAGTCCTGTAACCCGGAAGGTGTACACGATCAGAGGCAGAGCCACGTGTGAAAGCACCCACGTGATTTACCAACTGACCTGCCTACACTGTGATGCATTCTATGTGGGAATGACCAGCAACAAACTGTCCATTCGCATGAATGGACACAGGCAGACAGTGTTTGTTGGTAATGAGGATCACCCTGTGGCTAAACATGCCTTGGTGCACAGCCAGCACATCTTGGCTCAGTGTTACACCGTCCGGGTTATCTGGATACTTCCCACCAACACCAACCTATCCGAACTCCGGAGATGGGAACTTGCCCTTCAGTATATCCTCTCTTCTCGTCATCCGCCAGGCCTCAATCTCCGCTAATTTCAAGTTGCCGCCACTCATACCTCACCTGTCTTTCAACAACTTCTTTGCCTCTACACTTCTGCCTCGACTGACATCTCTGCCCAAACTCTCTGTCTTTAAATATGTCTGCTTGTGTCTGTATGTGTGGATGGATATGTGCGTGTGTGCGAGTGTATACCTGTCCTTTTTTCCCCCTAAGGTAAGTCTTTCCGCTCCCGGGATTGGAATGACTCCTTACCCTCTCCCTTAAAACCCACTTCCTTTCGTCTTCCCCTCTCCTTCCCTCTTTCCTGATGAGGCAACAGTTTGTTGCGAAAGCTTGAATTTTGTGTGTATGTTTGTGTTTGTTTGTGTGTCTATCGACCTGCCAGCGCTTTTATTCGGTAAGTCACCTCATCTTTGTTTTTATATATAATTTTTCCCACGTGGAATGTTTCCTTCCATTATATTGAAAACATATAGTTAGTTTAATTTTAATCAGTTTTAGACTACAACAGAAAGAAGGCTGGAGCAAAGCAAATAAGTCCCCACTTCTCTCTTCTAGTGCAGGTAGCATGTATGCAAAACAACCACGTTAATGCACCTACAAAGGAAGCTCCCCCCCCCCCCCCCCCACTACCACCACACACACACACACACACACACACACACACACACACACACACACAAGACTAGGAACAGTTTCAACCTCATCACCATTTTCAAATAAAATAATAGATAATTATAGACAAAAATAATGTTGTTAACAGAATACAAAAGTATTCAACAAAAATAATAACTTGAAGAAAGAGCTAAAAACAAAATAGTTTGAGAGATGCGCATACGACAGGAAAGGTGGTAACATACTGTATTTACTGAATTAATTTGTATATGTAAAAAATAAACCATGAGGACAATAATTTGTGGAGAATAATTTCTTTATAGAGATTGAGGCTGAATTATTAGAGTGCCACAGTACACAGATGACCAAATTAGTACCTTGGCCTCTTACGTTATGGTCTGGCATGATAACAGTGATTATTCTAATGCAGATAACAGAGTATCACAAATAATTATCATACAAACACTTTCACAAGATTCTCCATTCTGAATATTAAGGACATTAGCAGAGCTGCTGATGGAATATGCAATGATATACTGACGTATACAAGGGTGTACTGAGAAGTAATGCTTTCAAATTTTTTATTCTCTTCTCAACATTGGTTGAGATATTACATGTCATGCATATTACTCAGTCAACTTTCCCACTTTGTTGATGGAAGTTGCAACCCTCTGCCAATACAGAGCTCTGAATTGTAGCATGTAACATGGTGGTGTGTAACAAACTATGTGAGTGTTAGAGAACCTCAGAAAATTGAAATTACAAATTCAAAGAGTTCACCCACACATGCAGCACCCTCTCCTTCTGAATGACAATGCCAGACCAAACATGAGGGCTGCAACATTTGCAACAATATGATGTCTTGGGTTCACTGTCATCGATCATCCTACATACAGTCTAGACTTGCCCCAATCTAATTTTCATCTGTTTCCAAGACTTAAAGAACTTCTTTGAGGACTTCACTTTGACAGTGATGAAGTAGTCCATGCAGAGATGAGGTAGTGCCTCCATCAACAAAGTCAAATATTCTACAATGATTGTACCAACAAAATACTATTCTGTTGTTGGGTAAAATATGTTTGTTGCCTGGGTGACTATGCTGAGAAACAAATATGTAGACATGCAGAATAAAGTCTATTTCATTTAAACAGCTTTAAGAGCTTCCACATAAAAAATTCAGAGGCATTACTTTTCAGACTTTTCGTGAAAACTTGTGACTGTGGACTGAGCTTATAGGTCCACCACTCACAGAAATTTGAACTTTGTGTGGGCTCTATCACTCAGACTGTGACAATTTTTCATGCAGTTTTTCGAACTGTGAACTTTGCTTGTGCACTAGGACTGTGCATTCTTTCATGCAGTGACACCTGGACTGTGAATTATTCTGTGAATTGTGGACCTTGAGTCTCTGTGCTTTGAACTGTGAACCGTGTGTGTTTCTCCTTCTTTCCAGACACCATAGACAAACCGTCTATGGCAGCTACACTTCAGCAGCTAATGGCTCAACAGGTGGAAAGTCAAAAATTTATTTAGGAGCTTCTGGCCAGGGTATAGCAACAGATGGCTAATCCTTTGCCATTTCCACAACACAAGGAGAATTCAGAAGACTTGGACTCATACGAAAAATGGCTACAGCAGCACTTTATGATATTTATGGTAAAGGACAATGATACAGCTAAATCTTTTTTCATATATTGGATCCAACCACAGACTTATCAATTGTTGAGCAAGCTAGCCTCTCTGACAGAACCTGATAAACTGACATTTGAGGAAATGTGTTCCTCAGTTAGTGCTCACTACCAAATAAATTGTCATGTGATTTCTGCTTGTCCTGGGTTTTACCAACGCTGCAAGCAACCAGGTCAATCCTATCGACCTCAGGCAGCAGAACTAAGTCACAGAGCCAGGTTTTTTTAATGCCAAAAGCAAATAATTGTCTGCAGAGGTCTTGATTAGAGATGCACTTATTGATGCAACATCTGATAGAATTTCACTTATAGTCTTCACAATTTGGAGACCCGTCTTTAGATGATGTGTTGCCTCTAACACAGTCATACTAAGTCACACAAGTGGCAGGCCAACACTTAAGACTCCTGGACAGAAATTGCTGCAGTAAACAGATAGCCCAGCAAACTTTACAATTTGGTGGCCAAAGGGGAAGTGTGGCAGTCCACAAACAGCAGCAGGCCTATCTCCCCGCATGTAAACAGTGGTTTTCAAGATGCCCCAGGTTTAGACAGGCACATCCTTCCTGCCTAGACTGTTGGCAGAAGTAAGCTAGAGACAACAGTCCAAGCAGATCGGCAGTGCACTAGATGTGCAAGACATTGTCAGCTTCCTATTACCTGCAGGGCAGCCATTCCATCTTCACGATCGTGAGATCAAATGGACATAAATGTTATCAATGATAACCCTTCAAATCACAGAAAATCCTCCAATAAAATACACATTTCCCTGCAAGTAGCTGGGAAATCAGTAAACTATGAGGTTAATACAGGTGCCACCACAAGTTTCATCAACTATAAAACATATTTACAATTAGGGGCAACTGCACTAACTCTATCTGCTCAATGACTGGTAAATTCTAGCAAGCAACAAATTTTGTTGAAAGATCAGTTTACCACAGGAGCCACTCACAAAAAATGAGAAGAGAAATGACTTTCTAAATTTTAAACAGTGATTATATGGTGAAACTTTTTGGCCTGAAGGTATTTACATCTTTGGATTGCCCATCAATGACTCAAGCAATCTAGTATTCGAGAATGTACTTACAAACAACTGGAGGAGCTCTGTACAGAAACCCCCAGGATGTTTTCTTCTGATCTGGGAAAGAAAGAATATCGAAGCTCACATTTCACTAAAACCTTTGGCACAACCTTGATTTTTCCACCCCAAGTCGATTCCTTAGGCACTCCATGAACAGGTCACAAATAAATTAGGCAGGCTGCAGGAACTGGATGTGATCGAACATTATCTCATCAAGCCAGTGGGCAACTCTCCTGGTTATCATCAAGAAGCCACGTGGCAGGCTCATGCTTTGTAGGGATTCTGAAGTCAGAGTGAATGCTCAAGCTAAAGTGGACATGTACCTGATTCTGAAGCCTGATGAACTATACACAAAGCTGAAAGGTGGCTACTTCTTACCTTAAGTTGACCTCACTGACATGTAATTACAGTTAGGTAAAAGTGCTCAGAAGATTTTAGGAATCTGCACAACACACAGTTCATCATGGAAGTTCTACCAAGCAGCATTTAGTAAACCTGAAGACCCTCATTTTATTTTGCAGGCAGCAGGATTAAAATGCAGTCTCAGCAAATGTGAATTTTTCCAACCTTTAATGGAGTACTTAGGCCAAGTCTTTTCTCAACAAGGTATTTTACCAAAAAAGAATCATGCTGAAGCAATTGCATCAATGCCTCAGCCAGCAATGCTAAAGCAGCTCCAGGCTTTTCTATTGAAAATTACATACTACATAAAATTAATTCCTGCTGCATCCCAGACAGCTCATCCATTACAAAACTCGTGTAATAAAGGAGTGGCATTAACTTGATCCACAGCATGGGAAAAGGCATTCCTTAAGCTCAAATGGCACCTCCTCTCAGCACCTTGTTTAGAGATGTTCCAATCCAGAAAGCAGCTAGTGGTGGCAACAGATGCATCAGAATATGGGTTGGGGGCTGTCCTTGCTCACAGAGATGATGATGATAGATCAGACTTCAGAAACCCTCATCTCAGTGGTAAAAAAACTCTGAAAATGAGAAATGGGCACAATGATTATCTTTGCTTTAAAAAAATTATTTATTTCTCTATGGTAGCAGGTTCCAGCTGGTGACAGACCAGAAGCCATTGACCTCATTGCTCAACCCAGCAGCTTATTTACCAGATCATATGGTTATCAGCTCCACCGCTGTGCACTGTTCCTCTCTAGATGTAAGTAAGAGAATCATTTCAGAAACACAGTACAGCACATCAAACTGGACACTTTTTGCTGAGCAACGAGTTCAATCAGGAGGAAATCCTTTGCTTCTTCCTGGACAACAAGGCTCAACAAGCCACGAACAGTTTTCCAGTTACAGGAATCTCAATTGCCAATGCCGTGGGAATGGACACATTCTCCAACAAGTTCACACTTTCATTTTGAGGGGAGTGGCAAGAATAACTGGCCTATCAATAATCTAATCCCCTTCACCATTACTATGTGCTGGGACACAGTTTGAGCCGGGTAGATAGTGTGGTCCTTTTAACAATTGACCACAAGTCATCACGAGTGGTAATTCCAACATCACGATGAAGACAAATCATTCAGTTTCTTCATCAAGGACATTGGGGTATATTCAGAACCAAGCTGCTCACCCGGTGGTTCACTTATTGGCCTGTCATCAAATGGAAAACAAAGTGCCTAATCTGTCAATGCAACACACATTCAGAACAGTAAGCAGCCCAGCATCAGGTTTTTTTGCCAATGCCAACAACCAACAAACTTCAGAATCAGTTGCATCTTGATTTTTCCGGACCCTTCCTAAGTACAACATGCCTCATCATAATAGATAGTTTCTCCAATATACATTGTCAACTGCCGTACTATCATGGCAGAATATACAATAATGGTGCTGTCCAGGATTTTCACCAATGAGGGCCTACTGCAGGCAGGTGATAGTCACTGACAATGGTCTGCAATTTTGGGCATAGGTCTTTGAGAACTTTCCACTAAGAATCGAGCAAAGCACGTCTATTCACCTTCCTTTCACCATAAACAGCTACAGTTATGCAATTTCAGTCCACATTTCTCTTCTCACTAATTCTTCCCATGCTCCCGAAGTTTCCTGTCCTTCGGTGGAAGACGAGCTCAACCTCGAGTCCATTCTCCCCCCCTCACCCCCCCATTCCTCCTCCACCCATCCCCTTCTCACCCCAATGTGAACTGTTCTGGGTCACCACAGCAACGGGAAGGCAGAACCCAGCCTCACCTCCTGCTTCTCCACCATGAGGCAGACTGACAATTTGGGTCCAGATACCTTAGTTGGGGACCTCAACAGATGGTGCACCACAGAGATGGCCACAACTCAATAGCCCAAATGTCATCATGGCGTCACCTCTGGCTTCAGCCACCACACCTATGTCCCCACCCTGTGCAGCTATCGCTGTCATGGCCACTTTTGGCCCTACCCTCAAGTGTCTGCAGACCAGGGGCTTCTGCTGCCTGAGGCCTCAGGGAGGGGAGAGGGGAGGGGGGAGAGCAGATGAGATGGAGGTTGCACACCTTGTTCTATGCCCAGCAAGGGGCTGGGCCAATGTTTAGTGTTGTTGCACCTCCCCACCTCCTTTCCAGTAGGGGAAGAGTGTGGTAAATCCCCATTACTGTGTTTCCAGCACAGTACTCTGCAATGGCCACATGAGCAACACAGCATGTTGGCACACCACTGTCATGGCTCCTCACGCTGATCTAAGGCTCACTAGCCAAGGATTTGGGGTCAACACCAGAGGCTCTACCTTTGCCCCCAGTGTGAGTCTATAACACTGGATACATGTGCCAACTCAACACTAGCACGAACACCGCTGGTGACCATTATGCTGGCCTATATCTCTGTGGATGCCAGCTCCCAAGATGTCTTCATCGTACTGTTCACTGTCATCATACCATGCCACATCTGAGATTTGGAAACGCCTTGCTTTTTGGACTTAACTCTTGGTTACTCTACGGATCTGCAATGCTATGCTGGACTAAACTTTGCTACAGATTTGGTATCGCTTCTGCTGTAGCTTCCCTGTTGTTACACTTTGTACCATGTTGTATTTGGTTCAATAAACGAGTTAACTGTACACTGTTCATTTGTATTGTGAGCCACAATGTAACAAGAGTATCATCTAACTAAATACAGTGCACCACAAGGATCAGAAATGGGACCATTTCTGTTCCTTTTGTAAATTAATGATCTAAGGTGAAAGTAAGAAGCATTACAGCAATTAGTAAACAGTGTCACAAAACAACTAGCAGCTAAGCACAGAATAAAAAAATTTTAATAAACAGTAAAAAAATTACTGCAGTATAATTTCATAATGTTCTGAATAAGGATATTCTATTAAAAGGGAAAGTTAGGAAGTATTACAGATATCAGTAAACACCCTCATAATACGACTTAGCAGCTGGGCACAGAATAATCAGCTTTTAATAAATTGTAAAAAAATATCGCACTAAAATTTCACAATGCCCTGAAAAAGGACATGTACATCTTATTTCTCTCTAATAATGATGAACCAGTTGATAAAAGTACAGAAGCAAATGCTTAGGATAAAGGGTGCAAAGGGATACAAAATGGAATAAGCTTACTTAATATCCTAATGCAAAACTGAGCAAGCCTTGCTACTTTCTTTGCTCACTAAGATCCTGTTGCTGTGAGAAAACAGTGAAGAGCCGTGCCTACTTTCATTCTCATCTGAAATAAAGGGTCACATTTTGAGGAAAAACTGTAAAGCAGTTATCAGCACATTCAAACTGCAAAAAAGAGCTATTATAATTATGCTTGGATGCAAAACTAGATATTCATGTAAAGCTCTGTTGAAAATCTCTAGTAATCCTCTTTTTATCATTTATCTACATTATGGAAAATATTAGATTGCAAAATGACTGTGATATTGATGATCACTTTACAGGCAAAACAAAAACTGTCATATCACTTAAATCAATGCACCTCTATGCCAGATCAGTGCTCTCCCCATGAGTGTTAAACTTTCTAACAAACTTCAAACTTGGAAAAAACTTAAAGACATATTTTGTAAGGGATAGGACATGTGATGCACAAATGCCAGAGCTGACAGGGAGGGATGCACAAAGAAAGTGACATAGAAATGTGGATTGGGAGGGGGTAATACGACAGGTGCAGAGCCACCTAAGAAAGCAGCCATGTCAAAAGAATTTGGAGGGGATGATAGGATAGGTGCAGGGCTACCTGTGAAAGCAACCATGTCATATACCAACTTTGCTGCAATCACTGCACAGCTTTTTATGTCAGTATGACAACTAATCGGCTGCCCACCAGAATATATGGCCACCACCAAACAGTTGCCATGAGCAAAGTTGATGAACCAGTGGTACAAAATGCAGCTGGGCACTAAATGCTCTATTTCAACGGCTGCTTCACAAGCAGGGTCAACTGTATCCTTCCCTCCACTATCAAGTTTTCTGAACCATGTAGGTGGCAGCTAACTCTGGAAAAACACATTCTTCACTCCAAAACCCCCCACTTTCCCTACACCCTCCATCCAACAGATCTGTCCTATCCGCCCTCCCAATTCATGTCTCCATGTGACTTCATCATGTCCAGCCCATACTCCTGCCACCCCTCCCTCCCATATTCCTAGCCAGCAATATTTGAACAAAAGGATAAGAACAACAAAGTTTCAAACTAATTTCTTCACCATACTCAGTCACTTGAATTATTCTGTAAAACTGAAATTTAAGAATATCATGCTGTGGTGGCCCTTAGCCACACATCAACCCTAGCATTCCCACAGGTTACTACATCACTACGGCTGTCTGGTAATGCAGAGATGTTGGCCGGCCAGAGTGGCCGTGCGGTTCTAGGCGCTACAGTCTGGAGCCGAGCGACCGCTCCCGTCGCAAGTTCGAATCCTGCCTTGGGCATGGATGTGTGTGATGTCCTTAGGTTAGTTAGGTTTAATTAGTTCTAAGTTCTAGGCGACTGATGACCTCAGAAGTTAAATCGCATAGTGCTCAGAGCCATTTAGAGTGTTTCTTCGTGTGCTGACTTCCATCACAAGCTATCAATTTTACCATACGACCAGATACCTGGGCACTGTAGCCACTGGCTACCGATTCAAAGAAGGCTTCTGCCAGCCTAGCTTTGCTCAGCCTGGCTCTCATGGTTTCAGCATAAGTTCCATCTGATGCTCCTGTCATGACACACACACTAAATTGTGACACTTGCCACTGAGTTTGAAAGTTCTCCCATGCTGCGCTGCCTACATACCCACTACAAATGCCAGTGAGTCACTGAAAGTTAATGCCACAAACATTCTGACCAGCATGTGTTTGCCCATCTCCACTGTTAACACGCATGTAATAACTATGCAAACTTTGTTCTTTATCTCATCGTCAATATTTTCCATGTGAGACAATTACCATGTGCTGCTTTACTTAGCTTTGTAGAAATTACCCAGTAACCTCCTCCAAGGACAGTTAATCTATGAGAGTAAATCATGTTCCTTTGGTGTAACAATTTGATTTTATATGAAAGTGTCATTTTCGAACCACATGTAGAACTGTTCTTTATACAGCACCTAGCATGCCGCATTCTGCTACATTGTATTCAGTTTTAGTAAATTAAGTAGGGAAACAATCCCCCACAATGCAAGTAATTAATTGACTTATGTTGTGTTTTACAGAAATGTTTCACATAAAATTGTACATTTACAGTATGCAAAATATACTAGTGTTTCTTTCTGCAAGTCAATAGCACAAAAAAACCACTCTTCTGAAGGCAAGAACGACAAATGAGAGTGTATTGTCAGATTATGAAGTCAGTTTGTTACCCACCAACACATAAAAGTATATTATAGATGTAATTATGGTTTTCACTTGAAATAAACTGTTCTTATGTCTCTGCTGCTGCTTAAGGTATGGTTTTAAGTCATGCTACATATATTTCCTACCAGAGAAACCACATGGAAAGAAGTTACATGTAGATAGGTCTGAGCATTACATTCCTGCTGTGCAATAAATCTTCTCAAGACTCTTGTCTTCCTCATTACCACAGAATACATTTTGAGAGAAATATTGATTAATAGAATGGGATCTAATACAATCATTACATTTAATATATCTAGCAAAACAACAGAAACTAAATACACTGATAATAAACTTACTTTGCAAGTTCCCATAATGTTTCATGTCTCACACATCCATCCAAGTGCACATGAAGCTCGACCTGTGGAAAGAGTGACAGTACGTTACTGACAAATTGAAATTTATAATGATAATGCTTTTGAAATCTATACCTCTAAATTAAATATATAAAACTTAATTATTAATAGTGAATTGTGTAGAAAATAAAACAAACTGATTTTCAAGATCCCAAAGTACTGTTCATTTAATCAACATCACCATGTAAATTTATCAGCTGTCACTGTGTAAATTTATGAGGCTGAGAAAAAATTACTTTCCTTTTAACCTCATTTCTATTTCTAATAATTATGATTTCATGTTTATGATATATAGCAGCTGGGTTATAATTGCCTGCACTGTTTATAGTATGAGATGACTGTTGTTGAAATAAATAAAATATTTATGCAATGTAAATAAGAATAAATCATAATCACCACGTAAGAGGAGGTGCTGAGAACCAGACAAGTGAAGCAGAATTTTACATGTCCATTTGACATAGCTGCCCCAAGTTAGTCAAGTGCAATATTAGTTTTATCAATATGTATTAAGAGGGGCAGTAAAACATGAACAATAACCAGTACTCCAGCAGCAACAGCACCTCTCAGGTCTGCACTGACAGCTAACACCATGCAGCAGCACTGTTCAGTTGCTGTTGTCATTTGGCACAAGACACAATACTTGACACAATAAGGTCTGTGTATGTGAATTTATGTTCGTTGGATAGCTCTTAAACAGACTCTCTGAAAGCTAAGCAATTTTTCATATTTATTTTTAAGGCCTGTCCATCCCTCAGTATCCTCAATACCTAGTGAGTAATCATGGATCCTGTATTTTCAATCAATGTGAAGCATTTTGGTTAAAGAAATAAAAGTTTGTAAAGATACAAAAACATTCGAAGCCTGAGGCTCTGATAAGAATTGAAATTAAAAGAACAGTGTAAAACAGCTAAAATTATAAATTCATAGTTCCAATGGACTGTTGATCACTGAGTAACCAGCCACTCTAACATCCATTAAAATATCCTGCTTAAAAATTTGGGCAGGAATGTGGACAACTCAAAAAAATCTAACATCATCTCCATTCATCTCATTGCTAAATAAAGTAGAGAACAGGTCATCATCAAGTCAAATTATCATCTCCTTATAAGAAAACAAGAGGTAGTTTTCAGCTGCACTGAAACTGATATGCCACATGCACATCACAGTGCTTGGTTCTTCCAGTTGGGGAAGCAGCACATTGCTGGATTGATAATATTGTGTTAAAACCATTCCTTTCTATATGTATAATTGGAGCTGTTGAGCTTTCAACTTTACTTTATCACAGGAATTACAATTAACATTGATAAACAAAGAAAGAAAATTATCAAATTTTATAGTCATACATTCTCAATACATCAGTGTCAGCCTAGTGACACTACTCCTTCCTCTGAAAGTGACAAAGGTAATTGGTATTTAGGGTTAAAATGCATTTAATATCATGAGAGCACAGTCAGATCACTCTGGTGTTGCTGGTCAAAAGGTATGTGCTAGCTGCATATTTATATAGTCAGGTGCATGTAGTCTTGTATGCCCTTCCTGGTCTTGTGAATATTTTGTACTTTTGCAGTAAAAGCTGGTTCTTACCTATTGATCAAGATTGTGGTAGGCAAATTGTGCATGTCATTATAAAATGTCTTTCCCTGATGCATGACAACTTTAAAGAGGCCATCATATGGCGGCTGAGTGAATTACTAATCACATTAAATGCATACATACGCACTCAATTGCTCACTAATCTTGAAAACTGAGTGGACATTTGGCACCGTCTGGGTACTGCAGGATGAAACAGTTTTGTTTGTGTGCATACCTGATAAACATTATTGAGAATGGCATCAAAACATTCTCCTAGTAAATGTAACATTTGTCCATGACCACCTCTATGGTTGTTGCATTCAGGTTCTTTTTGAAGGAGGTTCAGATGACGAGTCAGACAATCAGTAAAGCCTCCATCCAGCATTCAGAAGTGTGGTACCTGAGAGAAGCCTTTAGCCAAAGATATAAGTGCTCTAATTGTCCATTTGATGAAGGATAGTAAGTTACTGTCCAAATTCTGTGCATTGTTAGGAATTTTTCTAGGTCCTTAAATAAGTTAGACTCAAATTGTCAGCTGTTATCTGTAGCTACACACTGAGGTATGCCAAGTTGCAAAATCCATCCATGGAAGAGTGTTTTGGATGTGATCTGAGCCGTAGCATTTGCCAACATAAGGGCTTCTGCCCAATGTGAAAAACAGTCAGCTCAGCTGCCAATAGTTAAACTGAACTGAACCAGGTGTCACAGTGTTTAGCACACTGGACTCAAATTCGAGAGGATGATGATTCAAACCCCCATCTGGCCATTCACATTTAGGTCTTACATTATTTCCTTAAATCACTCCTGGCAAATGCCAGGATGGTTCCTTTGAAAAGGTGTGGCCGATTTCCTTCATTATCCTTGACACAATCCAAGCTTGTGCCTGTCTCTAATGATCTTGATGGAGATGGGACATTAAACCCAGTCTTCCTTTCTTCTTCCCTGTTAAACTACTATGTCTATATCAATATGCCTGAATTGCTGGTTTGACAGAGCAAAATTGCCAAGGGGGAAGGTGACTTGGCGACTTTACTTTATTCATCTGGCATGTGTTTGAATGCCAGATGAAACTTATGCAGTTCCTGTCTATTCCATGCCTGACAAGTGCTCTCTTGACAGTACACATAGTCACATTAACTTCTAGAGGGGCCAGAGCATAAAGTCAGATGGTGGCTTGACATTAAAACTCAGCTGTAACACACAGTCATGCATTCAGTGTTGAGACATTATAATAAAAACTTGGCTTTTAGTTGGATACACAAATATGTCAAAGTTGCAAGCCAGATGAAGAAACAAGGAGAAATTTTAATTCATGTACTTATGTGTCCTACATGGTTTATTGTTTATGTAACTTACAGAAAAAATGAACTTACTAGTATTGGTATACAAAATGAAGTTACTAGTGTATGGATACAAAGTTTTCTAACATCTTTACACTATTAAAACCATATTTTGAATACAAACTTCCTCTCCCTAGTCTCTTACAGACATCAAGATTTGCAGGAAACACACATCCAATAAAAACAGGAGAGTATAACAGCAGGTCTGCAGCATTAACTGACAGATGTGAATTTTACCAAAATATCAATTTAATAACCCATGGTTGCAAAATACTGACAAGAATTATTTACAGAAGAATGGAATGATGGTAGAGGCTAGCTCTGGTGAAGAACAGTTTGTGTTCTGGAGAAATGTAGGAATATGTGAGGCAATACTCGACTTATAACTCATCTTAGAAGATAGATTGAAGAAAGACAAACCATTTACAGCATTTGTAGATTCATAGAAAGCTTTTGACGTTGCTAACTGGACTACATTCTTTGAAATTCTAAAGGTTGGAAGAATAGAATACAGGGAGAAAAAGGTTGCTTATGACTCACACAGAAACTAGACTGTAGTTATTAAAGTCAAAGGACATGAAAGGGGAACAGCAGTTATAAAGGGAGTGATACAGGGCTATACACTGAGCAAGCAATAAAGGAAACCAAGGAAAAATTAGTGTAATGAAAGAAGATTGTAAAATGAACATCAATGAAAGTAAAACAGAGGTAATGGAATGTAAATCACATGATGCCAAGGAAATTAGATTAGAAAATCAGTTACAAAAGGTAGTTGAATTGTTTCATTATTTGGGAAGAAAAATAACTGATGATGGCCAAAATGGAGAGGATATAAAATGCAGACTGGTAATAGCAAAAACTTTGTTTCTGGAAAAGAGAACTTTGTTAACATCAAACATAAATTTAAATGTTAGGAAGTCTTTGCTGAAGGTGTTTGTCTGGAGAGCAGCATTGTATGCAAGTGAAACATGGGTGACAATAATTTTAGTCAAGAATAGAATAGAAGCTTTTGACATGTGTGCTACAAAAAGATTCTGCAGATTAGATGGGTAGATTTAATAACTAATGTGGAGGTACTGAAATGCACTGGAGAAAAAAGAAATTTATAGCATACCTTAACTAAAATGAGAAATCAGTTGATAAGACATGACCGGAGACATCAAGGAATAATCAGTCTGTAATGGAGGGAAGTGTGGAAGATAAAAATGTAGAGGGAGACCAAAGTTTAAATGCACTAGGCACACTCAAATGGATGTAGGCTGCAGCAGTACTAGGATGAAGAGGCCTACACAGGATAGACTAGTGTGGAGAGCTACATCAAACCACCAGAATGAAGACCACAACAACAAAAAGAGGTATTAAAAAGTATTCCTACACCATTAAACATTTCAGTTCCATAAGAAAGTTAACAATGTGCCAGAATTCATTAACTTTTATCACTGTCACATAAAGATACTGTGCAATTGTAAGAAACCATATTTAATGCAGCAAATAAAATCAAAGCAGAGTGGAAAGTCATAAAATAGGAACCTTTGTTATTCTGACCTTGTTAATTAATATTTTTATGTATTTTTTTAGAAGTCCACCTGTGATCACATGGTCCACGCAAGTAATTTTGCATCAAGGAACCAAATGACCACATATGGGTATTTTGTTTTTTACTTTGACACGTCTATTTCAATTCCAACTTTGAACTAAAATGGCTAGCAGGTATTTCGCAGTTTGAGTTCTGAGCATGATGATGATGATGATGAACATAATGCAGGATCAACTGAATCTGAGGCAGATGACATTCCTGTTGTGAATCTTGTAAACTGGAATAAATGGGAACCAGTAGCAGTGGATAATTTTGAATACTTCATAGAAGATAATATTATATTTCTATTAGTTTAAGAGACTAATAGGTTTGCTGTGCAAAACATTGCTGCAACTGGTATTCCAAATCAAAGGCTATCAAAATGGTTTGGCAACAATACTGACAAAAATGAGCCATAACAGTTCTGAGTTGTTACTTTCACTGTAGCATTTATCAAATAATGAGCAAGAAAGAGATCCAGAGACAGGCTCATCAAATTCTCAGAATTTTTTAATATTCTGGGGAAGAATTCCAAGGAATCCCACACTCCAGAAGAAGTTATCTGCATAGACAAAACCAAAGTAGCATTTCGTGAATGTATTTACTTTTGACACATCACTAATAAAAGATATAAATATGGGTTAAGGTTTTCAAGCTTTTTATTAGTGGACATTATACTTGCTCAAAGCCTAAACTGGCAAAGAAAGAGCAGACAATATATCTGTTACTGAGAGAGTGGTAACACAATGAATTGATGAACTCTTGTGTAGTGGTAGGACATTGTACACCAATAACTGGTATACTAATGTTTCACTATCTAAAATGCTAATCCAGCGAGGGAATCACTTGGAAGCCATGTTACATGCGAACTGAAAGAATAATCCCTCAGATGTGGTCAAGACAAAATTGGAAAAAAGGGATGTTATAGCCCAATAGAATGAAGGCAAAACTGTAGTTTTGAAGTGGAAGGATAAATGAGATGCACTAATTCTTAATACAAAACATGATGACACAATGGTTCAAGTTACCCAAAAATGAAAAAGAAACAAGTAAACCTGCTATGGTCATCAACTAATCCAAATGACTTTATTTTAAAAGATGATCAAGGTGTGCTAGTCAGAAATCGTGCTTTAGCTAATTACATTAATGACTACTTCATAAATAGTCCAATCAATCTGCATAAAAATTGTTCTAAGATTAGTAGAACATCAATCCCAGAAGAACAAAGTATTAATTCATTATTGCTACCTCACACAAACAAATTGGAAGTTAATCGAATAATAAAAACAGTGAAGAATAAAATGTCCTCAGGGATTGACGAGATACCTTGCTCAGTCATGATGAGATGTGCTAGTGTCATATCAGACCCACTCTCACACATCATAAACATATCATTTTCAGAAGGTGTCTTTCCACAACAATTAAAAATTGCAAAAGTAAAACCATTGTATAAAAAGGGCAATATACATGAAGTGGGAAACTATAGACCAATAGTTTTATTATCGGTATTTTCAAAAGTAATAGAGACAATCATGAAAAACAGAATTACAAATTACCTCGAGAAATTCAATCTATTGTCTGTAAACCAACACGGCTTTCGCAAAGGAATGAGTACAGAGTCAGTCATCACCCAATTCATTGAAAATATTGTAACGGGGCTAGATAAGAACAACAGTACAATAGGAATAAATTTGGACCTCTCAAAGGCATTCAATACTGTCCAACATGATATCCTGCTAGACAAATTAGAATATGTCGGTATACGAGGAGTAGCTAAAAAGTGGTTTCAGTCATATCTCCATAATAGGAAACAGGTAGTAGAAATTGCAACAACAAACAGTAAAAACCAAAGCATTGTTTACAGATCGGACATTCAGACTGTGCCAATAGGGGTGCCGCAGGGGAGTGTTCTAGGACCTCTCCTATTTCTTCTTTACATAAATGATATCAAGATTCCAGTAAATGGTACTCATATAACCCTGTTTGCGGATGACACAAACATTGTAGTAACTGACATAAACCGGGTATTGCCAACATCTGCAACCAGAGTTATAGAATATTTGCAAAATTGGTTTGAAGTGAACAAATTAACCATAAATATCTCTAAAACTAATTATATCCATTACAGGAAAGCAAAGTCACACTCTGATCTAGATCTCAGAATACAAAATAAAGAAATTTGTGAGAGTTGCTACCACAAAATTCTTAGGTGTACATATAGATGAAAATTTAGACTGGAAATCCCATATCATGTATCTCTCGCATAAGTTAAGCTCTGCTTGCTTTGCTTTACGCGTTATTAGCTTTGTATGTAGTAGGGAATGTAGCAGAGCTGTTTACTTTGCTTATATACATTCTGCTGTTACCTATGGCCTCATATTCTGGGGTCATAGTAAAAAAAAATCTCAAAACCATCTTCACTCTACAAAAACGAGCTGTTAGAATAATTACCAACAGTTCAAGGCTAACTCCTTCAAAGCAATTATTTAAACAGCTGAATATTCTACCCCTACCGTGCCTCTATATACAGAAAAGCGTAATTAATGTAAAACGAAATATTAACAATTTCCAATCCAACTTGGATATACATACTTACAACACAAGAAAGTGCAATGACATTCATATAAAAAGAGTTAACAAGGCTTTGGCGCAGAAACAAACAAACATACAAGGAAGCAGATTGTATAACAAACTACCGGTAAAGATAAAAGAAATAAAAAAATTGTATTCATTTAAAGAAGCAGTATTCAAATTTTTAATGACCAACTGCTATTATAGTGTAAAAGAATACCTGGAATAGCTTCATACTAAACAGTTATATTTATGTACTCTGTGCCAATAGTAATTTGTATCTGACTGTTGCTTTGATCTAAATAAATAATATGTACAAAAGTGCTAGAATTGTATGTGTTATATCTAAATATCAACTGTGTATTCCATGTAAAAAGTCTTTCTCATACATCAATGTAAATAATCAAAGTTGTGCATGCTATTTCAATGTGGTCTGATGTTATGTAGTCTACTATGCACATCTGTATTTTGTATAGTATTGTTCACCCTATATGTGTGTATATATATACTATGTATTTTTTGACGAAATCCATGCAATGTAAATTGTCTCTGGATGAATAAACTACTACTACTATTATAACAAAGGAAAGGCCTTATTGACCTCTCCAACCAGATGGCCTCATATGTCTCATATATGAGAACTAACAAATGGTACAAGAGACTTGTCTTCCATTTCATGAGTTCTACTTCTATTGTAACTGCTCTGTCTTTGTACAATAAGGTAAAAAATAAGAAAATCGGAATCAAAGATTTCAAAGAAACTCTTGTCAAACCACTCATGTATCCTATGTTGGATCCAAACTTGCTAAGACCTTTCAGCTGCTTGCTGAAAGAATATGAGGGGCAGAAAAGGGTTACCAGAAAAAGGTGCAAAAGCATAACACAGTGGCAGAATGCTGCTTATACTTGAAAAATGAGAAAAAAATTAACATCTGTAAAACATTCAACTTGCCAACATGTCTTGAATGTTTCCAAAAACATCTCCAAATGTATGTGTAACAGAAGTTTGTTTCACATTTCCAATGACTTTTGTTTTCATCAAGGACATTGCTAAGAAGCAGCATTAGTTTGATTTATGTTTCACATTTTCCTTACATTTCATTTATGTACTTGTGTGCTTTTGCAATAACAAAGGAAATGTCACTCATTTTCTCTTATATATTAGAATAAATAATATGTTATTAGTTTAAGGTGTAGTTCACAAATTATATTTTCATTTTATGAGCATTTTTGTAATCTTCTCTGAAGCATTCATGAAAATAAAATAAAAAATTATAATAATACATTTATGTCAGAACATGCTCTTGATCCTTAAAACTCAGTATCAGTACATACATTCTGCCAGACTGCATATGATTTTGTTGTTAACTAGGACCACAAAATCCTCTGGTGTATGCTTGTAACATATAAAACATGCCCACAGGTGAACACACAGGCTTGAAGTATGTCACTCCGAATGACCAAGAGTGAGCACACGGGATAACAGAGATATTTCAAAGTGCCACCGGTGGGCATATAGCATTGAGCATGTTAATCTGACTTGGTGCAGATCCCAAACCCTTGGGCAGTACCGTATTCAAGAATGGGTTAACACTAGTGTCCTACATGTTGTCTCTTTTTAGATATGAACTACACTTCTCGAAAAGTCAGTCACAGTCACTGACAATGATATTGTCACTGACTATGCAGTGTTGGTGGAAAAGATACTGAATTTGTAAATATGGCACCAAGCTGCTGTCTATAGTTTTGATGACAGCGGGTTGTAAAACTGATTAACCATGTTGCAGTTATTTTCTGGTAAAATAATAGATGATCAGAAATTTACTGTAATTCTCTCGCCATTAACTGTCTTACTTGTTGACCACATAAATCCATTCAGGAATTGCTGGCACCTGTGGAATGGACCACATTGAGTGGAGCCACTTACCGCACATCCAGAGTACGTCTTGCATGGTGGGTGTGCGTGTATTTGATGGAATGAGAGTGATCACGTTCAAGTCTAGAACAGCAATCTGCTGTAATGCATTTCCTTAGATACATTGAAATGTCTGAAGTTGCATAACATCTAAGTGATCTACTTCTATTACAGAGGGAGTCAATTTAAGCTCAGAGACTCTTCAGTTGTCTGGAGCACTGAGGCTGGGGTGATGCATTTGATACCTTCATGTTGTGAGATGTATTCCAGCCATTGTTAGTGGAGACATTGTCGAATGCATATCGACATTATATCATGTTTGGGACAGGCTCTTCAGTGTGGTAGACAGTTGACAGCACCAGATGTTGAGCTTTTTTACACAGTAGCTCATTTAACAGCTACTATTAAATAGTCAGAGAATAAACTAAAAAATGACTCCACTGTATAAACACAAGCTCAGTAAAGTTATGTTGTCTTCTCAAATGACAGAACTGGACCTCTAATGATGGGAAGGTATCATGTCTGTTAACTGAAAAGCAAACAGCACTTGTGGTGGGGGAAGTTGCCCCTCTAGCAATGTAGAACAGTGTTCAGAGATTTATACAGATTCTGTAAACATGCATTTCTTGCGTTGGTGTTATTGGTATTTCATATCATTATTCCATGAGGTGTTAATATGCTTTGTGGAGAATAAATATCCTCAGCTATGTCTGCGCACTGCATCATAAGTGATTCAAAAGGTGAGCTTCTGAAGGGTTAGTATAACTTTGTGAAATGCCTTGTGCTTGCTTTCTGTGGCATATTGGGACAGAATGGAAAGAGCCATGCCACAGCTGGGCACCAGGTTCAGCAGACGGCAGCTTCTTATCTTTCACTTCCAACTATTTTCCTTCCCCTGTTACATGAATCTGTGGCCTGTCAACTCTGTTCACAGGGTGATGGTATACTATGTTATCATAAATGCTGTGCATTGCTCTTTGGCTCCTGTATCTGCTAATTCCTCCATATCTACTAATTCCTCCAGCCTTTGTAACTAGCATTATATCATGTGCTTCCCTACGTGTTGTAGGAAAAATTGTGCCCTGGACTGGTTTCTTCTCCTGGCTACACATGTTGAACAGTTTGTATTTAGAGATCAGCAAAGAGAAGAGAAATGAGATCTTCATCTGCATATGATTGCCCCTGGCTTGAATTTTCATCAGCTGAAGGCAGACCTTGTAATTTACATCCCATTGATTAAGAACACAGAGGCTGATAAAGACCAGATTTTAAAACAACATTGCCTGTCATACTTTTGGTATCCTTAGTAAGTTACAACTTCCTGCCATAATTATGTGCAGCATTTCACCATTCATTGGAAATAAACTGAAGTCATGTTACAAGCAGTCGTCACATACTGCAAATTGTTCAAAATTATTCATATAGTTAGTTTATCAAATGTATAATTCACTGTTAACATCTAGGCGAGGAACTCTTTACCAGTGTTATTTACAAACATTGAAACTTCTTTGACGATGATAGTCAGTTAAAGTCTCATGATGGCCTTGTAATCCAAAACCCTATTAACTAAACAAATTAATCTTGTAGGCCATACACAATATTGCAATTTGATTTTTTATTATGTTGCTCTACCAAGGAGCAATGGAAGAATCAGTTAACACTTTTTTTGTTGTTGTAGGTGGAGTGGTGGTGGTTGGGAGCATGTGAGTAGTTAGACAGATACTCGTCAGTATTGCTGTTGACTTGGTAACAATATGCAAGTGAATCTCATTTATTACTGCAGTTGATTTGGAGACATCAGTTGGCACATTATCAACATCACTCATACAACTGCACTTTCACTTACAGTGTGGTAAAGTTTGACATGATTGCACCCTGCAGTATTGAAGTGCTTACTTTAGAAACTGACATATTAAAGGTTGAAGTAAAAGATACATAAAATACGATAAACTGGGGGGTCTTTAAGTGTCTACCTGACCTTTCTGCATAGAAAATTTGTGTACATCCTCCAGTTTCTTGTGTTTTTCTTTCCTCCATTAACACTTTGCACTCCATTCTCCAAGCTCACTGACTGTAAGACCAATTCACGCATACTTACAGTAATGGATAATGTTCTGTACAAAATTCTACCATTAGACTCTTTGGTGGTTGCTGAAGCAGTTCATAGCTGATGGTTTCAGATGCATATTGGTATTCACCCTCAAAATGCCATGGTAGCAGTCTCTGTAAAAACCCCATAGTAATAAAATACCTGACCAAACTTTTAACTGGCAAGCAACTAAGTACTTCTCAAAAGGCCATCACAATGTATGCCTGGACCAAAACCTTCATCAGAATAAGCCACCTCAACACATCATCAAATGCACACAGGGCTAGACAGCAGCAGAAGAAAATAGCGTGCAAGTGAAGAGCTTCTGCAGTTCATTCCAGATTGTATATAAGGCATTCAATATTTTGTTGAAAGTGTCAAAAGTAAGGCGATAACTTCCAGCATCTGTATACCTAGGCATAGTAATGTGTAAGGTAACTGGAATTATGGTGTTTTCTTATCACTTAATATAAGGGGTGATAAAAAGTTTCTGTTAAAGGCCGTACAGTCCAGAATCAGTACACCAATTAGTCAAAACTGCTGTGAGCACTCAGGCAATCATCCCACTGGTGCACAAGGTTGAAGTTACCTATTTGGTAAAACACCACATCCTGCTGCATGAAGAACTCCGTAACTATGTGCTGCACATCCTCATCCGACAGGAATCATTGATCCTCCGGGATCTCTACCATCCTTGTCATTGGGAAGACAAGAAAAGAATAACAGCATGTTTGTCTTGTTTGAACATATTTGGTAATAATGACACCATAGTTCATCTTTCCACATTCACCACACACACGTCAGAAAGACACAAATGCCACACTAACTCCTCATCCACACACCAGTGCTTATACACACACATTGGCATCATGCTGTGTTGCATATATGCTGCAGCAACGCCCTCCAACAGAAACTTTTTGGCCACCCCTTATATTTGCATGAAGTAGATATTACATCTACATCTATCCAGATACCTTGCAATCCACCATACTACGCGAGGCAAAGGGTAGCCCATACCACTACTAGTCATTTTCCTTCCTGTTCCACTCGCAAATAGAGCGAAAGAAAAACAACTGTGTATAAGTCTCCTATGAGCCATAATTTTTCATATCTTATATCTGTGGTCCTTATACACAATGTATGTTGGAAGCAACGGAATTGTTCTGCAGTCAACTTAAAATGCCATTTCTTTCAATTTTTTCAATAGCATTATTATATTCGAACTGAGAATGTGTTCAAGGATTCTGCAGCAAACCGATGTTAGGGATTTTGCAGGTGCGTTCTTCTGACCTTCATACATGCAGGAGTCACCTGGGCTCTTTTTTCCAGTCGCTTGGGACTTTGCGCCAGGCGACAGAATCGCGATAAATACAAGCTAGGCAAGGAGCCAATGCTGTAGGGCACTTTTTGAAAAACCGAATGGCGATTCCATCCATCGAACTTGGTGATTTATTATTTTCATCTCCCTCGGTTGCTTCTCCCCGCCAGGGACGCTTATTACTACCGTACTTTACGGACTATAAGACGCACTTTTTTCTTAGAAAATTTGCCTGCAAAATTCAGGTGCGTCTTATACTAGAAATTAATATAAAAATGTCCTGTGTCTGATTTAAAATTTCCGACAGTCTTAAAAATGGCCATGCCGCGAGACCTGTCTATCTGGCAACATTAGATTCGACTGGCAGCAGCAGTGCACCGATGCGACGAACATGAGTTGCGGGGATTCACAAGCTTACTAATAATGTCTCCCTCCTGCCCTCCCATCACACGCCCGGAACACCATGTAACTTATGATGCGTCAGGCGTCACTGCAATCTACGGTGCCAGTGAACTTGAATTGAAAGTGATTTGTGTTATCAGTAACAGTACAATATTTTTGTTAGTAGCTAGTTTCGCAATGGAAAGAATAAGAGGTATTCATATGATTCGGGCTATAAATTGAAAGTAATAGCATATGATAAACAAAGTAAGAGCCAACGGAATATCAGACCAGCTCTGTTGCTGGATTGAAGAGATTTTAGCAAACAGAACACAGCATGTTGTTATCAATGGAGAGACGTCTACAGACGTTAAAGTAACCTCTGGCGTGCCACAGGGGAGTGTTATGGCACCATTGCTTTTCACAATATATATAAATGACCTAGTAGATAGTGTCGGGAGTTCCATGCGGCTTTTCGCGGATGATGCTGTAGTTCAAATGGTTCAAATGGCTCTGAGCACTATGGGACTTAACTTCTAAGGTCATCAGTCTCCTAGAGCTTAGAACTACTTAAACCTAACTAACCTAAGGACAGCACACACATCCATGCCCGAGGCAGGATTCGAACCTGCGACCGTAGCGGTCGCGCGGTTCCTGACTGTAGCGCCTAGAACTGCTCGGCCACCCCGGCCGGCGATGCTGTAGTACACAGAGAAGTTGCAGCATTAGAAAATTGTAGCGAAATGCAGGAAGATCTGCAGCGGATAGGCACTCGGTGCAGGGAGTGGCAACTGACCCTTAACATAGACAAATGTAATGTATTGCGAGTACATAGAAAGAAGGATCCTTTATTGCATGATTATATGATAGCGGAACAAACACTGGTAGCAGTTACTTCTGTAAAATATCTGGGAGTATGCGCTGCGGAACGATTTGAAGTGGAATGATCATATAAAATTAATTGTTGGTAAGTCGGGTGCCAGGTTGAGATTCATTGGGAGAGTCCTTAGAAAATGTAGCCCATCAACAAAGGAGGTGGTTTACAAAACACTCGTTCGACCTACACTTGAGTATTGCTCATCAATGTGGGATCCGTACCAGGTCGGGTTGACAGAGGAGATAGAGAAGATCCAAAGAAGAGCGGCGCGTTTCGTCACACGGCAATTTGGTAAGCGTGATGGCGTTACGGAGATGTTTAGCAAACTCAAGTGGCAGACTCTGCAAGAGAGGCGCTCTGCATCGCGGTGTAGCTTGCTGTCCAGGTTTCGAGAGGGTGCGTTTCTGGATGAGGTATCGAATATATTGCTTCCCCCTACTTATACCTCCCGAGGAGATCACGAGTGTAAAATTAGAGAGATTCGAGCGCGCACGGAGTCTTTCAGACAGTCGTTCTTCCCGCGAACCATACGCGACTGGAACAGAAAAGGGAGGTAATGACAGTGGCACGTAAAGTGCCCTCCGCCACTCACCGTTGGGTGGCTTGCCGAGTATAAACGTAGATGTAAATGTAGATGCAGAACAACATGGAAACAGAGCAGCTGAGCGGCATTTCGGTCCTCTAACACTAGAAAAAAAATCATTCGCGATTGGCGGGCTAGTAAAGCAGAAGTAAAAAATACGAGGAAGACTAAATGTGCAAATCAAGATGGCCATCTGAATTAATACAAAAATGATTCAAATACACGCTCGTAAACTAGCGTTAAGTGAAACTTAACAGAGTAGTTGGTTGGTGGTACAGGTTTAAGAAGCATCAGGGACTCTGCATGAGAACCAAGACCAAACTATCTCAGAAAATGCCACAAGAGTATGAAGAGAAAATCTTTCCATCACTTTATCATTCAACATTGAAAGAAAATCTGTATGGAGCTAAGCCAGATAGCGAATGTGGACCAACTCCTCAGACATTTGATGTGTCGAGTAACAAAACTGTTTCCATGAAAGGTGCAGAAACTGTAACTACAGAAACAAGGAAACGTGCAAAAATGCACTACACTGTTGAGCTTTCATGTTGTGCTGACATTACTAAACAATCCTATGATCATTTCCGAGCGAAAAACAGTGCCAAAAGCTTCTGAAATACCACCAGATGTTGTTGCTCACGTACATAACAATGGCTGGTCGGACGAGGCTGGTAGTAAGTTATGGATTAACAGAGTGTGGAAGAGAAGGAAAGGTGCTTTACTGAAGAAGAGTTCCCTCCTTGTGTTAGATCAGTTTAGTAGTCATCTGAAAAATTCTGTGAAAGAGAAAATGAGACAGGGAAATACAGAGATTGCTGTTATTCCGGGACGACTTACTTCACAATTGCAACCTCTTGATGTCTCGATAAATAAACCATTTAAATTGTATATGAGAAAAGAATGTAGCAAATGGATGATGGATGAAACCCAACATGAATTCATGCCGAAGGGAGCTTTAAAAAGACTTACAACGAAACAAGTGTGTCAGTGGATGAAACAGTCGTGGTCTTGAGTGAGAGAAGATATTGTTGTTCAATGTTTGAAGAAGTATGGCATAAGTAACGCTCTTGATGACAGTGAAGACCACCTTACATATGGAGAGGACAACGATGACAAAGAAGAAGAATAACAAAGGGTTCAGATGATGATTTTCAAGGATTTTAAACGTCAGTTCGATTTTATAAATTAAGAATTTTTTTTAGTCTGGCTCTGCAACCTAATAATAAAAATAGTAAAAATTGTTATTTTTTAAAAAAACTGTTAAAAATGAAGGTGCACCTTGTTGTCCATAGCGTCTTATCGTCCATATGGAAGTCCATTCCATGATCAAACGACGGTATGTTTGTGCAATTCTTCTGCGAGAACGATTTCTTAAACGCGAAATTTACGACATCGGCTTTCTTTTCGCTATTTTCAACTGCCACACAGACTGGTCAACAAGTGACTGGATGGAAGCCTTACAACCACTCAGCGATTTTACACAGGACCAGGATGTCCTCGGGTTCTCTGCCAGACTTTTGATGAAATGTGACGGTGGTAGTTGTATGCTTCGTGCTGAGCTTAATATCTGCAGCATAGTGCCCAGAGTCGATCGCGGTCCTCTGGTTTGGAGCCGTGTGGAGGGTCTAAACCAGAGGCTCAGACGACTCTGCGACTATAATGTTTGCAAATTCATCGACCTCCGTTATTGGGTGGAGAACTGTAGGGCCCCCCTAGACAGGTCAGGCGTGCACTACACACCGGAAGCAGCTACTAGGGTAGCAGAGTACGTGTGGCGTGCACACGGGGTTTTTTTAGGTTAGAGGGACCCCCCCTTGGGCGAAACGATAAAATACCTGACGGCTTACCAGAGAGGACATTAACATCGTTGATAAAGAACGTCCGTCCTCAGAGACCAAAAACAGGAAAAGTTAACTTAATATTGGTAAACTGCAGAAGTATCCAGGGCAAGGTTCCTGAATTAGTATCTCTTATTGAAGGAAATAGTGCGCATATAGTATTAGGAACGGAAAGTTGGTTAAAACCGGAAGTGAACAGTAACGAAATCCTAGATACAGAATGGAATATATACCGCAAGGATAGGATAAACGCCAATGGTGGAGGAGTATTTATAGCAGTAAAGAATTCAATAATATCCAGTGAAGTTATTAGCGAATGCGAATGTGAAATAATCTGGGTTAAGTTAAGTATCAAAGGTGGGTCAGATATGATAGTCGGATGCTTCTATAGACCACCTGCATCAGCAACCGTAGTAGTTGAGCGCCTCAGAGAGAACCTGCAGAACGTCGTGAAGAAGTTTCGTGATCATACTATTGTAATAGGGGGAGACTTCAATCTACCAGGTATAGAATGGGTTAGTCACACAATCAGAACTGGAGCCAGGGACAGAGACTCTTGTGACATTATCCTGACTGCCTTGTCCGAGAATTACTTCGAGCAGATAGTTAGAGAACCAACTCGTGAAGCTAACGTTTTAGACCTCATAGCAACAAATAGACCGGAACTTTTCGACTCCGTGAATGTAGAAGAGGGTATCAGTGATCATAAGTCAGTGGTTGCATCAATGACTACAAGTGTAATAAGAAATGCCAAGAAAGGAAGGAAAATATATTTGCTTAACAAGAGTGATAGGGCACAAATCGCAGAATATCTGAGTGACCACCATCAAACGTTCATTTCTGAGGAAGAGGATGTGGAACAAAAATGGAAAAAATTCAGGAACATCGTCCAGTACGCCTTAGATAAGTTCGTACCGACTAAGGTCCAAAGCGAGGGGAAAGATCCACCGTGGTATAACAATCATGTACGAAAGGTACTACGGAAACAAAGAAAGCTTCATCATAGGTTTAAGAGTAGTCGAATCATAGCTGATAAGGAAAAGCTGAACGAAGCGAAAAAGAGCGTAAAGAGAGCAATGAGAGAAGCATTCAACGAATTCGAACATAAAACTTTGGCAAACAATCTAAACAAGAACCCTAAAAAGTTTTGGTCATATGTAAAATCGGTAAGCGGATCTAAATCCCCTATTCAGTCACTCGTTGACCACGGTGGCACCGAAACAGAGGACGACCGAAGAAAGGCAGAAATACTGAATTCAGTGTTCCGAAACTGTTTCACTGCGGAAAATCGTAACACGGTCCCTGACTTCAGCCGTCGCACGGACGCCAAAATGGAAAATATTGAAATAAACGATATCGGAATTGAAAAACAACTGCTATCACTTAGTAGCGGAAAAGCATCCGGACCAGACGAGATACCTTTAAGATTCTACAGTGATAATGCTAAAGAACTTGCCCCCTTTCTATCAGCAATTTATCGTAGATCGCTGGAAGAACGTAAAGTACCTAGCGACTGGAAGAAAGCGCAGGTCGTTCCCATTTTCAAGAAGGGTCATAAATCAGATGCGAATAATTATAGGCCTATTTCGCTTACGTCAATCTGTTGTAGAATAATGGAACATGTTTTGTGTTCTCGTATTATGACGTTCTTAGATAATACAAATCTCCTTCATCATAACCAACATGGATTCCGCAAACAGAGATCATGTGAAACTCAGCTCGCCCTATTTGCCCAAGAAATTCACAGTGCCGTAGACACTGGCGAGCAGATTGATGCCGTATTCCTGGACTTCAGGAAGGCATTTGATACGGTTCCGCACTTACGTTTAGTGAAAAAAATACGAGCTTACGGAATATCGGACCAGGTTTGTGATTGGATTCAGGATTTCCTAGAAGAAAGAACACAACATGTCATTCTTAACGGTTCAAAATCTGCAGATGTAGAGGTAATTTCGGGAGTACCGCAGGGAAGCGTGATAGGACCTTTATTGTTTACAATATACATAAATGACTTAGTTGACAACATCGGTAGCTCCGTGAGGCTATTTGCAGATGACACGGTTGTCTACAAGAAAGTAGCAACATCAGAAGACTCGTACGTACTCCAGGAGGACCTGCAGAGGATTAATGCATGGTGCGACAGCTGGCAGCTTTCCCTAAACGTAGATAAATGTAATATAATGCGCATACATAGGGGCAGAAATCCATTCCAGTACGATTATGCCATAGGTGGTAAATCATTGGAAGCGGTAACGACCGTAAAATACTTAGGAGTTACTATCCGGAGCGATCTGAAGTGGAATGATCACATAAAACAAATAGTGGGAAAAGCAGGCGCCAGGTTGAGATTCATAGGAAGAATTTTAAGAAAATGTGACTCATCGACGAAAGAAGTAGCTTACAAAACGCTTGTTCGTCCTATTCTTGAGTATTGCTCATCAGTATGGGACCCTTACCAGGTTGGATTAATAGAAGAGATAGACATGATCCAGCGAAAAGCAGCGCGATTCGTCATGGGGACATTTAGTCAGCGCGAGAGCGTTACGGAGATGCTGAACAAGCTCCAGTGGCGGACACTTCAAGAAAGGCGTTACGCAATACGGAGAGGTTTATTATCGAAATTACGAGGGAGCACATTCCGGGAAGAGATGGGCAACATATTACTACCGCCCACATATATCTCGCGTAATGATCACAACGAAAAGATCCGAGAAATTAGAGCAAATACGGAGACTTACAAGCAGTCGTTCTTCCCACGCACAATTCGTGAATGGAACAAGGAAGGGGGGATCAGATAGTGGTACAATAAGTACCCTCCGCCACACACCGTAAGGTGGCTCGCGGAGTATAGATGTAGATGTAGATGTAGATCTTTTCACAGGCGCACGAACCTCTACTAGCCATTGCTTGTCGTCAGTTGCGCGTTCTCCTTTGAGCCTCTGCTTCCTCAGCATTTTACGAATCTTGTTATTAAATCATGATGAGTCCTTTCCGTCCTTAACCCACTTACTAGGCACATCATTCTCCAGACCACGATTTTAAAGCTGCTTAAACTTTGCCCGTAATTCTTCTATGTCCACCTTACTACAAGATCTACGATATTTCCATTGCGTGTGGGCTGCCAATCTAGCTGCTCAATACAGTTTTCAAAAAACATGTTCAAAAGTCATTCGCAAGACTGTCTGTGGCCCTGCAAAGAATCCACTGACCTACCAGTCGATACTCGGTAGGTTAAAGTCGCCTCCAACTAGTATTGCATAATCTGGGTATTTTACGCGCTACTGACCGTAGACTTTCTTTGGATGACTCTAAGACTGTCACAGCAGAATCGAGTGGCCGGTAAAAGCATCCAACAATTAACATGGTTTCCCCTACACCTGTCATACGAGACCAGATAACTTCATTGTCATACTCAACTTCGACCTCAATAGAGACAATACTTTTTTCAACTACAACGAACAGCCCCCCCCCCCCCCCCCCCCTATGGCCTCTAATGTGTCTTTCCGATATACGTTCCGTGACTCGCTAAATAACTCAGAACTTTCCATTTCGGCTGTCAGCCACTTCTCGGTCCCGAGTTTAATCTGAGCGCGAGAACGTTCCTGGACGGCAGTAAATTCTGGAACCTTGTTACGAATACTTCGACAATTTACTTATGCAATTTTGACAGTCGAAGTATCTTTACTCTGAACGCAGTCTGACTTCCCTTGCTGCCTATCGACTGACGAGTGTTCAACGGAGTACCTCAAATAACAGCCTAGCCTAAAAAAGGATCATGTGCACTCCACAAGTGCTCTGCTACCCGAGTAGCTGCTTCCTCCGTGTAGTGTGTCCCTGATCTGTCGAGGGGAGTCCTACAAAACCTCAACTGACAATGCAGGTCTAGAAATCTGAGACCGTCAACTCGGCTCCGCCAGCCACTTGCATGAACTGAGGATGGACTCAGAACCCATGCGACAGGTGTCCTTTGTGCCTACGTGAGCCACGACTTGCAGACGACTGTACTTTGCACGCTTGATAGCCACAGGCAAATCCGCCCCCACATCTCGGATGACGCCCTCTGGCAGACATGCTGAGTACACGTTGGCTTTCTTTCGGGCCCTGGACGCTGTCTGCCTAAAGGGCTCCATAACGCGACTAGCGTTGGAATTCTCAACAACTACTGAGCCCTTCCCCCCGTGTGCCTGCACGGACTTTGCTGAAGGAGCGGCCACCTGTCCACTCACCGGGTGAATGAGCGAAGCCAGACAGCCGGTCTCCACACTGGCCCTCCGCCTCGAGCGGCGCCAACGCATTATCACCCGCCACTCACTCTGCAGATTCATCGCGTCGGACACACTAGGAGGTGCCTCCGCAGCAGAGCCCTTGGTTGAAACAAGCGACACCTGAGGTGTCCCATGCGATGCACCAGATTCTCTGCCACCGCTACACCCCGAGATAACAGCCTAAAGATGACTGCCCGTAACCAAAATCACATTCTGCTGTTCATGAACCTACCCATCTCACCAAGATCACCAGAAGAAGTAGATTATAAAGGCAGACAGAATCCTAGATATGCAACTTGCTACCCTCCTGACGTGTCACCAATGGCCGCTGATTCCTCAATGAGCTATGTAGCCGGCTATTACGAGAAATGAAAACTGTGCTCCAGACTAAATCAGTTTACACTTACAAAATGCGAACTTACACTTCTTAAACAGAAAAACACGAACGAAATTTAAGAAATATATTACGAGGAAAGCACAAGAAACGCCTATTGCAAATTGTGATTCACATAATGTGTTTACTGAACTGAAAACTTTCATTATTAAAAACTGTGTAATAAAAACGGACTGAACGACGCCAGTTTAGAAGTTATTATTCAGCAACAGAACACATATGTCAAGAGGAGTCGTAATGTATAGTTTCACTCTTGTCATTACTAGTGAGACACCATAGGGGTTTGCCGGCCGGAGTGGCCGAGCGGTTCTAGGCGCTACAGTCGGGAACCGCGCGACCGCTGCGGTCGCAGGTTCGAATCCTGCCTCGGGCATGGATGTGTGTGATGACCTTAGGTTAGTTACGTTTAAGTAGTTCTAAGTTCTAGGGGACTGATGACCTCAGAAGTTAAGTCCCATAGTACCCAGTCATTTGAACCATTTTTGAACCATAGGGGTTTCATGACCCTAGTAGCATTCAGTCCCCATGTATGTATGTTTCTATCGTACGCATAATTCATTACGTTATTCCTCTCATTTTTTTATTTGCCTTTGTGTACACAAGTGTAAGGTCCCTCAATTCTCATAAATTAATGTTAGTGTAAGAGAAATAGTGTCATACCCGAATGCGACAATACGTCTCGCTCTGGTACAGCTACCAGACAGTGGCGTCACGCGGAAACGCCCTATCACTGCTGAATACTTTAATCCAACTGTTTGTATAGTAACCTTGGCAGTGGCAATCACCAAATCCGAGGTCGTCAGCTCTGCGTGCGTCAAAGCAGTACCCACCCACGACTGGCCTAGCTCCCTGATGTGCTCGCCATTTAGAACGATCCCGGGGACGCATTTGGTTTGATCAAAGTACCACCGACAGGGCGGTGTATCTACAAAAGAATTTTAGACATAGGATGTAAGGAGAAGGAGTGACCAATTTGTCATGAACTGAAACTAAAAACGTCTAAACTGATATTTATTTGCAGTTGGCGACTGTTTTGTTTTACATAACGACCTTCAGCCCAAAACACTCAGAGAATTTGCAACGCTGGTAAAATCTTTTACCATGCATCAGTCAAATGTGTGAAGTAAACCCCGAGTTCTGCGAGCAGAAACCTTCTCGAGAGTGGCTTGTATCCGAGGCAACATGTTCCACGTTCGAGGCAGGAGAAAAATTTGTAGACAACAAGCCAACATGTGCGCTGCACTCATCAGTAGAGCACTGCTGTCTTCATGGATACGTCTCTTAACTTTTCAGGCTGATATTCCTTGATTTATTGAAAATTCGGAACCCGTTACCATCCATCAAACACTGGATGTCTTCGGGAATTGTGCGGGGTTTAATGATTGTGCAGATTTAGAGAGACAATATTCTTTGAGTGTCTACGTCCTTGTGTTGGAGCAATAGGACACGATTTTGAAAGAGAAAACAATTTTCGACCGCACAAGGCTTGTTTTGAGGAGGAATACCTTCAAAAACAAACAATCTAGTCCGTGAAACGGTCAGCTCGATCTTCCAATCTGAATAACAAGAGCAGGCTTGGAATGCTCTCTGTAGGCTTGTGGCTGCTCGCAATCGTCTGACCGTTAGTGCACTAAGCACAGGTTTACAACAAGAATGGCCTTCACCTTGTCATAGATTTTAGCATTAACACGATGACATCACTATACTACTATGTGCTACACTGTCGCTTGGGGTAATTAAACTCTATATTGGCGTTAATTAATACTGCGCCAGGCTGACATTCATTTCGTACGTTTGAAACGTATTCCAAGTATGAAATGGTATTTTACTGTTTTATTAAAGATGCATCGCGTGTTGTGCACCACAGCGTTTTGGGTCAATGGCGTTTTTCATCCTCTCTTGATTCATGGAAACCAGTGCTTTTCAGTAGCTTTGCATATTCGACTTACTCATTCTGAATTAGTCTGTTTGCTTTTTCGGTTAGTCTAATTCCTAAGCAAGCTACACAACTGCATTCCTACCTCACACGTAAGATTCGCTCGAGATTTTCTCACGTCATTCTATGCTTCTTATAATTTAATTTCGCTATACCGACGGTATGCTGTCCTGCCTTAATTATTTCCTTCTTTATTATACAGTATTCAACTCTTCATCAGCTGAACTTCTCTGGACGCTTTTGCATACGCCATTGGTCACTGTCTCCTAAAATTCCCATTTCGTCTCACTGTATCATAAATTTTCAATATTCCATTTTTTCATTAACTGCTTTTTCCTTATCTCCTTCAATTTCAGCCTGCTGTTCATCTGTGCGCGGTTATGGGCTGAATACCAGGTCTGAATGTGGTCTGTACTGGGTATGCTTTGCAGTCGGTTGTCTCCTGGTCTTTTCCAAGTATAACCTTCTTCTCTCGTCACTCTGAAAGGGGCAGTTTGCTGCAATAGTGATTGTTTGATGCAGCTCTTCGCTCAAGCCTATCCTATGCAAGATTCTTCATCTCTGATTAACTAGTGCAATATACATCCACTGGGATCTGCTTTATCTAGACAAATCTTGGTCTCTCTCTGCGACTTTTACTTCCTACACTCCGTTACCAAATTGAAAATTTCTTGGTGCCTCGTGATGTGTCGTATAAAAGAACCATTCTTCTGGTCAAGCTGCGCCATAAATTTGTTTTGTTCCTTAGTCCATCCAGAATCTCTTCATTAGTTACAGAATGTGTCAGTCTAAACATCAGCATTCTCCTATAGCATCAAGTTTCAAGAACTTCTAATCTCTTCTTATCTCAACTGTTTATTTTACGTATTTCTCTTCCGTACTAGACTGCATTTGAATTTACACTGAAGCTTCACAAATTTTTCTTTGGTAAAAAACGATGTTCTTGGTATTGCCAGTCCGCATTGTTCAGCTTACTTCTGCCATTGTCAATTTTCTGCCACTGAAAATAGCAAAACTCATCTACTTCTAGTTTCTCATATTCTAATCTACACTACTGGTCATTAAAAATTGCTACACCACGAAGATGACGTGTTACAGACGCGAAATTTAACCGACAGGAAGAAGATGCCGTGATACGCAAATGATTAGCTTTTCAGAGCATTCACACAAGGTTGGCGCCGGTGGTGACACCTACAAAGTGCTGACATGAGGAAAGTTTCCAACCGATTTCTCATACACAAACAGCAGTTGACCGGCGTTGCCTGGTGAAACGGTGTTGTGATGCCTCGTGTAAGGAGGAGAAACGCGTACCATCACGTTTCCGACTTTGATAAAGGTCGGATTGTAGCTTACCGCGATTGCGGTTTATCGTATCGCGACATTGCTGCTCGCGTTGGTCGAGATCCAATGACTGTCAGCAGAATATGGAATTGGTGGGCTCAGGAGGGTGTTACGGAACGCCGTGCTGGATCCCAACGGCCTCGTATCACTAGCAGTCGAGATGACAGGCATCTTATCCGCATGGCTGTAACGGATCGTGCAGCCACGTCTCGATCCCTGAATCAACAGATGGGGACGTTTGCAAGACAACAACCATCTGCACGAACAGTTCGACGACGTTTGCAGCAGTACGGACTACCAGCGCGGAGACCATGGCTGCGGTTACCCTTGACGCTGTATCACATACAGAAGCGCCTGCGATGGTGTACTCAACGACGAACCTGGGTGCACGAATGGAAAAACGTCATTTTTTCGGATGAATCCAGGTTCTGTTTACAGCATCATGATGGTCGCATCCGTGTTTGGCGACATCGCGGTACATACATTGGAAGCGTGTATTAGTCATCGCCATACTGGCGTATCATCCGGCGTGATGGTATGGGGTGCTATTGGTTACACGTCTCGGTCACCTCTTGTTCGCATTGACGGCACTTTGAACAGTGGACGATACATTTCAGATGTGTTACGACCCGGGGCTCTACCCTTCATTCGATCCCTGCGAAACCCTACATTTCAGCAGGATAATGCACGACCGCATGTTGCAGGTCCTGTACGGGCCTTTCTGGATACAGAAAATGTTCGACTGCTGTCCTGGCCAGCACATTCTCCAGATATCTCACCAATTGAAAACGTTTAGTCAATGGTGGCCGAGCAACTGGCTCGTCACAATAAGCCAGTCACTACTCTTGATTAACTGTGGTATCGTGTTGAAGCAGCATGGGTAACTGTACTTGTACACGCCATCCAAGCTCTGTTTGACTCAATGTGCAGGAGTGTCAAGGCCGTTATTACGGCCAGAGGTGGTTGTTCTGGGTACTAATTTGTCAGGTTCTATGCACCCAAATTGCGTGAAAATGTAATCACATGTCAGTTCTAGTATAATATATTTGTCGAATGAATACGCGTTTATCATCTGCATTTCTTCTTGGTGTAGCAATTTTAATGGCCAGTAGTGTAATTCCCTCAGCATCGGTTGATTTATTATCCATTATTCTCGTTTTATTTTTTATGTTCTTCTTGTAACTTGCCTTAAAGACACTGTCTATTCTAGGCAACTGTCTTCCAAGTTCTTTGCGGTCTCTGACAGAATTACCGTGTCATTGGCAGACCTCAAAGTCTTTATTTCTTCTCTCAGAAGTTTAATTTGCTTTCCAAATGCCTCCCGTTGTGCTCTCGTGTTTCACGAGTCCTGGAAACGGCAGGTTGTAGCGACGCCGCGGCTGGTGCCAGCGCAGTAGAGGCGGCGTGGCCGCGTTCCAGCTGGCCAGCAGCGGCTGTCGCCGGTCCACGCCTCGCGGCTCCGCGGCCTTGAATGGTGACCGGTTGGCGAAAGTAGCCCGCTGCCGCATACCGCCGCACCGCTACCGAGAAATCTTCGACTTCGCTAGAGTTCACTGTGGTAAGGCGACGGCTTCCAGACACTCCGCCCACCACTCACAGCTGCTCCTATTGCGTCTTCAGGTGCCCAATAAAATGAAAGTAATCATCCCCCTAAAGTTGGTTCCATACTAACGAGCTTGAAGGAAAAAAGGTCGCGGTTCTCCAACACTAGAATGCTATAGTTGGAGTCGAGGACGATGGCGGTCGAATTTAGAATTGTTCTGCACACCTACGTCAAGCATTCTCCGACAGCCAATAAGCGTTCAGTAGTGTTCTGAGCAGAAAAAATTCCGCTACCAGTCACAATAAATGGTTATTTATTCGTCACACGACCAGTTTCGGGCTTGTGCCCATCCTCAGGTGTTTATACATTCGTGTACATGTTTATATTGCTGGAGATCAAGAAAGATGAAACATCATTATTATAGTTACGATGTGGTGACAGTTTTTCCACTTAGTTGCACACTAGTTATCATTTTCACGTCCATATTTCAGTTATATAAAGTTTAGCTGTATATTTCACTATTACAACGTGCACTCGTGAAATACGCTGTGTTTATCTACAAACTGACTGGTAACGGAAATTTTTCTACACCCTATAAAGGAACAGTCACGGAGTTTAACAGTATCCACTATGGATAAAATTCATTTAGCGTTCTGAGCTCCCTGCTGTGAATGTGGTAGCCAATGCGAGCACTAAACGTGGTCGTAGCGAATTATTACGTAACTTGTTATTCCATTTCTTGCTAGTTGTCATGGCTGATTGTGGTGGTAAGCGACGAAGTCTAGAAAAGCAAGTGAGAGAAATAATTTGCAGGATACTCTCTTTCATGAAGCTCAAAGCACCTGTGTGCGCGTACCGCCATCGTTCGTGGATCGGACTATAAACGTTAAAAGTTTAAAACAATAAAAAAAGTATTGTAGTTAAAACAATGTGCTTGTCTTGAGGCAGTACAACTGACGGCATGCAAATACTCGGACTGCATTCGTCTAGTATTTGAGAAGGCGCGCACTCAGTGACTTCCAAGCACACATTATTTAAAACCTTTATGAAACGTTTTCTCGTTAACATCTCCCACAAAATGATAAAAGGAGAAAAACTAAATCATAAAAGGGAAAAATACTTTATCGCTTACTACATTTTCGCTGTTCATGCAGTAAAACTTCAGCATGACGTTTTAATTTATTACTTCTTTTCTGGCGACTTTATTTGCAACACTGTTTTCAAATAGTATCAACATATAGCATTTAATGTATGTGCCAAATCATATCATTGTACGACACATAGTTCAGGAGATATGTCATCACAGACATTTACACTGAAGCGCCAGATGAATTGGTGTAAGCATGCGTATTCAAATACAGAGATATGTAAACATGCAGAATACGGCGCTGAGGTCGGCAACGCCTACGTTAAGACAACAAGTGTCTGGCGCAGTTTTAGTTCGGTTACTGCTGCTGCAATGGCGGTTTATCAAGATTTAAGTGAGTTTAAACGTGGTGTGGTAGTCGGCGCACGAGCGATGGAACACAGCATCTCCGAGATGAGATGAAGTACGGATTTTCCCGTACGACCCTTTCGCAAGTGTACCGTGAATATCAGGAATCCGGTAAAACATCAAATTTCCGACATTGCTGCGGCCGGAGAAAGATCCTGCAAGAAAGGGACCAATGGCGACTGAAGATAATCGTTCAATGTTACACAACCGCAGTCCTTCCGCATATTACTGCAGATTTCAATGCTGGGTCATCAACAAGTATCAGTGTGCGAACATTCAACGAAATATCATCGATATGAGCTTTCGGAGCCGAAGGCCAACTCGTGTACGCTTGAAGACTGCACGACACAAAGCTTTACGCCTTGCCTGGGCCCGTCAGCACCAACACTGGACTGTTGATGACTGGAAACATGTCGCGCGGTCGGACGAGTTTCGTTTCAAATTGTATCGAGCGGACGAACGTGTACGGGTACGGATACAATCTCATGAATCCATGGACCCGTCATGTCAGCAGGGGACTGTTCAAGCTGGTGGATGCTGTGTAATGGTATGGGGCGTGTGCATTTGGAGTGATAATGGACCCCTGACACGTCTAGCTACGACTTTGATAGGTAACACGTACGTAAGCATCCTGTCTGATCACCTGCACCCATTCGTATCCACTGTGCATTCCGACGGACTTGGCAATCCCAGCAGGACAATGCAACACCCCACAAGTCCATAATTGCTACAAAGTGGCTCCAGGAACACTCTTCTGAGTTTAAACACTTCCGCTGGCCGCCAAATTCCCCAGACATGAACATTATTGAGCATATCTGGGATGCCTTGCAACGTGCTATTCAGAAGATATCTTCACCTCCTCGTACTCTTACGGATTTATGGACAGCCCTGCAGGATTCATGGTGTCAATTGCCTCTAGCATTAGTCCAGACACAAGTCGAGTCCATGCCACGTCCTGCTCCGGTACTTCTGAGTGCTCGCGGGGGCCCTATACGATATTAGGCAGGTGTACCAGTTTCTTTGGCTCTTCACTGTAGATGCGTGAAAAACTAGCTTCTGCTTAAAACGGCGCACAGTGAAACTTCAACATCGGCGTGACGACTTAGAAACTTTTTCTCGTTTACATGCTTAACGCCAAATGTTTAACACATTAACTCATATGTAAAGTAATGAGACCTTCGAAGCTGTTTTACAAATTTGAGTTTGATTCTTTAATGAATTAGGGCTTGATTGGTACTTACTAACTACGGTCGCATTGCAGGTAATATAGCATCATCTAATTTATTACGATACTAATTTATTACGATACTAATTTATTACTATGATCAGCTCATTCGAGCCATTATAAGTAGACCTAGAGTTTAATTGGATCGGAGCCGTGGTGTAACTTGACATTTATTCAGGCATATAAAGATTTGTCAGAGACAAAAGACATAAAACAAGAACGTAGGGACTCCAGAAAGTAAGTTGCACATGTCGTCCCACACTAAAATCAGTGGGCAACAAGTGTGGCGTACTGTCGTTGGAGTACGAATAACAGATGCATTACAGTGTGCGACTGAAATGGCACAGCAACCGGAAACGTACTCCAAAGTTGAAGTACGCGGGACAGTATGATTTATGTGGAAAAAACTTCTAAACTGCACACAGATTCACCGTGAAATTTCGGCGGTGTATGGACCAAATGCAGTATTGCGTCCAGCGGTAGCGAAATGGTTCCAATAGTTTGACCATCCGATTTCCAGATTTCCAACGAGCTGAAAAGAACATCTGGGAGGAGGGGAGATTTTTTCCAACTCTCAACGATGAGGGGGTCCACAAAGCGGTTCTGGGATGGCTCCGCAACCAAGGAGGGGATTTATATTGTCGAGAAACTGAACGTTTGGTAGAACCATAGCGAGTGGTAGAACGCTGTGACCGTTGTCTTGGTGACTCTGCTGAAAAACCGTGTCATGGTTCTATGTCTCTTTAAATGCAATGCAACATTCAACGAAACTTACTTGGCCTATCATAACAAAGTGTAATTTACTTTTTAAAGTATTTTCGTAAAAAAATTTTTTAGAAAAAGGTATTTAGGGCATAACCTTTGAACTGTCTTACTCTACCATATAACCACAAGCCTCCCAATGTCAAATATTGTATTTTGGTCTACAATTATTGAGTCACACTACGTTGTGTTATAACATACGTCATCGCCTCACACCGCAATACGCAATCTGGCGGAGTGTCATAGAACTTTGCAAATTTGCACTCGCGTCTCATTTAATTTCACTGTTTGCAGCAAGTCTATTCTTCTTTAATTAGCGGTCTTAGTATTTCAATTGGCAAAATTTGATTTTCCATCAAAAAAGTGGTTATCCCGTACGCATGCTGTAGTAGTACTAGCAGCAAGCGCGTACGGTAGTACTACTACAGGACGCGTAAGGGATAACCACTTTTTTGATGGAAAATCAAATTTTGCCAATTGAAATACTAAGACCGCTATTCAGTTCTAGTTTCAACGCTGATTAACCTCTGTCCATTATCGTTTCTCTAAATTAATAATTACTATGCCAGAAACCTATTTTGAACTTTGACCAACTTTGGAACAACTTTAATTCTTTAGGACGCGTAGACATGGGCACTGAGTTCTAGATTGTTTCTACATCCAACAAATCACAATGAAACAATCTGAATTATTGTACGTCATCTCACCCAGCGTAGTAGCGACTCGGATGGTGTCATCAAAAGGGATGTGCTGATCGTTATTCCACACAGAGAAGACGTCAAAACACAGTCCAAAAACGCCGTAATGCACCCCAGAAAGTTACATTCTGCGGGGAAATGCTGCAAAAGGACATAGTTGCACTAAAATTATTTTCTCTGTGTAAAAGTAAAGAAAGGCAAGAATTCTACGTATTTAGATATTTCGCAGGAGTTTCACAGTTTCATCGCTAAGCAAAATGGCAAGCCTTGACGGTGAGGCCTATTTAAACTGCTGTATACATATAGCCTTCCTCCCTTCAAAGTATCTGTTCTTTGTACATCAACTCTCATTCAAATTAAAAATACGTCACTGTTTCTAAATTTGCGGACTGTCGAAACTAACTGCACGGGCATAACTGATACCATATTTCCGCAAGTAGCAGCAACAGAACAAAGCTGCGCAGAGACTTGTCGCTGGTTGATACTGTGCTATAATCATCAATGAGATTTGAAATGCACGAACAGGCTCAAACATACCCTTCCCCCTGTTCTCTACCCGATCATTGATATTTTAGGGCCAATAAAAGGTAGGAAATTGAAAGTATAGAGGAAGTTTAAGGTTTAGCGGCCCTTGGGCAACGGTATCGCTAGAGAAGAAGTACGTGTGTGTGTTTTGGGATCTTATGAGCACCCAAAGGCGAGTTATCAGCGCCCTGACATTTATTATAACAAACGAATGTGGATAAGAACTAAAATTGTCATATACGCGTGCACTCGAAATGACCTATCACTCTATCGCACAGGCACTCTCACATGCACTAAAACCAATGAGGGGGGAAGATAGCTAATCAGGAAAGTAAAACAGAGGGGAAACAAAACACGGAAGAGCTAAAAGAATAACATACGGAAATATGACCGGCTGACCACTTACAAAAAACCTGGGTGAGCCAGCCACCCTGTTGACACATTAAAAACATCTCCCCAAACTCTTGTTAAAAACGTGGGACAATTCACAAAACTTTAAAACACGAACCACATTCGTTTGATCGTTACATAAAATAGACTGCAGATCCGCCGGCAAATCCGCTGCAGTCCGCTGGTCGGCAAATAAAATGCAGACCAATAAAATGTGGCGCACCGTGATCTGCATTCCATTAGCATCACACATCGGAGGGTCCTCTCGCCGGAGTACAAAATCCATGCGTCATAGGGCCGTGGCCGATGCGAAGACGAGTAAGAAGGACCTCGTCCCGTCGACGTGGCTGGGAGGAAGTACGCCACGGCCAAGTTGTGGGCTTGACGACACGGAGATTGTTGTCAATCACTTCTAGCCACTCATCTTCCCATCGACACAGGACTTTATACCTCAAAGGCGAGGTGACACCATCCAGGAGGATAGTACACCGAATTTCGGATCGGTGGAGTATAGGGAGGGAAACTGGAGGCATAGGACCTACACTTCAGAGGAACCATCTCGGCGATAGCCATAATCGATTTAAGGAATCACAAAAATCAAATCAAATGGTTCAAATGGCACTGAGCACTATGTGATTTAACATCTGAGGTCATCAGTCCCCTGGAACTCGGAACTACTTAAACCTAACTAACCTAAGGACATCGCACACATACATGCCCGAGGAGGGATTCGAACCTGCGACCGTAGCGGTCGCGCGGTTCCAGACTGAAGCGCCTAGAACCGCTCGGCTACTGCTGCCGGCTCACAAAAATCCTAAACCATGATGGACGTAGGGGGTTTTGAATCGCTGTCCTCCGAAGGTGACTCTAGGGTCTTAGACACTTCGCCACCTAGTTAGATTAGAGCAGTAACGTCGGTATTCTCTATACGTCGGTATTCTCTATACCAGAACAGGCGCAGTACACAAAAGTGCTCACGTGCAGCTAGAACAATCTAGGCCCTGAGGAAGACTGGTGCAACACGGTGGAAGCTCTGGTTAGTTCAGCATTTTCCGTAGTTTACATCATAATGCGGTAACATACCTCACGTGATTACGTTTCACTTATGCCAATTAAGGATAGTATAGGACTCCTAAAACTGGATGTATACCACGTTCTGTGAATATGTAGATGTAATATGAGGGGCAGATCAGTTAACATGACACATCTGCATCGTGCACTATGCAGGAGCCAAACAAATCTCATGTCGCAGGGCACTACCTGGAGCTGATATAGACAAGACCAGGATCGTAGTAGAGTTCTAGGACTACGTAAATAATAACATTATTGGAAACGTAATGAACAGTAAGGAAACTTACCGTTTCGGCAATGTTTGAGCTCCAGCATTCGCAGGTCCCTCATTCACCACAATCGAAGTCACCGAAGAGATGAACTTTCTAGCAACAATGGCCTGACGCCGGAAAACAAATGCGCGTAGCAGCCGCCTGGAATTGAACTATGGTGTACTGTTGCATAGCAACGGCCGTACTATAGGGGCGCTCTTAAGTTGGCTGCTGCGTTCGAGAACAGGGTCAGCTAAACAATTCGCTTCGAGTCGCAGAAGTGTGTGGACCTGCCTCAAGAAGCGGCAGCCGTTAGTGCTCACGTTTTATCGATACTACGTCATTTAGTGTTCCCGCCCTATCGATAAACTGTCATGTTTGATGGAAACATTGTACCATGGTTCTAGGTTTCTGCGAATCCTCCTACAGCGCCGCAACTGTCATCAGATGCAACTCTTCGAAACTCACTAGCTGAAGAGTTTGACTAAATCCACAAAGTTCTCAATCAAATGAAGTGCATCGAACAACCGAAAGTCTCACCATCTCATAACGACGAACATCGCGAAGGCCGACTGAGCCCAAGACAAACGTGGATATCGCCGAACAATGCAGCACAAAATCACGGTAAGAGAACGCTGACGAATTGATTGAACGATCCACCGGTGTACTGCCGGTTCTAACGGGCACAAAATTTTGCGATCAGACATCACCCTGACGAACTCCTGAGTCCCCCCCTGATGCGGGAGAGCGGGCTGTTCGAAGGCTTGGATATGCCCTTTTCAGCTATACGAGGTTTTACATGTATGCAGTTCGTTAGAAAAGTGTATTGTCATTATACGTAAATTACATTTTACACATTGGTGTATTTGGAGGTGCAGGCAGTTGACTTAGTTTTGTGTGTGCGTGTGTGTGTGTGTGATGTGTGTGTGTGTGTGTGTGTGTGTGCGCGCGCGCCTATGTGTGTTGTTTCATGGCTCTGGTCGTTCGTCAAAATGTGAATGTTGTGCTAAGTTTTGTATAATGTGTTCCATGGTGCGGGCGGTTTCTGGAAATACACTCCTGGAAATTGAAATAAGAACACCGTGAATTCATTGTCCCAGGAAGGGGAAACTTTATTGACACATTCCTGGGGTCAGATACATCACATGATCACACTGACAGAACCACAGGCACATAGACACAGGCAACAGAGCATGCACAATGTCGGCAGTAGTACAGTGTATATCCACCTTTCGCAGCAATGCAGGCTGCTATTCTCCCATGGAGACGATCGTAGAGATGCTGGATGTAGTCCTGTGGAACGGCTTGCCATGCCATTTCCACCTGGCGCCTCAGTTGGACCAGCGTTCGTGCTGGACGTGCAGACCGCGTGAGACGACGCTTCATCCAGTCCCAAACATGCTCAATGGGGGACAGATCCGGAGATCTTGCTGGCCAGGGTAGTTGACTTACACCTTCTAGAGCACGTTGGGTGGCACGGGATACATGCGGACGTGCATTGTCCTGTTGGAACAGCAAGTTCCCTTGCCGGTCTAGGAATGGTAGAACGATGGGTTCGATGACGGTTTGGATGTACCGTGCACTATTCAGTGTCCCCTCGACGATCACCAGTGGTGTACGGCCAGTGTAGGAGATCGCTCCCCACACCATGATGCCGGGTGTTGGCCCTGTGTGCCTCGGTCGTATGCAGTCCTGATTGTGGCGCTCACCTGCACGGCGCCAAACACGCATACGACCATCATTGGCACCAAGGCAGAAGCGACTCTCATCGCTGAAGACGACACGTCTCCATTCGTCCCTCCATTCACGCCTGTCGCGACACCACTGGAGGCGGGCTGCACGATGTTGGGGCGTGAGCGGAAGACGGCCTAACGGTGTGCGGGACTGTAGCCCAGCTTCATGGAGACGGTTGCGAATGGTCCTCGCCGATACCCCAGGAGCAACAGTGTCCCTAATTTGCTGGGAAGTGGCGGTGCGGTCCCCTACGGCACTGCGTAGGATCCTACGGTCTTGGCGTGCATCCGTGCGTCGCTGCGGTCCGGTCCCAGGTCAACGGGCACGTGCACCTTCCGCCGACCACTGGCGACAACATCGATGTACTGTGGAGACCTCACGCCCCACGTGTTGAGCAATTCGGCGGTACGTCCACCCGGCCTCCCGCATGCCCACTATACGCCCTCGCTCAAAGTCCGTCAACTGCACATACGGTTCACGTCCACGCTGTCGCGGCATGCTACCAGTGTTAAAGACTGCGATGGAGCTCCGTATGCCACGGCAAACTGGCTGACACTGACGGCGGCGGTGCACAAATGCTGCGCAGCTAGCGCCATTAGACGGCCAACACCGCGGTTCCTGGTGTTCCGCTGTGCCGTGCGTGTGATCATTGCTTGTACAGCCCTCTCGCAGTGTCCGGAGCAAGTATGGTGGGTCTGACACACCGGTGTCAATGTGTTCTTTTTTCCATTTCCAGGAGTGTATTTTCAATATGCTATGTGCCACTGTACAAGCTGGCACTGTGTATTTATGTCGGGGTATTCTTTTTGGCGGAGGTCTAGTTGTAATTAGATCTTCCACGTCAGGGCGTCTTTGTAGGATGTCTCTGCCATAATTTGCTCTTAGTCGGGTAAGTCTTATTTGTAGAGACTATTTTTGTGGTGCGGTATTTATCACTGAAAGGGGTTAGCGGGGGTAGTCAGTGCTGTAGAGTCGGCTTGCAACTGGTCTTGAGATGCCTCCTAGGGGTCCTGTGGCGTACTCTATTAATGCTCTAATGAATGTTTTATACTATGTATTGCCGTTTTGTTTTCGCATTCGTAGAGGTGTCCTTGGATTAGTCTTATTAGGTTTAGTCTGTTTCTTATTTTATCTACTAGGTGAGCCAAATGAGCGCTCCAGTTCATGTATTTGTCCAGGTGCACCCCCAGACACTTTGCTGTCCTGCTTAGTCTTAGTGTTGCGACCGATAGGATTGGTCGTATGTCTTCGTTTGGATGTGTTCGTTTTCTTTTCGCATTTCTATGTCTGAAAAGGATTGTTTGTGTTTAGTAGGATTTGTTTTTATTCTCCATTTTGCCATCCTTGTTTCTAATTTTCGGAGGTATGCCCTTGCCGTCCGATGTATTGCTGCTGTTTGTAGTCCGGTGCACCAGTGTGCGGTGTCGTCCACACGCATTGCAACCGTCTCGTCTGGTGTCGTGGCATTTGGTATGTCTGTAGTGTACAGAGTGTACAATAATGATGATAGTATTCCTCCTTGGGGGACTCCTTGCTTGTGGGGTTAGTCTCCTATGTGTTTTCTGCAGGTTCTGTTAATTACGTAAGCGTTTATTATCCTTATCATTCTGGTTGGTATTCCTAATTGCGACAGTTTGAACAGCGGTGCCACAGCTTATCAAAAGCACGCTCGATGTCTAGGAGCCGGCGGCTGTGGTCGAGCGGTTCTAGGCGCTTCAGTCTGGAACCGCGCGACCGCTACGGTCACAGGTTCGAATCCTGCCTCGGGTTCGCCTTCTTTGTGCGCGTAATCTATTATTACTCCATTGCTCAGGATGGCGTCTATTATGTCTTTGTTGCGGTGAATGCTCCGTTTCTTTTGTTACAACGCATTCGCCACACTTTATCTACTTTTAAGTCTTGAGTTATTTGTGAGTCTCCTCGTATTCCACGTCAAGTGGTATTCTGTTTATTACTACGCTAAATGCTGGCTGTTGGCATTGTTGGGGCCAGTCCCTTGTGTTCTATCTCGGGGGCAATTCCTTAACTATTGTTCTGGTATTCACGAACCTTCGGCGTTTCTGATTGAATTCGGCTTGCGATTCTCCACATTACTGTCCTGATGAATGTTTCACCGTATCTCGTCGTTCTGATTGATTTGGTGGCGTATCTGATGTCGGTAGTTTGTGTTGCGTGAGGTCTTCCAGAAGTTGTAACACATATGAAGTGACACATGTGGTGGTGACTTAACTCTTCGTGTCCGGTAGTGGGCTCCGAGTGTCGTTGGCTCGTCTTCAGCTGCCTGCTGATGCTGTTGGTGTCTGGAGTGATTCCGCTCTATCGTCCGGTTCTGGTGTCTCGTGGCGCGGTGGTAGGTTCCGACCGTCGGGCGTAGTCGGTCGCGAAGGTTCACAGTAGATTTTCCCGTTCCGCTCCACTATGTTCCATCCATTCTCCGAGGGTGGATGATGTGTTCTGTTGAGTGCGGTTCCTGAGCTGACGCCGACGCTCCATTGGCGAGCTTTCCTTGGCTTCATTGGCGGGCTTTCCTTGCTCCGCATGTCGAGCAATGCAAAGCATGAAAATAGTGTTCCTGTGGGGAAGAAAAGAAGAATCTTACCCCTATACGAATTGTCCTTGAGTGAGGTAGTGATTATATCCTGTGTCTTCTGCGAGAAAATTATTCTCGCAACAGGTCAGGCCAACTTGTTGGTCTGTGATAGGGTTGGTGGCCCAGGTCACGGACGAGTCGGTTGCGGGATTTTCCCGCCTTCTCGTAGAAGGACCTGGAAGTGATCCTAAACCTGTTCTTCAGGAGCGGGAAGCCTGTGCCCCGTACAGCACAAGAGTGGAGTATCCACTCGGAAGATGTACAGCGGTCTTCAGAGATCGGTTCTGGATCCTTTGCAGTGTTGCGTTGCGATGAGCGAATCTGCGCCCTTTCCCCACACCACAGCTGCGTATTCCAACACTGGTCGGGACAGTGTTAGGTACAGCGTGATGCCGTGTTGCGGCAGAGTGTCGACTGCGGGTTCAGCAGCGGGTATGAGGCGCCCAGGAGAGTCTTTAGTTGAGGATGATACCTAGGTACTTCGCCGTCTTGCTGCGTGGTATACAGAGTGGTCACGTCAATTGATCGTGACCGGGTCAAATATCTCGCGAAATAAGCATCAAACGAAAAAACTACATAGAACGAAACTTGTCTAGCTTGAAGGGGGAAACCAGATGGCGCTATGGTTGGCCCGCTAGATGGCGCTGCCATAGGTCAAACGGATATCAACTGCGTTTCTTTAAATACGAACCCCCATTTTTTATTACATATTCGTGTAGTACATAAAGAAATATGCATGTTTTAGTTGGACCACTTTTTTCTCGTTGTGATAGATGGCGCTGTAATAGTCACAAACATATGGCTCACAATTTTAGACGAACAATTGATAACAGGTAGGTTTCTTAAACTAAAATACAGAACGTAGGTACGTTTCAACATTTTATTTCGGTTGTTCCAATGTGATACATATACCTTTGTGAACTTATCATTTCTGAGAACGCATGCTGTTGCAGTGTGATTTCCTGTAAATACCACATTAATGCAATAAATGCTAAAAACGGTGTCCGTCAACCTCAATGTATTTGGCAATACGTGTAACGACATTCCTCTCAATAGCGAGTAGCTCGCCTTCCGTAATGTTCGCACATGCATTGACAATGCGCTGACGCATGTTGTCAGGCGTTGTCGGTGGATCACGATAGCAAATATCCTTCAACTTTCCCCACCGAAAGAAATCCGGGGACGTCAGATCCGATGAACGTGCGGGCCATGGTATGGTGCTTCGACAACCAATCCACCTGTCATGAAATATGCTATTTAATACCGCTTCAACCGCACGCGAGATATGTGCCGGACATCCATCGTGTTGGAAGTACATCGCCATTCTGTCATGTAGTGAAACATCTTGTAGTAACATCGGTAGAACATTAAGTAGGAAATCAGCATACATTGCACCATTTAGATTGCCATCGATAAAATGGGGGCCAATTATCCTTCTTCCCATAATGCCGCGCCATACATTAACCCGCCAAGGTCGCTGATGTTCCACTTGTCGCAGCCATCGTGGATTTTCCGTTGCCCAATAGTGCATATTATGCCGGTTTACGTTACCGCTGTTAGTGAATGACGCTTCGTCGCTAAATAGAACGCGTGCAAAAAATCTGTCATCGTCCCATAATTTCTCTTGTGACCTGTGGCAGAACTGTACACGACGTTCAAAGTCGTCGGCATGCAATTCCTGGTGCATAGAAATATGGTACGGGTGCAATCGATGTTGATGTAGCATTCTCAACACCGACGTTTTTCAGATTCCCGATTCTCGCGCAATTTGTCTGCTACTGATGTGCGGGTTAGCCGTGACAGCAGCTAAAACACCTACTTGGGCATCATCATTTGTTGCAGGTCGTGGTTGACGTTTCACATGTGGTTGAACATTTCCTGTTTCCTTAAATAACGTAACCATCCGGCGAACGGTCCGGACATTTGGATGATGTCGTCCAGGATACCGAGCAGCATACATAGCACACGCCCGTTGGGCATTTTGAGCACAATAGCCATGCAGCAACACGATATCGACCTTTTCCGCAATTGGTAAACGGTCCATTTTAACACGGGTAATGTATCACGAAGCAAATACTGTCCGCACTGGCGGAATGTTACGTGATACCATGTACTTATACGTTTGTGACTATTACAGCGCCATCTATCACAAAGCGAAAAAAGTGGTCCAACTAAAACATTCATATTTCTTTACGTACTACACGAACATGTAATAAAAGTGGGGGTTCTTATTTTAAAAAACGCAGTTGATATCCGTTTGACCTATGGCAGCGCCATCTAGCGGGCCAACCATAGCGCCATCTGGTTTCCCCCTTCAAGCTAGACGAGTTTCGTTCTTTGCAGTTTTTTTCGTTTGATGCTAATTTCGTGAGATATTTGGCCCAGTCACTATCAATGGACCACCCTGTAGATGCTCCCAAGATTTCGACGGGCGAGAGATCTGGCTGCAGCATTCTTCGAATAAAGATCACTGCGTGGCTCTTCACAGCGTTGAATTTCAGCAGCCATATCGTTGACCACGAACCAAGAGTGTCGCACCCGAGTTGGAGGCGGCGTTGTATCGTCTGCCCGTTCATGCTGCGGGCACACACCGCTGCGTAAGCGGCGTAGAGTGCCAATTCGACGCGCGCCACTCGCGGTTTGTTGGAAGTGTGCAGTGAGTACAGCAAGGGGCCGAACACCGACCCCTGTGGCATCCCAGCACGTATCTGTCTGTCTGTCCTGACTTGGAAGGTTCGCTCCACTCGGTAGGATCTTAGGAGGTGTCCCGAGTACAAAGTGTCTGTATATGAGACCGTTGTGCCAGACGCAATCGAAGGCTCTGGAGATATCGAGGAACACTGCTCCAAGCTATTATTGCCAGTGCTCTCATCGCCGTCTCTACCAGCCTCAGAAACTGCAGAGATGTCGAAAGGCCGCTACGGAAACTAAACTGCTCGTCTGGAATAACACCCTCCCGGGTGACTTGTTCATCAGCCTTTTCGCGTAAAGCACCTAGAAAACTTTCGAGAGCGACGGGAGCAGGTTGATGCGTCGGTAGCTAGTGGATCTTTGACGGTCTTCAGGATGGCTACAACTTCAGCGTGTTTCCACGTTGCTAGCTGCCTGTGCGGAGTAACCCGTTGAACACGTCAGGTAAATGCTGGTGGGGTCGGAGGTTCTTCAGCAGTTGGTTGTTTATTCCGTCGCTCCCTCCTGCCTTCCTGGTGTTCAGGGAACGAAGTTGCACCACGACTTGTTCCTCTGTAATCAGCTTGATTATGTCTTCTTCATTTCTAACCGCTAGGGAGATTGGGAGTTTCTGGTCGATCCCACGGCTGTGTGCCTCGTTCACGACGTCGGCCACTGGCGCGAATGCGCCGGCCAGCACGCTGCCTTTTGCATTTGGCTCGCTGAAGTATTCGTCGCCGACTGGTAGCGTTGGTACCGCTGTCGGCGCCGTAAGAGGTTCTTCGCGATTTTCCAGGCGCTGCCGTCGTCTGGGTTGAGGAGTGAACTGCCATTCACAGAAGAGTCGGTTTCTCTCAGTGATAGCCGCCAGGATGTGTGGCGGTAAGTGACGCGGGAAGTCTCGTGGTCGCTGCGTTCGTCTCGGGATGGCTGCATTTGCTGCTCGTAGTATTCCTCGGTTGAGGAACGCTAGGACTGCGTCGGCCCCGAGTACTTCGGCGTCAACTGCGTCTTCGAGAGACTCTAGTATTTCCGCGTGGAAACATTCGCAGTCTCAAGTTTCTGAAATTCGGACGAGCGGCCGACTAATATCCCCTGCTTCCGCGAGCTGCTCTGTCTAATATCCCCTGTCCCCGCGCCCGCGCCCACGCGTCGGCTGTCGCGAAGACGCTAGCGTGTGACAGTGGTGATGTTATCTGTTCGCCCTGGTCATCAGATCGTTTTGTTTACTGAGAGTCTACCTAATTAAGCTCAGTGCTGGTTCCAAGCCTTGCTAATATTATAGCCGCAATGTCGATTGATGAGATCGCCCCTGCTGCGAATTTCTGTTGCCTCTCTAACGACGCTGTCCCAGTGTTTGGAAGTCTGTGCCAAGATCCTGGTACGTTCATACTCCATCGCGTGATTGTCGTTCAAACAGTGCTCTGCGACCGTTGACTTGTTGGGATACATCAGCCGAGTTTGCCTCTGGTGTTCTCGGCAACGATCATCGACGGTGCACACTGTCTGTCTAATATATGTCTTCCCACAATGACATGGAATATGGTATATGCCGGCCTTCCGCGAACCGAGATCGTCTTTGACGCTTCCCAGTAATGTTCGTGCTTTACTGGGCGGGCAAAAGACAGTTTTTGCTCGATGTTTCTTCAATATGCATCCGATTTTTCCCGATAGTGCGCCAGTCTACTTTATAATGGCAGCTGCCTCTTTCTCCGTGACGTCTACCCTCTCTATAGGTTGTGGAGAGGCTCGCGGGGGCAGGAGATATTAGTCGGCCGCGTGCCAAGACGTAAACAGTTCTCTTCTAACACAGACACTGACCTAAAACCGACAGCAAGACAATAACGACATTCAACTATCACTATGGGACTCCCCCCTCATACTCAACAACACAGCTAAATACCTACGAGCACACCTCGACCGCCACCTCAATTGGAAAACACACATGAACTACCTACGAAACAAAACACGACTCATACGAAACCTGGTAAGACGAGTACAAGGACGCTTCCACGGCTGTAGCGACGAAACAGCACTACACATACCTGTAAGACCTGGCTAGAGTATGCGGTTGCCCCACTCGGAGGAATACAGGCCCACATTGCTGAAACACTCTACAGAACAGGAAGAAGACTGCTCAGTAGCATCACCAAACTACCACCCACAATTTCCAGCAATGAAGTCTTGAAAGCATTGGGATCGAACCACTGCAAACAAGCGAAGAGCGAGATATATCAGTCACATATTCCACACAAGGCCCAGTATGGGGAATATACTCACGATTAACCACAGAGGAAACAGAAAACCGATATACAAATACATACCACCCTCACGCACAACAGCCCATAACACATCCAAATCACTCCCTGACCTTGCCCCGAGCCTACTGCCCCCAACTGAAAACACAACACCCACACCACAACACCACAAAGAAAGGATAATAGATTAACCTCACATGCACGAGCAAGCACACAAACAAACACGACACCACGCATTAGCACAAGAAACCAACAGATCGCAACAACACGACCTCTCGACAACTCTGAACGTACCCCTCTCAAGGGTCAACTAAAAATGGCAAGGAAAGAGGCGCAACACCATCAACGAAACCAATACTATTGTATTAAAACATACTACAATGTTTACTATGTTCACGTTTGCCATATTGTATTAGATAGTCACAAGATACACTATGTGATCAAAAGTATCCGTAGACCCCCCAACAACATACGTTTTTCATATTAGGTGCATTGTGCTGCCATCTACTGCCAGGTACTCCATATCAGCGATCTCAGTAGTCATTAGACGTGAGAAAGCAGAATGGGGCGCTTCGCGGAACTCACGGACTTCGAATGTGATCAGGTGATTGGGTGTCACTTAGGTCATACGTCCGTACGCGACATTTCCACACTCATAACATCCCTAGGTCCACTGCTTCCGATGTGATAGTGAAGTTAAAATGTGAAGGGACACGTACAGCACAAAAGCGTACAGGACGACCTCGTCCGTTGACTGCCAGAGACCGCCGACAGTTGAAGAGGGTCGTAATGTGTAATAGGCAGACATCTATCCAGACCATCACACAGGAATTCTAAACTGCATCAGGATCCACTGCAAGTACTATGACAGTTAGGCGGGAGGTGAGAAAACTCGGATTTCATGGTCGAGTGGCTGCTCATAATCCACACATCACGCCGGTAAATGGCAAACGGCGCCTCGCTTGGTGTAAGGAGCGTAAACATTGGTCGATTGAACAGTGGAAAAAGTTGTGTGGAGTGACGAATCGCAGTACACGATGTGGCGATCGGATGGCAGGGTGTGGATATGGAGAATGCCCGGTGAACGTCATCTGCCAGCGTGTGCAGTGCCAACAGTAAAATTCGGAGGCGGTGGTGTTATGGTGTGCTCATGTTTTCCATGGAGGGGGCTTGCACCCCTTGCTGTTTTGGGTGGCGCTATCACAGCACAGGCCTACACTGATGATGTTTTAAGCACCTTCTTGTTTCCCACTGTTGAACAGCAATTCAGATATGGCGATTGCATCTTTCAATACGACCGAGCAGCTGCTCATAATTCACGGCCTGCGGCAGAGTGGTTACACGACAATAACATCCCTGTAATGGACTGGCCTGCACAGAGTCCTGACCTGAATCCTATAGAACAAATTTGGGATGTTTTGGAACGCCGACTTCGTGTCAGGCCGCACCGACCGACATTGATACCTCTCCTCAGTGCAGCACTCCGTGAAGAATGGGCTGCCATTCCCCAAGAAACCTTCCAGCACCTGATCGAACGAATGCCTGCGAGAGTGATAGCTGTCATCAAGGCTAAGTAAGGGTGGAACGACACCATACTGAATTCCAGCATTACCGATGGAGGGCGCCACGAACTTGTAAGTCAATTTCAGCCAGGTATCCGGATACTTTTGATCACATAATGTATGGACATACACCAAAAAACTACTCTACTGTAACTTCATTATCTTTGTAACGCTTATTATATTCGGTAACTTATTCCTTTTCGTAATTTTATCGTATTCTATTACCTATGTACAAATCCTACTCTTTCAATAGCTAATTTATCATTTACGTACCTTCCACTATTATTTATATATATCCTTCTTGCAACTATAGGATACTAATTTTCTGCGTTTTGTACACTGCACAGTTTTACATTACTGAACATTAAAAACAAGTTGCCAACTTCGCATCACTTTGAAGTCTGATCAACAGCTGACTGGATGTTTGCTTTTCTTTCAGATAGTACTTCATCATAGATAATTGCAATATCTGCAAAAAGTTTGAGGTTACAATTAATATTGCCCTCCAGGCCATTAATATACGAGATGTAATAAAAAAAATACGGTTTTAGCAGCACCTGCTGACGCTACAACCATTTGATGTAATCCGTCCGATATCTTGTTCCGTTGAGACAGGCAGCGTCAAGTTGGAACAAGTTCTGACTTGGCACTCGCATCATGGCTTAACGCGTGAGCATTAAGTATTGTTTGAAGTAGCAAAAAGATGCCAAGAAACTCATAACATGTTGAAACAGGTTTATGTCGATATTGCTGTGACTCTAAAGACTGTTGACAAGACATGGTTTAAAAACCGAAATAAGTCGGTAGAAGACGAGCAACGTTTCGGACGTTCATTAACCTCAAAAGCAGAAAACGTGCAAAAAGCAGAAAAATTGTTCGTTCAAACTGTCAAATAACGATTCGGGAGCTTATCGAATAACTTAGCATCTCGTATGTGTCAGTGAAAAACATTTTAACTGATAATTTGCAAATGAGACAAGTGAGTTCAAAATTTGTTTGCAGACTATTGAGTGATGGAAGAAAAATCGTGTGTCAGTTTAAACAAAGTTGAAGGATAGTCTTTACTCAAACCCGGACATGATGTCCAAAACTGTAAGTTGGGATGAAATTTGGGTCTATGGATATGATACGGGGAGGAAAATTCAGAGTTGCCAATGGAAAATCCATAAATATCCTCGCCCTAAAAAAGCACAACAGTCAAAATCAAATATCAAAGTCATGCTGACTTTTTTTCCGACAGAGGGCATAGTGCGATAAGAGTTCCTTCCAAGAAGGATAACTATCAACTCTGCATTTTACAAGGGCGTACTACAACTTTTGCGAAACGATGTACGAAAAAAGAGACCGGGAAAATGAGGGAACGGCTACTTTTTTCCTCACAACAACAAGCCATGCCAGACCTTGATTTTGATTCGCTAGTAAAAAGTGTTCCTGTCTGATCGTATCTGATTTACTCGCCAGATTTAGCACCATGCAAATTCTGGCCATTCCCAGAAATTAAAACCGTGCTCGAAGGAAATGTTTTGACACCATTCTGACACAGAGAGGGCCACGACAGAGCAGCTGAACGCCCTTCCAGAAATGTTTCCACTCATGGATTGAACGTTGGGATAACTGCATTGAAGTGCATTTCTAGCCAAGGACAGTACTTTGAAAGAGATTAAAATGAAATTCCATGTAAACTTATTATTTTGTTTCTAGAAAAATTATTTATCGTGTTTTTTGGTCATGCCGCGTGCTACATTTAAGAAGATTTCCGACACACTTCTCTGGCGCACGCATGAAGCTGTTTCTGCTGTTGTTGATGACTCTCCATCCAGGATAAAATACTGTGGCCTTCCTAACAAGAAATACTCAATCCACTCATATGTTTTGTTTGCTACACCACACAACAGTACTTTTATAAAGAAAGGTTGGTGACCATGCAGATTAACGGAGCTTTGCGTTCTAAGAATTGCATATACATTCATCACAGGTATAGACGGCCCTCTTCACAATCGGCGGTCGTACATTCAGGTGAGAAATACACTCCTGGAAATTGAAATAAGAACACCGTGAATTCATTGTCCCACTAAGGGGAAACTTTATTGACACATTCCTGGGGTCAGATACATCACATGATCACACTGACAGAACCACAGGCACATAGACACAGGCAACAGAGCATGCACAATGTCGGCACTAGTACAGTGTATATCCACCTTTCGCAGCAATTCAGGCTGCTATTCTCCCATGCAGACGATCGTAGAGATGCTGGATGTAGTCCTGTGGAACGGCTTGCCATGCCATTTCCACCTGGCGCCTCAGTTGGACCAGCGTTCGTGCTGGACGTGCAGACCGCGTGAGGCGACGCTTCATCCAGTCCCAAACATGCTCAATGGGGGACAGATCCGGAGATCTTGCTGGCCAGGGTAGTTGACTTACACCTTCTAGAGCACGTTGGGTGGCACGGGATACATGCGGACGTGCATTGTCCTGTTGGAACAGCAAGTTCCCTTGCCGGTCTAGGAATGGTAGAATGATGGGTTCGATGACGGTTTGGATGTACCGTGCACTATTCAGTGTCCCCTCGACGATCACCAGTGGCGTACGGCCAGTGTAGGAGATCGCTCCCCACACCATGATGCCGGGTGTTGGCCCTGCGTGCCTCGGTCGTATGCAGTCCTGATTGTGGCGCTCACCTGCACGGCGCCAAACACGCATACGACCATCATTGGCACCAAGGCAGAGGCGACTCTCATCGCTGAAGACGACACGTCTCCATTCGTCCCTCCATTCACGCCTGTCGCGACACCACTGGAGGCGGGCTGCACGATGTTGGGGCGTGAGCGGAAGACGGCCTAACGGTGTGCGGGACCGTAGCCCAGCTTCATGGAGACGGTTGCGAATGGTCCTCGCCGATACCCCAGGAGCAACAGTGTCCCTAATTTGCTGGGAAGTGGCGGTGCGGCCCCTACGGCACTGCGTAGGATCCTACGGTCTTGGCGTGCATCCGTGCGTCGCTGCGGTCCGGTCCCAGGTCGACGGGCACGTGCACCTTCCGCCGACCACTGGCGACAACATCGATGTACTGTGGAGACCTCACGCCCCACGTGTTGAGCAATTCGGCGGTACGTCCACCCGGCCTCCCGCATGCCCACTATACGCCCTCGCTCAAAGTCCGTCAACTGCACATACGGTTCACGTCCACGCTGTCGCGGCATGCTACCAGTGTTAAAGACTGCGATGGAGCTCCGTATGTCACGGCAAACTGGCTGACACTGACGGCGGCGGTGCACAAATGCTGCGCAGCTAGCGCCATTCGACGGCCAACACCGCGGTTCCTGGTGTGTCCGCTGTGCCGTGCATGTGATCATTGTTTGTACAGCCCTCTCGCAGTGTCCGGAGCAAGTATGGTGGGTCTGACACACCGGTGTCAATGTGTTCTTTTTTCCATTTCCAGGAGTGTAATACGGCAGGCTTACGCAGGACATTCTAATTTTTTTCCTCAACAGGCGTCCAACAGTCCGATAATGTACACCATAAATACTATTGATACTGAAATATACTATTATCTCCAGCTGTTATACTATTCACATATGCCGACGATATATGTCTCTATTCAAACGGTAGCGTCTCTCCATCATATCTGCTACAGAATAGATCGTTCTGTCATAGTACTTGACAACTGGCTGATAAAAAATAAGTTAGCAATATCACTAGGCAAACGACAAGTCGTGGTATTTACTTGCTGAAGTGTACAGCATATATTTCTAGGCAGATGGGTTTGAGAAACCATTAATTAGATATTGATAACATCGACTGAACCATTCCTGGGACTAATTTATAGCTCATAGATGACGTGGTAGATTTACGTCAGACGTCTTCTTCCGAGGCTAGCACTCCGTCTTCAGGCCACAAGTGGCCCATCGGAACCATCCAACCGCCGTGTCATCCTCAGTGGAGGATGCGGATAGGAGGGGCGTGTGGTCAGCACACCGCTCTCCCGGTCGTTACGATGGTTTTCTTTGACCGGAGCCGCTACTATTCGGTCGGGTCTTCCGAGGCTTGAACAAGCAATAAACGTTCCCCGAGCGTTAACGCATACTTGGTGGGGCACACATCCCACCACAGTGCTCAACCTGTATCGACTGCTGGTGTAGTCCCTGGTGCGATCTGTCATCACAGTAGCGTCAAGTTAGCACTCGTCAAATTAAACAAAATATATTACCGCTGCGATGCCTTCAACATCAACCAATGCTCTGCTTCTCAAAGAAGAGGAAATGACACTCCACAACCGGTGCCGGTTTCTGTGGGGAATCCATTCTCTGGAGACACCACGATTTTAATAATTTGGCCGACATACCTATGCTCATACAGTCTAGCTTTCATCTCTATTGAAACAAAAAATAGTATTCGCTGTTTAACATGAACGGTTCCATACTACTCAGTTTCTCCAGACAAACCAGTACATCAAAAATTCCTTTCTCTCAGCTGTTGACTCCGTCTGCTTCTCACACGTGAAACTTCTAACGCCGACAAAATGTTCACGACAGTCGTGCAGATACAGTAGGTAGATACGATTAATGTTCACCGCCGGGTCGAAAATGTCTAACAACCATATATGAGCAGCGCTTTCTTTTTTCCTGAATTCCAAGCAGAGCTGTCACTCTTCCTTCTACAGGAACACGGCGTATTTACAGCGGAAAATTCTCCAGTGCATCGGACTGCTAAACTGAACTTGGTCCTGCTCATAGCTGTGTACTTTCAGTTCTAAACATATCAGAAATACAGAGAGACAGAAACATTCTCTTACGAGTGTACAGAAACAGATGGTTGAGCTGCGGCGGTATGAAATTTTCTGTGGACACCGGCGCAGCGATGCATCCAACAAAATGAGTATGCGAAGCTCCTCATAAAGGACACACAGCACCGCACACTTTTGCTTGTTCCCTGTTTCGATGCATTCGGCCACATCCTTGAATATACATCGACGGTATATAATGCGTGCGGATAGCGTGGGAAGAAACAGAATGGCACAGAGATCGCTGGTAGGCAGTAGATCACGGCTCAGACACATTAATGTGACCACCGCCTATATTCGACAACTACGTTCAATAACCACTCACCGACAGCAAGTGGCAGCACTAGCAGTGGAGGGTATATAAAGCATTCAGTGGACGCGGAAAACAGTGCAGCCGTTGTCCTAATGTGAATTACTGAACTGAACAGAAGTTAATCTTGAATGACATATCGGTGTGTGTGTGTTGTAGGGAGAAACAATTAATTACCGAAAGAACAATAAAATCGGAGTCAAAAGAGAAACCTTACGTGTCGCCTAACTCTTTAAACATTTTAAGTGACTAAGTGAGTACATGAATAATGGACAGTGAAGAGTGATTAGTTTAAACCAGTATTACGGCGTATTAAAAAAAGAAAACAAACATTTACTCCAACATAAGTTATCTCTGGAGTTACGTCAATATAAGTTATCTCTGGAGTTACGTCGGACTGTTGTTAATAACTGGACGTAGCAACGGCATAGCAACGGAATAGTAGACAGAAAATTCCATTCTCCCTATGTATGATGTGAAAAATGACCGTACTGATAAAATCAAGAATCAAGATTTTATTTCATCACGGAAATAACTGGGCATAAAAATAAAAATAAACGATTGCAGTTTATCAGTTCGCACAAGCTGAGAAGACTGATGCGAACAGATAACAGAATATTTCTAAACCACGCGAGGAGTTCTGTTCTTACGAAAGTTACAGGTGCTGTTCCACGTCACACCAAAGGTGACGAACATCGCTACGAGTCGTGTCTCTTCCCGGCGAGTGAAGAAGGGGGCAAGGGACGTCACAAAACGGAGCGATTTATTAGACCTCAGTAACGACATAATCATTGGCTTTCGAGCCACGGGTACAATCATTTCCGAAACGATTAAGTTTGTAAACCGTTCGCGTGTTGCTGTGGGTAAAGTACAGTGTATGGCAAAATGGCGCTATCCAAAACCTGTGCCGTGGCAACTGTGGTACACACGACAGACAGTAGCTAAAATCGGTACATGACAGTTGAGAAGAGGTGTGCGGGCGAATAAACGTGCAACTGTTGAGCAACTGACCGCCCAGATGAACCAAGGGTATAAAAAGTCTCCTCAACGACCTTTCAGCGAATGTTACTGAGTAAGAGTCTCCACAGCAGGCGCGTAGCTGATGCACCCATGCCTACGCCAATACCGCAGCTGGACGTCCACTGAGTGGCGACAGGTGGCTTTTTCAAATTAATCACGTTTTATGCACCATCGAGCAGATGACCGTTACCGTGTACAGCCCTACAATCATCGGAAGGGTCCAGGCCGGAGGAGGGAGCATTATGATCTGAGGAATATGTTCGTGGCATTCCCTTAGCGATATTGTCATTATGGAAGACACAGTGGATCAATACACGCGTGCATATATCTTTTGGGACCATGTTCACCCCTGTATTCAGTTTGTTTTTCCTCGGTGCCATTTGTTTTTCCTCGGTGCAATGGCATCTACCGGCAGGACAATGCAACTCGTCACACAGCTCGTGGAGTACGTGCGTGGTTCGAAGAGCACAAGTATGAGCTTACCGCCGCGCGGGATTAGCCGAGCGGTCTCAGGCGCTGCCATCATGGACTGTGCGGCTGGTCCCGGCGGAGGTTCGAGTCCTCCCTCGGGCATGGGTGTGTGTGTTTGTCCTTAGGATAATTTAGGTTAAGAAGTGTGTTAGCAGTTAAGTCCCATTAGATTTCACACACATTTGAACATTTTTATAAGCTTACCGGGCTCCTCTGGCCACAAAACTCCCCAAATTTAAACCCAATTGAGAATCTGCGGGATCACCTCGATCGGGCTGTTCGCGGCATGGATTCGGCCGAGAAACCTAGTACGGCTGGCCACGGCAATGGAGTTGGCATGGCTCCACATCCCTTTGGGTACCTTCCCGAACCTCAATGAATCTCTTCCTGCACATCTAGCAGCGGCCCGCGCTGCAAAAGGTGGTTATTCAGGATTCTGACAGGTGGTCACATTAATGTGACTGAGCCATGTATAGTTAGCAACTTGCTCCATTCCTGAAGATCGTGGTTTACCGATTGTATTTTCTGTAGACAGTGCCCCTACTTCATTATAAGAATGAGCTTCCGTCACGGATACTTCCTCTGTCACCTCTGTAAAGTAGGTTGCAAAAACTATCCAATTTGTTCTTGTGCCTGAATATCAGAAGGTGTTGTAAATCAGTTATTCTTTTCGTGTGAGTAATGTGGCGATCAGTAAGTCACTTTGCGCGAGAGACTAAGAAAGCTGAAACAACAATTTCCCAGAAGAAACACCATTATCTTCACAACTGAAGTGTAGCTCCAAGAAGAGTTTCTGTACCACCCCGTGAAGTGTCAGCAAATATCCTACGGAAGATCAGCTGATAGTGCAACTATATCTTCGTATTGTTTGGTACGTAGGAACTTCAGAAATCAGGTTACACGTGTCGTTCCACACTAAGACCTTTTCGTAACAAATGTGTCACATTGTCACAAGAGAAAACATGTAGTATTTAAATGGCGTGGCAACTGAAAATATAGGTTGACAATTACTGAACTATATGAAATAAAATCGTCATAGCTCCTGAACGGTTGCGTCAGGACGTTCAAACTGCACGGTTGACCGCGGGGCATGATGGGAATTAGTATGCGCATGCTTGGTTTAGATTGGCGACGGAGCCCACTTTCATTTGGATGGGATCGTCAATAAGCAAAATTAGCGCATTTGGGGAACAGAGAATCAGCATTTCGCGATCGAGAAGTCTGTTCACTCTCAATGGGCGACTGTGTGGTGTGCGATGTCCAGACACGGAGTGATCAGTGCGATATTCCTTGATGGCACGGTGCGTACCGAACGGTAAGTGAAGGTTTTGGAAGATGATTTCATCCCCATCATCCAAAGTGATGCTGATTTCGACAAGATGTGATTCAGGCAAGACGGAGCTCGACCCAATCGAGGGAGGAGAGTGTTTGATGTCCTGAAGGAGCACTTTGGGCGCCGCATTTTGGCTCTGGGGTACCCAGGGGCCACTGATATGGGCCTCGACTGGCCGTCGTATTCTCCGAATCTAAACACATTCGACTCCTTTTTGTGGGATTACTTTCGTTTTTTTCATATAGTTCAATAATTATCATCCTGTACACACCAAAGCTAATGAACGCGGTACAGTAGAATTCTTGTGAGCGGAACGTCTAAATTGCACAAAGATTCATCGTGAAATTCTGGTGGTGTATGGACCAAATACAATGACAGGTCCAACTGAGGTGAAATGTAGCATACATTGGATCACGCTGATCTGGAAGTACAGATTTTTCACCACGCGATTTCCATTTTTTTTTTTTCGGCAAGCTGAAAGAACGTCTGAGGAGAAAGAGATTTTCAGCGATGAGGACGTCCGCACAGCGTTTCTCAAATGTCTCCGTGACAAAGGACAGGATTTCTATTACCTAGGAATTTAATAATAGGTTAGAACGTTCCTATAGTTGTTTACAGCGACTTGGTGACTAGGTTGAAAAACAGTGTCATCTATCTGTGTGACTTTGAAGTGTAGTGCAACATTCAAAAAGTTACTTTGCAATAGTACACTGGTAAGCCAAAACCTTAGAACCACTGCCAACCGCGACTTTGAATGCTGCCGGGTGGCGTTGCGGCCATGTGACGCGGTAACAAAAATATGCAAGCGGAGCAGACACGGATGGGGGGTCACACTAGCGAAAATATGGGCTGCAAGTGGGAAAATCCATTGAGAAAAGCGACTTTGACAAAGGGCGGGTTATTATTACGCAGAGCCTGTGTACGAGTATCTCGAAAACGGCGAAGCTGGTCGAATGTTCAAGTGATATTGTCGTGAGCATCTACGGGAAGAGGTAGAAGGACAGTGAAACTAACACTAGGCGCTAAACGGTTGGACGTCCACGACTCGCCACAAAACGTGGAGTTCGGAGGCTTGTCTGCCCTGTAAAGTAGTATAGATGGTGGTCTGTGACATCTCTGCCGAAAGAGCACAATGTTGGTGCACGCGCAAGTGTTTCGGAGCACATTGTTGAACATAGAGCTCCGCAGCAGACCACCACTACGTGTTCACATTTTGGTACAATGACATCGTCAACTACGATTGCAGTGGGCACGGGACTATCGGGATACGACCGTCGATCAATGGGAACATGTCGGCTCCTCGGGTGAATCACATTTTCGCTACGCTAGGTCTCCACGAACTCCACCAACGCCGTTATCGAGGTGAACGGCGGCTCGAAACGTGTAGCGCGCCATGGACACAGGATGGTGGAAGCAGTGTCGTGCAATAGGAGATGTTCTCCTGCGCTTGCTCGGGACCTGTCGCAGTAATCGAACCATCTGAATCCCCCTCCATGACTGATGTCTTCCCCAACGGCGATGTCATCTTTCAGCAGAATAATTGTCCGTTCCTCGGAGCCAGAACAGCGCTACAGTGGTTTGAAGAGCATTCTAGTGAACTCAGTTGATGTCTTGGCAACCAAATTCGCCTGACGTACATCCTATGGAACCCATCTGGGTCACTATCGGGCGCCATCACCCGGTACGCAAATCTGCGGCCCGTTATTTACGCGAATTACATGACCTGTGCGTAGACATCTAACGCCACACACCTCCACAAAACCAACAACAAACTATCGGATTCCTGATACGCAGAATCCGCGTTGTTTTCATTCCAAAGACAAACAAACAAGCTATTAAGCAGGTGCTCATAATGTTTTTGCTCATCACTGTAATGCTTAACACACGTCTCGAAGTCGCTTCGCGTTTACTCTATGGAAAACATGGACGGTTATAATATTACGATATTCCAGAGCATGTGTCATTTCGAATACGATGCACTGCGACGACTACAGCCGTTATGAAATACATTAAATGTATTCGCAATTGCGAATATGGGCAATCATCAGCGAATACGGGCAATCGTCAGCTGTAGAATGGAATGACGACAGTGAAAATTTGAGCTAGAACGGGACTCGAGCCCGGATTTCCAGCTTATACGGTCGCCTTACTATTTAGCCATCCGCGCACGACTCATGGTTACATCCAAACTTTCATATGTCGTTAACCAGGTGTCGACGACCTGTACTCGTACATCCATTATGTATATGCCCATACAGGCGAGACATTTTACTTGAAAGTCACTTGTCTGGTGTCGGCGGAAAAATACGATATTACAGTACCTGTGTTATTCCGAATACGATGCAACTGCGAATATGGACAACCATCAGCTCGAGAAAAGCGGGAAACCCGACTTCGAGTCCCAGGCCGGACCCAATTTTCATTTCATCATTCCATACTACAGCTTACGTTTGTCCATTTAATACAGTTAATGGGTTATAACATCATGTCTCAATGTCACTTCAGAAAAAATAGTTTTATTCCTCAAAAATCTAAAAGAAGAGCACTTGTTCCTAGCTATCATGCTGTGTTATCAGCTACAAGTGCTCTGATAGGACCTAGCTACTAAATGCTATGGTTGTCCTTACACACAGTTAATCATTATATGTACCATTTGAGTAATAATGTACTGGGTACATGTTACGAAACGAAACGTTGATGGAAGCATTAAAAGAAACGTCATGTTAATAGGAGCATGGCAAGTTCAGGCAGCGAGCACCCGCTAGTGCATAATTCACAGCACTTGTCGAAACAATGAACAATGGAACAGTGAACTTTGAACGGCAGAAAATACAGCGTCTGATACAGAAGGCGCCCCAAAACTTTAGTATCAAAGTTATAGACCCGGTAGAAGGCCTAAGCTTAGTGCACTGAGATAAGGAAGTAATGGTCGGAAATGAATATTTAGTTTTCTACTGATGTTTGAACTACTAGTCGTTACAGCGACAACTTAGCGCCAAAGCAACTGTTTGAAGTGACGAGCGCGATTCTCAGTGCATTTATTACCACAAGATCCACTCACAGAAGTTACCTCTGAGTTCAAAATTATTTGGCCGAATATTTGCACTCTGTTTCCGAATGCTGCTCCACCAGTGTTCTCCACCCTGTATTACTCAAAGTGTAAATTTCATGGATGGTTTGACGTTTTCTTATCGATGAATCTTTTTTCACTCAGTTCAACGCCTTCTCCTCAAGTTATACTGTAAGAGTAAACGTTTCACGAGAAACTCTGACCAGCTCTCTTTGGTTCGAATGACTTACATTCTGTTCGCAGCTGTAAAGTTCTTTCAATAAGGTGGCCGCGCGGGGTAGCCGTGCGGTTTAAGACGCCTTGCCACGGTTCGCGCGGCTCCCCCGTCGGAGGTTTGACTCCTCCCTTGGGCATGGATGTGTGTTGTCCTTAGCGTATGTTAGTTTAACTTAGATTAAGTAGTGTTTAAGCCTAGGGACCGATGACACCAGCAGTTAGGTCCCATAGAACCTACCACAGATTTCCAATTTCCAATTACGGTGACACGTGTTGCGGTAACATTCCTGTATACTGTCATTCGGCTATACGGTCACAGCATCCTCCGCGCTATACATTAAATGCATGTCTGAAAAAGTTCTCGCAACGAGTAATGCTCTGTCTTCGGCAACCAGTCACGTTCTGTAAACAGGGATAAAATCACAGACACCTCACGAGCTAGTGCATATTGTTTTTTCAAGTGGTTCAAATGGCTCTGAGCACTATGCGACTTAACATCTGAGGTCATCAGTCCCCTAGAACTTAGAACTACTTAAACCTAACTAACCTAAGGACATCGCACACATCCATGCCCGAGGCAGGATTCGAACCTGCGACCGTAGAGGTCGCACGATTCCAGGCTGAAGCGCCTAGAACCGCTCGGCCACTCCGGCCGGCGCATATTGTTTTTCAGGTGTGCTACTAAAGCTGATTTGGCCAGGTAGGTGATTGTTACGAAACATCTGCAGTTTTTAAACACGTGCCGCACATACAATGAAACCATTACACGACCATGATTTTATTTGTTTTTCTCTTATGGTCACTGACTCCAAGCTCTCAAGCGAGTGTAACTGTACGGAGAAAAAGGGCCATCTGCTTCCCTAGTTAGTTAGGGAGAGGAGTGGCGTGTGATGCTTATTAAGCCAAGAACAATTCAACAGGGTGATGGCTGCACACTAAATGAGCAGAGGACGTTCCTGTGTAATTCACAAACAGGTTTTTGCTTGTGAAGTGTTACTATTAATCCAAAATCGATCCCACATGCCGAGTACGTGTTGCTGCCATTGTCTTCTTCCAATCGCTCGCATAGTGTTAAATACACGGTCACTGCAAATGCAGATTGATTGACCCTGTAGAATTTCAAGTAGGATACACATGTGATCTTGTGTAGAAATTACTAGCATATACTGATGATTTATATGTATTTTATCACGTGTGTTTTTGCCTGCTTAATCTCCATCTGCCCAATTTTATAATATCTTGGAGTTATGCATTGATTATTACAGCCAAAACTATTCACCCCCTCCCCCTCAACAGCCATGTTGTGTCGATCATCATTAGAAACAGCAGCTACTGGACAGTACATGCATGGCATGAGTATGGAAATTACGTGTCAGAACCACCTTAATAAGCAACATAATTTTCCTGCCAGTCCCATGCATAATAACATTCAAGACCGCTTAGGTTTATATATTATACACATATCTAAAAAAAATTTGCATCACCCCAGTTCCCAGAAGTCCTGAAGACAGATATTGTATCACAGACCCAGTCCCTTTGACTGTTCAGAGATATCACTAAACCCGCCCAAAGATGTAAACAACTATGCAGGAGCAGCGCCTATTAGACGGAGGGGGTCCGACAGTTCCAGTCATTCCACCAGGAAGAGGTACACGGCTCGTGTTGTGTGTAATTCAACCATACCTAGACGGTCAATACCGCGGTTCTATCGCGTCCGCATTGTTACTTTGTAACAGGAAGGGCTCTCAACAACGGAAGTGTCCAGGCATCTCGGAGTGAACCAAAGCGATGTTGTTCGGACAACGAGGAGATACAGAGAGACAGGAACTGTCGATGACATGCCTCGCTCAAGCCGCCCAAGGGCTACTACTACTGCAGGGGATGACCGCTACCTACGGATTATGGCTCGGAGGAACCCTGACAGCAACGTCACCATGTTGAATAATGCTTTTCGTGCAGTGCGCAATAGGCTGCATGATGTGCCACTTCACTCCATCTTCGCAACCACGACGCCATGCAGCGCGGTACAGATGGGCCCAACAACATGCCGAATGACCACTCAGGATTGGCATCACGTTCTCTTCACCGATGTGTTTCACAAATGCCTACAACCAGACAATCGTCGGAGGCATGTTTGGAGGCAACACGGCCAGGCTGAACGCCTTACACACACTGTCCAGCGAGTGCAGCAAGGTGGAGGTTCCTTGCTGTTTTGGGGTGGCATTATGTGGGGACGACGTACGCCGCTGGTGGTCATGGAAGGCGCCGTAACGGCTGTACGATACGTGAATGCCATCCTCCGACCGATAGTGCAACCATATCGGCAGCGTACTGGCGAGGCATTCGTCTTCATGGACGACAATTGGCGCCTCCATCGTGCACATCTTGTGAATGACTTCCTTCAGGATAACGACATCGCTCGTTTTAGAGTGGCCAGTATGTTTTCCAGACATGAACCCTATCGAACATGCCTGGGACAGATCGAAAAGGGCTGTTTCTGGACGACGTGACTCACCAACCACTCTGAGGGATCTACGCCGAATCGCCGCTGAGGAGTGGGACAATCTGGACCAACAGTGCCTTGATGAACTTGTGGATAGTATGCCACGACGAACACGGGCATGCATCAATACAAGAGGACGTGCTACTGGGTATTAGAGGTACCGATGTGCACAGCAATCTGGACCACCACCTCTGAATGTCTCGCTGTACGGTGGTACAACATGCAATGTGCGGTTTTCATAAGCAACAAAAAGGGAGGAAATGATGTTTATGTTGATCTCTATTCCAATTTTCTGTACAGGTTCCGGAATCGAGATGGTGCAAATTTTTTTTTTTTATGCGTGTATATTCTTTGATCTCTACTGACACTGGGGCCAAGTGATAAAATAAATTGTGTCTTTAATGAGAATCAACGTTACTGTTCACGGTAATAATTTCAGTCTTCTGAACCCATCTAATAATTCAAACCTGAATAGATAATGTTGAATCAGTCATTCTTTAAATGATAAACCGATGTGGTTATTGATCGTGCCAGACAGAGGTGTAAATACCTTCGTTTACCTGCCTCTTTTGGTTGCTTGCTCCCTCCCACTGCATTAATAGTTATGCTTAGTTGTCCAGCTCAAGATTTAGGTAGTTAATTTAGTAAATAAATATTCGGGGCGTCCCCTCTGTATTATCAACAACAAGCATAGAATCAAAGTGGGTAGCACGCCTGGAATATTCAATTCCTACGAGTTGTTCTTCATCTCAAAATGAACATTGCTTTGAACACAACGCTCCTACGCCTGTCAGCGTAAGTGTGTTGCAGTTTTGTACACTCATTTGTGCAAATGTTGGGGTGGCCCCAAAAAATAAGATACGAAAGCGGATGAAATATGACAACACAGAACACAGTTCAATCCTCTACAAACACTTACAAACTCAGTCTAATAAGGGTCACAAGACTTTATTCGCTGAACTTTGAATGGTGAGAAGTTTAACAATTTTGCGCGCAAAAGGGTTAAACTTCTCACCATTCAAAGTTCAGCGAATAAAGTCTTGTACTTACGTAACTTGATAAAAAAGACTGGAATATACTGTATATAACGGCAACAGTTCACACACCGCTTCCAGTTGGCTGTAAGCTGCTTCCGCCATGATCTCCGTAGCAACAAAACAGGAATACAGTTCAAAACAAGCACGCCAAAAGGGACTCAGATTTTCACGGAAACAAAAGGAATTTATTTGGTTCGATTAAACCTCGCCAAGTTCGCTTCTTTCATTGAATACTGCCCCCATATATCCAATGACTCCACACACGGACTAAAGACGCCTCTACCTGCCGTGCCCTTGCTCGTCTACTGAAAAGAAAAAAAACAAATGGCTCTGAGCACTATGGGACTTAACATCTGAGGTCATCAGTCCCTTAGAACTTAGAACTACTTAAACCTAACTAACCTAAGGACATCACACACATCCATGCCCACTCGCGCCAGGACCAGAAGTCCTGCTCTGATACCAGCAACTCACTTTTTAGAAAACTTCTCGCAAAAGGGATAATTCAGTGCTATTACCAACGCAACTCGGAATGCCCCGCGTCCGGCCATCGTGATTTAGTTTTCCCGTTATTTTCCTAAGTCGCTTCAGGCGAATGCTGGGGTTGTTCCTTTGAAAGGGCACGGCCGACTTCCTTCCGCATCCTTCTCTAATCCGATGGGACCGATGACCTCGCTGTTTGGTCCCCTCCCCCAAATCAACCAACCAACCCAAAGATACCTTCCGACCTGCGTGTCACCCTCAGCTGCTAGTATCACTGAATGCGTATATGAAGGGTATGTGGTCGGCATACCGCTCTACCACCCGTTGTCTGTTTACGTGACCAGAGTTGCTACTCCTCAATCACGCAGCTCAACTGGCCTCACGAGGGCTGAGTGCAACCCGCCTGCGAAAAGCGCTCTGCAGACCCGGACGGTCACCCATCCAGGTGCTAGCCGAGCCCGACAGAGCTTAACTTCGGTGATCTGGCTAGAACTGGTGCTACCACTGTGGCACGGCCGTTGGCCACTGCCAATGTGCCTATCGAAATATTTCTTTTTATCGTGAATACAGGGGAACGGCGCAGAAATTTCCCATTCTCGGCTTACAGAATGCATCTTGTTGCAAGAGGTTGGTATCTATCGACTGCTAGCTAAGTTCCACTCATTGATCGATCACATCGCACTAAGGGGACAATATGCATTTGTTTGGATGACAAAATCTGGAGTGTAAGGCTACGAATTTTCTCATGGTGGTCAAGCAGACCCCCACCAGCCCGTTGTTAACTCTGTGTGTAGAGAGGTGAATTCGTAACGCCAATGATACACTACGGACATGCAGTGGTTTAGCGGCGGACTGCTTTCAAAGGAGAAAACCGCATTTGCCGACAAAGTGCGGGGCAGGGGCTTCACAGCAACCGACTCCTGCAAACTACAGTGCCCTGGGAACCCGCGTTCTTTCTCTAGAACCTCTGTGACTGATCTCCTGTGGTCAAGCCAGACCGCAGTACGAAAACCTGGACCCATTCGTTTCTAGCAAGAAAATGTGAAGCCTTCTTCCTGAGTTAGCAAGCCACGTACTCTTCTAAAAAATAGTCAGCAAATAATCTGAAAAATAATCAAATATCGCACAGCGATATGTGACTGTCATGCCACACGTTCCACATGTATTAAAGAAAATTTTACTATCATCTTACGAACTTAACATAGTTAATTCGACAATGTAAATGGGAAATGATTCGAAGCTTAATACATTCCATTGTGACTGGGTGCTACTAGCAAGCCGGCTCTGTGTAGGGGGTTGTGTCGTTCATCCGTGTGCCACTGCGTCTTGATGTTGATAAGAGCCTGCCTGTTTCTTGTTGGTAAACAGTTTCTTACCTGCTTCGTAGCCGACGTTCACTACAATTTTTTTGAAGGTTGTGTCTAATGCCATGATTTAAAAAAAAAATTTAAAAAAACAAAAATTTATTCTTATTTTGGTATATTACTTGTTTTCTCATGTTGCCACCAAACACTGTAATTTATCATTGTGTCGCAGGTGACAGATGGGACGCGCTGTGTGAGCGAACGTCTACTTGGTGACAGATCTCTTGCAGGCAGGGAATGGCTTAAATTCTGGTGCCATGACTGTTGTTGGGGCAAGATGACTTGGCACGAACGTCTGCGACCGTTCAACACAAAATCCTATGCCTCAGAGTGACTGGTTTGTTGCACACGTCGCACACGTCTGCCCTGATCAAGTGTATGCTTGGTAGTTTTACACTGGTACATATCGTTCTGTTAAGATCTTTGCACTACGTGTTGCGGACTTCTGGAGACAAAAATCGGACACAGACATTTTGCCGTACTACACTGAAGCGCCAAAGATATTAGTATTCAGATACAAAGATATGTCAACAGGCAGAATACGGTGCTGCTGTCGGTATCGCCTATATAAGACAAGTGTCTGGCGCAGTTGTTAGTCGGTTATTGCTGCTACAATGGCAGGTTACCAAGATTTAAGTGAGTTTGACGTGGTATCATAGTCAGTGCACAAACGATGGGACACAGCATCTCCGAGGTAGCGATGAAGTGGGGATTTTCCCGTTCGACCAGTTCACTAGTGTACCGTAAATATCGGGAATCCGGTAAAACATCAAATCCCCGACATCGCTGCGACCGCAAAAAGATCCTGCAAGGACGGGACCATCGAAGACTGAAGAAAATCGTTCAACGTGACTAAAGTGCAATCCTTCTGCATAATGCTACGGATTTCAATGCTGGACCATCAACAAATGTCAGCATGTGAACCACTCAACGGCACATCATAGATACGGGCTTCCAGAGCCCAAGGCCTACTTGATGACTGTACATCACTAAGCTTTACGCCTCGCCTGGGCCCGTCGACACCGACATTGGACTGTTGAGGGCTGGAAACATGTTGCCTTGTCGGACGAGTCTCGTTTCAAATTGTATCGAGCGGATGGCCGTGTACGGGTATGGAGACACCCTCATGAATCCATGGAACCTGCATGTCAGCAGGGGACTGTTCAAGCTAGTGGAGACTCTATAATGGTGTGGAACGTGTGCAGTTGGAGTGATGTGGGACCCCTGATACGTCTAGATACGACTCTGATAAGTGACACATACTTAAGCATCCTGTCTGATCACCTGCATCCATTCACGTCCATTGTGAATTCCGACAGACTTGAGCAATTCCAGCAGGACAATGCGATACCCCACACGCCCAAAATTGCTCCAGCAACACCCTGAGTTTAAACACTTCCACTGGACAACAAACTCCCCACACATGAAGATTATTGATAATATCTGGGATGCCTTGTAACGTACTGTTCAGAAGAGGTCTCCATCCCCTCGTACTTTTACGGATTTATGGGCAGTCCTGCAGAATTCTTGGTGTCAATTCCCTCCAGCACTACTTCAGACATTAGTCGAGTCCATGCCACGTTGTGGTGCAGCACTTCTGCGAGCTCGTGGGGGTTCTACACGACATTAGGCAGGTGTACCATTTCTCTGGCTCTTCAGTGTATGTTCCACCGCTATAGCAGAAGATTGGCGCAATGGCATTCTTGAGTGGACTGCCTCCAACTGCGTCATATATCTTCCTTGCAGTCTTCTCTCAGGGACTGAGGGCGCTTCCTATTATGTAGCTCTGATGCGTGTAGTATTATCGCATGTAGCCGAGTGTAAAAAGAATCTTTTTGAGGTCCAATGGCGCTGTTTTGGACCCTGGCCAATATTCATCGATTAAGACCGCTGTCGGGCTGGCCGAGTTGATTTTTATAATTCTTAATATCCTGTCGTTAAAAAGAGAAGTGAACCTCTAAATGAGTTCAGTTGGGCCAACGCCTCCTTCTTCTGGTTTTAGAGTGCAAGTGGACATTCTCTCTCCTGCGCCCTCTAATGGAACTAATCTAGAAGGGCTGATCCCATCCAGGAACTGCAGGAGTTTATTTGCCCCATTTGCTGTAAAGCACTGATCGTCACGAGAAAATTACTCGCACGGCAAGGTCGAGTTCGATCAATTGTACACGATGCTTTACAGGGAGTCTGGCTTGAACCAGACGCTAAGAGGTAAATAGTACTGGAGCTGGGTGGTAGTCAACCGGTACAACAACGAGGCTGAAGTAGCGAGCGGCGCAGGAACAACGCCTACGGAGTGAGTGGTTAGCGAAACCAGATAAGGCGAGGCGGCGGAACTGAGCAAGCGTCCCGTCAGCGCACACAGGAGCGGAAGGATGCTGCGGCGGGAGCATCACTAACACAGTCGCACAAGCGCGCAAAGACCATTGTGCTTAACTCACAATGGAATTCCACTGACGCGACTAGTTTGCGGACCTCCTGATGAAAATCATTACGAAACTTTATGGTATGAACGGGCTAGGAACCAAGGGCGGCGTTTCGCAGTCACCGACGTCATTACACACAATGGACCACCAGTAGTCCTCATCCGACCGTCTCCAATTTGAATGATATTTGCACAAATGTTCTCTACGGAATAAAAAAGAGCTGTGTACAATTTGAGCTCGATATAAAGAAGTCATAGTTTAACGAAGTTTTCAATAGTAACGCTGTAAAATGTTGTGAAATTAAAACTGGAACTACCAAGGATTTATTCGTATTAGATTCACAATGTTCAATGTTCTGTGCTAAGTACGCTGTTAAAATTTCAAGGTAATGTCATTCACTAACGTTGTGCTATATGAGGTCAAGTTTGGGAAAAATCAACTGCATTCGTTTTTCTACAATTTTGTGACCGCAATTAATTTTTGGACAACAAAGGGATATTGAGTACTCTTTAATAGTTCCACAGAGAAGTTGTTTCTTATCTATTCTACTGAAGTGCAGCAGTTGTCACAAGTCATAAATATGTAATCATGCCAACGACTCTGTTTATCAGTTTTATGCATATGTCATATGCAAAATAATATCACTTCCTATTTTTTTATTTTTGTTTGAAGCGACAGTTCAAGTGTTTTGTCCAAGAAAAGAATTTTTTGTGCGCGGGAAGCGAGAACGCTACCGCACGGCCACGAGCTGCGGACAGTTGAAATATTGTCGCGACTGAATTGCCCCCAGCTTTGACCTTAATTAGCATACAAATACTTAATGGGAGAACCTTGAAATTTTAACAGGTAGTTTAGCATGAAGAATTGTGTAACTGATTCGGCTATCTCGTTTGGATTACATCTAGTTTCAATTTTAAGTCGTACTGGCACTGACCACAATGTTCGCAGATCTCACACTACATTTTGCAGCCCCTTACTGAAATCCTTGTAAAACCTTCAACATCGGTGCAAAACTTTATTCAAATTGGAGATGGTCAGGTGGGGATAATTTCTAAATCGGTTCACTTGTGGAATGATTCATCTGTAAATCTTGAAACAAGGCATTCATAAGTTGCCCACAACGGCATACCTGTGAAATGTGAAACATGTAAACAGCGGGAGTCCGCGCATCACTTGTTTTGTTAAGTTCCACATTCGGGGGAGAAGATCCTTCGAACCATGACGTAATAGTGTTTTTGCGTGTAACGTCTTAAATACGCAAACAGATATATATACGATCCCAGAATGAGATTTTCACTCTGCAGCGGAGTGTGCGCTGATATGAAACTTCCTGGCAAATTAAAACTGTGTGCCCGACCGAGACTCGAAGTCGGGACCTTTGCCTTTCGCGGGCAAGTGCTCTACCATCTGAGCTACCGAAGCACGACTCACGCCCGGTACTCACAGCTTTACTCCTGCCAGTATCTCGTCTCCTACCTTCCAAACTTTACAGAAGCTCTACTGCGGGCAACTGACAGGAATGGGGGAAAGAAATACAGTAGAAGAAGAATGGGTAGCTTTGAGGGATGAAGTAGTGAAGGCAGCAGAGGATCTAATAGGTAAAAAGATGAGGGCTAGTAGAAATCCTTGGGTGACAGAAGAAATACTGAATTTAATTGCTGAAAGGAGAAAATATAAAAATGCAGTAAATGAAGCAGGCAAAAAGAAATACAAAATGAGCGCCGTCTGTGAGTTTTCTTTTATTTCGTCTGTCGTTGCAAATCTTCGTCCTTTCAATGGGGTCTCCAACTTTGTAAATCAATAAAAGTCCGCAGGGGGCAGGTCTGGAGAGTAAGGAGGGTGAGGCAGCACAGTGATTTCATTTTTGTGCACTAGTCACGTACCAACAGGGATGAATGTGCGGGTGCGTTATCGTAAATGCAAGAGCCATGAATTGTCTGGCCGTTTCCTTCTCACATTTTCTTGCAGGCGTCGCAACACGTCCCGATAGTACCATCGATTAACAGTTTGTCCCTGTGGCATGAATTCATGATGAACTAATCCTTCAAAGTCAGACAAAACTACCAGTATGGCCTCGACATTTGACCTGACCTGACGAGCTTTTTTTGGTCTTAGAAACCTTTCCCGACCCATTGTGAAGATTGAACATTGGTCTCAACATCATAACCGTAGACCCACGATCATCACCAGTTATGATTTCCTTAAGGAACATCTCGTTCTCATTTGCGCCATCCAAAAGCTCTTCACAGATTGCGAGGCGAAGGTCTTTCTGTTCTTGACTCATAAGCCGTGGGGCGAACTTTGGCGACAACACGATGCATTCCAAAATGCTGTGTCAGGATATCATGGCATGATCCAACTGGAATTTTGCATTCCTCTGCAATCTTTCGGACAGTCAGGCCTTCGATTGGCACGCACAATTTCGTTGACGATCCTGACATGAGCGTCTATGGTAGACGTCGACGGGCAATGGTCATCTTCAACTTCCGTCCCGTCATTTTTAAACCGTGTGAACCATTCGTAACACCGTGGTTCCTACATCATTTGGTGTGTCTTTGTAAAGGTTTTCTTAAGCAGTACAGCACTGAACAATAACTAACAGACATACAACAATGAAACTTCTAGCAGTTACACATTAAACACAGGCGTGTGCAGGGATGTCAACTGGATTTCGCTCCAACACATCAGTGGCGCGAAATTACGACTGTTCCGGTATTTTCTGAAGAGAGAGAGAGAGAGAGAGAGAGAGAGAGAGAGAGAGAGGTGTGAATGTGGTCGTACATGAGGTGTGCCGTCGAGTCGCCTTTTCCTGATTAGAGCGAGCGGCCCGCTGCGGTTCTGCGGCGGTGTTAATGAACTCATTATCAGACATGTGAAGCCACCTCTCAGCCCACACCGTCATCCTGCTCGGGAGTTTTCGTCTGGTAACGAAGAGCAGCGCCGTTCCCGTAGACTTACTGAAAAGACTTGACTTAAAAACAGTGAAAGTATAGGGACGTTATACCGAGTGGTTATAATTAGAGTGCAGCCACTCACGAAGGTCCATTGTGGACTGTAATTATAATACGCACCGAAACCTAGTAGATATGCTAATGTGTTAATGCGGAACCGATTTATGCTGAAAAAATTTGGTACCGATTTTGGCCACCAGGTACAAATCTGGCACTTTACAGCATCTCCTCGAGAACTCCGATGTTCATATTAAACAAACTGTAAGCTGCGATTAACAATAAAATCAACAATATATCTTTCTCACGTGTCCGGAGATGACCCACACCCTAAGAATCCGCAGCACCAGGTGAAAACTTAGCACACTGGACAAAAAATTTGTTGCTTGATTAGTTTACGAAAAAAGGTACCACACTGGACAAAAAAATTTGTTGCTTGATTAGTTTACGAAAAAAGGTACGTTATAGAAACAATGGTAGTTAAATATTCAAACCCTTTAAAGTGTACGTCGACGAGCATTTTCAAACAAAAATTGCGCAGAATATCAAGCATTATTCTGTACGTTAAGTCTCAAGTTTTACTGTTTTTACTGTAATAGTTTTGGAGATATATACAGAGGAGTCCAAAAAATGTATCCACTGTTTAAAAGTCCATAACTTGCAAACTAATTGACGGAGTTGTCTCATTTTTGGTGAAAGTGTAGCTTAAAGTCCAACTTAAAGATATCACTGTAGGTGTTCGAAGTGGTCACCATTAACATCCAAACACAAACGATGCCGCCGAACTGCAGCACGAAATACTGACTGCAACGTGTTCAATTGGATATTTGCACATGAATGTACGATGGATTCTCGAAGTTCATCCAATGTGCGTGGCTTTTGTCGATAAACGACGTCCTTTAGTGTTCCGCACAGGTAAAAGTCCAGAGGAGTTAGGTCTGGGGAACTTGATGGATACTCCACAGCACCTCAACGGCCTATCCATCTTCCTGGTAGATTTTCGTCGAGATTTTGGTAGTGGGCTGGGGCACCACATAGTTGAAAGTAAACTCTTCCGTCTCCATACAAGTCTCGGATGGCAGGTAAAATGGATGTCCGAAGCTTCTGAAGGTACACCTCACCAGTAACAGTGCCGTCGAAGAAGAATGGCCCAATCAAGCCACGGTAAGATAACCCACACCACACATTTACTCCTGGCAAATTCACGGCTTTGTCTACATGGACGTCCGGATTTTCGGCGGTCCAGTAGATGCAATTGCGGCGATTTACTGTACCATTGAGTTTGAACTGTGCCTCATCAGACCACACAATCATCTCTGCAAACTCTTCATCGTTGCGCACCATGTTAGTAAGCCACTCGTAGTACTCCATTCTACGATCTGGGTCGTCCTCGTTCATTACGTGTAGCAATCGTGGGATGTAGCACTTCCAGTTTGCTGTCTTCAAAATTCGCCCAACACTTGAGCGACTCACTCCAGTTTTACGGCCACATTGTCTCACAGACTTCTGTGGTGAGCGAATGAATTGTTGTAATACACGACGGTTGTTAGCTGGACTTGTTATAGGTCATCCAGATAGTTGTTTGTGTACATCTTTCACACAGCCTTCGGCTTCAAATTTGTCTCGAATGCGACGAATCGTTAAACGTGTCGGTGGCTCTGTTTGATACTCATTTCGCCATTGCCGTTGAACCTCATTAATGTTTTCGTACTTAAAATACCACTTCAAAACTGACTTCCTTTCATCGAATGTCAGCCTTGCGCCAGCCATGTTTCTCGAGTAACTAGGTGCAACTAAGAATAAAACACTTGACTATCTGACGACTGTCATCTGACAAAACAGAACAACGCAATACAACGCTTGTGTGGCGATTGCCGGAACTACAGACTATCACACTACCAAAGATGAGACAACTCCGTCAATTAGTTTGCCGGTTATGAACTTTTAAACAGTGGATACATTTTTTTGGACCCCTCTGTATGTTTACGTACAAGAATGCATTTTGCCTTACGTCTGCCCTTAAGGGGATACGGAATCGGATTTTGGGTTAAAAAATCGATTTTTTTTTTATTGGCGTATTATATTCTGCCATGTTTCCTCTTTAAAATGACGTATCATACATAGCTCTACTACAATTATAACTATTTTATTTTTATATATTTGTGAGATCGGGTATTGCGCTTTAGTTATACACGTCTCTCGTGGCTGACCATGAACTTTTTGGCAGTACCTTTAAAGTGACATGAATTCAAATATCCCGGTTTCCAGCGACTATTTATACACTAGTTGCCCGAAAATGTTTCTCTCTGGTTTCCTCAAGTTACTCTTTGACTTTGTGGCGGGACTGTTTTGTAAACAGTGTGATATAAGAAAGTAGTTGTTGTTGAGTTATTTCGTATTTAGTGCTTCATTTTTCGCAGTGAAAATGCCTAGAGCTAAAGCAAAAGTATTTAAAAAGCGTGTGAACTGGCAAAAGAAAAGAAATGATTCATTAGCAAAGCAAAGCAGTTCATCATCATCACTGTTGGAAAATGTGAATCCACTTATTACTGATTTGCCGAACGAACTTACACCAAATGAAAACAGTGCTTCTCATAAAAAACTAAGAGATTTGGAAGAGAAATATAATTTACTTGATAGAGGGAATGAAGTTTTTGAACTCATTGATACGAATATATTGTGTGAAGCTCTTGAAAACAGTTTGTGCTGCAAAAAATGTCATGGAAACGTTTCTCTGAAAGTAGAATCCCATGTTGGCCTGGCTGCCCAGTTTAATTTAATATGCAGTGTTTGTAAATACAGCTGTAAGTTTCCAAGTTCGGTTTCAGTAACTGTAAATAATGGATACAAGAAAACTGAACTTTATAGTGTAAATATTAGGTTAGTTTATGGATTGCGAGCAATTGGTAAGGGCAAAGCAGCTGGTGATATGCTATGTGGTGTTCTAAATCTTCCAAGTGCACCTTCAAAGTTTGAAGCTTACAATTATGTACTAGGATCTGCAGTTGAAGATGTAGCACAGAAGTCAATGCAGGTTGCTGTGGAAGAAGCAGTGGAAGAAAATGACGGCAGTCGTGACCTCACAGTGGCGTTTGATGGCACGTGGCAGAAAAGGGGCCACACCTCCAACAATGGTGTTGTAACAGCAACTAGTGTTGATACTGGCAAGGTTATTGATGTTGCAATAATGTCTAAATACTGTAGGTGCACAGGCAGGCTGAAAAATGAACACAGTGATGACTGTATTGCTAATTATTATGGTAGTAGTGGTGGCATGGAGGTTGCTGGGGGTGAAGAAAATTTTTCATCGCTCTTCACAGTGGTATAATGTTCGCTATGTCAAATATCTGGGAGATGGTGACTCTAATGCATTCAAAGAAGTTTTGGAAAGCAAACCATATGGGAACAGTGTAAATATAAGCAAACTTGAATGTATAGGACATGTGCAGAAGAGAATGAGTGCCAGGCTGAGAAGGTTAAAATCAGTTATGAAAGGGAAAAAACTAGATGATGGGAAAACCTTGGATGGTAGAGGAAGATTGACTGATTCCATAATAGACCACATTCAGAACTGCTATGGCCTTGCAATCAGGCAAAATACAGGCAATCTTGAAGAAATGAGGAGAGCTATATGGGCTTTATATTTCCACACCGCATCCACGGATGAGCATCCACAACATGGTTTGTGCCCCAAAGGTGAAAACAGCTGGTGTAAATACAATAGGGGACTAACAACAGGAGAGAAATACATTCACCACCACAGTCTACCATCAGCCATCATGGCAGAAATAAAGCCCATTTTCAGAGATCTGGCTGACAGAAGTCTTCTGATGAAATGTCTTCACGGAAAAACGCAGAACCCCAACGAGTGCTTGAATAGTGTGATATGGCATCGTCTCCCAAAAACAGTGTTTGTCGGAATTAATACACTACATTTTGGTGTGTATGATGCTGTGGCAACCTTCAATCTTGGAAATATAACTAAATGCCAGGTCCTTCAAAAGTTGGGTATGTGTGTTGGTTCCCGTACGGTACGTGCTATGTTCTTTTTAGATCAGCACAGACTAAGGCATGCTGATAATATAATCAAGACATTAGTGAAAAAAGCAAGACAGGTGCAGAGGGGTGCCAAAAGAAGACTTGAAGATGATTATGAAGACTGTGAAGGGGGTATTAGCTACGGATCAGGAATGTTTTAATCTTCTTTCTCCGTTTCCCGTAAGTTTACTTTTTACTTCATCTAGGAACATTATCTCAGGTACTGGTCAACCTAGAAGTCTGAAATTTTTATGACGTAGTGACATAGGTCCCTATTACATACTGAAACAACGATTTTTTAATTACTTGATTTACAAAAGACTTAGGGGTGATAGTCTAGTAAAAAGCGATGGAAAAAATTTACTTAAAAATAAATGTACAATATCTCTGTAAGAAAATACTTTGACAATAAACTGTTGTTTCAGTATTGTTGTAACATATGAATGCACATACAGTAAAATTTTTACCTCTCTGTCTCCAGTAGTTTGTGAGAAAATGTTCCCTATAGTAGGCATATATTAACATTGCGGGGATAGGTGATTCCGTATTCCCTTAAGTAGTCTTCCAGCCAAAGATTCTCAGACCAGTGTGATTGATGGGAAGACTAAACCTTGGACGACCATCGATAACCAGGGAGGCACTACTCTTCCCGCGAAGCGACAGCGCACAGCTCATTACTTACTGTGTTTCTAGTTCTTGTTTACATGTCCTGCAAGCCACTCCAATTTTATCTTCATGGTCTTTTCTTGAGGTATACGTAGGAGGAAGCAGTATATTGGTTGACTCTTCCAGGAACGTACGCGCTCTTAACTTTAACAGTAAACCACAGTGCGGCGCAGAACGCTTCTCTTGTAGCGTCTGCCGGCCGCGGTGGCCAAGCGGTTCTAGGCGCTACAGTCTTGAACCGCGCGACCGCTACGGTCGCAGGTTCAAATCTTGCCTCCGGCATGGATGTGTGTGATGTCCTTAGGTTAGTTAGGTTTAAGTAGTTCTAAGTTCTAGGGGACTGATGACCACACATGTCAAGTCCCATAGTGCTCAGAGCCATTTGAACCATCTTGTAGCGTCTGTCCCTGGATTTGGCTGAGCATCTTCGTGACTCTTTCGCACTTACTAAATGAACGAGTAACGATAAGTGCTGCGCTGCTTCTGACCTCCTCTATTCCCTCTATCAGCCTATCTGGTACAGATCCAGGACTGACAAACGATATTCATCTATTGGTCGAAGGAGGGTTTTGTAAGCTACCTCCTTTGTGTGTCCTCTATACAGGATGTACATTAAGTCTGGGAACACTTTCAATTATTTATTGGACAAGAACTAAACATTCTACAGATATCACACATATGTCATTTTGAAGAGAAACTCTGAAAGTTTTTTTTTTCATGTATACCGCCACAGCGTAGTTTGGTAATTTGCCGATAGCGCTAGTCGCAAACATGGCGAGTTCAGGCGCGGAGCGAGCTTCCTGTCTGTTGGAGTTAGACAAAAACAAGTGTGCTACAGCTCAAATAAATGGTTCAAATGGCTCCAAGCACTATGGGACTTAACATCTGAGGTAATCAATCCCCTTGACTTAGAACTACTTAAACCTAACTAACCTAAGGACGTCACACACATCCATGCCCGAGGCAGGATTCGAACCTGCGACCATAGCGGTCGCGCGGTTCCAGACTGAAGCGCCTAGAACCGGTCGGTCACACCGGACGGTGTGTTACAGCTGCTCAACGGATGTTTAGAACCAAGTACGGTAAGAAGCCACCAACAAGGAAGGCCATTTACCACTAGCAAAACAAATTCGTTACGACGGGTTACTTGTGCCCGGCAAAGAGAAGCGGACGTCCCAGTGTGAGTGAAGCGAATGTGAAGCGCGTACGAGAGACATTCATAAGGGGTCCAAAGAAATCGGTGCGTCGTGCATCCCGTGAACTCGAAATAGCTCAAATAACAGTGTGGAAAGTCTTGCGACAGAAGCTGTCTATGAAACCAATCAAACTGGAGCTAGTGCAGAAGCTCGATGACACAAAGACAAGTGTTTTGAGGTTTGTTCGCAGTTGCAACAAATGAATGAGGATGGGGATGGCATTGTTGATCGATTAATTTTTAGCGACGAAACCACTTTTCACACTAATGGGAAAGTGACAAGGCATAATTGTCGAATCTGAGGTGCAAAGCATCCACACTAATGCACTGAATTTGTGCGTGATTCCCCAAAGGTAAATGTTTTTTGTGGCTTGTCACGTCGAAAACTGTACGAGCCATTATTCTTCGCCACGACCACTGTCACTTGATATTCTTACTTGGACATGTTGCAGCAATGGCTGATGCTTCAAATGCAATCGGACTCTCCGTTCATCTTTCAGCAGTATGGGGCTCCACCCCATTTTCATAGCGAAGTTCGTGTGTACCTGAATATGGAGCTGGAGCATCGATGGATCGGCCGTGCTGCAGAAGGGGACAGCTGTTTTAAGAAATGTCCTCCCCGATCACCAGATCTCACTCCGTGTGAATTTTTCCTGTGGGGACACATTAAAGATCTGGTGTATGTACCGCCTCTACCACGTGATGTAGCAGAGCTCCGGGAGAGAAAACGGGAAGCGACTGCCAGTCAACGATGCCTTGCTGGGATGGGTATGGCAAGAATTCGATTGCCATAGTGACATCTGCCGGGTCACTCACGGTTCGCATATTGAATGTTTGTAAAAAAAAACTTTCAGAGTTTCTCTTCAAAAGATCAATATGTATGACAACTGTACAATGTTTAGTTCTTGTGCAATGTTGTTGTTGTTGTGGTCTTCAGTCCTGAGACTGGTTTGATGCAGTTCTACATGCTACTCTATCCTGTGCAAGCTTCTTCATCTCCCAGTACCTACTGCAACCTACATCCTTCTGAATTTGCTTAGTGTATTCATCTCTTGGTCTCCCTCTACGATTTTTACCCTCCACACTGCCCTCCATTACTAAACTGGTGATCCCTTGATGCCTCAGAACATGTCCTACAAACCGATCCCTTCTTCTAGTCAAGTTGTGCCACAAACTTCTCTTCTCCCCAATCCTATTCAATACTTCCTCATTTGTTATGTGATCTACCCATCTAATCTTCAGCATTCTTCTGTAGCACCACATTTCAAAAGCTTCTATTCTCTTCTTGTCCAAACTATTTATCGTCCATGTTTCACTTCCATACATGGCTACACTCCAAACAAATACTTTCAGAAATGACTTCCTGGCACTTAAATCAATACTCGATGTTAACAAATTTCTCTTCTTCAGAAACGCTTTCCTTGCCATTGCCAGTCTACATTTTACATCCTCTCTACTTCGACCATCATCAGTTATTTTGCTCCCCAAACAGCAAAATTCCTTTACTACTTTAATTCTCTCATTTCCTAATCTAATTCCCTCAGCATCACCCGACTTAATTCGACTACATTCCATTATCCTCGTTTTGCTTTTGTTGATGTTCATCTTATACCCTCCTTCTATCCATTCCATTCAACTGCTCTTCCACGTCCTTTGCTGTCTCTGACAGAATAACAATGTCATCGGCGAATCTTAAAGTTTTTATTTCTTCTCCATGGATTTTAATACCTATTCCGAACTTTTCTTTTGTTTCCTTTATTGCTTGCTAAATATACAGATTGAATAACATCTGGGATAGGCTACAACCCTGTCTCACTCCCTTCCCAACCACTGCTTCCCTTTCATACCCCTCGACTCTTATAACTGCCATCTGGTTTCTGTACAAATTGTAAATGCCCTTTCGCTCCCTGTATTTTACCCCTGCCACCTTTAGAATTTGAAAGAGAGTATTCCAATCAACACTGTCAAAAGCTTTTTCTGAGTCTACAAATGCTAGAAATGTAGGTTTGCCTTTCCTTAATCTTTCTTCTAAGATAAGTCGTAGAGACAGTATTGCCTAACGTGTTCCAACATTTCTACGGAATCCAAACTGATCTTCCCCGAGGTCGGCTTCTACTAGTTTTTCCATTCGTCTGTAAAGAATTCGTGATAGTATTTTGCAGCTGTGACTTATTAAACTGATGGTTCGGCAATTTTCACATCTGTCTACACCTGCTTTCTTTGGGATTGGAATTATTACATTCTTCTTGAAGTCTGAGGATATTTCGCCTGTCTCATACATCTTGCTCACCAGATGGTAGAGTTTTGTCAGGACTGGCTCTCCCAAGGCCGTCAGTAGTTCTAATGGAATGTTGTCTGCTCCGAGGGCCTTGCTCCGACTTAGGTCTTTCAGTGCTCTGTCAAACTCTTCACGCAGTATCATATCTCCCATTTCATCTTCATCTACATCCTCTTCCATTTCCATAATACTGTCCTCAAGTACATCGCCCTTATATAGACCCTCTATATACTCCCTCCACCTTTCTGCTTTCCATTCTTTGCTTAGAACTGGTTTTCCATCTGAGCTCTTGATATTCATGCAAGTGGTTCTCTTTTCTCCAAAGGTCTCTTTAATTTTCCTGTAGGCGGTATCTATCTTACCCCTAGTGAGATAAGCCTCTACATCCTTACATTTGTCCTCTAGCCATCCCTGCTTAGCCATTTTGCACTTCCTGTCGATCTCATTTTTGAGACGTTTGTATTCCTTTTTTCCTGCTTCATTTACTGCATTTTTATATTTTCTCCTTTCATCAATTAAATTCAATATTTCTTCTGTTACCCAAGGGTTTCTACTAGCCCTCGTCTTTTTACCTATTAGATCCTCTGCTGCCTTCACTATTTCATCCCTCAAAGCTACCCAAACTTCTTCTACCGTATTTCTTTCCTTCATTTCTGTCAATTCTTCCCTTATGCTCTCCCTGAAACACTGTACAACCTCTGGTTCTTTCAGTTTATCCAGGTCACATCTCCTTAAATTCCCACCCTTTTGCAGTTTCTTCAGTTTTAATTTACAGTTCATAACCAATAGATTGCGGTCAGAGTCCACATCTGCGCCTGGAAATGTCTTACAATTTAAAACCTGGTTCCTAAATCTCTGTCTTACCATTATATAATCTATCTGATACCTTTTAGTATCTCCAGGGTTCTTCCATGTATACAAGTATTAGCTATGATTAAGTTATGCTCTGCGCAAAATTCTCTTTCATTTCTTAGCCCCAATCCATATTCACCTACTATGTTTCCTTCTCTCCCTTTTCCTACTCTCGAATTCCAGTCACCCATGACTATTAAATTTTCGTCTCCCTTCACTACCTGAATAATTTCTTTTACCTCATCATACATTTCATCAATTTCTTCGTCATCTGCAGAGCTAGTTGGCATATAAACTTGTACTACTGTAGTAGGTGTGGGCTTCGTGTCTATCTTGGCCACAACAATGCGTTCACTATGCTGTTTGTAGTAGCTTACCCGTACTCCTATTTTTTATTCATTATTAAACCTACTCCTGCGTTACCCCTATTTGATTTTGTATTTATAACCCTGTATTCACCTGACCAAAAGTCTTGTTCCTCCTGCCACCGAACTTCACTAATTCCCACTATATCTAACTTCAACCTACCCATTTCCCTTTTTAAACTTTCTAACCTACCTGCCCGATTAAGGGATCTGACATTCCACGCTCCGATCCGTAGAACGCCAGTTTTCTTTCTCCTGATAACGACGTCCTCTTGGGTAGTCCCCGCCCGGAGATCCGAATGGGGGACTATTTTACCTCCGGAATATTTTACCCAAGAGGACGCCATCATCATTTAATCATACAGTAAAGCTGCATGCCCTCGGGAAAAATTACGGCTGTAGTTTCCCCTTGCTTTCAGCCGTTCGCAGTACCAGAACAGCAAGGCCATTTTGGTTTGTGTTACAAGGCCAGATCAGTCAATCATCCAGACTGTTGCCCCTGCAACTACTGGAAAGGCTGCTGCCCCTCTTCAGGAGCCACACGTTTGTCTGGCCTCTCAACAGATACCCCTCCGTTGTGGTTGCACCTACGGTACGGCTATCTGTATCGTTGAGGCACGCAAGCCTCCCCACCAACGGCAAGGTCCATGGTTCAGTGGGGGGACGTATCGCTACTAAATTCATATCGTTCGTCACTTGGCCTTGACTTCTGTCCAGAATCCGAAAGAAACTCTATACAAAGGCACTTCTGTTCCAGGACGAAAGCTGTTAAGTCCACTGAGCCAGGACGTGGCAGCAATGGGCTAAAATGGCTCTGAGCACTATGGGACTTAACTTCTGAGGTCATAAGTCCCCTAGAACTTGGAACTACTTAAACCTAACTAACCTAAGGACATCACACACGTCCATGCCCGAGGCAGGATTCGAACCTGCGATCGTAGCGGCCGCGCGGTTCCAGACTGTAGCGCCTAGAACCGCACGGCCACTCTGGCCGGCCGGCAGCAATGGGTTCGAGATCGAAATTCACTGCAAGAATCGTCAGGAAATGTAGTCTACTTACGAAAGAGATAGCCTTAAAAACCCTCGATCGACCGATACTTCGCTGTTCATCGTCATTACGTCATCCGTGACGGATAGGGCGGATAAAGGAAATGGAGAATATCCAAAGAAGAGCGGCACGTTTCGTTACAAATCGTTCACTATGCGTGAAAGCGTCAAGAGATGAGCAACGAACTCCAGTGGCAGGCGCCATTAGAGAGGTATTATGTATCATGGCGTAGTTTACCGTTAAAATTACGTGAACATACTTTCCAAGAAGAGGCAACCAATATATTGTTTCCTCCTACGTATATCTCGCGAAAACCATGAAGATAAAATTAGAGAAATTCGACCTCACAGGGGGTTTTTTACTAAGAATCGTTCTTCCTGTGCACCTCTGACGACAGGAACAAAAAGAGGGGAAGCGATGGTGATACATAAAGCATTCTCCATCAAACACCATAACCTGGGTTGCAGGGCATAGATGTAGATCTAGAGGAGTGTACGTGGACCTTCTCACAGATCCAGCCGTAGGATATAGCCCCTGACTTGAGTTTTAGAGCGAATGAACGGGATTATCTCGAACAAGTTTCGCAGAAACATAGCAGTCCACGAAACGTTTTGAAACCATAGGAGGAACTGATGTTCTAGCGTATTTGCATTGAGAATAGTCTGTCTAGACTCGATGAATCTATGCAATTCTGAATTTCTGCTGTTAATCACTCCAAAAGCAGAGAAACAGAATATTAAGATACGATTTCATGAGACATAATGGTCTGTTACGGTGTTACCTGAACTAATAGGAGGTGCGGCCTTCATGAGAGGAGATATAGGCAGCCTCGATTATTACACCAAAATGAGGACTGCCAAATACCCAAGTCGACTGTAGAAATGAATCGCTGAACCACTTCAGAGCAGATACAATAAAAAATAATAATTTCTTCAAGAAATTCTAAAAATCAACGATTGCGGTGGAGCTGCAATGCCGTTCCCGAATCCGTTTTTACAAAAGATAACAGTTCGGAACAGAAAGTTATGGCGCGTCAAATATAAGGCATGGAGCGGTGACCTTTGAAGACAAACTGTTGAATTACCTTTGGCACGGCTTTGACATATATGGAAAACTTTAGAAACTTAGCCTAAAGAGCATTTTTGTCCTACTGTAAAGGACGTGGATCCATGCTCTTTTGAGCAGCACTTATGATCATCATTATTACTCTTAAAAGGCAAATTGCTGCCAGTGATCAGGCCAGTACTTCGATATAGATTTTGCAGTCTTACAATGGTATAGTTTTTCACGCTGACAATTACCAACGCACGATTGATGAAAAGGAACTTGAGCATCTTCCCTAAAACAGTGCGTTAGCCTGAGCGAGGTACTGTTGGGTTTCTGTTACTCGTATTAGGAATTAAGTTAAAAACCGTTTCTTTTCGCCCCTCTACTCTGCGACAAATAAATGATACACAGTATTTCGCGAAAATAGTACTATATTTCACTCTAGATTATTGTTCATGATTTAAATGAATCTGTACTAAAACGAATAAAATCTGTAATAAATACATCATATGGTAAAACATGACTGATAAATATCTAACAGTTGTGTGCCCCAGCAAACGTTCTATACCTTGGTCACAACAAGTTCGAATGTTTTCTGTTAATCAGTAACAAAAGCTAAAGTAGAGGGCTTTTAAATTTGTATTGAATTAAAATGGGTAGGCATGAAATAATGTCAGTTCTGGCATGAACGAAAGTATTAATGAATAATGCTGACTCACTTGTAATCTTTGACAAAGGTATAGCCCACTACCATCAATAGTAAGAATAAACCTTGTGCCTGGCGAAGAAAATTAAATATGGGTACTAGCGAGGAAAAGCTAAGGTTTCCAGTCGGGTGACAGCGCTTAAGTTCCTCGTCGTTTCTACGACTATCATGCCTTATTCATTGCCAGTATACAACGGAAAAGTCTATAGTCATACATATGGAAACACTAAGTTATCTTTTTATAGAGGAATCTACTCATCTCTGAGAAGAAGAGATTCATAAGAAGGAACAACAAGAAGAAGAAAACCTATGCATAATATGGCTAAAATATTTTCAAATTTATCGTAGTCGTTCCCAGAACAGATTTCGCTTTGCTGGGCTAAAAATATCACAGTAAACTTACTAGTGGTATTGCGTTACTACCCCTATTATGTACGTTAGCCTGCATCTTTGTTAATGGTCATCATTATTTTCTACGGTATGAGAACTAAAAAATCATAATCAGTTTTATCCAGGCTATTGGGCCTGATCTGCATAATCCCAGACAATAGTTTTCACTGCCTTTAGGATTAAATGGACACAATAGGCCTCCTGTCAAATTCTGATTAGTTTCATGGATTTTAAAATTATCGATATCCAATTTCATAGCTATTAATGTTATCAATGTCCCAATTTAGACTTATGCATCGGTTGCATCTTATGCGCTCGGCCTTCCTGTAACGTCAGCTTCATCAATAGTTATGCACTTTGGCTGTTCCTTTAACTGTCAGATATATTGCCCAACTGGTAAAGATGAAGGGCAAGCGTATAGTACCATCTCCAGCGTACTGCTTCCTTCCATTTCTGGATACTGCAGCTGCAGAATCGTCCAAAACAAATCATACGGACACCATATCCCACTCCACAGTGCGACTGTTCCTCATTTGCTGCCGACCTTAAAAGGAGACCGGAAAGTCGCTTCATCACTGAACACTGTGCGAAAGTATTATCACTGTGAATAGCAATAAGAATCTCATTACAAAATACCACACGTTTGCGTTTGTCATCAGGACGCAGAGCTTTTAACAGCTGTAACCGACGTCTCAAAACACGCCAAATTGTTGTTGTAGGCATTTGTAGCTCCCGACTGGCAAGACGAGTTGATTTTGAAGGACTACGTTGGAAAGCAGTCTGCATTCGTGCAACATTTTCTTCAGGAACACGAGAGCGGCCAGGACTCTTTCCTTTACATAAACATCTGCGTCTAGAAACTGTCGATGCCATCTGCGAATGTTCCACCCATTCGGAGAACCAATTTGGTACCTCAACCTGAAACGTCTTTGCACTGTAATCACGGAACTGCACATCTCAAACTCGAGGACAAAAAATGATTTATGCGTCGGAGTAGCCATTTTAAACATATGACGGTTACCAACCAAAACAGAAGACAACTGGCACCTAGCGGCTATTAATATAAACTAGACTATGTATTCGTTTCTCCAATAACCGAACCGAGGGGCAGCGATCGATAGTTTGGACAAAATAACACTTTGTCATACGTATATTCTTTTTGAAACAGCCTGTGTATTGAAGCCGCCCGCACCGTAGTTGCATACGCGCGAGTTCTTTGGATGGTTCTAACAACAAATTACCACGACTGTGAAAATTATCAGTACTTCATGATTAATTTGTTCTTTACATAACACTTATCTTGAAAAAAAGGAGGAAAAATTTTTTTCGTAAAGAGGTTGGAAATAAAAAAGGGGCGTACCGGTACGAGAACTTTCAGTTAGATCAGTATAGTCATTTCATTTATATTATTGTATCTACATTTGTGACAAGTATAATTTGTAGCCTTTGGAGCAGTCCACGAATCAGGATGATACTCATCGTAGAAATATGGAAACCAATAATTATTGCGACATACAGCATGTGTGATGTACGCCGAATTTTTGCACGTAGGCTACACATCCTAATTCAAAAATAACAGCGAAGTGCATAGCTACAACAATAGAAGAAAGAATGATCTACGCTATTCTGGGTTAAATCTGACTTTGACAAAATGTTTTAACGTTTGCCAAATAGCATTAAAAGTTTGACAGACAGCCAACCAACATTTAAAAACAAATTAAAAGATTTTCTGAATTACAACTCCTTCTACTCAAAAGATGAATTTTTAGGTATGAAGTAGTAACTGTAAAAAAATAATAAGTGTTATTATTAGACAATTTTTGTTAAAGCGACACGTCCCACATCATTACGTTAATGTATGTATGCATAATCTTTCAGTGTCTCTACTGAAAACCAAACTTGGGTAACGTTCGTAAACGGTCCTAGATCTTCACACAATTTAGCGGCTTACCACTCATATCGAAGCATTTCACCGAATATTAATACAGACGACTGATGGCGTACGACTGACTGAATTTTTATGCATTCTTCTCTAGAAACTATCCCTCTGTTCTTTTCGATGAAGTGCGAGCAATATATAGTCGTTTTAAAAGTTCTTCGGCTGCATGTAAAAATAAACGTCGCAAGGCTACACCAGCGTAGTACATTTGGGAGGGATTAATTTAGCACTGCACTTTGGCAAAATAATGTGGGAATGGATGAAAATGTATCTATCTATCTGTTGCCAGATTCTATCCAGGTACCGCTTAGTCACTCCGCTGCGGTCTAGCGACCATACTAAGTATATCGAGAGGTCTAAAATTAAAGTTCGATTTTCTCGAAAACGGTTGGGAGTTGCATCCTCCTATTTACAAATGTTTAAGTCCTAGTCGTGCCCTATACAGGGTGTTACAAAAAGGTACGGCCAAACTTTCAGGAAACATTCCTCACACACAAAGAAAGAAAATATGTTATGTGGACATGTGTCCGGAAACGCTTACTTTCCATGTTAGAGCTCATTTTATTACTTCTCTTCAAATCACATTAATCATGGAATGGAAACACACAGCAACAGAACGTACCAGCGTGACTTCACTTTGTTACAGGAAATGTTCAAAATGTCCTCCGTTAGCGAGGATACATGCATCCACCCTCCGTCGCATGGAATCCCTGATGCGCTGATGCAGCCCTGGAGAATGGCGTATTTTATCACAGCCGTCCACAATACGAGCACGAAGAGTCTCTACATTTGGTACCGGGGTGCGTACACAAGAGCTTTCAAATGTCCCCATAAATGAAAGTCAAGAGGGTTGAGGTCAGGAGAGCGTGGAGGCCATGGAATTGGTCCGCTTCTACCAATCCATCGGTCACCGAATCTGTTGTTGAGAAGCGTACGAACACTTCGACTGAAATGTGCAGGAGCTCCATAGCGCATGAACCACATGTTGTGTCGTACTTGTAAAGGCACATGTTCTAGCAGCACAGGTAGAGTATCCTGTATGAAATCATGATAACGTGCTCCATTGAGCGTAGGTGGACGAAACTAAAATGAGCTCTAACATGGAAATTAAGCGTTTCCGGACACATGTCCACATAACATATTTTCTTTATTTGTGTGTAAGGAATGTTTCCAGAAAGTTTGGCCGTACCTCTTTGTAGCACCCTGTATACCATGTCATTATGAATCATATCGGTGAGGAGTAGTTCGTAAGTTCTCCTTGCTATCTCGGAATATCTTGGCATAGAGCGATTTCCGCTACTGTTTGTTCAGGTGTTCCCGCACTGCCACAAGCGGAAGTAATGTTTCCCTGTTCTTGATTTGTACTGCTACTCTGCGTACAAAAGACATCTACTACTTTGTGTCTAATTTCCTAACCTAATTCCCTCAGCGCCACTTTATTTAACTCTACAACATTCCCCTGTCTCGGGCATGGATGTGTGTGATGTCCTTAGGTTAGTTAGGTTTAAGTAGTTCTAAGTTCTAGGCGACTGATGACCTCAGAAATTAAGTCGCATAGTGCTCAGAGCCATTTTACAACATTCCATTATCCTTGTTCTAATTTTGTTGATATTTGCTTACAACGCCATTTTAAGACACTAAACATCCCGTTGAACTAACATTCCAAGTCATTTTTCGTCTCTGACAGAATTACATGCCGTCGGCAAAACCTCAAAAAAATTTTTCTCCTCCGTGAACTTTAATTTCCTTTCCAAATTTCTCCTATGTTCGCAGCTTGGTATATATATAGATTGAGTAACATCTGGGAGAACCTACAATCCCGCCTCCTCTCATCTCAACTACTGTCTTCCTTTACTGCTCTTTTACTTTTACATATAGCTTTTTGCTTCTTGTTATTTGATTCCCGCTACCTTCAAAATTTCAAAGAACGCAAACTAGTCAACAGTGTCAAAAGCTTTCTCTAAATCTATGAATGTTGTAAACGTGGCTGTTCCTTTCTTCAGTCTATCTTATAGGATAAGTCTTAGCGTCAATATTGCCTCATGTGTCCTTAGATTTCTCCGGAACGCAAAATAATCTTCTGCAGTGTGGGTTTCTACCATTCTTCTGTAAATGAGGAGGACTAAATCGAATCGGGGAGAGAAGAAATATCTCGCACAACTTGAACTTGACTAAAACAAAGGTTCATTTTGCAGCACAGTTCCTGAGGCATCATGGGATCATCAGTCTGGTAATAGTGGGCACTGTGAGGGTTAACAATTGTAGAGGGAGAGCAAGGTTTGATTGAACTACGCAGGTACAAATATGTGTAGTTTGCTGTAGTTACGTAGAGGCGACGGGACATGCATAGGATAGGTTACCTTGGACAGCTGCACCAAACCAGCCTTTGGACCGATGACCACTATAACAAAAACTTAAACAGATATCGCACACGAATTTCGTCCCAAAAGGTAATTGAAATTTTTGGGTATGGGAAGGGCATACGACAAGAGCATCGAAATAAAACTAACTTGCGTAATGCTTGCTGACTTTCATCTCTGGATCTTCGGATGAGCGAGTGGTTGGCACTGTCAAGATTCGTCCTCCATTACCACCAGCAGTCGAGAGTGAACCTTTGACAAGGACAGCCCCTTGTGCTTGCGAAAGGCCAGTAAAATCATTAAACATAGGTCAGCCGCAGATCCCGAGACGAAACTATTTACGACTATATGCCAACAAGCGGCCTCGAAAACCTCAACAATGAAAATAAGTTTTCAGTTGTCGATCTTTCGCAGATCCTACATTAAGAGGAACAACTATTGAGAGAGAGAGCGGGGGGAGGGGCGGGAGGTGGGAGGGGGAAACCCGGGAAGGTACTTTTGCCACACGACTTTAGCCTCTTCATATAAAAACCATATCAAAATCACAGTACCTCAGAACTGGACTTGGAAAGCTTCCGAAAAGAGCACTAGGCAAATATTATGGTCCGGCTTTCGTGAGCAGCCTGTTCGTATTGCAGTTAAGCAAAACTGATTTTATAAGTTTTTATTTCCTCAGTTCTCTTTGGGCGTACGTCGTAATGCTCTCTCCGCAAAGACGAAACCAATTTTTGTTCAGGCCTTGTCCAGTTGCAGCAGTCATCCGTCACTGTACTACCCTGATTACAATACGATTCAGAAGCAAACAAAGAAAATATCTTACACTCTATGCAGAATTGCCGGGATGTGGACTCATAAGGTTCCCGGCCCAACCTAAGCCATTGGTCCATGATGCCACTTACCGGAGGATTCGCTCAAGCCACAGTCTCATTTACCGTGAGTTCCTATTACTTGGCAGTGGTGTGTGTGGCGCAGGCTTCAAGGATTCCAAAAAACTGAAGAAAACCAACGGAGGTGACTACCGCAGCGCGAGGGGACTTGCATTGCTGCCTACTGCGTGTTCACCTACTTGGCGCTGCGTCTAGTATGCGAAGCAAACTAGTTTGTTCGCGAGGAACGTGTATGTAGATGCCAAGGTCAAGGAAGCCCGGTGCACTAAAAGTTACGTAAGTATGGGATGGCAGAGGCCAACATTTTTCGTACTATTACTTTGGTGTTTGACAAATGATTTGTGTACAGGTATACAGTATGGAACGGTATAAACATATGGAAACATCAAAAACACAACACATTGCCATGTCTGACACGGAGTAGGATACCCACAGGCATTTAAAACAGCTTCCAGGCGTGTCGAAATGGATAAAGACAGGTCCTGTGTCTTTTTCAAGGGAATCTTGTACCAGTCTTCCAGCAAAATATTGACAGGTTCAGATGCCGAAGATGGAAGCGGAAGGCGACCACACACCCTTCTCTACAGATGAGATCACAAAGGCTAAATAACATTGAGATCTGGTGACTTGTGGCTAGGGAGATGCAACGCTGCATCCTCGTGCTCACGAGATCAGTCCCGGATAACGCGAGCCGTGTGAACAGGGGTCCTGTCATCCTGGAATGCAGCATCACCATTGGGGAACAAATTTGGTACAATGGGATGGACATAACCAGCCAAAATGGTCTCATAAACCTTGGGAGTAATGTGACCTTGCAGAGTAATCATGAGACACAATGAATATCACGATATACTCTGAAACGCCAAAGAAGCTGGTACAGGCATGCGTATCCAGACACAGAAATATGTAAGCAGGCAGAATACGGCGCTGCTGTCGGCAACGCCTATACAAGGTGGTCCAATGATCGTGACCGGGCCAAATATCTCACGAAATAAGCGTCAAACGAAAAAACTACAAAGAACGAAACTTGTCTAGATTGAAGGGGGAAACCAGATGGCGCTGTGGTTGGCCCGCTAGATGGCACTGCCATAGGTAAAACGGATATCAACTGCGTTTTTTAAAAAATAGGAACCCCCATTTTTTATTACATATTTGTGTTAGTACACAAAGAAATATGAATGTTTTAGTTGGACCACTTTTTTCGCTTTGTGATAGATGGCGCTGTAATAGTCACACAACAATTTTAGACGAACGGTTGGTAACAGGTAGGTTTTGTAAATTAAAATGCAGAACGTAGGTAGGTTTGAACATTTTATTTCGGTTATTGCAATGTGATACATGTACCTTTGGGAACTTATCATTTCTGAGAACGCATGTTGTTACAGCGTGATTACCTGTAAATACCACATTAATGCAATAAATGCTCGAAATAATGTCCGTCAACCTCAATGCATTTGGCAATACGTGTAACGGCATTCCTCTCAACAGCGAGTAGTTCGCCTTCCGTAATGTTCGCACATGCATGACAATTCGCTGACGCATGTTGTAAGGCGTTGTCGGTGGATCACGATAGCAAATATCCTTCAACTTTCCCCACAGAAAGAAATCCGGGGACGTCAGATCCGGTGAACGTGAGGGCCATGGTGTGGTGCTTCGACGACCAATCCATCTGTCACGAAATATGCTATTCAATACCGCTTCAACCGCACGCGAGCTATGTCCCGGACATCCATCATGTTGGAAGTACATCGCCATTCTGTCATGTAGTGAAACATCTTGTAGTAACAGCGGTAGAACATTACGTAGGAAATCAGCATACATTGCACCATTTAGATTGCCATCGATAAAATGGGGGCCAATTGTCCTTCGCCCCATAACCCCGCTAATGTTCCAAGGCCGCTAATGTTCCACTTGTCGCAGCCATCGTGGATTTTCCGTTGCCCAATAGTGCATATTATGCCGGTTTACGTTACCGCTGTTGGTGAATGACGCTTCGTCGCTAAATAGAACGCGTGCAAAAAATCTGTCATCGTCCCGTAATTTCTCTTGTGTCCAGTGGCAGAACTGTACACGACGTTCAAAGTCGTCGCCATGCGATTCCTGGTGCATAGAAATATGGTACGGGTGCAATCGATGTTGATGTAGCATTCTCAACACCGACGTTTTTGAGATTACCGATTCTCGCGCAATTTGTCTGCTACTGATGTGCGGATTACCCGCGACAGCAGCTAAAACACCTACTTGTGAATCATCATTTACTGCAGGTCGTTGCTGATGTTTCACATGTGGCTGAACACTTCCTGTTTCCTTAAATAACGTAACTATCCGGCGAACGCTCCGGACACTTGGATGATGTCGTCCAGGATACCGAGCATCATGCATAGCACATGTCCGTTGGGCATTTTGATCACAATAGCCATACATCAACACGATATCGACCTTTTCCGCAATTGGTAAACGGTCCATTTTAACACGAGCAATGTATCACGAGCAAATACCGTCCGCACTGGCGGAATGTTACGTGATACCACGTACTTATACGTTTGTGACTATTACAGGGCCATCTATCACAAAGTGAAAGATGTGGTCCAACTAAAACATTCATATTTCTTTACGTACTACACGAATATGTTAAAAAATGAGGGTTCATATTTTTAAAAAATATGCAGTTGATATCCGTTTGACCTATGGCAGCGCCATCTGGCGGGCCAGCCATAGCGCCATCTGGTTGCTCCCTTCAAGCTAAACGAGTTTCGTTCTTTGTAGTTTTTTCGTTTGATGCTTATTTCATGAGATATTTGGCCCGGTCACTTATCAATGGACCACCCTGTATAAGGCAACAAGTGTCTGGCCGCAGTTCTTAGATCGGTTACTGCTGCTACAATGGCGGGTTGTCAAGATAAGTGAGTTTGAACATGGTGTTAAATAGTCGGTGCACGGGCGATGGAACACAGCGTATCCGAGGTAGCAATGAAGTGGGGATTTTCCCGTACGACCATTTCCGAGAGTACCGTGAATATCAGGAATCCGGTAAAACATCAAATCTCCGACATCACTGCGGCCGGAAAAAGATCCTGCAAGAACGGGACCGACGACGACTTATGAGAATCGTTCAACGTGACAGAAGTGCAACCCTTTCGCAAATTGCTGCAGATTTCAATGCTGCGCCATCAACAAGTGTCAGTGTGCGAATCATTCAATGAAACATCATCGATATGGGCTTTCGGAGCCGAGCTCCCACTCGTGTACCCTCGATGACTGCACGACACAAAGCTTTACGCCTTGCCTGGACCCGTCCACGCCGACATTGGACTGTTGAGGACTGGAAGCATGTTGCCTGGACGAACGAGTCTCGTTTCAAATTGTGTCGAGCGAATGGAATCATGAATACATGGACCCTGCATGTCAGCAGGGAAATGTTCAAGCTTGTGGAGGCTCTGTAATGGTGTGGGACGTGGGAAGTTCGAGTGATATGGGACCCCTGACACATCTAATACGACTCTGACAGGTGCACGTGCGTAAGCATCCTGTCTGATCACCTGCGTCCATTCATTTCCATTGTGCATTCCGACGGACTCTGGCAATTCCAGCAGGACAATGCGATACCCCGGACGTCCAGAATTGATACAGAGTGGTTCCAGGAACACTCTTCTGAGTTTTAACACTTTCGCTGGCCACCAAACTCCCCAGACGTGAACATTATTGAGCATATCTGGGATGCCTTGCATCGTGCTATTCAGAAGAGATCTCCACTCCCTCGTACTCTTACGGATTTATGAACAGCCCTCCAGGATTAATGGTGTCAATTCCCTCCAGCACCACTTCAGACATTAGTCGAGGCCACTCCACGTCGTTTTGCGGCACTTCTGCGATCTCGCGGGGGTCTTACATGATATTAGGCAAGTGTACCAGTTTCTTCGGCTCTTCAGTATAGTTGCCCAAACCATCAGCAAACCGCCACCACGAAAATTCGGCTAGAAGTTGGAAACAGTGTGGACCGAGAATCATGCGTCCAAACGACCTTCTCCCATTGCTCTATAGCCTAGGTTTTAGGGCTTCGGCACCACGTTTACCTGTTACGGGCAGCTCGTCCTGCAGTACCTTGCTTTGTATTGTTTGGATGCTGAAAAGAGTTCACCAGTGCTAAATTCAGTTCTGCGGTGCCTTTCGGGGCTGTCTTCCTCTTACTTTGCGTCACAATCCTCATCAATGATCGTGTGTCACGATCACTCAACACACACTTTCGTCCGCGTTATGACTTAGCGGTTGATGTTTTTCTGCTTCCCCTGAATGTGGTATAAGTCTCTGATACGTTGCCTCTTGCCCGCAAACACTTCGACTACCTCGGTTAAGAAAAGCTCTCACCATACGAGCTCCAACAATTCGCTTAGCTCCAACATAATGCTTTCACGCCTACACAGAAAACGGTTCTGACGACGACTGACATTTTCAATGTACTGAGGACGCATAGGTGACGTTCGTTGTCAAATGCTGAATACCAACTTGCAGGCTTGGCTAGTATTTGCATGTATGTTCAAGCATACATTTCTCGTGTGTTTTCATATTTTTGTCCAATCCTTTCATGTTTTCAATAGCAGAGACATTTAAAAATCTTAAATAGAATTAATTCTTAGAAACCTAAATAGGAAATATTAATTTTCAAAAGGAAATACAGGAATATTCTGAGCTTGCCCGCTCAGAAATTTTTCACCTGGTCCATTCTTGAGTGGAATGAGTATCAGAGTATTTAGCTTACAACAATTTCTGTCCCGCAGTACAAAGGTTTTGTGCGGATGTCTCGCGGCAGAGGCCGCCCGGCACGCCTCGTGTAGCCGTTGGCTCAGCTGGCGACCCTGCTGACCGCACCGCTACTGCGTGTACTGACCGAGTTTCTGCAGCGCGTGCTGTGGGCATATCTGCCACTGGTTATCACCGACTAATCGCACGGCCAGCTGACGGAACATTTACGGCGCAACGCTTTGCTAGGCTTTCTGTCTTTCAAGTCAGTCAGGCGAATCGTTTTTCCTCATTGCAAGTCTTATCCTGTATTTAATTTCTCATTTCCCTGTCGCTTCTGACACGAAACTGAAGCTTACGAACGCCGGTTCACCTAGCTCCGTTTTTCCGCATTCTGTGACGACCGCTTCGGTAAAAGGCCAACGTCATGCGACAGAAGCATGTTTTCATAGTTGGGATCAGTTATTGAAGAAGGCAGATGATTGGCGTATCCGTAGTTATATGAGTTATTGCAAATAAGTAAGAACATGTTTTCGGATGATTTTTATTTACATCACTAACGGGAAAATATACGGGCTGAACCGAATTTCACCGACAAGTTTTCTGAGACCGTTCACGGATGTTTTATGAGTATTTTGGTATAAGGGTCTCTAGTAACTCGTTATAGAGTCGTTACTATAATTGCAATTTGAGTTATAAGGAGCATTTAAATGAAAACGAGGCAGGTGGAAAAATGTAAACTGTTTATTGTTTCAGAAGTAATCCCATAACTGTTAATACATTTATCCCACTGTGAAACGCCGGTCGCGGTGGCCGAGCGGTTCTAGGCGCTTCAGTCCGGAACCGCGCGACTGCTACGGTCGCAGGTTCGAATCCTGCCTCGGGCATGGATATGTGTAATGTCCTTAGGTTAGTTAAGTTTAAGTAGTTCTAAGTTCTAGGGGACTGATGACCTCAGTCCCATAGTGCTCAGAGCCATTTGAACCATTTTGAACCACTGTGAAAGAAGAAAAAAATGGTTCAAATGGCTCTGAGCACTATGGGACTCAACTGCTGAGGTCATTAGTCCCCTAGAACTTAGAACTAGTTAAACCTAACTAACCTAAGGACATCACAAACATCCATGCCTGAGGCAGGATTCGAACCTGCGACCGTAGCGGTCTTGCGGTTCCAGACTGCAGCGCCTTTAACCGCACGGCCACTTCGGTCGGCTGTGAAAGAAGACAGAGCCTTCATTGAAAAATGTTTGCGGTTGCCTATGGAAACATGATTGTACGCAGGTTTGCACCTTTTCGTCCGAAGGAAGTCGATGGCCACGAATGTCTCTCTCCAAGACGCCAAAACTATAAAAATCGCTTGGGAACTGTGTGGAAGATGTGAAAGGGGTTCCCAGCGAAACTTCTGCAGCGCAATCGAAACAACCTTGGTAACATATGGACCCGCCTCTATATAGTTCCGATCTCTCCCTATGCGTTTTCCATATTTCTGGAGCTCTGAAGAAAGACATTCGTGGCCATAGGTTTGCTTTGGACCAAGAGATCCACGTCTGGCCACAATCATGGTTCCTCAGGCAACCGCAAACATTTTTCCATGTTGGCATGGGCCGCCTTGTCTCACAGCGGGATAAATGTATTAACAGTTATGATGATTGATTTTGAAATAATAAACAGTTTACTTTCTTATTTCCATCTGCCTCGTTTTCAGTTGGTGCCCCTTGTATTTGGTTTGTTACCGCAATTAGCTTAGTTTCCGTGATTTTACAACTGTAAGAAAGCCTTTAATATACGATCATCAAACCGCACAACACAAAACACATAGTGAAGCAACAAACCGCAGATGCAAAATTATATTTACGGTATTATCGCTGCGGTAGCAACTCAGCGTAGCGGCGTTGTGCCGCTCTTCAACCACATTCATTGAACTTATCCACGAGATGCATGTCGGCAAACTCTTCACTAATAAACCAATCTGCTCTGCGGTGTATCACTGTTAACGTACAAGTAACGATGACGGAGAACAAAAACAAAAAATGTCCAAATGTGTGTGAGTTCTTAAGGGACCAAACTGCAGAGGTCATCGGTCCCTAGACTTACCCACTACTTAAACTAACTTAAACTAACCTATGGTAAGAACAACTCACACACCCATGCCCGAGGGAGGACTCGAACCTACGGCGGGAGGGGACGGACACAGAAACGAGCAACACTGAATGCAAATTTTAGGCGGAACAGTATAGTGGGCAGTACTGTAGTCAACAGAATGGAGTAAATTTGTTTCCCAACAAGACACACAATGCACATTTGTTCTATTGGAATACAGATGCAAAGATAAATGGGTGTAATGAATCAAAGGAATTTCAACTACAGGGTGTCTCAAACCTTTTGGGTCAAATTGAAACACATGATAGTGGATCTTCAACCTATTATGTTGAGATAGGGAATTAATGGTCTAAAATGCATATTTATTGTGTTATGGGCATACGAAGCGCACACCGCAACATAGCTCATACTAACTGTTCGCAACGGCTCATTCTCTCAAAGATCCCCGGTGTCTTTTGTACCAGGAGACAGGCAGCTTGGACGCTAGCAAGCAGGTCTTCATCCGTTTCTAAGGGGTTTCATACACCAACAGCTTCAGGTAATCCCAGAGGAAAAAGTCCACAGGTGTGAGATCCTGCGATCGTGCTGACCATGCGAGAGGACCTCCCCTTCCAGGCCAACGATGAGGCTACGTGTCATTCAGGACATTAATTTCGGACTGGGCTGGTGCACCGCCCAGTTGAAACCACACCCTTTCACGGACAACAAGGAGTACTGTCTCCGAGGATGGCGCTCGTCACATGACACGCGTGCTCTGAGCTAAGTTGTGTCAGTATGTCTGTTTGGTGGTCAGTGGCGTACGCTGTTTATCACCAGCTGCCTGTTCCGGTGCACAACAGACAACCGGGATCTCTACAAGAATGCGGCAGAACTGCTTGCCCCATTGCAATACATGCTCTGAGGCGCGGTTGTCGCTTTGAACAATTACTGCCGGCCGGAGTGGCCGAGCGGTTCTAGGCGCTACAGTCTTGAACCGCGTGACCACTACGGTCGCAGGTTCGAATCCTGCCTCGGGCATGGATGTGTGTGATGTCCTTAGGTTAGTTAGGTTTAAGTAGTTCTAAGTTCTAGGGGACTGATGACCTCAGATGTTAAGTCCCATAGTGCTCAGAGCCATTTTAACCATTTGAACAATTACTATGAGCTGCGTTGTTGTTATCCAGCGTACGCTGTGTATCTCATAACATAACAAATATGCATTTCCGACCCTTGGTTCCCTATCTCAATATAATCGGCTTTGGACCCACTATCACCTGATTCAATTTGACCCAAAAGGTTTGGGACACCGTGTTTTCTGTGACGAGCCACAGGAAAGTACATCTACATCTACAGTGCATGGGAAATGGTATGTCCCATAGTACCGGCAATTAAGGCTTTTTCCCGTTCCGTGAACGTATGGAGCGCGGGAAGAATGACCGTTTTTAAATGCCTCGGTGCGTTCTGTAATTAATCTAACCTTCTCCTCACGATCCTTATAGGAGTGATATGAAGGGAGGTCCTTACACCAAAATGCTCGAGAAATATCCCGAAGCAACATCAGAAATTGTGTTGGCGATGTTCGACTTCACTCTATGTATGTGGAAATTACTGTTGTAGGATGTAATGTCCGCCAGTTAAGTGGAAATTACTGTTATCTGTAGAGGACTGTTATTTATATTTGACGATATCTTTCGAAAGTACCTTAAGAGCGCGAGAAACGCCACTGGTTAGAAAATAATTGTACACATATTGAAGAAACTGCACACAATGACCGTAAATATGTTTCATTTCATCGCTAGAGAAAAAAAAATTCTTTGATTTCACGCAACGACCTTGCCACGGGAGACAATATATCCAAATGTATGACTATTCATATATAAGAAACTATTCGTAAGTTGACTTCAAGATATTTACTCAGCTAAATAGAAAACTTATGAGCAACAGTATTAAAATTGTTTCTTGCCCATAATATTTTGTTTTGTATCTTGAGATTATTACAGATAATTGAAATACACCATCAGAAGCAGGATTCTGGATATAAGATTCTGCCTTGAACAAACAAAAGTCCTCTTTGTGTAACACCTGAACACGGCAGAATTTTACCATCGTCAGTGGGTTCGTTTATTATCTTATTGTCACGTACTGTTGTTTATGTGGCTGTCTGAGATTTGCAGTACATTATATAATAAAATCCAGATTGCTGCCATGGTAGTTAAATGATGTATTTATTATGATGTGTCCATTTCGGCTAGAATGCCATCTTCAGACTATCTGCGAAAATGATGATAATGTTTGGTTTGTGGGGCGCTCAACTGCGCGGTCATCAGCGCCTGCACAAAGTTCCAATTTTTACACAGTCCATTTTCTTTTCACAATCCAATCTAGTCACTCTCACAAATGATGATGATGATGAAATGATGAGGACAACACAAACACCCAGACCCTGGGCAGAGAAAATCCCCAACCCGACCGGGATTCGAACCCGGGACCCCGTGATCCAGAGGCAGCGACGCTAAGACTATCTGCGAAAGTGACATAATATTTTAAATTTTACTGTAATGTTAGTTAACCATATTTTCTGATAAACTGTGCAAATTTGGTAGTTATTTCAATACATCACCAGTAATCACTGTTATTCTGTATCATATTACAACATGGTGTAGATTTACGACTCCTATGCTATGAGCTGTTTTGCGGTTTGCCCCTATTGTTTGATCTTCTCTTGTAATTTTTTATAATTTGACGCTTTATCATATATGACAGAGGGTCCAACTATCAATCTGTCAAATCCGACGATAAAACTTCATATTTTACAAATTACAGTAAAGGACCATTAACAACGGGAGCAAACCACAGAATCGCTGATGATATATGGACGTAAGCACCTAATTTTTATGTCAGAAAATATGGTTAACAAACATAATAATAAAACAAAAAATGACATCTCACTTTCATAGATGGTCTGAAGATGGCATTATAGCCGAAATGTATCCATCACAATAAATACATCATTAAACTACAATAGCAGTTACGTAAATTGTATTACATAATGTCTGTAAGAGATATCTTCTACGCCGCAGGCCAGTTTGATGGTAAATTTAATGTTTTGTTCGAGTTTGTCGTTTTTTGTTGATTCCGCTTTTTCATGCCTCTACAGGGTATGTAACGAGTGCGAGGTACAAGGCCCAGCTTACACACCCTGTGGAGGCATGAGAAAGCGGAGTTAACAAAAGATGATAAACTGGATCAAAATATCAGCCGCACAGCAAATGTCATTCAGTCACATAAATATCAGAATGTGATACTTAGAAATTAAATGAACCCACTGACGATGATGAAAGTTCACAGAAACATGTTTGGGTTTTAAACAAGAAGAATTTGTGTTCGCTCAAGGAAGAACCGTATTTTAGTTATCACATATTAGAAAGCAAACTTGGAGCAGAAGTCAGCATCAACCACAAGATGAATACAACTCTATTTTGACATCTACGGTGCAGCTGAAAGTCCATCACTTCTCACTGAGGGCCTAAACAGCGTCGCGATGCCAACACTGACAGTCAGTTTATAACTGGAATATTTCGAAATTGCGGTGAATACACAGAAATTAAAGTGGGAGACTCCATAACTAAATTTCAGAAAGCACTTACCCTAGATTTGGGCAGATTTTTGAGAGCGTTTTGGGATGGATTCATATTGGCAAGCGCAGGTGTGAAGCAGAGTATGTGCGATCCAGTACTTGCGAACGCGCCGAGTGGCAAACGAAGACTGTGAGCATAGATTATAGCGCGATCAGTGCTTCTGGCAGCGTGGTTTTTAACGTCACCTCGTTCCCGTTGGGCCTCTGGTTGCGATCTTTTTAATCCTGGCGCCAATAGTTTACTCCGTCTCTGACAGGTGGTGACACTGTGCTGCGGGCAGCTAGTACAGCCATCCTGCCGGCAGATGGCGACTGCGACTGTACCTGCAACTCGCGCAGTTACTTCAAGTCGCACTTCTTTTTACTGAGCTTTACAGAATTTACTCTACTACAGTAAAAAAACTATTCAAAACGGAAGTTTGCATTTTGTCGTTTCAACACTTCATGTTAACTTTAGAAGGAACGATATCTCTGTTGAACATGTACTTCCTTAGACAGACATTGGTAACCTCCTGCTGCAATGATTAATTATTCTGTTTTTGTTCAGTAAATGCTCAGAAAGAATGCACACTTGCAGACAGAAAATCATAAAATAATACAGTTTTTACCGTTTACATAGTGTCTGTATTTCACCGCACACCGGAGCGCAAGCCGACAAGTGCTTCATGTTTGCAGGAGCCGTCACCAGTCAAATTTCGCTATTTTTTTCTTTTTTTCTTTTCTTTTTTTTTAAGTTTCCGGCCATTTTCTGATGAGGTGAAGATTTTCTAACGAAGCGGTCGTCAACGAACCCTCCATGAAGTTTCTTGAGTACAGAATGTTCAACTTCCAATAGAATCAGCACAACCGCCTTAATACTAGGTTTTGAGGAACGAGTACTACATACAGCACATAGTTACTGATGGTTGATCAATGAATGTTCCATTCCGCCAAGGTACTACTGAAATTTCCTGAAGGATTAAGAGTATGTCCCAGACAAGGAATCGATGTACTGAACACCATTACATCAGTATTTATTTCATTTGCGGATTAATAATTGTAGCTATTACGAGTAATATGTTTTTAGATTGGTTGGTACCTCCAAGCAGCGTGGCACAAGTAAGCAATCAATGATCATTTCCCCTAGGTAGCAGGTCAGGTATTGAAGTGTGGACGCATGGCCGCAAAACCGACAGTCTATACTGAAGGCGTAGTCCACTTCGCGACACTGTTACATCCGTGCAGAAACCTTCAGATAGTAAATTATTTGATGTGTTTATGGGAAGACTCTTAAAACTACAGTACGTCACTGAAGTGGGTATATATTAATCACTACCTACACCCCCAGCATCCTACGTAAATGTACGACCTGCAATTAATATACAACAGTAACCAACAAAATTTCACTTTTTTCTGTGTCTTTAATTTTTATACTTCCGTAAGTGCTGAGCATGAAAATGGTCGTTGAGATGCAAGCTATGCTCTAGTTTTTTAGCTAGTCCACTTTTGCCGAATTACCCTTAAAACATCCGTATTTAGAGAACGTTATAATGTCGCTGAACGTAAAATCGATTCTCCTATAGTTTTTATAAAGTTATTGGAGATTCTCTTAAGACTGAACAGCAGTAATCAGCCAGTATTGGTGTACAGCAGTAATCAGTCAGCACTGGTATATTCTACTTTACCTTTGTACATTTCTTGCATCTCAGAATTTTCGTGGAGGAAATGTTCTTCATTTTCGTCGCCTGCAGTTTTCGAGGTAGACGTCCTAGTCACAACGCAAGCAGGGTAGCTTTCATGACGAGTTTCACCTTAGATTCCCATATCAGCGCAGAATATTTTCAGATAGATCCTTGTAGTTGGTGCCTTCACACTTCTAAAGAAGTTGGCAGATTTCTTGAACAAAGAAATTGGCTGGTCAACTTCTCATTACCTGTAAAAATACGTCTGAATTATTAGAATGGTCAGCAGTAGGTGGATTGTTCGTGAGTATTTTGTGTAATATCGATGTAAGTAACTGTCCCGAAGGTCTGTCTGACTGATGCTGTTAAGTAACGGTTCAAACTTGAAAGACTGTTCGGAGAGGATGTGGTGATATTATAGTGGTGCAGTCTAATGTTAGAAGTCGATTTTCGGTGGTAAGTACCGTGACACGGAAAAATTACATCTCTTATTGTAGCTGGAGATAAGGATGTAAGAGGCCTATTACGTCATCCTTAGAATCACAAATCTACTCTACTTGTCAAATTGCTGATTGAAAGCGACTGTTGAGATAAAATTAGTAAATAACCTTAAACCTCCAGAAGAGGTTTCCGAAGAAAACTGATCCTTCACCTACATTGTTTATATGGTTGCAGCAAATGCATAATGGTTCGTTGTTAGTGGGAGATGAAAGCGGTATGTGTGAAGGTTAGTGTGTACATCTGAGCTTCCCGACACTGGCATCCCGTCCACGCATTAGAGCGACTCTGGGGCGGAAGCTACAAGCACGTGGGACATGGCAGGCAGCCCAAAACCAGCACCACGAAGAGGAAAGAATATTGCACGTTCTTATTGTAATTCGCCTCTGATGTTCCCTGTACGAAAAAAATAAACGGATTGAGGAGGCGTGGAAATATCATGCCAGCAATATGTGGAAGACAAATACCTAAAGGTACTGCTACGCATTCTCTTAGAGCAAGTTCCTCTAATTTATAAATAAGACTCAAAAAGTAAAGGAAGAAGATTCAAAATACATCTAATGTCTGGCCAAGGGCACTTCAAAAAACAACTGCACATGGTGGGAACATAGAAAGAGGCTCTAAGTGCAGACTATGTGGTGCGGTGGATGAATCAGCACCATATTTAATCTTCCGATGCGAAGCACTGGAGGCCAAAAGAACAAAATACTTCAGTCATTAATTGCAGAAGAAACTGTGACTAATGGAGATCTAGTAAAGTGACGATTACTGGTTATTTTTTCTGGAATGTCAGGGAGAGATACCGAAAAATAAACTTAATTTCAGTGTGAACAACAGGGGTCTGAAGACCATTGTCCTTTTGTCTCCCTGGCTAGATCAAATGAAATCAAAAGAAAGAAGAGGGTTAGGAGAAAAATAATGTTTCTCACTAACTGAAACATTTGTGATCATTCATTTGACTATTTTATTGCCTCATGAACTTGTTCCAGCGCTCTACACGTCAATGACGTTATCTGCTTATATCTGATACACTCAAAGTCCTCGGCAATTTGAACAACATATTCTAACATTTCTCCTCTTTTACTACTTACATCATTACCACATTATTTTTGCTTCTTACCTCTGAATACAATCAACAAACAGAGCTTGTTTTCCAGATTTTTTCCCAAGTTCCTCTTAGTATGTCTTCTCGCCTGCCCAGCAGTTTGTTACTGTCAGTTTCGTTCCTCTTCAGTAGTTTTCCACCAGTACCTTAATTCTAGGGAAAATCCTATTACAGATCTTCGAATTTTTTCGTGAACTAGAGAGAACCATTTGAGAACCAAGGTACACTATCAGATCAAAAGTATGGAGACAACTTTTAGCTAACATTAATATGGGATGCGTCCACCCTTCTCCACCTTTCTGGTGCTGGGGACACTTTCAATAAAGTGTTCGAATGTCTGTGGAGGAACGGCAGCCCATTCTTCCTCAAGAGCTAAAACCAGAAAAAGGTAGTGATGTTAGACGCTGACGTCTGGAACGAAGACGATGTTCCACCTCATCCCAAAGGTGTTCCATTGAGTGCAAGTGGGGACTAAGGGTAGGCCAGTACTTTTCAGGAATGTTATTGTCCACAAACCACTGTCTCAGAGATGCTGCTTCAAGACAGGGTGCATTAACACGCTGATACAGTCACAGTATCCGAACATTCCTCTACTGAACGTAGCACACAATATTGTCAAACGTTATCATATTCTCCCGCAGAAAAGTTTTTCTTAAGGTAATAAAGGGACCATGCCACAACGACGAGAAACACCCCAATACCTTAACATCTCCTCCCAAGAAATGTACAGTTAGCACTACACACGATGGCAGGTAACGATGTCCAGGCATTCGCCAAACCCTAAGCCTTTCATCGGATTGCCACTGGGTATAGTGTGAGTCATCACCCCAACTACACTACTGCCCATTAAAATTGCTACACCAAGAAGAAATGAAGATGATAAACGGGTACTCATTGGACAAATATATTATACTAGAACTGACATGTGATTATATTTTCACGAAATTTGGTTGCATAGATCCTGAGAAATCACTACTCAGATCAACTACTTCTGGCAGTAATAAAAGCCTTGATACGCCTGGGCATTGAGTCAAACAGAGCTTGGATGGCGTGTACAGGTACAGCTGCAGCTTCAACACGATACCACAGTTCATCAAGAGTAGTGTCTGGCGTACAGTGACGGGCCAGTTGCTCGGACACCACCGACCAGACGTTTTCAATTGGTGAGAGACCTGGAGAATGTGCTGGCCAGGGCAGCAGTCAAACATTTTCTGCATCCGGAAAGGCCCGTACAGGACCTGCAACATGCGGTCGTGCATTATCCTGCTGAAATGTAGGGTTTCGCAGGGATCGAATAAAGGGTAGAGCCACGGGTCGTAACACATCTGAAATGTAACGTCCACTGTTCAAAGGGCCGTCAATGCTAGCAAGAGGTGACCGAGACGTGTAACCAATGGCACCCAATACCATGACGCCGGGTGATACACCAGTATGGCGATGACGAATACACGCTTCCAATGTGTGTACCCCGATGTCGCCAAACACGGATGCGACCATCCTGATGCTGTAAACAGAAGCTAGATTCATCCGAAAAAATGACGTTTTGCCATTCGTGCACCCAGGTTCGTCGTTGAGTACACCATCGCAGGCGCTCCTGTCTGTGATGCAGCATCAAGGGTAACCGCAGCCATGGTCTCCGAGGTGATAGTCCATGCTGCTGCAAACGTCGTCGAACTGTTCGTGTAGATGGTAGTTGTCTTGCAAACGTCCCCATCTGTTGACTCAGCGATCGAGACGTGGCTGCAGGATCCGTTACAGCCATGCGGATAAGATGCCTGTCATCTCGACTGCTAGTGATACGAGGCCGTTGGGATCCAGCACGGCGTTCCGTATTTACCGTCCTGAGCCCACCGATCCCATATTCTGCTAACAGTCAATGGATCTCTACCCACGCGAGCAGCAATGTCGCGATACGATACACCGCAATCGCGATAGACTGCTATCCGACCTTTATCAAAGTCGGAGACGTGGTAGTACGCATTTCTCCTCCTTACACGAGGCATCACAACAACGTTTCACCAGGCAACGCCGGTCAGCTGCCGTTTGTGTATGAGAAATCTGTTCGAAACTTCCCTCATGTCAGCACGTTGTAGGTGTCGCCACCGGCGCCAACCTTGTGTGAATGCTATGAAAAGCTAATCATTTGCATATCACAGCATCTTCTTCCTGTCGGTTAAATTTCGCGTCTGTAGCGCTTCATCTTCGTGGTGTAGCAATTTTAATGGCCAGTAGTGTAAATTGTTTCCAGACATTCACTGCCCAGTGTCATCGCTCTTTACACTATCCAAGCGTGGCTTAGACTACATGCGTGGCTTATAAGGAGCTGCTCGATCATTGTGCTCCATCCTTTAAACTCTCTACGCGCAGTCACTGTGCTAGCTGGACTGTTGGTAGCACTTTGGAACCTATGGGTAATTCCTTCCGCTGTTTCTATGCGATTTTTACAACCACCCTCCGCAATTAGACTGTTGTTTATTTGCAGTGTTACATTTACACGATCATTATATTTCAAAGTGCCATTATCAAGTATTATATTTCAAAGTGCCATTATCAAGTGTTTCCTCCAGTGCACGTTTAGCTGGTCTTGAAGTAGCTTTAGTCTTAATGTTAATGTAATTTGGTATCACTTTTTCAGTTGTGCATTTTTTGTTAAATCTAATACACTCAATATCTTTCAATAATTTTATCTTCAGCCGTTGGAAGCGAATTACATTCCCAAATGCTTGGCTAGGCAGACATTTAATATTTTTTTCATAATGCGGGGTCACAGTCATAGTATAAAGAAATATATTATGACTGTGGCCCCGCATTATGAAAAAATTATTAAACCCTCCGCAAAGCTCGATAGTCCCTGCCCGTCGGCACATGAGGTATGCCTGTTCTCGGTTTATCTGTGGTTATACCTTCGCGAAGCCACTGATCACATCACCAACAGTCGACTGGTCAGCTGTAGAATGGTTGGAACGTCCCCAAAGCATTTGTCACTCATGTGGAATCGAATGACTAGTAGGCCTTCACGTCTGAAGTCACTGAGCTCTCCTGATAGCCGCTCTGCTGTTACTGCTTCTCTACCGCCAACACAATACTCCCTGCCTCCTTTTACACCAGCGAGTCCGCCTCTCTCGCCATCTAGTGGACAATTTCGAATTACATATGACAGTCCGGAAACTTCTAATCAGATACAGCATTTTAACCAATTCTTCTAGCACTATTATTTCTAATAGTGAAACAGTATTAGGACGAACTCAATTAATTCCTTTTTATTTCGGTTCTGCGCAGCATTATTTGTTGGACTTACCCTTCCTTCGAGCTGTAAACTGACTAACACATCCAGTTATAGCTTCACGTCTCGCTCGGGCCCGTCAACACCGACATTGGACTGTTGATGACTGGAAACATGTTGCCTGGTCGGGCAACTCTTGTTTCAAATGTATCGAGTGGATGAACGTGTATGGGTATGGAGGCAACCTCATGAATCCACGGACCCTGCATGTCAGCAGGGGACTGTTCAACCTGGTGAAAGGTCTGTAAAGGTGTGAGGTGTGTGCAGTTGGACTGATAGGGGACTCCTGATACGTCTAAATGCGACTCTGACAGGTGACACGTACGTAAGCATCCTGTCTAATCACCTGCATCCATTCATGTCCATTGTGCATTCCGACGGACTTGGCCCATTCCAGCAGGACAATACAACACCCCACACGTCCAGAACTGCTACAGAGTGACTCCAGGAACACTCTTCTGAGTTTAAACACTTCCGCTGGACACCAAACTCCCCAGACATGAACATTATTGAGTATATCTGGGATGCCTTGCAACGTGCACTCTTAGGGATTTATGGACAGCCCTGCAGGATTCATGGTGCCAGTTCCCTCCAGCACTACTTCAGACATTAGTCGAGTCCACGCCACGTCGTGTTGCGGTACTTCTGCGTGTTCTGCTGTTCAGCAGGTGTACCAATTTCCTTGGCTCTTCTGTGTGTACTTATACGTAGGAAACAATTTGGTTCTTCTTGTCCCGTGAAATTGCAGTACAAACATACTTTCCGTTGTGTCTGTATAGTATACTTATTAACGGTGTGTTGTCAGTTTTTACTTATAACACATTTAATGGGAATACCATCAAAAACTGGCGGCTGCTCAGTGGACGAACAACGAATGTATGCTCATAAAATAAACATACTTGTTATGGAACAGACTGGACTGGAAGACATAACTTCAGTGAATATGAAATGTAGAGGTTGGAACGTGTAGGCCTATGCAGGTGAGTGGATGGTCGTAGCGCCACGGATGTTTCTGGTAGATTCCGAAAGGCAAGAAAAAGGTAAGAGACAACAATTTAATGCGAGGTAGATAGATGGCACTGGAAAATATGCAATAGCAGCTTGGTTGTCTATAGTAGTGGATGGAGAAGTCGTTGAAAGACTTTCCAACATGGATGACGATTATGATAATGACGTGTGTGGCTGAGTGCTGATGTACAGGATGATCCATAGGTGGGGAACCACGCCTCTAAAACAATAACAGGTGAGATAAACAGAAATTTAAAGTCAATTAATATGAGATGGGAGAGGGGGAAAACCAACATAGCGACCATTTTGGAGGCTGCCATCTTTGACTCAACTAGCAATTTTTAAACGTAAGGGGCTTCGTGTGACATATCAAACAGATAGAGAGTTACACGAGGATTACACTGGTGCCTTTCATTTGAGTACACATTCTCGAGTTACTACAGATGTTTCTTCCTTACGGCTGGTGCGAGAGCTGATGGCGTCAACACAAGCCAAAAGCATTGAGATCGTCCTGATATCAAGAGAGAGGGGCAACCATGTTATCGCAGACGATTTCAGCTAACGCCATCCACACTGAACACTCATTACCCAAAGCGCGCTGGTGACACTAATCGCAAAATTACGTGAAACTGGCTCCTTTGCAGACAAACGGGCTGCTAGACGATCGAAAATGGTTACGAATGAAATAACATCAACCTCTATTCTGGCATCGTTCTGTAACGGTTCGGAGCAATATTCGCCGCATCTCGCAGAAACTGGGGTCAGTCGAACAAGGTTGCTTTTTTATGCTTTTGTTCAGATTCAGGTACATGTGATGGTCGATGTCGATGAGGAATGGGTGAAGCGGATAACAATAACCTTACAATGAGCTAGACAACGCGACGAGGCCACCATGTAGCATCTGCCTAGCTCTGTGCCAAATGCGACATAACTCGAAAATGAATAAAGCTCTACCCAAACGTTGTCCATAACTCTGATTCCATTTGACAATCACAAGCTGCATCGAAGACGGGAGTTTCCAAAATGGCCACCAGGTTTTCCTCCACTTCTATGTCATATGACTTCATTTTAAATTTCTGTCTATCCACCTGCCTTTATTTTAGATGTATGGTTCTCCACTCACGAAGCATTGTATTAGTGTACTCATAAAATCAAGTTGGGCTGGCTTAATGTATGTACAGTAAAAACCATCGCCCTTTAGAACTGTATGCAACAGAGTTAAAGATGCACAGAGGCTGACCTTGATCGTAACCTTGGTGTACAGACCATTAACGTTTCGAACGGAGTTTCAGAGTGGTCCACGACACAACAAAACCATACACGTCCAGTTCTGTATTCTAGACACTTCTTGATAATGGCCTAATGAGCAGGAAACAGGTTAGTAAGAAACAAATATCAGTGGAACAAAACGCATTTGTTACGCACTATCTTGTATGAGGGACAGCAGCAGTCATAAGTAGACATCTTGAGCAATAATCTCTTGGCTGCTCTTGTAAATAATTTATTAAAGACCGGTTTTGTAGCCTAGAAGCTAATCATTAGGTTAAATATGGTGAATCATGACATTATAGTTGCAGCAAGGGCAGGACGGAACGTTTCTTGTCTATGAATAAATAACGCAAGTAACGTTCGTAGTACGCTTGAGGAACCCGAAGATCCGCCAGTTATATCACTTATTCATATATAGGAATGTTCCATCCCATCCATGTTGCAGCTATGCAACTATAATGTCATGATTAACCAGGTGACTTCCATTTTACGAAATTAGTCGTTAAATAAAATATTTACAAGAGCTGCCAAGCGGTTATTGTTCAAGGAGAAAACGATTTTGGTCTGTTTTTCACTCTCAAATCCTCCCAGAACTATACCATTTTGGGTCTCGAGGTTTGAATTACGACCGCCCTCCTCTGTAGCCAGGCGATAGCTTAGCGGAGCGCCCTGACAATTTTACAGTGGTTTCCGCGGACAGACTGCAAAATCCGCATTCGACTCTTGACACCATTATTCTTAAACTCTCAGAGGACAATGACTAGTTGTCCGAGACAGCTGTCCGGATGTAATACAATGTAAGCCCTTAAAACTGAAGTTCACTTAAAAGGGTAGTACTTTCTGAAAATTTAAAAAAAATCTATTTTTGGGGGGATTGAAATGTTTTCTGGGATGCCTACATTATTGTAGTGTTCATCCCAAGTTCGCCATAAACTTCGTTGTAGAGTAACAAGACGATTTGCGAAAAAGTGTCTCCTGAAACTATTCAAATATCGACATCGCGACCAATGTGGAAGCATATAATGTCAAAGACGACGTAGCAGGCGTTATGGAAATTATGAACGTTCTCTAACTCGAGATTCGACCATCACGTTACAGCTTCTGCACAAGAGCGGACGAAAAGCGCATTGAACGAGCAGAGCAGCGGATGACAGAAGCTGCCAAAAAGGTCTTCAGGTCCATCATGTCCACGAAGAAGACGAAGGAGGACCTTCTTTTGGATATGGAATGCTCGCTTTATAATCCAAGGATCGCTGAATAGAGTGTTTAACTTAATAAAAAAATGTAACCCGAACTTTAAACGCGTTTTTCTCGAAACGGTATTTTGTTAAATTGACGAGAAACATAACATGAGAATGTTTCACACGACTTTGATCTGAATTTGGCGCCAGCATTATAAATTGAATTCTCTGTCAGCGTACGTAGCCGTTTTTCGATGTCGGTGCATGATTTCGTTTTGGACGAAAAACATTTTGTTAGAATTTTATATTTTTCAATTATACTATATATGCTGATAGAAAATATATTGAAAATGAATTACACAAAATTAGTTTGTTAGGTATCCATTAGGAGAGCTTTGTGAATTTCCGTCTATGACCAACGTTCCGGCTGCAAGTGGTCCATCTACCTGGTGCAGTGGTTAGGGAGAGTGCCAGACTTGGGTATAAAAAGATTTCTTAAATACAAAAGTGTTTAGAAATAAAACTGTATCATCCGATTAAGCATTACTTTTTATTTTACCTGAGAAACATCTCAAATCACCCATTTTTCAAGCTTTCAAAGAGGGCTACCCATTAATGAGTGGTGTCATTTTAAATAACTCCGGGTTTCTACGGAAATTGTCCTTTGAGATCTTTTTAATGCTGGACATATTTATAGACAAGTTATCGGAATGCTTAACACATGAAGAAGTAATATAATAAATCTAAGACTTCTCCAAAAACTTAAAATTTTGTCTGCCTGTAGGTCCTCGTACACAAGCATCGACATGTATGTAGTATTTCACTGCTCCTGGCGGGGACAGAAACGTTTTCGCTCAATTTCGTGAGTTAATTATTTATTTTTCTATTAAGTATGTCTGTGAGATTTGATCCGTTCTACTTACTATGATTATAGATCTTTGCTGAACCCACTTAAGACAGAGAACAACAAGATACTCAGCGGAAAGTATGACCTACATTGCGCACGAGTTCTAAGCTAACCCAAGCTGAAGTGCATGTTTTACTGTAAACATGACCTAATAACTGAATATAGGTCTAAATTACCAGAAAAGTTCATTCTTTCGGAGAACACTTCTTCCTCCAGTTTCTCAACATCGCGTTCGCAAATGCGGTGTTAAACCTGAAACATCAGCATCACCCGAACTGTTTGCTTGGTATGCACTCAAGAAACTGCGACCGTTATCCGAGATACAACTACGTCAGTCCGTTGTCGGACGAGCTCGGCATTGTTTCTTAATGTCCGCAGTTGTTAGAATGGTGTCCATACTTTGCTTATTGTTTCTCTTTTTGTGTGTACACTCTTGTGATGGTTCTGATTCTGCAATGGTTGCCTTGATAAGTGATGATCGTAGTTGCTTACGGTAACTGTAAATATAGTCCGCAGAAAATCACGGTTCTGCCCGTTTTAGTGCATGTGCGGTCACTGCTGATTGTTCATTTCGCCTCTGCAAAGATGCCTTTTGAATTTTCTGTGGTGCTGTTACCCCTTTTCATTGTTTCTGTATGTTCTGTGGGCCAACCAAAAGTAATTCATGTTGGTATTCACTTAGCGCGATGCGCTTTACGTTGTCAACTCAAATAATTTTCGACTAGTTAAAGATATCTGTATTCTTTTTCCACCTAGACGAGTAGATCACGAGACGGTGAAACACAGATCAAACCAAATGACTTTCTGGAACGCAGCCGGGTGACGTCGACAACCGTCGATATTTCGATAAGACCACTCAAAAATGGTACAAATGGCACTAAACACTAAGGTACTTAACATCTGAGGTCATCAGTCCCTTAGATTTAGAACTACTTAAACCTAACGACATCACACACATCCATGCCCGAGGCAGGATTCAAACCTGCGACCGTAGCAGCAGCGCGGTTCCGGACTGAAGCGCCTAGAACCGCTCGGCCACAGCGGCCGGCTAGGACCACTCCCTGCCATTTTCAATGCAAAACTGCAGTAAGTAATCGTTGTGCAAGGGAACTTAAAACCTCGGTTTTCAGAGAAACACCGGAAAGACAATGCACACACACACACACACACACACACACACACACACATACATACATACATACACACCAAAGAAATAGTGAAATTAATAATAATGGATGAGGTAACATAAACTTTGTCCTCTGTTTTTTTTTATACAAGGGAGAGATCAGGATACGATGCAAAATTTAAACAAAATTACCATCTCTTTTCATAGGGTTACTTGCTAATTTAATTTCAATAGCTTCCTTAACAACACTATCCCAATAGCTGGAAGTGCATGCCAGAAACTCCGTGTTGTTATATTCCATAGGATGACCGGTGCCAAGACAATGTTCTGCAATGGCGGATATGCTCGGCTGTTGTAAACGTGTCAGCCACTTATTGTCAGTACATCGGATCCTCCACAGTCCTGATAGTCTGACCACTATATGACAAGCAGTAGCTGCAAGGAATACGGTAGACACCCGCCTTACGCAAACCAAGATCATTCTTTAAGGGACCTAAAAGGACCCTTATCATAGATGGTGGTCGAAAAACACACTTCACATCATATTTCCACAAAATGCGACCAATCATGTTCGAATTGCTCCTTGCGCAAGGCAATAAGGCCGTAGACTTAGGTGTCACCTCGGTATTATCTTCGCTTACCGGTGCACAGTTAGCCGATGGCGCAACGCACATCTGATCTGTCTTTCACTATAACCATTCTAACAAAAAGGTAACTTCGAGATTGGAATAACTCAGCTGACAAACTCTCAGGATCCGTGATGACATGGGTCCTGTGAACCAAGTTACGAAGTACCCCTTCCCGTTGAGCCGGATGGTGACAACTGTAAGCCTGCAGATTTCAGTGGAAGTAGCGTCCCTTGCCCCAGTGTACCATCCACTTCCCTCCTGACCACCACATCAAGGAAGGAAAGACAGCCATCCTTTTCCACTTCCGTCGTGAATCAAACATTTGGGTAGCTCGAATTCAGGTACCCTAAAAACTCGTTCAAATTCTCACTGCCATGAAGCCAAACAACAAAAGTATCGTCCATATATCTGAAAAAATACGCAGGTTTCAAGGCTGCCGAAATCCCATGCTATCAGGAACTTTTCCTCAGGAGGCTGTTATTCTTTCTCTCAACACTTTTTGGCGGTCAGCACAGATCCTGCGATACGCTCAATCAGAGAGTAAACACTGCATCTTTAGAAAGTAATCCTGCTTGTCCAAAACAATGGTAGCATTGCCCGTGTCCGCAGGTAAAATAACAATATCCGGATCAGCTCTAACAAGTCAACGTAAAGCAGTCCTCTCAGCTATTCGTTTTGCTTAAAAATGGCAGGGAGTGTTGCTGTCGAAATACCGGCGGTTACCGAAGAACTGACCCGGCAACATTCCCGTGAGTTTTCTGAACATTGTACGAGTATACGCTGGGAGAAATTCAGGCCTCACAGACCAAAACGTTTCCACAATTTCATTTATCATCAAAATACAGCACTAAATTTATTTTAATGGAACTATAGTTCTTTTGCGCCAATATAACAGATCTGTATGAGACGTATTCAGAGATGTAAACTTTTGGGTGTATGGTAAGAAAACTACTGTGTGAAAATACACAGAACATAGGGATTTTTGCGCTTGTGTTGCAACTGTTTGAATGTCGTGCTGCACGTAAGTTTTCACTCCTGTCCCCATCGAGTGCGCCGTTAAAACAACTGCACAAAAATTCCCGTACGTAGTTTTACTGAGTCATTTCTTGGCAAACCAGCAAGACTTGTTATCTCTAAACTAGTTCGATACAGATCTGTTATACTGGTGCTGAAGCACTTGTTCCTTTCACAAAGAATAGCCTGTTCGATAATGTTGCAAAAACGTGTTGTCATTAGTTGATGAGCACTAGTTAACATTCGTGTAGACTAAAAGAATACAAATATCTCTAAGGCGGCAAAAGATGGAGTTAAATAAAATAAGGTTGAAGACTTTGCACCAAGAGAGTACTTCAAACGATTCTTCCTTTAATGGCTTCCATTGCCTTCCTCATATTTTCCTCTGCCCAATACTTTCTTTTCTTCCCAGCCATCTGCTGAAAAGAAATAAAAGACCTGTACCACTTGGCAAACGTTGCCGAACTGCCGAAACATGTAATGAATTATTGCATTTTTAAATGCTACTCACAAGTTTCATTAAATATGATGTATCACTAATAAACCTAAAATATCAAACTACTTACCATTCAGCTGTGATGCTGAGATTTGGTCACGAGCCAGTCTACAGTCATTGTTGACTGTATTCCTTTGCCTGATCGCTTCTAGGGTTTCAGACGGTAGGGCGTTAAGTCCCTCCGCGTGGCAGCACTGAAAAGACCAGCATTTGTTTTATGGCGGTGTTCAAATGGTTAGTGCAGTGCACAGTGACACATATCAAAACTGTCTGATGCAACGAGTAACTGGCGCCAGGGGTAGTGGGTGCGTGAGCTACATGTTTATGCGCCGGTGCGATGCAATGATGTCCCCTGCCAGAGACAACCGTATGCATTTGGTATCGCTTGATAAGGGTTGGTGTCTCCATATAGCTCATAATGCGCCTATCAATTCGTGGCCCTTGGAGATTTCAACGCAGTTACCAGTTTTATCTCTAAGGAATCTCCCACACATGGCGATGAAACATTTGTAAACAGTTTTACACATCGAGCACGGCCTGTGAACCCGGAAGTATTGGATACAATCCTGCACTAATACATAAACTAATCTATACAATAACATTAAACCAACCAATTATTCAATAACCACCCACAAACCCACATTTGTAAGCTTACCTTTCCTAGTGAAGATCTCTTACCAAACTGCCAACCTCTTTAAGGGGGGGTAGGACGTCAAACGGGCCGACTTGGAGCAGGAGAGGCATCACAGGACATTTTAATTTCCAGTGTCTACACTTCTACAAATAAATTCATAAAACTTTGTCAGCATCACCAGGAAGGATTCAGGATTCACACTCATTGCAGTGGAAGTTCGAAAACATAACAAAATAATTTTTTACGTGTGAAAGTTCATCATTTTTTCACTTACTAATGGCTGCATTTGTTGCTATAGGTACACTTTTCTTCATAAGTTAGAGAGATTCTTCGATGAATTTTGCATAGCATACATACCATACTTACAGATGTATGAAACTCTAGAATTTATTTAATTTATGAAAAAACGAATGATCTGTTGTATTTTAAACTTCATGTTTAGAAAAAACACAAATTTTGTAGTTAATTACCTCAATTTTTTCTATAGTTTTTAATAGATTTGGAAAATTCTAGAGTTTCATACACCTATAAGTATGGTTTGTATGCTGTGCAAAATTCATCGAATCATCTCTCTTACTTATGAAGAAAAGTGTACCTAAAGCAACAAATGCTGCCATTAGTAAGTGAAAAAAAAGATGAAATTTCACATGTAAAAAAAAAAATACTTCGTTATGTTTTCGAACTTCCACTGCTATGAGTGTGAATTCTGAATCCTTCCTGGTCATGCTGACAAAGTTTTATGAATTTATTTGTAAAAGTATAGACAGTGGAAATTAAAATGTCCTGTGGTGCCTCTCCCGTTCCAAGTCGGCCCGTTTGACGTCTTACCCCCCTTAACACGAGCTTCTTCACAAAAAAAAAACACAATATTCGAACTACTATCCAACATTATGAAAAGCCAGGTGTGTGCAAACTAAACTCATGTCCAAGGTTCTACAATGGACAAACTGCTAGCAACTTCACAACAAGATCAGAAGAATACATGGATTCAATCCGCCCGAACAATCCAAACGAAGCCTGTTTTGCCACACAGCTTGCCCAACACATTCTGCAAATAGCACATGACAGAACCATAAGGTACTTCATATTCAGTCTAAACAACCTAAGCAAATCCAGGTATGCTGAAAATCTTGCCCAACACAGTCATGCTGCCAGTAGCATGGGACAGAACCTTCAGGTACTTCACGTTGCTAACAAAGGCATAAAACTTAACTTTGTTGAAGAAACTTAAATTTTCTTCAGCACACACACAGCATCCGACGACCTTCTCGATGACCAAACTGAACTGAGAAATAAATTTTTCGTACATATATTTGAAGGCTTACCCAAAAATGGTAAGCATAAAAATTTTAACGTTTAGATGGGATAAAAAAACGCTTTGTTATGTGACAAAAACGTCTCAGGTGCAGCTTTTCTCCTCTAGGAGTGTTTCACGAATAATGGCTGCAGCTTCAACCAAACGGGTAGCCAGATTTTCTGGAGTGTCTATCGGTGTGTCTGGAGTGTGTACACCAAACGTTTCATCTCCAGTCACAAAAAGAAATCCATGTCAGCAAAAATTCTAGAACCATATCCATCAACGGCAGTTCGAACACCGTTCGAGGACTTCACTAGTGTCAAAATCTTCATGGAGACGTAGTGGGGGAACGGTGCACCTTTGAAATTTTTGTCACATAAAAAAGTATTTCTTTTTATCGTCACTAAGCACTCTAAAATTTTATACATACAATTTTGTTTATATCCTATTGTTGCAGCCACATCAATTCTATAGTAACCAGTCGAGTATATCGAGAATAGTAACGAAATTAGTTAATGGATTAGTTGATGTCAAAGAATTTCAACTAAAAAACACAGGGAGAAGAGGGGAGTGAATGAAGGCCATGTTTAGGTTTCCTTCGGCAAGTACTGTGACTTGTTGAAGGACAGAACACTAGGATTTAATACACTGTCGTCGAGGTGAGCTGAGACGAAACCAAGGAGAAGTAGTGGAAGAAATTAGCCATGTCCTTTTCTAAGGAGCCATTCCGGCGTTTGCTTAGGACCACTTACGGAAATCGTGGGAAACCTGTATCTGGATAGCTGGACGGTTGTTTGAGTGATGGCACTCTAGAATTCAATTCCCACAAGGTTTGTCAACTTACTAAAGTTTGTCGACCTAAAGCTCTTCTTATTCATTACAACTTTTGTCCTGTCAATGTGTAAAGATAATAAAAAAGCAACTATTCATACTCGTAACAGGGAAAGTTTCACATGAAAAAAATTGCACTGGAAAATGACATTGAAAGGTGAAAGAGGGGGAAAGGCGAAGAACAGTTCGAATAATGAATAGCGCAGTTCCATAAACAGTTATTACAATACGTAGGATAACCACGCAGAGTGACCTTAAACACAAAGGGTGATCAAAAAGTTTCCGTTCGAAAGCCGAACAGTCCAGAATCGGTATGCCCATCAGGCAAAATCGCCGTGAGCACTGAGGAAATCTTCCCACCGGCGCACCAGGTTGAAGATTTCCGTTTGATGAAACACAGTGTGCTGCGTGAAGAAGTCCGTAATTGTCCGCCTCACATCCTAGTCCCGACTGGAATCGTCGACTGTTCAACGTATATTTTAAGGGACCGATGGCGTGATAATCGCACAGGGAGAGATAAGGAGCATAGGGCGTGTGTTTGAGTGCCTCCCACTCGAACTGATGTAACTTCTGCGTTAACGATATTTGCGATAAGGGGACGTGCTATCATGAAGCAGCAGCACCCCATGGCGCACCATTCCACAACGGCGGTTTTCGTCAGGCATGTTGCCCCACACACATTCTTCATTCTCCTTTAGATTTCTACCGGCATCTGTCCTTCGACAGCCAAGAAAAGAATAGTAGTACATTGGCCCTGTTTGGACGCATTTGGTAATAACGTCGCCATATATACGCTGCAACTTTTCGATCGCCCATTACAGAGTGACCACAAAAATAAACTGTAGGAAAAGTAGATGTCAGGAGGAGACTTACTGGGCAAATTTAAGGAAATCTATTTCATCCACAAAAGAAGTGGCTTACAAAACACTTGTTGACCGATTCTTGTGTTCTGCTCGTCCCTACCCCGGCTAATTAATACAACAAATAGAGAGGATCCACCTACGAGCGGGACGATAGCCATGGGATCATTTAGTCGGCCCGGAAGTCTTATGGAGAAGCTCAGTAAAAAACGTTGGCATACAAAAGAAGGGTCGTAGATCACCAAGGGCTTTACTTTTGAAATTCTAAGAGTAAACGTTCCAGGAAGAGTAGCAAGGTAGTACCTCTTCCCACCAACGTCTCATAAAATGACCACGAGGCTAAACTCAGAGAAATTAGATCGCATCCGTTCGTACATTCATTAGGAAAGGTGGGAAAAAATAGGGGTATTAAAGTAACCCTAGTAGAGTAGCTAGTGGAGTATAGATATATTCGAGGACGCATGGAAGCTCCTGAACAGAATGAAATGCTTCCATAAGCAGTCGCTGGCTTGGAAAAGGCGAGAAATGAGGAGTCTCGTCCGACGTGCCCTCTAGAATTTATTCAAGGTAGGAGACCTCGTACAAAAATGGAAGACGTGTACAAACTTCTGCCTTGTGGACGAATGATGGACCACACAATTCCAGGTAAGCGGTAGAGAGGAAATTCGTCGAAAACAATTTTTTCTCACGTTGCCGCCGACAAGATCCCTTTTTTAGTCGGCTCTGTGAGGTTGTTTGCGACTGTGGGTCCGGCGGCAGTGAGCTCTGCGTGGGAAAAGCCTTTGGAAGTGCGGAGAGCGGGGGCAGAGGGTTGTCGGGTTGTCGTTCCCACGTCGAGGCGGCCACCCTCCCACCACACTTCCGCTCCCTACAGTGGCCACTCACCTCTACCTGGAAACAGCGCGGTTGCAATTCCTACCTCTTTCGGCAGCCATACTGGCATCCAAGGATCACAATCATAAAACAGCGCTACGCGTTACTGTTCCATTAAAATGCTGCCTCTTGCGTTATTAGTCCAGAAAGTAGACACAAAAAAATACGGTAAAATTTGTAAAGTACTACATGTACAAAATTGTTGTCTCGAGTTCTATTCTCTCAGCCATTTAGTCGCCTTCAACTGCTTTATTCATCCTTTTCTGGTCGTTTTCTTAACTATTGTAAAATATTGCTAACTTTCTGAACAGTTTCATTTTATGACAATTGTTCATTTCATGGAATATCTCAGAATCTGCAATTCTCATCTTGTAAGGTTTTAACAAATATGAAATATTCTCTATGTGTCTACATCTGCATGGGTGCTCCGCAAATCACACGTTAAGTGCCAAGCAGACGGTTCATCGACCCCAGCTTCACAATAATTCTCTATTTTTCCAATATCGAACAGTGCAGAAAAAATGAACGCCTGTATCTTTCTGTGCGAGTTCTGATTTCCCTTACTTTATTATGATGATCGTTTCTCCATATCCGTGCCAGCGTCAACAAAATATTTTCGCATTCGGAAGGGAAAGATGGTTATTGAAATTTCGTGAGAAGATTCCGCCGCAACGAAAAACGCCTTTGTTTTAATGACGCCCATCCCAAATCCTGTATCATGTCCGTGACACACTCCCCTATTTCGCGACGATACAAAACATGCTGCTCTTCTTTGAACTTTCTCGATGTACTCCGTTACTCCTATCTGGTAAGCATCCCAGACCGCGCAGCAACACTCCAAAAGAGGTTGGACAAGCGTAGTGCAGGTAGTCTGTTTAGTAGATCTGTTATATTTTTTAAGTGTTCTGCCAATGAAACGCAGTCCTTGGTTTGCCTTCCCAACAACATTTTCTGTGTTCTTTCCAATTTAAATTGTTTCTAATTGTAGTTCCAAGGTATTTAGATGAATCTACGGCCTTTAGATTAGACTGATTTATCGTGTAACAATATTACGGAAATGGAAGAGGATGTAGATGAAGATGAAATGGGAGATACGATACTGCGTGAAGAGTTTGACAGAGCACTGAAAGACCTGAGACGAAACAAGGTCCCGCGAGTAGACAACATTCCATTAGAACTACTAACAGCCTTGGGAGAGACAGTCCTGACAAAACTCTACCATCTGGTGAGCAAGATGTATGAGACAGGCGAAATACCCTCAGACTTCAAGAAGAATATAATAATCCCAATCCCAAAGAAAGCGGGTGTTGACAGATGTGAAAAAGCTGCATAATACTATCACGAATTCTTTACAGACGAATGGAAAAACTGGTAGAAGCCGACCTCGGGGAAGATCAGTTTGGATTCCGTAGAAATATTGGAACACGTGAGGCAATACTGACCTTACGACTTATCTTAGAAGAAAGATTAAGGATAGGCAAACCTACATTTCTAGCATTTGTAGACTTAGAGAAAGCTTTTGACAGTGTTGATTGGAATACCCTCTTTCAAATTCTAAAGGTGGCAGGGGTAAAATACAGGGAGCGAAAGGGTATTTACCTTTTTTACAGAAACCAGATGGCAGTTATAAGAGTCGAGGGGCATGAAAGGGAAGCAGTGGTTGGGAAGGGAGTAAGACAGGGTTGTAGGCTCTATCCGATGTTCAAAATGGTTCAAATGGCTCTGAGCACTATGCGACTTAACTTCTGAGGTCACCAGCCAGTCGCCTAGAACTTAGAACTAATTAAACCTAACTAACCTAAGGACATCACACACATCCATGCCCGAGGCAGGATTCGAACCTGCAACCGTAGCGGTCACGCGGTTCCAGACTGAAGCGCCTTTAACCGCACCGCCACACCGGCCGGCTGCCCGATGTTATTCAATCTGTATACTGAGCAAGCAGTAAAGGAAACAAAAGAAAAATTCGGAGTAGGTATTAAAATCCATGGAGAATAAATAAAAACTTTGAGGTTCGCCGATGGCATTGTAATTCTGGCAGAGACAGCAAAGGACCTGGAAGAAATGTACGGAATGGACAGTGTCTTGAAAGGAGGATATAAGATGAACATCAACAAAAGCAAAATGAGGATAATGGAATGTAGTCGAGTTAAGTCGGGTGATGCTGAGGGAATTAGATTAGGAAATGAGACACTTAAAGTAGTAAAGGAGTTTTGCTATTTAGGAAGCAAAATAACTGATGATAGCCGAAGTAGAGAAGATATAAAACGTAGACTCGCAATGGCAATTTAAGTGTCAAGAAGTCGTTTCTGAAAGTATTTGTATGGAGTGTAGTCATGTATGGAGGTGAAACATGGACGATAAATAGTTTGCACAAGAAGAGAATAGAAGCTTTCGAAATGTGGTGCTACAGAAGAATGCTGAAGATTAGATGGGTAGATCACATAACTAATGATGAAGTAATGAATAGAATTGGGGAGAAGAGGAGTTTGTGGCACAACTTGACAAAAAGAAGAGGCCGGTTAGTAGGACATGTTCTGAGGCATCAAGGGATCACAAATTTAGCATTGGAGGGCAGCTTGGAGGGTAAAAATCGTAGAGGGAGACCAAGAGATGAATACACAAAGCAGATTCAGAAGGATGTAGGTTGCAGTAAGTACAGGGAGATGAAGAAGCTTGCACAGGATAGGGTAGCATGGAGAGCTGCATCAAACCAGTCTCAGGATGAAGACGACAACAACAACAACATCGTGTAGCCGAAGTTTAGCGGATTTCTCTTAGCACTCATGTGGATGACTTCACACTTTTCATTATTTAGGGTCAATTGCCAATTTCCGCACCATTCAGATATCTTTTCTAAATCGTTCTTCAATATCCTTTGATCTTCTGATGAGTTTATTAGACGATAAACGACAGCCTCATCTGCAAAACAACCTAAGACGACTGTTCAGATTGTTTCCTAAATCGTTTATATAGAAAAGAAACAACAGAGGGCCTATAACACCACCTTGGGGAACGACAGAAATCACTTTTGTTTTACTCGATGGCTTTGACCTGTCGACCTGACTCTGACGAACTGTGACCACTCTGACAAGAAATCACTAATCTGGTCACATAACTGAGACGATATTCCACAAGCCGCTTGTGTGGTACAGCATCAAAAGCCTTTTGGAAATCTAGAAATACGGAATCAGTTTGATATCCCTTGTCAACGGCATTCAATACTTCGTGTGTGTAAAGAGCTGCGTAGTTGTGTTTTACAAAAACGGTGTTTTCTAAATTCATGTTGACTGTGTGGCAATAGACCGTTCTCTACGAGATAATTCATAATGTTAGAACATAATATATGTTCCCAAATCCTGCTGCGTATCGACATTAATGATATGGGCCTGTTATTTAGTTGATGCCTCCTATCATCTTTCTTGGATATTGGTGTGAACTGTGTAACTTTTCAGCCTTTTGGTATGGATCTTTCGGCGAGCGAGCGGTTGTATATGATTGTTCAGTATGGAGCTATTGCTATTAACTGGTATACAGTCTTGATCAGAAGACTTGCTTTTATCAAACGATTTAAGTTGCTTCACTACTCCGAGGATATCTACGAGGGTTGGAACTTTAATAGTGGCAACTATTTATTTACAGCTCGTACAAAATAGATACTTGTTTCAAAATTTTACTGACCTTCAGATTAGTCACCAGCATTGTGTCTAACCCGTTGCCGGCGATGTGGAAGCCGTGGGATACTCTTAGCAGTGCCATTTGTGTTGACAGTTCGAGCGGCGCTGTCTGTTGCCCGACGAATTTGTAGCAGTTCTGAAGCGAATGCCGTGAAGTGTTTCCTTCAGTTTAGAAATCGAGTTGAACTTACGAGGGCTTAAGTCAGGGGGGTGCAGTAGGTGGTATAGCACTTAGCAGCCCCATCAGTCAAACAAATCAGTAACAGCTTGCACTGTACATGCTTGAAGATTGTCCTGCAAAATGATGGTCAGGTCCTGCAGAAAGTGTCATCACTTCTGTCTCTATGCTGTTCATTTTTTGAACACAACCTACGACCAGCTTAAAAATCGACGTCAGTGCCAGGTCTGACAATCGACATTCAACATAAACTAATGTAACGTATCACTCACAAAAGGAGGAAAAAACTCGTTTTTGTTTGATTAGAGTATTTGCGATCAAATAATGGAAACAGTATCAACCGCAAAATATCTTTCAATATGAGTTGGTAGCAGCTTTAAATGGTACAATCCAATAAAACTAGTTATAGGGAAATCAGATGGCAAACAGAGATTCTTTAGAAGAATTCTGCGGCAATATCATTCATCTATGAAAGAGTTAGCTTCAAATAAGTCAGTCGGCAAGTTCTTGAATAATGCTCTACATGGCAGCCATACGCACGACAGCTTCCACACACAATGCATTTCTGGCGCGTTGAGATCTCAGGCCCTGACATAAAAAGATAAAGCCCTGATTATGAAACTGCGACTTTCAAACGTACATACACACAGTAAAATCAATATAAAAGACAGCAGTTAGAGTTTTATTAAGTTTTTTATTTACTGCTCTTCAGTCTGTGAGCCGGCCGGAGTGGCCGAGCGGTTCTAGGCGCTACAGTCTGGAACCGCGCGACCGCTACGGTCGCAGGTTCGAATCCTGCCTCGGGCATGGATGTGTGTGACGTCCTTAGGTTAGTTAGGTTTAAGTAGTTCTAAGTTCTAGGGGACTGATGACCTCAGCAGTTAAGTCCCGTAGTGCTCAGACTTTTTTTTCTTCAGTCTGTGATCATTAACTAGAAAGATTAGCAGAGGATATAGAGAAATTTGGAAGAATAGCAGCACGTCTCGTCAGAGGATCGTCTAGTATGCATAAAGGAGTCAGGAAAATGCTAATCAAACTCAGGTAGCAGCTGTTTAGTATCCTGGAGAACTATACCGTTAAAATTACAAGACAGCACGTTCCAAGTAGAGTTAAACATTACATTATTTCCTACCACATAGGCCTACATGTCACAAAATGAGCACAACACGAAAATTAACATCATACGCAGCAGGTTCACCGTCGGTTGGTCTTCCCACACACCACTGGCAAATGGAACAAGGAAACGGGCAATTTTTTCTGTTTCTCCAAGTACACGACCGCCACACACAGTTAGATGGGTTAAGAAGTATAAATGACGCGATAAATGTAGAAAGCTTAATGTTCTCCAAGGTCGTGTTTTTAAAGTGTTACGGTGTGTTTTACTGCAGAAAACATACAGTGGACGTAGGTAAGTATACATTATACTGAGCTGTACGTCTTCTGATTACGGTAAGGTTATCATTTTACACTCAACGTTCTAGAATCATAGTAGGCTTCAGTGAATGACGCAACCCAGTGTCAAAGATAACGCTTACTATATGCATAATAGGTTTTTAAGTGAGCGCACAATCAACAGAAAAAGTTTTCGTTTCGTCTAGTCATCAGAGCTACCCCATTAGCTGGAAATACAGATTTTATTACCTCCAAAAACGTTCACAACAACGAACACAAACGAATAGCGGCCGTCGTGGCCGTAAATCTGTGATCACTGCGAACATCCAAAGTTGCCTTATGAACAAGAACGGGAAAATATATATCCATCTAAAATTATTTCTGAAGTCGTAATAGACACTGATAAAACAAAAAGGAACAAAAAATTCATACGATATTAACTGAGGTGAGGAGGAGAGGGAAAAAATAAATATCTTTCAATAGGAATCATCTGAATCGTACTTCATTTTATGATTCTTATTTTACTCATTAAATATCGCATAACACGATCAACATTAAAGCTTAGACAAAAAAGATGTGCACCCAATACACAAACACCTCATTTCCAGAGTTTTTTTTCTGATATATTTGTAGAATATAGTAGCTGCCTCCTTTTCCTTCTGCTATAATATCTCCAAAAAAATCTTAGAGTGTCAGTACCCCTGCGATCGTCCTATTATTATGTTATTCTATTACCACGTGCGGTATTGCAGACTTCATATTCGTGAAAATTGCCAGAGCACACATTTTTTTGTAACATTCACGAAGCTACAAGGGCTATATAGTGTCATCACAGTACAGAGATTTTATAGAAAATTTCGGCTGCCAAATATAAAGCAGAAGATAAATTACAGTTATCGATGAAGTCGTGAGGTTCACTTTTACTCTCTGTCCCATCATATTAGATGTACACGTTTAGAGAAAACATGGGCCAAGGGTACTTTCCAGATTTCCTCCTTCCAAAGGTGAATCACGGTGTAGTCCCTGTAATTGTTTTCCTTCCCTCTTACGATCTCACCGAAGGAAACGCATCTGGCTAGGTCCCTGCAACCATTTTATATGACCACTATCGTTTAGTGTGACTCCGTCCGAATAGGTCTCGGAAGACCCTAACGGTATCGTTCATTGTGGTAGTAATTAATCCCAGTAGGTTGCTGGATGTTCTAAGATGATAATTCCCACTGTTGAAAATTAGCAAGGTAACTGTGATGACCATGAGGATGAAAAGAGACGACTATTATCATCCTCATCATTACACCATTTGAGTTCTATGGAGCTATATTTTTATATTGCCTCCTCCTGTAAGTATAAAGGACATGGAACAATTTCTTTTCAAGAAATATTATAACATTTCATTAACTACTGCCAGTGTACATCCATATTTTTCGACCACTATTAACAGTATTTCATAAAACTGTATGAAGTTAGGAGAAGAAGCCCACTGCGCCACCCGAAAGCGTCGATGTGAGGGCCACTTTTCTGAGCAATACCCCGTTCAGTATCATCACAACTCACAGCATACCCATTCCATACCACAACCCTGCCATGCCCTGCATTTGTTGCCTCTATACTGGACATTATTCTCTGTGCATTGGATCATAGCAGATGCACGGAACTAGGAGGGCTGAACACACAGGAACAGTGTCTCTACATAACTACCAGTTGTTTCATGTGTTCGTCAGTAGTAGGGTGATTTTACGAGTTTTCACTTTTTTATGTTTCATTGGTACTCCCTATTCAGACCTGTAACATAAACCATGGGGATGGATCTGTGAGCGACAGTGTAGTGAGATGCAGCTTCCGTTACTACTACTATAACGTTATTATTATTACTACTGCAGTAGTTATAAATTTCATTTCGGGACCAATCCCTCTAAGAAATTATGTTTACAGGATTGCGTAATTTACAATGAGCATAGGGGAAAGAATTACGGATAAGAAACAGAAAAGCATTATGCCTGGTAAATATAAGTGTGTCACTGACGAAAAACATTGGGGCATTAGTAAAACTGGTAACTAAAACATTGCTAATAACAAGACATGCAGGAAATATGATTAGTATGGTGCTGAAGGACTGCACTGCTACAAATTTCGGGCAATCCAATGCGTAGTCACAATCAGCATCACGGGCTTTTCGATGGATTTTTCTGGAAGTCTTTAGCGACGTATCATCTATTTCATACAATGACTGGAAGGATTTCGACATCAGTAAACTTTCACTTTTCCATTATTTGAACCCTGCTAACAAAGCAGGCATTGCCCTCGTATTCACTTTGCCAATCTTCTATTAGAAACGAAAACAAGTGAAGTAAGAAAAACACCCATTTCCATGTATTTGTGAAAACATCTTTGAAATTATGAAACAGTCATACAAAGGAAGGGACTGATGACCTTGTAGTTTGGTCCCTTTCTCTCCAAACCAACCAACCAACCATACAAAGAAATATGCATGTCGTGTAAATGTATAAGTACAGTATTAAAATTAAGAAACATGATCCCAGAGGTTCGAGTCCTCCCTCGGGCATGGGTGTGTGTATTGTTCTTAGCGTAAGTTAGTTTAAGTAGAGTGTAAGTCTAGGGACCGATGACCTAAGCAGTTTGGTCCCTTAGGAATTCACACACATTTGAACATTTGATCCCGGATTGTTTCTGTACGCTGTGCGCAGCTGCCTCGCGTGTCTAGAACGCGATTTTGTAAACGTCTAAATAGCAACGCCTCTTCATAACTCTATAGACGGCTATCGTTTTCGCCTACAATCGTTTGAACTTCACAGTTGAAAGCTGTCAAAAGCGCTGCGATGCGTCGGGCTTTTCCTTTAATTGAGTGTAGGAGTGTCTTAGTAGTAAAGAAGTAATAAATTTAAAAGTCATACACAATGCGACATTTTTTCACGTACCTTGATGTTTATGACGTCATATCTCCTGAACTATGTGTGGTACTATTAGATACCGGGTGATCAAAAAGACAGTATAAATTTGAAAACTGAATAAATCACGGAATAATGTAGATAGAGAGGTACAAATTGACACATGCTTGGAATGACATGGGATTTTATTAGAACCAAAAAAATACAAAAGTTCCAGAAATGTCCGACAGATGGCGCTTCATCTGATCAGAATACCAATAATTAGCATAACAAAGTACGATAAAGCAAAGATGATGTTCTTTGCAGGAAATGCTCAATATGTCCACCATCATTCCTCAACAACAGCTGTAGTCGAGGAATAATGTTGTGAACAGCACTGTAAAGCATGTCCGGAGTTATGGTGAGGCATTGGCGTCGGATTTTGTCTTTCAGCATCGCTAGAGATATCGGTCGATCACGATACAATTGCGACTTCAGGTAACCCCAAAGCCAATAATCGCACGGACTGAGGTCTGGGGACCTGGGAGGCCAGGCATGACGAAAGTGGCGGCTGAGCACACGATCATCACCAAACGACGCGCGCAAGAGATCTTTCACGCGTCTAGCAATATGGGGTGGAGCGCCGTCCTGCATAAACATCGTACGTTCCAGCAGGTGTTTATCAGCCAGGCTGGGGATGATGGGATTCTGTAACATATCGGCGTACACCTCACTCGTCACGGTAGCAGTTACAAAACCAGAATCACGCATTTCCTCGAAGAAAAAAGACCCGATAACGGTAGATGTGGTAAATCCAACCCATACCGTGACTTTCTCGTCATGCAATGGAGTTTCCACGACAGTTCTACGATTTTCGGTAACCCAAATTCTGCCGTTGTGGGCGTTGACAGACCCTCGGAGCGTGGAATGAGCTTCGTCGTCCACAACACGTTACTCAACCAATCGTCATCTTCCACCATCTTTTGAAACGCCCATACCGCAAATGCCCTCCGCTTCACTAAATCGCCAGGTAACAGTTCATGATGCCGATGGATTTCGTACGGATAGTATCGGAGGGTAGGCCTAAGTGTATGGAATGCCGGTGCGACGTGCGACTGCACGAGCGCTGACTTCCCCGTGCATAGACGCCTCCATTTCTTCCTGAACTGTCTCAGTAGCATTACGCCTTGTGCTCGGTCGGCCACTACGGGGTCTATCGTCTAACAACCTGTGGCTTCGAACTTCGAAATCATTCTCGCCACAGCTGCATTTGTCAACGGACCTTTACCCGTTCGAATCCCCTTCCTATGGCGATAGGATCGTAACGCTGAACCAGCACATTCCCCATTCTGATAATACAGCTTCACTAAAAGCGCCTTTTCAGGTAACGTCAACATGCTGCGACTGCTGGCGCATCTGATTCTCTCTCTCATTACAGCTCCTTTTATACACGATTGTCACGCGCAGTCACTGACGTTTTGCTGTCCAGCGCCATCTGCCGGACATTTTGTGAACTTCGTTTTGCTGTTGTTGTTGTTGTGCTAATAAAACCCCATGTCATTCCAACCACGTGTTTCAATTTTTACCTCTCTATGTACATTATTCCGTGGTTTATTAAGTTTTCAAATTTATACTGACTTTTTGATCACCCGGTACTTTTGAAGGTACATTTAGCGCCATATGTTTGCGAAATTTATGGCGAATACGGTAAGTAGCACTGAAATAATACATTTAAACGTCACGCAAAATGCAGCAGTTTTGCACGCATCTCACTGTTTATGACGAAACATCTCTTGAATTTTAATAAGTACCCACACAGTCATTGTTGTCTGACAGTAAGGGATATGTATTCCGAGTTTGGTTGAAGCCGGGCCACTGGTTTAGTAGGAGATGGGTGAAAAACACACACACAAATACATTTTTATAATACGGATCAATGTCTTGTTCGTATTTCTATCTTTTACATTACGTTATCTTCGAGTTTCTGATAACTGAAATGTGAATGAGGACAGTTCTCCGTTTCTGGTGTACAATAATGATACCTAGTCTCGTTTCTGGTGTACAACAATTATATCTAGTCTATTATGTTAGACCACTCTTTCATTCAGAACGATGCAATCAGCTTAGACCTAAAAATCTGTGTGGTCATAGCTAGGAGATATCATGTTTTCGAAGTAAGGCATTTTAATTTTTCAATGCACTGCGGTCTCCACGGTCTTTTGATATAACGTGGTGACTATCTGATAGCGTGTTCTGGACGAGTAATTTGCAACTGCCTGTGATGTGAGGAGTTGTTTCGGACAGAGCGCCACTCTTCACAGAAAGAATTCGTCCTGTCGGAGCATCTCATCCCGAATCACAGGTCACTATCTTTTGATTTCATTTTCTCATATAGAATTTTGCAACAAATAAGGAGGTGACTGACATCGTATGCTAGTTCTATGAATTAGTTCTGATGCCTTTTTTGTTGTGCGTTGTGCTATTAAACAGTGCACACACTCCTTAGAGTCGTCAGGCGCATTTTCACTGACGTTTTTGCAATGTGTAACTGGAGTAAGCCCAAAGTAATATCGCTCATCGTGTCTTCCATGCTACTACGCCCAGCGCGATGGAAAGCGTCTGTTTATTTCCCGTTAAAAATAAAATGATTTTTAAAGTGGAATGTTATATTCCAGTTCGGTAGAGATGTCCCAAATTAGTCTATTGCGATATTTGTTTTACCGATATGTATTAATAGGGACAGTAGAACACGAAGAATAACAGTACTTCAGCAACGACGGCCCGCGCTGACTGGTGCCACCATGCAGAAGTCTTGCTCAGTCGCAGCTGGAGTACCCGTTATTCGTCGTTAACTGTTCCTGTTAATTCTCGTCGATTAAACGAGTAACGCGCCAAGCTAATATGGGACCGCTCTATTGAATGGACACGTAAAACTCCGATTTAAAAATCTTTCTGTTTGTAACGGGGAACAAACCCAAGCTTTCTGTGGACGCTGGCCGTCGAATGAAAGACGTAATGGGCAGGATTTGTTTGCGCTGGCTCCACCTACACGTTGCAAAAACGAAACTGCAAATATCAGTCGAGACACAAGAGAAAATGCATCTGACAAACCATAGGAGAGAACAGAAGTGATTTCTGGCTTTCCCCAAGGTAGTGTTATAGGCCCTTTGCTGTTCCTTATCTAAAATAAACGATTTGGGAGACGATCTAAGCAACCGTCTTAGGTTGTTTGCAGATGACGCTGTCGTTTACCGACTAATAAAGTCATCAGAAGATCAAAACAAATTGCAAAACGATTTAGGAAAGATATCTGAATGGTGCGAAAATTGGCAGTTGACCCTAAATAACGATAAGTGTGAGGTCATCCATATGAGTGGTAAAAGGAACTCGTTAAACTTCGGTTACACGATAAATCAGTCTAATCTAAAAGCCGTGAATTCAACTAAATACCTAGGCATTACAATAACGAACAACTTAGATTGAACAGAACACACAGAAAATGTTGTGTGGAAGGCTAACCAAAGACTGCGTTTTATTGGCAAGACACTTGGATAATGTAACATATCAGATCTACTAAGGAGACTGCCTACACTACGCTTGTCCGTCCTCTTTTAGAATACTGCTGCGCGGCCTCGGATCCTTACAGGATAGGACTGACGGAGTACATCGAAAAAGTTCAAAAAAGAGCAGCACGTTTTCTATTATTGAGAAATATGGGAGAGAGTGTCACAGAAATGATACAGAATTTGGGCTGGACATCATTAAAAGAAAGGAGTTTTTCGTTGCAACGGAATCTTCTCACGAAATTCCAATCACCAAACAGGTGTTCGTTCTTTCCGCGCGCTATACGAGATTGGAATAATAGAAAATTGTGAAAGTGGTTCGATAAATCCTCTGCCAGACACTTAAATGTTATTTGCAGAGTATCCATGTAGATGTAGAATCGCTGTGAATACTTCTCTGGAAAAAGAATTTATGATAATTTGTTGGTTAAAAGAGGACCCAATTCAGTTAAAAATTCCGTACAAATTATGACACGGAGTCCATCGGGCCGTAGAGCCTCGATGAATTTTGATGCTTTCGCCGCTACTCTGTACTGATAGCCGTATCAGCTATCTTTTCAGTAAAACGGCATTAGAGTGGCAGCTATTATCTTAAAGTTATCTCTCTGTGCGAATATTTGACGACAGAACTGAACAATCCGACTTTCAGTTTGCAAACTGCACAAGCAACGACAATATGCAGCGTGAATATTTGGAGAAACAGTGTAACAGTGTAACTCATACGATAGTATGATAGTGAATATTTGGAGAAACAGTGTAACTCATACGATAGTATGTCATACGGTTTCTGATGTCATACACACTGCAACTCGCTTTGAAGTGCACGGCAGAGGGTACTTAGTATGGCACCACATGTTTGTATTGTTTCCCGTTCCGATCACGCATGGAGCACGGGAAGAACGACTACTTAAATGGCTGTGCTCACTCTCTAATGCGTCTAATATGGTTTCCGCGGTCTCAATGAGAGCGATATGTATGGAGCTGAAGTGTCTCGTGACCATTCATGCTGCCCTTCTTTGTACACATTCTATCCCGTCCTATGTGATATGAATGTCACACACTTGAGTAATACTGTAAGATGGGAAGCACAAGTGATTTGTAAGCAGTCTCAGTTGTAGATTGATTGCATTTTCTCAGAATTCTACTAATGAACAGAAGACCGTTCCTACGACGGGCCTATGTAATCATCACATTTCAAATTCATATATATTTTTATACCCACGTATTTGTTTGAGCTGACTGATGCCAGTTTAGATTAGCTGATATTGTAGTCTCAAGAAACTACATTACTTCGTTTTATAACGTTCACAATTTTACATTTCTGAATATATAAAATCACTTCCCAATCACTGTAACACTTTGGAATCTTGTGAAGATCTGCTTGGATCTTTGTGCTGTCTTTTCTCAGATAAAGCGTCACTACAGAAACCAAAATCGTCTACAAAAGTTGACTTTGGTATTAATATTGACTGAGAGTCTTCAGTATAACATCAACTGCCAGCCTCCCCACAGAGTACCTCGGGGCATGCATGAAGTTACCTCTACTTCTGTTGATGATTCTACATCCAAGGCAACTTGCTGCGTCCTCGCTACCAAGAAATCATGCATCGAATCACATATTTTATATGATGCGTACTTTTGTTAATAAAGAATTACTTTTTATTCGATTTGTTTAAATACCACAGGGATGATGCAGTTGCTTACAGGATTCCGGAAGCTTACGTGACTTTTGCTAATGATGATGAGACATTTTTAACAGTTACCGAAGCGCGGGATACCTTTCTCAAGCTGTAGGTAGAAACAATAACTTTCGAAATACGAAAGCCGCAAAACATTTACGGAACAACATATGATAAGCAGAAGCGAGCGCTGTGACAGTTTACAGCAAATTACACACACGTATTAGCACAATTATCCTTGTGAAACATTCTTAGAAACGAACATTATCATTATACGTCGAGCCATTGTTCAGCAGCGCGCCAGACGCGCAGAAATATGAATACAAGCTATTGAAACGGTAGCTGCGATACTCTACACTCACAGTCAGCGAAAAATGAATAATGAACATACCAGTATCTAAAGATGTGACACAGAAATATCAGATTATTTGCATGGAACACTGACACAGTGCAGTATGGGCGATGATTCAGAGTGCCAAATTGCTGGCAGTGGGAAATTCTAGCTAAACATAAATACGCTAAGCTCATAGTAACTGTACTTCAGTTGATGAAACAACTGTCTACTATTTTTTATTGTTAAGCATTTTAGGCGTGCCAGGACAACATCGACGAACACAGTTCATGCAATTAAATGAATCAACAAGGACTTGTAGTTAATGTGCTATGATTGGGTGGTCCAGCCTAAAAAATGCCAAATGCGTTGGACGTGGTGACCGTTGGGTATCACTGTAGGTGTCGGCAGTACGAGGAAGGTACACGTGCAATTCTTTGACTCGATACAGCGTCTAATAAGTGTTCCACAGTCGCTCACACCTTTACCTCGCTGCCATCCTAGCCTTACGTAGTTGGCAGACAGCACTGAGTTCAGCGTATGGTCGATGTCTGTATACTAAAACAGACGTTACGTGAGATGTTAACGACACACAGGTCAAAACTCAGAACAGCGATGACCACACAGAATTACGACAACAATGCCTATGAAATTAATATTGAAACATTCGCAACCGATACTTTCGCATTTAATTTATTTATGCAACTAGTTTCTGTGTTCCATCACACCAACTTCAGGCACATTGAAGAATGTAAATTGGGAGGAATCTTGACTCGTGTGCAGTCATAAAATGAGCCAGATTTATGGTTTACACGACACTGTCCACTCGCTCATCGCTGCGGCTGGTCCCGGCGGAGGTTCGAGTCCCCCCTCGGGCAAAAAAATGGTTCAAATGGCTCTGAGCATTATGGGACTTAACATCTGTGGTCATCAGTCCCCTAGAACTTCCCCCTCGGGCAAAAAAATGGTTCAAATGGCTCTGAGCATTATGGGACTTAACATCTGTGGTCATCAGTCCCCTAGAACTTAGAACTACTTAAACCTAACTAACCTAAGAACATCACACACATCCATGCCCGAGGCAGGATTCGAACCTGCGACCGTAGCAGTCACGCGCCCCTCAGGCATGGGTGTGTGTGTTTGTCCTTAGGATAATTTAGGTTAAGTAGTGTGTAAGCTTAGGGACTGATGACCTTAGCAGTTAAGTCCCATAAGATTTCACACACATTTGAACACCACTCGCTCATCACTGTCGATTGATGGACGCAAGGACAGTGTCGTGTAAACCAGAAATCTAAGAACACCCGTTAAAGCTTTCCCTCACTGTCAACCTAGTTTGACTTAATGATAATTAAATCAAGACCCTAAGCTGTCGACAGGCGTTGATATACATCAACGGGGACAGTTGAAAATGTGTGCCCCGGCCGGAACTCAAACCTGGGATCTCCTGCTTACATGGCAGACGACACTCTCCATCTGAGCCACCGAGGGCACAGAGGACAGTGTGACTGCAGGGATTTATCCCTTGCACGCTCCCCGTGAGACCCACATTCCCCACTTAATGTCCACACACTACATTCGTAGTGCCCCTGCCCATTACACTCGTTACTCGCGGCAGACAATCTTACCGAGTCCCGTTTGGGCAATGCATGTGTATCCAGTACAGAAGGAGGAAGTCAATGGCCGGTTAGCCTTAACTATATGAAAATGGTACCTGTTCTTTCGGACATGTCCGAAAGAACACATACCATCGGTGACCATGCAGCTCTCTTAGAATGAAATGATAATTAAATCAAGACTCAGATGGGCAGAGTGTCTGCCATGTAAGCAGGAGATCCCGGGTTCGAGTTCCGGTCGGGGCACACATTTTCAACTGTCCCCGTTGATGTATATCAACGCCTGTCGACAGCTTAAGGTCTTGAGTTAATTATCATTTCATTCTAAGAAAGCTGCATGGTCACCGATGTACCATCTTCATATCGTCCGACTTAGTTGGCAGACAGCACTGACTTTACCATGCAGTGTGTTTTTGTACATGAAACCAGACGTGACATGTGGAGTTAACGAAGAACGAAACAAAACTCAACAAAGCGAAGACCACACAGAATTGCGACAATAATGTCTATGAAATGAAAACTGAAAGACCTGCAGCCGCCACTTTTGCATTTAATTTATTTATGCAATCAGTTCCCGTGTTTCATTACGCCATCTTAAAGCTCGTTGTCCAACGTAAATTGGGAGGAATCCTATTTCGTGCAAACATAACAGCAGCCAATTTTAAATAACTAATGTCCGTAGACCTCTACATAATATTGGCTCTTGTTATGACAGCACACGAGATTGAATTCCTCCCAATTTACTTTGGACACGGAGTCCGAAGACAGTATTAACGGAACACCGAAACTGGTTGCATAAGTAAGTTAAACGTAAAAGTGATGGTTGCAGATGTTTCAATTTTCATTTCATATTGAACAGCTGAAGTATTGGCAACCATCCATTACAAGGATGGAGTAAAAACAAAAAATTGCCATGTACACTGCACTGTATGCTGCGCTTCCGTCATCTAGTAGCGGCAGGAACCGTTTGCCATACTCCGTCTCACGTCTCACAGCCGCAAATTCGTTCTCCAGTACTGTAGTGACAGACGCAGCTAGAGTGGCGAATGGTTGGGCTTGTGTTTAGTGATCCGAGCAGAGTACGTCTTGACGCCACTGAAGGCCGTTTACTAGAGCGCCGTTCAGCAGAGGAGCGGAGTAGTATCAGACAACATCTAAGTGCGGAAACATGATGTGTCGAATCACGATCTACACTGATCTCACACCTGCAGTGTTGGTTGAGAGAAAAATGATCAACCGGCCACGGTGGCCGAGCGGTTCTAGGCGCTTCAGTCCGGAACCGCGCGACTGCTACGTAGCAGGTTCGAATCCTGCCTCGGGCATGGATGTGTGTGATGTCCTTAGGTTAGTTAGGTTTAAGTAGCTCTAAGTTATAGGGGACTGATGACCTCAGATGTTAAGTCCCATGGTGCTCAGAGCCATTTGAACCATTTAGAACAATGATCACGATGTACACGGTGTTGCGTAGGAAAGGAACAAAAAATGTTATATGAAGGTAGGTCCGCAAATACTTCGTTAGGTATGTATGGGTATTGAAAGGAACTTTAACTCTGCAAAACTGATGTGCACAATGGGAAAATATACGCGATACATCTGAACCGCAATGCGATTTTCTTGCAAACAATGCACGGGTAATATGCCATGTTTACGCTTGCAACCTACCACGTATTATGTTCATGTGACGTACGTAGTACAATCGCCCGTTGATTGCGCACTTGGGCCGTGTGAGCCGCATTGTGTAGTGTACCGGCTACGGACAGGTTAGCTGTGTAGTGCAAGGTGTTAACTGTGTTCGTACAAGCGCTGCTAACAATGCCACACATCTACAGTAATGAGGAATACGCAGATATGATGTATGTTTATGGCTTCTGCGACGGTAGTGCTATCGCTGCAAGAGAATAATACCACAGGCGCTTTCCGACTCGACGATTACCAGATCACTTTGCGGGCAACAGGCTCTCTTCCATGTAGACATTTTTCATCCCATCGTGCATGTCATGAAACTTTGCAAGAACAGGAAGAAATTATCGCAAGTGTTGAGCAAAGTCTCGGTACGAGCATACGAAGAATGTCCCTGCGTATGAATGTCCCACAGACACGTGTATGAGAAACATTACATGCGGAAAACTTGTATCCATTTCACATACAGCGTGTCCAAGGTCTCCACGTTGGTGACAGTGCGCAACGACTTCAATTCTGTCACTGGGTAATTGAGATTAGTCATTTGCTTCCATACATACTATTCACTGACGAAGCCCAGTTTTCACGACATGAAATAAACAACACACGCAATAAACATCGATGGTCACGGGAAAATATACACGCTTCAGTTGATAGCAATTTCCAAGTTCGTTTTGCCATAAATGTTTGGTAACTTTTTGATAGGTCCATTTATTATCAACCAGCGATTGGTGGAAGAGAGGTACCTGCATTTTTTGGAAAATTCATTTGTGGAACTATTGAAAGAGGTTCCTTTAGCCAAGCGAACTGGAATGTATTTTCAACATGACGGTGCCCCTGCACATGTTACCTTACGTGTGAGGGACCATCTCAACAGCATCTACCCTAATCGCTAGATTGGCCGTGGCGGTGCTATTAACTACTGGCCTCCAAGATCACCCGACCTTAGACCTTTAGATTTCTGTTTATGGGGTTGGATGAAATCAGAGGTGCACAAAGTGAAGGTAAATACACGAGATGGACTGCTTCGTCGCATCATGGACGCTGCTGGGTTGATTAGGAACCAACCACAGGTAATTGAACAAGCAACACAACATGTTACCATCAGAACGCAAAAGTGCATTGACGTTCATGGTGCGATATTCGAACTTGTTCTGTGAACTGTACAACATTTGGAACAGTTCAGTGACTGGTAAGCACGGAGTGCTGATGAATGTTGTCGTGTTGTGTTCAGCGGTGAATAGCGGTACTGTACTACCCTGGGTGACCATCGTCAGCGAGTATGCGGCCACCTGAGGAGTCCCACGCTCCGAAAGTTTTGGAGAGGCACAGTGATATTACTTCTGAAGTCACGAAGTTGCTAGCCATCGGGTATAAATTCAGATCACAGTGGCAGCGACAGAGGGAACTATGAAGGCACAACGATATGTCATGGGCATCCTGCATCCTTATGTTACCTCTCAAGCAACAGCATCGTAGTGCCGTTCTTCATCAAGACAGTGGTCGCCCACACATGGCACGTGCGTCTGTGAACTTTCCATGCAATATTGAGGCACTCCCACGGGCAGCTATCCAGAATAGGAAGTACCAGTTATAACAGTTGTGGGCCATCTTGCTCAGGAAAGGATACAACGGCTTTATGACAACCTTCCCAATCGAATCAGTGCATGCATCTGGGACACAGCGAATGCAATGTAATACTGGCGTGTGGACTCATGCTGCCAAGTGAAGAATTTAGCTCGATTTTGTAATCACTGAAATCACATCATCACACATCCTCACTAACTAGTGAGTTTTCATTTAATTTCCTCCACCCTTTCTGACTGCTTCTCTTCTTTTGTCAGGCATTGTATTTATGTCGGTTTTAACGGTGACGGTTTTTTTCTCATCGAATTCCAAAGGGTAATCGTTCCCTTGCGTAGATACACACTGAAGAGCCAAAGAAACCGGTACACCTGCCTAATATCTTGTAGGGCCCTCGCGAGCACGCAGAAGTGCCACAACACGACGTGGCATTGACTAATGTCTGAAGGGAACTGGAGGGAACTGACACCATGAATCCTGCAGGACTGTCCATAAATCCGTAAGAGTACGAGGAGATGGAGATCTCTTCTGAATAGCACCTTGGAAGGTATCCCAAATGTGCTCAATAATGTTCATGTCTGGGGAGTTTGGTGGCCAGCGGAAGTGTTTAAACTCAGAATAATGTTCCTGGAGCTACTCTGTAGCAATTCTGGACTTGTGGGGTGTCGTATCGTCCTGCTGGAATTGCCCAAGTGCGTCGGAATGTACAACAGATATGAATGGATGCAGGTGATCAGACAGGATGCTTACGTACGTGTCACATGTCAGAGTCGTATCCAACGTATCACGGGCACCATATCACTCCAACTGCACACGTCCCACACCATTACAGAGTATCCACCAGCTTCAACAGTCCCCTGCTGACAAGCAGGGTCCATGGATTCAAGAGGTTGTCTCCATACCCGCTCGATACAATCTGAAACGAGACTCATCCGATCAGGCAACGTGTTTCCAGTCATGAACAGCCCAATATGCCGGTGTTGACGGGACCAAGCGAAGCGTAAAGCTTTGTGTCGTCAGTCATCAACGGTACACGAATTGGCCTTCGGCTCCGAAAGGCATTATAGGTGATGTTTCACACGCTGACACTTGTTGATGGTCCAGCATTGAAATCTGCAGCAATTTGCGGAAGGGTTGCACTTCTGTCACGTTGAACGATTCTCTTCCGTCGTAGAATCTTTTTACGGTCTCAGCATTTCCAATATTCACGATACACTTGTGAAATGGTCGTACGGGAAAATCCCCACTACATCGCTACCTGGGAGATGCTGTGTTCCATCGCTCGTGCGCCGACTATAACACCACATTCAAACTCACTTAAATCCTGATAACCTGCCATTGTAGCAGCAGTAACTGATCTAACAACTGCGCCAGACACTTGCCGCCCACAGCGCCTTATTTTTCTTGTTTACATAGCTCTGTATTTGAAATACGTACGGCTACACTAGTTTCTTTGGCGCTTCAGTGTAAGAATACCAAGTTCGCTTCAGCATTACAAATTTCGAATAAAGCTGAGTTCATCAGTTTGATTTTATGTTTATCAAAAGTTCCAGAGAGGACGTCTAGCCTCTTAGCAGCTGTGTGTGCGAGTAAAATCTTTGCCTCGATATATCTCAAAACTTGTGTGAAGAGGCGAATACAATCCCCGTGTAAAAGTTAAGAGTCGCCTGGTGTGGCGGGTATCAGCCGGACGTCACAGGGATGAAATCGGTGTTGGCGGTCGGCGCCCCTCCAGCTGGCGCGGCCGTGGCGCCTGTCAGTGCGAGTATCGGGACGTGGCGGCGCGTGCGCGGCAGACACGTGGGCGGAAGTCGACCGCCTCCACCTGCCCAGGGCGGCAGCTGCTCGCGGCCGCAACTTCACTTTTGCAAAAACTGTACATCTCTCCTCTGCAGGCGACAAGAGGGCCGATGGGAAAACGCAGCCACTGCAATTGCAGCAGTATTAACCTACGTGACAAGTATCCTGTGTCCAGAATGAGATTTTCACTCTGCAGCGGAGTGTGCGCTGATATGAAACTTCCTGGCAGATTAGAACTGTGTGCCGGACCGAGACTCGAACTCGGGACCTTTGCCTTTCGCGGGCAAGTGCTCTACCAACTGAGCTACCCAAGCACGACTCACGCCCCGTCCTCACAGCTTTACTTCTGCCAGTACCTCGTCTCCTACCTTCCAAACTTAACAGAAGCTCTCCTGAAGGCCTTGCAGAACTAGCACTCCTGAAAGAAAGGATATTTCGGAGAGATGGCTTAGCCACAGCCTGGGAAAAGGTCCCGAGTTCGAGTCTCGGTCCGGCACACAGTTTTAATCTGACAGGAAGTTTCGTATCAGCGCACACTCCACTGCAGAGTGAAAATCTCATTCTGGAAACATCCCACAGGCTGTGGCTAAGCCATGTCTCCGCAACATCCTTTCTTTCAGGAGTGCTAGTTCTGCAAGGTCAGCAGGAGAGCTTCTGTTAAGTTTGGAAGGTAGAAGACGAGGTACTGGCAGAAGTAAAGCTGTGAGGACGAGGCGTGAGTCGTGATTGGGTAGCTCAGTTGGTAGAGCACTTGCCCGAGAAAGGCAAAGGTCCCGAGTTCGAGTCTCGGTCCGGCACACAGTTCTAATCTGCCAGGAAGTTTCAAGTCTCCTGTGTGTCAGTTGTGTTTTGGTAGCACGCTTGCAGTTTCAGTGAATACTTCTGAAAGGGACCTGCTCTGTGAACCCTTACCTAGCATCCGAAGCCTGGGGCGTCACTATTAGATTCAGAGCATCTCCTTTCCTGGCAACAAATTATTATTCTTTAGCGTTGAGTACACTACATTATGCATGGCTCTTCTCTTATTATGACAAGTATGACAAAAGTTTTTGTGAGACCGTTACCACTCACAAAATGTTGTTGTTCAAATGGTTCAAATGGCTCTGAGCACTATGGGACTTAACTTCTAAGGTCATCAGTCCCCTAGAACTTAGAACTACTTAAACCTAACTAACCTAAGGACATCACACACATCCATGCCCGAGGCAGGATTCGAACATGTGACCATATCGGTCGCGCGGTTCCAGACTGTAGCGCCTTTAACCGCGTGGCCACCACGGCCGGCAATGTTGTTGTTGTATTACGTAAGTTATACAATGAAGTAACATGTTTCGAGGTACAAACATATCTTCAGGTTACAAAGGCAGTATTTTTGTATTGCCATTGTAGGCTGAAGATCAGTTTTGTACTACGAAACACGTTACTTTATTAAATAACTTATGTTAGGTAACAACATCTTGAGACTGATAGTGGCCTGTGGAAAACTTTTTCATATCTTTTACAGTCACTGTCGATTAATTGTCAATAAAGATACTGTGTAATTAATTATTTTTATATTGACGGCAAAACAGTAATCAGCTTGTCATAATGCAGAATGCACATTTGATATTTACAGATATTTTGGTGAAATACCTGTATATGGAATTTGATCGTTGATGACAGTAATGACCATTATTTGTAAAGAGCCCTACTGTTTACATTTTGTCACCGATGCCATCTAACTATTACTGACGATTTCAGATTATCTACGGTATGTTAAATATACTAACTTGAATTTTTATTGTATCTGTTGCTATATGCGGTCGAAACAAGCAGTAAACATTTTTATTATTTTTGGCCAATCAGCCACGTATCTTGGTGAATATGACGTTCTTTGGTTTTTATTAATGAGATGGCCTTAGCTCCAAGTAATGCTTTTTTATTTTATTACAATGTTCTGCATGTGTAACGTTACGTAGTTTGAGAAGCTAACCTTCAATTGCTATTGCACTCTACGTAGTCGAGAAAATGTTAATAATGCAAATACAGTACGTAAAACAGAGCTGTATGAACGTTTGCCCTAATTTACACATGGTGCTGTTATAGCGTTCATTCTTGAATCTCTTCAATTTACAAATGCAATTTCTGATTTTCAAAATTTTTCCCAAATATGCAGTATTTCATTTTCTACTATTTAACATTGAAAATCCAGTCTTTCTTTTAGATTGCATTATATCACAGCCTTTATATAAAGTTATGTATATATTCTGACTGTTGCTTTATAGTTGAATATTACAGTTCTTAAAGACATCGAAATATTAAAGAAATGAATGGTTGCAGTACTAAGCACGAGAATATCGTGCCACTGTATAGTTAACAAAAATATCTTTATATTTTCGTTTCTTTAACAGTACATCACACACTGTTCCTAGTCTATATTTGAATTTCAAGAGTTCTGGGTTGTTCACGCTCATTACTCAACGAACAAATTCACCCGATAGTCATATTGTGTTTATGGATTGGAAATCACTTTACAACTCCCCATAGTACCTGTTCTATATGAATGTGTTGTATAGCCGTTCTTAGCATGATAGCAGTCTTCCTCGAAGCCACTGCCATACTTCTTTGGCTGTGCTGCATGTGTTCACCACGCATCACCCGTTGAGGGTGAAGAGACTTCTCGGTCGCGAAATGCGGATTCACAATACCCCAAATGCGCGAATTTTCCTTATTTACGAACCCATCCAAATGAAAGTGGGTTTCGTCGCTAAACCAAACCATATATACCATACTAATTCCCATCATGCCCCGCGGCCTACCGTGCAGTTTGAACGTCCTAACGTAAACCGTTCAGATTTATGACGATTTTATTTCATATAGTTCAGTAATTGTCACCCTATAAATCTGTGTGTTAATGTGTCTTCCTTCTTATATTTTACACAGTTGGGTGAACCGGTTAGGTGAATAGCATGTAGCTGGCTGCTTATTGGAATGGTTTTGCTAACAACTTTATACCACTTCCACCTGGTATCTGTTTTTAGTTGATGGATACTAACAGTTTTGCAAATCTCAGCCCAATATAACGGACGGTACTCGTTCTGGATGGTGTCCGAAGATGTTGTGGCCGAACCATTTCCTTGCAGTGCGTTCTAGGACCATGGACTTATGACTCCCGTAGTAGAATTGTAAATAAATAAAGAAAACAAACAGAGAAATAACGGCGTTATCTAGAAGATTTAAACACTGCTTACACTGCTGTTTGCGACGTACTGTATTTATTTTTCCTCGTCTCCGACGATTAAGAAATCTGAGATAGGTTATCGTCGTAACAGACAAGGGGAGAGCAAAAATTTCTTCCTTGAATGAACTGAAGCGAACGTATCCTCGGGTTCCAGCCCACATTCAAAACCTTACCACAAGTTGCTTCAAATTTCATGGAGGGATGTTCCGTCTTTGCATCTAAATGGAGGACTGTTATTTGCCATACGCGTTTCGCTACTTTTAATTATGAAGCATCTTCAGTGACCTGTTTGTTTTTATATATATGATAATATAATATGCAGTAGTTACAAGTATGTTGCTATGTTACGCCGGCCGGTGTGGCCGTGCGGTTAAAGACGCTTCAGTCTGGAACCGCGTGACCGCTACGGTCGCAGGTTCGAATCCTGCCTCGGGCATGGATGTGTGTGATGTCCTTAGGTTAGTTAGTTTTAAGTAGTTCTAAGTTCTAGGGGACTTATGACCACAGATGTTGAGTCCCATAGTGCTCAGAGCCATTTGAACCATTTTTTGCTATGTTACGTTTTCTTGTGTTATTCTTTGTTTTTCAAGTTAGAAGCAACTTCTGCAGCACATGTTTCATGTGATCAAATTATCGTTTGGTGTTACGATTTTCGGTGATGCTAGTCCATGTGTGTAGTCCTGGAGATATGTTTACTCGGTCTCCATATTCCAGACGTCCGATTTTCGGCGTCGTTTCACCCATACTGATTACAACACTTTACCTCCAGTTTTCGCTGTAAGTTGAACGTGTGTGTGTTTAGCGGTGTAGTGATGTCAACTGTCTCTGTGCGTTTATCTTTCGTCTTTTGCTTCTGCTGTGTTAATGCGAAGTAATATCAATAGTACACACTAAAAGTTTCGAATCATTTATTAATTTAGAGGATACTGAGAAACCCCCTAACAATATCAATAGTACTATTCTTTTTTGAAAATATTGACGAACTTTCTAATCAATATCAATAGTGCACACTAATACAGTATATATGCATTTATTAATTTAGGAGATATTGATGAACTTTCTACTCATCGTGTGTTCCTTTGTTTTGTATGTGTGTGGGTGTATTTTGTTACCTGTGAATGTCACCATATCGAAAAAATTACAGTTATGTAATTAATATTTTCTTTTTGATTCTTCAGTTTCTCCCGGCGAATTTGTTGCTCGATCAGTCCACGGGTATACTGCCGGTTCATAGTGTCCAACGGGCACTATGACACGGGTATACTGCCGGTTCATAGTGTCATAGTGCCCGTTGGACACTATGAACCGGCAGTATACCCGTGGACTGTTCGAGCAATATTTTTTTTTCTTTTTTTGAAGGCAGATGTCTGCAGCCCTGGTAATCCACTCGCCACAGTACAGTAGGACGCTGCTGTCTATCGATAATGTGTAGCTGGGCTGCGATACTCTATCTTGGGCCCTCTAGTGGTGTCTACGGCACTGGGATTTCAATGGGCACCAAGACTGCAGAATGATCTTTTTCATTCTTCAACGGAGTGTGCGCTGATTTGAAACTCCCTGGCAAATTAAAACTGTTTGCCAGACCGACACTCGAAACTGCGATCTTTGCCTTTCGCGAGCGAGTGCTCCACCCGGTTCGGCACACAATTTTAATCTGTCAGTATGTTTCATATCAGTGTACACCTCGCTACAGAGTGAAAAGTTATTCTGGAAACAGTCTCCCAAGGTGTGGCTAAGCTATGTCTCCATAATATCATCTTTTTCGAGGAGTGCTCCTTTCGCAAGTTTGGCAGACGCTCTCTGAAGTATAGAAGGTACAAGATGAGGCACTGGGGAAAGAACATCTGTGAAAATCAGTTGTGAGACGAGCTCGGGTAGTTGAGTTGGTAGAGCACTTGTCCGCTAGAGGCAAAAGTCTGCCTGTAAATTTCCAAGAAAATGTTAATCATATAACTTCATTCGTTCGAGGTGATAATTAAAACTTTATGACTTGTCTCCGTACATGTCGAAAAACTACCTCATAAGAATTTTCAGCATGCCTGAAGTTCGCTGACTTCTGAATTATAAGTCACATATCCGTAACTGCGGCAAGTGGACTTAATCGCAATGCACAATCGCGCAACACCGCCTTTCCTCCCAGTCTGAAGGTCAAAATAAGTTTGGCAATATCCAGCTACTGCAAGGAGCATGTATACTTGAAGGAAATAACATATTCGAGAATGTCTCAGTAACATGTTCATATCGTAGAATGTTCAGCTGACGGCCTCCAACGGCAGGATGGAAAGAGTGGCACTTGTACTGGGGTGGAGGATGTGTCGGTTGTGGCGCTACGGGGCTGAGCGAGATATGTGGGCACGGGGAATGTCAGGACGGGACGAGAGAGAGCGGCGCGGCGGTGGAAATAACCCCAGAAGAGTCCCAGAGCGCCGATCTGACGGCGGGGGCTTCTTCCCACAAACGCCAGTCTATTATTATTCACAGAACAGAGATGTATCCCGCAGGCGCACACCTTTGGTCCCTCTGTTGTTCTTTCGCTTGTCGCTCCGTAACCGCAGATGGAAGACAGAAGGAGCTTCCAGGCGCATCAGTACACCGAAAACTACTACTAGTACGCTGAATTATCAAACTGTACACAAGCATTAGCACTTTCTTCATACATCGCTAGTCTCGTCCCGTGTTTTATGCTTACAACAGTCATTCTTTCTCAGTTAATTTCTCTGATATAATCTTCTCGGGTCATCAACCTTGAAGCAAGCTTTCAAAAAGTTTTCTACTCGCCAACTGTTGGGGATACTGACATTGTTACTGGGATAACTTCCAAATTTATCCAAAGTGATTAACAGCTACCACTGAAAACGTAAACCAGGTTATTCATAATGGAATCTGAAGCCCGATCCTCCTTAGCATAGCACCACAAATGGAGCAAAAGTATTTAAATCGCGAATGAAGGCAATAAATACATAAATAAAACTTAGTCCCAGAAAAGGTTTTTAGAAGTAAAGTGAAGGGGCGAAGTAGCCATAATAACACTTACATTACGCCAAAAGAATTAATTGCAACTATTCAACTGCTACATTAAAGTAACAAATAGCAAAAGATTTGATAAACGTAATAAGTATCGTGTCGTTCATCATACAAAATTCTCTGAGAACAATAACGAACAAATGAAACAATAATTTCACTTTAGTGGCAAGTTAATTAAAGGATACAGTGCCGTTATGCTATAAATTTCCGACCTTTTCTGCCCTTGTAAGTGTAGTGACATGCAATGTTATGCAGCATTCAGGAATGTGACGAAATTTTTTGTTTCTTTTGTGTTGGACGAAACTACAGCATCAAACAAGATAATTGGTGGATTTTAATACATATCATCGTGCATGCATCGCTGCTAGCTGGAACTGCTACTTGATTGTAATCATGTGGGAAAAAAAAAGCTAGGTGCACGTCGACGTCTTGTTGTAATTTGAAACTGATACCCTTTATTACGTCTGCAATGACAAGGTTACACAGCTAGAATTTTTTAAATTAATCGCACTTTGACGCTGAAAGTCTCTCTTCATTGATTCCAATTACGTTCTGAATCTCTTTCCGACACGTTGGTTAGTAATTTGAATGTTTTAAGACAAGTAACTATTACATGCATCTATACCTCGTAATTGCTTTACGTCTCACATTACAATAATACATTGTTGTCGCAATGGTCGTCGGCTGGAAGATTGGTTTCATGAAGCCCTCCAAGCTAGTCTACCCTGTACAAGCCTGGTCATTTCTGCGGAGCTGCTACTTTCTTACTGTAGTCAAGCAGTGGTGTGTCTCTATAGTTCTCCCTCTTTCCCCAATACTTATCTCTGTTAATAAACTGACAATGGCTGAAACAAGAGGATATACAATTCAAATTGTCCGTAGCAAGAAAAGCTGTTCTGAAAAAGAGTAAGATTAGGTTGGTGCATAAGTTCGCAGCGGTTTTCTTTTGCTTCTTGGCATCCCGATTGCCACGAATTTATTTACCGGCTGTCATTTTTTATTTGTAGTTCTCTGTTGTTATTCGCGTTTCATTCGAGTTGTTATTCATTTGGAGATGATGACTGGAGCTGTGGACGCTACGTGGAGAAATCGAAACATTTCCGGTATATTCTTCTGTTGAGTTCAATAGAGGGGTGACAGCAGCGGAGGCAACCAGAAACATTTGCGCCATGTATGCCATTGGGCAGAGTACGACAAGAAAATGGGTTCCACGTTTTGAGGAGGATCGTTTTGGCATTAGGGATTCTACACGTTCATGAAGACCTTCGCGGTTTGATGAAGATCGTTAAACACATTAATCCAAAATGATCCACATCAGTATACTAGAGACCTGGCAGATGTAATAAACTGTAATCATTCTACCATCGTGCGACATTTGTATGCAATGAGGAAGGTTCAAAAATCGGGTGTCACAAAAATCGGTGGGTGGCCATATGTGCATCTCTACTTGCTCGTCATCAATTGGCTCGCGAACAACACCGACCATTCCTATCCTGTATCGTCGCTGGTGACGAGAAATGGTGTCTTTAGGAAAAGAAAGGAATGACTGAGTACAAACAAAGCAACAACTCGCACGCATCTGCAAAACATAACGTTATGCATCTGGTGGAACAGCGACGCTGTGTACTACGATTTGCTGCCCAGAGGCATTTTTGCCAACAACTGCGACGTCTTGCAGACGCAGTCCAAGAACAACGGTCGGAAAGACCGCTGGATGTGATAGTACTCCACGATGAAGTCCGCACTAAAACACTATACAAGAATTGGGTTGGGATGTCATTCCGGACCTACCTTATGCACTTGATCTTGCGCTCTCAGATTTTCATCTTTTCCGCTCTCTATCGAACAATCTTCGACGAACTACTTTTCCGGATGAAAATGTGCTCCTAACATGGCTCGGCGAGTTCTTCGCTTCAAACCACCATGTGAGTTCTACAGTCGCAGAATCGAAAACGTACCCCAGCTTTGGTAGATTGTTCTAAATAGTGAAGGAGAACATATTGTTAATGACTAAAGTCTCTGTTATAAGTATCTGTTGTGTTTATTAAACTTATGGAAAAACGCTATGAGCTTATGGTTCAAATGAGTCAAATGGTTCTGAGCACTATGGGACTTAACTGCTGAGGTCATCAGTCCCCTAGAACTTAGGACGACTTAAATCTAACTAACCTAAGGACATGACACACATCCATGCCCGAGGCAGGATTCGAACCTGCGATCGTAGCGGTCGCGCGGTTCCAGACTGTAGCGCCTAGAACCGCTCGTCCACTCCGGCCGGCTATGAGCTTATGCACTAACGCAATACGTAACATGCACGATGAGCATAATAGTCAAGAAGCTGTTCAAATATGGTGCTCCAGGAGAATGCTAAACATTAGATGGGTATATCGTCGAAATAATCAAAAAGTTCTGCATGCATGGAAATGTTAAGAAATAACCTTATGGTGCAACGTGGCTAAAAAAAGGGATTGTTTGACAGCTCACATCCAGAGGTATCAGTGTGTAAGATGGCTATAATTTCGCACGTAACAAGCAACCATCCACGTACTTTGCTGTGATCTACAAACACAATTACGTATCATGTGATAGGTTGTACATCATATATATGAGTATGTAAAGGAGACTGACATTGTCACGTACGCCTTGTAAATAATTGTTAACGCTTATTGCATGAAAGGTGACAGAGTGTCTTTATTATCACACTAACAGCGGTTGGAGCGACAGTGGAAATGAAACGGCAGGCGGGACTCAAGCCCTGAGTGGAAGGCCCACACAGGTGTGTTGGTCCTGCTTAAGCACAGGAAGTAGCAAGACGGACGTTGGGACACCTGATCGCTGGGGCACAACAGAGTCGCGACCGGCCAGTTTAGTAGCTGGACGGGAAGGATTATATTTCGGAAACTACGAAAATCTTGGACGCAGCTGAGAGAAACGAGGAAGAGTCATCTCCGAAACCACACAGGCTGGGTTATTTCCAAGGATTTTTACTCAGAAGCGTACCACTGTACGAGTATAGGTTTTTCCTCGCAAACTTTCCGCGCTGGATGACAAAAGACTAAAATATGGTTTGTCGGCGTTCGGAAGAATCTGTAGAGAGGGAGAAGATTCCGTTGTTTCGGGAATATGATTCGTTTTTCGGAATTACGAGGGTGGGGAGCAGAGCCTTGCTGGGAGGCCAGCGGTGGAGAGACGAGGTCTTCCGTTGTGAGCGCCCGTGTGTGACGGCCGCTCAATATCAGCTTTTTTGGTACAGACGGACTTGCTGTCTTTGCTGTCAGGAGAATCTATAGTTAGAACAGTTAGGCACTGTACTGTTGCGAACCTATACGATTCTCGACTTCGCCTCCGGGTTGGAAGTCGTCGCTGAGTACGCAGCGTTCAGTAATTGAGAGCACTTCCTCTGCCTATTCTTACGTTGAGACGTTATCTGAAATACGTCCTTGTGGCTGGGAGTTCGCGTTTCGTGTCTGCAGAACACAGAGAGGAGAACGTATTAGAGTATATTAGTCAGAGGACCGCCTTCTGCCGTCCTAGTGTTTGAAAGAGTTTATTTGTGGCTGGAGTTCTTCCATCGTCGCAGGCGAGTACGACAACCATCACTTCGACACACCGGACGTAGTACATGCGGGATATCGCAAATTGCTTCAGCTTATTTGCGCTATAAAAGCTAAACAGCTGTGATCACGTTAGTTTATTTCTACTGAAGTTCCACACCACCGTAGATCATCTTTGAAAGTTGTGTCTTCTAGTGTTTTGTACGTAGATTATGTCAGTCATTTCACGTTATTGAAATTAGATCGTGCAGTCATAATAAGGGGCAGAGTTGAGCAATTGATTATTAAATTTACTTAGGAAATGTAAACTTTGTAGTATAAAGTTTTTTTTTAATCTACAATACACATATAAGCCGGAACAACGTTAATCATTTAGTAGTGTTAGTTGCCTTAATCATTCATTTATGTTTAGGTTGTAATTTATATGTTAAAGTCCATTAAGAGATTCTAAGATCTGCTTCAGGGGGTAGTCAGACAGGACCAAATCTTCATTTTAGCGTTTATTATTTTCCGTTGCGAACTTTTATTTTTACATCCACCTGGAATAGCAGCTTGGAAGTGAAGTCAGTCTGATTGTGGTCAGGAACGTACATAGACAAGTGAAAGAAGGGGAGGGGGGGGGGAGAAGAAAGTTGTAGAGGTAATCAAAGCTGGACTACAGAAACTGCTTCAGATGGCTGTAAGGTGTAATGGTAATGTAGAAACGAAGAAGCTTGCAAAAGGGTAGTCCAGTGTACAGAGCTGCAGCAAACAAGTCTTCGAACTGGAGAGCACAACAATAGGTGTAATCAGGCTAACATGCGGCCGCTGCGATATCTGTTCTGCCTCTTAATCATTCGACTAAACTTATAGGGCACGTTTGCTCGCTGTTGCAGCAGAAAATTGGAGTAGTGCTTCTGCTGCCATGACGGAATTAAGGGCTGCACTGTACGAGCAATTGGGTTCAAAAATGGTTCAAATGGCTCTGAGCACTATGGGACTCAACTGCTGTGGTCATAAGTCCCCTAGAACTTAGAACTACTTAAACCTAACTAACCTAAGGACATCACACACATCCATGCCCGAGGCAGGATTCGAACCTGCGACGTAGCGGTCGTGCGGTTCCAGACTGCAGCGCCTTTAACCGCTCGGCCACTCCGACCGGCAGCAATTGGGTTTAGCGTCCTTTTGACGAAGAGGATATCAGACACGGAGCAAGAGCTTCAATTTGAGAATGATGTAACTCGCGTGCTTTTCGAAAGAACCATACCGCAATTTACTGTAAGCGATTTAGGGAAGTCACGGAAAAATTAAATCTTACAAGAGGGACGCCAATTTAAATCGGTGTCCGTCCGAATGCAAATCCATCTTCTTAACTACAGCGCCACAGCATTTACTGCACCAGCACTGAGGCTAAGCTCAGAAGAACTGAAAAGTTTGCAGTAATGTGAGTGTAAATACGAAAATATCAGCGGTAAACACAAAAATAACAACGAAGTGCTTAGAATAAAATTTAATACACGGTCCAGTCATATTAATATGACCACTGCCTATCTTCGGTGCCAACGTGCTATAACCTCTGACAGACGGCAGGTGGCAGCACGAACAGCGGACGGTATATAAAGTGTGTCGGGAGGGAGGAGGGGGGCGGGGGGCTCTGCAGTCTTTGTCGTAATGCGGAAACGGAGTGATGCATCTGACGTCCATCGGGGCATCATCACTGGCTTTTGACTCAAGAGTGGAAGGGTTCGCGCATGCCGCCTTGATTAAAGTATACCGAGCACGACAAAATGACGCTACCAGAAACCGGCACCGGACCAATTATGGTACACCACGGGCAACAGACGACAGGAAATTTTGGAAATTTGTGATAAGTTACTATGGACTAAACTGCTGGGGTCATCGGTCCCTAGGCTTATACAGTACTTAATCTAACTTAAACTAACTTACGCTAAGGACAACACTCTCTCTCTCTCTCTCTCTCTCTCTCTCTCTCTCTCTCTCTCTCTCTCTCACACACACACACACGCACACACACACACACACACACACACACACACACACACACACACACACACACACACACATATACACACACATGCACGCACATGCCCGAGAGAGGACTCGAGCCTCCGACGGGGTGAGGTGCGCGAACCGTGGCAAGGCGCCTGAGATCACGCGGCTACCCCGCGCAGCACAGACAACAGAGCTGAACGATGGCTGCGGAGATGTGAACCGTCGAACAGACGTGTAACTGTTGAGCAACTGACTGCCCAGATGAACCAAGGGGTTACCAACATAGTCTCCTCAAAGCCCATTCAGCGAACGTTGCTGCGTATGGGGCTCCGCAGCAGGCGCCTGGTTCATGCACCCACGATGGCGACGAAGACTGCAGTTTACACGACAATACCGCAAGAGTGCCGATAGGTGGGCTTTCCAGATGAATCACGTTTTTTAGGCTACATCGGGAACGGGGTGAAACGTCTGAAAACAACGGCCTGCATTGAGTGACTGTTTCGTCGGTTCTTAGTAGAATATTTTACACATTATGAATTAAATTCATATAACACTGGAGGGATATTCTACAATATTTATTATTTGTTACACGAACCGGTTTCGGCTGTTACGTCATCATCACCTACGAAGATAAGTATGTTGTGCAGTGAAATAAATTTGGATCAAAGAATTTGAACTAGTGCATCAACAGAGTATTTCAATTTGTAGTGATGAAAAATTTAATGTTGGAAGTAGGAATGAAACAAGCGGGGTTATTTCAGTCCAAGTGCGATGTAAGATTATTTGACTAAGATAAAACATGTGAAACACTAACCAACGAACTATACGTAAATTACAAGAGTTATACATGGAAGAAAATAATTGAACCATAAACTTTGGTGACATATTCCAAAGATGTGCCTGAACAAAATAATCTTGTCTCTAATACATCCTAAATTACGAACAGGTAAGATATAATAGTGATTTTAAGCAGGTGAGTGATGCAGCTGTGATTATACAAAGAACATTTTTTAACACAACGAGATAAATTATAGTCACTGAAGTAAAGAAAATGGGGCATGTGAGTAAGACGGACAATTTACAGGGTGTTTCAAAAATGACCGGTATATTTGAAACGGCAATAAAAACTAAACGAGCAGCGATAGAAATACACCGTTTGTTGCAATATGCTTGGGACAACAGTACATTTTCAGGCAGACAAACTTTCGAAATTACAGTAGTTACAATTTTCAACAACAAATGGCGCTGCAAGTGATGTGAAAGATATAGAAGACAACGCAGTCTGTGGGTGCGCCATTCCGTACGTCGTCTTTCTGCTGTAAGGGTGTGCTTTTCACAACGTGCAAGTGTGCTGTAGACAACATGGTTTATTCCTTAGAACAGAGGATTTTTCTGGTGTTGGAATTCCACCGCCTAGAACACAGTGTTGTTGCAACAAGACGAAGTTTTCAACGGAGGTTTAATGTAACCAAAGGACCGAAAAGCGATACAATAAAGGATCTCTTTGAAAAATTTCAACGGACTGGGAACGTGACGGATGAACGTGCTGGAAAGGTAGGGCGACCGCGTACGGCAACCACAGAGGGCAACGCGCAGCTAGTGCAGCAGGTGATCCAACAGCGGCCTCGGGTTTCCGTTCGCCGTGTTGCAGCCGCGGTCCAAATGACGCCAACGTCCACGTATCGTCTCATGCGCCAGAGTTTACACCTCTATCCATACAAAATTCAAGCGCGGCATCCCCTCAGCGCCGCTACCATTGCTGCACGAAAGACATTCGCTAACGATATAGTGCACAGGATTGATGACGGCGATATGCATGTGGGCAGCATTTGGTTTACTGACGAAGCTTATTTTTACCTGGACGGCTTCGTCAATAAACAGAACTGGCGCATATGGGGAACCGAAAAGCCGCATGTTGCAGTCCCATCGTCCCTGCATCCTCAAAAAGTACTGGTCTGGGCCGCCTTTTCTTCCAAAGGAATCATTGGCCCATTTTTCAGATCCGAAACGATTACTGCATCACGCTATCTGGATATTCTTCGTGAATTTGTGGCGGTACAAACTGCCTTAGACGACACTGCGAACACCTCGTGGTTTATGCAAGATGGTGCCCGGCCACATCGCACGGCCGACGTCTTTAATTTCCTGAATGAATATTTCGATGATCGTGTGATTGCTTTGTGCTATCCGAAACATACAGGAGGCGGCGTGGATTGACCTCCCTATTCGCCAGACACGAACCCCTGTGACTTCTTTCTGTGGGGACACTTGAAAGACCAGGTGTGCCGCCAGAATCCAGAAACAATTGAACAGCTGAAGCAGTACATCTCATCTGCATGTGAAGCCATTCCGCCAGACACGTTGTCAAAGGTTTCGGGTAATTTCATTCAGAGACTACGCCATATTATTGCTACGCATGGTGGATATGTGGAAAATATCGTACTATAGAGTTTACCAGACCGCAGCGCCATCTGTTGTTGAAAATTGTAACTACTGTAATTTCGAAAGTTTGTCTGCCTGAAAATGTACTGTTGTCCCAAGCATATTGCAACAAACGGTGTATTTCTATCGCTGCTCGTTTAGTTTTTATTGCCGTTTCAAATATACCGGTCATTTTTGAAACACCCTGTACAACGTCGCCTGGATGAGATTATAAGTAGCATCTGCAGTTAGAAGTGGCGATAAGGGAACTGTGTCTGGTCATTCAGTACTGACCTTGGGTCGGTGGACATGTGTTGATTAATTTATATTATTTCAAGATAGTTCATGTTTCGTCTTTTATGGATGTTGTAACGATTCATGTTGAATATTTAAGTTTCTTCTGCCTGGCCCATTGATAAATGAATGCGAAATTTTCATGCTTCACAAAATTTATTGACATTAATTGACACCCGAACTGCGCACTCGTCATGTAAACAAAACTTGGAGAGACTTCACTGATATCTTTGACTTCCAAAAGTAACTTCAAAACTGACTCCTCGCAGCATCGCTTTATATAGAATTTTTACAATAACTTCCAAAATGAAGCATTATTAATTTTATACAATTTTGATGTTAAAATTAAAATTTACAAAACGTAAAGAAATTGATGTTACAGTCAAATAAGGTATAAAATACAATATTCAATGACAATCTTTTAAAGTAATATCTTTAGTTTTCCATAAGAAAATAATTCTGAACTTTAATTACAATAATGTCTCTCGTATTATTTTAGTTACGTAATTAATTACAGTTTGGATTTGGTTACTAATGTTTAATGGTAGTACAGAGATCGTGCTTTATCCGATTACGTACACAAAATGCACAAATAAGTCCTCAAATTCTGTAAACTGGAAAACTGTGAGATGTAAACAATTGGAGAGTTAATTAGAAATGTAATTACAATGAATATTAATTACAGAGGAAGACATAAAAATAAATAACAAATGAAAATACATCGCTGGGTAATAACTTTTAAGCTGTTTCTCAAGACAGTGAGGTCTCCTGTTACTGGATTTTTAGATTACCATTTTGTTAATTAGAAGCATTGATTTTTCATGCTAACATCTCTGCAGTCCCTAGTTCTTTATTTCTAAGGACTTATTACTTCAATTTCTTGAATAGTTACTTAATTTAGTATATGTACACAATTTTGTCAATGACAACAATCCACCGATAATTATGATAACGCACCGCCTTCCAGAACTTTCCATATGCTTTCGCAATGAATATCAAGTTTTTTATCAAATAGGACAGAATGATATACATAAAGACACACATACAGGACCTTAGGAAGTACTGAATATTGTCCGATAACTATCCGGATGCATATTTTAAAAAAAGGTGGTATCGGACATTTCATATGAGGTCTGGGGGAGGCTGCATCCTCATAATGTGATACAATACTTCAGGTTCCACTTTGTAACCACGGACTTCATTAAGCAGGCTTACTGCAAATCTAGTCTCCTGTCCTAAGTTTCCAGCTTCTGTAGTGTTCTTTCAAGTGGGTACACATTACCCTGCCAGACGGGCAAGTTCCATATAGGACCAAGCTTAGTACTGAATGACCCTGCAACAATCTGCGTAAGGGTCCAGTCCAGTCCAGAGGAGGGAACGTTACAGTGGTAGGAATGCTCTCATAACTCTGGAGGCACGATGGATCAACACTCGTATGCATCTATGCTTGGGGACCTTGTCCACCCATAAACGCAGTTTGTTTTTCCTCGGCACAATGGCGTCTACCAGCAGAACAATGCAACGTGTTACACAGCTCGCAGTGCAGGATGAGTTCATTGTAGTGCCCTGGGCACGAAACTTCCCCGGTTTAAACTCAATCGAGAATTTATGGGACGACCACAATCGCGCTGTTTGCCTCATGGATCCTCAGCCTAGAATCCTAGGGCAGCTGGCCTCGGCACTGAAATCGGCATGGCTCCACATCACTATCGGCATCTTCCAGAACCCCACTATCTTCCTACACGTCCGCAGTGGCCTGCGCTGCAAAAGGTGGCCGCGCGGAGTAGCCACGCGGTTAGAGGCGCCATGTCACGGATTGCGCGGCCCCTCCCGCCAGAGGCTCGAGTCCTCCCTCGGGTATGGGTGTTTGTGTTGCTCTTAGCATAAGTTGGTATAAGTTAGTTTAAGTAGTGTGTAAGTCTAGGGACTGATGACCTCAACAGTTTAGTCCCTTAGGAATTCACACACATTTAAACTTTTTCCCCCTCAAAAATTTTTTATTCATGCTTTTGACAGGTGGCCACATTTATGTGACTAGACAGTGTAGAAACCAACAAACACAATGCATCAACCTCACAGTAAGATTACAACTGAAAGCTTTCAAACATATGTATAACGAATATTGTGGATGATATCAGTACTGTACTAATGTCAAAACAACAATATCTGCAAATCTCTCTTCCGTCCACATGAAACCCCTTGCGGAAAGCGGCTAACGAGACAAGAGTTTCAAAGTCAAGTGTCCAACGGATTTTGAAGTTAGGCATTTGGAAAAAAAGGTGCATTCCAATATCACTCCAGGCGTCCGATGAAAGTGATCGTGATCACAAAACTAAATTTTGTCGGTACGGCTTGGACCGTTAGCGGCATCCCAGACAAATCCGTATTAGCGATGAGAACAGATTCGAATTAAATGCTACAATTAGGAGACACAACTGCAACTATTGTACGCTTCAGAATCAACTGTTAAGCTGATATGTGATCGGAGGCTTTCCCGGCGTATGTGTTGTTTCCAGGGCTCTCGGGTGTCAGCCGGATGCGATCGTTGAAGTCCCATCAGAACTACCTGATGAAGGCGGAAAGGTTATTTGCCGAAATATCGTAAGACTTCAACGATCGCATTCGGCTGGACACCCGAGAGCCCTGGAAACAACTGTGAAGTTGCTCAGAAAGAATTTCAAATGTCATAATTACCAGATACAACTCCAACAAGCGTGTTATACTAAATCTAAAACTGTGCGAACAGGCCTTGGAAGGCCCAACGGCACTGACCGACCGCCGTGTCACGCTCAGGCGATAGGCGTCGCTGGATGCGGATATGGAGGGACAGACGCCGATATGGATGGGCGTGTGCCCAGGACACTGCGCTCTCGGCCGTTGTCAGTTTTCGTGATCGGCCCCTCAATTCGCCTCACAAGAGCTGGGTGCAACCTGCTTGCCAACAGCGCGCGGAAGACCCATACGGTCACCCATCCAAGCAACAGCCAAGCCCAACATCGCTTTCTCGTTGTGATCTGACGGGAAACAGTATTGCCACTGTGAAGAGGCCTTTGCCAAACGTGTTATACAGTTGCAACTATTCTGAGCCTCATAACTGGTGTTCCTGCGGAGCATCATGTGGACCTAGCATGGATTACAATGTGGTATCGAACAACAACGTATCTCTAAGGACCATTCCTAATTGTTAATAACGTTGTTGCTACAACTCGACTTAACGTGTTCCATGAAACTGTCTGGTTACGAAATTACGAATTATACTTCCAGAGAGGTTCAAATGGCTCTGAGCACTATGGGACTTAACATCTGAGATCATCAGTCCCCTAGAACTTAGAACTACTTAAACCTAACTAACCTAAGGACATCATACACATCCATGCCCGAGGCAGGATTCGAACCTGCGAGCGTAGCGGTCGCGCGGTTCCAGACTAAAGCGCCTAGAACTGCTCGGCCACACGGGCCGGCATACTTCCAGAGAGTTGCAGCTCTTCCATCTACCCACACCATGTAAGAACCTTCCGGTATCTCGAGACAACTCTGCTATAGAAATGGATTGAGAGAAGACATCCTGTTGAAAACCCAGCACCCAATGGAGACACCATCAAGAGTATAAAATAAAAGTTAATGTCTTATATTTCTAAATAAAATTACTCATAAAAATTTTGATTCCACTGCCCTGCCTGGACTAAAATAATTACCAGTTCCAACATTTGCAAGCAGGCGTCATATAAGAGACTCGTGTCTTCGTGAATGAGATCAATCACGATTGATCGGTGTTTGTAGAAAAACAGTAAGGGACATGCCCGTCCGTCTTGACACATCATTTTGTTTATGATCTCCAAATTACTTACAGTGGCAATTCGCTGTCATTATTGATTTCTTATTTTATGTTTATGAAAAAGGTAGTAATGATACATGTAATGTGTTTTACAACTGCAAATCATTTAACACGTCATCATCATCATCATCATCAGTGTTCTGCCTAAAGGAAAGTTTCACATGGTAGTTCTCCAGGCTGTCCGGTCTTCTGCCATTCTCTTCAGGTCTGCATAATTTCCTCTTCCCTTTATGTCGTCTATCACCTTGTATCTCATTCTTCCTCTCAGTCTTCTCCCACAAACCAATCCTTCCAAAGCATCTACTAGCAATCACTTCCTTCTCAATGAATGTCCCAACCAGTTCTTTTTCCTTTCTCTTACAACCTTCAGCAGACATCTTCTCTCACCAACCCTTTCCAATACTCTTTCATTACTCACTCTTTCCATCCAGCTCATTCTCTCCATTCTCCTCCACATCCACATCTCAAAAGCTTCTAACCTTTTTTCATCCTCTCGTCTCAGTGTCCATGTTTCTGCCCCATATAGTGCCACACTCCAGACAAAACATTTGCCAAGCCTTTTCCTTAGTCCTTTATCTAATTTGTCACATAAGAGTCTCCTCTTACAGGTATTCCTATAATTATTTCCCATATGGCCACAGGCCGTGTTCTTTGTCAACCGAGAAGATTTTAACGCATCGGGTCTTCACAAGCCATGTTCGACCAGAAACAGTGCTGTTACACAAATCAGATCACTGAATCTGACCTTCCCGAGAATAAGTGAAACGCGTTGCCTCCTCACTACTCCCGTTGAGTTTGGTAAGAGTCACAAGCAGATCGTTTGTACCGACACGAATGTTGGCCCCAACGTAGTGAAAACACTTGAGGCGAGTGGAGTGGCAGCACGTGGTGGGCGCTGGTTTTTTGCCGGTGTTTTGGTGGCGGTGCCCCGCGCGACCCCCGTCACCAGTCGGTTTGTCAGGCGCCGGAAGCGATCCGGGCGTGCCGGCTGCCAGGCACGAGAAGTTTCGCAGCCCTCGCCACCATATGGCACGCGGCCGGACCAGCATTCTCCCCCACGTCCATTGCAGAAACATCATATAAATGCTAATCACATTTCCATTCAGATTTCAAGTTCCGCAAGGTCTTCAAGCCTACCTCAAGGGAAGGCATGCATTTCATAAAGGTACAGCCTACTCTGGCGTAAATAAATACGTCACTAAATGCAGTAAACGAATTCAGTCACAGAAAATTGTTCATGTAGATTGCACTGTATACAAATATCATACTGAAGATGCCATGACGACTGAGCCGTTCATGGTTCGTACTCGTGCCATGTAACTTTTCAATTTGTGAGGGTACAGTGCAATTTTTTCTTTGCAAGAGAGTGTTCGAGTTGGAGTAAGTCATGACATGCACAGCGGCACATGTGAAGTACTTATTTCTCAGCACCAACGGCTCGAAACAGGTAACCATTTTTGCAAAAAAATTGTTCAAATGGCTCTGAGCACTATGGGGCTTAACTGCTGAGGTCATCAGTCCCCTAGAACTACTTAAACCTAACTAACCTCGGGACATCACACACATCCATGCCCGAGGCAGGATTCGAACCTGCGACCGTAGCGGTCGCGCTGTTCCAGACTCTAGCGCCCAGAACCGCTCGGCCACCCCGGCCAGCCATTTTTGCATTTTTACAAGTTCCTTATTAAATACTCATCATGTACTCTATCTACCAACTTGTCAGTGAATCCTAAGAAGTTCTGGTCTTACGTTAAATTAGTAAACGGATCGAAACCATCTGTCCAGACACTGTGTGACCATAATGGCACCGAAACACCAAACGATAGAAAGAGTCGAAATATTAAACGTCTTTTGCCAAAGCTTTTACACAGAGGAAGATCGCACTGTAGTCCCTCCTTTAAATCGCCACACGAAGGACAAAATTACAGATACCGAAATAAGTGACCAAGGGATAGAAAAGCAACTGAAATCGCTCAATAGAACAAAGGCCACTGGACCTGACGGGATACCATTTTGAGTCTACACGGAGTATGCGAAAGAATCTGCCTCTCTTCCAGCAGCAGTGTACCGTTGGCTTCTAGATGAGCAAAGCGTTCCTAATGATTGGGAAAAAGCACAAGTAATTCCCGTTTTCACCAAGGGTCGTCGAACAGACGTACAAAAATGCAGCGCTGTATCTATAAAACAGGTCAGTTGTAGAATTTTGGGACATGTTTTATGCAGGTGTATTACCGCATTTTTGGAGGCAGAAAAATATCCGCAGTAGGAACTGACATGGTTTCCAAAAACAAAGATCTTGTGAAACCCAGCTCGCTCTGTCCGCTCACTAGACCCAGAAATCAGCAGATACAGACGTCCAGGTAAATGCCGTGTGCCCTGCCTTCCGGGAGGCATTCAATACTGTCCCGCATTGTTATCTAATGAACAAAATACGAGCGTACGGAATATCAGACCAAGTGTGTGACTGGATTAAAGAATTTCTAGCGAACAGAAAACAGCATGTCATTCTGAACCGAGATAAGTCTTCAGACGTAAAAGTAACTTCGGGCCTGCTCCAGGGGAGTGTTAAAAACCATTACCTTATCACAGTAAATATAAACGCCCTAGTAATGCCGGAAGTTTCATGAGTCTTTGCACGAACGATAGTGTTGTACACAGAGGAGTTACGACGCTAGAAAATCGTAGGGAAATGCAGGAAGACCTGCAGAGAATCGACGCTTGGTGTGGGGAGTAGCAACTAACCCTCAACATACACAAATGTAACGTATTGCGAATACAGACAGAAAGACCATTTTCTGTACGATTAGCCAATTGCTGAATAATTAACGGAAGAATTTACAATATCCAGTAGTATGCGTACAGAGCAATTTGAAGTGGAATGACCAAATAGCGAGTAAGGCAGATACCAGACTGAGATTCATTGCAAGAATCCCCAAGAAATGTAGTCCATCAACAAAGGAAGTAGCTTACAAAACACTCATTCGACCATTACTTTAATACTGTTCGTCAGCATTGGATTCGTACCAGCTAGGACTGATAGAGAAAATAGAGAAGATCGAAAGAAGATCTTCAGGTTCGTTGCAAGTTCGGTCAGTAAGTGCGAAATTGTCCCGGAGACGCTTCAGCCAACTCCAGTGGCAGACAAGCTGAGGTTAAAACACCGCTTCAGTTGTGACGTTCTTTCTATTTTGCAATGCTTAAACCACAACCAGCTTCGGACTTTTACATGCCCACACCGCGTCCTGTACTCGTCCATCGTGGCGCTCGGTGTTACACCATAAATTTGTCACATGCGTTGATGGGTGTGAAAGAGCCCGAAACCGGTCGTGGTTTAAGCACTGAAAAATAAAAGGAACGTTACAATTGTAGCGGCATTTTCAATCTCTGGTATAAAGCTCAGTTGCAGATGTTCCTGCAGCAGGATTGTTTCCAGTGGCAGACGCTGCAAAAGAGGCGTTCTGCATCGCGGAGTGGTCTACTGTTACAGTTCCAAGAGTGTACGCTCCTAGAAGTGTATCAGTTCCACCTTTTTCTTTCTAATTCTTGTCTAACTGACCTGAAAGCACCTTTCACGGGCCAAGAAAATGATTGATAATTGCTGAGCATAAAAGTGGCATAGATTTTTGCGTAATTAGTGGAAGCGAAGGTTAGCCAGAGCCAACCTGAAATGTGGCTGAATACAGTGGCAAAGTAGTACTCGAGACATATATTTTTCTTTGGAACATCAATGCAGCTAGACCTTGGGGCAATGGCGTAGAGAATTCATCATCAATTAGAATAAATGTTCTGCAAAACGTTTTATTTTGTATACTGTTCCATCACGAAATTATAATAAATTCTTTATTGACTTCAAAAAGAAGAGCTGTTACTGCATCCTTTACTAAAATTGCTCCTTTCAATTGCGCTTTTGTTAAAGTGGCTGTTATTTGGGGTACTGATTTACTCGTAATTAATGCTTGTCGCTGCTAAATGGCAAGCTGCTTATTTAAAGTTATTACTAGTATTAAGAAGCTGTTGAACCACATAAACTATGGCAACCAGGTGAAATAAATAAAAATCACGAAATAAAATACCTAATACTGAACAATATGGTACCGATACTACCGTACTGCTTGTGTCAAAACCATCACAACTGAAAATGTGTCAGATAAAATTTTTCTAAGGTTCCTTTCTTTTTACTCCTGTACAGAGAGAGAGAGAGAGAGAGAGAGAGAAGAAAAAAATAATAATTTCATTTTGTTTTATATCTTGGTGATTTAATGGTACACAGAAATCCTTAAGAAACAACGATTGCTTCAGCGGAACTAACTGTGAATTGTGGGGTCATAATGCTATGACGTCATTATTGAGATAAGTGAAAGCGGTTTCCTGAAATCGAAAAAAGATTGACTATGCTGGCATTGTACTGCATCAATGAAACTGTGTATTCGAGATCATTAATAATAATAATAATAATAATAAAACCTGTATAAATCTGAGTTGCGTGTCTTTGAACTCTCTACCCGCAACGAATTAATCTTTTTATTCAACATGCTACAACAGCGTATCACTGCTAAGTAAGTAATTTTTTTTTCCTTCTTTTAATAAGGAACCATCTAAATTTACATTCAACATCGGCGTTTGCGCGTATTTGGTGGCAATGAGTGCTGTGAATAGCAATAAACGCCGTTTCAATTATAAGTAGCCCAGCGTTTCAGACATATTCTTCTGGCTGCGAAGGCGATTATTACTGTTTTACAGTGATTATTTAGGTATACGTTCTTGAAAACAGTATAGAGAGTGAATCCGAAATACGTTATTGAAAACAATATAGAGAGTGAATCCGAAATGCACTGACATAATTTCGTAGTAGGTTGTTCGGCTATATTTTCTGAGTATTTTGGTGTCTTATTACACAGTAACTGAATTTTGTTTGTTTTCTCGTTCCTTCATCTTTGCATCTATACTGCACTGAAAATGTCTTTAAAACAGCTTAAATTTCGACGGTGTAGGCTGTGTGCTTCGTTACAAACAGGCTTTGTCCATTCACTCTACAACTGTAGTAACGCCCACTTTGCTCTTCATCCTGAAGCTTGCGGTTCTGTCCATACATGCCAACTTCCAAAAACAGGAATCCAGAAGATCCCAAGTCGCAAAAATTTAACGCGTGCATGCGTCGCAAGGTGTTCAAACAGAGCGAGAAAAGACTACACAGAAAGAGACTAAAGTTAACACATATAATGTAGGCTACATTTTAAGATCACTATTTTCGAACTCTGAATTAGGTACTTACACAAGTTACTTGCTGATGAGTGTTAATTTTTTGTCACTTAACATTGGGAACAGTTTACACACTACACAGAAACGAGCTTTTATACTCTTGATCTTGCCAGCTACAATATGAACGACACCGTCAAAATTACTAAACTGAACATTTATTTACACTTATTTACAAAATTTTCTCAAGTTCACAGAATACTGGCTTTATTCCATCACAGGTTGCAAAGGAGAAATGAAGATGAGAAGCTTTTTTTGCTTTCTACAGAAATTCTGAAGGAAAACTATTAATGTAACCTGGACGGCTGATTCTTATTTTCAAAACAGAAATGGATGCTAGAGTTTCATTCGACACGGAGGACCTAAACTGATTGCGATTCTTCTTCATCAAGCTGAACACATGCTCACACTCAGCACTGGTGTGCGGTAGAGTCAAAACAGAAAGCTTAGCCTGGATAACCTATCCTACTTAGGAACACCATCAGCTCCACGAATGCTCGTCAAGCGAGCCCATTTGGTATCATCTGTTAAGTTCTCGCTCTCAACAGTAACAGAGTCATCGACCTGCAAAATGAAACAATTTTCCTACGGCTATCCTTCACAATCGTATTGGAGACGTGTGTATCGGATTTAATATGATTTGTTAATTCAGTTCTTCCTCTGTAAGCAATGTTTATATCACACGAACACATGGAACAGAACGCGAATGTTTCATCTTTCCATCACCGCATAATACACGGAAATTCAGGAGAATATGCATCCCTGAAAGACTGATGCTATCGTTTCTTAGTTGAACTTGTCACGAAAACACTAAATCGCACAAAAATTCGTCACACAGTTGCACGAATACCAGAACATACAGCAAACACCACACGAAAGCAAGCATAAACAAACCTTTCCCGCTAACATGCAGTCGAAGCACAAAGAGAATGCAGCAAAAAACTGTGCGATGTGATTCTCGATAGAACGTTCGATCCACTTTCACCGGCAGTGTTTCAAACACATAAATTAAATGACAAAAGCGCAGCGATATTCTGGGAGAAGAGATTATCGATAACATTATCAGTGGACTTTCCGAAAATTTCAAACACTCGCATCTCAGAATAGTAGCTATTATCGAAAGTCAAAACTGAAATGTGATATGAATGCAGTGGGTGGGAAAAATCCGGGGATTTGAAAATCCGGAAAACCGGAAGATTACACCAATACCCGGAAATCCCGGAAAACTTGGCAGGTAAGTTATTCCCCTGTAAGAAACGTTAAGTTAAACTAAGCACTGAGATGCGTAATCATTCTGCGGAGGTTTGGGACTGCTGAGACAGATTGCCGGAATAGAGGCGTAGGTTGCCCCCACAAAGGATGACGCTTTTTCGGTTAGGCAGCCGTTTCAATATAATTCAGATACACCGTCGTGGTTCAGGGCTGTATGGAGTTTGTCATTAAGGCCGGCACTGTGAGTGAACTGAGCATGGCAAACTGGATGACCGTCCCGGGCAGAGATGGGAGCGATACGCGGTATTTGTAGCAGAATAGCTTTACAACTTGCTCCACCGTGCATCCGGCTTAGCAGTACTTCAGCAGGCGAGGACAGGTAGACCGCAGCTCGTCTTTGTTAGCCCCTGACTGCGGAACCTTTATAAAGACAACCAGGGACTGCCATGATCTCTCACAGACCACCACTTTTTCCATTTTACAGCTTATTTTTAGGATCTCGAATTCAGTATTTTGTTTATATTTGACACAAGTGGTCATACAGGATTATAAATAAGCCCATGAAATATCTCAGAAACTCGCTACGCAGGCAATGGGTCATCAACAGTTGTTGTGGTCTTCAGTCCAGAGATTGGTTTGATGCAGCTCTCCATGCTATTCTATCCTGTGCAAGCTTCTTCATCTCCCAGTACTTACTGCAACCTACATCCTTCTGAATCAGCTTAGTGCATTCATCTCTTGGTCTCCCTGTACGATTTTTACCCTCGACGCTGCTCTCCAGTACTAAATTTGTGATCCCTTGATGCCTCAGAACATGTCCTACAAACAGGTCCCTTCTTCTTGTCAAGTTGTGCCACAAACTCCTCCCCAATTCTATTCAATACCTCCTCATTAGTTATGTGATCTACCCATCTAATCTTCAGCATTCTTCTGTAGCACCATATTTCGAAAGCTTCTATTCTCTTCTTGTACAAACTATTTATCGTCCATGTTTCACTTCCATACATGGTTACACTCCACACAAATACTTTTAGAAACGACTTCTTGGCACTTAAATTTATGCTCGATGTTAACAAATTTTTATTCTTCAGAAATGGTTTCCCTGCTATTGCCAGTCTACATTTTATATCCTCTCTACTTCGACCATCATCAGTTATTTTGCTCCCCAAATAGCAAAACTCCCTTACTACTTTAAGTGTCTCATTTCCTAATCTAATTCCCGCAGCATCACCTGATTTAATTCGACTACATTCTATTATCCTCGTTTTGCTTTTGTTGATGTTCATCTTATATCCTCCTTTCAAGACACAGTCCAGTCCGTTCAACTACTCTTCCAAGTCCTTTGCTGTCTCTGACAGAATCACAATGTCATCGGCGAACCTTAAAGTTATTATTTGTTCTCCATGGATTTTAATACCTACTCCGAATTTTTCTTTTGTTTCCTTTACTGCTTGCTCAATATACAGATTGAATAACATCGGGGAGAGGCTACAACCCTGTCTGACTCCCTTCCCAACCACTGCTTCCCTTTCGTGCCCCTCGACTCTTATAACTGCCATCTGGTTTCTGTACAAATTGTAAATAGCCGTTCGCTCCCTGTATTTTACCCCGCCACCTTTAGAGTTTGAAAGAGAGTATTCCAGTCAACATTGTCAAAAGCTTTCTCTAAGTCTACAAATGCTAGAAACGTAGGTGTGCCTTTCTTTAATCTTTCTTCCAAGATAAGTCGTGAGGTCAGTATTGCTTCACGTGTTCCAACATTTTGCGGAATCCAAACTGATCTTCCCCGAGGTCGGCTTCTACCAGTTTTTCCATTCGTCTGTAAAGAATTCGTGTTAGTATTTTGCAGCCATGGCTCATTAAACTGATAGTTCGGTAATTTTCACATCTGTCAACACCTGCTTTCTTTGGGATTGGAATTATTATATTCTTCTTGAAGTCTCAGGATATTTCGCCTGTCTCATACATCTTGCTCACCAGATGGCAGAGTTTTGTCAGGACTAGCTCTCGAGCGAAACGTTTTCGGCTGGCAAGCCAGTACAAAAGTAAAAAAGAGAAAGTCGAAAGACGGATGAAATATGTAGAAGTGCTATACAAAGAAACACATGAAATCAGTATTATGGATTTCTTTTCATTTTTCATACTCCATTCCGAGAGCTAGAGCGGGCAGTTTTACATCCGCTTCATTATAAAAACGTGGCTCTCGACAGCCTTTTGCCAGAGAAGTTGTTAACTGAGCAGAGGCGTTACCAATTGGGAATAAATGCGAGGCCATTACCAGGGTCGGGATTTACCTGATTAACAAGGGAAAACTCCCAAAAATATTGGTCGGATTGGTCGATTACAAATGCTTTAGTATATTTCTGGGACAAAATTGCCTGTTGACCCAGATAAAAATAAATGTTGTTTTTCAGACGGACGTACGTTTTGTGTGTGTGTGTGTGTGTGTGTGTGTGTGTGTGTGTGTGTAAGGTGAATATTACGAAAACTGAAGTTGATGACAATGGGAGATGAGACTGAGAGAGGAACTTGACAGAACACTGCGAGACTTAAATCGCGACAAGGCCCCTGGAGTAAACAACATTACCTGAGAATTATTGAAAACTTTGAGAGAACACGTCATGACACAACTACTCCAACTTAGATGCGAGACATATTAAGACAGACGAAATACTCCATAAATCAAGACAGACGGAATGATTTCAGTTTCGAAAAAGGTCGGAGCTGACACATGTGAACATTATAATAAGTTGGTTGGTTGGTTGGTTGTTTCGGGGAAGGAGACCAGACGGCGAGGTCATCGGTCTCATCGGATTAGGGAAGGACGGGGAAGGAAGTCGGCCGTGCCCTTTGAAAGGAACCATCCCGGCATTTGCCTGGAGCGATTTAGGGAAATCACGGAAAACCTAAATCAGGATGGCCGGACGCGGGATTGAACCGTCGTCCTCCCGAATGCGAGTCCAGTGTCTAACCACTGCGTCACCTCGCTCGGTCATTATAATAAGTCGTGGATATAAAATGCTGACACGAAGTATTTACGGAGGTATGGAAAACTTGGTGGAATCCGACCTTGGGAAAGATCAGTTATGGTTCTGTAGAGACGTAGGAACACGTGAAGCAAACTTGCCTCACGACTAATCTTAAAAGACAGACTGAAGAAAGGCCAACCTATGTTTAGCGTATTTATCGATTTAGAGAAAGGACGTGACAAAGTTCACTTTCGAAACTATGGATGTAACAGTGATGAAAATACAGAAAACAGACTGCAATTATTAGACTCGAAGTGCGTGGAAGGAAATTAGGTTATAACCTAACTGCAGTGTTAAACAATTCGTACATGAGCACGCCGTAATGGAAACCAAGCAATATGGAAATGGATGAGAGTTTGATGTCCACTTTATACAAAAAAAACATTATCCTAAAACTAATCAATACTTCTAGGAATTTTTCTGTTAAAGTGGTTAGAAATGTGTAACCTACAAACTTTATTTAAAAAAATATATTCTTGGTAGTTTCTGATAAAAGGTACCTTTCATATGAATAGCTTTGACACTATTTAAGATAGGGATTACCAACCTCCCCGGCTCCTTCCCTCCCTTAAGCAGGGAATATATACCAAGAAAAATTTATTCACGCATGCGAATAGGGCTCTGACTGGGAGTCTCCAAGTGACCAGTGTTTACGTTTCGCTATTTTGTTATTCTCTGTTTTTACTTCGTGTACAAATCTCAAGTCAAATGAAAACAAAACGGATTTTCGTGACTGGGAGCTATTAAGTGAATTAAAATACATTCACATAATCGCGGAAGACTAAAATAATGTGTATTAGTTCCATTTTCTTTTTTATTTTATTTCCACGTTGTTAGCAGTATTTGTCGTCTTATACAACACTGAAGTTATTTTACCGGTATGCTAAAGAAATTTGGCTTTTATTGATCAATTAGAATGCACTGTTCTTTTCCGCTGAGGAAGTCAATTTATTTAGAACGAAGTATTTCATTCCATTATTGGTTAATTTCAACTGTTCGTTCAATTTGAAGGACACATTTTCATTTCCTCGAGCGTATAGCGTTAACAGATCACATATTATACTGCAGTAAAAAGAGCCGAACATGATAGTATTCTCAAAAAAAATGGCATTCCTAAAATCACACGTATACAAGCTTAATATCAAGTACTACTTCAGTGTGAATGTAGACAAACGAGTGTAAACTTTAAGATGAATTATGATTTTTAGTGAGGTTTACGAAATTCCGATGCACTGATATCTTGTTTCTTTTACGAGATAATATACGATCTATTAATACTGTACGTACGATATACGTAAATGTTCACTTGAAGATGACTAAGTAGGTGAATTTGATCGTTAGTACGGAATAAAATACTTTGTTTCAAATATATTGACAGCTTTAGCAGAACAAAAGGGTTCTTTTGTTCTTTTACTAACCTGCCTTCCGCGAGACACAATGGTTTCCTATCATAAGACTTGAAACCTGTTTGGTACCTTCTGTACGACTCACGTTACTTCTTGATTTGTGTTGTTTACGTCTTAAATTTGGAAAACGTCATTCTTTGGTAAATTATAGACCGGCAGCGTACGACGTTTTACCGTTGTACAACAAGTTCTGGTTGACAAATATGACATATTTTGTGAACAGTTTTTTCAGAACGTTGTGCACCTCATTTTTTATCTTGGTTTCGTTAAGGCAGATTCATAAAAGAACGAAAAAACTTTAGACCACATATTCTAAGAGTTATTTCGGTGCTGTTGCTGCTCTGCATAACTGACTGGTATTACACATAAATGCTGAAAATTTAGTGAGGTAGAAATTAATTTAAACTTGGAACAACGTAGAATCATTTTCTTGAACTTTAACATCTAAGAACCGAAATTAAGAGCGATGTAGTGAAAACACAACAACACAACATGGTTTAATAGCATAATACAAATTGCGATTGCTCTCTCCACCTAGCGCAACGAAGAGCAGAAAGCCAGCAGATATAAGTAGAAGAGCTGCTTTTCCAGTATTCACATATTTCAGTCCTTAGCAGTTCTGCATTTTTATATAAACTCTGTCTGTTGGAAGCAAAAGCAAAAAATTAAATGCCCATACAAGCCATAAAATGAATCTCAGTGTCCATACAACTTTGCCTTTATAAAAATGCCCTTTTCATCAAGATATTCAGTTGCAAAACTTACTACCACAAATACAATACATGAAACACTTCTGCACTCTGAAAGAGTAGTGTGCTTGCTCCAAGTGCAAGCGTAGGATTCATGATGTACAAGATTTAAAAAGTAGTCTGATTCCTAAATACAAATAAAGGTAGACTGAAGGTAACACTTTTATACGCCAACGTCGCATTTTCCGATTTTAACTGCGTCTAGCTATACAAAAACTACTTCCTTTTGATATATCTTTGAAGCATCCGTGTATCTGAGCATGACATTTTCTTAGTACGCGAATTATAATACGAAAACTTCCAAATACAGCATTTTAGCTTTGGGGCGATTGAATCATGCGCAGCGTAAAAAAATAAACTGGGGTCGTGATTGGGGGAGGGGGGTGGGAGGTGTTGACAGCTAGAGCCATAGGAGACCAAGCAACGAAATTCCGGGTACAAGTGGGACAAGAAGCATTTGAGCAGTCCAAACACCTAGCCAGGGGTTCATACGTCATCGTAGTTGCACATGCACAGTAACGATTGTTTTCTCGCGCCTGATAGTAGCTCTCAGGTAGCTGCCTAAAAGAACCTTCAGGCACTAAACTAGCATTCGAGAGGAGCTGGGCTCAAATCCACGTCCAAGCGTCCCCATTACACTTTCTGTTCTCCTCCAGTTATTTCAGTCAATTAACAGACATATTTTTGATAATAGCTATGACCAGTTTCCTTCCTAATAATAGTCCATTTCGGCTGATTCTACACTACCACGAGCGAGGGTATTTTCCCATTCCACTCACGTATGGATATTGGTCAGAACAAATATATAGCAGGCTGTAGTGCATTCAGACATTCCTCATATATGCTGGTTCTTGAAAGTTAACTTCCACGTGTAGCTTTAGCGTCTGCCGGTTCAGAGCTCTCAGCATTTTTGCAACATCCTTCTATGGGTCAAGCAAACATGTGACCATTCCAGTAGCCAACGTTGTATACGTTCTGAATAAAACCGTCTAAATACCTATTAAAATTTTTCCTTGTTTATTATAGCGTTTCAGATCAACAGGTATCTGCAATTAAGGTTACAGGAACGTAAAGAAAGACAGCCATTTGCTACTCAACAACGAAATACAAAGAATGAAAAATTAAAAATTTGGTGCTTGCCAATTAACATCGCTCTCGTAGGGCACGTTCCAGATTCTCCCTCTTCATGAAGCTGCTTTCCTAGAAATTTAAATTTAATAATCTGATTGCTTCATTCTTTACACTCTGTTTGGCATGTATATACATTTTAATGTATTGTTTGACTATGTTTTAGGCTGCAGGACAAAGGCTTTTATTTATCGGGCACTGGTAATTATAATAGTTACTTCTGCTTTTATAATTGCAACACCTTGTCAAAACGAAATGCATTTAATACCAAAGTTCACGTAGCTGTTATGTAGATATTATTGTGCAGCAGATTCAAGAAATACTTGTTAATTTAACGAATTCTGCATGGGCTAATTGGCGTTATCTGAATAGCTACTCTGATTAGTATGCAGCTACACTCATTTTAGAATGTTTATAGTTTAAAAACAATCAGTCTTACTATAACTATGAAGAGAGAGAAAAATAAAGAATGAAATAATATTTAAAGATGACTTCCACCTCCCCCCCCCCCATACACTAGTGCCCTGGCTGCTGGACCTTACATATGAGTGCGAACTTTCGAACCACGTGTTAGCCGATGCCCCGATTAGGCGTACGTTTTAACACTGACACTGCACGTTGTTCTCGAAGTATTCTTAAGAATAAAGTTTAATTTTTCAATTTTTTTGCCGTTTGTACCTTGTTGTTGTACACAAAAAAGTTGTAGCTCTTTATGTTACTCAAATCTTAACTGCAGATATGTGATGATGCTAGTAGCAGAGAAACGACGTAACAAATAAAGAAAATTTTTAACGGCGATCTAAACGGTTTCATTAATAAAATATTCACAATGATGGCGGACTCACAGGGGAAATTCGTTTCCTTTATCAATAATTTTGTACACGTTCAATATCACCTATTAGACCCATTTTTCTAGCATTGGTAGCATAAGTAATTTGTGTACTATCTTCTTTGTTGACTGATCGCGTTTTCTCAATATCTCATCAAGAAACGAGTTCTGCCACTTGCTTTACCTACGAGCAAGCCTGTGTAGCCATTCCATTTCATACAACGCAAATTACACGTAAGTATTTTTATGAGTTGGATGATTCTAATTGTGACTCGTTGATATTGTAGGCGTACGTTACTACTTTTTTCCATTAGTGAATTGCACAAACATTTCTAAACATTTAAAGCAAGTTTCCAGTATTTATATCAAAAGCAAGTTTCCAGTATTTGTATCGCTTTTGAATCTTATCATCATCTGACAATATCTGTGCAGCCTTTTTAGACAGTAAGTTACTTTATTACACACACTGAATCATCTGCTAAAACTTTGAGGTGACTGTCAATATTGCCAACAAAGTAATTAATATACAACATGAACAACAAATGCTGCATCCTCCCAACCCTAAATCCTTCCTCAGTCACAAATTTTGTTTGATATCCCACATGATCGTACTTTCGTTAGTAAGCGTTGACGTATTGAGTCAAATGTTTTTCAAAAGTCAAGAAATTCTGCGTATTCATTATTTCCTTGATTCATGCCTTTTAGGATCAAGTTGAGTTTCGAATAACTAATGTTGATTCATTGCGTTCGAGATACACCAGTACGTCTGTTCTTGTTTGCTTTCTTCACCTTACGCAGTGATAGTTGGTGCTTCATTACGATAATGTCGCAGCACACTGTTCGTAAATGTATAGTGAATCCTCCCTCCTAACCCTGCTAAATTCTTATGCTGCCTCACAAAACAAGTTTGTGAAACTATAGGACTGCAAGGGAGGCTACAACAGAAATACTACTTAGAAATAGTCTGAATAATCTTTGCAAAATATAACTGTTTAACTTGCGCACTATTTAGTTTTAGAGAAGAACTTTTATCGGTTTTTTATCGTCATTTTGTAAACAATGATATGTTAAGATTTTCCTAAAAACTGGATAAGGTTGAATCCCAAACTGTGACAAAATACTTCATTTTAAATATTTTAACGGCAACGAGTTACGAGTGTAGTTATATTCGTGATTGTTTTACGTTTTCGGCGATTAATAGTGGGCTACTGCATCTGAGCGTAGTGATGCTTCTTTGGAAGATGATGAACGCTCAGGGCGCCCGAGAATCTGTGCTGACGAAACTTGCGCAAATTCGCAATGCCGTGTTCAGTGAAGGCGACTGGCGGCACGCGAGATCGACGACGTTGCAAAAATCTCAAAGAGCAGGCTATAGACTCGTTAAAACTCTATTACAGCCGATAAGCCATATCATGAGATGTAACATACATTCATCAATAAACGCCAGAGTTGAAGGAGTAGTGGAAAGTGGGCTGGAAAACGGCCCTGCAAAACTACAGACCAGTATCTTTAACATCGTTTGACCAATATCCCCAACTTCGGTTTGCTGCAGAATCCTTGAACATATTTTCAGTTCGAATGTACCAAATTTTCTTGTGACTGAGAAGCTTATATCCAGAGATCAGCAGGGTTTTAGAAGCCATCGTTCGTTGGAAACGTAGTTGGCCTTTTCTCACATGATATACTGCGAACTATGGATGAAGGGCAATAGACACATTCCATATTTCTAGATTTCCGGAAAGCATTTGACACGATGCCCCATTGCAGACTTCTAACGAAGGTACGAGCATATAGAATAGGTTCTCAGGTATGTGAGTGGCTCGAAGACTGCTTAAGTAATAGAACCCAGTTTGTTGTCCTTGACGGCGAGTGTTCATCAGAGACAAGGCCGTCGTCAGGAGCGCCCCAGGGAGGTGTGACAGGGTCGCTATTATTTTCTGTGTACATAAATGATCTGACAGACAGGGTGAGAAGCAATCTGTGCTTTTTCGCTGACTATGCTGTGGAGTACGGTAAGGCGTCGAAGATGAGTGAGGGTAGGAGGATACAAGATGACTTGGACACAATTTCTAGCTGTTGTGATGACTTGGAGCTAGCTCTAAATGTAGAAACATGTAAGTTAATGCGGACGAGTAGGAAAAACAAACCCATAATGTTGGGACACAGCGTTAGTAGTGTCCTGCGTGACACCTTCACGTCGTTTAAATATCTGGGGGTAATGTTGCAAAGCGATATCGAATGGAACGAGCATGTGGGGTTGCGGTAGAGAATGTGAATGGTCGGCTTCGGTTCATTGGGAAAATTTTGGGAAAGTATGTTTCATCTCTATAGCAGACCGCGATAGGACACCAGAGCTACCTGTTCTTGAGTACTGATCGAGTGTTTGGGATCCGTACCAGGTCGGATTAAAGGAAGGCGTCGCAGCAATTCAAAGGCAGGCTGCTAGGTTTGTTAGCGGTAGGTTCGAACAACACGCAAGGGGTAGAGAGACACTACGGGAACTCAAATGGAAATCACTGGAGGGAAGGCGACGTTCTTTTCAAGAAACACAGTTCCATGCGGCTTTTCGCGGATGATGCTGTAGTATACAGAGAAGTTGCAGTGTTAGAAAATTGCAGCGAAATGCAGGAAGATCTGCAGCGGATAGGCACTTGCTGCAGGGAGTGGCAACTGACCCTTAACATAGGCAAATGTAATGTATTGCGAATACATCGAAAGAAGGATCCTTCATTGTATGATTATATGATAGCGGAACAAACACTGGTAGCAGTTACTTCTGAAAAATATATGGGGTATGCGTCGGGAACGATTTGAAGTGGAATGATCATATAAAATTAATTGTTGGTAAGGCGGGTACCAGGTTGAGATTCATTGGGAGAGTGCTTAGAAAATGTAGTCCATCAACAAAGGAGGTGGCTTACAAAACACTCGTTCGACCTATACTTGAGTATTGCTCATCAGTGTGGGATCCGTACCAGGTCGGATTGACAGAGGAGATAGAGAAGATCCAAAGAAGAGCGGCGCGTTTCGTCACAGGGTTATTTGGTAACCGTGATAGCGTTACGGAGATGTTTAGCAAACTCAAGTGGCAGACTCTGCAAGAGAGGCGCTCTGCATCGCGGTGTAGCTTGCTCGCCAGATTTCGAGAGGGTGCGTTTCTGGATTAGGTATCGAATATATTGCTTCCCCCTACTTATACCTCCCGAGGAGATCACGAATGTAAAATTAGAGAGATTCGAGCGCGCACGTAGGCTTTCCGGCAGTCGTTCTTCCCGCCAACCATACGCGACTGGAACAGTAAAGGGAGGTAATGACAGTGGCACGAAAAGTGCCCTCCGCCACACACCGTTGGGTGGCTTACGGATTATAAATATAGATGTAGATGTAGAAAATTTACAGAACCAGCATTTGAAGCTGACTGAAGAACGACTCTACTGCCGCCACCATACATTGCGCATAAAGACTACCAAAATAACATGCGAAAAATTAGGGCTCGTATGGACGCATATGGACAGTCGTTCTCCTCTCACTCTATTTCCAGGTGGAACAGGAAAGCAAGTAACTAATACTGGTACAGAGTACCCTCTACCACGCACCAGGCCGTGGCTTTCGGAGTATGTATGTAGATGAAGATGTAGTTGCAGACGAATGTGTGCCACAGAAAATAAAGATACTTCCATCAGCAGGACAAGTCACGGGTACGGTTTCCTGCGGTTCTCATTGGGTGACGCACACTGGCTACTTCTACATACAAGGTCAGAACCATCAGAGCTGATTAACATGCCAATTGTTCGAGAAACTGCAGATTGCATTCGAAATAAACACCCAAATCTTGCAAAGAAGAAGGTTCCCTTCCATAACAGTAACGCCCTCTTACACACATGCCGAATCGCTGCTGTAAAACTGAATTATACTCGTTTCGAAGTGCTTCCATATTCATCGTATCCGCTGCATTTGAGTCTCAGAACTTGCTGATGGCCGGCCGGAGTGGCCGAGTGGTTCTAGGCGCTACAGTCTGGAACCGCGCGACCGCTACGGTCGCAGGTTCGAATCCTGCCTCGGGCATGGATGTGTGTGATGTCCTTAGGTTAGTTAGGTTTAAGTAGTTCTAAGTTCTAGGGGACTGATGACCTCAGATGTCAAGTCCCATAGTGCTCAGAGCCATTTGAACCATTTTTGAACTTGCTGATGCAACTGGCTGGACGAAGTTTCACATCAAAAGATGAGGTTGAGATACTGACTTTGGACACATAGGTAAATTTTATTTTACGAAAGGTATTAACAACTTTGAAAGTTGTTGAACAAGTATTAATTTACAAGTGCCTATGTTGAAAAATATAAGAAATTAAAACACTATTCTTAGATGTGTTCCATTGTCATGCTGAGAACTTTCTGAACCTCCTTCGTGAGTGGGTGGGCAAAGGACAACCAGAAATATATGTTAAAACGTCCAGCAAAGTTAAGGTGGCAACTGGTATGAAAGTAGGAGAAATGACAATGATTGGAATATGTAAAGTAGGTTTGTTTTATGATAAAAGTCCGTCGACTGTCTGTATTTAGGTGTTCTAGGTTTTCACTTCCGATATGTACACAGGAGCGAAAGTTCTATCGTCAGGCTTCCCAAAATTCGTATTTTATAGCGCTATAGTTTGCTTTTTACCAGCGCTAATATGTTTCGCCGTTTACATAATATGACCACGCTCAGGTGCATCTGCATTACTAAGTCATGACGGGAAGTATGAAACAAATGCTGTAAACCATAATGATGGATCTTTCGCTCCGAAACATTTATATGAAATGAAAACCTCGAAAAACAGTACAGTCATTGGAATTATAAAATTTGCATCTCTCACTGTCTCTGCGTGACACGTTAAACCATCGAGGATTCGTTAAGATATCTGTATATATAACGTAGTTAATCAGTTTGCTCTGTGCGGCACACCTCTCACTGGGAAGTGGGGAAAAATGACGGAAGTTCTTAGTTGTGGTTTCATTTTTGGGAGGGGTCAAACAGCGAGGTCATCGGTCCCATCGGATTAGGGAAGGATGGCGAAGGAAGTCGGCCGTGCCCTTTCAAAGGAACCATCCCGGCATTTGCCAGAAGCGATTTAGGGAAATCACGGAAAACCTAAATCAGGATGGCCGGACGCGGGTTTGAACCGTCGTCCTCCCGAATGCGAGTCCAGTGAAAAGAAGTTGGGTTCAGCCGGTATAACAGTATTAAATTTCTATGACAAAGAAATTTGATCAATGATTCATGATATTTCTTTGACAAAGATCTTTGACGTGGCGCAACAGCGGGTATTATACTTTCATAGTTCCTTCAGAATGGTCGACGAAGACTTGTTACTATGCTCCGCAATTGCTTCTATTAAAATTACATTTTAACACACTCAGAACTAACTTGTAAGACCGATTTTTACATTCCTGGGCTATTCTTGGGCATTAGCTACTGTTTTTTTCTCATTAAAGACCTTTTAGTCCCGATTTTGAGTCTATACCTTGCGTGTAACTATCAGGTTTCTCTTTCGCTGCTGCGACGTTTAGTCCTCTAACATACCCATCCCAACATACCCATCCGCCTGTGGCGCTTCCTTCTTTATTGCATACCTGCGTTTAGCAGAAATCCTATTCACTTTGAGCTACCACTGCTGCATCATCGTATTGTGCTAATTTTCTGTTCTTAACAAACAACAACAGTTCTTTAATTCCCTCTTCAATGAACGAATAAACATCAATGGCGACAATGTACTTGCCTAATATCATTCCTAATTTTGACTGCTTATAAACCTTTCAGTGCAGATTGTTCTAATTCTGTGAAGAATTAAAGTTGGTTTCCATCTCCCCGCCTAAAAAGCAAAACGTTTTATTTAATTCCTCATTAACAAAAACGTCTTTCCATATTTAGAGCGCCACAATAAGCTACGTAATATGACCTCCTTTGCATTTTAAATGTGCTCTTCCGCCCCATACACTCAACACAGTTCTTTTGCCCTGTGTTTATTTAACACATGCCAACCGCTTAGCGAAGTTGCAGAAGAACGTGGGGGTTTCGTGACATTGTCTTGGAATTTGGTTAACATAGGAAATTAGCTTTCTGCTTGCAGTAAGCAGAAGACGATCGCTTTCGTTGATCAAAGGGGCGGTGAGGCACTAGATTTTATCAAATATATTTGACGAAAGGCAACATTTGACAAAAGTTCCTCATTGTACTACGCCAAATATGTTTGACAAACCAACTTCGTCAAAGAAATTAGAGCGCAAAATAATCCACAGGACTGGAGACTAAAACGATAGAAGAGCGGGAACACGCAGCAGTAACAGAACTTTGGGCAGTCCGTGACAAGCGTGGGACGCGACCAAGTTGTGTCTGTTGAATGGCGTGACGTTGGAGCCGGCTGCGCGTCAAATCCCGCAGGAGAATGGTTAAGTCCCCGGGGACTACTGCCCTTGCCGCCCGGGGCCGTGGTCGACCCGCTGTGCGTGCAACTCTTGCCGCGCCGGACAGCTGTCAAGAGGTGTTTTATAGCCCTTGCGGGATCGCACAATGGCCTCCGCCGGCCGAACTCTTTTGCCGAATGTTACCAAAGGAGTTTTGCGAACTGTGCGTCTTTGTCCCGCCCCTGCGTGACCTTGCCTTGCGGAAACAAGAGCGGTCGCTCCGACTGCCAAAGCACCCTCTGGCAGCCCTTGTCCAACACAAAGCTTCCGGCCCACCACGTGGAAGACACTGACCCTGATTCGTTACGCCGGCATCACTGAGCTGCTAATACTTAAAAGCAATGTATGCCACCATGGCAATACGACGACTGATATGGTCCGCTGAAGCGGCAAAAACAGTCCTAATTTAAGCTGCCTGTGAAACTGCTACATGCCAATGCACTTCTCTTTACTATTCCAACAACCGAACCATGCGTACCTTGATTATCCATATAAATATGGACAAGCAAATCTCCTGATATGTTAGAATAAAATACCTGACCTTTACCAACGTTGTCACTCTCTTAGGAACGTCAAATTCAGTACCACCGATTTTAAATAAGACTCAGTTTCCAGAATGAGATTTTCACTCTGCAGCGGAGTGTGCGCTGATATGAAACTTCCTGGCAGATTAAAAATGTGTGCCGGACCGAGACTCGCACTCGGGACCTTTGCCTTTCGCGGGCAAATGCTCTACCAACTGAGCTACCCAAGCACGACTCACGCCCCGTCCTCACAGCCTTACTTCTGCCAGTACCTCGTCTCCTACCTTCCAAACTTAACAGAAGCTCTCCTGCGAACCTTGCAGAACTATCACTCCTTAAAGAAAGGATATTGCGGAGAGCACTTGCCCGCGAAAGGCAAAGGTCCCGAGTTCGCGTCTCGGTCCGGCACACAGTTTTAATCTGCCAGGAAGTTTCATATCAGCGCACACTCCGCTGCAGAGTGAAAATCTCATTCTGGAAACATCCTCCAGGCTGTGGCTAAGTCATGTCTCCGCAATATCCTTTCTTTCAGAAGTGCTAGTTCTGCAAGGTTCGCAGGAGAGCTTCTGTAAAGTTTGGAAGGTAGGAGACGGGGCGTGAGTCGTGCTTGGGTAGCTTAGTTGGTAGAACACTTGCCCGCGAAAGGCAAAGGTCCCGAGTGCGAGTCTCGGTCCGGCACACAGTTTTAATCTGCCAGGAAGTTTGAAGACTCAGTTTCCTCGCGGTAGAATTAATGCCATATGAAATGAACTTTTTACAAGCAGTAACAGGAGTAGTAAATTCCTGAGATCGAACATAATCTTTACACAATAAAACATTTAAAAAATTTAAAAAAATAATACATCAATTTCGTATAAAAGCATATGAGCTATCCATGCTAAAATTACCCCGCCTCTTCTTATTACGTCTGTGAAACAGTGAAGTAAGATGAATGACTAAAGTGTTTAGCATGTAAGTAAAGAAGTCATCAATATCAACGCTGGTTTGATCGATAAGGGTTTATTAAATTAACTTAACTTCCAGTTGTGCTTGAGTGAACGTGACAACAACACTAAAATAAAACACTTTCCTGGTATTCTGCAAAATATTATTTACTTGATCGCGAACTGACTTTCGACATCACCTGACGACGGCTTAATAATCCAAAAATCGGCCTGTGATCAAATAAACAATATTTTTGACAACATCAGGAAAGTGTTCCCTTCTTAATATCTTTATTAAATTACTGGAGATTGTACAACGCTAAAATTGCTTCCTCATACGTCTTTGAAACGGCAAAGCAAGCTGAATGACTAAGTGTTTAGTGTGTAAGTAAAGAAATCATCAGTACCAATGCTAGTTTGATTAACTGAACTTCCAGTCAATACTTTTAGAGAACATTATAACAATATTATTTATTTAATCAAGAACCGACTTTCGGCATCACCTGACGATGGCTTAACAAGCCAAAACCCAGTCTGTGGTCAAATAAACAATGTTTATCACCACAACATGAGAGTAGTGTTTCCTTTTTAATATCATTATTGAATTATTGTAGGCGACATGGTCTTGTGTCCTCTGACCTCACCTAACCAAGTATGGAATCCAAACCAAGAGCAACATGTGTTTTTCACATAGACAAAGCAGTGCCAGATGTGAAAGTAACATTACGTAGCAGAAAAAAATCCTGAGACCAACAAAACTGCCTGTGGAATCCCGATTCTTCTGATTTATAGTCTGACATCCACCAAGTCATTAAGTGCTGCTGATTTTTTTATATACAGAATTAACGTACGAATTAAACTTTCACCTTAATTTTAGTATATTGTCTACATTTTTATGACAGCAAGTTACAGTAAAACGAATTGTCCCCTATAGAAGTGAGTAAATAATATTCCGTACTTCATGTCAAAGAAGAGCTTATCACGACTACTCCTCTTGCAAAGGATCGGTCAAGTTTGTGGTGTGTATTAGCTTTCTTTAAGTATTGATAAAACATCGTCTTTGCCACAGATTCTATCAGCAGACATAAGCACGATGTTTTTACGTAAAATTCCTTGAAATCAAGGAAAAGCCTAACCACTCTGAAGGAGTATTACTAGTATTATTTTTTTAAACAAGTCCGAGTTGAATATTATTAATCAGTTCAGAAATATAGTTAAATAACGTTATCGGTCTTAAGATGGCCGACAACAATATGAATAGGATCTGCGCCCCTCGCGCGGTATTTAAAATATTCGCAGAGACTTCTTAAAGCGTAAGCTGGTGGGGTTAGCAAATACTACAATAAGAGAGCATAAAATTAGGTAAAATTTCGTCTATTGCTTGAAATTAACAGATTACACTTACTGCAATCACGTCTGGCCTCCGGCACGCTCAAGATACAACATCAGAAATCAAAGAAGAAGAAGTGAGAACAAAAAAATAATCAGAGGATTTGTTCTAAGAATGACAATGATCGCAGATATTAGTTTCCCGTACAACAGTTCTTTATAGGTCATGATACATTTAATTAATATTTTTTGTAATATTTTTGTAAAGAAAGTTCGTCGTTATCAGTTTTTGACACTTTATAACTCGTAACGAAGTTTTTCGCGGTAAATAAAGTTCACTTTCACGAAAGGTTATCGCACAAGTGTCTGCTCCAGGAGGCATGCAGTACAAGTTTCCCATCAAGAAACTGTTAGTCCAGAACACTGAGATGCTCGAAGAGGAAACTTCATCACTTAAAAATACTCATCTGTTTACGAGGAACTGCCATTTCCTCCCCACAATAAGACACATTTGTGATTTTCGTCAAACTTAAATGTGTACAGATGCTTGAACTACAAAAAGTTTAATGTGTCATCTAGCCGCCGACAAGGTCATTAGCTTCCGCAGCCCACATGGTAAAAGGTAATGCAAGCAGATCATCGTCCCCTTAATGTCTTTTAGGAAAAAACGTAGGAAACCTAAATCGTTCTGATCTGAAACTGAAGCTACTAAGTACATCCGATGCAAATGGCGAAAGTGAAGCAGAATTCTTGTTTCTCTAAATGAATGTATCTAATCAGAAACGTTTGAATGGAGCAATCTATAAATCACTCAAGTGGGTGCGTTATCATCCTTCCAGTCAGCCTTGTCCTCGTTAATTTTACAGTACGAGTAGGTAATCGTTACGGAGAGAAAAATATAGGCCTGGAGTTCAAATCTCCGTCTGAACAGAATTTAAGGAGACTATTCCTAGTCCAGTGATACCAGTATTTTACCTCTGGATCTAACGTATCGCACACCACATCCTTATTATACATAATTGCAACGAAGAGGACAGATAAAGTATTTGGAACCAGTCAGATTTCTAGTCGAGGATTTTCTGCACATGATTTGATATTTTTAATCCACTCAGTAGAGGTCATCAGAGCAAAATCTCACTTAATAACCTAGAAAACCAAGATATCCATGACGCCGTACAGAATGACTGTTCGGGGGTTACGTCACAGGATAATTTTAAGCAATGAGCTGACATTAGACGGTAAGGTTCGAGGAATAAGTCGGAGACGTTCGGTGTATGACAGACATGACCCTAAACGTCCTGTCAAAGTAAAGATTGCTTCTGCTTGTAACGGAACTGGACAATGGCCCTTCTTCTGTCAGGTAGTGGAGTACTCGATAGTGCGATAAATTCACACCATAGAACCATGTCAAAACTCTAATCTTGTATTTCGTATACTTTTAACGATATTAACGAGGTTGTTCTGTACATTTATATCCAAACTGTGTGTTCGAATATGAATCCAGCATAGATGATAATGATTTTGATATTTTTCGAAGAACGTAATCACTTATTATATACTGTATTTATTTCGAAATTTATTTAATATTAAATCAGTTTTAAGATACTGTGATTAAAATTGTTAATTATAAACTTCCAAATCGATTTCAAAGATTCGACATAAGGCTATTTGCGTCGAATAACGAGAATTAAAAGCTCTGTACACCCGCACCAACTTACATAACGTACATATTTTCAACAAAAAATCTGAACATCCTCGAGCAAACAGAAGAATCTCTGGTTGTTGAGCCAACAAAGACGTCGAAATGCATCGACTGAAGGACAAGCTAAATAATTACAATCAGTTAATTATTTTTATCACAATCTTCAGTTATGAATAATTGAAGCTGTGCTATTATTTGTTCTCAGAGAACGGATTACGCAAACATAAGGAAAGAAGTTATTTGAGAAGTTTTAGAAACAAAAAAAAGCGCTGTAGATACGAGGACACGAGTACACGGCTTAGACGCTCGTGACTGAGTATAAAATCATGATAGAAGCTGCGAAACAAATCGAAACAAGACGCGCGCAACGCCAAAATAAGCATTCCCGCTCTATTTTGTGAAGTGTGTGAAATCCGACAGCACTGTGGAAAAAACTGCCAAGTTTCGGCACAGGAAAGTACAATCTGATACTGTTTCTCAGGCATCTGCAAGTTGAATTGAGCAAATTTTCCTCAACGACAGAAATCCGTCTCAAACAGCGACAAATTATCAGCGACGGATAGCACCTACGCATGAGACAGTAGGTAATGATGAAGTGAGCATAGAGCACAACATCACTCCAAATGAAACCGTTTGCGTTGTGGTGTTAACGGCAGCCAATGCATGGAACATAAATTCTTTAGTCCGATTGCTGGTTGTCTCCGAAGAATGTTGCAGGGAGTCCATTACCCTTGTTCTCGGGGAGGAAGCGCAAATGTGGAGGGGTTGCTATGTGCTTGGTGCACAAGTCGACGATCCTCGCTTGTTGTGGTCAGACAGGGTCGATCCAAATCTTGACAAGCATGCATGCCCTCACTTTTCCGTGTAGTCTAACATCGGATCATTGTTACATCAGAATGCCCCACAAATCTGGATATTGCACGATTCGATCAGCCCTTTCAAACTCTGTCAGACACTGACAAAGCTGTCTCAAACGAGGCCGCGCGAGGTAGCCACGTGGTCTACGGCGTCTTGCCACAGTTCGCGCGGCTCCCGCCGTCGGAGGTTCGAGAAATCCCTCGGGCATGGGTGTGTGTGTTGTCCTTAGCGTAAGTTAGTTTACGTTAGATTCCAAGTAGTGTGCAAGCCTAGGGACCGATGACCTCAGCAGTTTGGTCCCATAGGAACTTACCACCTATTTCCAATTTGTCTGAAACGTGTAGCACCTCCGTGTCCTCCACGGTGATCACTTGACATGTGACGCTGTTCACGTCCTTTGTATACCGTACCAGACCTGGTAGCAGCACTGTATACGAACAAAATTAATACATTCTGATCGCCGCTCTACCTGTCACAGAGAATGGCAACTCTAATAGTGTACACACCTGCCGATGGTGTGTGCGTGTATGAAGTTAGATTGACGTCCGATCAAGGTAACAGAACTGAGGCTGCACAGCTGATCAGACAGCGTTTCAAGACCGAAGACAGCCGAGTCATACAATCCTTGGACCTGTGTATCGTCGGGCTGCCGAAACACGACCCACAGCAGCACAGTCTATGGATCGAGCAAGACCATGTGTTACCCGCACACTGACAGGAAGAACACGTTCGACAGGCTGTCGTAGAAGAGCCCGGTATCAGTGCAAGACAAGTGGCATTGCCATTTGGTGCATCTCCAAGTTCAGCATAGTGGATACTTCACGAGCAAGTCATGTAGATATCCGTTTCGTCTTCAACGTGTGCAAGGCTGTATGCCTGCTGATCACCCACCAATGGAGAACTTTTGCCGACAGTTTGTTGCAAAAAATCCCAATCTGTTGTTTGTCCCTCAAAATTTGTTTATAGACGAGGCAACGTTCGGAGGAAATGTAATATCAAATTTCTACAGCCAACAGCTATGGGTCAATCGCACTCTCATGCTATATACAGTATAGGTTAGATATCAGCAGCACTTTAAGATTAACGTGTGAGCTGGATGTGTAGATGACTGGTAGGCCATACGTTCTCCCAGCACGTCTTCTAGACGCAGTCTACAGGTGTGTTATTCAGATTTTATTCAGAATAGTCTCTGTATGTCCATCTTTCTACAGATTATTTCGGGACCTCGGCTGTTTAGTACAGAATGTCAAATCAAACACCTTTCATCCGTCAAAATTTTCAAATTGTTATTTTATTGGGCTACCAGTTTCGGCGATATATTGCGCCATCTTCAGGCCCCCTGACCACCGTGTAGGACAATTCCTACCTCTGGTCCAGTCAAAATAGGAGTCAGGATTCAATGACTGGTATCCGTAGATTTTTTAGGCAGACATCCCCTGCAAACAAGAAGAAACATGTGGTTTATGCAAGATGGAGCTACAGCACATTTCAGTCTCACTGTTCACGATGCTCTGGCTAGCATTTACTATGACGGATGGATAGGTAGAGGAGGACCAGTTCCATGGCCTGCACGTTTCATCGAACTCTTGTCTTCGGATTATTGTTTCTGGGGGCTCCTTAAACAACTGGCCTACGCAGCACACCTCCCAGATGCAGAAACTCTTCGTCAACGTATCGTGGAAGCCTGCGAAACCATTCGAAACCGTCAGGGAGTATTTGAAATAGCGCAGCAGTCCATGATTCAGCGAGTGCATGAGTGTTTAGAAGCAAGATGAGGGTATTTCGAGCATTTATTATGAATTTGTGTGTTGATCAGCGCTAGTCACATAGATTGCAAATTTTCTTTAATAGCTCGACGACGAACGATTTCAGAACCTATGTTTACCTAAACTTTTTTTTGTTTTGGTGTAATGAACCTGTCCTCTAAGTTTGTAACGGTGTTAATGATATTTTAGAAACACCCAACGACGTGTCTCCTAACCTTTGTAGGCCATCGAGGCTGTTTGTAGAGATCTAAGTTGTGTACAGGGAATTGACATCGTTAGGAACTTATTAGGAAACGCAAAGAGACAAACAGATGATCAGCAAATGGTGCTAGGTAAATTCTAAGCTCAAACAAATTTGATGTCACGCACATAAATAGACGATGAGATCTGATACCGTTAAATTATGCTGTCTGCGTTGGGAACGCTATAATCTGTCAGAAACTTCAAGCATATAGGACTACCAGTTCGGAGAGATTAAGTGTGGAACAATCACATACGTCCTGCTGTGAGGAAAAACAGATGCAATACTCAGATTTACTGGTGTACTCGATGCATGAAAGAGGCCGCTAACTAAACCCCCTTCGACGATTTGTGGTTGTTGTTAGTGGGCGAAGGATCCTTACTGAGTCGTATCTTCGAAACAGATTCGATGTAGAGCTGCGCTACTCGTCATGGGATTGTTTAATCATCGAACTGCATTGCGAGACGTCACGTGGACAAAGGTATGCTTAGCGAAACGCCTTATCCGCAAAATTCCGAGAGCGCACATTTCAAAACCGATCCTTGGCTAGTTAGAGAAATTCGGGGACCCGCAGAAAGCCGCTGAAAGTCCATCCCATGCACCATCAGTCAGTAGAACAGCAGTGGCAGAAAATGACACTGGTGCACTATGTATCCTCTACCACACACCGAACGACGGCGTGCGCTGTACAGACCTAGAAATCCAAGTGGAGATTTGTCTCTCGTTGCAGCGGTTTGAAATACAATGATGACCACGTTCTTAATGGCGTGTTGGTTTACAACTGGAACGCAATACAGCAGCGATTCTGCGTTTGTAGAATTCGAAATTCGCACATGTCACGCGATTTCCATCAATTATTACGGGCCGGTGGTATGCGAGTGAGGAGCTGGTGCCCGATATCGTCCCAGATGTATTCCATCGGGTTCACATTTGGTGGTCAAGGCACCAACCTGAGTTCACTCCTTTTTTCTCAAACCACTGAAGCACCATTCTGGCCTTCCACCACAGACAGTCATCCTGCCGAAAGATGTTATCACCCTATGAAAAGGCATAACTCGTGAAGGAATATAGTTAGCCTACAATTACGCTCACGTACTACACAGGTGATCATCGTGCTCTCGATTACTACCAGAGGTCTCATGGAAGTTCAGATGAGTGTCCCACGAGGAATAATACTGCTGCCACCAGCGTGCATTCGTGGCGCGGAGCGTGTTTCATGCAGTCATTCGCTTGGATGATGGCGTTATCCGGACATGACCATCGATCTGATGTAGCAAGACACGCGACTCATTCGAGCAGTGTAACATTAAGTTCACAACATGTCAGGCAAACGTGACGTCATAAATCTGTGAACTTCACGATGTTAAATGGTGGCGTGTGGTTGGTTGGTTGGTTTGGGGAAGGAGACCAGACCGGTCTCATCGGATTAGGAAAAGAAGTCGGCCGTGCCCTTTCAGAGGAACCATCCCGGCATTTGCCTGGAGTGATTTAGGGAAATCACGGAAAACCTAAATCAGGATGGCCGGACGCGGGATTGAACCGTCGTCCTCCCGAATGCGAGTCCAGTGTCTAACCACTGCGCCACCTCGCTCGGTGGTGGCGTGTAGGATAAAGCTTTTGCACAGTATATCTCCACACGGTCCAGTCATACTGTCAAACGACTGAATAACCAGCCTTTGCAGCGAGGACTGGCAGGAAGAGAGTCTGTGAGGCTCAGAAAAATGGTTCAAATGGCTCCAAGCACTATGGGACTTAACATCTGAGGTCATAACTCCCCCAGACTTAGAACTACTTAGACCTAACTAACCTAAGGACATCACACACGTCCATGCCCGAGGCAGGATTCGAAACTGCGACCGTAGCAGCAGCGCGGTTCCGGTCTGAAGTGCCTACAACCGCTCAGCCACGGCGACCGGCTCAGTGCGGTTCTGAAGGGTACCGATAGGGATGTGGAACCATGCCGACTCCAGTGCTGCGACCAGCTGCACTAGGTTTGTTGGTTGAGCATCCACGGCGCAAACAGCCCAATAGACGTCGTCCCATAGATTCTCGAGTGGGTTTAACCCTGGCGAGTCTGATGGCGACAGGACCAAGGCAAACTCATCTTGGCGCTTTTCGAACAACGCACCTACACAGCGAGCTGTGTGCCATGATTCAAAAATGGTTCAAATGTCTCTGAGCACTATGGGACTTAACATTTGAGGTTATCAGTACCCTAGAACTTAGAACTAATTAAACCTAACTAACCTATGGACAACACACACATCCATGTCCGAGGCAATACTGGAACCTGCGACCGTAGCGGTCGCGCGCTTCCAGACTGAAGCGCCTAGAACCCCATGGCCACTGCGGCCGGCTGTGTGATATGCTGCATTTTCCTGCTGGTAGAGGCTATAGTGCCGAGGAAAAAACCAAACTGCATGTAGGGATAAATATGGTCCGCAAGGAAAGACCTATACTTGTCTTGATCCACTGTGCCTTGCAGAACGATGACATCACCCAGAGAATGCCACGAAAACATTTCCCAGACCACAACACTCCCTCCTCCGGATGTTCCACGCCGTGCACACCAACGGCTATCTGTCAGACGAAGCGTAAAACTTGATTCGTCTGAAAAGGCCACGTGTCGCCACTCAGAGAACAAGCTGAGGTATTGGCGTGCAAATCCGAGGTTTCGTCGCCGATAAAAGATGTCAGCATGGGTGCATGAACCAGCCGCCTACTGCGGATGCCCGTACGCAGCAACATGCGCTGAGCGGTCATTCAGGAAACACTGTTGGCAGTTTCTTGGTTCAGCTGGGTGGTCAGTTGCTCAACAGCTGCACCTTTACTCGGTCGTACTCATCTCCATAGCCGTCGTTCACCCCTTTCATCTATGGGCCGTGGTGCACCACAGTTGCATCAGCGCCCACAGTTGCCTCAGTGCCGGTTTTGGAAAGCGCCATTTTACCACGAGTGGTGTAATTTAACCACTTTCCGCCTCCGTAGCGTAGCGGTAGCGTTTCCGCCTACCACGCGAGGGGTCCGGGTTCGATTCTCGGCAGCGGACTGGGTTTTGTGTGTCCTTCATTATCATTTTCATCATCATTGACCCGCAAGTCGCTGAAGTGGCGTCCACTAAAAAGGACTTGCAAAACGGCGGCCGAACTCTCTCGCAAGGGGCCTCCCGGCCAACAATGCCATACGATCATTTCATTTGATTTAACGACTAAGGCATACAAGCAATTTACAGACCTAGCCGTTTCGGAAAAGCTTCCACCCTCGGCACATAAGCCGATGATCAAGCCCTTCTAGGCATCAGACAAATTTGTCCTTTTCCGCATTACGACAACGACTGCACTGTTTTCCGCGTCCCCCGACGCATCTTATATACCCTCCACTGCTAGTGCTGCCACCTGCCTTCTGTGAGTGGTTACTCCACGCTAACGCCGAACAAAGACGGTGGTCATATTAATGTGACTGGCCTGTGTGTTAGATTCTTTTGGCGGCAGGAAGGGCATCCGGCCACCCCTTCAACTACCATTGCCACATCCGATTAACCATGCCGAACCTGCGTATCCGCGGGAAAACCGGCACAAGCAAAAGAAAGAAAAAAGACTCTGTATTAGATTCTTTGCGCTAACATCTACATTATGCAAATCACCCCTGTTGTATCACACATTATGTTTCTTCCAATTCATTCGCGCTTGGAGCGAGGATTGTCTATGCTCTGTAAATAGTCTAGTCTTGTCTTGGCGGTCCATGCAAGAGCGATATGTAGGTGTTAGAAGTATATTGCTACATTCTTTACTTAATACTGGAGAGTGAAACTTAGCAAATGGGATGCAGTGGGACATATGGCCTCTATCTTCAAGCGTCTGGCAGTTCAGGTTTTCAAGGAACTCCTTGACAGTCTAGCATGCATCAAACAAAGCTACGAGCCATTCCATGTAGGCTTTCACGGCCGGCGTCTTTATCAGTAAACTCTTCCGGGCTAAGTTGCCGTGGTCGATCTGTAGAACTTCTTCTCCCTGACGTTTCGTTCTCAACTACGGAGCACATCTTCCGAGGTGAGAGTCTGACTGACTATAGTACGAGCTTGTACTGGATGCTGAGTACTCTGTAGCGACGTTTCTGGAATATGAGAACTTCGATTTTGCGCAGAGGGTAGAAGCTCTTCTAGACACGGTTGAACCACGCAGTGCAATCTCAGCAAAAACCAGGGACCCAGCGAAGCACCAAATTTCGGCATTCCTGGTTGACAGATCCGCCGGACGTTTGAAAAGGAGGGGGGGCCGTGTTACAGATGTGGTGTTTTCCCCGTGCCAGTGCAGCCAGGAGAAAGGCTCTCCCGGGGCAGAGCAGGGCAGATAAATGGGTCGCGGCAGCTTTGTTATCAGTTTTTCCCTCGCGGAGAGAGTCCACTTTCTTTTGTCCGCCAGGTCGCGCCCTGACCTGGAGCAGCGGCGGCGTCCGCCGTCACAGGGGGCCACCCGGGCTGTCCCAGCACCTTGCTGCGCTGCTCTCAGCCCATACGTCGGCTGGGCTCAGGCGGCACAAGCAGTAGGCCGGCGGAGATCTCATTCAATATACCTACCTCTGAACTGGTAATTCCTGTTGCGGTGGCGTTTCTAGATAATTTAATGTAACGATACTGTTCAGAAACTAGTGGCAACCAAAATTTTGCTTGTCCGTCTTCTACATCCATATCCACATTACTACTCCGCAAATCACACTAAGGTGTCTGGGAGAGGATTCATCGAACCACCTTCACAATAATTCTCTGTTATTTCACTGTCGAACAGCGCGCCGAAAAAAGGAACACCTATACCTTTCCTTGCTAGCTCTGATTTTCCTTAATTTATTATGATGATCGGCCGGCCGAAGTGGCCGAGCGGTTCTAGGCGCTTCAGTCTGGAACCGCGCCGCCGCTACGGTCGCAGGTTCAAATCCTGCCTCGGGGATGGATGTGTGTGATGTCCTTAGGTTAGTTAGGTTTAACTAGTTCTAAGTTCTAGGGGACTGATGACCTAAGATGCTAAGTCCCATAGTGCTCAGAGCCATTTGAACCATATTATGATGATCCTTTCTTCCTGTCTAGGTCGGCGTCAATAAATTATTTTCGCATTCGGCGGAGAAAGTTGGTGATTGAAATTTCGTGAGAGACTCCCGCCGCAACGCGAAACCGTTTTGTTTTTATGATGGACACCCCAAATCCTTTACCATGTCCGTGACACTCTCTCCCCTATTTCTTGATAATACAAAACGTGTTGCTCTTCTTTGAACATTCTCGATGTTGTCCGTTAATCCTATCTGGCAAGGATAAAAGACCGCGCTGCAGTACTCCAAAATAGGACAGCCAAACGTTGTGTAGGCAGTCTCTGTTGCATCTCTGATGCATCTTCTAAGTGTTCTGCCCATAAAACGTAGTCTTTAGCTCGCCTTCCCCACAAATTTTTCTATGTGTTCTTTCAATTTAAGTTGTTCGTGATTCCTAGGTATTCAGTTGAATTTACGGCCTTTATATTTGATTGATTTATCGTGCAACCGAAGTTTAGCGGATTCCTTTTAGCACTCATTTGGATGACCTCACATTTTTCATTATTCCCCTGCTGCTACAGAGTACGAACTTTTTCAATTATGAAGTTTGTATAACGCGCACCTGAAATGTGACCTATTTTCCGCCACACACGTTTCGCTCTGTCTTGTTAATGAAGCAGAATTCAACTGGCGTAAATAATATACATGTCGAGGAGATACATAAACAATATGCAGAGGCTATCCATGTGTTACAAAGTTCTGGGTGGTAGCAATAAACAACACTGTGTGTCATATTTTGTAACGTCAATATACCGAACATATTAGGTGGACGTAAAAGCAATTTCGTTTAGTGATCGACATCCAACCAAAAATAATTTTTCTTAGTCATAAATCATACCTAATGTATGTTCAAAACAGCAGAAAGGGTGTTAAGGAATTGTCAAGGGCCAATAGGGAAGCATAATTTTCTCTTGAGGTTATATCTTGACATATTCTGGTAGCTGGGACATAGACATAGTTTATTTACTAGGTTTGATCACCTAATAGTTTCCTCTGGACTTGAAGAGGAATGTCGTCGATTCATTCGTTTTCTACGTTCTATATTTTCGGAAGTGTTACATGTACAAATATGATTGATGTATGAATAGAAACAAACTCACCGAGTTTGCATTGTACCCACCAATTTGCGTAACGAGTGCAGTATCTTGTCAAAATGGTGGCAAAACAAGCAACGAGTTTTTGTGTTCAGCGACGAAGCACCCTCCCATTTATCTAGAAACGTTAATCGCCACAATGGGGGAGTGTGAGTCACTGAAAATCCTCATGAAATTGTGGTGCAAGAACGAGATTCGCAAACGTTAATGTTATATCTGCAGTGTCACAGACGAAGCTGTATGGGTTGTTTTTCTCCTGTGAGAAGATTGTGACGGATACCTCTTATCTTGATTTCTATTACTGATTGCCGCTTACGGGAAGTTCATGATCCAGATAGACGGGGCACGCCTTCATTGGAGCATCGATGTTCGTTGTTATTAAAACGACAAACTCCATGCTGATGGACTGGACGTAGTGGTGAAGATGATTTGGCCCTATTCCCTTAGCCCCCCCCCCCCCCCCCCCCAGGTCGTGTTACCGAACGCTACTTTTTCCTTTGCAAGAACATCAAAGAGCCGTGTTTACGTACCGCCACTGCCAAGAACACTGCTCAGAAAACGCATCAATACTGCTGTGGTGACCACTGACAGGCTATTGCTGCATAAGGTATGGAACGAAGCTGACTATTTTCTGAGTTTACGGTTCTAGTCATGCACCAATCATAATTACACATGCAATACTTCGATAAATATAGGGCTCTGAAACCTATGCTTTCGACACCACAGTGCATTATTAGCGTGGCGCTGTTGCACATGGTAAGCTGCAGCCTTCCTCCGACCGTTGAACTGATTCACCAAGCAAGTTAGAGAGAGACCTACATTATAACATGGACCCCGAACCTCGGCGCAACTCGCCAGTTTTCGTATCAACAAACATTTCCAGAGATGAAAGACGTGATAAGTGACATATAAAGTCCTAAGTGTGATCGGGACGTTTGGATTGATAATCTGGCACTTTCCTACAGAGGGGCCGAGCTAAACAGATATACCTTACACAAATTAAAACACCACCACTCATCACGTTTGCATGTTGGTTCAAATAGCTCTGAGCACTATGAGACTTAACATCTGTGGTCATCAGTCCCCTAGAACGTAGATCTACTTAAACCTAACTAACCTACATCACACACACCCACGCCCGAGGCAGGATTCGAACCTGCGACCGTAGCGGTCACGCGGTTCCAGACTGAAGCGCCTAGAACCGCACGGCCACACCGGCCGGTTTGCATGTTAATTATGAAATAGAGACAATATACGGGAGCAATAACACATCTAAAGATGGATGACAGTCTGATTACTTACACAAAAACAGATGTTGGCGAAGGTAAAGTATACTCTCGCGGACTGGAGACTCACTCGTAAATTTGTTCTGATAGGGAGGAAACAGCCTTCGAAATAATAAACGAAACTGGACACTACGCAAGATGTTGCAGTAACCAACATTTCAGCATGCATAAGACACAAGAAAGAACGTCCTGAGGAAAAACTTTATCTGTTATTGTGTTGAGAAGCAAATAAAAAAAAATCAGCAAATGTGGAAAGTAAAGTTTACATGTAGCTGAAATGTTTTACCGGGGTAGTGTTCAATAAAAGACAAACAAAAGAATGAGACCGACAATAAATGAGCGTTCAATTAAAGCTCGATACACAAAAAGTATACAGCTACCTATTCTTCACGTTTTACTCTCCAAAGTGGCTCTGAGCACTATGGGACTTAACCGAGCGAGGTGGCGCAGTGGTTAGCACACTGGACTCGCATTCGGGAGGACGACGGTTCAATCCCGTCTCCGGCCATACTGATTTAGGTTTTCCGTGATTTCCCTAAATCGTTTCAGGCAAATGCCGGGATGGTTCCTTTGAAAGGGCACGGCCGATTTCCTTCCCAATCCTTCCCTAACCCGAGCTTGCGCTCCGTCTCTAATGACCTCGTTGTCGACGGGACGTTAAACACTAACCACCACCACCACCACTATGGGACTTAACATCTGAGGTCATCAGTCCCCTAGAACTTAGAACTACTTAAACCTAACTAACCTAAGGACATCACACACGTCCATGCCCGAAGCAGGATTCGAACCTGCTAACGTTGCGGTCGCGCGGTTCCAGACTGAAGCGCCTAGAACCGCTCGGTCACTCCGGCCGGCCGCTCTATCGAATGAGCACGTAAAATTCCATTTTAAAAATCATTTTTGTTGTAACGGAAACAAACCAACGGCTTACGATGCAACTGGGCGTCGCATGAGAGACGTGATGAGCGGAATTTTTGCGGGTGGATTCGATCTATACGTTGCAGAAACGGAATTGAAAATATCTGCCTATTAATCTTAAATTATTTCCGGTCTTTTGTATTGTAAATTCTAGGAACAGATGTTTTTACACTTCTACCAACCTGCTGACTGTGTTTCCATAAAATCAAGGCAAACAGTGGAAAAAAACATCCGGCGCAGAACTTGTCTTCTCAATAGGTTCTGTACAGTACGAACAGTACGAATTCCCATTCACCAGAGAAACGCAACGATTTAATTAAAGTGAAATACACTTTCTGGGTGGCAGGTTCCGTCTGCAATAACCGGTAACAGTAATCCACTAAAAGATAAATATTCAAGTAAATAAATAAACAGAAAAACAATCGTATTAATAAAACTGTTGATTTCAATGTATGTGAGTGATGTGCCTGATGGAAAGTAAAAACTCGTCCTCTTAACTGAAGTAATAGACGACGGGGAGTTAAAATTACTTTAAATTGTGCGCTATTAGTTCGAACAGTTATATAGAAATCTAGAGTAAGGGAATGGTGATATGCGAAAAGAACCGAATCACGGATAGAGTAGAAATCTGGCTTGGAATCGGCGTAGATCGACAGAGAAAACCAGTGTTGTTAACTTTTACATCGAGTACACCGCAGCATTACCTCCTTCTTTACGCCTCACTTATCGGAAGTTTTTAACACGCAGCTCACACTTTTGTATGAGACAACATAATTTGCCGCTATGCTGTAACATATGCAGCAGAGTTCTGCAATACATTGCAACCTTGAATACAGTGGCGCTCCTTGGAACTAGTAAAAAATTTTCTCACTAATGACACACTGGGTTTTGAATTACAATGGTGAGAAAAATAAACATCTCTTTCGCATAATATATTACAAACCGTGAACTCTGGTAATCAGCAACGCTTCGTCTTAATCCCGAAAGTTATTCGACAGTGAGCTAATTGAAAGATCGTTAAGGAGCTTCTGTTAATGTATGTAACTGGCTGGAATAATTCTGGGCGCATAAAACACCGGAGGGAATGGACAAGGAGCCGGCCGCTGTGGCCGAGCGGTTCTAGGCACTTCAGTTGGGAATCGCGCTGCTGCTACGTCCGCAGTTTCGAATCCTTGTCCTTAGGTTAGTTAGGTTGAAGTAGTTCTAAGTCTAGGGGCTGATGACCTCAGATGTTAAGTCCCATAGTGCTTAGAGCCATGTTGTTGTTGTGGTCTTCAGTCCTGAGACTGGTTTGATGCAGCTCTCCATGCTACTCTATCCTGTGCAAGCTTCTTCATCTCCCAGCACCTACTGCAAGCTACATCCTTCTGAATCTGCTTGGTGTATTCATCTCTTGGTCTCCCTCTATGATTTCTACCCTCCACGCTGCCCTCAAATACTAAATTGGTGATCCCTTGATGCCTCAACACATGTCCTACCAACCGATCCCTTCTTCTAGTCAAGTTGTGCCACAAACTTCTCTTCTCCCCAATCCTATTCAACACCTCCTCATTAGTTATGTGATCTACCCATCTAATCTTCAGCATTCTTCTGTAGCACCACATTTCGAAAGCTTCTATTCTCTTCTTGTCAAAACTGTTTATCGTCCATGTTTCACTTCCATACAAGGCTACACTCCATACAAATACTTTCAGAAACGACTTCCTAACACTTAAATCAATACTCGATGTTAACAAATTTCTCTTCTTCAGAAACGCTTTCCTTCCCATTGCCAGTCTACATTTTATATCCTCTCTACTTCGACCAACATCAGTTATTTTGCTCCCCAAATAGCAAAACTCCTTTACTACTTTAAGTGTCTCATTTCCTAATCTAATTCCCTCAGTATCACCCGACTTAATTCGACTACGTTCCATTATCCTCGTTTTGCTTTTGTTGATGTTCATCTTATATCCTCCCTTCAAGACACCATCAATTCCGTTCAACTGCTCTTCCAAGTCCTTTGCTGTCTCTGACAGAATTACAATGTCATCGGCGAACCTCAAAGTTTTTATTTCTTCTCCATGGATTTTAATACCTACTCCGAATTTTTCTTTTGTTTCCTTCACTGCTTGCTCAATATACAGATTGAATAACATAGGGGAGAGGCTACAACCCTGTCTCACTCCCTTCCCAACCACTGCTTCCCTTTCATGCCCCTCAACTCTTATAACTGCCATTTGGTTTCTATACAAATTGTAAATAGCCTTTCGCTCCCTGTATTTTACCCTGCCACATTCAAAATTTGAAAGAGAGTATTCCAGTCAACACTGTCAAAAGCTTTCTCTAAGTATACAAATCCTAGAAACGTAGGTTTGCCTTTTCTTAATCTAGCTTCTAAGATAAGCCGTAGGGTCAGTATTGCCTCACGTGTTCCAATATTTCTACGGATTCCAAACTGATCTTCCCCAAGGTCGGTTTCTACTAATTTTTTCATTCGTCTGTAAAGAATTCGCGTTAGTATTTTGCAGCCGTGACTTATTAAACTGATAGTTCGGTAATTTTCACATCTGTCAACACCTGCTTTCTTTGGGATTGGGATTATTATATTCTTCTTGAAGTCTGAGGGTACTTCGCCTGTATCATACATCTTGCTCACCAGATGGTAGAGTTTTGTCAGGACTGGCTCTACCAAGGCCGTCAGTAGTTCTAATGGAATGTTGTCTACTCCCGGGGCCTTGTTTCGCCTCAGGTCTTTCAGTGCTTTGTCGAACTCTTCACGCAGTATCATATCTCCCATTTCATCTTCATCTACATCCTCTTCCATTTCCATAATATTGTCCTCAAGTACGTCGCCCTTGTATAGACCCTCTATAGACTCCTTCCACCTTTCTGCTTTCCCTTCTTTGCTTAGAACTGGGTTTCCATCTGAGCTCTTGATATTCATATAAGTGGTTCTCTTTTCTCCAAAGGTCTCTTTAATTTTCCTGTAGGCAGTATATATCTTACCCCTGGTGAGACAAGCCTCTACATCCTTACATTTATCCTCTAGCCATCCCTGCTTAACTATTTTGCACTTCCTGTCGATCTCATTTTTGAGATGTGTGTATTCCTTTTTGCTATCTTCATTTACTGCATTTTTATATTTTCTCCTTTCATCAATTAAATTCAATATATCTTCTGTTCCCCAAGGATTTCTACTAGACCTCGTCTTTTTACCTACTTGATCCTCTGCTGCCTTCACTATTTCACCCCTCAAAGCTACCCATTCTTCTTCTACTGTATTTCTTTCCCCCATTCTTGCCATTTGTTCCCTTACGCTTTCCCTGAAACTCTGTACAACCTCTGGTTCTTTCAGTTTATCCAGGTCCCATCTCCTTAAATTCCCACCTTTTTGCAGTTTCTTCAGTTTTAATCTACATAACCAATAGATTGTGGTCAGAGTCCACATCTGCCCCTGGAAATGTCTTACAATTTAAAACGTGGTTCCTAAATCTCTGTCTTACCATTATATAATCTATCTGAGAAAAAAAACCATTTGAACCATTTTTTTTATTTGGAATTGACACGAACACAAGTGAACGAGCATTCGCAAACAGTTCGTCATTGTTCACTACCATTCGTTCGTACCTGTGAACAAGTTTGTACGTATATTGGAGATAACACAAGAGAACGAGTGACGTGTGCCAAGACAGGTTTCATTCGATGAAAGCAATAGTTACAGCTAGAATGTGAGAATTTTGTATTCATATAAAATTATTTTACATGGCCAGTGCGCTGTTCTTGACGAAGCAAGTAAAATGGAGTAGGAAAATAAGTACGTAAGTATATGAATTGTAATAAAAGAAAACTCGGAGCCTCTGTTTAATCACTACGTACCCGCCGCACGGCGCCTTGTTGCCACGGTTCGCCCCCCCCCCCCCCACCCCCCACCACCGAGGTTCGACTCCTCCCTCAGGCATGGATTTGTGTGTTGTCCTTAGCGTAAGTTAGATTAAGTAGTATGTAAGGCTAGGGACTAGGGAACGATGACCTCAACAGTTTGGTTCCATAGGAACTTACCACAAAGTTCCAAAGTTCCCGCCGGACGAAAGCACCTAACTAGGTTATCTTCTGTCGATGTTGCCAGTTGGACCACTGAGTATTTTGGCAATTTTTCTACAAATCATATTTATTTTTATTCGGAATCTGTAGTGTAATTCTCTTGGATCCCATAAGCACCTATGATTTCTACATTCTTGTGTCACCAACATTACATCATTTTCAGACCACTCTATTGACCACGCAAATCATCAAAACAACAACAATAGTTCGCATGCGGAATAGCAGACGAATACTTTCTTGTGGTGCTAGCGCCGAAGAAAAGAGGGCACGAGCTTCCTTTGATAGTCTGCCAAAAGACCGACAACCAGAGGAACACGATCGTGCACCAGCAAATGGGAATCTAACACGTCCGAGTGCTGTTTGTTCGCGCTTGCTAATCGTTTACGCCAGAAGTAAATGTCGGTTGCTGATGCTAGTTCGCTGGTGTTCGTCCAGCTGCAAAATTTGGAAATTTGTGGTAAGTTCCTATGGGACCAAACTGCTGAGGTCATCGCTCCCTAGACTTACGCACTACTTAATCTAACTTACTCTAAGAACAACACACACACTCACGTCCGAGGGAGGACTCGAACCTCCGACGGGGGAGCCGCGCGAACCGTGGCAAGGCGCCTCAGACCACGCGGCTACCCCGCTCGGCTCCGCTACAAATCAAGCTTGATATGTCATATGACAAATCGATGATTTTATTGGTGAGGCTATATTTTTCTGAGCTGTTTAAAGATCCCATTACATATCTCTATCTGCAAATGCGTACATACGATAGAACCAAAAGCTGTGAGCGTATGAATACAGGAAGACAATGGTGTAACGTTTATGTCTCGCGTATACAGCTCGGCAAACAGAATTGCGTGCCTGGGACCGCGGTGCTTGTAGGAAGAGCAGCATCCCCAGAACGTCTTTGTTCTTCGTCCTCTTACATTGTTTCGCCAGAGGAGATAAAATACAGACGTTCACAGGTTGTACATATTGAGGCTGTTTCATTTTTCTTAAGTACATAAGTAAATCTACGTGCATTCCTCCAAAACACAACGTGATGCAGTACTGTCTTTAGCGCCAGACACACACTTCTCTTTGCAAGGCTGTAGTAAACATTGTGAACAGTAGTTTCATTAAAATACATCTTCAGAACAGTAGTTGATGTAAAAGAGACATGAAACAAATGCTGATGTTCCTTCACAGACATTAAAGGTAGCAAAAAATGACAATGTGTTTATTCAATAGAAGGTTCACGTTAATAATACAGCAGATTTGACACTTTTCAATAATACATAATAATTATGCGAACATCTCCTGTGCCAGCACGGCATAACTGTTTCCGTTAAGCTTAATTGCCCACGTACATTCAGTTTGTTTCTCACATCTTTTGGTTGCTACCGTAACACTGCTGCTTTCCGACCACAACGTATTTGTGAAATGAGAAACGCTGCAACTTAGGTCAGTCACATAACGCTTTTTCTCATGTCTTTTCCACGTGAAACTGCCCGCTAGGATTTAATGTATGACTTGGCAACAAAATAAAATTCGTTCCACAAAATTTCGGGCGAACTGTCGGATGTTTGCAACTTCCTGCCACAATATTTCGGCGCAGAGTCTTCCGGCCATCTTCAGGTGATACTGGAGAAAACTCCCTGAGCTCTGGTATTTAAGGCCCCTCCGGCACACGCGTGGTGGATTCGCTTGGCGTTGCGCGTGCGCTACTTGAGCGCGATTGATTCTGCTGCGCAGCGTGCCCTCCGTGATGAAAACTCGCTGCATCGATATCAATTCGATTGTCTTCCCGCGGTTCCATCACAGACCTACGCCGGCTACGGAGAACACGAAGCTTTTCGACGATTGGATTCTATGCCGAATTCAATTGGTAACCGCCGTTACGATCGGCAGACAGCCGTATTTCCACGGATTCATTAATAATAAACTCCAAAAGTTTGACGTATGGGCCACAATTTTTGGCTCATCGTAATACATGGCATGACCAGTGGAAATGCAGGTTTCGGCGATGGCAGACTTGCAAGGCTGAAGAAGGCGAGTATGCCGCTGATATTCTACAATGCGATCCTGCACAGTACGTGTCGTTTGCCCTATATAATATTTGCCGCATTCACACGGAACCCCGTAAACACCTGCCTTGCGCAGTACTAGGTCGTCTTTGACAGATCCCAACAGCTACGAAATGTTTGCAGGAGGGCGAAAGATTGCTTTCACTTTATATTTTCTTAGTATTCTGCCTATTTGTGCTGAAATATTACCAATATATGGTAAATAGGCAGTAGTTTTAAAGACCTCTTCCTCTTCTTTGTTCCGTCGTTTACAGGTCTGCAGCGCTCGCTCCACTTGCTGGAACGAATACCCATTCTTCAGAAATATAGTCTGCAGGTGCTCCAGTTCTGTTTACAAACTATCGGTGTCAAGAGATAACGTGGGCTCGGTGGATCAATGTCTTCAAAACACCCATCATTTGTGCCGGATGGTGGCAACTAGCGGCTTGCAAGTAAAGGTCTGTGTGAATGGGCTTTCTATATACCGAATAACCAAGTGTGCCATCGCTCTTACGTCGCACCAATAAGTCTAAAAACGGCAGGCAACCCTCCTTCTCCAACTCCATAGTAAATTTTATGTTTTCGCGTATGGAGTTCAGATGCTGTAGGACCTCTCGCAGACGATCCAAACCATGAGGCCAAACTATAAAAGTATCATCAACATATCGCCAAAATACTGTTGGTTTAAAAGTGGCTGAGGCGAGTGCTCGCTCCTCAAAATCTTCTTTAAAAAGATTGGCCACCAGGGGAGACAAAGGACTCCCCATAGCGACACCGTCTGATTGCTCATAAAACTCGTTGTTAAATAAAAATATGTAGGGGAGAGGGTATGCTCAAACGGCGCTGTAATGTCAGCTCCAAACCTATTGCCAAAGAGATGTAGTGAGTGCACAAGAGGTACATTTGTAAAAAGTGAAACTACGTCATAACTGACCAACAAATCATGACTTTGCAGCTGCAATAACTTAAGTCTGCTGATAAAATCACTGGAATTCTTCATGTGATGTGGACACTTTCCTACCATTGGGCTGAGCAAAGACACCAAACACTTTGCTAAGTCGTAAGTGGCTGCTCCAATATTACTCACAATTGGACGTAATGGCACGTTATCCTTGTGGATCTTTGGCAATCCATATACACTAGGTGGAATTGAACTATTTGGTTTTAGTTTCTTAATTACGTCCTTTGGTAAGGAACTGTTAGTCAGAAGCTCTGCTGTTTTCCGCACCACTCGGGCAGAAGGATCCTTATCTATTTTGCGATATGTTGAGTCACTTAATAAAACATTAATCTTATTAATATAGTCCTCCCGTACCATTAAAACAGTAGCATTACCTTTGTCCGATTTAAGTACCACTGTATCCGGGTCTGCTCCCAAGTTCCGGAGGGCTGCCCTCTCCATAGACGAGATGCTCTTCGGCGGTGCAGCTCTTGTCAACACACGATAAGACTCCCGGCGCACTTCCTGAGCTTCGTCTGTAGCAAGACGACGCACAGCTTCTTCGATGGAACTGACGAAGTTCAGTAGTGGTGGTGAAACAGGTGTAGGAGCAAAATTGAGACCTCTTGCTAACAGACAGGCAATTCATTTGACTGACCAACACCAGCCAAAGCAAGGTAAGTGCCACTTCCAAACTTCCAACGTTACTAATGTAGAATTATAGTTTACAGAGGAGTAAGGCCAGATTTCAATCAAAAGCCTTTGCCGTTGCGCGTTGTCAAGTTCAATACATTACTTCCAGTGTACTTTTAGAGGGTCATACATAAACAATGCATTGAATGGCAATGTGCTACACAGACTCATTGTTTGCTTCATGTACGTTATATTAAAGGTTTAATTTTAAGTGCACAATAATTGTGAAAAAAAAGGTGTTTTTGAATGACGGCAGTGAGCTGTAATAACGGTCCCTTACCGAAGTTTTATGATGCTCTGAATCTGCAGCACCTGATATTTGATCATGTACGTTATCTTTTACGAACTTCAAGACAACGTCCATCAGTGATGTTATGTGTAATGTTACGCACGTACGAAAACTTGGAACACTCTTGAAGGGAGAAAGAATAAGATTATTAGTAGATTCGTAATTGTTTATTTTACATTAGGTTCGGTTTCGACAAAAGACTAAAAATAACTACGCGCGTAATTTCAAGCTGTAGTTGTATACCTCAGTCACAGTCACGTTTGAAGATTTGATGAAAATATATAAATCATATGAATTTTCATGCGGGTAATTTCGAGCTGTAGTTGTGTTTGTCAATCACAGTCACGAAATAAGATTTAATGTAAATAAATAAATCATATGAATTTTCATTCACCGCTGTAACTTCGCGTTCGCACACGTGAAACGGAAAAGACAAAATATGTTGTCAAAAATACTTATGCTGGAAGTTAAGAGGATACCAACACATAAAGAAAGGAAAAGTAAGTTACAATTCTATGCATTTTATCGCGCGTGAAGAAAAACGGAACTGAAGTTTGCATTCGTAATTCGAAAAAATGTTTCCAGAATGAGATTTTCACCTGCAGCGGAGTGTGCGCTGATTGTATAACCATGGAAGTGAATTTACAGAGGTGACGCTACAGTCCACATTGGTCTCCAGAACTGTGCACAGCACTGCAAGGGGGCGAAGGACCCACGCCTCCTGTAACGTGGAAGGTTCAGGAAATAGCAGGACCCATGTCAGCCGAACATGTCTGGTTACCAGCAAGTAGCAGCCCCGAGCCCTCCCAGTCTGATCGGAGTGTTGGTCTGCGGTCTTATGCCTCAGTCTACGGCAGGTCATTTCGTAGTGAACATATCCTGCGATTGCAGTTACAGTGAATTGAATGAGAAGGAAAGTGCTACTCCAGAATGATTCCTCATTCGCATTCCAAAAATACTTATTAGGTGGTGTAGCGTGATGGAAATGCGACATTATGAGTTGCAATAGTGTTATTCAAACTGTTCGAGAGCCACGACGACCACAACCGCGCACAAGTATCTGCTGACAGATTAAGAGGCAGAAAATAGTTTGTTACCTGAAGGGCAAAGCTACAGAGGATACATATGAGACATCTACAGCCGGCCGAAGTGGCCGTGCGGTTAAAGGCGCTGCAGTCTGGAACCGCAAGACCTCTACGGTCGCAGGTTCGAATCCTGCCTCGGGCATGGATGTTTGTGATGTCCTTAGGTTAGTTAGGTTTAACTAGTTCTAAGTTCTAGGGGACTAATGACCTCAGCAGTTGAGTCCCATAGTGCTCAGAGCCATTTGAACATCTACAAACAAAGGAGAACACGCGGAAGAAATGACCATTAAAGATGTCGGCAGCTAACGTCAATCCATTTACAAAGCTCGGCGCGTAATTCTGCTCATATTACTTATTACTACTATTCATGATGTTCATGTTGTTCTGAATGCATTAACGGATTTGTTGTTACATAATGATTCTGACAAAAACAAGCTAATGTTCTGTGAAGCTGAAAACCTCGCAATACTTAGTGTGATACAGTATATGTACACTAAATTTTCAAGTACTGCACTAAGTTTTTTGTCAACTATTTACGAGTAATGGGCTTGTTGATGGGCATTACATTCCAATGTTTTTTTTTATGTTGAACAGTAAGAAAACTTCATCTTCCCAGAATGGCTTTACATCAGTTCTTCATAAATGTGATAATCTAGATCTGAAATTATCTCCATCAACAATGTTTTCACATTTCGAAGAAAGTAATATGAAAGTTGGAACTGAAGTGTTGATTGATGTAAGAATACAAAGATGTAAATTCCATCTAACAAAGAGCTAGATGTAAATTCCATCTAACGCACAGCTGGCGGCAACAGATACAAGAGTGAAGACTTATACATGACAAAGTTTCTGTCTTGTGTCTTTGGTTTGCCAATGATAGATCCTTATGTGATTGTTGAGGCCTTATATCAACAATACCAGATTGAAAAAGTATAATCTTTTTGTGACTACTTAGTGGATACGTATACAGACCAAAGAGCTCTCATTCTTCCATCCTTGTGGAGAGCGACCCAGCAATGCCTGTGAAGGTGTCCAAAGCAACTACAATAATCAGTTCTACTCTACAGATTTCTTGAGGTACTGAGGCAAATTTGAACCCAAAATTTCAATCAAATCCTCAAAAAAAATAAAATAAAATAAAGGAAAGGTCTAGTCAGGCTTTACAATTCGTTCATGATGTAGCAAGTGACGGACTCCAAAACTGCTAATTTACAAGAATGCAACACGTGAAACCATTTCTTATAAAATAGAACCTAGTAGGCTCGTACGACAATAAATTTATAAATATGTTTAAAAATACAACGAATAGGTATAAAACTTACTAACTCGCATTTAAGCATTTATTCTCGACATGCATTTCCTTGTTACTTACAACAGACGAGAAAAAGGTTTTACAGCTTCGACTACAAGCGTGTACATAGCTATCTGCTTTGAATGAAAGGAGTGGGCCGACCGCGGAAGTGGTAGGTCTTGTCCTCCAGGAAGACGCTTAAGCGTCCGGGAGGTATGGGTTTTATTTTTCTAACAGCGGCAGGCGTGGGGCGTGCGCCCATTGCAAAGTCATCACATCGCTGTCCCAGTCACTGCTGTCGGTTTTCTATAACAGTATCTCTTTTCCTCCCTAAAGCAGTTGCTCACATGTCTTTCGAAGTCCTTTACTAGTTCAAAAATGGTTCAAATGGCTCTGAGCACTATGGGACTTAACATCTGAGGTCATCAGTCTCCTAGAACTACTTAAACCTAACTAACCTAAGGACATCACACACATCCATGCCCGAGGCAGGATTCGAACCTGCGACCGTAGCGGTCGTGCGGTTCCAGACTCCTGTACTAGTGCTCCCACCAAGGTGCATTCCTTGGACTATCAGGAATCGAATCCGCTCCTTCCTGTGATAGCCAGAAACGCTGACCGCTCCACTATGAAGGTAGACCTTACGGACAATTGACTTTTTCAACCCACATACATCAATGAATATACAGCAAAACACAACTAAACCAGTAACTAAGTTTCAAGATTTTCGTTTAAATAATAAATTCATGCTGTAACTGGTGAATCGACGCACTAATCTGCACCTGAAAACAATAAATTTTAGTATTTAAACGTTCTTTCTTCTTGTAGAGCATCTGCACTTCAGTTTTTATCCATTTCTTTTCAGCACATGTAGTTACTATTAGTGTCCAATGTGTTACATATTTTATTTCCACTTTCACATATGTAGGCACCGAACTATCAATAACGCATATGCACACTTTTTTGTTGTGTTATTTTGCCAGCTTCAGGGGAGCATTTCTGAACTGATCCGAGCCTTGATCACCTGATTGCGCTATACAATGAGGTGACAAAAGACATGGTGTACCTCCTAACATCGTGTCTGAAGTCCCCTGCGGAAATACTGAGCCATGCTGTCTCTATGAGCATACATAATCCTGTAAGTGTTGTTGGTGCACGAACCGATCTCTAGATTATGAATGTTCGATGGGATTCACGTCGGCCGATCTGGGTGGCCAAATCATTCGCTCGAACTGTCCAGAACGTTCTTCAGTTCAAGCCAGTCGCGAACAACTGTGGTTCACCAACATGGTGCACTGTCATCAACAAAAATTCCATCGTTGTTTTGGGAACATTAATTCCAAGTAGCCGAACACAACCATTTTCAGTCAATGATCTGTTCAGTTGGACCGAGGACCCAGTCCATTCCTTGTAAACACAGCTCACACCATTATGGAGCAACCACAGTTTTACGAAGTGCTTTGTTGATAACTTGGGTCCATTGCTTCGTGGGGTCTGCGCCACACTCGAACTCTACCGTCAGCTCATACCAAGTGAAATCGGGACTCAGCTGACCAGGCCACAGTTTTCCAGTCGAATGTGTCCAACCGGTATGGTCACGAGGCCAAGAGAGGCGCTGCAGGCGGTGTCGTGCTGTTAACAAAGGCACTCGGGTCGGTCGTCTGCTGTCATAGCCCATTAACACCGAATTTCGCCGCACTTTGCTAACGAAAACGTTCATCGTACATCCCACATTCAGTCCGTCAATTATTTCACGCAATGTTGCTTGTTTCTTAGCACTGACAACTCTGCTTAAACGCCTGCTCTCGGTTGTTAATTGAAGGCCGTTGGCTACTGCGTTGTCAGTAGTGAGAGGTATTGCCTGAAATTTGGTGTTGTCGGCACACTCCTTACACTATGGATCTCAGAATACTGAATTCCCTAACGATTTCCGAAACTGAATAGCCTACGCGTCTATCTACAACTACAATTCCGTCTTCAAAGTCTGTTAATTCCCGCTGGAAACCTTTTCACATGAAATGACGTGAGTACAAATGATAGCTTAGCCATGCACTGCCCTTTTATTGCTTGTGTACTCGATACTACCGCCACCTGTATATGTACATATCTCTCTATACCATGACTTTTGTTACCTTAATGTAAAAACAAATGTTTGTGTTTGTAGGCTGTATCACCGAAAGTTTTAAATATAAATAAAAACGTAATCTAACCGGAGACTAAATTTTAAGTTTTTGACGTGAAAAAGTCATTCACTCGCCGGCCGGACCCTTTTTTTTTTCTTTTTGAGAAAATACCGTCAAATTTGAATCGTTAATAACTACGAGACTAATAATATGTAAACGAAGTTGAGGCCACAACGGATGGGTCATGTCTGTACATGTTTTGTAGCGCAGTACGTTTTTTGGTTGTGGCGTCGTTACACTTGTGTAGGCTCATGCGCGTGGTTGTTACGATTTAGCATTCTGTAAGATTATAAATAGGTGTAGCGTGGAAACGCGCTTAATTAACATATGGGTTCGGGCGTCATTGTGTAGAACTTTCTGAGTGCTACTTGGACAAAAAGTGATGCAATAAAAGTATTCGTCGGAGTATAAGACAAAATCGGTATCAAATCGAAAAAAGTCAGGGGAAATCTCGCGTCGAAAGAAATACAAAACGCGTAAAAAGGCCAGTGCTGACCGAATACGAGAGGTACTGCAGCGTCGAAAAGGAAATGGAAAGACGGTGCAAAGTGATTACATAGCTGCCCTATCGGGTATATTGTTGCACAGTATTATATCGACCCCACTGAAGCTCATGTCATACACCTATGATCTGCTTCTGGCGGCTGTCTATTTTATGAAAGATGTCACTGCTAATCATGCTGACCACGTCGATGATGATCCTATGCACACCCTTAAATATCCCTCGATAAACTTGTACGACTTCATGAGCTCACAGAACTTTGGCACATACAATAAACTTGTGATTTATCTATTCTGAAATCATTATACCGCCTTGTGTAACCATTGTAAGAAAGAGACTGATAATTAAACTATATATTAGCAAGGAACATTTGTTATGATTTTATCCTGACATTTTCACGTACGTCTACGGCGCGAACCCGAACTGAGCACAGGGAGGTTTTTAATTATTTGTGAAACAAAAAGTCGCGAATCAGTTTACCAAACATGCATACGTGTAATTTCAAAGAACGATTGTATTACAACTGAAACATCAAACAAAGTTTACTTATTCGGCATATCAAAACGTGCACAAACATACAAGCATCAATCAGATTAAAGAGTTTATTCGACTTTTTAAAATATACTCACTGCTGGTATGGGGTGTTTCGATGAGTTATTCATTGAAAACAATGTCGGAGTTCAGTAATTTTCAAAATGGAGAACGTCGGTTGGGTAGGGGGCATAACAAGGTGTTCCGCACTAGTTAATGTTATGCAGCGCCCCTCGTGACGTGACCCTTGCACATCGGGGCCCACGTGTCAGTCGCGTGCAGACTCCCTATTGGCAAAAAGTGCGCGACTCGCAGCTACACGGAGGGGCCGCGCCCTGCCCTCGGCACGAGATTACACGGGGCGCCGTTTTAGGGATGAGAGTGGGGCCGCGAAAAACCCAGAGGCGAGGGTGAGTCGCAGCTAGGGGCGCTCAAAAAGCCTGCATTCCCCTGCTCGGGGCTGAGGGGGAAAAGAATGGCACGCGTCAGCCACTGGCGGTCGAGTAGGGGCCAGCCGGCTCGCTAGCACGTACAAACACTCGGCACTGCGACTTCACCCAATGATGTGGTGCTGTGGCTACGACATTGCGCGCATATTGGGAAGGACTGGGAAAATATATTCTTCATTGTTTACGTTAATCACTTCAAGCAAACTGTAGCAGTGTTAAATTATAGAGGACCAAATGCAATACCGCGTTCAGCCGCAGTGAAATGGTGCAAAAAATTTGACCGAAGCTCCGCCGGCCGCAGTGGGCGAGCGGTTCTAGGCGCTACAGTCTGGAACTGCGCGAGCGCTACGGTCGCAGGTTCGAATCCTGCCTCGGGCATGGATGTGTGTGATGTCCTTAGGTTAGTTAGGTTTAAGTAGTTCTAAGTTCTAGGGGACTGATGACCTCAGAAGTTAAGTCCCGTAGTGCTCAGAGCCATTTGAACTATTTGAAGTTAACTCTCCTTCGAGGCGGCGTATCAAGAAGCAACGTGTTTTGAGTTAGACCTCCAACAATACAACTATGAAAACCGCATCCAATTTCGTCAGTAGTTATGCGCGTACAAAAATACGGACAAAGAGACAGACAAAAAACGAAAAATTCTAAAAATAACTTTTTGGGGGACTATTGCTGTTATAACGACCCCTTACATTAAATTTTCTTAAATGTCTCCTACGTACAGCCCTCGACCAGTTACAGTTTTATTTATATGTATGGATACATTTTTAATCTGGCAAGATTACGGCCATCAAGCACTCTCTTCTTTTAACCAGGCATTCTACGTTTGCGTTACGTTCATCGCGATAAGCATATTATAGGGTACATGTAATACAGGGTGTCAGAAGGAAGTATTCCATACTTTGAGCCCCCCTCAGCCTGGCGCCCCAAGCGGTAGGCTTGTGTCGCTTGGTCTTTAAACTGGTCCTGTGCGTGAGCGCAGCACACACATTAGTTCTAATGGAACCAGTTTGTATTTTCATAAGTTTGTAGAATGTTAGATGACACTTGCGTAACAGTTTTGTTATTCGACCGCGATATTAGTGCACTTGCCCTCCCGCTACCACTTTCCAAATCACGCGGTGACGTTGCAGTAAACAAGTACAGTGTGGGTAACGAAAAAGCATCGCACTGAGAATGACTTCAGGACAGCTGTTCGTATACTATCAATTGTTTCAGCGTGTTGTCATGAAATACCAGGATAAAACCTCACGACAACGCGACCGAAGTGCTCTCGGCCCCAGATGCAATAATATTGTGGTCGACCTATGCCTTACCTTAATGCTTAATTTCGCGCCATATCCAAGGCACCACATTTAATGTGGTTTTCGTCATAAACACTGAAAATTCACTATAGTTTCGGAAAAAATATATTAGATAGTGTACAGGTCTTCGACGAGTAGGTAGTATTATCTTACTTAGGACCTACATGTTCTGCTTCTCGACGAGTAGGTAGTTTTATCTTACTTAGGACCTACATGTTCTGCTTCTCTTCAGGATGATACTCAACTGACATGCACTAAGTGATCAAAAGTATCCGGTCACCCCCAAAAACATACGGTTTTCATATTAGGTGCATTGTGCTGCCACCTACTGCCAGGTACTCCATATCAGCGACCTCAGTAGCCATTAGACATCGTGAGAGAGCAGAATGAGGCGCTCCGCAGAACTCACAGACTTCGAATGTGGTCGGGTGATTGGGTGTCACTTGTGTCATACGTCTGCACGCGAGATTTTCACACTCTTAAGTATCCCTAGGTCCACTGTTTCCGATGTGATTGTGAAGTAGAAACGTGAAGGGACACGTACAGCACAAAAGCGCACAGGCCGACCTCGTCTGTTGACTCACAGAGACCGCCGACAGTTGAAGAGGGTCTTAATGTGTAATAGGCAGACATCTATCCAGACCATCAACATGACACAGGAATTCCAAACTGCATGAGGATGCACTGCCAGTACTATGACAGTTAGGCGGGGGTGGGAGGGGGGGTGGGGGGGAGGGGGGGGGGGTGTGATGGGTGAGAAAACTTGGATTTCATGGTCGAGCGGCTGCCGGTAAATGCCAAACAACGCCTCGCTTGGTATAAGGAGCGTAAACACTGGACGATCGAACAGTGGAAAAACGTTGAGTGGAGTGACGAATCACAGTACACAATGTGGCGATCCGATGGCAGAGTGTGAGTATGGCGGATGCCCGGTGAACATCATCTGCCAGCGAGTGTAGTGCCAACAGCAAAATTCGGAGGGGTGGTGTTATGGTGTGGTCATGTTTTTCATGGAGGGGGCTTGCGCCCCTTGTTTTTTTGCGTGACACTATCACAGCACAGGCCTACATTGATGTTTTAAGCACCTCCTTGCTTCCCACTGTTGAAGAGCAATTCGGGGATGGCGACTACGTCTTTCAACACGATCGAGCACCTGTTCATAATGAACGGCTTGTGGCGGAATGGTTACATGACAATAACATCCCTCTAATGGACTGACTTGCACAGAGTCCTGACCTGAATCCCACAGAACACCTATGGGATGTTTTGGAACGCCGACTTCGTGCCAGGGCTCACCGACCCACATCGATACCTCTCTTCAGTGCAGCACTCCGTGAAGAATGGGCTACCAATCCCCAAGGAACCTTCCAGCGCCTGGGACAACACCATACTGAATTCTAGCACTACCGATGGAGGGCGCCACGAACTTGTGCGTCATTTTCAGCCAGGTTTCCGGATACTTTTGATCACATAGTGTAGGAGCTGACACCATTCACACAAGGAACTCCAACCCGTGTATTTTGCTGCAAATTAACTGCACTGTACTGTGATGAGTGGCAAAAAGCTTTATTTACATAAATTCAGAGTAAACATAAGGTTTTAAGGCTCTGAGCACTACACGACTTAACTTCTGAGGTCATTAGTCGCCTAGAACTTAGAACTAATTAAACCTAACTTACCTAAGGACCTCACACACATCCATAACCTGCGACTGTAGCGGTCGCTCGACTCCGTACTGTAGCGCCTAGAACCGCACGGCCACTCCGGCCGGCCATAGGTTTTAATTTCCAAATATTATCTAAATATTAAGACCACCATTTTTTTACCTTTTGAACTGGAAATGAAGTTGATCAGATTATGATTTCTCCAACTGCTGTTGTAGACACACACTACATCATCATATCAACCAACAGCGGTGGTACCAACTGTATGAAATTCCCCCGTGTGCTCTTAATCGATTGCGTACTCTATTCTCACTTACGCAGTTTTTTCACATTTCTTATTTTTTATTTTAAAAATTGTCTCTATTACTATAAAAATGAAAATAATTAAATAGGGTGTCACAGGTAAACGATAAACCGTGAAAGTAGTAGCAGTAGCCTTGAGCAGTTTATAGAAACGTCTCTCTGTCCAAAACTCTTTGGCATTTAGAAATCATGGGGCGGTGGAACTGTCCACTATGTACATTTTCCGAGAAGGCGATTTGTAACAAAATTTTATAACCAGTTGGTTCACGTAATCCAAAACCATTTAAAATACTAGTTCTAAAGACACCCCATTCAAATTCGCAGCTTGCAATCTTTGTGTACTGCGACAGCATTAAACCAGCCTGATCTAATCCATTAGGCAACCCATTCAAGGTCACTTCCGACTAAAACAGAAGCAAAAACGATGCTCTTGTGGACGTGAGACTGAATTATATCACATTTGTCAACTTACGATAGCAGGTAAATTACATTTACGAGGCGTAGAAAAAGTGATTAAGGAGTGTCAGAAGAAAGAAGAGATGTTGCGATATGTCGGAACAGTTCCCTCAATCAGGCCTCTGCCTTTTCCTTCCGGAGCAACTGTCACGTTTGTAATAAGTTCGATTTATGACCGTGGCACCATAACTAAGTTCAGCATCTCATGCGAAAACAGGTGGATGAAGGACAGAAAAAACAGAAGTTTAATGCCACGTAGATTAGTATATTATTCTACCAGATATTTCCTCAACTGATCTAATGTTCTTCGTATGTTTCTATTGTTGTTGTTGTCATCGTTGTGGTTTTCAGCGCCAAGTCTGCTTTGATGCAATGCTTCATGATATTTTATCCTGTGGAAGTCTCTTCATTTCTGTATAAGTATTACAATCCAAATACATTTTGTCTTCTTCTACAATTTTTATGCCCCACGCTTCTCTCCATTGACTATTCCTTGATGTCTCGGAATGTGTCTTTTCATTGATTCCCTCTTTTAATAAAGTTGTGCCCTAAATTTCTTTTCCCATCAATTCGATCAATACCTTATCATTATTTATACGATCCACCCATTTAATTTTCAACGTTCTTTAGTAGTGCCGCAGATTTCAGAAGCTTCTATTATCTTCTTGTCTGTAATGCTCATTATCCACGGTTCATTTCCATAAAGGCTACACTCTAGACAAATACATTCAGAAAAGATCTCCTAACACTCAAACTTATACCAGACGTCAAAAATTATCTTCTTCCCAGAAAAGCATTCTTGCTCTTGCCAGTCTGTATTTTATACACTCTCTGCTTTGGCCATCGTTGTCTCGCTCCCCAAATAGTATAACTCTGCTATAACTCTTGTGTCTCATTTCCTAATCTCAATTCGCCAGGATCAGCTTAGTTAATTTGACTAGACTTCAATGCCCTTATTTCAATATTGTCAATGTTCATCTCATGAGCTCTTTTCAACACGCTATCTATTTTCCTCAATAGATATTCCAGGTCCTTTGCCTTACAGAGTTACCATATTATCAACAAGCCTGAAATTTTTATTACTTCTTCCTGGACATAAATTCCCTTTCCAAATTTTGTCTCTGGTTCTCTTTACCGCCTGTTTAATGTGCACTTTCAATAACGCTGGCGATAAGCTACAGCCCTTCTTTGCTTCTCTACTATCGTGTCCTTCGGCTCTTATAATTGCAGCATGGACTCTGTTAAAGTTCTAGATAACATTTCGTTCCCACATTTTATCCCTGTTACATTCAGAATTTTAAAGAGTGTATTCGAGTAGACGTTGTCGAAAGCTTTGTAGAATCTACAAATACTATAATCGTAGGTTTAGCTTTCTTCAACCTATCTTCTAAGTCGTCGCGTCAGTATCGTTTGGCGCGTTTTTACATTTCCTACTTTTCTCTGGTTTTCCCAAGGATCTCAATAACTGTGAAGGCATGTCGTCTACTCCAGGTGCCTTGTTTTGACTTACGTCTTTCAGAGCTCTCTCATCCTCTTTTCGCAGCATCACATCTTCCTTCTTTCTTCATCTTCTTCCTTTTCTTTTTCCGTTATACTGTCTTGAAATTTGTTCCCTTTGTATAGTTCTTCTCTTTAGTCCTTCCATCTTCCAGACTCCCTTTCTTTGTTTATTATTAGCTTTCCATCTGAGCTATCGATATTCGTACAATTGCTTCCCTTTCTCTCAATTACCCCATACACTGTATCTACGTTACCTGCAGTTACACAGGACTCAACAGTTGTACATTTCTCGTCTAGACGTTCTTACTTCGCCATTTAGCACATTATGTCAGTCTAATATTTTTGGCATCTTGTTTCCGTCCCTTTAGCCTAATCCATTTCATTCGTTCGAAAATTAAGTTCAATATCTCGTATTACATCACAGCATTTATACTGAATTTTGTATTTTTGGTTATTTGAGCCACTGCGGCCCTCCGTATTTCATTCTTCTGTGTTACCTATTCATCTTGTATTTGATTCTTTTCCCCTGTTTCAGTTAGTAGCTTTGTAATGCTTCCTTTGATATTCTGAACAAATCTGGTTCTTTTCAACAATCTGTCCAAATAAAAACAGGGAGATCCATTATAGCAGAGTACGAGATGCCTATCAGCGTCTCTTCACGGACATTTTTGCTGCTGGGAAAAAGTTTCATATGCCTAATCTAAAAACTGTCTCACCCAGTTAGTTACGGTGGAACCTGCAGTATGGTGGGGAGTATATTGGAATCAAAACCACTGCTTGCTCTCTCTCTCTCTGCATCAACCCTCTCAACACATACAGTGTCTGGGCCCATTTTTTTCTAGTGAACTATCCTTGCAGCAAGAATGTAATTTGTGTATGATTGTGGAAAACAGCCTATAATCACTGATACGAATTCATAGTGCCTTTTTAGCTATAAAATGCAATCTCCCATTAACCAGAAAGATTTCGCGTTTACAAACAGCAGAGATTTTCTCTTCACATTCTGCTTCCACACGGCGCCACAGGTTGGCCTTGAAATCGTACACGCAAAATAAACATTTTCTTCTCCTACAGTCTATCTGTTTACGATGTTGGTGGCCATCGTAACTATATCACATTTGTGCTTGTCCGAAATAGTTCCTCGCTCGTCTGTGAACTCCACGTCCTTAAGTTTCCGTGCAAAGACACTGTTCTTCTTAATCGTGCTCTTTAACGAGGTATCTTTTCTTAAAGATGTCCTGCACAGTTTTATCTGCTTCCATTCCTCAATACATGGCCAAGATATTTTAGTTTTCTGGATTTTGCTGTGTTTAGAGTCTTTTTTTCTTTCTTCACTAGGCAGAGAATGTTGTTGTTAGTAATTTTATCTGTCAATGGTATTCTTAGTATTCTCCAGTACAACCAAATGCTTCAAGTCGTTTGTCCGTCGTCCTGGTCACAATCCAGGTCTCAGCTCCATAGAAAAGGATGGGGAATACATACCCACGTAGAACTGAGAGGTGCTGGCTCTTTAATACATTAGTAATTTTACAAAACTCGGTTCTCGTTTTCTCACCATGGACTCTAATTTCTTTGGAGTTATCCCATTGGCTGTTAACGTTAATTCCCAGTTATACGAAGTTTTTACTTGTTCACAAAGTTTACCCTTAACATTTAGATGATAGCTTGGTACGTATTCCTTGACGATGACCATTAATTTTGTTTCACGTACGTCGATTTTTAGACCATATCGCTCACTACGTGTAAGAGAATTGTAAACAAATTGACTGTTCACATGTATTGCATAAATTCAATAACATTCAAGATTTTTCTACAAATATATTTCTTACCTCTCGTTTACTCCACCTTTTTGCAATGTCTCTTTTTAGTTTTTAGGGTTCTACACCTCAAACGGTAAAAACGGAACCAGTACAAGAGTGCTTCGTTGTCCACCTCTCTCTGTCCATCCGTTAAGAATCCTTTTCCTAGGAACTAGTAAAAGTATCAAGTTGAAATTTATGTCAAATACTAAGGTCTATAATCACTTGGCGGTGTCAAAAATTTATACTTCGAGTCAATGCTATCAAAAGATACGGTCATTGATATTCGCAAACTCACTCTTAAAAACCTATAGACTAGATGAACTGTCCATACGCTTAATTAAGTTTGTACTGAACACCCAGACAGCGAGTCCTACTCGTCACTACTAATACAGACCACTTCACTCCTGCTCTCTGACTACTTCTGCCTTAGAATCCTTCTAAATTTAATAATTTCCTTCTGGATCTTTCTTTCCGCTTCTTCTACTGCTATTACGTTACATATTTCCAAATGTCTTTTTAACACACCGGAGTCAACTCATTGCTAAATTCTTTTGTCACAGATACTTCAAGATTTGTTTTGTCGGCCTGTTGCCATCCAGCCTATAGAAACGTCCAAAAAACATCACTCTTCTTTTCTTCATTGTTTCACCTGTTTTTGCTGTATTTTAATATAATTCCCTATTACTTCTAATTTCCAGTCTTCTGTGCTTCGTAATGATCCTAAAATTTCCCTCAAGAATGTTCTCTTTAATATTTTTAGTTTTCATTCTGTGCTAGGCATCCATTTGCATAGAAGCATTTTGGTATTACGTGTCATACTGCATTACCTTTTGCGTTTAAGTATATTAAGAGGTCGGATTGATTCAATCCTAAGCCACAAGAAGTAAATTTTATAGGAGAGCAAAATAAAGATTGGGAATATCTCTAACTTAATAAATTTTAATGGCTTAAAATACGCTTACATTACTGCACCATGTGTTGAAAAATCAACAAACCGCTTTCCATAGATACACCTAGCTATACTCGCTCGATATATTGAAAATTGTTTTCGAGAGATTGAGGCTTAGTCTTGAGTCATCCTGACCTGTTCATAAATTTATTAAAAGGTCACGGCCGAGGCGTAACTGGCACCAGCTGTTTTCTAGTCAGCTCTGTATCGCCCTTGCTGTTACGCATTAGGGCCTGCACCTTCCCCGCGTCTCGAGAAGCGCCGCTTTTTTTGTGGTAACCGCAGTATATAGCACTTGTACAGGCAGCGTGCAGCACTTGCCACTCCACAGGCAACAAACGGCCGGGGCAAGGTGTCATGTAACAGGTGAAGGGCTGAGCTGGGGCAAAGAGGGAACACTCCCCTCGCAGAGGGCTTAAAAAAAGGACGGGCCAACCTGTTCACAAAGGCGGAAGGGGATGTTTTAATAAAACGGGGGCCTCCCCACTTCCTGCGGGAGGTGGGTCAGGTGCGAAAGTCGAAACGGCGATTAAAGGGATCAGCGGGGGCAAGTGCGGGCCGTGTTTTTTCAGGCTGCCTGCACCCGCCGCGCCCCCTGCTTTTTGTGGGCTCCTGCCGGGGACGTGCAGCAGGGAGCGCCCTCAAGAATGTGCTCCCGACCGAAAAAACACGCGCCGCCTAAAGCGTGAACTACTCGCTCACAAACAAACACCGCAAAACTCTCCTCACCTCCCAGTAATAATTCAGCTCGCACATCGGGCGGCAGGTAGCATACAAGGGGGGAAGGGGGAGGGGGGGGGAGCACTGAGCTTTAATTATCACTTCGGAAAAATTACTATTTTTTTGTTTGTTTGCAGGTAAATATTGATTACAAACGACAATAATAACTTAGCTAGTACTCACGTAATACCTAGAGTCGCCACGTCATCTTAGACATTCAGCGACGTGGGACAAACGTAACAGCAGCGCTGTAGCTCAGTCCAGGGGTTCTCAAACATAAATTATTTTGTCCCCTCCCCCTATTTCTCTTCCGTTCCTCAGCATTTCTCATACTTGATACGAAAAAAGTCCACGTTTCTATTTACTTCTGTCTAATTAATGTAATTATCCATTACAACAGTAACAATAATTATTCGAGCAGATGAGAGTTAAACATATTTGAAAAATTGTCATACATTCGTGTAATTCAAAGGTGGTGAATGTTTACAATTACAACAGTTCATAAATGACCGTGGCTGTGTGTGCACTTAATGGAACTGAACAGGTATGTGTGTTTCACTACTTAGATATTTATTCAAAAATTAGTTCATAAATTATACGGTTCAGGTTTAACTGTTTCCCCCTATACCGCTTTTAATTCATTTACAAGGTTTCAATAATTGGGAGATAACGACGCACAAATGACGACAGCATAATATTCGGCATAAACAAGAGTACAAATGCACACGGTTCAAAATTTGATAATTTCCTGGTATACGCGTTCAGTGAGATGTGTGTGCTTGAATATGTGAAGCAAGCAGGTAGAATCCTGGTTCGATCTTTGAAACAGCAGTTCACAGACCCTCTTCCAGCTGACGTTGGGACCGATGTTTCGTCTTGATTAAGGCCACTGCGGAAAATGCTGACTCCCACAGGTAAATAAATGCGAAGGGTAAAATCACGTCTACTGCCCTTCTTGCTAAATTGGGCTATTCATTTCGAGTCTGCCCCCAAAAATTTTCAAGAGACTTCAATTTAAATTAATTTCAAAGTGTTCTATCAATTGAGATTTCTACTAGTCCTACTGTTTCATTGTTGACCAGTGATTTGTTACGATCTTTTCGAACGGATTGTGGGTCCAGTCATACTCAGACGAAGGTTCTGGAAATTTATCCTCGAACTGTTGCCGAGGGTTTTCGGAATATACTACGCCAATGTTACTAATTTTACGTACATCCACATTATTTTCCTTCACGAAATCATGCAGACAAGAAAACATCTCGCTGTTACCCTTCTCCATCCGGATTTTGCACACACCAAGTTTCCTTTTAAACGCATGTACATTCTCACTTACGAAGATGATATTAGTGTTTAGGCCTTGAAGTGATAAGTGAAGATTCACTTTCTCAAAAACGTCGTCTATGTAGTACCCACAATACTAGAAACCATTTTTCATCCGGAAACAGAGCCGCGAGTTTAGGACTTGCGTTCTGTAGGAAAAGACGATATCAATTCCACAATGCGACGAAGAACTTTCCCACTACACAATAAAGGTACTTATGCGCGCAGATGTGTAACACGCATTGTGTGAATTTTAGAGAAAGAGAAACAGAACATAATTTTGCCATGTAGCCCGTTTTAATTTCAGTCCATGCTGCTGCTCCATCGGTACATATACCAACAGTTTGTCCATGACAGATCCCTATCCACAAAACAGGGATTAACAATGAAAAAAATATCTGCGTCTTTAGTCCTCCCTCTCAAGATTTACAAAATCGATAATTCTCGAGCATTTCATTTTCGTAACAGTAACGTACAAAAACACGAAGCTGGAAAATATTTCCGATATCAGTACTGTCACCAGGTTGCAGGGCGAATTCTGACCTATCATGAAGACGTGGTAGCAAATGATTTTTCATCACGTGAGAGTGGTATCGACTCCAGACTGTCACCAAACCTTCCTCCAGGCATGATTTCGCACGCTTAGACGGCTACGGGAAGAATTCATTTCTCATCAATAACGTGTGGTCACTTGGATTTGCAAGTAAATAGGATAGCTCTAGGGATGCTCTTAGGCCTTCCTTAGGAACTGGTATCTGTTTTTGAAGAATTTGACATTTCCTTTCAGTTGTTGCTTAGAAAATTCGACGGGTCTATTTACATTGTCTGGATGTTGTGTGTGTAGGCGTCTAGTTTTATAGGCTTCAGTCTATCGTTGCCTAAAATCCCCAAACAAAGAACACATTTCGAGGGAAAATCCACTATCTATATACCTCCGTATGAGCCCTAATTTCTCGTATCTCATCTTCGTAGTCCCTACATGAAATGTATGTTTGCGGCAGTAGGACCGTTCTGCAGTCAGCTTCAAATGCCAGTTATTTGCTAAGGGTACCAGACTGCAGAACATTAAGAGAATCGGTCGTACGAGTGAACCTGTTATTTAAGTATAAATCATTTTTGTGACTTGTGTTCACTCTGGCAATGATACAATTTCCTTTAAATGTATCCTCGTTAAAGAAAACCCATGGAAGGCTGTATGTACTGGAACAGCTGGCGAAGTTCACAAAAAGGTATCGCTTAATGCAGTTACATCCCTTTCCTGGCTAAGAGTACTCTTCCAGATAGAGCCTAATCTCAATCAACTCGACAACGAAGTCTTCTCGGGTCATCAGCCGAGACAAGGCGTTGCTCTGCGCCGAAGTTTCAACAAGTTTCCTAATAGTCTGATTGGAACAGAGGAAGATGCGAAAGAAGAATGTAATTTGATTAAATTCGAATCTATTTCGTTATTAGAACTGCATACCTTCGAAGAGGAAGAGATGGCATGTGACGTGATGACTGGGTGTTGTGTGCTGTCCTTAGGTTAGTTAGGTTTAAGCAGTTCTAAGTTCTAGGGGACTGATGACCATAGATGTTAAGTCCCATAGTGCTCAGAGCCATTTGAACCATTTTTGATGGTATGTGAATCGCTTTCATAGGATCACTCCCACTAAAAATCAATCACATCCATCGGAATGGAGAACTTATACCACTTTCTTTTAAATCCGGTTAGCTACTTCCACTGAACACGCACTACCCCACTAAAAATCAATCACTCATCCATCGGAATGGAGATCTTATACCACTTTCTTTTAAATTCGGTTAGCTACTTCCACTGAACACGCACTACCCCACTAAAAATCAATCACTCATCCATCGGAATCGAGAACTTATACCATTTTCTTTTAAATCCGGTTAGCTACTTCCACTGAACACGCACGACCCCACTAAAAATCAATCACTCATCCATCGGAATGTAGAACTTATACCACTTTCTTTTAAATCCGGTTAGCTACTTCCACTGTATACGCACTACCCCACTAAAAATCAATCACTCATCCATCGGAATGGAGAACTTATACCACTTTCTTTTAAATCCGGTTAGCTACTTCCACCGAACACGCACTACAATTCAACTTACAGCGAACGCACTATTCTTGAACTGACTCCAAGAGCCTGGAAGAAATCGAGAGTACAGTCACAATGACTGTGATCAACAATATGTGCTTGCAGTCAGTCCTGCCAGGAAGTGGCGGTCAAATTGTCAAGCGGTTTATTGTCATTAGTAGTTTTAAATGTTTCGTAAATAACCAACCATTACTCGCGACTTTTCTCAACATTCCTGCTGAACCTGACGATAGCGATATCTGTTCATCGAAAGTCTCATTCTACATAGTATGAAATATTACTTTCTGCTTTCCCCGCTTCTCAACCCGGCGGGGGGAGGGGGGGGGGGAGGGGGGAGGGGACCACCTTGAGGACAACTGGCCTAGTCCGTACAGTGAAAGAAGACCTCTGATCGCTAGCAGTGTTGCTGCTGGCTTGCTGGCTTTCGAAGTGCAAATGGCTGATTCTTGACTGACTAAAAACCATAGCTGTTGAACAATTCTGAACATAGGTTGTACTAAAATTTGGGGATTGAACCATCCAAGATCTAGAAGTTACTGAACAAGAGCCATCATAAAATCAAGTACGCACTGTGTACTGACAGATGGTGAAGGTTTGTGCAGAATTTTGCTAACTATTTCTTAACGTAAAGTAGCTACTGTATGAGTCTGTTTCGGGGTTGCTTCTTTTTAACTAAGAAGAAGTTTACCAAGCTGAATTTTTGCGACAGTTAGTTATTTATAAACACGAAGAAATGGAGCTTAACGACCCATGCATTTCTGGAAGAGAATACCACAAATTGTACACATTCGCACTTATCCATAAGAGACGTAAAACGGGATTACTTAGTAAACCTAAATTGGTTCAACAACGGTTAAATTAGTTTCGCACTATATTAACGAATAGTGAGAAGTGAGAAAAAACGGATTATACTCGTAGTTATTTAAGGCGTGTCAAAGTCAATATCTCAAAGACAATTCACAGCTTGTGTATATTCAGTGAAAAAGCAATGTCCATTAATAAAACCTCAAAACTTCTTAGGGGTAAATCACAGTAAAATTTCATCCCACCTTTACCAAAAATCATCCATGCCTTAAGAAACCGCTTCACGGTGAACCACTGATATCAAAAGAGCTAATCATTTGCTTAACAATTAATGTTAACAAGACAACACACCAGATGTCTGCCGATTTTATGTAGTGCATTATTTTTGTAATATGTTATCTGGTCTTAAAGCGTTTACATGTAAATGTGTCAACATTTCTCACTAGCTGAAAAGGACCCGCTTCACTTGGTCTTCTTTATTTAATTTTTGAATTAGAAAATTAGGTAGTTAATAAGAAGAAAACTAAAGATGAAGCTTCTGATGGCTGCAGTCGCTTCACAATTGTTGTTTGCCGAAACGAGTATCTGTACGTTAAAAAAATAGTCGTCCAGAACCTATTAGGATGCAGAGCTCTGTTATGTTGGAACAACTATTTTGATGATCTTACCTGAAACAAGTGATACAAATGGCTCTTCACAGTTTCGCTTAAGATTCTGCAAGAGGCAGACTTAATACTGTGTTAATTTAATAGAGTCTAACAACTACGTTTAATGGGCAAACAACATATTAAAACGAAATTTGTCTGCACTTTACCTCATAACCTGAACAGCGTCGCATTGCACCGGTGTTTATGAGTAACTAATTTTACTTACGAAGACATGAATGTGGCATCTAACATTCACTGGCTTCTACAGTGTCCTTTCCGATTCTCTCTGTCAACGTGTTAACTCTGACACAAGATCCTTTTGTGAGACTTGTGAAGGCGGGACGGAGGCGCAGTCGCAGTACATCCACTTAAAGCCACCGACCTCTCCGTACGGCCGCCTGCCTCACCCACTGGTGCGTGCTAATTCTCATCGATCTGGGGTGAAGGACATCGCATTAATGGGCAAACATAGTTAACATACCGGCTACTAGCCAGTAAGTGATGGATGAGGTTACGATTCGTATGCAGAGCACCCGAGTAAAAAGTTACCTTCCAATAGCCTCATTTGTATAAATTCCTAACAACTAATGCTGAACGTAGAAAAGTTTCATTTTTTTTTATCTCGAAAAAATCTTGATGATTAACATTTATTACATTCCACAGCAACACCTTGTATTAAAATTGTGAAAGAATGATTTACAATTAAAAAGAAATACTGTGAAGTCTCCTGAAGCACTGTATGTGTGAATGCAGACGCAGTTACTTGAAGGTGACTATTCCGGGTATTGAGATCAGAGATACATATACACAGACGGAAAAAATTAGCAACACCGAGAAGGAGTTGTGAGACACAAATGAAAGTTAGTAGGCGTTTATCTACATCTGGAAGACGATGTCGATTAAAACTTTGGGCCAGTCGCGTAAGAATGGCGCTAACACCACAATGAAGACGCAAATAAAATTTGCTTCAAATACACACTGTAACGGGCGTTAGCGTAAGTTACTGTTTCAACTGGACGTGGGAGCTGATGGCAGTCAAGAATGCCCAGAGGCGACAAAGACGCCGTTGTCAACTCCTCACCGTGTTTGAACGAGATCGTGTAACAGGGCTGTGAGAACATGAATGATGCTGTAGTATACAGAGAAGTTGCAGCTTTAGAAAATTGTAGCGAAATGCAGGAAGATCTGCAGCGGATAGGCACTTGGTGCAGGGAGTGGCAACTGATCCTTAACATAGACAAATGTAATGTACTGCGAATACATAGGAAGAAGGATCCTTTATTGTATGATTATATGATAACGGAACAAACACTGGTAGCAGTTACTTCTGTAAAATATCTGGGAGTATGCGTGCGGAACGATTTGAAGTGGAATGATCATATAAAATTAATTGTTGGTAAGGCGGGTACCAGGTTGAGATTCATTGGGAGAGTCCTTAGAAAATGTAGTCCATCAACAAAGGGGTGACTTACAAAACACTCGTTCGACCTATACTTGAGTATTGCTCATCAGTGTGGGATCCGTACCAGATCGGGTTGACGGAAGAGATAGAGAAGATCCGAAGAAGAGCGGCGCGTTTCGTCACAGGGTTATTTGGTAACCGTGATAGCGTTACGGAGATGTTTAGCAAACTCAAGTGGCAGACCGCAAGAGAGGCGCTCTGCATCGCGGTGTAGCTTGCTCGCAAGGTTTCGAGAGGGTGCGTTTCTGGATGTGGTACCGAATATATTGCTTCCCCCTACTTATACCTCCCCCACACACCGTTGGGTGCTGTCCATTCTGCGATATTGCAGAAAGATTTGGCAGGAATGAAGCCACCGTAAATGACTGCTGGTAGCGGTGGCCACGAGAATATACAATCGCAATAACACCAGGCTGCGGAAGGCCACGCGCCACTATCGAGAAGGAAGACCATCGTGTTCGGCGCATGGCTCCAGCGCGTTGTATTGCATCTGCAGCAGCAATGTGAGCAGCAGTTGGCAGCGCAGTGACACAGCGAACTGTTACAAATCGGTTACTTCAAGGATAGCTCCGTGCCAGACGGCCTGTAGCGTGTATTCCACTGACCACAAACCACCGTCATTTGCAACTTTAAAGGTGTCAAGCGAGAGCTCACTGAAGGTGTGGTTGTGATGAAAGATGGTTCTGCTTTGCTGCCAGTGATGACTGTGTGTTGGTTAGAAGGAAGCCAGCTTAGGGCCTGCAGTCAAAAAATGTTCAAATGTGTGTGAAATCTTATGGGACTTAACTGCTAAGGTCACCAGTCCCTAAGCTTACACACTACTTAACCTAAATTATCCTAAGGACAAACACATATGCATGCCCGAGGGAGGACTCGAACCTCCACCGGGACCAGCCGCACAGTCCATGACTGCAGCGCGTGCGTGCAATCAACCTGTCTGCGTGCTGGAGAACTCGACCTACGCCTTGAGTTACGACGTGGGGTGCGATTACGTGTGGCAGCAGGAGCACTCTCGTGTTTATCCCAGGCGCCCTGACTGCAAATTTTACGTCACTGTGGTTATTCGAACTGTTGTTCTGCCATTCATGAATAGCATTCCAGTGGGTGTGTTCCAACTGGATAACATTCGCCCACATACCGCTAGTATGATCCGACATGCTCTACAGAGTGTCGACATGTTTCCTTACTCTGCTCGATCACCATTTCCTTCTCCAATCGAGTACATATGAGACATCATTGGACGACAACTCCATCGTCATCCACAAGCAGGATTAACCAAACTGACATCCGGCACCAGTACAACACAATTCGTGCACGTTTGCAATGTCCTGAGCGTTGCTTAACTCTGTAAGCTTACAACCGCAAATAACGGTTGTAGAATGAAATTAGTGTCACGGTCATTCCAAATGAGTCAGTGATATCGTTATAAGAAATCAGTATTTTGTCAACTGGCTGTATTTTGTCTACTTTTCCCCAAGTGTCAGTTATAACTATTATGTAAGTTAAGTTGCGTGTATTACGAATTATTAGCTGAAACGTTATAATACTATACTCAGTACATATTTCGCAGAAAATGTTTATTGACACACGACGTAGGCATTGGTTTATCACCCAATTTATTGGAGTGACCAGGAGAGGAAAAAATATTGTTAGAGCGCAAGTCAAATCTGTGCGAATGCGAAACTTCGACGTCTCTCAACGCTACGCAACGCCTTAACAGCACAGAAACCGAGGTCACTTTGGGACGTAACCTCTTCTTCGTAGAGTGAAAATGATTGATATAAGCTTGCTGCAGTTAAAACTGGACGAAATATAAACAGTTCAGATGGGTGCTGTAACTCAGATACTTAATTTTTTAAGTTCTTTGAAGTTCTGGAATTCTTCACAAGAACAGAATATGAGTGTATAATCCTTTCAGCGTGTTAAGTGAATGCAGTAAAACGTACGCTTTTATACTATTCATAATACTTTATTACTGAAATCGACACAGGTGGACCGTCACATCAACAGTAAACCCAGAGGTCCACTACTCCCGCACTTATATACATTTTCAAACAATTAATTGATTGTATTACAATTTTTACAGATTACAATTAACAATTATCGCTTTCAGTTATTTTGACGTACGAACAAATATGTTACAATTGGGCTTATTTGTTTCATACATACAATTTGGCCAAGAAACAATGTTATCACATAGATTTACGTCAAATAAGCAGACCGAACAATGGTTTAAATAACTTCATGAACTACTCGATAACGAAATTAAGAATAGTGTTCGTACCATGTTGTCGATATACATATGATTTTAGTATTTTATCAGCTTTATCATCTTTTACACAGAAAATATCTTTTGATGATTTGTTTACATATACTGGGTTTCATTATTTCGTAGTCTCATAATTATTTCGAAAATTAATGAACTTCGTTACGTATGTAAGTTATACAGATAAATATTAGTAGTATGTATGTTATATTCCAACGCAGATGATAAAGAGACTTAAGAAATGTATGATGAAATAAAAGAAATTACTCAGGTAGTTAAGGGAGACCAAAATATAATAGTGTTGGGGGACTGAAATTCGATAGTAGGAAAAGGAAGGTAAGGAAAAATAGTTGGTGAATATGAACGGGAGGGGATATGAATGGAAGAGGAAGCAGCATGATAGAATTTTGCACAGAGCATAATTTGATCATCGTTAACACTTGGTTTAAGAATCATGAAAGAAGACTGTGTACATGGAAGAGACCTGCACACATCAGAAGCTTTCGGACTGGTTATATAATGGTAAGTGAGAGATTTCGGAACCAAATTTCAGATTGTAAGACATTTCCAGGGGCAGATGTGGACTCTGGACTGCATTTTATTGGTTATAAACTGTAGATTAAAAGTGAATAAATTGGGAGCAGTTAAGAAATTAAGGAGCTGGGAAATGGACAACCTGAAAGAACGGAGATTGTTGGGAGTTTCAGAGCGGGCGTTACGCAACGGTTGAGTAGAACAGGGGAAAGGAATACAGTAGAAGATCAATGGGTAGCTTTGAGGGATGAAATAGTGAAGGCAACAGATGATCAAATAGGTAAAATGACAAAGCCTAGTAGAAACCCTTAGATAACACAGGAGATAGCGAATCTAACTGAAGAAAGGAGAAAATATAAAAAAGAAGCAAATTAAGCACGCGAAATTGAATACAAACGTCTATAAAGTGAGATTGACAGGAAGTGCAAAATGGCTAAACAGGAATGGCTAGAGGACAAATGTAAGGATCTAGAATACTCCACTAGGGGAAAAATAGATACCGCCTAAATGTAAGGGAAAATAGATACCGCCTACAGGAAAATGAAAGAGGCCTTTGGACAGAAAAGAAGCAGTTGTATGAACATCAAGAGCTCAGCTGGAAAACCAGTCCTAAGGAAAGAAGGGATAGGTGAAAGGTGGAAGGAGTATGTACAGGTTCTATACAAGGGGCATGAACTTGAAGGCAATATTGTAGAAACGGATGAGGACGTAGATGAAGATGAGATGCGAAATGTGATACTACGAGAAGTATTGGACAGAGCACTGAAAGACCTTAGTGTTAAAATGGACCCCCGGGAGTAGACGACATTCCGTCAGAACTACTGATAGCCTTGGGAGAGTAGTCATTGCGTGCACGATGTATGAGACAGGCGAAATACCCTCAGACTTCAAGAAGAATGTGGTAATACCAGCTCCAAAGAAATCACTTGCTGATAGGTGTTAAGATTACCGAGCTATCAGTTTAATAAGTCATGGTTGTAAAATACTAATACGAATTCTTTACAGAATAATGGAGAATTAGTAAAAGCCGACCCTGGGGAAGATCAGTTTGGATTTCGGAGAAATGTAGGTACACGCCAGGCAATGACTGACCGTACAAGCACGCGAAGCAATACTGACCCATAGAGTAAATATCTCTGGAGTGAGCACTCACATGCGCAGAACAGATTTTGTGTTGTCAACATACATTGCCGGCTGGTCACGTGATCTCGGGACGTCGTGTGTTTGTCCGTGTAACGCCCTGTATATTTAGGATGTCACTACATCCCTAGTACAGACGGATTCTTTTAGTACGTGTTGTGGATTGTTTATATATGTTGCGCAGACATTTTAACAGTATCCATTTGATACCGGGAATAAACCAGCTACGTAACTTTTAAGGGCAAGTGATATTCATTTCTGCTTCTTTGCGATAAGTGTCACAGCTCAGACGAACTCGATTTTTGGTAGTTTTCGGTATGATACGGCACTTTATAGTATTACAGAGCCTGTCGTACATTTTTGCAGTGATAGCCTTGCAAAACGACTTGACAGTACGCTAGTACTTTTGCAGGTGTCCCAAAAACACCGAATTTGCCACACATTAGCGATTATACCTCTGCTAATTCGTCCTTTTTTCTGCTATTTCTGCGTATTTATTTTCTCTAAAGCACAATTTTTCTTACTGGTGACACTTTGAAGCATTTATTTAACGTATTTTACGTACTCGCTCCCAGTTTATTAAATAAGTAGTAGACTAAGTGAGAAGGGGGGGAAAAAGGCGATCGGAGAATAAATGTACTGTAAAGCAAATACAGTTGGTCATGTAATAGTCAACCCATATAACACCATTAAGGGAAGTGGAAAGTGACACAAATGAAAGAGTTTGGGGACATGGTTACTAATATTTTACGCTTGTTAATCAAATGCTGAAGAAAATAAATTGAATGTAAAACACACCAAAGAAGATGAATGTGCACTTTGATTAGCTACACTAATGTGTTTTTTATTTGATTTGTGCAGAAAATGTATCTAAGCTGAATGCAGAAATTTCACACAATACAACTTATCAATCTACAAATTCCATTTTGTTCACAGTCCTTCATTTCAATAAACATTAGCATATATTTAACTTAATGTTTACTTTCAATTTTCTGTGCTCTAATAAGTACACAGAGAGAGAGAGAGAGAGAGAGAGAGAGAGAGTTCTACTTCTTAATGTTGCCAATGCTGGTGGGTGTTTCTGCAAAGGGGGCATTATTTTATGAACAATTTGCTTTTGAATAAAACACAAAACGTTATTCATGTTACACTGCACCACATAGCAAATATATATCAGTTTAAAATAAACAAACTGACCATAAATCATATTTACACATTCCATTTCCTTCACAGTCCATTTCAATTTCCCATTAGCATATGTTTAACGTCAGGTTTGCTTTCAAATTTCTGTAATCTAAAAAGTACACACACACACACACACACAGAGAGAGAGAGAGAGAGAGAGAGAGAGAGAGAGAATTCTACTTCTCAATTTTGTCAATGCAGGTTGAGTGATTGTGACAAGGGTGCATTATTTTATTAACCTTTTTTTATAAAACATAAAACTTTACTCATCTTACACAGTACCACATGGCAAATAAATTTCAGATTTAAACTGACCATAAATCATCCAGGTGTGGGCTATTATGGAAAGGGCCCAATTTCTACCGGTCTCTTATGAAGTTCACAGCTGTCAAATAAAACAGACATTTCTGGAACAGTAGTTCTCAGTTGCCTTTCATGTGTGTGAATACCAGCATGGAAGTCACTATAAGGAATGACTACTGCAGGTGACCAAAGGCTTTGTTCAACAATGTTAAACTCCTCACAAATAATTGATTTAAAACATTTATATAAAAGGCAACCAAAACAATAAAATACATGAAAATAGTCATTCAACTTTCTAAATACTGTGTGCACCATTTTAAAATAAATTTGGCCTATTCCATATCTTCAAATACGTGATAAATGTATGTTCCACACAGCAATATACTTTAACAGCAATCAACTGAAAATATTCCTTTATGTATTTTATTTTTTATTGATCGTGTATGTCACGTACTGTACAGGAAAGAATATCTTGACATGTGACAGGTGGCAACAAATGTTGTAATTACCGATTATGAAAAACTGTAATTATTCATCTACTGTTCACATACCCCGATACTAATGCCCCTTGAAATGGACCAACTTATTACTAAGGGACCTGATTCTGTTGTTTTGTAGCAATGCTGTTATTTCTTTGGCTATGTGCCTTAACCTAACATTGATATAAGTCACCAAAATCAGCTTAAGTAAAAAGTATCTGTGGTTACCCATTGGTTCTTGTTGAAGAATGTGCTGCATCAAACTACAAAATATGTTTGCATGTTGCAGTTCCCTAAGACATTTAATAACAATGATATTCACGAGGCCTTTCTGGGTCAGTTGACCTCTTGCCTCCACCAATCTGACATGGCTCTCAGCACACTTGCACATTTTAACAACATCTTGAGAAGGAAAAACAAATTCTCCCAAATTTTTCCTTGAAATGAATGCATAATGTTCACTGCTGCTATCATGGAGGGATTCCACACACACTCTGCAATGCAGTGCTTTCTAAATCTTTCTTACGACAAACCGGAAATATATTCCACAATGTCGTTCACATAGCCAGTGAAGGTATTTTGTAGAGCACTTGCTGTCACTGCATACAAATGATCATCCTCTGGCAATTGCTCTACTGATTCCCAACACAAATCAGTATTTGGCATATCACTTATTTTTGCTGAACTTGCATTGAGCACCGTTGTCTCGTCCAATGGAACACAATTCGCAAATGCAGAAGAAGTCACTTGATGGTGAACAAGCAACCGCTTGTAAGCTGCTGCAAACTGTTTTGCTGTGGGGTTGTTATTAAAACCACCTTTACCTCTAATAAAACTAAAAAAACATTTCTAGGTGGTCTTGGCTGAATTTGTATGTCAGCAAAAACTAATTTCTGTGTTTTTATCAAATCGCTATACAAATTGAGCACACTTCTTATTGTCACAAGAAATCCTAGGAAACCTGATTTCCTATTTGAGTCTAGTATTTTCACTCCCTTAGGCTGGTGCAAGGACTTAATATAATTTTCAGCTTCATTGAGGAATTGAAAAACCCCAGAACAATTTTGTAGTGACATTGGAGATTTCAAGCCTCTGCTTAAATGATAACGGCTATTGCGTATATCAAACAAGCCATCAAAAATTTTTAGGTACTTAACTGTTGCTTCAGCACCTAGAAATTTTGGATCACACCTGTCCTTCTCCATGTATTCAAGGGCTGTAGGCACACTGCTGCTGAGAGTTTGTGCAGCAAGTTTCACTTTCATTTTCTCCCTCTCCCACTGAACATGTCTTGCCCTTAGCTTAGTTGCTGCAAAAAGACCTTCTTTTACTTGTACTTCTTGCAATTTTACAATGTAATCCCAACTGACTACATTGGACTCAGAGTCTAAAATAAACTGCCTAGAAGCTAAAGTATTCCTCACTAACGTCAGCATGTGACAAATGTCCAATATATCTTTTTACCAGTTCCCTTGTGGATGAAATAATTTTGAAAGCCTCCACTATTTACATCCAGATTAGCACCTAGCATATGAGCCATGGTTAAATTGCAACTAGCACCATCAAATGTCAGAGAAACAACTTCCAAACCAATATCTGCAATAAAATCCAGTGCTAAATTGATGAACTTTGCCCTCTCAGAAGCTCCCAAACCATTGATAAGAAAATAGCCAATTTGTATTTTCCAGTGTCCATTAATAGAATTTAGCATAAAAACCCATGCTTCTTTTGCAACTGGAAGCTGATCGTTATTCAGATCTGTCCCATAATCTATGTAGCCGTTGAACTTTTGCCCATCCCATTCTACATGTTGCTTAATTGCAATTTCATCCACCATCATCGCACAATATAGTTTGAGCCCCTTACTTGACGCTTCAGCAACTTTTGCTTTTAAAGCAGTTATAGCTTCTGAAGTAAAGCCAGCTGACCCATTAACAGCATTATACCACTTTCTCAAAGTGGCCTCATGAGGCAAAGCAAGGTCAAAAGTTTTTCTTACATAATTGTAAGCTTTTGTAGAATAGAACTGAAGTGTCAGAGCAAATGTTCTTAGTTCTGGTGCATATCGTCCCTTTTCCTTGCCCGACAAAGCCCTCTTGACCAATTCTTTCGAAGGTCCTGGGAGTGAGGCCTGAAAAAACACAAACTTATCAAATACTTGTTAATACGACACAATCATAATATTTACCTCTAAAACTCGACACACATCATCTGAAATATTTGTTTTTGCCTTTAACTCATCAAGCAAAGAAGACAAGGAAGTTACTTTCTTCTTGCTCCGTGTGTTCTGAATTCTCAGAATATCAGTCCTTCGCTTTTGTGCAGCTACTTGCTTCTTTGCAATAGACAGCGCTTTTTTCGCTTTTGTTTGAGAATCCCTATCTTCTGGTGTGAAGTCTCCAACATAACTATAGTAAACAATTTTTATGTGGGTTAATGACCTATACTAAACGATTTTTATGTAGGTTGATGAAAAACACACTGCCTATCTTTTTTTGAAAAATGCAGTATATTCAGTTTTGTATTGTCAAAAATACAATAGATGCAGGTATAAAACTCTTTGACAATCTATACATGAAAATAAAATTTTCTGACAGGTAACAGAAGTTTTTTCAAATGTACATTGAAGGCATTTCTCCTTAACAGTTCCTTCCATGCCATGAATTTATTCCGCAGTAGAGTTAGAGTTTTTAAAGAAAACCTGTACATTACCAGCATGTACCCATGTAAATATTACATTTTAATTTTTTTATTTGTATACAAGTATTCTACGTATGTTTTTTTCACATGTTTCACATCACAAGGTTTATCATGAATTTGAGCTATGGAACAAATAGGCCTGACTAGGGTATTAGTTAGAAATATTTTACTTCTTTTACTTTACCTTTTCCTGCTTACTGACATGGAGGGCATGGAGTCAGGTGGCAAATTTTCACTTTCAACATCCACCACGGGCTCATCTTGTCTTTTTGCACTATTGTCATGACAGTTTGTCAAGGTTTCTGAGTGTAAAGATGAAACAGACACCTCAGTGTACAAACATATGCCAAATAATGCAGAATGAAACACATTTCTCAGTGAAAGAAAGTAGCAAATATGATAACCACAAGTTATCAATACGAACCTGACAAATTTCGTTTAATAGGTGGTTTTCGTGTGGGTGGTTTCGGTAGTAGGTGCAGTGGAAAATTAAAAATAGTTGGTATAGCATCTACCTTCAGACACACACGTCCAAATTTATCTCTGTCGAAACATTCCTCTTCAAAGTGTTTTGAACACACTTTGGAATATTTTGTGGGGACAAAATTACTCCGCCTTATTTTCTGAAGCCACATCTTTACTCTTTGTTCATCCTTCGGGAAACTAAAATATAAATCACACATAATCATTCTCCATGTCCTAGACACACTTAACATGGTCTCCTACTGTAACTTTATAGCAAACAAAAAGGTTTGGGCACACATATTATACGAAGACAATTACAGGCTACTGCTCTATTGAATTTATCTGTCTCCCGTCCTTCAAATCTATACACATAATCGACAAGTCACTGATAAATGCATGGAGGATAGTATTTGCTGAAACAACTAACCATTCTATTTCCTGTTCCACTAGAAAATTTACGAGGGGAAGCGACTGTTTGTAAGCTTTTGTACGAGCCGTAATATCTATTATATAGTCATAAAATCGCAGAAAAATAGGTCTACAGAATCAAGACTAAATTATAACGCGTCTCGAAATTTTTAAACATATACAGTGTCTCTTACTAATATGATAATTATAATTAGAGCTACATGGTATGTACCCATGAAAAGTTACTGTCCCTCCTTTCAAATATTTTTCTCTGCATCCGTAGCAACAACAGTAATTCACCATCGGTATTTCACAATCAACAAACGGTGAAAACACAACAAAAACTCTTGATATTATAAACTTCAAACTCTGTGGTAAGCATACACGCACAGCGACGTCCCGAAACCGTCAGAGACATCACAGGACTTGGAACAGCAGCAGAACGGAATGGACAGAATCTTGAAAGGAGAATATAATACGAACATTTAAAAAAGAAAAACAGCGTTAATGCAATGTAGTCGATTTAAATCAGATGATGCTCTGGGAATTAGATTAGGAAACGAGACACTTAAAGTAGTAGTTGAGTTTTGCTATTTGTGCGGCAAATGGCCGAAGTAGAGAAGATATAAAATGTACACTGGCAATGGCAAGGAAAGCGTTTCTGAAGAAGAGAATTTTCTTAACTTTGAATATAGACTTAAGTGTTAGGAAGTCTTTTCTGAAGGTCTTTGTGTGGATTGTAGCCATGTATGAAAGTGAAATAGTTTAGACAAGAAGAGAGTAGAAGTGTGGTGCTACAGGAGAATGCTCAAGATTAGATGGACAGATCACGTAATTATTGAGGAGGCACTGAATACAACTGGGGAGACAAGGGCTCGGTTGATTGGACACATTCTGAGACATTAAGGGATCACCAATTTAGTGCTGGAGATAAGTCTGTGTGTGTGTGTGTGGGAGGGGGGGGGGGGGTGCTCCACAACTCTATAATGGTTGCCGTAATCACCTCAGCCACTTGCACTTGGACACGCTTTCCGTCAGACCTAAATTTTAACCTTCCCGCTCACCACACTGTAATAACTGCTGCCCATTTCCTTTACATTGCTTTCATCCATATTATTCACCTTGTGTAATGTTCATTTATGACAGAAAGTGTTTCAGATGGTAATGTTCACCATGCCTATAGTGTTCCATTAGCTACAGACGTCCCATAAGTGGTACTCACATAGCTCATCCAGCTCAAGTAACTCCATTTGCCTACAGGAGCTCTGTGCATGTTTCAGTGTTGAAAGTGGTAGAGCGAGACCAAGAGATGTACACAGTAGGCAGATTCAGAACGATGTAGACTGCAATAGTTACTCGGAGATGAAGTGGCTTGCAAAGGATAGAGCAGCATTTAGAGATGCGTCAAACCAGTCTGCGAACTGAAGACAACGACAGCAACATGTTAATCCAAACTTTGTTTCATGTATTTTGGCTGACAAGGAAAGTGAGCAACACGGTATAACACGATTTCATTATATCTAATCCGAACCGAATTCGATACTTTCAGATATTCCCACCAACTGACCGAGTTCTACAGGTTTGGTATGTTGGTATTTCATAACCATCTACGTCTTATATTAATGAAAAAGTAGAGATTACTCGACCTGAAATTATTATCTTGTTATGTGGAATGTGGGCGATCACTTCTCATTAATGAACCGAAGTTGTGGTAGTGGACTGTGCAATATGCCTTCCATACTGGTCTGATACGTATAACCATAAAATATTATTTGACAGACACAGTTACTTCTGAGGTGTCCTTAGAAGAGAAAGGTGTGACAAAATTTAAGGCATTGTTATAATCATAAAGAACCTAAAATGGAAACTGAATTGGTTTTAATATCTTCCTCCACCCGTTTACCTACAAGGGAAGTAGTTAAATTGTACTTGACAGTTTAACAGTAGCGTTCTGTCTTCAATTCGTATTCAATTTTTTAAAATTTCGTCCAGTCTTATACATTTATCGTCCAGACGATTTGCATATTCTTGTTTTCCTAAGTGTAGCTACAATCCGAAAGTAAAGCAGAAAATGCAGGCTTTGGATTTTGTATTCATGTTATGTTCATCTTTCTTACAGAAGGGCAGATTATGAGCATCACTTAGATGCTGCTCAAAACTGAACTTGGCAGGATGTAATATTGATTCACAGTTCAAAACTTTATTCTACCCGTTTACAAGAGAGTTTTTCTTTTCGGCAGTTCGCTCGCGCTCCCCGTTCTTGCTACCACTGATACTGTTTGGGTGTCGTTCACGTTTTTCTGATATCCTTACATTGGCAACGTTGACTGCATGTCTTGTTAAGAGCATTTCTAATTGTTTAGTTTTATATACACTTCTGGAAATTGAAATAAGAACACCGTGAATTCATTGTCCCAGGAAGGGGAAACTTTATTGACACATTCCTGGGGTCAGATACATCACATGATCACACTGACAGAACCACAGGCACATAGACACAGGCAACAGAGCATGCACAATGTCGGCACTAGTACAGTGTATATCCATCTTTCGCAGCAATGCAGGCTGCTATTCTCCCATGGAGACGATCGTAGAGATGCTGGATGTAGTCCTGTGGAACGGCTTGCCATGCCATTTCCACCTGGCGCCTCAGTTGGACCAGCGCTCGTGCTGGACGTGCAGACCGCGTGAGACGACGCTTCATCCAGTCCCAAACATGCTCAATGGGGGACAGATTCGGAGATCTTGCTGGCCAGGGTAGTTGACTTACACCTTCTAGAGCACGTTGGGTGGCACGGGATACATGCGGACGTGCATTGTCCTGTTGGAACAGCAAGTTCCCTTGCCGATCTAGGAATGGTAGAACGATGGGTTCGATGACGGTTTGGATGTACCATGCACTATTCTGTGTCCCCTCGACGATCACCAGTGGTGTACGGCTAGTGTAGGAGATCGCTCCCCACACCATGATGCCGGGTGTTGGCCCTGTGTGCCTCGGTCGTATGCAGTCCTGATTGTGGCGCTCACCTGCACGGCGCCAAACACGCATACGACCATCATTGGCACCAAGGCAGAAGCGACTCTCATCGCTGAAGACGACACGTCTCCATTCGTCCCTCCATTCACGCCTGTCGCGACACCACTGGAGGCGGGCTGCACGATGTTGGGGCGTGAGCGGAAGACGGCCTAACGGTGTGCGGGACCGTAGCCCAGCTTCATGGAGACGGTTGCGAATGGTCCTCGCCGATACCCCAGGAGCAACAGTGTCCCTAATTTGCTGGGAAGTGGCGGTGCGGTCCCCTACGGCACTGCGTAGGATCCTACGGTCTTGGCGTGCATCCGTGCGTCGCTGCGGTCCGGTCCCAGGTTGACGGGCACGTGCACCTTCCGCCGACCACTGGCGACAACATCGATGTACTGTGGAGACCTCACGCCCCACGTGTTGAGCAATTCGGCGGTACGTCCACCCGGCCTCCCGCATGCCCACTATATGCCCTCGCTCAAAGTCCGTCAACTGCACATACGGTTCACGTCCACGCTGTCGCGGCATGCTACCAGTGTTAAAGACTACGATGGAGCCCCGTATGCCACGGCAAACTGGCTGACACTGACGGCGGCGGTGCACAAATGCTGCGCAGCTAGCGCCATTCGACGGCGAACACCGCGGTTCCTGGTGTGTCCGCTGTGCTGTGCATGTGATCATTGCTTGTACAGCCCTCTAGCAGTGTCCAGAGCAAGTATGGTGGGTCTGACACACCGGTGTCAATGTGTTCTTTTCTCCATTTCCAGGAGTGTATTTAGACATAGACTCCTGCGCCAAGTATTTTGTACTGATAAGATGAACTTTTCACATCACGTCTTATTTTTTGATTCTGATTTAAATTTGACCAACCCTTTGTTAAAAATCATATTCGACTTATAGTCTAGTGTTGAAGTCAACTGGTTTCGGTGTCACACCAGTAAGCAAACTGCATTAAAAAATGATAATTAACGGTTTACGTTCCCACTCAGATTTCTGCCGTATATTAAGCGTTCAAATAAAGCTAACGTGCTATTTGCATGCTTGTCTACCGTGCTGTGAATCTCCTAATACATCGAATGCCGGTGAACTGTTTTCCCGGATATTAATACATGTTTTGCCAGTCACTGACTGAAATCGAGTTTAAACACCGACATGATTACTTAAACACGAATTCGAGAACTGATCGGCACCAGGAGTAAATCAGCAACATATAAAGATCTATGTGTAATCTTTAAGTTCCACCAATCTAACGCGTTTTCATTACTTGCTTACAAAATACAGAACAAGAGCAAAGGAAAGGCTTATCTGTGACAACATGTCCTATGAACAGCGAGGTCGCCTTCTTCTGTTGATTTGATGCGGACGAACTCGTGCTCGGCGAAACTTGAGAAGCAAATACAAACACCGACAGCAGGCAAAAATGAGTCATGGTGATAGGCAATCCATTCGTGTTTGAAATGAGGTTTGCTTAACTACACACTGTGCTGGCACAAAATGAGTCCGGCTAACGGACACACTCTCGCACCAAACCCAACGTGGCTTAGTCTTTAAGTGACTTTTTTCAGAAAGTAACGCACTAAATGTTCAAACTATGTAATCGATTTTCTTGCGCAATTCTCACAGGATGTTGTATCTCATGCAGAGCATTCTTTCCTAGTTTTAATAACGGAGAGGCGTAAGGTCTTTTCCTCAGTCTGGAACTGTTTTACTTCATCCAGTGGTTGGATGTCACTGCACCGTCATTTATGCGAAGATTCGAGCAAATGTTTCGTATAGTATCTATGTGGATCTTATGAGTTTTGTTCTGTAATTTGTGCTTCTGAGTGAAGAAAGGGGCTAACTAGGAAACTGTTCAAGAAGGGTGAAGGAAACAGTCTAAAACGATGCTCATGCTGCGTGTGTGTGTGTGTGTGTGTGTGTGTGTGTGTGTGTGTGTGTGTTTGTATGTTTGTGTGTGTGTGTGTGTGTGTGTGTGTGTGTGTGTGTGTTTGAAGCAAACTGAAGGTCGATTATGTGTCCAACATATGCTGAATTGCGGTTATGTGAATTCGCAGACACATAATAAGTTTGGACGTCTCCCATAAAGCAACAAAAAGGAAACTAATTACAAATGAAATAGGGAAAAAACAATTAAAATTCAACGTGACAAAATGAATTCCATACACATTAAAAAAAATTGTTGTATGTGTGTGTTCCGCATCTCCTCCTAAAACACTGGACCGATTTCAAACAAACTTGGTGCACATATCCCTTGCTGTAATGAGTTTCTTTTGGCGGAAATCCAGAGCATCGCAGATATTAATAGGCGCTTGAAGAATATCTACGGTGACCCGGTAGTGAACAAAAGCATAGTGAGTCGTTGGGCGAGGCGTCATACTAGCAACAAGGCCATGCAAACCTGTCCTATCTCCGGAGTGCCGATCGGCCGCTCATTGTTGTGACTCCTGGACTTCAGCGTGTTCATCGCCACAGAAATACATACGAATTTAAATATCTTCAACATTTCGCGGCCCTGTCGGCAACTGTATGAATATTAATTTTAATAATCAACAGCCTCTGTTGCACCGTTTACCAAGAATTTACCTAGGTTTCAGCCGGGATAACTCAACCTTCTTCAGAATAATAGTAACTACCGTTTGTCCACATCGTCAACCTAAAACTACAAATCCATATATCATCGTCAAACTGTAAAAACTTACTTGAAACTGCCTCGGCCTCACTTCGTAGTTCCAGTACAGCACTCGTGGCTGCCGTATCGCGGTCGCGAAGTGGGGCCGAGGCAGTTTCAGATAAGTTTTTACAGTCTGATGATAATTTATGGATTTATAGTTTTAGCTTGACGATGTCCACTATGGACAAACGGTAGTTACTGTTATTCTGAAGAAGGTTGGGCTATCCCAACTGAAACCTAGGTAAGTTCTAGGTAAAACGGCGCAACTGAGGCTGTTGATTACTAAAATTAAAAATTAAAAGAAACGAACTTCTCTTTCTCCGTGACAACACGAGGGCTCACACAAGTCTGCGCACACGACAGGACTTACAAACCTTCACTGGACTGTTCTTCCTCGTCCCTACAGCCCGGATCTCGCAACTCCCGACTTCCCTCTGTTCGGCCCAATGAAGCATGCACTCTGCGAAACGCAATAAGCTGGTGACGGAGAAGTTATTGATGCAGCAAAACGTTGGCCCCGATGTCGACCAATAGGGTGGTACCATGCAGGCATACAAGCCCTCGCAGTAGGGTGGCACAAGGCTGTCGCACTAAACGGAGATTATGTTGAAAAATAAGACTTTTGTAAACCAAAGAGTGGGAATAATACGATGTATTGGAATACTGAACAAAACCAAACTGCTTTCAGAAACAAAAATGTGTTCGCATTACTTATTAACGCCCCTCGTACAAGACGCGAAACGTTTCCAAGAACTACAGGAAGAAATGCGATCCAACGGACTGCGAAAGAATGAATTAAATGTAGGAAATATCTTTCTCCTCTGTAATGGCTCGAACAACCAATTCGGAGGGGAACCTACAGCGTACCGTGGAGTCCGAAATGTAGACTTATAAAATAAACAAGCTTTACCAGGAATGAGGATGGAGAGATTCTAGGGAACGTCTCTGGAAATTTAGGGTTTACCATCTCACCGATGGCAAAGCCAAATGAGACGGAACACAAGCTCTGACCGGCGAAGAAAATCAGCCTTTCAAGAAAATTTGTCTTAAGCGATCTAGGGAATCATGGAAAACCTAAATCTGGGCGACCGGAGTGGGATTTGAAAAGCATTCCTCCCGATAAAGTGTGCAATGTCTTACCGTAGCGCCACCCCGCAAGGTCGGTCTCTGGAGTATCGAGGCAGTTCTTAAACACTCGGCAGCAGCCGAAGGGACGCATTATCATGTGACTCGCGTTCCAGTTCCGTGTCGGGCCATCAGATTTGTATCCTTGGTTTCCCCCAAAATCGAGGGAAGATACGCCGGAATGGTGTCTTTGAGAAGATCGTGGCTGACTTCCTTCTATGTTCTTTTATATAATCCGAGCTTTTACTCCACTTCTGATGTCCTCGTTGTCGACGGAACATTAAAGATTAACCTTCTGTCCTTTCTTTTAACCACCCTTAACACTAACCACGTTCTTTGACACATTACCTTCCAAACGGATTGGATGTACTCCTTCGCTTAGCGTTAAATTTCGTATTTTAATGCACGTTCCATTTTTGTTATTTGAACATGTTATAAAGCCTTAGCTTTGAATTTTCTCTCTACATTGCACAAAGTTAAATTACATCTTACGATTACTAAAAGTAGCACGGTAATACGTAACATTCGTTTTATCACTCTGCACCGGCGCCCGATTTTATTTACAACGAAACGAAACCAGCACTTTTAACATACCCAGAAAAAAAAATTGAACGGAAAAGGTCTTTGAAGAGTGCCGACAATCACCGTCTCGTCGAAACTCTACATCATTCATCGCTCAGACTCCGAGGCAAGTTAGTAGCAACCAGTGATCACCCACTGGTGAATGTTACCCATTTTCAGAACCCTGTACCATAGCCTTAAGAGTCACTTGCTAATACTTCTCTTGGTGGTGTGGAACAACAGAATGGTCAGAATATAGTAATTAGTATACAGTATCACTAGCACATTGGAATTTATAAGCCTTCGGTTCCGGATGGCAAGCATCCATTATCAAGTTTCAAATAGTGATGAAGCTCTATCACTTCGACACTGAGTGAAACTTGGCAATGGACGCTTGCCATCCGAAACTGGACGTCAATAAATTATGCTGTATACTATGTACTACACTGCGCAACACAATTAAAGGCTCACTTTTCGAAACCCCGTAAATATCTGACATTGCGACTCGGAAGTTTGTCTCAAAGGTATCTACAATCTTTCTTTGTAATGGCACAAAAGCGTGGCGTCCTGTAATGACACTCTCGTGCTCAGAGATGTTCCAAACAGCAAGTTGTCGACAAATGCGAAAAAAAAGCAGAGCTCAGAATCTCGTGTGAGGTGGAAGGCGTGTTAATGATGTCACACTGGCACCAAATTTCACCACAATTCTGCCCTACGCCGCCGTGGACATGCCGCACGATGGAAATATTGCCACATCCCCTCTTACCCACAATTAGCACCTTCTTTTGATGCCTCTGCGATGAAGAGGGATTATAATGAAAACAGGACTTAACTTGACAGCCAATGACGAAAGGATCAATAAACTACAAAAAGCATACAGATTCACATGGAACCATTATAATAAAAGAAGTATTTCCATCAACGCCAAATTAAGAGAATACAGTAATCTTACTAGAGGCCTTGTAAGCCTCAGAAACAGCAGCAATCAAGGGAAGAACGAAAATTAATGAGATGGAAAAACAAGAGAGGATAATACTGAGAAAGATCTACGGGCTGGTTCTCAAGGTGGGGGTCTGGATAAAGAGACCGACAAAAAACGGTACGGACAGACAGAGACGGTTACAAACAACAACACGAAAAGAAGGGCAAAGTTCTATGGACACATACATAGGATGAACGAAAATAGAGTGACCAAGAAGATTTTTAATATAGTGACAATTAATTCAGTGAAAACCAGCTCGGTAAATGAAACCATGGAAGACCTCAAGAAACTGAACATCTCCACAGAAGACACGACAGACAGGGAAAAATACAGAGAAAAAAATCAGAAAACACAAATTTTATCAAGTGTCCAAAGAGAAGAAAACAGGAAAGAAGAGGACAGAAAAAAGCAAAAACACAATGGATATTGAGAGGTTTTTGCGAAGAAAAAAGAAAGATATACAAAAAAGCCTTGAAAATTTATATATTTTAGCGTTTACATTAAGAAGGAATTTACGATAATAATTATGATAAGATCAATATAGATAAGAGCCAAACATATGACATGTCGGATGAATACAAATTATCACGTAGTAAATGCGATAAATTTTGTATTGGGCAAACAGGAAGAAACTTGAAAACGAGATTTACGAAACAATTGAATGTTAGTGAAATCAATCCCATAGCATTCAGAGCTCATTTAAAAGTATACTATCACTTTGCTAATAGCATTAACAATAACATCACCATTCTCCATAAAGCAGAAAAAGGCAGATTATTAAATATTCTAGAAGAAATTGAAATATACAGCATGACAAAAGAACTGAACATAATACTTTAAATACATCTACAAGGCTATTCTGCAAATCACACTTTGGTACCTGGCACAGGGTTCATCGAACAATCTTCGCACTAATACATTAATTCTCTATTATTCCACTCTCGAACAGCCCGCGGAAAAAAAGAACATCTATACCTCTCCGTGCAAACTCTGATGTTCCTTAGTTTATTATGATGATCGCTTCTCCCTATTAGGTCGGCATCATCAACACATTTTTCGAATTCGGAGGAGAAATTTAATGATTGAAATTTGGTGTGAAGATCCTGCCGCAACGAAAAACGCCTTTGTTTTAATGATTTCCAACCCAAATCCTGTATCATGTCCGTGACACTCTCTCCATTATTTCCCGGTAATACAAAACGTGCTGCCCTTCTATGAATTTTGTCGATGTACTCTGTCAATCCTGTCTAGTAAGGATCCCGTACCGCGCAGCAGTATTCCAGAAGTGGTCGGATAAGAGTAGTGTAGGCAGCCTCTTTAGTAGATCTGTGGCCAATTGGTTTTGATCTTCTGATGGCTTTACCAGGCAATAAACGACAGCGTCATCTACAAACAACCTAAGACGCCTTCTCAGACTGTCTCCAAAATCGTCTACAAAGATAAGGAACAGCAGGAGGCCTGTAACACTACCCTGAGGAATGCCAGAAATCACTTCTGTTTTACTCGATGACTTCCCGTCAATTACTACGAACTGTGGCCTCTCTGACAGGAAATCACGGATCGACTGTAATTCATAATGTTAGAACACATTACATGTTCCAAAGTTCTGCTGCATATTGACGTTGATGAAATAGGCCTGTAATTTAGTGGATTATCCGACAGTCTTTCTTGAAGATTGTTGAGATCTGTGCAACTTTCCACTCATTGATGACGGATCTTTCGTCGAGCGAGCTATTGCATCAGCCTACTCTGAAAGAAACCTGACATAAGAGTATGGACCGGAAGACTTGCTTTTATTAAGTGATTTAAGTTGCTTCACTACTTCGAGGGTATCTGCTTCTAAGTTTCTCATGTCAGCAGCTGTTGTTGATTCCAATTCTGGAGTAAACACTTCGCCTTCTTTCGTGAAGGAATTTCGGAAGGCTTGATACGAATCCTGGAATAAATACTTCGTCTTCTTTGGTGAAGGAATTTCGGAAGGCTGTGTTTAGTAACTCTGCTGCAGCAGCACGCTCATCGATAGTATTTCCATTGCTATAGTGCAGAGAAGGCATTGATTGTTTCCTCCCGTTAGCACGTTTTACATACGACCAGACTGTCTTTGGATTTTCTGCCAGGTTTCGGGACAAAGTTTCGTTGCGGAAACTATTTTAAGCATCTCGCTTTTGTAGTCGGCGCTAAATTTTGAGCTTCTGTAAAAGATCGCCACTCATAGGGGTTTTGCATTATTTTAAGTTTCACATGCTTTTTTCGTTGTTTCTATATAGTGTTCTAACATGGTTTGTGTATGAAGAGGGATCAGCTCCCTCGTTTGTTAATTTATTTGGTATAAATCTTTTCAACTGCTGTCAATACAATTTCTTTGAATTCAAGACTCTTCTGGTCTAGACTTACATTGTTGATCTGGAAGTAGCGGAGATTGTCTCTCAGAAAATTGTCTCTCAGGAGGCGTCACTCGAAATTTTTACCTGATTTTTTAATAGACGTATTTTTCGTTGATTTTTGGTGGCTTTGGGAGTTAGGGTATTCAGTCGCGCTACGACAACTCTTGTCTTCATTAATTCCTGTACTAGATTGACGCTCGTTACTGGCTCAGGATTATTTGTTGCTAAGAGGTCAAGTGTGTTTTCAAAACGGTTGACTATTGGTGTGGATTCCTGAACTAACTGCTCAATTTCGGACGACGTTTTATGCGTAACTCCGGATTTAAACACGTATTTTCGCCAACATATCGAGGGTAAAGACTCAAGTTTTCTTCGAACCTTTTCAAGTTTAATTAGAACCTTTCAGCAGTTGTATCATCTGAGTTGGGAAGTCGGTAAAAAGATTCACGTATTATTTTATTCGGCTTGCCAACAATGACCTCTACCCATACTAACTCACAGGACTATCTACTTCAATTTCGCTACAAGATAAACTACTTCTAACAACAAACATGCCACCGACTACATTTAGCCTATACTTCATAAACACTGTTAGGTCCTTCGCAAAAAATTTGACTGAATTTATTTCCAGCTTTAGCCAGCTTTCAGTGAGTAAAACGATTTGAGCACCAGTGCCTTCTATTAGCGCTTGGAGCTCTGGTTCTTTCCCAACACATCTACGACAATTTACAGCTGTTATATGAATGGTTCCTAGATCTATGTTTTTCCTGTGTTCGACCTGCACCTTCTGAGACGGAATCCCTTTCTGCGTTTCCCAGAGACGCTCTAACCTAAAAAACCGTCCAGTCCACGCTAAACAGTCCCCGCTACCAGTGTAGCTGCCTCCTGCGTGTAATGGACTCCTGACTTATTTAGCGGAACCCGGAACCCCACCATCCAAGGGTGCAAGTCGAGGAATCTGCATCATACACCGTCGCAGAACCGTCTGAGCCTCTGACAGATCCTCCATTCGGCCCTGTACCAGAGGTCCGCAATCGCTCCTGTCGACTAGGCTGCAAATGGCGAGCTCCGCTTTCCGCTCACAAGCAAGACTGGCAGCCTTTTAACGTTTCAGATAACCGCTCGAAACAGGAGAGAATCTCTTGCGATCCAATGCGACACACATCATGGTACCGAGGTGAGCTACCATCTGCATTTGGTTTCATCATGTGCTTTTCATGGAATCCGGCCCGTGACTGCCAAGATCTTGCAGCCTGAAAGTTTTCCTCTGAAACAGGAGAAGCGACTGCATCTGGCAGGTGACATTGTCCGCCACATACAGCACCTGGAACCTGTTTGTCAGACTAACCAGAGAGGTCTTACGTTCGGCCCGCCGCAAAGTCTTTCGTAGCCTGCCACGCCCCCAGGTGAGCTCCCTCTCTACCACGGTTGAGGACTCAACCTCATGCGATCAGTAACTGGGCTGGTCACCGGTGCGGACATGAGGGCCGTGCTGGGCGTCCGTTGGATCCCCACGGCCTGTCCACAACAGTGACGTCCACCCAAACAAACGACTATCGACATGCGCTGCGACTAGAAGTCACTGACGAAAAATTAGATTTATATGCAGAGATTCAAAAACTACACTACCAAGGCACACAGGTAAGACTACGTAATTCTCTCCTGGTTAGGAACTAGTAAAATGTTGCAAAAGAGGTTACTTTCCACCACAAACGAAATCGCAAGAACTGTGTATAGTAAATATTAAATTAATGCGCAGAAATTCAAAAACTGAACTACCAAAGCGCACAGATGAAACTACATAATTCGCTCCTTGTTAGGAACTCGTAAAATATCACAAAACCAGTTACTTCCCTGTTGCTGATGTTGATCGGCCGGTAGCTGCTGCCTGACTGACTTAATGATTTGAGTTGAGGAACAGGGTGTATATACAAAATTTCAGCAGTGTTTTAACCGAGTAATTTTGGTTTGAAGTGCATGTCCTGAACGTAAGTTGTTAATTTGACGTGATATGTTGGATTATTTTGTAATTTTATATCTTTTGTATGTTCTACCTTCACGTATCATTTTATTATATGAATGCATGCATCTTAGAAACAACAAAAGATGAGTAATGAAGACTCTTTGATCTATTAGTTTCATGTTTACACTACATGAAAGTTATGTCAAGCGTGATCAATAATTGACACTGCCTAAGATTTGACAGCCGTTTAACATACACGACAATCTGTATATTATGTGATAGGACGTATTTCACATTCTGCCGCATTACCTGGCATGCACGTCACTCCTAAGAGGTACATAATGCGAGCAGTCTTATATTCCTGCTACTACATATACAGTGGTAATTTAAGGAAATTATGTACATACAGTTGTTTGTTCGTCTTAGATGCCACTGATGATGCGCCACAAACCCGAAAACCGGTTTTGGCAAGTAAACATTTCTAGTACAGGTCATCGTGTGTATAAGACGTCCTTTAACAAATTACATTCGAATAGTTATCCAGTGAGCTATAAATTGATGCGAAATGTATTCATTTAATAATATCTTTGTACAGACACAAATATACTCAACAACTGACGTAAGCGTAGGTATTCTGTGCTTGCAAGCGACACCTGAAAATGAGCGCATAGTGCTGAGTATTCAAAATGCACTGAGAGCCACTGCATTCGCTGACAGAGCCTGCGTTATTGCTGGTTTAGTCTCTAGCAGTGCTTATAGAAGTACTACTTTATTGCTACACGGACGTACTAAAAAAGAAATGAAATACTTAAAGCGGGAAGTCGGCAAATTCTGTCGGTTGGTAGGATCTTCGCCTATTGATAATTATCCAGTTTGGCCGTTAACATATTTTTCTACATATACCTATGCTTTGCCAATAACGATTTTAGTTTCCAGGTAAATCACACAATTCAAAGTAACCAACCTTACAGCCACACTGCCTATATTTTCTCACTGCTTGATAATATTCTCAAACCAGCTACAAGGAACGTAAGTGAATTCCAGTTTAGTTGCTTTTAGCGGTAACAATTCACGGAAGGTAAGAACAAAAACGAAAACAAATTTCACATTTCAACAACCACAGAGTTAATAATCGGGAGTAAATAGCTAATATTCGTAGCAAAGAGCTGGTCTGAATCAAATTAATAAAAGTTACCTAAAGCTGACGACAATAACTCGCTATTCTGGCTCTGTTGTTAATAAAATGAGCAAGAACAATCAGAAATACACTACGGAAGGTGGAGCGACGCGTCAGAGGGGCCAGTCTTGGCGCGTTTTAGCCACTCTTGTAACCACATCCATCATAATGATATTTTATGTTGTCAAAGTGGAGCAAGCGATCGATTTTGAAAATTACTTTCTTATTCACAGCTGCCCTGTTCAAATAACATCCATCACAATGAAAATTATGCGTCGTCGAAGTGGAGCAAGCGAACAGTTTCGAAAATTACTTTCTTATTCACAGTTGTTCTGATCGCGGTTGGTGTACTTGATAATTCTACCGGTTTCGGCTCGTATGAGTCATCACCATAGCGAGTATGTTGTTACGAAAGTAACACGTCAAACTATGACGTCACACGCCCGTCGTGGTCGCTTGAAACCGCATGATTGGTAAATGACCGTGGTGATGGCTAAACCATCATTTGACGTCTTAATTTCGTAACAAGCTGCTGGTTATCGTGATGATTCATATGAGCCGAAACCGGTGGACAGTCAAGTCCACCAAGTGCGACGAAGACAACTGAATAAAACAGTAATATCGATCGCAGACAATACAGTGCAACGCGCTGTCGTGTCACTGTGTGTGTAGGAGGCTGTGGCGTGCAGTGTCCGTCAGCAGCAGAGGCGTCCGCGGTGGAGCGGCCAGCATTTCGCGCAGAGAGGTGTGGGGAGCCGCGACCCCTGCGTGGGCGGTCTAATGAAACAGAGCCGCCCGCGCAGCGCGGGGGCGGAGGCGATGTTTTTACTCGCGGGGGAGAAATCCGCGAGGGTGTGGGCATGACTCACGGCCGGATCGATCATGTAAAGTACGCCAGCCAATGGCAGGCCGGCGACGCCACCCCCTCCCCTCCACGCGTCCTCCACGCCGGGGCGGGGGATTTTTTTATCCCAGTACGCTCGCTGCACGATGCGCATTGCATTGGTCATGGCCCAGAGCTAACGGTGCTGCAACAGTATCTTCTATTCCACTGTGTCTTCCTTCTTGTACTTTTTTACTGCTGCCTTCTCCTTACTCAGCTATTAATTAACGTCGAAGGAAAAGGCAAAGGCAATTAAATACACGCTTAATGTCAATCCGAATAGGTCACTGGAATGAGAAACTGCTAGTAAATATAACTCAGTGCATAATTCTGAATGCGGAGACGTCGTACGAGGCGACAGCTGCAGCCGGCCTACGTCAAGGCTACGCCCACCATATGACGCAACAGTTCAACATAGACGTCTCCCTTCGTCATCGTCGTGGTGCGCGTGGTAAACCACTCTTAGTCGACCTTAAGCCGTTCAGTTAAGAAAATTCGCAGTACACAACATGGCGGATCGTACTTTCTCCAACCAATCAATATTTTATCCTCTACAACTCACATAGACAGTGTGATCACAAATTCCCAATACCCCCTATCGCTTATCCACATACCCATACAGGGTCGCACTATACTAATCTGGGACAACTTGGCTCAGGTACTGCGACTATTCTTTATTGTTTATTCCAGACTGACTGTGGGTACACCACCGTTTTCGTGAAATTCTCAACATTACTGTCGTGATGACAGTAAACGCACATGGAACAGCATCCTTCTACATCTATACAGATACTCCGCAAGATACCGTACGGTGCGTGGTAGAGAAAAACGACTCCATATGAGCCCTAATTTCTCGTATCTTACCTTCGTGGACCTTTTGTACAATGCATGTTGGCGGCGGTAGCAAGCTTCAAATACCGATTCTCTAAATTTTCTCAGTACTGTTTCCCGAAAAGAACGTCATCTTCCCTCCACTGATTCCCGTTGCAGTTCCCGAAGCATCTCAGTAACACTTAGGCCTATGTGTTGTTCGAACCTACCGATAACAAATCTACCAGCCACATTCTGAATTGCTTCAATGTCTTCCCTCAATTCGATCTGATACGGATCCCAAATACCCGAGCAGTACTCAAGAATAGCTCGCACCAGCGTCTACATCTACATCTACATTGATACTCCGCAAGCCACCCAACGGTGTGTGGCGGAGGGCACTTTACGTGCCACTGTCATTACCTCCCTTTCCTGTTCCAGTCGCGTATGGTTCGCGGGAAGAAAGACTGTCTGAAAGCCTCCGTGCGCGCTCTAATCTCTCTAATTTTACATTCGTGATCTCCTCGGGAAGTATAAGTAGGGGGAAGCAATATATTCGATACCTCATCCAGAAACGCACCCTCTCGAAACCTGGCGAGCAAGCTACACCGCGATGCAGAGCGCCTCTCTTGCAGAGTCTGCCACTTGAGTTTATTAAACATCTCCGTAACGCTATCACGGTTACCAAATAACCCAGTGACGAAACGCGCCGCTCTTCTTTGGATCTTCTCTATCTCCTCCGTCAACCCGACCTGGTACGGATCCCACACTGATGAGCAATACTCAAGTATAGGTCGAACGAGTGTTTTGTAAGCCACCTCCTTTGTTGATGGACTACATTTTCTAAGGACTCTCCCAATGAATCTCAACCTGGTACCCGCTGTGGTGTCACCGCCAGACACCACACTTGCTAGGTGGTAGTTTAAATCGGCCGCGGTCCATGTAGTACATGTCGGACCCGCGTGTCGCCACTGTGATCGCAGACCTAGCGCCACCACCAAGGCAGGTCTCGTGATACGAGAGTGGACTCGCCCCCAGTTGTACGAGAACCAAGCTACCGCCCAGTTGTACGCGAACCTAGCTATCGCCCAGTTGTACGAAGCCTTCTCTCTCATTAGCCGAGAGACATAATAGCCATCAGCTAAGTTAATGGCTACGAACTAGCAAGGAGCCATTTGTATCAGTGCCTATAGTACGAGTAATCAAGAGAGATGTATTCCAAGGAATTATTAAAAGTTAAGTAAAAAGCATCTACATACTTTTCTTCTTATTCATTCATAAGTTTTTATGTTCCAGACTTCACGCCCGTATGCTTATTACCGTGCGTGCACTATCGGCTACAGCTTTAGTTTAGCATTCCTTTTCAGCAATCAACATCACGGTGTCGGTCCAGCTACCGACACTACAATTATTGGCGACGAGGGAAAAGGACCTTTTTCTGATTGCTTACATTTATTTCTGATTGCTTACATTTATTTGTGTCATGGCTTCGCCACATTCTCCAGATGTACTGTCCGAATTTTATCGCTTGCAGAATCAGCAGACGCAGGCGTTACTGGATGCCCTTGGACAGCTCGTCCAGGGTCAACGTGCGCTGCACACCGATGCGGCCGCAGCCGCTTCACCGCTACCGCAGCCACAACCTGCCGTTGCACCGCCTTTTAGGCACTACGACCCGAACCAAGAGACCTGGCACGAGTGGTCCCGCCAGTTTGCCTTCCACCTCGCTGCCTACAGAATTCAAGGTAATGAGCGGCAGCCGTTTTTGCTTTCTTGTGTCGGTGTGTCCACATACCGTGTGATAGTGAAATTGTTTCCCCGCCGCGACGTAGCAACTTTGTCATACGAGGAAATTTTGTCTGCCTTAGATGCCTATTTCAAAGAAACAGTTAATGTGGTTGCAAAACGGTATAAGTTTTTTCGTACAAAACGTACGGCCGGTCAAACTAATAGGGAGTGGGTAGCAACATTGCAAGGACTTACTAGGGACTGTGCCTTTGAATGTGACTGTGGTCTTTCTTATTCAGATACAATGGTGCGTGATGCAATTGCACAGAACGTTTCTGATGTTCGCATACGGGAGCAAATTTTGAAACTAGTTAATCCCTCCCTTCAACAAGTGATAGACATATTGGATAGACAGGACACACTTGACTGTGCTCAGGAATCTTTTGAAACTTCGCCAGCCGTGTGTAACATTAACCGGCCCGCTGGACGCGCTGCGCGGCCCGGTAACCGGGCCTCGCGCACGGCGACACAGCGACCGCCGCGTGCTAAGCCAGGTGTGCCGCGCCAGCCCGCAAATGCAGTGAAATCATGCCCGCGGTGTGCTACTAGACATTCGCGTGAACATTGCCCGTCACGCCAAGCTATTTGCTTTTTCTGCAATAAGAAAGGACATGTTCAAAGTGTTTGCCAGAAAAAGCTCAGATCAGACAATCACAATCATTCCAGGCCCTTTGCTTCGCGCCGGAATCGAACCAAGGACACTCAGGCTCGTGGACCTTCGCCTATGGACATTCATGTCGTTAATTCCACTTCGTCCAGTGACACTTTCTCTAACAGTAACTGTGTTCGTCCCACAAAAACTGTGCGTCGACGTCGCCGGAAATCACGTCAATTAGCAAGTGATTCTGTACCAGTGTCTGTTCCCATTGCACAAACCAGTCGCTCTTGTCGTCAGCAGGACAATAAACTTTTTGTGGACTTAGACTTTGACGGCCAAGTGATACCATTCCAGCTCGATACCGGAGCTGCAGTTTCATTGCTCAATCACGACACGTACAAACAACTGGGCGCACCTCCGTTGCGTGCCGCAAATGTTAAGCTAACTACATATTCCGGACAGAACATTCCTGTGTTAGGACAGTGCAGCCTTCTTGCAACATACAAGGGACAAACAAAACTTGTGTCGGTTTACGTTCTTCGTTCTTCTTCTGCAGTGAACTTGTTTGGTCTCGATTTATTTAAGTTGTTTAACATGTCTATTGTAAATCAGGTCCTATCAGTGAATCGGACTGTGCCTACAGACAGTGTTTCTCGGCTGTGTGACGAATTTGCAGACATTTTTGCACCGGGCTTAGGTTGCGCTAAAAACTATGAAGCACATTTGGAACTGAAAGTAAGTGCGCAACCAACATTTTTCAGAGCGCGCAATGTTCCCCACGCATTGCGGGATGAGGTCGCAAGAACATTGAACGATTTAGCGTCACAAGGTGTGAGTGAATGTGCGCAATGCCTATTCTCTTTCAGCTCCGCTTCATCGCGTACGCCGTACAGGTGTTCCGTTCGTCTCTACGACGGAATGCGAACGCGCCTTTCGCCAGTTGAAATCGGCGTTGCTTTCTAATACGTGCCTTACGCCATTCGATCCCCAGAAACCCCTTTTGTTGATGGTAGATGCATCGGATTTCGGGATCGGTGCTGTGCTTGCGCACAAAGTTGGCTCCCATGATCGCCCTATTGCCTTTGCGTCCAAATTGCTCTCGTCTGCGCAAAGAAATTACTCACAGATAGAGAAAGAAGCTTTGGCTCTCGTGTTTGGTGTTACTAAGTTCCATGATTTCTTGTATGGTCGTCACTTTACCATCATCACAGACCACAAACCTTTGACATCGCTTTTTCATCCATCCAAGCCTGTACCTCCACGTACAGCGCAGAAATTCATTCGCTGGTCTATTTTCCTCTCGCAGTACCGCTACGATATCTTGTATCGGTCCACTGCTAAGCACGGAAACGCCGAGGCGTTGTCCCGTTTGCCTGTTGCTGAGGATAAAGCATTCGATTCTTCCGAACTTGCTTGCATGTTCATTGATTCGGAAACCGATGAAGTGGTCGAATCGTTTCCGATTGATTTTCGTCGTGTCGCTACAGCCACAGCTGCTGACCCTGTCCTTGCTACTGTTTTACGTTTTGTTGCTACGCAATGGCCTTTGTCAAAGTCTCGGATCGAGGATCCGTTGGTTCGCCGATTTTTTGCTCACAAGGAGAGACTTTTTGTTCGACGTGGTGTTTTGTTGTTGCGTTCTGATAATGATCAGTCCAGAGTCGTGGTCCCACGTTCGTTACAGTCCTCTGTTTTACGGCTTCTTCATAAAGGACATTGGGGTATAGTGCGAACGAAACAACTTGCTCGTCAGCACTGTACTTGGTTCGGAATCGATGCTGCGATTACGAATATGTGTTCTTCGTGCCCGGCGTGTGCCGAACAACAGTCCGCACCGCCGCGGAAAGTCTTTGCGTGGCCAAAAGCCACTTCCCCTTGGCAACGCTTGCACATTGATTTTGCTGGTCCATTCTGGAATGCTCGATGGTTGGTTCTGGTCGACGCCTTCAGTAATTTTCCTTTTGTTGTTCGGATGTCTTCCACGACGTCCTCCGCCACCATCCAAGCGTTGTCTGCTATCTTTTGCATTGAAGGTCTTCCGCAGACTATTGTTTCCGACAATGGCCCACAATTCATGTCCGCAGAATTTCAGTCATTCTGCCAGGCCAATGGTATTCAACATCTGACATCCGCGCCGTTTTCGCCTCAGTCCAACGGTGCCGCTGACCGATTGGTCCGGACTTTCAAGTCACAGATGTTGAAATTGAAAGAGTCGCATTCTAGGGAGGACGCATTGTTGCTCTTTTTGTCTTCGTATCGCTCTCAGCCCCGAGATGGTCGCTCGCCGGCTGAGTTGCTCCACGGTCGTCCTCATCGCACCTTGATGTCTTTGCTGCATCCGCCGCATCAGGTTCCTGCGCAGCGGCAGACTCCTGCTTTTGCTCCAGGCGACGTTGTATTTTATCGCAACTATCGAGGTTCACGGCGTTGGCTCGCAGGGCGCATTCTTCGCTGCCTCGGCCGCGCGATGTATTTGGTTTTGGGGGCCTCTGGTGAGGTGCGTCGGCATCTCAATCAGCTGCGCCTCTGTCGTCGCTCGGGTTCTGCCGCTCCCCGTCTGCTTTCAGCGACGGTGCCGTCCGGTCAGCGCCCTGGGGACCCATCTACTGGCTCGCCTCATCCCCAGGTGTTACCGACGATGCCTTCCATTTTGCCCCATGGCGACGCGCCGCCGCCGCCGCCGCAGCAGCAGCTGCAGCAGCCGCCGCCGCCGCCGACCGCATTCGACGCTTCGTTGCAGCCGCCAAGCGCCTCCCAGGGTCACGCGCCGCCGATCGCTTCCCGTGACCAGCTGTCCTCCGCCATGGAACGCCCGCCCGCTCCGGACCACTTGACGTCATCGCGCGTCGGCTACCCCGACGCCATGGACGTCGACCCTTCAGTACCTCCTGTCTCTTTACGGGCGCATACACCGCATGTTGACGTGCACCCTGGACTAGTTTTGCAGGCGTTTCCTAGCTCCCCTCGGACCGGATGGCCGGGTGCGGGTGGCACAGCCTCGCCTGTTGTTAGGCTCCCCACCTCATCGCATACGTCAACATGTGGTCCTCCCCACGGCGGGCGGAAGCCTTATTACACGACCGTTCGCCGATTTGCGGGGGAGGAATGTGGTGTCACCGCCAGACACCACACTTGCTAGGTGGTAGTTTAAATCGGCCGCGGTCCATGTAGTACATGTCGGACCCGCGTGTCGCCACTGTGATCGCAGACCTAGCGCCACCACCAAGGCAGGTCTCGTGATACGAGAGTGGACTCGCCCCCAGTTGTACGAGAACCAAGCTACCGCCCAGTTGTACGCGAACCTAGCTATCGCCCAGTTGTACGAAGCCTTCTCTCTCATTAGCCGAGAGACATAATAGCCATCAGCTAAGTTAATGGCTACGAACTAGCAAGGAGCCATTTGTATCAGTGCCTATAGTACGAGTAATCAAGAGAGATGTATTCCAAGGAATTATTAAAAGTTAAGTAAAAAGCATCTACATACTTTTCTTCTTATTCATTCATAAGTTTTTATGTTCCAGACTTCACGCCCGTATGCTTATTACCGTGCGTGCACTATCGGCTACAGCTTTAGTTTAGCATTCCTTTTCAGCAATCAACATCACGGTGTCGGTCCAGCTACCGACACTACACCCGCCTTACCAACAATTAGTTTTATATGATCATTCCACTTCAAATCGTTCCGTACGCATACTCCCAGATATTTTACAGAAGTAACTGCTACCAGTGTTTGTTCCGCTATCATATAATCATACAATAAAGGATCCTTCTTTCTATGTATTCGCAATACATTACATTTGTCTATGTTAAGGGTCAGTTGCCACTCCCTGCACCAAGTGCCTATCCGCTGCAAATCTTCCTGTATTTCGCTACAATTTTCTAATGCAGCAACTTCTCTGTATACTACAGCATCATCCGCGAAAAGCCGCATGGAACTTCCGACACTATCTACTAAGTCATTTATATATATTGTGAAAAGCAATGGTCCCATAACACTGCCCTGTGGCACGCCAGAGGTTACTTTAACGTCTGTAGACGTCTCTCCATTGATAACAACATGCTGTGTTCTGTTTGGTAAAAACTCTTCAATCCAGCCACACAGCTGGTCTGATATTCCGTAGGCTCTTACTTTGTTTATCAGGCGACAGTGCGGAACTGTATCGAACGCCTTCCGGAAGTCAAGAAAAATAGCATCTACCTGGGAGCCTGTATCTAATATTTTCTGGGTCTCATGAACAAATAAGGCGAGTTGGGTCTCACACGATCGCTGTTTCCGGAATCCATATTGATTCCTACATAGTAGATTCTGGGTTTCCAGAAATGACATGATACGCGAGCAAAAAACATGTTCTAAAATTCTACAAGAGATCGACGTAAGAGATATAGGTCTATAGTTTTGCGCATCTGCTCGACGACCCTTCTTGAAGACTGGGACTATCTGTGCTCTTTTCCAATCATTTGGAACCCTCCGTTCCTCTAGAGACTTGCGGTACACGGCTGTTAGAAGGGGGGCAAGTTCTTTCGCGTACTCTGTGTAGAATCGAATTGGTATCCCGTCAGGTCCAGTGGACTTTCCTCTATTGAGTGATTCCAGTTGCTTTTCTATTCCTTGGACACTTATTTCGATGTCAGCCATTTTTTCGTTTGTGCGAGGATTTAGAGAAGGAACTGCAGTGCGGTCTTCCTCTGTGAAACAGCTTTGGAAAAAGGTGTTTAGTATTTCAGCTTTACGCGTGTCATCCTCTGTTTCAATGCCATCATCATCCCGTAGTGTCTGGATATGCTGTTTCGAGCCACTTACTGATTTAACGTAAGACCAGAACTTCCTAGGATTTTTTGTCAAGTCGGTACATAGAATTTTACTTTCGAATTCAATGAACGCTTCACGCATAGCCCTCCTTACGCTAACTTTGACATCGTTTAGCTTCTGTTTGTCTGAGAGGTTTTGGCTGCGTTTAAACTTGGAGTGGAGCTCTCTTTGCTTTCGCAGTAGTTTCCTAACATTGTTGTTGTACCACGGTGGGTTTTTCCCGTCCCTCACAGTTTTACTCGGCACGTACCTGTCTAAAACGCATTTTACGATTGCCTTGAACTTTTTCCATAAACACTCAACATTGTCAGTGTCGGAACAGAAATTTTCGTTTTCATCTGTTAGGTAGTCTGAAATCTGCCTTCTATTACTCTTGCTAAACAGATAAACCTTCCTCCCTTTTTTTATATTCCTATTAACTTCCATATTCAGGGATGCTGCAACGGCCTTATGATCACTGATTCCCTGTTCTGTACATACAGATTCGAAAAGTTCGGGTCTGTTTGTTATCAGTAGGTCCAATATGTTATCTCCACGAGTCGGTTCCCTGTTTAATTGCTCGAGGTAATTTTCGGATAGTGCACTCAGTATAATGTCACTCGATGCTCTGTCCCTACCACCCGTCCTAAACATCTGAGTGTCCCAGTCTATATCTGGTAAATTGAAATCTCCACCTAAGACTATAACATGCTGAGAAAATTTATGTGAAATGTATTCCAAATTTTCTCTCAGTTGTTCTGCCACTAATGCTGCTGAGTCGGGAGGTCGGTAAAAGGAGCCAATTATTAACCTAGTTCGGTTGTTTAGTGTAACCTCCACCCATAATAATTCACAGGAACTATCCACTTCTACTTCACTACAGGATAAACTACTACTAACAGCGATGAACACTCCACCACCGGTTGCATGCAATCTATCCTTTCTAAACACCGTCTGTACCTTTGTAAAAATTTCGGCAGAATTTATCTCTGGCTTAAGCCAGCTTTCTGTACCTATAACGATTTCAGCTTCGGTGCTTTCTATCAGCGCTTGAAGTTCCGGTACTTTACCAACGCAGCTTCGACAGTTGACAATTACAATACCGATTGCTGCTTGGTCCCCGCATGTCCTGACTTTGCCCCGCACCCGTTGAGGCTGTTGCCCTTTCTGTACTTGCCCAAGGCCATCTAACCTAAAAAACCGCCCAGCCCACGCCACACAACCCCTGCTACCCGTGTAGCCGCTTGTTGCGTGTAGTGGACTCCTGACCTATCCAGCGGAACCCGAAACCCCACCACCCTATGGCGCAAGTCGAGGAATCTGCAGCCCACACGGTCGCAGAACCGTCTCAGCCTCTGATTCAGACCCTCCACTCGGCTCTGTACCAAATGTCCGCAGTCAGTCCTGTCGACGATGCTGCAGATGGTGAGCTCTGCTTTCATCCCGCTAGCGAGACTGGCAGTCTTCACCAAATCAGATAGCCGCCGGAAGCCAGAGAGGATTTCCTCCGATCCATAGCGACACACATCATTGGTGCCGACATGAGCGACCACCTGCAGATGGGTGCACCCTGTACCCTTCATGGCATCCGGAAGGACCCTTTCCACATCTGGAATGACTGCCCCCGGTATGCACACGGAGTGCACATTGGTTTTCTTCCCCTCTCTTGCTGCCATTTCCCTAAGGGGCCCCATTACGCGCCTGACGTTGGAGCTCCCAACTACCAGTAAGCCCACCCTCTGCGACTGCCCGGATCTTGCAGACTGAGGGGCAACCTCTGGAACAGGACAAGCAGCCATGTCAGGCCGAAGATCAGTATCAGCCTGAGACAGAGCCTGAAACCGGTTCGTCAGACAAACTGGAGAGGCTTTCCGTTCAGCCCTCCGGAATGTCTTTCGCCCCCTGCCACACCTTGAAACGACCTCCCACTCAACCACAGGTGAGGGATCAGCCTCAATGCGGGCAGTATCCCGGGCAACCACAGTCGTAGTCCGATCAGGGGATGCGTGGGACGAGCTGGCCGTCCCCGACAAACCCCCCATCCCGACCCCCACAGTGATGCCCATTGGCAACAGCCTCAAGCTGTGTGACCGAAGCCAACACTGCCTGAAGCTGGGAGCGAAGGGATGCCAACTCAGCCTGCATCCGAACACAGCAGTTGCAGTCCCTATCTATGCTGTCTCCTTTACCGGTGAACCACTCTTTACTAAAATCTCCCAATACACCGAATTCGACCATTCGTCTTTCCTACCACAGTTCCCACACGTTCGTTCCATTTCATATCGCTTTGCAACGTTATACCCAGATATTTTAACGACTTGATTGTCAAGCCGGGTGCTAGTAATACTGTATCCGAACGTTACGGGTTGGTTCTTCCTACTCATTGGCATTAACTTACATTTTTCCACATTTAGAGTGAAACGTCCCCTTTGAAAAATTATGAATGACTGTGTTGGTAAACCTCGTACGTTATTTGATTTTCAAATAGCTGCGCAAAACTAAACGTACTCAGACATTTCTCTCTTTACGTATTCTGATCATCACTAAACTGACACACAATATTTTTAGCGCAACGCAATCTGACTTTCAATAATCCCCACAAAAGAAGGGCCCTGACTAACAATCACCCATACCTTTCATGAATCACTTACCTCACAAAAATCTTCGTTACTCGAACTACTGCAATACAGCGAGCGCCAATACTGCCAGCTCAATAAAAGATTCTAACTACTGAAGGCAGTAACTACTGATAGGCATAGTTAGCAAATGAAACATTTTGATAGAGAACAAACAATATACAGGGTGATTCAAAAAGAACACCACAACTTTAAAAATGTGTATTTAATGAAAGAAACATAATATAACCTTCTGTTATACATCATTACAAAGAGTATTTAAAAAGGTTTTTTTCACTCAAAAACAAGTTCAGAGATGTTCAATATGGCCCCCTCCAGACACTCGAGCAATATCAACCCGATACTCCAACTCGTTCCACACTCTCTGTAGCATATGAGGCGTAACAGTTTGGATAGCTGCTGTTATTTCTCGTTTCAAATCATCAATGGTGGCTGGGAGAGGTGGCCGAAACACCATATCCTTAACATACCCCCATAAGAAAAAATCGCAGGGGGTAAGATCAGGGCTTCTTGGAGGCCAGTGATGAAGTGCTCTGTCACGGGCTGCCTGGCGGCCGATCCATCGCCTCGGGTAGTTGCCGTTCAGGTAGTTACGGACAGATAAGTGCCAATGTGGTGGCGCTCCATCCTGCTGAAATATGATTTGTTGTGCTTCTTGTTCGAGCTGAGGGAACAGCCAATTCTCTAACATCTCCAGATACTGTAGTCCAGTTACAGTAGCACCTTCGAAGAAAAAGGGACCAAAAACTTTATTGGCTGAAATGGCACAGAAAACGTTCACCTTAGGCGAGTCACGTTCATACTGAGTTGTTTCCCGCGGATTCTCAGTGCCCCATATAAAGACATTGTGACGGTTGACTTTCCCGTTAGTGTGGAAAGTTGCTTCATCACTAAACACAATCTTTGAAACGAAAGATTCATCTGTTTCCATTTGAGCAAGGATAAAGTCACAGAAATCGATTCTTTTAATCTTATCAGCTGCAGACAGTGTTTGAACCAATTTCAGACGATAAGGTTTCATAACTAACCTTTTTCGTAGGACTCTCCATACAGTTGATTGTGGAATTTGCAGCTCTCTGCTAGCTCTGCGAGTCGATTTTCCTGGGCTGCGAACAAATGCTTGCTGGATGCGTGCTACATTTTCATCACTCGTTCTTGGCCGTCCAGAACTTTTCCCTTTGCACAAACACCCATTCTCTGTAAACTGTTTATACCAACGTTTAATACACCATCTATCAGGAGGTTTAACACCATACTTCGTTCGAAATGCACGCTGAACAACTGTCGTCGATTCACTTCTGCCGTACTCAATAACACAAAAAGCTTTCTGTTGAGCGGTCGCCATCTTAGCATCAACTGACGCTGACGCCTAGTCAACAGCGCCTCAAGCGAACAAATGTACAACTAAATGAAACTTTATAGCTCCCTTAATTCGCCGACAGATAGTGCTTAGCTCTGCCTTTTGTCGTTGCAGAGTTTTAAATTCCTAAAGTTGTGGTATTCTTTTTGAATCACCCTGTATTTACCTTAATAGCGTTCAAAAGTCATTATATATATATATATATATATATATATATATATATATATATGTGTGTGTGTGTGTGAGACATCAAATTAAACAATTTCTTTTTGCTGACGGACACACGTCCAGATTGTCCACTCAAAACTCTGGCATCTCTGTCTCCACATCCACCACTGCTGGCGGCTCACCTCCAACAGTCTATCAGAAACACTCACAAAGCCACAGTTGCCATAATAACATTATGATGGTTAGTACCCGTGTCTATACTGACATTGTCGATAAAGTCCGGCCAGTTGGAAGCTACGAGGTCTAAGATATTACCACTGCGTGCGGGCTGCCGAGCTAGCTGCTCAAGACAGTTTTCAGGAATCTGTTTCAAAGTATTCCGTATGTTCAGATGTTCAAATGTGTGTGTATTGCTAAGGGACCAAACTGCTGAGGTCATCGGTCCATAGACTTACACACTACTTAAACTAACTTACGCTTAGGACAACCAGCACACACATCCATGGCCGTGGGAGGACTCGAACCTCCGGCGGGAGGGACCGCGCGATTCGTGCATGGCGCCTCTAACCGCACGGCCACTCCCGCGCGGCTATTCCATATGACTGTCTGTGTCCCCCGGAATGAATCCACAGACATGCCAGTCTATACTCGGTAGGTTAAAGTCGCCTCCAACTAGTATTGCATGACCTGTATTTTGCGCAACTGAACACAGACTTTCTTTGAATGACTCTAGAACTGCCATAACGGAATCGGGTGGCCGGTAAAAACATCCAACAATTAATTTGGTTTCACCTAGATTTGTTATACGCCGCAAGCCACACTCAACTTCGACCTAAATAGAGACAATATTTTTGTCAACTGCAATGAAGACTACTCCTCCTGTAGCCCTAATCTGTCTTCGCGATATACGTTCCATGACTCACTAAACATCCCAGAACCTTCTACTTCAGGTTACAGCCAGCTCTCGGTCCCAATAATAATTTGACCGCGAGAACTTTCCTGGAGAGCAGTAAATTCGCGAACTTTATCGCGAATACTTGCAAGCTTCTTACTTTAAATTACTATCAAGACTTCAATGAAAATGGCAAAGGTAATGTTAATCGGAACACTGGGAAGGGTTGTGGTCTAAATAACAATAGACTTATTCATTCTTAACATCACAAGACAAAAAAGATGGCTAAAGAAACGGCACACAATCATTTTTTTATTGGACAAACGCTTTGAGTGATATGTGGTCTATGGTGAACACAGTGATAGGGTGGGGATCAACACACGACGCTAACCAAAACTAATCGCTTAGCCTGACTTCATACATGTGAATCCGTGGTATGGCCCAAAAACTACTCTACTATCAAGTATCTAAACTATTCCATGAAGAAAAATATGATTCGAAAGAACGCCGTAGAAGTGAATACTTTACGCTCCTACTGCTCAGGGCGGCACGCCACGATGCATTCGGCGAATGGAGGCATGGACGGCAGCAATCTGTTGTTAATGGCGGCGCGCCCGAAAAAAAATGCAAGTACGCCGTCTCGCGTTCGGCTAATTCGGAACGGAAGTACTTCCCTGTGGGCTTCTGAAACCCCAGTGGATTCCAGTATGCAGGTGGACCCGTTTGCTGGTCTGCCAAACCAATTTGACTCCGTGCCACGACTATGTGCGACGGAATATGTCAAATGTTCAGACGGCCAACTCAAAACAAATAAGTACACCCATGCATCACTCGTTGTGTGCGTGATGCTAGAAGTAATATCTCTGACGGTTCAGATGGCGGCTGGCACAGGCTCTAAGTGGCACACTAGCAAAGGACAAAAGTCCCACCGTTTAGATAAGGACTTGACGGTTCTTTACTAGCGAAGTGCAGTACAAGAGTGACCACTTCTCTGTCTGTCAACTTTCCTCGCCAGCTCGGTAGCCCAGCACATTTACATCTTAGACTACTCCCACATTAGCCCAAGCCAATCACGAGTTGGAGTGTGGGACTCGAAGCTGGGAGACCGCCCCTTGCTCTGCATACACAGATTTGACCAATCAGCGACTTTAAAAATTAATTGGGAGAAAAAGAAAAAAGATGCAGCTTCGCGGCCTCCTTCCCACGCGTTTACACCGTGTCTTTTGCTAAAAGTGTGAACACCGTGTCTTTTGCTAAAAGTGTGACCTGGATGGAACCACGGCCCTCAATAAAAAGATCGTTATCTCCCCTGCTGCGTCCATTCCGAACTTTCCAAAGAACGGCCATAAACTCGCTAAAAGCCACGTGCCTTCACAAATATGTTTTGCAGCAGAGTCTGGACGTCTGGGCGCGACTGACCTGTCCCACGGAAATTCGCATAAACACACAGTCGTCTCATCAGCTTCCTACCTAACAAGTGCCCATCCTCTGCTTTATTGCTGGTCATCAAGGCATTGCCCATAGCAGCGGCGACTCCTTGGTGCTAGTCAGCCTACATGGACGCGGCCGCCGACCGAACGGCGCCAACCAACGTGTCTGCACAATGAGACCATGGAGCTGGGCAGTCCGACAATGTTTTCACCCGGGTTCCGTAGGAAAAACGTTCCCATCAGCCCTCAGCCGCCGATGCTTTTACTGCAGTCGTTTAAATCGGCACCCTCTTCCTTTGAATGCAGGTAAAGCTTACCACTTTTCTGTCACTAGAGCACACAAGCAAGATCTTTAACTACTGCGAACCATTTCAGCACATTGACACGTAGAAGTAGGTGTAATTAGATGAATGACGAGCTCTAAATTCACTTAGCGAAGGTTTACTCAGCACTTACACATACAAGAGCGCAGAGCGAACTGCCTCCGGCCAGAAAACATACAGTATATATACAGCTACAGAACATTACAGTACAATGATTCTTGACATTTGTGGATACTTCTAGAATGTACTCGAACCGAAAACATAATTAAAATTTTACAGTCCAGGTGAGTTTTGAACTCACGTCCTTCCATGCAACAGTTTTTTTTTTTTTTTTTTAATCTCATTTTGTTCGCTTTTGTTCGTTGCATCTGCTCTTCCCGGACGTCATAAGACATCCGTTTACGTTCGTTTTTGATCTATTAACTCATTTTTTTTATTACAGAGGGCAGCTAACCCTCTGACCGAACACGCTGAGCTACCGTGCCGGCTTTTTTTTTCCGTGATTGTTCGTTGCACATGGTCGAAGCGGACGTCACGTGACATCCGTTGAAGTTCGTTGCTCATCCATCCCTCAGTCTTTTTATTACAGAGAGCACACAGCCCTCTGACCGAACACGCTGAGCTACCGTGCCGGCTAACAGTTTAGTATCATAACCACTACACCGCAGTGCTACTCAGCCTCTGCAGCGATAATATGAATGAAGTCAGATCATATCCAGTATAGCAACCAAGCAATAAAGCTCAACTTCCCTAAGAACATTGCACAGCATAACACCATATCAGAAGTGAGAGTGCCTTGTAATCTTTCATACTTCACACACAAAATTTTGACAGTCGAAGTGTCTTTACTCTGAACGCTGTTTGACTTCCCTTGCTGCGTATCTACTGGTGAGTGTTCATCAGAGCACCTCAAACTACCGTCTAGCCTGAAAGACCCTCATGTGCACTCTACAAGTGCTCTGCTACCCGAGTAGCTGCTTTCTTTGTGTAGTGCAACCCTGACCTATCAAGGGGGGTGCAACAAATCCCCCACACGATAGCACAGATCTAGATATCTGCAGCCAAGCCTGTATCAACTGAGGATGACCTCAGAACCCATGCAACAAGCGTCTTTGATGCCAACATGTGCCACAAATTGCAAACGACTGCACTCTGAACGCTCGATTCCGCTGGCAAGGCCACCTCCACATCCCGGGTGAGGCCTCCCGGCAGACATACCGAGTGCACATTGGTTTTCTTTCCAGCCCTGAACGCGATCTGCCAGAGGGGCTCCGTAACACGCCTAACGTCGGAGCTCCCTAGTTAACCCCTCCCCCCGTGTGCCTGCTCAGACCCTGCTGGAGAGGCCACATGCCCACTTACAGGGCGAATGGGCTAGGTCAGGCGGCCGGTCACCTCATTGGTCCTCCGCCTCAAGCGACGCAAACATGTTACCACCCGCCACTCACCCTGCTATGAGGGCGGATCCACCGTGTCGGGTACATCAGGAAGTGCCTCTGATGCAGAGCACTTGGGCAAAACAAGCGACAACTGAGGTGTCCCATGTGATAAGCCAGATTCTCCGCCACCCCTACACCCCAATGTAGCAGCCGGAAGGTGACTGTCAGTAGCCAAGAGGCATTCAGTTGTTCAAGAACTGCGGCCAGCTCCTCCTGCATCACCACACAGCATTCAGACACGCTAACCAACCTAGCAAGACTAACTGAAGAGATAAACTATAAAAGCAGGCAGAATCCTAGAGATGCAACTTGCTACCATCCTGACGTGTCACCACTGGACGCTGATGCGTTAATGCGTTCTGTAGCTGGCTTTTCAGTGAAAAACCATTGCGCAAAAAACTGAATACATTCTCCCTCACAAAAACACTTGGTTGAACCTCCTAACACAGAAAAGCACGCACGAAATTTAATAAATGAATAAAAGGAAAAGTTCGTCAACTGTCTCGTAACGTGTAGGAGCAACCTTCTGTTTAATGACCCCCCACAGTGCATTGCCGCAATATGACAGAGCAGGACTTCTCGATGGCCACTCCGAACGTGCAGGCAAGTGGACAGAACCACCTAGGAGCAATAGGTACCTTATTTCAGTTTCTATAATAAAAGGCGTGTACCCATGGTCCAGGGGGCGTTGCCTGCCGGCCGCGCTGTGGTGCGCGCGCCTGTTTGTTTACGCCGGAGCAGCTTCGCGTGTGCGGTGTTGTGAGTCTAGAACGAGATGGCACACTCGTACAGAAAAACGACTTTGAAGTTCAGTTGTGCGAACGACTATACACGACCAAAGGCACACGAGATTGAACGTTTCTTCAGAGAAGAGGTAAAAATCGATCCACAGGAAATCGTGGGAATCAATTTATCGCTCGTTTCAAGCGTCGTCTATGTCAAGCTTGTTGACGAGGCTGCTTGCGAAAGACTTCTACAACGATCACCGAACGGGTATCGTTTCTGTCATGCCGACGGGAATGTTGGTGCGGTTACAGTCGATCACGCGGGAATGGGGATCCGCACTGTACGAGTCTTCGAACTTCCGTTTGAGGTCCCGTCTGAACTTGTTACCGACGCCTTTCGACCATACGGTACAGTTCTATCCCATGTGGCCGAAAAATGGACGAGTTTTACTACGTACCCCGTTTTAAATGGGGTGAGACAAATACGGATAGAACTGCGAAAGCACGTTCCCTCTTATTTGTACATAGGAGGTTGTCGAGCGATTATAATCTATGATGGGCAACCTCGCACTTGCTCGGGGTGCGGGAAAGAAGGTCACGTCCGCTCGGAATGTCTCCAGCGACGTTTAGTGCAAACTCCACGGGATGACGTTCAGGCGCCACAACAGACGACTGTCTTACCGTTGACCTTTGTGGAAGCCCTGAGAGGCGACGTGAGGGAGATTTCCGATGGGCACCAGCAGCTGCCCCCTATAGAGAACATGGACATCAACGGACTGGAACTCCGACCACCGGTTCCACCACAGCAGACACAGGACACCACACAAGAGATGCAGCTGACGGCTGCTCCAGGCTCATCCGTGGTGGCTGCCAGTGCTTCCACCGGGAGCGTGATAGGCCAGGCCCAAGACAGAGGATACGCAACCCAAACAGCCGATGCGGAAGCAAGGCAACGGAAACAGCGTTCGCCGAAGAGAAGAAAGAAGCATCGACTGACTTCTGCTGACGATAGCCATAGTCCCGAGGGGACAGTGGACGACAACGACAATATCGACCTGAGACCAGTGGATTCAACAGATACCGAGATGACGATGCAGGAACTACACAGCGACGATAACTTGAACTCTCCTTCTGGTGACCGGAAGGCGGAAGTGGAGATGACAACTGTCCAACATCAGAGCGATGACAACGTTGCCTCCCATCCTTCGACCAGTTCCGGAAATATGCTGGGGGACTGGGCGCAAGAAATGGACCAACAGGAACAGGATGAAAATACGAACGCGACCATTGAGGACAGTCCTGGCCAGAGGCCGGGAGGGGTCGGGAAATGTTGAACAACTTAGTGTATTGAGGAGCGCCAGGGGTGCAGATAGACGCTTAATGACACCGCTCTACAACTGATGAACACAAGCCAGGCGTACCGCATTGCCACGATAAACATTAATGGCATACGGACACCGCTTAAAATTCAAATGCTGAAAGATATGTTACGCGCTGCGGACGTGGATATTGTACTCCTACAAGAAGTGCGTTTCACATCGCCGCCAGAGTTCTACGGTTACGAGGCACATTATTCAGTGCACGATGGAAGTGGATGCGGGAAGGAATAGGAGTGGAGGACGTCAGGTCTCTCCCTTCGGCACGTGGCATAGCGATCACTGTCGACGGCGTTCGTTTCATCAATTTATACGCACCATCTGGCTCCACAAAACGAAGAGAAAGGGCGACTTTTTACACCGAAGAGATAGCACCGTTGTTCGCTGGACGCTATGATAATTATATAGTAGTACCTCATTATGTGCCATGCATGGAACTGCGTGCGTTGATTACCGAAATGGCGCTTCTGGATACCTGGGAACTGCAGCATGGTGACAGACCGGGTTATACGTTTGTCACGGGACACTCGGCGAGTAGACTTGATATAGTGTATGTGGCACGAGCTCTACGGACGGCGATACTGGATGCCGAAATCTGGCCAGCGGCTTTTACGGATCATATGGCGTACGTCTGTACGATTTCACTAACGCTTCAGAAGATATGGCGGAGTAAGGGTCACTGGAAAATGAATTGTGCACTTTTACGTGACACTGAATGTCACCGGTCGATAGAGGCGGCCTGGGAGACCTGCGTTCGCCGCCAAAAAGCATACACCTCGGTTCTCCAGTGGTGGATTAAATGCGCAAAACCAACGTTACGGAGAACGTTGATACGATACGGGCAGGACAAATCGCAGTGGAACCGCACGACGGCTGATTTTTATTTTACAGCCCTGAGGGAGCTGATGACCCAACAACCATCGCCGGAAAGGCACACGGCCATGCGCAGAATAAAAGCCAAGTTATTACAGCTGACAGACTAAGAATGGAAGGTAAAATGGTCCGGGCGAGATTGGCGGACACAGTTGCTGCCGAAACCCCCTCCATGCACCACGTGGTACGTGAACGCCAACGACGACGCAGGACATTGATCAGGGAACTAATCTCTGAAACTGGCCAGCAAGTTGTGCACCAGCGTGATATTGCGCATGTGTTTACCGACTATTTCCGCCAGTTATATGGACCTGTACATGTGAACCACGAGACACTACATGATGTCATCTCGGAAATGCCAGATAGAGGACCACCACTGGATGCAGGGACTTTCATCACAGCGATAACAGAGGACGAGCTGACAGACGCAATTGCCAGGGGGGCTCCGAACAAGTCCCCAGGACAGGACGGCTTCCCAATTGAATTTTACCGCGCCTTTGCATACCTCATGGGACGGACCTGGATTCAGATGTACAAAGAACTCCTGTTACCGCAGACTGAGATACCTGCCGAATTCACGGAGGGTATCATCTCTCCAATACCCAAACCACGCGGTGGCAGAAATCCAGGAGATTATAGACCACTCACTCTCTTGAACTGCGACTATAAGATTTTCGCGCGCATCCTTGGGGCTCGCCTGCGGTCTTCACTTTCTGATAGACTCCTCATAGATCAAACTTGCCTCGGCGGTAAGAGTAACGTACATACGGCGCTCGGTGACTACCGAGATATCATCGCATTAGCAGCGGCATGCCGAGTGCGTGGGGCACTCTTCGCTATTGACTTCGATCATGCGTTCGACAGAGTGGATCATACCTTTTTGCATGCGGTGATTGGCAGTTTGGGAATCCCACAGGCCTTCATCCTAGTGATCATGCGACTGTTACACGGCGTACGATCAAAGGTCTCGGTGAATGGGCGGGGCACTGACTACATTGTTATTTCAAAGTCAGTTCGTCAAGGTTGCTGACGATGTGATGCTGGTGGCACGGACAGGCGAAGAAGTACGTACGGCGTTGGCATGGATACAGCGATACGGGATGGCGGCAGGAAGCGTGCTTAATCTACAAAAATCACGCTGCATGAATGTCGGTCGAGGATTACAACCGGGGGAGGAAGGCCCGCTCATCTTAGTTAAGACCATAAAATGCCTAGGTATTACGTTCCACACGGATGTGCAGCGGACAGCAGCGGATAACTACCGACGCATATTGAAGCTGATGCGGACAATGGTGCTGTTACAGAAATTAAGAGCGTTGGATATGATTCAGAGGGTGACCTATGTTAACGTATACCTAGCACCGAGACTCACTCACGTAGCGCATGTCCTGCCTTTAACGCGCACAATGGCATCACGGATACAAGCAACTTTCGGAACCTACGTGAGTGTGGGACACCTGTTTGAGATCCGATACACAACGCTTACGCTAGCACCTGGAGAGGGTGGACTTGGTCTAATGAACGTATATGAAAAGGCACGGGCGTTATTCGTCAGTACGATTTTCCGACAGTGGCGCGGTCAATTTCGCAACATCTCAGGTGCGTTGGCCGATGTACTAGCGCCCACTCAATGCTGCCCCCAGTCAATGTGGGCCATATTTCACCGAAGCTGTCACATTTCAAGTCTTTTTTTTTTTTTGGAGCTTAGCTATGTCAGAGATTCCTTCCCAACAACACGACTACCGACGACGCGAGACATACACCAACTCTTACTGCGCCGGTGCCCCAGGAATACCCTGGAAAGGAAGTACACAGACAAGAACTGGCGACAGATATGGCGCGTTATAAGGAACGTTTACCTCCCAACGTCGGTACGCTCAACATGGTATGTGGTGACAAATAGGAAGTTCGCAACGAATCAACGGCGGCACGCGATTCATTTGGCAGACACTCCACTGTGTTTAGGCTGCGCAACAGTAGACACTGATGAACATCGTTTAGCATGTAGTGGGACGGCTCCAGTGTGGCACTTGGCACAACAGATATTGGCGTTCCTGTTACGCTCCGCCCCTCACACAATTTCATCAGACACACTTTTTTTCCCCCAAGAATCTTATTTCCCGGTCCAAAAAACCAATGCAGTGACATGGGTGCGGGGAATGGTGGTGGGCTACGTGTATAACGAATCGGAAAAGAACAAAATTGATTTTTGGCATTTTCTCCTGGATGGACACACGAAGCTGTAACAGCATAAGAAATATAGGCCAGACTTCGCTAATTACTTGCGACTTACATTTACCGACCCACCGGCCAGATGGGGTGTGACGGGTGAGAGATGAGATAGACGAAGAAGCCGAGATAGACATCGATCACACTTACGGACCATTAGTTAATTTCGAAAGGACGACCCAGTCTTACACCAACGTCTGGAGAACGAGTCGATAGATGGCTCTCTTGCTCTATCGAACGTCGGGTCGTGAGCAGGTGTCGCCCCCGACACGAATTTCATTTCATTGCTACAGGAGCATGTTTCTTTTGTATTTGTACTATCCGCAATGTCTTCATGTCTTTCATTTGGGCATTTTCAGTTTTATTCATTTCCTTAATTAATTAATTTTCTAATAAGCCACTATTTGTCAACATATGGACTTTGTAGACACTATTTATGCGATAGTACAACAAAATGTATGTCAGCAAAGTTGGTAAGCCTGACATTGGATACAAAAAAAAAATAAAATAAAAAAAAATAAAAAAGTGGTTCCCTTGAAAAAAAATTAAAAAATAATAATAAAAAGAAAAGAAGGTGGTAATCGTCGTGCATTCTGAACTTGTGGTCGCATGTTCGCGCCCAGTGCATTTTTTTTAACCACATGTCGGTCTAAAGAAAAAAAAGGGTAGCGTCTTTGGTTCATAATCAAAACGTCTTCGGTCCCGGGTTCGATCCCCGCCACTGCCTAAATTTTGATAAATAATCAGCATTGGCGGCCGAAGACTTCCGGCATAAGAAGTCAGCCGATACTGCCAACGGCCTTGTCAAAGAGGGCGGAGGAGCGGATAGAGGTTCAGGGCACTCTCTTGTCCGAGGGGTGGGAAATTGCCATTAAAGGCGGAAGAATCATCAATGATCAACGACATGAGGATGCAGAAGGCAATGGAAACCACTGCATTAAAGACACGTAACGTGTATTCACAGGACATGTGGCCTGTATTTGAAGAAGTGTCATGATGATCTCTCCATTGGCAAAAGATTCCGGAATAGTCCCCCATTCGGATCTCCGGGAGGGGACTGCCAAGGGAGAGGTTACCATGAGAAAAAGATTGAATAATCAACGAAAGGATAACGTTCTACGAGTCGGGGCGTGGAATGTCAGAAGCTTGAACGGGGTAGGGAAACTAGAAAATCTGAAAAGGGAAATGCAAAGGCTCAATCTAGATATAGTAGGGGTCAGTGAAGTGAAGTGGAAGGAAGACAAGGATTTCTGGTCAGATGAGTATCGGGTAATATCAACAGCAGCAGAAAATGGTATAACAGGTGTAGGATTCGTTATGAAGAGGAAGGTAGGGCAGAGGGTGTGTTACTGTGAACAGTTCAGTGACCGGGTTGTTCTAATCAGAATCGACAGCAGACCAACACCGACAACGATAGTTCAGGTATACATGCCGACGTCGCAAGCTGAAGATGAACAGATAGAGAAAGTGTATGAGGATATTGAAAGGGTAATGCAGTATGTAAAGGGGGACGAAAATCTAATAGTCATGGGCGACTGGAATGCAGTTGTAGGGGAACGAGTAGAAGAAAAGATTACAGGAGAATATGGGCTTGGGACAAGGAATGAAAGAAGAGAAAGACTAATTGAGTTATGTGACAAGTTTCAGTTAGTAATAGCGAATAGCCTGTTCAAGAATCACAAGAGGAGGAGGTATACTTGGAAAAGGCCGGGAGATACGGGAAGATTTCAATTAGAGTACATCATGGTCAGACAGAGATTCCGAAATCAGATACTGGATTGTAACGCGTACCCAGGAGCAGATATAGACTCAGATCACAATATAGTAGTGATGAAGAGTAGGCTGAAGTTCAAGACATTAGTCAGGAAGAATCAATACGCAAAGAAGTGGGATACGGAAGTACTATGGAATGACGAGATGCGTTTGAAGTTCTCTAACGCTATAGATACAGCAATAAGGAATAGCGCAGTAGGCAGTACAGTTGAAGAGAAATGGACACCTCTAAAAAGGGCCATCACAGAAGTTGGGAAGGAAAACATAGGTACAAAGAAGGTAGCTGCGAAGAAACCATGGGTAACAGAAGAAATACTTCAGTTGATTGATAAAAGGAGGAAGTACATACATGTTCCGGGAAAATCAGGAATACAGAAATACAAGTCGCTGAGGAATGAAATAAATAGGAAGTGCAGGGAAGCTAAGACGAAATGGCTGCAGGAAAAATGTGAAGGCATCGAAAAAGATATGATTGTCGGAAGGACAGACTCGGCATACAGGAAAGTCAAAACAACCTTTGGTGACCTTAATAGCAACGGTGGTAACGTTAAGAGTGAAACGGGAATTCCACTGTTAAATGCAGAGGAGAGAGCAGATAGGTGGAAAGAATACATTGAAAGCCTCTATGAGGGTGAAGATTTGTCTGATGTGATAGAAGAAGAAACAGGAGTCGTTTTAGAAGAGATAGGGGATCCAGTATTAGAATCGGAATTTAAAAGAGCTTTGGAGGACTTATGGTCAAATAAGGCAGAAGGGATAGATAACATTCCATCAGATTTTCTAAAATCATTGGGGGAAGTAGCAACAAAACGACTATTCACGTTGGTGTGTAGAATATATGAGTCTAGCAATATACCATCTGACTTTCGGAAAAGCATCATCCACACAATACCGAAGACGGAAAGAGCTGACAAGTGCGAGAATTATCGCACAATCAGCTTAACAGCTCATGCATCGAAGCTGCGTACAACAATAATATACAGAAGAATGGATAAGAAAGTTGAGAATGCGCTAGGTGACGATCAGTTTGGCTTTAGGAAAAGTAAAGGGACGAGAGAGGCAATTCTGACGTTACGGCTGATAATGGAAGCAAGGCTAAAGAAAAATCAAGACATTTTCATAGGATTTGTCGACCTGGAAAAAGCGTTCAACAATATAAAATGGTGCAAGCTGTTGGAGATTCTGAAAGAAGTAGGGGTAAGCTATAGGGAGAGACGGGTCATATACAATATGTATCACAACCAAGAGGGAATAATAAGAGTGGACGATCAAGAACGAAGTGCTCGTATTAAGAAGCGTGTAAGACAAGGCTGTAGCCTTTCGCCCCTACTCTTCAATCTGTACATCGAGGAAGCAATGATGGAAATAAAAGAAAGGTTCAGGAGTGGAATTAAAATACAAGGTGAAAGGATATCAATGATACGATTCGCTGATGACATTGCTATCCTGAGTGAAAGTGAAGAAGAATTAAATGATCTGCTGAACGGAATGAACAGTCTAATGAGTACACAGTATGGTTTGAGAGTAAATCGGAGAAAGACGAAGGTAATGAGAAGTCGTAGAAATGAGAACAGCGAGAAACTTAACATCAGGATTGATGGTCACGAAGTCAATGAAGTTAAGGAATTCTGCTACCTAGGCAGTAAAATTACAAATGACGGACGGAGCAAGGAGGACATCAGAAGCAGACTCGGTATGGCAAAAAAGCATTTCTGGCCAAGAGAAGTCTACTAATGTCAAATACTGGCCTTAATTTGAGGAAGAAATTTCTGAGGATGTACGTCTGGAGTACAGCATTGTATGGTAGTGAAACATGGACTGTGGGAAAACCGGGACAGAAGAGAATCGAATCATTTGAGATGTGGTGCTATAGACGAATGTTGGAAATTAGGTGGACTGATAAGGTAAGGAATGAGGTTCTACGCAGAATCGGAGAGGAAAGGAATATGTGGAAAACACTGATAAGGAGAAGGGACAGGATGATAGGACATCTGTTAAGACATGAGGGAATGACTTCCATGGTACTAGAGGGAGCTGTAGAGGGCAAAAACTGTAGAGGAAGACAGAGATTGGAATACGTCAAGCAAATAATTGAGGATGTAGGTTGCAAGTGCTACTCTGAGATGAAGAGGTTAACACAGGAAAGGAATTCGTGGCGGGCCGCATCAAACCAATCTGTAGACTGATGACAAAAAAAAAAAAAAAATAATAATAATAAAATGTTAGATCACCAGTCACTTTGATTTTTGCACTCACTCCTTGGCCTTTAAGCCGTACAGCGACGGACTCACATTAATTTTATTTTACGATGAGTCCCGGTCCTCACTACAAATGGCATATTAGAAGTGAAATACGACCTATTCATGTCCCGGTTGCCCACCTCGTTTACTTGAAAGGTGCGGTAAGCAATGATATTTCTACTACTGAAAGTCTCCAGTCCTGCAACAGTTTCACTGTAGCTCCAGGATACCGCAGAACAGCAGCAGCTGGCCAATCATTGAGCTGTACCTTTCTGTACCAGTGTAAAATTCAGAACTGCCCCAGTGTAAAATTCAGAACACATCCACAAAACATGGATGGCCCTTGCTGAACAACTTGCGTTCCAATATTATTATTTGTCGTAACTACTACATTGCCAATGGCTAGGCCGGCCGAAGTGGCCGTGCGGTTAAAGGCGCTGCAGTCTGGAACCGCAAGACCGCTACGGTCGCAGGTTCGAATCCTGCCCCGGGCATGGATGTGTGTGATGTCCTTAGGTTAGTTAGGTTTAACTAGTTCTAAGTTCTAGGGGACTAATGACCTCAGCAGTTGAGTCCCATAGTGCTCAGAGCCATTGCCAATGGCCTTATAGACCGTCAGGCGAGAACGTACTTCGTTCTAACTGCCATATGTCTCACTGCAGCGTCAAGGTGGAGGAGACCTCGGAAGAGGAGTGCCCGTCTTATACCTCGGGTATATGGATTGAGGACACGGATGAGGATGGAATGACTGGTTCGCCGCTTTGCTCCTCGTCTAAGAAAAATTGAAGAGGGCCGCCGAATTCGGTAGAGGACCAAGTATATGATCACTCGCTTTCTGGCAACAGTGAAGCCAATGTTAGTGTTTGTGAAGAGGTTCCATCACAATTGTCTCATGACATTTAAGCATGGTGATAGTGACCAAGATAATTCATTCCAGACGGTTCCAAATATTAAATACAACCGACATGACACCTGCATATAGTTATTTTTATTGTAATTATTATGGAGTTACAGTTTCGAAAGTATGGCTTACATTTCATAGTTTTAATCCAATGATTGTAATGGAAGACGGTAGTCATGAAGACGTTGACGGTGATGAGCCGAATGCTGATCCGAAGACAAACTAACACGGTAAGATCTAGGTGTTCCATTTTTTTCGCGCGCTGTACGAGATGGAATAACAAGTAATTATTGTGAAGGTGGTTCGATGAACCCTCTACCAGGCACTTAAATGTGATTTGCAGAGTAGCCATGTAGATGTAGATGTTAACGTGAGCGATTAGTCTGATAATTAACTTGTCGGTTGGAAACCGATAACTCTGCTATTTATATAAACATGTAGCACTATAAAAATTGGCTGGCTGCTTTTACCTTCTCTGCAAGAATCAACCCGTATTTTGTACACAGCCAAGTGTTCAGAACGTCAGTTTTCGAAACAATAGCATATAGTGAGCAGCTCTGTTACACTTTCGTTTTAAGTATATAGATTTATTACTTTTTTCAGGTTCGGAGGGTTCTGATTCTGCAGCTCTATGTTCAATTATTACGTCCACGACCGGTTTCGTCCTTAATTTGGTCATTTTCAGGTGGAAATCATACGAAAGTATAGCTATTTCATTTTTCAAAGCAAGATCCAACATCAAAAACATGGATTAGCTATGGGATCTCCGACAGCAAGCACACTGGCAGATATTCACGTTTATTAACTAGAAAATACATCCTCCAAGAATCGCCCTGAATTTAACACTTGTATAGCGTACTACAAACGCTGTTTTGATGTCGTTATCGTCTTATTCAGTGGTCCATAACAAGACCAAGTTGCAAATGCCCGTGGTAAAATGCATTATAATGTCAGTTTTACAGTCGAATAAGGAAGAAGACAAGAGTTTAACGTCCCGTCGACAACAAGGTCATTAGGGACGGAATAGAAGCTTGGATTAGGGAAGAGTGGGGAAGGAAATAGGCCATACCTTCTTAAAGGAACCATCCCAGAAATCGGCATTTGCCTTAAGCGATTTAGTGAAATCACGGAAAACCTAAATCCGGATAACCGAACGGGGATTTGAACCGTCATCCTCCTGAAAACAAAACCTGTTAGGTTTATACAGTCGAGCATCAGCAGGGTAACAGTATTGATTTTTTAGGTCTTTCCATTGCCATGAGTCAACTAAGACACGTTTTTGAAATTTATCAGAAACCTGTATCTTCCGACGTCATTACTCCTGCCACATCATGTAATCCTACTCAACCGAAAAAGGTCTTTGTTCGTTCTGCAAGAAACAGACTCCTCAAACTGCCACTACATGATTATTAAGTAAAAAAGGAACTGCTATCACAGCAGGATCGTTGATGAAATTCATAATTTTACGGAGTCTAAACGAGGTTCTACATAAAAACAATTTCTAACGTTTCCTTTCTATGGACAGGTCGCATACAGACTCAGCAATCTTTTCAAAGCTAACCACATCGGACAACAAATGGGAAGGAATTTTAAATTGCGGTGCAAGGAAACAACAGAAGTAGAAACAAAAAAGTACAAGAAATAGATGCACCTTCGCAGCTCACCTCGTACACGATAGTCACGAGCTGCACAGTGTCGGAGACAATCTCGTAATCCTTCATACAATGAAGAAACCGTGCTTCATGGACATATATAAAGAAATACATTGACATATATGAAGAAATAGAAATTTACGCACAAGTTAAAAAAAAATTGAAGGAAAAGATGCTCAACGAGCAATGCACATTAAGAAACACCGGTTTACTGGACATCTTGCGCCTCCTTATAGACAACTTCCCTTAAACATAATCCTCAAGTTCGTAACTGTGTCTAGCAGTTTGTAAACATACTTTGTAGGAATGTCCACGATGCGTCCAAGCTACGCTAGCGTCTTCTAGTTCCCTATATTTTAATTTTTGGACGCTAGAGGACGTAACTTGTTTCCACTCGACTTGGACGCCCAGTCCACTGCAACTCTTTTATACTTTTATTAAATCTAACAGGTCTTTTAGCCTTTTATTTGCGGAGCATAAAATCTTAAATTTCGAAAATGTGTGAATATAGTACTTCTTAACGCTAAACACGCCAATACTTTCAACGTATCGAAGTGTGCAGTTTTCATAATCCTGGGCAGATAACTTTTTAAATCTACCTGACTTTTACTTATTTTATTGTGTACTGCCTTGAGGTTCGCCGTCAGTGTTTGTTATGTGCTACGCCATCCGTCGATACCTTTTATGCTCCAGGCATACTGTGCCTTGTGTTCTTTTAATTGTCGCAGTGTATGGCTTTTTGTGTGTGCTACTTTTAAACAGTTTTTTATCTCCATTTTACAGTCACCCCGTTTTTTGTATATTGCCTTCCATGATGTTCCCCCCCTTTTTTTATATCTATGCTCACCATCTTCTCTCCTTTGTTATTTTTAAATGTCTTCTATTGTTTGTTTCTATGTCTTTCGGCTGAAGAGCATCGCATATGCTGCTGCCAGCCCGCCCCGATGGGGAATTGAAATACAATAAAGAAAAAAAATACTTATTTTATCTGACACTGCTTCTCTGTATCACAATATAAGTTACATAATCTTCCTGTACGTATTATACCTTAACAATGGCAGTTTCAGATACACTTGAAAAGCCTGACATAAAGGCCGAAATCGGTCATGGACTTAATAAATTAGCAACTGGAGTGGCTTTTCATTAACTATACAGATTTTCTATAACTCTAGAGGCGCATCTCTCAAGTCCAGCGTCTGCTAACAGGCCTACTTCATTCGGCCCTACAATATTAAGACGTACCCTAGAACAGTCGCACTGACATCCTGTAGTCGTTCTCCTCAACACACGCACTCCACTTTCCCAAAATACACGAACAAACCAAAGTATTTCGTTACCTAAGCCTAATAGTGATTTCACGTGTACTCTTCATTTAGTATCGTATCGTAGTCCAAATAACGTCTGTAGTCCTTCGAGTACACTAGCAGACATTACAAAATTATTACGGAATGCAGAGAGATGTCGGCCAGTGTAGCCACGCGGTTCTAGGCGCTTCAGTCTGGAACCGCGCGACCGCTACGGTCGCAGGTTCGAATCCTGCCTTGGGCATGGATGTGTGTGATGTCCTTATATTAGTTAGGTTTAAGTAGTTCTAAGTTCTAGGGGACTGATGACCTCAGATTTTAAGTCCCATAGTGCTCAGAGCCATTTGAACCATTTTTGCAGAGAGATGCTGTCGGATAATCCGCACCTAATGGAAACCTGGCAGAAGACGCTAAATATGACTAAACATAATGTAATGCGCGTAAATAGACACAGAGATCCGATAACATAGTCAAAGTTAGCAACCTAAAACGTAAAGTATCCAGCAGTGAATGCCAAAAAGGTCGAACGATTCTATAAAGCTAGCCTTTTGACTGGCAGCCACTAAATTAATATGTAAAGGAATAATACTAAGATAGACATCGTCGGAGAAAGTCTCTTACGAAATAATCTCTTGGTTAAAAGCTTTCTTTTCTTTCTAAAACCCAGCAGTGACATTACTTTTAATCAAAACTACTTCCAGAACCTGTGGCAATTTGCATCTGACCGCGCGGCAATAATAAATCGTCTCTCTCTCTCTCTCTCTCTCTCCCTGTCTGTCTCATCTGATAATGAAGCGATATGTTGTTTACAGACTTTAAGAAAGAAAAAAACCCTAACATCTAGGTAATTAAATTTCCTTAAAAAACCGAACGCTTGAGATCCAGACTTATTTTTAAATCGCTGTGTCCAATGAGCAACACGACTAATCTTAATTCGCTTATATACTTAGTTTCTTTCTGTCCTGAAACCTCGTCATGTGCTTCATTAACCATTTTTTTATCTTTTTCTGTTCGAGTGTTTAATATTAGCGCTTGATTTACATAAATCAATTATTGCTCGTTAAAAACTGAATTCGTTTCTATCCTCTACAATAACCTCTGAGACGTCTTTTTCTTAAATTTTTGAAAGATCCTATATTGATAGAACCTTCAAAGTCGGAAAGAGGTGCTCTAGCAAGATTAGCAGAAATGCACGTCGACGAAACGTATGAACTCATACTCAGTGACCAGGTACTTGTCTTCCGCTTCCGGGTATCTTCAACTCAGATACAAGAAAAGGTGAAAGGCCACCCTTTAAAATAACCATTATATGGGTTATCTGCAGCTGACAGGCTCGTCAGAGAAGTTGTCACGCAGTAGCGAAGGGAAGTCGTGTAATGTTACGGCCCGTTCTTCACCCACTGATCATTTATGTAGTGTGTTTTGAAGATTAAAAAACCACAAGCTCATGACAAGTCTGGAAACAGTCTAGATGCACGAAATGTCAGGCTGGAATGATGCCGCTTGTCGAGATATTCTGGTTCACTGTGTATAGTTCGCTGCACGCACATAAAAGAGTGGCGTCAGAAGCGTTGTGCCCTTGTGTTTCTTCCTCTGACGTGAAGTTCATAGCGAGTCACAGAATTTTTCTTTAAAGTACCCACTGGCAGTAAGATAATGCCTTTTAAGGTAAACAGATTTCTTCCTTCATATACTCATTTCATTCGAAATGGGTTGAGCAAGTTATACACTGTGACAGACGAGAAGTGAGTCAGTACATACACTAGTGTAACGTGCCTAAATTTCCTCTAAAGGTTTCGTTAATTCACATAAACTATACTCAATGTTGTTGGGCTACAATTATAAGAGGCATTTAAATATAACCCTGTCACTAGCGTAAAGTAACGGTAACGATTTATTTAACTCAAAAATGTAGTTATACACAGTACACACACTCGAAAAATTTTGGCACAATTATCCCATTGCGACACTAGCCGGTCGATTCCATCCTTGAAGAAGCTAGTAGGCTGCTGTCGGATCCAGGCCTGGACCCAGTCACAGACTTCGTCGTCCATTGCGAATCGATGTCCGCAAATAGCTTGTTTTAGAGGTCCAAACACATGAATGTCACACGGTGAAACGTCGGGACTGTACGGTGGATATTACAGCGTTTTCCACCGAAAATGCTGCAATGTCGTCTTCAGCGCATTGGCCGTGTGTGGGCGGGCGCTATCATGCAGGAGGATAACGCCATTGGACAACATGCCTCGACGTTTCTACTTGATGACTCGTCTAAGGTTCTGTAAAGGGGCTTGATTGCGCTGGTAATTGATGATGGTTCCCCGTTGCAGGAACTCGACAAGCAGTGGACCCTTGTGGTCAAAACAGACCGTCATCATGACCTTACCAGATCTGGTGTAGACGGCCTTTGATTTCTGTGGAGGTGTTGAAGTCGCATGTTTCCACTGCTTGCTCTGACGCTTGCTTTCTGGTTCAAAATGGCGGCACCATGTTTCGTCACCTGTGACAATACGAGACAGAAAGCCGTATTCCTCCTCATTATAACGTTCCAGATGACTCAAAGACAGCGCCATTCAAGTATTGCGCTGTTCGGCGGTCAGTTGGTGGGGACCCACTGCGCACAGATTTTTCGAAAGTTCAAGTGTTGATGCATTATGGTGTGGACGGTGCCCACGCTAATACCCAGTAATCAATGGATCTCGTCCACGGTAATTTTGCGGTTGTCCAAGACTAAAGCATCCACTTCCGCAACAAATTCCGGTGTGATGACACGATGAGCCTGTCCAGGACGAGCATCGTCTTCCAGTGACTCGCGCCCCTCAAGGAATCGTTTGCTCCATTCCACAACACTTGAACAACTCAGACTGTACTCACCGTATACAGCCTTCATCCGTCGATACATTTCAAGGCCTTCAATTCCCTCCGCCGCCAAAAATCGAAACACTCCTCGTTGTTCCTGCTTAATCGCCTGCATGCTCGGTAGTGGACGATAACTTGTGTGACCACCTTCTCTTCGGCGTGAAACCATACTGGCGCTATGGAACATCAAGTGGTGCGCACGCGTCAGTCTCTCTATCAATAGATACCCGCAGCTACGTGGTACCACCTTAGGTGTAGACGCACTGACTAGGGTTCATTTGAATGAACCTCATACATTATTGATTCTCCAACCCACAGCTGCCGGTCGAAGTGGCCGACCACATTGTCGACGCGTCGCCAGCGCGTGAGAAGGCACCTTCCGTTGGAAGGAAGAAGACGACCAAGGCACTCCTAAGGGGGTTACCTTGGTGCTGAGACGAGGCGGTCCGGGAAGGGCTGCTGCGAGCTGGGTTTGGTAATGAAACCGCAAGGTTGCACAACCGGACCAACAAGAAGAGGGCGCCGCTCTATGCCGTGACCGTGCAAACGGCCGACGGCGAGAGCGACATCTTCAGCTTGCGGAAGTTGCTGGGCTTCCCGGTTCACGCCCGTCGCCAGCTGGCGCGGCTGCCCGGCTTTGTGAAGCCGCAACCGTCCGAAGGCGGCGAGGCGGCCGCGGCCGCACCGACGCAGCGGAAGAAGATGACGTCGGCAACGACATAGGGCGCAGACCAGACCGGTCCAGGGACAGCGCAAAAGCAGCACCACCTAACCCCCCGAGGGAAAACCACCCGGCGACGGGCAGTCGGGATGCAGCTCGCGCCCCCGAGAAGAACTGTAGCCTCGAACTCGGCACCGCCATGAAGGAGGCCACTGCAGCCTTCAAAGCCGTCATGGCGGCAGAGAGGGCTGCCTTCGCAGCCGCCGTGGCTGTAGAGAAGGAAGAAGCCTTGAGGCAACTGCGTGCAGTCTTCGCCCAAGGCCTCCGTGCAGCAGTACCTGCGAACACTACTGCGAGCTCGCAGAAGGACGTTCGCGTGCCTGTCCCAGCGGCTGCCCCAGCAGCACCGCAGCTGAAAGGTGCAAAGAAGACAACCGCCGCCCCAGCGGTATCGGCGGCGACGCCGTCCGCCGCGGGGGCGGTCCCTTGCAAGGGACCGAGAAGCCAAAGAGGCAGCCCTCATCGCGCAAGCGTGAGCGAGCGACATGCATTTCTCTGACTCAAGCTGCGCAGCTCACCGAACAAGCGGAACTGCTCGAGGTTCAGATACGGCAGAGCTGCACCATGCAGCAGAGGAGGACGCCGAAAGGCTGTGGGCTGCCGCTTTTCAGCACCAACCTGATGAAGCTGCGCCAAGTCACTGACGAAACGGCGCAGTAGAGGGCGGAATGGCAACGCATGCGTTGCCGCACTGAATTCCTTTGTTACAGGGACGAAGCCACTGCAGCAGGCCCAGGAGAACCCACACGAGCCCAGCTGCAGCACCAGGACTGACCCAGCTATAATGAACACGCAGCGACACAGCAGCAGCAGCGCTCATCTCCTCGACAGGACTCATCATTCTATGACAATCTGGCATTGCTTCTATGGTTCTGATGCATGATACCCAACCACTAACATAACCTTACCTTGCACGATCTGTCGCAGATAGCAAGAAACCGCTACTGCCCTTACTACCCAACCTGACACTGTCGCACAGGTTTTTTTTCCTTAGGCACTTGCTTTGGCACTTTTTCCTTCTGCCCTTAAAACCTCTCTTCTTTCAAGCTTGATTCTATCAAACTTTTTCGAGCACTTTTATCATCCAGATGTGCCCGTATTAATGGCTAATCTTATCCAGATGTACGGATAACATCGCAGTTCCTCGTTCCTGCGATATCCTCGATTCTAAATACTAACCATGCAGAGGTGACAGTAGACCTTTTGAGTTGGTCACCATGCTTCGATGCTTGTGCGAGGGTGGAGGGGCTCCCATCTTTACACACACACACACACACACACACACACACACACACTCAAACCTTATGATTTTTCTGTGGTCCAGGAATTCGTGAGTACAGAACCTCGGACATCGAAAAAGACGGTGAGAGTCACGGAGCCTGCTGAGGACACAGCTTTGATTTTTGTAGGCGTGAAGCAATGACACATGCTTCCATTTTACGTAATCTCAAAGCAGCATATGCAACTTTCAACCGATTTGGTTCTTATGACGTTTCCTGCCTTTTCATTTGAACACGCCTTATACTTGTAAGCAAAAAGTCATTCTATAAAGGACTTTGTGTTATGCATGTACAAGAAAGTAGTTTTATATTCATGAGCCAAGACTGAAACAAAAAGTCTTAACGATTGCAAAGCCGCACCACCGTTACCTAGGGACAACGGTTATCGATGAAAAAAATTCAAATGGCTCTGTGCACTATGGGACTCAACTGCTGAGGTCATTAGTCCCCTAGAACTTAGAACTAGTTAAACCTAACTAACCTAAGAACATCACAAACATCCATGCCCGAGGGAGGATTCGAACCTGCGACGGTAGCGGTCTCGCGGTTCCAGACTGCAGCGCCTTTAACCGCACGGCCACTTCGGCCGGCGGTTATCGATGAAACAAGTGATTTTCGGTAATATTGGTTTATTTCGAAGACAGTTCAACTTGATAGTTAAAACCACTAAAAAGTAACTCGTTTCTGAAATAACCGATTTTCAGTGTTTCATTCCTATTATTTCTTCTCTCTCAGTTTGAAGATACACAGAATCGAAATACTTAATTAAACAGGTAACGAAACGAAAACTTAGTCCATCCACCGTTCGCTTCCACTGTAGAAAAATCACCAGTATTCTGGTACTCATCCCAATGTTTTGAAACTCTTCTAAAAAGTCTTGTAATCTAGGATCATACCACTATTTGTGCATTACGAATATCAGTGCCAAAGGGTGAAGGACTCTGTTTTTCGTGCTACAAGCAGATAGAGGCATATTGTGCAACGTAGGCAGCAGATCAGCTACTTCTGTTTTTATTGCAATCTGTGATTGAAAACCAGTTTTAAAAAATGGTTCAAATGGCTCTGAGCACTATGCGACTTAACTTCTGAGGTCATCAGTCGCCTAGAACTTAGAACTAATTAAACCTAACTAACCTAAGGACATCACACACATCCATGCCCGAGGCAGGATTCGAACCTGCGTCTGTAGCGGTCGCTCGGCTCCAGACTGTAGCGCCTAGAGCCGCACGGCCACTCCGGCCAGCAAACCAGTTTTAAGTTTTCCCCTTATTATATGATATCGGAAGTATGTTATGGCTTTTCCCGTATTTAATCTTTTAAAGCTTCAGTCTGGAACCATGCCTCGGGCATGGATGTGTGCGATGTCCCTAGGTTAGTTAGGTTTAAGTAGTTCTAAATTCTAGGGGACTGGTGACCTCAGATGTTAAGTCCCATAGTGGTCAGAGCCATTTGAACCATTTGGAAGCAAATGGAGCATTGTACTTCACTGATCGCTTCATAAAATGCTTCCAGACTAAGGATGGTTCCATTCTTTAATACGACTCATATCCGACGACGACAGCGAGAAACTACCGTACAGTCCTGATGGGACAATCATTGCATACTGCAACATCTAACAGGCCACTCCACGTGGTAACAGGTACAGTATTGTCTCATCTATGCTGTACCAATTCTTATGCCGTGTGTTTGTTGCTCGTTTCTACCGCCGTTATTATTAAAATAGCTCTGATAGTGTTTTCCTATTTGCTATAATAACGTAATATTCCACACCAATGGCAATTTTATGAATAAATATTATTCGTTTTTTTAACGATTATTCAAAAACCAAAATTTTAGTACTGCTACTATGGAAAGTTGACATTTCGGTTTTTTTATCCGGTTATTTGTAAAAAAAAATTAAAAAAACACCTTTTATGACCGAAAGAAAACAAATACCGAAAATATCGGTTATTCAGAACTAAAATAGCCGTATGTGTTTCAACCGATCGGTTTTTCCCGTCCCTACATTTACCTGCTGTCGTCCTACCAAAAAGAGTGCTCTGTATATTTCACTGTCCCACTGCGTAAAAAATGCCGTAGTCCGTCTCTTTGACATATTACGGTGTCCTTCAAACGCTTGACTCCGATCCGCTTCCGCGCGCCGTTCAGTCGGGACGCGATTACACGCAGGGCAGCGTAGCGTCACGCAGGCCGCGCAGCTTCGCGATACATTTAAAGCAGGGCGCTGAGGGGTGGGGTGGGGTGGGTGAGCAGGGAGCAGGCGCGTGCTGGCGCACCCCGCGACCCTGCCAATTTTTTTGGCCGCCTCCCGAGGGACGGACGGCCCGCAAATGAGAGCCACATGCTCATAGCTTCCGGGGCTTGTTTTGGAGGAAGCGCCCGGGTATTTTGGGCGGCCCTCCCCTCCCCCGGGGTCAGCTGCGCTCCCTAAATCACGGCGCACAATAGCACGTGCCTCTGCCTCTACCTCTACCTCTGCGTCAACTGTCTACCCGCCGTACTCCGGGGAACCGGTCTGCACACGTTTCTCCCAACTTCCTATTTCCATAGCTCTTGAGAGAAAAAACTGTACTTATTTTCAGCCATAATGGCTATGTTTGTGAACCGTGACTGTGTGGGATAATTATTTTTTTCAAGTTTCTGCTACCAGTCATTATTTATTTTCTGCTTAATCTAACATAATGCAACGCGTTTCGAACATGTTTTGGTCATCCTCAGGCGTTTATTGGCTCTGAGCACTATGGGACTTAACATCTATGGTCATCAGTCCCCTAGAACTTAGAACTAATTAAACCTAACTAACCTAAGGACATCACACAGCACCCAGTCATCACGAGGTAGAGAAAATCCCTGACCCCGCCGGGAATCGAACCCGGGAACCCGGGTGTGGGAAGCGAGAACGCTACCGCACGACCACGAGCTGCGGACTCAAGCGTTTATACATACATACATAGAGAAATGTTACTTAAAAATAAACAGTCTTAAACTAGATTAATCTAGAACACTTTGTCTATTGTTTTTACTGTAGCTACTGGTGCGGCATTTGGGTGGAAGGAGGGGGGCACTGTATGGCTAGAAATCGAAATCAGTGATGTCTTCTGCTGGTTTTCTTCTTTGTGGTTGACATGTATATCACAGCCTGTATAGGATGCAAATCTATCTGCATCTTATACAATATATTGACACTTGGAGAAAGATGGTGATTGTCATTCCGTGAAAAGATTTCGCTGCAACGAAACACGCATTTGTTTTAATGATTGCCAACTTCACTTGCTTCTCATATTGCCTTTGTTGCCATGATTGCTACCCAAGTCGCGTGTCACATCCATGACACTGTCCTCCCTGTTCCGTGGAAATACGAGCTGCGCGTGCTTGGATGTTAATTGTGAGGCTTTACCTATTGCGGATGTGTGTTATTACACCCTATGTAAAGCATGAAAGTGAGAGACAAAACCGCAGCAAAGCATGGCAAAGGACGCGCAGGTTTTCGGTCACGATATTGGTGCAAGTGTCACTCTTTTCGACAAATTTACGACGTAATAAAATGGATATTTTCAATACCGTTCATAATTTGGTAGATAAAACAGACTTTAGAGTTCAGTAGAGGAACAGAGACTAACTGATCTACATATGTCAACGCGTTTCATCTCGCTAATATAATACATTTACTTTTCCTTTGTCACTGTACAATCATTAAATATCAGTGATGCAGACGAGATCACTGACATCATCTTCCGCGGGCTGCCATTGGCTGATTGGTTTTCCGTGAACGCGCTAATGAGACCCGACACAAAGGCAGTACATGACACTGGTTTCCCCTACTCTAGCTAGCTGACATGCTTCTGACAAAATACACAATTAGGTCATTTACTACTTAGACCCTAATACTTAAAGTACATTACATAAAGTAAAAGAACCGAAGATAGCACAAACTGCCGTCCAGCACTGTAATGCGTCGAAGAGTTTGGGACACTACGACGGGATAACTAAATACAGATTCACAGCAACAAATGTGTGAAGGAAGTATCACATTTAATCGCCACTGAGGATGCTTTAAAGTAGAAGAACTGACACGCGAAGGGGAATCAGAAATTAATCGCAGATACAGACCTTTAGAGTAAGAAAATAGTAATATATCTGTTGTATTACCGTGCCGCTTCACTTAATTTTTCATTTTGCTATCAACGAAGACATCAGAAACGGTACTGTGGTTCCTCGCTTCGCGTGTGGTCTGAAACGACACTTGCAAAGCAATGGCACGCGGGTCACGGACGCAAGCTGCAGCGGATAATGGCGCGACAATGCGGTGACGCATTACCGTAGCGGGCAACATCAGTGCTGCGGCGCGCTTCCCCGCGTTATCTTCCGGGTGGGTGCCTACTGCCTAGCGGACGTCTTCCGCCAGCGCGGCACATGCGGCAGCAGCTGACGAACTTCCGGATGCGCTGTCCCCAGGGTCTCGCGCTCGGACGCATTCGTTAAAAGCCTCAAACAACCCCTGTGACCTCGCACCTTCTGCTCTCCGCTGCCGCCGACGCTAACTGTGACCCACACGCTAGCGGCACTCTAAATATACTGCGCCTCTACGTACATATCGTTTCAATAATACAGTATACTGGATCCTAGTACACGCAGAGATACGTGGAATCTCAACGTAGCCTGTCACGGATGTCAAAATCCATGAAGTTGAGATCGCCAAACGCATGGGACGTAGTAAGTGAAACACAAACGGTTACACTACCTGATCAGAAGTACAGTCCCACGCCGCGTCGGAGGTCGGCACTGCGCTTGCTCCAGACACAGGGCATGGACTCGACTAATGTCTGAAGTAGTGCTGGACGGAACTGACGCCATGAATCCTGAAAGGCTGTCCATAAATTCTTAAGAGTGCGAGGGGGTGGGGATCTCTTCTGAACGTGCTGTTCAGGCTGTTGCAAGGCATCCCCAATAATGTTCATGTCAAGGGAGCTTCGTGGCAAGCGAAGTGTTTAAAATAAGAATAGTGTTCCTGGAGCCACTCTCAATAATGTTCATGTCGGGGGAGCTTCGTGGAAGCGAAGTGTTTAAAATAAGAATAGTGTTCCTGGAGCCACTCTCAATAATGTTCATGTCGGGGGAGCTTCGTGGCAAGCGAAGTGTTTAAAATAAGAATAGTGTTCCTGGAGCCACTTTGTGGCAATTCTGGTCGTGTAGGGTGTCGCATTGTCCAGCTGGAATTTCAAGTCAGTCGGAATTCACAATGGGCATGAATGGATGCAGGTGATCAGGATGCTTAGGTGCGTGTCACCTGTCAGAGTCGTATCTAGACGTATCAGGGATCCCGTATCACTACAACTGCATACGCCCCGCACCAATACAGAGCCTCCACCAGCTTGAACTGCCCTTGGATTCTTGAGGTTCTCTACATAGCCGTACACGTCCATCCGCTCAATACAATTTGAAACAAGACTCGTCCGACAAGGCAACACGTTTCCAGTCCAATGTCGTTGTTGACAAGATCAGGCGAGGCATAAAGTTTTGTGTCGTGCAGTCATCAACGGTATACGAGTGGACCTTCGGCTCGAGAAGCCCATATCGATGACGATTCGTTGAATGGTTCACACTCTTGACACTTGATGGCCCAGTATTGAAATCTGCAGCAACTTGCGGAGGGGTTGCACTTGTGTCACGTTGAACGATTCTCTTCAGACGTCGTTGGCCCCGTTCTTGCAGCATCTTTTTCCGGCCGTTCATTCCTGATATTCACGGCACACTCGTGAAATGGTCGTATGGGAAAATCAACACTTCATAGCTAGCTCGGAGATGCTTTCCCCATCACTCATTCACTGACTATAACACCACGTTCAAACTCACGTAAATCTTAAAAACCTGCCATTGCAGCAGCAGTAACCGATCTAACAACTGCGCCAGACACTTGTCTTAATAGGCTTTGCCGACCACAGTGCCGTATTCTGCCTTTTCACATATCTCTGTATTTGAATAGCGCATGCCTATAACAGTGCCTTTGGCCCTTCAGTGTAGTTGAACCGTTTACCGTCCGAGGGCACCACTAAACAGCAAGGAGACTCGCGCAGTACTTTTGGTTTAAACAGCACAGCAGCTAGTGTCTGATCGTAGGCCGATTTCTGGTCGAAGCCGAGGCCGATTAATCAGCTATCGCCCTAATCTTCGGTCGAAGTTGAAGCCGGAGCCAAAGTTTAAAAGCCCCAAGAAATTCCGTTCAAGACTGGCAAAAAGTGTAGTAATGATTTTTATAAATGTAATGTAAGCAACTTAATGAGATGATTAAAATTATATAGCAACCTATCACAAATAACACCACTCTGAAATAAAGTCAGTTATAGTATTTATCTGCTTTAAAAAATACTTGAACAAATACAACTCGAAATATTATAGCCAAATGAATCTTATATTTTCATTAGCGTTTTGATATCTATCAATGAAAAAGAATTAATAACCGAAGTCAAATAGTTTTATGTTGTAAGCTAAAAACATTAATGTGTCCACATTTTCACAAATAGCCAGTCCGAATATACAGTGACGTATTCTGCCTTTTTACATATATCTGTATTTGAAAAGGCATGCCTATAACAGTTTCTTTGGCCCTTCAGTGTAGTTGAACCGCGCTGAACAATTGTTCACTAGGAACACTAGTAAGATTGTCAGATAAATACACTCCTGGAAATGGAAAAAAGAACACATTGACACCGGTGTGTCAGACCCACCATACTTGCCCCGGACACTGCGAGAGGGCTGTACAAGCAATGATCACACGCACGGCACAGCGGACACACCAGGAACCGCGGTGTTGGCCGTCGAATGGCGCTAGCTGCGCAGCATTTGTGCACCGCCGCCGTCAGTGTCAGCCAGTTTGCCGTGGCATACGGAGCTCCATCGCAGTCTTTAACACTGGTAGCATGCCGCGACAGCGTGGACGTGAACCGCATGTGCAGTTGACGGACTTTGAGCGAGGGCGTATAGTGGGCATGCGGGAGGCCGGGTGGACGTACCGCCGAATTGCTCAACACGTGGGGCGTGAGGTCTCCACAGTACATCGATGTTGTCGCCAGTGGTCGGCGGAAGGTGCACGTGCCCGTCGACCTGGGACCAGACCGCAGCGACGCACGGATGCACGCCAAGACCGTAGGGTCCTACGCAGTGCCGTAGGGGACCGCACCGCCACTTCCCAGCAAATTAGGGACACTGTTGCTCCTGGGTTATCGGCGAGGACCATTTGCAACCGTCTCCATGAAGCTGGGCTACGGTCCCGCACACCGTTAGGCCGTCTTCCGCTCACGCCCCAACATCGTGCAGCCCGCCTCCAGTGGTGTCGCGACAGGCGTGATTGGAGGGACGAATGGAGACGTGTCGTCTTCAGCGATGAGAGTCGCTTCTGCCTTGGTGCCAATGATGGTCGTACGCGTGTTTGGCGCCGTGCAGGTGAGCGCCACAATCAGGACTGCATACGACCGAGGCACACAGGGCCAACACCCGGCATCATGGTGTGGGGAGCGATCTCCTACACTGGCCGTACACCACTGGTGATCGTCGAGGGGACACTGAATAGTGCACGGTACATCCAAACCGTCATCGAACCCATCGTTCTACCATTCCTAGACCGGTAAGGGAACTTGCTGTTCCAACAGGACAATGCACGTCCGCATGTATCCCGTGCCATCCAACGTGCTCTAGAAGGTGTAAGTCAACTACCCTGGCCAGCAAGATCTCCGGATCTGTCCCCCATTGAGCATGTTTGGGACTGGATGAAGCGTCGTCTCACGCGGTCTGCACGTCCAGCACGAACGCTGGTCAAACTGAGGCGCCAGGTGGAAATTGCAGGGCAAGCCGTTCCACAGGACTACATCCAGCATCTCTACGATCGTCTCCATGGGAGAATAGCAGCCTGCATTGCTGCGAAAGGTGGATATACACTGTACTAGTGCCGACATTGTGCATGCTCTGTTGCCTGTGTCTATGTGCCTGTGGTTCTGTCAGTGTGATCATGAGATGTATCTGACCCCAGGAATGTGTCATTAAAGTTTCCCCTTCCTGAGACAATGAATTCACGGTGTTCTTATTTCAATTTCCAGGAGTGTATTTAACTGCAATTGCGCATAGAGATGTATATGTACTAGAAGCCCAATATTCGTAAAGGTGTGTGTGTGTGTGAATTTCTAAGGGACCAACTGACTTACACAGTACTTAACTAACTTACACTAAGAACAACACACACATCCATGCCCGAGGGAGGACTCGAACCTCCGGGGGGAGGGGCCGCACGATCGGTGACATGGCGCCTCAAACCACGCGGCCACTCCCCACGCCCTATTCGTAAATGTCAGCAGTCCTCAGAACTCAGAAGGAAAGGTTCTTTTAAAAAACATATCAGATGTTCTTCAAAATGAGGGTAGTGATGTTCCAAATCCAACTCGTTACCATTTGCGACAGGCAATGCAATTTATCACGTCAATCCCAAAAATCATCATCTTTTTTGAGGATGCATTTTCGATATCTGCATCTGACGTTGAACAGGAAGGTCTAGGCTCATGAACATCTACGTTCATCCGAGCTATTTTTAATATTTGTATTGGTCTGTTTTATTGATAAGGCACTACCCGAGACAGTGATTTGCTACATTCGTTACAAGTTGCTTTATCTTTGTTTTTTCAAAAATATTCCCAGGTGGTATTTAGTCTCACAGAAGCTATTATGTACCTGAAAGAAAAGATAATAAACAAATATTTCAACAATCACACCATCCATCTCTACTTCCAAACTAAGCCGAAGCTTGCGCTATGGCCACTAGACAGCGTAATAAAGGTAGTTAAATATATGAAAAAATCCATGCTATTGGCATAAATGCTCGTGGTTATCACATCCACGTTTACCCACGGGATTCGAACCTGCAACCCCTAGGCTTAGTAGTTAGGAGCGCGAGCCACTAGACCAGTGTGGCCGCGAATATGAACCTTTGCTTAATGTAAAAAATGTAATACATTCATATTTAAGGGTACGATCACAGTGCAACCAACATAGGTCGTCATATTATTTTCGATAGACGTCGACCGATACCGTCCGCCAGTTGGATGTTCACAGTGCTCCCGACCGTACTGGTCGATTACAAAGGTTTCCGTATGTTCGCTTCGCCATCAGTAAATCGGGTCCACGAAATGGATATTCCACAACATTTTTAGCAAGTTTTACGCTAAAATACAGATTAATAATTCGCAACGGCTAAGTTATTCTTACTATAACAAAAAGTGGTAAATCTGATGCGCTGTTTCAGCTTTTCTAAAATTACATATTTTTTGGGTTTTGAAAGGTTAATTTTTTATTATACCAATATCATTTTTTATTATTATGACTTTTCCGGTCTGCTCTTTGTGCAAGGAGGTGCCTGCATGTCTTGAGAATTTATTGTTCCTTCTAAAATTCTCACAAACAACAGCCGACGATGTTGATACAAAACACACATTTTTTTTTTTTGCAAAAAGAAAATATGTGAGGTGAAAACATATGCCATTTCACAATTTGTTCGAACTATCTGACTGAATAAAAGGGTGTAACATCCGAGCGTCTATTGTCTTTAACATATAAGTACGTGAAGATGAAGAAAAACAGGACCTCGTATTTTGGTTCTTCAAGTGTATAGAGCAGTAGAATACGCAACACGACACGTGTGTGCCAGATATAAGTCCTCTTGTAACCAAATAAATGCTCTTTGGTTTAAAATTGACAATTTTTTTCGTTATTTTGCAGATGACTTGTCGTATTAGGACTGAAAACTCTTCATTCCTGGAGAGAACAATGACGTAAGATCCTAACCTTCCAATAGATAAATGTAAAGAGACACAAGAAGAATATTTTGAGCAGTCCGTACACAAAAATGCATTTAATTTGAGAAATTAAATAGAATATAGTGCCTATTGACAATTGCAGAACAGTGATGAACATATATCGCAATGAATCAAAATTTATGGCTCCAAAAACCGACGCAAATCGTTGTTTCATTAGGTGTAAATAAAAATGAGTAATGTGGAGTTCTTGTGCGTTAGTGCGTGCACCTCTGCGTGCGATGTATCTCGATTGCGAACAACGAACCCATTCATTATCATACTATTAAAACCCTTTCCGATCTCATCATCTTCAAAAAACTGCCAGTACTTTCATCTAGATCGACTGCACTATGTCTACCACATATAAGTCTATACTGTGCAAATGACCTAATGATCGTCAATACCTACTTCAATAGTAGAAGAGAACAACTTATAATGTACAGGAGCGGTGACCATACAAGTCGGTTAGATTACTTGTTGTCCTGAAGGAAACACGTAAAGGAAATAAAGAATACCAAGGTTATACACAGTGAAAGTGTGGCTGCGCAACAAAAACTCGTAGTGGCCGATTATGAAATGGTAGTGGGGAAAAGAAGTAAATGTAACAAGCGAGGAGACGAAGAATAAAGTGGTGAAAACTGAGAGATCAGGCGTTGCGAGAGAAACTCAAGGAAACATTATGAACAGAAGTGAAATTACCAGAGGATGTACAGGAGTGGTGGAGTTATAATCGCAATGTAATTACAAAAGCTGGAAAAAAATGTGCTGGGTGTAACAACAGGAAAGGGACACCAAAAGATAAGGAGGCATGGTGGTGGAATGAGGAGGTTCAGAAAGCGATAAAAGTGAAGAAAGATGCAAATCAATGGAACAACAGGAAGACAGGAGGATAGGGAAGCCTGCAAGACTGCAAAAACGTGGCAAAAAGAACAGTGGCAAAAGCAAGGGTTGAGGCAATGGAAGAAAATGGAAAGAAAAGGGACGGCAGGCAACACCTGCGGATCGCTACAGCAAGGTGATAACACCAATGAGGCAGATAAAGGATGAATCAGGTGTAGTATTACACGAAAATGTTGAATGGGTGGTGGGAGTACTTCGAAAGGCTATTGAATGAGGAAAATGTACAAGAGAAGTATGAGGATGGAGATATAAATGAAGGAATGACTCAGAGTATCAGTAGGGAAGAAGTCAAACACTCGATGAAGAAAATGAAAAATGGGAAGGCCCTACGGGCAGATCAAATCCCAATATAAGCATTGATAAGTCTGGGAGACCAGGAAACTGATATTCTCCAACATCTAATCAGAAGATCTGGAAAGAAGAAAGAATGCAGCATTCGTGGAGAAGCATTTTAAAAGGATGGGGCCCCTCCACGCCCACACCGACGTGGTGACCAAACCAAAAGTTCTACTGTCACCTCCCTATAACATGTTAGTTTTTGAATCAGAAGTCCGCAGCTCGTGGTCGTGCGGTAGCGTTCTCGCTTCCCGCGCACAGGTTCCCAGGTTCGATTCACGGCGGCGTCAGGGATTTTCTCTGCCTCGTGATGATTGGGTGTTGTGTGATGTCGTTAGGTTTAAGTAGTTCTAAGTTATAGGGGACTGATGACCATAGCTGTTAAGTCCCATAGTGGTCAGAGCCATTTGAACCATTTTTGATTTTTGAGTCAGAAGTCACAGGATGCGGGCTGTGATGTTATTAATGCGTCTGGGTAAGATTACTCATTTACATGGTCCATAAGAAGATAGAAAGTGGACGAAAGAGATCGAAGGGTAGCGGTTGTAAGGGCAGAGGAAAGAATGTGCCAAGGCAAACGCCAAGGGAAAAAACCACTGCGACAGTAGGACGGGTAGTAAGGCCAGTAGCGGCTTGCTAGCTGCGAAAGTGCATCAAGGTGAAGTTATGTTAGTGTGAGTTATCGTGCATCGTTACCTATGTTGCTGCGTGCTCTTTATAGCTGGGTCAGTCCGAGTGCTGCAGCTGGTCTCTTGTTGATCCTCCCGGGTCTTCTGCAGTGGCTTCGTCCCTGTAACAAAGAAATTCAGTGCGGCAACGCATGCGTTGCCATTACGCCCTCTACTGTGCCGTGTCGTCAGTGACTTGGCACAATTTCACCAGGCTGCTGCTGAACTGCGGCAGCCCGCGTCCTCCGCTACTGCATGCTGCAGCTCTGCCGCAGCTGAGCCTCGAGCAGCTCTGCTTGCTCGGTGAGCTGCGCCGCATCAGCATCGGAGAAACGCACGCCGTTCACTTGCGCTTGCGCGATGGTGCCTGCCTTTTTGGCCGCCGATACCGCTGGGGCGGCGGTTGTTTTCTTTACACCAGGAGTGTTCACAGGGGTTCGAACCCCTCCTGCTGCACGGAGGCCTTGGGCGAAGACTGCATGCAGTTGCCTCAAGGCCTCTTCCTTCTCTGCAGCCACGGCGGCTGCGAAAGTAGCCCTCCATGCCGCCATGACAGCTTTGAGGGCTGCAGTGGTCTCCTTCACGGCGGTGCCGTGGTCGAGGCCACAGTTCTCGGGGACGCGCGGTCGTCCCCACTCCTGGCAGGTGGAGCTTGCTTCTGCGCTGTTCCTCAGCTGGGTCGGGCTGGTCTGCGCCCTATGTCGTTGCTGACGTCGTCTTCTCTTCTTCCACTGTGTCGGTGCGGCCGTGGCCGCTTCGCCGTCTTCGGCACGGCTGCGGCTTGAGAAAACAGGACAGCCGCGCAACCTGGCGACGTGCAGGCTTCCACACCGGACGTAACTCGGCAGAACGTTACTGCCGCGGTCGCAGGCGCGGTTGTCGTGTTCGCCGAAGCACTTGACCCACCGCGCCGCGTTGCGGCAATACTTCGCGACATGACCCTCGCCCTGGCCCCTGAAGAACTGGGGCTGGGGGTCCATGACGGTCGGGAGAGTTTCTGTCGTAACCGCGAAGCCCAGCAACTTCCGCAAGCCGAAGATGTCGCTCTCGCCGTCGGCCAATCGCACGGTCACGGCATAGAGCGGCGCCCTCTACTTGTTGGTCCGGTTGTGCAACTTTGCGGTTGCATTACCAAACCCGGCTCGCAGCAGCCCTTCCCGGATCGCTTCTGGCCGGCCGGGGTGGCCGAGCGGTTCTAGGCGCTACAGTCTGGAACCGCGCGACCGCTACGGTCGCAGGTTCGAATCCTGCCTCGGGCATGGATGTGTGTGATGTCCTTAGGTTAGTTAGGTTTAGGGGACTGATGACCTCAGCAGTTAGGTCCCATAGTGCTCAGAGCCATTTTTGAACCGGACCGCTGCCTCGTCACAGCACCGAGGTAACCCCCTTAGGAGTGCCTTGGTCGTCTTCTTCCTTCCAGCGGAAGGTGCCTTCTCACGCCCTGGCGGCGCGTCGACAATGTGGTCGGCCACAGCGACCTTGATCGCCCTGTGGTCGGCCACGTTTGCGGCCCGAACGCAGATCAGCGAGTCTGTGTCGACAGACTCGTAGACCACTTCGTTCTTGGCGCAATTCGTCATTAAGTCTAACAGCGTCCACCTGCCTTTGCACTTGACGTACAAAGGGGGGACAGGCTGCGACTCGTCTTCTCTGGACTTCCTTGCTTGGTTGGCAGACTCAGTGAGTTGCACAACCGAAGGACCCTTCGTAGCAGCAGGTTTTCTGCGCGTACTTCCTTCCCATCCTGTGGGGCGCATAACACGATAATCTGCTGGCGTTGTGAAAGCAACACAAGACAATTTACTTCCCGCGGCGCCCACAGCACATAACTTCTTCACGAGCTCACAACGGCCGAGTAAGCGTAGCGCGCACGGCAGCGATGTGCACACCTCACTAGCTCAGGCCGCTCTGCGTGGAGAAGCAGAATTTTTTTGGTCATCAGTCTACTGACTGGTTTGATGCTGCCCGCCACGAATTCTTTTCCTGTGCTAACCTCTTCATCTCAGAGTAGCACTTGCAACTTACGTCCTCAATTATTTGCTTGACGTATTCCAATCTCTGTCTTCCTCTACAGTTTTTGCCCTCTACAGCTCCCTCTAGTACCATGGAAGTCATTCCCTCATGTCTTAGCAGATGTCCTATCATCCTGTCCCTTCTCCTTATCAGTGTTTTCCACATATTCCTTTCCTCTCCGATTCTGCGTAGAACCTCATTCCTTACCTTATCAGTCCTCCTAATTTTCAACATTCGTCTATAGCACCACATCTCAAATGCTTCGATTCTCTTCTGTTCCGGTTTTCCCACAGTCCATGTTTCACTACCATACAATGCTGTACTCGAAACGTACATTCTCAGAAATTTCTTCCTCAAATTAAGGCCGGTATTTGATATTAGTAGACTTCTCTTGGCCAGAAATCCCTTTTTTGCCATAGCGAGTCTGCTTTTGATATCCTCCTTGCTCCGTCCGTCATTGATTATTTTACTGCCTAGGTAGCAGAATTCCTTAACTTCATTGACTTCGTGACCATCAATCCTGATGTTAAGTTTCTCGCTGTTCTCATTTCTACTACTTCTCATTACCTTCGTCTTTCTTCGATTTACTCTCAAACCATACTGTGTACTCATTAGACTGTTCATTCCGTTCAGCAGATCATTTAATTCTTCTTCACTTTCACTCAGGATAGCAATGTCATCAGCGAATCGTATCATTGATATCCTTTCACCTTGTATTTTAATTCCACTCCTGAACCTTTCTTTTATTTCCATCATTGCTTCCTCGATGTACAGATTGAAGAGTAGGGACGAAAGGCTACAGCCTTGTCTTACACCCTTCTTAATACGAGCACTTCGTTCTTGATCGTCCACTCTTATTATTCCCTCTTGGTTGTTGTACATATTGTATATGACCCGTCTCTCCCTATAGCTTACCCCTACTTCTTTCAGAATCTCGAACAGCTTGCACCATTTTATATTGTCGAACGCTTTTTCCAGGTCGACAAATCCTATGAAAATGTCTTGATTTTTCTTTAGCCTTGCTTCCATTATCAGCCGTAACGTCAGAATTGCCTCTCTCGTCCCTTTACTTTTCCTAAAGCCAAACTGATCGGCACCTAGCGCATTCTCAACTTTCTTATCCATTCTTCTGTATATTATTGTTGTACGCAGCTTCGATGCATGAGCTGTTAAGCTGATTGTGCGATAATTCTCGCACTTGTCAGCTCTTGCCGTCTTCGGAATTGTGTGGATGATGCTTTTCCGAAAGTCAGATGGTATATCGCCAGACTCATATATTCTACACACCAACGTGAATAGTCGTTTTGTTGCCACTTCCCCCAATGATTTTAGAAATTCTGATGGAATGTTATCTATCCCTTCTGCCTTATTTGACCGTAAGTCCTCCAAAGCTCTTTTAAATTCCGATTCTAATACTGGATCCCCTATCTCTTCTAAATCGACACTTGTTTCTTCTTCTATCACATCAGACAAATCTTCACCCTCATAGAGGCTTTCAATGTATTCTTTCCACCTATCTGCTCTCTCCTCTGCATTTAACAGTGGAATTCCCGTTGCACTCTTAATGTTACCACCGTTGCTTTTAATGTCACCAAAGGTTATTTTGACTTTCCTGTATGCTGAGTCTGTCCTTCCGACAATCATATCTTTTTCGATGTCTTCACATTTTTCCTGCAGCCATTTCGTCAGCTTCCCTGCACTTCCTATTTATTTCATTCCTTAGCGACTTGTATTTCTGTATTCCTGATTTTCCCGGAACATGTTTGTACTTCCTCCTTTCATCGATCAACTGAAGTATTTCTTCTGTTACCCATGGTTTCTTCGCAGCTACCTTCTTTGTACCTATGTTTTCCTTCCCAACTTCTGTGATGGCCCTTTTTAGAGATGTCCATTCCTCTTCAACTGTACTGCCTACTGCGCTATTCCTTATTGCTGTATCTATAGCGTTAGAGAACTTCAAACGTATCTCGTCATTCCTTAGTACTTCCGTATCCTACTTCTTTGCGTATTGATTCTTCCTGACTAATGTCTTGAACTTCAGCCTACTCTTCATCACTACTATATTGTGATCTGAGTCTATATCTGTTGTGTCTAGGCAAGACAGCCTAGACACAATGAGAGGAAGCCGAAAGGCACGCGCTTAAACTCACGCAGGCTGGCGTGAGGTCTGAAACAGGATACGTAATGAATGCTATAAAGAAAAGTACGTAGCTGCTGGAATATTTAACTTTAATCCACAATTGGTGAACATTGGTCTTGTTGATACAGTATTATCATCTCAATATAACTTGGTGATGGCGCCTTGCTAGGTCGTAGCAAATGTAGCTGAAGGCTAGGCTAACTATCGTCCCGGCAATTGAGAGCGTAATTGTCAGTGATCCCCCTCTGGCAAAGTCGTCTGTACAACTGGGTCGAGTGCTAGTACGTCTCTCTAGACCTGCCGTGTGGTGGCGCTCGGTCTGCGATCACTGACAGTGGCGACACGCGGGTCCGACGTCTACTACCGGACCGCGGCCGATTTAAAAGCTACCACCTAGCAAGTGTGGTGTCTGGCGGGGACACCACAATATCTGCTCCTGGGTACGCCTTACAATCCAGTATCTGATTTCGGAATCTCTGTCTGACCATGATGTAATCTAATTGAAATCTTCCCGTATCTCCCGGCCTTTTCCAAGTATACCTCCTCCTCTTGTGATTCTTGAACAGGGTATTCGCTATTACTAGCTGAAACTTGTTACAGAACTCAATTAGTCTTTCTCCTCTTTCATTCCTTGTCCCAAGCCCATATTCTCCTGTAATCTTTTCTTCTACTCCTTCCCCTACAACTGCATTCCAGTCGCCCATGACTATTAGATTTTCGTCCCCCTTTACATACTGCATTACCCTTTCAATATCCTCATACACTTTCTCTATCTGTTCATCTTCAGCTTGCGACGTCGGCATGTATACCTGAACTATCGTTGTCGGTGTTGGTCTGCTGTCGATTCTGATTAGAACAACCCGGTCACTGAACTGTTCACAGTAACACACCCTCTGCCCTACCTTCCTCTTCATAACGAATCCTACACCTGTTATACCATTTTCTGCTGCTGTTGATATTACCCGATACTCATCTGACCAGAAATCCTTGTCTTCCTTCCACTTCACTTCACTGACCCCTACTATATCTAGATTGAGCCTTTGCATTTCCCTTTTCAGATTTTCTAGTTTCCCTACCACGTTCAAGCTTCTGACATTCCACGCCCCGACTCGTAGAACGTTATCCTTTCGTTGATTATTCAATCTTTTTCTCATGGTAACCTCCCCCTTGGCAGTCCCCTCCCGGAGATCCGAATGGGGGACTATTCCGGAATCTTCTGCCAATGGAGAGATCATCATGACACGTCTTCAAATACAGGCCACATGTCCTGTGAATACACGTTACGTGTCTTTAATGCAGTGGTTTCCATTGCCTCCTGCATCCTCATGTTGTTGATCATTGATGATTCTTCCGCCTTTAATGGCAATTTCCCACCCCTCGGACAAGAGAGTGCCCTGAACCTCTATCCGCTCCTCCGCCCTCTTTGACAAGGCCGTTGGCAGAGTGAGGCTGACTTCTTATGCCGGAAGTCTTCGGGCGCCAATGTTGATTATTTATCAAAATTTAGGCAGTGGCGGGGATCGAACCCGGGACCGAAGACGTTTTGATTATGAATCAAAGACGCTACCCCTAGACCACGGAGGCTGAATACTGGTTTCCAAATATAAGGGGAAAGGGTATATTCAAAACTGTGGCAATTACAGAAGGATAAAACTGATCTCTCACACAATGAAGATCTGGGAAAGCGGGACAGAGAAGTACAAGCCGAACTGCATACGGCCTTTATCGATCTTGAGAAGGCATATGACAGAGTGCCGAGGCAAGAGATATGGAGATGTCTGAGAAGTAAATGCTTGCCAGGAAACTATATCAGGGTGATAGAAGACATGTATGAAGGTGCAATGACACAAGTCATGGGCAGTGCAGGTGCAACAAAGGTATTTCCTTCACGACGGTGAAGGGATCTGCTCTCAGGCCATATCTCTTTGACCTTCTCATGGATGAACTAGTCAAAGATGTGAAAAAAGAGGCACCTTGAAGCAAGATGCTTGATGTTTTAATCTGTGAACCCACCCATGAGGCACTTCAAGACAAGCTTGAACAGTGGAGAAAAGCTGTAGAGGAAAGGGGAATGAGAATTAGCAGGGTGAAATCAGAGTCTATGTCTACGAAGGATGCCAAAGGTCTATGTATTAACCTGCAAGGAGAACAACTGACGCTGGTCAAGAAATTTGAATACCTAAGCTCTGACATGCAAAGTGATGGAGGACTGGAGGCAGAAGTACAGCACAGGACAAATAGTGGGTGGATGAACTGGAGGAAACTGAACGGAGTACTGTGTGATAAGGGGGTTAGCTGCAGAATGAAAGGAAAGCTTTACAAGTCTGTGGTGAGGCCTGCGATGGTGCATAGCGCAGAAACTTGGCCAGTTACAAGAGCCCAAGAGCAAAAAAGATGGAAGTGGCAGAAATGAGAATGTTAAGGCGGATGAGTGGGTCACACGAAAGGATAGACTAAGGAATGAGTACATCAGGGGAACAGTGAAAGTGGGGCCTGTTGTGGGTTGGCAGGAGAGCCAACACCGTGTTACTAGAGGAAGCCGAAAGGCACGTGTTTTAGCTCACGCAGGCTGGCGTGAGGTCTGGAACAGGTCAAGGAAATTAGAATTTAGAAAAACGGACGTAGCTGGTGGAATACTTAACTTTAATCCATTAATGGTGAACGTCGCTCTTGATTGTACATGATTCAGTATCAATAGTAACTGGTAATGGCGCCTTGCTAGGTCGTAGCAAATGACGTAGCTGAAGGCTATGCTAACTATCGTCTCGGCAAATGAGAGCGTATTTTGTCAGTGAACCAACGCTAGCAAAGTCGGTTGTACAACTGGGGCGAGTGCTAGGAAGTCTCTCTAGACCTGCCGTGTGGCGGCGTTCGGTCTGCAATCACTGATAGTGGTGACACGAGGGTCCGACGTATACTAACGGACCGCGGCCGATTTAAAGGCTACCACCTAGCAAGTGTGGTGTCTGGCGGTGACACCTCAGGGCCCATAGCGAAGAAGATCCAAGAAAGTAGGCTAAGATGGTATGGACATGTGCAGAGAGGAGGGGAGCACTACGTGAGGAGAAGAGTTGAAGACCTAGAAATTGAAGGATCAAGTAGGAGAGGAAGGCCGAAACTGATATGGAAAGACAAGATAGCAGGTGACCTATGGGAGACATGATGGCTCAGAGAAGAAGCAATGTATGGGGATTTATGGAAGAGAAGGATCCAGCAAGGCAACGCTGACCCCACATGACGTGGGAAAAGGCTGAGATGATGATGATGACTGTGCAAAACCATTGTGAAGTTGTAAGGTGTCGGGCAAATCCAACACCTTCCATGAAAACCCTGACATCATAAGCAAATCCAGTAGTATGTCACATAGCTCCGAATAAATCGTGACATTAAATTAACCAAAGTAATACGAGTAACGAGTGAGCAAATGGAATACCACAGAATAACACAAGAATGCCTAAATGCATGTCATACCTTCCCACCGTGAGACAGACGCTGTTGCAAGGGGAGAAACGAGAACAGAGCCGAGAGCAGAACCGTGTTAAGCTGGAAGGCCCTACGATAAGGGACGGACGGACACCCACGTCGCCAGCTAACCGCTAGGACCACACCACCCGCAAGTTTTAGCGTGAGACTTTTTCGCGTCTCTGTTACGTCAAGACCACCCCCCAGCCCATGTTAAAAGCTAGAGCCTTCCAGAAGAACAGTATAGATCTCACGATAACACAAAAAGGGCCACCCCAGCCGCATGTTTTAGCGTGAGACTTTTTCGCGTCTCTGTTACGTCAGGACCCCCCCCCAGCCCATGTTAAAAGATAGAGCCCTCCAGAAGAACAGTATAGATCTTACGATAACACTAAAGGAGCACACCAGCTGCAAGTTTTAGCGTGAGACTTTTTCGCGTCTCTGTTACGTTGCAGACTTTAAAAACATTGCCCCACCACGAAAAGTATAATGTTTCTCATTGGATAGACAGAATTTTGTAGGCGGAGCTTAAGGTTAACATTGAGACCCGGATTGGTCAGATGAAATCACAGCCGGATAGTTTTTGTAAACCAATTTCGGTAAATTGTAGCAAGGAGAAGTTAGGTGAGAGTTGCTTCCGAGACAGCGAGGTGAGCGGAGCTGCGCTGGCCGCTGCCCCCTGACGAACACCGACAAGGTAATGAACGCACGCGATGCCGCATTTTTAGCGCATAAGGCTTCACTCAGAACTGCAGAAGTCTCATCTGTTACATCCCCTTTTTACGTAATACTAGTGTCGATCGTCAATTAAAGCTCATGGTGTTCACATTTGCCACTTGAAGTAAAAATCTGAAACGTGATGATTTTTCTGTTATATAGTTATTGAGAAGCCACATCAGCCACTATGTAATTTACGACAAGTTAGATGAGTAATTAAAGACCATTTTGATAGTTTTCTCTTTTGTGAAACTTAATTTAAACCTGTATTATAGATGTGATATGGCATAGGTCATCCTTCGATCCATTGTAGAACTTGGAAACCCATTCATGGAATATTCGTTCACATTTTTGTTGAACGCAGTTGGTTTTTACCATCCTGTATTAAAACATTTCCTTTTATCAATAGTGCAATTTATAAACGATGTTTTGTGAGTAGAATAAAATTTCCAGTGGTAAACTTAACTCCTTTTTCGATGTTATTTTACCAGCTAACTAAAAATAGGAAAGCCTTGAACCCCTTCCACTAAATTTAGTTAATATTAAGATTCTTTTACAGGGAGTGCAGTGGAGCTGACGCTGAAATCATTAAGTATTTGGTTATATCATCGCTAGTCTCACTGAACTCTTCTGAAATCTACATGTCATGTGTGGTCTGGCGTCTCCTTACCAGCAACAGGTCCCAGGTTCAAACTAGTCAATTCCCTAAAAAAAACACGCTCAGAGCGTCGTTGCGCGAAAGTGGTAGGGAGACACGATATAGAAGAAACAGACACCAGGCAGAATGTTAGAAAGTGCATGACAGAAGCACAGAAGGTACCAGTTATTAGGGTCTTTTCCCTTTCCATCCACATATAGAGCGTGGAGAGAACGATTGTTTAAATGCCTCCATGAGTGCTGTAATTAATCCGACCTTGTTATCACGATACCTATGGGAGAGATATGTAGGGGAGGCGGTTGCAGTATATTCCTAGGGTGGCCATTTAAAGCCGGTTCTTGAAACTTTGTACGTAGGCTTTTTCGGGGTAGTTTACGTCTATCTTCAAGAACCTGCCAGTTAAGTTTCTTCAGCATCTTAGACACATTCTCCCATAAATCAAACAAACCTGTGACCGTTCGTGCTCCCATTCTCCATATACGTTCAGTATACCTTGGTAGTCCTATGTGGTATGGGTCCCACACACTTGAGCAATATTCTAGGATGGGTCACACGAGTAATTTCTAAGCAATCTCATTTCTAGACTAATTGCATTTCTCCAGTATTCTACCAATAAACCGAAATCTACCACCTGCTTTACTCACGATTCAGCCTATGTGCTCATCCCATTTCATATTCCTATGAGTTAAGCTATTCCAACTGTGATTCGCTGATACTAAAGTCATAGGACACTACTTTTTTTCGCAGCATTTTATAATCCTAAACATTTCAACCAATTTGGCAATCCTTGCACCGCTTTGAAATCTTACCAAGATCTGAAAATTTATGCAGTTTCTTTGATACAGTACTTCATTACAGATAACTTCATCATCTCCAAAAAGTTTGAGGTTACTATTAATATTGTCCGCAAGGTCATTAATATAAAACATGAACAGCAAGGGTCCTAACACACTGCCCTTTGGCACACCCAAAATTGCTTCTGCATCTACTGATGACTCCATCCAAGTTAACTTGTTACGTCTTTCAAAAAGTCCTCAATCCAGTCACAAATTTCGCTTGATACCCCGATACAACAGTGGTTTTGATAATAAGCGTAGATGTGATAGTGAGTCAAATGCTTTTCGGAAATCATGAAATACTTCGTTTCCCTGGCTGCCTTGATCCAAAGTTTTCAGTATCTCATGTGAGAAAAGTGCGACTCGGATATCACCTGATAGGAGTTTTTAAAATCCACGTTTCCTGGCATGGAGCAAATCATTCTGTTCGAGACAACTCGTTATGTTTGAACTCAGAATATGTTCTAAGATTCTACAATAAATAGCTTTCTTGCAGCACCAGTGGCGCTGTTTCTACCTAAAGGATCTACTTTCGAATTTCATTACCTTCATAAACAGCACCGTATATATGTTCAATGTAGTGTGTACGAGTGTCCGATGCACCTACTCGGCTTTCCCAACGGGTATCGCTAAGAGGTTTCACAGGCAGTTTTGATACATATTTCTGCAGAACATCTCATCATTAAGCAGATGAAGGAAAGAAACTGAAAACGTCTCGAACTGTACTGAAAAAGTAGACTGCAACAGAACGTGATAGCGCTGCATCTTTCACGAGAGGGATTAACTAGTGAGTTCCAACTGAACCAAATTTTTCTTGAAAGTTGTCTTCTTTAATTTTTGAACTCTAATGTTTTTCCCTTTCTAACTCGAACCTTTATCATATCCTGGCTTCGCATATTTGTCAAGGGAATCTACCGTTTTACCAACTGGTTTAAGAGAACATTGTTTACACACTCACCAGTAGTATTTGTAATTGGAATGAAGACAAAGAAATGTTCTCTTCACGAGGCTATGATTGAACAAGAGGAACGGCCACTGACATCGATAATGCACGATACGTCAGCAGTACAGAAACAACGGAAAAAGCATGCCAAATTTAAATAAACGCCAAGTCCCTAAGATTGGCAAAGCTTTACCGAAGCGCGGACTTTGGTGCGAGATGCTTATAATATTTTCCACAACGATAGTTGGCCTCGAAACTTGCCACAAAAACCAAAAAGATTCTGGTCGTATGTGAAATATGCTAGCGGCAAGACACAATCAATTCCTTCTGTGTGCAATTACAATGGAAATACCATCGATGACAGTGCTGCTAAAGCAGAGTTACTAAACACAGCCTTCCGAAATTCCTTCACCAAAGAAGACGAAGTAAATACTCCAGAATCCGAATCAAGAACAGTTGCCGACATGAGTAACTTAGAAGTACATATTCCCAGATTAGTGACAGCTTAAATCACTTATCAATAAAAGCAAGTCTTCCGGCCAATATTGTGTACCAATTGGGTTAGTTTCAGAGTATGCTAATACAACAGCCCCATACTTAACAACCATAAATAACCACTCGCTCGACGAAAGACACTGTACGTACCTAAAGACTGAAAAGTTGCCTAGTTCACACCAACATTCAATAAAGGCAATAGGAGTAATCCACTAAATTACGGGGCCGTATCAGTCAGGTCGATATGCAGCAGGATTTTGGAACGTATATTGTGTTCGAACATTATGAGTTACCTGGAAGACAACGGTTTATTGACACACATTCAACACTGATTTAGAAAACATCGTTCTTGTCAAACAGAACTAGTTCTTTACTCACACGAAGTGATGAGTGCTATTGACAAGGGATTTCAACTTGATTCCGTATTTCCAGATCTCCAGAAGGTTTTTGGCACTGTACCTCACAAGCGGCTTATAATCAAATTGCGTGTTTATGAAATATATTATGCTACTGGATTCGTGTTCACAGCCGGCCGGAGGAGCTGGCCGGTTCTAGACGCTACAGTCTGGAAACGCGCGAACGCTACGGTAGCAGGTTCGAATCCTGCCTCGGGCATGGATGTGTGTGATGTCCTTAGGTTAGATAGGTTTAAGTACTTCTAAGTTCTAGGGGACTGATGACCTCAGAAGTTAAGTCCCATAGTGCTCACAGCCATTTTGAACCCTGTTCACACATCGTAGTAACTGACGGAAAGTCACCGAATCATCGAGTGAAACAAAATTGTTCCTTATCTACATAAACGATTTAGGAGCCAATCTGAGCAGCCGTCTTAGGTTGTTTGCAGATGATGCTGTCGTTCATTGTCTAGTAAATCGTCAAGTAAAGTCATCAGCAGATCGAATCACAAAACGATGTAGTTAAGATACTGTACGGTTGGCAATTGACCCTAAGTAATGAAAAGTGTGAGGTCATCCACATGAGTGCTGAAAGGAATCCGTTAAACTTCGCTTACATGATAAATCAATCAAATCTAAAGGCCACAATTCAACTAAATACCTAGGAATTACAATTCCAAACAACTTAAATTGGAAGGAACACACAGAAAATATTGTGGGGAAGGCGAACCTAATACTGCGTTTTTTTGGCGGAACACTTAGAAGATGCAACAGATCTACTAAAGAGACTGCCTACATTACGCTTGTCTGTCCTCTTTCCAAGTACTGCTGCGAAGTGTGGAATCCTTACCAGACAGGATTAACGGGGTATACAGAGAAAGCTCAAAGAATGGCAGCACGCTTTGCATTATCGAAAAATAGGGGAGAGTCTGTCACGGACACGATACAGGACCTGGGGTGGCCATCATTAAAACAAGAGGAAGTCTCTCACCAACTTTCTCCTCCGAAAGCGAAAACATTTTGTTGATAAAATAAAGGAAATCAGAACTCGTAGGGAAGCATGTAGATGTTAGTTTTTTTCCGCGCGCTGTTCGATAGTAGAATAATAGAGAATTACAGTGAAGGTGGCTCAATGTACCCTCTGCTAGGCACTTAAGTGTGATTTGCAGGGTATTCATGTAGATGCAGACGTAGATGTAGATGGTTCAAGTGGCTCTGAGCACTATGTGACTTAACTGCTGAGGTCATCAGTCCCCTAGAACTTAGAACTACTTAAACCTAACTAACCTAAGGACATCACACACATCCATGCCCGAGGCAGGATTCGAACCTGCGGCCGTAGCGGTTGCTCGGTTCCAGACTGTAGCGCCTAGAACCGCTCGGCCACATCAGCCGACTGGATGTAGAGTACAGTCTAAAATAACTGAGTGGTATGTAGCTTTCTAAGTTCATTTAAAACGTAATCTTGGATACGTATTGATAACAAAGTGGAGCCTTCGTTTTGTATTACTTTACTAAGATAACAAACATTGGTTTCATGAGAACTTACTCTTCCCAAATGCTCTATCAATACAATATCAGGCGTGGTGGTGTGTACTATTGTTTTTAAGAAATTACCGCTATTTTCTTCGAAGAAAGTATCTGTTGTTCCTCGAAATGCCAACACTCTGTCCCCCTCAGTAACTGTGGTACGCAGAGCAACGTTTTTAGTGCCTCATACCAATATACAGTCGCAGCCTGAATGAGTCTCCGAATTTGTTCATCAAGGATTTTGCCTAGACCAAAAGGCGAATGTGATTTTTGCCATCATTGGCATGCATTTATATGGTTTGGGCATTTTTCGTGTTGGGCTAGAAATCCGGACACATTTTCACAGTCTGAAAGCCTTGACGAACCTATAAGCGCGGTAATTTCAGTAATGAAAAGCTTGTAACAAAGACAAATACCGAATTTTATGAAACAGAACAAATGAACCACTCTCTGGGGATTTCTTGACTGAGATAATTTTCTTTTGTAGTCTATCGGAGGAAATCTGTCTCTCTTATCAACAGAAAAGCTAACCTCAGTTAGGGATTCTTTCTACAAGAGTCTGTCACAGATAATTTTGTTTTGTGGTCTATCGGAGGAAATCTATCTTTCTCTTATCAACAGAAAAGTTAACATCAGTTAGGGATTCTTTCTACAAGAGTCTGTCACACGAAAATAGTTATTTTATTTGGCCATTGCCGCAGTCAGCCTGTAAGTTAACAAGTTTGGTGCATATGTTCCTCCTTGTAGTTATAAAATGCACTTTTTTAAAGATTTTAAATAAACTGACTAGCAGCTCATCAAGATGGTGAGGAATTAATATTCTATGCACGACTGATGAGCGTGAGAACGAGCCGTATAGCCTAGAGCGTTAAAGCGCCTCTTTCAAAGGGGCATCCGGCCACCAACTACCACTAATTTCCACAATCCATGTAGCAATGCTGACTACGCACAGAAACGGGAACAGGAAAACAACTAATTAAAAGTCTGTTTGTTGATTCAAAGAATGTTAATATAGTGGTAATCATAAAGCTCTGTGCGTATTCTTTTGTTTAGCTGAACGTAGATGTCTACCGAGCCTTGGACGTCACAAAATTCTGCACAGAATTAGTTTGTAGTTTAAGTACAATATACAGGGACTTCTGGTTTTGAAAAGGAAGAGAAAGCTTAGAAACATGATATAAAAGATTGTATATTCATTTCCCATGTGATATAGCAGTCTTTTTATTTTCGTTTCTAGTTTTTTCTGATATTTACTTGGTACCTCCGTTCTTTCTTCGTGTACATTGATGACATTTCGCCTCTCCTCTGGAATTATTTAGTTTGTTTTACTTTTTAACTGAACTGTGGAAGTGAACATGGAAAATGAAGATGAGGAAAGTATCACCTTCAGCCAACTGTCACATTCAACGAAGAAAAGAAAGAGAACAGGTCGACTTTCCAACGTGAGAAAAAACTTTTATCATCCTCCCTTGAATTAGGGCCGGATTGTAAATGTTACAGGCTGAAATGTTTTCAGAGTACCACTGACGCAGAACGTGCGTATATTATATATAATTATAACAAAATGACTGTGAATGAACAGTATGCTTACTTGGCAGGCCTAGTTAATGTAAATAGTATATCGCAAACGAGACCTAGGCAACCAGAAAATAAAGCTAAATTTCGTGACAACAGTTATTCATATGTTGTAACAGTGAAGAGGGAGAATTCTGTCAATGAAGTAAATGTTTGTTCTAAAACCTTTACATCTTTTCGTGGACTATCTAAAAAAAAAAGTAGAGGTATTACAAAGTTATCTGAAAAAAGGTGAGAGTCCCAACGATGGTCGAGGCCAACACTCTAATCGGAAGCATCGTGTGACATCGGAGGCACTTGACGCAGTTCGCCAACACATTAGCATATTTAAAAGTGAACGAAGGCATTACAGCTTGAAAACCTCTAAGGAAGTGCATCTCCCACCAGATCTAAACATCAGTAAGATGTGTTAGTTATTTAAGAAATCATCTGTGTCGTATGAAAAATATAGACTTGTTTTCAATACAGAATTTAACGTCGGTTTCGGGTACCCTAGAATGGACACTTGTAGTTACTGCGATAGGCATGCTGCCGAAATTCGAACTGTTGAACATGCTTTGAAATCGTACCCGGAAAAAAGCTCAGAAAGGGCGATAGCAGAAAAAAATCAGTCAACTGTCTAGGGCGAAAAAGCTATACTTATTAAAATCTGACATGTTTTATATTCGTAAAAGAAGTTCTACTCATACAGCAGCGCATCAAAAGAATGTGAAAATATTACTATGGTTTTCCAGAAGAACTTACCTATCCCTAACATCACAACTAACGACGTAGACTACAAGAGACAGTTAACGTGGTGCATGTTTGATATTCAAATATTGCCAACCGATGAATCATATTTCTTCGTGTACGATGAGACAGTAGCCCACAAAGGGCCTAACGAGGTCTCTTCCTTTTTATTTTGTGACGATAATTCTTGATCCCTCTGTTAGAAAATTAAAGTATTTTCAGACTCTTGAGAGGGGCAGAACAAGAACTGGACTATTTACCGCCTGCTGCATTACATCTTCCATCACGTCAAGAGACTTGACACGTGAAAACGACATTTCCAATCCGTGGCTGCTTGTACCTCGAATGTGATCGTTCAAAAAATGTTCATATGTGTGTGAAATCTTATGGGAGTTAACTGCTAAGGTCATCAGTCCCTAAGCTTACACACTACTTAACCTAAATTATCCCAAAGGACAAACACCCATGCCAGAGGGAGGACTCGAACCTCCGTCGGGACCAGCCCCACAGTCCATGACTGCAGCGCCCGAGACGGCTCGGCTAATCCCGCGCGGCGAATGTGAACGTAACATGGCCAGTATCAACCAAATAAAATGGGTTGAAATGCCCAAAGACTGGATAGAGGTGCCGACCGGGGTGGCCGAGCGGTTCTAGACACTACAGTCTGGAACCGCGAGACCGCTACGGACGCAGGTTCGAATTCTGCCTCTGGCATGGATGTGTGTGGTGTTCTTAGGATAGTTAGGTTTAAGTAGTTCTTAAAGTTCTAGGGGACTGATGACCTCAGAAGTTAAGTCCCATAGTGCTCAGAGCCATTTCAACCATTTTGATAGAGGAAATAGAGAGCGCAGGAGCAAAACCCTCATCTTTTCATGTTGTCAAAGTAGACTGAGTTATATTTCAAGAAATGCTCATTTCCTTCTAGACCGGTAAGAGAATTAGTGGCTGCAAAAGAGCATCTCCAATACTTGGAATACAGAAGTACATTCCATGGCCATTGGGATCGCCATGTAATCAACAAGCCACTTACATTTCCAACAGAACAACCTCAGCCTCAAGGAGAGTTCTTTCTACCTGACTATGCATATAAGAGTGAGTGTTTTTTGTTTCATCCTTATTTTTATCATCATTTTTACGGCATTATTTACTTAAAGAAGTTTTTATTTTAAATCTTGTGAACAACTACACCTACCTTTACTTTTTTTAAAATCTACAGGAAGGTGTTTTTGCTGTAGGTGTACAACCTATTACTTGTGACAAGTATGCACATCTACAACAGTTTTGCGGAGAAGAGGTTAGGCAGTTTTTTCTCAGCTGCCAAAACTGGAAAAAGGACAAAAGCGTAACAAGAAACTGTGTCATCAAGATGACACTGTATTTTTCAAAACCAATAAGTGCAACTGCTAAGTAGCAGACCCAGAGAGGAAATGAATAAACAATGAGTGAAAACAGTTTACAAAGAAATTGTCTGGGCCTACAAACTTTTGTTCTGTTTATAAATAATTAATTCCAGTCTATAATTTTCTATCTTACCACTTTTATATGGTTTTTTCGTAACTAACAAATTTTTGCACATCCATTTGTTACATTTTTTAATGACGTCTTAATAATACTGGTAGTTAGTTCTAATTGTACTACCTTCAACGAACTTAAAGAATTAGCGAGATTTACTGACATTCCCCCTTTTATAATGACTTACCCCCTTTTTCCTACAAAAAATTGAAATTATTCGATGTAATATTTTCTTTCGGTTGTTATAGTACGCTTACACAAAAACCTTGTAGAGGAATCTAACGACTGTAAGTAAGGCTACACTAAACATAAATTTCAAGAGGATTGGCTAAAAATTGCATTTGGTACAGAAGGTTTGGTGTTAAAATCTTTCCTGAATAATTAAGAAGAACTGACTTACGATCTCCCCCCCCCCCCCCTTTTCTCGTGGACCCTTAATACAGAAACCTGGCTTGTCCCAACCAAAGAAAGGTTTAAGTGTTTCCGTAGACTTCCTCCCTGAATACTATGTGTACGGAATGTGTGTACTGCTACAGCGCACGAGATGCAGCTGTGCCGGCCCGTATTACGGTACACCGCTGACAAGGAGACCACACGGCAAATGGATTTTTGTATTTTTATATTTATGGTAAGTTCAAAACTGAAATATATGTCCTCCTAAGTCGTTCCATGCAACTCTCGAAAATCTTCTCAGAAATTTTCCGAGAGACTTTAATAACCTAGAGAGACTTTAATAACCTAAAGGAAGGTAGATTTCTTTTTCGAAGGGGAGCATGGCTATGTGCGTTCAGTTCCAGTACCTACGCCATTTAAATACAAAATTCAACAAAAATATGCTAATTAACGCATTTCGAATTGTCATTTCTATGAAAAACACGTGTCTTCTTATTTATAATTATATATTGCACAGAAAACTCCAGTTTTCATTGCAAATATAAATTCTTAACTATCGAACTTTTTACAAAAGATTAGATAGTTTAATTTTAAAAAATTATAAATTAATTTTTTTCGTGTTTATGTGTTTTACACTTCACGGAAATGGTCGTTGAAGACGCATCTTTGTTTAGAAATTTACGACAACCGGAAATCAAATACAGGCATCCCACTTGGCTGCTATATGGCTCGTCGGAAGAAAGAAGACCCTACTTAACAGGTATTAAAGGCTCTCGGAAAAATTCAAAGTCGATTTCCTAGAGATTTTGTGAGAGTTTTGTCGAACTGCTTTGGGGGATCGATATTTGGGTCCTGGACTTCACGTATCGCAGTTTTTTTCTTTTCTTTTTTAACATAAAAATCCGTCTGCCGTGTGGTCTTGTGAGCCAAACAGCTTGTAACCTCCCCCTCACTTACCGACCTTAATGACAGTGAAAAATGAAACCGCGTGTACCTAATGGGAGTTTTGGAAAAGCAATCGTCACCGAAGTTAACCTGTCGGTAAAGAGGGAGGAAAGGGTTACATCTAAATGAAAGGAAAAATGCTAATGAAACTGGTGGAAATTAATTTTGAAAAGGGGTAAAGTTAATAAAGAAGGTAAATGTGCAGCCGTTACGTTAACAATTAACTAGCGGTAATTAGATATTTGAGATTTGGGGAAATCACGGTCGCCAGTCCTAAGGACAAATACTATAGTAACTGAAAAAGAAAGGTTATTACACATATAATTAACACTAGAAGCGTGGCAACTGAAGGTTGACACGTGTAGTGTGAAAACTGAAAGTTTGTCAGAAGTAATAAATTTCGCTATACTCTGACTTAATTTAGCAAAAGAATTAATAAAACCGGAAAATCGAAAGTTAATTTAGTGACTGAAGTTAATAGTGAGCTTTCTTTCTGAAGCACATCGGAATTCAGTAAAATACAGTTAGTCTTGGACTACCTCAACAATCGTTTCAAAAGCTACTTGAATCTACGCAATTTAGAAATAAGAGATTTAACTTTGATCTTGAATTAAATGACTCTGAACAATTAACAATAGTAAAATGTAGTACGTACCAAGCTGAGCTGCAGTCACAGGTAAGCTAAAATACGGTAACAAAGCTCGCACTCTTAATTCGTGCTTGTGTAATCTGAATATTGTAGCCAGCTCTGAGACTTTAACTGAACTTTGAAATTAAAGCAGTGAAATGGAATTATGCTGGCGTTTGAATTTCAACGACACTCGGGTTCATTTCGGAAAAGGAAGGGACTCTGCTTGGTGATGCAATTGGGACAATGAGCAACAAACGTTCATGCTAAGTTGCTGTAATTATGCGAGGCAAATGGAACAATTTGAAAAGCTGAGGTCTGCCATACAGTTCTGAAACTTTACGTGCTTTTAGTCTTCCTTGTTGGTTGATTGAAGGTTTGAAGCCGTCGATCGAGGAGGTGGCGACAGTCGCTCATTGTCGGCCGTCGCTGTTGCAGAAGCTGGATGTTGGCGCGCCTTCTTCTCGACACGGTCACCAGGCGAAACGGGCTCTTGATGTGCGCCAGCTAATGCTTCCCGTCCGCGACACCATGTCAGAAACTATCATCGCGAGTCGAGCGCAATTACATGCTGCCAAACCCCGAAAGCGCGGCAACTCGCGGGAGCGTCACACAACACCTGCTCCACTCGCTACTCCCGCCAGCCCCTCTCTTACTGTTCCGCCCGCGCTCCACGCGGCAGAGTTAACACTACCAAAGATCCTACAAACTTTGATTCTTCACACGACCCATCGATGTAATCGTTCGATAGCAGTTTTCCCTAGGCAAGACCCAGCGTAAAAATACAAATAATATTTACGAAACAAACCAATTATACATCGACATGAGTGCATAAATATATATATACAAACAGTAAAACAATTACAATATATAAAGAGACAGAAATGTCATATCTTGAGGTAACAAAACAAGGAAAAAAATAATAGTACAATAGATGGAAATAGGAGGATATGCATTTCCGGCGTTACACGTGCCCCACATTGTCTGAGGATGTTCGTGTAACGTAAACAGACTCAGAAAATGTCCCAAAAAAGAAACAGCGGAAATGCATATGCTCAAAACATCAACAAAATTTGGCATTCGCCTAATTAACCATAAAATCAATTTTTAGACCATAATAATTGAGTGGAGACACTCCTAATCTTATTCCACTCTGTCATCTTGCACAAAATAAAACAGGTTGACAACATATTAAAATTCATTGAAAACATAGAAAATGGTTTAGCTATTCTAAAATTGTCAAAATTCCCAACAGTATCAAGAAATGGAATACTATTTACAAAATTAATCAGAGTACATGGTCATAAAAACAGGTAGATCAAAATACGCAAATTAATAATTAATTACATAGAATACACATTTTTACATAACCCTTTCATAATTAATATTCTCGTCATGGGAGTCCATTAAACGCTAAACAAGAAAATAACACACATCAGATCGAAAAAAACATAAATATTGACAGTAGAATTCTTTCAGCTGTCCAGGAAGAAAAACAATTCCGCCTTCCGTACTCGCAAGTACAAAGAATGCCGACAGCGGCCCAAGAGCCAACAGCGGCACAAGAGCCGACAGCGGCTCGCCTCGCCAGTATTGTTGCGCCCGCGTGTGCGGCACGCTTGATCTCACTCGCCCTTGTGACGGCGTTTCCAGAACGTCCGTTCCACTGAATTCTTTCGGAAAAACTCACTCCCGAGTAATCTCAAGGAGTCCATAAACACTATCACAGTGGATAACTCAACACTGTCCATCATCACACGCATGTACTAGCCTGAAACTCAAAACAGCGTCTAAGTACATCGGCAATGACTAGTAAATCACATATTCATGAAATCTTACAGCTATTTACAAAACCATATTTACATTCCTTAATCTACTGTGACTCAGCTGAAAACTTAAACTAGCAGCTTGGATTTTTCAGTTGATTAGATCATGATTAAATTGATTAAAATTAAATTGATTAATCAAAATTAATTACTTATTAATTACAACTTCTTTAATGACCTTGGTCAGTCAAAAGCATGGCAATCTAGCAAATCGTTAAATCTTACACTCTATTTTACATACTGTATAAATTACCCATTGTGTGGTATTAATCGATCCTAGGTTGGTACAATTTCAAATCTACTATATTTCGTATACCTAACAGCTTTCCAGAGCTTGGATACTCTAAGCAATAAGCATTTGTGTGAGGTATACCAATGACTTTATATGGTCCATTATAAACAAACTTAAATTTAGAGATTTCATTGTCTATCTCGCTCGATTTCTCATGAGCTTTTACAAGTACTAAGTCTCCGATCGCAAACTTAGCAAAACGCGCTTTAGCGTCATGACGACGTATGCGAGCATCGGCTTTAAGCTTCATTACTTCTCGCAAACGATCTTTTTTCACACCAATACTAATGTCAATCCGTGGAGGGAATTTGATTATCTCTTCCACTAAACTTTTACTTCTGTCATCCAACAGGATTTCCTCTGGAGAAAATCCCGTCGATTCATGTCTCAAGGTGTTCATAATTCTCTCAAATACTGCTACATATTTGCCCCATGCCCTATGGTTGTGATGGCAATAGGTACGGCACAGTCGGCCTAGCTCGCGCATATACCTCTCAGCGGGATTCCCAGCCGGACAATAAGCTGAAATATGGATCACCTCGACCCCATTACTTTCCAAGCCTTCATTCCACAACTTAGAAGTAAATTGTGCCCCATTGTCTGATAGAATCGCCTTGGGCTTACCAATATGAACAAAATAATCGTTCACAAGCTTGCTATAGACTGCTTTGGCTGTAGCTTTCCTAATCGGGTATAGTTTGATGAACTTGGAAAAAGCTTCTAGCACTACTAAAATGTAAGCAAAGTTTCCTGATGACTTGGGCAAAGGTCCGTACAAGTCCACGCACAGTAACTCAAAGGTGTCGTTAGGCCTTATACTTTGCATAGGACCACGACTCGTACAGTTGGTAACCTTCACCTTCTGACATAAATCGCAAGTTTTCACTCTGTCAGTAACTCGTTTTAACATGTTGTTGAAATGCACTACTTCACTCAGCTTTTCCGTACATTTCTTTGGTCCACAGTGACCATACGCCAAATGGTAGTAGTCTATTATTTCCGTGACGTATTTGCTGGGCCAGCATACCCGCCAAATATTACTATCTTCACCCTTACGTATGTACAAGATATGATCGTATATCTTGTAATACTTCCTTAATTTCTCTCCTTCTGGACTCTTTTCATCATATCGGGTTTTCACCATATTTAAACAACCATCCTCGTTCTGATGACGACGTAGATTCTTACAAATGTTCATTATTAATTTACGTCCCTCAACTTCTTTAAAATAGTACAATTTGACCACTCCATCTGCCTCATCTTTCAATAGACCTTGATTAGACTCGGGCAACCGCGACAGCGCATCCGCTACGCAATTGTCGGTCCCTTTTACGTAACAGATGTCATAGTTAAATTGCTGTAAATACAGCGACCACCTAGTCAGTCTTTCGTGAAGTAGTTTACAATCCTTCAGATAAGTGAGCGCCTTATGGTCCGTATGAATAATCACCTTACGGTCCCATAGGTAACCCTTGAACTTCTTGAATCCCCACACGATAGCGAGACACTCTTTCTCAGAAATCGTGTAGTTTCGCTCACTTTTTGATAAAGTTCGACTCGCGAACGCTATCGTCCGGTGTTCCTTATCCTCTCCTTTACCAACTTCTTGGAACAGTTCTACCCCCACCCCGTAATTCGACGAATCCGTTCCCAGATGGAAGGGTAGCAATAAATCAGGATGAAATAGTATGTTAGATCTTAACAACTCGTCTTTTAATCTCTCGAAAGCGGTCTGACACCCGTCAGTCCACACAAACGGAACATTTTTGCGTAAGAGGTTATTCAAATTTTCATCATTAAACACTTGTCCTTCTACAAATTTACGGTAAAATCCTGTGAGCCCTAGAAAACTTTTTAACTGTTTCCTAGACTTGGGTGGAGGACAATTCTTTATTGCCTCTAGTTTCTCTGGGTCTTTCGTAATACCAGCAGTGGTAATTACATGCCCTAAAAATTTCAGTTCCTGCTTCACAAATTCGCATTTCTTTAGCTTTAGAGTCATTCCGCCACGGCGCAATGCTCTAAAAACTTCATCTAACAGGTCACAATGGTCATACCAAGTGGCATTGGCCAACAATAGGTCGTCAACATATACAGTTAATCTTGAACTCAAAGCCGGTCCTAGCACTTTATCTAGGGCCCTGATGAATACGGACACAGATATATTAAGTCCAAACGGCAGTACTCTATACTGATAACACCTGCCCGCAAACAAGAAGGCGGTGTATGGCCTAGATTCTTCTTCGAGTTCTATTTGCCAGTAACTAGCTGTCAGATCGAGGCTAGTCATGAACTTAACGTTATGAAAACGTTGCAAAATCTCCTCCATACTCTCTGGTCTGTCTGTTTCACGTTGAACGACCCTATTCAACGTGCGTGCGTCAATCACAATACGCACACTACCATCCCGTTTTGCTACAATGACCAAACCGTTATTGTATGGACTTGTACTTCTTTCAATCACTCCCCATTCGATCATCTTATCTATCTCCCGTTGCACTGCTTCCTTTTTGGACAGCGGTATAGCATACGGTCTCACGAAGAATGGTTCGTGCGGAATTACATGCAACTTGCATTTATATCCTTCCACAAGACCCGGTTTGTCTGAAAACACTCTCTTATTCCTCATCATCACTTCATACAGGCCTCGTCTTTGTTCGTGTGTTACGTTTGACATACCGTCTACAATACTTTCCAATTCAGTTTCTACACTATTGTCAGTGCCGAGATTCCTCACATTACAGTAGTTCAAATTCATACCTACATCAATACCATTCGGCCAGTTAACAATGTGTATAGGCTGGTATTGCCTATGCACACCGTCTCCTGCCTCGTCAAAGCTAACTACTATCGTTTTATCTAGTGACATACATGTCAAAGTTTTGCTTTCGCAGTTAATCACTGCACGGTACTTTAATAGCCAATCTAACCCGATAATTACTTCCGTAGTTAAGTCTGGCACGACGACAAACTCTTGTTCAAATCGTGCCCCACATATCTCGAAGTTGACAAAAATCTGTTTTGTGACCGGTTTACTGGCCTTCCCAGTAGCACCGATAATTTTCACTCCTGTTACTGGCATAACTACAATGCCGGGTCTGTCTTTCAGTAACTCAAATATTTTCCCAGATACAGCACTCAATTCTGCACCGGTGTCAATCAACACGTTTAGTTGTAGGTCGTGCATATTAACAGACACTACTATCTGTCTACACTTGTCCTCGACTGTTTCATTATTTTCCCGCAGTAAATCCTCGTCTATATCCAGGTCATTCCAGAAAAAACCATCCGGCTTTGATCCTAAATTCGGCTTATCTGGCGGCTTCTTCAGCCTCTGTTCACATACAGTTTTAATTTCAACACGTTTGTCCTGAGGCTTAGTCTGTAGCTTCGCCTCCAATACCGAAACCTTTTCCTGTAACTCGTCAACTAGTGAGTGTTGCTTTGCTATTAATTCATTAATCGTCACCTTCGTTGATTCCACTTTGGTCAGATTAATCTCATCTGCCAATCTACCTGGAGAAATGTGCCCAGTAGTATCTGCAATTACTTCCTCAGGATCTGCGCAACCCACACTGCTACCGTGTGACCGTATAACGTCAGCTCTAACCTCGTACACGCTGTAATCTACGTGCTTTTCTACCAATCGTGTCCGGCTATCACTAAAATTTTCGTAATCTTTCTCCTTAATACTCTCGCAATATTTAAACTGGAGGTTTGCGTCGGATGGGTCGGCTACTTCTACCACTACAACTTTCGGGCCAGAACTTTCCGTTACTACTTCAACATTCAATTCCTGCGGGACGAAACACGACGCATCTTGCTCGTGCTCTCCATTAACATCAACTATTTCTAGTAAAGTCTGCCGGTTAGGGCCAGAACTTTCTATCACTTCACAACTACTATCCTCCTGTGGGACGAGACGCGGCAAATCCTGCCCGCGCTCCCTATAAACACTTCTCCCGTACAGGCCCCTATAATCTCTTAGTTCGTCGTATAAGCGACCGAACTGCCTTAACCAGACCTCATCCCTCTCTGCATCCCCTCGCTCGATGACGGACGTGTTATCCGACATCTGATCTTCTCTCAACAATTGCGACTCATTCTTAAACTCAATCTCCAGTTCTGCTGTGGGTGTTACAGCTGCCACTTTATAATCTATTTCCGGAACACTACTTACATTGTTCTCACTGACAGTGAATGTATTTTCTACTGCCGTGTCTACAGCTGATCTACTACTTGTGGGCGCACTCCTTTCTCCTAATACTGGCACACTCTCCCGCCGTTGATTATTCCATACGGAATTTCCATAACGACGACACCTCGGTTTTCTACTGTTATTGGGCCGCCAAAATTTCTCCACGCCCGGTCGGCCCCTCACCGGCGCGGCTAATGGTTTCCCTGTCTCGTCACAGCAGATACGCTCCCCGGATGCTGCTGAGGCGGCTGATCACACCCTCTGGCGTTATTACTATTCTGTGAAGCCCGTATCACGTTAGTGTGATACTGGTTTCCGTCATTCCGGTTATTATTCGCATTGTACCGATTGTTATTACGGTCCGAACGATTATTGTTATTGCTGCCATGGTTGCGGTATGCATTATTCCCATGGTTATCGTTGGTGTGGTTGCTGTGGTACCCTTTGTTGTTACCACGGCCTCTACCACTGTCGCGATTATTGCGCCAATTGTCCTCGTCCTCCACTCTTTCCAGGAAATCATTTATTGTCCTGTAATTGCTTCCTACGTAGCGTTTTGTATCATCTGGAAGCTTTTTGTAGAGTTCCCAGACTATTTCGGATTCCGTGCGGCGATCACGCAAATATTCCAACTTGCGGATCCAGCCCTCACAAAACTCCTTCATCGAGCCGCGCGAATTCGCATCGAAAGGCCTCGATACGACAAATTCGCGCCAGACACTTTGCTGTTTTTGCTCTGACCAGTATTCAGCCAGAAACAAATTTTTAAACTCGTCAAAAGTCAGGTTCGTAATGTTGAGGTTTAAGCCCCAACGCTTGGCATCACCAGCCAGCACATCAATAACCGCATTAATTTTTCTCTCATTAGTCCATGATCTGGGTAAAACTCTTTCACAATTTTTAATGAAATCCGTCGCGTGTATACCGCCTTTTTTTCAAGGGGTCGAACCGCTCATCTTTCGTCAACAATTCCGAACTATGTGCACAGATTGGCACATAGCTCTGTTTTTCGTCAAGTTTCTTTTCTAATTCCGACACTCTCATAATTACTTGGCAAGTGGTTGTCGCAAGCGTTTCCACTTCCCTCTTTTTCTCTTCGCAGGTATTAGCCTGCTCCCTCACTTTAGTGTCTACTTCGGACACTAAAGCCTTTAAAGTTTCCACCTTCTGTTGATCCTCTTTTTTCACTAATTGAATTTGTTCCGTCACCTTATTCTCGATGATCGGAGCAACTGCTTCTCCTACACTTTTCTCGATTCTGCTAATTTCGGAATCAAAACGAGTATTTATGCTCGCAATTTCCGCCTGAACGCCTATCATTTCCTGTTTAAGGTTACCGATTTCGGTATTAATTACAACAATATCTTCTTTGATTTTATCAACTTTTGTATTAACAACTCCAACATTGTTGTTAACAACATTAATAGCTTTGTTCTGATTGTCTAGCTTTCGTTCAATTTTTTCAGACTGAGCTTCTTGCTTGGCAGACAGAGCTATAATTTCTGCCGATTGACTCTTGATTTCATTAATCAAAACATTCAATAAATCAGTTAAATTCCCGGAGACTACCGGTTTTACTTCCGTAGCTGGTTCCTCTATATATGTTCCCCCGTATTCATCATCAAGGGGTACAGATTTGATTTTCGCTTCCGATTCCGAAACATTTTCTAAAGTTTGGAATTCCATTTCTGCTCTTTGTTGCGTTTCGGCGGTCGCGTCTTTCATGCTAGCCGCCTGCCCCTGAACAATGGGAACCGCCGTGCGCGTTTCCCACTGTTCGACCGATTGTTCCGTATCCAAGTCTACCAAATTTTGGTAATTGTTGCCTTCACTCATTTTAATAATTTTCAATATAAATGACAAATCTCAAATGTAATTAGGATTACTCCCACTACTTATTCTCGCTGACGTAACGGCCTGTACATAACCAGTACTTTATTACGACATTTGCACCAAAGAAAATTCGTGTCCAGAACAACCTCAAATCTGAAGATTGTCCTGTCACCAGGTCGCCACGTGTAACCTCCCCCTCACTTACCGACCTTAATGACAGTGAAAAATGAAACCGCGTGTACCTAATGGGAGTTTTGGAAAAGCAATCGTCACCGAAGTTAACCTGTCGGTAAAGAGGGAGGAAAGGGTTACATCTAAATGAAAGGAAAAATGCTAATGAAACTGGTGGAAATTAATTTTGAAAAGGGGTTAAGTTAATAAAGAAGGTAAATGTGCAGCCGTTACGTTAACAATTAACTAGCGGTAATTAGATATTTGAGATTTGGGGAAATCACGGTCGCCAGTCCTAAGGACAAATACTATAGTAACTGAAAAAGAAAGGTTATTACACATATAATTAACACTAGAAGCGTGGCAACTGAAGGTTGACACGTGTAGTGTGAAAACTGAAAGTTTGTCAGAAGTAATAAATTTCGCTATACTCTGACTTAATTTAGCAAAAGAATTAATAAAACCGGAAAATCGAAAGTTAATTTAGTGACTGAAGTTAATAGTGAGCTTTCTTTCTGAAGCACATCGGAATTCAGTAAAATACAGTTAGTCTTGGACTACCTCAACAATCGTTTCAAAAGCTACTTGAATCTACGCAATTTAGAAATAAGAGATTTAACTTTGATCTTGAATTAAATGACTCTGAACAATTAACAATAGTAAAATGTAGTACGTACCAAGCTGAGCTGCAGTCACAGGTAAGCTAAAATACGGTAACAAAGCTCGCACTCTTAATTCGTGCTTGTGTAATCTGAATATTGTAGCCAGCTCTGAGACTTTAACTGAACTTTGAAATTAAAGCAGTGAAATGGAATTATGCTGGCGTTTGAATTTCAACGACACTCGGGTTCATTTCGGAAAAGGAAGGGACTCTGCTTGGTGATGCAATTGGGACAATGAGCAACAAACGTTCATGCTAAGTTGCTGTAATTATGCGAGGCAAATGGAACAATTTGAAAAGCTGAGGTCTGCCATACAGTTCTGAAACTTTACGTGCTTTTAGTCTTCCTTGTTGGTTGATTGAAGGTTTGAAGCCGTCGATCGAGGAGGTGGCGACAGTCGCTCATTGTCGGCCGTCGCTGTTGCAGAAGCTGGATGTTGGCGCGCCTTCTTCTCGACACGGTCACCAGGCGAAACGGGCTCTTGATGTGCGCCAGCTAATGCTTCCCGTCCGCGACACCATGTCAGAAACTATCATCGCGAGTCGAGCGCAATTACATGCTGCCAAACCCCGAAAGCGCGGCAACTCGCGGGAGCGTCACACAACACCTGCTCCACTCGCTACTCCCGCCAGCCCCTCTCTTACTGTTCCGCCCGCGCTCCACGCGGCAGAGTTAACACTACCAAAGATCCTACAAACTTTGATTCTTCACACGACCCATCGATGTAATCGTTCGATAGCAGTTTTCCCTAGGCAAGACCCAGCGTAAAAATACAAATAATATTTACGAAACAAACCAATTATACATCGACATGAGTGCATAAATATATATATACAAACAGTAAAACAATTACAATATATAAAGAGACAGAAATGTCATATCTTGAGGTAACAAAACAAGGAAAAAAATAATAGTACAATAGATGGAAATAGGAGGATATGCATTTCCGGCGTTACAAGCTTCCTGGAAAAGCCTGCAGCACTATTCCAAACTCGATGACTCACAGTAGATGACCGAGCGATCATAACAGTAAACATTATGTATTGTCAACTTACTTTTTACCATGTTTTTCACACGAAACTTCAAAAATGGTTCAAATGGCTCTGAGCACTATGGGACTTAACATCTGTGGTCATCAGTCCCCTAGAACTTATAACTACTTAAACCTAACTAACCTAAGGACATCACACACATCCATGCCCGAGGCAGGATTCGAACTTGCGACCGTAGCAGTCGCGCGGTTCCGGACTGAGCGCCTAGAACCGCTAGACCACCGCGGCCGGCACACACGAAACTGATGTGTATAGCTCTAATACCTATTCTTCAGTGATGTTAAATACTACTAAGTGCGAAGAACATATTTAAGCCCCAAAAACTAACTTTTTGTGTTGGGTACAAGGACTGCAACAAATGCCTGTCGCCTAATGTGTTAAAGAAAAGTGTACACTTCAAAACTGCTCACAGAAGCGCAATTCCAAAACTACAAATATTGTACATATTTTAAGATAAATTATAGGATATTGGTAAATTTAACTACACGAAACATGAAATGACACATGTAGTACAGGATATCCGTATTTTTCATGGTGCACGAGAGATTTTCACGGGGTATGTATTTAAGTGGATAGAAGTAGACGTTCGCTTACATAGCAGTCACGAAGCTGCGCATTTGTGAAGGCTGTGTAGTATGGAGGGCCAGATGGTCAATTTTAAACGTCATATTAGTTTTACTTCTTTGAAGACAAATCTCTATCTACTGGTTATCATATTAAAAAATTAAACTACTAAATTTCAATTCCCCCTATAAATTTCGTAATATTTTAGAAACAAGAGACTACGTTCGGCTGCAGGTAAAAAAAAAAAAATTTCTTACCGGCATCAGAAATGGTTTCAGTCGCGAAAAGACAGTTGTAGCTGTGAGGAGGTCATCACATAAATTCACTATATTTGTATTTGTAAAAATATTAAATTTAGAAGATTTTTCACTGCTTGTAGAAAGCAATGTAAAAATACTTTCATAACATTAGCTTGTATTTCTTATTTATTTTCCTTTCTTTCTTATACTTTTCTTTTTCAATAATATGCGCCAGATTGATTTTTTAATTTTTATTATTTTTCCAGATGTATTTTTGTTAGTTGGTTCTTTGTTACAATGACTATAAAATGTATAGAAGAAGCTGTGCGGGCTACTGAAGGTGGAACGACGACATAAAACTAATCACAGGTAAAGTATATGCAAGAATGGGAAGAATTCCACAGACAAATGAGGGAGCTTTCAAAATTCCATTTCAACCAATACTTGAACTAGCGGAAAAATGCTTCAACCGGAGCACAAAAAATGCGAATATGTTCCTGTTTATTTTAGAAGGCTCTGACTGGAAAGAGGGTACCAGATGCCTCATTCTACCTTCGTCAGTATTACTAAAAATTCTCCCAAAAATTTTGGCATCGAAACATACTTGCACTTTTTTTTACGAACAAATCTCAAACTCCCACGACCTCCCCTAATAGTAACTCATTCACAACCACTAATCCATCGCTGTAAGTCGCGCATACCGATCCACTCCTAGCTGTCCGTACATATTCATTCAAGCCAACTCATCGACATTATCTCCTTGTGTACCTGACATTGTCTCCTATGTCACAGAAACACTGTACCCTTCATTCTGTCTCACTACTACAGTCTCCTCCCAGTGTCACTGTCTCCATCTTGCTCTCTCTTACATCTAATATCACGTTCCTTTCTTCCGCCCTGCTACTGCTGCTGTCTCCTCTCACTGTTTTCATCTCTCTCTTTCTCGTTGTCATTGTATACTCTGTATCTCATTATCATTTGCTTTCACTCACTTCCGCTTTCTCATTATTGCTGTCCCCCTGACACTGTCTCCTTCACTCTTTTCCTAGCACTATTTTCTACTAACATCGTGTCGGGCCTCATTTTGTCTGGCGTATTGCAGCAACACAACGTGGCAAGGAGTCAACAACTCGCTGGAATTCCCCTGCAGAAATATTGGGCCATTCTGACTCTACTGCCGTCCATAATTGAGGAAGTGTTGCCGGTGAAGGATTTTGCGCACGAAGTGACCTCTCGATTATGTCACTTAAATGTTCAATAGGATTTTTGTCGGATGATCTGGCTAGCCAAATAATTCTCTTGAATTATCCAGAATGTTCTTCAAACCAATAGCGAACTATTGTGGCTGGTGGCAAGGAACATTGTCATTCATAAAAATTGCATCGTTGTTTGGGAACTTGACGTCCATGAATGGCTGTAAATAACCTCCAAGAGATTCAATTGAGCCAGAGAAAGTAGTCAATTCCGTGTAAAATCAGACCACACCATTACAGAGCAAACACCAGCTCGAATAGTCCTCGTTGACGACTTGGGTCCACTGCTTCGCGCGGACTGTGCCACATGCGAACCCTACCAACAGCTTACCACGGTCACGAGGTCACGTGAGCAGCTGCAGGCGATGTCGTGCTGTTAGCAAAGGCACTTGCGTCGGTCGTCTGCTGCCACAGCCCGTTAGAGCCGAATTTCGCCGCTCTGTCCTAACGTATGTCCCACACTGATTTCTGCGATTATTTCACGAGTCTTGTTTGTCTGTCAGCACTAACAAAAAAATGGCTCTGAGCACTATGGGACTTAACATCTGAGGTCATCAGTCCCCTAGAACTTAGAACTACTTAAACCTAACTAACCTAAGGACATCACACACATCCATGCCCGAGGCAGGATTCGAACCTGCGACCGTAGCGGTCGCGCGGTTCCAGACTGACGCGCCTAGAACCGCTCGGCTACACTGGCCGGCTCAGCACTAACAACTCTACACAAACGCCACCAGAATATTTGGGAACATTTTTAAAGGTGCTGAGGAAGGTAGAATGAGGCAGTTGGTACCCCACTTTTCAGTTAGAGTTTTTGAGTAAACAGGAACGTATCTAAATTTTTTGTGCTCCGATAGAAGTATTTTTTCCGCCGGTTCCCTTCTTTTCCCTGCTTCAGCAGCGCATGTAACTCATTTGGAAAAGAAAAAAAATGTATTGGTCATTTAAGTTTAGATATCATCATTTTTTCTGTTATTTTTAGTTGCTTCGAAATTCGTGGAGGAATGTTCCGTCTAACTGAAGGCAGTTTGTTTATTGCCACACACGTTTCGCTTCTTTCATTTGAGAAGCATCTTCAGTGTCCTGTGATACATGTTTCTTTTAAACATATAGTACGTGTATTATGTGGTAGTTACAATACGTTTGTTAGATTTTGTCGAAGGTTAGAATCAACTATTGTAGCACAAATTTCGTGATGTGAAATTATGGTTCGTTGTTGCTTACGATTTGCAGCATTTTTGTCGTCCTGGAGAAGTGTTCATTAGTCTCCGTGCACCAGAAGGCCGATTTCCGGCGTTCTTTCACCGACATTTGATTCAACACATCGCTTACATCACTTGCGCTTTACATTTTGGGTTCAATATGTGTGTTTTTCGGTGTATACTGTTGCCAACTGTCGCCGTGTTTTTGTCTCTCGTTTGTGTCGTGTGCGTGGTTTGCTATTTTTATTTGTAATGCGTGTGTATTGTGTGTGTGTGTGTGTGTGTGTGTGTGTGTGTGTGTGTGTGTGTGTGTGGGCGGGCGGGTGGGCGGGCGCGCGCGCACGTGTGTATTTTGTTGTGTGAGTTCATCTTTTTTTAAGTGAATATTTATGTGTGTGTTTAAAACTGATTTTACACCTCAGATAGCATTTTAAGTGCAAAACCTTTTTACATGGGCTTCAGTACTACAACATGGAACCCTTCTGATAATAACAGACACTTTGTAGCATATTTCTCCGTAATACGTCACTTTAAAAGGTACGTTTTCGCCTCACACCGGATTTCGTGTGCATATTTTACGTATACAAGTGGGATAAATTTGAACCTCTGTATCTCTGAAACAGATAACGATATCAAGAAAATATTCAACGTTGTCCTAGATCGGTATCTTAGAAATATATCGTAAAAATTTAGGCCATTTCGTGTACATAGCTGTCTTGGAATCCTCAGCTGGGTTTTGGTCCACGGGTGACAGCGAGAATATAGTAAAAAAAATCTTTTTAGCGGTTTTCCGACGAACTGCCCATGAACTAGAGTCACATCAAGCCCACCGTAGTCAACATCAAATTCCAAATGAAGCAACCGATTTGATCCAATTGTCTAAGCAGGAGGAAATGTGTAATATTCATACTTTGACCCCTACTGCACGATATTGACCCTAACATTATCCTTCTGTTGGGTATACAAATTGTCCAAAACACTTGATCCTACCTTTTTATCACTAATAGAACCGGAGGTATGAGCACCGGGAAATCCCATCTTTATGTGCAGCGTTTTGGGACGTATTAGGTAAGCATGCTGTCGCATGCATACCGATATTGCTCGTCAGTCTGGGATCCGTACCAGATAGTACTGATTGAGAAAACAGAGAAGATACAAAGAAAAGCAGTGTGTTTTGTTATAGGTTCATTTAGAAAGCGTCACGGAGATGATCAGCCAAGCCAAGTGGTCGACGCTGCAAGAGTGGCGTTATGCATCAAGGTATGGTTTACAGTTAAAATTCCAATGGTGTACCTTCCCATAAGAGTCAATCAATATGTTTGCTCCCTCCTACGCATACCTCGCGTAAATACCATAATAATGCAAGTAGAGACGGTATGTAACCTATTATTACTTGTAAAATCAGAGAGATTCTCCTCAGACGGAGGTTTACAACTATCGTTCTTCCCGCGAACCATTCGCGACTCGAAAACGGGGAAGTAACAGAGGTGAACAAACCACCCTGTGCCAAACACCGCAAGGTGGATTTCGGAGTTTAAATGTGTATATATATATATATATATATATATATATATATATATATATATATATATATATTGCTTTGGTCTGTACCACTTCCTCCCTAAATATGGAAACCAAGTAGCTTGCAATAGGAGAGATGTGTTTCACAGTATCGAATACGAACAAATGCTCGTAGCTCTTAAGGTATGCGTTTCAGAGCCAATGTTTGATAGCAATTTTTTTTATTGGTTCGGTCCATGCTACCGCCTCTAAAAGTTTCCTCTCCTACAACCTTAGCAACAATAGAACCGCAACATGTATTCCGCTGTCGGAGGTATTTGAACAATTTACTCTTTTAACTTTCGACTCGGTCTCTTCCGGACCAGGGTCCTTTTCCTCAAACTGATGCATTTATCTTTTTGTATCATCCCTGAAAGTTTGTAACATCATCACGGAATCATCTTGTATATGCGCAGTGCCTCATATTTAAAGTCTTTCCGCATATTTATGCTTAATACGTTATATTTATTTATGCTGAGGTTTAATTGAAACTCATTGTAGGTCTTCCTGGTATTCCGACTCTCCTACAGACAGTAACCTCGCGGAACCTTCGGCCGTACGTAGCAGACTGTTTGTGCGGGATAGTCAGAAACAGTCTGAAAAGCTTGTAAGGGTGTTTAGGAGGGTATGGTAATGAAAAATAAATTTTAGGAAAAAAAATCGATGCGTAGCGTCGTTTCCGAGTTATTCAGCACTGGAGTTTGCCAACCAGTTCCAGTACTTGCACGCGTTAAAATATGGTAATGCAAATATATCTATGGGTCCTTGAGTTACCACTCGTTCAAATGCTCATTGCCATTAAAAATGCACCTTTTTCAGAAGTGCCGAATTTAAGCTCGATGAGCAAAAGCTACGTTTGTTCAGTTTTAGGAAACCAAACGAATAACACGTTCGGCGACACCTCTGGCAGGCCACTTGAATTTGCGTGCACAATGGCCTGATTGGCTAACTTCAATGTTTAATGACTCGGAAACCGCGCAACGAATCGATTTTTTAACAGTTATTTCTCAGTTCCATCTCCCCTGCAAGCCCTTAAAAGCTTGCCAGACGCTTTATACATCACGGAAGTGACTGTTCTGTAACACTCCCTTTGGGAGTTGTTGTGAGGGAGGAGACCAGGCAGCAAGGTCATCAGTCTCTTCGGATTAGGGACGGACGGGAAAGGAAGTCGGCAGTGCCTTTTCAAAGAAACCATCCCGACATTTACCTGGAGCGATTTATGGAAAGCACGGAAAACCTAAATCAGGATGGCCGGACGCGGTATTGAACCGTCGTCCTCTCGTATGCGAGTCCAGTGTGATAACCACTGCGCCACCTCACTCGGTCTCTTTCAGATCCGACGATTTCAACTCGTTGAGAATGTCATTGTATGGTATCAGTTACCAAGCTAGTCAAAACGGATTGTTTTCGAACTGCCTGCTCAAGCAGGCACAGAAGGTGGGAATGTACAATGCGGGCGATCGAGCTAAGATCGACTTTGTCGAAATTTATTCAGTTACAGTAATTCGAGAGAAACGATGATGTTGGAGATCTAAAATTGAAAGACACTTTAGGAAAGACGCCTAATTATTCGAATGTGGTTAACACTGCATACTGCACGCAAGATCACTAGTACAAAATGGGCTATAGTTCCGGGTAAACGCCAAAAACATTAAACCAGTACGACTGGCTTCTCAACACCATTCTGAGTTGTATGCTACTTTGTTCGGTAAGAGTTGGCGAACATAGAGAAACCACTAGTAGCGAAACTTTGTAAAACGCAACCTGACTCATCTGCTTGGTTGTTTTGAAATTAGAAGCAACTAGTGGAAGTGCAGCTTTCGGATGATCACAAGAGTTCGCGAGAACCAAAAGCGTTACGATCGAAAATAGAAAGCAACTAGCGGCCAGTGCAGCTGCGGATAATTGGAAGCGTTCGAGAGAACTAACAGCGTTACGAGACAGTAGATGAACACAGCAGCCACAGCAAGATCTATTTTGCTTCATGAATTTCTGTTTAAATACTGGTTGCAAGGGAAAAAAACTACACCACAACCACACGTTCAAATGATCTATGGGCATGTAACTAACTAACAAACTTTCATTCTTCACCTTTAAAACGAGCTAAATGGCAGCGTTGCGTCTACTTTCAGCCGAGTTAATAGAGTTTGAAATTAACTCGACACGAACTGTCGTTCATTTAGATGCGATTACCTCCCCAGACTCGGCATCGATTTTGAAGACTTTTTACGTGGATTCGAGCACTTTTCAGAAATGTTTCAAGACCTATAAATGAAAAGGCGATATCTCAAATATGAACTATCTATCGTAAAACGTTATGGAATAGGGTCACCTTTCAAAAGGATTTAGAACTAATGACAGAGTGAGACAGCGATTCTTCGTATTCCTACCACTTTTTAATAGTGACATGGATGACCTTCAGAGGGAGTGTAAAACACAATAATATCCGCATTTTATTGATACGACACAGTACTAAACACATCAAAAAGTTCGCATCATCCCGGCTCCCAGAACTCCTGAAGATAGACGTTGACTGTGGATTATTGTATCACAGACACAGTCCCTTTGTTCAGAGATGTCACTAAACCCGCCCAAAGATGTACACAACCATGCACGAGCAGCGCCTATTAGATGGAGGGGTTCCGACAGCCGATCAGTCCCAGTCATTCTAACAGGAAGGAGGTACACGGATCATGTTTTCTGTAGTTCAACCATGCCTAGACGGTCAATACCGCGGTTCGATCGCGTCCGTATTGTTACTTTGTCGCAGGAAGGGTTCTCAATAAGGGAAGTGTCCAGGTGTCTCGGAGTGAACTGAACTAAAACGATGTTGCTCGGACATGGAGGAGATACAGAGAGACGGGAACTGTCGATGATATGCCTCACTCGGGCCGCCCAAGGGCTACTACGCACGGATGACCGCTACCTACTGATTATGGCTCGGAGGAACCATGACAGCAACGCCGCTATGTTGAATAACGTTTTTCGTGCAGCCACAGGACGTCGTCTTATGATTTAAACTGTGCGCAATAGGCTGCATGATGCGCAACTTCACTACCGACGTCCATGGCGAGGTCCATCTTTGCAATCACGACACCATGCAGCGCGGTACAGGTGGCCCAATAACATGCCGAGTGGACTGCTCAGGATTAGCATCACGTTCTCTTCACCGATAAGTGTCGCATATACCTACAACCAGACGATCGTCGGAGACGTGTTTGAAGGCAATGCGGTAAGGCTCAACGCCTTACACTGTCCAGCGAGTTCAGCAAGGTAGAGGTTCCCTGTTGTTTTGGGCTGCCATTATGTGGGACCGACGTGACGCTGGTGGTCATGGAAGACGCCGTAACGGCTGTACGATATGTGAATGCCATCCTCCGACCGACAGTGCAATCGTATCGGCAGCATGTTGGCTAGGCATTCGTCTTCATGGACGACAGTTCGCGCCCCCATGGTGCACATCTTGTGGATGACTTCCTTCAGGATAACGACATCGCTCGACTAGAATGGCCAGCATGTTCTCCAGACATGTGCCCTATCGAACATGCCTGGGATAGATTGAAAAGGGCTGTTTATGGACGACATGACCCACCAACCACTCTGAGGGATCTACGCCGGATGGCTGTTGAGGAATGGGACAATCTGGACCAACAGTGCCTTGATGAACTTGTGGATAGTATGCCACGACGAATACAGGCTTGCATCAATGCAAGAGAACAAGCTACAGGTATTAAAGGTACCGGTGTGTACAGCAATCAGGACCACCACCTCTGACGGTATCGCTGTATGGCGGTACAACATGCAATGTGTGGTTTTCATGAGCAATAAAAAGGGCGGAAATGATGTTTATTTGTTGATCTCTGTTCCAATTTTCTGCACAAGTTCCGGAATTCTCGGGACCGAGGTGATGCAAAACTTTTTTTGATGTGTTTATTTCATATGTCGACGTCAAATAATTACAGTGCAAAATGCTTACAAATAGTAATGCAGAAACTGTCTTTACTCAGTCAAGAATAAGGGTTGACAATGCTTAAAAACAAAAGTCGTGACTTCATAATCTAAAATTCTAATGCGCACCTAAGCATGTTTCGAAAGTCACACCCTCTAGCATGCTTCATATATTTAGTATTGGATCCCCTGTCAATTACAAAACTAATGACTTAATAAAACCTTAACTTGGTATACATATGCAGACAAATACAAAAATTTCTGGAGCTCAACCCAAGGAAGGAAATGAGGAAAAACTAATGGAGGTGTTCACTTGCTATAAACATTAAAAATTTTGACACTTACGAATTACGAAACTACGAGACAGCAGTCCACCGAGATAAGATATCCTTGAGCTAATAATAGTACTTTCTGGAAGATAAGATAAGCAACGAAGACATACGAAGGGGAATAAAATATATACAGTGTAAACTTTGGGAGTGAGTGAGTTTGGAAAGCGCTGGAATTATCATTTAACCCCTATGTCGATGAGGTGACTCACCAAGATAACGTGGAGATATCGACACACCGATAAACGAAGCGGAGAGAACAACAAAATTACAGGACCACAGCAGAATGTTTTGCCTGACCTTTGAATGGATCGGACAAATATTAGCTTTGGTTCCTCTATTGGCCCATATTCTCTCACTCTTCGATGTAGTCTGGCACATGGTCTGTCCCGTACAAAAAGCTTCACGATGTTTTCGAAGGAGATAGTTCTGCATGGCGTCACGCATCCCCGTCCTGATGCTAAGTCACCGCTCCCCTTGTTACGAGCTGAAACTCCATATTCTGGGTTGTATGCTTGAAAAAGGCACCATGTGCTCGTGTTCACCCTGGTGTGACTCTGTGATTGATATACGCCAAGATATTCTCCCAAAGAACACGCATTGTCTCATTGGTCTTCGTTGATTCTGCAATACACTAGACTGTGGAATGATCCCATATTTGTACCTGCGTGTGCAGAGATTCAGTGTGATCACAGACACACAATGTTAAGTACATTATTAGTTTTTTATCTGCTAGCAGTGTGCTGTCAATATCTGTGCGAAGATTCAAAACTATCGATAGTCGTTGATGTCATTAAAGTAACAGACCCCAAGGAAATAAACTATGATGCGTTCCAAAATAATTCTAAATTTAACTCGATTTAACTTAAAGAAGTAAAAGAAACTATAGAATCTGTCGTCTGGTACTCTACAAGTGGGAGATTTTTCTGAGTGTGTTGATTCAATTAAGCAGACAGTGGTACATCATTGTTTTCAGTTGAGTTTCTAATTAAAATTCTATTCCCTTGTAATACCGATGGAAACAAATCAAGTGATGTTCAAAGCGGAATAGAATGAGAAGTGTTGGTCTGAAAAATCAGAAACATTAGGTCGAATACATAAATACAAAAACTTGCTCGAAAGAAATCATCTGCACTTTATGACGATATCACATGGCTCTTTCTCCATGTAGAGGATCACTTTGCTACAAAGGGCGTTCAACAAGTAATGCAACACATTTTTCCTCGGCTAATTTCGGTTGAAAAAAATGCGGAATTAGTTCTGAGACATTGTGGAATATTCCCACTTCAGCCCTTATAGTTTCATAATGTTATGACGGGTAACGTCTGGTGTCTGCAATGGAGGTGCGTTCCGAGCGGAAAACTGTCATCGATATTGTTTTGGCGGAAAATCAGACCATCGCAGAAATTCATCTGTTGCAGAATGTCTACGACGACCTGGCAGTGAACAGAAGCACAGTGAGTCTTTGGGCGAGGTGTCTATCATCATCGCAACAATGTCACGCAAACCTGTCGAACTTGCAGCGTGTCGGCTGGCCACACACTGTAATGTTGGAACGTGCAAATACTCTCAGTCGAGTTGGTCGACGATCACAATCGAACATCTCGCTGCACAACTGGACGTCTCTGTTGACAGTGCTGACACACTCGTCCACCAGTTGGGGTGCACAGAGGTGTGTGCCCGCTGCGTTCCTCGCCGCCAAACAGAAGACCGTGAAGAACAACAAAGGGCCATCTGTGCGGAACTGAAGGATGCACTCCGCGGGAAGAAGTATGTGGATGATGGTGAGGTTACTGAAGCAGCAAGATGTTGGGTCGAACGTCGACCAGCAAGATGGTACCATCCGGGTATGCAGTCCATCACAGTAAGGCGGCGTAAGATCGAAGATTATGTTGGAAAACAGAGTTCTGAAGCCCAAAGAGTGGGGAATAATATAGTGTACTGGAATCCTAATTAAAATCAACTTGCTTTCAGAAAACAAACGTGTTGCATTACTTATGGAACGTCCCTCGTATGTTCTCTTTAAGGCATTAGGAGGCACAAAACAACTTGAAACAAGGGACAAATGGTTCAAATGGCTCTGAGCACTATGGGACTTAACTTCTGAGGTCATCAGTCCCCTAGAACTTAGAACTACTTAAACCTAACTAACCTAAGGATATCACACACATCCATGCCCGAGGCAGGATTCGAACCTGCGACTGTAGCAGTCGCGCGGTTCCAGACTGTAGCGCCTAGAACCGCTTGCCACCTCGGCCGGCAAAGAAGGGGCAAGCACGATAGCTAAACACGGAGGTTTTATAGTACAGGGTGATTATAATTCAAGTTCCAATTTCAAAACGCTGTACGAAGAAACGAACCATTGCTCAAAATGGTGACAAATTTGAACAGAACGTTATCGAAGAAGGGAGAAACATTATGGGAAAAAACGAAAATTTTACCACTAGATGGCGCTGTAAGCGGCGGTATATCCAAAATAAAAGACGCGGGGTGCACGGCTGTTCCTCAGTTTGCATCAGAGGCGCTCGGCATAGCTGTCTAAATGCAGATCAGGCGCTGCTGGTAAGGCTCTTTTACAAGAACGGCGACTGTGTGCCGGTAGCTTTTAAGAAGTTCCGGACACTAAAAGGTATGAATATAAGGGTTGGTCCGATGTCTGCCAAGAGTATGGAGAAAATGATCACGAAATTTGAAACGACAGATTCTTTTGAAGTCCAATTTGGCAGAGGGAGAAAAACAATTGATCCGACGTCAGTAGAAGACGTGATCACATAGCACTGCAGGTGTGGTAGATCGGTGCTGTGCAAACATGCAGTGCACGGGGCACTTTCCGATCTTTCGACATGCCTGTAAGAAAGGGGCATAAAACTGTACGAAACATCGTGCGCTGCTGTCTATACAAAATTACCCATGTTCAGGAGTTGCTTCATGGTGACCTAAGAGTAAGACAAACGCTTGCTCTAGAATTTCACGCTCGCAGGGAGTGGAGAATGAGTGGGCTTAGAACATTCTGTGGACACATGAAGCCCATATCCATGTCGATACACATAATTTCAGAAAACGGGTAACGAAAATTCGGCTGGCACATCAACCGGTACTACATCATTCTGCAAAGGAGACTTACTAGACAGTAGTCCGGGTTGACGGCATCGCACAGGGCCGTACTTTTGCGAAGATATGTGTCCTGCGGGTCCTGTTATCTGCACTGTCAGTGTTAAACGCTACTAGAGTCTTCTGCGCACTAACGTCATTCCAACCCTCAACAGCGTGGATTTGTGGGTATGATTCTACATCTACATCTACATGACTACTCAGCAATTCTGAGTGCTTGGCAGAGGGTTCATCGAACCACAATCATACTATCTCTTTACCATTCCACTCCAGAACAGCCCGCGGGAAAAGCGAACACCTAAACCTTTCTGTTCGAGCTCTGATTTCTCTTATTTTATTTTGATGATCATTCCTACCTATGTAGGTTGGGCTCAACAAAATATTTTCGCGTTCGGAAAGAAAGTTGGTGACTGAAATTTCGTAAATAGATCTCGCCGCGACGAAAAACGTCTTTGCTTTAATGACTTCCATCCTAACTCGCGTATCATATCTGCCACACTCTCTCCCCTATTACGTGATAATACAAAACGTGCTGCCCTTTTTTGCACCCTTTCGATGTCATTCGTCAATCCCACCTGGTAAGGATCCCACACCTCGCAGCAATATTCTAACAGAGGACGAACGCGTGTAGTGTGTAGCTGTTTCTTCAGTGGACTTGTTGCATCTTCTAAGTTTTGTGGTCTTTCCAACTGAAGTTGTTCGTAATTTTAACACCCAGGTACTTAGTTGAATTGACAGCCTTGAGAATTGTACTATTTATCGAATAATCGAATTCCAACGGATTTATTTTGGAACTCATGTGGATCACCTCACACTTCTCGTTATTTAGCGTCAACTGCCACCTGCCACACCATGCAGCAATCTTTTCTAAATCGCTTTGCAACTGATACTGGTCTTCGGATGACCTTACTAGACGGTAAATTACAGCATCATCTGCGAACAACCTAAGAGAACTGCTCAGATTGTCACCCAGGTCATTTATATAGATAAGGAACAGCAGAGGTCCCAGGACGCTTCCCTGGGGAACACCTGATATCACTTCAGTTTTACTCGATGATTTGCCGTCTATTACTACGAACTGCGACCTTCCTGACAGGAAATCACGAATCCAGTCGCACAACTGAGACGATACCCCATAGACCCGCAGCTTGGTTAGAAGTCGCTTGTGGGAACGGTGTCAAAAGCTTTCTCGAAATCTAGAAAAATTTTAGCCAATCTTATTTTTATGTAAGACGGCGCCCCTCTGTTCATTGCACAGCCAGTGAAGCAGCTGCCGCAGAGGCATTTTTGAAATGCTAGAACTATCAGCCGTCATTTCCCTACAGCCTGGCCGTCCAGATCTCGGGATTTTAATCCGTATGACTTCTGGCTGTGGGGTTGTCTGGAAAAAAAAATGGTACAAGTGGCTCTGAACACTATGGGACTTAACATCTCAGGTCAACAGTCCCCTAGAACTTAGAACTACTTAAACCTAACTAACCTAAAGACATCACACACATCCACGCCCGAGGCAGGATTCGAACCTGCGGTCGCGCGGTTGCAGACTGAAGCGCCTAGAACCGCTCGGCCACCAACGGCCGGCGGTTGTCTGAACTATGCTGTGTTCATTACAAATGTAGCTGATCTGAAGGGCCGCATTGCGCAACGCATTCTGAGACAATCCAATCTGTTGTGGAACATGCTGTGTCTCGATTTCAACCTGTGGCAGAAAAGGTGGACAGCTCCAATCTCATAACGACTGAAAACCGTTGTTGCTTTTTACGCGGTTTTTGGCCTCAGGGCAATTAAAAACTGATTCTCCCCATGCGATGTGGCACGATCTTGCTGAGCCGTGGCTGGCTCGAGTCATCCTTGTCGTGGGTTAAATCTTGGTTGCAGTCCAGTGGTTTTGTATCTCCTGCAATTATCGCGATAATGATGCTGCCCTCTCCATGAGTGGCAGCAGCAGCGTGTATCGATATCAGTAGTGCTGTACTATCTTTGGTGTGGCGGATATAGTTTCCGGCTGGGCGGTATGTGACCAGTCGGTCAGTTGGCGTGGAGCAGCAAGCAAGTCCCAGTCGCGCGGAGTTGGGCCGGAGCCGCTGGCGGCGTACACGCGCGATTGGAGTGTGAGATAGTGCTTGTGAGTGCTACGAAGTTTGTCGCCCACCGATCTTGGACATGAAAGTTGAGTCCCCACCTAACCTATTATCGAGCCTCAACTGTTTGCTTTTCTTCGTTTGATCCTTCTTGTCGTATTGGGACATTCTCGCGAGCAGCAATGTGTGTGTATTTAAGTCGGCTAAGATTCCAGATGTCTTACTGTGAAGTTTAACTTAATTTAATTTATTCTCTGTTACTGAATTTGACCAGCGGTATCTTCTGCCTTGTGGCCGTTGACGTTCCGGTTACCTGCCCTGATCGTTGACGTAATTTTCGGCGGTGTATTTTCCTCGTCGTGTTGTTGCTGTCAAGTGCAGTGTGTAGTCCGACAGCCGAGATGTTGTTGGTAGTTGTGTGCGCCAATATTCTGTGTGTAGTTGTGGTCGTTTTGCTGGCTGCGTCGAGCGGAACTGATTTACTTGATTGGTCGGTCGGCTGTTTGTCGGTTGACTTGCCTTCAGATTAAGAAGTCATTGGACAGGCTGCCCGTCTCACATAAACGGGCGTTAGCGTTACAAACCCAGGCCGACCCTTGGAAACTTCTGAGCGCCATTCCTTGTGTGCTACATAGTAATTTCTCTGTTTGGGTTTTAGTTACTTGGTTGACGTGAGGCCTTCAGCCGAGTTTTAATATTTCTTAAATTAATGTTCTTGTTTTGCCCTCTTGCGTGAAATTTTTTAAGATAAGGCCTTCTGCCTTTTTAATCGAAACTCTTTTCTAGGCCTTTAGCCGTTGAATATATTTGGTCGATAAGTGGCCTTCAGCCGAGTTTAACATCTCTTAAATTAATGTTCTTGTCTTGCCCTTAAGGCATAAGATTGTTATACTTTTGTAAGGGGCCTTCAGCCGAATTTTGCATGACATGTTTTAAGATAAGGCCTTCTGGCTTTTGATTGAAACTCTTCTTATTGCTTAATATGTGGCCGCCAGCCAAATTCCATTCAAATTAAATTCCTAAGACCTTCAGCCTCTTTAGATTGAAGATTTAGAAAATATTTTTTTGGTGAAACCTCCAGAAGAACCTTGTGTTTCAATTTCTTGCTTAGGCCTTGTGTCTTGATTTTGAGTGTGGCCTACAGCCGATTTAAAGTTAATCAAGGGAGGTCGGTTAAAGTTTTAAGTGTTTTGCTTCCATGTTGTAATATTGTGTGTTGATAAATAAAGTTTGGCCCCATTCCACAACCTAATCCGCTCTGTCCTGCTAGCTCAGGCATTTCACTTGCCATTGTGGATGGGTTTACTTAACAAGCAGTGCCACAACTGTTGAATATCCAAAACCATGTGGTCATCCGCTTTAATGTCCAACTCAGTCCATAGTAGTCGTATTGCGATACATCTCTCATTTGTAACCGAACCCATTTACTTTGTGACAATTACAGCACCGTCTAGTGGTAATATTTTCGTTAAATTCCTTTGTTTCCATAAAGTATTCCCCTTCTTCGATAATACTCCGTTCAAATTTCATGTCATTCTTAACAGTGGTTCGTTTGTTTACAGCGTTTAGAAACCGGAGCTTTAATTATAATCACCCTGTATATCGTGTATGTCTGCTTAGGTAGCCGAGTGGTGAGCGTATATGACAGCCATGTAGAGGACCAGGCTTTGATTCCCGTACTGCCAGGGTTTTTCCTTAGTGGGAGGATTGGTAAAGGGTGCACTCAGTCTCGAGATGCCAACTGAGAAGCTACGTGACCGCGTAGTAGCAGTTCCAAGGTCTGGCAAGTCTGCAAAACGGCTGGGAGAGCTGTGTGCCAGCCACATACAGCTCCATACCGCAACCGCATGACGCCGCAAGGCAGGGGTTAACACGGCGGCCGGTAGACAGCCCTTGGGCCTTCAAGGGCTGGCGTCGAGCTCGTTAAGGCATTCGTAAAAATGATAGCACAGAGCACAAATTTACTACCTATCTACAGTTCTCATATCAATGAATGTCAGGACCAAAATCTGCAACATAATTGCGCTAAGGTATTCTAGTGATCAGGAAATATTTGATTTATTATAATCTCAGTAATGGATCGCAAATGTATATCAATCAGGTTATTAAATTCAGTTAACGATGACCATCTTCAGACCTGAGTAGATACAGTATACTACATGTATCGTGTCAGTCCATATATACACGGTGTACCTCCAAAGAGTCGTCAGGCACATTTTCCCTGGTGTTTTGGCAGATTTCGTTTTTGCAATCTATAGATAGAGTCAGTCCAGACAAATACTGCTCATCCCATACTTTATGCGACATCCAGTGTCGACGGAAAGTATCGGTTTGTTTCCCATTAAAAACAAAATGATTTTGAAAGGGTAAATTTATGTGCTCATTAGATAGAGCTGTAGTAAATTAATCTCGAGCGGTATTTGTTTTATCGACGTGTATTAACAGCGATAGAAAACTGTAAATATAACCGGTATTCCAGCAGCGATTGAGCAGCACTGTTTTTTGGAGGTAGCAGTCAGCGCGGGCCATGGCGGTAACGTCGTTCCTCGAATACTGATCGTGTTTTACTGACACTTTTAATACACATCGATAAAACAAATATGGAATTAGACTAAAGTGGGACCGCCCTATCAAAACTGGCTCTTAAAATTCCTCTTTAAAAATCTGTTTTGTTTGTAATGGGTAACAAACCGACACTTTCCGTCGACACTGGGTGTCGCATCAAAGTCATTATGAGCAGTATTTGCTTTGGTTTACTCACGCTACATGCAACAAAAACACAAGTGCTACATACACAATTAGCCACACAAGCTTCGTCAGCAAGTTACAAATTTTGGGCACTACGACCATTACTCAAGATCCATGCTGACACTTGGAGGAAACAAGTTATACTGCATCTACGTAGGTCTGAAGGTGATCATCGTTGACTGAAATTAATAACCTTATTGATAATCATTTGTGGTCCCTGACTGGACTTATAATAAATAAATTACGTCAGGACGTTCTGACGCTGGCACATAAATTTACATGTATACACCACAAACAACCGCACGTTTCGATGTAGGGCAGGGTTTCCCAAACAATGTTTAGTGCTCCGCGGAAAACTATTAGCAACATGGCTTTCTTCGATACGTTTTCTTATCTTTTAAAAATTTTATTATCTTTCAGTGTATTAGTTATGATTTAAAATGGAAATATGCACTGAATAAAACAAGTGTTTCGCATTTTTTTTAATCTTGTTAATTTTATTAACCTCCAAAATAAACATGCTGTTCAATCAATGTACCAAGATTGTGAAAGTGTTCCAGCAGAGGAAAACTTTGGAAACCCTGATGTAGGGTACTCATGGTATCTCTATCATATCCCCTGCCTTTTTTCCATTCGTGGGAAGAACGGCTATTGGTAAAACTCCGTAAGAGCTCTGTTTTCTCTGATTTCCACGTTTTAATCATTTCGTGAGACATATTTGGTAGGAAATGTTTCCCTACTCTTTTTTATACACTTACATCTACATACGTACTTCGCAAGCCACGGCACGCTGCATGGCGGAGGGTGCTCTGTCCCACTACTAGACATTTCCTTTTCTGTTCCAATCGCAGAGCGAGGGAAAAAAGACTATCTATACGCCTCCGCATGAGGCCTAATTTCTCTTATCTTATCCTCGTGGTCCTTACGCAAAATGTTCATTGGCAGCAGTAGAATCGTTATGTAGTAAGCTTCAGATGCCGGTTCTCTAAATTTTCTCAACAGTGCTCCCGAAGCATTTACGCAATACGCAGGTGTTGCTCGAATCTACCAGTAACAAATTTAGCAACCCACCTCTGAATTGTTCCGATGTCTTCGTTTAATCTGGTTCAACTGGTTCAAATTGCTCTAAGTACTATGGGACAGCATCTGAGGTCATCAGTCCCCTAGACTTACAACTACTTAAACCTAACTAACCTACGGACATCACACACACCCACGCAGGATTCGAACCTGCGACCGTAGCAGCAGCGCGGTTCCGGACTGAAGCGCCTAGAACCGCTCGTCCACAGCGGCCGATGCTTAATCTGGTGTGGATGCCAATCACTATAACAGTACTCTAGAATAGGTCGCACCAACATCCTATGTGCGGTCTCCTTTACAGGTGAACCACTCTTTCCTAAAATCCTCCCAATAGACCCGAAGTCGACCATTCGGCTTCCCTACTACAACCCTCAGATGCTCGTTTCATATCGCTTCACAACGTTGCGCCCAGATATTTAAAGGACGTTACTGTGTCAAGCAGGACATTGCTGTATCAGAAGATTACGGGTTCGTTTCACCTACTCAACTGCATTAACTTATATTGCTATACATTTAGAGCTGGCTGCTATTCATCACACCTACTAGAAATTTTGTCTGAGCCTTCTTGTATCTTCCTGCAGTCACTCGACGAAGACGCCTTCCCGTACATCACAGTGTCATTAGCGAATAGCTGCAGATTGCTACCCACCCTGTACGTCGGATCATTTGTGTATATAGCGGTCCTAGCACATTTCCCTGGGGCATTCCTGATGATACCCTTGTCTCTGATGAACACTCCGCCGTCGAGGGCAAATACTGGCTTCTACTGTTTAAGAAGTCTTCGAGCCACTCACGTATCTGGCAGCCTATCCTATGTGCACATACCTCCGTTAACATTCTGCAGTGCGGCACTGTGTCAGTTACTTTTCGGAAATCAGGAATCTGCCTGTTGCCATTCATCCATAGTTCGCAGTATATAATGTGAGAAAAGGGCAAGCTCAGTTTCGCGCGAGCACGTTTTCTAAAACCGTAATCATTCCTGGACATAAGCTTCTCGGTCCCAACGAAATTTACTATTTGTTCTTCGAGCCTCTATGCAATACATACCTCCTCTCCTGCAGCTTCTTGCACTATAGTTCGTTGATTATCACCGTAACGCTCTCGCGACTAATAAAACCATCCCATGATGAAACATGCCAGTCTTCTGTAGATCTTCTTTACATATTCTATTAATCCAGCCTGACAAGCGTGCCTGATTGATGTGTAACATCAAGAACCGATCTTACAAGTGTTTTGCTACCCACATCTTTTGTAGTTGAATTAAATTTCCTTAGGATTCTTCCTATGAACCTATCAGTCATCTGCTTTTCTTACAATTAGGGACCTAACTAACCTAAGGACATCACACACATCCATGCCCGAGGCAGGATTCGAACCTGCGACCGTAGCGGTCGCTCGGCTCCAAACTGTAGCGCCTAGAACCGCACGGCCACTCTGGCCGGCAGTTACAGGTTATCATTCCAGTTATGTTCAGTTTACTTCGAGGTATTTCACGGTTTTTACTATTATCACTGACTTTTCGTCAACAGCGTAATCGAACAGTAATGGGTCTCTTCATCTATTTGTGCACAATACGCGACATTTATTTAGCGCCAGCACCTGCATCGGTGATCGATCTTCCCCAGGTCTTCCTTCATTTCACTACAGTGTTCTGGCGTTGCAACCCTTCTATAGACAAGAACATCGTCTGCGAACGGCGTCGTAGAGCTTCCAACGTTATCCACTAGATTTTTTTTACGTACATTGTAAACAGTGACAGTCCTGTAACACTAAGTCGGCGTGTTCCTGAAACTACCTTTACGTCTGTCAATTTCGTCCCGTAAAGACCAAGCTGTTGAATCCTATCTGCCAGAAAGTTCTGATTCCAGTCATAAATCTGATCCAATAATACGCAAACTATTTTGTTCAATAAATGGCATTGAGGAACTGTATCGAATGCCTTTCGAAGTCAAGGAACACGGCGTCAATCTATTTGCCATTATCTATAGTGCTCTGGAATTCATTGCGAGCGAGCTGTGTTTTGTCACATCTCTGCTTATGAAATCCATATTGATTTCTACAGAGGGGACTTTTGTCCCAAAAAATGTCAAAACGCGTGAGAATATGAGGTTCTATTTCGTTTCGGCGTCTACGTCTTAATAAGGCACAGTAGACAAGAAACCTACTTAAAGCGATAAAGAGGAACTCTTGTGATCATTTCATATTTATTCGTAAATAAAATATCTGGTCACCTTGCGGGAAGATATGCAGTTATGGGATGTGCTACACAGGTAACTCGAATTACATTTTGTATTTCGAATTAATGCGCAGCCGAGAACGAAGTCCTGCGCCTTCTAAGTGGCACCTCATGGGGAGCGAAACGGACAGTCTTTCGTCATTTGTATCGACCCTTAGCCCGATTGAAGCTGGACTATGGATGGATTGTGTATTCATCGACACGACTGTCTATTTTAAGTCAGCTTAAACACGATTCACCATCGCGTAATCTGTTTGGCTACTGGTGTGTTAATCCACCAGTCCAGTTACGAGACTCTTCGCAGAAGTTGCCGAATTACAGCTATCATTCCGGCACGTCTTCCTTTGCAAATACGCTTGTCGATTGTCCTGTATGTCCAGCTACTCACCTTATGCTTCCTTTTCTGGTAACGCCCTTGACCGCCAATATGAGTTTCCTTGTCGCCTCCTGGAGTTCGCAATCGTATTCCACCACGACAGCTTCATCTCGCATTACCTGTTACGTTCCTGTGACGTGTGAGTTCACCCTGGCCCCCTCCCTCCCCACCGCTCATCTTAGACTTACTTTCCAAAGAACACTATTCCGGCTTTCATAACTAGCTCTACATTTCTGACGTTTACAATGCAGTTTGGTGAGAGCTTCGTCATTTACAATGATGGCTCTAAGGCGACCGCGGTACAGCACCCGCCCATATTGTCGGTGAAGAGGTTTTCATTAATCGTCTTTTAGACCAGTGCTCCATTTTTACTGAAGAGCTGTTTGCCTTATATAGGGGTACCTTGTACATCCAGCGACACGGAATGTCTAGACATGTTGTATGCTCTGATCCTCTCAAGGCTGTCTATGTCACAGAGTGATGTACTTCGGGCAAGTGAGAGACTGTTTGTTTGTTCTTAGGACAATACAACAAGTCAAAGATACATTGTCCTAAGAGTTCCATATTCGTGGCGTGGAATGTTTTCTTGTTATCTGTATATATCGTGTGGGGGTAGTCCGCGTCTTCCGACTCTCCGCTTCCTACACAACATTCGTCATAAGAATAAATCTTCAGGAGAACTTACAGCCACCGAATTATCAGCTGCCAAAATGTATTGGATTCGAGTGGGCCAGAGGGATTCCTTTCCCAGTGAATTACATGCACTTCAGAATAACTTACCACTGCCAAGAGAGTCAAAAATCGCACGATACAATCCTTTATTAGAAGATGGACTGGTACGTCTAGGAGGTCGACTGCAGTGCACTAGCCTAAATAGGGAACAAAAACATCCTGTACTCCTTGACGGTTCCCACCACTTCACACAATTGGTTATTCGAGAGACACACATCCGCCTTCATCCCTTTGGTGTTCGTTCTGTACTATCCGAACTGCGAACCGAATTTTGGATCCTTAGAGCTCGTCAGGCCATCAGAAGAATCCTATACTCATGCCTCGCATGCAAGATCTTGAAGAATCCACGAGGGCAACAGATCGAAGCACCGCTGCCACCTGAACGAGTTTCACCTGCCAAACCATTTGCTGTAACCGGAATAGACTTTGCTGGCCCACTATTCATCAAAGTGGTCGACAAATCCTATGAAAGTGTCTTGATTTTTCTTTAGCCTTTCTTCCATTATTAGCCGTAACGTCAGAATTGCCTCTCTCGTCCCTTTACTTTTCCTAAAGCCAAACTGATCGTCACCTAGCGCATTCTCAATTTTCTTTTCCATTCTTCTGTATATTATTCTTGTAAGCAGCTTCGATGCATGAGCTGTTAAGCTGATTGTGCGATAATTCTCGCACTTGTCAGCCCTTGCCGTCTTCGGAATTGTGTGGATGATGCTTTTCCGAAAGTCAGATGGTATGTCGCCAGATTCATATATTCTACACACCAACGTGAATAGTCGTTTTGTTGCCACTTCCCCCAATGATTTTAGAAATGTTATCTATCCCTTCTGCCTTATTTGACCGTAAGTCTTCCAAAGCTATTTTAAATTCCGATTCTAATACTGGATCCCCTATCTCTTCTAAATAGACTCCTGTTTCTTCTTCTATCACATCAGACAAGAGGCTTTCAATGTATTCTTTCCACCTATCTGCTCTATCCTCTGCATTTAACAGTGGAATTCCCGTTGCACCCTTAATGTTACCACCGTTGCTTTTAATGTCACCAAAGGTTGTTTTGACTTTCCTGTATTCTGAGTCTGTCCTTTCGACAATCATATCGTTTTCGATGTCTTCACATTTTTCCTGCAGCCATTTCGTCTTAGCTTCCCTGCACTTCCTATTTATTTCATTCCTCAGCGACTTGTATTTCTGTATTCCTGATTTTCCCGGAACATGTTTGTACTTCCTCCTTTCATCAATCAACTGAAGTATTTCTTCTGTTACCCATGCTTTCTTCGCAGCTACCTTCTTTGTACCTATGTTTTCACATGTGCTACCACACGAGCTGTAAACATCGAACTCTGTACAGACTTGTCAACGGACAAGTTTCTTATGGCACTTCAGCGATTCGCCGGAAGACGCGGACTACCCCACACGATATATACAGATAACGCGAAAGCATTCCACGCCACGAATATGGAACTAGCCCAACTTTGGAAGGCATTAACCACCACAAAAACTTATCAGTTCCTCGCCCACCACGGTATTACTTGGAAATTTATTGTCTCCCGGGCGGCTTGGTGGGGAGGATGGTGGGAAAGAATGGTGGGCACTATAAAGCGTTGCCTACGGAAGGTATTGGGACTCGCAAAGCTCACTGAGGAACAACTGAACACCACCTTGATCAGTATTGAAGCCGCGGTGAACTCCAGGCCCATCACACCAGGAGATGATTGTGATGCACTCACACCTTCCCATTTTCTGACGGGAGAAAAACTTACGACTATTCCAACGGGACCAGAGCCTTCAGTGAACACCAATTTAACAAAGGAATCGCGACTGAGACAGCAACTCTGTGACAGTTTTTGGAACCGTTGGATTAAAGAATACCTATTGGAGCTCCGGAACTACATGAAGTTAAACGCCCATCGGGACAAGTCATCCCCTTTCGCCCTGGCGACATCGTGCTGATCCAAGAGAACCTTCGTCCGCGACATATGTGGAAGAAGGCCAGGATAGAAAAGGTACTACCAGGAAGAGACGGCAGGGTAAGGACGATAATACTCCGGACACCAGAAGGTCACATCATTAGTCGTCCTGTGCAGCTGGCCGTACCTTTGGAGGTCGACCAGGGTGGGGAGGATGTCACAGAGTGATGTACTTCGGGCAAGTGAGATACTGTTTGTTTACTCTTAGGACAATGTATCTTTGACTTGTTGTATTGTATGTTCTGTGACTATGGAATAAAGTGTTGTTGGACTGCTAACCGCTGCTCTACTGTGATTCACGATAGTCTATAGCTTCTGTGCGATGAACACGTACTACTAACCTTTGGTAAATCTCGCTCGCTAATGTGACACCAACGTATCGTTCATATGGCTCCCTGCTGATCCTCTTGGCAGGGCTGCAACTCTACATCTTTTAACAATTCTGTTAAACGAGAATATAGGAAAAGAGATTTTTTTTTACACCGTAATGTATTAAATCTGTTAATACTCAGATAGTTTACTGAGCTCAGTTTAAATGGATATATCTGACAACTGTTGTTTTTTATGTCTGAGACTAGCCATAAGGGTGATGCTCAAAAGCCACAAAAAAAACGGTCTCCTTGGACGATGTCGGCGTTGCTATACCTAAAATATCTCTGGTACGAACACTGGTTTTATTTCCGCGAGAACAGTTCGAGGTACATTAGACCCGTCCCTACAGCTTGAAAGACTTTCTCTTGTCTATCTCAACGGGAGGAGGTAATTTTAACAAGACCGTGTATGTAGCGGGCAAAATCTTTTCAGCCACTGTGGATTGTTATGTGGCGACCTCACAATTCCTTGTTCTCTCTGTAACGAACTACTGACAGTGCGCTGATTTCTAACCAAGTGTCAGTTTTTTAACCCGATATGCTGTAATGTGTGTTTGTAGCCCGAGTTATCCGATGTTTTAGCGTATACATCACAGTCTGTAGAACCCTTTCTACTACTTGTCGCCACATCGCGAAAGTGATCGACCGAAGAAACTAGTTGTCCCAGAAACTTTTCGCGAAAGGCCTATCGGAAAAAAAGGGGGGGGAGAGGTCTTGTGATTCAAGTAATATGGTAAGTACTGTCTTTTGCGGCTGTAATAAAAATCTTATTTAGAACATACTCCTTTCGCTTGATTTTAAAACATCTGCAGCTTTCCTTACAAATACGCTTGCCATGATCGTGGACAGTTCTCAAGTATTAATTCATTACTGCTACCGAGCAGTACTGCTACGGAGCAGTACTGCTACGGAACAGTAAGTAAGTATTTTGTGTTGATGTTGCGTAATGCAACAGTGTCAGGTATTTCTACGTTCCTGCTGGTGTGTGTGTGTGTGTGCGTGAGAGAGAGAGAGAGAGAGAGAGAGACTATTGAAGAGAAACCTAAAACAAAAGAAAAGACAACATTTACCGTTGTAATTTTTCATTTTACCAACCCTTTGTTTGTTTTTTTTTTTAAACTACCGATCCAAGTGCAGTGTCACTATTCATTACAGTTCTAACACTCAGAAACTAATGCCTTTTAGACTACAATGTGTGACCTCACTTCAAGAAGTACAGAGCGCTTTCCCTATAAAATGGTCCTTTTCAAGTCACGAATTGTGCTTATGACTTCAGCCGTTTTGCATCATAAAGTCCCAACAAAAGAAACAAGCCATCTGCATCTGGCGAAAGGATCATCAGAATAAGATGAGAGACTACGGCTTCTTTAGAGGCACTCAACCAATTTCCCTCGCTCAATACGCGAATGGAATAGACAAATATCAGTAACGCCGTGCACTATAGAGTAGACTGCGGAGTGGATATGTGGATACATATAGTCTCGTGACATGTCATTTGGGCGTGAGCAGCTGGCAAGTGTAGCCCGCGAAGAGGCCAGCCTCGGTGCTCCGGAAGCCCACATAACTCGAGCACGCGATCGATAAGAGAACGGAAAAGCTTTAGTCTCCGGGGAGCGAGCGAGACTCAAGCTTCTCGGTTATTAGTTACTGGTCAGACACGTCCTCTGAGGAGGGGCTGAGCGCCAGTCAGAACGAGAGAGGCTATAAAGAGAGTCCTCGTGCACACGAACGCAACCTAGCGCCGCTGTGGGACAACAACAGAGTTACTTAATTTCTTATTTTATGAAGCCTCTTGTTACACAATCTTACTGTAACAGAACACGGTACAAACTGTACTTGTCATTTTTGAATCAGTAATGCACATATTTATTTCTTCTAACATTCTCTCGTAACTTGAGTGTCTAAAACAAGGTAACACTGAGTCTGGTGAAAGTGGGTAACCCTTTTGATGCTGATGGTGTAAGACACACCTTCGTAAAACAGCGTCCGCAAGAGCATATATGATTCGGTGTAAATTACGAGCGCATAGCTCCATAACTTCCCAGTACGTTTTTTTCTGAAGTGACGACGTGAAAGAATGTACGTATATAGCTGCATACGGAAAGGTCGCATTAACTTTGTGAAGAAAAAAAAATACCTGTAGATGATCAGCGCTTGGTGCAAAAACCCGGTCCTGATCCGCAGTTTAAGTGAAGTAGTATCTCACAGATAGCGTTCTAGCACGAGACGGAACCGTTTTAGACAAGTCACATCATGTCTATTTTCGTTTATTGTAGTGCCCTTAATATTCATTTGGTTTATGCCATCGTATGTTGGCATTTCAAATTTTCAATGTACATGGTGTTCGGAAATTACTGTTTCAAACTTCTAGGATTTGTAAATGGGAGTGAGTAAACAGTATTTTGAATATGAACCCATGTCCGGAAATGTACTGTTTCCGTTCTACGACGGTTTCAATTCAGATGTGTTACGCGTCCACGGGTGCTGAGGGAAAGAGAAAAGTCTCAGCGATGCTTGTCCTGATATGCAACAGCGTAGACAAGATGACGTGTACTATGTCAGATGGTCCCCTGATGTCACTTAACGTTTGCCTTGCTGCGAGATCTATTCAATGCCTGTGCGTCTCCGATACACTAAACATGGGTAGAGGTTTTCAGAATGCACAGTCAAGCTCCTTGTGTATGGCGAATCTCGATGTAAAGGAAAAGCAAGACCTACTGAATCACGTTGACGAGAACCCGTCAAACAGTACTCCAACAACCGCACGTGCAATGAGTGTTTGTCACAGTATCGTCTGGGATGTTCTGCGCGAGCAACAGCTACATCCGTCCCGCTCACGAAGGGTACACGCTACGAGTCCAGCCGATTTCCACAACGCGTTGCCTACTGCACGTTGTTCCTGCACCGCTGCAGCGACACACCCCTGTTTCAATGTCGAGTTCTATTCACAGAAGAATATAAGCTCACTAGCGATTGTGTTATGCATTCGCGAAACAGCCATGTCTGGTCAGACAACACTCTCGTGCCACGCATGATCGGGAATTTCAGCACCAGTTTGGTTTTAACGTGTGGGCAAGTATTCTGGACGGTCTTGTGATTTGGCCATTCCTCCATTCACTCAACCTAACTGGTCCCTCATACTTGATTTTCCTACAAAACATATTGCACACGTTCTTGGAAGCTGTCTCATTGAATGACCATCGGGAAAAGTGATTTCAGCACTTTTCACTTCTCAGGTGCAGTTAGAAGACATCTCACAGACGATATGGTGAACGATGGATAGGCCGAGATGGTCTAACCGCGTGGCCTCTTCTATCGCCGGATTTAGCTCCTACGGCCTACTTCTTGCGGGATCGTATGCAAAGACAGAGGAAGATATGCTGGCTCGAGTTCTGGTCGCTGCTCTAGAAACTGAAGAGACGCCAGGTGGGATGGCGATTGTGTACCAGAACATGCTTCGAAGGTATAATGTCCGTAACAACATTGGTATCGCCACATCGAGCCGCTGCTGTTAAGCATCAGTCCTGTTCTGGAAGTATAGTATGCTGCGTTCATCTTGTTTTGGAATAACGTAAACACGTAATGTTAAAGTGTTAATACGAACAAATGTGCTTAAGTGATAAACTGAGGTTTCGTTATGTTTCCTTTCGAATTGTTTCCTAATAATTATACTGCGTCACGTCTAATTCAGTTCCTCAAGCAGAAGTATATGAGTTGAATACCTGAACTAAAACCGTCGTAGAATGGAAACAGTACGTTTCCGGGCATGGGTTCCTGTTCGAAACATTATGTATTCACACTCCTCTACAAGTCCTAGAAGTTTGTAATGGGAATTTCCGAACTCCCTGTATATTTAAATATGCGAGTTTTTCTTCTGATTCACAGATGCTTCAAGAAAGAATTAAATTTAAGACGTAGTTGTTAAGATCTCCCTCTGGTTGTTATGACCTATTAAATACGTTTTCTAACCATTTCAGTATATATTGTGTATATGCTTGTTAATTTGCGTGAAATATTGCGCTTACTTTGTGTGAAAGTATTCATTGACACTCACAAGTGTTCTGTAAACTCAAAAATTTGAACTATTGAACTGACCAATCTATTTTGTTACTTCATCTATGCAAGTTATTGTAAGCAACATCCATTTGAAGCTGCTTACTGTATTCAGGCAATGGTCTCCCTTTACAGTTTTTATCCCCCACACTTCTCTCTAATACCAAACTGACGAGTCCTTAACGCCGCATGATGTGTCCTAATAATCAGTCCCGTCTTTAGTCAGGCTGTGCCATAAATTTCTTTTTTCTTCAATTCTGTTCAGTACCTCCTCATTAACACTAAACGGTGGATCCCCTTATAAGTGAGTGGACAGGTCAGTTCAAAGGTTGGAGGAAGGTTAACGACACACCAGCTCTACTAGGACAATGCCTAGTAAAGCACAGAGGTATTCAAATCAAACTTCAGACTCAACCTAGAGTCTCATTAGTTATTCGATTTACCATACAATCTTCAGGATTCTTCTGCAGCAGCAAATTTCAAAAGCTTTTCGTCTCTTCTCGTCAAAACTGTTTATCGACCATGTTTCACTTCCATACAGGGCTACAACCCATAGAAATACCTTCAGAAACTTCCTAACACTTGAATTTATATTAGATGTAAAGGAAGTGTAATATTCACAAGTGTTTTTCTCGCTATAGCCAATATGCATATTATATCTTCCCTACTCCCGCCATAGCCAGTTATTTTTGATAAATAACAAAATCCATCGACTATTTTTAGTGTCTCATTTCCTAAACTAATTACGCTACCTACGCTTGATTTGAGAAAATATCCATGTTTTATGTTTGTTGATGCTCATCTTATGAGGAGCGTTCAATAAGTAATGCAAAACATTATTTTTTTCTGAAAGCAGGTTGGTTTTATTTAGGGTTCCAACACACCATACTATTCACCACTCTTTTGGCTACAAAAATCTGTTTTTCAACATAATCGCCGTTCAATGCGACGGCCTTACGCCACCTTACTCGGAGAGCCTGAATGCCCGCATGGTACCACTCCACCGTTCGACGTCAGAGCCAACGTCTTCCTGCATCAATATGCTCCCCATCATGCACGTGTCGTTTCCCGCGGAGTGCATCCTTCACTGGGCCAAACGGATGGAAGGTGCGAGATCCGGGCTGTACGGTGGATGAGGAAGAACAGTGGGTGTGCAGACTTGTGCGAGACATTACGTTGTCATGGAGAAGTTGGTGTGCATTTTTGTGGCGACGAACGTATTGAAGTTGTTTCTTTAATTTCCCGAGGGTACGACAATACACTTCAGAGTTAATAGTTGCACCATCTGGGAGGACGTCAAATATAATAACCCCTTCAGGGTATCAGAAGACCTCGGCTATGACTGTGCCGGCTAAGTGTGCGGCTTTGAACTTTTTCTTGGGGGAAGAGGTGGAGTGGTGCCACTCCATGAATTGCCGTTTTGTCTCCTGAACCCATGTTTCATCGCCCGTGACGGTGTTCGTCAAAAGTTGTCACGATCAGCCTCGTAAAGCGCACGCAATTCTGCACAGACGGTCCTTCATTGCTCTTTATGGGCTTCTGTTGGGCGGCGTGGAATCCAGCGGGCACACCTACTTAATGGTTCAAATGGCTCTGAGCACTATGCGACTTAACTTCTGAGGTCATCAGTCGCCTAGAACTAATTAAACCTAACTAACCTAAGGACATCACACACATCCATGCCCGAGGCAGGATTCGAACCTGCGACCGTAGCGGTCGCTCGGTTCCAGACTGTAGCGCCTAGAACCCCACGACCACTCCGGCCGGCGGCACACCTACTGAGTACCCCAATTGGTGGATGTGTGTGTGAGCACTACCAGCAGAGGCGTGCAGTTGAGCAGCGAGGTGTTTTACTGTGACAGGTCGATCACCTACAACGAGCCGTCCGCACGTTTCAACACTGCAGGAGTCACACCTGTGTGTGGCCAGCTGGCACGCGGGAGATCTGACGGGTTTACGTGACCTTGTTGCGATGGTGACAGACGCCTCTCCCAACGACACACCGTGCTTTTGTTCACTGCAAGGTCTCCGTAGACATTTTGCAAGAGCCTATGAATATGTGCGATGCTCTAGTCTTCCGCCAACAGAAACACACGCCCCTCCGTTACAGGCGTCATTTTGAAGGCTACATATAGCGCCGCCGGAACTTCATGACACTGTAGGGGCCGAAACAGGAATACTCCACGACGTCCTACAACAAATTCCGTATTTTTTCAACCGAAACTGGCCGAGAAAAAACGTGTTGCATTACTTATTTAACGCTCCTCATATAATCTCTTTACAACAAACCATCTACTCCACTCAGCTGCTCTTCCAAGTTCTTTGCCGTCAGCAAATCTCGAAGTTTTGATTTCTTCTCTCTGGACTTTAATTCCCTTTCCAAATTCTTCCCTGGATTCCTTCACAGTTTGTTCCATGTGCACCTTCAATAACATTAGGAATAGGCTACAATCTCGCCTCGCTCTCTCCTCATCTACTACTTCTCTTTCGTCTTTGAGTCATGTTTAACTGCAGTCTGGTTTCTGAACAATCTGTTTAAATGGTTCAAATGGCTCTCAGCACTATGGACTTAACTTCTGAGGTCATCAGTCCCCTAGAACTTAGAACTACTTAAACCTAACTAATCTAAGGACAGCACACACACATCCATGCCCGAGGCAGTATTCGAACCTGCGACCGTAGCGGTCGCGCGGTTCCAGACTGTAGCGCCTAGAACCGCTCGGCCACTCCGGCCGGCCTGAACAATCTGTAGATAACTTTTCGCTCCCTGCAGGTTGTCCCTGCTATCTTCAAAATTTCAAAGAAAATTGTCCAATCATTATGGTCAAAACCTTCCTCTAAATCTAGAAATGCAATTAACGTGGGTTTGCCCGTTTTTACCCTCTCTTCCACGGTAAGTGATAGATACAGTATTGTCACGCGTGTTCTTACTTTCCTCCCGAATCCAAATTGATCTTTCCGGACTCGGCTGCATACAATTCGTGTCAGCGTTTTGCAACCATGTTTCATTAAACTGAATGTTCAGTAATATGCACGCCAGTCAGAACCACCCATTTTTTGGAACTGCAATTACAACATTCATCTCGAATGTCTGAGGATATTTTGCCTGTCTGACAGATCTTGCACACGAGGTGGAATAGTTTTGTCCTCTCTCACTCTCCAACTATCTAAATAATTATGTAGGAATGTCGCCCACACTAGGGATCTTCTTTCGAAAGCCTTTTCTCTGGTCTGTCAGATTCTTCTCTCAATTTCATACCTCTCATCCCATCTTCGTCTACATCCTGATCGCTTTCTACAATATTGTCTTGATGTTTACTTCCCTTCTACAGCTCCTCTCTCTCTCTCTCTCTCTCTCTCTCTCTCTCTCTCTATCTATCTATCTATCTATCTATCTCTCTCTATATATATATATATATATATATAATACTGGCTTGCCACCACCTGAGCTCCTGATGTTCATATAGCTGCTTCCCTTTTCTCCAAAGGTTCCTTTTATTTTCTCACAGGCGGCATCCGTCTTTTCCCTAGCCACTCACGCTTCTGCAACCTTGAATTTGTCATCTGGGCATATCTGCTTAGGAGGATTATGTCCATAATTTTTTGTGCTTTCCTCGATAGTTCCAGCAGAGTATTGCGGGTCATATTCACACTATAACTATTTCAGCTTCAGTACTGTGATTGGCATTATTCTCCGTTGTGCCGATAGCGTGTCCGCAACACCATCAATAAACTAAATCTTTTCAACGCTTCGCCGGCCGAGATGGCCGAGCGGTTCTAGGCGCCACAGTCTGGAACCGCGTAACCGCCACGGTCGCAGGTTCGAATCCTGCCTCGGGCATGGATGTGTGTGATGTCCTTAGGTTAGTTAGGTTTCAAAAAAATGGTTCAAATGGCTCTGAGCACTATGGGACTCAACTGCTGAGGTCATTAGTCCCCTAGAACTTAGAACTAGTTAAACCTAACTAACCTAAGGACATCACACACATCCATGCCCGAGGCAGGATTCGAACCTGCGACCGTAGCGGTCTCGCGGTTCCAGACTGCAGCGCCTAGAACCGCACGGCCACTTCGGCCGGCTTAGTTAGGTTTAATTAGTTCTAAGTTCTAGGCGACTGATGACCTCAGACGTTAAGTCGCATAGTGCTCAGAGCCATTTGTTATCTTTGTCTTTCCTGTAAATCTACTGTATTTAAACTTGCCAAACACTTATTGAACTGTTAAACGTGTTTTGCCCCTGAGTGTGCCATTTTCGCGAGTGAACAGCCCGAAAACAGCTTTGATAATAATACTCTCCAGATAGTCATCCTTGAAAAGTCTCGCACATTATAGTCTCCTCAACGAAACAGCCGTATATCTGTCACAGCCAAACCACTTTACCAAAGCCGACGAAGTTTTGGAGAGCTTCTTATTCGCTTTTATCCATTTTTGTGGCAGTTGAGCTCCGTGACTGTGGATTATATTATTTTAATAATCACAGCAACCTACCACTTTCTCACGTATTTTTATTAAAGGTAATACGCATTTCGGGCTTTCACCCACTTTAATACATATTTTAGGCTTCAGTCAGTACATAGTTACAACATCGACAGCAAACTGGTCGCTGGCGCTGACTTTCTACCCTGCTTGTTGTTATTCCGATTCTAACACTTACCGGATGTGGCACAACCACTTCTTTACTTATAATTTGCAAAAAAAAAAAAAGGACAATATCTGCCAATCTGCCATGTTGCCCACTACCTGTCATTTATAGCAGTTAGAACAAGTTACGTTATTAAGAAACTGTAATTATTTATAGAAGCCTCGATTAAAGTCCAATTTTTCCTACTCCACTGGCGAATTTCTTGACGGAACCAACAGACGAACAAATTATTAATAATGCTACATAATGTGTGGTTTATACAATATACGACTTTTTTTTACATAGCAGATGCAGTAAAATTACCTCCTTCTCCCCCTCCTCTCTTTGGCAAGGAACTAAAAATAGATATCGTTTTAGACTCAAAATTTTTTTGTACTTTATGCTGTTATTGGTTCTGCTAACAGAGTTAGTTTATTTCGGCACGTTCATGAACGGACATCTCAAATGATTTGTATGATGAGGACGGTAGTGTCAAGCTCCTGATAGATTGACGTTGGGCGGGATGTCGGCGCGCGGAGGGGGGGGGGGGGGGGAGGAGGGCAGCAGCAGCAAACCACATAATAGCTTTATTATATATATAGCTTTATAGCTATATTTTATAATAGCTTATATTATATTTTATTACCATCCCATATATTACCATAATATACCATATAATATATGGTATATTATTATAATAGCTTTATTATATATATATACCACATAATCCTTTCCTCTCCTATCAGTTGAGCTGCAAACCAGTCATAAGCTGTAGTTTAACCACAGTTTTTAAATATCGATAATTTATATGCAATAATATTCGTATAATTAACACACTTTGATATATTAAGTATTTTACATTTTTGTGATTTGTAATTTCAATGCTAGGCTAAAAACGCACAATGCCCTGAGATTTTATGAACTTCCTTAAATTCCCTAACGTTTCCTTGATTTTTTTTTCAGATAAAATGTAATTCCCCGAGAATTGCAGGTATTCCAGAAGAATAGCCACTCTGCTTTTCGAATCTTAAAATGTTACCTTCGGAAATAATTTATTTTTTAATTTTTATGTCTTCATCTGTGCCCTACCGAGCAATATCAAGTGTGAGGTCTATCTTAATTGTTCGTCCACGTTGCATCAAAGTGACAGCGATCAGAACTCCTGGTATACTGGCAGTGAAAGGCGTGCGGAGTGCGGGCGAGGGCTGCATTGTGCATTCCCGGGATGAAGAGCCGGGAGCAGGTAGGCGCGCAGTCCTCTACCCCTCTGTCTCTCGCCTCTGCCTGGAACGTGTTTTCGCATAACTGCCTGTCCCGTTAGCTTACTGTATCGAGCGGGTATTTTTCGCTCATTCCAGGAAACGCGTCACTGCCGGCACACTTGAGGTGCCCCTGCAACAGCTCACGTTGGAAGCGTTCCGCTTCTTGCAGAAATACTCGACACACAAAAATACGAGTATGTAACTGAACCATAGACTTGCCTTGGATTAATGTGACGCAACCACGGTTCAGAAATACTTCTAAAATTCAGTGCTAGGAGATAATAGAAGCAGGGGTTGAGAAATTTGGCTTCAACATCAGTTACATATATTATTTTACATGACCAGTACATTTAGAGTCTGTGACGTTATGTATCCTGTGCAGGCTGGTGGAATTAAGGTGGATCCACGTCACGGAACAGAACGTGGAACTAAATGTTCCACTGTACATTTTAAATGGGAGTACTCACCCTGAGCAACAACGGTACGTCACCGTCAGTGTCAAGGATTCTCTGGAAGAAACTCCCCTCGATGATACGGACGGGAGATAGTGACATTATCCCCGAACATTGGAAGATAATCTATACTCTTCACGATCACTAATATTGCTGCAGCGGATTTTTTGCTGTTAGGTTTTTTAAACATTTATTTCATTGCTTGCTTTGATTTCTTCACAAATTACGAAGCCGGCATGAGGACTCCATGCATCTTTCTTACGTTTTTTTTGCCACAAAAGGGGCCATATACCTGAAAGTGAAAAGATTCCGGCTTTATAGTTACTGGTCGAAGAAAACGCCTATTGGTGCATTAATAACTACATAATCAGATGAAAAAGAGTTTGTTGTAAAACTGCTTCATCGATGAAAAAGTCTACCTGTTTATGGTGAAAAATATGGTTTTTCGACATCATTTGGTGATTACAAAGAAAAGCAGATGCATAGAATAAAGTAAAAACGTGCTATTTAATTCTTTCTAAATACCGTCTGATGCGTTTGTTATGTACATATCTTGTCCAGCAAATAAACATTGATGTTTTCAAATGATTGTACCAGTAGTCGTCAAACCGCGTCCTGCGGGCCGGATGCGGCCCGAATCAAGTGTTCGTGAGGCCTGAGGTTCTCAGTCGTATTTTACAATAATATGCTTCTAGCAACTAACAGCAGAATCCAAAAATGTCAGCTAGCGTTAAGTGTTTCGGAAAGTGTATTTTTCTTGCTCAGTAACAAGCAAAAATACAGAGACAGCAATACTTTAAAATGAGCTTAATTTTAAATCACATTGGTAAATTCGGCCGTAAGCTAAATAAAGTTTGCCGCTTACGTCAAGGGAAGAGAGGTATGTAGTGCGGCCACTGCGGAATTAACGGAAGTGAGAGGGAGAATATTTTATTCTTTGTTCAAATGTGGTGCATGTAATAAAATTAAGACTGTTGTAATAAAATGCAATGAGTAAAAAAAATTGACATTTCAAACATTTAGTAAACATTTGTGATCACGTCTCATACTGCAATTACTTTTAGTAATTAATATAACACACTTATTCATGTAGGTTACCACTTAATAGTAAACCAATAGGGGGAGCTGCGGTAAAGTGGCCAAGATGAGAAACGTGGCAACTGCATATTTTTTGTCCTGAACACTGCTGCTGCCTGCCGAGAAGCGGTCAGACTATAATGCGATTAAAATTACTTAATAATTGACACTTCACGCGTTGGAACTGGTTTTCTCCGGTCAAAGCGCTCAATATCACACCCGAACCGTTCGCTGCTGCAAACCACCACACCATTTACTTCACTTCTAATTCCTCGACCGGCTTTCTTTCTTGACGTGTTTGGATCCTGAATTCTGAGACTGGTCCGTTTATTTAGTATTTCAACACGCGTGATAACCACACCAAAAACAATACACACACAACACAACACAACGACGCTATCGAAATACAAACAGCAATAACCAAACACTACCCGGAGACTTCCGCACAAGACACGATTCGGCGTCATTTATACAGTTATTATAATCACACAGATAGGCTTATATTAGACAAGCTTCGCTCGACATTGCGTGAAGCCGAATTTTTGAAGTCTGCCAATTAATCGTTGTGACTGGGACACCAGCGTTTTGCAATGCGATGCCCTAGCGTAGTGGTTAGCATATAAACTACACGTGTAGAACGTCGAAGGCTCTTGTCCCGTCAAATGCCACAGATTTTTTTGATTTTTTCTAAATCTAATCAAAAGTCTTTATCGTTTTTATTTAATTACTCGGTTTAAATTTATTTTTTTAAATTTCTAATACTTTACTGCATCATTTTTATTATCGTATTAACTTTTTCATTTGCTCTTTTTTCTTTTAGAATCTGCTTGTGTCGACTGTAATATACGAGTGCCAACCGGGACTGCTCATCGGTTGGTAACGTTGCTGGCTTCCCGTGTAGCCAGTGTGAGGTTAGTTTCAGATAACCAATAACAGCGAGAAATTAGATTTTGCTTTTACCGCTAAAACTGAAATTTTGCCGCGGGAAATGGCAAAGCAAACAAATATATTATGACATTTTTCTGCCTTGAATTTACTCGTAGAGGTTAGCCTCAAACGCCGTGAACAAAGTAATCATGATTTTAGTTCTGCCGCAGAGTGTTCATCGCTGCTTTCTCGGACACACTGCACATCCCGAAGTTATGGTTAGATTAGGACGTGAGTTTAAATCCAACGCTACAAAACCCGTCGACTGCCACAGTTTAGTCACTTAAAATCAATTGTCGACAGACGTCCGCCTGCTTAGCTCAGTGGTAACGTGCTTGCTTACCATGCAGCGGGCCCGGTTTCGATTCCCGGGCGGGGTGGAGATATTCTCCGCTTGTGGACTAGGTGTTGTGTTGTCCTCATCATCATTTCATCCGCATTACCGGCGCGCAAGTCGCCCAAAGTGTCGACTGAAATCAGACTTGCACTCTGTGGCCGAACTTCCCCTAATTGGGCCTCCCGGCCAACAATTCCATACGATCATTTCATTTCAGTTGTTGACAGAGCATCTCCTATTGCCGGCCGGGGTGGCCGAGCGGTTCTAGACGCTACAGTCTGGAACCGCGGGACCGCTACGGTCGCAGGTTCGAATCCTGCCTTGGGCATGGATGTGTATGTTGTCCTTAGGTTAGTTAGGTTTAAGTAGTTCTAAGTTCTAGGGGACCGATGACCTCAGCAGTTAAGTCGCATAGTGCTCAGAGCCATTTGAACCATCTATTTCCGTCATATCTCGCGGCGGGCACTCGCAACATTTCTCTGTGCTACACATTAACAGCATTCGTGAAGTGACCTTGCGTGTTTGCGTGTCGCTTGTAATACAGCGGTATCCAACAGTGGATGTCCCATCGCTGTAGCGGCGAGTGACAGACATCAACTATCAGGTAAATATACACTGAGGTAACAAAAGTCACGGGATGGCGATATGCACATATGGAGTATCGCCAACACAAGGTGTAAAAGGGCAGTGGCGGAGCTGTAGTTTGTACTCAGGTGATTCGTGTGAAGAGGTTTCCGGCGTGGTTATGGCCGCACGACGGGAATTAACAGGCTTTGAACCCGGAATGGTAGTTTCAGCAAGACGCATGGGACATTTCGGAAATCCTTACGGAATTCAGTATTCCGAGATCCTCAGTGTCAAGAGTGTGTCGAGAATACCAAATTTCAAGTATTACCTCTCGCCACGGACAACGCTGTGGCCAACGGCCTTCATTTAACGACCGAGAGCAGCGGCGTTTGCGAAGAGTTGTTAGTGCTAATAGACAAGCAACACTGTGTGAAATAACCGCAGAAATCAATGTGGGACATACGATGAAGGTATCCATTAGGACAGTGCGGCGAAATTTGGCGTTAATGGGCTATGGCAGCAGAAGACCGACGTGAGTACCTTTGCTGTTAGCACGACATAGCCTGCGGCGCCTATCCTGAGCTCGTGACCATCTCGGTTAGGAACTGAAAAATGGTGATCAGGTCAGATAAGTCCTGATTTCGGTTGGTAAGAGCTGATGGTAGTGTTCGAGTGTGGCGCACACCCCACGAAGCCCTGGAGCCAAGTTGCCACAAGCCACTGTGCAAGCTGGTGGTGGCTCCATAATCGTGTGGGCTGTGTTTACATATAATGGATTGGGTGCCCTGGTCCAACTCAGATGATCACTGACTGGGAATGGTTATGTTCGGCTATTTGGAGGCAATTTCAGCTAGTCATGGACTTCATGATCCCAACCAACGATGGAATTTTTATGGATGACAGTACGCCATGTCACCAGGCCACAACTGTTCACGATTGGTTTGAAGAACATTCCGGACAATTCGAGCGAATGATTTGGTATCCAGATCACCAGACATGAATTCCATCGTACATTTAAGGAACATATCGAGAGGACAGCTCGTGCACAAAATTCTGCACCTGCAACATTTTCGCAATTATGGACGGTTGTTGAGGCAGTTGGCTAAATATTTCTGAAGGGCCTTCCAACGACTTACTGAAAACATGTCTAGTCCAGTTGCTGTACTACGCTGGGTAAAATTAAGTCCGACACGATATTAGGAGCTATCGGATAACTTTGTCGTCTCAATGTGTACTTCTCTCTCTCTCTCTCTCTCTCTCTCTCTCTCTCTCTCTCTCTCTCTCTCTCTCTGTCTCTTTTGCCAGGGAAGTCTGTTCTTATGTGACCACTAGATTTTATTTTGTTGATTTGTGCTTCTAGTTGCTGTGGAAGTGTCAGGTGGTCCAATATGGCTGCCATAGTTAGTTCGTTATAGTTTATTTGGTTGGCTATTGTAATTTATGTACGATGGTTGCATGACAGAGTACATATTACGTCATTTAAAATAAGTGCTGTTCACGAAAATCACTTGCAGAAATTCACTTCTAAGCCGACTTTTTTGAGTCTCCTTTCACTTCTAAGATTTTATTGTCAGCTAAGCGCCTGTGACACTGTATTGTGAACTAACAGCTTTAGGTAGGAGGATTCATAAAAAAAGACCTCAACAGACCATCACGGAAACGTACAGCATCGTGAAATGGTGTTGTGTTCGCGCTAGACATAAATTTGAGCATAACGTCGGTAAGTACTAAACGGCAAAAGAGGGATTGTAAGGGACCTCACAAAAAGTCGAAAAATAGTATCAGTAACAAAGTAGTAACAAGAATTATAGATTTTACTAACGGTAAACGAAAAATTGCTAACTAGCAGCCCTGACAAATGTCGGTAAATTCTACGCACTGCTGGAAACTGAAAGAAGGGAAATGGTCGTACAAACCACTGTTCATCAAACGGTTTTGCTTAAAAGCCAATATTGACATTGTAGAGCGACACCTCGGACCGCATGGTAAGTGGAAGAGGAGGGGCGGTTAAAGCCACTCAAAGAGAAATTCAATTTTTCCCGGCTGCCCCCGTCCGAGGTTCGAGTTCTCCCTTGGGCATGGGTATGTGTGTTGTCCACAGTGTAAGTTAGTTTAAGTTAGATTAAGAGATGTAGTGTGTAGGCTTAGGGACCGAAGACCTCTGCAGTTTGGTCCCATAAGACGTTACCACAAATTTCCGATTTTCAATTTTCCCCACCACGGTTATTGATGTAGCTTACGGCTTGCATATTTTGAATGAACATTTTATCTCCTAGTATCTGAAAGAATACCAAGAGGCTGCAGCAGACCGTTTTCAATCGCCCTCTTCTATTAGGCCAAATATAACAGAAAAGAGATGGTTTTGAATAATGTAAATTAATTTAAAATTTTCACAAATGGATAGAAGGGAATGTTTATAAAAGGGGTTTAGAAGTCAGTTTTATCTGTTGTATGATGCTTGTTTTTTGGAAGTAACTAACTCTGGGATGAACACTTGTTCTCTTTTATCGACGAGTGGCGCGGCCACTTAAGCAGATCGGACGGCATGTTTGCGGTAATGATCCACAAAAGAAGCTATCAAACTGCAATAAATAACAAGGCCGAATCCCAAAAGAAGTAGTTTGAACATCGATATTGTAAAATATTGTTACTTTACATACAGATGGGGTAATACGAATACAGTAAATGACTTACCTTACAGGTGACGATTCACAAAAAGCTTTTACTAAAATATTACGGAACAAGCTTCTTCTGTCAGTCCCACCATAACAATGGCGGTGTATATAAGTACTATAGTTGCTAGCATTAACAACTCTACGCAAACCGCGCTTCTTTCGGCCGTTAAATGAAGGCCGTTGGCCACAGCATTGTCCGTGGCGAGAGGTAATACTTGAAATTTGGTATTCTCGACACACTCTTGACACTGAGGATCTCGGAATACTGAATTCCGTAAGGATTTCCGAAATGTCCCATGCGTCTTGCTCAAACTACCATTCCGGGTCCAAAGTCTGTTAATTCCCGTCGTGCGGCCATAACCACGCCGGAAACCTCTTCACACGAATCACCTGAGTACAAACTACAGCTCCGCCACTGCCCTTTTACACCTTGTGTAAGAGATACTGTATATGTGCATATCGCCATCCCGTGACTTTCGTTACCTCAGTGTATATTTACTGTTGTACACAGGCGCGTACATCGTAACGGAGACACAGGCAGTGCGATAGTAGAATGTGAGAGTCTTAAACTGAAAAAGGCATGACATGAGCAGTACCAGTAATGAAACTGAAGGATTTTGCGGGTCAGTTATTATGAATAATATTTACCGGAAACTATAGTTTTAGGTGTAAAACCTGTATAAAATTGAGTAATTGTGGTTTGAACAAGTACTGACACATGGATAATCTTTTTCACATCAGTGACAAGAATTGAGAAGCACATATCAGTCAAGAGTTGAGAACTACTTCACAATAAAAATTGCCATATGCTTGAAGAAATGTACAATTAATTAACAAAAACTTTAGACAAAGCATAAAGAATTTTTGTAAACTTTAGGATTTTCGAAGATAAATGCCAAAATATCTGGCAGCCCATGTTAACCATTAAGCTAGAGAAGGTAGTATAAACGTTTCGCTTGTACATCACGTCCCAACAACAAGCGTAGCCTCTGGAACTTTTAAGTCATAATGGAGACACTTTTAAGCATCCCTCAGGGCTCGGTTTTAGGTCCAACATTTTCCCCATTGTTCCTCAGTAACGTGGTATAAGTTCTGTCACACTGAAAATAAACGGTAGGGTAACGACCTCGTGTTGCATGTAATTTCAAACCCATTAAACTTGACAACAGACATCGGAATGTCAATGCGCAGCTCTGAACATCATCTACATCTACATCCATACTCCGCAAGCCACCTGACGGTGTGTGGCGGAAGGTACCTTGAGTACCTCTATCGGTTCAACCTTCTTTCCAGTCTCGTATTGTTCGCGGAAAGAAGGATTGTTGGTATGAATCTGTGTGGGCTTTAATCTCTCTGATTTTATCCTCATGGTCTCTTCGCGAGATATACGTAGGAGGGAGCAATATACTGCTTGACTCCTCGGTGAAGGTATGTTCTCGAAACTTCAACAAAAGACCGTACCGAGCTACTGAGCGTCTCTCCTGCAGAGTCTTCCACTGGAGTTTATCTATCATCTCCGTAACGCTTTCGCGATTACTAAATGATCCTGTAACGAAGCGCGCTGCTCTCCGTTGGATCTCCTCTATCTCTTCGATCAACCCTATCATTATAGACACAGAACATAGGTTAGAGCTCAACCCAACTGAAACCCACGTGGTTCTGGCTGGACACTCTAGGCTCATTTGTGTTTATTTTTCGAGAGCTCCTCTTGTCTCCAGCTCAAAATAGGATAAAAAAATTCCTCTCTCAGCGAAGAATCTAGGAGTGATATTACACGAAAATATTAATTTCGCTGAACACCAAGCCACAACCTACATGAAGATACTGCCATTTCTTCACGCACAATATAATAAAAACAATGTTCTTTCTGTGGACTGAAACACTGACTACAAAACATTTCTAGTTCCAATGGTCGGCAGCAGTGATATTATTCTGGAAAGAGTTTCTCAGGAAAGCTCACGGAGTTTGTTGCTGGTGATCAACACCAACGGTGAGTGTCATTTTGATCATACCTCATCATCAAATCAATAGACAGACAGCCTAGGTGCTGCCAAGGACAGAATTTCCATATACTCTTTCTGTTTTAACTTCTGGTCAAAGTTAACAGTCTCTTCTGTCTCACTTAGATCTTAATGCTCTTCTCAGAGTAGTACACCAACAACACCAGTCCCCTCAGACACCAGCTGTTTCTACCACACGCCATCACACAATTATCTTTTGTAAAATCCATTCTGTAGTACGAATCTCACCCTACACTTACACGCCTCACAATGTTAATGAACGAATCCACGTCTCTAATTTCATAAGACTGACTAAAAACTGCTTCATGAAACAACAATCAGATTCTTCCTACTGAAACACTGTTTATCCCATTATAACTCGCAGTGGTTAGCACACTGGACTCGCATTCGGGAGGACGACGGTTCAATCCCGTGTCCGTCCATCCTGATTTAGGTTTTCCGTGATTTCTCTAAATCGCTCCAGGCAAATGCCGGGATGGTTCCTCTGAAAGGGCACGGCCGACTTCCTTCCCTGTCCTTCCCTAATCCGATGAGACCGATGACCTCGCTGTTTGGTCTCTTTCCCCAAAACCAACCAACCAACCATTATAACTCCTTTGCCACGGATTTCTCCTATTTCTCACAGGCAGTAGCCGCACCACTCTATCTACTCTCCTTCTTGGAAATCACTAATACCACAACACACACTTGTACTTTCCTCGTTCTATTGATAGTCACGGCTCTCATTTGGAAAGAAAGAAATAAAATCCTCCTTTTCTTTACAATCGCATATACTAAAGTTATTACTACCACCACTACTATTAAAACTATAACTACAAAACAGTCATAATATTTTTCCGTTAAATAGTATTCTTAAAACATGTGTCGGTGGAGTCCGACGTAAGAAAGTTAATAGAGGTCCTTATATGACCAGCTTAAATACATAAAAATAAACAGTCCACCGTCCCACGACAGGTCTATGAACAGTAAAATGTTACTTTTATCCTTTCTTTTTCCTGGCGCTTATCCCGTCTGGTACGGATCCGCTTTCCAGTATTTGGCAAATTTTATTTTATAGTTTAACTTTGCTGCCGGCTACCCTTCCTGACGTCGCAGTCGTCTAGGTAACCTAAGAGAGGAAAGTCATCTACGTCATTATTTGCTAATAGTGTAAACTTCGTTCTGTGTGTGATCATATTTCAACCGTTTGTGTATCGTAACGTTTGAGGCGGAAATCGGGAACCAATCCAGCATTTGCCTATGTACGGTTTTGTAACCAATCCAGCATTTGCCTATGTACGGTTTTGTAACGTAAGTTCCGGTGGGAACTGAGTGTAACAACTTAAGAAAGTCCAGAGATCTCAATCGCGCAGGCATAATAGTGGTAAAATTAAATTGGGTGTAACATTTATGTAGCCGTACAGGCAGTATTATTAACACAAACAGTTGACACCTACAGTGTTTTCCATATTACACAATTCTTTACGCCAAATATTGGCAAAATATTAACACACTTGCCCCTCCCTCCCCCTCTACCCACACCCGAAATTCTTAATATTGTAGATCTTAGGTATAAGTTGTTTTACAGGTTGGAAGTTTGATGGTAATCAGGAGACCCTGACGTCGGCAGTAAATTGAAGCGTTAGTATGCTGCGAGGACCCCTGCATATTACTTTCAGTAACAGACGACATTGGGTGTCCGTTATTTCATGAAGTCAATGTCACCTTTATCTTCGCATTCACAAAATGTCGATCCATCCTCCCAACTTCAATTATTTAATGCGTCCATGACTGGCTTCTCTCTTTCTTTTCCCTTTTATATAAAATCATCATAGCACTACGATTCATTTCGCATATCAATAGAACGGACCAACGTACAACATCTTGAAACGATATATGCAAAGATTTGTATGCTGTGCGAGGCGAATGTCAGAAAACGAGGACCACACACCTAGAATGTTGCTTGTATGTCAGTGCTTTTAAACTAATGTTTTAGAGATTCACCTCCAACGCTAGCCCTGATAACTTCGTTATAAAATACAAATTTAGTTTGTCTTTTAGCGCCTGGTGCTCTTAAAAACGTACACACTTGCTCAGGAATACAAAGCTCCGCACATTAAGTATAAGAAATACAACTAAAACCATTATCCGCAACAGCCATGGAGTGATAGGCGTAACGCTGTCACATGATTGGATTGCAGGGTTTGGCAGAGATGGATTAACTCCTGCCAAAACCACCACAATTTACTTCGTACTGGGGGATTTGATATTCCACACAGATGTCAGTACTGTCGATTCTTCCGTATAACGGTGTCGCATCGTAGTTAGTGCCCGTCCTCGACGACGTCGGTGTTCACGAATGGTAAAAACTCAAAAAATGTACTGCTGCATAACACAGTTCACGCAAATGTTAGTTACAACTACCAGCGGCCATAACAAAGCTAACACGATTAAGTTCGCGCCCGTACAGAAAATGAGTATATTATGAACCATCGCTTTATTAATACACACGTCAAAAAAAGTTTTGCATCACCTGGGTTCCCAGAATTCCTGAAGATAGACGTTGACTGTGATATTGTATCGCAGACACAGTCCCTTAAACTGTTCAGAGAGGTCACTAAACCCACGAAAAGATGTAAACAACCATGCATGAGCAGCGCCTTTTAGACGGAGGGGGTCCGACAGCCGATCAGTTCCAGTCATTCCACCAGGAAGGAGGTACACGGCTCGTGTTGTCTGTAATTCGACCATGCCTAGACGGTTAACACCGCGGTTCGATCGCGTCCGCGGTGTTACTTTGTGCCAGGAAGGGCTCTCAACAAGGGAAGAGCCCAGGCGTCTCGGAGTGAACCAATGCGATGTTGTTCGGATATGAAGGAGATACAGAGACAGGAACTGCTGATGACATGTCTCGCTAGGGTCGCCCAAGGGCTACTACTGCAGTGGATAACCGCTACCTACGGATTATGGCTCGGAGGAACCCTGACAGCAACGACTCAAACTGTGCGCAATAGGCTGCATGATGCGCAACTTCACTCCCGACGGCCATGGCGAGGTCCATCTTTGAAACCACGACACCATGCAGCGCGATACATATGGGCCCAAGAGCATTCCGAATGGACCGCTCAGGATTGGCATCACGTTCTCTTCACCGACGAGTGTCGCATATGCCTTCAACCAGACAATCGTCGGAGACATGTTTGGAGGCAACCTGATCAGGCTGAACGCCTTAGACACATTGTCCAGCGAGTGCAGCAAGATGGAGTTTTCCTGCTGTTTTGGGGTGGCATTATGTGGAGCTGACGTACACCGCTGGTGGAAGGCGCCGTAACGGCTGTACGATACGTGAATGCCATCCTCCGACCTTATCGGCAGCATATGGATGCAAAATCGCGCCTCCATCGTGCACGTCTTGTGAATGACTTCCTTCAGGATAACGACATCGTTCGACTAGAGTGGCCAGCATGTTCTCCAGACATGAACTCTATCGAACGTGCCTGGGATAGACTGAAAAGGGCTGTTTATGGACGATGTGGCCCACCAACCAGTCTGAGGGACCTACGCCGAATCGCCGTTGAGGAGTGGTACAATCTGGACCAACAGTGCCGTGATGAACTTGTGGATAGTATGCCATGACGATTTCTGCCATACATCAACGCAAGAGGACGTGTTGCTGGATATTAGAGGTACCGGTGTGTACAGAAATCTGGACCACCACCTCTGAAGGTCTCGCTGTATGGTGGTACAACATGCAATGTGTGGTTTTCATGAGCAATAAAAAGGGTGGAAATGATGTTTATGTTGATATGTATTCCAAATTTCTGTACAGGTTCCGGAACTCTCGGAACCAAGGTGATGCAAAACTTTTTTTGATGTGTGCGTTAACAGAAGTCTGGTCCTCAAGTCCGACGGCTGTGTGTAGGCTGACACTGTCAACAGTTACATCTTGTAATGTGAATAATGGATTACAAAAGGAGTGTGTTCTTCAATCCGTAATTCCTCGACATAAACTTAGATTTTTCGAAGGTTCATGGCCAACTCTCAACTCTAACTTCGTCATCCCAAGTGGAACAGGCCGTTTAACCCGCACATTTTTCAGATGCTATTGCGCTGTTTAACGTAAAGGAAGCACCTCGCAATAAAGTGACTGGCAACGCCTTCAGTATAACAGAAAAATCGATTTTTCGTTAACACGAAAAAAAAACATTTGTACATTGTGGATAAGGGCCATTGCAACTGAGACGAATAAAGCTTTTCAAAAATAGGAGCAACCAGGCGCTTTTTGTGCTAGTAGAATTTTTATTTTTCCATTATTGGTTGTAAGTCGTCTAGTGACCCATCTTCAGATGCTACACAGTTCTCAGTGATTGTTTATAGCATTGTGGAGGTCGTTGTGTAAAGTTATTTAAACCTGTAGGATTAAACCTAGTGCACTAATTAATTTGGAAAATACTGTTTATATTCTCCATTTATGTTTGTTAGAGGGCAACACACAAACTTTGCTACTGGAAACACCTCCAACGTGCTTGGTTTTCGTGTTTTACCAAGCATTTTGGAGTTGTTACCTGTATACTGCTGTGTAATTAGCAAAACTGTTTTTACGGTCTTAATAACACTTATTTTAGATAGTAACAACTTTCGGATCATGTTTGGCAACGGAAGAAGTGTTGGTTCTGTCCTATGCTTACCTACTAGAAAAGAGGGTAGAGAAAAGAAACATCAAACTACACAATGTTTAAAATTTTACTTTACTGATGATATTCATATAATTACGACAAACGCGCACATATCTCGAAATGTACAGTTTGCCTTCTCATGTACTTGATACTGTGTACTGTATATAATAGCTGATGTTGTTTCTGCTTGTAGTATTACATAGTAGCCTGTGATACCTTTGTACGCCATACAAAACATTTTCCCATTCACTATGAATTGGTACTTCATGGTTTTGTTGCAATTTGTACAAAAGACTTAAAGCAGAATTTCAATACTAGATCAGATCTTTCATTTATGACGTCAGTTCTCTTCGGCCACTTTTATTTCATTTTTGAAAACACTTTTAGACGCTCATTACATCTTTCCACCTACAGCAGTATGCTGTTCTGACATTCAGAAATCTCGTGGAAATGTTGAAGAAGTAAATCACAGAAGCAAACATGTCACAGGCACAGTTTATTCCGCAGAGAAATAAAATGGGGAAACTAACTTTTTGGACGGCACTTATATGACGTGACTAGCTCTAGTTGCGATTCATCAACCCATTATTACGTCTTGTGGACGGCTGAGTACATAACGTATTTACTACTTTTACATGTTGCTTCAAAATCAGGTGCCTCAGTACTGTTTCTGATTGGTCAGGCAGGGGATGACAAGTAGGTACGGCCAAACTTTCAGGAAACATTCTTCGGACTTAGAGGAATTAAATACGTGGACATGGGTCCGAAAACACTTTATTTCCACTTTCTGCTTCTCTTAATAACCTCTGTAACCACGGGAAACACACAGAAACAGAATGTACCAGCGCTACATGAAAAGTTTCCTTTCATGAAATGTTCAAAATCCCCACCTGGTTACATTTGGTTAGTACGTACACTAACGACGAGACCATCCGGCAATCATAATTTTGTAATTTTTGTATTTATGGTACGTGAAGTTCAATCTACCACAGCATATATGAATCTATCATAGCAATTCAATGCAACTCTCAAAAATTCTCGAGAAAATCGACTTTGGCCATTTCTGAGGAACATTAACTAACTGAAGTATAGGAAACTTCTTCAGGACAAGCCGCGTGGCTCACTTGATTGCATCGGAGAATGGTACTTGATGTAACCGAGTGATGCGGCGCAATGGTTAGCACAGTGGCCCCGGATTCGGCAGGAGAACACTTCAAACCCGCAACCGGCCATCAAGATTTATGTTTTCCGTGGTTTCCCTAAATCACTCCTGGCAAATGCCGGGATAGTTCCTTTGAAAGAGCACGGCCGATTTGCTTCCCCATCCTTGAAACGATTCGAGGTTGCGCTCGCTCTCTCATGACCTCGACAAACTTGACCCAATGATCCTTTTTGGTACTTGCCTAATCAATGAATCGCTGGATGTAATCTCACTATAGTCTTTTTTGTGTATTTTTGCGTTCCTTTCCAATACGTATAACAATTAAATATAAAATTAATCAAATACGTGTTAATTAACATATATCCAAACCATTTTAATGAAATATGCATGTCTTTTGTTTCTAATTACATCTCGCACACATTGCAAACATAAATTATAATTTACTGCCATTGTAGAAAAGATTGTTAACAAAGAGAGTTTACATTAAAATACATTAAATTGATGATCTTATATCAAATACCGATGATTAAGAATTTATATTTGCAATGAAAACTGGAATTTTGCGTGTGACGTGTAATTAGAAACAAGAAAACGTAGATACAGGAACCATCGGTATAACAGTTGTAAATTGTCGTAGCTGCGTTGGGAAAGTACCAGAGCTCCAAGAGCTAATAGAAAGCACTGATGCTCAAATCGTTAATGGCACTGAAAGATAATTAAAGCCGGAGATAAGTTCAGCCGAAATTTTTGCGAAGAACCTAACGGTGTTCAGAAAGGATAGGCTAAAGACAGTTGGCGGTAGCGTGTTTATTGCTGTTAGAAGTAGTTTATCTTGTCGCCAAACTGAAGTAGGTAGTTCCTGTGAGTTAGTATGGGCAGAGGTCAGTGTTGGTAACCGGAATAGAATAATGATTGGATCCTTTTACCGACCTCCCAATGCAGATGATACAGTTGCTGAAAGGTTCAAAGAAAACTTAGAGTTTTATTTTAAACACGTACCCGGCTCACACAATTATAGTGGTGGTGATTTTAATTTACTCTTGATCTGTTGGCGAAAATACGTGTTTAATTCCGGAGATATGCGCAAAACATCATCCGAAATTGCCCTAAACTCATTCCCGGAGAATTATTTCTAACAGTTGGTTCATGAGCCCACGCGAATAGTAAACGGTTGTGAAAACACACTTGACCTCTTAGCAAGTTAGTTAATCCTGAGTTAATAACGAGCATCAAAACCGATTTAGGGATTAGTGAACACAGAGCTGCCATAGCGAGATTGAATATTGTAACCACCAAATCCTCTAAAAATAAGCGAAAAATATACCTATTCAAAAAAGTAGATTAAAATTCACTTGACGCCTTCCTGAGAGACAATCTCCACTCATTCCAAAATAATAATATAAGTGTAGACCAGATGTGGCTTAAATTCAAAGAAATAGTATCGGCAGCAGTTGAGAGATTTATACCGAATAAATTAACAAGCGACGGAGCTGATCCCCGATGGTACACAAAACGGGTCAGAACACTGTTGCGGAAACAACATGCCAAATTTAAACGAACGAAAAATCTCAAAGATTGGCGATCTTTTACAGAAGCTCGAAATTTAGGGGGGACTTTAATGAGAGATGTTTATAACAGTTTCCACAGCGAAACTTTGTCTCGAAACCTGGCAGAAAATCCAAAGACATTCTGGACGTATGTGAAGTATGCTAGCAGCAAGACACAATCAAAGCCTTCTCTACGCGACAGCAATGGAGATACCATCGGAGACAGTGCTGCCAAAGCAGAGTTACTAAACACAGCCTTCCGAAATTCCTTCACCAAAGAAGTCGAAGTAAATATTCCAGAATTCGAACCAATAACAGGTGCCAACATGAGTATTATAGGAGTAAATAACCTCGGAGTAGTGAAGCAACTTAAATCACTTAATAAAAGCAAGTCTTCTGGTCCAGACTATATACCAATCAGGTTCCTTTCAGAGTATGCTGATGCAATAGCTCCATACTTAACAATCATATACAACCGTTCGCTCGACGAAAGATGCGTACCCAAAGGCTGGAAAGTTGCACAGGTCCCACCAATATTCAAGAAAGGTAGTAGGAGTAATCCACTAAATTACAGGCCCATATCATTAACGTCGATACGCAGCAGGATTTTGGAACATATATTGTGTTCAAACATTATGAATTACATCGAGGAAAACGGCCTATTGATACACAGTCAACACGGATTTAGGAAACATCGTTCTTGTGAAACACAACTAGCTCTGTACTCGCACGAAGTGTTGAGTGCTATTGAGAAGGGCTTTCAAATTCATTCCGTATTTCTGGATTTCCGGAAGGCTTTTGACACTGTATACGCAAGCGGCTTGTAGTGAAATTGCGTGCCTATGGAATATCACCTCAGTTATGTGACTGTTAGGCAGGTGACAGTGCGTAGTAATTGACGCTAAGTCATCGAGTAAAACAAACGTGATGATAGGCCCTTTGTTGTTCCTTATCTATATAAATGATTTGGGCGACAATCTGAGCAGCCGTCTTAGGCTGTTTGCAGATGACGCTGTCGTTTATCGACTAGTGAAGTCATTAGAAGATTAAAACAAATTGCAAAACGATTTAGAAAAGATATGTGTATAGTGCGAAAATTGGCAATTGACCTTAAATAACGAAAAGTGTGAGGTCATCCACGTGAGTGCTAAAAGGAATCCGTTCAACTTCGGTTATAGGATAAATCAGTCAAATCTAAAGGCCGTAAATTCAACTAAATACCTACGAATTGCAATTATGTACAATTGGAAGGAACACATAGAAAGGGGAAGGCTAACCAAACACTGCGTTTTATTGGCAGGAAAATGTAACATAATGCTCTCTACACTACGCTTGTCCGTCCTTTTTTAAAATACTGATGCCCGGTGTGGGATTCTTACCAGATTGTACTGGCGGAGTACATCAAAAAAGTTCAAAGAAGGACAGCACGTTTTGTGTTATCGAGAAATAGGGTAGAGAGTATGAACGAAATGATACAGGATTTGGGATAGACATCATTAAAACAAAGGCGATTTCCGTTGTGAAGGAATCTTCTCACGAAATTCCAATCACCAAATTTCTCCGCCGAATGCAAAAATATTTTGTTGACGCCAACCTACATAGGGAGAAACGATCACCACGCTAAAATAAAGGAAATCAGAGCTCGCACGGAAAGATATAGGTGTTCGTTCTCTCCGCGCGTTATACGAGATTGGAATAATAGGGAACTGTGAAGGTGGTTCGATGAGCCCTCTGGCAGGCACTTAAATGTGATTTGCAGAGTACCCATGTAGATGTTGATGTAGACGTACGTTTTTCATAAGAAATGATAATTTGATACGTGTAAATTAGCATATATTTAATGACTATTATATTTAAAAGATGTCGGAAACGGAATTTAACAACAAAAGGCTGCAGAAAGATTCTAACTGGCAATCCTTTGATTACCCGATTACTATTATTCAACACTACAGCCACGCGACCCGCCCGAAAAATCATCTTGTTTGTTGAAGCACAGTTACTGCGAAAACTTCAAAGACGATTTTCTTGAGAGTTTATGAGAGTTGTATCCAACTGTTTTGGCTGATCGCTATTTGGGTTCAGAACTTCATGAACGATGAACATAAAGAATTACAAAAATCCCACTGCCGGGCAGCTTTCCTCTAAGTCGAAAGCTTAGGTTTGCCACCAGTATTTGTTGTTCCAATGGAACGAAGATAATTTTGGCATGTGATTCACTTCACTGCTTGTGCTGACATGCGAATAAAATCTTTGCTTACTAGGATCTAGTACTTAGCATCAACTGTGTTCACAACGGACTTGGTTTCAGGTAAAGTGCAATGGATGTGTTTTCAAATGGGGATTTGGTAGGTGTCCATTTGTTGTACGGGATAGCAGATGGTAATGGCCGTGCCGCTCAACGTTTCTATCGGGAGAGACTTCCAGAGCGACGGCGTACCGACAGGAGGGTTTTTGAAGCAAGTGAGCGTCGTCTTATGGAGCGTGGGACGTTTAGACCCACTACTCGCGACTGGTGGAGTCCTAGAAAGACGTGGACTTCACAGCTGGAGGAGGAACTTCATCGCGCAGCTGACGACAACCCTAACGTCAGAATAGGACAATCGCTGGAACAAGTAATGTTGACAATAAGACTGTCTAGAGAGTGATACATGAGAACAAGCTTTTTCCGTGCCATGTACAGCGTGTGCAGTCACGATCAGGAGCTGATTTTCCTGCACGGGCACACTTTTGCGAATGGTTTATTTAACAATGTGTCAATCCGCACATGAGTCCAAATGGCGCTGTTCATGGATGAAGCTTTCTTTCAACGTGATCAGACAGTAAATTTTCACAACGGCACGAGAATCCTCACGAAACTGTGCAAGCACGTAATCAACAAAGACTTTTTTATCAACGTTTGACTGGCATTGTTGGTGTTTGTTCGGACTTCGTGTTCTAACCAGGCTCAACATAGAAACTTACCATTACTTTACTGAAGAATAGAGTACTCTACCTGTTCTGCTGGAACACATGCTTTTACGAGTACGACCATGAACATAAGATAAGATTAGTTACAGCGCACACGAGCAACAACGCGTATACGAATGGAATGGGAAGAATCAGTAATAAACGGTGCACTGGGAAGAGCGCCTTGTTATGCACTTCACAGTGGTTCTCAATGTATACACATGAGGCAGATGAGAAAATAGGAAGTAAACTGTTTATTATTCCAAAAGCAACTGCTATAACTCTTAATACAATTCATCCAAGTGTGAGACAAGACGGACAATGCCTTCACGGTTGCAATTTCCTACGGAACCATGACCGTACCCGGGCGTTCATCTCTTCTCCCGAAGCAAATCGACATTCAAAAATGCCTTTCATCAGTGCTACAAAAACATGTAAATCGTGTGAGGAGAGATCGGTACTGTATGAAGGAAGTGTAAGGGATTCCCAGCGAAACTTTCGCAACACAGTCGAAACAAACCGCACCCAGCACCGGGAAAATCATGAAAACCTTTTTCTTTGCAAAGACCCGCTAATCATTGGCTTTCTGGAACATGGCGCCACAATTAACATAGGGAGGTACGCGGACATTTAGCAAAAATTGAAGTGCACCATCAAGTATAAACGCCCCATTCTGTTGCAGGATCATGCCTGCCCAAATGTTGACAAAGTTGTTTCGACGGCGCTGCAAAAAAAAGTGTCACTGGGAAGCCCTTATACATCCTCCATATAGTTCCGATTCCTTCCCTTGCGATTTCCACATTTTTGAAGGCCTGGAAAAACATTCTTGGCTGTCGATTTGCTCCGGAAGAAGTGGTGCACGCCATGATACTGTAGGCACTCGCCAACATTCTTCCACGAAGGCACTGACCGTCTTGTGTCAAAGTGGGATAAGTGCATTAACAGTAAAGGGATTACTTTTGAAATAATTAACAGTTTACCTACTTTTTCTTATCTGCCTCGTTTTCATTTGACTGTTCCTTTATGTAGATGCCACGTATGCCTTTACAGGACAGTTGGAGATTTGGGCCCAGGAATGCCAGTGGTCGAGCTCCAGCTGGAGAACGAGTGCGCGTGCCTGCGGTGAGGTGAAGTGTGCCAGACGACGCGCTGTCTCCCGGAGACCGATCGTCGCCGGGGTGAGACAAACCCGCTGCTTCCACGAACCGATCGATGTGCCAGCGCTCGGCCTGCTGCAGCCTATTCGCTGCCCTTCGCTACACCCACATCACCAAACTCACCATGACCTATTTCTGTTTAGTTGTTTTATCAGTAAATGGTACGATGAGTGCGTTCGTGATGGTATTTTTAAATATTTTATAAAAACAGCTACCTATCACTAACTTGATGTACTTTTTCTTTATCACATTTTATTGTTTCTTACCATTAACAGTTCCGAACGTTTGGTTATCATCAGATGGCTGCACTGTACTTATAGGCCGAACTGTTAGTCACATGTTTGACGCCCGAAAGTGAAAACATTTCAAATCGATAAGTAGATGACACTAAAGATAAACTGAAGTTTGAATAGTAAGCCTATGAACTTGAACTAGTCGCCTTGAAGGCTTCCATTTTTTTCCGCGTAGCATGAAATATTGCTTTCAATAAACATACCGGTATCAATACGTTGTGTGTTTTTTAATCACAGCCACGAATGCACAGAGTTATATAAGTGGGTCACCATTTGCAATGAACATCCTGATTATGCATTAACATTATGTGTTCTAAATGTGACGATAACAAGCAAAGACGCTGAAAAATAAAGATATTTGTTGTTTATATTATCCTCAAATGGTTCAAATGGCTCTGAGCACTATGGGACTTAACATCTGAGGTCATCAGTCCCCTAGAACTTAGAACTACTTAAACCTAACTAACCTAAGGATATCACACACATCCATGCCCGAGTCAGGATTCGAACCTGCGACCGTAGTGGTCGCGCGGTTCCACACTGAAGAGCCTAGAACCGCTCGTCCACTCCGGCCGACTATTAGCCTCAATGATGAGTTGATAGAGACGACAATGATATAGATATGTTGTTGCCAATAACAAATACATAATACAATGAGCAGCAGAAACTAATTAAACGTATCTGAGAAGTGTTAGAATAATATTAACAATGCTTTATAAGCCGCAAGTAATACATTACTCTTGCAACCTTCTTGCCAGAGTCGCTACGTATGTGTACGGCAACAAGGGCGCTTGCGAAATGTGCGTCCTTAATTCCTTTTGGTGCTTTTCATTGCCTTAAGGTATTCCATATTGTTAAAAATAGTGGATACTTAAAATACGTATAAAATCATTTTTGCTTAAACTAATAGGTTTTGTATTGAATATATATTAAATACAGATTTTCATAAAAATAAGTGACTCAGACATTGCGTTAGAAGCTGGTGTATTTTTGTGTGCTAGGAGAGAGTACTTTTGGAAGGCTTTTTTTACAAAAGTATTGTCAACTTCCAAAAGGATGGAAGGCACCCAGTCATCTGCAATGCAATGTAGTCCTCTCATGATGATCAAACATTCGAAACCAGTAATGGCGAGAACCAATAAAATGTGTTGAACAAATATTCCACGAAAGTGTGTTACAGTTATTTTCGTTCTACGAGCTGTGATCAAAAAGCAAGGGGAAGTTTTGCTTTTCTTAAATAATTTTTGTTCATCACCATCAACCTTGTTCACTACAAAGTAACCCCCTCAAGACACTATACACTTGTGCCACCGCTTTCGCCGGCCGGAGTGGCCGTGCGGTTCTATGCGCTACAGCCTGGAACCGTGAGACGGCTACTGTCGCAGGTTCGAATCCTGCCTCGGGCATGGATGTGTGTGTGATGTCCTTAGGTTAGTTAGGTTTAAGTGGTTCTAAGTTCTAGGGGACTGGTGACCTCAGAAGTTAAGTCCCATAGTGCTCAGAGCCTTTTGAACCATCGCTTTCTACGATCTTGGAAGCACTTCTGGAACTCGCTTTTCGTTGTGGTGTTCAGTTTCTTCAACGATTCTGTTTCTAACTCATCAATGGTGCAAAACGGAGTCATTTCATGGTTCTGTTTAGCCTAGGGAATACAAAGAAGTCACTGGGGGTCATGTCGGACGAATACTGCGGCTGAGGCAACATAACGGTTCTGGTTTTGCCAAAAAATCTGGAGCAAGCATTGAGGTGCGAGCAGGAGGATGACAGTGATGCAATTCTCATGAGAGGTTTTGCCATTATTCTGTTCGTTTTCTTCAGATTGTTTCACGCAAACTGTTGCATAACTTCCACGTAGTAGTTCCTATTTATCGTACGATCATAACACAGGAACTTACAATACACTACCCCATTTTAATGAAGGAAAATAGTGAGAAGAACCTTCACATGTGATCAAACTTGTCACATTTTTGTCTTGGCTCTTCCGACAGTTTGCATTGGAATGACTGGACTTTGGTTTCGAAGTCATAACTGCACACACATGTTTCATGACCTGTTATAATGTTCTCTTGAAACCCTGCAACGTTGACGACTTCATTCCGCAATTCCTGAGCGATGTCTACGCGATGTCGTTTTTGGTCGAAATCCAACAGTTTCAGAACAAACTTTTCTGCTACACGTCTCACGCCCAAAACATCCGAAAAGACTGCTCGTCATGAGCCAAAGGATATGCCGACATCATCAGCAATCTCTCTGATAATCATATGGTCGTTTTCCAGAACCATTTCCTTTCTGCCACATTGTTGTCAGTAACTGATGTGCTATGGCATCCAGGGCGTTCGACGGCTTCAACGTATTCCCGACTCTCTTTGAAACGTTTAACTCTTGGCTTCCTCACAGTAAATTCGCCAAATGCCACAGTCAACATTTCGAACGAGGTAGTGTACTTTATTCCATTTTCAAGCAAAATTTAATTCAAATTCTTTGATTCATCATTTTCCACAAGTAAAAATTTGTCGAGCACGCGAAAACAAATATAACCTTTTCGACTGTTAACAGTAAATTAAATATTCAAAACAGCTGAAAATGTAATCATACATCAAGAGCATGTATGCAAACAAGACACAAAAAATGCAAATTGGATGTATAAAGCCCACGAATTTAAAAAGTCCCGTTACTTTTTGATCACAACTTGTTTGCCATTTCTCTTCTTTCGTGTTTGCCTTCGCATTAGCCTTACAGAGTATGACTCAGGAACAACGCATTCATATAGGTGATTCGCCTCGATGAGACACGGGTACACCACGTTCGGTGCGGATGCACAACTACGTCTGATCTCCTGCCCGAATCTCAGAGTAGTGAGCATGGAGGACATGGACGGCGACTGTGTATAGCTGATACTCGTTGGGAATATTGGCTGACCGGCACGCGCGCCGAGAAAGTCCGCGCAACTGCGATAAAAACAGTGTCCGGATGGCATACGGGTTAACGCAACTGCCTAGTAAACAGGAGATCCCAGGTTAGAGCCGCGGTCCGGCACACTACTCACTCGTCGCCGCTGATTCCGTAAATCTCGATGTGGCTGTCATGAATAATTCCTTCCCTTACCTTTCCGCTCCTTTGTCCCCCCCTCCACCTTCAATACACATAATTTCTATTCTGTTGTCTTCATATATGATCACTAAATTTTGTCAAGTTATCTGTCACTTTGTTGTTTTCACGTCGTATTCCTTTATAATATCTACTCGCACTTTATACAGTCGATAAATTAATACCTATCGTAAATTTCAGATTCGTTAGGTGTATAACAGGGACATCGGTACATCTTATCATACGTCTACAATGCCCTTAGTTGTTAGGACGAGGAACCATAGGAAAATAAATGAGTCGGAGTCTGTGTTAGTATGGGTCAAAGGTGCTCATAATTGTAGCAAGATTAGAGTTGTTGGTGATTTCACACATGATTATAAATTCAATAAGTACTAACGGACGCAGTGCCTTGTAATGGAAGTTTCAGCAAGACTACAGGAAACAAAAGTACTGACACAGTGCCTCCACGTTATTCTAAGCACTCTAAGTGGGAACAATGTAACGATTCCTTTCAGTGTCTACAGAATCTATATTGGACGTATGTCGCTAATTAACGAGAAACCAGTACATCAAATTTTCCATTCGAAGTTCGCAGATTCAAATCTGAGCAACGCCTACAAAATGATGGCAGAATTATGTTCTATAGAAAGTGTTGCGACTGAATACATGAAAATTTGTTTTCAAGTCACAGATAAAAAGTATAGAGAGCGCACCATGTAAACAGGGTAGTAACGCTCTCTGGATATCCGCAAGAGCTAGCCCTCCACAAAATTGGTGCTGAGAAGGTGCACCACGGATTGGACTGGGCATGTAAGCATACAGGATCTCTTAGGTGTGCAGCGAAACGTATTATGTAATAGTATGACAGCTGTTCAACTACTACTCTTCCCTGCACACACATCATGGTGTTTACACTGGTGAGCTCAAAACATTATGATCACCTGCTTACTAGCTTGTTTGTCCGTATTTCGAACGAAATACATCGCTGATTTTGCGCATCAGGGATCCGACAGTTTGTTGGTAGGTTTGTGGAGGTACGTGGCATTAGATGTCTACGCACAGGTCATGTAACTCACATAAATAAATGGCAGCTAATTTGAGTACGCGGTGATGGCGCCCGATACCGACTTAGATGGGATTTACATCAGTTTAATTTGGTCGCCGAGACATCAACGTGAGTTACTATAATGCTCTTGCGGGCCGCGGTGGTCTCGCGGTTCTAGGCGCTCAGTCCGGAACCGCGCGACTGCTACGGTCGCAGGTTCGAATCCTGCCTCGGGCATGGACGTGTGTGATGTCCTTAGGTTAGTTAGGTTTAAGTAGCTCTAAGTTCTAGGGGACTGATGGCCATCGCTGTTAAGTCCCATAGTGCTCAGAGCCATTTGAACCATTTTTTTTACTATAATGCTCTTCAAACCACTGTAGTACGTTTCTGGCACCAAAAACGGACAATTACAACAAAGAAAGATGACAACGCCGTCGGGGAAGACATCAAGCATGAATGGATGCAGGTGGTTTGCATCCATCAGCGTGCCTTCGATTACTACCAGAGGTCCCATGCAAGCGGAGGAAAATGTCTCTCATAGCATAATACTGCTCCCACCAAACTGCGTCCGTGGCGTGCTGCACGTTTCGAGCCATCGTTAAGCTCGATGACGAAGTTTGTAGAGACGACCATCGACCTAGTGTAGCAAAAATGTGAATTCAACCGGAGAGCCGACACGTTTCCATTGGTCGAATCCCGCTGGTCCCGTGCCCACTACAATAATGCAATTGACGATGTTGGGTCAACGAGTGAGTAGGTAGGGGTGGTCTGCTGCGGAGCTCCATGTTCAACAATTTACGATGAACGGTGTGCTCCGAAACACTTAGACGTTCTGTGAAGAATCGTGGACGTCCAACCATTTAGCGCCTGTCCTACCTCTTTCCGTAGATGGCCACGACAGTAGCACATGAATATTCGACCAGCTTCCCCGTTTTCGAGGTATTCGTTCACAGGCTTTGAGAAACAATAATCTGCCCTTTTCAAAGTCGCTTATCTCACAGGATTTCCCCATTTGCAGCCCATATCTTCGCTAGGGTGATCCTCCGTCTGTGTCTGCTCCGCTTACATACAGGGTGGCAATATTATTGAACTATATGAGATGAAATCGTTCAACTTTTGAACGGTTTGCGTTAGGACGTTCAAACTGCGCGGTTGGCCGCGGGGCATATTAGGAATCAGTATGTGCATGCATGGTTTGGTTTAGCGACGAAGGCCACTTTCATTTGGACGGGTTCGTCAATAAGCAAAATTGGCGCATTCGGGGGACTGAGAATCCGCATTTCACGATCGAGAAGTCTCCTCACCCATAACAGGGGTCTGTGTGGTGTGCAATTTCCCCTCACGGAATAATCGGTGGGATATTACTTGATGGCACGATGACTACTGAACGGTAAGTGAAGGTTTGGGAAGATGATTTCATCCTCATTATCCAAAGTGACCCTGATTTCGACAAGATGTGGTTCATGCAAGACGGAGCTCGATCCAATCGAAGCAGGAGAGTGTTTCATATTCTGGAGGACCACTTTGGGGACCGCATTCTGTCTCTGGTGTACCCAGAGACAAATGGCATGAGCCTCGATTGGCCAGCATATTCTCCGGATCTGAACACAAGCGACTCCTTTTTGTAGGGCTATATTAAAGACGTCTCAAAAATGAGATCGACAGGAAGTGCAAAATGGCTAAGCAGGGATGGCTAAAGGACATATGTAAGGATGTAGAGGCTTATCTCACTAGGGGTAAGATAGATACTGCCTACAGGAATGTTAAAGAGACCTTTGGAGATAAGAGAACGACTTGTATGAATATCAAGAGCTCAGATGGCAACCCAGTTCTAAGCAAAGAAGGGAAAGCAGAAAGGTGGAAGGAGTATATAGAGGGTCTATACAAGGGCGACGTACTTGAGGACAATATTCTGGAAATGGAAGAGAATGTAGATGAAGACGAAATGGGAGATACAATATGTGTGAAGAGTCTGACAGAGCACTAAAAGACCTGAGTCGAAACAAGGCCCCGGGAGTAGACAACATTCCATTAGAACTACTGACGGCTTACAGGCGAAATACCCTCAGACTTCAAGAAGAATATAATAATTCCAATCCCAAAGAAAGCAGGTGTTGACAGATGTGAAAATTACCGAACAATCAGTTTAATAAGCCACAGCTGCAAAATACTAACGCGAATTCTTTACAGACGAATGGAAAAACTAGTAGAAGCCGACCTTGGGGAAGATCAGTTTGGATTCCGTAGAAATATTGGAACACGTGAGCCAATACTGATTTTACGACTTATCTTAGAAGAAAGATTAAGGAAAGGCAAACCTACGTTTCTAGCATTTGTAGACTTAGAGAAAGCTTTTGACAATGTTGACTGGAATACTCTCTTTCAAATTCTAAAGGTGGTAGGGTAAAATACAGGGAGCGAAAGGCTATTTAAAACTTGTACAGAAACCATATGGCAGTTATAAGAGTCGAGGGACATGAAAGGGAAGCAGCGGTTGGGAAGGGAGTGAGACAGGGTTGTAGCCTCTCCCCGATGTTATTCAATCTGTATATTGAGCAAGCAGTAAAGGAAACAAAAGAAAAATTCGGAGTAGGTATTAAAATCCAGGGAGAAGAAATAAAAGCTTTGAGGTTCGCCGATGACATTGTAATTCTGTCAGAGACAGGAAAGGACTTGGAAGAGCAGTTGAACGGAATGGACATTGTCCTGAAAGGAGGATATAAGATGAACATCAACAAAAGCAAAACGAGGATAATGGAATGTAGTCGAATTAAGTCGGGTGATGCTGAGGGAAGAGGGAATTAGATTAGGAAATGATACACTTAAAGTAGTAAAGGAGTTTTGCTATTTAGGGAGTAAAATAACTGATGATGGTCGAAGTAGAGAGGATATAAAATGTAGACTGGCAATAGCAAGGAAAGCATTTCTGAAGAAGAAAAATTTGTTAACATCGAGTATAGGTTTAAGTGTCAGGAAGTCGTTTCTGAAAGTATTTGTATGGAGTGTAGCCATGCATGGAAGTGAAACATGGACGATAACTAGTTTGGACAAGAAGAGAATAGAAGCTTTCGAAATGTGGTGCTACAGAAGAATGCTGAAGATTAGATGAGTAGATCACATAACTAATGAGGAGATATTGAATAGAATTGGGGAGAAGAGGAGTTTGTGGCACAACTTGACAGGAAGAAGGGACCGGTTGGTAGGACATGTTCTGAGGCATCAAGGGATCACAAATTTAGCATTGGAGGGCAGCGTGGAGGGTAAAAATCGTAGAGGGAGACCAAGAGATGAATACACTAAGCAGATTCAGAAGGATGTAGGTTGCAGTAAGTACTGGGAGATGAAGAAGCTTGCAGAGGATAGAGTAGCATGGAGAGCCGCAACAAACCAGTCTCTGGACTGAAGACCACAACAACAACAACATATTAAAGACAAGGTGTACCGCAATCACCACAAAAGCATCGCAGAGCTGAAAACAGCATTGAGGAGGTCATCAACAGCATCGATGTTCCGACACTTCAGTGGTTCATGCAGAATTTCGCTATTCGTCTGTGCCACATCATGGTCAATGATGGCAGGCATATCGAAAATGTCATAACCTAAATCTGAATATGTGTAGTGACGTTTATATGTTGAATAAAGAATGTGCACGCCGTAGTTTGTAACTAATTTACGACCTTAATGCTCGATTTTGCTACTAGAGACAAGTTCTCTGCAGTATCCAATCCCTGTTCTTTCGAAGAAGGTGCTCCCTGACACGAAGACTGTCTTTTAAATTTTTAGCAGTACCTTGTGAGAAAATTTTCGTACAAATGATTTTATTCTTTCTGAGAATACTCGGCATGCGTCTGCAGCAGTTGTAGAAATATTTTCCCAATCTGATATTAGCAACTCACAAGTTTTGGAAGGATTTAAAAAATTCTTGAGATGATGAAACTCGCTGCCCACGCAATTTTTGCTGGTGTAAGGAAGCGAAAAGTAATTGATAGACGATAAATTTAGTGAATACAGGGAATGAGATTCACAATCTGATCAAAAGTATCCGAAGACCTGTTGGTGCATATTAATATGGGGTTTCTCCATTCTTCGCCTTTATAACGGCCTGAACTCTACTGGAGACACTTCCAACGAGGTGTCTGAATATCTGTGGAGGAATGGCAACCCCAGCGTTCTCAGGAACCGAAACCATAAAAGGCAGAGATGTTGGGCACTGGGGGCTGGAGCGAAGTAGACGTTCTAACTCAACCCTAAGGTGTTCCCTTGGGTTCAGGTCGGGACTCTGAGCAGGCCAGCCCATTTGAGATATGTTTTTGTCCATAAACCATTGTGTCACAGACTCTGCTTCGTCATAGGGTGCACTGTCATGCTGTTACAACCAATGATCGTCTCCGACCTGCTGCTCTACCTTACGCGGTATCGAATATTGTAGAGTGTTTTCATATCCTTTTGCATTTAACGTTTTCTTGAGCGCAATGAGGGGTCCACACCCCAGTCACGAAAGACATCACCATATCGTAACGCCACCTACTCCATGCTTCACTGTTGGCACTAAACATGATGGTAGGTAATGTTCCCAGGCATTCCCCAAATCCGAACTGTTCCATGGGACTGGGGTAGAGTACAGCGTGCTTCATCACTCCAAATCTCTTCTCTCCATTCAGCTACTATGAGGAGCTGCTCGACTATTGTACTCCCTACGCACAGTCATTGCGCTAGCTGTACTGCTGGTAGAATTTTGGACCTAGCAACTGATTCCTTCCGCCGATTTCCTGCGGTTTTTTACAACGACCCTCCGCAATGCTCGACGGTCCCCGTCCTTCAGTAAATGGGGCCAGCCTGGCCTTGGTTTAGCTATGGCTGCTCCCTTCGCGTTTCCACTTCATAATCGAATCGCCAGCAGTCGACTTCGGCAACTTTAGAAAGGGTTGATTTGGTACTCCTATGACGTCCAATGACTTGTCCACTTTCTAAGTCAATGAACTCCCCTGAGGGGCCTATTCTGCTGGTCCTGCTTCTCTAATGACAACACCATACTCCCCTCCTACTATTACAATGGCGGGTCTGCATTTCGTCACATTTAGTGATCAGTCTCACATCGCACAGGAGTGACTGGATAGTTTTCATCAGGTAGTGTTTTAATGGAGACAGCTGTTACTGCTTCAATTTTTATCCTGAGCTTATGTATCCATTTTCCTTAGACATATGTATAAGTGTGTTACTGCAATATGCTCTTAAAAAGTCAAAAAATACGACGGCTGCTACGTAAGTTTTCATCAAGACAATGGAAGCAGAACATGTTTTGGTGACTGTAGTTTTATTGTTCATCGAAACATTGCCATTAAAATTTTTTACACCTTTGCACGCATTCTAACCAGTGCCAGAAACAGGTTTTCCAATTTGACTCCGGAACCTCAAAACAGTTTTCCTCGAAACTTTAACAGCTTCTTCGGGTGTGACAATCGCCTAGCGTGCATTTTTTTGTTTGACGTGGGGTACAAAAAGAAAAAAATGAGACGTTAGATCGTTAACCAGGTGAAAATGGCAACGGCGTCTCTCCATCAGCGTTTGGCGTTCTGCTTGACATCTTGCAGTGTCATGACTGGGAACGCTGTGACTTTTTCTATTGTTTTTGCACTTTTCGTCAATGACTTGTGGCAATTAAATTGATGTATACTGTCCAGCGTTGACTGTTCTTCGATCCTGTAATGAAATGGCTGGAACATGTTCATTGTAAGCAAAGAAAGAAGCGATTACTTTCTTGGAAACTTTTGTTGGTTTCAGTTCCTTGGTATAATTATTTGAGGAATTGACACAAGTTTTATCTCCCCCCCCCCATTTGATGGTCTGCAATCGTGTTGCGTACAGCATTTGTAGCGCAGAGACTTTTCCCTGACCTACAAGGGGCGTGCGGAAGCAACAGCTGCAGCATTGTCCAACCCCTGACAAAGAGAGGATTTTCTTAATAAAATTTAATACACATTTCCGACGAAAAGAGTCAATAAAATAAATTTTTCAATAAATTATGTTAAAGATATTTACTCCGACAATCTGAGATTACCGATGGTTTACCTAAGCAGAGAACTACCGTCTCATGGGGGCGGGGGTGGTAATTTTCCGGACCGTAGGTTAATTATTTGTAACAATCGGAAAGATCAGGAAATTCTGGACAGGTTTCCGATCCGTTACTTTGAATTTCAAGCCACGACTACGTTAAGGTGCAAGAATACCAGACCTATCCGTCTTTGTAGAATTGTCGCTTCTATCCCCCCAACCCCTGAGCTGGGAGGACAGGTTCTGGGGCTGGACGAAACACTATTGAAATTGCCACCCGTGCTAGGTTGGATATGGGGTCCACTTTCTGCAGGTGGATGCCTACTGCCATGCGGCATCTGAACCGAGATGAGTTACTTGAGACTCTCTCCACAACTCAGTCGATCGTAGTTCTTGATGAGAACCACTTCATGACAGCTCTAGCGCGGTTGTCGCCGTCATTTTCATGTGTGTGTGTGTGTGTGTGTGTGTGTGTGTGTGCATGCTTCCTGATATTGGTAACAGCCATGGACTGAGCCGTCCGTGTTAGTACTACAGCTACTCAGAATGAAGTTAATGTTAATTTCGGATGTGATTTCCTAGTGTTCAAAAGTGTGTGCAATCTTATGGGACTTAACTGCTTAAGGTCATCAGTCCCTAAGCTTACACACTACTTAACCTAAATTATCCTAAGGACAAACACACACACCCATTCCCCAGGAAGGACTCGAACCACCACCGGGACCAGCCGCACAGTCTATGACTGCAGTGCCCTAGACCGCTCGGCTAATCCAGCGCGGCGATTTGTGCTGACATCTCCATCGACAGGTATGAAGAGGCTATCCATGCTGACGCGATACATTACTTCGTGCTGCTCCTGGTTCGGCTTCATATAGACGCAGGTCTCTTGGCTATTAATTATTTCCAACGTAATTAGTAAGTTTCACACTCTCTCTAAAGAGGGACTGGGCGAGTTGTCATGCTGTATTTTTCAGTAATAACTATTACCATAAGTTGCGACATGGTCGTTAAACAGTGATCCAGGAAGTGTAGAATGAGTTTCTTTTATTTCCGCCAGTTATCAGAAAACATTTGGTCCTGAAACTACCGATTTCAGACAGCAACGACCATCTTCAGATTTGTTTTATGGCTTGTCCTAAAATAATAAAGCCATAGTGGAATCATCAGAAAATACACACAAAATCAGCAACAAATTTTAAATATGTGCGACGATGCTACGCTGATTCTGTGTGTATTTTGTGACGTCATTATGGCTTTGTTATTTCAGGACAAGTTACAAAACAGATCTGAAGATGATCATTACTGACTGAAGTCGGTAGTCTAGGGACCAAAAGTTTTGTCATCAATCATTGGCACAAATAAAGGAAATTCATTCTACGATTCCTATTATTTTGTCTTGACCTGCAGCAAGACGCTTTCATGTAAGGTTGTTGCTTAAATTGTCTGTGGATTAACCGCAAAAAATCTAACAGTCTACCCTGCATTTCATGTGTTTTATGCTCAAACTCACATTTCATATGTTTTGTGGTCAACACATATACATTTTAACAGGTTTGGCCGTCATCTTTTTTGTAGTCCCTGTTTGAATAATATCAAAAAGTTTAGCTACCAGAAATCCCTCCTAGACGGGACAGAGTCCTGTGCCTTCATGGTCGACTCAACAGAAAACTGGTAGATGCGACTAATTATTCTAGCTATTCTGTCAGGCACCTTGTATTGTCATGATGGAGAACGCTGCGACTGTTTCTACTGTTTATTCCAGTTTTCATCAATGAGTTGAAGCAAAGAAATTGTCGTATATTGGCCAGCGTTAAATGCTGTTTATCGTCGTTCCACATCACTTCAGCTATCATCAGGAGCCGGGTCTACACACTGTTTTCTACAAAACAATATAGTTTGCTACCCGAAATTCGTCGCCGGGAGAAGCACGACCACAACGATATTCTGCAAAGCAATTGTAAGCAGTCATCACCGAAGGTGATTCATTGCCAAAAGTTGTATGAAGCGTTTCGAGGTGTCAGATCTTGTCGATCAAATATTAATCAAAAAAATTTAAAAAAGCGGTTCGTTGCACTGTTGTTGAGTTAGAAGAAAATCCTAAAAGGAAACTTCTTGCGAGATTCCATTTCTAACAGCGCTGACTGGTCAATTGTAATATACTGAATGGTGACCACCGTCAATTATAAATACATGTGTGAACACCTTCGCAAGTTATAGCGTCGATATGGAACGAAAACTTCATTCGTGTACAAACCGCACATCGATCACTATTAAGCGAAACCAAATCAGAAGATGCCTTCAAGAGTGTTTCTAGACGTACGCTAATAGATTATCGGTGACAAACACCGCCTTTATTGTTACAAAAATGTTCTTTTGCGACTTTGTCATTTCTCTGTTTTTTTTTTCTTTTAATAGCCTTTTAGTTACACTTATATTACATTGTAGAGTAGGAGTATCTATGGAGTGAGCATTCAGATGTGCGGAACAGAATGTTTGGCGCTAACATACCGCTGACTCCGATAGTCACAAATCTATAGCGCGGCGTAATGTTGACCCACAACTGGTCTCCACAGTTTGAATGTCATTACATATACAGGGCGGTCAGAAACAGTCTGATAAGCTTGTAAGGGTGTTGCATGGATAGTTGCGCTCAGAAATAATTGTCAAGGAAAAAATTAGATACGTTGCACCGTTTCCGAGTTAATTAGCTTCAAAGTTAGCCAGTAATGCCGTTGTGGGCGCAAATTCAAGCGGCTCACCAGGGACGGTGTCGCCAACCGTGTTCTCCGTTTGGTTTTCTAAAACCGAACGAGAGAGCGATACAAAAGCTGCACATGGGACGGTAGTACGGATCGAGCCCGAACCAAAGGCTGAGCAGTCTCGTGCGCTATCATCTATGCTATAAGAACAACTGACATCAACTGTAACTGGCGGGTCCACGTGAACTTGCGAGGGAGACGGCCTGACTGGCTAGCTTCAGTACTTGTTAACTCAGAAGTGACACAACGTATCGGATCTTTTGGTGAGTAATTACTATTTAGCACAACCTACAATTCAACGCCCTAACAAACTTTGGCACAAGTACTAATTTTCTATGGGGATTTATTTAAAGTGAGAATAACTGTTTAGGGACATGTACACTGCGGAAGCAGTGACTGAGATTGTCATAAATAAATCTCATCTGCAGGTTAGGGCTGCTCAAATTCCGTATATATTCAGTGGACTGACTGACAGCACACTCCTGCACTGCAGATTTATCTAACATTTGTCTCGTAGAAATATGACTAAGCAGTCACATAAATTACTCCTACGATATTAAGTATTTATGTGCTTCTACATTTTTTTTCAACCCATAATGCGCCTCTTAGTAGTATGATAATCGTAGTTAGATCTTGGTGGCTCTTACCTCTGAAAAGTGACTTTTTCCCTTTTGGCGTATTACGACTTGTATTCGCCGCAGCAACAATTGTTCAACGTTGTTGTTCCTAATAAATAAGCGTGTAAGAACGAGGGACATAAGTGTAATATTGAAGTTTCAAAACAAACTCGAAATGTAAACAAACAGCGTCATTCATCAGTCAAGTGGCTATTGCAGTTTGATGTTGGCTACATGTGCAGTGCGCTATGCTCACTCCATAGATAAAAATGGTTCAAATGGCTCTGAGCACTATGAGACTTAACATCTGAGGTCATCAGTCCCCTAAAACTTAGAACTACTTCAACCTAACTAACCTAAGGACATCACACACATCCATGCCCGAGGCAGGATTCGAAACTGCGACCGTAGCGGTCGCGTGGTTCCAGACTGAAGCGCCTAGAACCGCTCGGCGACCACGGCCGGCCACTCCATAGATATTCCTGCTTTATAGATAACACGCATGTAATTACACTAACGGACAACGACGAAAGTCCTATTTCACTATATTATTACGTTTAGGATTTCCTAGTTCGTAAGCAAAAATGGGCGCTCAGGTCACGTTACCAGTCTTTTTATACAGGATGAATCACCTAAAACGTGCACCGCAAATATTGCGGAAATGGAAAGAGCAATTGATGTACTGTTTTCACAGAATGGATTGGTAGTCTGGGGCTCGTACTATTAACCAATAAACATACTGTAATAATACTTAGAAAGTATATGTTTGTGCAAACATGCACTTTTTTGAGACCTGTCCACAACTTTCAAATAAATTCCGGGAATTTCGCCAGGTAACATTTTCAGCAACCGCCGATATTTCGGCGGGAGAACGCCCCGCCATTTTCAAGGCAAACTGCAAAGGACAGGCGATTTACATGCAAATTTAAAACCTCGGTTCTCGGACTGATGCAGGGAAGATAACACACACACTGAACACTAGTGCCACCAAAGACGACCAAAGTCAGAGATATCGAGAGTGAGACTACGAAGTGGCAGGTGAGGTAGTCTCACTATCGATATCTCTGACTTTGGTCGTCTTTGGTGGCACTAGTATTCAGTGTGTGTGTTATCTTCCTAGCCTCAGTCCGAGAACCGAGGTTTTAAATTTGCACGTACGTAGCCAGTCCGTTACCAGTTTGCCTTGAAAATGGCGGGGTGTTCTCCCGCCGAAATATCGGCGGTCGCTGCCTGAATTCCAGGAAGTTATTTGAAAGATGCACTTTTTTAAATGGAACAATGCCTATTGACATCAACAAACTAAAAGAAGGGTAAAGTAGAATGTCAGTGGGTTAGTTGCAGGATTCTGGTGTGAATCGTTTATGAGATACCGTATTTTGTAAAGTTCTCACGCCGGTCCTTGTACAATACTTGTGGTAGCGCACACAAGTGCTTACACTAGTTATGTGGAATCTGCCCAGTAACGAGAAGACAATTGACCATCATAGGTTGTGTTCAAAATGACCACTGGCAGCGGCAATACACGCTTCCAGTCTGGTATGGAACTACTGCTGCACACGTGCTAGCATTGTAGAGGACACGTCGGAGCAGGCTGCAGTAACACGTCGTAGCATATTATCGAGTGTAGTTAGGTCTTAACGTTCCTGTACAGAAGTTAACACGATTCTCATAATCGTTTCCATGCAGCTGTTGATGGATAGAGGTGTGATAGGGATGGAACCTACTTCGATGAAGAACGCGTAGGGCGTAAGATACTTACATGCCTCGTGCGATTGCGCGGGAGCTAACTTGCGGATCACTGCAACAGCAGCAACAACACTAATTTCCCGATTTTCTGACGTCACTTATTTCCTTCTGTTACGTTCCTAGTTTTGCACTACCACTTCCACGTAACTGGTTGAAGAGGTTAATGATTTCCGAGATGTTTAACGTCTATTGGGATATCTTGTCGTATACACCGTACAAGAACGAACTGCATTCTTTTTACATGCTACATACACCATGAACATGTCGTTTTTTCTTGCATTGGTAAATCCCATCGCCCATTCGTGACTTACTCCTTCAACTGTCACGCACTAACTGAGTGGCAAGTCGGGAGCACGCAAGGCACATTGTAAGCAAACATAACAATATCGTACTTTGCAACTAAACAGGTTGAATGGCACAAAACAGTGTCTGTGTGGAAACTATTCAGAATATGATATCTCGTAGACGACTCGCACTAGAATCCTGCAGTAAACTCCAATGACTTTTTAATTTACCCTACTTTTAGTTTTTTCATGCCCACAGGCATTGTCCCACTTAAAAAATTCATGTTTGCACAGAAAATACGTTTTCTAATTATTATTATATTCTATGTCCCTGGCTACCAACCCATTTGTGAAAACCGTTCGTCAATAGCACTTTCCATTTAGGTGATTCATCTGGGAAATAACTGAGGAAAGAGATGAGATACAACAAAATGTTTTAGATATAAGTTGTAGGTGGCAAAGAGTCACGCATTGCAACCAATGCCGTGACCTTGTCGTAATTTTCATGGTGGTTTGGAGACTAAAGGAATTTTTTAAAATGAGAACGCTAATATTTGAGTTTAGATTTGAAAATAACGGTAAATTTTACGCATAAAATGACACATTATTGAAGGTCACCACAAGGTTCAATGAAGGTCACATAAAGAAATATTTTTTTGCACTAGTCGAGATTAACTCGAAATAGAGGAGGATTACAAGAAAATACAGTGCCAGACACAAATTGGAAGGGGCATCCAGAGGAATGAGAGGCGAGGAGACTCACCCGACGACTTGCAAATCAAAGATTATCGTTTTGTTTAAACTTGTTCTGTTTTGCAAATGTCAAAATAACATTTATGCGTTGTGATGATGATCCCTCTTCGCTATTTCCAAATCCAACGTTATAATATATATAAACCAAATCCTTTCTGCGTCTGACTTGCAGCAAGCGGCAAAGTGGTCAGTGTCTGTTCACCAGTGGTGCGACTGAAATTTATATTCCGGAACTAACCTTTCCAGTCTTAACACTCTGAGTTCACTCAATTAGTCTACTCAACCCCATCTGATTCCAGGTACAATCATCATTGAGCATTTTGCTAATCACAGTATTCCCCAGGTGATCAAGCCACCGCCAGTATTTCTGGCGCAACTGTTCTTTGGGGTTCGGGGCGGCCAGGTTAAAATGTAATGCGATTCAACAGAGGGAGTCGAACTCCTCTGGGTAACTTACCCAAAGCCAAAACAAATACATTTTAGCAGCGCTTAACATTTAAACACTTTTGCAATAAGGTAAACTTCATAAATTGGGAGATACAATAAAAGAACAGAAGATTCAAGTTTTGGCACTTCCAGAGACACGAGTGACGGACAATAGCACCTTGCAAATCCGCAGTTATCGTTCTTTTTTTTTTTTTTTTTAAAGGAAAACTAATAAAAGAATACTTAATAATACACCACATCTGGGAGTTGCTTTTGTAATCTTCAAAAATATTTTAAATTCAATAATGAAGGTAAACGCCATTAATAATAGACTAATGACAATGTCTCTTAAATCCACAAATAATGCATACTCTTTAATTAAAGCACATATCCCAGTCAACTAGAGGACAAATGTAAGGATGTTGAGGCCTATCTCACTAGGGGTAAGATAGATACCGCCTACAGGAAAATTAAAGAGACCTTTGGAGATAAGAGAACGACTTGTATGAATATCAGGAGCTCAGATGGAAACCCAGTTCTAAGCAAAGAAAGGAAAGCAGAAAGGTGGAAGGAGTATATAGAGGGTCTATACAAGGGTGATGTACTTGAGGACAATATTATGGAAATGGAAGAGGATGTAGATGAAGATGAAATGGGAGATACGATACTGCGTGAAGAGTTTGACAGAGCACTGAAAGACCTGAGTCGAAACAAGGCCCCCGGAGTAGACAATATTCCATTGGAACTACTGACGGCCGTGGGAGAGCCAGTCCTGACAAAACTCTACCATCTGGTGAGCAAGATGTATGAAACAGGCGAAATACCCTCAGACTTCAAGCAGAATATAATAATTCCAATCCCAAAGAAAGCAGGTGTTGACAGATGTGAAAATTACCGAACTATCAGCTTAATAAGTCACAGCTGCAAAATACTAACACGAATTCTTTACAGACGAATGGAAAAACTAGTAGAAGCCAACCTCGGGGAAGATCAGTTTGGATTCCGTAGAAACACTGGAACACGTGAGGCAATACTGACCTTACGACTTATCTTAGAAGAAAGATTAAGAAAAGGCAAACCTACGTTTCTAGCATTTGTAGACTTAGAGAAAGCTTTTGACAATGTTGACTGGAATACTCTCTTTCAAATTCTAAAGGTGGCAGGGGTAAAATACAGGGAGCGAAAGGCTATTTACAATTTGTACAGAAACCAGATGGCAGTTATAAGAGTCGAGGGACATGAAAGGGAAGCAGTGGTTGGGAAGGGAGTAAGACAGGGTTGTAGCCTCTCCCCGATGTTGTTCAATCTGTATATTGAGCAAGCAGTAAAGGAAACAAAAGAAAAATTCGGAGTAGGTATTAAAATTCATGGAGAAGAAATAAAAACTTTGAGGTTCGCCGATGACATTGTAATACTGTCAGAGACAGCAAAGGACTTGGAAGAGCAGTTGAATGGAATGGACAGTGTCTTGAAAGGAGGATATAAGATGAACATCAACAAAAGCAAAACAAGGATAATGGAATGTAGTCTAATTAAGTCGGGTGATGCTGAGGGAATTAGATTAGGAAATGAGGCACTTAAAGTAGTAAAGGAGTTTTGCTATTTGGGGAGCAAAATAACTGATGATGGTCGAAGTAGAGAGGATATAAAATGTAGGCTGGCAATGGCAAGGAAAGCGTTTCTGAAGAAGAGAAATTTGTTAACATCCAGTATTGATTTAAGTGTCAGGAAGTCATTTCTGAAAGTATTCGTATGGAGTGTAGCCATGTATGGAAGTGAAACATGGACGATAAATAGTTTGGACAAGAAGAGAATAGAAGCTTTCGAAATGTGGTGCTACAGAAGAATGCTGAAGATTCGATGGGTAGATCACATAACTAATGAGGAAGTATTGACTAGGATTGGGGAGAAGAGAAGTTTGTGGCACAACTTGACCAGAAGAAGGGATCGGTTGGTAGGACATGTTCTGAGACATCAAGGGATCACCAATTTAGTATTGGAGGGCAGCGTGGAGGGTAAAAATCGTAGAGGGAGACCAAGAGATGAATACACTAAGCAGATTCAGAAGGATGTAGGTTGCAGTAGGTACTGGGAGATGAAGAAGCTTGCACAGGATAGAGTAGCATGGAGAGCTGCATCAAACCAGTCTCAGGACTGAAGACCACAACAACAACAACATCCCAGTCAATGAGGACAACCGTAAAAAACTTGAAGTTAATGAAGCTTGGGAAACGTTAGACAGCATCATCTCGAAAATTCGCTCAAATCATGTTAAAATTTTAGTGGGTGATTTTAATGCTGCATTAGGTAAAGAGAATAATATAAGAAAACAGTGAGTGGATTTCCTGCGAATAAATGGACAAACCAAAAGGGCCAAACACTTGTTCAAACGTGCAAAAATTTTAATCTTAAAATCATGTCAACAGATTTTAAAAAGAACCCTTCTAAACAAAAAACTTAGCGGGCGCCAGATACATTTATCGGGGAATTTCAAATCGACCATGCAGCAATTTCATACCCTAACTACAAAGAAATTTTAAGTGTTCAAGTTAGGAAAGGGGCTAATATTGATTCTGACCATTATTTAACGCGAATAAAAGTAAAAATTCAATCTCAAAAGCTCTTCAAAACAAAAAGTGTTATCCCAAAATTTGACACTGCTAAAATAACCCCAACTCCAACAAGCCTAAAAATGTTCATCAAAACACGACAAAATTTAATTCTGCTTAGAAAAAAACAAAGACACCCATGGTAGAACGCGGATTGTGAAACAGCACTGTTAAGTCTAGGAATGATATATTCAAAAATTGGAGTAGTAACAAAACTGAAAATACGTACAACACATTTCCAACTGTAAGAAAACAAACATGTAAATCAATCCGACAGACTATAAGAAACTACAGAAATGCCTAGCTTTTAGAAATCGAAAAAGACTTCCAAAACAACAATACAAGAAACTTTTGTAAAACATTCAAAACAAAACTAACCGGTTACGGACCTCAAAGTCTTTGCTTCAAAAATGAAAATGGTAGTTCGGCTCATAACAACGAGGAAAATTTTAAGGTACTTTTAATTATTTTGAAAAACTATTGAACTGTCCAGAATTAGCCAATAAATTCCAACCACAGCAAACTAATAACACCAACCCTAACTCTAAAGAACCTGACGAAATCGAAATAATTAAGCAAATTACTAGACTTAAAAACAATAAAGTATTCTGAGAAGATGGTATAATTGCAGAACTATTAAAATCAGCTGGCACCTACACTATAAACGAGATCACGCAACTAATAGGACATATCTTTCAAATTGAGAAAATACCTGAAGAATCGAAAACTACCCTAATTCATCCATAGCATAAAAAAGGTGACAGAACCGATGTTAATAATTACCGAAGAATCTCTCTTCTCCTTGTCACATACGAAATTCTCTTGCAATGTTTACTTGATCGAGCCCAATAACAGTTAGAACCTAAAATTGGTGAATATCAAGCAGGCTTTAGATCAAACAGATCCTGTCCAGAACAATTCTTAATTTAAAACTAATCCTTGGGCACCAAAGGATTTCTGGTATCTATAGTGTATGCACATTTGTGGATTTTAAAAAGGCCTACGACTCAGTTGGTAGTGAATATTTTCTCCAAATTTTAAAGGAACGAGGGCTAGATAGTAAAAATCTGGCACTGATTAACGAAATGTTAACCGACACTAGCTCTAAAGTTAAATTCATGGGAGAAATATCTGAACCATTTGATATAAAGACTGGAGTTAGACAGGGAGATGGGTTAACACTATTACTGTTAACTGTGTTTTGGAAAAGGTAATTACGGAATGGCGAGAGCGGAAGTCGAGTCAAGATGTAGATCAATCAATCAAGTTAGTTAGAAGTAATAGTAGAGTGGATTGCCTCGCCTTTGCAAATGATCTGGCAATTTTAACTAGGGATATTACCATAGCCCAAAAACAAACTGTAATTCTTAAAGAAGTTTGGGAAAAAGTAGGACTACAAATATCATTCGAAAAATCGGAATATATGACATGTAACACACAAGCACCAAAGTTTTTGAACACGAAATATGGAAAAATAAAAAGGGTTTCCCAGTTGAAATACTTGGGGAAAATCATGTAAGAAAACGTTCAGGAAAAAGCACCAAACGAAGATCGCTGTCAAAAAATGGCGACCGCATTCAGACTAACACAAAATATTTATAATAAAAAAATCACTTTCTAAGTTCAGTAAAATTGGGCATTACAGCACTGTAATCAAACCTGGATGTTTTTATGGAGCAGAAACTTTAATTTTAAATAGAAAGAGGGATATTGAAGAAATTAAAAAGAAAGAAAGATTATTAGGAAAATATTAGGCCCCAAAATTACTTATGGAGAAACTTAAGGGCTGAGAAGTAATAAGGAAATAGAGAAATACACAGACATACATGACGACATGAGAAAACGGGCACATTAAAAGAATTGCACCCACTAGGCCATCGTCATCATCATCATCATCATCATCATCATCATTTAAGACTGATTATGCCTTTCAGCGTTCAGTCTGGAGCATAGCCCCCTTATAAAATTCCTCCATGATCCCCTATTCAGTGCTAACATTGGTGCCTCTTCTGATGTTAAACCTATTACTTCAAAATCATTCTTAACCGAATCCAGGTACCTTCTCCTTGGTCTGCCCCGACTCCTCCTACCCTCTACTGCTGAGCCCATGAGTCTCTTGGGTAACCTTGCTTCTCCCATGCGTGTAACACGACCCCACTATCTAAGCCTGTTCGCCCTGACTGCTACATCTATAGAGTTCATTCCCAGTTTTTCTTTGATATCCTCATTGTGGACACCCTCCTGCCATTGTTCCCATCTACTAGTACCTGCAATCATCCTAGCTACTTTCATATCCGTAACCTCAACCTTATTGATAAGGTAACCTGAATCCACCCAGCTTTCGCTCCCATACAACAAAGTTGGTCGAAAGATTGAACGGTGCACAGATAACTTAGTCTCGGTACTGACTTCCTTCTTGCAGAAGAGAGTAGATCGTAGCTGAGCGCTCACTGCATTTGCCTTGCTACACCTCGCTTCCAGTTCTTTCACTATGTTGCCATCCTGTGAGAATATGCATCCTAAGTACTTGAAACCGTCCACCTATTCTAACTTTGTTCCTCCTATTTGACACTCAATCCGTTTATATTTCTTTTCCACTGACATTACTTTCGTTTTGGAGATGCTAATCTTCATACCATAGTCCTTACATTTCTGATGTAGCTCTGAAATATTACTCTGCAAACTTTCAATCGAATCTGCCATCACAACTAAGTCATCCGCATATGCAAGACTGCTTATTTTGTGTTCACATATCTTAATCTCACCCAGCCAGTCTATTGTTTTCAACATATGATCCATAAATAATATGAACAACAGTGGAGACAGGTTGCAGCCTTGTCTTACCCCTGAAACTACTCTGAACCATGAACTCAGTTTACCGTCAACTCTAACTGCTGCCTGACTATCCATGTAAAGACCTTTAATTGCTTGCAAAAGTTTGCCTCCTATTCCATAATCTCGTAGAACAGACAATAACTTCCTCCTAGGAACCCGGTCATATGCCTTTTCTACATCTATAAAGCATAGATACAATTCCCTGTTCCACTCATAACACTTCTCCATTATTTGTCGTAAGCTAAAGATCTGGTCCTGACAACCTCTAAGAGGCCTAAACCCACACTGATTTTCATCCAATTGCTCCTCAACTAATACTCGCACTTTCCTTTCAACAATACCTGAGAAGATTTTACCCACAACGCTGATTAAAGAGATACCTCTGTAGTTGTTACAATCTTTTCTGTTTCCATGTTTAAAGATTGGTGTGATTACTGCTTTTGTCCAGTCTGATGGAACCTGTCCCGACTCCCAACCCACTAGGTTGACAAAACAAATAGTAGAATTCTACGAAAACAGAAGTAAGGCCAAAACAGCCAATTAAATGGATCGCTACGGTTAAGAAGGATCTTAACGTAGCCGGTATAGCTCAGGCGGATGTTACAGATAGAAAAACATTCAGACAAAAGATTTTTGATTGGAAAGTTGGTCAGAGGAAAGTTAGAAAATGGACTACAACACCGTGGTCTGATGAAAGAAAGAGATTTCATTTTGAAAGGATGAAACAAATTTGGACACGAAGAAGATTATATATATATATATGAGAGCCAGTTATCACGTCGGAGGAAGACTTAGGCCCGTAATACACCATCAATCTACTTTACCAGATATAATTTATAAAAACATTTTATTGCATCTTTTATATAAGTTGAAACGATTTGTCACAGGCTTTTAGTAGTGTAGTGTAATACGGGCATAGGATATACCACATCCAGTAGGATCGTAAGTAAGAAAGCTCTGTGTTTCAGATTAACATTCTGGTTGGCGACTGCACTGCTTTTGGCTTCAATAGAAGTTGAAAATAACAGAAACTATATCTGGGGTCCGGCATCGAAGCTTCTAGCGGTTCCAACGACTTTCATACAACACACACATGGCAAAGCTATATTCAGACCATGGTCCACAAGACGACTACAACTGCTTGGAGTCCACTGTCTAAGGGGTAAGTAAAAGCATCTATAACAAGGACGGAGAAAGATTCCGTTACTGCACTCTATGAGAACGGTTTAGCACGTGGGACCCGACAGCCACCGCTGAAAGCACGTCTGCCCCGTTGCTCCAAATTGCGTCAACTTCACGGCGAATCACCGCTCCGTTACTCGCCGGTGTCCCAACATTTGCTAGCAGACTCTCTCAAAAATGCCGTTCTTCCGCCTCCACCGCCAACTGATGTATAGACAGACGCCGGCAGGTTTCATTCAGAACAGACGTCGTCAAACGCCACGTTCAGGCGTTTTCAGCGGAGGATGAAAATCACTGTTAATATCTAACTCAATAATTTTTTAAATTCATTAAATAGGAAAGCTAAATGAGACATCTATTGGGGTTTGCGTTAAAACAATTCGTTGAATTAAATCCTAGTAGCTAAGCTAGATCTACGGGTAGCGTCTTTCACTATCTACATTCTTGGTACCGGGTTAGAACCCTGACACTGCTTAAATTTTTTAATAAAAACCGTCAGCAATGGCGGCCGAAGACTTCCGGCATAAGAAGTCATTCTCAGTCTGACAACGGCCTTGTCAAGGAGGGCGGAAGAGCGGGGAGAGGTTCAAGATGCTCTCTTACCCTGGGAAACTTCCCCAGTAGGCGGAAGAATCAGCAAGGATCAACGGCATGCGGATGCAAAAAGCAATGGAAAACACTGCATTAAAGATACATAATGTGTAACCACGGGACACCGGGTGTCATGATAATCTCTCCGTTGGCAAAAGATTCCTTAATAGTCTCCCATTCGGATCTCCGGGAGGGGGCTGCCAATGGGGAGGTGACCATGTGCAAAAAACTGAATAACCAACGAAAGGATAATGTTCTACGAGTCGGGGCGTGGAATGTCAGAAGCTTGAGCGTGGTAGGGAAGCGAGAAAATCTGAAAAGAGAAATGCAGAGGCTCAGTCTAGGTATAGCAAGGGTCAATGAAGTGAAACGGAAAGAAGAATTTCTGGTCATATGAGTATAGGGTAACATCAACAGCAGGAGAAAACGATATAACGGAAGTAGGATTCGTTATGAATAGGAAGATAGAGCAGAGAGAATTATTGTTAATCGACAACAAACCGATAACGATAGTCCAGGTATACATGCCGACGTCGCAAGCTGAAGATAAAGAGATAGAATGAGTATATGAGAATATTGATCGAGTAATTCAGTACGTAAGCAGAGATGAAAATCTAGTTGTCATGGGGTATTTGAATGCTTTTGTCGGGGAAGAAGTAGAAGGAAGCGTTACAGGAGAACATGGGCTTGTTGCTAGGAATGAGAGGAGAACGGTTAATTGAGTTCTGCAATAAATTTCATCTAGTGATAGCGAATACTCTGCTTAAGAATCACAATAGGAGGAGGTATGCTTGGAAAAGGCCGCGAGATACGGGAAGATTTCAGTTAGATTACATCATTGTCAGGTAGCGCTTCCAAAATCAGATACTCGATTGTAAGGCGTTCCCAGGAGCAGATGTAGGATCAGTCCACAATCTAGTACTGATGAAAAGTAGACTGAAGTTTAAAAGCCTACTCAGAGAGAATTAATGCGCAAAGAAATGGGGTACTGAAATACTGAGGAAAGGAATTAAGAAATACGCTTGAAGTCCCCTGAGACTATAGATACTGCGATAATGAATAGCTCAGTAGGCTGTTGAGTTGAAGAGAAATGGACGTCTCTACAAACAGCAATCACAGACCTTAACACAGGTACAAACAAAGTAACTTCGAAGAAATCATGGGTAACAGAAAAAATACTTCGTATGATCGATCAAAAAAAGGAAGTACAAAAATGTTCAGGGAAATTCAGGAATACAGAGATACAAGTCACTTGGGAATGAAATAAAGAGGAAGTGCAGGGAAGCTAAGGCGAAATGGCTGCATGAAAAATGTGAGTAATCGAAAGATAAATGATTGTCGGAAGGGCCGACTCATCATATAGAAAGTCAAAACAACCTTCGCTGAAATTAAATGTAGGGGGTAGAACGTAACTGATGAGGGGAAGGGCTTAACTGTTGACGTGATAAAAGAAGAAACAGGAGACGGTATAGGAAGAGATAGAAGACTCAATTTTAGAATCAGAATTCAAAAGAGTTTTGGAAGACTTCAAATCAAATAAGGCAAAAGGGATTGATAACATTCCATAGGAATTTTTAAAATCATTGCGGTAATGGGAACAAAACTGTTCACGTTGGCACGTAGAATGTGTGAGACTCGTGATATATCATCAGGCATCCCGAAAATCATCATCCACACAATTCGGAAACAGAAAGAGCTGACAGGTGCGAGCATTAGCGCACAATCAGCCTAACAGCTCATGCATCCAAGTTGATAAAAAAAAAGCTTATAGTGTAACGTCCCGTCGACATCAAGGTCATTAGAGACGGAGCACGAGCTCGGATTGTTTCAAGGATGGGGAAGCAAATCGGCCATGTAATTACAAAGGAACCATCCTGGCATTCGCCTGAAGCGGTTTAGGGAAATCAGTGAAAATCTAAATCTGGATGCCCGGACGCGGCAGATTAAAACTGTGTACCGTACCCAAACTCGAACTCGGGACATTTGCCTTTCGCGGGCATGTGCTCTACCAGTTTTAATCTGCCAGGAAGTTTCATATCAGCGCAGAGTGAGAATTTCAATCAAGAAAAATCTGGGTAAATGTCCTGGTTGGATTTCCCTAAAAGCAAAAAACCATAAGACGCTTACTAGGGCTGTGGTAAGTGGAGCAAAGAAGGCAATTCCAAGAGGCTACTGAAAGCAATAGATTGCAGGTTGGAAAGAAGCTACTGAGAAACAATATGACCAGGAAATAGCGGATAACCTACTTCATAACCTCAGTACAGACAGACGTATTAGGTGGACAGAGACTGTTGAGTCACTCATTTTCAAACATCATCTAGAAAAGCATCGTCGTTACTAAGGAAGTTGATTGGAAACAAAGTTAAAGTAAAGAACAACACTCAAGTATCAGCTAATAGAATTGCATCACGTCTTCTGTCCACATCAATAGCACCAAGCAAAGACCACGAAGGAACAATCTGACTTCTCAAGAACTTTCTCCGTACCTGAAATTTCTTCTGCTTTTAAAACTCTAAAACCCAGAAAGGCAACGGGAAGTGACGGAATTAATCCAGAATTTCTTCTGCATTGTGGGAACTACGCGAAAAGATGGCTGGTGGATTTCTTCTCTGACATTACTACATCTGGTTCAGTCCCACAAAAAACGAAGCAATCAAAAATCATAGCAATACTCAAGCCCGGCAAGGTACCAGACCAGTCTAAGAACTCCGTCCAGTCTAACTAATGACCACTATTTACAAATTCCTTGAAAGAATTCTATACAATCGGATTAGTCCAGCAATCTTTCAGAACCTTCCTCTTGAGCAAGCTGGATTCCGTCCGGGACGGAGCTGCGCTGATCAAGTGTTATCTTTAACAACATTTATTGAAGCAGGATACCAAATGAAGCAGAAAACATCAGTTGGTTTCGTCGATCTAAGTGCTGCATATGACATCGTTTGAAGGTATGGACTGCTTTATAAATTACTGCAACTTGTCCCACGCAAACGGACAACAAAATTAATTGACGACATTTTAACTGAAAGGACATTTACTGTAACTACAGAAAGACACTAGCTGCCCCAAAAAGTCCCTGGCTTTGCACAGGGATCCGTTCTTGCTTCTCTCTTGTTTAATCTGTATACTCATATACCTGATATTCCTCCAACACATTCCAGAAAGTTTGGCTATGCAGACGACTGGGCAATAGCTACCCAATGCAAAACTTTTGAAAGAACTGAAGAAATCCTAACTTTTGATCTACATACCTCACGCCACCATTGCCGCAAATGGAGGCTTCAACCAAACTTAATAAAACACAAGTTTCATGTTTTCAACTGTCCAATAGATTGACACACAGAGGCCTCGTTGTCTATTTTAAAGGAGACAAACTTCATCATAATATGCACTCAAAATACCTTGGGATGGCGTTGGATGGGACACTTCCTTTTAAAGAGCACTTGACACGAACATATGCTAAGCTAAAAACCAGAAACAACATTCTCCATAAACTCTGCGGCTCTTGTCGGGGAACGTTACCAGACACTCTCCGGGTATCAGCACTCGGTTTGGTATACTCAGCAGGAGAATACTGTGCGCCTATCTGGCTTAATAGTCCACTCGTAAAAAAGATAGACGTACAACTTAACGAAGCCATGCACATTGTTAGTGCGTCAATACGATTTACTCCCACATACTGGCTACCTATTTTTAGCCACATTCCACCTCCTGATATCAGGCGGAAGAGCACGCTACTGCGTGTATACCAGAAGATTGCTAGTAACATCGGCCTTCCAATAATGGACGACGTATTCCCAGCGCAGCGAAAAAGACTACGATCAAGACATCTCACTCTCATCACAGCCAGGACTCTCATGGAAACTGAATTCAATCCCAGCGATGAATGGAAACGCTGCTGGCAACAAAACTGTTCTCCACAATGCCTGAAGCTATCTTGCATCCAGAAGAAACTTCCTGGATTCGACCAGCCTGCGACAATTTGGACTATCTTGAACGGCATCCGAACGGGCCATGGACGATGTGCAGACACACGCTACAAATGGGGCAAATCTCTATCACCATCCTGTGACTGGTGCGGAACGAGGGACAGTTGCCCATGTTGTATCGACATGTCCCGCACATGCCTACAAGGGTACTTCCGCACAGCGATGAGTGATGTTGTAAAACAGCCATCTATAGCAGTTGTTATTTGTTACTTTATGCTGGAGAGCTCTGCTTAAATACTGATGTGAAGTAATTAGTAACCTTTGTATATGTATTGCCCTACGATAAATACATTCTAAGAATGTACATTTGGAGCATAGCATTTATAGCACGATAACATCTGAGATACGGTACTAAAGAAGAATGTTGGGGGTAAGCAATGAGGAGACTCTCCGCAGAACCGGCGAGGAAAGGAATATTTGGGGAACACTGACAAGAAGAAGGGGCAGAGTGACAGGATATCTGTTGAAACATCAGGGAATAATTTCCATGGCATTGGAGGGAGCTGCGGAAAAAAAAAAATTTGAAGAGGAAGACAGAGATTGGAATACATCCAGCACATAATTGATAATGTATGTTGCAAGTGCTACTCTGAGACAAAAGGTTTGCAAGGAACAGGAATTCGTAAAGGAACGCATGAAACCAACAAAAGAAGAGCTTAAATGGAAACACTGTTTAATTCTTTCATTCTTTTAGTTGATATTTGTTTCTATTGGTACAGTGTGATCCAGCTTCGCGGATGACTTTACCCCGCAAATAAATTGCCGACCTTGACACAATCTTGAAGTTAGCGAAGGTCCACGTATCTCATGGCTACACTTTGCATCTACCTTCAAGTAAATATTTTTACACTCTGAATATCGCTATAAATTATTTATGTAAAACTTGAGTAACCTGCGAGAGAGTGTAAGTCAATTCTTGCCGCGTTTTAATAAGGCCTGAACATCCGACGTTCCCTCTCATTCCGACCTGATGGAGATCAACCAGAATGTTTAAACAAAGGTATTTTTAAGCAATATCTTTTGAAAACGAACGTCGGTTTCCTAGCATTCTTCAAACAATTCGAAGTCTGGTATTTGCTTTTCTTTAAACTATGTTTATGTGATCATTCCTCTAACCACTGTGACATAATGGTAACATGGCATGTGTACTAACTCACATTGGCACACGTTTTATTAAAAAAATTTTTTTGCAGGTATGTAAATGTACATTTTCCATATACCATTTGCAATGTCAAACAAAAACTTTTTCCTCAAATATTCTTTTTCATAAATCATGGTAGGAGATGTATTCTATGTGTACGCTTTACGTTACAGGCCGCAAGATGACAGTTACAACTTTCGAAACCAGTTGTCAACAATAAAGACTAATTCATGCGAACTTGGCTATTGACAGGTTTTTCCCAACTAATTCGAAGCTGTGTACTTCCTTCCAGCATCCTGTGGCGTTACTCTCTCATAGTTTCGCACACATCTGCAGTATACTGCTTCCATAGATGTAGTGTGCCCGCGAAAAGACTATCTCATTCTCTTACCTTCAGCTTCAGGGCCGTTATCTGTCAATTACAAAAGTTCTGTCATCATAACGAAAGCTTCAACTTCTTTTTGGCCTGAGACAAGACAAAACCAGCTGCCTAAATGATATTGGCAGCTATAATTAATGTTCACGTTTTATTACTGTTATATCTCGCACAGAGGGATGACAGTGAAGATGAAAACGATCAGGTTTAGCGTGAAGTACCATGATGCGTGAAGCCCGAAATAAACACAAAGTCTCAAACTAACCGGCTAGCAGAGAGTCCGAAAGCACGGTCAGGGACAAACACGGAACTATCAGAGCGCTACAGCGTGAAGAAATCACAACACGACATGCAAGAGAGCGTAAGCCGAGTAAACAAGCATCCGGGTGTAAGACTAGCATGCGGCAACTCCGGAGCCGTAGGTTGGGTTAAGTTAGGTTTGGCCGAGACAGGAAACTCTGACCGATGGCACGCAACTTCTCGTCTGACGGGAGATACCAAAATTACATTTCGTTCATGAAGAGGAATTTTCTGTCTTAGACAATCAATGTTTCCGTAATATTCTCAGCTATATTTAAATGTGCACTTGGTACTCTACAAAACACTGTACGACTTTCGACTAATGTTGATGAGAGTACCAAAACAGTTAATTCTATCACCCACTTTGTGCTTGAGTGTTGCTCCGACTGGTCCCGGCGGAGGTTCGAGTCCTCCCTCGGGCATGGGTGTGTGTGTTTGTGCTTAGGATACTTTAGGTTAAGTAGTGTGTAAGCTTAGGGACTGATGACCTTAGCAGTTAAGTCCCAAGTCCCATAAGATTTCACACACATTTGAACATTTTTTTTTTTTTTTTTTTTGTTGCTCCGGAAGGTGATCGTGGAGTACGAATTTCTCTGGTTTATTTATCGCTGTCATCTTATGACATATATGTGCGAGTCATTACATGGCTTAATTACTGTTGTGGCGCTGGCAGATAGATGATTCTAATTTCAAGAGTACTGTTTGTTTTATGCGTCCTATTGCAATTGGATAAGGCTATCTGAGACGTAATCACTCGGACCAAACAAACGAATTCGTGCAGCTCTTTATTGAACATTATCTGTTTCTCGTATTAATTCCGCATGGTAAGGATTCCAGATAGAGAAACAATACGCATAAATTAGTCGGGCGTCATCAACCTACACGAGATAAGCTTTCAAAAAATTGTGCTTCACAATCTCAACCAGTTATCTGCTTTTCTCACATATACATATAGGTAGTCAACTCGTTTGAAATCTACACTCCTGGAAATTGAAATAAGAACACCGTGAATTCATTGTCCCAGGAAGGGGAAACTTTATTGACACATTCCTGGGGTCAGATACATCACATGATCACACTGACAGAACCACAGGCACATAGACACAGGCAACAGAGCATGCACAATGTCGGCACTAGTACAGTGTATATCCACCTTTCGCAGCAATGCAGGCTGCTATTCTCCCATGGAGACGATCGTAGAGATGCTGGATGTAGTCCTGTGGAACGGCTTGCCATGCCATTTCCACCTGGCGCCTCAGTTGGACCAGCGTTCGTGCTGGACGTGCAGACCGCGTGAGACGACGCTTCATCCAGTCCCAAACATGCTCAATGGGGGACAGATCCGGAGATCTTGCTGGCCAGGGTAGTTGACTTACACCTTGTAGAGCACGTTGGGTGGCACGGGATACATGCGGACGTGCATTGTCCTGTTGGAACAGCAAGTTCCCTTGCCGGTCTAGGAATGGTAGAACGATGGGTTCGATGACGGTTTGGATGTACCGTGCACTATTCAGTGTCCCCTCGACGATCACCAGTGGTGTACGGCCAGTGTAGGAGATCGCTCTCCACACCATGACGCCGGGTGTTGGCCATGTGTGCCTCGGTCGTATGCAGTCCTGATTGTGGCGCTCACCTGCACGGCGCCAAACACGCATACGACCATCATTGGCACCAAGGCAGAAGCGACTCTCATCGCTGAAGACGACACGTCTCCATTCGTCCCTCCATTCACGCCTGTCGCAACACCACTGGAGGCGGGCTGCACGATGTTGGGGCGTGAGCGGAAGACGGCCTAACGGTGTGCGGGACCGTAGCCCAGCTTCATGGAGACGGTTGCGAATGGTCCTCGCCGATACCCCAGGAGCAACAGTGTCCCTAATTTGCTGGGAAGTGGCGGTGCGGTCCCCTACGGCACTGCGTAGGATCCTACGGTCTTGGCGTGCATCCGTGCGTCGCTGCGGTCCGGTCCCAGGTCGACGGGCACGTGCACCTTCCGCCGACCACTGGCGACAACATCGATGTACTGTTGAGACCTCACGCCCCACGTGTTGAGCAATTCGGCGGTACGTCCACCCGGCCTCCCGCATGCCCACTATACGCCCTCGCTCAAAAGTCCGTCAACTGCACATACGGTTCACGTCCACGCTGTCGCGGTATGCTACCAGTGTTAAAGACTGCGATGGAGCTCCGTATGCCACGGCAAACTGGCTGACACTGACGGCGGCGGTGCACAAATGCTGCGCAGCTAGCGCCATTCGACGGCCAACACCGCGGTTCCTGGTGTGTCCGCTGTGCCGTGCGTGTGATCATTGCTTGTACAGCCCTCTCGCAGTGTCCGGAGCAAGTATGGTGGGTCTGACACACCTGTGTCAATGTGTTCTTTTTTCCATTTCCAGGAGTGTATGTGAATTGCATCGCTTAAGTAATTGACTCTAGTGGCTTGCTGTAATGACATATCACATATGGTGTAAAAAATAAATCCTCGTTTCACCTATTTCACTACATACTTTACATTTTATTAGTTGTCAACATATGGACTGGTTGACATTGCAGGTCTTTCTGCATTTCGGACGTGTCGGAATGTTACAGTGTAACACTTAAACAGTTCCAGTGAGCCACGGAAGTTTTTTGTAAGGCCTTAAAGTACATCTGTTGCTGGCGTCGACTTCCCACTGCCAATGATGTAATAAGCCCTATCTCAAGTCTTTCGGTCGGTAGCTCGTGGTCTTGTGGTAGCGTTCTCGCTTCCCTCGCACGGGGTTCCGGGTTCGATTCCCGAAGAGGTCAGGGATTTTTCCTGCCTCGAGATGACTGGGTGTTGCTGTCTCGGTCGGTCGGAGGAAGGCAATGGCAAACCACCTCCACTAGGACATTGCCTAGTACGGTGCTGCGGATCTCCCGCATCGTCCACAACACTCCTCGGCGTATGGGACCTCATCATTAACTCTCTCGCTTATGTAATTCAATATTCCATAACAAGCACTGCGCTCAGTAATCGGCAATCTGGGACTGTCTAAAATCCTTTGGAGCTTTCTGAAACGACGCTGGTAGCTATAGAAAAGCTGCTCGGTCTGTAAATACAGAATACAACACTTGTTCATAATTCTACAACGAATCGACATTCCTGATGCTTCTAACGTTTTCAGGCCTTTCTTTTCATTAAAAAAAAAGGATAAAAATTACACACGATGTCTGTTAATCTACTGCACTTCTCAAAGCTACTTAGCGAAATAGACGTAGTGGCGATATTAGAAACGTTATGTCAGTTTTTACTGTCAGCATTCCTTGACTGTTGGCTACGATTGTTGTTATTCTCTAAAAAATGTTCTCTATCAGTTGCCTAATCTATATTTTACTTTAGATGTACAACATTGTAATATTTCATACGTTTCACTGCAAGCACTTCATTTGACGGATTACTCATTCCACTATCCTGCGATGTAAATTACGTTCATCTATTACTCAATTCAAAAGTCGCCAATTAAATCACCTCGTAAGTTTACATGGATCAGCTTGAGCTCTCTGGATATGTTTTCCATGACAGATACCCATAACAATGTGGCGCGAAATTCACTGTATTTCATATAGGCCTACGCTACAGGCTACAAAACCCATACTAGCATTTGGTGATTCTGAGTTACCACAGGATTTCCCTTTTTCCATGAATTATTTGTGAATCAATATTCAGTTGGAATTGTAAAACGACAATTAAAATTTCTTCCTAATGACACCATTGAAATCAAGCCGTAAGATTGATTGGAGAATTTTGCAAGGTTAATGAGATACCGAATTTTACTCTGCACTAATAATTTCATTCATTCAACAAAATTGTCAGTGAGATCACGGTATTATTTGCACGACTGTATGAGCCTAAGGCTAGATTTCTATTTTGGTGATACTTTCTGGGTTCCACCTCTCTAAAACCGCCCATCGCGATAGCGTAGGATAAATGTCGCTTTGAGTAGCAAAAGCATTATAGATGTTGTAAACGACTTTACAATTGCAGATTTGAACCAAAGATGAGAATAGAAACTGATTAATAACTGACAACATTTCCTGAAGTAACAGAATCTCTAATGTTTTGCGTTCCGTAAAGCCTTATAGAATCGCATTGTTGTCCATCTGTCTGTCTTGTCTATCTGACTATTAAGAATCCGTTTTCTTAGGAACGGATAAACGCATATAGGTGAAATTTATATCACATGCTAAGGTCTACGATCCCTCAGCAGTATAAAAAAGTTAAGTTTCTGCCACTTTTATTAGGAACGTGTAAAAACATAAAGTGGAAATTTGTCACATACTAAGGTCTACGGTCCCTTGGTGGTGTAAGAAATTAAGCGCTTCTAAGTCGATGCAATCAAAAAATACTGTCATTTATGTCACATATTTTGATACTCGCAAATTCACTCATCGAAACCTATACGGTAGTTCGCGTTGACATAGAACCAAGAAAACTGGCAAGAAGCAAAGTTTCACACAAGTAAAGGAAAAATCCGTTAAACTGTAATCATATCAAATAAAAAATACGAAAAATATATTTTACCATCAGAATTTACATTGCATTCATCACCCGTCAAAAAGGGAACAGAAAAAAAATTGCATGCAAACATAAAATGTAAGCTGTAGTCATGTGTTAGTAATTAAATAAAATGTTTGATTAAATCTTATCTTTCTAGATATTTGAACTGTAGTCCCCTGTTCGCTTCTTTTTTTATATCCGGGCTCGTCTCAGGATCTACTGTACTATGTCCGATAGCTTGCCAGTATCAATATCGATAACAGAAACAAATCCTAGAGGCTCTCAACTTCAGGGATTAATGACCAGTGCACGAGTCCAACTTGCACTTGACCAGGTTTTCTTTTTTTCCCTTGAATTACTCCTTCGATCATTCTTGATGTTACCAGAAGCGTAACATATTATTCTTGTCTGCTCCTATAGGCTATCACTACTCTTTTTTCCCTACTATTTTACAACCCAGGTACGCTGCTAACGAATTTTTCCTGTTGCGTACAATTAATTTATCAATGTAAATCCACGGAGCCTGCAATTGAACGCTTCTTACTGCTAAAGAGTTAGGTACTCAAAATTCTGAATGTGAGAGTAATTTAGAGTGCACTGGTAGAAATCTTACTATTGTAGCGCCAAGTTTTACTCTGCTATACAATCAACTGTGTACCTATGGTACCGCAGAATACAGGGTGAACATTAATAAAATCGACAAACTGCAGGGACGTATTCTTGACTTGAAATGGAGGAAAGAAGGTCACATGACTGTGTGTCTGCGAAAGATTGTTGCCACCGTAAATGTCGCCGACAAATGAAAGTTCCTCTGACCACGTTCTGTGTGTTCCTTATGTGTTGCACGCTGTGTTATTAACGCAGCAGAATGGTCCGGTATTCACACCGGGAGCAAGCCGAGATTGTATTTGTGTATGGGCAAGCAGATGGAAACGGTCGAGAGGCACCACGGCTACATCGAAACAAGTACCCTCGCAAACATCAACCACATCACACATCATCTCAAGCTCTTCTTGAGCGTTTGTGTGATCATGGGTCATTTCAGACTGAGGAACGAGCAGGGAGGCGGTGGACTGTGCGTACACCAGATCTGGAGAACTGGATTCTAGAGGACATGCTGCCTCTCGACCGTTTCCATCTGCTTGGCCGTACACAAAAGCCATCTCGGCTTGTTCCCGATATGATTACCTGACCATTCTGCGTCAGTCAGCCTGCAACACCCAAGAAACACACGGCACGTGGTCGGACGAACTTTCATTCGTCAGCTCCATCTACCGTGGCAAAGATGCATTTCCGTACACATGGTCATGGGACTTTTTTTTTCTTCCATTTTCAGTCTGAAATCCACCCATACAGTTTGTCGGTTTTATTGCTGTCACCTTGTATACGATAAGCAAAGTGAAATAAAGAATCTAACATTTTTTATTAAAAATGTTCAAAAAATCTTAGGTTTTTCGTTAAATCTCAACTTTATCGATCAGACTGGTTTACAAGGCATTCCACTACTCAAAAAATTTAATTACAATGTCTTTCAGGTGCTACTCTAATATACAGAACCGGAGATTGTTTAAAACAAAATTAAAATTTTTTTCACCGAGTAACACACCGTGATGCAGGGTAATGAACTTATGAAATTACGTATTATTCCTGCAGTTTCTACTGCCTTTGCCTCGTCATTTCCCTAGAAATGAACAATAGCTCTTCCCAACATTCCTAATCACATCAGTTAAAAACGAAAATGCTCAATAGCTAGCCACACAAAACGTAAGACAAAAAGAGCGCTGCTGTCGGCTATACTTTACCGTAGTACTGCAATATGTGCCAATCAACAAACACGTGATCAAGACGGCAGAACTATGCTTGCTTCAATTTGTTTAATTTGGCAAAGGAACATCGCTTGTCCACTTTTCTAATAATCCTCAGCATTGTTGCACAGACTTTTATAAGTACATGTTATAATTATTTATCCCATTTATATTATTCTTTGGGATGCGCTGGCTCAGCTGATTTCTAGTTTCCCGGCAGATAACTCCACCTCTGCTTTCATTGCAGGTGGTGGACACCTCAGCTCACTGAGACGTTTGCTTTTGCATTGGATGGACCATCAACAAATGTGTAACACAACAAATCACAGATAATTGCAAACATACAAAAATATTGAAGATTTTTTTCTCCTAGTTAAGTTGAAAATTGGACGTTACATACTTTTCGATTGTTTGAGACATTTAGAAACAAAACTAAAAGTTGATTCAATTACCAACCCGTCTGAACTGATATCCCTGGTTTCTACAAACTGCTCTAAGTGAAAGCACTGGCGTTCCGAATGGACAGCACAAACGTTTTACTCGTCTTACGGGGGAAGCGAGCTAATACCACGTCGCAGCCACTGCACTAAGTATGCGACACTAAGCGCAAACACACAAATAAGTTGCTATATTTTCGATGGGTGGTTGCACGGGTAAGTGTACTAGTTTTGGTTCAAACAAGGAGCAGGCAGAAGGGAGGATTTTGAAATACAAGACACACTTGCCTCTCGTTGCCCGTTCCAAGTGCTAATTTACTTACGAAATATTGTCGTTTCAAGTTCTACGTATCTACCAGCGTACACGTTCAGCTGAAATACGCAGTGTACAACTATATGAGCAACAAACCGCAAGGTCTGTAGAATGGCAGCAGGTTTTCATCTCTTGAGATCCTAACCAGAAAAGTTACGGCTGCAAAGGTCATCGAACAAGAGGAGTCTGCGAACGGGATGTTTCCTCGTCCTTGAGGCAGCCTTCACTTACAAATCAGATCATATTACTACCTAGCCTGCTGTCTTTCGTCATATACCCAGACTATGTGCCGATCCCAATGCGTCGTGTACTACTCATGCTGGCTGTTGCCGTGCGCGCCTGCTTTGGACTTTGAATGCAAAGGCCAGCTTTGCCGAGCAGAACACTGTGTGCGTCATCAGTAGAACCTTGTTGCAGCGCCAGAAATATGAAGGTGACCACTCGGAAAACCTTGCAGCAAGTGAACCACTATGGAGAACCCTAAAAAGGCTTCAGCTTAGCTCTTTTGTGTGAGCCTAATCTAATCGTGTCTCTCACTGGACCACAAGGACTAATCGAAAGGAGGGGGGGGGGGGGAAATTGGCAGCCCCAGTAGGCCTACTCCTTCACCCTAGAGTCATTAATGGCTTTTCTCTCGTACCCAGTTCACCCCTGTTTCAGGTAGAAGTTTACGTGTTCTAAGTCTTTTCTAACTAATTAACTTCTAACTTGTTTCGAACACTCAGCATTCATAGAATACCTTCGAAAGACACTGATTATCATATTCTTTGTATGAGTGCACAGTTTCTTCTTATTGCTAATTCTTGACCTAACTCTTTGGTCTAACTCAATGGCACTACAATGTCCCTCAAAAATCTTTCGTTTTTTCAGTTCTAGTCATCTAAGCTGCCCTTTTTTAACTCGATAAATGTGGCATCCTGAAGTTTGCTATACAGAAGGTCTTGTTACGAGAGTGTAATATCAGAATTAGACATCAATTGAGAGGTGTTGAGACGAACATACTGTATGTTCTTGAAATGGCGATAAGCTGTTTCCAGTTTTATCTATCTGCTCTTCAATGCAAATATGTTTTACATATATTTCACAGTAACTTAGAAGAGAAACGATTCAAATATCTTACCTTCTACACATTTTCTATAGACCTACAGCTTGCTTTTATCAGGCTCCAGTTATTTGAAGATTACTTGATTTACAAGAATTAGCGTTAATAGTTGCAGTTTTCACGGTTTGTAATGTCAAACGAATGCCGGGAGAAGCTCCGGAATCAGCTATACTCGTTTAAAACACACACTCTTCTCAATTTATTGTTGCAGCAATATTCATTTTATTAAAGACTGTCTCATTCCTAAGTCTCCAGTTGAATGCCTCATGCGGAAGCACCTCACGATTCCAAGAGGACAAGAGTTCATGCAGAATTTTCAAGTAGGTCTGTGCGACTCATTTCCGAATGTTATTACTTAATGTGGATAAATTTGGAGCAAAAAACGGGGAGAATCCCACACCAAAAATCTTTGATACAACAGTTGGTATCATAATAGCACATCAACACCTAAATATTTCTGTTGTGCCTGACGTTCTTCTCGCATACGTTTAATGTACGAGGCAGTCAAATAAAATCGAGACAGATGGAAAAATTAAGCAAACCGTTTACTATCGCAAAAGTGATCGCTACATCTGTTAACACATTTATCCTACTGCGAGACAAGTCGATCACCCTCTTCGTGTATAACTGTCTGCGTTTGGCTCTGGAAGCGTGCACTTCTTCGTCCGCAGCAAATCGACGGCCACGAATGTCTTTGGGCGGGCCCACATGTTTCTAAGGTTGTCCCGACAACGCTGCAGACATTGCATTGGGAAGCCCTCACACATCGTCCATACAGTCCCGATGTCTCTCCATGCGATTTCCAGAGTTTTAGAGCCTTGAAGAGAAGCACACAGCGACAACGACAAGTGAAAGTTTACCACTGAACAATATCAGAACAACGAAATGTTCAGTACACTTGCAATTTAGTGAGAGAACTATGTTCATGGTTCAAAACACTAACAATGTATATACATTTATTATGACCGTTTCATAGACAGAAGTTTTCTGTTGCTACACAAACTTTCTTTCCGCTTGCTTTCTTTATAGGCACTTATTATTAGCCCTGAAGTACACTCCTGGAAATGGAAAAAAGAACACATTGACACCGGTGTGTCAGACCCACCATACTTGCTCCGGACACTGCGAGAGGGCTGTACAAGCAATGATCACACGCACGGCACAGCGGACACACCATTTTTTTTTTTCGCTAAGGATGGGGCCCCTCCACGCCCGCACCAACGTGGTGACCAACACAAAAGTTCTACTGTCACCTCCGTATGCATGTTAGTTTTGAATCAAGGCGTCACAGGATGCAGGCTGTGATGTTATCCATGCGTCTGGGTAAGGCTACTCATTAACATGGTCCATCAGGAGATAGTAGTGGTCGAAAGCGATCGAAGGGTAGCGGTTGTAAGAGCAGAGGAAAAAAAGTGCCAAGGCCAGCGCCAAGGGAAAAAAACCTCTGCGACAGTAGGACGGGAAGTAAGAGCAGTAGCGGTTTGCTAGCTGCGACAGAGCATGCAAGGTGAGGGGGGTTAGCGTGAGGTATCGTGCAACGTTACCTATGTACTGCGTGGTCGTTCGCTGGGTCAGTCCGGTGCCGCGGCTGGGCTCCCTCGTTGTCTCCTGGGCCGGCCGCAGTGGCTTACTCCCTGTAACACAAAAGTTCGGCGCGGCAGCGCGGCGACGCTTGCGCGATGAAGACTGCCCTGGCGGTTTTCTTCTTTGCACCTTTCACCTGCGGTGCTGCTGGGGCAACCGCTGTGACAGGCGCGCGAACGTCCTTCTGCGAGGTCGCAGGAGTGTTCGCAGGTACGACTGCACTGAGGCCTTGGGCGAAGACTGCACGCAGTTGCCTCAAGGCCTCTTCCTTCTCTGCAGCCACGGCGGCTGCGAAGGCAGCCCTCTCCGCCGCCATTACGGCTTTGAGGGCTGCTGTGGCCTCCTTCACGGCGATGCCGAGCTCGAGGTCACATCTCTTCGCGGGAGGGCGAGCTGCGTCCTGGCGGCCCGTTTCCGAGCGGCCGTTCCCGCCCCTGGCAGGTGGATCTGCTGCTGCGCCGTCCCTCAGCTGCACCGGGCTGTTCTCCGCCCTACGCCGTTTCCGACGTCGTCTTCTCTTCTGCTGCTGCGTCGGTGCGACCGCGGCCGCTTCGCCGCCCCCGGCACGGCTGCGGCTAGAGAAAGCCGCGCAACCGCGCCAGCTGGCGACGTGCGGGCCGCCACACCGGACACAAGTCGGCAGAGCGTTGCTGCCGCGGTCGCAGGCGCGGCTGTCGTGCTCACCTGAGCACTTGACGCACCGCGCCGCGTTGCGGCAGTACTTCGCAACATGGCCCTCGCCCTGGCACCTGAAGCACTGGGGCTGAGGATCCATGGCGGTCGGGAGAGCCTCCGTCGTAACCGGGAAGCCCAGCAACTTCCGCAAGTCGAAGATGTCGCTCCCGCCGTCGACCGTTTGCACGGTCACGGCATAGAGCGGCGCCCTCTTCCTGTTGGTCCGGTTGTGCAACCTTGCGGCTGCATTACCAAACCCGGCTCGCAGCAGCCCTTCCCGGACCGCTGCCTCGTCACAGCACCAAGGCAACCCCCTGAGGAGTGCCTTAGTCGTCTTCATCCTTCCTACGGAAGGTGCCTTCTCCCGCGCCGGCGGCGCGTCGACGATGTGGTCGGCCACTGCGACCTTGATCGCCCTGTGGTCGGCCACGTTTGCGGCTCGAACGCAGATCAGCGAGTCTGTATCGACAGACTCGTAGACCACCTCGTTCCGAGCGCATTTCGTCATGGTGTCGAACAGCGCTGTCCACCCGCCTTTGCACTTGACGTACAAAGGGGGGACAGGCCGCGACTCGTCTTCACAGGAGTTACTTGCACGGTCGGCAGACTCAGAGAGTCGCACAACCGAAGGACCCTTCGTAGCGGCAGGTTTCCTCTGCGCACCCTTCTTTCCCATGCTGCGAGGCGCGGAACACGACAATTTGCACGCGTTGTCAAAACAACGCACGACAATTTGCTTTCCGCAGCGCCCACAGCACAGAAAACCTCTTCACGAGCTCTCAACGGCCGAGTAAGCGAAGCGCGCAACAGCAGCGATGCGCTCGCCTCGCCAGCTCAGGCCGCTCTCTCGCCTGCGGACACACCAGGAACCGCGGTGTTGGCCGTCGAATGGCGCTAGCTGCGCAGCATTTCTGCACCGCCGCCGTCAGTGTCAGCCAGTTTGCCGTGGCATACGGAGCTCCATCGCAGTCTTTAACACTGGTAGCATGCCGCGACAGCGTGGACGTGAACCGTATGTGCAGTTGACGGACTTTGAGCGAGGGCGTATAGTGGGCATGTGGGAGGCCGGGTGGACGTACCGCCGAATTGCTCAACACGTGGGGCGTGAGGTCTCCACAGTACATCGATGTTGTCGCCAGTGGTCGGCGGAAGGTGCACGTGCCCGTCGACCTGGGACCGGACCGCAGCGACGCACGGATGCACGCCAAGACCGTAGGATCCCACGCAGTGCCGTAGGGGACCGCACCGCCACTTCCCAGCAAATTAGGGACACTGTTGCTCCTGGGGTATCGGCGAGGACCATTCGCAACCGTCTCCATGAAGCTGGGCTACGGTCCCGCACACCGTTAGGCCGTCTTCCGCTCACGCCCCAACATCGTGCAGCCCGCCTCCAGTGGTGTCGCGACAGGCGTGAATGGAGGGACGAATGGAGACGTGTCGTCTTCAGCGATGAGAGTCGCTTCTGCCTTGGTGCCAATGATGGTCGTATGCGTGTTTGGCGCCGTGCAGGTGAGCGCCACAATCAGGACTGCATACGACCGAGGCACACAGGGCCAACACCCGGCATCATGGTGTGGGGAGCGATCTCCTACACTGGCCGTACACCACTGGTGATCGTCGAGGGGACACTGAATAGTGCACGGTACATCCAAACCGTCATCGAACCCATCGTTCTACCATTCCTAGACCGGCAAGGGAACTTGCTGTTCCATCAGGACAATGCACGTCCGCATGTATCCCGTGCCACCCAACGTGCTCTAGAAGGTGTAAGTCAACTACCCTGGCCAGCACGATCTCCGGATCTGTCCCCCATTGAGCATGTTTGGGACTGGATGAAGCGTCGTCTCACGCGGTCTGCACGTCCAGCACGAACGCTGGTCCAACTGAGGCGCCAGGTGGAAATGGCATGGCAAGCCGTTCCACAGGACTACATCCAGCATCTCTACGATCGTCTCCATGGGAGAATAGCAGCCTGCATTGCTGTGAAAGGTGGATATACACTGTACTAGTGCCGACATTGTGCATGCTCTGTTGCCTGTGTCTATGTGCCTGTGGTTCTGTCAGTGTGATCATGTGATGTATCTGACCCCAGGAATGTGTCAATAAAGTTTCCCCTTCCTGGGACAATGAATTCACGGTGTTCTTATTTCAATTTCCAGGAGTGTATATACACGAGATATATGTTGTATTTCGTAGACCACGAAAGATACATGTTAACTGGTCCATCGGTGCCTTCGACAAAATTCTCAGTGCGTTCCCTCTCCCGCCCTCCATATTTCCTCGCCCCTCTTCACCCCCTCCCCCCCCCCTCTCTCTCTCTCTCTCTCTCTCTCTCTCTCTGTATGTGTGTGTGTCTGTGTGTGTGTGTGTGTGTGTGTGTGTGTGTGTGTGTGTGTGTGTGTTTTTCGACATGGCATTGTTTCCTCTGAGATCATTTTATCTTTTATAGCGTTTTTTCTGAAGAAAGTTTCATACACTAACCAAGAGTGAAAATGTAAGTTGGATGAAATAAATGTTCGTTAACTAATCGACCACGTTGATAATGAAAACGACAACGAAAAACTCGAATTAGCTTTCGTCTCCAAGTTAAAGGGGGGAATGCATTTATTTATGATTATACTGTATTAGCATTCATTGTCAATCCATTCTCATATAGGGTTCCAAATGCAGCTGATGATAGAGTGATGAAGTTTCAGGCAACAATAGCTTTGTATATTTTGTGGCTATTTTTATCCCGGGCTAAAGAGGAGGGGGGGGGGGCGTTAGGAACGGAGCATGTTTCATATAAGAGTAGTTTCAAGTTGTGTTCTGTTCGCTTGTTGGAAGACTGTGTCACTGAAGTGCAGTTAATGCCTGTTGTCGTTGTAATTCCTGTGATTCAATACGCCTCGCCAATCGCTAAACAGTACTGATAATTTTTGTTACATTTGCGGACAGCCTGCAGTGAAATGATAAAGGAGGCTAATAACGCCATGTATTAGGAAGGCGTACAGATTGTACTTCGGCTGTAAAATCGGGGACTGGGACAAATCTTGGGCTCCTCATATATGTTGAATATCTCATTTCTCAAGTCTTCATTCGTGGCTCAATCATACAAGATCTTCCATGTGCGTTACTATACCAATGATCTCACGAGAACCATTAAACCATGTGATTGATTGTTACTTTTATATGACTGCTCAAATAACAACATTGGGTATTTCCTAGAAGAAAAACTCTTCGTTGACATATGCTAACATAACGTCGAAGTTGCGACCAGTGCCTCACGGAGATGGACTGCCTGTTTCTGTCCCACCAGATTGTGATAGTGACGAGGGCTCCACTATCCCCTTCGAAACCCCGTTCTTCGAAAGAGCCGGATTTTTGTGTAACGATAAGTGTCGCAAAATAACACAGTGTGACCTTAATGACCTAGTGAGACATCTCGAATTACCGAATGGTAAAGCTGAACTGCTGGTGTCTAGACTACAACGGCGGAGCTGTCTTGATAATACGATAAATGTGGCTGCATTCCGTAACCGGCGTATGCCATTCCTTCCATTTGCGAAAATGAAAAGAAGCTGGTCTTCTGTAGTGATATACAGGGACAAATTGCAGATATGGACACTGACTATAAAAATGGTCTCTGTCAATCGCGGCCTGTCAAATATTCACCAAGGAAAATCGCCAAACAACCGTATGTTTGAGAAGTAACTTTTATTTTAACAACCTGTGTCGGCCTCTCAATAATGCCATCTTCAAACACCTATGCACTCCACGCATTGACGATCAGTTCAAGAATGGTTCAAATGGCTCTGAGCACTATGGAACTTAACAGCTGAGGTCATCAGTCCCCTAGAACTTAGAACTACTTAAACCTAACTAACCTAAGGCCATCACACACATCCATGCCCGAGGCAGGATACGAACCTGCGACCGTAGCGGTCGCCCCGTTCCAGACTGAAGCGCCTAGGACCGCTCGACCACTCCGGCCGGCGACCATCAGTTATATCGATGGCAAGTCTTCGAAGTAAACACTTCAAAAACAAGAACAAATTCGCGGAATCCAGATATTGATGGCCGCAGTACGCAAATATCGATAGATCTGTATGTACTTGGAGTGCATAGGAGCCTCAAGATGGCATTACTGAGATGCCGAAACTGGTTGTCTGAATAAAACAACTTCTCAAATGGTTCAAATGGCTCTAGGCACTATGGAACTTGTCATCGGAGGTCATCAGTCCCCTAGACTTAGAACTACTTAAGCCTAAGGACATCACACACATCCATGCCCGAGGCAGGATTCGAACCTGCGACCGCGGCAGCCGCGCGGTTCCAGACTGAAGACCCTAGAACCGCTCGGCTACCGCGGCCGGCAAAATAACTTCTAAAAACGTACAGCTGTTTGGAGATTTTCCTTGGTACATAAAAGAGATCAGTGGAGGCTGTTCATCGACTCCTCCAAAGCAAGTCTCAAGTGTGTGTTACAGCGTAATGGCAACGTGTTACCATCCATTCCGATTGGCCTTACATGAAAGAAACATGTGACAACATGAAAAAAAAAGTTATTGCGGTTGAACTATGACAAATTTCAATGGCAGATTTTCGGTGATCTGAAAGTCATAGGCATATTACTTGGGCTACACCACGGCTACATCAAATTCTGTTGCTTCCTGCTGTCCCTCTGGTATAGCCGCGCCAAAGCACTTTACTATAAAGACTGGCCTTGGCGGCAATCAATTGAACCAGGAAAGCCGGATGAAGTGGCCGAGCGGTTCTAGGCGCTACAGTATGGAACCGCGCGACAGCTACGGTCGCAGGTGGAATCCTGCCTCGGGCTGGATGTGTGTGATCTCCTTAGGTTAGTTAGGTTTAAGTAGTTCTAAGTTCTAGGGGACTGATGACCTCAGAAGTTAAGTCCCATAGTGCTCAGAGCCATTTGAACAATTTTTTTTGAACCAGGAAATCACAATGTTATGCACGAAGAACTTGTCGAATCCGAGAACATAACTCCCCCTGCTCTTCATTCGTAAAGACCATGGACAAAATTAGGAAACCATTTCTCTATTTGCACGAGAAATTTCCACGTCTTAGGGATGCGAAAGTAAAAGAGGGGATTTACATGGGTACCCAGGTACGCAAACTATACAAAAATGAATATTTCAACGTCAGCCTGATAGGTGATAAAAAGTTAGCTTGGGATGCCTTTGTTCAAAGGTCCACAAATTTTCTACGAAATACGACGGCAGAAAACTTTAAGGATCTTGTGATAAATCTACTGCACTTCTACAATAGACTGAGGTACAACATGTCCTCTGAGTTACATTTCCTAAAGTCCCACTTGGACTTATTTCCTGACAACTGTGGTGCTGTAACTGACAAGCACGGAGAACGCTTCCACCAGCATATTTCGCATATGGAAGTGAGACACCAGGGAAAGTGGAGTGCATCAGTGTTAGCCGATTACTGCTGGACACTAGTCAGAGAATCACCAGTACAAAACAACAAACGCCACGCAAAGCAGTTGCGCCGCCTGCAGTGACTTTCCTCTGAGGGATAACACAAAGGTAAATGCATAAGCTTATATAGGAAATAACGTAAAGTTATCATAACTACAAAACGAGAGCTAATCTTGCGTTTTCGTTAACATTTTCGTTATCAGCACACCTGAAAACAAAAGATTAGCTGTTTCCATGCCAGTTGCAGAAAAAAGGAAATTTTTGTTGGCTAGTCTTATATAACTTGGTCTCCGGTCTGTACTAAGCATTTCTGTTCTCATGTCCGAAAAACTACGTTATCCCATAGCGCCACATGCTGATTTCAACCGGTTTGTTTGTTACGACGTTTCGTATCGTTTCATTTGAGCACTCAGATAAAGAGAGAAACATACCGGAAAACGCGGCAGGGGACTTTATAATTTGTATAGATTGTGCTCAAACATCGCTGCTCTCTGTTATTGCAGCGGCTGTTTACTGCTTACGACTGTATCAAACAAAGCAAATTTCAAAGCTGTGTAAGGCAACTGATGTACAACTTTTATATTATTGCTATTAGGTTTGAGATTTGCGTTAAAAAGCATATATGAAAATCAGTATGGCTAGTTTGCAGTAAACCTACACGAAAATTAACTAAAAAAATCAGAATTCCGGTCGAGACACGGAGAACGCTTCCACCAGCAAATTTCGGATATGGAAGTGAGATACCAGGGAAAGTCGAAGAACAAGAAGTTCTTTTAGACGCAGACAACCGCTTCTAGTTTGGTGAAAACAGAGATGAGATCAACGAGCCACGCTGCAAAGGAAACACAGATGTTTTAGTACAGCGTTAATAGGAAATTCCTGTACCTGCAGGAGCAACTGTCTCGTGAGTGGGGGAACGTGCAACATACGGAATACCTCTCAAAGAAAGACAGACTGGCTAGTACGTATTGTGGCGGTCAGTTCCATTCTTGAAGAGGCAGCGGCGACCTAGTGACTGAGTTTCTATGTGAGGATGGTAGAACAACAGGAAAGCGCTCCACGATTACAAAAGACAAAGCACACACCAAGCGAGCAAACAGCGATAAAGTTCCCCATCTCATTTCAATAGGCCACACAACTGTTTCTGTAAACATTCAGACAGCAAACTGTGTGCCCTGTTGGAAGCATTTCTTTGTAGACCCAGGACACTGTTGGTCGTTTTTATTTGTGTTACTAAGTTATCGCTGTCGTTTACGTGTTTATCACAGGGCAAAGTCGCTTTGTCTATCTTCCAGTTAAAGCAGCCAACTGTTCAGTTACGAACGATTTTGAGTAAAGGATTCAAAAAAAAAAAAAAAATACAGCTACCATTCACAGTCTGTTTAGTGAAGAATGTGATTAACTTTTTCGAAAGTCTTGAGATTAGACTGCATATATGAGCAGTGATCAAAGGAAAAGGTACGAAACAACACTGCAGGTATAAATGAAGGTTTTATTCAGAAGTAATCACGAAAGGCCTGCACACAACTATCCCACTGTTTCACTAGCCGAAGGATTCCGAGTAAGGAGTACTCCTTTGGCTGTGAGAAGAACCAATCCTCCACTGCGTCCTTCAGTTCGACGTCCTAAGTCAAACATTTCCTTCAAAGTTTAATTTTTTTTTTTTCCCCCCTAACACACGGTAGTCGCAGGGCGACATGTCCGGACTGTGGAACGGATAATCAAGCTGCTCCCACTATTAACTTGGTCGTTACGCTTTTTGTGACCTAGAAGTCGTGCGGACGCGCTTTATCGTGGAGCAAAATAACACCCTCCCGTGAGTAGCCCAGGCCGTCTATTCTTCGTGGACTTTCGTAGACTGCGAAGTGTCTCACAGAACACGTCACTACTAACAGTTTTCCTGTGATTGAGGATTCGATGAGTATCGGACCTCGGACGTCGAAAAAGAGGGTGAGCTTCACTTTGGCTACTGACGGCACAGCTCTGAACTTTTTGGGGCATGTGACGCATGCGAGCAGCCGCGCCGGACACTACATTCGCGCCCGTAGACGTTTCACTACGTTATCCCATAGCGCCACATGCTGATTTCAACCGGTTTGCTTGTTACGACGTTTCGTATCGTTTCATTTGATCACTCAGATAAAGAGAGAAACATACCGGAAAACGCGGCAGGGGACTTTATAACTTGTATAGATTGTGCTCAAACATCGCTGCTCTCTGTTATTGCAGCGGCTGTTTACTGCTTTTCCCGCCACACACCGCCTCCAGTGTAGCCAAGCATCTCGTAGCTCTCATCATTGCCACGAGATGTCACTCCAAACATCAATTTAATATTGAACAGATAACCATGCCTATATTACATGCTCATCATTACTGTAATTACAAATTACACACACAAATCATACTCGTAAATCAGTCGTCTACTAGTGAAAAACCTGTGAAAATCCCTATGGTATTTCATGAGATTAGTCTTGATATGCTGACAGAAAAACGCGGTGGGAGACACTAATTTAGTAATGGTTCAAATGGCTCTGAGCACTATGGGACTTAACATCTGTGGTCATCAGTCCCCTAGAACTTAGAACTTCTTAAACCTAACTAACCTAAGGACATCACACACATCCATGCCCGAGGCAGGATTCGAACCTCCGACCGTAGCAGTCCTAATTTAGTAATACAGTATGTCTAGATTTATAGTATTGTATCTGTTATGGTAAAATAAGATGTGGAAGGGATCCTCTGCTTTATTACAGTCGAGTAATCGGAATACAACCAAGTCCATGCAGCGTAGATGTTTCCTGTAGCAGCCGTAGTTATGTATTGTAACGCTCTTGAATCTTCCGGAGCACTGTGTTTCTCGCGCTAGACTTTTAGTCACCAGTACCAGATTAATTTTGCCATTAAATCTGCCTTTGTATTCAAATGCCCCTGCCCATTCTGCGTTCCATTTAGCTGTGATTGAAGCCTTTGGGACGTTTAAAAGGTCTGCCGTATTTACTATAGCCTCTCTTAATCGCAAGTGGCTACTTTGGCGGCTACTAGGGCTTTTCCGGTAGTGGTGATTTCGATCCTTTCGTGGTTGGCGCAGGTAGCGTGGGAATTCCGAGCAAGCTGTCTTGCACCGTGTGTTTTCTGAGGAGAGCCTCCCTCACTGCTGATTTACGACAGTCTTTCACCAGCCAAGGACATGTTCTCACCATCAGTCAGGCAGTGGCTTCGCCGACAACTTTTGTTTCCTTCTACATAGTTTCGTAGATCTAAGCTACCTGAGATCTGTACACTGTGAATAATGGAAATAATTACAACGACGAAAGGGAAACCGTGTCTTCTCAAGGATGGACATCTCTACTGGATCCACAGAAACTGTGATGAGTATACGAACTGGTTGTGTGTTAATTCCGGATGGAGTAAATGCCGAGGCCGTTATAAAACTGCAAATGGCAGAATCATGGGTGAACAGCAACATACTTGCCCATATGACGAAACATGTGCATATTAAGAACGAGTGCGTAACTCTAGGTAAAGAGTCCACGAGAAAACAGTGCCCGTTTTCCAGTTTCTTAAAAAAAATGTCAAGATCTGCAAGACGAGTGTTTAGATTTCGTCGCAAATGTGCCAAATTATGTGATCTACAGACTGGATTATGTAACACAAAAGGGGAAATTATTGGGACGACTCAGAACTTGGCAGTGGTTCACGGATTCAATTGAGAAAAAACATTTTGAAACTAACTGAGGATAATAGATTTTTGAAAATTGGTAGGGGTCTGTAACAAACAAAGGAGACCTGGAGTTCGGTTCTAAAGGAGCGGAGGAAATCCTGTGTTAAAATGGAGCTGTTCTTATGGATGGGATATCTGACAGATGTTCGAAAAATTCCGACAACTCTACACCATACACGTTAACATATGACAGAAGAAGAGACGAAAGTACTTCCTGTTTTATTCCCTTTCCTCGTATTTCCTGTTTTATTTCCTTCCTCCCCCCCACAACCCTCAAAATACTATGAAAGACATTTTTTCTGGATTAAAAAATAAGATACCTGGACGGCCACCGAAAACTGCAAAGCTAAAATGTCAACAACTGCAGCTTCGTTAACAGTGTTCCGAGAAACATCCCTTTCCGCTTGCAATTTTCACTTCAAGCAATTCTTGTGAAAAACGTCCAAGAACTAGGATTAACGGAGAAATATAGGGGTAGAGAAGAAGTGCGATTGCTCTTCCTCATGTGTGCTGCGGTGGCACATCTTCCATCAAACAGTGTTGATGAAGCTTGGATGGCAATAATGGTGGATATGCCCAGTGGAGAAATGGTCATTAAATTCGCAGACGATATAGATTACATAGTCAACCACAGGATAGAAAATCGTAGTACACCACTTGAAATGTGGAATATCTTCTACCTTTTCACCAGCGGCACAGGACCATGAACGTTGTAAAGGGCTGGCATAGGAAACTAAACTCTTTAATAAATCAAAAACGTCCCAACGTACACTTTCTGACAAATGAGCTGAAGGAGGAAGCAGTAACTGCTATATTCGAAACCGAAAAAAGATTCTACTTGCCTGCCTCCTTTTTTTTTAAAAAAAAAAAAAAAGTGGGGGAGCGCTCGTTGCATAGCATTCTCCTCTGAATTCCAAAATATCTTCTTGGTTCTCATCTACATACGGAGAAAGCAGAGCTCTCACGAAAAGGTTATTTTACCCATGTACTATCAAAGAGTAAATTGATAGACAAACGACATGAAAGTACTTCTATGAACCCTATGATCAACACTTAACTGTGAATTTCGGGATAATCATGTAGATGTGAATGTAATGCCATAAAATGGGTTGTCACAATCGTTACTCCCTTACGAACTTCCAGCAAGCTGGAGTGGCTACAGGGCAGCAGCTGGTATTAATCAGCACAACAGAGAAACACCCGACGTTGCAAATTTCGCTTTTATTGACTTGATGACTAGTTTCGGTTGGGAAACATTTTCAAATCATCCAGACAGTCAAAACAGCATTTCCCAAAATATGAGAACCATGTCAAAAATATGAGAATCTTGCCAAGAAAACAATCATAAACATACAGTAAAGTGCAAACGAACAGTTACAGAGCAGTTACCTGTCTGCTCTCTAGCTGTTGTTAAATATCTTACATTTTGGGAAATATCGTTTTGACTATCTGGATGATTTGAAAATGGGTCCCAACCCAAACTAGTCGTCAAATAAATAAAACTGAAATTCGCAACTTTGGCTGTTTTTCCCATTTATTTCGTTTACTTCCTTAGTCAGCGGGAATTTCTTATCCCTTTCATATCTGCTTCAACAGTAAGCACAACGACATTCATCTTGATTCTTTGATGTTCCCATGTAGATGTGTATTGCGTTTCTATGTGTGAGGTGTCGTTTAATCTGTTAGCAAATCCCTAAGATGCTACAGATCCTGCTGTCATCTACTGACGACTCACTGCCTGGCGCATTGTCAAGCATAAGCCTGTTGGAAGTCAGCAGGTGCACTCCCAGATAGGAAATCAGAGATACAATGAAGAGAGCAGACAAAAGTGGCAGCGTTTAGGTTACCAGGGGTAAACAATAACGGTAGGGCCCTGCGAACTTCAGATGCTCCGGCCAGCTCTCCTTAAGTAATCGTTTCATTTCAGATCGGAGAATTAACTGGTAACTTCAAACACCGTTTAGACGCTGTTGTAAGGTGTCATAGTAGACTGTAGTCCGCCCCGATTGCTGGGTGATCAGCGTGACGGATTGCCGTCCTACAGGCCCGGGTTCGATTCCCGGCTGGGTCGGAGATTTTCTCGGCTCAGGGACTGGATGTTGTGTTGTCTTCATTATCATTTCATCCCCATCAGGCGCTCAGGTCACCCAATGTGGCGTCGAATGTAATAAGACCTGCACCAAGGCGGCCGGACCTGCCCCGCCAGGGGCCTCCCGGCCAATGACGTCTTGAGAACCGCAACGTCAGTGGATCCAAACAAGTTAGAGTGAGATGAGAAATGAGTAAAACTGCTGGAACAGCGGCCTCACTCACGAGAGCCCTCAGGTCGGGACAAGTGACGTAAAATGCTGTTGTTGCTAGCCATAATAGGAAAGGAAGCGACGTTTTTGCTTTCGAGTGAATGTTGTAGTATCAAACATAGAGTCTGTTTGTATGATGTCCTTCGGAGTGGAAGGAAACGACCTGAACGTTACTGGCCATAGCCCCACGTAGATTGGCCGATGCCCGATGGATTGATGGGTCGACTATAGATAGGGAGGAATAGTGTGCGGCCACACTCCTTCAAAAACACACGATTTTTGTGCTCATTGACGCTCTCAATTGGACCGTGGGGATGTCACTCTTCGCCAGCCTGTGGTAAACTCCGTTTTAAGTACTCTACGTATTCTAAGTACTTTTCAGTGGTGCTAGTGACTGCTATAGTTTGCGCAGGATGCGGTGTCCTATCCGCAGTGACCAATTTTCGTCCAAAGCGCTGGGCGAGTTCATTCGTTTGTTCGGAAGGGGAGGCCGATAAGTGTTTTCCCACCTTTAGGCCGGTCAGCTATGACAGAATCGAGGCGCACACCCTGAAATGTTTCGTAATTGATTTTACAGAAACTATTCGGTAAAAAAATTTCATTTTTGCTTTACTTATAGTTTTATATTTTACTTTCACTATGATGTGCCCATCATTCCGTTAATGGTCAGTCACTGTGAGATTTGTGTGGAAGTATGACACTGCGTGAAATTCGTAAAAGTTTGTAATGAAAAACAGAGGTCGCTATGATTTTAAGTTTAGCACATATTACGTAATATCTTGTTGCGTATGAAATTTAGCTAACATACTGAATTTCTCTTTAGACTTGGTTAGAGGTGTTTTCTCGAGAAAACTGATCTGACGTAGCACACTCATTTGCGATCGCGGCGATCTTTATGCTGTTCATTTTTGGAACACAGCCTGCGACCAGCTTAGAGACAGAAGTGATGACACTTTCTGCAGGACCTGACCATCATTTTGCAGGACAATGCTCAAGCACGTACAGCGCAAGCCGTTACTGATTTGTTTGACTGATGGGGCTGCTAAGTGCTATACCACCTACTGCACTACCCTGACTTAAGCCCTCGTAAGTTCAACTCGATATCTAAACTGAAGGAAACACTTCACGGCATTCGCTTCAGAACTGCTACAAATTCGTCGGGCAACAGACCGCGCCGCTCGAACTATCAACACAACTGGCACTGCTAAGAGTGTCCTACGACTTCCACATCGCTGGCAACGGGTTATACACAATGCTGTTGACTACTTTGAAGGTCAGTAAAACTTTGTAACAGTATCTATTTTGTACGAGCTGTAAATAAATAGTTGCCGCTATTAAAATTCCAACCGTCCTACATGAAACAACACACTTTCAAAGAACGACAGTTTGTTGCTTTTTTCTCAGGTTCTCTTTTCTGTAATATCTGTAAAATTTTTAAGTCGACTTCATCCAATTTTTATGTTGGCTTGTAGGTGGTTTTGCTTTTGAAACAACTGTTTCGGCTGTTAATTCAACTGTAGTCACTGCCGGAGGTATTGGTGGAGTAGTTAGTTCATCACTATCGTAGTCTACATCTCCATTGTTAGTTTTCTTCCGTTTTCCTTTCCTCGTATATTTTCGCAGGAACTGTAGATCATCGTTTAATATGTAATTTTTCTTTGGAGGCATGTGAACCAATCGCTTTTAATTCCTTGTATTTCTTTCGTAATTTGATAAAAGCATTACATACGTGGTTCCACCTTCCCGTGACTGCTATGCCTGAAAATGCAGTATTTGTAAGGCGAAATAAGGAAGTATCTTGAATAACTACAACGTAACTATAATATTTATGTTGCACTGACACTAAAACAATGTTTTTATTTTTAGGGATTTGGCCAGTGTATGCACATTTACCGACCTCCATTATTCGTACAGAATTGCCTGTTAAAGAGATCTGTCAAGCTCTGTGGCTAATTTTGCAAAGTTGGTGCGTTTCAACACCCACTAATGAATCCTGAAATGAATCAGCAAAGGTATCTGAATCAATAAATTTCCCCCATTGCATAGGTGCGATAGATGGAAAACACATCCGTCTCGATGTCCAACGGGAAGTGGCTCTATATTCTTCAATTATAAAAATTATAACTCAATTGTGTTAATAGCTATCGCAGACAGTTCGTGCCGTTTTACTTGTTATGGAAAAGAATAGACACTAAGCTTTGTAAATCAATTGAAAGTGCTTCACATAATCTACCGGAAGAGATGTACCTACCAGGAACAGAAAGCTCGATCCACACTCCCACGGATCACCACCTATCCGCAGTCACTGTCCATTATACTATCGTTTGCCGCTCAGAGATTCCCATAGGTGGTCGTACGTCTCTCGTGCATTCGCTCTGAAGAAAGTGGATCCATTGCCCATCCAGGTTTATCAATTATGTGAATGCGTGGTGTCTGTTCCTTCGAAAGAGCGGATCTACAGTGCGATACCGCCCTGCCTCGGATGGTGCAGCGGCTACCACACCTGCCTAGTAAGCAGAAGCTCCCGGGTACGAATCCCGGTCCAGTACACATTTTCGTACGACGCCGTTGATTCCGCTGAAAGTTCCTCTGCAGCTGACACCAGTGTTTCCCCTACCATTTACATAAAGTGCTTCACAGCTGCAGGATCTGCGTGGTGTCTGTTCTTTCGAAGGAACAGACACCAGATTACCAGGCTGGATTTCGAAACAAACGTCCCACAACTGATAATTTGTTTACTATACGACAGATCTTTAAGAAATACTGGGAATTTAACAAAAACATCCACTGTCTCTTCATTGACTTCCAGCGAGCCTACGACAGCATCCACAGAAGTAGCCTCTACAACACATTACGAGAATTTAGTATACCCAATAAAATCATTAGGATGATACAACTGTGCATGGATGGCTCTCAGGCAGCAGTGAAGTTCCGAGGATCCATATCCCCCACTTTTCCAATTAGGCTTACGACAGGGAGACGCTCTTTCATGTGTCCTCTTCAACCCTGCTTTAGAGAAAGTGGTTCGGGAGAGTAATTTAGATCTATACAATGGTCTCCGATTCGAACACAGTGAAGTAAAACTCCTTGCTTACTGAGACGATATAGTGTTGCTGAGTGAAACTGAAGAAGAACTGAAAGACATGTACCGATCTCTCAGGCACAGTGCCAGCAAAATGGGGCTTTTGATTAACCAAGAGAAAACCGAATACATGGAAATAGGTCGAGTCATAAACCCAAATCCTTACTTTGAAACTAACCAGCATTCTAAATTCAGAAAAGTTCTCCAGTTTAAATACCTTGGATCACGTTTCAACAGTAAAAATATCATAGCAATGGATATAAATGAAAGAGGGTCAAGATGTCTGTACTCACTAAGCAATCCACTAAAAAGTAAAGCTTTGTCAATCACCACAAAGACGAAGATATGCAACACTATCATCTGCCCCGTAGTACGGTTCAGAAAGCTGGACACTTACAAATAATGAAAGAGAAAAACTGAATGTTTTAGAAAGAAAAGTAATGAGATAACTCTGGGGACCTGTGTTGGAGAATGGTGTATGGAGAATTCGAAAGAACAATGAAATTTATCAGTTAATGAAGCAACCCACTGTCATCCAGAAATTAAAAAGTAGGAGACTGCAATGGGCTGGACATGCGGCTAGAATGGAAAACAACAGAATCACCAAGAAAGCATTTGAAGGAATTCAACAGGCAACAAGACCATTGGCCCGACCCCGTACAAGGTGGAAAGATGACATACAGGAGGACATCAAAGCATTAGGAATTTGCACAGGGTGGAGACAGGCTGCGAGAGATAGAAGGCGATGGAAGCACATCGTTGATGCAGCGCGTGGTCTACAGGGCCTGTGATCGCTGAGAAGAGAGAGAGACACAAGACATTGTTGTGCGTCCATTAAGATTTTCATCCCGAGTATCTGTGTCACAACACGTGCAAATGTAACTACGAAGTTATATGTTTCCACACTGTCAATAACCATGATAGTAATAAACCGCCAGTATATGAAACAATAAAGTAGTGCCTTGAACACCGTTTTCTGCTGTTTGTAATGAGACACGAATTATCTATGTAGTACTTTCTGAGATGGCTAGAAAATTTCTTAGCTCGTTTCATGTTGCAATACTCGATGAACTGCGAAATGTCACGCACATAAAGTAGAGCATCTGAAGTATTTCGAAAGGTAACATTAAATAATACGGCTAAAGCTGTGGACTTCCGAGCTATAAAAACACTATCGGCGCGTTCTTCCAGAGTCAAATCACAGACTAAACAATTGTTGCGCCACAAAGCGCGGCGCAGCAGCCGTCGGTCTCAGTTCCTATCTGTACGCCGGCCGATGTGGCCGAGCAATTCTAGGCTCTTCAGTCTGGAACCGCGTGACCTCTACGGTCGCAGGTTCGAATCCTGCCTCGGGCATGGATGTGTGTGATGTCCTTAGGTTAGTTAGGTTTAAGTAGTTCTAAGTTCTAGGGGACTGATGACCTCAGCTGTTAAGTCCCATAGTGCTCAGAGCCATTTGAACCTATCTGTACTAAGAGAGCTGCTTCTGCGTGTTTGTGTCTTCTCAGCAGTTGTGTAAACACTACTTCCAACATTCATACACATGTACGGGCCCATACATCTAAAATAATAAATAGAGAAGGAACGAGGATCGTTCTAAAAGTAAAGAATGTTTGTCTGTCAAAGGTAATGAAGGAAAACTTATTTTAAAACATACGATCGTATCTTAGCTATTTTTCTATGTAGTCGGCGTTCATATTTAATGATCTGCCGTAGCGCTCGACAAGTTTTCCTATGCCTTCTGCACATTCTCAGTTCGTCGTCGTTTCCACAGTGCTTCCCGCCCAAAAAGACCGCTCAAATTGGTGAAAAGATGGTAATCACTCGTGGCAAAGTCCGGGAGATATGACGAATGTTCAAAAATTTCCCATTTAACTGCCGAAGGAAATCCTTCGTCGGCGCAGAAGAATGCGAACAAGCGCTGTTGCGAGAAAGGGCATCAACGGACAATCAACACCGTTTGTTCCGAACGGCGCGGTGTAGTCTGACAGGAGACCGCTAAATTTACGGTGACTCCTCTAGGCATAAATTCGATGAGCAGAATCTCCTTTAGATTCCAAATACTGTGGCAAAAACCTTTCGCGACTTCAAAATTTGTTAGGCTTTTGTTTTGTTTTATTGGGGACCGTAAATGATTCCATCCCATTGACTGGTACTTAGTTTCTGCGAAACCTAAGTCCTGCCACTAGCAACAATGTGTTTCAGAAATTCCTCGCCACCTTTGTCATACCAAGTGTTAGTAACCAGTGCTGCTCCCATTCGTCTTTTTATTTATTTACTTTTTGTCTATCATAATTCGAGGAACCGCCTGACACTTTTCTCCATAGCCCAAATCACCTCCAACAATTTGATAAATAGTTGCTCGTGAAATGAGTCCATCTGCAATGAAACTTCAAACCTGTTGAATTTTTTATCCAATCCTTATTTGAGTTTCTCAGTCAGAACTAACGCTCGGCCTGACCGCTTCGTCTTGAATATTTTTGTAACTGTAGCTTCATTGATGAGTCTTCGATGCACTGCAGTTGTCTGTCTGTAAATTTCGACAGAGCATACACTATCAGCCAGAACCACTTATCTAATAACCGGTATGTCCACCTTTGGCACGGCTGACATTGGCGACGCAGGAAAGCGATGAGGCACGCCGACCGCGGTTCTAGGCACTTCAGTCCGGAACCGCGTGACTGCTACGGTCGCAGGTTCGAATCCTGCCTCGGGCATGGATGTGTGTGATGTCCTTACATTAGTTAGGTTTAAGTAGTTCTAAGTTCTAGGGGACTGATGACCTCAGATGTCAAGTCCCATAGTGCTCAGAGCCAAGCGATGAGGCCTTGGCAGGTCGCTGGAGAGAGTTGGCACCACATCTGCACACACGTCACCTTATTGCCGTAAATTCCGGGGCAGGGCAACGATGAACTCTGACGCCACGTTCAATCACATCGCAGACCTATTCGATCGGCTTCAGATATGACGGGCGGCGGGGGCAGCACATCAATTGTAACTCGCCACGGTATTCCTCGAAGCACTCCATTACATACCTGACCTTGTGACATGGCTCATTATCTCGCTAAAAATGCCACTGCCATCGGTAAACACGGTCGTCACGAAGGTGTGCAGTGGAATGCAACAAGTGTGCGATATCCCTTGGCCGTCATCTTGCCTAGCACGAGCTCCACTGACCCCGCGGATGCCCACGTGAATGTTTCCCAGAGTATAATGGACCCGCCGCCAGCTTGTCTCCGTCCCGCAGTACAGGTGTCAAGGAGCTGTTCCCCTGGAAGACGACGGCTTGGCGCCCTCCCATCGGCATGATGAAGCAGGTACTGGGATTCATCAGACCATGCAACGCTCTGCCACTGCGCCGCCGTCCAATGCCGATGGTCAAGTTACCATTTTACTCAAAGTTAACATTTACACATGCATGAGTGTCGTCTGCGGAAGCCCGCCTTTAGGTCTTTTCGGTACATTTTGTGTTCAGACACATTTGTAATCTGCCCAGCATTAAAATCTGATGTTAGTTCCGCCACAGTTCGCCGCCTCTCCCGTTTTACCAGTCTGCCCAGCCTACGGCGTCCGACAATGAAGGGTGCTCGCTCAACACCACGACGCCTAAACGTGGTTTCATCTTTGTTTCGCCACGTGTTGAAGACACTCACCACTGCACTCCTCGAACATCCGACAAGTCATGCATTTTCCGAAATGTTCGTGCCGAACCTCCGGGTCATCACAGTCTGCCGGCCGGAGTGGCCGTGCGGTTCTGGGCGCTACAGTCTGGAACCGAGCGACCGCTACGGTCGCAGGTTCGAATCCTGCATCGGGCATGGATGTGTGTGATGTCCTTAGGTTAGTTAGGTTTAATTAGTTCTGAGTTCTAGGCGACTGATGACCTCAGAAGTTAAGTCGCATGGTGCTCAGAGCCATCACAGTCTGCCCTCGATTAAACTCAGATAGATCGCTCGCCTTCCCCATTCTACAAACGGACAGCACGATCACTGATTCTAGTCAGACACACCCTGAGTGTGTGTGACTAGCAGTCATTTCTCGCCAAGTGACACTGGACGAGCTTATATCGATAGTAAGTCGGTGGTCACAATGTTCTGGCTGATCAATGTAATTTTATTGCGTTCAGAAACCATAGGTACCTCACACTTGGTGGGATCCTTAATTCTATCTCACATCTAAAATTCGAACAAATAAATAGTTAGCAACCGTCCCTACTCGCTGTTGGTGCCTTACGCCAACGTTTAGGAGGGTATATGACACGGCAGTGAGGGTGAGGACAGAATAGTGTAGGTCGTCAGATCAAAACATTCTTTACTATTAGAATGACCCACTTATGTGTGAGTACCACATTAGGAATTGTAGAGGGCAGCTGCCGGAGGGAGAGGGGGGAGCGAGAGGGGGATTACATTGTGTGGGAAACGGAGCTGTAGCACACCTATATGTGAAAGCATTTGTAAACATGAAAGAAAATTAGTAGAGGTACGGATAGACACTCGGGAAATGTTAAAGATAAGACCAGAGGATGCTGAACGTCTGCAGAAAAGATCACTGATATCTTTTTGATCACAACACTTCCTCTCTCCTTGTTGAAATCATTATAAGCCTTCCGAATAACTTTTGTGTCTAGCCACATTAATGTGACCACCCGTCAAAAGCCTGAATAACCATCTTTTGCAGCGCGGATCGCTGGAAGTTACCGACAGGAATCTGGAACCAAGCCGATTCCATTGCCGCGGACAGCTGCGCTAGATTTTTCCGTTGAGGGTCCATGTCATGTACAGCGCGATCAGGGTGGTTTCACAGATTGTCAAATGGTTTTAAATTCGAGAGATTTGATGGCCGAGGGGATGCGGTAAACACATCCAAGTGCTCTTCCAGGCACGTACCTACACTGCGAACTATGTGGCACGTTCTGTTGTCCTGCTGGTGGGTGTTATCGTGCCGAGGAAAAACTAACTGCATGGGCATGGTCTCCAAGGATAGATGCGTCCTTGTGCTGATCCACGGGCCGGGGTGCCGGAGCGGTTCTAGGCGCTACAGTCTGAAACCTCGCGACCGCTATGCTCGCAGGTTCGAATCCTGCCTCGGGCATGGATGTGTTTGATGTTCTTAGGTTAGTTAGGTTTCAGTAGTTCTAAGTTCTAGGGGACTGATGACCTCAGAAGTTAAGTGCCATAGTGCTCAGAGCCATTTGAACCCCTTTTTGTGCTGATCCACTATGCCTTCCAGAATGACGCGATCAGCAGGGAAAGCCATGAAACATCCAGACCATAACGCTTCCTCCTCTGGCCTGAACCCTTCCGACAGGTGTGGCAGGGTGCTTGTCCGACGGAGCACAAAACACGATTCGTTTGAAAAGGCCACTTTCGCCACTCAGGACATGTCCAGTGGCTTGCAAATTCCAGTCTTCGTCGCCGATGAACAGCAGTCAGCCAGGGTGCATGAACCACGCGCCGGCTCCTGAAGCCCATACGTAGCAACGTTCGCTGAATGGTGGTTTAGGAGACACCACTGGTAGCCCTTTGGTTCATCTGTGTGGTCTGCTGCTCAACAGTTGCACGTCTATTCTCCGCAGCCGACATTCAGCCCTTTCATCTATGACCCATGGTGCACCACAGTTGCCTCGGCATCGGTTGTGGATAGCGCCGTTTTGCTACGAATGGTATACTTTAACCACGGCGGTATGTGCACAGTATACAAGCTTGGCCGTTTCGAAAATGCTTCCATCATTAGCTCGAAAGTCAATGATCATGACATTTTGGACGTCAAATAAATCACTCCATTCCAGCAATACGATTACATTGCACTGCTTTCCACGTCCCCCCGACAAGCTTTACAATACCCTCCACTGCCAGTGCTGCCACCTGCCGTCCGTGACTGGTTATTGCACTTTAATTTGACTGGGCTGTGTAGTTCCCTGTAACTGAAATATGATCTCCATAAATGTCGTGTTCCACTGTTCAGAACTGACCGCTGACTTTTCACCTAGAATCTGCTTATTTACGTTTTCGCTGGAATGTGGATTAACCCTCTTTTCCGTTGTTCTAACAGACTACACTGAAACGACAAGGAATTCACCTGTACCAGTAAATGATAATGGATCGTCAATTCGAGAACGCTCCCTCTGGTTTCGTCCACTGGCTTTATGCATGGCGAATACGTTGACACAGATGGTCCACCACAAAGTGCTGGAGTGTACAGCAATCTATGTAGTTGGGGCGGAGATTGCTCTGGAATATCAAATAAAGTTGATGAACGCTCCACTGAGCACAAAAAATTGAACTGAAGTGGAACCAAGTAGATTGTAACAAAACACACTTTCGAACAAGGATTTTCAATGTCACGCCTTTCATGCAATTTGAATGCCAATTCCGTTGTTTCTTTATTCCCGTAACGCCTCACACTACCTCAGCGTAATTGGAGCACAGTTCTGAATTCGCCAGAATACTCAGGTACTTTCCCAAGAAATTCAAACCAAGACATGTGGCCAAATTCAAACCTGACATTCACAAAGCAGAATTACTGAAGCTCGTTGCGTTAAAAGAGTTGATCTTGCCACGCCGTCCTCTGATAAGTCGGTATTAAAATCTCCACGATGAAATATAATATTATCGTATAATAATTTGAAATGCGTTCCGAAATATACTGAACTACGACGATGTAATATAAAAAACAAGGAAAAAATATTGTCATTGACGGTTTGTTGCGTACAGATGTTCAAATTTAATTTTAAATCGAAGAAAAATTTTCGGCTAAAAAGCTTTTCTTGGGCAGCAGGGCTCCTAGCTGATGCAGGGACCCTAGGCAGTTGCCTACACTGCCTAATGGATAATCTAGCCCCGCCATTCAGTCGTCTACTACAAGGTTTTAGGTTTGAAATTATATCGACCAAGAATATTTTATGGATTACTGGAGGATAATCCAGATCGCCGTTTATAAACTCTGCGACATTCTTTTCAATGAAGAAATGCAAGGTGATAGCGCAATTCGAAAAATTTGTTGGCCTCACGACGCTAATTTTAAGCTGATCTCAACATTTTTCTTACTGTTTGTTTAGTTTCTGTTTACGTCGTATGTTTCTCTGGTATTTTGCGCATTTTGTTGTAGATGCTTTATGAGTGAGACGATCTTATTTCTGCTTCAAAATCTTTTACTTCTTATTTTATTCCGCTTGCCTATGGTGAGAATTGCTGCCTATTGTATGTAGCAGTATGCATTCTTCGAATCCGTATTCAATTAATTTTCAGCAGGCATTTCCAATATACAGGGTGGTCCATTGATCGTGAACCGGGCCAAATATCTCACGAAATAAGCGTCAAACGAAAAATCTGCAAAGATCAAAACTCGTCTAGCTTGAAGGGGGAAACCAGATGGCGCTATGGTTGGCCTGCTAGATGGCGCTGCCACATGTCAAACGGATATCAACTGCGTTTTTTTAAAAATAGGAACCTCAATTTTTATTGCATATTCGTGTAGTACGTAAAGAAATATGAATGTTTTAGTTGGACCACTTTTTTCGCTTTGTGACAGATGGCGCTGTTAATAGTCACAAACATATGGCTCACAATTTTAGACGAACAGTTGGTAACAGGTAGGTTTTTTAAATTAAAACACAGAACGTAGGTACGTTTGAACATTTTATTTCGGTTGTTCCAATGTGACACATGTACCTTTGTGAACTTATCATTTCTGAGAACGCATGCTGTTACAGCGTGATTACCTGTAAATACCACATTAGTACAATAAATGCTCAAAATTATATCCGTCAACCTCAATGCATAGTTTTTTCGTTTGACGCTTATTTCGTGAGATTTTGGCCCGGTCACTATCAATGGACCACCCTGTATAATCCTTACGTATCATCCGACTGCTTTATAATTTCTTCTTGTATGATGATGGAGATTTTTGACTTTCCGATTCTAGCTGATGATGGAGATTTTTGACTTTCCGATTCTAGCAGTAGGGAACTGTGCCAACATCACGTCGTTTGACGACTTTTGCATCTCTGAATTTAGGTCTTAGCCCATAATTGTTTAGGGAAAATGAAACGGCGTATGGCACTGTTGGGCGGGAGACCACCAAGGAATGCTCTGAGCCGCCTAATCGGAAATGCGTTTCTCCCTCCGCGCACAGTAGGTTCATTCCTCTCGGTGTATGACAGTTGTGTCTGTGGTGTGTCTCATGAGATTAGGTGACGGTTACGGATACGTGTACAGTGGTGTGTCTTGTTTGTGTTGTATGATGATGAGAGAAGGAAGGTGACAGTCCACTCCTCTCGGATATCACCAATGGGGCCGGCACGCTTAACGTCCCTATCCGAATACTTTATGCCCTTACTTCATGAGACACTATGAAGAGATTTGGAACTTAACGTAGGACATTGGAGCGAAGTCTATTGATCAATAACTTTACGCCAAATAGTGGTGGTAAAAATAACTTGCAACATCCCGATCTACCTCCGAGTCACCGCACAAACGTGCAGTAGCAACCTCGGTTACTTCTCCTTTTTTTTCTTTTATTAGGAGACGCGCTGCTCGGATAGTAACAGGTCGGTACAGGTGTTACAAAAATGATCGGGAAACGTAAATGGGAATTCTTGGAACGAAAGTTTTCGCAAAATCTTGTTGTGTTAATTTAGAGGACCTATATTTGACTAAGACTGTGTGACTATTATGCTTCCATCATTGTATATATTGCTCAGGGATGAAGAGCATAAGATAAAAGAGGATAGGGTGGGTATGGAGATCAAATAAAACAATGTGTTTCCAGAGACGTTTTCAAGTCTAACACCTCGGATGCATATATATGAAGACTGAAGCGGCGAATTAAAATTTGTATCATAGCCAGGATTCCAACCCGAATTTTCATTCGCCGCTTCAGTCTGCATATGAACATCAAGCGTATGGAGGTATTGTACAGAGTGGCTAAGTTAGGCAATAGGCGTCAGGTTAGAGGGGGATTTAGGGTTGACAAGAATGCTTGCATACTTAACACAAAAGTGGTTTATTTAGACAAGGATGAGCGGACTCTACATAGGGAGAGCCATAGTGAGAGGGTTCAGTCTCTTCTAAGGACGTCAGGATTTCGGGGTGGTCTGCCGTGGACCGTGGCAAGCAGCAGACAAATCCAGCAGCCTTCTAGAGTCGCTATAGGTAAACCTCTCATAATTTCATTGGTGAGTTGTGTAGCGTCGCTCCATCCGCGCTGACATCGCCGCATCAGCACTGGTGGCACAGCACGTGGGCCCCGCCTCCCTGCGTAGGCGGAGCGGAATGATCGAATGATCGTTCACAAAACTGAGGCGAGGCTGTTACAGTTATCTTATTAATAATTACACATTTTACATTACACAACCAGTCGTTTTCCCGCGTTCAATACGTGAAAGAGGCAGGAAAGAAAATAAATAACATAACTATTTTGTCTAAAACTAACATGTTGAGACCGTGTCTGTGTGCAGTTAACGTAGGTTGATTCTTACAAAGAAGAAGACAGCAACCAGCCACTATTAACACTGCTATTTAAGTTAATAGCGCCGTAACCGGTTTCGAACAGAGAAGTTCATCAACAGACGGCTGTTCACAAGATTTGCAAGATACACTTTACATAATCGTCAGTTTTCGATTTTTATTCTTCCACTGTGGCGAAATATTCGTGGTGTGTTAGTGCCCTATGGTAGAAAACAGTGTTAGGGGCGCCCTATGTGAACATAAAGAATCTCTGTATTTCATCGTTTGGAGATTCTTTATGTTCACATAGGGCGCTTCTAACACTGTTTTCTACCGTAGGGCACGAACACACCAAGAATATTTCGCCACAGTGGAAGAATAAAAATCTAAAACTGAAGATTATGTGAAGTGTATCTTGCAAATCCTGTGAACAGCCGTCTGATGACGAACTTATCAGTTTGAAACCGGTTACGGCGCTATTTACTTAAATAAACAGCAGTATTAATAGTGGCTGGTTGCTGTCTTCTTCTTTGTAAGAATCAACCTACTTAAACAACATTGGTACGATGTACCTTGCGCCATGCACTGTACAATCGCTTGTCAAATTGTATGTAGCCGTGACGAATGTGCCCTCGTTGCTCACGAAGGCCGGCATTACTGAAGGCAACCAATGTCGTCGTAAGGACAACTTGAAATCAGGCCTCGCGAATCCGGGCTCCGAGGGCCAATTGGGTGTTGACAAGGCTCAGCGGGCGAGCAACGGCGGTAATTTCGGAGAGCTGCATGCAGCGACGCCCATCATCGAGGTTAACCAAGCGGAGGACGCAGCGTGGCGTTCCACCTGCCAAGGGCTCAGGAAGCGTGTCGGCCCCACGTGTGAGAGGCACACGTGTTGCGCTAACTAGCGGGCGGAAGTCGCCGATCCGCCCACCGGCGGTCACCTCTGATTTATGGACAGCTCCGGTCTCTCCGGGCCGCAAAAAGCAGAAAACGCTGCCTGCTTCCTGCTACCGGCTTCGCGACAACTTCACACTGCTGCCACTGACTTCCTGCAGTCCGTGGCTGTTCACTATGCTCTACCAATACCTTTTGCGGACATCGGCCCGATACCATAGATTTAACAATTTTTTTTATCAAGGATTAATACTAAAAATCGGTACTCAATAAGAATACCTAGGAATCATATTGTATTGCCAGCCCCTACAAACTTGTTTATGTTTGGCAAGGAAACGACTGCATGAGTTCCTTCAGGTACGCAATATACGAGGGTTGGAACTTAAATAGTGGCAACTATTTATTCACAACCGATACAAAAGAGTTACATGTTTTGCACCTGCTACTGTCACCAGCGTTGAGTAGAACCCGTTGCCAGCGATGTAGCAGGCGTAATATATCGTTAGCAGAGCCTGTTCTGTTGATAGTGCAAATGGAGCGGTCTGCTGCGTGTCGAATCTCTGGAACAGTTCTGAAGCGAATGCCATGAAATGGTTCCTTCATCTTCAGAATCAAAGAAAAGCCTCAAGGACTTAAGTCCGGGGAGTACGGTGGATGGTACAGTACTTCCCAGTCCCATCGACCGAACTGACAAGGGAACCTCCCCATCGCACCCCCCTCAGATAGGTTGGCACAGTGGATAGGCCTTGAAAAACTGAACACAGATCAATCGAGAAAGCAGGAAGAAGTTATGTGGAAATATGAAAAAAATAGACAAACTGAGTAGTCCATGTGCAAGATAGGCAACATCTGTGAGCTCAGGAGCGCCGTGGTCCCGTGGTTAGCGTGAGCAGCTGCGGAACGAAAGGTCTTTGGTTCAAGTCTTCCCTCGAGTGAAAAGTTTCCTTTCTTTATTTTCGCAAAGTTATGATCTGTCCGTTCGTTCATTGGCGTCTCTGTTCACTGTAATAAGTTTAGTGTCTGTGTTTTGCGACAGCACCGCAAAACCGTGCGATTAGTAGACGAAGGGACGTGCCTCTCCAATGGGAACCGAAAACATTTGATCGCAAGGTCATAGGTCAACCGATTCCTCCACAGGAAAACACGTCTGATATATTCTATACGACACTGGTGACGGCATGTGCGTCACATGACAGGAATATCTTGTCGACCCACCTAACTTGAACACTTGGTGAATGGGTAAAAAGATTCTTCTCCCTTGCCCGATTTAGGTTTCCTGTGGATGCAATAATCACTCCCAAAAAAGTGATGAAAACATAAGAGTTTGTCACATAAACTGAAAATAAAAAATTAAACTTTTCACTCGAGGGAAGACTTGAACCAAGGACCTCTCGTTCCGCCGCTGCTCACGCAAACCACAGGACCACAGCGCTCCTGAGCCCACACTTTGCTTGGTGTTGCTTATCTTACGCGTGGACTACTCAGTTTGTATATTTTGCTTATTTTTTTTATAATTCCACACAACTTCTCCCTGTTTTCTCGATTGATCTGTGTTCAGTTTTTCAAGGCCTATCCACTGTGCCAACTTATAACTAAATCTGAGGGGGGGTGCGATGGGGAGGTTCCCTTGTGAGCAGCCACAGCTTGCGCTGTATGCGGCCGCGCATCGTCGCGCAAAATGATGGGTGGGTTGCGCAGAAAGAAAGAACACGAATCGTATAGCGTCGATCACTGTCCACTAACGCGGCAACAGCATGCACTACTTCTTCAGAGACTCTACGACGACCTGCCTGATGCATGTCTGCCACAGTTTTCCGACCTTCGTTGAAGGATTTTACGCAACGTGCCACTGTTCTGTACAGTAATACCAATTCCCCTCTTGAAGACCTTGATGACACTGTCGTGCTGTACGAACTCTGGCACATTCAATCTTGATTCAGCTCCGTTGTTCCTGTTTCGAAAACATAGTGACACCGTTACGTTAGACCGCTCGCTCACAAGTGACTGCGTTTCCCTCAATTGTTCGCACGCCGATGACGTGGGACGGCCGAGTCCATTTGCTCGGAGGTAAGGGAGGTATGTCAACAACGTGTGCTATCAGAGACAATAGTAGATTCCATCGCATAGTGTCTCCACAGCAGTGTTGCCACTATTTAAGTTCCAACCTACGTACATCTGAAGCCACTCGTCAATGATTAGATTCCACAGAACTGCTGAACTACAGGGAATTTGATCGGGGAACGGAAATGGGAATTCTTGGGAAGCAAATTCTCGCGTAACTTTTTATCGGATCAGTTTTGAAGATTATATTATACTAAGACTGTGCGACCGTTATGTTGCCATCATTTTATATCTCACGTAGGAATGATGATAATAAAATAGTGCGACTGAGTGCCAGTCAAACCAAGAAACTTTATACGCAATCACTTAAAGACGTTTGTTATCATCACAGAAGACTGGAGTAGCCACAGCATAGTCATTGTGAGGGTGTACAAGAAAGGGAAACATTTGGTCACAGAGAATGTTGAAGTAACATCCTCGTCTCTGTTCATGGCATACGGGATACGAAAAACACCCCTCAACGTCAGAGAACCACCTCCAAACTGAACTGCGTCCTCAACACACTGAGGATTAAACGACTCTGTTCATGGCACACGGGATACGAGAACCGCCCCTCAACATCAGAGAACCACCTCCAAACTGAACTGCGTCCTCAACACACCGAGGATTAAACGACTCATTGAGCTATCGGATCAGTCAACTCTTTACATAATTTAGAAAGAATGCAAAATCACAACTCATTGGACCACACTACTCGCCTCAAGTCAGTTACTGTCCAAAGTCTGTGTATTTTTTCACTGAAGACGTGAAGCTTCATGTGCTGCGATTTTCGCACGAAAACCAGTTTGAGATGGACCTGAATTCCCTGACAGGAGCAATTCTTATCGGGTAACCGATTACCACCGGCCAGACGTGACAGTCGTTTCCAGTCCCTACTGATTACACTTTTATGGCCACTGTTATTCTTCCGTGTTCCGTAGCTGCGAGTGATGCATCATTCTTTGTAGACACTTTGGACAGTCTGCTTTTAAACAAATCGGGCAACTTCATCCTCGATGTCGTCGTAGTCACGTCCAACAATGCCACTGTCTCACGTCTCCAAGTTGACCGATCCTACTGTGCTGATTCCGCACAACCGACTGGCACATACACACTTCTTCACTGCAGCGGTGAAGGGTCACATAACCGCCTGCTATCACTTTTGCACCATCTACTGCGTTCCGAAATGACCAGGATGCTCTATTAAGGTGACGACTAATATTTTGAAACTTACTGGCTGACTAAAACAATGTGCTGGACTAGATTTCGAATCAGGGGTAGGCGAAGGTTCGAGTCGTGATCGGGCACATACTTTTAATTTGCCAGAAGTTTCATGTTAGCGCACACTCTCCTGCAGAGTGAAAATCCATTCTTGAAACAATTCCCCAGGCTATAACTGAGCCATGTCTCCGTAATATCCTTTCCTCCCGGAGCTCTAATCCGGAAAGTACAGCAGGCGAGCTGCTGTGAAGTTAGGGGTTCCAAATTATACCGTTTAGATACAAAGTAGTCTCAAATCGGATCACTCTCTAGTCTTCCGCTTCACGGTACGCGCACAAACTGAGATGAGGGCGCCGCCGTCAGTCCCTGTTGTAATTATTATGACGTCACATACCATTTCGTCCGACAACAACAACAGCTGCGAGAAACGTCCTATAAAACTACTACGTAAACAAAGTGAACTTCATCTCATATTCAAGAGAAGTAACAACGCAGATAACCAAAAGCTGAAGGAAGCGAAAACGAACGTAAGGAGAGCAATGAGAGACACGTTCAACGATTTTGGAAGTAAAACTTTGTCAGCCGATTTGAGTAAAAACCCTAAGAGGTTTTGGACGTACGTAAGATCAGTAAGTGGTTCAAAATCAACTGCTGACTCACTCAGTGACCCCACTGGCACCGAAACGGAAGATAACAAAAAGAACGACGAAATACTGAATTCTGTCTTCCGAAATTATTTCAGAGTGGAAGGTCGAAACACGGTCCCTGCTTCAATCGGTGTACGAACGTCGAAATGGCAGATATTGAGATAACCGATCGCGGAACAGAAAAACAACTACAATCGCTTAGTAGCCGAAAGGCGTCAGGGCCAGATGATACACCTATACAAAGATTATGCGAAAGAACTTGCTCCCCTTCTAGCAGTAATCTTATTGTAGATCGCTTGAGCAACGAAGCGTACCTAGCGACTGGAAGAAAGAGCAGGTCATTCCCATTTTTAAGAAGGGCCGTAAGACAGATGCTCACAATTATGGACGTATTTCGTTGACGTCAGTCTGTTGTAGAATCGTGGAACATGTTCTATGTCAGGAAGACATTTGACACCGTCCCGCACAGCCGTCCTCTATAATCCAGTAGAAAGCGTCGGATACGGTTATCTATAACGAAGTAGTAACGCCAGAAAATGGTAATTATTTGCAGAATTACCTCCAGAGAACTGATGAATGGTGCAGGCTCGGATCCTAATATAAACGGACGTAACATATTGCGCATACATAGGAAAAGAAATCCACTACTGTACAGCTACACTATCGATGACAAACCGCTGGAAACAGTATCTACCGTAAAATATCTAGGAGTAGCTATCCAGAGCGACCTTAAGTGGAATGACCACATAAAACAAATAGTGAGAACATCAGATGCCAAACTGAGATTCATGGAAAGAATCTTAAGGAAATGTAACTCATCCACGAAGAATGTGGCTTAAAGGCGTATGTTTGACCGATTATTGAGTACTGTTCATCTATTTATGATCCCTACCAGGTAGAACTGATAGAAGAGATAGAGAAGATCCAACCAAGGGCGACGCGAGAGCATTACGGAGATGTTCAACAAACTCGATTGACAGACGTTGTGCATCACGGAGAGGTTTACTATTGAAATTTCGATAGAGCACTCTCTGGGAAGAGTTGGACAGCGTTATGACCATGAGGAGAAAATTCGAGAAATTAGGGCCAATACAAAGGATTACCGACAATCATTCTTTCCATGCGCTATGGTTGAGGGCAACAGGGCTCAGTTAATGGTACAAAAGTACCCTCCGCCACATACCATTTGATGGCTTGCGGAGTATGATATAGATGTAGATGAACCTGTTACGTTCGCAACTACTGGTGCTCCACCAATGCGCCGCACTCTCGACTTTGAAGGATACGTCTTTCGTCGCGTGGAAGAGAAGCTGACGGCGAATCCTCGATATATTGCTCATGCAATGGAGTCCTGTAGAACACGCAGCGCTTATTGTCTCTGCTGTCTGAGTACCGTGGAGTGGAACATCTGAAAGTGATCCTTCATACTTATTTTACTTCCAAAGAGCTTATTTTACTTCCAAAGAGTACATTACTGGACAGGATTCCCTTATCAAAAGTTACTAAGTCCCCTCTACAATACCTAGAAGAACGTAATCCGAATTGTGGAACAACCTGTATATTTTCCCGACACTCCGATTACAATCAGTAGTCTTCTGTCTACTCTTTACCGACTCAAACACAGAACTACAGCCATCAAACAACCTCTCTCTCTCTCTCTCTCTCACACACACACACACACACACACACACAAGCAAACTTTTTTCTCCAAAGTGGGTCAGTGACTTTACTGTTTGACACACATCAAGAGATGCACACACACACTCACTAGACGTACGGTAGACTAGGGGATCTCAAATTGATTCCAAATTTCTAGATTTCTAACTTTTTACACCGTTCCTCAAAAGCGAATTCTAATCACATTGCGTGTCTACGGAGTATCGTCTCAGTTGTGCGACTGGATTCGCGATTTCCTGTCAGAAAGGTCACAGTAGGTAGTAATCGACGTAAAATCGTCGAGTAAAACAGAAATGAAGTCCGACGTCCCCCAAGGAAGTTTTATATGCCCCCTTCTGTTGGTAATCAATACAAACAGATTTAGAAGACAATCTGAGAAACCCTCTTACAATGTTCGCAATTTATGCTCTCATTTGTAGCCTAATGAAGTCATCAAAACATCACAACCAATTGCAAAATGACTCAGACACGATATGTGTATGGTGAGACAAGTGACACTTGTCTCTTAACAAGGAAAAGTGTGAGGTCACCCACATTAGTCAGAAAATAAATCGGGTAAATTTCGGTTACACGATAAGTCACTCAAATTTCAAGGCTGTCAATTCAGCTAAACACCTAGGAATTACAATTACTAACAACTTAAATTCAACCAATCACATAGATAATGTTGTGGAGAAGGCGAACCAAAGACTGCGTTTTATTGGTAAAAGAGTTTCAAGATGCAGCTTGTTTATTAAAGAGTGCCTACTCTATGCATCTTCGTCCTGCCAGCGTTTTGCTGTGCTGTATGGGGTCCTTATCAGATAAAATTGACGGGAGTCATCGAAAAATTCCAAAGAAGAACAGCTCGTTTCGTATTATCGCGAAAGGGGAAAAAGTGTCACGGACATGATCAGCGAGGTGGGGTGGCAATCCCGTTAAAAACAAATGATTTGTACGTTGCGGAGAAATTTTTTCACAGAATTCATTAGCAACTCTCGCTCTAAAAGCGAAATTATTTTACTGTCAGCAACCTACACAGGGAGAAACGATCATCGTAATAAAATAAGAGAAATCGGAGCTCGTACAGTATGATTTAAGAGTTAATTTTTCCCACGCGCTGTTGGAGAGTGGAACGGTAGAGCAATAGTCTCAAAGTGATTCGAAGAAACCTCTGCCAGCTACGTGTGAATTTCAGAGTAATGATGTGGATGAAGATATTTTAATTCCAGAATATTTTAATCAGGAGGATAGTAAAATTACAAACCGCACTGTCGAGCTGCGTGTCCTCGGGAAATACTTGTACAATGATGAACGAAAACATCACAACCAGAGCGGTAATAAACGTCGCCTGGTGATGCGGACGAGGAAAGTACACTGCCTGACAAAAGACAGTGAAGCACGCGGAAGGGGGGGAGGAAACGGGGTGAAACTTAAGTCAATGATGGGGTATGTGATATTTGCCAGTGATTACAAAATCAAGCTAAATTTACAAGGAAATTACCAATATAAGCTCACTTAATATGTTGAACCCTCTCTGTCGCGGATGTATGCACTGATTCGATTGGGAAAGGTGTCAGAAAGCCGTTGTATCCTCTTCTGAGACAAGCTGAGGTAACTAGTCCTTGATATCACAGATTCTGGCACTGGGACAGAATTGACATGGGAACTGACTCCAAAGATGTTCTATCGGTGACTGATCTGGGGATCTTGCTGACCACGAGAGTACATCAGTATCGCGCGACATTTCATAGAGACACGTTCCATCTGTGGACGACCTTGTCCTGCTGAAAAATGGCACCACGGCTCTGCCCTAAGAAAGTAACACAAGAGGATGCAAGATGTCCGTGATGTAGCGCTGTACCGTCAGAGTTCTCTTAATTACTACCAGCAGTAAAATGAAATCATACTTGATGGCTTCCCATGACGCTATGAGCACATAGCTGCGCCTCTCCAAAACACCAGAAGGATCGGACCTCTCCCCAACTCCCTGTCATGCTCGGTGACGGTGATCATCTGGGGTAAGGCAGAGCCGTGACTGATCACTGGAATCCCTGCGACACCATTCATCAGTAGTCTATGCTTCTCGGTTACAGCACCTCTCCAAATGCTGCTGTTTGTGTTCTGTTCACGGCAGCCTACGCGTGAGACGGTAATTCCCCAGTCCGGCTCTTGCTGTTCTCCGGCCAATAGTACGAAATGACCGGTATCTCTTTGCCGTACACAGTGATCACTCGACATCTGATGTTGTTCACACCCTTTACGCACTCCAACAGGCCTGCGAACAACATTAAACACAAACAACACTTACGCACTCCGGTGGCTTTTCTACCTGTCATAGAGAACTGAAACTATATTCATTTACATACCCGACAATGGTGTGTACGTGTACAAATTTACATTAACACCCGCCCACGTATTCTGGATGCTTTACTTATTTTGTCGGGAAGTGTATGAGGGCGTGCTGAAATGTACGGCCTCAGAAAATTTCATGTGAAAACTCTTCACGCTTTCTAAATAGAACAAACGTTATTAACATTCGAAACCTTTATTCTTCATGTGTACATATTTATTTCTCAGCATAGTCCCCCTGCCGACGAACACATGTCTCCCAACGAGGGACCAATTTGTTGATACCGCCTATCTCAAATGTTTGACTTAGCTGAGAGAGCTACAACCTCACCTCTGCTTGCAACGCTTCATCACTATCAAAGTTGACTCCTCGAAGGAGTTTTTTTAACTTTTGGGTACGAATGAAAATCGGATGGGGCCAAGTCGGGACTGTATGGAAGATGACCGTTGAAAGTGAACCTAAAGGCGTCTTTCTGTTGCAGATGCTGCAGCGCTCGTGTGTTGTCTGGAATTGTCATCTTGAAGGAGAGAGGGCGCCATAAAGAATTCGAAATTAGAGTACAGCACGCTGTTTCGCACACACTGTCATGTTAAACGCTGCAGTTCGGAGCATTCTAGCCTCAGAGGGCTGCCAATGTGTAGACGTGAAGAATATAGACGTAGAATGTAAATAACGTTTGTTTTATTTTAAAAGCTTTTAGAGTTTTCACATAAAATATTCGGAGGCGTTACTTTTCAGCACGCTCTCGTATATAAGAGGAGCGGAGAGAGGACTGCATAATCATTCCAGCGACTATATGGGCCGCCACTGGGGAAATCCACGTACATAAGTGACTTTGACAAAGGCCCGGAGACTGAGGTCAAGGTTCTTGGAAACGGGAAGGCGGGTCGGATTTTCGTGTGCTATTGTCGATAACGTCTATGAAAAGTGGTTGGAGACGACAAAATGTAGGACGTCCACGCCTCATCACAGAACGTGAAGGCAGGAGGCTTGCCCGCTCTGTTAAGTTCGATAGGCGACGATGTGTGGCAATCTGACGACAGAGTACAATGCTGGTGCAGGCACAACTGTTTCGGAGCAGACCGTTGAGTGCATGTTATTGGATCAGGGGCTTTGCAGGGAGCCCATGTTCACCCAACGACATTGTCAATTACAATTGGAGTGAGCACGATGTCATCAAGATAGGACCATGGATCGTTGTGAGCGGGTCGACTGATCGTACGAATCATATTTGTTACACCATACCAACTGTCGTGTCCGGATACGTCGTTATTCAGGCGAACGGCATACCGAAAAAAGCGACTCCCAGGTATACAGGCCCTTGGGAGCAGTAGTATGCTAGGGAGACGACGACAACGACGACGACGACACCTACCTAGTAATCAAAGGCAACATGGCAGCTGTGGACTACGTGAACGTTATTATGGATCACCTGCATCCCTTCATTCCCGACACCTATCCATACGTCGATGCCATCTTCCAGCAGGGTAACTGTGCACCTCACAAGGCCAGAATGACGCTACAGATGTTTGAAGAGCCTAATAATAAATTTACTTAGATGTCTTGGTCACCAAATTCGCCTATTCTGCAACCGATGGCATAAATCTGGACGCTAATGGGCGCTAGCTCTAGACCAATAAGTCACCCGCCCATAACTGTCTGGTGCGTGCGTAGATATCTGGTATTACATACCTCTGCAAAACTGCCAACGACTTTACCGAATCCACGCCACGCACAGCCGCTGCTACTCAAATGGCTCTGAGCCTCTGAGCACTATTGGACTTAACATCTGAGGTCATCAGTCTCCTAGAACTTAGAACTACTTAAACCTAAACAAACTAAGGACATCACACACATCCATGTCAAAGGCAGGATTCGAACCTGCGACCGAAGCGGTCGCGCGGTTCCAGACTGAAGCGCGCTCGGTCACAACGGCCGGCGCCGCTGCTATATTGCGTTTCAAATGTAGGCAAACAATCAACTAATCAGGTGGCCATAATGTTTTGGCTCATCAGTTTACGAGAAGGCGAAACACCTTTCGCATCAAGAAGAAAGTAATTATCAAGGTGAAAAAAGTCAAATGCTGGCAGTTGTGAATATTATAGAACCACCAGTTTAGTAAGTCATGGTTGTAAAAAGCGACATTAACTATTTACAGGAAAACGGAAATAAATATTAGAAACCGACCTCGAGGAAGGTTAGTTTTGAGTCCTAAGAAAGAAGGGTCACGTGAGGCAATACTGACATGTATCTGACACTAGACGTATCTGAAACGAAGCCAGCCTACGTTTATAACATTTATATATTCAGGAGAAACTTTTGACGATGTTACTTGGGATATACTCGTTGATAATCAGGAGGTAATAGGCGGAAAGCTGACAACAACTTGTACAGAAATCAGACTGCTGACATAAAAGCCGAAATATATGAAATAACAGTTGTAGTTGAGAAGGGAGTATGGCAGGATTGTAGCCCGTTCTCCATGTTATTCGACAGTTACACTGCGCGAGCCGTAAAAGAAACGGAAGACAAATTTGGAAAGAGAATTAAAATTCAGGTAGAAGAAATTAAAACCTTGGGATTTGCCCGATGACACTGTAATTTTGTAAGTAACGCCAAAGGACATGGAGGAGTAGTTAAACGAAACGGATAATGTCTTAAAAGAAAGATACAAGATGAACGACAACAAAGCAAGACAAGGGTAATTGAATGTAGCCTAATTAAATCAGGCGTTGCTCACGGAATTCGATTAAGCAGTGAACGTTAAAAACAGCAGATGCATTTTGAACAAAAAAAAAGTGGGTAATAACAAGAAAAGCTTTTACGAAAAACAGAAACGTTTTAACATCGAATGCAACAAATCCATGTTGGCTTATGTTAAAAGTTGAAACTTCCTGTAATTAGATATAAGAAGAAGCGATCCGTAATTGCTTTGGAGAAAATTTGGCCAAGATCGCATTTAGTTCCATTTATTTCTGGTTACAGATTTCAGCGATTAAGACTGTCATCTTCTGATCTGTAAAGTGACACATTTACATAGAGCACATGTACGACAATTATTTCTATTTTGTCATTACATATGAGGACATGGAAATTCTACATTTTCATAGCTTTAAAAACTTACTGTTTTACGTCCTGTTCCATTACGACTGTATCACACTGCATGCTGACATTATAGTGGATATTATGTAGCACATTCCACACAGGTTAATTAAAAATAAAAACCGATTTTCACAACTCAAACCAATGCACTTAAAAAGTACTTTGTGTAACTAAGGATGTGCACGCACATAACATTCCACTGATGCTCGTCAGATGTTGAATTGCGCAATAGAGCAAATTTCTCCACTTGTTTACCTTTGAATGACGAGTTGAATACATCATGGATCTACATTCTTTGATCTACAGGCTTTGATCCACAATGTATTTAACTCGTCATGTAAACGTAAATAAGTGCTCAAATGTGCAATACTGCGCAGTTTAACATCTAACACGCATCAGTGGAATGTTATGTCTATGGACATCCTCAGTTACACAAGGAGCTTTTTAGCTGTACTGTTTCTTCTTGTGAAAACCGGTTTTTTATTTTTAACAAACCGGTGTGGAATGTGCTACATAATATCCGCTAGAATGTCAACATGATAGTGTGAAACAGTCATAATGAAATAGGACGTATAACAACAAGCTTTTTAAAGGTATGAAAACGTAGGATTTCTATTTCGTGTAATGGCACTCATATATGATGACTGTACATGTGATCTAGGTAAATGCATCACTTTACAGATCAGAAGTTAACAGTCTTAACTGCTGAAACTATAATTAGAAATAAATAGTACTGAATGCGAGACCTTAGCTAGTAAATTTTCTCCTAATGTTAAAACAACTGATCGGATTAACCGTTCAGACTGTTGCCTCTGCAACTATTGAAAAAGCTGATGCTTCTTTTCATGAACTGTGTGTGAACTTGATCTCTCCACAGATACCCCTCCGACGTGTGTACACTTACGGTTCGGCTATCTGTATAAATGAGGAACACAGGCCACCCTGCTACGTCCAGGTTCATGATGCTAAGATATCATAAATCCTAATTCTAAGTTTCCTTTAATTTACGTCTATGGTCACAAACTTTTTGTTAACAGATTTGTTTAACATTGAACGATGCCACTATGGCTGCAGTACATGAGGACTTTGTTTTTAAAAAAAAACAGATCTGATTATGGTCATTACAGACCGAAACCGGTAATCAGTTAACAAAAAGTTTGTGACCATAGACGTAAATTAAAGGTAACTTATTGTATATACGGGTCACTGTTTTATTTGCGACAATGTCGCAGCTTGTGAATCCTAATTTTGTTTCGTATCGAACCTGGTTATCCACATATAGTAAGTAAGAATGCTGGTCAGTGTTTTAAGTCTAATCGACGAAACTCTATCTCATTTAGAGAGAAAACAGACGAAGACCTAATCTGTTGTCTTGTTACGGCTCCATGTCGAAGTCTAAGGAGCCACTGAACAGTAAAATCACGAACGCCGGACAGAAATTAGGCTCCTTTTCTCTCGAATACGAGTTCAGCTTTGAACCAGTGTACCAGCTGTTTTGGTTGCTTCGAAGATATCTGACTGCATGCTGCCAGGGAGCTTGGCACTTGAACCAGAAGAACCATTTACAAATGGGGCTGTATACATTAATCTATCTTCCCGGTAATAATATGTTGAACGTTTAAAAGTACGATTATAGCTACTAAAGTCACCTATAATCAGTTTACACACACGTAGTTACTGTTTTAGATTTCTGTCTAAACGTTAACTCTGCAGATTCCAGAATGGCGTGATAATTTCCTATATTTCACGCAAAGAGCAAGACTATGATTTCGTCCGAAGAGCGGAGTGCCAAAGCAAGTTTGGTACTCTGCAACGCAACCACAAGAAAATATAGTCGCTGCAGGCTGCATCGTCGCATGAGCGGTACCGGCCTAGCGACGCCCACATACATTTCGGCACGCCGCCATAACGGCCGGTCTACTTAGGACTGAGGACGGGACCGCTCTATCTCAATCCGCGAACATCGAGTAAGAACGACAGTAGCGTCTTCAATAGACCAGCAATGTAATCGATGTCTTAGGTAGAACTATTAGTGAAAGTTATTGTTAACTGTACTCTAAGTGAGAGACCTCAATTTTGTCTGCAAGAAGTCATACATCGATGTTCAGAGATAGTTGCAAATACTCGTGACACTCCTGTGGAAATGCATTGTACAAAGTTAAGTAATTAATCTTATCTATATTGCAATAAAATGAACTAATTTTTGTGTGTTGTAGTGTTTACTTGGTCTCCTCTCGGAGCAAAACCGATGAACCACCGTTGTACTTGCCGACTTTATTTTCATCCTGCACAAGAAAAACTTCTTTGTTTGCCAGGAAAATATCTAAGGTTTCACGAACATACGAACAAACTTTGACGGCTGATAGGTCATACATAAGAGACCACATTTTCTGTAGAGACATTTTCTTTTTGATCCAACGTTAATCAGTCATGCGCTTGAGGTGGATCGGCCATGGTACGCAACACATCATAACCTGATCATGGATAGTTAGTGTTCCTTTACAAATCACTTAGTGTACCTTACCAGTTGTTGTTTGCGTATGAGGTATTGCATCGAACACGGGCTATGAATTGTTTGAAATCATATCACTATGCAATGGTGAGACATCGATTTCGTAAAAGAAGACAACCACATTATAGTATCCCTGCTTAAAATTAATCGAAACCTTCGAGAAAAAGAGAAGTCTTCGTCTTGAGCAATTAGCTTGTAAGACGACTGTTGTGAGAAGACCGGATCTGAGAGTACGATGACCACCCGATATCGTACGCCATATGGAATTAATGCGGTAATTTATCCGACAAAATGTTAACTGTGATAATATGAGGCACAGCATTCACGTAATATGCACCATCATACGCTAATATAACGTCACAGAGTGAGTGCGGAAAGAACATGGCAGAGCAAGGAGCCAGTTATTCTGTTTCTGGCGCCGTAATGGCCATTTTGTGATGTTACAGTGACGTATTTTATTTTCTGCCGCTATTTCGTTGTTATTTTATTGAAAGTACTGGACACGTGGGCTTGGGAGGAAGGCTTCGTGCTTCCACACTGGGAATGTGCATTACATGTGTAGTCTCAGTGTCCTGTTGTCGGTGGAAGGCTGTCAGTAAATCTAATTAGGACAGATGAGCCTCCCCATGGAGAGGTGCAGTTTTCATGAAGTGAGGCTGTGTTTTGTGTTCCGTCTGCCATGCGACAGGTCTCTGGTTCTCATGCGATGTAAACCATAAGATGAATGTAGATTATAAATGACGATGTAGTCGTAAATAACTGTGACGACTCTGATATACTATCAAAATTTTTACGAATTCTTGAAGTGTTTGACAGTCATCTAAATTGAAATCTATCTGTATCTACATATACACACATCAAAAAAAGTTTTGCATCACCTCCGTTCCGAGAGTTTCGGAGCCTGTACAGAAAATTGGAATACAGATCAACATAAACATCATTTCCACCCTTTTTATTGCTTATGAAAACCACACATTGCGTGTTGTACCATACAGCGAGACCTTCAGAGGTGGTGGTACAGATTGCTGTACACACAAGATGAATGCTTCGACAATATGCTGCCGATATGGTTGCACCATCGGTCAAAGGATGGCATTCACGTATCGTACAGCCATTATGGCGCCTTCCATGACAACCAGCGGCGTACCTCGACCTCACATAATGTCACTCCAAAACAGCAGGGAACCTCCAACTTGCTGCACTCACTGGACAGTGTGTCTAAGGCGTTCAGCCTGGCCGGGTTGCCTACAAACACGTCTCCGACGACTGTCTGGATGCCAATTCTGACCGGTCCATTCGGCATGTTGTTGGGCCCATCTGTACCGCGCTGCATGCTGTTGTGGATGCAAAGATGGAACTCGCCATGGACGTCGGGAGTGAAGTTGCGCGTCATGCAGCCTATTGCACACAGTTTTTGTCGTAACACGACTTCTTGTGGCTGCACGAGAAGCATTATTCAACATGGTGGCGTTGTTGTCGGGGTTCGTCCGAGCCATAATCCGTAGGTAGCGGTCATCCACTGCAGTAGTAGCCCTTGGGCGGCCTGAGCGAGGCATGTCATCGACAGTTCCTGTTTCTCTGTATCTCCTCCATGTCAGAACAACAGCGCTTTGGTTCACTCCGAGACGCCTTGACACTTCCCTTGTTGAGAGCCTTTCCTGGCACAAAGTAACAATGCGGACATGATCAAACCGCGGTATTGACCGTCTAGGCAAGGTTGAACTACAGACAACACGAGTGATGTACCTCCTTCCTGGTGGAATGACTGGAACTGATCAGCTGTCGGACCCCCTCCATCTACTAGGCGCTGCTCATGCATGGTTGTTTACATCTTTGGCCGGTTTTAGTCACATCTCTGAACAGTCAAAGGGACTAAGTATGTGATACAATATCCACAGTCAACGTCTATGTCCAGGAGTTCTGGGAACGAGGGTGATGCAAAACTTTTTTTGATGTGTGTATAACAACAGTGTTTTGTGTAAGAGTGAGAATAACTCTGGAACCCCTGGGGCAGTTTCGACAAAACATGGTGGTGTTCAACGTGTCGTGGATTCATTAAAATGTACCCCTGTGCCCACCGGCGTAAGGAATGAAGCACCCTTTGAAGTATGCCCGGTTGTTGTTGTATCTGCTGGCGCGAACTGAGGACGCGAGCCTGTAGTGCTCGCACGTCGTTGATAAGCGTGGCGTAGACCAAGTCCTTCAAGTGTACCCCTAAACAAAAGTCTATGAGATTGATGTCTCAATGTTTGGGTAACGAGCTGGCCACGGTGTGCTCCCCACTCGCGGGCGTAGCTCTGGGTAAAAATCTAGTCCAGGGCTTGCCAACGTGCGGTCCGCGGACCCCTTTCTAGGGGGTCCGCGGCCACCTTTCACCAAATCGAGTAAAATAATGAGTAAAATTACTGAAAAAAATGCGAAAATCAAATTCATCACTATCTTTTTTTCGTGTGAAAAACATGTGCACTTTTACTTCAGGTCGTATTCCCAAGCAGCCTTTGCGGTTCGTAAGTGAGAACACATACACAGTTTAGTGTCGGAGAATGCGGCTTCTCTGATCGGCTGTTTCACAACATACGGGGGTCGTATGTGCGCCGACTCACGGCGCTAGATGCGCTGGAACTTTTACGTACGCGCGGAGCGTGCTTTGTCGACCAATCACAGCGCTAGCTGGCACGTATGCGGCCCCAGGCATCATTAAATGTTAAACTTGCTTTGTCAGTGCACATTCTATTTCATAAGTCGATTTTTGACCAGTTTATTACTTCTAACATGGATCGGTGGCTGAAGTCAGGATCATTGAAGAAGGGTGCAGTTTCTCCATCGCATTCACAACAAGGGAAGTTTCCAGTTGAAATGAAAGAGGAGGGAGGACGACCAAAGGAAGAACAATCACAAGAAGCTCCACAACCGGATTTATTATGTGAAAATGCTATAAGTACTCCATTGGTTGCAATATCCTGTGGAAGTGGAATAACCAAGAAGCGTAAGTATGACGAAAGCTATTTAGAAATGAGCTTCATGGAGACAAAGGAGGGTAAAGTTCAGTGTGTAATTTGTGCGCGAGTCCTTCCGAACAATTCAGTGGTTCCAGTTAAATTGCGCAATCATTTTGAAGGTACTCACCCGGATTTCCAGGCTAAAGACATCGATTTTTTCAAAAGAAAGAGTGCTGAACTAGCTGCTTCTCAGCATTGCATGAAAATTCATGCAAAAACAGTTAATGAAAATTCATTAAAAGCTTCTTTCTTGGTTAGTTATCGAGTGGCAAAAACAGGCAAAGCTCATACCATTGCAGAAAACCTCATAAAGCCGTGTGTTAATGATATTGTTTCTTGCATGCTAGACGAAAAGGCAGTCAAGTTTGTATCTTCGGTGCCATTATCAAACAATACTGTCAAGAGACGCATTGTTGACACGTCAAATGATGTGAAAGACACTCTTGTTTCTCGCATGCAACACAATTCATTTTCTCTGCAGATGATGAATTCACTGATGTTGCACGATTAGCGATTTTATTGGCTTTTGGCCATTATGAATATTCAGGATGTTTTGAGGAGGACCTCTTATTGTGCAGACCACTACCTGCCAACACAACAGGTGCTGAAATATTCCGTCTATTGGATTCACAGCCGCGCAGTCTAATTGCACCATGTCGTCGTGGATTGCGCGACCGCTCCCGCCGGAGGTTCGAGTCCTCACTCGGACGCGTGTGTGTGTGTGTGTGTGTGTGTGTGTGTGTGTGTGTGTGTTCTCCTTAGCTGAAGTTAAACTTAGGTTAATAGTGTGTAAGACTAGGGACTGATGACCTCAGCAGTAAGTGCCATAGACTTTACGTACATTTGAACATTTTTCTTCGGATTTCACGAAAAACCACGCGCGCGCACACACACACACACACACACACACACACACACACACACAGTGGAAGTGAACAGACCACACGCGGCAGCTTGTCAACAGCGAACAGTTTGGATGTGACGTTGATTGCTCTTGGAGGAAGGCAGCTCCAACATGTGAAATGTCAATTACTAAATAATTTTAATCAGGCTAAAGCGTGTTGAACAAAGGGGGTAAATGCACTTTTAAGCGTCTGGATACAGTGGGAATTCAAATTGGATCGTTAATTTCAAGTTGTTTTCATTCATGTCTAAACTGAAGACCATTGATACTTCGGGGGACGGGGGGGGGGGGGGCGGGGGGGGTGGGGGGGGGGATCATCGGGATATTGGCACTTGCATTAAGAAGCTTTCAGTTCCCATGGGTTTTGCTCTGAAATTTAAAGTTACTGTGCTCTTGACTGACTAGGGGTCCGCCATGGATTTTCGACTGAAGAAGGGGTCCGCCAGCTGAAAAGGTTGGGAAGCCCTGATCTAGTCTATAATGATAATACATATTTTAATGAAGATTTCACATTAACGCAACACGAAATTCATTGAATTATGAAATTTAGCAATGTTTGTATTGACGACTTCATTATAGCAAAGTTATTCAACTTATCCAGAAGTAATAGTAAAATCCATTTAGCCTCCTGATAACATTTAGGAGATGACAAAAGTTTAAAATCATTTGACTCAGTAAGGGAGATACGAACACGATACTGCATACCGTATATTAACTGGGATTCTCCTCAACTGAATCAGATAAATTCCTCAAAACTACGAGAAGTTAGTTCCCTGTCAATCGAATGTTTCATCTGGAATCAGAAATTCACCATACCGCTACATCATCTACCGATTAAAAAAAAAAAACTGTATCACTTTTGCCAATACTTCTGTGATCTGGAATCCAGACTTTAAAAACTGTAAAGATTAAACAGTCGTTCCAGGAAGAACGTCGATGGGATTGAAGGTAATTAAGATAACGTTGCGATATTCTAAAAAACGTAACGAACAGTTACCTAATGACTTCTTTTAAGGAACAATAGGCGAACTATGGCTTACAATCCGAAATTTACGACATACACATATGATTCGGCAAAGTACATAGCCGCGGAAGTTCCTAAATTTATTCAATTTATTAGAGAAATCGTACTTGAAAATAAATCGAAAAGATCTGCAATAGCCAAAGGATAACTAAAATGGAAAGAGCAGGTAATGATAGATATATGAGATAGAAGAACTATTCTGCTGAGAGTCCAATGTATATGGAAGGCACCACTTCTTTATCTCTACTAAATGACGGAAGACGTTAATAGCATTCTACTATTTGTGGTACAAGAAATCAACAGTACCTGTATAGACAAAAATCATTAAAGTCTAGGAAGAAGCAATACTCAATAATCAGAGATAGTGTAAATTAGAAAATTGTTTAGAAATAAAGTACTGAATTTAGAGCGAAGTCAAAATAGGAGAAATAATATGCAGGAGGAAGGACGGAAGTATTACCATGATCAGTTAATTATTTACATTGGATCCTTTTTTCCGGTTTTAAAGCCCCACTGGAATTCTTGAAGGTATGAAACTATTAAATGGCAGTTTTCAGTCTGATGCGTTTGGTATGCCACAAAGACAGGGACTCGAGACACGTATGGCTTCCGTAATTGACCAGAATCGTTGGAGCGCACGTTTCTTGTAACTAATTTTGTCCGGACGGCTTTGAAGCGACATTCATGACTTTCTATACGTGCAGCACAGCCTGGGTCGGCGAAGTGACAGCGGATGTGTCACATAGCGGCGAGTTTTCGGAGAATTTCTTGGAAGCGTTGCCACTGTTGCGTTCCGCTGCCTCGTGTTTCTCGCGCAGTGCAACGGCTTTCCGTCTATTTACGGTTCTAAGACCTACAAAGATGACGGTTCTCCTTCTCGTATGAAAAACACATGCTAACAGCTCTGACGTCAGTTCTACAGCGGCACCCTATCGTCAGCTAACTGTACTGTCTCTGGCCATTCGTCGTGTCACGGCGTTAAGAACTTTAAAAAGCTTTCTACGGAGATTTGCGCAATTGACACGCTAGCGAAATGTGTCTTTCACGCCCTATACCAACTTTCGTGAAGAGTGGCAGCTGTATTTTAAAAATTACTATTTTATTAACAAACGTGCTGTTCGGTGAGGAATTAGCCAAAATCTCCAAATAAAATGCACACTGGAAAATACGCAGACCGCTGTGTCAGATGAGGTGATAAGTGTTATGGAGTTAAAGATTAAAGTTTCTTAGTTCAGTGTTTCGAGCAACTTTCAGTCATTAATGTTGGTGACATTCATGTGTGTCAGCCCGCTGTCGACTTGTTTTCATTTCGTGTCAGCAGCAACACGTTCAAGAGTTACGTGTAAATTTCAACTCATCTGACGCTTAGAAGCTTCTCACACGTATGTAATAGCTGCATTATTTTCAGCTCCTAGTAAGGTCTCCAATTAAGAAGGAAGACGATTTTATTACAGTTTAGGCATCATGCTTGATCGCACAGCCAAATGTGGTAAAACTATACCGAACTTCCCCAAAATTTACTTTAACTTACAGACTACAGAGAAGTGTTGGGTGCTTGAAATAGCTACATAACTTCTGAAAAACCATCTGAAGATGAACCCGAAAAGGTTCGAAAACCAGTTCATGGTATGAATTAACAATTATTTCAAAAACGTGACTGGTTTCTCTTTTACAGGGTGGCAATTATTGAACTATATGAAATAAAATCGTCACAGCTTCTGAACGGTTTCCTTTAGTACGTTCAAACTACACGGTTGGCCGCATGGCATGAAGAGAATTAGTATCCGCAGTGTGGCTTGATTTAGTGGCGAAGGCCACTTTCATTTGGATGAGTTCGTCAATAAGCAAAACTGGCGCATTTGGGGGACTGAGAATCTGCATTTCACGATCCAGAAGTCTTTTCACCCTCAACGGATGACTATGTGGTGTGCGATGTCCAGTCACGGAATAATCAGTGCGATATTCTTTGATGGCACGGTGATTACCGAACCGTACGTGAAGGTTCTTGAAGATGATTTCATCCCCATTATCCAAAGTGACTTGATTTCGACTATATTCGGTTCATGCAAGATGGAGTTCGACGAGTGTTTGATGTCCTGGGGGAGCGCTTTGAGGACGGCTTTCTGGCTCTAGGGTACACAGAGGCCACTGGCATGGGCCTCGATTGGCCGCCATATTCTCCAGATCTGAACACTGCGACTGCTTTTTGTGGGGCTATCTTAAAGACAAGGAAAACAGCAATAACCCATAACTATTGTTGTGCTGAAAACAGCCACTCAGGAGGCCGTTGACAGCATCGATGATCCGACACTTCAGCGAGTCATGCAGAATTTCGCTTTTCGTCTGCGCCACATCATCGACAATGATGGCATGCATATCGAACATGTCATAAGCTAAATCCGATTATCTGTAATGACGTTTACATGTTGAGTAAAGTGTGTGCACGGCGTAGTTTGTAACTAATTTACGTTTTTCTCATGTAGTTCAAAAATTCTCACCCTGTATGAATTTATGACAGAAGAAATATTTTACAAATTGTTGATCGCGTCTGTTGTCAATGGCCGTCCGGTGTGGCCGAGCGGTTCTAAGCGCTCCAGTCTGGAACCGCGCGACCGCTGAGGTCGCAGGTTCGAATCGCCTCGGGCATGGATGTGTGTGATGTCCGTAGGTTAGATGGGTTTAAGTAGTTCTAAGTCCTAGGGGACTGATGACCTCAGATGTTAAGTCCCATAGTGCTCAGAGCCATTTGAACCATTTTTGTTGTCAATACCTACATTCTGTTTACTGATATCACCAGAAGACTGTCAAATTGCTGCAGTTTCTTGTTCCGCTTCCTGAAAAAAATGATGGCAACTGTCATGTGAAACGAAAGAAGAGCGGAGGTACGCCATCGAAGATAGTAAACCTTACGATGTATGTAATAACCGGTTGTCCATCGAGGGTAGTACAAGCAGACACTGTTCTACATGGGCAACAACTGAGAATGAAAAAAGAGCCAAAACGATTTGTACAATGAGCCAGATACCATTGTGTAAACAACGTTTTACACCCGGTCACACACAAACATGATGAAAGTTATATTTTCATACACTGTTTGTATTTGTTTTTCAAAGTAGTGTATGCACTAACCGATGTTTTCTTTCACGTTAGAGCTGGAACATCAATGGGACGTGGCGTCCCACCCGGCAGTAACATTGGCAGACATTTCCCACATCCCTGATATTAACCCCACCCTCCAATTCTCCGTGTGACTATAACCAATAACTAAACTAAACAAAGACTACCCCATGTGTATGCAATGAAAAGAACTAAACAAAAACACTAAAGCTATGTAGTCTAGGGGTTAAGAAAGCTCACGTATGGAAATTTGTGCTATGTTCCTATGGGACCAAACTGCTCATTGGTCCCTAGGCTTACAACTACTTAACCTAATTTAAACTAACTTAACGCTAGGGACCACACACACACACACACACACACACACACACACACACAGACACACACACGAGGGAGGACTCGAACCTCCGACGGGGGGAGCTGCGCGAACCGGCAAGGCGCCCAAGACCGCGCGGCTACCCCGCGCGGCAGAGCTCATGAAACTTCAGTGTAAAACGACAGGCGTGGGCAGCTGGTTTTTTACTTCAAATATGTGTATCACTTCTTCCTTTCCTTCACTTCCCTTAGGAATGTTTTGGTCGATAAAGTATACTGAGCACTGAGTATCAGCAAATCACATTCTGACATACCTGTATCAGGAAAGTTAGCCGAAAATGTTATCATCTTGGCCATCGCTGCTTCGAAGCAAAGAACTTTTTACATTATTTCATCCGTTATGACTTGAAACAGCATGGTTGTTTTCTGAAGTGTAAGTGAGGAAGAAGCTGCAACCAGGCACGTTATTTTTAATTAATAACTCATTTTTTCCGTAACCAGTTTCAGGCTTAGGCCCGTCATCAGACGGCACCAAAATGTCTAGTACAAATATCATATTTTTCTTCTTATATTACAGGATGTAGATGTGAAATATGTATGGCGCAGAAATCAGGGTGTTCCAAAGAGCCGGCCAGGGTGGCCGAGCGGTTCTAGGCGCTACAGTCTGGAACCGCGCGACCGCTACGGTCGCAGGTTCGAATCCTGCCTCGGACATGGAAGTGTGTGATGTCCTTAGGTTAGTTAGGTTTAAGTAGTTCTAAGTTCCAGGGGACTAATGACCTCAGAAGTTGAGTCCCATAGTTCTCAGAGCCATTTGTTCCAAAGAAAATGTGCGATGCAACACTGTGGGTATAATTGAAGTGATTATTCAAAGCTAGTCACCAGAGGCCTGAGCACAACATCCCACTGTTTCACGAGCCGAAGGATTCCCTATTCCCAGAATTCCTGTGGCTGTGACAGGGGCCAGTCCTCCACTGTGTCCTTCAGTCCGTAGTTCGAGTTGAAACGCAAATATTACACGTCCACACTTCTCACCTAAAGGAACAATGAGTCAGACCACAGCGGATTTAAACACTACTGAGCCCCTCTTAAATACGCTGCTTCCTTCCTCAATCTTGTCCTTCCCAAGAGCTGAATACGACCGTTAACCTCTACTTCAGACCTACGGGTCACACACTGCCCCACAAATAAAAAGGGGAAGCATCTAGAATGGGAAGAGACGAATGGAAACTTCATGGGTTGAGAGGATGTGTGATGCTGTGTCACTGATTAAAAATCGATTCAAATTTACAAACAACCTTGCAATAAGAGTCCACTCAGCAGTGTGACGTTGCACCCATTCTTTTCTGGATGCATCCACTGATTCGGTTATGAAGGGTCTCATAAAGCAGTTGTAACCGTTCCTGAGGCAAGCTACCCGACAACTATTGTAACTCCTCCTTGATATTCTGGACACTGGCTCAGGAACGGAGACGTCTGAGCTGGTGCCACATATCGGAGACAGATAGGGGGATCTTGCATACAACAAGGGTACCTCAGCATCAAGCAGACAGTTCACAGAGACAAGTACCACGTGTGGACGAGCATTCGTCTGTCGGAAAACGGCACCACGATACTATCGCATGTGAGGTAATACGTGAAGACGCTGTTATTACGTTAGGGATCGTTGTGCCCTCAGACTTCGCTCAAACATTGCGCCAGAAGTAACACCGCTGTGCCGCTCCAAAATATTCAAAGAATGAGACCTCACCAGATCGCTACCATATTCGCTGACGGTGGTCGTCAGGGGTAATGTGGAACCGCGATTCATCGCTCAACAAAATGCGATGCCATTCACCATCAGTCCACATTTCCCGTTCACAGCAGCATTCCATACACGTCTGTCTGTGGAAACTCCGTCAGGAGGTGATAGCTGTCTCCTTTGAGTACACGGCGTCTCCGTGTCCTTCACAGTGATCACTCAACATCTGATGTTGTTAAAAAATGGTTCAAATGGCTCTAAGTACTATGAGACTTAACATTGGTGGTCATAAGACTCCTAAACTTAGAACTATTTAAACCTAACTAACCTAAGGACATCACACAAATCCATGCCCGAGGCAGGATTCGAACCTGCGACCGTAGCTGCAGTGCGGTTCCAGACTGAAGCGCCTAGAACCGTTCGGCCACAACGGCCGGCTAATGTTGTTCATTCCCCTTATATACAATAGAAGGTCTAATAACAACACTAGACATTAACTGCTGCACTCTGGCGGTCATTCTACTCGTCGCAAAGAACTCTAATCATTTACACACCCGCCGAGAGTGTGTACGTGGCTGCGTCCGAGGATGGGCCTAGGCCTGAAACTAGTCACGCAATGTTGTAACTGGCCTTCAAAAACCACGCGTGCGATTTTCAAATTCTCTCGCTCGCTACGTACAAATTATTAGTCCTACAGAAAAACTGAATAGAACCTTTTTGTAGGAAATTTAATATAGTTAGGTTTTGTACTGGGATACGTTTTCGCTGAAGCCCGTAGTTTCCGCGCTATTGAAGAAAAGCGGGCAAAACCCTACAGACGCACCTCCACTCTCACATTCAGCCACCATCGGCCAGCATTTTTAGTATGTTGCTACTGGCGGCCTCCTACCACTATAAAAATATTTGCGACTGCGCGAATTAATTCCCACACTCGACGTTTTTTGTACATGCATCGACTGACATTATTACACCGCCTGCTTAGTTGAGCACTTACAAATTGTAAAACTGACATTTGTGTAAATTATACCTAACAATTTTGTGAATTTTAAGGGCATATAATAAACAATTACATCGCTGTATTTGTCAGGCCTTGTGACTACGAAAATACTATGATTGTAAGAGTGAAGTTTGGATCGAATTGTCTACGTAATCAATTCTAATGTCAAGTTTACAAAAGTAGTTTTCCTTTCATTACTCTCAAAGGCAAGTTTAAATTTATTTAATTGTATGGCTAGGGCCCCCAGTCGGGCAGGCCGTTCGCCGGGTGCCGGTCTTTCAATTTGACGCCACTTCGGCGACCTGCAGTCGATGAGGATGATAGGATGATGAGGACAGCACAACACCCAGTCCCTGGGCGGAGAAAATTCCCCGACCCAGCTGGGAATCAAACCCGGGCCTTGAGGTTTGAACATCCGTCACGCTGACCATTCAGCTACCGGGAGCGGACAAGGCACGTTTAAATTAATAATGTCAACGAAATAACCGATTATGCTGGTGGCGTAATATCCCAATCAACATGGACCCAGAGAAAAGTCGAATATCGGGAATAGTTTGTGTAGTCGAAAATGTTTGTACAGTGGTAGAAGGGGGTGCAACGAACGATATACTAGATATCCTGACTAGTAGGGATGAGCGTGCCAGTGGAAGTGCGTCTGAAGGTCACTTTTGTATGTTTTCCTTGGATAGCTCGAAAACCGTGGTCTTCAACGGAAACGTATCCGAGTACAAAATTTAACTACATTAAATTTCCTACAAAAGGCTCTTGTTCATTTTTTCTGTGGGACTAACAATTTTCAAGTAGCGAGCGAGAGAATAGGAAAATCTTACGGGTGATTTTTGAAGGCCAAATATAAGATAGCGGGTTACGCAAAACGACATCGGCAGGAGCAGCAAAATCACCCTGTATATGTGTAGATATCTTCATACCTTAAGAGTACCACATCGCCAGCACTCTTGCAAGAACCTAAAAGTTTTTACGTACAGTAATCCTGCTAAAACATTGATGCTGTTCTTACGGGGATCCCAAACGGAACAAATATTATTTGGTATTTACACTTTCTAAAATAATCCAGACTATAATGTCGTGCCGAATTAATTTCTTGGAAAAACCCAACGCTTTGTGGAACGAAACACCGAGTTCTCTCAGAAATTAATTCTATTACGGAATAATAGTCTGGAACATTTCAATAAGGGTGACATTTTCAACCGTAAAAATGTACATTTTACTATTTTACATTTTTTCATTCACGACCGAAAAACTAGTTAAGTTTCCAGAGTACCTACCACTCTTTTAGTTGTACAACGATGTGTTCAAACGCGCTGAGAAAGTCATACACGTTCCCAGCGTTGAGGAAGGTAGAATCTGTGTTTGTGAAAGGCAGCTTACGACGGCAGGTCCGCTCAATGAGGAGCCGTGACTGTACGTGCTGAATGCTGTCATAACGGAGGTGCTTTTTATGACTATGCGTCCCGCCCCCTCGCTATCCCGTGTGGATGTGCCGCCTGTAGGCGATCGAAATGTCTGTGAACCACCAGCTGCAACTGTGACGACGCCATCGTTACCACGCCCCAATGCCTCGGGCGCGGCAGCTGAAGCGCGGAAGGACCACAACATGCGTTCCGTAAGCTACGCGTAAATAATAAACGTGAAAGGATCTACTGCTGCACAGTTCACTAATATTCCGCATACATTGTCTGGTACGTTAACCACAGTTGGTCTCCGTAACCACGTATCTCAACATTTGCCGTTCCTGCGTTAATACCCGATAAATAAATTGGACAATCGTCTTCCGCGATGGACACATCTGTCAAAACTCTGAATCTGAAACTAATAGTACACGCTACGTCATCAATGTATAATGTGAATATCAGGAGTCCTGTTACACTTCTCTGAAGCACATTAAATATTTTACTTCTCTGCCTGTCAACAAATTTTTATTCAAAATGCTAACACCTGATTATATATCCCAGACAAACTCACTATCTTTGGTACGTCTATGCACGCCACAGAATGAAAATGTTTTATGAATATTTAAAAACGCAGAATCTATCTACATATCTATATTTATGGCGCTCTGGAAGCGTATGTGCAGAGTCCGAGTTGAATTTCATGTGCCTGATGTTTACGGAACTCATGCTGGTTTCCATAAGGAATGTGATTATGTTCCCGGTAGGGAATCGTATTTTAGAATGAAATATTTTTGGAAAACTCCTATTAATAGAGATTAATCAAATGGGGAAGTACTTCTGCTGCATATTTATTTATGAATGTGACCTGTGCTCTTTTGCAACCTCAGGGAACTGTTCCCAACTCAAGGGATCTTCGATAAATTGCGGTCAATACTAGGTAATTAGTTAAGGGCTACTACATCATTCAGTTTTGCAACGACATAGTTTTTGCATGTTGACAATGTTGCTTCGTATACCATTACGAAGGAACACTTAAAAGTAGAATTATCTACTCGGCTTTAGTTTTGCTTTTTTCTATATTATAATAACTTTCCACGAGGGCACATAGCCAGCGGCGGAACGCCCTCCTTCAACCACACGACACTCCCCTCCCCTCCCGCCATTAAAATTAGAATTTTCCATTTTTGAAAATGTCATAAAACTTAAAATGGAAAATAATTTTTCACGAAATACTGTTCTGAAATTCATGTTTTTAAAACATAATTTCTTACAATCAAAACAATAAAACCACAAGAATTAATGTAAACGACAGGCCAATAGCAGTGTCACTTTGCTCCTGGTTACGTATCGCCATAAGTCTGTAGTCTTCTTGACTATGACGTCATGTTTCCAACTGCTGCCAGTCGCAACGTTCTAACAGTTTCGTTCTAGCTGCTCAATGAACGTGTGTCCAGTATTAACCAATAGAGCATATAGCGATAAATGTCGATGAATATATTCATGGCATATCCAGGTCATTCTCTGCCTCGTGATGACTGGGTGTTGTGTGATGTCCTTAGGTTAGTTAGGTTTAAGTAGTTCTAAGTTCTAGGGGACTGATGACCATAGGTGTTAAGTCCCATAGTGCTCAGAGCCATTATCCAGGTCACGTACAATTCCAACTTCCCCAGAGCTGGGAAAAACACATCATATGATATGAGACATAGAGTTATATGTTTGGTAAATGCTTTAAATGTCATTTGTCTCCTACTCATTGAGTTGTATTAGGAATGGATTGATTTAAGTTCTATTACGAATAAACTAAACATTTGAACACGAACGTCCCTGAAATACACACATAAAAAAGTTTTGCATCACTTCGGTTCCGAAAGTTACCTGTACAGGAAATTGGAATAGTGATCAACATAAACATCATTTACGCCCTTTTATTCCTCATCAAAACCACACATTGCATCATACAGCGAGACCTTGAAAGGTGATGGTCCAGATAGCTGTACACATCAGTATCTTTAATACCCAGTAACACGTCCTCTTGCATTGATGCATACCTGTTTTCGTCGTGACATACTATCCACAAGTTCATCAAGGCACTGTTGGTCCATATCGTCCCAGTCGTCAACAGTGATTCGCTGTAAATCACGTGGGTCACGTCATCCATAAACAGCCCTGTTCAATCTATCGCAGGCGTGTTCGATAAGGTTCATGTTTGTCGAACATGCTGGCCACTCTAGTCGAGTGATGTCGTTATGCTGAAGGAAGTCGTTCACAAGATGTGCACGATGGGGGCGCGGATTGTCGTCCATGAAGACGAATACTTCGCCAATATGCTGCCGATATGGTTGCACTATCGGTAGGAGGATGGCATTCATGTATCGTACAGCCGTTGTGGCGCATTCCATGACAACCAGCGACGTACGTCGCCCCCACATAATGCCACCCCAAAATAGCAGGGAACCTCCACCTTGCTGTGCTCGCTGGACAGTGTGTCTAAGGCGTTCAGCCTGACCGGGTTGCCTCCAAACACGTTTCCGACGATTGTCTGGTTGAAGGCAGTAGCGACACTCATCGGTGATGAGAACGTGATGCCAATCCTGAGCGGTCCATTCGTCCTGTTGTGGAGCCCATCTGTACCGCGCTACATGGTGTCGTGGTAGCAAAGATGCACCTCGTCATGGACATCGGGGAGTGAAGTTGCACATCATGCAGCCTGTTGCGCATAGTTGGAGTCGTAACACGAGTCCTCTGAATGCACGACAAGCGTTATTCAACGTAGTGGCGATGCTGTCAGGGTTCCTCCGAGACATAATCCTTAGGTAGCGGTCATCCATTGCAGCAGTTGCCCTTGAGCGGCCTGAGCGAGGCATCTCGTGAACAGTTGCTGTCTCCTCCATGTCCGAACAACATCGCTTTGGTTCACTTCGAGAGGCCTGGACACTTCCCTTGTTTAGAGTCCTTCCTGGCACAAAGTAACAATGCGGACGCACTCGAACCGCGGTTTTGATCGTCTAGGCATGGTTGGACTACAGACAACACGAGACGTGTACTTCCTTCGTGGTGGAATGGCTGGAACTGATCGGCTGTCGGACCCCCTCCGTCTAATAGGCGCTGCTCACGCATGGTTGTTCACATCTTTGGGCGGGTTTAGTGACATCTCTGAACAGTGAAAGGAACTGTGTCTGTGATACAATATCCACAGTCAACGTCTATCTTCAAGAGTTCTGGCAACCGGGGTGATGCAGAACTTTTTTTGTGTGTGTAAGTTCAAAAGAAAAAAAAAACGTTAATTCCTGATGCCAACTGTACGACAACGGTTATTGTTGGGTGGCGCCTGAGTTAGCAGCAATGAAAAATAAAGAGAAAAACATTCTCCCCCCCTCCCTCTCTCCTCCTCGCCCTGCGCCTACCATGATCCTCCTCCGCATCTCAGGTGACACTGCTATGAGATCAGACCGTACGTAATATTCTGCATTTTCGCTCATAACTTTCATAATACACTGAGATGACCGAAGTCATGGGATAGCGATATGCACACATGCAGATGGCGGTAGTACTACGTATATGTGGTATAAAAGGGCGATGCGTTGGCCGAGTTGTCATTTGTACTCAGGGGATTCATGTCAAAAGGTGTCCCATGTGATTATGGCCGCACGAGTGAATTAACAAGACTTTGAACACGGAATGGCAGTCGGAGTTAAACGCAAGGGACAATCCGTTTTGGAAATCGTTACGGAATTCAATCCACGGTGTCAACATTGTGCCGAGAAAACCAAATTTCAGGCATTACCAGTCACCACAAATCTCGCAGGGACCGACGGCCTTAACGTAACAACCGAGAGCAGCGGCATTTATGTAGAGTGATCACATTTATGTAGAGTTATCACAGACATGCACCAATGCGTGGAATAACCGCAAAAATCAATGTGGGACGTACGAAGAACGTATCCCTCAAAACTGTTAGACTAAATTTGGCGTTAATGGGCTATCGTACCAGACGACCGACGCGAGTGCCTTTGTTTTGCACGACATCGCCTGCAGCGCCCCACCTGCGCTTGTGACCATATCTGTTGGACCACAGACGACTGGAAAATCGTGTTCTGGTCATATGAGTCCCGATTTCAGTTGATAAAAGCTAATAGTAGGGTTCCACTGTGGCACAGACCCCAAGAAGCCATGGACCTAGGTTATCAACAAGGCACTGGCAAGCCGGTGGTCGCTCCACAGAGGTGTGGTTGTGTTTACATGGAATGGACTGGGCACTCTGGTCCAGCTGAATCGATCATTGACTGGAAATGATTATGACTGTCCAACTGAGGGCGATTTCCAGCCAATTATGGACTTCACGCTCAAAACAACGATGGAATTTTTATGGATGACAATGCGCCATGTCACCAGGCCAAAATTGTTCGCGATTGGTTTTGAAGAACATTCTGGACAGTTAGAGCGAATGATTCGGCAATACAGATCGCCCGGCATGAATCCCATCGAGCATTTATGAGATGTAATCGAGAGGTCATTTCGTGCAAAAATCCTGCACCGGCAACACTTTCGCAATTATGGACGGCTATAGTGACAGAATGGCACAATATTTCTGCAGGAGACTTCCAACGACTTGTTGAGTTCATGGCCACGTCGAGTTAGTGCTCTACGCCGGGCAAAAGGAGATCCTCCTACTCGATGTTAGGATATATCACATAACGTTTGTCAGCTCAGTGTAGTGTGTGAGAGAAAAATCGTAATTTTTATGTAAAGAGGTAATAGGCAAATAATCTTCTGAATGTAAAATGTAACCGGTAGAAAGAAAGTATCTGCCATTTTTTACGCTTTTTATAATTTAAGAACCTGTTTCAAGCTCCAAAATTATTTACTTAAGCAAATATACTCAAAAAAGCTGCAAAAAGAAGGTAAAATGAAATTGAAAGTGGGATGGGGGAAAGGTGGTGGAAATGATGTGTAAATAAATAAATGGTTGATTGGCTATACATACTCCCTGATAGGTGCCGGAACGCCGTTCCGACCGAAATTAAGCCCTCTATGCAGCTCCACTGTGTAGTTAAATGATGATGGTGTCTTCCTGGGTAAAATACTCCGGAGGTAAAATAGTTCCCATTCCGGATCTCCGGGCAGAGGTTACACAGGATAATGTCGTCATCAGGAAAAACAAAACTGGCATTCTATGGATCGGAGCGTGGAATATTAGGTCCCTTAATCCGGCAGGTAGGTTAGCAAATTGATTGGTTGATGTTAATTGTAGTGAGGATTAGTTAAGCTGGGAAGCAGAATGGACTTCTGATCAGGTGAATACAGGGTTATAAATACAAAATTAAATAGGAGTAATGCAGCAGTAGGTCTAATAATGAATAAGAAAATAGGAACACGGGTAAGCTTACTACGAACTGCATTGTGAACGCATTGTCATAAACATGATGGACACGAGGCTAACATCTACCACAGTAGTACAAGTCAATATGCCAATTAGATAAAGAGATTGAAAAACTCTATGATGAGATGAAATAAATTATTCTGATAACGGAGAGAAAAATTTAACTGTGACAGGGGACTGGAATTCGATTGTAGGAAAAGGAAGAGCAGGAAAATAAGTTAGTAGGAGAATATGGACTGGGGAATAGGAATGAAAAAGGAAGCCGCCTGGTAGAAATTTGCACAGAACATAATTTAATCATCGTTAATACTTGGTTTAAGAATCGTGAAAGAAGGTTGTATACGTGGAGAGACCAAGAGACAGCGAAAGATTTCACACTAATTATATATATTGGTAAGACAGAGATGTCGGAAACATATTTTAACTTGAAAGTCATTTCCACGGGCAAATGTAGACCTTGACCAGAATTTACTGGTTACGAACTGTACATAAAACTGACGAAATTGCAAAATTTGAAAATTAAGGAAAAGAGATATGGAAAAATTGAAAGAACATGAAGTGGTTGAGAGTTTCGGAGGGAGCATTCGGCAACAATTGACTGCAAGAGAGGAAAGGAATACAGTTGAAGACGAATGAACAACTTTGAAAAATGACACAGTGTAGGCAGAAGAGGATAAAATAGGTAAAAAGGCAAGCACTAGATAAATACATAGAAGGGCTATACAAGAGCTATATTATAGAAAGAGAAGAGATCGTAGATGAAGAAACCGCGAGAAGAATGGGACAGAACACTGAAATACCGGTTAGGTTAGGTTAAGTCGAAACAAGGTCGCCGGAGTAGACGACATTCCCTCAGAACTATTGATATCCTTGGGAGAGCCAGCCATTACAAAACTATTCCTCCTATATGCAATATGTTTGAGGCGGGCGAAATATTCCCAGATTTCAAGAATAATGTAATGATTCAAATTCCAAAGAAAGCAGGTGCTGACAATTGCGAAATTTACCTAACTATCAATTTAATAAGCCATCGTTGCAAAATACTACCACGAGTTCTTTACAAGAGAATGGAAAAACTGGTCGAAGCAGGCTCGGGGAAGACGAGTTTGGATTCCGGAGAAATGTAGGAACACGCCTCAACTTAGAAGATAATTTATGAAAACGAAAACCTACGATTATAGCTTTTGTAGATATGAAAAAAGCTTTTGCCAATGTCGTCTGGAACACACTTTTTGAAATTTTGGAGATAGTAAGGGCAAAATACAGAGAGCGAAAGGTTATGTCCAACTTGTACGGAAACCAGACGGCAGTTAAAAAGAGTCGAGGGGCCTGAAAGAAACGCTATGAGTAGGGAGTGAGACTGGGTTACGACTTATCCTTGATGTTGTTCAGTCTGTACACTGAGCAAACATAAATGGAAACGAAAGAAAAATGTTGGTAAGTAATGGAAGTTCAGTTAGAAGAATTAAAACTTTCAGATTTGCCAATGGCATTGTAATTCTGTCAGAGCTAGGAAGTGCGGTTGAACGCAATGGACAGTCTCTTGAAAGGAGGATATTAGATGAATATCACCAAAAGAAAGACTAGGGTAATGGAATGCAGTCGAATTAAATCAGGCGATGCTGATGGAATTAGATTAGGAACTGAGACACTTAAAGTTGTAGGTAAGTTTTGCTTACTGATGATGCCCAAAGTAGAGATGATATAAAACGTAGACTGCCACTGGCAAGAAAAGCGTTTCTGAAGAAAAGAATTTTATGAACATCGAATACAGATTTAAGTGTTTGGAAGTCTTTTCTGAAGGAATTGGTTTGGAGTGTAGCCTTTTACGGATGTGAAACGTGGACGATACACAGTTGAGGGAATAAGAGAAGCTGATGGATTGCTGTGCTGCAGAAGAACGCTGAAGATTCAATGGGCAGATAATGTAACGAAAGAGTAGGTATTGAACAGAATTTCGGGAAAAGAAGATAGTGGCATAACTTCACTACAAGAAGGGTTCGACAGATAGGACAAATTCTGAGACATCAAAGGATCACGAATTTAGTACTGGGGGGGGGGGGGGGGGGGGGAGTGGTAAAAGTTGTAGAGGGAGAGCAATAGATGAGTTCAGTAAGAAGGTTCAAAAGGATGTAGGTTGTAGTAACTATCCTGAGATAAAGAGTTTTGCACAGGATAGCATATCATAGAGAGCTGCATCTAACCAGTCTTCGGACTGAAGACCAAAGCGACAGTCACTGTCAGGCGTGGATCCAGTGCTTTCTTCTCTTTGTGAGTTTGTGTGTTGGTGGAGGGGTGGGTGGATGCTCACAGACCGTTTGTTACAATCCCTCCCAGTCACCAACCCTACCAAACTGAACATGCCGTCACTCTCACTTTTAAGGTGCTGTAAGTGCCTACCCCCAGAATAGTGACGGTAACATAAATTACATGCGCAATTAGAATGATAATAATTTTTATCAGTTCTTAGTACATCGCTTTAGTGTTAAGCACTGCTTGTAATTTTCTAGAATTCCCTGCAATTTACGAGGCTTTTAGTTTTCATGTTACTCTACTGTCTATAGTTTACCTGAGGAATGTGGGAACTTATACATGTGAGAGTATAAACACTTCTACTGATATGTTTGTTGCGCTGCGCTGCGCGCGCGGGTGTATGTGTGTGTGTGTGTGTGTGTGTGTGTGTGTGTGTGTGTGTGTGTGTGTGTGTGTGAGTGGAGTGAGGGGCGGGAGGGGTTCGATACCACCCTTAGATCCGCGCATGTTCACCCCACACCTTAATACCAAGTCCTCAGAGACGATCATGTTCGAAAATGTCTCTGGGAGCATTACGTGTCCTCACGTCTGGCCGTATGAGGACACGTCCAGCACTGTCCAACTTTCTGCTGGTCCCCGTGTTATGGTGTGAGGAGTTCTAACGTTGTATGGACGTACTGGCCTGCAGTTCTTGGAACACAGCAGACTCACTGGTCAACGTTATTCTGACACTGTACTCCTTCCCCATGTGCGTCTTTTCATGGGCGCATTCGGTGCTGGCTTCATTTTTATGGATGACAATGGGCCACCGCATCGGACTGGGCAGGCAGAGAGGTTCTTGGAACAAGAGGATGTTTGGCTAATGGACTGCTCTGCCCTTCCCCAGAATTAAATCCTGTCTAGTGTGGGATGCGTTGGGGACACGTACTACGGCACGCCCATATGCACCAACGACCTCCAGCAGTCGTCAGCCGCGTAGGTGGCGGACTGGAACGCCCTGCCACAGGAACCCCTTGCCAACCTAGTGGTCAGATTGATTGACTGATTATGGTTTTGAAGGGACTAAACTACTAGGTTACCAGTTCCTCCATTTCATGAGATAAAAAGGGCAAAAAGTGAGGACAAAGCTGATCTAACTATATAAGCAAGTCAGAGTTCGAAAAAAAGCGTGGCAGTAGTTGTAACACGTTAGGTAATATATATAAACCTGGCAGAATCTTGCACTAGAAAGGCGGAGAGGGGGCGAAGAAAGTAACCTACTGTCACATGGGAGGGGGAAGGGGGAGCGGGTGGTGGGAGGTACCCGCCGCAGGGGGAGGCTCTCCCTCACACAACCACCCATAACATTGAAGGGGAGATTATTATAGTTAATGTAAAATCCGCTCTCCTTCAGGTAATGCAACACTTGGATAGTGGCTATCTCATCATACGCAAGCATCTGAGGTAGTGAGACAGGCAAGCTGAGACCCCTGTGGTCAGCATGAGAGCACACGTTTCTCAGCGTGTACTGCTGTTTGTGGTAGTAGCACACCTTATTAAAACCGTGTTCCGCCTTTTTTAATGTCCAGGGCACAATCACGAATCGTTGTGCCTTAAGCGTAATTATTGTCTTTGAGAAAAAGTGTCATTTCCTTTCGTCTCAAGGCGTGTATCTTTCATTTAACTTTTGTACTACACTGTAACATTTCTTTCTGTGTGTGGTGCTAGTTTCATTAAGCTATGTTACTTGGCAGTGACGCAACACGCAAAGGTTACTTTAGTCCTTAAATTTTGCGCATCCGTGTATTTCGGGTTTCGCGATTCGTCCTGACGTTAGCCTGTTACAGTATACATCTGCCTGTCTGCAGATTCGCGCTTATTTGTACACACTGTACATTAGTGACTGCTCCCTAAGAACATTAATACTATCCATCTTGTCAACACGATACACTGGTTGTTGAATCTATCGTTATATTTATTCAGCTTACAATATTCAAAGGCCAACGGCCTTGCTGCCCTGGTAACACCGGTTCACGTCAGATCACCGAAGTGAAGCGCTGTCGGGCTGGGCTAGCACTTACGGGTGACCATCCCGTCTGCCTGGCGCTGCTGGCAAGCTGGGTGCACTCAACCCTTGTGCGATAAACTGAGGAGATACCTGATTGAGAAGTGGCGGCTCCGGTCTCGGAAATTGACATACGGCCGGGAGAGCGATGTGCTGACCCCGTGCCCCTCCATATCCGCATCCAGTGACGCCTATGGGCTGAGGATGACACGGCGGCCGGCCGGTACCATTGGGCCTTCATGGCCTGTTCGGGAGGAGTTAAGTTTAAGCTACAACACTCAAAAAGCCATGTCAACACGCACCTACACGTTTCGAGATTCATGTTCTCATAAACTGACTGACCATGTTTCAATCATAAATGTGACATATTTGCATATATAAAATAGTAGTCGTACAATATCTTCCAAGTACGCAATTTCAAAATGAGCCATTTTTGTGGAAATAGCTGGCTTGTTCTATTTTATAGTTTAATCACGTCTCTTCATATTATGAGAGCGCGACCACAGTCTCTGTTTGAACAACCTGAGCGAGGTCCGATCTATTTCTTGTTAGTAAAACCTAACATACTGTCCACAAAGGGTAGTTTCGGAACTATGTGTTGTGGAGAATTTTCTTAAGACTTCAGCAGGAAGTCCAGATTCGTTAGTCATTTATGAAGTTAAAAAAAATGGTTCAAATGGATCTGAGCACTATGCGACTTAACTTCTGAGGTCATCAGTCGCCTAGAACTTAGAACTAGTTAAACATAACTAACCTAAGGACTTCACACACATCCATGCTCGAGGCAGGATTCGAACCTGCGACAGTAGCGGTCGCTCGGCTCCAGGCTTAGCGCCTAGAACCGCTATGCCACTCCGGCCGGCTTTATGAAGTTATAAATCTATTGTGGGGCTGTTGAAACTTCCTTCAGATAATTTTCTTTCGTAGTTTTGGAATATGCACCAGTCAACTAGACTACGAAGTCGTCAGTTACAGCTGTTCTCCCCCAGACTCATAAGATTTCCGACCACTGCTACGACTACACCGCACCTCTAGCGTGTCTTATTGGCTTTTAGTGAGATTTTTCAGACGAGCCTATGATTTTCTGGAATTAAAAAACTTTCGACTGCAATTATTACGTGAACCCCAATAGCGTTCCTCATTTTTCGAACTGTTCGACAGTTGATAAGCAACATGCATCGATTAAGACTATTTCCTGGAGTCTGATGTGAGTATTTGGCGATCTCTGCTGCAATTTTTATTCTGGCTGCATTTCATTAACTGTGTGACGCACCTCCCCACAGTTTACGGGAAGCCTGCAGTTTTTATCACTACGGCACCAGTTTCGGAAATCAAAAATCTAGGTTCTAACTGAATCGCCGGCTAATTTTGCTACTTTGGTGTGGAGCCTCAATCATATAAAAATTTTTGAAAGATATAACCGCCATTTGACTGTACAAGAGGTTTTAGTCCACGGTCTAGATTTAGGTCTAAGGCCGTTATCAAGTGTTACAAGTATAAAAAATCATTAGACTTGCAAAGATGGTTTTTGATGCTTGTAACACTTGGTAATGGCGTAAGGACGAAATCTAGATTGTGGAATAAAACCTGTTCTACAGTCAAATGGCGGTTATATCTTTTAATAATCAATCGCCAATGATTAGCCCGCCACTCCGTTTGAAACTAGGATCCACTGTCAGTTCTGAGAATATTGTGGCAGACTGCGGGATCCAATGAAACACCACGAACAATGTTGATCATTTTATCTTTCTCTTCCAATTAACGGAAGGACTCGAGAAACGCGTCAGATCCAGCCAATAGAATCGTTTATTACAACGTGGGCTACAATCTTCAAATCGCTTTAACCTGTATCTTCAGTTCCCGCGGGTGACAGTCTTCTTCTTGTCCGAATGAGTCGCCGGCTTATGTTTGTTTAATATGAGGCAGTTCACCCAAAGCATTGCCTTGCAGCAGCTTCGAGTTCTTGGGCAACTCTGTGTAGGCAGCTTTCAACTATACATAAACTTAAACCAAATCATTCCGTGCCTGATAACAGTATTCTCCGAAGGTTTCCGTTCGAATGGATGTCTCAAAGAGATAAATAAAACTCATTTAGAGACACTAACAGAAAATTACGATCCTAGTCATTTATTGAGATCTTTTACCTTAAACCAGATAGATTACTAAACCAGTTTCACTTGCAGACTAAGTAAAGAGTAAGAATGTTTACGTCTAAAATACATGTCAATGTAGCGACAAAGAACGATAAAAGGTATAAATACAGCGCTAATAACAGAAACAGATAGCACCAATTCACAACAAAAGAATAGGAGTTGTAGTAAACGAATGTAAACCAGTACAGTCTCTGTGAAAAACTACGACAGAAAGCTCTTGGCAGTGCCTAACGGTTCGGGCACATGATCGTCCATACAAACCAAATGATTGTTATTCGAGTTCGAGACCACCACAAAGTTTGAAACTGTCATGAACTTAGCGTATATGCAACTGTTGGATAAAATATTCACTACTCTAGGTCACAAGTACATCTAATTGAGGTACTAGGATAAGGGTACTAATCCTAAATAAAGGGCAATACAGAAGTTAACTCAGCCTCAATGAACAAAACAGAATTGATCCAGAATACCTCAAACTTGACAAGAGGGAAATTCTCCAGGAAATTGGTCAATCAAACGCAACGAACTGGAATGAACTTGCAGAAGTACTGAAAAACACTATGAAATCGGGCAAACCCCCAAGAAAGAGAAAACACAGATGGTGGAACAGTGCATGTGATCAAGCAATAGAAGAAAGAATACAAGCTTGGAAAACTTTCAGTAGCAACAAAACTAGAGAAAAATGGCAGGAATTTTTGAGAATACAGAAGAGTTCATCAAAGGCAATTCTAAGAGAAAAACGTAGATACGATAAAAGCCGGCTTAAAGACATTGAACAAAAATTTATCAAGAACAACACCAGAAAGTTTTACAAAATTTTCAAAGAATACCTAACAGCGTATCAACCACCTAATCTGTGCTTTCGCCATTCCGATGGATCACTGGAAACCAACCCTAAAAAGAACTGTCAAATTTTAGCTAAATATTTTCACTTACCTCTCAACTGCGAGCCTCCGACAGAACAACTAGATTTCGAAAAATCCACATGCAATCCCGATTCAAATCCACCATCACTTAAAGAGGTAAAGGAAATAATCAATTCTTTGAAGAACAAGTCTCCAGGGGAAGACGCTATCATAGCAGAAGTGTGGAAATTAAATGACAATAATCTCACACAAGCAACCCACAGAATTATATCAAATATTTGGGAAACTGAACAAATACCTGCAGAGTGGAAATGTGCACTAATTCACCCTCTAAACAAAAAAGTCACAAAAACTGATTCACAGGGGAATTTCACAGCTCCCCGTAATACACAAAATTCTTTCAAAGGTCCTGTTGAACAGACTAGAGGAACAAGCGGACCAGTTAATAGGGGAGTATCAGGCAGGGTTTCGCAAAGGTCGATCTTGCATCGAACAGATATGTAACTGAAAAACAATTTTGCTTATGAGAAGATGTAGAAATACTGTGGTAACTTTTGTCGATTTTAAAAATGCTTATGATTCAATACATAGACAAACATTATTTCACACCTTAGAAGAGTTCAGGATTGACAGGTAAACAAAGTCAATTATTCAACAGGCATTAACAGATACAACCTCCAAAGTTAAATTCATGAGAGAAACATCAAAAGCATTTCATATCCATACTGGTGTTCGCCAGGGAGATGGAATGTCCGCCATTCTGTTTAACATGGTTCTGGAAAAAATTGTGAGGACATGGGAAAAGGAAATAAAAGGAATTCAGCTTGGGATTAAAAAAGAGCAGAGAATTGGAATGAAGTGTCTGGCTTTCTTGGACGATCTTGCGATTCTAACCAACAATAGAGAGAAACTTCCTGGCAAATTAAAACTGTGTGCCCGACCGAGACTCGAACTCGGGACCTTTGCCTTTCGTAGGCAAGTGCTCTACCATCTGAGCTACCGAAGCACGACTCACGCCCGGTACTCACAGCTTTACTTCTGCCAGTATCTCGTCTCCTACCTTCCAAACTTTACAGAAGCTCTCCTGCGAACCTTGCAGAACTAGCACTCCTGAAAGAAAGGATATTGCGGAGACATGGCTTAGCCACAGCCTGGGGGATGTTTCCAGAATGAGACTTTTCACTCTGCAGCGGAGTGTGCGCTGATATGAAACTTCCTGGCAGATTAAAACTGTGTGCCCGACCGAGACTCGAACTCGGGACCTTTGCCTTTCGCGGGCAAGTGCTCTACCATCTGAGCTACCAAAGCACGACTCACGCCCGGTACTCACAGCTTTACTTCTGCCAGTATCTCGTCTCCTACCTTCCAAACTTTACAGAAGCTCTCCTGCGAACCTTGCAGAACTAGCACTCCTGAAAGAAAGGATATTGCGGAGACATGGCTTAGCCACAGCCTGGGGGATGTTTCCAGAGTGAGATTTTCACTCTGCAGCGGAGTGTGCGCTGATATGAAACTTCCTGGCAGATTAAAACTGTGTGCCCGACCGAGACTCGAACTCGGGACCTTTGCCTTTCGCGGGCAAGTGCTCTACCATCTGAGCTACCGAAGCACGACTCACGCCTGGTACTCACAGCTTTACTTCTGCCAGTACCTCGTCTCCTACCTTCCAAACTTTACAGAAGCTCTCCTGCGAACCTTGCAGAACTAGCACTCCTGAAAGAAAGGATATTGCGGAGACATGGCTTAGCCACAGCCTGGGGGATGTTTCCAGAGTGAGATTTTCACTCTGCAGCGGAGTGTGCGCTGATATGAAACTTCCTGGCAGATTAAAACTGTGTGCCCGACCGAGACTCGAACTCGGGACCTTTGCCTTTCGCGGGCAAGTGCTCTACCATCTGAGCTACCGAAGCACGACTCACGCCTGGTACTCACAGCTTTACTTCTGCCAGTATCTCGTCTCCTACCTTCCAAACTTTACAGAAGCTCTCCTGCGAACCTTGCAGAACTAGCACTCCTGAAAGAAAGGATATTGCGGAGACATGGCTTAGCCACAGCCTGGGGGATGTTTCCAGAGTGAGATTTTCACTCTGCAGCGGAGTGTGCGCTGATATGAAACTTCCTGGCAGATTAAAACTGTGTGCCCGACCGAGACTCGAACTCGGGACCTTTGCCTTTCGCGGGCAAGTGCTCTACCATCTGAGCTACCGAAGCACGACTCACGCCTGGTACTCACAGCTTTACTTCTGCCAGTATCTCGTCTCCTACCTTCCAAACTTTACAGAAGCTCTCCTGCGACGAGATACGTCTCCTACCTTCCAAACTTTACAGAAGCTCTCCTGCGACGAGATACTGGCAGAAGTAAAGCTGTGAGTACCGGGCGTGAGTCGTGCTTCGGTAGCTCAGATGGTAGAGCACTTGCCCGCGAAAGGCAAAGGTCCCGAGTTCGAGTCTCGGTCGGGCACACAGTTTTAATCTGCCAGGAAGTTTCATATCAGCGCACACTCCGCTGCAGAGTGAAAATCTCATTCTGAATAGAGAGAAAGCCAAAATTGCATTGGAAAAATTACACGAATCTCACAGAAAACTGGGCTACAAATCTCCTACGAGAAAACACAGTATATTTATTTATTTATTTATTGTACACATCAAAGCCCTCCAGTGGGAATTATGAAACGCTGTTCTACTCCACTAAACAATAGGGTATTCGAAAAACAGTGTAACTACAGAAGACACCAAGGTAACGAGTGTGATTTGTGGATCATTTTTGTGTACCCATTTCATTCAGATTCTGCGTATCAATACCGTAAACGAAAAACGAATCCCACAGCCTTCGGAGGCGATTTCCAAGGACTGACGAAGGCTCGTGGGATTATTAGACAAGATATTCTCTTGGCGCCCACGTTCGTACACGAAAAGGTCATCCTAAATTAGAAAGGTCAGGAATTTCCCGTAGTGAGTTCGCCATTTGTGAAGCCTGATTTGGATAATTGTCCGAAACACAATAAGCACGCTGAGTTTATGAGCGTTGTGTATTTTATATACACGGGATGATTTGTTACAAAAATACTGCAGCTTCATTTTGCCTTCTATTCGAGAGTTTACTTAACAGCTTGAAGGATGAAATGCTGCAGCTTAGTGTCCCAAGACGACAAGGTGGAGGTATTGGGAAAAAATCACTGCCAATCTAAAACAGGATATCTGGACGAGAATGTGAACACTGCACCTCTTGAATATGTCCCCAACGTCTTGACCAAAGGATCACCTCGCTCGGTGTTTATAACTGAATGTTACTGCAATGACAGAAGCAATGTAACATAAACGTCTACAGTAAATGCTGCCACTAATCCTCAGAGCTTCTAGGTAATACTGCTGCATCTTTCTCCACGACGATTTTAATTCCTTTGCCTGCACTTAACCTGTTATATATAACAGCTTCAACAACAACACCAAAAGATTTGGAAAAAGCTCACCCTGAAGAAACAGGTGGACAGGCTATCCGCGAACTTCGAATACACATTACAAGAAATTCAAAAAAAAATAATGACGTTGATGACAATGGTGTTAACAGGTAACCACTACCACGCCAAAGTCTAGCAAACAGTAAGAGAAGGTCTCAAGAAGCACACTTAACTCGAACGGCGAAAACGAAGTCTGCGATGTTGTTTCGGTAGCTGAGTTCTTGTGCAAACACGCGGCGGTAACGAACCGTTACTCCCAGGAAATGCCATTGACGCGACAACGGTCGGGTCTTCGTCAGGTATTTGCGTTTCTTAGGGAGATCTTGTTGATAACATTCAAACAAGAGGTTCTGCGAGTGCCATCTAGACTGCAATATACAGTGCGTCGTAGTCACAACCTAACCATCGTCCAGAAAGATTTTAGCAGAACAAGACTTACAGTTCTTTTGACGACGTTTTTCAAAGAGGGCGTTATCAAATTACGAGGCAATTGCTGACCAACATAAAAACGTCTGTACTTTTAAAGGTGACGTATTCCTTCGTCGTTACGAATATACAAAACTATAACTAAGGAAAAAGTGGTAGGTTAGATTAAATGGACCGTGGCAGGGTCTATCGCAAACAACTTGCAGACGTTCGTCGTGGAACATATATTTACCAGATCCTAAAATTAGTTAATTGTAAAGGTATTCATCGTAAAATCTCTTTCTTATATAACTTTTTCAAAACAATAGGAGAAATTATAATTATGGGTGGTTCATTATGTCCACGTTGATATAAAAAAACTCGTTGCAATGCCTCTATGTTTGCTTGCCGTCGATTGGAAATTGAGGGTTTAATTTTAGTGAGCAAGACACTGAACCATTAAATTTCGTACTTTCTCCCTTGGTGGCACTACCACAAGCCCGTCTCGTTGGTTATAAGATTTTATATTGTATTGTCTCAATGTTGTGAAAACCGATCTTGTTTTTCCCCATTCCACGCTAGAGACAATATGTATTATAACTACAGCTCACGCTACACATTCCATTTTAGCTGTGACGAAATACGCTACATTCCGTGTAACGTTTTCGTATACGCTGAATGCTTGCTTTAGTAATACTGCATGATCCTTTAAAAAAAGTTATCTCCGTTGTTTGCAAGTACAGCGAAGAATAATGGGAAGATGGCAAAGCAGTTGAGAATAAAATCTGTAATTCAAAAAACCTATACATATAAGTCGGCAAAAGATGGAGTACGTCGCACAACCGATAGAACCCCTATTTCTTTTCAAGGCGAATGAGCAGTTTAATGTCACGTGCCTAACTTGCATAGCTAAACAATTTCGTTTTTCTTCTACTTCAATTTACAGTAAAACGTTTTAGTTACCCTAGTAGGACGCTTAGTTGAAGTCCTGAAAGAATAGAATGCAGTAAATGGTGCTCTTAGTAATTTCACATAAGATAGGAAGAATCCTTTTTGGAACAACCCAAGAAGATAATCCCGATCTTGTCTTCCCCATCCTATGTAAGAGGCAATATACGAGTTGAGTGTGCGTGCTTACTTTAGGAACACTGGAACTCTTGGGTTATTATCGTTGAAGAGTAGGTCGTACTCTTTGTGGGATTCAAATTTTGTCATGTTTTGTTGAATAGCTGTGATAACAAGGCGTTCAAAAAAGTTAATTTCTGTTACACCCACTACACGATAACCATCTTTGTGACACTGTCTAAAACGATGATGGGCAGAGGTACAGACAGAAGCTGGAAGAGGACTTAAGAACAGATCAAAATGGACTTCCCCAAAGGCATGTTACTTAAAATGTCGTCCGATGAGGAACGATATCAAGAGACCTGTCCGTAAGGTGTATAAAAATGGCGCGGTTTCAAAACATATTTACTGCAGTCAAAACATTCTCTCCGCAGTGTTCAAAATATCTCCAAGGCAGTTTAGTAAGGACCACGTCACACTGGCGTCTCGTGAAATTATACGTCAGAACACACAATCCTTCCTGGAAAGAGCGAAAGACGTAATTATGAAAACAAAACATGAACGTAGGAAAAAAATGGTTCAAATGGCTCTAAGCACTATGGGACTTAACATCTGAGGTCATCAGTCCCCTAGACTTAGAACTACATAAACCTAACTAACCTAAGGAAATCACACACATCCATGCCCGAGGCAGGATTCGAACCTGCGACCGTAGCAGCAGCGCGGTTCCGGACTTATGCGCCTAGAACCGCTCCGCTACAGCAGCCGGTAAACGTAGGAAAGAAAAGGGCAGTGAACAAGGACGGAACGAATAATGAAGGTGAGGAACCTAGCAGTGCATCTGTCTAGTACTACAGAAATATTTTTTTCAGCTATTTTCACGAAATAAAGGCAATCACATTTTTACTGCGTAGTTACCAAGACCAAATACGGTATCCGAGTTGCGGGGGGGTCTCATATTACTTTCTCGGTGAATAGCGAAATAGATTTTGAGACTTCCCAAAAACGCTTCTGTGTGCACTTGCTACTAATCAGTGTCCATTAAAAGCTCCGCCTTTCTTCAAACTGATACTGAAATGTTGTTCGTACCGGAACAGGATCGAGTTCGGCTGATTTAGACTATTTTATTTCGGATGAAAGGGAGTTGCGGCAACTAGTTCCCCCCCTCCCCCTTCCCTCCCCTGCTGGGTACGGCCATGATAGTTACTGACATTTACTTCCAATTTTTCTGTATCCGCTTAAATTTCAGTATTAAAATCATTGAAAAGAGGAATACAGATAAGAAATTAAAAAATGACTACAAATACACCATTTTCGGTTCAGGTGGTCGGACGTATTTCGCCGATTAATAGGATAACGAACTTATTCCTTTAAAAATGCTTAAATATTGTACGACTAAGAATGCCTGATGTCTTCAATTTAAACACAATCCTGTAATTTTAGCGGCTGTACGTGTGTACGAACAGTGGAAAGAAACTTCAAAAAATGTTCAAATGTGTGTGAAATCTTATGGGACTTAACTGCTAAGGTCATCAGTCCCTAAGCTTACACACTACTTAACCTAAATTATCCTATGGACAAATACACACACCCATGCCCGAGGGAGGACTCGAACCTCCGCCGGGACCAGCCGCAGAGTCCATGACTGAAGCGCCCCAGACCGCTCGGATAACCCGCGCGGCAAAGAAACTTCAATCCAGAATTTGCATAAATCGTGCATCTCACAATTAAACCAAACTTCAATCCAGAATTTGCATAAATCGTGCATCTCACAACTAAACCAGCTTCAAAATAGTAGTCTTCACAGTTTAAGGGTAAAAACAAAATAATTTGGTAAATTTAGTGGCTTCCAGTGGCTCTTGAGCACTATGGGACTCAACATCTGAGGTCATCAGACCCCTAGAACTTGGAACTACTTAAACATAAGTAACCTAAGGACACCACACACATCCATGCCCGAGGCAGGATTCGAAACTGCGACCGTAGCGGGTAAATTTAGTGTTTTGAGACAGTGTGTACGACCTCTCATTACCCACGATCCGTGCGACTTTTAATATTGTGTATATTCTACAGCGCGTCTGATAAAACTCTGGTATACTCATTGCGCTGTGATACCACGAAGAAACCTTCGCTGAATGACTTTAAAGTAAGATTTGTTTCCAAACAATGGGAATAAAGGATACGCTAAGTGCACGAGGAAACAACGGGGTTGGTGAAAACGAGAAACGCTGCCCGATTTTTGACAGTGTTTGTGGCAGAGCACAGCAACAGCGCTGACACGACGTAGCAGCGAGAGAGGCTCGGCGGGTAAAAAAGGTCTCCGTGGTGTTGTTTACCCGGTCGGCGCCGGCGGCCGGGGTTTTTTCCCGACTCGGCGCCCCTGGCCGGCGGCGGCGCTGCCGGCGGCCGCGCAGCGGAAGGGGTGGGGGATGCTGGGAGCGGTGGTGGGGGTGAGGACATGCGCGTGATTCAGCCCGGCGCGGCTGCTTCAGTTGCAAACCGGCCTGCGGCTGCCACACGACAGTGCCTTAGCGAGCGAACACCAGCGTCTGGACTGCAGATCGATACGCAGCTCTCGCTCCCGTCTTCGACCGTCTTTCTTCACACTCTCCGAGGCTGGAGGTAAGTTTATGCCGCCGTCACGCACAGGATATCTGCGAGCTTTTTATCAGCATTCTCTTTTATCTATATCTTGTCTTGCATTACAAGAAACCAGCTCCTTCGTTGATTATATATGTAGCTGGTACCACCTAGCAAATAAAATAATTTAGAAAGCAATGCGCGAAGCTTTAACAGTTGTGTAAAAATGACATGACTTTTTAGTTTATTTGCGAGTATTTATTAGAAGCATCGGTGTTAATTTGTTCCCCGTAACGTGCTTCCAACGAAGTACGAAAATACAACTACATTTCGATCTGTTATAGCACCTACTATGTGTAAACACAGCGTGGTAATTCAATTTATTTAGCGTTATAAAGCTGTATAAGAAAAAAATTGATGGCACATTGCACTTCTGCTGTAGTTTTGTTGTTAATTTTGTAGTTTTTTCCGTAATTTACTGGGCGTGTGCCGTTGTTTTTTCTCTGCGTAGTAAAGGGACGTCAATCCAAGCTTAAAGTAGTGATATAAAGAAAATAAATAATTCACGGCTAATTTTGTTGGTTTCGGACCGTAAGCGTTATTAATACAACGTATTAAAACGATTTTGTTTTGGTCAAGCGCGTCAGGTGTTTCAGTTAAAAAGATATCGTTCAACTACCACTGTGAATAATTAAATTTCCTTCTTTACGTTTACAGCGTTAATAACTGCGCCAGATTTTTCCAAATATTTGTCTGTGTTGCAATTTCATGAGTCTTTTTGCCCTGCTATATCTATTACGTATTCGTGGATCATTTCCCGAATTTATTAGCGATGCGTTTTTACTGTTGCCGATTTTGAAGCATAAAAAACGGCGAGCAGTCTTTTAAGTGTACGCCGTAATTTCATCAGCAGCTATTTTAGTAAAACTACGTTCTTCGCGTGCTAATACTTCGTTGATACACACAATCGGTTCTAAAGGTTCGCAAATAAAACCTCTTGAAATCAGCACATTATCATTGAGACTTGTTGCGGAAAATTCATAGGCTTTGTTACAGATCCGAAAATGATTACATGATGCACCACGTTCATTATGAACTCCATTGCCATAGCTTCCACTGGATGTCAGGACTCTGTTTTCCATACTCCGTTGTTACCTATCGCCCTTTAATATGCTGTCGTTTCGTAGAAGTGTGTTCTGCGTGAGAACATACAGTGTGCGCGCTAACATTCAAGAGAATCTCACAGACGATCAAGAGTGTAGAGTGAATCGTTGACTACATTGAGCTAACAAAGTGTATAACTCCGCGGCTGTTTTAGTAGCCACAGGATGAACGTGTAAACCCCGTATTGAACTGTAAAATAGTTGTGTTTAAAGATAATTTATAAAATCTTCGATGTACTGGGATACTTTTCAGTTTATGAAATTGGAGCGTGCTCCTAGTTTTTATAAAAAGGTTTGTCAATTAAGTGCAATAACGACTTCGGTGCAACTTGTCACTGAAGTACTGGTGTGGGGCATTATTTAGCGGCTTGAGTGCTATTCTGTATATTTTCATAATTTCTTACAGCAAGTGAAGATTGTAATCTCGACCCAACCGCGATCAACGTTTTGTCTGTTATTTTCCCGAGTATTTCCTCATGCCATGCCCGTTTGGCTAATGGTGTGGAACGCTTCCTCTGGCACCGGTTGCGACACGTTCAGTGTTGTTTAATCACGTCTCCGCTGGGACGTCGTCTAGAAAAACACTGGAGTGATTTCCGCTGCGAACTTCTGACGTTTCCCGTCTCGGCGCAACGGTGTTACATAATTTTTTCTCCTACAGAATACTTCTGCGGGAACTGCTGCCGTTATTGTGAGGCTGATAGTTTTAACCATGTTCTTGACAGTTCGTGCTCATAAATAGTGGCGAAAACGATCGATTTTACGCCGGAGAGAAAATTATAAAATCGGTTGCACGTGTGATTTCACATTATCCTTTTTCTCATTTCAATACGGTGGCAATAGCTGTGAAATCCTGCTAATTCTATAATTGTAGACAACTCTGACATTTAAACATCTTCGAACCGTCCAAGCTTTCCGCCAAGTAGTCTTCTCGGGAAGGTAATGCACAGGATAGCTGGTAATTCAGCACCCGTGACCCTAACTTTCGGCTGCAGACTTTACTCCAGGCTATCATTGCTGACGAGGTATTCTTAGGTTGGAATCATTTTTCTTAGGTGAAGATCATCACGGCTATTTCAGGCAAGTCAGTACTCTGGCCGATGACGCTGTCAAGGCGAATTCGTCACTTGGCCGTTTCATAAAGCATATAAAAATTTTGTTACACCTGGTAGTTACGGCGACACTCCCATCAAGGGGAGCGTGCGTAACTAATACCCGTGTCTTGGCGGCTTGTGGGATGTCACCAATCAGATGGTAGAAGTCGTAGGTTCAGGCGACTGCAGAACAGTCGTCACAGAAGGCAGGTGATAGCTTTCTTCTGCGTGGGGAACTGAGTAGAGCTCGGTGTGCGGGCCGGCGTTCTGCCCCTGGAGGTCTTTAAGCCAGCACCGGATGATCACACTGTTCCAATCAAATCAGCATATAACTCACAGGTGGCATCAAACGTAACTGTACTCTTATCAAGTGAGCATGGGCAAGCATTCTTGCCCGTGTGTAGAATAATTTTGACCAAGCATTAGGACTGTACTAGCAGTTTGGTGCTTGATCCAATTTTGATCAGATTTAATTTTTATTTGTTCATCTTAATTTACACAAAGAACAAAGATTATGCTATAATGTGAACACGTGATAGGATGAAATATTAATTTACACAGGCTTGATATTTTCTGGTATACAAACTAATGCTTGTACACCAATGCTTGCGAAAGCACACTTGCCTACGCGTGGTTGTCAAGCATACAGTTCCGTCTGACCACCTTAAGGGACTGGAGGGGATCTCAAAAATGGGTGACTTCTTATAGTTAAGCACTGTGTGGAGTGTTAGGTACGGTAAGAAAACATGTAAAAAGTATATAAAGGCCTATCTCAGTATAAAAAAGCCTGCGAAATCACGTCGTACTATAGCTGTTAAAATTACCAGTTACGCTCAGACTGACTCCTCCACCATAAGAACACTAATTGCCACTTAATTATGGTTGATGGTCTGTCGTAAATATTTAAACGCTGTGAATCGTCGCCTCCATAAAATGAAAAAAAATCGATGCTAGACTTATTAGAACCATTATTTTGAAGAAAGTAATCGCTCTTTCGCAACAGTCTAGTACTGAGGCACCAACCTGAACTATCGTCTTTCGACCTGTTCCCCACAACTAAGGGTTGCCTAGCAAGAGTGAGGGGATAAAGAAATGCAGAGCATCTGAACAGTCGACATCAAATATTCAGTGTTGAGGACGCTTATATGCCTTCGACATGTATGTTTACAGCAATGTACAAGGGAATGAGAAAAATCCACAGTGGTTTGATAGTCATTTTAGAAAACTGCTCTGTGATCAAAGAGTGTCACAGACTCAAGGAAAGACAAAGCCAAGCTGAAAAACAAAAACTGAACGGGGTGAAAATGAGAGTAAAGAGCAGAGAGACAAGCGTTCAATGACGTTGAAAATAATTCTTTCAATCTCTCTGACTAGAAACCATAAGCGGTTTTGGTCTCCCGTAGGACCAGCAAGCAGTTCTAAAGCATCTAGTAGTGAAGTGACCATAGTAGCACCAAAGAGAGGAGAGACCGATATGCTGGATTCGGTCTTCCGATAGTCTTTCCCCGCAGAAGATGGTAATTCGATCCCTCCTTTAAATAGTCGTAAAAAAGTCGAAATGGCAGATATTGAGACAGACGATCGCGGAATAGAAAAGCGGGTACAATAGCTTAACAGCGGAAAGGCATCAGAACCAGGCGGGGTACTTGTGAGGTCCTACGAAGATTACGCTCCCCTTCTAGCAGCAGTTCACCGTAGTCCGCAGGGCACCTAGCGACTGCAAAAAAGCACAGGTCATTTACTGTTTTCAAAAGGAATGTAGGGCAGGTGCATGTAATTATAGTCTTATGAATTGTGATGTTTTCGGAGAACGAACGTATTCTCTATAAAAATCATGGATTCCGCAAAAAGATGTCATGAAGGAGCAGAGAGAACCGAGTTTAGCCGAACTCGGTTCTCTCTGCTCCTTCATGACATCCATAACGCTCTAGACAACGGCGCTCAAGATGATAACGTGTTATTTGACATCAGGGAGGTATCTGACAACGTCCTGCACTGCCGTTTAGTGGAAAAAATAAGACCTTCCTGAGTATCGGACCAGATTTGAGACTGGATTAAAGGGCTCCTTCCAGACACAACTCAACACATCGCCCTTAACGGAACAAAATCGACAGATGTAAAGATAATTTCCGGAGTACCTAAGGGAGTGTGATAGGGTTGTTACTGTTTGCAATGCATACTCTAACAAAAAAACGACGCACCACGTCGGAATTATCCAAGAGGGAAGGAAATCGGTAGATGTGCTGTACATGTACAGACGTACAAATGATCAGTTTAAGGACAAGTGGATGATATATTCAAGAGAGCTTCACAAATTTAGCAAGTCAACAGCGCTTTGGTCCAACTCCGGCCCTAACGCAAGCAGCTGTTCTGTTTGGCACTGGTTGATAGTTGTTGGACGTCCTCCTGAGGGCTATCGTGCCAGAATCTGTACGAGAGTCCTGCCCATAACGCTCCATACGTCTCAATTGCTGGCCGACGTGGAGTTTTGCGAGCACAAGGACAAGCAGCAAAATCTCCCGCCCTCTGCGCGCGGACATTATTTTGCTGAAATGTAAGGCCAGAAGAAAGTCGTATGTAATATGGAGATATTGGCACAAATGGAAAGTACACCCGCTTGATGTCGATAAAAGATCTTTTGATGAAATTTCGGTGATTCAAAGAGTACATAAGAACACAAGAAGCAAGTGTGTTGTCTGAGCTAGTGTTTCAACTCCACATTCAAGGGGGCAGGAATGTCATCCACCATAGCGGTATGCTCACGCATCGGTGTTAGGGAGTTTCCACTGCCCCGTCCCTTCTAGTACCGATGCGTGAAGATGAAGCTAAAACACTAGGCCGGAGAACATTGCCAATACTTGCCTGGTGTCTTCTTATGTGCACTTTCCTTCGTTAAAATCTAGTATCAAATATCTTTTTTCGACAGTATGCCCCTATGACCTTCTTTGTTAATATCATCTCATTTCAGTTGGTACCCACTTCCCAAAATCACCCTGTATATGAACCTCAACTCAAGGTGTCAAGAGCCTGTTTTCCGATTCCCGTTACACAGCTGTGACACTCAGACTGCGCTCGGATTTGGGTGCAATAACTGGCATAACACTGTAATCTACACCCGTGCTCCGCAAGCTTCCGCTCTGATTGTGGCGGACGGTACACAGCAGCTACTCATTTTGCTGCACAAAATGTTATGTCTACGCGAATTTATTTGTGTCTCCTAGTTCTTTCGCTTCCAGGCTCGCCTTGTAGGCCCGGAAGAAGTGTGTGTGAGAGAGACTGCGTTACGTATCTGTCTTAACAATCCTGTTGTATGGCTCATATCACACCCGTGTCTGAGGGCTAGTTTCTGCCGGTCCACAGACCACAATGTACTACAGAGGCGCGTGGCGAGGCTACACTGCTGTCTGCTGCATTCCGACCAAATAAGGGGGAGCGCCGTTTATACGCTCCACGTGGGCGGCCATCTTCCACACACTGTCCACTGTAAATTATATGCTTCTAACATCTACACAAAAAGTCACTAAGTCCAGTAGATTGACGGTTTTCACAAGAATCAGCGAAGTTCATTTTTGTAGGACTTTTGCAAAATGAAGTAGGTACTGCATTTTTCAACTTCTCGCGGCGTAATTAATAATCCATTAAATTTCGGGCATGCAGCCGCGCAAATAAAATTTCCTCCACTGATATTTCGGCCGCGTATCTTCCGGCCATCTTCAGAATGAGTCACAAGACTCACTCTGTGGATGGCCGGACGATACGCTAATGGATTGAAGTAGGTACTGTTTAAAAGGATTTTCAGGCAAGGCTCGATGAAAAATTTGGTTCAAAATGGTAGAAACGCACTCACTAATTGTAATAAACCGCCTCCAAAATTAGTTTTAGATTTCGAACTACGCTGTCTCACGCATGGGAGAGGCGCGAATGTACAACGTAACAGGTTCTCTACCGATGAGCCCAGAGATAGAAATCGTAATATACAACATTTCTAATAAAGTAAAATTCATGACTGGCGGTAAACGTAGGCAGCGACAATGGTACTGATTTAAAGGTCTATTATTTGGCACCGAACGACGTTGTCAGTAGTGTGGAACGACACTAGTGGCAACATGGAATGTGTAGACGTGTCTACAGGGCCCGACGCACTTCAGGTACAGTCTTGCTTTCGCGTTCGCTGGTTTCGTCAACTCAAAATCAGTCACATTCAAACCACCGTGATACTAGACAGTAAGCACACAAATTCTTAGCGTGCCTGTATGCTAGCTGCGGAAAGGCACTTAACCTAGCTAGAGCCAAGGTTCCGCAGACACTCCGCACAAATGTTCAAACCCTCAACTCGTAAAAGTAAAACTAAGTTGCTCGTTGCATGCGGTGAGCCTCGTGCAGATATTTTCGCGTTGTGGCAGCGTATCCTCGATAGACTTCGTTTTAACAGGCGTCACGTCAGAACCGATAATGGGAGCTGCCGCTCCATACACCCAATGGTACCGTCCACACGGGTGAGTTTCGCAAATATCGTTTCTCGCAGTCTGTATATTTCTCCTGGTACCAGATTGTTCAAAGACTGGTCGACGACTGGCATATTTACGGCGTTAAACGGTACACATTCTAAGAAAAAACGACGCACCACGAATGAATTATCCGAATGGATGTTTCTGTACATATAACTTTCGGCAATATAATGCCCGCCTGCGAACGGCGAGATATCCTATTGCCTGTCTTAGAGCTTGCCAAACACCACAATGACCAGCAAGGTCGCCGGATCTCTCTCCAATGAGGTCTGGAGCATTATGGGCAGAACCCTCCAACAAGCTTGGGAGTTTGACGATTTAACGCACCAGACGCAGAGAATTTGGCACGATGTCCCTCAGGTGGACACATAGTGACTCTTCATCAAACAATGCCAAACCGAAAACCTGTTGACCAGAGGCGGACCAACGCGTTATTGATTTGATCGACTTGTGAAACTCTCTCTTGAATAAAAGATCCAATTTTCTGAACTTGTAATTATTTGTTTATACACGCACATTATACATACCGGTTTGCTGGGCTCCCGAAAGATCACACGTCTATGTAATGTCAGACCAGTTTCAACACGAGATAGTGGTATAGATGTATTTAAACTGCTTGCAACTAATATTTTCGAAGGCAGCTAATTCAGGGAGCTTATGTAATAAAATCGTCGCAGCGTTGCAAGATTTCCTTCATAATCCTGTGTCACTGTCACACTCTCTCGACGGGCTCTGTCGTCAAGGATCCTAATCGCTTTATATTTGTGACATTTCTTCTCTAGTTATGAAGCACTACACCATTTTTGCATTTAGAAATAATTGCTTCGTGTTTTGGTTTCACAGGAACGTTGGGAAAGTCACATTGGCATGCGCTTCCAGTAATCAACTATCCCGTTAAATAAATTACAAAACTGTAAATAAACCATTTAGAAGTTCACCAGGGTCTGAATGTCGCTCTTGTATGACCATTAACGATAACATTTCCGAATTTGTCGGAGCTGTATTTCCTTGCATCAGCGAAAGGTCTAGGAAAACAATTACATGCTCTTCAATTATTTAAAGATTTGAATGCAACCTTCTTTTCTTACGTGGTTTTGTAACTAAGTTTGCAGATGTCAGGGCTTGTCTTTCCCTGAACAGACAGTAGTCTACCCATCTCGGATCTAAAATCTTCTACCTACGCTTCGTGGCCAGTTATACGAATCCAGAAGTATTTCATGGACACGGACATTACGGACTCCGTTCATTACACATGCGGCAGTATCTGTGTAAAGGATGTGTGACTGCTCATTGCGTGCGGCGACGAAAAAGGAAAGTTGGAGGGAGGAGGCATAACGTTATCAGCGTGGTGACTAATGTCGTCGGAATTCGTCCTGTGCTTCTTTCCCGTTCCTCACTTCCCTACAGAGGCCATTTTTACGGATGCAATTGTGCACGTTATGTCGCCCGTTCCTCAACTTCCGGTGACGATTACGTGCTGGCATGCCGTCCTCACACTTCGTTTCTAGCGTACAGCAGAATTTGATCCATTTATAAAGTGATATATGCCTGCCAGCTCATCGAAATAGGAAAGCATTTAGCCGATATGACGTTCCCGTTGTGTTCAGTCATTCTCGTTTTCTGGGGCGGATTATTATTGTTACAGTCCATAGTTGGCGCGCCTACCACAGTTTTCGAAACGCGTTACAGGGAAGGTGGGGGCAAAGGTGTGCACAGGGTAAAGATAGGAATCTAGAGTTTTCCTACTTGTGAATGTAGTGCGGTAGCCCTGCTTCTTCAATGGGGAGCTTATATGGTAGAGGATTAATGCGTGTTGTTAGTGGTTTGCGCTTCGAAGCTTTTGAGACATGAGGAACTTTCGATCTAAATATTTGCCATGTAAAAATGGCTGTCTGCTATAACAAAATGCCAAGGAAATACCAGTAACTCGTACATAGGTACGTAATCTAGCTCAAGCGTTAAGATTGTTTAACAAGTTGTATATGGCAGCTGACACGAAAAGTTCAGAATCAGCACCGCGGGACAAAGATCCTATGAACTAACAAGAGAAAAGGTCTGCATGCGTACTGTTACCCCAACACGTTTGTCATTTCTTTCTTCGGTTTTAATGCTGAACGCGTAGGGTTATTTAACACAGCATACCTGGATGAGGACGTTCAGATCCGTTCTAGAATGATTCCGTGACAAAAGGGTGGGTGTCTATCGTCGAGGAACTGAAAGATTGGTAGAAAGTTCCGATCGTTGTTTACAGCCTTTGATTAGGTTGGAAAAATAGTGTCATATATTCGTCTCACTTTGAGGTGTAGTGCAGGATTTATTTGAAATGTGTATCAGTATTCAATAAATTGCTGGCCTGCCGCAAGTGTGTAAATTATTTTTTGAAATCCTCCGTTAATTCTTCTTGTGAATTATGACAAATTCAAAATCTGTGGTCTGGCCTGCTTCAACTTACTACAATTGAAAGGAACTCTATGCAAAGGATCTCCAGTGTCCGGTGTAGTGGCCTGTGTAATCAGTTCCGTCCGCGTGGCTTGTAAGCGGGAGATAGCGGCAGATGCAGATGTACCGTTATGGCTCATTAGGTGCGGGAGCAAACCACTCCCGAAAGCAAACTTCTCAGGGCCACGGACACGCCGGGTCTCGCTAGGGAAATTAGGCGGCGACATTTTGTACAGAGATTCGGAGCGGACACTTAATGACACACAACATAAATGACGGCAGTACTTCAGGCATAACGTCCGTGGCCCTGACCCACGGGAGGGTGTGCTACTGTTCAAAAACGTGTGTGAAATCTTATGGGACTTAACTGCTAAGGTCATCAGTCCCTAAGCTTACACATATCTTAACCTAAATTATCCTAAGGACAAATACACTCACCCATGCCCGAGGGAGGACTTGAACCTCCGCCGGGACCAGCCGCACAGTCCATGACTGCAGCGCCCTAGGCCGCTCGCCTAATCCCGCGCGGCGGTGTGCTACTAAAATGGCTATGGAGGCAGCAGTTCATCGCATTATATACTGTCCAGTCGCGCTGCAAGTTGTCAGGGAACAGTGTCTTCTGATGATTAGCCAATGATGTCACGAGATAACGCAATTCAAGATACGTTGATGGTCTTCGTAATAACAGGAATTTGGTCTCCGCATAAAAAAACCAATGACGGAACCATTAACTTGCTACTTTCGGCACAAAATGTCAACCTGCAGAGCTGACCCCTACTGATTACTACCGCAGTAAATTCCACTGTCTTTCCGCGATTTTTTATCTGATCTTCGGTTTCCTAACGTTTTTTTTTTTATTTTCTTTTTTTTTTTGAATGCGGCTTCTTTTAACTGTAAGGGTACCACTCACATAGCTCCACACTGGTATCCGTGTTTCTCCAAAACACGATGAAAACATAAAAGGACGATCCTGAGCTCAAAGTTTGAATCTGTAGTTCCGCCACAGATTTCTCCCATACAACGGCCTACGTCCTAAAGGCTTGGATTGCTGGAATCGTGAAAAAGAGATATATACACGGTTTTCCTCAATTCCTATTAACTACAGGCTTTTAGAGATCTAGTGTGGGCTCGTTAGGTAAGTTTTGACAGGAAATATATGTCCGGAAATGTACCGTTTGCTTGTGAAATAACTTATAAGATCGGGTACCTTCCAATTTTCCCGCTCCACGGTACACACAAAGTGGAGGCAAATGAGCTCTGAGCTGTACGCTCTAAAGGAGCCAATGGCATTGGCAATGTTTGGAGTACTCGTCAGGTTCTCTCACACGTTACGAAGGACGTCCTCTTCAAAGCCGAGAATGCTGGGCGTCCATGGAGCGCCACAGTCAACCCTCCAAATTGCGAACGTACCTGTTTCTGGCAGCCGTTGTTGTAGTCGGGCGAAAATGGTAGGGGATGTTAAAACAGGGACTGACGATGGTGCCAGCTTCTGAGTTTGCTTGAGTGGCGAAAAAGAGTGGGATTTGAAAGTGATTGACTCACTTACTTTAAATACAAAGGGTGCATTGCATTTCTGGACATGGGTTCCTTCTGCAAACTTCGTCTACTAAGCCCCCACCCCATCCTCTGGCATCCTGTAATAGGGAATTAAAACGATCTGTATAAAACAGCGTGACAATGCCTACATCAAGTTTGGCATTCGCGGGGCCTAATCACTCGAAATTTTCATTGATCTTTCGAAATGGCCGTACTTGAAGGTTAGTCAAATGCCACCCTTTTTATACGGGGAGGACGAAATATCGCATTGGAAGACGCCGAAACGGACAGAAAATGGCGCTCAAAACGTAGCGATGAAATGCACTATACGAACAACTATCTCCACGCTTAAATAGGTGGAGTTACCTATCTCTTGCCAACGGCCTTGCCGCAGTGGTGGCAATGGTTCCTTTTAGATCACCGAAGTCAAGCGCTGTCGGGCTGGGCTAGCACTTGGATGGGTGACCATCCGGTCTGCCGAGCGCTGTTGCCAAGCGGGGTGCACTCAGTCCTTTTGAGGCAAACTGAGGAGCTACTTGACTGAGAGGTAGCGGCTCCGATGTCGTAAACTGACATACGGCCGGGAGAGCGGTGTGCTGACCACATGCCCCTCCATATCCGCATCCAGTGACGCCTGTGCGCTGTGGATGACACGGCGGCCAGTCGTAACGTTGGGCCTTCATGTCTTGTTTCGGGCGAAGTTTAGTTTACATGTCTTTTGCAGACTAGACATTAAAAACTAACCTACCACAGAAGATACCTACTGCTGTTGTAGCGTGTAACCATTGCGTCAATGGAGCGAAGTAGCACCTAACGATGAGATTATTTAAAAATCGACAGATGCGAAGATAATTTCAGGACTACCCAAAGGAAGTGTGATGTAGCAGATAAAGTTGAAAGTACCAGGAGACTAATCAGTGTGATAGTAACGCGAAAAAACCGTAGTGAAATGCACTAACAAGAAACATTACCAACTCGACGTATTTTACGGAGCAAAAATACACTTGCAAGATATCAGATCCAGCAATCGGCCCCGCCCTCCCCCCACCCCCCAAAAAAATTTGGGGCTTTATTTTAATAATACGTGGTTATGACTTTCTGAAATGACAGCTTATAAACTTTCGCGCGCACCGGTTGTCAGTCCCGCCACCCCACTGCAGCCACCCAATGCCCGAGACAGCAGTACTATACGGTGAAGTTAAGAGGTTTGTAAAATACGTTGGTAACAGGCTTTGTTCACTGTGCCAAAGTATGCGGTTACTAGCCTGTAGCTGATGCCAGAGATCTCTTTATTACGAACAGTTTTATGCTGCAATTCACAAATGGCGTGTAAATGAATTGGCGTGTATTTATTGACGTCGCTATTGCGCGTCACGTTCTTTGGGTTTTAAAGCTGTACTGTTACAGTAATTTAAATTTGCAGGAGATGAGCTATTCTTGAACGTGATCGGCATGATTAAACTATCAAGTCGTTATCATTTCATAATTAATCTTCATTTACGTACGTTTATTAATTTTGATTTTTAGTAGTATATATGGTGCGATTCAAACTACTATTACAGATTACAGGTTTCTATGGGTAGCACAGGAGACTTAATAGACGAAATTTTTATAAAGAAGCCGTGACCGGGTCGCGCGGAGTGGCCGCGCGGTTTGAGGCGCCATGTCACGGACTGCGCGGCCCCTGCCGCTGCAGGTTCGAGTCCTCCCTCAGGCAAGGTGTGTGTGTGTGTGTGTGTGTGTGTGTGTGTGTGTGTGTGTGTGTGTGTTTTGTTATTAGCAAGTTCGTTTAAGTGGTTTGTAAGTCTAGTCTAGGGACCCACACACATCACACACACACACACACACACACACACACACACACACACACACACGCGCGCGCGCGCGGGCGCGCGTGACCGTAAATAGATCGTTCGGATGTAAAATAAGTGTGAAGATGGACTTTGAACTCTCTCGTCAATCCCTGGCCTGTTGCAAATATAAAATCGCATTACACCTTCGTCCGGCTAAAACAGCTGCGAGGAACGTAAGTTCGAAACTAGGAGCGTTGGCTGTGGTTCCCCACGGACGCGCTGCGCTCTAGACTTCGAAGAGGACGTCCTTCGTCACTTACGAGTACTTGTCCTCGGATTCTCTCGTAACACTGCCCACGCCATGTACTCCTACAGCTTATAGGTCAGAGCTCACAGTCTACGCTGTATGAGTACCGCGAAGCAGGAGATTCGAAAGTAATCCGATCCTGAAACAGTTTATACATACTAAAGCTACATTTCACGACATTGCTTATCAAAGCTTTAAAGCTTTATCTAAAAAGTCTCCACTGGAAGCCCTAGAAGCCTGTAATAGGATTTTGAATTAACCTGTATAGCAATCCGTGAATATTGTTAAAATTTTGAAACTATACATGCGTGAAGTTGACTTATTACATACTCATATTATTTCTAAAGTATTGTGTAGAATAACAAGACTGATTTCAAAACACGATGGGCAGAAGTGTATCCACCTCTCCCTTCCTCTACCCTCGCCTTCAACATCCCGCGAATACCAGGGATTGTCATGCCGCTCTATAGTATTTCGCGCTCGGACATTTGGAGGCTGCCGTAGGGCGGAGCGAATGGCAATATGTGCACGCGAAAGTTTAGAAGTTATACTTTCAGGAGGTCATAATTGCGTCCTATAAGAATTATGGTTCAAATTTTCGAGCGGGATTGATTGCTTGGGCCGATATCCTTTACAGTATTCTTTGTCTCCTTAAAATATTGGGTCGAGTTGGTTTCCTTGTCAGACGTGCAGCGGTGCGACAATTGGCGCAGTAGCCGACTCTGAACGTAACAGATCTAATGTACTGCGCGCACAAGAGATGCTGTACTGTCACACTATTGGCGACAACTCACTGGAAGCAGTAATTAGTACAATATACCTAGGAGTAACAATCCGGAGCAATAAATTGTAGGGAGTAGTAGAGGACGGTTTGCGTTCGTTGGGAGAGTTCTAACGTAATTTATTCACGAAATACGTGCACCAGTCTTCCTCACATGTTCTCGAATGGAACTGAGAAAACTGTATCAGACCACACAGCGTAAGGTGGCTTCAGAAGTGTAGATGAAGATCCTTTGCACCGTGTTTTACAATGGCCGTTAACGCTATTTCCCCGGGGCGCTAAAGCGCCGAGTAGAGTGACGCGGTAGTGGCGTTCGTTTTTTTGTTGTCGGCACGCGACGCAGACAAATGACGTTGGCGCCGAGCGGAGCAATCAGCGGAGGGCCCGCCCCTCCCCTGCCCCTCGCCGAGCGGCGCTCGCCAATCAGGACGGAGCGCGCCCAGCTTTTTGTGCTTTTTACCGCGAGGAGGCCGCACTGCGATGGAGGCCTCCCAGCGCACTGACGCTAGACCGATAACTATCCTTTCTCCTGCTGTACGACAGCGAGAGTGGCCGAAACAGTATCTTACACCAAATAAAAAACTTGTCTAATCAAGAGCATCATACTATATAACTAGACATGTGTTCATACTGACTTCTTTTTATATTATGACAACTCGGCAGCCAGTTTTATTAAAGATTGTTGCAATAGGTTTCCTTAAAGATGGTTAAAATAGTCGCAAAACTATCAAATAGGCCGATTTTTTGTTTGTCTGGAGTCCGGTAACATCATTCACATTAGTTTGAACAGATAACGTGATATCTGTACTTGGTCAGGTTTTCCTATGTCGTTTGCAAACATGAAGGTCAAATCTATTGATTTCTTGAAATTGGCGGCTCTTCCAAGAAAATTTCTTTTGGCTGCTCTACTTCCATCAAGGTGGCGAAGCTAAAAGCGTAAGAATCACATTAAGTCGTGGGTTGGGCTCTGGTAGGACGGCGTACTTAGTGTAATGTTCAGTTTCTGTAACACCGACGTTGATGAGACTGATTTAGCTCTATTCGGAGTATCTCGCAGAATATGTGCGCAATACTGAAGCGATTTACCATCATCAAATTTGTAGAAAAATTCGTCGTTGCCATATAACGACCGTATAGTACAACTTCATTCATTTTTGTTTCTGCGTTAATCCCCGGACCGATGGCCCTAGTAGTCTGGTCCCTTCAATCCCACAAAACAACCAACCGCTAATCCCGTTTAGCACGGGCTCCGCTGTATTCACGATCTGGCAGTTTTTTTATTCATTAAACTTCGCGGCCGGGTGTCCTTCCTGTTACCTAAGGGAGGGAAGTCGTGTGCGCCATCTCTGAGAATTGTGTAAACCATTAAAGCTGTCCGATGTGCAAACCTGTGGGTAATCCGTCGCGCGGATACGACACGAGTGTAACCATCCTGTCTCGCAAGCTACCGCATGCGCGTTATGCTATATGAACAGGTGCAATATAGCTCAATTACAGTCCTCAGCTGTATGACAATACTGACGCAGAGAAATAAACTTAGTCCGGAGTTCCCATTAATTTGTTACATTTTTATTGAACTTTTTATCACTTTTCCAAGAAGAGAGGGAGTGTTAACAAACATCGCAGCGATTAAGCAAGTCGTAAAACTAGTTCCCCCGCGTTGGTAAAAAACCAAAGCTTTTTGAAATAGGGCAGCAATAAGCAACAGCTAGTTATGATTTAACTTCAGGTACTCACTTTGGTCCAGAGTGGCTGTAATTATTGTACGGCAGCGAAACTTCGTAGATATTCTAATGCTTTAATGCAGAACCGATTTACGCTGAAAAACAGTTCCAATATTGGCCACCTGGGGCAAATCTGGCGCTGTGACTACAATAAAGATGTCTAGACATATTTGCATATGTAATGATCTGGAATCGGAACATGGGCAGAGGTGGTCGACCAAGTGAGAAAAGCATAATACTGATTATATTATATTTACACAATTTGTTAAATATGAACACCAGAGACGTTGGTGAGATGCTGTTCAGCGACAGATTTGTACGTGCTGACCAAAATTGGAACTTTTTTTCTGGCGTTAATTGGCCCCGCATTAACGCATTATCATACAAAGTTTCGCTGCCATACGATGATTATCGCCCACAATGGGCCTCTGAGTAGCTGCACTTTAACCATGCGGTATTTCTGTCAATGATACAGTCCTTCGTAAGAAGCTCACATGGAATCACCTAGTGAGCTTAGTCAAACTGGTACCCAAATCTAAGGCTTATTTTTTTCCCACGAGTAAAAACTTAACAAAATATTTGTTGCGGAACACAGTAGGAGCTGTATTTGTGTTCTGACAGAGTACCTGTGAAGCACCGTTGTCGACATTCTCGGGAGAAAACATATTATGCTCGCCCCAGGCCGAAAAACACTCGCCGTAAAACGTGAAAGCGTTGTCGGCGGGACGCCGAAGGATGTCCACACTCTGAAAGATATGAGTAGCTTTCATAAACAGCGCCAGAAGGCTGGCTGGAATGAAATGTTCGGAAGTACTGCTCCGCCGACTGGCTGCGTAACCAGTGCGTTAAAAAGTATCGGCTAAAGCAAGCATGGACTCGCTTCTCCAAGCAGTCCATCCTGCCGCGTCTCCCCAATATGTCCTGGAACTCAGCACTTCTTAGTCTCTTCTGTCTTCGTAGTCAAAGTAGCACTCTTAAAATTTTGCTCCTCATTTGCTATGTAAAAACTATTAGCGATACTGTGAATGTTCAAACCGCAGCGTTCTTGCTAATACCAGATGCTGCATTGGTAACAAACTTGCGTTAGCTAGCAACAGCAACTTCTGTGGTATACTCGGGGTAGGGTGACGTCACACAATAGGTGTTGGATTCTGTTGTCTTCTGTGGTCGAGAAGGTAACATGATTTGTACCTAGCCGGCCGGAGTGGGCGTGCGGTTCTGGTCGCAGGTTCGAGTCCTGCCTCGGGCATGGATGTAAAAAGTCGCACAGTGCTCAGAGCCATTTGAACTTGCACCTAAGCAACCCGCTGGACGTTTAATTTCACCGAGACTTTACTTCGCGGTGTCACGACAGTTTCCTCGTTGCATCTTCAAGGTATTGAAGTTTTTATTTTTAAAACTGTGATATAACATAGCTTCAAGCAGGGCGTCTGACTTAGAGAACTGTACGAAAGTAACTGGCACGTCTTTCTCACAAAATAAATGTTTATCAGGAATCAGCTCGCCTGGTATGGACACACGCGTACAATGATGATGATGATGATGATGTGCCATCCTCAGGAAAGATGACCAACGGTCACCTGGTTGGATAGTGTAAAAGAGGTCACGAGGAAAAGAGAAATAGGAAGAAACGACGTCCAACCATGGGAAGATAGAAACCGATGGCGACAGATCTGTTGGATGCGGCGACAGCTATAGGAACCCCACGAGAGAGCGAGAGGGCATATGAAATGAAGAAAGATTTTCAAACTTGATTTCACATTCTGACTTTTATCCCTTTTGCGTCACTGATATAACTCGTAAGTCTCCCAGAAAAGCAGTTCCGAATGTAAAGTTTCCGGCAAGGCACCACAGAGTTCACCTAGGAAGGGATGAAACATACCGGTGTGGAACAAGTTAAGGGAAGCAATTCGTGCAGCTGAAACAGGAAGGGAAAAGAAATATAGGCTTATCGCTTTGAGGCGGAAAAAGAGCATTTATCACACTTTCAGGTTTCGTCGATATCACGGTCACTACAGATCGAATAGCGTTTAAATTTGACGTGCTATCGAATGCAGTATGCTGGTATCGCGCTCACAGATGTCCTGGAATGATGTACAGAAACTAAGATAGATAGTACTCCTCATATTAAAATTGCCTGAAGTTTTCCCCCACTGAGCCACACGTCTGATTTGACTACAAAGGTGTGAGCTCAGTGATTTCTTTCTTTTTTAGGGTTCCGTAGTACCTCAATTGATAAAAATTGTCTTGTTAAAAAACCAATTTCTCAGGAATGAGAGACGTAACAGGTAGAAATCTATGCGACATGCTACGGTCTAAGGTTTCTTGGCGGTGTAAAATAAAAAGCCACTTGTCACATAATTTGAGACTCACATTCGAGACATGGAAACCTATAGATTCACGTATCAAGACCATAGGGTATTTTCCGTTGAACCGGAACCATGAAATTTGACAAGGAAGGTTTCACAGTAAAACTACAGGAAAAATTCGGAAATCGTTAATTTGTAATTATAACACACACAAATATTTCTGTTTTCATTTGTTATCCGACTTCAGATTTCAAATTCTCTTTTGTCTTGGAATTCCCGGAAGTGATATCTTGCCAGTATCAATATCGATAACAGGAACAATCGTGAGAGATCCTCGATTACTGGGATAGATGAACTATCAGTACATATGATGGTTTGTACGTTAGTCAATGACTGAGCCATACTCGCACTTACGCGTTTTCCAAATGCTTTTATGTAATGCAGAAGGAATGCACGCTGTAGTTTTCATTTCATTCGTTTATTATCTTTGAATCTGCGCCGTTGACTATCTGAAATATTAGTACTTAAAAAAGTGTACACACTTGAACGAAAGCTCAACTCAGCCAAACAATACAGTACCAAAAACGCGAGACCTGTATAAGGGGAGAGACGTAGCGACTAGAGGGCTAGAGCAGAGCGGATGTGCGCGCACACTACGCTGGCCGTTAGGCGTCGTCGTATGGAGGTCAGCCAACACGGCATTCGGGGAAAGACTGGCGGGCACAAAAACTGCCACCACAATGGCGGGGGTGGTGGGGGCAGTAAAGGGTTGGCACGTACCTGGCCCAGCTGGACACAGCCCCTGCCGCAGGACGCACAAAGGGCGCAGAGGCAGCTGCCTGCCTCCCTGACCTGTCTGCACCACTGTTCGCTGATGATCCAACTCATACGACGTCACGATGTGCGCAGAATGGACTTTACTCAAAACTGCAACGCCATCAGCAAATAGGAATAACATAAAACTCGAAAGAATTGCGATTGATTCTATCCCTCTGCGTTACGCTGGGAATGTCAGATAAAACGGTAGTCTCGAACGTGAGTTTTCACTGTTGCGTGAAACGCGTATTCCGAACCTCTCGAGCACGTCTCAAAGTTTGCGTGCAGATCTCTTCCACTTCTTCATAAATCGCACCACTTAAATGTTGCACGGACATCAATTACAAGCTGAAACATGACAGAGTACACCGTAGTACTAGTAATAGTGAAATGGAGCGAGCGGTAAACTGTGTATACCTCCGTATGAGCCCTAATTTCTCTCCTATCTTAGAGGTCTTTAAGCGCTGGTTCTCAAAATTTTCTCACTGTTTCGCGAAGAGAACGTTCTCTTCCGTCCAGGAACCCCATTTGAATTCAGAGCATCTCCGTAATACTAGTGTTTTTAGAACATATCGGTAACAATCTAACAGCACGCAGCTCAATTGCTACGATGCGTTCCTTTAACCTGACCTGGTGGGGATCCCAGATACTCAGTCCTCAAGAATGGGTGGCGCTAGTGTTATATCCGCGAACTTATTTATAGATGAGCCACACTTCCCTAAAATTCTTCTAATAAACACGAGGTCAACCATCCGCCCTCCCTACTACCGGTCGTATCTCTGTGCAACGTTACGCCTAGATGCGTGATCTACTTGGTTGTCAAGCACCACACCGCCAATAAAGCTGTTTTTCGAACACTTGAGTATTGCTTTTCCTACTCAGCTGCATTAACTTCCATTTTTCCACATTTAGAGCAAGCTGCACTTCGTCACACCAATTAAATTCTGTCTGTGTTCTCGTATTCTCCTGCAGTCACTCAGCAACGACACCTTCCCCATCACCACAGCGTCATCAGCAGATTGTAGCTCACTCTGTCCGTCAGATCATTTATGTTCACAGAGAAAATGAGAGGTCCTAAAACTATTCCTTGACGATATCGTCGTCCAGGACAACGTATGTTTCCATTACTTCAGGCGGTAACTCAATCTGGGAACTTATCCGTAATCTTCGATCTTCGTTAAGTCTGCATTGGATGACTGTGTCAAACGCTTTCCAGAAATCTAGAAAAATGGGCTCTGTACGTTCCCTTTGGTGTATGGGAATTTAAAGATGAAGCGATACAGATATTAACGTCCTGCGAGACAAAAATTGGCACACACCTTCCATTTGTTTTATATTTTATATGAATAAGACTAGAGGGCGCCCTAAGTGTTGTAATGTTATTTCGAATGTAGAAAAAGCTAAACGTATACTATTAAATAAAACATAATTAGTATCACGATTGTTGGATTAACAAATTATTGCTGCTTGTGCTTTACTGAGTAAAAGCACGGTGTTAATAACAGAGTGAGATTATGAGCTGAACTGAGTTAAGCTGTCGTATGCAAATAATGGAGGTAACAAATGCAGTGTTAGGATATTGTGTACCTGCAGCCCGTACATTAGATTGCTAGCGAAATGTTAAGGTTCCATTTCTAAATATTACGACGGGACGCGGAAACGTTCTGTTCAACAAATAGAGGAAACCGAATATTAACATAGCAGCGGTAAACACGATTCTATCAAACCGTGGGAAAGTAGTAACGAAAGCTTGTATGCCCTTGGTGATTCGCAGAGCAAAAATGCAAGAGTCAAACCTAGGAAATTTACCATTCACAAAATTGTCGAAAGGGATGCCTCAATACCTTTAACATCGCTGACAGTCGTACCTCAACAATGAACAGCAAGCACAATGCCTCGTAATTTTAAACCGATCTTCTACACGCGTTTAGATCAATTATGACTAGATAAGTTGACTACTTTTCACGAAGAATAGTCAACGGATATTATGTGCGTTATGCTGTAGCCAGCTTCAGGCGGTGGATTTTTAGTAGACTGGCGCCACGTACGTCCTACATATCACGTTAATCTTGAAGTAGAGGGCACAAATTTCTGGAAAGCTCTAAAGACTACTAATGGTATTAGTGGTAGCTGATCTCAGCAGTTATAGAGATGAGCGTCTTTCATATATGCTGCTGGTCACAGGATAGTATAATTAGCTTTGTCGCCATATGGAGCAGAAGTAAGGGGATCGAAAGCTAACAAACTAAGAGGACGACTGCACAAGAAATAGGAAAGTCCTCTCTCATATGATTACAAAATCTAACTAGGCAGCTGATAACGCTGCAGAAGTCGGCCGTAAAAAAGCTGGGGAAATAAAGCAATTCGTGAAACTTCCTGGCACATTAAAACTGTGTGCCGGATAGGAAGTCGAACCTAGGATCTTTGCCTTTCGCGTAAAAGTGCTCTACCAACCAACTGAGATACCCGAGCAGGACTCACGGCCCCTCCTCGCAGTAGTAGTGTGTGTGTGTGTGTGTGTGTGTGTGTGTGTGTGTGTGTGTGGGCGCGCGAGCGCGCGCTCATGTGAAACTGTGGAATTAATGCCGGTCCGGCACACAGTTTAAGCTATTAGGTAGTCTCATATCAGCGCACACTCCACTGCAGAATGAGTACTCATTCTGAAAAGTAATTCGTACATATCCAGTTCTCGTTAACTCTGGCTTGTGTAACGGAACTCTACGGAACTTTCGTTACCTGCTTCTTGTTACAGGCTTATGGATGTCATTTAACTTGCTAATAAAATTTCGGTTTTTGTGGTTACATTGATTCAGAGCAGAAGAGGAGGGTTGCGCAGGTACAAAATTCGTCACCGCTGTTTCATTACGGTAGTATGCCTACTGCGAGCAGACGTAATACTGAATTTTTGACCGTGATGTTTGCTTGCATCTCGAATGAAGTAATTAAACTGTATGTACGATCACCTAGCGTACATGTATGCCTTGTTTCTAACGTCACCCAGAGAGCTGTTTTCAAGAACTCGACGCTGCCAAGTTCGTCGGCGACGCTGTAGAAAGCTGGGCGCGGAACGTCTTTGAGCGGCCTTGTCGCACGCTTGTCAGGACCACAAAACTGGTTCTGCAGGGCAATCGCATTACGTCCCAACCTTAACGGCCTCTTTTCTTGCCTGTGTTCGCAGAGTAGGCTGTCATCTCCTGTGAAGACATCACATAAAAAGACCGGTATCAGGTCGCCAATCTACCGCTACTATCGCAGTCCTTAGAACTAGGCGCGACATAATTATCTTGTAGCGTATAGCGGTACGATGAAACGGTCAGTCTATTACAATCGTCCCATCAAATCAAAAGTGTTTGTGATGCTGTAACTGCCTATTACATCCAACTTCGTCATAGTCGGCTTTATCCGGCTTCGCTTCGAAATCTGGCAGACCAATTGCAAATTACGTTACACTTTCGTAAGATTATGCAAATTATAGAGGTGTACAAAAGGCATCACAGAAAATCTGAAATGCCGATAATTGGCGAATAATCTGAAACAAAAAGCACATTTAACTATATTTTACGTTCATATGTATTATTTTTTTATTTTTGCCAGTGGCTGAACACAATCACTAAGAGTAGAGAGGAGTGGTTTACTGCTGTTACGTTCCATACATGTGTAGTCATCTTAAGGTCTTTGTGCCATATATCGCTTGCACAAAGTAGCATATTCCGTTCCTAGAAATGAAATCAGAGACATAGATGCGGTTTTAAATTTAATTGTATAAAACAACTTTTTAGCTTGTGTTAAATGGACATTCATGCCCCTTTCTCAGCCTTTCGTCGTAGGTACCTGCAGTAGAATATTGAAGTGACACGATGGTTAAAAGCGTAGATTTATAATGGGAACACGGTTCCCATTTCGATATAGTTGCTCAGTGCATCTATAAATTACTTCCGGTAAAGGCCACGATTGTTCCTTGACAAGGCCATCCATCGTTTCCCGGCTGCATTTTATTAGATACTCCAGGAATCTGAGACTTCAAACAAATTTTCATTAATTGTTAGATATGAGTAAAGGACGACACTATGCTGCCACAGAACCAGCGTTGATAGCTGCTCTAGGGGCTGAGGACTAAAACAACGAAATATTTATGTTAAAAACGACGTAATTCCGCCAGCTGTATTAAGGTGTTGATTTTACTGCCAATAAAACCAACACCTTAATACAGCTGGAGGAATTAGGTCATTTTAACATATATTATACCAGCTGACGTCCCAAGTCGCCCGTTTTAATTATGGATATGCGGGGAAAAAAAATTGGTGAATGCCATCGATAATAATTTCAACGAAATAAGCCTAAGTTTCCGTTAAGCCACAAAATCCAAAACTAGGATGGGCCATCATTATTTATCCCACTCTTGTTCAAATGGCTAGTGAAACATACAAAATACACACTCTACTAATTAATAAAGAGCTAAGTGTACTATTTGATGCCACTGGTGTTGAAAAATGGGTTCAATTAGAAGTACTAAAGCTCTGTTCTTTCCTCAGCTTTTTGGAGGTACGTAGTTCCTTCGCCTAAATAATGACTCATCAATCACCTTATTGTTAGATAAAGTTTATTACGGATATTTATAGCTTATTTTATTGAACAGTTTGCATTACCGCGCGTATTTTACCAAACACCACTGCCTGCGTGTTAAAAGTACGCTGCCTTAATCGCCATACAACATGATCTTTAACAGTCCACAATTTAAAATTTCGCACGACAATGTGAGCAGATGACGCGAGAGACAATAGGCTGGGACTAACGGAAGACAATAGCGACAATAGGAGTCAGACCGATGCGACAGACAGCAAACGGCTCGCGCTGACCTCGCCATGTGGGGGTACCACGGCTCCGTCACCTACTATCAGGTAAGCACCGGCGTTTTGTTACTAAACAAACATCGGTGTCGCATAAAGTACGTGGAGTGAGCATCCATAATTTTGCAAATAATGCAACGCTTGTTGCGCCTGCCTAAACGGAACGCGAAAGTTTCCTAGCGATAGCCGCCGCGCTAAAGTTTAGTGTAAATATTGGTTGTCCCCTATCTATTCTGCCAGTATAGCTGCGCTCAAGAAGATAATATCCGTCCAGTTTCTTACGGAAAAGATTATTTATTTAGAAAGATTTTATTTCTGAACGTGAATAATTTTCGTTCTTGTCTAGCATCTTTTTTTTTTTTCGTGTACTGTGTATTAAATTATTTGCTACAAAAGGTCAACGCATGATTGAATCAAGCAGTGCCTTCAATTGAAATAGAGGCGTTAACGAAATTATTCGTGATTTTTAGAGACGGCGAACAAATATGTTAGGCTCAAAAAACACGGATGTGCTAAAGTAGATGTTGATTTGCTTGTTTGTTGACTACTTTTTATATGCGCTCTCTATGTAGCTCTCCGCGGATAAATGAAACAAGATCTGCGTGAGGCTTATCCGCATCCGGGAAGCTTTTAGCCGCATCTGCGGATATAAAATATTTGTAAACAATTTTAATCCTTTTCGTACGCCGGAGATCCGAAGGTAGGATTAGCCCAGGTCTAAATTTTCGTCTGCTGAGACTGAACCGCGTAATTTGCATGAAATTCATTAAGAACGCAGCGACCGACCGTGACCACATTTTAACACAACATAGCATTCCACAGAAAATTTCCGTGAGTTACAAATATTTCTTAATTAATGAAACGGAGTTTGTTAAATTTTCGCAATACTTTTGAGTGAAACGAAATCAAGTTCTCACATTGCATACTACTTAAAGCTATAGTTCATCAAATGGACATTTCTTGAGTAGAGTTATATCATGTTGGGGTGCAAAACCTGTCAGTGTGTTAAGCCTTGCATTGTAAATTATAAATATATTTAAGAGAAGCGATGACGGTGTCCTGATCTTGTACCGTATGTCATCCGTTCATTTGTAACGAATGTAATGCACAAACAGAAGAGAGACTACAAAGTTCGCTCGTAGCAGAAGCGCCGGATTTAACACAATAGTTCTGCAAATTGAAAACATTGTTCTGCGGCACTCCCACATCAATGCTACAGATATAGAACTGCCTTCTTTAAACAACTGGCCGGCCGGTGTGGCCGTGCGGTTCCAAGCGCGTCAGTTTGGAACCGCGTGACCGCTACGGTCGCAGGTTCGAATCCTGCCTCGGGCATGGATGTGTGTGATGTCCTGAGGTTGGTTAGGTTTAAGTAGTTCTAAGTTCTAGGGGACTGATGACCTCAGTAGTTAAGTCCCGTAGTGCTCAGAGCCATTTGAACCATTTTTAAACAACTGTGCGACTGGCACTGGTAGTCAAAGCGCGAAATCTGTACGTAAATGTACTACAGAGACTTTTAATCTAAAGGTTCAAAGAACATTTGTATTAGTCCAGGCAACGGTAATATCCAATTATTTCGGAGCTGTAAGAGATTTCTCACGTCCGTGCTGTTAAATGTTTTGTCAGTTGGTCTTCCCATGTTCAGTGCAGTACAGTGAGATGTGCGATCGTAGGCTTCCACAGACAGTTCCATTTTATCTCAGGTATGTTACAGCGTCTCGAAAAAACTAACACTACAGCTACTGTCAGTAAGAACTGTATATAATCTCCAAACGACTATGTGCGAAAAATCCAAAGGCACTTTCCTTTCATACTGAACGAACAAAAGCGCATGCGCCAGAATAGGTATCACAATAACATTCTGGTACTCTGGATGGAAAATTGATAGCGGTTGTCTGTGGCCAAGATAAGGTTACCGGTACGCCTTGTGCAATTTCTACAGAAATTAAAACGTCAAACAATGCTTAGCTCCCTGGGAAACGATTCTGTATATAATTTAGTTTGTAGTGCTTATACGTCTAAAATTCTTAAGTTGGATTAACCATTCCTGAAAACAAAACACTTCTGCGATACTGAAATTGCGATCACATAAATCTTTTGCTTCCAGGACGGCAAATGCATGTACGGAGTTAGTAGTGAGGATGAAGTTTAGTTTGCATGTTTTCACATGCACTGAGGTACTTTCACGTCATTATTTCCAGGTGTTTGTTTTATTAGCTCATAAATTACTGGAAACTGTTCCGTAATTGTGAAATTCAGAACTTTACATTGGCTCCATCCTAATGAACATGAAATTCGTTGTTGCTGGTACGTGTTTCCATGTCAGATGTTTTATTTTAAAATTTACGGAAGCTTTCTGCGCCCTATTAAATTGCTTGTTATTAAATTTTATTAAGATAGTCCTTTGAACTGAACAGTTACATCAGGACCATCGTAAGGGCATATTAATCCCGTTTTTGTAGGATAGGAAGCTTACCTTTTTTATTTCTTCACTCGCCTTTAGGACTCTACCTATAAAACTATCTGCATGATTACTAATCCTCAGTACTTAGCCACAATTTTTTTTATAGTCTGTTAGCTTACGTATGTAGGCTGCATAATGCATATTTTGGATAACTACCTGGAGAAAGTAAGAAAGAATGTTCAGAATCGCAAAAGGACGGATATGGTATCACGCTACATCAGTTAAAAGCGAAATGAATGAAAAACCATTATGTAAAACACGCATTAAGCAGCTAGATAAATAGGACTTACATAAGCGTTGTAACTGCAGTATGCATTATAGATGTTGAGTATCTGTAGCGTTTGATTGCTAGGCAGACGAGTAGTTCACGGAGTGTTGTAGTGGCCTGAGAAATAGTTTCCTTTTCGACCTTTTATTTTTTAGTGTGACATACATTTAGCCGACGCATTTGACCAATCAAAGCTACAGTGTATGTACTGTTGACGCATGATACTCTTGTCACCTACATGAAATGTCCAAAGTTGCGAGGTTGCTGCGAGAAGTAAATTATCTGTAAGTAGCCGCTACAGCGCTCAGCTACATAAAGCAAAACACGCAAAAGTCGGAGATTCATATACGGTATGGATCTGTATCTCCCTTCTGTCGGAAAAAGTCTTAGTTTTATTTAGGGCAGACGTATTCCTTAATGTAACTGAAAGTTGCACGGAAGGAAATGTTTGGCTGCTACCTGTCAAATAGCAACTGTTTTAAATTTGATCACGGATGTGTTCACGCTTTAGATGGCTCTAAGCACTATCAGACTTAACATCTGAGGTCATCAGTTCCCTAGACTTAGAACTACTTAAACCTAACTAACCTAAGGACATCACACACATCCATGCCCGAGGCAGGATTCGAAACAGCGACAGTAGCAGCAGCGTGGTTCCGAACTGAAGCGCCTAGAACCGCTCGGTTACAAAGGCCGGCGTTCACGCTTTAAATGAAGGTCAAAACCTGGAGACACATAAGACATTTTCGAATAACTCTGTATCTAGCTAAGTACAGACTTGGTGTTTCTTTATTAATTCCGTTGTAGCGATAAGCAAATTAACTCAAATAAAGCGATAGTTAAGTAAAATAAATTTGTTAAATGTATGCACTACAATTAAGTGCGTTAGTACAAACTAGTTTTCTGCTCATTACATCGAGTATTCTTGATACAATAAAATATACAACATGCTTTATTATTATTATTATTGAGATCAGTGCTTAGATTAAAAAAAATTGCAATTCAGGGAAATAGAAAGATTTAAGAAAAATACCGAAATACTCACATCTTTGTCAACGCTGTAATTTAGAAACAACTGTGAACACAGAATTTCTGTGCACTAAGATTGTGAACGTAAGTGTGCAGACCACAGCTGCGTGAGTTTATATACGGTAGAGAATGCTGATTCTTTCAATCGTATCCGCCTACGTTCGTGAATGCATTTTTTCTTAGTGGAGGGTGTTTTCCTTTCTGTCTTGCATTTTTCAGCGTCCTGTGATCTGCCAATTTTGATAACGGCTTCTCGACCCGTGTGGGATTTCTTGTCGGTAGCACTTAACGGCCAGCCTAGGAGTAAGAGTCTTTCCCTAGGTGGAAAGTTACTGTAGCCGGCCAGGCCATAAGCCCATTCAAGCGTGCTGTCACGAAACGCAGGTTTCCAGTGTAATATACGTGTAATTTTCTAGAATCCCCACTTCCAAGCCTCTTAGGGTTCATGCTAAATTATTCTCCGAAATCTGGCTATGGAATTATGGAACTGACATAACGTTAAATTACATCCACATCAATACTCTGCAACTCGCAATTAAATGCGTGGCGGAACGTCCACCGAGCCACCTTAGAGCTATTTCTCTTCCGTTCCACTCTCGATCAGCACGCTGGAAAAATCGAAACTTTAGTCCTCCTGCGTGAACCCCCATTTCTCTTATTTTATTACAATGATCATTTCTCCCTGCTTAGGCTGGCAATAAATCGCAGTCTTTGGGTAGCGTTCCCCACAACACGGTCTGTGATAATGGAATTTTGTGAAGCAGGCCTGCCGCGGTGTGCGTCGTCTTTGCGTCCTCTCTCTGGACAGTTGTCAGACTGCTTAGCTGGATGCTAACGTGCTCGCCTCACATGCAAGCGGGCCCGGGTTCGATTCCAGTACGGGTTGGAGATTACCTCCGCTCGTGGACTGGGTGTTGTCCCCACCATTTCATCCTCATCTCGGCGCGCAAGTCGCCCAATGTAGCGTTGACTGAAATAAGACTAGCACTTGGCGGCTGAACTACCCCGAATAGGGGCCTCCGGCCAACAATACCATACGCTCATTTCATTTTTTCTGGGAAGTTTCTTCAACGTTCAGAGATTCTCATACTGACTGAACAAATCCGTGATTTTGTTTGAATCTTTGCTCTCTTCAGTTAATCCAGCTTTTCACAATTCCAGACCTGCAACAATAATCAAGAATTGGACAAATGACTATTTGTAAGCGACCTCTTTCGTGCGTGATTTACACTTCCTTAGGATTCTCTCAAAAAATGTCATCTGTGTTCCTCACGGCTATCGCTACAGTGCGGAAGCTGTAAATATGCCCGATGTTTGAAAAGGGCCAGTGCAGAATGGCAATGCAGCAGCGGGAGAGGGTGTGGGCGCTGTTCTTGGTGCTCGGTTTCTATTTGAAGTAGGAAGACGTGGTAAAAAGTTTTTGGTTTAGGCTGGATCAGCGCCTATTTGTATAGCCATTCGAACATCTGCCTCACTGTGTCTTTGTTATAGTATATTAAGCAATGTTTGAACGATGAACCGGAGCTGCCCCCACCAAATTGTCCGAATAGATTACATCTTTTTTGCAAAAGATGTTAACTGGGCTGAAACAAATGTCCAGCTAATGACAACATTTGTGTGTGCCCTTGCACCACTCAGATTTTACGTGAAAAAGTTTTTCTGGGAGGTTTTTGAAGCATGCAACTCAAATGTTCCAAACTTTTCGCGGACCGGTTCAAGTTTTGTAAGAAGGTAGACAAATACATGTTAATTAATGGTCGTCCTGTTGTTTTGTGAAAGATTTGACGTTGCCACTATATAAGAAACATCGTTCGAGAGACAGTAAAAACCTTTACCGGATTAGTAGTCGGCCGAGTCAACAGATATCTAATGTCAAAATTATGGTAGAGTAAAAACTGGGAACCAGAATGAGAAATGCTCCTACCACAGGACAAAAAAGGCAAATATGCCCTGGACATAGTTAGGAATGTAAAATAAGGGAATTAGCTTTTCGACTTCTCTGGTAGCTTGAAAGACTAACCAAAACCTCTTACATATTCGCGCTTTTTTACGAGATAACCTTACTTCCCAGAACAGTGAACTCTTAGCTGCAACGTGTTGGCACACCTGCATCTTGCAATTTATGGGCTCTGCCAAAATGCAGAAGATTCGCCAGCCACAGTAAACAATATATATCATATGGCTCACGACCAATAGCTAAAAACCTGGCTAAAAACTTTTTTGTGGGGAGGTAAAATTTCTGAGGATTTGTTCCTAGGGGGAGGGGCATAACAGCATGTTATTTTAGTTGACACGATGCATTATATTACATGACGTAGGAACTAATACCAACAAGTAAGAAAGCGCGAATGTGTCAAGATGTTTTGATTTAAATGTTTTTGAAGCTGCCAGTAAGTTTGTGTAGTGTCCGATAATTTATTTTATGATTGTGGTATGGAATGGGCAATACAGTTCAGACGAAATAGAAAGGAAGCTTTTGGAATGTGGTAGTGTAGAACAATGCTGACGATTAGATAAGCAGATCGAATAAATAACAAGATATTCTATCGAACTGGGGTAAAAGAAATGCCACGGCTTGAATAAGAGAAAGGATCAGTTGATAGGGGACACCCTGTGGCTTAGCAGGATCGTCAGTTTGGTAATGGAAAGTGTGGAGTGTAAAAATTGTAGAGGGAGACTTCTTGAATGTACAAGTAGGTTGAAACGGCTGTAGGTTGCAGTAGTTACGCAGATGAAAAGGCTACCATAGTATAAACTAGTGTGATGAGTTGCATCGAATCAGTCTTCGGACTGGAGACAACAATGGGCGATGAAGCAGATGAAACTGCAATGCGCAGGTTCTAATTACAAAATAAAGTAATTGTAGGTGCAGTATCTCAATACCATTAAAAATAAATCTCAGAATTCTAACAGTGTGCGGTTTTGTAGCAAATTCAAAAGCACGTCACTACGTACATACTTCCGATCTTTAAGGTTTCAGAAAGGAGTTTGTTGCACAAATAAGATTGGAAGTTGGCCTTCAGACATGATCGATAATAGTTAAATGTCACGCATTTTACTGTAGTGTGCAGAAGGTTCTTCTGTGGAGGGAGCTGAGCCAGTTCAGACTGAAACATACACTATGCATCAAATTCTGTTGCTGTGATAAACTGTTGTCTTGCGTACCTGTGAAGGTAAATGCTGTACGAAAAACGTTAGAAATCACAAAGTTCTAAATATTCGTCCATAAGTTAGTTCTTGTACTCAATCCCCTCCCCCAGATAAAGTTTTCGATTTTATCGAACACTGGCGAACGTTTCATTAGTTCAGAATAAGAAACAGCAGGTTAATCTTACTGTTAAACTGACAGCGATGTCTATTCATTTGAAATGGACATGGCTATTGTAAAAGACGTAAGTTGTAGGAAGAGGTAACAGTGAACCAGTAAAGTTAAAATTCTTTTATTGTATTATTTATTTATTTGTTCTGGTAACACAGGCTATATCTCGGTTTAGACTTTTTAGCCAATCGCCCGGTAACATTAGAGATATGTTGGGTGGCAAGCGTTCGCTGACAATATTCGGGAGGAGCCAATTGGCAGTTGGATATCAAGTGAACACATTGAAAATACAATAAAATAATTTCGTCAGCAGACGGTCACTGTCTTCCCCTTCGGCAGTATGCTTGTAGTCACATTACATTAGTTGGCATTGTCGTAGAGTTGCACAGTGTTGCCACTGCCTCTGAGTATTGTATGTACCAGTTGTCAAGTACGTAACTTCGAACGTGCTTTGAAATCAACTTAGAACAGATTTTTGAAACGCTCAGAGACGCTATATGGAATAAACCAAAGGTGAATTTCAGGATTTTTACGCGAGTTTTGTGGGAGATGATATGTAAAAAAACCTTTGTATTCGGTGAGAGTTAATTATGGTCCAAATTGTAAACATGACGTTTTCTGAAGCTAATACACAACAATTTGATTTTTTTTTTTTTTTTTTTTTGTGTGGGATACACCCACTAGAAACGATTTTCTAACGCCACGCAGATCAGTGTCTGCCTCTAGGCTGCCTCTGGGCTAATGGTTCCCAACCTGGAGTAATTACTCCCTGGGGTAGAACGTAATTCTGTGAGAGGTAAAAACGAAAGGGGGTCAATTGTTTCGGGTACCACACTAAATTATTGAGAACACTACTATTATCAATATTTCATAAAACCTTAATACTGATTACGTCAGTTATCAATAATTGCTTTTTCATATCGTAGCATTAACGCGTGGTTACACTTGTGAAATGAATGTATGGTCATCTTCCTCACATAGCCCACCCACTACATACACACTTCGTACCATGAATTTAATAGTAAAACTGGGAGATACAAATCACATATTCTTAAACCTCTCATGAAAATATCTTGTAGGTAGTTTCCGCAATGAACTTGGAAATGCTTCATTATTCACTTTGTAGCACTGAACAAATTAACTGATCGCATAACACATCAGTAACTATGGAATGGCAATTACACTGCAGTAGGGCCTACGCGTGGTGGTGGTGATGGTGATGGTGATGGTGATGATGATGATGATGATGATGATGATGATTCATTATTATTATTATTATTATTACTACTGACGGTGGAAGAAGACAAAACCACGGCAGCCTCAGTTTTCTAATTTCTGCCAATTCAGAAGTATTTTAAATGGGGGTCCAAGAGAGTGAAACAAGTGTCGCTAGGGAAAAGAGTGCTGCAGAGGAAGCATGGCTTCTAACCCTAACTGTGGATAGTTAGCTGTCTTTTCTGCGGAATTAGCATGTAGCACTAATAATCCACTGAATTGTATAAAGTCTATAAAAATTATGTTTAGAAATAAGCAGGACCAGTCGTCTTATTACTCACTATTTCGTTTTTAATAAACTACCTACAAAACCTAAATACCATTCCTTTCATTTTAAAAATGAGCGCTCGAAGAGAATGTTTTCTCACTTGAAGTTTTGTTAAAGCGCTTATGTTAATAGTGATTCCGGAGTGGGGGGGGGGAGGGAGGAGGAGGAGGAGGAGGAGGAGGAGGATGGTGGGAGGGAGGGGGGTTACTAACAAATATGATTGTACTCAGGGGTAATGGCCTCCAAAAGGTAAGGAACCACTGTTTTGACAGTATTTGTCTCGACGACGACGCAACCTAAGCGTCAGATCTCAACTAATTTACATCGCACTACAGTCTGTGTCGGTAATAGTAGGTCTTACATTTGCTGGTGTGATGTTGCAGGAGGCATGCAGTAGCGACAACATCGTCGACATGAACACGACAGCCGCCGCCCCCGCACCTCCGCTCTTTCCTATGGCTGTGTCAAGTGCGGGACCCGCCTGGCATCTGCCGCACTTCTCTCCCAGCACCACCGCCCACGTCGTGAGTAACTTTCTCTCTCTTGTGTGTGTGTGTGTGTGTGTGTGTGTGTGTGTGTGTGTGGGCGCGCGCGCGATCTGTTTAGCTTCTCGCCCTCTCGCCTCGCCCTCTTTTCTCTTCTTTAGCTTCTCGCCTCGCCCTCTTTTCTCTTCTTTAGCTTCTCGCCTCGCCCTCTTTTCTCTTCTTTAGCTTCTCGCCTCGCCCTCTTTTCTCTTCTTTAGCTTCTCGCCTCGCCCTCTTTTCTCTTCTTTAGCTTCTCGCCTCGCCCTCTCTTCTCTTCTTTAGCTTCTCGCCTCGCCCTCTCTTCTCTTCTTTAGCTTCTCGCCTCGCCCTCTCTTCTCTTCTTTAGCTTCTCGCCTCGCCCTCTCTTCTCTTCTTTAGCTTCTCGCCTCGCCCTCTCTACCCTCTTATCTTTAGCTCCGCGCCCTATTCTCTTTAGCTCCGCACCCTCTGTCTGTTATATGTGCGGTTAGCTTGACGCATTACTTTGTTTGCCAGAAGCAAGAACCTTCTGATGGCGAGGCCGCGGATCGGCACGACGACTCCGGCATCTCGCCCGGGCGCAGCGCCAGTGCCAGTGGCAGCAGCGGCGGGCCTTCGCCAGAGCGCGAGGATCCCGGACCCTCGCAACATCACCACTACTTCCAGCACCAGCAACAGCTGCTGTCGTCTCCGCCACCAAACCCGAACGGCCACTACTTGGAGCGGCTGGACAATACGCCGTCCCAGACACAGCACAACGCTTACTACTATAATCACCACCACCACCACCAGCAGCAGCAGCAGAATGGCCGCGGACAACCCCTGCCGCAGGAGCCATACTACCAGCAGCAGCAGCAGCAGCAACAGCTGCTTCAGCAGCAGCAGCAGCAACAACAACAACAACAACAACAACAACAGCAGGAGCAGCAGGAACAATCAGACAGTTCTGCACAATTCCATCTTGGCAGGTAAACATTCGAACCAACAATAGATTTTTTTCTCTTTCGTCTCCTTGGTTCAGCTGTTTTTTCCGCTACAGACACGCTTCTTTTCCTCCGTTTGTTTTGTGAATCTCCACTGTTCATTAGCTGATCCTCCCCTACGCGTGTATAACGTGACTTTCGTGTGTTGCAGCCCCGCACGCGAGCCGCTGGCACGGGCCGTCCCGCAGTCTCCGCAACTGCGGACGCCGCCGCCAGCGGGCAGCGCGCAGACCAAGCAGGAGCCGGCCAGCCCGCTGGAAGGCAGCTCGTCGCCTGGCCAGCCGCCGCAAGCGTCCTGCGCCGCCTCGCAGGCTGACGAAAACTCGTCTAGCTCGTCACACTTCTCCACGGAAGGCGAGGGCGCCCTGCGGCGACTGCAGGCGGCTGTCGAGACGATGGGAATGGTCAACGGCAGCGCAGACGGCGGCACCACCTACGAATGTCCCGTCTGCACCGTGCGCACCCAAGACAAGTACGTATCAACCAATAAAACTGAGATATTCATTTTCTACTACAATCTGTTTGCGTTTCAAGTATAACTAATCACTTGAGATGCGAATCTTTGGTTTTTCTCGACCCAGTTGAGATATTTATTCCATATTTATGTACACTACTCCAACTGGCTAAGCCGCTCTCTTCAGGTGCTGCTGGCTGTGTACTTGGTGCGTAGCCTTCAACCAGATTCTAAAATATTGGTGCTGATCCGTCCTGCCCATCCCTGTTTATACCAGAATTAAATTCCCGGCGCTTTCTACGCTCTTTTGCCAGCCGGCGTGGCCGAGCGGTTCTAGGCGCTTCAGTCTGGAACCGCGCGACCGCAACGGTCGCAGGTTCGAATCCTGCCTCGGGCATGGATGTGTGTGATGTCCTTAGGTTAGTTAGGTTTAATTAGTTCTAAGTTCTAGGTGACTGATGACCTCAGATGTTAAGTCCCATAGTGCTCAGAGCCATTCTACGCTCACTTGTGCTCTTCTGAGCCCGCATGAAACGCACGCTGCATTCGCATTTTCCAGCTCTCGTGAATCAGGTTCTAGGCGGTTTCTGAAAATTGAGTGGCAACCCCAACATGACACGACCAGTATCTTGTAACACACACAAACTTTCTGGGACAATGTAGTTCAGGAGTCTGTCTACGTAATAGTCGGATAACCTAGTAAGCCGACAGGGAGGTTGCCGCTTATGCGAAACTTTCGGTCCGTCACTCTACTTATTAAGATATTAGCGGTCAGCTCATTCACCAGAACAGGAAAATGCTTATAAAAGTGCGTGTCATGAAATAACAGTGCGGGATCTGAAAAACAAATAAGAATTATTGGTCGTAGCTGGTGCCGGAAGTGGAATTTGGCTACAAAAAGCAGTGCCACACTAACAATGCTTCAGTCTGTTTAGAGTTGAGGCAGCGAGTACGCACAACACAGCTCGCGCACCTGAGAACTGCGAGTGGGCCGGTAGGCAAAATTTGAACATAAAAATTCAACCAACAAGTAAACTGAACGCCCGAAGACACACCATTAATCACTCGAGAGTTTAAATCTGGAGAGTGTAATTCGTGAGAATTAGACGTAATTGTTAGATACTGTAGCAGCGTGGACAGTGCAATATTGTTTATCTGTGGCAGAGAGCAGTTCCAAGCTCACCTGGGAACGCACTACGAGCCGCGATGTCCTTCCTGCGATCACGTGGCGTCCACTGTAGAGAATCTACGCGCACACATGCGTGAGGCGCACGCGCTGTCGCCGCCGCAAGATGACCCAGCTGAGACCAAAATAAATTCCCAGGTAAGCCAATGCGACCGTCCTGACCATAGATATCACTGAATGACAAACTTCAGTCTTGATTGCTTTTATTTATTTGTAACATAAAACTTCACGCGTTTCATTTTATCAACCACATTAAACAAGACACTGATACACCAAACCGACTCGCAGTCCTATACTACTGATCCTTTTCAATGTGAGTCTCTTGCTGGTATAAAGCAAAATGCGTAAAGTTGTACGGAATATGTAAATAAAAGCTATCAAGATGAAAATGTGTACTAGTGTTATGATGTGGACTCATGTTGATGTATCTCTTTATGACATAATTTTTGCGTCAATCTCCTGGTACGTTTTCAACTACCAACTCTTCGTGTGAATATTAAGACTACAGAGGCTTTTCTTAGACATCCATTTGCAGGATGCCCTCCAAAACAATCACGAACAAACTTCAGGGACAGGTTCCTCATACAGAAATAAGTAAAAAAGTCTAGTAAGAGAGAGCTCTAAAATGCATACATTAAGAGGTACGAGCACTTTTTCACCTTCGCTAGTGCGAAACACCTTCCGCAGAACAAGTGCTCATAGCTCTTAAATTGTGATTTAGAGAACGTTTCCTTGCCTTTCTTCTTGTTTTGGTCTATACTTTCTCTTCCTAAAATATGAAAAGCAAAGAGCTTGCAGTAGAAGAGATGTTTCATAATATCTAAGATGAGCCAGTGCTGATCTCTTCAGGTATGCGCTTAAGAGCCCTTGTTTGCTAGAGTTTTTTCTTGTTTTAGTATAAGAGAACAGTCCCTGAAGTTTAACACCCCTTACTGACTTCGAAAGAGATCACATTTTACTTGCCGCAAAACTACATGCAACATTAGGGGATTTCTTTTTTCAATTAATACAGATCAAAACTGCAATTAGCCCAGCTCTTTAGATTTTCGCAGACAGCCCCCCCCCCCCCCCGGCCCCCGAGAAAAGGGGTGACTTTGACCACAATGTGTGTAAGCAGTACTGCATCACGACTGTATCACTTACTTCGATGCGCTTAGTTGCCGGCATTATCTACCAGAAGGGTGAAAACAGGAATAAAGCAAGCAATAAATTTACCAATAATTTTTTTTGTATATTTTAAAGTTAGTTTAATGATTGTAATAGCGATATCTCAGATTTTATTGGCGTAACTGATTAATGGTGTTCTGTTGCGTTGTTCGCATTTTATGCACAGTATTACTACGGTCGACCCAGCCGTCTTCAGGTGCTGAGAGTTTTTCTGTTGTGTACTCGCTACATGGACTCCAACCAGCCCGATAAGCAGCGAGTACGCCTAACAGCAAAACTAGGTTGGGTCGGTAGTCGAAATATTTTACATAAAATGGAAACAACTTGGCAGAACACGAGGAAGCACACCATAAAGCAATTATTTTATTGACTGCTCTATGGTTGCTGCAACCATCATCTGTGAAAATGCAGCTCTTTCTACCCCACCCTGTTTCTAGTATCGCTTATTACGTTCTAAATTGTGATTATCCCGTACTTACCGCTGCATTCAAAACTTCCTGATCAGAGGTTAAAAATTGTTTCGTATATTTTGTACACAAGCTGGGACATAGTTTTAAAACTGGATGGCTCAGTACTAAAATTCGTATTTGCACAACAGAACTACAAATAAAGGATGGTGTGATATTGTTTACAGTGAGAAATACAGTGTTTCGGTGTCAAACATGCTTCCACCATAGGCAATTATGCACACTTCTCATCTGCCTCGGATAAACAAGAATTTAAAAATTTGAAACCTTTGATTTCAAATTTGTTTCATGAAGGCTGAGTAGAATACATAACATACTTTCCATTTCAGTCGCCAGCAGCACATCACTGGACGATATACAAATATTATCACTTCCCCAGTTGTGTTAAGTGTCGGGAAATGTTACGTCGCCCCACTGCACTTAATCAAACCCTTGAAATAGGAATTTGAGTCCTTTCGCTGTATATCTCTGGAAATGACAAAGTAATGGAAGAAGATACATTGCTTTAAATATAATGAAATATCTTCGCAATATCAGATCTGAATCATGCCTGGTGGATCATCTTAACAATTTCATGTTATGAAGATGAACACAGTATGCACATCCTTACGAACTGTTTAAAGAGGAATACGGTTGACACATCCTTTAGTACAGAATTGTCATTTTAAAATATACATGGATTTCGTGTGCTACTTTATTCTTTTGAAGAGTAAAAATAACAGCTCCTAAGACAAAGCTTATTGCAATTTCCTGAACGGTGGCCTTTTCGGCAATAATGTTCCCCTTTCTCCGCAATTTTGCTACATTTCGCATTCTTCATATGTACTGTCGACGATAAAACGCAGCGGATTAAGAATGGAATTTCAACCTGTACATAAAGGTTTTTTTTTTGGGCGGGAGGTGTGTGTGTGTGTGTGTGTGTGTGTGTGTGTGTGTGTGTGTGTGTGTGTGTGTCAGTGTTTAGAATTCAGGTTATTGCCTATGATTGTTTCTCGCGGAGGACTGAGCTTAAAAACTAATAAATTCTTTCCATAAAATCTTTAGAACGACACTAGTCACAAGATAGAATAATCAACGAATCATTTAATATAACAATAATACCACAAAAAGTGAATCTTGATCATTTCATAATTATTATGAGAGAACCTTATGAAACTCACACTGCAATGAACAAGTGTCACATGTCCCGAAACTTTAGCACAACAAATTGTAGCCTATCAACAAAGATGATGCGGTTAAGAGAGTTCTGATAACAGGCTTCAATGAAGCAATATGTTTTCGTATCAACGAAAGTTAAATATGAAAATCACTAATTACGGCAATTTGCCTTCGCAAACTTATCTAACATGACACCTGTTACGATAGTTTCTTGCAGCCAATCACAGCACAGGAAACGTGCGTCATACAGACGTGTTTCTGGCGGTATAACAAAACAGCAAAAACATTTATTCAACATTACTCTATTGTATTGTGAAATGAAAATTGTAGTGGCAGTCTGATCTGTAGCGTAGGCTGATGTTAGGTTGAAAGGCAAAATTTGGTTTGAAACAAGGATGTAAGATCAACGATAAATGTACCATCGATGCCATCATTAGACATGAAGCTAAATCTCGAATTGGGAAAGGAACTCATTAATGTTCTTTCGAAGGGACCACCCATCATAGACCTTCATCGATATAGGGAAATTGCAAAAACTTAATTCTGGAGGGCCGGACGGGGATTGGAACCACCGTCCACGGGACGTCCAACGTATTAACAGCTGCACCATATCGCTCGGTAAGAAGCCTTCACACGACTCATTCAGCATGAACCAAATTCTTCAGTCATGAGGTGTGAGAAGCAGAATAATAGACAGGGGCCCTTTGAAGATAGCAAAGGGTGCTAAATAGGCTTCGGGTAAAGCAAAAAGTGTTGCAGGAGGAGTAGTCACTATCCAGTTCATCCAGGTGTCTCGAAGATAATGACTGAGCGACGTCGCGTACGCTGCTCTGGAATTGGCAGATAGCAGCAACCGAACAGGTGCCTTTTTGGATTACGTTTCTTGTGAATCTAAAGTGCCCTATTTGGTCGTTTCAGCATTTAAAATTGAATACAACGAAAACCTAATATTTCATTGCTTCACTGTCTCTTACCACTTCTTTCACCACTGACCGTGTCGAACTGCATAGCGGTTCGGATTCGAAGTTAAACTGTGTCAGAACTACAATTAGCTAAGTAAGTCAGTTGAGGCTGGAGGAAAGTACTGAATATTTCCTCCAGTAGAATCATGCCTAGTACTGGGCGTACGAACCGGCATACGTGTTGAGAGCTTTACGGTTTTACTCACTGAAAATCTCTCATTGATGCATCGCTTTCGGAAGATTTATGCCAAATAATCGAGAAATATAACCTCAATCCATCGTAACGTTACCCTTAAAGTTCTTTGTTTGGCGGTCCCCTCTTCCTGCTAGTGTACTATATAGCGTCCCTGGATTGGTCAGTATTCAGAGTTATGACAGGAATGATCATTCGAAGAAAAAAGTCTAGTAAACACGGGCTCTGAAATGCATACCTTCAGAGCTATGAGTAATTCCCCAGAACATGACGTTCCACACTAACGAAGATGTCGTACTCGTAGCTCTCATGGTATGCCTTACAGAGCCCTCGCCGCGCGGGATTAGCCGAGCTGTCTCAGGCGCTGCAGTCATGGGCTGTGCGGCTGGTCCGGCGGAGGTTAGAGTTCTCCCTCGGGCATGGATGTGTGTGTGTGTGTTCTTAGGATAAATGGCTCTGAGCACTATGGGACTTCACTGCTGAGGTCATCAGTCTCCTAGAACTTAGAACTACTTAAACCTAACTAACCTAAGGACATCACACACATCCATGCCCGAGGCAGGATTCGAACCTGCGACCGTAGCGGTCGCGCGGTTCCAGGCTGTAGCGCCTAGAACCGCTCGGCTACCCCGGCCGGCTCTTAGGATAATTTAGGTTAAGTAGTGTGTAAGCTTAGGGACTGATGACCTTAGCACTTAAGTCCCATAAGATTTCAGACACATTTGCAAATTTTGAACAGAGCTTGGAATAGAAGAGATTTGTTTTACGGTATTGAAGTAGAAGTGATCACAGCTCTTGAGGAACGCATTTAGCAGCCAATGCTTATTGAACAATTTTCCTCAGAATGATCGTTCCTGTCATATTCTTGAATAATAATCACTCCTCGTCGAACACCCTGTATTTTTAGTACTGTCGACTTTTTTGCGTCCTGCTAAAAGTGTGGGTCGATACTGTTGCAGGGCCGCGTGAAGACTTTCCGGTGCAAGCAGTGTGGCTTCGTGGCTGTGACGAAACTGGAGTTCTGGAAGCACTCTCGCTTGCACATCAAAGCGGAGAAGCTGTTGACGTGCAACCGGTGCCCCTTCGTGACCGAGTACAAGCACCACCTCGAGTACCACCTGCGCAACCACTCGGGCTGGAAGCCATTCCACTGCGACAAGTGTGACTACCAGTGCGTCAACAAGTCGATGCTCAACTCGCATCTCAAGTCGCACTCCAACATATACCAGTACCGATGCGCCGACTGCACCTACGCCACCAAGTACTGCCACTCTCTGAAGCTGCACCTGCGCAAGTACCACCACACGCCGGACGTGGTGCTCAACCCGGACGGCTCGCCCAACCCGCTGCCCATCATAGACGTGTACGGCACGCGGCGCGGACCCAAACAGCGGCCTCGCACCACCACGCCGAAAAAGAAGTCTGCGGCCGCGCCGCTGTCGGCATCTGCGCCCTCTCCGGCGCCTCCGCAGCCGCAAGCAGCCGTCCAACCGCGGCAGCCGCTGCCCCCGCCGCCAGCGCCTCGCGCTGCCGCGCCGCCCCAGGGTGCGGCTGCACTGCCGCCGTTCGCGCCCGCAGCCTTCGCGCCGTTGGTGCGGCCCGGAGGAGCCGTCTTCCCGTTCGGCAACGTGGGTCTCGTGCCGTCTATGCCGGCCTTCCCGTACAACCCGGTGCCGCACAACGCGTCCGACGCCGCCGGCTACGACGCCTACTACGCCGCGGCGCACAGCAGCGGCTTCCCGTTCTTCGTCAACAATAACAACGATAACGAGAGCCCTCAGGACGCAGAGGCCAAGATGCAGGACTACATGGCGCGCATTCTCGTGGCTACGCAGCTGCAGGTTCCCAACGTGCCGCTGCCGCAGGCCAGTACTCCGCTGCCAGACCCGCTGGATCTGACAAAGCCAGAGTCTCCCTCGCCGGCAGCTGTCAGATCGCCGACACCGACGCCGTCTACGTCGACGGCTGCGTCTGCCCTGCCACTGGAGGATGAGCCGATGCCGGTGCCCGTCCCGGCGGCTCCTTCCGCGACCAAGCACCGCCGGAAGGGCAAGGCTTACAAACTGGAGCGCATTGCCATGAAGCTGCAGTACCACGCGGATGACGACAGCGCAGAGGACGAGCCAGAACGGAAGCTGTTGAAGGCGGAACTCCCACTCGATCCCGAGCCAGAGAAGGAACCGCAGCCCTCGAGCGACCGTCCAGATTCTTCGGAGGCAGAGGCGGACGACGGAGAAGACAGTTCGGAAGCTCAGCGTGACTTCTTCTGCGAGCACTGCGAAATCACTTTCCGCGACGTCATCATGTACTCTTTGCACAAGGGCTACCACGGCCTCAAAAACCCTTTCACCTGCAACGCCTGCGGTAAGGAGACTGCAGACCGTGTCGAGTTCTTTGTTCACATCGCTCGCTCGCCCCATTCCTAAACGCTAGTGTCCAGCAAAACAGCACCGTGAAATCATATTCGACCATTAGCAAGTGCTGTACACCTTCTAATACAGACACCTCCGAAGCGGCATAATCGGACCAATTAGCTTAGCTATAAACAGTGCTCATATTTACAGCACTCCGAGGATATACTTAAATATGTGAGCCATGCTGCGGGCACTCCCTAATGTAAGATACCTACGCTAAGACTGAATGGACAATGGACAAGAACAGTGCCTTTATGTCTATAATGAACATTGCTCAATTATTTTGAAATACGTCTAGTCATTCCATTTTTGAGTTACCAACCAGATATAGCTTCGAATGCATCTGACGTTGATCGACTGTCGATTGGCTCTTTAGTCAGCATGGAAAGCAATTTAAATGAGTGCAATTTATTATATTTTTTATTATTTTAGATAGTTTTTTGATACAGACAGATATAATTTTGTTATAGTTAATAGACGTATTTTCAGCAGCTGCAACAGTTTGTCAGGTCACTGACCTTAGGATTTGTCTCCCTCCTTGAACGATATTGACACTAAATGCACCAAAGAGAGAACTTTCACTATGTAATAAGAATGCTGCAGACGAAGCGGTCTAGATTTAAGATTAATCAGCTGAAAGACGACGAATATTATCAGTTTCTCAGTGTTCCAAAACTGTAAAATCCATATCACTTGCTCTGATTGTTAATGGGAACAAAGTCACCTTGTAGTTGACAGAATTTTTTTTCAAGTTGTATTTCTTTTGGAGAAACCAGACTTAAAATGTATAAGAATGAGAAGCCGAAGCAATAACTAGTTAAATGAGCACGTAGTTTTTGAATACGTGCAAATGTATTTTTAATATTGGAGTCAAGAGAATTTTCTGTGTTTTCATACAATAAGACACGCCAACTTACGAAGAGCATGTCGGTCGGACACTGAATATTTTTATAATGGCAATGCAAAAAATTTGAGATGGAACACTCACTTCTTGAAAGATATTAGTTGTGCTAGAGGAAGGTTCACTTTGGCATGCTGGTTCCACTGAGATGTTGATAAAGGACTGACTGAACCAAGAGGTGTATGTACATGTGAAACCTTATTTTGATATCAAACTAGCAATAAGCCATATTTTTATATTAAATGTGATATTTATGTTCTGTTGTATCTCATAAAGATAAGATATTATAAATGTTGGTGTGTCTCTTCTAGAATGTATTGTCATCTGTGTAACAATAAAGTACATGACAAATGACATCTGAAATTTATATTGCTTCCTCTCCATTCCATTCAAAGTTATCTTCATGTAAACTTTGCACTTTGAGTGAGAAATGTGTGCAGATCCTGTGGATGGTTACCAGTAGGATCTAGTATGAAGTACTGTTTAATCCCTTTACCGTTGCTTATATTGCCAGCGAGTGATAATGCACTGTTCATCCTGTTTAGTGCTAGTTGTGAATACCTTTTACAGCAACATTCAGCTTGGCTCACTGCTTTACAACGTGGACACGGTTTAAGATTGGCTCTCAAGTAGCCAGTGAGGTAAGCAATTGTCTCCTCCAGTTGATTTGCTACTTTCTAGAAAGTTTGCAGTATTGCAAAATTATAAGAAGTACTATCATCAAATAAATACATCTCCGAAGTGAATTTACATTTTTCCTGTGACTGTTGTTAATGTTGACATAGATTATTCAGCAACTTAAATTTTCAAATAAATGGTATGATGTTGCTCATCAAACCCACTTGCAATTGCTGTTTTTTAACTACTGCAATCAGCTTTGGATCTGTTACAAAGATTGTATCCAGGGTCTGAGCAGGAGAGGGCGCAGTAGCCTCCTTCCACCCCCCCACCCCCCCTCAGCGAATCGGTAGTGAGCATGCCTGTTGCCTTGCAATATAGCAGTCTATTGTTTCCCTTCGTACTACATACAAGAAAGAACTGCAACAACTCACTAATCCTCACAATATCTGGGTGGGGAGGAGAGATTTTATGCCCACTTTTTGAAAATGTTGTAATTTAATCGGGTAATTTATATTCCAAAATTTTGAAGAAAAATATTTGTTTTTAATGAACTCTTCCAGAAACGTCTGTAATTGTTTCAAATTTTCCAGTAAAACGTAACCCAAAAATTTAAGCCTCGATAGTGGATGTGACTTCTCACAACAAACGGCATACAGACATCTTCAGGATCCTTCCTACACATCAACAAGAGATTTCAAAATTTCTTTGTTAATAAAAAAAATTAATGTTTGTGGTGCTCATAAACTACTACTTCAAAATAGATGTTATGGAAAATGTGTTGATATTGCTAGGGTTAATATCTGACAACGATAAGCAGTCAGAATGAACACAACACACTGAAATAAAAAAATGCCAACTGTCCACTATACATAGCTTCTAAAATTTAAACAAATTCACTGTTTCTAACTACCTATAAAGCCTGCACCATCTGGGAAGCGCTGCAAAAGTGTCAAAGGCTCTCGTAATCCGTATTTAACTTCTTTCTCTAGATTGCTGATGGTAAAATAGAATTAGTTACAATAGATCGTAATTACACACACATAACAAAACTGAATACCAATAACAATACAGCTAGAAATTACGCAGTCATGCAACACAATATGAAAATGTTGAGCGTAGTTCCTTTTCAGAACGGAGATGTACTAAACTGTTCTCGCCATTTTTATAAAAAATTGTACATTTCACGTGAAAAGTAATGGAAATGAGCCTTTGGCGTCATTGGCCGGGAGGCCTCTTACGGGGCAGGTCCGGCCACCTTGGTGCAGGTCTTACTACATTCGACGCCACATTGGGCGACCTGCGCGCCGGATGGGGATGAAGACATCACACCACCCAGTCCCTGAGCGGAGAAAATCTCCGACCCAGCCGGGAATCGAACTCAGGCACCTTAGGACGGTAGTCCGTCACGCTGACTTTTCCTCTCATTTTGTTCTATATTGTTCGTGGCGGACGTCCGATTACACTCGTTCAGGCTGTTCGTTGATCCGTTTACTCAGCTTTTTTATTACAGGGGGCAGCCAAACCCTCGGACGAAACACGCTGAGCTACCGTGCTGGCTAATAAATTTATAACACTCAGCGCAATACGTACTTCTAACTTGGTTAGTACCAATCCGGATACAAAAGAATGGTAAGTACGTACTTCATTTCATCACATTCACTAGGGAAACATTCATGATGGAAGTAAATATTCTCTTTAAGTATGTAAGTGGTGTGGGCTGTTTCTTATCTGTACAGCTACCTGAGGACATGATTCATCTTTACTAGAAGGCTTGCTCTCAAGTCTACTATGGTAATTTCAACAAATCGTATACCAGCGTTGACATTTCTGGTGCTAAGACCACTTAAGCGCTGTCTACTCCGCGGTTATGACCAGTGGATGTATTGGAGATGAAAGCACATGAATCACGTCACTTTTCCCTCGAATACAAATCCCTGACAGCTCCACATCCCATCCAAAAGACGGTTTACCATAAAGTGACGCATTCCCTCAATTTACAAGATACAAATCCGATTAGTATCCAAACAAATATATACGATGTGATGAGCAGGAAATTCACGCAACAACTTTTCTCACAGTCGCCAAGATACTGATAATGAAAATACCTTCTGCAGCTCAAATTCTAACTGGTTACCTCTATCAGGTTGCTCCATACCGGGGCACTTTGACCACCTCCCCCATGAAGGGTTTTTAAGCAAAGCGTTATTTATTCTTGGTTCTGAATTCCCTAATTTCGACAGACCGTATTTTTGTGCTTTCTCGTTCAAAATTATCAAATCGGTAACTTTTCAAACATTTAAAGTGATAAATGAATTAAACTAGCGACAACAATGTACTTCACATTCATCTACAAAATTAGCTAATTTAATCAGGCTGACTTAACATCCGAAAACGTATCAGGAGTAGTCCTGTTTGGATGCGAATTCTACAAACCAGTAACAGAGCATGAAAAAATACATGTGCTATTATTTCACACCTAAATAAAATAGAAGCGATGGTGCGGTGCGAAAATAGAAAAAAAATGAACTGAAATTTTTCTTATGAATTAAGACACAATTTTCAAAATTTACAACACATCTGAAAATTTTGTCAATTCTAAGGGAAGATGAAACGTGCATTTCTGTTTGTCTTGTCGAAACTGAAGTCATTGCAGCTGAAGCATGAATTCTGACAAAACTAAGGTGGTAGAGAAATTTTAGACAGATAAGCCAAAACATCATTACCTCCGCCTAATAGCTTGTTTGTATGTGGCATTAGATGTCGCCACACAGATCATGTAATTCGCGTAGCGGGCTGCTGGACTGCGTACGCAGTGATGGCGGCGATCCAAGTGGGTTCCACAGGCTTTGCATCAGGTGAATTTGGTCGAGGAGATGTCAACGTGAGTTCACTATAATGCTCCTCAAATCTGTGTCAATGAAGGGATGCAGGTGGTTCGCAGTTGTCAGCATGTCTTCCGAGTACTGCCATAGGTCCCACGCAAGCGCCGGAGCATGTCTCTCATACCATAATACTCTCCCACCAGCCTGCGTCTGTGGCGTGCTCCACGTTTCGAGCCGCCGTTCACCTCGACGACGGCATTTGTGGAGACGATTATCGACCTAGTGCAGCAAAATTGTGATTAAACCGCAGAGACAAGTTTCCACTGATCGACGGTCGAATCTCGATGGCCCCGTGCCCAATGCAATCGTAATAGACAATGTCGGGTCAACATGTGAAAACGGCAGTCTGCTGGGGAGCACCATGTTCAAACAATGCACGACGAAGGGTGTGCGCCGAAACACTTGTGCGTGCACCAGCATTGTTCTGTTTCGGCAGAGACTCCACAGATCACCAACTATCCTACTTTACAGAGTAGACCAGCCTCCGAACCTCACGTTCTGTGAAGAGTCCTGGACGTCCAACCACTTAGCGCCTAGGTGCAGTTTCACTGTCCTCCATCTCTCTCCGTAAATACCTTCGACAGCAGCATGTGAACATTCGACCAGCTCTGTTTTCGAGATACTCGTTCACAGGCTCTGCGTAATAATAATCTGCCCTTTGTCAAATTCGCTTACCTCAATGGATTTCCCCATTTGCAGACCCTTATCTTTGCTTGGGTTGCTCCCCCGTCCGTGTCTGCTCCCCTTACATAGAGGGTGACAATTACTGAACTACACTGTGATCAAAAGTATCCCGACACAGGCTGAAAATGACTTACAAGTTCGTGGCGCCCTCCATCGGTAATGCTGCATTTCAGTATGGCGTTGGCCCGCCTTTAGCGTTGATGACAGCTTCCACTCTCACGGGCATACGTTCAATAAGATGCTGGAAGGTTTCTGGGGAATGGCAGCCCATTCTTCACGGAGTGCTGCACTAAGGTGAGGTATCGATGTCGGTCGGTGAGGCCTGGCAAGAAGTCGGAGTTGCAAAACATCCCAAAGGTGCTCTGTAGGATTCAGGTCAGGACTCTGGGCAGGTTAGTCCATTACAGGGATGTTATTGACGTGTAACCACTCCGCCACAGGCCGTGCATTATGAACAGGTGCTCGATTGTGTTGAAAGATGCAATCGCCATTCCCGAATTTCTCTTCAACAGTGGGAAGCAAGAAGGTGCTTAAAACATCAATATACGCCTGTGCTACAATAGTGCCACGCAAAGCAACAAGGGGTGCGAGCCCCCTCCATGAAAAACAGGACCACGCCATAACATCACCGACTCCGAATTTTACTGTTGGCACTACACACGCTGGCAGATGACGTTCAACGCGCATTCGCCGTACCCACACCTTGCCATCGGATCGCCACATTGTGTACCGTGATTCATCACTCCACATAAGGTTTTCCCACTGTTCAGTCGTCCAATGTTTACGCTCCTAACACCAAACGAGGCGTCGTTTGGCGTTTACTGTCCTGATGCGTGGCTTACGATCAGCCGCTCGACCATGAAATCCAAGTCTTCTCATTTCCGCCTAACTGTCATACTACTTGCAGTGGATCCTGATGCAGTTTGGAATTCCTGTGTGATGGTCTGGATAGATGTCTGCCTATTACACATTACGATCCTCTTCAACTGTCGGCGGTCTCTGTCAGTCAACAGACGAAGTCATCCTGTAAGTTTTTGTGCTGAACGTTTCCCTTCACATTTCCACTTCAGTATCACATCAGAAACAGTGGATCTAGAGATGTTTAGGAGTGTGGAAATGTCGCGTACAGACGTATGACTGAAGCGACACCCAACCACCTGACCAGGTTCGAAGTCCATGAGTTCCGCGGAGCGGCCCATTTTGCCCTCTCACAATGCACCTAATATGAAAAATGTATGTTTTGGGGGGTGTCCGGATGCTTTTGATCACATAGTGTATATGAAAAAATGTAAATTAGTTACAAACTATGACGTGCACACAATTAATTCAACATGTAAACGTCACTACAGATATTCGGATTTAGGCTTACATGTTCGATGTGTCTGCCATTGTTGCCAATGATGTGGTGCAGACGAATAGCGAAATTCTGCATCACCCGAAGTGTCGGAACATCGGTGCTGTCGATGACTTGAATGGTTGTTTTCAGCTTAGCAATGGTTTTGGGGTTATTGCTGTACACCCTGTCTTTAATATAGCTCCTCAAAAAGGAGTCTCATATGTTCAGATCCGGAGAACATGGCGGCCACACGAGGCCCATGCCAGTGGCCTCTTAGTACCCCAAAGTGCTCCTCCAGGACATCAAACACTCTCCTGCTTCGATGGGGTCGAGCTCCGTCTTGCACGAACCTCATCTTGTCAAAATCAGGGTCACTTGGGATAATGGGATGAAATCATCTTCCAAAATATTCACGTACCGTTCGGTAGTCACTGTGCCATTAAAAAATATTGCACAGATTATTTCGTGATTGGAAGTTGCACACCACATAGTCACCCGTTGAGTGTGAAGAGATTTCTCGATCGCGAAATACGGATTCTCGGTAAATGAAAACGGGCTTCGTCGCAAAACCGTACTATGCATGCGCATACTAATTCCCATCATACCCCGCGGCCAATCGTGCAGTTTGAACGTCGTAACACAAACCGTTCAGAAGTAATGATAATTTTATATAGTTCAATAATTGTCACCCTGCACTTAATGTTACCGCGTCACCAGGCGACATCCAACGTCGCGGCAGGCAGTGATCACATTGTTTTGGCTTATTGTACGGTGACCGTGCAATAGGACCCACGCCGACATTCATCTTAACGCTTTACTGATCTTGTCGGAATACCATTTTTAGTACGGTTTGATGTACTGAAGTGTCGGAAAATGTGACGTTGGTGGATAAACATGCTACTGTTTAGTAGTTTATTATGGAGTACAGCCTGCAAAGTTTTTTTTTTTTTTTTAATGTCGCAGCTTTCCCCAAAAGTTACTTTTTATACATCAGTGAAACATAGCCATCGGCAGAGCCAGCACCGAAAGTAACTAACATAAACTATGTTAGCCAGTCAGTAACGCGAATTATTTTTTCCTCATGTATTGTATTCTTCCCCCTAAGTTATTTCTTGGTCAGGCGATGAAAGTTCTAATCATTGTCGCTTTTCAAATCTCTTTAATGACTCTGTATCGACGTAGCGGTTATCACTAATATTCCTTATAATTATAAAAGAAGGTAAAAAGAAAAAAAGTATCTGTTGTTAACTAGTCGCAAATTATGATTGTACCAGACACAAAAGAAGTAATTTACTTGTTACACAGAATCAGGAAATGGAGGAAGGTAATGGCACATCAGCTCCAGCAAGACCATGCACATTCAAGCGTTGTGGTGTTCAAATCGGTCTTCGGATTGATGTCGCGTTTACCTTTTATAATCATGAAATACAAGTAATACCGCACAAAATATCGACCTTATGTCGATCCGTTGTTTACACAGGACACTTCTGTCCATTAGTATGTAATGACATTAATACATTGTCAAAAATATATTACTATCGCGCATATTTGCTTTCGAAGCATTACTTTTTGTAATGGTTTCATAATTAATAAAAAATGAAATGGTTGTTCTGCATTATTGGCCATGAGACAAGATCCCGTCTGAGGTAGTTAGGCCGCCTAGTGTAGGTCCTTGCTTTTAACGCCACTTATGTGACTTGTGCGTTGTTGATGATGGCGATGAGGCGAAATGCTGAGAACAACACGCTCAGTCCCCAAGAGGAGGAAATCCCTGACCTGTCTGGGAATCTGATTGAGGACCTCAGGATCTAGAGGCAGCGACTAAACAACTTGACCGCGAGCAGCAGACAATTATTATTCCTTTAACTATTTCTTGAACATAATAATTTAGTTTACTGAATGATCGTGTACTTGTATCAAGGCCATATTGCCACTTCCTTACCCAATCAAGGCAGATAGTTGTTTTAAAATATCCACTGTCGTACCTGAGTGCTATCTCCCAAACATTTTCAACACTGCAGGGATTCGAAATTTTTAGCAGTTACCACAAAGTTGTACCAGAAGAAGTAAGTCATCTGCCCAAAGAACTTTTTTTGGCTGGGAAACTTTTGCGACCTTCCTCCTCCAGTTTTCTGCTAGTGTACTTTTCACAATAAAATGACTGTATACAGGGTGAACATCGGGAGTTTCTTGTGTGTTGCAGGCTATTTGATTGGCGCAGCGTACTGGAAGCAGCAGAATGGTCCGGTATTCATGCCGGGTACAAGACGAGATCGTGTTTGTGTACAGCCAACCAGATGGGAACGGTCGACAGGCAGCACAGCTATACCTTAACAAGTACCCTCACAGACACCAACGACATCACACAACATTTCAATTTCCTTTTTTGGGAGTTTGTGTGATCTGTCTTTCAGACGTTCAGGGAGGCGGCGGACTGTGCGTACACCAGATTTGGAGGACCGGGTTCCACAGCATATGGAGACGAACCCCAGTATAAGCTCCGGGCAAGTGGCGAGCCAACATGGTATAAGCCAACGCACGATTATGTGTACCCTGCATGACAACACGTGCAGGATGTAAATCATGTTTGCTTTATAAACACGCTGTGACGCTCGTAAGCGTTATTTATCTTTGAGATTAGACGTGGTGAGTTGATATTATCTAGGAATGCCTTTATCGCTTTCAGACCCTCTGACTACAATTGTGTACATTAACTTTTACACTCTGTTAGCTGCAACAAAAGTATTTCTTCCGTATGCGAACCTGAGCTACACACTTTTCATCACGCGCAAGTATTGCCAACCGTTGGGGATCACTATAAAAACATAAGCAAGTCAATGTAGCAGTGCGCTGCAACTCGTGACCACCATAATACACGGTTCGCTATATTTCAGTGTATAATTGAATATTATGTTTGTTATTTTGCATGGAAATTATTGAATGATCATTTAACTGTTTATTACAACAGAGAATATTTCATAATTAGTTATTTTAGTCCTTAAAGTGAAGCCAAGTGAACAAAGTATGTTTTGGAAACGGGCACATATTTCTGTATAAATCTTGCTCCTAAAATCATTAAAAAAATCACCTAAGACCACTACCACATAAAGAAAAATTTTTCTTCCTCCAGAAAAATTTCGGGTCTGAAAGGGTTAAGGCAACAAACACGCCATTATCAACATTTCACTGAGTTTGAACCAAGTCGTGTAATAGGGCTGGATATACCTTCTGCGACATTGCCGAAAGACTTGGCAGGAATGTAGCTACTGTACATGGCCGCTGGCAGCGGTGGTCACGGGAATGTACAGTCGCAAGAAGACCGGGCTCCAGACAGCCATATGGCACTACCGAGAGGGAAGACCATCGAGTTTGGCGTATGGCCCTGGAGCATCGTACTACAGCTGCAGCAGCAAGCTCAGCAGCCGTTGGCACCACAGGGACACAATGAACTGTTACAAATTGGTTACTTCAAGGTCACAACCGAGCTAGACGTCAAACTACCGTCATTTGCGGCTTCAGTGGTGTCGTGTTTTTCTGACGAAAGCTGGTTTTGCCTCTGTGCCAGTGACGGCTGTGTGTCGTTTAGAGAGAGGCCAGTTGAGGGGCTGCAACCAACATGTCTGCGCGCTAGATACAATGGAACTACACTTAGAGTTTATGGTCTGGGATACGATTTAGTGTAACAGCGGGAGTGTTATCCCACGCTTTATTGATAAACAGCATTCCAGGGGGTGTTTTCCAACAGTATAACACTCGCCCACATACCGCTGTTGTAACCCAACATGCTCTACAGAGTGTCGATATGTTACCTTGGCCTACTCGATGACCAAACCTCTCCAATCGAGCACATTTGGGACATCTTCGGCCAACTCCAGCGTCATCCACAAACAGCATTAACCGTCCCTGTATTGACCGAAGAAGGGCAGCAGGCATGGAACTCCATCCCACAAACTGAGATATGGCACCTCCGCAATACAATGTATTCTAGTTTGTATTCTTGCATTCAACATTCCGTCGGTTACACCGGTTACTAATGTACCAGCGTTTCACATCCGCAATGGCTTATCTCGCGCTTACATTAACCTGCGATCTTGCAATGTTAATCATTTAAATATGTCACCTAGACAAATTTATTCCCGAAATTTCATTACTCTACATTAATTATTTTTTGGTGCAGCGACTTTTTTTCGTAAGTTTAGATGTCTCTGTTAGTTATCCACATCAAGCGCCGAAGTGGTGGAAGGTTTAAGTTTGGAAACAAAATTGTGCATAGTTTTCTCGATCTTGTTAAAATAAAAGCCGTAACGAATTACACCTGCTGGCAATAAATAGACCCAAATGTTTGGATTCAATGAACGCAGAAATAGGAATCAGTAACCACAATGCTCTTTACGACAGGAAAACCACTTGAAAATGTCTGAAAGGCCAGTAGTAAACATTCAGCTCTTCAAGGCAGCGAATGAAGGACTCTAAAACAGTCAAATAATCAGAAAGGTCTGCATGGCAAATTGAGACGAAGCTGAAGTTTTGCTGAAAGATAGCAGCTGAAAGAATTAAAAAGAAAGCGTAAAGACAGTTACACAAGAAGTTTTTAACGGATTTTAAATAAAGATAGTACCAACCGAGTTGTCACAAAAACCTTAACCCAGTAACTGTTAGCGACGTATACTATACATCCGTGCACAGTCGTCATGCCTCCAGTGCTAACGACATGTATATGCGACAAGACCTGTGCGTGCCAGGAGTGCTAAGGCTTTCTTAGTAAATGCACGCTATATGTGGGCAAATTGTACACAAGCCCATTTCTCTTCTACTATTTGCTTGAGAAAAGAACATATGTTGCAGGAGAGTTCACATGAACAGGAATGCTACACCAAAAGTTAAAGCCAAATTGCAAAGAGGTGAGATGTAATTTAGGTAAACAGACACTATGATGGCTTTGAAGTAGTATGACAAAAGAGGTGTATGTTTCTCAATGGGATGCCATACAGCTGCAATGAAATCAGGTGTGAAAATGGACCGCCTAACTAATACCAGAAAAATTTATACCAAAATGTATGTTAGATTGCAACGAGTGGACATTACATGCTACTTAGCCCAACGGAATGTTTTCGAAAACACTCATATGGTAGTACAATGCTTTTTCATTCTTTAGACGTGTGCATGCTAAATTATGTCATTTACAAGATTCATACCGGAAACAATACTTCAGTCACAGAATTTACTATCAGCCTCATTCGTGAGATTTTCAGAATCAGAAGAAGAAAGGAAACCTCCTAGGACCATTGGATCGTCATCAAATAAACATCATATAATGTGATCCATTATACACAGCAAGAACGAAAAACGAAAGGAATCGCGTTAACAACGTGAAGTGTGACTTTGTGTTGTGCGTTGTTTCGAAACACGTCACTCAAATAAACTTTCTGAAACGTGCTTCTAGCTATTTGGCTTTCGACAGTACAGAAAATTCAAATTAGAATTTATTTTAGGGACTTATTGGTGAGGACAAACACAGAAGAGCCTGCGATGACAACAGCAGGCGCCGCAGCACTCAGCGTCATATAACGCCCAGCACGGCGGGGGGACTGCCGTGTGGAGCGACCCGACCGCGTGCGTTGCCGCCCTTGCTATGCCTGAACCCGCAAAGTCTCGTTCTTACAACAGGCCAATTCAGACAGATTTGGAGACGTATAATGAAACTAATTCATCGAAATACTGTCATTTCTGTGTAGTTGTGATAAGCAACCTTTTTCACCTCTGATCACTACAAGTAGGTTAGAAATCTTCATGCGGATTGCAATTACTGGCCGGCCGCGGTGGTCTAGCGGTTCTGGCGCTGCAGTCCGGAACCGCGGGACTGCTACGGTCGCAGGTTCGAATCCTGTCTCCGGCATGGGTGTGTGTGATGTCCTTAGGTTAGTTAGGTTTAAGTAGTTCTAATTTCTAGGGGACTTATGACCTAAGATGTTGAGTCCCATAGTGCTCAGAGCCATTTGAACCATTTTTTTTTTTTTTGCAATTACTGACAATGTTTGCTATCTAACAGTATCGTATTGTGTTATAACAGGTTTAATTTAATATCTATTACTACCAACACTTTTTAATACGATCGTCTCTGTAAACGGCTTTCAGGAAATGTTTTTAATCCCGTATGTAATTTCTATCATAGCTTATGATCTGAACGAAGAGATGAACTTCAATTCAGTTTCTTCATTCGACAGGAGTTGGTCTAGCTTCCTAGGGGGTAGATTATCGTCAGTTCCAGGAATTCCTCAGAAGTCTGATTGATGAATATGAAGATATCGAATATTTTGCAGAAGCAAGGTGACTCAGTCGAAGCCAGATGTTTAAAAATTTTTGTAGCATAATTAATGAAATCAAATCGTTCATGACTTCAAAAGCAGAATCTGTGCCAGAACTTGACGATGCCAACTGGATAGCAGATTTAGAATTTTTGGTAGAACTGACTGCTCGTTTAGGTGATTTAAACATGCGTCTTCAAGGTAGAAACCTATCTGAAAATCGCTTGCCGGATTTTCGAAAAAATAATCAAATTTTTTGCATTTATGTGACACTTTTTTCCAACATTATAGATACGTTGCCAGAAGATTTCCAGATGGAATGCATAAAGTTGCAATCTGAGTTCCTGCTAAAAGAAGAAATTGATTACACATCTTTGTTGGACTTTTGTAAATCATATTTGTTCGAACACAAATATCCCTCGCTGCACAGTCATGCGTTATCTTTGCTTGGAAGCACGTACGTTTGCGAACAGTTATTTCCAAGAGTAAGCGCACACAAAGTAAAAATAGAACCGGAATTTCATATGAACACCTCGAGAATACCCTCAAACTTGCAACCATCTCAATAGAATCTGATACTGATACATTAGCTTCCCAAATTGGAAATGAAATGTCACATTAATTCTATGATTTCTAAACGTCCTTTTTTCAGCGGTTACTGTTAGAGGTAAGTACGTTATGCCCGGTCCAAAAATACTCGTCTTCTTCCAGCGTAGCCCAGGTAAGCCAATACGTTGGGCATCCCTGATTTAGACTATCACAACATGAATGCAAAAATGAAAAATATACAAGTGAACTGGGAATTGGGAAACAGCTGATGTCACACGATGTGCATGGTGCATGAAACGTGGTGATAGAGGAATTTTCTTGACTGTATATCACAAATGTAGAGGAATTTGCTGTTCTTCTAGCAACACTTGCCAGAACCACAGTGCGTTTCCACTGGAAAAATAACCAAGTGGTTTTAATCTTCAGAATAGTCGCTGGTCGTGCGTAAAACGACGTGCCTAGCTCAATGATTTCGATTATTATAGAACTTATTTTGTGGTTGTGTACGATAAACTGTTTAGAAACTGAACAACTACTGTGTCTGGAGGCACCGCTCGGGTCCACAAACCAGTACTTTGTTCTATATGTGGAGACATCTGTTTATAACGTTTATAATGCAATCAACATCGCCAACACTATTTTCAGCAGCCCTAGAGAAAGTCGACAGATCTCGATTCAGGATAAACAAGGAATAAGTATTATGAAACGTATCTGAACCACTTTCGTGGTTATGATGTTATTACACTGCCCCTCCAGAAAGCTGACTAACACAAGCAATGAAAGAAGTAGACCGAAGCAATGGGTACCAACATACCGAAAACAATATCGTACAAATTAACGATGAAGTCATTGAACTGATGGACAAGTTTTTCTATTTGGGACAATTAAAGACGACGATTGGATTGACACAGAAAGAAATAAGAAGAACTAAAATGATCTGGTGTTCATCTGGAAAATGAAACAGAGCTTTGAATCGCGGAATGACCACAATTTTAAAATTAGAGAAATACAGGCTAACAATTGTTGTTTCGGTTACCTTTTCTTCTCTCTCGTCAATCCAAAAATGCAATACGAATCGGGATTTTGGCACACATTGTAGCTTCCGCTGCGCATTGTACGGTGGTTTGTGAAGAACAAGTGTGGATGTAAATGTCACAATCATTTCATTTGAATTTGTGATATGCCGAGAACCTGTTAGGTCTTCACATCACGGTGATGTGTGGGCCGTAAAACGAGGAGCACACGCTCTCTCCCAGTGCCTTGATTATTGGCTCTTTTGGCTAAGTTTCATTCTAGAATGCATTTCAAATGGAATCATTTTATCTCGTAGTCGTTTTGGCTTCAAACATGATATTCATGGTAATATTGCAAATTATCATTCCTTGGTAATTTACACTTTCACGCTCTCCCTAAAGTTCATTATACTGATGGTATTTCTATCAACTCCATTTGCAGTCGAAGTTGCCAAATCGTAGTCATGAGATGGCATTCGAATAGAGATCAGAGATCAGTGTGGATCCGTATCCATTATTTTCACCGTCATAAGCATTGTTTGCCAGCTAACATATCGTATTTGGTACATTTCCCAGTTTTACTTGCGTATTACTTAACTATGCAGTGTAAGTGGTACAGCGCATTAAAGATCTTGTCAAAACGCATCCTTTTCAGCACGGTTTGTTTGCAGAACTATAGGAAAATGTGACGCTTGTAGGTAAACATGCCATTGTTTGGTAAGTTATAATGGAAATACTGTACACTGTTTTAGATAGCCTTTGCACCATATTTCCGATCAATAAATGTCGCCGTTTTCCTCGAGAGTTCGTTCTTGTACACCAGTAGCAGACAACCACAGATAATTCCAACATCAAAAGACAAAAGCTGTATTAACCAGTGGGTAACATTAAATGTATTTTTCTTGATGCATTACTTCTTTGCCCCTAAAATAGTGCTTGGTCAGGTAATAAAAGTTCGTTTCCTTTGCACCATATTTCGACCAGTAAATGTCGCAGCTTTCCCCGAAAATTCGTTTTTGTACACCAGTGCAACATACATTATGTGATCAAAAGTATCCGGGCACCTGGCTGAAAATGGCTTGCAAGTTAGTGGCGCCCTCCATCGGTAATGCTGCAATTCAGTACGGTATTGGCCCACCCTTAGGCTTGGTGATAGTTTCCACTGTCGCAGCTTCATTGTCGCAGGGATACGTTCCATCAGGTGCTGGAAGGTTTCTTGGGGAATGGCAGCCCATTCCTCACGGAATGCTGCACTGAGGAGAAGTATCGATGTCGGTCGGTGAGGCCTGGCACGGCGTTTCAAAACATCCCGAAGGTGTTCTATGGGATTCACGTCAGGACTCTGTGCAGGCCAGTACATTGCCGGTATGTTATTAACGTGTAACCACTCAACCACAGGCCGTCCATTATGAACAGGTGCTCGATCGTGTTGAAAGATGCAATCGCCATCCACGAATTGCTCTTCAACAGTGGGAAGCAAGAAGGTGCTTAAAACATCAATATACGCCTGTGCTACAATAGTGCCCCGCAAAACAACAAGGGTTGCAAGCCCCTCCATGAGAAACACGACCACACCATGACACCATCGCCTCCGAATTTTACTGTTGGCACTACATACACTGTAAGATGACGTTCAACGGGCATTCGCCATACCCACACCTTGCCATCGGATCGCCACATTGTGTACCGTGATTTATCACTCCGCACAACGTTTTTCCTCCGTCCAATCGTCAAATGTTTACGCTCCTTACACCAAGCATTTACCGGCGTTATGTGTGGCTTATGAGCAGCCACTCGACCATGAAATCAAAGTTGTCTTACTTCCCGCCTAGCTGTCATAGTACTTACAGTGGATCCTGATGCAACTTGGAATTCCTGTGTGATAGTCTGGATAGATGTCTGCCTCTTACACATTAGACCCTCTTCAACTGTCGGCGGTCTCTGTCATTCAACAGACAAGGTTGGCCTGTACGCTTTTGTGCCGTACGTGCCCCTGTAAGTTTTCACATCACTATCACATCGGAAACAGTGGACCTAGGGATGTTTAGGAGTGTGGAAATCACGCGTACAGACGTATGACACAAGTGACGCCCAGTCACCAGACCACGTTCGAAGTCCGTGGGTTCCGCGGAGCGCCACCTTCAGCTCTCTCACGACGTCTAATGACTTCTGAGGTCGCTGATATGAAGTACGTGGCAGCACAATGCACCTAATATGAAAACGTATGTTTTCGGAGGTGTTCGGATGCTTTTGGTAACATAGTGTAAGCACGGATAGGTCCAACATCAAATGTAATAAACAAAACCTACAATAACCAACGTTAATTACATTTTTCTTGATGATGGATCTTCGTCATCCCTAAAATGGTACTTGGTCAGTGAATGGAAGTTCGTTTTTGCACCATCAGTAACATAGTGTCATTTATGTCCAAGGGAAAGTGTCACTTATTGCTGCATTGCCTCTCTAGCATGTTATTATTAGAACATGTTGGTGGTAGGTTTAAGGGGGGAGGAGAAAGGGACCAAACTGCTCGGTCATCGGTGAGGAACATGTATCTTGTACTGTTATACAACAATAATACAGGAAATAGCACTGTGCTACTTAATTGACAGTCCTCAGTCTTCAGTCCTGAAGTGTAAGTTAGCCTGTAAGTCACACTCTTGCGCAACAATAGCACTCTTCCAGTAGCTGACACATTATTTTAGCTAACGTGTGTTTTGTGCAGTAATACAAACAATTTAAATGAGGAAATATTTAATTTGATGATTTCCACCCAAGTGTAGAACAAAGATCGAAGTTTGCTCGTTGTCCAAAGTATCTTTATCTGCAAGTTATATCAGTAATGTCACGTGTATTTTGGCAGACATTTTAGACGTGGAAATACTATACGTTACACCAATATTGTCAATATTTTTACGTATTTTTGTTTAGACGTCTAAATAACATTTACATGAACGTAGTGGGCTATTGATGAATATTACGTACTTTTGAAAAGTAATGCCGACATTTTAGACATAAAAATACTGTAAGTGACACCCTTTGAGTATTTTTGACAGATATTTTAAACGTAGAAATAACAGTGACGTAAACAAAGTGAGTTTCTGATGAAGCTTATATAATTTTGATAAATGTGATAGTTGTCTAGATCATGACGCCAGTTTACAAAATTCAGATCGTTTGGATACATTTGAACTTGGCCAAGATGGCGGTCTTCGGGCTGCATAGTGATTAGCTCTTTCGTTTAAATGGTTAGTAAAATACTGGGCTATGACTGGAGGAGAGCAAAAGATCTGTGTTTTGGCTGTAGGAGCTCTCTGACTGGTTCAAGTAGTGTGGCTTAATGTGCAGGTGAAGAAATGTAATTAGTCGCTACAATAATAGGCTGTGACTGGGAGATCTAAATACAGTATGTGTATGCTAGCCTAGAAGCTGTCTGACTGGTCTATTTTCAAGAAAAGGGGCGTGGGTCTGAAGAGGATAGGGGCATGATGACGTCATAGGAAGGAGCATGACCATGGGTATCGTACGTATGCATATAATTACGGTAAGCTTATATGCACCAAAAAATGCACCAGATTGTACATCACTATACTACTACTACTACTACTACTACTACCAGCAACACAGAGTTTAGGAATGTCGAGTAACTTCAAGACGGCATTGAATGATAGTGAAGGTCGCTAATGCCAGAGTTTGAAGCGAGTACTGAGAAGCACGATCTCTGATGCAATAATTTTCGTGATGTCGCAAGAAATTACGTTGCGTATCACACTAAGGTCGTAGTTTTGGTATGTACACTACATAAAAACCTTTACATAAGTTTGTCTTAGATTGTAATTGGAAGTTACTTTCCGAATTGTATGTAATACTTTCCAAGCACAACTCTACCGTAGAGAAAAGACGGTTGGTTGGTTGAGTTTTCCATTGATCAATCGCACGTGTCCAGCCATTCTAATTCCAACATAGAAATCAAGGTTCGCTATACATCCAACTCTCGTTTTCAGTAGCGAACACTATACGAAACATTGTGAAGTGAATGTACCATATCACCACCATAAGGGCAGTAGCCAATTCAGTCACTTGGTGATGGCCTCATTGAGTTAGAGTGCAATGTACGCTCCCGACAGGTTCTTCCACTTCTGTCGATTTTGATGTTCGTGTTGCCAAATGAATCCAACTGTCTTTCTTCAGTCCGGTAGTCTTCTAGATACGATGGGCTCTAATGTAATATTTCTACTGACCATCTGCCATCCTCTCTTCTATGGACATGACCAGCCCTTTGTCATTTCAAGGTATTTACTCTCTCTATTATGTCGCTGACCTTTGTTGTACGTCTGATATATCCGTGGCTTTCTTTCTGTCTTTATTTTTGAAGTTCAACACTGATTCTTCTATTCCTCTTTGATCTTCTGTGAGTTTTCTGACAATGAACTCACTTTACGCCCATATCTCAGAGCTATATACTATAACTGGTAGTAACACTGGTGAAAAACTGTTTTCTTCAGCTCAGCCAACATCTTAGACACAAAAACTGAAGAATATCTTCCGTAATTTAATACCTCGAAATATTTCTGGTTTTAAGTCACCTTCCATACTCACATGTTGACCCAGACATACATATTCTGCGACCCTTTGGCGTTTTGTACTCCGACCCATATATATCTCTTCGGTGTTCGTTCATTCATCATGCTCTTGGTTTTCTCATAGTTCGTTTTTAGACCAAAATTTGAGCAGACTAATGTATCATGTATTAAGGTTTACTCACGTTCCACTCGGGGATGGAGCGCGGAAAAAATCACTGCCACTATGTCTCCGAATGAGCTGTTATTTGCCCACATTTATCGGCACATTCTCTACGCATGGAATACGTAGGGGGATGAAGAATATCCGATGTTACTGTCCTGAAAGCCTCTTATCGAAGTTTTCTGTCCACGTCCATGGGTGATGTGTGGTGTATTTTTTCAAGTGTATGACTGTTACGATTTCTATAACACTCTGTCGTCAGTGAGACACTTCTGTGACAGTTCATGTAATTGCTAAACATACTGCTATGGGGCACACGCACTTTCAAGTAAGGGCCGTACAGGTGTTCCGTGTGTAGTCCCTTTTGTAGAGAAACTGCGGTTTCCGAGTAGTCTATCCTATCAATCAATTTGATGAATTATGAATCAATGAATTTGCACTACCTTCAATTGTGCCTATCTCATTTACATCTAAAATACTTGACTACTATGCAATTCACAATTAAGTGCATCGCAGAGTCTTCATAGAATCACTTTTGACTACTTCTCGATTGTTTCATTCTCGAATATCACATGTGAAAAACAAAACGCCTTAATCTTTTCCGTTCGAGCTCTGATTTCTCTTAATTTTATCACGATGGTCATTTCTCACCACGTAGATGAGAGTCAACAAACTATAGGAATAGTGATGCAACTTAAATCACTTAATAAAAGCAAGTCTTCTGGTCCAGACTGTATACCAATTAGATTCCTTTCAGAGTATGCTGATGCATTAGCTCCATACTTAACAGTCATATACAAGCGTTCGCTCGACGAAAAATCCGTATCCAAAGTCTTGAAAGTTGCACAGGTCACACCAATATTCAAGAAAGGTAGTAGGAGTAAGCCACTAAATTACAGGCCCATATCGTTAACGTTGATGTGCAGCAGGATTTTGGAACATACACTCCTGGAAATGGAAAAAAGAACACATTTACACCGGTGTGTCAGACCCACCATACTTGCTCCGGACACTGCGAGAGGGCTGTACAAGCAATGATCACACGCACGGCACTGCGGACACGCCAGGAACCGCGGTGTTGGCCGTCGAATGGCGCTAGCTGCGCAGCATTTGTGCACCGCCGCCGTCAGTGTCAGCCAGTTTGCCGTGGCATACGGAGCTCCATCGCAGTCTTTAACACTGGTAGCATGCCGCCACAGCGTGGACGTGAACCGTATGTGCAGTTGACGGACATTGAGCGAGGGCGTGTAGTGGGCATGCGGGAGGCCGGGTGGACGTACCGCCGAATTGCTCAACACGTGGGGCGTGAGGTCTCCACAGTACATCGATGTTGTCGCCAGTGGTCGGCGGAAGGTGCACGTGCCCGTCGACCTGGGACCGGACCGCAGCGACGCACGGATGCACGCCAAGACCGTAGGATCCTACACAGTGCCGTAGGGGACCGCACCGCCACTTCCCAGCAAATTAGGGACACTGTTGCTCCTGGGGTATCGGCGAGGACCATTCGCAACCGTCTCCATGAAGCTGGGCTACGGTCCCGCACACCGTTAGGCCGTCTTCCGCTCACGCCCCAACATCGTGCAGCCCGCCTCCAGTGGTGTCGCGACAGGCGTGAATGGAGGGACGAATGGAGACGTGTCGTCTTCAGCGATGAGAGTCGCTTCTGCCTTGGTGCCAATGATGGTCGTATGCGTGTTTGGCGCCGTGCAGGTGAGCGCCACAATCAGGACTGCATACGACCGAGGCACACAGGGCCAACACCCGGCATCATGGTGTGGGGAGCGATCTCCTACACTGGCCGTACACCACTGGTGATCGTCGAGGGGACACTGAATAGTGCACGGTACATCCAAACCGTCATCGAACCCATCGTTCTACCATTCCTAGACCGGCAAGGGAACTTGCTGTTCCAACAGGACAATGCACGTCCGCATGTATCCCGTGCCACCCAACGTGCTCTAGAAGGTGTAACTCAACTACCCTGGCCAGCAAGATCTCCGGATCTGTCCCCCATTGAGCATGTTTGGGACTGGATGAAGCGTCGTCTCACGCGGTCTGCACGTCCAGCACGAACGCTGGTCCAACTGAGGCGCCAGGTGGAAATGGCATGGCAAGCCGTTCCACAGGACTACATCCAGCATCTCTACGATCGTCTCCATGGGAGAATAGCAGCCTGCATTGCTGCGAAAGGTGGATATACACTGTACTAGTGCCGACATTGTGCATGCTCTGTTGCCTGTGTCTATGTGCCTGTGGTTCTGTCAGTGTGATCATGTGATGTATCTGACCCCAGGAATGTGTCAATAAAGTTTCCCCTTCCTGGGACAATGAGTTCACGGTGTTCTTATTTCTATTTCCAGGAGGTATATTGTGTTCAAACACTATGAATCACCTCGAAGAAAACTGTCTATTCACACACAGTCAACATGGGTTTAGAAAACATCGTTCCTGTGAAACACAACCAGCTCTTTATTCACATGAAGTGCTGAGTACTATTGACAAGGGATTCCAGATCAATTCCGTATTTCTGGATTTCCAGAAGGCTTTTGACACTGTAGCACACAAGCGGCTCGTAGTGAAACTGCGTGCTTATGGAATATCGTCTCAGTTATGTGACTGGATTTGTGATTTCTTGTCAGAGGGGACACAGTTCGTAGTAACTGACGAAAAGTCATCGAGTAAAAGAGAAGTGATTTCTGGCGTTCCCCAAGTTAGTGTTATAGGCCCTTTGCTGTTCCTTATCTATATAAACGATTTGGGAGACAATCGGAGCAGTCGTCTTAGGTTGTTTGCAGATGACGCTGTCGTTTATCGACTAATAAAGTCATCATAAGATCAAAAACAACTGCAAAACGATTTAGAAAATATATCTGAATAGTGCGAAAATTGGCAGTTGACCCTAAAAAACGAAAAGTGTGAAGTGATCCACATGAGTGCTAAAAGTAATTCGTTAAACTTCGGCTACACGATAAATCAGTCTAATCTAAAAGTCGTAAATTCAACTAAATACCTAGGTATTACAATTACAAACAACTTAAAATTGGAAGGAACACACAGAAAATGTTGTGGGGAAGGCTAACCACAGACTGCGTTGTATTGGCAGGACACTTGGAAAATGTAACATATCTACAAAGGAGACTACCTACACTACGCTTGTCCGTCCTCTTTTAGAATACTGCTGCGCGGTGTGGGATCCTTACCAGATAGGACTGACGGAGTACATCGAAAAAGTTCAAAGAAACGCAGCACGTTTTGTATTATCGTGAAATATGGGAGAGAGTGTCACAGAAATGATACAGGATTTGGGTTGGACATCATTGAAAGAAAAGGTGTTTTTCCTTGCGACGGAATCTTCTCACGAAATTCCAATCACCAACTTTCTCCTTCGAATGCGAAAATATTTTGTTGACACCCACCTACATAGGGAAAAACTATCACCACGATAAAATAAGGGAAATCAGAGCTCGTAAGGAAAGATATAGGTGTTCGTCCCTCCGCGGACTAAACGAGATTGGAATAATAGAGAATTGTGAAGGTGGTTCGATGAACCCTCTGCCAGGCACTTAGATGTGATTTGGAGGGTATCCATGTAGATATAGATGTAGATATTTTCGCATACAGGGGAAAAAGCTGGTGATTATAATGGTTCCAATTTAACTTCTTCAGAACTGTAATTCCTAGATATTTAGTTGAATCGACAACCTTTTAATTTCTATGATACGACATGAACGAAATTTAACTGAAATTTTTTAGTACTCGTGTGGGGGAACTCACACCTTTTACTGTTCAGGGTCAACTGCTACTTTTCGCACCACACAGATCTCTTGTGCAAACGAGTCTGTAATACTTACTTATCTTCTGAAGAATTTAGAAGACTGTGTAGCGCCACTGATTTGTAACTTGGTGTCAGTATCTCATTGCCAAGCAAGCGGACTGTTGTCATCGCAAACTGCTGCGAGAACTTCAGAGAGGTCAAGCAGGCGGGAAACAGGTAAGGAGTACTTTTGCACGAAGCTCTACAGGCGCGCTTTGCACACACCAAGATACGCCGCTGGGCCTTCTCGCAGGACAAGTTAACCCAAGTCCAACTTCAACGCCGATGCCAGGGTTGCTAGCTAGATACGGTAGCAGTGGAAACCTGGATTAGCACACGATGCGGCTGGCATCGAGCCGCTACTGTGGCCTAGGCCGTGATGAAGAATGATGAGCTGTCAGGACAGGGGTGGAGCAAACCACCATAAATACTCCCCATTTCAGCTACGCAATGTCTGTCACCGTCAGCACCCAGCTCTGAGAGATACTTCACAATGATCGACATCATGTGAGTCATCCAGCCTGCTGTTACGAGACAGGGAGTCCGCGGTTCACACCTGAGCCTGATCAGCTTCCATACCAATGCCTGAGCACACTCCACTACGGCTTGTGTCTGCAGGCAACTGTCGCTGCATCTTGTGCCGCAGCCACGGCTCGCTTGCGTGCCTGGGGGTTACCTGTGCCGAGCCGTGTATCTGCACCAGCTGCCGTGGCGGCCTTCTACACAGCCCTTCGTCGCTGCTTGCTGGCCTCTAGCTTGGCATCCAACGCTGCACTTCGCCACCAGTACTGACAACATCACTCCGCACAGCTGCTACCTGCTCAAAGGGAAGACGTTGTGCGCAGGCATAATTGAATGTCTTTACTACTTCTACGACTTTTTGTCGGACGTCCACCTGACTTCACGTACTTGCTTTCCTGGTAACAACTTGAAGCACCATCGCCAACCGGCAGTAGAGCGCCTACTTACACATCTACACTACTGGCCATTAAAATTGCTACACCAAGAAGAAATGCAGATGATAAACGGGCATTCATTCGACAAATATATTATACTAGAACTGACATGTGGTTACATTTTCACGCAATTTGGGTGCATAGATCCTGATAAATAAGTACCCAGAACAATCACCTCAGGCCGTGATAACGGCCTTGATACGCCTGGGCATTGAGTCAAACAGAACTTGGATGGCGTGTACAGGTACAGCTGCCCATGCAGCTTCAACACGATACCACAGTTCATCAAGAGTAGTGACTGGCGTATTGTGACGAGCCAGTTACTCGGCCACCATTGACCAGACGTTTTCAATTGGTGAGAGATCTGGAGAATGTGCTAGTCAGGGCAGCAGTCGAACATTTTCTGTACCCAGAAAGGCCCGTACAGGACCTGCAACATGCGGTCGTGCATTATGCTGCTGAAATCTAGGATCGAAATAAGGGTACAGCCACGGGTCATAGCACATCTGAAATGTAACGTCCACTGTTCAAAGTGCCATCAATGCGAACAAGAGGTGACCGACAGGTGTAACCAATGGCACCCCATAGCATCACTCTGGGTGATAAGCCAGTATGGCGATGACGAATACACGCTTCCAATGTGCGTTCACCGCGATGTCGCCAAACACGGATGCGACCATCATGATGCTGTAAACAGAACCTGGATTCATCCAAAAAAAAAAAAAGACGTTTTGCCATTCGAGCACCCAGGTTCGTCGTTGAGTACACCATCGCAGGCGCTCCTGTCTGTGATGCAGCGTCAAGGGTAACCGCAGCCATGGTCTCTGAGCTGGTAGTCCATGCTGCTGCAAACGCGTCGAGCTGTTCGTGCAGATGGTTGTTATCTTTCAAACGTCCCCATCTGTGGACTCAGGGATCGAGACGTAGCCGCACGATCCGTTACAGCCATGCGGGTACGATGCCTGTCTTCTCGACTGCTAGTGATACGAGGCCGTTGGGATCCAGCACGGCGTTCCGTATTACCCTCCTGAACCCACCGATTCCATATTCTGCTAACAGTCATTGGATCGCGACCAACGCGAGCACCAATGTCGCGATAAGATAAACCGCAATAGTGATAGGCTACAATCTGACCTTTATCAAAGTCGGAAACGTGATGGTACGCATTTCTCCTCCTTACACGAAGCATCGCAACAATGTTTCACCAGGCAACGCCGGTCAACTGCTGTTTGTGTATGAGAAACCGGTTGGAAACTTTCCTCATGTCAGCACGTTGTAGGTGTCGCCACCGGCGCCAACCTTGTGTGAATGCTCTGAAAAGCTAATCATTTGCATATCACAGCATCTTCTTCCTGTCTGTAGCACGTCTGTAGCACGCGTCTGTAGCACGTCATCTTCGTGGTGTAGCAATTTTAATGGTCAGTAGTGTACATCTACTTCACGCTGCGCAAGCCACCTAATCGTATGTGGCAGAGGGCACTTCTGGTTGCATTAACTGATCCTCCCTTCCCTGTTCCACTGTCGAATGGCGCGTGAGAAGAATGACCGTCGGTAAGCCTTTATATTAGCTCTAATTTCTCGAATTTTCTCGTCGCGGTCTCTTCGCGAGATGTATGTGGGAGGGAGTAATATGTTGTCCGACTCTTCCTGGAAAGTGCTCTCTCGAAATTTCAATAGCAAGCCTCTCTGTGATGCACAATGCCTCTCTTGTAACGCCTGCCATTGGAGTTTGTTGAGCATCTCTGTAACGCTCCCGCGACTCTCCTGTGACGAAACGCGCCGCTCTTCGTTGGACCTTCGATATCTCTTCGTCAGTCCTCCATAGTAAAGGTCCCAGACAGATGAACAATACTCAAGGATCGATCAAACAAGGAACTTGTAAGCCGCTTCCTTCGTTAATGAGTTACATTTCCATAAGATTCGTCCTGTGAATCTCAGTCTGGCACCTAATTTTCCTACTATTTATTTTATGTGGTCATGGCACTTAAGGTCGCTCTGGATAGTTCCTCCTGGATTTTACGATGGCTACAGTTTCCAGCAATATGTTGCACAATGGTGGATTTTTTTTTCTACGTACGCACAATATGTTACATTCCTTTACGTTCAGGGTTAACTACCAGAACCTGCACCATTTATCAATCCTCTGCAGGTCGTTCTGCAAATCGATACTGTCTTCGGGTATGGCTGCTTTCTTGCAGACAACCGCGTCATCTGTGAACAGTCTTAAAGTGCTTCCCATGCTTTCTATTAGAACATTTATACACATTGTACGCGTCCGGCTATCCTGATTTAGGTTTTCCGTGATTTCCTTAGATCGCTTCAGGCAAATGCCGGGATGGTTCCTTTGACAGGGCACAGCCAACTTCCTTCTCCTTCCCCACCCCTCCCCAATCCAATGGGACCCATGACCCCGCTGTTTAGTCCCCTCCCCCAAATCAACAAACCAACACACTGTAAACACCAACGGCCCTATGCACACTTCCTCGAGGTGCTCCGGAAATTACTTTTGTCTGTCCATTTTGTTCCGTCAAGTACGACGCATTGAGTTCTGTCTGCAAGGAAGTCTTGAATCCAGTCGCAGATGTGGTACGATACTCCATAAGCTTATTATTCACTACACGGCAGTACGGGACCGTATCAAATGCCTTCCTGAGTTCAACGACCACGGCATCGATCTCACAGCCGTTGACTACAGTACTATGGATCTCATGGGGGAAGAGAGCTAGCTGAGTTTCACAAGATTTCTGCTTGAGGAATCCGTGTTGATTTTTATAAAGAAGATTTTCATTCTTCAAAAACGTAATAATTCTTCAGCATAAAACATGTCCTACAATTATACAAAACATTGACGTCAACGATATAGTCCTGTAATTATGCGCATCTGTCCTACGATGTTACTTAAAAACAGGAAGTACCTGCGCTTTTCTCCAGTCGCTAGGTACCTTTCGTTGCTCTAGCGATCTACGATAAGCTGCTCCTAGAATATGATTAAGTTCTCTCGCATAATCTTTGTGGAATGTTACAGGCATCTCATCGTGTCTTGCTGTGTTTCCACTGCTGAGCGTTTGTAGTTGCTTTTCTTTCCGGCGATCGCTTATCTCAATATCTGTCATTTTGACGTTCGAACGATGATTGAAAGAAGGGACCATGTTACAATTTTTCGCGTTGAAACATTTTCGGGAGACCGAATTCATTATTTCGGCCTTCTCTCTCTTATCTTTTGTTTCCGTGCTAGTATGGTTACTGCGTGAACACCATCCATTTTGACTTTTGCTACAACTGGTGTCAGAAGCGGCCAAGTGGATTTACGACGACGTCGACAGCTAGAATATACAGCAAAGTGAGGTGAGTACACTAACCGTATTTTTTCGTGTTTTGTGAGTGTGTTGGTGCAAATACTGGACTGGTGAAAGAGTTTTGGGATTAAGTTTGTTTGTTGAGATGTTTCTATGGAATCAGTACCAGTAAAATACTATACATGCCGCAGCTACGGGGATAACATTATGATAGGCAGTGTCATAACTCGAGATGGCTTACGATTAGGTGCAAAGACTAAGAGTAATGTTTCAGAGTTACACTTAGCTGTACTTTTATTGGTCCCACTTCTGTTTCTCCTGTTATTTTTCCTGTGGACTGGATAAAAAGGTTCATAATGTCTAATTCAAGAACACAAGGGGTTGCCAACCAGGAAGCTGTGCAGTACTTAGCGCAGGTAGCTCATTTGACATCAGATTATACTGAACTGCGTAAGCAGTTAAACGCCATAAGAAAGGACTGAGCCTCGTCCAGCTCAATTGCTCCCGCCCTTGTTTCCACTATCGTTCTGCTACGGTCGCAGGTTCGAATCCTGCCTCGGGCACGGATATGTGTCAAGTCCTTAGGTTGGTTAGATTTAAGTAGTTCTAAGTTCTAGGGGACTGATGACCACAGATGTTAAGTCCCATAGTGCTCAGAGCCATTTGGACCATTTAAACCACTATCGTTGGCTTTGTTAATCTCGCCAACGGTCTTATACACACGTCCAAAAAGGTTTTGCATCACCCTGGTTCCCAGAACTCCTGAAGACAGATGTTGACTGTGGATATTGTATCACAGACACAGCCCCTTTGACTGTTCAGAGATGTCACTAAACCCGGCCAAAGATGTAAACAACCATGCATGAGAAGCGCCTATTACACGGAGGGGGTCCGACAGCCGATCAGTTCCAGTCATTCCACCAGGAAGGAGGTACACGACTCCTGTTCTCTGTAGGCCCTAGTTCAACCATGCCTAGACGGTCAATACCGCGGTTCGATCGCGTCCGCAATGATACTTTCTGCCAGGAAGGGCTCAACAAGTAAGTTTCCAGGCGTCTCGGAGTGACACGGAGGAGATGCAGAAACTATCGATGACATACCTCGCTCAGGCCGCCCTAGGGCTACTACTGCAGTGGATGACCGCTACCTACGGATTATGGCTCGGAGGAACCCTGACAACAACGCCACCATGTTGAATAACGCTTTTCGAGCAACCACAGGACGTCGCGTTACGACTCAAAAACTGTGCGCAATAGGCTGCATGCTGCACAACTTCACTCCCGACGTCCATGGCGAGGTCCATCTTTGCAACCACGACACCATGCAGCGCGGAACAGATGGGCCCAACAACATGCCGAATGGACCGCTCAGGATTGGCATCGCGTTCTCTTCACCGATAAGTGTCGCATATGCCTCCAACCAAACAATCGTCAAAACAAAACAAACAAAAAATGGTTCAAATGGCTCTGAGCACTATGGGACTTAACATCTGAGTTCATCAGTTCCCTAGAACTTTAACCTAAGGACATCACATACATCCTAGCCCGAGGCAGGATTCGAACCTGCGACCGTAGCGGTCCTGCGGTTCCAGACTGAAGCGCCTAGAACCGCTCGGCCACAACGGCCGGCGACAATCGTAGGAGACGTGTTTGAAGGCAACCCGGTCAGGCTGAACGCCTTAAACACACCCTCCAGCGAGTGGAGCAAGGTGGAGGTTCCCTGACGTTTTGGTGTGGCATTATGTTGGGCCGACGTATGCCGCTGGTCATGGAAGGCGCCGTAACGGATGTACGATACGTGAATGCCATCCTCCGACCGAATAGTGAAACCATATCGGCAGCACACTGGCGAGGCATTCGCCTTCATGGACGACAATTCGTACCGCCTATGTGCTCGTCTTGTGAATGACTTCCTTCAGGATAACGACATCGCTCGACTAGAGTGGCCAGGATGTTCTCCAGACATGAGCCCTATCGAACATGCCTGGCATAGATTGAAAAGATTGTTTACGGACGACGTGATCACCAATCACTCTGAGGGATCTATGCCGAATCGCTGTGGAGGAGTGGGACAATCTGGACCAACAGTGCCTTGATGAATTTGTGGACAGCATTCCACGACGAATACAGGCATGCATCAGTGCAAGAGGACGTGGTACTGGGTAATAGAGGTACCGGTGTGCACAGCAATCTGGACCACCACTTCTGAAGATCTGTATGGTGGTACAACATGAAATGTGTGGTTTTCATGATAAATAATAAGGGCGGAAATGATGTTTATATTGATTTGTATTCCGATTTTCTGTACATGTTCCGGTACTCTCGAAACCGAGGTGATGCAAAACGTTTTTTGATGTGTGTAGATTCGCGTACGGAAAAATTATGAGGCGGAGCTAGTTAAACGTGTGAACCAAACAGCTGATATATGAGGAAGTTAGTGAAACGGAGAAGAGAAATAACGGTAGCACTTCTGCAACAGAAGATAGTCAGGGGAAAGAAGACAGTATTGGAAGTTTAGTGGATGCAGGAAGTAGTTAAGATCACTGAAGTTAAAAAAATAATATGAGGTTATCGGCTCTATTATCAAGTGTAATTTCAGAGTCTAAATCAGCTGTAGTGCCAGACGAAGTGGTGTGTTGTTCTGAGGGTGTAAATAGTGACATGGGCAATATTAATTTGAATGCAGTGTTATGTACCCCACAGGAAGCTGATGAATGTTATATGCAGGCAATGGAGCCATTGTCAATTGGATGAACATATGCAGGGTAGTATATGTGCCAATGACCCTTATCTCGTGCGGAGTGTAGCTACAGATGATAGTTTTGTTGTAGACACTGCGAAGTATGTACTGGTAGCTATTAATGATATTAATTACGTTTCAAATGTTGTGGACATTTAGTCGTAAGAGACGTACCAGATTCGTTGTCACCGGGGGCCGTAAGAGAAAACGAAAGGACTAACTAGTTAAACTACTTTCAGAATCACCAAGGATCAATACGCGTGATGAATTACCGCAAGTTACGAGGAAACATAATATCGCAGAAAGGATTCGAGGAAGTGAGATTGCTTCATTGGGTATTTATAGTGACAGCATAAATCAGATACTGGATTGTAAGGCGTACCCAGGAGCGGATATAGACTCAGATCACAATATAGTAGTGATGAAGAGTAGGCTGAAGTTCAAGACGTTAGTCAGGAAGAATCAATACGCAAAGAAGTGGGATACGGAAGTACTAAGGAATGACAAGATACGTTTGAAGTTCTCTAACGCTATAGATACAGCAATAAGGAATAGCGCAGTAGGCAGTACAGTTGAAGAGGAATGGACATCTCTAAAAAGGGCCATCACAGAAGTTGGGAAGGAAAATATAGGTACAAAGAAGGTAGCTACGAAGAAACCATGGGTAACAGAAAAAATACTTCAGTTGATTGATGAAAGGAGGAAGTACAAACATGTTCCGGGAAAATCAGGAATACAGATATACAAGTCGCTGAGGAATGAAATAAATAGGAAGTGCAGGGAAGCTAAGACGCGATGGCTGCAGGAAAAATGTGAAGACATCGAAAAAGATATGATTGTCGGAAGGACAGACTCAGCATACAGGAAAGTCAAAACAACCTTTGGTGACATTAAAAGCAACGGTGGTAACATTAAGAGTGAAACGGGAATTCCACTGTTAAATGCAGAGGAGAGAGCAGATAGGTGGAAAGAATACATTGAAATCCTCTATGAGGGTGAAGATTTGTCTGATGTGATAGAAGAAGAAACAGGAGTCGATTTAGAAGAGATAGGGGATACAGTATTAGAATCGGAATTTAAAAGAGCTTTGGAGGCTTACGGTCAAATAAGGCAGAAGGGATAGATAACATTCCATCAGAATTTCTAAAATCATTGGGGGAAGTGGCAACAAAACGACTATTCACGTTGGTGCGTAGAATATATGAGTCTGGCGATATACCATCTGACTTTCGGAAAAGCATCATCCACACAATTCCGAAGACGGCAAGAGCTGACAAGTGCGAGAATTATCGCACAATCAGCTTAACAGCTCATGCATCGAAGCTGCTTACAAGAATAATATACAGAAGAATGGTAAAGAATATTGAGAATGCGCTAGGTGACGATCAGTTTGGCTTAGGAAAAGTAAAGGGACGAGAGAGGCAATTCTGACGTTACGGCTAATAATGGAAGCAAGGCTAAAGAAAAATCAAGACACTTTCATAGGATTTGTCGACCTGGAAAAAGCGTTCGACAATATAAAATGGTGCAAGCTGTTCGAGATTCTGAAAAAAGTAGGGGTAAGCTATACGGAGAGACGGGTCATACACAATATGTACAACAACCAAGAGGGAATAATAAGAGTGGACGATCAAGAATGAAGTGCTCGTATTAAGAAGGGTGTAAGACAAGGCTGTAGCCTTTCGCCCCTACTCTTCAATCTGTACATCGAGGAAGCAATGATGGAAATAAAAGAAAGGTTCAGGAGTGGAATTAAAATACAAGGTGAAAGGATATCAATGATACGATTCACTGATGACATTGCTATCCTGAGTGAAAGTGAAGAAGAACTAAATGATCTGCTGAACGGAATGAACAGTCTAATGAGTACACAGTATGGTTTGAGAGTAAATCGGAGAAAGACGAAGGTAATGAGAAGTAGTAGAAATGAGAACAGCGAGAAACTTAACATCAGGATTGATGGTCACGAAGTCAATGAAGTTAAGGAATTCTGCTACCTAGGCAGTAAAATAACCAATGACGGACGGAGCAAGGAGGACATCAAAAGCAGACTCGCTATGGCAAAAAAGACATTTCTGACAAAGAGAAGTCTACTAATATCAAATACCGGCCTTAATTTGAGGAAGAAATTTCTGAGGATGTACGTCTGGAGTACAGCATTGTATGGTAGTGAAACATGGACTGTGGGAAAACCGGAACAGAAGAGAATCGAAGCATTTGAGATGTGGTGCTATAGACGAATGTTGAAAATTAGGTGGACTGATAAGGTAAGGAATGAGGAGGTTCTACGCAGAATCGGAGAGGAAAGGAATATGTGGAAAACACTGATAAGGAAGAAGGGACAGGATGATAGGACATCTGCTAAGACATGAGGGAATGACTTCCATGGTACTAGAGGGAGCTGTAGAGGGCAAAAACTGTAGAGGAAGACAGAGATTGGTATACGTCAAGCAAATAACAGAGGACGTAGGTTGCAAGTGCTACTCTGAGATGAAGAGGTTAGCACAGGAAAGGAATTCGTGGTGGGCCGCATCAAACCAGTCAGTAGACTGATGACAAAAAAAAAAAAAAAAAAAAAAAAAAAAAGTGACAGCATAATTTTAAGGATGGATTTCCGGGAAAACACAAGGCAAATATTTTTTACAAAGACAAAGTACCGAGGGATGTACCAAAACAGTGAGTGAAAAAGCAAGCAAATAAATGGGAAGAAAGAGTGCTGCAGTATTATTTTATTAGTTTTTTCTCCACATCTGTTGAATAATAATTCGTTTCAGTAATGGCTATGTCGGAAAAGCGAGGGAAGCTCAGCTAGCTAATAGCAACACAAAACGAACGTATTAGTGTTGAACAAATGCTTCAACATGTGCAATAATAGTCAACACCAAAAGGTCATGGCAATAAGCATTTCAGCCTGAGGTACAATCTTGGTTCTGTCTCTTATCTGTGCAGCCTATATACAATTAAGGCAGAAAACTACCCGCCCATAAAGGACTCCCTGTGCAAAGTACCTAATGAGTGAGTCACTTCAGCGAGTAAATTCTGATTATGTATGCCAGCTACCAGGCAATAACTGGTTTTAACAAGAGAGGAAACCTTTTCACATCCAGTAGCACTGACAAACATCTCAGGAAAAACGTCATAAAGACGTTTGTCTGGAGTGTGCTCCTGTACGAAAATGAAACATGGACACTCGGAGAAACAGAAAAATATAAAATAACAGCCTTCGAGATGTGGTGCTATCGCAGAATGCTCAAGATTTCCTGGGTATACAAGACATCGAACAAAGACGTGCTCCACAGAGTGGAGGAAAAGACGCCTTGTCTACCAAAGCAAGTTTTACACAGAAAGGACACATGGGTCAGCCATTTACTGAGACATTACAGTATCATTAAAGGGACAGCAGAATTGAAAAGTACAAGAGGCAGACCGAGACAAGAAACACATCAACCAGGTCATGGAGGACACCAGCTGCATCACCTGCTTCGCTCTCAAGAGGAAGGACAAAGACAGAAATGAATGGCGAATTACTGCCAACCAACCTCATTGTTGAAGACCTAAGAAGAAGATACCAGGACTGAATATTGTAACACAGGCTGGGTTAACCTAAGAAAACCTGGACATGGTTGTACATATAACTAAAATGTAAGATGTGTTATCAAATCATATCACGGATATTCCCAGTCCGCTGCGCTGTCGACTGGATCTTCCACAGAGGGGAGGCGTTTGCCTAACTGCTTTTACGTGGTGTTTGTAACCCATAGCCAAGCAGTCATCGCGGGATGACGCAAGTAGATTCAGAAAGGCCAAGCAGAGAGGAAGCCAGCAGGACGTTCTTTTGCAAGAAGCTGCAGGCGGGCTGTGCTGACACAGCAGGACGATTTACACCGTGTCCAGCTTCAACGGCGATGTTAGGACTGCTATACCGTCGACATATCGAAGTACAGTAGCAGTGGTGACCTGGCTTACCACAAGAAACGCCTGACAGCGAGCCCATACTGGCGTATGTGATGAAGAACTGTGAAAACAAGGGTGGAGCGAGTCACCATAAATACGGCCTGTTTGACAGTCTGGAGTAGGTCCGAGAGATACTTCAGGACAATGATCAAACTGATGCAGGTCACACAGCCTGCTGTCACAAGACATCGCCTCTGTTAAAAGCGGAACTACGGGCTGCGCCTAAGCCCAGATGCTGCTGGGATCTGAACTGGTGCCTTCCAGCTGGAGGGCCACATGTTGCCTGACTACTTCTGACTTCAGGGTGCCTAATTGGGAGTCCATCGTTCACTTTTCAGCCTCACAAGCTGCCAAGCCACGGCCTGCCATGTGCGCTCATACACTACTACTGCCGGTTTGTCTCTGCAGGCCACTGTCGCTGGATCCTGCGCCGGAGTCCCGGTTCATCTCCGCACTTGAGGGTTACCTATGCTAAGCTGCGCATCTGTACCGCTTTGTACGGGACTCGTCGACTCACCTAGCCTCAGCTTGGAGCCTGATGCTGCGCTTCGATAGCCAGAGTGCTGACAACATGACTCAGCGCCGTAGTTGCCGGCTCGGCACGGCAACACTGAGAGCAGCCTTTGTAGACTCCGAGCTCAGCACACTCCTAGGGCGACTTCCGTCCCTGAATACTGACCGCAGCGAGACAATATTGCGATTGCGGTACTTTACGTATGGAATACGTAAGCCAATGTCTTTACTATATCTACGACTTCACGTATCTGCTGGCCTGGTAATCAGCTCGCAGCGCCATCGCAGCCAGTGTCGAGGTACCTATACACACGCCAGCCATCCTGACCCCCGCTACAACGGTGAACACCAGCATCATCTATCTTCTCCTAAATCGTTTACATACATTAAGAGCAGCACAGGGCCAATAATACTCCCAAGGGTACCACCTACATCTACATCTACATTTATATCCCTCAAGCCACCCAACGGTGTGTGGCGGAGGGCACTCTACGTGCCACTGTCATTGCCTCCCTTTCCTGTTCCAGTCGCTTATGGTTCGCGGGAAGAACGACTGCCGGAAAGCCTCCGTGCCCGCTCGAATCGCTCTAATTTTACTTTCGTACATGTGTTCTGCTTCACCCCATGGCTCGATATCGATTACTAAGAACTTTCTGACTGGAAATCACGAATCCTGTCGCTCATTGTTAGTCCCAATTTTTTGTATCATATGATTTACCCAAGTTGTTGTTCAATCAAAGGATGTCACGCGTTTACTTTTCGTGAAGTGCACAACTTTCCATTATTCTATATTAAGAGGTAACTACTAACCTTAACACCAGGCCGATACTGCAGCGGAGTGTGCACTGTTCTGAAACTGCCTGGCCATGAAAATTGCTACACCAAGAAAAAATGCAGATGATGAACGGGTATTCATTGAAAAAATATATTATACTAGAACTGACATGTGATTACATTTTCACGCAATTTGGGTGCATAGATCCTGAGAAATCAGTATCCAGAACAACCACGGCTGGGCATTTAGTCAAACAGAGCTTGGATGGCGTGTACAGGTACAGTTGCCCATGCAGCTTCAACACGATACCACAGTTCATCAAGAGTAGTGATTGGCATATTGTGACGAGCCAGTTGCTGGGCCACCATTGACCAGGCGTTTTCAGTTGGTGAAAGATCTGGAGAATGTGCTGGCCAGGGCAGCAGTCGAACATTTTCTGTATCCAGAAAGGCCCGTACAGGACCTGCAACATGCGGTCGTGCATTATCCTGCTAAAATCTAGAATTTCGCAGGGATCGAATGAAGGGTAGAGCCACGGGTCGTAACACATCTGAAATGTAACGTCCACTGTTCAAAGTGCCGTCAATGCGAACAAGAGGGACCGAGACGTGTAACCAATGGCACCCCACACCATCACGCCGGGTGATATGCCAGTATGGCGATGACGAATACACGCTTTCAATGTGCGTTCACCGCGATGTCGCCAAACACGGATGCGACCATCATGATGCTGTAAACAGAACCTGGATTCATCCGAAAAAAATGACGTTTTTCCATTCGTGCACCCAAGTTCGTCGTTGAGCACACCATCGAAGGGCTCTTGTCTGTGATGCAGCGTCAAGGGTAACTGCTGCCATGGTCTCCGAGCTGATAGTCCATGCTGCTGCAAACGTCCTCGAACTGTTCGTGCAGACGGTTGTTGTCTTTCAAACGTCCCCATCTGTTGACTCAGGGATCGAGACGTAGCCGCACGATCCGTTACAGCCATGCGGATAAGATGCCTGTCTTCTCGACTGCTAGTGATACGAGGCCGTTGGGATCCAGCACGGGGTTCCGTATTACCCTCCTGAACCCACCTATTCCATATTCTGCTAACAGTCATTGGATCGCGACCAACGCGAGCACCAATGTCGCGATACGATAAACCGCAATCGTGATAGGCTACAATCTGACCTTTATCAAAGTCGGAAACGTGAAGGTACGCATTTCTCCTCCTTACTTGCCGTTGGTGGGGAGGCTTGCGTGCCTCAGCGATACAGACAGCCGTACCGTAGGTGCAACCACAACGGAGGGGTATCTGTCGAGAGGTCAGACAAACGTATGGTTCCTGAACAGGGGAAGCAGCCTTTTCAGTAATTTCAGGGGCAACAGTCTGGACGATTGACTGATCTGGCCTTGTAACACTAACCAAAACGGCCTTGCTGTGCTGGTACTGCGAACGGCTGAAAGCAAGGGGAAACTACGGCCGTAATTTTTCCCGAGGGGCATGCAGCTCTACTGTATGGATAAATGATGATGGCGTCCTCTTGGGTAAAATATTCCGGAGGTAAAATAGTCCCCCATTCTGATCTCCGCGTGGGGACTACTCAGGAGGGCGTCGTTATCAGGAGAAAGAAAACTGGCGTTCTACGGATCGGAGCGTAGAATGTCAGATCCCTTAATCGGGCAGGTAGGTTAGAAAATTTAAAAAGACAAATGGATAGGTTAAAGTTGGATATAGTAGGAATTATGAAGTTCGGTGGCAGGAGGAACAAGACTTTTGGTCAGGTGACTACAGGGTTATAAACACAAAATCCAATAGGGGTAATGCAGGAGTAGGTTTAATAATGAACAAAACAATAGGAATCCGGGTAAGCTACTACAAACAACACAGTGTATGCATTGTTGTGGCCAAGATAGACACGAAGCCCACGCCTACGACAGTAGTACAAGTCTATATTCCAACTAGCTCTGCAGATGAAGAAATTGAAGAAATGTATGATGAAATAAAAGAAATTATTCAGATAGTGAAGGGAGACGAAAATTTAATAGTCATGGGTGACTGGAATTCGGTAGTAGGAAAAGGGAGAGAAGGAAACGTAGTAGGTGAATATGGATTGGGGGTAAGAAATGAAACAGGAAGCCGCCTGGTGCAATTTTGCACAGACCACAACTTAATCGTAGCTAACACATGGTTCAAGAATCATAAAAGAAGGTTGTATACATGGAAGAAGCCTGGAGATACTAATAGGTATCAGATAATTTTATAATGGTAAGACAGAGATTTAGGAACCAGGTTTTATATTGTAAGACATTTCCAGGGGCAGATGTGGACTCTGACCACAATCTATTGGTTATGAACTGTAGATTAAAACTGAAGAAACTGCAAAAAGGTGAGAATTTAAGGAGATGGGACCTGTATAAACTGAAAGAACCAGAGGTTGTACAGAGTTTCAGGGAAAGTATAATGGAACAATTGACAAGAATGGGGGAAAGAAATACAGTAGAAGAAGAATAGGTAGCTTTGAGGGATTAAGTACTGAAGGCAGCAGAGGATCAAGTAGGTAAAAAGACGAGGGCTAGTAGAAATCCTTGGGTGACAGAAGAAATATTGAATTTAATTGATGAAAGGAGAAAATATAAAAATGCAGTAAATGAAGCATGCAAAAAGGAATATAAACGTCTCAAAAATGAGATCGACAGGAAGTGCAAAATGGCTAAGCAGGGATGGTTAGAGGATAAATGTAAGGATGTAGAGGCTTATCTCACTAGGGGTAAGATAGATACTGCCTACAGGAAAATTAAAGAGACCTTTGGAGAAAAGAGAACGACTTGTATGAATATCAAGAGCTCGGATGGGAACCCAGTTCTAAGCAAAGAAGAGAAAGCAGAGAGGTGGAAGGAGTATATAGAGGATGTACTTGAGGGCAACGTTATAGAAATGGAAGAGGATGTAGATGATGATGAAATGGGAGATATGATACTGCGTGAAGAGTTTGATAGAGCACTGAAAGATCTGAGTCGAAACAAGTCCCCGGGAGTAGACAACATTCCATTAGAACTACTGACAGCCTTGGGAGAACCAGTCCTGACAAAACTCTACCATCTGGTGAGCAAGATGTATGAGACAGGCGAAATACACTCAGACTTCAAGAAGAATATAATAATTCCAATCCCAAAGAAAGCAGGTGTTGACAGATGTGAAATTTACCGAACTATCAGTTTAATAAGTCACGGCTGCAAAATACTAACGCGAATTCTTTACAGACGAATGGAAGAACTGGTAGAAGCCGACCTTGGGGAAGATCAGTTTGGATTCCGTAGAAATATGGGAACACGTGAGGCAATACCGACCCTACGACTTATTTTAGAAGCTAAATTAAGAAAAGGCAAACCTACGTTTCTAGCATTTGTAGACTTGGAGAAAGCTTTTGACATGTTGACTGGAATACTCTCTTTCAAATTCTGAAGATGGCAGGGGTAAAATACAGGGAGCGAAAGGCTATTTACAATTTGTACAGAAACCAGATGGCAGTTATAAGAGTCGAGGGACATGAAAGGGAAGCAGTGGTTGGGAAGGGAGTGAGACAGGGTTGTAGCCTCTCTCCGATGTTGTTCAATCCGTATATTGAGCAAGCAGTAAAGGAAACAAAAGAAAAATTCGGAGTAGGTATTAAAATCCATGGAGAAGAAATAAAAACTTTGAGGTTCGCCGATGACATTGTAATTCTGTTAAAGCCAGCAAAGGACTTGGAAGAGCAGTAGAACGGAATGGACAGGGTCTTGAAAGGAGGATATAAAATGAACATCAACAAAAGCAAAACGAGGATAATGGAATGTAGTCGAATTAAGTCGGGTGATGCTGAGGGAATTAGATTAGGAAATGAGACACTTAAAGTAGTAAAGGAGTTTTGCTATTTGAGGAGCAAAATAACTGATGATGGTCGAAGTAGAGAGGATACAAAATGTAGACTGGCAATGGCAGGGAAAGCGTTTCCGAAGAAGAGAAATTTGTTAACATCGAGTATTGATTTAAGTGTCAGGAAGTCGTTTCTGAAAGTATTTGCATGGAGTGTAGCCATGTATGGAAGTGAAACGTGCACGATAACTAGTTTGGACAAGAAGGGAATAGAAGCTTTCGAAATGTTGTGCTACAGAAGAATGCTGAAGATTAGATGGGTAGATCACATAAGTAATGAGGAGGTACTGTATAGGATTGGGGAGAAGAGGAGTTTGTGGCACAACTTGACTAGAAGAAGGGATCGGTTGGTAGGACATGTTCTGAGGCATCAAGGGATCACAAATTTAGTATTGGAGGGCAGCGTGGAGGGTAAAAATCGCAGAGGGAGACCAACAAGAGATGAATACACTAAGCAGATTCAGAGGCATGTAGGCTGCAGTACATACTGGGAGATGAAGCAGCTTGCACAGGATAGAGTAGCGTGGAGAACTGCATCAAACCAGTCTCAGGACTGAAGACCACAACAACAACAACAACAACAGGAGGCATCGCAACAATGTTTCACCAGGCAACGCCGGTCAACTGCTGTTTGTGTATGAGAGATCGGTTGGAAACTTTCCTCATGTCAGCACGTTTTAGGTGTCGCCACCGTCGCCAACATTGTTTGAATGCTCTGAAAAGCCAATAATTTGCATATCACAGCATCTTCTTCCTGTCAGTTAAATTTCGCGTCTGTAACACGTCATCTTCATGGTGTAGCAATTATAATGGCCAGTAGTGTATCTTTCGCGGGCAATCCCAATGACTAAGCTAGTCGCCGCATGTGCCGAGAGCAGGGCCGGCCAAAAGCTGCACAGTGTGCAGATGTGCGGAAGTGCTGCACATGTGCGACAGCGACATCTGTTATTAGACATGTGTCCTAAATGAAGGGCGGCGGGTACACTTCCCTGTTTATGTGGTACAAGCAAGAGCGCATCATACCCAGTCTCGTTTATCCCTGGTGACCGTAATCTTAACAGAGAAGTACTGAGGAATGGCAGGTACTGTGAAAAAGCGAAGGATGAGAGATCTATGTTCTCAGTCGTTTAAAAATGACTGGGAACTGCAATTCTTTTTTGTAGCCGTTGGCGAAAACTCACAGTGTTTGCTGTGCTGCCGAATAATAGGCGGCCATCGTAAGTTTTCACTTGAAAGACACTACAATACGTATCACAAAGACGAGTGTAGTGTACTCAACAGTGAAAAACGGCAAGCAAAATTAAATGTCCTTAAGAAAATGGATGAGACACATCAACTCGATTTTACTGTACGTCAAAGTAACTGATACTTCTTGAACTCTTAGTTTCTTGTGTAACCTTTGTGTCTATTTTACTGTACGCTGTACAATGTACTGTTTTCAATTTTCCAGAATGACAACCACACTAAATCTTCACTGCGAGCAAGTTTTAAAATCGCATTAAGAATTGCACAATCTGGGAAACCGTTTTCCGAAGGGGAGTTTGTGAAAGGGTGTCTGATGCTGCAGTACTTGTGTGTCCCACGAACAGGTTTCAAGAAATCAGTCTATCCAAACAGTGACAAGATGTATCAGCGCTATGTCCGGCGATGTGCACAGGCAGCTAATAAATAAGGCTAAAGACTTTGTTGCTTTCTCTGTTGCTCTCGATGAAGTAACAGACCTTACAGCACAGGTTGTGGTATACATACGAGGTGTCGATAACGCACTTTGTGTAACAAGAGGACGTTTTGGACCCAGTAACTTTGAAAGGGACTACTACAGGTGCGGACTTACTCCAAGCTGTCGAGCAAGCGATTGATGGTGTCGGTATGGACTGGAATCGGTTAGTCTCAGTGACTACAGATGGAGCACCATCAATGCAAGGCCATCAGAGAGGACTCATAGCACGGATGCGCAAAAAGCTAGCGCGCACAGACGAGACGTTGTATGGAATTCACTGCATTCTGCATCGAGAGGCGCTTCTTGCAAAATCAGCAACGTTAGCAAACGTCATGCATATTGTTGTGCGTACTGTAAACTATCTGAATACACATGGGCTTACGCATCGCAAGTTTCGGCAGTTCTTGGAGGAATTAGGAGCGGAGTACGGCGACATTCCTTACTATACCGAAGTACGCTGGTTCAGTCGAGGTAAACTGCTGAAAATATTTTCTGATTTACATTTGGTCATAGTAACATTCTTACATGAGAAAGGAAAAAGTGAACCTATGTTGGAAGACCTTTGTTGGATATCAGACCTTGCATTTCTCGTGGACATTACATCTCACATGAACAGCCTGAACGTCAGTTTGCAAGTTCAAAATAATTTAATTTCTGACATGTTGGAAAAAGTAAATGCCTTAGAGAGAAAGCTTGCGCTTTGGCAGAGCCAGCTATTCACAGAAAACACTGCACATTTCCCGACTCTTGGACTGGTCCATGAAAGTGCTAGATTTCAAGAATACGTGTCAATAATTGTAACAATTAAGGAACAATTTCGAACACGATTTGCAGATGTTACGAGTTTGTCTCATGTCATTCACCCCTTTGCTCGACCGTTCTCGTCGTCAGTTGAAGATGCTCCGAATGATCTACAGATGGAAATGATCGACCTACAGTGCTATACAAGACTGAAGGGCACGTTCTTTGCAGTGCGAAGTACAAAAGAATACTACGAAAATTTTTCACAACAAGAATTTCCACGCCTGCACCGAGAAGCCGCGAAAGTTATGTCCATGTTCAGGTCGACATATGTTTGTGAAAGATTTTTCTCGGTGGTGAAAATGAATAAATCAAGGTTTCGATCAAGGATAAGTGATGAAAATCTTCGCAACTGCTTGCGTTTGTCAGTGAGCCGTGCTTTTGTGCCCTATATTAACTATATCATTTCTCATGACCAGTGATAAACGTGTTTGAATTTATTCCTTCCATAATTAAAAATTATTGTTTACTAACTGTGCATTATTGCCTCATTCTGCTCCACGTTACATTATTATCAGGAAAATTGGTCATTAAACCGATTGTCCCAATGTATACTTACATTTAGGGTTTTTTTTAATGTGTGAAGGACTACGCTCGGCTGAAGTCGATAAAACATAACGTGCATCTAATTGTCGGTTATTATGCAGATTTCAGACGGAACTGATGAAAGATATAGCAATAACGGTATTGAAATAACAGGTGATCATCGAGTGGTCTGCGGTTATCATTCTCTTCAGAAGTCAGTGAGACAGAAATTATGTGGGTGTAACTGAGGGCACCGAGAATCAGTTATAGGAAACCTTGCATTAGTTTAATGTTATTTGAAAACATGGAGAAGGTTCGATGGAGTCGCTTTACTAGATCAAATACATAACGCGTATTTACGTGCCGCCAGTCACGTTGCCTTAATAAAAACCCACGGTTGTTAACTGTATTACTTGTCTTACTGGGTTAAACTGGTAGACGTCTCAATGAGTACACTGTGACAGTATTCTAAAAGTTTAGTACGCGAAATACCTTCCCATGGTTGGCTTGCAAGCTGTGGAAAGAGCACTAGAATGCGCCGGTACAGAGTATCCCAGCAAGAGGACAAAGCGACATCTGTGCGTAGAAACATGCACTACATGAACGCTGACGACTACGGCGTGCACGCTGTGACCCGGAAGTTGCACATGTGCAGGAGCACCGCACGCGTGGAGAATTTCTGGCCGGCCCTGGCGAAGAGCATAGTCAGTCTATGAACCCGAGTCCAGTCTTCCTGAAATACCCATGATGAGGCGCGGTCAGTGCACTCATGTTCAGAAAAAACAGAACAGCTTGAACGACTAGAGATAGGACGGTCATATTCACAGGTCAAGTACATTAGTGTGCTCTGTAGAAACGATTAACATTTGTTCCATGTTGGCCCGTGAGTTCAATGTTAACATCGGTACTGCGGCGCAACACTACCTACCGATAAAAAAAGCCACCGGCTTTCTTCGTCACTATAAAACGGATGTAATGGATCAGTGTCACTTGAGCAGACGCGCAGGAAGCCTCGCAGACGTATGAGAGAACCGTACCGATCAGTAATTATGAAAGAGGGTGGACTATTGGCATTGAGAGAATGTGATGCACCCATGCGGTAAACAGCTGCAAGTGTGGGACGAAGTGTTTCTGCAGTGCAACGGGTGCGTGCAGAATGGATCGCGGAAGGCTGCAGAACACGATGATATGGGTCAGGTCGCATCACCCAGACCACCCCCGAGAAGACAAACACTCAATCCAAATGGCTTGCAGGAGAGATCTATAGTGAATACATCGTTCACTATCAGGGGGTGACAGTTCGTCGCAATTTATTACGGCATGGGTTACGTGCGTGTCTTCCTCCGTCTGCCTTTCAGGAATGTACAGAAACATGGTAGTCGACAATGTTGTATGGAAGGACGTCACTGGGGTCAGGAATGGTACAAGATAGTGTTTTCGGAAGAGTCCAGGTTCTGCTTGTTTGAAAATGATAGCCGCATTTACGTTCACTGTAGAAAGGGGGATCAGCGTCACAGTGAGTGCATTCGCACAAGACTTACAACGCCAGCTCAAGGCTTTATGGCGTGGGATGTTATTGCTTAAAACTACAAATCACAGTTGGTGCGTGTCCAGGACACTGTGACCAGCGTGACCTATGTGAAATACACTCCTGGAAATTGAAATAAGAACACCGTGAATTCATTGTCCCAGGAAGGGGAAACTTTATTGACACATTCCTGGGGTCAGATACATCACATGATCACACTGACAGAACCACAGGCACATAGACACAGGCAACAGAGCATGCACAATGTCGGCACTAGTACAGTGTATATCCACCTTTCGCAGCAATGCAGGCTGCTATTCTCCCATGGAGACTATCGTAGAGATGCTGGATGTAGTCCTGTGGAAAGGCTTGCCATGCCGTTTCCACCTGGCGCCTCAGTTGGACCAGCGTTCGTGCTGGACGTGCAGACCGCGTGAGACGACGCTTCATCCAGTCCTAAACATGCTCAATGGGGGACAGATCCGGAGATCTTGCTGGCCAGGGTAGTTGACTTACACCTTCTAGAGCACGTTGGGTGGCACGGGATACATGCGGACGTGCATTGTCCTGTTGGAACAGCAAGTTCCCTTGCCGGTCTAGGAATGGTAGAACGATGGGTTCGATGACGGTTTGGATGCACCGTGCACTATTCAGTGTCCCCTCGACGATCACCAGTGGTGTACGGCCAGTGTAGGAGATCGCTCCCCACACCATGATGCCGGGTGTTGGCCCTGTGTGCCTCGGTCGTATGCAGTCCTGATTGTGGCGCTCACCTGCACGGCGCCAAACACGCATACGACCATCATTGGCACCAAGGCAGAAGCGACGCTCGTCGCTGAAGACGGCACGTCTCCATTCGTCCCTCCATTCACGCCTGTCGCGACACCACTGGAGGAGGGCTGCACGTTGTTGGGGCGTGAGCGGAAGACGGCCTAACGGTGTGCGGGACCGTAGCCCAGCTTCATGGAGACGGTTGCGAATGGTCCTCGCCGATACCCCAGGAGCAACAGTGTCCCTAATTTGCTGGGAAGTGGCGGTGCGGTCCCCTACGGCACTGCGTAGGATCCTACGGTCTTGGCGTGCATCCGTGCGTCGCTGCGGTCCGGTCCCAGGTCGACGGGCACGTGCACCTTCCGCCGACCACTGGCGACAACATCGATGTACTGTGGAGACCTCACGCCCCACGTGTTGAGCAATTCGGCGGTACGTCCACCCGGCCTCCCGCATGCCCACTATACGCCCTCGCTCAAAGTCCGTCAACTGCACATACGGTTCACGTCCACGCTGTCGCGGCATGCTACCAGTGTTAAAGACTGCGATGGAGCTCCGTATGCCACGGCAAACTGGCTGACACTGACGGCGGCGGTGCACAAATGCTGCGCAGCTAGCGCCATTCGGCGGCCAACACCGCGGTTCCTGGTGTGTCCGCTGTGCCGTGCGTGTGATCATTGCTTGTACAGCCCTCTCGCAGTGTCCGGAGCAAGTATGGTGGGTCTGACACACCGGTGTCAATGTGTTCTTTTTTCCATTTCCAGGAGTGTACATCCTGTGACCCGTAGCCATGCCCTTTCTGCACAACACCCCAGACGCCATTTTTCGGCAAGACACTGCACCACCACATGTTGCTGCCTTCTTGGTCTCACAGGGTGTCAGACTTTTGCCCTGGCCCGCCAGATCGAAAATGTGTGAGATATGTGATAGAACGGGTTCAGTGCCGTGACCCAATGCCAACCACCACAGATAAACTTTTTAGCGAAGTGAATGCAGCATGGATGGCTATACCACAGGAAGCCATTGGCGCCTTATACACGTCGAAGCCACCACGCATGGAACAAGTTACCAGGGTCCATGGCGGACCCTGTGCCTGCTACGCAACAGGACACATGCTGAACGTGGTAACTTAAATGCTAATCATTTATGCAGGACATACTAATGTATATGTCCTGTGAATATGAACGTCCTATCTCTAGTCGGATTAAAAAGGGTATACGACAGGATGTAGTCTTTCGCTCCTACTGTTCAATCCATACATCGAAGAAGCAATGATGGAAATAAAAAAAAGGTTCAGTAGTGGAATTAAAATTCAAGGTGAAAGGGTATCAATGATACGATTCGCTGATGACATTGCTATCCTGAGTGAAACTAAAGAAGAAGTACATGATCTGCTGAATGGATTGAACCGTCTAATAAGTGCAGAACATGGATTGAGAGTAAATCGAAAAAAGACGACGGTAATGAGAAGTAGCAGAAATGAGAACAGTGAGAAACTTAACATCAGGTTTGATGGTCATGAAGTAGTTGAGGTTAAGGAATTCTGCTAACTGAGCAGCAAAATAACCCATGACGGACGGAGCAAAGAGGACATCAAAAGCAGACTAGCACTGGCAAAAAGGGCATTCCTGGCCAAGAGAAGTCTATTGGCATTAAACATAGGTCTTAACCTGAGAAATAAATTTCTGAGAATATACGTTTGGAGCACTGGACTGTGGGAAAACCGAAAGCATTTGAGATGTGGTGCTACAGACGAATGTTGAAAATTAGGTGGACTGATAAGGGAAGGAATGAGGACGTTCTGCGCAGAATCGGAAAGGAACATGTGGAAAACACTGACAAGGAGAAGGGATAGGACGATAGGGCATCCGTTAAGATAGCAGGGACTGACTTTCGTGGTACTAGAGGGAACTGTAGAGGACAAAAACTGTAGAGGAAGACAGAGATTGGAATATAACCAGCAGGTAATTGAGGACGTAGGTTGAAAATGCTACTATGAGATGAAGAGTTTGGCACAGGAGAGAAATTCGTGGTGAGCTGCATCGAACCAGTCGGAAGACTGATGACAAAAAGATCTAGTCGTTCAAGGTACTCTGTTTTTTTCTGAAAATGAGTGTAGTTTCGATCAGAAGCTTGGGCGTTCTAACCTCGTCCAACTTATTAATGAAACGTAATCGCTAGTGAACGGGCTGGGAAGAGAAATTACAAACAAGTTGAAGAGCAGGAGAGTGGGGGTCGCCGACTGAAGGATAGAATGCAGCGTACAGGTGGCACTGCGAAGTGTACTTAAAGGTCCAGGTTCTAGTTCGATATGGAACATGGTTTTAATAAGTTCAGAAGTTTCTATGCTACGTACATCCCATTGTAGAGCGGAAGTTTCACTATGGAAACAACCCATAAGCCCTGGGCTGAGGCTTTATCACCGTACGAGTCTCCAGGAGACTGTAGCAATATTTATGGTACATATAGAATCCCATTAATTAAAACGAAAATTCAAAACGCCAATACATACATGAGAACTGTGGCTTTGCCGCGCTTAGTTTTTGAGATGAAATACTCATATAATCATTGGTACAGCTATTATGGGGCCTCCCTTGATACTACACATAGATCTTGCCAAAAGCCGAGAAGCGTAAATATATGGTTAGGTGTCTCTCTGCCGAAATGCACTGCATCTTCTGTGGAGTTTGGCACAGTAGGGCGATGAATGGTTAATCTTGCATGAGTTATCAATATGCTTCATAATGGTACAGCTCCTAAAATAACATCGGTGAGTTTATTAGGAAAACTAAGAAGAAGATTGATGTGCCATGAAATCGGAACGTATCTTTCGATACCTCTTCAAACAAATCAGAACATCCCCCTTATACTGCTTCTAGCGGTATATGTACTTATAGTGATTTCTATCTTCAGTGACACATAAAAATAGCTGATGTCAGGAACGTTAAAACTTGCGTAAATTCTTAGTGTCATTGCAAGTAGCAATAATGCAACCTTTGTTAGCAAAAAACTAAACATGTACCCAGATACGAGGGTGAATCAAATGAAAACCTTAAATATTTTTTTAAATATTATTTATTCTGCAGAAGTGGGACAAAGCTGTATCACTTTTCAACATAATCTCCCCCACGCTCAATGCAAGTCCTCCAGCGCTTACAAAGTGCATAAATTCCTTTAGAAAAAAATTCTTTTGGTAGTCGAGCAACCACTCATGCACTGCGTGGCGTACCTCTTCATCAGAACGGAATTACTTTCTTCCCATTGCGTCTTTGAGTGGTCCAAACATATGGAAATCACTTGGGGCAAGGTCTGATGAGTATGGTGGATGAGGAAAACACTCAAAATGCAGGTCTGTGATTGTTGCAACTGTTGTACGGGCAGTGTGGGGCCTTACATTGTCATGCTGCAAAAGGACACCTGCTGACATCAATCCACGTCGCTTTGATTCCATTGCAGGCCGCAGATGATTTTTTAGATCTGTGAAAAATGCACTGGTGACAGTAGTCCCTCTAGGCATCTAATACTCCAAAATGACGCCTTTTTCGTCCCAAAAGAGTGTCAGCATAACCTTCCCTGATGATGGTTCTGTTCGAAACTTCTTTGGTTTTGGTGATGAGGAATGGCGCCATTCCTTGCTCGCTCTCTTCGTTTCCGGTTGGTGGAAGTGAACCCAGGTTTCGTCTTCAGTAACGATTCTTGCAAGGGAGCCATCACCTTCTCGCTCAAAGCGCCGAAGAAATTCTTCACAAGCATCAACACTTCGTTCTCTCATTTCAGGAGTCAGCTGCCGTGGCACCCATCTTGCAGACACTTTGTGAAACTGGAGCACATCATGCACAATGTGGTGTGCTGACCCATGACTAATCTGTAATCATGCTGCAATGTCATTCAGTGTCACTCGGCGGTTTTCCTTCACTATGGCTTCAACTGCTGCAATGTTCTGTGGAGTCACAACTCGTTGTGCCTGACCTGGACGAGGAGCATCTTCCACTGAAGTCACACAATTTGCGAACTTCCTACCCCATTCGTAGACTTGCTGCTGTGACAAACATGCATCACCGTACTGAAGCTTCATTCGTAGATGAATTTCAATAGGTTTCACACCTTCACTGCGCAGAAACCGAATATCAGAACGCTGTTCTTCCCTGGTGCAAGTCGCAAGTGGGGTGGCCACCTTTATACTGATACTGCGACGGTATGTGTGCATCTGCACTACACTGCCACCTACACGCCATTCTGCACGCTGTTTGTAGCACGCTTACCAATTTACAACATACCGGGGCGAAATTTATATTTGTTATTACAAATTTCAGTTTTTCATTTGACTCACCCTTGTATTACCGACAAGATCCTAATGTTGTCATAACTTGGGCTCCACCGAGACACAATTTATGCTCATTAATCGACCAATAACCATTCTTATATGGGCAACAGAAGAATAAGCAATTAAAGACTTTAAATCAACTTGGCAAAAACAGATAAATCTAAAAATAACTCCACCAGTTTTCTTCTTTAGAGGCTATATACAGGACGCCATAATCATTATGATTCAATGGGAGTGTGACATCGAAAGTCTGTAAACCTAGTCCTAAAACGGGAAAGTCTCGTTTACTTAGCCTTTAATTGAAGCCAGTTAGGAATAACAGTACATTCCGTCAAGGTTCTACAAAAAAAGCCGTAAACCCAAACTCGAGCGGTGTTCAAGTGAGGTCAGAAGTTTGCGCGGAAGATGAACATAGAACGAAGAACAAACACTTAACTGCATGTTGTTCTTTCGTTAAATACACGTTGTGGGGAATGTCTCGAAAGGGTTTTATCTGCCATTTGTTGTTGATGATTTGTATAGTGCATACTTGATGTCACAAATGCAACCGTTGAGCAACAAAACATAAAAGGAAACAAAAGGAAAATTGGAAATTTGAAGTAAGGACTATGGGACCAAACTGCTGAGGTCATCGGTCCTTAGGCTTACACACTAATTGAAATAACTTACGCTAAGGACAACACACACACCCATGCCCGAGGGAGGACTCGAACCTCCGACGGGGGGAGCCGCGCGAACCGTGACAAGACGCCCTAGACTGCACGGCAACGTATTTCAAAAAATAACAACTACTAATTTTTCTGTGTACCTGGCTTAGCCCCCCCCCCCCCCCCACACACACACAAACACACATGCACGCGCGCAGTGCGACGGGTGCGTGCAGAATGGTTCACGAAAGGCTGTAGAACACGACGAGATGGGTCAGATCGCACCACCCAGACCACCCCCGAAAAGACCGACACCCCATCCGAATGGCATTGCGGAGTGCGCGCGCACACACACACACACACACACACACACACACACACACACACACACACGATCACACACACCCATCGACATTCTACAGATCGATTATAATTAAACTTTCAAAACGCTGTAGAGATAACACCACTGGTCAGAATGACGTCAAATTGCAACAGAATATTATCGGAGAAGGGGTAAAACGTATGGCAGAAGAAGAAAAATAGTGTGAAAATTGATCAATAGATGGCGCTGTATGAGTCAGAATACGTAAATGAAAACATCTGGCATGCGCACTACCAATTGAAGTTGGTATAAACACGCCAGGTAGACGGCTTTTCCTCCCTTCGCGTCTGCGACGTTCGCCATAACTGTCTCAATGCAGGATAGCCCTCTGCCTGTAAAGCTGTATTACAAGAATGATGACTATGCACACGTCACTCTGCAGAAGTTCCGGACACTGAAGGGTTTGAAAAAGGCGTTGGTCCGATGACTGCCATGAGTCTGGAAAAAATTATTCGGAAATTCGAAAAGACGAGTTCTTTTGGTCTGCATCCTGGTAGAGTGAGGAAAGGAATTGATTCGACGTCAGTGGAAACAATGGCCACAGCAATGCAGGAGGAGACGAGTGGTGGAGTGCAAACGTGTAGTACACGAAAAATTGCCCGAACATTGGGCATACCAGTGAGCACGGTGCATAAAATCCTACGAAACATCCTTCTGTGCTATCCATTCAAAATTACCCATGTGCACGAGTTGCTTCCTGTTGACCTGCCAGCAAGAATTTCTTGCTGCCATGCAAGTGGACAATGACTGGCCGTGGAAGATTTTGTGGACAGACGAAGCCCACTTCCATCTAACAGGACATTTCAATACACAGAATTGTCGAATATGGGCGACGGAAAATCCACACGCAAATCAACCAGTACCACTTCATCCTGAAAAGGTCACTGTGTGATGTGGGTTTATGGCATCATTTATCATAGGGCCGTATTTTTTTCCGAAGAGACAGATGCCTCCGGTCCTGTTACCTGTACCGTAACTGGTAAGCGCAACCACGTCATTCCAGCTCTCTAACAGCATGGATGTGTGGATGGGATCATTTTTTTGCAAGATGGCGCACCTCCGCACATTGCAAATCCAGTTAAGCAGCTGCTGAAGCGCCATTTCGGAAATGGTAGAATTATCAGTCGCCATTTCCCTACAGTCTAAGCCATCCAGATTGCCTGACCGTCATCCGTGTGACTTCTGGCTGTGGGGCTATCTGAAAAATGTTCAGTGTTCAGATTGCAAACGTAGCTGCATTGAAGGCACGCATTGCGCAACACACACTGAACGTGACTACGGGAACACTTCGATCAGTTGTGGAACATGCTGTTTCTCGATTTCAACTTGTTGCAGAAAACGGTGGGCAGCATGTTGAACATGTTTTGCGCCAGTCACACGGAAATTAATAATCCAATTTTATTTGAATTGATGCTTTTTAAGCGGTTTTTGGCCTCAGGACCATTAAAGACCGATGTGAGTGATGCTTTTTAATCGATTTTTGGCCTCAGGACAATTAAACAATTTTTCCCATCCGATGAGATATGACCTTGCTATGGTGGATGGGCTTACGTAACTAACAGTATCACACCTGTACACCCATGCACACTGAGTAGTACAGTTTGCTTAACGTCAAACGTACACCTTAGGCATTGTTGTATGATTCATTCGTCATTTGTAGTCGACCACTATTAAATTATGATGCTTACAGCTCCATCTATTGCTGTATCTTGTAACTATTTATTTTTCTTCTGCCATACGTTTTCCCCCTTCTCCGATAGTATTCCGTTGCAGTTTGGCGTCATTCTGACCAGTGGTGTTATTTCTACAGCGGTTTGAAAGTTTAACTTTAATTATAATCACCCTGTACATCTGCACTCCGCGAACCACCATAAAAGTATTAGTCGCACTGTACACAGTGCACTAAAGTCATTTTCCTCGTATCCATTTCTTTTTGTTTCACTCGGAGGTAGAACGATTGCCAATTACCTCTTGCACAGCATCACATTTTTGTTGTCGTAGTTATTACATCAGTCGTATGTTGGTGGAAATAATGCATTACTTTATTTCACTTACAACTACATGATTACTCTGCAATTCACACTTAAGTGCTTGGCAGAGATTTCATCGGACCATCTTCATACTATTTCTCTACCGTTCCTTTCTTCTTCCGTGGAGTTCAGATTTTTCTTATTTTGTCGCAATGATCATTTCCCCGGCGTAGGTGGGCTTCAACAAAATATTTTTGCATTCGGAGGAAAAAATCGGTGATAGAAATTTCGTTTTAATGATTATCATTCCAATTCGCATATAACTTCTCCACTATTTGGCGATAATACAAAACGAATTGCGTTTCTTTGAACTTTGCTATATTCTCCGTCAATCATATCTGATACGGATCCCATGGCGAGCAGCGATACTCCACAAGAGTACGAACAAGTGTAGTATAGACAGTAAGTGTTCCGCCGATAAAACGCAGCATTTGTTTCGCCTTTCTCACATTATATACAGGGCTATTACAAATGACTGAAGCGATTTCATAAATTCACTGTAGCTCCATTCATTGACGTATGGTCACGACACACTACAGATACGTAGAAAAACTCATAAAGTTTTGTTCGGCTGACGCCGCACTTCAGGTTTCCGCCGCCAGAGCGCTCGAGAGCGCAATGAGACAAAATGGCGACAGAAGCCGAGAAAGCGTATGTCGTGCTTGAAATGCACTCACATCAGTCAGTCATAACAGTGCAACGACACTTCAGGACGAAGTTCAACAAAGATCCACCAACTGCTAACTCCATTCGGCGATGGTATGCGCAGTTTAAAGCTTCTGGCGAAGAAACGGTTGAACGCGTGCGGGCAAGTTTCACTCGTAGCCCGCGGAAGTCGACGAATAAAGCAAGCAGGGAGCTAAACGTACCACAGCCGACGGTTTGGAAAATCTTACGGAAAAGGCTAAAGCAGAAGCCTTACCGTTTACAACAGCTCATGGAAGAGGATGCGTTCAGTGCGAAACTTGTTTTCAGTGATGAAGCAACATTTTTTCTTAATGGTGAAGTGAACAGACACAATGTGCGAATCTGGGCGGTAGAGAATCCTCACGCATTCGTGCAGCAAATTCGCAATTCACCAAAAGTTAATGTGTTTTGTGCAATCTCACGGTTTAAAGTTTACGGCCCCTTTTTCTTCTGTGAAAAAAACGTTACAGGACACGTGTATCTGGACATGCTGGAAAATTGGCTCATGCCACAACTGGAGACCGACAGCGCCGACTTCTTCTTTCAGCAGGATGGTGCTCCACCGCACTTCCATCATGATGTTCGGAATTTCTTAAACAGGAGATTGGAAAACCGATGGATGGGTCGTGGTGGAGATCATGATCAGCAATTCATGTCATGGCCTCCACGCTCTCCTGACTTAACCCCATGCGATTTCTTTCTGTGGGGTTATGTGAAAGATTCAGTGTTTAAACCTCCTCTACCAAGAAACGTGCCAGAACTGCGAGCTTTCGAACTCATTGATGGGGACATGCTGCGCCGAGTGTGGGACGAACTTGATTATCGGCTTGATGTCTGCCGAATCACTAAAGGGGCACATATCGAACATTTGTGAATGCCTAAAGAAATTTTTTGAGTTTTTGTATGTGTGTGCAAATCATTGTGAAAATATCTCAAATAATAAAGTTATTGTAGAGCTGTGAAATCGCTTCAATCATTTGTAACAACCCTGTATATGTGATCGTTGCAGCTAAGTTGTTCGTAATCGTAATCCCTAGCTGTGCTAACAACCTTTAAATTCGTATGATTTATCGTATAACCGAAATTTAACGAATTCCTCTTAGCACTCATGTGGAAGACCTCACAATTTTTATTCAAATGGCTCTGAGCACTATGGGACTCAACATCTGAGGTCATCAGTCACCCAGAACTTAGAACTACTTAAACCTAACCAACATACGGACATCACACACATCCATGCCCGAGCCAGGATTCGAACCTGCGACTGTAACAGTCGCGCGGTTCCGAACTGAAGCGCCTAGAACCGCTCGGCCACACCGGCCGGCAATTTTTATTCTTTGGAGTCAATCACGACTATCACATCATACAAATATCTTGTTTCGCACCACACAAATATTTTGTTTCAATCATTTTGCGGTTGGTTTTGATCTTCTGATGACTTTACAAGGCGGCAAACGATAGCGTCAACTGCAAACAATCTAAGAGGACAGCTCAGATTGTACTTATGCTGGAACGTGAGAGTTCGGAATTTCGAAAGGAAACGGTGTAGTACTGCAAAACGAATCTACTGTTTTTCGCACATCTCCGTTGGCTCTAACGTATTGAAAAAGTAACACCAGTTTCAAGGTTGTCGTGATTCTGCGCACGTTTTCTGGCCAAAGAAGGGGCGATACATGATGCAGACTTGGAGTAGCAACATAAACGAAAGAGAAATTGATTAACACTGAATATAATTTAATTGTTTGGTAGCCTTGCCTGAAGGTATCTGTCTGCGATGTTGCCTTGCAAGGAAGTGTCACGTTGAGCGATAAACAGTTCAGATAGAAAGGGGATACAAACTTTTGAAATGTGTTACTATGGAAGAATGCTTAGGGTTAGATTGACAACAGAATCGAAACGGAAAGCAAGAAATTCATGGCACAACGTGATTAAAAGGAACAGTCAGCACATACCTTCAAGCATCAGGGAACGGTTATTTTACTACTGGAGGGAAATGTGATGTGTGTGGGGGGAGGGGTTTGGAGGGGGAGATAACTGTAGAGGGAGATCCAGGATTTACTACAGTAAGTAGAATGCAGTAGTTATGCAGAGATGAAGAGGCTTACGCAAGATAAACTAGCGTGGAGGGCTTCATCAAACCAGTCTACGAAGTTTGCAACAACAACAACATCCTTTCAGTTAAGCAAAGCTGCTTCTGTAGACATATGAGATCTTTCAGGATCCCTCCAATGCACACGCCCCGCACCATTACAGAGCCTCCACCAGCTTGAACGGTTCCCTGTTGACATGCAGGGTCCATGGATTCATGAGGCTGTCTCCATAGCTGTACACGTCCATCCGCTCGATACAATTTGAAACGAGACTCTTCCGACCAAGCAACATGTTTCCAGTCATCAACAGTCTAATGTCGGTGATGACGGGTCCAGGCGAGACGTGAAGTTTTGTATCGGGCAGTCATTAAGGGAACATGAGTGTGCCTTCGGCTCCGAAAGCCCATATCGATAGCGTTCCGTTGAACGATTCGAACGCTGATACTTGTTAATGGGCCTGTATCGAAATATGCAGCGCTTTGCGGAAGGGTTGCACTTGTGTCACGTTGAACGATTCTCTTCAGTCGTCGTTGGTCTCGTTCTTGCAGGATCTTTTTCCGGCTGCAGCGATGTCGGAGATTTGATGTTTTACCGGATCCCTGGTATTCACAGTATACTCGTGAAAAGGCAGTATGGGAAAATCCCCACTTCATCGCTACCTCGGAGATGCTGTTTCCCATCGCTCATGTGCCGACTATAACACCACGTTCAAAACTCACTTAAATCTCGATAACCCGCCATTGTAGCAGTAGTGACCGATCTAATAACTGCGCCAGACACTTGTTGCCTTATCTGGGTGTACATAAAGTCAGGGAACACTTTCAGTTATTTATTGCACAAGAACTAAACATTGTACAGATGTCATACATGTTGCATTTTGAAGAGAAACTCTGTAATTTTTTTAATTTTTTTACAAACATTCGATATGTGATCCTTGAGTGACCCGGCAGACGTCAATACGATAATCGGATTCTTGTCATACCCGTCCCAGAATGGCATCATCGACTGTGGCAGTCACTTCCCGTAGTCTCTCCCGGAGCTCTGCTACATCACGTGGTAGAAGCGGTACATACACCAGATCTTTAATGTGTCCCCACAGAAAAAAGTCACTCGGAGTGATCGGGGAGACCATTTCATGAAACAGCTGTCCCCTTCTGTAGCACGGCCGATCCATAGATGCGGCAGCTCCGTGTTCAGGTACTCACGAACTTTACGATGAAATTTAGGTGGAGCCCCATCTTGCTGCAAAATGAACGGAGAGTCCGATTGCATTTGAGGCAGCTGCCATTGCTGCAACATGTCCAAGTAGGAATATTCAGTGACAGTGTTCTCGGCTAAAAGAATGGCCCTCGCAGTTTTCGACGTGACAAGGCACAAAAAACATTTACCTTTTGGGAATCACACTCAAGTTCAATGGATTCGTGTGGATGCTTTGTACCCCAGATTCGGCAATTATGCCTGTTCACTTTCCCATTAGTGTGAAAAATGGCTTCGTCGCTAAAAATTAAGCAATCAACAATGCCATCCCCATCCTCATTCAATTGTTGTAACTGTGAACAAAACTCAAAACGCTTTTTTTTGTCGTCGTCATTGAGCTTCTGCACTAGCTCCAATTTGAATGGTTCAATGACAGATTCTGTCGCAAGACTTCCCACACTGTCACTGGAGCTATTTCGAGTTCACAGGATGCACGACGCACTGATTTCTTTGGACTCCTTCTGAATGTCTCTCGTACGCGCTCCACATTCACTTCACTCACACTGGGACGTCCGCTTCTCTTTGCCGGGCACAAGCAACCCGTAGTAGCGAATTTGTTGTGCCATTGGTAAATGGTTTTCCTTGTTGGTGGCTTCTTACCGTACTTGGTTCTAAACATCGGTTGAACAGCTGTAGCGCACTTGTTTTTGTCGAACTCCAACACACAGAAAGCTCGCTCCGCACCTGAACTCGCCATGTTTGCGACTAGCGCTGTCTTATCGGCAAATTACCAAAGTACGCTGTGGCGGTATACATGAAAAAAACTTTCAGGGTTTCTCTTCAAAATGACATATGTGTGATATCTGTATAGTGTTTGGTCCTTGTGCAATAAATAATTGAATGTGTTCCCTAACTTTATGTACACCCTGTATAGGCGATGCCAACCACAGCGCAGTATTCTGTCTGTTTACATATCTCTGTATTTGAATACGCTTCAGTATAGCTCTTAAGGTATACGTTTTAGAGGCCAAGTTTACCAGACAATTTTTTATTGTTCTGGTCCATACTACCACCTCTCAAGTTATGAACTCAAAGTGTATGTAGTAGAGGAGATTTGTTTCACAGTATCGAAGGTGAACAAGTGCTCATAGCTCTTAAGGAATGGATTTTAGAGCTCATGTTTACTAGGCTTTTTTGCTTTGAATTATCATTTCTGTTATATCCCTGAATACTGATCATTCCACTGGGACAGCCTGAATAGTAATTAAACTTCGGCTGGCTCACAGCATGGTAAGGTAGTGTGTGATGTTCTGTCAAAGTGTGCACGACGTGGCTGTGATTGGCACCTTCTGTAGTCTTCGGCAAGTAACGCTGGCGTGCACGAGGCAGGGGCAGGCCCTCTCGTAATGAGGGTGACGTCAGTGGAGTGACCACTGGCCGCTGCCTGCTGGGGGCGCCATTAGCACTGACCATTGTCCGAGCTGGACGCCGCGTTCCCACGAGAGGCGACCAATTGCAGCTCCCGGCCTGACAACGGGCCACCATTACTTGGAAATGATTTACAGTCCAATCTGTGGCACACGCGACTCTCGCTGGCCGGAAAGGTTTTGTTCCTACCGACTGCCATTTGTATCACTTCGCCTGTCCTTCATTCTTCTCAATAGTCCAGCTGTCGCAGCTCAGATAAGCTCTGCCTGAATCACACAAGAACCGATGGAAACAAATCCGATTCTTTGCTCACGCATCGTATTACTACCGTAAGGGGGCTGCTCATTATCACGCTCGCAAAAGCCGACACACACTTCGTCCAAGTCTTCGACAAGCACGCAATCTCAGTTTAATACTTCGAAAACCTCAGCATACTAATACGAAAGAATTACAAACTCCTACATATAATTCCATATGAGATAGGGCAATCTCTAAATGTACCATTTTTTATTATTTTACAAGTCAAGGATGTGATTTCCTTAAACATTTACGCAAATTCCTAACAAGCTGAAAAATTACGACTGGGTGAGTCATGAGTGTAGATTATTGTTTTATTTAATGGCTTACTGACGATGTGTAATTTCAATTTTTTCTTATGACGTTGCAGCCAAATCTAGAATTCGCACATAAAAGTATAACAGAAAAATAAAGATGGTAAAACCGTACAACTCACTAAACAGCATTTTTCTAAAATCCGTGCTTTCATTCCTTTACATCTACATCTATAATCTGCAAGAGAGGGAAGGTACTTTATGTACCAGTGTCATTTCTCCACTTTTCTGTTCAAATTGCGAATGGTTTGTGGGAAGAGCGATTGCTAATAAGCCCCTGTGAGGGCTCGAATCTCTCTAATGTTATCTCTTCTACGAACGTACGCTCTCAGAACTTCAACAGTAAACCACCCCGCGATGCACAACGCCACTCTCGAAGCGCCTGCCACAGGGTTGGCTGAGCATCACCGTGAGGCCTTCGCGCTTACTAAATGAACCTGTAACGAAAAGTGCTCCCCTTCTTTGGATCTTCTCTATTTCCCTGGTATGGATTCCATACTGACGAGCAGTATTCAAGTATAGGTGGAAAGAGTGTTTTTGAAGCCACTTCCTCCCTTAACGGACTACTTTTCCTGAAAATTCTTCCAATGAATCTCACTCTGCACCTGTCTTACCCGCTGTTAATTATATATGCTAACCCCTAGATATTTTATGTAAGTAAATGCTTCCAGTGGTTGAGCTGGAATCGTGCAATCAGACAATAAATGGTCTTTTTTATCCATGTGGTCACAAAATGTTACACTTGTTTATGCTGAGGGTCAATTGCCACTGCCTGCACCAAGTGTCGATCCTCTGCACGTCTTCCTGCAACTTGCTACAGTTTTCTAGCATTGCGACTTCTCTGCATACAACAGCATCATCCGCGAAAAGCCTCGTGGAATTTCTAACGTTCTGATGGCAGAGTAAAAATGACCTTTACCGAGTGTGTGACTAAAACTACAATGTGTCAACAACTTACCTGTACACACAGGCAGGTTCGAATCCTGCCTCGGGCATGGATGTGTGTGATGTCTTTAGGTTAGTTAAGTTTAAGTAGTTCTAAGTCTAGGAGACTGATGACCTCAGGTGTTAAGTCCCATAGTGCTCAGAGCCTTTGAACCATTTTTGAACTTGAATAAACAGGCAGTATATGAGGACAGCGCTGCTTATCTGAATGGATTATACAGCCAAAGGATATCAGGAATCAACCAATCACATGAACAGTGTTAGTCGGATACTAAAGTACTGCGTTTATTTTATTAAAATCGTTTAAGGAATTAAATACGTAGAATGAGCATCTGGAAGGCATAACGAAGAAATGGGCATTGAATATAGTTGCAGGGTGTCACAGTCCACGCTGTAATACTTTGAAAGGAATCTTAAAAGTATCTAGTCTACGACTATCGAGAAAGGACTCTGTGTATCTTGGGAAATTCGGCTTCGAAAATTCCAATGACCGTCCTGCAGTGCGGATTACGTCAGATATTCACGTAGCGATCCAGCAGAAATCTCGCACGGGATCGTACAAGCAAACATTCTTTCTAAGGTCTGTCCGTGAATGGAATGGAACGTAACCTTAATATTTGGTTCAACTCAAAAGTGTCTTTGCCACATGCTTTAAGATCGCTAATGTTTCGCACAATATATATGTAGAACAAGATCGCTTACATATAGAAGTAGTGCCTCAGTCTGAAGTCATTACGACACGTCCTAAATAAAAGAGGTAGGGAAATTTCAACGAAAGATGGGCGATTCCTCACACATTATTGTGGAATCAAAGCTGCTGCCAGACACGGATTCTTTTTAAGTAGGAAACGCCAAAGTAGACGAATGACGAGGATTGTTCTGGACACAACATCCCACAGAGTCATGGAATCCATTACCACCATGCACAAATGTGTTACTCCACGACCGCAGCGGTGAAATCGGCGGAGTTCGAGGCCCTGGGGAATCATATACGAAGAGTCCATTTGCGTACAGAACGACAAGGCAAACTAATGGCCTATGTACCTCGTGGATAACTAAATATACGACGCCCGATAGCTTACGCAGTACATTCGTTCAAGCGCAAGTAACACGAACTGCCGTAGCGAAGAGAATGGAAAGCACAAATATCACGTAACCGTCTAAATATATCTGCATCAATGTTCTGCGAATAACTTGAAGTGCACGACAAAGGGTACTTTTTATTACACGGCATACCACACCGGCTTCTTGCCGTTCAACCACATATACAGCTTAGAAGGAACCACTACCTGTGCTCCTATCTGTTCTTTTCTGAACTGTATGTACACGATCTTTACTAAATAGATACACAGGGGCTTTTCCTGAAGTTTTCTACACAGGTTCATGGAAGACATACAGCGTCTCTCTTCAGGCGTCTACTAGATAAGTTTTCTTTCCAACGTTTTCACTATCTTCTCGGCAGTCAAACCCTACGAGCTTCGTATCATTTGTTGATTGGGACAAAGCCAGAAAGAAGTTGGCCTATAGTACTTCAAAAGCTAGGAGGTTTCCTGCAAATTTCCTTGTTAGTATGCTGCGCACGCGTAAGTACTAGCAGTTTAACCATGCCCTCTGCGTACAGACATTGTCGTCTTGGAGTATTTTTCCACCCCTTTGTTGCAGGAACTATCTCATGTCAAGACCCAAACTAGCGTCCCCTGTGTCTCTGAACCGTCGTGGTCCCTAATGATAGCATACAGAATTCTCTGTGTCCTCAATTCTGGATGCCATTTCTATAAGAAACTTGCAACCACACTTCTGATGTAGCTACATGAACACGTCACCCAATCCTAAAAATCATTTCTTGTAGACAATCACTATGTGCCCATTGTCAGCAACGCTTAAACGTATCACTACTGAAGGTATGATACGAACATCTTTCCTTCTGGTCATTCGATTTGCGTGACTGCTACAATTCTGTCGGGGAAATGTACATCTGGAAAAGAAGTAGTACATTTTCTAACTATCTGATCTTTTTTATTCTTACTCCAGAAAGGAGAATAATACAGGCTATAAAACGCTGTCGACAGACGGAAAGTCATGTGCCCTTACCGCAAATATACAGATGCAATTACCAACTGCCACTATGACGGAATAGCAAATGACCAGAGAAGAAGACAATACTAGTCGTACCAAAAGGTATCCTCCGTGAGAGTATGACAGGTAGTTGAAGTGGCAGTTAACACTTTTGGGCTACCATATTATTCTTAGCTCTCTTAACATTCTAAGGCGGATCGTCACGTTTGGCCGAGCAAAATAATTTCATTGTACCTGGGAAAGGATCAAACGTTGTGTTATTGATAAAGAATATCTTTGCCGGTGCTATGTATGATTTATTGGCGTGTGAGATCATTATGGTCGAATGTTTGCCATTTGGTTACAGCAAACGCTGAAGGAAGAGGCAATGGATATTACTTATCCGCTTTGCGCTGCTTCCGTTACACGCCTAGGGAACATATAACGACATGTTTCTCATACGGATGTTTCTACTACCCAATACGTACTCTTTCGTAATAAGGTATTTCCCGCCCTCTCAGCTTCTTGTACCCTGGATTCCTCGTTTCTTACATCTTTTTCAATCCTCAACGGACGTAACGTCACGAAATGATTCCAGTTTAGCGAGCGCAAGCGGACGTCAGCATGGACCACCCACCAATATAAGTTCAGGTAGCCAACAGTAACCGTTTCAGCGCCCTGAGTGAACATGACCCACGGGAAACATCAGGTACAGCAAATAATGTTCCGGAAAGGCCACGTGTGCCACCACTTCTAGTTTTTGGCACGCAAAACAACGTTAAAATATTAGAAAAAATAAAATCAAACCTAATAAGATAGCTAAAATCAAAACCCAGAGGAGGTAGGATAACGTACCAATTTAGAGCCTAGCAACTTCTGCACTATCATCAGGAACGAAAAGAGCACCATGGACCCAAACTTTTTCATGAAGTCCGTAACTCACTGGACTTGCCCATCACTAACGTTGCACAAATGAAAGCTGCACCGAGAAAAGACCACAACTTAATATCCAAATACATTTGGAAAATACGGAGGATGCGAAACGCCTACACAAACTCCGACCATTCCGTCACCTACAAGGCAGAGTGGAATCCTACAGACATCAAAAAGGCTCAATCCAGTGTCACAACTGCCAAGGTTTCAACGAGGGTGCCAGTAACTAAAAATTAATACAAAATTGCGTCAAGTGCAGCAAAGAAAACCGTACTGCTGACTGTACAAAAGTGAACACACTGGAAACGACAACAAATGTCCTGTCCGACTATGAATAGGAAAAGCCCGCCAACAAAGAAAGCAAGAGAGGGCAATCCAAAACGAACACAGCCGAGATCACAAACACTCCCCTCCACCCGATCCCGCCGCTTTGCACTAAAAACTTCCAAATCCCCAACTTTACATCAGGACATGCGTTGTAAAACACGCAACCCATTTAACTTCTCACTCCCCACCACCAATCGCTCAGGACCAACCACCAAATTCCGCTATAACACGTCAGCAGTTGTCGGACGTCAGGGGCATCTTAAACCTAATTATTAAACTCAACCTCCAGAAAATTCTGAGAACAATTCAGGGAACTGCATCCCAGTTAAAGCAAGCTACTGCTCTCATAACTAAAATCACAATCACACCCTCCGCTGCTTAAGAACGAGAATGACAATGGCATACGAAGCCAGAAGAACTTCCATCTAGAATCCCTCGACTTGATTACCGAAACATTTTTACAACTTGCTCAACTTCTCGAAATAAGGAACCACGCAGTCGTCAGAACTGATACACCCAACAGTCCAGGAGGCTGCACAGCCATTCTGTTCAAAAACGCATACAGAACCCTACTTTACCTCTCATCAGGGCAAAAGCGACTGCTATAGAAACTACAATAAAAGAAAGTAGTTCCGTTAGTTGCGCTCTACGCCTGCCAAGAAGTCCTAATGCAAACTTAAACGATTTAAATGCCCTTTTATACATCAAGGAGAGCATCATAACAGGTGGCGACCTGAACTCAAACCATTGCGAATGGAAGCGCAGAACTTCAAGTACAACTAGAAGAGTTCTACGTTCATTCTCATTCTCGTCCGCAGCTCGTGGTCGTGCGGTAGCGTTCTAGCTTCCCGCACCCGGGTTCCCGGGTTCGATTCCCGGCGGGGTCAGGGATTTTCTCTGCCTTGTGATGACTGGGTGTTGTGTGATGTCCTTAGGTTAGTTAGGTTTAAGTAGTTCTAGGGGACTGATGACCATAGATGTTAAGTCCCATAGTGCTCAGAGCCATTCGAGCCATTCTCATTCTCAGACTTCAATAGAATTGTAATAGTTGTAGCACCGGATTTTCCGACACATTAGCGTTATAATTCTAATGTATATTTGTTTTTTAAAAAATTCTACATCTACATCTACATTGATACTCCGCAAGCCACCCAACGGTGTATGGCGGAGGGCACTTTACGTGCCACTGTCATTACCTCCCTTTCCTGTTCCAGTCGCGTATGGTTCGCGGGAAGAACGACTGTCTGAAAACCTCCGTGCGCGCTCTAATCTCTCTAATTTTACATTCGTGATCTCCTCGGGAGGTATAAGTAGGGGGAAGCAATATATTCGATACCTCATCCAGAAACGCACCCTCTCGAAACCTGGCGAGCAAGCTAAATTAAGATGACAGACATCTCTCTCAGTCGTAGATGAGTCTGATTCTGACCATAACCTAGTCCCGTTGAGGCTAAACAGTGACCCAGAAAGATACTTAAGTTGTTGTATGTCCATTCTCCTGATTGATGGTTTGCGGGGTTCGACCATTAACTTACGTAATAAAATGAAACACCTGCAGCTGTCGTTTTGATGATATTTCAGTATATCAAATGGTTCAAATGGCTCTGAGCACTATGGGACTTAACATCGATGGTCATCAGAACCCTAGAACTTAGAACTACTTAAACCTAACTAACCTAAGGACATCTCACACATCCATGCCCGAGGCAGGATTCGAACCTGCGACCGTAGCAGTCGCGCGGCTCCGGACTGAGCGCCTAGAACCGCTAGACCACCGCGGCCGGCTTTAGTATATCGCAACCAGTTTCTGTGACTCAATCCACCATCTTCAAGCCTTAATTGACGAAGAGGAGGTGACGGTTAATAGTACTCACGACCCCACCAGTAGCCATCATCTATAAACTGATCTCCGCAGAACACTGTAACAGCGATGTTGTGTCTACAACAGGCACGGAAGCCAGTTCATAGATGTTAGCCACTGATGGGATCGTGTACACAATTAGAGTTCACCCCATCAGCGTCAGTTAATGCCTAAGGTGGTGTAATGAGTCACCGAAACTGATTGCAAAATAATAAAATACACTACTGGCCATTAAAATTGCTACACCACGAAGAAGGCGTGCTACAGACAAATTTAACCGACAGGAAGAAGATGCTGAGATATGCAAATGATTAGCTTTTCAGAGCATTCACACAAGGTTGGCGCCGGTGGCGACACCTACAACGTGCACATATGAGGAAAGTTTCCAAGCAATTTCTCATACACAAACAGCAGTTGACCGGCGTTGCCTGGTGAAACGTTGTTGTGATGCCTCGTGTAAGAAGGAGAAATGCGTACCATCGCGTTTCCGACTTTGATAAAGGTCGGATTGTAGCCTGTCGCGATTGCGGTTTATCGTATCGCGACATTGCTGCTCGCGTTGGTCGAGATCCAGTGACTGTTAGCAGAATATGGAATCGGTGGGTTCAGGATGGTAATACGGAACGCCGTGCTGGATCCCAATGGCCTCGTATCACTAGCAGTCGAGATGACAGGCATCTTATCCGCATGGCTGTAATGGATCGTGCAGCCACGTCTCGATCCCTGAGTCCACAGATGGGGACGTTTGCAAGGCAACAACCATCTGCACGAACAGCTCGACGCGTCTGCAGCAGCATGGACTATCAGCTCGGAGACCATGGCTGCGGTTACCCTTGACGCTGCATCAAAGACAGGAGCGCCTGCGATGGTGTATTCAACGATGAACCTGGGTGCACGAATGGTAAAACATCATTTTTTCGGATGAATCCAGGTTCTGTTTACAGCATCATGATGGTCGCATCCGTGTTTGGCGACATCACGGTAAACGCACATTGGAAGCGTGTATTCGCCATCACCATACTGGCGTATCACCCGGCGTGATGGAATGGAGTGCCATTGGTTATACGTCTCGGTCACATCTTGTTCGCGTTGACGACACTTTGAACAGTGGACGTTACATTTCAGATGTATTACGACCCGTGGCTCTACCCTCCATTCGATGCCTGCGAAACCCTACATCTCATCCAAGCTCTGTTTGACTAAATGCCCAGGCGTATCAAGGCTGTTATTACAGCCAGAGGTGGTTGTTCTGGGTACTGATTTCTCAGGATCTATGCACCCAAATTGCGTGAAAATCTAATCACATGTCACTTCTAGTATAATATATTTGTCCAATGAATACCCGTTTATCATCTGCATTTCTTCTTGGTGTATCAATTTTAATAACCAGTAGTGTAACATCGAAACCACGGATGCAAGTGTTTCATTTTATTACGTAAACAGACATAAGGATCGTTGAGGCCATTCCACGCAAGCTGGAAAAGATTTACCAGCCTCGCCCAGAATAACACGCCTCTCATATGAACGCTGTTCACAAGAGGGGTGACAAGCACAGCTGTGGAAGAAATAATTAGGTTTTAAGAGTGTGAGGGAAGAAGGACACTGCTACCATTACGCACACAACTTCCAGAAAACTACTCACTGAAAACATAGCTAGGAAGAAATACCATAGGCGCAAATGGCAAAACTACAAAAAACCTGCAGACTGGACAAGAGAGACAGGAACGCCAGGAGAATAAAAAGGGAACTTCTCACACAGTGCAGTAACTAGAGAAAAACTCCGACAAGTCCTGGAGGTTGATCAATGATAAATTGGAGAAGAATGGAGCAGTCATCAATCAAGCCTCTCCATGGACGGACTGTCACAGTCCATAATGCCGAAGGCAGAGCAGAAGCCATGGCTAACGTATTACAGCTGCAGCTTAGGACTCCCGAGGCTGAAAATCAAGAGAGTGACGACCACAAGTAAAGAAATTACTCAGAACACCATGCAGAACTTTATTCAACCGCTTTGAGATGGAGGGACAGATAACATTCAAACAATAAACTTAAAGCACTTGGCACCAATCACTCAGCGATATACCACATCGCTGATGAATGCCTACTTGGATCTACAGTACTTTCTGAAACTTTGTAAGAAAGCCAAAACAATTTCTGTGCTACAATCTAACAAGGACCACCTCGTTCCCGAAAATTGTGGGTCTACTTCTATGCTCCCTGGAGAAAGCTTTTGAAAGAATAATTCTTAAAGAACTCCATAAACTCCTTTAAGACATTACCGGTATAATTCAAGAACAGTTTGCTTTCAGGAGTAAACATACCACAATATATCAAGGGACGCCCCTCACCAAACAGGTCTACACTGCAAGGAACCTCAAACACAGGACAGGACCGCAGCAGCCGTCTTCCTCAACATAGAGAAAGCATTTGAGCGTGTCGGGCACAAAAGTATAATCTAAAAACTTCACTACCAAGGTTGCTCCAAACGCATAACAAAAATGCTCGAATTCTTTCTAAAAAATCGGACGTTCTTTGTACGCATTCGTGGTGCAGACAGTAATGTTAGACAAATAGAAGCAGGGGTGCCAAAAGGCTCCGCCATTGGCCCAGTTCTCCATTCAACATTTACAAAATACACTTCCAAGGAGCCTGGTGGACATCTATCGATGTTCGCGGATGACGCTGCCCTTTACAGGAGCAGCTCAGATCTTTTCTTTATTCACACAAACCTGCAAGATCATTTCCAAATGATTCACAATTGGGCAAAATGTCTAGAAAATAACAATAGCAACAAAACTCTATTATGTTCACACAAAGGAGAATGAGTTTCAATGTTAGAATTACTTTAGAACAGTATTTGTTTTTTAGCCATACCTTTGACAATAGGCTAACCTTCAAAGAGCATATCTCACAGGTATATAATAAAATTCGAAATTCATATTCAGGTATATCCACTTCCCAAAGGAAATGGTCTCTGTGTAAATACGAAAATCAAGATTCACACAAATATGAGCCAGAATTATGATCACTAGCATCTGATAATAACATTAAGAAAGACCACGCAATACGAACCAAATTTTTGCGCTTGGCAACAAATGTGCCCCGTAATCTGCCAAACAAGGACTTGTACACACAATCCAACAACTCAAAAATCACTGAAATAATCAAATCCAAATCATAAACCTTTTACAAAAATGCTACTGTTTCACCTCATATACTCATTCGCAACACTGGAATCATTGTCAATCACACAACCACAAAATTAACAGAAATCTCCAGACAATACATCTGATTCAAAATCATGCTACAGTTACACAATAAAATAATACTTACTACATATAAAATACAGCAATTTCTAAACCCCTCATTTCAAACAGAAGGCGTGGTGTAAAGACAGTTTCAAGCCTTCAAATCCATAGGTCTCACAGACCCATGCGGCAATGCGCTTCGCTTCTCTGCCGCAAAGCGTAGCTGGAGAAGTGGAATTCAGTCGAGCACAGTGACCAGGGACAGAGGTAGCAGGCAGTCGAGCACAATACGTGGCAGTGCGTAACGCCCATTCGGCGTCGTCGCGGCGCGCCTTTCACGAGACGAAGGCGAGCCTAAGTAGTAATCTCAGTGTAACGCCGTATGAAAGCGGCCCGATACACTTCGGAAGTGGCATGAGACTTCTACAGTCTCAGCTCGAGGTACATACACATATCTAATTACTGCTTCCTTGCAACTTTCCGCTTATGCGTTTGGCAAGTAAAACAGCAGCCTCAAATGCTTCACAGACAAATATCTAAGGGACTAAAACAATTAATATCTTCGGTGCTGTCTATTCAGATCTCTCTTCTGAGGAATCACGTTTCCCAGTCCACACACAAGTCTGCCTAGCAGCCACTTGACAATCATGCCCTAACGAGAAAATTTCTTGGCTTTGGACTGAGATGGTTTTATAACATAAAAATTTTGGTAGTGTTATATTTGCTGCGTAAAGAAACATAAGTTAGATGTCAATTGGCTCTGTGGTTCTTTTTTACTTTTTGGTTTGGTACAACTTTTTCAGTTTATATATATATATATATATATATATATATATATATATATATGTGTGTGTGTGTGTGTGTGTGTGTGTGTGTGTCTAACTGAAATATCGACGTCACAAAACTACTGCCTTTCAATGGTTTATCGCAAACAGAAATTCATCCAAATTTTGTGAAGAGTTAGGGCAAACCTACTCCTTAATTTCCAACTCGTTAAAATAGATGCTACTGGTTTAAAGTATTGCCTTCCTTATTTTCAGTATGATTCTCGCGAAGAGTCTCTCAAAATCAAAGTCAGTGCACAATGTGGTATTAGGTAACCTGCTATTACAGATGTGTTTAAGAGCTGACGTCAAAAGCATACTGGAAGGATGGGCTCGGTATATTTAGTATGAAAATCAATTACGAGAAAACTTTGTTAATGACGCATACAGCACTCGTTTAACGTATAACATAAGCAAATGCGAATACAAATTTATCAACGACGTTTGGGCTGTATTAAAAATAATTTAATCGATTTAGTGAGCCAGTTATCAGTTTCGTTAAGATGTGGCTCCACCAGTTCACGCCAGAAACGCAGCAGAAATCAAAGTAGAAGATGAATGCCAGGGCTTCAACTAAAACAATAATCATCCAGCTGTTCTGCGTCAAAGACAACGAACTCTATTCATCCGGCAGAAAGTTTTTCAGCGGTGTTCTCTCTCTTGCAAAATGAACTCTTCTTATTGATTACTTTGCTAATAGTAAAACAATAATCGAAGTATACTACCCAAGCTTATGTTTCAACTACGCAAGAAGAGACGTGCATGAATAAAAAAAGTCTCAGAATCACCTCTCGTCAAGACATTCGACCCAAAACTGAGTACACATTGTGCAAAACATCCACTCTATTCAACTTCCTTCTCCTACCAGGCGAGGTGACAGTTGTAACATAACAGAATCGTATAGGGGCGACGACATTTGAAATCCCCGTCCGGTTATAGTGGTTAAGGTTTACCGTTATTTCCCTAAATGTCTTAAGGCAAATACCGAGATGGTTCCTTTGGTTCCTAATCCTTTCACAGTAACCCGCTTGCGCTTCGTCTGTGAGCTTCTCGCAGTCGATGGGATGTTAATCCATTATATTCCTTCATTCCTGGTACAGTACACCGTGAAATCTTCCTGGCAGCGTCTCTATTCCATTTTATTGTAAGGGGCAGTCAAGTGAAAACGAGACTTTAAGTAACTTGTTTATTATTTCAAAAGCAATCGCCATAATTTTTAATACATGTATCCCAATATGAGATAAGATGGCCAATGAGTTCATGGAAAAATTTTTGCAGGTGCCAACGAAACCACGATTGTACCCATGAGCTGACAAGGGTATTACCGCAAAACGCTAACACGAATTATCTATAGAAGAGAGGAACGACTGGTAGAAGCCGACATGAGGGGAGATCAGTTTGGGTTCCGGAAATATGTAAGAACACATGAGGCAATACCGACCGTACGACTCGCAAGGCAGTACTGATCCAACGATTTATCTTGGAAGATATACTGAAGAAACGCAAATAAACATTTAAAACCTTTGCAGATTTAGAAGTAAGATATAAAGTTCAGACTGGGAATAGCAAGCAAATATTTTCTGAACAGACAAATAAGTTAGCATACAATATAAATTTTAAAGTTGTGAAGTCTTTCCTAAAGGTATTAGTTTAGAGAGTAGCGTTATATGAAGTGGAACGTAAACGATAAACAGCACAGACAAGAAGCGAATAGAAGATTTTGAAATGTGGTGGCACACAAAAATGCCGAAGATCGATGAGTAAATCGGGTAATCGATGAACGAGAGTCTACGTAATCTAATCGGCGAGAAAATGTCTATGGCACAGGTTAACTAAAAGAGGGGATATTTTGATGGGCACATCCTCATCAACAGGCATCAACGAATAGCTAGTTTGGAAATGGACGGTAGTGGGGGAAGTAGGAATGGTAGAGAGGGGCCAACACTTGCCTGCAGTAGGCAGGTAAAACTGTTATATAAACTGCAGTCGTTATGCAGAGATGAGGAAATCTGCATAAAATACACTACCGGGGAGAGCTGCATCAAACCAGTCTTCGTACTAAATAACACAGCTATAATATTTGAAGGGACTACGTCATAAGAGTAAAATAAAGATTTTATTCTCAAATATCTACCGAGTTTTCACGCAATGTCAGCACTACCTCTCTCGCCGGTGCGGCTCGTTTAACTGACACAAATGCGTGTGCATGAGTGTGGACAGACAGGGCCTGCTCAATCAAATAGGCGAGCTAAGTAGCCGAAATTTGGGGAGGGAATGAACTCCGAACAGTTGCAAACTGAGCTTTCTGCTCTTATTAAGTTGTATGCTAGTGGTTTTGCCTTCCGATCTGCGTGATATGAAAGCATTTTTCTCGCGACAAGACAAAAAGGAATTAAAGACATTAGCCGGCAGTGGACATTAATTTACATTAATGGGGCAAGTTGAAAATTTGTGCCAGACCGAGACTCGAACCCGGGTCTCCTGTTTACTAGGCATATGTGCTGATCACTACGCTCTCTCTCTCTCTCTCTCTCTCTCTCTCTCAGTTTTTTTTATTATACAGCACACGCAGCACTTTGATCGAACACGCTGAGCTACTCTGCCGGCTTCATATGGACACAGTGGTCACTACAACAGCACGAACAACCCCCGTCAGACCCAATTTCTCAACTTCTGCCACACACTAGTGCCCCCGTCTCATTACTCGTGGCATCTGCTCTGTAGGATCACTGCCCGTCATCGCCGTAATTGTATATATGTGGTGTCTGTCTGAAAGAACATACACCACGCACACGCACACACACACACACACACACACACACACACACACACAATTCTTCTGACTGCGTAAGCATCGACCTCTTGCGGCCCCACTCGACATTATCGCACGACGCTCAACGAAAGTGTTAAACTAAATAACTAAATATGGAATGAGGAAATAATCTGACATGCAGACCCCCGTCCTCATTCATTCCATGCGCACCTCGTCATGCACTATTTTCTTGGTGAGAACGCGAGATGTGCACTATCAGCAAGCGATTATTCTGTAATTTTATTTACATCTATGACGATGTATCATCAGTCTGTAAGAGATTTGAGTGAATTTTCATGGTGAAGGATATGAAATTACTTTGTTTATCTATTCAGTTATAATTGTGACACTCAAAATTGGTTGTTGAAGGTAGTCTATAAAGGTGTAGCCATGTAGATATACTCAAGGAGAGCTACGGCTCATTTTTAAATTTTTGCAATAAGTTACCATTTATTTGCGGAAATAGCAGAAACAATACGGAGATTAAGGGAGTGCGAGAAATTTTTCCAAGGAGAGGGGGGGAGGGGGGACAAGACTCTAAAATATTCATTTTTTATTTTTCCAAGGAGAAAAGTTGGGGGTACAAGACCCAAAAATGTTCATTTTTTATATAAGTGAGTTGATCAGTTTAGAGGCAAGTCGTACCGTAAGAACTACATTTTGTAAGTGACACAAACATGTATTGTATCCCACAAATCTAATTAATTTCCACTTAATATATGAATGAACCCTCTGAAATCCAGACTGCACGTGAGGAAAGATCCCCTCTTGCCCCCACCCCATTGCGGGCATGTACGAAATAATTTATACATTAAAAGTTGGTGGAAAAATCCCAAGTAAGGGCACGTCTTGAATGGCGTTTTGTCAAACATGGAGAAAATAGGCATCTTCGGCGGATTTGCAAACAAAGATTTGCATCAGGAATGCGTAGGATTTATTAAATCTGACACGTCATTAATTTTTATTAGTTTACTGTTGTTCTAAAAACAAATTAATTATTTGAAGTCTTAATGCGATGAAGGGGAATGGCAGAAATTTTTGATGAGTGTTAGAAACTACATAGTTAGGTGAAATTCTTTTCGAAGGCATCCAATACCAGGAGGAGACAAGATGACCTCGCAGCAGTTGCAGCTAAGAGCAGCGACCGCGCCACGGACGGGGACACTGCAGAAAGGGTTGAGTTCGGACAAAAAGAGCGGGCCGGGCGAAGATAAGGAAACAGCACCGCGTCGCCTGACAATGGGGCGAGGTTTCTCCGGCTTTGTCTGCGTTGTTTGGCGGCTGCCCCACTGTCCCAGTTCCCGGCTTTCTTCAAAACCTGCCCGCCTCGCTCTGGAACAAATACGGCCGCATTTCCAAGTACGGCTCGGCTCTTAACGCCGCCTCTCTGCGCTTCAGTTGAAGGACGTGCAGCCGGGCTAGCGTTTTCTGTGAAGTTCGTGTACAAGGCTGTTAAACAGTATTCCGAATATCACCTGCAATCAGTATGCACTTCAACAGTCAGCATTTTAAGATTGCAATCTTTTTTTGATCAGTCCTGAGGAATTCTGTGTCTGTAACTAATGGAGAGACACTGCAGCGATTGGGGTGAGAAGAGCTTTAATACAGAACTTGACAAAAAGAAAGGGATAGATTGATAGGAGACATCCTGAGACTTAAAGTAACAGTTAATTTGTAATAGCAGGAAGTTTGGGGACAAAAACTGCAAAGGGGGATAAAAGTTTAAATACAGTAACGCGTTCAAATTGTTATAGGCTGCAGTAGTTGTGTAGATACAAAAACTTGCTTATAACAAGAATATCACGGAAAAGCTGCTTCGGACCAGTCTTCGGATGGATCACTTCAACAACTGTAGATTTTATTTCACCATTACTGTTTCTAAGATAAAAATTATCTTTCCCTTAAAAGCACACGGAAATACATATTTATATATACAAAAATATACTCACTTTCTCCACACAGGCATTTCCTCAAGTGATACTTTTCTATCAAATGACTAACCTAATATATTTACACAACTATTCTACGATTTCTGTTTTTTTCTTTCCACATGGTACGAAATATTGGTAACATTCTCGTGGGGAACAAAAAGAATGGGCGATAGGGTGAAAATCAAAACTACGCAGATACCAACACTCTGGTACCTATCAGCTCTGTTGCAGAGACTGTAAAAAATATACACTGGAATGACTGGCAGGGCATTCGACACATGATATAAAGAACACATCAGAACATCGCAATACGGTACAGATCATCTAACACAGGAATACCACAGACCAAGCAATATTGAAAAAGATATGAACATCATAAGAATCAGTAAAGACAGAAACCTCTTCCCTCCTCAAGAAAATTTTCACATACAAAAAGCATTAACACAAAATAAACAGTTGCTCAAAGACCATATAAATATTGGAAACCAGACACTATACAAAATAACTGAAAAATCACATGAAAACGAGAATAACCTTTTCAATCCTTCACCCCCCCCCCCCCCCCCGCCCCCACAATTTCATTCCACTTCTTGCTCCTCACTGTACCTTCAACTCACTTTTGCCTTATTTTAACCTACAAATTATTTGAAGAAGGTTCTGGATTCCTGAAAGCTTCGGTGGAGGATCAAACACGCGCCTGCAGAAGCTAACAAGACCACGGTTGTCTCGGCTTGCTAATTGTAGTTATGGACTGACTGAAGATATGAGAACTCCCCGGACAAATTTATCGTGTAACGCAAGGAATTACTTTTAGCAAAACAATGTTTGTATAGAAACTGTTACTTTTGTTGATCAGATGACTTAAATCATCGAAACTTTCACTTTTGTCAAAGGTCTCCTTTTACTTTCTGTAGCCACTGATTTTATGCTCGTAGTGCGTAGTGTATGGAGAAAACTGGTATTTCGGAAGAGCGGCGTCTAAGCGCCGATCCACTGAATACAGCATTCGTTTCAGTAATGCAGCAATGAAGTCCACCCAAATATTAAGTTTCTACAGGCTTGTGAATTAGAAATGAAGATGCAGTTGGCTTAAAGTGAAGAATTAAAGCAATCATTAATGTGAAGAGTGAATCTAACTCTCCAGTGTTTTGTTGAATATTGTCATAAAGGTAGTGGTATGACCTTACCTTCTTCCGATGGATGATGAACAGCCGTGCGGGATTAGCCGAGCGGTCTTAGGCGCTGTAGTCATTGACTGTGCGGCTGATCCCGGCGGAGGTTCGAGTCCTCCCTCGGGCATGGGTGTGTGTTTTGTCCTTAGGATAGATTAGGTTAAGTAGTGTGTAAGCTTAGGGACTGATGACCTTAGCAGTTAAGTCCCATAAGATTTCGCACAAATTTGAACATATTTGATGAATGAACCGACTCACCTACTGAGCGACAATTTTCCTGCTTTGACGGTGGAGGATTAGCAATAAGTCGGAGGAAAGTATTACTAGAAGCATGAAGGAACGGGTGGAAGGCTGTGAACGTCATGGCATGTAAATACATATTAAAAAGACAATGGCAGTGGAGATTCCCAGGGAAAGGACGTAAATGTTAAAATTGGGAAAGAAATGACGAAGCAAAATGGCTGTTTCTGCATTCGGTTAAGCAGTTAAATGAGATACAAAGATGAATCGAAAACAAAAATACTAACATCTATGGAAAGTTATTTAACAAAAATTCAACATTCTGTAAATTCTTGGATAAGTGAGGATTGTAATGTTATATGGTACTGAAATGTAGATATTATGAAGCTGTGACAAACAGCGTTTAGAAGGTTTCGAGATGTGAGACTGTAAGAAGACGAAAAAGTGCGAATCAGAAAGACAAAATAAGAGACCAGGACTTATCATGAATTTTGAATGACGAAAGGCAGTTATTTAGGGCAATCAAGTGTAAAAACGGAAAGTGTCTGGGAAATTTCGTGAGAACAGACTGCGTAATGAATGATGGATCGAAAAAAAATTAGGAACAGAACAAAGGTCTAGTAACAGGGATGATACCGGTTGATACACGACATTACGATAAATGCATCAAACCACTAAACTGACAGGGTGGTGGAGAAAAAGAGGGCGGGATAATATCCACAAGAGTTAAATACGTTATGAGGATGATGATGGCAATAATAATAAAGATCTAGGAGAGTGGACAGAGTCAAACTCCTCTGAGGTAGAAGCATTCGCATCAAGTATCAGAAAAATGGAAACAAATATGAACTAACGTTAAGTTCTACAAGAAGACGTCAGTATCAATTAATGCCAAGATAAAACTATACATTACTACGACCGGAGGCCTGGATTTCCAGCAGAAGCCAAAACTAAAAACTGGCAAAACTCGGGATCTAAAACTAGGAAGGAACAACACAGGAAGCGAATGCTGAAATATTGGGCTGAAGTTAAAGCTCAGGCGCAAGGAAAAGGGAAAGCGCAGTTGAAATAGCGCAGTCCGGCAATGGTCAATGCAATGGTCAATTTGAAAATAAGAAAAAGGAGAGTAATGGAGATTTAACCCGGAAACAGAGCAACACTGCGACGTGACATTTGTCACGAATACAAGTCGTTGCCAAACATGGCAAAAGCGTTAAGTGTCATAAATACAAGATTCATAAGACTGGCCACGAATCTCATTTCTAATCTTTGTAGTTGCAGACAAACAGAAGCGCAGAAAAGCATATTTAACCAGTCTCCACAATCATATGGTCAGTGAAGGAGAGTGGGGGACATACAGATCACGCCACAACTTCAGTTGTATAAGTTACCAGGCATCTTTTCCAGGTAATGCATCGTCCTTAACGACCTCACATTCGACAAAACACTGAACTCTTCACTAACAGTGGGAAAGTTTCTCTCGGCTCTCTCTCAGAGACGGCGACCACATAGTTTAGTAAAATGAGACAAAATTGTAGTTTTTCTTTTTCAATTTTTTTAAATGTCGGGAATGTTTTCATGAACGTCCATTGTGCGTGTAGTAGAAGAAAACTGTATCTGGACTGCGTATATGTCGCAAGTCACGGTTGTAGCGTTTTGCAGAAATTTCCATTTTGTTTCCATTATTCCACAGTTACTTGCAATTTTAGGGTACAGCTTACACAATATGACTTCTGACGTTCCTAGTGAGAGCATCTATACTGTAACTTTTGGACATCATGCACTGGTCTTCCTTAGAAGCTATCTGCGAGTCCAAAGTGAAATAATTCTTCTCTAGTGTAAATATTTTCATCTAGGCGTAACTGAACATTACTATTACGAGAAGTACACAACCATCAAATAAATGACTGAGTTTAAGCGTCATATTTATCTATATCATTTTAATTAGTTCAAATGGTTCAAATGGCTCTGAGGACTAAGGGACTTAACTTCTCAGGTCATCAGTCCCCTAGAACTTAGAACTACTTAAACCTAACTAACCTAAGGACATCACACACATCCATGCCCGAGGCAGGATTCGAACCTGCGACCGTAGCGGTCGCGCGGTTCCAAACTGTAGGGCCTAGAACCGCTCGACCACTACGGCTGGTATTAGTTCTTTATCATTATTAGGGACTATATGATATATAGCAGAATGGCTGTATCCATATGGAAGATCCTTCTTTCGGCGTTCTGATACTCGAATATCAGGATTCGTCCACCGTGATACATACACATTGTAACGAATACCTCACCGAAACAATCGTAAAATGTTTCCGTCGTAACAGCATATTCCTAAGAAAAGCACTATTGCAAAGGTTCGTGTTTAAGATGCTTAGTACTTCTTTCTATCTTTTTTTGTTACTTCCTTTTTTTTATTAATGTTCTTTTGGCGTTATCGCTTTCTACAGTGTCCGAAATATTAAATACGTGGGTATTACTTGAACAACGACACATTTGAGATATCATCATTATCATTAAAAATTTAGTCTTCTTGTTCTTCTCAATTTCAAATCGTAAGCTATTTCGATATCCATTGTTTTCTTGACCTGACAACACTTCCTTGTCATTTTGGTTTAAGGCTTTTATACTTCACACATTGTCTGCCACTACTCATTTTTGTAATGGGTTCGTTCCAATTTCCTCTGTTCTCTTCGTTTATACGAGCTAGATAGTTTTATTTCTCTCTTAATATCATTATTTTTCAGTCCAGGTTTTCTGTATCCTTAAATTTTTCTAATAAGTTTCATTTCTCACGTCCTTCGTCGTTTTCTTGTGGACATGATTCGATTCCAGATATTTGGTTGGGGCGTAAGTTCGTAGCGTTTTTGTTTTGCATGTTCGTATCCCAGCTTCTATGGGTTTATTTCTCGATTCTCAATTTTTATTTGTAGTTCACTATAGCTATTAGAGTTTACATATTGTCATTTTATCATTTGGAAATAGTGAGTGGAGCTAAGGCGCTAGAAAATGGAGTGTCAAGTGGAGAAATCGGAACATTTTCGACATATTCTTCAGTCTGAGTTCAATATAGGGGTAACAGCAGTGGAGGCAGCCATCATCATTTGCACCGTGTGATTCCATTGGGCAGTGAATGGCAAGAAAATGGCTTTCTCGTTTTAAGTAGGGTCGTTTTGATATTAGTGACTCTCCACTGTCCGGAAGACCCTCGATGTTTGATGAAGATCGTTTAAACGCTTTAATCCATAATGATCACCGTCAGTGTACTCGAGAACTGGCAAAAGTGATGAACTATGATCGTTCCACCATCGTGCGACATTTCCACACAATTGGGAAGGTTAAAAAAATTGGGTGTATGTGTACCGCCTGCTCTAAGCCAAAATAATAAAAATCGGCGGGTGACTATATGTGCGTCTCTGCTTGTTCGTCATCAATTGACTCGTAAACAACACCGACCATTCCTATCCCGTATCGTTACTGGTAACAAGAGATAGTGTCTTTATGCTAACATAAGGAAACAAAGCAGCAACTTCCCGTACAGAGAGCTGCGCGCATCCACAAAAAATAATGTTATGCATCTGGTGGAGCAGCGACTGTGTGGTGTACTACAGCGAAATGCTTCCCCGAGATGTAACCATCACTTCTAACATTTACTGTCAACAACTGAGACGTCTTGCAGTCGCAGTCCACGAACAACGACCAGAAAGACTGAGCGAAGTGACGTTACTCGACGATAAGGCCCGCCTGCATTCTGTTAGACTGACGAAAAAACACTATAGAGCTGGGTTGGGAAATCATTCCGCACCCACCTTATTCACCTGATCTTGCGCCCTCAGAGTTTAACTTTTTTCGCACTCTATCGAACAACCTTCAACGAACTTCCTTCCGGATGAAAATGCGCTTCGAACTTGGCTCGACGAGTTCTTCGCCTCGAAACGACGTGATTTCCATAGCTGCCTACTCGAAAAATCGCCCCAGCGCTGGCAGACTTGTAAATAGTGAAGAAGAAGATATTATTGATGACTAACGTCCCTGTTATGTGTATCTATTGCGTTCATTAAACTTATGGAAAACCGCTACAAATTTAGACGCCAACAATAATTTGAAGCAGGCAGTGTTTTACAAAATATTATCAGTTTGTTTCAATTTATTGTGCTCCTTTATAAAATTCTTCAGCCCCTACATATCTTTACTTGCACCTTATCGTAATCGTTCAAATGGCTCTGAGCACTAAGGGACTTAACAGCTGAGGTCATCAGTCCCCTAGAACTTAGAACAACTTAAACCTAACTAACCTAAGGGCATCACAGACTGCAGCGCCTAGAACCGCTCGGCCACTCCGTCCGGCTCGTAATCTTTACTGACGTCACTTCCTAAGTAAGTAAAGTGATTAACTTGTCGAATAACTTTGTCATTTACAGTTTTTTTTTTCATTTTAGTGTCCCTTCTTGTAATATTCCTTTTTCTGCTCAGCAATTTTTTAAAAATTGTTTGTATATTTTATTCACTACATGATGCTCCCTCCCTAACCATCTTCATTCTATGTTAAAGGTGTGATATCATCTGCGCATAAAAACAGTGCATCGTATGTATTAATACGGAATGTATTTTTTACATATCCGAATACAACTATCTATATTAAGTATTAAAAGGAATGGATGAAACTCTACATCTATAGCGCTGTGATACACTGTGTAGCAGTTATTGATATTCAGAAAGATTGTATTTTTGAACAGGCTTGTCCAGCCAAGTATTAGGTGCGTTTCAGACACGACTGTGACAATCGTTTAAAAGTTCAGGAGAACAGTGTGGCACGCCCGCTCCCTCGCAGGCAACGTGAGACAGCTGACGGCCAGGACTCGGATTTACACTCGTTGTTGAGCGGAGGATCACGGCACCGCGGGGTTCCGGACAAATGATTCAGATTTCTGGAAAAGAGGTCCGGGATTGGCGCGCTCGCAGAGGGCAGTCCAGTGTGTGAACTCGGACATGTGCAGGGTCACGAAACAAACCAGAGGTCCCCGGACCTGCCTTTTTGTTGGTCTGACCCTTGCTCCCCTCTTGTGTTTGGCTATCAATGCCACAATCGAAGGTGTGGAAAATGCCTGGGGGCCACGTTTATTGGGGTCGGGTCAGAGATTAATGCGGACAGCCGCCTGTTTTAGAGGTGACCACAAAGGCCGTGATATATGGCGGGTCAGCAGATGCGGCGGTGGCGGCGGCCAGCGGCCAGCGCGCCAGTTGGACGCGTTACGGTTTTACAAAACCGCCGCCAAAACGGGCCATTCCCAAGAGCAGAGCCGCGTCGACCGTTACGATAGACTTCGCGCTCCCGCCGGGCGGACACAACGAAACAACTGTTCCCTTAACGCAATCTTAACAGTTTTTCCACGCTTTTTGTGTGTTTCGAATAAGAACTCAAGATGTTGCGTCCATTAAAACGTTCTAAAACAAACAGTTCACTGCGGGCGAATTACCGATGCCAGACGAGCAGAGAAGAATTTTTTCCTGTCATAAAACGTGATGAATCATAGATTACGTACGTCAAAGAACTGAGACTAATCAGCAATACGTGCAGTTGCTTAATTAAAATTTACTAAGGCTGACAGAGTCCATACAAACACAATTTCCATAGAAAAACAAGGTAATTGTGTTTTGTGACCAAAAAGATGTGTTCTTCGTGCATTCAAAGAACCATAAACTTGGGGAGGGAATTTACAGAACGCTTCCTAAAAGGATCAAAATGCACCCACATACTATAACATCCATTTTTACACACCGATGTTCTCAAGATAGCCAATTACTAAAAACCTTATACATCGACTAACTGAAATTCCAATCGACCTGATTCTATGCAGAGTTTCCAAAAAGTTTGTTTTACGGTACCTCAAGCTCTTCGACAGTAATGGTAAAAAGGAAGTGAAATCATCATCATCGATGGCACCATTAAAACGGGATAATGGTGACTGCATATTGTGATACGCATCATTTGCTATGTTTTCTAGCCAGTCGGTTCTAACTTCTCACGCACACTTCGTAAACAGTTCTGTGCATCCTCTGCAGACGTCGAATGAATTATGTAGACTTAGCGTCACGTAACGTTAGTGTTAAACGGTAGAATTTCATTGACACCACGAACTAATGATTCCACTTAGACATTAACCAAATCGTCCCTTCGCCCTACGAAAGATACTGGTTTTCCGTCTGCTTCTAACGTAAGTGTATTTTCCGCTACATTCGTTCTCAAGTTATTGTTGCGTTGCAAGCAAGGTCCGTATCATACTTATTCATGGTGTCAAGGAAACGAATATGAGATTCCACGACAAGATATATTTCAACATTTCTGTTACACTCAGAAAAGTAGGTTACGAGATTTGCTTAAAGAGTAAGGGAGCCAACGATTTTAACAGATCACTCGCCCAGCACAAACTTATCTGCTAAAAAAGCATTTTAAAGTGAATACCTTGGCTTTGGAATATTTTTTTGCAAGTAAAAGAGATTTATTCTTCTGTCTTCTCAAAAAGAGAAAATTCAATCAAAAATTTGTCTGTACTTGTCCAGCAACAGTTCAACTTATGTAGAGACGGTCAGTACTCAAGAATCAAACTGACAACAAAACCGACAATAAGGAGCCGGGATCTCAGCGTTATTAATACCAGCTGATAAAACTCGATTTTTTTTCAATACGTTAAAGCACCACTGAAGGCTATTCAGACAATGTACTGTTATGCTACTTAAAATGAATTATTTCCTTTGTTTTTTGTGATATCTGCCGGAGAACTGACGATGAAAATCGGGTTAACATTTGGCTCGATTCTGTTAAAAAATAGTTAAAAGTTGTGTACTGACGTTTCCTTCAAGGTGGTGAGTTCGATTTTGCAGTGTACAAATGTTTTCCGATGTGTTTCCTATCCATTATTGGTCCATTCAAAGGGAGTATGCCATACTCACCGCAGTCAGTTCAGATTCCTTTGTATATTGCAAAAATTGCAATCTGATCCACTGGCCAGAAATCAATTGGGATCTGAACTCTTTTTCCGCCCCTACAGCCAGGCCAACTTAACTGAAATTTGCGAAATCATGTAGGAAAGTTGTTCCTCGCCAACTCAAGAAAACAATGAGAAGTTTGAAATATGCACAAATTAAGCGCTGTTAAACTGGAGAAAATGTAAGAACATGAAAAATCTAGACAAATGATAGTACCATATTATATTCACTACAATTTGCTGGTGACCAATTAATTTTTCCACTACATGGAAAAGACAGCGAATATATTACCAGGAAATTAATGGAAGAGTATAAAAAATGGTGCCTACAGGTCAACACCAATCAAACAAAATACATGGTTACAGGAAGCACAAATCAAGATTTGATTGCAAGAAGAGGTGGGAACGATTACACATAAGCGGTAAACAAGATAAGGAAATTAATTCACGTATAAATGCTGGAATCTTCATTATTGGAACATTAAATGGTATCTTACAGGATAAAAGATTAGAAAGGAAACAAAAAGCAAAATCTTAAAAACAATTATTGAAAGCATTATAACATACAGGTCACAAGTATGGACAGTTAAACTCCGATTATCGAAATTATTGACTGTACCTGAAATGGATTTTTGGAGACGGTCTGCAGGGATATCCGTGCGAGAACGTGTTAGAAATGAAGTCATCAGGAAGGAAACTCACACAGATAGACGAAAAGGATGTCAGAGGAGAGACTGCGATTAAGTGTTACGGAATGTGGACCACCAGGAGAGAAGAAACGAGGGGGACCTCTGGCCACTGGATACAAGAAATTCAGGCATTAATTACAAGAAAAAATACTGAAGGAAGTGTATGGACAGATAAGAGCAAAGGAAAAATGAAAATAAAATTTGATGTAAAGTTTTGTTTTAATGGAAAATATAAAATACTGTAAAACCGGGAATAATAATAAATAATTATAGGGTTTGCCAATCTCCCCATCGGGTCTGACAAAATGTAAATTAAACGTGCACTACTGCTATTTTCATACAGCCGTCTTCTTTGCACTTGAATATACCATTCGGTTGATCATACATGTCACGACTCTTTCTTGTGCACAAATTGTAAATATAAATATGAAATAAAAGGGAGCATAAGGTGATTTAAAAGTCTGTTTAGTATATGGAAAGTCCGATCCCGTACACATTTTAACTATTACTCGGTATTGGTAGTAGCAGTTTGATTGCTTCCTTTAGTTGTATCCGACTAGTATCTTCATGTTTGTATACGAGAGGTCTATTTTCCGGGGAATCGTCCTGGTGATTCGGCTACCGCCCCCGTTTTGGAGTGCTTTCTTTCTCAAGCATATCCGCAACAGATGTAAATCAAAAATTCTTCCATTTTTCGAGCCCTATTATGTCCATGGACGTGCAGAGAATGAGTCAGTGAGATTCTGAAAGGTACTGATAGGAATGTGGGTCCATGCTGACTCCAGTCCCGTCGCCAGTTGCGTCAGGTTTCTCGGTTCAGGATCCACGGCGAATAGCCCGATTCTCGATTGGGTTCAAATCCGGGGAGTTTGGTGGCCTGGGGAGTACGGTAAACTCATTCTGGTACTCTTAAAACCACGCACGTACATTGCGAGCTGTGTGACACGTCGCATTGTCCTGCAAGTAGATACCATCTTGCCGAGGAAGAACAAACTGCATGTAGGGTGTACATGGTCCCCAAGGATAGACGCATACTCGTGCTGATCCTTGTGCCTTCCGGAATTACGAGATCGCCTAGGAATGTCCTCTGGCCTGGTCACTTCCGGCGATTGTTGCTGGGTGTTTGATTTCAGACGTTTAGCGCCATATACATCAATGACCATCTGCCTCACGCAGCATAAAACGTGATTCACCTTAAAAGGCCACCTTCCGCCACTCAGTGGACGTCCAGTTGGGTTATTGGAGTGCAAATTCCAGCCTCCGTCGCCGATGAGCAGCAGTCAGCATGGGTGCATGGAGCAGGGACCTGCTGATCTGCTGCGGAGGCCCGACTGCATTACTTACCGCATTCCCCGATTAGCTTTATATACCCTTTACTGCTAGTGCTACCACGTGCCGTCTGCGAGTGACTATTGCACGTTGATGTCGAACATGGACGCTGGTCACATTAATGTGACTCGACCGTGTATAAACAGCAAAGCGAACAAATCAAAACATTTACTAAAAGAGACATTGCAATACCCTGACATCAACAGCCCAGGGGCCGGCCGCGGTGGCCGTGCGGTTCTAGGCGCTGCAGTCCGGAACCGCGGGGCTGCTACGGTCGCAGGTTCGAATCCTGCCTCGGGCATGGATGTGTGTGATGTCCTTAGGTTAGTTAGGTTTAAGTAGTTCTAAGTTCTAGGGGACTGATGACCTAAGATGTTAAGTCCCATAGTGCTCAGAGCCATTTGAACCATCAACAGCCCAATGTAACCGAAGAGAAGCAAATATCGTCGATCGAAATGGAACATCACCTGAAAAAATGTACATAATGTTCACCTTTAAATGGTACATCGTCGTTAATGAAAAATTCCCGCCCAATGAAAAACTCCACAAAAAATACATTAGCCAGTCCGACAACTGCATAGAAATGTTTGCCGTAATACACAGTTTTGGTTGTGGACACACAGAAACTGGCAGTGATCGGCAGGACAACTCCTGCAAATGTAGATGTAACTGAATTGACAAGACTGGAAAGACTCACATATCCGAGAACAAAGAATCACGAGGCAATCTGGATGCTTGGGCATACTGCAACGTAAAGAACACGTCACCATGCAGCAACGTACTACGACCATTTATTATGTATTGAAAACGAAATTTGAAAATCACTGCGTACGCCAAAGGTATGGAAAGCTCTGGCAACATACCAAACATAATGTTAACTCCATAAATACAAGAAGGAGAAAGAGAAGAAGAAGATAAAGATGATGACGAAAAAAAGCTGATAGTGTTAATGTTGTAGTTGTAGCCTATCAATGTTCCGAATAACAAAGATAGTTTTTGTGTGCTACTTGATGTGAATATGTCTGCATTAAGTTGATAAACTATATAGCTGCCATTAATAAATTATTTTGTGAATAAACCACAACGCCACCCCGCTCCTTGGCATTGCTTCAGATCCAGAATTCATTCTCGCACCGCGAATCAATAGCAACTCACGCCGATCCGTACCATCAAACCGTTGGTTCAGTATACCACTCTCAGCAAGATTAGTTACAGCCGTTACATCGGGCTAAAACCGATTCGTGAATACTGACAATGGCATACATCAGAGTAACAGAACCCTTTGTATGAGAAGTGTCACTTATTGCCTGGAGATATCTCTTTCAAGTAGTTCGGCCTACTGCTGACGTTTCGTCGGCGCAAGTAGCTGGCATTCTCAAAAACTTATCCTGCATTGCTCGTGGTGACCTGAAATCGAGTGAGTCAGTGTAATCACTGGGGATCCTTTCGCCTATGCTTTTGCGAAGTACAGGGTGACTGAAAGAAACGGGATATTATGAAGGTTGTGCTGGCAGCCGTGGGCGATTGGTAGCACTGAATAAAGTACGCCAACCTGTCAACGGCACATTGCCATGTAATTATCATGGATGCTTGGAGTGGTGCGCAACATGCATTTGTTATCAAAGCGTTTTACAAGTACAGTGACAGTGTGGAGGGAGCACGTAAAGAATTCCGCCATCATTTTAATTTAGGACGCCACGATCGCGTTCCATCAGCACATGCAGTTAAAACATGGATACATAGTTTTGAGGAAATTGGCTCGGCAATGCCAAAGAAACCTCCAGGCCGTGTGCGAACCTTTCGTACACCAGACAATATCCAAGCCGTTAGAGACGCTGTCATAAGAAGTCCACGTAGATCAATCCGTCATCACTCAGCATTTTTGCGGTTGCATGGTTCAAGTGTTCTAAGAATGCTAGGAGAGGACTTGCATTGCCATCCGTAAAAGTTGCAGATCGTTCATGAACTGAAACCCAACGATCATGTTATACGACGGGGTCTGCTAACGGTATACTACGCCTTCCACATCGCTGGCAACGGGTTCTGAACGCCGCTGGTGACTACTTTGAAGGACAGTAATAGGTGCAAACATGTAACCCTTTTGTATCGGTTGTGAATAAATAGTTGCCACAATTTAAGTTTCACCCCTCGTATATTAAAGAAAGCATTAACTGTCTAAAATCTCTGCTTCCTATGTAAAATATGTTCGACTGTCAGAACACTTATTTCAGTTGTTGAAATATGACATATATTTGAATCAGATTCACGTCGAAAAATATACTGGACGTAATGAGGCAATGAGTACTGAAACGTTTTTTCTTCCTTCGATATTTGCGCCACTGCGTGACGGAAAGTGGCTAAGGATCTTTTTGATCATCATCGTGGACATCAAGGATTAGATCCACAGCCCTTACCCGAATCAGAAATGTTCACGTCATCTTTTTAAAGGGTGGCCAATATTTCGTTTTCCTATGGGATCATACTGTAAAGCAGTCTTACTGAATTCATTCCCTTCTGCACGCTGGACGCGATCTGATCACTTTATTCAGAATTTTTTACAACAAATGCATATTTAATTTCGTCTGCTATCAATATTTTTCTCATGATCTCGGTTCAAATGGCTCTGAGCACTATGGGACTTAACATCTTAGGTTATCAGTCCCCTGGAACTTTGAACTACTTAAACCTAGCTAACCTAAGGACATCACACACATCCATGCCCGATGCAGGATTCGAACCTGCGACCGTAGCAGTCGCGCGGTTCCGGACTGAAGCGCCTAGAACCGCTCGGCCATCGGCTACCGCGGCCGGCCATGATCTAAGAGCGAGTATCACACTACATGGCGGAGAAACTTCATTTCAGAAGAGTCTAGGTTTCGGTTCCGTAGAATAGCATTTCTCCAATTCGTGTTATATCACTTTTTTTGCGTCTTTCTATATATCCTTGAAAACATGCCCTGCATTAATTGTTCCCTTGATTGGGGATGCAAAACAAAATACCAGAATTAAAATACATCAGACATCAGCAACATAACAATTAAATGCGGAAAGAAATAGCATTATCATCCATGCAGATCTAGGACCATTGTTGGAGGGTGTTGTAAGAAGAGGCACTCATATTTCAATTTGCATTCGGATTAGAGGTTGCTCCTACGTTTAGGGAGAAATCGTACACTGATACACATCGATAACAAGGAACGAGTACATTTACCAACAGGACACCGTCCAAGCAGGTCCTGAATATATTTTCCTGTCGGGGTTGTTTACATGGGGCGATGTGCGGTCCACGAAATGTCCTCCCTAACTCTCACCGGTGAATTGTACAAAAGTCTACTGCTCGATGTCCTACATCCGTCTGTCCACCTACGGCAACTCATTGGTGGCGTGTACCTTGAACAGGACAATGTACTAGTCTATCGCGATCCATAGACACATGATTGATTCTTGTGTAGTCTTTCAGGTCACTTCGCCTCAGTCATATTAAGCACATCTAGCACACTATCAGGTCAGATGGGTGAGCTTTATTTCCCGTTCTGACCAATCTCCGTGGCTTATAGGCGGCGACTGACCATTCATGGATCAGAACGGCTCCCCAGTGTTTCTTGTCTCATGCATTCCATACCATAAAGGTTAGATAAATGTCTCCAATTCACATGTTCATGTGTGTATATGCATACAAAAAGCATTTTACGGTTAAAAATTTTTATCTTCCACAGTCGAAATCCTCTTTCTCGGTCAATAATAAAAGAAGAAAGTCGTACGTGGGTGGAGGAAAATCTCCACAATAGTTCTACGCATACTAGAAAGTAATAGCAGAGATCTTAGTGCCACGAAGAGAACAAAGAAGTGTAGCAAAACATGAATACTTCCTCCTTGCGCCCAACTCTTGTAAACATGGATATAATGTACAACGGAAGTCACTAAGAAAAACGATCCTGACAACCACCTAAACTTAATTCATACTAATGACATCTAAGAGGTCATATATTCAGACACAGGTTTCTTATGGAATTTAAATGGTCGAAGTGTGGCAGTAATATTATATCTAGTGTACTATTTCGTTCCATAATCGATACGTGGCGCAGGATAGCTCTGTACCTACATGGTTCAAATGGCTCTGAGCACTATGGGACTCAACATCTTAGGTCATAAGTCCCCTACAACTTAGAACTACTTAAACCTAACTAACCTAAGGACATCACACACACCCATGCCCGAGGCAGGATTCGAACCTGCGACCGTAGCAGTCCCGCGGTTCCGGACTGCAGCGCCAGAACCGCACGGCCACCGCGGCCGGCTGTACCTACATACCACTCCGTGTGTCGCCGTACATTGCACAGTGAAGTGTGTTCTGAATTAGTCTAACAGAATAGGCGAAAAAGAGGATTCACTTAAGCAAAATTTAAACAACAAGTTGGGATACCTGTGGAGTTACATCTGATTTAAACCAAAAGTAGCTTGATAAAAAGTACTCGCCTGACTGATAGTAATATCAACATTCAAACGTAGCTGAACAGTGCAGGATTCCAAGAATGCAGGAACAGGACAAGAAAGGTTTAGCGATTAGTATCCTGTCAACACTGACGTCATTAACAGGAGAGCAATAGCTGTGTTCGGTAAGGCCACGACAGGGAATCAGCCATAGCCTCTTTAAGAAGCCTACAAGTTTTCGCCCCGAGTAATGTTAAGGTATCACAGAACCTGTAAATCAGAATTCCGAGCAGGAATCTGAACCCCATCCCTTCTATTTTACGAATTCAATGTTTTAATGACTGTACCATTCCGCTTGACACAGATACCAAGACTGTCTTTCCGCCAGTCAGTCAGCACTGAAGCAACTTAAAGAGCATTTGTGGGTACGCATCGTAACTTGATAAACGAGAGATAGTTTCATTTAATAATGTACTGCTGAGTGAATATGAGGTACATTAATTCTGTGTTAGGAGAAGCTTCCACTCACAGCTACTCATCTGTGTAATTCCTTATGCTACCGAGCGAGGTGGCGCACTGGTTAGACACTGGACTCCCATTCGGGAGGACGACGGTTCAATCCCGCTCCGGCCATCCTGATTTAGGTTTTCCGTGATTTCCCTAAATCATTCCAGGCAAATTCCGGGATGGTTCCTCTGAAAGGGCACGGCCGACTTCCTTCTCTAATCCGATGAGACCGATGACCACGCTGTCTGGTCTCCTTCCCCAACCAACCAACCAACCTTATGCTCGATCTTTACATTACAGACCATTTGGTACGTTATCAATGGGACGGGAATGTCTATGCGTAGTCTTTTGTGATGTGCGTCACGTCATTCTTACACAGTGGGTGCACCGGAACCTCGTATCGTAGAGAGGAGGAGAAGACAAAAATTGCTGTTTATTATTATTAATCAGTTGGTCAGTTTCAAGACGTGTTGTGTCACATGAATTAAATATTATAGGTGGCACAAAAATGCTTATTACAGCCTAGAGAACGGATGTTAGTCCACTCAGTATGTATTAAATGTAAATTCTGTAGTGAATCCAGATTCCAAGAAGGGAGAAGGGGAGAGGAGGCGAGATAGGGCCCCTCCCTCTTGCGGACGCCGGTAGCGATAAGCCTCAGAGAAGCAAGGGGGACTTGAACAGTGAATTACATTTCGACAAGAGATGCAAAAACTCAGAAGTTTACCGATGGCACTGTAACTATGCCAGGACTTGGAACAGCAGTTGAACAGAATGGATAGTGTATTGAAAAGAGATTACAAGATGAACATCAAAAAGTGAATGCATGTAACGGAATGTAGCTGAATTAAATCATACGATGCTGAGGAAATACTGTAGGAAATGGGACAGTGGAAGTAGTAGATTAAGATCTGCTATTTGTGCAACAAAGGAACTGATGATGGTCGAACTGTCTACAGCACACTTCTGAAAAAGAGGAATTTGTTAACATCTAATAAGTCTTTTCCGAAAGTATTTGTGTGGAGTGTAGCCTTGGACGAAAGTGAAACTTGGGCGATAAGGAGTTTAGAGAAAAGGAGAATAGATACTTTTTAAATGTGATGCAACAGAAGAATGCTGAAGATTAGATGGGTAGAACGAGTAACTACCAGGGAGATCTACCGTTTTAACGTTGATCCTGAAGCACAGCAAGAAATAGGTGCTAATGCCACAACATGACTATACGAAGCGCCGGCTGGTGTGGCCGAACGGTTCTAGGCGATTCAGCTCGGAACCGCGCGACTGCTGCGGTCGCAGGTTCGAATCCTGCCTCAGGCATAGATGTGTGTGATGTCCTTAGGTTAGTTAGGTTTAAGTAGTTCTAAGTTCTAGGGGACTGATGACCTCAATTGTTAAGTCCCATAGTGCTCAAAGCCATTTCAGTTTTTTTGACTATACGAAGCGATCGGTTGATAGCACACATCCTAAGGCATCAAGGAGTTGTCAGTTTGTTAATGGAGAGAAGTGTGTGTGTGTGTGGGGGGGGGGGCTGATAATAACTGTAGAAGGATATCCAAGGATGAATACAGTAAACGAATTCAAATGTATGTAGGTTGCAGCAGTTATTCGGAGATGAGGCTTGTAGAGGATGGACTAGCATGGAGAGTTGCATCAAACCAGTCTTCGCACTGAAGACACAATTACAACAGGAGCAACAATAATACAATCTTACTACAGTATTAATTTTCATATTCGCTGCCGTTTTGCGGAGTACATCCTATAGTCTGAGGCGCTTGCAATAAGAGTATACGAGTGTACATAGATATTTGACACTCGTAATTACATGACGCCTCAGCTGTAATGAAACTGGTAACACATACAGGTTTATTTATTATCAACTTGTAGCGTTTCATAAAGATGACTATCTTCAAATCGAGGAGTTGTAGGGGCACCGCCTGCACAAAATAGATGGGAAAGAAATTTATCGTGGTGACATCCTGATACTATGCGGCCTATATGAAAGTTAAAACGAGGTGGGCGAAAGCAGATTTGAACCTGAGCCTCTCGAACATATCAGTGTTTTGATCTCCGGGCTACAAATAAGTGTTTTCACCTCTGGGCTACCTCACTCCTACGGAATACGAATCCATTAGTAACCAACCGGCTGAAGAAGTCAATTGCGTAGATCTGTAATTGGACTAAACCTCGGAAAGCACTATGCTTCAGTCTTCGCTTTAACGGCTGTTCTGTATGCTGATGCTAAGGCAACCACGTTTAGGAAATTAAACACGTTAAAAGTTAATGATGAGGTGCGCTATTTGGAGCAAAAAATAGCTGACGATAGCAAAAGAAAAAATAAAATGGAAACTGTCATGAAAGGGTTTCCTACAAAACGAAATATGTTAACATTGAGAGCTTGGAAGAATTTTCTGAAAGAATTTGTCTGGAGTACAACGGAAATGAAACGTAGACGATAAACAGCACAAACACGAAGAGGACAGAATCTCATGAAACGTTGTGTTACAGAATAATGCTGAACTGTAGGCTGATTCTCGCAAAGAAGAAAACAGCAAACATCCGCTGTTAATAACGCTATTTGTTTAACAAATAGTGCCATTACCGTTTTCGAACCGACTGGTTTATCTTCAGATGGCTGTTTACTTTTAGATTCTACCCTGTGACGTATGACCTTAGGATGCTGGTGATCTACAGCAAAAAATGACACGAGAAACGGACTACTTAGCTGCAGCTGTAACTAATACCGAATAGAAACAACGTAAACATATCTTCAAGATAGGGCTGTTTTAGTAGTAGGTTACTTAAGTCTAAAATCCTACGTCACACTGTTGTAATGTTGGCAGCCCGTGTTCATGAAACAGTGAAGAGTATATAAAGCACTTTAATGTACGTTAACAGGTGTGGCAGAAAAATGGACTGTTTTAATTAGTTTCTAAAGGTGGAATGCTATAATTAGCAACACTGAATGTTCGCTACATGTTTCAGGTATGTATGCCATTTGCTGAGGTGGGGCGTTCGAGCAGGCATGAACGTGCTGTAGCTGTGGAGGCCTTGCTAGACGGGAATATCGCCGACATTTCATGAGTCTGTACCATCGGCACATGTAATCAGCTTACGAGTGAATAATTTCGAAGCGACAGGAAGTGCCACCAGGAAGTCCCAGAAGTTGTCGCTCGCAGGAACGAACAGAGGAAGTGCAAAATGTTGTAACCAGCAGTCCAAAGCGTACTGTGAGACAAACTGCGGAAGGAGTGGGAATGCCCAGTCGCAGCGTGCACAGAACTTAACGGAATCGCTTAAAGTTGCAACCGTACAAGATGTAAGTTGTGCAGCAGTTAAGTGTAACTGATCATGCAAAGCTAATGTCTTTTGTCTGTTGAGTTGTTGACTAAAATTGGGAACAATAAAGACTTCTCAAATTTGCTATGGTCGAATAATGAGGCACATTTTCATCTCAGCGGTTATGTCAACAAACAAAACTGACGTTACTGTGATTACATCTTCGGCGAAAATCCCCATTAATGTACGAGTACAAAATAAATGCCCAGTCTTTGGAAGCGGCAACATCCGTCAAGTATCTGGGTGTGACTTTTCGAAATGATCTCAAATGGAATGATCAGCTTACACAAGTAACGGATAAGGCAGACTCTAGATTGCAATGCGAAGCAGTCCTTCAACAAAGGAAATAGCTTACAATACGTTAGCTTGTCCAGTCTTCAGAGTATTGTTCGTCTGTATGGGACCCTTACCAGTTGTGTCTGATTCAAGAGATTGAGAAGATCCAAAGAAGAGCGGCAAGATTCGTGACTGGTAAATTTAGCCATCGCGAGAAAGTTACAAATCTCATAGAAAGTTTGAAGTGGGACACACTTGCAGATAGACGGCGCGCTAAACGGAAGGGGCTGCTCACTAAATTCCGAAATCCGATCATCACCGAGGATGTAGAGCAGATATTATTACCTCCAACTTTCAAATCGCGCAACGATCACTATTCTAAGATAAGGGAAATTAGAGCTCGTACTGAGGCGTTCAGACAGTCGTTTTTCCCTCGCGCGATCCGCGAGTGGAACAGAGAGGGGGGGGGGGGGGGGGGGGTGAATAGGGTGAATATAACTTTGGCGCGAATTGTGCCCTCCGCCACACACGGCTTGGTGGCTAGCGGAGTATATATGTAGATGTAGAGGATGATTATGTCCATTATAATTATCCGGGCTGTTATGCCGTGGTCGGTTGATGAATTTTGTCTCAATTCCCAACGTTTCTGGCTTGCTACTGACTGCCGCTAAATGCCGTGTCCACGCGCTCCCGCGCCGCGGTGTGACGTCACGTGTTTTGAAAACGTCAGTGCAATTGGCCGCTGTCCGTCACCGTCGATCGCCGTTGCCATCACCCAGTAGTGGACGGGTGGTACACATCTTCTTTAACACCGGCATCCATATACCGTTTAATTTCACGCCCTCCTCCTTTCGGTTGAAATTATTTGGGTGTTTAGCGATTTCGATTGCCTCCCTGTAGAGCCTTTCGTAGTATCCGCTTGTGGCCGCTAGTACTTGCGTCTCCTCGAAACGAATATTGTGGTTCCCTGGCTGGAAAGCATGCTCCGCAACAGCTGATCTTTCCGTTTCTCCTCTGCTACAATTTCCCTTGTGCTTTTCCAAACGTTTAGAAACAGTTCTTTTAGTTGTACCCACATAAACATCACCACAGCTGCATGGGATCCTATACACTCCAGCTTTTTCCAATGGTTTGCGAGCGTCCTTGACCTCAAAACACGTGACACGGAATTTAGCGGCAGTCAGTAGCAAGCCAGTGGGTGTGTTGGACCTTCCATCGACCTACGGACCCCCTTGAAGATGTCTCCCGTAGTCGGAGACGAAACGTTGGGAATTAAGGCAAAATTCATCAACCGACCACGGCATAACAGCCCGGATAATTATAATGGACATGATATTTCCGGCCGTGAAAGTCTACATTTTAGTATCAGAGGATAATTAACATGGACGAGCAACCAGAATTACATGTAAGTTGTATACTGCCACGGTTGACGCGTTTTTCGCACATCAGTAACGTCTCGTTGTACTCGATTTCAATGGCAGCATTGCGGAGAGTGTATGGTAAACACATCACACAGGACATTTTGCGGCCTCCCAGGTCTCCCGACTTATCGGTCTGTGATTACATCTTTGGATTTTCCTGAAACACAAGGTGTATGCTAGACGTCTGCACAATTCATGCAGAAATCAAAAACATTCTTGTGCACATGCTTGAACGTGCCGGGAACGATTTACATCCCAGATTGAATGTCAGCGTAACAATGGTGGCCACCTACAAGGCATCATTTTAAAAAACATGAACAGTACGTGAAATGCCAATACGCAAGCATTGTGTTGTGACTGAAAATGTTTTTCGATAAAATCCTCGGCCTATTTCGCTGAATCCAAATAGGGTCCGTTTTTCTGCCACACCTTGTATACATGCGAATAGTGTAAAGCATCACAACACACCAAAAAGTTTTTGCACCTACAAGACTGTATAGACAGACGGCAATATCACAGACATGAAAGTGCCAGATGTATTACAATATGTACACTGATGTTGTTGTTGTGGTCTTCAGTCTTGAGACTGGTTTGATGCAGCTCTCCATGCTACTCTATCCTGTGCTAGCTTCTTCATCTCCCAGTACCTACTGCAACCTACATCCTTCTGAATCTGCTTAGTGTATTCATCTCTTGGTCTCCCTCTACGATTTTTACCCTCCACGCTGCCAACCAATACTAAATTGGTGATCCCTTGATGCCTCAGAACATGTCCTACCAACCGATCCCTTCTTCTGGTCAAGTTGTGCCACAAACTTCTCTTCTCCCCAATCCTAAAGCTGCATGCCCTCGGGAAAAATTACGGCTGTAGTTTCCCCCTGCTTTCAGCCGTTCGCAGTACCAGCACAGCAAGGCCGTTTTGGTTATGTACACTGATACGACAGTAAAAAAATTGAAAAGTATGAACGTTACTTTGCATGCAATTTACATTCAGTAAGCGCTGATTACAACTAAAATAATAAGTAAAAACAAGTTTGTTGGAAAAGTTGCTGAAACGACACACTCTACAGAAAACGAACGCCGTACCAAGAAGGAATTATCCGAATGGGACGGAAGTCGGTAGATGTGATGTACATGTACAGACAAACGAATGATTACAATTTGAGCAAGTCAATAACGCGTTGGTCCACGTCTGGCCGTCATGTAGGCAATTACTCGGCTGAGCACTGATTGATAAGAGTTGTTGGATGTCTTCCTGAGTAAACTAAGCCAAATTCTGTCCAACTGGCGCATTATGTCGTCAAAATCCCGAGCTCATTGCAATACACTGTCCCTAACGCTCCAAATGTTCTCATCTGGGGAGAGATGCGGAGAACTTTCTGGCCAGTGTAGGGTGCAGCAAGCACGTAGACGAGCAGTAGAAACTCTCACCGTGTGCGGGAGGGCATTATCTTCCTGAAATATAACCCCAGGATGACTTGCCATGAAGGGCAACAAAACGAGGCGTAGAATGTCTCTCGAGATGCCGCTGTGGTGCGAGGATGACAACTACAAGGGTCCTGCTATGAAAAGAAATGGCACCCCGGACCATCACTCCTGGTTGTCAGGCGTATGGCGGACGACTGTCAGGTTCGTATCCCACCCGCTGTCCGTAGCTTCTCCAGGCACTTCTTCGTCGGTCATCGGGGCTCATTGCTGAAGTCAATTCTATCCGGTCATGATATTCCTCAGGAGGGCATCCAACAACTCCAATGGCAAGCCGAATAACTGATTGTATAAGGGCCAGAGGCGGAACAACGCGTTGCTGACTTACCCAATTTGTGTAGTCTTTCTCAAGAGTAAATAATAATAAAAAACAGGTTCAAATGGCTCTGAGCACTATGGAACTCAACATCTGAGGTCATCAGTCCCCTAGAACTTAGAACTACTTAAACCTAACTGACACACATCTATGTCCGAGGCAGGATTCGAACCTGCGACCGTAGCGGTCACGCGGTTCCAGACTGAAGCGCCTAGAACCGCTCGGCCACAATGGTAGGCAAGAGTAAGTCATCTGATTTTTGTAACCATTTGTTTGTACATGTACATCACATCTACTGTTTTGCGTCCCATTCGTGTAATTCCTTCGTGGTCTGTGTGTGCCTTTTTTTTCTTGTTTTACAGTGTATTATGTAAATATTGCGGTATACATAGGGAACAAAATAAATGATGAGAGACGAGGAGTGTATAGGGTAATTAATGAAGAAGTACTGAATCGAATTGGGGAAAAAAGAGTTTCATGGCAGATCTTGAAATCCTGAGCCGTGGAGGAACAGATTATACTACAGTGTACAGGTTCATGAGAGTGTAGGCTGCCGAAGTTATGCTAGGATGAAGACAGCGTGGAAAGTTGCGTTACACCAGTTTTTGAGTTGAAGGCAGTACGATATTCTACATAGATCCACGTAGTCTGGATTACGATATTCCTTAATTCCTTTAAGGTCAGTACCGCCATTAGACTGTTTTTTATTTGCAGTGTTACATTTACACGATCATGATTTCGGCTTTAAAGTGACATTATCAAGTGTTTTAATGTTCATCATCATCAGTTATCTCCTGTATTAGCAGGTCCTTGCCTCTCCATTTTCTACGATCCATTGCTTCCTTCTTAAGGCTGCTGTATGTTGTACCGTCCATCATGTCATCCAGTATCTGGAATCTCTCCCTTCCTCGCTTCCTTTTCCCTTCTACACAACCTTCTAAAGCTGTTTTTATCAGTCCGTCATTCTCTCTTAATATATGCCCAATCCAATTTCTTTTTCTTCTCATTATTACATCTAGTAACCGTCTTTTCTCTCCCACTCTTCTCAGTACCTCTTCATTTTTTACTCTGTCCATCCAACTTATTCTTTCCATCTTCCGCCATGTCCAGATCTCAAAAGCCTCCAGCCTTTCTCTGTCTTTTTTCCTCATAGTCCACGTTTCAGCGCCATATAGAAGAACACTCCATACAAGACATTTTATGAGTCTCTTTCTGAGTTCTCTGCCCAGACCACTGCAGAAGATTCTCTTTTTCTTATAAAACGCCTCTTTTAATGTTATACAGTGCCTAAGATGGCATACCGTCGTATTTAAAATACACTATTAGACACATACGACAGTATAGCATCTTAGGCACTGTATAACATTAAAACACTTGATAATGGCACTTTACAGCCGAAATCATGATCGTGTAAATGTAACACTGCAAATAAAAAACAATCTAATGGCGACACTGACTTTAAAGAAATATATCATGACTGTGGCCCCACATTATGAAAAAATTATTAAATTCCTTAATTCGGCTTAAATTCGTAACAAATTAACGAACGAAAAAGATGCGACGTACATAAACGAATAATGAAGACAATATGGATGCTTTCGGGTCTACGGCCGCCCTCCCGACTTTCTCACACGGGAAAGACGATGCGAATTGTGCAGCGAGAGAAAGCGGGGCGGTTTCTTTGGCCGTGCAACCGTCGCAGCAGCGGACAAAGGGGGCCAGCGCCGGGGTGGAGTGGCGACTGTTCCCGCGTAGTCGTGTTGGTCCAGCTCTGGATTACGGCCGTAGTTGCCGGAAAAAAGGGACGCCGTCCACCTGATTTCCGCTCGTCATTCACACCGGCCACAATGCGCGGTCAGCCTGCGCGGACAATATGCGGCTCGCAGGGGTCGCGGGGGGGCAGATGCACACTCCCTCGCCTCGACCAAAGGGGTGGCGCTGCCCCAGCCCTTCACAGTTTCCAATTTCGTGAAAACTCCATTTACAATCGTGAAATGGGAATGGCAGGCTGCGGCCATTAAGTGTGGAGGGGGAGAGCGCGGGGGCGAGCCGCACAAAAAGGGAGGCGCAGATGGCGGGCCGAAACAATGGCCGGTCAAGCCCCGCCGGTCACTTCCGCTGCCCCCTGCCCGGCACGGTCAGCACGCATGCAAAAATACCGCGGCCCGCAGTAATGGCCGCCAAATTACGGTGAGTCACGCGCGAACTGACCGGCCGGGTAAACACGGCGAGCAAGACACGCAGCCGCCACGCGACACTCGGCAAACGCCCACCTCCTCCCTGCCTCCTCCCCACCCCCGCCCACTGCCATGAAACCAGCAAGCTGCTGCTCACTCTTCACAGCAGAGAAGTTTACATTCACGTTTTCAAAAAGCGTCATCGAACAGACGCACCAAACTTTGATCCTCTATCTCTGATGTCGGTCTACTGCAGACTTTTGGGACATGTTTTATGCACACGTATTACGAAATTTCTAGAGATCGAAAATCTCCTGTGTAGGAATCAACGGTTGGGCGAAGCCTAGCTCGCTCTGTTCGCCCACGAAACCTAGAAAGCAGTGGACACCGGCACTCAGGCTGGTAACCGTGTTCCTCGATTTCTGAATGACTTTCGATACAGTTCCAAACTGCTGCCTAACGAACAAAATACGAGCGTACAGAATATCAGACCAACTGTGAGAATGGGCTGAAGAGTTTCTAGCGAACAGAATACAACATATCATTTTCGAAGGGGAGGAATCCTTAGACGAAAAACGAACTACGAGAGTACCCCAATGGGGTGTTATAGCACCATTACTTTACACAATATGTATGAATGACATAGTGGATAGCGTTGGAAGTTACATAACGCTTTTCGTGCATAATGTTGCTGTTTACAGAGAAGTCGCAACGCTAGTAGAAAATCGTAGAGAAATACAGAAAGACCTGCAAAGGACCGACGCTTGGTGTAGGGATTGGCAATTGACCCTCGCCGTAAACAAATGTAACGTATTGCGTGTAAATAGACGGAGAGTCCCATATGATCATACAATTGTAAAACAATCACTGGTAGGAGCAGTATCCCCAAAATATGTAGGTGTAAGCGTAGGAAGCGATTTAAAGTGGAACGACCATATAAAACAAATCGTTCGTAATTAAGATTACAGACTGAGAGTCTCTGGAAGAATACTCAGGAAGTGCAGTCCACCCTCAGAAGAGGCAGCTTGCGAAAGCCTCGTTCCACTAACACTTGAATATCAGTCTGGAACCCGTAGGATTGAGAGAGGACGTAGAGAAGTTCCAAAGAAGAGAAGCGCGCTTCGTCACAGGTTCGTTTAGCAAGCGCGGAAGTGCTACAGAGATTATCATCTGACTCTAGTAGCAGACGCTACAGCAAAGGTGTTCTGCGTCATAATGTGGTTTACTGCTGAAACTCGAAAGTGTACGTTCCTAGAAGAATCAAAGGTGGCCTTCTCAGATGAATCATGTTTTATGTTTCATCGCTTAATGCCAGTTCTCGTGTGCGGCGTGAAACGACTGAAAGCAAACACCCTACAACCATCTTCGGAAGGTTCCAGGCCGGAGGAGGGAGCATTATCGTCTGTAGAATGATTTCGTGGCATTCCGTGGTGATCTCGTCATTCTGGAGGCGTAACAGATCAACACAATTATGAATCTATCCTTGGGGACCAACCGTACATGCAGTTTGTTTTTCCTCGGTACAATGGCCTCTAACAACAGGACAATCCAACGCGTCACACAGCTTGCGGTGTACGTGCCTGATTCGAAGAGCACCAGGATGAGTTTACCGCACTCTCCTGCCACCAAACTCCACGGATATAAATCCAATCGACAATCTATGGGAACCCCCTCGATCGGGCTGTACGCGCCATGGATCCTCAAACGAGTCACCCAGTGCTGGTGACCATGGCACTCGAATAGGCATAGTTCCATATCCCTGTCGGTCTTTCAGAACCTCACTGAACTTCTTTCTGCACGTCTCGCGCGGTCCATGTTGCAAAAGGCGCTTATTCAGGCTTTAGACAGGTGGTCACATGAATGTGACTGGACAGTGTAGGTGAAGAAACATGCAGACGGCACAAGACATTTATGTTCAAGTCTGAAGACTTTACGAGAAACAAAGTGTACTTTCGGTGAGATTATGGCTAGTTTCAGACACTTTTTTATGATTTTTGTTGTAGTATATAGTTGAGGAGCTTTGAAGCTACCGTGATTAAAAATGAGTATAAAGCAGTTATGGACTGTGCGGCTGGTTCCGGCGGAGGTTCGAGTCCTTCCTCGGGCATGGGTGTGTGTGTTTGTCCTTAGGATAATTTAGGTTAAGTAGTGTGTAAGCTTAGGGACTGATGACCTTAGCAGTTAAGTCCCATAAGATTTCACACACATTTGAACATTTTTTTTAGTATAAACGCAATACCTTGGATTGGTTCCTGAAATTAAGAACACAAATGTTTCACGAATATTTAAAAATGTACTGTTGAAACTGCAGACATCAGGGTTCCGCTTGCTCTTCTGTAGCTCTGTTTTCCCGTGGTATCAGAGTAGCAAGCTAAAAACACCAACCGCAGGGCTATATTCTAAAATAGGTCAGTCATTTTTTATGAACTGATCATGTTTCCAAGCTAATGATTCTACTTCAATGTTTTCGTAAAATTATACTAATAAAAATGCACATTTTTGCACAGTGAAAGAGTATTTTGTAAAAGGTATCATGGTCACCTTGGAAAAATCCCCTACTTCCTTTATCAAGTTGGAATGACGGTGCTTTAGAACCCTCCTCAACCAGTTACATGGAAATGGTAGTGTAACACCTAGACAACGCAGCAGAAGGAACCAAGTGACGGCAGAAGACGGGCAATTAATGTCCTTGCTACTGTTACAGTTGATCTGCATGTTAGTTCCCGCGCAGTCGCACAAACAAGTGGCCGAGTCAGGCAAGTGTCCTACGCGTTCTCGATAGACATAGGTTCCATCCCTATCACATCTCTCTCCATCAAGAGCTGCATGGTAACGATGAAGAGAATAGTGTTAGTTTCTCTACAAGGGCACTAAGGATACTATAAATGTATCATGTATCTTGTTTAGTGATGAAGGCACATCCAATCACAGCTAGGTAAACTGCCGAAACATGCACTATTCATCTGTTAACAAACCCCGTTGGCTTCGTCACGTGGAACACAGCGTCCATGGAGTATAAACGTGTGCTGTGGACAGTGAACCATCTGCTCATAGGTCGTTTTTCATAGACGGAACACTGAACGCGCACAAGTATCACAGCCTCCTAAAGGACCATCTTCAACGGATGCTAGAACACATTCCTCTGCAGACTTTTAGGAACCTGTGGTACCAACATGTTGGCTGTCCAGCCCATAGTGCACGAAGCATGTTTTCACCAAATGTTTACAAATCGTTGGATTGGACGCGGAGAACCTGTTCCTTGGCCGTCTCATTCTCCTGATTTGACGCTTATAGACGTTTTTCTGTGGGGAGAGCTGAAAGACGCTGTCTACAAGGATATACCACCCACCTACACCCAATGATATGCGACGATGTATGCCGGGACATCTCCGCTGAAATGCTAGCACGTATGCAGCAATCGTTCCATACCAAGTTGGAAGCGTGTATTGACGTTGTCGGTGGTCATTTTGAATACATCCTGTGATGGCCAATTGACTCCTTATGGGACAAAATCTACTGTAGCGATGGAACAAAGACATTTGAGAAGAAGTATGCAGCACCTAGTGCCACACTAATACCACCTTTGTCCTGAACAAAGTAGTGGATACCTGGTAACCACCCACACTCCCGGCTGTGGATGCCTTGGAAATATTGCCGCACACTATCAGATTTATTGACTAATTAATTAAATCGATACCCCTTGTGTGTAGCCAGTTTTTGCGTTGCATCCTACTCGTGGATACTAGGGCTGGAATATTTGGCGGGAGTGGATCCCGCAACTGCCAGGTTTCCAAACCCTTCTCTTGCTCCTCCTGGATTTTTGTCCCTTGCGCCCTATGGTGCATACTGGCACAGTTAGGTCATTTGATAGGAAGTTGATATGTTGGAGGTAGCTGAAAATTGCAAATTTAAGCTCAATTGCAAGCTGTGTCCTCAAACAATTTGCGTGATGGACAAAGACCGCAACAACAAATATCTCTGCAAGACAGAGTCCTCTGCGAAGTATCGATGCAAATGCACTATTTTTCTGGTCGAACAGTTTAGTACAGCACTGTACTCGAATGCATCCAGCCACTTCCAATCGCAAATTCTACAGTTGCAGTGCAATTGCTCTGTTTTCTGTATGACTGTCTGTGCGTGTGTTGGGGATGGCTCGATTAAGATCGAGATAAAATGCATTACAATACATGCAGCAGCGGCAATATGGGTTGCAGAGTGATAGTAACATGCTCGTTGCGATAGTGTTTTTAACATCTAGTCGCTTATAAGACGATTACGTCTCTCTTCCAAAGACACACTGGTACCACTCGCAAGAAAAACAAATGAGACATGTCCATCCATCGGGGATTTTCGCTAAATAATGTGTGGTGCCACCAGCATTCATGCATTGGCTAGCGGATGTGTGATAGATTCACTGTGATTGGGAGGCTTATAGAATTTGTGTTGGGGTGTAAAGTTACTGTGGTCATTGTTTCGACATGTGCAAAGAAGATGACCATGTCCAAATGTAAGGGAAGTACTGATCTGATGCGGGAGATTGCGATTTCAGTACAGAGCTAGCCTTATGGGGCGTGAAAGATCTTACGTGTAAAATTATGTCCAGTCATAAGAGGAATATAGATACTGATATTTCCACCGCCACAGCCACCAGGTGGAGGTATTTCCAATAATTCGCGCACTGCTGAATGTCATCAGCTTGGAGCTGCGATCGTGACTTTTAATTGTAATTACAGTAATAAAATGTGGCTGGTTTCGTAGAAAGACACCGCTTGGCGTGCGGGGTGCATGGCGGAGCTAGCTTGTGGCCAGAATGAATGGGAATTTCCGGCTTAAGGCTCTCGCAGGTGGCAACCACAAAGAAAAGTTACGGCCGACTTGTCAGTTCTTGCCCACAGTGCAGGGGTAGGTTGTAGCAGCGGTGCCCTCTGGATAGCTGAATAACAAATTAATACTCAGTATGCGTTGGGCTGTCTGCACGATCGTGTGTTGCATGTATTCTCCATGAAAAATTGAGAGATTTAATATCGATCACTGCCAAGGGTAGGCATTGGACGTATTGATACCATCCGATTCCTACCACTGCAATTATCCCCAGATGCCAACCATGGGCGGGGTTGGTGTACACTGACATATATGCACGTGTACAACTGCGCCTGCGGTCGCGGTTGCAGAAGGAGTTTTCACTGACCTCTTAGTGTTGACGCTGGCAGTGTATGAGGGGATTGGCGCACTGCGTGTGGAAATCAGGACATGAGCACGCAGGATATTCGAGTGTTTCAGTAATCTCCAACATCTAGCCATGACAACTACTGCTAGTGATTGGATCATGTTTCAAGTGCGTCGTGTTAGTACTTCCCAATACATCACGGTGGACCCTGTCTTGCAGAAGTATTTGCTGTTGTCTCTGTATTATCATTTGGACGTCATAAGCGAGTGACTGCGTGTGAGATCGCTCTCCAAGTTTTTATATATTTTTAGGTTTCAGATGCATGTTTTAACGGTTTTTGTGATAATATTTACTACATAAGTGACTTATTAGTGGTTTCTTCATTCACCTCTGTCTTTCTTGTGTTGTGACCTGATATTTGTGAGTGTTTCGTATTGAGCAACGTAACCTCTTCCCTGTGTTTACATTCCGCGCTGACCAGTTGCAGCTGTAGCGGCGCATCGAAAGCTAAGTACTAATTAATTGTTTGTGTATAGTGGTTTATTTAGGAACTTTAGTAGTCTTGAACCGGAGTTTTTTGTGTTTTCTGGTGAAATAATTTCAGAAGAACCTTTTGGTAACTGTTTTCAGCTTCGTTACTGTGTCAAAGAGGTTTGAGTCTCTTTCTGTATTAGTCTTTTGTTATATTCACATTTGTTGTTTATTAATACTGTTAATAATAGTAGTTACTTCCCTTGTAGAGAAAGTTTGTGATTATTGTAGTCAGGTTTTTAACATCTTCTTATTGTAGTAGCGGAACTTAGAAAAAGTAAAATTTTACCATGAGTGAGAAGTGTGGGCTTTGTCGTAGGTTCGTGAGTAGTGGATTGCGGTGTGAGACTTGTTCGAAGTATTTTCACTGGGGGGAATGCAGTGGGGAAGCCAGTGGGCATTCTGGTGAGATCCTCTCCTGGAACTGCAGGTTATGTAGCAAGAGTAAGTTGATAGAGGAGCAGGAGCGTAAGATCTGTGCCCTTCAGGTGCAGTTGAAAAACGCACAGGAGGAGCTAGATAGGATGAGGAGGGAGAAGGGGGTTGGGGAATGGGAGCTGACAGTTGGCAAGAGATCTGCTAGGAGAAGGAGATTTTCAGATAGTTCTACTATTGGTGTTTACAATAGATATGACCAACTGTCAGAGTCTAGTGGAGAGGAATCTCTAGTAGCTGTAGATGTAGGAAGTATGCAGCAGATCTCAGTAGTTACGGTGGATAGAACAGTAGCAAAGTCGAAGAGGAAGAAGAAGGTTCTGCTGTTAGGAAGTTCTCATGGTAGAGGTGTAGGCCAGCAATTGCAGGAAGTGCTGGGGAGTGAGTACCAGGTCACCAGCATTGTGAAGCCTAATGTAGGATTGGCTCAGGTGACTGTTAACATATGGGGGTTACGTAGGGATTTTACGAAAGAGGATCGGGTAGTGATTGTGGGTGGGGCTGGTAATAGTATTGATAGGGATGAGGAGTATAACATAGATGGTGACCTGGAAAAGATAGCCACTCAGACTGGCAACACGAATGTGCATTTCGTGGAACTGTTTCAGCGTCACGATCGGCCTAATCTTAATACAGCAGTCAGGCGTAATAACATGACACTTGGGGGTGCGCTGATGACAGAAGGTATGGGTCACTTTTCAGTGGTGTCGGTGGAATCTATCAGCAGGACGGGTTTCACTAGACATGGCCTGCACCTCAACAGGTATGGGAAGGGGAGGTTGGCAAAGCTTATAGGTGACAGCATAGGTGGGGTTGGTGGGATCACTCATCGGAAAATTCCTGCAGTAGTGGGTGTTAGAGCTGCACCTTTTTTAGACTGAAGTCAGCTGATAGGTATTCCTGCTTAAGGGAAGTCTCTCAAAAAAAGAAACCACTTTCGACAAAGCTTAGGTATCCGAGTAATGAGGGAATTAGTATATTTCATCAAAACATACAAGGTATTAGAGATAAAGTTAGTGAAATGCTTGTAGATGTTGACTCTGAAATTATTTGTATTTTTGAACACTTCTTAAATAAGGAGATAATTCAGAGGCTTCCTTTACCAGGATACAGGTTGGCTGGCAGCTTTTCGAGGAGCTCTTTGCGGTGTGGGGGAGTAGCCATGTATGTGAAAAACGGCATCCCATTTGAGTCAATTGATGTTTCAAAGTACTGAACTGAAAAGGTGTTTGAATGCTGTGCAGATGTGGTTAAATTTAACGGAGCTAAACTTCTAACTGTTGTTATTTATAGATCTCCAGACTCCGATTTCACAACATTTTTGCTAAAGCTAGAGGAGGTTCTTGGTTCACTTTATAGGAAATGCAGAAAGTTAGTTATATGTGGTGACTTCAATATTAATTGTATAAGTGATTGTGCAAGGAAGAGGATGCTGGTAGACCTCCTTAATTCATATAATCTTATGCAAACCGTATTCTTTCCAACGAGAGTGCAAGGGAACAGTAGAACAACCATAGACAACATTTTTGTTCATTCCACATTACTAGAAGGGCATTCTGTTAGCAAAAAGGTGAATGGCCTTTCATATCATGATGCACAAATTTCAACTCTAAAAGATTTCTTGTGCTGCATCACGTGTTATATATAGTCATCAGCTGTTTAGGAAAGCTGATCAAGTTGCTGTAGAGACCTTTGTAAACCTCATCAAGGAACAAGAGTGGCAAGATGTTTATAGCGCTGATAAAGTATACGATAAATATAATGCTTTTCTCAAGACTTTTCTCATGCACTTTGAAAGTTGCTTTCCGTTGGAACGTTCAAAACAGGGTACTAGCACAAACAGGCAGCCTGGATGGCTGACTAGAGGGATAAGAATATCTTGTAGAACAAAGTGGCAATTATATCAAAACGTTAGAAACAGTCAAAATCTAAATGCAGCAGCCCATTACAAACAGAATTGTAAGGTGCTTAAAAATGTTATTAGGAAGGCAAAAAGTATATGGTATGCAGATAAAATAGCTAAGTCTCAGGATAAAATTAAAACCATATGGTCAGTCGTAAAGGAAGTGGCTGGTCTGCAGAGACAGGTCGAGGATATAGAATCAGTGCGTAGTGGGAATGTCCGTGTTACTGATAAGTCGCATATATGTACAGTATTTAATAATCACTTTCTGAATATAGCAGGTGAACTAAATAGAAACCTAGTCCCAACAGGGAATCATATAGCGCTCTTAAATGTTCTACCTGAAATGCTCCTCCATGATACTGACAAGAGGGAGATTTAGTTAATAATTAAATCAGTAAAGACCAAGAACTCTCATGGATATGACGGGGTATCTAGTAGAATATTGAAGTATTGTTCTATGTATGTTAGCCCAGTACTTAGCTATATCTGTAACGTTTCTTTTAGGAGTGGTCGGTTTCCTGACCGATTTAAGTACTCGGTAGAGAAACCACTTTATAAAAAGGAAGACATTGATAATGTTGAAAATTTTAGACCTATTTCTATGCCATCGGTGTTTGCTAAAGTTATTGAGAAGGTTGTATATACAAGGTTACTGGAGCATTTAAATTCACATAATTTGCTGTCAAATGTTCAGTTTGGTTTTAGAAATGGTTTAACAACTGAAAATGCTATATTCTCTTTTCTCTGTGAGGTTTTGGACGGATTAAATAAAAGGTTGCGAACGCTAGGTGTTTTCTTTGGTTTAACGAAGGCTTTTGACTGTGTTGACCACAAAATATTACTGCAGAAGTTGGGCCATTATGGAGTAAGGGGAGTAGCTTACAATTGGTTCGCCTCTTACTTTAAGAACAGAAAGCAGAAGGTAATTCTCCGCAATATTGAGAGTGGTAGTGATGTTCAGTCCCAATGGGGCACTGTTAAGTGGGGCGTTCCCCAAGGGTCGGTGCTGGGGCCACTGCTGTTTCTTATTTATATAAATGATATGCCTTCTAGTATTACAGCTGATTCAAAAGCATTTCTGTTTGTTGATGACACCAGCTTAATAGTGAAGGATCTTGTGTGTAATATTGAAACAGTATCAAATAATGTAGTTCATGAAATAAGTTCATGGCTTGTGGAAAATACACTCCTGGAAATGGAAAAAAGAACACATTGACACCGGTGTGTCAGACCCACCATACTTGCTCCGGACACTGCGGGAGGGCTGAACAAGCAATGATCACACGCCCGGCACAGCGGACACACCAGGAACCGGGGTGTTGGCCGTCGAATGGCGCTAGCTGCGCAGCATTTGTGCACCGCCGCCGTCAGTGTCAGCCAGTTTGCCGTGGCATACGGAGCTCCATCGCAGTCTTTAACACTGGTAGCATGCCGCGACAGCGTGGACGTGAACCGTATGTGCAGTTGACGGACTTTGAGCGAGGGCGTATAGTGGGCATGCGGGAGGCCGGGTGGACGTACCGCCGAATTGCTCAACACGTGGGGCGTGAGGTCTCCACAGTACATCGATGTTGTCGCCAGTGGTCGGCGGAAGGTGCACGTGCCCGTCGACCTGGGACCGGACCGCAGCGACGCACGGATGCACGCCAAGACCGTAGGATCCTACGCAGTGCCGTAGGGGACCGCACCGCCACTTCCCAGCAAATTAGGGACACTGTTGCTCCTGGGGTATCGGCGAGGACCATTCGCAACCGTCTCCATGAAGCTGGGCTACGGTCCCGCACACCGTTAGGCCGTCTTCCGCTCACGCCCCAACATCGTGCAGCCCGCCTCCAGTGGTGTCGCGACAGGCGTGAATGGAGGGACGAATGGAGACGTGTCGTCTTCAGCGATGAGAGTCGCTTCTGCCTTGGTGCCAATGATGGTCGTATGCGTGTTTGGCGCCGTGCAGGTGAGCGCCACAATCAGGACTGCATACGACCGAGGCACACAGGGCCAACACCCGGCATCATGGTGTGGGGAGCGATCTCCTACACTGGCCGTACACCACTGGTGATCGTCGAGGGGACACTGAATAGTGCACGGTACATCCAAACCGTCATCGAACCCATCGTTCTACCATTCCTAGACCGGCAAGGGAACTTGCTGTTCCAACAGGACAATGCACGTCCGCATGTATCCCGTGCCACCCAACGTGCTCTAGAAGGTGTAAGTCAACTACCCTGGCCAGCAAGATCTCCGGATCTGTCCCCCATTGAGCATGTTTGGGACTGGATGAAGCGTCGTCTCACGCGGACTGCACGTCCAGCACGAACGCTGGTCCAACTGAGGCGCCAGGTGGAAATGGCATGGCAAGCCGTTCCACAGGACTACATCCAGCATCTCTACGATCGTCTCCATGGGAGAATAGCAGCCTGCATTGCTGCGAAAGGTGGATATACACTGTACTAGTGCCGACATTGTGCATGCTCTGTTGCCTGTGTCTATGTGCCTGTGGTTCTGTCAGTGTGATCATGTGATGTATCTGACCCCAGGAATGTGTCAATAAAGTTTCCCCTTTCTGGGACAGTGAATTCACGGTGTTCTTATTTCAATTTCCAGGAGTGTAATTTGATGCGAAATCACAGTAAGACTCAGTTTTTACAGTTTCTAACTCACAATTCAACAAGAACCGATATTTTGATCAGACAGAATGGGCATAATATAAGCGAGACGGAACAGTTCAAGTTCCTAGGCGTTCGGATAGATAGTAAGCTGTTGTGGAAAGCCCATGTCCAGGATCTTGTTCAGAAACTAAATGCTGCTTTATTTACCATTAGAACAGTATCTGAAATAAGTGACACTTCAACACGAAAAGTAGTCTACTTCGCATATTTTCATACGCTTATGTCGAATGGTATTATTTTTTGGGGTAATTCTTCTGATTCGAAAAGGGTATTTTTGGCTCAAAAACGGGCTGTTCGAGCTATATGTGGTGTAAGTTCGAGAACCTCTTGTCGACCTCTATTCAATAGTCTGGGAATTCTGACATTGCCCTCACAGTATATATTTTCTTTAATGTCGTTTGTTGTTAGCAATATTAGCCTATTCCCAAGAGTTAGCAGCTTTCACTCAGTTAATACTAGGCAGAAATCCAATGTGCATGTGGAATGCACTTCCTTGACTCTTGTGCAGAAAGGAGTGCAGTATTCTGCTGCATCCATTTTCAATAAGCTACCACAAGAACTCAAAAATCTTAGCAGTAGCCCAAGCTCTTTTAAGTCTAAACTGAAGAGTTTCCTCATGGCTCACCCCTTCTATTCTGTCGAGGAGCTCCTGGAAGAGCTAAAAAATTAAGCAAATTCCAGTGTTACATTGTTGATTTTCTTTATTTAAATTTACGATTTGTCACCTGAATATGTTTTTTTTATATTTCATTTTATCTGTTTCAAATATAGTGTTATAACTTCATGTATTGACTCGTTCCATGACCATGGAGACTTCTCCTTAATTTGATCCCACGGAACAATAAATAAATAAAAATAAAAAAAGTAGGCCCTTCCTCTTCATCCTTCCGAATATAGTGGGGAGAGCCAATTTAGGAACTCTATAGTGCTATAAGAACCCAATTTCAACGTCAAATTTCCGGTAATCAATTAATTGTTTCTGATAGTTGCATGCAACTGAGCAGAAATTTGAAATTTTCAGGTACCAAGGGACCTAACTGTGCCAGTATCCACCACCCGGATGCAAATAAAAAAAATCGGAAGGGAAAAACTGGGGTTTCGAAACCAGGCAGTTGTAGGGTCGAATCCCGCTAAATATTTCAATCCTAGTATCTACCAATAGGATGGAGGAAAAAACTAACTGCACACAAAAGGTATCGATTTAATTAATTAGTCAATCAATCTGATAGAGTGAGGGAATATTTCCAAGACAGGTATCCACTACTTTGTTCAAGACAAAGGTGGCGTGAGTGTGGCATACGACAGACCCTACCTTCTTCTTCTCAAGTGTCTCTGTTGCATCCTCTACAGGTTTCCATAGCAGTGAAAACATGAGAACAAAGTGATGTACTGAGTACCAACGCCAGGTCTGAATGAGCGGCGAGGGGGGGAGGGGAGGGGGGCGAGGAGGGGTATGTGTATGTTTGCCTACGATGGTTCACACAAATAGAAAGCATCCATTTGGGAAAGAGAGAGAGAGAGAGAGAGAGAGAGAGAGAGAGAGAGAGGGAGAGCCCTTGTTTCAACAGGAATTTCTCAATTATCAAATACCAAAGTGTTATCTCCACCTGACCCTTTTCTCGGGGATTAGCGCGACATCCCGTGTGTGCGCAGCAGCCAACAGTGGGCACAAGAAAACGCAAGGCAGCTGGTGCACGGTACGGCCTGAGGATTCGCGATTGAAAGATTTTTAACAGTGTAATTACATCTGTTATGTTGAAAGTATTCCTTTGCGATCGGCGTAAAACAAAAAGCGATTGATTTAATTACTTCCTTCCATGTATTTTACAAGATCATCTTCCAAATGGTTCAAATGGCTCTGAGCACTATGGGACTTAACATCTTAGGTCATCAGTCCCCTAGAACTTAGAACTACTTAAACCTAACTAACCTAAGGACATCACACACATCCATGCCCGAGGCAGGATTCGAACCTGCGAGCGTAGCAGTCGCGCGGTTCCGGACTGAGCGCCTAGAACCGCTTGACCACCGCGGCCGGCCCATCTTCCAAAACATCAGATTGATCAGCAAGACATATTCAACCCCTGAGAATCGAATATTATAAATAAACAATATACCTTTTGCTATGTAATTGAATTTCCTGTCATGAGATCCCTCCTCTTCAGCACAGACCTTCCTATTTCCAGGTGGGGGTGGGGGGTGGGAGTGGGGGCTAAAGGATTTCCAAGAGGGGGAAGGGTTAATTAATTGTTCTATTTAATTAATTGGTTGGAGGTTTTCAGAGGGGTGATGAGGAGGAGGAGGGGAAGGAGAAGGGGTTTCTCAAAAGGACAGATTATTCCCAATGGGTCATAAATCAACCTCAGGGGTCATAATACACTTATCAGAACAATAGGTTAAGGGGATGGGGAGGAGCAGAAATCAATCATATGTCACAATTTAGTTAATTTGTATATCAGTTTGATATTCAATAGGTTAAGGGCCTGTCAATTGCAAGAGAACAATAGGTTAAGGCCTGACATAGAGCAGAACAATAGGTTTACCCCTGAATGTATACCTGCTCCTGATGTGGGCAAACTGCACTAACAAAATGCACCAGAACACAGGTTATTCCACTACTAATGACAGCTGTTTGCTTGGAATGCATCTCCATTACAGACGCCATTTTGGAGGATGTGTATTTCGCCACCATCTATTGGAACTATTGGGTCTTAAGTAAAGAGGTTCCATGATGTCCCACAGCAAATCCCACATTTTTTCAACTGAAACTGACCAAAAAAGAAATTTGTCACATTACTTATTGAACGTCCCGCACAGATCATTCTACTTTGCATAGTTCAGGATATATGGCATCATGAACATGGAGTTGCGTGAAAAAGTGCCACATCATGCATGAAGTTTTAATTTGTTACTTCTTTTTGACTAACTTCAAATGGCTCTGAGCACTATGGGACTTAACATCTGAGATCATCAGTCCCCTGGAACTTAGAACTACTTAAACCTGACTAACCTAAGGACATCACACACATCCATGCTCGAGGCAGGATTCGAACCTGCGACCGTAGCGGTCGCGCGGCTCCAGATGAAGCGCCTAGAACCACTCGGCCACATCGGCCGGCCTTCGACTAACTATTCGCAACACATTTCGCAGATAGTAGCCACATATATCATTCGATTTACCTGCGAAATTAGGGCACTGTACGACTCATAGTCATCATAAACATTGAGCTACTTGAATATGAAACTGCAGGGCGAAATTCGCTAGAGATACAATTGAAATATGTGTACATATACGTGTAAAATATATTAAGTATACGTGAAATTAAGTTGACGTGTGCATATGCAAGCACAATCACGGGTAAAAAGTTCATACCAAAGCCCTGGAACGATTTCCATCAAATTTGTTAGACATATTAGTTACGGTGTGGAAGGAAATTTTATGGTAAGTTCCTTTGGGAGCAAAATGCTGAGGTCATCGGTCCCTAGGCTTACACACTACTTAATCTAACTTGAACTAACTTAAGCTAAGAAAAACACACGCACCCTTGCCCGTGGGAGGACTTGAACCTCCGATGGGCGAGCCGCGCAAACCGTAGCAAGGAGCACCGGACCAAGTGGCTACCCCGCGCGGCTGGAAAGAAATACTGTGGGAATAAGAACCACCGACCTCCTATTGAGATGCGGGTGATAACGTGGGTAGAGGACGGAGTGGAGGAGATGAACAAATGGAGAGGGGGAAGGAGGAGATTAACACAGATAGAGATAGGAGGAATAGACAGGGGGGGGGGGTGGAAGAGAAGATGGACACAAAGAGAAGGAGAAGGAAATGGACTATACACAAGAGAAGAGGAGATGGACGGTATGAGAGGAAATGAGATGGATTGAAAGAGGAGGAGATGGAGACAGATGAGGGTTGAGGAAACGGAGAGATGGGGGAGGAGAAGTTTGACAGGGAGAGGGGGAGGAGGCAATGGACAGAGAGGGGGGACGGGGAAGAAGAACAGAGAGAGAGAGGGGCATAGAGCTGGACTAATAGAAGACTGGAAGAAGTACATACCCAGACAGGGCCAGATACTCAGTTAACTCAACAAGTACGGAGTGTTCTTTACAGAGACGTATTGCAGTAGCCGGCCGGAGTTGCCGTGCGGTTCTACGCGCTACAGTCTGGAACCGGGCGACCGCTACGGTCGCAGGTTCGAATCCTGGGTCAGGCATGGATGTGTGTGATGTCCTTAGGTTAGTTAGGTTTCATTAGTTCTAAGTTCTAGGCGACTGATGACCTCAGAAGTTAAGTCGCACAGTGCTCAGAGTCATTTGAACCATATTGCAGTAGATTTCTTGCAATCCACGCACCCTTAGACAATTATGATCTTTCCCATGTTAAACATGTCTCAAATACTCGTGAAATTATTTACTCCCTTTTCTGCTACATTCTGTATTCGCTACTCGGTCCCGTGAAATTGATTTCCGTAAAGTAAACGAGTGAGTTGCGAGCGACATGAGTCCTGTCAGCTTTTACTATCGCCATAAAATTTGATGTTTTTTCCCTGAGCGATTTGCTGGGCCGCAAGTGACTCGCGCTGCAAGCGAAGTTGCATACGCATGGATCGTCCACGCGAGTTTCGACAGCAACATTTTTTTTATATATAAATTACTGTCTAACCGCGGGTAATACCGCGAGGAAGAGCTAGTTTTACGTATGGCTGAAACTGCAATAGCAGGTCGTTCAAATAGAGAATTTTACAATCAAACGCAACCATGATGTCTTTTATCACATTTTGCATGACCGTGAACCGCAGTACGAGAAGTCAGTCAGTTGAAAACCAGTGTTTTAACACGACAATCTGTATGGGACAACAAAATATCGCTTCATTGCGGCAAAGATATGAAGCAATGGTTACACAAAATCCCCACTGATGATGCATCAAAAGCAAAAGTAGCGAAGTGCGCAAGAGAGACAATCAAAGGGTCTTTTGTTTTGTCCCACAAACGTATCTCAGATGAAGAGAAAATCGACACAATTAAGTCAGCGGCTAAGAAACGAAAGAAGATAGACAATATATTGTTTATCCATTTCATTAGGTTCAGTAGCATGTAAAGACAGCCCATGGTTCATTTGCAGAATACTGGTGAGCTAATTTTTGTCCAAAACGGGCGTGATTATAATGTTATTGTTTAGTAAATATATAATCCTCAAAAAAAATGGTTCTGAGCACTATGGGACTCAACATCTGTGGTCATCAGTCCCCTAGAACTTAGAACTACTTAAACCTAACTAACCTAAGGACATCACACACATCCATGCCCGAGGCAGGATTCTAACCTGCGACCGTAGCGGTCACGCGGTTCCAGACTGTCGCGCCTAGAACCGCACGGCCACACCGGCCGGCTATAATGTTCATTACCAGAGAAATATGGTAACGAACATCTGACTCTTCTATGTAAATTTACGTGGTAAAGTGACAGTGATTAGCATTCAGCCCACGGATACGAGAGGAGCGATGTTCCGACCTTCTTCCAGCCAGCCAGCCTGATGGTCTTTCTGTATCATTTGATGAGAATGCCGCCTTTGTTTTAATAACTGCCACCAAAATCCGTGTATCATATCCGTAGCACTCTCTGCTCTATTTCACGACAGTACAAAAGAATCTGCCCTTCTTTGAACTATCTCGATGTCCTCCGTCAATACTATATGATGCGGATCCGATACCGCACAACAATACTACAAAAGTGGGCGGACAAGAGTAGCGTAAGCAGTCTCTTTAGTAGACTTGTTACAATTTGTAAGTGTTCTACCAATTAATTTGGTTTGCTTTCCCCACAACGTTATCTATTTGTTGATCTTGTGGTCTTCAGTCCGAAGACTGGTTAAATGCAGCTCCCCATACTACTTATCCTGTGCGAGCCTCTTCATCTCCCAGTACGTACTGCAACATACATCCTTCTGTATCTGCTTGCTGTATTCATCGCTTGGTCTCCCTCTATGATTTTTACCCCCACACTTCGCTCCTATACTACGTTGGTGATACCTTGACGTCTCAGAAAGTGTCCTATCAACCGGCCCCTTCTTTTGGTCAAACTGTGTCACAAATGTTTTGTCTCCCCAATTCTATTCAGTACCTCCTCGTTAGTTACGCGATCTACCCCTTTATTCTTCAGCATTCTTCTGTAGCAAGTTTCTAAACTTCTTTTCTCTTTTTGTCTGAACTGTTTTTCGTCCATGTTTCACTTGCACACATGCCTACACTCCAGACAAACACCTTTGGAAAAGACTTCCTAACACTTAAATCCAAAGTCGATGTTAACCAATTTCTCTTCTTCAGAAATGCTTTTCTTATCATTGCCAGTCTACACTTTATATCCTCTCTACTTCGGCCATCATCAGTTATTTTGCTGCCAAAATAGCAAAACTCATCTACTACTTTAAGTGTCGCGTTCCCTAATCTGATTTCCGTATCATCGTCTGATTTTATTCGATTACACTCCATTATCCTTGTTTTGCTTTTTTTGATGTTCATCTTATATCCTCCTTTCAAGACGCTATCCATTCCGTTCAACCGCTCTTTCAAGTTCTTTGCTGTCTCGGACAGAATTACAATGCATCGGCACACCTCAAAGCTTTTATTTCTTCTACCTGGACTTTAATTTCTACTCTAAATTGTTCTTTGCTTTCCTTTACTGCTTGTTCAAAGAACAGATTGAATAACACTGGGGACAAACTACAACCCTGTCTTCCTCCCTTCTCAACCACTGCTTGCCTTTCTCACGCCCCTCGACTCTTTATAACTACTGTCTGGTTTCTGTACAAGTTGTAAATAGCCTTACGCTCCCTGTATTTCACAGTTCAAAGAGATTATTCCAGTCAACACTGTCAAAAATGTGATCGTTCCAATTTAAGTTATTCGGAATTGTACTCTCTAAGTATTTAGCTGAGTATACATCCTATAGATACGTGTGTTCTATCGTGTAACCGAAAGTTAGCGCACTCCTTTAAGTACTCATGAGGATGACTTCACAATTTTCGTTATTTAGAGCCAATTGCAACTTTTTTGCATCACACAGATATCTTGTCTAAATTACTTTGCAATTCGTTTTGATCATCTAATGACTTTAGAAGACGTCAAATGACAGCGTCACCTCCGAGGGCTACTCAAATTGTCTCCTAAATCGTTTAAGTACATCAGGAACAGCAGAGGGCCTATAACATTTCCTTGGATGTCACTTCTGTTTTACTCGATGACTTTCCGTCAAAGTATTACGAAGTGTGACCTTTCTGACAGGAAATCACGTACCCAGTTACACAAATGAAACGATACTCCATAGGCGTGCAATTTTTATTAGAAGCCGCTTGTGAGCACCGCTGTCAAAAGCCTTCTGGAAATCTGAAAACATGAAATCAAATTGACATCCTCTGTCGAAAGCACTCATTACTTCGTGAGAATGAAGAGCTGTTTGTGTATCACAAAAACGATATTTTCTGAATCCATGTTGGTACATGGTTTTCTTCGAGGTAACTGATAATGTTCGAGCACAGTCTATATCAAAATCCTACCGTATATCGACGTTACTGATATGGGTCTGAAATTCAGAGGATTACTCCTGTTTCCTTTCGGTGTTGGTGCGACTTGTGCCACTTTTTAATCTGTTCGTACGGATTTTCCGACGAGCGAGCGGTTGTATATGTTTACTTAGTATAGAGCTACTGTATCTGCATACTCTGAAACGAATCTGACTGGTATACAATCTTGGGCCGGAGGCCTTGCATTTCTTAAGTGTTTCATGCTGCTTCGCCAAACCAAGAATATATATTTCTAAATTAATGTTGGCAGTTGTTCTTGATTCGAATTCTGGAATATTTACTTCGTTCTCTTTTATGAAAGAATTTCGGAAAGCTGTGTTTAGTAACTACTTTAGTGGCACTGTCATCAATAACATCACAGTTGTTATCGCGCAGTGAAGGTATTGGTTGCGTCTTTTCATAGGCGTACTTTACATACGACCAGAACCTCTTTGGGTGTTCTGCCAGATTTCGAGACACAGTTTCGTTTAGGAAACTATTAAAAGCATCTCGCTAAATTTAGAGCTTCAGTAATACTTCGACTGTCTGCGGTATTTTGCGCTCTTTTAAATTTGGCTTGCTTTTTTCGTTGCTTCTGGAACAGTGCTCTGATCTGTTTTGCGTACCATGGGGGACCATTACAATCTCTTGTTAACTTATCTGATATGTATCTCTCAATTTCTGTCGATACTATTTCTTTGAATTCAGACTACGTTTGGTTTACGCTTACACAGTCAGATTGGAAGGAGTGGAGTCTGTCTCTGAGGAAGATGTCAAGCGAATTTTACGTGTCTTTTTAAACAGATGTATCTTGCGTTTGTTTTTGGTGGGTTTGGATGTTACGATTTCATATTTTCTTCGAAGTGTTCAGCAACTATATCACCTCAGTCGGGGGGGGGTTGGTAAAAGGAACCAGTTATTAATTTATTTCGGTTGTCTACCCATATTAACTCGCAGACACTATCTACTTCAATTTCACTACAAGGTAAACTACTTCTGACAGAAATAAACCGTCCACTACTAACGGTATTAAATCAATCCATTCTGAACACGGTTAGGTCCCACGCAAAAATTTCGGATGAACTTACTTTCGGCTTTAGCCAGCTTCCCGTACCTAAAACGACTTGAGGTTCAGCGGTTGTAGCACTGGTTCTTTTCCAACACAGCTACGACAGTTTACAACTACAAAATTGATTGTTGCCATGTCTACCCTCATCCTTGGTTAGTCCTGCACCCATTGAAACTGAAGCCATTTCTGCTCTTTCAAAAATGGTTCAAATGGCTCTGAGCACTATGGAACTTAACATCTGAGGTCATCAGTACCCTAGAACTTAGAACTATTTAAACCCAACTAACCTAAGGACATCACACACATCCATGCCCAAGGCAGGATTCGAACCTGCGACCGTAGCGGTCGCGTGATTCCAGACTGAAGCGTCTAGAACCGCCACAGCGGCCGGCTTTTCTGCGCTTTACTGAGACCCTCTAACCTAAAAAATCACCTAGTCCCCTCCACATAGCCCCCACTACCCACTTTCTATTTTGGAGTTGACTCCTAACCTATTTAGCCGAACCCAGAAACCCATCACTCTATGGCGTAAGACGAGAAATCTGCATCCTACATGGTCAAGATCCAACTGAGCCTCTGATTCAGGCCCTCCACTCGACTCTGTACCAAAGGATCACAGTCGGTTCACAAAGGATCACAGTCGGTTCGGTCGACGATGCTACATATGCTGTGCTCTGCCTTCATCTCGCAAGCAAGACTGGCAGTCTTTACTACTTCAACTAGCCGCTCGAAACCAGAGAAAAACTCTTCTGATCGAAGGTGACAGTAAGACTAACGGTCCTTCATTTCTTGCCGAATCAAGTGTAACTGGAATATCGTACCTGGACATGCCAGAACGTTTTCTGACGTCTGAATTACGACAGGATGTGGGCACAGAATTTATTTTCTAGCAAGACGGCGCTTTTCATCGTGAAGTTGTGGCGTACCTCCGTAGGAATGAACCGACTTGGATTGGAAGTGGTGGAACAATATACTAGTCACCACTATCACCTGATATAACCCCAATTGACTTCTGTGTAAAGGGACTACATTAAAGATAAATTATTTATTCCTCCGCTTCCAGGAAACGTCGTCGAGCTGTGACAAGGATAACAAAAGCAGTTGCCATCACACATCAAGAATTATTTCACAGGATTTAGCAGGAAACTGATTACAGATGGGACATTTGTCGTTGACAAAAGCTAGCAACACTGAGCATTTGTAAATAATATATACACAACTGGCCATTAAAATTGCAACACCACGAAGATGACGTGCTACAGACGCGAAATTTAACCGACAGGAAGAAGATGCTGTGATATGCAAATGATTACCTTTTCAGAGTATTCACACAAGGTTGGCGCCGGTGGCGACACCTACAACATGCTGCCATGAGGAAAGTTTCCAACCGACTTCTCATACACAAACAGCAGTTGACCGGCTTTGTCTGGTGAAACGTTGTTGTGATGCCTCGTGTAAGGAGGAGAAATGCGTACCATCACGTTTCCGACTTTGATAAAGGTCGGATTGTAGGAGGGTAATACGGAACGCCGTACTGGACCCCAAAGGCCTCGTATCACTAGCAGTCGAGATGACAGGCATCTTATCCGCATGGCTGTAAAGGATCGTGCAGCCACGTCTCCATCCCTGAGTCAACAGACGGGGACGTTTGCAACATCCATCTGCACGAACATTTCGACGATGTCTGCAGCAGCATGGACTATCAGCTCGGAGGCCATGGCTGCGGTTACCCTTGACGTTGCATCACAGACAGGAGCGCCTGAGATGGTGTACTCAACGACGAACCTGGGTGCACGAATGGCAAAATGTCATTTTTTCGGATGAATCCGTGTTTGGCGACATCGCGGTGAACGCACATTGAAAGCGTGTACTCGCCATCGCCATACTGGCGTATCACCCGGCGGGATGGAATGGGGTGCCATTGGTTACACGTCTCGGTCACCTCTTGTTCGCATTGACGGCACTTTGAACGGTGGACGTTACATTTCAGATGTGTTTCGACCCCTGGCTCTACCCTTTATTCGATCCCTGCGAAACCCTACATTTCAGCAGAACAATGCACAACCGCATGTTGCAGGTCCTGTACGGGCCTTTCTGGATACAGAAAATGTTCGACTGCTGCCCTGGCCAGCACATTCTCCAGATCTCTCGCCAATTGAAAACATCTGGTCAATGGTGGCCGAGTAACTGCCTCGTCACAATATGCCAGTCACTACTCTTGATGAACTGTGGTATCGTGTTGAAGTTGCATGGGCAGCTGTGCCTGTACACGCCATCCAAGCTCTGTTTGACTCAATGCCCAGGTGTATCAAGGCCGTTATTACGGCCAGAGGTGGTGGTTCTGGGTACTTATTTCTCAGATCTATGCACCTAAATTGCGTGAAAATGTAATCACGTGTCAGGTCTAGTATAATATATTTGTCGAATGAATACCCGTTTATTATCTGCATTTCTTCTTGGTGTAGCAATTGTAATGGCCAGTAGTGTACTACATTCAGTGCGGTCTCAAACATTCCTGTAAGTTACTTACCTTTTTCACAATTTAAGTTTACTTTTGTATACGTGTGCCAACAGCCTCGCCGCGGAGGTATCACCGGTTCCCGTTAGATCACCGAAGTTAAGCGCTAACAGTTGTGTGGGTACCATTCAGGTCTGCCGAGCGCTGATGGCAAGCAGGGTGCACTCAAGCACTTGTGAGGCTAGTTGGGGAGCTACTTGACTGAGGTCACTCTGGTCACAAAAACTGACAACCACCGGGAGAGCGGTGTGCTTACTACATGTCCCTCCATATCCGCATCCAGCGACGGCTATCGGCTGAGGACGACACGGCGTTCGGTCGGTACCGTTGGACCTTCCGAGGGTTGTTCGGGCAGAGTTTAGTTTTTTGGTGTAATTAATTTATAAACAACCCGTTTCTTGGTGGCTAGACAAGACGAAAAACAATTGATAGATCGTATATTAAAGATACTCAGAAAATAAGGTCTTACAGACCAGCAATATAACCTAAGCACACCCAACAATGAATTAGTCGCCTCTCAAGAGGCATCAAGCTAATACCATGTAATAAAAATTTTAGCTTTGATACTGGCCTCAATTCGGTGAACAAGAGGGTTCACAAGTTTGTTCACGTACGCCATAGCCAGTTGAAGTCACTCAGTGATGACTAGACAGCTATCAGATTTGCTGGAATCTTGAATGCTACGTTTTATCTGCTATCCATGTTAGTCCACCACATGTTCTATAAAAATAAGATCGATTGATTTCGCGTGCCAGTCGAGGTACTATGGGATACCTGAGTGTTTGTCAAATCATAAACGTTTACGTGCAGCCCTGTGAACATGGCTGTTGATATCTAGGGAGACGGGAGTGTTTACAGCACTTGGTCACGTAGTTGGTGTTGATGGTAATTTGAATTAGTGGGCCCAAGTCATGATACGAAAAACACTCCCAAAACCATCACAGAACCACCTCCAATCTGAACTACGTTCTCCACATACTGAGGGTTCAACGCCTCACTGGGCTGTCGATGCACTTATGTTCTTGTACCACTTGAAAAGAGACAAAATCGTGACTCGTCGGAGCACACTAAACACCTCCAGCCCCACACTATCAGGTTCCTGCATTCTTGGCCCATTGTGGACGAGGAGACTTACGTGCCGCTTTAAGCAGTTGCCTGTTATGAGGAGTCGAATTCTAAATATCTATTGCAAGCAGTTCCCTTTGCAATGTCTGCTGAGAAACTGGTTGACATGGGCCTACATTCATAACAGCAGCTGTTCCTGCCAGTTTTGAAATCATTGCCTTTGACGACAGTTCCTATTAGCACCTTCCTTAGGCTTTATTACACTGGCTGCATGTAGTACAACATTCCTTCTAGACTCGTTGAACAATCCTCGTTGACACATCAACAAAGCAGGTAAAAACATTCACGATGTGGTAGGGGGCTTTCGAAACACGATAGCTCATTCCTAACATGTCTCCAAGTCAACCCATCTTACAGCGCTGCTACCACGCAGTCGTGTGACACACACTATTACAAACCATTCACTGCCATTACTTAAGACAGTGGTGGAGGGTAACGTGAGCGCCTGGTGTCTGCTCTGCAACATCTACAGCGCTCCAAAGAGAACAGAGCGCCATTTGAAAGTGGTGATTGATACTTTACGCCGTGGGCTTATCAACTCAGTGTGTATTTATGACTGTTTTAAGCGTTCACCACATAAAAACTACTAAACGGATTTTTGTAGAATTTCCGCTGTTTATCCAGAGGATTTCAGAGCTTAAGTTCATCTCAACTAGTCCACGAGACGAGAAATTACGCTTGTTTTAAAAACCAGGAAAAGGGGGTTTCGTTTACTTTTAAGGCGAATGTACTGTTATCAGCCAGAACATTATGGCCACCGACCTACTGTCGATATAAACCCTTCCAGTCGATAGCAGCGTCACCTGGTGAGGAATGACTTCTAGTCAGACACACGCACGGTGCATGTAATATCAGTGAGCGTGCTGTCTGTGTGTAGAATGGGGAAAGCGCGATCTATCTGAGTTTGACCGAGGGCAGTTTGTGATGGCCTGGAGGCCCAGCACGAGCATTTCGGAAATTGCACGACTTGTCGGGTGTTCGAGGAGTTCTGTGGTAAATGTCTTCAATACGTGGCGAAACCAAGATGAAACCAGGCCCAGACGTCGTGGGGTTGGGTGGCCACCGCTCATTACGGATGTCGGACATCGTAGGTTGGACAGACTGGTAAGCCCGGACAGGAGGCGATTTGTGGCGGAACTAACATCAGAGTTTAATGCTGGGCAGTTAACAAGCGTGTCTGAAAACACAGTGCACCGAACAGCCCTAACGATTCGCCTCTGCAGCCGACGGCCCGTACATGGGCCAATGTTAACTCTACGACAACGGCACATAAGGATCAAATGAGTACGTGATCATCAGAACCGGATGTTGGCGCTGTGGCAGAGCGTTGCAGGGTCTGACGAAGCCCTATACCTTTTTCATCATGCCCGTGTGATGGCGAATCCGACGTCTTCCAGCGGAACAGCTCCTTGACACCTGTACTGCGGGACGGAGGCAACCTGGAGGCGCTTCATTATGCTCTGAGAAACATTTCATGGGCATCCATGGGTTCAGTGGGTTTTGTGCAAGGCAGCATGACGACCAGGGAGTATCGTACACTGGTTGCAGACCACGTACACCCCATCATGACGATCATGTTTCCCGGTGGCATTGACATTTTCCAACAAGATAATGCACTATGTCACAAGTCTAGGAATGTGATGGGTGTAGATGTGGTGTCAACTCCCTCCAGCGGCCTACCAAGGCCCCACTGCTTCCATGACACAACGCGTCGCCGCTGTTCATACGAGTCTGAATTCGTAAGGGACCAAACTTCTGAGGTCATCGCTCCCCAGACTTACGCACTACTTAAACTAACTCATGCTAAGAACAACACACTCACACACACACCCATGCCCGAGGGAGGACTCGAACCTCCGGCGGGAGGGGCCGCGCAGTCCGTGACATGGTGCCTCAAACCGCGCGTCCTGCTATTATCCGTGCCGAAGATGAACATACCGGCAGTTAGGTAGGTGGTCATCATGTTTTGGCTGATCAGTGTATGGAGCTGCACGTAATTTCGTCTTGTCAACTACATGTTCACTTGTACATCACATCCTACGGACCTTTAAAATCTGGCGGTATAATTTATTATAATTTTTTACTTCTGAACTCACTGGCTTTACTGGCAACAGTGTACATTTTTGAAACACAAAAACGAATGTGTCATTAAAGTTATTGTTTACAAAAAAGGCTATTACCGTGCATGTATTAGTGGATCACAACATTATTGCATAAGGGAGTGGAGGCGCTTCGATTCGCTTGTCGCGAGTTTTTGTCTTGATGTTTCACGAGAATACGCTCAAGCACTTGATGGCATATGCACAACTGTCTTAAAGTCATTCACAGTGCGATGCGCTTTTCCGAGTCACCACTTATTTACTGTGACGTCGTGTTCCTGATACTGGCCATGGAACGCTAAGTGCAATAATATCGTCCTCGAGTAGTATATATTTACTGTTGAAATTAGTGATTCGCTGGACACATTGTAGAATATTCCCGTATCGACAGTAGTTCTCGATACGTTAACTGATGATATGGAAATCTGTTGGTAGTAACGGGGGCTCGGATTTACATGCAATGTAAAGTAAGAATATATGCATGCATCTATGCACTAAAATATGGTAAATATGCTCTAAAAACTTTAAAATATGCGAAAAAATTAAATACGTTATTTCTACTTTCTCACATTTATTAGGCTTGATGAAATAATCAAACTGTAAGCTTGTTCTTAGTCATTAACACAATTAATATGTATCACTGTCTCTCTCTTTCTCTCAGTGAAATCTAGCATTAGTTGTCTTTATTACAATAAACAATTAAAGATTTTTGACGGGTTTCTGGAAGGAACGCTTTCCTTCTGTCACATAAAATGTTTTTATGAGAAGAGTACGATCTCTCAACTTCAAACGAAGTATCGAAGAGAGGCTATGTCACTTACAAAATAAGCATTGAGGTTTTTTCTTCCAGATTCTCCTTGTCGCCCTTATTCACACACCGAGGAAAAATACAACCTGAATTCCTTGTTCTATTTTCTCAGCTTATTAATGAGGACACTTTCGTTTTCTTCTGGTAAGTCTCCGGCGACAGCTATTCCTTATACCTGCAGGACAGAAGATAGAAGCATCTCTTTTTCTTCCAAACGTGTGAGTGCGCCTGGGAGTTTACTAAATTAAGTATTAATAAACTCTAATTTTCTCTGGAGACCCTTCTCACTGCAAGCACTAACAGCAGCAGTGATAACTTGCTGCTTCATTTTTGTCTATAACGTCGAGCACCTTTTCCACATCTTATAGATGAACAGAGTAATATAAAGCTGATGCATCCTATGTTCCCCATCTCGTGAGGATTAGCTGAACGATTATATTGTACCATATCAATAAATAATTTCACTCTTGATGGCGCCTTCACATACACGTTCTTCGTAGAGGATATTGAAGCTTTTACTTCTGGAAAATTCGCTCAAATTTCCTCTGCCAACCGACGAATAGCTTGTCGTTTCTTCCAGTATCCTGGAGACAATAAGATAGGTTGTTCCTGGTTCAGATTCCGTCATTTTTTCCGCGACGACGTTGGCAATAAATCTCCCACACGAGTCGATTGTTTCAGCTACAGATAACCACAAGTTTGAGCCGAAGATATTGTTTCTTATTTGTTGCACCACCTGAAAATACACTTGACATTTTCACGCACAACCCACTGTCGAAGCAAATAAGCTTTATTCCTCCTTTGGCACTGTAATAGTGTGTCGCCTCCCGCTAACACTTCAAAAATTACGAGTAACATCACACTAGTTACAAATTTAAAAGTTAACTGAAAATGACACTTTTTTAATTCTCAGAAATGTTATTGTGGCGGCAGACGGCTTCGTTTGTAACATAGTACCAACTGTATCGAGCTTTATATTGCGACGGCCACACCGAACATTAAAGATTTGCCGCATGATAATTGAACGCTATTTGGTTTTGTTAAGCTGTAGGGGGCACATTTTTTATACCACATTGTTGATAGTTATGTTTTGCTCATTTCTCGGCCCTCTTTTATGGATTTAGAAACGTGATAGGTAACAGTCCTTCTTCAAGAAAAGGAGCAACAAAAGAAAACTTTTCTCGGGTGTTTCCCTTCTTATTAATGTTGTTGTTGTTGTTGTGGTCTTCAGTCCTGAGACTGGTTTGATGCAGCTCTCCATGCTACTGTATCTTGTGCAAGCTTCTTCATCTTCCAGTACCTACTGCAACCTACATCCTTCTGAATCTGCTTAGTGTATTCATCTCTTGGTCTCCCTCTACGATTTTTACCCTCCACGCTGCCCTCCAATGCTAAATTTGTGATCCCTTGATGCCTCAAAACATGTCCTACCAACCGATCCCTTCTTCTAGTCAAGTTGTGCCACAAACTTCTCTTCTCCCCAATCCTATTCAATACCTCCTCATTAGTTACGTGATCTACCCACCTTATCTTCAGCATTCTTCTGTAGCACCACATTTCGAAAGATTCTATTCTCTTCTTGTCCATACCAGTTATCGTCCATGTTTCACTTCCATACATGGCTACACTCCATACAAATACTTTCAGAAACGACTTCCTGACACTTAAATCTATACTCGATGTTAACAAATTTCTCTTCTTAAGAAACGATTTCCTTGCCATTGCCAGTCTACATTTTATATCCTCTCTACTTCGACCATCATCAGTTATTTTACTCCCTAAATAGCAAAACTCCTTTACTACTTTAAGTGTCTCATTTCCTAATCTAATTCCCTCAGCATCACCCGATTTAATTTGACTACATTCCATTATCCTCGTTTTGCTTTTGTTGATGTTCAGCTTATATCCTCCTTTCAAGACATTGTCCATTCCGTTCAACTGCTCTTCCAAGTCCTTTGCTGTCTCTGACAGAATTACAATGTCATCGGCGAACCTCAAAGTTTTTTCTTCTTCTCCATGAATTTTAATACCTACTCCGAATTTTTCTTTTGTTTCCTTTACTGCATGCTCAATATACAGATTGAATAACATCGGGGAGAGGCTACAACCCTGTCTCACTCCTTTCCCAACCACTGCTTCCCTTTCATGCCCCTCGACTCTTATAACTGCCATCTGGTTTCTGTACAAATTGTAAATAGCCTTTCGCTCCCTGTATTTTACCCCTGCCACTTTTAGAATGTGAAAGAGAGTATTCCAGTCAACATTGTCAAAAGCTTTCTCTAAGTCTACAAATGCTAGAAACGTAGGTTTGCCTTTTCTTAATCCTTCTTCGAAGATAAGTCGTAAGGTTAGTATTGCCTTATTAATGTATCGTGGTGAAATATTTGTGATTCAAGATTGATTGCTGGAAAAGTAAAATATATACAAATATGCACAAATTCGTTATATATGCACTAACCTCTTACATATGCATTTATATGCAGTAACACGCAAAGATGCAAGGATTCGAGCTCTAGTAATGGATTTGGATTACATATACGAATGCGAAGAGTTTTTACATTATGATTTGAGTTTGTCGGCCTTCAAAATTGCTTTCTACGAGAACTAAACATAAACGCTCACTAAGATGTAATCGAGGACACCTGTCATGTAAATACAGCCAGAAAATTGCACAATCCACGTTTTAAACAACTCAGACAACAGAGGGTCCAGTGCACATGTCGAAGGAAAGTAAAAAAAAAACTGTGTGTTGTAAATGACTGTTTTGAAACAGTGCTGTCTGTTCACGCTGAAAGAGAGTAGAGGCATGCAGCGTTCCCTTACTAGATCCAGTATAAAAACGATCACCACTGTTCGGAAATACAATGCTTTTCTGAAGAGATTCCAGATGGATGATATCTGCGGTGCCCACGGAAATAAAGAGCTAATGAAGTAATGATTTGCTAAAAAATGAAATCTGTGACGCAAGGAATCTGACAGTGAAGGTGTTTGCACAAACTGGAGACTTAACAGGAATTCATTGGATTCCTACGATCTGGTATTAAAAGGGGCGGGAGCTCGTAACCAGAAGAGCAGGGGAAAAAACTGACTTCTGGACAGTTCAGACCAGTCTTGTGTCCGGTGTCCCGAACAAATAGTAAACCCAAATGTTGGCTGTCTAAGAGAACCACGGAGCAGACTGACTGCGGTCAGTGACATGTACATTGGCACGCGGTGGTTGGGAAAATGCTAGCTTATTAGCGTTGTGAAGAGAGATAGCGCAATCTGTTGTGCATGTTCTTACCGCTACCTCCTGGTCTTCCACTGTACGAAATCGGCGGGCCAACACGTCTTTTTCGAAATCTGTTTCCACTAAAACTTTGAACGGCACCCGACTTTACGTTTCGGTACGGCTATACAGTATTGCACAATAAAGATGGGAGAGTTGAATGAATGTAGCTCACTGCTTTCCCCCTCCCCCGCCCCCAAGGGTTAGACTTGTGAACTTTGAATTCTATTTTAAGCACTTCATCGTATATAGATGTACCTGTAACAAGATGGGCTGAGGCTGCCGATATACGCTTGCAAGTTTCCTCCTCTTTGTAGGCGGGATTAAATAACATACTCCACTACACGGGAGATCGTCATTTGTATACATTTTTCATAAGAGCACTAAGTTACACTCTTAGACTGCGATGCCTTTAAAATTTGTAGACCCAGGCAGCCTTATCAGACTGCGACACTTTAGCAGTATTTCCAAAGTGGTACTATGTCCGACACAAATATGTACACAAAAAGTGCCGAAGTTCCACTGCTGGAGTTCTGTGACTCATGCTACGCATCTGAGGACAGACTCAATGCGTCAACAACATACACGGTTTTCTGTCAGAGTGAGTCATCGGCAGAAGGAACGGAGTCTGCTTGTGTGAGCTTTGTTATTGTGAAATCGGACTAAGTGAAGCACGAAAACCCATCCAGCTGTGATATACTCAAGATATGAACTAATAGGTACCGCCGAACTATGAAGCGTTTCTTATGAAACAAACGCCCAACATCCTTAAAGCTCCTGTGGGAGAATGTCGTGTATAGAAGTCAATAGTGTTCGCAGGTCTTAATTTTTGAAGTCGTGCTGCTGTCTAGATACCGCTGATGACTCACAAGAGCAAATGGGCAGCATTACTTCCAAAGATGCAAGAAATGATTATTAAGTAATAGAATCCAACCCAGTTTATTGTTCTCGACGGCTAGAATTTATCAGAGACGAGGATATCATCAGGGGTGCCCCAGGGAAGTGTGGTAGGACTGCTATGATCTGTCGGACAGGGTGGGCAGCAATCTGCGGATGTTTGCTGATGATGCTGCGGTGTGTCATATGTACGTGAAGGTGTCGAAGTTTAGTGATCATACAGTAGTACAAGTTTATATGCCAACTAGCTCTGCAGATGACGAAGAAATTGAAGAAATGTATGATGAAATAAAAGAAATTATTCAGATTGTGAAGGGAGACGAAAATTTAATAGTCATGGGTGACTGGAATTCGGTAGTAGGAAAAGGGAGAGAAGGAAATGTAGTAGGTGAATATGGATTGGGGGTAAGAAATGAAAGAGGAAGCCGCCTGGTGGAATTTTGCACAGAGCACAACATAATCATAACTAACACTTGGTTTAAGAATCATGAAAGAAGGTTGTATACATGGAAGAACCCTGGAGATACTAAAAGGTATCAGATAGATTATATAATGGTAAGACAGAGATTTAGGAACCAGGTTTTAAATTGTAAGACATTTCCAGGGGCAGATATGGACTCTGACCACAATCTATTGGTTATGACCTGTAGATTAAAACTGAAGAAACTGCAAAAAGGTGGGAATTTAAGGAGATGGGACCTGGATAAACTGAAAGAACCAGAGATTGTACAGAGATTCAGGGAGAGCATAAGGGAGCAATTGACAGGAATGGGGGAAATAAATACAGTAGAAGAAGAATGGGTAGCTTTGAGGGATGAAGTAGTGAAGGCAGCAGAGGATCAAGTAGGTAAAAAGACGAGGGCTAGTCGAAATCGTTGGGTAACAGAAGAAATATTGAATTTAATTGATGAAAGGAGAAAATATAAAAATGCAGTAAGTGAAACAGGCAAAAAGGAATACAAACGTATCAAAAATGAGATCGACAGGAAGTGCAAAATGGCTAAGCAGGAATGGCTAGAGGACAAATGTAAGGAGGTAGAGGCCTATCTCACTAGGGGTAAGATAGATACCGCTTACAGGAAAATTAAAGAGACCTTTGGAGATAAGAGAACGACTTGTATGAATATCAAGAGCTCAGATGGAAACCCAGTTCTAAGCAAAGAAGGGAAAGCAGAAAGGTGGAAGGAGTATATAGAGGGTCTATACAAGGGCGATGTACTTGAGGACAATATTATGGAAATGGAAGAGGATGTAGATGAAGATGAAATAGGAGATATGATACTGCGTGAAGAGTTTGACAGAGCACTGAAAGACCTGAGTCGAAACAAGGCCCCCGGAGTAGACAATATTCCATTGGAACTACTGACGGCCGTGGGAGAGCCAGTCCTGACAAAACTCTACCATCTGGTGAGCAAGATGTATGAAACAGGCGAAATACCCTCAGACTTCAAGAAGAATATAATAATTCCAATCCCAAAGAAAGCAGGTGTTGACAGATGTGAAAATTACCGAACTATCAGCTTAATAAGTCACAGCTGCAAAATACTAACACGAATTATTTACAGACGAATGGAAAAACTAGTAGAAGCCAACCTCGGGGAAGATCAGTTTGGATTCCGTAGAAACACTGGAACACGTGAGGCAATACTGACCTTACGACTTATCTTAGAAGCTAGATTAAGGAAAGGCAAACCTACGTTTCTAGCATTTGTAGACTTAGAGAAAGCTTTTGACAATGTTGACTGGAATACTCTCTTTCAAATTCTAAAGGTGGCAGGGGTAAAATACAGGGAGCGAAAGGCTATTTACAATTTGTACAGAAACCAGATGGCAGTTATAAGAGTCGAGGAACATGAAAGGGAAGCAGTGGTTGGGAAGGGAGTAAGACAGGGTTGTAGCCTCTCCCCGATGTTGTTCAATCTGTATATTGAGCAAGCAGTAAAGGAAACAAATGAAAAATTCGGAGTAGGTATTAAAATTCAGGGAGAAGAAATAAAAACTTTGAGGTTCGCCGATGACATTGTAATTCTGTCAGAGACAGCAAAGGACTTGGAAGAGCAGTTGAATGGAATGGACAGTGTCTTGAAAGGAGGATATAAGATGAACATCAACAAAAGCAAAACAAGGATAATGGAATGTAGTCTAATTAAGTCGGGTGATGCTGAGGGAATTAGATTAGGAAATGAGGCACTTAAAGTAGTAAAGGAGTTTTGCTATTTGGGGAGCAAAATAACTGATGATGGTCGAAGTAGAGAGGATATAAAATGTAGGCTGGCAATGGCAAGGAAAGCGTTTCTGAAGAAGAGAAATTTGTTAACATCCAGTATTGATTTAAGTGTCAGGAAGTCATTTCTGAAAGTATTCGTATGGAGTGTAGCCATGTATGGAAGTGAAACATGGACGATAAATAGTTTGGACAAGAAGAGAATAGAAGCTTTCGAAATGTGGTGCTACAGAAGAATGCTGAAGATTAGATGGGTAGATCACATAACTAATGAGGAAGTATTGAATAGGATTGGGGAGAAGAGAAGTTTGTGGCACAACTTGACCAGAAGAAGGGATCGGTTGGTAGGACATGTTCTGAGGCATCAAGGGATCACCAATTTAGTATTGGAGGGCAGTGTGGAGGGTAAAAATCGTAGAGGGAGACCACGAGATGAATACACTAAGCAGATTCAGAAGGATGTAGGTTGCAGTAGGTACTGGGAGATGAAAAAGCTTGCACAGGATAGAGTAGCATGGAGAGCTGCATCAAACCAGTCTCAGGACTGAAGACCACAACAACAACAACAACAGGAGGACACAAGATGACATAGACAAAATTTCTGTTTTGTTATGATGTATAGCAGCTAGCTATAAATGTAGAAAAATGTAAGCTAATGCGGATGAGTAATAAAAACAATCCTATAATGTTCGGATACAACGTTAGTAGTACTGCTTCACACAATCACGTCGTTTAAATAACTGGGCTTCACGGTGCAAAGCGATATGAAACAGAACAAGAATGTGAGGATTGTGGTAGGGAAAACGAATGGTCGATTTCGGGTTATTAAGAGAAGCCAGAGAAAGTGTGATTCATCTGTAAAGGAGACCGCATATAGGGCTCTAGTGCGACCCGTTCTTCAGTGTTAATCGACTGTTTGAGATCCGCACCGGGTCGGGTTAAAAGATCGAAGTATTTCAGACGTGGACTGCTAGATTGCTAACCTATAGGTTCGAAGAATATGCAAGTATTACGGAGCTGCTTCGTGAGCTCAAACAGGAATCCCTTGAGGGAAGACAACGTTCTTTTCGACGAAAGCTACTGAGAAAATTTAGAGAGGCGGCATTTGAAGCTCACCGCAGAACGATTCTACTGCCGACAATACACATTTCGCGTAAGGACCACGACGATAAGATACGAAAAATGAGGATTCATACGCAGGCATACGGATAGTTGTTTTTTCCTCGTTCTATTTGCGAGTGGAACCGAAAAGAAAATGACTACTTGTGATACAGGGTACCCTCCACCACGGACCTTACGGTGGCTTGCGGACTAATCATGTAGATGTAGAAACGCCGCTATCGGTTTCTAAAGAAGTGTAAGAAAGTTTTATGGCAGCATAAACAAATGATATGGCAGTCAGGCGGAGGTGCGTCGTCCTTGGTGATGTGTTGTGGACGGCATTCGCCTGGTTATATTCCAGTGACAGAGAAATTCGTTGCAGATGATTTATTTTCCATATCTGGGCTCGGAGCATTTCTTTGGGTCGACTGCGAAAAGATCAGAAGAATATGAGAAAAGATTTTTTACAACGAAATGTTTCTGAGGCGACAACGTCAGTTTGTAATTCAACTTCTTTTTGTATCAGGTGGTAATACTCCTGTCCACAAAGTAAGGGGCCATACATTAACAGGCAGCTCGAAGAAAATGCTAGACAGGTTTGCTGAAAGCTCGGATCTGAGCTTCGTCAAATATGTTTGAAAAAGAGCACCGGTAGCACCCTACTCAGATTTACGAAATCTCGGCAACAAGTTTGTTCAGCACAGTCCAAGATGAATGAAACTATACTGTGTATCATAATTTCAGCAGTATGGGTCACCTAAGACTTCACGCACTAACAGCAATAAAATGAGGCGGTAGACAACATACATACTGCAACTAGCGCTTTTGAAATGAACAGAAATGAACAGCAATGGGATTTCAGACACTTTGTCCACGTTCAAATACGGGACATTATGTTATCATTGATGATATGTCCTCTATCCCACGTTGGATTACTGGGGTAGGTTAGGGAAACACAAATCGCTAAAGTTGGGTCCAATTGAAAGACTTGCACCAAGCCGTTGAGTAACACGAAATGTATTTATTTTTATTACTATGAAACTTAAGTTTTGCCTTCCGCACTATAGTGATCCAGCGACTTGTAGCTAACCATCCTTTCAATTCGGAATTGTGTACGAATACCCTGATGAGGGACGTATAATCTGTCTCATCACCAGTTGCGTGAATCCCTACAAGTTCTCAGTACGTCTCATCTCGTGAATTTAGAAACCACCATCCAAACCATGTTCTTAACAATTTTGTATATGACGTGCGTATAGCAGCGTAACATCAGTTCTTTTGCGGATACCACAGGGCTACGTGCTTGTAGCGTCAATGCGCCGCTGCCTCAAGAACTACAGTTTTAAACATTTTCCTCGACAGTTTTAAACAGTTGTCCGCGCTTTTTTTGTCCAATACCGTTGCTACTGTCATGTTTCATACGGAATTTTGAGTCCATTCTAATCAATACTAACTGAAGCCTAAGGGTCTGCATGATAACTATTGAAGATGGCTAACTGAATAGCAATAACGTTACAGTTTGACATGTCATTTTAATAGGAGACGCATTTCAAAATAAAATTATAGCCTGACAAAATAACATATAAGACTATTGCTGGGTACGGCAACTATCATAATTGACATTGGTCTCATCCCTAAATAGGGGAGGAAGAATCGTCATCAACAAACACGGGGAGGAAAAATCGTCATCAACAAACACAATCAAATGTAAGAATGGATAAACACAATCAAAAGTAAGAATGGTTTTTTATGGCTTAAAATACTGCCTAATGGATGTAAAACCCAAAGTCGAAACATTGTGAAAATTCCGTAAATCTGCTAAATTTGCCAAAAAAGTGTGCAACCCACAAATCTGCAGTAGCAAACAAGATGTCATTATTTGTGCTGTAGAGATAAAGACAGAAATAAGAAAATAGCTTGTGTAAAATGAGGTAGGCCTGCATAAACTGACTATAGAAAAAAATTTCGTATCTGTTTCTCTTAAAGCACTAAGTCTAAGTGTGTACTAATCACGTTATCAACTTTCGGTTAATCCTCTGTATGAACTTTAATTAGTTTGACATCATTATTACGTCCATAAATGCAAGAGCGTTCCTAATTGTCTGCTGGCTACGCAGCCACCACTCTCTCTTCTATTTTACCGGTTTGCGCCAGGGAGCACCCTTCTTTGTTGGACTCTAAAAATAGGAGCTATTGTTATAAGCCACAGCGGACTTCATTAGCGCGCTGCTGTTCTGTTAATATTATGCTTGCGCAACATTAACATGTGCACGGTAGTAATAAATAAACAAAACAATAAACAAATGTACAAATTTCATAGCTAAGACGTGCAAACGATGCTTACATATGCCCACGTTAGTCCATCTGCAGAGTCGTGCTAACAACTTTGTCTCCCTCCTGCATTTCACTGTTAATCTGGCGAGCTCGCAAGATCATAAGAGTCATTTTCGCTAATGTTTAGCTTGTCACAAGGCTCAGTCAGTGGAGCTTTCTTGGAACACCGACAATAAAGTTCAAAGTTATCTGTGATAAGGCTGCTGTTGTATTGGATGGTCAGTTATTGCAAAGGGCTGCGTCCTCCGGCACGTCCCATTCGCCGATACGAAAGCTTGCTTCGACTTCTTTTTACACTATAACTTGGTAAAGTTTATGGTTTACTGGCATCAAACTCAACACAACTGTATTAGTGCCCTAACATTTTACGAGTAACATCTTTTCAAGGCCACTCTCTTAAGATTGCACAGTTTCACCCGCTATCACACATTACAAAGTCGTTTTGACTGTTTTATCATCGTACTCGAAAGGTGACTAGATAACTAATCTTGTCGATATACACTACGTGGTTATGTTCCCGCAAGTAATGTTTGAGGATGACACATGGGACGTAAAACTGAGAAATATGGCTCAGTGGTAAGAGGCCACACACTGTAGGTTTTCCGTGGATTATTTAAATCACTTAGGCAAATGCCGGAATGGTCGATTTGCTTCCGTCTCATTTCAGAGCTTTTGTCCCGCTTGTTATGGCCTCGTCGACTGCAGGATGTACAACCTGAATCTTCTTTGTTTTTGAGACGTTAACGTTTATTCCGTTCGTACCCGACGTTCATCTCTTAGGGTAACCGACAACTGAGGTAAAAGGAAAGGTCTGCGACCACAGAATCAAAATTTTACATAAAATCAGCAAATAACAAGAGCGGATGAATGATTTGTACGAAGAGTGCGCTGTACATCTTTCGTGAACTCAGTCGTGTACATCACTTCCTCTAACCCGAGATAGCACACAGTTTTTGACATATCCATGGCAGGAAGTTAGGATACCAGCGATGTGGCGTACAATTTAACTGCAGATGATCAACATCTACGTCTACATCTATACTTCGCAAGCCACCTTAAGGAAGCCGAGAGTACTTCTGGTACCATTAACTGATCCCCGCTACCCTGATCTACTCGCGAATGGTGCTTAGGAAGAGTAGTTGTTGGTAAGTCTCCATATTAATTCTAATTTTTCGAATTTTCTCGTCGTGGAAATTTTGTGAGATGTATGTGGGAGGACGTAATACCTTGTTCGATTCTTCAAGCAAAGTACTCTCTCGGAATTTCAATAGTAAATCTCTCCCTGACACACAACTCCTCTTTGGTAACGTCTGCCACTGGACTTAGCTGTGCATCTCCGTAACGCTCTCGGGCAGACCAAACGATCACGTGACAAAACGCGCAGCTCTTCGTTGAATTTTCTCTGTCTCTTCTGTTACTCCTATTTGGTAATGGTCTCAGATTGAAGAACTCCCACTCAAGAATCAGTCGAAAAAGCGCCTTGTAAGCTATTTGTTTTGTGAACGAGTTACATTTTCTAAAGATTCTCGCTATGAATTTCAGTCTGGCATCTGATTTTTCGACTCTCTATTTCATGTGGTCACTCCAATCCTGGTCACTCTGGACAGTTACTCCTAGATATTTTACGTGGTTACTGTTTCCAGCAATTATTTACGTTCAGGGTCAACTGCCAGAGCCTGCACCATTCATCACTGCTCTGCAGATCATTCTGCAAATCGATACTATCTTCCGGCGTTGCTACTTTCTTATAGACGACTACATCATCTGCGAACGGTCCTAAAGAGCTTCCGACGCTTTCTGCTAAATCATATACATTGTAAACAGTAACGGTACTGTCACACTTACTTGGGGCACTTCGGAAATAATCTTTACATCCGTCGATTTTGTTCCGTTTAGGACGACGTGCTGATTACTCTCTGCAAGGAACTCTTGTTTCCAGTCGCAAATCTGGTCCGGTATTCAATAACCTCGTACATTTTTCACTGAACGGCAATGTGGAAAGGCGTCAAATGCTTTCCTGAGGTCAAGGAACACGGCATCAATTTGAGCGCCTTTGATTGTAGTGCTATGGATCTCATGGATGAACAGAGGGAGCTGAATTTCGGAAGATGTTTGCTTGCGAAATCCATGATGATTTTTATAGAGAAGATTTTCGTTCTTCAAAAACGTCACAGTTCTTGAGCATAAAACGTGTTCCATAATTCTACAACAGATTGACGTCAACGATATAGGACTATATTTATGTGCATCTGCCCGATCCTTCTTGAGACGTACCTCTCGTTACTCCAGCGTTCTACGATAAACTGCTGCTAGAAGGGGAACAAGTTCCTTCGCATAATCTCTGCAGAATCTTACAGGCATCTCACCTGGTCCGTATTCCTTTCCCTTACTATGCGATTGCAGTTGCTTTTCTATTACCCGTTTGGTTATATCCATGTCTGGCATTTTGACGTTCGCAGTTGATTGAAAGGAGGAACCGTATAACGATCTCCCACGATGATATAATTTCGGACGACAGAATTCAGTACTTAGGCGTTCTCTCTGTTATATTCCGTTTCGGTGCCAGTATGGTCACTGAGTGACTGAACAGATGCTTACGAACCGGGTACTGATTCTACGTATGACCAAAACCTCTTAGGGTTTTTATTCAGATCGGTTGACACAATTTTACTTTCAAAGTCATTGACGCTTCTCTCATTGCCCTCGTTACGCTCATTTTCGCTTGGTTCAGCATTTGTGAGTTAGGTTTTGCCTTCCCTTGAATCTGTGATGAAGCTCTCTTTATTTACGCAGTAGTTTTCTAACACAGCTATTAAATTGCAGCGCATCTTTCTCATCCCTTGCTCGCAACATACTTGGCTACGGCATACTGAACAATTGTTTCGGATTTTTTCCATTGGTGCTCCGTCTTCACTACTGAATATTTGATGTTGAGTACCAGATACTCTGAATTAGTATTCTGTCATTCTTGCGAAGCAAAAATATTTTCATCCTGTCACTCTTGCTACGCAAAAATATTTTCCTACCTTCCCTCACTTTCCGTTCTTATACGGCTACAATTTCTTAAAACTAAGCATAGTTGTCAATGCCAGGCACAAATCATAGCGGATGGCCTCGTGAAAGCCAGATGAAACATTGGTGACGTCAAGACACGGACAGTTGCAAGAATCAATAACTGACAGAAAATGAAACTTCCTGGCAGATTAAAACTGTGTGCCGGACCGAGACTCGAACTCGGGACCTTTGCCTTTCGCGGGCAAATGCTCTACCAACTGAGCTACCCAATGTGCCGGACCGAGACTCGAACTCGGGACCTTTGCCTTTCACGGGCAAGTGCTCTACCAACTGAGCTATCCAAGGTCCCGAGTTCGAGTCTCGGTCCGGCACACAGTTTTAATCTGCCAGGATGTTTCATATCAGCGCACACTCCGCTGCAGAGTGAAAATCTCATTCTGGTGACAGAAAACGGTTTAGGTGCCCGAGACAGCGACCACGAACGTATAGGGGTTTGGTCTCGGAAAGGCAGCGCTGTCTCGGAAAGCATAGGTGTCGGTTCGCATGTATGCTCGGATTTGACTGCAGGTTTTAAATGTATGCAATTTCAGTCTATCTCGGCGTATTCCACAGATGAATTCTTCTCGAGTTATCAGCCAGTGGTGGCGTCGTCTTGTCGCAAGTGACTTCGCCAGAAGATGATGGGTACGAAACTCACTGAAACGTTGCGGCAAGACCAGAGAATTCATCAGGTTTTAAATGGTCCGTTACAGCAAGTGTACCCGCTCTAATTGATTATAGAAAATATGCTCTGTTGATCTTTCCGTGCTGATTTCATAGACATTTTGCATCTACAGAGAAAAATTTATAGCAGTTCCAATGTTGATGTCTCGAGTAAAGAATACATAAACATAAATCTCACGACGAACCGTAGAATCAAGTTTACCCGGCAAAACAAAAGCAACAACGGCTGGTAAGGGCATTTCCCGTGGAAGGGAAGATTCGGGATTCGAGTCTCGGACCTCCATAAAGTTTTCATCAGTCGGGAAGTTAAAAAAATAGCACACACCGACGCTGAGGGGAGTTTCGTGCAGGGAGACGTGGATGGTGTTTGCTGCTTTTATTGATTAAAACACTGCACTTTGAATAAGGCCCTTTAGTGGACGGCTACTTCGTTAAAACGAGCCTTACTGAGGCTCTTCAGCACATTTTAAGCACTTCCTATGTACCTACAATTATAATTTGACGTTGATACCTCCATCAAAATACTGTATGGCCTGAAGATGGCATAGGTGAAACCGGTAATAGTGAAGTGTAAAAGTTTGTGTGATCAAGACAGACCTGTGGCAACAAATCGTATTGCGCTGCGCATGCTTTCTGTGCTGTAGTATAGCAGATATATCTATGTACAGGATGTCCATAATTAAAGTTCCAGTCTAAAAACGCCATTGAAAGAGAACCACTGCACAGAATGGCGACAAATTTGAACAGCGTATTAGTGACACAGAGGGAAACGTCACGGAAAAAAAATTAACGAAAATTTGGCCACAAGATGGCGCTGTAGGCGTCAGAATATGCACACCAACAGACATGCGGCATACGGTTTTTCTCAGTTTGCAACAGAGACGCCCAACATGACTTATCTCCATGAAGGGTCGCGCGCTGCTGGTGAAGTCCTTTCACAAGAACAGTGGCTGTGCCTCAGTAGCCCTGTAGAAGTTCCGGATACTGAAGGATATGAAGCCATTGTTTCGATGTGTGCTAAGGGTCTGGAAGAAATGATTACAAAATTCGAAAACACAGGTTGTTTTGCAGAGCGATGTGAAAGAGGGAGGACAGTACTTGATTCGACGTTGTCGAAAATGTGGCCACAATATTGTAAGATATGTCGATTGCTTGTGTGCAGACATGCAGTGCACGGGAACTGCTCGAACGTTAGACATTCCTGTGAGCACGGTGCACAAAATACTACGAAACATCCTGTATTGCCGGTCGGAGTGGCCGTGCGGGTCTAGGCGCTGTAGTCTGGAGCCGGGCGACCGCTACGGTCGCAGGTTCGAATCTTGCCTCGGGCATGGATGTGTGTGATGTCCTTAGGTTAGTTAGGTTTAATTAGTTCTAAGTTCTAGGCGACTGATGACCTCAGAAGTTAAGTCGCATAGTGCTCAGAGCCATTTGAACCATCCTGTATTGCTATCCATGCCAAATCACCTTTGTTCAGGGGTTGGTTCCTGCTGACCAACCAGCAAGAAGATTTGTTATGGAATTTTTTGCTCACATAGAAGTGGAAAATGGATGGCCACGGACCATTCTGTGGACAGACGTAGCCCATTTCCATCTCCAAGAACAAGTCAATATGCAGAAGTGCAGAATATGGGCATCGGAATATCCGCACGCATATCAGCCGATACCATTTCAGTCTGCAAAGCTGTGGTGCAGGCGACGGCATCGTTTATCGTAGGCCGTATTCTTTCGAGGAGGTGAGCCCTGCGCGTTCTGTTGCCTGTACCGCACCAGTAACCTCATTTCATCTCTTTAACAGCATAGGTGTGTGCACAGGGTTATTTTTACGCATGATAGTTCTCCTCCGCACACCGCACAGCTAGTGAAGCCGCTGCTGTAGAGGCATTTCGGAAACGCGAGAATTATCAGCCGACATTTCCCTACAGTCTGGCCGTCTGAATCAACTAATATTAATCCATGAATGACTTCTGGCTGTAGGGTTATCTGGAAGATGTGTTCCGTGCTCCTATCACAAATGTAACTAACGGCATTTTGAACGTGACCCCCGAGACACTCTGATCTTCTGTGGAAGATGCTGTTTTCCGATTTCAACTTGTGGCAAAAAACGGTGGAAGGCACACTGAACATGTCTTGCGCCAGTCTCACGACAATTAGAAACCGATGTCATTTTGCTTTTCACGTGGCTTTTGACCTCAGTACAATTAAAAACCGATTTTTCCCATTCGATGTGGGTCGACCTTGCCTGACTAGCAGTGTCACAATTGCTGACTGCTGAACTTGTATACTCATGCACATTGAACAGTACGGATGGTGTAATGTGCAACTCAAACCACAGCCGTAGTATTCCGATTCATCTGTCACTTGTAGCCGACTCCATATACTTTAAGATGCTTACAGCGCCATCTATTGCTAAAATATTCCTAGTTTTCCGTTCCATGGCGTTTCGGTTCCCCCTGTATAATAATATCCTGTTCAAACTTGACGCCATGCTGAGCAGTGATTCTGTTTCTATACCGTTTTGAAATTGGAACTTGAATTATGGACACCCTGTATGGTCCAAGTTTCACCGAGCTGTTACTTGGCAGTGATACATCATTCGATAGTTATTTTAGTTCTTAAGTTTTGCACACCACTGTACTTATATTGCAAACCATTAAAACTGTAATGCCGTGAGGTTAGGATGCAACAAGCATCAAATTATCATGCCTGAATACGCAACTGATGAATAGCATTTCTGCGCAACATACAATGCCGTCCACATTCAGAGTATAAGGAAAGGATTTCTCATTCAAAAAACGCTTCTCTTGGATAGTTGTGAGAAGTCCATATTTTGTCTAGCGTAAGGAGTAACGCCTACCAACACGTGTCGTTCAACAGCGGCAGCACCGTGGCTTATCATTATTGCAGCTTATCGTTTCCAATACTGCTGCTCGCGTTGGTCAGGATGCCATGATTGTGATGCGAATTAGAATCGAGGGGTTCAGGAGCGCCATCCTCACTGGCACTGAGTTCTCAACGGCCCCACGCGGATAGCGCTCGAGAGGACAGACACTGTTCGCTCAACTGCAAAGGATCATACAGCCATGGCACTTACCATGAAAACCAAACCGACAGTGCGACGACGTATGGAGCATCACGGACTGCCAGTAGAGTGACCTCTGTTCTGGCTTCTCTTTGCGGAAGCAGACAAGCGCGCCGATATCTGTGCGCCCAACGACAACACTGAACTGAGTGACAGATGAGAAACTTCTGCGCACAGAATCACGATGGAAATATCCATGTGTGAAGTATCCGAGGAGAAATAACGTTGCCAGATTACATTCATCATCGTCACAGTATGGTGTAGCATTCGGTACACAATGCGATCACCGCTGGTTCGAATAGCCAGTAATTTCGACAGCATGCGCTACATTGTCGGTGGCTGTGACTTAGGTTAAAGATTTCCGTGACTTTATCTGTCAACAATATGATTCATGGCCGTATATTATTGCCTGTGGTGTCCTGAACTAGTGCCTATGGTGTCCTGAACTACCTCGACACAGATGGTGTTCGACTGTTGCCCTGGCGCGTTCTCCAGATCTCTCTTCCACTGCAAAGATCTTGTCATGGATTGACGAAAGACTGTCACTCCACCACTAGCTAGCTTCTGCTCCACCACTAGCTAGCCACTGCCACTGATTAACTCTTGCATACAGCTGAAGCAAGAATCTTCTTCTTTTGCCTTTGTCTCGCATCTACGTGGGTTGGCATGGTTCCTATTGGATCTGGCATGGCTAATTTAAGAGATGGCCGGATGCTCTTCCTGTTGCCATCACGTTAGACCCAGGTGTATGTACCCAACTGTCTGTGTGTAGTGTTATGAGAAAGAAGGCGAACGTTTTTCTAAACGCTGGCGTAGCTCCGGTATCTACCTGGTATTCACCTAGTCAAATGTAGAAAACTATCTAAAAGCGACATCCAGACTGACCGACACCCCGGTCTTTGTCGTTAATCCGCCAGGAGAATTCGGACCACCAGGTTCGGCGCACCTCCCATCCCGGAAGCGGCGCTTTAACACCCACGGCTATGCGGGCCAGTAAGGAGGAGGAGCAGGAATAACGTACCCCTGTCTTTCATAAAAACTTACTCCGACTCGACACGCATCCTTGTTAGTGCAAGAGACGGCAGCTCTGTGAATTGAGTTTCGCACCCCTTAAGCTCCCAAACGACCTACAAATTTAATTAAGTTTCCTTCCTACTGCACTGCATAGAAACAATAAACAAATTTTGTTATTTTCTACTCTTTCTCGTGTTGCTATTTTAATTGCAGCAGTGTAACGCGAAAACGCACCGCTATCGCATCGGGCACATACTTCACTTCACCAAGTAGCAATATGTTTTCACAGGCATATAGCAACGTAGCTCCCAAAATTTATGAAATAATTTCTACTGTTAAATTAGCACGACGCGTTTCAGCAACATGCTATCATCATCAAAATTGGTTCAAATGGTTCTGAGCACTATGGCACTTAACATCTGTGGTCATCAGTCCCCTAGAACTTAGAACTATTTAAATCTAACTAACCTAAGGACATCACACACATCCATGCCCGAGGCAGGATTCGAACCTGCGACCGTAGCGGTCACGCGGTTCCAGACTGAAGCGCCTGGAACCGCACGGCCACACCGGCCGGCTATCATCATCAGACGCGTTCCACTAACAAGTGAAATATATTAATCTGAAGAATGATCAAATTCATTTTCTGTGTGTGCCAGTGACACTACGTGTCGAAACAGAGTAATTTTTGTTGGAAATTGGACTGTGTGGCACACAGAGAGCAGTGACAGACATATCACAGCTTAACACTGCCACATAGCTACACAATCCAGTCACATTAATGTGGCCCCCTGTCAAAAACCTGAATAACCACATCTTCCAGCGCGTGCATGAGGAGAGTCCATGAGGTTCTGGAAGATATCGTCAGAGATGTGGATCCACTACAACCCCACTCCCAGGGCGAGCTGCGCTAAGTTTCTCGGTTGAGGATCCACGGCGCGAACAGCCCGATCAAGGTGGTTCCACAGATTCGGGTTGGGTATTAAACCGGACAATTTAGTGGCCAGAGGAGTGCGGTAAACCAATCCCAGTACTTTTAGAACCACGTACGTACACTACGAGCTGATGAGATGTTGCAGTTTCTTGCTGGTAAATGGCATTGTGCCGAGGAAAAACAGACTGCATGTAGTGGTGGCCTTGGTCCCCAAGGATAGATGTGTATTTGTGTTGATGCTCCCCAGACCATAACATCCCTGAGCCGTACACGGCTCATGTTCATCCCATTAATTGTTTGTCATCTTCTATTACGGTAGTGCCGCCTCGTTTTCTTATTCCATTTACTGGCGTCACTAACTTCCTGCCTTACTTGCCCGTGAGTGGCAGCAGCAGCGCGTATCGATAAGCGCACTGTCGTACCATCTCTGGAGCGACCCATAGTATTTTCGGGTCGTCACGTGTCGGGTAGTCAGTGAGTGGGAGACGCCCCAGCAGTGCAGTCGCGACGGAGCAGCAGTTGCGGACGGACCAGCAGTTCAGTCGGTCGGTTGGCGTGAAGCAGCAAGTAAGCCCCCGTCGCGCAGTGTCACAGGCTGGATCCGCTGGCGGCGTGCACGCGCGGTTGGAGTGTGAGGTGCTGCTTGCAAGTGCTACAAAGTTCGTCGCCAACCTATCTTGGACATCACTTCTTCATTTGACCCTGGTTGTCGCTTTTGGGACATTCCCGCGAGCAACAACGTGTGTGTATTTAAGTCGGCTAAGATTCCAGCCGTCTTCCTGTTAAATTTAACTTAATTTATTCCCTGTTACTGGAGTTCACCAGCGGTATCTTCTGCCTTGTGGCCATTGACGTTGTGGTTACCTGCCCTGGTCGTTGACGTAATTATAAGCAGTGTATTTTCCTCGTTGTGTTGTTGCTGCCCAGCGCGGCGTGTAGTTCGACAGCTGGGGTGTTGTTGGTCGTTGTGGGCGCCAATATTCTGTGTGTCGCGTACTGAAATCTTGTGGTCGTTTTGCTTGTTGCGTGGAGCGGAACTAATTTGGTTGATTGGTCGGTCGGCTGTATGTCGGTTGGGTTGCCTCCAGATTAAGAAGTCGTTGGACAGGCTGCCTGTCTCACCCAAACGGTTGTTCTTGGGTGAAACCTCCAGAAGAACCTTGTATTTCAATTTTGCTTGAGCCTTGTGTCTTGGATTTTGAATGTGGCCTACAGCCGTCTAAAGTTAATCAAAGGAGGTCGATTAAGGTTTTGAGTGTTGCAAATATTGTGGTAATATTGTGTATTGATAAATAAAGTTTGTATGTTGAATGCAACTGACAGGAGCTGATTTTGGCCCCTTTCCACAACGTAATCCGCTCTGTCCTGTTAGTACACGCATTTCAGTTCCCTCTTTGTTTTTTTCCACTTTTTTCACGCCGTGCAGTCCTTCGGCCGTCTTTTCGATGGAGCATAAAAAGTGATTCATCTTAAAAGCCCACCTGCCGTCACTCAGTGGACGTCCAACTGCGGTACTGGCCTGCAGACTCCAGCCTTCGTCGCCGATTAACACCAGACAGCATGGGTGCATGAACCAGGCGCCTGCTGCTGAGACCCATACTTCGCAACGGTCACAGAACAGTCGTTGACGAGACACTTTTGGTAGCTCCTTGGTTCATCCGAGCAGTCAGTTGATCAACAATTGCCCAATAGTTGCCGGCCGCTGTGGCAGAGCGGTTCTAGGCACTTCAGTCCGGAACCGCTGCTGCTACGGTCGCAGGTTCGAATCCCGCCTCGGGCATGGATGTGTGTGATGTCCTTAGGTTAGTTAGGTTTAAGTAGTTCTAAGTCTAGGGGACTGATGATCTCAGATGTTAAGTCCCAAAGTGCTTAGAGCCATTTGAAAAACAGTTGCACTTCTCTTCGCCCTCACACTTCTCTGCAGCCTTCATTCACCCCTGTCATGTATGGCCTGTGGTGCACCACAGTTGCCTCGGTGCCAAGTTTGGATAGAGCCATTTTGCCATGCGCGTTGTATCTCAACCACCACGGCGGCACATGAACATTTTATAATCTTAACCATTTCGTAAATGTTTCCATCCTTGGCCCGAAAGCCAATGTTCATGTCTTTTGGACATCAAATGAATCTCTCCATTTCCACATTATGACGAAGACTGCACTGTATTCCGCGCCCCCCGGCAAGCTTTACACACACTCCATTGCTAGTGCTGCCACCTGCCGCCTCTGAGTGACTATTACATGCTGACGTCGAACATAGGCGGTTGTCACATTAATGTGACTGGACCGTGTATGTTTGCATCATTACAAAGTGCCTCGAAAAGTGACTGAATCAGCAGAATTATTTCGTAAATTTACAATACATTCGCAGTCCTCAAAACATTCTATGTAACATGGATAAATATACGTTCGTCCCTTAGCTGTCAGTTGGAGGAGGTGGCAAGGTGGAAAGATATTTAGAGTTTCTTACAGATTTATTAACTTTCCAGCCAAACTCAGAATGTCAACCCGGTATTCACTTAATGGGGTACATGAAAGGAACCTCCACGAAGACTGCAATGAGAAAAGAACAAGAAATGAGCAGCAATCGGATGTACCCTGGGCAAAGTCAGAAGACGCTACGAAGCGTGCTGACGGCAGATCCTTTCACAACCGGTCTCCATTCAAATGGACTGCATTCCGACCGGTCTTTCTCAAGACCATTTGTTTTTATTTCCATAAACATCGAGAGATTTTCCCGAGAGAAAGAAGTTTTAGTAGCAAATGGCTCTGAGCACCATGGGACTAAACTTCTGAGGTCATCAGTCCCCTAGAACTTAGAACTACTTAAACTTAACTACCCTAAGGACACCACACACATCCATGCCCGAGGCAGGATTCAAATCTGCGACCGTAGCAGTCGCGTGGTTCCAGTGCCTAGAACCGCTCGGCCACCCCGGCCGAACTTTTAGTAGCAAATTTATGTCAAAATTATACAAGAGAGATTCTGTTAGTCCAGGAAACACACAGGGGAAGTACTAAAAACCGTCCAAGAATTTCTGGTATGGAATTAATACTGGAAAGGCCTCGCGCCAAATACGGCAGTGCCATCTTTGCCACACCTAAGTGAATATCACTTCAGCCTTACTGACTGAAGACAACACCATCGAGCTCCTCACAGTGCCAACTCCATTCTTCTGTGTAACATCGGTCTACAAACCACAGGATGCCAATTTCAGGATCAAAACACCAGCCAACTTCAACGATCAGGCAGTGAACTTTGTCATAGGCGATTTCAATTGCAGAAGCACATCATGGGGATACCCAGACACCGACACAAAAGGAACGGGTCTAGAAACATGGGCTGAGGCTCATGACCGCTGATCCATGACCCGAAGCTCCCACCTCCTTTTAACAGTGGCAGGTGGAAAAGAGGGTACAACCAAACAACATCTTTGTTTCTTCAAAGGTAGCTGTACAATGTATGAAGACTGTAGGAGAGCCCATCCCCCATACCCAACATAGACCTGTCATATGGACTGTGAATCCTGTAGTAGCGCCTGAAGAGGTAGCATTCAAGAGGAGGTTTAACTTCAAAAAGGCTGACTGGCAGAAGTTCAGAGAAGAGCTGGACTCAAAAATGATAAACATTCCACCGCAACCTGAAATGTACGAAACCTTCATCAAATACGTCCAACAAGTTTCGAGGAAAACTATTCCGAGAGGACGCGGAAGTCAGTATGTTCCAGGCATGTCCAGTGACGACAAACTGTTGTTATAAAGATACCAAACTCTCTACGAAAAGGATCCATTTGCAGAAGAAACGTTCCAAGCTGGTGAAATATTGCTGTAAGCCATTTCAGTAACTCGCAAGGCCAAGTAGATTAACCTGGTAGAGAACCTCGACATGAAGCTGAACAGTAGCCTGGAAACTGCTTAAACCTGAGTGGCGACCCTGTAAAATTACGAGACAATTTTACAAGTGTGACTTCTGATAAAGTGGCAACCTAGCTCCTGCAGAACGGCAAAATAAAAAGAAGGACGCCCAAAGAAGCTCTTCAGCGCGATCCAGAAACCGAGAATGATTTCCTTAGGGATCCCTTCTCCGTGGCTGAACTCGAAGCTGGCATCTCCAGTCTGAAGATGCATAAGGCTGCAGGTGTCGCTGGCCTTAGAGTTGAACAGAAAAATAAATTCAGTTGTAAGACGATGGGGTGGCTACTAGACCCTAAGCCTAATGAACACATGTGTCGCCAAGCTACACATCCGAAAATGTGGCGGAAGTCTAGAGTCATTGCAATACTTAAGCCTGGGAAGGAACCAAAAGATCCAAAAAAAATTCGACCTATCTCCGTTTTATGCCACACCTTCAAGATATGGTACTTAACGGAATCAGTGCCACCCTCGAAGTGAAGTTTATCCCACATCAAGCAGGATTTCGTGCTGGCAAATCACGCTGTAGTCCGGTCTTGAATCTAACACTGCACATCGAGTACGGTTTTGAGCGTGGTGAGATTACTGGAGCCGCTTTTGTTGACCTAACAGCTGCATACGACACCGTGAATCATAGGAAACTGTTAAAGAAAGTGTATGACCTTACTAAGGACTACCAACTAACAGCTCTTATTAGCACCTTTCTTCAGAACAGAAGACTCCAAGTTTCATTACAACGTAAGAGGAGCAGATGGCGAACGCAGAAGAACGGTCTGCCCCAAGCCAGTGTGCTTGCTCCAGCACTGTACAATATCTACACAAATGATCAGCAAATATAAGAAAGTACTAGGCTCTTCATCTATGCCGATGACACAGCAGTAGCTGTTCAGAGGCCAACCTTTAAAGAAGGAGAGGGAAAACGGCAAGTGAGCGCCTTCCACTTACGAAACAGGGAAGAGCAGCAAAAGCTGGACATCACATGGTGAGGAGAGCAACTGAAACATTGTCCAACAGCAGTCTACCTTGGTGTCACACTGGACAGGACACTAACGTACAGACAGCAATGTCCAAACGTGAAACAGAAAGTCATTGCTCGAAATGGGATACTTAACAAGTGGATTCGCAGTAGCTGGGGAGCCAACCCGCACCTCCTAAGGACTTCTGCACTTGCACTTTGTGTATCAGCCGCTGAATATGCTGCTCCTGTGTGGAACGCCTCAGCTCATGCTAAGCAAGTCGATATCGCGGTCAACCGTACTGCAAGGATCATCTCAGGATGCTTGGAGCCAACACCAGTGCAGAAATTGTATCCGATTGTTGGAATAGCCCCACCCAATATCCGGAGGGCCACTGCTGCAGATAACACAAGAACAAAGCAGGAGAGTGACTGCCGACATCCTCTGTATGGTCATCAGGAAGCAAGATCCCACCTTAAATCCTGCAAGAGTTTCCTCACTAGGAGCGCGCCACTGGAGGGAGCACCAGAGCCAATTCGTCATGCAACATGGTAGAGCTCACTGCCCGTAGACGTATCATCAAAAGAAGAACTAGCTCCTGGCGCAAACCTACAATACCCTGTATGGAGGTCCCCCAACCGCCTAAGAGTGGGCGTCCTCCGATGCAAGACCAACCTGGAGAAATGGGGAATCTTTCCAGCGAGCGCAGACACCTCTTGCGACTACGGGGCTGAAAAAGATCCAAGCAACCTACTTATATGCCCCCTCCTGGACAACCCGTGCACAATACAAGATGTTTACGAAGGAAATGACAAAGCTGTTGCAGCTGCTATTTTTTGGAAATGTTGACCGGATACGGAAATGAAATGAATGACTTAGTGGAATACGTGAAACTACCTAAAAACCACATCCAGGCTGGCCGGCACATTGAGCCTCATTGTTAATCCACTGGGCGAATTCGATAGGGGCCCGTGCACCTCCTCATCCCTGAAGGAGCATGTTAACACGCGCGGCTATCTGGGCGAATTAATAGGCAGATCTTAGATCCTAAAATCTAATGCGTAATCAGTGTACTGTTTCGAGCTTCAAAACCAAACGATGATTACACGAAATAAATTTAAAAAGTGTAATAAGTCAAGTGTGTGTCTCTTGCAGTGTTATCGCTTCCCCCTTCGAGCGCATTGAGTTTCAACCAGCGTCGCCTTCAAAGAATTCGAACCAGCAGCCTCGTCGGTAAGGCACCTCATTCACAGCAGACAGGCGTCGGGTTCCGGAGAAGCCCGAGGAGACGTACCCTTCGCGTTGTCGGGTGTGGACAGGTGTTGGAGGTACTTGCCGAACGTTCCCGCGGCGCAAGAAATGTCCGGTAGCCCGCAAATCTGCAGGCCGGAGAGCTTTGTGGGTGCGGGCGGGAAGCAATCAATTTGGGCAGCGCGCTTTGTGCGCCAGCGGCAGCGGCGGACTGCCCGATACATCAAGCGCGCTTCTTTGCCGGGCAGTCGCCGATGGCGTGCTCCATTGTGGACGCGCCACAAAAAGCCAGCCCTCATTACACCCGCCGCCGCAAAAAAAAACTGCCGGCCCCCGGTCAGCCGCGGACAAAGACGTCAGCCGGGAATTCCACCCGCGCCTCGCTCCTAAAAAGCCCGAAATAGATGGCCCGCTTTGTGCCGTACTTTCCGGGGCGCACGAATCGTGGAAACCCATTACGAAAAAGGGAGAACGTTTATCTACCCTTGTCGGACAGGAGGAAAAGAATCGATGGGCAGATTTACGTCCGGCAGAAATCTGCCCCATTCACAGGTCCAGCGAACTAAAGAAACATTTTCTATGAAGCTCAAAATAAATGACGAGAAAGGGTCGCTGCTTTATTAAAAACGGTCAGTGTACACTAACATCTCGCAAAACATAACTTGCAACAGGAAACTACATGTGCACTCCTTAACGGTTCAGTCAGTCCAGTACAAAGTCCACTCAAAATCAATTACTATTCAGAAAGTTTTGCGATCTCCAGATCACACTAATGCCCTTAGTTTTTCTGATACTAATTCATATCATTAGATATGGGCCGAAATAACAAAGTTACTGATAGCTAGTTGTTTACAGGACGGTTACCATAGCGACAGGACGAGTTTGGGCACAACTTTTACGGTTCCGTATCACAATAGGTAAGAACGGAACCCTTATAGAATCACTTCGTTGTCCGCCTGTCTGTCTATCTGTTCCAGTGTCAAAAACCCGTTTCCTCAGGAACGGGTAGAGTATGAAGTTGAAATTTATGTCACATATTAACGTCTACGGTCCCTTGGAGGTGAAAAAAATTGAAGCTTCTAAGTCAATGCAATCAAAAGATACGGCCATTTCATTCACATATTTTATACTCGCAAAGCCACTCATCAAAACCTACAGGAACCTCCCGTTGACCTAAAATAAGGATATGTGGCTTTAGGATTCACAGGCCAAACAAAGTAAAAAAATCCGAATATTGTAAATTTGTAAATATACCACACGAAAAAAATAATTTTGTCATTTGTTATCGGACTGTCTGTCGTTGTGTTACGACCTTTTTTTTCTCAGGCACTGGTAGACGTTTATCTTGCCTGTGTAGGTACCAGTAACAGGCACAAATCGTAGGGATTCTCAATTCACGGAAAATATGAACTATCTGTATACGTAATTTAAGTTTGTACAAAACCCGCAGTGCGCGAGACCTACTCACACTTAACCGGATTTTTAGTTTAGTCTTGTGTATAGTTGTCATGTCGCTCGCTACCTCAGTTCCGGACAACTGCGTTCTGCAACACAATTGTTGTACAAGCTTTGTTTCTTAGTGCGGTATTTTTCTTTTACCGAATGTGTGAAACCAACTGTTAAATTGCTCTGAAAATGAACTACATGAAAGTTATTGCGGATCGCCTACATACCTTCATGAGTGATGTCTTCCCCACGGCGATGGCATTTTCCAGCAGGATAATAGTTCGTGTAACAAGACCAGAATCGTACTGACGTGGTCTAAGAAGCATGGCAGTGAACTCACGTTGCCATCTTGGCCACCAAATTCGTCTGCTATTAGCCCTATGGAACACATTTTGGACGTTGTTGGGAACCAACTCCACGGCCACAAACCACTGGCCCGTGATTTACGAGAATTGCGTAATCTCTGCGTGAACATCTGGTGCCACATACCACTGAAAACCTACCAACGTCTTGTCGAGTTCAAGCCACACACAGCCGTTGCTGTTTTGCGTTCCAGGGGTGGACCAGCACGTTAATATGCCATGTTTTGGTTCATCAGTGCATAAACAAACGCACACAGTAAACATATCTTTCTACTGACAAACACACACACACAGAGAGAGAGAGACACAGACGCGCGCACACACACACCCGCACGTGAAGTAAATTACGTTTAGCCTGTCCTCAACAAAAAGGATGGTTGAAAGAAGCTCCGTCGTAAGCTGCATTGAGAGGTACCTTCTTTAATTGCTTGATGGTGACTAGTTTCCGTCACCCGTGTCTATTTTCAAGCCATCTGTATCGCAAGTGTGACAATACAGGCGATAGGCTATGTAAAAGAACTCACCCTGCGGTGATGATCATAGCGGCACTGAGTCCGACTCAGCAACAGTAAATAGACCACATAGGTCGGACATTAGAGAATGTCCGTTCTCTGTTGTCTGTTTACTGAGACATTAGAGAATGTCCGTCCTATGCTGTCTATTGACTGCTGTTGGGTCGGCCATAGTGCCGCTTTGATCATCACTGCAGGGGCAGTTTTTGTACGTAGGGTACGTATCGCCTGTCTTGTCACACTTACAATACGGATGGTTTCAAAATGGGCACAGGTGTACGAAACTAGTCGCCATCAAGAAATAAAAAAACACTTCTCAGTGCAACTTATGTCGGAACTGCAACCATTTATTTCAATTATTAAACAAGTTGCGGACCTATTTTTCACCTGCAGTACACTGCAATTTCGTAAAAAAGGATAGTAGCGTATAAAGAAACATTAGAGGATAATTCTGCTTTTAACTATTCAGGACACATTACTACGTGTGGCCAAGGGATGCTTCGCTTCGGGTACCGCTAACAACCAACTGGGATAGTTTTTGTCCGCTGATTAAATTTAAGTTTAATGGGAAGATCGGTTTAGTTTCCGTCCAACGTTTTGTGTCCATTGTGATGTTAAACAAAGTCACCATACGTACCTGATACGAGAGCAACAATGTACATAAGACTGCTACGAATGTAGCACACATCAAATATTGATATGTAGCGAGAAAAGCAGTGGAGATTGAACGGGTTTCCTGAGAGCACACTCGCCGATGAAGACTTCTCCAACTCACAGACGACGAGTTGATGCCTGTTTTCGCGTAGCCGTTGTACCTAAGTACAGCACTGTTTGAGAAATACAGCTTTTTCATTTTCGTAAGCAATATATCGGTATCAGCAATATCAAAAGTCTTGACATGTTTGATGCTGTCGGTAACTTCGATTAACGAGCTGTGCTCTCGTGCTTTCGAATGCATGCTTGATATTTAACGCTGATGTTATAAGTTGTAAGGTAGTGTATCGGCTGTAAATGAACAGTGTACACAGCCCGCCGGTGTGGCCGTGCGGTTCTAGGCGCTTCAGTCTGTAACCGCGTGACCGCTACGGTCGCAGGTTCGAATCCTGCCTCGGGCATGGATGTGTGTGATGTCCTTAGGTTAGTTAGGTTTAAGTAGTTCTAAGTTCTAGGGGACTGATGACCACAGATGTTAAGTCCCATAGTGCTCAGAACTATTTGAACCATTTGAACAGTGTACACAAAGGCTTTTGATATCGTGGGCAAGTATATTGACATGCGTACAGTCGCCTGGTGATTCCGGGTTACCATTTTTACTTATTGACAGAACTAAGCTCAGCAAATCCTAGTTTTACATGAGATATTGTTGGCTGCATACGGATGCACGTCAAATGTCTACGTTTCCTGCACGAGCTTAAAAAAGCGTAACCATCTATAAAAACACAGTTAGGTACGATCTACTGAATAGCCTCTTTGGACCATACATAGTTATCGAACCATATGATGATGCTACCAGAAGTACACTCCTGGAAATGGAAAAAAAGAACACATTGACACCGGTGTGTCAGACCCACCATACTTGCTCCGGACACTGCGAGAGGGCTGTACAAGCAATGATCACACGCACGGCACAGCGGACACACCAGGAACCGCGGTGTTGGCCGTCGAATGGCGCTAGCTGCGCAGCATTTGTGCACCGCCGCCGTCAGTGTCAGCCGGTTTGCCGTGGCATACGGAGCTCCATCGCAGTCTTTAACACTGGTAGCATGCCGCGACAGCGTGGACGTGAACCGTATGTGCAGTTGACGGACTTTGAGCGAGGGCGTATAGTGGGCATGCGGGAGGCCGGGTGGACGTACCGCCGAATTGCTCAACACGTGGGGCGTGAGGTCTCCACAGTACATCGATGTTGTCGCCAGTGGTCGGCGGAAGGTGCACGTGCCCGTCGACCTGGGACCGGACCGCAGCGACGCACGGATGCACGCCAAGACCGTAGGATCCTATGCAGTGCCGTAGGGGACCGCACCGCCACTTCCCAGCAAATTAGGGACACTGTTGCTCCTGGGGTATCGGCGAGGACCATTCCCAACCGTCTCCATGTAGCTGGGCTACGGTCTCGCACACCGTTAGGCCGTCTTCCGCTCACGCCCCAACATCGTGCAGCCCGCCTCCAGTGGTGTAGCGACAGGCGTGAATGGAGGGACGAATGGAGACGTGTCGTCTTCAGCGATGAGAGTCGCTTCTGCCTTGGTGCCAATGATGGCCGTATGCGTGTTTGGCGCCGTGCAGGTGAGCGCCACAATCAGGACTGCATACGACCGAGGCACACAGGGCCAACACCCGGCATCATGGTGTGGGGAGCGATCTCCTACACTGGCCGTACACCACTGGTGATCGTCGATGGGACACTGAATAGTGCACGGTACATCCAAACCGTCATCGAACCCATCGTTCTACCATTCCTAGACCGGCAAGGGAACTTGCTGTTCCAACAGGACAATGCACGTCCGCATGTATCCCGTGCCACCCAACGTGCTCTAGAAGGTGTAAGTCAACTACCCTGGCCAGCAAGATCTCCGGATCTGTCCCCCATTGAGCATGTTTGGGACTGGATGAAGCGTCGTCTCACGCGGTCTGCACGTCCAGCACGAACGCTGGTCCAACTGAGGCGCCAGGTGGAAATGGCATGGCAAGCCGTTCCACAGGACTACATCCAGCATCTCTACGATCGTCTCCATGGGAGAATAGCAGCCTGCATTGCTGCGAAAGGTGGATATACACTGTACTAGTGCCGACATTGTGCATGCTCTGTTGCCTGTGTCTATGTGCCTGTGGTTCTGTCAGTGTGATCATGTGATGTATCTGACCCCAGGAATGTGTCAATAAAGTTTCCCCTTCCTGGGACAATCAATTCACGGTGTTCTTATTTCAATTTCCAGGAGTGTATGACGTCCGATGATACCGAAATAACGTTTTCGATAAATAATGACACACTGTTATATGACTTTTACAACGCAAAAGGTTTTGCTGGCGGTACCGAAATCGTTTATAGACCTGCTCCAAACACTGAGACGTTGCCATAGTGACATATACTAAACCGTGTTCAATGACTAGCTGTGGGAGACTGAAAGTTTTCTTTTCTTTTTTTTTTTTCTTTAATTTACTGGCTTTAGGGACGTTCTCATACAACCATTTCAATAGTGGAATGTCAATTATGACGATACGAACGGCAGGACAACGTAACACCCAGACCCCGAGTGGAGGAAATCTACGACTCGTCCGGGAATCGAATGTAGGGCCCTTCCGTTAGGAGTCCATCCGCTTAGCTACAGCGGTGGACGTACCAGATATCTTCTTCCGCCGTCCGGCCTATGAAGTATATAATCTGAAACGTTCTGAAAAGTGGATGTTATGACCTGACGATACTACAATCGTCTGGTACAACTGTGGGTTCTTTGATTGCCCTGGAAGGTGGTGCAGTAGAACTACAACATATGAAATATTAGTTGGCTTTACTACAAGAATGATAAGAAGATTTACTTAACTTTATACAATCCATTGGCACAGGAATACGCCTTGAATATGAAAAAATGGCTCTGAGCACTATGGGACTTAACTTCTGAGGTCATCAGTCCCCTAGAACTTAGAACTACTTAAACCTAACTATCCTAAGGACATCACACACATCCATGCCCGAGGCAGGATTCGAACCTGCGACCGTAGCGGTCGCGCGGTTCCAGACTGTAGCGCCTAGAACCGCTCGGCCACCCCGGCCGGCTTTGAATATGAAAGCATCACTTGGTGCACCCCTTTACTAAACTTTTTTCTTGAAGTGCAAAGTGCAGAATGACAGTCCAACCCCAGACATGAGTAAACAAGTGTTCTAACTAGATGATGATGTCTGCTTCATCGGAGGCCACGAACTTGGGAGGGGGGGGGGGGGGGAGGGGGGATGGTGAGGATGTCTTTGCCAGCGCCCCCATTAGTCGTTGCGGTATGCAGCGAGGCATCGCTATCTTCTGTGGTACCGATGCAAGTTTTCGACTTTTGCTATGGAACGGCGAATTATAGACGATGACACAGCGGAAGTGTAGGCCTATAAAGTGGTTCAAATGGTTCAAATGGCTCTGAGCACTATGGGACTTAACATCTATGGTCATCAGTCCCCTAGAACTTAGAACTACTTAAACCTAACTAACCTAAGGACATCACACAACACCCAGTCATCACGAGGCAGAGAAAATCCCTGACCCCGCCGGGAATCGAACCCGGGAACCCGGGTGCGGGAAGCGAGAACGCTACCGCACGACCACGAGCTGCGGACCCTATACAGTGGATCAGAGTAGCAAAGTGATTGCTACCACAGATAGGTAAGGATGCATTAACGGTGTCGGCGGTTTCCACGTGATGTGTAGGTGTTGGTAACAAAGGGATGAGTCAGGGGAAGAGATGATGGCCAGTCTTGAGTCAGATGCAGATAGGCAATGACACTGTGTTTCTTCATTTGTTTGTCTTCATAAACGAATGTCAGCAATTTAAGCTGTGTTACTGCGGAAACAGCAAAGTATTCCGGACAAACAAGAAAGTGAATGAAATTTCTGTTACTTTCACTAGCAGCAACTTAAGTGGTGCTATTAGTTTCATGCATAACCCCATCCCTGAAAATCGTGACATATTTAAAAAAAAAAAACAGCGAAGTATTTCTGACAAGCAAGCCAGTATGAATGTGATTTAAGCTGTTCCTGCATAACCATATCGTCGTTACACTCGCAGCGATTTAAGCTGTACGGTTTCCTAATGTCCCCACCAGCCTGCGTCCAGGCGCGGTACATGGTTTGAGTACTAGCTGCTCGCCTGCACGACGGTGAATCCGGACGCGACCATCGACCAGGTGTAACAACAAACATGATTCATCCGTCCAGGTGCACACGTTCCTATTGATCTACATTCAGCTCTCATGAACCCCAGCCTACTGAAATAGTAACTAACGATGTAGTTTAGTTAACTTGGGTGCAAGTAGGGGTTTGCTCTGGAGGCCCATACTGAACAATGAGCACTGAACTGAGTGGTCTGAAACACCTGTGCCTGCTCCAGCACTGTACTGTTATCAGATCTGCCATTATCAGCACCTGCCGTTCTTTACAGAGTGGGCAAGCTTTCGATCTCCGCGTTCTGTGATGAGGTGTGGACGTGCAAGATCTTGTCGCCTACTCGTACTTTCACCGCCTTACATCATATTCCACAGATGCTCATGACAGTAGTACGAGAACAGCCGATCAGCTTCGCCGATTTTGGTATGCTCGTTCACAGGCGCCGGGTCGCAATAGTTGCCCCTTGTCAAAGTTGCTAGGTCGGTGGTTTTCCATATTTGCAGCCTGTGTTGTTGCTAAAATGATCCCCCATTCTCGTATGTTCTGCTCATATACGAGGGCTATTCGAAAGTGAGGAATGATCGGTCGCGAAATGGAAACCACTGTGAAATATCCGGCGAGGCTTTTCACAGACGTTTTGGTCAGTGTCTCTAGTATGCCCGTCGATCGCATCAAGACGCTGTTTTCAGTTGTGAGCCATTGTGGGCGAGTAAAGGTGCCTAGAATAACTATGTCTCCCGCCAAGTAGGAGGGCCCACTGAGAGGCTTAATGAATGCAGCCCACCTAACACAACTGTCTTAAGTCAGAGGGACGACTATGTAGAAAAGTACCTGGAAGGTGTAGCTTAATGTGCAAGGAAAACAGTTTTCCATTTCGCGACCGATCGTTCCTTACTTTCCGAACAACCTTCTTACTTTCCTTATCACGTCACTTGCTCGCATCACCTCCATGCGAAGTTCAATATTGCGATGGACAATAGTCGTGGATGTTTTGGTTCTTCAGTGTATATGAGTTCAGTGGATCAGAAAATCGTCTTGTTAATGTTCATCTGGTTATAGACTATGGAGCATATGCTTGTTTTGTGTGAGGTCTCTGTATCGCAGTTCCCTTTACAGCAAGCAGATGTCTGTTATGCTCCTAATTATTTTCATTTCTATTGTTCTAGCTGATCTTCAGACTTTTTATAGTTTGTATTTTATCCCTTACTTATTATCTCCAGGAAACAAAAGTGAAGCTTGGAAAAGGGAGAGAAACTTGAAACTTTGTGACAGGACTGAAGACGCCCCAGCAGATAGAATTAAATACATCACTGTTAATGGCGTGAAATTAGTAAGATCTAAACGTAATTTTGGGGATATGGGGCTGTTACTGTTCGCAATACATTCTAAACTGTGGTAGATAATAGCGGAAGCTTCATGAAGCTATTCGTGTATGATACTGCTACATACAGGGAAGTTACAGGGCCAGAAAAATATAACGAAATACAGGAAGACTATAGAGAATCCATGCGTGGCCTAAGGACTGACATCTGACCTACATATAAGGGACAGTCAAGTAAAAACGAGATAGATGGAGAAAGTAAGTAAACTGTTGATTATTTCAAACGAAATCGCCGTAACTGTTGACACATTTATCCCACTGTGAGACAAGACGTTTAAAGCATACATGGGAAAACGTTTGCGGTTGCCTACGGAAAGGAAATCTCATGGAGAGAGATAGGGACTGAACGGAGGATGTGTAAGGGCTTCTCAGCGAAACTTGTGCAGCGTTGTCGAAACAGCCTTGGCAGTATGTGGGCAGACAGTATCCTGTAACAGCATGATGCTGTCCGACATTCCTGGGCGTTGGGACTTGATGGCGCTCTTCACCTTTTGCAAGGTGCATTTATTTCGGCGTCGTATTCCAGAAAGTAGGCCCTTGCAGTCAAAGAAAAAAGTCATCGTGACTTGCCAGAGCTGATGTATCTTTCTCTTCGACCATGTTGCAGACGTTTCACAGGGAAACCCACACACGTCCTCCATACAGACCTGCTCTCTCCCCAAGCAGTTTTCATATTTTTGGTTCCCTGAAGAAAGATTCGTGGACGTCGATTTACTTCGGACGAAGAGGTGCGCGCTTAGGTACAATCAGGGCTCCACTGGCAAACAAACAGTTTTCCATGAAGGCACTGACCGTCTTTGTCATTGTGGAATGAATGTATTAATAGTTATGGCGATTACTTCTGAAAGGGTAAACAGTTTCCTTACTTATTTTCCATCGTCTCGTTTTCATTTAATTGTCGCTTATAATTTTAACACGTTCAGCATAATTTTGAACAGTGAAACTCAAAGCTGTAAAGTAATTCATTTCCCTGCAAAATTTTCTAATTTGTTTTAAAAGTTGTTTCCTCAGTGCAGATATGTTTTCTCCGATACAGCGCTGACGGCAGTACCAGTTCAAGATATATTTTTCGCTCTTGGTGTTTAACGAACCGTCTACATTGGAAATACGTGCTGCATTCGAGTAGGTCCTGGGACGAACAAGGGAGCAGAATAGTAAGTGAGCTTCCCTTTCTGTAGTCTGGCGATGGGAAAGAACAAAAACCTAAGACAAAACCATAAAAAATGAAATCGACTTCGGATACTCGGTATGCTACAGTGTAAAGGCCTGTAACAATCCCGCTAGGAGAATGTTGTTAGGCAGATAACGTAATAACAGCCGTATGACTCGTTACTTGTCAAAGCTTCAGTGAATAATTAGCACTGATGTAAATGTATATATCCAGATTCTCTATATCTGGTTCTCAGTTACTTTCTGAGCTATACATCCTATTTCGTGTAGATGACTACAATGAGCGCGTGCGAATTATAGTATGCTTAGACTATGAGGACGGGTATGAAAGAGTTGAAGCATAAACGATTCACGAGCAATAAAAACAACAGCTGCGAATTTTCTTCCGCTTCCATCAGGTGCAGTTTCCAGTACTATCACAGGATACTGGTGAAGGAAACATATTGATTCCTGTCTGCAGGCTTTCGTTGTTGTTACCATTGAAGGTAAACGTCTTGTGGGAGATCCAGGCAGAGAGGGCTCGAAACGTTGAGTTTAGAAAATACGTATGAATAGGAATACGAAGCGGCCAAGTCACCTAGAAGAGTTTACATTCTATTTGATTCAAGTGTGCCAATCTTTATTCTATCTTGCCACAGTCCGCCCCGATAGCTGAGTGGTTCACGGATGTGCAACGGGCAGCAGCGGATAACTACCGACGCATATTGAAGCTGATGCGGACAATGGTGCTGTTACAGAAATTAAGAGCGTTGGATATGATTCAGAGGGTGACCTATGTTAACGTATACCTAGCACCGAGACTCACTCACGTAGCGCATGTCCTGCCTTTAACGCGCACAATGGCATCACGGATACAAGCAACTTTCGGAACTTGCGTGAGTGTGGGACACCTGTTTAAGATCCGATACACAACTCTTACGGTACCACCTGGAGAGGGTGCACTTGGTCTGGTAAACATATATGAAAATGCACGGGCGTTATTCGTCAGTACGATTTTACGACAGTGGCGCGGTCAATTTCGCAATATTTCGGGTGCGTTGGCCGATGTACTAGCACCCACTTCAATGCTGCCCCCAGCCAATGTGGGCCATATTTCACCGAAGATGTCACATTTCAAGTTAGCTGTGTCAGAGAATCCTTCCCAACAACACGACTACCGACGAGGCGAGATGTATACCAACTCTTACTGCACCAGTGCCCCAGGAATACCCTGGAAAAGAAGTACCCAGACAAGAACTGGCGACAGATATGGCGCGTTGTACGGAACGTTTACCTCCCAACGCCGGTACGCTCAACATGGTATGTGGTGGTAAATGGTTCGCAACGAACCAACGAAGAAACGCGATTAATTTGGCAGACACTCCCCTATGTTTAGGCTGCGTAACAGTGGACACTGATGAACATCGTTTAGCATGTAGTGGGACGGCTCCGGTGTGGCACTTGGCACGACAGATATTGGCTTTCCTGTTACGCACCGCCCCTCACACAATTTCATCAGACACACTCCCCCCCCCCCAAGAATCTTATTTTCCGGCCCAAAAAACCAATGCAGTGACGTGGGTACGGGGAATGGTTGTGGGCTACGTCTATAACGAATCGGAAAAGGACAAAATGGATTTTTGGCATTTTCTCCTGGATGGACACACGAAGCTGCAACAGCATAACAAATATAGGCAAGACTTCGCTAATTACCTGCGACTTACATTTACCGACCCGCCGGCCAGATGGGCGTGTGACGGGTGAGAGATGAGATAGACGAAGAAGCCGAGATAGACATGGATCACTCTTACGGACCTTTAGTTAATTTCGCGACGACCCAGTCTTACACCAACGTCTGGAGAACGGGTCGATAGATTGCTCTCTTGCTCTACGGAACGTCGGGACGTGAGCAGATGTCGCCCCCGACACGAATTTCATTTCATTGCTAGAGGAGCATGTTTCTTTTGTATTTGTACTATCGGGGATACCTTCATGTTCTTTTCATTTGGACATTTTCAGTTTTATTCATTTCCTTACTTACTTAATTTTCTAATTAGCCACTATCTGTCAACATTTGGACCTTGCAGACACTATTTATGCGGTAGTATAACGAAATGTATGTCAGCAAAGGTTGTAAGTCTGACATTGGAAAAAATAAAATAAAAAATTGCTTTGAAGTCTCAGTCTGAGCTTCAAACCACCTTTACCCCACTTTTTCTTACTTTAAAACATTTAATTAAAAAAAAAAGTGGTTGGCGTGGCGATCTGTCACGCCAAGGGGGTCCGCAGCTCGTGGTCGTGCGGTAGCGTTCTCGCTTCCCGCGCCCGGATTCGATTCCCGGCGGGGTCAGGGATTTTCTCTGCCTCGTGATGACTGGGTGTTGTGTGATGTCCTTAGGTTAGTTAGGTTTAAGTAGTTCTAAGTTCTAGGGAACTGATGACCATAGATGTTAAGTCCCATAGTGCTCAGAGCCATTTGAACCATTTGAATGCCAAGGGGCCCGGGTTCGGTTCCCGGCTGGGTCGGAGATTTTCTCCGCTCAGAGTCTGGGTGTTGTGTTGTCCTCATTATCATTTCATCATCATCAGTGGAAGGCAAAGGGAAACCATCATTGGAATCACTTCCGTAGACGCTCCTGCGGTGGACCTCTCTGACGAGACTTACCCCCACGACAAGACCTGCCGTAAGGCAGAACACAAAGTTTTTTATCTTTCCACAGCTGCATAACCTGCACAATGCTCCAAACGTTCATTAAATGTGCGTCTCATCTGATGATGAGTTGCTAGACGAATCTAAACCGATCAAAGAAAATAAAAACTGAAGCATCACAAAACCAACTGGTTTTAGCTATTCCTGAAAATCTTTATTTAAAAACATTTTTTCAAAACAATATTTTTTTTTTTAAATTTCCCATTTCTCTGAATCACTCTGTACACGGTGCCAAATTTCAACGATAACGCTTTTCTCCACTACCCGCAATCAAGCATCTATCTGTAGGTCGAGCTGAGACAGTTGGTAATTTAGAATCGTTTCTCCCACTGTGAATGGAGCATTAGGCCCTTGTGTTTCCAGCGGTGCTCAGAAGCTTAGGTTGTTTGCCTGGAGCGGTGCAGGGAGCGAGAAGTAGCCCCCGGTTCCAGGAAAAGCTGCCGTCGCAGCGGGAAGCCGTGCCCCCAGTCCCTCCCCTGCCCCCGCGCCGTTTTTCTGTGGCAAAGTTCCCGTTCAGGCCGGCGCCGCGCCGAAACATTCCAGACGTCTCGTAAATTCGTGGCGGTCGGCCTTTTTACCCCCGTGCTTCGTTTTCACAGCTGAGGGTGACCAGTAGCTCGCCCTTTGTCCGACACCCCCGTGTGTCCTAGATGGCCACCCAGCGGGACTACCGCTCCCGGGAAAGGGGAATCAGCCCCCGCGTTTGGGCGACGCCTCTTCCAGTGGCAGATCTTAAATATAGCTCCGGAAGTTCAGGTACGGACGTAAAACCCATGACGGACCCCACATGGCACCACTTATCACGTTTATCTGCGACTCAGATTACAGAAGGCGAAAATCAGCTTTTGGAAACTTAGTTTCGCTACCGTTTCTCTGTTAGTACAGAATCTATTTTGCCATTTTTATTTATTTATAAAAAAAGAAAAAGAAATTATTAATTCCCAAGTTCACCGTGTATGTCAGTGAACTCGTGAGGAGGAAGAGATGTGATTATGTAGTTTTTCCGGCGTACATGTTGATGCTCTTCACGCGTATGTAGCCGGATTTCATCCTTCTGACAACTGGTATTTCGACGGTCCAACTGAATACCATCTTCAGGGGCATTGCAAGTGCGCAATCACGCCAGAACTGAGATAAAATCAGATAACGGTAGCTCGTTTATATCCCAGAAACAGGCTGTAGCGTGTGCGCGTGAAACGGAAGGGCTGCCCCCTGTGAAGCGAAGAATTGCAGTGCTGCCGGCATAGAAACTAACAAAAGGGAAGAATCGCAATTTAAGGTGCAGCCGGTCGAAAGCCACACCGTTGTTGTTTTATCTAATAAAATAGGATTCCACATCTTGCTTAGAGGAAAACATTTATATCTATAAATGTCATCGAAGGATTCCTTAAGTCCACAATCCCAGTAACGGGAAGCCGGAACAATAATTTGCGTCTCATTAAAGACGTATTATGCATCATTGAGACCATGTTTAGCGACGGCAGATTTTTCAAACAGGAGCAAATACAGGGTGGCGCACGAAATGTGTTACCAACTGTTTCTTTTACAATTTACGACGCACATTAGATGTCCCACTGGGATCTCTACAGCAGTACCAGCAGTGCTTGGAATAACAAATGAGTTACGAAATGACGTGTAATTCACGATACTGCCGCTAGGAGACTAGTAAGCAGCAACGGCTGACAATGGAAGACTGACGGCACAGCAACGATCGGCAATTGTCCTTTTTCATGAATCGAAAAGCCTTGTTGTGACTCAGAGGCGTTTTCGACAACAGTTTAACACACGATGGGTCCCCTGCAAGAAGACCATCCACAGGTTGTACGATAAATTTGTACAGGAAGGAACTGTATTGGAAGCGAAGCGACCTCGGCCTAAGCCTGTTTGTTCGCCGGAGAAAATTGAAGTGGTACGAGTTGCTGTACAGAGAAGTCCCGGGAAATCGTGTAGAAAGGCAGCAGTGCAACTGGGAATATCCAGACGCTCCGTTCAGCGCATTCCTAAAAGTGACCTCCATATGTACCCATACAAGATGACCTGTGCACAGAAGCTCACTGAAGAACACAAGCAGCAGAGACAACTGTTTGCTCAGTGGGCGGAGGATAGGGAAGAAACTCTCAACAACGTTTGGTTTTCAGACGAGGCGCATTTTCATTTATACGGTGTGGTTAACAAACAAATTTTCGCTTTTGGGCCACTGAAAACCCACAAGTGCTTCATGAACGACAACATTACGCTCCAAGGATTACAGCGTGGGCAGCAATTTCCAGTCACGGACTTATTGGAACCTTTTTCTTTGAAGAAACTGTGGACAGCGAGCATTATTTGAGCATGCTTCATTCCACGGCTTCTTGCTACTGCCTTGCCCTTCAACACGCAGTGGTTCACGCAAGATGGAGCAAGGCCACATACTACAAACACTGTGTTGGAGTTTTTACACGAGCATTTCGACATGCTGATCATTTCACTCAGGTTTCCAGGTCGCTTCAGTGACAGACAAAATTGGCCCCCCAATAGTCCAGAACTCAACCCATGTTACTTTTTTCTTTGGGGCTACCTAAAGGAAAAAATTTTCCCGAAACGTCCACGTGATTTAATGGGGCTCAGAAGACTTAATCTTAAAGCTTGCAGTGAAATTACGGAAGACATGTGCCGTAGGGTAATCACTAACTTCAGTGTTCGTTTGAAGGAAGTTAGGAAACGAAATGGTGGACATATTGAGCATGTGCTGAGTTCGTACAAATCTCCATGCACGGCTCTTCATTGTAGTATATGTTCCTTTCAGATTGTATTGACAATGAAGTTTATATTCAAAAACTAAATGGTAACACATTTCCTGCGCCACCCTGTATGTGTCTGTTGATGTTCCCTAAAATGGTCACGAATTGTACGAATAGTTTGTCCAATACAAGCCTTTCCGCAATGACAGGGAAGCACACGCAGCAGACTGTTCCCGGGGTGCAAAGGAGCCGTCGCATCTGATGTTACCTCAGTTCTGGCGTGGTTGTGCACCTGCAATCTCAGCTGAAGATCGTGCCAGCTGGACCATCGAAATATCGTGTCGTCAGGACGACGAAATCCGGCTGCGCACTCGTAAGGGGCATCAGGAAGAAGAAATATTTAAAAAAACTTAGCCACTTTAATTAATGCGTTTAAAATTGTCTTATTACATCAATCAACATCATGCGTATAAGGGGAAAAAAAAGTGTGAAACGGTCACTAACGGAACTCGACTGTACTCGCAACGTTTTGAGGACTTGGAATGGCTAAGAAAATACCGAGTGAGTTAAGTCACATAATTAATTATGTGCGCAGAATTAGCGATTGTTTTATCACTTGCCACTGTTTTTGCTACGAAATGGCTGGGTATAGCGGTTTATGAAGTAGCCTGCTATGCAGGGTAAACGGTCCATGACAAGTAGTTGCATTTTGCTGATTCCGCGAATGTGTCGTCAGACTTCAATCTAATAAACATAAACTATGCTTCTCTGCAATTGAATAAAAGAAATGATAACTTCCCGATCGGTCCAATATCTCTACTTTTTCCCCCCTCCACACAAAATTACATCGCCTAGATTAACCACAGATTTAAAGAGCAAATAGTACAATTACAGTTGACTGAATTACAGAACAGAGTTTACATGAAATGAAAATCGATTATGAGAGCGGAGTTCTGGCGGCCAAATCCACATTTCTAGAGTCGATATTGAATTGCTTACACGGTTAACCAGAAATTGTGTTGAGATATCGATTAACGGATAACTGGCTTTGAGAGCAAGTAGTGTCTAACGAATTTAACTGGCGAATACTTTTATAAACCACATATAATAAAGCAGTACAACGTTACTCTAGTAAACTTTACGATTCCAATGAAGAAAACAGTCGGGCAAATAGAGGCAGCTGAACACTGAAATACCTGACGGTAGACAGTAAATGGTAACATGCTGAGTAATTTTTGCAACTGTTGTCACTTGATGGAGCTCTCTATGCTAAACTATCCTGAGTAAATCACTACATCTCTCCATAACTGCAGCATCTACCTCCCGTGGAATCTGTTTACTGTAGTGAAGACATAGCATCCCTGTACAACTTTTACCGCCCACACTCCCCCCCCCCCCTACACCACAAAATTAATCATCCTTTAATGTCTCAGGATGGGTCTTAGCGACCTATCACATTTTTTAGTCAATTGTACTATAAATTTCATTTCTCACCGATAAGATTCAGTATTTATTCATTATTTATCAGCTTTAATCACCTAATCTTTAGCATTGTTCTGTAGGAACAAAAATGAAAATGCTTCTGTTGTCATCTTGTCTGCACTGCTTAGGGTTCACATCTCACTTCCATATAAAGCTACACTACAAATAAACCTTTTTGGAAAATTCCTAACACTTAAATTTATTTTTTCAGAATCTTTTCATTTTATATCCTCTTTTCTGCCCAAATTCCGAAACTTCGACATTTCTTTTGATTTTATTTCCTAATCTTATATCTTCAACACCGCCTGATTTAATTTGGCTGCACTCCATTTTCTTTGTTTTACTCTTATTGATGTTCTTGTATAACCTCTTTTAAAGATGCTATCCGTCCCGTTCACCAATCTTCCAAGCCATACGTTGTATCTGAGAAAATTACATAGTCGGCAAGCAGAGAAAATTACATAGTCGGCAAGCACTGAAGTTCCTATTTTCTCTGAACATTAATTATTTTTTCAAATTCTCCTAAATGTCCTTTACTGTTTGCTCGATATACAGACTGTATAACATGGGACTCTACAATCCCGTCTCACTTCTGAACTATGCATCTCTTTCATGTCCTGCATGTCAGCACACCTGCCGGCCGCTGTGGCCGAGCGGTTCTAGACGCTTCAGTCTGTAACCGCGCGACTGCTACAGTCGCAAGTTCGAATCCTGCTTGGGCATGGATGTGTGTGATGTCCTTAGGTTAGTTAGGTTTAAGTAGTTCAAAGTCTAGGGGACAGATGACCTCAGATGTTAAGTCCCATAGTGCTTAGAGCCATTTGAACAATCTGCACAGCTTGTAAATTACTTTCGCTCGCTACATATCATCCCAACCAACTTTGAAATTTTAAAGTGTGTATTCCAGTCCACATTATCAAAGCATTTCCTAATTCTACGAACGACGTGAATGTGGGTTTGATTATCTTCAACTTATGCTGCAAGACGGTCAGTATTGCCTCACGCGTTTCTATATTTCTCCGGAATCCAAACTGATCTTTAACCAGTTCAGATACTCACGGCCTTTTCAATATTCTACAGGTAATTCATGCTAGTATTTTCCAGCTGAGTAGACCACGTGCGACAGGAATGCGTCTGTAGGTCGTCACATAATCTACAATAGTACAGTATGCGCCATTCTAAAAATATCGTTAATGTGACATCGAACAATGACACTCGTCACAGTAACATTAACAATGAAGTCTACCGGTGGTGCAACATTTTTCAGACGGACAATACCACTGACCAAAGACAGCCGCGGGGCAGAAAGAGGGCGACGGAATTGACTGCGTCCCTCATCCCCGCATATCCACTCGCTGGGATTCTTCTGAGCTGTGTGCTGCAGACGTTACTAGCATGCTTTCACCTGTGCTTTCCCGCGGTCATTTGTCTAAACAACTTGCTTCCTAAGACGAAGCGACTAACAATTACAGTGAGTTGTGTACAAGAGGTACCAAAGATACCTCAAGTACGATCCTCTCCAGTGGACTCTGTTCTCTCCTTGGAGGGAATCGAAGCCCCATCATTACCCGCCCACTTGACTGTGGTATGCGTGTCAGCGTTGGGTCTAGGCGTCCTGCCCAAGGATGACTTTGGGTGCTGTACCGATCCCTCTAACTAACAAGTTCATGTGCTGTCTTTCACTGAAACTGAAACTGAGTCAGTGGGACTCTCTTCGCGTGTTTTCGGAAAACCTGCTGTGTCCTGTGCCAAGAGGAGGCAACACAAAAGGCTAGCGGTCTATTAATCGCCAGCAGTTCGAACAGAGGGCGTATAAAGGCATCCCTTAAGACAATGACAATAAAAGATGGGAAGCAACACCAGATACATTCAGCGTGTATGCCTAGAAGCCTCATTCAGCATGTTGAAAAGGCTTTTCCGGTAGCCACTGAGGGTGAAGGATACAAGCAACTACAGATTGTAGGGCACGCTGGAATAAATGATGCCTGTTGTCTGGGCTGCGAGGTCATACTTTGATCGTTCCAGCCTTGCTCATGCAGTTTCAACGGAGCTCTCAATCTGCAATACAGTCCCAGAACTGATCGTGGCCCGCTGGTTTTTGTTCGAGTGCAAGGCTTGAACCAGAGACTCCGACGGTTCTGTGAAAAGCTAGGTTGTGACCTCCTAGAATTGCGGCGTAAGCTCGAGAGTTGTAGGGTCCCTCTAAAGACGTCAGTTGTGCACTACACATCAGGAGCATCTGCCCAAATAGCTGACTGTGTGTGGGGTGCACATAAGGGTTTATTTTATTATTACTAGGCGACTCTCCATACAATCTAGATAACGATAGCTGCGCAGGTAGGTTAGAAAATTTAAAAAGGGAAACGGATAGGTTGAAGTTAGATAGAATAGGCATTCGTGAAGTTCGGTGTCAAGAGCAGTTGCGGGGTGGATTTGTGTTTAACGTCCTCTCGACAACGAGGTCATTAGAGACGGAGCACAAGCTCGAATTAGGAAAGGACTATGAAGGAAATCGGCCGTGCCATTTCAGAGGAACCATCCCAGTATTTTCCTTAAGTGACTTCGGGAAACCACGAAAACCTAAATCAGGATGGTCGGAAGCGGATTTGAACCATCGTCCTCCTGAATGCGAGTCCAGTGTCAAGAGGAACAGATCTTCTCACCAGGTGAGTACAGGTTTACAAACAAAAACCAGATATAGATATGCAGAAGTAGGTCTAATAATGAATAATAAAATAGGAACGTGGGTAAGCTACTACAAACACCATAATGAACGGATTACGTAGCCGGGATAGACACGAAGCCAACACCCTTCACGGTAGCACAAGTTTAAAAGCCAACTAGCTGGCAGATGATTGAAAGATTGAGAGAATGTACGATGAGATAAAAGGTGGTTAAGTGAGAGTAAAATTTAGTTGTGATGTGGGACTGGAATTCGATAATAGGAAAAGGAAGAGAAGGAAAAATAGTACGTGAATATGGATTGGGGGAAACCAATGAAAGAGGAAGCCTCCTGGTTAAATTCTGCGTAGAGCATAATTTAATCATCGCTAACGCCTGGTTTAGGAATAGTGAAAGAAGGTTGTATACGTGGAAAAGACCTGGAGACACCGGAAGGTTTCAGATTGATTATATAATAGTAAGACGGAGATTTTTAACAAGATTTTAATCTGGGCAGATGTGGACTCACCACAATTTACTGGTAATGAACCGTAGACTAAAACTGAAGAAATTGGAAACGTAATGGAAGTTAAGGCGATAGGACCCGCGTAAGTTGACAGAATCAGAGATTATTGACGATTTCGGATGGAGCATCAGGCAACGATTGACTGAAACAGGGGAAAGAAGTGGAAGACGAATTGGTAGCTTTGAGAGATGAAATGGTGAAGGCAGCAGAGGACCAGATAGGGAAAAAGACTGTTCACTACGGTAGTACAATGATGACAGAGTGGGGAGTGAGCACTGTCCGGGAGGGAATGCCCTTAGCATCACATGGCTTATTCGCGTACATTCCGATATCCTGGTTTCACTTTTTTTTATCCTTGTGTAACCCCTTTGCGAGATACTAATCATTCGGTTCAACCAATCTCTTTGCCGTCTCAGACAAAATTACAACACCATTGGCAGACCTTCAAGTTTTTCTTTGTTCTTTCCAAACTTCAATTCTTTTTCCAAATTTCTTCTTGCGTTCGTTTATTGCCCGCTATGTGTTCAGATTTAATAACAGATCGGCAGATTACGTACGTGTCTCGCTCTCTTAGCAGTTACAGCCTCACTTTCACGTCCTTCGACCTTTCATAACAGGAGTCTGCTTTCTGTACAGTAAAAGGTGAGAACTTTGCACACCTGGTACTTTATCCACGATAACTTCAAAATTTCAAACCGTGTACGATGATAGTTACTCAGTCCGTGCCATTATTGGCTTTGGGGTTACCTGAAGCCGCAAGTGTATCGTGATCGACCGACATCTCTAGGGATGCTGAAAGACAAATCCGACGCCAATGCCTCACCATAACTCCGGACATGCTTTACAGTGCTGTTCACAACATTATTCCTCGACTACAGCTATTGTTGAGGAATGATGGTGGACATATTGAGCATTTCCTGCAAAGAACATCATTATTGCTATTCTGATCAGATGAAGCGCCATCTGTCGGACATTTTTTGAACGTTTGTATTTTTTTGGTTCTAATAAAACCCCATGTCATTCCAAACATGTGTGTCAATTTGTACCTATCTGTCTACATTATTCCGTAATTTATTCAGTTTTCAAATTTATACTGACTTTTTGATCACCCGGTATATTAGCCAGGTCAATCCACATTACTTCCTTAGCCATCTGGAACGGCCAGATACTTCTGCAACATTTTCCCTGAAAGACGAGTCGATTAAACGATATAATCTCTGGATTGTGAAAGTCACGGTACGTTAAAACCAGCCGTGACAAAACTATTCCATCTGTTTCGCAAGATAATTTTACATGAGATATGCAAATTGACTTCAAATATTAAAAATAATATGATAATGACAATACTAAATAAGGCAAATATTGACAGATGTATCACCTAACCATCAGTTAAGTATTACTAGTGGCCCGCTCCGGCTTCGCACATGTAGCACAAAAGTATCTACGACCCGACGACAATATGTCCAGATATACACAAATCTTCCTCGTGAATCAGGCTATGAGGGAAAATCGTATCTCTACGACATCAGGCAGTACGCGAGGAGGGGACATTAGAATATATGTACAGAGTCTGGTGAAGCTTCGTTGCTCTCTGGAGTTAAGTCGGCTGTAACTTTACTAGTTTCCCACTAGATATAGCCTTCTCTCTTGCTGGCGTGGTAGGTCCAATCGTTACTATGAGATGTCACTCCAAACGCTAATTAAATATGAATATATAACAATACATACATCATAAACTCGTTACTACTATAGAGAATAAATAACATCCACAAACCTTCCTGGTGAATCAGCCTATGTATTAGTAGAAACCGTATCAAAATCCTTAATTTACGTCCTGAGATTAGCCATAAAAGCAGACAGAAAAACGCGTCGTACACTTTATATTATGTGGTAGCTGCTGCCCTCGAATGTTTCCAGAGGAAAGTTTGAGAAGAAACTCAATCAGACGGCAGTGTAAATTGTATTCAGTTCCTTTTCTTCGTGTTCTTTTTTCTCCATCTCTCTTTTTCTTCCGATTTTTTCCTCTGTGGATTTACCATTCTCTCCGTTTCTCATTTGGGTAAAATAAAGCTTGTATGCCGTCACGAAAAGCCTACATTTTTACCTCAGCACTGTCGTTTGTTTCAAAGCACTGTATTTCAAAGTTTTTACATTAAACTTTGTGAACATTTTTAGCCCAAAGTAAATAAATTATTTTTCTTAAATATGATTTTTATTCTATAACAGACATATATCATTAACAGTCCCTTATCGCAACAAACGGTTCGTGTATGTTTAGCTCGGTAAAATGGGTTTTGGGATAACTTAAAAGGGCGAACTGAATGATGAGTCCCACTGGTTTCGTTTCTTATAAAATAATATTTGTTGCTACCAGTCGCAATTTTCCTTTGGTTATTCTGTGCTCGACGCTCTTCGGGAAATAATATTCATTACCAAGGGCGTTTTTCCTTGAATTGTGACATTTCTAGGTGTGATGGCGCCTGAACTATAATATAAATTTTGCCTGTTCGTAATTCTCTAAAGGCGTCAGAATAATGCAGTCGCTTTCACGACAGAACGTATCACACCTAGAAAGTTATTAATGCACAAAAAAGCGCACTCGATAATGGAAATTATTTCTCGAAATGCATCGTGCATAAAATAAATAAAAACAAAGTTGTGCTCGGCAGCAGCAAATATTATTTTACAACAAACAAAACCATTGTTTTACAGTCGCATTCTCGTCACTTATAGTGGATGAAATTTAAAAAAGAGGCAAATCTCACTTAACTGAGCACGTTATCCCCTTCAGAATTCAAATGTATAGATAGCCCAAAATTAGTAGGGCTGAGCTGAGCACTTACAACTAAACTTTTTTTTCTACAGAAAGCTTTTTAGGTTGTGCTGATCTGACGATATCATTAAACCAATCTTCCTAAAGCAGTCAGGTTGAATAACGCTTAAGAAGAAATTAGGAGTTTGGTAGGATAATATTGTCCTTAAAAATTGCTTATTAATGTTGTGGGGAGAAAACCATTATTTCTTGCACTTATTATTAAGCAATCGTATTTTTGGTATATCAAAAGTTAAAATGAACGGATTTTTATACTCCAACATAAGTTATTATTCGGAAATCGTTACTAAAAATACATTCGTTTGTATTATGTTTACTGTAAAAAGTATTTAAAATACAGTTTGCACATTCTAAGTACATTCGTGCCACGGCTTCATGCTCTTCGGGTACGAGAAATCATTCCGTATTTGAAAAGCACACCAGACGCTATCAGCTTACAGATATTTTCTTTTTTTTCTGTAGGATACTGAGGACATACCTGTGTCTCTGATGGACTTCAGCACTGCAGTACTCTTTAATGAAAAACCCACATTTATTTGAAACAGGAAATGAAAAAAAACTTTTCCTTACAGCTTTAAATTGGAATTTTTAACACATTCATTATCCCCAACGAACATCCTGAAACCGACCTTCGTAATATTCGCCATTTTAATTCAGCCTTGATGGTTTACTAAAAACGCATTGTACCAGAAATGATCTGACATACTATCTTCAAGAAAAGAGTCTGTACAGCAAGTCTGAGATACCACCGGTTAAGACATCTATGTTAATATGTATATATACTTCCCAGGTCACAACACAGTGCGTGACAGAGAGCGCTTCTTTGCAATTTACATGATTTTCTTCTCTAATTTGTACGCGTATCGACCAAGGTAAAAAGGTTTGTCTACATGGCGTAATCTCTGTGCACGAGATATACAATGGCGGGAGAAGAATGGATGCACAGCCCTCCTTCAACACAGGTTCTAACACAGGTTCTAAGTTTATCCAAAAGGGTTTTGCGACAAGCTGTTAGAAACCTAGTAGCGTGACTGAATGCGTTCGATGTCGGTTGTCACGCCTATTTGGCAAGCGCTCAGAACAAGGGAAAAGTATAACTGGTCACAAGAGCATCTTATATGCACTTCCTTTACAAATGCGCCGCACTTTCTCAGAGCCCTTCCAACAAATGTAAGTCTTCCATTCGCCTTCCCTCGTGCTCATTTCACGAATTCGTCTTGTTTCAATACATTGTTAGGATTACCACCAAATATTTAAACAATGTTACGTGCTCCGGACGTTACCTACTAAGCTTGTAATCAGATACTACCGGGTTTTTCAACTTTGCCCATAGGCTAGGGTGACCAAACGTCACCGGGACCAAACGTGACCGGGATTGTCCCGGTTTTCATCCCTGTGTTCCGGTGTCCCGAAAATTTGTTTCGGGACGCTCAAAAGTCCCGGAATTCAGTTTTTAAATACATTTCGTGAAACTTTTCAAATTTTTGGGATTTCGCTATTAAAGGAAATACAACACAATAAATTAATATACACTCCTGGAAATGGAAAAAAGAACACATTGACACCGGTGTGTCAGACCCACCATACTTGCTCCGGACACTGCGAGAGGGCTGTACAAGCAATGATCACACGCACGGCACAGCGGACACACCAGGAACCGCGGTGTTGGCCGTCGAATGGCGCTAGCTGCGCAGCATTTGTGCACCGCCGCCGTCAGTGTCAGCCAGTTTGCCGTGGCATACGGAGCTCCATCGCAGTCTTTAACACTGGTAGCATGCCGCGACAGCGTGGACGTGAAGCGTATGTGCAGTTGACGGACTTTGAGCGAGGGCGTATAGTGGGCATGCGGGAGGCCGGGTGGACGTACCGCCGAATTGCTCAACACGTGGGGCGTGAGGTCTCCACAGTACATCGATGTTGTCGCCAGTGGTCGGCGGAAGGTGCACGTGCCCGTCGACCTGGGACCGGGCCGCAGCGACGCATGGATGCACGCCAAGACCGTAGGATCCTACGCAGTGCCGTAGGGGACCGCACCGCCACTTCCCAGCAAATTAGGGACACTGTTGCTCCTGGGGTATCGGCGAGGACCATTCGCAACCGTCTCCATGAAGCTGGGCTACGGTCCCGCACACCGTTAGGCCGTCTTCCGCTCACGCCCCAACATCGTGCAGCCCGCCTCCAGTGGTGTCGCGACAGGCGTGAATGGAGGGACGAATGGAGACGTGTCGTCTTCAGCGATGAGAGTCGCTTCTGCCTTGGTGCCAATGATGGTCGTATGCGTGTTTGGCGCCGTGCAGGTGAGCGCCACAATCAGGACTGCATACGACCGAGGCACACAGGGCCAACACCCTGCATCATGGTGTGGGGAGCGATCTCCTACACTGGCCGTACACCACTGGTGATCGTCGAGGGGACACTGAATAGTGCACGGTACATCCAAACCGTCATCGAACCCATCGTTCTACCATTCCTAGACCGGCAAGGGAACTTGCTGTTCCAACAGGACAATGCACGTCCGCATGTATCCCGTGCCACCCAACGTGCTCTAGAAGGTGTAAGTCAACTACCCTGGCCAGCAAGATCTCCGGATCTGTCCCCCATTGAGCATGTTTGGGACTGGATGAAGCGTCGTCTCACGCGGTCTGCAAGTCCAGCACGAACGCTGGTCCAACTGAGGCGCCAGGTGGAAATGGCATGGCAAGCCGTTCCACAGGACTACATCCAGCATCTCTACGATCGTCTCCATGGGAGAATAGCAGCCTGCATTGCTGCGAAAGGTGGATATACACTGTACTAGTGCCGACATTGTGCATGCTCTGTTGCCTGTGTCTATGTGCCTGTGGTTCTGTCAGTGTGATCATGTGATGTATCTGACCCCAGGAATGTGTCAATAAAGTTTCCCCTTCCTGGGACAATGAATTCACGGTGTTCTTATTTCAATTTCCAGGAGTGTATTTTAGCTTATTTGTCTAAAACCTCCATTGTCCCATACTAGTAATCACAGTATCAGTATTGATACACTCAGGCAATAATTTACTTTGAGCGGTACTTTGGCCAATAAGTAGTAAGTTGTATTATTGTAACAGAGCTATGAAACCGTCCGATTGTCGCACCAATTACACACTCATTGTCAGAACAGTGTAGTAGTTGATGTTTTGTCAGACAAACTGCAATAGTTTTTTCTCATATTAGTGGTATTATTGCTGCAGTACTGTGAAACGCAATGCCGAAACGTGCCTGAAATTTCATTAAGAAAGGTCGTTTTGATTACGAAGCAGAGTGTTCCGTATGTAACTGTTTTATTAGTATAGGTCATGGTGGACGTACCGACATAGTTGATCACATCAGGTCAAACAAACTCATTAACAGATACAGTGCACCGAGCTGCAGTAAAACTCTACAAAATTATTTTGTGAAACATCAGTTAAGTGAAGAGACGAAAGTTCGAGCAGCCGAGCTTACACTAGCCTACCACACGGTAAAACATCACCAAACTTATAGATCTAGTGATTGTACTAATAAGCTTAACAGCATTATGTTTGATGATTCTTCCATTGGAAAAAAGTTTAGTTCAGCAAGAACTAAAGTGTCAGCCTTAGTGAAAGGAGTTATTGCTCCCCAGAGTGTAAAGGAAAGCCTTGAATACATCAAAAAGTCTTCTTTCTACGGGATATCCACTGATGCCAGCAATCATAAGGCCACTACAATATTTCCATTTGTTGTTCAGTTTTTCGATATTAATCAGGGAATTCAGACCAAACTTTTGAAGGTGAGTTCCCTACCTAATGAAACATCTGACGAAATTTTAAGATTTTGTATGAATACTATCGAAATGTTTGATCTTGAGAAAAATAAATGTGTGGCATTTTGTGGAGACAACACCAACACAAACTTTGGTGGTTTAAAAAGACAAGGCAAATGCAACGTATTTACCAAATTAAAGGCAACATTGCATGAAAACATTGAAGGCATAGGGTGCCCTGCACATGTTTTACACAATAGTGTGCAGACATCTGCTGACAGTTTAAGCTGTGATTTTGAAACTATCGTCATGAAGGTATACTCACACTTTTACATATATACTGTTAGAACAGAGAGGCTTAAGGAGTTCTGTGATCATGTGGGAACTGAATATATGAATGTAATGTGTCACTCGAAAATTCGCTGGTTATCACTGTTTCCAGCAGTTGAAAGAGTAATCCGCCTGTTTGAACCGTTAAAAGATTTTTTCCTAAATGAAGACAAAGCCCCCAAAATATTGGTTCAGTTTTTCAGTAACCCTTTAAGTGAAGCCTACTTATGGTTCAGTCACAGTCAGCTTAGCACTTTGCAGCATGGGATAAAGGAAACTGAGGGAAGCATGAAAAGTGTAATAGAGGTAAATGATGTTTTGAAAAATACTCTGGAAACTGTTACTAAGAGGAGAGAACAGCAGTTCCTTTCTTTTAATGTTAAATCTGTCCTTAAAAGAGCGTAAGTATCAGACGCATTGGAAAGGAGTTTTAGAGAAGAAGTTAACAAGTTTTATGACCAGAATGAGATTTTCACTCTGCAGCGGAGTGTGCGCTGATATGAAACTTCCTGGCAGATTAAAACTGTGTGCCCGACCGAGACTCGAACTCGGGACCTTTGCCTTTCGCGGGCAAGTGCTCTACCAACTGAGCTACCGAAGCACGACTCACGCCCGGTACTCACAGCTGTACTTCTGCCAGTATCTCGTCTCCTACATTCCAAACTTTACAGAATGTTTTCGAAACAGGAATAACGGAGTTGGATGAAGACTGAACGTGCCACAGGTCGTACAGCACGACAGTGTCATCAAGATCTTCAAGAGACGTGGGGGGAATCGGCATTGCCGTACAGAACAGTGACACATTGGGTAAATGCCTTCAACGAAGGTCGGCAAACTGTGGCAGACATGCATCGGGCTGGTCGTCCTAGCGTCTCTGAAGATGACGTGCATGCTGTTGCCGCGTTAGTGGACAGTAATCGAGGCCATACGATTCGTGAGCTCGCCCACGAATCCGGATTAGCGCATACGACTGCGTTTCGTATCCTGAAGGAACGCCTGGACATGCGAAAAAATGCATCACGATGGGTTCCGCATGACTTGACGTAAATGCAGAAATGGATGCGTTACGACGCTGCTCAGACGCACTTGGAGCGCTATGAGCGCGAAGGAGAGGCTTTCTTACGCCGTATCGTAACACTTGATGAGACATGGACCACATCGTACGAGCCAAAACTGAAACACCAAACCAATGAATGGCGTCATTATGGATCGCCGCGAAAGTCGAAAGTACGTCAGAGCCCCAGTATGGAGAAAGTTATGGTTATTCTCGCTTACGACTGTGATGGTGTTACCCTAACGCATTACGTTACTCCACAGCAGACCGTCAATGCACAGTATTATTGTTCGTTTTTGGAGCATCACCTACGACCAGCTTTGCGAAAGAAGCGGCGACACTTCCTGCGCAACCCACCCATCATTTTGCACGACAATGGCGCGCGGTTTAGGGCGTTTTGGCACGGTTCGCGCAGCTCCCCCCGTCGGAGATTCGAGTCCTCCCTCAGGCATGGGTGGATGTGTTGTCCTTAGCGTAAGTGAGCTTAAGTTAGATTAAGTAGTGTGTAGGCTTAGGGACCGATGACCTCAGCAGTTTGGTCCCATAAGATCTTACCACAAATTTCCAAATTTGCACGACAATGCGAGGGCGCATACAGCGCAAAGCTGTGGCTGCTCTGTTAGGTCGATGGGACTGGGACGTACTGCACCATCCACCATACTCCCTGGACTTAAGTCATTGTGATTTGATTTGATTCCGAAGATGAAGGAACCACTTCGTGGCATTCGCTTCAGAACTGTTCCAGAGACAGACAGTACACCGCTCCATTCGCACCATCAACAGTAAGGCTCTGCTAACGGTATACTACGCCTTCCACATCACTGGCAACGGGTTCTACACAACGCTCGTGACTGTTTTGAAGGACAGTAACAAGTGCAAACATGTAACTCTATTGTATCGGTTGAGAATAAATAGTTACCACTATTTAAGTTCTAATCCTCGTATATTCTGATTTAAATTAGCCTGCAGGCATCTGCCAGAGCCCTCCACTCTTCGCAGCGATAGACGATCGCTTAAATCTACTAAAATAAATCAAGTAGAAAAAACTGAAATTCACATGACTTATAGACCCCTATAGTGTCTCTAAACAAGTAAAAACTCTGTTCTTGATTTTCATTAGGACCGAGTTCTGTTGATTTTTTTTAATGGATGATGTTTTCTCGTCCGAGAAACAGCATCATATTTCTATATTTCGAAAACTGTCGAACTCCCTTAAAAAGTTTTGTTTTCGTTGCTACTGCACTGCTTAAGATACCTAATTCTTTAATGTATGTTTATTTTTAATATATATAATATATAAATATATGGGTGTACCCAGCGAGGGGCAGGGGGGGGGGGGAGGAGGGCAGCTGCCCCCCCTAGAAGATATTCGCAGTTTTTCACTAGTTTACTGTTTTATTTAATAAGAAATGCTGCAAGTTTTCTCGGATTGTACAAGTGCATTCTTGTATTTAAAATGTTTATTAAAAGCAGTGCTGTATGTTGTCTCGAGTCCTTGTATCCTGCGACTAGTATGATCTGCCCCCCCCCCCCCCCCCCAAGTTCAGATCCTGGGTACGCTCTTGTATGTATGTAATATATAAAGGGAATGCATTGTCATCAAGATACTCAAAATGTACCTTTCCGATTTACTTCAATTTCTTACACGTTACTGTAATTAATGTTTTTGCACAGACTATATGCATAACATATACAGGGTGTCCCAAAACAATGTATACACTCTTTGAAACAGGAATATCTCTTTCATTAAAGGAGACAGAAATACAATTGTTATGGTTAATAATTTAGAAGGCGGTGAAAAACGTAACAATGCTTTCTTTTGTTTCAGAATTGTCAGTAAACATGGCGTTATCGTTTGAACAACGGAAATGGGTGCTAAAGTGTTACTGGAAAACAGAGAACGTGAGTGCGGTACGCCGACGTTGGAGAGCTGAATTTGGAACACCACCACCGACAAGAGTAACAATTACGAGAATCAGAGATAAGTTTGAAGTCGAAGGAACGGTGCACGATATGAAGAAGGAACATAGCGGAGAAAAGAGAAGTTCAACAGACAATGAAAGTGTTGATGCAGTAATCCAAGCATACACACGATCCCCGAAGAAATCTGTGAGGCAATGCTCTCGTGAGACTGGGATCTGCAGAAACAGTGTACATAGAATATTGGGGTCTCAGAACTTTAAGCCTTACATTCCAAGACTTCTCCATGCTGTTAGCGAGGATGATCCTGATAGGCGAAGCGAATTTTGTGAGTGGTTCATTAACAGACGTGAAGAAGAGCGTTTCCAAGGTAGAATTCTTTGGTCAGATGAAGTGACGTTTAAACTTGACGGAACAATTAACCGCCACTCTTGCGTGTACTGGGAGAATCCATACGTAACCGAGCAAAGGCATGTTAATCTACCAGGAGCAACAGTCTGGTGTGGTCTGTCACCTATAGGGTTAATCGGGACGTACTTCTTTGACAACACTGTCACGGGCGACTCGTACTTGAAAATGTTGGAAATGATAACTCCTGGTCTTAGCGTTGTGTTTGGAAATGAAAATTATTGCTTTCAACAGGATGGGGCGCCAACTCACTTTCACCTGGATGTGAGGGCATTTCTCAATCGTAAATTCCTTGCGAGATGAGTAGGACGGAGAGGGAGTATGGAGAATCCCGCTCTATCTCCAGATTTAACTCCTCTAGACTTCTTTCTTTGGAGTACTCTCAAGAACACAGTTTACGCTGCGAGACCACACACACTGGATGATCTTAGAGAGCAAATTGAGCAAGCCTGTGACGCTATTCCGTTGGAAACAATAAAGTTCGCGTGTCGCTCAATCGTAAGTCATTGTCGACGGTGAATTGCGATGGACGGACACCAGTTTGAACATTTACCATCTTACATCGGACCATGAGGGACCTAACACCACTAAAATTGTATGTCTAACCCCTTTCATTAAAGAGATGTTCAGTTGAGTGTTTACACTATTTTGGGACACCCTGTACATGTAATGAAACGTTGTTAGCGACAGGAAAGTTTTCGAGAATAAGATTTTCACTCTGTGCGGAGTGTGCGCTGATATGAAACTTCCTGGCAGATTAAAACTGTGTGCCGGACCGAGAGTCGAACTCAGACCTGTCGCTAAGCCATGTCTCCGCAATATCCTTTCTTCCAGGAGTGCTAGTTCTGCAAGGTTCGCAGGACAGCTTCTGTGAAGTTTGGAAAGTAGGAGACGAGGTATTGGCGGAAGTAAAGCTGTGAGGACGGGGCGTGAGTCGTGCTTGGGTAGCTCAAATTGTAGAGCACCTGCCCACGAAAGGCATAGGTCCCGAGTTGGAGCCTAGATCCGGCACACTGTTTTAATCTGCCAGGAAGTTTCAGGAAAGTTGTATTCACTGTTTATTGGTTTATGATTAGAATACTACTACAGGATCTGAATTTGCAATAACAATAAGCAAGGCTCAAGGTCAGAGAGAAGAGGGAAGAAGGGATGGACAAAGGGGTGAGAAGAAATGGATATAGAAAACGGGAAGGAGAATATGGACACAGAAAGCGGGGAGGAGGTGATGGACTAAGACAGGGGATAGAGAGAGGGAGAGGGAGGGGACGGGAAGAAGAGATGGACAGAGAGAGGGGGGTGATGGATGGGCAGATGGGGGAGGAGGATGAGATGGACAAGGAAATGGGGATGGGGAGATGGACAGAGAGAGGGGAGAAAGGAGATTAGGATGAATATCCAATGCCCATACATGTTAGAAATGCGTGCTTTCTCTTCTCTTTCTTTACCATTTAAGCAAAAAGAGTCACAGTAAAACGTGGCCGTGTACAGCTTGATTCTTTACAGATAACTGTTTAACCCGCGGGTAACACCGCGTGGCGCAGCTAGAATCGATGTATTTGTAAAAAAAAAAAAAAAAAAAAAAAAAAGAAAAACAAAAACAGAGGCATCTTTGCTACTCTCCCTGTTTACCTTTCCCCTGTTGCTTCATAACCTGGGTTGTGAGTAACTGAATCCACTTTCCCTTCTTCTCCTTTTTTCCCCTCTCTCCTCCCTGATGAAGGAACAAAGTTCCGAAAGCTAGGATAAAAATTTTCTGTTCTGTTTTCTGTATCTATCGGCTGTACTGAGCTGAGGTAAGTACTGGCCAGGCCCTCTATCTCTTTGTTAGTGTTTGTTTCACATCTTTATATGAGATTTTCCATTAATCATTTAAAAATAAAAATTAATAACCATGCTGTGTGTATCGGTCATTTAGCTAAAATCGGAGTGTAGCAAGGGAGACGCATAGGCCTGCTCCTAAGGTTTCCATGGAGGGCGCTCTAAAGAAACCCGGGGCGGTCTCTGGATGAGGGCTGCGGCTGCTATGCACGCGCTCATTGTGCGCCGATGAAAGGCTCTTCCGGAAAGAAGCGCGTGGCGCGGCGTGCGCTACCTGGGCGACCTTTTTTACCTGACGCGAGGTGACGCCGTGATTGAACCCGGAGGGCCGCCGCCCCTAAAATAAGCTGCACACTCCGTGCACGCGACCAGCAACCGGCTCCAGGCTCCCCCCGTGTGGAAAAACATACGGGGGAAAAAAGAGACTCCCCTCTTCTCTACGGCCCCTCCTTAATATTTTTAAAGCATATGAAACGCGATGCCGGAGCTTTAGCCCGCGGTGCGAACAGGGGTTCTTTATTAATGGGGGGAAGACGAGCCACTTTAACCCCGGGAGGTCTCGGGGCGGTGGAAGTTTATCAGGTGTCGGTATCTGGTGTACAAATTCCCGCTACCCTCTGGCATCCGTCGGCTTTTTTTGTGGATTTTTATGAGGGGTGTTTTAGCTTTAGAGCGCGATGGGGGAACGAGTGTATTAGGGCGTGAATCTCTCCCCGCAGATTGCCTGCTATCGAACAGGTTCTACTCATTCCAGACACCAGACGAGATGGACAAAAAACTCGCCCCTCGCCGTCTGGCTTTTTTTCCTCCCCTTCAAACAGGCTTAAAGGGTTCTCGCACCCCGCTGCATCCCTTGTTACGGCGTGAATAGCTTGACTGTTACCAGGTCAATGGGAGTATTTACAACCTGTTGTAAATTACTGTCACAGTGCCGTTGCAGTCCACAAACCTGTCTGACCTGATTTCTGATCTGTAGGCCCTACAGGTGACTCGTTGCTTATTCCTGTCTTTTGCGCTGACCTATCTATTCGTCACTGCTCCTGAAATGAATGTTTAACACGGTGTTGACACAAGATAAAGGGAAATGCACGAAAAGTCTCTTATATTTCATGAACACAGTGAATACGTCGTATGTTGTAGCATAGTTGTACTTTTTCTTTTTTTTAATGCATCTATGAATCCTCCCCAGACATTCAGCTTCTCTTCAGATGATATACGGAAATTAAAAAATTAAAAAACGTAATCTAATGCGTTAATTTCATGTGTTGTCTTTTTCCTATGTGGTAGTACGGGGCGTTGTAGGTCTATGGTCAAGAAACTGGAGTCATATACAAGAGGAGCTTAGTTCGAGTCGTCCAAGGTTACCTTCATTTAGGTCTTTCCCTATGCCCCAAAATCATTTCAGGATAAACGAGAAAGATTGTCTCGTCCGGACTAATAACCATGCACCAGCAACAATGATCTAAAAAGTCAATGAGGGGGGTGGAACTGAACTTCGGTCTCCCTCTTAAAGCGGAGTTCCATCTCTCCTCTGAGATAATTGAGGGCTTTAAACGCAGCGTTATATGATTGCGTCTCACCTATCTGAACATAATCGTAATGCCTGAAAATGAAATAATAAAACAAATATACTGGAACCATTAAAAATTTCGCATGCGATATGTAAATATAAAGATGGTTGTTCTCAAAACGCCCAGAAGCAAAACATATAAAAAAATTAAAAATAAATTCTTACCATCCTTCCATGGTACTGCATTTGCAAAATGTATAGCGACGTCTGAGGTGCATTTTAACAAAATTGGTACTTCGAGCAGTAAAATCTGTTTGCCCATACGTCATGTCTCACGAATAAGGATAAGAAAAGGACTGATTCTGTTTTTTGTGGTCTTTTATTTCCAGTTTCGGTGACAAGAAAAAAGGAGGATTAGTGCGTAGTCCCGTAGATGACGATATCATCTGAGACAGAACAGTACCTCTAATTGGACAAGGACGGGACTAGAAGACATAGCTTGGTTTTCCACAGCAATTGCTACGGTATTCGCTTGACGTAAAAGAGGCAGTCAAATGAAAACAAGACAGGTGGAAAAAGTAAATAAACTGTTTAAGATTTCAAAAGTAATCGCCATAATTGTTACATACATTCATCCCACTGTGAGACAATACGGTCAAAGCCTTCACAGCGGTTTGCGGTTGCTTACGGGAAGGAAATAGCATGTGGAGTGGTGGGGAATGAATGGAGAATGTGAGGAACTGCAGCGCCGTCGGAACAACATTGGCAATACGTGAGCAAATATTATCCTGCACCAGCATGATGCCGTCCTTAAACTTTCCTGGACATTTGGACTTGACGGCACTCTTCAGTTTTTTGCGAAGTGTGTAATTTCAGCGCCGTATTCCAGAAAGTAGTCCTTGCAGTCAAAGAAAATGGTCTTGGTGCCAGAGCTGACGTATCTGTGGTTTTTTTCCCCACTACACTGCAGAAGTTTCGCTGGGAATCCCTTACACATCCTCCATACAGTCCCAGAGTTTCCATATTTTTGGTTCCATGAGGAAAGACATTCGTAGTCGTCGATTTGCTTCGCACGAAGCGGTGTACGCCTGAGTAAAATCAGGAATATTCGATGTCTAATAGAGTCGTGTCTGGTAAAGCAGTATGGTACTCAAACAAGCCTTCGAACTGGTGAATGCTTTATGTTTTACGTTTATATACACTATACCCTTCGTTCATGGTGAACGTGAAGTACTGTGTAATTAAGCTCAGCAAACAAAATAACTATAAAGGAAATATCACTCGTATCGACAGAATTCACTGAATATTCGATAATGCACTCAGACAGCGTTGTTTACTTGGTGATTGTCGCACACACAGTGAGTTCAGAAATGGAAGAAAAACATGTTAACAACCACTTTCGAGTATCTTCAATCTGTTTACATACGTACGATTCTAAAGCATGAATGTGGGGGGAAAAAAGAAAAACCTGCCGTTCCTGTTGCTATAGAGCAGCGTAAACGCATTCCGTCAAACGGCACAACTACTTCCATTTGACGATGTCGCTATAATTTATTTGAAGCACAACGATGGCAATGTACCTATAAAACGTGCACTGATGGAGACTGATTCGGATGCATTCACCACCTCATATGGCGTGTCTGTGAAACGTTGGGGTAAAGTGATAGTGAGATAATGCCTCAAACAGAAATTACTATTTACGTCCTTCCGTTGTTTCCTCAATAACTAAGGAATATTGATGGATGACCTCGACGCCGAGTATTCCATAAATGCTGTAAAAACAAAAGCTCTCCACTTAACAGTCATATTATACAATACGTCCTTCAAATTTTAAAAATGTGGCCAGTCGTTGGGTATTTTTTTTTTAATTCTTCGTCTCTAAGCAAAGCGCTATTCATGATACACGAAATTTCCTGCGAAAGGTTATGAGTAGTGAGTAGTTTTAATGAATGTTTTTATTCTATTGGGCTGGTGCACAAATTCGTAGCGTTTATCCATGTTTCATAAACACAAAACATAAACGTAACAAAGACGTTAGTCATCACTAATATATTCTCCTTCACTATTTAAAGCAGTCGGCCATCACTGGGCTAACTTTTCGATTTCGCGAATGTAGAATTCACTTAGATTTGAGTTCAAGATCTCGCCGAGCCATGTTCAGACCGCATTTTTATCCGGAAAGAAAGTTCCTTGAAGGCTGCTCGACAGAGAGCGGAGAAGGTGAAAATCTGAAGCCGCAAGAGCAGGTGAATAAGGAGGGTGCGGGGTGATTCCCCAACTCAAGTGCCTGTCTAGCAGAATGCGGGCGGGCGTTATCGTGCGAAAGCATCATTTCAAGCAGTTTTCCTGGTCGTTGTTCTTGGATCGCGTTTGCATCACGTCTCCGTGGCTGACAATATATGTCATCAGTAATGGCTACACCGCGAGAAAGCAAATCGTAGGACACCATAACCTCGCTCTTCCACCAGAGGGATAAAATTATCATTTGTGGATGAGCGCACATCTTTCTCCAGGAAGATGATGCTTTGTTGGGCTTTCTTTTTCTCATGTTAGCATAAATACACCATTTCTCGTCACCAGTAATGATACAGGATAGGAATGGTCGGTGCTGTTCACGAGCAAATCGATCCGCTGATTTTTTTGATTTTGGCTTGATGCATGCGACACCCATACACCCAATTTCTGATCCTTCTCCACTGTATGCAAATGTCGCCCGATGGTGGGACCACAGTTCATCACATTCGCCAGTTCTCGAGTACACTGACGTGGAAAATGGCTCTGAGCACTATGGGACTTAACAGCTGAGGTCATCAGTCCCTTAGAACTACTTAAACCTAACTAACTTAAGGACATCACACACATCCATGCCCGAGGCAGGATTCGAACCTGCGACCGTAGCGGTCGCGCGGTTCCATACTGAAGCGCCTAGAACCGCTCGGCCACTCCGGTCGGCACTGACGTGGACCATTGCTGATTAATACGTTACACAGTCTTCGTCAAACGCCGAAGGTCTTCCTGAACGTGGGGAGTCAATAATGTGAGAACGATCCTCGTTAAATCGAGAAAATCCTTTTCTAGCCGTGCTCTGTACAATGGCTTTATCCCAATACCTGAATGGTGGGAAAATGGCAGTTGGCCCTAACTAACGAAAAGTGTGAGGTCATACACACGAGTGCTAAAAGGAATCCGTTAAGCTTGGGTTGCACGATAAATCAGCGAAATCTGAAGGCAGTAATTTCAGCTAAATACCTAGGAATTACAGTTACGAACATCTTTAATTGGAAGAAACACACAGAAAACATTGTGGGGAAGGCTAACCAAAGACTGCGTTTTATTGGCAGGACAGTTAGAAAATATAATAGATCTACTAAGGTCAAAGCCTACAGTACGTTTGTCCGTCCTCTTTTAGAATACTGTTGCGCTGTGTGGGATCCTTACCAGGTAGGATTGACGGAGTACATCGAAAAAGTTCAAAGAAGGGCAGCACGTTTTGTATTATCGCGAAATATGGGAAGGAGTGACACTGAAATGATGCAGGATTTGGGCTGGACATCATTAAAACAAAGGTGTTTTTCGTTGCGATTGAGTCTTCTCACGAAATTCCAGTCACCAACTTTCTCCTCCGAATGCGAAACGATTTTGTTGACACCGACCTACATAGGTAGAAAAGATCCCGCGATAAAATAAGGGAAATCAGAGCTCGTACGGAAAGATACAGGTGTTCATTCTTTCCGCGCGCTATACGAGATTGGAATAATAGAGAATTGTGAAGGTGGTTCGATGAACCCTCTGCCAGGCACTTAAATGTGATTTGCAGAGTATCAAGACGTAGATGCAGATGTAGATACACGGCGCAAATGTTTCCGGCTGCTTGCAGCCCATCTCCTCAACTCAAATGGAAGAATATGTCGGAAATGTTCCGATTTCTCCACTTATCACTCAATTTTGTAGCATCCGCAGCTCCGCTCACAATCTCCAAATAACAAAGGAAGTGACTAAATATCAACAATGAACTACATACAAAGAAATGCCCTTAGTAACAGCTATATCAACATGCAAAACAAAAACGCTACGAACTTATGCACCAACCTAGTATATTTCAACACACAACTATCTCTCGCTCGCATAAAGAACAGAATCATCAATGTATTGGTTAAAGGACAATGGAAAGTAATAAATTCTGGCCCTGGAGCAGGGGTTCCAAACATTTCCTCTGACAGAACACTTTGAGACTCCTGGTACTTTGGTGGGGCACATTGTTTATTTTGAAGGTTAATAATATTTTGAAAAATAAGGAAAACTTGTTTTACTCAGTAATTACTAGTTTTAAATAATAATTAATAACACAAAAATCAAAACAAATTTTTAAAAAATTATTAGTATCGTCAAAAGTCGAAAAAGCAGACATGTTATTAACAGTTTTTCGAGGAATATTTATTCATTTCCCGCGGAAAACAAGTGCGCCGCGGAAGACAGTTTTCGAAACTCTGCCCTAGAGATATCAATGGCGGGATTTAAACATTATCTCGCAAGCCCTGAATTTGACAAATATAACTGGTTTCGAAATCAGGAGAAATGGGGTCCAAATCTCTGTCCAATGTGCTTGAATTAGTTTTTCCGTTGTTATTTAAATAGTAATTTAAAACCTCTATTTTTCTGCCTCGAACTAGTTCAAATGGTTCAAATGGCTCTGAGCACTATGGGACTCAACTGCTGAGGTCATTAGTCCCCTAGAACTTAGAACTAGTTAAACCTAACTAACCTAAGGACATCACAAACATCCATGCCCGCGGCAGGATTCGAACCTGCGACCGTAGCGGTCTTGCGGTTCCAGACTGCAGCGCCTTTAACCGCACGGCCACTTCGGCCGGCCCTCGAACTAGTATTTAGTAAACAATGTCCACACATTGAAATGTGATAAGTAATCTTAAATCATTTCTTATCAAGAAAGAGATGTCATACCGTAATTTTAAATCCCTTTGTTGTAGATTTCTGCAACTCCATAGTTATGGTTAGTAGGAAGCTGCGTTTTTTGCGGGAAACGAACGTCGCGGCAGATGCTGCTGGTTGTGACCGTTTCTTATTAAGTCGACTATCGCGTCTCCACTCACTGCGCAGCTGAGAACCGTAGCTAAGAAAAACTCACAAACGCTGCACACCTGACGAAAAAAAATCGCTTTGACGGAGAACGTTCGAAAGCGTTTCTCGCACTGCAGCTCTGCGTTCAAAGCGCGCAGCTGATCAAATGTTATAAAAGCGCGGTTCAATGGAGAGTTGGCCATTCTGAGGCAGCGTGCCGGGGAAAAAAGTGAGGAATCGCCAAGAAAAGGCGTCGCGATTTGAGGAGGGAAGGCCGCTGATGGAGATGGATGGTGTCTTGATGAGTGGCCCCCGGCAACACCTGGACGGGCGCCCTCTGGCGGCTGCGCAGCCAACGCCGCTCGCTGAGAGGCGGTATCCCCCACGAGGAAGCTAACGTTGACGTGGACGAGGACGGCACATCCGACCTCACGAGAGACAACCCTTTTGGCACACGGGACGCGCTGATTAACGTGCTTTGCGCTCTCAGCGCTCTCCGGCGGAAAATGTCGGCTTTATTTGGCTCACAAATCACACAGTTTGTTTACGCAAATGGACACGCATAGAAATCCTACTTTAGCTCTATTAAAATGCACATATCCCCCCTTGTCGATATGTTTGTCGTGCTGTTCTGTATGTAGGATACAAAAAACTTCAATATCCATTAACATTTAATAAGACAAAAAGCAAGTTGAATGGCTAGACAGTACGGACATCGGCTCATGAAACTTCACAAAATCGGACAGACGTACTCCTGAAAGACAGTACACCGATATTTACACAGCATCGAGTAATGCTTTTAATTTAATAAGAAAATCGCACAACCTTTTACATGGTGGAAAAGAAAAGTCGCGTACAGCACAATGCTCCATAAATTGACGCCTCTGGCGATTACGCTACGATGAAGTTTTTTGGTAAACGACCTTGTGTTTTATTTTATGCTCTTCTGAGGGCTTTAATCGCCAATATGTTATTAATTGGCACTTAATTATAACAAATTATTCCAGGGAGTACATGACTCTTCTGTGTGCCGATGCCTTGAAACGACGTACTTTCATAACATAACACGAAAATAGCCACAAATATGACGTTTGTCGCCGGGTGACGTCGTCGACCACCGTCGATATTTCGACAGGAGCACACCCTGCCATTCCCAAGGCACAACTGCGGCAGTTGTGCCTTCAGAATGGCAGGGTGTGCTCCTGTCGAAATATCGGCGGTGGTCGACGACGTCACCCGGCAGCAAACCCGTAAGCTATTTGAACATTCAATTCGCCTGGAAAAGTTAAGGTCTCACATGACGTTTGTCGCCTTTAATTGTAACAGATCGTGCCAATAAGCTTAGACACAGCATATATTCATAGTGTATAAGTTATATCAAATAGCCCCACCAAATATGGACTTAAAACTAGAAAAGGCATATACAATACAGCGTCTCGCAAGTTCTGCTTGTAACATAGAAAATATTCTTGGTTCTAATGTGCCCTTCATGATATTCCGTGGCTCATTCCAGAAATATCACTCACCTTATTTTGTTTTTCACTTAACGAAATGGCTCTTCAACGTGAAACAACAGTAAGTGATGTCATAAAATTCTTACAGTTCCACGTCAACGTCCTAACTAGAGACGGCTTTCAAAAATAACGAAGAACGAATGCATACAGATAAAAGTTGATGAGCAACAAATTTCGGAAATTCTTGCTTCATCATACGGCAATCCAAGCGTGTGTGACTGGTAAGAGCTCAGATCACTCCCGTTTGCACAACATTACAGACCAATACCTGTGCCGTCCATTTGCTGCAGGATCCTAGCTCTGTTTGAACACGACTTGTTTTAACAGTTTACATTACAGTTCGGAAAATCTCAGGTTCTGTTCGACATTTTGATGGTTCTCCGATCTAGCGACTTTTGCTAGTACTATCATAACGACTATGACTTTTAATAATAAAAATAAATGTGAAGCACGAACTGAAATATGCTCTAGGGTGCGGGTGATGCGTAACAATGGCTACTTATAAATAAATAAAAGATTGCAATCACGTTTCTGTCGAAAAATCGCCCCGCGATCCACTGACGACTGATGGTATTATCTCAAGGAGGGTCTTGAGCTGGTTTTCATTCTCGCGATAAAAAATGCAGTCCATTTATTACGATGTATTTCCTTTGTTCGGCATATAATTCTTGATTAATTATCGAGATTGTTTTATCTGAGTTTTGAAATCTTATTCTGAAATTGCTTACAATCTGGTAACGTTTTTGTCTGTTATTCTAATATGTGAAGAGGGAGTGAACTGCTCATTTGCAATACTCCTTTAGAAGCAATTAAAATATTATACTGGCTACAGTCAAGTAACATTTCTTTCGCTTGACAACATTTTAGTCTCTGTCATCTTTACTTAAAAATCGGCATAAATGTGTATAAATCCATAAATACCGGTAAGGTACGAGAGACAACTCATAATTTCGTTCAAACGCCGTTGAAGTTCGTGGAGTGGTAGGATTTACTGCAGTTTCCTCCAGCGTCAAATGTAAGCAGTGCTTTTGTTGTGGCTGGTTTGTAGTTCCTTGCATATCCCTTGCACTCACGCCGCGCGAATCAAATGTCACGTATTTGTTCGAATTCTATCGAACGCTGTAGCGTATAAGGAAATTTCGTGCCCTTGCGAACGCGAGTATCGTTTGCCCACCCATAATATGACCTCCGCTGGGCAGAAAAAACACTCATGTGAAACACAACTTGCTTTATTCACACACGACGTCTTGAAATCATATAAATTCAAATGAACAGGTAGGCCTAGATTCCGTCCTCCTAGATTTTCTAAAGATGGTTGATACCGCACCCCATCTTCGACCATACGGCGTTGGTGATGTAACCGTGGAATATTTGATTAATAGAACCTAGTACGTTTACTGGACGGCGACTGTACCGCAGCATGCATGGACAACCTTTGGTGACCCCGCGGACCTGATTCACACACTTAAAGGCTCAAGCTCGCGGACCGCCTCATCTTGTGACGCGACAGCAGCACTCTTCGGCATAAAGTCAGAGCTATGGCGTCAGTGATTTTAATTTTTACGGGGTACGCACCGATATTAATGGAACATATTTTAGACACTGCACGTCAACGATCTGCGCCTAAAACACGCATTTTTGAGTGTATATTCATTCTATATTCACCCCACCTTGAGATGTTTACGTCGTGAACAGTGTATCTTTTATTTACGACATTTTACAATGGCCGTCTTAAGAACTTCCGTTGCAGAATTCTGCAACACCGTTAATAAATTAACAATGTTCACGACATGTAAACAAATGCAAACATCTGAAGATGGGGTGCCAGGCATCTTGAAATGTCATCATGGTAAAATAAACACCTATAAAAGCAACCGGTTGCTGTTATCCTTCAATTTCAACAGTTGCCGTGTTCTAACACGTCCACAAAGGGCAAGATTTATTTACTACTGTTAATACGAGGAAGAATAGGAAAACATAATGTGGCAATGAGACAGGCAATCCCACTCGACAAATAATTAGAAGTAACTTCGCGAATTTCTTCCGCGGACGGGAATGAAACCTACCGTTGCTCGGATCCGGCCCGTGGGCAGCCGTTTGCCCACCCGTGTTCTACAGAAACGGGAGTAACACTGCTTGTGCCCGGAAGAGGAGTAATATGACCCCTAATGTTTTCTACATATACAGAGTGAATCAAAAGGTTACTCACGAATTGAAGGAGCTGATAGAAAAGTCAAACAATACCTTTAGGGACTTATTGTCTTGAAGATAATCCTCGGCCAGTGACAGCTTAGGAATGTCAGGAACAACAAACACAATCAATACACAAGCACCTTAATTTCAGCAAAGACAGTGTAGTGTTGACTCCACAATGTTGTGCATTATAAGAGATGTTCAAAATGGCAACCATCACATTCAGTGCACGCATAACATCATCAAAGAAAATAATGGCGCACTCTACCAAGTACACCACTCAGTGCAGATTAGGGGAGTGAGCAACTGGACCTCCACTTCAGGTCCAGCGCCGGGGTATGTGGCATATTGTACATCACGTACTCGCGCAGAAAAGTGTGCAGGTGCTCCGTCTAGTTACATCCACATCCGACGACTCTTGTTAAGTGCCACATCCTCTAACGAGTTCTGACATACCATAGTTGAGATGGCTGTATGGAGACGTGCCTAAAGAAAAAAAGTCTTGTTCGATGAAACCCTGTTATCTCTCTCTCAATCACTCGCTTTCAATGGCTCATGATTCAAGACTAAAAGTTTCTATTCAAAATTGATGTATTTCGACTCCTTTATCAGCTCCTTCAATTTGTGCGCAACTTTTTGAATCACCCTGTATAAAAGATTTATCAACTAGGATCAGCAGCACTATAAGACTGTTCGCAGTCGATGCTGTTGTCTACTGTAAAGTATCATGGTTGCACGAAAGTAAGGAAATGCGGAAATATTAGACAAAACTTCAATTTGGTGGAATGAATGGCAACTACCTTTAAACGTGGATAAATATTAGACAACGCCTATAATAAACCAAAAGAACTGTGTAATATCGGATTGCAAGATTATTGGTGAATATTTTGAGCATGGCACATCGTATACGCATTTGCAGATAGAACTCAGAAGCGATATGAAATAGATTTATTACGTAAAATCAGTATTAGTGAAGGCGAATGGAATACATAGATTTGTTGAAAGGCTTTTGGGAAAACCTAACGCATTTGTATAGAAAATCACAAACAAGTATCATGCGTGACCATTATCCGCATTGTTTGGAGTGCTTTACAAGTAGACGTAAAAACAAACGTGGGATGAATTCAGTGACACGCTCATAGGATCGTAACAGGTCAAGTTAACCAATACGAAAATGTAACAGAAATTCTCTTGGAACTGAACTGGGAATGCTTGGGAGGAAGAGGATGTGGATCAGTCATGCGGGATATGTTGGTTGAATTTTAAGAACCTTATGCTACTACCAACGTGTACATCGCGCTGCGATTATTGTAATATGAGATTAGGACGCCTACAGAGACATACACAGCCCTTTTTCCGAGCTCAATATGCGAATCGAATAGGAAAGTAAGTCGATAAGACTGGTACGATGTACCCTCCGCCAAGCACTATACCCTGGCTTGTGGCATATATGATTATGTAAATATAATGTAGAAGTGCGCTTTCTTTTCTTTTCCTTTTTTGTGATGGAATGCGCATGATTTGCAACAGAGGATATTAACTTTTAAGTTTAGAGGAAAATCTTAATGTTTCATATTTTTCCTTAACGTCATTTTTATGTGCACTGTAAGTATGACTGTGCAAATGATTCAGAAAATTGATACAGGTTGTGTGCATGAGCGAATGATGCTGGAGTTAAAACTTATCATTCATAGCAATAAGGTCTGTTCCGTCTAAATTTTCCTGTAAGTACGATTGTATTAATTAAGCAGAAGTGCTAAAACGTAAGTATATCCCGCCGTTGAACTTGCAACCTGGGAGCATGCAATACGTATTCCAGCGACCAGATCGAAACTGTAGTTTTTGTAGCAACTAAAGTCGCTTACCTCATCACTCAGAGAGTATCCAGGGTCACGGTACATTTAATTGCTTTTGTGAAATGCGTAGGAAACAGCACAATTTATTTGAATCTGCTAAGTCTGTATGATTAATGCTTGTACAGTCTTCTATGTTTTGAAAGTACGAATTGGCTAGATGAAAAAAATGATAACATTCCGAAGATAACAGGGTGCGTAAGCTTGACTGTAGAGCCGACTATATTAAAAGGCAAGGTCTGATGTGAATGACTCCACAACGGTATAAAATGAAACTAAGATCAGACAGTTAGGTACGACGAATAGGATACTGTGGTGTTTATCCAAACAGACATGTCCTTCAAGCAGCTATTGAAACACACCTATACTGTGAACGTCAGTCTCAAGGTCCAATGGAAGCATTTGCATCGTATAGTAAATCCTCTACACACATATGAGTTACGAAGTATTTCGGGTAAAAAAGAAAGGTCCTCTGCTATGATCTGCTGTACATATTTCTACTGCAGTTTGGAGTGGCATGAAAACACTAATAACATAATCGTAATTCACATCATTTATGAACGAAATTAAATTTACTTTCTCACGAAAGTTCTGAAATCAAAGTCATTTTTGCTAAAAAAAAAAAGCATTACACTGCTTCCGTAATTCTCTACTGAAACAAAAAACACTGAGTGTGCCCGTAAATTATAGGACATTCTTCAGCCATCATAAGCATAAATCATTAGCGAGAATAATGTTCTCTATTAATTAATGTGATGTAGTATCCTCCATAGCATATAATTCACCTTTCATTGTTTAATAAAGAAACACGAACAAAAAACTATTGAAAAATATTTGTGCGAAACTTACCACGTTTGATCCAAGAACTGATGATAATCATTTTTCCGCATGTGCCATCAGTCCCCTGTACGTGAATCACTAAAACTTCAAAAACACGCACTGACAATGTCATAATCCGCACAGTTTTACACTCGATATTGATACAAAATGTATTTCACAATGAGTCTATTTTTGCCACATGTTTTATTTCACGAAATAAATAAAAACATGACGTGTCACTTCAGAAAAATTACAGTAATGTTATAACAGGTCGATCAACTTTTCACGGTCCCCGTCTGCACCACAACAATCACCGCCGCTTTTGACGTTCTGTTGACCGAATAAACAGATTAAAAAAACTGCGGCTTCATTGTCTCAGAAAAACAATATCTTTGCTTCGACCAAAGTGCCTCTGGGCGAAATCTGAAACCGCTGTGGGGCTGGGTCCTGTAAAATGGTCATTCAAAACAAAAACATAGGATAATCTAGCACGTAGCTGATGCGGAGCACTAGTTTAATTCTAAGAACAAATAGACTCTTCCGAATTAAATGACACTAACCAGTTCCGATCGCTGAGTCCTTTGGAGCAGCGTAAGGTAGTTTTATTGCTGTCACTTAATATCTGAGAATTGAGGTATCTCTTAAAGTAATTAAGAAATAAACAATGTCTCTCGTACCATGACTACAAGTCGATTTTAATGCATAGTTTTAAACAATTATGGACTTCTGTGATGTTGCTTTCACAAAAAAGGGTTCAGTTTTTCGAAATAGATATGTATGAGTAAACTGCGTTAGTTAAAAATAGTACGTTTCATCTCTCTCTTCGCAGTATAAATACATCTCCAAAACTAAAACAATGTATGTAGTATACCGTCCTACAAAAGGAATACTCATTGTTACTTCAGCTTAACATGCCAGATTTAATGACTGTCATTTCTTATACCACACAGCGAGCTTAATACCAATTGATAACATTTGTTTAAATGTCTTTCACAGTAATACTGCTCTTCGTGCTCAGATACTGCCGTAAAAGTCGTACTAGAGGTTTATCATCCTAAATACACTCACAGCAGGCAGAGTTGCGGCTGTTAGGTAGGTTAGTGAAGAGTGCTTTGGTAGCAGACCGGGACCAGATTCGTGTCCCGCTTTCGCATACAATTATAATCTACCAGGAAGTTTCTGCAACTTCACTATTTCACAGAGAATTAAATTCCATGGAGCTGTCCATAGTTTTCGTAGACTGATAAGGTAAGGAATTAGCAAGTTCTGAGCAGAATTAGAGAAAAGGAGTGTGTGGAAAACATTAATAAGGAGACAGGACAGGATGATAGGACATCTGTTAAGATATCAGCGAATGACTTCCATGGTACTAGAGGGAGCTGTAGAGGGCAAAAACCGTAGAGGAAGACAGAGATTGGAATTCATCCAGCAGATAATTGAGAACGTAGGTTGCAAATGCTGCTCTGAGATGAAGTGGTTGGCACAGGAGAGGAATTCGTGGTAGGTCGCATCAAACTAATCATAAGACTGATTACTCAAAAAAACAACAAAATAGTTCTTTTCTGGACCTACACCCACATACATACTCTGTAAGCCACGCCACAGTGAATGGCGGTGGGGGGGGGGGGGGGGGGGGGGGGTACGACTACCAATACCATCGATGATTTTCTTTCCTATTCTCTTCTTCTAAAGAGCGACATAAAACGGCCTCTGTACACGACCTATTTGTCGTTCGTAACAGGTTGGAATAGCTCATATGAAGGTGAACTGGAAATCCTAGGGAGGAAGACGTCGTAGTTCTTGCCAAACTCTGTTAGAAAGCCTGTATTTGATTACTATGCTGCTGCCAACACATGTCTTATTTTTTGTATTCTCATGATATCTACGCAAGGTGCACGAAGGTCGCAGCATTATGATCGCTCAGTCATCTTCGAATTTAGGTTATCTAAATATATCCAACAGGGTTTCGAGACAATTGCGTCGTCTTCGTTCTAAGGAGTCCAATTTCCCCGAGCATTTCTATTATGCTTTCATATGGGTTGTGCTGATTTGCCACAATCCTGGCCTAGTGCGTCTTTTCGTTCGATTTCAGTTCTTGCGCCTTCATGCATGGGTGTCCGCAATTGTAGGGGGGGGGGGGGGGCAAAATGGTTCACTTACCCTCTCCGGGAATCTGGGTATAGGCTTTTGATTCATTATAGAATTCTCTCGAATTTCTTCTAGTCATTGTTTGCATCTCTACTAAACCACTGAGTTAACATCGCCGACTGTGATGAGAAATACCGCAACGTCTTTAGCAATCTCTATATACCTTAATTATTTTAGTTAGCACTTTGTTCACGGGAAATTATGCCGATTCCATGATGTGGGTGCAGTTTCAATGCTGATCTACAGTGAAAATGGATGCCAGCCTTTACATAACCAAGCACAAATAGTGTCTTCAGTCTTTTTCTGTCGCTTCCTCATTAAGCCGAGCTGCTGGTAGGAACCGGCCTGTCACCGTGGCGAACAGATTCCATCGCAGGTTCACAGCACACGAACGCGGCATATGAACACGCCTTCCCACATATCGGAATAACAACGATAGTTTATCATTTATCTGCGGAAAAAGAAAACCATGGTGGCTTATTGATTCTGTATTCATTTTTAAGTGACTTGAGCTATTGTAGTACACTCAGAAGAACACTTCCGCTCCCAAGCACATCAGTCGACATAAGAAAATGCCTTTATCTGCGCTAGATGAGAGGTGAAAAAGTGTGAAATTTCGTCGTCGAAAAAATGTGCTCTCCAAGACCAGGACCTCAGAATCTACGGGTGCAACACAGCGCCTCATGCAGTCACAGAGCTACGAATTCTGCAGTGCAGCTGCTATGGCTGCATAATAATGTGACAAAAAGGAGAAACAAGGATTATCTTGTGTAGTGGGACGAAATTAAGCGTCACCCATCCACCAAAGTCAGCCCAGTTTGCAGGTGACTATAAGTTTAATTTAGTTTTGTTTATGTGTTTTCTTATTATTTATAATAGATGTGAATTATCTCAAAGTTTTGTATTTTTTTTATGAGTTTCATGTACGGAGAGATCGGCGCAACGAACGGGGACAGCATCTTCGTTGCCGCGACCAGAGAGGAAATTGCTGGCCGCTATACGTCGCGGGTCGACAGCCAAGGAGCAACAGAAGATCCTGGAACCGAGTTGTTGCGTCGTGTTTCTAAAAAATTAAAAATGAATTTTTATACTCTTTTTGTACAACAATGACATCAAATAGAGCTGAATCTTATTGAGATGTTAGTCACTGTCTGTCAACGCTCAAGTTCACATCTGTATGTGTAGGAAGCTAATAAAACAGTGTATGTTATTAAAGTTGAAACACGTGTCTTGAAGATTTATTTATGAAGAATTGTGTGAACGGATTAATAATATATTTGACAAGATTAGTAATTCTTACGTCGTTCACCGAAACTTTGAATCTAAAAAGTTTATTTAATGTGTGATTCTGATATCGATTAGATCAAGATAACGTGTGTCGATATAATTTTCTGAGGAGAAACAAACGAACTTTAAATTCGAAAAAGGTTACGAAAACCAATTGGCCCAAGTGATGTAATTCTTTGCATACGACTCAACGGATGTTTTACAGTTTCGTTCAAGAACCATTCTATGACAATTTAAAAAGAATATGAATCATTTTTGAAGTGGGTTGTAACTGACGTAGGTGACGAAGTCTGCACATGGTCATACATATATCAAACGAAAACCTACATAAAACGTCGTTACACCGCACCGTGGCGACCTTAGAAACAGGACTTGTGTGCAACTAAGGCACACAGGTACGAAACAAAGTATCAAGAGTCCTTCGGAAGTCAACGCGAGTTTTCGTGGAGCCTTCACCAACCAGCGGCGACTTCGCGGGTGTGGGCATCTGACGGAGTGCAGCCAAGCAGTACGGTCACGCAGTTGTTCCACGAGAAGGCGCGTCTGTTGGGCAGCAGCTGAACGCTGCAAAACCCCGACAACCTTTTTTCTCCCTAAACTAATAGGCCCAGTATGTCAGCTGCGGGGCGTTCCTCCGGCTGGTATTAGAGGTGTTGCTGAGGGCTTCGCCTGTCTACGGCGGTGCCGGGCGTGGTTGCAGCCAGCGACGTTTTCGGTGTTCGACTCAGCGTCTTGCCGGTTGCGGAAGCGGGGTCGCAGCATATCAGCGGCTGCATCGACGGCTGTTACATCTGCAGCCCATAGCAGCACACTGATCATCGAGAACTACAAATTGCAATATTAGTGTCCGGTGAGTTTGTTTCGAGTTGGAAGTGGAGTGTTGTACATAGGAAGTGTGCTTTTATAGGATTGTTGATTACAAATCTGCGTGTGTAAATAGTTAATATCTTACAATAATGTCGGGAAGTGAAATGTCAGACGAAGAGCAATCTATGTCCGATAGGAGCATGAGATCCCTTTTTAGGGCGATAGCTAAATTAAAACAATCTAACGGGGATTTCCTAGCTGAATTAAAACAGTCTAACGAAGAATCTACTGCTAGATTAAAAGAGGAATTAAAGCAGTCTAACGAAGAATCTATGGCTAGATTAAAACAGTCTAACGAAGAATCTATGGCTAGATTAAAACAGTCTAATGAGGAATCTACTGCTAGATTGAAACAGGAACTAAAACAGGAATTAAAACAGTCTAACGAGGAATCTACTGCTAGACTTAAAGGGGAGCTAACAAAATCAACAGACAGGTTGCAGGAATATCTTAATGAAACCAGTCGAGAATTAAGTGATAAAATAGAGTCTTCTAAAGTTGAAATGCAGGAAAAATTAGTAGGACTTAGTAATAAGATTGCTGATAATTGTAAAAGGTTAGAAGAACATATCCAGGAATCGCGCGAGGAAAAAGCTCGCATGCGACACGATATTACTGACTTATCCGAGAGACTAGATAGTGTCAATATCTTAGTTGTAAATGAAATACAGAAAAATAACGATATGTTACGAGATGAATTTTCTATGCAAACAGAAACTGTTCGCAGAGAATTATTGAAATCTATTAAAGAGGTCTCTACCAAACCTGTAGAGATTTCTTCAATAGATAATGTAGAATTAGAAACATTAACTCATCAAGTAGAAAAGGACCATACCGAAATCGAAAACATGAAATTTTTAATTACTGAGATATGCAGTAATCTTGAGACTGCCAAAGATAATAATATTGACGAAGGTACCGAGCGTTCACATCGTGAACACAGTGAAGAATCGATATTAGCTAATCGCGTATCCAATACAGAAATGCGGATACAGGAAATTACGAAACGGTTATCGGAATTAGATAATAACGAGAACATTTCAGGTAGCAGAGGTAATAACATAATCAGAGACAACAGTCGCATCGAATTTGCTAGCACGGATGGCAACAATATGAATAAGGCAGTCACGGCAAGCCAATCCGATGCAACTCCGTCTCTGCCAGCTAAACAAAATCCGACTATTTCTCTCGCAGAATGTCTGGATGACATAACGACAAATTCAAATGTAGCAAGTCGATTTCCTGTATTCAAACCAGGATTCGAACTGCACCCTATAATCTTTATAAAAGCTTTTGAAACATCATTATCTCCTAAATGGAGTAATGAAAAACGCATTCAATTTGTAATAGGACATTTAGAAGCAGAAGCTGCGGAATGGGCAGTACTGCATAGAACTGAATTCAGGGACTGGGATGATTTTGTTAAGCAGTTTAAACAAAATTATTGGTCAAGACGAAAACAACAACACTTAACTTTGGAATGGTTAGCCCCTCCTCCATATTCTAAACGGTGGAGAGGTTATAGGAATTATTTTGAATGGAATTTAAACCGTGCTAAATTAATTGAAAGTCATCTAATGCGAGTCCTAATTAGTGGATTACCGTATTACATAAAGGAAAGAAAAATGTTATTCTACGAATTATACAAAACCTTAATAATGGGGACGAAACAGTTAACACCCGGGGTGTGTGGTTATATTTTAACGACTTGTTGTATTGGAAAGCACAGAGGGAACACCAGAGATGGAAAATCTGCATTCCGGAAACTGTTGTGGACGAGTTAATTACTTATATTCATGAAGGTTACGGGCATTTTGGAATTCATAAATGTATTAAACATCTAATGAAGTATTATTATTTCAAAAATATGTCCCGTATTGTGAGAAGTATTAATATGGCTTGTGAAACCTGTCAAAAGGTTAAAGTTAATAACAAATCCAAGCGTTATAAATTATATGCTGTAATTCCTCGAGGTTTGTGGGATCTACTATCATTAGATTTTTTCGGCCCTCTGCCTCGGAGTTCAGGAGGATTCACATATGTGTTTGTTGTAATGGAATGTTGGTCCAAACATGTGAAACTGTATACTTTGAAACGAGCGAATACAGCAAGCGTTATACGCTGCCTTACCCGAAATTACTTTGTTAACTGGGGCATTCCTAAACGACTTATGTCTGACAACGGTAGTGCCTTTATTAGTCAAAGATTTCAAGATATGATAAGACAATATGGAATCAAACATATCTTAATTTCGAAATATCACCCTCAAAGTAATTTAGTAGAAAGAGTCATGAAAGAATTAGGACGATTATGTAGAACTTATTGTGCACATAAACATACTCGGTGGGCCAAACTAATGCCTGAATTCGAAAAGATATTAAATGAATTGCCTCACCTAACGACGGGGTTATCACCTATAGAAATTTTAGGCAAACGAATTATAGGTGAGCCTTTACTAGCTGCTTTACCTTGGCCACCAGTAAATGAGATACAACAAGATATTCCAGACGAAAAAGTTTGCGAACAGATTGTAAAAAATGCCGAACGGAGAATTAAAAGTTATAATCAACAGGCTATAGAACCCTCATTTCAGGTAGGAGATCTTGTGTTAGTACGATCTCATCCTAAAAGTTCTAAGATCGGTAAGGAATGTAGAAAATTCTTCTTGATCTTTGAAGGTCCATATGTTGTACATAAGATTGTACATCCCAAAGCATTACTTCTTATGGAACCTTCATCAGGTGTAATTAAAGGATTATATAGTGTTGATCAAATGAAACTCTTCATTCCTAAATAAGTTAATATTTAGTATATGTTACACACGGAAGAGCGTTCATAGTTTATTCATGTGAAGTTTTTCGTGATAGTTACGTGTTATTTTAAATAAATGACAGAAAGCTTAAACATGTGTTCTACAATAATCTACTGGTACTTCAAAAAGAGAAAGATAACCAAAAGGGGGATTTATATGGAGGAAATTTTGCTCTTAGGTCAAAAGGAATTTTGCATATTTTAAATTTACTCGGATAGTAGGAACCAAAGGGGATGGTTAATAGTTTTAGGGACCATGGGCGTCCAGAGCTATATGGCTCATGAGAACATAGCAGAGTGCCTTTAATAGAGGTTTGCAATAGTGTTAATATAGAACACACCAAACGGGGCTCTCTCGCTTGTTTCTCCTAAATAAATGGCCATTACCCAACAAGGTGTCCGAAGGTAAAGAAAGCCGTGCCGAGATTCTAAAGAGAGTTTTGCTTGATTTCTTCTTGACCTCAGGCATAAATAAGGCATTAGGGAAGAGAACGACGTAAAGTAAATAGTACTATTAGTTATTGTGAGAAACTTATTAGTAATATACATTCTTGAAAAGAATAACTCTAGTAAATAAATGAAACTGAAACTAATCTATCACAATTTGAACGCTCTGTCCTAATGTACAACGTTAAAGAACGTACTAAATTAGTATTTATTAGCAACTATTAACTGAAGAGGAGCAATCTCCCTATATTCGGTTACGAATTACCATAAGAGCACAATTAAGAGTAAATGACAAATAGTCACAACGATATCGTATTAAAAGGATTAAATCTCTCTAATAGCAAGGACTCTAGGTTACGTAAAATGTGAGGAAAATGTATTAACAGTTAAATATTGTATATTGAAAAGTTTTAATTTCGGTTAAAACCTGACAAACTGAGCTTGTGGGTGGGGTATGTAGTGGGACGAAATTAAGCGTCACCCATCCACCAAAGTCAGCCCAGTTTGCAGGTGACTATAAGTTTAATTTAGTTTTGTTTATGTGTTTTCTTATTATTTATAATAGATGTGAATTATCTAAAAGTTTTGTATTTTTTTTATGAGTTTCATGTACGGAGAGATCGGCGCAACGAACGGGGACAGCATCTTCGTTGCCGCGACCAGAGAGGAAATTGCTGGCCGCTATACGTCGCGGGTCGACAGCCAAGGAGCAACAGAAGATCCTGGAACCGAGTTGTTGCGTCGTGTTTCTAAAAAATTAAAAATGAATTTTTATACTCTTTTTGTACAACAATGACATCAAATAGAGCTGAATCTTATTGAGATGTTAGTCACTGTCTGTCAACGCTCAAGTTCACATCTGTATGTGTAGGAAGCTAATAAAATAGTGTATGTTATTAAAGTTGAAACACGTGTCTTGAAGATTTATTTATGAAGAATTGTGTGAACGGATTAATAATATATTTGACAAGATTAGTAATCCTTACGTCGTTCACCGAAACTTTGAATCTAAAAAGTTTATTTAATGTGTGATTCTGATATCGATTAGATCAAGATAACGTGTGTCGATATAATTTTCTGAGGAGAAACAAACGAACTTTAAATTCGAAAAAGGTTACGAAAACCAATTGGCCCAAGTGATGTAATTCTTTGCATACGACTCAACGGATGTTTTACAGTTTCGTTCAAGAACCATTCTATGACAATTTAAAAAGAATATGAATCATTTTTGAAGTGGGTTGTAACTGACGTAGGTGACGAAGTCTGCACATGGTCATACATATATCAAACGAAAACCTACATAAAACGTCGTTACACCGCACTTGGTGCACCCATAGGCTGCTAAAAACCTATTGCGCCGGCCAATTTGAGGATGGTTTTGGCAGACTTCACACATTCATCTAGTCTTATACTGGCGCTAGCTTTTAAATCACTTTTTGTTTAACTTCAGCTATGCCAGTCGACACTGAAAAAACATAAATCACGAAAATAATGCAATAAATCCATTAACGTAAACAGCTGACAAGTTCTATAAACAAACAAAATGCTGAGGACGACATCAAAGTTGAATCGGGTTATTTAAAATGTATTCCCTGTTTTTTTCACTTCTCCATTTCTAGCAGTATTTCATCAGTCATTCAGAATTTTTTCCTATTTTCGATTTTTAATTTTTAATTTCAACCTAAGGTTATGGTAGGATGAAGAAATTTTTTTTATGAATATTCTCTAGCATTATTTCATAACTCGTTGGGTACCCTTTGTTTTATCATAAGAAGGTGTAATTTCAAATCGTCGAATCAAAAAAGTACCATCAACATTTATATTTATAAAATGAGAAGTACTCTGATATATTATTGAATACAGTAACCGTTTAAGTAGCAGAGTAATCTACCTTAAAAATACTAAGCGGACGCACACGTTGCCTGCTTGGCGAATCCATAGGTAGCGTGGACAAACGATAGATAAGCCAAGTCACAACTGGGAAAGAACACCCACCCAACTAAGAAAAAAAATATGGAAAGACCTGTCCCATGCAGAAATATTGGGCCATGCTGTCTCTATAGCCCGCCATGATTGCGACAGTGTTGCCGGTGCATGATTTTGCGCACGAACTGACATCTCGATTATGTCCCATAAATGTTCGATGAGATTCACGTCGGGCGACCTAGGTTGCCACAACATTCGCTCGAATTGTCCAGAATGTTCTTCAAACCAATCGCGAACAGTTATGGTTCAGGTACACGTTCCACTGTCAGCCATAAAAATTCCATCGTTGTTTAGGAACGTGAAGTCCATGAATGGCTGCAAACGGTGTCCAAGTAGCCTGATCGGTTCAGTTGAACCACACCATTATGGCGCCACCACCAGCTTGCACAGTGCCATATTGACACCTAGGGTCCATGGTTTCGTGGGGTCTGCGCCACACTCGAACCCTATAATGAGCACTTACCAACTGAAATCGGGACTCATCTGACCGCGCCACGGTTTTTCAGTTGTTTTAATGTCCAAGCGATATGGTCATGAGCCTAGGAGAGGCGCTGCAGGCGATGTCGTGCTGTTAGCAAAGACACTGCCCTTGGTCGCCTGCAGCCGTAGCCCATTATCGCCAAATTTGGCACGTCGGAAACCTTTTTGACATTAGTCACCTGAGTACAAATGACATAATTCTTGAGCAATCATTATTTTGAAAGGATGTAACTTCAAATCGCTTTGCAGAATCCTTCTCAAACTGCGGTCTGAAATCCCCAATGCAACAGCATGTCGTCGAGCAGAACGTTGCGGCGATTGTTGAACTGCTATTCTCACCCGCTGCACATTTTCTGCCGTTCTGATGGATCTGCGCCGGCCATGTATATCTGTTCTTAGTGTGCAAGTTTCCTGCAACTGCCGAACCCAGGACCGAATTGTGTTTGCATTAGGAGCGGCATTGTTGCGTGGAATGTTGAACTGTCGCCGCAAAGCTCGTCGTGTAGGGATCACAGATCTGTTTTTTTCATAATAAGCGCGAACGGCAAAACCACGATGTGCACTGGTCCAGACCATGTTGGCTAATGAAATGGGATCAACGACTAAACAAAGGCAGACCAAGTGCAACTGCCTACCCCCACCACAGAGCCAGCGGTAATCGTTGTTGTTGTGGTCTTCAGTCCTGAGACTGGTTTGATGCAGCTCTCCATGCTACTCTATCCTGTGCAAGCTTCTTAATCTCCCAGTTCCTACTGCAACCTACATCCATCTGAATCTGCTTAGTGTATTCATCTCTTGGTCTCCCTCTACGATTTTTACCCTCCGCGCTGCCCTCCAGAACTAAATTGGTGACTTATTAAACTGATAGTTCCGTAATTTTCATATCTGTCAACACCTGCTTTCTTTGGGATTGGAATTATTATATTCTTCTTGAAGTCTGAGGGAATTTCGCCTGTCTCATACGTCTTGCTCACCAGATGGTAGAGTTCTGTGAGGACTGGCCCTCCCAAGGCTGTCAGTAGTTCTAATGGAATGTTGTCTACTCCCGGGGCCTTGTTTCGACTTAGTTCTTTCAGTGCTCTGTCAAACTCTTCACGCAGTATCACATCTCCCATTTCATCTTCATCTACCTCCTCTTCCATTTCCATAATATTGTCCTCAAGAACATCGCCCCTCTATAGATCCTCTACATACTTCTTCCACCTTTCTGCTTTCCCTTCTTTGCTTAGAACTGGGTTTCCATTTGAGCTCTTGATATTCACGCAAGTGGTTCTCTTTTCTCCAAAGGTCTCTTTAATTTTCCTGTTGGCAGTATCTATCTTACCCCTCGTGAGATAAGCCTTTACATCCTTACATTTGTCCTTTAGCCATCCCTGCTTATCCATTTTGCACTTCCGGTCGATCTCATTTTTGAGACGTTTGTATTCCTTTTTGCCTGCTTCACTTACTGCATTTTTGTATTTTCTCCTTTCACCAATTAAATTCAGTATCTCTTCTGTTACCCAAGGATTTCTGCTAGCCCTCGTCTTTTTACCTACTTGATCCTCTGCTGCCTTCACTATTTCATTCCTCAAAGCTACCCATTCTTCTTCTAGTGTATTTCTTTCCCCCATTCCTGTCAATTGTTCCCTTATGCTCTCGCTGAAACTCTGTACAACCTCTGGTTCTTTCAGTTTATCTAGGTCCCACCTCCTTAAATTCCCACCTTTTTGCAGTTTCTTCAGTTTTAATCTACAGTTCATAACCAATAGATTGTGGTCAGAATCCACATCTGCCCCTAGAAATGTCTTACAATTTAAAACCCGGTTCTTAAATCTCTGTCTTACCATTATATAATCTATCTGAAACCTACTAGTATCTCCAGGGTTCTTCCATGTATGCAGCCTTCTTTCATGATTCTTGAACCAAGTGTTAGCTATGAGTAAGTTATGCTCTGTACAAAATTGTACTAGGCGGCTTCGCCCGCATCTCGTGGTCGTGCGGTAGCGTTCTCGCTTCCCACGCCCGGGTTCCCGGGTTCGATTCCCGGCGGGGTCAGGGATTTTTTCTGCCTCGTGATGGCTGGGTGTTGTGTGCTGTCCTTAGGTTAGTTAGATTTAAGTAGTTCTAAGTTCTAGGGGACTGATGACCATAGATGTTAAGTCCCATAGTGCTCAGAGCCATTTTTTTTTTACTAGGCGGCTTCCTCTTTCATTTCTTAGCTCCAATCCATATTCACCTACTACGGTAATCGATAGAAAGTGCTTATTCGGTTCTGCCGTACCCTGTATGAATGCGTGCTTGCGGGAATCTCAGAGTAGTGAAACATGGAGGAAATAGACAGGGACTGCGAATTGGCGGCGCTCGGTGGGAGTGTGGGTTGGCCGTGAGGCGTGCCGGGATAGTCCGAGCAGTTGCGATAACACTTATATCCCTCGTGGCGCAGCGGTTAACGCAGCTCCCTCGTAACCAGGAGATCCCGGATTCGAATCCCAGTCCGGTGCACATCTTCACTCTTCACCGCTGATTCTGCGTGACGTCACGATGGAACTGACATCAGTAATCTCGTTCCTTTCCTCTCCCCCCCCTCCCCCCCCCCCCCCTCCATCCTCCACTTCCAATTTACATATAATTCTAACATGTTATATCTAAAAGTGCGAGGTGCCGGGGCTAGCAGAGTATTTAACACTAAATTCTTCTAGAATCTACATATGGAAATGATGCTCTAAGCCCCCCCTATTCTAACTCCGACTTTTGCTGTTGCACAAGGACTAAAAAAAAAATACGGGAACTGACTCTAATCAACCCTGCCAGTGGAGTAGAAGAGAGTTTGGCACCTGCAATAATTTAATTTGATAAATAAGTTAAATAAACGAAGGTTTCATTAACATAGTGAGGAATGATAGGGTTGCTCTACCGATTAACAGAATGAAAGTTCTGTCCAAAATAACAATATGATTTATTAAGACTAAACACAAAATAATAAACAAAAACACATGAAACATTTACAATACATCAAATTGGCTCAAATTGGATACTCAAACAAATACTGTGAATGTGAAGTTGTCCCTAAACTAGATTGTGAGGATTATGGCGAAGTGGTATGTGGAGCCAATTCCTTGCAACTCAAATCTTAAGAGAAAACACATAGCCAACCCAACATTAATTGCTGCTACCCAAAACAGAACAAAGTTAGAAAAAGACGAACAGGCGCGCTCTGCTGAGCTCTGATTATCACCTAGGAAAATCCCTGTCTGCCGGTGCTGCGGACATACATTACCAATCTGTCTTCTTAACTGCAAGAACACGATTTGGCGTACCGGAGGCGATGGCTGGCTGCTTCGACGTCCTCGACCGAAAGGTGAGAGCCGACTACCTAGAGCACCCATACAGGCCGAACACACAACATTCCCGCCCCCACGACAGTGGCCGTGGTTAAACGTTCCAATCAGCAATTTGAAAACCGGCGGAAAATTCCACTCTATTGCCGGAGCACTACCATTCCACCAATGGAGATTCTTGGCGCCAATTTCTGCGCTGATTTTGCTACGTCACGGAGCTATGCCCTGAGCAAGCCAATCACAGTTACTATTTTGCAGAAAGCGCGGGAATTTTCCCGCCACAACTGCCTGGGTACACAAGTCATTCCCACGCCTCGCTGGTAGCCCGCCAGAAAGTGTTTTCGCTAAGTTTCTGCGAAGTAACGGAACCTCTAGCCCAGCCGCTATTTCAGACCCCTCCGGGCGTGTCTTTTGACAATGTCGGCGTCTGCAAAGCATTCACTCGACTTCCTCACATCCGTCGGCTTAACCCTTTCCAGATCAGCCGTGCCCGCCTGTCACCGGACCACCCAGGTGACGAGAGACGCTGCGTGGGAAGTCCGTGTGTGAAGGAATAGCGACTTTTCACTGCATTCAATTAGAGGGGAAAATCGTAAGATAGAAATATGAGAGGGGGCTCATGCCACCTCTCAAAAGGTACATTTCGTGACAGGAGTTCCTTATCAAAACGTTATCTACTAAGTCCCCTCTAAAACCCGCAGAAACTTGTAATAGGCGTTTTGAAACACCTTGTATAAGCGGAACAGCTCGACTTGTCGGAATGAGTATATCAGAAACGGAGGATTTGGTATTTTGTTCGCATGGTGCTTTGTGAGTATCTATGGAAAGTGCATGCAGCTTTACTGTATGATTACATGATGATGGCGTCCTCTTGGGTAAAATATTCCGGAGGTAAAATAGTCTCCCATTCGGATCTCCGGGCGGGGACTACTCAAGAGGATGTCGTTATCAGGAGAAAGAAAACTGGCGTTCTACGGATCGGAGCGTGGAATGTCAGATCCCTTAATCGGGCAGGTAGGTTAGAAAATTTAAAAAGGGAAATGGATAGGTTGAAGTTAGATATAGTGGGAATTAGTGAAGTTCGGTGGCAGGAGGAACAAGACTTCTGGTCAGGTGACTACAGGGTTATAAACACAAAATCAAATAGGGGTAATGCAGGAGTAGGTTTAATAATGAATAGGAAAATAGGAATGCGGGTAAGCTACTACAAACAGCATAGTGAACGCATTATTGTGGCCAAGATAGATACGAAGCCCACGCCTACTACAGTAGTACAAGTTTATATGCCAACTAGCTCTGCAGATGACGAAGAAATTGAAGAAATGTATGATGAAATAAAAGAAATTATTCAGATTGTGAAGGGAGACGAAAATTTAATAGTCATGGGTGACTGGAATTCGAGTGTAGGAAAAGGGAGAGAAGGAAACATAGTAGGTGAATATGGATTGGGGGACAGAAATGAAAGAGGAAGCCGCCTGGTCGAATTTTGCACAGAGCACAACATAATCATAACTAACACTTGGTTTAAGAATCATGAAAGAAGGTTGTATACATGGAAGCACCCTGGAGATACTAAAAGGTATCAGATAGATTATATAATGGTAAGACAGAGATTTAGGAACCAGGTTTTAAATTGTAAGACATTTCCAGGGGCAGATGTGGACTCTGACCACAATCTATTGGTTATGACCTGTAGATTAAAACTGAAGAAACTGCAAAAAGGTGGGAATTTAAGGAGATGGGACCTGGATAAACTAAAAGAACCAGAGGTTGTACAGAGATTCAGGGAGAGCATAAGGGAGCAATTGACAGGAATGGGGGAAATAAATACAGTAGAAGAAGAATGGGTAGCTTTGAGGGATGAAGTAGTGAAGGCAGCTGAGGATCAAGTAGGTAAAAAGACGAGGGCTAGTAGAAATCCTTGGGTAACAGAAGAAATATTGAATTTAATTGATGAAAGGAGAAAATATAAAAATGCAGTAAGTGAAACAGGCAAAAAGGAATACAAACGTCTCAAAAATGAGATCGACAGGAAGTGCAAAATGGCTAAGCAGGGATGGCTAGAGGACAAATGTAAGGATGTAGAGGCCTATCTCACTAGGCGTAAGATAGATACCGCCTACAGGAAAATTAAAGAGACCTTTGGAGATAAGAGAACGACTTGTATGAATATCAAGAGCTCAGATGGAAACCCAGTTCTAAGCAAAGAAGGGAAAGCAGAAAGGTGGAAGGAGTATATAGAGGGTCTATACAAGGGCGATGTACTTGACGACAATATTATGGAAATGGAAGAGGATGTAGATGAAGATGAAATGGGAGATATGATACTGCGTGAAGAGTTTGACAGAGCACTGAAAGACCTGAGTCGAAACAAGGCTCCCGGAGTAGACAATATTCCATTGGAACTACTGACGGCCGTGGGAGAGCCAGTCCTGACAAAACTCTACCATCTGGTGAGCAAGATGTATGAAACAGGCGAAATACCCTCAGACTTCAAGAAGAATATAATAATTCCAATCCCAAAGAAAGCAGGTGTTGACAGATGTGAAAATTACCGAACTATCAGCTTAATAAGTCACAGCTGCAAAATACTAACACGAATTCTTTACAGACGAATGGAAAAACTAGTAGAAGCCAACCTCGGGGAAGATCAGTTTGGATTCCGTAGAAACACTGGAACACGTGAGGCAATACTGACCTTACGACTTATCTTAGAAGAAAGATTAAGGAAAGGCAAACCTACGTTTCTAGCATTTGTAGACTTAGAGAAAGCTTTTGACAATGTTGACTGGAATACTCTCTTTCAAATTCTAAAGGTGGCAGGGGTAAAATACAGGGAGCGAAAGGCTATTTACAATTTGTACAGAAACCAGATGGCAGTTATAAGAGTCGAGGGACATGAAAGGGAAGCAGTGGTTGGGAAGGGAGTAAGACAGGGTTGTAGCCTCTCCCCGATGTTGTTCAATCTGTATATTGAGCAAGCAGTAAAGGAAACAAAAGAAAAATTCGGAGTAGGTATTAAAATTCATGGAGAAGAAATAAAAACTTTGAGGTTCGCCGATGACATTGTAATTCTGTCAGAGACAGCAAAGGACTTGGAAGAGCAGTTGAATGGAATGGACAGTGTCTTGAAAGGAGGATATAAGATGAACATCAACAAAAGCAAAACAAGGATAATGGAATGTAGTCTAATTAATTCGGGTGATGCTGAGGGAATTAGATTAGGAAATGAGGCACTTAAAGTAGTAAAGGAGTTTTGCTATTTGGGGAGCAAAATAACTGATGATGGTCGAAGTAGAGAGGATATAAAATGTAGGCTGGCAATGGCAAGGAAAGCGTTTCTGAAGAAGAGAAATTTGTTAACATCCAGTATTGATTTAAGTGTCAGGAAGTCATTTCTGAAAGTATTCGTATGGAGTGTAGCCATGTATGGAAGTGAAACATGGACGATAAATAGTTTGGACAAGAAGAGAATAGAAGCTTTCGAAATGTGGTGCTACAGAAGAATGCTGAAGATTAGATGGGTAGATCACATAACTAATGAGGAAGTATTGAATAGGATTGGGGAGAAGAGAAGTTTGTGGCACAACTTGACCAGAAGAAGGGATCGGTTGGTAGGACATGTTCTGAGGCATCAAGGGATCACCAATTTAGTATTGGAGGGCAGCGTGGAGGGTAAAAATCGTAGAGGGAGACCAAGAGATGAATACACTAAGCAGATTCAGAAGGATGTAGGTTGTAGTAGGTACTGGGAGATGAAAAAGCTTGCACAGGATAGAGTAGCATGGAGAGCTGCATCAAACCAGTCTCAGGACTGAAGACCACAACAACAACAACATGGAAAGTGGTTGAAAAACAATGTAATGACGAGTATGCGAAAATATGTCGAATTTCTATGCCTCATCACAGAACATGGAGGTCAGAGGATTGCCTGCTCTGTAAAGCAGAATAGACGGCGATCTGTGACAAATATGACGTCATTGTTTAACTTGCATTGTTGAACATGGAGCTCCACAGCATATGACCTCTACGTATTCCCATGTAGACTCTACGACACCGTCAATTACGACTGCAGTAGTACGGGATCGCCCAAGTTGGGCCGTGGGTCTATGGAAACGGGTCGCCTGGTAGTATGAATTACGTTCCGTGTTACACCAGGTCGATGTGTTGGATGCGCCGTCAACCTGGCGAACGGCTACTGAGAACATGCACAGCGCGGCGGGCGCAATGCGATGGGAACAGTATTATTCTACGTGGGACATTTACATGAGAAGACAGAGGGAAGGAGGATTAGAGTTTAACGTCCCGTCGAGATCGACCCCACACGCAAACACAAAGCTCGGAATGTTTCAAGGACGAAGAAGGAAATGGCCGTACGATTTCAAAGGAGCGATTTAGGGAAATCGCGCAAAACCTACAACTGGATGGCCGCACGCGGATTTGAACCGTCGCCCTCCCGAATGCGGGTTCAGTGTTACCCACTCCGCTATGCCTTCCCCGCCGGCGATGGTATGTTGCAGCAGGATAACTGTGCTCGTCACAAGGCCAGAACTGAGCTACACTGGTTTGAGGAGCACGATAATGAAATGACGTTGAAGTCTCGGCCATGATGTGAGGATGGTCGAACGCATCTACCGGACGGCAACTCCGCGCTCACAAACCACCGGCTAGTAACTTACGGGAATTGTGTGACTCGTGCGTTGACACTTTATGCCACATACCTCCGATAAACCTACCAAGCACTTTCCGAATCCACACCACGCTAAATCGCTTACGTGCTGCACTCGAAAGGTAGAGAAACACGCTTTTAAGCAGATAGTCATAGAAGTTTGGCTCAACGCAACACACTAGCTGTGTGAACTGTTCGACTGTTTTGGGAAGTACTGACTGGAGCGTAGGTCCATATACACAGGCAGCACCGCATCACCTGGTGAGACACTTGCAGAATCTACCTCATACAACAGCCGCACTGCAGGCGGCGATTTGCCCGGAACCTAATGAGGAGACGGTGCACCTGCCGGTGCCGCACGAGCCCATCCATCACGGCAGCGACAGCGGCCGCTACCGAACCGTCGCGCCCGTCGGCCACACCTCATATTCGGCTTATTTATTGGGCATTTCCGTGCCCTATCTGGACGGGAGCTGTCTCTTTTTTCCTCCCCCGACCTTGGGCGCGCAAGCAAAACATCTCGGGCGGACATTGTGTGCGCGGAGAGCTGTATAAAGCGGGCTGACAGTGACGAGAGGAGGGCGCGCACAATGGACGCGGCCCCCTCTGCGGCGCGCCGCCTTTTTAGACCGCTGGCGGCTGCCGCCGCAGCTTCCGGAAGCGCCGCGCGGCCTCACTTCGACGTATCGCATTCACGACCTCCGCCCGTGATCGGCGCCTATTCCTTCCCGTAGCAACTCTGAAAACACTCCGTCTACTGTCAAAGAGGCTCTAAGCAATTCATATGCTGCACAAGATGCACCTTAAAAAGTTCGCTGAACGACTCCCTGACTTGAGAAAACAGACGATATGAGAGCATCTCGGTAAGTAACTTACGTGTATACACTGCATGACAAAGGGGATGCCTAACGAGACGATTACACTCTAAGACAAAAAAAGACTCACCACCACTCGAAGGAATTATCCGAATGGGACGGAAATCGATAGGTGTGATGTGCATGTACAGACAATAAAACCATTACAATTTCAGAAAAAAATGGATGACTTATTCGAGAGAACGAGCTTAACAAATAGAGCAAGCCACTAACGCGTTGGTCCACTTCTGTCCCTTGTGCAGGCAGTTATTCAGCTCGGCTTTGATTGATAGAGTGGTTGGGTCTCCTGAAGGATACCGTGTCAAATTCTGCCATTTTGCGCGTTATATCGTCTGGATCCCGAGCTGAAGGCGGAGGGCGCTACTCAAAATCCTCAAAACGTTCTCAATTGGGGAGAGATCCGGCGATCTTGCTGGCCAAGGTAAGGTTTGGCAAGCAGGAAGACAAACAGCAGAGACTTTCGACGTATGCTGGCTGGCATTATCTCATTAAAATGCAATTCCAGGATAGTTTGCCATGAAGGATAATAAAGCGGGGCGAACAGTATTGTTAACGTACCTCAGTGCTGTAAGGGTGACAACCAAAGTGGTCCTGCTATGAAAAGAAATGCAACCCAGACCATCACTCCTGGTTGCCAGGCCGTATGGCGGACGACTGTTGTCCAGGGCGTCTTCGACGTGGAATCTCATTGACTGGAGTAGAATTGTCTTCAGTGATGAGTCCAACTTCGAAATGATTCCCATGACCAGCGAAGATGTGTCTGGAGACGTCCCACAGAACAGAGGGTTACCAGTCTGACTGTCGCCCGCCATACGTCGCAACACACAGCAATGACATTCTGTGGTTCCATTTCATTTGATAGCAGACCCGTTTTGGTTGTCATCTGCGGCAACATTACAGCACACCGGTGCGTTGAGAATATTCTGCGCTCCATTTTGTTGCCCCTCATGGCAAACCATCCTGGGCTTACATTTAAGCACATGGTGACTCTTTCTACAGCTTGTCTTCGTGCTTGCCAAACTCAACCTTGGCGAACTAGGGCGTCTGATGTCTATCCAGTTGAGAATGATTGGAGCTTTGTGCGCAGGGTCCTCCAACTGGCGCTCTAACGCACCAGTTAGATGGAATTCGGCATCATCGCTCAGGAGGACATCCAACAACTCTCTCAATCAATGCCAAGCAGATCAATGCCAAGGGCCAGAGGTGGAACAACGCGTTATTGATTTGCTGTGTTTTTGAAGCTCTTTCTCTTGAATAAATAGTCCACTTTTTCTCAAATTTTAATCATTTGTTTATCTGTACATGTACATCACATCCACCGATTTCCGTTCCATTCGGATAACATGAAGTGAAGTGACGTGTGGTTGTGGAAAAGCGTACATTGGCGAAACTGGAAAAATAATAAAAGAACGAGTTAACAAGCACGAACGCCACACTCATCTAAGTCAAAATATAAAATCAGCCGTAGCGGGACACCGAGAAGAATGTGACCAAGTAATGGATTTTCGAACATACGTGTGTTAGCTACAGAAGGTAATATTTATAGCGGGAAAGTCTGCGAAACATTTTAAATATCGAAGAATGGGTACAGTCTCAGCTGAGACGACGGCTATAGGCGCTCGTCTTCGCGCTACCAGTTATCGTGAACGTAAACACCCAGCAACACCAAGTGATCAACATAAAGAACTACGAGAAAACAACTGACACATTAGACAATAACAATAGTTGGGATTCTTCCTCTCAGTATCTGCATTCAGCATTTGCGCAATGACGACGGTCTTCCAATAACTGCCTCAATAATTTTACTCAGTAACCCAGGTTCCTGAGAAAGAGTGGGAAAATAGCCCTTTGTAAGTGAACGCGACATTGTCTTTGGACGGTGTTCAGCCATCCAGGGACACCAGTGGAATCCTGAAGAAGATGCCAGTAAAGGGATCGAATCGTCGAGTAGTGAAAACGTCTGAAGCGGAATGTGACGCGGCCAGAACAACTCAGAAGATTTTACCATTAAGGATACCTAATACAGTTTAATCATAAAGTCTCGATCTATTTCTAAGAAATAAGAGATGTATTACAAATACAGAATTCTTACACATTTCCGTGGTAACGTAGACTTTTTTTACGGTAATCAAGAATAATACTTACGATAGAAGAACGTGCGGCGGTTGTTAGTACAAGTTATCTATCTAGAGCTGCAACAGGAGTTCACTCGGAAGCTTTACAAGCCGGCACCAACAAGAGCAAACATCTGGTCACTTAGCAATAAGTTCCAAATAACTGGAGACGTTGCCAAAGAATCACGCTGTGGGAGGCCTCATGTACTACAAGAACCTGTTCAGCGAATCAGAAAAGCAATCGAAAGAAGGCCGCACGCATCAAGTCGTCGTTTAACCAACGAACTAGACGTACGAGGGCGTTCAATAAGTAATGCAACACATCTTTTCTCAAAGCCGGTTGGTTTGATTCAGCATTCCAATTCACCGTATTATTTCTGAGTTTGTTAGCTACAAAACGCTATTTTTCAACATAATCTCCGTTCAATGCAACAGCCTTACGCCGCCTTAATGGGAGGTCCTGTGTGCCAGCAAAGTACCACTCTAATGGTCAATGTCTGAGCCAACGTCTTGCTGCGTCAGTTAACTTCACGTACTGCTTCCCGCGCAGTGCATCCTTTATTGAGCTATACGTGTGGAACTCGGAAGGTGCGAGATCCGGGCTGTAGGATAGATGAGTGAGAACAGTCCAGTGAAGTATTCTGAGCTCCTTCTGGTGCGCAGACTCGTTGTGAGGTCTGGCATTATCATGAAGAAGGTAAGTTCGTTTGCATTTTTGTGGCGATGAACACGCTACAATTTCTTGTGTGTGCGGTCGGCCGGCACGGACAGGTTTGCGCGACCTTGTTGCGTTGATGACACACGCCTCGCTCAACCACTCACCGTACTTTCTGCAAGCGCCTACGAATATCTGCGACGCTCTGGTTTGCCGCCAAAAGAAGCTCAATGACAACTCTCTGCTTGGAACGCACGTCTGGTACAAACGCCTCTTGAAGACTACGTATAGCCGTCGCCACCTATCGGAACTTCATGAAACCAAAGAGGCTGAAGCGGGCATATTTCACGATGTCCTACAACGAATTCCGCATGTTTTTAACCGAAATCGACTGAAAAACAGAAATGTGTTGCATTACTTATTCAACGCCCCTCGTACGTTGTCGAGACTGTTGTGTTTCAACAGGATGGAGCTCCCCCCGATTTTGCTGTAATAGTATGGGAGTAGTTTAATCGGAGGATCACCAACAGATGAATAGGCAGAGATGCCGAAAGATTTTGACAGTCACCTGATTTGACATCCTTGGATTTCTTCGCTTGGGGGTGCGTAAAGTGGTGTAGAGAACTACGGTAAGAGATCTCCAGCTTCTAAGAGCTCGAATCCGGCATGCAGCGTCGGGTACTTCACAAGATGAATTTCAGAATGTATTCAGGTCTGCTCTTTAATGAGGAGAGCAATGCTGTGCTTCGAAATGGATGGAGGCTATGTTAAAGTGCGATTAAAATGTATTCACAGACTGACAATAAAGTACTTGCGTATTGTGTAAACATTTCTTAGAAATGAATCGAGACTTTATGAACACCCTCTTTGAAGGCGTTAGCGCGGTTACTGACTGGCTCAAGCGATACAACTCGAAAGCAGTCTACCGGCATTGACAGCCCTCACTCCTAGCCCACCGTGCCTCATTTCATTAGCAGGCAGTACTGGGTCTAGGCGTCTTCAGGATGTGACTCGTCGAGCTAGCGACACACGAAACAAATCATTATACCGTGTACGACAACATTGCCAGTGAACATTGCAACCGGAAAGAAATGTATATCCGTCCTAAGTCTTTTGACTTTCGCTTATTCCGCTTTTCCTATTAGCCACCGCGCCTAGTGTCTTCCTGGAGTGTGATGCATATCTAATCTACAGGATGAACCCTGACTCCAACGGCAAAATTTCAGTGATTGTTAAGATACAAGAGACCCATGATATCGTTACAAGGTTTATTCTGTTTGTTACGCCAGTCACATTTATTCATGTGTAAAAGCTTCACAGCAATGAAAAACTCTGTAATATACAATCATATAATAATGGCATGTGACGAGGGCTTCCCGTGGGGTAGACCGCTCGCCTGGTGCAAGTCTTTCGATTTGACGCCACTTCGACGACTTGCGCGTCGATGGGGATGAAATGATGATGATTAGGGCAACACAACACCCAGTCCCTGAGCGCAGAAAATCTCCGACCCAGCCGGGAATCGAACCCAGGCCCTTAGGATTGACAGACCGTCGTGCTGACCACTTTTTTTTTTCTTATTTTGTTCGTTGCATCTGGTCGGGGCGGACGTCTTAAGACATCCGTTTAAGTTCGTTGTTGATCGATTAACTCAGTTTTTCTTTTCTTTATTACAGAGGGCAGCTAACCCTCTGACCGAACACGCTGAGCTACCGTGCCGGCTACCATTCAGCTACCGGGGGCGGACATATACAGGGTTATTACAAATGATTGAAGGGATTTCACAGCTCTAAAATAACTTTACTATTTGAGATATTTTCACAATGCTTTGCACACACATACAAAAACTCAAAAAGTTTTTTTTGGGCATTCACAAATGTTCGTTTTTTCCCCTTTTAGTGATTCGGCAGACATCAAGCTGATAATCAAGTTCCTCCCACACTCGGCGCAACATGTCCCCATCAATGAGTTCGAAAGCATCGTTGATGCGAGCTCGCAGTTCTGGCACGTTTCTTGGTAGAGGAGGTTTAAACACTGAATCTTTCACATAACCCCACGGAAAGAAATCGCATGGGGTTAAGTCGGGAGAGCGTGGAGGCCATGACATGAATTGCTGATCATGATCTCCACCACGACCGATCCATCGGTTTTCCAATCTCCTGTTTAAGAAATGCCGAACATCATGATGGAAGTGCGGTGGAGCACCATCCTGTTGAAAGATGAAGTCGGCGCTGTCGGTCTCCAGTTGTGGCATGAGCCAGTTTTCCAGCATGTCCAGATACACGTGTCCTGTAACGTTTTTTTCGCAGAAGAAAAAGGGGCCGTAAACTTTAAAACGTGAGATTGCACAAAACACGTTAACTTTTGGTGAATTGCGAATATGCTGCACGAATGCGTGTGGATTCTCTACCTCCCAGATTCACACATTGTGTCTGTTCACGTCACCATTAAGAAAAAATGTTGCTTCATCACTGAAGACAAGTTTCGCACACAACGCATCCTCGTCCATGAGCTGTTGCAACCGCGCCGAAAATTGAAAGCGTTTGACTTTGTCATCGGGTGTCTGGGCTTGTAGCAATTGTAAACGGTAAGGCTTCTGCTTTAGCCTTTTCCGTAAGATTTTCCAAACCGTCGGCTGTGGTACGTTTAGCTCCCTGCTTGCTTTATTCGTCGACTTCCGCGGGCTACGCGTGAAACTTGCCCGCACGCGTTCAACCGTTTCTTCGCTCACTGCAGGCCGACCCGTTGATTTCCCCTTACAGAGGCATCCAGATGCTTTAAACTGCGCATACCATCGCCGAATGGAGTTAGCAGTTAGTGGATCTTTGTTGAACTTCGTCCTGAAGTGTCGTTGTTCTGTTATGACTGACTGATGTGAGTGCATTTCAAGCACGACATACGCTTTCTCGGCTCCTGTCGCCTTTTTGTCTCACTGAGCTCTCGAGCGGTCTGGCGGCAGAAACCTGAAGTGCGGCTTAGCCGAACAAAACTTTATGAGTTTTTCTACGTATCTGTAGTGTGTCGTGACCATATGTCAATGAATGGAGCTACAGTGAATTTATGAAATCGCTTCAATCATTTGTAATAGCCCTGTACAATCATGGAAACGTGTAACACAAAACACAGACTAATGCAACAACATTCAGACGCAGAAGTAGTGTGATGTGGTTGACGTCACTGCGGAAACAGCTCAGCATAGCGTTGTTATGCCGCTCTTTTCCTGCATTCAGTGAACCCATACACAGCCTACATATTGGCCAACTCATACTGCTGTGTATCACTGTTACGAAATTAAAAACTTATTGCATGAGTGTGATGCAAGAGTTGAAATTTGAGGCTCAGAAAAAGAAGAGTTCTTTATTGTAACCGGCTGTTAACATCAACTGCTAACGGTCACTTGGACCTCTTGCTTTACTTCATGCCAGATGAGGTATCAGTTCATTTGTCAGATTATATAAACTCCTAGTACTGCAGCCACTGGTCGCAGGGCAACCCACATATTCTGCATGAAGAACCTCTCCACTCAGAGAAGATAGGTGTTTGGTGTGCGTTGTCCTGTATGCGCATTGTTGGCCTCGTATTTTTCAGGTACACCTTAAACAGTCTCAGATATCTAGAGATCTTAGACTCTATCCATGTACAGTTAACAGATGCAGGGAAGCTGGATACAGTGTTCCAACAAGATGGAGCGACCGCTCATACGTCCCACTAAAGTACGGCCCACATCGCTAACGTGTTCCCTGAAGACAGACTTCTCAGTATAGGCCTCTGGTTCCAACGTACTCGGAGTTAGCATCGTGTGATTTTTATTTATGGGTCACTCTAAAAAGCGAAGTGTATGCTGACAATCCTCACATAGTAGGCGATCTTAAACGGAACATTACTAGAGTAATTAACATCATCATGCCTGCAGAATTACAGTGTGCTGTTGGTAACGTCATTGCACGAAGTCAGCGATTCCTGGACCACTTCCAAAATGTCTTATAAGTACGTAATACGTATTTTTCAACGTTACTTTCATCTATTGTTGTTTAGTTCGTTCATTATTACTTGAATCTCGGGCTTGAGACGTACCGGTTTTATGTGGTACATCCTGTACAACTAGCATCGCGGAAACAGATTCGAGACCAAACTAAGCAGTGCTGAGTGCATCTTTGAGGGCAAAGAGCAAAGTGAGCATTTATGTTGTAACTAACAAGTACCTTGACTGATTGGAACAAGATTGTTTCTAAAGAAGGCACACAGCGCATACCGTCGATATTTGCGCTGTTGTGCTGACATGTTCAGTGCAATACAGGTACAAACAAAATTGAGGATAAGAAATCAAAAGAAATATACCGTATTATTCCGTAATGAATCACCGGAGACCACAGATCTCTAAGCTAAACACTCAGAAAACATTTTTAAACAGCATTCGAAATTTTGTCGGTAGGGTTCAGCCGGGCAGAGTGACCGAGCGGTTCTAGGCGCTTCACTCTGGAACCGCGCGGCCGCTACGGTCGCAGCTTCGAATCCTGCCTCGGGCACGGATGTGTGTGATGTCCTTAGGTTAGTTAGATTTAAGTAGTTCTAAGTTCTAGGGGATTGATGACCTCAGATGTTAAGTCCCGTAGTCCTCAGAGCCATTTGAACCATTTTCGGTAGGGTTTGTGTACACTTCACAACGCTCCTTACGGTGCGTGGCGGAGGATACCTTGGTACCACCACCATTTTCCCCCTTTCAGGCCCCATTCGCAAATAATGGATGCCAAGAACCGCCTTGGGTAAGCCTCTATGTGAAACGTAATTTGTATGATTGTCCCGTCGTGGTCATTTCGCAAAAGGCATGTGGGAAAAACTAACGTGTTATCTGCCTATTCTTGGAACGGACGCTCTCGGGATTTCAAGAGCAATCCTCTCGGTGATGCACAAAGCCTCTCCCGTGTCCTCTACATACGAAGTTTGATGAGAATCTCCGTAGTGATCTCTCGGTTACTAAACTAACCCTCGACGGAACGCATCCCTCTACTTTGGATCTCCTCTAATTTACCTCTCTGGTAAGGGTCATTCACTAACGAGTAATAGTCCTCAATACTATAACGTAACAGCAGTCGGACTTCCCATCCAAGTCTTCCCAATATATTTTATTTACATCTAATATCAAATAACAGTTTCTGCGACAAACGTACATCCTCTGGACATTTCACGTTTTGTAGTGTCCGTGGAAAACGCAAATCCCTCCGGCTGAAATGTTCGCGTCTATCGAGTCTATTCGCTTACTATAGAAGAAAGAGTGCACAAAAAGACTGTAGAGATTTGTGCAGATTGTACAGAGAATATTATGAGAGTACTCTGAGAGAGTGGCACAGAAGATTTGAGAGCGAGTAAAGTGTCATCAACGATCAGCCAAAGACAGACAGTGGATGAACGTCAGCGAAAAAAAAATAATTAAGAAGTGAACTATCGGACCGTTTCCTTCCAGATTCACGAATGATTTCGCGCGAGGTAGTAAGTGACAGTACGCTCTCTGGGTCTGCCTTTCTGAGAGTCATCAATCCCAGAGAAAGGCTTCGGAGCCACGTTCTTGCTACAGTAGGCAGACGAAGATGGCTGTTTTCTCGAAATCATTGTTTTAAGCGTCAAGACGTGGGTTCCAAATGTCAACATCGACAAAAACATCGGTCTATGGAGTGGCCTCACACCAGTTCATCACAGAAACAGGACTTTTTCCAAAGAGATTATTGTCACTGCCTTCTGAGCAGGATAAACTTACTGCTAGATCATCACGTGGAACACACCCAATAATTCACCAGTGTATAGCGATACATTGAAACAGCAACGAAAATTCAAATTAGACTACACGGCAAGTCGAATTCCGGCGTAGCTTAGCTGCTCTACAATGGCCGTCCACGCTCTGCCTCTAAATTTCTCGAACGCTTGACGGATTTCAAATGAGGATTATTTGATCATCCTCCGCACATCCCTCGTTTTATTTCCGATGATTACATCATCGAAACAACGGATAAGTGACTATCGACACGTAGTTGCAAACAACGAGAATCTTCTGCACCAGCGGTCGTCAAGCTGCGGCCCGAATCGAGTGCTAGTGCGGCCCGCGGTTTCCAGCTCTATTTTATAATCATATGCTTCTGCCAACTAACAGTAGGATATACAAAACGTCGACAAACGTTAAGAGCTTCTTAAGAGTGCATTTTTCCTTCTCAGTAACTAGCAAAAATACTTACAAAGACAGTAATATTTCAAGATGAGGTTAATTTTAATTGACATTGGTGAATTCGTTCGTGTCCTGAGAAAGTTGATCGCTTACCTCAGGGAGAGAGTGGTACGTAGCGCGGGCTCTGCGGGGTTGTAGGATGTGTTATTGTTTATCTTCCATGCTGAAAACTCACGAGCGTGTGCAACTAGCAACGATCAGCCGCTGTGGTATAAATGTCAAACGGAAGTAACATGGATTCGTGAATGCGCGTTCCAGAGACGGACATTTTCAAATGTGGTACATGTTTGTAGCAAGTAATATGCAATAAACTGAAGGCTGTTGTAATACAATGCAACGATTAAAAGAAAAATTATATTCAAAACATATAGTAAACATTTATGATCGTGTCTCATATTGCAATTACTGATACCAATTAATATATCATACAAATCTATGTAGGTTACAAATTAATAGCAAAATATGAAGAGGAAGTTGTGGCAAAGTGGCCAGGACGGGAAAAGTGGCCATTGTATATTTGTTTTTGCCCTGAAGAGGGCTGCTGCCTGCCGAGAAGTGGTCACACTAGTTCTAATGTATATCGCCGTTGTTGTCAGTGAGATTGGCAGAGGAGGCTTGTTATTTTTTTAGTAAAAAATTTCGAATCGTCAGATGTAAGACAAGTCAATTGTATAATCCTTGTTGCCCTACATATACGGAGAGTAATAATTTTTTACAGTATCAATGTTTAAACAACGTCTTTTTGCCCACAGATGTAGTTTCTTGTTATTTATTTCAGTTTGATAGTTTCTTCCGCGAATCATTAATGTCGACATAGCGTCCGATCGGGGAAAGTGGTCATGCTACTCGTCAGGTAAAGTGGCCAAGGTGTTTACCCCAATAAGTGTTAGTTGCGTCCAAAAGAAGACACGTAATACAACAGCTGAAACTGACTTCTAAAACGTTCATATGCAAAACTATCGTCCGCCATTCTATCCCTTTGTCACAATTTTGAATTAAATTATATTATTGAAGACTGTCTCTGTGCTTTTATATTAGGCCTAATTCAAAAGTCCGATTTAAAACGTTCTGCTGCAGCTGCCTGATATTCTTCCAGATAACAGGGCGTGAAGATGCCTAGAAAATGTTCCCGGAAATCAGGAAAACAAACATAGGATTCTGTTGCGGTGGCACTGGCCACAGTACCTGCTTAGGCACGGAGAACTGGTCACTATGTAAGCCTTCATAAAAGTGCATATGGCTCAAAATGTATTATTTTCTTTTGCACTTAAAAATATTTGGGTGATTCCTTATACTATATGGATTCAAAATGTGTAAGTGGTTTCTACATCTACATCTACGTGATTACTCTGCTATTCACAGTAAAGTTCCTGGTAGTGAGTTCAATGAACCACCTTCAAGCTGTCTCCCTACCTTTCCACTCTCGAACGGCGCGCGGGAAAAACGAGCACTTAAATTTTTCTATGCGAGCCTTGATTTCTCTTATTTTATCGTGATGATAATTTCTCCCTATGTAGGTGGGTTTCACCAGAATGTTTCCGCAATCGGAGGAGAAAACTGGTGATTGAAATTTCACGAGAAGATCCCATCGCAACGAAAAACGCCTTTGTTTTAATGATTGCCACTCCAATTCACTTATCATGTCCGTGACACTGTCTCCCCTATTTCGCAATAGCACAAAACGAGCCGTCCTTCTTTAACTTCTTAACAGCTGTCACTTCCACCTGACGCGGACCCCACACCGCACACCAATACTCCAGAATAGGGCGGGCAAGCGTGGTGTATGCAGTCTCTTTAGTAGACCTGTTGCACCCTATAAGTGTTTTGCCAATAAAACCCAGTCTTTGATTTGCTCTACCCACAACATTATCTATGTGATTGTTCCAATTTGGATTATTTGTTACTGTAATCCCTAAGTATTTAGTTGAATTTACAGCCTTAAGATTTGTGTGACTTCACACGTAATTAAAATTTAACTGATTTCTTTTAGTACTCATGTGAATAACTTCATACTTTTCTTTATTCAAGGTCAATTGTCACTTTTCGCGCCATATAGATATCTGATTTAAATAATTTTTCAGTTCATTCTGGTCATCTGATGACTTTAAATGAAGGTAAATGGCACATCATCTGCAAACAATCTAATAGCGTTACTCAGATTGTCTCCTATCTCGTTAATATAGATCAGGTACAATAGAGGGCCTATAACACTTCCTTGGGGAATTTCGGATATTGCTCTGTTTTAGTCAATGACTTTCCATCTGTTACTACGAACTGTGACCTTTCCAAAGGCACGCAGTTTGGTTAGAAGACGCTTGTCAGGAACGTTGTCGAATGCCTTCTGGAAATCTAAAAACATTGAATCAATTTGGCATCCCCTGTCGATACCACTCATTAGTTTATTAGTATAAAGAGCTAGTTGTGTTTCACAAGAACGATATTTTCTGAATCCGTGCTGAATCTTTCTTTTAGTGGCCATGTCCACAACCCCCCCCCCCCTTCCCCATTTTTATGCGGACCAAAGGGTCACCCTACAGCGTCATTATTGGGTCTCAAGCAATAAAGTTTGATGACCACTATTCTAGACACCACTGAACCGCAACTAAGGTCACTGTTGCTATAATTCTACAATGACAGTATAGTGCTTTAATGCCGCAGCAAGTGAAATTGAGAAGTAGCTTAAGATCTTAGCTACAGTAAGTATACAGTAAAAAAATCTTCACGTCTATAATTGTTTTCTTAATAAAGAAATTGAAGTTACTTTCCGAATTCTCTTATGTTTACGAACCTTAGAAACATTCGGATATGTACAGACGACTCTGTGCAATTTTCTTCACGTCATCAGTGAATTAAAGGGGCACTGCACACGGTGAAATGTGTGTTACAAAATGTAGATATACCAGTGACCAACTTTCAAGAGACGTGCGAAAACTCCATACCATGCTGTTTATGTTTTGCATTGTCTGTTTTTCATCTATACATCGAAGAACTATCAGTTATCAAGCAGTTAACGGGTAGTGCAGCACGAGAATGGTATTTCCTTGTTAAGGGTTGGTTCTTCTCTGGAAATGCCACGCCCAGATACGGTTACAGTCGCTCGAAGTATTCTCGTCGAGCTCCAGAGACTTGCCAAGTTTTTTCATCCGTCAAGTGAAAACTTTTGCTATAAATTATTCCCCTGCAGGCGAGGTGGCCACTTGATTGCTCCCACAGCTAGTCTTCTAACAAGTACTCTTAATCTTCGTTAAAGTTAAGTGCTGATTATTATGACTTGCACGACTTGTCTTTCTTCTGACTGGGAAGGTCACCATGTTTCCACTTTATATATCTTTCTTTCGACTGTAAGACCGTATGACGCTCAACCACAATCGCTTTCTAGTAAAAATGTTGCACACAATGTCACGGGAAAAAGTGAGATTGCACCTCCTCGTCAAACACAGTGTTACTCGCGTTTGTTTAGTAATAGAAAAAATTTTAGATACTGTATATATTCGTGTTTTCGCGGAGCATTAATTGAGCCATGAGATTTCAGGTATAAGGTCATCATCACAAGTCGTTGTGCTCATTGCTGAGCGTCGAGACTCCAAAAACCAAGCGTCTCCATCTCTTAAGGTTGCAGGCTTCTCTTAGAGCCTACTAAAGACGTAGACTAGAGATCTTCTTGATTTGATCTATCCATTTGCTTGCTGCTCTTCCCTTCGATTATTTTCTATATTTTCTCCATCTCTTCTCATGACCAAAGAACTGGAGAACTTTTTTGGTTGACACGAGAAGAAAGACGTTTAAAGACATTGAGTTAACAATGGACACCCTTTTTCTTCTTTCGGTTTGTTTTATGCGTAGTATCCTGCGCCAGCATCAAAGTTCAAATGCATCAATATGCTGCTTGTTTCTGGCTTTAAGGGTCCATGTTTCCCGACCTTAAAAGAAGACGGAGACGCGAGTATTTCAACAAGCCGGCCCTTTCGCGTGTTCGTTATTGCTCTGTTCTGTCAGACCTTGGTGAGCTCCTTCATAGCCACTCGCCCTAGCGTGATCCGTCTTCGTATATCGTCTTCTCAGATTCCTGTGTCGCAGCCGTAAGGTATATGGTGAAATATCAGTTGAAGAACTGAAGAGCGCCCTAAATCTGATGGAACTGCTTAGATTCTGTTATAAGGAGTGTCCCATAAGGATTGTAACTTTTGAGTGTTTAATAACATACAGTCTTATTGATGAAATTAAGTAGTTTACATATTATTGGCGTATTTTCTACCTGGGATTATGTATGAAATATGTGATTTTCAAATGCCCTTCAGGACTCTGCAGGCCCACTCCTGTTCTTTCGATGAAATTTTCCGTAACTTTTCGACATACTTACATCTCTAGTTCTGAAATCCGACGCTGAATCTCGGCCCTGAGCTCTGAAAGTGGTCGTAGTTTGTTGGCGTACACACGAGTTTTCAAATGCCACCGCAGAAAGAAATCATATTGCAGTGCCTGTCTACGATGCAATGTTCCTTTGGACATCCATGCATGTCCGAAGGGACAGGCACTGTGGCCACTACAGCAGTTATGAAATATGGACAACCATCAGCTGTGTAATGCAATAACGAAAATGAAAATCGGCCAGACCAAAACGACAAATGGAAGTCTGGGTCTGGACGTGAGTCGTTCTCGGATAACCCAATGGTAAGGCGACCGCTCGCGATAAGCAGGACATCCGAGTTCAAGTCCCGGTTCGCCACAAATTTTCATTGTCGTCTTTCCATTAGACAGTTGATGGCTGTCGACATCCGCAACTGTGAATACATTTCATGGAAACCACGTGGTGTCGTAGTTGGGATAAATCACTCAGCCAGTTGCTATCAATGAGTGACAGTTTGGCTTCAGCTTTCGTGTCAGTTGGATTTCATAGGCGCAAAGGTGCAGAAATTCTTTCAGAATTCGTTATATGCTGGTTCTGGGAATATCCAGTTGTTGTGAACGTCGGCGAAAAAGTTTCACTGGACATACAGCAATATTATCACTCACAGAGGCGGTTTTTTTCGGCCTACTAACAAAAAAAAAAAATGGTTCAAATGGCTCTGAGCACTATGCGACTTAACTTCTGAGGACATCAATCGCCTAGAACTTAGAACTAATTAAACCTAACTAACCTAAGGATATCAGACACATTCATGCCCGAGGCAGGATTCGAACCTGTGACCGGAGCGGTCGCTCGACTCCAGACTGTAGCGCCTAAAACCGCACGGCCACTCCGGCCGGCTGCCTACTAACAAGAGGACGCCCCCAGGGTTTAATGTCCACAATCGAACTAGTCCTCTCAAATTTAGCAGTTATGTCATCACAGACGGATTATTCGGTGCATTACGTTGAGGAAACATTCCACGCTGTTTTCGAACATATTTGTAATAAATTTTCACTATGAGAACATGCTGTTCCATCGAGAAGCGCTTCATCACTAACCACAAAGAAAACAGATGAAAATCGAGCAACATACAGTGCTGACAACTAACTAGAATAGAAATGGCGAACATTTCAAAAATTGCGTTCTTTATAGGACACCCTTTACTAATTTCAGTGGCTACTTGCTTTTTTCTGTTGACTATATGTTCCCGACGATTTTGGCGTGTAATCATTTGATTGACGTTCCGTTCAGATGCTATTACTCGGAAATTATTAGCAGAAGGCTCCGTTATGTGTAAAATACCATCAGTCTAACACTATGTGCTCCGAATGTCGGCAAAACTCTTGTTGCCGACTATTTGCTGGTTTCGAATAGCCTTGGAATGAATGATATATCTCTATTATATCGACCAAAAAATGGTTCAAATGGCTCTGAGCACTATGGGACTTAACACCTGAGGGCATCAGTCCCCTAGACTTAGAACTACGTAAACCTAACTAACCTAAGGACATCACACACATCCGTGCCCGAGGCAGGATTCGAGCCTGCGAACGTAGCAGCAGCGCAGTTCCGGACTGAAGCGCCTATAGCCGCTCGGCTACAGTGGCCGGCTGGAATTGACACCATCAGTCCTGCAGGGCTGTCCATAAATCAGTAAGAGTACGAGGGGGTGGAAATCTCTTCTGAATAGCGCTTTTCAAGGCATCCAAGATATGCTCTATAATGTTCATGTTGGGGGAGTTTAGTGGCCAGCGGAAGTGTTTAAACTCGGAAGAGTGTTCCTAGAGCCACGCTGTAGCAATTCTGGACTTGTGGGTTTCGCATTGTCCTGCTGGAATTGCCCGAGTCCGTCGAAATGCACAATGGATATGAATGGATGCAGGCGATCAGACAGGATGCTTACGTACGTGTCGCCTGTCGTTCCTAGACGTATCAAGGGGCCCATACCACTCCAACTGCACACTCCCCACTCAATTACAGAGCCTCCACCAGTTTGAACAGTCCCCTATTGACATGCAGGGTACATGGATTCATGAGGTTGTTCCATACCCGCACGCGTCCATCCGCTCGATCCAATTTGAAACTAGATTCGTACGACCAGGTAACATTAACATGTCACGAATAGTCCAATGTCGGTGTTGACGGGCCCAGGTGAGGCGTAAAGCTTTGTGTCGTGCAGTCATCAAGGGTACACGAGTGAGCCTTCGGCTCGGAAAGCCCATATCGATGATGTTTCGTTGAATGGTTCGCACTCGTCCATGGCCCAGCATTGAAATCTGCAGCAATTTGAGGAAGGGTTGCACGATTCTCTTCAATCTGCGTTGTTTCCGTTATTGTAGGATCTTTTCCGGCCACAGTGATGTTGGAAATTTGATGTTTTACCGGATTCCTGTTATTCACGGTACACTCGTGAAATGGTCGTACGGGAAAATCCCCACTTCGTCGCTACCTCGGAGATTCTGTGTCCCATCGTTCATGCGCCTACTATAACACCAAGTTCAAACTCACTTAAATCTTGATAACTTGCCGCTGTAGCTGCAGTAACCGATCGGACAACTGCGCCAGAGATTTGTTGTCTTATATAGGTGTTGCCGACCGCAGCGCCGTTATTCTGCCTGTTTGCATATCTCTGCATTTGAATACACACGCCTATATCAGTTTCTTTGGCGCTTCGGTCTATATTGTCGCCGTAGTGAAAGTAATAACGAAGCAGCAGTCCAGGAAATGGACGGGTTCGGCTGCGATTCAGTGATGGCGTGAGGTAAATAAATGTAGATGTCGTGTGACTAGGGCCTCCCGTCGGGTAGACCGTTCGCCGGGTGCAAGTCTTTCGATTTGACGCCACTTCGGCGATTTGCGCGTCGATGGGGATGAAACGATGATGAGTAGGACAACACAACACCCAGTTCCTGAGATGAGAAAATCTCCGACTCAGGCGGGAATCGAACTTAGGCCCTTAGGATTGACATTGTGTCGCGCTGACCACTCAGCTACCGGGGGTGGACATGGCGTGAGGTGGCATCACAGTTGATGACCGATAGAACATTCAGATATTCGGAGGCTGACTTTAATGCTCACAGACACATAAATGAGACTGTACTGGTCCATGTTATGCCCACAATGGATCCCTAGTTTACTCTGCAACAAGAAATACGAGAGCGCACTCAGCAGCAGCTACCACGTAAACGTTACAGGACCTCGCGATTCAAAAAAATGTTCAAATGTGTGTGAAATTTTATGGGACTTAACTGCTAAGGTCATCAGTCCCTAAGCTTACACACAACATAACCTAAATTATCCTATTGACAAACACACACACCCGTGCCCGAGGGAGGACTCGAACCTCCGCCGGGACCAGCGGCACAGTCCATGACTGCAGCGCCAAAGACCGCTCGGCTAATCCCGCGCGGCCTCACAATTCAAACGTTAGACGGCCTTTCTCTGAGTCCTGATCTCAGTCCTGTTAAGCACGTATGGGATATGCTTGACAGCAAACCCCTGTAGCATTGCAGAGGTCTTTACTGATGAGAGTAAAAAAATACCACAAGAAAATGTCTGCAGATTTGTCAGGAGCATGCCTCGAAGATGTGTGCCAGTAATAGAGCACATGCAGGACCTATCAAACACTGAAACGTTTCTTTTGTGCCTTACGTGACTTTCAACTCCTTGGTTTACGACAGTATGTTGAATTTCTGGTGTAGCACGAACATGTGTGATGAGAAGAGAACAGGATATGCATATTTCTGTTAAATAAAGGTTTCATTTTCCACGACAAAAGTCTATTTCACTACAGACATTCCCGAAAAAATAACGCAGGTGTTTAAAATGTTGCCACTCTAATTTTCTTGAGCAATGTGTTTCACTACTTGACTCCAGCTGGGTTAAGCGCCTAGCCCCTTGTGCTTTACTTGATGTGTAACTTCCGACACCTGCCGTGAGGTGACATAATGAAACTGGTGCTAGTTCACGGGACCAAACTTTTTAACTTTTCAGGAAGTGCCTTTAAATGAGTCTGCTCATTCATTTCATCATCTGCATTTAAATTAATAAAGTTGTTCTGTCTCTATCTGAGCTATATTGAGTAACTTCACTATCAATTATAGTCACACCGAACCTTTTGGCCAATCAGAAGCCATTCGGCGTCAAGGTTATCTCTGGAGCATTTTCGTGAGATGGTCAGTCAAGTGTGGCAAGATCTGTTTTTTTGGAGCCAGTCGGAGCATGTAGTTTATCGAGCTGTGGAACTGCTCCGAGTTGACAAGTCTGCCCAAATACCTACTTTGGATGATTCTAGTCCTTTTATTGTACTTATTCAAATTTTTGACCGCTGTTGTTGCGGAATTTGCTAGTATCTATAAAACATTACTCGGAAGTGCACGTTGTGTGTTTGAAGATACTTCGTAGCAGCAACACAGATTAATGGCGTGCTTTCGGGTGTAGGCCGAGCTGCTGATTCCGTTCCATAAGCAGTGCGATATGTGTGAAAAAAATAATGGGACTCTCAACATCTGGCACCGCTGTGTGGTTCTACTTGTGCAGATCGTATGTTCGTCCCTTTTGGATGCTCAGTCCGAGTTTCAGCTCAGTACAGCCCCCACGTCAATTCTGAAAGCACCATAAATGTAATGTATGTTAGGTAATATATTTAAATGATTAACATTGCAAGATCACAGGTTAATGTAAGAGCGAAATAAGCCATTGCAGATGTGAGACTCTGGTACATTAGTAACCAGTGTAACCGCTCGATTGGAGAAAGATCTGTTAACCTATCAGGCCAAGACAACATGTCGACACTCGGTAGAGCATCTTGGGCTACAACTGACGTATGTGGGCGAGCTTTATTCTGTTGGAAAAAGGCCCCCTGGAATGCCTTTAATGAATGGCAGCAAAACAGCTCGGATTGCCAGTCTGACGTACAAAGCTGCAGTCATGGTGCCTGGAATAACCACGAGAGTGCTCCTGCTGCTATACGGAATCGCTCCCCAGACCATAAATCTAGTGTAGGTCCCGTGTGTCTAGCACGCAGACAGGTAAGTTGCAGGCCGAACTGGCCTCTTCCTAGCCATCGCACGGCCGTCACTGACACCGACGCAGAACCACCTGTAACCGGAAAAAAACAACAGACCCCCATCCTGCCCTCCAATGAGCTCTTGTTTGACACTACTGAAGTCGCAAATGGCCGTGGTTTGAGGTCAGTGCAATGTAGCTACAGGGTGTCTGGCTCGACACTGTCCTTAAAACAACCGATTTGTAAAAGTTCATTGTGTCATTATGGTGCCAACTGCTGCACAAATTGCTGCTTCCGGTGCAGTACTATGCGCCAGGGCTGGTTGATGACCATCGCTTGTTTAACGCCAGCCTGGCGTCACGTGTAAGGGGGCTGAAAAGCCATCACGTAAATAAGATAGACATTCCGTTCAAAATGGTTCAAATGGCTCTGAGCACTATGGGACTTAACTTCTGAGGTCATCAGTCCCCTAGAACTTAGAACTACTTAAACCTAACTAACCTAAGGACATCACACACATCCATGCCCGAGGCAGGATTCGAATCTGCGACCGTAGCGGTCGCGCGGTTCCAGACTGTAGCGCTAGAACCGCTCGACCACCCCGGCCGGCAGAGGCTCAGTTCAATAGCATCATAAGAACCAGCTCTGGGTCCATAAGAACTACTCCACTATACTGCCTTCCAACACTCAGTCACACAATTCCTCCTCTGTTAAGAAGACAAGAAGCCCCATTGAAAGAATATTCCGAAATAATGAATAATCTTCAAATTACCAACTAGAAGATATTACAGGATTTACAAAAAATCCACTTCGTTCCAGGAATCCACTCAGCGGCTGACCCGACTGCTTGCTGACAGGTTCTTTACCACTGAAAGAAAGTGGAGTTAAATCTGGACTACGTATGCCACACTTGAAGTGCTAGACCTTAAAAGACCCTCTACAGCTACACATTAACTTTGAACACCCACGATATAAGTGGAAGAACACAAATTTACATCCGAACAGAACACAGAGTGTCTGTATACAACCTGCACAAATGTGGTAAGCAGTCCAGCGTAAGTTGTGACTGTGGAGCACCGAACCAAACCATGCGACAGACTGAAGAGGAGTGCAAGCTGAGGGCCTACACGACTCTTGCAAACGACTTCTCTTGGCTGCACCATTAAGCCTTGACTGGATAAGGAGACTGTACATTAGGATACAACAACCGTTTTTTAGTTTAATGCATACTGAGGTAACAGAAGTCATGGGATATTTCCTAATGTCATGTCGGACCTTCTTTTGCTCGGCGTAGTGCAGTAACTCGACGTGGCATGGACTCCACAAGTCGCTAGAAGTCCCCTGCAGGAATAATGGGCCATGCTGTCTCTATTGCCGTACATAATTACGAAAGTGTTGGAGGTGCAGGATTTTGTACACGAACCGAACTCTCGAATAAGTCCTATAAATGTTCGATAGGATTCGTGTCGAGCGATCTGTCCGGCAAATCATTCGTTCGAATTGTCCAGAATGTTCTTCAAACCAAACGCGAACGGTTGTGGCCCCGTGACATGGCGTATTGTCATCCATAAAAATTACGTCGCTGTTTGAGAAGATTAAGTCCACGAATGGCTGCAAATGGTCTCCAAATAGCCAAAATAACCTTTTCCGGACAATGATCTACTCAGTTGGACCAGAGGTCCCAGTCTATTCCATGTAAATACACCCCACACCATTATGTAGCCACCATCAACTTGCAAAGTGTCTTGTTGATAACTTGGGTCCATGGTGGCGTGGGGTCTGCGCCACACTCGAACCTTAGATAAGCTCTTACCAACTGAAATCGCGATCCAGCTGATCAGGCCACGGTTTTCCAGTCGTCTAGGGTCCAACAGATACGGTCACGGGGCGGTATGGTCAGGAGGGGCACTGCACGCGATGTCGAACTGCTAGGGAAGGCACTCTGTCGGTCGTCTGCTGCCACAGCCCATTATCGACAGATTTCGCCGCACTGCCCCAACGATGCTTTAGTTGTACGTCCGACATCGATTCTTTCGGTTATTTCACGCAGTGTTGCTTGTTTGTTACCACTGACATCTCTACGCAAACGCCGCTGCTCTCGGTCGTTAAGTGGAGGCCGTCGGCCATTGCGTTGCCTGTGGTGAGAGATAGGTAATGCGTGAAATGTCGTGTTCTCGGCACACTTTTTACGTTGTGGATCTCGGAATACTGAATTCCATGCGTCTCGCTCCCACTACCATTCCGCGTTCAAAGTCTCTTAATTCCTGTCGTGAGCCATAATTATGTCGCGAACTTTTTCACACGAATGACTTCAGTACAAATGACAGCTCTACCAATGCACTGGCCTTTTATACCTTGCGTCCGTGATACTACCACCATCTGTATATGTACATATCGCTGTACCATAGCTTTCATCGCCTCAGTGTATAGTAATGAACTAAAGATCTTGCTGAAAACTCAAGGAAATTCTGGTCTTACGTGAAATTGGTAAGCGGGTCGAAGGTTTCCATCCAGTCACTCACTGATCAGTCTGGCCTCGCAACGGAAGACAGCAAAACGAAAGCTGAAATTTTAAATTTAACATTTGAGAAATCTTTCACGCAGGAGGATCGTACAAACATGCCGCCGTTTGAGTCTCGTACAGATTCCCGTATGGAGGACATAGTGATAGACATCCCTGGGGTTGTGAAGCAGCTGAATGGGTTGAAAATAAATAAATCGCCAGGTCCTGATGGGATTCCAATTCGGCTTTACAGAGAGTACTCTACTGCATTGGCTCCTTACTTAGCTTGCATTTATAGCGAATCTCTTGCCCAACGTAAAGTCCCGAGCGACTGGAAAAAAGCGCAGGTGACGCCTGTATATAAGAAGGGTAGAAGGACGGATCCTCAAAATTACAGACCAATATCCTTAACATCGGTTTGTTGCACGATTCTTGAACATATTCTCAGTTCGAATATAATGAATTTGCTTGAGACGGAGAAGTTGCTGTCCATGCATCAACACGACTTTAGGAAGCATCGCTCCTGCGAAACGCAACTCGCCCTCTTTTAACATGATATCTTGCGAACCATGGCTGAAGGGTATCAGACGGATGACATATTCCTTGACTTCCGGAAAGCGTTTGACTCGGTGCCCCATTGCAGACTCCTAACTAAGGTACGAGCATATGGGATTGGTTCCCAAGTATGTGAGTGGCGCGAAGACTTCTAAAGTAATAGAACCCAGTACGTTGTCCACGATGGTGAGTGTTCATCGGAGGTCAGGGTATCATCTGGAGTGCCCCAGGGAAGTGTGGTAGGTCCGCTGTTGTTTTCTATCTACATAAATGATCTTTTGGATAGGGTGGATAGCAATGTGCGGCTGTTTGCTGATGATGCTGTGGTGTACGGGAAGGTGTCGTCGTTAAGTGACTGTAGGAGGATACAAGATGACTTGGACAGGATTTGTGATTGGTGTAAAGAATGGCAGCTAACTCTAAATATAGATAAATGTAAATTAATGCAGATGAATAGGAAAAAGAATCCCATAATGTTTGAATACTTCATTAGTAGTGTAGCGCTTGACACAGTCACGTCGATTAAATATTTGGGCGTAACATTGCAGAGCGATATGAAGTGGGACAAGCGTGTAATGGCAGTTGTGGGGAAGGCGGATAGTCGTCTTCGGTTCATTGGTAGAATTTTGGGAAGATGTGGTTCATCTGTAAAGGAGATCGCCTATAAAACACTAATACGACCTATTCTTGAGGACTGCTCGAGCGTTTGGGATCCCTATCAGGTCTGATTGACGGAGGACATAGAAGCAATTCAGAGGCGGGCTGCTAGATTTGTTACTGGCAGGTTTGATCATTACGCGAGTGTTACGGAAATGCTTCAGGAACTCGAGTGGGAGTCTCTGAAGGAAAGGAGGCGTTCTTTTCGTGAATCGCTACTGAGGAAATTTAGAGAACCAGAATTTGAAGCTGACTGCAGTACAATTTTACTGCCACCAACTTATATTTCGCGGAAAGAACACAAAGATAAGATAAGAGAGATTAGGGCTCGTACAGAGGCATATAGGCAGTCTTTTTTCCTTCGTTCTGTTTGGGAGTGGAACAGGGAGAGAAGATGCTAGTTGTGGTACGAGGTACCCTCCGCCACGCACCGTATGGTGGATTGCGGAGTATGTATGTAGATGTAGTTGTAGAAAATGCTGTGACTGCTGTCCACTGCGAGGCTGAAAGCCTCCTGGTGGTGTTGCGGGCAAGTGACGAAGTAAGGAAAGAATGTAAGGGGAAGAGAGACGAATGGGCAGTCATTATAACGAAGATATGGGCAGCAAATGTGGAAATCCACTGATATAAGTGGTTTTGACAAAGGGCACTTTGTTGTGGCGCTACTGTTGCAAACGAGAACCTCTAAAACGCCGAAGCTGGTCACCTGTTGGCGTACTACTGTCGTGAACACTTGTGGAAAGTGGTTGAAGGATGATGAAATAACGAGTAGACCGTATGGTATTGGACGACCATGGCTCATTACACAACGTAGAGGTCGGAAGATTCCCACTCCCAGTGTAATCCAGGATAGGCAGCGATCTCTGGCAGATCTTACGACAGAGTACAATGCTGGCGTAGGCACAAGTGTTTCGGAGCACACCGTTCAAAGGTCATTGTTGCTCTTGGAGCTCCACAACACACGAGCCTTACGTGTTCCTGTGTTGACCTGACGACAACGTCAGTTACAGCTGCAGTGGGCACAGCATCCCTGAGTTTTCGCGTGGAACAATAGAAACGTGTCGCCTGTCGGATGAATCGCATTTCTTGTTACATCAGGTCGATGGTTAGGTCCTTCCACGCCGTCATCCGGGTGAATGGCTGCACGAAACGTGCACCACACCACAGATGCTGGCCAGAGAGGGCAGAGTACATTTGAGTTGAGCTTCCATGGGATGTGTCGTGGTAATGAAAGCGTTACGATAGCAGTGAACTATGTGAAAATTATCGCGGACTGTGTGCGTCACTTCATGCATGAAGTCTCTCCATACGGCGATGACATCTTCCACCAGCATAACTGACCGTGTTGCAAGGTCAGAATCGTGCTACAGTGGTGTCAGGGACATTAAAGTGAACTCAAATGGTTCAAATGGCTCTGAGCACTATGGGACTTAACATCTGAGGTCATCAGCCCCCTAGACTTAGAACTACTTAAATCTAACTAACCTAAGGACGTCACACACATCCATGCCTGAGGCAGGATTCGAACCTGCGACCGTAGCGGTAGCACGGTTGCAGACTGAGGCGCCTAGAACCGCTCGGCCACACCGGCCGGCGTAGTGAACTCAAACTGATGCCTTGTCCAGCAAACGTGCCTGATCCGTACCCGCTGGAACACATATCGGACGTCAGCTGCGCGCCCGTCAACCACTATGCCGTAATTTTGCGGAAATTGCCTGACATGTGCGAATACATCTGGTGTCACATACTTCTGGAATCCTGTCAAGAACTTGTAGAATCCATGCCAAGCAGAATCTCTCTTGTACTGTGTTCGAAAAGTGGAACAACACGCTATTAAATAGGTGATGATAATGTTTCGGCTCATCGGTGTATATTCTTATTTTTTTTTTTTTTTTAATTTCATGTGTAGTGCTACACACTAAGCGAATCTATGTTGTATAACTTACGAAATTTCCTTACCAATCTTTTAAAACCCATCACCGTCTCCGCCTTTTCGTCAGACTCCAGGCCAGTCAAAATAAAAGTGTGTTTGAACCTTAGTCAGCGCTTGTAACGGAGAACCCGAGGCTCAGTAAGGTTTGGTTTGGGATCTCGTGACAAAAGCTGCGCTGATCGGCTATACTGGCGCAGCGCAAGCGCGTGATCGATGGCGACGGCGCGTTAAACGCGGCTCGGCGAGCGGTGTGTGGCCGCTGGCCGCCGGGCGTGTCTGGACGGGACGATACGGGACGCGTGTCCGCAGACAGTCGCCGGGCACGCTCGCGAGCAAATTAAGAGCCAGCCGGCCTCAGGCAGCTGGTGGGGCCAGGTCGGGCGCGTGCTATCTGCCGCCGGAAATCTGAGACGCGCTGCTCGCACCCCCCCCCCCCCCCCCCCCGCCCCCCAGACCGTGTTCATCTACCACTGCTCCTCCACCGTGCAACGGCCGAGGTCGCCACACAATGACCCAGCATCTAAAGCAGGAAAAAAACACCTAGAATGGAACACTGTTGCTCTGTCTGGACCAACGAAGCGTGCTCTAGCGTACATATTAGTTTCTCAGTGTATTTTTCTTTAAATGTACGCCTTTCTAAAGAAAGATAAAAAACGGCCGAAGACCCCACCAAAGGTGAAACGACAAGAAAAGCACTCATGAAAGAAAGCTGCATTGGATGGAATCTTTCAGTGCCTTACCTTCCAACGCCGAGCAGGTGGTGGAACCAGGCAACAGAGTTAAAAAGTAGAGAAAGAATTGGACCAGAGCGAGTAGTACTCACGCTCTGAGCGTTCCGTACAAACTTAATTATGTGTATAGATAGTCCAGCTATAGATCTTGATGAATGAGTTTGCGAGTGCCAAAATATGTGACATAAATGGCCGTATCTTTTGATTACATTGACTTAGAACGTTACATTTTTTTCACGCCGCCAAGAGACCGTAGACCCAAGTATTTTACACAAATTTTAACTCGATACTTCTACCCTTTCCTGATAAAAAAGGGTCTTAACGGATGGACAGACAGACGGACAACCAATTGGTCCAATAAGTGTTCCGTTTTTAGCGACTAACATACGGAACGCTATAAATGAGATGACTATCAAGAACATATCGTCCGACTTTAATTATTCATGGCTATTTCCGATAATACTATCGTCTTGTAATCGACCGAAGAGGAACGGTCATAACGATTTATGATTCAAATAATAAAACACAGCGCCGGCCGTAGTGGCCGAGAAGTTCTAGGCGCTACATTCTGGAACCGCGCGACCGCTACGGTCACAGGTTCGAATCCTGCCTCTGGCATGGGTGTGTGTGATGTCCTTAGATTAGTTAGGTTTAAATAGCTCTAAGTTCTAGGGGACTGATGACCTCAGATGTAAAATCCCATAGTGCTCAGAGCCATTTGAACCATTTTTAATAAAACACAGTAACAGTTACTTTTTTCATGAGTAGCACGACGCGTTTCGAGAATTTACTCTCATTATTATCAAGTTCTAATACGCATATTTGTGATATTTGGGTGTCTGTTGTTCCGCTTCTCTAGCCCAGCAGAATAACACACACGCAAAAATAATAAAAGATACCGATCGATGTAAATATTTTCGAAATGCACTGTAATTTGCAGGATAAAAGCACATCGATTATACAGAATGAGATCGAATCATAAGATTTTAATTATCTCTTTAAAAAATAAAGTTACGTAATCAGTTTTTTGTTTGTTTGGAGGTACTTGTCTACCGATCTGGTACATATTGAAATCCCCACTCCGAATTCCGTAGCAAGCCGCAAGAAAAGTCAAAACAGAAAGTGATGTACTGTACGGTAATTCGATTTCGCTGAAGGGAAATAACGCTGCAACAATCGATGCTAGGTTGGTGAAAGCGTACGGTAACAGTGCATCATCATGTGAGACACTAATCGGGTGGCGAAGACACCTCCAATGTGGGAAAAAAAGACTGAATGGCGAACGAAGTGGCATACCGTTTCTCTCTGTAGAATCGGGAATCGCCAGGAGGAGTCCCTAGTGGTCGAAATTGGCTGCCACAGTCGAGCTTTCAACATCTCGTACGACCTTTAGGGCTTGAGAAAGGTGGCCGCCCGCTGGATTCCGCTACTGCTCACATTCTTTCAAAAACAATGTAGCAAAGGAACTGTTGCAGCTGTGGTTGGGTTGGGTTGTTTTGGGGAAGGAGACCAGACAGCGAGGTCATCGGTCTCATCGGATTAGGGAAGGAATTCGGCCGTGCCCTTTCAAAGGAACCATCCCGGCATTTGCCTGGAGCGATTTAGGGAAATCACGGAAAACCTAAATCAGGATGGCCGGACGCGGGATTGAACCGTCGTCCTCCCGAATGCGAGTCCAGTGTGCTAACCACTGCGCCACCTCGCTCGGTGCAGCTGTGGTACAAACATAGTATGCACACTACCGATATCTCCTGTCGACATTACGGCAAGCTGTCAAGATGAAGCATAGATGGAAGCTGCCCAACGGAGTGTTTTGCTCCACAACAATGCCACAACCAGTTCTGTACATGGCACTGACGCACATACTTTCTGGCCAGCATATGCACCCTCTTGATGCAGATTCCGCAACTGTAGTATTGGTTTTGAATAAAATATCAGCACCAGTTGGACTTCTCTTTTTATTTTAAATAAAAAGGTACGAGGATGTGCCGAAAAGTAGTGCCTCCGATTTTTTGTGAAAACTATTAAAGCTTTTTAAATGAAGCAAACATTATTAACATTCTACAGCTTTATTCTTTACGTCTATATATTTATTTCACAAGGTAGTCACCGCGGCGACGAACGCACTTCTCCCAACGAGAGACTAGTTTGTTGATTCCGTCACTGTAGAATGTTTGATTTTGTCGACGGAGCCACAACCTCATCTCTACTTGCACAGCTTCATCATTATCAAAGTGAAGTCCTCGAACGTGTTCCCTAAGATTTGAACACGAGTGAAAATTGGATGCGGTCAAATCGGGACTGTATGGAGAAGCAACGATGACGCTGAACCGAAGGCGTCGGATTGCTGCCGATGTCGCATCGTTCGTGTGTGGTCTGGCATGTCATGCTGAAGGAGAGGGTGCTCCATGAGCGAACTCTTCGAATTCGTGCTTTCGATTTTTTGAGTGTTTCTCACACTCCAACACAGTTACTTACCCACCATTTTATACGGTACATTTCGGAGCCCAGTAGCGGCAGAAGGCTACAAATATGTATTTAACGAATTAAGGCGTAGAATGTTAATAACGTTTATTTTATTTAAAAAGCTTTAAGAGTTTTCATTTATAAAATCCGGAGGCATTACTTTTCACCACACCCTCGTAGACCAAGGAGAGGACGGAAGCCAGCTAGGAAACATCTTTGTTGTACACGCTCGACACAAAAGAAACGAGACTGCCTTTACTGCTAGCTAGGAAAGTATCTAAGCTCGAATCACTAAAATAGAGTAAAATGATTTTGAAATATGGAAATATGAGTGTTGTACCACCTACGAACTTAAGTTGTCTGTAACACTGTATTTTTATACAATCGACGTTTGAAGGTTAACAAATGTAAAGATTGCAAAGCACAAGCGGCTGAAGAAACAATACTATGTAACACGCAGTTATGTCCAGCAGACACACAAGAACCATTAATGAGATATTATTTGGCAAATAATTGTTTGAAACAATATTTATTAAGACACGTTTATTCCGTGGTAAAATATTAATTTCAAATTTGAGTGAGCATAAATATTAATTCCAAACTGCTTGCTAAGTGATGGGAGTAGAGCGGCAAGTGGGCTAAAATCGTTTTACTAATATTCCTGAGTATAGAATTGGTTTCATAAAGTCGTCGAATCATCGAATCACCATGCGCATTACATCCCGGGACCGCAACCAGCCGTTGTTACCTGAAGATGAAGACTATAAATGATTCTATAGGGTCCTTATTTTGCATACCTTTTGGACTGGCGTATTTTTTGGCTTCGCCAGTCTAGCGCTGCAGCTAACATTATTAACACTGATTTAAAACAGTTAGAACAGTGTAACATTATTAACACTGATTTAAAACAGTTAGAACAGTGTCGTTTATCACGAAAGCTGACACCAAAGGGACTTGCTCGTAACGCAAACTTGCGATTTTCGAAATAGGTTAGCACACATGAGCGTTCGTTCCTTTCTTTGCTCAGACCATCCCTGTACGGCGCGATTTTCATGGACTGTGCAGAGCTCTCCCGTTTAGAACGGCGGAGCACAAGAACGCGTCCGTAGTAAACTGCTCGTCCGCCTCAATTTTGATGAAATTTGTCACTGCGTAATGAAAACACCTGGAAATCTGAAAATAGTCTCGCGCTCATACTTCACGACAGGTAGTTCCCTAGTAAAGCGACTCGTGTCGTTTTTTTCGTGGGTAAGTACAACGAATTACAAACGATTCGCTCAGCTGTCGTACCATATGCATCCCTGACCACAACAGCGTGTTATACGCATATGACCCGTATGTCGCAGATATAGAGTCTATTTAAACCCCACATCAAAGTTATTCAGTACACGGACGACGTTTGTATATACGCCTACTCGCCGTGCCCTTGGGTTACAAAATTATGGCTCAACGACGCAAGGGAAATGCTGCCCACATAGAAGTTACGAAATGGACTAACACCGGCCCGCGAAAAATCTGTCGTGGTGATATTCACGGGGAAAAGGCGCAATTACTTCTCACTGGAAAGTCAGCTTGGCCCGTACTAACTTCCCGTTTCGTCGCATACTAAGCTACTTGGCGTCTACTTCGACTGCAAACTGACTTGGACACGTTATCTAAACGGTTCAAATGGCTCCGAGCACTATGGGACTTAACATCTATGGTCATCAGTCCCCTAGAACTTAGAACTACTTAAACCTAACTAACCTAAGGACATCACACACCCTGTCATCACGAGGCAGAGAAAGTCCCTGACCCCGCCGGGAAGACACGTTATCTCGCGTACCATATAGACAAGGTGGAAAACACTACAAATGTATTGTGGATGGTTTCTAGAGTTTGGTGGTGATCGGAACTGACAGTCCTATCGACTCTGTATAACATCTTGATCCGCTCCATCTTCGATTATGGCACCATCAAATGGCTCTGAGCACTATGGGACTCAACTGCTGTGGTCATAAGTCCCCTAGAACTTAGAACTACTTAAACCTAACTAACCTAAGGACAGCACACAACACCCAGCCATCACGAGGCAGAGAAAATCCCTGACCCCGCCGGGAATCGAACCCGGGAACCCGGGCGTGGGAAGCGAGAACGCTACCGCACGACCACGAGATGCGGGCTATGGCACCATCGTCTACGCCAACGCAACGAAATCAACTTCGAGCGAACTCGATGTCCTCCATTATAGGGTGATTCGTCTTGTTCTTGTAGTCATGAAATCAACGTCCACCAACGCAGGGCTTGTGAAAGCGTCTTCAATGTCGCTTACCATACGACGTCATATGTTGGATACCTTTCTCTTCAGTTGCTTATCTGTTTGTGCCTCTCGCAAGGCTACGGTTCAATTCTGAGGGGCCTAATTAATCAGCAGCTGTGAGAAATGGCATCTTCTACCACTAGTTCTACGTTAGATGGAACTCACTTCCTTTCGCTCTTCCTTTGGTATTTTCTCCAACGCAGCCGCCGTCCGATTTAGGAAAGGGGACGAACATCAATTTTGACCTAGAACGTTTCCTTCCCCGACATCGGCCTTGGCATGCTTGCATCTATACGGATGACTCTAAAACTGAGGAGGGTGTGGCATTCGCCTTTTTCACCCCCTCTAGTGGCACCTACTAAATGTTTGCGCTTCCGCCTGGATCGTCCATCTACACGATGGAGTTACTGACGATCGGGAAAGCCGTTTACTATTGCACACAGACGTTCAAGCTCATACTTATCCTCACTGACTCCCAAAGCGTGTTGCAGAAACTACATCATCCGCGTTTGATAAACAAACATATGTCTCGGATGCCTTGGAGACCATAACAGACTCGCGGACATTGGGTACAGAGATCTATTTACTCTGGATATCATGGCATTCTCCATAATGAAAATGCTGACCACCTCACCAAGGACGGGCATTACAGAAGGACAGTTATGCCCAAGATCGATCCATTATACGGATCTCAAATCGACGACTAGGAAAGCTCCTTATCACGACTGGAACCGTGAATGCTCTATATCCCAGCACTACAAGAACGGCAAGCTGACGGCCATACAACCGAACGTCTCTTCTTGACCATGGTTCGCCTTGGCGAAGCTTAGTAGTCGACTTTCTAACTCATCCCAAACTTGTTCCGTTGGCTTCAGGTTGTGATCAATGGCATGTCAGAAATGTCATTCTCCACGAGCCATTGCCTCAGTGATGCTGCTTTTTGACAGTGTGCGTTACAGTGCTGACACAAACAATCATCGTCTCCGAACTATTTATCCGCTTTACGTAGTACCAAATGCTGTAAAATATGTACGTGTCCTTCCACATTCAGCGTTTTCTTAAGCGCACTAAAGGAACCACAGCCCAACCACGCAGCCACCCTGTTACCATAACACCACCTGCACCATGTTTCACTGTTGGCACTATACATGACTGAGCGAGATGGTGCAGTGATTAGCACATTGGACTCGCATTCGGGAGGACAATGGTTCAAACCCGCGTCCGGCCATCCTGATTTACGATTTCCGTGATTTCCATAAATCGCTTCAGGCAAATACCGGGCCGGTTTCTATGAAAGGGCACGGCCAACTTCGTTCCCATCCTTCCCAAATCCGATTGGACCGATGACCTCGCTGTTTGGTCTCCTCCCATAAATCAATATATGATGGCAGGTAACGTTGTTCAAGCATACTCCTAACACAAACTCTTCTCTCAGATGCCCACAGGGTATTAAAGATGATCCATCGCTCCAAATCGCTCGTTTCCAGTCGTCCACTGTTCTTTGGCGTCGCTCTGTCCAGCAAAGCAAGCGTCGCTTAACACTGACCACAGAAACGTGTGGCTCCCGAGTAGCTGCTCGAGCAACACCGCATTCTCTTTAACTCCCTGCGCACTGTCATTGTTCTAGCTGGACTGCTGCCCCTTCGCGTTTCAATTTCAGAATCACACCACAGACAGTCGTGGGCAGCTTTTGAAGCGTTGAAGTGCCCCTAATGCATCTGTTAATTCCTGTGACATCCAATGACTAGCGGAGGTTCGAAGTCACTATGCTCTGCTGACCGATGCATTCTGCTGTTAGTGCTTTTTCTGCTGCCAACGCAATAATCTTCGCCTCCTTTTACAGTGCTGAGTCGACCTCTCGCGACATCTAGTGGCCAATTTCTCGTTACGTAGCAGTGTCGCCATACTTCTGATCAGATAATGTAGTACTGCACATGTTAATAAATGACAGAGACGACGAGTCTATTGTAGACAAGATAGACGACATCAGGAAATGGGTGGGTCAGACTGGGAGAAGTAGACTAGAAAACTGTCATACATTAACTGAATTTGCAATTGCGAAAAAGGACAACCATAGCTGTAGAATGGAATGAAGGCAATGAAAATTTGTGCCGTACCGGCACTCGAAGCCGGATTTTTCGCTTATGGCGAACGATCGCCTTATTATTTGGCTACCCGTGCACGACTCATCACCAGACCCGCATATCGTCAACCATGCGTCTACGGCCACTACTCGTACATCCATTATGTACAGGTCCGACGTTGTACTTGACAGTCGCTTGCCTGGTATTGGCAGATAAATACGATATTGCAGTGCCTGTGTTATTCTGATTGCGATTGAAAGTTCCTTCCGACATGCATGCATGTCCAAAGAAATGGGCACTGCGGCGACTATGAAACATATGAAATGAATTCGCAGTTGCGAATATGGACAACCATCAGCTGTGGAATGGGATGACGATTAATGACGATTAATAAAATATGTGCCGGACCGGGATTCGAAACCGGATTTCCCGCTTATCGCAAGCGGTCACCTTACCATTTATTTTTTCTTTTTTTCGTGTTGCTCGTTGCGTTTGGTCTGGACGGACGTCACATGACTTTCGTCCCAGTTGGTCGTTGATTCCTTTACTCAGTTTTTTTGTTGCAGAGAGCCACCGCCTCTCTAACACCGAACACGCTGAGCTATCGTGCCGGCACCATTCGTCTATCCGTGCACAACTCACGACCAGACCCAGACTTCCTTATGTCGTCAACCGTGCGGATACGACCGGAACACTTACATCCGTTATGTTTATTCCCGTACAGGTCAGACGTACTTCAAAGTATTTCATTACGGCTGTAGTCGCCGCAGTGCTTGTTCCTTTGGACATGCATGCATGTCGAAAAGAACTGCATCGTAATCAGAATAACACAGTCACTGCAATATCCTAGAAGACTGTAATGTTTGGAGTAATGTAGGCTACGCCTTTTTTGAGTAGCCTATGAAGAATGACTGCTGATTATGGTGGTGATATTGATGAGGATATTGTGGGACGGTACTGCGTGACAAGGAGTGTCGTATGTCGAAGCCTCAGGCTGGATGATCACTTGCGGGAAGTCGGTCCAGAATGGTTGTGGAAGAGGTTTGAGGAGAGGTGCGGAGGTCGTTGGGCAGCGGCGGCGGCGGCGGCGGCGACAGCGCGTGCCTGGGGGCAGCTGCCGGCCGGCCTTCTTTTTTCTGCGAGTGAGTTATGGCGGCGGACGGCTGCCCTTGCCGACCCGCGACAGATGCTCGGCCCGGACACGGCGGCGGCGCGCGGTCCAGTCTCAGCACAGCACTCCTCACGCTGGCTCACCTCGCCTCCTTAGCGCTGCGCCACGCCACGTCACTACCTTCTCTCGCTCTCTCTCCCAGTCAATACGCCGTGCTCGCTAACGCGCCAAGCGCGTACAGCTGCCCCGCCATTTCTCTCGTACAACGTGCTCCACCGACATGTCGATTTCCTGCCGTGTCTCTCACTAAACTTGGATCAACGAGAGCTGTGCATTCCTTGTGTTTTTTATACATATTATACATTAGATAGGTTGGTGAAAACGCGAACAGCTTTTTTTATGAAATAACTATTTCTGCCACCAGTCACACTTTTCTTCCCGTGCGGCAATCACGAATTGTGAGAGTATAATGATTGTGACTACTTGACATACAGAAGTTTCGATCGGTCGTGGTCGGAGAGCAGAAGTGGATAAGTCGACCGCCCGCGATAAACGAGAGCCGGCCGCTGTGGCCGAGCGGCTCTAGCCGCTTCAGTTTGGAACCGCGTGATTGCTACGGTCGCAGGTTCGAATCCTGCCTCGGGCATGGATGTGTGTAATGTCCTTAGGTTAGTTAGGTTTAAGTAGTTCTAAGTTCTAGGGGACTGATGACCTCCGATGTTAAGTCCCGTGGTCCTCAGAGCCATTTGAACCATTTGATAAACGAGAAATCCGCGTTCGAGTCCCAGTCTGGCACAAATTTTCGTTGTGTCGCAAACAGCTGATGTCACTGTGTACTTTCAATATGCTAATATATTTTGTAACCTTTTGTACAGACTGTTTGACTGTCATAGGTACAAACTAAAGGGGAGAGTAGAAGCCAGCCAAAATTCCTAATAAACACAGATCCGGAAACCAATGGTTCTTCGATATCACGTGTTGCATTAACATCTTATAACAGAGTCCCTGAGGATCCGAACCGTAGATAATCAGCGACCGAGGACAGACACGGTACAAAAGTGTTCCACACGGCCACCGTTCATGTCAGGATACACCTCAGTACGACTCCTCACTGATGCCCCTACTCGTTCTAAAATCCCAGGAGTGTTCCGAATCCACTGCTCAACCATCCACGGTGCGTTCCCAGAGTTCATCGACACTATTAAGAAGGCTGGAATACACTAAAACTTTCAAACATCACGCCTCCTCGAAAATAATCCAATGGGTTAAAGACTGATCCCGGTGCAGGAACGAGTCCTCCCTCAGGCATGGGTGTGTGCGTTTGTCCTTAGGATAATTTAGGTTAAGTAGTGTGTAAGCTTAGGGACTGATGACCTTAGCAGTTATGTCCCATAAGATTTCACTCACATTTGAACATTTGTTAAAGTCTGAGGACCTGGGTGGCCATGGTACTGGCGAGCCACGATACGCTTGTCAACACCAGTACTTACACATATACGGAATGATGACAAAATTAAACGAGGACCATCTATCACTTTGTAAGTGGTAGATGGTATTTCGAAATGAGCGTAACCTTATAGTTTAAAAGCGGTGTAACATTGGCAAGACTGCACTTTACGCGTATGTCGCCCCAGGGAAACCACTTGTTTCCGCACCTTGTTTCATCTTTCGCTAATCGCCCCTTTCCTTTGCACCTATGACAGTCAAAGACCCAGTGAATCTTTTGAGCGACACGTTTCGCAACATGACTGTCATTTTCAAAATTCAAAAGTTTTTCAAAAGGGGAATAATTTACCGAAACGCGTCGTGCAAAAGACAAACAAAAAGAAAGTCGCCATTGGCACCAGAAAAAGTTATTTATGAAAAAATCCATAGCCCATAGCCCTTTTGCTTGTTTCATCTTCCTCTAATCGCCCCTTTCCTTTGCACCTATGATAGTCAAAAACCCACTGTATCTTTTGAGCGACAAGTTTCGCAACACGACTGCCATTTTCAAAATTCAAAAGTTTTTAAAATGGGAATCATATACCGAAACGCGTCGTGCAAAAGACAAGCACAGAGAAAGTCGTCATTGGCAGCAGAATAAGTTATTTTATGAAAACATTCACAGCCCATAGCCCTTGTGTTGTACGCCGAACACTGATCTGAGACAGCTCTCCACGCTACTCTGTATAGTACAAGCCTCTTTCTCTCTGCATAACTACTGCAGCTTGTATCCATCTGAACTTGCTTACTGTATTCAAACGTTGGTCTCTCTCTACGTTATTCACCCACCCACTCCACCAGTACCCACAAAAAATGATTTTTTTCCATTAACAAAGCGATGCTTGTTCGATGAGTCAGGATGTTTTATATCAATCGATTCCTTCTTCTTGTCAAATTATGACAACATTTTTTCACCCACTTTCATTCAATACCTCCTCGCTAGTTATTCTATCCACCCATCTGTCAGCAGAATCTACGACTTTGCAGCGAGCACCAGGTTTAAGCAAGGAACAGATTCTTTGACACACTATTTGAGCTGCTGGACTTTTTTGGAACAAAAAAAGGAATTTTTTCGTATTTAAATTCCAGGTCCGAAATAATCCCCCATGAATTTAAATGAGCAAAACGCAAAGAGACGAAAAACATTGAAAAACCAACGAACATTTATTCTTATCACATCCAGTTTTATGATGCTATGAAGTAAGGAATGTATAATAGTATTTTTTTGTGTGACCTGGGAGGCCGTGGTACTGGCAGGCCACAAACGATACACTTGTCAAAATTAGTACTTACGTATACTGAATAATACTTTCAAAAAATAATATAATTTCGAAAAATCTTATATGGGCGATACTACCCGACCTTCCCTTACAACTTGCTTCCCTGCCTGCTTTTGCTCGCCAAAGATATATCACACTGCAAGTGAGCTGGCTGCTGTGGCCGAGCGGTTCTAGGCGCTTCAGTCCGGAACCGCGCTGCTGCTACGGTCGCAGATTCGAATCCTGCCTTGGGCATGGATGTGTGTGATGTCCTTAGGTTAAAAAAATGGTTCAAATGGCTCTGAGCACTATGGGACTTAACAGCTGAGGTCATCAGTCCCCTAGAACTTAGAGCTACTTACAACTAACTAACCTAAGGACATCACACACATCCATGCCCGAGGCAGGATTCGAACCTGCAATAGTAGCGTCCTTAGGTTAGTTGGGTTTAAGTAGTTCTAAGTCTAGGGGACTGATGACCTCAGATGTTAAGTCCCATAGTGCTTAGAGCAATTTGAATCACACTGCAAGTGACTCCTTCCTCGGTTTAAACAATCTATGTTGTGATAAGCTGTTTCACTTCCGTTTTATTTGCAATATCTGCGAACATGAAACTTCCTCAGCGATCTTTTAATGTTGCCGAAATACATAAACAAGTATTCTGACATCTAGATGTGTGCAAAGCAGTAGATACTGTTTCCAGAACCGAGGCATTTCTTCTGTGCGCTGTCCATAACATTCTCAGTACTCTTGTTCAGCACCACAGAATAAAAACATCAGTTTTCCTCGCTTTTAATCTCCCACAACCAAATGCCGTCGTTAGATAAATAATAGTTTATAGACATTTTGTGACGTTCGCCCCGTTAGCTGAGGAGCTGCCGGCACGGTAGCTCAGCGTGTTCGGTCAAAGGACTGGTTGGCCTCTGTAATAAAAAGAAACTGAGTGGAAGGATCAACAAAACGAACTTTAACTGATATCATGTGACGTCCGCAACGACCAAATACAACAACGAACAAAATATGAAAAAAAAAAAAATGTGGTCAGCCCCACGGAATGCGAGCCCGGGTTCGATTCCCGGCTGCGTCGGGGATTTTTCTCCTCTCAGGGACTGGGTGTTTTGTTGTGTTGTCCTCGTCCTCGTCATCGTGTTGTGTCGTCTTCATCATCATCTCATCCAGCGGGGTGGCGACATGAAGGGCATCCGGCCACCGCTTCAATTAACCTTGCCAAATCAGACAATAACCATGCCGACCCTGCGCTTGCGGGACACAGGCACAAGGAAAGAGAGAGATATTTTGTGAAGTTGTACATCATTAAGATTCCAATTTTCCCACACATTTTCTTCCAGAGAACAAAGTATCTTCAACCACCCTCTGCACTAACCATTGAGACGCAAGAAGGCGAAGTTATAAACAATTAGCAGTTCTTCTTCTTCCATATATCTTAGATGTTATTAGGCTCAATACACTAATTTGATCTTCCTCATATTCAGATTCGGGCCAGAATTTCGCTTCCGGCCTTCATCCTCAATTGAGGCCCTTCCAGGTCTTCCTCACCAACTGTCAGCGAGATTCTGTGTGTCAATCCAGTCTGCACAATTTCATGGTTATTGAAAGGGAATTTTAAACGAGCGGTCTTTCTAGTGTCGTTTCGAGGTATGTCGGTGGACGGTGGTGTGGCCTAGAGCAGCATTCTGCACGAGGACCAGCTGGAACTGTCAAAAAAACAGGGGTGGCGCGCAGGGACAGCCTTTGTGGCGGGGCAGTCGTGAGCTTAGGGGTGTAATCCCCACCCCCAACCTTCCCCCACCCCGTCCCACGCCAGTGCACCCCTTTGTGCGGCCAGCTCCGCGCACATCCGGTCAACAGTGCGACACCGCAGCCTGCTGCTGTACTTGTGGGACTCCCGCCTCCAAGAGTGCAGCTGAGGAGAAAGCCGGAGCTAATGCCACCTGCACTCAACTGAAGTTATAGCCCGTCAGAAAAGATCGTCATGAATTTCGCGCCATATACGAATATAAAAACACACTGCTTTGTGCAAAACGACGATAGACGCAACAAATAAGAAAATAAAACACTTCTCCTATCCCACCCCTCACTTTCTCCAACTTTATCTTTCCTCCCCGCCTCTCCCTCATTTCACCTCTCCCTCCATCTCGTTACCAATTGACTTCCCGTTCCCATACTTTGCATTCCTTGTTCACTCATTCTTGCCACTCCCCCCTCCCAGCCTCCCCAGCGCTTCGATCTTCGACTCCATCACTACTTCGTTTCACTTACACATTAAATAAATACATATTAACACAATTAAAGGATATAATGCACAGATGACGAACTGCAGGAAGAGAATATTTTTAGATGGAGAGGAAACCAAAACTGGAAGTTATGTTGCCAGTACTACTAACGCACAACACACAGGCATGTTTAGGATTCAAACGAACAGTAGCGAGAATGTAGAACAAACAGTAGTTATGGTACATTGTGTTGTGTTTCACATCAAGAAACATTTATTTCTGCGAAGCAATGATGGTTTAGGCGAAAAGAGCAGTGCTAAACGAGGCAGCACCTCAAATGTCCAAGCTGATGACGTGTAACAAAAACAAGCATTTTCTTGCAGTTGTAAAGACGAATTTAAAATTCCCTCAGTAACAGCAAATAAGAATTTTGTTCTGTTCTCTGGGATGCTGTCCTCATGTAAAGTGGTAAGGGCTTGCTCCGTCCGTGTTTTAATGTTATTTTGCCGTATGTACAGGGTGTTTGAAAAAGATTCACCAGGTTTCTCAAGACTACAAAATTCCTATCTGGAAGACGATAGATACTTGGTTGTACACCTTATGGCTACATAGTTTTTATGTTGTAAATGTATGAATTACTGCTTTGTATAAATGTGTTATGTTAGTTTATTATCTTCAATAGTGCCTAAGTAAAAAAAATGTATACATGGTACTTAGAATACTTTTATCATCCAAGTCAATGTTTAGTAAACAGTAGCTTAGCTAGATCCTCAAAACTTTCGTAAAATATAACCCTGTCAATAGATAAACTGCTTGTATGTGAACAAAAACTGCCAGTCGACAACATGGCGGATAACGCAGTGGGCCTGTGTAAAATACGTGACAAAAAGTGTTTGTGCTGTTAAAAAAAAGAAGAAAAGTCAAGAAAAAACAATGAGAGGAGTATGTAAGTAAAATGAACAACTGATAGTTCGTAACTTTAAACTCGCGAAATTGAAGTAAATGATTGGAATCGTTGCTTTTGCACAGGCCAGCTGCAGCATCCAAACTGCTGTCGATATTGTACCACTGTAGAAACTAAAGATACATGTAATTCGCCAGCTGAAGATGGGTGCAAACTCGAAATGCATATTGGCATAAATAAAAACACACTAAAAAAAAGTGGCTGGTCGCTGTATTTTTATAGTAAAGTATCATTATCCACGGCCACGGAGCTCAACAGTCCAAATAAAATGGATAAATTGTTACACAGGTTTTGTTTTCAAACGAACCATCCGATTTTACAAAGGCATTTAATTTACTTGCCATCATCTGCAACATTTGAGTGTATGTTAAAGTTACGTTTACGATACAAATTTTCATTTACCTTTCACAGATGTTTAATGTGGCCTCCACCATACGCGAGACAAACATCCCGACGACAGTCAAACTCCTTGCATACTTCTGTGAGCGTGTCTAGAATTACTGCATTCACTGCTGTTTCCGTAAGGGGTTACAGCTGACCCAAAGTTGTTGGAAAGGGAAGAACATGGATGGGGTCGTTCACAAATCCCCAGGAGAAACAAAAAGTCACAAACGATATCAGACTTTTTTAGCCAATGGCGCAATACGAGACCTGTAACCACCTTATGATTGATCCATAGCTGAGGCAGGTGAAAACCGTAAATGTCGCTCTGCGTTGTTGGGTGGAATATCCCATGGGGTGGGTTCAGCCGTCTGTAGGAAAGGATGTTCTTTCTCCGCCGGCATTGGCCTCTTTCCTTGCGGATATGAGTGACGTGTGTCGGACGTATATTTGTGGAATGTAGATGTGTGTAATGGATGCGTGTGTAGTAAAGTGTTCTGTTTGCATTGGAAGATGATGATGATGATGATGATGATGATAAAGGAAGAAACGGCAGGGTGAAAGCCGATGCCGGCATGCAGCTTACTCCTCTCGAATAGCACCAAGGAGACTGCCATACTTGATGTCCCCACCTGCCGAACGGATCATCATCAAAAGTATCACATGCCCTCACTACATCAGACACTGCGAAGAGACTGGGAATGTAACCGAGGACATTGACGTAAAGACAGCTGAGGAGGAAGTTTATGTCACCACCTCATGTTCCACTGCCGGCCAAATACTAGCAGTGAAAACTTCGTCCCTCTTCAGGATTCGAACCGGCTTACCTCCGAATCGAGCGCCATCGCACCGATGACTTCGGTTACGGAGGTGGTGGTTGAGGAAGGTCACTGTTCAAGATGCCGATGGCAGTGCGCTATGCTCCATTTTATTGAAGTCATGGTTACTGTAACTGTCTTTTTCGCTAAAAAGGGAATTCTTGAACGAGCACGCAAGGACGACCTGTGTAATTCGTTTTACATGAACTACTAGTGTCTTGAACTAGCTGCTAATTTCGTCGAGTGCTTTGAGTTCCAGGGAGTATAGCGCCGAACTCTCGAACAAAATTACGTCACGTAGTTGTAACTGAACTGCTCCTGTCGAAATGAAGAAGGCAAAATGTCTTTTGTTCTTGGTCATTACAATATCGATGAACATTGGTAATGAACGAGCGTGTGAGCTAGCTAGCTGGGCCAGGAACACCCTAGCTGGCAACTACATGAACCGGAAACTTACGTCTGGCTCTAAGGCAAACTTCTAGTCTTTGAGTATAAGTTAAAATGTATCCAAGGTTTCCATATTTCTTCATGTAGAAGGTATGGTCTTGTGAAATATGATGAATCTCTAGGAAGTAACCTGTACAATTAAGGAAAATAAGAACAGTTATATACGTTTATAATGCACTTTTTAATATCAACCGAAAAACGATCCAGCTTCATCTAAAAGTGCATACTGAAGGTTTCTACTCGTCGCCAAGAGATTCACTTCAATGCATTCGAAATGAAACTAACGCCGTCTAACGACATTATTTATGGGAAATTCAGATTAGCCTTAGCGTACAGACTAAGTGCAACCATTCGAAGATCAGACTGCATACCAACGAAAAGTATAGCGCATAATATTCAAGTAAGATGTGACTAATGCGCATAATTTTTTTGTCTTGTTACACCAGTCTCTCAGGCTGCGCTGGATGTCCAATGTCGAGGGACGTACAGTTGCCTCACAAAGGAAAGCGGCCTATCCAGAATCAGATAGTAACGCGTCACGCTACTAGCATGTTGAAATTACTTCTGTCCCGAATCTCTACTCGCTTGTCTCCCGACAATATTCTCTCGCAAATGGTCTACTCCAAATATTCTTCCGACAACATCTGTTCGCCTTCACGTCGTAGGTACAACGATCGGTAAATCCGTAAACAGTTTGTGCTCAAATCGATAGCTGTCAGAAGAACAAATAACTGCATCTATTTCTATTACAGTGCTCATTTCCTGTCCGTCAGTAGAATTTACCAAAACGCAGACACATATTCCCCCATACGGATTAAAGCCACGAGGTGCCAATCAACTTAATAGTTTGGGAGTACGAGGGCTTGAACGCCGTTCCTTTTCAGTGTGAGTCCAGTGTCTTGACGAATGCGCGAACTTGCTCGGCCTGTCGCATAATATGCAAGTTACCCGCCATGTATCTGCAGTTTTAGTCGGTTTGTCTTAAAGTTAGCTCGTTCACGAGTTGACAGATCCGAAGGAACGGTTCACCATCTTTAACAGATGGATCGAGGAACGATTTACAAGTAACAGTCATTCACCGTCTCTACCAGATCGGTCCATTTCCACCTGAGTTTCGACTAAGTTCAGTCAGACTTGTTCTTTTCCGACATGCATTCGTTCCTCGTACCACTTACAGCGTTCAGCTTTCAGTGCCAAGTTGTAGTACCTTGCTTTCGCCTGATTTGTTCAGTTTCAAATTGTTTTCGGAATGGCGAGATCTAGTTCTTTGCGTATGCCGTTCAGCCTCCAGGACTGGTAATGTTATAACTACATATTAGAATTAAAACAAGAAGATCCGATTCACTAAAACTCGCTTTTCGACGTGCTAAATTGTGTTCTTGAAAAGAAAGTGTACATAATTTCTACTCTAGATTTCACGAAAATTTCTGATACAATTTGAGATTGACATTATACATGATATTTATAAATATATTTCAGTTGTTAAGATGACAATCTTGTATTGCTTACATACACTTACACTCCTGGAAATTGAAATAAGAACACCGTGAATTCATTGTCCCAGGAAGGGGAAACTTTATTGACACATTCCTGGGGTCAGATACATCAAATGATCACACTGACAGAACCACAGGCACATAGACACAGGCAACAGAGCATGCACAATGTCGGCACTAGTACAGTGTATATCCACCTTTCGCAGCAATGCAGGCTGCTATTCTCCCATGGAGACGATCGTAGAGATGCTGGATGTAGTCCTGTGGAACGGCTTGCCATGCCATTTCCACCTGGCGCCTCAGTTGGACCAGCGTTCGTGCTGGACGTGCAGACTGCGTGAGACGACGCTTCATCCAGTCCCAAACATGCTCAATGGGGGACAGATCTGGAGATCTTGCTGGCCAGGGTAGTTGACTTACACCTTCTAGAGCACGTTGGGTGGCACGGGATACATGCGGACGTGCATTGTCCTGTTGGAACAGCAAGTTCCCTTGCCTGTCTAGGAATGGTAGAACGATGGGTTAGATGACGGTTTGGATGTACCGTGCACTATTCAGTGTCCCCTCGACGATCACCAGTGGTGTACGGCCAGTGTAGGAGATCGCTTCCCACACCATGATGCCGGGTGTTGGCCCTGTGTGCCTCGGTCGTATGCAGTCCTGATTGTGGCGCTCACCTGCACGGCGCCAAACACGCATACGACCATCATTGGCACCAAGGCAGAAGCGACTCTCATCGCTGAAGACGACACGTCTCCATTCGTCCCTCCATTCACGCCTGTCGCGACACCACTGGAGGCGGGCTGCACGATGTTGGGGCGTGAGCGGAAGACGGCCTAACGGTGTGCGGGACCGTAGCCCAGCTTCATGGAGACGGTTGCGAATGGTCCTCGCCGATACCCCAGGAGCAACAGTGTCCCTAATTTGCTGGGAAGTGGCGGTGCGGTCCCCTACGGCACTGTGTAGGATCCTACGGTCTTGGCGTGCATCCGTGCGTTGCTGCGGTCCGGTCCCAGGTCGACGGACACGTGCACCTTCCGCCGACCACTGGCGACAACATCGATGTACTGTGGAGACCTCACGCCCCACGTGTTGAGCAATTCGGAGGTACGCCCACCCGGCCTCCCGCATGCCCACTATACGCTCAAAGTCCAACTGCACATACGGTTCACGTCCACGCTGTCGCGGCGTGCTACCAGTGTTAAAGACTGCGATGGAGCTCCGTATGCCACGGCAAACTGGCTGACACTGACGGCGGCGGTGCACAAATGCTGCGCAGCTAGCGCCATTCGACGGCCAACACCGCGGTTCCTGGTGTGTCCGCTGTGCCGTGCGTGTGATCATTGCTTGTACAGCCCTCTCGCAGTGTCCGGAGCAAGTATGGTGGGTCTGACACACCGGTGTCAATGTGTTCTTTTTTCCATTTCCAGGAGTGTATTTTTACACAGCTGGAGTACGTGTCACGAGAGAAAGAATTTCCATTAAAACATGTTACGAATTTTCGTTGAAAAACTTCTGCTATAATTTTCATCCAGTATTATAAAGCGTGGCTGTTACAGGGCCTGGGCGCAGGTCATCCCTCCCTCCCTCCTCCCCCCTTCCCCCCCTCCCAATAGAACAAACTGAGCTTCACAAACTGATCTCGCATCAAGTCCCGCGCACAAATACACTATGTGATCAAAAGTATGCGGACACCTGGCTGAAAATGACTTACAAGTTTGTGGCGCCCTCCATCGGTAATGCTGGAATTCAGTATGGTGTTGGCTCGCCCTTAGGCTTGATGACAGCTTCCTTTCTCGCAGGCATACGTTCAACCAGCTGCTTGAAGGTTTCTTGGGAATGGCACCCCGTTCTTCACGGAGTGTTGCACTGAGGAGAGATATCGATGTCGATCGGTGAGGCCTCGCACGAAGTCGGCGTTCCAAAACATCCCAAAGGTGCTCTGTAGGATTCAGGTCAGGACTCTGTGCAGGTCAGTCCATTACAGGGATGTTATTGTCGTGTACCCAGTCCGCCACAGGCAGTGCATTATGAACAGGTGCACGATCATGTTGAAAGATGCAATCGCCGTCCACGAATTGCTCTTCAACAGTGGGAAGCAAGAAGGAGTTGAAAACATTAATGTATGCCTGTGCTATGATAGTGCCACGCAAAACAACAAGGGATGGAAGCCCCCTCCATGAAAAACACGACCACACCATAACGCCACCGCCACCGGGCACCCGCCATACCCACGCCCTGCCATCGGATCGCCACATTGTGCACCGTGATTCGTTACTCCACACAACGTTTTTCCACTGTTGGATCGTCCAATGTTTACGCTCCTTATACCAAGCAAGGCGACGTTTGGCATTTACTGGCGTGATGAGTGGCATATGAACAGCCGCTCGATCACGGAATCCAAGTTATCTCACCCTCCGCCTAACTGTCATAGTACTTGCAGTGGGTTCTGATGCAGTTTGGAATTCCGGTGTGATGGTTTGGATAGATGTCTGCCTATTACACATTACGAACCTCTTCAACTGTCCGCGCTCTCTGTGAGTCAACAGACGAGGTCGGCCTGAACACTTTAGTGCTGTACGTGCCCCTTCACGTTTCCACTTCACTATCACATCGGAAACAGTGGACCCAGGGATGTTTAGGAGTGTGGAAATCTCTCGTACAGACGTATGACACAAGTGACATCCAATCACCTGACCACATTCGAAGTCCGTGAGTTCCGCGGTGCGCCCCATTCTGCTCTCTCATGATATCTAATGTCTACAGTGGTCGCTGATATGGAGTACCTGGCAGTAGGTGGCAACACAATGCACGAAGTATGAAAAAATATATGTTATGGGGGGTGTCGGATACTTTTGATCACATTGTGTATGTCAGTTGAGTATCAATCTGAAGAGTGGCAGAACATGTAGGTCCTAAGCCAGATAAAACTACGTACTCGTCGAAGACCTGTACACTATCTAATATATGTTTTATGAATTTATACTGAACTTTCAGTGTTTAGGACGAAAACCACATTAAATATGGAAAAGTTCGTTGAATATGGCGCGAAATTAAGCATTAAGGTATGGCATAGGTATTAGTCGACCACAATATTATTGCATCTGCGGTCGAGGGCACTTCGGTCCCGTTGTTGTGAGGTTTCATCCTGGTATTTCAGGACAACACGCTAAAACAATTGATAGTATACGAACAGCTGTCCTGAAGGTATTCACTGTGCGATGCTTTTTCGTTACCCAGACTGTACTTGTTTAGTGCAACGTCATCGCATGTTTTGGAAAGTGGCAACGGGAGGGCAAGTGCACTAATATCGTGGTCGAGTAACAAAAATGTTACGCAAGTTTCATCTAACATTCCAGAAACTTATGAAAATACAAACTGGTTCCATTAGAACTAATGTGTGTGCTGCGCTCACGCACAGGACGAGTTGAAAAACCAAGTGAGACAAGCCTACCACTTTAGGGGCGCCAGCTTGAGATGGGCGCCTTGCTTAGTCCACCGTCCCACGTCTCAAGATATGGAATATTTTCTTCTAACACCCTGTATTACATGTACCTTATAATATGCTTATCGCGATGAACGTAATGCAAACGTAGAATATCTGGTTAAAAGAAGAGAGTGACTGATGGCCGTAATCTTGGGAGATTAAAAATGTATCCATACATAAAAATAAAACTGTAACTGGTCGATGGCTGTACGTAGGAATATTTAAGAAAATTTAATATGATGGGTCTTTATAACAGCAATAGAGCCCGAAACATATTTTTAGAATGTTTATTTCTTTGTCTGTCTCCTTGTCCGTATTCTTGCCCGCGCATGGCGTAAAAACTACTGAAGAAATTGTATGCGGTTTCCATAGTTGTATTGTTGGAGGTCTAACTTAAAACGCGTTGCATCTTGATACGCCGCCTCGAAGCAGAGTTAACTTCAAATGGTTCAAATGGCTCTGAGCACTATGGGACTTAACTTCTGAGTTCATCAGTCCCCTAGAACTCAGAACTACTTAAACCTAACTAGCCTAAGGACATCACACATATCCATGCCCGAGGCAGGATTCGAACCTGTCGCCGTAGCGGTCGCGCGGTTCCAGATCGTAGCGCCTAGAACCGCTCGGCCACACTGGCCGGCAGCAGAGTTAACTGTACATACAATGTCTTTCCTGTAACTGGGTCAGTATGGGGAAATCGGAAACCACAGGAGATAACAGGAAAACCGTCTTAGGCCCCCTTCAGGTTTTTTTTCTTTTTTTTCTTTTTTTTTTTTAAAAAAAAAAGAAGCCGTCTAATCAAATTTTTGGTCAAGCCTGAGTTGTCCATGAAAATGTGTAAAATTGGATTTTTTTTGTTTTTTGTGGCTCGACTTAGTTCTGTGTAAGGATCATTTCATTATATGGGAGGAAAATAATAAGGAGAGTGGGAGTTTTATAAAACTAAATAAACCAGGTTAAAGATGAAAGAATCTGTAAAAATTAGTATTTTGGAGCGTTTTATCATCATATAAATGATGTTAACAGTTTAGTCCCGTTATCCATAGACATTCTTGATTTCATTCTTGAATCGATGTATATACTGTGGTTGGTAGGTTTGTCGACTTGACGCTACTATTATCGCTAAGTTGGCCGAGTTGGCACTAAAAATCACTTTCGTACATCTGTATCTGTGCTTACAATCGCGTTAATTCTTTACTGCTGTGCCCTTTTGACAGCTACACATTCTGTTATATCTGTTTTTCTTATCGATAACGTTAATTCTTTACTGCTGCGCCCTTTTGACAGCTTCACATTCTGTTATATCTGTTTTTCTTACCGATAATAAGCTTCAGGTTTTTTCAAATGAATAAAAATTAGAGTAAGCTTTCCGCATAGCTCTCGTACTGTTTTGTCCAACGACTCCGACGGACTACTGTTGGACGATGTAAGTCTCTGATCTTCCGCCGCGTGAAGTGGCCGCGCTGTTAGAGGCGCCATGTCCCGGATTGCGCGGCCCCTCCCGCCGGAGGCTCAACTCCTCCCTCAGGCATGGGTGTGTGTCTTGCTCTTCGGATAAATTACTTTAACTTTGTTTAAGTAGTGTGTAAGTCTAGGGGCCGATGACCTCAGCAGTTTGGTCCCTTAGGAATTCACACAAAAAATGTTCAAATGTGTGTGAAATCTTATGGGACTTAACTGCTAAGGTCATCAGTCCCTAAGCTTACACACTACTTAAAATAAATTATCCTAAGGACAAACACACACACCCATGCCCGAGGGAGGACTCGAACCTCCGCCGAGACCAGCCGCACAATCCATGACTGCAGCGCCTCAGTCCGCTCGGCTAATCCCGCGCGGCAATTCACAGACATTTGACATTTTTCTGATCTTCCGTTACGAATCCAGTGGCCTCCATTATTCGAAAGGGTTCAGTTTCCGCTTTCTGTCGTGTTATAAAGAGAGGTTAAATGAGATATCTTTATCCAATTTATAATGTAACCGGAAGCAATCATTGCGCTAAATGGCGGTCGTAGAACTATCAACGGCTGGCAGTGCTGTGTTGTTTCGCGGGTAGCTGGCGGGAAGGGCAGGGTAGTTTGGTTTGGAGACGCGCCGGTGTGGCCGCTGTGAGTTGCTGGCCGTGGCCGGCAGCTGTGCTGTCCCCGGCCTCCCCCCCACATACACACACGCACACCAGACCCCGGCAGCACACGAGCGGCTGCTGCGGCCCCGCACCTGCAGCGGGGGAAAAAATGACCAGCCACCACAAAACCCCGAGTGACCGGCGTCGCAGCGGGATTAGCGGCCGGGGCCGAAATGCGCAGTTGCTCTCGAGCGCTGCCGCCATGAATGCTGAGGGCCCTCCGCTCAATGGCTGCACACCCCTCCCCACCCTCCTGTTTTTTCCTCCCGCCACACATATTTCGCTGTCGCCGTCTGTACCTAAGGAGGCTTTCTTAACAGTCGGAGAGACCGGTGCCGGCTTTATCCGACCGCGGTGGCCGTGTAATACCCACCCCCTGAGGTCTCTCTCACCGCAAGTGCCCTCGCCGGCCCGCAACACTGCTGCCGTCCGGTGCTCTGCGCACAAACTGCACCCGTCGCTACACTAATACTTGTAACCAGAGAAGCTAGCTATGAGCAAAGTACAGGTTGACCCACTATGATACCTTTACATGTATATAGACTGTAGCGGCGATTAAAAACTTGTACTAAGGCCTTAACTTGAACACGGGCCTCCTTCTTCCTAGGCAGGTGCGCTACACACTAAGCCGTCTTGGCACAGCAGTTCGCACAATTTCATGAAATAGCCTCGTGCCGAGGTGGCTTAGCGGCTAGTGCACCTGCCTAGCAAGCAGGAGACTCGGGTTGTAATGTAACGGACTAATGAAACTACCGATACCACCAGCTGGCGAGGTGTGCGGTGCCGTCAATCAACTTGAAGGAGCAAGTGAACTTTAACTACGTAAACATAAACATACTATTACTTTGTTACAAAACTGTTAATATGAGGACAATCATGAGGTATATTGCCACAGAACTATATTATAAACACTTTTCATTTTTCATACTATGTTTTTCATATATGTATAAGTGCGATGTGTAAAATATTGATATACAACCAAGGTTGGCAGTACTGCACAGTTTGTAAGCTCTGTGAACAGGAGCCGGTGGTTGGCGGGTGTAGAGACAATGGGCAGTTGGTGTTGAGACATCTTGTAATACGCTTGCTTTGAGAAGGTCAAGGACAGAGGGAACATAATGATGTATTGGAAAAGCTGTTACATTGAAAATTATTGAATATCGTCACGATCAGCATTTATAAAAGTTGGAAGTTTACATATGTGTCAGTTCTTACGCAGCAGAATACACACCCTGGACCTCAAATTGATTTAATAAACAGCGGATGGCGAGATTCATCACTGGACCACGAGCGTGCAACAACGACCAATAAAGGTAAGAATGTTATATTACTCTAAATTAAAATTGTGATGATACCTTTCTTTCTGCATGTCTTCAACCCTGTATGTACTCTGTTGTTAGAGTGAACAGCGTGACGGGGACTTGTGATCGACTAGGCACACAGGTTTAAAATGATAATTTGTAGCTTAATATACTACTACTGATAATAATTAATATTTGTTCCCCGGAGAAAGAGGTGCATTGCAGGGTTCATACGCCGCTTCAGTCTGTGTAAATATAAAACCACATCTGCGTGAGACCAGTAAAGTCTCTGAAATTGTCTCATTTCACCAGTATGTCCCTATTTTTATTTAACTATTATTCACTCCTCAACAATGTTATATGGTTGCTTTCAATTCTGTTATGTCCTATGGTCCTTGCCATTTCATATTTCCACACAGGTGTTACAAATTTTTTGGATTTGTATTATTGTCAGGATTTCTTGCATTCAGGACCATTCTTTTGTGTTAATTATTGGAAGTCGTGTTGTCAGTGTACAGCAGTTAGACTGCGTTGGTCTTGTATATTGTGGGTAATAAATGAATAGGTTAAGTTTGAGTTGTGTTTGTCAGGGTAAATTCTGTAGGCCAGTGTTCAATAAAAAAAATAATTAAAGAGTTAGTTTCACAGTCAAAGAAGGACGCGACTACAATTTTTCAAACGTAACTCCAGGACTGTCGTTGCTAGGATCCCTAGTAATGTGACGATTTAGAACCCGTCCACATGGAACACGGCTTAGTCAAACCACAAAATGTTTCTCAGGATATCTGGTTCTTCTTCCAACCATTGGATTCAGCAGACTCTATCCTAACATCACAGTCCTCCGGTGACAATGCTGGGACAAAATGTGGTTTCCGTGGTCTTCAGTCGATCTCCTTCATCATACGTTGTGATGTCCTTAGGTTAAAAAAATGGTTCAAATGGCTCTGAGCACTATGGGTCAACATCTGAGGTCATCAGTCCCCTAGAACTTAGAACTACTTAAACCTAACTAACCTAAGAACATCACACACACCCATGCCCGAGGCAGGATTCGAACCTGCGACCGTAGCGATCGCGCGGTTCCAGACTGTAGCGCCTAGAACCGCTCGGCCACTCGGGCCGGCAATTGTGTAATAATGTATAGATGTGCAGACTGTGATACTGGACCTCCTGAAATCTTTGTTGTGCTGACAGACAGGTGTGTAGCATAGTCCGAGGCCTAGTTAGGTTGGAACGAGATAATCTGGTTGTCAGCTGGCGTAGTCAACGAATGTAAGTGCTTGATGTCCCACTGTACTTTTATCTCTACACTTAATACCATAATGGAAGCCTATTATTTCACACAGGAAATGGCAAATACGGCCTTCTGCTACGGATTGGCAAATGGAAGCAACCGTCTAGCCGGTGACCTTTAAGCTGAAAAATACGCAGAACACAGGGTACCGCCTCCACAGTTATTCAGCCGTCTTTTAAGTCGACTAGCCGACTCTGGCTCCGTAGCTCTAACAACGGCGGATCGTGGTTGACATCGCACCATCCGTACTGCTGTCGTGGAGGAGCGACCATTGCAACGAGTGGAAGCAGCTCTCGGAATTAGAGTACGTAGGATTTCAGCATCTATCTGGGTTGCTCATCCTTCAGTCTAGGTGATTCAGCTACAACAGTTGCTGTATCCATATCATGCAGAGCGTCTCCAAGTCCTTCAGCCACGAGATCATCCTGCGACACTGCAGTTCTGCCAAAGACTTTTGCAAAGATGTGGTGAAAATCGAGTTTCCAGAACAAAGATACTGTTTACAGACATGGCTGGTTTAACGGTGGATGGGACTGTCGATTTTTGTAACCAACATGTGTGGTTCATGCGTGATGGAGCACCGGCCTATATTCTCTGAAATGTCCGAGAACAACTCATATAGATATAGAATGGACAACTGATTGGTACGGTAGGCCCAGTATGTCGTGCCCTGATCTTAATTCCTTGGATTTTTGGTTCCGGGGATACTTGAAATCTTTTGTGTTTGAGGCCGCATTAATGATGTACAAACACTACAGGAACGGGTCAATAGTGCCTGCCTTCAGCGTGGAATTTTTCAGAGAGTATGTGATTCTCTAAGATGTCGGACACCACATTGAGTATCTCCTTTAGCGATGACTCACACGCGCAGGTCGTATGTAATAACAAGTAGATTATGCTACAAGCTCTGCTGTTCCACAGTAACAGAAAATTTGCTAACTGCATTCTGCAGTTCGTTAGTAATAGCAAAGATCTTGCAACAGACGTGATTTTTTTACAGTAGCTAAATGAACAGCAGCTCGCAATTCTTAAGGTATGTATTTTAGAGTCCATGTTTACTGGAAATTTTGTACTTGTTTGAGTCCGTACTGCCACCTCTCAAAATATAGAACATATTTTTAATACCCTGTAAAGTAACATTGCAAAATATTTAGTAATTACAAGGAGCGATCAGAAAGTTTCCGTTTGAGGGCGCTGTTGCAGTATATATGCAACGTAGCGCGACAACGATGCGGGTGTGTGGTTCAAATGGCTCTGAGCACTATGGGACTTAACATCTATGGTCATCAGTCCCCTAGAACTTAGAACTACTTAAACCTAACTAACCTAAGAACATCACACAACACCCAGCCATCACGAGGCAGAGAAAATCCCTGACCCCGCCGGGAATCGAACCCGGGAACCCGGGCGTGGGAAGCGAGAACGCTACCGCACGACCACGAGATGCGGGCGCGGGTGTGTAAGCACCGTCATGTAGGCAAGGGATTAGAGTGGCATTCGGTACATGCGGTGAATGCGGGAACGTGAACTATGGCGACGTTGTAATCGAATGTGCCCAAACAATGCCCATGTGCTGTTATTCTTTTCTTGTCTACCGAAGGAAAAACACGGGTCGATAACAATCAAAGAAAGAAGAATGTGTATGTGGCAACTCGTCTATCGTAAACCATCATTGTGGAATGGTGCGCTAAGGGGTATTGCTGCTTCATCACAAAGCTTGTGCCCATATCGCGAATGTCGTGACGCAAAAGTTACGTCTACTCAAGTGGGAGTCTCTCGAGCACCTGTGCTATAGTCCTCATCTCTCCCCATGCGATTATTACGTTTTCGGTCCATTAAAGAAAGGCCTTGAAGAGTCGACGATTCCTGTAATACGAGGATATGCAACAGGTAGTTATGTACTTTATGCAGCACAACAAGGGGTTTTTATCAAACGGGTATCTTCAACCTCGAGAGTCGGAGGGATGATTGTCCCAATGCTCACGGTAACTTTTCCTGACTGACATATCGATTCCTGACAGTACAGTCTTGGAAGGGAAACTTTTGGTCGCTCTTCTACTCAGTTCAGCAAGAGAAAAAAAAATGAAGACAGCTTACGTTAAATCATAAGTACAACAATTGAGACAATTTACAGGAGGGTACATTTGAGCTATGAGGACCAGTAGCAATATTCGTGAGTCACAGGGTGGGAAAGTAAAAATGTTCAAATGTGTATGAATTCCTAAGGGACTAAACTGCTGAGGTCATCGGTCCCTAGGCTTACACACAACTTAAACAAACTTATGCTAAGAACAACACACAAATCCATGTGCGAGGGAGGACCCGAACCTCCAGCGGTGGGAGAAGTAGAAAAAGAAGAAAATGATAAAACAGAAGTAATTAAGACAGGCGAAAATAAAATGACATGGCTGGCTGAGAAATGAAAAGAACAAGACGTGTAAATGGGAGAAGATGGGAGGATTTGCTTTACTGTTTGACACGAGGCAAAAAAGGTCGTATAACTTCTGTTAATTTCACGGGGGATAGTCTCGAGGATGACGAAAGCGTTGCAGCATTTTCTTAAAACCAACATAGCCTTTAACTTTCCGCAGAGTGCAAGGCAGCTTGCTTTAGAGACAGGAGCCAGCCACAGAGGAGTTTGCAGACGTGTTTCTTTTATGAATGGGGACAGCCTGATACTGGGTAAGTAAGACCTGGGGGCGTCACGGAACAAACTAGGTAATGTTTGTATTCTGTTTATGTCGTTCGTGTATCATTTCCGTTGTTAATCGTAATATTCTTGAGTCATTCCAGTTCTAGCGGTCGCTTAAATCGTTGGCTCGAGTGAAAGCAGCATCTTTGCCCTTATGTTGGTAAAATCCAGTACAAGGGGAGATGTTATTTTGTCCGTGATGGATCTTGTTGCACTCCGAGACTGTTATACAATAATTCAGGAATGTTGATGGAGAACCTAGCCCACCCCAAACACTTATCATAAAGCGTTATTAGCCGCGCCGGATACGTGCGCGGTCTGGGGCGTCTTGTCACGGTCCGCTCGGTTCCTCCCCGTCGGAGGTTCGAGTCCTTTCTCGGGCATGGATGTGTGTCGTCCTTAGCATAAGTTAGTTGAAGTTAGATTAAGTAGTGTGTACGCTTAGGGACCGATGACCTCAGCAGTTCGGTCCCATAAGACCTTACCGCAAATTTCTATTTTGTCATTACCGATTTCGGACTACGATGCCCATCTTGTGGTGGACTTGGCTACACGTATGTTACAAAGTGGCACTAGTTATGCAAATATTCTTATGCAGTACACGAGCAGACGACGTGGTGCAGGCGGATAATATATTACTGCAGGAAAAGAGGTGTAGCCAACTGAAGATGGACGTAATACTCGAAACCGGTAATGGCAATAAAATAAAGCTTTAATAAAAGTGTGTGGCAGGTTGCGATCTCCATCAACAATCCTTACTACGGGGAGACGTTGTAGAAGAATGCACTTACGTGGAAGAAATACTGTCACGGACGGTGTCGCTCGAAAGTCGTTGTAAAATTCAAGTGTGGCAGCGGCTTTCGTTCGTCAGGCTGCTACCGGTGGCATGGCTGCCTCGTCGGGCGGCACTTGCTGGGCACGGTGTGCAGCCCGACCCTCTTTTTTTTTTCGCTCCCCACAGGCGCGTGCAGCGCTATCCCCTCGGCCTCCCCTCGCACGGGCCTCCGCGATATTGAAAACGAAAGCGGCGGGCGCGGCCGTCTTTTACTTTTATCTTTGTTAAACATTGATACAGCTCCGCGGGGTTTTTGGCGCGTGTTTTGTCGGCGCGCGCCGGGGGGCGGGCCGCGGAGCTGTTGTCGATGGCAGGGGGCAGGGGAGGAGGCAGAGCACGCGCTGCAGCCGCGAGCTCCAATCGCGTGCCGCCCAGCGCCGCGCCCGCCCGTAAAAAGCTGGGGGTGGGGGAAGCGCGCTAACTGGCGTGACGTCACAGCGCAGCCAGCCGAGTGAGACGTCGTTAGGCGCCGTGACGGACAGGCGAGGCAGCGTCCTGACACTGACCCTCCCGCTGTCAATCGGGGAGGCCAACTGGCGGCCCGTCAGTATGGCACTAAGGAAAACACGGCGTCGTTTCGTTACGATAGCGAAGGCACCGACTCCGAACACCGCTGGCTACAAAATTGCATCATGGAGGCTGCATGCGTCAACGTCAAATACCCACGGAGACTACTACATTCTTGGTTATGCAAATGATTAGTATTTCAGCACAGCCCGACAAATTATTTACGAGATGTGTTCGATAATGCTACACACTTTTTTCCCGAGACAAGTTTCGCTTTACTTAGGGTTCTAGTACACGATATTATTCACGGATCTTTTCGCAAGAAAACTATTTTCCGGCATAATCTCTAAAAAAAAAAAAAAATGGTTTAAATGGCTCTGAGCACTATGGGACTTATCATCTATGGTCATCAGTCCCCTAGAACGTAGAACTACTTAAACCTAACCAACCTAAGGACATCACACAACACCCAGTCATCACGAGGCAGAGAAAATCCCTGACCCCGCCGGGAATCGAACCCGGGAACCCGGGGCATAATCTCTCTTCAATGTGTTGCCCTTACGCCACCTTACTGAGATGGCCTGTATGTCCGCATGGTACCACTACTGGTCGACGTCGAAGCCAACGTCTTGCTGCATCAATCCCGTCAATGCATCCTTTGTTGGGACAAATAGGTAGAAGTCGGAAGTTGCGAGATCCGGGCTGCAGAATGGATGAGGAAGAACAGTCCAATGAAGTTTTGTGAGTGCCTCTCCAGTGCGCAGAAGTTCGCCTGCATTTTTCAAAAATGGTTCAAATGGCTCAAAGCACTATGGGACTTAACATCTGAGGTCATCAGTCCCCTAGACTTAGAACTACTTAAACTTAACATCACACACATCCATGCCCGAGGCAGGATTGGAACCTGCGACCGTAGCAGCAACGCGATTCCGGACTGAAGCGCCTAGAACCGCTCGGCTGCAGCGGTCTGGCCTGCATTTTTGTGCCGACGAACTCGTTGAAGTCGTTTCTTCAGTCTCCTGATGGTAGCTCAATACAGAAAGGACATCGAACAGAATAACCCCTTCAGAGTGGCAGAAAACTGTCGCCATAACGTTCCAGCTGAGTGTGCATTTTGAACTTTTCCTTCGGAGGAGAGGCTGAGTACTACCACTTCATGAATTGCCGTTTTCTTTGCGGTTCGAAGTGATGAACCCATGTTTCATCGCCTTTGATGCTTTTAGCCTCGTGACGCACAAGCAATTTCACACAGATGGTCGGTCCTTCGTTGCTCTTTATGGTCTCCTGTTAGGCGGTGAGGAACCTTTGAGTACCCCAACTGATACGAGTGTGTCAGCACTACCAACAGAAACGTCCAGTCGCCCCGTGGGGTGTTTGATTGTGATCTGTCGCTTGACATGAATGAGAGTTCCGCTCGTTCAGACATTGCAGGGATCAAAGTTGTATGCGGCCGCTGGCACGTGCGGGATCGCACAGGTTTTGTGCGACCACGTTTCGGTAATGACAGACCGCCCTTTTGTTCACTGCCAGATCTCTAGAGACATTCTGCAAGCGTCTACGTATATCTGCGATGCTCTGATTTTTCGCCAAAAGAAATTCAGTGTCAGCTATCTGCTTGGAATGCACCTGCGTTACAGGCACCATTTTGAAGGCTACGTAAAGCGCCGCCACTCATACCTTGAGACAGGAAGTAGGCTTGTCCGCAGTAATATGCTGTTTCTCGATTTCAACTTGAAGAGAACGGTGGACAGCATACAGAAAATATTTTGCGCCGGTCACACGGAAATTAATAATCCGATTTGATTTTGATTCGTGTTTTTTATGCGGTTTTTGGCCTCAGGACAGTTAAAAACCGATTTTTACCATACGATGAGCTATGACCTTGCCGTGGTGGATGGGCTTACGTAACTAACAGTATCACACCTGTACACTCATGCACACTGAGTAGTACAGTTTGTTTAACGTCAAATGTGTACCTTAGGCATTGTTGTATGATTCATTTGTCATTTGTAGTCGTCCACTATTAAGTTATGATGCTTACAGCGCCATCTATTGCTACATTTTGTAACTATTTATTATTCTTCTGCCATACGTTCTCTCCCTTCTCCGATAATATTCCGCTGCAATTTGACGTCATTCTAACCAGTGGTGTAATTTCTACAGCTGTTTGAAAGTTTAACTTTAACTATAATCACCCTGTAAATTAGAACAGCATTTACTGCAGCACTGACAAAAGACGAACGTTCGTAGGGCGGTTGGCACGCCAGCGGTATACTCGGCAAAATTTGTTGGGTGGAGTGATGGGGGTCGGCTTTCGGGTGGTCCTACCCGCCCGACATGAAAGTTCGTCGGTTGGTCAAAGCGCCTACAAACGTCCAGTTGGTCGTTCGAACAGTCGTGGCTTTTAAGGCCGCCGCGATGGTATCTTTCAACGAGATAACGCAACACCCGTCGTCACCGTGTTTTCCTGACCGATCTCTACACAGACGGTGTTCGACTGTTGCCCTGGATAGCACGTTCTCTAGATCTCTCACTCAGTCGAAACATCTGGTCATGGGTTGCCGCGAGGGTACCACGTCGTCACCCGCCAGCCAGTACGATTGATGAAATATGGTCTAGGGTAAAGCTTGTATAGCTGACGCGGATACGAGAGAAGATGCACTTCCGTTTTCATACTTGCCGGTATGTGGTACCACCAGTTTGCTGATAGCGAGGTATTAGTTGTATAGGACAGACGTGCTGAACATTCTGTAGAATATGTGAGCATATTCGTAGGTTCTAGGAGGGAATTTTATCACTGACTGGTCGAGCTAAGTGTTTGAAATTTCACGTAGTGCCGTGTTGTTATACGATGGGAATACAAAGGAATTAGCGAAAACCGAATGATCCAAGCGATAGATTAATGATAAGACTGTGTTGAGTATGTAATACTAGTCAGATATTTGTACATCGGAAAGACAAGGTGCGTCTTCTTCACTACCGCTTTGGGACAGATGACGCATGAAAGCAGTAGGAGAGAAGTCGCAAAGCTAAAACGGGTATCAATTTATTGTGCTGAGATTTCGCGCTTATGGTGTGGTACAGACTGTCTAAACCACATGTGTTGTGCTTGCAGGTTTAACACATAACGAATATTATATTCGGATGACGAATCGAGCTTCTTGGAGTCAAACTAATTTGAGAAGTGGGGCCAACGCTGTAATGATTCAGCAGGATTCAATGACGATGAATGTACAGAATGTCTGGAACTTTATTCTGAAACCCGATCCATAGCTGACTGGTTACAGTGTGTAGTGCGCAAACGGTGGTTGCATGAAGATTATTCAGCTTACAAATAAAGCGTGTACGTTTTGTGGAAGAAACAAAAAGCGTCGAAAATTACAGTTATACAAAAGTAGAACAATACTCCCTCCCTATCTTGCAATTTATTAGTTTGTTTAGTTGCCCATCTATGTACAGTTTCATTCAGTTTTTACGTTTGTATCGGTTGACACATGCTTTTGTAATATTTAAGTGTTATTCTGACTTCTTCATTGCTTTCACTGTCTTGAAATTGTAACGAAAGCTTCCTACGCCGGTTGTAAACGAGCAGGCTAGACTTGTCTTTGTAAGTAAACGAGGCAGTTACGAAGTACGAACAAGAGACATTTCTCTTAACCGTGGAACGTCATCTTACTCACCCCAGGGCAGTTGGTAACATTCAGTCTTTTTAGATAGTGTACCAAATTCCAGTTTCATTGGTGAATTTAGAGACACGATCTTTTCCTCAAAGACGAAAAGTGTGTGCCAAACATTTGGCAAGCATTTATACATTTACATATGCATTTTTACGGGATTGAGACGATGTTTTCGAAATATGTGTCATCTCTCCTCGCTTTACCCGAGAGGTGAAGCAGGATGGAACGACGTGCCCGTGTCTGTCATCCCAACGCAATTACACTCGGTGCTCAGTCGGGTGAGGTCCATTGTTGTTACTATACGTGGGTTGTTAGTGTTGCGTTTAACAGTTCATGTAATCAAGATGAAGGCGTGCGGAACAGAACATGTTTATAAATGGAGTGCACACTGTCGGTCTATAGTTACAGGATGAGCCAATTGTTCAGCATGCCCATGTACACATGTTTTCTAAGGTCTGTCCCTTGAAAAGAAAAAAACAAAAAAAAAGGCCTCATCCATTTGGAGTTGTAACTGTGTTGCAACCTCTACGCTAAAACTGAACTGGAAGCGATTCGTTTTGTCCCCAGCTTCAGAGATCTGTAGCTACTGCAGGCAGTAAGACCATTGCTTCCATCGTCTCCAGCTTATCTTCCCACGCGCTGTTTGCGGGTGGAACGGTAGAGAAATAACTTGAAGCTGGTTCGATGAACCGTCTACCAGACGCTTAACTGCGAACTGCGGAGTAGTCATGTAGGTGTAGACAGACGGCTCTGTAATATTAAGCAGTCTGACATATGCACAGTGTGTGGTCAGTTGTTATCAGTTGTGAGACAGCATTCTAGTTGCCTTTCATTCAACACTTTGACATGTTCGCACACTTTCTGTGTGATATACAGCTACACCTATTGCTACATCTACACTCCTGGAAATGGAAAAAAGAACACATTGACACCGGTGTGTCAGACCCACCATACTTGCTCCGGACACTGCGAGAGGGCTGTACAAGCAATGATCACACGCACGGCACAGCGGACACACCAGGAACCGCGGTGTTGGCCGTCGAATGGCGCTAGCTGCGCAGCATTTGTGCACCGCCGCCGTCAGTGTCAGCCAGTTTGCCGTGGCATACGGAGCTCCATCGCAGTCTTTAACACTGGTAGCATGCCGCGACAGCGTGGACGTGAACCGTATGTGCAGTTGACGGACTTTGAGCGAGGGCGTATAGTGGGCATGCGGGAGGCCGGGTGGACGTACCGCCGAATTGCTCAACACGTGGGGCGTGAGGTCTCCACAGTACATCGATGTTGTCGCCAGTGGTCGGCGGAAGGTGCACGTGCCCGTCGACCTGGGACCGGACCGCAGCGACGCACGGATGCACGCCAAGACCGTAGGATCCTACGCAGTGCCGTAGGGGACCGCACCGCCACTTCCCAGCAAATTAGGGACACTGTTGCTCCTGGGGTATCGGCGAGGACCATTCGCAACTATCTCCATGAAGCTGGGCTACGGTCCCGCACACCGTTAGGCCGTCTTCCGCTCACGCCCCAACATCGTGCAGCCCGCCTCCAGTGGTGTCGCGACAGGCGTGAATGGAGGGACGAATGGAGACGTGTCGTCTTCAGCGATGAGAGTCGCTTCTGCCTTGGTGCCAATGATGGTCGTATGCGTGTTTGGCGCCGTGCAGGTGAGCGCCACAATCAGGACTGCATACGACCGAGGCGCACAGGGCCAACACCCGGCATCATGGTGTGGGGAGCGATCTCCTACACTGGCCGTACACCACTGGTGATCGTCGAGGGGACACTGAATAGTGCACGGTACATCCAAACCGTCATCGAACCCATCGTTGTACCATTCCTAGACCGGCAAGAGAACTTGCTGTTCCAACAGGACAATGCACGTCCGCATGTATCCCGTGCCACCCAACGTGCTCTAGAAGGTGTAAGTCAACTACCCTGGCCAGCAAGATCTCCGGATCTGTCCCCCATTGAGCATGTTTGGGACTGGATGAAGCGTCGTCTCACGCGGTCTGCACGTCCAGCACGAACGCTGGTCCAACTGAGGCGCCAGGTGGAAATGGCATGGCAAGCCGTTCCACAGGACTACATCCAGCATCTCTACGATCGTCTCCATGGGAGAATAGCAGCCTGCATTGCTGCGAAAGGTGGATATACACTGTACTAGTGCCGACATTGTGCATGCTCTGTTGCCTGTGTCTATGTGACTGTGGTTCTGTCAGTGTGATCATGTGATGTATCTGACCCCAGGAACGTGTCAATAAAGTTTCCCCTTCCTGGGACAATGAATTCACGGTGTTCTTATTTCAATTTCCAGGAGTGTATATTCTACAAATCACAGTGAAGTGCATGGCAGAGGTACTTCCTATTGTATCAGTTATTGGGTTTTCTTCCCGTTCCATTCGCATGTGGAGGGCGGGAAGAATGATTGTTTGAACGCCTCTGCGTGTGCTGCAGCTATTCTCCTATTGTCCTCACGATCCCTATGTTAGCGATACGCAGGGGGTTGCAGTACATTCCTAGAATCAGCATTTGAAGCCGCTTGTTTAAACTTTCTTAGTAGACGTCCTCGGCATAGTTTTCGTCTATCTCCAAGAGTCTGTCAGTTCAGTTTCTTCAGCATCCCTGCGACACTCTCCGACGGGTCAAACAAACCTGTTGTCACTCGTGCTGCCCTTCTCTGTATACGTGCAGTACCCCTGTTATTCATATTTGGAACATGTTCCAGACACCTCAGTGATATTCTAGAATGGGTCACACGAGTGATTTGTAAGCTATGTCCTTTATAGATCCATTGTACTTCCCCAGTATTCTCCGAGTACCAAAACAACAGGGCTGTGTTACTGGACTGAGTTCCTGGACACCCAAAAAGCCTTCGATCGTCTCCGGGGCAACGGCTTCACGCTTCACTCTTATGTCTGATATATTCACACCTCATGAACAGAAGTTTCAACACTGTAATTCAGAGCGGGCCGTTGTGGCCTACCGGTTCTAGGCGCTTCAGTCCGGAAACGCGCTGCCGCTACGGACGCAGTTTCGAGTCCTGCCTCTGGCATGGATGTGTGTGATGTCCTTAGGTTAGTTAGGTTTAAGTAGTTCTAAGTCTAGGGGACTGATGACTTCAGATGTTAAGTCACATAGTGCTTAGAGCCATTTGAACCATTTCAACCCCAGTATTCTACTAATAAACCGAAGTTTACCACCTGCCTTACCTACAATTGAACCTATTTCATATCTCTACAAAGTGTTACACCCAGATATTTGTACGAGTTGGCCGAGTCCAACTGTGACTCACTGATATTATGTTCATAGGATACTACGTTTTCTCGTTTTGCTAAGTGCACAGTTTCACATTTCTGAACATTTAAAGCAAGTTGCCGATCTTTGCACCACTTCGAAATCTTATCAAGATCTTACTGAATATTTATGCAGCTTCTTTCAAACAGTACATTGATTATAGATAACTGCGTCATTTGCAAAAAGGATAAATAATTAATACCCCCCTCGTCAGAAAATTGCACTTACCAAGTAATGATCCTAGCTCCTATCGAAGAAGTTCCCCTGGCTATCTATACACAGCTACCAACTCTTCTTGAGGTCTTGGAAGCAAGCAGGGAAATTTTCAACTGCGATGCTTGTAAGCTCATATGCCACAGCCTGTTGGGTGTCTTCGATATCCTGATGAAACTTTCCCTTCAGCCACCTTTTCACTCGCGGAAACAAGAAAAAATCGCAAGGTTGGGCGGATGTGTGAGGCAGTAACAGAATGTCTTGCCAGATACTCGGTAACAGATAAATCAGTATGGGTCTTTGCGTTGTCATGCTGTAAGAACTAGTTCTGAGAACGCCAAAAATCAGGACGGTGACGTCGAATTACTTGTCGCAAACGTTTCAAGGCTTCGATGTAAAGAGTTTGGTTCTCTGCTTAACCTGGAGGAACATATTCATGGTGAACTAATCCTTTACTATCAAAGAATGGGATCAACATTGTCTTCGTTCTCGAAGGTTGTCATTTGACTTTTTTCGAGGCTGGTGATCCAGGACTCTGTCACTCAGCAATTTGACGCTTCGTGAGGACCATACTGGTAACACCAACTTTCATCTCCAGCTATAATCTTTGGCACAAAAATGGGATCTCGTCTGCCTCTATCCAGTAGTTCAGTAAAAACTCTTAGTCTTTCCTCCTTCTGTTAGCGTGTGAGAGACGAGTTTTGCAACAAGTTTCCTTTTCAAAAAATGGTTCAAAAGGCTCTGAGCACTATGGGACTTAACATCTGAGGTCATCAGTCCCCTAGAACTAGAACTACTTAAACCTAACTAACCTAAGGACATCACACACATCCATGCCCGAGGCAGGATTCGAACCTGCGACCGTAGCAGTCGCACGGTTCCGGACTGAGCGCCTCAACCGCGAGACCACCGCGGCCGGCTGTTTCCTTTTCCCTAAATCTTCGCGTAATGTCTTATGACACACATAGTGTTTCAAATTAAGTTCTTCTGATTTCGCACCCATACTTCTTACAATAGCTGCCTTACACGCTTCACGTTTGCGCCAGTATGTGCTATAAATGGACGATCAGTTCTCGATCGTCTTCCAATGAATGTCTGCCTTCAAGAAACCTTGCCACTTGAAAACACGACTTACTGAAAGTGTCTCGCCTGCATGTGCTTGCTTAATCATTGTCCACGTTTCATTAGGGGTTGTCCCGAGTTTAATAGAACTTACTGTTAACTCTTTGCTCACAATCAGCATCCATTGTGTCACCGTGACTAACGTGCCAAGAGCCCAAACAGTGTGTTGCTAAGTATAGCCTTGAAACCTAGTGAGTTTGCACGGAAACATGGCCAAGATCATTTCAAGGACGCACACCTACCAGGTAACATAAAAACAACATTTGTACCTTTTTAGTATTGCAAACTCAGAAATAAAATAAAGCTGTCCTGGGACTTTTCTGACAAAGGGAGTATACAACTTGAACAACAAGGGTCCCAACACACTTCCCTGGGGCACACCCGAAATTAATTTTAGATCTAAAAAAATGGTTCAAATGGCTCTGAGCACAATGGGACTCAACATCTTAGGTCATAAGTCCCCTAGAACTTAGAACTACTTAAACCTAACTAACCTAAGGACATCACACACACCCATGCCCGAGGCAGGATTCGACCAGAACCGCACGGCAATTTTAGATCTGACGATGTCCTGCCTTCCACGATAACCCGCTACGTCCTCCCTACCACAAAGTCCTCAGTCGAGTCACAAATTTCGCTTAATACACCATATTATCATACTTTTGACAATAAGCGTAGACGTGGTACTGAGTTAAGTGTTTTTCGAAAATCAAGAACTACTAAACTTACCTGACTGCCTTGATCCAAAGCTTTCAGTACTTCAAGTGAGAAAAGTGAGAGTTGGATTTCTCATGATAGGTGTTTTCGGACTCCAAGCTTGTTGGCATGGAGGAGATCATTCTATTCTAGATACCTCATTATGTTGGAGCTCCGAATATGTTCTAATATTCTACAACAAATCGATATTAAGGATAATGGACGGTAGTTTTGTGGATCACTTCTACTGTCCTTCTAATAGACGGTTATGGCTTGCGTTTTCTTCCAACTACTGGGAACGGTTTTTTGTTCGAGGGCTATACAATAGATTAATGCTTGAGGGATCTACAACAGATTATTGGTAGAGTTGGGGCTAACTCAGCCGCAAATTCAGTATACAATCCGACAGGAATTCCATCACATCCAGGAACTTTGTCCAGTTTTAACGATTTCAGCTGTTTCTCAACGCTACTGACACTAATACTCATTACATTCACCTTCTCAGTGGTACGAGGATTAAACTGGGGCAATTCTCTTGGGTTTCCCTTTGTAAAGGATTATTTGAAGATGGAGTTAAGCATTTCAGCTTCTGCTTTGCTACCCTCAATTTCAGTTCCTCTCTCATTCGCTGCAGACTGAACACTAACTTTGGAAGCACTAACAGCCTTTACGTACGACCAGAATTTCTTTGAGTTTTGTGAAAGATTATCTGACAATATTTGCTATGGTACTCATTGAAGGCTTAACGCATTACTCTCTTGATAGCCAAACACCTTTTATTCAGCATCGCTTTATCTGTAGTCCTATGCTTTGTTTTGCATCTATTATGTAGTACGCTGTGGTTCTTTAGAAGTTTCATTACAGTGACTGTCACCATGGAGGCTTCCTCCCATTATGAACTGTTCTACTGAGTACACATCTAGTCTTTTAAACTTGAGCCGTAGTTTCTCTACATGCTTCTGACCTGTGCTGAAAGTTTTAGGTTCCTCATTGAAATATGAAACCACTGATGTTTTATCTAGTTAACTGAACATATATATCTTTCTGCTTGTTTTAGTTATCATTTGTACGTTGGTAACCATTATTGCCACAACCGTGTCATTGCCATTGATACCTGTTTCGATATGAAGATCCTCAATTAAGATCATATCTATTTGTTGCCTTTAGATTCCGTGTATTTCTATCATGAGTGGAATTCCGAACTATCTGTTCTAGGTAGTTTTCAGAGAATGCATTCATTAATGTTTCACAGGATGTCTTATCATGCCCATCACTAATAAGACTGTATTTTCCCCAATTGATTGTTGAACCATTAAAGTCTTCACCGATGACTGGAGTATGATTTGGGGGGGGGGGGGGGGGGCGCAGCTTACGTAAAAGAGAACTGAGGTTTTGTCTAATGTTCTCGGTTACATCAATAGATGCGTCAGATGGGCGATAGAGGGATCCTATTACCATTTTATGCCCACCCCTGATACTAAGACTTGATCAAACCTTGTCTAATGTGATAAAATACACCCTCTCCATTTCCCATTAGTCTATCCTTTCATGTTGCGGTACTTGACACGTCTCCGTTGCTGCATCTCGATTGACACAATACAACCTCTGTGAGGAGCGACAACGCGCCTCAGGGCTCATCAGTGAATTTCACGGCTGCTTGTTTTGAAGCGAACGCCACCGTATCAGACGTTATAAGTGGAGTCCACAGGCGTGGGAACACTCGATCGCAAGGGTCGCAAAAATAAAAAAAAAATTAAAAAAAAAGCCGGCCGGAGGAAACATCGGAATGGTTGCCAAGTAGTGTACTGAAAGTTACGGACGAGTATCGGAAGAATATTGGACAGTAACCCGCAAGCAGGGAATGTGATTCAATATTGAAGCATTCATGAAAGTTAAAGTTTTCTTCGAATCTCGTGGCATGACGTTCTTACTATAATTCAGTAACATTTTTCGACAAAGAGCGTAATAAACTAACACTGATATCTCAATCCGTTGTGCTTAATGAACTTCTCCGGAACAATCATCAAATAATTATAATGCTGAAACAATCCACATTCGACAATGAGAGAAATAATTATTACCATCAACGAACTGAGCAAGCAATGGCGCTCACATACTGCAGTAAAAAATGGTGATTCCTTCTCAAGTACAGGAAACAACAAGCGTCCGATCGTATCGACAGCTCAGTAAGCCGCTAACGGCGCGACAACGCAGCAGTACGTCTTGTTTAGGAACTGCACCCATGACAGAGGGGTGCTGCACTACATGCCCACACGGAGCCAGAGGCGAACACTTGGACGGGCACTTGGCCGTCTCTTTCACATGGTTTTATAATTAATACAATAGCACAATAGCGCGAATTTATGACTGAGTTGGTTATCTACTATGTTTAACTTGACAAAACAGAGCGGCTGACGGAGTCAAACATGAAATTTTCATCATCAGGCGATAGTACTCGTTTTATACGCTGAAGCGCCAAAGAAACTGATGTAGGCATGCGTATTCAAATACAGAGATATGTAAAAGGCAGAATAAGGCGCAGCGGTCGGCAACGCGTATACAACACAAGTGTCTGACGCAGTTGTTAGATGGGTTCCTGCTGCTACAGTGGGAGGGTATCAAGATTTAAGTGAGTTTGAACGTGGTGTTATAGTCGGTGCATGAGCGATGGGACACAGCATCTCCGAGGTAGCGCTGGAGTGACGATTTTTCCGTACGACCATTTCACGAGTGTACCATGAATATAAGGAATCCGGTATCCTGCGAGAACGGGACCAAACGACGACGCATGGCAATCGTTTAACGTGACAGAAATGCAACCCTTCCGCAAATTGGTGCAGATTTCAACGAAACATCATCGATACGAGCTTTCGGACCCGAAGGCCCACTCGTGTACCCTTGATGACTGCACGACACAAAGCTTTACGTCTCGCATGGGCCCGTCAACACGGACAACGGACTGTTGATGACTTGTTACCTCGTCGGACGAGTCTCGTTTCAAATTGTATCGAGCTGATGGACGGGTATGGGCATGGAGATAATCTCATGAATCCATGGACCCTCCATGTCAGCAGGGGACTGTTCAAGCCGGTGTAGGCTCTGTTATGGAGTAAGGTGTGTGCAGTTGGAGTGATATGGGATCCCTGATACGTCTAGATACTACTCTGACAGGTGATACGTACGTAAGTATCCTGTCTGATCACCTACATCCATTCATGTCCATTGTGTCCGCCCCCGGTAGCTGGGTGGTCAGCGCGACAGAATGTCAATCCCACGGGGCCGTGTTCGATTCCCAGCTGGGTCGGAAATTTTCTTTGCTCAGGGACTGGGTGTTGTGTTGTCCTAATCACCATCATTTCATCCCCATCGATGCACAAGTCGTCGAAGTGGCGTCAAATCGAAAGACTTGCACCCGGCGAATGGTCTATCCGACGGGAGGCCCTAGTCACACGACATTTACATTTGTTCCATTGTGCATTTCGACGGACTTGGGCAATTCCAGCAGGACAATACGACACCCTAGCTGTCCAGAACTGCTACAGAGTGGCTCCAGGAACACTCTTCTGCTTGTGCCCACCAAACTCCCCAGACATGAGCATTATTGAGCATATCAGCGATGCCTTGCAACGTGCTATTCAGAAGAGATCTCTATCCTGTCGTACTCTTACGGATTTGTGAACAGTCCTGCAGGATTCATGGTGCCAGTTCTCTCCAGCACTATTTCAGGCATTAGTCGAATCCATGCCACGTCGTGCTGCGGCACTTCCGTGTGCTCCCGGAGGCCCTTCACGATATTAGGCAGGTGTACCAGTTTCTCTGGCTCTTTGGTGTATAACTCCTCCGTTCCATTTTACACGGTCTTATGTGGCGTATACATCGGTAATCAAGTGCCATTATGATGTGGTAAAAATAATGTATCAGACATAATTATGAAGCATAAGGGCTCACCACGACCCTTTCGTTTACAGCAATATGACGCATTACTCTCACACTGCCAGGTAAATGTCTTTTAACAATGGCACAGAATTTTATATGTAGGTAACACTCACAAGAATTCATTTGTTCGTTAAAAGTGAGACGAGTTATTGTACTTCCTGACAACGATGCGTACAGTTTTCTCATGTACGACACACTGCACTGACGACTGGAAGGAGCCTTCGGGGTAGAAAGCGGTAGCAGTTAGCGCTAGTTAAAATAATTTGAGTAAATGATATACACCATCCGACAAAAAAAAAGAAAAGAAAGTGTAGCAGCGAGAACGGGAGGAAAAAACGAAATGAATGTTCACAGACTGAGAGGGAGTGTGATATTATTTCATTGATTACAAAAATCGAGTTACGTTGTAAGGCGGTCATGTCATTTTGATTTTTGTGTGTAATCGATGTGCACGTCAGAGAGAACAAGTTACGTTGCTATTTAGCAATCTTTGGTATTGTCGTAGTTCAGTTTTTGCGTCTATAGTCTTTGCTGAAGTGTGGTAAGTGATGGACGTATTCTGTAGCGCTGCGTTGACTTGTGATTGTATCTGCTAGATGAAGATAGATTGATTGTAAAGGACAGCAAGATGAATAAGATGTATGTATTAGACAGCGAAAATGATATAGATTTTGAATAATGTTGTTGTTTTTGAAGACAAGAAGTCTGAGGTGAGACTGCGCAGCTAGGAATGATTATTGTCAGCTATTTAACTTGCTCAGAGCTGAGAGAAAGACTACCCCACTTCCTTGAGTCATGCATTAACATATTAACTGATTAAGCTGTTTGATTTTTATTGCAATTCTCTGTTAACTCACTGTTCACTTTTGTTAAGCATAGTATTGTTCAAGCCCATGTTATGTGTGAAGATCGCGCTAAGTTTTACTCTGTCTTTTTGAATATATACTTCATGAAAAGGAAGCAGTGGTTGGAGAAGGGAGTGAGACAGGGTTGTAGCCTATCCCTGATGTTATTCAATCTGTATATTGAGCAAGAATTAAGGAAACAAAAGAAAAATTTGGAGTAGGAATTATAATCCATGGAGAAGAAATTAAAACTTTGAGGTTCGCCGATGACATTGTAATTCTGTCACAGACATCAAAGGACCTGGAAGAACAGCTGAACGGAATGGACAGTGTCTTGAAAGAAGGATATAAGATGAACATCAACAAAAGCAAAACGAGGATAATGGAATGTAGTCGAATTAAATCGGGTGATGCTGAGGGAATTAGATTAGCAAATGAGACGCTTAAAGCAGTAAATGAGTTTTGCTATTTGGGGAGCAAAATAACTGATGATGGTCGAAGTAGAGAGGATATAAAATGTAGACTGGTGTCAGGAAGTCTTTTCTGAAGGTATTTGGATTGTGTGTAGCCATGTATGGAAGTGAAACATGGACGATAAATAGTTTAGACAAGAAGAGAATAGAAGCTTTTGAAATGTGGTGCTACACAAGGATGCTGAAGATTAGATGGGTAGATCACATGACTAATGAGGAGGTATTGAATAGAACTGGGGGGGGAAGAGAAATTTGTGGAACAACTTGACTAGAAGAAGGGATCGGTTGGTAGGACATGTTCTGAGGCATCAAGGGATCACCAATTTAGTATTGGAGAGCAGCGCGGAGGGTGAAAATCGTAGAGGGAGACCAAGAGATTAATAGACTAAACAGATTCAGAAGGATGTAGGTTGCAGTAAGTACTGGGAGATAAAGAAGCTTGCACAGGATAGAGAAGCATGGAGAGCTGCATCAAACCAGTCTCTGAACTTAAGACCACAACAACAACAACAACAACAAACTTCATTCTAAAATTGTTGTCTTGGAACATCATTTCATAGGAGTAGTTACCCTCCCCATCCCACCGTTTATCATTACGCACTATCACATCTAAAATGGTTCAAATGGCTCTGAGCACTATGGGACTTAACTGCTGTGGTCATCAGTCCCCTAGAACTTAGAATTACTTAAACCTAACTAACCTAAGGACATCACACACAGCCATGCCCGAGGCAGGATTCGAATCTGCGACCGTAGCAGTCGCGCGGTTCCGGACTGCGCGCCTAGAACTGCGAGACCACCGCGGCCGGCACTATCACATCTCACAGTTTGAATATGGTTTGGAAATTTTGTTTAGAAACAGAAATCTAGCTTCGCCGTTGCCTGCTTGTTGTCTGCTTTTGTGTTTTCGAGAAACCTGCAACAATGTTGTCAAGAAGCGAGGTAAGTGGCAATTTTGATTAGGGTCAGATAATTGTTTTACTTCCGCTGCGCATGTAATATAAAGACAAGATGCATTCAGATCAGTTACAGTTCAGTTCATATTAGGTAGTTTAATAGTCAAGGGTCAGCATACGAGTTTAAGTTGGATAACAACCTGTGGGGACACAGTTTTGGTAATACGTAGACTCTTACAGAGTGGGAGGTAAAGTTGGGATAAATTTCAGACAGAAACCAATGTATTGGGGAAGTTATAACATTTACAAAGAACTTGACAATATGAGCCCACTTACCAGTACGGCTTTGCATTGTATCCTTACCTGACGATAGGGGCACTGAGACAGAGTTGCTGCCCGAGCTGGTGTCACATACGTTCTGTTGGCGACACACCTGAGGATGTTGCCGGACACGCAGGCATTTCGTAGAGACATCTGTCGTTTGTGGATGACCATTGTCCTGTTGAAACATGACGCGACGATTCTGTCGCGTGAGAGGTAACACATGGCAACGCAGGATTTCCGTGACGTATCGCTTTGCCGTCAGATATCTCAATCTCTACCAACCATTACCTGAAGCCATAACAGTGGCTGCCACACTTGATAACTCCAGGAGTAAAAAGAAAGAAAAGAATGGGGCTTTTTCCTAGGTCACCATCGTACTCACCGACGGTGGTCATCCGGGGTAGGCCAGAACCGCGATACATCGCTAAACAAATGCGACGCCATTCATGTGTAGTTCACGGTTCCCGGTCAAGACACCACTCCAAACGCATCTGTTTCTGCTGTGGTGCTAACGGCAGCCTGTGTGTGGGGGTGGTAATTTCCTAGTCCGGCTGCTGCTAGTCTCTGACAAATAGCACGAGATGACACAAAAGTAACTGGGAGTCCATTAGTTGTTCTCTGCCGTAGAAGTGAAAGGGTTACGATATGATTCGTGCACGATACGGTGATCTTCTCTTGTTGTAGTCAGATGGCGTGGAGTGCAAACTTAACGACGAGTATGCCTGCCCTCAATTTCTCATGTAATCGGGACACAGTCACACCGACAGCCGCAAAAACTGAATCCCGCACGATTCGACCAGCCGACCAAATGGAGTCCCTGAATGAAGCCACTCTGAAATTCTGTCAGGAGCTGATAATGTTTTCTCACGTGAATACGCGGCATCTCCGTGTTCTTCACAGTGATCACTCGACGTCTGACGTTGTGCATATCCCTTATACATCCTACCAAGCCTAGTAACAACATTAAACACGAACAACACTAATTCTTAATCCCTTTGGTGACATTCGGCCATGTCTCCTGGGCGCTTCACTTCTTAACCACACTTGCGGCTGGTTTCTCCATAAACTGTAAACCTACACTTCTGGCCATTAAAATTGCTACACCACGAAGATGACGTGCTACAGACGCGAAATTTAACCGACAGAAAGAAGATGTTGTGATATGCAAATGATTAGATTTTCAGAGCATTCACACAAGGTTGGCGCCGGTGGCGACACCTACAACGTGCGGACATGAGGAAAGTTTCCAACCGATTTCTCATGCATATACAGCAGTTGACCGGCGTTCTCTGGTGAAACGTTGTTGTGATGCCTCATGTAAGGAGAAATGCGTACCATCACGTTTCCGACTTTGATAAAGGTCGGATTGTATCCTATCGCGATTGCAGTTTATCGTATCGCGACATTGCTGCTCGCGTTGGTCGAGATCCAATGACTGTCAGCAGAATATGGAATCGGTGGGTTCAGGAGGGTAATACGGAACGCCGTGCTGGATCCCAACGGCCTCGTATCAGTAGCAGTCGAGAAGACAGGCATCTTACCCGCATGGCTGTAACGGATCGTGCGGCTACGTCTCGATCCCTGAGTCAACAGATGGGGACGTTTGCAAGACAGCAACCATCTGCACGAACAGCTCGACGCGTTTGCAGCAGCATGGACTATCAGCTCGGAGACTATGGCTGCGGTTACCCTTGACGCTGCATCACAGACAGGAGCGCCTGCGATGGTGTACTCAGCGACGAACCTGGGTGCACGAATGGCAAAACGTCTTTTTTTTTTTGGATGAATCCAGGTTCTGTTTACAGCATCATGATGGTTACATCCGTGTTTGGCGACATCGCGGTGAACCCATACTGGAAGCGTATATTCGTCGTCGCCATACTGGCGTATCACCCGGCGTGATGGTGTGGCGTGCCATTGGTTACACGTCTCGGTCACCTCTTGTTCGCATTGACGGCACTTTGAACAGTGGACGTTACATTTCAGATGTGTTACGACCCGTGGCTCTACCCTTCATTCGATCCCTGCTAAACCCTACATTTCAGCAGGATAATGCACTACCGCATGTTTCAGGTCGTGTACGGGACTTCCTGGGTACAGAAACTGTTCGACTGCTGCCCTGGTCAGCACATTCTCCAGATCTCTCACCAATTGAAAACGTCTGGTCAATGGTGGCCGAGTAACTGGCTCGTCACAATACGCTAGTCACTACTCTTAATGAACTGTGGTATCGTGTTGAAGCTGCATGGGCAGCTGTACCTGTACACGCCATCCAAGCTCTGTTTGACTCAATGCCCAGGAGTATCAAGGCCGTTATTACGGCCAGAGGTGGTTGTTCTGGGCACTGACTTCTCAGGATCTGTGCACCCAAATAGCGTGAAAATGTAATCACATGTAAGTTCTAGTATAATATATTTGTCCAATGAATAACCGTTTATCACCTGCATTTCTTCTTGGTGTAGCAATTTTAATGGCCAGTAGTATATGAGAGAGAGAGAGAGAGAGAGAGAGAGAGAGAGAGAGAGAGAGAGAGAGAATAAACACGTATATCTGCATGAATACAGTTATACAGTTTTGCAAGCCACTGTATAGTGTGCAGTGAAGGTTACTCGTACAAGAGTACAATATCGCATTTCCTCCAAAAGTTTTCATTTAATTTAGTTGATCATCTGGTCTGATGTCCTGTATCCTGTACACATATTTTGTTTACTGTGCGACAACGTGAAACTGTATCCAACGCAGAACCAGACCATCGCCGGAATATTTTTATTCCTCCATGAATTTTATTGTAAATAATCCAATGCAGGTGAAAAGGAGCAATGATGTGCATAATTACAACACCAGATGGAAAAATGACATTCATTATTTGAGATCATGGTTATCTTCAGGCCAAAAAGGGATGTGCACTGCTGCCACCAGAGTCTTTGACTGGATACCCAATGACAAAAAAATGCCTCGCAGATAGCAAGCTGAAAAACTTTGTCCTCCACAAGTCCTCCTGTTCCGTGAGCGGAATTTAAATTTTTGTAATGTGTGAAAGGCGATGGGTAGGAATTATACACTCATATCCGAGTATATTAAAATGAAGAGACGGGGAGGGAGAGCCACTTATAAATTGTAAGCTTGTAGCCATATATACACATGAGTGTGTAATGTGGATGTAAAATGACTCGTTTCACATCACTACGATTAATTGTATAAATGATCCATGCAACATGAAATCAGTCAAGCAATCAACCAACCAATCATGATTTGGTTTATTTCAAAATATTGCATATTCCCTACCTAAGCCACATAGTAATCACACAGTTGATTAAAAGTTGATTTATCACCAACAGCCTCTTCAGATCGCGTTATTGTATTTCAGTTCTGTCATTTTTTACTGGATGAGGGATCGTGCGTCTGTCAAGTTTTTATTATTATTATTATTATTATTATTATTATTTAAATCCGTCCTGTCGCAACATAAGAAATCAGGTCTGATTTTACATTTGCTATTTATTTTGTGGAAGTCCGTTTAGTTTCTTGTATGGGATTTGCTTGATGACTGCAGCGTGTTATCGGGAAATGCGTCGTGCATATGATACTGTGATTGACATTATTGATCATTATGTGGTTGAAGCAACTCATTTAAAAGATCCAGGATTTGCCTTGGCAGTACCTTAACAGGATGTTCCAATTTGAATGACATGTGACTTCAGTATTGAAGTATCTATTAGTGGACAGCCTAGGAAATAACATGTTCCCCAGACGACTTCTGGTAACACACGAAACCGGTAAATTTGCGTGATTATCGTGTGCTTTAGTTATTGATCAATATTTCAATGACAGAATTACACATCCAAAATATTTTCATTTAAGCTAGTTACCTTCCGCTACTGATAAATTATTATGACTCACTGATCCGTCTATGCCACCAACCCACATCCCTATCAACTACAGAGGGTGCTCATGAAGTTTTTAGTCATCACACAGAAAAAAGCAAAGACATGTAATCAATATGTTGACTGTCTGCAGCTACATGTCTGCACTCACAGTGCATACTGAAATCCCTCAGCTTCAGTACAGTAGTCGCCACTGCGGAATGAAAACGTAACGGCGTAGCTTGTCTCCACATTGAGGTGACAAAAGTCACAACATGCCTCCTAATATCGTGTCAGAGCTCCTTTTTCCCTGCGTAGTGTAGCGACTCGACGCAGCGTGGACTCAACAAGTCGTTGGAAGTCCCTGGAGAAATATTGAGCCATGCTGCCTTTACAGCCGTCCATAAATGCTAAGTGTCGCCGGTGCAGGATTTTGTGCACGAATTGACCTCTCGATAATGTCCCATAAGTATTCGATGGCATTCATGTAGGGCGAGTTGGCTGGCCAAATCATTCGGTCGAATTGTCCAGAATGTTCTTCAAACCAATAGCGAACAGTTGTTGCCCAGTGACATGGCGCATTGTCATCCATAAAAATTCCAACGTCATTTGAAAACATGAAGTCCATGAATGGCTGCAGATGGTCTCCATGTAGCCAGACATAACCGTTTCCAGTCACTGATCGGTTCCGTTGGACCAGAGGATCCAGTCCATTCCACGTAAATGTCCAACCACGTTGGAGCCACCAACACCTTACAAAGTGCCCTGTTAACGACCTGTGTCCATGGCTTCTTGGGGTCTACGGCACTCTCGAATTCTACCATCAGCTCTTACCAGCTGCTGTCATAGCTGTGCGTCCCACATTGATTTCTGCGGCTATTTCAAGCAGCGTTGCCTGTCTGTCAGTACTGACAACTCTACGCAAACGCCGCAGCTCTCGGTCGTTAAGTGAAGGACGTCCGCCACTTGCGGCGGGGCGGGTTAAAAAAAAAATATCGTTCGTCGTACTGTTCAAAATAAACGTCCACCTACCTCATTACGGCTTCTGCTCGACGTCCCCTCACTCTGCAAGCGCATATACTAGACGGCGAAAAAGCAGAGTTCAAGAAAACGGCGTCTAATATCTGTCCTGCAAAGTCTGCGTAAACTCTAGTAATATTTCAGTTCCTGCAATCTCACGTAGGCCTATATCAAGATTTCGGGTAGTGATATGGTGCATTTTTTTTCTCACAGTAAATGTTCAAAAAATTTGTAGGTAAGCCTTTTTTTATTGCTTCTAGCACACATGAAAATGGTCTATCACGTCTGCATTTACCTAACTAACGTATCTATAGTTCTCTGTTCACATTTAATACAACCAATTTCACACGCAAAGTAACCAGAAATTTACACAAGTCCAACCCGATTGATGACGCGATCTCACAGTCACAGATCCGCTATTATAAATGAGTTTCACATTCGGTCCTTTTCAATGGGTTTCTTTAAAAGAAACTGCTCACCAAATACTCCATGACAGAATACAGAATACGCCACACGGAATTTTCATAAAGGCCGAAAGTTCACACGCGGCTAACTTTCCAACAAAACACTCCCGAAACTCCATACTTTCCTCAAACTGTTCGTAACTACATCAGCGTTAGTCACGACACGTATTCAATGCGAGGAACTCAATATTCCTTTATTTTACACATAATGAGAATCATCACATTTAACATGTCCTTCCACATCTGAAGCTGGCAAGCGACTCTTCCGATACTCCCTCACTCACAGCGTATCTAACTAGCTGTGCGCGGGAACTACTTAATTCTGATTGGCTGATCAGTCTGACGGACCAATCAGAATGATCCTTCGAGATCATTCTCACGGCAAAACTCGCCTAAGGCAATCACTGTCCAGAGAGTAATTTACGTCATCCAAAAATGCAAATACTAACACTAAAACAAAACGAAATAAAATTAATCTTGAAAATAATTTAGCCGCGTGGGATTAGCCGAGAGGTCTAAGGTGCTGCAGACATGGACGGTGCGGTTGGTCCCGGCGGAGGTTCGAGTCCCCCCTCGGGCATGGGTGTGTGTGTGTGTGTGTGTGTTTGTCCTTAGGATAATTTAGGTTAAGTAGTGTGTAAGCTTAGGGACTGATGACCTTAGCAGTTAAGTCCCATAAGATTTCACACACATTTGAACATTTTTGAAAATAATTTAGAAAACGATTGCACTTTAAACAGATACACTGGCTGCCTTCTTACAAAAGCAGTCACCCCTAGATATACGTCATCAGCAATGTGGGTAAATTACATCATTCCCACATGCCAATTACGTAATGTTGTACATAATATAATATTGAAGTTTTTCGTATGTCTCACATACACACTCTCACTCATTTTCATTTATTCATACAACATAATAAACAGATACTAACTTTTTTGAATTTTTTTTATACTAAGAAATGAAGAAAAATTGAATTGATTTGATATATTGAGAAATCTGTGAATGTTTCAAATGGTAACAAAAGACAAACTGTAATCGTTCCTAACCGAATTTTTCACCACAAGTGTCGGTTTGGTGGGTTTTAGGTAATTTTCTGAATCTCCGAAACTATTATATGTACAGCTTTGAAATTAGGAGGAGATCTTCTTCTGAATAACAAAAAAATAGTATACCAAGTTTGAAAATAATCGGTTAATATTTAATATGTTTTATTTGGATTCATGGGGGGTATGAATATACGGTCGTTCTAAGTGACACGAAGCCCATTCTCACGCTGGCTAGTAGCGACAGATGTGCTATGAGTCATGCCTAAGACAAGTTTGCAGCCTCCTGAATATTCACCGGGCTCCACGTTTATGTATCTTACTGCAATAAATGTTATCCCATAATAACTTGCGACATCACACACTACGTTGTCTGTGGTGAGATAATGCCAGAAATTTGGTATTTTCGGCACATTCTAGATACTGTGGATCTCGCAGTATTGAATTCCCTAACGATTTACGAAACAGACTGTCCCATTCGCTTAGCTCTAACTACCATTCCACGTTCAGCGTCTGTTAATTCCCGTCATGCGGCTATAATCACGTCGGAAACCTTTCCACATTAATCACCGGTGTACAAATGATAGCTCCGCCAACGCACTGCCCTTTTATAACTTATGCACGCGATACTACCGCCATATCGCTACCCCATGACTTTTGACTCCTGATGTTGTTTCTGCTCTATCGGCGTGCTGCGAGATGACTATGACGCAGGGATTTCTGTATGCAGCCGGACTACGGACTACGGACCTGTAATTGAAACCAAACAAAATATTGATTACATAATTAAAATTTTACAATTACCCATTATAGATTAGTTCTTGCCGTTGGGATTTACTTTCAGGTCCTTGCATTTTCAGGGTATTGTTCTCTATCGTTACCCATTCACTGCTGAATTAAAACCTGTTTCGTTCTGTAGCATGTCACTAGGTTCTATATCATTATTGATTCACGGTGTCCCAGCCGCCTTCTTGACGTCATCTCTTGTAGGGTCCTGTAATGCTTTATTTGTACACTTAAGCTCTCCAGGAAAGGATTTTGTGAGTCCACCTATAGCGAACCTTGCCGCGGTACCTGCGCGACTCGCTGCGCTTCAGATTGGCATTTCTCCTTTGTCCACCTGTCAGCCGTGTTTTCCCGCCGTTTAAGTTCTGCCCTAAAGTGACGTCCAGCACCCACCTCCATCGTTTTCTCGACACGCTGCACTTTATAAGCGCTCACCTTGGTGGGATGGAGCTAATGTCTCTACACTGTACACTGTTGGCGAAATTCTACCCTTCCGTTTCCAGCATCATTGTAATATCTTTGTTGTTCAAGGTAAACTGAAGAAAATAACGAAATTTCACCTGTTGCTCATATACAACACAGTAAGAAGAATGCATGATTAAGTTTGTAGTGATTGGAAGGTATGCAAATTGGTTCAAATGGCTCTAAGCACTATGGGTTCAAATGGTTAAAATGGCTCTGAGCACTATGGGACTTAACTTCTGAGGTCATCAGTCCCCTAGAACTTAGAACTACTTAAACATAACTAACCTAAGGACATCACACACATCCATGCCCGAGACAGGATTCGAACCTGCGACCGTAGCGGTCGCACGGTACCCGACTGTAGCGCCTAGAACCGCTCGGCCACTCCGACCGGCTTGGAACAACAAACCATAGTCTCGGTAGGCCATGATCCAGCCGCTGGTAGACGTCCTATGGAAGCACTAAATAAGCACGCAAACAACGCTATACCAGCGAACTGCTGAACTACAGTAAGTCTGAAGGGCTTAGCCAACTGCACTCATACAACCAACTAATCGGAAAAAGCAGGGAAGCCAAACACACAAGTCATAAACTAACCCCACACGACTCTACACAACGAGCGGTCAATTTTATAGTTAAACTGACTATTCATATGGTGACCCGATGTGTTACAGGTGCACTGACGCTGCAACTGGGCCCTGTAGTTATCGAAGATCAGCTACAACGGTAATATCTCTCTAGTAATAACCTCCAACATCGAAACATGAACTATAGCTACTGGCACAGACCCGTCAGTAGACCTACTATCCCCCGAAGTTATCACAGAGTCTTGTTTTTTCCCCTCAAGGCACTTACCGAGGCACTTCTTTCCCCTCCGCCCTCAGACCCCTACCCTTCAAATGCCTTTCTGTCAGCCATCTCCTCTATGGGACCTTATTAGTGAGTGATCGTACCCAGACGTACAGGCGCTTCACATACCCGCGTTCTGTGACTACTATATTCGAATACTAACCATATTGCGGAGGTGACAGTAGAACTTTTTTTGTGGCCACTATGCTAGTGCGAGCGTGGAGAGCGTCCACTCCCTAGGGGGAACAAAAAAAATTCCTCCTTCCACGAGACATAACACGATCTTCTCAGCAATAATTAATATTCAAATGCGATTTCCGAATGGGAAACGCTTTACTCTCGTATAGAATGTAGATAACGTTGCTCCCTCTGTATTTCTCACTGAAATTTTGATCATCTGATCACCGAAGCGTGTCATGCTGATTTGTCATTTGTAGTATGACGCCTTCATCATGTCACAATTTTAATGGCCAGTAGCGTATTTATTACTGCTGTGACCTAACAATGCATGTGTAAATTGAATTGCAAAGACGTTCTGAAATTACGAGAAACAAATTGAACCAGCAAATTCGGAAGAATGAGAAGAAGCATACATCTGTATAATTTTAACAAAGGAAAATTTCGGATCAGTAATAAGATTCAAAGCAAGTAGTGATGTGACAAAAACTGAAAGGAGATCATGTAAAGCTTTCAGTAAGTAATGAAATAAGATACAAAAAGCTAAGACTCCAAATCTCGGGCCACTAAGCTTTTATAATATCAAATTACAGCTTGCTACAGGAACTGAATTGCCGTCTGCCAGAAAAATAACTAACGTCAAACATTGTGGCTCTCTTGAGGGTTGGGACACACAAATATACATCTGCCTGTTGGAGATAATCAAAATGCTGTAAATGAACTCGCCTTGTAGGACCGCGCGTAATCGAAACGAAGTCAGCTGTGTTTAACAGTAGGTCGAAGACGTCATTGCTCACAGTGAGACAGCTGCTGAGCAAAAAAACACGGTTCCTGATATTGACAACAAACAGTTCAAATGTCTTCTCTGCATCAAATATTGACTGGATCATAATGCTTCACATAAAGACACACAAAGGTATGAAAATCAAACGCAAACGATTCAGTATTTGCTAACCACTTTCCCGACGGACTATGAAGCAACAAACGTAAAGAAAAACTAGACGATCCTCAAAATAAGCGGGAATCAAAAACTGATCACACACTGAGAAATATTTACTTACATAGGTCGTAGTCTACAGAAACATACCGATAATCACAAGCAAAGTGTCACAATTTCTTTCATCACACTTCCAAATAAACTGCATCTCTGGCACTCGATGCACTTTTGTTTTCCCAAAATACACTGTACTTACATGCACGAGACGAACAACCAAATACACGATAATGGCTACAAAAAATTCGTCGAAACAAAGGATCAAAGACAGCAGGGTTGCTTAAGCACTTGCGCAATTGTGCGCAAGTCACGAAAGAGAGAAAGAGGCAGTTAACTGCAGTTATTTTTCAGCCCCCTGGGAAAGATGGATAGACAGCCGAAGGTATTAAAGACTTGACAAGTACCGTAAGCTGCTACACTGCACTTTTTTCAGGACTCCTCCGAACAGACGCGATGCGTGTTTTGTGGCAGTCCATCTCAGAGTAACATTCCCAGCCAACATATTCTATTCTCTGTCTTAATGTACAATTTCTATTCTCTATAGATCCGTCTAGCACCATGGAAGTTTTTCTGTGACATTTCACATATGTCACTGTATTCCTTACTGTGGTTATTCTTTCCCGTATGTACCTTTCTCCATCTATTTTTCGTAGAACCTCTGCATGTACCTTATTAAAACCTAATTTTCAGCAACCTTGTATACCACTCTTCAAACAGTTTCATTCTCTTCTTTTCCGGTTTTCCCACAGTGTGTGATTAACTTCCAGACACTGTCGTGCTCCAGACGTATATTCTCGACAATTAAAGCCTTTGTTTGATACTAATATACTTCCTTTGGGGAGACTGCGTCTTTTTCCGTGCCAGTCCCATTGTTATATCCTAATACTTTCCTTCGTCGTGCGTTGTTTTTGTTTCAGAAATAGCAGAATTCTTTCGTTTCATATTCATTTGATATTAAGTTTACCGTTGATCTGTTTTCTGTTGCTTCCTTATACTGTCGTCGTTCATTGTTTTATTCTCAATCCATTTTTTGTGCTCGGTAGACTGTTCATCCCATTCAACAGGTCCTGCAATTGTTCCTCATTTTCACAGAACAGAGTAACGTCATCAGCGAACTTTATCATTTATATCCTTTATCCCTTTCCGGAACCTTTTTATTACCTGCATTGCACTGTACTGCGCTATTTGACTTATTTAATTCTATCGCATACTCGTGAAGAATTAATGAAACGGAGCGCCCCTGATAGTCTGTGGACTGCTCCTACCAGAGTGTTTGGCGTGCAGCGTACACGACCGCTGCAGGGGCTCTACAGCCAAGGGGACGAAGGCCGGGAATACGCGGCATTTTCTTTACTGAGACTCACTTGTTGCGAGTCATCGCTTTGGTTGCACCTAGTCGTCAAAATGACGGGTGTTCAGAATGCAGTGTGCTGTGCAATATGGCGGACATATTTTTAGTGTTGTTCAAGGCTGCTGGCTGTCACTGTTTTACACCTATATCTACTTTATTTATGTGCGTGCATTTGCATACAACATACTCCATGTACTTAAGATCTGCATCTTAATCGCAACCACTTGTTTCAGGCTTTTGTAAACAAAGCAAATTGATAGGAATCAATTCGACATAGCTGCATTGTCTATAGTCATCGTCGCACCGAGAGACGATGAAAACAAGTACTGACGAGACAGAAAGAGCGATTGCTGAGTATGGACCGTGGCTGCAAAGACGGGAAGGGAATATGTACTACGTATATTGGAGAATGAGCTACGGCCAAACACACACACACAGTGAACAACTAGCACCATCACGCAACCAAAGATGAACAACGTCAGAAGTTATCAAAGTGAATATTAATTGCCATTGGGTGAGAAAGTAGCATTAACTCTATCCCTCTGTTTTACCAGGGTAAGAGCAGGCTTCTAAGCAGAATTTAAGCAAAAACCTACCTCTCTGCCGAGCGGTTCTAGGCGCTTCAGTCTGGAACCGCGCGACCGCTACGGTCGCAGGTTCGAATCCTGCCTCGGGCATGGACGTGTGTGATGTCCTTAGGTTAGTTAGGTTTAAGTAGTTCTAAGTTCTAGAGGACTGATGACCTCAGATGTTAAGTCCCATAGTGCTCAGAGCCATTTGAACCATTTTTGAACCTACCTCTCTGTTTACAATATCACATGCTCGTTTCAAACGCTTCCTTAATAGCACTCTCCCAATAGCTGGAAGTGTATGACAAACTTCTTGTTACCATATTCCGTAAATACAAGCATACGAAATAGGTTCCGAGATATGTGTCTCGAAGACTTCTTAAGTAATAGAACCTAGTATGTTATCCTTGATGCGGAGTCTTCATCGGAGACAAGAATATCGTCAGGAGTGTCAGAGGGAAGTGCGACAGGACTGCTGTTATTTTCTATGTACACACATGATCTGGCGGACAGAGTGGGCAGCAACCAGCGGTTGTTTACCGACGATGCTGTGGTGTACGGGAAGGTGTCGAAGATGAGTGACTGTAGAATGACGACTCGGATAAAGTTTCTAGTCGGTGTGATGAATAGCAGCTCGCTCTAGATGTTGAAAAATGTAAGTTAATGCGGGTAACAAGGAAAAAAACCGCAATGTTTTTGATACAACATTAGTAGTGTCTTGCTTGACAAACTTACGTCGTTTAAATGTCTGGGTTAATGCTGCAAAGCGATATGAAATGTATGTGAGGATTGTGGTACGGAAGACCAATGGTCGACTTCGGTTTATTGGGAGTTTTAGGAAAGTGTGGTTCAGCAGTAAAGGATACCCATACAGAACGGTAGTGCGACCTATTCTTGGCTCCTGATCGAGTGTTTGGCATCCGTACCAGATCGTAATGAAGGAAGAGATCGAAGCAATTCAGATGCGGGCTGCTAGATTTGTTACCTGTAGGTTCGAACAACATGTAAGCACTACAGAGATGCTTCGGGAACTCAAATAAGAATCCGTGGAGGTAAGGCGACGTTCTTTTCGTGGAACGCTACTAAGAGAATTTGGAGAAAAGACATTTGAAACTAATTGCAGAACGATTCTACTACTGGGGAAAAACGTATCACGTAAGGACTAAAAAGATGAAATAAATTACGGCTGGCACGAAAGAATGTAGACAGTAAGCTTTTCCTCGATCCATTTGCGGGAGGAAATAGCTAGTAGTGGTAGACGGTACCCTCTGCCACTTGGCTTGCGGAGTCGGCATGTAGATGTGGATGCTAAAATTGCTTAACACTATGTTGTTCGTAAAATATGCGGCAGTAGAACTGCTTTTACAGAATTATTTGCTGTGTTATTAATTATGGAGAATTTTTTAAAGGTGTATGGAGAGAACAGGACTACGTAAAGCGCCCTCTGAGAAGACTCTTGGCTAGATTGCTATCCTAGTGCAGCTTTAACATAGGTGCTAGCATGTGGAATAGGTTCCGAGATATGTGAGTGGCTCGAAGGCTTCTTAAGTAATAGAATCCAGTATGTTGTTCTCGACGGCGAGTTTTCACCAGAGGCAGGGATATCGCCACGAGTGCCCCTGGAAGTGTGATAGGACCGCCATTATTTTCTATATACGTTAATGTTTTGGCAGGCAGGGTGGGTAGCAATCTGCGGGTTTTTGCCGATCATACCTTGGAGTACGGGAAAATGTCGAACCTGAGTGACTGTAGGGGGAAACAAGATGACTTAGACAAAATTTATAGTAGTTGTGATGAATAGCAGCTGGCTGGCTAACTGTAGAAAAATGTAAGTTAATCCAGATAACAATGAAAAACAAACACGTAATGTTCCGGACACATCATCAGTTGTGTCTTGTTTGGCACAGTGACGTCATTTAAATATCTGGGCGTAACGCTGCAAAGCCATATGAAATGGAACGAGAGTCTGAGGACTGTAGTAGTGAAGAAGACTTTGGTTTATTGGAAGAATTTTGGGAAAGTGTGGTTCATCTGTAAAGGAGACTGCATACAAGACCCTAGTGCGACCTGTTCTTGAGTACTGCTCGAGTGTTTGGGATCCTCACCAGCTTGGATTAAAGGAAGACATTGAAGCAGTTCAGAGTCGAGTTGCTAGATTGTTACTGGTAGATTCGAACAAGATGCAAGTATTACGAAAATGCTTCCGGAATTCAAATTGAAATCCCTAGAAGGAATGACACTCTTTTCGAGGAACACTACTGAGGAAATTAGAGAACCGGCATTTGAAGCTGACTGCAGAACGATCCTACTGCCGCCAACATACGTAAGATACGAGACATCAGGGTTCGTACAGAGGCACATAGACGTTGTTTTCTCACTCTGTTTGCGAGTGGAATAGGAAAGGGAACTAGGGAACTTCTAGTAATGGTGTCTGGTATCGTCCGTCTCGCACCGCAAGGTGGCTTGTGGAGTATGGATGTAAATGTAGACCATTGGTATCAAGTCAATGTTCTGCTACAGCAGAGTTTCGCGGCTCTTGTCAGCGTGACAGTAATGCTCAATAGGCCTGTCCTTATGATCTAACTGAAGTATGGCAGGTCACAAACGCATTGAATACAATAAAGATACGTCTTACAAATACCAGAAGGATCCTTTAGAGACCCTAAAAAGGCCCCAATCTTAGATAGTTATCGCAAAAACTACTTCGTTTTTCTGCAGGACACAAGCTATCCTGTAGGAAATGCTTCCTGCATAAGGGGAAAAGTGTTTTGTCAGCTACTGTGGGAGTCACCACGGACACAAACAAACAAACAAAAAAACAAAAAAACAAACAAGGAAGAAAGGAAGGAAGTTCCGATGACCAGCGGTACGAATCCAAAATCATCTGTACAAAACACTTTCTGATTAATAGAAAACTTCATTTCTGTTAAGGAGAAGAGAAATAACTTTATTACTGTGCTACCTGTGCCTCCTTACATACAAGTACTTTACACTCTATTACTACTCGCAGAACGAAAGCTGAGTATCAGCTTCCTAATACTCAAAACTGATGCTCTCGAAATCTGCGACCGAACTGGGCTGATGAGCGATGCGGCTGGTTAAATTAGTGCTGACAGGGTGTCCTGAACTTGTCTTTCTGGAGGTGTGGCACTGCTCGCTCTTTGAATTGGCGTGCATGTCAGCGCCTTCTTGATGCAGTTTCGTGGCGCTGCGCTGGTCGGTGAGCAGTCGATGCTTTAGGACTGCACACAAGGGCCGCAGACTTGGGAGGCAACTCGTTATTTTCATCACTCAGCAGGCTCACCGAGCGAGGTGGCGCAGTGCTTAGCACACTGGAATCGCATTCGGGAGGACGACGGTTCAATCCCGCGTCCGGCCATCCTGACTTAGGTTTTCCGTGATTTCCCTGAATCACTCCAGGCAAATGCTGGGATGGTTCCTCTGAAAGGGCACGGCCGACTTCCTTCCCCATCCTTCCCTATCCGATGAGACCGATGACTTCGCTGTCTGGTCTCCTTCCCCAAAAACAACAACAACCCGGCTCACAGATGTCGATAGTGCGAGAAGCATCTGGTTTGTCTTCCACTTTAGCCATCCTGCCGAAAGTTGATTTCGAGGGGGGGCTAACTCACCTGTCAAAATACAGTTATTGAAGGCCTCACCCTGCTGCATTACCTAAGTTGTTTGAACATTTTTTTTATTCCACGAGAAGTTCAAGTTTCATAGAGTAAGTGATCAATTGTTCGAATTCAGTGGATGACAACGAAACTTAGTTCATAAACATAGTAAAATTTGTGTCACTGTAAACTTGACAGTGAAGGAGGGGAAGAAGATTAGGTTTTAATGTCCCGTTGACGACGAGATCATTAGAGGCGGAGCACAATCCCAGGTTAGAAAGGAAATTGGCAGTACTCTTTCAAAGGAGCAGCTTTCAGATTGGGAGGTTTAGAGAAGCAACGGAAAAGCTAACCTTGTACGGGAATTTGAATAGTTGTCTTCTGAAATACTAGTACAATGTCTTACTTGTGCGATACCTAGTTTGGCTAACTGAACAGGGGAAAATTATTACAATCACGAGGTCAGTTACATATGTCAGCGTTAGTAAAACAGTTTTAAGCCCCTCTGGAATACTTTTGTTGCCTATGTACTGAGTGATTATACTTTTGAAGAGCACTTTTCGATACCTCTTTTCTGTTTGTACACATGGGTTTTTGTTCAGGATTCCAATACACCATTTTATTCCCCACTCTTTTGGCTACAAAACATTTTACTGCATCAATAACCTCCCGCGATTGCATCCTTCATTGAACCGAAAAAATGGAAGTGGAAAGGTGCGAGATCCGGGCTGTACAGTGGATGGGGAAAAACAGTCCAATGAGGTATTGTGGTCCTCTCGGGTGCGCCGACTGGTGTGAGACATTGCGTTGTCACGGAGAAGTTCGTTTGCATTTTTGTTGCGACGAACACGCAATTTCCTTAGGGTAGTACAGTACAGTACACTGTTGATACTTGCACCATGAGGGAGGACATCAAACAGAAAAATCCCGTCAGTGTTCCAGAAGATCGTCGCCATGACTACCGACTGAGGATGTGGCTTTTAAGTTTTTCTTCAGAGAGGTGCCGTGGCGCCACACCGTGAATTGCCGTTTTGTTTCCGGTTCGAAGCGATAAACCCACGTTTCATCGCCTGTGACGATATTCGACAAAAAATTGTCACAATCAGCCTCGTAGCGCACAAGCAACTCCGTTCAGATGGTCCTTCATTGCTCTTTATGGTCTTGTGTTAGGCAGCTAGGAACGAATGGGCGCACACCTTTAGGTAACCCACCTGATGGACGAGTGTGTCGGCATTACGAACACAGACGTCCAGTTGAGCAGCGAGGTGTTTGATTGTGATCCGTCGATCACTTCGGATGAGAGTACGTTACATTGCAGGAGTCACAGCTATGTTCCGCCAGTGACACGCGGGAGATCGGGAGGATTGGAAGATCTTGTTGCGATGATGACAGACCCGACCCTTCGCCCAACAGCTCACCGTGCTTTTGTTTACTGACAGGTCTCCGTAGACATTCTGCAAGCACTTTAAATATCTGCGGTGCTCTGTTTTTCCACGCCGTTTTGATTACATATAGCGCCTCCACCTATTGCAACTTCATGAACTAGAGAGGCTCACGCACGAAAGTACCATGATGCCACACAAGTCCCGCATTTTTTCAGCCGAAATTGGTCGAGAAAAATGTGTTGCAATACTTACTGAACAACGCTCGTAGAAGAACTACTTTTACCGAACACTGTTATTATCTGCATTTTAGTCACTTTTTTTGTAACTGGAATATATAAAAGCCTCTATGTAATGCAGTAGTCATACTTTCAAAGTATCGCTCTGTACAGAAGGTGTTGGACTGTTGTCCTGGCCAGCACGTTCTCCACACCTGTCACCCAGTGAAAACCTCTGGTAGCACGCCACCATCGGCCAGCCACTACGACAGATGAACTGCGGCACTGCGCTGAAGCGCCATGTAACGACGTAACCGTGTCTATCATCCAATGTCAGTTCGAACCGATGGCCAGCCAGGTTAGACGCGTTGTTCACGCCAGAGCTTACAGCTTGGTGTACTAAATTTCGAAACACGTGGACCCCGAAATCATCTACAGATATAATCAAATACTCTGCTCTCTGTACTGCAGAAGCACGATGAGTAAACTTTTCTTATTTTCTACTCTTCCTGGTGTTGCTCTTTTAGTGACAAGCAGTGTAAGTTAAATGGTTTACCAGATAGTCAACAGCCCTCGGATTGGTAGACAACGATGCTGTCGGTCACGTCTGCTGTCGAATGAAGCACAGACGATTGTAAGGGAATGTAGAATGACTTAGACCGTTGGTCGTCAACTTTTTAGCTCAAGAGCCAAAATTGACACCGTGGGTCGACATCTCGGGCCGCTTATGTACCGCTCTTATTATTAATTGGTAACCTATATAAATTAGAAAATTACGAATCCCCCCAATGGACTAGCAATAACGAAGGCGCGATAAGTTGGCTGCCGGGCCCGCGAGTACAGATCGTTAAATGTCGGGCACTGTTCGGAACGTTTCGGTCGACTGTGTCTGTTGTCGTCCCAAGCAACCACGAAGTTGAGTCTGTAACTGCCTGATGAAGTGGTGGTGTGTTGTCTGCGTGAACGGATAATTGTACTTATATTTATATGCATTATACATCACAATGTTGCGTTTTATTACGACGGCCTTAATTTATTTTTATATTTCTTGCTACAAATACGTACCGCATTTGAAGATGACTGTGCCTATAGCGTGCATTCAGAAATGTTCTGCTTGAAATTTATACCGTAGCAACTGATCAGTACATATCTCGCACATCCGTGAGTTGACAGAGTTCGAATAAAACATTCTCTCTCTTTAGCTCACTGCCGAATTCGCCAACGCCAATCACAATTAAGGAAATCTTAAAATATTACTATCTCTAAATATTTTTGTTTGTTACTGACAACGAGCAGGAAAACTACTCTCTTATGAAGTTCTAAACGTTAACTAATGTCTTTGGATTTGGCTGTTAGCACAGTCTAATATATTAGACTGTGCTGTTAGTTTCTAGATGCGTATTGATATAAAATATGGCTGAGAACTTATGGCCCGCACAATTGTAGATTACTGACTTAGAACGCGTATCTACTTTATGTTCTGAATGGCAGCCCCCTTTCATTGTGGAGAAGTAGAATAAAATGTTGATAAAAAACAGAAAAATTTCAGCACTATGCGATTACATCAGTGATTAACTTCTGGAGCCTTTCACGTCGCCTAAGCATATAGTGGCGCTAATGGGAATAGTTATGTAATGGTGTGCGAATACTGCGTCAGTATTAGGAGAGGCGAAAAGAATCCTTACATTTGTTGCACTTGTAAACGAAACGGCTAGTGCAGCCAGCTGTTTCAGACCTTGGAATCTTTATCAACCAAGAATGACGGCAGACATCTAACGAATTGAAACGACTGCTGCTTGGATCTTAACATGACGATAAAGCCAATACAAAGGTCTAATGGAGATGTCCAGCAAAATAAAATGGGAATTTTGGAAAAAAAAGATGACTTCCTTTTCGTGAAGCCTCGTTGGATAACTTCAGAGGGCTACTCGTTCTGATGGAGGAGGCGCAAAGTCCATGAGAATACATTGAGTAAGGAGTGCACATGATGAGCAGCCATTTTTCTCTAGCACCGTACAGGAATGGAACAGGCTAGAAGTCGTCAGTATTCGTGTGAAATATCTTTAACCATGCATTGTACAACTCATTGCGGAATGATTATGTGTACATGCTGTGAAGACCATTTACAAGTAAGGCACATGGCAAGAGTACACTTACTGGTAGCAGAACATTGAGCAAACCTGTCACCTCAAATGTCTCCACAGTCTACATCCATAAGGCCCAAGGACATCATTCATTCAGTTTCAACTGCTATTGCACAGATCACATTACTGATCACAATGATTAAAGTACTGTAGTAATGTTTGCAGCAGGCCGGAGTGGCCGTGCGGTTCTAGGCGCTACAGTCTGGAGCCGAGCGACTGCTACTGTCGCGGGTTCGAATCCTGCCTCGAGCATGGATGTGTGTGATGTCCTTAGGTTAGTTAGGTTTAATTAGTTCCAAGTTCTAGGCGACTGATGACCACAGAAGTTAAGTCGCATAGTGCTCAGAGCCATTTGAACCATTTTTTAATGTTTGCATTCCTGCTCATGTGGCCTGTCCTGAATATCTGTAAACCCGTGATGAAATGTTCAAATTCACTGTCAGAGTGGCAGATTATAGATACTGCGTGCAAACACGAAATGTCTGCCCACATCCAATTAATTTTCAACACATTGCTACCACATAGTCTCCACAGCGGACATAATCAATATTGTTGCCAGGTTTTATTACGCAGGAGGACGCCTTAAAGTCACCTACTGCAAACTACTTCAATGGCATCACCATGGATGAACCAGTACACCCTGAGAATATCAAACATCAAAATAGAAATTGGCAGCAGACATGGCAATACTCTGAAAATCTGTAACTCACCATGGACATACGAAATAGATAGTATTAATTGACAAACAATACAAACAAATGAAAAATATTTGAAAATAAAATTGCCTGATTCAGTGTGTTGTGTCACAGTGTAGAGGTAGTACTTATTCATTGTGTCAAAATGTATACAAATGACTCAAATGTCATAGACTGTCTCCAACCAGCCTAGTGGCCCCAAAAACCAAATACAACACAAATATTGGCCATTTTCTATTATTTTTTACATGTAACCTCCATCTCAACTTCAGCCCCACCCTTTCCCCTACCCTTACTGCACTCCAATTGGTGAAATGTAATTTCGACTGTCATCGTCCAACCTAGAAACTGTGGATTCAACACCAGATAATTGTCATAGGGAATGTTCTTTTGTAGATGTGTGTGCTTAGCCACTATGAATTTCTTGGAAGAAGTCATTTTCCTGCAGAGGCTTTTTTTATTGTTGAATTATTTATTTTATTTCATGGTCTAACAATTAGCTAATTTCATCCCCCTTGGACATTTCAAGACACCTGGTAGCAAAACAATTCAAACGTTACAGCAAAAGAGGAAATGAGAGGTTACTAACATCACAGTATTAAAAAAAAATTGTAATTGTGTATCATTGGGATGGAGAGTTCACAATTTTTTTTATTATGTGCATGGTAAACAACATCTGATGGTGGTGTTAATATAATTACTTCCTGCAACCATGATAGGTACAGGCACAACCTGTGTATACTCTGTGCATCACTATTTAACAGCATGGTTCACATTAAAAATATAAAAATAATAATTTCATAAGATATTACTGTCAAGTGACATTACAACTTACTACTTCACATGTGGGGTCCACATGTAAAAGAGAAAAATGGTCCCTTTTACAGGTTTTTGTCATTGTGCCTCCATACAATACTTTAAAACATTTTGGTGTAGCACTTAAAATGAAACTATGCATGGTGTGGTCAACATTTTAAAATCAAATGGACCGAATGTCAACAAATTTAACAGCAGAATGTGTCAATAAAGATTTAAAAATGACTTACTGCATATGCTTAAGGTTTATGGAAAATCTTTTAAGTTAATCATAATTTTGTCAAAGACATTTGGAGCTTAAGATCAAAAATAATGTGTTACACCCTTACTCTGTAGGGCACTGAAGATCTTTTGAAGGAAGGAAGATCAGGGTATAATAATCTGCCAAAACCAAGACCACTAGAGAAAGAGCACAAGCCTGAATTGTTTTGAGGATGTAGAAGGAAATTGGTCCTGCCCTTTCAAAGAAATCATCCTGGCATTTGCCTGGAGTAACTTTGGAAAATAACAGAAAAACTAAATCTGGTTAGCCAGATGCAGGTTTCAATTATCATCCTCCAAAACGTGAGTCTAGTATGCGTATCACTGCTCCACTGCACTTGGTGAAGATCTTTTCAGATTTTGATAATGAAATTTCTGTCTGTTACCAGTATTTAGAGCTATCCTCTGTACGTGAAAAGCTTCTGCATCACTGCAGTTTCACAGCCTTGGCCCTGGTGAAATATACTCAAGCCTTGGTGAAGTATTGTGGAGAAAGAAACAGCAATACACATGAAAACCAGGTATCCAGGGGCAAAATGTAACTAAGAAAACAATGAAATTATTGAAACAGATAAGACACATTATTTGTTATTTTATTATTGCCTAAGTATTGCTATTTGTTTCATATAAAATATTATCCTGAAGTAAATAGAGCAGATAAATACTGAGAGGATACGCTTCTGAAGTCATTTCAAAATTACAAGTACAACAAAATACATCTCTTCAAAAAAAGGGGGTTGTAAATTGATATAGATGAAAGTATGTATAGGTAAAGCTGCCCACAACTTGAAGATGCTTCGAGCACTGCTATGCTTTATGGGTATTGTGCTTTCGGAGGAGGTATATCTTTGCTTTCCTATGACCTTTGAACTCAACTCATCAAGCCAGTTCCAGGTGACTGTCAGTTAAAAATATATTGGAAACCATAATGGAACTTGACATTGTTCACACTAACAAATCAATGCCAGAGGTAAACGCAGGAATAAGTGTCGGAAAAAAGTCCTGCGACTGAATGGGATCAAACATCAAATTTTTGAGTCATGTAGCAAGTCACTTAAACAAGTCACCATGCATTTATTTACTTTGATAAAGCATTGGGGGGGAATTTAATTATGATCAGTCACAGTGAACCTTACAAATATCAACTCATGGAAACTAAGGCAAAGCAATAATGTAAGTGAGAAACTTCCGACTTCCTGAATGACAGACAGTACAATACAGCACAAGATTATGTTGGCCCCTCATAGATATTTAAAGCACAGATGTTGGAATGTGAAACAAATATATGTTTCTGTGCATTATCACCATTATGGAAGAGGATCATGTTAAGCGAAAAAGGCAAATATATAAGTACCCATGGCAGATGAGATGTTGGCTACAAAAAATTTATTTTAATAATAGAAACAGAGAAAGATTAAACTGGTAATCAAGGCAGAAGAAAAACTGATAGAAATAAAGTTACAAATAACCTAGTAATACCGTAAGTAGAAAGCCTTCCAAGTATGCAAATAAAGAGCAAAGCAAAACGAATACAGATGGATGAACTCTACATTAAAGTGGATTGTACGTTGGTATCAAAAGAAAAATAAAGAAATAACTGACAGGAAACTGGTAGAAAGATTAAAACCAAATAATTGGCTAAAACAGCTGTCACAAATATAAAATATCACACAGTGCACATTCAGAGTATCCTTCAGGGAACTGTTAATTATAGTCTGTGCGTTAGTAATAGCTAGGCTTACTACATGTCTGATGCTGTCCAGGGTGATGTTCAAGGTTGCAAAAATGTCTACGGTTTGGTAATTTTATGGTTGGTGAGGATTTTTTAAATTTTAGACCCATATGTTCGACAACACATTTTTAAACATTCCTCATCTCTCAAGTGACATTGGAGGAAGCATTGATGGGGAGGTGTGGCTACTGGTTCTGCCATAACTTCTCACTTGGTCACTTGCCAACACAATAAGGACAATGTGTGTATGTTGTTTTCATGAGCAAAGTAACTTATCTACATGTTTTTAATCATTTTCCTTCTATTCATTTTTGTCTTGTCATTTAGGAATGGGCAAAAGAAAGTGGGTGTTTAATGTTAACCTGCAACAGGAACACAAACTTTTGAAATTGTGTAATCACAGTAACAATGCACACATTTGTTGCGCACTATGTACTGATACATTTTCTGTTGCACATAAAGGAAAGGGCGATATTAAAGATCACGTGAAAACAGCTAAACTTAGGAGTGCTATTAATGCCACTACTTTATGAAAGGCAGGATAACAATTCTGATAAAGTTAGTAAGTTTCAGTTGATAATTTATCAACTGAACTTTCCCTGATTGATTTAGAAGAAAGTGCACAAATTATTAATGAAACTGTAAAATATCGATAAATACTGATGATGTGTTTAATGAATGTATGTTTTTGAACCATATAATACAAAACAAAAGGTTTGGTTGTTATCCAAGTTCTGAAAAAGTACCAGATACTACTGAAGAAAGGCGGTAAGCCATTCTTAATGTGTTCCAAAGAACTGATATTTCATGTTCAAATGGTTGAGTTTGCATTGTCTTTTCCCAGGACATATGGTTCAGTTGAGAGAGATTTTTCAATTACTGTATGGTGAACATGTGATCTGCAGCAAGAGAGAGAATTTCAGTCTCACCTGTTAAACATCTGCTAAATGTTAAAATTAATTCTAAGCTTTCATGATGTGTATTTTACTACGCAAGTAAAAACAAACAAAAGAGTCATATCTAGTGAAAAATAAAACTGAATGAATGAAGTTTAATGTTTCAGTAAACTCTTAATAAGTTTTAGTAATTTCAAAAATATGTCCTTGGTTGTATCCAAAAAACAATACAATAACATGTCCTGGCTTGGAACAAAAAACTATGGTAAGCCTATTAATAGCAAATGCAGAAATTCTCCTGAACACAGTGATCAACTGATGAACAATAAGTAACGTTCCATTTACTTACAGTCATATGCAATGTTATTCTTAAGTACTTGTAGGGCTTTAAAACGCAAGTGCACGAAAACTACAGGACATACAGAGAGAGACACACACACATCAGCAGACAGGGCATCTCTCCACATTCTTAATTCACAATACAGGGGCTCAATACAGGCAGTGTTTGTGATGCAGAAAACATCAGTACGTGCATGCAAAACATCTGTGTGTGTGATTACAGCAACTTTGGAAATCTGTTCACAGGGTTATCTATCTGCAGGTGTGAACTAATCCAATGTGCATAATTTGTCTAAGTATTTCGACACACATGCCCTATGGTGGTGCACTCTGCTACTACATCACAGTGCATATATTATGTAGCGAAATTTGGAGGGATGCTATACTCAGCAATGGGTGTCTTTTTATGTATGTGTAATAATTCTTGTGCAGTCTCTGGAGGTACTTTGAATAACCCGGTGTAATTTCAAAATTTCGGAACCACTTCAAAATGACTGTATGCTAGAGGGGTTCTCATCAGATAATTTAGTTCTCTTGAGGACCACATACTTGATTCAGTACTTATCTGAACACTGCAAACTTTGGAAAAAATATAAAACTGAGCGAGGTGGCACAGTGGTTAGCACACTGGACTCACATTCGGGAGGATGACGGTTCAAACCCGCGTCTGGCCATCCTGATTTAGGTTTTCTGTGATTTCCCTAAATCACTCCAGACAAATGCTGCGATGGTTCCTTTGAAAGAGCATGGCTGACTTCCTTCCCTAATCTGATGGGGCCGAAGACCTCGCTGTTTGGTTCGCTCCCTCAAATCAACCAACCAATTCAGCAATTCAGTCTAGGTGAGAAGAAAATTGCTCAGATGTGTACACTATTTTCCATGTTCTGCCCTACAAGGATTACTACAGAAAAGCAAGCAAAGGCAACATAAAGTTAATTTCACATTCAGTGTGTGATACTGCAGTTGGTGAGCAATATTGTCCTTCATATTATGATAAAAAGGTATAAGTAATGATTTTCAGTTCAACAAAGAGCTACATATTCCCTGAAATTTGGGAAAGAGTTCACAATTTATTTTCTGTGTTTTATTTGTAACAAGTTCCTCATCTATTGAGCACAGTAGTGTCAGGATAATGGAGGGAGAGGAGGTTGGAGAAAAGTATGAATGTGTGTCTCTTCACTTAAGTCCTGTGAATGACTTTTGCTATGGTCATGGCCATGCTATGCCATTCCATGCCATTGTGGGAAGTTTCATTCATGCTCAAAATCTACATACACTCAGCGACATGCAGCCCACAAGACAAACTGGGCGACATGCTGATACTGCATGGCTGACACTCAAAGAAATGTTTACAGGTGGACTTGGGTCATTTCTAAACACTACAGCAGTTCGAAAACTATTTTAGGAGGAGTTGCCAGCCTATGGCAAATGAAACACAGTTAAAATATTAATTATTCCTATATCCTATCAATGATTGATGCACTGCAGCAATCTAAACACTTTCTGAAAGACCCAAAGACCCGACACCAGATTGGAAAATATACACTGATAACAAAACACTGCCTCCCATTGCTTCTTTGCAACTTCCACAGGCAATCTTGACAAGAATAAAACAGAGTAATTGTTCAAAGCACTGTACATCAAGAGTCACACTAAATATTTACAGTTTCCATGGAAACAAAGGCAATGTATTAGCTTGATTAATACTCACCAAGAACATCACTTCCATTAAATCACCACTACCAGCCATTTTTATGTTGCTGTCTGAGGAACCAATGGCAAGTAATTAATGCAGTGTGTGACAAGCACAGTGAAGATAGCAAATAAATGCAGGAATAAAAATGACACACACAAAAATATCACACGATGCAGAAAAATACGAGAGGGGACAGATGTGTACAGGAGTGAGGAAAATAAAATGAAAGTATAAGGAGAAATAAAAGGGAACTTTAGTTAAAAAGATGATGTAAAGTTTTTATCTCATTATAGTATCTAGAATCAAGGATTGAAAAACCATTTATCAGAAGGTACGGTAACTTTGAAAACAGCATTGTACATATGGAGAGCTGTTTATGTTACTTCACATGCCTGCATCTACATCTACATTTATACTCCGCAAGCCACCCACCAGTGTGTGGCGGAGAGCACTTTACGTGCCACTGTCATTACCTCCTTTTCCTGTTCCAGTCGCGTATGGTTCGCAGGAAGAACGACTGTCTGAAAGCCTCCGTGTGCGCTCTAATCTCTCTAATTTTACATTTGTGATCTCCTCGGGAGGTATAAGTAGGGGGAAGCAATATATTCGATACCTCATCCAGAAACGCACCCTCTCGAAACCTGGCGAGCAAGCTACACCGCGATGCAGAGCGCCTCTCTTGCAGAGTCTGCCACTTGAATTCGTTAAACATCTCCGTAGCGCTATCACGGTTACCAAATAACCCTGTGACGAAACGCGCCGCTCTTCTTTGGATCTTCTCTATCTCCTCCGTCAACCCGATCTGGTACGGATCCCACACTGATGAGCAATACTCAAGTTTAGATCGAACGAGTGTTTTGTAAGCCACCTCCTTTGTTGATGGACTACATTTTCTAAGGACTCTCCCAATGAATCTCAACCTGGTACCCACCTTACCAACAATTAATTTTATATGATCATTCCACTTCAAATTGTTCCGCACGCATACTCCCAGATATTTTACAGAAGTAACTGCTACCAGTGTTTGTTCCGCTAGCATATAATCATACAATAAAGGATCCTTCTTTCTATGTATTCGCAATACATTACATTTGTCTATGTTAAGGGTCAGTTGCCACTCCCTGCACCAAGTGCCTATCTGCTGCAGATCTTCCTGCATTTCGCTACAATTTTCTAATGCTGCAACTTCTCTGTATACTACAGCATCATCCGCGAAAAGCCGCATGGGACTTCCGACACTAGCTAATAGGTCATTTATATATATTGTGAAAAGCAATGGTCCCATAACACTCCCCTGTGGCACGCCAGAGGTTACTTTAACGTCTGTAGACGTCTCTCCATTGATAACAACATGCTGTGTACTGTTTGCTAAAAACTCTTCAATCCAGCCATAAAGCTGGTCTGATATTCCGTAGGCTCTTACTTTGTTTATCAGATGACAGTGCGGAACTGTATCGAATGCCTTCCGGAAGTCAAGAGAAATAGCATCTACCTGGGAGCCTGTATATAAAATTTTCTGGGTCTCATGAACAAATAAAGCGAGTTGGGTCTCACACGATCGCTGTTTCCGGAATCCATGTTGATTCCTACATAGTAGATTCTGGGTTTCCAAAAACGACATGATACTCGAGCAAAAAACATGTTCTAAAATTCTACAACAGATTGACGTCAGAGATATAGGTCTATAGTTTTGCGCATCTGCTCGACGACCCTTCTTGAAGACTGGGACTACCTGTGCTCTTTTCCAATCATTTGGAACCTTCCGTTCCTCTAGAGACTTGTGGTACATGGCTGTTAGAAGGGGGCAAGTTCATTCGCGTACTCTGTGTAGAATCGAATTGGTATCCCGTCAGGTCCAGTGGACTTTCCTCTGTTGAGTGATTCCAGTTGCTTTTCTATTCCCTGGACACTTACTTCGATGTCAGCCATTTTTTCATTTGTGCGAGGATTTAGAGAAGGAACTGCAGTGCGGTCTTCCTCTGTGAAACAGCTTTGGAAAAAGGTGTTTAGTATTTCAGCTTTACGCGCGTCATCCTCTGTTTCAATGCCATCATCATCATCCTGGAGTGTCTGGATATGCCGTTTCGAGCCACTTACTGATTTAACGTAAGACCAGAACTTCCTAGGATTTTCTGTCAAGTCGGTACATAGAGTTTTACTTTCGAATTCACTGAACGCTTCACGCATAGCCCTCCTTACGCTAACTTTGACATCGTTTAGCTTCTGTTTGTCTGAGAGGTTTTGGCTGCGTTTAAACTTAGAGTGAAGCTCTCTTTGCTTTCGCAGTAGTTTCCTAACTTTGTTGTTGTACCACGGTGGGTTTTTCCCGTCCCTCACAGTTTTACTCGGCACGTACCTGTCTAAAACGCATTTTACTATTGCCTTGAACTTTTTCCATAAACACTCAACATTGTCAGTGTCGGAACAGAAATTTTCGTTTTGATCTGTTAGGTAGTCTGAAATCTGCCTTCTATTACTCTTGCTAAACAGATAAACCTTCCTCCCTTTTTTTATATTCCTACTAACTTCCATATTCAGGGATGCTGCAACAGCCTAATGATCACTGATTCCCTGTTCTGTACGTACAGAGTTGAAAAGTTTGGGTCTGTTTGTTATCAGTAGGTCCAAGATGTTATCTCCACGAGTCGGTTCTCTGTTTAATTGCTCGAGGTAATTTTCGGATAGTGCACTCAGTATAATGTCACTCGATGCTCTGTCCCTACCACCCGTCCTAAACATCTGAGTGTCCCAGTCTATATCTGGTAAATTGAAATCTCCACCTAAGACTATAACATCCTGAGAAAATTTATGTGAAATGTATTCCAAATTTTCTCTCAGCTGTTCTGCCACTAATGCTGCTGAGTCGGGAGGTCGGTAAAAGGAGCCAATTATTAACCTAGCTTGGTTGTTGAGTGTAACCTCCACCCATAATAATTCACAGGAACTATCCACTTCTATTTCACTACAGGATAAACTACTACTAACAGCGACGAACACTCCACCACCAGTTGCATGCAATCTCTCCTTTCTAAACACCGTCTGTACCTTTGTAAAAATTTCGGCAGAAATTTATGTCTAATATTGCACTGAGTGGTGACTTCAACATGCAAATCAGTAGTGGAAGTACTAAAGAGAGGCACTTTTATGAGACAATAAACAGCTATGGGCTGTTTGTAGCAAACCAACTCCCAAAAAAGGAGTGATGCCTACCTAGACACAGTTATCACCAACCTCAATACGTGGAATTATAATATCACTGTAGTAAAACCAATGATTGCACATCACAGGGCATTAGTAATGGAACTCATAAGAGTAAACTGCAAAACACACACACACACACACACACACACACACACACACACACACACACACACACAGGTATTTTAATCTGAAAGCTTTTGGAGCCAGAAGCTCCTTCTCCTGGCAGCAAAATTGGAAGGGAAGGAAGAGGGATGAAGGAAAAGGACGTGAGGTTGAGGGGACTCATCTGTGTATGCCAAGGGAAACCATGAAAAAATTGTCAATTTTCTAAACAGTGTAACTAAAGAATAAGATTTGTAAGCCCATATAACAAATACCATCTTTTAAGACATCTTTTGGGAACATTTTTATGTATTAACCACAGCTTTAGCTCTAACTTTTTTTAACTGTATTTTGTGTTGCACATGAAATAAACCACACCAATTACTTATGTACATCATAGGTACAAATTACTCAAAATACAAACAAAGTAGGTGGTTTATTTTTTCCTGTAAGTTCTTTACACTATTATCTTTAAAGCAGACTATTGAAAAGATGGTGCTGTCATAAGTTATGGCACAAAATTTTTTTTAAGTATAATTATCAAACATTTTGGAAAATAATTCAGGGTTTTTCTTCAAAAAAGCATTTTATTTTCAAAGTTAAGTCATAAGAGTAGTCTGCTTGTTAGTTAAGCATGTTTTAAGGCAGTATACAAAAATTCAGCTCTCTATCTTAATAATAGTTTTCAGCCAAAGTGTACCAGAACATGAAGTAAGTTAAAGCTTGCTTTTTCTATTAAACTTGCATGGCACTAATGCATCCCAGGTCCATATTCATCTTGTTTCCTATGTTGTTCTTCCTTCTTTCTCTTTTTCACACTACTACTTCTTCTTATTGCTTCTTTGGTGGCTTCCTACACTGATTTTCTGTTTCGAAGAGTCTCCTTAGGTCAATGGCTATTAGAGCTCTATGCATATTTAGTCCACCAGACCCTTCCATCAGCTCCATAACATTAAGCCTTGACACTGCACCATCATTGAAACACAGAACAATGTCTAGACCACCTATTTTCTAAGTATTTAGTCCTGCTAGAACAGTTTTTGTTATCCGGTCCCATATACAATTGTTGAAACTTTAATTTGGATTTTGAGTAAACATTTCTTTAATAAGCTTGTGTCATTAGGATCCCTTCATATAGCTTTTATAACTTCCATTATAGCAAATGGCAAAGAATGTTTGTGGTTGTGGGTATCGCCTTGAGTAACAGCCCTCTGGTAGCCACAGCATGAATCACTGCCAGCTGGGTAGAGTGAATGACATGGGTTGTCATCTGTGGAGGCCCATACTGCCTTTTTTACTCCAAGGCCATTTTTATATTGTCTTTTGGCTTGTCCATAATAATACTGCAACCTGTCTATTTCTTCATCTAAGCCGATCACATCCACTAATGCACTTACCATCAGCTTATCTCTTTCGCTTCAAATTTGTACCTAACCTTTACTGGACATGTCCAACACATTCCATTTTTGTGTCAGCATAAGGTCTGGATTCATAAACTTTTTGATACCCTTTTGAGTCTCCATCTCCTAGGTAAGATGTATACATCACACCCCATTTCTCCACTGACCTGTGAAATATCTTTACACCACCTTCAGATTCCACTCCTCCACTATAACCACTAAAATCAAACAAACATTTATGATTTTCAGTTCCACTAGTACAGCTATGACAGTATTTGGTAATAAATAACACATCAATGACTTTACCATTGTCCAAGGAGGTAGCTGTCACTATACCATTTAGGGAACTATGGCCTCTTCATTGGCAGGATGGACCATGGCTGCAGACATACATGTATTGCTGTTATTCGTGTCTACACTTTCCTAAACAGCATTTTTCAGACTATCATTTGCTACTTTTTGTAAAGTCTGTAGAATAATCTTATTGTACCTGTCAAACATTGAAGGAGGAGGAAAGTCCATAACAGCACATAAAATTTGTGCACTCCCGTATCCTTTGCCTATACACCTCACAGCGTAAGCAAGTTTAATATTTGTGTTATACACTCTCTGTTTAGTTATGTCACAAGTATAACCACATTTGCTTAAATCACAAAAATTACAAATGGTTAAAATGGCTCTGAGCACTATGGGACTTAACATCTATGGTCATCATTCCCCTAGAACTTAGAACTACTTAAACCTAACTAACCTAAGGACATCACACAACACCCAGTCATCACGAGGCAGAGAAAATCCCTGACCCCGCTTGGAATCGAACCCGGGAGTGGGAAGCGAGAACGCTACCGCACGACCACGAGCTACGGACCACAAAAATTACAAATGACTTAATTTGGATGCACAACCTCTTCTAGCAAGTATCTCCACAACTACCTTCTCACCATTATTGACACATTCCTTACACTGCAAAGCTTTATTTGTTAGTCCATATAGAGCAGAGATTTCAACAATAACACAACCCGAATTAATAGTTGGTGTCTATATTATCAGCATTAATACTGTCATGCCCACTGTCTAAATATTTCAGTACTTCGAGTAGCTGAAGCTGATTCAAGTGTTGTATCACATTGTATTTCAGTATTAGCAGAGTTAATCCTTTTGGTGAACTGATTTCCATAAAATTTATATTGTTTAACACCAAAATTCATAATTCTTCCCATTACTTTCAAGTGGAATAAGAAACCCACGCAAACAATAAGAAACACACACACACACACACACACACACACACACACACACACACACACACACACACACACACACAGAGAGAGAGAGAGAGAGAGAGAGAGAGAGAGAGAGAGAGTTACTTCACTGTAAACAAAATATTCGCACCAAAACAACAGCAAATAAGGATTAAGCTCTCTGTATAAACAAAAGATAAGGAACTGTAAAGCTCTCACAAGTTAGCCAGCTTAAGGGAGTGGAAAGACATAAAAACAGAACAAATGAGAGCAAAACTTGATTTTTAACAGAGGCGACTGTTTGCCATTGGGATGACGTGGGGTGTGCACCCACTTTTAAATTCCTGTAATTTTGGTACTTCCTGCGGTCCATTTTCCTGGAAGTAAATTTTTCTTGTTCAGAGACCTACAAAGAACTTTTTAAGACAAAAATTTAAAAAAATCGATTTTTTGAGAGTTGTACACATACAAGTCCTCTTAAGGAAATGGGAAGAGTTCGGGGAAAGTTGGCCAGAATCCTGGGTTAGGGGATACTTATTGGATGAGATGAGAAGGAAAGTGATTGTTGGGGGACTGCAACTGACGATTTGAAAATCTGAGATCTTAAAGATGGAAGATAGGGTAATATGCAAGGCAGGGATTACTGCCAAAAACATTGCGCATGAGTTAATAAGCATGAAGAGCTAACTGCATTGTATATTATAGAGATGGAAGATGGAGGGGGGAATACACAGGTTAGAAAATGAAAGATGTAGGAAAATAAAAGAGAATGAGGAAAGGTATAGTTACTGTGAAGAAATGCTGAGAACACAGAAGTTAATGTGAATTAAGGGCAGGTGGGTGGTGACATCCAAACATGTTGTAACGCCAATTCCTACCTGCAGAGTTCAGAGAAACTGATGTCAGGGAGAAGAATCCAGATGGCATGTGTGGTGAAACAGCCACCAAGGTCACGACTTATGTTGTAGAGCATGCGCTGCAACGGGATATTTTGTGTTGCCATTATACACACTGTCTATGCCCTTTCATTCTGATAACTTGCTGGTAATCATGCCGACGTAAAAGGCTGAACAGTGTTTACATAACAGCTGGTATATATGACACATGTCATTTTACAAATGGCACTCCCTTTGATAGATAGTATATGTCTTGCCAGTTACAGGGCTGTTGTAAGTGGAGGTAGGAGGGTGCATAGCAAGGTCTTACTGTGAGATGGTCACAGAGGTAGGAGCCATAGGATGGGGAAGTTGATGCAGGAGTGTAGGGACACTGCAGAGATTGGGAGGGCAACAAAAAGTTATTCTAAATTTTAAACATTTTATTGGCTGTGATCCAGCAACCATACGCTATTTTATTACAGAACATACATACAGCCACTAAGGTTGCAGAAAATTTTGTGAATTGACCACGGTTTCGATTGCACTAGGGCAATCTTCATCAGAATAGAAAGTTACATGGAGTGCATGTAATCAGGGTCACCATGGTTTAAAATGTCTGAGCAAAAGTGCTCTTGTCAAACAGAAATGTCATTGAAATAAAAGCTAAAATTATTATATGTTCTGTAATATTCTAGGTGTGGTGTGCAAAATATCGGACAGAGTGAACTTCATTTCAGTGCATGATTTTAGGAAGTCATACCCTTGTCAAAGTCACTGATTAATACATTAAAGACCAGGATAATACAGAGTGACAAGGGGTATACCCCTAAGTTGGTTTTCGGAGGGATCAGCAGTACCAGGAGTGGATGTGATGGCCCCAGAAATCTACTAGACTGGTGGGATAATTACTTCCAGTGAAGGCTGAGGTGAGAATGGCACTGTATTGCTGTAAAGAGTCTGCATCTATACAAACACATTTGCCTCAAATGCCAAGGCTGTATGGGAGCGAATGTTGACATAGGAAGGAAGGCACAAAATGCACTTAACTTTCTGCTCTTATTAATTTGTGCATGAGGTTTTGGCAGTAATCTCTGTCTTGCATATTTGCATGTTACCGTATCTTCCACCTTTAAGACCTCAGGTTTTCGTATCTCATCTTGCACAGTTACCACCAACCAATTTCTTCGCCCTGCCCGGTAAGTCTACCCTGACCTGGAATTCTGAGCAATTTTTCTGAACTCTCCCCGTTTCCTAAACCTCGCCAATCCTTTTCCCTCACTCTATTCCTTCCCCTTCAACCCTTCTGCTAGAGCCGGCCATAGTGGTCGAGCGGTTCTAGGGGCTACAGTCCGGAACCGCGTGACCGTTATGGTCACAGGTTCGAATCCTGCCTCGGACATGTATGTGTGTGATGTCCTTATGTTTAAGTAGTTCTAAGTTCTAGGGGACTGATGACCTCAGAAGTTAAGTCCCATAGTGCTCAGAGCCATTTGAACCTTCTGCTAGAAAGAGCCTCTGGTTCCGAAGACTTGCTAATTTAAGTATCTTTGTGTGTGTTTCTCCTGCCACCACTTGATGAGTAAATTTTTCAACTCCCCAGTACGTTATATTTTTAAAAGTTTATTATTTGTGTTAATACATTCAGCAGAAGGATTATTCAAGAAGAGAGACTAAATGACCTGAAGGCAACAGTGTCTGGTTTAAACTGGCAGCACAAAATTGCAGAATGGGGGCCAGTCACTCATTTGAATGTCTGTCCCAAACCTTAAGAACAAAATTTGATGAGATGTTCCCAACAGGCAGGAAAAAACAAATTAAAAGAAAGATGTGTAATATGACTGAATTTGATAAATTAAAATGTGCTGTCATAATGTTCAGGGACTGGATGAAGACACCTTTAGATCTTCCACCTAAAGAGCTTGTAACATAGCAAGTTATTACGAGGTAACATTCATTGCAGTAAAGCATGCAGCTGTGTAGCCCAGTGGCTGCAGGATTGTGTCTTCGCTATGACTTACAGCGCAACTGATGCTAACTAACACTGTGACCTTAGCAAGGCATGTGACTGCACCTTGCACAAGACGATACTTAATGAACTAAAGTGGTGTGGTGTTTGAGGTGTTGTTCTGGCAACTATTCAACCTTATCTTGAAAACTGAAGGCAGGTAGTATCAGTCTATGGAACTCTCTCCCAAGAACAAAAATTGGAATGTGGTGTACCCCAATGATCTGTCACGGGACCCCTCCTGTTTCTTATTTATGTCAATGATACAGAATGTAACAACCATGTATTACAGTTTTCAGATGATTCCACCTTTTTGCCCCAGGAAAAACTGATCCACAATCTACAGATATGCTCTTTGAAAAGGTTCATAAAAAATAAAATGAAGATGAACAAAGGAATAACACCACCTCTGCTGCTGGATGCAGGATAACATAAGGCTATCAAACTGCTGGGTTTTGTGACTGACAGCAAACTACCAATGAATGAGCACACAGTGTATGTATGCTCCAAATTCTCCTGAGTAATGGGTATTCTAACTGATAAATACTTCATAACAGTGTATTACGCACTATTTCATAGTCACACTAATTATTACCTGCTGTTATGGTAACACTATTCAGGTTGCAGGAATGTGTTATTCCTACAAAAAGAAAAAAGCTGCCAGGATCAGCAAAAGTTTGGAGCACTTCAAGCCTATATTCGCCCACATAGGAATAATGACCATTTTCAGCTATGTGTGTTTTTGTGGCTGATCAGTGTAAAAGAAAACCAAGGCACTTTCAGCATGAGGCACAAAATTATGACATCTGCAATGTTTTCATCTGTTATACATTTCCTTATTGTGAACAATTTTGTTCATATGTTATATGGAAAATTGTGAAAACTTATGTATGTATGTAATTTTGATTCAGTCCGTCCAGTCATGACTGGTAAACAATGTAGATCTAGTAATATAAGTAATAAAGTATGACAATTAGTAGTGCATTGCAAATGGGACTCTGGGTTACAGATGTAGGTTTTCTCTGATATGTACCAATGTATTTACAAATTTCCAGAAGGAAATACACAGTAGTTATTTAATATAAATGAGGAATCAGCTGTTTTTATCAAAGTAGTTTCTCTCCTTTTTATTAACTGGTGGAAATGGAAATAATAATAATAAACAGTATAGAGATATTCCAGGCTGGTCCATAGGTGTTGAATCATCCTTCTAAAATAAAACTGGTGGATAAACAGTAATTTAAAGTCAAATAGTATGAGATGAGAGAAGCTGAAACTTTATTGTGCTATGTTACCAACATGACACCCAGCTTGGAAGCTACCATCTGGGATGCAACTCAATTTCCAAATGGAAATGGAGCAAGTAGTGTATTGGACACACAGAAAATTACTCAAAAAACCATGTTGTCTTTCGTTTGAATGAGTCTTTATTGATTCTCAAGACACGTTGCTTTTTCTACAGAAAAAGGCAAATATTGGTGATAAAAAAGCTATATGATGTGCTTGACAAGTTGTTCAGCATGTTCTAAGGTGGTAGTTATCCACTTCACTTGTTCCTCAATGTCATTAACCAACAAACATATTGGAATGCGAGTACAAGCATCAACACCCTACTTCATGTGGTGTGCATGGTGACTGAACTCCACCATGTACACTGTTACCTTCAAATGCACCCACTGATGGAAATCAAATGGACTTAAATTCAGGTAAAGTGGGAGCCACTCCATCAGACCTCTACAACCTATCCAACTCTCGGAAACTGGATAATGTTCACCTGCATGGTCTGTAATGAGATGGAGCATCATTGTGCTGAAAGTGGGAAATATTCCATCTTCATCTAACAACTGCAGATTACAAGCTGCTGTTAGTGTACCCTGAGTGAGAAAGGGCCAATCAATAAGAGAAGCTGAAATTCGACACTAAACCATCACTTTTGAACTACAAGCTACCTTAAATTGTTCATTGCAATGAGGGCTGATATCTGACCAGTATCAATGATTCTATTTACTTCTCCATTCACATAGAAATTAGCTTCATTCGCAGACAGTACATCACAAGTGAAACTATGGTTTTCATCCATTCTGCAGTGTGGATCATCCTCTGAGATATCCCTACAAAATGGGAATGTTGGAATATCATTTAGCTGTGACCAAAATTCGCATTATCCATGTATGGCTGACCCCAGTTTGAAGAGGTTTCACCGTCACACTGTAGGTAATGGGTAATCTGTCTGGGAAATACTGGCTGAAATCTTCTACAGCCTTGGATATCCCTCTTCCTGATATCAGGACTATTTCAATGCATTTGTCTGATTTTAACACAACTTTTATGTCACTTGTCATGAATAAATACCAGTCATAACTTGAAAATGACTAAGGCTATATTCTTACAAGGACACCATTGCTTTTCTCATGTAATTCTCTCTCTTTTGCCGCCCCCCCCCCCCCCCCAATCCTCCCCCAGTTCAAATATGTCACATGACCCCCTTTGAAAATTGCAATTTACATTCAAGGTGGTGGCTCACCCTTGTTGTAACACAACCTCACAGGCTTTTCCCCTCTCCCCTCTCTTTCTATTTAACTTCAAATTTCTGTTTATCCACCTGATTTTGTTTTAGAAGGGCGGTTCCAGAGCGTACACATTAAGTTGCTTCCCTTTCATTAATGTATACCTTTACTTGTTCTTCAGCCCTCAACAGTGTTGCCATTTGTGATATGAATGAATGCTACAGGCAGGAACAGAGGTTGTATCTCACATTTATATCTGATGCATTTTAATATGAATAAGGAACATAGCCACTGCAGACAGCAGAGCACAATCTGTTTTCTTTAGGATGGTCACTGCTTGGTTGCTCAGATATCTGTACATATACTGTCCCACTCTATACCCAGCATGCCTTGATGGTACCTAAGCACCCACATCCTTTTGTACTATGTTCCTTAAAACAATACCAGAGCTACTCCCATATGATTCATGTTGTCTGAGTAACGTGCAGGCAACTCTGTTCATACGAAGTCTCAGGAATGTGGATGGCACAATAGGGACAGATACTGTTTCTCATGAAAATAAAATCAGGGCTCACTGCACTATGGAATGGTCAGACATACCTGACCATTAGCATGGTACAATGTTATTCACCAGTTGATTATCTTGTCACATATTCTTGCACAGAGAGTGATAACTGCCTATACCATGACACTACATCCATTGCAATTATAATGTCCTGTTATGTTTTAAATCTCCTCCTCCTCAACTGGTTGTCAGAATATCTTTTTATGTGGGAGGCTCACTGTGATTCGCATCCTTGCTCTTGCATTTGATACCAGTTACAGCGTTCAGTATACTGCAGTCCAGTTCAGAAAGGTGGTGGTAATTCGTGAAAGCAGTGCACGACTTTCCAGGCATATAGGCAGGTGTCTTTGGTTAGAATGTGAGTACCTACAGCACTCAAGCCAGGTCTGACAAAAATTAAGCAGAAATAAAGTCTGGAGCTATTCTTCCACACTATTCATATGTAAGGCTGCCCCCCCCCTTTTTTTGTCTCTTCCAAGTAACAGTGAAGATATTTGGAGCCACTTTAAGTTTACTATTTCATGGTTGTAACCACTCGCATGACAGCCATTCACCAACAAGATTATTCATTGCATTCATTAATATCACATGAAACTTGACTGCTGCAGCCTGTGAGAATCTTCTGGGGTCATGTATTACTGATAGACTGCAGTTTATCTACATCTAAATCTGCATCCATAGTCTGCAAGCCACCTCACGGTGTGTGGTGGAGGGTACCTTGAGTACCTCTATCTGTTCTCGCTTATATTCCAGTCACATATTGTTTGTGGAAAGAAAGATTGTCGGTATGCCTCTGTGTGGGCTCTAATCTCTCTGATTTTATCCCCATGGTCTCTTCCCGAGATATACGTAGGAGGGAGCAATATACTGCCGGTGAAGGTATGTCCTCGAAACTTCAACAAAAGCCCATACCGAGCTACTGAGTGCCTCTCTTGCAGAGTCTTCCACTGGAGCTTATCTATCATCTCCGTAACGCTTTCACGATTACTAAATGATCCTGTAACGAAGCGCGCTGCTCTCTGTTGGATCTTCTCTATCTCTTCTATCAACCCTATCTGATATGGATCCCACACCGGTGAGCAGTATTCAAGCAGTGGGCGAACAAGTGTACTGTAACCTACTTCCTTTGTTTTTAGACTGCATTTCCTTAGGTATCTTCCAATGAATCTCAGTCTGGCATCTGCTTTACCGACGATTAATTTTATATGGTCATTCTGTTTTAAATCACTCCTAATGCCTACTCCCAGATAATTTATGGAATTAACTACTTCCAGTTGCTGACCTGTTATATTGTAGCTAAATGATAAAGGATCTTTCTTTCTATGTATTCGCAGCACATTACACTTGTCTACATTGAGATTTAATTGCCTTTCCCTGCACCATGCATCAATTCATTGCAGATCCTCCTGCATTTCAGTACAATTTTCCATTGTTACAACCTCTCAATATACTACAGCTTCATCTGCAAAAAGCCTCAGTTAACTTCCAATGTTATCCACAAGGTCATTTATATATACTTTGAATATCAACGGTTCTACGACTCACCCCTGTGGCACACCTGAAATCACTCTTACTTCGGAAGACTTCTCCCCATTGAGAATGACATGCTACGTTCTGTTATTTAGGAACTCTTCAATCCAATCACACAACTGGTCTGACAGTCCATATGCTCTTACTTGGTTCATTAAACAACTGCGGGGAACTGTATCAAACGCCTTGCGGAAGTCAAGAAACATGGCATCTACCTGGGAACTCATGTCTATGGCCCTCCGAGTCTCGTGGACGAATATTGCGTGCTGGGTTTCACACGATCGTCTTTTTTGAAACCTATGCTGATTCCTACAGAGTAGATTTCTAGTCTCCAGAAAAGTCATTATACTCGAGCATAATACATGTTCCAAAATTCTACAACTGATCGATGTTAGAGATATAGGTCTATAGTTCTGCACATCTGTTTGATGTCCCTTCTTGAAAATGGGGATGACCTGTGCCCTTTTCCAATTCTTTGGAACGCTACACTCTTCTAGAGACCTACGGTACACCGCTGCAAGAAGAGGGGCAAGTTCCTTCGCGTACTCTGTGTAAAATCTAACTGGTACCCCATCAGGTCCAGAGGCCTTTCCTCTTTTGAGCGATTTTAATAGTTTCTCTATCCCTCTGTCGTCTATTTTGATATCTACCATTTTGTCATCTGTGCGACAATCTAGAGAAGGAACTACAATGCAGTCTTCCTCTGTGAAACAGCTTTGGAAAAAAGACATTTAGTATTTCGGCCTTTAGTCTGTCATCCTCTGTTTCAGTACCATTTTGGTCACAGAGTGCCTGGACATTTTGTTTTGATCCACCTACCACTTTGACATAAGACCAAAATTTCTTAGGATTTTCTGCCAAGTCAATACATAGAACTTTACTTTTGAATTTGTTGAACGCCTCTCGCATAGCCCTCCTCACACTACATTTCACTTTGTGTAATCTTTGTTTTTCTGCAAGGCTTTGGCTATGTTTATGTTTGTTGTGGAGTTCCCTTTGCTTCCGCAGCAATTTTCTAACTCGGTTGTTGTACCATGGTCACTCTTTTCCATCTCTTATGATCTTCCTTGGCACATACTCATCTAATGCATATTGTACGATGGGTTTGAACTTTGTCCACTGGTCCTCAACACTATTTGTACTTGAGATAAAACTTGTGTTGAGCCGTCAAGTACTCTTGAAATCTGCTTTTTGTCACTTTTGCTAAACAGAAAAATCTTCCTACCTTTTTTAATATTTCCATTTATGGCTGAAATCACCAATGCTGTAACCACTTTACGATCGCTGACTCCATTTTCTGCGTTAACTGTTTCAAATAGTTTGGGTCTGTTTGTCACCAGAAGGTCTAATATGTTATCACCACGAGTCGGTTCTCTGTTTAACTGCTCAAGGTAGTTTTCAGATAATGCACTTAAAAAAATTTCACTGGATTCTTTGTCCCTGCCATCTGTTATAACGTTTGAGCCTCCCAGTTTATATCTGGTAAATTAAAATCTCCGGCCAGAACTATAAGATGGTCGGGAAATCTACTACGAATATTTTCAAAATTTTCTTTCAGGTGTTTTGCCACAACAGCTGCTGAGCCAGGGGGCCTATAGAGACATCCAATTGCCATTTTTGAGCCTGCTTTAACCGTGACCTTCACCCAAATTATTTCACATTTTGGACGTCCGTCAATTTCCTCTGATACTACTGCACTTTTTATCGCTATAAACATGCCTCCCCCTTCACTGTCCAGCCTGTCTCTGCGGTATACATTCCAATCTGAGTTTAAAATTTCATTACTGTTCACATCTGGTTTCAGCCAATTTTCCGTCCCTCGTACTATGTGGGCATTGTGACAGTTTATTAAAAAGAGCAGTCCTGGGGCCTTTCTATAGACGCTCCACCAGTTTACTATTGTTGTTGTTGTTGTTGTTGTTGTGGTCTTCAGTCCTGAGACTGGTTTGATGCAGCCCTCCATGCTACTCTATCCTGTGCAAGCTTCTTCATCTCCCAGTACCTACTGCAACCTACATCCTTCTGAATCTGCTTAGTGTATTCATCTCTTGGTCTCCCTCTACGATTTTTACCCTCCACGCTGCCCTCCAATGCTAAATTTGTGATCCCTTGATGCCTCAAAACATGTCCTACCAACCGATCCCTTCTTCTAATCTAGTTGTGCCACAAACTTCTCTTCTCCCCAATCCTATTCAATACCTCCTCATTAGTTACGTGATCTACCCACCTTATCTACAGCATTCTTCTGTAGCACCACATTTCGAAAGCTTCTATTCTCTTCTTGTCCAAACTGGTTATCGTCCATGTTTCACTTCCATACATGGCTACACTCCATATAAATACTTTCAGAAACGACTTCCTGACACTTAAATCTACACTCTTCTTCAGAAATGCTTTCCTTCCCATTGCCAGTCTACATTTTATATCCTCTTTACTTTGACCATAATCAGTTATTTTGCTCCCCAAATAGCAAAACTCCTTTACTGCTTTAAAGTGTCTCATTTCCTAATCTAATCCCCTCAGCATCACCCGATTTAATTTGACTACATTCCATTATCCTCGTTTTGCTTTTGTTGATGTTCATCTTATATCCTCCTTTCAAGACACTGTCCATTCCGTTCAACTGCTCTTCCAAGTCCTTTGCTGTCTCTGACAGAATTACAATGTCATCGGCGAACCTCAAAGTTTTTACTTCTTCTCCATGAATTTTAATACCTACTCCAAATTTTTCTTTTGTTTCCTTTACTGCTTGCTCAATATACAGATTGAATAACATCGGGGAGAGGCTACAACCCTGTCTCACTCCTTTCCCAACCACTGCTTCCCTTTCATGCCCCTTGACTCTTATAACTGCCATCTGGTTTCTGACATGTCTATAACATCTTACATTATTCCAGTTAACGTTGTCAAAAGCTTTCTCTAAGTCTACAAATGCTAGAAACGTAGGTTTGTCTTTTCTTAATCTTTCTTCTAAGATAAGTCGTAAGGTTAGTATTGCCTCACGTGTTCCAACATTTCTACGGAATCCAAACTGATCTTCCCCAAGGTCCGCTTCTACCAGTTTTTCCATTCGTCTATAAAGAATTCGCGTTAGTATTTTGCAGCTGTGACTTATTAAACTGATAGTTCGGTAATTTTCACATCTGTCAACACCTGCTTTCTTTGGTATTGGAATTATTATATTCTTCTTGAAGTCTGTGGGTATTTCGCCTGTCTCATACATCTTGCTCACCAGATGGTAGAGTTTTGTCAGGACTGGCTCTCCTAAGGCCGTCAGTAGTTCTAATGGAATGTTGTCTACTCCCGGGGCCTTGTTTTGACTGAGGTCTTTCAGTGTCCTGTCAAACTCTTCACGCAGTATCTTATCTCCCATTTCATCTTCATCTACATCCTCTTCCGTTTCCATAATATTGTCCTCAAGTACATCACCCTTGTATAAACCCTCTATATACTCCTTCCACCTTTCTGCCTTCCCTTCTTTGCTTAGAACTGGGTTGCCATCTGAGCTCTTGATATTCATACAAGTGGTTCTCTTCTCTCCAAGGTTTACTATTACCACATTAATATTGACATTTGCTGCTTCGTTTTGCCTACTGTTACCTTGTCGTGTCTCAGGAGGCATCTTGTCAGGCCTAGGGAGGGAATTCTCTAACCTAAAAAACTCCCATGTGCACTCCACACGTGCTCCGCTACCCTTGTAGCCACTTCCTGCGTATAATGCACACCTGACCTATTCAGGGGGACCCTATATTTCTCCACCCGATAGCGAAGGTGGAGAAATTTGCACCCCAGATCTCCGCAGAATCGTCTGATTCTCTGGTTTAAGCCTTCCACTTAGCTCCACACCAGAGGACCGCTATCGGTTCTGGGTACGACACTACGAATAGTTAGCTCAGATTCCACCCTGTGAGCGAGGTTTCCGTCTTCGCCAACTCTGCGAACTGTTTGTAAGAGCTGAGGATGACCACTGAATCCAGACGGCAGGAGTCATTGGTGCCGACATTAGCAACAGTTTGTAGTCGGGCGCACCCAGTGCTCTCTATTGCCGCCGGCAGGGCCTCCTCCACATCTCGCATGAGACCCCCCGGCAAGCAGACAGAGTGAACACTGGCCTTCTTCCTTGATAAAATGCATCTGATAAATGCAAGAGTACTATCATTAGCTCAGACAATATATCAGTTCTTTCTACGAATGAATTCATACAGACAGATTTTTACGAATGTTTTCTCAACTGAAAAACTGGTTCTGGTAGTCACAGCAACTATTTTAGATTATGTTACTATACTGGTATTATATTGACAAATTATTGCATGTTGATCAACTTGTGATGCAAAAATTGAATTTCGAAAAGCTCTTATATTTATCTAAACATTCTTGAAAAGTCACTTCTTTGAGTCTTGTGTCATTTTATTCTACAGAATTCGTAATGCCTTTTTCATGTTTATACACTCCTGGAAATGGAAAAAAGAACACATTGACACCGGTGTGTCAGACCCACCATACTTGCTCCGGACACTGCGAGAGGGCTGTACAAGCAATGATCACATGCACGGCACAGCGGACACACCAGGAACCGCGGTGTTGGCCGTCGAATGGCGCTAGCTGCGCAGCATTTGTGCACCGCCGCCGTCAGTGTCAGCCAGTTTGCCGTGGCATTCGGAGCTCCATCGCAGTCTTTAACACTGGTAGCATGCCGCGACAGCGTGGACGTGAACCGTATGTGCAGTTGACGGACTTTGAGCGAGGGCGTATAGTGGGCATGCGGGAGGCCGGGTGGACGTACCGCCGAATTGCTCAACACGTGGGGCGTGAGGTCTCCACAGTACATCGATGTTGTCGCCAGTGGTCGGCGGAAGGTGCACGTGCCCGTCAACCTGGGACCGGACCGCAGCGACGTACAGATGCATGCCAAGACCGTAGGATCCTACGCAGTGCCGTAGGGGACCGCACCACCACTTCCCAGCAAATTAGGGACACTGTTGCTCCTGGGGTATCGGCGAGGACCATTCGCAACCGTCTCCATGAAGCTGGGCTACGGTCCCGCACACCGTTAGGCCGTCTTCCGCTCACGCCCCAACATCGTGCAGCCCGCCTCCAGTGGTGTCGCGACAGGCGTGAATGGAGGGACGAATGGAGACGTGTCGTCTTCAGCGATGAGAGTCGCTTCTGCCTTGGTGCCAATGATGGTCGTATGCGTGTTTGGCGCCGTGCAGGTGAGCGCCACAATCAGGACTGCATACGACCGAGGCACACAGGGCCAACACCCGGCATCATGGTGTGGGGAGCGATCTCCTACACTGGCCGTACACCACTGGTGATCGTCGAGGGGACACTGAATAGTGCACGGTACATCCAAACCGTCATCGAACCCATCGTTCTACCATTCCTAGACCGGCAAGGGAACTTGCTGTTCCAACAGGACAATGCACGTCCGCACGTATCCCGTGCCACCCAACGTGCTCTAGAAGGTGTAAGTCAACTACCCTGGCCAGCAAGATCTCCGGATCTGTCCTCCATCGAGCATGTTTGGGACTGGATGAAGCGTCGTCTCACGCGGTCTGCACGTCCAGCACGAACGCTGGTCCAACTGAGGCGCCAGGTGGAAATGGCATGGCAAGTCGTTCCACAGGACTACATCCAGCATCTCTACGATCGTCTCCATGGGAGAATAGCAGCCTGCATTGCTGCGAAAGGTGGATATACACTGTACTAGTGCCGACATTGTGCATGCTCTGTTGCCTGTGTCTATGTGCCTGTGGTTCTGTCAGTGTGATCATGTGATGTATCTGACCCCAGGAATGTGTCAATAAAGTGTCCCCTTCCTGGGACAATGAATTCACGGTGTTCTTATTTCAATTTCCAGGAGTGTAGTTACTTTATGATTACAGTGCAGCAACTTTGTGCCTACAGCATTATTCAAACCAGCATTTTCAGTATCAGTATGGATTAATCATGATTATTGAAACTGTTGCTAATGTGTGAGAGGTCACAGTACATGTCCTAAGTGACATCTCAAGATGTTATTAACAGGTAACATTACAACAAAAGGATGTTCATAGATGGAGGGACACTCACACCAGAAAGGTATTATGGTGTGCAAAACTTTAAATATATGTCTTGAATTGCCCGTGTCTTGCAGCAACTTTTTTATTTTTACTTCTAAGTACAGTACATGCTCAACTCTTTGTGTTTGTTTTCACCTGTTTTGACTGCAGAAATAAAATGTGTATATGATTCACATTTTTGTTTCAGCAGTCGAGACAGCTGAAAGTGGACATATCCTTAATTTTAAGTAAAAATAAATAAAGTTGCAGCAGAAGCACAAGGACTGCGTTATGCAAATAAACATTTACTTTCACCAAACTATATTAAAAGACACGCAAAATCGACCATATGAGTGTGTTGAAAATTCTTACAAGAAAAGCCAGAAGGAAAAAAAGATATAATTTCAAACTAAAAAAAATTAAAAAACAGGAGAAGAAACTGATTGGCATTGGTAAGTTATCTGCACGATATTATAATATTCAAGAATACAGAAAGATAAAGATACTTAAATGCTGAAAGCAGATGAGCAACATGATAGTTCTCTACATAAATTCGCGAAATACCCACTCGTTACTCTCTTATACAGCCCAAGGTAATCTTGGTTGCACTCCAGAAAACTGGTTGTTGTATTTCTGGTATATGAAATCGACTTCACTGTACAGGGCCACCAACATTCACCTGCAGCTTTCATTTCAATAATGGTCCAAAGACACCTTTGGGCTGGTCTATGATCAAACAATTGTGAGCTAGACCATCTAAATACAATAAGTAAATACATGATCTGTGGAGTATATAGTCTTTTTGATACTATCTGAAGACAACTAATAAGCTTACGCATAAAAAAGCAGTTCATCATCTGCGTGACATAGGATGTTCAATGAATCTAAATGTAGTTCAACGATTATACACAGAACAGAATAAAAACTGAATATTTGACATCGGCCACAAGTAATCATAAACATGAACAATGCTGATATGCTTGCATCTTCAGATCAAATGAAACTGTGATAAAAAGTCTCCGATTTCAAATAACTCAAAAACTGAAACAAAATGATGGTATCAAAAGTAAAATTCGTCTGAGGAAACTATTAAATTACTGATAGAATAACCAACTAGTCCTTACCTCCAGGAGGCAAAATATCAGTACTGGTCAAGCATCGTGTTTCTTTGTAAAAATATACAAATATGTACATAATGGAAAATGACATACACCTTACACATAACAACAACAACAGGCCTCTTTACTGAGAAGACAATATACAATCTCTCATATTCCTGACAATGTTAAATTTAGTGACTTGGCTTACCTGTATTTCAGGAACCACTGTAGCCATTGGCATGAAACTTTAACAGGACATTAAACTGTATGTTCTGAGTCTAATGAACTACAATTGCATTTCTGCCACTGCTTTTTGAATTACAGAGTTAAAATTTTATGTAATTTTTTTGTACATTATCCTAAATAATTTTAATTATAAATAACATTATGTTCTTTTAGTTCAGTAGACTCGAGATATGTATGTTATTACTTCCTGAAAATCTGAATATTCTACTTGAAGTGGTTTATGAGATTTAGGGGAAAATGCAACAGAAAATGTAAATTTTCAGGTATGGCTTCTAAAGTTTCAAAAAACTGTAATTCGCTTAATACATGCTTAATTTTTTATTTTTAGTCACTTTCCATGTTTTCTTTTTCCTCCTTTTCTTCTTTCTGGACTCCTTAGTGGCCAACTGTGCTGCATACTTTGCTTTATCAATGTGAACCTTGTCCATCTGTTCAAGTTCTCTGCCGCAGTTTGCTTCAGGATTAATTCCCATATGCTGTAGCACTTTCACCCTACCAATGTTCCCATAATTAAAAGCAATAACAGAATCACTGACACCCCATTTTAGTGTCTTCATTCCAACAAAAACATTTGTTGGTAAGTGAGTCCATATAAGATTACTGAATGACTCATTGGGATTTTGAGTCTGGCCATGCGGACACTTCTTCAGTAACTCAGGATTTGCCAGGTCTATTTAAGTAGGTTTTATGATATCCATGACTGCTGCTGGATGGACTGTTTATGGCTGTATGAATTGCTTGAGTACTGGGCATTGAGTTTATTGCACCATGAATCAGGTCCAGGAGGGCAAATGTGGGCTACTGGTTTTTCATCAGTTGACAGTCTGTGGAAGAAGGAAGCCCATACTGCCTGCTTCATTTTCAACAAATCCTCAGTATTATTTCTAATGGCAATCCCATAATACTGCTGTAGTTCATCATTCATTTCATCTGTCAGCCCGCCTCTTGTGGTTTTACCATCCGAAAGTTTCTTGTCTCTGAAACTTTGTTTCAACTCCTTTAACCTGGTGCCTGTCCTCTTCTGGACATGACCAACACATTCTAGTTTTGTGATAATCTTCTTACCATAAGGCTGAATGGCTACTTTTGAGTCTCCATCACCTAAGAACTTAGTGTAACACACTCCACTTTCATTCACAGGTGAACTAAAAATTTCAGTAGCTGCAGAGGCCTCCATACCACCACTTGTTTCTTCATAATTTCTGTCACAGATATGCCCTCCTTCATTCCCTGATTTACACTTACAACAATAATTGGTTAAAATCTGGAAATCCATTACCTTTCCAGTATCCACACTGGACACCATAGCAACAGAATTCTTAGAACTGTAGCCACACTTCTGCCAAGGGCCATCAAAAGCTACTGGTATGTCAGTCATACCATTGTTTATTTAAACACCTTCATTTGCAGCTCCCTTCATTGACTCATTCAACAGATTCAACAGCAGCGCCAATAAATCCTGCATACTTGTCAATTTTACAAGGTGGGCATGGCATATTCATCACGGCATACATTCTTTCTGCTGCAGTGTGTCCTTTGCCATTGGCTCTCAATCCATAAAACTACTTGAAATTTACTTAAAAATAATTATCTTTACACTTATCAGAATTCCAAAATGAATGAGTAGATTTACAACTGGCACAAATAATGATAAGTTTCCTGGCTAGTTCATTTGATACCTCACTGTTTTAAAGTAAACTAACTGGCCCTCCACATATTTTAGAACACACACATTCACCTAACACCCTTGTTAGGATGTGTAAATCTATCAGAATATAACCTAACCTACCATTTGCATCACCTTTGTTTTGAGAAAACTGTGTAACACAATGTTTTATTTTAATCTTCAAAGCACTAATGAGTGTTTCTCTAGATACTGACGAGTTTGCCTGTATTTCATTGTATGTAACATCACACTCCACATGTTGAACATAATGTTTTCCTTTATTCGAAAATCTATTACCACGAAACCCACCTTTCTTGAAAACACTTCGTTTTTGCGCCATACTTTAATTGTTGAGTGATTTATCAATCTATTCATCACTTTTCCTTGGAAAAATGTTACCACCTCGACATACATTGAATGTTTACACTATGAAACTATATGATATCGTTTTTGACAGTACTATCAATACAAACACGTACTTTAACCTTTATAACATAGCAATCCACAGCCTTCTATATAAAAAAAATTACTGATTTTTATTAGATCTTGAAGTAATGCACATAAAAATTTTTAACATTTTTAACCGGTGTAGATTATATTTTAAAAAATAATTATTTTATTCAGAAAATTGGAAATGTTATAATCTGACAAAAATTTGAAAAAAAATTTTCCGTTCTAACTCCCTTTCTAGTAGAGCTAAACAAACATATTACCCTGTTCACATATTCTATAATCTTACCAATGCCCTTGATTGTGTAAATCATAAAATTCTTCTAGAGAAATTGAAATATGCCTTTTCCTTGAATAGATTAAGTCATATCTTAACAACAGATTAAGAAAGGTCCACCTTAGCAAATGATATGTCAAGAATAGGATTCAGTGCAGAGTTGGAGAACATTACATATGTTGTGCCAGAAGTTTCAGTGCTTTATCCATTCTTATTTCTTGTCTACATAAATGATTTATCCAAGATATTGGAGGACTCTTCAAACATTGATAAAGGGAGCAAACACTAATGCCAGACACAGTTAGGAGAATAACACAATATGTTTACAACTGGTCAACAGCCAAAAGCTGTACAAAAACTCATGTTACGTAATTCCATACAAATAAAAGTTAGTTACAGGTACCAGCAGTAAAGATCAATGGTCATACACTAGATGAAGCTCCACATGTAAAGCTCCTGCTCATCCAAATGCATAATAAAGTGAGGGGACACCAGCATGTGGACACAGTAACCAAGAAACTCAGTCCTAATTGCTTCACACTCACTTCTGTGCTCTGTCAGTCTTCTGGGGTTAAAGTAAAAGTATTTATGCTAAATAAGGAAGCAGTAACAGTACTGCATTAATGACGATAACCAAGCATTTTACACAAGCCTTTTCATGGCCCTAGGAGTTTTTACACTTTCATGTCAATAAACTTATATCCTAATGGCATTTGCAGTTAATAACAAGTGTGACCTTAGGATGAACTTGTAAGAACTAAGTTTTACATTAAGGTGCAGAAGTCTGCAACAGGTTACCAATATACATAAAGCAGGAAATCTAAAATCTCCAACAATTCAAAAATAAAGTAAAAGAACACCTTTTTAGCCAATGTTTCTACAATTTATTACAATACCTGGGCTCCAATGTAAATGCTGGGTAACCAATATTGTTGTAGATACATCCTGATGTTATCAGTATATAGATGGCTGATATATTTGTCTGTGTAAAGTAACATGAATGCTATGTTTGAAGCAACATAAAGAAACAGTGTTTGGTGTTGCTCATGTTTAGGGGTGTTAACAGGCTCGGTGGGGGTGTATAAAGGTTATGAACAGCACCAGATGTTGAGTGATCATTATGAAGGACAAGGAGATAATGCCATCTCACATGAGTATGCAGTATCAGCACTAACTGTTTCAATGGAGCCTCACTCTGGGTCTCTATTTGGCTGTCTGGTTGAATCATGCAATATCCAGATTTGCGGGACATTTGGATGTGACAGAGGTCCACTGTTTGACTGCTTGGGAACATGAGGGCAGGCATACCCCTCATCAAGGATCTGTTCGATCATCACAAAGGAGTATCTGGACCAGGTAATTATGTTCTCCAGCCTGGGCTGCCATTAATACAATGCAAGTGGCTGCGTTTAGCATGGTGCTGTGACTGGAAAGCATGGACACTGACAAGTAGCATCCCATTGTGTTCAGCAGTGAATCACAATTTTGCATTACCCCATGTGACCTGCATGGGAAATCACTAGACATCACTTTATGTAAAGGCTGATAGTGGCTGAGAACTGACATCACAACAGTGAATCACAGGCTTGCTATGTCCCCATATGTTATCCCTCATGCAACAGTATTGTGGTGTCATGTTTCAACAGGACAATGCTTGCTCACATGACATGGGCCTCTATGAACTGTTTGCATGGTTTTGAAGCACTCGTGTGCCCGGCAAGATGACCATATCTGTGCCTGATAGAACATATAAGGGACTGGGACTAGCTCAGACATCAACTCCATTGCAGTACTAATATCTAGAATATCAAGGACCATTTATAACAGTTGTGCACCAGGCTGCTGCAGGAGAGGGATACAACAGCTTTATGACACACTTCCAGCCAAATCAGTGCATGCATCAGGGACAATGGAGGCAAACGTCATACTGATAAGCAGACTCATACTGTCAATTTCCTTGTAAATATGACTCGGTGCTACAGTCACTGAAATACCACCACATACTCTTTCTATGTGTGAAGTTTCATTTTGTTTCCTCCCCTCCTTCTTGGTGCTACACTTTATCAGACAGTGTTTACAAAGTAATCAGCAAGAAATTATGCTATTGATTAATTTGAGTGATTAGCACTAGTAAGTTTGTTAGTAGTATACTTTACAGAAGCAGCCAGGAGTGATGATTCTGCTCGGTAATGCATTACTTGACTCTTTTCACACCTCTGAAGGGCCTCTTTCAAGATAACATTTATCAAACACTGCGTGATTAAATGAATGAATGAATACGAGAGACATTTAAGTGTGTTGGTCTTATGAAGATTTAAATGAAGTACAGTGGAATCAAAGTGTTACATCCGTCATATTAGGACATATGCCAGTGTTATTTTAATTTATTCTGCTCATAAAATATTTGGTGTCTCAGCATTTTTAATTTTTAATAATGAAGAATTAGCTGACAATCCTCTAACCTACGGAAAATGCATCAAGAGCAACAGAAACTATCCAGAACTACTGTTTTGGAACCAAAAACCGTGTTTCATTAGGAAAAATGAATTTGATACCTGGTTGTTAACAAGGTTGTGATAAGTGTGCCATTCACTGTTTTATCCGGCAATAACTACTATTTGTCAAAATGTAAATAACATAATAATAACGTAAGTACATAAAAAGTTTCTAAAGTAAAACAGACACCACAGTGCCACGAATCAGAAAGGAAACTTGTTAAGGGCATTCCAGTGATAGACTGAGGATGGCAGCTGGACGGGGGAGGACTACATCCTGAAAAGGGTATCTTTGTAAACCGAACTTACATCCTACCCCACCACACACACATAAATGTATGTTAGTATCAATCAGAACGTGTAACATACAATGACTAGTAGCAAGCACACTCAGAGCAATCTACTGTGAAGTCTCGAAACTATTTTGTCATTCATTCCAAAACCAACAATGACCTTAACAAAGCACCACCAAATGTTCCTGGGGGGCTGTGATGAACATGTTGCCTATGAACCACATGCCATACATTTAAAATAGGCAACTAGTCGCAGAGGCAATGGTATTCACAGAAAAGGGCTTTGATACTTTTCTTTCTTGCCACAAATGACAAAGCAACATCCTGCAGAAAAATCATATGTGAAGTAGCCAAAGGAGGGGCAGTGCCTCAGGCTCTAAATCCTCCCTGACATACCTTTTGTTGCTCCAACTAATTTCTACATGAAGAATTTGATATTAAATGCTGTATCCAATGTCACCTCACATGTAGTTCAACAATGGAGGCTTTCAGACAGTTGTCACCACAGCAACCTCTGATTACGCAGGCATCAGCATGAGAATCTTTGAAACAGGACTTATGTAAAAAAGACTACATTTTCCCTTCCAGATGACCAGAAATGGGGTTCACAGGCCTACTGCAGTCCAATACATTTACAGTTCCTGGACAACGGAAGCTAATACACCACACGCTTTTCACGAGTACGATCTGCAGCAAACAACACTTATCATTTTGCTTTTTTTCACACTTCAAGATCCAATGTGTGCTCACTTCAGACCACAGCTCTTCTATTCACAAATTTTACACATGCATCGTACACCACTGTCACAGATAATTGCTCTATAGGAATGAAAATATTATGGAATAACAAATCCATTTTTCCTGGAGACCTACAGTTCTGCCTGGTTTGAATTCCCCCACAGGCTGAAACTGTGTCTAGATACTTAGGAGATTAACTTCCATTTGTGATTAAGCAAGCCTCCATCTTGTTTCAACAGGGCCTTAATGGCTGAGCTTTACGTAATGCTGATCAAGAAGTGATGTCAATACCAGATTCATCTTAATAGGATGTGTGTAAATTAGCTTGCGGATGAACATGCAGTTATAGGTGACAGAGTTTCTTTCAAAACATGTTTAGGGTTGATTTGTAATAAATTATTTTCAAGATGTGCCCAAAATTTTAATAGAAATCTTCAGCATAAAAAGCAACAAAGTTGTGACTTCTGCAAAAGATGCAATTTTTTTTTAATATATATTTGATATGCAAGCAATTCTCCCTGCATGTTCTATGTAATCCAGCGTCTATCGCAAATCAACTCTCACAGAGCTACATTTGCAGGCCACAAGTTGCCATCATCCTGCACAACGCGGTAGTGTCCTATGCTCTTTGGTGCATAGAGAACATGCAGTCTCACATGCCGACAGTCTACCTCGTGAGCTAAAACACCTGAGAACAGTATTCCAACAGAATGGCTATTCCGATAGACAGATACGCCATGCATTCCGTTCCAAGCAATCTCAAAGCAGGGATGTAAATGAAGAGACGAAGGCACCCACTGCAGCAGCGTTTTTGCCCTATTTTGGCGGCATGTCTTTGAGAATAGAAAGAATCCTCAAAAAGCACGACGTCAAGTGTGTTTTTCGGCCACCAGCAAGACTGAGGAATTTATTGTTCTCGGTCAAAGACAACCTTGGCCTCGGGAAACGTGGCGTGTATAAAATCCCATGCCAGTGTGGAAAATCTTATATTGGACAGACAAGCTGAACCGTGCAAGAACGTTGCATCGATCATCATCGTCATACACGCCTGGGGCAACCTGGTAAATCAGCGGTAGCGGAGCATTGCCTGGACACGCAACATTGTATTCTTTATGAACAGACGGAAATTTTATCCCCAGCGTCATCTTTCTGGGACTGTGTTACTAAGGAGGCCATACATATCTGCACGGCGGACAGTCTTATCAACAGGGATGCAGGTTTTCGACTGAGTGCTGCCTGGAATCCAGCACTGGCTGCCATTAAATCAAAAACAGGGAAAACAAGAATTTCCGTTTCCTCAAGTGACGAAACGCGTAGTTGAGATTTAGTTCATACTTTAACCGCAGGAGCGCCCGGCAGCACAGTCATTGCCCATAGCGCAAGCGCAGATGGCCTTTCTGTGGCTCCCAGCAGGGAGCACCAGGAGCACTGCTTTCCTCCAACTACGAGCGTCTTCCCGCGCACGCGTATTGCCTGCTCCTGTCATGATAAATTCCGCCGCCGCTGTGCGATTATGATCAGTCGCACCTTGCAGCAGTGGCAGCAGCAGCTACCATCACCTGATGATGTTCAGCAGTTGTATCGAATAAATATTGTGCAATTTACACAATACGATCCGGCGGCAAACCCGAGAAGCGTATTTGTAATCCATAATTGTTAACTGAAAAGTTGAACATAGCCGAATGAAACATTAAATACCATTCACACTAGAACACATTAGATGTTGTCCCTAAATACCTTAGGCTGCACAATGCTAAATGTGTTTGTCATTCTCCTTATTGCAGAGTGCTATAACTATACCATAACTTAATTCCTGTCAATTTTAAGAAATATCTCAAATGGAAACAGTAGTGAATATTTATGACAGAATTTCAAATAAAAAGTCAAAATACAGGATGCAAAATGTTGCTGAAACCTTGTTGCAACAATAGCTGACAAGCCTTTTCTACAAACTTTATGAGAATGAAAAATGAATATTGCAGTAACTGCTAAAGATAAAACTTGTTTAAACAGCATTTTAATATTACAAATATATGTAAAAAGCTTTTCACTGTTTTTTAAGACCATCAACTCATGGTCACCTAGAAGACAGGATATGAAGTACGTATCAACTGATGAAGATACATCATGGACTGAAATTAAGAGAAGTCTACACTGGGACATTGCAGAAAACAGTCCCATACCCCATTGAAAAACACATGCAAGATGTAAAAGGAAGAAACACAGGAGATTAACGAGAAAGAAGTAAGGGTAACGTTGGCAAAGAGTCAAGAAAAAAAAAGACACCCTGATACGTGAAAAAGATCATAAAGCATTGCTGGTGGAAAAAAACAGATTTTTCCATGAATGTAAAACTAAGAAGGGAGGCAATAATAACCTCATTCATAAGCATAGCAACAGTCAGTATTAGGAAGGATAAAAATAAAAAAGGAAGAGAACTTCAATCTCTATTAATAGAATGATTGTGTCTGTTGACTACAGTGAAGCAGCATTAGCAATCAATTAAACAGAAACAAAGGCTCATGCGATTAGGATAATAGGCAAAAATGTTCACTCAAAGATTAGAGGGAAAAATCTCAAAGCAAATTTAAATTGCTGTAATGTGGAAGAAACAATGCTATACTCCATAAATTTATTGACAAGAAATGTATGAACAATGTTCAAAGCACATTATTATCTGTGCCGATATAGTAAGTATTCTTATCTTATCATGGCTGCCATTTTTCTCACTGCAGTTGCTAATGTGCATATACCTACACTTCAACCCTTAAATCGGTCTTGCAATTCACCATGTACTTTTTTCTTTGACGCAGATTTGTGTTTTTTGAAGTCATCAAGCCACAACAGTGATATCTTTGCATTATATTGCTATCCTGATACAAATTGTAGTTTAAATGTGTTTGTCCAAGTCTTGGTTTTTTTTCTTCTCTCTTATATACCATTTTACTACTTCTCTCTTACACATACCATGTCGTGATTCATGCCTACGTTCTGAACAGATATCCAGTGTATCTGGAATGAACACATGATGACAAACAATGAATTTTTTGTTGTGGAATACATGGTGGTCAACAACAGAAATGCGGGATTTCATGAGCAGCTTACAAACAAAATATTTATTGCTTTAATTACTTCAAAATATAAAAATACAATCTATATAGCAGCATGCTGCAATGCTATAACAATTATTTAAGACACTTTTATAATTTCAATTGACTGCTGTACACATCCCAACCATTACAGAATTATTGAAGTTGTATGACACAACTTCCCAGTTTTGGGCAAAAGATGGAAAAGTAAGAACTTACAACAAAGTATGTTATTCATACTTTCTGTCAGTAGTAGAAACATATTAGGTACAAATAAATAAATTTAAATATTCAATTGACTGTGCATTTACGTATACTCAACTACGAAAATAAATTAAAAGCTACACAAAAAAAAAATTCCTCAATGTGTAAACAGAATTAACATTATAATTTAAAAATCTATTCTGTTATTAGAATTTTTAAGTCCTCAAAGCAGTCTTAAATGAAGCATCAATTCATATGAGATTTTTGCCAACCACGGCTGCTGTAAAATTAAATGCAACAAAAGAATGCAAAGAAATGAGGGTAACAAGAATAGTGTAGAACAAATAACATCCATACAAGAAACAGAAACATGCATTTGTGTACAAAGACTTCTGATGTTGGATGATTACACCAACTTTGATACTTCTATACTTTTATCTGGAAGCACATTATTTATTACAATTGGTTCCCAAAGTGAAGTAGAATGTGGCAACATGAAAAGCTTGTGACAAACTGCAAAGCTAACTGTGCCAGCACCAGCTACAAGGATTACTCTGCAGCTGACAGCTCCTCAATTTTATGTGCTTCTTCTGAGGGAGGCTGCTTCTCACCATCCTCTGCAGGAAGCGGAGGGGCAGAATCGGACTCTTGCAGCTTACTCTTCACATCCTCCTTGTCTCCACTGTCATGCTGATCACCATGTACTACGTTCTCTTCTACTGGTAGTGTGGAAGATGATGATGGTGATAGCTGCTTTTTATCCTCTTCATCTTCAGAGGAGGAGTCTGACCTAGATAAACGCTCAGACTCACTGTCTGTGGGACCCTCAGACGAATCGATGGTATGAGGTGGAGGAAGTGAGGGGAGAGTTCCAGGGGCAGCGGATGGACGGTCGATACCATCAATACGAGGCGGTGACAGGCGCACTTTACGTGCTGGATTCATTGCATAACAGTAACAGCAGCGGAACGCAACGAACTCGAACTCCTCTTTGAGAGCCAAGCCATTGTGCGACTGGCACTGTTGACATATGAGTGCATATCGGTTACTTGGTCCATCAGCTATAAGAAAATCAACTAGACGGTCAACAACCGATCGCTCGCGAGGTGCTATCGGCCGGGGCAATGGCGGGCCAGGGGCAAGCCTACTCTGGCCAGTATAGCCACCGGGATAGCGACCTCCCATTGGTGCAGGGAATATAGGTGCTGACTGCAGAAGAGTGGGAGAGCGACCCCTAGGAACAAGAGATGTCTTTGGTGGCTGGAAATGTTCTCGTGGTTGTTGTTGTTGTTGTTGTTGTTGTTGTTGTTGTTGTTGTTGTTGTTGTTGCTGCTGCTGTTGTTGCCCCAGAGGACGGCGTCTGAGATCTGGTGCTGATGAAGATGGGGAGATATTATCAACCTTCTGGTTGGAGGCTGATGTCTTTGCAGGCAGTGGTGACACCACAGCTAGTTCCTTTTTTGGTGCAAATCTCTCTAAGATCTGTTTGGCAGTCTTATAAGTTTCTTTGTCCATCACTTCTTCAAGGATATCTTGCTTCTGTTTTTCCATTTGTGCCAACTTTGTCTCACTGTTCGTTATTTGTCGCTTGAAATACCACACGATTCCGCGTCTCAGAAGTATCACAATCAATGGGAAGACAAGCAGTGGTGTTATATAGAAGATTTGTTCACTGAGAGAAGCTGGGAAGAAAAAGAAATAGAACACTAATGCTGCAATAATATAGGTGCCAACGGAATACAGCACGAGACGACCGATAACGACGCGATGTGTCTGCTCTGTACTGGCACGTCGCTTTTCCATTTCCTTGATACGCCTGTCCAGATCCTCCAAAACTTCAATCGTTGTCCGCTTCTTGCGGAAACGACCCAGCACAATCCCCATAGTGGCTGTATGGTGCCTGTTTTGTCTCACAGGAGTCAGCTGGTGATTGCAAGCATTCTCACCTGCAACAACGAAAAAGGAATATATGTTATTACATTGACATTATCTAACCTGAGACAAATAAGGTGATCCCCCCCTCTCTGTCTGACACACACACACACACACACACACACACACACACACACACACACAAACACACAAACACAGAGTGATTAAAACTGTACAAAGAACACGTGTGTAGAGGAATTTTTCATTTCAACGAATATTAAATTCTCACTTCTTTTACAGATGGCGCATGGAAAAAAAGAAAATTCTTCTAGAAGATCTGCAAGTAAGTTACTGAGACTAGAAAAGTTGCATCCCATTTGTGGACACAAGTCAATATTACAGGCACGTCCAAGATGACTCTGAACTCAGAGTTAAAGGGGGGCCAAGATGGGTTGGGTTGTTTGGGGGAATAGACCAAACCGTGAGGTCATCGGTCTTGGGGCCAAGAACTGATTAAAATTTCAAAAGATTCAGATCTTGTGTGCTCTAACCACTAGTTAATAGAAAGATTGTTTGGGAACAGTTTAAGTACACTGACATCAGCAATCAGTAGAGTTTGATAAATTGATTGGTATGATGAAAGGTTCCAAAACACTATTCTGTATACAAAGCCGACACCAAAAGGGGGAAAGTAGAGTCACTGAGTGACATAAGACAGATGTATAACTGAGTGCAGGGTAGTATTAATTTTGGCATGCCAATGTATCAGCCTTTTAGTCTATTACATTACTACCAATTTATGAGAAAGAGTACTTTTACTGCTGTTTTAAGAAATATGCAATAACCTGTCTGTCGAGGTATGCTGCATTTCCTGTTTTTTCTTTTACTTTGTACCTGATACTGTATGGTACAATATTGATTAGTATACAGTCATACTGTATAAATGTTTTCTAGATGTGAAGATGGTAACATTGATTTCAAAAACTGGTTATCGAGTATAACAACTATTATTACTGATCTTGGCAAAAAGTCTATCTTTTCTAATGTGTCATCACAGATCACTCTTTGCAGCTCAAAATGAGTAAACTAAATGCGAACGAGCTTTAAGTACATGCAATTATGAGTTTTTGATCGCCAGTGTGTTGTTCATATTGAATTTTTATCCTTCGATAGTAAATCTACAGGGCTGCTCACATGGGACAAAGTATTGTAAGGAGCCATTTGTAACAAGTCCTTGGAATAATCAGGTTATTCCTTTCTGATGCACCACTCAGCGTAATGTAGTGTTTTCTATCAATCTGAAATCTGTTGCATCAACTGTTAAATTTGAGAAATTATAAGCATACAATGTAAATATGAAGACATATGATCTCACTCCAGACTTATCCAAGCATTGCAGTCCCGGTAGTTTTCGGTAATTGCTGGAAACATTAATTAGATATCGCAACATCTATTGTCTTTTTAATAATGCTGCGAATCTAGTGTCCAACCCACATTTGAGTTAAGATGTGCATTTACTGAACTTTTATATTCACATTTTATGTTATATAGTCACTGGTAGTTACTCTTAACAGTGACCAATTATATTACAAGCAAACGTTTAATTAACCATTTTTATGTCAGAATTTTCTATCCCAGTTTTATTATGGTACACAATTTAGCACGTATAGGTTAAGTTTCTGTATGGTTTCTTATAAAAGGATTCCTCAGCCATTGGTTATCCAACTGTAACACAGTGTATATTTAGCACTTTAGTATTTGCACCTTTGATCATGGTAAGGTTTTTCTTTTTGACCAGTATAAAACCATTCTCAAACTATTTGTGAAGCAGAAATAGAATGGAAGAACTGCAATTAAACATTGATTAATTAGCACAAACCCACAGGAGTTGTACATCAGTCGTGGCCACCACATGCTGATGAGATCTAGGTCATAATACATGATCATTTTGATAAATGGGGCCTAACTGCAGTAAACTTTCCCTGAGAGGATAAAGAGCAAATAAGGTCATATGGACACACAGCCAGAAAGACATTCCAAGTTAAAAAATGTTGACAGTGAGAGTTCTAATGACAGAAAGCACACATGAGAACACACCTATCAAGTGGGAATGTTCTGTCTGTACTAATGTTTCAGTGGTATGATGGCAATGAACCATCAGCACCAGTTTGGCCTCAATGCATGGGCAAGGATTATTGGCAACCACTTCAACGGCCCAATAATCCTTCCACAATGCCTCACAGACGAGGTATAACTGCACTTCCTGTGGGTGACCTGCCTCCCCTGCTGAAAGATATGCCTCGAGTGGTATGAAGGGTACTGTGACTACTATACGATTGTGCTACAGCTCACTCCCACATTTCTGTGCAGAGGCATCTTGACAGCATCTACCACAACCACATGCTGAGGATGAACTAGTGCTGATGGTTCACTGCCACTTTACCACTAAAACATCAGTATAGACAGAATATTCCCACTTGCCTGGTAGGTTCTCATATGTGCTTTCAACTACTGAAACCTGCACTGTCAAAGATCTTTTGTCTCGACCTTCAAGAAGGTGTACCTCCTTGGGAACACATTTCCAGCCCTATGTCCACTGGATCCGTTTTGCCTCCTATTCTCTCAGGGATGATTTCGTGCATATCTCAAATGTTTGTTGACAAGCTTAGGACTACATAACTTTAAACTTTAAATAATTATCGTTTTCTATCAGTACTGAAAACATGTAAAATTTTATTTACTGCAAGAGTATAACGGAAGCTTCAGCTGTTGAGTCTTGGGCAGATTTTGTAGTCACTTTTGATCAATAGTGAAACACGTAGAAACCAACGACTGTTAGCGAATTTGTGGGAAGATGAGGTACAAATGGCATACATTTGCATTATTTACATGTTTCTTGCATGGCAGAAGCAGCAAATGGGCAACTTGCTGCAACCAAGTACAAAGCAAATGGAGCTGCACAGCACTGTTTTCTCTGAGATTATAATTGCAAAATGGTTTAAACAATAATGTCGAATGGCTATGTTCAGACGCCTGGTACAAGAAAAGGGTTTACTTAAATCCAGGTGACTGTTCTCTTAACTTTAATTCTGACAGTTCGTCAGATTATTTCTTGTTAGTGTATTTAGGACTCTCAAAGGTGAGTTTATGCACACCCTTCAAATAGTTAAGAGATAAATGTATTTAAAATACGTAAAATTTGAAAATGAATGACACATTCTCACTTAAACTCTTATATTTACACACACTCGCCCAGTCACATCAACTGTTCACAATGTAAAACTGACTACATTGTTTTTATTCTAATATCTGCTGAAAATAAATAGATTTTGAGAGAAAAGAAAGCGTATAAAACATATTCAGGAGCTAGACACTTAGATGAAACACAAAATTTCCTCCCTCATAACAACAACGACAAAACTTCAAAATATTATCACATTCATGAGCTATACAGTATGTCTAGGAGTAAAATAGCATCTCTCCTTTCTTACAAACATAAAATTCAATATGTTAAACTATGGGGTACTGAAATATATATATATTACAAGCACCAAATGCCGACAGATCCTTTCACTGGAAAAGTAACATTTTGAACAGCAGTGTCCAATCTAGAGGCATTACAATGATACTTTATTAAGCTTCAGAAGTTGGAAGATGCAACAACATGGCCATAAAGTTAGCTTCACCCAGACTTAGCTTCTGATCTACACTTACTGCCTCTCCTGCTACTCACAGGAAACCTTGTGCCTCATGAGCAAGGTTACTGCATGAATATGTCTTTACATTTTGCTGTAGCAGGTACTATGCTATTATCTATCTGCTGTGTGTGTTATTTCACTACCCCAAACTCCCACTAACCCTAGTAGCAAGCAGAAGCCCATCAGCTTCAGACGGACTCTTCCTCATTATTGTTCCTGGTTAATATTGATTCTGCACGAGGTCTGTGACTGACTAATGCCCATGTGCATTTCATTGTGTACTGTGTAATGGTTATGCTTTGAAGTGACATCTGTGGACTCCAAACAAAGCACTCTGAAAGAGAAGGCATGTCGAACTATGCTTCTAAAGTTTTGAACAAAATTTTGAGATACGATGCCCTCAATATCAAGTAAGGCGTGGAATTGTCAGGAACTAAAAATGAGAGAAAAAGTCTACGGTCATGTTACTGTAAAAAAAGACTAACTCCCAACTACAAAAAACAGAGAAGGAGCAGCTGCCAGCAAATTTATGAAAAGTATATGTGAAAACTGTGGATGCACATTCATCCTTTGGTGAGTTAACATACCAACAACCGAGGAGACTGACATCAGTGCAACAGAAAAATATGCCACACCTGGCGCTCCTAAACAGATTACTAGAAACTGTGATGAAGGAACTGAAGATTGTATTCTAGGGTCTATGACATTCCCGAATTTGCCTCATCCAAGGATGATCATCTCTAATCTATATCTTTGAGTGAGGTCATGTAAATATTTTTTATAAAATAAATAAAAAATTACTGGCTTCTACAGACAATTTTACAATATTTTCAGAAAATCTGACAAAATTAGTCAGTCAAATCTTCTGAAGGGGGGAAAAAAAACTGCAAACAGTTACCAAATTTCAGCAGAAAAAACAAAATTCTTGATGAATATAAAAAAATTCTCTCCAAAATACATAGAAATGCATAAAGGGAAAATACAGCAAGCTAGTAAATTTAAATATATTGAAGAAACTGTACAGCTGAATGGGTCAGAAAAATCTGTCGTAGATGCAATGGGTTAAAATACAAATAGTATATGATTTGGGGGGAAAAAAATTGAAAAAATGGAATGAACAATGTTACAGTGGCAAGATCAGAATGTATATATGCATGTGAATGCTTAATGATTATGTTGCTAATAATCCGTCTTTCAAAGTCCTCAATTCTGTCCAGCTTATACTTAATGTCTGCAATACAAACCACAGATGTTTGGAGGATGAGAAGTAATTAGGAAACCTATTAAGAAAAGAGAAAAGTATCAGAAGTAACGGCAAAGCGAAGACTGATCTTATTTGCACAGAATACATTCTAAGACTAAAAAACACACGACGCACCACGAAGGAATTATCTGAATGAGACAGGAATCGGTAGATGGCGATGTACATGTACAGACAAACAAATTACTACAGTTTCAAAAAAACTGTATGATCTGTTCAAGATAAAGAACTTTAAAAACTGAGCAAGTCAGTAACACGTTGGTTCACCTCTGGCATACAGTTATTCGCATGCAGTTATTCGACTTGGCAATGATTGATAGAGATGTTAGGCGTCCTCCAGAGGGATATTGTGCCAAATTCTGTCCAATTGGCGCAGTAGAAACTCTCATCACAAGTGGGCTGGCATTACCTTGCTGAAATGTAAGCCCCAGGATAGCTAGACACGAATGGCAATACAACGGAGCGTAGAATATCATCGACGTACTGCTGTGCTGTAAGGATGACATAAATGACAACTACGGGGTCCTGCTATGAAATGAAATGAAATGGGCCTTACAGCAGCCGACAGTCAGGACTGTGGTCATCGGGTCTCGATTCGAAGAGAGACTCGGCACTGGAGAAGATTCTACTCCAATCAATGAGATCCCAGACTGAATGTGCCCGACATCACTGCAGACAGGCTTCTTGGTGTTCAGCGTGCAAAGCTTACAATTTTGCATTTTTCGCCGATAACTGTATGAATATCAATTTGTCACTAATTCCAAAACTCCGTCATGGTGTGCCTCTTTTTTTTTTTTTTTAAAAAAAAAAGAGTGTAAATGAGAACAGCTCAACTAAACATAGGCTCCCGTACTTCCGGAAAAATAAAGCGACAGCACCGTGGATTGTAGAAATAAGAAAAGAAGTAGAAAGAAACAATATAACAGACTCTCAAATAACAAAGAAAACTTTTTAAGAACAAAATACTAAATTTAGATGGCTTTCGCGGCAGAAGAAATAAGAAATCGGGAACGATTTGGATAAAAGAAAGGAAAAGACAAAATGGGGAGAAGATGAAGGAACGCTTGAAAAATAGGAAACAACAATAAAAAGAATAAGAAATAAAATCGTTACGTGATCCTAGTTTGGTCAACAGGAAGATAAAACGGTACAAATGACGTAACGAAAGCCAAACCAACCTTCGTATAACCATTAACAACATCTGTTAAGTATTTCCGGGTTCCTGGTACAATCACTGAAATTCTTTGTATGGAAATACGAAATAAATAACAAACTGGAATACAAGACGCCGTTTGCCAGATAACGATATATTATTGTCAGCCTTATCGCTGCATAAATTGCATTACGTGTAACAGTCTTGGCTAGAAAAGTCTCAGTTTCCAAAAACGAAAATCAAAATCCCGCTACGAACTATTCCTGAAATTTGAAAACAAAGCGTCGCCGTCACTTTCCATTTGACGCATTAGTACCTCTGTTCTCTAGATACTGTTGTACCTATAATGGCTTAGTGTTGTCTTTTTCTGTTGCATTTAATCACAATAAACGCAGCATAAACTGCTGCGCAAAGAATTGGAAGTATAACAGGCTATTTTAACAATTAAGGAATGTATGGCCACGAGAACTCCCATGCATGCAGCAGATTCTTTCCACCGAGTTTTGTGTACGCGGTTTGTTCCCATGCGGCTGCGTTTGCGTACCGGGAAAGTGCCATCATGTGTACATTACTTAATGGCTGCGTTCACAGACACCCACAACGGACAGCTTGGTCACAGTGCGTCAGATTTTGGCGGGATTAAGGAAGTTACAATCTGTTTTGTCACGGAGGTTATAATCTATTCCAACTTTTATGTCTCGAAACGCACGTGCAAGTACTGTACACTCTTCCCTCAGTTATTAGAATAACCCAATAAAGTTTTACGATTCTATGAGATGATGAAAGAAACGTTCTGTTACATACTGGAGGTGATCGTGATGACATTGAAAAGCAGGATTACAAACACTCTGCACAACTTCAAATAAATTCATAAAAGCAAATATATGCCAATTAACCTTCCATGGCTGTCATTCAGCATGCGTGTGAGAGGCAAACGTACAGTTTAGAAAAGATACTCTGAACACAAAGCACTGAACAGTGGAAAAAGATACATCACATTTGCAAACCATCTCATGAGAGAATAACCATTGTACTGGCATAAAAACCATCTGTAAGCAGTAATGATAATTCGTAGACAGCTAATGCCAACCTACCAAAACCCTACTACAGTAACTTTAAGCATGTAAATTGATATACGCCCCGTTTCTCACTTGAACACACACTTTCTTGTGGTTATAATCTAGACCTATGATTTTCTACAGATTTTGTCCGTGTTGCGGACGACATACTGCGTTATGTATACACATAAGACTCAAATGGCTAGGAAGCCACAGAAAATGCATACTGTAACACAAGGTAACATTCAGTTAGTTGTTATTAAATTTTTACATTCCTCAGAAGTTATTTCAAATAAAGTAGCGGTCTGAGACATAGATTCCGAGATAAATCCTATTATGGTATTTCTCGTCCTCAGCATGTCACAAACTCCTTTCTTCTATAAAACTTACATATTATGTATTGCCTTTGGGAATGTCGGCCGACTCGACCGAAGAAAAACAGGTATGAATTCCACCGAGCATCGTCCGAAGTCTACATGCTCGGGCGTGACATCTGTTGCATAGTGACCGTGCACGCACTGGCGTGCTGCTTTGAGAAGATCAGCCGTCTTCGGCGAAATCCGCGTATGTCGGCGCCACTGTGACCGCAGCCTAAGAGTAATACGGACGTTAACTTATCAGTAGGAACAACGATTCAACCTTCCGCGGAAGTCTACTTTCTGCATCAAATGCTTTGTTATGATGAAAGGTATGCTATCAAGTTCGACGAACGTACCTTGCTAACGGCGCGTGACTTTCCCTCTCACCTGATTTCCGCCTGCTTACGGTTTATTGACAATAGTAGTTTGTCAAATCTTCCATATACTGAAGCGACTTCACACCAGTAAAATCAAAAAAATTCTCCTTTAACGCGGTTATACAAGGTTAAAATGTTGAACACAAAAAATAGTGGCTGCTGCAGCTGTATTAGCTACGGCTTGCAAGCAACAGTAAACAGTAAAAAAATGTGCACCAGAATGTTTTTTAAAAAGAAGAGAACTGGTCACATGTTAATTTGCTGACAAATCTGAACCACGGACCGAAAAGATTTTACCAACTTGAGATTTGCTGTTGATAGTGCCTTACTGGCAGAGCTCCAAAACTTAGTTGCAGATCTTGCATCGGAATGTCAGCTGGTTGGCTTGAACATGAACCTTTCAAAAACAAAAGTAATATCCAACAAATGGGTCCCAGCTGGAGATGTGAAAGTCAAGGACAGTCTACTACAAGAGGTCAGTGAATATGTCTACCTTGGCCAGATTATAAATATGAAGACCGGAAATCTATCGACGCATCAAGCTTGGCTGGCAAGCATTTGGGAAGAATTCAAAAGTATTCAGATCAAAAATGCCAGTAAATCTGAAGAAAGCAGTATTTGATCAATGCATTCTTCCTGTGATGACGTATGGCTGCGAGACATGGACACTGAACTCATTTACAAAAGGGAAACTTAGGACAGCACAGAGAGCCATGGAGAGATCAATGTTGGGCTATACAATAAAGGACAGGAAAAGGGCAGATGACATCCGGTCTGTGACGAAGGTTAATGACATCTTAGAGAGAGTAGGTTCCTTGAAATGGCAGTGAGCTGGCCACGTCGCAAGAAGAAAAGATAACAGATGGGCGAAGATAGTACTGGAGTGGAGTCCGAGAGAGCACCGGATGCCTAGAGGAAGACCACCAGACAGAAGGGACAAAGCCATCAAGAAGATGGCTGGTAATACCTGGCAGAGAACTGCCCAAGACCGTCCTACTTGGAGAAGACTTCTGAAAGCCTACCTGAATCCACGGCTCGAAGAGGCCACATCATCTAATGATTGAATTGGCTGATGATGATGATGATGATTCCCGATGAGTCAAACATCGTGAAGCAATCGTACCAATGCTAATAGGAGATAAAATACAGATACGTTAATGAGGGAGGCTATCGGTGTCTACGAGAGATTAGGGGTAAGTCTGAGATTTTTGGTGACAGGCAAGTCTTTCGAATGCTCGTGGTTTTGTTCTGTAATATCAGCAAACGCAATTAGTAAAATTCTACGGAGACCTGTGAAGCAGTTAGATCTGCCTGAGAAGGATATGATCATGTAAAAAGTGTAAAACGTCTTTTTTCTACATTTTGTACGGTAATAATTTGGTGAAACTGAAATTTATTTCACTGACCCCTTAGCACTAAAGGAGATATTTCCCGAAGCAGTTTTTCCAAGCTGCTGTGTAACTCACCAACCTATACAATATTTTCAAATTAATAAAGCAAGCAGGTCACAGAGAATCCTCTTGACCACCCCAAAGTGCTAGATACCACTATTGCCCTTGAACTAGTTTATTAAAACTTTTATGCAAAAAGGCTATTTGAAAAATTTAATCTGAGATGTGACATACACAAAGGCGAACTGAAAACACGAACTGTGCACACTAACGCCATGTGGCTGGTTCGTGAAGCTCTCTCAACAACTAAGTGGAGAATGTTGTCAAACCGTCAATACTTGACATCACACGTTCAGTATGTATGGACAATACTGAGAATATTTTCAGGGTCATCAACACTGCTCGTCAATATTTCTAGTACTGACAGTACTTCTATATATTGATGGTTTGGCAATATTACTGAACGCGTGAGAGGTATCTTTAAGGTACGTGGGGCAAATAGTGGGCGTAGAGAGCGAGCGAGTGAGGTGCGGGGGCCGGCAGCGGTCACCGCCGTAACCGGCACGGCGAGTCACACACCGTTCCGCATACCGCGAAAGGCAGGCGCGGCCCTTGCGCTCGGCCGTCACGGTTACGGCTCCACCAGCAGCTAACCAGCCCTGCTCGCTGTGCTCTAACTAGCCGGGGTATCCAGACGCTTAACGCTTTCTCAATAGATCTAACAACTCAGACAGTACCGTGAGCACTCCCACAATCTGTGATTACGTATCTTCCCAGATCACGCGGAAGGAAACAACCGGGCGATTCAGATTGAAAAGAAACTTCATGTTATCACTCACTCACTGGCAGTTAGGCACATCGGACAGAAAACTGGTCACTCCGGACACATCAAAAGAAAACCGCGTCGCTTCTAGCTTTGAAACTGGCCTCAATTCAGAATTTGTTCAGGTATGCTGGAAAGCATTTGACACGTCGTCCTAGTGCAGATTTCACGAAGGTGCGAGCATGTGAAATAGGCTCCCCGAAACGTGAGCGGTTCGAAGACTTCTATAATAGAACCCAATATGTTGTCCTCAATGGCGAGTGTTCATCGGAGATGAGGGCATCGCCAGGAGTGCCCCAGGGACGTGTGATACGACCCTATTATTTTCAATATACAGGAAAGATCTGGCGGACAGGTTGGGCAGAAATCTGCGGTTGTTTGCTGATGATGCTGCGATGTACACGGAGGTATCGAAGTTGAGTGACTGTAGGAGCATACAAGATGACTGAGACAAAATTTATAGTTGGTGTGATGAAAGACAGTTAGCTCAAAACGTAGAAAAAGGTAAGTTAATGCGGATGAGTAGGAAAAACAAACTCGTAATGTTCGGATACAATATTTGTAGCGCTCTCCTCGAAACTGTCACGTCGTCTAAACATCTGCATCTAATATTGCAAAGCCATATAAAAGGGAACGACCGCGTGAGAACTTATTGGGTAAGCGAATGGCCGACTTCGGCTTATAGGGAGAATTTTGGAAAAGTATGGTTCACCTACAAAGGAGACGGCATATAAGACGCTAGCGCCACCTGTTCTTCAGTAGTGTTGGGGTTTTTGGGATCCAAACCAGGAAGATATTAAAGCAATTCAGAACTGGACTGCAAGATCTGTTACCGGTAGGTTCGAACACGACGTAAGTGTTACGGAGATGCTTCGTGAACTCAAATGGGAATTGGAGAAACATTACACAAAAAACTGGGAGAACCGGCGTCTGAAGCTGACTGCCTGAACATTTATGTTGACGCCAACATACTTTTCGCATAAGTACCACGAAGACAACACAAGAAACTACGACTCATACGTAGGCATACAATCTTTTTTCCCCTAGTCTATTTGCGAGAGAAAAAGCAAGGTACAATGTACCCTCCGCCACCCACCGTGCGGTGGCTTGTGGCGTATGTACGTAGATGTAGATGTCTTATCCAGATGAAGCCATACACTGATTACATCCTTTACAGCTGTCAAGCTGCGGGGATGTAGAATCTCGTTTTCACCAGCTTTTCCAAATACACTCCTGGAAATTGAAATAAGAACACCGTGAATTCATTGTCCCAGGAAGGGGAAACTTTATTGACACATTCCTGGGGTCAGATACATCACATGATCACACTGACAGAACCACAGGCACATAGACACAGGCAACAGAGCATGCACAATGTCGGCACTAGTACAGTGTATATCCACCTTTCGCAGCAATGCAGGCTGCTATTCTCCCATGGAGACGATCGTAGAGATGCTGGATGTAGTCCTGTGGAACGGCTTGCCATGCCATTTCCACCTGGCGCCTCAGTTGGACCAGCGTTCGTGCTGGACGTGCAGACCGCGTGAGACGACGCTTCATCCAGTCCCAAACATGCTCAATGGGGGACAGATCCGGAGATCTTGCTGGCCAGGGTAGTTGACTTACACCTTCTAGAGCACGTTGGGTGGCACGGGATACATGCGGACGTGCATTGTCCTGTTGGAACAGCAAGTTCCCTTGCCGGTCTAGGAATGGTAGAACGATGGGTTCGATGACGGTTTGGATGTACCGTGCACTATTCAGTGTCCCCTCGACGATCACCAGTGGTGTACGGCCAGTGTAGGAGATCGCTCCCCACACCATGATGCCGGATGTTGGCCCTGTGTGCCTCGGTCGTATGCAGTCCTGATTGTGGCGCTCACCTGCACGGCGCCAAACATGCATACGACCATCATTGGCACCAAGGCAGAAGCGACTCTCATCGCTGAAGACGACACGTCTCCATTCGTCCCTCCATTCACGCCTGCCGCGACACCACTGGAGGCGGGCTGCACGATGTTGGGGCGTGAGCGGAAGACGGCCTAACGGTGTGCGGGACCGTAGCCCAGCTTCATGGAGACGGTTGCGAATGGTCCTCGCCGATACCCCAGGAGCAACAGTGTCCCTAATTTGCTGGGAAGTGGCGGTGCGGTCCCCTACGGCACTGCGTAGGATCCTACGGTCTTGGCGTGCATCCGTGCGTCGCTGCAGTCCGGTCCCAGGTCGACGGGCACGTGCACCTTCCGCCGACCACTGGCGACAACATCGATGTACTGTGGAGACCTCACGCCCCACGTGTTGAGCAATTCGGCGGTACGTCCACCCGGCCTCCCGCATGCCCACTATACGCCCTCGCTCAAAGTCCGTCAACTGCACATACGGTTCACGTCCACGCTGTCGCGGCATGCTACCAGTGTTAAAGACTGCGATGGAGCTCCGTATGCCACGGCAAACTGGCTGACACTGACGGCGGCGGTGCACAAATGCTGCGCAGCTAGCGCCATTCGACGGCCAACACCGCGGTTCCTGGTGTGTCCGCTGTGCCGTGCGTGTGATCATTGCTTGTACAGCCCTTTCGCAGTGTCCGGAGCAAGTATGGTGGGTCTGACACACCGGTGTCAATGTGTTCTTTTTTCCATTTCCGGGAGTGTAGTTCCACACATTTTCTACAGTAATACGACTGGGTGTTTTACGGGATCGGTCAAGGTGCGGCACGATGCCTGAGTGTCCTACAAAAATAGGAACATGTGTGTCATTTTGGAACACGCGAGTGTCCACTTCATATTCATCATGAAGATGTAAACGAAAGGGCAAGGGACAATCGACAATGTAGAAGTAAACATCCTGGTTCATGTAACCAATATGAGTGGGCCAGAGTCATGGTACGGAAAACACTCCCAAAACATCGCAGAACCACCTCCGACTTGAACTACACGTTCTCATTTAAGAGTTCTTTTCATTGCATACTTGTTGGATGGTCTTTGTAGAGTTTAAATGGTTCAAATGGCTCTGAGCACTATGGGACTTAACTGCTGAGATCATCAGTCCCCTAGAACTTAAAACTACTTAAACCTAACTAACCCAAGGACATCACGCACACCCATGCCCGAGGCAGGATTCGAACCTGCGACCGTAGCAGTCGCGGTTCCACACTGTAGCGCCTAGAACCGCTCGGCCACCTCGGCCGGCATGCAGAGTTTAGTCACTGGTAATATTCAAACGAAAATATCAATGGGTGTCCCACCGGTCTTACTGGATGGGACAAAATGTTTAACTGACTGCTCACTAGGGGATGAAAGAATAGCCATTAGTACACGCATTATTTTGAAAAAAAAAAAATGTAAACAATGTATATGAATATAAAGTTCATCGTGTTTATGCGTGATAAGGCGTAAATAATTTTTTGCACAAATTGTTTTGGTACTTCCTTCAACCTTAGTTGTTGCGCATATTGTACACCGTCTCCTTGTATCTTCGATGGACAAATGGTCACATACATTGTTACCTCTGATGGGCTACCTCTTTCTCCTACGTTGTTTTACGTAAGTTTTTTGTTTGCCATTCGCAATTATTTTTTCAGCAAATGGGACAAGAAACAGCAAGAACTTTACATTCTTTCTGCGGATTTCAGTTAACAGAATCTGTCACACAAGGCTTTAAAAACACTGCAATAGTTAACAAAGAGGTGTAAACAGGTGTTTTCCTCCTCACAAAAACCCAAGTCCTCCCACCCATGAGAACTTTTTCAAACTAAACATGTGTTGGGTTCTGAGAACCAGTGGGAAGACAACCTGTGAGGTCTGGATTAACTTTTATCCGGTTGGCACGAACATTCTCCTCATGGGACACATGCGGATTTTATCACTACAATCGGGCTTCAGAGGCCCGTCTGCGATTTTTTTTATCTCCTCTGTTAGTAACTATACATTTTAATGAAATTTTAGAACTTTTCATAATTAGTTTTGTTACTCATAATTTTGCAGAATAATTATAAAAAACTACCTATTGCTTTGTGTTAAGGTTTTGGTTCACGTTTCCTCCCGCACGGGCCTCGCAAACTCGCGCGGTTAGAAGCAATCTGCTCAGGGTCTTTTAAGTCATTTGCTACTGTTGACTCGCGTCGTTATTCTTTCAGTGTTTAACGGTTCTCCTTGTTATAAGCACATGTTTATTTTGGTGCATTATTTCATAACAGTTGTCTGGTCTACAAACTGAAAATGTTACGGAGGACACAGTTGATAAGGGAATTAATGGAGCAGTCTCCTCGTAGTGAACTTGAATTTTCCAATGATAATGAGGTAGACGTCGCTGAAAACTCAGAACATGATTACGATGAATCCCTTTACGAAGAAGGAAACGAACAATTTAGTGCGAATTCTGTTAAGTGCGACTTATTGTTTTCTCGCAGTAGGAATGAAATATGGGCTTAGTTCCTCAGGGTGTAATTTCTGGTAGGCAGAACGAAAAGAATATATTAAAGGAAGACCAGGGATCTACAATGTGTTCGATTAGGAGCTGTGATAATGAAGAGTCTCGTTTTACGTTGTTCCTTCCGGTACACTTCATTGAGAAAGAGTGTATTTGGGCCAACAACGATGGTCGAATGATTTACTAGGACTGCGTGTATAGATTTGTATGAAATGAAAAGTTCCTTGGTGTTCTAATCTTCACTGGTGCTTACAAGTCAACAAATGAAGGTATCAGTCACCTGTGAAGTGCTGAGAATGGCCGACCACTGTTCGATGAAATTATGTCTAGCAACCGCTTTTGAGGGTGCTTTGAAAATGTAGCACCCCTACGTAAACATATAGGCCAAGTGACAAAATTGAACCAATCTGATAAGTTTGAGATGCGGGAAACTACCTTGAGGAATGTCCAGGATGGTGCAGACTGCGGATGAACAGTTGGACACATTTCCAGGTCGCTGTTCATTTTGACAATACATGGAATCAAAACCTGGTAGGCAGGAGATAGTTCTGCGCAATTTGTGACAGAGCAACAAGCTACTGGAAGAAGTCTGGGCGTAAGACCATTCTCTACTTAGTCCATTATTTGTTGTCAAAATATCATTTTAAAAGTATTTATACCCCAAAAGTGGTTCACGTCAGAAGTAGTCAAAATTTTGACAACACGGGCCTGAGAGGCCCGACTGATAGGTAATGTTATACCGATTTCTGGTAAGTAGTGGATTAAACGCCTCGTTGATCCGTCGATGTACTCTACGCCCTGTATCAGTTGAAAAGAGGCATTGCAGACAAACGTCCAGTCAACTAATGTCCAGTTTTTGTGTTGTTTGCCCCATTGAGGATGTGCAGCCTTTTGTGCCGCTGTGAGTAACGGCCTATTGCGAGGTACCCTGGCCCCTGATCTCCATTGGATGCAGTTCCTTTCGCAATGTTCGTTCGGGAACCGGTGGAGATGAGCCTGCATTCACTGACAGTAGCAATTCCTGCCGGGTTTGGAAGCGATTGTCATTGACAAGGTGTAACACTCGCCTGCGTGTAGCACACCATTCCTCGTAGAGAGACTTTGTTAACACATCAACTTCACTCGCTGTGTGTTCATGGGCACGTCCTAACATGAGTGTTCCTTCCTGACCTCATGTCAGGTCCTCACGTCGATCCGTCTTACTGCGCTGATTCCATACAACGATTGCAAAACACACACACACACACACACACACACACACACACACACCACTTCATTCCATTACTTACTGATCAGTGTGCTCCTACAGGGTGTTGTGTGATGTCCTTAGGTTAGTTGGGTTTAAGTAGTTCTAGGGTACGTTGTCCAAGACGCGACGCACACTAGCGACTGCGACGGGTCGCTACGTGACGTCAGAAGTTGCCTGCTGGCGCATGCGCAGTTCGAGTTTGGGATGCGACGCGCGACTGTTGCGACAGCTGCCGCAGCACTGCACCAGTGAGCAGTGTTGCGACGGAAGTCGCACGACACAAAGACGCACAGCTGCCAGAAAGATATCGAGCCAGTCAAGGAAAACTGAAATGAGCCACTCACAGGATGTGATGCTCTGTGAGCTGGTCTCGCAACATCCTTGCCTTTACGATTTGAAGAACCCTAAATATAGAGACACTATGTTCGGAGACAAAATTTGGGAAGAAATTGGTGCACAGTTGAAACTGGCAGGTGAGTGAAATACATAATATTTTCCCATTAATGCAAATTTTTCAGGCCTGTTATGAAAATCAGTATAATCCATGCAGATGTAGAATTAGAATGATGAAAATGAACTTGAAGGTCAATTTTCGCATTACTCTTTTTTGTGGCGATAAAAATTGAAAACGGCAAGTACATTATAAAATGAACAATCTAAAGTACAACGAGAAAGTTACATTTTACAATACCTTCACTTTGAAAGTAAACGGTAAATTGGTGTCTTGATGGTACCTTCTAGTTGTGAAAAACCACCACCAGATTGTTGTACAGCTTCCTGTAATCAATAGACGTTCGTTTTTGAGGAAGGCGTTTCTCAACAGATTGCGCAAACAGTATGCTGCAATAAGTAATTTGTCACATTCACTTCAATTCATTGGTAGAAGATGGTGCTCAAAAAACTTGTGCCAAAAGTGCACTACTGTTTTACAAGGCCCTTCTGGTCTGACTCAGTTCACAATTGAAATTCGTCTTTTGTAAATCCTGGAGTCATCTTTTGAGTGCAGCTTGGCAAGATTAAATGTTCATGTCATCCATAACGATGTATGCTGTCAGAATATAAGAATATGGAAGTTCATTTGGATGGGAATAAAGATTCAGTCAGGTATGAAAGTTGCCTTAGCTTGTTCCAAAAGTTTCTGCATGGGAGAAACTGACAAATATAATTTGGGGAAATTTTGTGAACAAGCACGGACATTATTTCTTCCACATTTCTGCCAATGTATACTGTAGACGTTCAGAATCAAAATTCTAGAAATGTTTAAGGTGTAACCCTATCTTGTCAAGAACTTGAAACAATGCAATGACGCTAGCGTGCACTTATTGTTAATAAACTTATCTTTCATTGGAATTTTAGGTGAAATGTGCAAAAACAGATGGAGGAATATTCGGGACTCGTATCAGAGAAATAAACGAGAAAGAAAGCTTGGAACAGGTTCAGATGCCTCAGCAAAACCAAGAAAATGGGTTCTGCTTGATCACTTGGCTTCAAGAAACCTACATTTCGTGGCATTTTAAATGAAATTGTCAAGAGCATATGGAGAAATATTAGTAACTCATACCGGAGAAATATGACATAAAATGGTTTCATTAGGTCCAAATGTGTCAGCGAAACAAAACAAATGCATTCTCTATCGTGTGAAGACCACACGATTCTCGCTGCGCGTCGACAGAACTGGCGGCTAGTCGCGACGCTCCCGGAGATATATGAGCCCAAATCTCGGAAACGGAGATCGATATCTTTCTGATCTCAACTTTAAAAATAATTTCGATATGTTAGCTTCTTTTCATCGGCAACGATGTATGACCTATCGTGAACCATACGTAAAGTAGCCAGCGACCACATTTTTCACTGTACACAATTCAAATTTTATGCAGTAGGTTACTTGTAAATTAAGTACCGGAATAACTGTGACGAATATCCGAAAAATAGACACCTCATTATTAAGCTGTGATGTGAAACTGTAAGATACGCAAACATCAATTTTTTGTGCCTTTTACTTTCCTCACAATTAATAGAGAAGTAATATTCAGCGAAAAAAAACACGCAAAACCGAAAGAGATACTTTTCAATTTTTTAAAGTAAAAGGAGAATCTGTATCGAAAAACTAACTCTGGGAGTCGATGTAACTTTGTTGCATTAACATACAGTATTTTTTACAGCAAGAAAATCGGAATTCTTATTTTTCTTATGTATTTGAATCCGCCGCCGCCGACCGGAGCTTGGGAAACAGCGACGACTCCAGTCGTGTTGCGGCCGTGTCGCCGTCTGCCAGGGTGGGAAAAGAGGAGGGGGCAGCGTCGCAGTCGCAGCCAACTGTCGCGTCTTGCACAACGTAACTTAAGTCCTAGGCTAGGGGACTGATGACCTCAGATGTTAAGTCCCATAGTGCTCTGAGCCATTTGAACCATTTGCTCCTATAATGGGGGTGACTAAAATTTTTTCTCGTGAACTTAATATCGCACTACCGTACTCCGTTAGGTACAGTCACATACTCACGGTTACAGAAAGAAATAAACCACCGCTTCTGCAAACCTGTATGTTCTGTGATGCTATAGCATTGTTAGGTTCAGTCACATTAATATGACCATTTGTTAAAGCCTCAATAACCACCTTTCTCAGCACGGACAGCTGCGAGACGTTGAGGAAGAGAATCAATGAAGTTCTGGAAGGCACCGATAGTGATGTGGAGCCACGTCGACTGCAGTGCCGTGGCCAGCTGCGTTGGGTTTTTCGGCTAAGGACCCATGGCGCAAACAGCCCGATCGGGGTGGTCCCATAGATTCTCGACTGGTTTTAATCCGGTGAATCTGATGTCCAGGAAAGTACGGTAAATTCATCCTGGTGCTCTCGAACCGTGCAGGCACAATGCGAGCCGTGTGACAGTTACACTCTCCTGCCGGTAGATGCTGTCGTGCCGAGGAATAACGAGCTCCATGTAGGGGTGGACATGGTCCCCAAGGATAGGTGCATACTTTGATCCACTGTGCCTTCCACAATGAGAGATCATGCAGAGAATGCCAGAAAAACATTCCCCAACGACTGCTGCACGGTATTTGCTTCCCGACATTTCAAGCAGTAACGCCAACAGCCATCTGTCCGATGGAGCGTACATCTATATCATCATACTCCGCAAGCCATCTAATAGTGTGTGGCGGAGGGTACTTTCGGTACCACTATCTGATCCCTCCAACTTGTTCCACTCGCGAATAGTGCTTGGGAAGAATGATTGTCGGTAAGCCTCTGTATTGGCTCTAATTTCTCGAATTTTCTTCTCGTGGTCAACACGCGAGATGTATGTGGGGGGTGGGTGGGGGGTGGGGGTGGGGGGAGTAATATGTTATCTGACTCCTCCAGGAAAGCGCTGTCTAGAAATTTCAATAGTAAATATCTCCATGATGCACAACACCTCTCTTGTAACGTTTGCCAGTGGAGTTCATCTCCGTAACGCTCTCTCGCCAGCTAAACGATCCCGTGACGAAACGCGCCGCTCTTCGTTGGATCTTCTCTGTCTCCTCTATCAGTCCTATCTGACTGGAACAAGTGCCTTATAAGCCTCTTCTTTCGTGGATGAGTTACATTTCCTTAAGATTCTTCCGATGAATCTGAGTCTGGTGTCTTGCTTTTCTGCTTTTCCCACTATCTGTTTTATATGGTCATTCCACTTAAGGTCGATCTGGATAGTTACAGCTCTTTGTCATCAATAGTGTAGCTGCATAATAGTGGATTTCTTTTCCTATATATGCGCAATAAGTTACGTTTATTTACGTTCAGGGTCAACTGCCAGAGTCTGCACCATTCATCAGTTCTCTGCAGGTCGTTCTGCAAATTCTTACTATTTTATGGCGTTGCTACTTTGGTATAAACAACTGCATCATCTGTGAACAGTCTTAAAGAGCAACCGACGCTTTCTACTAGATCATTTATATATATTGTGAACAGCAACGGTCCTACCACACTTCCCTGTGATACTCCGGATATTACCTTTACATCTGTCGATTTAGTTCCGTTAAGAGCGACGTGATGAGTTCTATCCGCAAGATAGTCTTGAATCCAATCGCAGGTCTGCTCCGATACTCCGTAAGCTCGTATTTTTTTCATTAAACGGCAATGCAGGACGGTGTGAATTACCTTACTGAAATCAAGTAAGCACGGCATCAATCTGAGCGCCGTTGTTCACTGCGCTGTGAATCTCATGGAGGAACAGAGCGAGCTGAGTTTCGCAGGATCTCTGTTTGCGGAATCCATGTTGATTTTTATAGAGGAATGTTCCTTTTCCAAGAACGTCATAATTCTTAAAGCGTAATTCATCTGAAGAGGCCAGCAGTCGCCACTCCGTGGGACTGCTGCTGCGATACTAACTTGCAAATTCCAGCCTTCGTCGCCATGAACAGCAGTCAGCCTGGATGTATGAACCAGTTGTCTGCTGTGGAGGCCCATACGCAGCAACGTTCACTGAACGGTCGTCGGACAGACGCTGTTGGTAGCCTCTTTGTTCATCTGGGCGGTCAGTTGTTCAACAGCTGCACGTCTATTCGCCCGTACACATCTTCGCAGCCGTCGTTAACTCCTGTCATCTATGGATAGCGCCATTTCACCATGTACGGTATACTTTAACCAAGGCGGGCCACAAGAAGTTTCGGAAAGCCTCCACTCCTGGCCCGAAAGCCAATGATCATGCACTTTTGGACATGAGGTAAATCGCTCCGCTTCCACTTTACGACGACTGTACTATTTTCCGCCCCCCCCCCCCCCTCCCTATACGCTTGATGTACCCTCCACTGCCAGTGCTGCCACATGCCGTCTATGAGTGATTATTGCACCCTGACGTCGAACTTAGGCAGATGTCACATTAACGTGACTTAAGAGCGTATTTTCTGGGCTCTTGGCAATACACTTCTACAACACAAGAGAGCGATCAATTACAATATCTACAGAAGTGACTCGCTTACTGATGCAATAAACTAGTGGAAGCTCGTGTTTAGTGTAAAAGATTTATGAGTGTGTGTTGCCGGGAGCTCTGCGTACCCGTCTGCAAACCCGAATTACTAGCGAACGGAGGGAAATATGTCCTCCACTCCAGATTTCGAAGCATTACATGCAACTCAATATCGGTACGATGTGGTGCAACTTCTGTATAGTCAACATTTTAGCGGCAGTCAGAAGAAGCTGTGCGTCATAGGGAGCTGCGTAACACTTCCAGTGTAGTACGGAAGGGTACTGCAAACGGTTCCGACGTTTTCAGAGACTATTTTCCAGCATTTGAAATTGTCAGAGTCAACGTACAACGGTAACGTTCTCTGACGTTACTCCAGAGCATATAAAACAACACACACACAACTTTATAAGGTGGTGGTTTTTCTCTCCGATTGTCCTCTGCTCTTAACTCTGTGAAATTTATTTATTTACTTATTTATATTTTTTAAATTTTCATTACATCGGTTGTTGCTCCTGGCAGTCACTCGTGCGCATTTTGCTGTTTCGGCAGATATTTGCAACATCGTTTTTGCCAGTGCAGCTGGAGTCATCCCAAACAAATACTACTCTTCATGTCATTCATGTGACTCGACAAGTATCGACGGAAAGCTTCAGTTTGTTTCCCGTTACAAACCAAAATGTTTAAAGCGATTTTACGTGCCCGTTAGATAGAGCCATCCCAGACCCGTCTAATACGATATTCGTTTTACCGATATGCATTAACAGGGACAGAAGAATACCAAGAATAACCAGTACTTCAGTAGCGACTAACCAGCGCTGGTGTAGGGCGATAGCAGGCAGCATCAGGCCAGGGTGGTGCTGTCACTACTGGAGAACTGGTTATTCTTGGTGTTTTACTGTCCCTATCCTTGTTAACGCTAATTGGTAAAACGAATATCGTACTACACTAATTTGGGACCGGTTACCGAATGGGCACATAAAATTCCACTTTAAAAATACTGTTGTTTGTAACGGCACCAAATCGACGCTTTCCGTCGACAATCGGCCTAGCATGAAAGATGAATTGAGCAGAATTAGGCTGGGCTTAGTCCAGGCACACTATTTAAAAACGTTGTTGCAAATATCCGCCGAAACATCAGAGAAAAAGCGCCTGACAACTCTTACGAGGGCCCGAAAATGTACTCACTCTTATTGTGCATACTTCCTAAATTAATTGACGGAAACGTCTCATTTTTGGTAGTGTAATAGCTATTTGTTCAAGCAGTGAAGTACGGCGCGGGTTGTCTTTAGGGGTTCGATTGGCCCGTTCTTCTTTGACGGCACAGCTACTAGTGAGGTGCACCTAGATAAGATAGACACATCTATTTTACCTGCCATTTGTGTGTTGGATGGAGACAAAAGGTTTCACCTTCAAGAAATTGGTGTCCATCTTACCCCACACTCATGTCGAGGAGCACCTCAACGAAAATCTATCTGCTCAGCGATTAGGCCGAAGAGGTGCTGTCGAGTAGCCACCAAGTTTTCTAGACTTAAAGCATCTGGTTGATTGGTTGATTCGGGGGAGGCGACCTTCATTGGTTGATTCGGGGGAGGGGACCACACAGCGAGGTCATCAGTCCCATCGGGTTAGGGAAGGACGTGGGATGAAGTCGGCCGTGGCCTTTCACAGAAACCATCTCGGTATTTATCTGAAGCGATTTAGGGAAATCACGGTAAACCTAAATCAAGATGGCCGGGCGCGGGTTTGAACCGTCGTCCTCCCGAATGCGAGTCTAGTGTGCTAACCACTGCGACACCTCGCTCGGTTTTAAGCATCTGGACTTTCAGCTATGGGGAACACTAAAGGACTTTGTTTATTGACATAAACCATGCATATTGGATGAGCTTCGAGAATGCATCAAAAAGTTTTCTACAGCGTCGTTTCTTATGCAAACAATGAGTAACTAGCGAGCGAAAAGACTTTCACGTTCTCCAGCATACATCAAACATTTTTTCACTAGCAAGGCAGGGGCCCCACAGCTAAATTACCTTTGTGAATTTTCTCATTAAAAGAAAAGTAGTAATGTGTTAATAGCAGTCTTAACAAATGAATGAACTCTTTTTTGGTAAAGATATCTTTTTGGTGTCTAAGCAAATTATTTTCAATTATTTATATCGTTTCTTTGACAGGTATGTTTGTGTAGAGGTGCCAACTTTGCTGTCTTAGGCATCAGAATGTTCTTTACGCAGTTAATTAGTTCGTAACTGTTCTTAACTGGGTATACACACTCATGTTGAGAAAAAAAACAGAACATCTTTAAAGACATGTGCACTAGTATATTTTGCAGAAATAATTAGCAGCTTGCCGGCCGGAGTGACCAAGCGGTTCTGGGCCATTCAATCTGGAACCGCGCGACCGCTACCGTCGCAGGTTCGAATCCCGCCTCGGGCATGGATGTGTGTGTTGTCCTTAGGTTAGTTAGGTTTAAGTAGTTCTAAGTTCTAGGAGACTGATGACCTCAGTTGTTAAGTCCCATAGCGCTCAGAGCCATTTGAACCAATTAGCAGTTTTGCGTGTGTCCTGTTGCTTAGTAGGCACAGGGTCCACCAAGGGCTCTGGTAACTTGTTTCATGCTTGAGGACATCGACGCGTATACGGCGCAAATGGCGTCCCGTGGTGTAGCCATCCATGCTGCATTCACCTGGTTCCGAAGTTTGACTGTGGTGCTTGGCATTGGGTCAACGCTGCACCCTTCGTTTCACCATATCCCACAGATTTTCGATTGGCGACAGGTCTCGTGATCTGGTGGGCCTGGCTAAAACACGGACGTCCTGTGACAACAATAACGCATGTGTTCGTGCAGAAACTAATGGTCGTGCATTATCTTGCTGAAAATGGCATCTGAGGTGTTGTGCAGAAAGGGTATGGCTACGGATCGCAGGATGTCATTCACGTAAGTCACACTGGGCATAGTGTCCTGGACATGCACCAACTGTAACTTGTGGTTGTACCCAATAGCACCCCATACAATAAGGCCTTCAGCTGGCGCTGCATGCCTTGTGCGAATGAAGTCACTGTGATTCCGCTCCTTCCTGTTTGCGGCGAACCAAAATGCGGCCATCGTTTTCAAACAAACAGAACCTGGATTCGTCCGAAAACACTTGCTGATGCCATTCCTGTCCCCAGTGACGTCGTTCCATACACCACTGCCATCTAGCATGTCTCTGCACATTCATCAAAGGTACGCAGGGAAGTTGACGACGCGCACGTAACCCTTGTCGTAATAAACGGCGTCGGACGGTTACCACTGACAGTGTACGTTGTGTTACAATATTTCACTGTTGTGCCAGAGTCGAGGGGGACGCAGATTTGCCTGCAACGTCATTCGGGTAAGGTGTCGATCTTCTCGGGGGGTGGTCTGGGTGGTGCGACCTGACCCATCCCGTCGTCTTCGACGGCCTTCCGTGAACCATTCTGCAGACACCCATTGCACTGCCGAAACAGTTCGTCCTACACGAGCAGCAGTTTCCCGGATGGCTGTATCACATTCTCTCATGCCAATACTGGCCCTCTTTCAAACTCACTGATTTGACGATACGGTTCTCGCACACGTCTGCGAGGCATCCTGCACGTCTGCTCAAGTCACACTGATCCCATAACGGGAGCCGCAGGCACATTTTACCGGTAGGTGGTGTTACACCGCGATATCGATGTTGATCTCGAACTCACCGGCTGACATCGTTCAAATGCTAACCTGCAGAACATACTAATGTACAGGTCCTGTGATTATGAATGTGGTATCTCTAGTCGTTCAAAGAGTTTTTTTTCTGAACATGAGTGTAACTTCAAATTGCTATGTGGTGCGAGGAATCTGATACAGTTTTCTGCTGATTTTGTAAGATGGACTGCTCTGACAAGTTACAATATGCCATACCGGGCAACTTTAATTTCCAATATATACGCACACGCTCAAGTAGGCCATATGGCGAATACTGTGCTCCATCAGACCATCAACGAAGTTAAAAATGTGTGTGTTATGCATGCAAATGCAAAATACGGAGCAACAAGTTACAGAATAAAAGGACATCTAACTATTAATTAAATATTAATGTACAACTTGGGAAAGATATTGGCTAAAGAAATTATTATGTACAGGGCACCTTTAGCGTTATATGTGCAGTCGAAAAAATCGTACTACTGATAAAGATATAAAATGTATTACACCTACTAAAGATCGGTGAAAAGCCGAAATACATCTTAGGGCATATATCAAATTATATAAAAAGTGGCTAGTGCTGTATTTCACCACAGCCACAGAGCGCGGCCACAATCATCATGCATAAATTAATTTTGACACTACTTCGCCAAATACTGGCTAAACCACAGCAACAGAGTGCAGCCACCATCACCATGGGTAAAGCGATGTTAACATTATCTCGCCAAGTAGTAAGTGTTTTATACAAGTTCAGAAAGTGTGTGAAAACAGTTATTGCCCAAAGGTTCATTAAAAACTACGAGAAAGTGATTCCGAAATATATCAAAGTGAAATCACAGTTACGCAAATCAGTAAAATTGCTAAACAAATAGATTTTATGATTCCAATCAGACATTAAAGAACAGTAGAAAAGAAAATAATTTGAACCAATAGTTTTATACAATAATCAGTTTACACTACACAATCAAGCCAAGACCTACATAAAAATATTACAGACCTAACTGTAGTCACTACAACAGCCTGTGACACAGCCAAATTAAGCTAGATTGACCAGATTGTCACAGGCCACAAAGAGAACAAATTCATCACTAAAGAAACAGAAAAAAATAGTAAGAACTAGAAAGATACCGGCCATGTAGTACTCAACAATTAATTTAAACTGAGTAATAATAATGCTTTAATAGTCAAATCAGATAAAGTAAACTCTACATGTGAACCACAAGGAATGGTCAAAATTCGCGGATATGACAGGAAAGATCATTCGAAGCGATAAAAATGTACTAAACATGTACTTTAAAAGTCATACCTTAAGAGCTACGAGCGCTTGTACTGTAAGAGAGACGTGCTTCACAGTATCGAAGATGAAGTGCCGGCATCTCTTAAGGTATGCGTTTTAGAGCCCATGTTTAGTACATTTTTTCGCTTCCTGTCATATCCATGAATAATGACTACTCCTGGCACACCCTGCATAATTGTAATGTACCATAGTGAACGTGTCAGAAAAATCAAAGAATTCTTCAACAACATAATAATACAAATGGAGTCCGTTCCCTCTTCCACACTGTTGTGTAAACCTAAAAATCTGATGCTGACGACTGACTTCTTAACTGCAACAAACATACATGACTGCATCGTGTTTACTGGTTGTGTCCAAAATCCACAAACCGAGAGCTTAATGTGGATCTCTGGGAGAATCGTCTGAAATACGATCTTTTGGGTCTATTCGTCGAGAGCTTTAGCATACGGAAGTCTACGCTATAATGCGTACCCTATTGCACTGAAAAAAGTAATTACACAGTACTTCAGGCGCACGCCACGCCGATTGACACTCATTTGTTTTTCTGAGCCCGCTCTTTTACTCTGTGAAACGCACATTCTCTGTGTTTTTCAACGCTCGCCGGCGGTCGAACTCTGTTATAAATCGCAGCGCAACATCAACAGTACTTCAGGAGCAGCTTAGAGTCCAGGCACGGAGTACGTATAACAACACAGCTCGTAGCATCTGGAGAAGAGGACTGGGTATCGTGCAGAAAAAATGTAATCAACAAGTCGGATTAACTCCTAAGAGCACACTATTAATCAAGCATGCTGAGAGAACCCTAGAGACTGCGTGCAATCTACTAAACCGTATGATTTCGTTTAATGTTTTAGCGATAAATCCATATCTGACGCGATAATACACTAGCATATTCTCAGCAGTACTACGGTGGGGTGAATAGAGTACAAGAATGATTCTTACGGTATCGTTTGCTGCCAGACCCCGACTGGTGGGTCAAATGTTTAATATGGAACATATTTACTTCCTTCACACCCAGTTACGTCTTATCTTCGCAAAGGTCGAGAGTTGTGCCTTCTGTGTGTCCCCTCTCTCTCTCTCTCTCTCTCTCTCTCTCTCTCTCTCTCTCTCTCTCCCTGTGTGTGTGTGTGTGTGTGTGTGTGTGTGTGTGTGTGTCGTTTGCTGATGAGAGAAGGGAGAGGGTGAAACGAGGAGCTGATAAACAAGCTGTTCTTATCGAAAGAGGGTTCCCATATGACGGTCGGATCACCATTAAAAGTGTCACATCACCTCACTTCATGAGACAGTGGAGTCTGAAATTACATCCAAGACATTGACACTAAGTCTAGCGATCAGGAACAAAGCACTACCGCTATCTTTCTTGACCCTCAAGGGCACATAAATCTGCCCCCGGTAGCTGAGTGGTCAGCGCGACAGAATGTCAACCCTAAGGGCCCGGGTTCGATTCCCGCCTGGGTCGGAGATTTTCTCCGCTGAGGGACTGGGTGTTGTATTGTCCTAATCATCATCATCATCATCATCATCATCATCATCATCATCATCATCGTCCCCCCCATCGACGCGCAAGTCGCCAAAGTGGCATCAAATCTTCAGACTTGCACCCGGAAAACGGTCTACCCGACGGGAGGCCCTAGTCACACGACGTTTATTTATTTATTTTACAGGCACTTAATAGCAGTAAATCAAGATTCGAACGGGTTATTTCAGGATCGAATCCAACGCACGCACAGACGTGCGTTAGCGATGTCTGTTACGTAGGGCGCGTTCTGAACAGAGTGAGGCTGCACTATGCTTAAAATACTCGATTAGCAACATTATGGAGGAGCACTGTTATCCAGACTTATCTTTCCGTGGATTCTCTACATCACTTAAGCGAATCCTTAAATGGTTCGTTCGAAAGGTCACGGTAGATTTATTTCGCATCTTTTTCAATCCGATCTTGTTCTCTGTCCCTAATGACGTAACAGATTGGACAGAAACCCTTATCTTCCTTTTTTCCTTTTACGGGTGTGATAATCTGGTGCGAGGTTTCTGCTGGTGCCTCGAAATGGAGACAAAGATGCTGAACATAGCAGACTCTCAATTTTGTTGTTACTGCAGTAATAGTATTTACGATACGTGGCCTAAGGCGAAGAAAACCACGTCATCTAACGTACTGTGGTGCGCGACACAGATCGCGACTGTAATACTGTGTAACATAGAAACAACGCAGTAAGACATTTTCCCAACATCCAGGTATTGTGCATGTGCGTTAAGCGGGCGCGTTCGTGTTGAGCAGGTTTGCTGCAAGTACTCACCCAGACAGCATTACTTGTCCCGGCGCTGCACGCACAGAATCGTGCGCCACGACTGCCTCTCTATACGGAAGGACACGCGTCACGAGTCGATCGCCACTCCCACGAGTTACATTTCATTGTGTGTAAAGCTGTCCGCCCACCGTCCTATCTTATTCATCACATCGCTCCAGGCATTACTACCGCCGGTATACCGAATGTGATACTCCTTTCAACCCTCTTGCGTACTATACTCATTTGTCTTCGTACTCCACCTTTGCACCATGAGATTCGGTCTGCTCCGGGCTAATTTACTATTGAGCACATTATTTGCCGCACCATTGCAAGGAGACAGACAAGCATGCCAAAGTAGTGAATAGATTTAACTAAAATGCTGAACGCCACTAAATTACAGACGTATGTACAACATGTTGCTTACTACAAATAAGATATTAATTGGTCCCACTACAGCAGGAGCGATAGCAAGGCTATAAATACTGGAATAGTTAAACTTTATTAATAAATGATATTTTTTATCTACAACTTTAATCTGCTCAAAATTTATTCTTAGAATGGTGTTCAGAATTAGCCCATCAATTTGTTAAACCCTTGAATTTACAACAGATTATATATAAAAGTAACATATTCAGAACTACTAAGGATTTAGCGTATCTCTCATTTGTTAACAAATTCTCTGCCCATAAAGAAACTGCTTCCCGAGATCGCAGCAGCAATCCCATGAGAGTGTCATGAAATCATTCTAGTCAAAGCGTTGGGACACAAGGCAATTATTCAAGTGCATGAAAAGGTGGAAATCATTTGAAGGCAAGTCCAGGATAAGGGGAAATGTTCAAACACGCCCAATTCGGTATGACATAAATTATTCTTATGATATGTGGGCCAAAATGATCGACAAACTAAGACACAAAAGGTGTGTTCATCTTAAATAGCGTCCGAATTGAAGCTGCCAGCGACCGTTGGACGGGTTAGAAAAATTTTTGTAGTAGGCGAAAACCTTGCAAAAAACAGCAGTGTCTGTGTTATTAACAAATACACTATGAGATCAAAAGTATCCGGACACCTGGCTGAAAATGACTTACAAGTTCGTGGCACCCTTCATCGGTAATGCAGGAATTCAATACGGTGTTGGCCCACCCTTAGCCTTGGTGACAGCTTCCACTCTCGCAGGCATACGTTCAATCAGGTGCTGGACGGTTTCCTGGGGAATGGCAGCCCATTCTTCACGGATTGCTGCACTGAGGAGAGGTATCAATCTTCAATTTTTTGGTCCTGTCCTCCTCAGTTGCGCGTAATACTACGGTATGTTGATGATTTTCACTTATGGACCGTCTAACAGCAACTGAATAAAACACAATTTTAGTGCCATACGCGTTTCGCCTTTATTTTCTGCAAGGCATTATCAGTGGCAGGTTGCGTAGACAGTTTCTTATATATTACGCTCCTGTTGCATTTTTGGTCTTGTTCTTCTTCCTATGAGCGCCAATTTGCTGTTTTTTCTGCATTCCACAGCACTATGCACTGAACGCTTTTTTTAATGCAATTGCCAATTTGCTGTTTTTTCTGCATTCCACAGCACTATGCACTGAACGCTTTTTTTAATGCAATTGCATTATAGCACTATGCACTGAACGCTTTTTTTAATGCAATTGCATTAAAAAAAGCGTTCAGTGCATAGTGCTGTGGAATGCAGAAAAAACAGCAAATTGGCGCTCATAGGAAGAAGAACAAGACCAAAAATGCAACAGGAGCGTAATATATAAGAAACTGTCTACGCAACCTGCCACTGATGATGCCTTGCAGAAAATAAAGGCGAAACGCGTATGGCACTAAAATTGTGTTTTATTCAGTTGCTGTTAGACGGTCCATAAGTGAAAATCATCAACATACCGTAGAGGTATCAATGTCGGTTGGCGAGGCCTGGCACTAAGTCGGCGTTCCAAAACATCCCAAAGGTGTTCTGTAGGATTCAGGTCAGGACTCTGTGCAGGCCAGTCCATTACAGGGATGATACTGTCGAGTAACCACTCCGCCACAGGCCGTGCATTGCGAACTGATTCTCAATCGCGTTGAAAGATGCAATCGCATCCCGGAATTGCTCTTCAACAGTGGGAAGCAAGATAGTACTTAAAACATTAATGTACCTCTGTGCTGTGATAGTGCCACGCAAAACAACAAGAGGTAGAAGCACCCTCCATGAAAAACAGGACCACACGATGAAACCACCGCCTCCGAATTTCACTGTTGGCACTATACACGCTGGCAGATGGCGTTCACCGGGCATTCGCCATTCCCACACCCTGCCATCGGATCGCCACATTGTATACCGTGATTCGTCACTCCATACAATGTTTTTCCATGTTCAATCGTCCAATATTTACGCTTCTTACACCAAGCGAGGCGTCGTTTGGCATTTCCCGGCGTGATGTGTGGCTTATGAGCAGCCGGTCCACCATGAAATCCAAGTTTTCTCACCTCCCGCCTGACTGTCATAGTGCTTGCAATGGATCCTGATGCAATTTGAAATTCCCGTGTGATGGTCTGAATAGATGTCTGCCTATTACCCATTACGACCCTCTTCAACTGTCGGCGCTGTCTGTGAGTCAACAGACGAGGTCGGCCTGTAAGCTTTTGTGCTGTACGTGTCCTTTTCCACTTCACTATCATATCGGATACAGTGGACCTAGTACAGTTTGGGGAGTGTGGAAATCTCGTGTACATATGTATGACAAGTGAAACCCAACCACCTGACCACGTTCGAAGTCCATGAGTTCCGCGGAGTGCTCCATTCTGCTCTCTCACGATGTCTAAGGACTACTGAGGTCGCTGATATGGAATAACTGGCAGTAGGCGGCAGCACAATGCATTTAATATGAAAAACATATGTTTCTGGGGGTGTCCGGATACTTTTGATCACGTAATGTACAATGCAATGTGAGGAGCACTGCATTGTAATTCTTAATAATACAGGCACTCCAATTTCGTATTCATTCGCCAATACCAGGCCCCTGACAATAAATATGTCCTTCCTATATGGGAATACAGGTAACGTGTAAGTGTATGTTGTGACACATGAACAGCGACATATGGGAGTTAGGGTCTGGCCGTAATTAGCGGGCAGAATGACGAGGCGGTTAAAGCGGGAAATCCGGGCTGGAGTTCGGGTCCGGCACAAATTTTCATTGTCACTCCAATATACAGCCGATGGTGGTTCACATTCGCAACTGCAAATACACTTCCTAAAACGCTGCATTTTAGTTAACTTCCGCGCTAACCATACCTCAATGATGCTCATGAGAACGCCAGGATGGGTTGCTCTGAAGCGAGGTGCGATGACGTCATTTTCAGTGTCGAGGGCAAGTTTAACTGGGACGAACAGAATCAGTTTTAGTACTACTTACAAGATTTTCCTTTGGTGGACATAGTTCACACCAGCAGAAATAATCGGACAAATGCATACCACGACGACTTAATGATTTTTTTGCAAAGATACACTGGAACCACAGCTGATTCGAGTGTATGAAGAATTTGGCGATAGTCTAGTTTTCCAGTTTTGTAGCATTGCCATTCACGTGTAGATGAATACGAATAATGCCTCGACAGAAGGAAATCCAACTTAAGAGAATAAAGCTCGATGGAAGGAATTAAAATTAAGTTTTACCGTCGTGTAGACAACGAGGTCATTAGAACGACTTCAAGTACGGATTGGGGAAGGGCAGGGAAGGAAACCAACTGTGACCTGTTCAAACATCACACGTAATAACTACGATAACCGTACATAAGGTGCTGACCTCAAGAGATTAACGGAAACCACGGAAAACGTAGCGCTGGATAGTCGGACAGAGGTTTGGACCACCACCCCCCAAATGTGAGTACAGTGCCTTACCACTGTGCAGCCTATTTATGTGAGGCAGCTCGAAGTACCGATTCAAAACCCAGTTGCGTATCTAAGGGATTCTGGCATGGCGTATATGACGCAATTGACAGTAATCTAAAATTCTGTCTCAATTGAAAACTTCTATTCGGAAAGAGCAGGGTGAGTTTTCAGTGGATAACTAACATCCCCATCCAATCAACGGCGTAGAGTATCTCCACTGATACAACCGAAGTTCTAGTAAATACTAGAACTCTAGCGTGAAGTTTTTAGTTTTTCTTCTTCTTGTACTACATAGTACTGCCTTCACAACAGTTTACACTTTGTTCGTTACCATCTCATATTCTAACACGAGCAATATCAATATATACGAAGTGACATATTTCCAGGAACACTATGTAATATTTGACAACTGCGATATACAAACAAACCATCTTGGCCGTGATCCATTGCCTTTATATTAATTCCTCTACAATGTACTAATTCTGCTACAACATTTTATCGTTGTTATCCATATCGTTCTTATCTAGTTTACGAATGAATACGATAACCAACTGCCTAATAGCAGCTCAAGCTCTACCTTTTTTTTTTTAAACAAAGAGAAAAACTGACCTCGACCATCTCTACTGATGAATATAAAATCACAGCAGAAAAGTCAGGCTGTGCTATTTGTGCCCTTAATCTCGTCAAAAAGAACAGCATAAAATTCTACAATCTGTTTCCTTATTCAGTGCGTTTCAGCTGTCCCTACCGACGTCGTTTTATGCGACCCACCAAGTTATATCTAGCCTTCATAAGCACGCACGATGTTTTCATATTCCATCGCTCGCTACGTAAACTACTACTACTATTATAGAAAAAAATGAACAGGACCTTTTCGTAGGAAATATAATGTAGTTAAATTTTGATCTGAGATAAGTTTCCACAGAAGGCCAAGGTTTTCGAGTTATTCAAGGAAAACGTGCAAAAGTGACCTTCAAACGCACCTCCAACCCACTCTCACACGTCACCAATCAGGATTTTTAGCATGTTGTTCGTGGCACTCCCTCCTCCCACTGTACAAAAATTTCTGATTATAGGAATTATAACCAATATTTGATCGTTTTTGGTCTCTATTGATTGGGCCATGACGCCAACAAGATAGTCGGCTATTTCGTTAACATTATTAATTTAAAAGTGCACGCGATGGTAATGAAGGAGAAACGGCTTTAGTAAACGTTGCTCTGTAAATAGTTACGTTGACAGTTCGATCCAAACTTAACCCTTACAAGCATAGTAATTTCGTAGTCCAAAGACCTGATGAACACAACGATGCAATTTTTTATTTTCTGCTGTTAAAATTCACAAAATTGTTAGACAAAATTTACACACACGTCAACTTCATAATTTATAAGTGCTGGACTAAGCCGCTGGCGTAATCAGGCCAATCAATGAAGGTCAAATGTGGGAAATAATTCGTGCCGTCGCAAATTTTTGTACAGTGGTAGGAGGGAGTGTCATAAATAACATAATAAAAATCCTGAACGGTGGAGGCTGACTGTGGGGGTGCATCTTAAGATCACTTTCGTACCTTTTTTCTTGAATAACTCTACAACTACGGCCTCCAGCGTAAACGTAACCCAGTGCAAAATTTAACTACAATAATACCCTTTTTTCTGTACGACTATAAGTTTGCGCTTAGCGAGCAAGGGAATATGAAAACGTCGCGCGTGGTTTTTGAAGGCCGGATATAACATTGCGGATTTCATAAGGCGTCATCGGTAGTGGCAGTTTTATCACCCTGCTTACTGTCGAAACAACTCCAATAGTGAAAGCATAAGGCCTACAGTACTGGAAAGTTTAATGTATATTTCCCCATCGACATAAAACGTATACTAGGAGACTCCAGGTCTGAGATGTACAGACCACCTGCTGTATATGTATTAGAAAGCGACACTCATCTTATTAAAATTGGTAGTTATACTATTTTATTTTTTAAAAGGTTTCGTTTAACCAATAAAATTGGCTGATGTTCCATTACTATAACATTATTGTAGTACAATATTTTTTTTATAAGTGTTTTTCAAATATTGTTTATCTGAAATCGTTACAGGCCCGAAGTGTGTTGCCTAATGTATATTTACGATGGTTATTAAAACGATGTTTCTTCTTTGTTATAAATAACTGCTGCTCATTCTGTACCAAAATTGGTTCTGTTCATTGTAATACCCTAGTCAAGCTGCTATTAAGTCGAAACAAATTACAGTTCCTAAGTAGCAACATACGAGAAAAGGTAACGCTACCAATTTCAAACGTGGCGGTACAGCGAAAGGGCAGTTTTCTGGCCTCCGCCCAGATTTGCCAGCAGAGTGCTCCTTAAAATCTGGCGGTTCTTTATTTGCGGTGGGCAGACGGCCCCGTTCTGGCGATAGCGTCAAGGCATGCCAGGCGGCGTCTGGCCGGCGCTGGCGCTCATGTAAATCCAGACATTGGGCGTGTCCTGCCTGTATTTATAGGAACAGCCCGGACTCGAGCGAGGCCTTCAGGCGCCTCCGCGGAACGGTGGCAGGCTTACCGCCACGCCGTGCTTCTAATTGTACTGCGGCATTTCCCCGCTGTCGCGACAGTCCAGCTACGGCCACCCGCAGATTTTCCCTTGCCCCGATGATCCCCTCCAAACAAATTCCTAACTAGTAGAATGTGCTCCCGCCCCCCCCCCCCCCCCCCCAAAAAAAATACAGTAAACAGCTTTCCCCAACAGCATTCAGTCCAGCGTACGCACCAAAGAACTTTACACTCTCCATGTGCCCACTGATCCTCCTCTAGGTAAGGAATGAAAGATACGTATAAGTGCAGTTACAACATATCAAAAAGTTACTATCGAAACGCGTTCCCTTCTTCAGTTGTGATCCACACGCAGCTGTGTTCACTTTGAGGCAAGGCAGTTGCGTGCAGCTTTTACAGCCAGTGAAATCTTCGTAGTCAGATATAATCTGATTCGAATCTGAAGCGCGAAACTTTACAGAGCACGAAAAGTTCGCCCATTTCAAGAAAAAAACGTGACTACTTCCCTAAATAAAATTAGGAAGAGATTTTCGACCTGCCCAAAATGTTAAAATTATCTATAACTTACACGAATTTACGTGGCTTTTATAGGAGTCAAATTTCATACTTAGTACGAGTCAATTTCTAACCAAATAGTAAAAATTATTTCTTTAGCTTACAGATAGCAAAGCGCAGTGTAATCTGCAACTTCGGAAAGCTCTGTTGGCTTTCGAAGTTCTTAGAATCATCAACGGAAAAAGCATTTATTGAACTCAATAGTTTTCGACGTGTTTTTTGGTAAGTTCGAAACTATTTCCAGGACTTGAAAATTTCCACTCTTTTCCGAAAAATTAAACTCACTCCTGCCCTGGACAAAAAATTATGATTATTTACATAGTTAAAGTGGGAATGTAAATCTATATCACATGTAAATTTTATATTTTTCGTATGATATTTATAGGAGACAGACTTCAAAGGGATTTTGTCGCCATGGAGAGTGGAACGCAGAGGTGGCCGACTGCAGACAGTACGTGTCGCGGCTACGTCGCAACTTTGGATGTTAACTCGTTCAGATCAGATTACAGTTATTCGGGTAAAGTAATCCTTAACAAAAATTAGGCAGTTTTCTCCGCCCTGTCCAGTTCCGAGATCGCTAAGTTTTACGTTGAATCAAAATCATATCGTGGGCTGACATTCTCAGCGTACCCAAAAGAAATAACGCGGGAAGACCACGCAATGAAATGAAGTCCCATGCTTCTTTACAGAGCGTAGGGGAACGATGCGGGAGACCCGCACCGCCTTACTGGGCAAGGTCCTAATGGAGGTGGTTTGCCGTTGCCTTCCTCCGACCGTAATGGGAATGAATGATGATGATGATGAAGACGACACCCAGTCATCTCGAGACAGGAAAAATTCCTGACCCCGCCGGGAATCGAACCCGGGACCCCGTGCTCAGGAAGCGAGAACGCTACCGCGAGACCACGAGGGGCGGACAAGACCACGCACAACTGTCATATAAATACGACCTGAAATTTAAATTAGTGAGAAATTACTTCTTCGGTTTTTTAACGAATTCACAAATATCTCTCTCCCTCCCACCCCCCCTCACGCTTTTTATTTTTTATGGTGTTCCGTAAAGATACTACACTGAGACACAAATGGGAGGCTCCCAGTTTATATTCTATTAATGATCTCTTAATGTTCTGTGACTGAAAGCGTCTTAGACGAGTTGGTGCAGAATAACGTCACTACAGGTGGATATCGATAGTTATACTAAAATCCAGCTCTGCTTATCCGCGATTACTGTTGATAATTACGTGTTTCTAATCTTTTGCGCTTTCTAACCACGTGAGCACAATGTCTATTTTTTGTGGAGGTCGATAAACGCCTTTTTTCCCTCTATATCCTTCCTTGGCAGCTCTACTGGTAGCGTTCTGTTTCATAAAACAATGCGGCATTATTCTGCTACTATACGTGTTCCATCATACGTATATGATACGCTAAGAGCTACGAGCAATTTTTCATCTTCGATACTGTGAAACAAATCTCTTCTACTGCAAGTTCTCTGCTTTCCATATTTTGGAAACTGGTAGTATGGGCCAAAACAGGAAATAAAAGTCCAGTAAACATGTGCTCTAAAATGCATTCCTTAAGAGCTATGAGCACTTTTTCATCTTTGATACTTTGAAACAACTCTTCTAATGATCAAGTGCTCGTAACTTTTAAGGTATGCGTTTTAGAGAACATGCTTGCTGGACATTTTTTTCTTATTTTGGTCCGTACCACCACTTCCTAAAATATGGAAAGCAAAGAACTTTATTTCACAGTGTCGAAGATGAAAAATTGCTCGTAGTTCGTAAGGTATTAATTTTCGACTCAATGTTTACTGAGACTTTTTTGCTTCTAGTATCGTGTACTTTCAACTGTATGCGTTTATGCCATTAAGTATGATACACCCTATATATACCTGAAGGTCGCAGCCGATATAAGAATGATGGAACACGTACAACAGCAGAATTTAGAACAGTGGTGTGACAATAGAAATATATCTATTATTGTCACGCCGCTGTTCTAAATTTAATGTCACCGGGGACAATTTTTTTGGCACTGCATTGGCATAAGAGTTTAACCGTAAATAGCGATGTGTCATTTTGCGTGCAAGATTTATTTCAAATGGCTCTAAGCACTATGGGACTTAACTTCTGTGGTCATCAGTTCCCTAGAACTTAGAACTACTTAAACCTAAGGAGATCACACACATCCATTCCCGAGGCAGGATTCGAACCTCCGACCGTAGCAGTCGCACGGTTCCAGACTGTAGCGGCTAGAACCGGTCGGCCACCCCACCGGCCAAGATTTATTTCCATTTAAGTTTTAGTTACCATCTAGTAGTGTAAATTTCCCTCATTCGTAATTCATACGATATTTCCGTCCTGAAAAAACAATTTGCAAAATAGCGTAAACGAGATCTAACTAACGATTCTTACTCGCTTCGTTCTAGCATGAGGCAATGTGGTGGTGTGAGTGTTAACGCTGCTTTCTTGTACTTATGGAAGTTCAGAATTTTCCAAGTTTCTTTCTACTAATCCCGGTTATATGCTTCCTTCTTTATGAGTGAGGATTTATATACAGAACTACATGCACTTTGAAATAATTAGGTGTGGCAAATGGTGTCATCTGGAAAGCATGGCTTATTTCGTCTGTTTAGGTAGTAGGTATCTGTTTACTAGCATTAAAGGCGTACTTGAAGCCGTATGCCGTCAAACACGCCCCGCTGGTGTGAAATTTCAGAGTTTCGGTGATACGATATTTACGTCAGAAATTTCAATACAAGAAATGACGTCCAAAAAACAGTTCTCACTGCCTGAAGAAGGTAAGATTATAACTCACCAAAAAGAAGGATTCGGCTAAAAAGAACCACTCACGATGGAAGTACTGGCAAAGCTTTAGAATATACTGAGAGTCCATATGTAACATTACTGGAACATGAACAGTGTAGATCGAAAAATAATATCCAAAACATGAACTAACAACGAAGTGATCGAAATCCGGCGAGTCCAGAAGCTATGGAAGTAGAACATCAATTCGCTGTATATATAGCCTCGTAGCGAATGATCGAACTAGATACGAAATGATTTGAAATATGAAGGTGGGAGCGAAGAATTTGGACTTAATCGATGTCTTGGTAGCATCGAAGAATAAATGGTACGGGTTTAAAGACACATTATATCCGGGTTAATGCGGTGAAGTATAATGTCACGAAACTTTTGCTCATCCAGCCTTGTAACGATGCATAGCATTTACACAAAAAGATAACGCATTTGACGCTGTCTTTTAAGAGATATGTGTATGTCTATCTGCTTCAGTTCCTTCGTACTATCAACATTAACTTTAAACCCCCCCCCCATCTCTCTCCCCCCTCTCCCCCTCCCATTTCGATTGAGCAATGAGTCACACAAATTTGAAGGCTGTAAATTCAACTAAATACTTAGGGATTACAATTACATTATTTGTAAATTGTAACGATCACATGGCTAATGTTGTGGGTAGAACAAACCAAAGACTGGGTTTCATTGGCAGAACACTTAGAAGATTCAACAGGTCTACTAAAGAGACTGCTTACACCACAATTGTACGCCCGATTCTGGAGTACTGCTGTGCGGTGTGGGATCCGCATCAGGTGGGTCTGACGGATGACATCGAAAAAATTCAAAGAAGGGCGGCTCGTTTTGCACTATCGAGAAATAGGGGAGATAGTGCCACAGACATGATACGTGGAGTAGCAATCAATAAAACAAAGGCGTTTTTCGTTGTGTCAGGATATTGTCATGAAATTTCAATCACCAGTTTTCACCTCCGATTGCGAAAACATTCTGTTGGCACCCACCTACATAGGGAGAAATGATCATCACGATACAATAAGAGAAACCAGGTCTCGCGCAGAAAAAATTGAATGCTCGTTTTTCCCGTGCGCCGTTCGAGAGTGGAATGGTAGAGAGAGAGCTCGAAGGTGGGTCATTGAACACTGCCAGGCACTTTATTGTGAATAGCAGAGCAATCGAGTAGATGTAGACGTAGATGAAGGTCGTTTTTCTGCTCGTAGTCCTCTTTATCTGTATTAACTTTTACCGCACTAGACTTAAATTTAAAGCTTAAGTACTTCTGTTTTGATTACTTAGACTGCTATCACGTTGTTCTTCCCGTGGAATTTTGTTAGTGTGAGGTACAAGTACACTTTACTCGTTATTGCTTAATTGGGGCAGGTCCATTCCCTGTTTAGTAACGCTTGATTTTTCCGTAGAATTTTATGTTACTTTTGTTCATCTCATAAAAAGCGTGATTCAGAGTCTGCAGTGTGGCAAGATTTGGACTCACGTCGTAGTATAACGTCAAGTCACACCACCGGCAATTGTTCCAGTGTGCCTCACTTCAGCGCTACCTAATATGCTCTCTCTCTTTACTCGAAGCTACAACAACAATGCAACGGAGTTTTCGTACCGCATGTGGTGGAGATTTTCCCATTATGTCTACCATATACGAGTGGCGTAAGTGTTCCATATACCTCAAAACTCCTATGCCGTGCAAAAAGCACAACAAATATGTTAAGAGACTTACAAAATGAACTGGCATAATTTTTAACTTGGCGTTCTATGTCCGACAACAGCGGATGCACTGAAAAAACTTTTCCGTCTTAAAACTTACCGACTTTCGACGATACCACAACAAATTCTGGATTATGTTAGTGACTGAAAATTTACAGCTCAGTGGACAAGTCTCATGGCGCCTACTTTAGCCTAGCCTGACACATATTTCTTCTTTTACGGATATATCAAAAATAAGGAAGTTTCTAAAACTTCTGCGACCCACGACATCTGACATACCGAACAGGGTTTGGCAAGGAAACAAATTCAAAAGAGGTCCCGTATCAAACCTTCAAAACCAAAATTGTAAAAACAATGTATATTGCTACAGAATGACTCCAGAAACAGCTCCTTGGGTAGTCACAACAAATTTATATCTAACTGAAAAATTTGTTAAGTTTGTACTGAAGCGTCCCAGGTCACTCACGACATGAACCACATGCTTCACACGTTAACGAGGAGGTGGCTGGGGTTGTGGCTGGTAATGAGTAGACCACGGATTTTTAGGTCCTAAATGAATAGACCACGGATTTTTAGGTCCTAAAAAACTGTGTTTTAGGCATCTAAAATAGGCTCCTTCAGTAGTTCATTTAGGCTATATAAAACCTAAAATTGGCTCTAATAAAAATGATGCAGATAAAATAAAAATAAATTAAAATACACAGTGTTGGCAGTATGAACATCTTATTACTCATTAAAAGAAGGAGAATGAATATTTACACAGTTACAGAGCACAGCAATCTACAACATTAATGTTGAACATAACTCCAAATATTTGAGTTCCTGCAAGATGAAGATCTCCGTAAAAAAGATGTGGCAATGGTTTAATTAATACATGCGTAGTTTCACACTTTCTGACCATAGTTGGCTTCACAATAAATAACCAAAATCTTTTCTAGGTTTTCTAGTGAAAAACTGTGGCGCTGAAAAAGAACGTTCTACATCAACAGGTGTGACAGGGGCGTACTTTCATTTTCAGCACATGTTGTACAGGAAAGCTGCAGTCAGGAGTGCTGGATTTTCCACTAAGTATGTCGGCAGCTGCACACAACTCCTTCAGGCCAGTGTTCTTCTGCAAAACCGTTTGCATTTTTGCCCGTACTTTTTCCCCTACTTCACGTGGCGCTTCATTAATTTTCATTTTGACTTCTTCAAGCAAAGAAATATGTCGTAGGTAGGTCTCCCTGAGCCTTCTAATTATGAAATTATTCTTGCCATAAATGTGTAGTGGGCCCTAATGTAAGATAAGTCCCATTTTAAAGAAGAATCTTTGAGTAACTCCGTTTCTGCAGTTACGATGCAGCATCATCCGGTATATTTTCAACCACCTTCTGGACAGCTGAGAGATGCGTACTATAGTATTCTGCTGCTATCAGCCACGTGCCCCAACGGGTGACAACAGGCTCTGGCAGCAATGGGACATCTGGAAGCTGTTCTTTGAATGCCTGTATTCTTGATGGAGCCTTAACAAAAATTTTCTTCACCATAGATATTATTTTATTTACTTTAGGAAATTGTAGCCTTACTTGCTCTGCTATGCGGTTGATCCCATTCACTACACAAGTTAGTGCAGCATCAATGGGTAGAATACTTTTAATAGTTGAAACGCTGCTATCATATATGCAGCAGCATCAGTGACGGCCAGAAGCACCTTATTCTCATCCACTCCGTTTGGGTATAGCACCTTAAGCCCATTGTTCACAAACTGAGCTATTGTTTGTTGGTTAGTTTTTGCAAGCTGTTTTGAGTACATCAAATGAGCCCTGGATAGAGCATCTGGATCTAGCTTGACAATAATCACGTTTGAAATGTAACGGCCAAGACTGTCAGTAGTTTCATCCACAGAAATCCATATACAAGATTCTCCAACATCTTTTCGGATTCTGTGCAATGCAGCATTGTAAGCTGAATCCACATAATTCTTACGTAAGTTGACTCTGCAGGAATAGACTGATGGCAGGACTTCTCAAAAAAACATCTGAAAATAGGGTTTTCTAGTTTCCGAAAGGGGATGTTTGCTGCCACAAGTGCATGACTCAAATCACCGCAGAACTTTTTTTCCGGAGGATTCACCAGATTTATTGGTTAAAAGAGTTTGCTTCAATTTTGACTTTCGTTCAACATTATCCTTATGTGCGATTCCATCTGCATGCTGAGTTAAGTGAGAAACCTAATACGAGAGAAAAGGGAAATGCAGTTAAGTGAGAAACCTAATACGAGAGAAAAGGGAAATGCAGTTTAGAACCGCATCTAAAGAGTATTTCGTATTACTAAAGGATAGCGATAAAAAAGAATCCCAAGTGACAGGAAAATAAGAAGTCTAAGAAAAACATCAACAAACCTCCTTGTTGCGTGCTTGGCAGAAAGTAATTTTCCCATCTGTTTTATGATGCGGAAAATCTTGCAGCCACTGCCTTATATGAGTAGACTTTGAACTAGCTGTTTTCGGCATGGCGTAGTATTCTCACACAGAAACTAGAATTTATTTTGCACTTAGGTCGTCAGTAACACTTAACACGTCGGTTGCTACACAATGTACTGATTTATTTTCGCTGGGAAAAGTGAACGATGACTTTCTTTTACTGCGGTGCATGAGAGCGGTAGGGGAAGTACCGTACTCGTTGCTGGACATATGGCACCTGACAGATGGCCGCCCCTTCTGAACAAGCGAATGGAATCTACCGGTGCTTCAGATGCAAACGTTTCACTACTGGAAAATTATTTTTCGAACCGGAAAATTCACGTATAATACCTTTCATGAAACAGAGTAGTTTGATAGGACTGCCTGTAGACAACAGCGAGAAAATGCGCGAAGGGCAGTAATTTAGCTATAGAGGGCGTCTACGATTAACATTGTGATTTTTTAATCCGTGCTCAGCTTAAGGCCAGTACTCCCACGTTCGATTCTAATGTGTAACTCAAATCTTTGACCTGTTCCCATTCGCTCACCGAAGTCAAGCACTGTCGCGCTCGCCGCGTACTTGGATGGATGACCATTCAACTGTGTCGAGTGCTGTTGGTAGTAAGGCAAGCAAAGGAACTGTAAACAGTCTCTAACGACCTTCGCCTTCGACTAGACGTAAAGCCGTAAGTTTACTTCCATTTTCTAATCTTTGAAAACACAAGAACTCTGTCAGATTAACGAAATAGGTAGTTTTTAGGAGTTTGATGCCGAAATAGGCAAAATTAGGCGTCAACGTCGAAATACGCAATTTTAGGTCCTATAGAACTAACGCTATTCAGTTTAGTTAGTCATGAAACGCATAAGTACCAACTTGTATGCAAATTGGAGCTTAGGAAAAAAATAGGTTTTAACCTAAAGATCCATGATCTATTTTTTACATATGAATAATAAAACACCTATAAAGAGTATTGGGTATTAACATGGACAGCGATATAAAAAAATAAAAAAGACCGAAGTGTTAGGCAAATACGAAGCATGAGCACATATCAACTAGCCACCTTGCTGCACGCTGGGCAGAAAATATTTTTTTTCGTCTGTCGTGTAGTGTGGAAAAACTTGGAGCCACTGTCTTATATGATGAAATAGGCACTTTTTAGGATATTAAAGCCGAAATGGGCAAAAATAGGCACTAACGTCGAAATAGGCTTTTTTAGGTCCTATAGAATTAACGCTATTAAGTGTAAATAGTCATGAAACGCATAAGTAAAAAGTTTTATGCAAATAGGAACTCAGGAACGCCGGCCGCGGTGGTCTAGCGGTTCTAGGCGCTCAGTCCGGAACCGCGCGATTGCTACGGTCGCAGGTTCGAATCCTGCCTCGGGCATGGATGTGTGTGATGTCCTTAGGTTAGTTAGGTTTAAGTAGTTCCAAGTTCTAGGGGACTGATGACCAAAGATGTTAAGTCCCATAGTGCTTAGAGCCATTTTAACCATTTTTTGAACTCAGGAACAAAATAAGTATTTATCTAAAATCCGCGGTCTAATAATGAAATAGGAAGAGCCAGGAGTCGCTGCAAATGTGCTATTAACCCTGCATAATGTCATTACACGTAGTATTGCTTCTATATGAATAAGTTCTACTGCTCTTTAACTATCAATTACGGTCATTGCCCACATACGACTACTGAGACTTAAAACGAAAATTCTGTAGGAAAGACTAGCGTCTAACGGTTCGCCGAGAAGCAGTATTTAGAGACCACAGGGGAACCACGAAAAACTTGAAACAGGATAGTCGGACGGGCATCCGAACACTGTGCAACTCAAGCCAATGCCTTGACTGCTGTAAGAAGTTTCTGGCTGTGAGAGCTGTCACACATTGACAAGTGCAGGTTATCGGAGACCCAACAGCGAAGACTTCACACACAAAATAAAGTTTCTCAGGGGCACACACGAAAGTAGTTTAAATTTTTACCGCAACTTTAACCACCTGTGGTTAAAGTGGTGCAACGTTACTGAGACTATGGTATAGAAGGAAAACGGAAAAAAAAAAAAAAATGTTTGGGGAACAGTCAGAAACATCTGAAACGTAAGGTCAGTGATTTTATTCCGGCGACGATGTTCAGCATACAGCTCAGATTTCTATTACTGCCAAGAGCCGACTATTGCTTTCACTTAGACACGGTGCCATGAGAAGACTAGCTTTTGCGTAACTTACGCAAATGTAAACAGGTAGCGCAGCGACTGTGGTCGTTATCGGTTTCTCCCAGGGAGAATCATAGAAATTTTGTACTTGCTGAACCTGATGCACAGTTTACAAATATATGAAAAAAGTTTTAGTATGAAACTCAACACATTACGAAAATCTGCTAACATCCCCCATAACGCATATGACTCAACCCACTTCGATTTACAGTGAAGGGCTGCGTTCACAGAGGCACCGACAACGCTCGTCAGACATTGCCAGAGGTCGCCCAATAACATCGGCCGACAGCTTGGTCACAGTGCGTCCGATCACCAATTTTGGACGGGTCGTAGATGTTAGGTTAGAATCCATTCTATGTATGAAGCAAGTTAGATTTTAACCTCCTAGTGTAGGGTGAATATCACGACGCCTCTCGTCTTGGAGAAGAGAGCTTATTGTGGCTTTAGTTATTAGAAAGTCGTCAAATGCATGTGAGTGAGTTACACCTGCCTCTAAAAGAATGTGGCGACCACTTTACAGTGGCATTAGTTATGAGAATAACCAGATAAGTTTTACGAATATGTAAGACGAAGGGAGGAACGTTCTGCTACATTCTCGAGCTGATTCGTAGTGACATCGAAAAACAAGATTGTAAGTACACCGTTTGCTGTATTTATTTGCAGTTGTGCAGGCATAACTCAACCTTCAATGACTGTCATTCAGCATACGTGTGAAAGACACGCATTAAGTTTAGAGTAAGATACTCTGAACACCTAAAGCACTGAACAGTGGAAACACAAACACCACGTCTGCTAACGGCTTCACAAAACAAAATGGCTACCCTACTGCTATAAAAACGACAGTAAATAGTAATAATAATTTGTACACAGCTAATCCCCACTTATCATAGCCCCAAAAATTTCCACTAAAGGGACTTTAAGCATAAGATCCGCCACCATTCTCATTTGAAAAGAAATTACTTTGGTGTTTAACATTTCTGGTAAAAGTTTTGCCTACTTTTCGTTTCCAGTTTACTGGCTATTTCAGTCCACATGTTCCAAATATATTCCGATTATGATTTCTTTCATCTTGACCTGCTCCCATTCGCTCACCGAATCTTCAGGATGCCATAAACAAACTTTCTCTTGGGCTAAACTTACCAGTTTCTCACAGTTCACATTTTATTTACGTGACCGTCGGTCGATTTGACCGAAGAACTTGAAAAGATCGGCAGTCTTCGGTCAATGTCGGTCATCGTCGGAATCCACCGACATCGGTACCACTGTGACTGCAGCCTAAGACTCACAGACACACAAGAATAACCATAGCATAACAGTGCAAGTAAATGTAAATAAAGGATGCATAATGAAATGTCCTCCATATTGCATTAACACCACTACCAACAAGTATTACTAATGAGGCATTAATATCATTAGATTTTAAATTTCGATTATTAAACTTGAAATCTCCGAAAAGGGAGTATTTAAATGTTCAAATGTGTGTGAATTCCTTAGGGACCAAACCGTTGAGGTCATCGGTCCCTAGACTTACACACTATTTAAACTAACTTCTACGAACAGCACACACCCCCATACCCGAGGGAGAACTTAAACCTCCGGCGCGAGGGGCCGCTCAAGGGAGTATTTAGTTTAATAGTTTACCCTCATGGGAAATTGAATTAACCAATCAGCTGCTGTGTTGAAGCATGAGACCACTTCTGTCGCCATGTCCTCAATCTGACAACTGGTTTGAAGCGCCCACCCCGAATACCCCTCCCTCTGCCAACCTTTCTATCTCAGAGTGGCACTTGCAAAAGACGGCCTCACTTATTTGTTCGATGTATCCCAATCTGTATCTTCCCCTACTGTTTTTGCCCTATACTGCACCCTCTAGTACGACAGAAATTATTACCTGATATCTTAACAGATTTCGTATCATCATGTCCCTTGTTCTTGGCATTGTTTTCCATATATTCCTTTCTCGCCGATTCTGCGGAGAACTTCCACATTCCCTAACTTGTCAGACCACCCCATTTTCAATGTTGTTCTGTAGTACCACGTCTCAAACGCTTCTATTCTTTTCTGTTCGGTTTCCAACAGTCCATGAACTCACTGTCATACAACGCTGTGTTCCAAACGTACATTCTCAGAAATTTCTTTCTTAAACTAAGAGCTATGTTTCATACTAGTACACTTCTCTCGACCAGGAATGCCCTTTTAGACTCTGCTAGTCTCCTTTTTATGTCGTCCTTGCTCTGTTTTGCTGCTTAAGTAGCAGACTCCCTGATCATCATCTACTTCGCGATCACCAATCCTGATGGTAAGTTTCTCACTGATCTTATTTCTACTGCTTCTCACTTCTTTCGTCTTTCTGCGATTTACTCTCAATTCGTATTATGTACTCACTAGATTGTTTATTCCATTCTAAAGACCCTATAATTCTTCTTTACTTTCACTGAGGATAACAATGTCGCCAGTATCCTCCCACCTTCAATTTTAATCCGGCTTTTGAACCTTTCTTTTAATTCCGTCTTTGCTTCTTCGACGCATAGATTGAAAAGCAAGGTCTAAAGACTACATCCTTTTCTTACACCCTTTTTAATCCGTGAACTTCGTTTTTGGTCTTCCATTCTTATTGTTCCGTCTTGGTTCTTGTAAATATTGTATATTACTTGTCTTCCATTATAGCTTATCCTTATTTTTCTCAGCGTTTAGAACATCTGACGGGAAAGCTTTTTTCAGGTCAACAAATCCTATAAACAAGTCTTGATTTTCCTTCAGTCTTGCTTCCTTTATCAACGGCAACGTCAAAACCGCCTCTCTGGTGCCTTTACGCTTCGTAACGCTAATTCTGATCGTCATCTGACACAAACTCAATTTTCTTTTCCATTCTTCTCTATATTATTCTTGTCAGCAACTGGAGTGCATGAGCTGTTCTGCTGATTGTGCGATAATTCTCGCACTTGTCGGCCCTCGCAAGCTTGGAAACTGTGCGAACAATATTTTTGGGAAAGTCTGATGGTATATCTCTAGTCTCATACATTCTACATACCAACGTACACAATCGCTTTGCTGCCACTTCCCCCCAATGATTCTGGATATTCCGGTGGAATGTTATCTATACCTTCTGCCTTATTTGATATTAAGTTTCTAAAGATCTTCTAAATTCTGATTCCAATACTGGATCCGCTATCTCTTCCTTATCACGTCATCAGGTAAGTTCTCCCCGTCAAGAGTCCCCCAACGTACTCTTTCCACCTATGCGGCCCCTCCTATGCATTTATTAGTGGAATTCTCATTGCACTCTTAATGTTATCGCCCTTGCTTTTAATTTCAGAGAGGGTTGTCTTGACTCTTCTATATGCTGAGTCAGTCCTACCGAGTCACTCTTTATCGATTTCTTTACATTTTTCAAGCTGCCATTTCGCCTTAGGTTACTTAACTGCCTATTTATTTCATTCCTAAGTGACTTATTTCTGTATTTCTGAATTACCTTGATCATTTTTATACTTCCTTCTTTCATTACTTCTGTTACCCGAAAGTTTCTTCGCATTTATCTTCTTTGTACCTATGTTTCATCCCACTTCTCTGCGCAATGATTCTTCCTGACTAATCTCGAACTTCACCCTGCCCTTCATCATTACCAAATTGTGATCGGAGTGTATGGGGCTGGAATGGGTTCAAACACTGCATCTACTGTCGGCGTGTGTCCACCACAGAATGTGTTAGGGACAGGATCTGTGCATGTGATCGTGGCCACACAGTGCTCGATACATGGGACACCGTCTTCAAGACCTCGAATGCATTGAGATTTTTATGTGCCAGTGTATCAAGAGCGTACCGCGAGTACTTTGACACAAGGAAAATTGTCAGAGGCAGTCAACTGCCATGGGCAACAATGTGTGAAAGTCAGGGTCGCAACGACTATGGACGATTGTAACAGACTGTTAATCACTCGCCAATGAAGTACTGGGTGACAACAAACCCAAAAACCACCACCACCACTTCCACCACAAACAACTGCAGCAATCCAAACAAGTAGCGATACTAACAACAGCCACCTCCTTGCAATGAGATATCTCCATACGAATACCTCAGCTTAATGCACGCCATTGAACTCAGATTATCGTGGGCCTTGGTTCACTGACACTGAATGCTAAGAACAAAAGACCGTCTGAACTCCACGTACACATCGGCGGTACAGTAAGAGTACGGAGAAAACCATGTAAGGCGATGTCTCCCGCTTGCCTACATAGTACTGTTGTGGCAGGAGACATTTGGTGCGCATGATGTTTACATGGGATGAAATAGGACCCCCTGTTGTTGTTGTTGTGGTCTTCAGTCCTTAGACTGGTTTGATGCAGCTCTCCATGCTATTCTATCCTGTGCAAGCTTCTTCATCTCCCAGTACTTACTGCAACCTACATCCTTCTGAATCTGCTTAGTGTATTCATCTCTTGGTCTCCCTCTACGATTTTTACCCTCCACGCTGCCCTCCAATGCTAAATTTGTGATTCCTTGATGCCTCAAAACACGTCCTACCAACCGATCCCTTCTTCTAGTCAAGTTGTGCCACAAACTTCTCTTCTCCCCAATCCTATTCAATACCTCCTCATTAGTTACGTGATCTACCCACCTTATCTTCAGCATTCTTCTGTAGCACCACATTTCGAAAGCTTCTATTCTCTTCTTGTCCAAACTAGTTATCGTCCATGTTTCACTTCCATACATGGCTACACTCCATACAAATACTTTCAGAAACGACTTCCTGACAGTTAAATCTAAACTCGATGTTAACAAATTTCTCTTCTTCAGAAACGCTTTCCTTACCATTGCCAGTCTAGTTTTTATATCCTCTCTACTTCGACCATCATCAGTTATTTTACTCCCTAAATAGCAAAACTCCTTTACTACTTTAAGTGTCTCATTTCTTAATCTAATTCCCTCAGCATCACCCGATTTAATTTGACTACATTCCATTATCCTCGTTTTGCTTTTGTTGATGTTCATCTTATATCCTCCTTTCAAGACACTGTCCATTCCGTTCAACAGCTCTTCCAAGTCCTTTGCTGTCTCTGACAGAATTACAATGTCATCGGCGAACCTCAAGGTTTTTACTTCTTCTCCATGAATTTTAATACCTACTCCGAATTTTTCTTTTGTTTCCTTTACTGCTTGCTCAATATACAGATTGAATAACATCTGGGAGAGGCTACAACCCTGTCTCACTCCTTTCCCAACCACCGCTTCCCTTTCATGCCCCTCGACTCTTATAACTGCCATCTGGTTTCTGACATGTCTATAACATCTTACATTAGCGTACGATACAGGAATCTGCTATATTATGTGCATACTTTTGTTCGCCAGTAGCCCCTTACTTATAACCGAGTAAACGCGTCTGGGAGGCCATCGGGTGAGATGTCCACGCCGTACGTCCAGCTGCAACTAGCCTCCGTGTGTAGGTCCGCGGTTAACCGGTCGTGGATAAACTAATGCGTCCGATTTCTTCAGTTCGTACGACGACATATCACACAGGTAAGCTACTGACTGGGCGCATAAACGAGAAAGAACTTCGGCAAGAAAGAACTTCAGATGTTCGCTGCTAGCCAGTCGACCGATGCGTAGATCAACTGCAGTAGAAGTGATTGTAATTTAGCACAACTGCAAAGCGTTTCACAAAGATCATTATCGAACCTGCCAATTTACCTTTACATCTACATCTAAACTCCGCGGCAGTTGGCTGAGAATCTCCATGACGCATTAGAGCTTACAAAACGAACCCGTAACGGAATCCGATGCTCTTCGTTGGATCTTCTCTATTTCCTCTATTAATCCTGTCTGGTACGGATAGTAGAAAGATAAGGAATACTAAAGTGCTGGTCGAACGAAGGTTTAAAGAACTGCCTCTTTTTCTGGGTGGACTATACATCCTGAGCATTCTTCCAATGAATCTCAGTCTAGCATCTGCCTTACCTGCGATAAGTTTTGTGTTGTGGTTCCACCGTAAATTGCTTCGTACACATACTTCCAGATACTTCAGGGATGACTGCTTCCAGTGATCGTTCTGCGATCATGTAACCATTCAGTACTGGGTCCTTCTGTATACCGAGCGAGGTGGCGCAGTAGTTACACACTGGACTCGCATTCGGGAGGACGACGGTTCAATCCCGCGTCCGGCCATCCTGATTTAGGTTTTCCGTGATTTTCCTAAATCACTCCAGGCAAATGCCGGGATGGTTCCTCTGAAAAGGCACGGCCGACTTCCTTCCCTAAACCGATGAGACCGATGACCACGCTGTCTGGTCTCCTTCCCCAAACAATCAACCAACCAATCCTCCTATATATGCGCAACACGTTACATGAGTATGTGGAAGGTCAACTACCAATCCCTGTACCAAGCCTCGATCCTCTGCAGGTCTTCTTGGATTTCGGTAAAATTTTCTAGCGTTGCGACATTTCTGTATACAACAGCATCATATATGAAAAGCATCATCGAGCTTGCGACGTTATCCACTAGGTCATCTAAATACGAGGGTCATTCAATAATTAGAGATAGAAATTGGTCTGGAGAAAAAAAGCGTTTATTTTTACACAAAAATACTTTTTCTACTTTTCAACATAATCCCCTTTAACATTTATGCACGGGCTACAAGCTTTTTTATTCCGGCTGCAAAGGACTATCTTTATATTTGAATCAATGTCCCACAAACTTTTTCATGTCCTCGTCGTCCTGGAACCTCTTCCCACGTAATGCCTCCTTCAGTGCACCAAACAAATGGAAATCACTAGATGCTAAAACAGGTCTGTAAGGGGGGGATGAGGCAGTACTTCCCAGTCCATTTTGTCGATGGTTTTACGACTTAGTTTAGCAATATGAGGACGCCCGTTTTCTTCCTGGAGAATCACACCTCTCCTCTGAGATCCACGATGTCTCTCTTTCATGACTGGCTTCACCTTGTTTAAAAGGTAATCCGGGTAGGATTGGATTGGATTGTTTGGGGGAAGAGACCAAACAGCGAGGTCATCGGTCTCATCGGATTAGGGAAGGACGGGGAAGGAAGTCGGCTGTGCCCTTTCAAAGGAACCATCCTGGCATTTGCCTAGAGTGATTTAGGGAAATCACGGAAAACCTAAATCATGATGGCCGGACGCTAATCCGGGTAGTATTGGCTGTTCACTGTACGCTGCTCTTCGAGATAATCACAAAAAAACTGGACCTCCAACATCCCAAAACACCGTCAACATGACTTTTCCTGCTGGTGCTTAGGTTCTGAATTTTTTTTCTTGAGAGGTGAGTTGGTGTGTTTCCACTCCATGCTTTTGTCTTGATTCTGGCTCATAATAGTGAACCCCCGTTTAATCACAAGTTAAGATTTTGTTGAGGAAGTGATCACCTCTTTCGTAACGTTCCTTTAGCTCTGTGCAAACTCCCAACCTTGTTTCCCTGTGTAGCCGCGAGGCGCGTCAACTCCTTTGGGACCCATCTTGCACACGTTTAGCGGTACTTCAGCTTGTTACAGGTAATGTTATGAACTGTACCAGTAGTAAATTGGACCTTATCAACAATCATTTCCTCAGACACACGGCGGTCAGCACGAATAATGTCATCAATTCGACTTGAGGGGGTTGAAACTGCAACTGGTAGGCCAGAAAGGTGTCACTGAGTCGCGATCATTTTTGAACTGCTCTACCCCCTTGTAAAAATTTTCACAATTCATACAACCTTCACCATGAGCTTCAGACATTCTACAGTATGTATGGTTTCTCGCCTTGAGCAAGTAAAAAACGATTAACAGAACGTCATTCAACTGACGTGGACGATTCAAGCGGACTCCCCATCTTGAAATGTATTTTTGAGGTTATAAACAAAACAATGTTGATCAACAGCTGATCAGGGCTGTTTCCTGTGATGCCAACTTAAATCCATAAAAGTATCAAATTTGCCCTACTAACAGCTTTTTCCCCAGACCAATTTGTCTCTAATTATTGAATGACCCTCGTAAATTGTCAGAAGTAATGATCCTGTAATATTCCCTTGGGGTACGCCCGAAAGATAGTTTTACGTCTGAGAATGACATACTCCGTACTGTTTGCTAGAAACTCTTCAATTCAATGACACATTCATTGTGACATTAGGTACGCTCTTATTTTGTTCATAGGACGGCCTTCCGGAAGTCAAAGAATATGGCATCAACTGTATTTACTGGTTATGGGACTCGTGGACGAACATTGAGAGCTGGATCTCACATGATCTTTGTTTCTGGAACCCATGTAGCGTTCTACACAGGAAATTTTCAGTCTCCAGGAATCTTATAATACTCTAACACAAAACATGATCCTAAGTTCCACAATAGATATACATCAGAGACAGATACATCTAGTTTAGTGAAATTGTACGACGACCCTTTTTGAAAACTGGAATGACTTTTTCCCAGTCACTAAGAAGGCTTCGAATCTCCGGCGACACATAGTACAATTGCTTCTAAAAGATGATAAAGTTCTTTAGCGTACTCTATATAAAATGGTCGTGGTACCTCATCAGGCCTTTACTCTGTTAAGCGCTTTCTGTTGCCTTTCTATTCCGTGATCATTTATTTTGAAACATCATTTTGTGATTCGTGTGACTATCTGAAGCGGGAACCACACCGGGCGCTGGCCGCCGCAGTCAATGACACACTGCTGCACAAGAGCCTATGCAGCAGAGGGCCGCTTCCGCGCTTCAACATAATCCTGAAGGCAATTAAGGGGTCCTATGACACTGACAATCCTTCGAGACACTTCCGCGTGACGGAGTAATGGAGCAACGCTACTTCTTCCGCATGAGCAACTCCGGACGGCAGTACTTACATCCATCACCCGTCTCTTAGCCATCCCGCCAGCCATCGTCATCCGACAGTTGGCATCTATTAAGCGTCCTACACATTGTGTCGAAATCTGCCGTGAAGACGGCGACGCATCTATGACGCAGTTCCAACGTCGCCATCTGGTCTCTAACACTCGACTACTGCCAAACCGCGCATGCTCTTGGTAGCCATTGTGCACTGCCGTTGCCGCAGGTCTATTCATCGGGAACCAGCCGCGTTCATAGGTTCCAGTTTTCGAACTCAGGTCCCTTCAGCCCTGCACCGCTGGGGCCTGATGCACTCAGCCGTACTCGTACATCCTCCGGTGAAGACTTCGCGGAACTGGGTCGCCCTGCCGCTTCCTGTTGGGACAGCAGCGGAGCCTGTATGGGGGCTTGATCACACGGGACGTCTAGGGGGCACTGAAGCACCATCAGCGGACGCACGATATGCACTACCGCTGACAAGGAAGACGCTGTGAGAACAGCACGCAAGGAGGCGTGGCAGCGTACGAGTATCTCCTGCACTCGCCGTGGTCCCAGAAACCAGCACTCCAAGACTGAATGATTGTAAATGATAGACAGTACGCAGAATGAGATTTTCACTCTGCAGCGGAGTGTGCGCTGATATGAAACTTCCTGGCAGATTAAAACTGTGTGCCGGACCGAGACTCTAACTCGGGACCTGGCAGAAGTAAAGCTGTGAGGACGGGGCGCGAGTCGTGCTTGGGTAGCTCAGTTGGTAGAGCACTTGCCCGCGAAAGGCAAAGGTCCCGAGTTCGAGTCCTGGTCCGGTACAGAGTTTTAATCTGCCAGGAAGTTTCAATAGACAGTACGGATCGCTTACACCCAAGAGCTGCCTTCTTCCGTTGCAGCTGTATCCATCTTTGGTAGAAACTCATTTGCCCATTCCAAGCCATCCCAGTACCTCGTCACAGTATTATCGTTCTCAGTGAAACAGTTTTATGAAGTGGTGTTTAGTATTTCAGTCTTACAGTGAAAATATCTAAAAACCTCCAAAAGTAATACGTGTAAATTTCGAAACTAGCATCTCGCCGACACTGCAAAATCTTCATAAGATCGTTGTCAATTTAGTTCCACTTTCGAAGAACCATCCCATCAATCGCCTGAGGCAAGTTGCGGAAATTATGGAAAGACTGGGTTGGAATGGCCGGACATGGGATGTAAACCAAGCTCAAGCTGCTCCAATGTTTTCAAATGTTTCTTACGAGGCAATGCGCGAGGCTTTACAGCGGAGTAGCCCTTGTCTAACAGGACAAGTTGTCGTGTGTTCAGCCGCCCGGATAGCCGCGCATGTTAGTACGCCGCTTCCGGTATTCGGGCAGGCGCGTCGGCCACGTATCGAATCCGCCGGGCGGATTAACGATGAGGGCCGGTGTGCCGGGCAGACGCTGTTTCCCGCCATACTAGGTGAATACTGGGCTGGTACCCACGTCCCGCCATCTGTCACACGATTTGCGAACGTTTAGAAAACGTTCGCACACGTTCAGACGAACAACATTGGATACAGACAGTCTCGGTGCACAAATTCCTTCCCTGGGGCTAAAAGGGTGGCCACGAAAATGGCAACCAGCCACCCTGTAACATTAACGACGCCACATCCGATAATTAACAAGCCGAAACCGTGTAGGTACGGAATAAAGACGAAAGAAGAAGCAGTTTTGTGTACTACGTGAGTTATTTCCGATGAATCCAGTACTTTCAGAATAGCATGAAACACGGTAGTGCAATTAACAGCCAACGCCGGCCATGAAAGGTTAGAAAGAAATTACCATGTGAACAGCGCTCTGCGTCAGTCATGTATTTATTGCACATGCCTAGAACGCGATACTAGAACTTGTAACCGTGTCTTCAACAAATACATATTTTAATATGTGAATTTCTGCTGTATGCAACCATAAAGTGGCTTTACGGTTAATTGTTAAGCTGTAAGCCACACTCCAGACATTTGTTAAGTACATTTGAAATGTTGGACTGCACACAAAAGTACTAATGTCATATGCGGAGGTAGTACATAGTACTTAAAATACTGAGAAGTCAGTATCACCAACAAAGTTAACCAATTACGGACACACAATTTATACATGCCATTGATCACATGTCGACTGCATGTACGTAAACGCAACTTTTTATAGATGATGGTTACTGTTATATATATATATTTTAAGGAGGGTGAGATACTTTCTGGATTACTCGCTTCTGATTGCTGCCGGCAAGACACAATGTTAATAATGATACGTACATCGGCTAAGCTTTTCCTTTTTATAGGAAGATTGCCACTATATAAAGACCACAAAGTTTAAATTGCATTTAATGAACGTGTTTTTAAAATTATTGTAACAGTAAGATATTACCGTTATGCCTAACGTAACAAAAGTAAGAAATCCAGAAGTGATCTACCACTGCTTAAAACTGGTTCATTGTAAAATAAGTATCAAATTAGAAAACAGGTATATGCATATTATCTGTATCCTCGTTTAGTTACATAAAAATGGTGCTGCTCTGTGACTTACCTCTATCTGTGAAGTCATTAGATGTTCTTCGACTAGCGAAGGACTGTTTGTGTCTACTTATAGGCCTACGCTCTTTGGACTGTATCTGTTTGCAACTCAAGTGTTACAAATGTGTGTTTATGTGATAATAGACTCCGGCACGCAGTTTACTCCAAAATCTCCTAACTAAATCTAAGATACACAAAATATATTGAGCGCAAAAGCCCTGCATCGCGTCACCAAAATCTGAGACTGTCTCAAATAACTGCTTTGGTTTGTGTTGCATGATGATCTGTCGCAGCTTTCCAAACATTCCAACAGGGGTAGAACATGGCTGAAGGTAATCTGCCGCTGTGAAACCCAAGCGATACCCACGAGAGAGAGACGGGTGGGAGGAAGGGGAGGGGAGAGCGTTCCACTCATACACTCCGCGCTTTTGAGTTTTCTTAACCTATGCGTCATTGTTTGCTATATTGTTGTGCCATATTGTGAAGGTTGCAGGACGATATGATCGGTTTACTTCAGCGTTTCCCCGGCAAAAGAGACAATATATGTAAAAACGCAAAATTATTTCAGTTTTACAATATTTCTCACAGGGAAAAGCCACAGTTCATAAACAAGGATGCATCTTCATACAGAGAGTGCTTTCGCTACTAATAAATTCGTTCGCCTCGATAGCCGAGTAGTCAACGCGACAGACCCTCATGTGGGCGATTCAGGTTCGATTACCGGTAGTGCCAGGGATTTTTCCTTGGTAGGAGAACTGGCCTGGGGTGTACTTGGCCTCGTGATGCCAGTTCAGTAGTTACGTGATTGAGAGGGCGGCTCCAAAGTCGAAACGTCGACAACTTCATACCGAATTCGATGATGAATGATTGAAGATGAGACGGCGGCCGGTTGAATATAGCCCGGTCTTCAGGGCCTGAACACGGGGTTTCCTTTCTTTTTTTAACTAATAAATTCTAACACTCTTGCGGATACGTGAGTGAGGTCGACTTTTTGTCAAATGGATGATGTCTCATCACGCTAGACCGAGTGGTTCAACGTCAAGTTGAAGACGCCTGTTTGTGTAGCTCAACGACGAGCAGCCAATCAGGCAGCGCTGCTGCCCCTCGCGATCAGCAAGGGCCTTTTGATGAGCCATCAGTGGCGACAGCTGCCCGCAATGCCCACCGAGAAAAAATACCACTGTCTCTGCACTCCAGCTATGGCATAGCTGGCACAATTTTCTGTAGCAATCCAACAACATTTAAGACGCGAGCAGCCTTACTGACACTTACCAGGTTTCTTCTCTGAAAATAAAGCAGTTCAATATATTACATTCGGGGAACACGACAAACTTCAAAACAGTGCAAAATAATAAAGTTCCATATACAGATAGTTCAACTACTTTAGCAAATGACGTCACAATTAGAGTTAAATGACTATCAGATCCGAACGTCACCCAAATGCCACAAGCTCAGGGACAACACTGAATGCAGGAGTCTTAAAAGTGGTACTCCGTATATCCTATGACTTCGAAGAAACATCTTTATTTACTACCTTCATTTGACTAAAATAAGTTGCTAACACATCCTGACGGATCTAGGATTAAGTTAAGCTGTTAATGGAAAGAAGTGTTAGGAGTAAAAAATTCAAGACGGAGATAGGGCTTGAATATCTTAAGCAGGTTCAAATAATAGCAGTTTTTACGCAGAGACGAAGAGACTATCAAAGAACACGCAAACATGGAGAGCTGCATCAAACCAAACTTCGGAGTGAAAATTATAACTACTTTCATTGCTGCACGAGCTAAACATAACAGACAAGTTCTTTCAAAGACTTATAGATGGAACTTCTATGAGCAAAATTTGTGCCTGTAACATGACGATGGAAAAAAAAAAACAAACCTTGAGTGTGGGAGTGTACTTCAGATTTAGTCCGAGCTTCATGGTATTAATTCTTTAAAACTGGAGATAAACTTCCAGCGATAAATTCTCTGAAAAAGTGCATGACCATCTGTGCCCTAAACATTAGCTTTTAAGTTAGATAAGCGAGCTTTCATAGGTCGAAGGGCATATAAACCAGCAAGAGTAATTTTTAATTGTTCGGGTCCCTACTTTCGCATTTAATGCTGACACCTAAGTAGAAAAGAAAAAAGAAAAGAGGGCAGTATGAGGCAAAGGCACTGGCTTGTTCGGCAGAAGATACTGTAATGAGAAAAAAAAAACCGGCTCTGAGCCCTATGGGACTTAACATCTTATGTCATCAGTCCCCTAGAACTTAGAACTACTTAAACCTAACTAACCTAAGGTCATCACACACATCCATGCCCGAGGCAGGATTCGAACCTGCGACCGTAGCAGTCGCGTGGTTTCGGACTGAGCGACTAGAACCGCGAGACCACCGCGGCCGGCGAGAAATGAACAGTTAACTGCATAATCCGAAGCTACAAAACTAGGTACTCTCATTCTCCCCTACACCTGCACGTTCATCGGCAAGTACTCCGACCGTTCAGATTTACCCATGAGAGAGTATTCTGCATCAAGGCATTACGCGACTCGTGACGAAAAATTCTTCACACTCAATTATTTTATTTACAAACCAACTAGTGAAAACGAAACCGAAGAATCACTAATCTATCTCACTGTTTACACTACCTGTTCAAAAATGAGGATAAAATATTCAGTGACAGTTATCAGACTTTTGAGTTCGCAGCGGAGATAATTACAACATATAGGTCGGTTGGTTTTCTTCCTGCCTCCTATCTCTGATAGTTGTACATTTGGTATCATCGGGTTCTTTGAAATTTGTGTTGTCAGTAATAGCCGTCTAATAAAGTAACGGGATGGAGGAATTCGCAGTCTTTCCACGCAAACAGCAGTGATCCGTTGCAAGTGTGCCCTAAGACGTTCCCCGTGTTCGACTGTTAAAATTTCAGACGACATTCATGCAAAGGGAGCACCGGGGCCCCCTTTTTACTTAAACCGAAGCCTCAGTACCTGCTGATTGAACTACACTGCTCACTCACTTTAGTTTCGTTGGAGGATTCGATAAATATTGAGGTTTTATGCAACTTTTTTAGTGTGTTTCCTCTGCAGGTGCTGTTGACTTCTCGGTCTTAATACCTGTCATTTTTGAAACCCTCTCCGGTGGATGTTTTTGCCTGACAGCGTACGTGCTCTTTGGACCACTGTCCTAAGCATTATTTACTTTTTGGTGAAGGATGTTTACGACTCGTGGCATGTCTAGATGTACTTCTGGTAGACGCAGTGGCCTAGGATACATATACTCTCCATTTAACAAAAACATCGAGAAAAAATAACAGGCCCCTTTGCTGGAGTAAGTGTTATTATGCACTGAAGCCGCTAACTGAACACTTAATGCGACGCGCCGAATTTTCTCGCTTTACCGTCCCGACGCTATTTCCCACTGGACGAAGACTACCCTTTACAACGGAAATAGGAAGCAAACGAAATGCTGAAGTAACCTGGAGAAAGTGCACGGTTCGAGAAGCATGTACCAGATGTTGACCAGCGGAGCTAACAACGTTAAGTGGCTCGCCGCTAGAGAGAAGACACTAATTTTCTTCTGCCAGCGCCGGCTTATTAGCTGCTAGAATACGGTGACCGATTACTGCCCTCGTCACGCGTTGGTTCCTCGCCTTATGGTACATTCGGTTCACTGTTATCCAAAGCTAAACAGTGCATTCTTTTGTAAGACAATGACAGCGAGAAATCGCCACGTACACATGGACACTTCTATCAAGTTTCCTTCAGCACTCTAACCTGTTCCTTCCGAAACTGAGCGAGTTACCACAACGGTTAAAGACACTTTACTCGTATTTTGGAAGAATCACGTTCAAATCGCGAGGAGGACATCCTCATTAATGATACCGATATCGAGAGAGAGAGAATCTCCAGACGATGGCCGCTGAGTTCATATTACACAGACTCCACAATAACATCAGCAAGGCAGCTTCCAGTCTCGGTTTTATTAGATGTCTAGTACTGACAACACAAATTTCAAAGAACCCGATGATACCAAATGTACAACTTCATACGTCTTTGATTAAAAAGGTATTAATGCACCAAAAGGTATTTCTCAATACACGGTTACGGAGATATAAAAAAAAAACCATCAGTATTGTGCCTACGCACTAACAATTCAACAAGAGACCTAAAGACTAAAGGTTTTTTCAGAGAATTTCACAGACCAAATTTTCTCGGGAACAGGCAGATTGGAGTTTAGCATCCCACCGATGAAGAGGTCATTATAATAATTTTCTCGGATAATATCCGCCAGAAATTCTACTTAGGACCCTTGTGAGACGAATACTGTCGCGCCAAGTATCGCTGAGACAATCTGAGTAAATACGTTTGGCAGGACGTAAACAGCCACCACGTCAATATGCACTAGCGTGCGCCCGCGCGACCGCTCTCGAGTCACTTTCTAAGCGATGCCACTACGAGTTGCACTAAGCTTAAAAATTCTCGTAATATAAAGTCTTATCTTTCACAGTCAGATTTTGGTAACGAGCATTCGCCAAAAAGCGGAGATATTTTCTTGTAAATAGCAAAAACTACATCACCTTAATTCATGTCCAACACTTTCCGTTAATGTGGCAGTGTAAATTCATTAGTAGTTGTTAGAGATACTGACATTTTGATCTAGCAAGACGAAAACCCAAATGTACCACAGTAAATCTGACTATTCCTTTTGCTGAACACAGTATGAAAAGTTTTATTCCGTATTTGTGAGTTAGATGTGACTACCAATGTATCTTTCCAAGGGAAAGGTTTCATCGATGACAAAATTTTCCTCTACATAAAAAAAACTTCCTTAATCTTCTTGGGCAATATATCCACGAGTCTATTTTCTCCAATATTTCACCTGGCATTATGTCTTCATTATCTGGGAACTGAATCAGACAGGACGGAAGTTCAAATCTGTTGTGAGAATTTTTCCTAGAATAGTAATCGCTATTTTGGTTAGGTTGACCAGAAAGACTGAATACTGCACCATCCATATGAGCACTTCTAAAAACTTCATATCTTCTTTATTTGTCAGAAGATATTTACTGTCTGTGCCATGGCGAGACATTCTGCTGCTACTAGTAACTTGCTTCGCATATCTTTTAGCTTCCATTACCATTACTTCACTGCCTCCAGACAGAGAAAAGGCATGAAATGGAGAATTTTATTTTGAAATATATTTTTGCAAACTCGATTTTCCTATGAAAACATACGACTTGTGCCATCTCTTGTATTCCATTTATTCCACATTTTTCAATTCTGTGGGTGTCTAACTTCTGCTTCTTTGGAGTGTACCGTTCTTCCTCTGCTTTCATCACATATATCCGATCCGCAATAGACTCATTAAAAGAACTGTCTCGCTCATCGCTGCTAGCTTCTGAAATGCTAAGCACTCCCTCATCAGTCAATGTCTGAGGAGGAACTGCAGCCCATTCTTCCTGAAAAGCCAAAATCAGGGAAGATAGTAATGATGGACACTGGGTTTTGGGAGAAAGTCTACGTTCTAACTCACCCCAAATGTGTTCCGTTGGGTTCAGGTTGAGATTATGGGAAAGTCAGGAATGTCACTGTCCACAAACCACTGCCTCAGTGATGCTGGTTTTTGACAGAGTGCGTTTTCATGCTGATACAAATAATCATCGTATCTGAATTGTTTATCAGCTTTACGCAATACCAAATATTGTAAAATGTGTACGTATCCTTCCGCATTTAGCGTTTTCTTAAGTGCACGAAAGGGATCACAGTCCAACAACGAAAACACCTCGTTGCAGTAACACCTGCTCCGTGCTTCACTGTGGGCACCACACATGCCCGAGCGAGGTGGCGCAGTCCTTAGCAAACTGGACTTGCATTCGGGAGGACGATGGTTCAATCCCGCGTCCGGCCATCGTGATTTATGTTTTCTGTGATTTCCCTAAATCGCTGCAGGCAAATGCCGGGATGGTTCCTTTGACAGGGCACCTCGCTGTTTAGTCTATTCCCCCAAATCAGCCCTCAGCCTCCAAAAACGTGGACACACAACAAATATGAACCAAACTAAAGTTGCAGTCTTTGCTCAATCTCATTTTTGGCAAGAGAACACCCACGTTATTGATTACGCCCGGTGATAAATCGGGTTCAGACTTTCATGACAGCACAGTATAACGTCACGTAAATCGCAGGAGGAACTACGAGGGTCATTTCATAAATAATACACAGGTTGGCAGCACTGCGGAGGGGGAGAGAGAGAGGGGGAGAGAGGTGTCAATGTTGACTGTGTCAGCAATAGGCTTGAGGAAGAAGTCACATTTTGCTTTCATCGATATCATATTCTGTTTTATAATATCAAGAGTGAGAAACGGCTCGGCATTGAGCTCGGGTATTGTAACTGTTGAGGATCAAAGATCTTACTTTCAGATCGAATTTTTATGGGGCAATGATCCGCTTAAAATCCGCAGTGTTTTAATCAGTTTCTATTGAGGTATCAATGGACTGTAGTACAATTCCTCGTTGAGCTAATAGCTTTCTTGGTCATATGAGTATAAATAACGACCCAAGACGAGGAAGTACAACACAACTTGTAGCACATGGTCTTTAAGAATACTGACGTGCAACAAACGAGGAAATTTCTGAAGGTACACAGATTCTATCAACATCAGTACTCCGTATTCTAACAAATGAGTCGAACAAGAGAAAAATATATAGTGTCCACAATTAAACTTCCAGTTTCTAACGCTGTAGAAAGAGGACCACTGCTCAGAATGATGTCAAATTTGAACAGCATATTCTGACGCAGACGGAAGCGCCGCGGGGAAAAAACGAAAATTTTATCGATGGATGGCGCTGTGGCGCTGAAAGCGTCTTAGCGCAAATGAGGTCTCCTACAAACGACAGCTGAATCGCAATGCGACGACTATTGTTTCAGCTGTACATTACACCATCCGTAATGTTCAATATGCATAACTCCACATGTTATGCAGTGAACGGTTGTCTTACTGTTAGGTAAGCCCAACCACCACAGCAAGTTCACACATCCGATGGGGAAAATCTGTTTTTATTTGTTCTGAGGCCATTTACCTCATACAAAGCAAAATGACACTGGTTTTTAATTGTCCTGGGGTCAAAAACCACATAAAAAGCAAAATAACGTCGGTTTATAACGGTGATGAGACTGGGTACAAAACATGTTCAGTATGCTGCTCTCTATTTTCTGCCACAAGTTGTTCTACAACAGATCGGAGTGTCTCAGGGGAGGGGGGTCACTATCAGAATGCGTTGCGTAATCCGTGCCTTCGATTCAGCTACGTTCGTAATTGGAACACTGGTCACAACATTTTTGAGATAACCCTACAGCTAGAAGTCATACGGATTAAGATCAGGTGGACTGCGCGGCCTGGCTGTAGGCAAAGGACGGCTCATAATTCTAGCATTTCCGAAATGCCTTTGCAGCAGCCGCTTCACTGGCTGCCCAACGTGCGGAGGAGCGCCATCTTGCATAAAAACGATCCTGCCCCCACATCCACACTTTTGAAGGGTTGGAATGACGTTGGTGCGCAAAAGACTCGTAGTGTTTACCAGTCACAATACAAGTAATAGACCAGCAGGACTCATGTACGTGGAAAAAAAATACGGCCTTCCGCTAACCGATGCTGTCAACCCGCACCACACTGTCACTTATGCAAAATGAAGTGGTACCGATTGATGTACAAGCGGGTTTTCCGTTGTCCATTACTCTGCAATTCTGCATACTGTCGTGTCCTTGGACGTGGAAATGGACTTTGTCAACAGAATGTTCCATGACATTCATTACACGCTTTCATGCGAGCAAGAAATTCCAGAGCAAACGTACCTCTTGCTGACAGGTCAGCAGGAAGCAACTCCTAAACATGGCGTCTTTGTATGGATAGCAATGAAGGGTGTTTCGTATGATTTTATGCACCGTGCTTGCAGGCATGTTCAATGTACGGACAATTCCGAGTGCACGGCATGCTACACACCAGCGCTCGACTCCTCCTGCAATACTGTGGCCACATCTTCGACAGACGTCGTGTCAGCTGCTTTCCTTCCTCTGTCACATTACACTCCAAAAGAACTTATCTTCTCAACAATGTAGATTGCTACTTACCCAAAGATGGCACGTTAATCTGCAGACATGCACAATTGAAAGACATTTACACATAAGCTTTCGGCGAAAACCTTCGTCAGAAAAAGAAAGAGAAAAATATAATTCTGAATGCATTCTAGTCCCAGTTGGCAAAGTTGGCGGTCATGTGTGCGTGAAGTGTGCTTGCTTGTGTGAATGAATGGAGTGTGTTTCTCTGACGAAGGCTGTGGCCGAAAGCTTGTGTGTAAGTGTGTCTTGATTGTGTGTGTGTGTGTGTGTGTGTGTGTGTGTGTGTGCGCGCGCGCGCAACTTTACGTGTTATCTCTACGGTAAGTAGCAATCTATCTTTTGCCACATAGTTGATGTTCCAACGTGGAGTTTCCATTGTTTGAACCTATCTTTTTGAATTTCGCAATTATTTTCTTCGGACCTTAGGGGACATCGGACCAATGCTTTTTTTCCATACCCTTGAGTGTCCGTTAACTCCTGCACAGTCACCGTTCTTGTAGAAGAGCTTTACCAGCAGTGCGCAATGCCTCATGGAGACAGTCATATTAGCTATCTCGAACGCAGACTGAGGAACGACAGTGTGGCGCGCGTCTGTTGGTGAGCATACTCTGACGCTTTCAGCGCCACCTACTGGCCAAATTTTCGTTAAATATTCTTTTGCTCCGCGGCGTTTCCCCCTGCGTCAATAATACGAGGGACGTTTCATAAATAATGCATACTAATTTTTTCATTACACGTTTACTTTTTTTTATTTCGACATCTCTTCACAGCCCTTCAATATAATTTCCCTGCATCTCTAACTGAAACCCAACGTCTTGGAAGCTCTATTATTCCATCAAGGACATCACTTTCTGCTCATATGTCGAATGTCTCTGGTAACGACGATAGAAAGCTCTTCCACAGAAAGGTAACGATGTCCTTGTATAGGTTGTTTCAACTTGGGGAACAAGTCGAAGTCTGGTGGACTCCTCTCCGGGTTGTAGGGAGGATGCGGCAACATTTCCCATCCGTATTCGCGCAGTGAAAGGGCTACAACATGGCCGATTCGCGGGCGAGCATTACCGTCGAGGAAGGTTGGCCCAGCCTCGATCCACTGAGGTCAGATTTTTCTGCGCGAGTTTTGCATGAAGTTCAATAACACACAGCTTTGACACTTGTTTCACATGGAACTATCTGTAATGATGATACCTAGGTGGTCATAAGCAAAAGTCATTTGCTTGAGATTTGACTGAGGCCGTCGAAATTAATTATTTATTTTTTGGACGTGGATAATCTGAAGCTCTCCACTCATTGGACGGCGTTTTCAACTCCGTTTCAAAGTTTCTAATTCACCTTTCATCAATAGCGACAATTCGGCACAAGAACCCTTTACTTTCACGATCGAATTATTGCTTGAGTAAGGTTGCAGTGTCCAGGTTTTTCTGTTCCTCTTCAGCTGTAAGAAAGTGTGGTACACACCTTGCAGAAATTTTTCCTCTTCTTCAAATCATACGTCAGAAGGGGAAAACTGATTTGGGGGAATTCCCGTGGCTTCAGTGAGTTCCTCACGAGTCGCACTGCGACCTTCTTCAACAGCATCTGCCACAAGTTTCCCATTTAATTCATTCGTTGACGTTTTTGGTCTTCCGGGTCTTGAATTATCGTCTATGCTAATACGACCACCACGAAAACGATTAACCGAACGCGAAACTGTACTGTAGTCTACTTTCCATCTATATGTACGACCTCTGGTCTTCAACACTCAGTACCCGAGACCTCTGCAGGGTCCATTTCTACCTATCGCCAATTTTATGTTGCAGAAAAAAAGGGCTCTTCCTTAAGCTCCCAATTACACCTGACCTAATTTTCATTGTTGTTGTATCAAATAATCCACAGTAGTACCAACCTGTGCACTATTTATGAAATGTTCCTCGTATGCTCTCCAAGTTTGACGTCATTCTGAGCACTAGCCCTCTTCCTACAGAGTTTTAAAACTAGAACTTCAATTATGGACGCCATGTATTAATTCCTCTTAATTATATTTACATGTGCCTATCATTCTCTACAATGGACAAACGTTTCCTGTTATGTTGGCGTTATCTTGATATTCGGAATGTCCACTTAATCTTAAAGACAAAGTTGAGTAGTTGCCTTTTACATATTCGTTGGGCACACACATTAGCTGTAGTCCTTAGGTACTGGATGCAGTCTAATTGTCTGTAGTTTCTCTCTACCTGAAAAATGGGCAACATAAAACTAAATGATCAGTGGAATCTTCGTCCCCACATTCACAGATCTGTGTTTTACCACACCCCATTCGATGGGGTTGTTTGGGGGAGGAGACCAGACAGCAAAGTCATCGGTCTCATCGGATTAGGGAAGGATGGGGAAGGATGTCGGCCGTGCCCTTTGAAAGGAACCATCCCGGCATTTGCCTGGAGCGATTTAGGGAAATCACGGAAAACCGAAATCAGGATGGCCAGAGGCGGGATTGAACCGTCGTCCTCCCGAATGCGAGTCCAGTGTGCTAACCACTGCGCCATCTCGACATCTCATTCGATGCAGATATTTGGGATATGGACGGTGAACCATATCCGGAGTAGGGGGACTGTCGTATCGTTCGAACCTGTTCCTAACGTTTGAGAATACGCTGTATAGACGCCTTGCAGTGCTTCTAGTGTCCTAGTCAGACCGCCATTCATTTAACTTCAAGGCACGTAAATGTGTTTTCAGTAAAAAGAGTTTTTGTGGTTTCGTACACACAATCATATTGTTGACGTCCCAACTAATACAACGCTATTCAGTAACGTACGGCGATACCCGTCGTACATATCCCGAGAATCACCTGTAAACCTTCGACAGATGAGCGAAAGTCACCGGTGACTCCCAGAATTACACTATGTAATCAAAACTATCACGACAAAAAGTTCTAGGCACCCTCCATCGGTAATGCTGGAATTCAATATAGTGTTGGCCCACCCTTAGCCTTGATGTCAGCTTCCACTTTCACAGGCATACGTTCAATCAGGTGCTGGAAGGTTTCTTGGGGGATGGCAGGCCATTCCTCACGGCGTGCTGCACTGAGGAGAGGTATCGATGTCAGTCGGTGAGGCATGGCACTAAGTCGGCGTTCCAAAACTTCCCAAAGGTGTTCTGTAGGGTTCAGGTAAGGACTCTGTGCAGGCCAGTCCATTACAGGGATGATACTGTCGTGTAACTACTCCGCCACAGGCCGTGCATTGCGAACAGATTCTCGATCGCGTTGAAAGATGCAATCGCCATCCCCGAATTGCTCTTCAACAGTGGGAAGCAAGATAGTACTTAAAACATTAATGTAATTCTGTGCTGTGATAGTGCCACGCAAAACAACAAGGGATGCAAGACCTCTCCACGAAAAACATGACCACACCATGACACCACAGCCTCCGAATTTTACTGTTGGCACTGCACACGCTGGCAGAAGACGTTCACCGGGCAATCGTCATACACACACCCTGCCATCGAATCGCCAAATTGTGTACCGTGATTCGTTACTCCACACAACGTTTTTCCACAGTTCAATCGTCCAACGTTTACGGTCCCTACACCAAGCGAGGTGTCGTTTGGCATTTACTGACGTGATGTGTGGATTATGAGCAGCCGCTCGGCCACGAAAAGTGTTTTCTCACCTCCCGCCTAACTGTTATAGTACGAGGTGCATTCAAGTTCTAAGGCCTCCGATTTTTTTTCTAATTAATTACTCACCCGAAATCGATGAAACTGACGTTACTTCTCGACGTAATCGCCCTGCAGACGTACACATTTTTCATAACGCTGACTCCATGATTCCATGGCAGCGGCGAAAGCTTCTTTAGGAGTCTTTTTTTGACCACTGGAAAATCGCTGAGGCAATAGCAGCACGGCTGGTGAATGTGCGGCCACGGAGAGTGTCTTTCATTGTTGGAAAAAGCCAAAAGTCACTAGGAGCCAGGTCAGGTGAGTACGGAGCATGAGGAATCACTTCAAAGTTGTTATCACGAAGAAACTGTTACGTAACGTTAGCTCGATGTGCGGGTGCGTTGTCTTGGTGAAACAGCACACGCGCAGCCCTTCCCGGACGTTTTTGTTGCAGTGCAGGAAGGAATTTGTTCTTCAAAACATTTTCGTAGGATGCACCTGTTACCGTAGTGCCCTTTGGAACCCAATGGGTAAGGATTACGCCCTCGCTGTCCCAGAACATGGACACCATCATTTTTTCAGCACTGGCGGTTACCCGAAATTTTTTTGGTGGCGGTGAATCTGTGTGCTTCCATGAGCTGACTGGCGCTTTGTTTCTGGATTGAAAAATGGCATCCACGTCTCATCCATTGTCACAACCGACGAAAAGAAAGTCCCATTCATGCTGTCGTTGCGCGTCAACATTGTTTGGCAACATGCCACACGGGCAGCCATGTGGTCGTCTGTCAGCATTCGTGGCACCCACCTGGATGACACTTTTCGCATTTTCAGGTCGTCATGCAGGATTGTGTGCACAGAACCCACAGAAATGCCAACTCTGGAGGCGATCTGTTCAACAGTCATTCGGCGATCCCCCAAAACAATTCTCTCCACTTTCTCGATCATGTCGTCAGACCGGCTTGTGCGAGCCCGAGGTTGTTTCGGTTTGTTGTCACACGATGTTCTGCCTTCATTAAACTGTCGCACCCACGAACGCACTTTCGACACATCCATAACTCCATCGTCACATGTCTCCTTCAACTGTCGATGAATTTCAATTGGTTTCACACGACGCAAATTCAGAAAACGAATGATTGCACGCTGTTCAAGTAAGGAAAACGTCACCATTTTAAGTATTTAAAACAGTTGTCATTCTCGCCGCTGGCGGTAAAATTCAATCTGCTGTACGGTGCTGCCATCTCTGGGACGTATTGACAATGAACGCGGCCTCATTTTAAAACAATGCGCATGTTTCTATCTCTTTCCAGTCCGGAGAAAAAAAATCCAAGGCCTTAGAACTTGAATGCACCTCGTACTTGCAGTGCACCCTGATGCAATTTGGAATACCTGTGTGATGGTATGGGTAGATGTCTGCCTATTACACATTAAGACCCTCTTCAACACGTTTCCACTTCACTGCCACACCAGAAACAGTGGACTTAGGGACGTTTAAGAGTGTGGAAATCTCGCGTAGAGACGTATGACGCAAGTGACACCCAACTATCTGACCACGTTTGAAGGACGTGAGTTCCGCGGAGCGCCCCATTCTGATCTCTCACGATGTCTAATCACTACTGAAGTCGCTGATATGGAGTACCTGGCAGTAGGTGGCAGCACAATGCACCTAATATGAAAAAGGTATGTTTTTGGGGGTGTCCAGATACTTTTGATCACATAGTGTATTTACAGGGGCAGTGAGAGCATCTGTAGATCGAGTATGGTGTTTACTATTCGCAAGACGTAAATGGTCTAAGATATTCACGGAATTGGAAAACAAACGCTGGTCGCCGTTTGCGCACGGCTAGATGCTACGGCCTACAGGCTAGGTAAGACGCTATGTTCCATTGTTACTCCACTTTGCCAGTATTTCTCTCTCTTTCGCTCGTTCAACCCCCTAATCGCAACTAGGGCCGAGCCAGGTGTTTCCAAGGCCGCACGGTACGGTATCAACTTCCTTTGGTTCCACTTGTTGGAGGAAGCTGTGTGACAGGTGCGGTGTATGACCACAAAGTCTGGTCCTCCCGAATTGAAGTCCTGGGTTTTAACGATAAGGCTCCTTCTCTCCCTGTCCACAACTGCGGTCAGTGGGTTGCCACTGGAGAACCTCGACAATTTCGTATTCTAAAGGTTTATGTTTCTAATTCTGATTCAACAATCACGATCGAAATTTTTCCCGTAAAGCTGCGAGCCGGTATGTTTCTTTCAATACATGTACAAGTCAGTCCTCACCCTCTCCCCTACCGTGATCCGAATTAGTAAATACATACACATAGAAAGACATTGCTTCGTGTCGCACAAAAACTAACGTGAGAGAGAAAGCGGATGAGTTAAGTATTAACTATAGTACTAACCTTATGGTGAACATTTCCCGCTTATTCCTCAGATCAGAAAAAAGGACCTCAAGTCTTTGCATCTTTCTGTCATCGTCATTGCATGTACTAGAAAGACATACAGGGCGTGTGCAAAAGCATGGAAACACCATGCCTAATATGGTGCAGGAAAACTCACTCGAAACACCTTTCAGTCGTCTCGCAATGGATAAGTACAGGTCCTGTATGGTTTCAAAGGGAACCTTATTCTTTCTGCAAAATTCTATGACCCGGTAGATAGCGATCTCGCACCCTTCTTTCCAATGTGGACCACAAAGACTCAACAATATTCAGATCCAGTGACTGTGGTTGCCAGGAGGGATGTGAAAATTCATCTTCGTGGTCACAAAACCAGTCTTAGACGATGCGAGCTGTGTGAACTGAGGCCGTATCGTCTTTGAGCACACCAACATCATTGGTGAGCAAACAATTTACCATGGTATGGACCTGATCAGTCAAAATGGTCACATAATGCTTGGCAGTAATGAAACCTTGCGGAGTACCCGCGAGGCGCACGGAATACCACGAATGTCTGGCCAAATCATCACCGACCCTCGCCATGTTTCACTGCTGAGACGTAAATTAGGCCACAAGTTGGAACTAGCGTGAAACAAGACTCATTCGATCAAACGACAGTCTTAATGCTATATTACAGTGCCTGTGTTATTCCGAATTATGATGCAAAGTTGCATCGGACGTGTATAATGTCCGAGGAACTTCGCATCATAACAACGCACGGCATTGCAGAAACTTATCTACCAGCCGAACATGGTAAGGCAATTTCAAGTACAATGTCTTCCCTTTACGGGACTACATAACAGATGTGCGAATACAGGTTGTAGACACGTGGTTGATGACATACGGACGTTTGGGTCTCGCCGTGAGTCGTGCTCGTATAGCCAAATGGTAAGGCCACCGCCCGCGATAAGCAGGAAATCCGGGTTTGAGTCCCAGTCCGGTACAAATTTCCATTGTAATTCTATTATGCAGCTGATGGTTATCCACATTCGCAACAGCGAATAAATTTAATGTATTCTTCTACTGTTCCACGTGCTCCTGTTACGGGTATCTGCATCACTGATGAGTGGTTTGAGAATTCTAGCTCGCCCTGCAATTCCCTACTATTGGAACTCCCTTCGCGTTGTTTTAGTGCTAACAGGGTTCACAAAACTGACATTCATTTCTGCAGTGACTTTTGCAGCTGTCGTCGTCTTATTTTTCGTTACCATCTTCTTACATGACCGTCCCTCACCATCACTCGAAACACACTTTCGTCCGGGTTGTTGACTTAGCAGATGATTTCTTTCCGCTTTCCATGTATACGGTGTAAATCTTCGATACTTTGCTCCTTGAAACACCAAACACTTCGACTCTCTTGGTTACGGGAGCACTCACAAAACGAGCACCAAAAATCGGTCCACGTTCGAATTCACTTAGCTCTGAGAAAGTACAACTACAGAGAACACTTCTGACCACGACTGGCGCTGATACCGTATTGGCGACATTGTACGGATGCGTTCGTGGTGAAAATACAACAGGGCAACCTGCAGGCTTAGCTAACATCTGCGTTTATGTTCAAGTATGTACTTCTCACGACGTTTCGATATTTTTATCAAACTCCTGTACATCTTTTTGATTAAAGGTGAATTACTGATGCGAAAACCGAAGCGTTGCCCGTGCGAGATAGCTAAATGCTTTCTCACTACTAGCTGTTATCTGAGAAAATTATAATTTTTAGCAGATGTACTCTGTTTCTTGTTCCGTCGAAACCGACTACACGTCAGACTAAACACTAGTTCTACTGGGCAAGCGAAGTGAAGGTGGAACTATCTTAACCAAAACTGGATCATTAGCTAAGTGATTTAGAGGAAATCAGCAAATTTTCAAGTCCGCATGGCAGCCTCCAAACGCGAACCCGTTTTTCATGAAAAACGATCTGACCTTTCAAGCCAGCCGCACTTAGCGACGTTAACTTGTTGAACAGTGTGAGTATTCAACCCGCAAAATGGTGGAACTTAGTTAAATTTGAATAGTTTCCTACGCACCACACGTAAAAGTTTCAAAATTCCTAAAACTTAGATACGCACTCCGTAAACCAGAGACGATGACACATCTCGTTCCCGAAGCACGCCAGCAAACATGCCTGCACGACCACCCTTATCGTACATGCGCTTATCTTACGAGGCGGAAGTATTATGCTCACCGAGAACGTCTGCGGTCTGTCAGCGTCCTAGAACCATTCGCATCGTTCGCGCCAGTCACATACAAGCACTGCTCTTTTTAATTTTCACATCTAGTATAGCAGTCAAATTTGCGAAAAGGATGTCAAATCTTGATGACTGATTATAGACGGTCATAGGCGTTCACTACGCAAGACGAGAGCAAAGTAAAAAATTTTAAGTCTAGTACTGAAAGGGTATGTTGCTCAGGTCCGGAAAGGTACTCGCTTTCCGACGTTTTACCCTTTCAGGACGCGCTCTTTGTCTAGTGTTTGTAGAGATCGTAAACTGCAATTCTGGAAGGACTACACAATAACCGTCTATGGCTTTTTTAAATTTATTTATCTAATAACTAAGAAACCTGGGGTTGCTCAGGTACGTATTTATTTCAACATGCTATCAGTCCATCCCCTCCTCCCTTCTCTCTTTTTTTCATTTTTTCCTTCCCCTCCATCCACCTCCTACCCTCCGTATCCATCATCTCTCACTTTATCCATCTCTTCTCCCTCCTCCCTCTATCCATCCCCCTTGTTCTCGTTCATCACCTCGACCCCTCCCTCTCTGTCTACCATTTCCCCACACCCTACGATCTGTCCACCACCTCCTCTCCCCTTTCTCTGTCCACTTCCCCCTCCCCTATCTCTGACGATCTCCTCTTCCTCCTATCTGTGCCTATGTTCTCCTTCCCCGTCTTTGTCAGTTCATCTTGTCCTCCCTTCTCTCTCCACATTATCACATTCACCCTAATAGAAGGTTGGTGGTTCTTACCATTGCAGTATTTCTTTCCAGATTGCAACAAATGTGTGTACCAAATTTGAATGAAATCGCTCTAGGGGTTTAGGATGAAATTTTTACCCGTGGCTTTGCTTGCATACGCATATGACAAACTTATTTCAAACATATTTCACGCATTTCACCTGTAAGTCCAGCGAATTTCACCCTACATTTTCATTTTCACGCAGCTAAGTATTTATGACATATCTCCAAAACTGTGTCATAGAATGATGCAATTTTTCTGGTACATGCAGTGGTATATGCGAATATTGTCTGCAAAATGTGTCACGAAAACAGTTAATAGCAAAGAAGTAATAAATTACGACGTCATGCTTCATGTGGCAATTTTACTGCATGAATTTTTCTTTTGTTAAATTTGTTGCAAGGCTCTAAGTGGTCTCATTCTCAAATACTGGGGTACGGGTATTCTTACGTCATGCGCTACACTGTTTTTTCAGCCCCACCCCGTAGGGTGGTGGTCCTTACTCCACAGTGATTTTTTCCACACAGTGAATGATATGTGTACCAGTGGATTAAGAGAAGATGTGGAAAACACACACACACACACACACACACACACACACACACACACACACACACTACATTCATTCATTCATTTTTATAATTTGTGTGGATATCTATTTTTTGGCAGCAGAGACGATACAGCCAACAATAGTCGCAAAAGTGCCATATAAAAATAATTGCAATTTGCGGAGCAGAATGATGGAAAAAAAAAAGTCCGATGTATATACATAAGTCCCCAATGTAAAACAAAAGCACTAGAAGACGAACACCAAACACCCAGCAGTAGTTTCAACAGTACCAATTTAACATTAGTGCAGTTTTCATAATAGTGTGAAGTACAGTAAACGTTCGTTATTTAAATTAAAATACACAAAATTACGACACAGGATTCGAACTTAGTGAGTTCCAGAGGAGAATGATATCCACAGCAACTTAAAATGAAAGCTGGGCAACGAAGTCGTTTACAAAGAGAAGTTCTTAATGCAAAGTAAAAACACAGACTACCCAGTTTTCGAACCGAGCTGGTTCCATGAGAAGGTAAGATCCACATAACTTATAGGACAAAGTGAAAACCGGTGTCTTAAATAATTCTCGAGCAGCAGTTAACGCTTGCAGCGAGAAAGTAGCCCATAGCAATCAATGTTTTGTACAAGACCGCCTGTGCGGCAGAGTACATTGTACACGCCAATATGACGTGGTTCAGATTAGCCACAGCCGTTGTGTCCTGCTCACAGTGTCCACAAGCGTCGATTTTCAACCAGTATATGCGGGCGGAGAACACCTGTGTCCCAGCCTCATGCGGATGGGAGAAGTCACATGACGTTTTAAGCTTCACCGAGGTGAACCACGGTTGTATGGCCGCCATTATAGTGTTGGGAGACGTGCCATTCAAAATTCCAGTCGTGATAAGCAGCTTTCTGGACCGTCGAGCTGAAATCCGTACAAGTGATTGGTGTTCGGCGAAACTGTCCTTCCATAGTGCTCCTCTTAGCGAGGCCGTCAACGTTTCATTTTAGTGTCTGGACATAAAAGATCAAAATCGACTAGCTAAAAACATCTCGTTTAGTCCCCATCCACAAATCGAGAAAAAAGACGTGGTAAACCCGAGATGTTCAGCGAAGGTAATGCAAATGATTATTACCATATTTTATGGACTATAAGACACTACGGACTTTACGACGCACCTTAATTTTTGAACAATTTTTTAAAAAAATAACATTTTTACTACCAGACTGCAAAGCCGGACTAAAAAAAGTAGTTTATAAAATCAAACTGACTTTAAAACCTCTGAAAATCGTCATCTGAATTTTCTTCTTCTTCTTCTTCGTTGTCATCATTGTCCTCTTCATATATAAGATGGTCCTCACTACCATCGACAGCGTTACTTATGCCGCACTTCTTGAAAGCTTCAAAATGTCTTCTGTCACTCTATACCACGACTGTTTAATCCCTGACACACTTGTTTGATTGTAGGTCGTTTTAAAGTACCCTTCGGCGTGAATTCACACACACTTTAAAAGGTTTATTTATTGAGACATCAAGATGTTGCAATTGTGAAGTCAGTCCTTCCGAACAACAGAAAGCTCTGTATTTCCCCGTCTCAATTTCTCTTTCACAGAATGTTTCGAATGACTACTAAATTGATTCAGGACAAGAAGACAACATTTATTCAATAAAGCACTTTTCGTTCTCTCACACACACTGTTAATCCGGAATTTCATTCCAGCCTCGTCCAGCCAAGCCTTGTCATGTACGTGAGCAACAACATCTAACAGTATTTCAGAAGGTTTTGGCATTGTTTTGCGCTTGAAAACGATCGCTGGATTAAGTGTAGTACCGTCGACGCAACATGAAAGGACAACAGCGTAGCGCATTTTTTTATGTCCACTTGTTTCTAAAGTTGCAGTTTTAGCACATTTCATGGCAACAGTTCTGTAGTGCACATCAAACGTCAGAGGAGTTTCGTCCATATTCGCAGTAGCTTAGTTCCACATTGGTTTTCTTTCGATGCTGAATAATAAAGCACTCACTCTCACTCCGTCTTCAGGCCACAAGTGGCCCATCAGGACCATCCGACCGCCGTGTCATCCTCAGTGGAGGATGCGGATAGGAGGGGCATGTGGTCAGCACACCACTCTCCCGGCCGTTATGATGGCTTTTTTTGACCGGAGCCGCTACTATTCGGTCGAGTAGCTCCTCAATTGGCAACACGAGGCTGAGTGCACCCCGCAAAATGGCAACAGCGCATGGCGGCTGGATGGTCACCCATCCAAATGCCGGCCACGCCCGACAGCGCTTAATTTCGGTGATCTGACGGGAACCGGTGTATCCACTGCGGCAAGGCCGTTGCCGAATAATAAAGCGATGGAACAATAACATTTTCTCTTCCGAGATAGTATGGTTTTGGTTCGCATGCTAAGTCCATTACACTTCGTAAAACTGTAGTACCAACAATCTCCACACTTGAAGTCTTAAGTTAGACTGTAGCGCTAGTTTACGAGTGTGTATTTGAATAATTTTGTATTAATTCCAATGCCAGTTTGATGGTGTCCTTGAATCCATTTCAATAAGTCGTCTACTAGTGTTCGCATTCAGTCCTCTGTTTTAACAATTAGTCTTCCTCTTTTTTCATTTTTTCTTTACTAGCCCGCCAATCGCGAATGTTTTTTTTCTGCTGGTGGAGGGCCGAAATGCCGCTCAGTTTCCATGTTGTTCTGCATATGGCACTCCTTTCGATTTATAGCCCGCATAAGATTTATTTTTCCGTTATGAAACTAACTACCAACAAAAATATTGTACTATTACCGATAACACAAATCGCTTTCAATCCAAGTTCACTGGCACCTTAGACTGCAGTGACGCATCATAGGCTAAACCATTTCTTGACAATCTGAGAGTAATTACCCCCTAAGGGGTAAAATGAAATTTTTTGAGGGATAAAAACTAAATGATTCGATTGTTTCAGTCAGGAAATTAAATTATTTTCAAAAGATCATTCCTATTAACATAATTTCGTAAGATTCTGATACTGATTATATAAGTTATCAATAATTACTTTTTCTCAATTAGCAGGATTAATGCGGTGGAGGTTCCCCAGTCCATCCATTATACACATGTTGTGCTTTGTCCCGTACATCGCTGATGATAAAAGTGAGACATATATGTAACAAATGCTACATATCACAAGGAAACGTCTTCTCCAAGTTGTAGATAGCACCTGCAGTAATTGGTTCATTACTTGCTTCCGAACAGATAAGTGAATTAAATAACAGCACGAAACAGCAGTAACTGCATAACTGTAAAGAGTGATTAGCCACAAAGCATTAACAGCCTAAAGTCGTCCAACTTCTACCAGTTCAGAAGCAAGGAGTGCAGCAATGAAGTGATTTGCGAAAAATAAGTATAGTGCACAGATCGTAACTACTTTGATTTTATATGGGGTTGCACAGTCAAGCAGGTGCCGCTATAGAGAGGAGTAATGCAGGGGAAGCATGTTTTGTAACGAGTACGTACTCACACTGTGGATAGTTAGCTTTTTTTTCTGAGGAGGTGGTGTGGGTACCACTTGCGACGCGCCACGAATTCCTTCGTCATTCATTCTAACTAAACCACGCGCGCGCGCGCGCACACACACACACACACACACACACACACACACACACACACACACACACGAACTAAATATCATTCATCATTTTAAAAATAAGTATTGCAAGAGAAGTCTTGTCATTCTACAGTTTAGTTAGGTGCTAAAGCTGTAATAATGCGGTGGGGGGGGGGGGGGGCAACAGATGGCAGGGGAGGGAGGAATACTAGCTAATGTCTGACTGCACTCAGGGGTAATGGTATAAGAAAGAATGGGAACCACTAGGCTAGACAGTGTTCTGGGTTTGTGATGGCGGTGCAGGAGGGAGACAGTGTTAGCAATCTTGGGCATCACCACAAATAATGTTCCGTCGCATCGGTGCACTGTTGCTGCCACTTGAATCTACTGTTGCCAGACAGAGAGGGGTTTCCCGCGTTATCGAATATATGCCCATTTTTAAGACTGGCGGGTGTAATTTTAAATCAAACAATGGACATTTTTATATTCATTTCGAGTGTAAGTTAATTTTGAAGGCAATTTTAGAAAAAAAAACAAGCGCCGCTTAAAATGGTGACGGGAAAAGAAAAAAACTATTGCCAGAAAAACAACTTGGATTTCGAAAAGGCAAATGGACAACTGAAATCCTTTTACGGTTGGTTTCTGACATACAGTTCAATTTCTCTCCGAATAATTACATCACAATTGTATACATAGACTTGACTGAAGCATAGGACGTCGTCGTCTTGTCAATTTTTGGGGAAAAAATTGGAGAAACTCCAGATTTCAAATTTACTCGTGCGTAACATTGTAAGCTTTGTGAGCAAAAGGAAGAGAATCATTTTGCAACACGAAACTACACTGGGACTCAGAAATTTGCAGAGTGCCCCCGCATTGATCAGTCTTGACTCCCTTATTAGTCAACATTTATACTGCACACCTTTTTGACCTCTTTGCCAGTGACATTCAGATACTACAATGAGCAGACGACGTATGTATATATTCCGAATACAGTACTCTTCAGTCCTGTCATTTGCAAAAGCATACGTCTGCATGAGAGATGTACAGAAGGGGCTTCAAAAGCTCTAATACCAAGTCTACTCTTATGATCTTTACTTGAGATAGGATTCGACTTCCCCAAACAATGCAACACTTCTGCAGACAAGCAGACACTCGAGTTACGTCATTGCTCTACTTTTAGCCGCGCGGAGTGGTCGCGCAGTTTGAAGCGCTACGTCACTGACTGCGCGGTCCCTACCGCCGGAGGTTCGAGTCCTCCCTCGGGCGTGTGTGTGTGTGTGTGTGTGTGTGTGTGTGTGTGTGTGTGTGTGTGTTTTTTTTGTTCTTGGCATAAGTTAGTTTAAGTAGTGTGTAAGTCCAGGGACGTCAGCAGTTTGGTCCCCTAGGAATTCACACACATTTGGACTTTTTTTTTTGCTCTACTTTTAACAACACAACAAAAACAAAATTTCAATTATATCACCATTACCGTGTGACGGCGGCCTGAGAAATTTTCTCAATATCTCATAGGTCAAATGAAGAAAGAGTCACCTTTCCGCGCGACACCGACAGGGAATTGTCACAGCTACACAGACGGCAGAAGTTTGCACCCATTTCGATTAATACTTCCTTTTAAGTTCCGGCTCACAGAGTCCTTGACGTCATCGGAATGCTGTCAACGGTATCTATTTCCTGTGGCGCTGACAAGGGAACCTCCCCATCGCACCCCCTTCAGATTTAGTTATAAATTGGCACAGTGGATAGGCCTTGATAAACTGAACACAGATCAATTGAGAAAACAGGAAGAAGTTGTATGGAACTGTGAAAAAATAAGCAAAATATACAAACTGAGTAGTCCATGAGCCACATAGGCGACATCATGGAGAATGTAAGCTAAGGAGCGCCGTGGTCTCCTGGCAGCGTGAGCAGCTGCTGAACGAGAGGTCCTTGGTTCAAGTCCCTTCTCGAGTGAATATTTTACTTTCTTTACTTTTGCATACTTATTATCTGTCTGTTCGTTTATTGATGTCTCTGTTCACTGTAATAAGTTTAGTGTCTGTGTTTTGCGACCGCACCGCAGAACCGTGCGATTAGTAGACGAAAGGACGTGCCTCTCCAATGGGAACCGAAAACATTTGATCGCAATGTCAAAGGTCAACCGATTCCTCCACAGGAAAACACATCTGATATATTCTATACGAAACTGGTGACGGCATGTGCGTCACATGACAGGAATATGTTGTCGACCCACCTAACTTGTACACTTTGTGAATTGGTAAAAAGATTCTTCTGCCATGCCCGATTTAGGTTTTCTTGTGGATGTGATAATCACTCCCAAAAAAGTGATGAAAACATAAGAGTTTGTCACATAAACTGAAAATAAAATTAAACTTTTCAATCGATGGAAGATTTGAACCAAGGACCTTTCGTTCCGCAGCTGCCCACATTACCACGAGACCACGGCGCTCCTGAGGTCACAGTGTCCTTGATGTTGCCTAACTTCCGATGAACTACTCAGTTTGTATATTTTGCTTATTTTTTCACAGTTCCACACAACTTCTTCCTGTTTTCTCAATTGATCTGTTTTCAGTTTTTCAAGGCCTATCCACTGTGCCAACTTATAACTAAATCTGTGGGGGGTGCGATGGGGAGGTTCCCTTGTGAGTACAATGGCGTCCTCCGCAAGTTCGTGGCTACTGCAGGTGCCCACTGCAAAACGTGCAAACTCTTTAGCTATCCATAATTTGGCCCACCAAGTTTCATTATGAGAATAGTCTTAACCATGCGCTCGGCCGATTTATTTGGAGTGCAGTGTGGGCAGAACCGTAAATGGACGTAACAGGACAAACACCACTCCCATCTTTAATGCAGACGCTAACGGGGCGAGCCTAACCTTCAGATTGCAACTCTCCACAATGCAACACGTCTAACCCTTCAGTACATGAGCCGGGCTTCCGAGGCCAAGTGAATGTTTCGTACCACGTCAACCACAAAATCTACTGTATTCGGCACCATAGCTCACTCACCAGCCATACGGAGGTCTAGGACCCGAGTGAAACATCTCATTGTGTACAACCACCCCATAGATGTGAAGGTTCTTCCGCAGAATTGGAGTTAATCTTGGTTGATCAAGAGGCCGAAGATAAAAGGATAAATTCTCCATGTACTGTAAAAAGGGATTCAACATCTAGCATCTCATTTGCACACAGTGTTCGGTATATTCGGGGCAGTCACTGACATCTATTGATCTATTGCAAAAGTCATGTGGCATTGGCTTCAGATTCCTTAGTATCTCCGTTGTCGAGCTTTGGAAAATTGTCTTTGTACGAAACTAGGAGAACGTGCAGTGTCTTAGGTGTCATTTTTGTGTTGTAGATGGCTAACACGTGCTTTTACAGTGTAGCGTCATGTGTGGCGGTGTTGGTGGTGGTGGTGGTGGGAGATAGCGATCCAGCATCGGCAGAATATACTTCTAGAAAATGGCATCGAAGTGTCTTAACATTCCCATCTAACAATCAATATATCATCATCAACAGTATCGCCTGCTCTCAAATGTGCCCGGCAAGCCGACGTGCTATTGCGCCATGTACTTTACTGGCATTCCACTGACTTTATTTCGGGAAACGACGGAAAGCTTAAATTAGGATGGCCGGTGCGGGTTTCGAATCACGGTCCTCCCGAACTACAAACTAAGTCGGGCGCCTCAGAGCACCGTCGGTTTGCGCACTGTGCTGATCCTAGTGTAGAGGCCTATACCCCACACTTACAGGGCTATTACAAATGATTGAAGCGATTTCATAAATTCACTGTAGCTCCATTCATTGACATATGGTTACGACACACTACAGATACGTAGAAAAACTCAAAGTTTTGTTCGGCTGAAGCCGCACTTCAGGTTTCTGCCGCCAAAGCGCTCGAGAGCGCAGTGAGGCAAAATGGCGACAGGAGCCGAGAAAGTGTATGTTGTGCTTGAAATGCACTCACATCAGTCAGTCATAACAGTGCAACGACACTTCAGGACGAAGTTCAACAAAGATCCACCAACTGCTAACTCCATTCGGCGATGGTATGCGCAGTTTAAAGCTTCTGGATGCCTCTGTAAGGGGAAATCAACGGGTCGGCCTGCAGTGAGCGAAGAAACGGTTGAACGCGTGCGGGCAAGTTTCACGCGTAGCCCGCGGTAGTCGACGAATAAAGCAAGCAGGGAGCTAAACGTACCACAGCCGACGGTTTGGAAAATCTTACGGAAAAGGCTAAAGCAGAAGCCTTACCGTTTACAATTGCTACAAGCCCTGACACCCGATAACAAAATCAAAAGCTTTGAATTTTCGGCGCGGTTGCAATAGCTCATGGAAGAGGATGCGTTCAGTGCGAAACTTGTTTTCAGTGATGAAGCAACATTTTTTCTTAATGGTGAAGTGAACAGACACAATGTGCGAATCTGGGCGGTAGAGAATCCTCACGCATTCGTGCAGCAAATTCGCAATTCACCAAAAGTTAACGTGTTTTGAGCAATCTTACGGTTTAAAGTTTACGGCCCCTTTTTCTTCTGCGAAAAAAACGTTACAGGACACGTGTATCTGGACATGCTGGAAAATTGGCTCATGGCACAACTGGAGACCGACAGCGCCGACTTCATCTTTCAACAGGATGGTGCTCCACTACACTTCCATCATGATGTTCGGCATTTCTTAAACAGGAGATTGGAAAACCGATGGATCGGTCGTGGTGGAGATCATGATCAGCAATTCATGTCATGGCCTCCACGCTCTCCCGACTTAAGCCCATGCGATTTCTTTCTGTGGGGTTATGTGAAAGATTCAGTGTTTAAACCACCTCTACCAAGAAACGTGCCAGAACTGCGAGCTCGCATCAACGATGCTTTCGAACTCATTGATGGGGACATGCTGCGCCGAGTGTGGGAGGAACCTGATTATCGGCTTGATGTCTGCCGAATCACTAAAGGGGCACATATCGAACATTTGTGAATGCCTAAAAAAACTTTTTGAGTTTTTGTATGTGTGTGCAAAGCATTGTGAAAATATCTCAAATAATAAAGTTATTGTAGAGCTGTGAAATCGCTTCAATCATTTGTAATAACCCTGTACTTGTGCAAGTACAATGAGATCCTGATTCAGGCTTACAAATCGCTCAACGGGTACAGTTTCATGAACACAATTCAAAAAGATGGACACCAACAGCTCTCTCCCAGACACGAGTCTCAAATCAAATTTTGGAAGCTACATTTCTTTATTTATCGAAATATGTATACGGCCCTTCACCCACAGCACTAAAAACGGTGCTACTACTCTGAAAACTACTTCCTCTACTAAGTACAGCAGAGGTGTATCACAACAAAATAGACTCTCAATAACAATCCAACCTTATAGCGCTCCTTATGGACAGTTTGCATCCCCGTAGCGCAAGGCGGGCGTTTTAGTCTACCACTACCAAACCAATGTTGCAGATTTTTAGTCCCTTACACTTATCTCTAAACAAGTTCCTATCCAAAAATTGTTTCTAATATAACGCACCGCTTTACTGAAAAAATCAGAACAAAAGGAATTCTGTTTTTTCTAGATGCGCTGTTTTAACTCTACTTACTTTATCTACACACACACACACACACACACACACACACACACTTTTCCTAACGTATAACCAATACACACCATCACTCCCGTCTCTATCATCTTTCTTGTCAAATCCGGGATTGACAAGCTGACTGGTCTCGCCATACAGATTGGCCGAATCGCAAGTGACGGCCTTTGCGATGTCCGCAGTCAGCGTGAGACGACTACTTCAAAACGACAGCATGAAACCAAACAGTAACTAGTCAATGTCTTTCTCTCTTTGCTTTCGAAGCTTTAAATTCGGCTCTGGTGCGTTCTTGTTGAGCTTTTGCATATCTTTCCGAACAGTCTTGTTAAGGTACTGCCCTGTTCAGGATCTGGTCTGTGCCTGTTCAAGATCTGTATTTGATTAACGTTTAGCGCGGCTAGCAGCGTCTCCCATCATGCAACCTGTGCACAGGTCGGACATTTAAGCACCACGTGATTTTGTATTCCCTCTCTGGCTTCCCGGCCACATCACTATTCGGGCTTCTACTTATTGGGTGCAAATGTCTAAGTCCAGCGAGAAACTGCAACATCCTTAGTATTTCTTGAAAGCCACGGCAAGAAGCCTAAGCCAAGTTTTCTAGTTTAATATGAATCCCAGATAATTTACTGTATCTTTGTCGTTTTATTCTTTGTGTGTGTGATGCTTTGAAGGATGTACCCCATAATCTCGTAGACTAGGAAGGCTGTATTTCTTTAAGCTAATCACTAGTTCCCCTCATAATTACCTTGACAGTGGTGACAATTTATTAGTTTGCGTAAGGCTGAGAAAATAATGTGTGTGTAACCTATGTAGCACAAAATGTTTAGGCCAATCAGTGGGTTTTGAGATTTATACTCGTATCATCAATGTCTGAAACATTCAGGGCATCACGACATTTCTTGTTTTGTACCGATGTCAAATTGAAGCGTAGCATTTCTTCGGAAATGTCAGTCTTTGCTAGATGCTCTCGCTGATGTGTGGACTGTCTCTTCAGTCTCAAGTTGTTGTTGATAACCTAGAAAGCCGAAAAGCAGTTCACAACAAAATACACAGTAAATGTAATTGTGGAACAATAATTTGGAATGCGTAGAAATGTTGGAACACGCGAGGCAATACTGACCCTAAGACTTTTCTTAGAAGATATATTAAGGAATGGCAAACCTATTTTTCTAGCATTTGTAGACTTAGAGAAAGCTTTTGACAATGCTGACTGGAATACACTTCTTCAAATTCTAAAGGTGGCAGGGGTCAAATATAGGGAGCGAAAAACTATTTACAATTTGTACAGAAACCAGATGGAAATTGTAAGAGTCGAGGGGCATGAAAGGGAAGCAGTGGTTGCCAAGGGAGTGAAAAAAGATTGTAGCGTATCCCCGATGTTATTCAAACTGTATATTGAGCAAGCAGTAAAGGAAAGAAAAGAAAAATTCGGAGTAGGAATTAAAATCCACGGAGAAGAAATAAAAACTTCGAGGCTCGCCGATGACATTGTAATTCTGTCGGAGACAGCAAAGGATTTGGAAGAGCAGTTTAACGGAATGGACAGGGTCTTGAAAGGAGGGTATAAGATGAACATAAAAAAATGCCAAACGAGGATCATGGAATGTAGTCGAATTAAATCACGCGATGCTGAGGGAATTTGATTAGAAAATGACACACTTGAAGTAGTACATGGGTTTTGCTATTTAGGGAGCAAAATAACTGATGATAATCGAAGTAGAGAGGACAAAGTGTAGACTGGCAATGGCAATGAAAGCATTTCTGAAGAAGAGAAATTTGGTGACATCGAGTATATATTTAAGTACTAGGAAGTCCTTTCTGAAAGTATGCGTGTGGAGTGTAGCCATGTATTGAAGTGAAACATGGACGATAAATAGTTTAGACAAGAAGAAAATAGAAACTTTCGAAATGTGGTGCTACAGAAGAATGCACAAAATTAGATGCGTCGATCACGTAACTAATGAAGAGGTACTGAATAAAATTGGGGAGAAGAGGAATTTGTGGCACAACTTGACTAGAAGAAGGGATTGGTTGGTAGGAAACGTTCTGAGGCATCAAGGGATCACCAATTTAGTGCCACTTCATCAGTTGTTTTTTTTTTTTTAACAAAAATATCCTACAGTGCTTCCATTTTTTTAAATAGGCTATGAAAAGTAGTCGTGTTCACTTACACACGTTCCAGTAGATGACTTTCTTTTGCTGTGGTCCATGTGGTTTTCCAGCTCGATGCATATGTTATTGAATTCCACACGCTACTGGAACATATGTAACTGAACGCAACTATTTTGTATCACATATAAAAATACAAACACTTTAGTGGATTTTTATTAATGAAACAACTGAAAGTGACACTGAAGACCCAAATATTCTTGTGCGGTATGGAGCAGATGACATATTGTTGATCAGAACATCTGTGTAACGAAAAATATTAGCCATCTGAAGATAGGCATGGTGTCCGAAACCGGTTGTGGCACTAAAAAAAAATTATTCACCAACTATCATTGACGGATGAGGCGTTCACAAGATTCAACAAGGATAAAATAACATTTCTTTAAATGCCTCGTAGTTTAAGAGGAACTAGGATCATCCACAGTGCAACAAAAATAAAATTCCTGAAGTGATTGCATATTCATAAGCCGGGCCAAGGCTGTGATAACTTTATTAAAAAGGATATAGACAAGACCCATAACACCATATCCATCAGGCTCCCCTCCGCAGGGTAAACGACATACACACACGCACAGAAAAACATCTAATTTTAATTATAGTTATGAACAATCTGTGTTTACAAGTGGGTATAGCACCTCCGATCACTTTCATGTCATGGACGAAACTGTAGAACAGAGCTATGAGTGTGAATTACCGTTTTGTTTGAGGTTAATAAATTCTGACAAAGTTTTGGACCCAGATTTAACTAAATCTTCACTGACCGTTCTTGAGAAAAGGGACCTCGATTTAACCTATGTCAACATTTTAAAGAATATATACGCTAATGCTACAGTTTCCATTTCACGTCGTCCAAGTAGTGAGGAATTCAGAATTGAAAGTGTCTGGCAAGGATATTCCAAATGAACAAAACTACTGTCACTAACCCTAGACAATATATTCAAATTCGTAAGCTGGGAAACTGAAGAAGGAATATGTATTACTGGAACGTGCACGAACAACTTAATTTTGTTCATATTGAATTATTTGTCTCTAGTGCTGATACCGTTCGACAAAAAATGAAAGGTTTTAACCGAGCAACCTTGAAAGTAAGCCTGAGATATCAATTATACGAACACAATGCCTAGCTGACATACCGAAAATAAAATAAACGATATCAATAAACACAAATCTTACAAGTTCATGAGAGTGTATTTGGGCAAGTGAAGAAATAGGGCAGAGGAGTAAAAATTACATGCAGTGCTTCTGGTAAACTAAATAGGGTTTTCAAAACAAAACTTCTGATGTAATCGTCGTTTGGTTTTTAAGCTCTAAAAATTTAGGACTGCCTGTTATGCAAACAGCTTTTCTTTTGATGCGCCAGCATGTTTCAGCATCTTTGTGCAATCACTGGATACTTTTAATTAGTTCTTATTCTCAGAATAATAGGCCCTGGGGCTCTCAGAACAACAGACTACGAATAGGTCCTGCAGAATCTATCAGTTTGAAAATAATAGCTGAATATAAGTACCCACTGACAGCACAAAAGTGCTCAAACATGTTCGGACATTAAAAAGAACAGCTGTCTGCAAAATAGGCGGGCCTGAATTCCCACAGTAAAGCTTCAGTCTCTATTAGAAACACTTAGCGAGACAGGAAAACAAAGAACGGTCCTAGGAACAGACTGAAGTGGCATTTGAAATTATTATGGTGATGAGACTTGAATAAAAGTTTTTGGGGATGGGAAGAGAGCTGGACTTCAAGACGAAAGAAAAGACCGAGACGACGACGTAATCTCTGATGGAAGATGAGTGGATAACATTAGGGAAGATTAAAAGAGCAGTATGGATACGTACAGATGGTCACCACAGTGCACTAAAACGTCTAGAGGCGGCTTTGGTCCAGCTGTGGATAATACCGTGGTGGTGGTATTAAGTAATAATAAACCAGCTTATTACCGATGACACCAGAAATCTGTAACCACTTTATTGATAAACAATAAACTAATTAACATCCTTCTTCACAAGGCATCTACACCAGTGCAAAGCTGTCTCATCTACTTGCAATTTCAAGAAGCTCTTCGCATATAAAAACACATATCTCGCACGATCACACAACGCGCAACGCAAAATATCCTCAATTATTTTCTATATGCGAGAATAGTTTCTTATTAAACAGCCCCAAAGTGTGTGTCGTTTTGGAAACTGCTACTGACGCCAAGACCAAGTCAAACAGTGGGTACAGCGAACTATATTGCGGCGACATAACTGCGCGGGGGAAACCCGACTGGCCGCTCGACACCTAAATGGGCGGAAAGCAGATGCGATGCGTGCCACGAGACCGGATGTAAGCAGGTATGGAACGTAAGCTGCGCAGTCAGGCGTGGCGTTGCCAGGCGACGGCTTGCCGGTCACCAGCGTCCTTCAGTTGCTCGGCAGTAGCCCTCACAGTAAAACGCAAGCAAAAAGTCCATTCCACGGAAAGCGAAAACAATTTTTTGTGGGCCGCGGAAGGGAAGCAAAAATCGCCAGCCGCCCACGGCCGAAAAGACCCCCAAGAAAGGGGTGCGCTGGCCGACCTGTGGACCAAGAAAGAACATGTTGTCGACCTTGGACCTCGGGGGCCACGTCAGAAAGAAACCTCAGTGGGGTCTCTCAAACATTCGGCAGAAAAATACGGCAACCAGGAGTGGCATATTGAGTTACAAGGCCGGGCCGGGCCGGGCGCGCGTGTTTACAACACGACACACCCCACCACGCGGCTTCCCTCCTGCGTCCGGCCGCACCGCTGACAACAGCCGCAGCTACACGCGAAACAAAAGCTGCCGACTTATTTTAGTCCTGTTCATTCATGATGCGCAGCCACGACAAACGGCAAAACTTTTCCTTAAAAGGCGACCCAAAAGAGATTTATTTAATGACTGATTACAGTAAGCGAAAATAAATTATGACACTTTAATAGATCGGCTTTGGAGCTTGCTTAGAAGGAATGGAATGCTAACAACAGTTACAAACAGCAAACGCTACTACCTTTTCTTACTTCACAAGGAAAACATTAACAATTAAAGGTAACGTAAAAAACGTTGAAAGATAGTACAGTGCTCGATTGATGAGCAAATTAACTTTATATTCTCGAACGTCTCACTCTAGCTTGGTATTTCTGCTGCCCTGCACTTCCTTTAGTAGAGCCTGAACGCTGTTATTGACTGATGCAACTAAAAACAGCAATTATATAGCCACTGCTAACACAGGAAACTGACAGGTTCACACTAAGACGGCTGTTTATATTTAAAGCTACATTATGTTATACATTTGAAGTTCGCTGACTGTGGCGAAAGTTCCTTGTGGTGGATTTTCAATGGCGCTCTCACCCTAAAGAACTTACGTCACAATCAGTGAACATCAAATACAGGCTGTTCGGGAATTCCCGTTACAAACTTCTAGGACTTAGAGGGGAGTGCTACAGCCGTTTGAAAACATGTTTGGTAGGTAGGTATGCAACAGGGTAGTCATGGTAGGGGCTTAGTTACGTCGGATCGGCTGAAATTATTTGACTGTCCTAAGTTTCTGATCTGGTTCGAGCCTCATTCAAGTGTGACTGTTAGAGCAACATGGTTGAGTACACGTTTGCAGAATACACTGACATGATCCTTCTGAATGGCGAAGCTCAGGGTAATGAAGGGCTGCCAGTCGACTTTATCAAGATCGTTCTCCACAACATCCGACTCCATCGCATACCCTTTTCGCCATAGTTACGCACTGGCTTCGAGAAAGTGTACCTTCATCATCAGCAGGTGTGACTGGTAATCCAAGGAGACGTCGCACACCAGAATTTGAAGAGCCCGTACTGCATCACGTTGAAGAGAAACCGTCAACCAGTACACAAACAATTTAACTGGTTATAAATGAGAGGGGTTGTAAAACAAGTATGTACTGGGTCACGCCTAATCAATTACTTGTAAAAGTGGTCGTGTTACTAACATGTTTTCAAACGGTTGTAGAACGGAAAATGTATTTTTCCGGACGTGGGTTCCAATTCAAAATATTATCTACTTACTCCCCTCTACAAATCCTAGAAGTCTGTTACGGTAACTTCTGAACACCCTGTACACAGCACAAAGTTATTTTAATTGTGAACTGCAGTCTGCGTCTGTCCGAAACAGGTAACAGCTATTTGTTCCAAATAAACAGCATGGTTAGCTGTGGATGGTGGCTGTTTTTATTTTAGTGCGCGAATTAAGCCGTATTTTCAGACAACCACAGTTTCACGATGTCAATTTTCCACGAAATAGCAAATCTACCGAGTCCTCTCTATTTTTGGCCACCTTATGCGTCACCGTTTCTTTAGAAACATACAGGGTGTTTAAAGAAACAGATTCCTGCAGGATTAATGGTCAAGACTAGAATAAAAGTTGGTATAATGATATATCCGAAAACCAGTACATTTTGAGATATGGGCCAGTCTGTCCTCTCATAACCATTACTCTTTTATGTAGAAATACTCATTATAAGCAGTAGTGCATGTGATTACCAAGCATTCTCACACAACCTGCAACTCTTCTTCGCAGTGAATCACAAACTCTTTCAAATACACATAGCTCCATTCGGACTGCACCACATGCATTGGTCAGAGGCACTTGCAACGTCTACACATTGTCGACGGGTTCGCCATACACCAATGCCTTTAAATGTCTCCGAAACCAAAAATTCAAGATATTCAGGCCGGGTGTATGTGGAGTTCATTTTACCGGACCTCGTCGAACAATCTATCGTCCATGAATCGTTGCGGTGAGGTATTGTGTCGCAATATTCACAGTATATGTAGTGGCGTCGCATCGTGCATAAAACGTAGTCGTTGTCTTTCTGCACGTGTAACGGTCTCCAACACCACTGGTAATCCACTGAGCAGAAATCTGTGGTACATAGCACCTGGTGATAAGGCTTTGCGTCATTCATCCATAATTTGTGCCCACAGATTGGCACTGAAGCATGACCTTCATGGTGTGTGTGTGTGTGTGTGTGTGTGTGTGTGTGTGTGTGTGTGTGTGTTTAATCATCGTTTATGTATATCAGATAGCAAGTATTTTATAGGTACGAAGGTCGCATGTTCACAAACATATAATTCACTGTTTCAAAAGAGATTTACAGCTACATGTTATATTTCCTTTGTCATTTAGAAGGCGTCAAATTGCCTCGCCCTGGCATTCGGACAGCGAGAACGCAAACGCATTTTTTTTTCCTCGTTGAAACAAGAAATGTTGAGTACACACGGTTCTTATTGCTAAAGAGCGCTACAGCTCTCTTCTCATCTTTACAGCTGTGCTAAATATGAAATGAGACCTAGGTATTTCAACATTACTTTCGACCAATGACAGATGATGAGAAAGGAAAAGATGATTTGAATAGGCGTGCCAGGACTACACACTTGTTCAAGATACTTCACCCTCCCGTTGGCGTAGCAGTATGTCGATATAGAAATGATACATTCTATTCATCACACAATGAGCAGACACGGAAACTTCGTAATAAAGACAGCTCTCCTTGTGTAATCTACAGGAAAATCCACGCCTGTGGTCCCATATAAAAAAAGTAGAACCTCTTCTAGATACGGGGAAGAAAGTTAGTCCTGAGTCATTTCTGAGAGTGCTACGCAGCCAAGTATACAACACTCGGGGCAACGAAACTACTGAAGTACTTATTGCGTACGAGAAATGCCAATCTGTTCAAAGGTGTAATATACAAAATGCCAGGAATTGAATCATCCGTTCCGAAACATCGCTGTCTTCCGCACTTACTATGTCTGTGGTCACGCACCTGGGGCCCCTCCCATGCGAACACTGGATAACATCTGATTTCCTGGAAGAGAAGGAGGGCACGTGGAGGGGAAGTGCGTCTGATAACGTGGCTTGCTAGGATAATTCGCTGCTACTGCTGGCAGTCAGAAATCAAGATTGTAACCCAAGGCAGAGCAAAGTTTCGTCTATCAGAAATATTGTATATGTGAATATACGAGTGGACTTCATAAAGTAATTTACACATTATTATGGTAGGCCAAGTAACTTCTACTGAATCCTGCACTAAACTTCACATTGACACGGATACACGACGCTTTTTCAACATGAACAGGTTGGTTGGTTGGTTGGTTTGTGGGGGTTAAAGGGACCAGACTGCGATGGTCATCGGTCCCCATGAACAAGTCTCTGTAAACAACGGACGGAACGTTCTACCAATCGTTCAGTTCCTCAACGACCGAAGTCCGCTCCATGGTCACGGAACCATTCCAGAACAGCTGTGTGAACGTCCTCATCGTCGGAAAATCTACGATTGCTGGGAATCATTTCTTCGTTTGATTAGATATTGCCATCTGTGGTCGATGTCGACGGCCTTCCTTCCTAATCAGTGTCACCCACGTCTGTGCGATCTTGGTCGATTCGTTGGCACCATTTCACTTCGGGTGGGCACTACCGAGCGTTTGGTCCACATACCGCCAGAATTTCACAACGAGTGTGTGTGCAATTAGAGGTTTCGCCCACAAGCATCTTCTATGTCACGCAATTCAATTTCGGAGTAAGTTTCCAGTCCTTTCACTCCCACACTGTGACGCACCTGTTACCCATACCGGAGAAGAACTGTGTGCAGGTAACCCACAATATGTATTCTCATCTGACAATGCGCCGTTCTTGATGCGCAATGGTCTTGGCGTGACACGCCATGTATAAACCATTTTTTAAGCCCATTCGTATGCTGATAAGCGAAAATTCATTCATCTGTTGTCCAGCATAGAATACATACAACTATGGATGCTAATAATACAGGTTCCATCGAATTTTCAGATCTCACAGACTGTGTTTGCCATACTGTATCTGATGTGCCTCTCTCCACAAGCAACACATTTTCTGCTGTTGCTCCAATTATGATTTAGATACACTGTCAAAAACTTACGCTAACCTAACGGCAATAAGTATGGGAAGGCGTGAGATTGCCAAAGATATGTAGGAGACAGCTGAAAGCGCCGACTGCTTTATTTTAGCCTCAGACCAGACGCCGTGGAATTTATTTCAGGTTGCGGGCGCCGAGCCATGGAAGCCAGTGCGTTCCCCCAAACTCTATACTCAATGGCTACCAGCATTTCTCTGCCTCGTGATGACTGGGTGTTGTGTGATGTCCTTAGGTTAGTTAGGTTTAAGTAGTTCTAAGTTCTAGGGGACTGATGGCCATAGCTGTTAAGTCCCATAGTGCTCAGAGCCATTTGAACCATTTGAAGCTACCAGCACTTGTTTATCGAGCTCACTTTACGTAATTTCGTAAGGGAGAAGCTGTTGTGTGTGTTTCTCAATATACGTAAGCAAATAGTCAATAAGAATGAGCATCTTGCAGATTATTAGCTGATGCCTACAAATAATACCAAACTGTGCGGCTGGTCCGGCGGAGGTTCGAGTCCTCCCTCGGGCATGGGTGTGTGTGTTTGTCCTTAGGATAATTTAGGTTAAGTAGTGTGTAAGCTTAGGGACTGATGACCTTAGCAGTTAAGTCCCATAAGATTTCACACACATTTTTGAATAATACCAACACTAAAGTGTCTTACGGAAATCCAGAATGACAAGAGTGCGATTTGCACAATGCGAAGTCCGCCCTTTAAATACGACCACTACATATGCTATTCAGATGTGACGTGAGACAATTGTTTTAAAATTTGTCATTTTTATTGTTAAATAGCAATGCCCGCTCAGAAATTAGCCGAACACTTTATTTAGAGCGAGCGTTTAAGGAAACAGTGCTGTGAAATATCGAAATCTCACTTTAACATTTCCTTGACCATAGCCTTCAGAAAGAAGCATTTACAATTGGTCTGTAGAATTTTGTAGTGGTCACGCTTTCGTCAGCGATGAATTTCGGATGTTGTTTCAAAAAATAAATGCTGTGTGCAACAACACTGAAGAAAACCCTCATGTGATTTTTCGTGAAATACAGGCATCTTTGCACATGTCTAAGAGTGCAGGACATACGATCTCTAATCTGCGGGAAAGAGGTGCTTTTGATTCATTCTGCACAATTCGACAAGAGCCCAAAAACAGGCTAGCATCCGTGGGTGTAAGCAAATACTTAAAACGGAGACGAAACTTGGACACACTCTTACAAGTCAGAAACAAAGCAGATGTCAACTGCTTGGGTGTTGCAAGCAAGATGAATCTAAACCAGCAACAGGGGCTCGTTCGCGATGTGTTTTAAAGACAGTTCTTTGGTTACCCCGGACCAATCACGAACATTGCTGTATAGAGGGTCGAAGATCAGTTCGTGCCGAATGGTATATACTATCTGATCAAAAATATCCGGCCATCCCTAATCAATGCTTAATTAACATCTAGATGTCACTACAGTAAGACCTGCCAGTATAAAAGAAGGTTGATAGTACTGAGTTGTCGGCAGGGCAGCAGTAACAGCATAACTACCCTTAGCTGCAGAAGTTCAAATAAAGAAGGAAAGTGTTCTGTACAAACTTAATTACATATATAGAAAGTTCATCTGTAAGTTTTGATGAGTTTGTGAGTCTCAAAATATGAGACAAATGGCCGTATCTTTTGACCGACTTAGAAAGAACTCGTTACACAGGCAAGGGACCGTAAACAGGGGTATTAACAGACGGACACAAAGTTATCCTACAAGGGTTTCCTTTCTACAGATTGAGATACGGAAGCTTCAGAAGTACGGACTGGATGGGTCGGTCAGGAGAGCTCACTGACTTCGTATGTGGACGAGACACTGGATGTCATCTGGTTAATAAATTTATCAGGGACATTTCAACCCTTTCAGCTGTTCTCGAGTCGGCTGTTGTTGATGTGACTGAAGTGGAAACGTGAGGGAACAACCATATCTAAATCAAAGGGAGACAAATCTCAAGTACTGACGGACAGGGACCGTAGAACATTGCGGAGAGCGGTTGTAAAAAACCGCACTGTGTCAGCGGAAGGAATCATTCGCGGGTTCGAAAGCGCTACCAGTAGTCCAGCTAACACTATGACTGTGCGTAGGGAGCTAAAAATAATGGCGTACAGTAGTCGAGTAGCTCCTCATAAGTCGTTCATTTCTGTACTCAATTCGAAGTGACGATCAAGGTAATGTAAGGAGTGCCAACACTGGACACTGGACGATTGGACGCGAGGAATCTGGAGCGATGAATCACGCTGTAGCCTGTGGCAAACCTATGGTAGGGTTTAGATTCACGGCGAATGGAGAGAAAATTAGCCGCCACTATGTGATTTGTAAACAAAGAAGTACGGAGGTGTTGGTGTTACGGTATGGGGCTGTTTTTCGTGGTTGGGGCGTGGTACCCTTATTGCGATTCCGAAAATGCTAAATCCGGAATCCTATTAAAACATTTTACAGCAATGTGTACTGCGAACAGTAGAGGAACAGTTTGGAGACGGAAATGATTGTTTATATCAAAATGACAGCGCATCCTGTCACATCTTGAGGCAACTGCATGTCGACAATCACATACCTGGAATGGTCTGGCCTGCGCAGAATCCCGACCTGAACCTAGTGGAACACCTTTGCGAAATATACGGTGCCTGTGTTGTTCAGAAATATAATACAAAGTTCCTTCGGACATGCACGCATTGGGAAGAGTTAGAACGCCGACTTCGTTTCAGACTCCAGCGTCTACGACGACTATGTTCTCTGGTTTTGGCTCTTGAGGAAGAATGGGCGGCTATTTCTCCACAGACATTCAGACGTCTCGCTCTAAATGTCACAAGGACAGTTGCAGCCATCCTAAAGGCGAAGGGCGTATACGCCCCATATTAATGTCACCCAATAGGTGTCCGTATATTCTTGATGACCTAATGTAGTCTACAATTATTTCTTTGCCATAAGCCGTCTATGAAATCTGGAAAAACAACCCAAACTTGCGCTCATTCTTCATCACGGCAACGCCAGTGTTGCACATCACGTCAAACAATAGATTACTTCATAAAGGAAAATGTCGAATTGAGGTCTTACTGTCTGTATTCACTTAAGTTACCATCTAACAACTTGTTTTTGCCTTCTCGGAAAACTCAATCATACTGATCAAATATAATACACTGATGTGGCAAAAGCGATATGCAAATGTGGGATAGCGATATGCAAATATACGAATGGCGGTATTATCGAGTACAACAGGTATAAGAGGGCAGTGCATTGGCGAGGTGTCATTTGTACTCAGGTGATCCATGTGAAAAGGTGTCCGACGTCACTATGGCCGCACGACGGGAAATAATGGACACTGAACGCAGAACAGTAGTTGGAGGTAAGTGGATGGGACATTCCATTTCGGAAATCGTTAGGAAATTCGATATTCCGAGATCCACAGGGTCAACAGTGTGCCGAGAACACCAAATTCCATGCATTACCTCTTACCACCGGCAATGCAGTGGCCGACGGCCTTCTCTTAACGACCGAGAGCAGCGGCGTTTGCGTAGTTGTCAGAGCTAACAGACAAGAAACATTGCATGAAATAACCACAGAAATAAATGTGGGACGTACGACGAACGTATCCGTTAGGAAAGTGCGGCGAAATCTGGTGTTAACGGGCTATGGCAGCAGACGACTGACGCGAGTGCCTTTGCTGACAGCACGACATCGCCTACAGCGCCTTTCCTGGGTTCGTGCCCACATCGGTTGGACCCTAGCCGACGGGTCAGATGAGTCTCGATTTCATCTAGTTAGAGCTGATGGTAGGGTTCGAGTGTGGCGAAGACCCATTAAGGGATGGATCCAAGTCGTCAACAAGGCAGCGTGCAAGCTAGTGGTGGGTCCATAATGGTGTGGGCTGTGTTTACATGGTCTGGGCTGTGTCCTCTGGTCTACCTGAACCGATTATTGACTGGAAATGGTTATGTTCGGCTGCTTGGAGACCATTTGCAGCCATCCACGAATTTCATGTTCCCACACAAAATGTCACATCACCCAGCTACAGTTGTTCGCTACCAGTTTGAACAACATTCTGGATAATTCGGGCGAATGATATGGCAACTCAGATCTCCGACATGAATCTCACGGAACATTTACGGGACGTAATCGAGAGGTCAGTTCGTGCACAAAATCCTGCGCCGGCAACACTTTAGCATTATGGACTGCTATAGAGGCAGCATAGTTCAATGCTTCTGCAGGGGACTTCCAACGACTTCTTCAGTCCAAGTCACGTCGAGTTGCTGCACTACGCCGGGAGGAAGCAGGCCCGACACGACTTTAGGAGGTAACGCATGACTGTTCCCACGTTAGTGTATATGACGTTGTGAAATTACACGAGGTGTAAGACAACACGCTTCCAGGAATGATGCGCGTCGTGCTGCCATTTAGGAGAAGACTCTGAGAAAATATATGAGTACATGAACAGTGGAAATTGCGGCAGTGTCCCTTGAGTTTTACATCTCAGCATTTGGATAGCACCTACGACATCCGTGGCAAGTGACAAAGTAGAGAGCGAGGAAATTTAAAGTCTTATGTACAGAACTTCCGATAATGCGGGAGTGGTATGGAAATGCACAGTAACCAGCCGCTATTAAGTTATTGCCAACGTCAGTATCACCCATGGTGGGTCCTTTTACACCAGTGATTCCGAACCTGAAGATAATTACCTCCTGAATGGTAAAATCGAGGGGTGAAAACGGAAGTGTTCAATTGCGTTTTAGTCACAAAAGTAAATTATGTTTAAAATATCATTATCATTACTATTTCGCAAGACGAAATAGTAGCATTAAACGCACAACACAGCGCTGTGGGATTACAGCTTGTAAAACTAATCTGTAACATGTTTCTCACTTAGTCCACTCACTACACACCTATTTTGTTCCACGCATCTACTTTTATGACAGTAAAATTGAGACGTAAACATCATGTATGTTTCAATATATCACGAAATTGCCGTCTTTAGCTGTAGTTAGCTCCTGCAATACACCATAAATTGCTTCATTATCCGCTTCACAAAAATAAACGAATTGACAGCACAACAGTAATTATGTAATAGCTATTGCACTGCTGTATGACCTACACTTTATTATCATCGTCATAACCACGATTATAATAGTGGCACTGGTAAGACACAAAGCGTTGGCACTCTGAAGTCTTACAATTTCTACCAGTTCAGAAATAAGGAGCTCAGCAATCAAGTGATTTACAAACAGTAATTTAGTACACAGATTTTAATTTGGTTGATTTTAAATGGAGGTACAGGATGTAGGTGAAGCAAGCTTCGCTAGGAAGAGGAGTGTTGCAAAGGAAGTATGTTTTGTAACAATTATCTACCCTAAATATGAATAGTTAGCTTTTTCCGGAGAAGGAGTTTTTGTTAAAACGAGGTTTATTGGTAACAGTTGCAATGCACTAAGAATTCTATCACTCTACAAAAAACTGCTGTCGAAAATAAGCCGTACCAGTTGTCTCACGGTTTAACAAACAAGTCTACAAAAACTAAATATCATTTATCTCATTTCAAATGTTTTAAAAGAAAATTATTTTTCATTTTGAAATTTAGTTACGTGCTGATGTTAACATGGGGGAGAACGGGGGGTGGTGGGGGGTCGTTTGGCGAGACTAGCAGATATTTTACTGTACTCAGAGATAATGGTCTCAGAAAGCTTCGTAATCAATCTTCTCGACTATGAAGCTGACACTCATTATCGCCAAATCCCGTATATTATGATACATTAGAAACAAAACTAACCATAGAAAAAGAGCTATAATGGAAAGTTGTGTAAATTATTAAAAGACTGTCAAAGGACACACCCGAATGAGTTCAGTGGAACCTGAAAGATATGGAAAAGAAGAACTCGTAACCATGAACAACACTTATGACAAGTACGGAAGGGAAGAAGCAATGGCTAACATACTAACGATTTTTTGGGAAAAGTGTTTATGGGTGCAGCGATTGCTACGGTAACAACTATTTCCAGGGTTTACTTTTTTTTTAGTTGTGATTAAGTTCTGTTTTGGCACACAGAAAAATTTTATTATTTCGTTTCAATCGTTCACATTATGACTTTTCATCTTGATGACAAAGGGGGGGGGGGGAGGGAGGCACTGGTATCTATCTCTGAAACGACAATCTGATGATCTATTGGGTAGAGGAATTCAAATGAGCGACTATCTTAACAATGAAATGCTGTGCAAACTGATGTCGAAAACGAGGCAAAAATGTGTGTGCTATATTATGTGACAGGGGTGGGCAATTGTAACTCGGGGCCCGCGTTGTAGAAGCGCAGGAGCACACTTTTAAAAAAGTTTGAATTCATTAGTTAACTTTGTATTTCAAAAAAATTCACTTCATTATTGATTTTATGTCTTTTTCGGAGGTTCATGGTTTCATTAAAGTTTGATATTTATATACGTTCTGTTGCACAGGTAATATGGAAGTAAACCAGACCAACCGGAAAAGTCCAACGCATCGTAATGTGCGCGTATATCACGTTGATTCACTTGACACTAGGTGTTGCGGTTGACGGGGGCGAGTGTAAATTGGAAATGACTTTACGGTCTCCCCCATCCGTCGCAGCACCAAGTGTAACTTGTTTTGTGTGAATAATACCAACACTGCACTTGCTTATTGAAGTTTCAACGTTAACTGTGGCTGGCATATTATTAATCTTAATGGCATTTAGCAAAGATGCAATCTAGTACAAGACTGCTTTTTCTACTGCAGCTGGTTAGGAGCTTTAGTTGGCTCAATTGTATACCAAGGCGTGTTCGGAATCTCCTTGACTTCGGTGCCTTAGACGCTACTATAAGAACTACATTGATCTACTTCTTGTTAGTGAATCTGCATACACAAATACACTCCGCAAGCCACCGTACAATGTTGGCACGGCATGTGGTAGCGATTACCTGGCATATCCCATTAGCGTTTTATGGGAAGGAAATGACTGTCTATAGCTCTGTTCAGGTCACAATCTCTCTTATCGTATTGTCAGGATCCCTTCGCGATAAGTGTGATGGTGGCAGCATAAAGGTCGCACAGTCTTCAACTACACATTCTCTAAATTTAACAGACACCATTTGGGGAGAAATAAATTGTCTTTCTTCGAAGGATTTCCATTTAAGTTATACTATTCTAGTAGCACGTCTCTCGTTTCACTGAATGTCTGCGATACCCTGAGTACCCGGAAAAGGACTAGAAATGCTGCTATAATACTGTGCTTTAGAACTGATCGAACTGTTTTATTATATGAAATTCTCTTTACAGATGCACTATACTTTCCCAGAACCCTTCCAATAAATCTAAACTCATCCATTCGCTTTCCCTGACGCTCATTTTATATGATCGAGCCATTTCACGTCGCTTCTTAGTATCTCCGCTAAATACTTGTACGACCCGAGGTGCTTAAGATGAATTATAACAACATATAACGCGTTGTTGTACAGCTATTTTGCAATGCGCAGGAGAGAGCAATGCGCAGGAGAGAGAGAGGAGGGAGGGAGAGAGAGGAGGGAGAGAGAGGAGGGAGAGAGAGGAGGGAGGGAGGGAGGGAGGGAGCTAATGTTGATCATAGACTATTAAACGTGCGAGATTATGGTTTATCGGCCCGTCGACGACGTCGTCATTACCGACAGGGCACAACCTCGAATTGGTGGACGATGTAAGCCACGTACTTTTCAGAGGAACCATAATGGCATTAGCCCTAATCGGTTTAGGGAAACCATGGAAACCCTAAATCTGATTTGAACTGTCATCCCAGATTGAGAGTACAATGTACTAAGCTCCACGCCCCCTCGCTTGGTCGTATACTGTGGGAATAATTTGTAAGTACAAGTGTGGTACTGAAGATTTACTTCTGTCTTCAATTACCAGGTGCAAGAATCCTATGCCGTACAGAGGGCGTTGCGAGACTGGCCACCGCCAAGGGCGCTGACAGAGGGACGCAAAAACGGACAAAAACCAAAAAAGGAAGACAGTTTAAGAATTAACCGGGAGAGGTACACGAGTTGTCCTACGCCTTGTGTTTCCTATCTTCTACCTATTACACGAAGCCTTTCTCTTGCCCCACGGCTGCAAACGCATGCCGTTCAATAGTGTCGTTTATAGAGTTGTATTTCGTCCGGACGTCTATTCCTAACATGATCTGTGTGGCAGTCTCTTGGTCCACAGTGCCACCTAAACAGCTGCTCACGTTCATCAATGAAGTTCTTCGCGCTACTTTGCTACGGCATTGCACTATCTCAGAGATCGGCGACGCGTGCTGAAGCTAATATGCTGTTTGACTGAATTGTTCCGCTTTTTCCCAATTACTGTGGACTGAGGACTGGAGTGAGACACGACGATGGCGGAACTAAGCGAAAAAGGTGGAGGTGAAGGGGGTGATGTGTAATTTACTTGTCCCTCCAGTCAGTACTTCTGCTACTCCCAAGTTGTGCTTGATACTATCTGTAGTGCAAATAAAAAAAAAAAAAAGATTCAAGAATAAGCCAGGAGTTATTAGTTGTTGAGCTTACAGACTGTTCATCTACATTGAATCCTCGTATAAGTAAAGGTAAGATCTACCACTCCTCATCGGATGCATTGCTCAAGCATTTAGTGTCTTTAAGACACTTGACAGTATGCCTTATTTACGTATTAAGTTTTTTGTCGTTTTTTTGGTGTGAATGAAACCCTGATACATGATAAACTGTTAAAGCATCGAAAATTGTAATGTGCGTTCCTAAACCTATAACACATGTAATTCTTGTAACAAGTTTCACGGAACAATCGTTCCACTGTGCTTCATTTTTATTAAATCTACTTACATACTTAAAATTTGTTAAACATGTGCACGAAAAATTGCATGAACGTTTTTCTGGAGGGGCTGGGTGGGGGTGTGGGTGACCAGGGATGGAGGTGTTCTAGTTGGGAACGTACCAGTTTGGTTAATTGATTTGGGGGGAGGAACGAAACAGCGAGCGGATTAGGGAAGGAAGCAGACCGTGCCCTCTCAAAGGAATCATTTCGGCATTTACCTGAAGCGATTTAGAGAAATCATGGAAAACCGAAATCAGGATGGACGGAAGCGGGTTTGAACTGTGTCCTCCCGATGTGAGTCCAGCGTGCTTAACGACTGGGCCACCTCGCTCGGTAAACGTACCTGCTTATCACAGCCGTTGTTGTTGTTGCCGCCGCTGCTGCTGCGTGAAAACGTGACGTGACGTGGTAATTACGGCAAGGACTGACGACGGCGCCCTCTCTCTTTGCATGGGACTGTAGAGCGGGTGAGACTCAAGTATTCTCCAAACTTATTTCATATTCAAGTGTTACATTTCAGGATATTTTGTCTGAACGTCGTTGCGTCGTGTTGTTTTTACGAAAGAATGAGTGAACATTGGTATACAAACGGCCAGTGTTTTGTGGAGACGTTATATGAAATCGTAAACACTGCCCCATGAAAAGATTGCCGTTTAGCACGTAGCGAAACAAACGCTGCTATCCTCCTCTTTCACTCTCTCAAATAAGAGTGTGCTGTTACTGAAGTCGGGTGTCCGTTTTGTCTTGCTCGGTAATACGCTAGTCTTCCTAACCAAACAACAAATTACTAAAAGAATTCTAATAATGAATTTGTGTAGAATATATGACACGACGTGAATAAAACATGAAGATTATACTAAACGTATTATGTTTCAACTTTGGCACACCCACTTCGTGTTTCAAACATACTGTCGAACTGTATTAATTACTAGTGCACATACATCGATTTCAAATGCTTTTCATCCTTAAGTCCATGAGTGGCTGGTTTGCAAAAATGCAGAAGTGTTTTGTAAGACCTCTACCTCAGAACAAATGTTATTTAAAACAGTATTAACGAAGTATGATGGGCCTGGTGAAACAGAATGAGTGAGACAGTGCTTATTATGATAGTGTGAATTCTTCTTTTAGCAAGGTTTAAAATAAAATATCAAATTACGTTCTAATTTTTCTGAGGCAGAACTACAAAAAGGCTCTTTATAAATTATTACACTACGTTCTTTGCAAATGTTTTTCGAGTATTTGCTCTATGATTGGCCACTTTTTCCTCTCTAATCGATTTTGGCACACGAAAAATCTTTTCGGTGACCGTCCTTTTTTGCAATCTACGGCTGTTGGCTAGTTACACCACATTGTTCCATGGCTTGTGGAATAGTCTTTCGGCTACGTTGAATTACTGACTCTTCTTCAGTGAGGACGTAACATTTCTTGCCCTGATTCATAGAGGAAAATTCTTTCATACCTGCCGTCTGTGTATCTGGAACGTTGCTGTGAAAATAAATACAGGGCATATCTCGTTGCTACACCTAATACATTTGCCCACATAAGACAGCCCATCTTGGTTGTCTCTTGAACGTTTATGCATGTACCCTCTGGTGAAGTGAATCAATTCTTGGCTTAGTTTTATTACAGAATACAACTATCTCTGGCTTCTTTTTATGCCCTTCAGCTAATGTGGCACAGCCTTCAGAGAACTAAGCAGTATGACTCTTTTGTTCTTTTTCTCCACATAAATTACATTTGTCAAATTGTCTTTGTAAACAAACAATGAGCATGGTGGTGAGAGTGCCGTGCTCTAGTTCAGCTCGCAAGTTTACTTGAAACTTGGAGGTGTTATTACGTAGTTAGGCTGTTATATGTATTCAAGATTTTTGTGACGAGTACCTTGTCTCACACTAACAATCCAACTGAGTATGTGTTACGTGAATCTGCTATCAAAAAGGAAAACCGTCGAATAACGCGCAGGCACGCAGTATGTTCACCAGGGTTGCCGCTCATCTCTGTTTGTTGCGGAGGTTACGCAGTATCAGCTGCTTATTTCCGGCACAAATTCTCATTGTCGTCATTCCATTCTACAGCTGATGGTTGACCTTATTCGCAATTGCGAACGCATTTAATGTATTTAATAAAGGGTGTAGTCGCCGCAGTGTCTGTTCCTTTCGACATGTATGGATGTCCAAAGGAACTTTGCATCGTAATCAGAATAACACAGGCACTGCAACATCGCACCCTCTTTGCCTGTGTAAAGTGTTCTTCACATTTCTTCATGTGATCACGCTGCCCTTCTCATGTCGCCCCGGCTCGGACGTAGCAGCTGCAGTGACAGCTGGTGGGGCTACGCAGGCACCGGCATCACGGTCACGACGACTCGCTGAAGTGTCTAGATGAGGTGTGCGAGTCGTTCGAGGCCCAGTGCGCGTAGAGATGAGCGCAGCCAGATCGACAGTGGCTGTTCTGCTCTCCTGACGCCGGCGCACCCCCCCCCCCCCCCTCCACGGTGCCTGACCGTCAGGGCGCGGGCGTCGTTTGGAGCTTCGGTTTGTACAGCACGCCACGTTGTCGAGCCGCCGTCGCTTTCAGAAATTCACAGTTACGGTAACACTCCACGTGCGCGCCAACACAGTTTTTGCACTTTCGTTGGTGCGTCTTCGGCAGCGGACAAATTTTGTTGGTGTGATTGCTCACGCACTTAATGCAGTGGTGAGTGACATGCCTCGCAGCCTTGCAGTGAAAGCACTTGAACAATTCTTCACCCCTGTTATTGCTCTTTCCGTTCTTAATATAGTTTGAATGTTGTTTATACAGGGTAAGATGAGCAAAAAGAGAAAGGGCAGTTACAATGATGAGATAAACTAAAATCGGTAGATCCTCTGTTGTCGAGCTATCTTTCAACACGGTGATGCGTGACCGTGGAAAGATAATTAAAAAGTTTTTGCGTCAGAACGAACCTTGTAATAAAATGATGCTAAAAAACTGGCATCGGACTTCGTAATCTGGCAACTGAACGAAGACAGGTTCGTTGTTAGAACGTGCAACAAGCACGTAAGGCAGCGACAATCATCGTATTAAGACGACCGACAACGAATATCTGCTGTAAGATATTAAAAAAACTCCGATTAGGACAAGGAATAAATTAAAATGAATATTCATGACATAGTTAAACTGGATCGTACAGGACACCAACTTTTAATCCACCCGTGCTGGCAGGAGGCTAATGAAAATGAGTGTAAGACGGTGTCGAAACACTACCATTAGTCCTTGTAGAAAACAAATTCAAAACGAAATAAAGCCAGTGCATCAACTCATACGCAATTTACTATAACTCTGAAATCGGGAAGCTGTATGTATCATGTTAAAAGTTGTCTTATACAGTCTTAGGGACTCCACAGTGAGTGCGGGTCACTCTCGTCAGCTGGAAGTGCTTCCTGCTCTCCAAGCTGTCTACAGCTACAACGAGGAGAGACGGCGACTTTCTATGATTGCAGGACGCGCGAGACAGTACGCAGCATGAAGCCGAGGCCCTACAATTCTTTTCTGAGGGAGTCTGGGACTGCCGATCGCGGAAATCCTTTGGAAACTGCTTTGGGCAGTCGTTCCCGCACGGTGGCATGTATATAATGAGGCATCGATAGGTCCGAAACCACCTTTGTCACCTGCCGAAAATCATCGTTGGACGGATGAATACTCAGTGTACAGCGCGGTCGTCTTCAGAGTGAAGTCTGCTGCTATCTACTACTTTAGACAAGCCAAGAATCCTTTGTAATCGTCTTTGAATTCCAGGAGGATTGGTGGTGATTTCAACTCATGACGCCTAGCTGCTGTTGGTAGCTGGGAGTTGATCAGTTCTTCATTTGTAGCTGTGTTTCCCTGCTGGTTTTACGGCTGTTCCAGCGCGGGATCAGGATCCGTCGACGCAATAAAATGGTTAGCATAGGTCTTCAACGATGCATCAGTTTTCGTGACTGGCGCAGAACGAGCCGCACTGCCTTTTCTTTACCGTCACCTGCGTCAGCTGCAGCGGACTTGCGTGTGGAATGTGGCATTCTTGCCCGCCACGTGCGTAATGATCGTCCGACCACAACCGACTTCCTCCGGCCAGCTGCCGGGACCGTAAGTCGTCGCGGCTTCTTGCTGGTGAAGAGTGCTTCCGTCCTGGAGCGATTACTCTGCTCCTGGTTCAGGCGGAACAATCCCGCCGTCGCCCCTTCCTCACCACCTCGAACAGGCTGCAGTTGCGGTGCGACCCAGGAGGAGTGTCTTGCGTGCTGCTTTTCATCTCAGATGAGTCGTCCATGTCCACGTTTGCAGGCCGTGTCGCCTTGGTTTGGGGCTCGGATGGCGCCATCGGCGAAGCAAGTCTCGTCGGCAGGCGATGTGCCACACCCTGCCAGTTGGTTCACCGCCCCTTTAAACAGCGGGCGCGCCCAAGTTACTTACAACTGAATTTGGACGAGGTTGAGCACACTCCGGAAAGGCATATGCCACGTCAGAGGTGCTGCTGTCGCCTCGTTCCGTCGCATGCGCTGCCGAATCCACGTACGCAGTCGCAAACTTGGCTCCCATCTCCATCGCACACTCAGGCGTCCAGCAATGCGCAACACGGCCAACGCCGAGGACGCTGGGAGAGCCGACACCGGTAGTTGCGGCCTACCCGCCCGGTATCGACGACGTCGCCGCACTCGTCAAGGCTGAGGGAGGTTACTACCGCTCTAAAAGCGCAGGACATGCTTGGGTTTGCTGTCCATCACTGGTTCTGTCACTGCAGCAGTGACGGACAAAATAAAGAAAACTTTGGAGGCGAATGCGAGCGAGATCCGGGCTCTGAACAAGTTATTAAAAGAAAAGTAGGATAGAGCACGACTGCTCCAACAGGAACTGGTCGAGAAGTCTGACGAACTTCAACAATAACAGAGATAGAATAATCTCAGACTGTTCGGGATTTCAGAGAACTGCAGATAGAACAAAGTCGAGGTAAATGACGAATTTTGTCCCCGAGAAACTACGCCTGCAGGTGACACTGAATGACATAGAGAGAAGTTCATATAGTGCGACGTCGTACGTCATGATCTACAAAAATTAGACCAATAATAGTGAAGTTCGTGTCGTACAGTAAACCTTCACAGTGAAGAAGAAATTCGTGAAGTCAGGTCTCATAATACAATGATGGCAGGATACTGATGAAGACCAAAAATGGAAAAAGATCACTCTGCAATGAAAATGGACTCTAAAGCCTGTGCTTGAGGAGCTATGGACATGTCAACTCTTGTTGCCGCTAGTTTGTGTATTTGAACTGTTATTGCAGATTGTAGTCAGCCGTAATTTAACTAACGTGTTAACTTCTGTTCTACTTAATTACTCATTCCTGTTTTTTATTGTTTCTTATTTACTCTGTCAATTACTTCCTTTTTTATTTTCGCAATTTATCATCACATTATTGCTGTTACTCATTATTAGCACCATTAAGAGTAAACCGTTTTTATTCTGTTTATCTTGGTTTGCAATACTGTTGCGCACAAATTATTCTAGTTCTGTTTAGCTAGTTTCTTTTCCTGTGATCGGTCGGCTGCACAGATCGCTGCCCGTGACTACTGAACCTCCCTGGATATACTTGCCGCTCTCACTTCCATGGGCTCGCGCACCTACTTCGGTGCGCTTTGCTATGCTCTGTTCCCCAGCCAGCACTGACCCAGCGTCGCTAATGTTCAGCAGCAGCATCCTCGCGAGTTTTGCACCTGAACGTACAAAACTCCATATTGCATACGCAAATGTCCAATCTCTGCCAGCTCATCTCGATGAATTACGCCATAGACATCCATGTAATACTTCTCTGCCGGAGACCTAGCTCAAACCAAGTATTCCCATAAGTTCGGTAAATCATTCTAAGACATAGCAGATTTAACATACTATGGGGAGGAGCAGGGGCGTACATACGCTACGATCTATCACCTATTGTGCTACACACATCCTAAAATAATGAAGATAAACAACTAGAATAGTATATACGTTCATAGAGATTAAATCCCTCAACAGAACGTGCCCGATACGCGTCCACCACATACCTCCTAAAGTAAGTGGGTTTGCATCCTTAGAAACTGGTCTTTGAAATCTCTAATCGACATAGGTGCGCGATGTGAACGAAGCGCACACAACACTGGTGTAATATTCTACAATTTACAGAATGAAAGAGAGACGAGGTAGTGGCGGAAGTAAAGCTGGGAGGACGCTTCGTGAGTCGTGCTCGGGTAGCTTTGTTTGTAGAGCACTTGCCCGCGATAGGCAAAGGTCCCGAGTTCGAGTCTCGGTCCGGCACACATTTTTGATCTGCCGGGAAGTTTTATTCTAAATATTTATTATTCGTTACACGAACCGGTTTTTCAACTGTTACGCTATCATCAGCTATGAAGATAAGAGTGTGATGCAATGGAATGATGTTAGATCATAGATAAGGAATAAAACAAGGGGGATTATTTCAGTGTAAATGCAATGTAAGATTATTTAACTAGGATAAAACACGTGACGCATTAACTAATGAACTATACACAAATTACGCTCGGAAATTGCAGAAACAACAGCTCAATATTTCACTTGCAGCAATTTACCTCACCAAATTCGGAGTTGAACTCCACATAATATGGTGCCTCCTAACTTCCACTTCTGACATACGAGTAAGAACTGTGTCTCGTCTCACTGGTCACGAGTCAAAAATGTAAGCTGTCATATTCTTCATTTCAAGCTTCGCAGTGTAGTGGAACGTGACACTTCACGTTGTGACGTCACCAGCTCCTCGTCAACGTACGTTTGCACGTCCGTGTGACTCCGGAGGTTATAGTGGGGTTAGCTGGGCGGGAGAAACTATTCACAAGCTCGGCTTACACGGAAGTGACGTCAAAATGGCGTGTGTAAGTCCAGCAGCACATTTCGAGTAAACTGAGCGTGACGCTGACATCAGTTCCTCCCGTGGGTGAGTCGACCCTCACAAATCGCAGAAACAACAGCTAAATATTTCACTCGCAGTAATTTTAGCTGTCCTCTTAGGCTCCTGCCGAACCACATCCTCCGAGGTATTCGGAAAAATATCTGCGACAAGCTCGAATACGAAATGTCATCGCTCGTTGTTTCATTCGCACCAATTTCATCCTTCGTTTTCTAGTCAGACAGAACTCATTGCTGAGAGAGTGTGCTCTGATATGTGCGAGTAAATAACATCTAATATTGCAGAGCAAAATATGTTAAAAACACATTATATATATATCTGCTTATAGTGGGACGTAAACCTGCTTCCTTCGACTCCGTAATCCACGTCCTTAACCACTAAATTACGCCGAAGACATGAAACTTTCAAACCTTCACCTTTAGTGGATTCATCTTAGTATCTCTTTCATACTTTAACATCATTAACTGACAACTATAAGAAATCAAAAGGTAACGTGGTTGGTTGGTTGGTTTAAAAGGGCGGGAAAGGGACCAAACTGCGAGGTCACCGGTCCCTTGTTCTCAGTAGAAAAAATACCAAAGGGAAAGAAGAAAACAAAGTAGAAGTACGGCATAATAACAGGAGAAAGGAAGAACCAGAAGAACGACAGAAGGACAACAAACACTACAATGGACAAAACAGGACAAGAAAAGCACAGAGACGCAAGAAACGGGGCGAAGAGACTAAAAACAAGAAAGGAGATTACCATGGCTGGCTGACCATGAGAATAAAAAAGGAGAAGCCAGCTACTCTGCAACACATTAAAACCCCCACCCTAAAAGCCCTAGAGTGGAGGACACAAAGGGACATAGGACATGCGCTAAAACTCAGATCAAATAATAAAACTCACACTCACCCAACACCGCAGGTAGGGTGCTGGGAAAGTTAAAAGTCCGCCGCAGAGCGGCTAAAAGTGGGCAGTCCAGCAAGAGGCGAACGACTGTCATTTGGGAGCCGCAGCGACATTGAGGTGGGTTCTCGCGATGAAGGATGTAACCATGTGTGTGCCATGTATGGCCAATGCAGAGCTGACAAAGGACAACTGATTCCCTGCAAGGGGCCCGCAGGGAAGACTTTCACACATTCGCAGTCTCCTAATTGACACGCAGATTGTTGTGCATACTGTTATGCCACTTCGCCTCCCAAAGCCGAAAAACCTTGCGGCGTAAGGCAGAACGCAGGTCAGTTTCAGAGATTCCCACCTCCAGGAGTGGTTTCCGCATAGCCTATTTGGCCAGCCTGTCGGCAAGTTCGTTGCCTGGGATTCCGACGTGTCCTGGGGTCCACACAAACACCACTGATTGACTGGACTATTCCATGGCAGAGATGGTCTCCTGGATGTTCGTAACCGAAGGATGGCGAGAGTAGCACTGGTCGATAGCTTGTAAGCTACTCAGGGAGTCAGAACAGAGAAAAAACTACCCACCAGCACAGGAACAGATGTACTGTCGTGCACGAGATATGGTCACAAGCTCTGCAGTGAATACACTGTAGCCAACGGGCAAGGAATGCTGTTCAATGTGGCCTCTGTGGACATAGGTGAAGCCAACGTTACCATCAGCCATCGATGTGAAAAGCTGGGGGATGTTTCCGTTACCATCACGCCTCATAAGAGCTTAAATATGGTCCAGGGTATCATATTCCACAGGGACCTTCTTTATCAGTCTGACGACGAGCTACGCGCAAACTCAGAGCGACGAGGTGTTCATTTCATCTGGGGCATCCATCGGGGTCTGGGGGATAATCAGGCTGCCACCAGTGCCGGCATCTTGGGCTTCGAGGGTGACACATTACCCAAGAAGGTCAAGGTGATGGTCTACCGCTGTGATGTCAAGCCATATATCCCTCCCCCGATGCGGTGCTTTAAGTGCTGGAAGTTCGTCCGTATGTCTTCCCGCTATACTTCCAGCATCACATGTCGAGATTGTGGACGTTTATCCCATCTCAATAATCGATGTGCCCCACCTCCCATCTGTGTCAACTGCGGAGAGCATCATTCCCCTTGCTCACCAGACGGCAAGATTTTACAATGAGAAAGGAAAATCGTGCAATACAAGACCCTGAACCGACTGACCTACACTGAGGCCAAGAGGAAACTTTAGCACCTACATCCTGTGGCTATGACCATCTCTTACACTGCCGCTACGAGAACAGTTGTAGCCCCATCAGTCCCATGAGTTCCAGTCGGCTCTCAGAGCTGGAAGACTACATCTGCCAATTTGATGGTGGGGGGCGCTTCCCTCCCTGTTGCTCCCGCACCACCTACCTTGGGAACACTTTCCCCCAAACCATCGGGGACACCAGTCCCCACTTTTGAGCCGGAGAAGCGCAAGTCTTCTTCGGCTACTCACGCTAGGAAGGGATCCCTTGGGTCACTACCTCCCCAAGTTTCTGCTAGTGGGAAAGATGACACCTGCCAGTGGCTGAAGTGCCCAAAAGCAGCTGGTCGTAGGGCTTCACACTGATCCTCAGTCCTGGAGACTGAATCAGTGAAGCCCTCCCAGCCAGAGAAACCCAAGGATCAGCGAGAGAAATCCAGAAAGAAGACTCCAAGACCAAGGGAATTGCAGTGGCACCCACACCACCGCTGCCTACAAGCTCTGCATTTGAGGATGACGGGTAGATTCTGCCGTCTGCTGGGGACATAGATCTCGCCAGACCCTCACACACAATGGATATAGTCTGTTCAGCAAATAAGTCGGTGGCAGCAGTTGTCTCTGAGGCGTAGACTACCTCATTGAGTGTTTCATGCCTTCCCAGTCTCACGATCACGTCATCCTCCAGTCGAATTGCGGCAGTTTTTCCCACCAACTGACTGAGCTACGGCAACTGTTAAGCTTTACACCTGCTTTTTGCATTGCCCTTCAGGAAACCTGGTTCCCAGCAAAGCGGACCACTGCCCTTTGCGGCTACAGGTTATATTACAAGATCCACAGCGAATATAACAGTGTGTCCCGGGGAGTTTGAATTTATGTTCTGAACTCGGTATGTAGTGAACCTGTGTCCCTTCAACCTCCTCTTGAAGCTATGACTCAGGATATGGACGACGCAGGAAATAACTGACTGCAACGTATACCTCCCTCCAGATGGTGCAGTACCCCTGAATGTATTGGCTGCACCAATTGATCAACTCCGTAAACCTTTCCTACTTTTGGGAGATTGTAACGCCCATCCATAACCCGTTTTGGGGTAGCACCATGTTTTCAGGACGTGGCCGAGATGTCTAAAATTTACTGTCCTAACTCGACCTCTGCCTCTGCCTCTTTAACTACTGGGGCTCCCACACATTTCAGTGTGGCTCACGGTAGTTACTCAGCCACTGATTTATCAATTTGCAGCCCAGGACTCCTCCCATCTATCCACTGGATAGCACATGACGACCTGTGTGGTAGTGACCTCTTCCCCATCTTCCTGTCACTCCCCTGGTGTCATGCCCATGGACGCCTATGCAGATGGGCTTTAAACTAGGCAGATTGGGTAGCCTTCACCTCTGCTGTCACCGTTGAAACTGGCCCACATGGTGACATCGATGTTGTGATTGAGCAGGTCACAATAATAATAATTTGTGCGAAGGAAAACGCGATCCCTCGTTCTCTAGGGTGCCCCAGGCGAAAGACAGTCCCTTGGTGGTCGCTGGAAGTCGCTGAGGCAATTAAAGAGCATCGGCGAACTCTACAGCGACGTAAGTGGCACCCTTCCCTAGAGCATCTAATAGCCTTTAAGTGGGTCCGTGCCCGCGTTCGTCTGTTTATACAACGACGGAAACAGGAGTGTTGGGAGATGTACGTGTCGACCATTGGGTGTCATACGTCACCTTCCCAAGTCTGGACGAAGATTAGGCGTCTTTTTGGGTACTAGAGCCCAACAGGTTGTAATATCCCCACAGAAAATACCCTCTACCACGCACCAATTAATCATTGTCAATCAAACCATCCACAGTCATTCACTTTGGAAAAGTATCTGATCTGATTTTCTCTTAACATATGCGGCGACAGCTCGACGACGCCAAAGTATTTTCTAGTGCATTTATTCTTTGAAATAACAGAGATGCATATATGCATTCTCCATGGTTGTTAAAGTGGTAATTAGGACAGCTTCTGGAGTATCTGTTGAGGGATTGACGTGTTTCTGAGAGATACATATTCTGCTTTTCTTCTCGCTAAAGCGAGCCAATTAACATTTGTGCCGCTAGCGGTTTGTTTAAAGAGAAAGAGACTGTAAACGGAAAATAATTAAGACGTGGAATCACCGGAGGTCTGGATATGTAATGGAGATGGATTTAATACACAATTTCCTTCATAAATAAGGTTTGTGACTTTTTTGTTCTGGAGTGAATGAACGAATGAGTTTTTCTGAATAATTTGGTGATCACGTTGGCCCTGTAATTAGTGGGGCAGTTTCAGCTGTGTCGAAGAGAGCCTGCAATCACTGAGTGTGTTAAATCGTCCAAAAAGGCTTCGTACACATCTGGAATTGTCAATCTTTCGTAAAAGGAACAAATTGTCCACACGATTGATTCTCCCGACCGAATGCAGTGTTTAACAGTAATAATAAAAGTAAAGATCTCTTACAGCAAACCAGCCGCTGATTACCAAGACGAAGGACTCCGCCAAAGATCCTATTTGGCTGATTTCACGTAATGAAATATTGTGTTAAAAACTGTACATAGATAAAGGAGAGAAAGAGAGAGAGCGAATGAAAATAGAGATAATACTAATAATCCTCCATTAGTCTAACTTTTCGCCTGTCTTATCACGGATCAGCCAAGAAATGGGAGGCCCTTACTTTACTGTATAGATTTGTGTGAAGGTGAAGGGATCTTAAAGGCAAGAGATACACGTCTATACAGACAAGACATTACACAAAGTTAGCGGCTAGCTGCATTCATCATCTATTCTTAAATGAAGAGACGGTAACTTATTATCCTTAACATTTAAAAAATGTTAAAAGGTGTCCCTGGCATTAACATCAGTGGCGTGCTCTCCACCGACGCAAATGCGATTGCCGAGCACTTTCCTGAGCACTGTGCTCGAGCTTCTGCGTCGGAGAACTACCCCCCAGCCTTTCGCACCCTCAAACGCCGTATGGAAAGGAAAGTCCTCTCGTTCACTATACACCACAGTGAACCCTATAACGCCCCATTTACAGAGTGGGAGCTCCTCAGCACCCTTGCACATTGCCCCGACACAGCTCCTGGGTGGGATTGGATCCACAGTCAGATGATTACACATCTCGCGTCGTCTTCAATCAGATCTGGTGCGATGGCGTCTTTCCATCGCAATGGCAGGAGAGTATCATAATTCTGGTGCTAAAACCCAGTAAAAATCCGCTTGATGTGGATAGCTATCGGTCCATCAGCGTCACCAACGTTCTTTGTAAGCTGCTGGAACGTATGTCTGTCGACGGCTGGCTCCATGTCAGGGGCCTTCCGCCAGGGTCACTCTACCACTTTTTCTTCCTTTCTGGATTAGACCCCGAAACAGTTTTTTACTCACACGGAGCGAACATTCCGTGGTTCTCTACTGGGCACTTATGACCTTAGATGTTTTGCGCCCTAAAACCCCACAAAAAAGATAATCTTGTGTCCCTTGAGCCTGCCATACGAACGGTCTTTCCCAGATACTATCTGGTTGCTGTTTTTTTCTACTTATGTAAAGCATACGACATGACCTGGCAACATCATCATATCCTTGCCACATTGTATGAGTGGGGTCTCCGGGCCCGCTCCCAATTTTTATCCAAAACTTCCTGTCGCTCTGTACTTTCCGTGTCCAAGCTGGTGCCTCCCACATTCCCCCCCGTAATCAGGAGAATGGCGTTCCGCAGGGTTCCGTATTGAGTGTATATCTATTTTTAGTGACCATCAACGGACTAGCAGCAGCTCTTTAGAATGAGTCCAGTGACCAGCGTTGTGGTGGAAGCCGGAGGCCCTCCAGTGCGGATCCAACGTGCGCAACTTCTCGCCAGTTATGTTGCACACATTCGTAGTTCTACTGAGCATCCGAATTACTGTCTGCTTTTCCCACCTGTGGCACTTCATCTCCCGCATCAGCGGCCCAGGCCAGAGCTCACGATTGCAGTTCGTGTGCGATCCCTTTTCTCCGAACTGGAGTCCTGCCCTTTACCACCTCTACTTGAGGTCCATTCACGTACACCTCCATGGTGTACACCTTGTCCGAACCTTCGTGTGGACCTTTTGCATGGCCGTAAGGACTCAGCTAAACCCGCCGCTCTCCGCTGTCACTTCCTCTCGATTCTTTACGTTTTCCAGGGCTTTGACGTTGTTTACACCGACTGGGCAGAGAATGCCGTTTTTATCAAGACTGACCCTGACTGCATTTTGGACAAGCCTTCCACCTCCCCAAACTTGTCCTCTAAATGCTGTAGAAAAAGCTTGAGGCTTCATCGAGGCAATGGAATCCCCATCAGCTCTTGTACATATGTGGTACCGGGGTGAATAAGGTTCGCTGCCATCCTTAGCCTGGCGTTCCTCCCATGGTGTGGCCAGGGTGGGGAACGATTTAGGATCATACTTCCTTGCACTGTATTGAGACTTGGAACACTTAGAGACTGCTTGCGTTTGATCACCAGAAAGGGATGACGTCATACACTTCATCGCGCGTCATCTGCCCTGATGCCACCCACTCCGACCAGGCGCCCTCCCCACAGGTGCCACCCAGCTGCAACAAAGGCCACATGGCAGGATGGCCATTGCTGGGAGTCCAGATGCCCCAGGGTGACGGGCATCTACTCCTTGGCATACATGGGGAGTTAACAGTGCAGGCATCAGCAGACCGCTTCCTTTGTAGTCAGGGGGCTACAACCAACAGGGTACATGGGGGCCCCACCACAATGGACTGGCTACCGTGCTGGATATGAGGTGCAAAGAATTCAATGCTCCTCGTCGACACAGAAAACGACACTGCATAGTGGGTGGAGGAAAACGCACCCAGGAAAGTGTCCTCGCTCAAGAGATCGAGAATGAGTGGAACTGCAATGCCACGATGAGAAAGTGAGCTAAAGATCTCAATATACGATGGACATGATGCACCATGTAAGGTGCCCTTCCACAATTGGCTTGCTCTTCGCGAAAATTTTGAAAAATGGAAATCAAACCCTACAGGGGACCATCACATTAATGCCGAAAGGTGTGAGACTCCTTTTAGTCGTCTCTTACGACAGGCAGGAATACCTCGGGCCTATTCCAACACCCGAGCCCGCAGGGGGCTTATGTAATGGATCTGATGAATTCCAATATTTCCAACCATGTCACTGCCCAGAAGCTAAATTTTGACTAAGTATACAAAATTTATTGTACCGTACTTCAAATCACTGATAACTGCCCTATTAGTATTATGAAGGTAGATAACTTTGATATCGAAACAGTACGCATACTCAAATATGTATGCCAAGTGGATCTTTTTATATTTTAAATATTATTAACTGATCTATAATTTCATTCTCATATGATTAAATCAAGGATGTCCAATTAGTTATGAAATAAATATAAAATATCCACAAAAAATATTTACAGCTTCGTAATATAATGTGAAATGAAAATTAAAAATCTACTACAGAAAAACGACGATTATGAAAATTCTGGTCCATAACCAAGATTAGTATTCCTAGACGCGGAAGAATAAGCTGTCAACTCCGAAAAACGGTTTATTAGATTTGATGTCATCTACAACTCTATTTGCTTACAAAACGCATGAGATCACGTTAACTGATTTATTTCATCACACTCACGCTATTTTTTTAATGTTTACTGTAATAACTAAAACTAAACATAATGTGTTTCGAAAACCATATTTTTTTATTTGGTTACGTGAAATGTAGCTTAAGTCCTTTACACGACTAAACGAACGCGACAAATTTTCCAAAACCACCCTGAAATTGGCGAGTAGAACTGATTATACAGCGTAGAATTGAAGCGAATTAATACTTGTCACTCTAGTTTGTCACTTCATTGTGCAGCCATACCAGCTGCACTGATGAATTCGTAGCTCTATGTTTGCATGACAAGCTACGTTATACCCTATATACAGACTTGGGAAAATTCCAATATGCTGGAGAGGTCACCTTTTCGACTTTGAGATTTCATACCCTTCCCGCCCCCCTTACTTCTACCGCATCTAATGATGCATTTGGACTCAAAGATGGCTGTGTTCTTCAGAGTCTACTGCAATAGCAGATCGGTCCTTTTCTACAGCACAGAATGGACTGAACGAGAGAGAGAGAGAGAGAGAGAGAGAGAGAGAGAGAGAGAGAGAGAGAGAGAGAGAGAGAGAGAGGGGGGGGTGGGGTGGGGCTGATTTTGGCTGAAAGCTAATTGGTAAGTGTCTTTTCATTGTGCCTGTCTACAAATCAACATGTCATCTTGACAGTGAACAGCTATCTACCTCTTCCTTATATTATTGATATTGCAACGTGGTGTGCCCATACTTTATTTTACTTCCAGATTTTTCAGTTGACATGTTCCTCCTCCTTTGTACTCAGGAGAACCATGTCTGCTAAGATACTTCAATAATTGACTACATTTATCCTTTCTCGTGTCTACTGCCATGCACACCTTGGGAATCATTCACAGAATTCTCTGCCTACAGAACAGTCCATGGAGATGCTATTAAAACTTGTATTCTATGCTATCATCTAAGGTTTAAGTTCAGTAAGTACTGAACTAATTTGAAGGTCCGAGGTACACTGCAAAGACACTCCAGAAGTTTACACAAACAGAGAATTCCAAAGTTCAGATTTCCCTTATTCTGACCCAAATAGAGGGTTGAGGAGCAGACAGAGGTTCAGAGAATTCTTGTTACTAAGAAGTGAAACTCAACCTGAATGCAGAAGTTCTAAAAACTACCAATAATGGATGGCTACACCCTGCCAAAAGAAACCACTCCATTATCACTACAAGCACAAATTAATATATGGACAGTGCTATTATTCTGCAAGCAAAATTAAGGAAGAAAGGAATGCTCTTGTTTATTAACTCACTGATATATAAGCCACTAGACAATTTGCTCAACTATACAAAGACAAGGAGAAAGACTATTTGTTTGAAGGAATCTTCACAGTGTAGATAAAAAAGATTTTGTTAATAAAAAATCAAATTCATTGGCTGGAAATTTGATTCTAGCTCCTCCCAAATATAAGTTGTTTTGACTGCTGACCTATTTTACTCAATGTTAAGCAAAAATGAAAGCACTGAAACCTACTGTTGAGCATATTTCCACTCCATAGGGCAATCCAATAAATATGAAATATTAAAGAAAAACATGAGGACATTTAGGAATCCATAAATAAAAGGACGTGATACAAATCTGGAATTCACTGACTCAAATGTGGCACGAGAGGACTGACAAAGGCGTATTCAATGAAGAAGAAAAGTGTAAGCTGGTGCAAAGTAATGAGAAATGACAAACTGTAGGAGTCTCCAAAAGTCATCAGAGATATTCTTGGTAAAGACTAGCAGACGTTGGCTGTATCATGGTCACAATAAGCTTTTGAAACCAGATGCTACACAAAGAGATACCAACTCATGGAAATTCAAAGCAGAAGGCAATCATGTTGAAACTGAAGGAAGAAATGGTGGTGTATACTGGACAGTAAAGAACAAGGTCTGTTCAAAAAATTCTGGAATTTTGTCCACAAAATTTTTCTACACTTACCTTTTACTGATTGTGCATGTTCTCCTTCGAAATATTCTCTTCCACAACTGATACACAACTCCCAACATCATTTCCACTTCCAGAAGCAGTCTTGGTATGCCTCTTGCTGGATAGTGGGATAGTGTCAAGTGCAATCTGCGAATTGTCTTTTATCTCATCTAACATTACATGCCTTTGTGCTTTCAACGAGGTTTTCAACTTTGCAAAAAAAAAAAGTTTGCAGGGGTCAGGTCTGGCAAGTATGGAGGATGAGGCAGTGATTTTGGTTTTTTGTACAATAGTCATGCACCAACAGGGATGAATGTGCGGCTGCATTATCATGATGCAAAGAGTAATGAATTGTCTCACCACATTTTAGGCCATTTCCTTCTCAAATTTTCTCACAGGCATCCAAAACATTCCAACAGTACCATCAATTAACAGTTTGTCCCTATGCCATGAATTCCTGATGAACTAATCTTTCAAAGTCAAAGAAAACGTTTAGCATGGTTTTGACATTGACCTGACCTTACAAGCTTTTTTTTAAAAAATCTTGGAGATCTTTTTTTTTATCTTTCCTGATCCACCGTGAAGATTGATCCGTGGTCTCAGCATCATAACCTCAGACTAACGTCTCATCACCAGTTATGATTCTCTTAAGGAACATCCCGTTCTCATTTAAATGGTCCAAAAGCTCTTCACCGATTGTGAGGCGAAGGTCTTTCTGGTCTTGACTCATGAGCTGTGGGAAGAACTTGGCAACAACATGATGCATTCCATGATGTCGTGTCAGTATTTCATGACACAATCCAACTGAAATGTTGTAATCTTCTGCAATCTCTCAGACAGTCAGTCTTTAATTGGCAAGCACAATTTCATTGACGTCCCTGACATGAGCGTTGTTGGTGAGGTGTCCAAGAGTGACCTGAATGAGGGTCACCTTTAACTTCCGTTCGGTCATTTGTAAACCGTGTGAACCGAGTATGGCTTAAGCACTCATCACTGAAGGCTTCTGAGCATCATTTGATGTGTCTCTGAAGGTTTTCTTGAGTTTCAGGCAAAATTTCATGTAAACGCATTGCTCTTCTAACTCTGCCATCTTGAAATTTGCAAACCGTGCAACCCAACGTTCTACTCAATACATCAATGAACAAGAACTGGCATACAACAGTGAAGCTTCCAGCAGTTACACATTAAACACAGGCTTATGCGGAGATAACAATCATATTTCATAGCAACATACCATTGGCGTGAAATTATGAATGTTCAAGAATTTTTTGAATAGACCACATAATGTAAAACCCAATGGCATGATTGGCTGTGGGATCCTAAATGGCGGCTTCAGCCACCTGAATTAGGAAGGTATTTTCTATCTTTTGCACCTGTGAACACCTTTCCTTCATGAAGTGAGAACTCTGTATGTTGTTGAAATGTTATTTCCTCCCTCCCCTCTCTAATTGTCTGTAAAAAGAAAATTCGAGAAATTAGAGCTAATACAGAGGTTTGCAGGCAATCGCTCTTGCAATGTGCCATTTGTGAGTGCAACAGGGAAGGGGGTGACCAGCTAGTGGTACTAGAAGTACCCTCCACCACACACCATCAGGTGGCTTATGGAGTATTGATGAATATGTAGAAGTGTACCTGACTGTAATTGTGTGTATTATTGTGATGTCACGTATATGCTGGATGATGAGAAAGGGGAGAGAGTGAAACCCTGTGCCAGCGCAGTCTACTCCTCTTGAATATCGCAGAGGAGGCAACCAAGTTCAACATTCCCATCTAATGGGCAGATCACTGACAGTGTCACATGACCTCACTTCATGAGACACTATGAGAGTCTTTTGAATTGAATCCACAACACTGGTACAAAGACTGGTGATCAGACACTTCACACCATCACACTCCTGTCTCCTCTGTCACAAAGGCACAGGGAAGGAAACCTGACAACCACACGTGGCATGATGGACCGTCACCCATCCACGTACTGACCACTATGTCTGATGGTGCTTACCTTTGGTGAACTGGTGGGAACTGGAGTATTCACTGTGACACTGCTGTTGACAACAGGACAATGAATTACTGTTTTGTGGAAATGAGAATAAAAATTAATGTTTCATGACAAACGAAAATTTTCTGATGAGATTTCACCTATATCATTTAATATGACTACAGCTTCATTATTGAATCCCTTTCATTCATTTTACAGAATCTGTTTAAACTGATGAGAACAAAAAGGTGTTAGAATCAGAAGTGCAGACGAGTATCACTTAATTTAAAAGAAATGTGATTATCATGGGGAAGTTCACTGAAAATCTGTATGTTGGAGAACTGCTCTGCTACATCTCATTGGAAGAGAAAGCACTTTCACTTGAGGATAAAAGGGAGAGGAGAGGGAGGGAGAGGAGGGGGAACATTAGAGTTTAATGTCCCATCAATGATGGGGACATAAAGATGGACCCAAAGCTTCAATTCACAAGGATGGGGGAAGAAAATCTATGTTCTCTTCAAAGAAGCCACCCAAGAATATTTCTTACATAATTTAAGTAAGCGATTTAAATGTGGATCCGAATGTCTATATGGAGATTTGAACTTTGCTGCTCCTGAATATAAAATCAGTTCCTTCACCACTTAATCTTTAGGAGTGGGCTGAGGGTGAAAGTCAGCAGTATGACACGAAGGTCAACTAAATACCTGAGTCTCACAAAAGAAAGCTAATACTGATGAAATGCCTTCAGAGTTACTAAGATTATTCAACAGAATGACAACAACAAAATCATCGACCATAAACTCTGGAAAATGGCTTCTCCTGGACAAAATGATATTTCTATGAGGGATTTGGGAATACAATCAGCTACATCAAATCCCATAATAATGTTGTTGGGCTGGTGGGACCAAACAGCAAGGTCATCGGTCCCAGGATCTAAGGTGGCAGAAACTAAGGGAGGAAATACACAAATAGCACAGTCCAGTACAGGGGAAGTGAAAATGGGTAAACAAAGATGTAAGAGGAACATTGGGACAGCAGAGAGAGTAAAGAACAGAAAGGGGGGAAAGACGAGAGCAGGGGCACTTCAGGGACACTAAGCGCATTGGGGCACCAGCACCGCCACCAACCCTTCCCGATCTCCACACCACGATCATGACACATCGAGGATAACACCAGGGCAAGCATACACATAAAAATGTAAAATAAAACAGCACAAAACACCAAACAAAATGCAGGGAAAAAGGGGGGAGAACCAGGCCAATGCGGAGACAAGGCCAAAGCCTCCGTAACAAAGGCTAATGCTAATCAAGGGATTCCAACTCAATAGGGAAATTTGGATACTTAAACCTGGGAAGACAAACTACTTTTGTGAAGAAAACGGATGACAGATGTAACCAAGTGTGGGCCATCTAGTAGTAAGCAGGACGAAAAGGGTCAAAGAGTGTAATCAGTAAGAAGGGTCAAAAGGCGGGGATGTCCTGCAAAATACAGACCACCATGAGGAGGTCCCTGCAAGTACACAATTGGGCAGGAGGGGACGGGCAGCTCATTGTGGAGTGAAAAACCATGGGTCAACCTAGTACGGCCAATACGAAGATGGTAGATTTCTGCTAGGAGAGGCATGAAATATATTAGACAGTGAGTACAAACGGATTTGAAATACAGTTGCAAATACACCTCTGTGAGGGTCACAGAGAATGTAGTGCAGAAGGCCACCCTCACACCTCCCTACCAGACAGATTATCGGCAAGTTCTTTACATAGGCTACCCAAGAGGCTGTGACCCCAAAGGAAACCAACCCAACAAGCAGCAGTGCCAAGATCGGCAAGAAAATCATGGATGGCAGAGACCTAGGGGTGGAAGGAGAAACACCAAGCGACAGGCTGACAGCCACTCATCGAGTCTGTACATACAAAACTCAGGACCATTTGATAAAGCAGTAGGCCTGATAGATGGCCATTAATTCTGCAGTAAACACCCCCCATGTGGTAGGCAAGGGAGAGTGTTCTGGGTCAACAGGAGACATGAAGACATATGCCAAAGGATTGGCAGATTTAGAGCCATCAGTGTAAAGAAACAACAGCATCCTGAAACTGGTAAGAGCTGGTGCAACAAACAATGGAACACCATGGGAGCGATGGATACTTTCCAGATTCTCGAAGAGATCCATTCAAATCTGGGGCTGAGGAATTAACAAAGGGGGGCAGGGGTTACAAGAGAATGTTGGGAAGAGGACAAGAAGGGAGTTGGCAACTGTGGCAGAGAGAAGCAGACAGAGGCCAACTGGTAAACCTACCTACGGGCGAGCAGTGGCCGAGTGAAAAAGAAAAAAAAAAAATTAATTAAAAAAAAATTCTGTGGCGGGATGGCAGCACTGAGAAAAGGCCTGCTGATCTGCATTTCCAATCAAAGCAGATGATTGATTGGAGACTGTGGAGACTGTTGCTCCCAAAATCGCACTGATAAGGAGATAAATGGTCCCAAGAGTTGAGGACCCAACTGAGCTGACAAACCACCACCGGTTCAAATAACTTTCAAGTGACACTGGTCAGACTGATTGGATAGTAACTGTCAAGGGACAATGGATCATTCCTGGGTGTAAGGACAGAAACAAAAATACTGCCTCTCCACTGAAACAGGAAAATGCCTTGAAGCCAAATACGGTTAAACACCTTGAGGAGATACTGCCACTTTGGAGGATTCAGGTGTTTAAGCAATTGGTTATGGAAGGTATCTGGGCCAGGAGCTCACTGTTTCCAGAGGAGGAAGGCGGATGGACAGGAGTCTGATGCCAATGCTGTTGCAAAATAGATCTGGAGGTGTTCCGCAACAACTGATGGATTCATACAAGGGCCAACTGGAAAGGCAAGGCCCGGAATGTAAGACTGCCACTGAGAACCTTGCATGGTGCGGAGTGTAGCCCACACCCATGACGAAGGGACAGAAGGACCTAAGGAGGAGACAAAGCATTCCCAACACACCCATTTGCTCTGTATGATAAGTAATGGGCTGTAGCATGAAAGCATTTCTAGGTAATAAGATCGGTGAAGGCCGGATGTCACTTAAGATGTAGCAACGTGCAACAACAATCATGGATGGTGGTGGCAATGGCTGCACTCCACCACAAAACTAACCGTCAGTGAACAAGACCCTCTGAGCAGGGAACAGCAATGCCGACAGCATACATTATCTTATCGGACAGATCACGAATGAATTCATCAATTACAATCTGATAAAGAAGGTGCAAATATGGCCTGGGAGGTATATAGAGGCCAGTCAGCATGATGGAATGCCCAGTAGGCTAACCTGGCCATCAGGTGATGGGAATGGGATGAGAGAATCAATGGGAAATGGTCACCACCACAGAGGTCAATGTGTGGCAACCAGTGTAAGGAAGGAAGAAGGGGAGGGGAGGGGAGGGGAAGTGAGTGAAAGATCTATAGCATAGACAGTGTCATATGCGACACTAAAATGAGTAGTGGGACTATCATTAAGAAGGCTCATGTCACGGTCCGCAAGAAATTCATCTATGAGGAGCCCCTGATTAGATGAAATAGCCCTGCCCCATGGAGGAAGGAGGGAGGGGGGAGTTGCTGAAGGAGAACAGTTAGGGCAGCAGGTGCAGATGGCCTGTAATGAGGCAGACAGAGATTGCAAACTGCAACCTTATTGTACAGTCCAAGTGGACCCTGACAGCAACTGCTTCCAATGTGGTACTGAAGGGGGATCAATGTACTAATAACGTCAAAGCGAACCAATGTGCAAATGCCCCCGGAAGCCCTCAAAGGGCTGCCCCAGTTCAGACAGAATGTATGGAACCCACGAAGGGTCGGTGAGTGAGCATCAGTAAAATGAGATTCCTTGAGAATGACATAAGCTACTGAGTAAAAGGACATTAGGGATTGCAATTCCACTACATGACAGTATTATCCATTACAGTTCCAATGAATAAGGGGAGTAGGGGCCAATTATGCTGCCAAGTCACCATCTGTCACCAACAAAGAAGGGCCGACATCCTTAAGAAAGGAGCTAGATTCAGGTTGCGAGGTGGGGAGATGGCACCTTTTGGGGCACTGGAGATACCTTGCCCTGGGACTTTTATGTCCTCCTCGTTCTTGTTCTTCTTCACTTTCGTAGGTCAAGGACGGCAGGCTTCGGCACGATCCAGAACAGAGAGAGTGGGTGGCCTCAGAATGCATGGACTGTGGGTCCTGTAGTAGAGTTGTGGCACCAGGCCTCCGGCTTGGGAGATGCCGGGGAGAGGAGTCCCAGGAGGCGGCCCACAACTGGCAGGTGTCAAGAAGGGGGACACTTCTACATGGTTGTGAAACTTCTCTACGGGTGTGAAACACTTTAGGTTACTGAACAACTACTGAGGTAGCAGCAAATTTTTATCATCAAAGGCCTCCAATCATTGCTGTTAGGTGGCCAAATCTCACATCAAAACAGGCCTTCTGGTACCCCACTTAGAGTACAACAATTGTTATCATAATGAACAAGTGAAAAACCATGATGGATTGGATATACTCTGAAAACCAGAATATGGTATCACACACAAGATCCAACTATAAGTCTGCTGGCAAGTGAATGAAGAATCAAAGACACTACATTGAGGAAAACAAGCAAAAAAGAAATCACGAACAATGACACAAACATCAACAGTTACTTTCAGCATTTGTACAAGATTGAAGTGAATGAAAAACCTTTATATTTAAATGAGGAATAAAAGGGTGCAGTTAGAACACTTAATCTTAATCCCCAAGTCTATGACAACTAAACAAACAGCTTATGCAAAAAATGCTGGCAAGGATTTATAATTTCATTGTTGCCACTAATACATCATCACTAACTTTAAATGGCTTACTAGAATAAAGTATGTCTAGGAAACCATGCAAGCCATCAGACTATTCTTTGAAGTGTGACATACTGCGTTATATGGGTGGCACCTACGGTGTTTCTGTTTGTGTCCTTTACTGCTGTTCTGTTTTGACATGTGACATTTCTGTTGCGACTTTTTCTTGGTAACACAACCTAAGGTCTGGGTTGGTTTGGAAGGTGACAGTTTGGGTGAGAGTTGCGTATTCCATAATTACACTTATATCTTGAGATGAAAACCTCCATTTTACCACTGTGGTCTGATATTTTTAAGTTTTTAATAAGTTTGAAGGCATTAGTAATATGAATATTCCTGGACAAAACCCCACATTCCTGCATAGGTCATTCTATTTGGTCATTTTTTATTTTGCTTATGTTACTGTGTGGTTAGTGTCATTGTCACTTCTCGATACTCCTAACTCAGCAATGTTAATGATGCCATCAGCATAATATTGGGTCTTTAGCTAATCACAATGACGCACAGGAAAGCGGCCAAGAATATTTAGAACACACTGTCTGATCATCAGCAGGGCTCCACTATTATTTTGAAAGCAATTCGAGTTCTATTTTAGCAATGAAACAATAAACCACGTATCGTTTTAAAACATTTGATTTGTGCAAGTAGAGGGCGCCTTGTACAATAAAACACCATATAAGATACACAGAACTCTGAAAGAGAATAGAGTTAAGTACAGAGTAATTCTGCAAATCTGCATGAACTAAGCGGAGTAGTGAAAGGAAAGTGAAAAAGATAAGCTTGTGTTAAAATAACAATGCAGTGTTCTTTCATATTGCAGCACCAGCATACTTTGTAAAATGACAAAAGTTCAAATGGAAACACTTATCAATGAAATGGCTGCCTATACCTATGTTCTTGCTGAAAGTAAGAGGTATTTCAAGAAATGCCAATTGTCATATTGGACTGCATGCAGCTTCATCAAAATACACAGAGGGCAACTGCAAAAAAATTGACGTGATGGATCTACCTACTAACAAAAAATTAAAGGAAACGGGTACAATATTCACACGTAGGAGATAAACAGACATAAACTAGTAAATCCATTGAAGATCCGATTCATACAGCAAAACAGTACATATAACTTAGCATTAAAACTTGCTTATGACTGACGATTATGTTTCTGAAACTAGATTTCTTTCTCTGCACAACATACCTTCACCAAAAGGACACATGAATTGACAGGATAACTAGAACTAGGTCACATCAGCAACAGGAAAGTAACTGATAATGACAAAGCTTTAATCATGTAATACCATAGATTACCAAGGTGCACCTGCACACAGGGTATGGAAAGGGTGAAAGGGGTGACAGCATGAACAAACTTATGTTTGACTTCTGTGACCACATACTGCAATAGTAATACATTTATGCCTCTATTGACCTATCCTCATAAAACATCCATATATATTCTTTGTGTATATTTTAGCTATTTATTTTCATTGGATTATGAAAAATCTTACATTATTATCAGATGATCTCTGGATGAATAAATGAAAACTGTGCTTCTAATGTGTTTAAAGCTAAAAAATTTTGTTTTCAATGTGCAGTTTCTCACCAACCGAAACGCCAATAACTGGTTGCACTCCACAGTGCTTTACTTGGCATGAATGTGTTACAGCCGTACCTCTGTAGATCTTGTGAATAGACTTATCCAAACTTATCGGGGAGCGTACAGTTGAAAATGGAATACAAGCCTATTAATTGTAGGAACTTCCACCCTAATAAAGATTTTTGCGTAGTTTGCGGTAAACAAAATTTACGGACAACTGTCACTTTCGGCATTCACTTGGCAGTTTCTCCCGTGTCCCAAAGACACAGTCGCGGGAACAAGACCAAGAGCCTCGCAGTCGGCACATTGCTGTAACAGTCCAAAAAATGTATGACGTATGTTGTGACTATGCAATCCATTTCTGTAATTTTCATTCCGTTCGGTTATAAGTAACCATAGGGAGGTAATATACGTTTTGCATGCCTCTACTTCCCAATGGTACACTAAGTTTTCCTAGTTCCAGAAAACTGGTACTATGTAAACGAAACAGTGAAAAATACGAGGTACATTCTGCAGCGGAGCAACTGGTCAAGAATGTAGCGCCAGACTTCGCTAATAACGTACCTACACTGGCTTGAAATGTAATCCTCACTAAGCCGGAAAAGAGCAGCACCAGGCCTACTCATTTTTCTAATTCATAAAGTAATCACAGAAAGATATTTTTCCGGGGCTAATGTCTAAGAGTAAACAAGTTTATTCCTCAAAATATATTCCCACAATGGATAAATTATAGGGCTATTCTGTCTCAAACGAGCAGCACTGCTTTACACAAATGCAGGTCGGTTAGTTCTTACCTCAGTCTTCCTTCACGTCAGCAAATTTACCTCCAAAATTGCTTTGAAAGCAGTAGGAGGGTAGTTCCAAAGCCTCAAGGAAATTTACTGCTTCCACATACAGAATGTAAGAACACAACACTGACGAAACAACGCTGGTGCATGAGCCAGTAATCCAGTGATCCACAGCCTCGCCGTCATTAAATGTTCTCACACATCTGGTACCGGCTATAAACAAAACAGACGTTACAGCACAGATGCCTATGTCCAATCATAGCAAAGAACTATCAATGAAGATATAAAACGTCATTTCTGCTCATTTGTTTTACGATGAAAGGAAGTTATCATTGTCGCAATTTCTCTGTTCGCCGAACTGCTGGAAATATCATTTAAACATTTGTTTCCTATCGATCAGACAGACTTGCGTTCTATATATGATTATCAGCTCGTGAGCAGACATAACCTTTGCGTGATTGTGAACCTTCTAAATTATTTACGGACGTTGCGTTTAAGTAACTGGAGAATCGTAACTCGATTTTGGACGAGGAACATTATTCTTGACCTTTCTCAATTATTTATTTGATGTTTACTCAATACATTTCCGTGATTCGACAAGTGCCCTGCTTATGAAAAGAAACATTGGCTAAACTGCGGTCTGCGTATAGTCTGTGAATGTAAACAGTTCTGTCAGGAGAGTGGAGACGTGAAATAAACAAGTTGTTTGTTGACGAACATGTTGCGAAGTTACTTAAGTGTTTATTGTAATGATTGTTTTCGTTTGAATGCAGTTGTCCTTAAACTGCAGCAACGAAGTTTTCATGTACGTTGACATTGGTATTTCAGCATTGAACGACTTATTTAATGTGTGGTTGTGAAGGTATACATCAGATTACAGGGAAAGAAACCATTATAAAAGCATTTTTTAAAATACTAAAGTAAACCTCAAATCTTCTGAAGATGAATATGCATGATGTCATATGTTTTTAATTTGCTGAATTTGAGTTATGGCCATGTACCAATTTTTTGCGATACTAACCAATTTGAAGATTAGGATGACATGCTGGGGAAAAAAAAGGCGGTGGCCTGCATCTCAATAGGAAAGGAAAGGGTAAATTGGCCGGGAAGATACTAAACTTTAAGCGGGAGGGGTCATTGAAACATACAGGAGTACCTCATTTTTAGGCTAAGATCAGTGTCCAGTGATTCAACATTGAACGAAATTAAGCTTGATGAAGAGCTCAGACAGGCAGGGGCTAGAGATGTTAAAATATCACAAGACTCTCATCAAAATACAATGGTTAATAATGGTAGTACATTTCATCAGAATATTAGGGAATTAAAAAACAAAGTAGGTGAGCTCGTTTGTTTAGAAGATTTAAAAACTGAGGGTAGAATTGATGTATGACGCTTGTCTGAACATCATATGGTCACAGATATGGAAAAGGTAAACATAGTTGGATATAAGTTTTCAGCACATGTAAGTAGACACACTAGAAGTTTAGAAATAAAGATAAATTACACAAAACAACATTAAAAATCTAGATAATGTTTTTGTAGATCAAGATAAATTTAATCAATAAGTTTTCCTGTTAAGAATGGTCTTTCTGGTCATGATGCACAACTTGTTACAATATGTAACATAGCTCCCTAGCGTAATACAAAACAGTCCTCCAAAATAGTGCATTCGTTTATGGTTAAACAACTGCAAATTTTAGGAAAAGCTTGCAAGAGTTATCAGGGATGAGGTGTAAAAGGAACCTGATGCTAATTTAAAATTTAACCTATTTCATGGTACCTTTATGAGTATATTTGAAAACAATTTCCCCTACGAAAACGGTGAATTATAATTAAACAAAGTATTAAAAATCCATGGCTTACTAAAGGGATAAAAATATCTAGTAAACAGAAAGGGGAAATGTATCTTACAGCTAGAAGGTACTCACCTCGCCTACTACTGAAATTACGAAAATGAAAAAGTCACTGAAAAGTGAAAGCTCCCGTGGGATTTGTGGTATTTCCAACAGAGTAATAAAAGCTTTTCCCAACAGATAGTTAGGGTTCTCTGTGGACTACAAATATCTACATTAATGCAGCATTACATGTACAACTAGTACACTTTAATAAACAAATAATTGCCATAAATTGTTTATTAATTTAACATTATAAAATTCTGTTTCATTCTGAGAGGTATTCATTTACAGAGTAGAAACTGTGGTCCATCAGAAATGACCAGCTTTTTTTTGAACAAGCTATCTTGTTTTACCAACTTGATGTTGTTAGGAAGGTGGTTATATAATTGTGTGCCTCAATGAAGGACACACTTCTGGTAGGCTGATGTTCTGGCGTATGAGATATGAATGTTATTGCCATTTCTTGTTGTGTAATTGTGCACAGAGCTGTTCAGCTGATAGACATTGGAGGTTCTTAAATATTCTCTTACAAAGACTATTGTTTCAAATATATGTAGGCATGGAAGGTTCAGTATCTTTGGAGTAGGAAAAAGAGAGTGACATGAACCTTGCCTCTTTATGCTGAGGACGATTCTGATAGCTCGTTTCTGGGTTTTGAAAACAGATTGACTACAGGGTGCATTCCCCCAAAATATTATTCCATATCGGATGGCTAATTGGAAATGGGCATCATATGCTTGTATTTCTATTTCTCTATTACACCTTGCGCTTAGTACCTGTAGCATATAACAGATTGATGATAGCTTGGTTGTAAGAGCTATAATGTGTGTATTCCACTTGAGATCACGGTGCAGATACACCACTGGCCATTAAAATTGCAACACCAAGAAGAAATGCAGATAATAAATGGGTATTCATTGGACAAAGATATTATACTAGAACTGACATTTGATTACATTTTCACGCAATTTGGGTGCATAGATCCTGACAAATCAGTACCCAGAACAACCATCTCTGGCCGTAATAACGACCTTGATACCTCTGGGCATTGCAGCCCATGCAGCTTCAACATGATACCACAGTTCATCAAGAGTAGTGACTGGCGTATTGTGATGAGCCAGTTGCTCGGCCACCATTGACCAGACGTTTTCAATTGGTGAGAGATCTGGATAATGTGCTGGCCAGGGCAGCAGTCGAACATTTTCTGTATCCAGAAAGGCCCGTACAGGACCTGCAACATGCGGTCGTGCATTTTCCTGCTGAAATGTAGGGATTTGGAGGGATTGAATGAAGGGTAGAGCCACGGGTCGTAACACATGTGAAATGTAACGTCCACTGTTCAAAGTGCCGTCAATACGAACAAGAGGTGACTGAGACGTGTAACCAATAGCACCCCATACCATCACGCCGGGTAATACGCCAGTACCGCGATGACGAATACACGCTTCCGATGTATGTTCACCGTGATGTCGCCAAACACGGATGCGACGATGATGATGCTGTAAATAGAAACTGGACCTTTTGCCATTCGTGCACGAAGGTTTGTCGTTGAGCACACCATTGCAGGCACTCCTGTCTGTGATGCAGCATCACGGGTAACCGCAGCTATGGTCTACGAGCTGATAGTCCATGCTGCTGCAAATGTCGTCGAACTGTTTGTGCAGATGGTTGGTGTCTAGCAAATGTCCCTGTCTGTTGACTCAGGGATTGAGACGTGGCTGCACGATCCGTTATAGCCAGGCGGATAAGATGCCTGTCATATTGACTGCTAGTGATACGAGGCCGTTGGGCTCCACCACGGCATTCCGTATTACCCTCCTGAACCCACCGATTCCATATTCTGCTAACAGTCATTGGATCTCGACCAACGCGAGCAGCCACGTCGCGATATGATAAACTGCAATCGCGATAGACTACAATCCAACCATTATCAAAGTCTGAAACGAGATGGTACGCATTTCTCCTCCTTATTCGAGACATCAAAACAACATTTCACCAGGCAATGCCGGTCAACTGCTGTTTGTGCATGAGAAATTGGTTGGAAACGTTCCTCATGTCGGCATGTTGTAGGTGTCGCCACTGGCGCCAACCTTGTGTGAATGCTCTGAAAATCTAATCATTTGCATATTACATTTTCATGGTGTAGCAATTTTAATGGCCAGTAGTGTATATTCCTAGGAACTTAACATTGTCAACTAATTTTACAATTTTGTTGTTTATTTTCAATGCATGTTCATTTTGTTGTTTATAGTGGGATATATGAAAGTTAATGTCCACCATTTTCCCAGTGTTAATTATAAGTTTATTTTTTTCAAACCATTGTGTTAGCTCCAGCAGTGATGCATCTGTAGTTAATTTAAGCTCATTTTGGTCTGACCCTGTAATCAAAATACTGGTAGCATCTACAAATAAAGTTTTGCGTTTGGCATGGACAGTGTCTTTCAGGTCATCAATACACAAAAGAAAGAGGATAGGACCTAATGATCCTTGTGGCACACCAAATTTGATGGTAGTTTTTTCTGATGTGTATGTTGTTGTTCTTGAAATGTTTTCAGTTATTGTGTCTTGTTTGAGAACAACATTTTGTTGCCGGCTAGTAAGATATGATCTAATCCATTCATTTGGAATACCTCCAGTTCCCTTTCTTTTCAATGTACTTAGTAGGATACCATGATCTAAAATGTCAAATGCTTTAGATAGGTTCGAGAATATTCCATTAGCCATTTCCTTTTCATCTTTTAGAATGGAATGCAAATATTTGTAGACTGCTGTGGTTGTGGATCTGGATTGCCTGAAGCCATGCTGATGATTTGATAGCAATGAGTTTTTAAAAAGGAGGTATGTTTACTGCTTACAACTACTCCCCAGTCTCACTTCTGACAGCATTGTTGAGATTCTTGAAAAAGTAATATATTCAAGGGCAGCTTCACATGTTTGTACTAACAAAATGTCAGATTGGTTTTCAGAATGGCTTTTCAACAGGAAATATGCTTTCACTGATCTATTATTAAATGCTCTGAATAACTGAACATCAACCATTGGGATTTTTGTGATCTTTGAGAGGCTTTTGACTGTGCGAAACATGAAATTCTTCTAGATAAGCTTAAGTATTATGCACAAATTGCTTAATTCATATTTAACTGGAAAAATGCAGAAGGTTGAAATTAATAGTACAGATAGCCTACAAAAATCAGCAGTCATCTAACTGGGGAGATATCAAGGATGGTGTCCCACAGCGCTCATTCTTGGGTCCCTTCTATTTCTTAATGTATGTTAATGACTTGCCACTCTGTATTCATGAAGATGCAAAGCTATGTCTGTCTGTCTGCTGATGATGTAAGTATAGTAATCACATCCAACAAATTTGTAAATAATATCTTTCAGAAAATTATGAAGTGGTTCTCTCAAATGGACTCACACAAAATTTCTTGAAAAAAAAAAAAAAAAAGTATATATATAATAGAGGGAAACATTCCACGTGGGAAAAATTATATATAAAAACAAAGGTGAGGTGACTTACCGAACGAAAGCGCTGGCAGGTCGATAGACACACAAACATACACACAAAATTCAAGCTTTCGCAACAAACTGTTGCCTCATCAGGAAAGAGAGAAGGAGAGGGAAAGACGAAAGGATGTGGGTTTTAAGGGAGAGGGTAAGGAGTCATTCCAATCCCGGGAGCGGAAAGACTTACCTTAGGGGGAAAAAAGGACGGGTATACACTCGCGCACACACACACATCCATCCACACATATACCGACACAAGCAGACATATTTAAAGACATTCCACGTAGGAAAAATATTTCTAAAAACAAAGATGATGAGACTTACCAAACAAAAGCGCTGGCAGGTCGATAGACACACAAACAAACACAAACATACACACAAAATTCAAGCTTTCGCAACCAACCGTTGCTTCATCAGGAAAGAGGGAAGGAGAGGGAAAGACGAGTCATTCCAATCCCGGGAGCGGAAAGACTTACCTTAGGGGGGGAAAAGGACAGGTATGCACTCGCGCACACACACACACACACACACACACACACACACACACACACACACACACACACACACACACACATATCCACCCGCACATACACAGACACAAGCAGACATTTGTAAAGGCAAAGAGTTTGGGCAGAGATGTCAGTCGAGGCGGAAGTAAAGAGGCAAAGATGTTGTTGAAAGACAGGTGAGGTATGAGTGGCGGCAACTTGAAATTAGCGGAGGTTGAGGCCTGGCAGATAACGAGAAGAGAGGATATACTGAAGGGCAAGTTCCTATCTCCGGAGTTCTGACAGGTTGGTGTTAGTGGGAGGTATCCAGATAACCCGGACGGTGTAACACTGTGCCAAGATGTGCTGGCCGTGCACCAAGGCATGTTTAGCCACAGGGTGATCCTCATTACCAACAAACACTGTCTGCCTGTGTCCATTCATGCGAATGGACAGTTTGTTGCTGGTCATTCCCACATAGAAAGCTTCACAGTGTAGGCAGGTCAGTTGGTAAATCACGTGGATGCTTTCACACATTGCTCTGCCTTTGATCGTGTACACCTTCCGGGTTACAGGACTGGAGTAGGTGGTGGTGGGAGGGTGCATGGGACAGGTTTTACACCGGGGCGGTTACGAGGGTAGGAGCCAGATGGTAGGGAAGGTGGTTTGGGGATTTCATAGGGATGAACTAAGAGGTTACGAAGGTTAGGTGGACGGCGGAAAGACACTATATATATATAATAGAGGGAAACATTCCACGTGGGAAAAATGTATCTAAAAACAAAGAAGATGTGACTTACCAAACAAAAGCGCTGGCAGGTTGATAGACACACAAACATACACACAAACTTCAAGCTTTCGCAACGGTTGCTTCATCAGGAAAGAGGGAAGGAGAGGGGAAGACGAAAGGATGTGGGCTTGAAGGGAGAGGGTAAGGAGTCATTCCAATCCCAGGAGCAGAAAGACTTACCTTAGGGGGAAAAAAGGTCAGGTATACACTCGCACACACACACATATCCATCTGCACATACACAGACACAAGCAGACATTTGTAAAGGCAAAGAGTTTGGGCTGAGATACAGTTCCATAAAGCAAATGGGATAACACCATTGATGACTTTGAACAGAAGCGTGTTGCTAATTCAGAATATTCAAAATTTCTGGGTTTGTGCATTGATGAGAAATTGAGTCATAAAAATGAAAAAAACGCATTGATGATCTGTTGAAACATTTAGGTTTAGCTACTTATGCTATTAGGGTTACTGCAAATGTTAGTCATAAACAGATCAGTAAATTAGCCTAATATGACTATTTTCATTTATTGTGTTCATACGGCATCATATATTGGGGTAATCCATCACTAAGACAAAAAGTATTCATTACGCAAAAGAGTGTGATCATAATAATAGCTGGAGACCACCCAAGATCACCTTGCAGACATTTATGAGGAACTTAAGATATTCACAGTACCTTTCCAATATATATATTCACTTGTGAAATTTGTTATTGATAACCCATTACAAATTAAAAACAATAGCAAAGTGTGTAGCGACAGCACTAGAAGGAAGGATAATCTTCACTATTCTGGGTTAAATCTGATTTTGGTGCAGAAAGGGGTGAATTATCCTGCCACAAAAATGTTGGATCGTTTACAAAACACCATAAAAGTCACAGATAGCTAACCACCATTTTAAAACAAATTGAAAGAATTTGTGAATGACAACTGTTTGTACCCAATATATTAATTTTTAGATGTTATTGTTGTTGTTGTGGTCTTCAGCCCTGAGACTGGTTTGATGCAGCTCTCCATGCCAATCTATCCTGTGCAAGTTCCTTCCTCTCCCAGTACCTACTGCAACCTACATCCTTCTGAATCTGCTTAGTGTATTCATCTCTTGGTCTCCCTCTACGATTTTTACCCTCCACGCTGCCCTCCAATGCTAAATTTGTGATCCCTTGATGCCTCAGGACATGTCCTACCAGCCGATCCCTTCTTCTAGTCAATTTGTGCCACAAACTCATCTTCTCTCCAATTCTATTCAATACCTCCTCATTAGTTACGTGATCTACCCATCTAATCTTCAGCATTCTTCTGTAGCACCGCATTTTGAATGCTTCTATTCTCTTCTTGTGCAAACTATTTATCGTCCATGTTTCACTTCCATACATGGCTACACTCTACACAAATACTTTCAGAAACGACTTCCTTACACTTAAATCTATACTCGATGTTAACAAATTTCTCTTCGTCAACAACGCTTTCCTTCCCATTGCCAGTCTACATTTTATATCCTCTCTACTTCGACCATCATCAGTTATTTTGCTCCCCAAATAGCAAAACTCCTTTACTACTTTAAGTGTCTCATTTCCTAATCTAATTCCCTCAGCATCACCCGACTTAATTCGACTGCATTCCATTATCCTCGTTTTGCTTTTGTTGATGTTCATCTTATATCCTCCCTTCAAGACACTGTCCATTCCGTTCAACTGCTCTTTCAAGTCCTTTGCTGTCCCTGACAGAATTACAATGTCATTGGGGAACCTCAACATTTTTATTTCTTCTCCATGGATTTTAATACCTACCCCGAATTTTTCTTTTGTTTCTTTTACTGCTTGCTCAATATACAGATTGAATAACATTGGGGAGAGGCTACAACCCTGTCTCACTCCCTTCCCAACCACTGCTTCCCTTTCTTGTCCCTCGATTCTTATAACTGCCATCTGCTTTCTGTACAAATTGTAAATAGCCTTTCGCTCCCTGTATTTTACCCCTGCCACCTTTAGAATTTGAAAGAGAGTATTCCAGCCAACATTGTCAAAAGCTTTCTCTAAGTCTACAAATGCTAGAAACGTAGGTTTGCCTTTCGTTAATCTTTCTTCTAAGATAAGTTGTAAGGTCAGTTTTGCCCCCCCAACATTTCTAAGGAATCCAATCTGATCTTCCCCTAGTTCGACTTCTACCAGTTTTTCCATTCGTCTGTAAATAATTCGTGTTAGTATTTTGCAGCTGTGACTTATTAAACTCATAGTTCGGTAATTTTCACATCTGTCAACACCTGCTTTCTTTGGGATTGGAATTATTATGTTATTCTTGAAGTCTCAGGCTATTTTTGTCTGTCTCGTACATCTTGCTCACCAGATGGAAGAGTTTTGTCAGGACTGGCTCTCCCAAGGCCGTCAGTAGTTTTAATGGAATGTTGTCTACTCCCAGGGCCTTGTTTCGACTCAGGTCTTTCAGTGCTCTGTCAAACTCTTCACGCAGTATCGTATCTCCCATTTCATCTTCATCTACATCCTCTTCCATTTCCATAACATTGTCCTCAAGTACATCGCCCTTGTATACACCCTCTATATACTCCTTCCACCTTTCTGCTTTCCCCTCTTTGCTTAGAACTGGGTTTCCATCTGAGCTCTTGATATTCATACAAGTGGCTCTCTTTTCTCCAAAGGTCTCTTTAATTTTCCTGCAGGCTGTATCTATCTTACCCCTAGTGAGATAAGCCTCCACATCCTTACATTTGTCCTCTAGCCATGCCTGCTTAGCCATTTTGCACTTCCTGTCGATCTCATTTTTGAGACTTTTGTATTCCTTGTTGCCTGCTTCATTTACTGCATTTTTATATTTTCTCCTTTCATCAATTAAATTCAATATTTCTTCTGTTACCCAAGGATTTCTACTAGCCCTTGTCTTTTTACCTACTTGATCCTCTGCTGCCTTCACTACTTCATTCCTCAGAGCTACCCATTCGTCTTCTACTGTATTTCTCTCCCCCATTCCTGTCAATTGTTCCCTTATGCTCTCGCTGAAACTCTGTACAACCTCTGGTTTAGTCAGTTTATCCAGGTCCCATCTCCTTAAATTCCCACCTTTTTGCAATTTCTTCAGTTTTAGTCTACAGTTCATAACCAATAGATTGTGGTCAGAGTCCACATCTGCCCCTGGAAATGTCCTACAATTTAAAACCTGGTTCCTAAATCTCTGTCTTACCATTATATAATCCATCTGATACCTTTTAATATCTCCAGGATTCTTCCATGTATACAACCTTCTTTTATGATTCTTGAACCAAGTGTTAGCTATGATTAAGTTATGCTCTGTGCAAAATTCTAACAGACGGCTTCCTCTTTCATTTCTTAGCCCCAATCCATATTCACCTACTACGTTTCCTTCTCTCCCTTTTCCTACTGTAGAATTCCAGTCACCCATGACTATTAAATTTTCATCTCCCTTCACTACCTGAATAATTTCTTTTATCTCATCATACATTCCTTCAATTTCTTCGTCATCTGTAGAGCTAGTTGGCGTATAAACTTGTACTACTGTAGTAGGCATGGGCTTCGCGTCTATCTTGGCCACTATAATACGTTCACTATGCTGTTTGTAGTAGCTTACCTGCACTCCTATTTTTTTATTCATTGTTAAACCTACTCCTGCATTACCCCTATTTGATTTTGTATTTATAACCCTGTATTCACCTGACCAGAAGTCTTTGTTCCTCCTGCCACCGAACTTCACTAATTCCCACTATATCCAACTTTAACCTATCCATTTCCCTTTTTAAATTTTCTAACCTACCTGCCCGATTAAGGGATCTGACATTTCACGCTCTGATTCGTGGAATGCCAGTTTTCTTTCTCCTGATAACGACGTCCTCTTGAGTAGTCCCCGCCCGGAGATCCAAATGGGGGGCTATTTTACCTCCGAAATATTTTGCCCAAGAGGACGCCATCATCATTTAACCATACAGTAAAGCTGCGTGCCCTCGGGAAAAATTACGGCTGTAGTTTCCCCTTGCTTTCAGCCGTTCGCAGTACCACAACAGCAAGGCCATTTTGGTTAATGTTACAAGGCCAGATCAGTCAATCATCCAGACTGTTGCCCCTGCAACTACTGAAAAGGCTGCTGCCCCTCTTCAGGAACCACACGTTTGTCTGCCCTGTTGTGGTTGCACCTACGGTACGGCTATCTGTATCGTTGAGGCATGCAAGCCTCCCCACCAACAGCAAGGTCCATGGTTCATGGGGGGAGGAAATTTTTAGATATGAAGTTCTACGGAACGTTAAACTGACCTGACGAAATGTTGTATTCATGATCTATGGAACTAGTATTAATGTAATGTAATGTAATGATCTTTGTCAGCTTGCAAGGTTTTGATTTGGTGACAAGGTGAATGAAGCCAAAACATATGACTGTGAAATACAGGTTATAACAGACTGATTTATATCGTAGCCCGATGTCTGCATTTGTACCATATTTAACACATGTTTCATTATAGAAACTAAAACTGTGAGGTATGCAGATTTTGCATTTTACATGAACCACCACCAGAATGAAAACAAGAGTTTCTGCTAGATTTAAATGCACTCTTTTCACTGATGTGACCAGTTATAAAATTTGATTTGACTTGATTTATTTTTTAATTAAAGGATTGTTTCACAATCATATAAGATTTGTTATTGTAAAACAAATAAATGCTCAAAATATACATACCCATGGATTGTATCAGTATGGTTCTATGAGAATAAGACAGGGGTAGGTCATGACCTTGAAGGGACTACCCTGACATTTGCCTGAAATGGTTTAGGAAACCCCAAGTGAGGACGGCCGGCCAGAGCAAACTCCATTCTCTAGAATATGATATCATTGTCGTAACAACTGCACTGCCTCATTTGGTTGGTCCTGTTGTACAGTGTTATTTGATTTAGACAATTTATCCCAAATAACGAAATTTTCGATTCCACATACTAATGACACCCTCTGGTGAATCTTGGGCCATGAACATGTTGCTATGCCCCTTGCACTACCTTCTGTCTGTTCATAATTAAAGGTATCAGATTTTCAATACATGATAGATAAAATTTAGTGCATCTAACATTTTGTTTAGTCCAGAGGCAGTTATAAAAGTGAATACAAAGGTCAGGTTAAATAACTACAACAAATGCATTTGTTGAAATGTTGATAATCAACAAATTTTTTTGACAGGCAGGCAGACAATGTGGGCTGACAAATTGCCATTCACTTGTAGGTGTCTTATAGTTTTTCAATATGAATTAAGTTAAATGTCAGGATGGTTTCCTTGAAAAGGACTCTACCAATTTCGTTCTCTATCGTTACCCAGTCTAAGTTTTGCTGCATCTCTAATGACTGTGTAATCGATAGGAAGTTAAACCCTGATCTTTCTTCCTTTTTATCAGTCCATTCAACATTACACTGCTCTCAGAGAAAACTTTGCTGATCTGCTGCGCATCCCACAGTCCAAAAACTATTACCAAAGATACCTCCAAACTCCTAGCATTATCATCTACATAGTCTCCAGAGACATGGTCCCCGCAGAAATCTCACTATTCTCCGAAGGTTTCACCTCCAGTCTCATGCTCAGAATTAACTTTTCTGACTTTCTCAGGAATATCTTCTTTATAAATTCCCTTCAAAGGAGATACCTGTTCACCACAGCAAGAACAAAGAACACATTGAACATTGTCTCATTTTGTTCCAACCTCCAACAGTCATCCTCCCTCCTCCCCTCCCACATTCACCTTGCATGGTATCCTTCCAGGAATTCCTTGCCTCCAACTAGATTTTGCCAACTTTCCACGGATCCCTCCCCAACAAATTCAACACCACAGGTATGAAATTAACAGCTATTGAAACCAATCTTGATGTAACCATTATTAAACAGTATGACTTTCAATAACACCTCAGTACACTAGGTCATTTGCAAAACCTGTCACCTTGATTCATCTCTCTGTAATGACAAACCACCATACACTCACCATTTATGTGTTCCAATAGAATTGCAAACCCACTAGCTCAAATAATAAATCAGTGTTTTGAAGAGGGCTGTTTCCCAGAGGCACTGAAATATGCTGAAGTCAAACCACTCTTCAAGAAGGGATCAAGAGAGATCATGGGAAATTATCATCCTATCTCGATTCTCCCAGTTCTATCTAAAATATTTGAAAAACTTGCCGTTGCACAAATCCAAAACTTCATTGCAAAATATTCTGTTATTCTAAACAATCAATATGGTTTTCAGCAACGGAAAAACACCATAGATGCAGCAAACACTTTCAGTGAGAAAATAAGTGCATCATTAGACAAGAGAAATAAGGTAGCAGGAATTTTCTGCGACCTCACAAACGCGTTTGGTTCTATAAACCATGCATTGCTTGTTTACAAACTTGAAAAGTATGGCATTAGCGGCAGTGCCCTACAATGGCCTAAATCTTACTTATCCAACAGAAAGCAAAGAGTTAGCATTTCTTCAAATGGCTCATATTATTTTTCTGACTGGAAAAAAATGTCTCAGGATGTTCCACAAGGCTCCATATTAGGCCCAGTTCTGTTTCTATTTTATGTTAATGACTTACCATTAAATATCAGCTCCCAATCAGTGCTGTTTGCAGATGATACTTCCGTCTTAGTTGAAGATCAGGATTCAGAAAAAATTTCCCAATCTGTGGTCAGTACCTTCAGTACCTTAGAAACTTGGTTTCAGCTAAATGGGTTGAATCTACACACATCTAAGACTCACATGATGCAGTTCAAAACCAAAAAGTCAAAATGTGAGCAGATTAAGATTGTACACAGCAACCAAGGTATAGAAGAAGTTGACTCAGTCAAATTCTTAGGTTTAAATGTAGATAAAAATTTGAGCTGGCAGGCACACATTGAATACCTGCCAAACAAACTGAGCAGCATTTGCAATGCAAATATTATCAACTGCAACTGACATAGACACATGAAAAGTAGCATATACCAGCTGCTTCAAATTAGGTATGTTATTGTTTTTGGGGGTAACTCGACAAACATAGTGCGGATACTAAAAATACAGAAAAAAATGATACGAAATATGTGCATTGCAAATCACAAAGAACCATTTTGATGATTATTTAGAAAACTTAAAATGTTAACTCTGCCATCCTTATACATATAAGAGATTATTATATTTTTGTACACAAGACATGAATTATTTGAGGGAAACCATTTTGTCCATTCACATGATACTAGAAACAAAGAAAATTTGATGCTCCTCACCCACCGCTTCAGACTGTAAGCCCAGGGACCTCAATACATGGGAATGAAAATCTTTAATAAATTAAAAGGGAACAAATTGATGCAGATGAATTTAGGTTCACTTAAAAGAAGTCCGCAGCTCGTGGTCGTGCGGTAGCGTTCTCGCTTCCCACTCCCGGGTTCGATTCCCGGCGGGGTCAGGGATTTTCTCTGCCTCGTGATGATTGGGCGTTGTGTGATGTCCTTAGGTTAGTTAGGTTTAAGTAGTTCTAAGCTCTAGGGGACTGATGACCATAGATGTTAAGTCCCATAGTGCTCAGAGCCATTTGAACCATCACTTAAAAGAAAGCTGTATGAGGTACTGACACTGAAGTGTTATTACTCAGTGGATGAACTCATGTGGGACAAACTGGATAAATGTGTTACTCATCCAAAGAAATATCCTTATAATGTTGTTATTTGTTATACCACTATTATTTATTAATGTAAAAATCATTGTAACTGTTTTACAAATTTTTGACATGTCTCCTGTACGCAAACCAAATGGATTGCAAATGTATGTCATGAGATGAATAAAACACAATTCACAATTTCACCCTTGCTGTGGATGCTTTAAAAACCTTTTGCCTTCAGAAGCCCTACGTATGTATGTCACACTGTTGGGCTTTAGCAGCTAGAGTTATTCCGTTTTACTGAAGCACTTTGATAGGCTAAAGAGAGAGCTATGTTTAAATTTTCATAAAATAACAAGATTTTGTGTTGTTTTTGAATTGAAAACTTTCATTATAATTTTAGATATACAATCTTGTCTAGTTTTGTTTTTTAGTAGGACCTAGCCATTGGGTCTACCTCTGTAGAGAGAGAAATTTCTACTCCTAAAATAATGCTTCAAAAATAATACTGAATGTATTGAGGACATGAACTGTCTGTAACTTCTGGCATTCAGTTATTTTGCTGCCTATCAGTTATTTGTCTTACTGTAAAACATTGTCTCATTCGACCATACAGTTGTTTTCCTTGACCGTATTACAGCACAGAGATTTCGTTGTTTGATGCACAGTGATTTATTTTGTGCATCTGCTTCTGGACATTCTGTTGGTAGAGCACTTGCCTGCGAAAGGCAGAGGTCCCAAGTTCAAGTCTCGGTCCGGCACACGGTTTTAATCTGTCAGGAAGTTTTGCAGCAACGCACACTCCACTGCAGAGTGAAAATCTCATTCTGGAAATATCCCCGAGGCTATGGCTAAGCCATGTCTCCGCAATATCCTTTCTTCCAGGAGTGCTAGTTCTGTAAGGTTCGCAGAAGAGCTTCTGTGAAGTTTGTAAGATAGGAGACAAGGTACTGCCAGAATTGGATCTGTGAGGATGGGTCATGAGTTGTGCTTGGGTAGCTCAGTTGATAGAGCACTTGCCTGCGAAAGGCAAAGGTCCCGAGTTCAAGTCCCGGTCCATCACACAGTTTTAATCTGTCAAGAAGTTTCATTTCTTGATAAAAGTTCGAGAAACTTTGGAAAAGTGTTTTTTCCTAATCCAGTAGTAACAGCTGAGGCATCAATAATTAAAGGCAAAAGCAGTCTTTAGCAATATGTGGAAAAAAAGAAGAATAAGAGGAATACAGTGTGGATTTCGGCTGATAGATCAGGGTCTGCTTTCAACAGGAAGTGTAGTGCAGAAATATCTTGTAAAACATCCAGCAGAAGATCTAAGGGGAAAAAATTCTGGAATTATTTTGATAATTATTTTACCAGATAATACCCAGTGGCAGATAGTAGGATTGTAAGCATAGGCAGATCGAATCTGCTACACTTCTTGTAAGATGTATTCATGAAGCACGGAGAACATGAGTGGTTTATCAATGGCTGCATTGCAGACATCAAGTGGCAAGATATTAGAGTGACTGATGCACTATTAAATTTTTATGATTCCAGAAAAATTATTCGTGTTACAGAAGAGCAAAAAGTAGTGGTATTTGCATTGGTGTGACAAATCTTGCAACTATGGCTAACTACAATAAATATACAATTTTTGTTGTTAAATTTTATGTATGAAACTGCAAAAGCAGAAAATGGCAGTAAAGATATTTGTTAAACCCATTATTAATACTGCAGATGTAAATGTATTTGCCCTTCACCATAATCTATGGTTTCAGTTCAGTGACTAACTGTGAAGAAGCTTCAAATACACTACTGGCCATTAAAATTGCTACACCAAGAAGAAATGCAGATGATAAACTGGTATTCATTGGACAAATATATTATATTAGAACTGACATTTGATTACGTTTTCATGCAATTTGGCTACATAGATCCTGAGAAATCAGTACCCAGAACAACCACCTCTGTTCGTAATAACAGCCTTGATACACCTGGGCATTGAGTCAGACAGAGCTTGGATGGTGTGTATAGGTACAGCTGCCCATGCAGCTTCAACACGATACCACAGTTCATCAAGAGTAGTGACTGGCGTATTGTGATGAGCCAGTTGCTCGGCCACCATTGACCAGACATTTTCAGTTGGTGAGAGATCTGGAGAATGTGCTGGCCAGGGCAGCAGTCGAACATTTTCTGTATCCAGAAAGGCCTGTACAGGACCTGCAACATGCGGTCGTGCATTATCCTGCTGAAATGTAGGGTTCTGGAGGGATTGAATGAAGGGTAGAGCCACGGGTCGTAACACATGTGAAATGTAACGTCCACTGTTCAAAGTGCCGTCAATACGAACAAGAGGTGACTGAGACGTGTAACCAATAGCACCCCATACCATCACGCTGGGTGATACGCCAGTATGGCGATGACGAATATACGCTTCCAATGTGTGTTCACCGTGGTGTCGCCAAACACAGATGCGACCATCATGATGCTGTAAACAGAACCTGGATTCATCCGAAAAAATGACGTTTTGCCATTCGTGCACCCAGGTTCGTCGTTGAGCACACCATCACAGACGCTCCAGTCTGTGATGCAGCGTCACGGGTAACCACAGCTACGGTCTCCGAGCTGATAGTCCATGCCGCTGCGAATGTTGTCGAACTGTTCGTGCAGATGGTTGTTGTCTTACAAACGTCCCCATCTGTTGACTCATGGATCGAGACATGACTGCATGATCCGTTAAAGCCATGCGGACAAGATGCGTGTCATCTCGACTGCTAGTGATACGAGGCCGTCGGGATCCAGCACTGCATTCCGTATTACCCTCCTGAACCCACCGATTCCATATTCTGCTAACAGTCATTGAATCTCGACCAATGCGAGCAGCAATGTCGCAATACGATAAACCGCAATTGCGATAGGCTACAATCCGACCTTTATCAAAGTCGGAAACGTGATGGTACACATTTCTCCTCCTTACACAAGGCATCACAACAACGTTTCACCGTGCAACACTGGTCAACTACTGTTTGTGTATGAGAAATCGGTTGGTAACTTTCCTCATGTCAGCATGCTGTAAGTGTTGCCACCGGCACCAACCTTGTGTGAATGCTCTGAAAAGCTAATCGTTTGCATATCACAGCATCTTCTTCCTGTCGGTTAAATTTTGCGTCTGTAGCACGTCATCTTCATGGTGTAGCAATTTTAATGGCCTGTAGCGTATATTGAGTCAGGCTTTGTTAGTATTAGACTGTTTGAGGTTATTGTTTTACAACATTGTCTACAACATTTTGTTAAGAAGTGGCAGCCAAATGTGTTGATAGAATTAAGACAGATAAGCGTTGAAGCACCAACTGCAGTGATCTTTATGAATACTTTGGGGTGGTGCACGAAATGTGTCACCGTTTGTTTCGGATATAATTTATGAATTGTGCTTGGTACCCTGTGAAGCAGTAGCAGTAGAGCTCAAAGAAATAGAGTTACAAAAGTATGTATAATTCACAGTACCATCACTAGGAGGCTAGTGTTTACAACATGGTCAACAATGGTCAACTAACAACACATCAGTGATCCACAGTTGTTACTTTTTCACAAAATGAGAAGTCCTATTGCTACTCAGAGGCAGTTCCGATAATGGTTTAACACACAGTAACCCCCTTGTAAGAGACACATTTACAGTCTGTATGATCAATTTGTATGGAAAGGATCAATACTGGAAGTGATGTTATCTTGGCTGAATCCTATATGTTGCCAGGTAATAGTGAAGCAGTACAAGTTGCTCTAACCAGAGGTGCCCTGACAAACTGTGCAGAAAGGTTGCAGCTGGGCATATACAGATGCTCCATCAGCAGAGTCATGGAAGTGAAATCCTGATGTAACTGTACGAGGAGACCTCTATTCAGAAGCTCACTGCAGAACACAAGTGGCAGGGGCTTATTTTTGGGTTGTGTGGTTAGCAAACAAAATGTATGCTTTTGGGCTACTAAAAATCTGCAAGTGCATCATGAATGACAACATCATCCTCCAAGAATTACAGCGTGGGTCACAGTTTCCAATCATGGGCTTATTGGTCCTTTTTTCTTTGAAGAAATTGTGAACAGTGTGCATTATATGAGTATCCTCTGCAATAATTTTGGTCCACAGCTTCTTGCTACAGCATTGCTGTTCAACATGCAGTGGTTCACGCAAGATTGAGCAAGGCCACATACTGCAAACACACTGTTGGATTTCTTACATGAGCATTTTGACATGTAAGTCATTTCTCTCAGATTTCCAGTTTGTTTCAATGACAGACTATTTTGGTCCCCAGTAATCCAGACCTCAACCCATGTAAATTCTTTCTTTGGGATATGTAAAGGAAACAATTTTCCTGATACATCCACATGATTTAATGGAGCTTGGACATCCATTCTTCAAGCATGTAGTGAAATCACAGACAGTGTGACGTAATGTTATCACTAACAACCAAGTTTATGTGAAGGATCTTAGGAATCAATATGGTTGGCATATTGAGCTTGTGCTAAGTTAGAACAATTCTCCAGTTAGTGTTTTCCTTGGTAGTATATGTTCCTTTGAGTTTTTCTTGACAGTAAAATGTTCATCCGCAACAAAATAGTGACACACTTCGTGTGTCACCCTGTATGTCGTATGCAATACAAAAATGAAGCAAGCACTAATATCTTGGATCTAAAGTATTTGCAATGTACCATAGTATTTTGGGAAAACAAAGATTGTTTCCAGAAATTCCATATTTAATGTGAAATGTCATCTTTGTGCATCACACTTGTAATTTATTTATTTAAGATATTAAAGTACTAACTGTGTCTGGCTGGGTAAACCTCTTTCCTTTACCACTCAACAAAATTACTTAAATACATAATGATGCAAAAGATGCGTTACCCAGTTTTCACAAAACACATGACAAAAATATTCTGAAATATGACTTTTTACCAACAACATAATCTGATACCAAGTCCATAAAGCACCAGAATGCTGAAAGACAGGTAGAAAAAAGCAAGAGAGACAGATCACAGACTCCTCAACATCCCAACGATGACAAATAATTAATGAGAGAAAGCCAACTTCCAGTTGCGCCACTTTCACATGAGAGTGACAGCCCACAAACTATGAGGCATATTCCAAATTTAAGATCCATTTGGTCACAAAAAAAAGCTCATGAGAAAAGGTTTTTGTTGATAGTGCTATTATACTACATATCTAGTTTACTTTTCCACATAATGGCTGTTCACATATACACTTTTTATAATATTGCACCAGCTTCTTTAACCCCACAACATGGAAGTCTGCTGCCTGGAAACTGAACCAGTTCATAATGCTAATCTCTAGTTCATCATCGTTTTGAAATCATCGTCCTCACAGCCACTTTTTGAAATGCAAGAAAAGGAAATAGTTGCTCAGTGCAAGGTCAGAACTGTACGAGGCTGCTCAAAAAGTTCCCATTGAATATCTTGAATCTTCTCCTTGATTTTGGCAATGGTGTGAGAGCGTGTGTTGCCACGGAGGATTATGCTAGATGACAGTTTCCCACGGTGCCCATTTTGGATCGCACATCTCAGTTTGGTTGGTGTTTCACAGTAAACACCAGCTGTAATTGTTGATCCATGGTCCATAAAATCAATCAAAAGGGTGCCCTTTCCATTCCAGAAAACAGTAGCCATCATTTTTCGATTAGAGAGTGGAGATTGCTCAAACTTCTTTGGTTTGGCGAACTTGAATGGTGCCACTGCGTTGACTTTTGTTTCAGTTCTGTGCTGGTGTACAATATCCACGTCTTGATGCCCGTAACAGTGTGGGAAAACAAATCAACTCCATCTTGTCTGTAACACTCCAAAAAAGTGTCGTGCAGTATACATTTTTTCTCCGTGCACAGATCAGTGAGCATTTTTGGAACCTGCCTTGCACACAATTTGTGATATCCAAGCTGTTCAGTGACAGTCCTGTAAATTGAGGTTCAAACAACATTCTATAATCTTTATCGCTCATCATTTCTCGTCCATACGTTAGGCATACCTTTTGCCAGCAAAAATATAATCACACTGTGCACTTCACAACTGGCAGGATCTACGATTTTCTCATTCAGTAAGATGTGCTCTAACCGATTAGTGAATGACTACTGAATCAGACCAGCAGTACAGTAATTTTGTAAAGGATTGGTAGACAGTGCTGCATGCATGAAACTTCATTCAGGCCAACACTGAGTTAAATATTGGTCACCGGACCTTAGTTGCGGACTACACCTCGTGAATCACTGAATGTGCTCAACCAAGGGATATCACAATCCCACTGACAGTTGTCAGTGTACTATATATGTTAGGATTTTATAATACATATCACATCATTGAATGTAAAGAAAGAACATTGTCACTATCTCACTATGCAAAATGATGAAAACTTTAAGTACCTAATTAATACCTGGTACACACTGTATGTCATAAAAAATCTCAAAAAAATTGTCTAAGACGTTAAAAAATGAAAAACTCCATTTCAAAGTCATAATTTCTTTGCATCATGGATTCGCAAGACAGTGGGTTGTTCTGTGTTGCAAAGAGCTAAGTTAAATACCAGAATGATTCCTTTGGAAAGGGCTGGACCAGTTTTAAGTTCCCATTCTTGAACTACATCTATACTGACCCACTTGCCAATGGATGGAAGACATCAATCTTCCATGTACTTTCACAAGTTGAAAGGCATTATATCATCAACCCGACACTAAGCAGGCTCAACAAAAGGGCTTTTCGTATAACTTATGTGGGACTCATTTGAAACATAAAGTGGTATTCGTGTGTTTGTGTTCTTTTACAGTAGTTTGCAGTGACTTCAGGCAGTCTTCATGAAAGGCAAATTTTCAAAATCCAAATTTTGGTAATCCATCTGGGTTAAACTTCTCATTTTTCATACACACTATTTCATCTTCTAACCTAGTAGCTGTCCCTTTTAGGTGATATCATTATGAAACCTGTTAAATTGCCAGTAATGAAAAATGTGATGAGCTCCAATGTCTCATCTGACCAAAGCAGCCAAAGAAATTAATGGTTACTGAGTGTTACATGGCTTACTGTCATAAAATTAGAAGCAATGTATGTGAAATTTTTTAAAGTGCATAATATTTGCCATTGACTGTAGAGATTATTTCACAGTTACAATTTCAACCTTAAGGCTGTTATCTAGTGGTACTGCAAAATATTTAGGTTCACATGTGTCAGACTTTAAAATCCTCTGACCAATTCATTGTAAAAATATGGCCGCACTAAATGAGTGTGAAGCTCCATACACTGTGAAATTTTGTAAATTAGATGAACTATTGCCAGTGTTGGCATTTTTTATACAAAACGCAGTGAACTGATGTTCTTTAGCTGCATTATTTTTACAGTGAAATGGCTCAGTTCTGATGATTACATATATACGTGCTGGAGACTTTTTAAGTTTGAATCTGTTGAGGCAAAATCTTTTGCAGAACCTTTTAATAATGGCCTAAATGCCGAAACTACAGTTGTTAAATGAACAATCTCTATAGTCAATAACGAATATGGTGCCCTTTTAAAAACTCTACATGTCTGTGAACCCCAACCACAAGAAGTTAATATACGTGATAGCTCCAAGTTTGTGAGAGGATGCTTTCAAGATCAAGGTGTCAAAAATATATGTCACAGGGACACAGGTGTCAGCTTAAGTAAAGCTTAAACTCTGGCACATTCTTAAGAGGTCTCTGAAGACTGAATCACATCTTCTTGACAAGCAACTAAGGAGGTGCCATTATGTGGGTTGCTGCTGTTGTGACAGCAGGAATTAAACCTGCTGGTAAAAAGGGACTGGCACATCAGCTAGGAAATCTTGCATCCCGGTCAAACCCATAACTGAACACATCTCAAACCACTGTTCAGTTCAACACTTTTTATATGCAAATGTATAAAAATACTCTGCAAACCAGTGTGAAGTACATGTCAGAGGGTACTTACCAATGTACTACATAGTAGGTCCAGTTCCATTCACATAAAGATTGTGGGTAGAATCATTGACAAAATGCCTCTGTGCATGCTGTAATTATCCTAATGTCTTTGTGGTCTGTTTGGGAGCAACACTAAGGGGGTGGTAGTATATTCCTAGATTCCTCATTTAATAGTGGTTCTCGAAACTTTGAAAGTAGGCATCAATCCTAATATGTCTGCCAGTTCAGGTTTTTCAGCAAATTCGTGACACTCTATGTGTGTTGGTGAAGATGTGGTATTGAGTTGTATGGTCTTCAGGAGTCAAGAAATACTGCATCTACCTGACTGGATTTTGCATGATTTTGGAATTCATAGAGTTTGGCATGGCAGAGGTAATTCTGTTCGAGATACCTCATTATGTTTGAGCTCAGAATATGAGCTATAAAACCCATGGGAGCTTTTCTGTTACATTTTTTCACAATTCAGATGATATGAAAGAAATGAAACCAAAGGAAGTAATAAACCAGCCATCACAACAGTAATGAGACAAAAACTAATTAAATGACAGTTTAAACAAAACCTGTAAAACAATAACAAACCCTAGATTTTCAGAGACAAGCAAACAGTTTAAGAGAATCAAGTCAGTAAAATAAGAATAGGATACACTAATACAATCAGTTTGAATGGCAGAAGGAAGAAAGGATAAAGTTGAAAGAGTGTGTAGAGTTAATAGGATATGATACATTGTGACATATTAAAACTGTTTGCCAAATGAGATTCAAAACAGACAGCTTTGCCTTTCGTGGGCAAGTACTCTATCAACTCGGCCATTCAAGCACAAGTCACAACCCGCCCTCATAGATTTCTTCCATGAGTGGATTCATCTCTTATCTTCCATACTCCACAGAAGCTTTCCTGCATGAAATTAGCACTCCTGAAAAAAAGTATATTGCAGAGACATGGCTTAGCCACAACCGTGGGCTATTGTTTCCAGAAAGAAGTAGGACTATAGTGAAACATTTCATGTTTTTCCACCAAAACACACGAAGCTTGACAGGATGAGATGATGCTGGAATGCAACAGAAAAAAATCAGTAAGATAAGGGAAGGAAACCAGAAGAAAAACACACATGGGAAGCTCTGCTGTTGAAGAAGAAGAAGAAAAAGAAGTGGTCAAGAGGAATGAAAAGAAGTCATCTTTAATATAGTAGATTCAAATTCTGAGAATGAATTTGGATAAAGGTGAATAAATACAATAAGAAGGGCAATTATGATGAAAGAACAGAAAAGGAAAGAACTTTATTACCTGTGGTACAGGAGATCAAGGAGAAACACCTTTAATCTATGTTAATGGATATTTCTTTATATCTAAGTACATTATATTCCTTTGCACTTATCAAAGGAAGTGGAGGGAATTTGTTTAGGAGGGAGGTATGAGGGCATGTGGTTACATGAATTGGGATGGGGAGAATATAAAGGAAGTAGAGAAACAAGCTGGATGGTAAATAACAAATAGCTACTGTTCAATAAGTTTATGGTCACCCAAAATTATGAGCTAATGCTAGTGTTCGATGCCTCCCAATGGATTAAATTAGATTTGATTTTCATTGACTCCGATACTGTTTGACATAGTGAGAGGAAGTGTTTCAAGACTTAAACCAATAAATTATGAGTCCCAGATGTTTTCATTTCTTTCTTTTTTTTTCAGTACAAAGTTCAGTATGAAAGGAAATAGTGTACTATCTGATCTCAGTAACGCTGTAATATGTGCACTATCTGATCTAAGGCATGCAGACACCTATTCCTTGACATTAATATGGGGTGTGTCCATACTTCGCCTTTATGCAAGTTTCACACTTTCAGTGAATGCTCTGGACTTTGAATCCAACGATCTGAGTTTGAGTCTTGGTGGAACCATGTGATGTGTTTTGGGATCGTTTATGGAAAAGTGGCCAAGCTGGTTGTTGAAACGGTGTACGCTGAATTTTATTTAGGACAATGTAAAGCAAATTCTCATTAGCAGTCCACAGTGTGCGCTCTGTGTGCAATCCAATAGTTGCGTTACAAAATATGATTCCAATTACTGATAACTATTAATGGAATGAAATGTTTCAGTGAGTTAAGTAGCACACATGTGGAAAACATTTGCAATCAGCACAGATAATGGAATTTTACATTACAGGATATAGAGAAAACATTTCAGTCGATTTGTTTGTTAATCACATAACCTTGTTCAAAATGCTTCTTTGTTGTTTGAAAGTAGCGAGAAAGTGAGTAAAAATCATAGTGGGCTTTTAATAGAACGAAATGTTATATAAAATCCTATTGAATGACAACTGCCAAGTAGAGGCCTACAGGAAAGGGGCATTCAAATGAAACCGCGTCACTAGTGTAAAGTAATGGTAACCATTTTATTAACTCAAAAATGTAGTGATACACAGTATACATACTCAAAAATAGTTACTGAAACTGTTGACTCATTTATCCCATTGCTACACTAGCCGATCGATTCCATTCTTGAAGAAGCTAGTAGGCTGCTGTCGGATCCAGGCCTGGATCCAGTCATACACTTTGTCGTCCGTTGCGAATTGATGTCCATGAACAGCTTGTTTTAGAGGTCCAAACACAAGAAAGTCACACTGTGAAAGGTCGGGACGGTATGGTGGATGTTCTAGCATTTCCCACCAAAAGTGCTGCAATGTTATCTTTACTGCTTTGGCTGGGTGTGGGCAGGCATTATCGTGCAGGAGGATAACGCCACTGGACAACATGCCTTGGAGTTTCGACTTGATGGCTAGTCTAAGGTTATGTAAAGTGGCTTGATAATGCTGGGCATTGATGGTGGTTCGCCATTCCAGGAACTGAACAAGCAGTGGGCCCTTGTGGTCAAAAAAGGTCATCATGACCTTACCAGAACTGGTGTGCAAGGCCCTTGATTTCTTTGGAGGTGGCGAAGTCGCATGTTTCCACTTCTTGCTCTGACGCTTGCTTTCCGGTTCAAAATTGTGACACCATGTTTCGTCACCTGTGGCAATACATGACAGAAAGCCATATTCCTCTGCATGATAAAATTGCAGATGACTCAAAGACAGCACCATTTGAGTATTGCGCTGTCTGGCAGTCAGTTGGTGGGGAACCCGCCGCACACAGATTTTTCCAAAGTTCAAGTGTTGATGCACTATGGTGTGGACGGTGCCCATTCTAATACCCAGTAACCAATGGATCTCATCCATGGTGATACTGCGGTTGTCCAAGACTAAAGCATTCACTTCCACAACCATTTCCGGTGTGACGACGTGATGAGCCTGTCCAGGACGAGCATCGTCTTCCAGTGACTCGCACCCCCCCCAAGGAATCATTTGCACCATTCCCCAACACTTGAATGACTCAGACTGTACACACCGTACACAGCCTTCATCCAGCGATACATTTCATGGCCTCCAACTCCCTGCGCCACAAAAATCTGAATCACTCCTCGTTGTTCCTGCTTACTCGTCTGCATGTTCGGTAGTGGACAAAAACTTGTGTGACCGCTTTCTTTTTGGTGTAAAATCACACTGGCACTATGCAACATCAAATGGTGCACATGCGTCAGTCTCTTTACCAATAAATGGTGCCACCATACCCGCAGTTATGTGATGCCACTTTACATGTAAGGCAAAGGTAGACGCACTGGCCAGGTTTCATTTGAATGACTCATAGTTTGAAAAGAAAGTGATTTCAGGGACGAGCTGAGTTCCCATATCACCCATTGAGACATGACATCGTATGAGAAACATGACATCAGATTTCTAGCTCTCTGTCGTCACTCCACCCACCTACTACAGCCTTTTGATGTCTGGCTTTTTGGACACCTTAAGCAAGTATGGTGCAGGGTGTTGAATGAATGGAAAAAAGCCCACAAGGGAGGAGAGTGGACAGCCTTTCAAAATCTGAGTTTCCCATGGTGTTGAAGAAACTGGTAGGGGAAATGGAACAAAATGAAAGGAAATATGCAGGAAGGTTTCAGAGGCGCTGGGATCCATCGTACCAACTGGGAGCACGTCCTGAAGAAGTTGTGTGGTGGTAGGCTGCAAAATGAAGATGATGAGGTATCAGCAATATTTTTCAGATTTTCATCAATGAACTAAAGGCTTACAGACAACAGGCCATAGATAAGCCAGCATGAGGAAGGAGGAGGAAGATGAATGTGCCACCTCACAGAGGCATTACCCTTGAAGGCTCTAATTATGCAGATCTTCAAGATAGGCAGCCTGGAATGTCAAAGAAAAACATATAAGGGAAAGCTACAAAATGGATAGCCAATACCCAAAGAAAGGTGAGGAAAAAGGGGCAGGAGACTGGGTTGTTCAGCAGTGAAGACCTTTTTAGTGAATGACGTTTCATTCACTGAAAGTGAGAACATCATCCAATCTTTTGTGGCTTGTCACCTGCATGATGATGCCAATGACACTGATGTTGAAGATAACAGATTTATTGGTGTTGTTCATCCCATCTGCAAAATCATTGCAGCTGAACAAGCTACTACAAATAATGACAAATCTGAGAAACAGGATGGAACCAACAATGAAGTGAAGTGTCCACTACCGTCACCTCTCTCAATGTTGAACGGGCTCTTGTTTCCAACCACCTTATTCACCACGCACTACTTGATGCTGTGCAAGAGAATTGTCTCTAAGTAGGTGTGAAATATTTTGGGAAATTATATTGTGGGCTCAGGCTTCCACTCCTGCCAAGATAGGAGATGCACCATTATCAGCCATGACCAAAGTAGGAAAATTCTTGATGTGGCCCAATCCTCGCAATGTTGTGTTGTGCTAGGCAAACCAAATTGTTCGCCGAGTGGATCCACTACAAGAGACCTCACCAGGTGTTTTTTTGTGTGTGTGTTTGTGTGTTTTCCTATTCCTGCCAGAAACATTTGATTTGTGCCTAAGATTCCCCACCTCTTGTGTAAGAGATGGCTTTTTTGGAAAGATAGAATTTGAGGAAACAGATGTATAGCTATGTTGAGTAAAATCCTTTAAGGAATTTACATTTAACAGACCTAATAAAGTGTCACAAAGTTGGGGAGTAGTATGATACTGGTTGTTGTTTTATGTAAGATGAGAGCTTGTTGAATATCTTCCTACTAGCATACATAATTTCACTCTGAACCCCAAACAAGGAGGCTAAGGCTTTGTAAAAATTAGTTTTGTATCTTATATTGTGATTGTATAGATCACAGTTTAGTTGCAACTGATTTTTATTATGCACAACAAAAACCATTGAGGAGTAAATGTGTTGGGCAGTGTATGTAAGATCTTAAAGTTCCTTAAAAAAGGCATTGGCAGAAAGTGCAATTACTTGCTTTACAAAGTATTCTTTTTGGTCACTTATGTTGAATAAATACATTATTTAGTTCAGGTGCACTGTCCAAAAAGATAGTTGGATAAGACAACAAGGAGGGAAAATGTGCTAAATGTTGCCTTTAGGTCAGTACAATGAGACATGCTTCTAAGGGCAAAACATGCTGCACTGAAATTCTTGATTAGTTTATTTATGTGTTGTGTGCCATATCCATTGACATTTGATCCCTGAAGATGCCAAGACTTCATTCATGAGGTCGTGCATTGCTTTATGTGTAGAGAATCGTTTACAAAAATGAAATTGCGAGGTAATTAACAAGTACTGATGAGTAAAATTAGTCAGTATTCTATCATTGGCCAATTTTTCAGACACATTTGAAAGGACTGAAACAAGTCTGTAATGAGAAGTGGTTTGTTATCTCATTTTATAGCTGGGTGTTATAACAGCGAATTTAAGTTTGATTGGGTAAAAGATGACTTAAAGGTAATCCTGACACATGAGCGTAGTCAGTGAATTACTATATTTTAGTGACCTGATGAATTCTAGAATCTCTTTATAGGTTGTATTTTAGACAGTAATGTCCTAGTGATACAGGCAGTACCCATTAAAGTAAATCTAATGCATCTGTATTTGTTTGTTTATTAAAGGGTGCAATATTGTATTTTGTGCGTCTGAGGAATCATTCATTGAATGTCTCACTTTCTGAAGCATTGGCCCCTTTTCCTAGCTCACTTTGGATATTGGTACATGAATGGGCAGAAGTTTATACCTCAAGCTCGATTCATGAATGTCTTTTCGATTTACAAATATCTATGTAAGTAGTTGTAAAATATATGCAGTGAGTCCCACCTAAAATTTTCACCATCAATATCTCTGGAACCACACTAGATAGCGACAAATAACTTTCAAGGGTATGAACGTACGGCAGCAGTTCACAAAAGTAAATACTAGGAGAGATTCTAAAGTATCTGCAAATATTGGTTTCAACACAGACTTACGTTTTTTTAAATGGACACCTCATCTTATTCCATATGCAATCAATAACATGAGAAATCACAATAATACTGGGTGTTGGTTGTATTGTAATACATCAATTACATTGTGAGAAATTGGAATACGAAGTTGACACATGAAAAGAACGAAATGCACCACTATTGCACTTCCCGTGATGCAGTAGTGGCCCAAACATTGCACATAACCGCAATATGATTGATGTACTTATTGTTACTTTCACTGTTATCATGAGGGCCAGAAGTAATAATAGGGCTTCCTGCCACAAACATTGATATGTACATAATGGTGTCCCTCGTGCATGTTGTATTTATGTACATACAGACTATGGAAGAGTACTGGCTGGTGTATGCCACCCTGTTCCACAGCCCAAGTCAACTCTTTGCCTCTGCAGTCGTGTTCAGGAACGGGTCACAGTCGGCGCTGTGTGTGGGAATGACTCACTGCGAAGCAGGTTGTTCTGTGTGGAAGTATGTACAGGTATTTGCCACTTGTATACTGTGCAGTGTAATTGGGGTCACTGTTGTAATTGTGGTATTAATTTATTTGTCCATCAGTTCTAGGCATTTGACATGGTATTCACAAATGAGGAAATGGTTGACATGATATTACTGTATGGAAAATGTCACCAAAATGGCACACATATGGCACAGGTGTATGCCCAGTGGTACCCTAATAGACATCATCCGACCTGCACTATCTCGCATGACAGTGAAGTTGCCTTAACAAATGCGGATCTGGAGCAGAGGCATAACACCTGATGCAGCAGAGGTAGCTGTTCTGGCGACCAATACAATAAAGTATTCGTGAAATGGAGAGACAGGTGGGAATCCCTCGAACAAGTGTGATGCGTATTGTGCACTGGCATAGATACCACCTGTATCACATGGCGCTACATCAAAGCCTACATGGCAATGATGATCACATTCATGTGGGATATTGTTTGTGGGTTCTGTGGTAAGGCCATGACTTTATGTGTAGGGTACTGTTACCTGACGAGGCCATATTTAAAAACCATTCGAACACCAACTTTAACAATATGCAGTACCGGTCACCAGAAAACCTGTATTGGATTTTCCGGGTTGGACATCAATCTCAGTGCAGTGTCAATGTAGAGTGTGGTATTGTAGGACCTCACATCATTGGCTAATTTCATGGATGGCACTCTTAAAGGATGACAGCCTGAGTAGTTCCTGAGATGTACTTACCTGGACTGATGGAAGACCTGCCCCTTCACTTACATCAAATAATGTCGTATCAACATGATGGGTGCCCTGGGCATAATGCCATGGTGGCACGACATGTGCTAAATTAACAGTTCCCACATCAGCGGATTGGATGGGGCAGTCTCATTCAGGGATTTCCAGCACGGTCGCTGAACCTCACCCCCATGGACTTTTTTCTCTGGGGACATGTGAAAGATGTGTATCAGTAGGTCCCAATAACAATGGCCAACATGAAAGCCCATATTACCTCTGCATGTGCTGCAATAACACCACAAACACTAACAGCTATTAGTGGATCCATGATGGAGCCCACACAATGATGTTGCCAAGCAAATGGTGATCTCTTCGAACATACCTTGTAGCAGTTTGGCTGTGAAACATGTGACTGCACATCGGCATACATTTTGTGTATTACAGAGAAGATGTACATTTATGTATGTGTTGCATCATCTGCAATGATTCAATTCTGTCTCAGTCATTAAAGGTACAACTACATACAAATAGCATGTGTCCCTCTGTGCAACCCTTTTACAGCCATTAACTTTGTTTACTCTGACTCGTGGTTATATGTATTATGTTATGTCCATTGCAGTACTGTCGAAAAGTTCAGTAAAGCACATAAGAGTAAATTGTGTCCTTGTTTTCCTTGTGGGTGATTGGACATCCATATGTTTCCCAGACCACATACTAGCAATGTACATAGCAGTATGTAAGTACACCATGTATTGCATCGTAGTACATCATTCACGTCACGATTATGAGCAATGTGCAGGTCATACTTGCATCACGGCAAGTGCAATAGCAGCGTGTCGTGTTCATTTCACATGTCAGCTTCATGTCCCAATTTCTCAGGATGTAACTGACGTATTGCAATGCAACGAGCACCATTATTATTATGATTTCTAATGTTATTGACTGCATACAGAATAATATGGAGTGTCCATTAAAAAAAAAAAGGAAAAAAAAAAACATAAGTTTGTGTTGAAAACAATATTTGCACACAGTGTAGAATGTCTCATAGTATTTACTTTTGTGAGCCCCTGCCATACATTCATACCCATGTAAGTCATTTGTCAATATCTATTGTGGTTCCAGAGACATTGGTGGTGAAAAGTTTAGGTATAAATAACGGACAGGGTGAAGGTTACAACTCACCAAATAGTTGAGGTGCTCAGTCATTGATAGCCACATAAACAAGGTTGAGAATCTTGCTAGCTTTCAAATGAATCCTTCTTCAGAACTATAGTGTACACATACACACGAATACATCTGCATAGCTGCATTGTCCAGGTTGAAATATTGTGTTGACACTGCAACTCTACTGGTGAGAGGGATTTTATTGAGTGAAGTGAATGAGGGGAGAATAAAGCTGGGGAGCAGTTGGCAGGGTTAGGGAAAGGTGGCTGGTGGTTAGGAGCAAGAGACAACATGCTCATGGGATAGGATTGTGGAGATATGAAAATGGCACAAGTGAGCTCATTCTGGCCACATGCAGATTCAGTTGTATGTTGTGCACAATTACGCAGAGAAGAGGATTGGCAATGGGACATAGAAGAAAGGAAAGGGGAAGAGCGAAGAGGGGATAGGGACTCTGTGGGTGGGAGGGTGGGAGTGAGGATGGGGTCATGAGATGCAGGGTTGTAGGTGCATGTAGGGCAGAGGCTAGTGGAGATTGTGGTCAAGAGGATTATGAGATCAAAGGATGTGTTGCCATGACAATTCCCATCAATGTACTTCAGAGAGACTGGAGCTGGGAGAAGGGGGGAGGGGGGGGGATGGAGAGCAAAAGTTCCAGATGGCACAGGTTGTGAAGCAACCACTGAAGTCAAATATCTTGTGCACAGCATTATGTTGTGCCACTACGATTTGGCAGCAGCTAACTACGAGGCCTGTCTAAAAGGTATCCGACCTTTGGCCAGAAAAAATATTTCGAATACCTAACGGGGTTGGGACCCCAATCCCCCTCACAGTAGGGCCCTTGTGCTTGTACACACTTAACGCACCAATCCTTCCACTGCTGGAAACACCTCTGGAAGTCTTCTTTTATAATTGTGTTCAGCTCCGTCGTCATGTTCTGCATTATCTCTTCTCTACTCTCAAAACGGGATCCTTTCAGTGGCATCTTCAAGTTTGGAAACAACCGGAAGTCGCAAGGAGCTATGTCTGGAGAGTAGGGAGGTTGACAAACGGCTGTAATTCCATGTTTGGCCAAGAAATTTTGGATCGAGTGGGATGAATGTGCGGGGACATGGTTCTGATGCAGTTGCCAGTTTTTCGCCATGCACATGTCTGGTCTTTTGCGCTGAACTGCATCACAGAGTCACTGGAGAACATCTTGATAGTACTCCTTTATCACTGTTTGTCCTTCAGGTGCATATTCATGATGCACAATTCCACGGACACCAAAGAAGCCAGTCAGCATCACCTGGATTTTGCTTCACACCTGCCGAACTTTCTTTGGCCTTGGAGACTCAGGATGCTTTTATTGCAATGACTGTCTTTTTGTTTCTGGTTTGTACCCGTACACCCATGACACATTTCCTGTTATCGTGGTGTTCAGAAATCCAGGATCAGTGTTGGTGGTGTCCAGAAGGTCATGTGCAACGTCAAAACGGAGGTCTTTTTGTTTCAGCAACAACAACTTGGGCACGAATTTCACAGCCACACTGTGTATGTTCAAATAATCATGCAAAATTGCATGTGCAGAATCTTTACTGACTCCAACCTCTTGGGCAATCTCCTGCACAGTCAAACGACAATCTTCCATCACCAAATTTTGCACCCTCTCAACAACAGCTGCACTCTGATCAGTTTGGGGCATGCCAGAACACTGGTCACTTTCCACTGATGTGTGGCCATTTCTGAATCAGTTGAACCACTCCTTAATTTGTGTTACACCCATTGCATCTTCTTCAAACACCTGCTGAATCTTACGAATTGTTTCGCTTTGGGAATCCCCAAGCTTTTGACAAAATTTGATGCAGTATCTTTGCTCAACACATTCTGTCATCTTGAGAGAATTGGTAATCTGATGAACATGTTGTGTAGAACCTCACTCAGTGACTGACAGGCAGCAACTGACGCGCTGGAAGGCGGGGACAAAATTCACGCTTGCACATAAATGTCTCTTCCTTTACTGTGTACAGTGATGCCGCGCTAACAACTCTATTTTGCGCGGGAAAATCAAAGGTCGGATATTTTTTTAGACAGACCTCGTGTTTGCCATTTTGTTGCCTTCTTACAAATGAATTTGAAGTAGACAGTGCTATCAGTTGGGGACCAATATTGTTTCTGGATTCCATAAAGCTTATTGCTTGTTTATAGTCCAGGTTGTATAAGTTTCATTCTGTACTGGATAAAGTGGTGTTGTCGCAAGTTCAATACCCTTGTAACAATGCTTGATCCCTGACTGCTTAGGTTTTCACAGATTATGAATTATGTGTGGCTGCTTCATAATAGACTGACGTCCTGTATGATAAGCCCCTTTTTTAAATAAATGAACTTCTCTGTGTAAAAAGAACAAATAATGTACCATAACAAATGCCAAAATGTCACACATATTATTAGGAAACTGATGGGAGCTATTTTAAATTGTCAGTTGACCAGATTTGGAACAATACGTGTCCCTGATTTGTCACTCACCTCAGTTAACTAATTCAATGTGAAACTTCTTGTGTTATGCAGCTAGTAACTCATTAGCTCCTGAAAACATGATACCACTCAAAATTATTTCACATAAAAGGCAGAAGAGTTGCAGGTTGAACTCTTCCTTCAAACATTCGGGCCTGTTTATGGTATTTAAAATTTTTCATGTAATTATTAAAATTTATATTGCATAACAGTCATATTGCAGAGCATTATCACTGATAACTGAGTTTAATGCATGAACTTGGTGGATACAATATTCATGCAGATCCTCTAAAGTGCTATTATTGCAGCTTTAAAAGTAATAATATACTTTTTGCAAGTGTATCAGTTGATATAGAAATTTTAATTATTCTAATTCTGTGTATTGATCTTGTGGATACATCTTACTTGACAGCGAAGTGTGTGCCTCTTTCTCATTGTCATTGTGGGTGGAATATAACAGCATGGAGGCACTCACAGGTAAATGTTACTGAGAGAGTTTAAAAATTTCTGAGTTTATTGAAATTTACCTTCTTTCCTTTATTTCTGTTCATTTCATTGGGCCTTATTTAATTTTGTGTTGTCACATGCTTTTTGCATGTTCATAGGAGAATCTTTCAGTACATGAAATAATGTGTTAATTGCTGCAAGTTTTTTGACTCTTAATGGTGATAAAGAGCATTTTATTTTATCAGATAAATAAAGCACTTTTTCCAGAAAGTTGTGAACAATGACATGAGTAAAGCCAATGCTAATCATATAATGAAAGTGTTGAGCACTAGATAGGTACATAAAAATGGCTATGTACATTACAGCTCTTCTAATGAAAGCCTTGAGTACCAGGTAAGTGCATAAAAAAGGCTATATACATTATCGCTCAGCCGTTGAATATGATTATCTCGTCACGGCACACACGTACAATGCAAACACATCTACATTTCCGATGGATGAAGAGGAACCCATAATTGAAATCAGTTTTGAGTGTTTGAACTTGCACCATTTAAAATCATTTCTATTTACAGTTATGTCAATATGGAATTAGGTAGTAACCTTTAAGTGCTAATTGATGATTTATTTTTTAGGCTCCAGCAGCCCCCCTTGTTGTGCCAAAAATTCCGGAACATGTCACAGCTGAGAATCAGTATGAATGTTTAGCAGAGGTTGTGACTCCCTTGTGGCGGATTCCATATGAGCAGCAACTTGAACTGAAGTTTCAGTGGACTAAACATGTAGTTTCACTTATCAAATCTAAGCTGAAACCACATTCTCATAAACATAATCACTTGAAAATGTGCCGTGTCAATAATGTTCTTCCTTCAGTAAGCACAATACTTTCTTAGTTGTTATCATATTTATTTTGATGTGTATCAAACAACTAATATACATTGTTTTTAACCAGCCTGTCACACAAGAATATAGGAACAAAGATGAGTTCAATGTTCGGTGTGGTGTAGATGGAAATCCAAAAACAGTGGGATTTTTTGTTGGCAAAACAGCAAAACATGAGTATGTGTGTGTACCACCAACATATATCATTAACATGAAACAAAAGCATAAGGATGTGGCTACAGTAAGTGTTGTTATCAATAGAAAAATCATGCAGCTATCAGAAATATGCACATTTATGATATTTGCAATTATCATTGTAGGCATATCAAAAGTACATCAGAGAATCAAAATATCTTGCTTGCCATGACTTTCGCGATGGTGGGCACTGGCGCACATTGCTTGTTCGATCAACTGCAGCTGGAGAGACAATGGCAGTTGTGCTGTTTCATCCTCAACAGCTGCATGAGGAAGAGCTTCAAGAAGAAGCACAGAATCTCAAGGAATTTTTCACTCAAGGGCCTGGTTCACATTGCAGTCTTACATCACTGTACTTTCAGGCCTGGTAAGGCATGCTTTAAATTTTTCTATAAATTAAGTGTCCATTCAGCTGAAGGTATAAGAATTTTTGGCTAAAATTGGCAAATAGTGGCAACCAGACAACCCTTAACCATAGACACATCAGTTAACTAAAATGAACAATGTTTTCATGCAAACTTACAAATATAGATTCTCTTGTGTTCACCAAGAGTGTGTAGATGAGATTTTTAACTTCTACCCATTTCGTAGCCACATACCTTGCACAATCATTCAGTACAGGCTGAGGTCTTGTGGTATGTACACAGAGACAACTGCCAAAATCTGTACCTAGACAAGGTTTTGTCATGTGACTTTAAACAGCCTAAATACAGTACAAAATTCCACCTTTTTAAGTTTGTTCTTTCTGCAGCCACATTTATTTCTAATTGGCATTGATATAGTTCATGTAGTTGTTAAGGTATATTTTTTCTATCATCTGTGTGCTTCAACATCCATACTCTATTTTTGCCTGTATAAAAATTATAAATCATGGAAAAATTAGAGCTTCTAAAATGGATATACCAAGTTTTGAGAAAATCCTATCAATGTTTTATGTTTAGCAACATTTACATTTATTATCATATTGCTCTTTATGTAAGATTCTGTTGTCACAAGAAATCTATGTTGCATAATTATAAAATAAAAAGTAATTTATTGCTGTGGCATTCATAGGAACCTTCACTTGCAGACTGAAAACCAGTGATGGTAGTTGACATTTTTCAAAAATTAATTTCATCCTGGCTGAAAGCAAGGGGAAACTACAGCCGTAATTTTTCCCGAGGGCATGCAGCTTTACTGTATGGTTAAATGATGATGGCATCCTCTTGGGTAAAATATTCCGGAGGTAAAATAGTCCCCCATTCAGATCTCCGGGCGGGGACTACTCAAGAGGATGAAATTATCAGGAGCACAGAATCTCAAGGAATTTTTCACTCAAGGGCCTGGTCAGGAGAAAGAAAACTGGCGTTCTACGGATCAGAGCGTGGAATGTCAGATCCCTTAATCGGGCAGGTAGGTTAGAAAATTTAAAAAGGGAAATGGTTAGGTTAAAGTTAGATATAGTGGGAATTAGTGAAGTTTGGTGGCAGGAGGAACAAGACTTTTGGTCAGGTGAATACAGGGTTATAAACACAAAATCAAATAGGGGTAATGCAGGAGTAGGTTTAATAATGAATAAAAAAAAATAGGAGTGCGGATAAGCTACTACAAACAGCATAGTGAACGCATTATTGTGGCCAAGATAGACACGAAGCCCATGCCTAATACAGTGGTACAAGTTTATATGCCAACTGGCTCTGCAGATGATGAAGAAATTGAAGAAATGTATGGTGAGATAAAAGAAATTATTCAGGTAGTGAAGGGAGACGAATATTTAATAGTCATGGCTGACTGGAATTTGAGAGTAGGAAAAGGGAGAGACGGGTGAATATGGATTAGGGGAGAGAAATTAAAGACGAAGCTGTCTGGTAGAATTTTGCACAGAGCATAACTTAACCATAGCTAACACTTGGTTCAAGAATCATAAAAGAAGGATGTATACATGGAAGAATCCTGGAGATACTAGAAGGTATCAGATAGATTATATAATGGCAAGACAGAGATTTAGGAACCAGGTTTTAAATTGTAAGACATTTCCAGGGGCAGATGTGAACTCTGACCACAATCTATTGGTTATGAACTGTAGATTAAAATTGAAGAAACTGCAAAAAGGTGGGAATTTAAGGAGATGGGGCCTGGATAAACTGACTAAACCAGAGGCTGTACAGAGTTTCAGGAAGAGCATAAGGGAACAATGGACTGGAATGGAATGGGGGAAAGAAATACAGTAGAAGAAGAATGGGTAGCTCTGAGGGATGAAGTAGTGAAGGCAGCAGAGGATCAAGTAGGTAAAAAGACAAGGGCTAGTAGAAATCCTTGGGTAACAGAAGAAATATTGAATTTAATTGATGAAAGGAGAAAATATAAAAACACAGTAAATGAAGCAGGCAAAAAGGAATACAAATGTCTCAAAAATGAGATTGACAGGAAGTGCAAATTGGCTAAGCAGGGATGGCTAGAGAACAAATGTAAGGATGTAGAGGCTTATCTCATTAGGGGTAAGATAGATACTGCCTACAGGAAAATTAAAGAGACCTTTGGAGAAGAGAGAGCCACTTGTATGAATATCAAGAGCTCAGATGGAAACCCAGTTCTAAGCAAAGAGGGGAAAGCAGAAAGGTGGAAGGAGTATATAGAGGGTGTATACAAGGGCGATGTACTTGAGGACAATGTTATGGAAATGGAAGAGGATGTAGATGAAGATGAAATGGGAGATACGATACTGCGTGAAGAGTTTGACAGAGCACTGAAAGACCTGAGTCGAAACAAGGCCCTGGGAGTAGACAACATTCCATTAGAACTACTGACGGCCTTGGGAGAGCCAGTCCTGACAAAACTCTTCCATCTGGTGAGCAAGATGTACGAGACAGGTGAAATACCCTCAGACTTCAAGAAGAATATAATTCCAATCCCAAAGAAAGCAGGTGTTGACAGATGTGAAAATTACCGAACTATCAGCTTAATAAGTCACTGCTGCAAAATACTAACGCGAATTCTTTACAGACAAATGGAAAAACTGGTAGAAGCCGATCTCGGGGAAGATCAGTTTGGATTCCGCAGAAATGTTGGAACACGTGAGATAATGCTGACCCTACGACTTATCTTAGAAAATAGATTAAGGAAAGGCAAACCTACATTTCTAGCATTTGTAGACTTAGAGAAAGCTTTTGACAATGTTGACTGGAATACTCTCTTTCAAATTCTAAAGATGGCAGGGGTAAAATACAGGGAGCGAAAGGCTATTTACAATTTGTACAGAAAGCAGATGGCAGTTATAAGAGTCGAGGGGCATGAAAGGGAAGCAGCGGTTGGGAAGGGAGTGAGACAGGGTTGTAGTGTGTCCCCGATGTTATTCAATCTGTATATTGAGCAAGCAGTAAAGGAAACAAAAGAAAAATTCGGGGTAGGTATTAAAATCCATGGAGAAGAAATAAAAATGTTGGGATTCGCCAATGACATTGTAATTCTGTCAGGGACAGCAAAGGACTTGAAAGAGCAGTTGAACGGAATGGACAGTGTCTTGAAGGGAGGATATAAGATGAACATCAACAAAAGCAAAACGAGGATAATGGAATGCAGTCGAATTAAGTCGGGTGATGCTGAGGGAATTAGATTAGGAAATGAGACACTTAAAGTAGTAAAGGAGTTTTGCTATTTGGGGAGCAAAATAACTGATGATGGTCGAAGTAGAGAGGATATAAAATGTAGACTGGCAATGGGAAGGAAAGCGTTGTTGACGAAGAGAAATTTGTTAACATCGAGTATATAGATTTAAGTGTAAGGAAGTCGTTTCTGAAAGTATTTGTGTAGAGTGTAGCCATGTATGGAAGTGAAACATGGACGATAAATAGTTTGCACAAGAAGAGAATAGAAGCATTCAAAATGCGGTGCTACAGAAGAATGCTGAAGATTAGATGGGTAGATCACATAACTAATGAGGAGGTATTGAATAGAATTGGAGAGAAGAGGAGTTTGTGGCACAACTTGACTAGAAAAAGGGACCGGTTGGTAGGACATGTTCTGAGGCATGAGGGGATCACAAATTTAGCATTGGAGGGCAGCGTGGAGGGTAAAAATCGTAGAGGGAGACCAAGAGATGAGTACACCAAGCAGATTCAGAAGCATGTAGGTTGCAGTAAGTACTGGGAGATGAAGAACCTTGCACAGGATAGAGTAGCATGGAGAGCTCCATCAAACCAGTTTCAGGACTGAAGACAACAACAACAACAACAACAATATCATCCAATCTCATATTCTCATAGAATACAAACCCTTCATGAGGAACTGTATTGCCTGCACTTGTAATAAAATATGTTATGACGTGAAGTACTAAGACTTGACTTAACCATGCAATTACAATACTAACTGAACAGTGTTAAGACAGTTTAAGGTAATAGTGGTGCAACTGGAATTCTTCTGTAATTTTCATTCGTAGTTTTGTCTTATATAGAAGGAAGTAGCAGTGATTATCATGTTTGGGGCTGTGAGGTAAGGACATTATCTACTAATATTGTCTCTCTGATAAGTGTTTTTAGCAACTGTGTCATGTTGTCTGCTAACAGCTCTAATACTCGCTGCACAAATGACCAAGCTCCGTTTCAACTCTTATATGGTGAGCCATACCTAACGGAGCATTTGTGTGGATGTAAATTCAGAATATCACCAGACTCCTTCTTCCAAGTCAACATTGCGGCAGCTGAAGTTCTGTACAATGCCTTGTTGAATGTGGCTGGGTTAGATCAGAGGACTACTGTTCTCGATATATGTTGTGGAACAGGTATGTAACGTGTTTCATTTCTAAGACAAAGTTTTACTACAGTAGCAATGTAGCAGTTATGTTCTCTTGTGTCACTGGAGTACATTTCATTTTTAGCATGAGAACAAATTGTGTTTAAGGCACTGCATTTCATCACAGTATCTTCTAGGTTGGGTAGTGTCAGAGTGAACCATGCACTTCATAATTTTTTCTTTACCAATAGCTAAGAAGGTAACCAGTAGTGGTGTTTGAGACAGTAAAAACTTCTTGCTTTGAAAAATAGCTGTTTTAATTATCATTTGGCTATTTAAACAGCTGTGTATAGCAAATCTTAAGCAAAGAGCTTTATTTCATAATATTGTATTAGTAAGAACCATTTTTGCTGTCCACCTCTTCCAGGATTAGGCTATTAGCCTGCTCCCATCTTAGTTTTCTTGTCTTTGGTTGACCTCCTCTCTTCTTCTGGTAGGATGATGTCTGAGTACAGGTCCCCATTAGGAGATTGGGATCTATTCATAAAAAGTTTGACTTCCTATTATGCTGTCTGTCAGAAAGAAGGAATTGTTAATCTGTGGTGATTTCACTTTAAACTTTCTAAGCAGTTCTGATAGGAAAAGTGAACTAGAAGTGTTATAATGACATATAATTAGAATCAGCGATCAATTTTCCTACATGTATAGCTCAAGATAGTAGTACTTTAATAGATAATACATTTGTACAGCAAGAGTATGTGAGACTAGCACATGCTTTCCTTTTGATAAATAGATTATAGAATCATGATGCACAATTGATTATCTTACAAAACCTAGCAGGGTGTACAGTTCAGAAACCATGAAGTAAAAGGGTAAGTTTGCTCAACCTGTTATCTATAGAGCACTTCAGAGAAACTTTAAGGAATGTTAATTGGGGAGATGTATACAGGAAGCCAAATGCTAATAATAAATGCAACATACACACATAAAAAAAAGTTTTGCATCACTCTGGTTCCTAGAACTCCCGAAGATAGACGCTGACTGTGGATTTTGTATCACAGACTCAGTGTCTTTGACTGTTCAGAGACGTCACTAAACCCACCCAAAGATGTAAACAACAATGCTACCTATTAGACGGAGGGGATCCGACAGCCGATCAGCTCCAGCCATTCCACCAGGAAGGAGGTACATGGCTTGTGTTGTCTGTAGTTCAGCCATGCCTAGGCGGTCAATACCACAGTTCGATAATGTCCGCATTGTTACTTTGTGCCAGGAAGGGCTCTCTTTGGACATGGAGGAGATACAGAGAGACAGAAAATGTTGATGACATGCCTCGCTCAGGCCACCTGAGGGCTACTACTGCAGTGGATGACTGCTACCTATGGATTATGGCTCGGAGGAACCCTGACAGCAATGCCACCATTTTGAATAATGCTTTTCATGCAGTCACAGGACCTTGTGTTACAACTCAAACTGTGCGCAATAGGCTGCATGATGCGCAACTTCACTCCCAACATCCATGGCAAGGTCCATCAATGCAACCACAACACCATGCAGTGCAGTACAGAAGGGCCCAACAACATGCCGAATGGACCCCTAAGGATTGGCATCACATTCTCTTCACCAATGAGTGTCGCTTATGCCTTCAACCAGACAATCATCGCAGACGTGTTTGGAGGCAACCCAGTCACGTGTAACGCCATAGACACACTGTCCAGTGAGTTCAGCAAGGTGGAGGTTCCCTGCTGTTTTGGAGTGGCATAATGGAAACCAACGTACACTGCTGGTGGTAATGGAAGGCACCGTAATGGCTGTACGATATGTGAATGCCATCCTCCGACCGATAGTGCAACCATATCAGCAGCATATTGGTGAGGTATTCATCTTCATGGACGACAATTAGCGTCCCCATTGAGCACATCTTGTGAGTGACTTCCTTCAGGATAATGACATTGCTCGACTAGAGTGGCCAGCATTTCTACAGACATGAACCGTATTGAACATGCCTGGGATAGATTGAAAAGGGCTGTTTATGGATGACATGACCCACCAACCACTCTGAGGGATCTACACCGAATCGCCATTGAGGAGTGGGACAATGTGGACCAACTGTGCCTTGATGAACTTGTGGGTAGTATGCCACGCTGAGTACAGGAATGCATCAATGCAAGATGACATGTTACTGGCTTTTAGAGGTGCCAGTGTGTACAACGCTGTATGGTGGTGGAACATGCAACGTGTGGTTTTCATGAGCAATAAAAAGGGCAGAAATGATGTTCATGTTGATCTCTATTTCAATTTTCTGTACGGCTTCCGGAACTTTCGTAATTGAGGTGATGCAAAACTATTTTTTGATGTGTATATTGCTTGATAAATTTATATCCCTTTTTGAATATTGTTTTCCAAAAAACTTACTAAATGTCACACCCAACAGTTTTCAAAGAAACCTTGGATTATTACAGGTGTTAAAGTGTCTTCAGAAAGAAAAAGAAAAGTGTATGAGACAGTAAGAATTAGTAAAGACGCAGAAGTAATTATACACTATAAAAATTATTGGAACAGATAGAGAAAAGTTGTCAGAAAATCAAGACATATGTATATTAGAGATGAAATTAACAACTTGGGCAGTAAAATCAAATCAGTATGGAATGGTGTTAGAAGGGAGACAGGAAGAGTAACCACTGGGGTAGGTAGTATTAGTATTAAAGAGAATGAGACCTTCTGAACCAACAGTACACAAGTAGCTAATGTATTTAACAACCATTTGTTAAGTGTAGGTGAAAAAATTGGTGAGAATGGTTCAAAAGAAAAAAAACCAAGCAGTACATGGAAGAATTAGTTTTGGGAAATCCTAGTCAGATTAATTTTCACCTCTTGTGAAATAAAGAAAATCATTAAACATTCCAAAAATAAATGTTCTGTTGGAGTAGATGACATCTCTAACAAGATGTTAAAACAATGTGGGGCAGTTACAGCAGATGTTCTGAGTCACATATGTAATGCATCAGTAACTCAAGGTATTTTCCGAGACAGATTAAAATATGGCATTGTTAAGTCTCTCTACAAAAAAAAAAAAGGGACATCACAGATGTCAATAATTACCGGCCAGCATCCTTGGACACAGCATTTCCAAAAGTCACCAAGAAAGTAATGTACTCAATAGTGGTTAACCATCTTAACAGTAAAGGGATATTTAGTAAATCACAGTTCAGATTTCAAAAATGTTGTTCCACTGAGACAGCAATATACAATTTCAGTGGCCACATAATAGAGTATTTAAACAGAAAAATGTCACCAATAGGAATTTTCTGTGACCTATACAAAGCATTTGATTGTATCAACTATGACATTATGTCACAAAAATTACAATTCTGTGGTATAAGTGGAGCAGCATATGAGTGGTTTAAGTCATATCTACAAAACAGGAAGCAAAAAGTTTCTTTATATGGTTTAAGTAATTTAAGGAAGTTTCCCACATTAGGTGTGCCACAGGATTCGATCATGGGTCCCTTTCTGTTCTTGATCTATGTGAATGACCTCTGTTCTTATCTGAAACAAGGAGCTAAACTGACACTGTTTGCTGATGATACAAGTGTCATTATTAATCCAGTAAAAGAAACTCTGATAGAAAATGATACAAATAATGTCTGGTTTTCTGCAATCGGGCTTGCTCTGAACTTTGAGAAAACATAGTACATCCAATTTTCTATAGCGAGGAATACAGTTCCTTCAATAAATATAACACATCAACAGAAGTCAATATCCAGGGTAGATCACGCTAAGTTTTTGGGTGTACATCTAGATGAGAATCTTAATTGGAAAATTCATATTTTGGATCTCCTAAAGTGACTAGGTTCAGCAACTTTTGCAGTCTGAATAATTGCCAATTTTGAGGGTATGAAAATTAGTAAGCTAATATACTTAGCATATTTTCACACTCTGATGTCATGCAGAGTAATATTTTGGGGTAACTCAACACTTATGCAAAAAGTATTCACTACTCAAAAGAAAGTGGTTAGAATAATGTGTGGGGCTCATAGTCCCATATCTTGTAAGCATCTGTTTGAAAGTTTAGGAATTCTTACAACAGCCTCACAGTATATTTACTCAGCAATGAAATTTATTCTCAACAACATGGACCAGTTTAAAAACAACAGTGACATTCATGATTATAATACCAGAAGAAAGAAAGACTTACACCATCCTCTACTTAACCTATGTATGGTGCAGAAAGGGGTAAAATATGCTGCTGTAAAATTTTTTGATAAATTACCAGATGAAATAAAATGTCTCACAGACAGCAATAATAGTTTCAAAAATAAATTAAAATCATATCCCCGTGACAACTCTTTTTATACCTGGATTCATGCATGCATTTCTTATGCACTTGACACATTCCACATCATAACAGTAATCATGAGATTGATCAGCTTTAGAATTCTGTTGTTCTTTATTGTAAAACTTGATTTTCCTAGTTTCTCTTGTTTTGGGAAATTCTGTCATCAATCAATAAAATATTTTTAATTGGTGCCTTATCTCTTCATTGTGCTTCTTGTCTTTTCGGGAGGAACCACAATTCAGAAAGTTATATTTTGTGTCGATATATTTTTTAAATACTTACTTACTGTTCTATTTGGTTTCAAATTATAGACTGTTGATACATTTATGACATAAGAAGTTTAATGGTGCTAACAAGAAGTGCTAGCAGAAATGTTTGTGTAATTAAAGTCATTTGGATATACTTATAGTTGTTCAAACAAATTTCGGGCTTGCAGCCGGTCGTCGTTCAATACTTCGGACGATATTTCAACTGGGCACCTGCCAGTCATCTTCAGGTGAGCCGTCGCAGACTGGCGATAACGTCCTCCGCTCCCCAATATATAGCGTACTGTAACTATTCTGCGCATGCGTCGAAAACTTGATAGTTGAACCAACACTGCCCGCCGGCAGCGCCCTCGCTGGTGGAATAGCGGAACTCAGTCGTCCTCTGCGTTGCTGTTTGCCACGGTCGTGAACTTAAAAGCTTTTTATTGAGATGTCGGGACCATGGCCTAATACCAAAATTTGCTAGAGTGACTCATTTCATTAAGACCGCTACTGCACGGAAGATTACTGAGAAGGCTAGTCATGCTGTTGTCAAGGAGAGGATTTGCTATACAAGACGAAGGTTAGATGCTATTTCAGCAGAACTTTACCAGTTACATCTGAAGGTTGCAAGATATCTTTCTCCTGTATCATGGGACTGGGTTGATGGAGTGACTTCGGCCAAGTTCGAGTGGATCCACAATGATGCTAATTGTCGGCAGATATCAAAATTTGATCGTCTGTTGCCACAGAAGCCATCGCCAGAAGGGATAATGGTACGACGTTCCGTTGTCAATCTCATGGAGAAGAATTTGGACGATGCTACGGTGTCTGTATTAAGCAAGGGACTCAATTTGCATCTACACCTACAGCACCGCCATTAATAAGTATTTTGAGTGGTGTTGAAGAAGCTGTACGACGTCTTCCTTTGGAAGCCGCAGACGAAATAAGAAGGGAAACTTGCCGTGCTCTGTTGAAGGCTCCTACTCAACGCAATAATTTAGCCTCTGCAGAAAGAGCTGCATTACGAAATCTGAGAGAGGACCCTGACATAGTGGTATTGAAAGCAGACAAAGGTAATGCAACTGTTTTGTTACCTTGTGGTGTGTAAAAAGATAAGATGTATGGTCTGCTAAGTGACTCTACCTATAGGAGGATTGATTACGATCCTACAGGACGTGTGCAACGAAAAACTTCAGCACTATTAAATTCCTCCTCCTTACCGCAAGAGACCATCAAGAGGTTAAAACCACATAGTTGTGTACCTCCAAGACTGTATGGCCTTCCAAAGATTCATAAAGAGGGTCTTCCTCTGCGTCCAATAGTGAGCAACATTGGAGCTTCCACATATGATTTAGCTAAACATCTCGCTTCCTTACTGAGACCTTTCGTAGGCATATGAAACTCAGCTGATTTTATCAATAGACTGGGGGCTCTTCATCTTAGCAGTGTAGACCTTCTAGTAAGTTTTGATGTGGTCTCACTTTTTACAAAAGTTCCTCTTGCAGATTCTTTGACACTGATTGGTAACATGTTTCCTGTTGATATCACTGCTTTGTTCAGGCACGCACTTTCCTCAACTTAGTTTATGTTTAATCAAGAATATTTTGAACAGACTGACAGTGTCGCCATGGGTAGCCCCCTGTCTCCTTTGGTCGCCAACCTTTTTATGGAGGATTTTGAAGAGAGAGCGCTTGAATCAGCTACCCTGAAGCCAACAGTTTCTTGGTGGTATGTGGATGACACTTTCATAGTGTGGCCTCATGGAGAAGATAAATTAATGGAGTTTCTACAGCACCTCAACTCCATTCATAGCAACATCCTGTTCACCATGGAAATAGAGAAAGATGGTTGTTTGCCTTTCTTGGATGTCCTGGTTCGAAGGAAGAATGATGGTTCTCTAGGGCATTCAGTTTACCGGAAACCCACTCATACTGATTTGTACCTGCAAGCATCGAGTTGCCGTCACCCATCACAAACCATGAGTTTGCTTAAAACGCTTGTTCATAGAGCTCATACTGTCTCAGATCTAGATAGCTTATCTCAAGAACTCGCCCATCTAAAGACAGTATCCAGCGAAAATGGGTATTCCATCCGGCAGATTAACAGGACACTAACAGTTAAAACTAAGAAGCAGGAAGTGAATAAAGGGGAGAACATGTCGGAACAATCTTTAGCTTTTCTTCCTTTCGTTGGCAACACTTCGTTTAAAATAGCAAGAATCCTCCGAAAATTTCAGGTAAAAGTGGTTTTCCGCCCACCATCAAAGATTGTGGACCTTGTGGGATCAGTTAAGGACAATCTGTTACTACGAAAGGCTGGAATTTACAAGATACCGTGCCAATGTGGTATGGCTTACATAGGTCAAACCACACGCACCGTGAAAGAACGCTGCACTGAACATCAACGTTACACCCGCCTTTTGCAGCCAAGCAAGTCCACTATTGCTGAACATTGTATTTCTACTGGACATTCAATGGAATATGAGAAAACAATTATTTTGTCCACAGCAACGTCTTTCTGGGACTCCATTATTAAAGAATCCGTAGAAATACGACTGGCGGAAAATCTGTTAAACCGTGACAGCGGCTACCAGCTGGACAGTGCATGGAATCCCATCATCTCCACGATTTGCTCAAATCGAAGACGACAGAGTGCGTCGACGGCCGTGGCAAACAGCAACGCAGAGGGCGACTGAGTTCCGCTATTCCACCAGCGAGGGCGCTGCCGGCGGGCAGTGTTGGTTCAACTATCAAGTTTTCGACGCATGCGCAGAATAGTTACAGTACGCTATATATTGCGGAGCGGAGGACATTATCGCCAGTCTGCGATGGCTCACCTGAAGATGACTGGCAGGTGCCCAGTTGAAATATCGTGCGAAGTATTGAACGACGACCAGCTGCAAGCCCGAAATTTGTTTGAACAGTCAATTTGCCGGTAAAATTTTAAAATTCACATAATTATAGTTGTTTGGATAGTTTGTGGAATAAATATGTGCCTATAGTTTAATTTAATTCTTCAATGCATAGAAACCGCAGTCCCCTCTTTGGCTGTGGAACAATTTAGATATAGCATGGGGTTTGATTGTAGAATGAAATCTCCACCCTATAGCAGACTGTACTGAATGCACCATCCTTACAGTTTACACATGTGTGTCAAACTGACACAAAAGCCTAGATCCTGAATGAATCTTTCACTCTGAACTGAAATGTGCCCTGTTTTGAAACTTACTTACGTATAAAAACTGTGTGCTGGAACAGGACATAACCCCAGAAGCTTCACTTTTATGGGCATTTCTTTTATCAACGGAGGTAAATGAGTCATGACTCCTCATGCTCCACTTTCACAACTTGACTTGTGCTCTCCTAGATGCTAAACTTCAGAAAGACTCCCTTTCATACTTATTGGGACTAGCACTCCTAGAAGAAAGGATACTGCAGAGAAATGACATACCCACAGCCTAGGCAGTTATTTACAGAATGAGTATTTCACTCTGCAGTGGAATGTGTGTTGCTTTGAAACTGTGTGCCGGACTGGAACATTGGAGAGAGACACCGGCAGAAGTGAAGCTGTGAGAGCTGGTTGTGATTCTTGCCTGGATAATTCAGTCTGTAAATGCGCTGCCTGTGAAAGTCTTGGTTCCAGATTCATGCCCAGTCCAGTACACAATTTTGATCTGCCAGGTAGTTTGAAAGCAGCACACACTCAGTTGCAGAGTGAAATATTCATTCTGGAAACAATTTCCTAGGCTGTGTCTAAGCCATTTCTCTGCAGTTTCCTTTATTCCAGGAATACTTGTCCTGCTAGGTTACAAGAGAGTATTCATCAAGTTTGAAGAGTATGAGAGAAGTACTGGTAGGAATGAAGCTGTGAGGACAGATTGTAGGTCATGCCTCGATACCTCAGTTAGTAGGAGCATTGACCACAAAAGGCTATGTTCTGTGTTTGGGTCCCAGTCTATTACTCAGAGTTAATCTGTGAGGAAGTTGAAAGCCTAGATGTTTGCATCTCATGGATACACCTAATTTAAATTACAGAATGCTGCAGATGTTCCAGAATAAAGGCCTTAAAAATCAAACTATATCTAGTATAGTAATAACTTTTTACTGTTCATGTGGAGAAAACTTTTTGTTTAAGCATTCAAAGAAGGTATATCCATAATCATGTTTTTGTTAATACGCTTTGCTGAAGACACTATTTCTAGTATAAGGAACATCAAAGTGATAATTTATTTTTATTTATAACTTCCTACATGTGAATTAAACTAAAGATCAATATGCAGTAAAATGTATTGTACCTAGTAGCTTGTAGACTCTGTTTCAATTCGATGAAAGTGGAAATCATTCTTCATGTTTGAGCATCCAGTTGTGGTGTTTTTGCATGTATGCTAGTTTCTGTGTCGTTTTACATGTGGTGAATAGAGATCTGCATGTGGAGCATGTGAAAAGCCCAGTACCTGCCCTATCTTAGAGATGGAGTGCCAATGCACCAAGTACTAATGATCTGGCCACTATAAAATGCCCTGATGATGCACAGCTTGTCCATCCTGTACTTCACTGTCGTGCCAGCCATCAATAAATGGTTTAACAAAACCACAGTCACATGACACTTTGCCATGGTGACAGGAGTTCCATCTATCCAAAACAGCAGCCAAGTCTAATTCAGATGCTCATTTACTGCACATCAATCTGGACTTGACTGTACCCATTTTGGTGACCACTTCTTTCACATGATATATCTCAGCTGGAAGGCTATCCTTGTCACTGGTGACATGGCTAGATTGGTTACTTTGGTAGACCACTGTACCAAGTGATGGCAGTTAGTTGCATATATGTATATGTCTCTGTGGATCTTGCTGCATTACGAGGTCTATTCAAAAAATCCAGCAACTTGGTCCACAAAATTTTTCTATGTCTACCTTTCCTTATTGTGCATGTTCGCCTTTGAAATACTCTCCTCCACAATTGATACACCACTCACAATGCCATATCCACTCCTGGAAGCTATGTTGGTATGCCTTGTGCTGGATCTATGATCTAATGTGTCGTATGTCTTCTTCCTTATTAAGGTGTTCTTGTCTAATTCCATTATGCAAGTGATCTTTTGATAGAAGCTTGAAAGGTGGTTCAGGAACTCATCCAAAATTTGTCTTCTCCCCAAACCATGAATACATAATTGTTAAAGTGATTGAGCTGTTTGAGTTTGAGCCCGGCCGTTTCAAGTGACATTTTCCCAAGGTGTTCCATGTAGATTTTGGTGAAGAGTGCCTGGAGTGGACAACCACTCTGATGAGTGATGAGTGCAGTTGTACTCTATGGGGTGAGTGGTGGTGGTGGTGATGGACTGTAGGTACCAGTGTAAACACTGCTGGCAGTAAAGAAGACTTTATTCAATCTCAGTTTCATTGTGGCTCGGAGAGGAAAAACACATCTCACTCTATTGACCCTGGCCAACACTGACACATGGGCAGCAGCTTCTGCCCTGGTGAGAGGCATGCCACACTGCTGACAGCAGACCGTGGATGGTTGGTGGCCTCTATAGGGCACAGTCATGACGTCAGTGGCACACTACTGTGCTATTGGTGATGGTGCTTTGGACAGTCCCTCAGCTCCACTTGTGGCCACCATGGCAGTGTGTGGAGACTGCATGCGATTTAACCTGCCGCTCCCTGGAAGGAGTCAGACAGTGGCTGGAACTGTGCCACTAAGTCCTGGGAGAGAGAGGGGAGGGGTTGGGAAGCGGTAACTCAGTGCTGGTGGTAGCAGATATGTATGACAGGTACGTGGTGCTGTGGCACCAGATCCTGTGAGGAGCTCTTGGTGCTGTCAGCAGCAGGCACAGCCCAGTCTAAAACATATTATATAGCTGCCGGTGGCAACGGCTAGTTGTCCCGCTGTCTGGTGTAGTCATGGCATGGTGGTGGTGGTGCGGCTGCACTGTGGTGACGAGAAGTGCTTCTGCCTCAAAGTTCAACCTTATTTATATCACTCTGAGGTGGATTTGCTTCTCTAAAACATGGCACCTAGTCACATCACCTGTAACAAGAGACTTATGCTGCTGTGTTGACTTCAACCCGTCCACTATCGTCACTATCACTGTGCGATTCAGTTATCCGCTGAACGCCGCTAGACTCATCTCGCAATCCCCTTGTGTGTATGTTATTCTGACCCTCATGTCGCCACACTGCAGCTAAAGGCCTGTGGCAGCTAATGCAATACTTCATGGTGGCTTTCTCATTAGTTCTTGTTACTTTTGATAACAGTTCGGGTAACGACACTACACTGCTCCCCATCCGTGGAGAAGACCCGGTCCCTCTGTCCTCGCTTTGGCCCAGTTGTCTGTTGAAATAACCTTCATCGTTAATCCTTAAAACAGATACATGCTACTAGATTGACTCTTCTCAACTTCTATACAATTATTATACTAATATTTAAAAGTCCATAAACTTACTTCTTGTTTCTTGCTCATACTGCTTAATCTTACAATATCTGTCAAGCATCTCTTGCCCTCCCATTAGCTCATATTTCACTGGTAGGCCTTTTGCTATGGTTGTGCACAAAAAATTACAACTCTCCATTCCAAAATGTCACTCTTCCTTCCTCAGTAAATTATCCTTGACATATCAACTTTAACAAAACTTTCTCTGGCTTCATTAAACTCATATGTGTAGTGCATCATCTGCCTATCTGGTGGTTTTTTAACCCTTTATTTTGGGCGAGTTTTCGGAACTTTTTCCTTGTGACAACAGTTCTCCTAATGCTTCCCAAGACAACACAGTCCAGAAACTATTCTTATGAGAAAATCCCATACCTGCTACCATTCACAAGTAGTTCCACTTACCCCTCATCTTGTAGCACCAAACCAAATTCTCAAAATATTGGTTTTCTGGTACTCATGATGAATCAAAACAACTTCCTGGTTCTTGATGATTTACTGCTTAATGTATTTATACACAGTTTAACTGATTTGTCTTGTACAATAGATGCACCTTGCGATAGCTCACACTGGCAAGAGCTTTCTGTCATTGAAGGTTAACTTTGGCCTCATATTCTGTCAAAACATTTAGGCTTGCATTGCACTCTTCATACTTGTTGTGGCCCAGTACTTGTGTTTGTGCCACATTCTGAGCATTCTGTAACAGATTCAGTCCAGTTGATTAGATTATCCACTTTAGAAACTCATTGCCTCTTCAGTTTCCTCCATCATCCTGCTTCTCAGGAAATATGTGTACCTCAACCATTTCTGCCCCATATCTGCAACACAATTATCAACCACTTCTCGTGCACTCCATGTTGTATCTAAAACATCATCATCATGTGCAGTTCCACTCTGCACGATGCAAAAATCACCAGCCTTGTCGTACCCTGTGTATCTGACCCAGGCTCTCCAGCCACAACACAACACCCATTGTCACCCAATGGGACAGGTACTGCTGCACTTAAATTAACCATTTTGCTATCTGCACACATAATGACTTCAGTACACCCCACACTCATTCCATCTGGAATTAAAGCCAACTTAGACACCACATTTCTACTTGATATCTATATTACTCTCCTTAACAATGACGTCATTGCCCTGTGCATGATGTGAATTCCCGGGACCTTGTGTTATGAGACCATCAACTAATTTAATCTTCCTACTAATAAGATCATCCACCCATGTGTTATGTTCTTTCCTACTCTTCACAGGAGTGACAAGTTCTGCTACATTAACGGTAGTCGGCTACTCTGCAGTAAAATATAAACTATCCACAACCCAGCTCTTCTCCCTTTCAGCTTCCTCCTTTCCCCTCCTCTCTGCCTTGTCATCTTTCTTTCCATCATTTGCATAATCAACATACTTCTCACAACCTGAGGGCCACTTTCCATTGTCCAGTCATCATGCTCTCTCTGCAACTTCTGTCAGTACTCTGGATTTTGTAATAAATTATTTCCCTCACTCTGCATCAAGTGAAAAAAAGGACACTTAACCATACTACGAGGTGCATTCAAGTTCTAAGGCCTCCGATTTTTTTTATCCGGACTGAAAAGAGATAGAAACATGCGCATTGTTTTAAAATGAGGCCGCGTTCATTGTCAATACGTCCCAGAGATGGCAGCACCGTACGGCAGATGGAATTTTACCACCAGCGGTGATAATGAGAACTGTTTTAAATACTTAAAATGGCAATGTTTTCCTTACTTGAACAGTGTGCAATCATTCATTTTCTGAATTTGCGTGGTGTGAAACCAATTGAAATTCATCGACAGTTGAAGGAGACATGTGGTGATGGAGTTACGGATGTGTTGAAAGTTTGTTCGTGGGTGCGACAGTTTAATGAAGGCAGAACGTCGTGTGACAACAAACCGAAACAACCTCGGGCTCGCACAAGCCGGTCTGACGACATGATCGAGAAAGTGGAGAGAATTGTTTTGGGGGATCGCCGAATGACTGTTGAACAGATCGCCTCCAGAGTTGGCATTTCTGTGGGTTCTGTGCACACAATCTTGCATGACGACCTGAAAATGCGAAAAGTGTCATCCAGGTGGGTGCCACGAATGCTGACGGACGACCACATGGCTGCCCGTGTGGCATGTTGCCAAGCAATGTTGACGCACAATGACAGCATGAATGGGACTTTCTTTTTGTCGGTTGCGACAATGGATGAGACGTGGATGCCATTTTTCAATCCAGAAACAAAGCGCCAGTCAGCTCAATGGAAGCACACAGATTCACCACCACCAAAAAAATTTCGGGTAACCGCCAGTGCTGAAAAAATGATGGTGTCCATGTTCTGGGACAGCGAGGGTGTAATCCTTACCCATTGCATTCCAAAGGGCACTACAGTAACAGGTGCATCCTACAAAAACGTTTTGAAGAACAAATTCCTTCCTGCACTGCAACAAAAACATCCGGGAAAGGCTGCGCGTGTGCTGTTTCACCAAGACAACGCACCCGCACATCGAGCTAACGTTACGCAACAGTTTCTTCGTGATAACAACTTTGAAGTGATTCCTCATGCTCCCTACTCACCTGACCTGGCTCCTAGTGACTTTTGGCTTTTTCCAACAATGAAAGACACACTCCGTGGCCGCACATTCACCAGCCGTGCTGCTATTGCCTCAGCGATTTTCCAGTGGTCAAAACAGACTCCTAAAGAAGCCTTCGCCGCTGCCATGGAATCATGGCATCAGCATTGTGAAAAATGTGTACGTCTGCAGGGCGACTACGTCGAGAAGTAACGTCAGTTTCATCGATTTCGGGTGAGTAGTTAATTAGAAAAAAAATCGGAGGCCTTAGAACTTGAATGCACCTTGTACTACCCCAACACTACCCAGTACTTAAAATTATTAAATTTTGAGGCATAGTCCATGTTCTGCACAAAGAAAATCAAATTATGAGAACACTTAGGAATAATAATATTATTCTTATATTATATAATTATATATTATATATATTATTATATTATATATATTACTATATATATTATATATATTACTATATATATTATATAATATAATAATAATATTATTCTTTACTATGACTTAACTACTCTCGCCTGAGAGGCTGCTCATAACTGAAATGATGATTTAACTTAGCTTCACCTCCCGAATTACTACTCATGGTTCATAACATGTACACTGCTTGACATTGAGCCACATGTTATGTTCTTGATATCCATATTACCCATATCAGCCAAGTGAAAACCAACACTTATCTTTACACTTCTGCAAAAAACATGCTTTCTGCATTCACCTGTCACCTACTTAACTTACAAGTGCAACTTAATCCCTGGAAAAACCCACCGAATTGCCATGACACTTGCAGTTGAACAAAAACAAAAGAGGAAGACTGCACTTGTGTCACAGTGAAGATATGGTAGGCATTGTTGCTCTCTCTGCTGTCATGAAATGATGTAATACAGTTTTAAAGATCCCACTTTTGACATCATTCGGAAGAGTATTTGAAGGAGATGATCACTCTTGATGTGTGCAGTTGCATTGGTGGGTTGAATGGTGGTGGTGAAGTGGCTGAAGGCCAAGTGAAAACACTGCTGACAGTAAAGAAGACTTTATTCAATCTCAGTACATCTTCATCATGGCTCAGTGAAGCAAAACTCGCCTCACTGCTGGTGAGAGGTTGCTGCTTAGGTGCCCTGTAATGCTGATAGCAGGCCCGTGGATCATCGTTGGCATCTTTAGACCATGAGCACTACAGCTATGGAGTGCTACTGCTCCATCAGTGACAGTGTCTGGAATGGCCCTCGGGTCGAGATTGCTGTGCATGGGATTCAACCTGCTGCTCCCTGGCAGGAGCTGGAGGGTGGTAGTCTCTGTGGCACTAAGTCCCAGTGGGAGACCTCAGTACTGGTGACAGCAGGTGTGGCCAGTAGTTTGGCAGAACTGTGGCACCAAGTCCAGTGAGGAACCTGGTGTTGATGGCAGCAGGCACAGCCCAGTCTCAAACCCATGGTTACAGCTGGCAATGCCCATCGTCTTGCTGTCTGGCATCATGTTAGTGTTGCTGGACTTTGGTGATGAGAAGTGCTTCTGCTTCAAAATTCAGGCTTATTTATATTGCTCCAAGGTGCATTTGTTTCACTAAAACCTGGCACCTATTCATGCCGTCCATAACAAGAGACATGCCCTAATGTGTGGTGACATCGATCTGCCCACTATCGTCAATACTGCTGTGCGATGTATTTTTCCCCTCAGCACAGCTTCGTATAGCAATTATGTGTATGTTATTCTGACCTATATGTCGCCACACAGTGACTACTGGCCTGTGGCTGCTAATGCAATACTTCACGGTGACTTTCTCGCTAGTTCTTAATGCTTTTGCTAAAAGAGTGGATACTGACACTACATCAACAATTATGAGTACCACAGACAAATTCTAAGTAAGTTACTGAATCACATTAACGGCATCTGTCAGAACATTACTTTCACAGTTGAACTCATAGAGGGTGGAGATGTTCCTTTAATATTGTAGGAAGAAGATATACAAAGATTCATGCCTATGTACAGTCAACTGTCATCATTCAGTACAGTGGTGCATAGTTGAATGTGCTTAACACTGTGGCCGCAGGGCCTGTTCAATCAATGACGACAACAACCTCCAAACTAAGCTTCAGCACATGAAAGATCTATTCCACTGAGACAGGTGCAACGAGGTTCAGATTATGTGTGTCTTTGACAAATAAAAAAAAGACACACTCAACTACAGGGTGTTTCAAAAATGACCGGTATATTTTAAACGGCAATAAAAACTAAACGAGCAGCGATAGAAATACACCGTTTGTTGCAATATGCTTGGGACAACAGTACGTTTTCAGGCAGACAAACTTTCGAAATTACAGTAGTTACAATTTTCGACAACAGATGGCGCTGCGGTCTGGGAAAGTCTATAGTACGATATTTTCCACATATCCACCATGCGTAGCAATAATATGGCGTAGTCTCTGAATGAAATTACCCGAAACCTTTGACAACGTGTCTGGCGGAATGGCTTCACATGCAGATGAGATGTACTGCTTCAGCTGTTCAATTGTTTCTGGATTCTGGCGGTACACCTGGTCTTTCAAGTGTCCCCAGAGAAAGAAGTCACAGGGGTTCATGTCTGGCGAATAGGGAGGCCAATCCACGCCGCCTCCTGTATGTTTCGGATAGCCCAAAGCAATCACACGATCATCGAAATATTCATTCAGAAAATTAAAGACGTCGGCCGTGCGATGTGGCCGGGCACCATCTTGCATAAACCACGAGGTGTTCGCAGTGTCGTCTAACGCAGCTTGTACCGCCACAAATTCACGAAGAATGTCCAGATAGCGTGATGCAGTAATCGCTTCGGATCTGAAAAATGGGCCAATGATTCCTTTGGAAGAAATGGCGGCCCAGACCAGTACTTTTTGAGGATGCAGGGACGATGGGACTGCAACATGGGGCTTTTCGGTTCCCCATATGTGCCAGTTCTGTTTATTGATGAAGCCGTCCAGGTAAAAATAAGCTTCGCCAGTAAACCAAATGCTGCCCACATGCATATCGCCGTCATCAATCCTGTGCACTATATCGTTAGCGAATGTCTCTCGTGCAGCAATGGTAGCGGCACTGAGCGGTTGCCACGTTTGAATTTTGTATGGATAGAGGTGTAAACTCTGGCGCATGAGACGATACGTGGACGTTGGCGTCATTTGGACCGCAGCTGCAACATGGCGAACGGAAACCCGAGGCCGCTGTTGGATCACCTGCTGCACTAGCTGCGCGTTGCCCTCTGTGGTTGCCGTACGCAGTGCCCTACCTTTCCAGCACGTTCATCCGTCATGTTTCCAGTCCGTTGAAATTTTTCAAAGAGACCCTTTATTGTATCGCTTTTCGGTCCTTTGGTTACATTAAACCTCCGTTGAAAACTTCGTCTTGTTGCAACAACACTGTGTTCTAGGCGGTGGAATTCCAACACCAGAAAAATCCTCTGTTCTAAGGAATAAACCATGTTGTCTACAGCACACTTGCACGTTGTGAACAGCACACGCTTACAGCAGAAAGACGACGTACAGAATGGCGCACCCACAGACTGCGTTGTCTTCTATATCTTTCACATCACTTGCACCGCCATCTGTTGTTGAAAATTATAACTACTGTAATTTCGAAAGTTTGTCTGCCTGAAAATGTACTGTTGTCCCAAGCATATTGCAACAAACGGTGTATTTCTATCGCTGCTCATTTAGTTTTTATTGCCGTTTCAAATATATCGGTCATTTTTGAAACACCCTGTACAAAGATGTGTAAGGAGAGCAGGGAAGTCATTATGTTCTATATGTAGGTCTATTCTCACTACAAAAGAAACTGCTGTACCCCATACTGTGAAAAAATAATATATTTCTCCAATTTTATTTATGTTTTACCTTTGCTGTGTGTATAATCCTTGTGAGTAGGCTTAATAAGTTTTTAAGGGAATCAGAAAATACAATAATATTTATGAAAATCTGTCAGCAAGAACCAGACATATGACTGAAATGAGCTTTAAAACCCAACATAGTACACGACAGTAAACAAACTATTAGCATTAAAGAACTGTATCTGATTGCTGACTTTGAGAATTTTCTGGATACTGAGTATTCTACCCCTTTGTAATTCAAACACTTACTGACTCTGCACTGTCTTTGAAACAGAAGAAGCATGCCAACATTTGCTTTTACCTTTCCTCTTCATGTGGTGACTCTTTATTTACTGAGCTTGCCATAACACCGATTTCTCTGGTCACAAGAAATTGAACATTGACCATCCTGTACAATCTTAACCATTTATTGGTGTTACACTATTTTACAGATTATATCACCTTGTAGATCTCTGAGTATTATGGGTATGTTCAAGATGTCAGATAGTCTCTGTGATGGTTGAGAAGTTCTCTCTCTCATACTGGGAAAAACTTGACCTGTTGGTGTCACATGAGATAGCTCATTACCTGATGAGCAGATCGCAGGAGCTGACTCAGAAATGAAACAATCCTCAAGATTTGTGTACTGAATAATTATTGTATTGTTGCTGTTATCAGCAACCAGAAAGAATCCCAGAATGAATTACAGAGAATCACCTGGTTTGATCAACAAAGTACCAAACTTATGCTTCATTGTTTTACTAAAATTTTCTGTCTCTAGTAACATGCTGTGCTGTAAGATCCAATAAGAAAACATTGCTATGGACGCAGTATTTTGCACGTTTTATTCTAAATTCAGAGCAGGACTGAGACACTACCTGAATTTACAACAGCATTCACCACTTTACAAAAGTTCCATTGATGTCTCTGCATTTCACTGTGACCTCTCCTGATAGAACAAGGCTTCACTTATAATATGGAATGTACTTTTTGAGACCACTTTATACAGATGGATGAATTTTCATGAGTTAGATCTCAGTAAATGTCACACTTTCCCTATTGATTTTAACTAATGGCCATCCACGCAAAAGACACTGTTTCCTTAATAAGAGATAATATGTTTCTCTTACCTGATTCTAATATTTGGGGATGGAATATGATACTCTTTTTAAAGATATGTATACACTTGCGAACCAAGTGGTTCATGTTTTGCACAAAAGTGTGCATGTTGCTCGTGAGCAGCACAGGAGCATTCACCTGCTGTTGGTTTTTCTGTTGAGCACAAAGTGATGCTCTAGCTCAGTGGTACCATCACTTTTGTCTGTGTGCTTATGGGTATTGTAGTCATACAATGCTTAGGCAAGGCTCTCCACATTAACTGCTGAGATGAACCACATTAACTGCTCAGATGAACGCTGCTTGCAAGTGTGTACCCACTTTAAGAAATTATTACACATTACACTTCATATTCTACTAACTTCCACCATGTTCAAAAACAATATAGTGTCCCCCAAAGCCAGAAAATATTTAAAGGGATTTTGTTTTGGAGCTCTAATTATTAGACAAGTATTGATTTTCATCATATCTTTTGTGTTTTGAAACCTTCTTCAATGTATAGGTGCATAGTAATATTAATATTATTATTAGTAATAATAATAATAATAATAATAATAATAATAATAATAATAATAATAATAATAATAATTGACAGCAAGAAACAAGACAAAAGCTATAAATACTTATGCTATACCAATATTGACCTACTCATTTGGAGTAGTGAAATGGAGTAACACAGACCTAGAAGCACTAAATACACTTACACGTTCACAATGCCACAAATATAGAATACATCACTTACATTCAGCAACAGAAAGATTCACATTAAGCAGGAAGGAAGGAGGAAGGGGATTCATCGACATAAAAAACCTACATTATGAACAGGTAGACAATTTAAGAAAATTCTTTCTAGAACGCGCCGAAACTAGCAAAATACACAAAGTGATCACTCATATAAATACATCGGCTACACCACTGCAATTTCATAACCACTTCTACAACCCTTTAGATCACATATCATCAATAGATACGAAGAAAGTAAATTGGAAGGGGAAGGCACTACATGGCAAGCACCCGTATCATCTAACACAGCCACACATCGATCAAGACGCATCCAACACATGGCTAAGAAAAGGCAATATATACAGTGAGATGGAAGGATTCATGATTGCAATACAAGATCAAACAATAAACACCAGATATTACAGCAAGCATATTATTAAAGATCCCAATACCACAACAGATAAATGCAGACTTTGCAAACAACAAATAGAAACAGTAGATCACATCACAAGCGGATGTACAATACTAGCAAATACAGAATACCCCAGAAGACATGACAATGTAGCAAAAATAATACATCAACAGCTTGCCTTACAACATAAACTTATAAAACAACACGTTCCCACACACAAGTATGCACCACAAAATGTACTGGAGAATGATGAATACAAATTATACTGGAACAGAACCATTATAACAGATAAAACAACACCACGTAACAAACCTGACATCATACTCACCAATAAAACTACTAATCGAAATATCCATACCCAATACAACAAATATACAAAAGAAAACAGGAGAAAAAATTGAAAAATACATCCAACTGGCTGAGGAAGTCAAGGACATGTGGCATCAGGATAAAGTTGACATTATACCAATTATACTATCAACTACAGGAGTCATACCACACAATATCCACCAGTACATCAATGCAATACAGCTACATCCAAACTTATATATACAACTACAGAAATCTGTAATTATTGATACATGTTCAATTACCCGAAAGTTCCTAAATGCAATATAACATATACCGTACAGTTAAAAGGAAGTGACGCTTGATCAAGGTCCGCGTCACTTTCCATTTTTAACCAGACTTAACGTCTGAGAAAGTAAAGAAATAATAATAATATAAAAGTCCTTAAAATTATTCATTATTACTGCTATTATTAATCAGTAAAGCATCCTTACATTAATTTTATTGATCAAACTCATTCTGTATTTAGAGTGTTTTCATTTCATAATGTAGAAAATACCAAATACAGCATAATTCTTGCTTAATTGAGTAATTACTTTTAATTTTTGTTAGGCACAATCAGTATATTGGCTGCAAAAAGAGTTAGAGGAACAGTGGGTATAGAAGAAATTCGAGATGCTGTTGTAGATGCAAGACACAATGCACTTGTTAATGAAGTATTCAATGCAGAGTTCTTTTTTGGTAGAGCTGAGAAAGTAAGTGTCAATGTGTATGCTTCATTTTTCTCCTAATATTTGTATGGGAATACTTATTAAACTAATTGTTTTGGAAAATTTGTGTCCAATCGCAGTGTCATGAGTGATATTCTGTAACAAGTATTAAGCAAAGGAATAATATTATCATTGATTTCTTCTTATAAAGCTAGACAAAAGATGGGGGAAAAGGAAAATCTAATATCGTAACAGTGATTGCAAAGAGTTGAATGTTACTTAGGCCTCTGAATTCAGACAAATATTAAGATACACACATCATAAAAAGTTTTTCATCACTCCGGTTCCCAGAACTCCTGAAGATAGTCATTGACTGTGGATATTGTATCAGAGGCACAGTCCGTTTGACTGTTCAGAGATGTCACTAAAGACACCCAAAGATGTAAACAACCATGCATGAGCAGTGCCTATTAGACGGAGGGGGTCCAACAGCCGATCAGTTCCAATTATTCCACCAGGAAGGAGGTACAAGGCTCTTGTTGTCTGCAGTTCAACCATGCCTAGACGATCAATACTGCGGTTCGATCATGTCTGCATTGTTAGTTTTTGCCAGGAAGGGCTCTCAATGAGGGAAGTGTACAGGTGTCTCAGAGCAATGTTGCTCAGGCATGGAGGAGGTACAGAGAGACAGGAAATGTTGATGACATGCCTCGCTCAGGCTGCACAAGGGCTACTACTGCAGTGGATGACCACTACCTACAGATTATGGCTTGGACAAACCCTGAGAGCAAGGACACCATGTTGAATAATTCCTTTTGTGAAGCCACAAGACGTCATGTTACGACTCATACTGTACACAATAGGCTGCATAATGTGCAACTTCACTCCCAATGTCCATGGCAAGGTCCATCTTTGCAACCACGACACCATGCAGCATGCCAAATGGGCCACTCAGGATTGGCATCATGTTCTCTTCACTGATGAGTGTTACATATTCCTTCAACCAGACAATCATCGGAGACGTGTTTGGAGGCAACCCGGTCAGGCTGAATGCCTTAGATACACTGTCCAGTGAGTGCAGCAAGGTGGAGGTTCCCTGCTGTTTCAGGGGGGCACTATGTGGGGCCGATGTACACCGCTGGTCGTCATGGAAGGCGCTGTAATGACTGTACAATACGTGACTGCCATCCTCCAACCGATAGTGCAACCATATCGGCAGCATATTGGTGAGGCATTCATCTTCATGGATGACAATTCGTGCCCCATCACGCACATCTTGTGAATGATTTCATTCAGGATAATGACATCACTCAACTAGAGTGGCCAGCATTTCTCCAGACATGAGACCTATCGAACATGTCTGTGATAGATCGAAAAGGGCTGTTTATGGATGACATGACCCACCAAACACTCTGAGGGATCTATGCTGAACCGCCATTGAGGAGTGGGACAATCTAGACCAACAGTGGCTTGATGAACTTGTGGATAGTATGCTACGATGAATACAGGCATGCATCAATGCAAGAGAATGTGGCTCTGAGCACTATGGGACTTAACATCTGAGTTCATCAGTCCCCTAGAACTTAGAACTACTTAAACCTAACTAACCTAAGAACAGCACACACATCCATGCCTGAGACAGGATTCGAACCTGCGACCATAGCAGTCTCGCGGTTCCAGACTGAAGCACCTAGAACCGTTCGGCCACACCGGCCGGCTGCAAAAGAATGTGCTACTGGGTATTAGAAATACTGGTGTGTACAACCTCTGGACTACAACCTCTGAAGGAGTCACTGTATGGTGGTAGAATGTGCAATGTGTGATTTTCATGAGCAATAAAAAGGGCAGGAATGATGTTTATGTTGATATCTATTCCAATTTTCTGAACAATTTCCGGAACTCCTGGAACTGAGGTAATGCAAAATTTTTTTTGATGTGTGTATATAAGAAAAACACATTGTAGATAGGTCTTTCCTTTAATTGCACACAACAAATTAAATATGTCATAATAGTAAATAAATTACAAATTGTTGAATCTTTCTAAGAAAATAATAAAGAAAACCCTGTATCTTATTTTTTTGGCAGTAACTGTACATTGGTTTTAGCATATATAATGAAGAACAGATTTTGTGTGTTCCTTGTAAATTATCAGTAGTGCATAGATTTCTATCTAGAAATAAAATGTTTATGATTAAGAGTTGATGAAATATTCCTTTGCAATTGTAACTTGGACACACAACATAACCAAGAATGTTAGCACAAGTTTATTAGGCCATGACATGTATGCCAACCACCATAACATACACTGAACACTGTAAGATAAGGCAGATATATGCAAGCAGTAATAACATGATAATTGAGTGTGAGATTGAGTGTGAGCATAGCGAGGCAGTTTTTAAATAGGCACTCACCCATGGTGGACTCTATTGGAAGTTCAATGTATTGCTCTTTTGCAGCGCACTCTCGCAGTTGACAACACACTGCTAATGTGTACAGCTTTCAAATGTGCACGCGTTACTTCATTGCACTTCCCTTGGGGAACAGGTGAGATATGCGAGATGTCCATGGCGATTTCCTCCTTGAGGTTCTGACTGAGATGACGTGCTGATACTGAGGCATTTTGTCAAAAGTAGTTGGGGTGCGGGCAGTGTTGTGTTTCGCCTTATCATGTCATGCTATATGGTAGGAGGATGTGTGATATCAGCATGAGCTCCATGTCCACATCAGGTCCAGGGCCTGGTTGTGGTGGTGGTGCTCTGCAGTAGGTGACTGAGGTGGAGGAGATGGCTCTGGTGTGGAAGGCAGCTGCATTGGTATTGGTAGTGATATTGGAGAAGCTGTACTAGTTTCATCCACCAGTGATGGGGGACCTCAGCCACATCAGGTGATCCATCAAGTGACAGAGATTGGCACTGTGACATCAGTGTCCCAGCTGGGGTTGTCTGGTTATCCATATCTGGTTGCAGTGATGTGCACAGAGGTCCTCCTCTGCATGGACGTTGCAGAAGGTGACCACAGGTTGGTTGGTTGGTTGTTTTGGGGAAGGAGACCAGACAGCGAGGTCATCGGTCTCATTGGATTAGGGAAGGACGGGGAAGGATGTCGGCCGTGCCCTTTGAAAGGAACCATCCCGGCATTTGCCTGGAGCGATTTAGGGAAATCACGGAAAACCTAAATCAGGATGGCCGGGTGGCCACAGCATCAGGAGATGGCGGCAGGAATCCATTTTGGGCGATGACCACATCTGCATGCCCAGACACCCACCCTGGGCTGAGAACAGGATGATGGCTGCTCAGGTTAGCGTCCCTGGCCAGGCTGCAGGAGATGCTGGAGTGTTCAGGGGTGACACCCGTGGAGCAGGTTGGTGGTGCTATCGTCGTTGAACAGCATGAACCAGTAGGAAGACAGAAACTGATCCGAGGCAACGTCAGGTGGCTACCGAGGCACATACTTTTCCATTTGCATTTTGAATGCTCGAACTATGTGTTTTGGCCTCAGCGTTGCACTGCAGGTGGAGGGGTGGGGCGAAAAGGTGGCACATCTCGCAGGCATTGCAGGAGGAGGCAAACTCGTGCGACACAGACTTAGGAATGTTGTCAGAGACCAACATTGCCAGAAGACCTTGATGAAAAAAATTTTTGACAGGTTTGCGATAGTGACAGAGGCGGAAGTTGAGTGGCAGTGAACAACATATGGGAACCAAGAATATGTATCAATTACTATTACCCAGTATGCATTAAGGAAAGGGTGGGCAAAACTGATGTGGTGACAATGCCAGGCCTGCAAAGGTTGCAGCCATGGAGACAACGTTGCCCTCGGGGCAGCTTCCTGGAGTGCACATTGAGAACATTCCATAACCAAATGAGTGAGTGATGCCGCTGCCCAAACGAGGCCACAAAACATGATGGTGGGCTAATGCCTTGGCGCATGACTCCTCCCCAGTGATCAGTGTCCAGCAATTGCAGGATCTCCGAATGGAGTGCCGAGGGAATAACTATTTGAGGAGCCGAATAATCCATATCAAGGAGTAGAAAATCATCAATGACAGAGAAATAATGCTGAAACACATATTAGTTATGGAGGGTGTTGGATCCCCATGATGGAGACTCCTCAGGCCAGCCATGTTGCATGCAACGTATCACTTTCCATAAAGTGGGAATTAGTAGCACTAGCCTGCACTGTTCGAGTATGATTGGAAAAACATCAACAATTTGTTGAGTGCATTCATCAATATGGAAACAGAGTAACTCCTCCTGATCAAGAACTGAGTCTGGACTGGTTGGGAGACGGGAAAGTGCATCACCGTTCTCATGTTTAGCTGTGGGGCGGAAGCGAATTTCATAGTTGTACTAAGAGAGGAACAGTGCCCAATGTTGAAGGCTCTGCACTGCTTTGTCTGTCAATGACACGAAGGGTTGAACAGCAAAACGATGGCTTGTGAGATGGAATTTTACACTGTACAGGAAAACATGAAACTTCTTTAATACATAAATAATGGCAAGTGATTCTTTTTCTATTTGTAAATATCTAGTCTAAGCCGAATGAAGCGTCTTCAACAAGATGCAATAGGCTGTTTGGAGTCACCAGGACACTTATGAGCCAACACTATCCCCGTTCCATGGTGGGACGCCACTGTTACTAACACTGGATGTTGACTCAATTGGTAAGCTATGAGGCAAGGTGCAGATTCTAACAAAGACTTCAGTTTGGAAAACACTATTTCACATGCTTTCAACCAGTGGAGAGATGTCCCCTTATGCAGCAAGGCATGTACCAGTTGTGCAACCAATGCTGCCTGCAGCAAAAACTGATAATAATAAGCAATCTTACCTAAAAAAAGAACCTGGAGCTCTTTGACCAATGCAGAACGTGGAAGACCCACAACAGTGTAGACATTCTGATAAAGCCATTTGATACCAGCACTAGAGACCTTGAACCCAGGATAAACAGTAGAAGGTGAAAGAAGCTGCACTTTTCCAAATTGCATTTTAACCCGGCAGCCTGTAACACTAAAAAGAGCATACATAAGCAGCAGAGGAACCAGAGACCACAGTATTATCAAGATAGTTGGCACAGCTTAGGGACACAGACCTCGTGAGTTGTTTGAGAAACTGTTGAAAAACCACTGGGCCACTGGCCATGCCAAATGGTAACTGCAAGTACTGATACAAGCCAAAAGGCATGTTATTGACCTAGAACCATTGAGAGTCAACATCATTGGGAAGATGCAAATATGCATTGGACAAGTCAATCTTGGGAAAATACTGACCACCAGTGAATTTAGCAGATGTTCATCACAGCACGGCAAGGGATATGTGTCAGTGATAGACTGGGCATGGACAGAAACTTTGAAATCATCGCAAAGGCTTAACCGTACTGACGGCCTCTTCACGATGATTAAGGGGTAGCCCATTCACTGGATGCGATTGATTGGACAACCTCAGGGGCTGTGAGGCAGTCAAGCTCTGCCTTGACTTGGTTACAGAGCACCATTGGCATCGGGCGAGCCAAAAAGAAAAGGGTTTGGCCGAAGGTTTCATGGTGATGTGGGCTGTAAAATTATTGGCACAACCCAAGCTAGCAGAAAACACGTTGGAAAATTCAGGGCATAAAGAGTCGAGTTGTGTATAACGCACTTGATCAGAGATGACGTTAACTTCATTGGAAATAGTAAACCCAAAAAGGTTAAAGAACCAAATAAATTTTTGGTGCATGCATTGTTCACCACCACAAAAATCAGTTGATGAACCACCAATTTATGTCTAACTGGGGCTGAGAAACTATCCAGTATCAGAGTGCTCCGTTTATTGTAGGCGACTAATGTAAATGGCACTGGTGCAAAAGGGAGAGAACCAAAGTCCATGTAAATTTGAAAGTTGAATAGTGACACAGCAGCCACAATGTCGACTTGGATGTGCAAAATCTTCTGATGAATCTTGACATCAATGAAAAACTAATTGTATGCAACGGAGATTGCCGTTATACAATTGACATTCGTATCGGTGTCTGCAATAGGCTACTGGAATTTTTTGTTACAAACAGGAGCAGTGTGGCCTGTTTTGTTGCACTTGCTGCCACTGTATCATCTTCCTGTGAACCACCTGACAAATGGTGGGGGTAAGCGGGTTGAACTTCTACAATTTCACATCACAATTTGAGTACCTGCAGCCCTTGTAGCCTCAAACGATTGTGCAATAGTCAGAAAGTCGGAGAGGGAGGGGTGAAATTTGAAAGTTGAGTGATGACATGGCAGCAGCAATGTCAACTTGCATGTGCAAAATCTTCTGATGAACCTTGACATCAATAAAAAACTAATTGTATGCACTCACAAACCTCACGATCAGGGCCAACCGAATCATTGCATCATTAAACGTTCGATCAGCATATGACTCCTTATATATATCAGTGACACAGTGACAATGATGGCTTAAATCATGGGGCGCAGTGCCCAAGTCTTACAGGAATGTTCTGGTTTTGTGTGACACCGATAGAACTCAACTCGAGCGGCAATGACATGCGTCTGTTTACAGTAGTATTTCAAAAGAATGTCGCACATGTTATAAAAGAGAGTGAAGATAGATCTACAGGGGGGGGGGGGGGGGGGCAGTTGGCAAAGGAGTCGATACATATGAGGTGATAATCAAGACAGAAAGAAAGCACAGCATAAGGTAACATCAATCAAACCAGATGCATGAAAATGCTGCTGCAACCATTTTTTGTAGGGTTCCCATTCTTTGACAGACTCAACATAAGCTGGAAATGGTGGGGGATAAGCGACTGGTGTAGCGACTGACAAAACAGGAGGTGCAAGGGGTGATGCAGCAGGTGGCCTAGATTGAAGCAGACATTAACTGGTCCAAACAGAGGCAAGTGTTTACAATACCTGGGTGTGATGTGTAGCACTGTGGCAAATGCCTTCTGCTGCTGACTGAGATGCTGCAATGCTGCAGTAAGAACCCCTTGCTGATCAACCAGCGGGTGTAAAAACTCATCCGTAACACCGTCATACATTGTAGATGCACCAGAGGATCAACCAGAGATTGAAAACCATGTGAAGAACAATCCCACACTCATCACTTGTGTTGTAACTCGGACACACAACACAACCGAGAATGTTAGTACACCTTTATTAGGAAGTAAACTCCTTGATTAACTGAAGTCAAGTTTAATAGTTGTATTGCCTGTTAATAAGTGAGCTAAATTTCACAGGCTTTCATCCACAATCGATCACAGGTAGTTTTTTATCATCTTTAATTTGTTGCAGCTGCTTTCACAAGACACTGTAGTCATTAACATTGTTATAAATATCATCAGTGATAATTTGGTGTTTGGGTAAGCATCTCTGAGGCCATACTTTGAAAAATTGTTTGAAATATCTAAATGAGAAGCCGTGCGGATGCTATTCATTGTCTTCTTTACTTGGAACTTGAAAGCAGCTATTTCATTCCCTTAACTACCTCCACTGCATCAATGCTTCTGCTCAAAAATCAACTTCAGTTAAGATATAGATCTTTCATTTAAGGTGATTAGTATCAGAAAATTAAAGTCAGATGAAGTGATGTGATATGCGTGAGATGTGTTCTCCATTTCCATTACTATTCTATCAAATACTCCAAAGCCTTCTAGATTAAAAAGTCTTGCTCTAGCCTCAGTCAGCAGAAGCCTTTGGTCAAATACTATATTTGATTCAACACCTGCTCATCACCTTTAAGATCCGTCAGTGTCATAGCAAAGTAACTGCAAGAACTCCATTGCTGAACATGAGTGAGTTGTGAGTCAAGCACACCGTTGCCACATACAATATGTTACCAGTAAACATCACCTGGTAGTGGTTATTTCTGTATGATGCTACTTGGACGACATGACACTGTTACAGTAACATGTGTTCACAGATGTGGGCAGGGACAAAGATTACTTCTCATATTCAGAAGATAGGAACACGAGAGGCAGAAGAGTGCATCTCTCCTGGATAATTCTTAAACTGTCTTTTTCTTTTACGGACAGTTTCAGCGCTGCCTCTGTGCATGAGCCCTAGATAGGGGCCTATCACACCATGCTCTTGGTAACACCTCTGTGCATATGCTGTTAAATTTTGAGAAGAAGCTGTTACTTTGCGAAAAAAATTGCTGCTTCCTCAGTTTTACATACAGCTGCTGCTTATTTCATAAGGAAAGTTTAATATTTATGTGACTGCATTGGTAATTTTTAAAGAAAATAGTTACATACATCTACAAATACAAAGTCCTAGTTATGGTATATTACTACTTTTCATGCAGCTATATAATAACTACTGCTACTTACAATGTATAAGGTGCGTCAAATGAAAACAAGACAGATGAAAAAAAGTGATCAAACAGTTCATTAGTTCAAAATTAAGTACCATAACAGTTAATACATTTATTCCACTTGGAGACAAGATGGTCAATACCTCCATGGCAAAATGTTTATGGGTGCCTACAGTACCATGATAGTATCCAGGCACCCACCTTTTCCTCCAAAGCAAATCAGTGGTCACAAATGTCTTTCTCTAGAACTCCAAAAATGTGGAAATCACATAGGGGCTTTATGGAGAATGTGTAAGGGCTTCCCAGCAAAACGTTTGCAGTGTAATCAAAACAACAGGCATACCTGCTCTGGTAAAGTCACAATGATCTTCTTCTTTGACTGCAAGTGCTCAGTGCTCATTAACTTTCTGGAACATGGCACCACAGTTAAAACACAGCAGTACATTGACACGTCTCAATAAGTGCACCATCAAGCCCACATCCTCAGAAATGGCATCATTATGTTGCGGAATAATGCCCACCTGTATGTTGGCAAGTTTGTTTCAGCTATGCAGCAGAAGTTTTGGTGGAAATCCCTTACCCATTCTCCACACCGTCTCAATCTCTCTCCTTGCAATTTCTTTATTTTTGGAGCCCCGAATAAAGACATTCATGGCCATCAATTTGATTCAGAAGGAGAAATGCACACCTAGGTACAATCATGGTTCCATAGGCAACCACTAACATTTTTCCATGAAGGCACTGACCCTCTTGCCTATCAGTGGGATAAATGTATTAACCATTAACAGTTATGACAATTGCTTTTGAAATAATAAAAGTTTACTTACTTTTTTTATCTGTTTGACTTCCATTTGACTCCCCCTTATAAGTAAGTACCTTTCATCTAGGAACTATTTCATTAACTATAATTTGATTTTGTTAACTCGGATTTGCTGTGTGTATTTGTGAAGGACAATGCAGAGCATAACATTATAAATTGAGACATTCATAATTACTGTAAACAAACCAGACATGATTAGAATGTGATGCTAAGTGATAAAAGAGCTATCGATCAAAATTCACTTGCTGGTTGAAGATATTCCCCTAACAGGTTGCAAAATGATAAAAAGAAAATCCATAGAAATCTTTCTGCAGCAAAAGTAAAACGATTTTTGATTAAGAGATGTTTATACTCACTTAAAAAATTGCGATACACCATTATCTGTGGTATAATATTTTGTATACATCCAGATCCACTGTATTAGTGATAGTATATATTTATATAAAGATATCAAATGGCTCTGAGCACTATGGGACTTAACTGCTGTGGTCATCAGTCCCCTAGAACTTAGAACTACTTAAACCTAACTGACCTAAGGACATCACACACATCCATGCCCGAGGCAGGATTCGAACCTGCGACCGTAGCGGTCACGCGGTTCCAGACTGAAGCGCCTTTAACCGCACGGCCACACCGGCCGGCTTAAAGATATCCAAACTACATGTGTCTGTTGCACTGTTGTGTATATACATCTACACCTGTCCTCTGAAAACTACTGTGAAATGCATGGCAGGTGGTATGTATATACAAAGAAAATCCAGAAAAATAAAGGCCATTCAGTTATACAAAATGAAAATGACAATAGTTATTGGACAAAGTCATGTGGACGTAATAAAATTCTAATCAAGCAACTGGAGTGGATTGGATTTTCATTAATTGAACAATGATTGCAGCATCACCACTCTCCAAATATGGAAAAACGAAATAACAATTCTGTTACATACTTTCCTTTGCTTTTCTACATAATCACCTCCTACATTTAAACAGTTGTTGTATCTGGTCATGCGCTTCAGAATTCCCATGTTGCACTCTTCTCCTGCCAGTTCAGCAAGTGGACACTGCATTCTCCAACTCTTGATCTGTGAAAACTACAATGAGCTTTGCAAAATAGGAGGCAAAGGATGCTTTCTTGAGGAAATGTGAATTTCACCTTAACAGTGCTTGCCCTTGCACTGCTGTTGCAAGTCAAGAATTTCTGGATCAATTTGGGTGGGGAATTTGTGATCATCCACCCTATAGTCTTGACTTGTTCCTTGTGATTTCCACCATTTTCTTAAGCTGAAAGAGTTTCTGGTAGGTAAACATTTTGGAATCAGTGAAGAACTGGTGAATGCAGTGACCACCTGGCTTAATGAACTGGTAGCAGAAGAGTATAACATAGAAATTCTGAAGCTCATGAGCAGATATGACAAATTTTTAAATGTTGGATGTGATTATGTAGAGAAGTGAAGGAAGCTTCATGTATGTAATAGAATTTTTTTCAATAAATATAGTGTATTTCATTAGTATAACTATACCATCTTTTCTTTCTGGATGACCTCAATATTTTATTACATACTGTAGTATGATTATATTAAGGTGAATGTATAAAAAAAACTGAATATGTTAAAGGCTTTAAATTATTTGGGGAAAATAAAAATTAATAGTATTGTAACATCAAAATTGTATCATCATATTTAGCAGACTTAGCTGTAGGAAAAGCAGCTTGACATAGCTGATAAAGTGAAGATTAAATTATGTTAGAATGCAAAATAATTTAGTATCATTAAACTTATGATACTTGTTATTGATTTGTCTTGTGCTTTGTTCCACTGAGCACTAAATATTAGCCATTGGTATTGTTCAGAATATGCTGTTATTTAGCACACTTTTTTGGGCCTTTGGACTGTCTATATTTGATTAATTAGTGCTGGAATGTGTCATGAAGCAGCCCATCACAGGCCCTGCTTGAAAATCTTTCTCATATAAGAAAGATAACTGTTGGTGCTCACACTGATGCCCAAAGCCTGGATGTGGTGCCCACATAGCTTAAGAGAGATGGGTCCTGCTCCTTCATCACTCCTCTCCCCATAGCAATTTACACATGGCTGAAATGCTTCATCTCCCTCTGGGATCAGCTAAGTTAAAGTGTATGCATAATATTATGTCACCACTGATCAGCCATTTAGTTAACAGTTTCTGCATTTGGTTTCACTGTTGTGTGCATTCCCAAATGCTATCTGATACACAACAATTGATATCACAGGAAGGCTTGCGTTTTTTAAAATCAGCTCCCTGAATTGCTAGAGCTCACAAGTGTGTCATATTTATTCTTACCAAATTATTCATAGTTGTTGCCCCGTACCCCTTTCCTGCTCAACATTTTATATGTAACCTGTAAATGAAACACGCATACATAATAAACACATAATTCACTGTGTCCACGGGTGGCACACTACAATCCACAAGCAAGTCTGTGATGTTGAAGCTGACTGCAATACAGCTACAACTGGAACATACAAGCAGCTATTCTATGGACCTGCTCTGTACCTTGATATTAAATCCATTTTAATGTTGACAATAATTGGTGTACTTTGTGGTCAGAACTAGGTTAATGCTGCAGTTGTGTGTGGGTATGTGGACGATGTAGTATAATGTCATTGGAAAACATCCCTTCGTGTGATATCATTTCCTATCAAACACTGATGTGCTTGGAAATGATATGGTACAATTATGCCAGAACTAGTATGTTTGTTGCCACAGTTAAGCCACTATGTTGCAGATGCTGGAGAGAATACAATCTTTTTGATACTGAAGCTACCAGAGATAAAATACAGGAAGCAAAAGCTGATTTACAACTTGTACAGAACCAACTGTAGTTTTAAGAATCAAAGAACATGAAAAGGAGACAGTAACTGAGAAATGAGTGGGTTGGTGCTATAGCCTATACTCCACCTTTTCAGTCTGTGGACTGAGGAAGTAGTAAAGAAAACTAAGGAAAAATTTGGAATTGGAGTTAAGTTCAAGCACAAAAAATTAAAACCTTTAAGGTTTGGTGATGACACTGTAATTCTGTCATACATGGCAAATGACTTGTAACATTAGTTGAAAGTAATGGATAGTATCTTGAAAAGAGGCTGTAAGATGAAAAAAAGTGGCACAAGGGCACCGGAGTGTTTTGGAATTAAATTACATAAGGGCTGAATGAATTAGATTAAGAAATTCGTTGTTGAAAGCAGTAGAAAAGTATTGTTATTTGGTCATAAAAATAACTGACAATATCAGAAGCAAAGAGGATACAAATGTAAACTGGCAGTAGCAAAACAATATTTCCTGAAAGACAAAAATATTGTAACATCAGAAATAGATTTTTCAGAAAATATTTTTATGGCATGTAGCTTTCTGTGGAAATGAAATAGGCACAATAAACAGTGCAGACAAGAAGAGAACAAAAGCTTGTGGAAAGTGGTGCTATAGAAGAATGCTGAATATTAGATGGGTAGATTGAGTAACTAATTTAACAGTCACTTTTGGGACAATAGCATTTATTGAATACAAATAAACTTTTTGTAACAACAGATTGAAAATCTGTTTGCATCACCAACTCAAGCTTTTTGTCAAACCTCTCCTTAAGGTGATAGGAGAGATGTCAATAACTGCTGACCTGTTTCACTGCTGACATCATTTTCCAAAATTTTTGAGAACGTGATGTATTGTAAAATAGAATCTCACTTGAGCAACAATAATATCCTCTGGAAATCACAGTTTGGAATTCAGAAGAATTGCTCCACTAGAATGCCATTTACATGTTCAGCCACCAAATTTTACAAGCATTAAATAATAAAATAGCACCAGTTGGTATTTTCTGCAGTCTGTATAATGCATTTGACTGTGTGAATCACAGTATTCTCCTATAACAAGGAAAACAATCAATTTTTGACAATGTAATTGGATAAATAAAAAATCTACTCACCAAGCGGCGACAGAGTATGCAGATAAAAGAAGGTTATAATCACGCAAGCTTTCGGAGCCAGTGGCTCCTTCTGGCAGAAGGATTGAAGGGTAGGAAGAGGGGTGAAGGAAAAGGACTGATGAGGTCTAGGAAAAGGGGTAGATTTTTGAAAAGTCACCCAGAACTGTGAGTCAGCGGAGACTTACTGGACAGGATGAGAATGAAAGACTGATTGCTGGGGACTGATTCAGTCTAGTAAGTCTCCCCTGACCTACGATTCTGGGTGATTTTTCAAAAATCTATCCCTTTTCCTAGACCTCTCCAGCCCTTTTCCTTCACCCCTCTTCCTACCCCTTTGATCCTTCTGCCAGAAGAAGCAGCCACTAACTCCAAAAGTTTGCATAATAAAGCTTTTTTGGCATACATCACACCTGAAACAATGACCTGCTCATTTTTGGTTTAACCATTGCAAAATACCAGCATCTGATTCAACAGTTGTAGAGCTCTTTGTGCCTTTTTCATGCAGACGATCCAGAACTAGAATAATATTTTCTGACAAACTCCTATATTTTCTGCTTATCCTTTTTAATGTTCCAAACAATCTGCATTCAGTACCAAATCAGCACTTAGTTTTGCAGCAGCTTCCCCCTTCTCAAATCTTTCAGTTAATTCTAATTTTTGTTTTAATGTCAACATGTCTCTTTTGCTTATCCATCTCTTTTACAAATCTCTTTTAACTTGCTTAATCAACAGTTACATGCCGATTAACATCAGGAAACTGAATTTGTTTTTGATTTACACAGAACAAGCTGGGTGGTAGCAATGTGGATGTTACTCTGTTGTCACCTGGCAGTCATTCAAATGATGGAAATGGCACTTATTTTCCCATGTGGTGGGTTGTTTATTGCTGTTTGATAGAGAAAAATATTGCACTTTTTTAGTTGCACAAGAAATTTACAAATCAGATAATCTGCACACAAATAATTTGGAGTACACTGTATATGTAAACAATCTTCCATGTAATATACAACAAGCAGAATTAGTACTCTTTGCAGATCACACTAGTATTGTGATCAATCCGAGTGTATGTGCAGTGACAGAAGAAATGGTAAACAATGTTTTAAAAAGTATATTTGACTGGTTTTCTGGGAATGATCTCATCCTCACTTTTAAAAAGACACAACATATTCATTTTTGCACATCTAGGTGTGACACATGGTGAGAAATAATAAATAGGTGCAATCTTTAAAATTCTTATGTGTCCATATTGATGAGAATTTAAACTAGAAAAACCACATTTCGGCTCTTCTAACACAACTTAATTCAGCCACATTTGCATCTAGAATCACTGCAAATCTTGGGGAGAAACAGATCAGCAAGTTGATATATTTTCATTCAATAATGCCATATGGAATAATGTTCTGGGGTAAATCATCTATAAGAAAGAAAGTCTTCATTGCTCAAAAACATCCTTTAAGAATAATGCATGGTGCTCATCCATGATCATCTTGTAGACATGTGTTTAAGGAGTTGGCATTCTAACTACTGATTCACAATATATTGATTCCCCCATGATGTTTGTTGTAAAAAATTCATTGGAGTTCAAAAGGAACAAAGATATCCATAATTACAATACCAGAAAGACAATTGAAATTCATTGCTTCACATTAAGGTTGTCTTTATCGCAATAAGGGGAGCATGTTGCTGCAACTAAAATTTTTGATAACTGACCCAGAGATAAAAAATGTGTGACAGGCAGCAAAGTAAAATTTGAAAACAGACTGAAAAGCTTCTCTTTGACAATGGCTCTTGTTCCATAGAAGAATGTCTATTATTGTAATATTTAAGAGGTGTTGGGTGGGAATTACTAAAAAAAATATGTTAAGCATGTAGTCCATTTACAAATAAATTTGCGATGTGAATGTAAAATGTCTCATTAGACATCATTACCACTTACTGTGTAAATGATCCATGGAACATGAAACTAACTAACTAAACTGTATCAGTCCACAAACTGAACAATAACAGTTATTCATAGAAATAATATAAACAATAGCTCCTGACAGAAACTGGTATAAAGTCCAGGTAGTAACAGTAGTGGTCATAGTTCACTTGCAGAGGCAAGTTGGATAATGGAAAATAAGGGTGAGTCTGTCACCAGGCTGCCTTACCTTTAACTGCTGTGGATATTCATATGACTAGCCTGTGACAACATCAGCTTTCCCACTGCAGGCAGCTTCACTGGATGTGGTCAATGTAACACATTAAATATGCCCCTATGTTCCTTAGTCACGGGTTACTCATGTGATTGGCGGGGTTGCTGATGTAATTGAGGCAATGAATCAAACTGGAGGGAAAAAATCTATCTTGGCACAGCTTGACTGAAGGAAGGGGTGGAGACTGATAAGACACATTGTGAGGCAGCAAGAAATAAATTACTTGGTAATGAAGGGAACTGTGGAGGATAAAAATTGTAGAGGGAGACCAGTTTTTGAATACATTTGTTAAAACATTTTAGGTTATGCTTTACTGTGTCCATTATTGATATCAATTGTAACTACAATTTAGTATTATCAATCGCAGCTGTGACTTGCAACAATAAACTTGAAGTTTCAGTTAATAAAGTAAGCAAGTTTGAATGGATGTAAGATTCTGTAGTTATGCAGAAATGAAAGGATTTGCACAACATAGACTAGCACGGGGGCTGCATAATACCATTCTTCAGCCTGATGACAAAACCAAGAAGTAATCATGGTACCAAAATATGCAATAAACATGGTACTCAGTGTAATCCCCAAGCAAATATGCCAACTAGCAACAATTTCACAATGTACTAGTTGTTTTGTCATTGCAAGGAATCAGTATATGAAAACTGCTATGCTATTCACAAACAAAACCCTGATGATAATCATAAGAAAGGGGAGGACTAAGAAAGTCAGGACACTTCATCACAATATTATATGGATGTCATTTGAGCTATAGTTAGTATTGGAGCAATTTGGCAGACATAATATGTTTTCATAACAAAATGAATCATCAAAAATAAAAATAAAAACTCCTCTGCTTCTGCAGTTTCATGTATCTTCCACATACCAGCGACTGTGATACACATCCTGGAGACATACAACCTTGTTGGTAGGGCAACCACATCTATGTGTTATCATCTTGGGTTCTAATAAACCTCTTCAGCTGTATTAGTCCTTTATTTTTTAAATCACTACCAGTTTAATGGCACTAAAAGCCCATTGTCAGGTGAATATATAACTAAAACATTAAAGCTAAAAAGCTCGGAACTCCGTACCCAACATTCATTGTCCGTCAGAACAAAACACTGCTAAAAGGTGGTATGTCATTGTTCGCAGTTGCATATAGACCAGAGAAGTCAATGCACGCACCATATTGGATTGGTATCTGGCGGCTTTTTTATTCAATGACATACCACCTTTTGGCAGTGTTTTGTTCTGATGGACAATGAATGTTGGGTACAAAGTTCAGAGACTTTTAGCTCAAATGTTTTAGCTATATGCTCACCTAAAGATGTGGCTTTTAGTGACACAAAACCAGTAGTGATCTACAAAATAAAGGACTAAATACAGCTGAAGTGGTTTATTAGTACCCAAAATGAACATACTGAAGAGTGTGCAAATGTAACGATCGTGTAAGGTAGTAGTTCACTACTATGAAATATCTGTGATGTAATTTTAGAAATAATTATCGGTATCACTTACTTGTGTCTCATTGTGCTCTCATTATATATGTCATAACATCAAGATTTGACACAGGATTTATGCCTGAAGCATTTGTAAAATCCTACATTTAATATAATCTTATTTTTATCACGCTTTAGCGACTCCGCAAAGTTCTTGAAGACTTGTCTCTTGCCTCAAGTATTGTTGCAGTGCTGAATCCAGGAAGAAGAGGTGTTGGTAAGTGTGAATGTATATGAATAATTAATTACAAGAAGTGCATTTTCCAAGTTGTAAACACTTTTCATAGATGTAATGAACAGTCTTATGTCAACTGTAATTTTTTATGCCAAATAATGTGGATTTTAGAATGAAATTGTTGAAGAAATAATTTTTCCATGCAGAATATACAAAGGCGGCATGTGCCTGTAAGGCACAACCTTTTCAATCATCCATTGTGTTCCACAGATCCCATCAAGATGTAAAACGTTCAGAGATACAGAAAAAGTCAATACATAAATAATCATAAGACAAAGGCATCATAGAAATTTAATCTGTGTACTGTGTTGTATTAACAATAGACTATCAGCCTTAAGCCTCTTAATTTAACTGAGTAACTTAGTGAGAAAGTTGCCACTTACAAAAAGCTTTTGCCTCCTCAGTTTTACTGTATATGTAGTTGGTGTTCATCTGCCATTAGGAGCTTAACATTTACTTTGCTACAATGATATTTCTCTAAGCAAATATTTGTTATACCCATAAGTACTGAGCCATATTTATAATATGTTATTACTTATCATACAGCATTATAACAAACACTACTGCTTACCATATAGCTAACAGAACTTTTCTACCTCTTGAAACAAGATAGGCATAAAATTTGCAGAAAGAGTGGCTAATGAGGTATGTTTTTTATTTTCTTCAGAATTGTTAGGGATTGCCAATTCCTTGCTGTTGTTTGATGGTAGCTTGTTGAATCTCTTACCGCCAGAGTACGTAACTACTTTTCGAATCCTGGATGTAAAGCCACTGCTGAAGCCGCATGAAAATCAGATTATCTTTCCATTCATGTTGTGACGGTCAGCATGTCTACAGCATTTGTAAGTCACCTATGCCTCACATGGGTGTTTTTAAATGGCAAACGCAGTTAATCCAACATGAGGGTTGATACGTGATACCAATTCATCTGGACATATTCTAGCAACAGTTGTTGGGAGTAATAATGGGACTTAGCTTAACCAAGCAAAAGGGTCATGATGATTGATTGTATCTCTATAATAAAAAAAATACAAAACTGACAAAATCAGGAAACTCACAGACAAACAAACCAGACTGCAAATGAGAATCAACAAAAAGACAATAGGAAGAGTGATTTCCTATGAAGAAAGAAGGATTAGATCTAAGAGAATGAAGAAGTACTGGGCTGACAGGAAACTGAAAAATTCTTTTTATAAAGTTGGCTAGAGTGGTCCAATGAAGGCCATAAAATGTAAATAATAATAATAATAATAATAATAATAATAATAATAATAATAAAATTAAATGGCCTGTTGTGGACGGCTCTTTATACTGAACTGTGGTAATGGGCAATTTCTAGGACACTTGCCTCATTCTTCTTATATCAAGATTGTTCAGACATGGTGTTCTGTCTGAATCAGCTGTATTGTTTGTGTGAACCTCCCAGAACTACAGATGGGTGCCAGCACTCAGATTTCATGAAGATACCCTATTCAGGACATATTCATGAAACTGAGAATTTGTTATGGAAGAACAACACAGCTATGTCAAAATGCTTTTGTTGTAGGATAAGAAGAGCAAATTTATAATGAAGTTTTTTCTTGGAAGTGACTGAGGTGATTGTTGCAGAGCAATGGCCTAAGGAGCCGAAAGCCGAGTCACAATGAACTAATAAATAATACTGTGGAGTTACATTGCACCATCAATTCCATTGGTGGATCATATCATATAAATATATTGTGAATGAATATCTTGCTGAATAACAAAAGAAATGATAAAAGAGGCAGCTTTTTAAACACAAAACAATGTGAAGCCTTAATGAAAATCTCAAAAAAACCAGCAATTTTTATTTGGACATTTGATTCACCTAATACATGCATCAACGACAGCATTGCATTGTCCTGGGGTTGGGTTGGGTTGGGTTGTTTGGGGGAAGAGATCAAACTGCAAGGTCTTCGGTCTCATCGAATTATGGAAGGATGGGGAAGGAAGTCAGTCATGCCCTTTCACAGGAATCATCCCGGCATTTGCCTGGAGCGATTTAGGGAAATCATGGAAAACCTAAATCAGGATGGTTGGACGCAGGATTGAACCGTCGTCCTCCCGAATGTGAGTCCAGTGTGCTAACCACTGCACAACTTCGCTCGGTCATTGGCCTGGTATCTCATACAGATGTGTAGCTATTATGACTGTTGCTGTACTGATCAGAAGACCACCCCTTACGTTGTTTGTAAACATAATCACAGTTACCATGAGCACTAAGTGTAGAACAGCACACTAGAAAGGACTGCAGCGTTTCAGTTGAAAGTAAACCATCAACAGGGACATATTACAGATATCTGTGAAATGGTAGAGTGAACATTTATCATGCCACTGAGGACAATTGAGAACAATGATTTGAGTCCACATATCATGTTATGCCCTCAAGGCTTATTAACCAGGGACACTGCTTGATGTGTGCACCTGAGTCAAAGTGATGTGATGCAGAGATGGAATCAGTTCCATTTGGCAGGTAGTGCTGAGGACTTACAGTGCATAGGCCATTCACATTTGACAGGTGCACAGGGTGTTTGATATCTACAAGCAACTGTTAGCTGAGTGATCTAGAGCTGAATTCAGCGTTTAAAGAGGCTGCATGTTGTGATGTATCACATCAAACTGTTTGGAGACAATTGCATGATGTGTATCTCCATTCGTGATGCCATGACAAGCACCAACTCGTATGCCTCCACACCATGGCCTCCATTACAGGTGGACAAGAAATCTTGCAGAATGGATGCCTCAGGATTGGTGTTGGGTTTTGTTTATGAATGAAACTTGAATCTGTTTGTATCCTAATAACAACTCACATGTTTGGATACAACCTAGTAATATCAAATGCCCCCAACACTGTTAGCTGATAGGAAGCAGTAAAGCCCAATTTATTACAAGTACTGAAAGCTCAGTAAAGCCAGAGATAAGTTCAGCTGAAAGTTTCAAAAAGAACCTAACAGGTTCAGGAAGGATAGATTAATGGCAGTGGTGTGTTTGTTGCTGTTTGAAGAAGTTTATCTTATAATGAAATTGAAGTAGACAGTTCTTGTGAGGTAGTATAGATAGAGGTTATGCCTGGCAACTGAAATAAATTAATAATTGGTCTCTTGCTGACCCCCCCCCCCCCCTTATGCAGATGATTAATTTATAGAACAGTTCAGAGAAAACCCAAGTTTCATCTGAAATAGGTACTCCAGTAATACTGTTATAATTGGTGATGACTTCAGTCTATCCTTGATATGTTGGCAAAGCCAGTGCTAGGTTTAAAACATAGTCAGAAATTGTACTAAATGCTTTCTCTGAAAATTATTTTGGGCCGTTAGTTCAGGAGCCCACTTGAAGTGTAAATGTTTGTGAAAATATACTTGACCTCATAGCAACAAATAATCCTGAACAAATGGGAAGTATTATGATGGACATATGTCTGCTTGTGTCTGTATATGTGTGGATGGATATGTGTGTGTGTGCGAGTGTATACCTGTCCTTTTTTCCCCCTAAGGTAAGTCTTTCCACTCCTGGGATTGGAATGACTCCTTACCCTTTCCCTTAAAACCCACATCCTTTCGTCTTTCCCTCTCCTTCCCTCTTTCATGACGAAGCAACCGTTGGTTGCGAAAGCTTGAAATTCTGTGTGTGTGTTTGTGTGTCTGTCTACCAGTGCTTTCCCATTTGGTAAGTCATGGAATCGTTGTTTTTAATATATATAGTAACTTACCAAACGAAAGTGTTGGTACATTGATAGAAACAATAACAATAACAAACACAAACACACACACAAATTTCGCACACATATCCATCGGCACATAACAGACACAAGAAGACATATGTAAAGGCAAATAGTTTGGGTAGAGATGTCAGTCGAGGCAAAAGTACAGAGGCAAAGATGTTATTGAATGACAGGTGAGGTATGAGCGGCGGCGGCAACTTGAAATTAGCGGAGGTTGAGGCTTGGTGGGTAACAGGAAGAGAGGATATATTGAAGGGCAAGTTCCCATCTCCGGAGTTCTGATAGGTTGGTGTCAGTGGGAAGTATCCAGATGACCCGGAACTGTTCAAATTGAACCCTGCCTGGAACAGTTCCGTCCTCCGTCACAGCGGGACTCACCTCCTCTTCCTCAAAATCACCCTCTCCAAACCTTCTAGGAATTTCTCACTTCCAGCCTTGCCTCTCAATCCTTCTTGAAAAACCTTAATCCTATTCCCAACATCACCACAGCTGAAGCCCAGGCTATCTGTGATCTGAAGGCTGACCGATCCACCGTCATTCTTCCGGCGGACAAGGGTTCCACGACCATGGTACTTGATCGTCGGGAGTATGTGGCTGAGGGACTGTGTCAGCTTTCAGACAACACTACATACAAAGTTTGCCAAGGTAATCCCATTCCTGATGTCCAGGCAGAGCTTCAAGGAATCTTCAGAACCTTAGGCCCCCTACAAAACCTTTCACCTGACTCCATCAACCTCCTGACCCCACTGACACCCCGCACCCCTATCTTCTACCTACTTCCTAAAATTCACAAACCCAATCATCCCGGCTGCCCCATTGTAGCTGGCTACCAAGCCCCCACAAAACGTATCTCTGCCCATGTAGATCAACATCTTCAACCCATTACATGCAGTCTCCCATCCTTCATCAAAGACACCAACCATTTTCTCGAACGCCTGGAATCCTTACCCAATCTGTTACCCCCGGAACCCATCCTTGTAACCATTGATGCCACTTCCTTATACACAAATATCCCGCACGTCCAGGGCCTCGCTGCGATGGAGCACTTCCTTTCATGCCGATCACCTGCCACCCTACCTAAAACCTCTTTCCTCATTACCTTAGCCAGCTTCATCCTAACTCACAACTTCTTCACTTTCGAAGGCCAGACATACCAACAATTCAAGGGAACAGCCATGGGTACCAGGATGGCCCCCTCGTATGCCAACCTATTTATGGGTCGCTTAGAGGAAGCCTTCCTGGTTACCCAGGCCTGCCAACCCAAAGTTTGGTACAGATTTATTGATGACATCTTCATGATCTGGACTCACAGTGAAGAAGAACTCCAGAATTACCTCTCCAACCTCAACTCCTTTGGTTCCATCAGATTCACCTGGTCCTACTCCAAATCCCATGCCACTTTCCTCGACATTGACCTCCATCTGTCCAATGGCCAGCTTCACACATCCGTCCACATCAAACCCACCAACAAGCAACAGTACCTCCATTATGACAGCTGCCACCCATTCCAAACAAACGGTCCCTTCCCTACAGCGTAGGTCTTCATGGCAAATGAATCTGCTCCAGTCTTGAATCCCTGAACCATTACACCAACAACCTGAAAACAGCTTTCGCATCCCACAAATACCCTCCCGACCTGGTACAGAAGCAAATAACCAGAGCCACTTCCTCATCCCCCCAAAACCGGAACCTCCCACAGATGAATTGCAAAAGTGCCCCACTTGTGACAGGATACTTTCTGGGACTGGATCAGACTCTGAATGTGGCTCTCCAGCAGGGATACGACTTCCTCAAATTCTGCCCTGAAATGAGATCCATCCTTCACGAAATCCTCCCCACTCCACCAAGAGTGTCTTTCCGCCGTCCACCTAACCTTCGTAACCTCTTGGTTCATCCCTATGAAATCCCCAAACCACCTTCCCTACCCTCTGGCTCCTACCCTTGCAACCGCCCCTGGTGTAAAACCTGTCCCATGTACCCTCCCACCACCACCTACTCCAGTCCTGTAACCCGGAAGGTGTACACGATCAAAGTCAGAGCCACGCGTGACAGCACCCACATGATTTACTGACTGACCTGCCTACACTGTGACACTTTCTATGTGGTAATGACCAGCAACAAACTGTCCATTCGCATGAACGGACACAGGCATTCAGTGTTTGTTGGTAATGAGGATCACCCTGTGGCTTAACATGCCTTGGTGCACAGCCAGCACATCTTGGCACAGTGTTACACCATCCGGGTTATCTGGATACTTCCCACTGACACCAGCCTATCAGAACTCCGGAAATAGGAACTTGCCCTTCAATATATCCTCTCTTCCCGTTACCCACGAGGCCTCAACCTCCGCTAATTTCAAGTTGCCGCCGCTCATACCTCACATGTGATTCAATAACATCTTTGCCTCTGTACTTCCGCCTCGACTGACATCTCTACCCAAACTATTTGCCTTTACATATGTCTGCTTGTGTCTGTTGTGTGCGGATGGATATGTGTGTGTGTGCGAGTGTATACCTGTCCCTTTTTACCCCCCAAGGTAAGTCTTTCCGCTCCTGGGATTGAAATGACTCCTTACCCTCTCCCCTTAAAACCCACATCCTTTTGTCTTTCCCCTCCTTCCCTCTTTCCTGATGAAGCAACCGTGGGTCACGAAAGCTTGAAATTTATGTGTGTGTTTGTGTTTGTTATTGTTATTGTTTCTATCAATGCACCAACGCTTTCGTTTGGTAAGTTACAGAATCTTTGTTTGTAGATACATTTTTCCCACATGGAATGTGTGTGTGTGTGTAAGCAGACATTTGTAAAGGCGGTGTCTGTGCATGTGCGGATGGATATGTGTGTGTGTGTGTGCGCGCGAGTGTATACCTGTCCTTTTTTCCCCCTAAGGTAAGTCTTTCCACTCCCGGGATTGGAATGACTCCTTACCCTCTCCCTTAAAACCCACATCCTTTCGTCTTTCCCTCTCCTTCCCTCTTTCCTGACGAAGCAACTGTTGGTTGCGAAAGCTTGAATTTTGTGTGTATGTTTGTGTTTGTTTGTGTGTGTATCGACATGCCAGCGCTTTCGTTTGGTAAGTCACATCATCTTTGTTTTTAATATAATGGAAGGAAACATTCCACGTGGGAAAAATTATATATAAAAACAAAGATGAGGTGACTTACCGAACAAAAGCGCTGGCAGGTCAATAGACACACAAACAAACACAAACATACACACAAAATTCAAGCTTTCGCAACAAACTGTTGCCTCATCAGGAAAGAGGGAAGGAGAGGGGAAGACGAAAGGAAGTGGGTTTTAAGGGAGAGGGTAAGGAGTCATTCCAATCCCGGGAGCGGAAAGACTTACCTTAGGGGGAAAAAGGGACAGGTATACACTCGCACACACGCACATATCCATCCACACATACAGACACAAGCAGACATATTTAAAGACAAAGAGTTTGGGCAGAGATGTCAGTCGAGATAGAAGTGTAGAGGCAAAGAAGTTGTTGAAAGACAGGTGAGGTATGAGTGGCGGCAACTTGAAATTAGCGGAGATTGAGGCCTGGCGGATGACGAGAAGAGAGGATATACTGAAGGGCAAGTTCCCATCTCCGGAGTTCGGATAGGTTGGTGTTGGTGGGAAGTATCCAGATAACCCGGACGGTGTAACACTGTGCCAAGATGTGCTGGCTGTGCACCAAGGCATGTTTAGCCACAGGGTGATCCTCATTACCAACAAACACTGTCTGCCTGTGTCCATTCATGCGAATGGACAGTTTGTTGCTGGTCATTCCCACATAGAATGCATCACAGTGTAGGCAGGTCAGTTGGTAAATCACGTGGGTGCTTTCACACGTGGCTCTGCCTCTGATCGTGTACACCTTCCGGGTTACAGGACTGGAGTAGGTGGTGGTGGGAGGGTGCATGGGACAGGTTTTGCATCGGGGGCGGTTACAAGGATAGGAGCCAGAGGGTAGGGAAGGTGGTTTGGGGATTTCGTAGGGATGAACTAACAGGTTACGAAGGTTAGGTGGACGGCGGAAAGACACTCTTGGCGGAGTGGGGAGGATTTCATGAAGGATGGATCTTTGTTTTTAGATATATTTTTCCCACGTGAAATGTTTCCCTCTGTTATATATATATACTTGACACTTGACACCAAAAATTTCCATAGCAAAAGACTGTAAAGTTACACCACCAGTATTCAGAAAAGGAAATAGGAGTAAACCACTGAATTACAGATTCTTGTCACTAACGTTGAGTTGCAGTAGGATTTTGGAACAGATAATGTGTTCAGACATTATGAATTATATCAAAGGCAATGTTCTGTTGATACACAGCATGAATTCAGAAAATATTATTTTTGTGAAACACAACTAGCTCTTTATTTGCATGAAATAATGATTGCTACTAACAGGGGATCAAATTAATTCCATATTTCTGTATTTCCCGAAGACTTGCGGCATTGCTCCTTACAAGAGACTTCTAATCGAATTGCCTTCCTATGGAGTATAACTTCAGTCATGCAACTGGATTTGTATTTTTCTGTTCAAAAGCTCACAGTACATACTAATCAATTCAAAATCATCAAGTGAAACAGAAGTGATATCCAGTGTTCCCCTTTTTCTAATCTATACAGGGTGTTACAAAAAGGTACGGCCAAACTTTCAGGAAACATTCCTCACACACAAAGAAAGAAAATATGTTATGTGGACATGTGTCCGGAAAAGCTTACTTTCCATGTTAGAGCTCATTTTATTACTTCTCTTCAAATCACATTAATCATGGAATGGAAACACACAGCAACAGAACGTACCAGCGTGACTTCAAACACTTTGTTACGGGAAATGTTCAAAATGTCCTCCGTTAGCGAGGATACATGCATCCACCCTCCGTCGCATGGAATCCCTGATGCGCTGATGCAGCCCTGGAGAATGGCGTATTGTATCACAGCCGTCCACAATACGAGCACGAAGAGCGAAGGGTTTCTACATTTGGTACCGGGGTTGCGTAGACAAGAGCTTTCAAATGCCCCCATAAATAAAAGTTGTGAGGGATGAGGTCAGGAGAGCATGGAGGCCATGGAATTGGTCCGCCTCTACCAACCCATCGGTCACCGAATCTGTTGTTGAGAAGCGTACGAACATTTCGACTGAAATGTGCAGGAGCTCCATCGTGCATGAACCACATGTTGTGTCGTACTTGTAAAGGCACATGTTCTAGCAGCACAGGTAGAGTATCCCGTATGAAATCATGATAACGTGCTCTATTGAGCGTAGGTGGAAGTGTAGGTGACGAAACTAAAATGAGCTCTAAGATGGAAATTAAGCGTTTCCGGACACATGTCCACATAACATCTTTTCTTTATTTGTGTGTGAGAAATGTTTCCTAAAAGTTTGGCCGTACCTTTTTGTAACACCCTGTATAAACGATTTAGGAGACCATCTGAGCAGCCCTCTTTGGTTGTTAGCAGATGATGCTGTCATTTACTGTATAGTAAAGTCATCAGAAAATCAAAACCAATGGCAAAATGATTTAGACAAAAAATTTATTCGCGTGAAAAGTGGCAACTGTCTTTGAAAAAGGAAAAGTGTGAGGTCATCCACATGAGTATGAAAAGAAATCTGATAAATTTCAGTTATACAATAAATCACACAAATTTAAGGACTGTAAATTCAATTAAATATCTATGAATTACAATTACAAACAACTTAAAATTGATCATCACATAGATAATTTTGTGGGGAAGGCCAACCAAAGACTGTTTCATTAGAAGAACATTTAGAATATTCAACAGATCTAGTAAAGAGACTGTCTACACTACATTTGTTCATCATCTGCTAGAACACTGTTGTGCAGTATGGGATCCTACATCTACATCTACGTGATTACTCTGTTATTCACAATAAAGTGCTTGGCAGAGGGTTCAATGAACCACCTTCAGGCTATCTCTCTACCGTTCCACTCTCAAACGGCATGCGGGAAAAACGAGCACTTAAATATTTCTGTGCGAGCCCTGATACCTTGTATTTTATTGTGATGATCATTTCTGCCTATGTAGGTGGGTGCCAACAGAATGTTTTCAGAATTGGAGGAGAAAACTGGTGATTGAAATTTCATGAGGAGATCCCGTCGCAATGAAAAATGCTTCTGTTTTAATGATTGCCACTCCAATTCATGTATCCTTACCAGATAGAACTGACAGAGGATATAAAAAAAAATCTGAAGAAGGGTAACTCATTTTGTTTATCGCTAAGTAGGAGAGAGAGTGTCATGAAGATGATAAACGAGTTAGGGTGGCAGTCATTAAAACAAAGGCATTTCTCATTGTGGCATTATTTTTTCAAGAAATTTCAATCACCAACTTTCTCCTCTGAATGTGAAAATATTTAATTGAATTGATTAATTTATTTGTTTGTTAAGCATCCATTCATCAAATATTTGATGTGGGATATAGCTTACTTTGTACATTAGTACACAATTTTAAATACAGTTACATACACTGTTACCAATTTACATTGGGAGAGATGATCATTGTAATAAAATAAGAGAAATCGGAGTTCGTACAGACAGTATTAAATGTTCATTTTTCCCATGGGCTGTTAGAGAGTGTAACTGTAGAGAAATAGTCTGAAGGTGATTCGAAGTTACCTCTGCCAGGCATTTAAGTGTGAATTGTGTAGTCATGATGTAGACGTATCCTACATGTGCAACATGGTGGCGGTGGAGTGATGTCCTGAGATGCCATTAAATACATCCTTCATGGTTGTTTAGGGCAATCTCACTGCTCTCCATTACTGAGACGAGATTCTGCAACAAATAGTGGGAGCATGTGGCCAAAGTTTTTCATCATGCTGTTCTCAGGAAGACATTCCTTTAGCAAGCTAGGATCATCAGAGTGGATTGGCCTGCCTGCTACCCAGACATGAACACAATCAAACATGTGCGGGATCAATTGAAGTGAACTGATTTTGGATGTCAGCAATGACTGCATACTGTGCACAACTTACACAGAATCAGCTTTGAAGAGTGGAACAATTTGGAACAAGCTTGATCATCTCATCAATGGTATGCTGTGATGGATTCAGGCCTGCATCAGAGCAAATGGGTGTTCGACCACTATTGACATCACCCCAAGTTTTGTGAGAAACCTCCCATGGGAAACAGACAATTTTGTCATTACACAAATGTTTATTTATTTATTTATTTATTTATTTGAACACATTGAATATGAATATATACTTATTACTCAGTCAGCCTTTGTTTCCTGACCATGGATTTCAAAATAAAGGGGTGATATATAACTTTTGTTGATGTGTGTGTGTTACAGCAGTAACATATTAATACCAGATTCATCCAAGTAGACGTATTTCTATGGATGCAAAGCTGACTGTGCTGTTTCAAATATTTTAAAAAAAGGCCAAATAATTGTCACTTGTAAAGGTATTGGCACCTGTTAGGAATGTGCGCAAGCAGTAAGTAAGTTAAACACATTGTACATGTCTCCCAAAATGTGTGTCAACTGTTTGAGTGGGTATTCAGTGTGAAACAAACACTGCCAGTCTACACAGATGAAGAAAATGTAAACTTTTCTCCCCTAACAACTAACTAAGCTGCCTACAGGAGAGCTATATAATGTCTACATGTAGTCTTGGCTGCTGTTTTTGTCCCTTGCTCCTCAACTGGATTGCCTGCTGAAAGTTTTACCTTGTAGGTCGTAATACTCTTTCTGATTGCTGTCTTTTGTTGCCTCATGATTACGGTCTCTCACATTACTTATAGTTCATATGATTAAGGTTCTCTGACACCAATGAATCCATCTAACTATCTTCTTCTTTTAGGAGCATATACCCTGTAACCTGTTAGGAGCATATACACTGTCAGTCATGAAGTAGGAACTTCTGATGAAAAAACTGCAATCAATTGAATCTTTACCAGAGAGAGCTTGGGAGGCCAGCCTGCAGATTTATATGATTATTCTGCAATTTACACTTAAGAGCCTGGCAGAGGGTTCTTTGAAACATCTTCATACTATTTCTCAACCGTTCCATTCTCTGAATGCTTAAATCTTTCTGTACATGCTGTGATTTCTCTTATTGTATTATGATGACCATTTCTCCCTATGTGGGCTGGTGACAGTAAAATAATTTTACATTCAGCAGAGAAAGTTGCTGATTTAAATTTCGTGAAAAGGTAACGCCACAATGAAAAATGCCTTTGTTTTAATGATTGCGACCCCAAATCACTTATCATGCCTGTGACACTCTCTCCCCTATTTCATGATACTACATAACCGACTGCACTTCTTTGGATTTTTTGATTCTCTCCTTACTTTTCAAACGAACTTTCTGTACAGCTAATCTCATTAAATAATTTCTCCAGGGATACTATGATGACTGTTACAAGTGAGAACATTGATTGTTAAGGAGTCATGAATCATAATTTATTAAAATACTCATTAAACATTAACAATTTTGATAACATTCAACATTTCAATCTATATGCTACAATTGGCTACCAATCCCTTCCACACTGAAGCTAAGCAATGACCAATCGTGCCAACAACACCCTAAAAAAGCACTAAGATGGCTACCGAGCAGTGCCAATGCATGCACTATCCAAGCTCAGCTCACTCCATCCTGTCTGAGAGCCCAACTACTCTTACTCACATCACAACAATAACTAGTCTCCAGCGTATTGTCAACGAGCAAAGATAAACTTATACTATTAGCCATGGCTACAATGTGCTCATTGGAGAACTTCATCAATAAATATATGTACATCTAAATTATTAACATACAGCAAATACATTGCCATGAGAAATACATTGCCATGTAAGGACACTGTACCCTCCCATATCCCCAGATATCAAAAATTAATTTCACCTGGAAATGTATGGTGACATAAAGTTTCAGTGCAAAACTGACCACGTAAAAATATATATTAAATTAACTGCCATAATTGTGCAAATTAACATTCTTCTGCTTTTAATTCCTAACTGAATTCATCAACTTTAAAGTTCACCATTAAAGTAACTAATGAAGCAATCAAACAGTGACAAGTCCAGGACGAAATGTACTCACCATATGGTGGAGATGCTGGGTTGCAGATAGGTGCAACAAAAAGACTGTTGGAAAGTGAGCTTTCAGCCAACAAGGCCTTTGTCAAAAACCACACACACACACACACACACACACACACACACACACACACACACACATATCATGAGGCAGGTGGAGCCAGACTACAAATAGCAGCACATGATGGGATAGGCAACCAGGTGGCAGAAGGGAGGAGACTGGGGTGGTGAGAGGGAGGGAGAGGGATAGCAAGGCAGGGGTGGGTGATGGTAAAGTGCTGCTAGTGGGAGCATTCAAGGATGAGGTGGAGAGTAGGATAGTTAGGTGCAGTCATGAAGTTAGATGGAGAGCAAGGAAGTGGAGGGGGTGGGGGGGTGGGGGGGGGGGGGGGGGGCGAGTAGTAGAAAAGGAGAGAAGTGAAAAAACTGGATGTGTTGGTGGAATAGAGTGCTGGTAGTGCTGGAATGGTAATAGGGAAGGGGCTAGATGGGTAAGAACAATGAGTAACCAAGGTTGAGGCCAGGAGGGTCATGGGAAAGTATATACTGCGGGGAGAATTACCACCTGTGCACTTCAGAAAAGATGGTGTTGGTGGGAAGGATCCTGATGACACAGGCTATGAAGCATTCATTGAAATGATTATCATGTTGGGCAGTGTGCTCAGCAACAGAGTCACCCAGTTGTTTCTTGGCCACAGTTTGTCATTGGCCTTCATGCAGACAAAACAGCTTGTTGGTTGTCATGCAATGTAGAAAGCAGCACAGTGGTTGCAACTTAGCTTGTAGGTCACGTGACTGGTTTCATAGGTAGCACTGCCTTTGATGGAATAGGTGATGTTTGTGACTGGACTGGGTTAGGTGGTAGTGGGAGGAGGTATGGGACAGGTCTTGCATCTAGGTCTATTACAGGAATATGAGCCATGAGGAATATGAGCAGCAGTTGTGTAGGGAGGATCGAGGATACTGTGTAGGTTCGGTGTGTGGAGAATACCACTGTGGGATGGGTGGGAAGGATAGTGGGTAGGACATTTCTCATTTTAGGGGATAACGAGAGGTAGTAAAAACTCTGGCGGAGAATGTAATTGAGTTGCACCAGTCCTGGATAATAATGAGTCACGAGGGGAATGCTCCTCTGAGCTGGATGGTGGGACTTTGGGAGCTGGTGGGTGACTGGAAGTATAAGGCATGGGATATCTATTTTTGTACAAGGTTGGGAGGGTAATTACAATCTGTAAAGGCTGCAGTGAGGCCCTCGGTACATTTCAATAGGGACTGCTCATAACTATCGAAGCAATGGCCATGAATCAGTTTAATAAGTCTCGGCTGCAAAATACTAACGCGAATTCTTTACAGATGAATGGAAAAACTAGTAGAAGCCGACCTAGGGGGAGATCAGTTTGGATTGCACAGAAATATTGGAACACGTGAGGCAATACTGACCCTACGACTTATCTTAGAAGCTAGATTAAGGAAAGGCAAACCTACGTTTCTAGCATTTGTAGACTTAGAGAAAGCTTTTGACAATGTTGACTGGAATACTCTCTTTCAAATTCTGAAGGTGGCAGGGGTAAAATATAGGGAACGAAAGGCTATTTATAAATTGTGTAGAAACCAAATGGCAGTTATAAGAATTGATAGGCATGAAAGGGAAGCAGTGGTTGGGAAGGGAGTGAGACAGGGTTGTAGCCTCTCCCTGATGTTATTCAATCTGTATATGGAGCAAGCAGTAAAGGAAACAAAAGAAAAATTCTGAGTAGGTATTAAAATCCATGGAGAAGTAATAAAAACTTTGAGGTTCGCCAATGACATTGTAATTCTGTCAGAGACAGCAAAGGACTTGGAAGAGCAGTTGAACGGAATGGATAGTGTCTTGAAGGGAGGATATAAGATGAACATCAACAAAAGCAAAACGAGGATAATGGAATGTAGTTGAATTAAGTCAGGTGATGCTGAGGGTATTAGGTTAGGAAATGAGACACTTTAAAGTAGTAAAGGAGTTTTGCTATTTGGGGAGCAAAATAACTGATTATGGTCAAAGTAGAGAGGATATAAAATGTAGACTGGCAATGGGAAGGAAAGCGTTTCTGAAGAAGAGAAACTTGTTAAAATCGAGTACAGATTTAAGTGTCAGGAAGTTGTTTCTGAAAGTATTTGTATGGAGTGTAGCCATGTATGGAAGTGAAACATGGACGATAAATAGTTTAGACAAGAAGAGAATAGAAGCTTTTGAAATGTGGTGCTACAGAAGAATGCTGAAGATTAGATGGGTAGATCACGTAACTAATGAGAAGGTGTTGAATAGGATTGGGGAGAAGAGAAGTTTGTGGCACAACTTGACTAGAAGAAGGGATCGGTTGGTAGCACATGTTCTGAGGCATCAAGGGATCACCAATTTAGTATTGGAGGGCAGCGTGGAGGGTAAAAATTATAGAGGGAGACCAAGAGATGAATACACCAAGCAGATTCAGAAGGATGTAGGTTGCAGTAGGTACTGGGAGATGAAGAAGCTTGCACAGGATAGAGTAGCATGGAGAGCTGCATCAAACCAGTCTCAGGACTGAAGACCACAACAACAAACAACATCTTTGTAACATCCAAAAATATTTTTATGTTGCACATCTGTATCACATTTAATCACTACATTCGTGGATACTCCGTTTTTTTATAAATACTTAACCAGCACAGTAAATACTTGATATGGGATTCACAGTGGTGTCGCCACTCCACATCATGTGGATTTGTTGATAAACACCCCTTTGTCTGTGGCCTGCTGGGTAGGATGATTGCACACAGAGACACTCTGGTGGAGTGAGGGAAGAGGGGTTATGGTTATTGCACCACTTGCTGTGGTACAGCGGTGGTGGTAATGTAGCGATGTAGCGTGGCTAGATGTCGCTGTGTGCCACTTGGCGGAAAACTCGTAAACTGGTGGATGACTGCTGTGTTCACTGCAATGTGTTGCTGGAGGTAAGGCAGCATGGCTGGTTGTTGCTGTGTGCTGCTCGGCGGTGAATTCGTAAACTGTTGGATGTCGCGTATGGTGATGTTGGTTACTTCCCTTGAGCACAGCAGCTTGTGTGCTCTGATGTAGCGGTGACATAATGTCACTAGGTTACAGTAACACTGTAAATATAGAAAGAAAAGGTGCAGCAGGGTCACTTCACTTTAACAGATCATGCCACGACAATAAATAAATATAATCATCACGCACAACAGTACAGTTCAAAATAGTGCAATGACAAAATTGAAGCACATTCACATTGTAATAATCCACAAAAAAAAAGTTTGAAAACCATCATATGCAATATCACTTCACTGCACTTGCAGAAAATCAAACTTTTCATAAATCACTGTTATTAACATCTTACTAACAGATCACAGGGAAAAAACTCGACCAGTTTTTTATCCTAACTCATTGAGAAAAAGCCTCAACAGTCTGTTCTCATCTTAAAATATACAACAGGAGTCTCAATCACTATCACACTATTCTTCTTCATTTCCCTACATCCTCTTTGGATACAGTTTAATGTTTTTGACATGATGGGTCCAAAATATTTTTTACCATTTAAGTTTTTCAACAGAGTTGGGTTGTACTGGTGTCTGAATTCGAAATGGTCCCAAATAGTAATGTAAAACCTTCTTAATTTTTTCCTTTGCTGCTGACGATTTAAAATGGGATCATATTAATACACAATCTCCAATCTTATACACAACAGGTTTCACTAAATGGTCATATCTTTCTTTTCTCGCCAATTTCATCTTCTCCATTTGCTTCAGGCCTATCTGTTATTTTTCTTCAGTGGTCAATTCACTTCATAATGGAAAATCAATAAATTCATCAAAGATACTTTCAGGTTCTTTACCATGCAAAAGGGTACAAGGTGGCAGAATTAAAAGGTCATCAACATACACTGTTATGTCCTGTAAGAGGAGTCTTCCGAGAATCTTATCTAGGGCACTTACAATTGCTGCTGATGAATGTTTAAGTTGAATGGCATCCATTTGAAATGATAACACCATCCTTTGTACAAAGACATGGTACTTTGAGCTTCCTTCCTCCAGTTCCAACTGTCAATAGCTAGCCATGTCAAGGCTACTTAGGTAACAAGTACCAGCAAACTTCTGCAAAATCTCCTGGATGTTGTCAGGATGATCCCCCATGGGCAAAATAATACAATAAATAGCTTGAGTATCCAGAGCAAGCCTGATAGATCCATGCATGGATTTATCAGATTGCAATATTCACTACCTGATCTCTCAATCAGATCATCGTGCACCCTGTGTTTAATTTTCTCTCCTATGGCCGCTCTTCTAGCTAAGGATATCAAATATGATTTAATTTTAAATGGTTCATGTGGCCACACTTTAATATGACATTTATATCCCCTCATAAGTCTTGGTTTATTTGGAAATACATTGGCATGCATACATAAAAGTTCCTGCAATTTTTCTCAGTAAGAAGAGGGGGCAGGTTACTTAAGTACCTGAATTTTTGACATTACATCTTGAACTACTACTTCCTTTTCTCTGGATACAGTATCTTTCATCTATATTGCTGCTTCAGTTCCATCATCTGTTTTCTTCTGAATCATTCTATTTCATAATACTGCAAACACACTCTTTTTTTCTTCTACCAGACTGAAAAAATTAACCTCCAATTCATCATCCCCATCACAAATGCTTGAACATCCTCTTCCACAATCAATCTTACATCTTCTTTCTGACAGCCAATCGTTGCCAAAAAAACCAACCCACAGTCAAAGAATAAAGAGTCAATAGCACCATGTTGCAAAAATGTGTATCTAAAATCTTGCATCTAATGAGTGTCTGTCCAGTAAAAACACTACTTCTTTGCCCAGTTGCTGTAATGATTTGCACACTATTGACAGGGAAAACAGGCACCTCTTCTATTTTATGAAGCTGTTCATACAAACTTTTAGACATCACTGTAGTATCACTACCAGTATCTAAAATTGCTGTAATTTTCTGACCACGTACACTAAGTTCAATCACTGGATTCAACACATCATCTACATGGTGTGTCTCTTCTCTCAGTACTTCAGCCCTAATATCTTCAATTTCACATTTAATTATTTACATTCTCCCATTTGAGAATTAGATTGTTCAGACATTCTGGAGTGGGTGTCATCTGAAACTACTTCTAGTTTACTGGAGATTGCGTGTGTTGTCCATGTCTGCCATTCATATCTCTGCTTGACGTATGATCTCAAACTCTTTCATCATCTACTGTCTGCTGGGTATATGTGCAAAAATCATTTTCTCTCCTCTCATCGTTTTGAAATTGGTCATTACCGGTATTACCTCTCATCATTTTGAATTTGGTCATCATTACACCAGTAATTTCTCAAATGTTCATCTCCTTGCATGTCATTGTGTTGCTGTTGATGGTCACATTGTTGATCCTACAATAGATGTCAGTAATTATCTTTCTGCGGTGCATCATGTCATTGAAACTGTTTATTACAATGAGTCAAATTTCGCTCTGATACATTTGGGATTCCTCCATTATCTATTTCTTCTAAATGATCAACAACTTGTAATAACTCATCAAATCATCAGATGTTCGCAATGCTGTTTTCTTGCTTTCCATGGTAATTGCTTTATCAAAATTAGGATCAAATTATCATCACTAATAAGATTGTCCAAATAGCTTTTGTGCTCCCAGTGTTTTTTAAGGAGGTCTTGCATCGACTTCTCAAGCTGATTGCAATTAATTTCTCTTTTATACTTTGTTGTTTCTCACATGACCAGTATTTGCAGAAAAATGCACTTTCAAAGTCTGCAAATGTAGTATGCTGATCAGATACACAATTTCCCCATGTCCTAGGACCTGCATTCATGAGTCTTACACAAATATTGATTTTTTCTGATTCATTTTGAATTCATGCAAATACAGTTTTAAATTGTTTCATGAAATCCATGGGATGTCATAGTGTATACGGGTCAAATTCTTTAAGCTGTGCTTGACCAAGCACACTGTTAACAATGTTTTCACAACAACTTATATCACGATTTTATTGCATTAAAATTTCTATTTCTTGTCGGGTAATACTTGTATTTACTGGGGTAGGGGATATTATTACGGTCTTCATTGTGCCTTCCAATATCTGTATTTTTGATTCTAGATCAGAACAGTGTTGTTGCACACCTGATACCACTTTAATGACTGATTTTCCTCTCATGCAGTTTGAGCCCAAACTACCTCATTATTTGTAATGACGTTCATCAGTAATTCCTGTTTTACTACTTCCATTTGTGAGTTGACTTGTTTCTGAATCTCAGTTTCATCTGCTTCGATCTTTTAACACTGTGTTGTAACCTGATTGTTTCTCTTTACGTGATTTTCTGCATTCCTGAGCGAAATTATTAAACTTACTCTGAAACTCATTATAAAAATTCGCTCTCTCTTGGTCTAACATTTAGTCCTGTTTGTTACTTTGTTGTTCAAATTTTTTGTTCAGATTTCTCTCATGATCATTGAGTTTTTTGTTCAAATCAGCATTCATTTTTTGTAAAAGCTGCCTCAGCATTTCCTCTCTTCCTACAATCTCAACCCTGTTGTTATCTGTTCAACATTTACATTCAAGTTTTTATTTTCACTTTCCAGGGCATCTTCATTTTGAATTCTACCAGATAGTTCAGACTCATTAACAAGATCCATATCACCACTTTCCTGATTAACACTGTCCTCTCCATTGATTATGTTACCATCCTGTTTCATTAGGCATTATTGTTCAATTGTATACTGCACATGCAAAATATAATTAAAATGAGATTATTCACTGCCTATCATTCTTTTCCTGTCGAACTTTGCTTGGAAGGCGAGGCATCACTAAAAATGTCTAATTCACTCACAATACTTAGACACTAGCTGTCAAACACCAGATCCGAAAATTGTTGCAGGATGCGATGTGCTCATCATTGGTCTCCATGTGTAGTGACCCTGTTGGTATTCCTCCAAGCCCACTATATTAGGGCAGTCTCTCCTTACTTTTCAAACAAACTCTCTGCACAGCTAATCTCATGAAACATTCCTCCAGGGATACTATGATGACTGTTTCAAGTGAGAACATCGATTGTTAATTGGTAATGAATCGTAATTTATTCAAACACTCAGTAAAATAATTTATTCAAACACTCAGTAAACATCAACACTTTTGATAAGATTCAGCATTTCAATCTACATGCCACAATTTGCTGCTAATTGCTATCACACTGAAAATTAAGTAATGACTGACCATGGCATGGACATGCTAGAAAAGCATTAAGATGGCTACTGAGCGGTGCTGATGAATGCACCATCGAAGGTCAGCTCACTTCATCCTGGCCGAGAGCCCAGCTGCAACTAGCTCACACCACAACAATAGCTAGTATGCAGCATATTGCCAACAAGCAAAGATTAATTTAATACTGTTAGCCACAGCTATAACATGCTCAACGGAGAATGTCAGCCTAAAAGCCCACTGCTTTCCTGCTGCCAGGTCCAAACAGTATCACAAATTGCATACAAAGTATATCAATGGAATCACAAGGTATTCTTGTCTGATGAATCTACCATTTTCAAACATCTGAGCATACTTGGCCATTCATTACTTTATTTAGTGCCTCAGGGGTTTTTAAGCTATAGAATGATGATGCAAACTCAGGACTTGCTACGGTAACCACTGTTAGATATGGAGGAGATGGAAAGCTCTTGAGATAATAGTCATTAGTTGGCAAACTCTGGGGCAACTACCACACCCTAGTTGTATTATGATTGTAATGCTGACATTTTACCTTCATTTCCCCAGGTACATGTGTGATGAAGATGCAGTACTCAGATTACTTTCTTTTAATTTCTAAAGGGTGGGTTGATGTTGGTTGAAATTAGCCTAAATCTGCCAAGAGGGTTTCAGAGGGTAATACCTGCGATCACGATAAAAATAAAACGAAGGTAAAAAATTTTAACAGGGCAATACAGTGTTAAAATCAGTTTATCGTTATTAAAAAATGGGGTAGCTTTGTGACATCAATATTTTTGTAGAAGGCTTGTAAGGAATAATTAATACATTGAAATCTGCAGAAAAGCTGTGTTGCAGCCTGCTTCCCTTCAAGACTGTTCCAGCACAGCTGACTCAGTGAAGTCAAAAAGATACAGTGCATAAGGTTAATGGCACATTAGAGAACATAGCAGCATTTGTACAAACTTTTAATTCACTTACATTACTGAAATTTGTAAAAGCCAACCCAAGACCCAACAAGTGTTTCGATGTTAGAAACTTGGAAAAGCACCATTAGTTTAAAAAGCATTTTACAAAAACAATGAAATAAAAACAGTTTTGGGTACAAATAATTTTATTGTTTCTCAAAATACCCACCTTCCAAATTAATACACTTTTGTATGAATTCAAACCAATTCTGAAAACTGTTTTTCACTTTGATGTTGGAACCTGAAAAACATCGCTCTGGAAAGATTCAACAGCTTCTGATGTGACACGACTGTCTACTTTCTTGACATAAGTGAATGAAAAGAAATTGTTAGGTAGTAAGTCAGGTGAATATGGATGATGAGACATGCACTGCCAATTTTTCTCCACCATTGTCATGATGATAATTTCATTGACAACATTTTGGAAATCAGGTGTTGTATACCATTTGGCATTAACTGTTCTTTGATCCCCTGCAGTAGGCTGTTCCAACCCAAGTGTTCACCCACAGATGCCCAGCCACCTGCAGGCAGCAACAGGCTGGGGTATGTGGGTGGGATGGTTGCTAACAGGGATACCATGTGGGTAGTCAGGCAGCCACACTATACTGTACATGACTGTACCACCGTGGACTCTTTTGTGTGAGCAGGGGTTGCACATGCACAGAATGCATACAATAGGGCTGCCCGGTGGGTAGCCTACACTAGCTACACTGCTTGCACTCCTGTCCAAGTCCCATGGGAAAGCTGAGGAACAGCCGACAGCCAAGCAATAGTCACATGTCCATGTAACCATAGAAAGAAGCAATCTTTTCTTTGAAGTACTTTGCAAGGAACCAGTCTTGCTGATTTCTGTTCCTCGTGGAAGAACCAAACAGTTGAGTGTTGCTTAGTTTCCAGCTTATACAAATGCATACAAGTTAGGTCTCTTGAAATGTTGTATAAAGATTTTGTAGTACCTGTAAATCAGTGTGGAGTCAGTGGGGCATAGATCATTTACACAGCTAACAGCTAAATCTTAATGCAAAAATAAATGTACCACAGTCTTCCATATGCCAGAGTATGCTCCTGTCTCATGGTGAGTGTTATGCTGAACTTCTCCAGTAGTCAACATAGACAACATACCCACACACACTCATGAAAATGCAACTCACACACACGTGGCCACAGTCTGTGGCTGCTGAGGCCGGATTGTAACAGCAGCACATGATGGGACCAGAGACTGTGGTCATGTGTGTGTGTGAGTTGCATTTGCATGGGAGTGTGTGGGTGTGTTGTCTATTTCCGATACGGCCTTGTTGGCTGAAAGCTTACTTTCTGACAGTCTTTTTGTTGAGTCTTGCAACTCAGCATCTCCACTACATGGTGAATGGCAACTATTCTTTTCATAACATTGTCAAATCACCTATTAAATTTTTACAAACCACCACTACATGACAAATTTTAAACTCATTTGGGCTACCTATGGACATTGGTGCATTTCCTGTGCTGTTATCATATGCTATTATTGGTGTTTTGTTGCAGTATATTAGGTGTTTTCTTATTGTTACCTTGAGCTTTTTTGTTAGTCCACTATTTCTTCATTTTCATGTTGAACTCTATCTTGCATTTCTTGGACCATTTCTACATCTACGTCTATACCTAAACTTTATCTGCTGCATGTATTTCAATCTGTGTCTTCCTCTACAGATTTTGTCCTCGACAGATCCTTCTAGTACCATGGAAATCAGTCGCTGATGTCTTAACAGATGTCCTATCAGCCTGTTGCTTCTCCTTGTCAGTATTTTCCACATATTCCTTTCCTCTCCAGTTCTTCGCAGAACCTCCTCATTCCTACACTTACACTCTGCAAAGCACTGTGAAGTGCATTTCAGAGGCTACATCCCATTGTACCAGTCATTAGGGTTTCTTCTTGATCCATTCACACAATGAGTGTGGGAAGAATAATTATTTAATCACTGTAATTAACTAACCTTGTCCTCACATCACTATGTGAGTGATAAGTAGGGGATTGAAGTATATTCCTAGAATCATCATTTAAAGCTGGTTCTTGAACCTTTATAGGTAGGCTTTCTAAGGAATATTTACATCTGTCTTCAATAGTTTTCCAGTTCAGTTACTTCAGTATCTCTGTGACACTCTCCACAGATCAATCAAACCTATGAGCATTTGTGGTGCCCTTCTCTGTTTGATATCCTCTGTTAATCCTAACGGGTCCCACACACTTGAGCAATATTCTAGAATTGGTTGCATGAATGATTTGTAAGCAGTCTCCTTTGTAGACTGATTTCACTTCCCCAGTATTTTACCAGTAAATCAAAGTTTACCACTTGCTTTACCCACAACTGAACCTATGTGATCATTCCATTTCATATCCCTACAAAGTGTTACACCCACGTATTTGTATGAGTTGGCTGATTCCAACATGCCTCATTGCTATCATAGTCATAGGGCTCTATGTTTTTTCACTTTGTGAAGTTCACAATTTTACATTTCTAACATTTAAAGCAAGTTGCCAGTCTTTGACCACTTTGAAATCTTATCAAGATCTGACTGAATATTTCTGCAGCTTTCTTCAGACAGTACTTCACTATAGATAACTGTGTCATATGCAAATTGTCTGAGGTTACTATTAATATTGTCTGCAAGGTCATTAATGTATAGCATGAACAGAAGGGCGCCAACACACTTTCGTGGGGCACGCCTGAAGTCACTTCTAAATCAGACAATGACTTTCCATCCGAAGCACTTGCTGTATCCTTCCTACCAAAAAACCCTCAATCCAGTTACAAATTTCACTTGATAGCCCATATGATCTCACTTCTGATAGTAAGTGTAGATGTGGTACTGAGTTGAACACTCTCTGGAAATCATGAAATACTGCATCTACCTGACAGTCTCAATCCAAAACTTTCAGTGTGTCATTTGGGAAAAGTGCAAGTTGGGTTTTGCTTGTTTTCATAATCCATGCTGGTTGGCACGAAGGGGGTCATTCTATTTGAGATATCTCATTATTTTGGAACTCGAATACATTCTATGATCCTACAATCAATTGATTCCAAGGATATTGGACGGTAGTTTTGTGGATCAAGTGGTTCAAATGGCTCTGAGCTCTATGGGACTTAACATCTATGGTCATCAGTCCCCTAGAACTTATAACTACTTAAACCTAACTAACCTAAGGACATCACACAACACCCAGTCATCACGAGGCAGAGAAAATCCCTGACCCCGCCGGGTTTGTGGATCACGTCTACTATTCTTCTTGTAAATAAATGTGATCTGTGCTTTCATCTGACTGTTGGGCACAGTTTTTTATCTGAAGGGCGTATGACATATTATAGAAGGAGGGCTAACTCACCCTCAAATACAATGTGGAATCTGATTGGGATACCATTGGGCCCTGTAGCTTCATTTAGTTTCAACAATTTCAGCAGTTTCTCAACACCACTGACATTAACCCATATTTCACTCTTTTTTTCAATGGTATGAGTATTACATTGGCGTACTTCTCCTGGGTTAAGCATTTCAACTTTTGATTTACTAACCCCAATTTCACTTCCTGTCTCATTTGCGAGTGACTGGACACTAACTGTGGTGCTGCAAACAGCCTTTACTTTTTTCGGGTTTTGTGAAAGATCATTTGACAATATTTTGCTGTGGTAGTCATTGAAAGCAAGCTTAACGCATTGCTTTCTTTAAAACCAAATGTGTTTCATTCAGCATGTGTCTGTCTATAGCCCCATTCTTTTTTTACATGTATTTTGCAACAGCCTCTGTTCCATTAGAAGTTTCTTTACAGTGAATGTCCCATCATGAACTGTTCTACTGGGTACATATCTATCTAGTGCATGGCTAGTTATTATTTTAACCTTGTGCCACAGTTCCTCTGCCTGCTCTTCCTGTGCTGGAAGTTTCAAGTGTCTCATTGAGATATGACACCACTGCTTTTTTATCTAGTTTACCACTTTACGACCACCCCTGATACTGAGCCTTGCCCAAACAATCTCACATGCAGTTTCAGTTTCTATTTCAAAGGATTTGAGTTTCTTGTCTACTGCAACAAGTACACCACCTCCATTTCCCATTAACCCATCCTTTCAATAAACACTTAAATTTTCCACCCAAAACCCACTGCTATCAATTTCAGGTTTCAACCAGCTTCCTAAATTCAATAATAAATTATATGTATTTGTGTGTATGACAACTTATCCATTACTTCACAATATGGAGTCCACTGTGATTTTCTTGCTTTTTACTGCTGTAAAAGTCATTAAGATGTAAGTATGTTCTAATTCATTGGGGGACAGGCGGGCATGCAGTGGTCAAATTGCTGCAGGCATAACTAAATGGGTTTGCTTCAAAATGGAACCAGATACTTTCAACATACTAGATGATGTATGATTACGTTGAACAAAGCAAATACAGCACACTAATAAATTGTGCAAACCGTGTCAAAAGATTTCTCAAAATCTATTAATCCCAAATGAAATGATCAATTAAAAACATCTTATTTTGTGCCTGTCTTGCATTTTGTAGTGCATTGAATGTAGCCTAGAGATAAAACCGAAACTAAATATAATGACTTGAGTACTTGCAAGTGGAAATGCCATGACTGTGCCACGAACCATCATGAGTTACAATAAGGAGGCAACAGGGCAGATAATCTATCAATAATATGTAGGAGGGCTGTTCAGAAAGTTGTTGTTGTTGTGGTCTTCATTCGAAATACTGGTTTGATTCACTCTCCAAGTTGTTGTTGTTGTGGTCTTCATTCGAAATACTGGTTTGATTCACTCTCCATTCTACTCTATCCTGTGAAAGCCTCCTCTTCTCCGAGTAACTACTGCAGCCTACATCCTTCTGAATCTGCTTACTGTATTCATCTCTTGGTCTCCCTCTATGATTTTGAACCTGCTTCCTGCTTCCCTCCAGTACTAAATTGGTGATCCCTTGATATCTCAGAATGTGTCTTACCAACCAATCTCTTCTTCTAGACAGGTTGTGCCACAAATTTCTTTTCTCCCCATTTCTATTCAGTACCTCCTCATTAGTTATGTGATCTACCCACACTTCGAAAGCTTCTATTATTTTCCTGTCTAAGCTGATTATTGTCTGTGTTTCACTTCCTTACATGGCTACTCTCCATACAAATACAGGGTGACACACGGGAGGCGGACGGTTTTTAATGAAATAATACTCAGCCAACTTTAAAATTAATGCATGTTTATTTACACAAAATCAAAGTCCATTATTTGCCATTTTAGTTAACAAAGTTATTTGTGAAAAATAATGTCGTCAAGGTGATGTCCATCATTTTGAATGCAGGACTCAAGTCTCTTCTCAAAATCCCCCATCACACGGTCTAAAATCTCTGCAGGGATGGCAGCAATTTCTTGAATTATTGCATTCTTCAACTCATTCAAATTTCGTGTTTTGTGGTTAGAGACACAGTTCTTAAGGTACCCCCACAGAAAAAAGTCACATACTGACAAGTCGGAAGACCTGGGAGGCCAAGGAACATTGCCAAAACGTGAGATAATCCGGCCAGGAAACATGCGTCTTAGAACTGTCATTGAAGTGTTCACAGTTTGCGATGTTGCCCCATCCTACTGGAACCAAACTCGTTTTAAAGGGATTCGTCATCTTCTTAGTTCTGGTTTCAAGAATGTTTCAAGCATACAAATGTAATGAACTGAATTAACAGTAACTGTGGCCCCTTTCGCCTCAAAAAATAAGGTCCAATAATGCCAACAGAGCCAAGAGCACACCGGACTGTTACCTCTTCTGAGTGTAGAGGATGCTGGTGGATAAGGTGTGGATGCTCTGGAGCCCAGTAACGTAGGTTTTGCTTATTCATGGTCCCGTTTAAATGAAAATGAGCTTCATCGCTCATCAATAAAATTTCATTTTCATTCGATCCCAAAATCACTTGCATTCTGTAAGCGAAGTCTTCTCATACAGCAAAATCAGTTTCCTTAAGTTGTTGGACAGTGAGCATTTTGTAGGGATGGAATTTTAATTCTTTATGAAAAATTCATCTAATCGAGTCACGATTGATTTGTAACTCACTAGCATGACGTCTCGCCGACGGTCCTGCAATTCTGACTGCCGCTTGCCTTACCCTTTCAACATTTTCTGGTGCTTCTTATCCAGTATGTTTCCAGTTGATCTGAAGTTTTCCACCCATCTGAGGATTGTGTTATGGCTTGGAACAGCTCCATGTTGACCGACATTAAACCGCGCACCAAACAATCGCTGCATAGCAATAATAGACTCACCACTTTTCACGAAACTGTCATAGACAAACACTCGACGTTGCAAGTCCCACTGCTCCATAGTGACTGAGTAAATGAAATGACGTCTTGGGTGGATCAGAACTATCCCCACCATGATCAGAACTATCCCCACCACGACCACCTCCCACCACCGTGCCCTCAGTACTACGCAGTTCAAAACCGTCCGTCTCCCATGTGTCACCTTGTACCTTCAGAAAGGAGCTCCTGAAACTTAAATCTCTACTTGATGTCAACAAATTTCTCTGTTTCATAAATGCTCTTCTTGCTATTGCCAGTCTACATTTTATATCCCCTCTTACTTTGACCATCATCAGTTATTTTGTTGTCCACGTAGCAAAACTCATCTACTGCTTTAAGTGTCTCATTTCCTAATCTAATTCCCTTGGCGTCACCTGATTTAATTCGACTACATTCCATTATCCTTGTTTTGGTTTGTTGATATTCATCTTATATCCTTGTTTCAAGACACTATCCATTCTGTTAAATTGCTTTTTCAAGTCCTTTGCTGTCTCTGACAGAATTTCAATGTCACTGGCAAACCTCAAAGTTTTTATTTCTTCTCCCTGGACATTAACTCCTACCCCAGATTTTATATATACAAACTGAATAACATCAGGGACAGGCTACAACCCTATCTCACTCCCTTCTCAACCACTGCTTCCCTTTCATGGCCTTTCACTCTCATAACTGCCATCTGGTTTCTGCACAAATTGTAAATAGCCTTTCGCTCCCTGTATTTTCCACTGCCACCTTTAGAATTTGAAAGAGAGATTCCAGTCAGCATTGTCAAATGCTGTTTTTGAGTCTACAAATCCTATAAACATAGGTTTGCCTTTCCTTAACCTATCTTCTATGAGGAGTCATAGGATCAGTAGTGCCTTGCATTTTCCTATATTTCTCCGAAATCCAAACTGATCTTCCCTGAGATTGACTTCTACCAGTTTTTCCATTCTTCTGTGAAGAATTCGTGTTAGTATTTTGCAACTGTGTCTTATTAAACCCATAGTTCAATAATCTTCCCATCTCTCAGCTCCTGCTTTGTTTGTAATTGGAATTATTATAGTTTTCTTGAAGTCTGAGGGTATTTCGCCTGTCTCATACATCTTGCTCACCAAATGAAAGTGTTGTGTCATGGCTGGCTCTCTCAAGGATATCAGTAGTTTTATCAGAATGTTGTCTACATGCAGGGCCTTGTTTCAACTTAGGTCTTCCAGTGATCTGTCCAATGCTTCACGCAGTATCTCCCATCTCGTCGTTGCAGTCTTCCATTTCCATAATATTACCCTCAAGAACATCACCCTTGTATAGACCCTCTATATACTCATTCCACCTTCCCTTCTTTGCTTATGACTGGTTTTCCATTTGAGCTCTTTATATTCATATGGCTGGTTCTCTTTTCCCCAAAGGTCTCTCTAATCTTCCTGTAGTTGGCATCTATCTTTCCCCTTGTGATATATGCTTCTAAATCCTTACATTGTCCTATAGTCTTTCCTGTATAACCATATTGCACTTCCTGTCATTGTCATTTTTAAACACTTGTATTCAATTTGCTTGCTTCATTTACTGCATTTTTATACTTTATCCCTTCACCAATAAAATTCAATATCTCCTGTGTTATCCTACGATTTCTACTAGGTCTTGTTTTTTTACCTATTAGATTTCCTGCTGCCTTCACTAGTTCATCTCTCAAAGCTACCGATTCATCTTCTGCGGTATTCCTTTCCCCTGTTCTTGTCAATCGTTGTCTAATGCTCCCTCTGAAACTCTTGACAGTCTCTTTCAGTTTATCCAGGTCCCATATGCTTAAATTCTAACCTTTTTGCAGTTTCTTCAGTTTTAATCTACAGTTCATAACCAAGAAATTATGGTGAGAATCCACATACATCTGCTCCTGGAAATGTCTTGCAATTTAAAATCTGGTTCCAAAATCTCTGTCTTACCATTATGTAATCAATCTGAAACCTTGCAGTGCCTCCAGGTCTCTTCCATGTATACGACCTTCTTTCATGATTCTTAAAACTAAGTGTTAGCTATGATTAAATTGTGCTCTGTACAAATTTCTAGCGGATGGCTTCCTCTTTCATTCCTTTCTGCTGGTCCATATTCAACTGCTATTTTTCCCTTCTTTTCCTTTTCCTATTATTGATTTCCAGTCCTCCATGACTATTAAATTTTTGTCTCCCTTAACTATTCAAATCTTTTTTTTTTATCTCATCATACATTTCTTTACTCTCTTCATCATCTGCGGAGCCAGTCGGCATATAAACCTGTGCTACTGTGGCAGATGTGGGCTTCATGTCTATCTTGGCTACAATAATGTGTTCACAGCTGACCATAGTAGCTTATCCACATTCCTATTTTCTTATTCATTATTAAACTTACTCCTGCATTACCATTATTCAGTTTTATATTTATAACCCTGTAATCACCTTACCAGAATTCCTGTTCCTCCTGCCACCAAACTTCACTAATGCCCTCCACATCTAACTTTAACCTATTCATTTCTCATTTTAAATTTTCTAGCCTACCTGGACATTCCGTGCTCCGATTCGTAGAATGCCAATTTTGTTCAAACAATATCTGAGCTTATTTTTTATTGTTGAAACTAAAAATTGTATTGCGGCGCACATGCTCTTTATGTTTGTAGGTATATGTAATGCACTTGCCTGATTTTTTTTCATGACTGCAGAAACAACCAGTCAATGGCTAGCCATTGACAAGGGGACACATGTAAGTGGTAGTCTTTGGTTTTTGTGTTGTGGAAAAATTACAGAAAAAAAGTGGAATAGTTTTAGTGTATAAAATTTTATTTTAAGGTAGGCACTTCTCAATTGAAACAATTTGCAGGATTGACAAGTGCTTGGGGATGAAGGAATGGGTGCAACACAGGAGTGGTACAACTGCTTCAAAGATGGCTGCTCTTTAGCAAAAGTGAAAGGCATTCAGGCAGTCCCTCAACATCTGCAAATGAGGTTTTTATCGATCATGTAAGGACACTGATGATGCAGAACAAACAAATCATGATCAGAGAAATTGCACACTAGGTTAGAATTAGTATTAGATCCATTCATCTCCATTTTAACAGAAAATTTAAACCTCTGGAGGATCTCAGCAAAATTTGTGGCAAAATTGCTAACAACTGAGCAGAAGCAACTTTCTTCAGAGATTGCAGGACTTGCTGGATACTGTGAACAGTAATCCCAACCTTCTTGACACAGTGATCACTGGTGATGAGCCTGGGTTGATGGGTATGACACAGAAACAAAGTTCCAGTCATTGCAGTGGAAGCAGCCATCATCCTGGAGACCCAAAAAAGCAAGGCAGGTCCGCAGTGATAGGAAAGACTTACTGACCACCTTTTTTAAATACAATGGTGTGGTCCATCACGAGAACACCCCAGAAGATATTAATGTTGGTAAAGAGTACTAGCAAGAGGTTCTGCATCACCTTTGTGAAGCAATGAGATGCAGACAACAGGGATCGTTGGCAGCGGGCAGTTGGCACCTTCACTATGATTATGCACTCTCTCATTGTTCTCAGTTAATTCAGAGGTTTTTGGCCAAACACAACATGACTGTGGTTTGTCAACCTCACTGTTCCCCTGACCTATCTCCAAGTGACTTCTGATTTTTTCCTAATCTGAAAAAGACACTGAAAGGGAACATATATCAGAATAGCGAATACGTTATGCAAAATTTGATGGAGCAGCTGCCCACCCAACCAAAAGAGACTTTCCAGTGGTGCTTCCAGCAGTGTTGTGAGAGGTGTGTAGAAGCTGAAGGGGTCTACTTTGAAGGTGACTAGTGTCAAACAATTGTATCTGATTGAAGAGTGATTTTGTAAATAAAACTCAAGTACTTTTTGAACAGCCCTTGTAAAGTCCCCAGTGCAGCAAAGAGGCACACTCCACAAATCATCAATTTGGACTGTGGGATGGTACAATTACGGAGCAAATGGACAGTATCAGGAGAAAAGGATGTCATGGCCACTGCATCTCTTTGTGAGTATGATAGGTAATGTGTGTGTTATGTTTGCGAAAAATTGTTCACAGTATTTCTTGGCAGTCTGGCTCAGCTGAAATTGCGTGAATGGAGCATACTGAACTGTGAACAATTAGTGATGTACATGCCTGTTTCAGACAACTATATCATTGCTAAGCTTAATATGAATATCCATATAACACGAATAATGGTTTACAGTTATAGCTCCCACTGGGAAATAACTTCACACTTTGACAAAAAAGACTACAGTTTACAGTTTCACCTATTTTAATTTGGCTTAATTTAGTTATGTGTTTATCTTCAATATGAGTGTGTCCACTGCTGCAGCTGTTATGTACAAAACAATAGTTTCTTCAGAGGCCACATTTTTTAGATTTTTCTTTGTGTGTGTGTGTGTGTGTGTGTGTGTGTGTGTGTGTGTGTGTGTGTGTGTGTGTAAATAGCTCAGTAATCACTTGCTTGAGAATTGCCTTTAACCAGAAATATGTAACAGGAAAATGTAAAATTTACTACTAAAATAAAATGAAAATGTTTAGTCAAAGGTTTTTACTGTTTTTGTGTTAACTGAACAATGTTTGTTCTGTTTCAGGTCCAAAAGTTGTGGATGTGCTGAACAATTGCCCACAAATAAGGAGAGTGGTCTATGTGTCTTGTAAAGCAGATAATCCTAACACTCTTTCAAATTTTGTTCAGCTTCAAGAATCTGGGAAATTTCACTTACGCCAGATAATTCCTGTTGATATGTTCCCACATACATTTCATACTGAATTAATTCTTTTATTTGAAAGATGACATCAGTGCTGTATATTTTGTATCTAATATTGTTTTAATAAAGACAGAAAATCTCTGCTGTCGTATATTATTCTTGAATGCTTTAAAATATATCTACAGTGACAAACTATGAGATGATAAAATGATACTTTTAATTTACTGCCAAAATTACTCGCAAGTTCTCTTCCATGAATTCAAAATCATTAACCAGAAATACCTTTGTGTTAATATTATCTTAAGTTTTGGAACAAAAAAGTTGCTCTCTTTGAAAGGAAAGAGGCATGAAGAGAAAGGCAGAGTTAAAATAAAACAAATAAACTCAAAATTTTAGTAGTAAAGGGAACAATGTAGCACATAGAAACCGAAGTATTGAAAAAAGGGGAACATGCCTATCTTTTCAAAGATAACTGCAGCCATACCATCTGATTCTAACTACAAGTTAGACATAATCCCATTAATTAATAAAGTGGATAAAGTGGAGATTAATTGCAGTTAGTGGAACAGGTTTATAAAGTAAGAAAAAGCAGTAGACATGTAGGGACTGGAAGTAAAATAGCAAGAAAGGTAAAAAAGTATAGAGGTGAGTCAATCAGATTGGGTATAAGCAGAAACAAGGACCGCAGACCAAAGATTGAATAGGGAACTTAACTGTGACATAAAATAATCAAATGGCTTTGAGGGGTGGACTCAGTAGGCAGCAATTGAGGCTAATCTGAACTGAGGAACATTATATGTGGGCTGACTGTAAAAAATTGGCAGAAGCCATTTTTTAACATTTCATAGGGCATTCTACAGAAGTAGAGCAGACATTCCATACATTTAAGGCATGTCCATTAACATAATTCCATTCTGGAATCGTAGCTGGGTTACCTTTGTTTTTGAAGACATTCCTCTAACTGAAAGGTTGTCAAGACTTTGCTATACAAATTCATACATGTTGTTGTTGTGGTCTTCGGTCCTGAGACTGGTTTGATGCAGCTCTCCATGCTACTCTATCCTGTGCAAGCTTCTTCATCTCCCAGTACCTACTGCAACCTACATCCTTCTGAATCTGTTTAGTGTATTCATCTCTCGGTCTCCCTCTACGATTTTTACCCTCCACGCTGCCCTCCAATACATGTAGATAGAGCCAATACAACAACTAAAAATCCTGGCTAGGGAATGATTAACAGAATGAGTAAAGGCAATAAATAGCTTTTGTTGGTGTGTTCCACAGCTTTGATAAACAGTAGAAATGCCATATTGTAACACGTGAAGCTGCTGAGTAATTAATTTTAACTGTACGATGGTTTTGGTCAGAAACCGTTTTCCAGTACTTGTACAATTTTATGGATGCAAGATAAGTTTCAGGCAAAAATAGGATGTGTACAGAATATGAACGTCACGAGAGTCATGAAAAAGTAATGAAACTGAACTGCTTCATTGAGCCATGTGTGGTGTATACACCTAGTGAAAATAATGTATAAATTGTAGCTCTGGCCGAGACAGTGCCACCGTCTTGTGTGTTACTAGAGGAGTTTCAGTTAGAACAGCTGTTTCTTTAATTGTGTCCACTCCCACTTCTGTTTAAATCTTTTGAATCTGCATCTTTTTTGGAAAGACATTTCCTTAAAGATTTTTAATAGTTAATATAAAACTATTGTGATTTTAATCTTGTTTTAAAGGTGATCATCCTGACCAGAGTAAAATTGATTTCTCACTAGCCAAAATATTTCTCACACTAGATTAGTGCTACTGATAGGCTATAACTTGGCATCTGTTGATTGGGGGTGGGGGGTGGGGGGGTGGGGGGAGTTGGTTGAGTGCACAGTGTTGCTGCAGGAAGAGGTGTAGTGCAGGAGTGGGGGTGGGGTTGAGAGGGAGGGGGGGAGGGAATACTCTCCACCTCCGTGTACTATAAGTACACAGTGCAGGCAATACAAACTTGTGCTTCGAGTTTCCATGAAAGAGCATTGGGAGCAATGGATGGTCAGTTAAATACTTTGTGGTACTGAAATTGAGATTGCTGTTTGTATTGATATGTTAAATAATGAAAAACAATGGAAATAGTGCAACAAAACGCAGATAGTAACCGCACAGTTCAGTAACAAAGCAGACAACAATACAGTCAACACTGGTTAATAGTACACTGCACAGTTGGCAATTAATATCAACAAATCAGTACAGCTGCTATTAAGAAATACAAAGGACAGTATATCCTTACTTTCAGACACGAGTGCACAAGTATTTGCAAAGTCTGTAACTAAAAATTGCTGAGAATAGCCCTTTGAAATTAAAGACAGTCAAATGTGGCTCATGTTTATCACCTGAAGTTATGCAGAGCTCCATTTTGAGAAATTCTTGAGTGACAATTCTGTTCGAAGTAAATGCATTAAAGAAAAAAGACTCCATCAACAGCTGATATAGTGAAGAGAGAAGACTTTAAATTTTGTGAATATTCTGAAAAACAACTGAAACAATTCAATCCTATGAAGGACAAGCATCATCACCTTCTGATGATTTTACTGCAGAGTGTGAACCATGATTTCATCAAATTTGTGCAAAAGCTGGTAAGTATGTTTCATGGGAATGCTGAAGTTGAAAGAGACTCTTCTGTTAATAAAAACATTTTAGTTGAAAACTTAGAAGAAGAAACATTTTTGCAGAAAGAAGTGTTTACAATGCAATACAATCTTTAGGTGGTTAACTTAATAGTGAGGAACAACTAAATGTGGACATTACAAAATCAATGATATTAGATATTAGCCATGAAGAAAGCTTCATCAAAAAGAGTAGAATCTGTAAAAAGAGAAGAAATCCAATGAAGATGAAGTGACCAGTCTTAAAGAAGAATAGTTCAAGAAACAAAAGGGCTCCAAACACAAAAGAAGCAGCTGAAGTTTTAGATGTTGATATTTCGATTTTAACAGAAACTTAAACACTGAATCTTTTACTGTGAAATTTAACATTTTGTGGAAACTTTATACTTTCAAAATTGTTGGATTGTCTAAAGGAAAATTGTAAGTTTTCACTACATTACTATGTTAGAACAATTTATATTTTAACTGATGTAATGATAAATATATCTGGAAATAGTCATACCCTAACCTCTGTGAGAGTTTAATGTTTTTATTGCATTTGACAAATAATATACTACAAGTCACACATAATTACATTATTGATTCTGACCTACAGCTAAAGTGATACAAGAATTATTTACATTCAGCTTTCATTTCAACCAGCTTTCAGGTTCATAAAAAAAGTGTTCTTGTCATTGTACCACTAATATTTTTGAGAGGTCATGGATATAACTAAAGAGATAGTGAAAAAGTCTTGAATTTGATCCTCTAAAAATCTGCGTACATCCTGAAAAAGGATATTTTTGCATAAAACTTGTCCTGTATCCATAATGTTGTACAATAGGCATTGCTAAATGATCTGTGACCAAAGTGACTCATACAATTAAAAATAAATTATTCAGCAGCTTGATCTGTTACAATATGTTATTTTTAAGTTGCAGACAGGCACAATCAAAAGACTGTTACATATTATAGCTTCCAGCCAAAGCCATTTTCAGCAAAGAAAGCACACACACATTTACACAAGCAAGCACACCTCATACACACAAGTCTGCTAGCACTGGCTGCTCTCACTGGAATGTGGCACGACTTGTGAATAGAATTCTGAAATGGGCAGGGAAGGGAGAGGGATAGCAGGGTATGGGTGGGAGGGGGGAGAGAAGAGTGCTGTCTTGTGTGGGGGCGGGGGTGCACGGACTATATCACAGTCTGATGAGACTGGAGGTACAGTGTTGGGAGAACACGTGAGTGGAAAAGGAGAGGAACAACACAGAGGTAAGGAGAGGCACCACACAGTGAGGATGGTGGCATGAAAAGGGAGGAGGTGATAGGACAGAGGGGATGAAACTGTTGGTTGGAGAGCAGGTTACTGTAGGTTGAAGCCAGGATAATTTCAGGAGTGGAGAATGTGTTGTAACAATGACTCCCATCTATGCAGTTCGGAAAAGCTGGTGATGGAGGAGAGGATCCAGATGCCCCAGATTGTGAAGTACCTATTGAAATCAAGCACGCTATGCTCAGCAGCATGTTGTGCCACAGGGTGGGCTACTTTACTGTTGGCCACAATCTGGTGATGGCCATTCATCCTGGTGGACAGCTGGTTGGTAGTCATACCTATATAAAAAGCTCTGCAATGGTTGCAGCAGAGATGGTAAACAACATGTCTGCTTTCACAGGTGACTGGGCTTTTGATGGGGTAAGATAAGACTGTGACAGGACTGGAATAGGTACTGTCATGTGGGCAGGTCTTGCACCTGAATCTTCCACTGGGATATGATGCCTGTACCAAGAGGTTGGAAATGGGAGTGGCATAGGAATGGACTAGGATGTTGGGTGGGCGATGGAACACCACTTTAGGAGGGTGCGAAGACACCACTTTAGGAGGGTTGGATGTCCCTCATTTCAGGGCCTGATGATAGATAATCAAAGCCTGATGAAGGATGTGGTTCAGTTGTTCCAGTCCAGGGTGGTAATGGCTGATGAAGGTGGTGCTCTTTTGTAGCTGAGTCTTGGAGGTGACGGGAGAATTGGTGATGTGTGTGGAAATGGCATGGGAAATCTGTTTGTGAAGTAGGTCCAGGGGCTGGTGCCTGTCTGTGAGAATTTCAGCATACTGGGAAAAGGAGTACTTGTTAATGCTGATACGCCATCACTGCTTAGCCAGGCTACATGGGAAGAATTTTTTGGAGTGGAAGGGGTGGTATCTGTCAAAATGCAGGTACTGCTAGTGGTTTGTGGGTTCAGTGTGGACAGAGGCGTGGATGGAGCCATCAGAGAGGGAAAGGTCAATACCCAGGAAAGTAGCACTGTGGCTTGAGGGGGACGGGAGAGAAAGTGTTGAAGTTGTGGAAGGATGGGGACAGGGTGTCTTGGCCCTGTGTCCATATCCTGAAGATATCACCAGTGAACCTGAAGCAGACTAGGGTTTTTGTGTTTTAGGAGGCTAGGAAGGCTTCCAGTAGGTGTCCCATAAATAGGTTGGCATCGAAGGGTGCCATGCAGGTGCCCAAGGCTAATATACTCTATGCCACTCCCAATTCCAACCCCTTGCCACAGGGATCATATCCCAGTGGAAGATGCAGGTGCAAGACCTGACCAATCCACATACATGCCACTTTCTATTCCAGTCCTGTCACAGGATTATTTTACCTGATCAAAGGCTGGACTACCTGTGAAAGCGGCCGTGTCATGTACCAGCTCTGCTGCAACCAGCTTTTTCTGCACAGCTTTTTCTATTGATATGACTGTCAGGCATCTGTCCAACAAAATAAACTGCCACTGCCAAACTGTGGCCAAGAGCAAAGTAGACCACTCTGTGACACAACATGAAGCCTTAAAATAAGTGCAAATGTGCAATTTGACAAGGGATGTGACCCATTCACTAGAGGAAACAGGAACCACAAACTTGAGAAGCAAGCTGATGTAGCTTCACATAGATGTGGGAGCAGAGGACCAGGGGAATCTGCCTAGAACAAAAAAAATCTAGGATGACCCGATTGCCACAAGGTTATGTGAGCTAGAAAGTCTGTGGTGCACCCTAGGCCTTCCACAAAGATATCATGAAATTCTGAGCAGAGAGATTCCAAAGACTGTTGGGATACATAAGCAGATACCAGTTGTATGGAGTCCATGACTGAAAAGCCAAATGCCTGAAATGTATCAAACCCAGAAAGATTTGCTGGACTAGTGTCTTGGCTGACAATAAAGGTAATAAGTCAAGTGATTGATGTGCAGGTGACTTCTGCCATGAACTGTCCAAGTAAGGGGATTTGCTCTTTACGATATACCCTGAGGACCTACTTTGCAGGTAACAACTGCAGAGAGCTGAAGTCTGAATATGTTTGGGCATTAAGCAGGGAAACTGCTGTGCCGGTGTCTGCTGTGGGCACAGCCATCACAAGGGAACCAAAACTTCGATAAAAGGCTTGTTGGAATCATGATCGGGAACTAGCCCTGATGAAGACACTTGTTGAATATCCAGATCGATGTTGTCTGATGCTGTGTTGTACACTGCTGAGTGGCAGACTACTACACTGTGGATTTTTTTCTCAACACTTAACAACAGATGGCCCAAAGCTGAGGACACACTGGTATGTCATGTTTGGAGTAACACGATGCACATGACGCCAACAGGGAATAGTGATTGGAACACTGTACACATGCTATGTGGTAGCCACCACGTCGATCAGCTTGCACTCCCCAGATGCAGTGGACGCAGCCAGACCACCCTGTACTGCTGTGACATCACACTATGTTTCCAGTTGCTGGCCAGCTGCTTGTGAGACCTCATATGACTGGGAAATTTACAAAACCTCTTTGATGGAGAGGTTCTTTAACTGGAGGGCCCATTGCTGGACTTCCATATCGGGGATGGATCAATTGATTACATCGCGAACCAAGACATCTAGATATGACCCTTTTGACTTGTCCATGACAAAATGGGATTTGCGACTAAGGCCGTTGAGGGTTGTGGCTCAGACACAACAAGACTGATGGGCTGCTCCTTGTTATGGGGCCAACTGCTGCAACACCTGATTCAAGGTGGGATAAGTCCATGGCAAAATTAGTGCCTGACATACTTCTGCATCTGTAATGTGGAAAGTTGAAAATGATGGCATCATTCAGTGTTCCACTGCCTCATCGAACAGTGGGAACTGAGGAGGAAATGCAGCCAGAGATGAATTTTTGGAGAGCAACACCAGCAAAGCCTGAAACAACTGCATAATGGAAAACAAATGAAGATACAGCTCTACTTTGTCACCAATGTGTTCTAATACTACAAGAGAACACCACACGATGAATGACACAACAAACTTTATTAAATCGAGAAAGCAACTCTTTATAATGGGTACACTAGCTGGGAGTGGCTCACAATAACAGTCCAATAATACAGCTGTGAAGGTAGACATGTAACTGAGTCAGAGGTATAGTATTCCTTTCCCCTTCTTGTCTGTCTACTGGCTGGCCAGTAGAGTGCACAGCCGAGAGGCTGCATGCGCATTCACAACAGGTGGCCCCTGGTGGTTGTTGAACTTCTAGCTGTGTCTGGTGACTTCTGTAGTCCACCTTACAACTGCGTGCCTGGATTTCAGGTGTGGATTTATCCAGCTCACTACAAGCAACATGGCACTCTGGGATGATCAGGAGTGCTGTCAGTAGAATTCTAGATTACAGTTGCTCATGCCCGTACCACATCCATGTTTAAATGTGACTGTCTTTGCCATAGCTATTAATAGTATTATGTCAGCAGTGCAAAGTCCTGTCCAGTGTTATTTGTTTGTGGATGACTTCTCTGTTTTTTTCTCCTCTTCCAGCCTTGCCACGACAACACGTCAATTGCAACTATCTCTTCTACGTTTGAATGAATGGGTGCAAAAGAGAGGTTTTAAGTTTTCAGCCGAGAACTCTGTGTGTTCTTTTTAACCATTCTCATTCCGTTTTAAATTTTCCTGAGTTGTGGATGAGAACACTATTCTTAATTTTACAGAAACAGTGAGGTTTCTGGGCCTTATATTTGGCAGCAAACTTACATGGTTGCCACACCTTAAGGACCTGAAGAAACGGTTGGTTAAGGCTCTCAGTATTTTAAAATATCTTAGTCACACTACATGTGGAGCAGACAGAGCTTGTCTGCTCCGACTTGAAAGGGCATTTGTGTGATCTCGGCTCAATTATGGGTGCATGGTATATGGGTCTGTGAGACCTTCTTATTTGAAAATGTTGAATGTGGTGCATCATGAAAGCATTCGACTGGCCTCTGGGCATTCAGAACAAGCCCCATACCAAGCCTCTGTGCTGAGGGTGATGAACCACCACTTCACATCAGGCAACGGCTTCTTATGGAATGTCAGATATATAAAACACTGTCCACACCATACACACCTGCATACCATACCATTGCTTGGCTTCTGACTTTTTCCTACCTGGCAACATAAGGCCCTATGGGATTCACACACAGGATTGCCTTTTAGAGATGGACATGGCTGGTCTTAATGTTTTATGGCAAGCTTGGAGCAGATTTCCACCCTGGCTCCTCTAGAGATCCAGAATTATTTTAAATTTGACTAATTTTAAGAAGTATAGTACACCAGATTTTACATACCAATCTCTGTTTTTTAACATTTTAAATATGCATCACACTTTCACGGTCATTTACACTGATGGCTCGAAACAAGGGAATTCCCTTGGCTGCTCTGTAGTGTTCCCAGACCGTGTGACCAGGATTTGCCTTCCTGCCGAATATACTGTTTTTGCAGTGGAGCTCCATGCAATCCTGAAGTCACTGGAGCAGGACCGTCTTCCTGGCAAACATTTTCTCATCTGCTTTGATTCCCTTAGTGCCTTACAATCGTTGCAGAATCTGTAGCCAGCTGAGGAGTTGGTCTGGCTCATATTTGACCAACTGTACTTGCTCCACTTTTAAATAATTACTATTAACATATGTGAGTATAGTCTGCATTTTCATAAAAGAGAAAGGTTGGCCCTCAGTTTTAAAGAATATAGTACCAGATCCTGTTTTGTGCTTAGTTTTAGGTATGTAATTGCTTTTCTAATTAATTTCAACTATTATTAGTTTGTATCTTTCATTACAGGGTGAAATCAATAATTGTTTCTTAACTTAAAGTCTACTGTTGACTTATAAACAAATATAAATTCTGTACTAATTATAAACATTAGGAAGAACAACTAATAGTATTCTTAAAGGCTCTGTTTGGATCTATTCAAAAACACGTTAGCAAAACCAGCCCTTAATTAATTCCAAAGTAATTAATGGTTTTGTCAAAAGTACTGTTTACATAACAACATATGTTAATTTCATCATTTAAACAAATAATTCGACCTAAATCTTGTAGTAGAAGAAACTGTTTAAAGGAACAAATTTTTCAATGTATGCAGTTAATTTAATGAGTTAAGTTCTAATTTTAATTTCTGTAAATTTAAATTCAAACAATGTGTAGTTTCAGCACCTATTATTGTGAAGATATGTAAGTGCCCAGTTTTTGGTCATCAGACAGTCAGTACATGGAGTTTCAGACAAGGAACCTGTGTTGGTCAGAAGGACAACAATGCATCAACTTAACAGTGAAATAAGTATTACACCAATAGGCCATGTGTGAAAACAATGACAGTGTCTGCTCCATATGTATCTTTCTATTTTTCAAGAACCGTGAACTTTGTGGTTAGGTTTTTACTGCTTGTAGATATACAACAGTAAACTATTGTAGCAGTATGTGGATGTTCACCTGCAACCTATTAATGAGGCTTATGGGAAGTTAAACAATAGTGCACTGGCCATATAATTGTGTAATATTGGGTAGTTGTGAACAGTGAAAGTACAAGACTGTGAATTGCAGCTGTGGATCTGGCAGCAACATCATTTACAGTAGACAGTACTGCATGTCCCCCCCCCCCCCCACCTTTCTCCTATTTTTTCAGCCAGTGTGTCGACACTGAGGACAACAAATGAAATAAATAAAGGAGGCAGAACTGCTACAACCTGCAAAGGATCAGTGTTTACCTGCATAGACTGTCAGCTCAACCACACCATATAAAAATGTAAGCATGACTGCTGTCATTGACTGGAAACTGTAACAACCAAGTATACATCGGAAGTGACTTGAAGCGGAACAAGAACATAAAACTAGTTATCGAGATTCATTTGTGAATGGAACACTAAAGGTGGTAGTAGGACCCAAAGTATGCTCTGTAACACACCATAAGCAGGTTTGTGTAGTATTGATGTAGACATAGATATAGCTGGTTTCATTGACTACTGTATATACATTTGACAGCCTGATGTCTCAAAACCAGTTCAATGTGCTACTCATGTTTTAGACTTTACTTGTTTGTGGTTTATTCTGTTTTGATCTTTTTATAACCTGTAATGGCTCATTTTAACTTTGTTATAAAAATTGTGGAAGCTGAGTTCAAGTTTAGTAAGGCACTCACATTTTCAATATGTTGGTGTCTAAGACTTATCATATCAATCCATGACGTCAATTGTATACAATGAATATTTGATTCCATAAATCAGCATTTATTTGTGACAGCATTATAAATAGGCTCTTAAGTTGTTCAAATGCACTCAATAGAATTCCTATTGGGTCAGTCCATATGAAGTGGTGCAGTGATGGTTGCTTGACCATTTTTAAACATTTTAATTTTTTTATATGTGATTGCCCTATATTTGAGAAGTTCAAAACAGTTTTTTAAAATAATTTATGTTGCACCTTTATTGGATGGCAGCCACTTTTATTTGTAGGCTTGTGACGATTTTTCATCTGGAGACATTACTCAAAATTTGAATATCTCTGCACTGGGTTAAGTTACAACATTCCATTTGACATGATTGTTTTTAGAAAAGTGTCCTCTACAATATTGTCTATTACCCAAAATATCCTAAATTCAAAAATAACAAGTCAAAATGATCTCCAAAGTTTGGTATCCAAATTTTCAAAAATCCACTTTTTAGGCCCAAAAATAACAAACAAGGAGTGATTCATGTGAGTCAATTTCTTCCTATAGTTATATATCATACACTACTAGCCTCATATAGAGTAATAACACTTACAAATGTTCCCTTAATTTTTTATGAATTTTTGAAATTTGAAAATTTTCATTTTTTTGTAAAGTTTGGGTTTAGTTATCTCAGGTGGGATTGAATATAAAAATATGATTTTTGCACGGTTTGTACACCTATATGATAACAACATACTATAAAATTTTCAACATTGATATCTGACTGTGAACAAAGATATGAATTTTTGAAAATGAGGGAAATAATTCACATTAATCTACAACTGATCTTATGGCTGTTGCCTATTTGAATGGTTTATTGTTTCAATGTAATGAAATTTAATTGTGACATATATTTCATTAAGACTATCACCCAATATTCATATAGTTTATTTATTTTTAATAATGTAATATTAAACAATAGGAGTTTTCACTTTTGTTTGTTTAGGCTTATTGTCAATAAAGAAGCAAATTATTGCTGGGTATTGCATTGTTGTTGTTGTTGTGGTCTTCAGTCCTGAGACTGTTTTGATGCAGCTCTCCATGCTACTCTATTCTGTGCAAGGTGCTTCATCTCCCAGTACTTACTGCAGCCTACATCCTTCTGAATCTGCTTAGTAAATTCAACTCTTGGTCTCCCTCTACGATTTTTACCCTCCACGCTGCCCTCCATTACTAAATTGGTGATCTCTTGATGCCTCAGAATATGTCCTACCAACTGATCCCTTCTTCTAGTCAAGTTGTGCCACAAATTTCTTGTCTCCCCAATCCTATTCAATACCTCCTCATTAGTTATGTGATCTACCCATCTAATCTTCAGCATTCTTCTGTAGCACCACATTTCAAAAGCTTCTATTCTCTTCGTGTCCAAACTATTTATCGTCTACGTTTCACTTCCATACATGGTCACACTCCATACAAATACTTTCAGAAACGACTTCCTGACATTTGAATCTATACTTAATGTTAACAAATTCCTCTTCTTTAGAAACGCTTTCCTTGCCATTGTAGAGTCTACATTTTATATCCTCTCTACTTCAACCATTGTCTGTTATTTTTCTCCCCAAATGGCAAAACTCCTTTACTACTTTAAGTGTCTCATTTCCTAATCTAATTCCCTCAGCATCACTAGACTTAATTCGACTACATTCCTTTATCCTCGTTTTCCTTTTGTTGATGTTCATGTTATGTCCTCCTTTCAAGACATTGTCCATTCCATTCAGTTGCTCTTCCAGGTCCTTTGCTGTCTTTGACAGAATTAAAATATCAACGGCGAACCTCAAAGGTTCTTTTTTTTTTCCTCCATGGATTTTAATTTCTTCTCCAAATTATTCTTTTGTTTCCTTTACTGCTTGCTCAATATACAGATTGAATAACATCACGGAGAGTCTACAACCCTGTCTCACTCCCTTCCCAACCACTGCTTCCCTCTCATGACCCTCGACTCTTATAACTGCAATCTGGTTTCTGTACAAATTGTAAATAGCCTTTCGCTCCCTGTATTTTACCCCTGCCACCTTCAGAATTCGAAACAGAGTATTCCAGTCAACATTGTCAAAAGATTTCTCTAAGTCTACAAATGCTAGAAACATAGGTTTGCCTTTTATTAATCTATTTTCTAAGATAAGTTGTAGGGTCAGTATTGCCTCATGTGTTCCAGCATTTCTATGGAAATCAAACTGATCTTCCCTGACATCGGCTTCTACCAGTTTTTCCAATCGTCCGTAAAGAATTTGCGTTAGTATTTTGCAGCCGTGATTTATTAAACTGATAGTTCGGTAATTTTCACATCTGTCAACACCTGCTTTCTTTCGGATTGGAATTATATTCTTCTTGAAGTCTGAGGGTATTTCACCTGTCTCATACATCTTGCTAACCGGATGGTAGAGTTTTGTCAGGACTGGCTCTCCCAAAGCTGTCAGTAATCCTAATAGAATGTTGTCTACTCCAAGGGCCTCGTTTTGACTTAGGTCTTTCAGTGCTCTGTCAAACTCTTCATGCAGTATCATATCTCTGATTTCATCTTCATCTACATCCTCTTCCATTTCCATAATATTGTCCTCAAGTACATCACCCTTGTATAGACCCTCTATATACTCCTTCCACCTTTTTGTTTTCCTTTCTTTGCTTAGAACTGGGTTTCCATCTGAGCTCTTGATATTCATACAAGTGGCTCTCTTTTCTCCAAAGGTCTCTTTAATTTCCCTGTAGGCAGTATCTATCTTACCCCCAATGTGAGATAAGCCTCTACATCCTTACATTTGTCCTCTAGCCATCCGTGCTTAGCCATTTTGCACTTCCTGTCGATCTCATTTGTGAGACATTTGTATTCCTTTTTGCATGCTTCATTTACTGCATTTTTATATTTCCTCCTTTCATCAATTAAGTTCAATAATTCTTCTATTACCCTAGGATTTCTACTAGCCCTCGTCTTTTTACCTACTTGATCCTCTGCTGCCTTCACTACTTCATCCCTCAAAGCTACCCATTCTTCTTCTACTGTATTTCTTTCCCCCATTCTAGTCAATTGTTCCCTTATGCTCTCCCTAAAACTCTGTACAACCTCTGGTTTAGTCAGTTTATCCAGGACCCATCTCCTTAAATTCCCACGTTTTTGCAGTTTCTTCAGTTGCGTTGTAGAAGTACATTATTGCTGAGTGTGGCATTGTTGTAGTCAGTCTGTTTTGAAACCTCTGTTAGAGTGGATGTACATACTTCATCGAGAGTGTAGAATGTATGTGCTTTGTTCTGTGTGTAATTTGTAATTAATTTTGAGAGATTAACTGGAATGCAGTAACTTGGATGAACAGTGCTCTGTTGGACAGATAGCAAGTGAAGTGTGTCACAAAACAGTTTGTGGTTCAATTTAAAAACTTAAAAAATGTCAATGACTCTGATGAAGTTAGACAAAGTTTGTTTAAATTTTGAGTAAGTTCTTGTCTAACATCAGTGTGTGAGTATCGTGAGAAGAAATATATTCTGAAGTAAAACTACATTTTTGGAAGAAAGTGCTGTGATCCACTTAAAGTTCATAAATAGCCTATTCCTAAATTTTTTTAATGACCTTTATAATTGTAATGAGGAAGCTGTTAGCATATTAGATTTCGCTTGTTCTAAGTTAGACGTATTTCCTGCTTTGAAAATAATAAAATTAAGTAGCAGAAAAAGAAAAGGAGGTACTGAAAATAAGGTACAACAAATTTCAGACAAAATTACAAGACTTGGAATACCGTAATTCTTTAATAGTACAGATACCAACATTATTTCTAAAGAAGATGAAGAAAACCTACCACCAGCATCATCTGACACTGAATATTTGAGCTTAATAGAGAAATTAAAAATTAAATGTTCAGTGACATCTAAAGAGGAAAAAATTAAAATTTTAAGTTTGCTCCCTGGCGCATGGTCAAGAGAAAAAATATTTCATGAATACAACATTTCTCAACGTCTGGTTAAACTAACCAGAAAATTTGGATACCAATGAAAAATGTTTTAAGGAAACTTTCAGTGCTTGAACTCACTCTAGTAATGAGGTCTTATTCTATATCACAGAAGCTGTCTGGAGAAATAAGTGTTCTTAACATTCACCTCCAGGTTTAGGAACAGTTGCATCTTGAAGGATGTTGGTTGAAAATATTTATTTTAAGTATGTCAAAATAATATAAATGTTAATTTCAGTGATGTTTCCACTTTTTGTATATAATTCAGTTCCTTACTTCAATTATAATTGATTATATCCTGCCAATGTCACAAATGAATAGGCAACAGCCATAAGATCAGTTGTAGAATAATGTGAATTATCTCCTCATTTTCAAAAATTCATATCTTTGTTCACAGTCAGATATCAATACTGAAATTTTTACAGTATGTTGCTATCATATAGGTGTACAAACTGTGCAAAAATCATATTTTTATATTCAGTCCCGGCTGGTCATAGTGGCTGAGCGGTTCTAGGCACTTGAGTCTGGAACCGCGTGACCGCTACGGTCGCAGGTTCGAATCCTGCCTCAGGCATGGATGTGTGTGATGTCCTTAGGTTAATTAGGTTTAAGTAGTTCTAAGTTTTAGGGGACTGATGACCTCAGATGTTAAGTCCCATAGTGCTCAGAGCCATATGAACCATATTCAGTCCCACCTGACATAACTAACCCCAAACTTTACAAAAAATGAAAATTTTCAAATTTCAAAAATTCATAAAAAGTTAAGGAAACATTTGTAAGTGTTCTTGTTCTATATGAGGCTAGTAGTGTATGATATCTAACTATAGGAAAAAACAGACTCTCATAAATCACTCCTTGTTTGTTATTTTTGGGCCTAAAAAGTAAATTTTTTTGAAAATTTGGATACCAAACTTTGGAGGTCATTTTGACTGGTTATTTTTGAATTTAGGGTATTTTGTGTAATAGACAATGTTGTAGAGGACACTTTTCTAAAAACAATCATGTCAATTGCAATGTTATAACTTAACGCAGTGTAGAGATATTCATATTTTTGCTAACGTCTCTAAACTGAAACATCGTGGCGCGCTTAAAATCGAAAATGGCCGCCATTCAGTAAAGATGAAAGGTAAAATATTGGTTAAAACTGTTTTGAACTTCTCAATTATGGGGTAATCACAAATAAAAAAAACTAAAGTACTTAAAAATGGTCAAGCAACCAACTTAATTTTTATTGGACCACTTCATTTGGATTGACCCTATTGGAACTGTTATGTGTTTGTTTCAAAAATATATATAAAATAGGCATTAAACTTCTCTTAATGACTTACAGATGATGGCATCCACATTTCTACTGAAAAGGACACTAAAAGAAAAAGAGAAGAATATGTCCTGCAGTCATAAATGTGGCATAGGACTCAGGCAGGAGATTAGAAGAATGGCAATGGAAGAAATTGAATATGCACTACCAAGTGTAATATACACAGCTGATTGCTGTTATAATAACAGAGGACATTAAAATTAGATTTAAAGACCAACAGTTCTGTGTATGAGTAATATTATTGTATTAGCTCTTTAAAGTTCATTTTGTATTTTGTTACATTCTTACTGTAGATAGCAGGAGATAAGGAAACTAAAGGATTGCTGAAGGGACCAGAATTATTGTGAATGAGGTGGGATGGATTGGGGTAGTTACAGTACCTATGGTTGGGGCAGTATAAGCAGATCCCAGACAGCGCAGAGCACTGTTTCCAATTTTCAATTGGGAAGTGCTATTGGCTACAGGCCAAAACAGTAGCTGTATACAGAACTGTGATAACAATAATACGTTTACAAAATTGTGTTATGCTATTGGCTGAGGTATGCCCACAAAGCTGCACATCCCAGCCCACTGCAACTGTCAGGGATTAACTCGTGCTGACTTAGCTAATGTGGTGATTTGAAGTACAGGCCAATTTTAATTGAACTTCAAGTTTCAAAATGCTGTAAAATCGAACTGCTGCTCATACTGATGTCAAATTTGAATAGAATATTATCAAAGAAAGGGGAAACATTATAGAAACAAAAAAAATGAATGAAACTTTTCCCAGGTAGTGTTATAATGAAAGTAGGTTCAGCTCTGACAGATGAATTGTGATACAATGGCAATGATATGAGTTACATATCAAACCATCTGTACTGAGCCACATGTATGACCACACAAGTTTGGTATTGTGGCAGTGTTAGTTGAGTAATTCCATACACCACACTAAGGATTGGAAAAGTTGGTGTCTAATTGTCCTAAGGCTAAAATCTGCATAAAAAGCAACAATGACAGGAGTTTTTAATTATCCTGAGGCCAAAAACTGCATAAAAAGCAACAATGAAATCAGTTTTAATTGTTGTGAGACAGAGACTAAGACAGGCTCAATATGCTGCCCACCCTCTTCTGCCACAAGTTGAAATCAAGAAACAGCATGTTCCACAACAGATGGAGCACCTCAGGGGTCTCACACAGAATGCACTGCTCATGGATGCTTTCAGTTCAGCTGTGTTTGTAACTGGAGCACTGAACATAGCACCTTTCAGGTAACGCAATGGCTGGAAGTCACACGAGTTAAGATCAGGAGATCTGGATGGCCAGGATGTAAGAAAATGATGGCTGATAATTCTAGTATTTCCAAAATGCCTCTGAAACAGCTGCCTCACAGGCTGTGCAGTGCGCTGAGGATCACTGTCTTGCATAAAAATTATCCTACCCACTCATCTATGCTGTTGAAGAGTTATAATGACATTATTGTGTATAAGACTCTTAATAGCAATTACCAGTGATGGCACAGGTAACAGGAAACAGAGAACCCATCTGAAAAAAATATGCCCCTACAATAGACAATGCTGTCAAGTTGCACCACACATTTACCTTTGGAGAATGAACTGTACCATTTGATGTGCAAGCGGAATTTCTGTTGCACATATCTGCTGTTCTGTGTCTTAACATGTCCTTGGAGATGGAAATGGGCTTCCTCTGTCCACAAAATATACCATGGCCATTTGTTGTCCACTTCCATGCAAGCAAGAAATCCTAGAGAAAATATTTGCCTTACTGGCAGGTCAGCCTGAAGAAACTGCTGAACATGAGTAATTTTGTATGGGTAGCAATGCAGGATGTTTTGTAGAATTTTATGTACCATGCTCACAGGCATGTCCAAAGTTTGGGCAATTTGCTGTTCACTGCATATTTCCACACTGCCATTCTCTTGCAATTCTGTGGCCACACCTTCTACTGATGTCGCATCAGTTGTTTTCCTCCCTCTGCCACATTGCACTTCAAAATAACATACCCTTTCAAATTTTGTAATCATATCTACAGACCCTTGACAACCATTGGACACATGGCTTTTTTCACATCCTTGAGTGTTTGGAACTTATGCAAAGCTGCTGGCACTGAGGCATCATTCATGTAAAAGCAGTCTGTCAGCAGTGTACGACCCTCCATTGAAGCAGTCATGCCAGGCACCTCAGATGCAAACTGAGGAACAGTTGTCTTCTATTTTGCATATTCTGTCACTTACAGCACCATCTAGTTGTAAACTTTTCTTTAATTTTTTCCCCATAATGTTTTCCCCTTATTCAATAGTTTTCAAATTTTTTGTCATTCTGAGCAGTGGTTCATTTTTTTGCAGTGTGTTGAAACTTGAACTTTAATTATAATCTCCCTGTGGTATGCTGATCCTGAGATTTAAATAATCTGTTTGACAAGGTTGTTAAAACAAGAAAGAAAAACAGGAAATAAATAAATCCTTTATTAAAAAATGTCTGTGTGACACTGGATGAGATTATTTTTACAGATGGTAACTGGTAAAAGATAAGTTCAATTATCATCATCAATCAAATTGTATACCATATCAATTAAGAAGCTACTTAAGTAATTAATCTTACATATGTCACTATGTTGGCTACAAATATTGTGTATGATACAATGGACAGAAAACTCAGCCAGAGATATTTCTAAAGACATAATATTTAGGTAAAAGTGTATCTGTTGCTGATTATACAGTATGAAAGAAAACATGAGTGATCTGAGGCAAACAGTAGTTTATTTTTATGATTGTATCTAGTGTGAAATTGCAACATACTATATGTGATGCAGAATACATAATGCACAGAATAGCAATGATGCTCTTGATTATCTTATATAATGTGTAGGATTAAAAAAGTTGTAGGCATTGCTTACTTTGCATTTATGATTGTTTTTATTTCAAATTGTATTATGTGTAGCAAATCCAGCTTAGTATCCAGAAGCTATAAAAGCAAGAAAAGACAATAAACATGACTGTTCAGCAACAAATATTAATAATAATTTTTAAAAATTCTGTTATCATATCTTGAAGTTGATATTTTTTCATGAATAACAAATGGTGTAAAAACAACAAGTGAACCAAATAACTTCATGTATCATGCCAAGAAATGAAATTTAAAATAGCAAGTGACATGCTGTAAATAACTAAGCATTTATCTGTAAACATGCCACAGATGCTATAGTTATTTATTTAGTCTGTCTTATTAGTAAAACAATGACTCACCTCACTTGTCAAATCTCCTCATTATACTTCTTTTTACCAAAATTAACTATTTTTGAAATTTGGTGCTCTTTTTTCAACAAAGGCTGTCACCCCTTCCTTGCGGTCGTCCTACCACAAAGAAACAAGAATCAGTTACTTTCATATTAGTAAAATACTGAAAAATTGTGTATTGGAAAAAACAATAGAATGAGTAAAGATAAACAATCATCATTTTGTGGAGGTTTGAACGTTAGATGGGAGCATAAATAAGAACCAAAAACCTATAGAACAACCTATAAACTGGACCAGTTCGGTCACATTGCTGGAACTATGTAACTCTCTGTGTGTGTGTGTGTGTGTGTGTGTGTGTGTGTGTGTGTGTGTGAGATTAACTGCTCAATGCCTCCACTATGATGTAAGTGGCCCCATTGAGTCATTCCATTGTTTAAACTACTGAGTCAGAATTGCTCACCAATACTTACTTTCAGGAGGCAAAATATGAGGTTTGGAGTTTTAATAGTGGTATCTATTTATTTACAGCTCGTACAAAATAGATTTGTGTTTCAGAGTTTTACTGACCTTCAAAGTAGTCACCAGCATTGTGTATAACCCGTTGCCAGTGATGTGGAAGCCGTAGGATACTCTTTGCAATGCCAGTTGTGTTGACAGTCTGAGCGGCGCGGTCTATTACCCGACAAATTTGTAGCAGTTCTGAAGCGAATGCCGTGAATTGTTTCCTTCAGTTTAGAAATCGAGTTGAACTCACGAGGGCTTAAGTCAGGGGAGTGCAGTAGGTGGTATAGCACTTCGCAGCCCCATCAGTCAAACAAATCAGTAACAGATTGCACTGTATGTGCTTGAGCATTGTCCTGCAAAATGATGGTCAGGTCCTGCAGAAAGTATCATCACTTCCGTCTCTAAGCTGGTCATAGGTTGTGTCCCACAAATGGAAAGCATAGAGACAGAAGTGATGGCACTTCCTGCAGAATAAGACCATCATTTTGCAGGACAATGCTCAAGCACATACAGTGCAAGCTGTTACTGATTTTTTTGACTGATGGGGCTGGTAAGTGCTATACCACCTACTGCACCCCCCTTAATTAAGCCCTTGTGAGTTCAACTCAGTTTCTAAACTGAAGGAAACACTTCACGGCATTTGCTTCAGAACTGCTACAAATTCGCTGGGCAATAGACCGCGCCACTCAGGCTGCCAATACAACGGGCACTGCTAAGAGTATCCTACGATTTCCACACCACTGGCAACATGTTATACACAATTTTGGTAACTCCTTTGAAGGTTAGTAAAACTTTGAAACACATATCTATTTTGTATGAGCTGCAAACAAATAGTTGTCACTATTGAAGTTCCAACCCTAGTATTTAGCTGATTTGGCAAGAAGTGTATTCCCAAGAGAACATCTGCAAGGGAGTGTATAAATTATAGAACACTAGCCCTTCTATTGTGTGCACATTACTGCCAATAATTAAAGAGAGGACTAAAAAGAAAATAAATTGAAACTTAGGATAATGATCAGTTTGGCTGCAGTTTTGGAAAAGTAATGAGGGTAGCAATATTGGCACCATGTTAAATTTTGACAAAAGAAACATATAAACCACTTATTGACATAAAAAAAGCATTTAATGTGACTAATTGGGATTTTTTATTATTCTAAACAATGCACAGAGTAAGATTTGATTGGAAGGACAGGCAATTAATTTAGCATATATACAATAGTCAAAGTACTGAACTGGATATTAATGGTAGCAAGAAAGAAGTAAAAGCCAGAAGGAGGTTAAGGCAGGGCTGCCTTCTATCATCTTACTTATTTAATATGCTCTCGGGGAGGCAATATTAACAATGAAAGAAAAGACACTTGGAATGAAAAGTTATGGTTTTCATAGTCACTGCATCAGATTTGCAGACGATATTGCAATAGTGGCAGACTCAGACAAAGAACTAAATAAAATGCTTAAGGTCTTAAAACAACAGATAAAAAAATAAGTGTCAAGAAGACACAAGTCATCTCTGTATGGAGAAGAAAGGAGGTGGAGGTCAGGTTGGCATAAAAGCAGGCAGTGAGCAACTTGAGAAAGTAGCCAAATTTTACTATCTTGGTAGTAATGTGGAGGAAAACAATTGATGTATTAAGGAAATCAAGAGAAGAATAGCACTGGCCAAGAATGCCTTCCACAACAAAAAGAACCTTCTACTGAACAAGCACATCAGCTTCCACACTAAGAAAAGATTTGTAAAGACATTTGTGTGGAGTGAAACTTCCTGGCAGATTAAAACTGTGTGCCCGACCGAGACTCGAACTCGGGACCTTTGCCTTTCGCGGGCAAGTGCTCTACCAACTGAGCTACCTAGTTCTGCAAGGTTCGCAGGAGAGCTTCTGTAAAGTTTGGAAGGTAGGAGATGAGGTACTGGCAGAAGTAAAGCTGTGAGTACCGGCCGTGAGTCGTGCTTCGGTAGCTCAGTTGGTAGAGCACTTGCCCGCGAAAGGCAAAGGTCCCGAGTTCGAGTCTCGGTCGGGCACACAGTTTTAATCTGCCAGGAAGTTTCATATCAGCGCACACTCCGCTGCAGAGTGAAAATCTCATTCTGGAAACATCCCCCAGGCTGTGGCTAAGCCATGTCTCTGCAATATCCTTTCTTTCAGGAGTGCTAGTTCTACAAGGTTCGCAGGAGAGCTTCTGTAAAGTTTGGAAGGTAGGAGACGAGGTACTGGCAGAAGTAAAGCTGTGAGTACCGGCCGTGAGTCGTGCTTCGGTAGCTCAGTTGGTAGAGCACTTGCCCGCGAAAGGCAAAGGTCCCGAGTTCGAGTCTCGGTCGGGCACACAGTTTTAATCTGCCAGGAAGTTTCATATCAGCGCACACTCCGCTGCAGAGTGAAAATCTCATTTGTGTGGAGTGTCCTGACTTACAGATGTGATATCTGGACATTAGGAAAGCTAGAGAAAGCTCGCCCCAAAGCTATATAAATGTGGTTCTGGAAGAGAGTTACAAGAACTAACTGGACTGGCAGAAAAATGAATGCAATGATTTTACAGAAAATAGAAGAGAGGAAAGTACTGTTGCAAGTAATAGGCCAAAGCAGCATACATTAGACGTTTGATTAAACATGATATTCTTGTACAAATTATTTTCAAATGCAAGCTCCCAGGAAAGAAAATGATGGGACGAATGAGAACATTTATTTAAAAAATATGATCAGTGAAACGGGATGTTCTTCACACATTGAGATGAAGAAGACTGCTGAAGACAGAAAGCTATGATTGCAGAGAGAAGGCTTAGCCTTCTGCAAGAAGAAGAATAGACACATATAAAAGAACAAGGTATTATCCTAAATTTTGGATTTTTTAGTTACTTTGGGAGAAGAGAGGTATTTGTTGGGAAAGGTGAAAATGGAAGGATAGATCACTGAACTGCAAAATGAGAGGACTACTTCTGTAGTGAGGGGAGAAAAATATCTCTCATTCAAATCCCAATCCAACTGTCCACATTTAGGTTTTCTGTGTTTGATTAAGGTAAATGCTAGGGGATGGTTCCTTTAAAACTCTACTCTACTCCCTCCCATTCTCTCAGCAGTTAAAAAAAAAAAACTGAAAATAATAAATTCTCCCTTCCCTACCCTCGCACCATCCTGAGTTTCTTCCCTATAGTGGTGCCATGAGACATCACTATGGAGACTCAGTAGATGGTGCAACATTAGTGTTGACCACTGTGGTACCATTACCCAAATGGGGCTTGTAGTCAGGAGTACCCTCTGATGAGACAATACGTAAAAGCCAGTCCAAGACCAGTCTGAGTTTGTTGTAATGTGGTCTGTGGAGTGCACAGCAAGTGTACTATAAGTTTGGTTAAAGTGTTTATATTGTGAGCTCTATTTGTGATAGGAGGAACTGTGGTATGGCATGAATGGAATCTGCATTGGAATATGGACTTAGAATAGCTCACAACATTTCCAAGGAGTGGTGAATAAATCAGGGCAAGCCTTCATTGTTTGTGTGTAGACCTTCTTTTACAAAGTGGCAATGTCTTGGAACCCATGATGTGTGCAAATTGAATCCCAAAAATCATGATGAGAGTGTGAATTTTCAACCGTGGAACAATTACAACAGCTAGTAACATACACTAGGCAGGATTATGAGGAGCTAACAATGACTGTATTACAGGTAATATAAGTTCAAATGGCTCTGAGCACTATGAGACTTAACTTCTGAGGTCATCAGTCCCCTAGAACTTAGAACTACTTAAACCTAACCTAACCTAAGGACATCACACACAGCCACGCCCGAGGCAGGATTCGAACCTGCGACCGTAGCAGTGCGGTTCCAGACTGTAGCGCCTAGAACCACTCAGCCACCCTGGCTGGCGAAATATAAGTATTAGTGAATGTAGCAGGAACATTTCCCACACCACCCATGTTTACATCTTCTCCACCATTTAACACTTTCCACACAGCTCATATGCAATACATTCTCACAAATGCACCTACAGCACCAGAGGCCAAATTCTTGTCAGAAAATGCTGAACTGTATCACATAATACAAAAATTAGAGCCATGTAAAAGTCTGGATGAATTCCAAGTGCCTAGAATATTTTCTGTTCCATAAGAACACTAGCTTTTTATCTGCAACTTCACTTAAAGAAATGAATAATGCACAATGTGAAGTAGAAACTTACCCCTACCATCCCCAGGATGAACTCCTTGCAAAGTCAGTCCATTGTACCCTATTCAGTACACCTAATCTCACATAGGCATATCTTCAAGTTCCCTTGGTGCAGAATCACAAGCTTACTTATCACTCAGTATTCCAAATCTTCTTTAATATTAATATTTGTTGCATCTGAAAATCTCTTCAGCCCCTACCATATTACAGTCTTTTAAAGATCATATACTACAGGGTATTTCAAATTGTGCTGCATATCTTGGTGATATCGTGGTTACAGGTGCATTTCTAGAGGGCCATCTCCAAACTTAAGGCTCTTGTTCCAGAGGCTGGCAATAAAAGGACTAAAATGCAATCTGTGCCAATGTTTTTTCTTGCAACTCCTTGATGTTCTTGAGGTTCAACCTCTCAGCTTATGGATCTGAATAAATGGAAGATTCAATTCAATTCAATTCAATACAAATTCAATTTTTATTACATCAAGGCCACCACAAGCAAGAAACGATGTCCTGCACTGCCCTCTGTGATTTTCTACCAGTTTACAGGGGCACCTTGGTATAAGGCCATGGCCTGGCAGAGTGGCTTCATGACTGCCCCCAGACCACCAATTTAAACATATTGCACCCACCGCAAGTTCATGTTTTGCTGAGGCCTCTCCATTCCAGATGGGTGCATCCAATTGGGGTTCACAAGTTTAGATACCATCTAAACTGGATCTGTGGGATGACCTCTGTCTGCCATGGGTCCTTGATGTATACTGTAGCCGCTGTACATGCTAATCTGTAGCATCACCAGTTTTTCTACCACTGGCAGACCTTTGATCTCAAGGCAGCTCTGATCCCAGGGCAGCTCGAACAACTTCCACTGAGCCTCGTCCTACTCCAGCCTTTCCCAACGTTAGTGTTGACTGCTGTGGTGCCACTACCCGAATGGTGCTTCTTATCAGGAGAATTCTTCAACAAGACAATGCCAAGCTCGAGCACACAAGATGGCACAGGACTGGTGCAAACAGTGAAATGTATGCTTCCTGACAGATTAAAACTGTGTGCCAGACCAAGACTCGAACTCGGGACCTTTGCCTTTCGCGGGCAAGTGCTCTACAAACTGAGCTACCCGCGAAAGGCAAAGGTCCCGAGTTTGAGTCTCGGTCCGGCACACAGTTTTAATCTGTCAGGAAGTTTCATATCAGCATACACTCTGCTGCAGAGTGAAAATCTCATTTGTGAAATATATGCTGATTGACATATCTTCCTGGTTTGTGATGTTCGAATTTCAGGTTGTGATTATTACTGATGGAACTCTGATACTGCATGAATTTGACTTGGGTTGGATGGCTAGCTCTAAGATAGCAAGTATGCTCTGGAAGTGTGCTGTAATGTATCTCAAACTGTCTAATAAATCAGATTTAGTCTCCATTAGCTCTGTCTCTCTTCTCTCTCTCTTCTCTCTCTTCTCTCTCTTCTCTCTCTTCTCTCTCTTCTCTCTCTTCTCTCTCTTCTCTCTCTTCTCTCTCTTCTCTCTCTTCTCTCTCTTCTCTGTGTGTGTGTGTGTGTGTGTGTGTGTGTGTGTGTGTGTGTGTGTGTTTGTGTCTGTCATCACCATCATGTACAGGAAAGTTCTATTCCTTGGACACTGTCCTCAGGGCATGTACACAAGAACAGTGAAAGCTGAGAGACGTTTTTAAAAGAATGTATACTCAGTACACTATATGATGAGTGAACTGCGACATGCCAGCAATGCCAGCTGAGAAGGCCAATACCAACAGAAAAAAACAGAGTAGCACCTATCACATATGCTGGACTCATTTATGGGAATCACAAAAATGCCTGAAAAATTAAATGTCTGCAGTGCCTATTAAATATAACTTATGTCTCTAGAAACCAACTGTTTGCCAAATATCCTGCAAAAATTTTATGTCATATTTTGGACAAGCTATAATAATTGTAGAAGACAATATCAAGAGTACCAAAGGTGCATCCAACTCTCACAACCAACTAAATTGATTCTCAACAAGCAGTGCCTCATCTTCAAGCAGGTAATGACATGTGGAAACACCAGCATCAATGAGAATGTCAATGAGAATGCCAGAAAAAAACAATAACATGGAACTCACATAATACTATGTGCAGAAATCTGGCTAAAGCCCAAAATTAACACTAGGGAGATTTTTGGATTAAATCTAAGTACATATCAAAGGAATAGGCTAATGGAAAATTGAGGTGGCATAGATATCATAGTAGACAAGAAACTCAAATCCACTTAGATAAAAAATGAAGCTAAAGGGTGGGTACAAACTTATGATTGTGTCCTTCTATTGACAACAAGATTCAGTCTGAAGTGTAACAGAAAATGCTAAAGGAAAGCTCAGCTATCTATGAAGTAGGTTTGTTCCACAATCATACTAACATCTTTGGAGGAAACTTTAATTATCCAACTACTGAGTCAGATACTTACAGCTTTGTACTTGGTGAATGTGACAAGACATACCGTGAAACACTCATAAATGATTTCTCCGAAAAATTCTTTGAACAGAAAGTTTGAAGGCTCACTTATGCCAGAAATATATTGGATCCAGTGACAGCAAGTAGATCTGACCTAACTGAGGATGTTCACACCGAAACAGGTATCAATGACTATGAGTCAGTTGTAGCAACAATGATCACTAAAGGATAAAGGACAACCAAAAAAATATATAGAATGTCTAAATCTTCAGTGTCAAAATTTAAGGAACTCGAAACCTTATGTTCTGGGCAAGAGCATGGTGAGAAATTGAGGCTAAATTTTAGAAAAATAATTAACCATGCAATGAATAGGAATACCTATCAGATTCTCTAGAAGGGTTAGTGACTAAGTTAGCCCTTTTTTTAACCACTGTAGATATATTGAACAAAAAACTGCACCCTTTAGTTGGAAGAAAGCACACGTCATACTTGGTTACAAGAATGGTAGCAGAAGTCACCCACAGAGCTACCAGCCTATTTCTTTGATGTTCATCTGCTGCAAAGTCTTAGAACATAATCTGAGTTCAAATACAGGCTTATTACAAATGACTGAAGCGATTTCACAGCTCTACAATAACTTTATTATTTGAGATATTTTCACAATGCTTTGCACACACATACAAAAACTCAAAAAGTTTTTTTAGGCATTCACAAATGTTCGATATGTGCCCCTTTAGTGATTCGGCAGACATCAAGCCGATAATCAAGTCCCTCCAACACTCGGCGCAGCATGTCCCCATCAATGAGTTCGAAAGCATCGTTGATGCGAGCTCGCAGTTCTGGCACGTTTCTTGGTAGAGGAGGTTTAAACACTGAATCTTTCACATAACCCCACAGAAAGAAATCGCATGGGGTTAAGTCGGGAGAGTGTGGAGGCCATGACGTGAATTGCTGATCATGATCTCAACCACGACCGATCCATCGGTTTTCCAATCTCCTGTTTAAGAAATGCCGAACATCATGATGGAAGTGCAGTGGAGCACCATCCTGCTGAAATATGAAGTCGGCGCTGTCGGTCTCCAGTTGTGGCATGAGCCAATTTTCCAGCATGTCCAGATACACGCAGAAGAAAAAGGGGCCGTAAACTTTAAACCGTGAGATTGCACAAAACACGTTAACTTTTGGTGAATTGCGAATTTGCTGCACGAATGAGTGAGGATTCTCTACCGCCCAGATTCGCACATTGTGTCTGTTCACTTCACCATTAAGAAAAAATGTTGCTTCATCACTGAAAACAAGTTTCGCACTGAACACATCCTCTTCCATGAGCTGTTGCAACCAAAAATTCAAAGCGTTTGAACTCCTGTACCACCTCGTACAATAGCTACAGTCAACCATCCGTTGCCATGGGTAAAGGAATCATTGATGTCAATGCTGAAGTTCAGTCTGCAACCATGAAAGACACATGGTCCGTCGACTAGTGCAGTGGCAGCAATGTTCTTCACAGTATTCTTCTTCTTGTCTGCAGCAGATGTTGTGAATTCGATGTGAATATGTAAAATTTGTTGGAGACTGTACTTTGTATTTTCATAAATAAACTGATCTGTAGCGTAGCTTAAAAACGGACAAGAGTACATCTAGAAGCTGTAGGCATAGAGCCAGAACAGCATGTTCCACGTTAAAGTTCTTATCAATTTGACCTTTGACCCCCAGCGCGTGAGGCTGGCTTACGCAATCCTGGCAGCGCGCCAGCCGCGGACTTAGCGCACAGCGGACGGGAGTACCTAGTATGGCTAGTGCTCCCGTCCGGGATAACGGGCGGCTGGCACTGTGAAATATTCTAAGTCCGAATCAAGGTCACGCGCTATCGCGCGTCTATAAAAGCGAGCAAGGCCCGCGGAGCGGATCACTCGCGCTACTGCTGCTGCACAGGCAACTGCATTGAACGCTGCCAAGATGCCGTACAGAAGGTACCATCGACGTTCACGTCAAACAGTCTACAAAACAATTGAAAACATCGAATTCACAACATCTGCTGCAGACAAGAAGAAGAATACTGTGAAGAACATTGCTGCCACTGCACTAGTCGACGGACCATGTGTCTTTCATGGTTGCAGACTGAACTTCAGCATTGACATCAATGATTCCTTTACCCATGGCAACGGATGGTTGACTGTAGCTATTGTACGAGGTGGTACAGGAGTTCCTAACGTTCCTGGCCTGGAAAGTCTTGTAGACAGAGACATTATTGCCTACCGTACCTATCATATTGGTGAACTGGCAAATAAAGACTTTGGAAAATCTGTGTATATGTCACCTTCCCCATTATTAAAGGCAATAATGTCTCTGTCTACAAAACTTTCCAGGCCAGGAACGTTAGGAACTCCTGTACCACCTCGTACAATAGCTACAGTCAACCATCCGTTGCCATGGGTAAAGGAATCATTGATGTCAATGCTGAAGTTCAGTCTTCAACCATGAAAGACACATGGTCTGTCGACTAGTGCAGTGGCAGCAATGTTCTTCACAGTATTCTTCTTCTTGTCTGCAGCAGATGTTGTGAATTCGATGTTTTCAATTGTTTTGTAGACTGTTTGACGTGAACATCGACGGTACCTTCTGTACGGTTTCTTGGCAGCGTTCAATGCAGTTGCCTGTGCAGCAGCAGCAGCGCGAGTGATCCGCTCCGCGGGCCTCGCTGCACAGAAAGCTTGTAGAAAGCTTGAAGTTGATTACAAATTTGATGAGGCAAGAACTCCATGAAGAACGTATTCACATGTGCAGTTTTTTATATCAGTGACTGTCATCCTGAACTATGGTGTTCCATCACAAATACATTCCAAGGGATTTCCTATATTTGATTGATAAGATTTCTAACAAGATCCAAGCAAACTGAATGCAGATTGGACCCTTCTCTTAAACTAAAACCTTAGTCTCTGTTAATTAACTTATCTCACTCTAAACTCAATTATCTCCTTTACTAAGCTGTCCTATAAGACCTGCACTTGCATCACGAAGCATCTACATCATATCCATTCTCTGAAGACCACTGTTAAGTGCATGGCAGCAGGTACTTACACTTACCACTATATCTTGTATTAGATTTTCTTCCCAGTCTATTCATGTATACATTGGGAAAAGAATGATGTTTAAAAGCCACTTTACACATGTCACTTAGTCTACTCTTGTCATTGGTTTCTCTCCAGAAGTAGTGCTTAGGAGGCTTAGAATTTCTAGATTCTTTACTTAATGCTGTTTGCAAGGGCGCCCTCGTGGGGTAGTTTGCATCTATTTCAAATGTCTACTGGTTCAGGTTTTTCAACATATACATGAAATCCTCCTGTGACTACTGCATTCTCCTAGTGTCCCAGTGAACCAAAGTCTGCCACCCACTTTACTTATGAGTGAGTTTGTGCAATCATTCCATGTAATATCTCAACAAATTGTTACATCCAGATATTTGTATGAACTGACTGACTGCAGTGGTAACTTTCTAATATTTTAGTCATGGAATACTACATTTTCTGAATTTTGTGAAGTGTGAAATTTTACATTTACAAAAACCAAATACAAGTTGTCAATCTTAGCACCAGTTTGAAACCGTATCAAGATGTAACAATATTTATGGACCATATTTCAGACAGCCTATCATTATAGATAGCTGCATCATCTGCAGAAGTCTGAGCTTACTATTAATATTGTCTCTTAGGTCATTAATATAGGGTGTATATAAAGTCTGGGAACACTTTCAATTATTTATTGTACTGTTTTCCACAAAAACTAACCAAGGTTAGAGCAAAGTCTACAAAGAAGCCATGGGTTACTCAAGGAATAGGGGTATCTTGTGAAACAAAAAGAAAACTGTATCTGTCAATCCAAAACAGTTCTGATGTTGATGCTATAGCACATTACAAGAAATACTGCAAAATATTAAAGACTATAATACAACCATCAAAGCAAATATATTACAAGGAAAAGATAGTCATATCAGATAACAAAATAAATTATGTACACAAGAAACAGAAAAGGCCCCAATATACTTCGTTGGGGCATACAGCATTGAAGTACCTTATGAGTTGATTAGTTGTTACCAACTGTTCATTTCATTTATACGTTAGTTTGACACAGTGTTTCCTGTCTCTCAAATAGGAGGTAAGTAGTTGTAAGGCTACCGCTCTCATACCATATGCTTCTAATTTATGCAGTAGAATGGTATGATTCACGGTATCAAAAGCTTTACTCATATTAGGACGGTGCCTGTTACTTTGTCTCCTTCATCTAGCTTCTTTAATATTTAATGTATAAAAATTTCTACTACTATTACAGTAAATTATTATTGGCTGCATTATGTCATGGTGGCATAGCAAAGCCACAAAACTTCCATACAGTCCTAGAGATCATGTCAATATCTGTCACTGAAGTATATTGGTAGTAATACTGATTTTGTTAGATGGCAGATAATTCAGCTGATTTCTCTGTTGCCCTTTCAGAATCAGGTACCTATGTCTGTGCATCTACCTACTAGGACTCTGTCATCAAAGAAGCCAATGAGATCAAAATGTGTAACCATCGTATTAACCAGAAGAGTGGCTTCATCCTTAGTGGCACATATCAACAGGCACTTGATGCTGAAGGGAAACAGAGAAATCAGCTGAACTAACCATCATCTAATGAAATCAGCATTGCTACCATTGTTCTTCAGTCACTGATATTGACATTATCTCTCATAACATATGGAAATTCCATGAGCTCATGATGTCTTCATGACATAATTTGGCCAACTATATAAAGTATCTTAAGCCAACTGAAATCTCCTGATGACGTCATGGAGGAAGTCCTTGAAAGCTCAAGATTGAATGCACATTGTCAGGTTGCATGTAAATTGTCTACATTACTGTTTCATTGGAGTACGGGTTATGAGTACCAAGATCTTTCTTTGAACAACTGTAGAAGAGAGCCTCTAAGGCTGTCAAAGTATTATGGAATAATGCCAAAATTAATTCTGTTGCAAACTCAGAACTCTAAACATTAATAACATTGCCAAAAAAGTTAAAAGATTATATCAAAAGTATATTGTGAGCTTTTTATGTTATAATGTGGGTTTTTTAACTGCATAAGTCATAGGACAATACTCAAACATTCATAAATTATGGAATCAGATATACAGGGTGTATAAAAAATAATAATCCAATTTGGCACATCTACATTTCTGAAACTAATAAACACAAACAATGAATTTTGTTTTTTGATGAACAGGACACTAAAAAAGCATTTTTCATACCTTTTCATAGGTGTTCAATATGCCCCCCTTGAGTTGCATGGCAAATGTCAATGCAGTAATCGAATTGTTCCCACACTGCAGTGAGCATGTATTGTCTTACAACTTCCACAGCTGCTGTTATATGATGTCTCTGTTCATACATTGTTGTTGGTAATGGAGGCACATCAACAGAGTCTTTTATAAACACCCACAAGAAGGAATCATATATAGTCAGTTCTGGTGACCTTGAAGGCCAGTAATGTAAGGGAGAATCATTTGGTCCAGTGTGACCGATCCATCATTCAATAATCCTTTGATTTAAAAATTCCCACACTTCTAGATGCCAGTGTGGCAGTGCCCCATCTTGTTGGTAAATGAAGTCATTCAAATCAGTCTCCAACTGTGGGAATAGAAAGTTCTCAAGCATATCGAGGTATGTGCTTCCTGTTTCCCATGAAACTGCGCAAAACACATTAAATTTTGAAGAGTTCCTTCCTGTTGTACAACTTCATGTGATTGCTCAGTACCCCATGTTCTCACATTATGATGGTTCACCTTTCCATTTAAATTGAATGTTGCCTCATCACTAAGTACCAAGTGTGGAAGGAAACTATTGTCCTCCATCTTGCCAAGAACAAAATTAAAGAACTCCACACATTATTGTTTGTCACCTTCATGAAGAGCTTGCAGTAACTGAATTTTGTATGATTTCATGTGTAAACATTGATGCAACACATGCCAGATGGACATCTGGGGGCATGTTGCGATGTTGAGCTGCTCGGCGAACGGATTTCTGCAGACTCCTTGTGAAACTATGGCAGATGCATTCGACATCTGTGTCAGGCACTTGGGGCAGCCCGATGATTTGCCTTTACACAAACAACCTGTTTCTCAGAATTGTTCATATCATCATCTAATGCTCTGTGCTGTAGTAGGATACACAATATACCTAGCATGAAAGTCACACTGAACAGTTATTACTGACCTGCTCTGCACAAAACGTAGAGCACAAAATGCTTTCTGTTGTCCCAACACCATTTTTACTAGAACTGAGGTGGGTGCACACTGCTGCTACATCGCAGGAACCATGTAAAACTCAAGAGTTTGCTCTTTCCAACAGTATGTTGTTCACACACATATCTCACATAACGTAATAGTTATGGTTTTTTAAAAATCGGATGATTCTTTTTGGTACACCCTCTATATAACCTTACTTGGTTAAATTATCTTAGCAGCAACAAATGAAGAAAAGTGCACAGTAGCTGGAAGTATAATACCACATTCATAACAATAAAGGATTACTAGTGCCTCTCGCAGGGTTGGTATATAAACTGCTAGTTTTCTTAATGTGCATTAACAACTCAATTTTCCCAGATTTCTGGAATGCGTTTGACATGGTGCCCCATTGCGGACTTTTAACGAAAATACGAGCATATGAAATAAGTTCTCAAACATGTGAGTTACTCCAGACTTCTTAAGTAATAGAACCCAGTATGTTGTCCTCAATGGTGTGTGTTCATCAGAGACAAGGTTACCATCAAGAGTGTCCCAAGGAAGTGTGACACGACCACTGTTGTTCTCTGTATACATAAATGATTTGGTGGACAGGGTGGGTAGCAACTTGCAGTTGTTTACTGATGATGCTATGCTGTATGGTAAGGTGTCAAAGCTGAGTGACTCTAGGAAGATACAAGACAACAAAATTTCTAATTGGTATGATGAATGGTAGCTAACACTAATTGAGGAAAAATGTAAGTTAATGAGGATAAAAAAATGAGGATGAGTAGGAAGAACAAACCTGTAATGTTTGAATACAGCATCTTTAGTGTCCTGCTTAATGCATTCAAGTCAATTAAGTATTTGGGCATAATGTTACAAAGCAATATGAAATGGGACAAGCATGTGAGTACTGTTGTTGGGAAGGCAAATGGCTGACTTTGGTTTATTGGGAGAATTTTAGGTAAGTTTGGTATACCAGTAAAGGAGAATGCATATAGGACGCTGGTGCAACCTGTTCTTAAGTACTGCTTGATTGTTTGGGATCTGTACCAGGTCAGATTCTACATCTACATCTACATCCATACTCCGCAAGCCACCTGACGGTGTGTGGTGGAGGGTACCTTGAGTACCTCTATCGGTTCTCCCTTCTATTCCAGTCTCGTATTGTTCATGGAAAGGATTGTCGGTATGCTTCTGTGTGGGCTCTAATCTCTCTGATTTTATCCTCATGGTCTCTTCGCGAGATATACGTAGGGGGGAGCAATATACTGCTTGACTCTTCGATGAAGGTATGTTCTTGAAACTATTTTGTAGCTAAATGATAAGGGATCTATCTTTCTATGTATTCACAGCACATTACACTTGTCTACATTGAGATTTAATTGCCATTCCCTGCACCATGCGTCAATTTGCTGCAGACCTTCCTGCATTTCAGTACAATTTTACATTGTTACAACCTCTTGATATACCACAGCATCATCCGCAAAAAGCCTCAGTGAACTTCTGATGTCATCCACAATGTCATTTATGTATATTGTGAATAGCAACGGTCCTACAACACTACTCTGCGGCACACCTGAAATCACTCTTACTTCGGAAGACTTCTTTCCATTGAGAATGACATGCTGTGTTCTGTTATCTAGGAACTCTTCAATCCAATCACACAATTGGTCTGATAGATCATATGCTCTTACTTTGTTCATTAAACGACTGTGGGGAACTGTATCGAACGCCTTGCGGAAGTCAAGGAACATGGCATCTACCTGTGAACCCGCGTCTATGGCCCTCTGAGTCTCGTGGACGAATAGTGCGAGCTGGGTTTCACATGACCGTCTTTTTCGAAACCCATGCTGATTCCTACAGAGTAGATTTCTAGTCTCCAGAAAAGTCATTATACTCGAATATAATACGAGTTCCAAAATTCTACAACTGATCGACATTAGAGATATAGGTCCATAGTTCTGCACATCTGTTCGACGTCCCTTCTTGAAAACGGGGATGACCTGTGCCCTTTTCCAATCCTTTGGAACACTACGCTCTTCTAGAGACCTACGGTACACCACTGCAAGAAGGGGGGGCAAGTTCCTTCGCATACTCTGTGTAAAATCGAACTGGTATCCCATCAGGTCCAGCCGTCTTTCCTCTTTTGATCGATTTTAATTGTTTCTCTATCCCTCTGTCGTCTATTTCGATATCTACCATTTTTTCATCTGTGCGACAATCTAGAGAAGGAACTACAGTGCAGTCTTCCTCTGTGAAACAGCTTTGGAAAAAGACATTTAGTATTTTGGCCTTTAGTCTGTCATCCTCTGTTTCAGTACCATTTTGGTCACAGAGTGCCTGGACATTTTGTTTTGATCCACCTACCGCTTTGACATAAGACCAAAATTTCTTAGGATTTTCTGCCAAGTCAGTACATATAACTTTACTTTCGAATTTATTGAATGCCTCTCGCATAGCCGTCCTCACACTACATTTCGCTTCGTGTAATTTTTGTTTGTCTGCAAGGCTTTGGCTATGTTTATGTTTGCTGTGAAATTCCCTTTGCTTCCGCAGCAGTTTTCTAAATCTGTTGTACCACGGTGGCTCTTTTCCATCTCTTACAATCTTGCTTGGCGCATACTCATCTAACGCATATTGTACAATGGTTTTGAAGAAATCAAAGCAATTCAGAGGCGGGCTGCCAGATCTGTTACCAGTAGATTCTAACAATACGTAAGTGTTAAGGAAATGCTTTGGGTATTCAAATGGGCGATGTTCTTTTCAAGAAACAGTATTGAGAAAATTTAGAGAACCAGCATTTGAAGCTGACTGCAGAAGAATTCTATTGCTGCCAACATACACTGCATGTAAGGACCACAAAGATAAGAGATGAGAAATTAGGGCTCATACGGAGGCTCTATTTGCAAGTGGAACTGGAAAGGCAATGACTAGCGGTGGTACTGGTTAACCTCTGCCATGCACCATACAGTGGCTTGTGGAGTATCTGTGTAGATGTACTAAATAAGCAACAATGATACGTAAATTTTGTTGGTGATGAAAAGAATCCTAATTCTGCACTTCATGAAAAAACCAAGGCAATCGCAAAACTGGCGTACACATGGTCTGTTAAAAATAGTTTAGTCCCAGTTCTTCAAAATGCATTTTATGTGTTATGAGGTTACAAATAATAACCAACTAAGTCCTTAATTTGCAAGCAATGAAAATAAATTGTGAAACAGAATGTATAAATTTGACAGAATGAAGGTGTCAGATGAAATGCATTAAGCATAATGATCAGACACTCAAGAAACTAAATTCAGCTTGTTTCTCCTAAGAGGTGATAAAACACAAGTAAACCTGTTTTTTAGTCTTGGCATATTTATATTCTTTGTTGTCTTGAAAACGGATATCAACTGCGTTTTTTTTTAAAAATAGGAACCCCCATTTTTATTACATATTTGTGTAGTACGTAAAGAGATATGAATGTTTTAGTTGGACCACTTTTTTCGCTTTGTGATAGATGGCGCTGTAATAGTCATAAATATATGGCTCACAATTTTAGACAAACAGTTGGTAACAGGTAGGTTTTTTAAAATTAAAATACAGAACGAAGGTACATTTGAACATTTTATTTCGATTGTTCCAATGTGATACACGTACCTTTGTGAACTTATCATTCCTGAGAACACATGCTGTTACAGTGTGGTTACCTGTAAATACCACATTAATACAATAAATGCTCAAAATGATGTCCGTCAACCTCAATGCATTTGGCAATACGTGTAACAACATTCCTCTCAACAGTGAGTAGTTCGCCTTCCGTAATGTTTGCACATGCATTGACAATGTGCTGACGCATGTTGTCAGGCGTTGTCAATGGATCATAATAGCAAATATCCTTCAACTTTCCCCATAGAAAGAAATCCGGGGACGTCAGATCCGGTGAACATGCGGGCCATCCACTTGCCATGAAATATGCTATTCAATATCGCTTCAACCGCACGTGAGCTATGTGCCGGACATCCATCATGTTGGAAGAACATTGCCATTCTGTCATGCAGTGAAACATTTTGTAGTAACATCGGTAGAACACTACACAGGACATCAGCATACACTGCACCATTTAGATTGCCATCGATAAAATGGGGGCCAATTATCCTTCCTCCCATAATGCCACACCATGCAGTAACCCACCAAGGTCTCTGATGTTCCACTTGTCGCAGCCATCATGGATTTTCCGTTGTCCAATAGTGTATACTGTGCTGGTTTACGAACTGCTGTTGATGAATGGCGCTTCATTGCTAAATAGAACACGTGCAAAAAATCTGTCATCATCCCGCAATTTCTCTTGTGCCCAGTGCACAACTGTACATACTTTCAAAGTCATCACCATGCAATTCCTGGTGCATAGAAATATGGTACGGGTGCAATTGATGTTGATGTAGCATTCTCAACACCGACATTTTTGAGATTCCCGATTCTCGCACAATTTGTCTGCTACTGATGTGCGGATTAGCCGTGACAGCAGCTAAAACACCTACTTGGGCATCATCATTTGTTGCAGGTCGTGGTTGACGTTTCACATGTGGCTGTACACTTTCTGTTTCCTTAAATAACGTAACTATCTGGCAAACGGTCTGGACATTTGAATGATGTCGTCCAAGATACCGAGCGGCATATATAGCACACGCCCGTTGGGCATTTTGATCACAATAGCCATACATCAACATGATATTGACTTTTTCCGTGGTTGGTAAACGGTCCATTTTAACACAGGTAATGTATCATGAAGCAAATACCGTCTGCACTGGCGGAATGTTACGTGATACCACATATTTATACATTTGTGACTATTACAGCGCCTCTATCACAAAGCAAAAAAAGTGGTCCAACTAAAATATTCATATTTCTTTACATACTACATGAATATGTAATAAAAAATGGGGGTTTCGATTTAAAAACAACGCAGTTGATATCCGTTTGACCCATGGCAGTGCCATCTAGCCGGCCAACCATAGCGCCATCCGGTTTCCCCTTCAAGCTAGATGAATTTCGTTCTTTGTAGTTTTTTCGTTTGATGCTTATTTCATGAGATATTTGGCCCAGTCACTATCAATGGACCACCCTGTATACAATGTAGAAATGTTGTATGGCAAATGTTTGTAATGTGAGAGTTAGGAGGGATGGTTACACAAACACATGTGATAATTTTTATAAAGTTAACGCCCCCTTTCCCTCTGCCCTCTACAATATACAAATGTAAATTAATAAATTGCAGACATAAAAATTTTTAAAAAAGAGACTTGTATAAAAATGACTGTCATAAATCACAAGAATTTTAGTTTTCATCAAATTTTTCAATTTATGAACCCCCAAAAAATGAAACATCTTATGGTCTTACAGCACTTATTATTTATTCTTTATGCTGTGCATGTGAATTTTGCTTCATTAGAGTAGTTTACTCTAATATGTTGGTTAATGCATGTAACCACATAATTTTCAGTACCTAATTACACTTACAGTTGCAAATGTTGCATAGGCTAGGCACTTTTCAAGTTGAAGGCCATCTTGTAGAGTAGTTTCAAGGGCTGAAAAAAAAAAATCAACACTTTGCACACTTGCCTCCATAAAATTATTTTGAAAGTACTAATCACGTTACACAGACTAGGAATGCTGCTTTGGGGAAATGCCAACACAGTGACTTTCTTGTAATTTTGTGATCATATATTTGAGCCTCAGGTCACACAAATGGTACCATTACCAGTTCTGTCACATTACCAAGTCATTATCAAATGATCTGTTTGGAAAGGTAAACAAGGCGGCGGGGGTAGTAAAATAGCAAAAAACGATTACAAATCAAATTAACATCTAGTAAATTAATGGGAAACTGTTATTACAAACCAAGTAACTTGTAAACACAGCAATACATTCTTGAATACACTATGTAATCATCTAATAATGACATATGAGTAGATAAAAATGATAATGATACTATTTCTATGAAGTAAGACTGGAAAAAAAGTGTTATAACAGATTGCTAGTCTTTTATAGCAATAAACGTTTTACTTTCATTAGCGATATGATGAAATAATGGCAATATGAAAAGAATAGATGCTACTCATTACATATATGAAGAACCGAGTTGCAGACAGGCACATAAAAAAGAAACTGGTACATATTATTAGCTACTAATCTAAGGATGATATAATTGTAAACATATTTGTGTTCTGTCCATGCATTTGCAGAACAATTTACTGTACTGAAACACACAGCTTCTGAGAGACAACAGAAACTGATTATCATAAACAGATGTTAATATAGTGACTACAAACTTAATTCATTATACAATTACAATCAGACCTATTTAATTAATCAATGAGTAATAATGAACATCAGTGGATCATTAATGTTCTGTTTTGTCTTCTTTTATTCCTTCCTGTTGCATTCACTTTTTTGAATCTATTGCATACACTGTTCTGAACTTCTGTTGTCACTATGAGCTTATAAATATATCTCTTGTTGTTCCTGGATCTATTCACAGCAAGAACAATTGTTCAGGTAAAACTAAGTTGATAATGTTTAAAAAACTTGAATCCTGCTCCTCATGAATTCAGTTCTTGTACCTCTAGTCTGCCACAGATTATATTTCTGTGGATTTGAATAGAAGTACTAGCACTATTGATATTGCTGAATAAAGACCATTTTCATGAAGGTATCGCAGGCCAAGAATGAAAACTTTTTGGTAAACTTGCAGCATCAAATGTGGATAAAATACTGAGCTTTCGATGAATAGTTCCATCATCATCAGGGACCATGCCTAATTGTTACAAAACTGAAAAGTCTCTTAATTTTATACCCACAGGGTGGCACTTGATTGGCTAGGTTACATCAGGATGACATTACGGAGATGGTGTGTACTGAGGTGGCAAACTCTATGTGCATAGACTAGGTTTGCACTCGCTATCCCACATTGCTTGCAGTGCCATTATTTGTATCAGGTGATGAACTGTGGAAAGTGTTCCTCTGTGCTATTTTTTATCAAATGCTTGCTTTCATGCATTGATAAGTGCATAGCTGGTGTTTTTATTGAAGTTTTTATCACACAGCCTTATTTACACAGCTTCTCTAATCACCAAGTCCCAATAGTTCTCATATGTTCAAATGTTATCTTGTGCTTTTTTAACAATCCATGCTCAGGCACCACCAAATTATCAAAATTTTTTTCTTTCAGGTGACACAGATGCTCCATACAGTGGTCAGCAACAGTCTGTATGGATTGCTCCATGAAATTGCTGTCACACTTTCAAGGAATATTATAAGTCCCTGGCACCTTCAGGCTGAGGTTACCTTTAACATGTTGCAAGATATCATTAATCTTCTTGTGTGAGTGAAACACCAGTCTGATTATCTATTTAAGACTCTACCTCTCTTACTGACTGTTGCATCACAGAATGGAAACCACACGATATGTTCGTCCTCCTGGGTTTGCTGAAATGCATCGGTCTGTATGGGTCATGTTTTTATACACAGAATGTCTGTGTCATCTATCATTTTTTTGTTCAACCAACATATCTAAAACAAGTCAACTTTCTGTCATTCTTGATATACGCCATATATCTTGGAAGCACTCTATTCATGTGGTTGACGAATGGATGCAATGTCTCCGTGCACTACTTACTCATAAGGTTGCACAGAGCTGGTTTGGTGAACGTGTCAGAAAAATTTACATTGAAAAATACACAAAATTTTAAACAAACTTTTCATGTTAATTGTATCAAAACTCATGCATGTATCATGATATGTTGCATATTTCCACAGACAAGACTACAGCCATGGAGGCTCTGGTTCAATTGGCAATGGTGGGGAACTTCCCTCTCCAACTTGCCTGTTATCCCCCCATTGTGTAACTCACTAGAAACATCAACAAAGCCACTCTTCTCCCACATGGATCTAAAAGCAAAATATATTATATAAACACAGTCTAGTTAATTTTTAATGTTTTACTAAAACAAAATGTAGTCTTCATTTTCACTGGTGTATTAACACAGGAAACAGCTATGGTATTTGTCTGTACAATATTACACATACCAAATACTATACACAGTTGTTTTTGTCCCTCATCAAACACTTGTTTACTGCAGTTCTCAAGACTTTTGTACTGTTTGTAAATCCCTTTATTTCTGCATAGATACTGCAACCTACAACCCTTGAACCTCATTAATGAATATGATGTATCAAACAAAATTTGTGACTGTATTGGTGATTTATTGGTAGGCAAGATGTAGCCTGTTATCTTGGATGGAAAGTGTAAAGGTACATCCTCCTCCAGTATTACTTTTCCCCAACAGTAGTAGTCAACACAAGAAATATTTTTCAAATTTTGGACAGGTCAGTATTATCTCTGCTGTTTTTCTGAAATATTTCATATAATTTTATACGCAGTATGTTATATTTCAAGATAAAATTTATGTAAAGGAATTATTTTGTTTTCACTGTTACAATCGATATTTACTAGCTCTGAGTGTACAGTTAAAAATGATTTTTTAGAAACATTTGAAATTGCGATGTATTTGGCACATTTAAATTTCTTTTATTAATTATGCAATGTAATACTGTATTATGTTTATTTCTGGATTCATTTATAAAATAATAATCTAAACTAACAGAAATTCATTTGCCAAGAAAAATTGCAAACCCTTTGGAATATTGTTATTACTGTAGAGTGAAACGTGAGAAAATAAACAGAAATTCTGCAAAGACATTCTTCAAAATTATTTGTCTCAATTGAACCATGAGAGCCTAAAATGTGAGAATTTCAGTTTTAAAATCAGACCCCTAGACATGAAGAACTGAAGCCAATTGTGAGAGAAAAGATAAGTAAAAAGTTTAATGTAAATATTACTCTCTTGGATTTTCTGAAAAGATTTCACCATCGTGGACAGTAGAAACAACAAGAAAGGGAGAGGTAGATTACAAAAGTCATCAACAGATGTATAAATAACTTCAAGACTGCCCTAAGGAAGTGTATTATCACCCTTAATGATCACACTAAATGACATGCCAAACAGTATTATTATTGTGGTGTCACCGCCAGACACCACACTTGCTAGGTGGTAGCCTTTAAATCGGCCGCGGTCCGTTAGTAAACGTCGGACCCGCGTGTCACCACTATCAGTGATTGCAGACCGAGCGCCGTCACATGGCAGGTCTAGAGAGACTTCCTAGCACTCGCCCCAGTTGTACAGCCGACTTTGCTAGTGATGGTTCACTGACAAATTAAGCTCTCATTTGCCGAGACGATAGTTAGCATAGCCTTCAGCTACGTCATTTGCTACGACCTAGCAAGGCGCCATTATCATTTGCTATTTATCTTGTGATGCATGTACGGTCAGACCAATGTTCACCAATTATGGATTAAAGTTAAGTATTCCAACAGCTACGACCTTTTTTGCTAAAGTCTAACTCCTATAACTGTTCCAGACCTCACGCCAGCCTGTGTGAGCTTAACGCGTGCCTTTCGGCTACCAATCATAGTGGCTTGGCTGTCTTGCCAAGTCACAACAGTTTGGTGCCGAGGATTGGCGACGAGCCCACTTTGCGCTTGTATCTATACTGCTCCTGCCCTGATTTACTTGTGTAATGGCTTTGCCACATTCTCCAGATGTGCTGTCCGAATTTTATCGCTTACAGAACCAGCAGACGCAGGCCTTACTGGATGCCCTTGGACAGCTCGTCCAGGGTCAACGTGCACTGCAAAACGATGCGGCAGCCGCCGCTCCACTGCTACCGCAGCCACAACACGCAGTTGCACCACCTTTTCGTCCTTTTGATGCGGCACTGGAAAGCTGGACGGAGTGGTCCCGCCAATTTGGATTCCATCTCGCTGCCTACAGAATTCAAGGTAACGAGCGGCAGCCTTTCTTATTATTGTGTGTCGGCGTATCCACGTACTGTGTGATAGTCAAATTGTTTCCCCGACGCGACGTAGCAACTCTGTCCTACGAAGAAATTTGGTCTGCATTAGATGCCTATTTCAAAGAAACAGTCAATGTAGTTGCAGAAAGGTATACCTTCTTTCGTACAAAACGTACGGCCGGTCAGACTAATAGGGAGTGGGTTGCAACCTTGCAAGGCCTTACTAGGGATTGTGCTTTTGAGTGTGAATGTGGACTCCCTTATTCAGATACTATGGTGCGTGATGCAATTGCACAGAACGTTTCTGATGTTCGTATAAGGGAACAGATTTTGAAACTAGTCAATCCGTCCCTTCAACAAGTGATGGACATATTGGATCGGCAGGCCACACTTGACTTTGATCAGGAATCATTTGAAACTTCGCCACCTGTGTGTCACATTAACTGGCCCGCCGGGCGAGCTGCACGGAACAGTAAACAGTCCTCACGCCCGGCTGCGCCAAAGCCGCCTGGCTCTCAGCCACGTGTCCCACGCCAGCATGCAAATGCAGTGAAATCATGCCTGCGGTGTGCTACTAGACATTTGCGTGAGAATTGCCTGTCACGCCAAGCTATTTGCTTTTTCTGTAATAAAAAAGGACATGTTCAAAGTGTTTGCCAGAAAAAGCTCCGATCGGACACTCACAACCATTCCAGGCCCTTTGCTTCGCGCCAGAATCGGAATCGAACCTAGGATCCTCAGGCTCGCGACACTTTGTCCATGGAAATTCATGTAGTTCATGCCACTCCGCCCAGTGCTCCTCTCTCTAACAGTGACTGTGTTCGTCCCACAAATAGTGTGCGTTGACATCGCCGGAAATCCCGTCATGTCGCAAGTGATTCTGTACCAGTGTCAGTTCACGTTGCACGAGACAGTCGCTCTTGTCGTCAGCAGGACAATGAACTTTTTGTTGACTTGGACATTAACGGCAAAGTGATACCATTCCAGCTCGATACCGGAGCTGCAGTTTCACTACTCATTCACGACACGTACAAACAGTTGGGCACACCTCCGTTGCGTGCCGCAAATGTTATGCTAACTAGTTATTCTGGACAGGCGATCCCTGTGTTAGGACAGTGCAGCCTTCTTGCAACATAAAAGGGACAAACAAAACTTGTGTCATTTTACGTCCTTCGTTCTTCTCCTGCAGTGAACTTGTTTGGTTTCGATTTATTTCAGTTGTTTAACTTGTCTAGAGTAAATCAGGTCCTATCAGTGAACCAGACTGTGCCTTCAGCCAGTGTTTCTCGTCTCTGTGAAGAATTTGCAGACATTTTTGCACCGGGCCTTGGTTGCGCTAAGAACTATAAAGCACATTTGGAACTGAAAGTAAAAGTGCAACAGAAGTTTTTTAGAGCGTGCAATGTTCCCCACGCATTGCGTGGTGAGGTCGCAAAAACATTACACAATTTGGAATCACAAGGTGTAATTGAACGTGTGCAGGCTTCCCTCTGGGCATCACCCTTAGTACTTTTGCAAAAACCTTCCGGAAAATTGAGACTGTTGTTTCCGACAATGGCCCACAATTCGTGTCCGCAGAATTTCAGTCATTCTGCAAGGCCAATGGTATTCAACATCTGACATCCACGCCGTTTTTGCCACAGTCCAACGGTGCCGCTAAACGTTTGGTCCGGACTTTCAAGTCACAGATGTTGAAGTTGAAAGCGTCGCATTCTCGGGAGGACGCGTTATTGCTCTTTTTATCCTCGTATCGCTCTCAGCCCCGAGATGACCACTCGCTAGCTGAGTTGCTTCACGGTCGCCCTCATCGAACCTTTATGTCTTTGCTACATCCGCCGCATCAGGTTCCTGTGCAGCGGCAGTCACCTGATTTTGCCCCAGGCGACATTGTATACTATTGCACCTATCGAGGTTCACGGCGTTGGCTCGCAGGGCGCATTCTTCGCTGCCTCGGCCGCGCTATGTATCTGGTTTTGGGGGTCTCTGGTGAGGTGCGTCGGCATCTCAATCAGCTGCGCCTCTGTCGTTGCATGGGATCTGCCACTCCCCATCTGCTTTCAGCGATGGTGCCGTCTGGTCAGTGCCCTGGGGACCCATCTACTGGCTCGCCTCAGCCCCAAGTGTTACCGACGCTGCTTTCCATTTTGCCCCATGGCGATGCACCGCCGCCGCCGCTGCCGCCTGTTCTCCCGCCGGCGCCGCCCACAGTGGACGCGTCGCTGCAACCGCCGGGCGCCTCCCTGGGTCACGCGCCGCCGATCCATTCCCGTGACCAGTTGTCCTCCACCATGGAATTCTTGCCCACTCCAGAGCATATGTCGTCTTCACCTGTCAGGTGCCCCGGCTCGATGGAGGTCGACCCTTCGGCCCCTCCTGTCTCTCTAAGGGCGCATACACCGCATGTTGGCGTGCACCCTGGAGTAGGTTTTCAGGCGTTTCCTAGCTCCCCTCGGACCGAATGGCAGGGTGCGGTTGGCACAGCCTCGTCTGTTGTTAGGCTCCCCACTTCGTCGCATACGTCAACATGGGGTCCTCCCCACAGCAGGCGGAAGCCTTATAACACAACCGTTCGCCGATTTGCAGGGGAGGAATGTGGTGTCACCGCCAGACACCACACTTGCTAGGTGGTAGCCTTTAAATCGGCCGCGGTCCGTTAGTAAACGTCGGACCCGCGTGTCACCACTATCAGTGATTGCAGACCGAGCGCCGCCACACGGCAGGTCTAGAGACACTTCCTAGCACTCGCCCCAGTTGTACAGCCGACTTTGCTAGCGATGGTTCACTGACAAATTAAGCTCTCATTTGCCGAGACGATAGTTAGCATAGCCTTCAGCTACGTCATTTGCTACGACCTAGCAAGGCGCCATTATCATTTGCTATTTATCTTGTGATGCATGTACGGTCAGACCGATGTACACCAATTATGGATTAAAGTTAAGTATTCCAACAGCTACGACCTTTTTTGCTAACGTCTAACTCCTATAACTGTTCCAGACCTCACGCCAGCCTGCGTGAGCTTAACACGTGCCTTTTGGCTACCAATCATAGTGGCTTGGCTGTCTTGCCAAGTCACAACAATTATTATATTGTTGTATACAAATAAGGCAATTAGGACTAAACAATGTACTCAGGGTATGACATTTGCCTTCATTTGAGCCCATATTTCTTTTATTTTCTTTCTGTGAACTTCCTTTCTCTCTCCAGATGGTGTTGTTCCAGTCTTCTTTGGTTTTTCTCTTGGTCATCTTGTCATTTGTTAATTTTTTGAACTTAATATTTCAGATTTTGGTAATCTGGCAAAATCTCTACAATTCCTAACAATGTCAGATCTGTTTTGATTTCACAAATACATTTCATTATTTCCTTTTTGGCTTCACTTGTATTGTCAGAGAATTCAGCTGACTGTTATGTAAGCTGAGAACTGTAGAATTCCCGTAAATGGGTTGGGTGTGAACTAAACATCAAATAGAGCTAGCCTAGTAGCTGACTGTTTGTGGTGCAGACACGAGACCTTTTTAGATTAGGTGACTCTCCATCCAGCCAGGATAATGACAGCTGCAGGGGACCTGGAAGTGTCAGTATAAGATGCAAAGGAACATCCCCTACAGGTGAGAGTATTAAACTTTTAATGATTAACTGCCAAAGCATTCGCAATGAAGTTTTAGAGTTTGAGAGATCCTGAAAGGCAGTGAGCCTCACATAATACTAGGTACAGAAAGCGTGTTAAAACCTGGAGTTGATAGTGAGATTTTTGGGGAAAATCTAAATGCATATCAAAAGTTGAGGCTAATGGTTAATGAATGTGGTGTATTTGTTGTATACAAGAAACTCAAATCCACAATGATAGAAACTGAAACTGCATATGAAGTTCTCTGAGCTAGGCTGAGATCAAGGGTGGAAGTAAACTTATAATTGGATCCTTCTATTGACTCACTTCCAAGATTTAATCAGAAGCTTTATGGAAAACGTAAGTACTTAAGCTCCCAAACATGCTGTCACTGGAGGATACTCAATTATATAACAGTCAGTTGCAAAAATTACAGTTTTATAAGTCATGAGCATGAAAAAGCATCCCGTGAAACATTACTAATGCAGCATTGATAGCAACTTCATTGACTGCCACTCACAGCTATGGGCTATGGGGAAGACAGGCTGCTGTCAGTTGAGCTCATTCTTCCACTGCTCGCTGTTCCCAATGGGGGGTGCCACATATGCATGTCACCAGAAGATACTACATTCACATGGCCTCACTGCTTGCAACTCTGATTGGCTGATGCATCTTTTTAATCAGATGCACTCAGAGCTATGCCCAGATTCATTGAAGTTTCAGACTAATATCAATCTTAATAAGTAAGACTGCAATGAGGGAAGTACATTGATGTAGCATGATTCTACTAAGGATTATTACTTATCAGTGTCTCATCAGATTGTAACAGCATTCTAAATTATTTGTTTCTATAAAGAATATTACACTCGTTGTATATAACCCAGCACTATAAAAGGACATACAGATGTATAAAGCAATGTATAGATCAATTATTAAGTCTACATCTTGAAAATAAACCTATTAATGTGCTACCATTTTACAGATGTCTGATTGATTTTATTGGCCACCTCTACCACCAACACACCAACTAAATGCCCACTCTAAGAGCTACACAGAAAAGGCTATTCCAGAGGCTACACATGATGGAAATTAATTGGATCTAATCACAAAAAGTTACCTGAATTCTTTGAGGATGTTATTCTACAACTAGTTGAATGTGCCAATTTGTAGGGATATGGCACAGATGCAGGTAAAGCTAGGGCAGTCTTCACTGCACTGGTAGAACGTGAGAGAAATGCAATATGCACACAAAGAAGGTTGCTTACAGAACACTCATGCAACCAGTCCTAAAATATTGCTCAAGTGTATTTGAACCTGTGCCAAACAGGACTAACAAGGGACATTGATTGTATACAGACCAGGGCAACACAGATGGTCACAAGATTTTTTGATGGGTGATAGTCATCAAGGTGCTGTAGAAACTAGACACCTGAAGATTGATGCAAACTGTCCCAAGAAAGCCCACTTATGGAAGTTCAGGAACCAGTTTTAAGTGATGAAAATAGGAATATACTACAGCCTCTTATGTATCACTTCCATAGGGATCATGAGACAAATATTAGATTAATTACAGTGCACACAGAACCATTTGTAGGGATACGGCACAGTTGCAGGTAAAGCCAGGGCAGTCTTCACTGCACTGATAGAACACAAGAGAAATGTTTCTGTACTGATAACTGGTGCAATGTGAAGTACCCTCTGGCATGCAATTCACTATGTTTTGCAGAGTATGTATGTAGATGCCATTTGAGGACATCTCTCACAGTAGGGGCTAAAATGTTTGGCACAGAAACATGCCATGGTCTAATACCTAGAAAACCAATATCACCAAGTATTTGCAACTTGACACAAGTGTCACATCACAGATTTTTCAGATGCATTTGACATGCATTTTTTATGTTAGTGATATCTTACACATTCATATGAATCTCCTTACTAATGAATCTGTAAAACTAATAATGAATCTTATTCATTATGTAAGTGATCCATCATGTGAGCAGTTCATATTTTACACTTATATTTTGACTTGATTATTTGTATAAACTAATCATATAAAAAAAGGCCCTCATCTTGGCATCTCAGTAATACAGTGTCTAAGAGTCTTAAAAAGCTGTAATCTGGCCTTATGTTATTGAATACTTAACTCAGGTAGATGCAAGTTGACTGGAAAAATACTTAATGTTTTCTCTTTTCTCTAACAGCATTACGATAAGGCTTGATTATCTTTATATTGGATACTACACACTAATTTTTTTCTTCTGTGAACCCTAAATTAAATGAATAAAAGTTTTTAATACTGTACTGTTTCATTTCAATCAATTCCATTGAAGGAATAGCATAGTTCCCAGCATTGTGAACACTAACCTGTGTTTACTGCCTCTTTGCACAGAGTCACAATCAGTGGTGAATATGAAGAGATTTTCTCTGCTAATTTGATGACTTCACTCATAAGTTGGCTAGCAGGGAACACTTTACTCACAAGACCTATAAAAAGGATAATAATAATATGAGAGTGCTATTTGTCTTCACAATGAGAATAAGCAGATCTGTCATTTCATTTCTGTGACAATGAAAAAAACAGAAACAATGCATGCAATTTGTAGCCAATGCCTGTTGAATCATAAGCAACACTGAACTGGCATACAGATTAGATGATAAGATTATAAACTTTCAGTACAGTAGTAATGCAGTAATACAGGCTGTACCTAAGGGCTCAATCTTTGGGGCCTTTCTCTTTCTCATGTGCATTAATGACATTGTACAACCTACTAATTACTATATAATAAGCTATGCTAATGGTGTGCCAGTCTTATTCTGATGGTGAATGTAAAGAATTCAAAGCTTTTTCTACTTGTTGTGTAACAGAATTAGCTAAATATTTCAACAATCGAGGCCTCAAGTTGAATACCACATAATTTCAATTCTTGGCATTTAAAATTGGTAGTTCTCACCACATAAATGTAAATAATGTCTATAACATCTTGGCAACAGAATCTGGTAGCTGTAAATTTATGGGTGTGTATATCTGGATGAAAAATCTGATGTGTATAAACCACATTAAAGCAACAACTGTGACTTATCTCTCTTTAGCCACTTCACAAAGATAGTTCTTAGTCAAACACTGCAAATAGTATATTATGGAATGATTTATCAGTTTCCTAGCTGTGGGATTTAATTATGGGGCTGTGTAGTTTTCATTCATTTACAAAGAATAATGCTATTGCATAAAAGGGCAATAATATTTATACATGTGACAGATCACAGAGAATGGTGTGGTGAAGTATATGTACAGCACAAATGCTCAACAATATATTCTTTATATATATTTAAATAGTTTACATTTTCTTGTGAGCTAATCAACTGAAGTTATCAAGTACCACTTATGTATATGGCAAGCCCAGAACGAAATATAACTACTTTTGGCCAAGAATAAAAGTGAAAATGATAAAAGCCCATACATCACTGGTTTGATTTGGTTTAACGAACTACCAAGAGCTACTAAGATTATAAAAGGGGAATCATTTTAATATAAAAATGAAGTCTTTTTTTGACTGATAATGTTAATACTCATTTAATGAAATTTAAGATTCTGCTTGTGATGTAAACCTGTAAATATAAAACAAATATATGAGGTAACAGTGCAAAGACAATGTAAATAAATAAACAAATTCAGTTTACATGCAAAAAATAGGAATCCAACAAATATATAAAGAATCCAATTGATTTAGCTGGACACTTAATGTTAGCATTCTTTTTAGGGTTCCCACATCAGCTGGTAAAAACAGGATTCTCATAGGATTACTGTCTTGAATGTCTGTATGTCAGTCAGTCTGTCTGTCTGTCTGTTGAAAACACTTTTTCTCAGGAATGGTTAGATGTATCAGGTTGAAATTTATTACACATACTGACATATCAAGATCTACAGTCTCTTGGCAGTGTAAAAAATGGAAACAATTGCAATCAAAAGATGCAGCAATTTATGTCATGTATTCTGACACTCGCTAAATCACTCATCAAAACCTGTAGGGACTTCCTATTGATATAGAATAGGCAAGCAGCAAGGTTTCACAGTAGAACCAAAGAACAAAATCTGAAAATTGTTAATTTGTAATTATATCACATGAAATAAAGTTTGTCATTTGTTATCTGGCTGTTTGTCTGTCCATCCATCTTTTAGGACCCATTTTTCTCAGGGATGAGTATCAAGTTGAAATTTGTGTCACATACTAAGGTCTGTGGCCCCTTGGCAGAGAAATAGACATTAGCTCCAAAGTCAATGTAATCAAAAGGTATGGCCATTTATGTCACATATTTTGATACTTGCAAACTCACTCATGAAAACCTATAGTGTGCTTTGTGTTGACCTTGAATCATGAAACTTGCTAATAAGCAAGGTTTCACAGTTCAGCTAAAGGAAAAAAAATCAGAAAATTGTTAATTTGTAACTACATCATACAAAAACAATATTTTTTTCATCATTTGTTGTCTGACAGTCTGTCCATCAGTCTGTTCAGACCACTTTTCTTCAGGAAGGGCAGATGTAACAAGTTGAAATTTAATACACATACTGAGGTTTCCGGTCCTGTGTTGTAAAAAAGTTAAACGTCTAAGTCAATGCAATCAAAAGATAAAGTGTATTTCAATGTTCACAACCTTAGTCATCAAAACCTGTAGGGTACTTCCTGTTGACCAAGAATAATGAAATTTAGTAATAAGTAAGGTTTAACAGTACAAGTAAAGGGAAAAAATCAGAAAATTGTTAATTTGTAGTTATACCACAGCAAAAATATTTAGTTTATCATTTATTACTCAAATTAAAACTTAAAATTAAAAAATTCTTGAAAGTCTTGGAATTCCTGAACTTGATATTTTGCCAGTATCAATGACAATAAGAGAGAAAAATCATCAAGAATCTTGATTCCTGGGATGGATGAACTGCCTATATACATAATTAAGTTTGTACGGGACCCTCAGAGTGAGAGTCCTCCTCGCACTTGCCCAATTTTTTATGTGTCTATCCATTTTTGTGAAAACTAAATTCAAAGACAGATTGTTGTTCTTGTTCATCCATTGTTCATATTACACCCTAGCCTTCTCATTGTAGAGTTACTTACAAGCACTTCACAAATTTTAACCATGCCACTTAATTTCAAACATATGACTATAATTTAAATTTTAAACCATTAAGTATTATAATGTGTCAGCTCATCTGTTATGATGAGATATCAAGTGACGTATTCAAATGCATAGTAGGCAGCCATGTATAGCACTAGCACAAGAATCAAGTAATTAAATCTTTGTCTTCCTTGGTACTTTGCAATACACTGTAGTGAGATCAATTCAAAAATGATGACAAGAATGTAACATGTAACACAAAAGTACAACCCATCCCTGTATACTAATTAAAAATGCTTTCTTATAACAAACTGTTTGATTACAATATAGGGAACAGCTTTGTGAGTCATTCATGCATAATCCAGATGATGTTCACGACATATTGTGGGTGGAACTGTATTCAGTCTTTGGAAAAAAATTCCTTTCTCAAATAAATAGTGTAACAAACATGGCGGGAATTTTGAGTGACCAATCAGAAGTTTTTGACTTAATAAAGCATAGCATGTCAAAGAAAAAAGAAGAAAACAATGATTCCAGGCTTGAGTCTTGGTACAGAACAGATTTTCAGTTCGTCAGGAACTTTCAAGACAATGCACACTATACTGCAGAGTGAAAGATTCATTCTGGAAATGACACATAGGCGGTGTCTAAAGCCATTTATGGACAATATCCACATCTACATCTACATACAGCTACATCTACACATATACGCCACAGGCCACTGTACAGTGTGTGGCAGAAGACATCTTGTACCACTACTAGTCATTTCCTTTCCTCACAAATAGAGCAGGGGAACAATGACTGTCTATATACTTCACATGAGCTCCAGTTTTTCTTATGTTATCTTATCTTCTTGGTCCTCATGCAAAATGTACATTGCAGCAGTAAAATCCTTCTGCAGTCAGCTTCAGATTTTGGTTCTCCAAATTTTCTCAATAGTGTTCCTCTAAAAGAATGCTGTCTTTCTTCCAGGGACTCCCATTTGAGCCCTTGAAGCATCTACATAAAACTTATGTGTTGATCAAACATACCGGCAACAAATTTAGCAGCCTGCCTCTTAATTGCTTCAATGTTTTTTTTTAATCCATCCTGGTGGGGATCACAAACACTTGAGCAGTACTCAAGAATAGATAATACTAGTGTTCTATATGTGGTCTCCTTTACCAATAAGCCTTACTTTCCTAAAATTCTCCCAATAAACCGAAGTCGCTCATTTGGTTGCCCTACTACAATCCATACATGTCCTTTCCATTTCATATCTCTTTGCAGTGTTACATCTGGATATTTAATCCATTTGACTGTACCAGGCAGCACAATAACAATACTGTATTCAAACATTATGGTATCTTTATCCTACTCATCTGCATTACCTTACATTTTTCCACATTTACAGCTAGCAGTCATTCATCTAACCAACTAGAAATTTTATCTAAGTCATCTTGTATCCTCATACAGCTTCCTGTGCCCAATAGTGACCAGAATGATCTTTTGCTACAGTATGATGGTGGTAGCTGTTGTATGCTTCATGGATCAACCATTTTACAGATGCACAAATGTCTGTAACTATAGCATGTCATCATTCATGCACACTCTTTTGAACTGAGAGTGCAACAGTCTTTGCTTCCTCAGCATTTTAGTTACTAAACCACAGTAGGTCTTTGGGTCCTTAATCCACTAACAGGCAAATACTACTCTGGAGGATGATTTAGAATCTTTTCAGGCTTTACACATAATTCCTCTATTTTCATAATACTGGAATTAAATCATGTCCTTTCACTCTCTAAGTGTGATGCTAACAAATTCTTATATGCTCTTTCTAGTAAAAATACTCTTCTAGCCTTCTTAATTGATTTATTAACTTTAGTGACCATTGTCTGTATGATGACATGATGGTCATTAATCTCTGTCTCTCTACTGGAACTGTTAATAAGGCCATGCCTGTTTGAGGTACAAGGTCTAAGATATTTCCATTGCATGTGGGCTGTCAATCTAACTACTCAAGACAGTTTTTTGAAAACGTGTACAAAAGTGCTTCACAAGACTGGTTTTTTGTATTCCCTGCACAGTGAATCCATAGACACTTTCTTTCAGTGATTCTAAAACTGCCACAGCAGAATCAAGTGGCTGTGTGAATTCCTCTTATGCTGCTGTGTAAGGCGTGTGACCTTGAAGCGGACTTAGCCGCTGAGCGAGGCAGCCGCGCAACACGGTGCCTAGTATTACTAGCACCGTGTTGCTGGAAAATCAAGATTGCGCAACACTGATAAGGCACGCTGGCGCTGCGCGCACGGGTGGGGGACAGGAAGTACATCCTGTTCTGAGGCAGCAGCATGCTCATTCGACTCGAGGCAGCCGCACGAAGCACACAGCCATGCCGTACCGCCGGAGAAGATACTACAGGAGCAGTAGACTACCAGTGTACAAGACAGTGGACACTTTCAGTTTTGTTCCTAATAATGTTTCTCAAGAAGAAATACTGACTGGTCCTATCACATTTGTTGGATGCAAGATTAACTTTTCATGTACTACTACAGAACTTGTACCCTATAATTAACTTGAGTTCACTTAGATCTGTTACATACTTCCAGATAACTTCATCAACAGACTCAGTTTTGACCTCAATAGACACAATATTTTTATGTCAATAGCAGTGAACATTCTCACTCATATGGCATCTAATCTCTCTTTCCAATACTGTTCCATGAGCCACTAAATATTTCAGAGCTTTCTACTTCAGCTTTCAACCAGCTCACTGTCCTGAGAATAGTATGAGTGTGACAACATTTCTGGAGGACAATAAATTCAGGACTCTGTTATGAATACTTCAATATTTTACTGATAAAATTTTGACAGTTAAAGTTTCCTTACTCTGAATGTGGTCTGATTTTGCTATATGATTGTTGACTAATGAGTGTTCCTCAGAGTATCTCAAACTACTGCCTAGCCTAAAAAAAACCACATGTGCACTGCACAAACATTCTGCTATCTGAGTAACTGCTTTCTTTGTCTAGTGAACCCTTGTCTTATCAACAGAATTCCTACAATTCTCTGCTCATTAACATAGATCCAGAAACCTACAGCCAAGATTGTCAGAGAGTTGATGAATCCTTGGTTGAGACCCTCCACTTGGCTCAAAACCAGAGGACCCCAATCAACTCTGTGGACAATGCTGCAAATTTCAAGCTCTGTTTGCACCCAGAGCATGAGGCCAGTAGTCTTCAACACTTACACTAGCCATCCGTATGAACTGAGGATGGCCTCAGAAACCAAGTGACAGGTATCATTAGTGTCTATGAGAGTGACAACTTGCAGATGACTGCACCTGTATGCTTACTAGCTGCAGGCAAGTCCTCCTGCAGTCTCAGATGGGACCCATTGAGAGACATACAGAGTGCACATTGGTTTTCCTCATGAGTCTGTGTGCTATTTCCCTAAGGGGTTCCATAATGTGCCTGACATTGTAGTTCCTGATAGCTAACAGACCTCTTTCCCCTGTGTGCCTGCTTGGATCCTGCTGAAGGAGCTACTACCTGTCCACTCACAGGGTGAATGGGCATGGCTAGACAGCCAGTCTTCACACTGATCCTCTGCCTCAGGTGACATGTGTTACCATGCAGTGATGGTGGATCTACCATGCTGGGTACACTGGATGGGGCTGGAAAGTGATAAAATAATAGAGAGGATGTGAATAAGGAAGGGAGTAGAAGCCAAATGTCTGAGGTAACAGAGGGTGTGCTGAAGTGAAATTTTTCACATGTGGAGTTGAGTGAAGTTGATGCTGGAAAAGAGGGATCAAATGACGCTGGTAATGAAGAATATGCTGCAGTAATTAGAGTCATGGTAGGCAGAATTTTCAGCAACTTGGTGGCTGAACTTGCAGCTAGCAATATTTTGGTGGTGGTACTCATATGAGTAGTTAGGTGGTTGTCGTAGCCACATAGAATGTTGAACAGCAGCCGCAAAACAGCTGATTAATGATTTGGTTGCTTTAATATGTGGCCCTTGCTATGACAGGATATAAAAATGCCTGTAACAGGACTGCAGTAGGAGTTGGTAACTGGTTTATGGGTCAGGTCTTTAACCTGGATTATTTATTGTGTACATTGGGTTGGTAACAGAATACCACTTTTGGAGTAAGGACAGGAGTTTGGGTAGGATATCTCTCATGTCAAGGCATGAGAAGAGTAACTTGGAGTCCTAGTGAAGTATATAATTGAGTTTCTTTCTAAATTTGATAATACGGATTTATAGAGTAGAAGGTAGAGAGTTTGGTTAATAGTGATGTCAGGCTTGATCAGTTTACACAAAGAAATGACATGAGAGACCTGTTTTTACTGTTGCTGGGCAGGTTAAACCCCATCTGTAAAGTATCTGACAAGGTTCTCAGTATATTTGGATAACTCTAGATGTCAAGGTATATGGATGTGGAAAAAATTACGACAGCCCCAATGGAGGTACAATTAGTGCTTAGTAGGTCTGGGATGGACAAAGGCTTTTTTGGAGCCATTTGAGAATTGTAGATCAACATTCAGGATGGTAGTTCATTCTTTCAAGAAGGATGAGGTCAAATGAATTTGAGAGTAGCTCTCGAGGTTCTACAGGAAAAAATAGTAGAGAGTGTCCTTTCCATTGGCTCATATCACAAAATTATCATCACTGTATCTGAACCATACAAAGGGCTTAAAGTATTGAGTGAACGGAAAGAATTTCTGCAGGTGACTCAAAAACAGGTAAACTAAGAGGGTTCCATGAATCTACTGATGGTAGTTCTGTGGATTTTGTTTGTAGATTTCACATTTGGAGGAGATATTTTTGTGTGAATGAGATGTTGAGTATGACTTCAAGAGGATACTGGTTGCAGTGTTTCTACAAAAAGATCTACTCTCTCTATTGATCAGCACCCTCAGTAACTCCTTGCCTGTCACTGTCAATGCTACAACTAAGTGTTGCAACAGCCTGCTACTGTTGAATACTATCTTTCCTGACATCTACATGCAACCAAACTGACCATATAACAGAACTACAAAACACATTCAAAGGAACTCCTTTCCTCCATTGAACAACTCTTGTCTCTGTAAGCTACATTATAATAAGTTGTAGAATGCAATTTTTACCCATTCTTTCGGCTTCCTTTGCAGTAACTTGATCGCCAGTTAAACACATTTCCATTGCCTTTGATTTTCCAACAGCTCTTGTCAATCTCTGAGTACCACCAGCTCCTGGTATTGTTCCAATTATAATTTCTGGTTGCCCAAAACGTGCTTTGTCACCGGCATAAATAATATCACACATCATTGCCATTTCACATCCTCCACCTAGCTGCAACATCACTTCAGCCTGTTTATATTTTTCTCTGTACATATCTTCTATTTCACTTACCAAATAAATATTTAAATCACCTTCCAAACTAAATATAAGTATGCCATTTTTTGTCACTCAATTACATGGTATGACATAAATTATGGAACGTGCACAGAAAATAAGCATGAACATATATAAATTTATATTAGTAAGTGGGTAATTAATGTTGAGTTGCTGATGAGCACAACAAAAAGATTGCTTCACATTAAAGTTTTTGGCCAAAAGAACTTTGGAAGTAGAAAACACACACACACACACACACACACACACACACACACACACACACACACACAGTTAAAATTTTACAAAAATAGAACTCACACACTCATGACTACGATCACTGGCCACTGAGGAAGTGTCTCTTGTTATTCATTCCTGGACTTTCCATTGTTTTGAACAGGTAGGTAGTTAGCTAGTTCATATTCACAACAAATGCTATAATGTGGAAAATCATTTGAATGAGAATTTACAGCTAAAATATATTTATATGTCTACCTACTGGCCTTTTATAGGTTTATAATTGACTACTTATTTCTATTCAAGAATTCTTCCATGGTGTAATGGATGTTTTTAACAAAAAACAAGTTCAATATACATTTGAAAGCACTTTTTCCATTTGCCAGACATTTTATTCCCACACAAATCATCAAAGAGTTTTACACCTATTTATTTCACTCTCTTCTGTGTTAAAATTAAATTCATTGGAGAGAAGTGCAGGTCAGTTTTTGTACTATTATAATATTTACAAATACTCTCAGACTGCAATAGTTTGCTGACAAAGAATGTCATCAGTCAATAAATATACTATGAGGCTGTAGTATATATTCCAAATTGCTTAAACAGGTGACTGGAATGTGTAAACACTGCACATAACTGTAATTACTTTCCTTTATGCAGTGAATACTTTGTCAATGTGAGGAGTTATTCCATGAACATATCCCATGGGACATCAGTGAATGAGAAATGCTAAATAAGTTAACTTACTGATTTCTATATCCCTAAAGTTCTCAGTTATTCCTATGCAAATGAAGGTGAACCATTAAGTTTCAGTAAGTTTGCTATGTGATTATGTTTAGTTTTAATGTTCATAAGCTAATACAATCAAGAACTTAGAAATTTCTACCCCCATTTATAATGTTTTGATGGTATATTACATTAATAGGAGATTGGATATTTTAAACACTAAAAACATGGATGAGCTGTAATTTTTTTAAGGTTTAGAGCTAGCACATTCATACAAAACCACTTAGTAACATTAACAAACAAATCATTTACTATTTTCCTTGTCCACGCTTCTTTGCTCAGCCTGACAATAACGCTTATATCATCTGAACAAAGGATTAATTATGATGCAGATTGAAATAATTTTGTAACTCATTAACAAAGAGCAAGAACAATAACAGGTCATTAATCAAACCTTGCAAAATGCACATTATGTTTTCTCTTCATGCAGATGTCATGATATCCCTCATTGTACTGTGTGAACATCCTTATGTAACTTTCTGTATCCTGTTTTTTACATAGGAAGTAAATAAGGCATGTCCTGAACCATACATACCATAAAAACTTAACTTCTCTAATAAGATATTATGAATGACAGAATTAGATACCTTCAATTACTTGCAGAAGATTTCAGCAGGTGTTACAATTAAACAAATTATTAGGTGCCCAGTGAATACATGAACAGCTGCCCCAGTAGGACAAATCTTGATTCATTGGAATGTCTATATGAATGACTAAGTATCCATTTACACAGGTAGGTGACAACCCTCAAGTACATTACTTTCTCAAACATTTTCAAAAGAGATGGAAGGAGTGACATTGGCCAGTAGTTTTGATATCTGTGAAGAGAAGCCCAATAATGGCTTATTTCAATCTGTCTAAGAAAATACCCTGAATTAACAATGTATTACACACATGACTAAGAACATTAACACTAATTTTAGTGCCTTGTTAAAGATATCATCAAGTTCACTTGCACTTTTATTTTTGAAGGTCATAAAAAATTTACTTGTTCCAGATAAGAATGACTAAACAATTATAGTTTCACTAAATCTCTTCTGCATTTTTTTCTGTGTAATGTTTTCCTTTCACATCTGAACGTCTTCAACTGATTTTCACAGCAATGCTAAAAAGATTTGTACTAGGAGAAGAATTCTCTAGTGTGGCCGAGTACATGAGCAGACAGTGAGCAAAAGTTCACCTTCTGAGTTATAAATTTTATGTACTAAATTAAGAGACACTAGCATTAGAAACTAGTATTAGAAGATGAATTAAGATTACAACCACTCAACCACAGTATAAGATAATACTATGTCAAAAAATGGTACTTTTTTTTTAACTCTGGTACTGTAAGTCATTAGGTAGTGTAAATACTTGAACACTGTGTATATACTATGCAAGCTATTATACACTGAGGTGACAAAAGTCATGGGATACCTCCCAGTATCATGTTGGACCTCCCTTCACATGTGTAGTGCAGCAACTCAGTCTGGTGTGGACACAAGTCACTGGATGTCCCCTGCAAAAATACTGAGCCATACTACTTCTATAGCCATCCACAATTGTAAAAGTGTTGCCAGTGCATAATTTTGTGCATGAACTGACCTCTGGATTATGTCACATAAATGTTTGATGGGATTCACGTTGGGTGATTCACTTTAACTGACCAGAATATTCTTCAAACTGATCATGAACAACTATGGCCTGGTGACATGGCACATTGTCATCCATAAAAACTGTGTGATTGTTTGGCTGCAAATGGTCTCCAAGTAGCTGAACATATCCAGTCCACTTCATGTAAACAGAGCCCTCACCATTATGGAGCCACAACTAGATTGCACAGTGCCTTGTCAACAATATGGGTCCACAGCTTCATGGAGTCTGCACCACGCTTGAACTCTACCGTCAGCTCGTGCTGACTGAAATTAAGACTCATGTGAACAGGCTACAATTTTCCAGTTCTAGGGTTCAATCGATGTGGTCACAAGCCCAGGAGAGGCACTGCAGGCAATGTTATGATGTTGGCAAAGGCACTCCCATCTATCTTCTGCTGCCATAGTGCATTAATGCCACATTTCACCACACTGTCCTAACCGACATGTTCATTGTATGTCCCACACCGATTTCTGTGGTTATTTCATGCAGTGTTGCTTTTCTGTTAGCACTGACAAGTCTACACAAATGTCACCATTCTCAGTCATTAAGCGAAAGCCATTGGCCATTGCATTGTCCATGGTGAGAGATAATGCCTGAAATGTGGTATTTTTGGCACACTCTAAACACTGTGGATCTCAGAATATTGAATTCCCTAATGATTTTCAAAATGGAATGTACCATGCATCTAGTGCCAATTGCCATTCTGCATCCAAAGCCTGTTAAGTTTCATTGTATGGCCATAACCACGTTGAAAACCTTGTAAGCAAAATGACTTGTCCAATGTTACAAGTAAATAGCTTTAGAATAGGTAATTTATGGAACCAATCAGAATTACATTCACAAGTTACATAATGTGACTAACTGTGAATCAGGATTTGACATTGCATTTATTACATCATATGCATATGTTTGTTTGGCTTCTGCTTGGTTTAACAATATATTGTTTATCAAGATACTACAATCTGAGAAGCATGAGTGGGGAAATTTATGTTCGATATTGAATTGTAAGTGGCTAACCGCATTCTTAAATTACTTTTCCTCTCAGACTGCTTTAAGAAATTTAGATAAAATTATCACAATTCAATAATCCTTCTTTTTGTTTGACAGACAGCACAATAAGTCTTCAAAATTTTTCCTTATAATTAACCATTTACCCAGTGGGACCTGTGTACAGTGACAACAACAAATGTTACATTGTCCAATATCAACTTCCAAGTACATGCTTCTGTATCCTGATCTGTAGGCCTAATCACTTACTTCTTTGCAAATTTATATCTGTGTTAACTTCCCCTTTAGCCACATCAGATTTAAATGAATATACAGTTAATTTATAGCACTATTACTTTAATGTTCTCTATCCCTGAGTTTATATCATACTTTGACAGACAAAAGTCATCAGTTTCTTTCAAACTACTCAGGTCTTCCAAAGAAACCAATTGATTTACTTCCTTAGCCCCCCCCCCTCCCATTAACCCCTCTCTCTCTCTCTCTCTCTCTCTCTCTCTCTCTCTCTAATGTACTGACAAAGCAAGTTTATTTCCTCTTTTTCTCTAGTCTTATATAATGAACGAGAGTCTCTACCAGTTTCATTTCCTACAATATTTTGTCTGAATTGAACTTGATTCCAATAATCACAGTGATTTTCCTTTGTGTGCTGGTGGTCCCCCATATGCTTTCAGGTAATATCTGTCACCTTGTCTTTATGCCACCTAATCAGGTGTAGTACAAGTAATCTTGAACAGCACAAGTGTGAGCTCTTGCAGCCATCCCAATGATTCTGCCTAGCTTTGAATTTACTCACTTTACAAGAGTAACCCAGGGCTGATCATGGCACCTCAGGACCTACACAACAAACTTGTATTTGGTAGCTGCTTCTAATATGTCCTTGTCACACATAATAGTATACGGTACTTTACATTTTTTTTTTTTTTGACAAGTTGTTTCCAGCTCCGTCAACTATCAAAACCATGTGAGGTGGTGCAGTGGATAGCACACTGGACTTGCATTTGGGAGGATGACAATTGAAACCCGTATCCGGCCATCCAGATTTAGGTTTTCTGTGATTTCCCTCAATTGCTCCAAGCAAATGCCGGGATGGTTCCTTTAAAAGAGCACATCTGATTTCCTTCCCTATCCTTGACACAATCCGAGCTTGTTCTCCATCTCTATAATGACCTCAATGTCAATGGGACATTAAGCCCGACCTTCCTTCTTTCCCTCAAATATCAAAATGTGATCATATTTGCTAAAATCCTTACACACTTGTCCTATATTTCCTGTTACCTAGCTAAGATTAGTCCTTGGTTTCACAAAGCTTGTTACCAGGAATCCTGAACCTAACTTGCTCTGAACCTACTGGTCTACACCCTTCCATTTAGTGTCATCTATCAGCAGAAGTTTTCAGAATGAAATTTTCACTCTGCAGCAGAGTGTGTGCTGATATGAAACTTCCTGGCAGATTAAAACTATGTGCCAGACCGAGACTTGAATTTGGGACCTTGCCTTTCTACTGCTTGGTAGAGCACTTGCCCACAAAAGGAAGGTCCCAAATTCTAGTCTCTGTCCACCACACAGTTTTAATCTGCCAGGAAGTTTCAGCGGAAGTTTTCTTTTCTAATTATGTTTTTCTTCCAATTACCTGTAAAGTTGCTACTGTTCTTCTACTGCAACATACATTCCTGTACATCCTTATGAAGGTTTTCCTTATGTGATTCTGGTAACAAGTGACATCTATTAATTAGCTAAGTTTATAATTTTTTAGCAAAATTTTCAGCCATTGTCCTTTGCATGTTATCTTTTCCTGGCAGATCCTCTCTTCCTCTTTCTGTCTGCCCCTCCCCCCAGTACCTTTAACTACTGTAATTCAGATTCTGTGTTCTAGCTCGGCCTGACGAGAATAAATCTTCTGCTCCTGTTTTGAATATTTCTGAATCTAGTACAGTACACATTGCATAGAAGTGCCTCACTGTGTATCCCATTCTCTTCTCCACTGTAGTCACACCAATGAAATCACAAGCTACAATTTTTGCACACATTTCCAGTTCAACTAACCTACGGGAACAACCACACTTGCTAGAAAAATAGATTCAGTTAAATAACACAAGTACATTTAATTAGATAAAAAATTCCATAATGATTTATGAACATTTCTCATGCATAAAATTAAATATAGAAATAGGTTGCTTAGCATGAAAATAAATGTGCTCTTTTGAAACTGTTTCACCTCATATGCCCTAACACAGACACATCCACTAATGTAACTACACTTGATTTATATTTAGATCAACTTGGCATATTTTATTTATTCCATGAACAGAAAATCTACTACTTTGCATAAATTTTGATATTGATCTGCTATGTCTCAGTTACTGTAAGCTTTACTCTGATGGACAAAGAAGACTCTATTAACCAAACTGAATTTTAATTGTGTAATGGATGAAGCAGAACACATTAGACTCCCTTTATTTTGTTCTCTATTCTTTATTTGTAAATGTTATCAGCAAATACTGCAATAAGAGAAACTCCAGGATGTAAACAATAGACAAAAGTCAGTAATGGCTACCACTCCTTCATTGCTGGTTGATGTGTGGTGCACAAATAACTGTAATTTCAATTTAGACTTAACTAGCAATTGAGCTACCACTCTTTTCCTAAATATACATGCGCACATGTACATGTGCTCACTTCACACACACACACACACACACAAACATATGTGAAGGCAATCCATTACTTCAAAATGATCAAAGGAAAAGCAGGAAATAATGATAGTGGTGGGCAAAATTTGAACTGTGGACAAATGATAATTACTGGACAGTATGGATGATACTTATGTTGAAGCTATACTTAGGGTAACAGCATGACAAAAACTGATGAACTACTCACAAAGAAAGGATTTTTATCAAACTGTGTCACAGGAATATCTTGTTTTCTTCTTTAAAAAAAGGCATGATTTGGTGTACTGTAGTCGGATCCATGAACGATGGCGGTTCGCACAGGCTCAGACAAGGACGGGGAATGAATTGAAGCCGGTTCCAAGTGACAGTTGCAGTACCCGCATATGCATACTTTGTGCTTGATGTAAGCGTGTAGCCTGTAAATTATGTCTCTCACTTGCTTGTGTTGAATTTGTCTCTTATTGCCACCATTAGCCATGACAACTTGCAACAAATGGAATACAAATTCACTCAAATAACTCACCACAACCATGTTAAACAGTCGCTATGCATACAACATTCACAGCACAGCACAGCACTCAGAACACTACTGTATGCTCATTGGCTGTCAGAGAATGCATGACATAGATGCGCCGAATGATCCTAAACTCAACTGCCATCATTTGTGACTCCAACTATAGTACATCATCAGTTAATATGAAAATGTAGTAAATGCAAACTTCAAGACACTGTTGCTGTGAACATAAAACTTCTAGTTATGTAAGAGCAACTCAAACTTACTGCATATCCATTTACAGCAGCTATCACAGGTTTACTACAGTGTGAGATTCGTTTCCATTCACCAAACAAGCTTCCCTTCATGACTTCAGAATATGTTTGGTTCAGCATTTCCTTTATGTCAGCACCTATTTGAAAACTCACAATAAATTTTAGTTTAAAATGCAACATTCACTGAAGATATGATAAGTGTGAAGAGTAAAGAATAGCTAACACCTCTCACAAGATGTAATTGAGATTTGTAACTTGAATTTAAGGCAACTGTATTACTTGTTCCTCTGTGGAAGAGATTCAGAGATACCATGTCCTCTTAAAATAGATGCTGAGAGAAAACAGTGGAGTACAAAGAAAGGTTAACCCATGACTACATTTGGCAGCTCTGTCTTTCACAATGAAAAAGTAGAAGATGGAAAAATTAGTCTGAACTGTGTTCTTTATGCTTATATTTGTTTGACACCCAGTTTCACTACATCTCTATATTCTAGATATTTGTTGTTGATGTTGTTGTTGTGGTTGTGGTAGTAGTGTTCAGCTGAAGACTGGTTTCCTACAACTCTCAAGATTAGTCTATCCTTTGCTATATTTTTCATCTCAGCATAACAACTGCAATCTACTTCCTCCTCAATCTGTGTACTGTAGTCAAATTTTGGTCTCACACTGCAATTTTTAACTCCAAAATTTTCCTCCAGTAGCAAATTAACTATTCCTTGATGTTTCAGAATGTGTCCTATCAACCAGTCCCTTCTCTTAGTCAAGTTGTGCCATACATTTCTCTTATTCACACTGCAATTCAGTAAATTAATGGGCAAAAACATATTTAATATGAAACCAGCGATTCTAAAAATAAGATATGTAAATGGAAGAGGAATCACTGCTATCAGCTGCAGGGGGACATTAAGCAGAATCAGTGGCGTCAAGCGAAAATGTGAACTGGGATTCAGACTCGGGATCTCCTGCTTACCATACAGGTACAGTAACCACTGCACCATCTGAGACACAGCAGTCTCACAGCTGCATGGACTATCTCAGTATGCCTCATGGTTGATCCACACTCCCACCAAGCGCCACCTATCCACAGTCCCTGTCCATTATATTCCCGTTCGCTATTCAGAGATTCCCACAGGAGCTTGGATGTCTGCATTGTCACTGAAGAAAGTGGATCCATTGCCCATCCAGGCTTATCAATTACATGAATGAGGTGTGTGTTCTTTTGAAGGAACAGACACCACACATTCATAAAATCTAAAAATAAGGCTACAGCAGGTTCCGTGGGAGGAAATCTAGAAGAAAACTGTAGTATTACTATTATTATTAGGAAGCTGTTATTAATATGAGATGTTCTACATTTATGGTAAAATTTTACATGTTTGATGTATCTCCTGTACCTGAATCAGATTATTTGTATTATGTATGTTCTTTGGCATACCATATTTCAAAAGATTTTATTCTCTTCTTGTCCGTACTGTTTACTGTCCACATTTCAGTTCTGTATAAGGCTACAATCAAAACAAATACTTTCCAAAAAGACTTCTTAACACTTAAATTTGCATTGGAAATATTTTCCTCTTTCAAAAACACTTTTCTTGTTATTGCCAATTTAAACTTTTTTTCTATGTCTACAGCTATATATTTAATACACACGCCACTGTATGGTCCATGGCAGAAGGTGCCTTGCTTAATTACTAGGCATTTACTTTCCAGTGCCACTCACAAATAGACCAAGGGAAAAAAAACTGTCTATATGCCTCCATATGAGCTCTAAATTCCTTATCTTATCCTCATAGTCCTTACATGAAATGTATATTGGCAACAGTAGAATCATTCTGCAGTCAGATTGCTTCAATCTGACCTGGTGAAGATCCCAGACACTCTGGCAGTATTCAAGGAAACATCACACTTGTGTCCTATACATGGTCTCCATTACAGATGAATCATTTCAGGAGTATTCTCGCAATAAACCATTTGTCTTCCCTACTACAATCCTTATGCACTCTTTCCACTTCGTATCACTTTGCAACATTACCCATAGATATTTAATCGGCATGACTGTATCAAGCAGCACACAGCTAATGCTGTATTTGAACATTATAGCACTGTTTTCCTACTCATCTGTATTAACTTACATTCCTGACACTAACTAGAAATTTTGTCTAAGTCATCTTATATCCTCCTATGCTCACTGAATGATGACACTTCCTACCATTTTTAGGTATTTTGTTGCCCAACTAGCAAAACACATCTACTACTTTCAGTCTCTCATTTCCTAATCTAATTCCATTGGCGTCATTTAATTTAATCTTATAACATTCCTCTGCCCTAGTTTTACTTTTTAAATCACCATATATTTCACTCAACTGATCTCTCAAGTCTTACGCTATCTTTAAGAAAATTAAATCATCAGCAAACCTCAAAGATTTTTTTTCTTCTCCTAGATGTTTAATTTTGCTGTATCCCACTACTAATGATGATGAGTGTGAGTGCGCCAAGTGTGGGTTGTAATGCGACTGCACTCAGATCTCCTGCCAACTGTATCAGCACAGGCTGGCCATTTGATGCTGCCAGTAGGAAGCATGCACATGGCATGGTTTCTGCTATGCTGTTTACTGGTGGCCCACGAGGCTCAGTGTTCAGATGTTATGAATAAAGCTCTATTTGTGTGACTTGGATTGGGTTTTGTATTACTTGCTTACTACACAATTGGTGATGAGTTTGGAATGGTTTCTACTTGTGCAATCTTTAAGTGCAGTTTCAACAGGTTTATTCATTATGGTTGCCATGCTACTGGTCCTGACTGAACAGGTTACTTCGGCTGTGATGACTTTGTCAACTTCCATTAATAGGCATGGTATTGCTCCAACCACCCAATTTTCCTCATTCACCCATCTTCTATAGTACTTCTTCTTTCTTTTTTTGTGGCCTTTATCCCATGTCTTCAAGGGTTTGGTATGTCAATGATTTAATTTGGTAATGTTAGTGGTAGAGGGCGGTTGGATGATCTTCTTGATGCCACGTTTTCCTTCCCTTGGATGGAATTTGTGAGCCCCATCCGTCTGTGTCTAGTGTTAGCTCAGCCATGTGAAAGTGCGTGAATGTTCTGTAAATGTTCACAGATCATGTTATTGAGGCGGGATGTGGGTACAAGCCTGGTACTCATCTGGAACCCTTACCAGGTAGGACTGATAGAATACATAGAGCAGATCCAACAAAGAGTAGTGGATTTCATCACATGATTGTTTAGTTGGTGCAAGAGCATTATATAGATGGTCAACAACCTCCCGTGGCAGGCATTACTAGAGAAGGATTGTGCATCACTAAGAGGGTTACTATTGAAATTTTGAGAAAGCACATTCTGGGAAAAGTTAAATAACTTATTACTTCCTCCCACATACATCTCACAAAAAGACCACTACAAGAAAATTTGAGAAATTAGAACTAATACAGAGACTTACTGACAATAATTCCTCCATGCACCATTCACAAGTGGAGCACCATCAGGTGCCTTGTGGAGTATGATGCATATGTAGTTGGAAGTGGGAAACTGCCTAAAAACCATATCCAGATGGGCCTACAGACTGGCCCTCATTATTAATCTGCCAGCCAGATTCAAACAAGAGCCAGTGATTCTCCCCAAATCTCAAAGCAACATGCTAATGTGTGTGCTGTCCGGGTGGGTTAATCTTCTATTGTATTTATTTTAGCTATTTCGGTCAGTTGTTGACTAACATTCCATTTGAAACTCTCAAGACTGAGTGTTTGTTTCAACCTATGTAAGTTCCATCCCCTTGTTTCACTACTATTCTGAAATTTTATTGAGTTAGGTTTTGTAGTTGTAACACAATGGACTCATATTTAGGTTTTCCATGACTTTCTTGAATTACTTCAGGCTACTGCCAAGATGGCTCCTTTGAAAGGGCATGCCTGATTTCTTTTTCCCAGCCTTTCCCAAGCTGAGCTTGTGCTCCAACTGTAAAGACCATGTCATTCGTGAGACGTTAAACAGTATCTTCCTTACTTTTCCTGCAATTTCTTCAGTTTTATTCTGCATTTCATAACTTACAGTCATACCCATATTTTCTCCTGGAAATATTTTGCCTTCTGTAATCTGGTTTCTAAATCCCAGTCTTATCATTATAAAATCAATCAGAAACCTTTCAGTGCCTGCAGATCTGATGCACATGTACAAATTTTCTTGATGATTAAACTGTGCTCTGTACAAAGTTCGGTCACATGGAGTACCATTTCTTTCTTTCTCCATTCCATGTCCCTGTACTATTTTTCCTTCCCTTCCCTTTCCTAGAGGTTTAAGTCCTCCACCCCAATTAAATTTTCACCTTCCTTAAAATACAGAATGATTTTCACTACAATGTAAGCTTTCACGGCCGGTATTGTCTTCACTTAAAACTTCCGGGCTGATAGGCTGTGGTCAAAGTATAAAACTCTCTCCTGACGTTTCGTCTCCGACTGCGGGAGACATCCTCGGAGGTAAAGCGGCGAACTGCGAAGAGAACTCGACGAAGCGCTGATTATATAGGCAGTACAAAGGGCGCCACAGTGGGTCACGTGGCGTCGGCTATGAGATTGTCTCTGGTGATGCCAACATTCTCAATTGAAAGTAATCGATCGTCACGCTTGTGGTGCAACGCTGACATCCAAATTTTATCCAGTTTAACACCTTCGTCTTTCCTGTTAAAATTATTACAATGTTTATCAATCTCGATAGCCTCTCTATACAAGCGTGCATAATAATGCGAGGTTTTTGATATGACGCTCTTCTCGCTGAATTTTATTTCATGATCACCTTCCTGGTAAACATGTTCCGCTACGGCCGATTTATCCGTGTGACCCAGGCGACAATTCCTCTTATGTTCAACAAGACGGGTGTTCACACTTCTCTTTGTGGTACCGATGTAAACCTGTCCACAACTACAAGGAATTTTATATACCCCCGGTGTAGCCAAAGGGTCTCGTGCATCTTTTGCCTACCTTAAAAATTCCTTTATTTTTCTGGTGGGTCTGAAAATAGTTTCCACCCCATACTTGCCTAAAACTTTCCCAATGCGGTCTGTGACCTTACTAATGAATGGAAGAAAAACTTTGCCCTTGGACGACTGTTGTTCGTCGTTACTCCTGATTCTCTACCTAGAGCGAAGTGCTCGATCTATATCCTAGATACAATAGCCATTCTTCACGAACGTTGACCGTAGATGTTCAATCTCATCTTTTAAATAAACAGGTTCACAAAGTTTGTACGCCCTGTCTACCAAAGTTTTCATTACACCTCTTTTTTGTCTAGGGTGGTGGTTTGATTCTTTGTGTAGATAACGATCAGTATGTGTGGGCTTTCTATGCACCTTATGGCCCAACGTTCCGTCCCGTCGTTTAATCACAGACACATCCAGGAAGTTCAATTGCCCATTCCTTTCCGTCTCCATAGTGAATTGGATTTTCGGATTAATGCTGTTTAAATGTGTCAGGAAGGCATCCAACTCCTCTGCTCCGTGTGTCCATACTACGAACGTGTCATCGACATAGCGATACTACCTGGCTGGTCTCTTACTGGCAGTCTGCAACGCCCGTTGTTCAAAAGTCTCCATAAATAAGTTAACCACAGCAGGACTGAGAGGACTGCCCATAGTCACCCCGTCAATCTGTTCATAAAAGTTATTATTGTATTGAAAGGGAAGGTGAAAAGGAAGGTGATCATGAAATAAAATTCAGCGAGACAAGCGTCATATCAAAAACCTCACATTATTATGCACGCTTGTATAGAGAGGCTATCGAGATTGATAAACATCGTAATAATTTTAACAGGAAAGGCGAAGGTGTTAAACTGGATAAAATTTGGATGTCAGCGTTGCACCGCATGCATGACGATCGATTACTTTCAATCGAGAATGTTGGCATCACCAGAGACAATCTCATAGCCGACGCCACGTGACCCACTGTGGCGCCCTCTGTACTGCCTATATAATCAGCGCTTCGTCGAGTTCTCTTCGCAGTTCGCCGCTTTACCTCCGAGGATGTCTCCCGCAGTCGGAGACGAAACGTCAGGAGAGAGTTTTATACTTCGACCACGGCCTATCAGCCCGGAAGTTTTAAGTGAAGACAATACCGGCCGTGAAAGCTTACATTGTATGATCAAACGCCTTTACGGGGAGGATATGTCAGCATCAGTTCAACGATTTGAAGGAATGCGCAAGAAGAAAGCACAACTGTGTACCCTCACCTTCCTGTTACGCTGTAGGGACACTTCGACGGTTCCGAAATTTCTGAAGGTGAAGAGGATGTTTCGCTTGGCCCAGGCACATCGTATTTACAACCGTATGGAGTCTGCAATGCTATGTGAGAGGATTCATCAGACGTGGCGAGCACTGGCAGTAACCAGCAGTAAACTTTTTCATCTCCACTTGTTTCTTAGTAATACTATGCAGTGTGGTTACTGGAATAAGATTGACGGTCTAACATGCAAAACTATGGAAGTTAGTGCAGAAGTGTCAGCAAATAGGCAGAAGAAGAAGTTCAATAACTTACAGAACAACATTTCTGGAGGTTCAGTTGAGGACAATTCTCGAACTGTTATTAACCTGTCTGATCAAGATCTGTCAAAAGTTGAAATTTCTGTACTAGCGAAAGGAGGCAATTTTGCTGTGACGCCCCAAAACGTACCCACAGAGGATATTGTAGCAAACAGTGAGGCCGGTATCCGTCAGCTGCCGCAGCAGTCCGCTGACGTAATTAGGATGGAAACGGCTAGGATTTTACGTACGTGTAAGCCACCTAAAAGTAATTTGTCGCAGGCTCAAAGGATGGCGCTGAGGGATATAAATGGAGATAAAAACATTATTGTTCTTAATGCAGATAAGGGTAATGCAACCATCATAATGAACAGTGAGGACTATCATGGAAAAATCAATGACATTTTGGTTCCCTCCAATTACAAAAAACTCCAGAAAGATCCGACTATGAAGATTTTAAGAATGACAAATCGACTGGTGAAAGCGTCTTCATTTGGCTCCGACGATAAGAAGCTGCTTTGTAAAACAGAAGCATATCCACCTAGACTTTATGGCTTACCCAAAGTTCATAAACCTGGGATTCCGTTGAGGCCAATTGTCAGCGCTATAGGCGGACCAACACACGAGTTAGCTAGACACCTTGCCTCAATGCTGCAGCCTTATGTTGGTAGGACGGACAGTCATATTAAAAATTCAGCTCATTTCATTGACAAGTTAAAGGAAATGAGCGTGGGCCCGGATGATATCCTCGTCAGTTTTGACGTTGTGTCGTTATTTACCATGATACCGGTAAACGAAGCTATCTTATGCATAGCGGATATTTTTCCTAGCGATATTGTGGCATTATTCCAACACTGCCTCACCACAACCTACTTTCAATACAATAATAACTTTTATGAACAGATTGACAGGGTGGCTATGGGCAGTCCTCTCAGTCCTGCTGTGGCTAACTTATTTATGGAGACTTTTGAACAACGGGCGTTGCAGACTGCTAGTAGGAGACCAGCCAGGTGGTATCGCTATGTCGATGACACGTTCGTAGTATGGACACACGGAGCAGAGGAGTTGGATGCCTTCCTGACACATTTAAACAGCATTAATCCGAAAATCCAATTCACTATGGAGACGGAAAGGAATGGGCAATTGAATTTCCTGGATGTGTCTGTGATTAAACGACGGGACGGAACGTTGGGCCATAAGGTGCATAGAAAGCCCACACATACTGATCGTTATCTACACAAAGAATCAAACCACCACCCTAGACAAAAAAGAGGTGTAATGAAAACTTTGGTAGACAGGGCGTACAAACTTTGTGATCCTGTTTATTTAAAAGATGAGATTGAACATCTACGGTCAACGTTCGTGAAGAATGGCTATTGTACCAAGGATATAGATCGAGCACTTCGCTCTAGGCAGAGAATCAGGAGTAACGACGAACAACAGTCGTCCAAGGGCAAAGTTTTTCTTCCGTTCATTAGTAAGGTCACAGACCGCATTGGGAAAGTTTTAGGCAAGTATGGGGTGGAAACTATTTTCAGACCCACCAGAAAAATAAAGGAATTTTTAAGGTAGGCAAAAGATGCACGAGACCCTTTGGCTACACCGGGGGTATATAAAATTTCTTGTAGTTGTGGACAGGTTTACATCGGTACCACAAAGAGAAGTGTGAACACCCGTCTTGTTGAACATAAGAGGAATTGTCGCCTGGGTCACACGGATAAATCGGCCGTAGCGGAACATGTTTACCAGGAAGGTGATCATGAAATAAAATTCAGCGAGACGAGAGTCATATCGAAAACCTCGCATTATTATGCATGCTTGTATAGAGAGGCTATCGAGATTGATAAACATCGTAATAATTTTAACAGGAAAGACGAAGGTGTTAAACTGGATAAAATTTGGATGTCAGCGTTGCACCACAAGTGTGACGATTGATTACTTTCAATTGAGAATGTTGGCATCACCAGAGACAATCTCATAGCCAACACCACGTTATCCACTGTGGCGCCCTCTGTACTGCCTATATAATCAGCTCTTCATCGAGTTCTCTTAGTAGTTCGCCGCTTTACCTCCGAGGATGTCTCCCGCAGTCGGAGACGAAACGTCAGGAGAGAGTTTTATACTTCGACCATGGCCTATCAGCCCGGAAGTTTTAAGTGAAGATTTTTACTATTTCATCATGTAGTTTTTCATTCTCTTCATCATCTGCAGAGGTAGCAGACATATGAACTTGTGCTACTATGATGGCTGTGATAAATTGTTCACTATGCTGTTTGTAGTAGTTTTCCTGAATTCTTATTTTCTTTTTTATTACCAGACCTACTCCTACAATACCCCAATGTAATTTTTATATTGATAACCTTTACTCACTTGATGCCAGAAATTTTAATAGTGATGATACAGTCTTGGGTAGTCCCTGTATGGAGATTATAACGAAGGTTATTTTTTCTCCAGAATAGTTTACTACAATGCCAAATCAGTCAAGCATCATGACTGCTGCCCCTCCAACTATAGAAAATGCTGTTGGCTCCCTTAAGATATAATGTGGTGGTATGGTCACTCTTATACAATCCTTTTGATGTGGTTGCACTTATGATGTGTCTGCCAGTATCATTCAGGTACACAGACCACCCCATCACGGCAAAGTACATGGATCATTGGGGATCCATATAACTTTCATATTGCTGATATTCTGTTGCACAGTATCCAGGCTAGAAGTATACACAAACAAATGCTTTTAATGAAAGAACTTGAGATTTTATGTTGTTGGGTAAATATGCAATCAACAGAGGCACTCTTCAAGATGTGATCCTCACCATTTCATGTACAGCACTGAGTTGTCTGGTGCATGTGCATAAACGTTTACTGTGCAGCAACAGTCAACATGTGGGTGCCACAATGAAAGGTGCAGTGTGTGCTATGGTTAACAGAATTACAATCTGTAACACATGTTCAGCAGCATGCAAGAGGAGAATAGAATGTGGATCCTTCCACATGTAAATCCATTTATTAGCGGGACAGAAATCTTCAAGAAACAGGATGTTTGACTTCAAATGTTGCAAAATATACTAATACGCATGTGAATGAAGAGATGATGGGACGTGTACATGAAGCATTCATTAGAAACCCACATAAATCCATTAGACAAGCTAACAGGGAACTAGCCCCCCCCCCCCCCCCCCCATTTTATGGCACATGACATTGTGCACATTATGTATCCAATTGCTTGCTCACAAACTCCAACTTTTGCATCATATTAAGCCTGAGAATCACCACAGTTTGTATGTTTTTGCTGTTGAAATACTGCACTGTATAGAAAATAAACAACAAATATCTCAATTCAGTGCTGTTCAGTGACAAATCTACCTTCCACATCTGCGCCAAAGTTAATCAACATAACCGTCAAATAGAGGGAAGTGAGATTCCAAGAGAAGTGACTGAGCATGAAAGGGACACACCAAAAGTTAATGAGTGGTTGGGATTACATAAACATGGTCTGACTGGTCCATTTGTTTTATGAAGCCTACAGTGACAGGGCACACCTATCTCGGTTGGCAAACTATCCAGTTCCACAGGTGTCTCCCAACATCATTTTTCGGAAGGATGGTGCACCACACCACTATCATGAGGATGTTACTACATTTCTCCATAAGATCTTTCCTGACTGATGGATTGGAAGGAGGGGTCTCATTGGCTGGCTCCCCTCAGTCTCCCAATCTGACTCTGCTGGATTTCAGTGTATGATGGTTTATCAAAGATATTATTTACAGAACAAAGGTTCCAGATATGATGGATTGGAGACAATGAATCTGCACCAGCGTAAAGGTCCTAACACCTGTTATGCTTATGGACGTGTGGCAAGAAGTGGAGTACCCTTTTCAATATCTATCAAGCTACAAATGGTGCCCCACTGAACTGTACCAACACGCATAAAAATGTTTGAGCTCCTCTGTATCTCACAAAATATTCATGTGAAGGTTTTTGCAGTGTGTCAGTTCAATTAAATCTTCTCAGCCTGTGTTATCAACAAGGAGTCTGTGACTTTTTGGGATAGCATACTGATTACTATGATCATCTCTCAATACGCCAGTGTCTTATAACCCATGTATTTGTATACATTCTGTTGGCAGTCAGTATTTAAATACTGTGTCTATCACTCTCAAACAGTTTATTTGTTTCATTGCTTCTGTGTCAATGGTGGGGCACTTCATACCTGTAGTCCACCACTGACCCAAGAGATATGTAATGTGGCATTCTATCTTATTGATGAATTCTTCTGGAGATATCACCAAGTAAACTCGTCAGTGTATAGTAAAGTTTTGGAAAGTTTTGTACTTAACATCTGATGGCTTTGATCAGTTTACTCAGATGATATCTTGAGAACAATTCATCAGTAAAATTCACTGAGAAAGCCTACTTTCAAATTTATCTCTCATATTGCTTATATTGCAGACTCGCAAGCTTCATTATCTTGATTAACACGATTTTATGGTACTTTTTTTAGTTCTTTCCTTCACTACACTATCTCAGAAACCATCTGCTGAACAGATAACTGAAGGCCTTTCATAACTGAAAGAATATACCTCTCGTAAACTGTGCTCAGCTAGTCTGCATTTGACTACCTGCCTGAGTACTATGCTGTGTGTACACTGATCAACCAGAACATTATAACCACCAATCTACCATCGATATAAACCAACTCAGACAATATCAGCATCCCCTTGTGAGGAATGACTGCTTGTCAGAGATACACACAGTGGATGTAGTATCTACATCTACATCTACATCCATACTCCACAAACCACCTGAATGGTGTGTGGCGGAGGGTACCCTGAGTACCTCTATCGGTTCTCCCTTCTATTCCAGTCTCGTATTGTTTGTGGAAAGAAGGATTGTCGGTATGCTTCTGTGTGGGCTCTCTCTGATTTTATCCTCATGGTCTCTTCGTGAGATATACGTAGGACGGAGCAATATACTGCTTGACTCTTTGGTGAAGGTATCTTCTCAAACCTTTAACAAAAGCCCGTACCGAGCTACTGAGCGTCTCTCCTGCAGAGTCTTCCATTGGAGTTTATCTATCATCTCCGTAACGCTTTCACGATTACTAAATGATCCAGTAATGAAGCGCGCTGCTCTCTGTTGGATCTTCTCTATCTCTTCTATCAATCCTATCTGGTACAGATCCCACACTGCTAAGCAGTATTTAAGCAGTGGGCGAACAAGCGTACTGTAACCTACTTCCTTTGTTTTCGAATTGCATTTCCTTAGGATTCTTCCAATGAATCTCAGTCTGGCATCTGCTTTACCAAGGATCAACTTTATATGATCATTCCATTTTAAATCACTCCTAATGCGTACTCCCAGATAATTTATGGAATTAACTGCTTCCAGTTGCTGACCTGCTATTTTGTAGCTAAATGATAAGGGAACTATCTTTCTATGTATTCACAGCACATTACACTTGTCTACATTGAGATTCAATTGCCATTCCCTGCACCATGCGTCAGTTCGCTGCAGATCCTCCTGCATTTCAGTACAATTTTCCATTGTTACAACCTCTCGATACACCACAGCATCATCCACAAAAAGCCTCAGTGAACTTCCGATGTCATCTACAAGGTCATTTATGCAATTATGAATAGCAACGGTCCTACGACACTCCCCTGCAGCACACCTGAAATCACTCTTACTTCGGAAGACTTCTCTCCATTGAGAATGACATGCTGCGTTCTGTTATCTAGGAACTCTTCAATCCAATCACACAATTGGTCTGATAGTCCATATGCTCTTACTTTGTTCATTAAACGACTGTGGGGAACTGTATCGAATGCCTAGCGGAAGTCAAGAAACACGGCATCTACCTGTGAACCCGTATCAGTGAGCATACCGTGTGTAGAATGGGGAAAGTGCACGATCTGAGTTTGACTGAGGGCAGCTTGTGACGGCCTAGAGGCTCAGCACAAACATTTCAGAAACATTGCTGGATGTTTGAGGAGTGCTGTGGTGAAGTGTCTTCAACACGTGGCAACACTGACGTGAAATGATGTACAGAAGCCGTGGGGTTGGGTGGCCACCTCTCATTACAGATGTTGGACGTCATAGGCTGGGGAGACTGGTAAGGCAGGACAGGCAGCGAACTGTGGTGGAACTAACATCACACTTTAATGCTGGGCAGAGTACAAGTGTGTCTGAACACACAATGCACTGACCATTCCTAATGATGTCACTCTGCAGCTGGCAGCCTGTGCAAGTAGCAATGTTAACACCACCACATCAGGAACTATGACTGAAAAGGGCATGTGATCACCAGCACTGGATGTTGGTGCAGTGACAGAGCTTTGCATAATATGATGAATCCTGATACCTTCATCATCACTCAGAGACAAGCTGGCAGCAGCTCCATTACTCTCTCAGGAAAACTCATGTCAGCATCCATGGGTCCAGCAGAGATCAAGCAAGGCACCATGACAGCCAAGAAGTGTCAAAATCTGGTTGCAGACCACGTACATCCTTTCATGGCATTCTTCAACAAGATAATGTGCCATGTCACAAGTCCAAGAGTGTGATGGAGTGGTGTGAGGATTGATGTGCCGCCCCCCCCCCCCCCCTCTCCCCTCCCCACCCCCCCAAAATCAAAAGATCTGAACCTTACCGAACACATCTGCAATGTGATTGAATGTTGTGTCATAGCTTATTGGCCCCCTCACCAGAATTTATCTGAATTAGGTGACTTGTGTTTGCAGGTGTGGTGTCAACTCATTCCAGTGACCTACCAAGGCTTCATTGCTTCCATGCCATTATGCACCACCATTACCTGTGCCAAAGGCGGACATACCAGCCATTAGGTAGGTGGTCATAATGTTTTCACTGATCAGTGTATATTCAGTGAAGTGCTCCAAAACAGACATTGTGCTTGACCAATGGCTGATTACCTACCTTTACAAGAAATGCAATTGATTCCAGGTATACGAATCCTTAGATTATCATTCACATTGCCAAATGCCTTTTTTTCCCAACTGATTGGAATGTGGACTTGGTTCCATTCTTGGTGACAGCTCTACTGATTCTTGCAAATGCCATACCACCAAAAGCAGGAAAACCATATTCCTTTCTCTTTCTTTTTATGTATCACTGCCTCATAAAGGGAGAAAAATGGGGTGGTGAGAGGGCAGGGTCAATGCATTCTTAATATCATCATTACTGAAGTCATTTACGGTAAATGTCTTTTACAGTGATAAGCTCAATGATTAGGTGCCATTGTTGCACACAGTCCTTCCACTGCATAGCAGAATTGCTTGTTCTGAGTACTGATGTCCTGAAATCTGAGAAACACGAAATTTAATCTAGAAGTTTTTGAACATGGATTTTGTCACATTCCTTCCAAATACTGCAAATCTTACAACATACAGACACAGTATCAAGTCTCAATACATTGGTACAGTGCTCCGAATAATATGGAATATAAGATTTGGCAGGAAGACAAATCTGGACTATCTGGTATCAGTTTATGAGAAAAGCACATTCAGCTATGAAAAGATGTCAGCTATCTATTTCGTGTCTGATTCCTGACACACCATGACTGAGGAGCCAATTGAAATACGTGTCGTCAAATCATATTAATCAGTATAAGAGATTTGGCCTCAGTGTAGCTTGGCAGCCTGACTGGAACCAATAAGACTAGAAGTCAGGAACAACATGGGTCGGCAGTGGGTATGAGGAGCCATCCTCATAGACACAGAAGTAGTGAAGTCATTCAAACTACTACCCATGTTTATAGAGTGGCAGTCATGCCCATTTGTGCACACTGGTACTTTTCAAATAGATGCAAGGAGACAATATTCTTCCTCAAAATACCATGGATATCCTGCCAATAGATACTGTTAATAAACCAAGATCTTGTTGCAGCATCGAAAAATGTCCTATGAAATACCATATAGAAGACTTATTTTTACACCTACAGCACATATGTTAAACTAAATTTTAGTTTGTTTATTCCAAAAAAATTCTATTAATCTTATTCTATTGCATCAAGTAAGACTAGATAAAAGAGAATGAGATCTAAAATAAGGCAGTATTCAGAATAGATAATACCCAAGAAAAAGATGTATATCCCAACATTAACATGCTGAAAAATTTGATTCTCATATGGGTTCAATTACATCTTCCAAAAGATACTGAGCACTTAGTCATCAATAATAAATAATTTTCTCAATTATATATGCATTGCATTAATATTTCAGAGCAATGTCCTTCAAATGTTGAATTTTCATTAATTAAACACATTTTAGGAAGAAAGACTAACATGAGTAATAATTTCAGTTTAACTGCTGGAACTTCTCTTCAAAGTTACTAGAAAGGAATTGGGCTCAAGGAGAATATCTTGTATTTCACATTTTATTCTTAGAATGGAAAAAAAATTCATTTTAATTATATGAACCCATATGCCTACTGCAAATGGCCAATAAAAACTGTCATAATATAGTTTCAGGGCAGCTCATATACAACAGAAATTAAATTATGGTTACAATACCACATCTTATCTCTTTTTACCTATTGTTGTGGTGGACTATCATATTTTGGTTACAGCTATTTTTTCAGTAAAAGGTCTTCATTTATTAGAAGTGTACCATGAAAATGATGGATTCTGTGAGGTTCAACATCTTTTGGCTCAAGTACCACACTTATTCAGAAGTTTTTATATAATATGATATAATAAACTTTGGCTATACTTTTTTTTTTAATTCGTAACAGAATTTTGATCTTTGTGCAATTATTGACATGTGATGATGCTCTTCATTACCGCTTGCCTCAGTGGCTAAAACTGCGTTTTTGATTGCAGCCAAAAGCAACAACCTGATGCCATTTAAAAACTTTTAATCCCTCAATTTCTCCTTGTCAACATTACAGTTTTTCTTTACATGTGAAATTCTATAAATGTATTACTATTTCCCCCCATCCCTCTTACCTGCAGGTGATGTGTGCACTATGGACATGTGAGTCACGCTTGTACAACTTATCTAGAAGATGCCAAGAGCTCAGCAAGAATTAAAGTGTGTTTCAGTATAAACCCAAGATTCTGACAGAAGTCTTTCATGTCATGGAAAGCTACCTTCATTTTTCTTCCAGATCTTATTGGCCATACTTCTATCTGTATAACACTGTGAAGTAAATGTAACTGAATAAGAGTAATCTCTCACATTGGGGTAGTACTTATTAAAACACTAGCTTAAATTGGAATAAGAAACTACCTGTGTTACTTTGTCATTCCTTACTGCTCTGTTATTAATATTAAAACTGAAACAAAACCACAATTCTTGTTACAAGGAATGTAAATGTCGCAAAATTTCAACCACAATTGAGATTGCCCATCCCACTGACTCACCTGCGGCAAATGCTTTTTCATTCCCTGTGATAATAATAGCTCCAATTTTATCATCTTTTTCAAATTTGGCAATAGCTGCATCCATTTCCAGTATTAAATCAGTACATAAGGCATTCAGGGCCTTTGGCTTGTTTAATTGGACCAGACCAACATTCTTCTTTTCACCTAAAGTGTTGATTAATATGTACTGGTATGATGTATCTGAAACAAAAATCTGCATCACTAAGAACAGAAATACTCCTCATTTAATTTATTTGTATGTTGATATCATATAACAATTTCTTATCAAGAGGTTACTGAGGCTTAAAAGCACAAAGTGACAGAATTAATAGTGACTTTGTGAACTGGTTGCACCAAAAGGATTCACAGATTAACGAAGTGCTTAGTACTGAATTACACACAGTAAAATTCTAGAGCTGAAGTATTATCTCAGCACAACAAGGGAAATATTGATGTTAAAAACAGAATTAGAACAAATTAAAACAATGCTAAAATGTGATCTTCCTAAGTGGAAGCATGACGTGGAAGAAAATGTTGGCAAATTGCACCATGAGTTGTAAGCTGCGCACAATAATGCAAATGGAAGCCCAGCAACAGTGGCAACAAAAAATCCGCATATGTATTTACAGTCTCCATAGCCGGGTGTGTTGTACAGAGAAACACTGAATAACACTTATACGAACGAGGGGTATTCATCGTGTGATACGTGAGTGGCAAATGCTTTGATGAACATCTTCTTGCAAGAGAGTTTACTCAAGCATCGTCAATTTTAGATGTACATCCCAGACAAGAAAAGGGGTCAACACCCTGTTGTTTTCATAAAGAGTTTCAGTGGGATACTGCCCAAATCCCGGACAGGCACCCAAAGAATACGATTTTTTGCCTCACATGTACAAGACAAAGGTGCCCTGCAGGCATCAGAAATTATAGAGAAATGTGAAAAATGGTTCAAATGGCTCTGAGCACTATGCGACTTAACTTCTGAGGTCATCAGTCGCCTAGAACTTAGAACTAATTAAACCTAACTAACCTAAGGACATCACACACATCCATGCCAGAGGCAGGATTCAAACCTGCGACCGTAGTGGTCACGCGGTTCCAGACTGAAGCGCCTAAACCGCACGGCCACACCGGCCGGCGAGAAATGTGAAACACATGAACAATTCGAGAGAGTGTTTTTATCAAAGTACTGGTCTCCAACCAGCAAGAGAGATTAAGAAAAGAAGTGTACTCACCTGAGATTTACAACAGTAAACAAGGTACTCTACGCAAGTACTTTGAGAAATATATTATAAGACAAGATACTGGCATGATCCCATATCAATAAAAGATATTAATCAAATTTTAAAGGCAAAATTACGTTTAAATTTAAGAGAAAAGTTATTGCATGCTCCGGAAAATGACATTGAGCAGTTGTTCTTGCCCGTTCTTGACTCGACAGACTTTTCACATGAGGACACAAAGCAGTGGACTCAAGAAAACGGGCAGGCTAACAGACAATTCATACCACAATAACAGTGGTAATGGGAACCACAACTGTAGCCAAAACAGTAATGGTGTCAGTAATGGAAATGGAAATGACCGAAATACACACCAGCAAGGTTAAAGAAGTAACCATGCACAGGGAGGAACCAACCAGTTACCGGAATGACAACCACATGAACAATCAAGGTAACAACATAATGCCACAATCATGGCCAACAATGAACAAGCGGATTGGGGCAGTCTAATACTGCACCACAAGACAGTGGGCAAAAGCATTAGATACAGAATAACAACCCAAACTAAAGTAATCAAAATAACAGTAATAATACGGTGAACTGGCAGGCACTAAACCCACCTGTGAGGCTAATTAAAGAGATTGAAAGTAATCAACCTTCAAATAGCCTCCCAACAAACTGATTTTGATCACATCAAGTCCTCAAATAGTGGTCACGAATAGTGTAGGGGGCAATACACTAAAACAAATCAATCTGATTCATTATAATAATGGGGTTGTTGTACGCAATGAATTGTTCTTTGAGGAAAATTTCTACAGAGAGGAAAAAATACAGTGTTACAGGCTGCATTTGAAGGTGAAGTATGTAAAGTACCTACAGCAGTAATAATCGACACCAATACATCGGCGAATGTTATTTCTTATATTTTGTTTAAACAAATGTGTGAGAAGAGTACACCTTGCTTTACCAATCCAGAATTGTAGAATTATTGGTGTGATGGACACCAGGTTGAAGAATATAAGTTGGCAGACTCGGTTGGAAATATTAACAGAAAATGGAGCATTTAACTGTGCGTTCCTGGTGGTTGAGAATTTGTCAGCCAACTGTATTATTGGTTTAGGATTTCTGCAACAGAAGGGTGCAAAAATCGACTTCTCGGCAGGCAAATGCTTTGTTACAGTTGATGGAAAAAATATAATTCCGGATTTGCTTAAAACAAAAGCTCTCCACGGCAAATTCTGCCAGCGAGTGAAAATCAAATTTGTAGGAATTGTAGCTCCACTGACAGGTGATAGTTCAATTGCTCTAGCTCATGTAACCAAGTGTCCTTAAGTTGACAACAACAAACTAGATCTCAAGGCAATATTACCATGCAAGATTTTAGAATCAGATTACTTAAGTGAGCAGCAGAAAATGAGCTATGTAATCTCTTGTATAGATATCTACAAGTCTTTGCAGAAAAACCAGGTCTAATAAAAGGATACGTATATCACATGCAAGTTAAGCCTCATGAAATGTGTTACCACACGACCTATTCGATTCCATTGACCAAGAGGAAGGCCTTAAACAAAGAAATCAAGAAAATGTTAGAATAGAGAATAGGAGAAACATCCTTATCTCCATACAGTAGTCCTCTATTACCTGTAACCAAACCAGGAGGTAGTTTATGCTTAGTGCTGGATGCACGAGTGATCAAAAAGATTATAGTATCTATCAGAACAAGTCTATAAAACCTAGAACAAAAAATTTGGAAATTTTATGGTGTGCAATATCTATCTTTGATAGATTTACAAAATTCCTACTGGCAGATATTGCTGTCTGAGGAATGTAAAAAATATATCGCATTCATTTTCAACGGCAGAAGTTGTCAGTTTTGTGTACTACCATTTGGGTTAAAAGTGAGTGCTGGCGTGTTTATCACCGCTCTAGACATGGCATAGGTCCCCAGTTACTAAATAAAGTAACAGTATATGTAGATGAGCTGCTGATAACCACTGCAGTGTGGAACAAGCATATTGAGTTACTTCCCAAGTTCCAGAACGTGGGTGTCACTGTGCAGATTTGCAGAAATCCAAGTTTGGAATAGACAAAATAAAATTCTTATCTCATGTCATAACACCTAAAGGTGTTAGCCCAGATTCGAGTAAGATTGAGATACTGAATAACATGCCACCTCCTTGTAATAATAATAATAATAATAATAATACAAAAAACCAGCTAAAGGCTTACTTAGAATTAGCTTCTTTCTTTAGTTATTTTTTCCCGAGTCAGTTGCTTAGTAGTGAAGCACTATTAAGCTTACTTGGCAAAAACACACCTTGGTGTTGGACATGAGGGTGCCAGATTGCATTTGATAAAATCAAACATACTCTAGTACATGCACAAATTCTGCATCATCCGGATATTAGCAAAGATTTCTGTCTGACGACAGATGCATCATTCTCCAGAATAGGTGCTTGCCCATCCCAGATGGATACTAATGGCAATGCTGACATTAGAGTCATAGGATTTGCGAGTAGGACTCCATCAGAATGTGAGAGATCTTACTCTGTCACCAAAATCGAGGGATTGGCTGTAATATGGTCATAAAGAAATTTAATTCTATGCATATGGTAAACATGTCAAGGTGTTTTGTGATCACCAAGCCTTGAGTTGCCTCATGAGCTGTAAGTTGTTGCATCAGCATTTTGGCACTCTGGTCATTGCCACTCCAAGAATACGACATAGAGAGTATTCATATTAGCGGAAAGGAAAACTTCGTAGCGAACGCACTATCTCGTCTATCGCAAGGACTGCACGAGTATTCAGAACTTGTTGAACAAACTACTGAATTAAAAGTACTGTTTGTCAAAGAACCTACATACAGGAGGTCATACATGAGCATGTGTCATAACATACAGGGCTTACAGAAGAATGACGCAAGATGAAACACAGTTATTGAAGCACTAGCTCTGGGACCAGTAAATCCTCATTTTACTTTACACAATGGCATTCTATTCCATCGTCACGATACAGAAAAAGATGAATGGTGTGTATGTATTCCATTGGAATACCAAGAGCCTTTGGTATGGTATACATGGGGCCACTGTGGTTTAAACAAACGTAATCAGAAACTCGGGCATTATCGTTATTTTCCAACACGAAACGGTACATATTGAGAAAGCGCATAACTTATCAGAAAGCCAAACCCACGAATGTACAATCTCGGATACAATTACAAGCGATATTACCAACTAAGCCACGCGGGACCATGGCGAATGACGTCACAGGACCCCTGCCAAAGTCACGTGGGGGCATAAAGTATGTCGCAGCACTTGTAAGCCAGGCGCAAATCGAGACGCTGTGGCACGACGCAGCGCAGCGCGCGTTTTTGTAACTTCACTGGTTCAAATGGGACCGTGCAAAGTGCGACGCGACGCGACTGGGGCGTGACACGCGCCTGCGCCAGGTCGCTCGGCGTTGTGGTTATGGCACAGTTTCTCGCGTCGCGCGTGCGTCGCTAGCTCCGCGGGAAATTTGAGGCGGGGAGAGGAAAAGTAGCCCGGCCATTGCCCAAACGATAAATTTTGCCTTACTGTATACTAAATTTTATTGTCTTTGCGTAGTGTTTCGTTTTTCGCCATTTAAACGCTCCAACTTTCTTCGTTAGTACATTATACTTTTCAGTTATTTATATATGTATAGGTTTTTTTTTTTTTTTTGTTTTTCTTCTGTCAAGAAAAATGCATGCTTCAGTAACTAGTGAGCCATTGACCGTTGGAACTGTATCATATGCCTTCTCGATTTTTCAGATCGCAAGAAGAGACAGAGGGTAGTGAATAAGGAAGCAAGGTACCAGTATATTATAAAATCATGTGATTAAAACGCAAGGCAGGAAAGTAAAACAAGGTTATCTTCTCACTGCCTAGTATGCTGGCATATCTGTAAGTTCAGAAGTATAGAAGTCTCACTGTGATTACTTGGATATGGCTGTAATAGTATACTACGACACACTGTACTACATGCATGTGAACATCTCATTTCCATAGAAACAGTCGAAAAGCATCCACAAATAACAATGGTTCGCCGTGATGAGAAAAAGCATTTCAATTGTTGCATGCACATTATCAGCATTAATAAACTAATTATACAACAGGCTACACAAATGAAGAAAATAGTCGGTATTATTACGAAAGTAGATAGTGCAGATAGTGGTAACGTAGTATGCCAATAAATAAACTGCAATGCTCATTACAAACAAGTAATAATAATGATGCAATCGTAAAGAAAGGACTACGTGGACAACAGTACAGATAGCAAAACGTTACTGCGGCAAACAAAACGCAAACAAAAGAAATAAATGGACAGAACGAACTAAAACTATCACCATGAACATAATATACTAGCATACATGCATTCACAGGACAATGTATGTACTAACATATCCTCTTTAGCCAAACCGCGTAATTGTGTGCTTGTATATTGATGCTTAATCGATTGTATTCCATGTACCCCAAACACAAGATGTCTGTCCTGCGAAAGAGCAAGACCTAAATAGTCATCTGTATCCGGTAACCAGCTGCAAATCCTGGCATGTCTTCCCCTGTTCATGTCCGCAACTGAGGGTCATGGCACCAGCAAAAACCGTCGTTCCGGCAATCCGTCGCAGGATCTATCATTGTATCTACAAATCACTGTATTAGACTTTGTAAAATTGTGAAAAATTCTTAATCGAACGTAACTCTGTAAAGACTTGCAATTTTGATTTGTGAGAAAGAACGTTTATGACAAATTGACATAATGAGGCCTTTAAATGAAAAAAAAAACTATATGATAAAAGACGCTTACACGAAAAAGTGGTTTAAAAACTGAACATTTTGTGTAATAACATGTGTTATCATGAACACCTTATGGGCTTCAGAATTTTAATGTTTTTGAAAATGACATGACAAAATGCCTATGAATTTCTGAAATTTTTGCACTGTCTAATAACATTTAAAATATTATTGTACTTTGCTATCGAAATATTCAAATAATTTTCAATGAAGAAATAGACTGAGGACTGTCCATCCGTTAGTATTTTGCCCCGTTTTCGTTCGGTGCGCGCCTGAATAGGTCGACGAGTAATTAAAGTCGAGGTACAAGTTAGAACACAGGCCTCTGTCAAAAACAAGGGTAACAGTAAAATGTAAATGCAAATGTGCTCAAATAATTTTTCTCAAATGAAAGAAGAGATATCCATGTAACATGTAAAACCCTCAACTTATGCCCATGAACTATGAAAACAACAAATGAGGTGACGTTAGTTAAACGTTGATCTCCAACAGTCAAAACAGTGAAATGTCAACATTGTGAAATGCTGTAGAACCTGCAATCATTTTAATATTAAGAAGTCCGCTAATCGGTTTAATACTAATTTCTGCAAGGAAACATACTTAAATTCATGATCAATAACAAATTTTACTAAAAGATTTGTCCTCCATGCCAAAACTGTGGGCTGTTGCTACTTTCAGAAGAAACTGCATTAATTTTCGTAAGAGTTCTGAATTAAGCTAGTCGTTTAATGAGAGGGGCCCCAGTCTCTTTTAACGTTGCCGTCATTGCTTTTCATTTTAAAGTAAAAACAGTTCACAATCCGAAATTGACTTACATATTAACTGCAAGTAAAGCAATTAAATCACAATTAATGGGCGGTGACTTTAAAAATCGTAAGAAGTTTTAGTCTTTTGTTCCGTCAGTAAACGGATCGAAGTCTCTGTCCGTAATTGCATCGAAACGGCGGATGACACGGAGAAGGCCGAAATACTGAACGTCTTTTTCTAAAACTGTTTCACTGAGGAAGATCACACTACAGTTCCTCCTTTAAATTGTCGTACGAACGTCAGATGATAAATGTCGAAATAAGTGACCATGGGACAGAAAAGCATCTGAAATAGCTCAACAGAGGAAAGGCCACTGGACATGATAGGATACCATTACGATTCTACATGAAGTATGCGGAAGAACTGTCTCCTCTTCTAACAGCCCTGTACTGTAGATTGTTGCAGGAACGAACCGTTGCTAATGACTCGAGAAATGGACAGGCCATTCTTGTGAATAGGTTTCCAACGTGATTACGGTCACACGCCAGGTAACAGTCCCTGAGTTCGGAATGGTAGTTGGAATTAGATGCGTGGGACATTCCATTTTGGAAATCGTTAGGGTTTTCTATATTACGAGATTCACAGTGTCAAATGTGTGCCGAGAAATCCAAATTTCATGTATTACCTCTCGCCCCGGACAACCCAGCGGCCGGCATCCTTCACTTAATTACCGAGAGCAGTAGAGTTTACATAGAGTTATCAGTGATATCAGTCAAGCACCACTGCACAAAATAACCACAGAAATAAATGTGGCAAGAACGACGAAAGCATCTGTTAGGACAACGCATCGAAATTTGGCGTTAGTGGACTATTGCAGCAGACGACTGACGCGACTAACTTTGCTAACAGCCTGACTCCGCCTGCATCGCCTCATCAATCTTGATCACTTCATTTGGATCCTAGACGACCGGTAAATCGTGACCTGTTGGCCGGATGAGTCCGGATTGTAATTGGTGAGAGCTGGTGGTAGAGTTAGAATGTGCTGCAGACCCCATAAAGGCATGGACCCAAGTTGTCCACAAGGTACAGTACTTGCTGGTGGTAGCCCCGTAATGGTACGGGTTATGTTTACATGGAATGCACTTGGTCCTCTGGTCCAACTGAACCAATCATTCACAAGAAACAGTTATGTTCAGCTACATGGAGATTGTCTGCAGCCATTAATGGACTTCATGTTCCGAAACAACGATGGAATTTTTATAGCTTACAATGTGCCATTACGCAATACCACAACTGTTCGCAGCTGGTTCAAAGAACATTCTGTACAATTCGAGTGAATGACTTGGCGTCCCAGATCACTCAATACGAATACCATCGAACATTTATGGGACATAACCGAGAGGTCAGTTGGTTTCTGCAGAGGGCTTCCAATGTCCATGCAAGCTGAGTTTCTGCATTATGCAAGGCAAAAGGAGGTCCAACACAATATTAGGAGGTATCTCATGACTTAATGACTTCTGTCACACTGTCACCTCAGTTTACAGATAACAATGCCCTCAAAATTTCTAAATCACATGTAAATGCTTTGCCCCTACTGATATAAGGCTTTTGATACAGTTCTGTGTTGCCACCCAATCAGTGCTTAATTTCAAAAATTTTATGTGTCGGAGCACACCCCTTCAAACATACAACCCACATCCATCCCCCCCCCCCCCCCAGCCATAACATTATTGGAAAACTGTACACACACACACACACACACAGAGAGAGAGAGAGAGAGAGAGAGAGAGAGAGAGAGAGAGGGAGAGAGAGACAAACATTGCATCACGTTGGTCAGGCCACTGTCGCTTCCACTGGTGCAGCAGCAAATTATAGTTACATTGCGATCTAATACATGTGTAAGTCTCCAGTGCCGACTTGTTCCCCAAATGGTCAAGAGACCATCATAATTATCATGTGCAGCACTCAGAAGAAGAGGAGGAAACGAAATTAAACTTCACAAGTTGAGAGTGTATGTGATGTTATTTCAGTGATTATAAAATCGATACAATTTTAGAAGGAACTTGGCAGTTTGAACCCATTTATGACATTGCACTTCCTCTGGCCTGGATGCATACTTTTATTTGATTGGGAGAGTGTCAAAGAAAGCGTTGCATCATCTCCTGGAGTCAAGCTGACCCACAACTGTTCTAACTGGGCCTTGATGTGTGTACTGACACTGGGAGAGAGTTGACATCTGAGCTGGTACCACACATGTCCTATCGGGGACAGATCTGGGAACCCTGCTGGCCACAGGAGTAGCTCAAAATCACGCAGACAGTTCACAAGGACACAGCACTGTCTAGTTTGACTGCCAACTGCATTGTCCTGTTGAAAAACGGCGCCAATTGCATTGTCCTGTTGAAAAACGGCATCACAATACTGTAGCATCACAAGTAACACATGAGGATACAGGATGTCCTTTACGTATCTTTGTGCCCTCAAATTTCCCTCAATCACTACCAATCATGACTTGAAGTCATGCACAGTGGCTCCCCACACCACCCCCTCCAAAATACTGGAAGAATTGGACCTCACCTCAGATCACTGCCATACTAGCTGACGATAATCATCTGGAGCAATGCAGAACTGCGATTCCTCACTGAACACAATGCAACACGATTCTTCGACAGTCCATGCTTCCCAGTCACACCACGACTCAAAATACAGCTGTTTGTGTTGTGGTGTTAAATGCCAGCCTCTGCATGGGACAATAATTCACGAGCCTGATTGGTGCTAGTATCTGGCCAATGGTGCAGTATATCACAGAATGTTGCAGGGAGGCCATTTCTGGTCCTTGGACAGCAGACGTAGATATGAAGTTGTTATGATCTGTTTGATGCTCAGTATGGCGATGTTCCCTTGTTGTTGTCAGTCATTGTCTTCTGGAACCTTGACTTTGAGTTGGCTGCCCTCGAGTTCACATGCAGTCCAGCTAGAACTTCTGTCGCATTGTATTAAATGATTCGACCAGTCTGCCAAATGGAGACCCTCAAGGAGGCACCTTTCAGATTGATGACGCATCCTCACACAGCCATGTGGCATCTCCACGTCCTTCACAGTGATCACTCATGTGACACTGTTTACCAAACTCGGTAACAACGCTAAACATGAATAACACTAACGCACTGTGTTGCCCATTCTACGAGTGTTGCCCAGAAAGTGATGCCCCGCATTTTTTTCTTCAACAGTTCTTTATTGAACATAATGAGAAGTACATGCACGAAAGAATGGTGTTTTATCTACACACCCTACTTTTCCACATACTCTCCATCCCATTCTACAGCCTTCCTCCAGTGCGAAACAAGGGTGTGTATGCCTTGTCAGTACCAATCCTTGTCCTGGTGGTGGAGGCAGTGCTTCACTGTGTGAATCACCTACTCATTGTCCTCAAAATGTCTTCCATAAATGGCATCCTTTAATGGCCTGAACAAGTGGAAGCCCGACAGGGCTAGGTCAGGACTGTAGGGTGGATGGGGTAACACTATCCAACCCTGTTTTGCGATATGTTCAGCAGTGCTCAGACTTGTGTGGGGCCGAGCATTATCCTGTTGGAGAGAAACACATCCTGGATTGCTGTGGCGCCGAAGTCACTGGAAGCGCATCTTGAGTTTTGTTAATGTGTTGACATATGCTTCTGAATTAATGGCACTGCCTCTCGGTATCACATCAATAAGGATCACAGGATCACACCTTCACAATCCCATGGTGATCATGACCTTACTGGCAGAAGCATTTGCTTTTAATTTTTTCTTCTGTGGGGAATGGGAATGGTGCCATTCCACCGACTGTCGTTTTGCTTCAGGTTCAAAATGGTGCACCCAGGTTTCATCACCCGTCAAAACCTGGGACAAGAAGGCTTCCCCCTCAGTTTCAAAATGTTACGACAAGTTTTCTGTGCGATTTGTGATCCACAGTTAGACACCACGGGACCCATCTTCCACACAATTTTGAATATCCAATACTGCAGATAATTGCATCCACACTTCCTTTGCTGATTGACAGATGCAGCGCCAACTGCCGAGTCGTAATGTGTCAGTCCTTGCGAATGACATCAGCTTGCTGTTACACGTGTGGAGTGGCAGCCATGGATGATTTCTCCGACCGCTGCAAATTGTGGAGCTCCGCCGAACCGCTCTTCTGATGACCTCACCCCCTGTGCCCAGAGACTAACTGTACTTCTGTCGACAGCAAATGCTCCATAGACTTTGCACAAGCGTTTGTGAATATTCCCCACAGTTTCTTTATCTGCAGTAATAAATTCAGTGACGGCCGTTGCTTGTAACGTGCATCACCTACAGCCGCCATTTTGAAACTGTCCTGCAGCTAAGCTATCCGTCGCAAGTGACGGAAACTTGGCGCTCTCACTCAGGAGTCTTCAAATATTACATACGTAATGTTTCGCATTCGTAGCATTGTTTACGACTGAGAAAAAAATGCGGTGAATTATTTTCTGGGCAACCCTCGTGTCTGTCACAGAGAACTGAAACTAATCACTTACACACCCGCTGACGGCTTGTACATCTACAAAGCTACTTTGACATCCAACTCTGTCTTCTGGGTCTATGTCTTGTCAAGCAGAGTACATAAGGATCATAGCAAATCTCCAAGGTCACATTATCTGACGATATGACGACAACATGAAATTCATGGCGGGGAAACATTAAATACGATGTGCTGCAAACTTTGGTGCTCTGCACACTCCTATATAAATGTTTGACGTCGGACATTCGCGGACTCTTCAAAAACTGTAATGTTCTGTTGATGACACATATACTGAAAAAAAACACAACTATAACAGACGCGACTTGGAGAATAGCAGAACAAGTTTACAAACAGTTCACAGTCAACAACTTTATCCTTAATCTCGCAAAAACTCTTTATAAAGTAATTCCGAGCAAACGAAATCAGATACCAGAACTAAAGGCCTATGGGCACACACTGGATGAGTCTCCACATGTGAAGTTCCTGGGTATCTGTCTGGTTAGTAAACTGAGGTGGCAGGAGCACATGGATAATTGGAACACAAAAGCCACCTCTGCCTACTTTGAATTCAGTAATCTCTCTCGCTGTGTTGACCTACAGACAAGATTGCTGGTATACTTTCACACATTACTGTGCCACAGCATAATCTTCTGCGAAACGCAGCTAAGGTGAAGAAAGGATTTACTCTACACAAGCTTGATATACATTTCTTGTGTAAAGTAGACAGCTAAATATCTTGCAGAATCCCCTTCAGGTATCTAGGGGTTCTTAACGACCTAATTGTATTTGTGGTCAATAACAAGAGTGAATTTAGAATTTACTCTGCAATTCATAAGCAGAGTTCTAGAATTAAAAGCAATCATATAGACTGCGCATCCCTCTCTAGGATTGGGAATAGAGTGTTACAGGCCCAGATCTAAGGGCGGTTGAGGGGGGGGGGGGGGGGGCGGCGGACGCAAACTGTGGAATCTGCCTCGGTCACGAATTCCAGGTGAGCCAAAATCATTGTTGAAGAACAAACCTTTTTTCAAAAATCATATAGCATTCAGCGCACGTTGGTCTAACGATAACGTATCCCCGTTTGTTTTTGAACATTTTTGAACACATTCTAAGTTGATTTACGGACGAATCATAAGTTGATTTTTGAATGCGTGTACAGTATACGTGATCTCTCTGCCAGGAGAATCCTCGTTGCATATAGAAATAAAAAACTTTCCCGCAGAGAAAAGGGAACGGGGCTATATGAGGTGAGCCGAATAAACCCGAACGGGTGAATGCCAATCGCCGTTTGTTTATGTGGTTGACTGGGTGTGCGAATGATCAGCGTTGTTATAATACAAGCGAAATCCATAGATTCAGACTACCAGATTGGAAATAAACGACTGGCAGGAATAACAGGTAACAAAGATTTATTATCTTGTCGGTGTAGCCAAGAAAATGAAATTTTGACAGAAAATTTTTGTCAGAACGCTACACTACTAACGACCTCCTATACAGTCCCCGGTTAGCAACCGCTGAAGTTATATTCTCGAAACAGCACGGAAAACGCGTTGTACGAACACGTAATAATGGCTAAGTTGAAAATAAACGCGGGATAACTAAACCGTGGTTCTGGTAAGGGCTAGTGAAGTTAACTGAAGAATAAGTTTCGTCAATGGCAGGAATAGTTACAGAGTTAGTGATGGCAAGATTGTTTGTTAGAATGAGGAAGGAGAAAAAAAAGGGGGCATCACACAAATTATATGGGGGATATGACGATTCCAAATTGATGTAAAAATTTCGTACTACTGCTTTTCGATCGCATTCTTGAGAAACTGGAGCATATGAATGAAATGTGAAACTTGAGAAACTGGAGCATATGAATGAAATGTGAAACTATTTCCTAACACAAAACCTTTTGCTTGTAGTAGGCCTAATAGGCATTTTATATTGGTACTACGTCAATTATATTCTGTCGTGTTATTTATGTAAATGAGGAAGACAAAAATGGCCATTTGTGCCCAAACTGTCTCGCTTATTGGCATCTTTTACAATTGCTGCAATATCAGAAAGGCCTATTTCGTTTTAGGTAGCAGACAATGACAAAATAGACATAATCAAATCGAGAAACCACACCAGTAAGTACTATTCGTGTTAACGGCTTTTCTAGTATTAGACGACAATTTGATTTTTCATGTAGCAAAACGTTCGACCAACTTTGATGACGTAATAGGTTCTTTCACAGAAAGGAAATGATGCCGTGTAAAGCTCAAAGACCTTGTAAAAAATAACTAGACTCACCTATGGCGCTGTAGTCGCGGGTAATTTGAACCTTCGGCTGGACGCCATTATAGTGGTTGTAGTCTGATGTGTTGTGTAGTATTGTTGTTTATGAAGATCCTGATTCAACGTTGTATATTTGTTGGGGCGTACATACAGTATTTGTTACTCGTAATTCTACTGTTTGTATGTTCCTATCAAAAGAAGTACAATGGTGAAGAGTTGTGCAGCGATTAATTGTACAAATAAATTCGAAGAAGGAACGAATATTACATTTCACAGGTATGTGGATATTTTAAGTTGATTTGTATGTCAGTGCACTTGCTTAATAAATGTTTTGTAAAGTGGTATTAGCACAATGTCTGTGCATCTATTTGAAGGTTTCCTTTCTCAAAACCACAGCTGTTACAAAAATGGTTAAACGCTGTCAGGAGGCAAGATTTCCGACCGACAGAACAACTTTTTATATGTTCTGATCATTTTGAAGAAAGTGGGCTGATCGGTAGTGTTTTCATGGTCTAGGTTAGGTTGAAACTTGATAATTTGGTTGTGAGTTGCCAAAGCACTATGCCATATATAACGCACTTCTCGCCATAAAATCTAAAGCAAGGTAGAGTCAGAAAATATCTATTAATATAGTGGGCAAATCTTCGAGTATTTTGATGCATTTTGCGTAAATCTATCGTAAATGAACTACGAAAAATGCTATGGGTCCAGTACATAACTTTTAGCAATGGCAGATTCCATGTAGTACGTAAGATAAATTCATAAACAGTGACTAGTTGCTGTTTGTTCATAAATTAAAAAGTATATTGTAGTAACGTATTTTAATGAGGCATATGTTTGTGACTTAACTCAAGGGAAGGCATTTTATAACCAAAAGCAATATATAAACATTCGAACCCCGCGCGTCAGTTTACCACTCTAATGGCCGCCGCCCAGCTGTTCAATTTGTCCGCTCTTCACAGTCGACCACTCGTGCGGTTGTGGGGGGCCTGGTAAAGCTGTAGCGGGATAGAAAGACAAAAATGCTGGGACCAAAGGATTGAAGAAATGTGTATTGTCTTGCTTGTCTCTTGCCTTTACTGGTTTTATGCATCCTATATTTAATTGGAAATACAGAAGCGTCCGATCTTACCCGTCGGCTTTGACCCATGACGTCACAAATACCGCGGAAACGACTATAAACAATTCCAATATGGCGGATATAAAAACATCGCATACGTATTGTAAACACTGAAATACACAAGTTTCACAAAAAGCCTAATGACTGTAACGGGACAAGCGTGGGAAATTAGGGGTTTTTGGGTGCGGAGAAACTAAATATACAGAAATGTAGCCACCGACCGCCATTCAAAACCACGCAAAACAACGAAATAAATCAACATCACAAAACTGACCAAATACCAAAAAACACATTCCTATCCATAATCGGACACTTCCCTTAACCTATATAGCTCAACAGAACCTACCGATCACATCCCCCAATAGAAAACTAAGAAACGAAAGCTTCCCTTACACCTACATACATCGGCACTTATGCAGTTTAGCAGGTACGGAAAAAATTTTTCATTTTTTTTCAAAATTTGATCATCATGTGTCGTTATGCGGTGGGGGGAGTCTGCAGTGCCCCCCCATCCCCCCACAGGCTTCATTAGTGTCAAATCAATATTTTCGAATCATAGGCGGCCGCTGCCGCGGCGCATTCCAAAAAAAAACTCCCAACCTAACCTCAAGTGGGCTACGCTACAGATCAATATGTTCATCAAATTGCTTCATATTACGTATACATGTTCATTAGTGTCAAATCAATATTTTCGAATCATAGGCGGCCGCTGCCGCGGCCGCATTCCAAAAAAAAACTCCCAACCTAACCTCGTATTCAGGGCTACGCTACAGATCAATGTGTAGGTCCCTTACGTCACGGGTCAAAGCCGACGCGTGAGATCGGATACAGCAATGAGCATTAAATTAACCATTAACTCACTAATAGAAATTCCGCTTCAAATCCAACACCTGAGCAACAGAAAACTGACCCCACCACACGAAACAAACGAAAACCATGAACACACCACCAGAGAGCACGACAAACAAAAACAAGACATCTACAAACACGCCACAATCGCAAATCAAACTCCGCGCCGTAATGACGTCACACACCACAACACGCTTACGTCACGGGTCAAAGCCGACGGGTAAGATCGGACGCTTCTGTTGACCCCTCTTATTTTCCCAGTTCCAAATAATCCCAACCAGTATTAATTGTGAGTTTTTTTTAAATGGAGGTAGGATGTCAGATCGGCCGATCGGAAGTAGGAGAGAGACCACAGAACATTTTAATTTCCACTGTCCTGAATATAGGTTTGATGGCTTCCATTACAAAATATAAAGGTTTGAATTCCACAGAGTGGAATACAGTGACGTGCGATAGAAAGATGTGTGCGGAGGCGAGGTACTGCATTTTGGCACACGTAAAACCAAATAACATGACTTTTATATATCAAACCCTTCAGAAAGATGTGCGCTACAACATGAACAAATTTTTGAAAAATCGATTTTTTGAAAATTTTGATGTTCGAGGGGCGGAGGGGGGGGGGGGGGGGGGGGGGGGCACTACCGCGTTTTTGCCCCGGTTAGGGAATATTGTAGATCCGGGGCTGGAGTTTTATGCTCTGGTGCAAAAGTTCCGGTATACATAAGGCAGGGATCTGAAATTCCCCAAATATATATAAGCAAAAGAATGCTTCATTAGCCACTCCAACAACTTATTGGAATATTTGGACTCAAGGATTTAAATTTCGCGTAAATCTAATATTTGTACGAGATGGATCTTCACCTTGCCTGTATGTAGATAATTAATAGTGGTCTGTGTAACATTCCATAAATGCATTCTCTTGACGCAATAGATCAGGGTAGCAATGAAGAACGAGCAGTGGTTTTTATCAAAGTAGCTGTTCACTCCTAATACACGTATACAAGGTTTCAGAAACAGTCTGGAAAACTTATAAGATTGTTGCAGAATAGATCGTGCTGAGAAAATAACTCGATATGTTTTGCCGTTTCCGTGTTATTTAGCATTGAAGTTAGCCAAACAGGTTGTTGCGCGCGCAATTTGAAGCACCTGCCCACCCTAAACTGCAATGATGCACAGACATCTCCCGTTTATGGGTCCTTCAGTTACTACTTGTTCAAATGCTCATCACCGGTTAAAATTTGCCTTTTTAGGGAGTGATAAATAAAAGCTACGTTCGTTCGGTTCGAGGAAACCAGTGTTTAGCTACACTGTTTCTGGCAGGCTGCTCGAATTTTCGCTCGCGACGACCTGACTGGCTAACTTCTATGTCAAATAACTCGGCAGCGGCACAACGTATCGAATTGTTTTCTTAACAATAGTTTCTCGGCACAATCTCCCATACAAAGTAATCCAGAAGTAACCCCCATAATGATCAGTGTGAGAGGATTAGAACTGGTAACAATTTATTATTAAAGACATTGTACAGACGTAGTCAGCAGTGGCTGCCTCTGCCTTGTCTAGTGTGACTCGTTCCACCTGCCTGAAGGCTCTTCGTCGTTATAGCAGTTAAGGAACAATATGTGCGGACGGGAGAACTAGTGCTGACAAGTCAAATTTTACAAAAACTGAAACCTGTCGACGGAGAAATTTTATTAACGTTTTACACCATGCACTACCCGTAGCTATGCAAACTTCTTTTCCATGAACATTGAGAGCTGAAGGATTATAGTCATTCTTGGAACAAAAATCCTTGAAACGGACTTTTCATGTGACATGGAGAAGTAATAGCATCAGTACGGGTACGCCTGTCGGGGAAAGATGGTAACAGGAAGCTCACTGAACTTCAAAGTTATCTAGACGGAGCTTAAGAGCGGTTTTAAAATTATGCCTTGTGATTGCTGCCGCACACATTGCTCCGTCATACACTAAACAATGATATATACACTCCAACTGAGAATGTAAGTTTTCATATCATTTTGAGAACTTATTGGTCGCCACAATTTAAGAAGAGAATATAACAACACCGTTCACAGTTCCTGCAAAAATATTTCCTTAACATTTTCCGCTGCGAACACTGAAAGATGTAATGAAGATAGTAATGGATTACGCTCATCATATGTACGCTGTCGTATGTGGTTCGTATTACACAGCTGACGGGCGTCGCTTGCGGCCAACACATTGTAATCGTTTGTAAAACTGTTTGCGTGCTGTTGTGCAACAGGATGATAAAGCAGTGATGCTTTTGCACACGCGGCTGGTACTCACTGCTCATGCATTTCTGCGCCGTCAACGACGCTCCTTTGCTTCTAGCGTATCCTGTGCGAAAGAAAAGCCGAGATATTTGAAGTGCGAGGACCATTTCAGTTGTAGTCCGCTTGGCACCACTGCAAAGTGAAATCTGTGGCCGGCTTTCTTCACGTCGCAAATACACGCGGCGTTATCGCAAGCAGCTTCCCCGACGCGCCTCCAAGCAAAGTCCAGATTCCCGCGCTTCGTTCGAGCGGGTGCCGCCGTCGATACACAATGGACTCGCTTGCGGGGGACGGCTGTTCAAATCGTCGATGTAGTCAGTAGTGGAACATACCTTCTTCCTTCTGCGTAAGCCTCTTCTGTTCTCGGTAGCTGCGCTGGCTCCAAAATTGGCTGAAAGATGTTAGTTCTGTAGCATATTGTGCTCGACATCAGAGATAGATTTAAAACACTTTAATTATACTCTTGTTGTAAATTCTTCACTGATACTGTCAGTTTCGGGTCTCACATATAGTTCGAATTAAAGGAAAGCTGATTGTTACCTACTACATACACTAGTTCATAGACTGTTAAATTGTCCTAGAGCAGTAATCACAAAACACAGTCCAGTGGTTCAAAATGATTCGCATGTGCCAAAAATTTAACGAATTCGAAACAATATAGTGCACAAAAATAATCAGGAAGTCCATCAACACTGACCTGCAAACCTGTTATTGTTCATAGGAGTTAATAATCATTGTGTTCCTCCAGTAAGTTCTCACACGAGTTTAATTATTAACTACTGTCAAAGAAATGACGAATTAAACCTACGAGTCAAGAGCACATGCAAATATTTCAGAATATTAGTTGTCGGACTACAGCACGTTATTCACAACAAGAGGCATGCAGTGCCTTTCATAAATTTCGGGACAAACAGAATAGTTTTGTATTTACTGTGAGAAATAACAAATAAATAACTAAACATATTACACTACTGGCCATTAAAATTGCTACACCAAGAAGAAACGCAGATGATAAACGGGTATTCATTGGACAAATATATTATATCGGAACAGACAAGTGATTACATTTTCACGCAATTTGGGTGCATAGATCCTGAGAAATCAGTACTCAGAACAACCACCTCTGGCCGTAATAACGGCCTTGATACGCCTGGGCATTGAGTCAAACAGAGCTTGGATGGCGTGTACAGGTACAACTGCCCATGCAGCTTCAACACGATACCACAATTCATCGAGATTAGTGACTGGCGTATCGTGACGAGCCAGTTGCTCGGCCACCATTGACCAGACGTTTTCAATTGGTGAGAGATCTGGGGAATGTGCTGGCCAGGGCAGCAGTCGAACATTTTCTGTATCCTGAAAGGCCCGTACTGGACCTACAACATGCGATTGTGCATTATCCTGCTGAAATGTAGGGTTTCGCAGGGATCGAATGAAGGGTAGAGCCACGGGAAGTAACACATCTGAAATGTAACGTCCACTGTTCAAAGTGCCGTCAACGCGAACAAGAGGTGACCGAGATGTGTAACCAATGGCACCCCATACCATCACGCCAGGTGATATGCCAGTATGGCGATGACGAATATATGCTTCCAATGTGCGTTCACTGCGACGTCGCCAAACACGGATGCGACCATCATGATGCTGTAAACAGAACCTGGATTCATCCAAAAAAAAGACGTTTTGCCATTCGAGCACCCAGGTTCGTCGTTGAGTACACAGTCGCAGGCGCTCCAGTCTGTGATGTAGCGTCAATGGTAACCACAGCCATGGTCTCCGAGCTGATAGTCCATGCTGCTACAAAAGTTGTCGAACTGTTCGTGCAGGTGGTTGTTGTCTTGCAAACGTCCCCATCTGCTGACTCAGGGATTGAGACGTGGCTGCACGATCCGTTACAGCCATGTGGATAAGATGCCTGTCATCTTGACTGCTAGTGATACGAGGCCGTTGAGATCCAGCACGGCGTTCCGTATTACCCTCCCGAACCCACCCATTCCACATTCTGCTAACAGTCATTGGATCTCGACCAACGCGAGCAGCAATGTCACGATACGATAAACCGCAATTGCCATAGGCTACAATCCCACCTTTATCAAAGTCGGAAACGTGATGATACGCATTTCTCCTCCTTACACGAAGCATCACAACAACGTTTCACCAGACAATGCCGGTCAACTACTGTTTGTGTATGAGAAATCGGTTGGAAACTTTCCTCATGTCAGCATGTTTCAGGTATCGCCACCGGCGCTAATCTTGTGTGAACGCTCTGAAAAGCTAATCATTTGCATATCACAGTATCTTCTTCCTGTCGGTTAAATTTCGTGTCTGTAGCGCGTCATCTTCGTGGTGTAGCAATTTTAATGGCCAGTAGTGTATGTTTGTTATTCCAGCAAACAGAAGGATGTTCACAGAGCAATAAATTGAACATTTTACTTCATTTAATGACTCATAAAATTTTATTTATGTGAAATAACATAGAATTGCCTTCGCAAAAGTTTTGGGACAAAGTGCAGAAATAAATTAAAAAAAAAAAAAACTAGGAAATAATGAGGAATTAGTACTTTGTACTTCTACCGCAATGTTGTAACATTTGTGTCAGACGTTTTGGCGTATTTTTCACAAGCTTCTCTAAGTAAGAAGTCGTCTCCTCATGTCCTGTTTGGACTGTATGGGGACTTTTCGAATATTTCTTTCTAACACATCCCATAAATTCTATATGGGATTCATGTCCGGACTTTGTGGAGAGGGATTGACAACTTCTGGCCAGTTGTAAAGGAGCCACAACTGTACAACATAGGTGGTATGTTTGGGGTCATTGTCCTTTTAAAATTTTAAACTCTCTCCAATCCCCATATTTTCTACGCCCTTCTTCAAATTGTTCCTTAGAATCTGCATGTATACATCTTTATCCATTGTTTTGTCAACGAAGATCATCTCACCCACTCCCAGGGCCGACATACAACCCCAAACCATAACATGGTCCCTGCCGTGTTTCACTGTAGCCTGCATATTTTTTTCTTCCAGCTATTTGTTGGGCTGTCCCCAGACCGTTATTCGTCCATCCAGTCATGATATGTTAAATTTTGATTCATCACAAAAAAATTACTTGATTCTACCACTCCATGTTCTTGTTTATGTGTTCCCTCGCGAATAGCAGCCTCTTCTTCCTATCGGCAGGACTGATGTAAGGCTTCCTTCTTGCAGTTTGCCTATGGTAATTTTCTCTGTACAGTACTTGTCTGATTGTGCTAGCAGTGGCCTTCTTCACAAACTCTTCCTCAGCCTCAATGGGAGTTCATGTAGCTGTGATTTGTCGATCTTTCTTGACCTTTTGTAATATTGCATTCTCTTCTCTCCTCACAAGTATCCTTCGATATTTGTGGCATATTTTCTGTCCTGTCTTCATATTTATATCGACAGATGATGTTCCCTACAGTACTTTTCTTCATATTCAGTAATGTTGCTATTTCTCAGCATGTTCTTCCCTTTTCATGGTGAAATATTACTAACTGCCTCTGTTCAAAAGTGCTGTTTTTACCTCTTTTTACCTCTCACTTCCTTTGAGCTCTGGACAGGTAATGACTGACATCGCAGAAAGTAATGAATAACAGAGACATGCACACTGACACTGTTGCCAACACTTGTTACAAAACTTTTGAAGTGCAGAGTTTCATATCACGCAGTAAGAAATGGGCCTTATTCTGTTGTAAACAAGCAAACATACGTGACTGCACTTTTCATTGCCCATAATTACACGTACAACTTGCAGACATACATCTTTATTTCCTTGTTAGTCATCATAAATTCTTTCATACTCAGACATACTATGCGCAATGTTCATCCCGAAACATGAGAGGCACTGTTGGTGTGGCTCTTTTTACTCTCAGCTGCTGACTGCCTGACCTCAGATGTGCCAGGTCTATATATAGTTTTGCGTATGAAAAATATCTTTTACACTACTTGTTACCGACAGCAACCATCTTAAATGAAATATTTTATGACCCTCAAAATAATGAACTTCCTATTAATGAGATAATCAACAAATGCTGCCAGTGAAATATAACATTAAAAAATGTATCAACAAAATTATAATGCCAAAATTCAGAATCTGATAGTAATTTTGACATAATTTGTATCTGAAGTCAGCAACGGTCTACAGCTTTAAAGTTAATTAATTTGCAAGATAGTTAGTTGCAGACAATTTTAGATGCCTTACAAAAAAGTGATGGTATGTACTTTCAACTGTTAATATGCCAAAATATGTTTCCTGTCGCTCACTAAATATGATTCACAAATAAGCTTAGTCCCATTGAATTTAATTGCTCATCATACTACTTGCTAATATAGTTGCAGTGATCTAATTAGTTAACTCAGAAACTTCGTTAATTATGAAATATTGTTAACTGTAAAGGTCATATTGAATGGACCCTTTCAACTAACAATATTTCATAATTAACAAAGTTTCTGAGTTAACAAACTAGATCACTGCAACTACATTAGCAAGTAGTATGATGAGCAATGAAATTCAGTGGGACTAAGTTTATTTATGAATCTGAAAGTAGTAGGCCTATACATTCACTGGGTAGTAGGTACACTATCCTACTGTCATTCTCACAATTTAGGAAAAAAATTAGAAAATTTTGGGAGGTAGGAAATCATAGGAGATGAGACTGGATACTCAACTTGCTTCAGCTCATCGGATCTCTAATGACATCATTGTCGACAGCATGTTGCATCCTAATCTTCTTTCCTTCATTCCCATGGGTCTCCTAAAAACGTGTCGACATAGAGATAGGAAAAAGCAGTCAACAGGCTATTACAACTATTTCATTACAAGTATTCAATGGAAGGTTAAGAAAGGTCTGGAAAGAAGAATGTGTGAGATCTCATAACAAATATTAGCTTGTTAAAGGCTGTGTACTAGATTAGTTTGTGTCATGCAAATAATGAGGGACATAAAGGACAGGCTACATTTCTCTAGCAACAATGTAGATTGATTGAGTAACTAATTGATTGATTTATTCATCCGTAGGACAATATACATTGCATGGATGTCGTCAAATGATTGTACAATATTTCTTATAAAATAAACATGTCTATTTACAGTATATACGGCTCCTATACTTAGTTCTACTTTTCTAATCATGTCTAGTTAAATTTGTTACGCAGTAGAATGTTCATGAACATTAGTCTACAGTTATTCTAAATATTCATCTATAGTGTAATAGCTATTATCTAGTAAATATTTTTTTTGCCTTTGACTAAAGGTGTGGGGATCATTTACATCTTTTATTTCTAGTGGTTATCTGTTCTACATTTTAATACCATGATATAATACACTATTTTGAGTTTTTGAGTTGTTTCTTCTGTTTAGATGTAAACAGTGTCTGGATTTGGTTCCATGGTCATGAACTATGCTGTTTGTGGTATACAGATTAATGTTTTTCCTTATATACATTATGTTTTGACAAATATATTCACACGGAACTGTCAGAATTTCTAACTTTTTGAACAACTCATTACAATGTGCCCTGTTACTGCTATTTGTTACTATTCGAACAGCTCTTTTCTGTATCTTGAAAATAGTTTGTATGTTTCCAGCATTTACGCCCCAAAACATTATACTATAACTGAGGACTGAATGCAAAAACCCAAAGTAGGCTACTTTGAAGGATGAAATATTGCACACTGGTGCAAGGATTCGCAGGGTGTAACATGCTGAAGATAGCCTCTTTGCAAAAATTCTCACTTGCCCTGTCCATTTTAGCTGACAATCTACATTCATCCCCAAGAATTTGCTGTGTGTTACACAATCAAGTACCTCATTGTTTACTTTCAGTGTAATGTCAATGGGTTTTTTATTTAGTTGGAAGTTTATACAGTTTGTCTTTTTGACATTTAGAGTTACTTTATTCTTTAGTGACCACTTGTGGATGTCTCTGAGAGCTTCATTGGATTTTTCTATTAACAGTGTTGAGCTTTTGTCTGTAATCACTATAGTGCTGTCATCAACAAACAGTATTTTTCCCCATGCCTGACACTCTGTGGGAAATCATTTATGTATATAAGGAAGAGGATTGGGCCCTGTACACTTCCCTGGGAGACACCTATATTAATATATATTGGTTCAGATAAGTTTTTACTACCAATCTTTTGCAAATATGTGAGATTTCAACTCTTCATACCCTGTTTTCCAGGTATGATTTGACCATTGCTTTGCTGTACCCCTTATTCCTAATAGTTCTAATTTTAAAATTATGTGGTCAACTGTGTCAAAAGCCTTTGATAAATCCAACAAAATGCCTGTTGCATTCTAGCCTTTGTCTAATGCTTCTAGTACGACTATGGTAAACTGTGCTGTAGCTGTCTGTGTACTTTTTGTGGGCTGAAACCAAATTGTTCATTGCAGAGAAGGTTAAATTTTTCTAGGTCGTTCATTAGTCTAATTTTCATTATGGTTTCTATTATTTTTTAAATACAAGATAACAAGGAAATTGATCTGTGTTTTTCTACATTTTTGGCATTGCGATTTTTTAGTACTGATATTACTTCTGCTAGTTTCAGGTATTCAGGAAAGCAGCCAGATCTGAAAGATTCATTAATTATTATTGTTAATGGGATTTTTATGTTGTGTGTACGTTTCTTTAGTACACTGACTGGGATCTCATATAACTCTGTGGATTTTTTATTCTTTAGATTATGTATCACCTGCGCCACCTTTTGCTCTGTTGTTGGAAAGAGCACCATTGAGTGTGGTGGCTGGTCCTGTTGGCATAGAACATGTGTGTCTGGAAATTTCTCTCGCAATTTCTTAGAAATCCCACCAAAGTGTTCATTCACAAAGTTTGCAAGTTCCTTTGGGTTGCTGGTTTCAACATCTTTGCTTTTAATCTGTGTGTCCAGATTTTTTTTTTTTTTTGTCCATCATTTGCTGTCTCCTGTTTAATTATGTTCCAGATTGCTTTACTTTTGTTATCTGCCTTCAGTAATGTTTTGCCATTTGTAAGTTTTTTTGCAGCTAGCAATACTTTTCTATAAGTTCTCCTGTAATTTTTGTAGAACTCTAAAAAAGGTGGGTCAGTCTGGCTATTTTTGATGGATGCGATATACCTTAGGGTTTCAGAGGATTTTTTGATACCTCTGGTCACACATTTACTTTTGTTTGTTGCTCCAATGGAATGCAGTGTTTTGGGAAATGCTTCCTCAAATTTTAGTTTAAATATTGTTATGAACTTATTAAACATTTTGTTTACATTTGTTTCTGTATACACTTCCTCCCACCCTTCATGTTGTAACTGAGATGAGAAATGACATAGGTTTCATTCTGAGAAGACCCTCTTCCATGCATTCAATTTAGTAGACTTTTATACACAAATAATTGCTTTTAATATCTGGCAGAGATGATCTGATAGGTCTAGATTTTGAACAAGTAAGTGGCAGTGCTTTCTTTCTATGTCTGTTGCTACGTGGTCTATTATTGAGGAAGATTGTTAGATCATTCTAGTTGGACAGTTAACAAGTGATGTTATGCCATAGCTTCAGAGAATGCTCAAGTAGGTACTACTAAGATCATCTGATTTAATTGTGTCGATGTTAAAATCCCCACATATGAGAATGTTCATTTTTGGACAAGTTACCTTTTCTAAGCTCTGATTGAGTTTTGAGAGAGAAAAAAATATCCATATTACTGCTGGGGATCTACATATACAAAATACAATTAATTTTTTTGACAAGCTGTTTTCTGTTATTTCAACTGCTGATAGTTCAAAATGTTTGTCTTCACTTAATGCTCTAAGATCTTTTCTCATTTTAAATGTTATGCTTTTTTTCACATAAATGCATGAACCCCCCACCTTTCATGGAAATTCTATTATAGGAACAGGCCAGGTCATAAGATGTTAATGCAAAATATATAATTTCATTTTCCTTACACCAATGTTCAGTAATACACACAATGGTACTGCCTAGCTTTTGCAATTCTAATTATAGTTGTTGAACTTTATTCTTTGTCGACTGTATATTTTGGTGAAACACAGTTAAAAATTTGGTTCTACTTATTGTGGTGGTTTCCTTCCCTTTGTGCCTGATGTTAAAAAATCTTTCAGGTGGGATGGAAGCACTATTTTTTGTCTGCTTGTTATACTGCACATTTCACCTGCAGCTGTTTCCTCTTCTCCTGCTGGTTTATGACAGAAAATAGAACTGCATGATGGATTCAAACAAAACTGAATACTTGTTGACACACAAAAGCTGAACTAAATCACAGCAAGTGTTAGGACAGCTAAGCTAGAGGCATCATGTGTGCTGAGTTTTCAAAGTCCCTTTCAAAAATTGGGTCTCCATAAAATTAGCCAGAATCAGAACAAAGAAGGCATTCGTTCAGATGCTCATTGGTTATGTCACCGACACGGAAGATAATCAAAATTCTGGCTTCTGAAGAAACTTTACCGAAGAGGATCACAACACATATTCTGTCTTTGACTATGAGATGAATACTCCAATTCTAAATACAGATTGAGATCGTAGTTCTCCATGGCATATGCTTGGATAAATATTTCCTGGATTTCTCACCATGTCAGATTTACATGTAAACTCAAGCTTTCAACGAATACCTTTGTTGTCATCGTCACAGGTTATCTGTCTTCTAGATGCATTGTGAAGTGTCATCGTAAGAATGATTATATTCACAGACAATGAAAATACAGCCATTTGTATGGAAACAATCCAACTCAATGTCTTGACCTACTGCTGTTACAATTTACACTGTACTCCACATGGCTACTTAAAACTGTCAACAGATCAAACACACTACAACAGAATATTCAAAATTGTTACAGGTATCTCACATTAAAAGTTTACACACTTCCTGTAAATTGTGGATGCAGAGCTGACATCCAATATAATGTTCCAGGTGTATTCAGGTCAAACAAATTTGATGGTTAAGCCATCTACAGGAATGATCCTCCAACCACTGTAGCATGATTTGCATCTTACACCACAGTCAACTACAATATATTTGTGCAGGAAAATGTGCTGTAATAATTCATAAAGATGTGTGGCCAGTGTGGCATCATTAGCAGAGTTCTAGTGGTAGTTGCAGTATTACATTCATCACATAGATTCCAACGATAGGTTCCACTGAGAATTCAGTAAGCTAGTAGCAGCAGATTCATACTATACATTCAAGTAAGTTCCCATTAACCGTAGTAAAAGATTCAGAACATAGATTCTCAACAAGTGCTGTTGAAGTCACCACACAGTTTTTTGATGGATGACAGTATTATGGTTCAACTAAGACTGATTTTCACTGCAGGTACGCATTGAAGTGATGAAAATTTGACAGTGACACAGACAAAACGTTAAACTCCCAGCATTCTTCCCATAAACAGAAAGTGATCTAATTTCCAAGGTAGAATTGCAGTTTAAGTGATTTTTAAGCTATTCTTCAAATATTTTCCAAGTGTTTTACGTTGTACATAAGGTATCTAATGCCCCCAGTGAATTTCTAAATGGTAACAGCTGAAAAATCTGAAGGTGTGAACAACATATGAAAGGTTTTCATAATCATAATCAATTGGTGGGTTACAGGGACTTCTATTTACGAATTTACACACTTCATAAGTGTTTCTAAATAATTTTTTGATAAATGCCAGTGTAATTCCTTCAAACAAGGGCGCTCATTCTGTGGTCTTTTGTTGGTCATGACAGCGAGTGTCAGAAGATTTGGTGTGAAATAACCAATATATTTCTAGCAGTCATCAAACTTAGCGCTTTTCCAGGTCATCTGAGTTTGATTTTGTGAAGGCTATCTGAAGTATTTCTGATGAGGTTCAGACTTAGAATATTTATATGAAGTGGGAATATGATGAGAAACTAGCAATTTTATGTCCTGCACAGTGCAGATCACGTGACACTTCACCCTACACATCTACATGTTACATCAAATATCGAAACAATTGATCTCATTTTTCACCAAAATTTGTAGCAAAAATCCCCATTGTACAGCAGACACTGTAACAATATGCGCCATGTTACAGTGAAATTGTTCCAATATGCCCCGTATTTCACCAAAACTTGTAACAAAATGCCTTATATTGCAGTGAAATTGTAACAAAACGCATGTCATAGTACAATTGCAACTAAACACCCCATGATAAAGTGAAAGTTGTAAAAAAAATTACCCAGTACACCATTATATTACAGCAGAATTCTCAATGATAGAATGAGAATTGGAATAAATTACCCAACAGACCTCTATGTTACTGGAAAATTCAGTAAATTTCTGACAAATGAGCTTTGTAAATGTGCCAAACTGACAGAGATGAACATCAGTAGTTATTTGGTTCTTGGATTGAGTTTTGACTCTCATACAGGAAAGAGAAAGCATAGGTTGATGAAGGTACGGGAAAAATTTTGCACTGTAAATTGCAGTAGATCCATCAATATATTGCATAAAGATCAATCTCATCTCCAGATGCTCAATAATGCTGCACAATATTAAATATAACACAAAGTTATTAGCAATCTCTGGGATACTTTAGAACTCTTACATTTGGGGAAAAATGAAAATGAATTATTAGAAAATTATTTTGTTAGAAAATAAAAATGGGATTATATTAAGGGATAGTCTATTTAAAAAAACGAAGAAAAAAAAACAATGTTGTATTAAGAGGCTCACTGGAGCATGTCTTTTCGGCACCTGCATTGTCAAGACACAAGGCTACAGCAGCTTTTTTTTTGTCATTTCAGTCAACATGATGGATGGTTGGTGTTGTCCAACCAGTATGCGGATTTGTACAGTTCAGTCTCTGAATGAAGTAATTTTTGCATCAGTGCAATCAGAGAATGATGTGTTGTATTTATTTACATATAGCCAGCAAAATTAAGTAGCAAGTAGTTGCAGAATCGAATGCAAGGAAAAGAAGAGCTGTGAAAAGAACATTCACAATGAAGATTATTCAGCTCTAGCGTAAATGCAGATGAGTCGTAATTAATTGTACTTCTCACTCTCATAAACTGTGTATAAGTCCATAAACATTTGTTTACCTTTGAAATTAATATTTTGAGCCAATTGAGTACTAGGCAGAAAAAGAGAACAGATAATCTTATACCTTCCATCTTTCTAGATGATATTCGAGACATCAGCTGGTGAATTCTTATTGCAGAAAATTTTGAATTGTTCATTCTCTTCATTATGATGTACAGTTCACAAATCTGTATTTAATGTTGTTTATTGATCACTACTGGTTTTAAAGCGCTCAAGGCTCCATCATCAGGCAGGTAGGTTATTGACATAGAGTAAGTGTGGTCAGCCGTATCAAATGCAGATTAGGAGTGATGTGTATATATTATCATGCCATCATGATATATCTGAATCACAATATAAGGGATGAGTGTTTTTATCTTGATATAAGAAATATCTCAAAAACTATATATTAGATTAAAAAATGGAAAAATACATTCAGTATTTTTTTAAATGATATCTGGTGTTACCAATGTTGACCCCTGCCCCACCTGCAGGGGGCAAAGGGGAAGGCAACATTGAAATCTTAAAAATGACAATCTGTTTTAATTGCAGATTCATATGCTATGGGAAACCACATAACTTTTGTATGTAATGTTTTTGTCATCCCACAGTAGATGGCACACAGCTGAATTCCAAAACTGTATCATCTCCAGAAAAATGCAATGGATCAGAAAAATAGAACCAGACATGTTCAGTAGTTGTGGAAAGAAGTTGTTTAAGGTGTGTCCTCTCATCTCTTATCAACAGGTTGCTTATTTGAGGCATCCTCTCACCTATCTCCAATGGGGTGCTCGTTTCTAAGAATTGTTTCGAAATATATGCTCAAAAATGTAACCATCCATTTTATTGCATTTATTTTCCAGACAGGAAATTATTCAACACAACATAGAAGTGTTCCCAAAGTAATTTCCTGACAAAAATTGATGATACACTGATCATGTTATTACATATTGTTAGCAGTTCATTATAAACTTCACTCTTCAAGCACTATAGAACAACAAACAAAAGTCAGGCAAAGTAAGATCTGACAATCTTGAGTCCAAGACACTGGACTACTTCTTTTGGTTATCTGATGACTGTACTCATGATCTAATACTTCCTTTGCCATTGCAGAATAATGTGCTGGACAACCATAATGTTAAGGGAAAGTCTGCAAGCAATACTGAAAGGTCATCATCCAAGAATGTTCGATATTTACAACCTTTTAAAATATCACAATAAAGAATAGACCAATGGATTTGTCACCAATTGTTCCATAATAAACATTCACATTCCATGGATGCTGATGTTCAACTGGGCATAACCAGAGTGGTTTTCCACATTCCAATAATGCATGTTGTGTCGATTAATCACACTGTGGTTTGTGAAGGTCAACTTGTCAGAGAACAAATACTTGAGCAAAGCAATTCAGGTCTCTCCATATTTGGTGGAGCAAACACTGGCAAAATGTTACTTCCTGATGGAGGAGAATATGAAACAGATGATATTTTTTATATTTCAAAATTTGGCAAACAGTAGTTTGACTAATTCCCAATTAACAACTTAATTGCAGAGTACTAATTTAGGGGTTATGATTCACTGCAGCTAATACTGCAATTTCATTATTCTCTCTGGCAACTGTTCTTTGATGGTTTCTTTTTTGTGGCTGTACAGTTCCCTCAGTGCAGATCCCAACAGAGAAAAGTATGTGATCACACACTGTTTGGGAAATGTTGAGTATAAAGGCTTACAGCATTATCTATATTCCTGCCAGTTTCTCCATAGATGTAAAGCATTTCAATGTTGTCTTTTACCTAATAGCCTGCATTCTAACTATTGACACAGGCCTTTTTTATTGCTACTTTAGTTCCCCACAAATGGAGTGGGCTGGCAGTGAATAAAAATTGCTCTTCGGCTATAGGTTACACAAATTAAAAGATGATTTAAAATACATAAAAACAGATGACAATATGTGATGATTTTTTAAAAACACAATGGTTGACAATATTTATGTTATTTACAGAAAAGCAGATACCAGAACTAATATTTTTAAAAATACGCTGGAGAACAATATTGGAGATTTTTAAAAGTTATATAGATAACTTCATATTACATTTAAAATGAAATCACTGGTGATAATGTGAATGATGTTGTGCTATATTGATGATGATGGTGGTGGTGTTGTATGAAAATGGGCATGGTTATGACAAAGTTGGAATGATGTGTATGACTAAGGGGCCCTGTGGAACTGCAGGAAGTGACTGAAAAATAATAAGGCAGAGTGCATGTCTTTATAGGATTTCAAGGGCCTTGTAGAATTTAGGGAAGGCAGAGATCTAGGCAACATTGGCATATATGAGGATGAGGCAGATGAGGGATTTATAAGTGAGGGTAATGGTAGAAAGATGTAGACTCCAGGTGTGGCCAGTTATTAGTTCCAGGCTTTTTAGTGGAAGGTAAGGAGATGTGCATTCCATGTTAGTTTTCTATTCAGGGTTAGTCCCAAAAACTTTACTGTGTTAGTCAGAGGGGTGGGTTTTTTGTAGATGGAGAGATGGAAATATGAGTGACGGCAACACTGTGTGGTGTGACCAAAAATGGTGACTTGGCTTTACACCACTTGACCAGGAGAGCCAGGTGGAGTTGGAAGGAAACATGAGAGTGTTGAAGGGTGTGGTGAGTGGCTAGGAGGTGGTGTCATCAGGATATTGGAATAGGTAGGTTGGGGGTAGCGATTTGAAAATGTCTGAAGTGTACAGGATGGAAAGGAGGAGTGAAAGGACAGAGCCTAGAGATACACCTGCAGTACAGAGGAATAGGCATGGTCGATTATGATGTATGTAGGCAGGTATAGTGAATAGAAAGTGCATAGGTTTGTAGCCTGAAGAGCAATCCAGAATGCCATACCCAGTCAAAGGCTTTTTGAATATCATGGGAAACAAATTTGGTGGACTTCTGTTTATTTTGTTAACGAGAGCTAAGGTGGGTAATGTAAAGAAGTTTGTCATTGATGGAATAGTTAGGACAAGAGCCACATCAAGTGTTGAGAAGGGATAGGTGGGTTGAAAGATGCTAATCAATTTTGTTGGCTAAGAAGGGTTTCAAAGCTTTCGATGAAAACTAAGATGGGGCTGATAGGTCAATAGAATGAGGTCTTTGAGCAGGGCTTAGGTTTCAAGAAGGGGAGAACTTTGGACACTTCCCATTACCCTGGACAATGATGAGAATAGGGAATGGTATTGTAAAGTATGGCAAGAGTTTTGTGATAGTTTCCAGGACATTCCCTGATGTGACAAAAGGGAACTGTATAGCGACCAGGTTCAGTGTTTCAGTCTATAGTGATTGTCTGTCTCATGTTTTCAGTTGTTTTTGGTGTGTTTAGTCCTGTTTGTGGAGTGCAGTGTAAGTACTGGAAGTTTGGTGTGAGAAGTTGGATAGTTGTGTTGGTACATCCATATACATAGGGGTCCATCAAGTAAAGCAAGCTCGGATCATGAGAGATGGTGTACTTGTCTTTCAGGTAGGATGTGAAGTTTTAGGCTTTGGTGTAGTTGTGGGGACATTGTCTGTTGTAATGTAGGATTGGATTGATGAGATTCGGATTGTTTCCAGAGAGTCCATGAGTTTATAGCTGTTTTCATTTAGTATAGTGCATATCATATGGCAGTCCCAACGTCATTTGGCTTGCAATTAACTCCAAACATGTCACTCAAGCAGTTGGTAATGTGTGATCATGTCGCAGTCATGAGCATAAAGGAATTCTTTGTAGACACAATGGTTTCTTGGAGTAGAGCAAGAGCACATGGAGGGAGAGTAGGACAGTCATAGCAGAGAGTTTGGAGAGGGGTTTGATTGGGAATTGCGTACCAGATGGTGTGTTGGAGGAAGTCAGTTTTGTTTTGGATGTCATCAGAATTTTGAACATTGGGTCATGGCTTTCGATTAGGATGTGGATTTGAGCACAGTATGTATTCCAGTCTACATGGGAATAATCCTGAATTTGTAGGGTGGGTGATTGAGAGTGGGATGGATTGGGTTTGGTACTTGGTGTGACATCTGGAGAAAGACAGTTGGATCTAGAACTTCTGCTGTGGTACACCTCAAGAGGTTAGAGGAGACAATAATGGTACCAGGGGATGTACCTCTTGTCATGACAGGTGCAGACAGGGATGTGGAATTGTGGCCATTGATATACTGATGCTACCATTGTTTTTGGGGAAATGTGCAATAGTGAAGGTGAAGATCAGCTATAGTTATGTATAAGGTAAAGCTTCGGCACTACGTGTGTTAGAAAATCATAAGGGATGTGATGTGATGGGATGGGATCACCATAGATGGCAATGCATGCTCTGCAGTGTGCTCCAGTGCTGGCCACAGGATTGGTAAGGAGTTCTTGTGGCAGGGCATCCCATTCCTCCACCAGTACCATTGACAACTGCTGAATGGTCAATGGTGCAGGTTGATATTCTGCAACACATCTTCCCAGATCATCCAAAATGTGGTCAATGGGATTTAAGTCAGGGGGTCAGGGGAATGGGCAGGTTAGTCCTCTTGCTCCAAGAGCATCTATGCAGTCACGTATTATCAAAATAATAATGATAATAATAATAATAATAATAATAATAATACCTGGGGGAGTTGCTAGTCTCCTACCAGGCGCCTCCCCAGGTGGCGGATAGGGGAATGCTCACCAGATATGGTGGGTACCGGGGAAATAAAATACCCGGGGTGGACCAAAACTAGCAAACTATGGCACGACGGTTCCACATGTCAGTGGCGGTTTCCCGACAGCGTCTGTTCCACATGTTAGTGGCGGCTGATTTGTGTTTCAAGGCTCCACAACCTTGATCCTACCAACTGGCACATGTCAGACCAAAATACAATTACAAGTAAAATCATGGTTCGTGTATGTAATAACAAAAGTACCCCAGGTGGTGAAATCCACCCACCTAGCAGAAAGGTGGCAACCGGTCTATCGGATTCTGGGGAGACCGGACCTACACGACTTGTGAGTGGATCGGAGCTCTCTGGAAAACTTCCCAAAAATGAAGATTACATTGTAACAGTAAACATACGGACACTAATACAAACCGGAAAATTATACACATTAACAGAAGAATTAAAGAAGCTGAAAATCCAAATCCTAGCAGTACAAGAGACCAGATTTCCTGATAATCAAATCACTGACTACAATGGCTTCAGAATTTTCAAAAGTGGAACGGACAGAAAAATTGGTAAAGGGGCAAACATGCTTGGTATGGCCTTTATGGTCGAAAAATCCTCAGTTAAATTTGTAAAATCTGTAAAAACTATTAGCAATAGACTAATGTTTCTTAGGTTGAAACACAAGAATAAATATTACACCCTAATTAATGTTCACGCACCCTGCAACGTTGACAATAGAAAGGACCTAGACAATGTGGATAAATTTTGGGAACGATTAGAACTTGAAATGTCAAAGATACCGAGGAATGATGTCAAAATACTTCTTGGAGATTTCAATGCACAGATTGGCAGAGAAAAGAAATACAGGAAGACGGTTGGGCTATACCCAGCACACAAATTGACCAACAAAAATGGCATGCGACTAATCCAACTTTGTCAACAATTCAACATGAAAATCAGCTCAACGTCGCTCAATAAGAAACCAAGAAAACAGAAGACCTGGAGATCCCCTATAAGCCAATTGGGAGAATTTCAAATTGACCATGTGGCCATCTCATATAACTTCCAAAAAGAGATCAGAGATATCCAGGTTAGGAGAGGTGCAAATATTGACTCAGATCATTATCTCACAAGAGTTCGGGTCCAATTCACCCCAAGAAGGAAAACACCAAGAATTCCACCAGCAATCCCAAAATTTGACCTACAAAAACTAACAGAATCAGAAACAATTAAAAAATGGGAAAATTCTCCCGCAAACAACTGGGAAACATTCAAGGAAAAAATCACAAAAATAGCGAAGGAGCAAATACCACTGAAGAAGAAGCTCAAACATCCATGGTGGAATATGGAATGCGAAAAGGCAATTCAAGTTCGTACAGAAGCCTTTGCGAAGTACAGTTCAAATAAAAATGAGAAAACTCTTCAAAACTTTTTAGAAACACGGAAACTTTCAAATAAACTTATTAGACAAGAGAAGAGAAAGTATGTAACTCAGCAACTGGAATCAATAGAAGCAGATTTTAAAAATTATAATACGCATGGATTCTACAAAACTTTTGCAAACCAAATTAAAGGGTATATCCCTCAAAATGTCTGTTTTCGGAAATCAGATGGGAATCTGGCACTAAGCGACGAAGAAAACTGTGAAGAATTAGCCAAATATTTTGAAACGCTACTAAACTGTCCAGAACCAACAGAAGCTCTTCCAATATCCAGCACTAAAGCCCCGCAACAGCAAGACTCTGTACCGCCAACTGAAGAAGAAATTATCAAACACATAAACAAACTCAAAAATAACAAAGCATCAGGAGAAGATGGAATTGTAGCCGAATTTCTCAAAAGTCTAGTGTCTAACTCAAGAAATGAGCTAGTTAAAATTATTCAAAACATATGGGTTACTGAAGAAATACCAGAAGATTGGAAATGTGCCCTAATACATCCGTTACATAAAAAAGGGGATAAATCGGATGTGAACAACTATAGAGGAATCTCCTTACTTGCCGTCACATACAAGATATTATCAGCTTGTCTTCTTGAAAGAACACAAAAACTGCTAGAACCCAAAATCTCAGATTTCCAAGCTGGTTTCAGACCACACAGATCATGTCCAGAACAAATTTTAAACTTGAAATTGATTACAAGGATGAGACAAATGCGAAGGAAGCCTACAGTATATGTCTTTGTCGACTTTAAAAAGGCATATGATTCAATTCACAGACCCACACTATTTAAAATTCTTGAAGAACAAGGACTGGATAAGAAGACACGGAACATCATAGAGCAGACATTAACAAATAAAAAATGCAAAGTGAAATTCATGGGAAAACTTTCAAAATCATTTGAGATAAAAACTGGGGTTAGACAAGGTGATGGATTATCACCTCTGTTATTTAACTTAGTTCTGGATAGAGTCATGGCAGAATGGGAAAAAGAACTCAAAAAAGAAAAGTACTGGAAACCAATATCACTGGGAATCAAGAAAGATGACCTACAAATCCCCTACTTAGCCTACGCAGACGATCTTGCAATAATGGCAGATTCTAGTGAAATGGCAGTCAAACAGATAGAAACCTTAAAAGAGTGTGCAGGAAAAGTTGGCCTACAAATATCTTTTGAGAAAACGGTGTTTACAACAACAAATCTAGAAATTTCTAAGTTACAAACCAAATATGGAGAAATTAAGAGGGTACCATACTTTAAATATTTAGGAGAGATAATTTCTGAAAAATACTCACAACAAGAAAGAATATTAAAAGCTCGTAGGGGTCTAGGGCTGGTCCAAAACATTTACAATAAAAAATGTCTATCTATAAATACAAAAATTAAACATTATAAGTCGGTAATTAAACCAATAATGCTATATGCCAGCGAAACCTTGACACTTAAAAGGAAAACAGATATGGAAAACCTGAAGAAAGAGGAAAGGAAAATCATTAGGAAAATTCTGGGACCAAGATGGACCAAAGAGGGGTATAGATTACAGAAAAATTCTAAAATTGAAGAATATTCTAACATAGAGATAGACATGAGGAAGAGGCGTCTAAAATTCTATGGCCACATAATGAGACTTCCCGATCACAGACTTACAAAAAAAATAGTAAGATACGTAGCATCCCTTGTTAATGGAGGAGAATGGATCAAAAATGTAAAGAAAGGTCTGGAATTAGCCAACATTACTACTGAAGACATGAACAAAAGAAACAATTTCAAACTTAAAGTTGACAAATGGGAGGTCAAACCAGAGACAAAAGCGCCGAGAACTGGAACAAAATGGAGCGAAGAAAGAAAAGCTGAATTCTCGCAAAGAATGAAGACCTGATGGGCAAACAAGAAGAATAAGAAGCCCCAGAAGTGAACCATCTTTACTTAGCGTCTTCCATGTTGGGAGCTTTACGACTAATAATAATAATAATAATAATAATAATAATAATAATAATAATTAAAAAATAAATGAAATGCGTGGGGAAGGAGTACACTGTTACAATAACGTTGACCAGTGAATGTACCATATTGAAAGATTTAGAGGTCAGTCAGTATGTCCATACAGCATTATACCTCCCCACACCATAACACCTGGACCACCAAAATGATCATGTTCAAGAATGTTCCTGGGTCTATTACATATTCCCACCTCACACCTTATGAGTGCACACCCACTTTTGTCAAAAATGATAGGTTTGGTGGTCCAGGTGTTCTGGTGAGCAGGGGCATAATGTTACATGGCTGTACTTACCTCCAAATCTTTGAACACAGTATGCTCACTGATCAGTGTTTTCACAATGTACTCCTTCCCTGTGTGTGTCTTTTCAGGGAGCATTCGGCCCTCACTTCATTTTTGTGGAACAGAATGTGTGACGACATTGAACAGCATGCATGGGGGAACTCCCAGAATGAGTTGATATTTGGGGAATGAACTTGCCTGCCCATTCTCCCAACTTAAATCCCATTTAATACATGTGGGAAGCATTGTGGAGATGTATTGAAGCAAGTTAAGTGTGCTGGTGGAGGAATGTAATGCCTTACCACAAGAACTCCTTACTAACTTTGTGGCCCACATGGAAGCACATTGCAGGGAATGCACTGTCATCAGTGATGATCACACTTCTTATTAAGGACCATTTCTTAGTTTTTGCAATGTCCAGTGGCTCACCATAAATAGTGATGGCTTCAATGTGATTATTGTCTTTGAACAAAAGTCACTTCAGTTTTCCTCATTGTGTATTTCCTTCCATTTCCTTCTGTGCTATAGTGTAGCAGTTCTTTCTGTGTCCGGTGATATGTTACTTGGCAGTGATACATCATGTAAAATTTTCTTTTGTCCTTAAGTTATGCACATGAGTGCATGCTAAACTCCTGTTAAAGAGCTGCTAGAGGTGAGAGCCTGAAAAGAGTTTCAAGATTCATCATCTTCCCTATGATCTGCTATGTAAATAGAAAAGAATTCAAGAATAAGCTTTCTATGGCTTTTTTGTCTACGACAAAAAAAAGACACATCATGAAGGAGTTACGCAAACTGATATTTGTACAGGTATAAATACAAAACTATAGATTTTGGCTGTTGATGACGTAAGTGTGATGCTGCAGCACAATTTCACTGCACATCTGGCAAGGATATTAAACAGAGAATATGTTGACACCAGGGCATAAAGCCTTTGCAGATTTCATTCCGTGTACTTAGTCAGGCAGAAAGAAAGTGTTGTTGTTAGGTAGTTCCCATGGAAGAGGTGTTGGCCAACTCTTGCAGGATGAACTAGGATCAGAATACCAGGTCACCAATTTTTTTAAACCTAGTGCTGGTCTGGAGCAGGTGACAGAGGATTTAGGATCACTTTGCAAAGATTTCACCAAGGAAGACACCGTGGTTATAGTGGGTGGGGCAGGTAACAGTATTGACAGAAATCCTGGGTACAGTATAGAGTGTGACCTGGCGAAGATTGCATCAGCATCGAAGCATACTAGTGTTGAGTTTGTATCTGTTCTTGGGCGCCATGACCGACCTCATTTGAACTCTTCTGTCAAGAGAGTTAATTTGGAGCTGGAACGGCTGCTCATGTCGGGTGCGGGGTCACACATTGGTGTGGTTCATGTTGATTCTCTCAGTAGGTGGGATTATACTAGGCATGGCCTTCACCTCAACAGGAAGGGGAAGGGTAAATTGGCTGGGGAAATAGCAGGAAAGTTAAAGGGGGGAGGCACTGTCATGAGTGGTAAAATACCAGTGGTTATAGGATTCAGAAAAGACCCTTTTTTAGGGTAGGGAGGACAGAAAGAAAGCAAATTTTAAGAGAGGTTAGAACTGAGACAAACCTTCAGTTTGAAAAAGAAATCAACAAACATAATTCCAGCTTATTACATCAGCATAAACAGCCATTGGTTAAGAATTTTCAACTGTCAGCAGATAATTTAACTCCACCCAATTTTAACTCAGACAATGTGAAATGTCAGCTATCTTTATTGCATCAAAATATTCGAGGACTGAGAAATAAAATTAATGAATTAACTATATGCATAGATGAATTAGAGTCTTCAAACCCAGCTGACATAATCTGCCTCTCTGAACATCATGTGACCACTGGTATAGAACTTTTAAGTGTTACAGGGTTTAGGTTAGCATCTCACTTTTGTAGATCAGAAATGGAGAAAGGAGGAGTTGCCACATTCATCAGGAACTGTCATAAATTTAAGAACATAGACATTCATAAATTTTGCCTAGAACAGCATATGGAAGCATGTGCAACAGAATTAGATTTTCACAAAAAATCTTTCATAATATTAAGTGTATATCGAGCACCTGCAGGTAACTTTAATCTGTTTGTAAACCACCTTGAAGCTGTACTGGCCCATTTAATAACCAAAAACAAAGAAATAGTGGTTGCTGGTGATTTCAATGTAGATTTCCTTAAAGACTCTCCGAATAAGAACTTATTTGAGTTAGTAACACTATCATTCAACTTAATTCCCACAGTAAAGTTCCCCACTAGGATAGCCACTTGCTCACAAACAGCCATTGATAATATCTTTATAGAAAAGTCCAATGAACAAAATTATATTACAAAACCAATAGCCAATGGCCTCTCAGACCATGACATGCAGTTCCTTCTGTTAAATGTTAATACTGAACAGAATATAAAATCTGTTAAATCTGAGCTCAAGAGGGTAATCAGTAAGCCAAAAATTGATTATTTTAGGACACTCCTCAGAGACATTCACTGGACTGATGTTTACAGTGCTCATGGCATGAATGAAAAATATAACATTTTTGCTAATAAAGTGCTTACCTTATTTGAACACTGCTTTCCCCCAAAACTTACCAAGGTTAGAGGAAAATCTACAAAGAAGCCATGGATTACTCGAGGAATAAGGGTATCTTGTAAAACAAAAAGAAAACTGTATCTGTCAATCCGAAACATTTCCAATGTTGATGCTATAGCACATTATAAGAAATACTGCAAAATATTAAAGACTGTAATATGGATGTCAAAGCAAATATATTACAAGGAAAAGATAGTCATATCAGATAACAAAATAAAGACAATATGGGATATAGTGAAGGAGGAGACCGGTAGGACCAGACATGAAGAGGAACAAATAGCATTAAGAGTAAATGATACATTGGTGACAGATGTGTATAGTGTTGCAGAACTTTTTAACAAACATTTTATAACTGTTACTGAAAAGATGGGGTTGTCAGGTTCGGTAGATGCTGCTATGGATTACCTTAGACCAGACATTTCAAGTAATTTCCATAATATGAATTTGACCCTCACTACCCCAACAGAAATAATGTCCATCATAAAATCTTTAAAATCAAAAACATCTAGTGGGTATGATGAAATATCAACAAAGTTAATTAAAGAATGTGATTCTGAGCTAAGTAACATATTAAGCTATCTGTGTAACCAGTCGTTTATCAGTGGAATATTTCCTGAATGGCTGAAATATGCTGAAGTTAAGCCACTGTTTAAGAAGGGAGATAAAGAAATAGCATCAAATTTCCGTCCAATTTCACTGTTACCAGCATTCTCAAAAATTTTCGAAAAAGTAATGTACCGTCGTCTTTATAACCATCTTATCTCAAATAACATACTGTCAAAGTCACAGTTTGGATTTCTAAAAGGTTCTGATATTGAGAAGGCTATCTTCACTTACAGTGAAAATGTGCTTAATTCATTAGACAAAAAATTGCAGGCAACTGGTATATTTTGTGATCTATCAAAGGCATTTGACTGTGTAAATCACAATATCCTTTTAAGTAAACTAGAATATTATAGTGTAACAGGAAATGCTGCAAAATGGTTCAAATCTTATATCTCTGGCAGGAAACAAAGGGTGTTATTAGGAAAGAGCTTGATACATGTCTATCAGGCATCATCCAACTGGGAACTAATTACATGTGGGGTCCCACAAGGTTCCATTTTGGGGCCCTTACTTTTTCTTGTGTATATCAATGACCTTTCATCAGTAACATTACCAGATGCCAAGTTTGTTTTGTTTGCCGATGATACAAACATTGCAATAAATAGCAAATCAAGTGTAGTCTTAGAAAGATCAGCCAATAAAATATTTGTGGACATTAATCACTGGTTCCTAGCCAATTCTTTGTCACTAAACTTTGAAAAAACACACTACATGCAGTTCAGAACTTGTAAGGGGTGTCCCAAGAGTATATGTCTAACATATGATGACAAGAAGATAGAAGAAGTGGACAGTGTTAAATTCTTGGGATTACAGCTTGATAATAAATTCAATTGGGAGGAGCACACCACAGAACTGCTGAAGCGTCTTAACAAATCTCTGTTTGCAATGCGAATTTTGTCAGACGTAGGGGATATAAAAATGAAAAAGCTGGCATACTATGCTTACTTTCATTCCATAATGTCATATGGGATTATTTTTTGGGGTAATTCATCAAGCCAAGCTAAAGTTTTCCGGGCACAAAAACGTGCAGTAAGAATTATATGTGGTGTGAACTCAAGAACATCCTGCAGAAGCCTGTTTAGGGAACTAGGGATACTAACTACAGCTTCCCAGTATATTTATTCCTTAATGAAATTTGTCATTAAAAATATATCACTTTTTCAAACCAACAGCTCAATTCATGGAATCAATACTAGAAATAAGAATAATCTTCACAAGAATTTAAAGTCACTCAGTCTTGTACAAAAAGGTGTGCATTATTCAGGAACACACATTTTCAATAACTTGCCAGCAGCCATAAAAAGCTTAACAACCAATGAAATTCAGTTTAAGAGAAGCCTAAAGGATTTATTGGTGGCCAACTCCTTCTACTCCATTGATGAATTTCTTAGTAAAACCAACTGATTTGTATATAAGTACAACATAACTTCTGCACAATTTCAGTGCAGTAATGTGTTCACTGAAAATTTGTGTGTGTGTGTAAGTATAATCTAACTTCTGCACCATTTCAGTGCAGTAATGTGTTCATTGTAAATAAGTATTACAGTAGTTGTATTACATGTTTATTACCTTATAAATAAATAAAAAACGTTTTTTATTTTAAATTCAGTGCATTAGTATTTGTAAAATGACTCTTAGTGTTCATTAAAATTGACGATCATTCCACTTGGGACCTGTGGAATGGTACATTAGCTTATTTGTTTTAGTTGTAAATATTTGTCATGTATTGTTGTTTTTCTGACATGTTCCACATCCAGGAGGACCTCCTCACTACGGATCAATTGGAATGAAAGTAAATCTAATCTAATCTAAAGTAACTATGCCTCGCAGACAGGTGCATGAACAATATATGCAGATGTCAGCATTTGAGGGAGGATATGTATTGGGCTTGAAGAAGTAGGTTGCAGTAATCAGTGGATCGATAGACATTTGAACAGGAGTTATGTTATTATTTGAGGATGTTGGCAGGAATGGGTGAAACAGTGCCAAACACCGTGTCAGGAAAGAAACATTCAGCCTAAAGAGATGACAGAATATGAAGACCAAACAATCGTCATAGTGGCAACCAAAATCCCAGATTCAAAATTATCATAGATCCAATGTGCAACTGTCCTTCAGTGACCACAAGGCCTATTAATAGGTGGCTCACAGAAAAGGGGCTGAGCTCATGGTGCATTTGTGCCAACTACCATTGACCTCTGTACATCAAGCTCATTTGCAGTGGCATTGGGCCCTTTCAGTCTGGAATCTCACTGACTGGAGATTGTCTTCAGTGATGAATCCTGCTTGAAACTGGCTCCCAATGACCAATGAAGGATTTCTGGGGGTTGGGTTGGGTTGTTAGGGGGAAGAAACCAAACAGCAAGGTCATTGGTCTCACCGGATTAGGGAAGGATGGGAAAGGAAATCGGCTGTGCCCCTCCAAAGGAACCATCCTGGCATTTGCTTGGAGCGATTTAGGGAAATCATGGAAAACCTAAATTAGCATGGCTGGATGTGGGATTGAACTGTAGTCCTCCCAAATTCAAGTCCAGTGTACTATCCACTGTGCCACTGTGCTTGGTGAAGGATTTCTGGAGATGGAGATGTCTCTGACAGTGGTAGGATACCAACCTGACTGTCATCCAACATATGGCTTGATAACCAGGTATGATGGTCTGTAGTACCACTTCATTTCATAGTGGGACCCATTTAGTTGTCATCCACGGCGTCCTTACAGCACAGCAGAATGCACACAATATTCTATGCCCTGTTTTGTTGTCCTTCTGGCAAGCCATCTCCAGCTTTCATTTCAGCAAGATAACACCTGCCTGTTCCCTGCAAGAGTTTCTACTGGATGACTTTATGCTTACCAAACTCTATCTTAACCAGAAAGTTCACTGCATCTCTCCCCAAATGAGAACATTTGGAGCATTATGGGGAGGGCTCGCCAACCAGCTTGGGATTTTGACAATCTAACATGCCAGTTGGACAGAATGTCACAATAGTCCTCAGGAGGACATCCAACAACTCTCTCAATTTATGCCAAGTTGCATAACTGCTTGCATAAGGGCCAGAGGTGAACCATTGCATTACCAGCATTCTCAATTCATGAAGCTCTTTCTCTTGAATTATTTACCAATGTTTCTGAAATTGTAATCATTTGTTTGTCTGTACATGTACATCACATCTACCAATTTTCATCCCATTTTGATAGATCCTTTATTTTTCCCTCCTTAGAGCTTATTACAAAAATTGTCAGTCATTTTGCCTATAGGTAGCTGTACACCGTTTATCTGTTGAACCCTTGTGTGAACACACATGTGCTCTGCCATTGGTTGTTGGCTGCTTTGGTCAAGCATCTGGTGTTGTATTAGTTATTTTGACGCAGCATCAAGTTTGCTATCTTGTTTTACAAAAATTATTCAACAACTATGTGCAGAAGGAGCACAAAAAGCACAGCCAAGTCAAAGATGTCCATAACTTTATATCCTATCATAGTAATGCTGCCGTTAAAATCTTGAGAAAGATGAAGAGGACAGTTGGACAGATGACTGATTACAAGGCACACTTAGTCTATGCTGAGAAATAGATTGATCTAGAGTGTTCCTAAGTATTTGATGTAATAAGAAGTGAAATAGGAAACATATCTCACACACATTACACCATTTCATCCTGTCAATTTCCTCTCCACAAAAGCCTTAATAAGTGCCAGTGATTTTGGTGCCAAATACCGTGAAGCTAGCTAAGAAGATACCTGTTTCCAAGTTCCAGGTGAAAGGGCTGATAAAGAGTATTGTCACAGCTCCGCTTATAGGTATTTTGAAGGTTTTACCAAAGTATAGGTTAAGAGATGTGTACCCAAACATGCAGAAAGTTTTGAGGATATTTATGAGAGTGTCAGTGACTGCAGTGTCAGTTTAAGTAAAAAAAAATATGATTTAACTACTTAATGTCAACTAGAAGTGAAAGAGAATGTCAAATTTAGTTGTCTTGGTTGTAGAATATGACACAGCTGCTACACCTGACTTAAATTATATTATCAACATGTTTGCTTCACTCCAGTAAAGAAAATTCAAAATAAAATTATACCACAAAAAATGCAGTTCCTAGAAATGAATACTTTTTCAACTCTTAACTACAGATCTTTTTCATTTATTTCTCATTAATAATTTATAAGGAGCAAATAAGTACCATCCTTTAGTGTGTTGTAGCTGTTGGGGTGTTCAGTCTGAACACTGGTTTGATGCAGCTCTCCATGCTACTCTATAACTGCTAAAGTCTCTTCATCTATAACTACTGTAACCTACATCTTTTTGAACCTGCTTACTGTATTCATTTCCTGGTCTCCAGGTCTTGAACTTTTGGCTATTACAGTCGGTGTCCTTCTGCCAGTTAAACATTTTTTGTCTCTGTAAGGACGTCCCTCTGCCATGCTGGAAACCTCTACTAATTTGTCAGGATGGAGACCAAGGACCTGTGCAGCATTGTTAGACACAATGGGGCAATATTCTAAATTATGCCATGTACTACTGAAAATACAAATCATTGCTGCTTCTTCTGCTCTGACTGGTGGCTATGTGACGTGGAGAAGAATTCACCAAATCCAGTAGTAGACTTTTGGCAGCCAGGGTGCTGCATCAGCTTGGAGTGGAAGTTGATGACTCCCTGATGTGATGATTTTGCTGCCTGCTGGTGATGTAGACCCTCCCAGTTGGTAGTTCTGCTTTTGGAGGTGGTGGTGCCCATGATGTGTGCATTTTGATTCACATGTCTTTTTGGGGTATTCTCCTTCCTCCACAGATCACTTCCCATGTTTTCCTTTCAGGTGACCCGATGTTGGATGCTGTGTAGTCATGCTGAATTCTAAACCCGGCCCACCAGTATTGTAGGCCTCCAGACTCAGGTGACGGTGGACTTTAAGGCAGCTTCCACCCTGGACTGAAGTCATGTTGGTGGGCCCTCAGTCTACCAATCAGCACTGACTGCCGTGCTGATGTCAGTACTGGATGCTGGACTGCAGCTTCAAATCATTGATTTTCTCGTAGGCCAGCAAGTGGAATGTCAACAACAGAACATTCTCCCACACAAGATTTTACCATACTGTAACCAGAAAATCAAGTGTGAGTGACATGAATGCCACTGATCTTACTGATCGAGTGCCGAAAGCTAGTGGAGTGGAATATTTACGTCATTGAGGGGATGCTCTGCTCTACGATGTCATTCATAATGACAAAACTGATTATACTGTTCCTGAGTTATCAGCAGTCTTCAGTTCTACTAAATTTACTTAGTGAAATTGTTACAGGGTCTTTACTGCTTAGTCAGACTCTTGCTAGCTGTTGTTGTGTCCTCCACTGTCTCTTGTGTAACATTACGGAAGTAACTAAAGATGTTCAGCCTGCACCGTTATAACCATTTTCTGCTGAGGTGCTTACAGTCTCTTCTAAACTTAGCAAAGTGGCTGTTTTGCCTGGCCCAGCAAAGGTGTTGAAATGTTTACACTTTCCTGTTTGCAACTGGTGACACTTCATTGTGGTTGAGCAACACTGGCTGTTAGAAAATTTTTACACTCCAGTTCTCTTACTAGTTCTGCTGCATAACATCTCTTTTAGCATCTGCAGAAGGCATGACAATGCTGCTGTTCGGCATGTTCTGTACAGTACTTCACAGTCACCAGACTTGGTTACAGCTGGGGACAGAAGCTTGTGAATATAATGAAGTCACTATGGGAAGCAGAGCACCTGTACCCACATAGATGTGCACACTACAATAATTCAGCATGCAAATGTTGTGATCTAACTGTGCAGAAGGACTGGCCTATTGCGCTCACTGCTGCTCACATGTAAACACTTCCATCAGCTGGTCTGCCCATATCATATTATGCATGTACCCTCCATGGCAGGTTCCTAGACTACTCCATAGTTCTAGCTAGGTCAGCTCATCTGCCTCTGCTGGGATGCCTGATGGTGGAGAGACTAAACCTCCCTTTGTGTGTAAACCAAACTCCTGGTAGGGGACTTGAGTTATGGTTCAATTGGTATTATTGCTTCTGAACTGAGAAGTTTATTTTCACGTGTTTATGAGTATTCCAATAAACATGTTATGCATCATTTAGTGGGTCTTAATCTCTGTGCACTGCCACCAGCATGAGACATATCAATTACTAGCTCTAATATTTTGCCATATGTCTTGTAATGAGAAATCCCAGTTACGTGACTCACAGGCATTTGAAAAACGTTTGCACTATTTCACAGTTTACACTAGATGCAGACAGCTGGGGTACACTCTTTCCATCCTGGAGGATATTGGGTGGCAACAGGAAGGGCAACCAGCCACCCTCTGTAACTAACCTTGCCAAACTTCATAGTAACAACACATACCCGGCAGTTGCTGGAGCGGGATCCAGATATAGATAGGTACAGTTTCCCTTTTGTTTTACAAAATATATTTATTCTGTGAGTAATCCATGGCTTCTTTGTAGACTTTGGTATAATCTGAGTTAGGTTTTGGGGAAACAGTGTTCAAATAAGGTAAGGACTTAATTAATTAGAGTGTTGTATTTTTCATTCATGTCATGAGCACTGTGTTCATCACTCCAGTTCATGTGTTTGAGGAGTGTCTTAAATTAATTAATTTTTGGTGTAATCACTAATTTCATGAACCCAGATTTAGTAGATTTTATATCATGTTTCGTATTAAAATTTATGCATGTCACATTGCAAAAGGCCATTGACTATTGGTTTTGTAATACAATTTTATTCATTAGACCTCTCTATACAGAGGTTATGAATGGTTGTTTGTATACAATTAGCTACCCAAGTTGGGAAGTTTACAGCAGAAATTAAGGTGAATGATAATGTTACTGGCTGCAGTAAATTCTTACTGCAAGAGTAACAATCTGCTTTAACGTCACCAGCAAACGCTGTTTCTTTGTTTTTTCTGAGCTTCAAGACAATTTATGACCAGATTAAAATTATCTGCAGGTTCTTAGTATGTGCTTACTGTTATGAAATTCTACTTCATCACAAAAGCTTCTGTATGCTGCTCCAGGAAAAATTTATGAATGTCTGTGTTCTTATATCTATGATAGTTTCTGATCAATGTGCAATTCCTCCTTTCTCCATCTCTACTTTACAAAAGTGAGATGCAAATCTAAATACTGTAACACTTAACACATCTATACTGGTGGTCACATGATGTTCATCGAGGCAGATTATGCCAGCTGTGTTTGCTGACTCTAATTCATCTATGAAAATAGGTAGTTCATTAATTTTACTTCTTATTCCTTGAATAATTTTGTGCAATGAGGATATCTGGCATTTCACATTTACTGAGATAAAACTGGGTGTAAATAAAATTTCTGCTGACTGCTGAAAATTTTTGTCAAGATGCTGCTTGTCCTGATGCAATATGACAGAATTGTGCTCTTTGGTTTCTTTTCACAAAGTGAAGATTTGTTTCAACCCCAACCTCTCTTAAAACTTTATTTCTTTCTGTCCTTTCTATCCTGAAGAAGTTGTTGCTCTGACACCTGTAACCACTGGTACTTTACCCCCTCCCCCCTTATATTTTCTGCTATTGACACAGCCAGTTTATCCTTCCCTTTAGTGTTGAAGATGAAGACCATGCCAACTGCTCATATGATCCCACCTACTGGCAGAATAAATGGGAACCACACAAATACGTGATCCTGCACATGACACGTTCAGCCTCTTCAACTCCAAATTAACTCTCCTGATAGAAGAGTTCAAATGAGGTTGGTCGTGGCATCACAAAACAGATACAAACTCAACACTGATATGTCTTGATGCTGAACCAATCTTTATCATGTCACACTTTATATTGTACCCAGGATTTCTGTCAATAACATTGCCCAGCCCACCAATTACAATTACAATGTCTTCCTTGGTGAAGTCTTTAGAAGGTTATCCTAAATCCTCTGTCACTGGCTCCAGGCCAGCACTAGATTAAAAAAAAAGTACTCTGAGCCTAGTTCATTCTGTTAAAGTTGCCCCACACCTCTAGCATCAGAACTACCAAACAACAAGACTTACTCTCTCTTTCCTGACTTCCCCCTGCATTCTTACTTTCCAGTTTACAAGTGACAGTTTATTTTGCCCTGCCTGGACCTACATCAGTTTCTAACTGAAGCAACAGTTCAAACTAATTTTTCACATTGAGCATAAAGCTGTCACATGAAGTTCTAAGCCTGATCCTTCTGTTACCTGTTGGCATATTCCACCTCTCTTTACCCTTCTCTCTTCTTAACATGTCTAGATCTCTCCTATCATTGTCTAATTCAGCCTGAAGGGCAGCAATTTTCCCCTCCTGTTCCACTATCTTCCTATCTGTACTACATATCCTACAAAACCACTGACGGGCCTCATTTACTTTCCCAGTTCCCCCACTTCTAGTCATCCCAATGGAAAAATCTGCTGCATCTTTCACATCAGATCCCCAAACTAACTATTTCATTGTGAATCAGGCACTTATCATACATTAAAAAATAATACTTTACTAAGAATAAGTAAAATTTCCAATACATAAGAAAACACATTTACAAAACTGTGCCCTATATGCAACTGTATGTAAAAAGTCTATTGGGGCAAAGTTTCTGAATCAACCAATTTAAATGCATACTACATTCTGGAAATATGAACTCAGTAATGAACAACACGCTCCACTTAAATTGCTGGAAATAAAAAAGAACAATTCACTGCAACTTAATAGGGACTAAGATGGAAGAGGAGATCCTAGAACTTTTCAATCATCTTCTTTACTTTTTGTTCAGTGACCAATATTTTGAGGAAAACCCTCAGTAGTTAACCTTATTTTGCAAGATCTCAAGGACAAAGCACTTCAATCAGCAGTTTTCAAACCTAAATGTTTTTGGACACACATACACAATACCTTTGAGGTGTGGTCACATAGGGCAGCAACGAATCCTTCATTTTTAGAACATCCCAATGCCCTCCAGCCGAGCATTTGTTTCAACATGGAAGAGGAGGAAAATGGTGATCTCCCATCTCTGCATGTCATGGTTCATAGGAAAGAAGATGGCTCCTGGGTCACAGTGTTTTGTAAAACAACATGTACCAACCTATACATATGAGTTATAATGCTACTCTGTATTATGAACACGCATTCATAGGACTTGATTTGGAGAGACTGCCAGTAAAGTTCAGCCACATCCACTGCATGTTTGTCTAGAACAGACACGCCAGTAGGCAGATTCACAGCGCATTCTGACCACCATGCATTAGATCTCCAGAGCAGCCAGAAAAAAATGGAGAAATCGACTAGGATGGTTTCCCTGCCTTATTTTGGCAGGCTGCCCTTCAAGACTGGAAGGCTTTCCACACACACACACACACACACACACAAAGGCTCAAGAGATGTTGATTAGCTGCTGCCATTTGGCCTCAAGTCATGCAGTTTGGAGGCGCATACGGTCAGCACACCACTTTCCCGGCAGTTCTGACTTTCCAGACCTATGAGCCACTACTTCCCATTCAAGTAACTCCTTAACTAACATCATGAGTCTGAGTGCACTCCATGCCAGTCCCTTCATCAAGCAAAAATCCTGACAGTACCAGGGATTGAATCTGGGTCCTCCGCTTGGCAGCTATCTACGCTGACCACTCGGCTATGAAGGTAGACCACACAAGACTAGGTCAGCCAGAAAATCTAGAGCTGCTGAACACTGTGTTGATAAAGAACAAAGCATGAATTATGGAGAGATCAGGATTCTCTCACCCTCCTTCACACACTGGTTTTGGTGAAACTAATGCATGGTTGACTACAGACAATGGAATACAGTGAGAAAATAATGATGAGGAATCAAAGCCAGGAGAGCTAAGCTGGCACCAACACCTTACCCATGTACATTCACTGATGTTGGCAGCTTGCACCCGAACTTGCCTGTACTGTGTGTGCAGTGTCTGTGGCTCACTTCTCCAACACTGCTCCACCTATAGGCATCTGTGTGTTTCTAATGGACCAGTGTATAATACTGGTGAACCACAACAGCTAGCTGTCACAGCTGCATGATGGAGATATTGTGCACCTTAGACAAAATGGTCCAACAATACTCCTAAGAACCTTTCAAACAGTAATTATATTGGAAGAGTGTCAAACATCTAAGCTAGGATAATGCAGTTTCATGTGTATATGAATGTTTGTTTTTGTTAATCAATTTTGCTGAAAAAGAACATTGTCAGAAAACTCATCAGTGTTTAAAATCTTATTTGTCTGTCTGTTTTTCACTTGATAGGTCAGATACTCAGTGGATTGTTACCTTTACTCTTTCCATTGTTAGTATTCTCAGTTTTTTCGTAAATATAGCTAGCTGCTCAGACAAGGTGGATAAAGTTTCTCATATTACCCATGAGCAGCAAGTTGCAAATGGTTTTTGTATTTCTGGAAGCCTGAAAAGTGTTATACGAAGCATATAGGTACCTATCCTATTCTTCTTTTTTGTCCCATTGTATAATGGGAGTGTCAAGCTTGAGATCTGATGCCTTATACTGCCCCTGGAACAGTGGACCATCTGCTCCATCTGCTGATCACATCAGTGCAATGCTAGTGTTCTTATGGTACCTGCTAATTTTCTTGTTGTGTTAGCTGCTGCCACAGTTTCAAGAACAACGAATCAATGAATACACACAGTTAAGTGCATGCTGCCTCTTTGTTAGATTCCTAGGATTAGGGAATATACAGCACCATCTTCTCTGTGTCTGCACTTGAAAAATATTTTTTTATTGTTATTATGATCAGCCAGTTTGACAGAGCACCTCTCATTACCATTAGATGATGAAGTTGAATGTCAGTAGATGAGGAATTTATGTTTTCAAAACCTCATCTTTTACTTTTTAGAATATTATGAATAATTTTTGTTGTTGTTAAAGGACAGAAAATGGACTCAGTATGCTTCTCATTGAAGATGTAAGAAGACATGAGTGCTATGCCCACTGAACTGTTCTTAATGGCTGACGAATGAAGAAACTCTGCAGTCATGTTTCCCACCATCAGGACACTGCAAAAAGAAAACAGTAAGAGTTATATTCTGCAGAAATACATATTACATGCTACTAAGACTGCAGATTTAAAGCTGTGAAAGAAAACAATTCATTATGTTCTATAAATGTAATAGGCATTTCTAATTATTTTAACAAAAACCCTCTTCTGTTTTTGAGACTCATGTTGGTATCAGAGCTCTTTAAAAAGGGTGTTGAGAGGGTTTACACTCTTGCTAAATGAAACAGTTCACAGGCAATAAACACAAAGTTTCGATAATACACTGTTCCATGACTGATATGTTATTGTATGGTGAAGTATCATGGGCTGTGAAAAACGCTCTAGTATCTAAAGGGATTGTCATAAAAGCTTTCCGTACATGCTCTGCTAGTAATCAAGTGCACATGATTATCAGAGTCTGTAAATTATGATCTATGTGTGAAATAAGAGGATGTCTGTTGGTGCTGATGTGCTGTATAAAATTGGCACTATAACAAGAATATTACAACTAGCAAAGCAATTATCAAACAGTGCATCAAAGTATTTCCTAACATCATGCATAATATGTGTTGCATCGCTGAGATGACACCAGCCTCAGAATTTTTAATCTCACTTAATTTCAAATGTGTAAGAGTACATGTTAAAAAAATCATTCTACAGACAGTTTTATTTAATGTCTTAGGAAATGCAGTTAGTGGAAATAAGCCTTTGAGAACCATAGATATCGTGTTTTGAACCTCAACAGAAACTTTTATGGGCAGCCTCTAAAAGTTAGCGGTACAATTCCAGACCACCTTCTACTGGCCAGTAATGGTACCTCTGCATCACTGCACTGCAAGTTGATAGCTTTAGTAAAAAGTACTGCAACTCCCAATTTACACAGATCATGGATGATTGGCAATAGATAAGTAGCAATCCTCATGTCTTAATGCATGGATTACTGTCTTTTCTTAGTTCAGTGACTAAACTACTGAAGAATATCTCAACACAAACCACAGACATTATAATACATTGTAGTTTATGCAGGTGCATGGTTTGCATATGCAAATGACTCACTGTTATGTTAAGTGTGCATACAGAAATTTAAACTCTTGAAATCATTGATAATACCATGTGGTTGCAGTGGGGGCTCTCTTAAAATATCTATCCATTTTTAATAAAAATGATTCATTCCTTTATTCAGTTCGCTGTGGCAGCTGGTTGAGTGCGGGTCTGTTAGGGCTTGTTGCCAGATTCTGTCTGTGTGAAAATGGACGTAAAAATGGAGCAATGAGTTTGTGTGAAATTTTGTTTTAAAATCAGAAAATCAGCTTCTGATACTTATGAACTATTAAAAACGGCTATTGGAGATAATTGTATGAGCCAGTCAAATGTTTTTGTCTGGTTCAACATATTTAAAAATGGTCGTGAATCATTTGAAGATGAAACACAGACCGGCTGTCTTTCCGCCTCAAAAATGAATGAAAATGATGTGAAAGTTTGCAAATTAGTGCACTTTCATCATAGACTTACAGTTAGGGGGACGACTGATGAACTTAATTTAATTTTCTATGCAGTTCAGTCAATTTTAACTGAAAATCTGAACATGCATCGAGTGTCCACAAAATTCATTCCAAAAGTACTGTCAAGTGAACAGAGACAATACTGACTTGAAGTGTGCCAAGAACTGATTAATCTTACTATAAATGACACAGCCAGCTGCTGTGGCCGAGTGGTTCTAGGTGCTTCAGTCCAGAACCGGGTTGCTGCTACAGTCACAGGTTCGAATGCTGCCACTGGCATGGATGTGTGTGATGTCCTTAGGTTAGTTAGGTTTAAGTAGTTCTAATCTAGGTGACTGACGACCTCAGATGTTAAGTCCCATAGTGCTTACAGCCATTTGAACCATTTTTTTAATAAATGACACAGATTTGTTAAATAGGGTAATTACAGGTGACAAATCATGGGTATATAGATATGATTCTAAAACTAAAGTGCAGTCTTCGCAGTGGAAGACCAAAAAAGGCATGGAAAAGTCAGTCAAAGGTGAAGACAATGTTGGTGATTTTTTTTCCATTTAACCAGTATTGTGGATCATGAATTTACCCCTGGAGGCCAGCCAATTAACCAGGAATACTAAAAACGTGTCCTTTAGCGTTTGCACAAAAAAGTGTGGCAGAAAAGGCCTGCATTGTGGAAAGACAAGAGTTGGGTGCTACACTATGGTAATGATCTAGCTCATCGAGCCTTCTCCATCATAGAGTTTTTCACAAAATTCAAAATTTCTGTGCTTCCACAACCACCATATTCCCATGATCTGGCCCCTGCAGATTTCTACCTTTTTCCTAAACTGAAATTTTCACTGAAAGGGAAGTGATTTTACTTGATTGAAGACATCCAGGCAAATACAGAGAGTGTCCTTAACACACTTCAGGAAAAAAATTCCAGGAATATTTCCAAAAGTGGAAACACCTTTAGAGTCAGAGTGTTCAGTCAGAAGGGGACTATTTTGAATGAGATGCATCACAGTAGCATGTAAGCACCACCATTGTATGATTACAAGCCCATTCTTAAAACTTTCCAATCACATATCATATAGGCAGCAATACAAAGACTTGTTTTATTTATCACCTGGCATTAAATCAAGAAAATCAAATGAAATTAAAAATAAAATATCTTTAGACATAGATGAAAAGCCAGATTGTGAATTTAAAGACTGCTCAGGGTATATACATCCAGACTAAACTAACAAACAATATGTGCCCTTTCACCTCAGATAATTTTTGAGGGAATTATACCTATACCTATACCTACACCAAAGAAAGGGAATGAAGAAAACATGAACTTAAAGGCTAGCATCTTTGCTGTCATCTTTCCAAAAATAAAAAATTAATCCTGACTGCCAGACTAGAGAATTATCTTGAAAAATACAATCTCCTCAAAATGCCACAGTTTGGTTTCCAAAGTAGTGTGTTCTACAAGATTGGTATATGATGGACTTTGTATGTATAACCAGCATCTCCTCCAAAACCCCTGGATTAATATCAACAAAATTTGGTACACACACACACACACACACACACACACACACACACACACATTTGTACATGAACAGGTCAGCCCCTGCTATGTAGGCTACTCTGTACAACAGGTGTACTGTGTGGGAATAGTATCAACCTGCCTTGTTGACCTGCTTTGCGGGGCAGCCTACATGTGTGGGATATGAAAAGCAAAGAGAATAGTCAAAGAGAGTGGGGAAGGAGGAGACAGTCAGATAGAGAGGGTAGGAGAGGATGGTCAGAGAGAGGAACATGTTGTGTGGGTAGTATCAACATTTCTTGCAGGTGTTACATGCGCAGTTGGACAGGTCTGATTGTGAGCCATGAGAGAGGGGCAAGGATACGCATAGCTAGACAGAATAAGGTGAACAGGGGAAGGGAGGAGGAGACAGACTTCAAGAAAAGGGAAATAGGTGATGAAAAGAGAGAGGGGAAGGAGGGGATGAACAGAGAGAGGGGAAGAGGAGATGGACAGAGAAAGAGGCAGAAGGGAGATAGACAGAGAGAGTGTGGAGAAGGATTGGATGGACAGAGAGAGGGGGACAAAGGTGTTGATATGTGGAAGGGAAGGAAGAAAGTATGGTCATAGAGAGGGGGAGGAAGAGATGAACAAAGAGAGGGGGGAGACGGAGAAACAGAGAGAGTGGGGAAGAATAGATGAACAGACAGAGAAGGAAGGATGTAGTAGTCAGAGAGACCAGGGGTGAGGGGACGGGCAAGAAAAGAAGGATACAGAGAGTGGGTAGGAAGAGATGTGTGCAACATATACATTGAACACATTTTTGAATAAAGCTGTGGAGGAAAAGACCAATCCATACAACTATGTAAAAACAAAAAATATTATAGAAGACGCCGACCTAAAAGGAAAAATGCTGCGTAGCAACGACCTTACATTTTGTGTAAGTGGTGCAAATGACATGGGAAGAAATGAAGCTGAATCTGCATTGAAGCCCTGAAGAACTTCCTTGAAGAAAATAAGCAGAAAAATACAATTGTCGCTACTGTTCCGCATTGGCACGATCTGATCTACAACTCGTGCGTAAACAAGGAAATACGAAAAACGAATATTAGAATTAAGGCACTATGTTCAAACTATGGAAATTGTTCTATTCTAGATATAGGAAAGTTGGATAAAGGTCAACACACATCCCACGGATTGCACTTAAATTACGCAGGTAAACGCTATTTGTGTGAAAAATTAAATTTAATCATAAAAGAAAGAATCGAACTGAAAAACTTAATATATAAAAACAGTTTGTCCACAACTGAAAGAAGTTCGACAGAAACGTTTTTAGACCAACTCAGCCTTCACCATATATACGTGAAGGCGAAGTACTTGACAGCATCGCAAATCACAGTAAAATCAAAATAATATTGCAAAATGTCCAATATATTACCAATAAAATTGAACAAATTGATGAATTTCTTAGTGTTAGTAGCTCTCATATTTATCTCGTGAATGAACTAGGGTGCAAAACTGAAGAATTATGCAGCATTAATTTAAGTAATTATAAAATTGTCAGTGTCTATTGTAGGGAACAACATAAAGGTGGTGGTGCTGGTATTTATGTCAAAAATAATGTCCACTGTGAAAAAAATTGATTGGATAGATAAACTTGCATGTGAGATGGTCTTTGAAATAGCTGCCATAAGAATAAAGCTCAGATATAGCAGTTTAACAGTAGCTAGCCTGTACAGATCCCCTAACAGTAACATGGAAGAATTCTTTTGCCATTTAGAGGAACTTATTGATAAACTCTCACCTCATAAAAAACAGATTATAATAGTAGGGGATGTGAACATTGACTCCTTAACTAATAGTGTAAGTTACCTTAGATATACTGATATATTACAGTCCTATAATTACAACCACATGAATTCAACACCAACAAGAATTACAGGTGACTCTCAGACATGTATTGACCATGTTATTACAAACTTAAGTAAGGAGGACCTTGTAGTTGGAACTGTTGAGAACCACATTTCAGATCATAGTGCATTAGTCCTAGAGCTTCACACTGACAAAGAAATAGTATCTCATAAGGAACAATTTACTTATAAAAGAAAGCTTGACTATCATGCATTAAAGAAAAACTGGCACACACAAACTGGTATCAGATAGGCCTATATGCAACAGAAGACATTAATGGAAAGTGGGAAATATTTTATACAACATTAACCCATTGTCTAAATCAAGTATGCCCAAGGGTCAAAATACTAAAGAAAACTGACAGTTCCAGGAATCTTGAACTCCCCCATAATGTGATGAAATTAAAGAATGACATGAATGATCTATATATTCTTTTTAAAGACACCAAACTGCAGTACTTTCAGTCTAAATACAAAGCCTGTAGAAAAACTTATAGGGAAGCACTTAAGACATTAAAGGCACAGAAGTATGCTGAACAGGTGAGTCACTCCTGTAATGTTAGCAAAATAGCATGGAATATAGTAAAGAAGGAAAGTGGGGGGAATGACAAGGCATTGTGTAACGACATAATAATAAGGGGCTATGAAAAATTGGTTAGTGACCCAAAAGAAGTATGCGAGAGATTCATAGATCAATTTAGTAAGATGAGTAAGGAGGATGTGATCAACCCACTGCAGGTGTTAAATCCCAGTAATGTCAGTAATTAGTTCTTCCTGAGGTGTGTTACAGAACAGGAAATCCTGAGAACCATTTCCAACTTAAAAGCAAGTGCATCCAGTGGCTAGGATGACATCTCACCCAAATTTCTGAAAGAATGCAGTAATGAGTTAATAATGCCACTGCAACATTTAATAAACAGCTCTTTCAGACAGGGGTCATTTCCTGACTTGTTAAGTCACTGAAATAAGACCAGTGCATAAAAAGGGAAAAACTACTGATGTACAAAATTATAGGCCTATTTCATTGACATCAGAACTTAGTAAGTTGTTGGAAAGGCTATTTATTGATCAAATGGAATCATTTTTCTCTAAGTACAATATATTAAAAAGTTCTCAACACGATTTCAGGAAGGGCAAGTCTACAATAAGAGCCATAGCCACATTTATTCAAGCAGTATTGAATAAACTTGATGATGGAAACGAAGTTATTCGCACCTTTCTAGACCTGTCTAAGGCTTTTGATACTGTAAATCACTCCATTCTTCTACATAAGTTAGAAACTTATGGGGTCAGAGGAGTGGCATTAGATTTGTTAAGATCGTACCTTGCTGACAGGAGACAATGTGTTAAGTTGTATCATACAACCGGGGGACTTATAAAAAACAGTAAAATCATCTTATAAAATTCTTAACTGTGGAGTCCCTCAGGGAAGTATTATTGGGCCTTTTCTGTTCATTGTGTACATCAATGATATAATAATTCCAAAAAATGCAGACTTTGTGAATTACGCCGATGACACCTCCTTCATAAGCTGGGGCCCTACAAAATAGCTAGCAGTGCAAAATAATATGAAGAACACTAGCCTCATCACGGAATATATGACTGAAAATAAATTGGCATTAACTAAGGAAAAGAGAATTCTAATGGAGTTTATGCTAAATTACAAATCAAGACAAGTGGATACAGAGCCAGAGTTATCAATTGAAACAATTGATAAACATAAATTCCCGGGTATTATAGTTGATGAACATCTTACATGGAAGGAGCACATCAGCTACATGTGTAAAAAAATCTCGTGTAATACCTACCAGCTACATGTGTAAAAAAATCTCGTGTAATACCTAGCTGTTAAAATGCCTTTCTAGCATAATAGCATCACCAGTCTTAAGACAAATCTATTTTGGTATTATACACTCCCACCTACAATATGGTATTGAGATTTGGGGCGGGGCACCAACGGTATACATGGAGAGAGCAATTAGGATAATAGCGAATATTAGTAAACGTCAATCCTGTAGAGAATATTTCATTAAGTATAATATTCTACCAGTGTTCATTATATGTTCTAAGGACTATACTGTTTGTAAAAGAAAATATGGAGCACAGTATAATAAATAGTGATATCCATAGTTATAATACAAGGAAGAAAGAGGATTACCACATAAAATTCAGAAATAAGAAAGCAACCGATCATAATCCATTTTCTGCTGGAAGATTTTTTTTACAACAGACTACCAAATACCATAAAAAGGTTAAAAGGAAACATATTTAAAATAAAATTAAAGCAGCTGTTAATTGCTAAATGTTTGTACTCAAATATTTTTTAATGTTGTATGTACTGTATTTCTACTACTAAACTATTATTATTGTTCATGTATGTACTGACAGACTATGTCCATGACTGTAAAAGTTATTATGGACAAATAAACCATTATTATTATTGTTATTATTATTATTATTATTATTATATAATAAAGCAGACTGTAAGTATGAATGTTCATGATCTGCCCCTCTCCCCTATTCAGTGTTATTAATTAACTTTACATTTCCATCTGGGATATTTCTGCAACACGATTCTATTACATTCATTTTACTTTTGTGAAGCATGTAAATCAATATATAATGCCACTTTTAAAAGTGTGAAATATTTTATTCCTTTGCTATGCTCCAACATAGGTTTACCCAAATGAAAAGAAATTTTTACAATGAAAAAATAATTTAAACAAGGCTTTGTTAGACTTCTAACAATGGCCACAGTTAGATAAACAAGATGTACTTGAAACACTTATTTAAAATAATTTAAATGGGATTATGTTTTCACATTATGAAACAACCAATTTTGGATCTAAGACAGTTGCAAGATTTGAACCATTGTTCAGCATTGATGGTGGTTTATATTATTTTGTGAATAATAAATATTATGAAAACAGTAGATGATAACATAAACCAAAAAAGCCTTGTCATGCCATCACAAGAAGAATCAAATGATTTGCTGCATATTTTAATATTTTTTCTCAATAAATATGGCAATGATCTTTGCCACAAATGCATTTGATATTTATTTACTTTTTATCGATCAATATAACATACACTTACCTTATCTCCGTTGCATACATGTTTTTCGGACACATTAGCTGTTTTTGAAATTTGGTGCTCGTTTCTCAACAAAAGCTGTCATTCCTTCCTTTCGGTCATTCTACAACAAAGAATTTGGTATTCAAATATAATAAGTGATCTTTGATCTATTATTTAAAGTTCAAAATCAATAATAATTACATTTCAGTGAGTCATAACAACAGATTTAAGTTTAATTACTTAATGCTGAAATAAAATATGTAATTTCATGAAGATAGAAAATAATTTGAACAGTTACTTGTCCTGAACCATGAGTACACAAGAAAATTTGAAATTTATGACGCTATATTTACAGCCAACTCATTATAAAACTGAGAGAAAACATTAAAGACAAAACTACTTATGAAAAATAAATTGTTCATTAGAAGGAAAGTATCGTTTGTTGCTCTTTTTGTACTCAGCGGTACACACCTAAACAGCTGCAAAATTATCAATCCATAACAAATGAAGTAAAGTCACCTCTTATTAATTACAACTGCAGTTTTAAAAGTTCAAAATAAGCAGACAGAAAATAGGCATGGACATGTCTTACCCACTAGTATTTGGAATATCCCTATAGACTTTTTACTAGTGGTTAGCTTTGATCTTGGTAGCTATGTATAAATAAGGAGAAGCCATTAGTGTAAATTTTTCTCCCAGATTGATAATTGCAGCCTCTGGCTCCATGTTAAGAATGTTAGAAGAGGTATGTAGATGAAATGTGCCTACATACCATAATAGTTTTTTATTTCATTGTGTTGAAGACTGTTAGCATTGTGAAATGAGATTCCAATCAAATTCTAGTGCCACAATTGTTGTTTATTTTATGTTAGGTTTACAGTAATCTCTGAGTGACAGTGCACCCTTGAAAATAGATTCATATCTGAATTCACAATGTATCTCTCTGTATTAGAGGAATATCAGTTTCTGAACTGTTTATTTGTTATTGCAGACACCCATGCCTTAGAATGATTTTGCTGCACTTTGCAGAATAATTTTAATATTTTTCTTTCTTGTCTAGTTGTCTTGGGTTTTCACAAACTAATCCAGTATGCTCATTTAGCATTAAAAAGTTTTTATTATCTTTTGAGTCGGATTTATTGCTTTACATGCTAGTTTGAATCAGTAACATTGGTAATTTCTGTTGCATCAAACTACCTATAACCAGTGCTTTTTTTTGTTGGGAAAATTGTGGTGATACCCACAAGCAAGATGTCATTCTAGCAACTTCCACAATTTTAGCATGTCCTCTGGTGTACACTTACTGTTTCCAGATCACTTCTTGCTTCTACTGTTGACTCATTCCTCTGCTATTTTTACTGCTGGTGTTTATTTATTAATTCATTTTAGTCCAATATTAGATTGAGCTTGGAGCAGCCATGACTCTACATATTTGTTTTGTTTAAACTGAGTGAGAAGAGGCTCTGCCATCTTGATGAAGTGTGAAAGTTGTTCATACAAGCATGAACGACCTAGATGAAGTAATTAAAAGATTCATTTGGAATAAACCTCTTTCGCATTTACTGGAAGACATGGAAATTGTGCAAAAGTTGTGGACTACTTCCTAATTTTGGCTTCATCAAATATCCAATGCTTTCTCACCAATATTTGCAATTTAAACTCTGGTGTATTCAAGCAAATCAAGGCCATATCCTTGAGCAGATGTTTTCCAACAGCTTCTTTCAGATTTTTATAAAAATCATGATGAACTAAGTACAGGACAGTGACTTTCATTTTTATGAAGCTCATTTCTTTTGAATTTCATTGTCTCCTTACTTGGAAGGGAGATACTGTAGTATGGGCCAGAGTTGTCAGTTCTTCCTTCAAAAATTTAGGTTGTATACGTTGTCCTTCTGTGTGCTTTGCACAAGTCAGTATTTCTCTTTTGTAGACTAGGTCATCCAGGTAAATGAACATTGTGTTGAACAGCTCTTGGAAGGCTGCACTACAATAGTGAGTCATGATACATACAAGTTAGTAGTACTAGAAGGCCAAGAGCAGCAGCAATTACTTCCACAGCATACAATGAATTTACTAGTGACCAATCAAATACAGAGACATTAGATTTATAATGTGGATACAGCATATGCTACCAGCAGACAATAATTTCAAACATTCAATGCCACAATATTTGAAGTAAAAATAATTTCCATGTAGGCTACACATCTCTGACTGGAGTTCACAATAGAGTTTTATGTTGGTTGGTTGCTTTTGGGGAAGGAGACCAGACAGTGAGGTCATCAGTCTCATCGGATTAGGGTAGGATGGGGAAGGAAGTCGGCTGTGCCCTTTGAAAGGAACCATCCCGGCATTTGCCTGGAGCGATTTAGGGAAATCACGGAAAACCTAAATCAGGATGGCCGGACTCGGGATTGAACCATCGTCCTCCCGAATGCGAGTCCAGTGTCTAACAGAGTTTTATGTTCTGGTGGTACAGTCTATAAAGGTTGTTGGCAGACATCATGCATGAAACTGGAAATCCCCTGATATTAAAAAAAAACAAAGCACATATTCTCTCATTTCATAGTCGACGAACAGACTTCTCCCCTTATTACAACAGCATAAGTCGAAAATTTATCCGCTATATTCTCTGTGTTTTTTCTGAAACATTCTGCAACTCCAGCTTCTTTTGAAGTGTGTTGTCCATATAAGTGTTCAATTACAATGTTTGATCCACCTTTAATTTCTGCCGTGAGTCTGACTATTTCAAATACAGAGTCTGCAATAACCCAACTTGATGTTATTGTGTCCTTTACAGCAATAAATACATGATAGCCATTGTATCTAGCTAACCTTCCTATATATATTCCAGTCTGAATTTAAGATTTTGCTACTATTCACTTCCAACTTGGCCAACTTTTATTTTAGTACAAATGGTCTCTGCTAATTTACTTCTTTACCTACTTACATCTTGTTATTTGTCATCTAGTCTCTTAGATATTCCTTTAACCTACATAAAATCCATGTGGATGGTACACATACCCAATTTCACCTGCTAGTGGACTTTAATATGGAGTGTAACCCCCCACCCCCCACCCCTTGGCCTTCTTCTAGCTTGAACTCTGCTGGGATATATCGATATCTTCGGAGGTTAGTATTAGTTTAGGAGCAGGCTGGAATGTACATCGTGAATTGACAGCTGTGAAAGGCCAGCACATTTGGCAGAAATTTCAAGTTTGGCTGTGCAGGCCAAATAAGGGCAATTGGAGTTGGATTAGAGGTATGCTGTGAGTGTAAACAGCTGACCTGTCATGTGACTATTAGTGCAAGACTGTGGCAGTGGATGTCTGTATGTTTGGCTGAGCAGTACTGAGGTGGCAACTGAGACTGGGAACTAAACTGTGTCCTGTAGCTCTCAAATTTGAATTAAGATCTGCTGACTGAATGTGCTAGGGATTCATTCATGACTGTACTTACTGGTGAATGACAGACATGGAGTTTTAGTCACTCTTTAATGATTAACCATTGTGTTCATCAGGAACATTATTGTGTACATTGAATACAGAGGGTGCATAGCCCTTAATGTTGTTGCAATACAATTTTGCTTTCATAATAGGCTCATAATTGTAATGGGTGGTTAGAGTGTGTGCATATGTGTATGGTGTTTACATCAGTTTCAACAGTCAATTTCCACTAGTTTTGCATTGTTTCTTTCATGTGTGTAATTCATCTCATGAGTATCACGCAGTTATGGCATTAATTTCTGAACCTCCAGAACCTTAACTGGCACAATTTATACTTAGACTGCATTTTCTGTGGAGATCTTGAATGAGTAGTTTGGCTGATTGTACATTTGCAGCTATTTATCTGTTGTGGCTACTGCTAGCTCAAAAGGTGAATGTTTCTGTAGCATTTACTATTAGTTAATCTTGTATGTTTAGGGTGGTCCTTAGGTAGGTTTTGAAATAAATTACTAGCTTATTTATGTGACTAAACCATTTTATCTCCAGCGGCTGTGTTTTCATATGCAGGTGCTGTACTAATATTATTATTAAATGTGTTTGCTGTCAATGCCATTAACTGCTTATATTGACACAAGTTTTCCTTCAACTAACTTGTTCATATGCTATTGTACCCCTTTAATTTCAAAGATTGACTTTTTAAATCTTGTGTTGGTGTTGTTATCAACTGAAATCTTACTTACTGTGTCATTAGCAGTAATTTATTACCTTGTGGCTGTAACTGATTCTGTTGTTGCTTTTGATATTGGGTCACTTACTTTTTTTCAAACTTAGAGCTGGCAGTTGGCCGTTACTGTGAATAAGGGGTTACATGACTGAAAATTACCACTAATATCTCTCTGCTTGAAGTAACCAATGTTATGATGCTCATTTAGTTGGTGCCTCCAAAAAATAAAATTTTGAATTGTTCCCATTAAATAGTGTAAATAGATATAAATTTTTGACTGATTGTTTACTTCCTTTTATTAGCAGTTGTTAGGCCATTATTGTTACGTGGCTATGGCACTCACTATTTGAAGTTACTTGCATCACATTTAAACCTCAGTCCTGTTTAGGTTTACATTACATAAGTAAATTTAAGATTTGTTCTAAAGATGGCTATTTGTCCTGAAAGTTCTTTCTTCCGGTTCTGAAATGAGCCACTGGCCATTAAACAATTAACCATTACTTGTGAGATTTTTCTATAACTTGACTATCTTGTAATTGAATTACTTTTTTTTATTTTATTACTGTGATACCTTTGATACAGTTTGGGGGCCCAAAGTAGCAGTGGTGTGGCTGCATTATGCTGACTTGCTTTTCATATTAGCTAGTTTTAAATTTTCCATCTGTATCATTATTGGTCAAGTGTACTTTAATTAATGTTTTAATAAAGGGTGTTAAATTATTTTTTGGATTTAATGTGTCAAATACCCTACCTTTAATCTCACCTGCTTCATACCAGAACTCTCAATGAGGTGTCTGAGTGTCTGTGGAGGAATAGCAGCCCGTTTTTCCTCAAGAGCCAAAACCAGATAAGGTAGTGTTAGTGGATGCTGGGATCTGTAGTATGGTCAGCATTTTAACTCAACTCCAAAGGTGTTCCATTTGGTCAAGGTCGGAACTCTTGACAGACCACTCCATTTCAAAAATGTTATTTTTCACACATCATTACTTCACAAATACTGCTTTATATCAGGCTGTATTGTCATGTTTGTGCAGTCATTGTCTCCATACTGTTTCTATATTGAATACAGTACTCAGTGCTGTAAAATGTTTTCTTATGCTTTTCCATGTATTTTCTGAAGTGTGATAAAGGGACCACAACTTAACCATGAAAAAGTTTCAAGAACTGGCTTTAAATAATGACTCTAGGAATATGCTACAACCCCACACATATCACTTACATAGGGATCATGGGGATGAGAGTAGAGTAATTATTGCATGCACAGAGGCATTCAAACAATCATTATTCCCATGGTCCATATGGCACTGGGACAGGGGGAAACCCTAATAACTAGTACAATGGGATGTACCATCTCACAGTGGTTTGCAGAGCATAGGTGTAGATGTAGATGAAAAACATCCCTGTACTGTAACACCACCTCCTCGTACTTCACTGTTGGCACTACACATGATAGCAGGTAATGATCTTGAGGCATTCATCAAACCCAAACGCTTTCATCAAATTCCTCAAGGGTATAGCATGATTAATTGCTTCAAATCACTTATTTTCTGTCATCCATTGCCCAGTGATGTCATTCTTTACACCATTTCAAGTGCTGCTTAGCACTTACAGAAATGTGTAGCTTATGAGGGCCTACTTGATCACTGTACCTCATTCTTTTCAAGTCTCTTTGCATGGTCACTGTGTTAGTTGGACTGCTGCTAGCACTATGAAACTCACAAGTGATTCCTTTCACAGCACCTTCCACAATGCTGAATGGTCCTTGTTCTTCAGTACGTGATGTCTGCCTTGTCTTGGTTTAGCTTTGGTTGTTCCTTCATGTTTCATTTCACAGTCGCAGTCGACTTAGGCAACTTTAAATTGTTAAAATGTCCCTTATGGATTTGTTGCTAAGATGACTTCCATTGTCTAGTCCACATTCAAAGTCACTTAGCTCTCCTCTCTGACTCATTCAGCTGTTACTGCATCTCTAAAGACAACACAATGCTCACTGCCTCCTTTTATAGTGGTGGATACACCTCTAATGTTATCTAGAGGTCAATTCTGCATTAAATAAGGATGTCTAGATACTTCTGATCAGATAGCATATTCTGATATATGAATAGCCATTTCTTTTGTGTTATATACTCCCAAACTACTGAACAGTGCACTACAATTCTCTGTCCAATCACAGAGATCAAGAAAGCCATATACGAGGTGTGACAATAAAGCAGTGAGACTGAATTTTCTTTGCAATATGTGGCAACCCTGCTGTAGTAGCCACCAGAAAGATCGCGGGAGGCGCACATTGGCACGGCGCGTCACGGACGGTAGTTGCCGCAAGTAGAGTCCCGTCCACCAGAGGGCAAGCGAGAATTCGGACGCGACCTCTGCCGGCATGACAACAACAACTACTCCGGCAGCACGGGCCGTGCCCAGTCAGTTAACATCGGGCATGCCTAGGACACAGTCCCGGTCTACGCTAAGTGCAGTGCGACGTAAACGTGAACAGTGTTACTACACAATTGGCTACGAGTAGGGTCGTTCTTTCGCGTGTTGCGTCGTTGTTCCGGTTTCGCAGCTTCTCCACGGCATGGAGGATTTGGTGCGAGTTTTGGTAGCGCAGCAGACGGAACTCATGGCCACCATGAAACAAGTGCTTCCAGCGTTGCTCTCCACACCGTCTGCTCCGGCACCATTCCCTCCTCCCTTTCCCCCGTATGACGAGACGGCGGAGGATTGGGACGCATATGAACATCGCCTTCAGCAGCATTTCCAGGCGTTTCATGTTTCCGATGCGGAGGTATGTCGTGCTCTCTTCTTGTCTTGGATATCTCCCTCGCTGTATCAAGTTTTGCGGCAGCTAGCGCCGTTGCAGGAACCCTCGTCCTTGTCTTTTGACGCATTGTGTTCATTGCTGTCTTCATATTATCGCCGCCGCACGCATGTTGTGGCGGCTAGGGTCGAGTTCTATCAATGCAAGAAACAGCCCCATCAGTCTTACCGGGCGTGGGCCGCTACCCTGCACAGTCTTTGTCACAAGTGTCATTTTGTCACGGAGCAGTCGCGAGAGTCGTACGCCCACGTTATGGTACGCGATGTCATTGTTCGTTCGGCCCCTGATAGGGAGGTCCGGCAACGGGCCCTGCAGTTAGAAAACCCTTCCCTCGAGGAAGTCCTGTCCATTGCTCAATCGTATGAAGTCTCTCATGCAACAGGTCAACAGCTGGAAGCGTGGTGCGCCGTCGCGGAGGTTCAGGGCGGCGCGGCCGCGTCCACTGTGTCGGGGGTGGATGACATGCGAGCGGTTCAATCCGGCCGTTACGGCCGCTCCCGCATGGCGCGTAAACAGAATTCCGGCCGCCAGCCCCTGTTGCCATCCTGTGCGTTGTGCTATATACATCATGATCGGTCAGAGTGCCCCCAGCATTGGGCCGTTTGTCGCAAATGTAATAGAACAGGTCACATTGCTAAAGTTTGCCGCTCCGCCTCAAAAGAATCGAAGGAAGCAGGTACAGAGGACATAGACGCTGACATTCAGGAAGTTTCATTGGGCCAGGCTCCCGACGCATCGGCACGCAAACTCTTTATCGAGGTGTCGGTTCGGTCGCGCCAGTTACAACTGCAAGTCGATACGGGCGCGGCAGTTTCGTTGTTGAATGCACAAACTTATTCCGACCTTGGATCGCCCCCGTTGGCGCCAGTTTACCGGCGTCTACGTGGTTATGGTAAACAGTTCATTCCCCTACTGGGTCAATTCACTGCCGACGTGACTTACAAATCAGTCACTCGGCCTATTACTTTTATTGTTGTCAGTGATGCGAGCTCCGCTAACCTTTTTGGCCTGTATGCCTTTCAAGCTTTCGGTTTTTCTATCGCTGACACCATACAGTTGGTCTCCGAAGACGTTCCCTATCAATCATTGGAATCTTTGATCTCCGACTTTCCAGATATTTTTGAGGAGGGCCTAGGGCGTGTTTCAGATTTTGAAGCTCACTTAACGTTGAAGGCGTCGGCTCGACCGCGTTTTCTACGTGTGAGGCAGATGCCCTTGGCTCTCCGCCCTCAGGTAAAGGAAGAGCTAGACCAGCTGACAGCCCTAGGGGTCGTTCTTCCCATTTCTTCCAGTGAGTGGGCTTCGCCCCTCGTTATTGTAAGGAAGCCCTCGGGAAAATTACGTCTTTGTGGCGATTTCAAGCCCACCATTAATTCCCAATTGGTGGTGGACACCTATCCTTTGCCTCGTGCTGATGAATTGTTCTCCTCCGTGGCAGGATGCCAATATTTTTCGAAAATCGATCTGTCGGAGGCTTATCATCAGATACCACTTGATGAGGACTCCAAACGGTTGGCGGTCGTCAACACCCCGTTTGGCCTTTACCAATACCAGCGGTTGGCCTTTGGAATATCCAGTGCCTCGGCGATATTCCAGCGTTATCTTGAGCATGTCACGTCGACAATTCCTCATTGTATTAATTACCTGGATGACATAATTGTCACAGGCCGCGGCACGAAGGAACACTTGCACAACCTTCGCACCCTCTTTCTCAAATTCAGGTCTGTGGGCTTGCGTTGCAACCTGGCTAAGTCAACCTTCTTTCAACCATCCATTGAGTATGTGGGCTACACCATCTCTCGGCACGGTATCCAGCCACTAGGAAGTTTGGTCCAAGGTATCGTCAACTTTCCTCGGCCCGCTTCGCTGAAAGAGTTACAAGCTTTTTTTAGGCAAGATAGCCTATTACCACCGGTTCATTCCCAGGGCTTCCACTATAGCCCACCCCCTGTACTGCCTTCTGCACAAGGGTGTTCCTTTTGATTGGTCGCCTGCATGCGAGCGAGGGTTCACCTCGTTGAAGGGCCTCCTCACGTCTGCCCCTTGTTTGGCTACTTTTGATCCCCGTAAGCCGTTGGTCCTGGCTACAGACGCTTCGCAATATGGGGTGGGGGCGGTCCTGGCCCATCGCAACGCAGATGGTTCCAAGCAACCACTGGCGTTTGTGTCTAAAACACTTAGTCCCGCACAGGCCCATTACTCCCAGGTGGAAAAAGAGGCTTTGGCCATCGTCTACGCTGTTACAAAGTTTCACCCTTTCTTGTATGGCACGAAGTTTCAGTTAATCACTGACCATAAGCCGTTAATATCGTTATTTGGCACCGCCTCTCAGATTCCGGATAGGGCGGCCCACAGACTACAGCGCTGGGCCTTGTTCCTCTCTAAGTACCATTATGACATTCATTTTCGCCCTACAGGACAGCATGCCAATGCCGACGCTCTTTCCCGTCTTCCGGTGGGCCTGGATCCTACGTTCGATCGAGAGGAGATTATGTGTTTTCATTTGGATGTGGCGTCCCGCCAAGCGGTTGATGGCTTCCCGATCACTAGTTCTCTAGTCGCCAGGGAAACGGCAGCTGACCCGGTTCTCCGGCAAATAGTTCGCCTCATTCAGCAGGGGTGGTCATCCCGCCCTCCGGGCCGGGCCTCAGACCCTCTTCGTAATTATTTTCTTCTACGGGACCGCCTCTCGGTCTTGGAAGGCGTTCTCCTTGTGGCTACCGATGATACAGCTCCTCACGTGGTTGTTCCTGCAAGTTTACGACGGGAGGTCCTCACGTTATTACATGCGGGGCACTAGGGTATTTCCCGTACTAAAACCTTGGCTCGCAGACATGTGTACTGGCCCGGTATTGACAGAGAAATTGAGCACTTGGTGGCCGCCTGTTCCCAGTGTGCGAGCCAACAAGCATCTCCCAGGGCGGCATTCTCTTCATGGCCACCGGCAACCCAAGCATGGGAACGTGTTCACATCGATTTTGCGGGCCCGTTTCTCAACGGTTTTTGGCTCATTGTCATTGGTGCTTACTCCCGATTCCCATATGTGGTTCGCTGCTCCTCAACCACTTCCGAAGTTGCAATCCAGGCACTAGCAAAAATCTTTTCTGTGGAAGGTCTGCCAATCACCCTGGTCTCGGACAATGGACCGCAGTTTATTTCGCAGACCTTCCAGGATTTTTGTAGGCGCTTCGGTATTCGGCACGTTTGCTCTCCCCCCTTCCATCCACAATCGAATGGGGAAGCTGAGCACATGGTGCGCACATTTAAGACGCAGAAGTATGTGCACGAATTTCCTGCGGAGGAAGCATTGACGTTTTTCTTGACGGCATACCGGACCACACCAATGGGAGACCGCAGCCCCACAGAGCTCCTCCATGGGCGTCAACCTAGGACTCTGCTGCACCTCCTCCGGCCTGGTCCTCGCCAGTCTTCACAAAACGGAGTACCTGGTTTTCCACTGGGTATGTCGGTCTGGGCCCGTGGGTTTGGTCGCAATCCACGTTGGCTACCAGCGGTGGTCCTGTACTGAAATGGCCGCCGGCTCTATACCTTGCAGGCGGGGGACCGGGTGGTACGTCGTCACCAAAATCAGCTACGTCCACATTCGGACACCCACCCTCCGCCCTCTCAGACACCGGCTTCCGCATTGCCGGCACCTGTGTTGGTTTCGCAGGGGACATTGCCTCCTCACCCCGCTGTGCCTCTGCCGCACTGCGATGGTCCTCAGCCTTGGCAGCCTCCAGTAGCTCCAGCACCGGCATCGCCATCGTTCGAGATGCCCCAGCGAGAGCCGGCCCCCCTAGCGGGCCCGGTTTCTCAGGAGGTTGGTTCACCTGTGGTCGTCCCTTCCCCTTCGTCCCCACCCCTGGGTCTTGCCCCTCCCGGGGTGGAACAGGATCTGGAGTTCAACAGCTTGTCGCCCGTTCTGTCCCGGGCACCAGTTGTGGGACGTCGGGGGCCTCTTCGTGTGGGTCACTTCCAGCTGTATTCGAAGGTTCCAGCTCGAGGGTTGGCAGATCGACTCCGGCCATCCAATGGATGTGGAGATCATTGCTCCTGCCCGACGCTCCACCTTCCGATGCAGTGGATCACAGTGGCTTCACCCCCCGAAGGAGGAGGAGTGTAGTAGCCACCAGAAAGATCGCAGGAGGCGCACATTGGCACGGCGCGTCACGGACGGTAGTTGCCGCAAGTAGAGTCCCGTCCACCAGAGGGCACGCGAGAATTCGGACGCGACCTCTGCCGGCATGACAACAACAACAACTCCGGCAGCACGGGCCGTGCCCAGTCAGTTAACATCGGGCATGCCTAGGACACAGTCCCGGTCTACGCTAAGTGCAGTGCGACATAAACGTGAACAGTGTTACTACACCTGCAGGCTTGTGTAGGCACAATATCTTTGACCTTTGTCTATAAGCTGCTTCTAGTCCAAGCGGCACATCGATGCAACTGCTCATTTGTGAGTTGTGCTGCAATAAGTTAACAAGTATTTGTGTCTCTCGTCATGGATATGGAACTGCATAATACTGCACAACGGTATTACTTTTTGCATTAAACTGGGTGAAAACGCGACGAAAACTTATGGTAAGCTTCAGACGGCTTTTGGAGAGGACATTATGTCAAGAGCTCAAGTTTTTCATTGGCATAAAATGTTTAGTGAAGGCAGAATGAATGTTGAAGATGAAGACCGCAGTGGACGGCCATCAACCTCATGGACGGATGTCAGCTTGGCCAGGGTGCGTGAACTCACATGATCTGATCGAAGATTATCCATGAAAATGATTGCAGAAAAATTGAACATCAATCAAGAAACAGTTCATCTAATAATAACTGAAGATCTTGGTATGAGAAAGATTTGTGCAAAAATGGTCCCCAAAAATCTCACACCACAACAACGAGAAACACGGAAAAATGTGGCAGCCGATCTGTTAGAGCAAGTGGAAATCAATCCAAAATTGTTGAGCCATGTTATCACTGGTGATGCAAGTTGTTTTTTTTTTCAGTATGATCAAGGGACAAAATGCCAAAGTTCACAATGTTGCTCAAAGGAATCACTCAGACCAAAAAAAGCTCGCATGTCAAAGTCAAAAGTGAAATGCATGCTTGTGTGCTTCTTTGATTCCAAGGGAATTGTTCATAAAGAGCGGGTGTCTCCTGGACAAACAGTTAACCAATATTACTACAAAGAAATTTTAGAAAGACTTCGTAAAAGAATTCACCAGATATTGCTCCGTACGACTTTTTTCTATTTCCAAGAGACGGCGGTCAAGGGACACCATTTTCAAACAACACAAGATGTCCAAAAAGCTGTGACGAGGGTCTTGGACGATATTACAGAACATGAGTTCCAGAAATGTTACAATCAATGGCAGAAGCACTGGAAAAAGTGTGAGCAATCAGAAGGGAACTACTTTGAAGGAGACAACACTAAACTTGACTAAAAAGGTAAGCAACTTTTTTTTCACATCAGTCTCATTACTTTATTGTCGCACCTCGTATAAGTGCAGTGCAGAGTTGTCTGAGCCTCAGGTTTAAGTCTTCACTTTGGCACCAATTTACAGGGCTGCAACTGGTTCTGGGTATGATGCTGCCTCAGAGATGCTGCCTCAGAGGTGCTACCAAAACTGTACAGAAACTAATACTTGTTGCTGAGGTGACAGTCATTTGAAAAGTTCCTACATTGCCTCCCACAATTATGAGTTCAAAGTGATCAGATGTAGTGCATCAACAGATGCTAATGTCTCAGGGTTTCCAGGGAAGTCCAGAGGCACTAGAGATGTTCAGCTGTTGCCGCCCACTGCAGCAATCCAAAAATTGTTGACTGTGGACTATGCTGGCTGATGATGAACAGGAGTGAATTCATCTTGTTATTGCACAAAATATGCACATTCTCTGTCCGTTTACTACTAGGCAAAACTATACAATAACTGGAAATAATGTACCAATGAATGCAGCCAGAGCCTAATACTAGAAATAAACCACAACTATGACCAAACAAGAAGACTGTTGGTGGCTCTAAGTTACAAAACTGAAATTATGGTCTACTGAGAATCAGAACTATCCATGGCATCTGTTAAATTAGGGGCGAGGGCCATACTACTAAATGCTTTCACGAAACAAAAGTGCATGAGGACTGACTTATTAACCACTATTATTCTCCACATGGTCTGAAAAATAAATTCCCTGTCACAGAACATGAAATAGCCTGCTCACATCTTCCAGATTTGATATTCATGAAATGTTCTCTACAGAGAGAGCTATACTAATTCATATACTGAAATTATATGCGAGTGCAACTCAAACTTTCATAAAGTTTCTTTCACCTCATCCCATCTGCTAGATCATTCAAAGAATAGTTGTAGTCAGGACCAAAGTATGTAGCAATTTATAGTGCTAATGATTGATATAATTTGTTGTGTGTAAATTTGTCTTACTTAATAAAGAGCAAGTTTCTCAAGTTTCCTAAAAGCAGATGACCATAATATCTCTCTTAATTAACTGAACTTACTGTTGCAAATGTTGCATGGAATGTCCTCTTTTCAAAGTGAAGGCCTTCCTGAAGAGTTGTTTCAAGAGCTGAAAAATATCAACATTTTTGTTTACTTGTTACATGTCTCCCTCAAAATTATTTTAAAACTCTATCCAGTTTCTGTTTAAATGAGAATGTATGTAAAGATGATAATGATTTTCATCAGTTACTATTTCAATATGATTACAACTGTGCCTAAATAATAGGAAACATATCTGTATTCTGGTTTTATAAGATCTTCGTATTTCATTTCTCATAATCAAATACTATTTTAATAATGGTCCATTTCATTTTAGTACATTATTATCACACTTCCCAGAAGTGTGTACTTACCAGTGTTTACTGCTTCTTTGCACAGAGACACAATCAAAGGTGAATGTGAAGAGATCTTCTCAGCTAATTTGATGGCTTCACTCATAAGCTGACTGGCAGGGAACACTTTGCTCACAAGTCCTGTAAAAAGTCTCACATTGTGCATTGTGTCCCTGATTCAGTATTTATGATACAAATTATGTCATCTGTAAAAGAGCAGCTGTGCATGTCTCACTTAGGATAATAAATGCACAAAACTATTGAACATACAAATAATGGAAACTCTAGGTTGGAATGCCAACAATATTAGGAAAACGATAGATTGTTACTCACTTTAAAGATGACCCACTGAGTTGCAGACAGGCACAACAAAAAGACTGTTACACATTATAACTTTTGGCAAAAGCCTTCTTTAGCAGAGAAAACACATCCACATCCACACAAGCAACCACACCTCACATACGTGACCACTACCACTGGCACTTTGATGGGAAATACCGGTGAGAGGTGCTTGTGTTTGTGTTCATGTGTGCGTGAGGGGTGCTTGCTTGTGTGAATGTGTGTTTGTTTTCTCTGCTGAAGAAGGCTTTGCTGAAACTTATAATGTGTATTGGCCTTTTTGTTGTGCCTGTCTGCCACTGAATGTGTCATCTTTCCTAATATTGTTAAACATAAACACAAGCTTAACAGTAATTATTCATATGAAAAACAGAGAAACAATTCTCACTCTATCCTTTACATTGTCAAAATGCAAGACATAGGAAAAATATGAAGGAATGGAACAGCTATTCTCTGTCAAAATCAGCACAGCTCATGCAGTTATTTAATTCATGCAGTGAGAAGGACAAGACCAATCTAAAGTCATTGGACACTTGCCACAACATAATCTGCAGAATTTCTTTAATGAACAAAGAAAGTATCAGCTGAATCACAAATTTCAGGCATATAACTGTGGATGAAACTATTAAGGATCTTATATTTAAGACACATGAATTCTGCATTGCAGTGGAATACCAAGTAAGATATTAAAACATCATGCAGGCTTAATTATTATACTAGTTGGTAAAACAAGCTGTACACCATAGTAATTTTCAGTATGCTGTGAGCTTTTTGTATAAAATTTACTTAAACTTATATTTTTTGACCATACATTCGATGTATTACAATTGGTACATGTTGTGTCATTACATATGAGCCTTGACATTTTGATTCTGCTATGACATTTATATAGTGTGCTTTACAATTTAGTTCACATATAGAACATATTACAGGATAATAAATATTTGCTTTTGCAGTGTATTAAGTTCTTGTTTAAAGTTTATGACTAATTCCTTTACATGTAAATTTACATAGGTATTTATTACATATCAAAACTAAATGACAGTTACTTTCATTTTCTTGCTTTGTGTCTATCTTCTTTTTGGATTTACCTTCCAATGATCAGAAAATTCATGTATGGAATAAAATGGATCTTTATGCAATATTTCTCTGACTATGTGCTTGAAGGCTTTAATGCTCATTATTTGGCTGATATTGTTTGAAAGACAAATGAATAGGTCCATCCCCATATATGTTACACATTCCTCATAACAACTTGTCCTATGCTGAGTTGTTTTTAGTTTCCACCAGTTTCTTGTTTCATGTTGGTGCAGTTCCTCATTTTTCTTAAAATGACTAACGTTTTTCTTGGTGTATGCTAGTACTTTATAATGTTTGTTACTGGTAAAACATTTAGCAGTTTGAATTTTGGTCTGCATTTCATCTGACATTTCTCATTGGTCATTATGCCAATAGACCTTTGCTGTATGGTAAGTACCTTCTTTATATTTACTGAGCGTCCCCATGGTTATATTCCATATTACTTAATGGATCAAAGAGTCAAAAGTAAAATATTTTGAGGACTTCAATATTAACAATTTTGGCTAACTCCATTAACATATAGTAGACTGAATTTATTTACTATTTCTGATATGCATGTGCTCTGTCCATGTTAATTTATCATAAAGTCACAAACCTACAAATTTTTCCATGGTACTTGTTCAGATTTGTTCTCATCGATTTTTATAATTTTGTTTATGAAGTCCATAATTTTTTAACTATCAGTTTATTATTTCTAAACTATTTATTTAGTCTACATAAAAGTCTTTCAGCTTCATTGTGGCTCCTTCTAGATTGATCCCTTAGTTAAAGTGTTGGTGTCCTCTGCAAATAGGCTATATTCCTGTTGGATATCATGAGGTAAGTCATTAATATACAATATACTAAAAAATCTCTAGAACACTTCCTTGAAGCTTACTGTTAATGATCTTCCCCACGTCTGAGTAGTGTTGCCTCTCACCCCATAGAATTTTAGCTTTTATAGAAAAATTTTGTGATCATCTAAATCAAAAACTTTTGATAGGTCACTGAATACATCAATTGTTGATTCTTCCATGTCCCTGTAGTACACAGCCAACAAGTTATTGTGTTGCTGAAGCAATGGATTAACCTGTCTGGAATCTCTGTTGGCTTCTGAATAACATATTTTGTGATGTAAAGAAGTTCCTTGATCCATAATACAGAATATGTTTGAAGATTTTTGACATTACTGGTATAATACTAACAGGTCAGTAGTTTTCAGGTTCTATAGAATTGACTTTTTTGTGTAATGGTGGGAACTTAACAATTTTTAAACTCTCAGGATATAGTCCATCCGTGTGAATTCATTAATTCTGTTGATCAATGGTTTAACAATAAATTTAGATGACAGTTGTATTTGAGATATGGTAGATGTTCTGAGTCTTGATGTTTTCTAATTAATCTATTATTCTGCTTACTTCTTCCTCACTTGTTGGAAACAGATATATGGATTTCTTAGTGGACATGAAACATTTATATCATTTGTTCTCGAAATTTGAGATATACTTTGTTAAATATTTGCTTGCATTTACAAACTAACCATTAAATGCTTTGGCTTTGGCTGTAGTTTCTGGGTTTCTCTGTAAAGAATTGCTCCAGCTGATCTCCTTGGGGCTGCTTCTGAACTTATGGTCATTCACATTGTTTTTGGCTTCTTGTCTGAGATGATAATTACCTACCCAATAGCAATTTTCATATATTTTGGGGTTATGGTGTAGATTTTTTTAATTTTTCTTATAGTGCCATAAAAATGTATGCAATTAGTTTTATATTTACTAATGCTGTGTGTCACTTTAAACCTTTCTCTAGTAATAATGATACCCTATGCAATCCAGTTATTTCATCTTTACATCTACTTTTGATGGGAATAGTTCATCAGTATATTCACAATATCTGGTTATGAAGAAACTAAAACTGTTTATTCAGCCTTTGCCATTTTGGATTTCAGTCCAACCTTTATTAGCCAGATTCTGACAGTAGGTATTTATGTTGTTGACATACAGTTTTTGTATTTAATATAGAGTTTCCTAGGCTTCACATTTTGTTCTACAGGGATTACTTATTCTTCCTGATCAGGCAGATAATTTTAGTTGCTGTTGCTATAAAGTTACCTCCTGATTGTTGGTGATAATACAATTCATAACAATACCACTGGCCATAATAATTCTAGTATAGTCATTGGGTATATTGTGCAAATTGTAAGAGATGAGTAGTGAGCAAACATCCTATTTCAGTTTGGATACATTACTATAATCAGTATAATCACCGCAGTATATTATTTTGTAGTTACCTTTGTGACTACTCACCTAATTTAAACAATTTTTTTTCAAAAATTCCTCAGCTCCTGTTACCCTTTCCCAATTCCTGTCCCCTTCAAAGTGTGCTGCTCCCAACTGTCTTCGATATATCATCACATGCCTAGCCTGTCTACCTGCCACCCTTCCCTCCTGCATTCCTAGCCTAGCAAGTACTGTTTCTTTTTGTCTGTGTCTACCAACGACGCAAAACTTCTGCTTTTTGGTAAGACCAAAATTATATAACTTGAATCATGCCATAAACCAGATCTATATCAATTAACTTGGCAATAAATAGTTTAGCAAAAATTGAAAAATAACAAAACTAAAGTTCACATGATTCCAAGACTATAGTGTTGAACTACTCCTTAAACTCAAGTTAATGCTCAAAATAATGATGAAACCTCATGCACTTACGGGCACCATTATTGCCTCTGAACCCTTTGACATCCTTTCACCTACTGTACATCTTTCTCCACTTTTATCACATTTCCTTCCTTCCTTTATTTCTTTATGTTTAACATTGAGAGGTGGAGGTTCAGTCCACTTTTTAAATTTATATTTGTCTACTCTAGTACAATTGCTCCTCTTTTGGGGGCTAGTAAATACAACTATAAGATAAAAAAGAAAAAAAGAGATTCACCATGGAGGAATAATCCAAATGGGATGAAAATCAGCAGATGTGATGCACATGCACACACAAATAAATGATTACGGTATCAGAAAGAATGGATCATTTAATCAAGAAAAAGGGCTTCACAAATCGAGCAACTCAATGACATATTGATCCACCTATGGCCTTTACGCAGCATTGATCTATAGAGTTGCTGGGTGTCTTCCTGAGGGATATGGCACCAAATTCTGTTCATTTGGTGTGTTAGATCATAAAAATACTGAGTGGTTGGAAGCACTGCCCATAATGCTCCAAGCATTCTCAACTGCGGAGAGGTCTGGTGACCTCACTGATGAAGGTAGGGTTTGGGAAGCATGAAAACAAGAAGTAGAAACTCTTGCAATATGCAGATGCATATTGTCTTGCTGAAATGTAAGCCCAGGATAGTTTGTCACGAAGACAATAAAATGGAATGTTGAATATTGTTGACATACCACTGTGCTCTATGGGTTCTGCAGATGACAACCAAAGGGATCTTGCTATGAAATGAAATGGCACCTAAAATCATCACTCGTGGTTTTCAGGCCATATGGTGGGCAACCGTTGTGTTGGTATCCTATCAGGTCCAGGAGGTATCCAAACATGTCTTCTCTGGTCATCAGGGCTCAGTTCGAAGCGGGACTCATCACTGAAGACAATTTTACTCTTGTCAATGAGATTCAAGGCTGAAGATGTATCTGAGATGCTGCACAGCAGTAGAATACCAGTGTGAATGTCAACCACCACATTGCCCATCAGCCAGGAGTGATGACCTGGGGTTACATTTCCTCTCATAGCAGGACCCGATTGGTTGTCATCCACAATACTCTTAAGCATGGCAGTACATCAGTGATATTCTATGCCCTGTTTTGTTGCTTTTCATTGCAAACCATGCTGGGATTACATTTCAGCAAGATAATGATCGCTCCCACACAGTGAGAGCTTCTACTGGTTGTCTTCATGCTTTCCAAATCCTACCTGGGTCAGCAAGTTTGCCATATCTCTCCTCAATTGAGAACTTTTGGAGCATGATGGGCAGTATCCTCCAACTATCTCTGGATTTCAATGATCTAACATGCCAACAGGACAGAATCTGGCACAACATTCCAAGACATCCAACAACTCTATCCATCAATGCCAAGCTGAATAAGTGCTTGCGTAGGGGTCTGAGATGGACCAACATGTTATTGACTTGCTCAATTTGTGAACCTCATCCTCTTGAATTGTTGTTGTTGTGGTCTTTAGTCTTGAGACTGGTTTGATGCAGCTCTCCATGCTACTCTATCCTGTGCAAGCTTCTTCATCTCCCAGTACTTACTGCCACCTATATCCTTCTGAATCTGCTTAGTCTATTCATCTCTTGGTCTCCCTCTACGATTTTTACCCTCCATGCTGCCCTCCAATGCTAAATTTGTGATCCCTTGATGCCTCAGAATGTGTCCTACCAACCGGTCCCTTCTTCTTGTCAAGTTGTGCCACAAACTCCTCTTCTCCCCTATTCTATTCAATACACCCTCATTAGTTATGTGATCTACCCATCTAATCTTCAGCGTTCATCTGTAGCACCACATTTCAAAAGCTTCTATTCTCTTCTTTTCCAAACTATTTATCGTCCATGTTTCACTTCCATACGGGGCTACACTCCATACAAATACTTTCAGAAACGACTTCCTGACACTTAAATCTATACTTGATGTTAACAAATTCCTCTTCTTCAGAAACACTTTCCTTGCCATGTTATATCCTCTCTACTTCGACCATCATCAGTTATTTTGCTCCCCAAATAGCAAAACTCCTTTACTACTTTAAGTGTCTCATTTCCTAATCTAATTCCCTCAGCATCACCCGACCTAATTCGACTACATTCCATTATCCTTGTTTTGCTTTTGTTGATGTTCATCTTATATCCTCCTTTCAAGACACTATCCATTCCGTTCAACTGCTCTTCCAAGCCCTTTGCTGTCTCTGACAGAACTACAATGTCATCGGTGAACCTCAATGTTTTTATTTCTTCTCCATGGATTTTAATCCCTACTCCAAATTTTTCTTTTGTTTCCTTTACTGATTGCTCAATATACAGATTGAATAACATCAGGGAGAGGCTACAACCCTGTCTCACTCCCTTCCCAACCACTGCTTCCCTTTCCTGCCCCTCGACTCTTATAGCTGCCATCTGACTTCTGTACAAATTGTAAATAGCCTTTCGCTCCCTGTATTTTACCCCTGCCACCTTTAGAATTTGAAAGAGAGTATTCCAGTCAACATTGTCAAAAGCTTTCTCTAAGTCCACAAATGCTAGAGACATAGGTTTGCCTTTCCTTAATCTTTCTTCTAAGGTAAGGCGTAAGGTCAGTATTGCCTCACGTGTTCCAACATTCTTGAATTAATCATACATTTTTTCTGAAATTATAATCATATATTTTTCTGTACATGTACATCACATCTACATATTTCTGATCCATTCAGATAATTCCTTCATAGTGCATTTTTTTTCTTTTCTTTTTTTCTTAGAGTGTAGATACTCTTTTATGAATGCATAAGAGAGGGTAAAGACAACAGAATGGCACCTTCTTGTGATTTTAGTTTCTGTCACATTATTATTATGATAAGGTACAACCCAAATGCAAATGAACCTTCTGGTGCTAGATATTTTCAAACAGGAATGGCGACACCATTCTCCAGAATGGAGAGGACAGAAATGATTGTAAATGGGAAATAATTTTTGGAGCAACTCAGGATATACCATATCATTTAACAACATTTGTCATGTGGAAAACTTGATTAGTTAAATTTTTATGCTCATGTAAATCAGTTTATTGTTGTTGACTGATGAAACAGTGCACCAACGTAAAAGTAATAGAAACTCTTAGCTATATTCCTGTTGTTACATAACAATGCTGATGAAACAGCAATACTAAGAAACACATGCAAGAGCACTATTTAGTTTTGTTGCAATAATTATACATCCATTTGTTTCAAATAATAAATTTTTGGTGAGAAATTTACCCATTTTCTCTGCTTCTTCTGCAGAAACTGGAGTTCCAGTTAAGCATATTTCCATAGCTTTTGATTTACCAACGGCTCTTGTTAATCTCTGAGTACCACCAGCTCCAGGTATTGTACCAATTATAATTTCTGGTTGTCCAAAACGAGCTTTATCACCAGCATAAATAATGTCACACATCATTGCCATTTCACATCCTCCACCAAGCTGAAATATTATTTCAATCTGTTTATTTTTTTCTGCGTATGTCCTATAACTACAGTTGTTAAAGAAACATTTGCAATCATTGTAATCTAAACAGAAGGATATAAGATGTTTATCAGTTTGTAAAAGATATAGTATGACATTCTTGATAAGATGTCCATTGAGTTTTTCGTGCACTTTTGATGAAACCCACCAGTGAAAATACAATATTGAGGGTGAAATTTTAATAAAATATTGGAGAGCATAACAAAGTGATATAAACTGATCTCTTCAGTAATTTCTTCGTGCAGCCCTGATAAACTCAATATGACTGATAACCAGGTCTACTCCCTTTATCACCCAACACCGAGTAGACTAATAATTAAATGAAACTCTATGGTTCTGTAGATGTTTTCAAGTCTCAGACATCTATGATGTATATAAACAGACTTAAGCTACTTATGAAAACTTCTACCAAGGCTGGGATTTGAACTCCTGCTCACTAGGCAGATTTGCTAACCACAATGCCACTCTTGATGAAAGCACATATGCCTTGGTTTCAGGCAAGCTGCACCATTTTGTTCAATGCTGAGGTGCTATTCCAATACAGTTGGAGAGCCTCTGCAATGCTGTTTACATTTAGGAGGAGTACTAAGAGGACTGCAGCATGAATGGGAATTTTGATTGAGGAGGTGAGTGTGCTAGGGTAGTCCATGCAGTAGTGCAAAGCCATTGTGCCAGGGTGGCATAGGGATAAGCACATCTGCCTAGTGAACAGGAGACCTGGGTTCAAATCCCAGCCTTGATAAAAATATTCATTCTTCACTTTAGTTTGCATATATGCATTAATAATGTCTAATATATTTAATTTTATTCATGCAAAATTTGAATGGTCAAGTCCTTATATTGCCTCATAAGAAATCTAACATGACATTTATGTATTATGTCATATGCAATTGCTTGTAATAGTGACCTAAGTCATATCAATGATTACTATGCTATAATTACTTATTCAATGTTGAGAATCCAATCTCCTGGTTATTTACAGATCAACTGTTGTAAATATCTGATTTCATTGTGTGAGCTGATCCATAGGATATCACATTGGATAACAAAGTGAAGAGTTCTTATCCCAGCACAAAAATGACAATGATAACAATGATATTTTCTTTTTTCTGGGTAAACTTCAGCTCTCCGCCACTATAAAATTCTGTAGTTTGGAAAGTTTATTCCCAAAGCAAATTCATTAAAAAAAGGAATGAGAGGCACATTTCAAATGTGATAATATTTTTCTTGAATATGATCCAATAAAAGGCCATCCAAAAAATTGCCAGCACAAACAAAAATTCAAACTGGATGATTGACAGTAGAAGCTTTATAAAATAGCTGACTTCATAGGGATGTCCAAAGAAAGGCAGTATATACACTACATTTTACAAAAAGGACTGACTAAACAGATGCACAGTTTGACATTTGTTGAGTGCTGACCAAAGTCAAATGTGGAAAAAATTGCAGCAAAGTTTGGATCATTTTAAAAAGAATCCAACAGAGTTTTTGAACTATTTTGTGATTGTGGATGTGGTGTAGTCCCACTGCACCATGCCACAAATGATATGGCAAGCAAAGCAGCAGGTGGAAGCCAGGGATCCTGCATCAAAAATAAAGTGAAGTCAATTTCATTTGCCAAAAAGTATGTGATCAGTATTTTTTAGGGTGCAGAGGGAATTCTTGTCATTGATCAGCTTGCAAAGCATAAAACAGTAGTTAATGAATAATGCATATGTTTAGTGGCTTAATTGAACGAAAATGTCTAAGAAGAAACCTACACTGAAAAATGGGAGAAAACCAACATTTATTACGATAGTGCACCTGCTAACATAGATCCTTTGGTTGTGAGAAACTGAGGCATTTGAAGTAAATATTATTAGAGCATTTACCCTAGTCTATAGATCTGGCACCTCCCACATCTAAAGAAATTTGCTGGAAAACATTTTGCACCCAGTGAAAAATTTATGGCAGCTGCAGACAAATATTTTACAGATCTTCAAGAATTACTCTTCAGGAGTGAATCTAGTCAATGGAAAGATGGTGGAGGAGTGAATTTACCCAGTAGGGGACTACATTTAAAAAAAAAGGCATTTTTTAATCTAAATTTCCAGGCTTGAGTGACTGTCATAATTTTCACCTCACCATCATAGGAAGGTACTTATTGTTCTCTGTTTCATCTGTCACTGTTGAGCTGCTGGGAACTATTCATTCCATATCCAAATCTGGATTAAAACTAAATTAAGGTGTCAATTGTTTCCAGCATTTTAAGGCAGAACAAGAACAGAACCAAAATTATGAAAAACGTTTGAGTTATGACGTAGTCATTTCTGCTCATCTTTCAAGATTAGAATCAAGTGTAAACATTACTTATACCAACAACATTACAATATATTCCTTACAAATTAGATATATGTGTTAAGGTGTGAAGCATAAACTGCTTTAAGAGAAAGAGACTTTACTAAGTATGACATTATCATCTAAAATTAAAAATGGGGGCTATGATGGTCAGTACACAGCTACTATAAAGACAAACATGGACTTCCAAAACAATGACTCAGAAAAAACTTACCGCATATCCATTTACTGCTGCTATCACAGGTTTGGTACAGTGTGAAATTCTTTTCCACTCCCCAAATAAGCTTCCCCGCATGACAACAGAATATGTTTGGTCCAGCATTTCTTTTATGTCAGCACCTGTTTGAAAGTTCACATAAAATGTTGAGTTGAGAAATAGAAATAATTCTAAAAATATAAAATAACAATTATTTACCTTAACATATATTTCAGACAGTGGAAAATCCAGGAAGGCAGTGTGGTTTCGGTTCTCTGAGACTGCAGACATGTGTGCAACTTGCGTTTGCATGAGTGAGTGTGTGTGTGTGTGTGTGTGTGTGTGTGTGTGTCTACTACTGACAATGGCCTCAATGGACGAAGCTGTAATTGTGTGAATCTTTTTGTTGTGCCTATTGCGACTCAGCAATTCCGCTATATGGTGAGTAGCAACATTCCTTCTTTGGTACTGGTATTGTTAACACATATTTGATCTTTGAAATGGAGTTGTAGGCATCTGGCAATTATCTGTGCTTCTGTATACTACATTAAGTACTATAAGCTACTTTTCAGAAAGAAGATGTGGAAGAAGAGACTTCGTGAGGGACAAATGAATATTAGATGTAGTCTTTACATGTTTGGTTTAGGGCAATAAAAGCAGAAAATACTATAGTAACATTTTTCATTGGTCTTAGGCAAAGATGTAAGAGTATGAGCACAATAGCACTAGTCATAATGTGTTTTTACTATGATTTAGAGAAATTGTCTATGATGGCTGTCTGTCTTTTAATGTATAGTAGTAGTAGTAGTAGTAGTTTATTCATCCAGAGACAATTTACATTGCATGGATTTCGTCAAAAAATACATAGTATATATATACACACATATAGGGTGAACAATCTATACAAAATACAGATGTGCATAGTGGACTACATAACATCAGACCACATTGAAATAGCATGTACAACTTTGATTATTTACATTGATGTATGAGAAAGAATTTTTACATGGAATACACAGTTGACATTTAGATATAACACATACAATTCTAGCACTTTTGTACATATTATTTATTTAGATTATAGCAACAGTCAGATAAAAATTACTATTGGCACAGAGTACATCAAAATAATTGTTTAGTATGAAGCTATTCCAGGTATTCTTTTACACTATAATAGCAGTTGGTCATTAAAAATATGAATACTGCTTCTTTAAATGAAGACAATTTTTTCATTTCTTTTATCTTTACCGGTAGTTTGTTATACAATCTGCTTCCTTGTATGTTTGTTTGTTTCTGCGCCAAAGCCTTGTTAACTCTTTTTATATGAATGTCATTGCACTTTCTTGTGTTGTAAGTATGTAGATCCGAGTTGGATTGGAAATTGTTAATATTTCGTTTTACATTAATTACGCTTTTCTGTATATAGAGGCATGGTAGGGGTAGAATATTCAGCTGTTTAAATAATTGCTTTGAAGGAGTTAGCCTTGAACTGTTGGTAATTATTCTAACAGCTCGTTTTTGTAGAGTGAAGATGGTTTTGAGATTTTTCTTACTATGACCCCAGAATATGAGGCCATAGGTAATAGCAGAATGTATATAAGCAAAGTAAACAGCTGTGCTACATTCCCTACTACATACAGAGCTAATAACGCGTAAAGCAAAGCAAGCAGAGCTTAAATTATGTGAGAGATACAGGATATGGGATTTCCAGTCTAAATTTTCATCTATATGTACACCTAAGAATTTTGTGTTTTTGAAACTCTCACAATTTCCTTATTTTGTATTCTAAGATCTAGATCAGAGTGTGACTTTGCTTTCCTGTAATGGATATAATTAGTTTTAGAGATATTTATGGTTAATTTGTTCACTTCAAACCAATTTTGCAAATATTCTATAACTCTGGTTGCAGATGTTGGCAATACCCGGTTTATGTCAGTTACTACAATGTTTGTGTCATCCGTAAACAGGGTTATATGAGTACCATTTACTGGAATCTTGATATCATTTATGTAAATAAGAAATAGGAGAGGTCCTAGAACACTCCCCTGTGGTACCCTTATTGGCACAGTCTGAATATCCGATCTGTAAACAATACTTTGGTTTTTACTGTTTGTTGTTGCAATTTCTACTACCTGTTTCCTATTATGGAGATATGACTGAAACCACTTTTTAGCTACTCCTCGTATACCGACATATTCTAATTTGTCTACCAGGATATGATGTTGGACAGTATCGAATGCCTTTGAGAGGTCCAAATTTATTCCTATTGTACTGTTGTTCTTATCTACCCCCGTTACAATATTTTCAATGAATTGGGTGATGGCTGACTCTGTACTCATTCCTCTGCGAAAGCCGTGTTGGTTTACAGACAATAGATTGAATTTCTCGAGGTAATTTGTAATTCTGTTTTTCATGACTGTCTCTATTACTTTTGAAAATACCGATAATAAAGCTATTGGTCTATAGTTTCCCACTTCATGTATATTGCCCTTTTTATACAATGGTTTTACTTTTGCAATTTTTAATCGTTGTGGAAAGACACCTTCTGAAAATGATATGTTTATGATGTGTGAGGGTGGGTCTGATATGACACTAGCACATCTCATCATGACTGAGCAAGGTATCTCGTCAATCCCTGAGGACATTTTATTCTTCATTGTTTTTATTATTCGATTAAATTCCAATTTGTTTGTGAGAGGTAACAATAATGAATTAACACTTTGTTCTTCTGGGATTGATGTTCTGCTAATCTTAGAACAATTTTTATGCAGATTGATTGGACTATTTATGAAGTAGTCATTAATGTAATTTGCTAAAGTACGATTTCTGACTAGCACACCTTGATCATCTTTTAAAACAAAGTCCTCTGGATTTCTAATATTTTTGCTTGTGCCAATTTCTTTTTTTACTACATTCCATATAGCTTTTGATTTGTTTGCTGACCCAGCAATTACACTGTCATTGTGCATTGTCTTGGCTTTTTTGATCACCTTCCTGTAAATTTTCTTGTATGTCTTAACATAATCTGTGAAGTGTTCATCTTTGTTATCTTTTTTGAGTTGACTGATATGTTTTAGTGTTTGACTAGATACTCTAATAGCAGGTGTTATCCAGTGGCTTGTGTTCCTAGGCATGACATTGATCTTTGTGAGCTTTTTTGGGAAACACATCTCAAATAGGGACATGAATGTACTAGAAAAAGCATTGAAAGATTCCTCGGTTGTTGTTTGTGCAAAGACATCTTCCCAGGTTTCATTAGCTAACAACTGGATGAAACTATTTACTTTTTCTGTATAGAAGTGCCTTTTGTATCCCCACTTATAATTTACTGCCTTGGGGATAGAGTAATTTATGTATGTTAATAGTGTATTGTGATCCGAAAGACCTAAGTTTACGTTTAGTGGCTCAGTGATACCATTCTCCATATTTGAGAAAATATTGTCTAAAAGAGAAGATGACAGTTCTGTTATTCTGGTGGCATCTGTAAAGAGTGGTTTCATGTGGAAGCTGCTGAGTATACTCAAAAGCTGTCTTTTTTCATCACTTTCAATTAACAGGTTAATATTAAAATCTCCACATAAAAATAATTTCACTTCATTACTATAGAAAGTGGTTAATGCTGCTTCTATTTTTTTGAAGAATATGTTTTTGTCACCCAGTGGAGATCTATATACTGTAATGACAACTAGTTTTTCACTCTTCTCCTCAGTTTTTAACTCTATGGCACATGATTCAAAATGTTTTTCTATATTTAGATGGGCCAATTCTGTTTTCACTTTGAACTGCAGTCCTACTCTAGAGTAATTGCATACCCCACCATTTTTAAAAACACTTCGGCAATAATGTGTTGCTAAATTAAACTTGCTTATATTTATGAGACTTAATTCACTAGCCTTGCACCAGTGTTCAGATAAACAAATACAAGAGACATCAGCAAGATTATTTAAAGCTACTTCTAGATCTAGTACTTTGTTTCTGAGGCACTGAATATTCTGACTCATTATCCTGACTGTTTTGCAAGTATTTTTTCTTTTGTCATTATCTGGTAATGTGCTGCTTTTTCCATAGTATTTGTGACTTATCTGCAAATTTTCTTGCTGATTTGTCACAATCTTTTCCATTTCTTTGTCTGAAGCCATAAAAAATCCTTATTTAATGATGTAGATTTACCTTGTCTTTGACTCCTCCTTAGGCAGTGTTGTGTTGCTGCAACTGTTGTTGATGGTTTTGTTGCTGCTGCTACTGATGTTGTTGGTTCAATTGCTGCTGCTGTTGTTGCTGCTGGTGCTTCTGTGGCCGGAGGTGGTGGTGGTGGTGGTGGTGGTGGTGGTGGTAGTGGTAGTGGATGTGGTGGTGCTGACAGGATTCTTCGTGCTGTTGCTGCCTTTGATTCTTTTATTGGCACTGTTTCTGTTGGTGGTGGATCTGTTGTTGTAGTATCTGTTGGTTTTGCCCTGTAATTACTGACGCCTGTGGTTTCCTTCCTCTTTTCTGCCAGTAACTGTAGTGGAACTGCTACAGTTGTTGACACCATTTCTGCTTCTGTTGCTTGTGCTGCTGCTGTTATTGGTCTTGTTGCTTGAGCTGGTTCAGATGTTGCTGGTTTTGCTGGTGCTGCAGTTGTTACTGAATTTGATCGTGCTGCTGTAGCAATTTGTGGTTCTGCAGGTGCTTTAGTTGTTGTCTCCAAGACAGATTCACTTCCTCCATGGTTGCTTCCAGTAATGTATTGGTAGTTAATTACAATGGCTGGTACTGACTCATAGATACTTTGTTTTTTATATGGTTCTAACGTTTCGTAAATTGCTTTTCACAGAGATGACTTGCCTTTTCTATTCAGGTGCATGCCATGTTTTGTAAAGCTGCATCTATCCAGGAAATCGATTGATAGAAATCTTATGTTTGGGTACACTTTACACGCTGTTTGTATCTGTTTATTTGCTTCCTTAATTTCGGCGCTCACACATGAAGCAGATATGAGGTCATGCCTATGTGGTATACCAATAACAGTTACTTTTTGGTTTTTTATCGAACTGAGGGCACTTTTGAGACTGATAATAGTTTTACTTCTTCCTCGTCCCTGGAGGCTCCCTTCCATTTGGGATTTATGAAACATCACATGCAAATGAATGAAGAAGGAAAACTATTTTCCCTCTTTCTTGAATGTGTCAGATCAGCTCATGCTCTTTAGTAGTAATAGGGAATTAACTATAGCTAATAATAATGTGCATATATGTGAGTGAGAATAGGGGAGGGAGTGGGTGACAAGTAAGAGAATGGGAGATGTGTGGATATGTATGCCCTCTGAGGAACACAAATTCAAAAGAACTACATTATTTCACTCCCTTTTTACATATTCATCAGCTGCTCATTATACAATGAACAGTTGTCTTTACTATTAAACAATGGAAGGGAGTCAAAAGTGAACAAAAAACATCAGTATTTTAACCAAAAAAGCCAAAATTATAAAAACATATAATAATATGTACCAAAATCAAACAACAAAGGAAAATATAAAATATTAGCAAAATCATAAACCAGGATGGCATATAACAATATTATGAAAAGAATAGTTGCTACTCACCATATAGTGGAAATGCCAAGTTGCAGATAGGCACAACAAACAGACTGTCGGAAAATGAGCTTTTGCCCAACACAGCCTTTGTTGAAAATAGAAAACAAACACACACACTCATGCAAATGCAACTGACACACACATGGCCACAGTCTCTGGCAGCTGAAACTGCAGCAAGAATAGACTAGTCTCTTACTACGACATAAGTATTTTTAGGGAATCTGTTTCGAATGTCATGTAAGATTTTTTTGCCTAGAAGCCAATTTGATACATTTATAATCAATAAATTTATACAAGATTCTAAACTGATATTATGTAATCAGTTCACCAACCTCTTACAGCACAGCAGATATTTGTTAGAGGAGTACCCTAAATTTAAGGATGAATAAAAAGTAGCATCATATTTTCCATTTTGCTGTTTTTGATATGAAATAGGCAAATTACTTTTTGTGATTAGCATTAATGAAGCAAACCTTGTCCATTGTAAATAAGAATAAAATATTTGTATTTCATTTATATTCATTAACAACAGAGATAACTATTGTGCTTCATATTGATTCACAGTTACTAACCTGCAGCAAAGGCTTTTTCATTCCCTGTGATGATAATAGCCCCAATTTTATCATCCTTCTCAAATTCAGCAATAGCTTTATCCATTTCCAGTATTAAATCAGTACATAAAGCATTCAGTGCTTTTGGCCTATTCAGCTGGACTAGACCAACATTTTTCTTTTCACCTAAAGTGTCAGTTAATATGTACTGGTATGATGCACCTGAAACAAATGAGAAGAATGTAAATGTTCCACATTTGATTTCATTGCATATTTCAAGCTGATGTAATCTCTTGTTTAATACAACAGAAAACAACATATTCTTTGAAATGTACATAACATTTTCAAAATCTATGGTAGCCAAAGGAGCTTTGAAATAATTTTCTTCACATGTAAATGTGTGTGTGTGTGAGAGAGAGAGAGAGAGAGAGAGAGAGAGAGAAGCTACTTTGGTATGTATCATATATACACATAAAAAAAAAAAAAAAATTCACCACACCAGTTCCCAGAACTCCTGAAGATTGACATTGACTGTGGATATTGTATCAAAGACACAGTCCCTTTGACTGTTCAGAGCTATCACTAAACCCACCCAATGATGTAAACAACCATGCATGAGCATCACCTATTAGATGGAGGGGGTCCGACAGGCAATCAGTTCCAGTCATTCCGCCAGGAAGTACGTACACAGGTCACATTGTCTGTAGTTCAACCATGCCTAGACAGTCAGTCCCGCGGTTCAATTGCATCTGCATTGTTACTTTGTGCAGGAAGGGCTCTCACCAAGGGAAGTGTCCAGGCATCTTGGAGTGAACCAAAGCAATGTTGTTCGGACATGGAGGAGATACAGAGAGAGAGGAACTGTCAATGGCATGCCTCGCTCAGGCCACCCAAGGGCTATTACTTCAGTGGATGACTGCCACCTACAGATTATGACTCAAAAGAACTCTGACAGCAACAGCACCATGTTGAATAATGCTTTTCATCCAGCCACAGGATGTCATGTTATGACTCAAACTGCATGCAATAGGCTGCATGATGTGCAGCTTCACTCCCAATGTCCATGGTGAGGTCCATCTTTGCAACCATGACACCATGCAGCGCAGTACAGATGGGCCCAGCAACATGCCAAATGGTCTGCTCAGGACTGGCATCAAATTCTCTTCAACGATGAGTGTCGCATATGCCTTCAGCCAGACAATTGTCGGAGACGTGTTTGGAGGCAACCTGCTCAGGCTGAACACCTTAGACACACTGTCCAGCGAGTGCAGCAAGATCTACATCTACATCTCCGTAACGCTTTCGTGATTACTAAATGATCCTGTAACAAACCGCACTGCTCTCCGTTGGATCTTCTCTATCTCTTCTATCAACCCCATCTGGTACAGATCCCACACTGCTGAGCAGTACTCAAGCAGTGGGCGAACAAGCGTACTGTAACCTACTTCCTTTGTTTTCGGATTGCATTTCCTTAGGATTCTTCCAATGAATCTCAGTCTGGCGTCTGCTTTACTGACGATCAATTTTATATGATCATTACATTTTAAATCACTCCTAATGCGTACTTCCAGATAATTTATGGAATTAACTGCTTCCAGTTGCTGACCTGCTATTTTGTAGCTAAATGATAAGGGATCTATCTTTCTATGTATTTGCAGCACATTACACTTGTCTACATTGAGATTCAATTGCCATTCCCTGCACTATGCATCAATTCGCTGCAGATCCTCCTGCATTTCAGTACAATTTTCCATTGTTACAACCTCTCGATACACCACAGCATCGTCTGCAAAAAGCCTCAGTGAACTTCTGATGTCATCCACAAGGTCATTTATGTATATTGTGAATAGCAACAGTCCTAAGAACTCCCCTGTGGCACACCTGAAATCACTCTTACTCAGGACTGGCATCAAATTCAAGATCAAGATGGAGGTTCCCTGCTGTTTTTGGGGTGGCATTATGTGGGGCCAACGTACGCCGCTGATGGTTATGGAAGGCGCCGTACCGGTTGTATGATACATGAATGCCATCCTCTGACTGATAGTGCAACTGTATCGGCAACATATTGGTGAGGCATTCATCTTCATGGATGACAATTCACACCCCCATCATGCACATCTTGTGAATGACTTCCTTCAGGATAATGAGATTGCTCGACTAGAGTGGCCAGCATGTTCTCCAGACATGAACCATATCTAATATGCATGGAATAGATTGAAAAGTGCTGTTTATGGACGACATGACCCACCGAGCACTCTGAGGGATCTATACTGAATCACCATTGAGGAGTGGGCAATCTGGACCAACAGTGCCTTGCTGAACTTGTGGATAGTATGCGTTAGTGAATACAGGAATGCATCAATGCAAGAGGACGTGCTAATGGGTATTAGAGATAGCAGTATGTACAGCAATCTGGGCCATCACCTCTGAAGATCTAGCTGTATGGTGGTACAACATGCAATGTGTGGTTTTCATGAGCAATAAAAAGGGTGGAAATTATGTTAATGTTGATCACTATTCCAATTTTCAGTACAGGTTCTGGAACTCTCGGAACTGAGATGATGCAAAACTTTTTTTATGTGTGTATATGGTTATTTTAATGTGTATTTACAATTCATCTCCAAACCCCTCAGGGTGTGCTACTGCTCGTGTTAAGCTCATGACACTGGATCATTGTGGCTCATCTGTGAAGGGTAGAGATGATGTGATATCATCAGCAGGTAGCTATGGGTTGGGGTGGGTTGTTTGGGGAAGGAGACCAGACAGTGAGGTCACTGGTATTAACAGCTCCACTAGATTAGATTAGATTAGATTAATACTAGTTCCATGGATCATGAATACGATATTTCGTAATGATGTGGAACGAGTCGAATTTTCCAATACATGACATAATTAGGATAATTTAACAACATACTTAAGTTAATATAACAACTTTATTTTTTTGTGTTTTTTTGTTTTTCTTTATTTTTTTTTATTTTTTTTTTCTTTTTTTTCTTAATTTATATCTAAAAATTCCTCTATGGAGTAGAAGGAGTTGTCATTCAGAAATTCTTTTAATTTCTTCTTAAATACTAATGCACTGCCCTTTCATACTTGGTGTACACAATACTACCACCATCTGTATATATGCATGTCACTATACCATGACTTTTGTCACCTCAGCCTCTTGGCTTTTGTCTTGAGTTCCTCAGCTGAAGTTTGTTTAGCAGTGTTGTGTTGACCTGGCTGCTTACATTCTGGGTGGCCAATCCTAAATACAGAAAAAACAGTGTGACATCTGGCTAATATGGCACCACACAATTCCTTGATGATGATCACTTATATTGCATCTTGTAGCTTGGGCAGAGTGTCAGCTATCCATATGACCTGATGGCAACATCAACAGTCATTGCATCCTGTGAGCATAATGGATGCAACCCTCAAGAATGTAGGTATCGGCTGTCAATGTAGAGGACTCAGTGTACATCAATGTAGGTAATATGAGGCCAGCTAAAGAGTTCAGAATCCTGTTTCATCTCCTGGAGTGTGTAATGCTACCATTCAATAATTTTTGAAAAATCATAATTTTGAAAAGAACAGGTAATTCAGTTGCTAGTACACATCACCAAGAGACAAAGACATCAAATGGTAAAGTACAATTGAAATAAATTTTTAACTGATTAATATTTTTCTGTGGGAAGTGTAACTGCAATATTTGTCTAGGTACTTTGTATGTATTGTAGTAAACAGAAAACTTTTTGTCCATTCTTATGTTTATTAAATGCAGTTTATGAAAAGAGATCAGTACAACTGATAATGACTAACATAGAGTTACATGGAGTTACAGCAACTGGTGCTACTCACACTCAGAATTGTTGGTCATTACCAACGAACTATAAATAACATACAACAATTACAATATTTCATAGCATTACTATAACAAATGCATAATTCATCTTTTAACTACAAGTTATAAATATTCACAAGTCTTAATACAGAGTTAGGTTTTAAAACACCCCCATGAACGATGGACCTTGCCGTTGGTGGGGAGGCTTGCGTGCCTCAACGATACAGATAGCTGTACCGTAGGTGCAACCACAACAGAGGGGTATCTGTTGAGAGGCCAGACAAACTTGTGGTTCCTGAAGAGGGGCAGCAGCCTTTTCAGTAGTTGCAGGGGCAACAGTCTGGATGATTGACTGATCTGGCCCTGTAACACTAACCAAAACGGCCTTGCTGTTGTGGTACTGCGAACGGCTGAAAGCAAGGGGAAACTACAGCCATAATTTTTCCCGAGGGCATGCAGCTTTACAGTATGATTAAATGATGATGGCATCCTTTGGGTAAAATATTCCGGAGGTAAAATAGTCCCCCATTCAGATCTCCGGCCGGGGACTACTCAAGAGGACGTCATTATCAGGAGAAAGAATATTGGCGTTCTACGGATCGGAGCGGGGAATGTCAGATCCCTTAATCGGGCAGGTAGGTTAGAAAATTTAAAAAGGGAATTGGATAGGCTAAAGTTAGATACAGTGGGAATTAGCAAAGTTCGGTGGCAGGAGGAACAAGACTTTTGGTCAGGTGAATACAGGGTTATAAATACAAAATCAAATAGGGGTAATGCAGGAGTAGGTTTAATAATGAATAAAAAAAATTGGAGTGCAGGTAAGCTACTAAAACAGCATAGTGAACGCATTATTGTGGCCAAGATAGACATGAAGCCCACGCCTGCTACAGTAGTACAAGTTTATATGCCAACTAGCTCTGCAGATGATGAAGAAATTGATGAAATGTATGATGAGATAAAAGAAATTATTCAGGTAGTGAAGGGAGACGAAAATTTAATAGTCATGGGTGACTGGAATTCAACAGTAGGAAAAGGAAGAGAAGGAAACGTAGCAAGTGAATACGGATTGGAGCTAAGAAGTGCAAGAGGAAGCCGCCTGGTAGGATTTTGCACAGAGTATAACTTAATCGTAGCTAACACTTGGTTCAAGAATCATAAAAGAAGGTTGTATACACGGAAGAAGCCTGGAGATACTGACAGATTTCAGATAGATTATACAGGGTGATTCAAAAAGAATACCACAACTTTAAAAATGTGTATTTAATGAAAGAAACATAATATAACCTTCTGTTATACATCATTACAAAGAGTATTTAAAAAGGTTTTTTTTTCACTCAAAAACAAGTTCAGAGATGTTCAAAATGGCCCCCTCCAGACACTCGAGCAATATCAACCCGATACTCTAACTCGTTCCACACTCTCTGTAGCATATCAGGCGTAACAGTTTGGATAGATGCTGTTATTTCTCGTTTCAAATCATCAATGGTGGCTGGGAGAGGTGGCCGTAACATCATATCCTTAACATACCCCCATAAGAAAAAATCGCAGGGGGTAAGATCAGGGCTTCTTGGAGGCCAGTGATGAAGTGCTCTGTCACGGGCTGCCTGGCGGCCGATCCATCGCCTCGGGTAGTTGACGTTCAGGTTTCATAACTAACGTTTTTCGTAGGACTCTCCATACAGTTGATTGTGGAATTTGCAGCTCTCTGCTAGCTCTGCGAGTCGATTTTCCTGGGCTGCGAACAAATGCTTGCTGGATGCGTGCTACATTTTCATCACTCGTTCTCGACCGTCCAGAACTTTTCCCTTTGCACAAACACCCATTCTCTGTAAACTGTTTATACCAACGTTTAATACACAACCTATCAGGAGGTTTAACACCATACTTCGTTCGAAATGCACGCTGAACAACTGTCGTCGATTCACTTCTGCCGTACTCAATAACACAAAAAGCTTTCTGTTGAGCGGTCGCCATCTTAGCATCAACTGACGCTGACGCCTAGTCAACAGCGCCTCAAGCGAACAATTGTACAACTAAATGAAACTTTATAGCTCCCTTAATTCGCTGACAGATAGTGCTTAGCTCTGCCTTTTGTCGTTGCAGAGTTTTAAATTCCTAAAGTTGTGGTATTCTTTTTGAATCACCCTGTATAATGGTAAGACAGAGATTTAGGAACCAGATTTTAAATTGTAAGACATTTCCAGAGGCAGATGTGGACTCTGGCCACAATCTATTGGTTATGAACTGTAGATTAAAACTGAAGAAACTGCAAAAAGGTGGGAATTTAAGGAGATGGGACCTGGATAAACTGAAAGAACCAGAGGTTGTACAGAGTTTCAGGGAGAGCATAAAGGAACAATTGACAGGAATGGGGGAAAGAAATACAGTAGAAGAAGAATGGGTAGCTTTGAGGAATGAAATAGTGAAGGCAGCGGAGGATCAAGTAAGTATAAAGACGAGGGCTAGTAGAAATCCTTGGCTAACAGAAGAGATACTGAATTTAATTGATGAAAGGAGAAAATACAAAAATGCAGTAAGTGAAGCGGGCCAAAAGGAATACAAACTTCTTAAAAATGAGATCAGCAGGAAGTGCAAAATGGCTAAGCAGGGATGGCTAGAGGATAAATGTAAGGATGTAGAGGCTTATCTCATGAGGGGTAAGATAGATACTGCCTACAGGAAAATTAGAGAAACCTTTGGAGAAAAGAGAATCACTTGCATGAATATCAAGAGCTCAGATGGAAACCCAGTTCTAAGCAAAGAAGGGAAAGCAGAAAGGTGGAAGGAGTATATAGAGGGTCTATACAAGGGCGATGTACTTGAGGACAATATTATGGAAATGGACGAGGAGGTAGATGAAGATGAAATGGGAGATATGATACTGCGTGAAGAGTTTGACAGAGCACTGAAAGACCCAAGTCAAAACAAGGCCCTGGGAGTAGACAACATTCCATTAGAACTACTGGTAGCCTTGTGAGAGCCAGTCCTGACAAAAATCTACCATCTGGTGAGCAAGATGTATGAGACAGGCAAAATTCCCTCAGACTTCAAGAAGAATATAATAATTCCAATCCCAAAGAAAGCAGGTGTTGACAGATGTGAAAATTACCGAACTATCAGTTTAATAAGTCACAGCAGCAAAATACTAACGTGAATTCTTTACAGACGAATGGAAAAACTGGTAGAAGCCGACCTCGGGGAAGATCAGTTTGAATTCCGTAGAAATATTGGAACACGTGAGGCAATACTGACCCTACGACTTATGTTAGAAGCTCGATTAAGGAAAAGCAAACCTACATTTCTAGCATTTGTAGACTTAGAGAAAGCTTTTGACAATGTTGACTGGAATACTCTCTTTCAAATTCTGAAGGTGGCAGGGGTAAAATACAGGGAGCAAAATGCTATCTACAATTTGTACAGAATCCAGACGACACGAATGGGAAGCAGTGGGTGGGAAGGGAGTGAGACAGGGTTGTAGACTCTCCCCGATGCTATTCAATCTGTATGTTGAGCAAGCAGTGAAGGAAACAAAAGAAAAATTCGGAGTAGGTATTAAAATCCATGGAGAAGAAATAAAAACTTTGAGGTTCGCCGATGACATTGTAATTCTGGCAGAGACAGCAAAGGACTTGGAAGAGCAATTGAACGGAATGGACAGTGTCTTGAAAGGAGGGTATAAGATGAACATCAACAAAAGCAAAACGAGGATAATGGAATGTAGTCGAATTAAGTCGGGTGCTGCTGAGGGAATTAGATTAGGAAATGAGACACTTAAAGTAGTAAAGGAGTTTTGCTATTTGAGGAGCAAAATAACTGATGATGGTCTAAGTAGAGAGGATATAAAAAGTAGACTGGCAGTGGCAAGGAAAGCGTTTCTAAAGATGAGAAATTTGTTATTATCGAGTATAGATTTAAGTGTCAGGAAGTCGTTTCTGAAAGTATTTGTATGGAGTGTGGCCATGTATGGAAGTGAAACTTGGACAATAAATAGTTTAGACAAGAAGAGAATAGAAGCTTTTGAAATGTGGTGCTACAGAAGAATGCTGAAGATTAGATGGGTAGATCACATAACTAATGGTGAGGTATTGAATAGAATTGGGGAAAAGAGGAGTTTGTGGGACAACTTGACCAGAAGAAGGGATCGGTTAGTAGGACATGTACTGAGGCATCAAGGGATCACCAATTTAGTATTGGAGGGCAGTGTGGAGGGTAAAAATCATGGAGGGAGACCAAGAGATGAACAGACTAAGCAGATTCAGAAGGATGTAGGCTGCAGTAGGTACTGGGAGATGAAGCAGCTTGCACAGGATAGAGTAGCATGGAGAGCTGCATCAAACCAGTCTCAGGACTGAAGACCACAACAACAACAACAACAGGTTTTAAAAAATGAAATAATAGTTTTTACGTTACTGGAAATTAGGTAAAAATAAATTTCAAATATGAAAATTACTGAAATTGTTTTTGTAAACAGTTATGCCAAATTAATTTTAATTTACATTTTAATTACATTATTAGTTTTGGTAAGGTACTAATATTATCACTAAATCTCATACTAATGCTGAGCAGGTTAGTGCTTTGAGATATTTGATAAATGCTTCATACATTTTTCTAAGCAAGTTATAGGTTATGTTGTGTTCTCAGTTGTTCCAAACAGTAATTTTCTGTAAAATAATAATATTATTGGATGCAGCAGTATACTTTTTAAGCATAATAACATTTGTAACCTGATAAAACATTGAAATTATGAATGATAAATAGTTATCATTAATTTCAAATATTGCCATTCCTGTGACCTATGTATCAGGTTGTTCATTAATGTAAGGGACGGTATTGTGCACTAATCTGACATATAAATGCCTCACACATCTGCATCTTGAAAATCAAGGTGTGCCATTTGATGATGGATGGAACAGAATTAATATTCTCTAGTCAATAAAAGTATGTGAATGCACAAACCTGTAAATCTGGCCATGAGTCAGAAACTTTTACCCAATGTGTGTGTGGGTTTTTGAGTAGGATGTGTTGGACATTTGACAAGTGACTTATCTTACAATGGTCTTATTCATTACTGCTAAATAGACTTATTTATTTGCAGTTATTAGCAAGTTATTACGAGGTGCATTCAAGTTCTAAGGCCTCCGATTTTTTTTCTCCGGACTGGAAAGAGATAGAAACATGCGCATTGTTTTAAAATGAGGCCGCGTTCATTGTCAATACATCCCAGAGATGGCAGCACTGTACGGCAGATGGAATTTTACCACCAGCGGCGAGAATGAGAACTGTTTTAATTACTTAAAATGGCGATGTTTTCCTTACTTGAACAGCGTGCAATCATTCGTTTTCTGAATTTGCGTGGTGTGAAACCAATTGAAATTTATCGACAGTTGAAGGAGACATGTGGTGATGGAGTTATGGATGTGTGGAAAGTGCGTTCGTGGGTGTGACAGTTTAATGAAGGCAGAACATTGTGTGACAACAAACCGAAACTACCTCGGGCTCGCACAAGCCGGTCTGACGACATGATTGAGAAAGTGGAGAGAATTGTTTTGGGGGATCGCCGAATGACTGTTGAACAGATCGCCTTCAGAGTTGGCATTTCTGTGGGTTCTGTGCACACAATCCTGCATGATGACCTGAAAATGCGAAAAGTGTCATCCAGGTGGGTGCCACAAATGCTGACGGATGACCACATGGCCGCCCGTGTGGCATGTTGCCAAGCAATGTTGACGCGCAACGACAGCATGAATGGGACTTTCTTTTCATCGGTTGTGACAATGGGTGAGACGTGGATGCCATTTTTCAATCCAGAAACAAAGCGCCAGTCAGCTCAATGGAAGCGCACAGACTCATCGCCACCAAAAAAATTTCGGGTAACCGCCAGTGCTGAAAAAATGATGGTGTCCATGTTCTGGGACAGCGAGGGCGTAATCCTTACCCATTGCGTTCCAAAGGGCACTACAGTAACAGGTGCATCCTACAAAAATGTTTTGAAGAACAAATTCCTTCCTGCACTGCAACAAAAACGTCCGGGAAGGGCTGCGCGTGTGCTGTATCACCAAGACAACGCACCCGCACATCGAGCTAACGTTACGCAACAGTTTTTTCGTGATAACAACTTTGAAGTGATTCCTCATGCTCCCTACTCACCTGACCTGGCTCCTAGTGACTTTTGGCTTTTTCCAACAATGAAAGGCACTCTCTGTGGCCGCACATTCACCAGCCGTGCTGCTATTGCCTCAGCGATTTTCCAGTGGTCAAAACAGACTCCTAAAGAAGCCTTCGCCGCTGCCATGAAATCATGGCGTCAGCGTTGTGAAAAATGTGTATGTCTGCAGGGTGATTACGTCGAGAAGTAACGCCACTTTCATCGATTTTGGGTGAGTACTTAATTAGAAAAAAAATCGGAGGCCTTAGAACTTGAATGCACCTCGAAGTTTCTCCATGTCAAGATGATGCTCATTCCACAACTGTTGTTCAATTAATGAAAAGTCATTCCAGTTGCTATTTTAGAGCTTTATTAAGTTCATATGACACATTATCATGTGTATCTGAAACAGTTTCAGATAGACTTGATAATGGCCTAATATAAAGGCTGAATCTGGTCATGTGCCCTTTATAAACTTCTAAAAAGCAGATGGAGCGGCTTTTTATTAATTATTTACAAGTCTTTTGGTCTGTGACTTTCTCCAGCACCCCTTAGGAGATTAGTAAAAGCCCAGACCAGAGAATTATGGGGATGATAACCTAGTCACTTTTGCCTGACAAGATTGCCTTGATAAATCTTTGAAAATGACGGAGGGAGAAGTTCTTCTGGCCTGGATGCCTTGGGTGGAGCTTGTAAGGCCAGTCTGCTCTCATACAGTTATAAATAGACTATAGGCTGTAGTCCCATGCTGTTTTGTCTGTCAGGTTTTAGTCATTTAATGGAATGTTAACGAGAGCTGGAGGAGGCTGATTCTCTAATTCACAACAGAGGCTGAATGAGGAGTCAAAATTGTCATAAATCTCACTGGAAGGTGAGATTAGGCATCAACATGGGATGTGGAGTCAAAACCCATTCTGCAACATTACAGTAACTCAGTGCCAACACCTGACACTGTTGTCACTGTTTATGTAGACATCTATAAAAGTAAACAAAATGTATTTGTGCTTTGTAACAAGATGTAAGGAAAACACTTAGAGGTAGTCTGGAAAATTATGGGCACTATAAATATGTTGTTGTGATGATTCTTACTCTGCTTAGGAACTATTATTTTGACCTTCAGATATGAGCTTTGTTTTGATCCATGTGCTGCATAGTGCAATGTCACTGCACAGAGGCCATATGTTGATACAACTGTTTGGGTAACCTTGTGTGATGTCTTTGAGGCAATGTTTCAACTGACTGAAGTCCTTTTCACACTATACAGTACAAACAAATTATGCACTAACTTTACAGAACTCATTGAGAAGCTCTGTGTTTGTGACGTCATCCAGGAGCAATTTCAGATAACAGTACATCTTCCTGAGCAGAGATTGTAATCTAATGATGTTGCAAACTATCAGGAGATACTGGATGGCTTTCAGATAAGAAGCTGCTGGTCATACCTTCCTCTCACTGAGTAAATTTACCACATAGTCAGTTTCTGGTTGAATGAGCAGACACTTCTATAGACTTGCAACATAGGCCTGTCTGTTGCAAGTACTGGCAATTTGTGCCACTGTATCACATAAATTCATGTTACAGATGATTGAAATGATTGTATACGTCCCCTTCCACCCACCCCTTCAGCCCTATTTTAAAAATACAGTGGAAGTAACAACTGAAACCACCATCATAATGAACATAATCAGGTCAGTCGCAGTTGTTCACATGCATGGTTTCAGTTGTAATTTCCTTTGGATTTGCAAAGTAGGATATCATATACCATGGTTCTCATCAATTAAAAAGTGAATTTGTATTGTCCTACAGCACAAATTGATGGTGCATAAGACTGACATTTATGTCGAAATTCCATTAACACTTAATAAAGAAAGACATATTGTACTGACTGTGGGCATTTTATCAAGAGGCAACTCATGCAATGGTAAAGGCATATAGAAGCTATAGCAGAGATGACTGAAAAACAATTTCCTCACAAGCCAGTTTAAATGAGAGTCTATAATGTTGATATGATCTAAATGGGGTCTTCATCACCACTGATTTTTGGGATTTGTCAATAGGAATTGGAAAATTTGCTTCTGTAAGATCTGTCTTTGAAAAACAAAGACTACCTGTCAGGTAACTTTTCTCGACATGTTGACAAGCATTTATTGATGACAGAGTAACAATGACTGATTTCAAGAAGCCGTCATGGATTAACAAGTAGCGTTTGGACTCATGAACCACAATGATGGAGCCTTCATAAGTGCCAAGTGCCGAACTACTGTTTTGAATTGGAATGCTGCATGCCAGCCTTGTGTAGTCCAAGAATGATGCTATCTCACTACATTATGGCAATGTTGACACAAGGCAGCCATGATGAAAATGTTTCGCCACCAAGACTAGGTCTGGGCTAAACACAACACTGGCATTTCTGGTGAACTAGGTAGCAGACTCTAGCAGAATATTGTGGGTCAGAGCAGTGAAACAGGGTCATGTTCATTATGTGACAAAAGAAAGGCTAAGGTGAGCATGGAAGAAATAGAACTACTGACGCCTTCATAATAGCTAGCCCTACACAGTCATGACAAATGATGTTGGTAAAAATTAGCCACTAATTGGCTCTTGGCTCCATGAATACCCAGCATTTTAGATTGTAAGGCAATTGGTCAGACGGATCGAAGGCATACATTACATTTGCACTCAATTCCATGACTGCAATGAAGTGATGTCTTGCACAAGTCTGTTGCAGATTCCAGCATGCTACAGACAACAACAGCTGCTAATGGGAGAAATGGATACCTCACCATAATCATCAGTTGCACAGTTCAACACCACAGTCTGCCTCTGTCATAGATGAGAGGATCTAGAGGTTTTTTGTGCCCATCCGGATCAGGACACAAGTATTCCTGACATTCTGATGAACTGGATAGGGTCTGTTTGGATGGTATGCCAATATCGTCAAACTCCATGACTACAAGGCAACCCTCATCACAGTATGATGGATTAGAAAGAAGGGTGGTGAGTGGGAGGGGACAGAGCACGTCCCAAGTCACCATGTGTAAGTTCAATACATGTGACACTGCCACAGCGTCAAGGTACAGCTGGTGCCAGGGTCACCGCAAGCAGCAAACCACCAGTGGAGCAGCTGGCTGGAATGAAATGTGTGTGGTGTCAGCTGTCTTGAACGGGCTGAAGGCCACTTATGGAACAATTCCTCTGCAGGCATTGACAGATGATGCTAAGACGCTACCTGTATTTTTATGGAAATAAATAACTAATTCTGAATCTTCTTTCACTGCACGTACCACCGACCACAGGTCACTACCATCCTTCCAAGGATTATGCCCTCCCAATAGTTACCTCTTGCAAAAGTGGTGTCAGAAGTGCTCATGCTTCTGACACTTGCAGTATCTATATCAGAAGGCCCTACAATGTGTTTTGTACAGAGCCACACTAGCAGTTACAACAATTGTGGAACAAGTCACCGAAAAGCTTTGTTTCTCACACAAGTATGTTATGGAGATGATCATGTCCAGAATAAGACACAGTGAGTTCAGAGTTACTTGTTGCAGAACCTAATATCTCAGTTTAAGAGTAATTATAGTAAAGTGTATTTTTTTCAGGTCGATTGAGAAATTTGTAATTTGTCTAGGCACAGAGCACCTTGAGATAGGTTTACTCCTGTAATATATTCCACTTACAGTATGGTCATGGAAAAGAGAGCTTTATTAAGTGTCATAAGATGAAGTAATAAGTAAATTTTGATATTCATTATAGTGTATATTGTTTGCAGTGTATAAGGCTTACTGTGATAGAAAAGGGAACTGCACAAATATGGCACAAATGGAAGCATCTACTACAGTAGACATGGTACCAGCTCTGACAGAACAGGTTAAATCATTAAAAGGACAGAATGAGCAAACAGCACAACAGCTATTTAGTCAAATGGAAAATTCTATACAATCAGGTCCTAGTGAAGTTAAATCAATACTGGCGGTACCTTCCCCATCAATGTATCCTGTAGAAGCTAGTCTTATTTCCCTTTCTTCTGGCAAAACATCAGGGGATGTCACTATTTTTATCCAGAACATGTTATCTGCAGCCAGCTTGTGCAACTGATCTGAACAAACATGACTGCAGATGGCCAAATTGTACTTGTTGGGTGAGATTAAGATGTACATCACATACTGTGAGGTTTTGAGTAAAGTACCAACATTTACAGAGTTACTAAATGGCTTAAAGCATTGGTTCAGAAAACAAAATAGTGCTTGTTTCTTTCAAGAAAAGTTAAGTAATTTGAGAGAATTGCCAAATGAGACTGTCAAAGCATTTTTGGACAGGATACACAAGATGAATGCCAAAACTTATGAATTGACTAACAAACCAGAGGCTGATGTAGTTTTATTGAGAGAGGCTGAGGACAGTGTTCTGGATGTGCTCCTAAAAGGGTTTCTCCAGAATTTTCTCAAAGAGTGAGAATGGATCATCCACAAGATGTAGCAACTGTGCTGCAAGTAGCCAATTGTCTGCAAGAGATGGATATTGCTACTAAGTCTCAGAATGATCAGATAATGATTGTGTCAAACAAAGAATGTTATTACTGTGGAAGAAAGGATCATTTTAAAGCACTGTGTCACCAACCACAAAGTTTTAATTGTCAACAAATTGGTCATAAGGCACAGGAGTGTAGGTCAAAGGAACAGGGTAACTATAATGAGAAAAAGAAATAGTTAAATGACAATGGGAACCTTTCTTCTGTTGAGAAGCATTGCCATTAAATAGAAGTGCATTCAGTATGGACACAGAAAATGGATTGTTCATTGATGTCTTCCTTGAAAGGGAAACAATATGAATTTTTGGTAGTTGCAGGGGCACACATCTCAGTTACCAGTCTGGACGCTATGGATAAGAGCAGACTACAAGAGTCAAGGTATAGGTTGTGCACAATAGGCAGCAATGCAGTTGATTCAATCAGGACAACAGGGCTCAGGATTAAAAGAGGAAACACACGGTTTCATGAGCAAATGGAAGTGTTGCCAACTGTGGGACAAGGTGTCACTGCGATACCTGGGTTATATTTTCTGGCTAGGCATCATGCTACAATAAACCTTTGGCAATGGACAATTGAACTCAATGGAAAATTATTTCCATTGGGTGCAACAGTTGCAGATGTTTCTATATCACACGATGCACCTACTGCAAAGGTGTCATCAAATAAACCGTGTACAAATGCATTAAAAATTGTTTTGAATGACAGAGTACCAACAGGTACAGGAAAACTAATCTGGGTACCAGTAGATAGTAACATTTCACAGAATGCAGTGTGTTTGGTGGAGCCACTAACGAGTAATAATATGTTGGATGAGTAACATTGTCTTGTGTGTAGGTGTATAATGTGTACAAATGATGTTAATGGTCAGGTTATAGTACCAATAAGCTGGGATAATTTTGGGCAAGATGAAGTGAGTCTTCTAAAGGGATTACTGATGGCCATGTTAGATGTTCTTGAAGATGAGGATATTGAGGATTCTAGGGCACAAGATAGAACAGAGTGAACTGTTGTCATATCTGCACTGCGAGAAAAAGTTAAACACCTTCAGTGTGAAGACAGGTTATAAATGGAATCAGTGTTAATACATTGTAAGGATTTGTTCAGTTCACAATGAGTGTCACCTGCTACACCAATCACACAGAATACCAACAGACAGCCATCTGCCAGTATTTAGAAAACAGTATTGGCTACCTAAGCATTTACAGCCTTTAGTAGAGGAAATGGTGTATCAGCAGTTACCAGATGGGATTATAGAACACAGTAATAGTCCAAGTCAGTGAGTATCAAGATTGTGGGTTAGAACTCACCTGATGGAACAAAGAAATATTGGTTTTGTTGTGACTGCAGGTTCTTAAATGAAAAAACAGTAACAGATGGGTACCCAATCCCTAATGTTACTGACACATTAGACAATTTGGGTCATTGCAAGTTCTTTTCAACTCTAGATTTAAGAAGTGGTTATCATCAAATTGAGGTACACCCTGAGATTAGGCCTAAAACAGCATTTACCATGACTTCTGGTCGCTACCATACTGTATGCCTTTGGGCTGAAAAATGCACCACCTACATTTCAACACTTATTTGATGGAGTCCTCAGAGAATTAAAACAAAAAAATGCATGGTGTATCTCAACAATATAATTATATTTGCAAAAATCCTGGAAGAGAATGTTCAGCATATTTGACAGGTTGAGAAAGGCTTGACTTACACTTAACATTGATAAGTGTCACTTTGCACAACCACAAATAATCTGCCTGGGGCATATAATTAGCCAAGATGGAGTAAGGACATATCCACACTTTTACAGCAGTGGTGTATGACTTTCTGATCCCTCAGACAGTTAAACTATCACAATCTTTCCTTGGATTAGCAAACTGCTATAGAAAATTTGTGAAGAGGTTTGCTGAACTGGCACAACGACTAACAAAATTGTAGCAGTAAGGTATTATGTTTAGCTGGACACCTGAATGTCAGACAGCATTTCAAAATTTAAAAGACATTAACTTCAGATCCAGTGTTGATTTTTCCATGTTTCACAAAAGAATTCATATTTTCATGTGATGCAAATGGTACAGCTCGGGGAGCAGTTTTAGGGCAAATCATTGATGGGAAAGAACACTCAGTTGGATACGCATCTCGTCAGCTTACTGAGGCTGAAAAAAATTATTCTACCACTTAAAAGGAGATGTTAACATTAATATACAATATTTCTTATTTCAGATGTTATCTATATGGACATAAGTTCACAGTGATTACTGATCACACAACTTTAAAAAGCGCCTTCAAATGTCTTAAAAGTTGGTCTTTAAGTGAATTTCAATACAATGTGATTCACAGATCGGGTGTTAAACACACAAATGAAGACACACTTAGTAGGCAGACTGGGCCATTGCAAGTCTCTGGATTTGATCTAAAAGATCTGAAGAAAGCAGAATCACAAACAGCCACAGTTTGTCATACAAGATGGAGTTTTGTGTAGATCAACCAAGGGTGGACCATGTGCTGTAGTTCCAGCAGCTTTGCACACAGGATGTGCAGCACAGAATGTGACAAACAATACATGACACAGTACAATAATGCATTTTCAGCCTAGAGTGACGTAAACACCTATAACAAAGAGAACGGCACTTATCAGATCAAAGAAAAATAAGCAACCCATTCAAACCAGACGAAGCACACCTGACGCATAGCAATGGCTACCTGGTAAAGCTTAACTACTAAGCTTACGACTCGAACCAAACTACTGTAGCTGTATCGTCATTTATTCTACCTAAATTGTGTCTCATATTACAATAGACCAACTTTGTTTAGATTTGGAGGTGCGGCCTAAAACTTTTCTCTCCCCTTGAATTTCGAGTCTCAAATTTCAGGTGCGGCTTAGATTCGGGAAATTTTTTTTTCCTTGATTTCGAGTCTCATTTTTCAGGTGCGGCTTAGATTCGAGTGCGGCTTAGATTCGAGTAAATACGGTATCATTTTGCATTTCAGGCAGGGGACACATTCCTGGGTCAATGAAGGGCTTTCTGCATGCCAAATCATTGCGTCTCCAGTGTCAAAATAGTGTGGATGACTTAATCCATGCAAAGACTCAAATTTGCAATTACATAGCGAACAGATGTGTTTGGCTGCAGCTGACCTGTGGCTTTGTCATTGTTCCATGCTAAATCAGCACCCTGCCATGGTACATACTACATTTGAAGACCATCATGCCACACAATAGGTCCTTGTTCTGTGTTGTTGCCAGATCATTGAATTCTGTTGGCTGAGATATGATGCTAACTCTGGATGGAGCTGCACTATCAATGGCATCAAGTGATTTAGTTGGTGATATTCCCTCTGTTTTAGGCCATGACACTCGCAATGTGCAATGTATTCTAAAATTCCTTAGAGGAATAAAACTTATCCTTAAACTCTAAGGGAGGCAAATATAGTACATTTCAAAACTGGTTGTAACTATCTAAGCAGTATGGTTTGTATGTTTTAGCTATATTCATTTTTTATTTGAAACACTTTTGTGCTGTTAAAATGACTTAATCCTTTTGTTATACTTTACCTTTCTTTGTGATTTTCTGCTGCTTAACTAAGCAAGTTTTATTAATGTTGAATTCCAAGATAAAGATCTTGGTACTGTGTTGTCAGCCTTGCCCAAACTGCTGTTGACTGTTAGCTCCCTTTGGCAAAATCAGCTGTTGCTGTAAAGTGAAGCTATGGGCAATGTTCAACTAGCAACATGCTCCCAAATGCAGTAAGCAAGCAGATGCTGCTAATACCGTCAGGCTGCCTCCTTGCAAGATAATTTCTTTGTTTAGATTGTCTATTTGGATACATCTACGCTACATGCAGTCTCTTCCTTTCTGTCATCTCGAATAGTGTATTCCCCACATAAAGTTTATTTTTTTGATCTGTTGTGCAAAGAGTTTATTAAGCACATGCTAGTATTATTCTCTGAGAAACCTTAAATTGCATTCAGATGACTTGAATACTTCTGTCTGTGTGATGTGTAGCGTTTTTCTGGCTCTTTGTCAAACATTGCATCTGCTTTTTTTCATCTGCTTGCACTAAGTACATTAATTTAAAAGTATGTTATGGAGTCTCATATTTTAAAGGTCATTCAGCTCCCATCTGATTATGAGCCTATGAATATCATGTACCAACAGAGCAAGTAACATAAGTCTGCTTTATATAAACTAGTTGCCCCTTAACATAAATTCACTCTGTTTTATTCAACGATGATACTTCCGCCACTGTTGAAAGCAATGACACACAACAAATTCCCTCAACTGTCAAAAATCCGTGAAGCAGTTTAGAAAACTGATGCCAACTAAATTAATTGAAACTCAATATTGGAAAGATGTATTTACTGCAGTTTAAAAACAAAAACCATAAGATAATTAAAACCCACATTAATCATAGCAACCCAGAACTGACAGAAGCAGACTGTCCTTCATTTTTAGCAACGCAACTGCACCTAAATTTATAATAAATGAAACAGCCTGATCTTTGCAATGGAGGTTCTGTGAAATGAAATGATCGTACGGCATTGTTGGCCGGGAGACCCCATGCGAGGTTTTCAGCCGCCGAAATTGCAAGTCCTTTTTAGCTGACACCACTTCGGCGACTTGCGGGTCAATGATGATGAAATTATGACGAAAGACACACAACACCCAGTCATCACGAGGCAGAGAAAAACCCTGACCCCACCGGGATTCGAACCCGGGACCCGTGCGCGGGAAGTGAGAACGCTACCGCAAGACCACTTTTTTTTTTCTTTCCGTTTTAGATCGTTGTGTTTGGTCATTGCGGACGTCACAAGACATCCTGTTCAAGTTCGTTGGTTGATCCTTCCACTCAGTTTTTTATTACAGAGGCCAACCGGCTCTCAGACCGAACACGCTGAGCTACCGTGCCGGTGTCAACGAGCTGCAGACGGGGGTTCTGTGATAGTCAACTAGCACAAGGACAAGAAAAGGAGTTTACTGCAGGTGTTTTGAGTTAGTTATAAGGAATGGCACTAACTGTTGGGGTAACACAAGCAAAATGACTAGGATATTAAAATTACAGAAATCAGTTGTTACAAATATGTGTAAAGCAAAACCAAAAGAATCCTGTTGCCAAGTGTTAAGAAATTTAAAAATATTAAGTGCCCCCCTTTTGTACGTTTATGAACTGATTACTTTCATATACAGCAATTCTAAGCTGTTCATATGCAACAATTTTAAACATCAGTGCAGCACTAGGAACAAGGAGACGTTCATGCTTCCCACTCATAGATTAAAGTTATTCTTTTTTTTTCCCCTCATAGAACTTATAAACGAAGTTAAAATAGATGTGCCCTTTTTTTTTCCTCGCGTGTCGTCAACAGCGCCATCTAGTAGGAACTTTATCTACCAATTTGTCAGCCTCATCATTCATCTGTGCCGTGAGTTCTGCAGGTATTTTGACGTCTCAGGTTAAATGTCTCACCCAACATTTTGTTCAGTAATTATGGGAATTTTGTAAGGCAATTTTTCGCAAAACGCAAAGCGTGTTAGATAATACAAGCACCGTGATCAACAATGAAACGACTGAGCTGCTGGGTTTTAATCAGAGGTGCCAAACCCACAAGCCGCATAGCGGCCGAGATAGTGTCATTGAGCCCGAAGAAAGGAGCATCTATCACACGATCGGTAAAACAAATAAAAAATTCATAAAATTCCATTTATGTAAAGTCACGATAAACAAAATTTTCCTCCTTTCACACGAAGCTATTCTCTCATTGGTCCATTCTGTTCTTTCTTTTTTGCTCAACGGTTATTGTTAGTGTTTATTATATACTCGCCTTCTTCCAATGTGGCCCAAGTGCACTAAAAGATTGGGCATTCCTGCTTTAAATGTTTTATGTTATGTTAAGTTGAAACGGTGACAATAACAATTGTCTCATAAATGCAGACTAATGACAGTGCGAAGACATATGCAATATTGTGTCGAATGATTGCTAGCAAAAAAAGGAAAAAGGTTTCTCTGGTATACCAGAAGCATCTCGGTTTGCCTACACACACACACACACACACACACACACACACACACACACACACACACACTGATTAGTGACCGGCGTGTTAATCAAACGTGTTTATGGAACTTCAGCCAGACATGAATGCACAGTCTCTCTTCCATCGACAGAAAAATATACGTTTATATTTATGATTATGGTGGCGCGGAAGTTTACAGTTGATTTGCGGGACTGTCCATGCGGCATTTGCTAGATGGAAGGTAAATGTCAAACCAGCGGAATATGAACGGCCAACTCTGTAATATGAACAACCAATTCTGCCAAAGTGCAAGAGTCTTTAGGCTGCTAGAAATGCAGCTCTTATTTTCGTCATCTTAATCAAGGTACCGGTACATCGTAACGACAGTCGTAAAAAATATTTTTTCCTTTCTCCCAGACCCACATAAAAGCAAACTTATCGACAGAGAGATTTTTTAACATAAGCGTTTATATTATAAAAATTATACAGATCTGAGATTAAAGAAGTGCGGATGTTCTGAAAATTAAAAAAAATCATGGATAAATACTGGAGAAATAACAGCAACGCTTTGGTTTCTTTAAAATATTGGATTTCTTTCATTCAGGTGTAGGGATAACGTCAGCAAAATGCACTGGAATATAGTTGGAGAACAGGAACAATTTTAAATTTATACGTTAATGTTTCTATACCATGTACTCGTCAAATTGATGATAATGGTACAAATATTGTAAATGAGAAAGCAAATTTTGAAAATTTGTTTAATAGTCACGTCTGCGAAAGATCTACTGCACGTCTATCTGCAGAAACGCTTCTCTAACATTTTCTGCTTCAAATAATTGGAAATACATATATTGAAGTTACATAATGGAGTAGGCTCCTACTGTGATCGCGTGTGGGCTGACGTAGCGAGTTTTTCTCTGACTGGTTACGCAACTTCCTAGCGACGTTTGCTTTAAGAGCACTCCGCAATGTAATCGTCTGTACTAGCAGACGGGCCTACGTGTGATTGCGCAAGACGATGACAAAACAGTATTGCTTGGGCACATATGTCTGATACTTACTGCTCATACATTTCTGCGCCGTCGCAAGACGATGACAAAACAGTATTGCTTCGGCACATATGTCTGATACTTACTGCTCATACATTTCTGCGCCGTCGCAAGACGATGACAAAACAGTATTGCTTCGGCACATATGTCATACTTACTGCTCATACATTTCTGCGCCGTCAGTAAGGATCCTCTGCTGCTGACATGTCCTGCCTGGAACAAAAGCCGAGATATTTTAAGTGCGAGGACCATTTCGGCTAAGTCCGCTTGTGACCACTGCAAAGTGAAATCTGTGCTCCGCTGTCTTCACTCCGTAAAGATACCTAGTAGTGTTATCACTTTACAGGTTGCTCCGCACGTTCCACGGGCAAAGTCCATATTCTCGCACGTTTTGCAGAAGATCCAGTCATGACTGTGAAAGGATGTCCAAATCTGGTCTTACCGTTTCCCCGACTAGAATGTAGGCCTACGTCTGCTAACTTCCGTGAATATCATCGGTGAAAACGACGGTACCATGAATCACATGCAAGCTAGAAATAACTCATTAGAATAAGTTAATTACGAGCGGAAAAAGAATATAGACAAAAGGCAAGGGCGTACTTTAGCAAATAGTAATATACTGTGGTGCCCGGTCCATATAATAATAATAATAATAATAATAATAATAATAATAATAATAATAATAATAATACTATATTGAACATCGAATGAAACACTGCATATGTACAAACACAGGAAACGTTACAATTCTCGATAAATAATACGTTCTTCTGAACATTAACATAAGATTACAAATAAATGGTTCGTTGCTATTTACATTTTTTTAAAGCACTTCTTATCTATGAGTAATGATCTCGTTGCCGACTGTATGCCGAGGAGAAGGAGGAAAAGCAAGAAAACGGGAGACTCTTTCTGTTAAATGACAACCAGGAACTTAAGCAGATGACTTACACGGATGACAGACGCTATTGTAGGCCGCGAACCGCTCACTGCGACTATTATAAGGACCACAAATCGAAAAATAATGTGTCGTGAGACAACGTATTATTATTCCGAACTGTGATCCCCAACGCCAGTTAGACTCACTAGACTCGGCTCAAAAGACCACATCATTTGTGAAGAACATTCTAGGGAACAGAGATTAGCTTGTTGGTAAAAATCAGGATGCTTCCACAAAAATAGACAGAAGTCGCAACAGCATACAGAACATTCAGGCATAAAAGTAACATAGAAAGATCATTACAGCAGGGATAAAACTTAAAATAAGTCACCTGGCCATATTAAAGCAATACAAAATATTAACCGCTTTACCATATCTCTCAAAGTGTATTTTCTAAACAAGTGCTCTTACACCGTAAATGAATTTTTAATGGCGCACATTGTGGTGTGCTAGAGTCTGTCCAATTGTTACTGATCCCGACATTTTAAATACAGCGCTTTGTACTCACTTTGTGTTTACGTGTAAAGTAGTAACATTTTAGGTCTAAATTTGCTAAGATGTACTGTATATATTTTAAAAAAAGTTTGATTTTCGCAATTCACTATTGCGAACATGCATTCATAAAGTCGTCAGGAAATAAGTACCCACAGTATCATTATCACTTGATTTGTAATACATCTTACTACTCCTGCGTTCATAAAAAGATGAAAGAGGACCATTAAAATAAAATGGTATGCTATACTATAGAGCAGCCTGATCATCCATGAAGCTACAGGAAGTGCTGACTTTGCGTTCATGTGACATTGTTAAAAAATGTGTTTTGCCTGGTTTGATTGCGTCCTCCGTCTGTCCCTACATCATGCCAATATCTCCACCCCTACACATCTACATAAGCAAACACACTGCATAATCTGTTCGATCTTCATTTGACCTCTCAAATCTGCGTATGTTACAGAACGATTTTAAAAAGGAAGAACACATGTAAAGTGTATAATGAAGAGGTACCGGAAGCATTAGACGAGAAAATAAATCACTGCAGTGCCTTTAACAGAAAAAGAGACAGTTTAGTGGAATTTACAGGGTCCAGCAGAATGTGTAGTAGGATCTGAGTCATATAGGACGGCGTCGTTGCTGCGGCATTGATGATTGAGGAAGGACGGCATTTGTAATTATGACCTTCTGGAGTTCATAGTTTCGAGCATTCGCCGTCAAGGCGTCTTTGAAAAATAATGAGTCTGCCAGCACTAATTGGAAGTCTTCATCGTTCTGTTGCCAGAAATGCCTTGGCGTTAACAATGTCAGATCGTTCCCTGCATGGCATCATCCCTGGTAGCCTACATTTCCAATTACAAGTCGTACAGGAACCAAACGAAACCAGATAAAGTTGCTCGGCGAACGTTTGGCTTGCTCTTCCTGAAACTTTTAGCAGCCGACGCAAAGATGCGAAACGACCTACTGATGTTGGATGAGGCCCGTTTTCATCTTGGCGGTGGTGTGAATAAATAGACCTGCACGTACTGGGCGCGTAGTGCGGTGTGGCTTTATTTGGCATCATTAGTCAATTCTCCCTTCCCCCCACCCCCTTTTCCGTTTGCTTTAGGATCGTCATGGCCGTGCAGTAACGATTGCTATGTTAAAATGTTACAAAATTTCCTCCTTCCAAGACTGAACGACTACTTATGGTTGCAACAGCCCATACGGCCCACCAATCCAGGAATGTCTTGCGGCATCAGGCACCATTTCCCTGGTCGAATGGAAAGACGTTCATTGGCCGGCACGGTTGACAACCCCTGACTTCTTCTTATGGGGATACTTGAGGAGTCCATTGTAAGCTACACATCCTCATACCATGCCTAGACTCGCTAAAAGGATATGTACAGCTTTCGAAGAAGATCCTATTGAAAATATTGAATTGGGTGAGCGAAGTTACCGTTCGCCACCTGGGGGAACACTCAGAGCGTCATAGTGACCATGTGTATGGTGTTACATTCAAAACCAAGTAAAGGCCGCAAATGATATGTAATGGCATATATTTTTCTTGATTTTTAGTGTGTGTCTCAATAAATTTGTTTCGAAGTTCTGTCCTTTTTATATCCTACTATTCATTCTGTCACACCCTGTATATTACTACATGGCTAACCCGGTAACAGTTACAGGTTGCTTATATGACGGCTGCCAGGGGCAACAAAAATTTGATTTTCGAAATTTCATATAATTATTGACCGAATTCAAAAATTTAAAATTTTGTTATAATCTACTCATTGAGGGGTGTAATCTTATGTTAAAGGTTTAACACGGTAAGACAAGTATTGCAGTTCGAAACTATGCATGTGTGTTGAGGCTGCGTAGTTCACCATGCACAAATACTCAGACTGTATTTGTACGGTACTTGATGATGAGAACACTTAGCGACTTCCAACAAACTTGACACATAATTTCAAATGTATTATCTTTATGAAATTTTCTCACTGACATCCCCCACAAAATGATGAAAGGAAAAACGCTTACTACATTTTCACCATTCTCGGAATCAGGCATGTCGTTTTAATTTATTGTTTCTTTACTAGGAACCCTATTCGCAACACTTTTTGCAGGCAATGTCCACATAAACCACTGAATGTATGCGCAAAATTATATCATTGTATGACTCCTAGTTAAGGAGATACTTACGTTATAAATATTTAAATGCGTGAAAAATAGATTTTGCTTAAATCAGAGCGCAAAATTACCCGGACTACACACTCATACAGTGTTTGATAAGGACAACAGCACCTAGCAACTTCCAACAAAGTTTATACGTAATTTCAGACCTTTTCTAAACTTTTCCTAGCTTACATATTTCATGTCAAATATTTAAACATTAACTCATTTGCAAAGTAATCGGAAGTTTGAAACTGTTTTATACACGGGTGTTCGATTCCTTACAGTGTCAGGTGTAGAGTTACTAGTATGACTTAAGGTGTTAAGGAATAGTTAATTAGACGTGAAAGGGGCGCCAGACACCGCAGAGAAAATTCGAAATTGTGTGAGCAGAGAAATGTGAGAACATTTAAAACATTACAAACCACAGAGCAGCAGTCATCAAACCGCGGGCCGCTTGTGGCCCAAATAAAGTATTCGTGCAGCCTGCGATTCTCAACCGTATTTTATAACAATTTACATGTAGAAACTAACAGCTATATCTGCTCAATAACAAACAAAAATACTTGAAGAGACTGTAATATTTCAAGATGCGCTCAGTTTTAATTGACGTTGGTGAATTTGGCTCTGAGCTAAGGAAAGTTGGCCGCTCACCTCAGGGGCAGAAAGTAGTGATGCCACTGCGAGATTGGTTGGTTGATTTGGGGGAGGGGACCAAACAGCGAGATCATCGGATTAGTGAAGTATGGGGAAGGTAATCGGCCGTGCCCTTTCAAAGGAACCAACTGTCGTCCTCCCGAATGTGAGTCCCACTGAGCGAGGTGCCGCAGTGCTTACCACACTGGACTCGCATTCGGGAGGACGACGGTTCAAACCCGCGTCTGTCCATCCTGAAATAAGTTTTCCGTGATTTCCCTAAATCGCTTCAGGCAAACGCCAGGATGGATCCTTTGAAAGGGCACGGCCGACTTTCTTCCCCATACTTCCCTAATCCGATGATCTCGCTGTTTGACCCTTCCCCAAACCAACCAACCAACCAATGCGAGTCCGGTGTGCTAACCACGGCGCCACCTCGCTCGGTCAGAGGATGTGAAAGGGGGGTTGTTTTATTATTTGTCTTCTAGTACTGACAACTCACGGGTGTGCGTGATTCGTAGAAATCAGCTGCCATGGTATAAATTTAGACACGGAAAGGACATGTATTCGTGAATGCACGCTACAGATACGATCATGTTGAAGTGCTTACTTGTTTGTAGCAAGGAATATGAAAATAAATTAGGGCTATTGTAATAAAGCGCAATGAGTAGAAGAGAAATGACCTGAAAACATTTTGCGGACTGTACACTGTGGAAGGCGGCCGCGTCCTTAAACAAACGAGAAATTATCTTGTCCGAGGAGAGAGGATTGGTGCGGGGGAATACGCTTCAACGAAAGCAGAACTGGGATAGCGGTCGTTGGTATCGCTGATTCCTTTTCTTGTGGTGAGAGTCTCAGTCGAATTCCTTTATGCACCAGGATTAGTCTCTTCTCTCATTTCAAAATTAGAAAAAGGCAAAGGAAACTGGAGCACACAAAGCACTTGGTAGTGGCTACAGCGCAATTGTTTGCTGTTGTTGGGAATCGTAGTTCAGGCCCGACCTCTACCGGTATCTTACCCAACCATAGCTCAAAACGCTCCCCACCTAGTGCAAATATTTGCGATCGTGTCTCAAATTACTGAATGCGTTTAAATGTAAGTGCAGTACTGTTATTACCCAATTCATCATGCACCTAACCCCCCCCCCCCCCCCCCCCTCACAACAAACGACACAAGAACACTTCGTCAGGCAATTACCCAACTTTGGGTTTGCTGAGGGCGGCAGCAATCTGAAACAGAACAGTCGACGCAAAGTGTTATGACCAACTTGACACGCCCTCACTGTAAGCTATTGGGTTCACGTAGCATATCAATTTATGTGGTTCACCAATTAATAATAATAAAGACCGGTACATACGCGGCCCGATTACCACCACACAATGTCAGCATTAGCTTTTCGGCAAAAGACGTGTGACGATCACTGTTGTAGAGGGTATTGATTGCAGTAGGTATACAAATGTAGGAGGACGTGGAAGAGAGGCAAACATGCACAACACTAATTGTGTATAATCTCAGACTCAGAAAAAGCGTTATAATCAAAGACTGATAAATTATTATTTATTTATTGCTTTCTTTGCATAGAGTCAACAAAGATGATGACTTTTACAAACGTAAGTGTTGTTTTACATCATCTTGAGAATTTCTTTTAAAATACAAACAAAACAGGTAGTTGATACAAATTAACAAAAGTGCAATCCAAGTACACAAAAGAGACTGTAAAGCCTGAAAAGTAGGTATACAAATATGTCTAATTTCCAATAAAAATTGTAAGATCACATGTTTTCAACTGAAAACCCAAAAAGTGAGATAAAAATTTCTTTGTCAGGAATAATTTAAGTTTCCTTTTGAAGCTATTTCCATCAAGTGCATGTAAGTCTTTTGATTTGACCACTGATATATGAGGTAAGGGTTGTTATTTTTTCTTTGCCTAAAGTAGTTATTTTTATTTTTAGTATTGAGGCCATGTATGTCAATCATTTTCTAAAACCTTTTTGACGACATACATAAAAATAAAATTACCTTATATAAATACAAGGAATATACTGTAAAGTACTTATGTTGCACAAAAACCTCTCTACAAGAATCATGATTACCTAAACCATGCATTATTCTAATTGCCTTCTTCTGCACCAACATTTATCGATTAAGGTATCTCCAGCACAGCCCCATAGTTCAGTTCCATAATTTAGTAAGGGATGAACTGTTCCATAGTACACAGTCTTTTTTATAGGATTTGTAATTATTTTTGCTAGGTGACTTAGCAGGAATGTCGCCGAGTGGTTCTAGATGCTACAGTCTGGAACCGCGCGACCGCTATAGTCGCAGGCTCGAATCCTGCCTCGGGCATGGATGTGTGTGTTGTCCTTAGGTTGGTTAGGTTTAAGTAGTTCTAAGTTCTAGGGGACTGATGACCTCAGCAGTTAAGTCCCATAGTGCTCAGAGCCATTTGAACCATTTTTGAGCAGGTATAATCCACCACTAATCTTCCCACATACATAGTTAATATGTTTTGACCATTGCAAGTTTTCATCTAAGTATAGGCCTAAGAATTTGCAGCTATTAGTTCCCTTTGCTTCAACTCCACATATATTATTTGCAGAGTTATGGTTAGATCTGACTAGGCACAATAATTCCACAAATCTTTTATGAATTACACTTTGTTATGACACGTTTCTTACGCAGTTTTCTTGGTAAACTTTAGTTGTCAGGTATTTCATAGCAGAGTATTTCCTTTACATGCTGACATCATGAAGCGGTATGACGTGCTTTCTGGAAATAATGCTGAATTTAAGCATGCATGCATTGTGTTGTACAGCTGCTGGATGTCAGTTTGTGGTATGGAGTTCAATGCCTGTTGCACTTGGTCAGTCAATACAGGGATGATTAATGCTGGTTGTGGATAATGCTGGAATTTTTATAAGATGTCTCATACGTGCTTGACTGGAGACAGTCCTGGTGACTGAGCAGATCAAGACAACATGTTGACACTCTGTAGAGCATGTTGGGTTACAATAGTCGTATGTGGGCGAGAGTTATCCTGTTGTAAAAGCCCCCTTGGAATGCTATTCATGAACGGCAGCACAACAGGTCGAATCATCAGATTGACTCCCAAATTTGCACACAAGGTGTGTGGGATCACCCGAAACTGCTCTTGCTGTTATACAAAATCACACCACAGTCCATAGCTGTGATTAGAGAGATTAATTGCATGAGAAATCCAACATAAATACAGTAGATAATATCTGCCCCTAAGTGTGATTTGAGAGCAGTATTTCATTTGGACAAAATACATCCCTCAATATATGCTCTCAGATAATGTTCATCGAAGTCGATATATTAAAATTCAGAGATTTTTCAGTAGCAGGTCTACTATAATAATACGGTGATTAAAGTGTGATCTAATTTGTTGCCAAGAATCTGGGAAACAGGACTTCCCAATAACTGTTAAAGGATCTGTCTTAAGTTCCTACACAACATAAGATGGTTCCTTTAACAATTACAGGATGTATGTATAGCCAACTCGGTTGCACAAAATTGTCAAATTGACCATGGTTTCAACTGCACTAAGGCAGTCTTCGTCAGAATAATTTTTTTTTTTTTTACATAGGATTGCCTAGAAAATATAATGACATCGCTTGAAATACAATATACCTTGTATTTCATAACAGCCTTGAATACCTTGGCAGGTAGGAATCGTGAAATTTTAAATATTTTTATTGGTTGAGGTCAGCCTGCTGAAGAGATGTAGTGGCATAAGGAGGGCACATTTGGTCATAACAAACCAAGCTCTCTGTCATAGCCTCACACTAGATCCCTTTAAACAGTCCAGCTCTCCAACTCTTGTCGAAAGTTGGTCATTGGGATTGATAGCATTCACAGCAATAGCACTCAATTCCATGATTATGATACTGCAGTGATCTATGTCCTAGATGCTCCAGCACAGTCTATGAACTAGCCGAAGATGTACTCAAGATGATGCTCTTCACCTGACGAAATTCATGCTGCTCGCTGCTTAGTGTCTACTGATGGAGAAACTGACTCATCTGACAACACCACATTGCAGAGTGCTGCCAATACTGCACTTCAATGTGGAAGCCAGCAACAGTGCATCCTGGGATGTTCCTGTTCAATGCTCAGGTACTAAAACCTACCAGTGGCAGAGAGATCAACAGACCACACGACCGCCAACACAAAGTACAGTGGTTGGGTCATCATCAAAGGTCATCACAGAATTCAGAGTGAGACTGAGTACTCCGCAGCCAGTGTGAGAACCCCTTCGTGCTGGGCAGCCGCCGCCCCACCAATGTCACTGACGTCACCTCCTGAGCGTGCAAATATGAAGCAGTTTCCAAAATGCTCATGCTGAGCCTCTGGGCCATCACAATTCACCTGCAGTCAAACTCAGATTGTGCACCTTCCTCATTCTACACAAAGACAGCATGCTACTGATACTACCTGCACCGTGCACGTGTGAGTAGCAGTCATTCCTTTGTCAGGTGGCGCTGTTATTGCCTGGATTGGTTTATATCAATAGGTCGGTGGTCACAATGTTCTGGCTGATCGGTGTAAGTGATTAGCATTTCAGTGCAACCACACAAACTAAGTGGAAGTAATGTTGTTTTCATTCTGAGTATAAGGAAACAGTTACACAATTGGTTTTCAGTCAGGAACCCGATTTGAACATTGGGCATTTGTGAGAAGACCAGGTGATGCCTTGGAGAAGAAGAAGAAAAGTCTACCAACATGGTTCGGTACTGGACAGTGGTAGGATCGTGGCCTATCGAGACTGTACATTACCGTTCTGTGATATGGCCGCTCATGTTGGTCGATACCTCATGACTGTCATGCAAACATAAAACTGATGTGGCCATACTATAGGCGATGCCATGCAGGATTGCAATGGTCCCACGTGGCTAGCTCTCAGGACGACAGTCATATTGTTCATTGTGCTGTGCAGGTTCATACAGTCATGTCACACACCCTGAGTCGAGAAGTGAGCTTGTATATAGCAACAAAAGTACCCACAAGGACAGTGCAACAATGTCTAGAGGAAGGAAGATTAGAGTATAATATACCATTGACAATGGGGTCATAAGCTCCGATTAGGAAATGATGGGGATGGAAATCAACCTCCTGGCACTAGCCTTAAGCGATTTAGGGTAATCATGGAATACTGAAATCTGGATGGCCAGAAGGGGATTGGAACTGTTGTCCTCCCAAATCCAAGTTCAGTATGCCAATCACTGCATCACCTCACTGAGTGAACAGGCCTGGAGCACCACTGACTCTCAGCACACTGGTCACTGTTGTGAATTTCACCGAAGGGACAACAGAGAGAGGTATGCAGACAGTCAAAGTTTCATGATGTCATGAGCGAATGAATCATATGGGCACGGCATCTTGTATGATGGTATGGGCTGCCATTTGGTACACAACACTATCACCTGTGGTTTGCTAAGCAAGTAGTTTGAATGATAGTTGTTACATATCTTGTGTGTTAAAGGCAGTGGCTGTGCCCTATCTTTGAGGTCTCCATTATGTTATTTTTCAACGAGATAACACTAGAGTGCATGTTGTCCACACTGCCATGACCCACCTCGAGACAGATGGTTTTAGACTGTTGTTCTTGTAACCAAGTTCTTCAGATCTTTCACCCACTGAAGACATCTGGTCATAGGTTGCCAATGGACTGACATGTTCAGTCATCAACCTTACAATTGATGACTTCTGAGGTAATGTTGAAGCAGCATAGAATGACATATCCACACCTGCCACCCAAATTCGGTTCAACTCAATGCCCAGCCAAGTCAAGTCATCACTGCTGCCAGAGGTGGCGGTTGTGTGTGCTGTATTTCACACCCTCTACACTCTATAGTTTACACTACATTTGTCCATCCTCTTCTGGAGTATTGTTGCATGGTGTGGGATCCGCATCAGATAGGATTGATGGATGACATCAAAAAATCTCAAAGAACGGCAACTTGTTTTGTGTTATTGTGAAACAAGGGAAAGAGTGCCACAGATATGTAACCTCCATCCAACAATACAGCAAAAATTACATGCCAACACACACACACACACACACACACACACACACACACACACACACACACACACACACGGCAACTTGTCTCCAGCCAAGCTACAATATGCACACCTTGTCCACTGGGAGTAAACTACTCTATACTGGTCTCTAAATTGAAATTGAGACAGGTCCACAGGCTCCTGTGGCTTAATAAATGATACTATCAATTTTATATGACACTCATGACCCTCCAAGGACATAAATTAAAAAGAAAGGCCAACACAAATGACAGTCACTTGCCACATCATACTGCTGACACCAGCTGAAATGCCTGTGATACCAGAGACTACATTGGGTGGTGGTGATATGTCGTTGAGCTCAGGATCTTGAGGGACCACCACTCTGGGCACGAGTTAAAGGCAGCTACGTGTGACATGGTCTGTCTGGCACCCGAAGGTGCCAATGAAACATCATTAACAAAATAAACATGTACTATTCAAATATACACAACTGTCTTGATTCATGTTAGGCTGGCAGCGACAGCAGGGCGGAGATGGCACAAGCCGTGCCGAAATGCGTCGATGCCTTTGTGTGGCATGCTGCATCGGCCATGGCAGCAGAGGGAGTTGCAGAGTCAGTGTCCAGCAGTATCATGGAGTCATTGGCCAGGCTATATTGGTGTTGTCTATGCTCCCTACAGTTGCTGGCAGCTACAGAAAGAGGGTAAGCAAGGCGCACTCGATCACACCATGGACAGTGCCGCAGCTGGCACCTACCATCTCTACTGTAAGTGCAGGACATTGCACTGAGTTATGCTGGGGCCTTCCAATAGGAGAAAGGCCTGCAACATTGAAGTCTGACTGCAGAACAGAGAGAGCAAGAGGCAATGGCATGCCCCCATGGACAACGATCTGCACCATGGAGCCCACTGGCTAGACCCCTGGAAACTCCACTGGAATACAGCACCTACAGCTCCTATCAGTCTTGACTCAAATGGCAGCACTGCAGTTCGTGGCAGCTATGTCCATCTGGTGGGACACATTGTTCCATCAAAGATTGTAGATGGTTAGACAAGCAAGAGTTAGACCAACATCGATCCAACTTCCAGGATGGACGACTGCGAACTTACTAGAAGCCAAACCGAACAGGTCCCTACTCTGGGGTCTTTAACTGCAGACTAGCATACTTTCACTGGAACAGGAGTAATATTTGTACACGGTGGTCTCAGGTGCTTTGCCACTCTGAGGCAGCTATGACATCACCTGGGCAGTTTTTCTTGTCTGGTCAGCTTCTCTGGTCAACCCAGCTGCAGCTGAAAGGTGTCTTAACTTCAGCTTTCCGAAGTGATGGCAGGCATATTTTTGCAGTAATATACTGTACAGTTATTCTTATGTCCGAGTTATGCTTCTTTACTCCACTCTGCATGATCAACACGAAACAGCATCCTCCTCTCTCTGATATTATTCTGCTGAGTTGGTACTCTGGACACAAAGCTTTTACAGTGTGTAGCAATTAACATTATCTTGTGGCTGTATTACAAGCAGTATCATATTACATGCTTACATTCCAGCCAGTTGTTGTGTATTGATCTGCTTTGCTAGCGTCTTCAGTTACCAATTCAAGACTTCAAAATTTTACTCAGCTACAATTCTGTGGCACTTTATAGGACTCAAATCAAGTCAGTAATACATCAAGGTTTTTTTTTTTTGTGAACTAGATTTAGTTCAAAATTAAAAAACCGCATGACACAGGGGCACACTTACTCATTCTACAAAGGCCCAGAAAAGGACATTAGGCACGAATAGCAACTATGTAGCTTTCCTCACAGGCCCTGTCCTTTTCAATTTACTGTCTCCTTGGGCTTTAGGTCAAGTAAGTGTTAAAACAGCATGGTATAGCAGTAGCAGTAGATATATATATATATATATATATATATATATATATATATATATATATATATATATATATATATATATATATATATATATATATATATATATATATATATATATATATATATATATATCAGACTTCACAGCTGCAAGTGATATTTAAGCTCTAAGTTCACAGTCTATTTCCACATGCAAGTAACTAAAGACTGTGGCACTGAACTACAGTGGTACATGTTCAACTAATTCCTGTAGGAAATTTTTTTTAAATTGTTGTAAATTTTCTTCGTCAATGATGACAACAGAAGTGCTTAGACAAACTAACTAGCTAATATTGGCTGTACTAAAAATATTATAGAGATTAACTGAAGAGAGGTATTTCATGATTCTGACACCACTGCTTGGAACACACTTTGATTTTCAGAAATATCTCTGAATCATAATGTTAGTTGCATCAGAAGCAAAACTCATTAGACAAAACAATAAAATTACAAGGAAACAGAAAGCCTGACCAATAGTTGCCTTCAGATGTGTCTCCCTTCATCCTCAAACAGGTGAGCCCCTCTCATAATGTATATCCTTCCCCAATGGGTCCCTCTTTTCTCTGAGAAAGAAATTAATATTTTCAAAACCTAGAATAGTTTTTTGTACTGTTATGTGGGTACTGGCAGAACTGGAAATTCACCTCATAAATGTAAGTACTGGCCAGACATGCTGACACCAAGCATTTTTTAACTGTCATATTACGTCATCTGATAGGCTGCCTATTTATAATTGATTCATAGTTGCTAACATTTGTAATTATATGTAAGGGCAGTATTGGCCTTACAGAACATAGTGCTGGTCTTCTGAAGACAAAATGTGCACTGTAATCCACAACATTTTGTCATGTGGAACATTGGCCACACCTACATATTCTTTGACATGAGTGTTCACAGCAGTCAATTTGTTACAGTTCATTAGAGCAAATTTTTGAGTTAAATGTTGAATGTGTCATCAGAATGTAAATCGACCCATACCACTCTTTATTATTTTTCTGAAGTCGAGAGTGTGTTTCTAAAATTATGCTACAATATTACTCCATAAATCACAAAAAGCTGTGCACTATTCAAAGAGTTTTAAAGAGAACAATAAATTAAATTCAACAATTAAAAGATAAAATTTCTATAACTGGAGAAAGAATAAGAAATATCAAGAAGGAAGACAGAGTACACAAGTGATACCTATTTTCTGTGAACCATGTTCTTCAATGTTAAAAAGCATATTCCAAATTATTTCTGAAAATTAAGGAATTGGTATAACATAAGAAAAATGAGTTGAATTCACGTATGAAGGTACGTATTTGAATTATAAAAGACATCATGGCAAAAGGACTTTATTTCATAACTGACAGTTGATTAATCAATTACAAAAGTATAAAAAATATATTTCTTGCATAAAGTTCCTCATAACCATTCTCAACAGTCTTCAGCAGTCAGGTGACATCAAAAAGCTCTGAAACAATACAAAAAATGTTATTTTAATTAAATGAAGCACATAATGTGGTGGAGTAGTGAAATGAACAAGAATGCAGTAACGAAACAGAGGGCAAGGGCTGAAGGGAAAATGAGGGAGGAATAGAAATAAGGTACACCACAGGAAGGCTGTCCTTGTGCAGGCAGATGGTGGCAATTAATGGTGAAGTATATAATAGTGTAAGACCACTGAGAGAATAGTATGCATGAAAATCTATAGATGCATATGACTATAAACTGAAACAAAAGGAGATAGGAGACGGTAGGAAGTTGGGCAGGATGAAACAGTCTGTCAAGGAGATTGATGATAGGTGGAAACAGGGCCCGAGATTGGTGTGGAGATAAGTGAACAAAGGAGGACTGAAGGATAGCCAGTGTTGCAGAGAGGTTACAGAGGCCATAGTTTGTTGCACTGGGTGGACAATCTCAGTTGGACAGCTGTTTAACAATGACCACTAATATGGATGCACAGGTGGCAGGTATTATGTTATTTGTCTGCTTTCATTGGTATCTTTTCTTCTGATCGGATATGATCTACCAGTGATATGATCTAAACAACATTTGGCAACTGTGGGCATGAAACAGGATTTGGATCCAGGCCTTTCAAACGGACATGACCCAGAGGCAAGATGACAGACAAAACAATCTTGCTGATTGGTTACGTAAGTGTGGTGCTCATGATACAACTTTGCAAGGATATGGTATCAGAGATCTGGTTGGTTGGTTAGCTTAAGGTTTAAAGGAGATGAGGTTTTCAGTCCCTCCTACCTGGAACAGGCAAGTCATTGAAACTGTACATCAAAGAAGGTCCTAGTGTGCAAAGCCAAAGGAAAGAACACGCCAGGGTCTGCTGAAGGTCAACGTCGCCTAAAGAAAAGAACAAGAAAGTAGGAAAGGAAGAAAGGTGGGTGAGATGCCCCATCCAGAGAGCAGCGGGAGGCCCTCAAAGGCAGACAATGCGATGGGGGACACACCCCCGCCACTTACATACACAGTAAAGACTAGTGACATGGACACAGTGGCAACATGGACAGGGTGAGAGAAGTGCAGGAAAACAGAGGCGTAACACCAAGTCAGAAGAGTAAAAGAACAGGCAGGATGAGACAAGCCTCCAAAGCCCAGACAGCCATTGCCTAGTCTGGGCAGAGGAGGCAACAGGGCATCCTGCCAATGTCTAAATGGGCATGGGCAGACAAGGTTGAGGTGCTCTCCCTTATATATATATATATATATATATATATAAATCCCCTTCACAAATAAACTGTAAAACCAGATCAGTCACTGAGGCATCATCTGCTAACACCAGGGGTAGAGTCACAAAGAGTAAGAGTCCACTGTAGGGCCAGTATGTTAGGACATTCCACCAAAATGTGGAACAAACAGCACAATGACCGTGGGGCAGATCCTTGTGAGATACCTGCATGGAAGACCTCCACAAATTCATGGCGCCCCTTAATCACCTGTAGTTTGTTCAGCGACAACAGAGTATGCCATTCTGTATTCCACATACTTAGAACTTGACAGCATAATATCAATTGAAAACCAGTGACAAAACATCAATCTCAAAAGGCAACTTGCCAGTATCCACTTTTGCCAGCCTATCAGTGAGTTCATCCCCAGGATCCCAACATGACCAACAGTCCAAAGACCACCGAATGTTGACGTTGTTTGAGAGCAAAAAGGCAATCCTGGATAGTCAGGATCAAGGGATGGGAAGGGTAACATTGGTCAAGAGCTTGTAAACTGTTCAATGAGTCGCTACAGGTTAGAAAGAACTCATCAGAGCAGGAAAAGATATGCTGAAGAATTTGAGACATGGTTCTAACTTCACAGTGAAACCATTGCAGCCATCCGGCAAGAAGCAGAATTCATTACATACTGCATGAACACATGCAAAGCCAGTGCGACCAGCAACCATCAAGCCGTATGTATAGGAATGGAGGTGAACTGGCAGTGGAGGGCCTCAGGTGGAACTGAGTCTTTCAACCTTGTTATAGGTCAAGACAGAGCTGTGGACGAAGGGTGCGCCAAGGAGGTGTATGTGAGCAGGCCCAGAGAAGAGGTGGTACAGCGGAAAGCTGAAGTTTTGAAAAAAGGGTCCAGCTGTGGATGGAAACTAACCCCAGATCGGGGCTGCCATTGCTGAAGGCAGATCTCTGTATCTGGAAAAAGGGAACAGTAGTTTGGGTGCTCTAGGGAGCAGTAGATGCATTATGTAATGCATAAAAGATCAACTGTTGTTGGCACAGAACCCTCTGTAGTGAAACATCTGCCTCCACTAGGAGGCTGATCACAGGGAAAGTCTGAAAGGTGTAAGTTGCCAGTCATACCCCACAATGGTGTATTGCCTCTAGCATCTGTAACGTCGAAGGTGATGCTGAACCATATGTGAGACTCCCATAATCAAGATGGGACTGGACCATTGCTTTGTAGAGGTGTAATAGAGTAAAGTAGTTTGCATCCCAGTTGGTACTGCTGAGAAAGCGAAGAGCACTGCAGTATGACCAACATGTTTTATTTAGTTGAAGATGGGGAAGCCATGTCAATCGAGCATAAAAAACAATAACAATGAAAGTCCACCACATTGAGGGGCTGGCCTTCAAGGTACAGATATGGAGCAGATGTAGTGTACAGTGATGACAGAAATGCATAACACATGGCTTCCATTTTTTGGCTGCCAAGACATGAGTGACAGCCTTTGGTTGCGTTTGGTGTACTGCCCCCTGCAGTCTGTGTTTAGTGATGTCCATTGCGGACGAACAACAAGAAATGCAAAAATCATCAGCATACAAAGAGGAGGATACCATTGGTCCCACAGCTACCACCAGATCACTGATAGCCACTAAACAGAACAGGACATTCAAAACAGAACTGCGCAGAGCCCCATTTTCTGGCAGAGGAGAAGTGGTATGGGAGGCTATACCTGCAAAGTGTGACAAGAAAGAAAGTTCTGGATAAAAATCTGGAGTGGGCCATGGATGTCGTGGTGCCATGTAGAATCATAGGCTTTATGCAAATCAAATGAGACTGCTACAAGGTGTTGATGCTGGGCAATAGCTGTCTGGATAGCAGACTCCAGATGGTCCAAATTACCTGCAGTAGAATGGCCTCCGCAAAAACCGCCCCAGTCTAAGCCAACAGGTTCTGGCATTCAAGGATCCAGTACAGCCTTCGATTTGCCATACAGTCTAGTAACTTGCAGAGGCCATTGGTTAAACTGATCAGATGATTGCACTCCATCCGAAGAGGCAGTTTACCCGACTGCAAAACTGGAATAATGACACTTTCTCACCACTGGGTAGGGAATTCGCCATGCTTCAGAGATGGTTCATAAGGGCAAGTCTATAAGGTTTGTTAGCCACTGATAAGTACAGAAGGATTTGGTTCCGCACCTAGTCCAGTCCATGAGCCATGTCGGGGCAGGAAGCAAGGGTGTTGGTGAATTACCACTCACTAAACAGGGCGTTATATGCCGCCAGGCGACAGGGAATGCAACATAAAGGGAGTCTTTCCTGATGTGTCTGAGGAGACAGAATGCCGGTGAATGTGGACCAATGCCGAGTTCTGGATGAAATGCCAAGCAAAATGCTCAATCACAGAGTCCGGGCTTGTGAGGATAACACCATTCAGGGAAATTCCCAGGATGTCTGCACGATGATGGCAGCCAGAAATGCACCTGATCTTTGCCCACACCTGCAAAGATGGAGTATATGACTATGACAGGGACATATTGTTCCCAACAAATCCGTTTCTGGCATTTAATAAGATAACGGGCCTGGACACAAAGCTGTTTACAGGTCAGGAGGTTTTTTTGTTTTGGTTTTAGGGCGCAAAACTGCTATGGTCATTAGCGCCCGGTCTGTGAATTAGGGAATGGTAAAAAACGAAAATGGATAGCAGCAGCAATGGGAACGAAACTCAAAAAATTGGAGAAACTAAAAGCAGAAGGAAAGCTAAAAAATCCACTGCAGAAAGGGGTTGGTTGTCCCCAAAAAGAGTTTCAAATGACTGACGTCATCTCACTGGCACTAATAAACTCGAGAACGCGATTGGCTGAGCGCGTGTCATCTGTTAAAATGGACGATATATCAGGCGACAGCTGTAGACGCGCACGTAACGGAGTAAAATAGGGGCACTCAATTAAAAGGTGTCTTACCGTCCACAGCTGAGAGCAGTGGGGACAGAGTGGGGGAGGATCACCACTTAAAAGATGTCGATGGCTAAAAAGACAGTGCCCTATCCGGAGTCTAGTTAAAATTACCTCCTCCCGACAACACGTTCGGGAGGAAGAGGTCCAAGCACAGGGAAGAGCTTTCACGTCCCGCAATTTATTATGGGGAAGTGTCGACCAATGTGCATGCCATAAAAGAACAACACGGCGACATAAAACGCTCCGTAGATCGGTGAAGGGAATCTATCGAATAGCTGGCCGAAGAAGAGAGACTGCAGCCTTGGCCGCTATATCGGCCGCCTCATTGCCACAGATACCAACGTGTCCTGGGAGCCCAGAGGAACGCCACAGAGACGCCCCCCAAATGGAGCAAGCGCAGGCAGTCCTGAATCCGGTGGACCAGAGGGTGGACAGGGTACAGAGCTTGGAGACTGAGGAGAGAGCTGAGAGAATCTGAACAGATAACATACTCTATCAGCTGATGGCGGCGGATGTATTGGACAGCCTGGAGAACAGCGTAAAGCTCCGCAGTATAAAACGAACACTGGTCGGGAAGCCGAAATCAATTTGGGGTGTCACCAACAATATAGGCACTCCCTACACCTAACGATGTTTTCGAGCCATCAGTGTAAATAAATGTGGCTTCCTTCATTTGTGCACATAGAGCAACAAATGCCCGACGATAAACAAGTGAAGGGGTACCATCCTTGGGAAATTGACAAAGGTCACGGAGCAGGCAGATCCGGGGACGGAGCCAAGGCAGTGCTGGAAAGCGGAAGGAAAGAGAATGGAGCAGTTGACGGAAGCGGACTCCCGGTGGTAGTAGGGAGGAAGGGCGGCCTGCATACCCTACATCCAAGGAGGCGTCGAAAAAAATGTCATGGGCCGGATTAGCAGGCATGGAAGACAGATGGCTAGCATAACGACTCAGAAGGACAGCTCGCCGACTGGACAGCGGAGGTTCAGCAGTCTCAGCATAAAGGCTTTCCACAGGGCTGGTGTAAAAAGCTCCCGACACTAAACGTAATCCACGGTGGTGGATAGAGTCGAGACGCCGAAGAATAGACGGCCGAGCAGAGGAGTAAACTATGCTTCCATAGTCCAATTTCGAGCGCACTAAGGCGCGATAGAGGCAGAGAAGGACCACTCGGTCCCCTCCCCAGGAGGTACCATTCAGGAAGAGGGTGTTGAAGGATCGGAGACAGCGAGCCTAAAGATAGGAAACATGGGAGGACCAGCACAGTTTTCTGTCAAACATAAGACAAAAGAATTTAGCGACGTCTGAAAACGGGAGGTTGACAGGTCCTAGATGTAAGGAGGGTGGAAGAAACTCCTTACGTCGCCAAAAATTAACACAAACGGTCTTACTGGGAGAAAAACGGAAGCCGGTTTCAATGCTCCAAGAGTGGAGGCGATCGAGACATCCTTGAAGACGTCGTTCAAGAAGGCTGGTCCGTTGAGAGCTGTAGTAGATCGCAAAATCGTCCACAAAGAGGGAGCCAGAGACATCAGGAAGGAGACAATCCATAATCGGATTTATGGCAATGGCAAACAGTACAACACTCAGCACGGAGCCCTGGGGTACCCCGTTTTCTTGGGAGAAAGTACGGAAGAGTGTTCACCGGCACTCTAAATGTGCGCTCTGCCATAAATTCGTGAAGAAAAAGGGGCAGCCAACCTCTAAATCCCCAAGAGAACAATGTGCGGAGGATGCCTGTCCTCCGACAGGTATCGTATGCTCTCTCCAGATCAAAAAATATTGCTACTGTTTGGCGTTTCCGGAGAAAATTGTTCATGATATAAGTGGAGAGAGCAACAAGATGGTCAACTGCAGAACGATGCTTTCGGAAACCGCATTGGGCAGGTGTTAAAAGACTGCGGGACTCCAGCCACCAAGCTAAACGGCAATTCACCCTACGCTCCAAAACCTTACATACACTACTCGTGAGAGAAATGGGGCGATAGCTAGAGGAGAGATGCTTGTCCTTTCCAGGTTTCGGAACAGGAACGACGATAGCTTCCCGCCATCGTCTGGGGAAAGTACTGTCAGTCCAAATTCGATTATAAAGGTGAAGGAGGAAAAGCAGACTATGGTATGATAAATGCAGCAACATTTGGATGTGGATACCATCCGGTCCTGGGGCGGAGGAGCAAGAAGAAGGGAGTGCATGTTGGAGTTCCCGCATGGAGAAAAAAGTATTGTAGCTGTCGCGATTTTGAGAGGAGAAAGCAAGAGGTCACACTTCCGCTGCACGTTTCTTCGGGAGAAACGCTGGCAGGTAATTTGAAGAGCTCGAAATCTCAGCAAAGTGTTGACCCAATGAGTTAGAAATTGCGACGGGGTCCACTAATGTATCATGCGCGACAATGAGCCCAGAGACCAGGGAGAAACTAGGCGCACCTGAGAACCGTCGAATCCGACTCCAAACTTCCGAGGAGGGAGTGAAGGTGTTAAATGAGCTAGTAAAGAATTTCCAGCTTTCCTTCTTGCTATCGCGGATGACGCGACGGCATCGCGCTCGGAAATGCTTATAGCAGATACAGTTGTCCAAAGTAGGATGGTGGCGGAAAACGCAAAGAGCACGTCGCCACTCACGTATTGCGTCACGGCATGCCGCATTCCACCAAGGAACTGGGGGGCGCCGGGGCAATGTGGAGGTGTGTGGTATTGAACGTTCCGCAGCTGTAAGAATAACGTCTGTAATATGTGTGACGCATCGTCGACGCTAGGAAAGTGACAGTCATCGAATGTCGCTAGAGACGAAAAAAGTGTCCAATCGGCTTGGCCAAACTTCCAGCGTCGCGGGCGCATATATGGCTGTTGGGGCTGCAGTCTAAGGACACATGGAAAGTGGTCACTCGAGTGTATCATCAAGGGCGAACCATTCGAAGTGCCGAGCTAGCGGAACAGTACTGACCGAAAGGTCCAAATGAGAGAAATTTGTCGTGGAAGCAGACAAAAATGTAGGGTCCCCAGTGTTGAGGCAAACTAGATCCGCTTGGTGGAAGACGTCTAGCAATAGTGAGGCACGCGGACAAGGATGTGGAGATCCCCAAAGTGGGTGATGGGCATTGAAGTCCCCAACCAGCAAATAGTGGGGGGGGGGGGGGGGGGGGGGTGGAAGTTGCCCAAGAAGATGGAGATCAGCTCGTGCCATTGGTGTGGACGGTGTAATGTATACAATACAAAGAGAAAAGGTATATCCAGAAAGGGAAAGACTGACAGTGACAGCTTGGAAGGAAGTGTTTAAGGGGATTGGGTGATAATGGAGAGTATCATGGAGAAGAATCATGAGTCCTCCATGTGCTGGAGTGCCTTCAACAGAGGGGAGATCAAATCGGACGGACTGAAAATGGGGGAGAACAAAGCGGTCATGGGGATGCAGCTTTGTTTCCTGAAGACAGAAGATGTCCAGCGAGTAGGATCGTAAGAGGATCGACAATTCATCCCAATTGGCTCGAAGGCCGCAGATATTCTAGTGAATAATGGACATAGGGTGAACAGAAAATGGAGGAATGTGACCAAGGTTGCCGTCAACTCAACGACTGCTCAGAGTTTGCGACCGACAGCATGGAATGGCATTCAGCCGAAGGCAGAAGATCCTGATCCATAGGTTGTTCAGGAGCAGTTCCTGCCACCAGCGATCGGCCGGTTGATCGGCCACCAGCAGTGTGCCTCGGCGACACAGAAGACAGCCGAGGGCGATTACCGCCAGGTGGTGCTGTAGAGGAGACACGCCTTGGCGGAGAAGGAGATGAACTGGGTTTCTTACTAGCCTTCTTGGAAACATGATGTTTAGATGAAGGAGGAACCGATGGTTGTGAAGTTGGGCTACGTAAAAAATCTTCATGAGTATGCTCTTTTTTCGAAGTCTTGGTGTCTGACTTTTGGGCTCGAGATTTAGGAGAACCTGATGTAGGGTGAGCCATAGATTGGGCAGGCGAAAGTGGGGAGGTTGAACGGGCGATCTTTGTGCTGGCCGATCTGACGACCATGGCACTAAAGGTAAGGTCACAAGTCTGCATGGCTGCCTCCTTTGTTGGCCAAGGAGAGGCAAGGACAGTGCTGTATTTTCCTGTCTGAGGCACGGTGGGGCTGTCGACTGGCGAATAATTTTAGAGCAGCAAAGGTCGACACCTTTTCCTACACTCTGATTTCCTGAATGAGCTTTTCGTCTTTAAAAATGGGGCAATCTCGAGAGGAAGCAGCATGGTCACCCATACAATTGATGCAACGAGGGGATGGAGGTGGACAAGCACCCTCATGGGCATCCTTGCCACACTCAACACATTTGGCCGGATTGGAACAGGACTGGCTGGTGTGATTGAACTGCTGACACCGATAGCAACGCGTAGGGCTTGGGATGTAAGGGCGAACGGAAATTATCTCATAGCCTGCTTTGATTTTCGATGGGAGTTGAACTTCATCAAATGTCAAGAAGACAGTACGGGTTGGAATGATGTTAGTGTCAACCCTTTTCATGACTATGAACTGCCGTTACGCCCTGGTCAGAGAGATAGTTTGAATTTCCTCGTCGGTCAATCCATCGAGGTAGCATGTATGAACGACCCCACGTGATGAATTTAAAGTATGGTGCGGTTCCACCCGAACAGGGAAGGTGTGTAGCAGTGAAGTACGCAGCAATTTTTGTGCCTGGAGGGCACTGACTGTTTCTAACAACAAGGTGCCATTTCATAATCTGGAACAAGACTTTAAAGGACCTGCAATTGCGTAGACACCTTTCTGAATAATGAAAGGGTTGACCGTGGAGAAGTCGTGACCTTCGTCAGACCGAGAAACAACAAGGAACTGTGGCAACTATGGAAGGACTGTCTGTGGCTGAGACTCATTGAACTTACGCTTGTGAGCTGACATAGTAGAATATGAGGAAACCACTGCGAAAGTATCCCCCATGATTACCGGCGTCTCCGATGGCGAGCTCCTTCCTTGTGGGGGCCCTCTCTGAGGGCACTCCCGCCTTAGGTGATTGTTCACACCTCAGGTCACACCTCCCGACAAACGGACGGAGGGACCAATCGGCACTTTCGGAAGGTATCAGCTCGGATAATCACCCCTCCCTGGGCCTGGCCGTTACCAGGGGGTACGTACGTGTCCTACCTGTCTACCCGGGGCGGGGAATTACGCGTTACCCCGTCACCGGCTATGCATGGAAATGTGTGGGTCGGCCTTGAGACACGCACAGGGAGGAAAAAAAGAGAAAGGGAAAGGAAAGAAGAGAGGTCTCAAACGCCGCAGTGGAGAAAGCAAAGAATTTGTTACAGTTTCAAGCGTCCGTCTCCGGACGTAGGCACAAAACATACTCCCACAGGGGGAGAAAGGGAAGGAAAGAGGCGGAGGTGGGGGGGGGGGGGGGGGGCGAAGATGGGGGATGGGGAAGGATGCGGAAAGGGAAGGTATGCAGCCCGGAAAGGAAGGAAGGCCACATTAGCTCGGGGTCCCGTGCTCGCTACGCACGTATCCACAAAAGAGTTGTGGACCCCCTGGGGGGAGGTCAGGAGGTGGTCGAGAGATGGGTGCTGTTTGTAGTGCTGGAGGGCATGATGACTGTCTTTAATAGCCAGAGCAATTTCGGAGTTTGACCAGGAGACAGTCTTCCACTGAGGAGAATCTGAGGAAGAGGGACTCGCTGAGGCAGCTGCCGAAAGGATGGCACTGATCAAACATTGTACGGACTTATCAACGCTGCTGTGTGGTGAAGCAGTTGGGATGGCAGTCAAGGAAAAGGCATCCCAAACTGCATTAGTAAAGACCTACCTGGAAGGACATTCAGGTGAGTGACGCTGAAGAAAAGGTAAGACAACACACAAATCGTCGTGAACTCCCCAATGAATGGAGGGGAGAAATCCAGGGCTACAGATGGCTGAGAAAGTACCGCACTAAAGGATGTGGGAGCTCCAGGTTGAGGAGGCAGAGATCAAGCCCTGACAGCAGGTCTACAACAATCCTGCCCCAGTCAGTGGTCGCATTACCACCCCACAGAGCATTACGGGGGTTAAAATCTACTAGGAGATGGAAGGGGGTTGGGGAGGGAGGGAGGGATCTGTCAAAAGAGGTAAAGAAGGGCTGGAGGACAGTCTGGGGGAAGGTAAAGATTCTATATTACCACAGAGTCTAAATGGATCCAGCCACTGCTTCCTGTATGGTTTGAAGAAGACCCCAGGAACTAACACTGTCCATGCAGACCAACATACAGATGCGGAGGCTCCCAAAGGGCTGACCCAGTTTTGGCTGAAGGCTAGGAAGCCATGAAGAGTTGGTGAATGAGTATCCTGAAAATGAAATTTCTGCAATATGACACAAGCTACAGAGTAGAGAAAAACAGGAGACAATAGTAACTATTACAGTTCCATTGGAGGATAGTAGTACAACAGCCCCAAGAAGTGAGAAAAAGGGGAGTCGGAGAGTGGAAATGTGTGACAAGACAGAAAAGGAATAGCAGAACTAAGGGAACAGCCAGGTCGAGAAAGGAGAGTGGGGGGACAGGAAGGAGTTGCAGCTAGAATGGAAAGGAGTGGATATGGCGAAGAGAATGCAGCCTGTAAGAGAAGAGAGGCTGCAATAGCTTGGGCCCCATGCATGCACCACATGTACCACAAAAGAGCTGGGGGGGGGGGGGGGGTATGGTAAATCTGTTTGTGGACAAGGTTTGGAGAGTTGTACCTTCTGTAAAGACTTCGACATGATGTTCAGACTATCTGTGTACTTACTTATGGTTTCTCATGCTTTCAGGCGATCAAGATCAACCACATTAATTTAGTGGTCAGTATATCCACTTAATTCTAGGCAAGAATATTATGAATAAACTGCAGTCTGTACAATTTGGTGTGTGTGTGTGTGTGTGTGTGTGTGTGTGTGTGGTGTGTGTGTGTGTGGTGTGTGTGTGTTAACGGATGACACCAACGGTTTTCCACTGTGTTCCACCCATACTACAAAATAGATATGAAAAGAAATTTGTTAATTTACACACCTTTTATATCACCTTAGTTATTTGTGAACTTTGGAGGGCGCTTTTCAACAAAAGCTGTCATTCCTTCCTTACGGTCAGCCTGCAATGAAAGAAAAACAAGTAAGTTATTTATTTCCGAATTCAGCAATCTTTTGTGTAGTTGCAGAACAACATTTACTCTTATCTCTGATATATCCACACAAAACCAAAGTGTAATATAGTGAATTTAACAAGCCTCAGTATATAATTGTGGACAATGCAAAGCTATTTTGGCCTGCTCCTTTTAAGTGTGTAGCTAATTAAGTTCATATTATTCCATACAAATTAGGCAATTGTTTCACCCTCATGTAGTATCTGGTTCCTACTGCATCTCTCAATTATAGTTTCAACATATATTACAGAAAAGGGGTCCATAAGTAAAATGCTGTCAGGAATTTCTTAACTTACCAAAAATGTAAAACCGATATTAACAGTCACAGGGCTTTGATGTTTAATATTTCTGGTTAACTTCAGGAGCAGCAAAAGGAACATTTTTAGAATATCTCTTACTTAAGTCACTAGAGATGTGTCCTTTGCCCATCTGAGTTAAATAATTTCTATCAAGATTGTTTTAGCTACAAGTTAAAATACACGAGTATCAGTTAACATGAATGAAGCCAATCACACTAACTTTCCAAGTATTGTGTGGTTGTTGATTAATGATTTAACAGTCAAGCTGTTGTTTTACAATATTCTCAAAAACTGAAATTGGCTGATGCTGGCCTTGACCCAACTAATTACCCTCCCTCCACCTTCATGACATTTCATGGAGACTGATTAAGAACACAATCTTCCACACCAGTCCTCAAACAATTAACTCTATTGTCAATGTGCACTCCGACCTTTCCCATGTAACTTCATTTCAAACTAGCAATGCCTTTGTGGAATGTGCTTAGCACTCTAGACAGCCACAACTGTACCTGTTAAGGTTATGAGTCCGACACAAAATTGTACAATCTTTTACCTTGTGGCTCCTATTTTCCTTACCTTCACTTTCTGTAATGTTATATCTAAAAATAAAGTCCTTTAGCTTTTTTTATTTCAGTTTTCCTATGACAACTCACCTCCGTAGTTTATCCTTTTGACTACTATTCTCTCAAAGGACACTACAGAAGTTCATGACATATTTCATTCTGGAGAGCTAATCTTTAGCTCAGAACATTAGTTTCTACTTAGAGGCTGTTCTGTAAGCTGCAGCACGATAGATCATGCATAGTATAGTTTCTGTTCAACATATTTGATACTTACAGTTGCAAATGTTGCATGGAATGTCCTTTTCTCAAAATGAAGTCCTTCCTGGAGGGTAGTTTCATAAGCTAGAAGGAAAAGGAAACTTATTAAAAACTAATAGACTCCTTTGTGAATTACATGATGCATAATACATGACACACACACACACACACACACACACACACACACACACACACTAAAGCGTTCACACCCATTATCAAACTGACAAATAAGAGATGATGTTTGAAGTAATAGCTCAAAACAGATAGTACAATGATGAAAGGTAGTGATGAAAGATACACTCATGACTTTTACAAAGCCAGCATTACCGGTATCATAATAAAATTAATTAGTCCAGAGAAATGTAATCAACTAAGTTTCTCCAATTGCCTACTTTTATTGATCTCGTCATCTTTGTCATAAAACAGTCATATACACAAAACTGCTTTGAACATATATAAAAATCTGCTGTTTCAAAGAGTTACTCAGTGATAATCATTAAGACAAGAAGAAAATGACTATCAAAACTGTATCTGCATTCTCCTATCACAATTATTCAACTTGCAATCAGCTAATGTTATGTCACAATATAATCATGTTGGAGGAAATTATGTATGATGTAATAATGCTATGTGAAATTTGCACAAGATATAAATGCAGAATGTTTTGAAAGTGTAAAAAATGATTACTCCAACACTACCTGGATATGGTGTGTGATGTTTTTGGTCAATTTCAAAGTGCAATAATATGCGAAATTGGTATATTTCAGCATTAAACATGGAAATGTTTGTTAAGAAAGTGGCAAACATACATCTGTTGCTTCAGGTCTGGAAGGGCTGTTTTCCTCTATCTGCTGCTATATTCATTACTCTTTACTTTTTGTAATTATGGAATAAGAGTTTCTAAAATATGAGTAACACTACCATTTTTTCTTTCTTTTTTCTTTTCTTCTATCTATTCCTTTGGGAAAAAATTTTGTCAGATGGATATGGTATCACACTCTTAATTAACTGTAACAGTGTAATGTTTTGTTAATTCGTGAACATTGTTAAGTGGTTGTAGTATGCTAAAAAACAGGTAGCCATAAATTCAATTTGCAATGCCTATCTGAATGAAGAAGGCTTTTCTATTCCAACAAAAATTCTTTTACGTGTTGCTTATGTAAAGTGAAATTCAAATGGGAGGAGGACAATTTGGAAAAATACATTAAAAGTGCTAATCATTCAATTTTTCAGATCATTGGAAAACCAAACTGCTGTTATTGTGCTCATTCTTGATCATTTTAAAAAATGAAGCTGCATCAGATTTAGCCTTCTTACAGTGTAAAATTTGTAAGTGACATGTGCTAGCATTGTCAGTTTCATCACAACACTAGAAGGAATGATTTACCTATTTGTACATTTGTTGGAGGGGAGAGGGGGAGAGGGGCTTTAGAGTATCAAATTCAATTAAAAAGGAATTCTGAAGGTTGTTTTTCAACGGGTACTATAACTTGTTTTGACACATTCCAACAAGAGGCACAGAAAGCATCTGCAAAAAAAATGTCTGATATCTGCTGCTATGAAAAATTTACAAAAGCTATGTAAACACATAACACAAGACCCAGCTAAAACTTTTTGGGCGCCTGTCAATATTGTGGATGCAGAGAGGTACTTCTCAACGTATAATATACACTCCTGGAAATGGAAAAAAGAACACATTGACACCGGTGTGTCAGACCCACCATACTTGCTCCGGACACTGCGAGAGGGCTGTACAAGCAATGATCACACGCACGGCACAGCGGACACATCAGGAACCGCAGTGTTGGCCGTCGAATGGCGCTAGCTGCGCAGCATTTGTGCACTGCCGCCGTCAGTGTCAGCCAGTTTGCCGTGGCATACGGAGCTCCATCGCAGTCTTTTACACTGGTAGCATGCCGCGACAGCGTGGACGTGAACCGTATGTGCAGTTGACGGACTTTGAGCGAGGGCGTATAGTGGGCATGCGGGAGGCCGGGTGGACGTACCGCCGAATTGCTCAACACGTGGGGCGTGAGGTCTCCACAGTACATCGATGTTGTCGCCAGTGGTCGGTGGAAGGTGCACGTGCCCGTCGACCTGGGACGGGACCGCAGCGACTCACGGATGCACGCCAAGACCGTAGGATCCTACGCAGTGCTGTAGGGGACCGCACCGCCACTTCCCAGCAAATTAGGGACACTGTTGCTCCTGGGGTATCGGCGAGGACCATTCGCAACCGTCTTCATGAAGCTGGGCTACGGTCCCGCACACCGTTAGGCCGTCTTCCGCTCACGCCCCAACATCGTGCAGCCCGCCTCCAGTGGTGTCGCGACAGGCGTGAATGGAGGGACGAATGGAGACGTGTCGTCTTCAGCGATGAGAGTCGCTTCTGCCTTGGTGCCAATGATGGTCGTATGCGTGTTTGGCGCCGTGCAGGTGAGCGCCACAATCGGGACTGCATACGACCAAGGCACACAGGGCCAACACCCGGCATCATGGTGTGGGGAGCGATCTCCTATACTGGCCGTACACCACTGGTGATCGGCGAAGGGACACTGAATAGTGCACGGTACATCCAAACCGTCGTCGAACCCATCTTTCTACCATTCCTAGACCGGCAAGGGAACTTGCTGTTCCAACAGGACAATGCACGTCCGCATGTATCCCGTGCCACCCAACATGCTTTAGAAGGTGTAAGTCAACTACCCTGGCCAGCAAGATGTCCGGATCTGTCCCCCATTGAGCATGTTTGGGACTGGATGAAGCGTCATCTCACGCGGTCTGCACGTCCAGCACGAACGCTGGTCCAACTGAGGCGCCAGGTGGAAATGGCATGGCAAGGCGTTCCACAGGACTACATCCAGCATCTCTACGATCATCTCCATGGGAGAATAGCAGCCTGCATTGCTGCGAAAGGTGGATATACACTGTACTAGTGCCGACATTGTGCATGCTCTGTTGCCTGTGTCTATGTGCCTGTGGTTCTGTCAGTGTGATCATGTGATGTATCTGACCCCAGGAATGTGTCAATAAAGTTTCCCCTTCCTGGGACAATGAATTCACGGTGTTATTATTTCAATTTCCAGGAGTGTAGTTAGAAGTGACAGGAGGTGGTCAATGAAGCCAGACACTATTGAGACAACTTCAATGACTGTATTCAATAGATAAACATTTGTATATAAACCTATAATGCATGTTAATTTGAAAAGAAACTAACATTATGGTGTTGTGTTAAAGAAATAATCAGTTTTTTTTACTGAAGAGTGAAATAGGAAATAATCAAACTGCGCACACGCGCGCGCGCGCGCACACACACACACACACACACACACACACACACACACACACACACACACACAGGGTGAAGAAAAATTCACACACACTGACTTTGACTTTGCAGCACAATTCCTCACATACCAGCAATACAAAACTTTGTGTCACAAAATTGTCCTGTGTGTATTTCTGGTAGTAAATGTCTATTAAAGATTGGAAATCCGACAACACTGTAATCATATGAATGGTAACTACATCTGTGCAGTTGGTGCAGTGGATAGCATTTTGGGTTAGCATGCACAAAGTCGAGAGCTTGATTCTGGGTTGAGGTGTATTTGTTTTTATTTGCTAATTTCATTATACACCAATTCTTAAGCCACACTTATCCAACATTTACATAGCACAGTCTTTTGTAATGGTGAACATAAGAAAACCATGGTCAGACAAGTCAGAAATAGATAGTTGAAACAAATGACCTGTCATAGTACAGAGTAACTACAAAAACAATATCAATCAACAGCTAGTCACTTATACTAGATGCAGTACATCAGCTCAGCCAATGGCCTTGCTGCAGTGGTAACACCAGTTCCCGTCATATCACTGAAGTTAAGAACTGTCAAGTTTGACTAGCACTTGGATGGGTCACCGCCCAGGTCTGTCAAGTCGTGTGGGCAAGTGGGGTGCACTTGGCCCTTGTGAGACCAATTGAGGAGCTACTTCACTGAGAAGTAGCGGCACCGGTCATGAAAACTGACAATGGCCAAGAGCTGTGTGCTGACCACATGTCCCTCCGTATCCACATTCGATGATGTGTAAGGGCTGAGGATAACACAGCAGCTGGTCGGCACCTTTGGGCCTTCAAGGCGTGTTCAGATGGTGTTTTGTTCTTCTTCTTCTTCTTCTTCTTCTTCTTCTTCTTCTTCGTGCATCTGCTCAGATGTAACACATTAGCAACCAGTGACAATAATAATGTCAATATTAATTACTTCATGACTTTACAAAAGAATACATTATCCTTTGAGCAGATGCTCAAAGTGACCTCCTGCAGGTCCGAAATAGTGCGACCCGCTGCATGACTAAACACTGTGTGACTCACTGGGCCATACAGCTCAATACTTTTTGCGACATTGCTGCATCCACAGATAGAAGAGCAGCATGAACATGCACTATTAATTCTTCCACACAGTGGTGGAGTAAAATACACATGCTCCTTAAAGTATACCCACAGGAAGAAATCCATGGGATTTAGGTCAGGTGAATGCAGAGGCCATCAACTGGACCTCATCATTCATGCCATTTCCCTGGAAATGTTCTGTCTAAATACCGTCGCACATTAATTCCAAAGTTTAGAGATGCACCATAATGTTGGAACCGTAATCTCTGCCAAACATGAAGTGGAACATCTTTCAAAGTGTCAGGCAAATAGATTGAGAGGAACACCTTTGTGCAGTCACCCAGTCTGGCAACAAGCAGGAACCAAAACTACTACCTCCCAATATTCTGGCCCAGATACGGACGCCAATATTAACTTGATATCCACGGTCATGGGTAACAGGCAGGTTAATGTCACACCAATGGTGGACATTGAGCATACTGAAGACACCCTCAGAAGTGAATAGTGCTTCATTTGACCATATTACAATGTTTATGAAGTTTTTGGTGGGTTCCTGTTGGTGGAACCCTTCACAGAATTGCATCCAGAGATGGCAGTCTACAGGATCCAGTTGTTGTGTTAAAGAATTATGATAGGGGTGCAGCCCATGTCTGTGCAGCACGTCAATGAGCATGCGATGTGAGTCATGCAGCTCTGTTGCTACACTATGTGTATGTTGCTGGGGTTCCTGGTGTATGACCTCCAGAATAGCTTTCACAGTAGATGGAGCATGACGAGGCCAAATAAACAATCTCTGTCACGTGAAGGTGGAAGAAGAAAACTGGTCTCCTGAAGGCAAAGCTCGAGACAACAAACCACATTTTTATCTGGATGACATAAACCAGGATACCTAGGAGCATATTCACAAACAGCAACACTATCCCATTTATTGGACGCACCAAGGACCAGAACCATATCCACATATTTATCGTTTGTGTGTGCTGTACAAGAAACTATGATGTGTGTATGAATGTACATGGAGTTAGTCATGGCCACATTATTCTGCTAGCAACTAGTCACTGTCTGGTGACTAGCACATATTGTATAAACATGTGCTGAGTTACAGTGGGCTGTTCCACCTTCCGCATGTCACCACTATTACAGGTTTTGTTCTTCACAATTCAGCCCGACACTGCTAATTGTGAAATGTTCATTTTCAGATTACACTTTTTCCCGCATGATAATGGACATGATGTTTCAATATTTCCATCAATAATAATAATAATAATAATAATAATAATAATAATTAGTAGTAGTAACACGTGGAGATACAGCATGTGCTTATCAGACTCAATGTTTAAAGTCATAATTAGTGGTTCCAAGGTGATAACACATACAAACGATAATAGAGTTTGGAAATTATTTGCCATACATGTTGCCAGCCCTAATGGGATGTAAGGCCCTAACGAAATTTAATGGACCTGAACTCGGCAAGAATAATAGTTGGCACTAATAGACGGAACTATGGAGGGAGGGTGCACGGAAACAAATTTTGAATCTATTACATGCAGTGGTGCTCATTAGTGCTCACTAGTGACAGTGGGGTAGCAACGTTTGGTGCCGAATCACTGGTACCCATATTGTAGGTCCCTATTTTTATCAGGGAACATTAACAGGACAGTGATATGCATAATTCCTGCAAGACACACTACCCCTTCTCATAGACTGGATTGGAAACACATCAATGTGGTTCCAGAGTGACATGCACTGCATGCATTGTGTAGCTGGAGGCAGCCCGAACACATAGGGCTCATCACATCTTTCATGCGACCCCAGTGTCAATGGAAAGCTTCAGTTTAAAACAAAATTATGTTTAAAGCAGAATTTAATGTCTACATTCAACACAGCAGTCCCAGATTAGTGTGATATTTGTCTTATTGATATATATTAACAGGGACAAAAATCCAGGAATAACCAGTAGTGACAGCACATGCCTGGCCTGCATTGACTGCTACTGCCCAGCATCTAGGGCTATCGAGTTGCTGTTTGATTGCTGTATATTCTTAATGTTTTAGTGTTGTTATTAATACATACTGATAAATTTAATATTGCGGTAGACTAATCTGGGACCATTCTAATAAATGGGCACATAATATTCTACTTTTAAAATTGTTTCGTTTGCAATGGGAAACAAACCTATGCTTTCTGTCGACACTGAGCGTTGCATGAAGGACGTGATGAGCACTATTTTTTTGGACTGAATCCATGTACACTATGCAAAAATGAAATCTCAAATATCTACTGAAACATCACAGAAAAATACACCTGATGACTATATATATCAGCCTTCTATTCAACAAATGCACCCCAAAACACACACACACACACACACACACACACACACACCCCCCAATCTCCCCACACCCTCTACTTCTCTGTCCCCTCCTCTCCTTTGCTGCTCCCCCTCCCCCACCTGTAACTTCCTAACTGCACCTAGCTGCACTACCCTGTCTCTATTATGTTCCTGCATGCTCCCACAAGCAAGATTTTACAATCCCCCACTCCTACCTATCCCCCCCCCCCTCCCCGTCTCAGTCTCAGCCCCATCAGCCAGACTGCTCCCATTATGCACAGTTACTTGCAGTTTGGCCTCTGTGTCAGTAGACACAAGTAGGGCAAAACGAGAGCACTCACCCAGTCCAAGTTGTGATACGATCCGTTCCAAGGGGCTGAATGGCACATGGGGAAATGTGTTGTGAATGAAGCCACAGGGATACTGGACAACCTCCCTGAGTCATAAGACTTGCAGTGGCATGGGGCTTTGGTGGCATCAACCTAATATTCCCAAATTCTCGCAGGACGAAAATGCAGAACACAGAAACTAATTTAAAGAATGAGGGATTTGATGAAACCTCAGATACCAAAACATGAGGTGCTGAATCAATGGAAACTGTTCCCCCCACTGGAATGGAGATGGAACAGTCTCAAGAAGATTGAGATCAAAGTCTTATCTAGGGCACAGAGGAGGAAACTTCTAATTAAAAAAAAAAAAAAAAACCACAGAAAATGAAGGTAAAGAATGGCTTCCAAAGAACAGACAGAGATAATTAAAAAGCCCTCAAGACATCCAAGAAAAGACTACATCTGACCAAAGGGGGGGTAAACAGACCCCTCTCACTTCCAAGACATAGAATAAGAGAATAGTAGAAGAGCCTTTACTCCCAGCTACCAGGATAACTAATCCCAGAGAAAGCTGAGGTAGGAAACAGGGAAACAAAGCTATACAGATAGAACCGCTGTGTCTGCTTTTGGGTAAAGGCTCTCTGAGAAACAACTGGAGAAGAGGCAAGTAAGGGCCTCAAATTCAGGATGGTTTATTTGGAGAAAGGTCCTTTAATCTTTGTATGTGAGGGGATACAAACAGTAGACTGGTTGAAGGAAACCATACCCAAAATACCTCTGTGGGAGGAGGTGAAGTGGCTCATCAAGACAGCACAGGAGCTCTTCAAGACTGCTAAAATATCAATCTAACTACTTAAGGATGTTCCTCCAGACTGTCTGAGAAAGTGTAGGTGCAGAACCAGAAAGTTTCAACAGATGACTAGAGGATAATTTACCAGAAGGTTGGATATGAAAGCCAAATCCTTGTGGTGGAAGTTGGTGAGAAATCTCTGAAGGAAATGCAAGAGTAGGACCTAAAATTATACTTAGGGTTCTCACAGCATACTATTAGCAGGGTTAAGGATATCACGAGCAAACAGCTGTGGAAAGCTGGCGACAAAGTATTGCAGATAAACCTGCAACTCAGTATTGCAGCCTTGAGTTGCCTCCTGGAAAGACAGGAGGTGGATATGGTCCATGTCTAGGAACCCTGTTTATATAAAGGGAATGTATCAGGCCTTTGAGGAACTGGAGATTAACTGATTTATGCTAGAAATCTAAAAAGCACACAGTACATGCATTTATGCAAAAAACGGAATTTCATTCATGCCAATGGTGAACTTATGTTCCACAGACTTAGTGACAATCAAGATGAAATGTGTGAGCGAAAAAGGATTTGTATTGGTCTCACCTTACCTTTCTTACAAGGACAGGGCGTTTCCTTCCCAGAAAGTGACGAGTTGTATACAGTTGCTAGCAGCTGAATAAAAAACTGCTGGATGGCTATGATGACAATGCCCACAACCTGGTGGGGGGAAGCAACGACACCAACAGCAGAGGTGAGCAACCACTTGAATACATACTGGAGAACAATTTAGAGAGATGCTGAATATTGGTAAGAAACCCACCTTCAGGAGCAGAAAAAGAAAAGAAGTAACTCACATAACTTTAGGGTCCATCTTAATGGGTAGTCAAGTCAATGGGTAGTCAAGTTGCGATGGAGCCATCCTTATCTGATGATGTGTGCTTAAGTTTGGACTTGAAATGGGTGTTAAATATGTCATTGATTACACAAATAACAGGAAAACAGACACACTCATATACAGGGTGTATACATAGACAAGGAAAAAAAATTTCCGGATTTTTCCTGGATACCCTATTTAAAAAATATACTTTTTCCCGGGCGAAAATACACTTTTTCCGTGCCAAGTGACAGTAGGTTTTTCCTTCGGAATTGTAAAATTTATCTCTCCTTTGAATGGTTAACATTTTATACATGAATTTTATACATGAATTTGAATTGCACCAAACACAGCACATTAGTTTTCTGGAGTGCTGAAATCGAGATTGCGATGTCCTTTTGCAAACCAGTCATATCCCATGCCACGTGATCTCGCCAGCCGATGACTGCAGATATTCAGAGTGCAGGACACGTGTTATAGTCAGCCAGTAGCAAGATCACTGTTATGTAGCGCGAACACACAAAGAAGAATAGTTAATAGTTTACATTAATATACACAATATAGCTACAAGAAAAGCTACGCTTTCACATGTAATATTGATCTATTTTGCATGTATTATACCCCCTTTAAGATACATCGCACAAATGTGCCAGTAAATTTAAAATAATGACATAAATGTCTGGTCTTCCAGGCTCAAAATTCTTGTAAGTGGCTGGTCCTCAAAGTGTTCAGTTTTAAACACTCTGTGATTCAAGAAATTCATCCCACTTTCTCACACATAACATAATTCATCTTGCGTAAAAAGAAATTTACTTTGGAAGTAACGCTTTTTGAACCACCATTCACAACACTATCCCGAGACTGTTAGAAATAGATTCAATTGAGCAGTTGCCAGGGAGTGCCAGAAAACAGGCATTATTGCATGTGCGCAGCTGCAGTAGTGTAGGATGCCCACATGTTCGAATGTATAAAGCACTAAGAGAGCTTACATTACGCTGTACAAGGAACAGGACATCAGAGGATACTCTGAAAGCATCGGGATTTCGTAAACCACACTAAAATGCATAATTAGGTTTTAAGTGCACATTGGTTTTTTACAGATTCACAACGAAGTAGGTCCCATCTAATATTAAACTTTTCAGTGTGGTTTTAGGGATGTAAATTTTCTTGGAGTACCAGTACTTTACTACCTCATATTTGGTTCTTTATTGAGGCATAATGCCATACTTGGCAGAAGATGAAAACATGCACTCGAAATTCAGCATACGTTGCCAATACTGTGGAACGAAACACTTCGTTTCAAATAATTTGATTGCCCCAGTGGAAAGGTTAATAAAGCCAAATTTCTTTAGGAGAATGACAAAAATAACTTCATTGTTCTGCAAGGTGATTAATGCTTGACTGCTAATAATTTGGAAATAAAATAAAATCAGAAAACTGAAACTAATAATATTTTTGGCCTCTGTAACTATGTGAATGTATTATAATTCACTTGATAGGTCCCAGCCGCAGAAATCTATTTTGTTCTCATTTGACGTGGGAGCTGTAAACTACGAGGAAACAGCGAAATCACTTAACGCAAACAGGGGTCAGGTGGAGACTAATCCAATCCCCACTACAACTCAGAGAACTCTGCACATGCGCAAATCTGACACCTACGGCGTGCAAGAAAAAATTTTCTCATTAGCATCTGGCTGCTTGCTGCTTACTCCCGATATAACTTAACAGCCACACTTCAAGTAGCAGGAAGCAGGAGAAGGTACTGCTCATATGCGAGTCAACTGCGAATGCGAATGAGCCTGCTGACAACTGGTCAAATAGAAACTAATGTAAACAGTTATGACGTCACGCTCATAGAAAACAGTTAATCGTTACGAAACATTACAAAGTCTTTGCCCTAAGGTCTTTGACATATTTTTGCTGTTTGCAGACACTTGTGCATGCACGGCGTTTTGTTGTTGTAAATGGCGCATTTCCTTTGCCACTGAAGTTTTATTTTTTTTCTCTAGTTTATATTTTATTTCTGCAGTATCATTCTCCAGTAGCAGGATACAGTAACATTCTTTGCTAGAGAATCAATTCTTACCAGTCAAAATTACAAAAATTTAATTGAAAGCTGAAGCAATGAAATATTCCTGAAATTCCGAAAAATTCCCAGGTTTTTTCCCCAGTTTTCTCCCGGATGAAAAAATTCCCAAGTTTTTCCCGGTTTTCCTGGTTCGTATACACACTGATAGAGGAACGATCTAAACTCATGCTAACTTGAAGTTATCAATAGCAAATCCAGTAGATTTAGAGGAAATGGCAGATGAAGTGATGTCTGTCATCTTGATCTTGGACTTAGGAGTCCAATTACCAAGAAGTGCACAAACAGGAATGCACCTTGATGGAACAATAATTTAAATTGCCAAGGAAGCAGGTAAGAATTCTGTTCAACTTTGCAAGTAGGAAAGGCCAATGGGTAAAATATCAGGAAGCCCATGCCAAATATATACAAGCACAGCATATGAGACACTGAATGTGCTCTTCAAGACTCACTTCCCTCAATGCACTATTGCAGGTAATACAGACCAAGATTGTTGCAGTGATGTACTGGTTTACAAATGACCAACGAGAGAACTGTGAACCTGCCACAGAATGTTTTGACTTCAAGAAAATCCAGTCAGTGGTAGGAATGTTTCAAATCACAAGATCCAGATGGAATTCTGCCGTCCCTACCTTAACAAGCAGTACAGATATCAATCATACTCCTAAGCTGCTTGTTTAGAGTCAGGTTAGCAGCAGGAGTCATACCTAATGCTTGGAGGAGGTTGAAGTTTGTTTTCAATCTGAAGGCTAGGAGAACTGACTAAAGAGATATTCACTATCACATTGGGAACAGAGGATAATCTGCATAGGCATTATAAGGTGTATAGCACCAACATTCATTCAGACAGCTGAACAACTCTGAAATCTATCAGCCTCTGAATGAGATCAAAGATCATTGCAGAATGCCATGAAACTCTCTTGAGGCTAAGGGAAAGCAACAGAGTAGACATGCTGTGGGACCCTGATCACTCAGAAATAAGTGGTAATGAAGAAGCTGATAGGCTGACCAGGGCAGAGCAAATGACTTAATTTATTGTACTGGCACCTGTCTCAACCAACATTACAGTAACGGTAAAATCTAAACTATGAAGCTGGATTACGAGGCAGCACAAAGAATGTTGTTGGACTAAAATCCAAAGACAATGATGCCAAAATCATGTTTTAAGAAAAGTTCAGCAATCCTGGGCTTGAACAGGAGGCAGATTAAACTCCTAGTAGGACCGATAACTGCCCTTGGAAACTTCAGGTAACAACTGTGCATGATGAGTAAAGAGAAAGAAACCCCCAAATGCAAACTATGTGGTAGGGTGGATGAAACTGCACTACATTCAATATTCCAATGCAAAGCACTAGATGCCAAAAGGCACAAAATATTTGGATTGTTAAGTCCTAAAGAGATTGTGTCTAACAAAGACCTAGCAAAAGGTCTTCTACGATTACTCAAGGGTACTAGCCGCCTTTGCTAGAATGGATAAGCGAGATATCAGTTTCTTTGTGGGAAATGGGGGCAAAGCCAAGTGTTTTTTTGCCTCCCTGATTAAATCAGATAAATTAATTTATGCCAATTAAAGTTTCTGATACCTCTACCTTGCTGTCAACCATGGTTTCACATAGCATTAGTGTCACCAACATATTTATCAAATGGTTACGCTTAACAGAATTCACTATGCTATTTACATCTTCTGTGTACACACAGTACAATGAAATGATTGTGCACGATTCTACTGCCTTGCATCTGTCCTCTAGCCATTCATACTTAACCTGTTTGCACTTTGTTACCCTATTTTTTTTTTTAGGCAGTATTATGAAAAGGATAGATTGCTTCTCAGTATATAGCAGAATGGTTGAGTCGCAGACAGGCACAACAAAAAGACTACTAAACACGTAAGCTTTTGCCGCTCCCCCCCCCCCCCCCCCCTCTCTCTCTCTCTCTCTCTCTCTCTCTCTCTCTCTCTCGTGCACACACACACACACACACACACACACACACACACACACACACACACACACACACACAAACTGCTGTCTCTGCCTGCCTGGGCTAGACTCATTTTTTAGACATTTGTATTCCCTTTTGTCTACTTCATTGAAGCATTTTTGTACTTCTGCTTCCATTAATTTCAATTCTCCTGCTTTATCCAAGGACTTCTTCCTCTGCTGCCTATATTCAGTTTTTTGATAATTTTATGTTTGTAATTTAGGACCAAAACTACGGTGGTAGGCATTTTTCCCACTGTCCTTTTGTGAGCTTTTAGGGATTGTCATTACAAAAGCTTTGCAATTCCCTTGGTGATGCTTAACATCCATAGAAGCTGGCTCCCTGTACGCAGGATTTGACAATCTGGCAATTTCTAGTCATTCTGCCAGTGTACTGATGCACATCAAGTCACTGTAAATGAAGCAATGTTTTCCAACTTCACAGTAGCAATCTCATGACAAATAAAAACTGGCTGTTGTAACAGTTTTAATACTACTGGTACAGCATACTAACACAATATGACAGGCACATACAGAGGTGGTAAGACATATTTCTATGAGTGTAGTAAAGCAATTAAGTCAGTGCTAAGTATGCTTCCCACAATCCACAAAAAGAAATACCAAAAAATTGATAAGTATCTTCCTACATCTGAAAGAAAAACTACTTCTGTGCCAAGCATACTTCTAACTGGCCTTAAATGAAAGTTATTTGTTGGTATGTATACTTCCCATGGCCCCTGAAAGGTGGGAAAAAAATATTTCATGGCAATTAAAAGCTATATTTTGCAACAAACTACAGCTGGTGCAGCAAACTGCCACTAAATGCCAAGAGCATACAATATGGTACAACATATGTCTAAGCATATAGTAAAGAAATATAACTGGTGATAAGTATACTTCATCTGCCTATGAAAGAGTTAAACTAAGTGTTTAACATGGTTAAATTGTGCTCTGAGCAAAATTATACAAGGCAACTTCCCCCTTCATTCCTTTTCCATAGTCCATGTGCTACCATTTTTTCCTTATCTCCCTTTTCCTACTACCTATCTTAAGGCCGCAATTAAAAACTTCCATTTCCCTAAACTGTATGTAAAATGTAGCATTGATGCAAGCTACCCCAACTCTGCAAGGTCCATGGTTCATGGATGGTATCTATAGTTAATAAGAGTATATTTTATTTGCTGAAAATTTTTGTCTCTCCTTGGTCTAAGTGAGGAATACGGAGGTGATCACTCCTGCATTATATTTAAGGCAATAATTCTAATGTAGTCGTGAAAAATTAAATGTTGCATTGCATTTGCATCATTGCTGTACAAAAGTGACGACTCTGGCGGTGATTTTCCACTAAACGTAAACAGATAACTAGTAGAACTCAAAGAACTATTTATTTACTGTACCTCTGTTGACAGCCTCTTTGCACAGAGCCACTATCAATGGTGAGTGAGATGATATTTTCTCTGCTAACTTAATGGCTTCAGGTAGCAACTGATCAGTAGGAAACACTTTGCTGACCAACCCTAAAAGAGAAAGGTTTTGAAAGTCATTAATTTTTGAACCATACATAGATCTCTGTTAAGAGTGAATGACATCGTGAAGAATTCAGTCATTGGTAGTCCATAATCAAATGTTAAGTGTTATATCAATTGGTCATGAGTTAGCAGTACAAGATATGCAGCTGCCATTTCATGTGGCCATGTTGCAACCACAATCAAGTCCAATCTGAAAGCAGGGTCATCAACGAAGTAAAACATTAGGAACTAAAAGCACTTATTACGGGTACCAACATACAGCCAGAACAGAACTTCCTCATGGTTAGAGTATGCTGCTATTTACACAAACACTAAATACTCCAGAATATGGAGGAGAAAAAAAAATTGATTAACTTCTAGAAAGGGCAAATGTCTGCTGGTCATTTGATTTGAACTGACAACCTGCAGCACAGCAGCCAGTGATGTTAACCACTACTCCACCTTCTACACAGCATATCTCATGGCTATATAACTGAGGAAGTGGTAGTTCTTTCAAGACAGCAGATTTCCTGCTGAACTGAGATATGTAAGCATAATTAATAAGTGTAATGACAGTTTATTGTTAATACAGTGTACAGATTTAGTGTCTAATAACAGTTGCAATTTTGCTGATTTACACAGTCAACCTCGAGTGATTCTTATTTTTGATCATTTATAACCTACAGACGGTTAAACAATAAAAATATTAAGAATATTCTTCTGCAATATCGCATAGTTTGCCTTCACTAAACAATGTCATGCTCCAGCCTATAAATATTCACAGTGGTCATGTTTCGAATTGGAACAGTTCAGCCACACATGGAGCATACTCTCCTTCTGCATGTCAATACCAGACAACACACACTAGTGCTGTGACATCTGCAACAATCTGACGCCTGTGGTTCACTGTCATCGATCTGCCTCCATACAATCACAACTTGGTCACATCTGATTTTTCCAATATTTTCAAGGGCCTCACCTTGACATTGATGAAGCAGTACAAGCAGAGGTGAAGTTTTGGCTGCATCAATGAAGTCAAACATTCTACAGTGACAGTATCTCTCATTGGGAGAAATGTTTTTGTTACCGGGTAACTATCATGAGAAATAAATATGTAGACATGAAGAATAAAAGTGTAGAAAGTTAACACCATTTGTTTTATGTAAAAAGGTTTATGAGTTTTAACATAAATTTAGAGGCATTACTTTTCAGCACACACTCAAATATCCAAACTGGTGAGGCTTGAGCATGGGGTTAGATGGGCATGTACAGGTCACATTTTTACATTTTTCTTGTATATCCCAAAAACTGTAGCTTCTAGAAAAAAATGTTTCTCAGTAAAAAAGTTAACATTACAATTTCTACAAAAAAGGTGCTATTCATTTTTTCTCAAAGACTAATTGTTTCCACATAAGAAAAGTTGGAAAAGCCACATGTAATTGAAAATAGTGTTTTAATGATATAAAATTAACATTTATTGTTAAATGTAGTTTGTTAATAGCAAGTGTTAAAAGTGTGTACCACATCTAAGTGCAATCAAACCATATTAAGAAATAAATTGTGTTCTTGGGGTATAAAAGGGTGGAAAGGTGAGATTGCAGGTTATAAGCTTGAGGGAAGATAGGCTGCTGGGTTGTGGTCATTCTCTCTACACCACTATGCCACCGAAAGCAACTACAGGATGTTTCATGAAGTTATACAACCCTTCTGCAGCTTGATTTATGAATCATTCCGCACTGTGTTAATGCACTGCATGTCTGCAGACTGCATCACCAGTGATACATAAGGTAAGCTGCATAAGGGACAGTTTAATTTTGTGAAACATCCTGTAGTTGCTTTTTGTGTTGCAGTACAGTAGAGAGAATGGGAAATCATCTGCTTGATCTTAATTTTGCAGACCTTGGCAGGAGGGAACTCCATGGTCACAATCTGGTGAACTACCTTCCTAAAGATGCTTCCCTCCAGGCTCCCATCCCCAACACTCTGTTACACCCCCAGAACACATTTTATCCCTCAATACAGTTCTACTGCATGTACATGTGGTATGAACATTTATTCTTAACCCACATTATTAAAGAAAATACATTAATTTTATACCATTGCAACACTATTTTTAGTAATCTGCGACTTCCCGATCCCATGCAATATTGAAACTACTAGTTCTACAGAAGAAAAGGATTAGAACCTTTTTTTATTACGTAATTTTATCTAGTTTATATTTTGAAATGGGAAATATTTTCACTAGAAGCCACAGTTTTGGAGACAGTCAAGAGAAACCAAAAAAGTGACCTTGAAACCCTGCATCCTTAGGATTTTAATGTGTTATTAATTACACTTCCCCCTACCACGGTACAATAATTTGTAACTACACGAATTTTTTCCCCTAATGTTCCTTTGTTGACTGGGCTGCACGGCTCTAACAACATCCACATTCAACTCTACTGCCTCATACCACTGTTTCAAAAAGTGGAAAATCCAGAGTGAAGTAACAACGAAGTGGAAATGGTAGATTGCTGCTCATCACATAGAGGAGGCCTTGAGTCACACACAGGCACAATTTAAAAAAGATTGCTACATAATTAGCTGTTGGACCACATCCTCCATCACATGTAGGAAACCCCACACATCCACCCAAGCACAACTCAAACATACATGAACACTACTGTATCTGGGCACTAAGGCCCGACTGCAACTGCGTTTGGGGTAAACAGCAATCTTTGCTTGGGTGGGTAGTTGGGGGTAAGAATAGATATGAGACAGGAAATTGGGGGGGGGGGGGAGTTTGTTAGGGGTGTGGGAAGATGCTAGTGCTGCATGTAATTGCATGCAGAGATACGGTGGGGACAAGATATGGCTGCTAAGGACACAATCAGGACACTGTACTTGGGAGGAGGGGGAAAAGTGGGATGTACAGAATTGGAAGGTGCTGTATAGATGTACTGGCTGAATAGAAGGTATGTGTACTACTGGAGTGGGAGCAGGGAAAGGTATAAGCAGGGGCGGTACAGTAGTTAGCAGAGAATGAGCCCACAAGGGTTAGGAGAACAAAGGATATGTTGCAACAGAAGTTTCCATCTGCAAAATTCAGTAAAGGTGGTACTGGTGCGAAGAACCACGCAGTAGTGGGCTGTGAGGCAAAGTTTGAGCCTGTATTTTTTGCAGCAACACCAGCTTTTCTGAACTGTGCAGTTGGGAACACTCCCTGCAACATATCCTTTGTTCCCATAACCTTGCTGGCCTCAACCTCCACTAGTTCTAAACTCCACCTGCCTATCCCCTTCCCTGCTCGCACTTCAGAATTACAAATGCCTTCTATGCCACCAACACATTCCCGTAGTCCTTTCCAATTCTCTACTTCTCTCTTCTTCCCTTTCCCCTTTACCTGCTACCAGCACAGCCTCCGTATGCTGGACCTAGCAGCCCTATCCTGTCCCCACCATGTAGCTGTATGCTTCCACAAGCAGCACTAGCATATTTCCCCACCTCTTCACTGCTCCCATCCCCGGCACTTTGCTTCCGTCCCTCAACATGTCTTTATGTCTTTATACCCCTAATATCCACCACCAACAAGGATTGTTGCTTACCTCAGAGACAGTCACGGTTCAGCCTTAGCACGAGGAGATGACAGTGGCCATGTGTGTGAGAGTTGTGCGTTTTGTGTTAATGTGCAGGAGTTTTCTAATCTGATGAAGGACTATGTCTGATAGCTAATTATAATCAGTACCCTTTTTGTTATGGCTGACTGATGCAACACCTCCTATATAAGGTGAGTAGCAATCTACCCATTCCTATACATAAAAATGGGATAATATTTACACCATTCTTCCAAATATTACCTAAATAGAATTCCTTCACAGGATTTGTGCTAATCTACCTCATTTTAGTTGATAACATAATCTAACTGACATACAGGGTGATTCAAAAAGAATACCACAACTTTAAAAATGTGTATTTAATGAAAGAAACATAATATAACCTTCTGTTATACATCATTACAAAGAGTATTTAAAAAGGTTTTTTTTCACTCAAAAACAAGTTCAGAGATGTTCAATATGGACCCCTCCAGACACACGAGCAATATCAACCCGATACTCCAACTCTTTCCACACTCTCCGTAGCATATCAGACGTAACAGTTTGGATAGCTGCTGTTATTTCTCGTTTCAAATCATCAATGGTGGCTGGGAGAGGTGGCCGAAACACCATATCCTTAACATACCCCCATAAGAAAAAATCGCAGGGGGTAAGATCAGGGCTTCTTGGAGGCCAGTGATGACGTGCTCTGTCACGGGCTGCCTGGCGGCCGATCCATCGCCTCTGGTAGTTGACATTCAGGTAGTTACGGACAGATAAGTGCCAATGTGGTGGCGCTCCATCCTGCTGAAATATAAATTGTTGTGCTTCTTCTTCGAGCTGAGGGAACAGCCAATTCTCTAACATCTCCAGGTACTGTAGTCCAGTTACAGTAGCACCTTCGAAGAAAAAGGGAGCAAAAACTTTATTGGCTGAAATGGCGAACAAATGTACAACTAAATGAAACTTTATAGCTCCCTTAATTCGCCGACAGATAGTGCTTAGCTCTGCCTTTTGTCGTTGCAGAGTTTTAAATTCCTAAAGTTGTGGTATTCTTTTTGAATCACCCTGTACTTTTTCATTACTCTCTCAGTGTTTGAAAAGCGTTTTTAAACTTTAATTAAGAAGGTCTTACTATTTTTAGCAAAATTTAAGCAGTTTCATTATTAGGGTTTTATACAAACAAGGGAGTCTTTAAAGTGAAATAACTTAAAATTATTGCATATTTAATATGCCCAAACACACATTTGTTATACAGAAAACTTACTTTAAATCAGTATTAGTCATGGTTTTGGAAAACATTTACTATGGGACTCAAAATTTTTAGATCATAAGGCACTACGAATTTTTAGACAAAGTTCTTCTGTAAACTAAAAATTCATTTATAAAACTAACTATACAATAGCTATCAGATAAACAATTACTGTCTGAATAATACAAATTTAGGAAACATAGCCAGTTTACCAAGCCACTGATCTAAAGTAAAATGCAACTATGTTGCAGCTTAGGAAAAGAAAAAAAAATAGTATTTATTTACTGTAGGAGTGATACCAGAGAGAATGACGAAAGCAAGATTAATGTCCTAATGATGAGGTCACTTGAGGTGAAGCACAAACTTGGTTGAGAGGAAGAATATTAGCCATTTCCCTTTTAAAGACACCATCCCACCATTTATTATAAACTCTTTTGGGAAATCATGGAAAAACCTAAATCTGCATGGTCAGATGTGATTTCAGTCAGTGTCTTCCCTAAGATGGAGCAATACCAGAGCAAATGAAGATACTCCACATTGCTACGTTTCAAACACAAGGGATATTTTTTGTAGTGTCCACATACTATCTTCCTCCTCAATCTATTTATCATATGGAAAAATACGTTACCTACAAGAAGAAAACCATGAAGTTTGAACATAGGCACACTGGTTGGTTGGTTGATTCTTTTTTTTATGGTGGGGTGGAGGTGGGGCTCAAAGGGTAAGGGACCAAACAACAAGGTCTTCAGTCTCTAGATCCAAGAGAGGTGTGTCCAAAAGTAGAGACATTCACCAAGAATGTTCGCTGATCCAGTTGGGAGGCTTAACAGTAAAAGAGAGAAGGCTAAAAATTTAATGGACAATAATAAAAGCAAGATGAAGGAAATATAGAAATCATTAAGTGGGCATCCCTGGGGCTCTGTATGCTACAGGAAACATCTGTCCCACCCGTGATCCATTACAGTCAAGCCAGAGCACCCACTATTCAACAGAATGCGGCACCTAGAATAGAAAATAGGGTGTTGCAGAAAGGAAGCAAATAAAACCTAAAAGTGATTAAAATAGAGTAAAAGAGGGATGAAAGAGTAGCCTGGCCATGGAAAAGGGTTGGAGAACCCCCGAGACCTAACACACAGTGGGAGATTCCTCATCCCCAATCACTCTGCCTCTGCTCCAGAGGTAGATTAAAACTTTAGAACAGAAAATAAGAACCACTTTCACTGAGAAAACAGAACCATGTCAGCCATATGTGAATCATCTGGCAATGTTAGAGCCAATGAGTCAAGAAGTCCATATTTAGCATGGAGAGTCAAAAGGAGGGGGCATTCTACCAAGATACAAGCTACTGCCTGTAAAGGCTCCACAGCCAAAATGTGGGCGTGGCTGGTTACACAAAATAAAACTGTGGGTTAACTTGGTATGAGCAATGTGGAAACAACATAGGACTTTGGATTCCTTCTGGGAGAAGCAGAGGAAGAAGACCATGCTGCAGCAGCCTCCTTGATTGTGCTGAGTTTATTAGATGGGGCAGGAGCCCACCAGATATCATTCCATTTCCAAGCGAGCAGAGCCCATTTGCACCTGCAAATCTGCATCTTGGATCAGCAATGTAAACAGGGAGCAAGTAAGTTCTCCTCTAGCCCTACACTTGGCCAATTCTCTCCCCGGGATACCCCCAAGTTGGGACCCACAGAGACAGAACTGTGCAAGCAGCATGATGAACATCAGTGAGAAGGTCATGAATATCAGAGCTCAAAGGGTGGCAAGAATAGCACCAATCAATAGTTTCGATGCTGGTCACTGAGTCTGTATTTATTAAAACATGCTCAAGGGAGCCCCGATTATTAAAATGGAGGGCTCTGCTAATGACTGTAGGCTCTGCTGTAAGCACACTACTTGTTCCTGGCAGTGAATGGCATTCCATACCAACATGAGATATATAAGCATATCCTGTCTGATTCAGTTTTAGAACCATTGTGTAAAAATGGTAGCTATCTGGAACTGTATGTAACAAACACCGAAAGAACATGGACACGATAGACTTTAGCCCCTTGGAAGAGATCAGTCCTAATCCATGGCCTGGGCACCATCCAAGAGGCAATGCTTTAGAGAATATGTGAAGCAGAGCCCAGGGAGAAGAGCTAGAGCTCTTGGTAGAGGGAAGCGTGGAGTTTTCCAACTGGTACTCCAAACCAAGGGCAGGTATCAGGACAACGACCTCCTTCACGTGCAAAGAGAATGCAACACAAGGAATCATCAGGGAATTATTGCATAGGAGACCAAGAGCTGGTAGTGTTCAACCTGAAAGGGAAGATCCCCTGCTTTGGCAAGAAGACTGTATGTAGGACTAGTCCAAAAGACACCAGCAGACAGACGCTTGCCAGATGGTGGACTGGGTATAACAGTTTCAAAGCTGATGGGGCCACAAAGTCAAACCTGGCAACCATAATCCAGTCAGGATAAAACAAGGACCCAGTAAATAGTGATAAGAGTAGCATGATCCACACCCCAAGATGTGTGGCCAAGAAAGCAGAGAGTGTTTTGCTTCTGAATGCAGCTAGCCTTCAAGTGACGAATACAGGGCAGCCAAGTCAGTTTTTTAATAAAAAGGAGGCCCAAGAAATGGGACTGTGCTATAATGTCCAGGTGCTGGGTATCTAAGTAGAGCTTTGTGTCAGGGCAGACTGTGGTTCATGGGAAAAAAATGCATGACCTACATTTTTGTACTAGAGAACTGAAAACTAGAGGAAAGAGCTGTACAGAGGCCCGCACAATGGCAACTTGGAGCAGGCATTCAGCAGAGGCTACCAAGGGGGAGCAGTACCAAAGGCAAAAATTGTCAACATACGATGCAAAGGTGGCCAGCAATCTACCACAGGTCACTAGGCCATGTATTGTGATGAGGAAGTGACATTCAATACAGAACCCTATGTGATGTCATTCTCTTGGACTCATGGGCAGCAAAGTCAAATGCCAACTCTAATCCATAACAACTGGTGGGAGAAAAACTGACGAATTAAAATCTGCAGGCGACCCTGAAAGCCCTAGTCATGGAGGGTAAAAGTCACCTCATCTTTGTTTTTATATATAATTTTTCCCACGTGGAATGTTTCCCTCATATGCTGCTTTTAACCTAAGCAGATGGTTCGTTGTCACTTGTCCAGCCAAGAAACCACACTGATAAGAGGGACAAAAGGCCATAAGATTTGAGAACCCAACATACTCTGCAAGCAACCATTCTTTCAAGCAGCTTACAGAGTATGTAGGCCAGGCTAATCAGCTGGTAACTGTCAAGGGACATTGAGTTCTTACCTCACTTAAGGATTGGGAAACATATGCTATCTAAACATTGTGAGGAGAAGGCAACTTTGAGCCAAATACATGTGAAGATCCTATGGAGGTGTCGCCTTTGCGGAATATTCTGGTGCCGGATAATCTGATTGTGAATTGAATCAGGGCCTGGGGTAATGTCATGGGATGAGGCACGAGCCTGAGGTAGTTCCCAGTCAGTGAAGGGTTCATTATAGGATTCATCTTGGTGGGGAGTGAAACATAAGGGGACGTCTTCAACTTGTTGCTTCTGCAGTAGAAAGGTAGCCAGATAGGAAGAGAACAGCAGTGCTGACACAAAGTGGGTCATGAGATGTTCTGCAAGAACCAATAAATTGGTACAAAGACCACCTTGTAGGACACGACCTGGCATAGTTGTTGACTACTGGAGGCCCACTACACTACAGAGTTTGGTGCACACCTGAGATGAAGATGTATACGTCCCTAGGGATGAGACATAGAACTCTCATCATTCTTTCACATTGCATTTGATTAGACAGAGGGTCTTAGAATGTAGTCAGTTAAGCGTGATAAGGTCGGTATATGAAGGATGTCATTTGTATTGTTGCAAGGCTCTTTGGCAGTCCTGAATAGCTACTGCAATGTCTTTGGTCCACCATGGCACTGGCCAATGGTTGGAGGGAAGCCTGCAGAAAGGAGAATAGCAGTTCAGCAAATGTGGGTTACTGTGTCCGAGATGTTTAGCACAACCTAACAATACAATTCGACAGAGGTGGTGAATGTAACAGGAGAGGCATACAAAGGCCCTGTGAAGTAGTCAGTCAGTCTGACAATGACAAGGAAACCACAGGATCGCTGGAAAGTGGTCGCTGTCACAAAGGTGGTTGTTTAGTGACTATTGTAGAGAAGTGTTGTTTGATTAATTTGGTCAACTCAACATAAAGGGTGGTTGCTGAAGTTGTTTGCACCTACATCACTATTGCTTCCAACGAGGTACAAAGGGGAATCCATTCACTGATGGCATGTACAAAATGAAGAACAGACACCCTATAGGTACCATAAAGGTTCTGACAGAATGCTCAATAACCATGAAGCACTGGAGAGTAGTCATCAGTGAAGTGTGTTTCTTGGAAAGCAATGCAAACTGCAGAAGAAGAAATAAAGTGTAGTTCCAGCAGGTGACAGTACAGCCATTACAATTCCGTTGAATGATCACGTGACCTGTGCCAGGTTAGGCAAAGGGGCCTGAAGGACAGGTCATGCCACAGAATGATTGTTTACCATGTATGGGAATGAAACCACATCCACAAACATTGGTTCATAATCTGACTGCAGGGGAGGGGGGATCTGACACTTAAGCAGTGGACCAGAGGAGCATTCTTCTTCTTCTCCTCCTCCTCCTCCTTTATAACCTTTGTTGAGCAATGTTTGTTGAAGGAGCTATCCGCATTGTGCAAGAGGACAGATTAAAGAGCTGGCAGCCATGGGACACACAGGCCGTGGGTCCTTCAGCCAATGTTTGGTGTCAGATCTCCAATCTGGGGGTTTCCCAGGAGAGGGATGCTGAGAGGAAGCCTTGTCACCAGTAGACACCAAAGGAGGAGAAAGCTTCTCCAGCTGGGCATGGGGGAAAAATGTGGAAAGGCTCCAAAGAATATACCATGGGAGAGATTTGGTTTGGGGAAGGTAGAGGTGTGTGTGTGGGGGGGGGGCGACCGACCAATGGTTGTGATAACATAATTAATCGTCATGTCCACAGAATGTAGGGGTTCATATTTCTTCCATGCCTCAGTATATGACTGGTGCTAAATATATTTGTATTTCTGGATCTTCTGTTCTTTCTTGAAAACTGGGCAAACTGTCAGATGTTCTGCATAGCTGACACACAAGGATGTTCACAAAAGCTACCTTTAAAGTAATGCTCATCCACAGTTGCTGTATTTTGGGTCCATCATGCAGCAGGATGACATATGCCTAGAGCATAAACATCTGAAGTACCCAGCAGGCAGTGGAACAAATGGTTTCACATCAAATCTGTGCAGCATGACCTTAACTTTCTCTGAGAGGTCATTTCCTTTGAAGGCTAAGATATAGGCACCTGTATCCATATGATTATCTTCAAACCTTTTATCTTCACAACTGATAATATGCATGGCTTGCTGCTAGAGATTAGTTTGGAGCTCCTCATCTCTTTGGAGCATAAAATCTCTGAGGGAGATGATTCCTTGGACCATGTTACGAGTTCTGTGTCACCTAGACAATTGCATGCCCAAAGAGCTGTAGATTGGGCACCACAGGAAGTTTTAATTAACAACAACCCATTTCACATTTTCCCCGAGAGACTCCACTTCCCAAAATTTGTCTTCGATGTATTGGACAATAAGTAATGGTTTTGTTGTTGTAGAAGTATCTTCACCAGTTTGAGTACATACCATATATTGGGTCAAACTTTTAGCTCCCAGACATCTGGCTTGTCCCTCCCTCTTCCCACAGTGCAGCCATGGGAGGTGACATCATGGGTCGCATCTCTCTGTATGATCTTTCCCACCTGAAGAGATTGCTGGGGCCTTGCAGCCACCAGCAGGAGTTAGTTTAATGCATTTCATGTGCAAATCTTCTACCATGGTACCACCCATGCCCCAAGTCCCCTGCCCCACCCATAATGACCACAAACTCCTCGACTTGCATGGAGAATTGCCAGCTCAGGCACCAAGAGTGTGATCCCAGCGTGGTTAGGAGGTACCACCACAGTGCCGGTACTTGAGGACCCCCCCCCCCCCCCTTCCCACACACACAACAGAATGGCTACTGTACTAGATTTTGGGTGCAAAGATAGAAAGGCATAAAATGAGGAATATATGCCATGCTGGGTGAGCTTACTTCTGTAAAATTCAAAAAAGGAAATCCAAGTCAAACCCAAGGGAATCAAATAGTTAAAAATTAAAAGTTGCAGAATGCCAGAAGGGAAGAAAATGAGTGTCCAAAATCACAAACCAGATCCAATCACAATTGGTGAGAGTAAAAATAAATAGTAGAATGAAAAATACAAATAAAATAATTCTGCAACATACAGAAAATAAAAATAAAATATTGTATGGTACTTCTGTGTAAACTATGATCAAATTTTGGAATTGGCTTCTTTCAAAAATCTTGTATTGTTTATTTAACTGACTGAGTTAGAAAAGTAATCACATCCGCTTTTTTTTTTTCCTTTTCTTCCAAATTATGTTCACTGGGGAATAACTGATGTCTATATCTGTATGCATCATTTGATTTAACAGGAGGTCATGTACCTTTGACATAAGTGCTCATTAGAAGGATACCGAGTCACAGAAGGGGCTGTTCCGTACACACAAGCATATAGTGGACCTGTTCCAATGAAAAAGAAGAAACTAGATGATGATAGAATATTCTACAATACATAACTAATGAGCAGTAACCACCGTTAACAGCATCTTCCAGTGGCCAGTGAATGGTGGACAACATAAGGATGAAGCATATGCACCATAGTCTGCTTTGCTGTCTTCTGCTTGTGGCTGTATTCTGGGTACATTATGAATAAACCTGTATGCTAACATACTCTTATGTTAATAATGGATATGAATAATATGAATGTGCATAACACAATTCTACCACTGCAGCAGAACAATAGCTGTCTCCAACATCACCAGGTTTGAAAAGCAGTTATCTCCAGTACATTCAAACTCCATTACTGACCACAGTTGAAAAATCCTCAGCCAAAAATACAGGGTTCTTTTATATTTGCAGATTAAACTACTGTTGCCAAGGTCAACATTTTTATGTAGTTAAATAGATTGATGTATGGGTTGTTTTATGTTTAAAGGTGAAGCTTTGGCTACTGAGGTCACATGCAGATTTATTTTGAAGAATTCTAAAGGGTAGATCAGGCAAATTATACTCGCACTTGAACATACTCGAGATTTCCTGATACACTATAGCACTCGATACAGTATCTACCATGCTCAAACAGTCCCATGGCATTTGACTCTCAGGGTGCTAGCACAAGGGTTACACAAGAAAGTATGAACTAACCACCACTACAGTCTATTGCTTTGCTTAAAATTTGATTATTTTGTGAAACAGGAACAACATTAAATTATAGCATCTTATAAACTCTTGCTTTATGTGAACAGGTTTGCAATAAAAGTTCTCATACCTATATGGATACTGTAAACAAACATGTCTGGTGCTTTCAAGTAAAGGTAATACTGAAAGTAGAAAACATTGTCCTCCAAAAAGCAGCACTTGATTCTGAATGCAATTCAGTATTTTATTTGGTTATGAGAAACTGTAATGATTTACCAATTGGGTTGCAAATGAAAAATTCAGTCACTGTTTATATATTAGAATACTGGGTAAAAACATTACCACCTTTTGATCAGCTTTAGAATGAGATGGTGACATTCAGATGAAGCAGAAAGAAAATTAATCCAAATGAAATAAAACATATAAAACTGACTGTAACTGCTGTCACAAGAACAAATTATAATAACAAGACAGGTTGTGGCATAGTACTAACAGACGTCAGTAGATCACGGGACAAGCTAAAGTTTGAGAATTGTACAGAACCATCATTGTGGTATTTTTTTATGTATTAGTTGCTGCTGTTACATATGACCTGCACTATAGAAGATATTGCAGTCTGTGTTTCACAATTGCACAAGCACAGCACTACGGAAGGGCGGTAGGTGCAGGGAGTGGAGTAATGAGCGGGCAGTAAATTTTGTTGTGCTGCCAACCAAGAGAATCTATACCATGTAATTTGGATTTTTACGAACATCTACCGTGTCAGAATCGACTTTTAAAATCGTACAAATACATAACAACAGTATACATTTCTGCAGGAGATGGTAAAAGTCCAGACAGGGGCCAATTATGTGCTTAATGTGTTTCCTGCGTCAATGTTGCCGACACTAAGCTATTGTGGGAACAAAAGGGGGCATGTCAGCTGCTGGTTCCATGAAGCCAAAGAGACAGCACCAGGCTGATGGAGGGGGGAAAAAAAACCTGTGTTCTCAGGTTCCACTGTAACCACAACCACAGAAATCACAACATATTCTGAAGGAAGAGCCAAATATTTGTGACAATGAACATATTTCTTACAACTCTGCTACTACAATGTCAGTGATTACAAATAGTGATACCCCAGATAACAGGTTTAGTAAAGAAAAAAAGGTAATGAAGATAAAAAATACTGTAAACCATTTCTTTTCGTTTATTTTATTTCACCTCTTATTATCAAAATGTATGCAATCAATAAATGGCCTCAGTTTAGAATAGGTATAATGCTTATGTTTTGGGCAGGTACTTCATATCAATAAAACGATTTGTAATTTTGATTAGTTAGAATATGTTAAACAAAGATTTTTCTCAAGGAGTTTCTTAACAGGGAGGGGGGGGGGGGGGGGGCGAGGGAAGTGCAGTTGTCTTACACATGGGTAAATACAGTATGTTGTAATCTTATGTACTGTTTCACCACAGGGCCAATTGCTATATGGCAACTCTATGACATTATGCTTAAAACTGTTTTGTCTCCTGAAAGATTTACTTTCTGCAATATGATCCCTTTTCCAATTCACCAATCTACTAAACTCATTCATTCGGGATAATATACTTCAGCCATGTTTCTGTCTATTCCACTACTTTAAAATTATATACTGACCCATTTTTTCAGCCTCTTGGGCAGTGACTTGGTTCCCGGTAAGACATATTTCCATTGCCTTTGATTTTCCAACCATTCGTGGAAGTCTTTGAGTGCCACCAGCACCAGGAATAGTTCCAATAGCTATTTCAGGCTGCCCAAATTTTGCTTTCTCGCCAGCATATATGATGTCACACATCATGGCAAGTTCACAGCCACCTCCCAACTAAAATATAAAAGTAACTTTCAATTGTAAAATTCAATTCAATTTACTTGATTGGTACATGTAATTAAGTCAAATTTACTTGCCAAAGAATTCTCTCCATAAATACCCAAATAATTTTAAGGAAAATTGAATTTCAAATATTAAAATGAAATTTCTGAATAAAACAAAGAAAATATTGTGATAATAGAACTTTTATGATGTTTACACTAATATTTAAAAAGTTCAATGATTGTGGAGCACAAGTGGGTCTTAAATTTAACCAGTCAGCAATCATGTCTGCTATAACCTTGGCTCTTCTGATGCAATATGCTACTCTCTTTCCCAGTTGAAACACAGAATGCTTTTTATTTACAAAGCCGAAGATTGCACCAGCTCTTATAATGATATTTAGTGATTTCATTCCCAACAAATTATTAGGGCCTGGGCCAATAAGCTAATTTAGTATGCTGTGAGCTGCATGTCACTATACAAAAGGTGTAAAAATATATACTATGACTATTTCTAAAGAGAAAGACTTTTTCATGCATACCATAATATTCATGTAGCAAAAAAAGAAAATCAGACAACAGAACCTATTTGTAATCTGAAAGGGATCTACTAGTATTTACAGTTTTCCCCTGCACCACCTCTATCTTTGCCACTGAATCTCACTAAAATTCAGAACTTTTCAGTGGTTAAGTTGCAATAAGCCTTTACATCTCTAACAGCCAATAATTCATACTAAATATGGAGTTAAAAAAGATAAAAGAATGAATACGTGTATGTTATTTTCTCACACACATTGTTTTTTGTTGATGCTTTACTACCAGCATTTTCTGCATTTTTCTTGCTCTTCCCCTTTTATATAACAGTGCCAGTAATTGTAACCCAAGAACAGACACTATTTTTTCTTCTTCTCAATCACGTAACTTCATATAATGCAGAAAAGTACCACATTTTTTCTTCCATGTTAGCATACACCAACAGAACAAGAACAATGTAAACTTATCCTCATACATTAAGTACCCTGTATTGGAGGCAGTGGCCGAATAACTAAAGACCATGGCAACTTTTTGGCATTTTAGGGCTGCCCTCCACAACAATATCTACCAAAAACTGAAAATACTATGAAAGGATAAGATTGCTACTCACCAGGTGGGAATGACATCAAGTCACAAACAGGCACAACAAAAAGACTTCTATACATTTATGCTTTTCGCCAAAAGGCCTGCTTCAGAAGTAGAAAAACACACACACACACACACACACACACACACACACACACACAATTACTGTCTCTAGCTGCTGTGGCCTGGACTGCAGACAGCAATTGCCCCCGATGGAAACAGCTGTTTGGCATGGGTGGTGACAAGGATGGGGAGCTGGATGGGGAAGGAGAAGGGTAGTAGGGTATTGGTGAGGGAAGTGTTGGGTGCTTATGACAGTGAGCAGGGACAGATAGGACTGCTCAGTGCAATCAGGAAGTTTGGGAGGGGGGTAAAAGAGTGAAAAGGGGAGAGAAATACAGAAGGCGAAGAATACTAATGGGTGTATTAGCAGAATAGAAGGCTGTGTAATGCTGGAATGGGAATAGGGAAGGGGACAGGAAGGTGAAGGATAGATAATAGTGAAGATTGGGTCAGTGGGGTTACAGAGACGTAGAATGTGTTGTAGGGCGAGTTCCCACCTGCGCAATTCAAAAACATTAGTGTTAGTAGGAAGGATCCAGATGGTGCAGGTTTTAAAGCAGTCACTGACGTGAACACACTGTATTGTGCAGCATATTCAGCAATGAAAGTATCCCGACACTTATGCCCTGCTACAACCATCAACCTTTCATTTGCCTGTTACATTTCCAGGGGATGTTTATGCTTTGATGGCCCTTGGCTGTTAAGATTTGCTTTAGGCTGTACAACTGTTGCACAATGGTAAAGTAAGCTACTACAGAATCCAAATAGATAGAATTTTTTCTCATTTCATGTTACATGAAGGGCTTCTCAATTTCATGAACAATGTTACACACATGTAGTGCAACCAGTCACAATGTCTAAAGAGCATCGATTGCAGAAAATACACATTATCTATACAACAACATAATATTAAAAAAAAAAGTCTGCTAATGGTTATTAACAATCTAGCATTTCTAACAGTCCTTGTGCATGTATCTGTGTACTGTTAAGTGGTAGTCCATTCTTACGTAGATACTATTTGACAAGTTACATGTCTCCATTTACTGAAGGGTCATCACCTTTTTCTTGGTGCTAGACATGTGATTACACTCAAATGTTATAAGACAGTTCTTTTCAACAAATTCTCATTGCCCTTGGTATGAATAAAATAAATCTTATGGGATAAATATCTACAACATATGCAACATAAGCAAGCATATATGACCACTTTCAGCTTAACAGCTTCTACTTTGCTTCAGGAGCAGTACCATGAAGTGGCACATGAGCCATGTTAAGTAAGCCTGTATCACATTTTAATGGGCTACTCAAGTCAACTTACACTCGCATGGAAAAATTACCTCTTTTCATATTTGCATGCTTGTGTCTTACCTAAGGTTAGAATTTATGTTTTTTCAAACAACACATGAAGATTATCATATCTTTACAATAAAACCGTTCTCCAATTATTAAAATGTTCTTTCTTTAATGTACAATTTCTGTTGGTATGCACATGATTAGAGAGCCATTAGACATCAGGTGGCATGAACAATATTCAGCTAGTGAATCATGCAGAAAGGGAAACAGAATTGCAGCATAAACAAATAAATGAAAAAGAAGATACACTTACCGCATATCCATGCACTGCGGCAATCACAGGTTTTTTACAGTGAGACACCCTAGTCCAGTGACCCAAGAAGTTGCCCCTCACTGTATCGGAATATGTGTAATCCTTCATTTCCTTAATATCAGCACCTATACAATACAGAAAAATTTACAACGTTTTATGATTCAAACAATATTAAATCATTTGATGATTAACAATCACACAGCAAAAATGTGCAAGGATGGGTTGATAAATCTGGTAAATTTCTACAGAACAGTTGTATTTTTGTTAAGCAACTTGTCTGTTAGTAAGGGTGAATGTTTTTTCTTAAACTTCATAACAAATGCAATGTACACTTATTTGTTAAATTGTAGGTTTCACATTTTTGTAAGAATGATAGATGAGCAGCTTCCAGTGCTAAAACATTGTTATTTGAGAAAGTGAGCTCCACCCCAAATTCAAACTGTGTTGACCAAAGTTCAAGGGGTACTTTGCACCAGAATATCTTTTTTTGACTAAGAGTAGATTGACATGTTACGGAAGCATGGTGGACAAGGGTCATTTGAACCTACAATGGTGGTCACCGGCTTTTGTGCTGTGTGACTTCATATGCAACCACGTGTGTTGTGCTCTTCACAGTCTGAAGACTAGTTTGATGCTGTTCTCCATGCACCTCTGCCATGCACAAACCCCTTCATCTCTGAGCAACACACTTTTTACCTCCACACTTCTCTCCAACACTAAGTTGGTGATCCCTTCAAGTCTCAGAATGTGTCCCAACAATTGATCCCTTCTTCTAGTCAGGTAGTGCCACAAATTTTTCACCCGAATTATATTCAGTACTCTCTTCAATAGTCACGGGATTGACACATCTAATTTTCAGTATTCTTCTGATCTAAACTGTTTTATCATCTCTGTTTCACTTCCATACATAGCTACACATACAAATACTTTCAGAAAATATTTCCTCACACTTAGATCTATGTTCAATGTTAACAAATTTCTCTTCTTTAGAAATGCTTTTCTTGCCATTGCCAGTCTACATTTTATATCCTCTCTACTTTGGCGTCGTCCACTATTTTACTGCCAGAATGACAAAACTCATCTACTACTTTAGATGTCTCACTTCCTAATTTAATTCCCTCAGCTTCGCCTGATTTAATTTGACTACATTCCATTATCCTTGGTTTGCTTTTGTTGATTTTCATCTTGTAGTCTCTTTCCAAGACACTGTCCATTCCATTCATCTGCTCTTCAGAGTCCTTTGCTGTCTGTGACAATTACATCATCGACAAATATCAAAGTTTTTATTTCTTCTCCCTGAACCTTAATTCCTTTTCCAAATTTTTCTTTGGTTTCTTTTAATGCCTGCTTAATATACAGACTGAATAAATCAGGGATACACTACAACCCTGTCTCACTCCCCTCCCTATCACGGCTTCCTTTTCACACCCCTCAATTCTTGTAACTGCCATCTGGTTCCTATACAAGTTGAGAATAGCCTTTCGCTCCCTGTATTTTATCCCAGCTACCCTCAGAATTTCAAAGAGAGTATTCTAGTCAAAGTTGTCAAATGCTTTCTTTAAATTAATATTATAAATGTAGGTTACCTTTGCTTAACTTATCTTCTAAGATATGTTGTAAAATCAGTACTGCCTTGTGTGTTCCTACATTTCTCCAGAATCCAAACTGATATTCCCTGACAACTTCTAGCAGTTTTTTTCCATTCCTCTGTAAGGAATTCGTGTTAGTATTTTGCTACTATGACTTATTATACGGACATCTTTCACCACCACCTTTCTTTGGAATTGGAATGATTATAATCTTCTAGAAGTCTGAGGGTATCTCAACTGTCTCACACATCTTGCACACCATATGCAAGAGTTTTGACATTGTAGACTCTCCCAAAACTATCAGAAGGTCTGATGAAATGTCATCTACTCCTGGGGTCTCGTTTTGACTTAGGTCTTTCAGTGTTCTGTCAAATTCTTCTCACAGTATCATGTCTCTCATGTCATCTTGATTATGTCCTCTTCCATTTCTGTAATATTGCCTGAAAGTTCATCTCCCTTTTATAAGCCCTGTATATACTCCTTCCACCTTTCAGCTTCTTGTTCTTTGCTTAGGACTGGTTTTCAACTGAGCTCTTGATATTCGAGTCACTGCTTCTCTTTTCTCTAAAGGCCTCTCAATTTTCCTGTAGGCAGTATTTATCTTTCCCCTAGGATATGTTTCTAAGTCCTTACATTTGAGCTAAAGTCATTCCTGCTAAGCCATTTTCCTCTTCCCCTCAATCTCATTTTGGGACATTTGTATTCCCTTTCACTAGCTTCATTTGTTGCATTTTTATATAGTCTTGTTTAATCAATTAATTTCAATATCTCCTGTGTTATCCAAGGATTTCTTCAACGCCTTATCTTTTTACCTATTTGATCCTCTGCTGCATTCACTGTTTAATCTATTAAAGCTGTCCGTTCACCTTCCACTGTATTTCTTTTTCTTGTTGTGGTCAACTGTTGCCTAATGTTCCCTCAAACTCTCGACAATCTTTGCTTTTTCAACTTATCCAGGTCCCGTCTCCTTGATTTCCTATCTTTTTGCAACTTCTTTGGTTTTAATTCACAGTTCATAACCAGTAAATTATGGTCTGAGTTCACATCTGGGAAATGTCTTGCAATATAAAACATGTTCCTGAAATCACTGTCTTAACATTGTATAGTCAACCTGAAATTTACCGTCTATCAGGTCACTTCCACATATACAACCTTAAGAACTGTATAACACAATATTTGTTTCGCATCTATATTATTATTATTATTATTATTAGTCGTAAAGCTCCCAACATGGAAGACGCTAAGTAAAGATGGTTCACTTCTGGGGCTTCTTATTCTTCTTGTTTGCCCACTAGGTCTTCATTCTTTGCGAGAATTCAGCTTTTCTTTCTTCGCTCCATTTTGTTCCAGTTCTCGGCGCTTTTGTCTCTGGTTTGACCTCCCATTTGTCAACTTTAAGTTTGAAATTGTTTCTTTTGTTCATGTCTTCAGTAGTAATGTTGGCTAATTCCAGATCTTTCTTTACATTTTTGATCCATTCTCCTCCATTAACAAGGGATGCTACGTATCTTACTATTTTTTTTGTAAGTCTGTGATCGGGAAGTCTCATTATGTGGCCATAGAATTTTAGACGCCTCTTCCTCATGTCTATCTCTATGTTAGAATATTCTTCAATTTTAGAATTTTTCTGTAATCTATACCCCTCTTTGGTCCATCTTGGTCCCAGAATTTTCCTAATGATTTTCCTTTCCTCTTTCTTCAGGTTTTCCATATCTGTTTTCCTTTTAAGTGTCAAGGTTTCGCTGGCATATAGCATTATTGGTTTAATTACCGACTTATAATGTTTAATTTTTGTATTTATAGATAGACATTTTTTATTGTAAATGTTTTGGACCAGCCCTAGACCCCTACGAGCTTTTAATATTCTTTCTTGTTGTGAGTATTTTTCAGAAATTATCTCTCCTAGATATTTAAAGTATGGTACCCTCTTAATTTCTCCATATTTGGTTTGTAACTTAGAAATTTCTAGATTTGTTGTTGTAAACACCGTTTTCTCAAAAGATATTTGTAGGCCAACTTTTCCTGCACACTCTTTTAAGGTTTCTATCTGTTTGACTGCCATTTCACTAGAATCTGCCATTGTTGCAAGATCGTCTGCGTAGGCTAAGTAGGGGATTTGTAGGTCATCTTTTTTGGTTCCCAGTGATATTGGTTTCCAGTACTTTTCTTTTTTGAGTTCTTTTTCCCATTCTGCCATGACTCTATCCAGAACTAAGTTAAATAACAGAGGTGATAATCACCTTGTCTAACCCCAGTTTTTATCTCAAATGATTTTGAAAGTTTTCCCATGAATTTTACTTTGCATTTTGTATTTGTTAATGTCTGCTCTATGATGTTCCGTGTCTTCTTATCCAGTCCTTGTTCTTCAAGAATTTTAAATAGTGTGGGTCTGTGAATTGAATCATATGCCTTTTTAAAGTCGACAAAGACATATACTGTAGGCTTCCTTCGCATTTGTCTCATCCTTGTAATCAATTTCAAGTTTAAAATTTGTTCTGGACATGATCTGTTTGGTCTGAAACCTGCTTGGAAATCTGAGATTTTGGGTTCTAGCAGTTTTTGTGTTCTTTCAAGAAGACAAGCTGATAATATCTTGTATGCGACGGCAAGTAAGGAGATTCCTCTATAGTTGTTCACATCCGATTTATCCCCTTTTTTATGTAACGGATGTATTAGGGCACATTTCCAATCTTCTGGGATTTCTTCAGTAACCCATATGTTTTGAATAATTTTAACTAGCTCATTTCTTGAGTTAGACCCTAGACTTTTGAGAAATTCGGCTACAATTCCATCTTCTCCTGATGCTTTGTTATTTTTGAGTTTGTTTATGTGTTTGATAATTTCTTCTTCAGTTGGCGGTACAGAGTCTTGCTGTTGCGGGGCTTCAGTGCTGGATATTATTATTATCTTCACTTTCTCAGACATTAAGTCCGGTTAAAAATGGAGTGACGCGGACCTTGATCACGCGTCACTTACTTTTAACTGTACGGTACGTGTTATATTGCATTTAGGAACTGTCGGGTAATTGAACATGTATCAATAATTACGGATTTCTGTAGCTGTATATATATGTTTGGATGTAGCTGTATTGCATTGATGTACTGGTGGATATTGTGTGGTATGACTCCTGTAGTTGATAGTATAATTGGTATGATGTCAACTTTATCCTGATGCCACATGTCTTTGACTTCCTCAGCCAGTTGGATGTATTTTTCAATTTTTTCTCCTGTTTTCTTTTGTATATTTGTTGTATTGGGTATGGATATTTCGATTAGTTGTGTTAATTTCTTCTTTTTATTGGTGAGTATGATGTCAGGTTTGTTATGTGGCGTTGTTTTATCTGTTATAATGGTTCTGTTCCAGTATAATTTGTATTCATCATTCTCCAGTACATTTTGTGGTGTATACTTGTATGTAGGAATGTGTTGTTTTAAAAGTTTATGTTGTAAGGCAAGCTGTTGATGTATTATTTTTGCGACATTGTCATGTCTTCTGGGGTATTCTGTATTTGCTAGTATTGTACATCCGCTTGTGATGTGATCTACTGTTTCTATTTGTTGTTTACAAAGTCTGCATTTATCCGTTGTGGTATTGGGATCTTTAATAATATGCTTGCTGTAATACCTGGTGTTTATTGTTTGATCCTGTAGTGCAATCATGAATCCTTCTGTCTCACTGTATATATTGCCTTTTCTTAGCCATGTGTTGGATGCGTCTTGATCGATGTGTGGCTGTATTAGATGATACGGGTGCTTGCCATGTAGTGTTTTCATTTTCCAATTTACTTTCTTCATGTCTGTTGATGTTATGTGATCTAAAGGGTTGTAGGAGTGGTTATGAAATTGCAGTGGTGTAGCCGATGTATTTATATGAGTGATTGCCTTATGTATTTTGCTAGTTTCTGCTCGTTCTAGAAAGAATTTTCTTAAATTGTCTACCTGTCCATAATGTAGGTTTTTTATGTCGATAAATCCCCTTCCTCCTTCCTTTCTGCTTAATGTGAATCTTTCTGTTGCTGAATGTATGTGATGTATTCTATATTTGTGGCATTGTGATCGTGTTAGTGTATTGAGTGCTTCTAGGTCTGTGTTACTCCATTTCACTACTCCAAATGAGTAGGTCAATATTGGTATGGCATAAGTATTTATAGCTTTTGTCTTGTTTCTTGCTGTCAATTCTGTTTTCAGTATTTTTGTTAGTCTTTGTCTATATTTTTCTTTTAGTTCTTCTTTGATATTTGTATTATCTATTCCTATTTTTTGTCTGTATCCTTGATATTCATAGGCATCCGTTTTTTCCATCGCTTCTATGCAGTCGCTGTGGTTAACCAATATGTAATCTTCTTGTTTAGTATGTTTTCCCTTGACTATGCTATTTTTCTTACATTTGTCTGTTCCAAAAGCCATACTTATATCATTGCTGAATCCTTCTGTTATCTTTAGTAATTGGTTGAGTTGTTGTTTTGTTGCTGCCAGTAGTTTTAGATCATCCATGTATAGCAAATGTGTGATTTTGTGTGGGTATGTTCCAGTAATATTGCAACCATAATTTGTATTATTTAGCATGTTGGATAGTGGGTTCAGAGCAAGGCAGAACCAGAAAGGACTTAATGAGTCTCCTTGGTATATTCCACGCTTAATCTGTATTGACTGTGATGTGATATTATTTGAATTTGTTTGGATATTAAGTGTGGTTTTCCAATTTTTCATTACTATGTTTAGGAACTGTATCAATTTAGGATCTACTTTGTATATTTCCAATATTTGTAGTAACCATGAGTGAGGTACACTATCAAAAGCATTTTGGTAATCAATGTATGCGTAGTGTAGCGACCTTTGTTTAGTTTTAGCTTGATATGTCACCTCTCCATCTATTATCAGTTGCTCTTTACATCCTCGTGCTCCTTTGCAACAGCCTTTTTGTTCTTCATTTATAATTTTGTTCTGTGTTGTATGTGTCATTAATTTCTGTTTAATGACTGAAGTTAATATTTTGTATATTGTTGGTAGGCATGTTATGGGGCGATATTTAGCTGGGTTCGCTGTGTCTGCTTGATCTTTAGGTTTCAGATATGTTATTCCGTGTGTAAGTGTATCAGGGAATGTGTATGGGTCTGCAATGTAACTGTTAAATAATTTAGTTAGATGTGAATGTGTTGAGGTGAACTTCTTTAACCAGAAATTTGCTATTTTATCATTTCCAGGGGCTTTCCAATTGTGAGTAGAATTAATTGCTTGGGTGACTTCATGTTGCAAAATTATCACTTCAGGCATTTGTGGTATCATCTTGTATGTGTCTGTTTCTGCTTGTATCCATCGTGCATGCCTGTTATGTTGTACCGGGTTTGACCATATGTGGCTCCAGAAGTGTTCCATGTCTGTTATGTTTGGTGGATTGTTTATTTTAATGTGTGTGTTATCTATTGTCTGGTAAAATTTCTTTTGGTTTGTGTTGAATGTTTGGTTTTGTTTCCTTCTATTTTCACTTTTTTTTGTATCTTCCGAGTCGTTTGGCTAATGCTTGTAATTTCTGCTTCTTTTCGTCCAATTGCTCTGTCGCTTCTTGTTGTGAGATTTTACCTAACCTTTTTCATTTTTTTTCCGAGATTTCATTTCTTATAAATTGTGTTAGCTGTCCGATGTCTTTTCTCAGTTTTTCTATTTTGATCTGTAGCCTGTGTTGCCATGCTGGTTTTGTGGGTTTCTTCTGTGTGTTGGTTGGTTCTGATCTCTGCCTAGTGTGTATATTTAGTGTAGTGAGTCCTCCTATATAAACCAGTAGTTGTAACTCTTCCATAGTTGTATTTTCATTTATTTTGTTGTGTATGACTGTGTTGATAGTTTTTATTGTTGTTTCGACTTGTGGGTTATTTGGTGGTCTACGCAAGAATGGTCTAATGTCTGTATTTGTGTCTTTGTATTCTATATATGTTAGCTGAAATTTTTCTTCTATATCTAACATCTGTGTCACTTCGTGTTCTATTTGTGCTTGTTCTGGTGGCTGTCTTAAGATTTCGTTTTCCTCTGATTGTTTAATTGGTGCATGTTGTTCTTTGTTTGTTTGCTCTGGGATGTTTGAGTCCATTACTGTATTTTCTTCTTCTTCTGATTGCACATTATTTTGTTCCAGTATTTGTTGTACTTGATGTTTGATGTTTTCTAATTCTGACTGGGGTATCCTGTTATTTTTTATTATGACACGGATCTGATCAGCTAATCGTTGTTCTGTTAAAAATTTTAATTCTGGGTATCTGGTAATAAATGTTGTGTATACTTGTGATCTGTATCCAGTTGTGTTGGTTCCTAGGTTTGTTGCTTGGTAATAACAGAACATGAGGTGTCGATTAACTTCATCTGACCATCTCATCCTCTGTCTTTGTTTTCCTTCTAGGGTGGTTGCAGGAAGCATATCCTGCAAAACACCTCTATTTGGATTTAAATCATTTTCCAGTTGGCTAGCAGTGTCGTTACCATTGTGGGCGGGCATAGGGTTCAAGCGTCGTCCCCGACCATGACGGCGCTTGTCCGAGGCTTCTTAAGTTCTGTCCTGAACCAACTAATCACATTAAAAGGGGGGTTAGCCCTATTAGTGGTTTGTTCTTTTCGTCGCCTTTTACGACTGGCAGAACATACCGGAGGCCGATTCTTTTCCCGGGCCTCCACGGGGTTTATTATTATTATTATTATTATTATTATTATTATTATTATTATTATTATTATTATTATTATTATTATTATTATTTCCTTTCTCAGACCTTAGGTCTGGTTAAAAATGGAAAGTGACGCGGACCTTGATCAAGCGTGACTTCCTTTTAACTGTACGCTATATATGTTATATTGCATTTAGGAACTTTCGGGTGATTGAACATGTATCAATAATTACGGATTTCTGTAGCTGTATATATAAGTTTGGATGTAGCCGTATTGCATTGATGTACTGGTGGATATTTTGTGGTATGACTCCTGTTGTTGATAGTATAATTGGTATAATGTCAACTTTATCCTGATGCCACATGTCCTTGACTTCATCAGCCAGTTGGATGTATTTTTCAATTTTTTCTCCTGTTTTCTTTTGTATATTTGTTGTATTGGGTATGGATATTCCGATTAGTTGTGTTAATTTCTTCTTTTTATTGGTGAGTATGATGTCAGGTTTGTTATGTGGTGTTGTTTTATCTGTTATAATGGTTCTTTTCCAGTATAATTTGTATTCATCATTCTCCAGTACATTTTGTGGTGCATACTTGTGTGTGGGAACATGTTGCTTTATAAGTTTATGTTGTAAGGCAAGCTGTTGGTGTATTATTTTTGCTACATTGTCATGTCTTCTGGGGTATTCTGTATTTGCTAGTATTGTACATCTGCTTGTGATGTGATCTACTGTTTCTATTTGTTGTTTGCAAAGTCTGCATTTATCTGTTGTGGTATTGGGATCTTTAATAATATGTTTGCTGTAATATCTGGTGTTTATTGTTTGATCCTGTATTGCAATCATGAATCCTTCCGTCTCACTGTATATATTGCATTTTCTTAGCCATGTGTTGGATGCATCTTGATCGATGTGTGGCTGTGTTAGATGATACGGGTGCTTGCCATGTAGTGTTTTCTTTTTCCAATTTACTTTCTTCGGATCTGTTGATGTTATGTGATCTAGAGGGTTGTAGAAGTGGTTATGAAATTGCAGTGGTGTAGCCGATGTATTTATATGCGTGATTGCTTTGTGTATTTTGCTAGTTTCTGCTCGTTCTAGAAAGAATTTTCTTAAATTGTCTACCTGTCCATAATGTAGTCAATATAATGGAAGGAAACATTCCACGTGGGAAAAATTATATATAAAAACAAAGATGAGTTGACTTACCGAACAAAAGCGCTGGCAGGTCGATAGACACACAAACAAACACAAACATACACACAAAATTCAAGCTTTCGCAACAAACTGTTGCCTCATCAGGAAAGAGGGAAGGAGAGGGGAAGACGAAAGGAAGTGGGTTTTAAGGGAGAGGGTAAGGAGTCATTCCAATCCCGGGAGCGGAAAGACTTACCTTAGGGGGAAAAAAGGACAGGTATACACTCGCACACACGCACATATCCACCCACACATACAGACACAAGCAGACATATTTAAAGACAAAGAGTTTGGGCAGAGATGTCAGTCGGGGCAGAAGTGTAGAGGCAAAGAAGTTGTTGAAAGACAGGTGAGGTATGAGTGGCGGCAACTTGAAATTAGCGGAGATTGAGGCCTGGCGGATGACGAGAAGAGAGGATATACTGAAGGGCAAGTTCCCATCTCCAGAGTTCGGATAGGTTGGTGTTGGTGGGAAGTATCCAGATAACCCGGACGGTGTAACACTGTGCCAAGATGTGCTGGCTGTGCACCAAGGCATGTTTAGCCACAGGGTGATCCTCATTGCCAACAAACACTGTCTGCCTGTGTCCATTCATGCGAATGGACAGTTTGTTGCTGGTCATTCCCACATAGAATGCATCACAGTGTAGGCAGGTCAGTTGGTAAATCACGTGGGTGCTTTCACACGTGGCTCTGCCTCTGATCGTGTACACCTTCCGGGTTACAGGACTGGAGTAGGTGGTGGTGGGAGGGTGCATGGGACAGGTTTTGCATCGGGGGCGGTTACAAGGATAGGAGCCAGAGGGTAGGGAAGGTGGTTTGGGGATTTCATAGGGATGAACTAACAGGTTACGAAGGTTAGGTGGACGGCGGAAAGACACTCTTGGTGGAGTGGGGAGGATTTCATGAAGGATGGATCTCATTTCAGGGCAGGATTTGAGGAAGTCTTATCCCTGCTGGAGAGCCACATTCAGAGTCTGGTCCAGTCCCGGAAAGTATCCTGTCACAAGTGGGGCACTTTTGTGGTTCTTCTGTGGGGGATTCTGGGTTTGAGGGGACGAGGAAGTGGCTCTGGTTATTTGCTTCTGTACCAGGTAGGGAGGGTAGTTGCGGGATGCGAAAGCTGTTTTCAGGTTGTTGGTGTAATGATTCAGGGATTCCGGACTGGAGCAGATTCGTTTGCCACGAAGACCTAGGCTGTAGGGAAGGGACCGTTTGATGTGGAATGGGTGGCAGCTGTCATAATGGAGGTACTGTTGCTTGTTGGCGGGTTTGATGTGGACGGACGTGTGAAGTTGGCCATTGGACAGGTGGAGGTCAACGTCAAGGAAAGTGGCATGGGATTTGGAGTAGGACCAGGTGAAACTGATGGAACCAAAGGAGTTGAGGTTGGAGAGGAAATTCTGGAGTTCTTCTTCACTGTGAGTCCAGATCATAAAGATGTCATCAATAAATCTGTACCAAACTTTGGGTTGGCAGACTTGGGTAACCAAGAAGGCTTCCTCTAAGCGACCCATGAATAGGTTGGCGTACGAGGGGGCCATCCTGGTGCCCATGGCTGTTCCCTTTAATTGTTGATATGTCTGGCCCTCAAAAGTGAAGAAGTTGTGGGTCAGGATGAAGCTGGCTAAGGTGATGAAGAAAGAGGTTTTAGGTAGGGTGGCAGGTGATCGGCGTGAAAGGAAATGCTCCATCGCAGCGAGGCCCTGGATGTGCGGAATATTTGTGTATAAGGACGTGGCATCAATGGTTACAAGGATGGTTTCCGGGGGTAACAGATTGGGTAAGGATTCCAGGCGTTCAAGGAAGTGGTTGGTGTCCTTGATGAAGGATGGGAGACTGCATGTAATGGGTTGAAGGTGTTGATCTACGTAGGCAGAGATACGCTCTGTGGGGGCTTGGTAACCAGCTACAATGGGGCGGCCGGGATGATTGGGTTTGTGGATTTTAGGAAGAAGGTAGAAGGTAGGGGTGCGGGGTGTCGGTGGTTGGTTGGTTGGTTGGTTGTTTGAGGTTAAAGGGACCAAACAGCAAGGTCATCAGTCCCTTGTTTCTAATAGACTCCATTCTACTAACGGGACATCTCAGTATAGTCAGAAAAATAAAACGGATAAAGGGGAAACATAAAAGGGCAGTCACGTTGTCATTAGTAAAAACAAATGAGGGAAGTTGGCAAGAGAACGAACCCAACACTATGCTGAAACAGCATAGGCAAGACCACCTGTGACTTAAAAGGTACAACTGCTATAATGCAGAAAGTATGTATGGGAATAGAAAAACTAACCAAGCCGTAAAAAGAAGGGGTAAAAACAGAGTAAAAGGGAAAGAAAAGAGGATTCCGGTCAGGGAGGTGAATCGGGAATCTCTGAACACTGCCTACAGTGGGAGACACCCAAACACTCACCGCCCTGCCCCAACACCAGAGGGAGATTAAAAACTTTAAAACTGAGAATAAAAACCACTCTCCCGGAGGAAACCTAGAACCAGAGAGACCCTCCGGGAATCGTCAGCCAACATCAAAGGTAAAGTGTGGGGGAGTCTGTACTTAGCACGCAGAGCCAAAAGAAGGGGGCATTCAACCAAAATGTGGGCCACTGACTGGAAGGCTCCACAACCACATAGCGGGGGTGGCTCATCACGCAAAAGGAAACCATGGGTCAGCCTGGTATGGCCAATGCGGATACGACACAGTGTGGTCGAGTCCTTGCGGGAGAGGCTAAAGGAAGAACGCCATGGGCCTGTATTCACCTTAATGGCACGAAGTTTATTAGACAGTGGAGTAGCCTCCCAAGAATTGGCCCATGACTGTGCAAAGTGGGATTTGATGTGAAGCCGTAAATCCGCTGCAGGAGGGGTTACAGAAAACGGGGGGTAAGTAACTGCTCCCCCAGCCAAACGATCAGCGAGCTCATTACCCGGGATACCCACATGGCCCGGGACCCATAGGAAGTCAATGGAACAAGCAGCACGGTGAAGATCAGCGAGATGGTCATGGATGGCAGAGACCAAGGGATGGCGCGAAAAACACCGGTCAATAGCAAGAAGGCCACTCATCGAGTCCGTACATAACAAAACGCGGTTGTGTTGGGATTGTTTAATAAAGGTAAGGGCCCGGGAAATTGCCATCAATTCCGCAGTAAACACCCCACATGAGGGTGGCAGTAGATGATTTTCCGTTCCAACAAAGGACGTGAAGGCATACCCAACATGATCAGCAGATTTAGAGCCATCAGTGTAAAAAACAACAGCATCCCGAAACTCCCATAAAATTTGGCGGAAAAAGGAACGGAACACCACCGGGGGGGATGGAATCTTTCGGACCGCGGCGGAGATCCATCCGAATTCGAGGCCGAGGAACTAACCAAGGAGGGGTGGAGGGGAGGGAGCGAGGAAGACAGGACAAAGAAGGAAGCCGAAAATCACGGGTAAGAGACGCAAGGCGCAGCCCAACCGGTAAACCCGCCCGAGGGCGGGAGTCAGGCGGGCGACGTCCATGGTCTGGGAATAGGATAGAATAGGAAGGATGAGCGGGAGAAGAACGGATAGTAAGGGCATAAGACACCAGAAGCTGGGACCGCCGAACAGAAAGGGGGGGGATCCCAGCTTCAACCAGGAGACTATCAACAGGGCTAGTAGGGAAGGCACCGGTGGCCAAACGGATACCACGATGGTGGACTGGATCCAGCACGTGCAGCGTGGAAGGAGCAGCTGAACCATAAACTTGACAGCCATAGTCCAAACATGACAGAACTAGAGCACGATAAAGACGGAGGAGGAGGGAACGGTCCGCACCCCAGGAGGAGTGGGCAAGGAAGCGAAGGACATTGAGTTTACGGAAACATCCTACCTTCAGGAGTCTGATATGGGGCAGCCAAGTGAGCTTGTTGTCGAAAAGAAGACCTAGGAAACGAAACTGTGGAACCACAGGCAATCTTTGTGCAGCGAGATAGAGCTCTGGATCAGGGTGGACCGTAGTACGGCGACAGAAGTGGACCACCCGCGATTTTAAAGGAGAGAATTGAAACCCGTGGGAGAGGGTCCATGCAGAGGCACGCCGTATAGCCACCTGGAGCTGCCGTTCTGCAGATGGCATCGAGGAGGAACTAACCCAAATGCAGAAATCATCCACATACAGGGCAGGGGCGACCAAGGGACCGACAGAGGCCACAAGTCCATCGATAGCAATGAGGAAAAGAAGGACACTCAAGACAGAACCCTGTGGGATGCCCGTCTCCTGGGTCCGTGGAGAACTGAAAGCAGTACCAACTCGAACTCTGAATGACCAATGGATCAGGAACTGGCGGATAAAAATCGGGAGTGGGCCCCGAAGACCCCACTGATGAAGGGTTAGTAAGATGTGATGGCGCCAGGCCGTGTCATAGGCCTTGCGAAGGTCAAAAAACACTGCAACCAAATGGCGGCGCTGGGAAAAAGCCTGCCGAACTGCGGATTCCAAGCGAAGCAAATGATCGATTGGAGATCGTCCCTCTCGAAAGCCACACTGGTAAGGGGACAATAGATCCCGAGATTCGAGGACCCAAGTGAGCCGACGGGTGGCCAGCCGTTCAAGTAACTTACAACCAACATTGGTCAAACTAATTGGCCGATAGCTGTCAACAGATAGGGGGTTCTGACCAGGCTTAAGGACAGGAACCACAATGCTATCCCTCCACTGAGAAGGGAAGTCACCCTGGACGTAGGACGTCATCAATACAACCCGAAGAAGATGGTGCCGTTGTGGAGCACTGAGATGTTGAAGCAGCTGGTTATGAATGGAATCTGGGCCAGGAGCCGTATCATGAGAAGCAGATAGAGCAGAAAGAAATTCCCATTCAGTGAAAGGTTCGTTGTAAGATTCTGACTCACAAGTGGTGAAACATAAGGTGACAGCTTCAGCCTGCTGTTTTTGATGAAGGAAAGCAGCTGGATAGGAGGCCGACGCTGATGCCACTGCAAAATGGGTCGCAAGATGTTCTGCGAGAACTAATGGGTCCGTACAAATGCCATCTGGGAGGTGAAGGCCTGGGAGGATGGACTGCCGATGGCAACCTTGGAGAGAGCGAAGTGTAGCCCATACCCGTGACAGAGGGACAGTGGAACCAAGGGAAGAAACGAATCGTTCCCAACATATCCGCTTGCTCTGTTTGATTAAATAACGGGCTTTAGCGCGAAGGCGCTTAAAGGTAGAAAGGCTGGCTACAGATGGGTGCCTCTTAAAGTGTTGCAAAGCTCGACGGCGATCACGGATGGCAATGGCAATGGCCGTACTCCACCACGGGACTTGCCGACGACGAAATTGTCCAGATGAGCGCGGGACAGCAAGGTTAGCAGCGCGAACAATCGCGTCAGACACGTCACGTAGGACGTCATCAATACAACCCGACAAAGAGGGAGAAAACTCGACCTGTGCAGTATATAGAGGCCAATCGGCGCGGTGGAAAGACCAACGAGGTAACCTCTCCATCGGGGAGCGGGAAGGGAGCGTGATAATCAACGGGAAATGGTCACTATCACAAAGGTCGTCGTGTGGCGACCAGTGTAATGAAGGGAGGAGAGAGGGAGAAGAAAGAGAAAGATCAATGGCAGAAAAGGTACCATGACCAGCACTGAAATGAGTAGGGGAGCCATCATTAAGAAGGCACAGGTCGTGGTCTGCAATAAATTGGTCGATAAGAAGACCTCGTCTAGATGGAAAGGCACTGCCCCACAAAGGATGATGAGCATTAAAATCCCCAAGGAGGAGGAAGGGAGGAGGAAGTTGCTGAAGAAGGGTGGTTAAGGCAGCAGGTGTAAGAGTCCTGTCAGGAGGGAGATAAAGATTGCATACTGTGACTGCAGAGTCTAAGTGGACCCTAACAGCAACCGCTTCCAATGTAGTTTGGAGAGGAATCCACGTGCTAGCAATGTCTGTACGGACCAACGTACAAACGCCACCAGAAGCCCGCAAGGGTCCGACCCGATTTCGACAGAAAACACGGAACCCACGGAGGGTCGGTGAGTGAGCATCAGTAAAATGAGATTCCTGGAGAACCACACAAGCTGCTGAGTAGGACGAAAGAAGGGATTTCAATTCCAGAAGGTGACGATAGTAGCCATTACAATTCCATTGGAGAACCACAGAACGATGGTTTAAATGAGGGCTGAACACGCTAAATCCAGTCATACCGCCGGGTCCCCACCCGTCACCGACAAGGAGGGGGCGACATCCATAAACGACAGGTCAGAATCCGGTTGTGAAGCCGGGGAAGGGACCTCCGGTGACACCAGAGGCTCTTTGTCCCGGGACTTATGTTTCTTCTTCTTTTCAGGCTGAGATCGAGGAGGGCTGTGTGGCATAATGGAGCCAGCTGCAGCAAGATCAGGAACAGAAAGAGACCGGGCGACCTGGGGGCCGATAGACCGCGGCTCTCGCGGTCGCCGCGCTGCAGCAGACCTTTGACCTGGAAGGTGCCGGGAAGGGGCATCCCGGGAGAGGCGCCCTTGACCGGCAGACGCCGAAGGAGTGGGACACTTCTCCGGCTGGGGAGGGGGAGCGGCGCCCAGAGGAGAAGGTGTGGGAGCCGCAGGGGAGGGGGGAAGGAGAGGGGTCCGGGACGGGGGTAAGGAAGGGGGAGGAAGGGATGAAGATGTAACCAAGGCATAACTAGATGTCATGGACACAGGGTGCAATCGTGCATATTTCTTACGGGCCTCTGTGTAGCTTAAACGATCAAGAGACTTATACTCCTGTATCTTTTTTTCTTTCTTATAAACTGGGCAATCTGCTGAACGTGGAGAATGACTACCATGACAATTTACACATACAGGAGGGGGAACACAGGGACTCCCCTCATGGAGTGGACGTCCACAGTCACCACAGAGAGGGTCCTGGGTACAGCGAGAAGACATGTGGCCAAAACGCAAGCACTTAAAACACCGCATAGGAGGTGGGATGTACGGCTTCACATCACAGCGATAGACCATAATCTTAACTTTCTCAGGAAGGGTATCCCATTCAAAGGCCAGGATAAAGGCACCAGTATCAATACGATTATCTTTAGGACCCTTCTGAACACGCCGAACAAAGTGAACACCCCGCCGTCCGAGATTGTCCCGAAGTTCCTCATCAGTTTGAAGGATGAGGTCTCTGTGAAAAATCACACCTTGTACCATATTTAGAGACTGGTGAGGGGTAATGGACACGGGAATTGTGCCAAGATGGGTACAGGCACGAAGGGCCGCAGATTGGGCAGCCGAAGCAGTTTTTATCAGTAATGAACCCGACCGCATCTTGCTCAGGGAGTCCACTTCGCCGAACTTGTCTTCAATGTGTTCCACAAAGAATAAAGGTTTGACACTGGTGAAAGTATCTCCATCAGTCCTGGTGCAAACTAGATAACGGGGGAAAGGTTTTGCCCCTAGACGACGGGCCTGACCCTCCTCCCAGGGGGTAGCCACGGAAGGGAAGGCCGAAGGGGCAAGAGAAGCAGCACTTGAGGAATCAGTACCACGCAGAGAGACGGCCGCAGAAGAGCGGCCAGAGGTTTGGACCCTTATGCGTTTCATCTGCATAGCGTCCGCCCTGATACCACCCACTCCGATCAGGGGCTCTCCTCACGGGCGCCACCCAGCCACAGCAAGGGCCGTCTGGCACGGCGGCCATTGCCGGGAGTTCCGATGCTCCAGGATGACGAGCAACCACTCCAAGGCATGCATGAGGAGGTCACAGCTCAGGTATCAGAAGTGTGATCCCTGTGTGTTCAGGGGGCTCAACCAAAAGGGTACATAGCGACCCCACCACACGGGCTGGCTACCGTGCTGGCTATGCACCCTAGCATCAGACAACGACGGAGAAGAAAAGGTGGAATATACTAGGAGGGCACACGTCGGAGACACTAGGTAAGGTGCTCTTCCCCAAATGGCTCACACTACGGAAGAGAAATTTTGGAATGGAGGTCAAACCCCAGAGGGGGACCAAGGAATGCCAGAAGGAGGAGATGATTACGCAACAAAGCCAGAGTGTAAAACCAACAGAACCAGGAGGATAGCGGGGGCCAACATAAGCAAGGACACCAATAGAGGGAGAGGAGAGGGCGAGGGGAAAGGGGTATGGAGGGGAAAGGAGGGGAAGGGAAAGGAAATGCAGCCCGGGAGAGAAAGAAGGCTGCAATGGCTCGGGGCCCCGTGCTCGCCACGCACGTATCCACGAAAGAGTTGTGGACCCCCTGGGGGGGGGGGGGGGGGGGGGGTGTCGGTGGGGTCAGGAGGTTGATGGAGTCAGGTGAAAGGTTTTGCAGGGGGCCTAAGGTTCTGAGGATTCCTTGAAGCTCCGCCTGGACATCGGGAATGGGGTTACCTTGGCAAACTTTGTATGTGGTGTTGTCTGAAAGCTGACGCAGTCCCTCAGCCACATACTCCCGACGATCAAGTACCACGGTCGTGGAACCCTTGTCCGCCGGAAGAATGACGATGGATCGGTCAGCCTTCAGATCACGGATAGCCTGGGCTTCAGCAGTGGTGATGTTGGGTGTAGGATTAAGGTTTTTTAAGAAGGATTGAGATGCAAGGCTGGAAGTCAGAAATTCCTGGAAGGTTTGGAGAGGGTGATTTTGAGGAAGAGCAGGTGGGTCCCGCTGTGACGGAGGACGGAACTGTTCCAGGCAGGGTTCAATTTGGAAGGTGTCTTGAGTAGTCGGATCATTAGGAGTAGGATTGGGATCATTTTTCTTCGTGGCAAAGTGATACTTCCAGCAGAGAGTACGAGTGTAGGACAGTAAATCTTTGACGAGGGCTGTTTGGTTGAATCTGGGAGTGGGGCTGAAGGTGAGGCCTTTGGATAGGACAGAGGTTTCGGATTGGGAGAGAGGTTTGGAGGAAAGGTTAACTACTGAATTAGGGTGTTGTGGTTCCAGATTGTGTTGATTGGAATTTTGAGGTTTTGGAGGGAGTGGAGCTGGAAGTGGGAGATTGAGTAGATGGGAGAGACTGGGTTTGTGTGCAATGAGAGGAGGTTGAGGTTTGCTGGAAAGGTTGTGAAGGGTGAGTGAGTTGCCTTTCCGGAGGTGGGAAACCAGGAGATTGGATAGTTTTTTGAGGTGGAGGGTGGCATGCTGTTCTAATTTACGGTTGGCCTGTAGGAGGATGCTCTGAACAGCCGGTGTGGATGTGGGAGAGGAAAGATTAAGAACTTTTATTAAGGATAGGAGTTGACGGGTGTGATCATTGGCTGAGTTGATGTGTAGGTGAAGGATTAGGTGGGTGAGGGCAATGGATTGTTCAGTTTGGAACTGGTATAGGGACTGATGGAAGGAAGGGTTGCAGCCAGAGATGGGAACTTTGAGTGTGAGGCCTTTGGGGGTAATGCCAAATGTCAGACAAGCCTGAGAAAATAAAATATCCTATCCGAACTCCGGAGATGGGAACTTGCCCTTCAGTATATCCTCTCTTCTCGTCATCCGCCAGGCCTCAATCTCCGCTAATTTCAAGTTGCCGCCACTCATACCTCACCTGTCTTTCAACAACTTCTTTGCCTCTACACTTCTGCCCCGACTGACATCTCTGCCCAAACTCTTTGTCTTTAAATATGTCTGCTTGTGTCTGTATGTGTGGATGGATATGTGCGTGTGTGCGAGTGTATACCTGTCCTTTTTTCCCCCTAAGATAAGTCTTTCCGCTCCCGGGATTGGAATGACTCCTTACCCTCTCCCTTAAAACCCACTTCCTTTCGTCTTCCCCTCTCCTTCCCTCTTTCCTGATGAGGCAACAGTTTGTTGCGAAAGCTTGAATTTTGTGTGTATGTTTGTGTTTGTTTGTGTGTCTATCGACCTGCCAGCGCTTTTGTTCGGTAAGTCACCTCATCTTTGTTTTTATATATAATTTGTCCATAATGTAGGTTTTTTTATGTCGATAAATCCCCTTCCTCCTTCCTTTCTGCTTAATTTGAATCTTTCTGTTGCTGAATGTATGTGATGTATTCTATATTTGTGGCGTTGTGATCGTGTAAGTGTATCGAGTGCTTCTAGGTCTGTGTTACTCCATTTCACTACTCCAAATGAGTAGGTCCATATTGGTATAGCGTAAGTATTTATAGCTTTTGTCTTGTTTCTTGCTGTCAATTCTGTTTTCAGTATTTTTGTTAGTCTTTGTCTATATTTTTCTTTTAGTTCTTCTTTAATATTTGTATTATCTATTCCTATTTTTTGTCTGTGTCCTAGATATTTATAGGTATCTGTTTTTTCCATCGCTTCTATGCAGTCGCTGTGGTTATCCAATATGTAATCTTCTTGTTTAGTGCGTTTTCCCTTGACTATGCTATTTTTCTTACATTTGTCTGTTCCAAAAGCCATATTTATATCATTGCTGAATACTTCTGTTATCTTTAGTAATTGGTTGAGTTTTTTATTTGTTGCTACCAGTAGTTTTAGATCATCAATGTATAGCAAATGTGTGATTTTGTGTGGGTATGTTCCAGTAATATTGTGTTCATAATTCGTATTATTTAGCACGTTGGATAGTGGGTTCAAAGCAAGGCAGAACCAGAAAGTACTTAATGAGTGTCCTTGGTATATTCCACACGTAATCTGTATTGGCTGTGATGTGATATTATTTGAATTTGTTTGGATATTAAGTGTGGTTTTCCAATTTTTCATTACTATGTTTAGGAACTGTATCAATTTAGGATCTACTTTCCATATGTCCAATATTTGTAGTAACCATGAGTGGGGTACACTATCAAAAGATTTTTGGTAATCAATGTATGTGTAGTGTAGCGACCTTTGTTTAGTTTTAGCTTGATATGTCACCTCTGGATCTATTATCAGTTGCTCTTTACATCCTCGTGATCCTTTGCAACAGCCTTTCCGTTCTTCATTTATAATTTTGTTCTGTGTTGTACGTGTCATTAATTTCTGTGTAATGACTGAAGTTAATATTTTGTATATTGTTGGTAGGCATGTTATGGGGTGATATTTAGCTGGGTTTGCTGTGTCTGCTTGATCTTTAGGTTTCAGATAAGTTATTCCATGTGTAAGTGTATCAGGGAATGTGTATGGGTCTGCAATGTAACTGTTAAATAATTTAGTTAGATGTGAATGTGTTGAGGTGAACTTCTTTAGCCAGAAATTTGCTATTTTATCTTTTCCAGGGGCTTTCCAATTGTGAGTAGAATTAATTGCTTGGGTGACTTCATGTTGCAAAATTATCACTTCAGGCATCCGCGGTATCATCTTGTATGTGTCTGTTTCTGCTTGTATCCACCGTGCACGCCTGTTATGTTGTACCGGGTTTGACCATATGTTGCTCCAGAAGTGTTCCATGTCTGTTATGCTTGGTGGATTGTCTATTTTAATGTGTGTGTTATCTAATGTCTGGTAAAATTTCTTTTGGTTTGTGTTGAATGTTTGGTTTAGTTTCCTTCTATTTTCACTTTTTTTTGTATCTTCTACATCGTTTGGCCAATGCTTGTAATTTCTGCTTCTTTTCATCCAATTGCTCTATCGCTTCTTGTTGTGTGATTTTACCTAACCTTTTTCGTTTTTTTTCTGACATTTCATTTCTTATAAATTGTAATAATTCTGACTGGAGTATCCTGTTATTTTTTATTATTCCACGGATCTGATCAGCTAGTCGTTGTTCGGTTAAAAATTTTAATTCTGCGTATCTGGTAATAAATGTTGTGTATACTTGTGATCTGTATCCAGTTGTGTTGGTTCTTAGGTTTGTTGCTTGGTAATAACAGACCATGAGGTGTCGATTAACTTCATCTGACCATCTCATCCTCTGTCTTTATTTTCCTTCTAGGGTGGTTGCACGAAGCATATCCTGCGAATCACCTCTATCATTTTCCAGTTGGCTATTATTATTATTATTATTATTATTATTATTATTATTATTATTATTATTATTATTATTATTATTATTATTATAAATGATGGGAAACAGGACAAAGAAATTAGATCAAGAATAAATTCTGGAAAGACGACAATCTCTTTATTGAATGGAATTCTCTGGGACAAACACATAACAACTGATAACAAAATAAGGATTTTTAAAACAATAGTTAGGAGCATTATTACATATGGTTCAGAAGTGTGGACAACAAAATGGCAACTGAAATCAAAATTATTAGCCACAGAAATGGATTTCTGGAGACGTTCAGCAAGAATATCAAGACGAGAAAGAATAAGAAATGAAGTAATCAGAGACAAGATGAAATGTAAAAATTCAATTATTGATTTCATCGAGCACAAACAACTTAAATGGTATGGACACATCAGACGAATGGAACAGGAAAGGCTACCAAAATGCATAATCGACTGGGTACCAATTGGAAGAAGAAAAAGGGGACGACCACCTGATACATGGATACACGGAGTTCAGTCAGCAATGAGGAAGAACAACATTCCTGAAGATTTATGGACAAATAGAGAAGAGTGGAGAACAATAATTAGTGACTTACTGTAATCTAGAATAGGTGCTGGAAAAATGTACTCACATTGTAAATCCAGAATAATAATAATAATAATAATAATAATAATAACAGAATAATAATAATAATAACAGAACAAGCACAAATAGAACACGAAGTGACACAGATGTTAGATATAGAAGAAAAATTTCAGCTAACATATATAGAATACAAAGGCACAAATACAGACATTAGACCATTCTTGCATAGACCACCAAATAACCCACAAGTCGAAACAACAATAAAAACTATCAACACAATCATACACAACAAAATAAATGAAAACACAACTATGGAAGAGTTACAACTACTGGTTTATATAGGAGCACTCACTACACTAAATATACACACTAGGCAGAGATCAGAACCAACCAACACACAGAAGAAACCCACAAAACCAGCATGGCAACACAGGCTACAGATCAAAATAGAAAAACTGAGAAAAGACATCGGACAGCTAACACAATTTATAAGAAATGAAATCCCGGAAAAAACACGAAAAAGGTTGGGTAAAATCTCACAACAAGAAGCGACAGAGCAATTAGACGAAAAGAAGCAGAAATTACAAGCATTAGCCAAACGACTCAGAAGATACAAAAAAAGTGAAAATAGAAGGAAACAAAACCAAACATTCAACACAAACCAAAAGAAATTTTACCAGACAATAGATAACACACACATTAAAATAAACAATCCACCAAACATAACAGACATGGAACACTTCTGGAGCAACATATGGTCAAACCCGGTACAACATAACAGGCATGCACGATGGATACAAGCAGAAACAGACACATACAAGATGATACCACAAATGCCTGAAGTGATAATTTTGCAACATGAAGTCACCCAAGCAATTAATTCTACTCACAATTGGAAAGCCCCTGGAAATGATAAAATAGCAAATTTCTGGTTAAAGAAGTTCACCTCAACACATTCACATCTAACTAAATTATTTAACAGTTACATTGCAGACCCATACACATTCCCTGATACACTTACACACGGAATAACATATCTGAAACCTAAAGATCAAGCAGACACAGCGAACCCAGCTAAATATCGCCCCATAACATGCCTACCAACAATATACAAAATATTAACTTCAGTCATTAAACAGAAATTAATGACACATACAACACAGAACAAAATTATAAATGAAGAACAAAAAGGCTGTTGCAAAGGAGCACGAGGATGTAAAGAGCAACTGATAATAGATCCAGAGGTGACATATCAAGCTAAAACTAAACAAAGGTCGCTACACTACGCATACATTGATTACCAAAAAGCTTTTGATAGTGTACCCCACTCATGGTTACTACAAATATTGGAAATATACAAAGTAGATCGTAAATTGATACAATTCCTAAACATAGTAATGAAAAATTGGAAAACCACACTTAATATCAAAACAAATTCAAATAATACCACATCACAGCCAATACAGATTAAGCGTGGAATATACCAAGGAGACTCATTAAGTCCTTTCTGGTTCTGCCTTGCTCTGAACCCACTATCCAACATGCTAAATAATACAAATTATGGTTGCAATATTACTGGAACATACCCACACAAAATCACACATTTGCTATACATGGATGATCTAAAACTACTGGCAGCAACAAAACAACAACTCAACCAATTACTAAAGATAACAGAAGGATTCAGCAATGATATAAGTATGGCTTTTGGAACAGACAAATGTAAGAAAAATAGCATAGTCAAGGGAAAACACACTAAACAAGAAGATTACATATTGGATAACCACAGCGACTGCATAGAAGCGATGGAAAAAACGGATGCCTATAAATATCTAGGATACAGACAAAAAATAGGAATAGATAATACAAATATTAAAGAAGAACTAAAAGAAAAATATAGACAAAGACTAACAAAAATACTGAAAACAGAATTGACAGCAAGAAACAAGACAAAAGCTATAAATACTTATGCCATACCAATATTGACCTACTCATTTGGAGTAGTGAAATGGAGTAACACAGACCTAGAAGCACTCAATACACTTACACGATCACAATGCCACAAATACAGAATACATCACATACATTCAGCAACAGAAAGATTCACATTAAGCAGAAAGGAAGGAGGAAGGGGATTTATCGACATAAAAAACCTACATTATGGACAGGTAGACAATTTAAGAAAATTCTTTCTAGAACGAGCAGAAACTAGCAAAATACATAAGGCAATCACTCATATAAATACATCGGCTACACCACTGCAATTTCATAACCACTTCTACAACCCTTTAGATCACATAACATCAACAGATACGAAGAAAGTAAATTGGAAAATGAAAACACTTCATGGCAAGCACCCGTATCATCTAACACAGCCACACATCGATCAAGACGCATCCAACACATGGCTAAGAAAAGGCAATATATACAGTGAGACAGAAGGATTCATGATTGCAATACAGGATCAAACAATAAACACCAGGTATTACAGCAAGCATATTATTAAAGATCCCAATACCACAACGGATAAATGCAGACTTTGTAAACTACAAATAGAAACAGTAGATCACATCACAAGCGGATGTACAATACTAGCAAATACAGAATACCCCAGAAGACATGACAATGTCGCAAAAATAATACATCAACAGCTTGCCTTACAACATAAACTTTTAAAACAACACGTTCCTACATACAAGTATACACCACAAAATATACTGGAGAATGATGAATACAAATTATACTGGAACAGAACCATTATAACAGATAAAACAACGCCACATAACAAACCTGACATCATACTCACCAATAAAAAGAAGAAATTAACACAACTAATCGAAATATCCATACCCAATACAACAAATATACAAAAGAAAACAGGAGAAAAAAATTGAAAAATACATCCAACTGGCTGAGGAAGTCAAAGACATGTGGCATCAGGATAAAGTTGACATCATACCAATTATACTATCAACTACAGGAGTCATACCACAAAATATCCACCAGTACATCAATGCAATACAGCTACATCCAAACATATATATACAACTACAGAAATCCATAATTATTGATACATGTTCAATTACCCGAAAGTTCCTAAATGCAATATAACATATACCGTACAGTTAAAAGGGAGTGACGCTTGATCAAGGTCTGCGTCACTCCATTTTTAACCGGACTTAACATCTGACAAAGTGAAGATAATAATAATAATAATAATAATAATAATAATAATAATAATAATTATCATCATCATCATCATTTTAACGTAGACTGTGCTGATAGACTGATCTGTAGTGTAGCCTGAAGTCTCAGTTTGGTTAAAAGGTTACAATTCAGTAGTGTGTTGGCGAAGTGGTATCAAAGGGTTCAACTGACCCAACATTGATTCAGAAAAAATGGTTGATCAAATTCATGGTACAGTGATAAGCCATTGTATTAATATCACTGATTACACACACATCACACATCACACATCACACATCACACATCACACATCACACATCACACATCACACATCACACACACACATCACACACACACACACACACACACACACACACACACACCAATACTCTTGAATGAATGGGCACATTTTCTGAAGAGCTCAAAATGCATCATGTTTAACACTGACCAAAACACTTAAATTTTGAAATTTCTAAAATTTTACAAATAAAAAACAAACATAATCAAGAATATTTACAGCTGCCAAGTGACTCTAGACAAAACATGGATTCACTATCATGCCCTGGGGACAAAATAATGGGCTGGTAAGGCAAAAGAGCCACAACCAAGTTTTATATTTTGTAGGTGGAATAGTTATGGCAACTTTTTGGAACTCATAATCATCATGACATTATTTGGGATATGATAAAACAGTGACTGTCTCTTATCACACAATGCTAGTTGATTGATGCAATGAATTAAAGTAGAAATGACCAACATTTCTAGGTACAAAACAAGGGGAGGGAGGGTTATAGCAACATGACCTTACCTTCCCATATATCGAATGTTGAGATACAAAAGTTGTGATCACAACAGATAGCTACTCATTCCATTCTCTAAATTTTGCCTTATGACACTGTTTGGTCTCCATATCTCAAATGAATGAATTGGAGGTAACAAATTACAATAAAAAATGAAGCAAAGACAATATAAAAACTATCATATGTGGAGAAAATAAAAAAAAAAAAAAAGATATGGTCTTTGCCTGCTGAAACATTGGTGGTTATTAAGGACATTTACCCATCTGCAAGCCAATAAGTTATTTAAACTGTCAGCATGATATTAAGTAATCAATAAGAGTATGACATCTCTTAGCTATGAATTGAATCTATCTTGCCTCAATCACAATATAATCACAGCATTCAGCAACCTATGGCGGCTACAACACAACTGAAAAAAAACGAACTGTACTGGTGGCAAAGTATACTAAGAAAACATTTCCTAATATTATTCCCAAGCAGCACTGCACCATATAGCCCAAGGAATGATAGAGTGAGTGTATGGAACACATTGTAAATAGTATCATAAACTTTCAATTTCAGTAAAACTATTTTTCTGTGTATTGCTGATTACTGCAAACTATCCTACTGGTTATGAAAACAAATCGATGAAGATATCACTACAAATAGAGTAACTTGTTACAAGAAGGTGAGGACTTTAATAATACAAAACCATCTTTTCCACTTAATTTGTTCGTAATAATGAGGAGATGGTATTCGTGTGGTTATCAGATGCTGGGAATGTTTTTTCCCCCCCTTTCTGGTAATTGTTATCTCGCATTGGAGGTATCATGAATACAAACATATTGGCCATAAAAAATGTTTCAGAAAAGACATTTTAATTGCATCAAAATTGGTGATATGCTGAAGATCATGAGGCAACACCTTCACAGTTCCAGCACTGATTGTTTAGTTGAGGAATTTGGGAACCATTTGCTTCCCCTCGTTTGGAGAGCATGTACTGAGTTAATTAATAGCCACTCCAGTTGCTAATATTGTCTCTACTGAAGTCCACAAATGGTTTCAATCTTCTCGCCCAGAGACTATTTTCACGTGGATCTGAAAGTATCATTGTAAATGTGTGATACAATGGATACGCAAACATTTCAAATAATAGGATGGAGAGAAAAAAAAGTATGCCGATATACAGTATCAGTACAGTAGAATCTTACATTCTACACCTGCAGTGAAGCAATGTCAGATGCTTAAAAAAGTAAAAATAGGGTAGATATATCCCTTATGCAACTATTTTAAAATCTTACTGAATTTTGTATACAGGGTGTCTCACCTAACTCTGCCACCTCAAATATCTCGTGAACAACAACAGATATTCACCAGCATGAACATACAGCAGGGGCTTAGGAAACCAAATACTATGCAAAATTTTAAAACATAAACAAACAAACAAACATGGTTTTCAACACACACTTGTGCATTTTTAAATTTTTTTTTTTTTTTTTTTTTTTTTTTGTGGTTTTAGGGCGCACAACTTCAACGGTCATTAGCGCCCAGACTTTGTTAGGAATGCACCGCGAGTCACAAGTTTAAAACAGCAACGAAACGGAAAACACGATAAAAGACAGACTGACAGGCATAGGATTAAAAAAAGAAAACAGCATAATCAAATGTCCTTTGAGAGGGTTGTCAAATTGATAAAATGAAGAACGCGAGCAGCTGCTCGTGGGTCATCCGCTAAAATGGCTTCTACAGTACATGGCATGCCAAGATCAAGACGGAGGGTGTTAAAATCCGGACAGGACGTTAAAATGTGGCGGACCGTCAGCAATTGCCCACATGGGCAGAACGGCGCCGGCGCCGGCGCAGCCGTCAGCAAATGGCGATGGCTGAACCGGCAGTGTCCAATTCGTAACCGGGCCAAAACTACCTACTCCCGCCGAGAAGGGCGTGAGGAGGACGTCCAAGCCACAGGAAGAGGTTTCAAGGCCCGAAGCTTGTTGTCTGTAAGTGCAGCCCAATCGGCATGCCACAGCGATAAAATGCGCCAACAAATGACCCTGCTACAATCTGACGAAGGGACACAACAAGAAGCTGTCCGAGGCTGGAGGACCGCAGCCTTGGCCGCGGCATCTGCAGCTTCGTTCCCAGGGATACCGACATGGCCAGGAACCCACATAAAACTAACCGGAGAACCGACGTCCACCAGCTGCTGAAGAGAGCGTTGGATCCGGTGCACGAAAGGGTGAACCGGGTACGGATCGCTGAGGCTCTGGATAGCGCTCAGGGAATCGGAGCAGATGACATATGCAGAATGTCGGTGGCGGCAGATGTAAAGAACAGCCTGGTAGAGGGCAAAGAGCTCAGCTGTGAAGACCGAACAATGGCCATGGAGCCGGTATTTGAAACTTTGTGCCCCGACAATAAAAGAACACCCGACCCCGTCATTGGTCTTAGAGCCATCTGTATAAATGAAGGTCATATTAATGAACTTCGAACGAAGTTCGACAAAACGGGAGTGGTAGACTGAACCGGGGGTAACCTCCTTCGGGAGCGAGCAGAGGTCAAGGTGGACGCGAACCTGAGCCTGGAGCCAAGGTGGTGTGTGGCTCTCGCCCACTCGAAAGGTTGCAGGGAGTGAAAAATTAAGGTGTTGAAGGAGGCGACGAAAGCGAACTCCAGGGGGTAGCAGGGCAGAGACATACAACCCGTATTGACTGTCGACAGAGTCATCAAAAAAGGAACGATAAGACGGGTGGTCGGGCTTTGCCAGTAGCTGACAGACATACCGACAAAGCAGTATATCGCGGCGGTAGGTGAGTGGCAACTCACCAGCGTCAGCATGAAGACTCTCGACGGGACTAGTATAAAACGCTCCGATCGCAAGTCGTAAACCCCGATGTTGTAAGGAGTTGAGGCGGCGTAAGATGGATGGCCGTGCAGAGGAATATACGAAGCTCCCATAATCCAGCTTGGAGCGGACGATCGACCGATATAGGCGAAGTAGGACGGTTCGATCCGCTCCCCACGACATACCACTGAGAACACGGAGGACATTTAGAGAACGGGTACAACGGGCAGCCAAATATGACACATGTGGAGACCAGCTAAGTTTCCTGTCAAATGTAAGACCTAAAAATTTTGTTGTCTCCACAAATGGGAGAGCAACGGGACCGAGTCGTAAGGACGGTGGGAGAAACTCTTTGTAGCGCCAGAAGTTAATACAGACCGTCTTCTCGGCAGAAAAACGGAAGCCATTGGCGACACTCCAGGAGTAAAGACGGTCAAGAGAACGCTGAAGACAGCGCTCCAGGAAACACGTACGCTGCGCGCTGCAATAGATGGTAAAATTGTCCACGAAAAGGGAGCCTGATACATCAGCTGGGAGGCAATCCATTATTGGATTGATCGCTATGGCGAAGAGAGCGACGCTCAAAACTGAGCCCTGTGGCACCCCATTCTCCTGGTGAAAGGTGTCTGACAGGACAGAACCCACACGTACCCTGAATTGTCGATCCATTAAAAAGGAACGAATAAAAAGAGGGAGGCGACCGCGAAGGCCCCATGTATGCATGGTGCGGAGAATGCCCGCCCTCCAACAGGTGTCGTAAGCCTTCTCCAAATCAAAGAACACAGCCGCAGTCGGGCACTTCCGCAAGAAGTTATTCATAATGAAGGTCGACAAGGTAACCAGATGGTCAACAGCAGAGCGGCGCCTACGAAATCCACATTGTACATTGGTAAGTAGGCGTCGAGACTCGAGCAGCCAAACCAATCGAGAGTTAACCATTCGCTCCATCACTTTACAGACACAGCTGGTAAGCGAGATGGGTCGATAACTGGAAGGCAAGTGCTTGTCCTTCCCTGGCTTAGGAATCGGGACAACAATAGACTCGCGCCAGCATGCGGGAACATGTCCCTCAATCCAGATGCGATTGTAAGTATGAAGAAGAAAACCTTTACCCGCAGGAGAAAGGTTCTTCAGCATCTGAATATGAATAGAATCAGGTCCTGGAGCGGAGGACCGTAATCGGCCAAGTGCGTTTTCGAGTTCCCGCATGGTGAATGGGGCATTATAACTTTCACGATTCGAGGAGCGGAAGTTAGGTGGCCTAGCCTCCTCTGCCTGTTTGCGGGGGAGGAAGGCAGGGTGGTAATGAGCGGAGCTCGAAACCTCTGCGAAAAAGCGGCCGAAGGCATTGGAGACAGCCTCAGGGGCCACAAGGACGTCATTCGCGACCGTCAAGCCAGAAACTGGTGAGTGGACCTTAGTGCCAGATAGCCGGCGCAGGCTACCCCAGACAACAGAAGAAGGAGTAAAACTGTTGAAGGTGCTTGTGAAAGCAGCCCAGCTGGCTTTCTTGCTTTCTTTAATAATACGACGACACTGTGCACGTAATCGTTTATAATTGATACAATTCGCCACTGTAGGGTGGCATTTAAAGGTGCGTAAAGCACGTCGACGAGCACGTAAAGCGTCTCTACATGCTGCGGTCCACCAGGAGACCGGTACGCGACGTGGAGAAGAAGTAGGGTGAGGGATGGCATATTCAGCAGCAGTGAGAATGACTTCCGTGAGGTGTGCGACCTGACTATCGCAGCTTGTGAAGGTTTGATCCGGAAAGGTCGCCATGGAAGAGAAGAGCCCTCAGTCTGCTTTGGAGATGGTCCAACTAGATGAGCACGGAGAGGGGGTATGCTGCAGGAGATGGATAACACACGGGAAGGGGTCGCTCTAATATGTATCAGAAAGTGCATACCACTCAAACCGGCGTGCAAGTTGGGGAGTACATGTAGAGAGGTCTAAATGGGAATAGGTGTGAGATGTGTCCGAAAGGAAAGTAGGGGCGCCAGTATTGAGGCAGACAAGATTGAGCTGGTTGAAAAGGTCTGCTAACAGGGAGCCCCTCGGGCAGGATGCTGGAGAGCCCCAAAGGGTTGGTGGGCATTGAAGTCTCCAGTTAACAAAAATGGTGCAGGTAGCTGAGCAGTAAGTTGCATCATGTCTGCCCTGGTAACGGCAGACAACGATGGAGTGTAAACGGTACAAATGGAAAATGTAAAAGTGGGGAGAGTAATGCGGATGGCAACTGCCTGCAGGCCGGTGTGCAACGTGATGGGATTGTAGTAAATATCATCCCGGACCAGCAACATAACCCCTCCATGAGCTGGGATACCTACCACAGGGGGTAGGTCAAAACGCACAGAGGTGTAGCGTGCCAAGGCAATTTGATCGCATGGGCGTAGCTTCGTTTCCTGGAGGGCTACGACGAGCGGACGGTGCAAGCGGAGCAGCAACTTCAAGTCCTCTCGGTTGGAGCGAATGCTGCGAATATTCCAGTGAATAAGTGCCATCATAAGAAAAAAAAGGAAGATGAAAGAAGGGGTCACCTCGAAGGCCGCGGAGGGCCTGGCTTCGAGCGAGCACTGCCGCCGCTATCAGTAGGCGGACAGTCATCGTCCATTGGGTCTATAGGTTCATCGGCCATCTTGGGAAGATGGCCGGGAGGGGGAGCTTCCTCCGCTGGTGAACGGCCAGATGTTCGGCTACCAGCGGTGCAGCCAGGTGAAATGGATGACGGCCTGGGGCGGCAACCGCTGGGTGGCGCAGGAGAAGAAATGCGCCGTGGCGGAGAAGGAGAACTGTGCTTCCTATGAGCCTTCTTGGAAGGTCGTTTGGTGGTAGTACCGGTCGAAGGCTGGGAGGTCGAGGTACGTAGGAAGTCTGCACGGGACGGTTCCTTCTTGAAGGCCCGTGCCTCTGACTTCTGGGTCTTCGTCTTAGCAGAAGCTGATGAAGGGGCTGGTGTCTGTGGGGTGATGGGAGGAAGAGGAGACGTCGACCGCGCGATCTTAGCACTGGCCGAACGGACGACCGTGGTGCTGAAGGTCAGATCGCATGTCTGGGTTGCCACCTCCCTGGTAGTCCGAGGAGAGGCGAGGACAGTACTGTATTTCCCCGCTGGGAGCAACGTGGGCTTCCTACTAGCCAATAGCTTGCGAGCAGCCGAGGTGGGCACTTTCTCTTTGACCCGAATTTCTTGGATACAGCGTTCTTCCTTATAGACAGGACAGTCGCGGGAGGATGCGGCATGGTCACCCTGACAGTTCACACAATGAGGAGACTGAGGTGGACAGTCACCCTCATGGGCATCCCTGCCACAAGTGACAAATTTAGCCGCATTGGAACAAGACTGTCGAGTGTGATTGAAACGCTGACACTGGTAGCAGCGCGTAGGTGTCGGGACATAGGGGCGAACAGAAATAACCTCGTAGCCCGCCTTTATGCGTGATGGCAGCTTAACACTATCAAAGGTCAAGAAAAGTGTCCGGGTTGGTACAAGGTCATTGTTGACCTTTTTCATGACCCTGCTCAGCGAGGAAAGATTGAATCTCCTCGTCAGTCAAGCCGTCGAGGGATCTAGTATAGACCACACCACGAGACGAATTCAAAGTTCGGTGAGCCTCCACCCGGACAGGGAACGTGTACAGGAGTGTGGCCCGAAGCAGTTTTTGTGCCTGAAAGGCGCTCTCAGTTTCGAGTAATAAGGTACCGTTACGCAACCCGGTACAAGATTTGACAGATCCGGCTATGGCATGTACACCCTTCTGGAAAACGAAAGGGTTGACAGAGGAAAAATCCTTTCCGTCCTCAGATCGAGAAACGACGAGGAACTGTGGGGCAGGCGGTAGTACTTTTGTCACTGGTAGCTGGTCAAGTTTCCGTTTTTGGGCAGAAGTCGAGAGAGGTGGAGTGAAATCCATTGCGGAGGAATCCCCCATGATTGCCAGCGTCTCCGATGGCGCACTCCTTCCTTGTGGAGACCCTCTCAGAGGGCACTCCCGCCTTAGGTGATTGTTTACACCTCAGGTCACACCTCCCGAGAAACAGACGGAGGGACCAATCGGCATGGTCAGAAGGTATCAGCTCAGGCAATCACCCCTCCCCGGGCCTGGCCTTTACCAGGGGGTACGCGCGTGCCTTACATGTCTACCCAGGGCGGGGAATTACGCGTTACCCCGTCACCGGCTACGCGTGCGAACGCGTGGGTCGGCCTTCAGGCGCGCATAGGGAGGAAGGAAGAAGAGGAAAAAGGAGAGAGAGAGAGAGAGAGAGAGAGAGAGAGAGAGAGAGAGAGAGAGAGAGAGAGGACAGACTGTCTCAAATGCCGAGGCGGAGACCAGAGAAGGCAAGGAGAAGACGGCAATGAGAAGGCAAGGAGAAGAAGGCAATGAGACTTTGCAGGGGAAAGAGTAAGGAAGACAGTGAGGTGGAGAAGAGCAAAGAAAGGAACCAACCAAAGGAAGGAAGAAACGAGAAGTGAAAAAGCAAAATGACCGCAAATAAAGGTCGTGGAACCGTCCGTCTCCGGACACAGGCGCTAACTACCCCCTTGAGGGGAAGGGACTCCTTTTAGTCGCCTCTTACGACAGGCAGGAATACCTCGGGCCTATTCTAATCCCCGGACCCGCAGGGGTGGCATTTTTAAATGGACACCCCCTATTATTTCGTATGCAATCAATAGCATGAAAAATCACAAAAATAATGGCATTGGTTGCCTCACAATACGTCAATTACATCCCGAGAAATTGCGAAGCAATGTTGACGCTTTAAATAAATGAAGTGCACATCCTGAGAATCGACTGTGCATCTCATGCTGCCAGTAATAGTGATGTCATTGACGTACTACGTCAGTGCATTAATGTATGGTGTGGTATTGTATGACAACACATCACTGGCCCATATTTCATTGATGGCACTCCTAAAGGGGTGATAGTTTAGCCCCTTCTTGAGCTGTACCTTACTTGAACTGGTCCATCTCTTATAATGTGTCAAATGATGTGGTATCAGAATGATGGATGTCCTGCTTATAATGTTTATGGTTGCAAAATGACAACTAGAGGTACAATTAATGGTAACACACATGGTTTCACGTTTCTTATCATCATCATTTCTGAAATATGTGGCTTGTAAAGGATAGCAATGGTGTCACAGTTTCTGACGTAATGCATCACATGTAGTACTGTGCTCAGAGCAGGGGTTTCCTGCACTGGCGCCTGTGCCCTGCCGTAAACATACCAATATCACCACAGCACACACTACCTTCAGTGATACAAGTATCTCCTAATCTGGTCTCCTGAACTGCTCTCATATTTTAACGTAATTCACACACGTTGCCACGTTAAAATCTGTTTTCTTGTGGCTTGTTTCATTTGCCATCATATAGTCAATATGCCAGCCTTCAGTAATGAAGAACAACTAGATATTATTTTAATTTATGGCGAATGTCACTGAAATGCAACCGCAGCTGTGACACTGTATGCTGAATGCTACCCAGATTGGCGGTGTCCTTCACGTCGAACCATTGACAATATCTGCAAGACACTCACAGAAACAGGAAGCTGGGCTTCCACAAAATGTCGACGTACAATGCCAGCAACTGGCAATGGAAACTAAATTGCTGTTCTGGCTCCCGTAGCACACAATCCTCAGGTGAGTGTACAAGAAATTGCACGAGGTGTAGGAATAAGCCACAGTAGTGTGTGCAGAATCTAGCATTGGCATTGGTTTCATCCGTTATATATCTCACTGCACCAAGAACTGAACAGGAATGACTTTGAATCCCAGATTGCATTACGTTGTTTTGCATTTCAGCAGTTGAAAGGTAATCCAGTATTCCTAAGCAATACGATGTTTACAGACGAGGTGTCATTTATAAATATCACGGTAATGTGATCTGCGGAACATGTACTACTGGTCCACACAAAATCCCCACTGGATTCACAAAGTTGCTCATCAACGACAGTAGAGTGTCAATGTTTGATGTGGTATCACTGCTAACTGTACTGTACGTCCCTATTTTTACCGTGGAACATTAAATGAACAGTGATATGCATTATTTCGTCAACACACACTAGTACTCCTCATGGGGGATCTAGGGTTGGAAACTTGTCTATCAATGTGGTTCCAACATGATGAATGTCCCGCACACAATGCAAATGTTGCCTCAGATAGTCTAGATGTGACATTTCCAAATAGGTAGATGGGATGGGGAGGTACTGTGCGATGGCCAGCACGAACCCCCGACTTGATGCCATTAGACTTCTTTCTCTAGGGCGCAGTGAGTGACAGAGTGCATCAAGAACCCCCAACGACAATAGAGAATATGCAACATTATATTACTGCAGCTTGTGCGGCAATATCTATAGAAACTCTACAATCTGTGCAACACTCTCTCGTTACCCGTCTGCAAACGTGTATTGATGCAAACGGAGGGCACTTCGAACATATGTTGACGTGACACAGTTTCATTGGTCGAGATGTGGGTGTATTTTCTATGCTGGATGTAATGCAGAACAATACAGCTTCTGTGGGCAACAGGGCACTAGTAAATGTGTTTATCAAAGTGAATTCAAGTGTGTTATCTCTAATTGTAGCTCTAGTTGTCATTTCGCTAGAATAAACATACATTTACAATCTGAAAAACATAACTTTGCATTGGATGTGTTACTTGTTTATTTCTGTGGATTGCACATACCTTCACATTGTGTGAGCCCCTGACACAGGCAGCATGACGTGCACACTTGAGTCCCAGGATGTGCGTAAGCTGTGCACTTCATTTATTTCAAGCGTCAACTTCGCTTTGCAATTTCTCGGGATATAATTGACGTATTGTGATACAACCAACACCATTATTTTTGTGATTTTTTTATGCTATTGATTGCATACAAAATAATAGGGGGTACCATTTAAAAATACACAAGTTTGTGTGGAAAATAGTATTTGTTTACGTTTAAAAATTTTGCATAGTATTTGGTTTCTAAAGTCCCTGCCGTACGTTCATGCTGGTGAAAACCAGCTTTTGGAATATCTATTGTTGTTCCAGAGGTGCAGAGGTGGCAGAGTTAGCTGAGAGACCCTGTATATATGTTTGGTCTCCATACCTCAAAAAATGACTCGGAGATATGAAATTTCAACAAAAAATGAAGCAGAAATATATTATACTTGTAGTTTTTCCGTTGGCAAAGCAAGTGTTTAAAATTTTGAACACCTCAAAATACAACTCCTCCTCCTCAAGCATGCCAATTTTTTGTTTAAATGTATCAGACTAAACAGTTTTATAATCATTCACATACACACTTTTCCTGATGTGAAGCATATCACTTTTAAAGTGACATACTTTTTACTTTCTTGATCATTTACCATGGCTTCACCAGACCATAATCTAAGATTCTATATATTCTTTTGGCACTAATTTTGTAAATACATGAACTTAGTTTTTGTGTCCTACTGTGTAAAATGTTCATATATCCATTGTATTACAATAGCAATTTTAGACCCACTTGAAACTGGCCTCTGAATGTGAATGGTCATGTTCTTCAATGAAGGCCATATTAACAGCTGAAGTGGCTATTAACCAACTTTGAAATTATCAAACTGATGCATTTAAACCTAATCACTTTGTCCTAAGTGTTAGCAGAAAGCAGCGTGAGTAGATGCCTGAGAGCACATCACTCAGTCCAAAATATCAAAAGAAAGACCTCACATTGCATTTGACACTGCACAAATATAATCATGTGAAGTATATTTGATAATTAATGTCCATTTTCATACGCCTAACATCAGCTGCTCAGAACAAAGTTTCACAAATTTCACAAAGACAGAACCATCTACTGATTGTCTATGAAGTCACAAGTCATTGTTTTGATTTGGCAGTCTCGGTTACAAGTGAGAACAACAATGGCTTATAAAATTATTGTTTCTGTTATTTGCAAAGTGTGCTGTAATTCAATTTTTACGTGCACAAGGATTTACAGCTTATCATATTCATCATATGTTACACCTAGTTCATGGACCTACAGAAATGAGCAAAGGAATGGTTAGATGAACTGTGTCTAGACACTAAAAGCTGAACTAACGTGCACAATTAACAGCCAAGTGGCACTCAGTATCCAGATTAATCATCAATTTGTCCAACAGGTGTACCATACACTGCTAATAAAGCAACAACAGTTGTTCCAACTAATGAATTTCTTCGTTTCGGATATACCGTTCCTTACGCAGCTGTCTTGGAAAAGCTCAGATATTGCAAATCGTGTAAGGTCAGTTAGTAAAGACAAGCACAGAATGTTAACTAGGCAAGTGTTTTTGGGCCACTACTGACAAGAGTGGAGATGATTTATTTTCCCGTGTTGTTACAGATGCCAATGCAGAATCAAACCAACAGTTGATTCAGTGGTGCCATTCTTCACTTTAAAAAAAATTAGAAGGATCTCCTTTATTCAAAAAATGACGACTATTTATTGCTCTCATTGATGAAATTGTTTTGGATGATTGCATGGAACAAGTGTCAACAATTGCCACTGACCTGAACTTTGGAACTGAAATGCGTCACCAAAAACCAGTGGTATGAGTAACTATTATCTGGGATAGTCGTCCATGAAAATGCACATTCGCCCACTGCTGTCTGTACCAAGGACGCTTTTCAGCATTTCTGTTGGAAACGTTTAAACTGTTGTTGTCAACTGGTTTAATTTCTGGGTGGTGAAATTCTATACAGGAGGGTGGAGACATTACTACAATGTTCTGGAAAGCATGTAGATGTGATTTGATTATATGGAACAGCTAGGCAGGTGTTTAGGAGACTAAAACCACCAATAACAGCTTTTTTTAATGACCACACACACACACTTTTATAATCTGACTTTTTGAGTATGCTCTTACAATTGACTGCAGCTGAGTAGGTAGTTCCAGCAGGGTCCATATTGCAATGAAAATAAAATCTATCAAAAAAATTTATTTGCTAATCTGTCTGGATACACTCTTTGCATACTAACTTACCTGCTGCAAATGCTTTCTCACTTCCAGTAATGATAACAGCACCAATATTGTCATCTTTCTCAAATGCATCAAGAGCACTTCCAACTTCATGCATCAAATCATTGCACAGGGCATTCAAAGCTTTGGGTCGGTTTAATTTTATGATACCAACATTTTTTTTCTCTCCAGCTGTCTCAGTTAGAATGTGTGTGTATGCACCACCTGGAATGATATATGAATAATATACAGAGCATGGAAATCACAACATACTTATGGAAAAAACCATGTACGCACTTCTCATTATAAAAATAAAAACTTTGAAGTACCTAAATTCAGATTACCAACTTTAGATAATAGAAAAGTCTCCAATGTTAATTTTAAAGCACATTACGTGATAAAAATGCAAGACTGGGAGCAGGGCACAAAGTAATTTTCAGTACTCTCTTCAGAGTTATGTTGTCTATCAGCTTTACTCCTCAATAGTGCTTAAAAAATTGTTTTATTACACTACTAATAAAAGATCTTTAATAGTCAATACTGAAGAATTTCAGTTCACTGTGTCTTTACAGCTTGCTTCTTCACTGGTGGCATACACTGAGCAAGCCACTAATAACCAAGATGTAAAAATAACTAAAACATTCAGATTCTGCTTCAACACTCAACAAGAGAATAATTAAGCAAATGTGGACAAATTCTTAATTACAAAAGTGGACTAAAGATATGTATTGGGCCCACTCCCCCCTCTGATACCTTGGTTGTAGTGACAGACTAATCTGTAGTAGGCTACAGCCCGTGGTCTAGGTTAGGCTGGATGGTGCTATTTAGTTGTGAGTTGGTGAAGTCAATGAATATGAAAGAAAATCTGGTTGTGGTAACAAACTGGATTGTAAAGAACCCAATGTTTATGTCTGTGACATATTTAAATGCATTGGGGGTCCAATATGTGTAACTTTCAGCCAAAAAGAACTGGTTTTAATTTTTCCTTAGTGTTTTCAGGGAATCTAAATTCAGTTATCACACAAACAATGTTCCCATCCCGAGTCAAGTGTACACACTTATTATGCACACAACGACTTCAGTCTTACCACACTAATAGACATATCAAGTTCTGTCCACTTGTTTCTTAATCCTGGTGCTATCAAAACAAGCTCCCTCATCATCATGCACTATCCTTTTATGTTCACGTGACTAATTTAATTTATGGTTCTTTTTTTTCCAAAGCAAGAAGGAAACAAGCACAGTCTATCAGGTTTAACTTTTAACAGTTACCAAAACTAAGACTAAGAGCCTAAATCTCAAGACGATTATAACAACAAAAATGAGATCCTGTAACCTCAAGTGAAGAATAGAGAGTTCAAAGTTCACATAAAATTATTCTACACATGGTTTTAATGAGCACTAACTTCCGATCTGGAATTCGTCACTCTCACTACAGAGCAATGTAGGTTAACTGCAAGAAAACTACACAGAAATTGCCAGACCAAGAACTTTACAACTTTAACAATTTTATGTATATATTTTATTACTGACATTCCACATCATTGGGTAGAAGATTGTTTCAGAGAAAGCTGCATTATGTACGTTTTTCATAAATAACATGCTCCACATAGATGGAATAGTTGTGTACAATGATTTTTGAGTTTAATACATTTATATTACGTGGAACTACGCACACACCACACTAATATTAATATTGCTTTCTCCAGCATAACTGCCATCTCTATAAAGATTTTACCTGAATCGCGAATCGATTAATGTAGAAAAATCCATTCAGACTAGGTATGTATAGCACTGTTAGGGGTTAAATGGTGCAAGTTTCGTTCCACGTCACTACTTTCATACATCCTACACACGATCCGTGGAAAATTAACAGGTGTGTAAAATAGCATATTCCGAATAGGCAGCAACATTGAAACGACAGTATTTCTGCCATAACAGCAAACAACACAACACCGACCAGTCGAATAACATTATTTAGTTGCTAAATGCCACAAGGCTTTAAGGCGGCTGAATCGTCATATGAAACACTACAGTACATACTTGTCGCATAATTTTTCGAAGCAACGTATGACCACCTGGAGATCCCAGATACTCGCCCAGTTAATACACGCGTAATGTTGAAAGTTAGTGCCATTTTTGGTCCAGACCAGCACAAATATTTATTCGCCGAGATCGCTTCTCACCAACTGATACTACGGCACAGCCGGCTATTTGTTTAATGCAGCACGTCGATATGCCGCTTGCTCGAAGTCCAAGGCCATTACCAACCCACTTGTAAAGATAAATAGAAGAAAGTCCATCGCGCTGGATATTTCAATCATGTGAAATATCAAGCCATTGCAGATTAAAAACATACCAAATATATTTTCGTCTTGCCCGTTTACTGGTAATATGTGAACACTTCTGTTTACAACTACTTTACATGGCAGATGTTTACAAGGCTAATTGACCTTTGCGATATGCCTTTTAACACTCGGAGTCCATCTCCTAAAAGGATATAACAAAGATACTCTTATCATTACTTCAGCTGTATAAATGTTGTGGATACAGTAATGTATGGACTAACGAAAGTGAATTAACACGGCAGAATTTTGCGAGGCCATTTTCTGAGTTGAGCCCTGCCACATTTGTTCTCGTCAGTCACGGATGTGAAGTGTCGAGATGGTGACTGCTGTTCACACATTCAAATATTCACACATTCAAATATTCACTAAGTGTCCAGAAGAGTATACTCTTAACACTTTTTTTGAGACATCAGTCTTCTGATCGGTTTGAAGCGGCCCGCCACGAATTGCTTTCTATACTAACCTCATAATCGCAGAGTAACACTTGCAACCTAAGTCCTAAATTATTTGTTGAATGTATTCCAGTTTCTGTTTTCCTCTACGGTTTTTACCTTCTACAGCACCCTCTAGTACCTTGGAAGTTATTCCGTGATGTTTTAAAAAATGTCCTACCATATTGTTCCTTCTTCTTGTCAGCGTTTTCCATATCTTCCTTTCCTCGCCGATTCTGCGGAGAATCTACTCATTCCATACCTTAGCATTCCACACATTTTTTGGCATTTTTCTGTTGTACGCCACATTTGTTCCGGTTTTCCCACAGGCCGTGTTCTTAATCATACTTTTTCAGAAATTTCTTCTTCAGACTAAGCCCAATGTTTGAAACTAGTTGACTTCTCTTGGCCAGGAATGCCCATTTTGCCAGTGCTAGTTTGGTTTGATATCCTCATTGCTCCCCCTAGATCGCAGAATTCCTTAATTTCTTCCACTTCCTAATGTTAAGTTTCTCACTGTTTTCATTTCTGCCACTTCTCATTACTCTCATCTTTCTTCAATTTACACCCAGTCCATATTCTGTACTCATTAAAAGTTTATTCCACACATCAGATCCTGTAATTCTTCTTCGCTTTCACTGACAACAGCAATGTCATCAGCGAATCTTAGGGTTGATAACCTTTCAGTCTGAAGTTTAATCCCAGCCTTGAATCTTACTTTTATTTCTGTTACTACTTCTTCAACATATAGATTGAACAGCAGGGACGAAAGACTACAGCTTTTTTAATCCAAGCACTTCATTCTTGGTTTTCCACTTTTATTGTTCCCTCTTGGCTCTTGTAAATACTGTACATTACTCATCTTTCCCTACAGCTTACAGCCCCCACCCCCCACCCCCGTCTTTTTCACAGAATTTCAAATACTTTGCACCATTTTCCAGGTCAACATATCCCATGAACACCGAACACAATACTGTTTTTTTTTTTTTTTTTAATGATGCTGTAATATGAATGAGAATAACAGAAATCCAGGCTAGATGCCGATTTCATAGCCCACAAGAAGTCATTTTCGAGTGAACAAGCTAGCAAAATAACATTTGAAAATGTTATGCTGAAACTGATAGCAGCAATCACTTTATAGCTAGAAGCAGACAAATGACGTCCAGTTAGGTGTATATTGTGGCTGATTTATTACGCGTCAAAAATGTTTCGTTTGTGATAGTATTAGGTCTGTTTATCAACTTGCTTAAAAATCAGGGAGTTCTAACAATTTGTGCTAAGTTCTTAATTAATGGTAAGTCACTAGGTGTCTGGTTAAACATTATGCACTGGAATTTATCAAAATACAAATAATATTGTAGTTTGAAGGCGCTTCATTTATTATTTTATATGACTGAATATAAAACTGGGTCTTGAAAACTTTGCTTCAACACCTACAGGTTATCAAAAGCCTATGATATTTGGGGTAAGGCGGGGCTCACATCTATAACTTACAAAGTACAGTAAGCTGAAGGTAACACATTACAAGGAAATGCCAAAAGCCACATAAAGCTAATAAATTACAGTGTAAAATATATCTTATGCAGGTCCAGAATCACTACACAGTGGCTCCAGGAATACTCTTCTGAGTTTAAACACTTCCGCTGCCCACCAAACTACCCAGATATGAAAATGATTGAGCGTATCTGGGATGCTAGCAACGTCCTGTTCAGAAGAGATCTCCACTCCCTTGTACTCTTACAGATTGATGGACAACCCTGGAGGATCCAACGCGTCAATTCCCTCCAGCACTACTTCAGGCATTAGTCTAGTCCTTGCTATTTTGTGTTGCAGCACTCCTGCATGCTCACAGGGACCCTCCACAATATTAGGTAGGGGTACCAGTTTTTCTGGCTCTTCAGTGTGTAATTTTTATTTACCCAAAATAAGTAATATAATATTGCAACTGTAGTAAACATAACAGAGCAGAAAATAAATTTAAGTAGTTGCTCAATGTACATTTTAAGCATTTAAAGACTTGCGAGTGGATACATAGACATTTTCACTGAAATATTCAAAAACTCTTGCATACCATCCTAAGCTAAAGTTGCCCATTAGGTGATCTAAATATAAATATATCACAAGAGTCCAGTGACAATAGGGAACTTCTTAATAAAATTAGGTGTGCCTTAAACAAGGCAATGTCAAATCCAACACGTACAACTGCAAAATACACCACATATTCACAAACCCATGTGATTTTCAGTACAAAAGTGAAGTTACAGAAACTGCTCTGCCAGACCATGGTGCAATATATACATAAATTATTTCATCACAAAAGGATATGTACACCCAAGTGTAAATAAACAAAGCCTAACAGTCGTTGGCTTAAACTGAGGAATGAAGTATGGGAAGTGCTGGAAAAGGTTTTTCACTGGATCATAAAGTAACATGTTTTATAAATATCTTTTCTTATTTACTTCATATAACATGCTCAATAACAAATACTAATAGCAAAGTCAACAATAAGATAGAAAATGGTTAATAAAATATATTTTGGTGTCTATAAACAATCAAAAACCCTCAGTGAGATGTATAAAACTAGGAATGATGAAAACTTTAAAGTGCATTACAGAAGATTAAAAAAATGCCAATGTACTGCAAGTAGCTAAATAATAAGAGGCAAAACTTTACATAAGTAGTGCTGACAATAAAGGCTGAGGCTTGTTGGATTATAAATGCAAATTGTTTGCAATCTGACTTACAGGACATGGCAAAATACAGCTCATTGTCAGAAAAATAACAATGACAGAAGAGAATACTGTCATGAAGCTCTTGAGTGATCTTTCAGCCACAGGAGACACAATACTAAGAGCAAAAAAACAACTTTCAGATACAGTAACACAAGGGAAACATTTATTAGTCTCCGTGAAAGCACTATGGCGCTATTTTCAGTGAAGAACAAGAAACACCGCAAATAATAAAACACCCAAAGAAACAAAATCATCTGGAATTGATAGACTATCATCTTCCTTTCATGTGTCTTTTATCTGGCCAATGCTAAGTCAGGAGTGGTATGAGACTTCTCCAATTTCATGGATAACTATCCATTATTGTGATGGGATCACCAATCCCAAAGGCACTTGGAAGCACTGTCCAGAATCTGTGTACCCTTTCCATATGCATCCAGTGTAGTTGCATAATCAAAGATATACATCATTTTTCAAAGTGTAAGCCCATGGTGTATCAAAGGCAGGACATGGGAACCAGCCTGGTACATACCTGGATAGTTGTGGAAAACCAACTAAAAACTAAATCCAGACTAACCAACACACTGGCTCCAATCATTAATCTATGAGCCTTGCCTTCCAGTGTCCTGGAAACAGGTAATTTAATGCACTCGGATATGCAGATGGGATTGATGGAATATCATGCATAGAAATTAAATATAACATGCAGGAACTCAAGAAAGCTCATATACAACTAATCAACACACTATTCTCTGAAGGAATATTTCCAAACTGCTTGAAGACAGCACTGATAAAACCAAAACATACAAAGGGAAATTAATATGAATCAATTAATTATAGACCCTTAGCTCTTCTAGCAGTCACATTAAAAATATTTGGATGCATTGATGCACAGAGACTCATTACATTTATGTTGAAATATAAATTAATAATAAGAACAATAGATGCAACCACAGATCTCATCTCATAGATGCAACCTAGACTCTAGAAATAAATGTGTAGGAACACTTCTGCATCTAACAAAGGGATTTATCTGTGTAGACCACAAATCTGTAGTTGAAATATGAGAAGAATATGAGATAAAAGGGAACGCAGGAGATCGAATTGTACCATACCTGACAAATGGGAATCAATATACAGAAATTAGAAAAATGACAAAAGAGAAGAAAAGATCTGAAGCAAGAATTCTAAATTTCTCTGTCCCACAGTGATCCACTTTGGTCCATTGCTTTCATTGTTATATGCAAATCACATCACAAACACTACTGATTATGGCAATATAGTTAGTTATGCAGATGACACAGCTCTTTTGTTTTCGTATAAAGATACAGACCACTTGAGGTGTTGGTGGCTAACTAATGCCATATCCAAAGCTTTGTCACAGAAGTAGTTGCATACTCAATTCAGCTTTCCATAAAGTGGCCAATAGCAATGCACATTGTCCCATTTAATGATTCCCTAGCACCATAATGAAAACTGTATGTCAAATAGCCTTGTTAAAGGCAAATATGGCTTGCTAACATGTCAAACTAATGACATAGCACCTAAACTCAATTTTGATTACTTGTTCAAAATCATCCTGACAAACATTCAGTAATGATCTGAAACCAAACTATCAAGCTGACGTACCCTGCCTCAGTCTGGCAACTCAACTATTCCAAGAACAAAACAGTACTGGTGTCAGTCTAGCAACTTGACTATGCCCAGACCAAAACTGTTCTCTGTCCAGCAATCTGCGTCTGCCCAGATTGAATCTGTTCTGCCATAAGATTCATATTAAATTTCAGGAACCATAAAAATTCTACAAATAGGCAGTGCTACTAGCACTTTTTAACAGTTAATTCATAGTGTCTGACAACCTTCAGCATATTTTCCAGCAGTTGGCTTCTGACCACTGAGCTTCAGCACACTATCTATGCTGTGCCACCCAATTTTTCTGGGAATTAAGATATTACATTTTATAAACATATCATGAGCATAGAAGCCATCTCTAGAGACATGGCAACTAACATGTATGTTTGATATCATGTGTGCTGCTGCTTTTCAGAATGTTCATTGCAACTAATTTTCATTTGCATACTGCCAAATATATTGATGGGCCAGAAACACACCCATCTTCTCTGGCTGTGGCAGCATGTAGTCAACCTTATCATAAAATTATCCAGCTGTTGTTGTTGTTGTTGTCGTCACTGCTGCTGCTGTTGTCTTCTTTCAAAGTGATATGAAATAGAATGAACATATGAGGGTTTGGGGTAGGGAAGGTGAATGGTCAACTTTGATTTATTTGAAGCATTTTAGGAAAATGTGGTTTATCTATTAACAAGACCATATATAGGACACTAGTGTGACCTGTTCTTGAGTACTTCCTGAATGTTTGGAATGCACACCAGGTCGTATTAAAGGAAAAGACTGAAGAAATTAAGAGGCAGGCTGGTAAATTTGCTACCAGTAGGTTTAAACAACATGCAAGTATTACAGAGAAGCTTTGGGAACTCAAATGAGAATCACTGAAGGGAAGGTGACATTCTTTTCAAGGAATGACTGAGAAAATTTAAGAGAACCAGCTTTTGAGCTGACTGCAGAATGATCCAAATGTTGCCAATATACATTTTACAAAAGTATCTTGAACATTAGACACGAGAAATTACTGTTCATTCTGAAGTATGTAGATAGTCATTGCTTTCCTCACTCTGTTTGTTAGTGGAACAGGGAAGGAAATGGTTAGTAGTGATACAGAGTACCCTCTGTCATGTACCATATGGTGGCTTGCTGAGTATGCATGTAAATGTAGATGTAGACATAGATCTTCAGTCCAAAGAATGGTTTGATACAATTCTCCACATTATTGTCTGATATAAATTAGGTGGCATCTCATGTTTAAGAGTTTATCTATTTATTACATTATAGACTAGACATATAATTTAAATGTAGGCGTTATTATTCTTTCACATATTATTACTGTTAACAACTTTTTTTTAGTTCTATACATTGGCAATTAATTGTACAATGTATTTTATTTCATCCTATCTAATACTACTTTTGATGCCCTCTGTCAGTCCTATGACGCAGATCCTACACTGCATAGCAATACTCCGGTAGAGGACAGACAAGCATAGTGCAAGCAGTCTCTTTTGTAGACCTTTTACATTTTCTAAGTATTCTACCAATAAATCACAGTCTTTGATTTACTTTCACTACAACATTAGCTATGTGATCATTCCAGTTTAAGTGGTTCGCAATTGTAAGCCCTAAGTATTTAGTTGAGACAACAGCCTTTAAGTTCACAGGCCACAACATGGCTGTGAGTAGAACAGTGATCCAGAAAGTGCATAATAAATTTCTTTATTTCTGTTTATGATCACAAACTTGTTGGGCTCTCAGACTACTGGTTTTGGTCAGCAATGACCAGCTTCAGTTCTGTTTTAAAAACATGTCCTAATATAATGGGGCCATAGTGGCATCATTAAAAGATAAACACAAAATCAGCTTAGCATCATCACACCTATATAAAATAATGATGCCGCTTTGTCTCCACCATATTAGGACATGTTTTCAAAATAGATCTGAAGATGGTCATTGCTGACTGGAACCAGGAGTCTGAGGACCCAACAAGTTTGTGTTCATAGAGGGAAATAAAAAAAAATACTGTTTTAGATTTGTGTGATTTATTGTGTAACTTAAATTTAGCAGATTCTTTTTAGTGCTCATGTGGATGAATTCACACTTTTCATGATTTAGTGTCCTTTGCCACTTTTTTGCACCACATAGAAATCTGGAAATTGAGAGGACATATTCTGAGTATTACTAGCAATGCCTCAACTGACACAATGTGAAAAGCTTCCATCAACCAAATAAATGTTCTGTATTGCACCCTGTTAACTACTCATACTGGTGTTATGAGCAAAAGTCTGTGCACCGAAGCACTTGCATAGTACATGATCACAGTTAGGACAGCTTTATGATATGTTCTTATTGTTTGCACTGGTGGTTTAAATCATAACTGGCTATGCTAGTAGTTTTATTTATTTGTTTATTTTATTTATTTTGGAGTTCCGTTGATCTTTGACATGAGCGTACCGCTGTGATATAGAGTGTGTCAGATTATTATAGTAATTTTGAATTTAGAATTATCTTTTGACAGACAATTTTATATGGCCTATTCCAAGGGTCAAGATCTAGGTTCTGTGAAATGAATTGATTCCAGCTTTCTATTCTTGCCTGCTACAAGCAGTCTTTAAATTACTGCTTAAATGCCTCAGTATCTGCCCAATCTGCAAGCTCTTTCTTCTACAGTGCAGCATTTCTGGTAGAATCTTTGCCCTTCTGGTTTCTGTACTCAGTCTTTGGAGACCCTCATTCCATGGTACTTGTGGACTCCAACCTATTTGTCTTATGGATAGTGTTCCATTATTCATGGCCTCTTGTATGGCTCTGATGTGTTCTTGAGATTTTGTATCCGAGTTGTCATCTTCTTCCACTAGATATAGACAGTGGAAAATATTCTTCAGATGGTTCCATTCGGCTTTCCATACCTTTAACATATTTCATGCATCGTCATCACTGAGTTCATTTCTGAAGGAATCAACTTTAAAGATTATAACATTGCATTCACTTCTGGTGAGCCAGCTTTCAAGACAGAGGCTGTTCAAATACACTTACTTATGACCCTTATCAGCATCAGCGACTGTCACTTTCAAGGTCACCTTTATCACCACGAAGGCCAAGTGTTAGGGTTCCCCACACCTTTTTGTTCTAGGGCAATTGTGTCTTAAAATGGCGGGAAATTGATAAAATGGCTTCCTACTACCTGAGGGTCCACTTGTCACCTCATCTACATTATTGTTGGCAGTGTCCAAGCCATAAGGTCCATTTCTCTCACACCCTGTGTTCTTGGACAGCTTCACTTGCTTACTCTTCCTACACATACAGAGTGTCAGTGGTATAAGCACAGATATTTTTATTTGTGACTGAGGACAATGTACTGAATAACATTACATCAGTATTTACTTCATCTTCAGGCTAATAATTATAGCTATGAGGAATAGTATGTTCTTAGGTTGGTTAGTATCACCAAGTACATATGGCAAAACTAAGCCATTAATGCTTATTTTCCCCTGGGCAGCAAGTCAGGTGTTGAACTGTAGGTGCATGGATGCAAAATGCTTAGTGTATACAGGCAGATGTAGTTCACTTAGTGGTGAAGTTATAACTGTGCAGAAAAATCAGTTAGTAAATTGGGTAATGTGGTTGGGAAGACTGTTAGATGCAAAGAAAGAACAACTAACACACTGAAGTGGTTACATATTAAGGTACCAATGATCACAATACCTGCACTTCCGCACCTAATGCCCTATATATTGTACATATCTTTTCCTTCCCCTCTCTGTGTTCACCTCTTCCTCCTCCCTCTCCCTACACAGCTCCTTCTCTGTCCATAACCTCATACCCATGTCTCTCTGTCTAACACCTCCTGCCTCCTCTCCCTATACATCTCCTCACACCCCCTCAAACTATCCACCTCCTCCTTCTGACCTCCCTCTGTCCATCCCCTTCTGTCCCTCTTTTTTTTGTCCCTCTTTTTTTTTGTCTATCCTCTCCTTTACCCATTCCGACCTTTCTCCAGCCATACCCTTTTGCATGCGTGGCCCTTGCAAACAGGCTAGTAGTACTCCCACAACAAATCTATTGTACAGAGCAGCCTACAAGGCGGACTTCAAGACCATATCTTGCCCCTGATGTGTACACTGTAATACAAAGCAGGCCATAATACTCCACCATGACACCCCAATCATGTAGTGCAGCCTACACCTCAGGGATGAGAAGAAGCAATTGTTGTCCTTAATGTGTAGGCTGTCGTACATAGCAGGTTGATAAGGCAGGCCGATACTATTCCTGCACAAAACGCATGTTGTGTAGGTCAGCCCATCTGGCAGAGTCTGAGAAAATGTTTTTGCTCATATCTCCACGTCTATAACTTCTGCTCATCACTCTATCTGCCCATCTTCTCCTTCTCTCTCTGACCATCTACTCCACCATCTCTCTGTCTATACTCTTCTCCCCACTCCATTCATCTCCCCCATGCCCGTCTCACTGTCCATCACTACCTTTCCCCCTTTGCCCATCTCCTCCTAACCTACCTTTCTTCCTGTCTCCTCCTCCCCCTCTCTCTGACCATATCTTGCTCCCCACCTCTCTGTGCATCCCCCCTGCCCTATCTCTATGTCAATTTCCTCCTCCTCCTCCTCCTCCTCTCTCTGTTCATCTCCTCTTAACTCCTCTCTCCATCCATCTAGCTCTACTCCTCCACCATATCTTTCTGTTCATATCCTTCTCTTCTTCTCTCTTTCCGTTTCTGCCTCCTCTTCTTCCATTTACAACCACCCACTACCCCTCTACAATTTTCACTTGCCTTCTGAATCACCCCCTCCATGCCTCTTTCTGTCCATTTCCTCCTCCCCCTGCTCTGTCCAGCCTCTCCTCTATCTATCTCAACTGGTCATCAGCCATGCTCATCAACACTTGTAGCCCCTGCGGTATAGTTCAATAAAGCAGACTGATACTGCCCCCACAATGCTCCTGTCATGCAGGGCAGGCTACACATCAGGAGCTTGAAAATCATTTATTTGCCCCTGACATACAGGCCCCCATGCAAAGCAGGAAAATAAAGCAGGCCGATACTACTCTAACACAATACACTTGTCCTGCAGGGAACCTACAAGTTGGGGAAAAAAGAAACAATTTCTTGCCCCTGACATGTAGGCTGCCCTGCAAAGAAGGTCGATTTGAGAGGTGATATTGTTTCCACACAACCTACAGGGCGACCTATTCACCAGTGGCTGGAAAAAACATGTTTCTGTCTGTATCTCCACTCCTATTGGACCTAGGAAGCTATAAACTTAACAATGCTGATACTTGTGACGCCTTCTTTTTCTGTCAAAATTTGGCTGTAATCGATCTAGGTGTTTGGGTGGACATTCTGTACAGACACCCCCACCCCCAACACACACACACACACACACACACACACACACACACACACACACACACACAAGCATGCATGCACACATGTACAGGCGCATGCAAACACACACACACACACACACACACACACACACACACACACACACAGCTGGCCAGTGTGGCCGAGCAGTTGTAGGCGCTACAGTCTGGGACCACGCGACCGCTACGGTCGCAGGTTCGAATCCTGCCTCGGGCATGGATGTGTGTGATGTCCTTAGGTTAGTTAGGTTTAAGTAGTTCTATGTTCTAGGGGACTGATGACCTCAGAAGTTAAATCCCATAGTGCTCAGAGCCATTTGAACCATTTGACACACACACACACACACACACACACACACACACACACACACACACACAGACACACACCACTTTATATGTCTGTACATAACATATAACAAATACATCATCTCTGTGTTCACCTCTTCCTCTCCATCCATCTTCTCCTCCCCTTTTTCTTTTCCACATGCCAACATGGCCTCTACACTTTCCACCTGCCTCCTACAACTCCTTTCTCTGTGCATCTTCTCCTCCCTCTCTTTGCGATCATCTGCTCCTCCCTCTCTTGGATAAACGTTTGGCACACATCTTGCACAAATCTCCTTCTCCCCCTCACTCTGTCCACCTCTTCCTCCCGTTTCCTCTATCCACATCATCCTGCCATTTCTATCAGTCCAGCTGTTCCTCCCACTTTCTCTCTCTCTCCAACCCCTCCTGCCTCCTCTCTTTGTCCAATTCCTTTGCATCCTCTTTCCAGCCATTTCTTGCTCCCCTTGTCCTTTGTCCACATTCTCCCCCCTCATTCTACCAATCTCCTCCTCCCCAATCTCTCTGCACAACATCTATTTCCTCTCCAATGTCTTTGTCCATCCCCTTCCCCCTCCCCCACACTGCCCACCCCCTTTTACCCCTCACTATCTATTTTCTCCTCTCCCCTCTTTCTTTCTCTGTCCATTCCTTCCCCCTACACTGCCCACATCCTTTTACCCCTCTCTCTGTCTATTTTCTCCTCTCCTCCCCTCTCTCTTTGCGTCTCCTCTCCCTTTCTATCAGTCCTTTTCTCTGTCCATCCGTTCCTCTATCCATCTCAGCCTTACACCAGCCATGCCCATACACACATGTAGCCCCTGCACAACAGGTTGATGAAGCAGGTTAATGCTACCATTTTAACATGCATGTCATTTAGGGCAGCATATGTTACAGGCAGGAAGACAGTTTTTTGCCCCATTGTGTAGGCTGATCAGCAAAGCCGGTCAAAAAGGCGGGTCATAACTATTCCTATACAACACATCAGTCATGCAGGCAGGCTATATGACAGGGGCTAAATAAACAAGTTTTTGTCTGTACATCTCTTCCTATTGAAGCTGGGAATTTATTAATCCCATAGTGCTGATACTTGTGAAGTTTGCTGTTTGTACACACAATATGGTTGAAATCGATGAAGCAGTTGGGAGGGTGATCACAGACATACATATGTACAAACATACAAGTAGCCTGTTTTGCATATACACTCACATTTTCCCTGTGGCTTCACCTGCATACATGTGTGTCACATATAATGTGCACATCTCTTGGTCTATCTCCTCCTTTTTTTCTCTCTTTGCCTATTATCTCCTTGCATCCCTGTCTGTCCATCTCATCTTTCACCTCTCTCTGTCCGTACCATCCTCTCTCTCTGTCCATCTCATCCAACCTCTCTCTTTGTCCATCACCTCCTCCTCCCTCCCTGTGTTGAGTCTCCTCCTGCTCCTCTCTCTTTACCTACCCCTTCCTGCCCCCTGTCCCTCCTCTTCTGCCCCCTCTTTCTCCATCCATCCCTTTGTCCATCACTCTCGTCACCCAGGTATGCCCACCTGCACATTTAGCTCCTGCAAAAGAGGACAATAATCCAGGCTTGTGCTTCTTCCACAAGACACCTCTTGGGCAGCACAGCCTATATGCTAAGGGCTTGGATGTATAGGCTGCCATGCAAAGCCAGCTAATAAATCAGACCGAAAAAAAGGTCAATACTACTCCATCACAACATCCCTGTTGTGTTGGGTAGCCTACATGCTGGGGGCTGGAAAACTGTTTCTTGCCCCTGATGTCTAAGCTGTCCAGAAAAGCAGGTCGACATGATTCACACACAACACACCTATTGTGCAAGAGAGCTATACAGCAGCAGCTTAAAAACATGTCTGTATCTCCATAAATATTTAAGATAGAGCACTATAATCAGCCCTATGGTAGTTCTCCAACGGCAAAGAGTTTGTTTGTCCAATTTGGCCCACTTTGGTCAAGGGCTTAGGAGGAGTTGCTAAATCTCTCCATCATCTCCTCTGTTAATCTTGACCTTCTCCTAGACATGCCCATCTGTATGTATAGCCCCCACAAATGAGATCGATAATGGAGGCTTGTATTACTTTCACAAAATGCGTTTCCTGCCCCTCATTGATAAGACAGGCCCAAAGGTCTGGAAGGAATAGTTACAAATTCATACATACACATTTGTACACATATATAGACTAACCCTTTCCTTGCGGCTTCACATGCATATGCATTTGATGCACATACTGAACACATCTCCTCTCCCCCCCATGTTCACTTTTCCTCCCATCTGTCTGTCCACCTCATCCTCCCACCTCTGTCTATCAACTCCACCTCTCCTTTGTTTTCCATCTGTCCACAATCCATCCACAGGATGAAAAGTATTTAAACCGACAAACTCTGGGAGATTGTAGGGGACATCAAATATTTTTCACCAATGTCATTTTGTCCTATGAGGAGTATTTAACCGGTAGAGGAAGATTTCTCACGTGGCAAATTAATTAAACCAACAAAAACTTTTCCATTTTTTTATGATCAAGAGACAACACATTAACACAACCCAATTTCAATTACAGTAGATTTTCAAAAATGCCTCCATTGACACATAAACAAAGGTTACACCATCGGATCATGTTCTGTCTGACACGGTCAGAAACCCCTGCTGTTCCTGCTGTTGCTACTATCCGGGCAACCAGATCCTCTTCTGATGCAACAGGAGTTGCATAAACAAGGTTGCGCATTTCTTCCCACTCAAAAATGTCCAGATGGGACATACATCTACATCTACATTTATACTCCGCAAGCCACCCAACGGAGTGTGGCGGAGGGCTCTTTACGTGCCTCTGTCATTACCTCCCTTTCCTGTTCCAGTCGCGTATGGTTCGTGGGAAGAACGACTGCCGGAAAGCCTCCGTGCGCACTCGAATCTCTCTAATTTTACATTCGTGGTCTCCTCGGGAAGTATAAGTAGGGGGAAGCAATATATTCGATACCTCATCCAGAAACGCACCCTCTCGAAACCTGGACAGCAAGCTACACCGCGATGCAGAGCGCCTCTCTTGCAGAGTCTGCCACTTGAGTTTGCTAAACATCTCTGTAACGCTATCACGGTTACCAAATAAGCCTGTGACGAAACGCGCCGCTCTTCTTTGCTCTTCTTTGGATCTTCTCTATCTCCTCCTTCAACCTGACCCGGTACGGATCCCACACTGATGAGCAATACTCAAGTATAGGTCGAACGAGTGTTTTGTAAGCCACCTCCTTTGTTGATGGACTACATTTTCTAAAGACTCTCCCAATGAATCTCAACCTGGTACCCGCCTTACCAACAATTAATTTTATATGATCATTCCACTTCAAATCGTTCCGCATGCATACTCCCAGATATTTTACAGAAGTAACTGCTACCAGTGTTTGTTGTACAATAAAGGATCCTTCTTTCTATGTATTCGCAATACATTACATTTGTCTATGTTAAGGGTCAGTTGCCACTCCCTGCACCAAGTGCCTATCCGCTGCAGATCTTCCTGCATTTCGCTACAATTTTCTAATGCTGCAACTTCTCTGTATACTACACCATCATCTGCGAAAAGCTGCATGGAACTTCCGACACTATCTACTAGGTCACTTAAATGTATTGTGAAAGGCAATGGTCCCATAACACTCCCCTGTGGTACGCCAGAGGTCACTTTAACGTCTGTAGACGTCTCTCCATTGATAACAACATGCTGTGTTCTGTTTGCTAAAAACTCTTCAATCCAGCCACACAGCTGGTCTGATATTCCGTAGGCTCTTACTTTGTTTATCAGGCGACAGTGCGGAACTGTATCGAACGCCTTCCGGAAGTCAAGGAAAATAGCATCTACCTGGGAGCCTGTATCTAATATTTTCTGGGTCTCTGAACAAATAAAGCGAGTTGGGTCTCACACGATCGCTGATTCCGGAATCCATGTTGATTCCTACAGAGTAGATTCTGGGTTTCCAAAGACGACATGATACTCGAGCAAAAAACATGTTCTAAAATTCTACAACAGATCGACGTCAGAGATGCAGGTCTACAGTTTTGCGCATCTGCTCAACGACCCTTCTTGAAGACTGGGACTACCTGTGCTCTTTTCCAATCATTTGGAACCTTCCGTTCCTCTAGAGACTTGCGGTACACGGCTGTTAGAAGGGAGGCAAGTTCTTTCGCGTACTCTGTGTAGAATCGAATTGGTATCCCATCAGGTCCAGTGGACTTTCCTCTGTTGAGTGATTCCAGTTGCTTTTCTATTCCTTGGACACTTATTTCGATGTCAGCCATTTTTTCGTTTGTGCGAGGATTTAGAGAAGGAACTGCAGTGTGGTCTTCCTCTGTGAAACAGCTTTGGAAAAAGGTGTTTAGTATTTCAGCCTTACGCATGTCATCCTCTGTTTCAATGCCATCATCATCCCGGAGTGTCTGGATATGCTGTTTCGAGCCACTTACTGATTTAAAGTAAGACCAGAACTTCCTAGGATTTTCTGTCAAGTCGGTACACAGAATTTTACTTTCGAATTCACTGAACACTTCACGCATAGTCCTCCTTACCCTAACTTTGACATCGTTTAGCTTCTGTTTGTCTGAGAGGTTTTGGCTGCGTTTAAATTTGGGGTGAAGCTCTCTTTGCTTTCGCAGTAGTTTCCTAACTTTGTTGTTGAACCACGGTGGGTTTTTCCCGTCCTTCACAGTTTTACTCGGCACGTACCTGTCTAAAGCGCATTTTACGATTGCCTTGAACTTTTTCCATAAACACTCAACATTGTCAGCGTCGGAACAGAAATTTTCGTTTTGATCTGTTAGGTAGTCTGAAATCTGCCTTCTATTACTCTTGCTAAACAGATAAACCTTCCTCCCTTTTTTTATATTCCTATTAACTTCCATATTCAGGGATGCTGCAACGGCCTTATGATCACTGATTCCCTGTTCTGCACTCACAGAGTCGAAAAGTTTGGGTCTGTTTGTTATCAGTAGGTCCAAGATGTTATCTCCACGAGTCGGTTCTCTGTTTGATTGCTAGAGGTACATCTGGGGATCGAGCAGGCCACGGTACAGGACCACCTCTGCCAATCCACGTTTCTGGTTACCGTCAGTCCAGGAAACAACGCACACGATGACTGAAATGTGCCAGTGGCCCGTCATGTTGGAACCACATGCATTGTCTTGTAGGGATTGGGACGTCTTCTAGCAATTCTGGCAATGCTCTGACGAGAAAATTGTAATAGTGCCTGCCATTTAAAGGCCTAGATAGCAGATACAGCCCAATTAAATAGTCCCCAACAACACCGACCCACACATTAACGAAGAGGAGGAGGAGGAGGAGTTTAGTGTTTAACGTCCCGTCGACAACGAGGTCATTAGAGACGGAGCGCAAGCTCGGGTGAGGGAAGGATGGGGAAGGAAATCGGCCATGCCCTTTCAAAGGAATCATCCCGGCATTTGCCTGAAGCGAATTAGGGAAATCACGGAAAACCTAAATCAGGATGGCCGGAGACGGGATTGAACCGTCGTCCTCCCGAATGCGAGTCCAGTGTGCTAACCACTGCGCCACCTCGCTCCATTAACGAAGAACCGCACTTGATGAGCACCAGTAACTGTGGCATGTGGGTTATCACAGTCCAAACATGTGAATTGTGCATGTTGAAGACTCCATCATGCCCGAACGTTGCTACATCGGCAAACAACACAGAGGATGGAAATGTAGGATGCATTTCACACTGTTCCAGGTACCATTGCAAAAACTGTGCTCTGGGTGGATAATCAACTGGTTCCAGGTTGTGGACACACTGTAAGTGAAATGGATGTAACAATTACTCTCGATGGACTGTTCTTACATTCGTCTGATTCGTCCCCATGTGCAATTGCATGAGTGCTGATTGAAGGATCCTGCTCCACATGCTGCAAGACAGCTTCCTGAAATTGCAGCATTTTTACCGTGCAACGGCATCCCTGTCCCGGTAATCTGCTAAATGACCTGGTCTCACGCAGACGTTGGTACACAGCAGCAAAGATTGTATGATGTGGGATACGGCGATTAGGATATTGTTGTTGATGAACCCGCTGTGCAGCTCATCTGTTATGGTACGCTACATAGTATGCGCCAACCATATTAGTGTAGTCACTCCAGGTGTATCGCTCCATTAGTAAACAGAGACAATGCGCTACTACACTGGTGGACAGCAGTTGCCTACAACTGAAGAGTATAATACGCCCTCTAACAACTGAAGGTCATAATACAGCCTCAAACAAATGAAGAGCGTAATATGGCCTCCACCGGTTTAAATAATCCTCATAGGAAAAAATGACATTAGGGAAAAATATTTGTTTTGATGTCCCCTACAACCTCCCAGAGTTTGGCGGTTTAAATACTTTTCACCCTGTATACCTTCCATCTCCCTCTTATGAATTCCCCCATCATGCTCTCTCTGTGCCCATTTCCCACTCTCTTTCACTCAGTCCATCGCTTCCTCTATCGATTTCAACCTGTCTCCATCTGCTGCAATACAACAAAGCGTCGATACTGCACCCATAACAAGCCTGTCACACAGTGCAGGCTACATATCAGGGGCCTGAAAATCATTTATTTGTCCCTGACATCCATGCCACGTTGCAAAGCAAATCGATAAAGCCGGCCAAATCTACTATTACAGAACACGCCTGTTGTGCTGGGAAGCCTAAATTGTTTCTTGTCTCTGACATGTAGGCTGTCCTGTAAAGCAACTAGATTTGGCAGGCAGATATTGTTCCCTCCCAACACACCTGTTATTCAGGACTGCATGTATGCTGGAAGCTGGAAAAGACATGCCTCCCTCTGTCCATACCCTCCTCACCACCCTCTCTGACACATCTCTTCCTTGCCTCCTGTTTCTGCCAATTTTATCATTGCACCCTCTCTGTCTGGCAACTTTTCCATCCTCTCTCTATCTCTTAACTACCCACTTCTCTGCCAATCTCCTGCTCCCCTGTCTCTGCTCATTTCCTTCGACCCCCTTCTCTCTGTCAACCTCCTCCTCCTCATCTTTCCGTGCAACTACTCTTTCCTTCCTTCTCTGCCCCTCTTACTCCATTTATCTCTGTCCAACACCTCTTTCCCCTTTTCTTTTTGAGCATCTCATTCTCGCCTTTTCCTTGTCCATCTTGTCATCCCCCTCTGCCTATCCATCCACTGCTCCCCTAGTATCTCTGTATATCACCTCCTGCCCCCCCCCCCCCCCACTTATCTTATCCATCCCTCCTACACCCCCTTTGTATTCATTCTCTGCACTATCTATCTCACACTTCACCCAGCCATGCCCATCCACACTTATAACCCCCACAAAACAGGTCGATAACCATGCAGACACTACTGCCAAAACACACCTGTCATGCCAAGCAGCTTGCGTATCAGGGGCTTGAAAATTGTTTTCTTGCTGCTGACATGCAGGCTGCCCAGTAAAGCAGGTCCATAAAACATGCCAATACTATTTCCACGCAACATACTTGTTGTGCACAGCAGCCTATTTGGGAGTGGCTGAAAAAAAACACACATATTTGCCTGTATTACTGCTCCTATTTGGAGCTAGAGGTTTATAAACCCCACAATACTAATGCTAGTGAAGTTTTCTTTTTATGGGCTAAATTTGGCTGGAATCTATTAAAGGTCTGGGAGAAGATCTCAGACATACATACAGTCTCCTTTTGTACATATATACACATATATAAACACACACATGAATAGCCAGAGTTCATATACATATATAGTGCCATCACAAGACATTATGCAACCACCACACATTGAAAGCTATGCCATTGCATGCCATTCATGGCTGATCAGCTCGTTGATGGTGCTGTGCTATGTGTATTGTGACACAGATGCCACCGAGCAAACCTTTACAGAACACCTAGCAGTAGGATTAGTTTGGTTTTGGATGGTGAGCATGTATCTGCCAGCGCCAGAGTTCAGTAATGGATGCAGCTGTCAGATTTAACTGCGTGATGGACTGTCATGATGGATGACAACAACAAGGAAGTGGTTATTGGCTGGAGACTTACGATATGGCAAGACTGGGCACAGTTTGCTTCAGGGCTTTCTGGCTGGCTGTTGCCAAAGTAGAACCTGGAGACAGTATAATTGTCTGTATGAGTGTGTTACTAGACAGGGTTGTTCCCTTGAGGTGGAGGCCTGAAGATGTTATAAAGTGGCGTGTACTTCTATGTGTACTGAGTGAATTCAGCCTGATAAGAACACGTTTTAAAACCAGTACTTGCCTTTTAACTGTGCTTCAGATCTGTCAATTCTCGATTCCCTAAGTTTTTCAGATGTGTGTTCTTTTGATGTCATTTGAATTTTCATGATATTCTATGCAATCAACCATTCTTTGTTTAACTGTCATGTTGCAGGTGATGGTTATTGGGACTGTATTTTTATTACAAAAATTCTATTAAAGATTTGAACTAGAATTTGCTCCTTGCACAATAGTTTTGTGTGTAATTATTAATATGCATGTATTTCTTTACCCTTGCTGTAACAGTTTTGGTCTGAAAAAAGTAATTGTCTTTTAAATTTCTAAACTGTGCCATTTTTATGAGAAAGTAAATATTCAGAAATTCTTTAAATAAAATAAAAATAATTTTAGCAAGGAGCAAGAACCACTCACATCTCAACCCAGTCCTACAACTGCCTCTGGCAGCATATATAAAGACAGATATGTAAAAAAAATTGCTAATTTGTGGTAAGTTCCTATGGGACCAGACTGCTGAGGTCATGTCTCTAAGCTTACACACTACTTAATCTAACATAAACTTACACTAAGGACAATACACACACACACACACACACACACACACACACACACACACACACACACACACACACACATATACATATGCCTAAGGGAGGACTCATACTTCCAACTTGGGGAGGGGGAGGGGGGCCTTGTGAACCATTGCAAGATGTCTGAGACCATGTGGCTACCCTGTGCGGCAGTATATATGTGGTTTACAACCATCTAGCTCCAGTAGGTGTGGAGATATGGGCAACAAATTCTACTGCCCTGACATGTAGGCTGCTTGCTTGTGTGGGTAGTATTAGCAGCATTCCAAAGTGTATACATGTGGATGGGCACAGGTGAAATGAGAGAGAGGGGGAGGAGATTGATAGTGAGAGGAGGGGATATGAAGTGGACAGAGAAAGAGGAAGGAGGAGATGGACAGAAAGAGGGGGAGGGGGAATGAGGGGATGAACAGAGAGGGAGAGAAGCAGGAGATGCAGGAGGCATGTGGAAGGTATAGACAGGCAGTGAACTGGTGGAAAAGAAGAGGGGGATAGGAGATGGACAGAGTGTGGGGGAGGAAGAGATGGACAGAGACACAGATGAAGAGAAGATGTCTGCAATAAAGGTTTCAAATGATTACATGGGCGAAGACACAGGGAAAAGGCTATACATGTATAGTGAGATACATTTTATTACACTAATACCAGTAACATGAAACATATACACACACACTCACACATAGCATGCAGTCAACTGAGTCACACACCTATTAAGCTATTATAGATGGTTCATACTATTTCACACACACTCAGACACTGATACCCTTTTTATGAATAAACACATCTACTCTGTTACTATCACCCTAGTGAACAATGTGAGTGTGGGAGCATTTTGATCATATACTCACAAATGAACCATTTGCCACGTGATGCAACAGACTTATTTAATATTTTGATACAGTGTTTACCACATGGTTACACGATCAAATGCTTACTTGGCATGCTATATATGGAGGTTGATGTGGAACACTGTCAACACCATGAAGTAGGCACCACTTGTAATAATCACTTGTGAGAGCCTCTGAGACCACGTAACACACACCCTTTACTGACCTTTGGGTGGCACATGGGTCTGTATGCTACATGCACACTTTTCATCTGCGGCAACTATCGATCACCAGTGACGATAGATGAGGAGTGCTCTGTCTTTGGATTTAGTGAGCTTTGGATCTTATTGGGGACTATGTTAGTATCTGCTTTATGTGTGTTATTTTTTGATTCTTGTGCATGAATAAAGAGTGTTGGTTATTTCTATCTAGAGGCTTGTTAGTGTCGATTGAATACCCACATCGGTGATCCTCCAGTCACTTGAATACTTTTCAGTTTGTGTATCTTTTATTACAAGATTTGCACCAGCTCAAAATACGACTCAACTTCCAACTTCCCTGACAGTGCAGCGCACCACTACCGCAGAATTGACTTTTGACAGTGCAGCGCAATGTTTTTTTCATGGTTACTACCAATACAATGAGCATGCTCGTTTCTCCAGTGTTTACTCTGCCATAACAGGTGACTCTAACGTCCTTTGTCACACCACTCCAGGTGCAACACACACCAGCAATGACACCTGCTACTGGATTCTATGTTCGCCAGGACGTTTCTTCTGCACAAGGTTCTGCTTCCTCTCTCCAGACTTTCTACCTCACTTCACTATGGATCACTCGGCTTTACAATTTTTCAGCCCACATGCACAGCTTCCCCCTTTCCAGTATGACCCGCCATTACAAACATCACACACATTCGACGTCGACTTTCTCGCAGATCATCTGATGCCATTTAATGTGCTCATTTCTGCACTGGAAAAGAGGACACCTGAGTCAACCGCGCCATGATACCCTGCATCTTCTCGACCTACCACGGCATGTAGACCTCAGGCGACGCACCAGCCATGGTTCAGCACCAACACTTGGCACTCAGTCGCGAATTCCCGCCTTCCTTTGAGAATCCATCTGAGTCGGTCATCGATGCTTCTTCTAGGCTTTACTTGGTGTCATGTGCTGGCCCCTCCTGCACAGAACACGGACGATGGATCACCAGCAATACACCTCAGCACTGCTGCTTTTATTTCACCCATCTGGCTTCACAATTCTTCCATGCCGGCTGTGGTGTGTTTGTCATGTGGCCATACAGGCCCTTCTCCACATGATCTGTGAGTGCTGGGGATTATATAGCGCCGGCTGGAGTGGCCGAGCGGTTCTAGGTGCTACAGTCTGGAGCCGCGCGACTGCTATGGTCGCAGGTTCGAATCCTGCTTCGGGCATGGATGTGTGTGATGTCCTTAGGTTAGTTAGGTTTAAGTAGTTCTAAGTTGTAGGGGACTGATGACCTCAGAAGGTAAGTCCCATAGTGCTCAGAGCCATTTGATTATATAGCGGCAGCACAAGTACCAGACTTTCACCAAAACATCGCTCCTGTCACTGCTGCATAGCCAACGCCAGCAGATGCTACTTCTCCAAAGTCTCATGCCGTCCGCACCCTACCGACGCTGCCACAAGCTCTCCCTCCTCGCCTTTTACTGGAGCTTCCACTGATACAGATGAACAACCCCGTGATGTGGTATACCTCGGTGGACAACTTGTTGGACATACACAGATTCGTAGATGACTTCACTCATTTTGTTTGTTTGGTGAGCCATTTGCATGACCACACTGATCTTTTAGTGACTTGTTGCTAAACCTATGCAAATGTAATAAATATGCTTTTGCTCATGTACTCCTCATCAAACGTTTTTCATGTAGAGCAGCTGATACAAACCATGGAATCATTTACGACGAAAGTTTAGGTGACAGAAATGGTTCTAATGGCTCTGAGCACTATGCGACTTAACTTCTGAGGTCATCAGACGCCTAGAACTTAGAACTAATTAAACCTAACTAACCTAAGGACATCACACACATCCATGCCCGAGGCAGGATTTAGGTGACAGAATCCGCTGCAGCTGTGGCGATGCCACCATGTTCAAGTCACGGGAGAGGTCATGCTGGACTCAGTGCTCTGGGCGTTGCTGCTAGTTAAACTGCCGCAGGAATTACTAATACAGTTGCTTTCTCATATCTCACCATCAAGCAAAGATAAACTACAGTTGGCTGACCAGGCATACGCCATTCGACACCGCTGCCTACATCCCTCATGGAGTGCAGCATCTCTTACTGAGTTTGATATGCCAGAACCTATACTTTCTCCAACTGGTGGTAGAGTTTGGCGCGGGCTCATCAAACTGCAGCCGAGCCAGCACGCCGCCACCCCCCTCCCCCCTCTCCTCCCTTCCACTCACCTCGCCAGCTGCCAAGGGAAGAGTAGCGGTCCCAGCTGACTTAAGTGCAGCCCCACAGCCAGTATATCCGCTACTCTGGTTCCATACAACTTTCAGGGACGCCTCCCACAACAGCCGACCGCCTCGTGCGTTCTCAAACACTTCACGCAGGCGACAGTAGGCGCCACGGCTCTTGAGGATGACAAAGGGCGCTTACAGACGTTTCATTCTACTCGATCCTCTTCTCCCTGAGGCCGTCTGTATACCTTGGATTTAAGCTCGCATCGTCATTTCCTCGTCGACATGGGAGCTAATGTTTGTGTTCTTCCACTCTCATTCACTGTAGCACATTAACGCCAACCAAACTTGTCCTTCAAGCGGCCAATAAATCGACACTTCGCGTCGACGACATGGTCGTGTTACCTATTAAACTCATTCCCCCGCGAACCGTTCACATGGGCCTTCCATATGGCCGACGTTGAAGACCTGGTACTCGGTATTGATTTCCTGATTCACTTCGGCCTGTCACCTGACCTCCTGTCACTTGGTTTAGTGCACCATACTTCAGGTACACACAGTGCACGCTCAGTCGCTCCCTCAGCTCCCCCTCCCCCTCAGCCCTCCGACGATACTGACACAGCTCTCGTGGAAGGCTCTTCTCTGGCAAACTGCCTCACTGCTTACATCCCTCGGCCCCAAACCGAGCGCTCTGCAGTCGACGATCTCCGCGCTTACAATGCAGAACTGAATCACACCATCTCGACAGCTAAGTAGGTGCTTGCGGATACGCAACATCTCAATGCCAAGTGTCTACACCGCCGTATTTCGATAGACGCGATGCGCCTCTTATGACTCTGGCGCGCCTGCCCTCCGCCACTCCGATGGCATCTCAAGTTAGTGACCCTTGTGTGCTTCTGACTTCTACTCGAGACGTTCTCTTGCTGTGTTCGTCGGGTGAATGGAATGCTACTAGGGGTGGGACTACATATGAAGTTCTCATGACAGATTCCCCCCCCCCCCCCTCTCCCACGTCCCCAGTGCGTCACTGCCTCCCTCCACACAAAATAAGCCTTGTTAAGGCTACGATGGATGAACTTCTGAGGGCAGGAATTGTTCAAACATTGGACAGTAACTGGTCTTTCCCTAACACTTAGTCCCCAAAAATGACAGAACGGTGCGCCTCTGCAGCGACTATCGTCGTCTTAATGCGCACACCATAATAGACAATCATCTAATCGCACATATTGAGGACTTGGCCCAGCTACTTGTTGAGCAAGCATTTTCTGTGTTTTCGACCGCCGCAAAGCATATTTACAAATACCGAGGGAACAGAGTGATGTACCCAAAACACTGTTGATCATCCCCTTCAACCTTTACGAATTTTGTTGCTCGCAGTAAGGCCTCAAAAACGCGGCTCAAACTTTACAACGTTTCATTGACTCACTTCTCTTTAACTGCTCTTACTGCTGTGCATAGCTAGATGGCATTCTCATTTTCTCCTCCTCTGACAAGGCACATGAGCTATACCTGGCCATGTTACAGGACTTGCTGGCAATTAACAGAGTCAAGATTATTCACGATAATTCACAGCTTCGACACATCTTTGTTACCTTTCTTGGGTACAGTGCCTCCTGTAAGGGTATATGTCCTCCACAAGATTGGATCAACTGCCTTCACAGTCTACCACTCCCTGTGAATTTCCGCGAATTGCGCTAGTTTTTGGAGACCATCAGCTTTATCAGACACAACTCACTGTTGGCGGCAGCTACCCAGCCCTCGTTACAGATGCTCTAGCTGCAAACAAACTTCCGGTAATCACTGTGTACAGCGCTCTGAGAATCTCAAGACAGCAGTAGAACATGCTGTCACTCTTGCCCACTCCTTGCCAGATGCTCGCATCTCTACTATGGTGGTTACAAGTGATTTTGCAATTGGTGCGGTTCTATAACAACACATGGGTGACATAACTCAGCCATTCAATTTTTTTTTACAAAAAACTATCTGCAAGTGGTCCCCTTCCGACAGAGAACTTCTCACAGTGTAGCAGGGCTTTAAATACTTACGCACAGACATACAAGCAAGGGATACAACAATTTTCCTGGACCATCGTCCCCTTGTGAACGCCATTCACAGTCCTGCCATTGACCCTCCTCATCCAGGTTTTCGCAAATGGATCTCATCTCTCGGTACGTGGCAGACATCCAATATATCCGTGGCTCAGAAAATGTTGTGGCTGATTATCTGTCATGTGTCAATGTCATTTCATCTCCTGTCAATTTTGGCTCACTGGCCCACTTACAGGACAACGATATTGAACTGCAGAACCTATGTCAGGACTCTACCCCTTCCCTGCAGACAGTTTCTTGCACCCTACCGGGCTGAGACAGGCCGTTATCGTGTGACACATCTATGGGCATCACTCGGCCTATTGTCCTGGCTGCTTTAACCGCCAGGTTTTCGCTGCTTTGCCAAATACTTCGTGTGGCCAGGACTGCCATATGTGGGCTCATGTCTGCATGCCATGTCAGCGCAACACATTCGACAGACATACACATCGTCCGCTAGGCAAATTTGATGTCCCTAGAGACCGCTTCCGACATGTGCACCTAGACCTCATGGGGCTGTTACTGGTATCTAATAGTATCAATTACAGGGTGTACATAAAGTCCAGGAACACTGTCAATTATTTATTGCACATGAACTAAACATTTGTACAGATGTCATACATACTGCATTTTGAAGAGAAACTCTGAAAGTTTTTTTTTAGAAACATTCGATATGCGAGCCATGAGTGACCCAGCAGACATCAATAAGGTAATCGAATTCTTGCTATACCCGTTCCAGTATGGCATCGTCCACTGTGATAGTTGCTTCCCGTATTCTCTCCCAGTGCTCTGCTACGTCATGTGGTGGAGGCGGTACCCACACCAGATCTTTAATGTGTCCCCACAGAAAAAAGTCACATGGAGTGAGATCTGGTGATCAGGAAGGCCATTTCATGAAACAGCTGTCCCCTTCTGTAAGTATAGCCGATCCATCAATTCGGCCAATCCGTGTTCAGGTACCCACGAACTTCACGATGAAAATGGGGTGGAGCCCCATCCTGCTGAAAGATAAACGGAGAGTCCGATTGCATTTTAGGCGTCAACCATTGCTGCAACATGTCCAAGTAGGAATATCCAGTGACAGTGCTCTTGGTGAAGAAGAATGGCCTGCGCAGTTTTTGACGTGACAAGGCACAAAAAACATTTACCTTTGGGGAATCATGCTCAAATTCATTACATTCGTGTGGATGCTTTGTGCCCCATATTCGCCAATTATGCCTGTTCACTTTCCCATTAGTGTGAAAAGTTGCTTCGTCGCTAAAAATTAAGCCATCAACAATGCCATCCCCATCCTCACTCAATGTTGCAACTGCAAACAAAATTCAAAACGCTTGTCTTTGTGGTCGTCATTGAGCTTCTGCACTAGCTCCAATGTGAATGGTTTCATAGACAGCTTCTGTCACAGGACTTTCCACACTGTCTTTGGAGCCATTTCAAGTTCACGGGATGCATGATGCATCAATTTCTTTGGACTCCTTATGAATGTCTCTTGTACGTGCTCCACATTCACTTCACTCACGCTGGGATGTCCGCTTCTCTTTGCCGGGCTCAAGCAACCCATCGCAACGAATTTGTTGTGACAGAGGTAATTGGCCTTCCTTGTTGGTGGCTTCTTACTGTACTTGGTTCCAAAAATCCGTTGAACAGCTATAGCACACTTGTTTTTGTCGAGCCCCGCACCTGAACTCGCCATGTTTGCAACTAGCACTGACTATTGGCAAATTACCAAACTACGCTGTCTCGGTATACATGAAAAAAAAAAAAACTTTCAGGGTTTCTCTTCAAAATGACATGTGTATGATATTTGTACAATGTTTCGTTCTTGTGCAATAAATAATTGAAAGTGTTCCCAGACTTTACGTACATCCTGTATATCTTGCCAATCATTGACCACATTACATGATTACATGGTGCATGGATGTGATCCCTCTTGCGATCATTACGGTGGATTCAGTAACGTGAGCATTTCTATTTTCCTGGATAGCTATATTTGGGTGCCCTACTTCCATCATCACTTATCAGTGTAGACAGTTTGAATCACTGTTATTTAACAAACACTGCCTGCTCTGTGGCATGGATGAATTTCACACTACAGCATACCAGCCTCAGAGTAACAGGCTTGTCGAGTATTGGCACAGGACTCTGAACGTGGCCCTTACGTGCCAGGGAGGTGAATGATTTGACATCCTCCTCTGGGTCGTGTTAGGAATCCGCACGACTTATAAGGCAGACTTTAGGCATCACTTGCCGAGGTCCTGCATGATGAAGCACTAGTCCTCTCGACTGCGTTTGTCGACGATGTTGCAGCCATTGACCTATCTGATCTTCCCACTCTTGTCATGCATATCCAGTCGCACATAGCTGCCATCGGTATACCCCTTACGACTGCATACCTACCCTTCCAGTTTTCTTGCAATTGGCCTTGAACTTTTCTTCAAATCCAAGCTGAGTTCTTGTTTCGTATCTTTGAGATTTTTTGTCAGATCTGTGTTCATGTTTTAATTATTATCATCAAGTTTTTGTTCAAATCTGCACTCAATTTTTGATTATCTGCACTTATTTTTTGATTATTACTATCAAGTTTTTTGAATAAACCTGTCTACATTTTGTTGCAAAAATTGCATAGGTACATCTGCATTTCCTACAGCATCAATATGATTATCTATTCCTGCCTCACGCAATTCAACATTCATGTTCAATTTAGAAACTTCAGTTGCCTGTGCATCTACATAATGAATTCTGCTAATTGGTTCCAATTCATTAATGATATCCATAGCAGCACTCTCTTGCTTAACACTCTCTTTTGCAATGATTATGTCACTATTCTCAGTTTGACTAGTCATCATTATTCAAATGTATACTGTACACGCAATTTATAATCAAAGCAGTGTCAATAATTTTTTTCTCATCCAATGTTGCTTGGAAAATCGAGGTGACGCTGAAAAATCGATATTCACTCACCACAGAATAATGATTATCATTAACCTCCAGATCAGAAGATTGTTACAGGAAATAATGCCCTTGTCACCAGCCTCCATATCTAACCCGACTGCTATGTATGTTACATTACGACAGTTCTATTTCTTAATTTTAATTTTAATAACGAACAGCCTCAATGGCACTGTTTACCTAGAATTTACCTCGGCCCCACTTCACAGCCGCGATGCGGCAGCCACTGCTGTACTGGGACTGCAGTGCCAGATAAGTTTACCAATCTGACGATAATTTATGGATTTGTAGTTTTAGCTTGACGATGTCCACTATGGACAAACGGTAGATATTGTAATTCTGAAGAAGGATGGGTTAACCCGACTGAAACCTAGGTAAATTCTAGGTAAACGGTGCAACTGAGGCTATTCATTATTAAAATTAAAATTAATATATATGCAGTTGCTGAGAGGGCCGCGAAATGTGGAAGATATTTAAGTTCTATTTCTCCATGAATTTAATGACATTAATTTCAATTATTGACTGTTTAAGGAAGTGGATAATGATGAGTTTGATTCAGAAAAGTTCTTGTTAGTGAATCACCAACAGAACAATTTATCTGCTTAAAACATTACTCATTCGAAACACCTTTAAATATGAACAGTTTAGCAATATTCCGCATGCTGCCACACAACACTGATCAGTTCACAATGAAACTCTAAGCCGACAATCGTTGTTGTTGTCTTCAGTCGTGAGACTGGTCTGATGCAGCTCTCCATGCTACTCTATCCTGTGCAAGCTTTTTCATCTCCCAGTACCTACTGCAGCCTACATCCTTCTGAATCTGCTTAGTGTATGCATCTCTTGGTCTCCTTCTACGATTTTTACCCTCCACGCTGCCCTCCAATGCTAAATTTGTGATCCCTTGATACCTCAGAATATGTCCTACCAACCGGTCCCTTCTTTTTGTCAAGTTGTGCCACAAACTCCTCTTCTCCCCAATTCTATTCAGTACCTCCTCATTAGTTATGTGATCTACCCATCTAATTTTCAGCATTCTTCTGTAGCACCAAATTTAGAAAGGTTCTATTCTCTTCTTGTCCAATATATTTATCGTCCATGTTTCACTTCCATACATGGCTAAACTCCATACAAATGCTTTCAGAAACGACTTCCTCACACTTAAATCTATACCCGATGTTAACAAATTTCTCTTCTTCAGAAACGCTTTCCTTGCCATTGCCAGTCTACATTTTATATCCTCTCTACTTCGACCATCATCAGTTATTTTGCTCCCCAAACAGCAAAACTCCTTTACTGCTTTAAGTGTCCCATTTCCTAATCTAATTCCCTCAGCATCACCCGACTTAATTCGACTACATTCCATTATCCTCGTTTTGCTTTTGCTGATGTTCCTCTTATATCCTCCTTTCAAGACACTGTCCATTCCGTTCAATAGCTCTTCCAAGTGGTTTGCTGTCACTGACATAATTACAATGTCATCGGCGAACCTCAACGTTTTTATTTCTTCTCCATGGACTTTAATACCTACTCCGAATTTTTCTTTTGTTTCCTTTACTGCTTGCTCAATATACAGATTGAATAACATCGGGGACAGACTACAACCCTGTCTGACTCCCTTCCCAACCACTGCTTCCCTTTCATGCCCCTCGACTCTTATAACTGCCATCTGGTTTCTGAACAAGTTTTAAATAGCCTTTCACTCCCTGTATTTTACCCTACCACCTTTAGAATTTGAAAGAGAGTATTCCATTCAACATTGTCAAAAGCTTTCTCTAAGTCTACAAATGCTAGAAACGTAGGTTTGCCTTTCCTTAATCTAGCTTCTAAGATAACTCGTAGGGTCAGTATTGCCTCACGTGTTCCAACATTTCTGCGGAATCCAAACTGATCTTCCCCGAGGTCGACTTCTACCAGTTTTTCCATTCGTCTGTAAAGAATTCGCGTTAGTATTTTGCAGCTGTGACTTATTAAACTGATAGTTCGGTAATTTTCACATCTGTCAACACCTGCTTTCTTTGGGATTGGAATTATTATATTCTTCTTGAAGTCTGAGGGTATTTCGCCTGTCTCATGCATCTTGCTCACCAGATGGTAGAGTTTTGTCAGGACTGGCTCTCCCAAGGCTGTCAGTAGTTCTAATGGAACGTTGCCTACTCCCGGGGCCTTGTTTCGACTCAGGTCTTTCAGTGCTCTGTCAAACTCTTCACGCAGTATCGTATCTCCCATTTCATCTTCATCTACATACTCTTCCATTTCCATAATATCGTCCTCAAGTACATCCCCCTTGTATAGACCCTCTATATACTTCTTCCACCTTTTCTGCTTTCCCTTCTTTGCTTATAACTGAATTTACATCTGAGCTCTTGATATTCATACAAGTGGTTCTCTTTTCTCCAAAGGTCTCTCTAATTTTCCTGTAGGCAGTATCTATCTTACCCCTAGTGAGATAAGCCTCTATGTCCTTACATTTGTCCTCTAGCCATCCCTGCTTAACCATTTTACATTTCCTGTCGATCTCATTTTTGAGACGTTTGTATTCCTTTTTGCCTGCTTCACTTACTGCATTTTTGTATTTTCTCCTTTCATCAGTTAAATTCAGTATCTCTTCTGTTACCCAAGGATTTCTACTAGCCCTCGTCTTTTTACCTACTTGATCCTCTGCTGCCTTCACTATTTCATCCCTCAGAGCTACCCATTCTTCTTCTACTGTATTTCTTTCCCCCATTCCTGTCAATTGTTCACTTATGCTCTCCCTGAAACTCTGTACAACCTCTGGTTTAGTCAGTTTATCCAGGTCCCATCTCCTTAAATTCCCACCTTTTTGCAGTTTATTCAGTTTTAATCTACAGTTCATAACCAATAGATTGTGGTCAGAGTCCACATCCGCCCCTGGAAATGTCTTACAATTTAAAACCTGGTTCCTAAATCTCTGTCTTACCATTATATAATCTATCTGATACCTTCTAGTATCTCCAGGATTCTTCCATGTATACAACCTTCTTTTATGGTTCTTGAACTAAGTGTTAAGGGAGTGGATAATGATGAGTTTGATTCAGAACAATTCTTGTTAGTGGATCACCAACAGTACAATTTATCTGCTTAAAACATTACTCATTCGAAACACCTTTAAATATGGACAGTTTAGCAATATTCCGCATGCTGCCCCACACACTGATCAGCCGACCATCATGGTGTGGATTATTGCACCGAAAGTGAATTAAGCACTTCACCTGAACAATACCAGTAAGCACAATCTCTGAGCTTCTCTTGATTCAACCATGGAATTCAGACTCTACTCCCACCAATCGACTGCCACACAGGATGCTCTTGTCCAGCAACAGAAAGCTTGCGTTATTCAACGCACTGTCAGCATGCAGTGATTAGTTGGAATTATACCTCAGCAAAACCGGATGTAGCTGCAATATACACTCTGTGATGAACTAGATAAATTTACGATCGAATGTTACACATGATAGTTTCAACAAAGGGGTGGCTCATTTCGAGGAGGAGGAGGAGAAGATTACTGTTTAACGTCCCGTCGACAACGAGGTCATTAGAGACGGAGCGCAAGCTCGGGGTGAGGGAAGGATGGGGAAGGAAATCGGCCGTGCCCTTTCAAAGGAACCATCCCGGCATTTGCCTGAAGCGATTTAGGGAAATCACGGAAAACCTAAATCAGGATGGCCGGAGACGGGATTGAACCGTCGTCCTCCCGAATGCGAGTCCAGTGTGCTAACCACTGCGCCACCTCGCTCGGTGCTCATTTCGAAGCAGAGAGCAGAGTGCTAGATCTCTGAATCTCCGATTTTATCCTACGAACGTGAGAACACTTTGTGATTCTCATCCACACAGGGTGAGAAGGCAAATGCCGGCCGCAGTGGCCGAGCGGTTCTAGGCGCTTCAGTCTGGAACCGTGCGACGCTACGGGCAAAGGTTTGAATCCTGCCTCGGGCATGGATGTGTGTGATGTCCTTAGGTTAGTTAGGTTTAGGTAGTTCTAAGTTCTAGGGGACTGACGACCTCAGATATTAAGTCCCATAGTGGTGAGAGCCATTTAGATGGCAAATAGTAATAAAATCTTATGGAATTTATGAAGTGGTTCAGACGGATTACGTTTTCCAGGCTGTAGCAGCCACGTCTTTGAGACGCCAGCTATGGTCACTTCCCAGCCCGCTGTAGGATCACATCGATTCGTCTTCTTCCTGCTGGTAATGTAACTGAGATTTGGTAACAAGGCAACGTATGTTTGGCAACTCTGTGATCGACGAGTTACTTCCTGGTGTGCACGGAATCAAGCCTCGAAGTTCACTTGATTTTTCCTGTCATTTCGATTGAATAATCTGAGTTATTATCGCTTGAGGTGTAGCAAAAGATTGTAAATTTACGGCTTTCAGCCCAGGAAAGCCGTTGCACGTGAAAATCGCAACCAATCTCGTCCTTTAAATAGCGGTTTACGAGTTCTAGCCACAATTGGCCTTGTAAAAAAAAGTGTAAAACACATGCATCTTCCCTAGCCCTGTGGTAATGTGCTGAGCTGTAAAAAAGCGGCTGTTAATTGTTTGCGGTTCCAGTTTTGCTGACTCTAACGTTTTTATCCCTTCTGTGAAAGAGCTACAAGCAGTCAGATCAAACATCGATAAGGAAATCGCAAGGAAATACTTTCTGCTCATAGTGCAATGGTGAAAAACCTACAATTCTGCACAACAGGTAACGCCTTCCAATGCTGACTAGCAAATTTTGGGTTTCTAGGAATACATAACTGTATTTATGAAATGCCACATTTGCATACCACTTGAGTATGACACAGCATACCAATCAAACACAATCCCAATCTAAATCTAAGTGAATAGTATTTTACTAATTCGTGCCGATAGAGGCACACTTGCGTACAGGAACTCAGTTTTATTGAAACAAGAGTTTCGTCGTAAGGTTATCATGGGTAGTTTTATTTCATTTCTTATAATACAATGCACAATTTTCGTAAGGTTTCTTTTAGTGTTCTTAAAACAATAGTAAACATGAGATAGAAATTAATCAACGATATATGCGAATTCTCTGATGTTATCTGTAACAGTCTGACAATGCACATGCAGTTTATTGATAACATGCATGTAGAAAACTTGTTGTGAATTAAAGCTGTCAAACAAGGTTTGATGAAGAATATAATGCCACTACCACACGACAGTTGGTGTAGAAAATACCTTTCTGACGTATTTTGGCACGATGCGCTCTTCCCATACATAATACAAAAGTTTCGAGATGCATCTAATGCCTGGCCGTCTATTAAACCTGAAAAGAACAAAACGTCGCAGAAGTTAGCTCTTTTTCCACATGCGACTATTTTGGGTTGAGAAGTGAAGGGAATTATGTCCAAAGTTCCATTAGACTGATAACTTCTGAGAGACAGACAGTTACAGCTTTTCTTTTGCACTGCAAGACGTTTTCAATAAACAGATAGCGCAATAGAGTAGCTCAAGTGTAAAGGAATACTTCCTATTTAAATTTCTGCATCCTACACTGTTGGCAGTTTTGTGTACGTGGCAGTTACGTGATTTTATTTCGATGATTACAAAATAGAGTCGAATGTATGCACTGGGTAGCCAAGGCAGCTAGTTCATGGCGATTCGGTCAACCAAGTAAAGGAATATACTGAACATGCTTCAAACCACTACAGGGAGCCTTTGTGTCAGAATTCTCATCCAGTGTGGAACACCGTTTTACGATAGAAAAATGTGTCACAGAGAAGAGGATTTGGTGGTCTATTGGATTATTGATAAGTTCATATACCTATGGCCTGGGTTCGATTCCAACTTCTGCTGATGATTTTTGATAAGGAGAGACAGATCCTGTTCTCTTCTGGCTACGCCAAGTGAAGAAGGTATAATGGCATTGTGGTCTGAAATTCACGTTAAACATAATATTCTTTCTCTAACAAGTAGACGTTAAATTGAACCACAATAAAGTCAGGAGTCGCGTCACGTAGAAACTCAGTCATCAGTAGTAATCTTTCTTATACTAATTATTTATTTCTAGTGACGAAACAAACGCCATGTAGGGTCACAAGACACTTATTCCATCTTTTGTTTGAGCTTCTGTATGTCGATAAAATTGGTTCTGAACTGGGAATGCAACTCAGACCGCCCTTAACACGGAATTTGATCCCTTCGTGACAATATAGCTCGACTACAATTTGTTGTTTGTTCAAAACTGCAGATTCCTCAACATCTCCGCATATTGCGCGTAAATGGGTTCGAATCCTGGCCCGGCACTATAAGTTTTCATTATGTATTATCAAGCTCTAGCATGAGAACACCTATCTGCTGGTGGATAATAATTTAGATTGTGAATGTATTTTCATTCGTTGTCAACACTAACGATGTTTGACGTTTTTGATGCCCAGTGAGACACAGAACTATTTGCGAGATCACTGTTAAGTTCAAGGATGTTATTCCGAGTTGCAGGTGGAGAAAAATTCAGTAGCTGATGTCTCTTTGTGTGCAGTCAACAACGATATGTGTGGGGTTCGATTCCCAGTCAGCACTGTACTCTTCGTCATATTATTTCTAGTTCAAACGTGCTCACATGTTGCTGCTGGTGTAACAAACCCATATTTAACGTTCGTTTTCTGTAGAATATAACAGCGATAGGCGCCAGGTTGGAGTCCTGGGAGGGAAAAAATTAATGTTTCGTCTCGTCAGTTCATTTAAAACATCTAGCTACTGCAGAGAAAATCCGATATGTCACAGTTGATTGTGCTTCGATAACAATCCGATTAGGTTCTGGGTTCGAATCCCTGCCCAACACAAAGCTTTACCTCACGGCATTTCAAGTAAGTTACTTGTGAGGAAGCAATATTTAACATCTCTCGTAGTTCGTTAAAAAGGACAATAGATGCCGGGTAGGAATTCGCGTCCGTTAAAAATGTTATGTAATTTAAAGTTGATATTTGCTAACTGATACTGTCTAAAATCGAGGTATATCACTCTCTGTATGCCTAGTCAGGAATGACTGTTAGTTTCCGTCAGTCACGAAGTCTTTGCTCAGTCTGCATGACCTGGGTTTGAATCCATATGCAGAACGAGACGGTTCGTCGTGTCATTTGAAGTTCATACATATTCTCAACTAGCTGCTCGTGAATATCTTAAATTTTTAATGTCATTTTGTGTTAAACAATAAGTACGGTATGTTACTTTGAAGAGGAAATCATGAATACGACGAACTTACTACGTGCATTACCTATCTGACGTAATAATGAGAGTGGTAACATTTCAGGTATGTCATTTATTGTAATAAATGTGAGCTTACAGGCCTTAAGGACAGTCTTATCTGTGATAAGGAGTTCTCTGATATTTGAAGTATCTTGGTATTACTTTACATCTTGAGTTATTGCGATACAGAGCAGTGTTTTCTAGTGGTGACTTGTTGGAGACATTTTCAATAGTCACACGACTGTACCGAGGAGCGATTAGAGGACCTGCTAAACAGCTGCGTTATGTGGGTTGCATGCGAAATGCAATTCAGGCCGTTCGGATACTTTTGAGCACGACTGTACATGACCTTCACAAAGTAATGGAGGAGTTGATTTAGCGATGATATAGATTTTGAGAACCGTGCTGCAGTGTCACTGGCTGATAGCGTCATGAGATCGACGCGATGAAACGTTTAGTTGACATGACAGCTCGTTGACAGTAGTAGTTTGGACCTCATATAATTAAGTAAAATGAGTTGAAATTTCGGAAAATCTAATAAAATTACAAAAAGTGATGAAAGATGCGTAAAACTGATGAAAATACGACAAAAATCTTGAGGGAGGAGGGAACTTACATGCTCGCCTGGCTGTATGAAAATCATGTCATTCCTCCATTGGTCGAATTGGCAACATGGTGCATATTATCCGTGCTCTGTGGGTTTAAGTCTTGCAGAATACTCTCTTGTTACACACGCAAATATGCGAAACGAAAATGGAAGACCGAGACATCTGCTACCTCGTTACTGTGGAAGATGAGATTAAATGTGGAAGATGAGATTAAATGTAGCTATCTTCAGATAGCTGTTTGGAAACGCTCCACAATGACACAAACTCTTCCAGTTTCCATATACTGAGATGTCATCCACATTTTTTTCAATAACAAACACTGCCTCTTTCATTTATTTCAACTGACCTGTGTGTTGTAGGAGCAGCTTAGTTTACACCAAGTAATGTTCAGCTTCCTGTGAGAGTCAGTGGACTGAAACATGTTATTAGTACCTAACACAGACCTCAAAGGAATGGTAGGAAAACAAAATGTATGGATGTGTACACAGCTGTAGTCATACACTGCTTCAATGTGCTACAGCAAAAAGCAGTGTATCAAACTGCTTATGAAACAACAACACAGTAACCTTCTTTTATGATTGATACTTTGTGGGAAATGGTCTTCCACCAGTACAGGTGACAAAACTTTACACAGGTCCTTGGTAGCGACGTTGATCACTGGCCGCCTGTTCCAATGGAACCATACATATGTATTTAGTGGAGTCACCATATATGGTCAATGTCAACCCTCAGACGGTATTGGTTTCCAATATATTGGAAGAGCGAGACGTGGTAATATCTTACTGAGTTATCTATTAAGTGATTTAGTGAAGTTTTTATAGCTTGTAGTTTTACTTGGTTGTATGTTACAAAACTAACAAGGAGAGAGAGAAAGGGACTGTGCATCAGTGAAGACTCTGACACCATTACACTGTTGTATTTCTAGCGTGGTTATCATAGGAATTCAGTAAAGGGAACTTGCACATGTACTGGGGGATATTTATAGCCTTTCATTCAGTATGGACGAATTGTAGGTGTTATGCTTCTGAATTTCATTATACAGTCCGTGTATACTCTGCATGAGTTTGAATTTCCTCCTGTAAGTTACTGTGATTTTTTTTTTCTCGTTGTGATAACTCTCTACCTTGGCGGTGACGGATGGAGGACTGGACAACTTTCTAAAAATGAAACAGTGCTGTCATATCATGAAAGGATTTCGAGAGAATTAGCAGTGGTCTGAGACTTGGCTGGAGGTATCAGTTCTTCCTGTTCTGCCAATCGCTGGCTATTGTGCAAGAACGTACATAACATAAATAAATGATGCGACGGTTTGTTAATTGTAATTACGCCCTTTATTCCTCAACAAATATGTGGTAATGACGATGTGGTGGTGGAGTTTTGATTCTGGGTAGTTATGGCAGGCCATGTGAAACGACACCCAGCTGGTGTAAGTGTGGATATACCATAATTTTTCGGACGCTATACACCTATAAATGATAATCAGGAATATTATGCTGTTGGAACATAACATAACTGTGGACAGTGTTCCGACATGAGCAAGAAAATGGCTATGTCCGTTGGTAAGGGAGGTATAAACCTGGTGTGGAAAATTATGATTTCAGTGCATCGATAGCCATAAGGGGAATGAAAGATTTTACATGGACAGTTATGTGTAGTCATAAGAATAATATAGATTTATGTGGAAAATTGATATTTCCAGAGCCACAATCGTCAGGAGAAGGTATTTATGATAATTCACTCATTGTCGAGTGCCTCCAAATTGGCGTTATGATCACAATCTTTAATTATGATTACTCTGAGAAATATGTGGCTGATGTCCTAGGAGGGCTCTACCTGACTTGCAGGTGCATAGTGGAGATAACTGGTAGCCGGAACTAATGGACATTTCCAGCTTAAGGCACGAGACACCACTGAGCCTCCTGAACAGGTGAGGTGGGATACGGGGATGCAGTTGACGTTACTGTGCCTCCCTCTGGGCGGGTGAATAGCGAACTAATACTCAGTATGTGTTGGGCAGCCTGCTGTGTTGCCAGAACTCTCCGATTTTTACGTGAGTATTTGAGAAGATTCAGTATCGTTCACTGACAACTGTTGGTGCTGGATGTATTGATAACAAGCGAACTCTTACCACTCCAGTCATCCTTGATACCCTCCACAGCCAGCTGGTCCTCTCAAGGCAGAGTTCAGCTGCAGACTTGGTACGATCACTGAGACATGTGTCCATGACGGAAACTAGTGCTGTATGATCTCTGGCCTGGGACGCTGCATGTGGACACGGACATGCGGGATGTATGAGTATTTCAGTGGTCTCTGACATCTACCTGTGACAACTACTAATGGAATGGAATGTGGTTTAAGTGTGTGATGTTGATTGCTTCTCAGTACAGTCCAGTGGACTCTTTTATGCAGCAAGAAGGTGAGAGTGGTTCATTGTTGTTACTATCTTACTACATGGTAGACCCTTCCTCTTCCTCCTAATTCTTTGTTCTGGTGTAGTTGAGAGAACAAACTTAGCGATTATATAGTGCTTCAGAAAAACCTTTTGCAATGTCAATTCCCGACTGATAAATTTATTGTTTCCGATAGTGTTACTGCAAGCACACATACCAGTCCGACCCCATGCCATCAGCCACAAGTTGTTTAAGGACATTGCTTACAATTGAGCTGAAATTTGAAATTTTCAGCTACCTCCAGCATAATGGATTTCCTGCCAAACGACCTAGCTGTGCCAGTATCCACCAACAGGATGCAAGGAAAATCCAGAAGGGATGAAGAGTAGGGTCTGAAAACCAGGCAGTTGCGGGATTGAATCCTGGAATATGTAAGGGGTCAACCACCCCTTACGTACTGCGTACGATACATTTTTGCCTCAAGCAGGTCTCAGTAAGTACTATCGATAGTCGAGTGCCCAGTTCACGAAGTAGTCACTGTTGAGACTCTGAACAAGTAAGTTGTTGACTGCCAAACAAACAGGGCGGATTTCGGAGGGACGGCCGACCGCATTTACAAGGGTTTAATGGCTGGGTTTATCACCCAACGCTGTGGGCCTGTCACCTAGCAAATACGGAAATGGCATTACTTGAGTGATTTGCTGATGTGTTTTATGTGTTCATTTGTGCACCGTGATTGATAATACGACAACCGCGCCAGGCACCAACGATTTGGATTGCTGTGAGGAATGTGCATTCATTGCTATATGAAGAATATTGGCATGCGACGGTATTAATAGGTGATGTGTGATGAGTTGACCGTTGTTATCTTGTCAAACGGAGGGAGTAACTACCTCATTCATGCTGTTTTGACAATATATGTATAGAACCTTAACAACAAAGTATGTACCGATTATTGCTACCTGACATCCTAATTAGCTTTGTTGGATTTGATATGAAACAACTCCTGTGCAAATATTAACCAATCAGAATTTACTAGTTTCATATGGTCAAACTATTCTAAACTGTTAGGCTATAATCCACTAGTTAATAACGGTGAGTTGACACCAGGAGTATTTCAAATACTAGTCCTAGTATCCACCAATAGGAAGCAAGAAAAAACTATCCCACATAAAGTGTATCGATTTAATTAATTATTCAGTCAGTCTGATAGAGTGGAGATAGCACGAATGGACTATTTCCAAAAAATCCACAGCTGAGGATTTACCAGGTTCCCACTACTTTGTTCAGGACAAACGAGAGGTTAGTGTGGTACATGACACATGCTTACTGGATGGAAGTAGCCACTAGAGAGAGAGAAACGAGGCGGAGGGAGGGGGGGGGGGGAAAGTGAAGGCATGTGTTTAAACAGGGATTTCCCAGGTATCAGTATCAAAGAGCTGGCACCACCTGTATCAAAGGATTGCCACCACCTGATGCTTTGTTTGACAGGAAGTAACTGGAGGGATGAGGGGCAAGGGAAGAGGGGATTGGAGGGAGGATAGGTGGGGAGGTCGCTTCTCCCAGCGTCCTCAGGTGGTGGTATTGTGAACTAACTCAGTGAGTAGGTGCACAGCAGGACAAGCACGTAGAGTAGCTGCTTCCACTGACCTGTTGTAGAAGTTGCGCGTTTGGGAGCAGACTGTGCATGTCCTGCAAACGGAAGTGGTCACTTCATGTGGGATTTTCCAAACAAACGGGGCCCCTCCAAATGAAGATAAAGGGGACCGTAGCTATGGGGTGACGTGGCTGCCAGATGCTCACAAAAAATGTAGCTCGTGTCCACTGTCACAGGCAGTGGAGCACTTTGGCGTTGAGTATGTATTGTGTAATTTCAATATTGATCGACAGATTCTGTACGTTCAGTGTACTAGTACTAGGAGATGTGCGCTTAATATCAGCCAGCTTCGAACTCTGTGGTGGAGACCACTGTGTGGCGCAGCCAAGCAGACAGTGTGTGTGTATGTTTGTGAAGATGTGATCGGGAGGTCTTTAACGTGCAATTACATGCAGTGAATTATGTTGATGTCAATTTCATGAGAGAATTCCTCAATCTATTTACATTCTTTTACTTGTTTTTGATGTATTTTACAAGACCTGCATCTTCCAAGATTAAATAAACAGCAGATAATGATGAGCTATTCCCACCAATTGAAGAGATGCAGCCTCTGAAAAATGAATTTTATAAACAAATAATATATCTTGTGCTGTGTAATCGAAATTGACTTCCATTTTGTATTGTGAGATCCTTCTTCTCTCATCATTTTTTTCCTTGAGGGGCAGGGATGGAGGAGGCATGGGGTGGGAGGTGGGGTGTCCTCTGGTGGTGGCATTGTGCGCTAGCTCAGTCGATCCCTGCATACCAAGGGGAGCAGACACACGAAAATTTTCCAACAAGACGACACTTCCAATTTTCAACAGTGTAATTACTTAATTAGTACATGTAGGTGCTGGACAGAGTAATGACCAACAGCTCTGCCAATTTCTTTGTGGGTAGGGACGGGAGAAGTGGGAGAGGGTAGGGGAGGGCTGGGGGATTTTCCAGAAGCAGGAGGGAGTAATGAATTGGTCCACTTAATTAATAAGTCAATTAATTTGACATCAAAAGTGTGTTTACATCAGCGAGGGGCAGGGGGAAGAGATAGGTGATTTCTGAGAGGGGTGGGGGAAGAGTGAGAGGGGGGTTTCTCAGAGGGACTGATTATCCCCAGGGTGTCATAAGTGGGTTAATCCCCAGGGGGTGTTTAATCAATCAATTTAGCCCCTGACTGTATGCAACACACACAAACAAAACGATGCAGAACAAACATTGTCCTACTATTACTAGCTTCGGACACAGAATAGACATTATATGAACGGAAATTAATAAATTTTCGCATGACTTCTTCACATGAAACTATTCATTACCATAATATGGAAATTCGTGAGGAGGGAGGCAGTGCTCCGCTTGTCCCTATCACACATGTGCCACTTTGACAGAAGAGGAAGCACGTCTGTGAAGCGAACAACACACAGCTGTGATTCAATTTAGAAAGTTTCCAGTTCATGCTGGCACCTAAAGTATGGCGTTTAGATTTAATCTGACTTAAACAGAAAATCATAGAAAAATCAGAACAGGTTTCAACATCACACAAAGGACCACTGATCATTCCCTAGTTAGTTTAGTATTAATAGCAACAAATTAGTTCCCATTGACAAGTACAAGCTACAAATGTGAAACAATTTTCACTACACGAGTAGGATATGGCAGCACTTACATAAGCTCGGATTGTGGTGTGCTCTCTGTGGAATATTATCATATGAAAACTTTTATTAAAAATGTATTGAAATTTCATCTACAGTCCTTTGTAGAATGTGCATTGGTCGAACAGCAAGTGAAACACTTTACAAGAACCAGGTCTAACCTCGATTCTGGGAGCTAAAGATTCTTCATAATTTTTAGATATCTACGTTAGAAGTTATCATCAGTAACCTTAGTATCCCTTTCCAGTTATGTTCAACAGCAACATCAACCTACTGTTGTGGCAGCAGTTCATCACATCTCCTTGATGTGTTGCTAATTTGAGGAGGAAAGAGTTGACTGGATTCGATCCCAGGTCGTTCCGAGACGGTTCGGCGAACAAGTCTGTGTGTGGACATAAAAGTTTTCTGGGTATGTTACCGCGTCATAATGAATAATGCTGGAGAAAAACCAACGTTTCGTCCACGATTGCAGCGGCCTTCTTCCAGGTCTAATGGTGCGTTTTTGCTATGCAGTGTCCTTTATATTTTGTTGTTACTGTTCACTGCGCATGCCATTGCGTCATAATTTTAAAAAGCTAGTTAATTTCATTGGTCACTTAAAGAAGAAGGAGAGGGAACTTTATTTTAATAGGTTATTGCAGTGGAGGGAGAACGTAACCTCTGTTGTCTATTGGCTCTTGTGTTATGTGCCATGATTGGTGGTCACGGTTGAATGATAGGTTGGCTGCTGTTTACTAACTGCTCGACGTCGGCCACGCGGCGGCAGTTGCTCGCCGGTAGCGCTCGTGCATCGTGTTGACAGTGCGGTCTGTTGGGCTCTGCTGGCAGCCAAGATGAGGCAAGCCTGAGTCCATCCTCCCTGTTCATTCGGGTATTTAAGTAATTCGATGGCCTTTCTGATTTTGCGTTTTGTCATAACCGGCTACATGGCCAACACACAGGCTTCGCTGAATTTTATTTCTTTTCCGCAGTCTTGCTAATGTTCTGCCTCTGCAGATTTGTTGTGTTGTCCAAGGCGAATACAGCGCTCGTGTTCCCGAATGCACGTTGCTATTGGCCTACCAATCTCGCCGATGTATGCCTCTCCACATTCGCATTCCACCTTGTAAACGCCTGCAGTGTATAATGCATCCGCCTTTGTCCTTAGTGGAGCCTAGCACGTCCTGGACCCTACGACCACTATACAAGACAGGCTGCACCCAAACGGGGCGAAGGTGTTTGCCTATTCAGACAGTAACATTTTTCACATAAGGTAAGCGCACTGTTGGCTGCAGTTTGTCTGTTTCTTGCTTATCTTTCTTACTTGTGTTTGTCGACAAGGCTGTGTGGTTCGACTTATGGCTGTAGCCATTGGCTAAAACGTTGTGCGTAGCCTTTTAAGCTCACGTGTAATGTTTTGAGCATCACTTTGGCGCTGTGCACGGATTGCCAAAGAATGGATGACAGTTCTTCTGCGCTGGGTGGTGGTAGGATTGGGCGTGCAGATACCTGTCTGTATAGGTAGGCTTGCGATATACTCTGTGCCCCAGTGTGCCCTCCGTTCTCGTGTATACTTAGACGTCTAGAAATGGAATTCCACCATTCTTTTCTACTTCGAGTGTGAACTGTATCTTCCCGTGCATGTTGTTCAACTATTCGTGAAACTTGTGTAGCTCCGTTTCACCATGAGGCCATATAGCGAGCGTGTCGTCCACGTATCTGGACCAGCAACGTGGGCGTAAAGGAGCTGAACCGAGGGCCGTTGCTTCAAAGGCTTCCATGAATATGTAGGCTGCCAGCGGAGATAGGGGAGACCTCATTGCTATGCCGTCTGTCTCCTCGTAGTATCATCCTTGCTATTTGAAGTACGTTGCAGTCAGGTACAACTCAACCAGGTCGCATTTGTCTGGCGGGACACGCTCCTGAAGGATGCGGATAGCTTCATCTACTGGCACGTTCGTAAATACTGAAAAAATGATTCAAATGGCTCTGAGCACTATGGGACTAAACTGCTGAGGTAATCAGTCCCCTAGAACTTAGAACTACTTAAATCTAACTAACCTAAGGACATCACACACATCCATGCCCGAGGCAGGATTCGAACCTGCGACCGTAGCGGTCGCGCGGTTCCAGACTGTAGCGCCTAGAACCGCTCGGCCACCGTAAATGCTGACTTTACGTCAAAGCTGACCAAGATGTCCACAGGTAAAATTGTTTCTCCCTTTAGGCGTTCTACAAAGCGCGTCGAGTTCTTCACATAAGACTCTGTCTTGCCAACTAGACGTCTTAATTTGCAGGCTAGATACTTTGCCAATTTATAAGTAGGTGAATTGATCCCATTCGCTATTGGCCTCAAAGGATAACTTCCGTTATGTATATTTGGAACACCGTAAATTTTGGGAGAGACTAGTACTCTGGGAATACGACCCTTGGCTGTGTCAGCATCAATTATTTTGTTCAGAGATAAATTCAGAAGATGACCATTGTCAAAGAAATATGATAGTGTAATTCCAGCGTAACTTTAAAGTCATAAGGCCAACAAATACGTTTTTAGGCACACAGCCCCACACAACATTATTGAAGGACTCATTCACTTTCTGGGTCTTCCATGTAAACATTTCTTTAGTAGCTCAGGATTTGCCAAATCTCTGTAAATAGGTTTGATTGCCTCCATTACTGCCAAAGGAACAGAATGTTTGTATGTAAATTCATGCAGGGTGCCAGAAAATTCAGCTTGTCTATATTTACATCAAGTGTTTGGTGGAGGTGGACACAATGCATGACATGGCTTTTTATCGGTTGATATTCGATGAAATAAAGTGCTCCACACAGCTCTTTTCGTCTTCTCTAAATTGTCACAGTTACTGTAATGGCCTTCCCATAATATTCCTGTAATTCATCAATTGCTTTGTCCATTAGGCTTCCAGAACATTTTATTGTCTTGCCAACAGACAGTTTTGTGTTACCTAGCTTGATTTTTCGGTTACGCGGACGTGTTCCCATACTTTTTTTGACGTGTCCTACCAGGCCCCCACAACTGCACGAGTGGTCGACTGTGACGAGCGGACAAATTGAATAGCTGGCCGGCGGCCATTAGAGTGGTAAACTGACGGGCGGAGTTCGAATGTTTATACATCACTTTTGGTTATAAAACGCCTTCCCTTGAGTTAGGTCACAAACATAATGCCTCATTTAAATACGTTACTACAATATACTTTTTAGTTTATGAGCAAACAGCAACTAGTCACTGTTTATGAATTTATCTTACGTACACATGAGATCTGCCGTAGCTAAAAGTCATGGACTGGACCCCTAGCATTTTTCGTAGTTCATTTACGATAGATGTACGCAAAATGCATCAAAATACTCCAAGATTTGCCCACTATATAGATATGTTCTGACTATCTTGCTTCAGATTTTATGACGAGAAGTGCGTTATATATGGCATAGTGCTTTGGCAACTCACGACCAAATTATCATGATCAAATAACTTCCGGGAATTCAGCCAGGTAACACCTTCAATGACCGCCGATATTTCGGCGGGAGAACACCCCGCCATTTTCAGCTACTGGGACAGTGTGATTCGGGAGGCAGTTGACATTAAATTAGCGAGCAACCTTGTTAACAGGGATGGAGGTTTCTGTTTAAACTCTGTTTGGAATCCGGCTCTCTCCCTTGTCAAGAATTCATAGTCTCACTATCGATAGCTCTGACTTGGGCCATCTTTGGTGGCACTAGTGTTCAGTGTGTGTGTGTTATCTTTCCTGCTTGGGTCCGAGAACCGAGGTATTAAATATGCATGTACGCCGCCTGTCCGTTGCAGTTTGCCTTGAAAATGGCGGGGTGTTCTCCCGCCGAAATATCGGCGGTCGCTGAAAGTGTTACCTGGCTGAATTCCCGGAAGTTATTTGAAAGTTGTATACGCCAGGAGAAACTCAGGTCTCACATTGTTTACCTCTACGGGGAGGAAATGTATCGGTGTTTACGTAAGTTGGATAAACTTCGTAGCTGTCGAGTTAGACTGCAATGTGCTTTGTCGTTTTTATTGAGGTGTCGTGATGAAAATCATGTCCCAACATTTGCTAAGGTTGTGCACCATATTAATTCTCCTGCCGCCAATCGAATTAAGCAACGTGCTGGCTTGGCTCTTGTTCGCGAAAGGATTCGTTTTACTCGTCGACGTTTGGATTCTGTTTCCAAAGAATTGTATCGTTTTCATTTAATGGTTGCATCTGAAGTGTCTGATTTCACTTGGGATTGGTTGGACGGTGCCTCATGGACCCAAGCTGACTGGGAGTACAACTCCGTTACTGCCCGGCATTTGGCAAAGTTTGAACGTTTTCATCGCGCGGAGTCGGATGTTATATCTCGACGTTCTGTGATAAATCTCACAGAGAAATCTTTTGACGACGCAACCTTATCCGTGCTAGGGAAGGGATTAAATTTTGCCCCCACTCTGAAGAATTTGCCGGTAGTTGATTTTATTAGTTCAATTGAACAGGCAGTTTGCAAACTACCTCCTGACGCTGCAGAGGAAGTTAGGAGGGAGGCATGCCGTGTTTTGACTAGGGCTCGTCCACCCAAGAGTAATGTAACAGCAGCAGAGAGGGCTGCTTTACGCTCTCTCAAAGTTGATCCCAGTATTGTTATTTTACCTGCTGACAAGGGCAATGCCACCGTTGTTTTAAATAAACATGATTATGTACAAAAGATGCAACGTTTACTATCTGATTCAACGTATCGCAGAATCGATGCAGACCCCACGAAAAGTGTTGAGAGAAAGACCAACAGCCTCCTGAAGAAAAGTGGTTTGTCGCAGGACACAATCAAGAGGCTTAACACCTATAGTGCGGTTCCCCCTAGGTTATATGGCCTTCCAAAGGTTCATAAGGAAGGGGTTCCTTTCCGTCCTATAGTGAGTAACATCGGCGCCCCGACATATTGTGTATCCAAGCATCTTGCTTCTCTGTTGAGTCCACAAGTAGGACGGTGTGAACATCATATCAGGAACTCAGCTGATTTTTTACGTCGTTTGGAGGGACTGAGGCTGAATGACTCTGATATTTTAGTGAGTTTCGATGTGGTCTCTCTCTTCACTCGTGTTCCTCTGTCTGATTCGTTGCGGTTAATTGAAGCCAGGTTTGGTGCTGATTTAACTAATCTCTTTAGGCATGTATTGACATCCACTTACTTTTTATTTAATGACCAGTATTATGAGCGGACAGATGGAGTTGCGATGGGTAGTCCGTTGTCTCCTGTGATCGCAAATTTGTTTATGGAAGACTTCGAGGAACGTGCATTGGAGTCGGCGCCTTTAAAACCCGCCTGTTTCTATAGATACGTTGACGATACCTTCGTTGTTTGGCCTCACGGTAGGGAGAATTTGAATGTCTTTCTAGAACATCTGAACTCGATCCACCCGAACATTCGTTTTACGATGGAGGTGGAAAAGGATGGTTGCCTTCCCTTTCTCGACGTGTTGATTAGGAGGAAGGATGATGGATCATTGGGACATGCAGTCTACAGGAAACGTACTCACACCGACTTGTACTTACAAGCTAATAGTTGTCACCATTCGGCTCAGCGTGAAGGGGTACTTCGTACCTTGGTACACAGGGCACATATCGTTTCTGACGCTGAGACTTTGCCAGCTGAGCTGTCCCATCTTGAAGTTACATTTCGTCAAAATGGTTACAGTGATGGACAGATTGAACGTGCGTTGCGCTATCGACCAACTGTACAGCAGGTGATTGATGATATTTCTGAGTCAACACCTAAGTCTACTGCCTTCTTGCCTTACGTAGGAAACACGTCCAATAAGATCGGTCGTATTTTACGGAAATACGATGTGAAATGTGTTTTCCGACCTCCATCTAAATATAGAGCACTTTTGAGTTCCATTAAGGATGATCTTGGACTGCATAAGGCGGGTGTATATCGTGTCCCTTGTAGCTGCGGCATGGCATATATTGGTCAAACTATCAGGACCGTGGAGGACAGATGTACTGAGCATAAACGGCACACACGATTACAGCAGCCAAATAGATCTGCTATTGCCAAACATTGCTTGGATACTGGTCACCCCATGTTATATAATAACACCGAGATATTGGCATGCACGTCCAGCTACTGGGACAGTGTGATTCGGGAGGCAGTTGAGATTAAATTAGCGAGCAACCTTGTTAACAGGGATGGAGGTTTCTGTTTAAACTCTGTTTGGAATCCGGCTCTCTTCCTTGTCAAGAAACAGAGGGACAGACTCAATGCTACCTCACCTGCGAATTCATAGTCTCACTATCGATAGCTCTGACTTTGGCCATCTTTGGTGGCACTAGTGTTCAGTGTGTGTGTGTTATCTTTCCTGCTTGGGTCCGAGAACCGAGGTATTAAATTTGCATGTACGCCGCCTGTCCGTTGCAGTTTGCCTTGAAAATGGCGGGGTGTTCTCCCGCCGAAATATCGGCGGTCGCTGAAAGTGTTACCTGGCTGAATTCCCGGAAGTTATTTGAAAGTTGTATACGCCAGGAGAAACTCAGGTCTCAAATTATCATGTTTCAACCTAACCTAGACCATGAAAACACTACCGATCAGCCAACTTTCTTCAAAATGATCAGAACATATAAAATGGTTTTCTGTCGGTCGGAAATGTTGCCTCCTGACAGCGTGTAACCATTTTTGTAACAGCTGTGGTTTTGAGAAAGGAAACCTGCAAATAGATGCACAGACATTATGCTAATACCGTGTTACAAAAACATTTATTAAGCAAGTGCACTGGCATACAAAACAACTTAAAATATCCACATACCTGTGAAATGTAATATTCGTTCCTTTCTCGAATTTATTTGCACAATTAATCGCTGCACAACTCTTCACCATTGTACATCTTATGATTGGAATGTACAGACAGTAGAATTACGAGTAACAAATACTGTATGTACGCCCCAACAAATATACAACGTTGAATCAGGGTCTTCATAAACAACAATACTACACAACACATCAGACTACAACCACTATAATGGCGTCCAGCCGAAGGTTCAAATTATCCCGCGACTGCAGCGCCATCAGTGGGTCTAGTTATTTTTTACAACGTCTTTGTGTCCTACACAAAACAAAGCAATTCACAGCCTTCTAGACTGAGTAGTTCCCAATATATGACTCCTCAACTGCAGCAGTATATGCGTAGCTGTGAAATTTGATGGTCACATGTCAACATTCAGAATATTATTTGAAGGTCTCACAATTGTCTGATTTTAATGTATTTCACACCAAAATGTTCAGGAAAGCTCATAGTACATTATGGAGCAGAAGACAGAAAATGTCAAATTTCAATTAATTTCATGTACGATGTCCCCTTAAGTACTTAAATGCATCACCATCTTTGTTAATTCCCTTAACAAAGTTTTTCATGAGACCCAACTTGCTGTGCAAGGGCGGGAGCAGAATCTTTTTAGGGTCTACTAGAGATTCACTCTTAATATTCTTTATACCTGGTTGAAGAGATTTTCTGGTCAGCCATTTATGTTTACTGCAATGAGATGCACGAGCTCGGCTATCCTGTTCACAGAGAAAGCAGCAATATTTAATATACCCTAACTGCATACCGAATACCAGTGCAACCACTTTAAAGTCACCACAAATCTGCCATTGAGAATCATTATACTTGATGGTTTCTAGTAAAATTTTCATATTTTGGTATGACTCTTTCATATGCACGCTATGCCCAACTGGAATAGAAGGAAGCTCATTACCAATATGTAAAAGCACTGCTTTTAAGCTCAACTTTGACGAATCAATAAAGAATTTCCACTCATCAAGGTTGTTATTAATTCTGAGACCCTTCATTAGACCATTTATGTCTACACATGCCACAAGACTATCTGGCATGTTAAAGAAATGAGTGATTTGTTGCCCTCTTCTGCAATAGAATGAAACATTTACATTGCTTTCCAGAAAACTGTGCTGCTGCAATCTTGATGTTAAAATCTCAGTCTTACCTTTAGAGAGCTCCAAATCTCTAATGAGATCACTTAACTCATTTTGAGAAAAATTTTGTGGATCATCAGTTGATGATATATTTGGAACAAACAATGGATCTTGTGACGTACATGATTCAGGACATTTAGAATCCTCATCAAAAATAATCTCATACTCTGTCAGTGGTTCAGGTATTGGCAATCCTTCCCCATGTGGAACTGGACGTATGGCAGATTGTATGTTAGGATAGGTCACTGTCCGTTTCTTCTTCTTAGATATTCCTTCTTGGTAGGAGGAACCATACAAAAGTAGCAGTCACTGACATGGTTAGTTGGCTCACTCCAGATCATGGGCACTGCAAAGGCCATTGAACGTCCTTTCCCATGCATCGAGTTCCTGAGGTTACTGGCACAAGTGCTGCAGATCACATGTGGAGCCCAGGGTTTATCCTGATCACCTATTTTGCACACAAAATAGTAACTGTACCTTTTTTAATCAATGGAATTATTTGCTGTTTTTGTGAAGCAAACATCACTTCTCCACATGCCTAGCAAAATGTGTCAGCACTGTTAACACAAACTCGTGGCATTTTTGTTCACTTCAATAGCAGTCAACTTGAACAACATCTGGCAACAAATGTGCAAAAATTATTACAGGCATTAAAAAAGTCACTGAAGTTGAAGAGGAGGGAGACAGAAAGATCACTAAAACTAGTATCAAAATGTTTGTATCCAAATATAATATTTGATTTTAAACTTAACATAAAAATCCGTATGTAATTATCTCACCATAATAAAACTGTGTAAAATGAAAACTAGAGCTAATTCTGAATTGTCTTTGTGATATCCGCTACGGCAAATTCGAATTGTTAGGAATTGGCTATTATGATTCGATTTACATTTTCATTGTTGCACTGTGTTCTTTTCTTGGCTCGTAGAAGGCATGAAACACAACTGCATTTATGACAATTTCTTTCATTAAATATATTTTCGTTATTTTTGTAACTTGTTGATTTCAGTGAATAGTTATTTTAAAAATCCGCGCAGTATCACAGTTGCAGAATGTATCGATCGTCCTTGTGCTTATCACTCAGGATATAAATGGTGTGTATCATATAGAAAATTCTGACTTATTCCCGAAACTGACAGCGAAACCTTTTGCACCTCATATATCAGCATAATATTTCTGGTCTACGACGATAAACTGTAATCGCCAGCGACTCTGACATTTAGGTTACATAACTTTTACGAGATTACGTACCTCTTTTGTTCGAAGTGTTCTGCTATATCCCCTTCTGGACACGCTAAAAAAATCGTCTGCAATACCCATTACTGAAGACGCTGGCAGATACCGCGTTGCTAAAACAAATAGTTACAGTCTTATTGTTTTCGCTGTTTATACATCACACTTTCTTTCAGTCTTACGTTCAGGCTGTTATCTCGTCTACAGATATAAATAATGAATTAATAAATAATAAAGCCAGCATGCAATCTTGACATTCAAACAATATGTCGCTGATGTGACGTATTTAACATATAATTTTTTCCAGAACGTTGCTACTGGCCATAGCTTTCGCGTTTAATGTATTCCACATTCAACAGAATATAAACGGCTCTGAGCACTATGGGACTTAACATCTGAGGTCATCAGACCTCTAGACTTAGAACTACTTAAACCTAACTATCCGAAGAACAGCACTCACATACATGCCCGAGGCAGGATTCGAACCTGGGACCGTAGCAGCAGCGCGGTTCCGGACTGAGGCGCCTATAACCGCTCGGTCAATACGGCAGGCGACAGAATAGAATTTTAGTGCACCACACACAACGTTTTTAAAGCATAATGACTTGTTACTTATGCCACCATGTTAAAGAGGTTATTAAAAACATGTCGTTTAGCAACGAAATAATTATCGCGAAATATGACAACTAATAAGCCTGCTGTCTGAAAATAACCAGACTTACAATTTCCGTTTCGTTCGTTGCATTAGGTTCATTACATAATAATATATAATAAGAGCAGAGTTAATTAGTAAATTGTTATTATGGAAACAGGCCTAATAAAGCAAACTGTGCAGTGCGCCAGAGTTTAATTTCGCGTACTTCCTACGGATTTGGAATCCCTCTGGCGGCAAGAGCGCATGGAGCGTTACTGTCGCCGGTAGAGGACAGGTCGGAGAAGAAGGTAGTTACGGGTTGCGGCGACCTGGAGAAAAGGAGAGTCTGACACGTACGGTGAAGAGCCCAAGAGAGGTGGCGTGTTGTGGCCAAGCATCTGCCGTGGCCCGTTGGCGAGAGTGGTGCCTCTATTCACTGCGGGTTTGGCGGGGCCGAGTGTTGGTCGCAAGCGTGAACATTGCTCGCCAATGTGAACTGGCCATTACCAAGCAAACTGATGGATGTCTCTTCGGTCTCGCTACCGTGATCCTTTGCGTGTCCAGGGTGCCCATTTCTGCTGCTCACACCTGAGTCTTCAGTGATCTTTTGTATCACTAGTAATACAGGGGAGACTTAATGACAAGAAAAGATCTGCACATCGTCATTTAGCTGTACAATTTAAACAACGAAGGTGTGCTATACCGTGAAGATTGTGTTAGTGTCGATTCACAGGTGATACATATGAAGGCAACTTCAAATTTTATGAAGCTATATAAGGAACAAGGCAGTGTACTGCTTGAGTGTCCCAAACTAGACCAACATGATTTTTGTTTGATTGATCCAAATGAAGCATGTTGTAAATTCATTAATATCCACAATGTAAATAAGTTGCAACATAGTATCCTCACACCCTCTCACTACGGATGCAACCGTAACAGGTCACAGTTGTTAGTAGCTTATCTGCAACACAATAAATAGATATGAACGCCTGCCTTCTGCCAAACATGGATGCATAATGCTCTTTGTCAGTAATGAAATTCAGCACATTCTCTGATGACAGTGAAATCATATCTAAGGGTAAAATACGAAGTTACAAGTCCTCACGCGATACATTACACTTCTCACAAATCAGCCGATTGTTAATTGCATATTAACGTGCACAGTCAAGAGGAATGTTCGGTACAGATCGTCGGCTTTGGCCAGTGACGTAATAGTAAAGGCTGATGTCACATTGCCTTTTGGTGTGTGTATTAATAGCGTTGTTAGCTGGTGAAGCCAACGAATGTAACAGTTAAAAAAAACTAATTTGATCAAAAATGTTCAAATGTGTGTGAAATCTTATGGGACTTAACTGCTAAGGTCATCAGTCCCTAAGATTACACACTACTTAACCTAAATTATCCTAAGGACAAACACACACAGCCATGCCCGAGGGAGGACTCAAAGCTCTGCCGTGACCAGCCACACAGTCCGTGACTGCAGCGCCGAGACCGCTCGGCTAATCCCGCGGGGCATTTTCGCCGTTCCAGATGCTGCAGTTAGTCTAGCGAAATGAAAAACATTTAATCTGTGAGAATTACAAGGACGTATCTATTCAGGCTGCATGTGGAAGGCATCAATACAAAATACCGAAACAAAATTCCCAGAAGGAAGAAGATTCAACACAGCAGGATACCGCCAACAATTATGTATGTTTTAAAAAAATTGTGTTTATAAGTGAATATCGGGGTTTTAAAACTTCATAATATTTATTATATTAAACTTACAGTTATAAATGATATGTCAAATGAAAGAGCAACTCAAACAGTTTTACCAAGAACCTTATAAATGTTCAATGTGAGCACCATTTGTCACATGGCACACATCAAGTCCGTAGCCGCGTTCTTCCCAAACGTTGATAAGTGTGTCTTCAGTGATTGTAGCAACAGCTGCTTCAATCCGGTTTCTCAATTCATTGAGGTCTGCTGGTAGCGGAGGCACGTACACACGATCCTTGATGAAGCCCCAAGGGAAAAAAATTGCATGGCGTTAGGTCAGGTGAACGTGGAGGCCATGCAAAGCAAGCCCTGTCATTGGGCCCTTGCGGACTATCCAGCACTTGGGTACAGTGAAGTTCAACCAATCGTGTACTATGCTATGCCGGTGAGGTGGCGCACCATCTTGCTGGAAAATCAAGTTCTCTGGCTCATCTTCTTCCAACTGAAGGAAGAGCCATTGCTCTAGTGTATCAAGGTAAGAAGTGCCAGTTACAGTAGTTTCACCAAAAAAGAAAGGCCCATAAACTTTCCGCTGGGATACGGCACAAAATCTCGTTGCATTTGTACCACCTTGTCGGGATTTTCTGAGCCCCAGATGCACAAATTGTGAGTGTTAACATGTCCACTATGGTGAAAGGTGGATTCATCACTGAAGACAACTTGATCCAGAAAATCTCCATCGTCATGAAATAATATTTCGTTTGCGAAGTCGGCAAGTAATCCATGGTCTGCCGGCTTTAGAGCGTGTAATAACTATAAACTGTGAGGACATAGTTGTATGCGCTTTCTTAAAACTTTCCAAACAGTCGTCACAAGAACTTGCACTTCACAACTAGCCTTCCGGACTAATGTCTTTGGGCTATGAGTGAACGACTCTCTCACTCCTTCAACAGTCTCTTCACTAACTCTTGGTCGTCCTGTGCTTTTCCCTTTAGAAAGGCAGCCGGTATCTTCAAATTGATGATACCATCTACGAATGTTATTAACATTTGGAGGATCACAACCGAACTTCAGCCAGAATGCACGTTGCACAGTAACTACAGATTCGGTCTTTGCAAATTGCAAAACACAAAACGCTTTCTGTTCACTAGTAGCCCGCCATCTTTGCTACTACCGCTGTCTAGCAGATTGTGGCGGAAACATTGCTCACTGCACATGCGCACTGGTGCCAAATACAGCTGTTCGAGTTGCTATTTCATTTGATATATCATTTATAACTGTAAGTTTAATGTAATAAATATTATAAAGCGTTAAAACCCTGATATTCTTTTTTAAACACCCTGTATTTGAAGGCACAGAGATCATCATTCGGACGTTTGGATCAGAATTTAATCTGAATTTCTTTCAGTCAGTAATCAAGTTATGAAGCAGCATACACAATCTCGAAACAAATCAAAGCAACGTTCTCAAAACATGCTCCTATTACGAACTGCAAAACATATTTGCAGTCACTATTGTTCCGGCTTAAAGACAAGCGACGACACGATTTTGAAGTACGCAAGAGCAGAGAAGGCTGTGAGACGACGCCAGGTAATAGTCCGCTGACGAGGACGGCACCACAACAGGAGCGGCCCCTATCCGAAGAGAAGATAAGCGCTGCTCCTGCCAGCCTCGGCCGGAGAGTAGAAGTCGGATGCTACTAAAAGCTGCGCCTTAGAAGAGAGTACTACGACAGCCTGTGTGACAAACTTGCATGAACATTGTATGTAGTGAAGGACACTGACTGTTTGCATGTCGCCCATCGCTTGCGACAACTCGTTGTAAATACAAAGTTAAGTATTTTCAATCTCTTTATTGTAATAAAAACTATTAATGTGATTTGCTTGAATTGTTGTATAGTTAATCGAGAAAGCAGCATCCTTTAAGCACCCTATAAGATGTGGGAAGGACTCTACAACTACCACCTGCCCCCCTTGCATTTTTCGCAGTTCAAATAACATATATGTACATAATATGCATTAGAACACTCACCTATGATATGTCCATAATCTAATATAGTTACTCAGAATTTACCTCGTAATTTCGGTTTTTATGATGACAGGTTCGTCACATATACCAAAATACGTTAGACACAGTGCGAACCTAAACATTAACACTTAAGCCAGTCGTTTAGAATAGCAGTATGGCAGCGACTGCAAAGGACTTGTAAACAGCTGTTTATTTGCTGATAAAATATCCATAAGAAATGGGAATAAACTGATACAACTATTTTACCTTTAGAGTTTTGACATAACGGTCAGTACATGCGTCGCATTTGGGGGTAATTTTTCGTACAGCAGACGGGAGATAACAAGGAGAGGAACACGTCTCAATGCAAACATAACTAGAAACATCTTGTGTATTTTTGCTTTTGTACTGTATATAAGCCTAAATAATTACATTACAGTTTATCTCATCCTAAATAACAGCAGTATTTAAATAGTTTATATCTATTTTAGGGGATTTCATAAGCTGGTATTAACAGACGCATCTTAGTAATGTGCTTTTAACCAGTTTTGATCAACGTCGGCTTTTCTTCGAATAGTAGGCTCATTATGAAAGTGCTCCTATAAGCAGAACGTTCTATTTGTCATTGAAAACAAATGTCTTTATTCATCTGAGTATTGTTACAAAAACTACAGTCTGCTTTAAACATGCTTATATGTAAACAGATGCTCTTCTCTTAACACGATTCTACATTGTAAGTTTTAAACTCAACTAGTACGCAAATATTTGCGCATCTCTAGAAATTCTTTATACTACCTTGTGAAACTTACGTCATTTCTTTTCAGAAAATCGTGTTAGTACCACACAGTAAACTCCTAACGCCGCCATCTTCTCTCACCAAACGTCAGGCTTCAGTGAAAGCTACGTCTCTGCCAGTCATGTAATGTATGCAGTGTCGCCAAAACTTTTCAATTAAATGACCCACCCAGGATCGTCAAATTATCTGATTTTACCTCAAAAATCCTCTGTTTCAAAAATAGTTGCAGAAATGTCTCCTGGCGCTGTGTGATGCCACACCCTGTTTCTCATCATGTCTCTCGTCGGCTCGAAAAAAACGTATGTCCTTTGCTTTCTATCACCTCTCTTGCAGCCATCAGTGCCACTATTGTTTCAGTTTTCAGTCTGTTCCTAAGACCGCTTTTCCAGTTTTTAAGGGTACAAAACACTCGTTTCACCGAGGTATTGCAAAAGGGAAGATAGGGGAGAGGACATGAATACCAAATACGCCAAAGTAAATGCGTTATCCGCAGCTGAAAGTACAGTTTTGAAATTGAAGATGGTTCTTCCAAGTGCGTTATACTGTTCCAGTACCCTATCCGTACATTATTTGACAGAAAACCATCAAGTTGCACAAGGAAATAGATCACTGTGTATTTCAGTGCGAAAAAAACAATAGCAATTCTTGAAATGTCTCTCTGCTACCAAAACTTTTACTGAAATGAGAATCTAAGTTTCTCAGCAGATCCTCGACGCCTCTTTGAGCCTCTAAGCATGCTTTTGAAACACAAAGGTGAGTCATACAACAGAGTATTCAATATATGCTACACGTGAGAAGTCTCTTTTTAGGCTCGAAAAAAATGAATGATGCTCTCCAAGCATTTGCTGTGTATGATCTAAATCAAGATAAATGCTCTTTGATTCTAAAGAATCTGTCATTGCCTTGAATAAGACGTCAGCAGTACCCAATGAAACTTCAAACATATCAAAGAAACTAGCTTTAATCTGGCCTGCATCCATATCAAAATAAATACACGACTGTTATATTAGTTAGGTTAGGTTAGTGTTTAACGTCCCGTCGACAACGAGGTCATTAGAGACGGAGCGCAAGCTCGGGTTAGGGAAGGATTGGGAGGGAAATCGGCCGTGCCCTTTCAAAGGAACCATTTGCCTGAAACGATTTAGGGAAATCACGGAAAACCTAAATCAGGATGGCTGGAGACGGGATTGAACCGTCGTCCTCCCAAATGCGAGTCCAGTGTGCTACCACTGCGCCACCTCGCTCGGTACGACTGTTATACCAGTAGTTTCATCCACGATCCGTGAAAAACAAACGTACCTGGATGTCTCACATTGTCAGTTCATCACACAAGGACTCTCAAAATGATTTCCTAACGCAGTCTTAATAACACTTGAAGATTTTGTACACTTTAAAGCAATATTCTGAGAGATGGTTGGATCAGAAAACACATTCTTATGAAGAGGAATAATGTACCCAAGGTACTGAATGGTAAATTATTAGCAGCGACAAGTGCTGTTAATTTCATTTCTGTTATTCTTACGTCGTCGGTATAGCTATTTAGCACTGAAGATATATTAGAAATAGTTACAACAGTTTTGATTTGATCAGTGTGTTTGGAAGACTTTGTGTATTTCAAAATTTCAGATTTAAGCTTGTTAAAACACTGTCACATTCATTGCAGTATGCCAAATCATGTCTGTTCCTCCGTTTGTTGCTCTTCTGTCACCAACCAGTTCACTCAGTCAAGCTTAGCCAGGAATCACAAACTCTATTTATTTTGAATTTCTTTGATTTCCCACTGGAACACGATGTTGAGGTAGAGGTAGCATTATGGTCCTTTTCAGTAACCTCACTTTGTAAAGTAAGAGTGTCAGGTAAATTAGGTGAGACGGGAAATTCAGGAGGAGCATGCAAATCGTTTACAGATTTCACACTGGCACTTGCTTTATGCAGCCATTTATCCATTTTAGTGCAATAAAAGTACTACAGTTTAATAACTGTACCAGGACATTCAATCTAGTAGTCTCACATAAAACTGTGAGATACTGCTATTACAATAACAACAAGCTGACTAGTAGGCTTACGCGTTAGGATACATACCAGTTGAAACCAACAGTGGAAACAAGAGCAGAGAAAGCGGAGAATTCCTTAGCTCGTTGCACAATGTAACATGTATCAAAATTCTGATATTTTCATACCAAGTCTGTACACAGCTTTTAAAAAGTTAAAGAACGATTTGAACGTAAACAAAAATGTTTGGTGTCAAAATTATCAAATAACTCGTAAAATACCCGCCAATTCCAATTATCCTCTAAAATACACTTCGACCAAGGTTTTTCCCGACAATCGGGTAACTACCCCCCAATTGGAAACACTGAATGTATGTCTGTGCAGAAATGCAAGAAAAATGTGGCAAAGAGGGTACTAGAGCCGACATTTTGCTGACAAGTGGTATGTCAGCTGATTGAACTTAATAAGTATCCTTATCTTTTAGCAAAACTCGGTGCTTGGAGTTTACGTTTGAAATAATCGTGTGTGTTAGCATTAGACCCCAATAGATGATCGTTGATTATTTTTATAAGACGCCGACTTTGAATAAATTAGCTGGAGATTTAAAGGTTAACAATCTATTGTAGACATTTTGGAATTATAAATATGTGCACTTACATTTGACAGTGTATTTCGAGTAATCTTCTATAATATGTGCACTTACGACACGCTATTCATAATATTAATAACCACTCTACCCTGCAAGTTGGTGATTTAATTTTCTTTGGGTATCGTTCGAACGCTTGTTTCGAGGTCGAACCGTGACACCTGATAGCTTATTATATTAACTGCGTTTCTATAGAGAGAGCTGTCGCTTGCGCTAACACAGCTTGCATATATTTGCTGGATTTACACAAATATTTTAGTTGCAACGTCAGTAGGATATACTGAAACCATTGGACGAGACCATTAAATGAAATCTACTCTCTCGAGAAAACCACCAGCGATCCGACACGCCAAACAACTGTCACCAGTATATTGATTACCGAAGCTAGTGGGCGGAAACTGGCACAAGGCCTGCCGGAACATCATGGTGATGTGTGGTTCCTAGTGATTCGTAACAAAGCGTATAGAGAAAGATCTCCTTTGGCTGTCCGTCAACGAATAAGTGTCGTTAACATGGCTCAAGCATGTGTGCCCATGTAGCTCCCACTAAACGCCTGTCGACTCGCTCTAGTGTAAGCAAGGCTACTTTAAGTAATCCGTAATTCCATTCCGTCGTCTAATTTGCGATGTAACGTGGTATATAAGCACCTTTTCCATTCTAAAGTGTCACAAATGTCAGAATAATGTTGCACAAAGTGTTGCATCTTAGCTTTTATTACGGTCAATCTACGACAAATGGATAGATAAAAGAAAGTGCCCATCGTGAATAGCTTAGCGAATAACACCATCATAAAACAAGCAAAGTAGTCTAAAAATCCGTTTGCGATGGCTACTGCAGAAAACAATGCTTCAGTAGTTTTTTCTGGCTGTGAATGTCGTAGATAAGTGTTTTCTTCTCAGTTTTCATTTCATGTAAGCTTTATTAGTTACACAAGTGACTGTATGTTGGTAGCAGTGTGACTCGTAGCTGTTGCGCAGTTACCAAACAGCAAAGTTTTGCAGTTGAGCATAACGAATAAGCGAGAAGTCTCCCGAATTCTGTAACCTACTATACACTTTTGATAATTTTTCGGAAGGTACCATTGTCGAGCACAAAAGCTATTTTGTAGTAAACTGGCGTTCGTGATTTAGTTATTTGAGCAAACATGATAACCAACATATCGCTTTACACCAAGTTTTCCCTTCTACAGTAAAGTGAAGGCAAATTCACAATGGTTGTTAAGTCACATCACCTACCGTCAAAACATTCTGAAAAGCATTTCAAATGGCAGCATCCACACTGGCCATCCCATTGTGCCACATTACGTCACAGCACTGCAAGGATTCTCGCGAAGACAGTTTTGACTGCTCACTTTATCCGTCTGTTGTTGATCACGTAACCCCAAAAGCGCATTTGCTTACAATACATTGCCATGTACAAATCTCTACATCTCGTTTAGTCATGGTTTTCACGGTTGATTTCAGCTGTTTGTGGATCATTATTTGTTATAAATTGTTTCGTTTCGTCATTTATTTTGTTAAAATTTGTTATAAATGACGAGATATTAATAGAAGTACTGAGGAAGCAGTCTGACTTGTACCACACGAGGGTATTGAATTTCTTGCTATTTACTACATTTATAAAGTTTACTTTTATTCATACCAGTACTGTATTTGATATTTTACTATGAAATAGATTACAATATGAGTGAAACAAGTATTGGGGGTACAATCAAATTGATTAGTGAGTGGAATTTATTTCATGTAGTCAGGCATTTGTAGTGTCTCATAAATAAATGGACTAAAACCTTCAGACAGCGCAAGTTCTTTGTTTAAATATGTGTTTGTGGCAGGCTTATTTATTGTTAAATAACTCTTTGGATTGCGTGTGAAACTGTTTTGCCAGCATCAGTGGGCAATATTTATGTGGTTTCACTAGCAGACTCCAGTACAAATAAGGTGTTGTGTCTAGACAAGACAGCCTAGACACAATGAGAGGAAGCCGAAAGGCACGCTCTAAGCTAAAGCAGGATGGCGTGAGGTCTGAAACAGGATACGTAATGAATGCTATAAAGAAAAGTACGTAGCTTCTGGAATACTTAACTTTAATCCATCCTTTTGATACATCTGGAGATTGTGGTGATACAAGTGAGACTGTAGATACATGCAATGTTACTAATGGCGCCTTGCTAGGTCGTAGCCATTGACTTAGCTGAAGGCTATTCTAACTATCGGCTCGGCAAAGGAGCGAGGCTTCGTCAGTGTAGTCGCTACCTACGTCGTCCGTACAACTGGGGCGAGTGCTAGTCAGTCTCTCGAGACCTGCCTTGTGGTGGCGCTCGGTCTGCGATCCCTGACAGTGGCGACACGCGGGTCCGACATGTACTAATGGACCGCGGCCGATTTAAAGCTACCACCTAGCAAGTGTGGTGTCTGGCGGTGACACCACATAAGGCACTTGAACTATTACAAGCCAAATATGAGATGTAAAGAAATCTATAAATCTTGCAGGGAAAGGTATTGAGGGAGATAATGACTATTGCACAAAAATTCGTACTGGACTAGCAACTAAACTTAACCTTCCAAAAAACACTTTTCACGGGATGTGATGGAAACTCATTTCGTTTAGTAATTTTAGATGCAATTAGAGGTAATCAATGACAAAAATTATGCTTCAACTTTCTAAAATATAAAATTCAGATTCTTCCTCGAGCTACTGCATTGTGCTTGTGTACTTCATGCACATCTCACCCTCCTCCCAAAAAAATAAAAAAAAAACAGTTGAGGCCAGCCATGCGAGTTGAGATCATTTGACTTGAATTGACTTGACATGCTATGACGTGGCAGACATTGTGAATACTCACTGATGTGACAGTGCAATGATGTGATGGTACTACGACTTGTCAGTGTTAATGGGCCTCGACTGTCAGTTTTAAGAAGCATGTATCGCCTGCTGACATTTGTCTTCCTCTTTCAATCTGCCTGAATATAACCACATTTTTCTGTACTCTTGCTGTTGTTGTTGTTGTGGTCTTCAGTCCTGAGACTGATTTGATGCAGCACTTCATGCTACTCTATCCTGTGCAAGCTGCATCACCTCCCAGTACGTACTGCAGCCTACATCCTTCTGAATTTGCTTAGTGTATTCATCTCTTGGTCTCCCTCTACGATTTTTACCCTCCACACTGCCCTGCAATACTAAATTGGTGGTCCCTTGATGCCTCAGAACATGTCCTACCAACCGATCCCTTCTTCTAGTCAAGTTGTGCCACAAACTCCTCTTCCTTGCAGATCTATTCAATACCTCCTCATTAGTTATGTGATCTACCCATCTAATCTGCAGCATTCTTGTGTAGCACCACATTTCAAAAGCTTCTATTCTCTTCTTGCCCAAACTATTTATCGTCCATGTTTCACTTCCATACATGGCTACACTCCGTACAAATACTTTCAGAAACGACTTCCGGACACTTAAGTCTATACTCGATGTTAACAAATTTCTCTTCTTCAGAAACGCTTTCCTTGCCATTGTCAGTCTACATTTTATATGCTCTCTACTTCGGCCATCAACAGTATTTTGCTCCCCAAATAGCAAAATTCCTTTACTACTTTAAGTGTCTCATTTCCTAATCTAATTCCCTCAGCATCACCCAACTTAATTCGACTACATTCCATTATCCTCGTTTTGCTTTTGTTGATGTTCATCTTATATGCTCCTTTCAAGACACTGTCCATTCCATTCAACTGCTCTTCCAAGTCCTTTGCTGTCTCTGAAGGAATTACAATGTCATCAGCGAACCTTAAAGTTTTTATTTCTTCTCCATGAATTTTAATACCTACTCCGAATTTTTCTTTCGTTTCCTTCACTGCTTGCTCAATATACAGATTGAATAACATCGGGGAGAGGCTACAACCCCGTCTGACTCCCTTCCCAACCACTGCTTCCCTTTCATGCCCCTCAACTCTTATAACAGCCATTTGGTTTCTGTACAAATTGTAAATAGCCTTTCGCTCCCTGTATTTTTACCCCTGCCACCTTTAGAATTTGAAAGAGAGTATTCCAGCCAACATTGTCAAAAGCTTTCTCCAAGTCTACAAATGATAGAAATGTAGGTTTGCCTTCTCTTAATCTGGCTTCTAAGATAAGCCACAGGGTCAGTATTGCCTCACGTGTTCCAACATTTCTATGGAGTCCAAACTGATCTTCCCCGAGGTCGGCTTCTACCAGTTTTTCCATTTGTCTGTAAAGAATTCGTGTTAGTATTTTGCAGCTGTGACTTATTAAACTGATAGTTCAGTAATTTTCACATCTGTCAACACCTGCTTTCTTTGGGATTGGAATTATTATATTCTTCTTGAAGTCTGAGAGTATTTCGCCTGTCTCATACATTTTGCTCACCAGACGGTAGAGTTTTGTCAGGACTGGCTCTCCCAAGGCTGTTAGTAGTTCTAATGGAATGTTGTCTACTCCCAGGGCCTTGTTTTGACTCAGGTCTTTCAGTGCTCTGTCAAACTCTTCACGCAGTATCGTATCTCCCATTTCATCTTCATCTACATCCTCTTCCATTTCCATAACATTGTCCTCAAGTACATCGCCCTTGTATAGACCCTCTATATACTCCTTCCACCTTTCTGCTTTCCCTTGTTTGCTTAGAACTGTGTTTCCATCTGAGCTCTTGATATTCATTCAAGTGGTTCTCTTTTCTCCGAAGGTCTCTTTAGTTTTTCTGTAGGCAATATCTATCTTACCCCTAGTGAGATAAGCCTCTACATCCTTACATTTGTCCTCTAGCCATCCTTGCTAGACATTTTGCACTTCCTGTCGATCTCATTTTTGAGACGTTTGTATTCCTTTTTGCCTGCTTCATTTACTGCATTTTTATGTTTTCTCCTTTCATCAGTTAAATTCAATATTTCTTCTGTTACCCACGGATTTCTACTAGTCTTCATCTTTTTACCTACTTGATCCTCTGCTGCCTTCACTACTTCATCCCTCAAATCTACCCATTCTTCTTCTACTGTATTTCTTTCCACCATTCTTGTCAATTGTTCCCTTATGTTCTCCCTGAAACTCTGTACAACCTCTGGTTTAGTCAGTTTATCCAGGTCCCATCTCCTTAAATTACCACCTTTTTGCAGTTCCTTCAATTTTAATTTACAGTTCATGACCAATAGATTGTGGTCAGAGTCCACATCCGCCCCTGGAAATGTCTTACAATTTAAAACCTGGTTCTTAAATCTCTGTCTTACCATTATATAATCTATATGAAACCTGTCAGTGTCTCCAGGTTTCTTCCATGTATACAACCTTCTTTTAGTATTCTTGAACCAAGTGTTAGCTATGATTAAGTTATGCTCTGTGCAAAATTCTACCAGGTGGCTTCCTCTTTTATTTCTTATCCCCAATCCATTTTAACCTACTACGTTTCCTTCTCTTCCTTTTCCTACTACGGGATTCCAGTCACCCATGACTATTGAATTTTCGTCTCCCTTCACTATCTGAATAATTTCTTTTATCTCGTCATACATTTCTTCGGTTTCTTCGTCATCTGCAGAGCTAGTTGGCATGTAAACTTGTACCACTGTAGTAAGTGTGGGCTTCGTGTCTATCTAGGCCACAATAAGGCGTTCACTATGCTGTTTTAGTAGCTTACCCGCACTCCTATTTTTTATTCATTATTAAACCTACTCCTGCATTACCCCTATTTGATTTTGTATTTATAACCCTGTATTCACCTGACCAGAAGTCTTGTTCCTCCTGCCACTGAACTTCGCTAATTCCCACTGTATCTAACTTTAGCCTATCCACTTCCCTTTTTAAATTTTTTACCCTACCTGCCCGATTAAGGGATCTGACATTCCACACTCTGATCCGTAGAATGCCAGTTTTCTTTCTCCTGATACCGACGTCCTCTTGAGTAGGCCCCACTCAGAGATCCAAATGGGGGACTAATTTACCTCCGGAATATTTTACCCAAGAGGACGCCATCATCACTTAACCATACAGTAAAGCTGCATGCCCTTGGGAGAAATTATGGCCGTAGTTTCCCCTTGCTTTCAGCCGTTCACAGTACCAGCACAGCAAGGCCGTTTTGGTTAGTGTTACAAGGCCAAATCAGTCAATCATCCAGACTGTTGCCCCTGCAATTACTGAAAAGGCTGCTGCCCCTCTTCAGGAACCACACGTTTGTCTGGCCTCTCAACAGATACCCCTCCGTTGTGGTGGCACCTACGGTACGGCTGTCTGTATCGCTGAGGCACACAAGCCTCCCCACCGACGGCAAGGTCTATGGTTCATTGGTGTGTGTGGGGGGGGGGGGGGGGGGGGCGGGGTACTCTTGCTATTACAAATGATAAGCGTCGTATTTAGAGAGATTTTAGAATTTATATCATTGTAGGCGATAGACTTCCTGTCACTAATGATATGTCCAGACTTTTTTTCTATGTTTTAATTATGTTGGGAAATGATTGGTTTAGTGACGTGTCAATCTGCTCACTGTTATGTGCAGATTTGCACCTTATAAATAATCGAACCTTGCAGTCTAATTTGTTGTCATAAAGTCTGATCAATGTTTTTAGCATAATGCAAATCATTCTATTGCATAATTAAATTTTCCCTATTTAACACGTTATAACAGGGAAACTAATTATCATACAAGTACCAAACTTGGTAGCATTAACGCCCAGAGTTTGGGATGCTTGATTTGCATGTGTCACACCACCACCATCCAGTTCCAACTATGGCCCCCAGGTGCCATGATCAGACACCGTGGTTCATAGTATCACACACCTGACCAGTTGCAGTCAACTTGTCAACACGAACTTAGACAAAAGTAGCATAGCTGAAAGTATTACAGAAAGGTCCTCTTTCTCCACCTGCTGTGCAGATCACAATGAAGAAGTTCCAAGCAGCTAGAGAACTGGGAAGAGGCTGATGACTGGTAGCACCACAGATAGTTGATGAAATTGCTGTTGCTATGGGAGACAACACTGCTTGCAACTGCCGATCGTCAGGCAGTTCGCGTGCTGTGTCATGACAGTTGAACATCCCACGATCCACTGTTGAACCATTCCCAAATGGTATCCATACAAGATCCATATGGTACAGCAATTTGCACAACAGAATGCACAATGACAGGTTGACTTTGCTCTCATGTTTGGTGAACGTGTCACCGTACAGTGTGGCTTCGTGGCTACTTTCGTCATGGTTCCATTCGTTTTTGAACAGGTTGGCGCTTAAGGACTAATGTTGTGCAGTGTGACTGGCCTGCGCTACTGTGATATGCTTCGCCAGCATGTCATGCCTGCCCTACAGGAGAGAGAGACTCGTTGAACTCAACAGTTTTCATTTAAGATGAGGCCCCGCCACACATTGCTCGTGAAGTTCACCTACTTCGAAATACATTTGGAAATGATCGGATTATCAGCCGATCGTTTCCAAATGCTTGGCTCACATGATCATCTGATGTTACTCCCTGTGATTTATGGTTTTCAAGTTATCTGAGGGACAGGGTTTACCAGAGTAACATTCATACATGTGCTGATCTGAAGCGCAGCATATCAAGAGAGTTAGCCAGCATACCTACGGACATGCCTCGTCTGCTGTGCAGAATACAATCACGTGCTTTCAGACTCTTCTGGACACTGATGGGCGCCATGCTGAGCCGCTTTTGTTGACGTAATGGCGCCGGTATGTAATGGTATGATGTACCATACCAGCACATTAAAAATGTTTCAATTGAACTGCTTCTGCATTATTTCTCTTCCCCATGTCCTTAACATTTATGCTACTCATACGGTAATTAGCTTCAGAGTTATAATGTTTGAAATAGGGAAAGATTAATTATAAGCACCCGGTACTTCATAATATCATTGTCCACTGTCACCAAATGTACCTGCTCCCAGCAAAAGCTCTGGACCTGATGACTACGAAATCGGGTAATGTAAGAATTTAATTTGACCAGCAGTAGGGAGATTAATTAAGAATTCAACTTATTATAGTTCCAAGAGGAGTATATATTTCTACATTAATCGTTTATTTACGCTATTACCAATTAGTTAGCGACTATAAATTCAAAAAGTTTTAGAAAACTAGTAATTTTTACCACAGGTTTTTCTGTAGTTCTAACTGCTTCAGCTCTTAGGAATATTTTAGCTCAACAAATTAAAAGATAATCAGCTGGGTTAGTTTAATGTTATTTGTTCACTGTTGTATAAAATATTGCACCAGTCACAATGCAGCTCCACTGTGAATGCTGTTCTCAAACACCTAATTTTATGCTTGTAAGCAGCTAGAAATCGTCAAGATTACTGTCACAGTTGGCAGCTGCTGTGAAGTGGTGTATTGGGGGAGCTTCTGAGAGTCGTGTACTAAGAGTACCAAAGCTAATTCAAGTACTATACCCATCTGTGAACCCTGTCTCCTTTGTGGGAAATAGAGTGTTAGACCAACCCCCTTGATCAACAAGTTTGAGGTGCTGTCTTTCACTGAAACTGAACCTGAGCCACTGGGGCTTTATACTTTTGTTGGGAAACCTGCTTTGTCCTGTGTCAAGATGAGGCAAATGCAAAAGGGTAGGGGGTCTATTAATCGTCTGCCGTTCAAATGTATGGTGAATAATGGTACCCCATAAGCCCGTATTACAAGACGCGCGAAAGCGTACACCTATGTACCAGCACCCCTAGCGTGCATACCTGTAACTACATACTAGTTCACGTCCAACCTATTACACTGTGGCGCAGATGAAATCGACACCAACATTGATATGCATTCATCGTTGGACTCTAAGCATTATCTTTGACTCTTCCGCCATGTTCAGTTGTTTGTGATCTATGTGTTAAGGTTAATAAATGAACTACTGCTAAAGGGGTGTTATTACTGGTGCAACCAACCTGGTAATCCTTCTCACTGATGACCCCAAGTTGTAACATCTTCCGTTTTTGCCATTTTACTGTGTCCGCGTTGGTTATTTTCGCATGTATTACATTGACACAAAATTCAAACAATGACTTCGGCCCAGCACCTAACGCCAGATTTTGTGGCCGACATGCATCGTGTTGCGGGCGATATACACCCACCAGGACTGCAACACGAAAACTGGGGAGAGGTTCTAACATCCCTTGATAATAGATCACTACTCATACTGCCTTGGAGGCTGTAGTCTGCCAGTTGGAACAGGCCTAAGCTTTAATCTAAAGAAGAGGTACTAAAGTGAATTAGGCACAAAATATCTTTAAGGCACAATTTGACTAAAAGAAGAGTTGATAGGATACACCCTTAAGCACCAAGAAATGCCTCCAGCTGCCATAATCCTTTGCAATATGAGGCTCTGCTACATGCACTGGTCCACAGGGCCTGTGCAATTTCAGATGAAGAAAGCCTGCCAAGGGAACTCAGCCACTTTAAGGATGTATTCAAGAACAAATACAGTGGGAGACAAATCCAACTTGCTGCCAGGCAGAAATAAACAGAACACAAAAAAAGTGCGAGTGATGAAAATTATAGCATCCCCGGTAGGGGTTGGACGCAGGGTTGACAGCCTGCTTTGTAACGCAAACCTTCTGAATAGGGGAACGATCTTCTATAAATCAGTGCAGATACTGGCCTAAGCAGATGACATAGATATAATAGCAAGAATCCAAAAAGCACTGGGAGAGACATTTACAGCTCTTGAACAGGATAGTAGGAAGATGGGGTTAATTATTAATGAACAAAAAACAAAATATATGGCAGCTGGAAAAGCACATATAGAAAATATGCCAAATGCAATAACAATGGGCAATTATACGTTTGAGAGACTTGAACTTTCCAAGTACTTGGGCTCAACAATTATGCATCTAAATGATACCTCCTATGAAATTAAGCAGAGATTAATACTAGCCAATAGACCCTATACTGCCCTAACAAGACTTCCACCCTCAAGGCTCCTGACTTGTACCATGAAATTAACTATGTATAAATCACTTATACAACCAGTGCTTACATATGCCTCTTAAGTCTGGACATTAACAATGAAAGATATTGAAGCACTGGATGCATTTGAAAGAAAGGTACTTAGGCGAATTATCAGCCCAATCTGTGAGAGGGGAAGATGGAGGAGGAGATACAACCATGAGCTGAATACCATATACAAAGACCAACCCATCAGAAGGATAGTGCAATCATCCAGACTGAGGTCGGCAGGATATGTGGCTCGCATGAATGATACAGAAGTACCAAAAAGAATATCACAAGGAAAGCCAGGAGGGCAGAGAGGACGTGGTCGACTGAGAGCCAGATGGGAAGATGGAGTAATCGAAGATCTTAGGAAGATGGGAGAGCATTGGCAAAGAACCAAGAGCAATGGAAGGAAATTGTAGAAGAGGCCAAGGCTCATCATGAGCTGTAGAGCCAAGAAAGAAGAAAAAGATGAAAATTATAGAGGTTGAAAGGGATGAAAGTTAAAACAGTTATGCAGAGATGAGACTAGAACAGGATAGATTAGTGTGGAGAGCTGCATCAAACCTGTCTTCCGACTGAAGACCACCACCACCACCACCACCCAGCAGAATCTTTCTCATTACAGTAAGTACAGCTGCCACCAATTTGAAGGATGGTTTGAACACCACTGTGCTTTATTACGCATGGTCCTATTGGTGGTGTTATGCTATTGGCTTACTCCAATCTTCAAACTAACATATCTAGGGGGACCTACAGTTTAACGCAAACTCCAGACCATGGTGCAACTTTGCATTTTTCACATTAACAAAGATTGTCAGAGGTGAAAGAAGTCATAAATTTATGGACAGACCAAGGATCGAACCAGAGACCTTTGGATCCTTAGTCTGACACTTTGCCACTGAGCCCCTACCACCACTTGGAAATTCATCATTTTGTTAGCTGTGTGGTGGAGAAACTGCAGGAAGGATGACACAAACAGTGAAACATTACATAAAAGTAGATGCTAGAAAGTCTCCAGATCAATGGGGAACAAACACTTTAAAAAGACAAGGGTTGAATCGGTTCTTTATTCCAGACCAATCACACTATAATGCAAGGAGGAGAAACTGGAGCAACTTTATTTCTTGACTAAAGGCAGATTAACTGCAATACCTTATATATAAACAACACAACAACTAACCACATGTCTAAACTGTAAATAAATATTCATGAGAGACATCTGGAGATATTGGAAGAAAGGATATGCCTTAGACCTGAGTGATATCCTGTTCCGGCATAAGCTTCAGGCAGCCTTTGAAACCAGCCACAGAATCTGTGGGCCAGCCACCAGTTGGACTTTGGAACAATGCTGATGCAGCACTCCGCAATGTTGTTGGTGGTGTTACACAATACAACATTTCCACAGTTGGCTACATAATGGGTGCCACCCTCCACCAATGCACTCAGCCAGATGGAGTATAAATGCTTCCACAGTTCAGCTGGTAGCAGCACTCCTTCAATCAATGGTTGAGTGTGTGGCTAGTTCACTCTTGTATCATTCAGCAGTGCCAACATAGGTGAAGCCACTGATCTATGAGCCATCACTGGGCTTTGAAATGGGTCAGATCTAGCCTTCCTTCATTGCAGAGGACACACAATTGGATCGCCAAGGTCTCTGCTCATCACACGCCGCCACTGTTTTGGCTTAGGTTGTGCGCTGCCCACTAGCTGTGACCGGCTCCAGTGTTGCTATCAGTGAAATACTATATGGAAGGCATCACATAAAGAAGAATGTTCTTGTTGGGTAAAAATGACTGTTCACCCACCACAGTTATTATTTTTATTTATTTATCACAGTTCACTTTATTGATTACAACAATGGATCATTACACACAGAATACATGTGCTTGAATTTTCACTATAATCTACTATTTTCTCATCCTTTTTTTTGTTTTGTTTTGAACATCAATTAAGTTTACACTGTCTATAATATTATTTTTCCTTGTCTTTATTTTTTTTCTACTACTGTCACTCTAACATTTACATGGCTACCAATTGTTTCCCTATGGCACCTCTGTCCACCCTCCTCCTTTACTGTGACAGAAACAGAGCCATAGGTTTTTGTTATTTCAAATTATCTTACCTAATTTACAGTTATCATTAAATCTACTGCTAGTACTATTGTTACCACACCATATACTACTTCTGCAATGACATATAACTATTACAAAGACAAAAAAGCCACTAGTACTACTACCATTGTCTAGATTTTTGAGCAAATGCTACTAGTACAGTAGAATTCCAATTATCTGAATTAATTAGGAATGGATCCATTGTATAATCAAAAATTTGGATAACAGGGTGTTTTTTCAAAAAGAAAAGGGGGTCGATGCATTTTATTACAGTAATTACGTACTGTATATTGGAAATGGGAGAAAAAAACCATTTTTAAAGAAAAAGAAAATGCAGCACTTTTACATACATGTTATATAATAAACTGTATGGTACCGATGCTAAATGTCATTGATTGCTGAACATCTTGGTCAAAGTAAGCTATCTGACTATTCATCCACTTTTGGTCAGCCATGTTGCGCATGTGCTTGACAGTGAGAAGTTGCATGGGGTCACACTTGGGCTGACTCTCCATCCACTTCAATGTAGTTTCAAGACTGCCAAACACTTCACTTCACTAGTTGATGGTCCCATATCTGCTTCAGTTTGGACATTAAGGTCACCTTCTTGCTCAGCACTTTCTTCTTTCAGACTTTAAGTAAGTTCACCATCATTTAGAATTTGAAACTGGGGGTCTGACGAATCACACATCATCCATTCTGCTGTATCTTCAGCACTAACTTCAGAACATCCAGGAATTTTCAAACGAATATTTCTTAGTTCCTCAAGTGACACATCATCCTCATCTTCTCCTTTCTCTTCCATTTCCTTTTCTTGAGCTTATTTTTCCATTTCCCTCTCTTTTTCAGATGATACAGCTTTCAACTTGTTCCATGCACATTTTAATGTGACTGCCTTAATCAGACTCCAAGCTTCTGACACCATGTAAGCACAATCTTTCAAATTTATTTCTTTGTGGTTACCCAAAGCACTTTCTTTGTCTTTGCTCTGTACCAAAAGTTTCCTTTTAAATTGCCTTCTGTAATGGCATTTCACAGTTTCGATAACAGATTGGCCCAGTAGTTGCAAAAAACTTGTGGTGGTTTTCAGAAAAAAGGGGAAGCTTTTTCACAGTTTGAAATGCTCTTCAGCTTTTGGACTTTCCTATCAACAGAACAGATATTTTATGGTGTCCAGTAGATGCTAAAGTAGTTTTAGGCAGAGCTTTCCAAACAATACTGGTTTCATCAGTGTTGTACAAAAACTCAGGATGGTAGGAGTCTGCTACAAATTTAAATTTTTCAATAGAAACTTCTGTAGCTTTGGAGTCTGCTGATAACTTCTCGGCACATAAATCTAATTTACAGACACCATGCACGACACTTAAAATTTCTTAGCCACTGGTTACTTGCTTTAAAGGATGAACAACGAAGCTTCTGAGCTAAGATCTTAGCTTTTTTAACACAGAATCGGACCCGAAACTGCGTTTCCCATAGAACAATGGTGCAAAACCCACTTGAGAATGCATCTTCTAAATTTTTGTTTGTTGCTGCCTTCATTGTTTTCCATCTTCATTTTCAAGTACTGACATAAAGTTTAACAGTGTAGGTTTGCTCTTCTTAAAGTCTGAAATTGTTTCTTGTCCAACACTGAATATCTCAGCCAACTATTTATCTGTAACTCCTTTACCTGATTGCTCTATAATTTTTAGCTTATCCACTAATGATGACACAACATGTTTCTTTTGGAAGCCATGGTGAACAAAGAAACACACCCACAAACAAAACAATGCATATGGTCAGCAGCTCCACAACACACAAACTGACTAGTACCTGTAATCAAAAGGAAAAGTAACAGTTGGGCTATGCCGGCCACCTGGTGACGGTGACTCATCACCCCAATAACGTTCACACTGCGCCTCCACTATCTCCATGGAGGGAAGGACAATAGCACACGTAGACAGAATCATTATTTCACAATTCAGATAGACAGAGTTTGGATAGTTGGAGTTCTACTGTACTAATGACAATTATGTTATTAATACTAATAATTCAATATTTTTACTACAATTACAAATGAACACTATTTGTCTTTATCATAGTCTGAGATGGAGACACATACAATTTAGTACTATGGAAATATATCCAGTTTCTCTCTACATTCTGTACAAAATCAGCCACCCTGTCGGGTCCACAATATTTTGCTGCCAGCAGAACAAAGCAAATAATTTATATTTCACTGATTACTCTCTGTCTTCTTGTGTATCCCATTACAGAGCCATGTGACTCTAAAGCATTCAGGCTAAGTTCACATTTCCTAGAATCGTACACATTTCTTACTCATCTCAGCTGCAGTTACACATTGCTTTTTCCACGACAGCATCAGCTACAAAATTTAAGGTATCAAAGTCTTCATTTACTCTAATATGTCATAAATAGTTTTACCTCTACAAAGCTTGCCTAGAAGTCCTTGCTGTATGTTCAACTGAGGGATATTCACATAGGACTTGATCAGGTGTGCTGATTTCACTAGTCACTGCTGGTCGTTGCCCTTTTACCAGTTCTATTCACATATGCAGATACGGTCCACATCCAGGTAAAGGAGTAATTCCCTAATTGGGTTAAAATGAGTCATCTGAAGCCTTCCAGTTGCATCAGGAAGTAATTGGAACATTCTCCTTCCTGTGTCTGATGATATCTGTTGCCATTCTGCAAATATTAAATTCTTTATTCCTACTGGATTTATTGCTGGTTCTCGGAGAATTCCACGTATGTTTTTATATTGCTTTTTCTTCAACCAATAGATGACAATCTATATTATTATCTGTAGGTTCAGAGGTCTTATGCCCAGTAACACAGTTATACTCTGATTGACTGTAATTTGTGATTGACAGATGGTAGTGGTGGGGAGAAGAACTGCTGACTTGTACACAACATACCACACACTCATGGGATTGACAGTTGTGTATGCACAAAAGAGAAACAAGTTGTTTACCGACTGACTGTTTGGCAACACTCGGCCAGTAAACAACTTGTTTCTTTTTTGTGTATGCGCAACTATCGATCCCCAGAGTGGATGGTATGTTGTGTACAAGCCAGCAACTCAGCTCTTATTTATACATAAGGGGGAGGGCAGAGGTGGGGGCCATTGCTTCTGTAGGTACAGCAATGTGTTAAGATGTTGTAATCACGTTACAGGCAGCTAACAGTAATAAGCTGAGTATTCAGTCACACACATGTAGCAAAGTAACAAATTTCCAAATAATTGGAGAAAATCGTAAAAGGTGAACACAACTGAATTCTTGGCAACACACTATGCTACTAATATATGTAGACTGGTTAAATATGAACCATGTTTGCTTTCATTATTACCTCCTTCATGCTTTGACAACATGATACCAATCTGTGACAATGTTCAGTTTGTACCATATTTTTGTCAATATTCCCACTTTTGCCAATGCACATTTCTTTCTTGTGTTTTGCCATATTAAGTTGAGCCCATATGAGTTTAACAGAATTGAAATGGTAGTAATATGAGGGTAGCTTGAGGACCCTTTGGCCATTTTTTTTTTTACCAGTTCGTCTATGACATATCTAGGTAAAAGTGGTTTATTCTGAGTCTATGAAATCCACTATTCACCCTTTCTACAGTTGTCTGGTATGGAAATGTTCTTTTGTTGTTTTCTGAAAGTTATTATCAGGGATAGTCAAATGGTAACTATTACTGAAGGTATGCCCAAATTTTGATGTCTTTTTGATGTCAGCAAGAGCTACAGAAAAATTGTGATTCCAATTCTGTAGGCCTTTAGCCAACACAAATTTTCATTGCATTCTAATACACTGATCAACTATTAAAACCAAGGAATAATGACTTGTATAAATTCTCAGCTTTTGTGGATATAGAAATAAAATAACAGAACAGTTTGTTACATTAATAAAAGCACTAGACAAACTAAACTAACAGTTATTAACTTTATCACTGCATTACTAGAACACAGGATCTTTTTCCAATGCTTTGCTTTCATGATAATGTGCCAGAGAGACAATTTAATTTCCTTTAATCTTGTCACAGTACACTGTAACTGTAATGCCAGCTTAGATTGTAGGTATAATTGATATGACGAAGTGCATAAGAAACAGAAACATGAATTTGACATGGTACATGGGGGCAACTTCGACTGAGGTGCATAGTGGTATATTGCGAGTATATAAATTATATTTTCTCCACAGTGAAGTGAGATATATGTCCCTCCTTCCACCCTTGAAAGCAATTCGGCTATGATGGACACATTTGGTATATAGTAACACTTGATCAAAAGTCCACTGAATGTAAAGTGACTATATTTTTCACTGCACACTCTCTGTATTAAATGCTGTACATTTCTTAATTTTAAAACATGTTAATAACTATGCCCATTGAATGCAAGCTATAATGTCAGGCTATAAGATGTGAAAGAATTAATGCTTTTAACCAAATAGTTTATTTATGATCGTGTAATGAAGATTGTGAATCTGACATTTTTCTTTTCAACATCTTTGTGCAGAAATTAAAACTTTACCAGACTAACCTCAGCAGCATATATATTTTTGCCTTATTTCCATAAAAATATTTTTACAAAGGTGCAATATGGAAAGCACTGCATATTGGGTACTCCTTCCCATCCCATCCCCTCCCTTGTGGCTGGCTACACCTGGCTTCCTTCCAAATCCAGCACGTCCATGCCACCTAGCAAGCAAGGCCTGTGCCTGCAGGACAGGCAACACACCAAGCACGTGAGCCCAAGAAACAGCAATCACCTCTACCACTCAACTCACTGAAATGTCAATCACAAAGTAATTTTAATCAGAGTACAGGAAATCCGAAGATGTGGTGCTGAAGGCTCTGCAATGTCACAGCAGAATTTTTCGCTGTACTTTTCTAACTGCTGTAGTAGATCTGAACAGTCATGACCTCTGTGCCCAAACGCTGGCAAACTAGGAAGGTCGCAGTTCGTAGTAATAGACGGCAAATCATCGAGTAAAACTGAAGTGATATCAGGTGTTCCCCAGGGAAGCGTCCTGGGACCTCTGCTGTTCCTGATCTATATAAATGACCTGGGTGACAATCTGAGCAGTTCTCTTAGGTTTTTCGCAGATGATGCTGTAATTTACCATCTAGTAAGGTCATCCGAAGACCAGTATCAGTTGTAAAGCGATTTAGAAAAGATTGCTGTATGGTGTGGCAGGTGGCAGTTGATGTTGAATAACGAAAAGTGTGAGGTGATCCATATGAGTTCCAAAAGAAATCCGTTGGAATTCGATTACTCGATAAATAGTACAATTCTCAAGGCAGTCAATTTAACTAAGTACCTGGATATTAAAATTACGAACAACTTCAGTTGGAAAGACCATATAGATAATATTGTGGGGAAGGCGAGCCAAAGATTGCATTTCATTGGCAGGACACTTAGAAGATGCAACAAGTCCACTAAAGACACAGCTTACACTACACTCGTTCGTCCTCTGTTAGAATATTGCTGCGTGGTGTGGGATCCTTACCAGGTGGGATTGATGGAGGACATCGAAAGGGTGCAAAAAAAGGGCAGCTCGTTTTGTATTATCACGTAATAGGGGAGAGAGTGTGGCAGATATGATACACGAGTTGGGATGGAAGTCATTAAAGCAAAGATGTTTTTCGTCACAGAGAGATCTATTTACGAAATTTCAGTCACCAACTTTCTCTTCCGAATGTGAAAATATTTTGTTGAGCCCAACCTTCATAGGTAAGAATGATCATCAAAATAAAATAAGAGAAATCAGAGCTCAAACAGAAAGGTTTAGGCGTTCGTTTTTCCCGTGCGCTGTTCGGGAGTGGAATGGTAGAGAGATAGTATGATTGTGGTTCGATGAACCCTCTGCCAAGCACTTAAATGTGAATTGCAGAGTAGTCATGTAGATGTAGATGTAGAATATAGATTCTTGGTACAGTCTAATTACACTCAGGGGCAAATGGAACCTACTCTGTCCCACATCATTTTATTCTTTATGAATTCTCTTTCCTTGCTACAATTCCTGCAGGGGCATTGAATGTTCTGTGTTTGTCCAAGTGTAAATCTAAATACTGGTTGAAGATATGCCTTTGAATCTCCTCCTGATTTATTTTAATCGATAGATCCCTGATAAGTCTTCCCTTAACCCTCTGTTACTTGTGCGAAAATTTGTGACATGGTCACGCGCGGATGACAGGTGTCATACACAATACAAGCAGTCTATTTATATACTTTGAACGGTCTTTATGACTAATTTTATGATTTTCTTATTAAATCTATATATAACACATTTAGTATTTGTACACAGTATAATATATTCCAACGTTTGAAACAGGTGTATGTAACAGTGCAACTACTTATCAAAGGAACATGAAAATGTTTATTTCAAAACAATGATCTAACTAATAAGCATATACAAATAGTAATTTAGTGACAAAGTCTAAATAAAATTGAAATAAAGAACACATATTTGACATCGACTTCAAATGTGATAGTAGCGAATTTACCTCCGAGATTTGATCTGGAGGACTGGTCTTGTGTAAATAGTGAAATTCGACAAACAAATAAAAAATTACAACATTTCTTCTCCAAGTTTAGAAATGTAAGACTTCTTGACGTCAACAGCTACAAAAACACTAGTTTCACAACGCATGGTCAACACGTAAATCTATCTGGTAAAAAGAGACTTGCATCAAACATGAACAAAGCTGTTGACGTAATAATTCGTGAAAATAGCTGTGAAAACAGATGGGCTACTGCCATAAATCCCAACATGCAGGGAAACTAGTGGAAAGGGCCAACTCCAACCGGATTTGGCCCAATACAAACAATCCAGAACAGGAGGAAATTCAAAGAGACAACCTAAAAATATCATTATGGCTCATGCACTTAAATATACAATATCTTAGAAATAAGCTCAATGTTCTGCAGACATTTGTAAATGATCATTCACCTCATGTAGCTGTGTTAACTGAGCATGGACTGAAATCTGAGGACATTATTTACTTTAAACTAGATGGCTATTTCCTAGGAAATAGCTACTGTAAACAGCATCATAAAGGTGGAGGTGTAGCAGTATTTGTTAAAGAGCAGCTCAAGTAAATAAATTAAACCATCTAGATCTGTATAATAATGAAGACTTGACTAAAGTAACGGGCATTGAACTCCGTATCAGAGGTTGCGGAAAGGGGAAGGTGAAACAGAAAATTATCGGGATTTATTGTCCGCCAAAATCAGAGGTAGGGCATTTCATAGATATTTTTACTAGAATAGTGGGACACTGTGACCCAAACGAGGTAACAATACTTGGTGACTTGAATATAGAGGCAACATCTTGCAATAACCATAACAGCAGGCTAATAGATACCCTTATTCCTATAATCTTATGAATGCAGTAAATTCAGATACAAGAGTAACTCAGCCTACTACTAGTAGAATAGAGTACATAACACTAAGTAAAGAGGTAAAAGATAGTATTAGATGCCGGAATGTGGAATTCCACTACTCAGACCACAAATGTCAATTTGTAGACTATGAACACACAAGCACCCAAGAAAGGACTCAGGTTGTAGAACATAAAAGAATACTAAAAGAGAAAACCATCAATGCTTTTAAAATTAAACTAGCATCTGAGGAATGGCAACAAGTTCTTCAGCAAAAAGGGTCCGAATACAAATGGGCTAAATTTTATGATATTATTTTACAATATCTTAATTTTTGCTGCCCAGTGAAAGAAATTAAGAAAGTAGTAACAACCAAAATGAAAAAAATACCAGACTGACTCTTCCAGCTTACATGATTAAACTCAGGCAAAATATCAAGGATCTAAGTGTGCTACATAAGTCAACTAAATTGCAAATATTTAAGAATCAGTACAATCAAGCTAAAAAACAATTCCAGGAACAGCTCTCAAATTTAAGAAAACAGATCACAGATAAGGAAATAGCTCAGTCAACAAATACAGGAAAGACTTCAAGGAATACAATAAACAGATATCACAGGCCACCCATAAGTTAGATGCTCAAATTGACAGAACCCAACATGAAGGAAACCTTATTAATGATCCAGATAAAATCTGCAATATATTTAATGAATATTTTATATCTTCAGCTGTGAATCCAGTTAATAACACAGGTCTGACTTGGATGGTAAAGCCTTACCCTAGGCCGGAAACTTGTCTTAGAATTTAAGGAAGTGAGTATGGAGGAAACAGGAAAAATAATAAATAACTTAAAGAATAAGACCTCATCTGGCTGGGATGGACTGAGTGGTATTATAATTAAAAAATGAAATAAGAAATTAGTTGGAATATTTACCTAGTAGTATCAGGGAGCACACATTTCCAAATGTATTGAAGAAAAGTACAGTTAAACCTGTGCATAAAAGAGGATCGAAAGAAGAGCTATCAAACATCAGGCCCATATCACTAATACCAATTTTTGGTAAAATATTTGAAATTGTTTTGTTGACACAACTAATTGATTATATCACAAAGAACAATTTACTAGCAGAAACACAGCATGGCTTCAGAAAGCATCACAGTACCATTATGGCAATTACTGAATTTCCCCACAAGATGTATGATGTCCTGGATGAGGGAATCCAGACAGCATGGATATTTCTAGACCTTGCTACAGCATTTGACTCAGTGAACCATGAGCTACTACTAAGCAAACTGGAAACTTACAATATAAATGCCACATCCATACAACTACTGATCACTTATGTAACCAATCTTAAGCAGTATACAAAGTTGAGTTATGAAGTTATTGGTCAGATCAAGCATTTCCAATCCAGCTATGAAACAGTAAAACTAGGTGTACCTCAGGGCTCCGTATTGGGACCATTCCTTTTCCTGATCTACATGAATGATTTAGAGGCACCTGTGTACTCCCAATTAGTAAGTTATGCATATGATACCTCATTTCGGTTCTTTTGCAGACAAATGACTTGACATTGGCTGCAACTGATGGCTTAAGTCAAGTAACTTCTTACTTCCATGATCAAGGTCTAAAAGTCAATATTAGCAAATCCCAGCTATTACCACTTAAACCTGTATTCTTAATATACAAGTGGGATCAAAAAAGTAGACACTGACAAATGTAAATTTTTAGGGATATACCTAGACGAAAATCTTAGATGGGTAGATCATATCAATTTTGTATGCAATAAAATCAGCAGTTCACTGCACTTAATTAGCAAACTATCAATATTAGTCTCTTAACAAACATTAAAAACTGTTTATTATGGGACAATATTTGCATATATTAATCATGGAATAGAGGTATGGGGATGTGCTGCTAATAGACACATGAACAGAATCCTAACACTGCAGAAAAGAGCAATCAGGACCATGCATTGACTAGGATACAGAGATTCATGTAGGGAAACCTTTGTACAACATAAATATCTAAGAGTATGTTCCTTGTATCTGTACAAATTAATAACATTCTTTGTGGACCATAAAAATAATGAAACTAAGTACTCTGATGTGCATACCCATAATACAAGACAAAAAGATTGCTTCTTCAGAAACAGAACTAAACTAAAGACAACAGATCATAGTCCTTGGATTAATGGCCAGAAATGGTTTAACAAACTGCCAAGTGCTATAAGATGCCACACAGGTAAAGTATTCAAAAGGGAATTAAAATCATTCTTAACTCTCAAATGTTTGTACTCACTGAATGAATACTGATATTAAAATGTAGCTACTCTTAAATTTAGGCCTAACTGCTGGCACTAAAACGTTAAAAACGATTTTCTTGCATTATGTGGAACATGCATTTCACCTCATTCAGGAGAAGAAATAAAACATGTATTAAGACAAATTACACCTGATGATGGACTCACAGGGTCCAAAATGCATCGTGTATATACGATATACAATTCTGAGGTGACTGTAATATATATCATTTTTGTAACAACATGCTGTAAATTCAAATACCTACTCTACGTAACAACGGTATGTTGCATTATGAAGTACTGTACCATACATTGCCACGTGCATCACCCGTAAGAGGCTTCTTGTATATGTGAATTACAAATTCCTACTGCTTGTACAAAAATTGTATAAAAATGCTATCAAATTCCTACTGCTTGTACAAAAATTGTATAAAAATGCTATGATGTTTGCAAAAGTCACCAGTTGGTGACTATATGCAAAAAAAGATAATAAATAAATAAATAAAAAAGACAACACAGTTTACACATACGTCTTTCAGATGATCTACACATGTCCAGTTGTTGCATCTTCTAGAAATTGTTTTATTTCGTGCCCTTCCACATATATAACACCTGCCACGTGATCCAGTTGATTTTTCTGGCTGTTCCACAATTTCTTGAGTGCCTAACAGTAATTTAGTCCTCCTCTGAATTTCACGTGGAAGGCTTTCAACAAGGGAACAGCTCTCTATTTGAGGCTTTATTAGTCCCCAGCTGATTTTTTCTAAAAAATCAACCCTTTTTACAACCTGATTTGGAGCCACGCAGTGGTATTCATATATGGAAAAAGAATTTATGGCTGCACTGTTCAAAATAATGTAAAACAGTACCATAGGCCACCTTCTTGTATTATGTGACACATTATTCTTCTGTCAAAGCTGATCTAAAAGGTCTATCCCACTTTTGACATGATACAGAAAGTATCACGAATGAAGTGACATGCACGAAAATGACGGAGAAAAGACAGTTTGCTGGCGCTAAAATGTTAAAAACAAAATGCATAGTGTATTTAATAAAACATGAAAGTTGTGACTGAAGGTGTTTTTTTTTTTAATTCATACCTCCAGTGTATTGAATACAGTCACATTTGAAGCTGCAAAATATGGATAAAATTAAAATGTAATCATTTCAGGTTTATTTTGTTCCCTTGTTGAACAATCTACAGTGTCATCGAAATGCATGTTTGACAACACCAACACTGTTCTATTTTTCTTTGGACGGTATGAGACCAATGTACAATCCTGTTGAAATCCAAAGATTGATTATTTTGGCTCCCTTTTTCTTTTTGGTAGAAATTCCTTCAGCACATCTCTCTTGTTTTTTCGTACTGTTCCGACGAATGTCAGTTTCTTCGCCTGAAGTTTCGTGACTAAAGACAAACTGGTGAACCAGTTATCACTAGTAATATTTCTGTTTGTACCTTGTACTGGTTTTACCATTCCAAGAACAATATCTTCAGCTGAAGTACTGGCATTTTATGGTCCCTCTGGTTGCTTACTGACATACGGTTCTAAATTCAAAGTTTAATCTGTTTTTACATCAACCAAAGCAAACACTTTTAAACCATACTTTGTAGGTTTGCTAGAAATATATTGCCTGAATCGGCAGTTTCCTCTAAATGTCAAAAGCTGTTCGTCAACAGTAAGATATTCACTAGGGGAAATATATGTTTGGCAATTGTTCATGAATACTTCAAGTACCTCTCTGATAGCAGCCACCTTGTCAATCTCTCTGCGAACACCTCTATCATGGATATTATCAAACCTCGGACATCTCAACAGAAACCTGAATCAAGTTCATTCCCTTTGAGTTATCCCATAATTTTGATATACTCTTCCTAGAACATCTCAAAGATCCACACAGATATATCAAACCAATGAAAGCTCTGATCTTTAGCATCCCTTTCCCTAGAGAAATTACCATGAACTTCATTGATGTATATATTAGTGCATGTTGTGATAATGCTTATTATGTTTTCATCTAAGAACAAATTCTGAATTTATTTTCTTTTTTTTTAATATAAGTTTGATTTTTTTGGTCTAGGCAAATGCGTAATTTTATTACGAGATCTGCTTCCAACATTGGTAGGATATTTATTTTTCCTCCATTTAGTTATTCCATCTTTCCCTAACATAATGCATCCTTTTGAGTTACTTCTTCCTGTGACTCATATTCATCATTTTCTGCCACTTCTTGTTCTGTTCCTGAATCACGACCGCTTTCATGAACGGAATCCTTAGTCTCTGAGTCAGTGTTATCACCGTGAGCATCTTCATCACAGCTCATTGAACCATCCCGGCCATACATTATTAGGATCTCTACTAAACTCTGTCTGAGGTTTTTTGCCTTTGATATCTCTTTCACAGTCCAAAAATAAAGAGAATAGTAAGTAACAAGGAAGGTAACAGCAATCAGTTTCAATACATCTAAATTTACGCACATGAAAGATCGATTGAATCTAGGAAAGTAATATAGATTTACTTTGTTCCAGATTGTGGCAGCAGAGCTAGCACAGATGACCAGTGTCCTACAGAATATAATAATATTTCATAAATAATGTATCGCTCGTAACTGAAAGCCAACGACTGGAGCTAACAGCTGGAGAGTTAACAGAAAGGTACTGAAAATAACGCTAACTCAATCCAGCCCTGTCAGACAGAATTGAGCAGGAAAGTCATGTGGATGATGAGTGTCATCCACATGAGCAACGGAGGGTTAAGTAACATATATGTTGATTTTTGGGGACCTATCATGAGTCACACCACTCATGCAAGATTCCAAGGAGTTGGCCACATTTATTTTGTAGCATATCTCAACTGTTAGCATGCACTAACACTAATAAAACATTAGCATAGGCGACAGCTTCTAATAATTCCTGATTGCTTTGTAATCTATCAAGTATGGTTCTAAGTGAATGTCGCAGAATTCGGGATAACAAACAGAGCCCAGACGCCACACTTTCATAACATGTTTCATAACTGTAGATGTGGAACTGGACAGCATCACATATTGGTCTTTACAGTAATCCAGTAAGCAATAGTATAACATTCTTGGGCATTCCTGTTTCCCTCGGTTATTTAATACCATTAGAATCCTATAGTGTTTTAATCTATTGAGTAGTACTTTTTCCAAAATCATACTGAGTATGTTCGTCAAATAGACCAATATGATTTGAGAAAGTGCCCTTCTTTTCATTGTCATCTGGGGAAGAACAGCTCAGTGGACTTCGTTTTTTCTCATCTGGCCTTCTGTCTGGAATGTGGGTAGAACAGTGAGGGACCTTATGTTTTTTATAATTTTATAGGGTGTGCCCCAGGGATATACCGCCAGGTTTTCAAGAATAAATCTCTTCCAGCTAGCTTGTCTGACAGACCTTACCTCAGATTTATACCTCTCTTTTAGTTATCTATACTGCATCAGTCTAAACTCTGTCCCACAAACTTCTTTGATTGCCTCTTCTTGTCTTTCAAACTTGTCTTCGACGTACAGTAAGTTCTGAGCTCCAATATATATGCTGCACTTAATCAACATGTTTTTTTTGGGGGCACAGCCTTTTCTGATGTTTCCTGAATAGCATTTGATAATTCAACAGTTTCTGTCAACAGTGTATACTAGCTCCATTTAGCACGGGGGAAACATACTCTGTGAGCAGGAGCATCCAATTTGCTTTCCCGAAATTTCTTACCATCTTAGTGAGACAATTCGATGTTGCTCTCTGAGCCTCGCTAGTGACGCACTATTTCATCAGATTATGATCACTAGTTGTCTCTCCTGAGGCAACCTCCCAGTGTTGAATGTATCTCCAAGCTGATGTTCTTATAAGTGTAACATCTATATTGCACCTTGATCCTACCCTGTTTAGGTAGGTAGGAGGGTGGCCAGGAAGATTACGCACATAAAACTGCAACTCCAGGATCGCTTCTTCCAATTCACTACATGTATTGCTTCAATGTGCCACAAAACAGATTTAGTGTTTGTGTTGATACTAATTACAACAAGCTTGCCATACAGCAGAACAAATGTGCTTTAAATTTTCGTTGTTTATGTATATTTCATCACTGCACTGGAAGTACATACTGACAATAATCCAACTCATATCCATGACTATGGCATGCTCATCACATAGTTGAGTGATTTTAATCTACTGTTGAGTACAGTTACTGCCACCACTGGGCATCGTCATTCTGTTATGACTTGCACTGCCATAGGCATGTTAAGAGATTCTTCCTTGTATTGAGTATGTGGTTCCTGCACACAGATTACATTGAATTTCTGCTTTTCCGACAGCTTATGTAATTCATATAGCAACATCTCACTGTGCATTGCATTCAACTGTGCTATTCGTAATGACTGAATGATGTGTAATAGGTATGAAAGTAACAATGTGGGCATGACTTTGTGCGATCAAACAGCACACTGTCATTACGAATTGCTTGTAAAATTGTTGTAAATCAAATTCTCCTTCTCTTCATTTGCATACTATTTTAATTAAGTCACTATGCTTATTTGCACATGTTGGAAGGTTCACTGCTGCTTATTTGCACATGTTGGAAGGTTCACTGATGCTTATTTGCACATGTTGGAAGGTTCACTGCTTTTAGCTGAATTCTGTCTACTAATTCGGAAAAAGAGTACATAATTAAATTTGCCAAGGGATGTCCCACATGCATTGTATGTCAAAGGCTGTGTTTAGAGTAACCAATTATAGTCGAGACAACCTGAGCATATCCTCATAGCTGTTATACAACTTTCGAGGGTCTACAGGTGTTTCCTACTTATGGAACAGAACACTATTATCGTATTGAGTACTAGCATCCTACATCTGCTTTCTGTAGACAGCAAAATGGTTGGTGCTTCAACCGAGTTGTCTGTCTGAGTGGCAACACTAAACATCTGTCTTTTGCTAAGCAAGCAAAAGGTCATTTTAAATTTTACAGCACACAATTCCTCTGTTAATTGTTTTGAAGGAGATTTATGCTTTCTAGGTTTCAGGGGAGTGATTTCAGTATCTGCTAGGTTATTCATAGGTTTGAAGTAGTGAGTTTTGCACTTATCCAAAATCTGCCCTTTCAATAGAATTTGGTAAGTGGAACAATCCCTCTTTTGAGATGCATTTTTCCTCACTTCTTGCAGGGTATACAAACTGCTGGACTCATTTTCCTGGGACTTATTCTTTCATAATCTTTTTCCCTACAATGCTCAAATTTTACCTTATCTGAATCACAGAACTTATACATGTGTTCATAATCAAAGCACTTGGGACATTTAGTTGGTATTGGATAATCTTCAACAGATACTGCCGAGAATCCAATGTAGGTACTGCCTCCATAGCTGTTCTACCAGTTTCCTTCTTATGGAAGGAGACACGTCTGCCACATGGGGTAACATGGCTTTTCCCCTAGGTCCTTTCTTAAATTTAAGAGTTAATTCCTTACTAAAATCTTCTCGACTATTTCTCTGTCAAGGATTTTTCTTGTAGATGTTTAAAAAAAACAAAAAAACAAAAAAAAAAAACGGGTGTTTCTTTTTTGGTGGCTCACAGTAGACCTGTTTTCAATTTCTCTCATTTGATTAATTTTTTGCCACCTACTACACTATTAAGATGTTCTTAGATGAACAAACGCTGTTTATTTTTAATTTCCCTTTCTCTGGATACACAACTTTTGAGAAATACTGTCTTGCCTTGCATACTCACTTGCTTTTTCTCTATTTTCCTTAACGGTCTGAGGTCACAAGATAATTGTTGTTGCCACTGAGGCATACATTTTTGAATTTTTTTCACATTCTCTACCCTGACAAGAAGCCTCTCTTGCACTGTAGCCCACCATGATAGGAGTTCTTTACATGATAGTGTCTTAGCTGTGGTTATCTTCCATCTGGCAATAAAGTTCCCATCCAGGATGTGGGAAAGCTCCTGGTACCTCGCCTCAATACTCATGTCATTTGACCCAGGGGCATGTGAACTGTCCCAATGCCCCAGCATCCTTGTCTTTAGAAGCCAGTCCAATTCAACACCCACAGTATCACAGCTATAATTCTTGAATCATTCCCATTTTGGGAATTTCTGATGCGTTGGCAGTTCACATTTCAGCTCTCTTTGGTGTTATTTGTAGCTGTACTGTAATGGCAGCTGTCTTGAACGAAGCCTATTCCTTTGTAAGACAGGTTCATCATGGTGACTGGGTAGTTCCTTATTCTCTTGTATATGATGGTCTCTATAAAAGTTGTCAAGAGTCAGTACTCACTTGTTTTATTGGAATGTGCTCTAAAATGCACCCACTAATTCTATTGCACATAAGTCTGTCCGAGAGCTTATACGTGCAACTAAGCAGTGAAATACGCTGAAAGTTCTGGGGCAGCTCTTGTGATTTGTTAGGTTTAAAATTGTCACAATGTTTGTTTTTTTCAGTTTCTTGTCTTCAAAATAATAGAGGAGAAGCAAGTCAGCCAGTGTTTGTCATTTTTCCCAAAATGGCACAAAAATTCTAGATGTTTATATTATCAGATCCTCAAGTCTTATCAGTTATAACCTCTGTTAAAGTTACCTATGTATCACTCAAACTGTGCATTAGAGGTAAGGACAATTAATAGTTGGGAAATGTAAACTACCATAGATATTATGTTCTCTTCAAGTATCAGCTGCTTAATATTGCATACTCATACCTTGACGGTCTCAATCACCATTATTCTGTTTTAATATCTTCATTTTCTTTGCATGATTCAGTCTTTATTAATCTCAGAGATCCGAGTACCGTAGCCCACTTGTTTTCTTTCCAAAGCATGACCACTTTTTTCCTCCTTCACTCCACTTCTGAAGCATTTCATTACTCCTCGATTACAAGAATGATACATTGCACAGCTACAGATTATTTAGTAACTACAAATTTTGTTTTTCCACTTTCTTTGTCCCCCCACCCCACATCACCTCCTTGAACTTGGATTGGACATCAGTGTGGTTTAGTAGCTAAAATATTCATTGAATGGTGTACTAATTGTTACAAAAAATTTTGGACCCTCATGATTTTAGATCATATGTTTCAGTTATTTTTTGTGACAAAACACAAATATTACATTTCATCATCTTGTTCTTATCTTCTTGTTGCCATTCTTCTCCCTGCAGCTACAAGCATAATCCAATAGAGATATCCATCTAGCCCCTTATTATATGTTGTATTTGCTGATTTATGTACATTGTATGGTGGTATTTGTCACAGCCACTTCCTTCATACTGATCTTCTGAAGATTTACTTGTGGCCAAAACAAAGCTCTTAATTTCCAATGGACAGGATTTGCTGGGGGCATACTGGGATAGTGTAGAGCACCCAGTGAAAGCTATCACTTGCTCATCAAAGGAAATCTCAACCAAGTACTACAGTACCAATCTGCATGAGAACAGGAAGTGAAGAGCCTTTTCCTCCAAATAGATTTCCAATTTACTAAAGGTATTTGTAGGATTCTTCCCACTGTGTTGACTGGGAAAGTTGTCCTGAATTCCTGTAGCAGCTGGTATTGTTACAGATGCTAACATTGAAATTTTCCTCTTCTGATGAAGATTTAAGGCTTTCTCACACTCAGCTAGCATTTGACAATTTGTCATCTTCACTGAAGTTTTCCACTTTGGATTCATCTAATAATGTTAAAATTTCCTCGATGTTAGTTTCCCATATTGTAACAATAATGTTTAAAGCCAAGGCAATATGATTTTTCCATAATCTACTCTGAAGCCTAACCTCCGACATCAATTAAAAACAGCATGTACCGGTGACATAGGCCCAATATCTACAATTGTGCATATGGAGTTACACCCATTATAGCTATGAATATACCGGGTGATCAAAAAGTCAGTATAAATTTGAAAACTGAATAAATCATGGAATAATGTAGATAGAGGGGTACAAATTGACACACATACTTGGAATGACATGGGGTTTTATTAGAACCAAAAAAATACAAACGTTAAAAAAATGCCCGACAGATGGTGCTTCATCTGATCAGAATAGCAATAATTAGCGTAACAAAGTAAGACAAAGCAAAGGTGATGTTCTATACAGGAAATGCACAATATGTCCACCATCATTTCTCAACAATAGCTGTAGTCAAGGAATAATGTTGTGAACAGCACTGTAAAGCATGTCCGGAGTTATGGTGAGGCATTGGCGTCGGATGTTGTCTTTCAGCGTCCCTAGAGATGTCAGTCGATCACGATACACTAGTGACTTCAGGTAACCCCAAAGCCAATAATCACACGGACTGAGCTCTGGGGACCTGGGAGGCCAAGCATGATGCAAGTGGCGGCTGAGCACATGATCATCACCAAATGAGATCTTTCACGTGTCCAGCAATACTTTTTTTTTTTTTTTTTTTTTTTTTTCTTTCTTTCTTTCTAATTAAACCCCATGTCATTCCAAGCATGTGTGTCAATTTTTACCTCTGTATCTACATTATTCCGTGGTTTATTAAGTTTTCAAATTTATACTGACTTTCTGATCACCCGGTATTTAAAATTTGTCAAATGAGTAATTTAAAAATCTCAACCTTGAAAATTTCCAAAGTTTATGACACGATATCTCATGTATCTAACAAGATATCGCTATTACTTTCTTGTGATATGGATCCATAGCTTCTATAATTTTTTTTTCTAAAATGGTAGCATCTTGCTTTCAGCTGGCAGTGTTTTATTTTACAATTGCAATTTCGGCATTAAACCATTTTCAAGCACCTACAATACATAAAACAACATAATAACTAGAGACTGGACTATATGCATAATAAAAACCTTAAAATACGTATGAAAAATGCTTAAAAAAGAAAGGAAAGTGTTAAAGTATGCAAGATCAAATAATAAAAAACATGATAGTTACTGTGTGCATTATATCTCAAAGTCAAACCTGTGCATATCAATTACGAGGAAGAGTGCCAACCATGCGAAAAATTGGTACATTTAGAATGATGATATCATTTTCTGAACACTTTCTGGTAGAAATTAGGACGGGGGCTTTTCTGGGATTATTTTATAAAAATTTGCAAAATAGACACATATACCACATTTCAAGAATTGTTTCTTCTTTGCTATTGTTGTCTGTAACAAGCGGATGCGATGCAAGTGAGTTGTAGTGAAACAATCGATATGTACATGTCCAACTTCGAGATATACCACATGCAGAGGGGCATGCTCAAAAGCTCCATAATATTTTATTAAAATAAAACAACATACAATCATGAATTTTTTTGAACAGCATTACCTTTTAATTAATACTATTAGACCAAAGCGTCTTTTACAATTTATTTTACATTTTTCTACTATTGTAAACTTAAACAGCCAAGTACTGCTCCAATTGTCGGTAGTGCAATTTTGTCTTCAGTCAACAAAAATATTTTTATAAGCAAAAAAGGACCGTTCTACATCAACTGAGATAACTGGGCAGTATTTCAATTTGGATGCTACCTTGGCAATTATTATTTCTGGTAAAAGTTCACCCATCCTATTAATAAAACTATCAATTTGGCACAAGGGTTCAAAGCCTGGGTTATTGTTTAAAATGTTTTCAAATTTTTCTTCAAGTTTTCTTGGGAATACCTCCAGCAATGAAGAGTTCACTAGAATAACTTTAGTTATTAACTGAATAAATTTATTCAACGCCAAACTTCAAGTTTCAGGCTTTTTAATACTTGCAGGTATGTGGGAAAAATTAGTTCTAATCACAGCAATGTCTTTTTTTAATACTACAATCATTAAAAGCTTCCTTGCACTGGCAAACTGTCCGCTCCCGGTAGCTGAGTGGTCAGCGCGACAGACTGTCAATCCTAAGGGCCCGGGTTCGATTCCCGGCTGGGTCGGAGATTTTCTCCGCTCAGGGACAGGGTGTTGTGTTGTCCTAATCATCATTTCATCTCCATCGATGCGCAAGTGGCCGAAGTGGCGTCAAATCGAAAGACTTGCACCAGGCGAGTGGTCTACCCGACAGGAGGCCCTCGTCACACGACATTTTCACTGGCAAACTGCCAAAGCCTCTGCACTATCGAAGTCGTTTACTACCCCTCTACTGGCCTGGAAACATTCATTGTAATACAACACAGCTTCGACCCACGTACCCCAACGAGTTACCACTGGTTCGGGAGGTATTGGCACCTTTGGTAGTTTTTCTTTGTAGGTCTTGATGCGAGCAGGAGCCTTTAGAAACACTTTCTTTCTGAATGAAATCAGTTTATTTACATTCACAAATGCAGAATGTACTTCTTCAGCAAGGTGGTGTAATCCATGAGCAAAGCACGTCACATGAATCAAATTGGGAAAAAATACTAGGAGAGCTTTTCCTGTTTTGATCAGATAAGGAGCAGCATCTGAAATAAACACAAACACCCTTTCATCTGCAGAAGATTCTGGAAATATTTTTCCAATACGCTCATTCACAAAACTGGCAACCGTAGAATGATTTACAAGTTCTTTGCAGGTCATGAAATACGAAGAAGAAGGCTCTTCTTTTAAAGCACCCACAATTAAATTTGCAACATAACGGCGACAAGTGTCTGTAGTTTTGTCAACTGAAATCCAGATGATGCTGTCCTTGAGTTCATTGCGTATTTCTTCCAGAAAGTTTACATAAATTGTTGGTATGTAATTTTTACACAATGTTGATTCACCTGATATACTTTGATTTAAGCAATATTTGTCCAGGAAGCCTCTGAGGATAGGGTTTGTAAGTTTGTGAAGAGGAATATTGCTTGCAGTGAATGCTTCATGTCGATCCATATTAAACTGACTTTTTTGTTTGCTGTTGTCAGAAGTTGTCGTTGTGGTCCTTTCTTCTGCTTTCCTGTGATATGAAGACTTGTCTTGATATGCTGGTCTATTTGAAACTTTTTTTTGCACGAAACGTTTTTCTCACAAATTCGACAATATAAAACGATTCTGTCATGTGTAATTGTTCGTGGATGATCAGCTATCCACGAAACGACGTTTTTTAGGCAGCATGGTGCACAACACGTTACACACTACATGTCAAAAACATGTTCAACTGTGTACAAGTAAACAGAAAGCTAAACTGAAGCAACGGACGTGCGACTAAAAGCTTGCATAGTTTAATTTAATTGTTGCCGACGCTTAAGAGTATGACAAGGGAGGGGATTAACTGGGGGCATGGGCGCAAGAGCACTGACGCTGTCTGCCTGTTCCTGTTCCTCTTCTGTAGCGATTTCGCTAGGCAGTGGCTCTTGGTTAGTGATTGCAAGCAGTTCTAGGTCATGGTCAATCTGTGAGACATCAAAGCTAGATCGAGCTAGAGACCGCCTATCTAATCTTTTAAAATATTGTAAACAGAGCAAAAATATGCATTGTCACTAGTTTTTAGTTAAAATATGTAATAACTGGTGAAAAGGAGCCAATAATGCGAACGCATATGCAACATGCAAATGCATGTAATCCGGTCTCTAGTGGCAACAATGTAAAGTAGCCAACAAAATTCTTCTGGGACTGCAGCTGCAACTTTTTTTTAAGTGTCTGTTTCACCAGTACGCGAGCTTCTTGAAATCGTATCTGTTTGCTGCACTCACCCTGGTGTTCTGCCCAGCTGGCTTAGTGTGTTGTCTTAGTCGGATATATCTTTCATGTTTTGTTGACTTTCATATACTTACAAAGATTTTGATGTATAGGTTTACATTAGGCAGAAATTACAACATAACATGCACATCAAAGAGCAACTAGTTAGCAATATTATAACAGAACAAAATTACCAAAGAGTTGTATATACTAAAACATACAGCAATGGCTACAATGTGAATATGATTGACAAAAAGTATACTATAAAATTATATAGCAAAAGTGCCAATATAGATAAGGAAATAACACAATCACGAGAAGTGGAACCAGGAAAAATGAAATACATTGCTTTACCGTATTACTGTTCCATATTTTTGTAAAAATACTGTATGAATCAGGTTTCACATGACAGTCAGACACACTAGCCACAAAACCAAACCATTTACACTATAAAGATTTATAAAATCAAATAGGGTTAATGTGAATATTGCTAAGTGCGACAAATGGATAAATGTTTGTTCACCAGGTTCAGAGCTCACATAAACATAAGCCAGAATTATAAATCTTCATTTAATGCACTTCTATGAAACTGCAGTCATAAAACCAGCAGGATTGGGAATCTTTAATGGTGTAATTACATAAGGCAAAAAAGGTTGATTAATGGAAATACTACAAGAAACTGCAGTTTATAGTGCCTTCAAAGAACAACCACACCATATACTGAATGAACCAACAGACATCAAAGAGCAACTAGTTAGCAATATTATAACAGAACAAAATTACTAAAGAGTTGTATACAGTAAAACATACATATGATTGCCCGCAACATTTATTCTAATGTATTAAGTGCACACTTTTAGGTATGTGATACACACAATCCACTGAAAACTGCAGAATATAAAACGGAATATTGACTAATATTGCTGACTAGTTGTTCTTCAACATCTTTGGTATCTCTGCTTAATGTAAACCTATACGTCAAAATCTTAGAAGTAAATGAATGTTAAACAACAAAACTGGCTGTACATACTGTTAATCCCACTTTACATTGTTGTCACTAAGTTGTATCATGTTTTGAAGATGTTTGAAAATGGTTTAATGCTGAAATTGCAATTCTAAATAAAATACTAACAGCTGAAAAAGCATGACTATGTTGTATCTATATAAAACAGAACAAAATTACCAGAGTTGTACATACTAAAACATACAGCAACAAACAATGGCTACAACGCGAATGAGTAAATAAAACACAACCACACAACTGTGAGTGGTAGGTCCGGAAGATCTAAGTAAAATTAAATTAGCTTTCAAAAAGAAAATATTTCGTTTCCTCAAAGCCAGGTACATGTTACAAATTAAATCAAGCAACTCACATAACATACATTAATATAATTACACATTATCAGAGAAACTCAAGGAAAATTATGTGTTTTCAGACAATGATTCAAATTAAAAAGTAACAGACCATATGCAGAAACACATATGCTAAATGACTATAATGAGCAATTCATCAGAGATGTGTAAGAACACTTCATGAAAAACAAATATTTTGTACAATAACAAACTCAACATTTAAATAATGATGTAGGTAATAAACACATACAGTGACTAGAAAATGTGATATGTTAAAATTAACATGCAAACTGCATGCACTCCATTTTCTCTGCGGTAACAGCACAGCTTTACCACATTTTTCTTGATATAATTCCACAAAGTTAATGGGTTCTAAATAAACATACTGAACATAATGTCATACTCTTCACAAAGTAATCCATAACTGAACTGCACGATAAATTACTGCAACTTTAAAATGGGTGGACAGAAGTAAAAACATCAGTCATTTTTTAAATTTAAGATGACGCTTTCAAATCGGGGTTGAAACAACCAGACGTTCTGCACATTTACGAAAAGCTGAACTTCCCAAATATTAGTCAGCATCATCAAACTGTCCTGTTTCTGCAGTTACACCATGCAAAGGTCTTCGTTTTCCTATTGTAGGAGGATGAAGGTCTTTCGGACAGAAATTATCAAGCTGGTTGCTAAATACTTCTTTCATGTGAAGCACAGGCTGTGGGGGTGGTGGTACGCTTGGAGTGATCGCTGAAAATGAAAAAGATATACAAAAAATTATACTACTAAAACTTTAGTAATCTTTTGTATGAATTGGGACTTAGGTTTTCACTTTTAATTGTATCTATTGGTAGTACTGCAATTTTACCTCCTAGCCATTACGTCTCCTGTAATACCCAAGGCAAAATTGGCCAACTGACCCTCAACATAAATATAACTACTGTGAATAAGTAGATGAATGGGTCAAATATTGTACACCTATACAATTGGTGATTCGTCAGTGGAATTAGCCACAACCATCAAGTATCTAAAAGTATCTGTCAGAAGTGATACAAAATGAATAGATTACATAAATCTAGTTGTGGGAAGGTAGTAGGAAGAGTAAAATATACGGGAAGATTCCTACAAAAATTAATTCATGCTGAACTGACATATTAGGAAACCCTCTTTCTAATTCTTGAATATTGTTTGATAGTTTGGAACCACTACCTACTTAGATTAATGCATGAGATGAGGAGATTCAATGAAGACCCATGCACTTTGTCACAGTTTTCATTTAATCTGGTTGAAATGCGTCACAAAATTTAACAAAGTGCTCAACAAATTATAGCATGAGGTGCAGGGGTAATGTTTCTCATTCATAGCCTTACACCAAAATTAAACAAACACATTGCTTAATAGTACAGCAATAAAATTAGAAAGTTTAGGCTTGTATCGAAGGGCACTAACAATCTTTCTTCCCACTCACCATGGTACATTATGTATCCTCTCTAACTTAATGCCATATGGTAGATCACAGATGCAGTCATGATATCCACAATTTGTGTTTAATTGGGGTGTATATGAGGACAAGGAGGAAAAAAAATTCCCGGGTTTTTCCCGGGCGACAATACAATTTTTCCTGAGTGAAAATACACTTTTCCGTATTAAGTGCCAGTATACTTTTCCTCGGATCTGTAAAACTTATCAATCCTTTGAATGGCACAGGTTTTACACACTTGCGATGCACTTTTGTCGGCCAATCATAGTTCACATCATGTGGTCTTGCAAGCCAATGACAGCAGGTCATCACAGAACATGTGATGTAGTCAGCCAACAACTTCACTGCTAAGTTGTGTGAACAAGCAAATAGGAAAAGATCATGGATTAAAGTAATATACATATACTATAGCTACAAGAAAAGCTAAGCTTTCACATATAATATTGGCCTTTTTTGTGTGTTTTACCTTTTAGTATAAGTTAAAACACAAATGTGCCAGCAAAATATAAAATAATGACAAAAGTGGCAGGTCTTCTGGGCCTGAAGTTTTTCAAAATGGATGGTTCTCAAAGTGCTAAGTTTTGAATGAGAGTCAGATGCTCCACGATTTAAGAAATTTGTAACACATTCTTATGTGTAACATAAGTCATCTTGCATAAAAGCATATTTACTTTGAAAGTAAAGCTTCTCAAACCACCATCCACAATATTTTCCCATGGCCTGTTAGAAACAGGTTCGTTTGAGGCAGTTGCCAGAGAGTGGCACGAAACAGTTGTTGCTGCATATGCACAGCCAACGATGACATTATCTGCTCATAATGCACTTGATTGTATTTCTGTTTAGAATTTCATGTGTTCTGGGGCACCATGTCCAGCACTGCTGCGTGTTGTGCGGAGGGAACATATGGAGTTGGCAATTGTTTTACTATATCCCATCCATTCATTTAAAAACTAGACTCTACACCTCAAAGTACTCTAATATTTTGCTATGTTGCGATTAACATAGACTCTGTTTTATTCATACACTGCAATACTGTTATGTAAGAGGGTTGACTGAAAAGTAATGCCTCCACCTTTGTACCTCTTCAACAACTGGCAGCATTGGTATGCGGCATGTACTGGTTTGTTCCATAGCCTCTTCTTTACAGCTCTAGTTGGCGGGAAGCCCTAGCATTGAAAGGTTGTGTTGTTACAGTGTAAAGTATGGAACCCTGCAAAGATGGTCGGTCAATGCGATTTAAGCAATGTGCAGTCATTGAATTCTTGACAGCAGGTGGTGTCACCCCAAAGGAGATTCATCAGAGAATGAAAGCAGTTTATGGTGATAGTGTTGATGAAAGACATCATTATGCTTCTGATGAAGACGCTGAGAGAACTGTGATACTGTGGTTGTGGAAACAGTGTTGATTTCTTCCGTGCTGGCTTCAGAAAACTTGTTCATCGTTGGCAGAAATGTATCCAGCTGGCTGATGATTATGTGGAAAAGTGAATATTGGTAATTAAAGATCACCTTCAAAGGATTATCTCTGGGTTTGATTTATTAAAATATTCCCATCCAAATCCAATTAACGAAAGTGGAGGTATTAATTTTCATTCAACCCTTGTAGAATTTACTATCAGGTTTATATCCACACAACACTGCAAAAAGCTCGTAAGAAGGAATACAAATTTCTAGAGGGGGGAAAAAAACGGGGCAGGCAGACTAGTGTGTGTACATCAAAACTAAGGATAACAAGTATTTGATAACCTTTTCAAACTATATAAAAATTAACAAAGTTATCTGTGAAGCCAAGAAAATATATAACTTGCAGTTTCTATTTGACTTCAGGAGTAAATATAAAGCCTGAGGAGTTTCAATGATAAAACATGGTGTGCTGCCAGTCTATATTACTGACGAATGGCGTTCTGTAAATTTAAGGTGTAAACAACAGAAATTAAGAAATAACATCAAGCATGGAGGTGGTACAAGGCAAGTGTTGAAACATGTCTTGTGACCAAAAAACACCGTGTTTCATGGAAAACAGATTTTCAATACTACTGGCCAAATTTGCCTGCTTAGTCATCTTCCAGAGAACATTTACAAATGGTTGTACCTATATAGTATCTTACGTTATGACAACAAGAAATAAGAGATTAAAGAATACTCCAAGGTCATCGGAGTTTCGTAAACCATACTGAAATGCACAATTCGGCTCAACGTGCTCATTCATATGTCCAGATTCACAATGAAGTTATGCCCATACTTGGTATTAAGCTTTTAGGTGTGGTTTTTGGGATGCAAATTTTCTTGAAGTACCAGTACTGTATTATCTCGTGTTTGGTGCTTTATTATAGCATAATACCATATGTGCCAGGAGATGAAAACGTTCACTTGAAATTCAGTGGACGGTAAACCGGACCGACAGTGAGGAATGAAACACTTTGTTTTAAATAAATTGACTATCTGTGGAGAACATTAATGAAAGCCAAATTTCTTTACCAAACCGACAAAAATAACTTCAGTGTTCTGCAGGACGATTAATGCTCGGTTGCCAAAATATGTGGAAATAAAAGAAAATAAAAAAAAAAACAAAGTAATTATGTGAAAGTATTTAAATTCACCTGACAGGTCCAAGTCCCAGAAATCAGTTTTGTTTCCAATTGGCGTACAAGCTGTATACAAAGAGGAAACAGCAAAATTACCCCCCACGAAATCTGCTACTCACCATACAGCTGAGATGCTGAGTCGCAGATAAGCACAACAAAAAGACTGCCAGAAATTGAGTTTTTGGCTGACAAGCCTTCATCAAAAATAGATACCACCTGGTCCTACTTAACTCAACAAACTGCCTTCCTCTATGTTTACCTCTGCCTCAAAGATGGCTAAATCAGTGCCTGTGTCCATATCAAACCTACCAACCACCAGCAATGCCTCCACTTTGACTGCTGCCACCCATTCCACACCAAGTAGTGCCTTCCACACAGCCCAGCCGTCTGTGGCCAACACAGTGATGAGAGGTCCCTCTTAAAATATACCATAATTGACCTACCAACCTTGTACAAATCAGATCTCCTGTGCCTTATCTCTCCAGTCACCTACCATCTCCCAAAGTCCCACCATCTGGCCACAGAGGAGCATTCCCTCGTGACTCAGTACCACCTAGGACTGGAGCAACAAGCTGTTTGTCCGCATGAAGGGCCACCGAAAAAGTGTGCTCAAGAAACAGCTGGACCACACCATTGCTGAGCATGCTGCCCAACATGACATTCCTCATTTCAGTGACTGCTTTGTGGCCTGTGCCACATGGATCCTTCCCACCAACACCAGCTTTTCTGAATTACACAGGTGGGAACTCTCCCTGTAATATATCCTATGTTCCTGTAACCCTTATGGCCCCAACCTTCATTAGTCATTGTTCTTACCCACCAGCTCATTCCTTGCTCCCATTCCAGCACTACACACACACAGCCTTCTACTCCACCAATGCACATTCAGTTTTTTTTACTTCTCTCTCTCACTCCTCCCCTCTCCCCGCATCTCTGTCTAGCCTACCGACTGCAACTAGCTCCCCTACTCTCTCTGCCTCATCCCTCTATGCCCCCACAAGCAGGACTTTACCATCCCCCTTCCTGACCCAGCTTCCTCCTTAGCTCCACCACCCAGTTGCCTCTCCCATCATGCACTGCTGCTCGTGGTCTGGCTTCAGCAGGCAGAGACTGTGGTCATGTGTGTGAGAGCTGCTTTTGCGCCAGTGTATATGTCATGTCTATTTTCAAGGAACGCCTTGCTGGCTGAAAGCTCACTTTCTGACAGTCTTTTTGTTGTGCCTGTCTGCGACTCGGCATCTGTGCTATGTGGTGAGTAGTAACTATACTTTTAATGTTGTTACATTCCATCCTGGATTTTCCATCTCTCTCTCTCTCTCTCTCTCTCTCTCTCACACACACACACACACACACACACACACACACACACACACACACACACACACACACACGAGCCTGCTCTGTGCATGCATGAACCTGGCAGCTTGAGCACAGCAGAAAGATTTTTTGGGTAGCATCTGCCTGCTTGCTGCTACTGATGGTACAGCAAAGAATATTTAAAGCAGCCAAAGCAGGAGAAGGTATGTAACTTCAGCTCTGTGCATGCGCATGAGCCCGCTGGCAACTGCTCACATGCACCTAATGTAAGCAGTTGTGTCGTCAAGCTCATCAAAAGCAGTTTGTAGCTATGAAGCACTGCATAGACTTCATTTTAAAACCTTGGACACGTTTTGCTGACAGCAGAGGCTTCTGAGTTTTGTTGTTGTAAATGGTGCATTTTCTTGGTAATTAAATTTTTATTTTTCTGTTATTCTCTTGTTTGTTTTATTGCTGCAGTATTATTCTACATTAGTGGGCCAAAGTAAAATTCTTTGCTAGTGCATCATTCCTTACCAGTCAAAACCACAAAAATTTAACGGAAAACTTAAACAATGAAAAATTCCTGGAATTCTAAACAATTTCCTGGCTTTTTCCAGTTTTCTCTTGTATGAAAAAATTCCTAGGTTTTTTTCTGGATTTCCCGGGATGTATACACCCTATTAATGCATGATGATTCCACAAATAATTTTTGAGCCATTCAAATAAGCTAGTTATAATTGTCTGCACTATGGTGATTTCCTGGTTGTACTTATCGAATGCGATGTGTTGAAACTGTTCAACACTAACCTAATAATCTGTTACTGTCAGGTTCCTTCTGTTTGTTAGACAGACATTATCTTGGATTTATCTACATTTAAAGAGAGCTGTCATTCATTAGATGAAGTGGAAATTTTATCCAAGCCGTTTTTCATTTCATAATGGTTTTCCAACAATACTCTCCACAAAACAATGATTTCTGAGGGACTATATATCAATTACATTTTCACACAATTTCCTTTCGATGCCATTTTTACAAATTTTAAATAATATTTTTATTGGTGGTTTAGTAACAAAATGAGTTTAATGTTGCTGTCTAATTAAAAATAAATAAATAAATAAATAACTCATTCACTTTTTTCACAGATAATTACAAGAACACAATGCCAAATCTAACAATAGGTCAAAAAGATGGAGATGGGTGGAAGTTGTAAACAACTGATTTAACCTGAGAACAGTAGTCTACATTTCTCTAAAGCAAAATTCTTGAAAGTTCATAGAAAATGTTAACTATACAGCTATCGGCATAACACAATTTATCCCTAGAATCCTGTTTACCTTATTTATTTCTTTAATTACAGATTCTCATATCTGCAAGGCCCACAATATCAACCTCTGTTTCATAATTTTGTTCTCCACCTCACAGAATTGCACTACCTTGCCACTGATAACTAGACTCCCAAACGAAATTGCTTATCTGAAACTATAAAACTGTCAAGTCACCCATCACTGGTACCAATGCTTTTGTTCTTCTTGGCCTCTAGGAAGACACTGGTCTCAGTTATCATGGATACCAACAGATGTTAATTTTCACTGTTTTTGCAGCAATGGATGTTTTTGTAGCAATTTCATCACACTGCAAATGTCACTGGTTTGTGCCGGGCTCATTTGCAGCTTCCCTGGTTGAAATTGAGGCTTTATAACTTTTTTGCATGAGCATTTCACCATCATGTTACTCAAATAGTGTATGAAATTTGACAAAAACATGCCAGAACTGAATGAGCAAAAGGGTGCGCAATAATTAACATGTACCAGGTTCAGCTCTATCTGTTGCAGGTGGCTCTTGAAAAATCTATTCACAACAACATTCATTGTTTGAAGCTGTGAGCTCACACCACCAGCAATTATTACTATGTCCACATTATCCCTCTGATATCAGATTCTTAAATTCCTGGGTGAGGTGTCCCCTTAAAGAAACCAGTACCAGCATTTTCCTCCTGTTAAGCAAATAGCCTGAGCTTCTGATTCAAACTATATATAAATCTTTTTCACATCAGGTCATTAGCCACGTATCTCTTTTCTTAAAGTTTTTTACAGAGTTTCTCTTTCATGCAAAGAATCACGGGGCAGCTTCCTACTATCTGATAGAGTGTTATTCTAGCATTTTCAAAGGCAGTGCTTTTAATACAGACACTTTTGATACCATTCATGCTGTTTGTAACACATGAGATCCCACCAAAACAAACGAGTATCTTTCTTATCAGTGGTTTGCTTTTGGGTATGTTGCATAGTAGTAAGGTCATACTGAGAAAATCTGAATGATCATAGGTGTTGATCGGTGTTGTTCATATGACACATTTTATTCTAGGGGTGTGTTCACGGTGCACGCTGGGCCGGGCTGTGATATCAAACCCATTGCTTTGCACTGAGGCGTTCACACTGGCAGCCGGGCCATTGTGGCACAGTGAGAGCTGGGTCGTTCTGGCAACACCCAGAACTTTTTTTCAGAACTACACATAGCAGACATTTTCCATCTGCTTTTATCACAAGTGTCACTGCATAAGATTTTTTGTTTTTCCTTTTTTCCTGTATTATAAAAGAAGTTCCTTCACATTTCATAATCAGTGAGGAAAAATTACAAGTTTTGTACTGTTACATGCAAAGTTACTTAGTCCACTTATTTTAATATACTTGTAGTAATAAGGAACTAAAGAGCTATATTTTTACACCTTTTCATTATTCTTCAAATTAAAGTGAAATGGAAACACCTTAGAGACAGCAACAGAGAAAAACTTGGCAAAATCAGGTCTGGTGATTCAGGAAATGACCATCTAACTGTAGTTCCACTTGGCCTTGGTTTCATCACAATTTCTTAAAAACTATCTTAATTCCAAGAGCTATGCAGTTCCTTGTCAGTGAAACAGAACCAGTGAGCCAATGGCATTATCTCAAGAATGAGCACTCATCAATCTATCTGCCCACAAGACAAAGAAGGTCATTCAGAATGAGACGCAGTCATTGGCTCCAGTCAAAGAACCTACTGCCTTTCTTTCTTGAGAGAAAGAAAGAAAATGAAACTAAAAAAGGACAAAACACCTTTGACGAAAGCAAAGCAAGGTATTCCAAAGATGATGATGCTAATTACTTCCTAATGTGTCTCTGGTCTTGAATGTTCTCCAGCACGTACTGAAATGTTTTATGATTCATTCTGTAATACGAACACAAGTTTTCTAGGATGTTTTTAGTTCTTTATGTGAAGCGAAAAACCCTCCTAAATGTTTGTTGCTATTCATGGGATGAGTCCATAACCTACAATTTCTTCTGTGCTTAAATACTTGATGAATCACTGCTCTGTCAAAATTATTGTTCTATGCAACAGCACACAGTAGCTGGCAGTGAAAAACTGATGGCTGCATTCTTCTTTCCGTTAAAATAGAAAAATCAAAATCTAAACTGCTCAGGGATGGAGATGAGATGTCATTATATTGTCATAAAACACACTCACAGACATACAAAAGTTAAAATTTCAAAATAGAATACCTTGTTCATTCATGAACTTTTATGTAGAAACAATATAAATATAATTCTATTTTTTTGGCCTCTGCTGTTTTACATCTCCAACAAGAAAGCAGTTAAGTAGAATGTCTCAAGCTTTTAGTGTATTCCACCAAAATCTCTTAGATTAATATATTATTCTCTTCTAGTTCCAAATAAGAAATGTACATTCCACTAACTGTAGGATGTTGACAACAAATAATTGCTAGCCTTTTATAAGGTCAAGTGTGGCCTATTGTAAAACCACAGCCATTGTAAATGGTCATTGCTGGGGTAAAAATTTGTATGTATTCGGAGTTTTCTAGACATGGATCACCCAAATAACTTGAGGGACCAATACTAGGCCTGCACTGGTTGGTAGTAATTAATTTTTTTCTATCCTGCGGTGTTTGACACTACGATAAATACACATGAACTCCATACGCTTGTGATCACAGCACTGCTGTCACTCAGTAATTCCCATTTACTTGCAGATGACAACAGATATCAGTGTCACTAACATTTCAAAAACTTTAGTACTTTTAGCTGTGTTTCACTCACAATAATGCATGTAACAGTAAGCTACCCACTATCAAACTTTTTCACAATAAAATTTGTAAATCAAATGCACATTTTTGATAAATAGCATAATTTAACAATTTCTGTTATGGATTACGAAATGATAAGTCATTTATTAAGAAGCTACACTACCAAGTGCACAAAAATCTGACTTTTTAAATCACATACTTTCTTCAAAATTGATTGAGAAACACATTATGGATCTAAAAACTCTGTTGAAATGAAAAATTAGCATTTTCTTTTTTGACAAGGAAAATAAAGCTTTTAAGGGAAAAATTAGTTCATAAAAGTCAAGCGTTTGTACAACATGAAAATTAGGAAACGGATTTTCCACCTTTTTCCAGTCCTGGCTCGGTGCATGTTTTGAACACTCTGGGCAGCGGCTTATAATGGCTAGGCATGGGCCAGTGCAGTAGATCCCATCACAGCCCATCCCACCACACAGTACGAACGCTGCCTAAGACTGATTACATAGTACTGAAAGGCATCAAACACCATGTGACGTTACAGAGCTAGAGTTGTGTTTTGTTAAAATGTACGCCATGTGCACTTCATCATCCTCACTTTGATTCTGTGCCACTTAATTCTGAAAATTCATTGTCTCCAATGGTTTCATTCTGATAAATTTTTAAGTAATGTAAAACTCTACACTGTGTTTCTCTTGCATAGTTCGCACAGCCTTGGGGATACATCTGATATCTGCTTTATTTATGGTCTTTACTTTGAGCCTAGTATTCAATTGCTGCAAGAAACAGCTGTGAACTCTTACATCCACATATCTCAATAAAGTTGTGGCTATGACTGACTGAGGATAAAGGGACAGAACTACAAGCAGTTCCTCCATCCTATATGTGTCAAGGCATGAAGAGTACTCAGAGGAGGATACAGAAGAAGAATCCTGCTGAACTCGATTGTAACTGAGAATCAATAAACCCAAGAGACAGAAGTGAGACAGGGGTAAGAGGGTGAAGGTAGGTGATTTGATCCCCCCTGAAAGCAGCTGGAGGCCCCTGGGACATGTTATGCGATGGGAGGTGCAGTCTCTGCATCTGACCAGTTTTTCCTCACCCTCCATTACCACAAGAAAGCTAGCAATGCAGACAAGTTGATAAAATCTCAGGAAAGAGAACAATGATGGTGAGGCAGTAAACTAATGACAGATGTGAAAGAATAAGAAGAATTAACAAGGCAGGAAGGGCAGGAGCCAGACCAGACTACTGAGCAAGGGCAGCCGTCGGCACCTGGGTCAGAGCAGGTGATGGGGCACCCCTCCAATCCCTTAACAACCCATGGAGGTCAATGTGCCCTACCTCACAAGAGCAGTACTAAGCACTTTCACAGGTAAAACCTAAAACCAGATCAGCTGCTGTGGTGTCTTCCACTAGCAACAGACGCAGTGTGTCAAAAAGTTTAAGATTTCACCCTAAGATGGCCAAAGGATGTGGATCACCGACAGTGGGTTGGATCCTTACATCATAGGATGTGGCTGTCAGCCAAGTATGCTCAATGCAAAGCCAACACAGAAGGGTAGATTCTCCGCAAGAAGCACTAGAGGAAGCCTGCGACATGGTCATGGTCCCCTTTACTGCTCGTAGTTAGTTTGGAAAAACCAGGGCACACCAATCCATGTTATTCATTTTCAACAATTGACAGTGTAGTGTTGACTGAACGTCCGGTTCCAGTACCTCCATCTCCAGAGTCAGCACTCTGGCACCTAACTCAACCGATAAGTTCATTCCCTGGGATCCCAATGTGACCTGGGGTCCAAAGATGACTGAACATACAGCTTGAAGGAGGGCAGATTGAAGATACTGGATAGTCACAATCAATGGGTACAGAGGATAGCCTGATGAGTGCTCAAGGAGCCGCCGCCAGTTAGGTATGTCACACCAGTGCACTAACGAACGTGACTGAGGGCTCCAGTGATGAGCACCAATTTTGCAATGAATACATCGCATCTGCTTGGTAGGGAGCATATGTCTATTGCACCTTGCATGTGTGTAGGCAAAATTGGTTTGTCCGTCAACTGAAGAGTTGTCAGTGTATACAACTTCTGAACCCAAAAATGCATCAAGGATGGCTAGGGGCACGTGGCAAAAAACCATTGGATCAACAGTCTTTCAGTCCAAAGGATACGCTAAAACAGATTCAAGGACGGGGTACACACCATGGTGGTCTAAGCAATTGCTCCCTGATAAGAGGTGTCAGTATGGGAAGTTGGAGTTGAGAGCAGAGACACTATGCAAATTGTGATCCTGACTTCAGATGGATGGAGGTGGAGATGTTGAGATGGGTACAGACAGCAATGTCTTCAGCACCCACACGAAAACAGTTTGAGACAAGTGTCAGAAAATGATTCAAAACAAGAGTGTGAAACAGCACTTAAACTAAAAGAACACAAGTCAGAAACAGTGTGTGTCCCCACACAGAAGAACGAAACAAAGTATCATGCCGATATTAAAAATTTAACGAAATGGAAGAAAGGGGAACAAGGAGTTAAAACACTATATCAGATGGATGATGCTGGCTGACTGCAAGAATAAAAAAGCAGGAGACAGCAACTCTGCAACACGCTAAAACCTCCAGTCTAAATGTTTAGGTCAGAGTCCACACACATCACAAAACATTAAAACTTTCCATCTCACTTGTCTCATCATCAACTAAAATAGAGCGCCGATCTCCACTGATATTTGCCTCTGCCCTTGCATCATGGTATAAAGTGCACTCCATTAAGATATGGAGTACAGTGTTTCGCACCCCACACGCACTGCAAAACGGGGGCTCCTCTCCTTGTAGTAAGAAGCCATGTGTAAGATAGAAGTGTCTGATGTGTAGACAAGTAAGAGTAACTTCAACCTGCCTGAGCAACTGGCAGGAGGAATGCCACAGCCAGATAGTTGACTTCACCAATTGCAGCTTACTGTTTGTCACTGCTAGCCATTCCTCACCTCACACCAGCATGCTTTGTAATGCAGAAATTACAGCTTGAAAGGGAATAGGACAATTTGCCACATATTGTCCTCTGCAGGCCTCCTTGGCAGCCCAATCGGCCTGTTCATTTCCCCATATCCCTGCATGCCTTGGCACTGAGCAGAATGACACCTGCTTTCCCTGTTGTTAGAGCAAGTATAGTTGGTCATATATCAGCTGGGCCAACTCCTCAGCTGGATACAGATTCTGTAAGATTCTAAGGCACTGAGGGCATCGGAGCAGATGAGGAACAATTTGCCTTGAATATGGTGCATCTGGTCCAGGCCCTTCTGGATCATGTGGAGTTCTGCTGAGAAAATGGTATACTCATCAGGAAGGCGAATCCTAGTGTAATGGTCAGGCAACATGAAAGAGCAGCCAAGGGAGTTCCCTTGTTTGGAGCCATCATGTACAGTCGTGGACAAAATGAGCGAGACTCCTCGCGTTTTCGTTATGCTGATCCGCACAGCTTTAAAGTCTGCTACACAGCATAATAGGCAAGGCGACGAAGTGCTACCAACATACTAGCACAGGCGTGAAATTGACAAACTATTCGAACTTTGTCAGACTGTTTGCAATCATGTGTATGCCTATATTAATGCTGATTAGGGTGTTAAATACAACACGTAAATATAAGATGTAAATGAAAGAAGAAACGCTAATTAGTATGAACTGTACTAATAAAAATGAATTTCAGCTTATTGAGATAACATAACTGTTTTAGTAAGACAAAGTACCCCAGACTGTTACGAATTAGCAAAATATTATGCGTATTCGGCTGTGAAATGGTCTGTGTCAACGTTCCGAGCAGTCATACTGGATTACCGTTGCTGACCTACCATGAAAGTGCACAAATTTAGCAATGCGTGAAGATTCATAACGAAATTCAGTTAAAAATCATTCAGTGCCACAAATATGTCAATTCAATCATTGAGAGAAGCGGAAAAAGTAATCAGTAAGAAGTGTGATATTCTTTAAGATCTTCATATTTACATCCACAGGGCGCTGATACAGAATAAAGGTAGCAATAAAACGTATTGGGGCGCGAGAATTTCTTAAAATTGCTTTACTGCTAGTCTATCTGCCTCCATCGAGATTAGAACCGTAAACAAACCAGAGCTCCCTTGCAGTAGCAAACACCTTTCACTACGCTAGCAGACAACGCAGGCAAACAGCCCTCTATTATTACCCCAGACTTGAATAAGCCGGCAATTTCGCAATGAAAATGGAAAAATGATCTGCAGTTTCTGTTGCATAGAGCTTTCTGGACTCAAAAACAAGAATTTTCTATCTTTATGTCACCGCTTATGTGTCAATCATTTGGGGTGATTATCGAAATAACAAAATACTGTCATTAGCCTGTAAATTTAGTAGGATAATTCTGCACCATCCCAGGAAATAAACAGCTACATAGCTGCCAAACGTATTCTACAATGTTTCGAATTCTTCATTAGACTCACCACAGCCAGAAAACATTCATTAGCCAAAGTGTTTCTTAAGCTACCTAGCAATGGGAATGATCGCACTTCTAAAACGCGATGGCATTAATACTGGGATCTGAATTACCACGTGTATACGCAAATGGGTTTTATTTGCATTCCTGTAAACGTGATTTGGATCAAAAGCATAGCTACGAGTAATATGCTGATGTATCGTCTGCAACTAGAACATTCCCAATAAAGAGTGGGGGGAATAATTTATGCTGCCCTCATCTTCAGTAACTGTCGTAGCTATTTTCATTATTAGGATTTCGTCACCTAAATCGGTAAAAATGGAACCCTACTAGTCTCACTTTCCTGACCGTCTATCCGTCTACTCAGCCCTTAAAACCCGTTTTGCTAATTCATAACGATCTGGGGTACTTTGTCTTACTAAAACAGTTATGTTATCTCGATAAGCTGAAATTCATTTTTATTAGCACAGTTCATACTAACTGGCGTTCTTCTTTCATTTATATCTTATATTTACGTGTTGTGTTCAACACACTAATCAGCATTAATATAGTCATACACATGACTGAAAACAGTCTGACAAATTTCGGATAGTTTGTCAATTTCACGCCTGTGCATAGTATGTTGGTAGCACTTCGTCGCCTTGCCTGTTATGCTGTGTAGCAGACATTAAAGCTGTGCTGATCAGTGTAACATAAAGGCGAGGCGTCTCGCTCGTTTTGTCCACGACTGTACACTACCGTGAGACCGTGATGTATATCTAAAATGTTAAAAAACAGAGATTGAAATGTAAAATCTGATGTATGATCTTTCTAAAAATTGGTCAAGCCTAAAATAAGTCTGGGGTTCTGGAGGAACCAAGGAGGAAATCTGCTCTAACCGTGATGTAAAACATGAAGACCAGCCACAAACATCTCTAGAAGGCAATCCTGTGCATGAATCCCATAGGGCCTAATTACCTGTTGCCGGTTACGAAAAAGCCTTTCCATTACAGGCCCAGCAACAGTATGGTGTGTGGGTGTGTATGGTGTGGATAGTGTTATATATGCCTGGTGTATCGTAAATAGCCGTCGCCTGATGTGAAGTGGTGATTCACCAGCCTCTGCACAGAGGCTTGGTACGCCACTTGTTCTGAATACCCCAGTGGCCAATTGAATCCCTTCATGGTGCACCACATCCAACATCTTTAAATAAGAGGGTCTCACAGACCCATACACTGTGCACCCACAATATAGCTGAGATCACACAAATGCCCTGTAAAACCACAGCAGATGAGTCCTGTCTGTTCCCCGTGTACTGTGGCTACAACATTTTAAAAGGCATAGTCTTAAGGGACCTTTTTTTTCAGATTCTTAAGATGTGGCAACCATGTAAGATTGTAGTCAAATATGAAGCCCAAAAACCTCACTGTGTCTTCGAAAGTAAGAACAGTATCCCTCATCCTCAGCTTGGGAAAGCTCAAAATGGAACGAGAATGGTTAAAAAGAACACACACAGATTTCTCGGTTGAAAACTTGAAACCACTCATCTGCGCCCATTCATCCAAATGTTGCAGAGTTAGTTGCAACTGATGTGTTGTTGTTGCAAGGCTTGAAGAACAGCAAGACACAGTGAAGTCATCCACAAAGAACACTGGAGAGGACTTTTCATTACTGATGTAATACTATTAATAGCTATGGCAAAGACAGTCACACTTAAAACACTACCTTGAAGGACAACGTTCTCCTGCTCAAAGTGATAAAACAGTGTGTCACTGACTTGGTATTTACAATACCGTTGCAAGAGAAAGGACCAGATAAAAATGGGAATACTTCCACAAAAACCTCATTCATGAAGCTGCTCGAGGATAAGATGCCTCCAGGTAGTACTGTAGGCCTTCTTGATGTCAAAAAATGTACCAAGAAGGTGATGCCGTCGTAGGAAAGCCTGTTGTATAGCTGCCTCCAGCAAGGCCAGGTTATCGTAGGTGGAGCAATACCTCCTGAACTCTCATTGGAAGCGACTAAGGAGTTGCCTGGATTCTAAGATACAGACACGGTGGCGGGTGACCATCTTCTCCAATGTCTTTCCCATGCAGATAGTGAGGGTAACACTACAGCAGCTGCTTGAGCATGTACAGTTTCTCCCAGGTTTCAAAAGATGAATTAAGATTGCCTCACCCCATGAGTCAGGAAAGTGACCCGACGCTCAAATGGCACTAAAAAGTGTGACGAAGATATCTTTGTTTTGCCTGGTGGGGTACCACAGCATACTATAATGGAGTCTTTCGTGACCAGCTGCAGACAATGGAGAATCCAGATCCCACATGGAAAATAGGCAATTGTAATCTTCATCAGAGGCAGATCGGAAGTCCAAACTGCACCTCTCAGCAACTGATCTATGGCACTGGAAACCTGGGACCTGACTGACTCTTGCAGATTGGTTTGGAGAGTGGCGTTCCCCATTACAGCAGTCATGTGGCACCTCCCTCCTCTCTCAGAAATTCTCCTGATGGCCTCCCATACAATGGAACTCTTCGTGGAACAATTAATGGTGTTCAGGAACTGTTGTCACGATCTCTTCTTGCTCTCCCGAATAACCCGGCGGCACTTTGCCCTTGTCACACGAACGGCTACTAGAGTCTCTGCAGTTGGCTGACACTTGAACCTATGCAGAGCCGCACACTTAGTCCTGCTAGCATAGCGGCATCCGTCACTCCACCGAGGGACAGGTGACTCTTCTGGTATTCTGTGGACTGGGGAATGGATGCTGCAGTGGCGCAGTGAACCATTTTGATAATATGATTCACCCATGCCTCGACATTGGCACAATGTTCAAACTGGGCCAACTGGCTATAAATTGTCCAGTCTGCTCTACCGAGCACCCATCGCGGCGACTTCCTTTTGGGTTCCACTCCACCTGGCAGGTGAATCCAGAATGGGAAGTGATCGCTTCTGTGCAAGTCATCAACCACTTCCCACTGAACAGTGTGAGCAAAAGCTGGAGAGCAAAATGAGAGATCAATGGCAGAGAACAACACAGCTGCTGTGCAGAAATGCATGCTCTGTCCCATATTTAGCAAGTACGCACATGACGACATGAGAAGCCTCTCAATTGCTCTACACCTGGGGCAGGAAGTTGCAGAGCCCCAAAGCACATTGTGTGCATTAAAATCACAACAGACGATGAAAGGGTGGGGGAATTGTGTAATAAGGTCAGTTAGAGCCTCTTCATCAAGCACATCATGTGGGGGCAAATAAAGGGAACATATTGTCAACGGATGACGCACGTGCATTGATATGGCAACTGCTTGTAAAGTCATTGTGAGTTAGAGGGGTGAGCAGTGATAATCAGTACTGATGAAAACACCTACACCTCCTCTAGCTCTCTCTCTCTATTCAGGTTGCCCTTTTTGTCGAGTACATAGCCTCGTAGCTCAGGGGTGTACGATTGATGGAAGTCAGTCTCCTGGAGACGCAAACTGAGATAAGAGACGGAGTTCCTCCACATGTGTCCTGAACCCTTCCAAGGTCCACCTGTAGTATGGCAGCCATTTCATCGATGTTGTTTTAATTTATCCCTGTCTTTTCATCACGGAGGTGAAGCACTTGTAGAGCAAGGGGGAGTGGAGGGGCTGCCTGGATCCAAGGCATCTAACTCCATGATATCCTCAACAGTCAGATGTGAAAGAATGTCTGATGGTGTGCGGGACAGCTTTTGACGGAACATCATGAACCTTTCCCTGCACCTGACCCTTTTAGGATGGGGGAAAGGGAGTGTTTAGAAGCACTCTGTTTGTCGTGTGAGCTGTTTTTTTTTTCTGTGGCAACTCCATGGATTGCTTTATCCTTACTCGCTTTGCCTAGGCATGTACACATGCAAGTACAGGTGCTGGTGGTGGATGGTTGTACACTGGACGTCATCTGTGTTGAAACATCAACCTTAGGAATAGGTTTCTGCACTACAGAAGCATAAGAAGTGGTAAAGACAGAATATTTCATCGCCTTATATATCTTTTTGGGCTTCTGCACAGGAGATCCACTTGGTGACTTTTAGTTTCTGAATTTTTCATTTCTCTGCAAAAACAGGGTAGCCTTGGCTCCAGACTTAGTGGCTCCCACAGCAATTAACGCAGGCTGCTGGAGGTGGACAGTCAGTCCCAGATCCATGGGCTGCCTTTCCACACTTCACACACATTGCTTCACCCCCATAACTCAGCACTGCGTGACCAAAATGGTGGAATTAAGTACATAAGGCCTAACCCTAAGTCGGAAGAAACCTGTCCATCCTTTATCTGTTGTTATAATTAAACTGATTTTGACTATCAGGAGGGCTATCCTCGCTCATTCGTTTGGAGGATGGAGTGTGAGTACTCTAAGACAGTATACTGTTCCTGCTGGGAGGAGGAGGAGGAGGAGAAGAAGAAGAAGATTGCAAGGATTCCATCTTGGTCCCAAAACCAGCTAGGGAAATATGGGTCCACTCAAACAGGGCCCTGTGTGCCTGAGTAAGCTTTATACAACTGAGGAGCAGCAGGTTCTCAAGAGGTTGCCAAGCCTATACTCAGCAAATGAATGCTGAGCTCCTAAGGCCAGATCCTGACTTCAGTCCTGGGAGTTTGTTGCAGGGGGAGGGGGGATTGGGCGTGGATCTCCATATCACGAAAAAGAACATGCTAATTTGGATGCTCAGGGGAGCAGCATATATATACTGCATAGTTGAGCAGCAGTTGTTGGCATTTAACCTGTAGTTGAGGGATGCCAGCCTCCACGAGTAGGCTGTTCACAGGGCTGGCCTGAAAGACACCTGTTGCAAGTGAGAACCCACAAAAGTCTATCAGGCCCAGCATCCATAATGCTGAAGGCACTTCGAAGACACATACCCCACATTACTACAATCAAGAAGAGTCAGGATCAGAGATTTGTAAAGCTGCAAAAGTACAGAGCAGTCTGCATCCCAACTTGTGGCAGTGCACAGTATTAAGGTATGACAAATATGTTTTCTTAAGTTGTCAAAGAAGGGAAATCCACATCAATTGGACACTGATGACCTGTCCTTAAAAGCAATAAGACTCCATCACACTGAGCAATTGCTCACTGAGGTAGAGTTCTAGTGTGGATGGACAATACGACGGCAAAAGTAATGCGTAATGTATGTCTTTGCTGCTGAAAACTGGAAGCCATGTGTGAGAGCCCTGGACTGAACCTTTTGTTTGTCTTTCTGTAGCCGGTGTTCAGCAATACCCATGATGGAGGAGCAACAGTAAATGCAAAAGTCATCAGTATATACGAAGGGTAACACTGCAGTCCTTACAGTTGCAGCTAGACCATTTACAGCCACTAAAAAAAGGGGCACACTCAATACAGAGCCCTCCAGGATCCTATTATCTTGAATATGGGGAGTACTGTGGGAAGCACCAACTTGAAGCAGAGAAGTCTGGTGGGTCAAGAAGCTCCCGGCAAAAAATGGGAGCAGGTGCTGGAGACCCCAATCTTGTAGGGTAAAGAGAATGTGATGATGCCTTTTGCTAGTTGAAGAAGACAGTGATAAGGTGTTGGACCCAGGTAAAAGCTGGCCAGGTACAATTGACAGCAGCAAAATGAGACTCAAGGTACCAACACAGCTGCCATTTCACCATATGTTCAAACAAGTTGCAAAGAAGATTAGTTAGACTAATTGGGCAAAAGGCGCCATCTGAAAGGAGCGTTTACACAGTTTCAGTACCAGGATGATCACCCACGCTCCACATACGTTTCAAAATGGTAAGGACAGGACACTGGCAATCCACCAATAGGTGCTTGAGCATTTGGCTGTGGATGCAGTCTGGTCCTGGAGCTGTGTCAGGGCAGTTATAAAACTTATTTTACATATCACAGCAACAAACGAATATAGTGAACAGTACTTTAGTACTCGTAAAGCTGGCACAACAAATTGAACCCTGACTGCATCGGTCACCTACTGGTGATTCAATAATTATAAATTTACTTCGAGTGAAAAGTGTGTATAGTACGGCTGTGAATACATACTACTCTTCATATACTTTATTTACAGACAAAGTTGTCTATTAGATTTAAGGGACAAAATTTAATTAATTTGTACATACTTTCTTACTATTTACAAGCAGAATAAATCTTCTATTTGAAAATGAGTCTCTTTCTGTGCTTGTAGTGAATGTCAAATTATTTTCCACATGCTGCATGAAATTAACTGTGTCACCTAAGAGCTTTTGGAAATGTTACTTTTGTGTTTTAGAGAGAGGGAGAGAGGGGTGGGGGAGAGGAGAGAGGGGGGGGGAGGGAGGAGAGAGAGAGAGAGAGAGAGAGAGAGAGAGAGAGAGAGAGAGAGAGAGAGAGAGAGAGGGGGAGGGGGAGGGGGGGGGGGAAAGCAAGACAGACTGAGGTATTTGAATTATGCAGTGCAGCGAGGTGAGGTGAAGTGAAACGTCACGATGACTGGTCATGCTCAGTTATTTGCATGTCCGGAGTCAAGATAGCAGACAGGGAGTGAGTATGTGATTGAGCAGTCATACAGGGCCAGGCAAGAGTGGCTCTGTCCCTCCTTCAGCAGGCGAGGCCTAACTGGTCTAACAGAGCTGCGCAATGCTCTAATCTGTACCATCAAACTGAATAAGAGTGTCAGCCACATACACTATGTGATCAAAAGTATCCGGACACCCCAAAACATACATTTTTCATATTAGGTGCATTGTGCTGCCACCTACTGCCAGGTACTCCATATCAGTGACCTCAGTTGTCATTAGACATAATGAGAGAGCAGAATGGGGCACTCCGCGGAACTCACGGACTTCAAATGTGGTCAGGTGATTGGGTGTCACTTGTGTCATACATCTGTATGTCATATTTCCACACTCCTAAACATCCCTAGGTCCACTGTTTCCGATGTGACAGTGAAGTGGAAACATGAAGGGACACATACAGCACAAAAGTGTACAGGCCGACCTCGTCTGTTGACTGACAGGGACTGTCGACAGTTGAAGATGGGGTAATGTGTAACTGGCAGACATCTATCCATACCATCACACAGGAATTCCAAACTGCATCAGGATCCACTGAAAGTACTACGACAGTTATGCAGGAGGTGAGAAAACTTGGATTTCACGTTCGAGTGGCTGCTCATAAGCCACACATCATGTCGGTGCAAGAAGCATAAACATTGGACGATTTAACAGTGGAAAAAAGTTGTGTGGAGTGACAAATCACAGTACACAATGTGGCGATCCGATGGCAGGGTGTGGGTATGGCCGGTGAATGTCATCTGCTAGCGTGTGTAGTGGTAACAGCAAAATTCGGAGGTGGTAGTGTTATGGTGTGGTCGTGTTTTTCATGGAAGGGCCTTGCACCCTTGTTCTTTTGCATGGCACTATCACAGCACAGGCCTACATTGACGTTTTAAGCGCATTCTTGCTTCCCACTGTTGAAGAACAATTCGTGGTTGGCGATTGCATCTTTCAACACGATTGAGCACCTGTTCATAATGCACGGCCCATGGTGGAGTGGTTACACAACAATAACACCCCTGTAATGGACTGGCCTGCACAGAGTCCTGAACTGAATCCTTTAGAACACCTCTGGGATGTTTTGGGACGCCCGACTTCAAGTCAGGTCTCACCGACCGACATCGATACCTCTCCTTAGTGCAGCATTCCATGAAAAATGGGCTGCAATTCCCCGAGAAACCTTCCAGCACTTGATTAAACGAATGCTGTGAGAGTGGAAGCTGTCATCAAGGCTAAGGGTGGGCCAACACCATACTGAATTCCTGCATTACCAATGGAGGGTGCCACGAACTTGTAACGCGTTTTCAGCCAGGTGTCTGGGTGCTTTTGATCACATAGTGTACCTCTTACAGAAATGATATTTGCTTGTGATACTATCTTTTAATGTCAATATTTTTATTGTCTGTATGGTTGATAAATATTTCTGCTATTAGAGCACAAAGAGGGCTTCCCATTCCTAGCCATGGGTCCAACTTGTAAATTTTGTTGCTGATAGATACGTAATTATGTGAGAGTTCTAAAGAAAATACACCTATAAGCTCTATTATTCCTGGTTTTCTCATTGTGTTATTTTCGACAGATTCTTTCTTATTATTTCCATTATTTCATCTACTGACATATTGCTGTACAGGTTTACAACGCCTAAGAATAAAATCTTAGACTGAAGTGGTACAGTCGGGTCATTCATACCATTAATAAGTTCATAATTATTCTTTATGGAATATGATTTTTCAAATGCGTACTTTTTAACACATACATCATTTAGATCTCTCATTAATTTGTAGGCTGGGCTATTAACTGAATTCACAAGAGGCCTGACTGATGTGGTGGTGTAACGAGTTTTTGGCTGTGCTCTCACTCTAGGGGCTGTGGGATTCACTACAGTAAGGGATCGTACTTCATTTTTACTGAAGAGGAACTTATTGTGGTTGAGCCATTTTCTTATTTTAGACTGGAACTTTGATGTGGTGTCAACCTGTACTTCAACTATATGGTTGTTTGCAAAGTCAAGTGTTTCAGTATGTAATCAACAATAAACCTAATAGCCTTGTGGAACCTTTATCAGATTTTACTGCCAGGGCATTATGGTTCTGCAGTTTGTTATTGCTAGATTTAAGTATATTTAGTTTGATATTATTTGTTTTTGTTGCCTTTGTGTAAGGAGCATTCAAATGAAGCCCGGTCACAAGTGTAAAGTAATGGTAACAATTTTATTAACTCAAAAATGTAGTTATACACAGTACACATACTCAAAAATAGTCACCAAAACTGTTGGCACGTTTATCCCATTGTGACACTAGCCGGTTGATTCCATGCTTGAAAAAGCTAGTAGGCTGCTGTTGGATCCAGGCCTGGACCCAGTCACACACACTTTGTCATCCATTGCAAATTAAGGTCCACAAACAGCGTGTTTTAGAGGTCCAACCACATGAAAGTCACATGGTGAAAGGTCGGGACTGTACGGTGGATGTTCCAGCGTTTCCCACTGAAACTGCTGCAGTGTCGTCTTCACTGCATTGGCCGAGTGTGGGTGCGCATTATCATGAAGGAGGATAATGCCATTGGACAACATGCCTCGGCGTTTCGACTTGATGGCTTATCTAAGGTTCTGTAAAGTGGCTTAGTAATGTTGGGAATTGACTGTGGTTCCTTGTTCCAGAAACTCGACAAGCAGTGGGCCCTTGTGGTTAAAAAAGAAGGACATCATGACCTTATCAGAACTGGTGTGCATAGCCTTTGATTTCTTTGGAGATGGTGAAGTCGCATGTTTCCTCTGCTTGCTCTGATGCTTGCTTTCCGGTTCAAAATGGTGACACCACATTTTGTCACCTGTGACAATACATAACAGAAAGTCGTATTCCTCCTCATGATAACGTTGCATCTGACTCAAAGACAGCACCATTTGAGTACTGCGCTGTTCGGCAGCCAGCCGGTGGGAAACACACTGTACACAGATTTCTCGAAAGTTCAAGTGTTGACGCGTTATGGTGTGGGCAGTGCCAATGCTAATACCCAGTAACTGATGGATCTCATCCACGGTGATTCTGCGGTTGTCCAAGACTAACGCATTCACTTCCACAACCATTTCCAGTGTAATGACACAAAAAGCCTGTCCAGCATGAGGATTGTCTTTGTGACTCGCGTCCCTCAAGGAACCGTTTGCACCATTCCACAACACTTGAATGACTCAGAGTATAATCACCGTACACAGCCTTCATATGTCGATACATTTCACAGCCTCCAACTTCCTCCACCTCCAAAAATTGAATCACTCCTCGATGTTCCTGCTCACTCACCTGCGTGTTCGCTAGTGGACGATAGCTTGTGTGACCACCTTCTCTTCATCGGAAACTACACTGGCGCTATGCAACATCAAATGGCGTGCACGTGTCAGTCTCTCTACCAATAGATGGTGCCATCATATCCACAGTTCCACAGTTACGTGGTGCCACCGTATGTGTAAGGTAAAGATAGACGCACTGACCAGGTTTCATTTGAATGAGTCTCATAGCTATGTGTTTTTGTGAAGTTTTATTAGCCTTGTGGCCCAGTACTCTTTGTTCAGTTTTCCAAAATCAGCAGCTACCTTTAGTGTATCAACTGCGAAAAATGAGGCTTCAGGATGCCAAATTTGTAAATGAATAATTATACAGAAAGTGTATCACACGAATTTTGCAACATTATAACTGATGTTAAACTATCTGCACCCACAAAGGCTGTGGTATCAATCATAATAAACAACGAGACATGGCTCCACACCACCAGTTGACATCACTGGAAATCAATTTCTGGCCAAACCAACCCCCCCCCCCCCCCCCCCCCCCCCTCCTACACCTACCCCTTACACAAATACCCCGACAGCCACTCCAGCAGTGAACACTACACAGTTTAATGTTAATCTGGTTTAAGAGAATTTATTTTTAATCAACAATGTTCTGTATGCATAAATGCCTGAAGATGGACAAAACTGGCTCAAAACACACTGCTTAGTGTTAATTTAAACATAAAACAAATAAAAGTGACTGGTAGTAGAAAAAACATATACAGGGTGCGGAAGAACCGACTAAGCAGTTTTAAAGAGCAATAAAAAGTAAATCTGGATGTATAGAGGAAAAAATGTTTTTATTTTCTAAATTAGTACAAAATACTATTTTACATCCATTTAGTTTTGAAAATAGTGTCCTCAAGACGGCGGCCATTAGCATCAATACATTGTTGTGGACAATCCTTGAAGTTTCGAGCACCTCTTGCGGGGTATGGCATTCTCTTCGTCAATAATCCGCTCTTTTAACTCTGGAAGGATGTGAGGGCAGCTTTTGAAAACCTTTTCCTTCAGATATCCCCAATAAAAGCAGTCACAAATGCTCAAATCGGGTGACCATGAAGGCCACGCGACATCACCCCTCGAAGAGACGAGGCGTCCCGGAAACATTTCTCTCAAAATTCTCAATCGAAATTTGAGATGTGTGAGCAGTAGCTCCACCCTGTTGGAACCACAAGTCTCCCAGTCCACGTTCTTCAACAATCTCATCCATTCTGGGTTGCAGAAAATTTTGCAACATTGAAACACAACACGTGGAATTCACTGCCACGGTCACTCCTTCCTTCTCAAAAAAGTAAGGGCCTACCACACCAAATAGTGATATGGCACACCACACTTGTCACTTTGGGAGAACGATGCGGTCTTTCAGGAATAATTCGAGGGTTATTTTCAGCCCAGTAGCGAAAGTTTTGCTTATTCATGCACACACTAACGTGAAAATATGCTTTGTCATTACTGAGGAAAGCTGCATTCACAGGGATGTGAGCAAGCATTTGCTCACACAGATTTTGACGGTTGGTGTAGTCTGCTGGGTGTAATTCTTGAGCAGTGATTATTGTGAAAGGATGGAACTTCAAATTGCATTGCTTAATCCTTCCAAAACTGTGGTCTGAAATACCCAATGCAACAGCATGTTGTCAAGCAGAATTGTTGTGGCGATAGTTAACTGCTGTTCTCACCCGCTGCACATTTTCTGGCATTCTGACACATCTGCATTGGCCATGTGTATCTATTCTTAGTGTGCTACCAGTTTCCTCCCACTGCTGCACCCACGACTGAATTGTGTTTGCATTAGGAATGGCACTGTTGCGTGGAATGTTGAAGTGTTGCCAAAAGCTCGTTTTGTAGCGATCACAGATCTGTTGTTTTAATAATAAACGCGAACGGCAAAACCATGATGTGCACCGATCCAGACTATGTTGGCTACTGAAATGGGGTCAACGACTGAACAAAGGCAGACCACGTGCAACTGCCTACCCCCACCACAGCCCTAGCAGTAACCTATAGAAACTAGTTAGCCGGTTCTGCCGCATCCTGTAATTATTCTGTACAGTCACAGCTCCCAAACATAGTCAGTACAGCCAAAATTCACAATGTCTCTGTTGTGTGTAATCTTTCTTCTTTCCACAAGCACCTTTTCCCACTGTCAAATTTATACATGCAACAGTGACCATTCTAGCATTAAAAAATATTTATGGTGCCAGTGCAAAACAACAGCAAAATGGTGAAAAACAAGCAACAGAAATGTATTTTGGGTTTCTAATATGTTTGGACTGAGATAATGGGAAGTACGTGAACCACACAGACTCGCCTTCAGGCTTGAAATGAACTTACCATGTGGATCAAAATAACCATCAGGATCATCAATTGAATCCCACTCCTCTTCCTCCTCATATTTTAAACAGTCACTGCAAAAATGTAGTATTTTAAAAAATTGGTACATGTTTCATGACAGCATAAAATATAACTTGGATATACTTCTACAATACTTTCAAATACACATATGTAAAAACTTTGAAAAAAATTAGTTAAATATAATTAAGAGCAAGCGCTCTGCCCTCAAATAACTACAGACACTAGACGAACAGAGAGGAAGCATGCATGGAAGGGGTAAGAGAACAGTGATAGCAATATAAAACAGTAACACACATTATAACACAAAACAAAGGGACTTACTATTAAAAGTTGAGGCAGGAAACTAAGCCATACAAACAAAATGTAAAAGAAACACAGTGAACAATAAAACTGGAAGGGTAAAGAAAGATAATGTAACTCAACAGTGAAGACTCTAAATTCACAATGGTTATTGATATACAGTTGACTGGTTGAAAACAGTATTTAGAAGCAAAGCCAAATGAATATATGTGTATATTAATGACTACTCACATCAACCAGAACACTACAGTGAAGAACACTAACACGAGTTTGATAGCTGGGCTACAATAATGTTCTTTGTGTCAATTCATATTCTGTATAAAAACTATAAAATGATCAATATATGTCGAGTGTATAAGGAATCTTGTACCTTTTAAAATAGTTCACTGTACAATTTGCACAGACAACTGAAAATAGATAGTACTCCTACGCACACATGAGGCTGCAAAAAAATGTAATACCAGTACACTCAGTTTGAGTAGCGCCTCTTAAATAGAACTTCCCTATACCAAACTTAAATGTCACTATACCAAGTTTAAAACAGGAAAGAAAGTATGGGGGTTTGGGGCAGATTACAAAACATATTGCAGCTAGAAAATTATCCCCTCCCCAACATAAACAATTTATTTAGATATTCCTACCTGTTTAAATCTGCACATGGAAATCTAGGGCCATTAGTTGGTGTATCTTTTGCTGAAAGAGAAAGAAAATATTTAACATTTAAAAGAACAACTCCACTTACAATGGGAAAAGACAAATATATGTTATCTATGTAAGTGAAAGGAATGAGCTTATCTGCACCACACAAGCGGAAGGGACAATTTGCTTAAGAGAAATTATTCTGCTACATTTTTATCGAGTAAATGATGTTTTATTTCATATCTTTATTCAAACTTCAGTAACATATCCTCTTTTCTTGTACAGTTTCAACAAGTCTATACAAACAATGACTTCTTTATATCCAGAAACCAATAATTTGAATGGGCAACATTGTGTGTCAGTTTAGCAGCATTTGAATAGTGATTTGATTTGGAGCAGTACTGCATGTGACACAAAACCAGTCTTCCATATCAATTCTTTTGTCAAATAAGCCAAGCTGTGAAAAGAAGAAGAGGATGCTATTGCAAATTATTTAAACAGTACAGAAACACCGATAACATGAAATATCTGTTCCACACTTTGTACTTTTGTGAAGTAGCACTGGGTATTTTCTGTTTCTGACATTTACATGAACTACTAAGTGACACAAAATTTATATATGCATGATAATGTCAATAAACAAGACAGAGAATGCAACAGCGTCAGATTGCAGTATCTTTGTTAATTTACTGGAACATAAAGAACTTGTCTGCTTATAGTTACCACAACACAGGATTTTTGTTACACTAACCAGATATATCTGCCATGGCATATCACATCAATCACATTGCTAAAGTGCATGGAGATGAAGCCGCAGTTGTTTTAAAACCAATAACAAATAAATAAAAGGCAACAAACACAGGTAACTGGTGAAAAAATAGTAAGAGAATAACCTTTATTCTTCATAACAAAATATTTAACAGATTATGTTGTCTGTCTCCAGCACTATGGAAGTAGTAGGTGTACTTGAACCTGTCATTTCAATATCTCATGAAGTCACTGGTAAGGAAATAAATGAAACACTTATTTTCATTGGGAGGATTCTGGGAAAGTGTGGTGCAATTGTTAAGAAAACAGTTCATATGAATCTAGTGTGATCAATCTCTGAGTATGGCTCCAATACTGGAGACCTTGTCAAGTAGGCCTAATATAAAGCAATGAAATTCCAAGGTGCACCACTCGTGATTCAATATAGCCACAAGAAAGTATGAAAGAGTTGCTCTGGGAACATTAGTGGGAACTGATGAGAGAAAGCTGCTGATTTTTCATGAAATTGTTGAGTAAATTAAGACAACTGGTGTTTGAGATAGACTGTGTAATAATCATGCTGCTTTAATCACATAAGCACCATGACAATGACACAGAAGAATCAGAATGTACACAGAAGGAGATGCAATATTTCCCCCTTGATACACAAATGAAATATGAAAGGGAACGGCCAATATCAGTGGGCAATACTTTCCATTGTGGGCAATACTTTCCATTAAGCAGTTTACAATGATTTATGAACCCCTTTTTACCAAATGTGATTATTTATTAATTATTAAAATGTACTTCTAGACTGTTTTCACTACACGATCTTCTAGTTACCAAATAAGAATTAAATTGTAGAAAAAATACTTTCCTTGTGAAAAGAGATTTCAATACACTATATTCTTAAAAGGAAAGGGGCAAAAAATAGTTGTGAAGATAAAGCAGTGAAGAGTTTCCATTCCCAAGTGTTACAGTGGACACATTCTTGGATTTACATCACTTTGTAATCCCCCCCTTCCTCCCCCTCGCCATTCACATGAAATATTACAGTAGGTTTGAAACAGTATCTATCATGCAGGATACAAATTGTAAGATAATGAATTTTGATAAACCACTTATGGCTAAAAAACTCACATAAGGTACTCACTTCAAGGCTAATTTATGGAATGCAAATGTTTCAAATTACTTTTTTCTAAAAAAACTTAACGTTGCTCATAATCAAAGTAAACAGGTGAAACCTAGTGTATTACATAACTAATGAAGGCTATTTTTAAAGAATCCAGATAGTTGCCAAGGTCACAAAAGCACAATGAATACGTTGTCAAGTACCATCACAAAATTATGGAAATATCAAAATCATATCCCACGTCATTCCATCATATTCAGTGGGTCAGTAAACAAGGTTCTCCACCAATTACAGCCCTTAAACTTCCCTTCCTCTACGTTGTTGTCCTTGGTGTGCCCCCTCTGCTTGATGTTAGATTTTGCCATATCTCTGTACTTCAATCTCAGTTTCCTCTTGATCTTTTATTTTTGAATTTCAAATTAACCAAATCTCATGGCATATAGCACAGAAACCATTCCAATGTTATTGACGAAGACCGTAGTGGTAGTGGTAGTAGCAGTGGCAGCAGCAGAGGAGGAGACTTCGGTACTGCAAAGTTAAAAGATGAGGCAACCATCCTTTCTGGGGATTAAATGTGGAGGGAACTAATGCCTCGTGGTGGAATGACAATTCCAAAGCCCAACAGACAAATCTTCAGAAGTGATAGGCCTATCGAGTCAGCTTCTTAACAAATGAAATTGCTTTCAAATCTAGACGAGGCCTCAGATGGAAAAATGATGGCGTCAATAAAAATTTAAATTTGTTGACTTATGCAAAAATAGAAATTCATTAAATCAATACTAATCAATATTATGGAAGAAACAATCCTGACAAATATTACCAAACAGCAAGAAAATAATTTGGTTATTACACCTACCTGAAAAGCTGTTTCTGTCAGTTGATTCACAAGCATCATCATCTAGCTCAATACTCCTGAAAATAGAAATTATTAAAATATTAATATATGTACAAACATAAAAATTGAAAGAATGCTGGTACAAAAGTAGTAAAAATACAAAACTAGGAACAGGAAGTAGATTTTTCTCCTTTTTATTTTTTCTGGATTTGATTTCACACTGATATCAGTCATCACACAAGAATCACTAACTAAGTAACCTTGAGTACAGAGGAAGGTGTAATTCCTAGGAAAGAAGGTAGGCAAGGGTTAAACATCCAATCAGTGATGAGGCAACCTGAGACAGAGTACTAGCTCAGATTGAACACGGCTGGGGATTATTACCATATTGTTTTTATGAACCTGAAGATGGAGACATGTTACACTCCTGCAGATCTATCACGAGATGCTAAGTTCTGACTTGCGTAAACTATAGGGGGGGGGGTTGTCGTTTGGGGGAAGAGACTAAACTGTGAGGTCATCGGTCTCATCGGATTAGGGAAGAACGGGGAAGGAAGTCGGCCGTGCCTTTTCAAAGGAACCATACTGGCATTTGCCTGGAGCGATTTAGGGAAATCACGGAAAACCTAAATCAGGATGGCCGGACGTTGGATTGAACCGTCGCCCTCCCGAATGCGAGTTCAGTGTGCTAACCACTGCGCCACCTCGCTCGGTTTGTGTAAACTGTCCTATTCAAAGTTATTAAATTTGTATGCAGAGCAAGTAGTAAATGAATCTACAGAGAGATTTGAAAAAAATACTCAAGTTCACGAAGATAAGATTAACACTCAGGCTTACAGATTATATAATTTTGTTTAAAGCTTCTGTCATCCATGTTTCACTTCTGTACAAGAGTAACAACAAACGAATACCTTCAGAAAAGACTTACTAACACTTTAAATTTATATTGAATGTTTGTAAATTTTTTTCTTTTTCAGAAATACTTTTCTTGCTTTAACCAGTCTGTACTTCATATTTTCTCTATCACAGCCATCATCAGTTTCTCTGCTGCCGGCATCAAAACTAATCTTTTACTTTTAGTGTCATTTCCTATCTAATTCCCTCACCATTTAATTAGGCAACACTAAATTAACATTGCTTTACTTTTGTTGATGTTCATCTTGTAACCTCTTTTCCAGACAATAACCACTGCTTTCAGCTGCTATTCCACGCCCTTTTCCTCTGACAGAATTACAGTGGCATCAGCAAACCTCAAAGTCTTAATATCTTGTCATTTAATCTTAGCCCCCTTTCCAAATTTCTCCTCAGTTTACTTTATTAACTGAAGAGCACAAACACTGACCACTACTGCTTTCTTTTCATGTACTTTGACTCCTATAACTGCAATGTCAGTTCTGTGTAAGTTGTAGACAATTTTTCATGCCCTTTATTTCATGCCCATTGCCTTCAGAATACCTAAGACTATTTCTGTTGACATGGTCAAAAACTTTCTGTACAAATGCTGTAGACACAGGTTTGCCTTTTCGCAGACTACCATCTAAGATAGATAGAAAAAAAAAAAAAAAAAAAAAAGTCCGCACTGCTTCATGTGTTCCTACATTTCAACAAAACTCAAACTCCCTGATGTTGGCTTCTACAAGTTTTTCGATTCTTTTGTACGTAATTTTCATCACTACTTTGAAATTATGACTAAGCTGATAATTTGGTAAATTCACAGGTCATCATGTGTGTTCTTTGAAATTAGGACTTGAGCTCTGAGGATATTCTGACAGTCCCATACATTTTGTACAGCAGGTAGAATGGTTGTGTCTTGACTGTTTCTACCAAGGTTTCCAATAATTCTGGGAGAATGTTAGCTACTTCAGGGGCCTGGTTTTGAGCTAGGTCTTTTAGTGCTCTCTCAAATTTCTCACTCTTCCTCTACTTCTGATCTCTCTACAGTAGTGTCTTCAAGTCAATTTCTCTTACCTAACCCTGAAACATATTTATCCACCATTCAGCTTCCCCTTCTTTGCTCAGTATTGGCTTGTCATTTGAGCTCTTGAGTTTTATACAGCTACTTCTCTAAAGTCTCTCTAATTTTTCTACAGGTATATATCTTTACACATCTACTTCTGAAGCACTGAATTGTACCCAAATCATTCCTGTTTAGATATTCTTCAGTTTCTGTCAATCTTGTTTTCTCTTGCACCTGCTTCATTTGTTGGGTTTTATATTTTCTCCTTTATCAATTAAATTCAATATCTGCTGTGTCGTAAAGAATTTCTATTGGGCAGTGTGTTATGCCTACTTGATCCTCTGCAGCTTTCACTATTTCCTCTCTCAAAACTACCCTTTTGTCTTCAATTGTATTTCTTTCCTCTGTTTCACATGATAGTTGCCTAATGTCCCTTTGGAACTCTCAACTCCTAATTCTTTCAATTTGTCCAGATCCCACCTCCCTGGTTTCCTACCTTACTCTAATTTATTGAGATTCAATGTGTTGTTCATTGCCTTTCTGTCCCTGTAAATGGTTTGCAGTTTCATATTTCGTTTCAAAATCTGTGTCTTAACATTATACACACTAACACCTCAACTCCAGGTCTCTTTAATGTATACAATATTTTTTCATGATTCTAAAACCTATTACTAGCTATGTCATGCTCTGTGCAAAATTTGACCAGATGGCTCTCCCTTTCACTCCCCCCCCCCCCCCCCTCCATACCACATCCTCTCACTGTTTTTCATTCTTTTTCTTTTCCCGTCATTGAATTTCTGTATGCGGACAACTGAACTTTCATCTTCCTATAACTATGTACTATTGTGGTGGGTGTTGGCTCTGTGTCCCCATTGTATAAGATAATGTGTTCACTATGTTGATCATAGCAGTTTACCATCATGTCTATTTTCTTATTCATTATTAAACCTGCCTATTCCTGCAATATCACTATTGGATTTAGTATTTTGAACCATGTACTCATCTGAAGACTGCACTACACAACTCCCATTATACTTAAGTTCAATCAATCTATTTTCCTTTTTAAATTCTATAACCTACCTACCTCTAAGGGACGTAACATCTAACATCCCACATTCCAATCTGTAGAGTGCTTTGTTTTTCTTGATGATGACATCATCCTGAATGGTCCCCACATAAAGATCCAAATGAGGGACTATTAACTCCAGAACATTTTACCTAGGATGATACTATCACTATCAAGCCATACAGCAGAGCTGCACACCTTCAGGAAACATAGAGGATGTAGTTTCTCCTTGTTTTCAGCCACCTGAACAACTAAAGTAATGATGCCATGTTGGCTAATGTTACAAAGCCAGACTGGTCAATTATTCAGATTGTTGTCCCTCAAACTACTGAAACTGCTTCTGTACCTCTTCAGAAAACACAGGTTACTCTGGTTTCTCCATAAACACATCTATTATGGTTGCATCTACAGAACAGTTATCTGTACTGTTGATACATAGTAACCTCTGCACATCATCAAGGTCCACAGTTTGTGGAGGAGTAAAAGATGAATATAAAATCAGTGTGGTAATAATGAACTTGCCTCAGAAAGAGCAACATATTAATAAGTATGAATGTTTTAGGAAGTCTTCTCTAAATCATTTGTTTAGACTGTCGTTCTTTCTTTGAAAATTATTGCACTACAGGTCTTTCAATGGTGATCAATAACTGTGCAATTGAAAATAAAGTTGAATTACAGGCAAAAAAACCACTGGACAGAGCGAATACCTCTATTCTGCATAGAATCAAAAGAAAAAAAATCATTAGCAAACACTTTAAACTGATATCAAGGCAGAATGCCCTGCCTGTCTTCAAGGAACAAAGTTCCAGTACTATTAATACATTTAAAAGCAGTGTGGACTGTTCCTAGATTTTTGAACTGTTAGTTCCTTCCTCAGTGAAGAAAGAACACACACAGAGAGAGAGATTCAACCTAATCCAATTCAATGCTGATTACATGAAAGAACTGGAGCCCTGTCTAGCAATAACTCTCCAAGCAATGGGAAGTCTAGTGTTGCATGAAGAAAGCAGTAGCTATTCTTTTTTTTTTCTCTCCAGAAGGCAAAAGGACAGATTCATGAAATTAAAAGTCAACATAACTTTTATCAGTTTGGTGTAGAATTGCTAAGTGCATTCTGCTTGTGTATTACCCTTTTTTAGAGACATAAAAAACATTTTAAGAGAATCAACATGGGTTACGCAAATGATCTTGTGTACTTCAACTCATTCTGTTCATTCGTTAGCCAATACTGTAGAGCATTACTCATGCTGATACTACGTGCCTTGAATTCAAGAAAGCAACCTAGCAACAAACTACAGGCTTATGCCAGATATGACCAGGTACGTGATTGGGCTGAAGACACGTTACCAAAAAGACACACACACACACACACACACACACACACACACACACACACACACACACACGCTCCACAATCCAATGTGTGGTGCATGGAAGAGGGTACCTCATACCACTACTAGTAATATCCTTTCCTGTTCCAATCGCAAATAAAGTGAAGGAAAAACAACTCTCTATACACTTCCGTATGAGCCCTAATTTCTCTTATCTTAACTTTTGTGGTTCTTCCACGACATGTACGTTGCTGGCTGTAGAATTGTTCAGCTGCTAGCTTCATATGCTGGTTTTATAGTTTTCTCAATAGTGTTCCTCAAAAAGAACACAGCCTTCCCTCCAAGGATTTAACTTCATGAAGCGTCTCTGTAATACTTGCACATTAATCAAACTTACGTGTAACAAATCTAGCAAACTGCTTCCAAATTGTTTTGATATCTTCCTTTAATCTGAGCTGATGGGGATCCTAAACACTCGAGCATTACTCAAGAATGTGTCGCACTAGTGTTCTACAGTCTCCTTTACAGGTACCCCCACTCTTTCCTACAATTCTGCAAATAAACCAAGTCAACTATTTGCCTTCACTAACACAGTTCTTACGTGCCCATTCCATTTCATATTGCTTTGCAACATTATGTCTAGATATTTAACCAACGTGACTGTGTAAAGCAATACACTACTAATGCTGTACTCTTACTGTGGGATTGTTTTTCTGAATCACTTCCATTTATATACATTTAGAGCCAGATGCCAGTCATTAAACACTCTAGAAATGTTGCCTAAATCATTTATGCTTCTACAGCCACTTCCTGTACACCACAACGTCAGCAGCAAACAGCCGCAAATTGCAGCTCACTGTGTGCATCAGATCATTTATGTATACAGAAAATAGCAGAGGTCCTATCAGACTTCCATGGGGCACTCTTGACAATACCCTTGTCTCTGATGAACGCTCACCACTGAGAACAATGTACTGGGTTTGAGCCACTCATATATCTGGGGACCTATTCTGTAAGCTCACACCTTCATTAGTAGTCTACAGTGGGGTGCCATGTCAAACACTTTTCAGAAATTTAGGAATATGGAATTTGTCTGATGACCTTCATCCATAGTTTGTAGGATATCATGTGCTAAAAGGACAAGCTAAGTTTCACACAAGTGATGCTTTCTAAAACCACTGATCTGAAGAGATAAGCTTTTCCACCTCAAGGAACTTTATTATCTTCAAACTTGGAATATATTCAAGAATTCTGCAGCAAACTGATGTTAAGAATATTGGTCTGTAACTTTGTGGGCCCATTCTTTTATCCATCTTGTGTATAAGAGTCACCTGCCCTTTTTTCCACTGGCTTGGGACTTTGCGCTGTGTGAGAGATTTGCAGTAAATGCAGCTACACAAGGGCCCAGTGACAAATAGAGTATTCTCTGTAAAACCAAACTGGGAATCTGTCTGGACCTAGCGACTTATTTGTATTTTCGGCTCTTTCAGTTGCTTATTTATGCCATAGTGCCTATTAATATGCCCTCCATTAAAGAGTCTGTGCATTGTTCAAATGACAGTATGTTTGTTTGATCCTTCTGTGTGAACTATTTCTTACACACAAAATTTAAAACTTTAGCTTTCCTCTAGCTATTTTCTATTGCCACACCAGACTGGTTAACAATTGACTGGATCGAAGCCTTTGAGCCACTCAGCGATTTTATGTAAGACCAGAATTTTCTCGATTCTTGGCAATATCTTTCGCTAAGATATGACAGTGACATGCTTCGGGCATGGACCTTTTCACAGACACACAAATTTCTACTAACTTTCACCTGTTGTCATTAATTTGTCCATGAAGGCATTGACGGTCTTTTCACATGGTATGATATACGTATTAACAGTTATGGCAATTACTTTTGAAATAATAAACAGTTTGTAATGGATTATTTCTGTGCCGCAACCATTGGCGAATGCTGACTGCTATTGTGTGCAAAACTGTCTGTTTCCTGACCACCAGGGACTGGGAAGTGTTCTCTCTCCTGGAGCGAAGTTGGCGGTCTTTTCTTAATCCGGCCCGACCTGGAGGTTTTCAGAGGCAAGTGTTTTCCACAGAATGGCCAGCACTTCCAAGTATCCTTTGGGAACAAACTACTGAAAGTGTTAGCACGCAGCAGCACTTTACAGTAGTACTACTACAAGCATTACAGTGGCTGCTTTCTACTCTGGAGGCTGATTAACCAAAATATCTGCACATGGAAAGAATGTTGTGGAGCTGTGAGCAGCTAGCACAATTGATAAACATATCAGTGGCCTTCATAGGATGCAAGAGGTTAGTATGAGCCCTCTGGGATGGAGGTGATGTGGATGTGCATTTCGGACGTTTGTACTCAGGGATCAATCAGGTTGTTCTCTGTGTGTGGAAAGTCAGGAAAGTGTTCGGAGGTGCGTTCCCTTTCATGTGCGTGAATACCTCTTTATCTATTTCCTGTTTTTGAAGTTGGTGTTGCTGTTTAGCCTATGTGGACTGTTTAGAAAAAGGCTGCCTGACAGAGTGTGGAGCAATTGGCTTGCCAGACGTGTAGTTTAACAGATGAAGTGGACTTGGAGAGGGATAATAAAATGCATTTTGCTTCAATGAGAATTTGAACTGTGGTGTTCCTGTGTACGTTCTTATGCTCTTTAACTTTCAATTGTGATCCTGTATAGTTTACAAAGAGGATGATACAAACCAGTTGGTGAGGGTGCACTGACTGTTGCAGTGTTTGTTGTCCGATCCAGTGGTCGGACTTGGGAGTCTTTAGAGAGTAGTCAGACTGTTGCAGGGCATGGAGTACCAGGCTTGCCACAAGTTTCCCCAAGTGAAATTCCCTGATATTTCCCTGATTTCCAGACAAGTTTTAGCATTTTTCCCTGATAAGTATTGAGATCTCAAGGCTAAGTAAAGACATAAGCTGGAAAAGAAAAATATAAGGACTTTTTTATCTCTCTCCTGTGTGAGCAAAAATCTTAAGTACTAATATCAACATCTTTTGTAATGAACTGTTTTTAGATGGACAAAGCAAGCCAAATGGTATATGTATTTCATTAAGATCACTGTTGTTATTTTCTACCAATAAAATGTAACACTTTTGGTGCCAAAAATACACATTTCCTTGCAGTTGCAAGACAGATTTAAAATACCTTCACTGATTTCAGAAATAACCTCAGAAAAATGTAAGTGTCTTGAAAGAAGTGTATAAGGCAGAGACGAGTTGTTTAAGCCAATACTATAGGTGGGCACCAGTAAAATGTTGGTTCTACTATGTTCGTTATTGTCAATTATTACCCACTGCGTTATGTCTATTATTTCACAGGCAGTGTGTGGTTTTTCTTTTAAGAAGTATATGGGTACATAGCGTAAAAACTGACAGTGACTGCCGCAATTTTCTTCTTCTTATCGTCCATACTTTCTAATATATAAACTACTAATGTACTAGAATAACTAAAGTGTCTATAAAACACCACACTGTACATGCACTTCTGGTGAGACAGTCACAATTCCTGGAATCCATCGCCCGTGGCCTCTGGCCTACCAAGGAACACCGCAGTCCCAGGTCCATGGATAAACCACGAAAATCCGTCGCATTATGCCACACACAACCAGATCCGGCCTGCGGCTACATCAGTGAGATTAGATCTTATGGGCAGGGCTTGTACATTAGTGGGAAATGATGGGCTTCAGATCGGCAGTAATAGCCCACATTTTTGGCCTCTCATGGAAGTCCAACCATGTGGCCAGCTATTCAAGTGTCACAGACACCATGTTGATGAAATGAGACCGCAGTGATCAATTCATGCAACAGACAACTTGTGCAAATACTCAGTACCAATGAGGGTAGGTAGCACCTCACCATAAAGATGATCACTGAGCCGCAGACAGATATGTGGGAAAGACAACCACATCATCACAACTTAATATTTGGCCACAGTCTTTGTCACAAAATGAGAGGACATACACACTCACAGAATCTATCAGACACAACTCTTGCACACTTGACAGCTGTCTTCAGCCAATGTGTCAACAATAGCTGAGAATCAGTTCCAGACAAACCACTCCTAAAGCCTTCCCCGCACCTCTCATCGGCAGCTGCTAGGCTAGCGGCAAGAAATGGTGGCAGCACCAATTGCAAGCTGAGGGGAGAGGTAAGAAGGGGAGAAGAAGTAAGAATGAGGGAGTAGGGAAGCCAGCGATGATGCATGACATCTCATAAACAAACCATTTCATCTATTGAGACAAAAAACGAGATTTTTCCAGTTGCCCCCCCCCCCCTTCCAAATTTCCCTGACACGTATGAAATTCTCTGCTATTCCCTGATTTCCAAAACTTATGGCAACCCTGAGTACTAGTACAGTGACTAATTTAACTGTGTGTCACAGGTCAAAGCGAGTCTGTTGACCCTTACAGCTTGATAGAACATGTGCAGGAGGGCATGGAAATTATCCAGGTTCACCAACAAATGTTTCGGAGGGAGTCTACAAACAATATTATGCACGATCAGTCTTGCGCACTGCATGGTGCTAAGAGTTTGTGGCCTCTGGCTGTGGGGGAACTCCACCAGACAGTACGGAAGCTTCAAGACATCAGATGAGAAGGAATGTTTCAAGTTTACTTACTTTTTTTCAATATGTCTCATCTTCATTCGACTGGCCATAATGAATTTACGATAATGTGCATTATGAAGATCTGGTACGTTTGATTACACTATTGTTAAGCAATCACTGAAATTGGGTACAAAGGTCAAATTCAAAGTTTATCCAACCAATGCAATTTGAAATGGAATAACTGTGATAAAAGTGTATGCTAGGCTGAAATTCCTGGAAGAAACTGCTTCCAGAGATATAGTGAACCAAGTTCACAACAACCTTATTCCATGACATTCAAGGGGTAGTCCAAATGGAGTTTGTGAAACCAACCAGAAATCTGAATTGTGATAGCACATAGAAGGGGTAAATCGAGGCAGCAAAAGCACTATTGTGCCGCAGATGAGAAATGCCTGAGAGAGGAAAGTATATGGGTCTGGTCTGCAAGCCAGACAGCTGATGAAGTCCAAAAAAATACAATGTTATCTAACTTCCTATTGCCTGACTTCTGCAGTAAACAAATGATTCTACCTTTATAGGCACATGTTTTCATACAGAATGAATAGCCATCTGAATAGCAAATGTAGTTTTGGGCTTCAGATGTTCATGTACACCACTCATTAGTTGACTGGCAAAACTGTAATGCACTACAACAAACTTTATCCGCTGTATCTTTAGTTGTTAAGAAATAACAAGAGACACTCTTTTCTATGACCTCAGTGAGAGGTATCATATGAGTTGTCTATTATTTGTTGCAGTGGCTAGCTCTTCTTTCATTTATTTGTTTATTGAAGAAATCTCCATGAAACTACAATCAGTCAAATTACAGACTGCAAAACTTATTCTCCTGAGTAAGTGACAGTGGATGGATGCAATAAACACAATGTCACATAACTATTAGAATTTAAAACCAGAGAATCCATTGCATAAGAAATGGAAATTAAGCAATGACTAATTAATAAGGAAAGTAACATGCAACCCTTGTAGTTAAAATGACATTTTGTTACCAAATGCTGTGATACACTCTTAGGCTCTTCAAGAAACTGACGATATTCTTGCAAATATAGAGATAAAAACTATTATTTTATATAAAATGAGGAAGAGTGGAGCAAAACATTGTTGCTGGGCTTTTATTTATGCAGAGCCAAGAGTATACGTACTGCACGTCCCATGGGCACGGTGGTGAATGGGTGTTGTTACTTGCTGTAGTGGACGTGTCATTTGTGCAGCTGCTGATGGAAGGTGTTATGGCAGTTCGCCCAGGAATAAGCAAAGAGCCTGTATTAGAAATGAACATTACGTAAAATGTAATGTATCTGGCTTATTCAATCGAGCCTGGTGCTCACTGTAAAGTACATTGTATTAACGGTTAATTTGACAATATATGGTTGAAATGATGGAACTTTGGTTACAAATGCTTTACATTGATTGATGAGAGAAATGAGTTCCTTTTCCAGCTAATTCACATAATCTTAGGGAAAGAGGATCCGAGTACAGTGAAGAAGATTATTAGCTTTGAATGAATAGAAAGATCAGCTGTACAAGATAAGTTTATGGGTGACCGCAGAATCCAGAAGATATTAGCAAACAAATCAAATCTGTAAAAGTAGTGTGCTATTAGGGGAGGACACATGGAACTGGTAGGTTTGACATCTCCCTAGAAGCACTAGGCAAACGACACCCTGGTCAAGAGATAACAGTGGCAAAGAATGAAAGTGAAATAAAAAGTGAAATGAAATACAAAAAGACAGCTGGAATCAATAACAAATTATTTTATTAACAATGTACTACATATTTCGAAGAATATCTCATCTTACATAAGGTTTACATAACCTGTATAGGAACTGTGCAAGTGGAACTTTCAATGGTTTTGGGTCTAGGTGTATCTAACAATGAAAAAACAGTGCATTCTGCTGTAACATCACAACAATATTACCAAGACAGACACAAATCTAGGTGCTGTAAAATATATTTAAAGCTACAATGCACATATCGGATGCGAAGATGTAAATCTAAAAATACAGGTTACATTATTAATAAAACAGTTTGATTAGTCGCAAATGTCAATTTGTTTTTATTACACAACGCCCTTCGAAGAGCCATGTAAACCTCAAATATGCATCTAAAATATTGTCAAACATTCAAATATTGCAATTCGATACTAATTACTATGTGAATTACACTGCAGTTAACAAGGAAGTTCTGGTTAGAAGGCAAACAGAAAACTCATGACCATCAGATCCAAGTATACTAAATACCCAGACCCTGTAATTGGAAGGAATATATTTTGTTAACAAAGAACACCCCAATTATTAACTAAATTCTTGAATGGTTACCAACGTTCACTAGAACTTACACTTGCCTCATATTCTGTTGGCACTGTAGGCATTATTTCATCAAAGTTTTCAGTATAATAGGCCGGCAATGTAAAATACTTGCAACATTGTGCAGTCTTTTTTACAGATGTAAACGTATACCAGTTTCGGCCCTAGCAATCATTTTGAGCTGTGTAGCTACTATTAAATGAAAGCATATTTAATTTGTAACTCCAATTTATGTTATGAAAATGACGCAACTTATATTCTGCTTATAAATTATAAAATATAATTTGCACTGTTAATTTCCATATATTATCTTGTTTCACATTTCTAAATTGTTTACTTCACAAACTACCAGTACAGACTTCTCAGGAAATAATGTACCTAATTAGGGTGTGCAGTTTCTCTCTGTGTATTAATTTTCTGTTTTAATTTTGGAGGTTTATATCTTAAACAATACAATTGACAGTTACTAAAAGTGTAAATAGATGTGCAACAACACTGTCATGCAGATTGTAGCCAGTTTTCAGGGAGCAAAGATGTCGTCAGTTTGTGTCACCAGTTGTTCATTGTTGCACACCACCCACACACTAATAAAAGAATTCACTGCAACTCCTCAACTTTAACTGATGGTCTCCATGATGTGGCAAGACTGCTACCACTTCTTATGGCAACATGTTATGAACAACATGACATCAGCAGGAAAGCAGATATGAAGGTCTGAAAGCTGAGCATTAAATTCTACTGATGAATTTACATCACCCAAGAACTTGCTTGATATTTTCATTCTTATTACTATATTTACCGGAGTATGAGATGACCCCGAATATAAGATGGGCCCCCCCCCCACCCCTCTTTTCAGAGGTTCCTTGGGAAAAATACAGGGTGATTCAAAAAGAATACCACAACTTTAGGAATTTAAAACTCTGCAACGACAAAAGGCAGAGCTAAGCACTATCTGTCGGCGAATTAAGGGAGCTATAAAGTTTCATTTAGTTGTACATTTGTTCGCTTGAGGTGCTGTTGACTAGGCGTCAGCGTCAGTTGATGCTAAGATGCGACCGCTCAACAGAAAGCTTTTTGTGTTATTGAGTACGGCAGAAGTGAATCGACGACAGTTGTTCAGCGTGCATTTCGAACGAAGTATGGTGTTAAACCTCCTGATAGGTGGTGTATTAAACGTTGGTATAAACAGTTTACAGAGAATGGGTGTTTGTGCAAAGGGAAAAGTTCTTCGAAGGTGCTACTGTAACTGGACTACAGTATCTGGAGATGTTAGAGAACTGGCTGTTTCCTCAGCTCGAACAAGAAGCACAACAATTCATATTTCAGCAGGATGGAGCGCCACCACATTGGCACTTATCTGTCCGTAACTACCTGAACGTCAAATACCCGAGGCGATGGATCGGCCGCCAGGCAGCCCGTGACAGAGCACTTCATCACTGGCCTCCAAGAAGCCCTGATCTTACCCCCTGCGATTTTTTCTTATGGGGGTATGTTAAGGATATGGTGTTTCGGCCACCTCTCCCAGCCACCATTGATGATTTGAAACGAGAAATAACAGCAGCTATCCAAACTGTTACGCCTGATATGCTACAGGGAGTGTGGAACGAGTTGGAGTATCGGGTTGACATTGCTCGTGTGTCTGGAGGGGGCCATATTGAACATCTCTAACTTGTTTTTGAGTGAAAAAAAACTTTTTAAATACTCTTTGTAATGATATATAACAGAAGGTTATATTATGTTTCTTTCATTAAATACACATTTTTAAAGTTGTGGTATTTTTTTGAATCACCCTGTATATTCTGACTAATCAAAATGACTACATTTGTTGACCTAAGGTAACTGCCAAAAACATTTACATTAGACATTTACTAAACTTTGCCATTTACTGATTAGCTATATTTTGATAATAGAAGGAGAAATAAACAAAAATGAATTGTTTACATTAATTTTTATCTTTACTGCTCTTTTTGCTTAGTTAGTCTGTTCTCTGCGGTATCACTGTTTTCATTCATTCTTCATCATCATCATCACTTCTACACCGAGCTGAGAATGTTATTATGTCTCTTGCTTCCAAACATACCATCTTAATGCCATTCTCTCACTGGCTGTGTAGAACCAGTAACTGACACACCCCCTACTGTTCCTGTCATACCTCATGATGAGTGTCGACAACATATATTTTTCTCCTTGCACTTGCAACCCATTACCTAACCTCATTGCAATCTCACATGGTACAACACAACAATGTGATGCTAGCCACTAGAGACAACTATGTAAAAGATGTCTTTCTCTTTCCGATGATGGTATAACCACTGAATGTGTAGTGGATGAAATAAAGACTCTGTGACTGACCTACAAATACACATTTTCATAACTTAAATTAACAGTCAACATTCCTCATATCACAGAATGAATGAAAATGTTAAATAAGAATCAGTCTGAGTTATTAGGGTGGTGGGAAAAAAGAATTTGCGATGAAGGAAGTTCCCATCTTGAAGTTCTGAATTCTAATGTTTGGAGGAATATTAGAATTTGCCTTTGTGGTAAAATACCATGGTCATGGGTAGCTTTTGTGTTAAAAAGCACACTGTGCGACAGTGCATTTCATGATACCACTGCAGACTCACTGGGACTGTGTTTTATCCTCCTTAACAATTTAGTGATCAGTATGCAACCAATTAGTAGTCATCATGCCAAAATAAACTATTTGTACAGGTTGCGAACCCTCTGAGACGACTGAGGTGGAGCAGATTATCTGTAAGAAGATGCATAGAATATATGTTGCTTGTGAGCACATAGAGAACAATTGGCACAAAGTTACCATATCTTTGTATGCGATCTACTGAAAGGTGTAACAGCTGCTGGAAAGTATGACATTGATGTAGTAAGAATGAAGACTATCACAGGCTTGCTTTCAGCTAAGAGCTGGATCAGAAAGTCCTCCAAGCCAGCAAACAAACTGTGCACATGGGAAATGCTGGTCCAGAAGAAAGCACAGTTGTTGTTGTTGATGATCAAACAATATTGATAATTACAGTATCTACCTGATTATAGGAAGAGATTTTTTCCCAAATTCGTCATTCAAAAAATACGAGGTAATCTTATATTCACAGATTAAGCTATTGCTGCTGAAGTCAATATTTTTACATTAACGTATTTATATAGCGGTTGTCTTACATTTGCAGATGAAGCTTTAGCTATTTAGGGTCCATACTAATTTATTTTGAACAATTCCAAAGACTAGGGCTTCGCAAACAATGCTTTTGTTTGAATAGGCTCGAGATTTTCTGATGCACCGAAGCACTTGATGCAGCATTGACCTTGCTTGAACAATCATGTGACATTTGACTCATGGTGCTAGTGCTAGGGATAAGCAAGAAACTGTGAACTAGCTACAACAACAATCTAATGCTCTACTTAAAAATCAACAATTTTGTGAAACACAGATGGAAATAACTTTAAATTCCATCAACTTACAGATTTCTGTTGTAACTGAACAGGTTTGCAATACAATTTCTCAAACATGTACGGATACTGTGTACTTACATTTATGCTACGATTTAAACAATGGGAAATCTAGATGGAATAATGACAATATTATGAAAATAATAGATTGCTACTCACCATATAGTGGAAATGCTGAGTTGCAGATAGGCACAACAAAGAGACTATTAAACAAATAAGCTTTTGGCCAAAGGGCCTTCTTCTGAAATAGAGAACATACACACATGCATTCATGCAAATGTAACTCACATACGCATGACCAATGTGTTTGGCTGCAAGGCCAGACTGCGAGCAAGATCACTTGATGGGAGAAGCAATGTGGGTGGTAAGGAGGAGGCTGCCAGACGGTGAAGTGCTGCTTGTGGGAGCATACATGTATGAGATGGAGAGAGGGTGCAGTCAGGAAGTTAGGTGGAACTCAGCACAGAAGAGGGCAGAGGAATGGAGAGGAGTGAAAAGAGTGTGGGTATGTTGGTAGAATAGGGGCTGTATAGAGCTGGAATGGGAAGAGGGAAGAAAATAGGTGGGTAAAGAAGAATGACTAATGAAGCTTGAGGCCAGAAGGGTTAAGGAAACGTAGGATATACTGCAGGGAGGGTTCTCATATGTGCAGTTCGCAAAAGCTGGTGTTGGTAGGAAGAACCGAGATGGCACAGGTTGTTAAGCAGTTACTGAAATGAGGAATTTTGTGTTGGGCAGTGCGCTCAGCTACTGGGTGGTTCAGCTGCTTCTTAGTCACAGTTTGTTAGTGACCATTTGTTGGTTATCATGCTCATGTAGAATGCAGCACAGTGGTTGCAGCTTAGGTTGTAGTTCACATGACTGGTTTCATGGGGATAGGTGACAGAATGGAGTAGGTGGTATCGAAATGATGTATGGAACAGATCTTGCACCCAGGTCTATTACAGGGATATGATCCATGGGGCAAGGTGTTGCGAGAGGGGGTTGTGTAGGGACGAAAGAGGATACTGTGTAGGTTTGGTGGGCAGTGGAATACCATTGAGGGAGAGGTGGGAAGGATAGGGATAAGACATTCCTCATTTCATGAGGAGGTAGTTGAAACTGTGGCAGAGAATGTGATTTAGTTGCACCAGTCATGGATGGTAGTGAGTCATGAGGGGAATGCTCCTCAGTGACTGAACAGTGGGACTTTGGGAGGTGGTGGATGACTGGAGAGATAAAGCACCACCTCCACAAGTCACACCCTCCAACCATAGAGGAGCATTCCCCTTGTGACTCAGTACCACTTAGGATTGCAGCAACTGAATCACATTCTTCGCTAGGGTTTTGATTACCTTTCATTGTTCTCTGCAACTATCCTTCCCATCCCTTCCACAGTGGAATTCCACTGGCACCAAAACCATATGATATCCTCTTTCCATCCCTACACAGCCCTTGCTCCCAATCCCTTGTCTCATGGCTCATATCTCCATAACAGACCTAGATGCAAGACCTGGACTGATGACCTAAGAAGTTAAGTCCCATAGTGCTCAGAGCCATTTGCAAGACCTGTCCCATACTTCCTGCTGCCACAACCTACTCCGGTCCAATCACAAGCATCACCAATTCCATCAAAGGCAGGGTGGTAAGTTCCTATGGGACCAAACTGCTGAGGTCATTGGTCCCTAGGCTTACACACTACTTAATCTACCTTAACACTTACAACATGGTGCCCGTACGCCATACAGGCGCGGCCACCCTGATGTTGGCGCCAGCACCCGTATACCATATGGGCGAGCCTTTATTTGGCTCTGTAAGTGCGTTTAGTGGGTTTCCGAAGCAGTTTCATCAACTAATGTGGAGTTAGTTCATTCTTCTGCAAGAGGCCAGCATATATCGGCTATCTCATCCTGGGAGCGGTTGTGAGTACTGCAAAGACGAAGTTAACTGCGTTCATTCACAGGTGTTTACGATCATGAAAATGGCGCGCAGTGAGTTGACGGAGGCCGAGATCATAGATATTCTTTATGGAGATGCAGGATCTGAAATTGATGATTCTAACAAAGAGGATTCGTACTCGTCAGACGAAAGTACAAGTGATGATTCAGGTATGTATGTGTCTCAATTGTTTATAAAGTGAAGAGTTCATTACTGCATTTTGTATTGTGAGTAGTGTTCATTAATTCACCTGAATTTAGTAACTTTTAGTACCAATCTTAGCATTATTTTTTTTTTCTATGCAGAGAGTGGTACAGACCATCAGTCACCATCTGCGGTACCTGGTCGTATGTGCCTCACTGAGCACAATGAGCAAGATTAGTTGGAACTTGACGATCAGCCAGCACTGCCGGATTTCCAGGAAGTAGTCTGCGTAGCATCGCATTTTTCAGATGCCACTGAAGAGCTTCAATATTTTTGTTATTTGTTTGATGGCGGCATTATTCGGCTCATTAAAAGTGAAACGAATTGGTACAATGGTAAAGTTATTACAGCAATGAAACGCTAAGGTAGCCTGAAAATAAACTCTATTTGGCATAAGTGGTCTGCAGTAAAACTGCAAGAGATTTACTGGTTTTTCAGTATTATTTTGCATATGTACATCGTCAAATTGCAGAAAATCAGTGATTATTGGTCAACAGACCCGTTTTTGCAGACAGGATTTGTGAGTAAATTGTTGAGTCGCGATTGATTTTTTGCTATATTGTCGTTGTTACACTTGAATGACAATGCTACGTTCATTAGCAGTGGCAAAGAAAAGCATGACCCACTTCACAAAGTGAGGCCTTTTTTCGATTTCTTTGTAAATAAAAGCAAAAGGAGTTTTCATCCAGGCATGAATCTGACAATAGATGAGGCAATGTGTCCCTTTCGTGGTAGAATAGCCTTCAGAGCATACATGAAAAACAAACCCAATAAATATGGGATAAAATTGTATGCTCTCTGTGATTCATCAACTGGTTATATGCTAAACTGTGATGTATATACAGGTTCTGAAGGGAATGTTGACAATAGTATCCAGGGTCTTGTAAAAAGGTTGTGTTCACAGTACTTTGGCAAAGGACATTGCATTTATATGGATAGGTACTACACCAGTCCATCTCTTTTGGACATGTTGTGGGAAAATAAAACTCTTGGAGTGGGAACTGTAATGAATAACAGGAAAGGTTTGCCACGAATATTCAAAACACTAAAACTAAAAAAGGTCTGATAGTTTTTCAAAGGAAACACCATCTCTTGGCAGTGAAGTGGAAATCAAAACGAGATGTTTTTGTCTTTCCACAAAGCATAAGTCTACCAGCACTAGTATTCAAGTGAGGGCCAAAGGTGGAATAGCAGAAATTGTAAAGCCATACATTATTATTGATTACAATAAGAATAAAGCTGGGGTTGACAGAGCAGATCAGTTCTCCAGTTATTATCCGTTTGCCCGAAAAACTTTGAAGTGGTGGAAAAAGCTATTTTTCCATTTGTTTATCATGTCAACTGTCATCAGTTTTATTTCATATACAGAGAAGACTAGGAAGATTGTATCCCTAGTAGACTTTATTCACAAAGTGGGGAAGAAATTGGCTGAGAAGGGCGGAAATATTTTTCAGCAACAAGCCGCTTCATCCTCACAAATTGAGTGTACATTTACAAGGCACTTTCCAGAGAAGGTCCCACTCACTGCAAACAAGGTGAATACTACTAGGTAATGCAAAGTATGTTCAGACAGGGGGAAGAAAGAGATGGGTAAGCGCATCAGGAAGGAAAGAAGATGGTGGTGCAAGGACTGTGGCATTGGCCTTTGCGTCCCACAGTGTTTCCAGGATTTTCACACAAATGCTCAACTACACCTGAACTATTAAAATACTCTAGTTTACAGGTACCTGCAGTTAGACATTCCAGTGATATTTTTTTAAAAAATACAGTATTTTTTTTAAATACAGTATAAAATACAGTATGTTGTTGTTGTTGTGGTCTTCAGTCCTGAGACTGGTTTGATGCAGCTCTCCATGCTACTCTATCCTGTGCAAGCTTCTTCATCTCCCAGTACCTACTGCAACCTACATCCTTCTGAATCTGCTTAGTGTATTCATCTCTTGGTCTCCCTCTACGATTTTTACCCTCCACGCTGCCCTCCAATACTAAATTGGTGATCCCTTGATGCCTCAGAACATGTCCTACCAACCGATCCCTTCTTCTGGTCAAGTTGTGCCACAAACTTCTCTTCTCCCCAATCCTATTCAATACTTCCTCATTAGTTATGTGATCTACCCATCTAATCTTCAGCATTCTTCTGTAGCACCACATTTCGAAAGCTTCTATTCTCTTCTTGTCCAAACTATTTATCGTCCATGTTTCACTTCCATACATGGCTACACTCCATACGAATACTTTCAGAAATGACTTCCTGACACTTAAATCAATACTGGATGTTAACAAATTTCTCTTCTTCAGAAACGCTTTCCTTGCCATTGCCAGCCTACATTTTATATCCTCTCTACTTCGACCATCATCAGTTATTTTGCTCCCCAAATAGCAAAACTCCTTTACTACTTTAAGTGCCTCATTTCCTAATCTAATTCCCTCAGCATCACCCGACTTAATTAGACTACATTCCATTATCCTTGTTTTGCTTTTGTTGATGTTCATCTTATATCCTCCTTTCAAGACACTGTCCATTCCATTCAACTGCTCTTGCAAGTCCTTTGCTGTCTCTGACAGAATTACAATGTCATCGGCGAACCTCAAAGTTTTTATTTCTTCTCCATGAATTTTAATACCTACTCCGAATTTTTCTTTTGTTTCCTTTACTGCTTGCTCAATATACAGATTGAACAACATCGGGGAGAGGCTACAACCCTGTCTTACTCCCTTCCCAACCACTGCTTCCCTTTCATGTCCCTCGACTCTTATAACTGCCATCTGGTTTCTGTACAAATTGTAAATAGCCTTTCGCTCCCTGTATTTTACCCCTGCCACCTTTAAAATGTGAAAGAGAGTATTCCAGTCAACATTGTCAAAAGCTTTCTCTAAGTCTGCAAATGCTAGAAACGTAGGTTTGCCTTTCTTTAATCTTTCTTCTAAGATAAGTCGTAAGTATATTTTTTTAAAAATACAGTATAATGGCATTACTCAAGAGAGAGATCACGTAAAACTTTTTTGTCCACGATATTTTTGTGTTTTCTTTTTTTTAATTATAACACCAATTTGTATTTTACATTGTAAAATAAACTCACATTCATGTAAAGCTCTTAATTTTTCCTTCTAAATAATGCAAGAACCATATTCCTATCATTCTTCTGTTCTTTGCAATCTAATTTCAAACATCCATTAAATATGCCAGTTCACAGCCAAGTTCCGGGTGTAAAGAGGGCAGTGTTGAAAGTGTTAAACTAACTTAGACTAAGGACAACAGACACACCCATGTCCGAAGGAGGACTCTAACCTCCGTCCGGCTCAGTTCACACAGCTACTTCGTGTGGCTCAAAGGCAGGGATACCTGTGAAACCAGTCATGTGATCTACAACCTAAGCTACAACCACTGTGTTGCGTTCCATGTAGGCATGACAACCAACAAGCTACCTGTCGGCATGAATGATCACAAACAAACTGTGGCGAAGAAACAGCTGGACCTCCCAGCTGGTGAGCACACTGCCCAACTTAACATTCCTCATTCCAACGACTGTGTAACAGCCTGTGCCATCTGGATCTTTTCTACCAACACCAGCTTTTCTGAATTGCACAGGTGGGAACTCTCCTTGCAATATATCCTACATTCCCGTAACGCTCCATGCCTCAACGTGTTAGTCTTTGTCCTCTACCCACCTATCCCCTTTCCTGTTCCCATTCCAGCACTGCACAGCCCCCTAATCCACCAACGCACGCAGAGTCTTTTGCCATCTGTCTAACATCCAGACTGCATGTAGCTGCCCTACCCTCTCTCCATCTCTTAGTGTATGATCCTACAAGCAGCACTTTACCAGCCCCCACAACTAACCTGCTATAGCTCCCCCCACCCCCCTCCCTGCCAAATCTTCCTCCTTAACCCCCACTAACCGGACTGCTTCTCCAATCACGAACTGCTGCTTGCAGTTTGGCCACGGCAGCCACAGACTGGGGTCACGTGTGGGAAACATCTGGCATTTATCTTTCACATCATTCAGGAATTCGATGGTCTCCATTTTTATTATTCAATTCAGATGTTCTTCTGTTACTGGCATAATAAAAACACAGTACAACAACTTCTGTTTACTAGTGCTGAAGAGTATGCAGTTACTCTTTGATTAACTTATGTTAATTTAATGTTACATGATAAGAATAGAAATTATATACAATTATAATGACAAATCAATCTTATTTACCTGGAAAGATTTTAAGCAATTTAAACATGATACTTACGTATTTAATTCACTGCAGGATGACTCATATTCACAATGGTCTGAAAAAGAAAAGCAAATAAGTATTGACTATTTTACAGTTTACAAAGATATTAGTTCGTTATTATTCTGAGCATCCTCAACATACGAGACTAAATTACAATGAAGAGAAAACAGGACACATAAAAACCAAAGTGCCGTCTTTAAGAAATTAAAACAGAAATACATTCACCTTTGCTAAATGTTTACATAATAAAGAACTCAATGGCGGAAAATTTGTCTTCATTCCTTTAATCTCCAACTATTATTTACCATATTTGAGCTTTATACTTATCTAATAAACAGTATTTTTAAAAGTTGGACGCATTTTATAGCCTGTCAGGTTCAACTTTTGAGTCTTTTACACTATTTTCCAAAAAGTCCAAAGAACTGGAGTCTTGAGGTTTGACATTCAAAGGGAAAATTCAGTTTACTTTACCATCCACTGTATCATAATATAGTGTACAACTCTTGTCTCAAAATATAAATGTTGGTCAGAATCAGTCTGAAAAGCTTGTAGGGGTAGGTTGTGCTGAGAATTTACTGTTTTGAAAAAAACTTTGACGCTTTTACTCACTTTCTGAGTCGATTACCGTGGAAGTTTGCCCATCAGGCCATTGTACACACAAGCAGCCTGCCAGGGACACAGTCGTCAGATGTGTTTTTCGTTTGGTTTCCTAAAACTGCACAAGAGAGAGACACAAAATTGGACATGGGACAGTAGCAAGGATCAAACCTAAGCCAAAGGCTGAGCAGTCTCTTGTGCTATTACCTACGCTATGAGAACAACTGACACTAATTTTATCTGGTGGGCTTCTTGAATTTGCGCATGCAGCAGCCTGATTGGCTAACTTCAATGCTAATTACCTTGAAAATGATAAAACATATCGATTTTTTTTAAAACAATTATTCCTCAGCACAACTTACCTCGCAACACTGTTAAAGCTTCTCAGACTGTTTCTGATCACCTTTTATAGTTTAAGCTACATTTCATTTGCAAGGTAATATATAAAATTTTTGTTTAATGTAAGGGTATGAAGACTTTGTAAGTCGTTCATAAGAATTAAAATTTTACTGCCATGTTTTGGCCTCATATAAAGAAAAATATTTCAGTTTTAATGCCCCAATTCACCAGGGCTGCCACAAGTTTCCTCACATGAAATACCCTGATTTCATGAAAAGTTTTAGTATTTTTCCCTGACAAAATTTTGAGATCTCAAGGAAATCTAGAAAGCAGATGGCATTTCCAGATGTGAGAAAAAATCGTAAGTACTAATCTTTTGTAATTAACTGTTTTTAGATGGAAAAAGCAAGCCAGTTGGTGTATACGATTCATTATGACCACTGATGTTATTTCATTTAAATAAAACGAAACACATTTGGTGACAAAAATATACATTTCCTTGGAGTCGCAAGACAGATTTAAAGTATCTTCCCTGATTTCAGAAATAACCTCAGAAAAAAGTAGGCCGTTTGAAAGGAGTGTATAAAGCAGGAAAGAATTGTGTAAACCGACACTGTATGTGAACGCCAATAAAATGTTGGCTCTGCTATGTTCATTACTGTCGGCTATTACCGACTGTGGTATGTTTATTATTTTACACGTACTTTGTGATTTTTCTTTTGATAAATATATGAATACATGGCGTACAAACTGCCAGCAACACATTTTTTTTCTTATCATCCATACTTTCTAATATATAAACTACTCTTGAAGTGCCAAAATGCACTACAACAAATAAAATGGCTATAAAATGTCACACTGTATAACATACTTGCGGTGAGACAGTCACAATTCCTGAAGTCCATCGCCCATGGCCTTTGGCCTGCTGAGGAGCACTGCAGTCCTGGGTCCAAGGATAAACCACGAAAACCACTGCATTACACCACACACAAACATACCCAGCCTGCGGGTAGATCAGTGAGAGTAGATCCGATGGGCAGGGCCTGCACATTAGTGGTTACCGAATGGCTTCAGATCGGCTGGCCCAATCCATTACAATACCCGCAGAAATGGCCTGCAGTTTTGGCACATCATGGGAATCCACTCGTGTGGCCAGCTATTCATGAGCCACAGTCAACATGTTGATGACATGAGACCACAGTGATCAATCCATGCAACAGATAACTTGTTCTAATACTCTGAGAATCAGTAATAATGAGGATAGGTAGCAACTCATCATAAAGATAGTTGCTGAGCAGCAGACAGGCACATAGGAAAGATAATCACACTCTCACAACCAAATTTTCAGCCATAGCTTTTGTCAGAAAATGAGAGCAACACACACACATTCATACAATCACTCAGACACAACTCATGCACACATGATCACTGTCCCGGCTGCTGCATCTACAGTCTCTGAGAATCAAATCCAAACAAACCACCCCTCATACCTCCCTGCTTCTCATCGGCAGCTGCTAGGTTAGCGGCAAGAAGTAGTGGCAGCACTGACTGCAAGGGGAGTGGCAGGAAGGAGAGAAGCACTAGTAATGAGGGAGTAGGGAAGCAATGCATGTACTCAGCTGCATGAAGCCAGTGGTGATGCATGATACCTCAGTAAAAAAAACCATTTCATCTACTAAGACAAAAACAAGATTTTTCTAGTGTTTTCTCAAATGTCCTTGATTTCCCGACCTGTTTGAGATCCCTTGATATTCCCCGATTTCCAGAATCTGTGGCAACCCTGTTCACAATATCAAATTTAATCTTCACGTATGAAACAATGTAACTTGCATCAAATTTAATTACACATGGTACTAACTGATGCTTTGCTACTGATATGAAGACACGCAAACAGGAACTTTTTCACTTTTCGCTCTCTATCAAGTGTCAGGCAACTGACAAAAAATTCAATGTGCGCATTTCATCTGGATAATAAAGAGCACTTATTCTTGAAAATAGTTCAATCTTCCACAGTGATTTTGTATGATTTGTCTTTACTAGCAGCTTAATGGTTAAATAGCTGTAAGATATATTGATCACAAAGGACCACATATTCTCATATTAACATTAACAGTCTAAGTTCAACGTTGAGCATCAGAAGAAAGTATACCCTGTTACAAATGTCAAGAACACAGTCAGCTGTAATTTCATATCCAATTTATTAGCTACTGGTTTCAACATTACAATACATCATCTCAGGCCCTCTAATCCAGATGGTGGCTGAATTTTCTCAGTGACAACAGTATATACGTCATATCTGAAATAAACAGATTTCGCATCAGCTCTTGTTCACACTGCATTTGCATACACCACCACCTTCAAAACACTTGTTGCTGAGCAGCAGTTGCGTCTGAGGTTTTCTCCTGTGCAAATGCACTGTGTGACAGAATCGGAGCCAAGTCCAGTTATTTCATATATGGCATACATACTGTTGTCATTGAGAAAATTCAGCTGTGAGCTGGTATGGAAGGCCTGATGAGGGAAAACTGTAATGCTGAAACTGGCAGCCAATAAACTGGAGATGAAATTACAGCTGACGGTGTTCTTGACACTTTTAACATATGAGGTCTGTTCAAAAAATTCTGGAACTTTGTCCACAAAATTTTCCTACGCTTACCTTTTGCTTATTGCGCATGGTCTCCTTCCAAATACTCTCCTCCAAAATTGATACACTGCTCTCAACACCATTTCTACTTCCAGAAGCAGTCTTAGTAATTTTGCTGGATCGTGTGAAGTGCCGTCTGTGAATTTTCTTTTATATCATTTATTGTTGCAAGTCTTCATCCTTTCAACGGGGTTTTTCATTTCGGAAATAAAAAGAGTTGGTTGGTTGGTTGGGTTAAAGATTAAAGGGACCAAACTACAAAGGTCATCGGTCCCTTGTTTCATAAAAACACAGAGCAGAGTAAAACTATCCACCAGGCAGGCGAAGCACTAAAAGAAAAATTCCGGGGGAAGAAAAGCCCCATAGTCTATTGTAAGACAACACGGAAAACAGAGCACAGCAACAAAAACAACATAGAGAACAAAGGCAGAAGGAATTAAAACTGCACAGCAGAGGACTGTGGCTGGCTGATCACGAAAATAATAGGATGAGCCAGCCACTCTGCAACACGTTAAAACCTCCAGCCTAAAAGTTTAGGGCAGAGTCGAATCACAACACAAAACGAAGTAAAAGAGAGAGCTCAAAAGAGGGTGATGTTAAAAAAAAATTTAAATTGACCTATAAAAGCCGCTTGCGCGAATAAAACTTGAAACCCGATCTGCCATAGAGACATTGTCACCTAAAAGAGATGATAAAGCACCCTGGAGATTAAAAGTTCGCCTGAGGGCGGTTAAAAGAGGACAGTCCAACAATATATGGGCCACCGTCATATTCGCACCACAGCGACAAAGAGTTCATAGGGCCAGGCCTTGAGAGTATGGAAGATGAGAAAGCATAGTGATTTCCTTTTCTGTGCAATAATCACACACCAATAGGGATGAGTGCGTGGGTGCATTATCTTGATGCAAGAGCTATGAATTGTCTCACCATTTTTCAGGCCATTTCCGTCTCACATTTTCTAGCAGGTGTTGCAACATGTCCCGATAATATCTCATAGATTAACAGTTTGTCTCTGTGGCAGGAATTCATGATGAAGTAATCCTTGAAAGTCAAAGAAATCTATTAGCATGGCTTTGACAGTTGACCTGACCTGACCTGGCAGCTTTTTTGGGTCTCGGAGAACCTTTCCTGAACCACTGTGGAGATTATACCTTTGTATCAATATCATAACACTAGACCCACATCTCATCACCAGTAATGATTCCCTTAAGGAACACCTCTGTTTCATTTGTACGATTCTAAAGCTCTTCACAGACTGTGAGGTGAAGTTCTTCCTGATCTTGACTCATGAGTTGAGAGACAAACTTGGCGGCAACAAGATGCAATCCAAGATGCTGTGTCAGGATTTTGTGACATTATCCAAGTGAAATGTTACATTCTTCTGCAATCTCTTGGAGAGTCAACCTTCAGTTGGCAAGCACAATTTTGTTGATACTCCTGACTTGAGCATTGTCGATAGACGTCGCATGGTGTCCTGAACAAGGGACATCTTTAACTTTTGTCCAGCCATTTTTAAATCATGTGAAACATTCGTAACACTGAGTACGGCTTAAGCATTCATCACCACAGGCTTCCTACATCATTTGGTGTGTCTCAGCAAAGGTTTTCTTGCACGAGAAATTTAATGCACATGCATTGCTTCTCACACAGGAGTGTGCAAGGGTGCCAACTGTGTTTCACTCCAACACAGCATACACATGAAATTAAAAGTGTTCTGGGATTTTTTGAAGAGACCTCGTATAAAGTATATCACACGTTATCCCACTATTCAGTAAAGCAGAAATGGATGCACCTAAGAAAGTATACCATTTTTGTTTAAGGGTGATACTGAGGACAATCAATCTCTTCAACGCTCATTGTATGACACTACAAAAAGTGTCATTTCTGGAACAACAAGGATTGGCATTTAATGACTACTGATTAGAGGTCATTGAGACAGACTCATTAGTTCAGATTTTCTCCACAATGTTCTCTTCTAGAGTGCAGTAGCTCACACACACATACATCCTGGCAATCTATTTAAATGATTACAACCATTCTCATCACATTCCTCCACATGCAACAAGTTTTTCTTTACTGAGATACTAAATTTACTTTCTTTAGCTTTATTTCTCTGTTGAGCACGGTATTAAATGTATACATTTTATCAAAATAAATTTAATGAATTCAGCCTTTTACATATATTTTGAGTGTTTTCTCTTTTGACAGTTAAGCCTTTCAACAACTGAAACCTGTTACTGTGTAAGTAAAACTGTGTATGTAGGAAATAATGCTTAAATAGCTCTAGTAAAATGTAAATGTAAACTAACCAAACAAATCTGGAGGAGGTTTACAAACATCTATCCGCTCTACGGAATGAATTTTATTCCTTAACCTGGTTTTCATTTGTTCATATTTAGCACTTGCTTCACCAGTCACCTGAAAACAAATTTACTCATCAGACAGGAAAGCACAAATCCAGGTGATTACATGTAAACAGGAAGCTCAAATATGAAAGAAAACTGTCATATGTAATTACTGAAATAACAAATTACTAAAATAAATTAGCAGTTAACTTGAAATTCAAGAAGAAATATTGAAACTCAGATTTCCTTTACCTTCTCAAAACTGCTCTGAGCACTGAAACAGTTGTTATCTACATCAAGGGCTTCTAAGGCTGGCAATTTCATCAATAAATTTGGAAAGCACTCGAGCTGATTATCATACAGATCCAGGAGCATTAAGCTAGCCAGTAGTTCCATGCTGTCAGGCAACGATTCCAACTATTAAAAAAGTATATAGTTATTATTAAGAAATGACAAATATAAGGTGGCAAATCTATTGTTAAAGAATAATATGTCAAACAGTGTTCCTTTTCAACTGAGTCTGTACCTACAACACACAATTTATGATATATTTTACTTTCTTTCTCTAAACAGACATACAAACATATACTCCTGACCGTATTTCTCAACTCAATTTTTTATGCATAAAATGCAAACAACAAGTCAGCAGAACATCCAGAAGCAGATCATTAATCGGTCATTTCAAGAAAACCTGACAGGTAACAGATTTACTGGTTGTAGTTGCCTTTTACTGAAAACGGATCACATGTTTTCAACCGCTACCAATACAAAATGAAAGTAAACCGCAAGCAGTCTGTTTATTTACATTGTACAGGATTTGACAATTTTAAAGCCCTTTCTAGTTAGGAATGATTATAGATTTATAACATGAAGACTAAAATTGGATAAACAGATAAAAAGAAAAAGACTCATCAAGTAGTATGACAGAAACACTGATCATTAAAATTTATGCAAGAACATGGTGGTATACTAGAAAATCAGCAACAAGTTCAATTACTTAGATAATGAAGATTAATGGACATGGATGGAAAAGAAAATTATTTAACGTAGATACTTGAGTAACAGTAAAAGATACTGCAGGTGTACAGAAAGCAAAAGCAAAGCAGAAACTTGCACAAGGCCACTATTAAAGGTATGGTGGGAGTTTCAAGCAAAAAATAATGCCAAAAAGACAAAAAAAGTAAAATTAAACAAAACTATTCATAAATGTCTTTGAAAGGATGGGAGATGTCTTGAAAATTTGATTAGAGAAACAAATGAAAACACAAACAAAATAGGAACTTATGTTTGGTTATTGCCACATTTCATCTTCAGGAGATGGTACACAGCACAGTAACTGACAACTTAGGAAGACTCTTGAAGACAAAAGTAAACTATCCTGAAAGAGACTAATAACAAAGTTTTAAGAACTGGCTTTAAACGATTACTCTACGAATATACTACAACCACAAACCCCATGTATCGCTCACATACGGATTGTGAAGATAAGATTAGAATAATTACTACACGCACTGAGACATTCAAACAATCATTCTTCCTGTGCTCCATATGTGAATGGAACAGGAAGAAATCCTAATAACTGGAACAATGGGACGTATCTTCTGCCATGCACCTCACACTGGTTTGCGGAGTATAGATGTAGATGTAGATTTGTACAATGCTTTAAATGTTAAATATGTCAAGAGATGAATTAAAAACACAAAGTAAATAATAAAAATAATGACATTCCCGAACTAATGTCTGAACGCGCACATAAAACCATTCAAGAAATGAATAAATGAATCTGGACATGATAGTTTTTCAATACAAATGGTTAAAACTTGAAAAATAGTAATACAAAGAGAACTTAAAATGCTGCAGTTGTTCATCTTCACAAGGAAATAGACTCACCTGTAGGTAAAGTACAAGACAACTACTGAAGACATTATCAACAGCCAAAGTAATGCATTTTGTTATGTGTTACAGAGCAGACAGTAAAATGTTTAAAGCTGTTAGTATCATGAGAATGGTATCAAAACTTGAATCTTGAATTTGTAAATTGTCAGCCAGCAATGTAGCTTTTTCCATAATGAAAGGAAACTGTGATAAATTTAAGGGTGGGATTGTGTATCAATAATTAAGAGTGACTTGCACAAGAACATCCAATACATGAAATCTTTGTACTACTTACACTCATTTGGCAAAAACCAGCACTTAAACTGCAATCAATACTAAGTATGTCATGTGGTAGGATCACAAGGTCATTCAATATCAAAGCAAACACAAATACACAAATTAAGCATCACCATCTGGACAGCCCTACGCCAATTCTGTGAATATACAATCAGTAAATCACATTGCAGGTATACTGTTGGCTACCATGCTAAAGACCTAAATATTTGTTAAAGAATTCTGAAAAGTGAGAAGTCACTTTGTAAGAAATCTTTATAGACAAACAATAAGGATCAGAAGTACATAAGGGCAGCAATTCTGAACAACATACCTGATCTAGACTAGCTAATATTGATTAAGCTGAATTGCAAAATTAGCTACATGTGCATTCTTAGGGATCTTGAGAGCATTACTTATGATCCGTAAGAGAACAAACATGGTATAATCAGGTGCCACCTTTCAGTTGGGGAAAAATATTATAAGTAAGTAGACAGAAGAATGAAAAACTTACTTCAACAGACCGAAGTCGCCTTGAACAAAATTGAGATGGCATTACATTACAACTTACACAAGGAGTTTTATTTAGGCTTTGATTGTTTGCAAGCTCCTCCCCTTTAGTCTCTCACTGGACATGATTCTAAACCACCTCCTAATGTATGGGCTCAAAAACTTTAACTCATTTTCGGATCTTTTTCTGCTATGTTCAGGAAAAGTTTGTGATGGTAGCAGAATAACCAAAAGCCATCAAATATATAATAAAGACTACATTTATTTTGACAGTTCCACCTCCTTTGCACAAAACATCTATTGTGACAGACATTAACTTTTTTATAGATCACATGCCACTAATACAGGGTTATTACAAATGATTGAAGCGATTTCACAGCTCTACAATAACTTTATTATTTGAGATATTTTCACAATGCTTTGCACACACATACAAAAACTCAAAAAGTTTTTTTAGGCATTCACAAATGTTCAATATGTGCCCCTTTAGTGATTCGGCAGACATCAAGCCGATAACCAAGTTCCTCCCATACTCGTCGCAGCATGTCCCCATTAATGAGTTCGAAAGCATCGTTGATGCGAGCTCGCAGTTCTGGCACGTTTCTTGGTAGAGGAGGTTTAAACACTGAACCCTTCACATAACCCCACAGAAAGAAATCACATGGGGTTAAGTTGGGAGAGCGTGGAGGCCATGACATGAATTGCTGATCATGATCTCCACCACGACCGATCCATCGGTTTTCCAATCTCCTGTTTAAGAAATGCCGAACATTGTGATGGAAGTGCGGTGGAGCACCATCCTGTTGAAAGATGAAGTCGGCGCTGTCGGTCTTCAGTTGTGGCATGAGCCAATTTTCCAGCATGTCCAGATACACGTGTCCTGTAACGTTTTTTTCGCAGAAGAAAAAGGGGCCGTAAACTTTAAACCGTGATATTGCACAAAACACGTTAACTTTTGGTGAATTGCGAATTTGCTGCACGAATGCATGAGGATTCTCTACCGCCCAGATTCGCACATTGTGTCTGTTCACTCCACCATTAAGAAAAAATGTTGCTTCATCACTGGAAACAAGTTTCGCACTGAATGCATCCTCTTCCATGAGCTGTTGCAACCACGCCGAAAATTCAAAGCGTTTGACTTTGTCATCGGGTGTCAGGGCTTGTAGCAACTGTAAACGGTAAGGCTTCTGCTTTAGCCTTTTCCGTAAGATTTTCCAAACCGTTGGCTGTGGTAAGTTTAGCTCCCTGCTTGCTTTATTCGTCGACTTCCGCGGGCTACGCATGAAACTTGCCCGCACGCGCTCAACCGTTTCTTCGCTCACCGCAGGCCGACCCGTTGATTTCCCCTTACAGAGTCATCCAGAAGCTTTAAACTGCACATACCATCGCCGAATGGAGTTAGCAGTTGGTGGATCTTTGTTGAACTTCGTCCTGAAGTGTCGTTGCACTGTTATGACTGACTGATGTGAGTGCATTTCAAGCACGACATACACTTTCTCGGCTCCTGTCGCCATTTTGTCTCACTGCGCTCTCGAGCGCTCTGGCGGCAGAAACCTGAAGTGCGGCTTCAGCTGAACAAAACTTTATGAGTTTTTCTACGTATCTGTAGTGTGTTGTGACCATATGTCAATGAATGGAGCTACAATGAATTTATGAAATCGCTTCAATCATTTGTAATAGCCCTGTATAATGGCAGCCTTACAAATAATACAAATCATCACTTAACCACTCAGACTGCCTTAACCACTACATGACTGACTGACACTCTCTCCCTCTCGCCCTCCCCTCCCCCTCCAACAACAGCTGTTGCATGCCAAACCAGGTCCATTGCTGAGACCAGAAACAAATAATAATGGACTCTTGAATTTATGCAGCAATATATACACTGAGGTGAAGAAAGTTGTGTGATACCTCCAGATATTGTGTCAGACCTCCTTTCGATCCATGTAGCAACTCGATGTGGCATGGACTCAACAAGTCATTGGAAGTCCCTTGAAGAAATATTAAGCCGAGCCTCTACAGCTGTCCATAATTGTGAAATTGTTGCTGTGCAGGAATTGATCTCTTGATTATGTACTACAAATGTTTGATGGGATTCATGTTGGGCAGTATTTGTGGTAAAATCATTTGCTCAAATTGCCCAGAATGTTCTTCAAACCAATCGTGAACAATTGTGTCCTGGTAAAAGCGTGTTTTGTCACCTATAAAAATTTCATAATTTGGGAACATGATGTCCATGAATGGCTGAAAATGGTCTCAGAGTAGCCGAACATAACCATTTCCAGTCAATGGTCAGTTCAGTTGGACCAGAGGACCTAGTCCACTCCATGTAAACACAGCGCCCACCATTACGGAGCCACCACCAGCTTGCATAGTGCCTTGTGACAACGTGGCTCCACAGCTTTGTGGGGTCTGTGCCACAGTAACTCTGCCATCAGCTCTTACCAACTGAAATCGGGGCTCATTTAATCAGGCGAAAGTTTTCCTGTCATCTAGGGTCCAACTGATATGGTCATGAACCTAGAAGAAGTGCTGCAGGCAACGTCATGCTATCAGCAAAGGCACTCTCTCAGTGGTCTGATGCCACAGCCCATTAATGCCGAATTTCGCTACACTATCCTTATGTATACATTTGACATAGGTCCCACATTGATTTCTGCTTTATTTCATGCAGTGTTGTTTGTCTGTCAGCATTTATAACTCTTCACAAACGCTGCTGCCTTCAGTCATTAACTGAGCACAGTCACTCACTGCATTGTCCGTAATGAGATGTAATGCTTGAAATTTTGTATTCTTGGCGCACTCTTGACACTGTAGATCTCAGAATATTGAATTCCGTAATGATTTCTGAAATGGAAGGTCCTATGCATATAGCTCCAACTACCATTCCACGTTCATTTCTGCCGTGCGTGCATAATCATATTGGAAAACTTTTCACATGAATCACCTGTGAGCAAATGACAGCTCCACCAACGCACTGCCCTTTTGTGCAAGGGAGATTCAAATGAAAACCTTAAAAGTTCAATAAAATTTCGAAAAGTTGTGAGATGGAGTTGGTAGGTGGCAGTAGTGTTTCTTGAAGTTCAGAAAGTGAGCAACAGGTGGTAGAGTGATGCTACAACACAGGACAAGACAGCAGCATTCGCAATACGATGGTCGCCCACTGTCAACAGGTACCACAACAGAGCAGTGACCTGTGATGCGTTTTTTGTGTAGTGTAGGTGCCAAACCAATCGAAATTCATTGCAGAATGACAGCGCAAGTACGATGATTCGCGTTCATCATTGCAGCAAGTTTAAGAGTGGTTTAGGAAGTTTAAAAGTGGTGAACTACTGTGGAGGATGCCTGAAGACCAGGGCAGGCTCACCACATAGTGACGGACGAGAACACTGCATTAATGGAGGAGCTTGTAAAGGAGAATAGGTCCTTAACTCTGAACGAAATAGCCCCAAGTTTGAAGATTAGTACTGGTTCAGTGCAGAACACTGTTACAGTTGATGAGACTTGGGTCCACTGTCACCAACTAGAAATGAACAGGTCAAGCAAGGAATGACATCACAGTCACTGCTGAAACAAAAAAAAAATTCTGCACTTAACTGTTTGCTGGAAAATTCTTGCTCATTCTCTTATGGGATGCAAATGGAGTAATTTTGGAGCATTACATGGATAGGAGAATGACAGTAACCATTATTTCTTATTCATACATACTGAAAAATTAACTCTGCCCTGCAATCAGGAATAAACGATGACCCATTTCTGACTCCAGGAGTATTGCTACAGCACGACTCTGCCCGACTGCATAAAGTGAGTAGGACAGTGGAGACTATTCAGGAAACTGAATCTGAATGTCTGTACATCCTCCTTATTTACCAGACCTTGCTTCTATTGACTTTCACCTGTCTGGTGAACTCAGAGAAGCAATGGGAGGCAGGCATTTCAGAAGTGACGAAGAGGTGAAAACCATGATGTATGACTGGCTGCAAACACAACCAAACGGATTCTTTTATCGTAGTAGCCTAGCACTTCCGAAGCAGTGGAATGAGTGCACTCAACTTCAGGGAGAATATGTCAAAAAGTGACATGTAAGTTTTTGATTCACTGTTACAATTAAAAACATTCACTGTTACCATTAAAAATATTATTAGCACTTTTAAGGTTTTAATTTGAATCACCCTTTGTACCTTGTGTACACAATACTGCTGCCATCTGTATATGTGCGTGTTGCTATCCTATGACTTGTCACCTCAGTCTAATGTAGCAAACTGTTCAAAAATTTTACATCTGTATGTACATTTTGCAATAAATTGACATAAAAGAGAGATATGAAATACATATGTATCTTACAACTCGGACAAATGGTTTAGTTGCATAGTTATTTAATCAAAAGGGAACAGTCAGGAAAAAGAAATCTCCAGCCTCTCTCCAGCATGACACTGAAGTGAGAAAGAGGTACTGAGGCCACTGAAAAAGAAGGTTTACACAATTGGTTTGCAAGAAGGAGAACCAGAGTACTGATATATTAGCAAGCATTATCGTTCCTATTATAAGGAAATAAAGGCATCTAGCTAATTTGCTGGATGTTAGTGCTGCAGGAATTGGACTTTAAGCTTATGTACATCCCTGGGAGCACAATGTGATACCAAATACATGTCACGAATCCCTATTGGCTTTGACAGCGAAGAAATGACTGACACAGGTAAAAAGGAGCTTATCATAAAGATGATTAGAGGATGTGAACAAAGAGGAACAAAATATACGCATAGAATAAAACACAAATTATTGTTTCAAAATATGCAGTGGAAAGGATGACTGTGCTGGAGAGGAGAAAATAAGAGCAAACTACTTGACACATAAAGGTATTTTATACAGCATAGCAAGTGGAAGCTGTGTATTTTTGAACTAAAGGTTAATTTTGTACATACTTCTGAGCAACACCCATCTGAAATTTGAGAAAATTTCATAATCCTGCACAGAACAGAATGACCTTAAGGACATTAATTTACAAAACAAGAAGTATTTCTGACAATGATCATTAGGAGTAGTTTGAATTAGAAGACCTTAACATCTCATTAGGAAAAACAGCTGCAGTATGTGTGACATAGGATTTGCTTTCACATTAAAGACACAGAAAAACTTCTGACACACAAAGAGAATTAGAGATACGATCCACAATACTGTCTTACTGTACCACAAGATCCAGCAAACTCTTGCATACTGCTAAACCATGTAGAAACTAGTGTTCTGGCTCCCAACTGAGATCAAACAAATAATATGGCTTGTGAAACACCTTTGGTGTCAGTGTGTCAAAAGTATATCAGTCCGTAGACGAACAATTTGTGGAACACCAACAACACTTCTTACAAAAGCAGAAAACCATTTGGAAACACAAAGCCAGAATGGCATTCTGGTCTGAGCTCTTAGAGTTGGCGGTCATGTGCATGAGGTGTGCTTGTTTGGTGAATTAGTTGTGTGTGTTTCTTTTTCTGATGAAGGCTTTCGCTGAAAGCTTGTGTGTTAATGTCTTTTAATGGTGCCTGTCTGCAGCTAAACGTGTCATCTTTACAGCAATTAGCAATTATCTTTTCCTACATTGTTGATATTCCAAACTGTTGTTTCCATTGTCGGACAGCCTGAAAACAATAAGATTCAAAAATGAACATCTTACACACATAGCATCCCACTGGAACTCCTTTATAAAACAAGCAGCAGAAATCAACTTTGTGGCAAAAACTAAGAGAATGCTTCCCATGCACTACTAATAACTAATATATTTATGAGCAATGTTATTACTTCCTGGCAATCAGGGTGTGTGTGTGTGTGTGTGTGTGTGTGTGTGTGTGTACACGTGTACATGTACATGTACATGGAGTTTATAGGCACACAACACAGAGGTCATATGTGCACTTAGTTTTTTACCCACATGATGATGACGAAAGTCACTGAAAGCTACAGTTCAATGACTGAACCGATGTGGCTTAGCAACATAGATCTCTCTACCTAAGGAGTCTACCACAAAAAACTATTAGTCACACAACTGATTGTTACAAAATGTGATAGCAGAAATTGTGGGCAGATGGGATGCAGTCGTCAAAAACTCTATTTATTTCCAGTTAAATGATTATAACACATACAAACCACTGTCCTACACAAACCAATGATGATTCCTTCCACGTCCATATATCATGTGAAAACGGAACCATCAGCACTTTTAAAACATCATCTGCAATTTTATGGCAATACAGTTTTATTCACAGATGAAGAATATAACACTGAGGAAAGAACGGAAGCTTGGAAGAGGCAGTACCTGACCTTAACAAGCATATTATTCAAAGCAAAACAAAGAATAAATAAGATGACAAAGTTATGAAAAGGACAGTTTGCTACTCACCGTATAATGGAGATGTTGAGTCAAACTTTTGTTAGGCACTATCCTTCACCATATATCCTTTTTCCTGTTCCCACTCCAGCACAACATAGCCTTCTATTCCACCAACACATCCACAGTCTTTTTACTTCCCTCCTTTCCTGCTCCCTCCCCCCTTCGTCCGTCTAACCTCCCGACTGCTCCTAGGTGCCCTACCCTATGCTCCCACAAGCAGCACTTTACCATTCCCCACAACCACCCTGCTATCCCTCCTCCCACCCACACCAGTCTCCTCTTTACCCCCACCACCCACACTGCTTCTCCCATCATTTGCTGTTCCTTGCAGTCGGGCCTCAATAACTACACACAACAGTCACATGTGTGTGAGGTGTTTGCGTGAATGTTTTCAGAAGAACTCCTTTTGGTCGAAGGTTACTTGCTTAGCAGTCCTTTCACTGTCCCCGTCTATGACTCAACATCTCCACTACATGGTGAGTAGCAATCTATCCTTTTCATAATACTGTCATTGTTCCATCCTGGATTATCCATTGTTTAACAAATAAGATAAATATTATACAGATACCAGAACAAATCTAACAGTACCATTCCTTTACAATTTCAGACAGGACATGTTTTTCAAGACTTTTGGGGGAGTATGAAAATTGATGATTTGCTTTTCAATATAGTAATTTTAAATTCTGATACTCGAGTACAGTAACAGTCTAATTTAACACTGAGAAAGGTGGGTTTTAGAATGAGTAACTTCAAAAAACTTGCTTACCTTTTCAAAAGGTTGTGGAAATGAGAGTAGTAACTGTGTCAAAGTACTCAAGAATGTGATTTGGATATGGTAGAGAATGCTTGTGACAAATTGATGGGTGTGATGTTCAAAGTCAAAGGACACCATTCCCTGAAAGATATCATAAGCGAAGGAAGATAAGAAGGACGAAATATCCGAGGCTTCATCGAATGAACCATCCTGGTACTTAACATGAAGTGATTTAAAGAAGGAACAGAGAATTCAAATAACTATAACCGGAGGGGACGTGTGTGCGTGCGTGCGCACGCACACACACACACACACACACACACACACACACACACACACACACACTCTACACATTCCCCCTACTTTTTCTGGATGTAACCAATACAGGTGCTGTAATGGTACAGACAGTGAATGAGTTTTCTGATGAAGTGGGGTGCAAAATCTCCATACAGCTGTCAACATTTAGATTTTCTATGCATAAAAAAAGCACTTAAAATAAATGCCAGGATGATCACTTTGCAGAGGACGGTGGGAATTTCTTTCCCCAATTCAAGCTTGGGCTTCATCTTTAACGATGTCAACATAATGTTGAAACTTAACCTTCCTTTCTTCTGTTTCATCTATAGATATGAGTCAAGCTTCTTAGCCATGGCAATTCTTGTTTTAATAAAATGAAAAACTGTCCTGCTTCGCCAAAAAATTAACACGCCGACAGGTTTTGGTGCATACCACAGTACAGCAGTTGGAAAAAATTGTGGTAAAAACATTCCATTGAAAAGGGAAGCAATTTTCACTCCACTGCAAGATGACAAACTGCTGTTATCTGTCAAAAGAAATGTGCAGTAGACAAGTATGTATCCAAATGGAGGGGAGGGGGGGCGGCGCGAGGGGGGGGGGGGGGTAGGAATCTGGACTCTCCTATCGCCCAAATGAAATTACATACAACCCAGTTGCCATGTAGTGAAATGGAAAGGTATAATAGGCGATCAAAAAGCATCCATTTGAGAGCATTGCTGCAGCATATGAAATGTAATGCGGCTCCAATTTTGGTATATTGGCAGCAGAATGTGGACAAGGGATTAATGTGGTGTTTGTGTCCTTCCGAAGTCCTTGCGGTAAATGTGGGAATGTGAACTATGGTGACTTTATTACCACATGCATCCAAAACAGGACGAAGGAAAGTCGAAGGACAAACACTGATAGGTATCTATCAGAAAGTGACAAATGAGTATGGGCTGGAATGTCTGTCGAAAAGCATGGGACAACAAGGGGTACTGTTGCTTCACAATAGCACTTGTCCCCACACTGCAAATGTTGTAATACAGAACTTACGTTAACTCAAGTAGGAGACACTTGAGCACCTGCCCTACAGTCCTGATCTCTCTCCATGCAATCATCACACCTTCGGTCTTTTAAAAGAGCACCTGAAAGGTCAATGATTCTTGTCGGCCAAGGACGCGCAGCAAACAGATATCTTCAATCTGGTGTGTGGATAGGATGAATGCCTCAATGCCCATGGCAATTTTGTCTGACTGGCATATACCAATTCTGGACTATATGGCAGTCAAATGGAAACTTTTTCATCACCTCTAATATTTTGATTTTCAATCACATGATGAAAAAGTCACACTCTATTGATAGGCTACAAGGCCATCGAGAGATTTAAACTATCAATAGGTCGACAGCACACTTGACTGTTGCCTAGCTATCACTTTAGCAAAGACCATCTATTGTACACTGTTACCTTTATTGGAGTTCAGTTGTTGTTTTGTTAAATCAATTCAGTTCTCACTTACAGTTGAATTTAATGCAAGTGCTACTGTTTGCTGTGTGCTTTTCTGATAGTTTCTAATCACGGAAAAGTTTGTAACAAGAAAGAATAGGAAAAAGACTGAGCTGCATTTTGTTAGGAAAGAAATAATTCATTATACTGTATTCAAATTTTAGAAAACTTCTCTTGCATAATTTTATAAAATCAATACTATTTGTGTGAAGGCGTCCTGACAGCAAATTGAGCCTGTAAAATTAATAAATAAATGAATATGTTTTCAGCATAAAATGAAAAGCAAGAGCCTTTTTAATGTCGACTTTAACCAATCGGACCCCCACCCCACCCCTAGACAAAATCCTGGCTACATCCTAGAGGTAGAGTATTATAAATAGGAAGACACAAAATAAGTGGTACATACACAGTTCAATGGTAAAGATTTAATTGTCTTTCTGGGGGTATGATTTTACCACTTGAAAGAAACATTTTAATGTAATTTCTGTTCTAAGCTGCAAATATGCTATAGATTCAGTAAATGAATGTCATTGGGGAGGAGGGTGTGGGCAAATAATTAATTTTCACAATGAAACCTAAATTAGACACAGAAGAATTTAGTCAAATGAGTTGAAAAACCTGACAGAATAGAACACAGCTTCAATTAAACATTTGTCAAGAACAAATACAAAATGTGAACTGATGGGGCTAAATTTTACACTAAATATTAATAGTGGGTCTCCTGCAGTTACTAAATTTGACAATACGAACATTAAAAAGTATGTGATTAAGATTGCATAATACCATATTTGAGTTGATTTCTAGATGAATCAGCTGAGTCAGTTGACCTATTTCAGATGGAAGCAACGCTAAACGATTATGTGACAGCCGACAACGTGTCAAATGCTTCAGTTGGCAAAAAGTCTCTGGTAGCCAGTGTAACTCATTGTATGATACATCCAGCACCTCAAGATGGGTTGCTAACTGTTCAATAGTGTTGGGTAGGTCTGTCAACCCAACATCCGGAAGATGAAGCTCCCGCAGTGAAGAACATGTGCTCAATACATTGATAGGGAGCACCAGGAACATGTTGTATAGAACATGCCTGCAGAACAAAAAGCATCAAATAAATATCTACATGATTATCTACATTTATGTAATATACAATTAAAACAATTGGAAGGTTTATTTCTAAAGTGAAGTAAGTATCTCCAAGAAATGAAAATTTTCGGGAAATAAAAATGTTAATAAACTGCAATATTATGAAAAGGACAGTTGTTATTCACCATATAGCGGAGATGCTGAGTCGTGGATAGGCACAACTAAAGACTGTCACAAGTGCGGCTTCAGCTGCCAGAGACTGTGATCACAAGTGTGAGTGAGTTGTGTGTGTGTGTGTCATCTATTTTTGACAAAGGCCTTGTTGGCCGAGAGCTTATTTTGTGACAGTCAAAAAGACTGTTTTGCCTATCTGCGACTCAGCATCTCTGCTATATGGTGAGTAGCAACTATCCTTTTCATAATATTGTTACATTCCATACTGGATTTTTAATAATCTGTGTAATTTTCATTGCTGAGACTGTTGTTTTTTTTTTTATTGGCACATGGTTTGGTTGTTATGATCTAAATGCAGACATAATGGAGAGAATAATAGCAATTCTTAGGATAGGGTAGATAATGCAATTTGAACTTCGCAGGTAAGTCACTTTGAAGCAACACCACAGGATTTGTCTGTACATCACTGTTAAAACAAGAATAATGTTTACAAATTTATCACCATAACCTCTATTGTACAATTTGTACAGAAACCAGATGGCAGTTATAAGAGTCGAGGGACATGAAAGGGAAGCAGTGGTTGGGAAAGGAGTAAGACAGGGTTGTAGCCTCTCCCCGATGTTGTTCAATCTGTATATTGAGCAAGCAGTAAGGGGGAACAAAAGAAAAATTCGGAGTAGGTATTAAAATTCATGGAGAAGAAATAAAAACTTTGAGGTTCGCCGATGACATTGTAATTCTGCCAGAGACAGCAAAGGACTTGGAAGAGCAGTTGAATGGAATGGACAGTGTCTTGAAAGGAGGATATAAGATGAACATCAACAAAAGCAAAACAAGGACAATGGAATGTAGTCTAATTAAGTCGGGTGATGCTGAGGGAATTAGATTAGGAAATGAGACACTTAAAGTAGTAAAGGAGTTTTGCTATTTGGGGAGCAAAATAACTGATGATGGTCGAAGTAGAGAGGATATAAAATGTAGACTGGAAATGGCAAGGAAAGCGTTTCCGAAGAAGAGAAATTTGTTAACATCGAGTATAGATTTAAGTGTCAGGAAGTCATTTCTGAAAGTATTTGTATTGAGTGTAGCCATGTATGGAAGTGAAACATGGATGATAAATAGTATGGACAAGAAGAGAATAGAAGCTTTCGAAATGTGGTGCAACAGAAGAATGCTGAAGATTAGATGGGTAGATCACGTAACTAATGAGGAGGTATTGAATAGGATTGGGGAGAAGAGAAGTTTGTGGCACAACTTGACCAGAAGAAGGGATCGGTTGGTAGGACATGTTCTGAGGCATCAAGGGATCACCAATTTAGTATTGGAGGGCAGCGTGGAGGGTAAAAGTCGTAGAGGGAGACCAAGAGATGAATACACTAAGCAGATTCAGAAGGATGTAGGTTGCAGTAGGTACTGGGAGTTGAAAAAGCTTGCACAGGATAGAGTAGCATGGAGAGCTGCATCAAACCAGTCTCAGGACTGAAGACAACAACAACAACAACAACAACAACAACCTCTATTGATTTTTGGATTTAAAAAAAATATTTACAATGGGATTAAAATGCTGAACAAAAATGATAAACTTTTTATTAAGAATAAATTAATTACTATGCCCTGGTAACAGTATTCAACTTGATGGATAAGAAAATATATTTCACAAAATGGTGTAACATAATAATTATCAGTTACTACCCAATTACTTGGCTCAGGTCTACCACAGGACAGACCAATGAAGTGTGTGTACTCACTACGAAATGAAATGAAATTTTTAATCTATTCAACATCATCAATGTATAATTACGAAATGCGAACCTAGCCAATCAAAGCTGAAATTCCTTTCATCTTATCTTTTTTCGTTTTCTGATGACATGTTTTGACTGAAGTAATGTACAAATGCACCTTTATTGAAATGGTCGGTTCTGGTCATTTTTACTGATTACTAAACTGTCAAATGATGATAAAATGAAACAAAATTATAGCTACAACAGATCATACAATAGTGCCACAGTATATACAGAGAAACATAATAACTCAACCACCCATCAAGTAATACAATTATTTTTTTGTTGTTGAGCATAGATGGATGTTGCTTTTCAGAATGGTCACATAGTGACATGTACTCACCTTACAATTTGTAAGTTAACACATAACAGTCAACAGAATTACGTACTAATAACATAGCTCCCACAAGTCCAAAACTGGATCCAAAATAAGGATGGTAAATATGTACTCGATTTCATCCCATGTAGTCAAGTGTTGAGCATCTGTTCAATAACACATGATTTCAGTGTATGGCAGAGGTTGCTCATTTGTATGATTTCATGCAACATGATGCAACAATTTGTGGCTATTGTTGGCATTAAAAGGTTAATCATTCAGTCACATAACACTCTCTTCAAATCACGTAAATCAGCTGTATGGTAATGGAAGAATAAAGTTGTATGACATTGGTGCAAAATATGTAGAATGATGTTACTACAGTACTCCAAACCAAAAAATTTGAGACAAATTTTCTGAAGGAAGGGGGATATGTTACGCCCCAGGATAGTATCCCTGGCAGCTCCTGGAAGATGAACTCCATGTCTCAATGACCCGTAGACAGCCAGGTAAGGGGAAAAGCTCAGCAAGTTGTGGCAGACGCAGATGGGAAAATGACTGAGCACACAAGTCTACAAGCGAAGCATAATGACATCATGGAAGTCGAGAGGTACCGTCATACTAATGACAAAGCAGAGTGTCGTAAACTGGCCTCAGTACAATGCAACAGTAATTATTCACATGCTGAACCAGCAGAAAATAGCCTCTGAAAGGTGAAGTGCAGAAGTTTGAAGTCCTAGGAGAACTGACATCATGGGAAAACCAGGACACACGATGTCATTGCCACCCTGTCACACAGAGCACAAGGGAAGTGCAACATAAACACCCCACCCTCCTTAACACCCTCTGACTACTAAGTGTGGACTGCTGACTGCTGAGTGCGGACTGCTGACTGCCCAGTGTGTACTCTCAGCTCTTGCATCAGTTACAGCTATCCAGTGAGATGGGAGGCTGTGGAGGTCGACTGTGGGCATACCTGGCTGTCTCCAATCATCTGTGGGCCACAAGTTCGGCTGGAAGGACACTGCTGCTGCTAGCTACACTGCCAACTTCTGAGTCAATGCTGATGGGGCGTGGAGGGCACCACTGCCCTGCAGGCCTGCTGGAGACTTGACCTGCGTGACCAGGACGCTGTCTGTCAGTCACCTTTTAGAGGGTGGGGCACTGCTGCTGCTGCATCCTGTTTCTGAGTCTGACACCGATGCTGCTGGAGCCTGTCACCAAAAAAGGGGGATGAGAGCTGATCTCTGTGAGTCAGCAAGTACTTCAAGTGGACCTCAGCCGTGACTTCTTACGGCAAATCTTCTATGTCAACAAGAACACTCTGGAGATCGATACATAGAGCTGGAAGCATCCATGGGTCAATGGCTGCTCCTTGATATAATTGTCTCCACATGACACTTCAGTGGGCTGGTGGAACCGTAAGTCGAGCGTATACCGGGCTTCTTCCAATGACGAGACCACAACTCTGCCAGCTGGGGTGTGGTGCAGCATGTTGGAAGACAACCCTGTATTGGTGCTGAATAAATGTGTAATTGATAATGCTTTTGAGTGCATTTAGGCCCTTATCACTGCATCCTGCCCAGATCTATCCTGATGACTGTAGGAGTTGACTCCCATAATATTATCAAAATAATTTCTGTCTGTTTGACTAGCATGCACAAAGCAGAAAATCTGAGCATCCATGCAAAAAAATTACACACAAATGCTCTCAGTATTTCTAAAACAGACTAATCGGATAGCTGAAGCATTCTCTTTCAGTATTTTCAGTATACAGATATTTACACTAAGTTGTAAGGCTCGAATACCCGCAGAACTGTCTGAGCACCTGAGGGCGACACAGCGAGCCGCCTGAGAGCAAACAGGCAGATGACAAAACAACAGGAGAAGGACTGACAATGGAGATGGCACAGTGGAATAACAAATCCAATGAGTAAACCAAGGTCAAAAACGAAAGAGGTAGTGAATTCAGAACCAAACAACGATGTGTAGCTTGATCAATACAAGAGCACAGTGAAATCACAACTGATTACAGAGCTGCTGTTCAGCTGGTTTTACATGGAGGCCATAGATACTGATAGCCTGGCATGGTGGGCATGTGCCCACAGCAGTGCATGCAGTTGCAACGACAGTACCCACAGACGTAGCAGCCAGGTCCATTTGCTGTTATCTCGAGTTCTGCACCTTCTGGCAGGCCTTCAAACTCGCCAGATCGGGACGGCAGAAGACTGTTGCTGTGCAGACCACAGTTTCAGTAGTAGTAGTAGTAGTAGTAGTAGAGGGGTTTCTTGGGTGCACGACAGCAAGGTCTTCAGCGCCCACTCAGTAACATAGTGAGACGGGTGTCAAGAAAAAAAACTCAGAACAGTAATATAAAACAGAACATAAAACACAGGTAACAAGCTTTGAAAAATATGTGCCCACCCACACCGAAGCGTGGGATGAAGCAGGGTGTCAGCAGTAAAACATGGACAACACAGGAAGAAAGTGGTAGAGGGAGCTAAAACAATGTAGCAGATGGAAGTGGCTGGCTGACCGCAAGGAAAAAAGGGAGGAGTCAGCCGCTCTGCAATACACTAAACCTCCACCCTAAAAGTTTAGGCCAGAGTCCAGACACATCACAAAACTTTAAAACCCTTGACACACACACCTCATCGTTAGCTAAAACACAAGGCAGATCCCCATCAACTTGTGCTTCTGCCCTTGCATCACGGTATAAAATGCAGTCTGTTAAAATGTGCCGGACAGAGATGTGCACACGACAAGCATCACAAAACGGAGGATCTTCCCGCCGTAATAAAAAGCCATGTGTGAGAAGACAGTGCCCGATCCGAAGACCTGTGAGGGCCACTTCTTCCCGTCTGAGCAACCGGCAGGAGGAACGCCACGGCTGAGTTGTTGACTTCACTAACCGCAGTTTATTGGCCGTCACCGCCAGCCATTCTTCCTCCCACAACTCCATGCACTTCCTGTGGAGTGCAGAGATGACAGACTGCAAGGGAATAGGACACTGGACCACATCCTGCTCTCTGCAGGCCTCCTTGGCAGCCCGATCGGCCTGTTCATTGCCCCATATGCCTACGTGACCAGGCACCCAGCAGAAGGATACCTCCTTTCCCCGCCGTTGGAGCAAGTACAGTTGGTCATATATCAGCTGGACCATCTCCTCAGTTGGGTACAGATTTTGCAGTGATTGTAAGGCACTATGAGAATCGGAGCACAGAAGAAATCGATTGCCCCGAAAATGATTCATCTGCTCCAGTGCCTCCAGGACTGCGTGGAGCTCCGCCGCGAAAATGGTATATTGATCAGGGAGGCGAAGCTGGGTAACATGATCACGGAACACCACAGAACAGCCAAGGAAAGTCTCCTGTTTGGATCCATCAGTGTAAACGACAGTGAAATCGTGATGCAAATCTAAAATGTTAAAAAACAGAGATTGGAATCTAAAATCTGGTATGCTATCTTTCTTAAAAGTAGTCAAATCTGAAATAAGTTTGGGTCTCCAGAGGAGCCAAGGTGGAAATCTGCTCCAACCGCAACGTAAAACACGAAGACCAGCCATAGACATCGCAGCGAGGCAATCCTGTGAGCGAATCCCATAGGGCTGCGTCGCACGTTGCCGGTGACGAAATAGCCGTGACAGAGGAGGCTGAGCAACGGTATGGTATGCAGGTGTGCATGGTGTGGACAAAGTTTTATAGGCCTGGCGCACTGTAAGTAGCCGTCGCCGCATATGAAGTGGCGGTTCACCAGCCTCCGCACAGAGGCTTGGTATGGGGCTAGTCCGGAATGCCCCAGTGGCCAACCGAAGCCCTTCATGGTGCACAACGTCCAACATCTTTAAGTAAGAAGGCCTCGCAGACCCATACACCGTGCATCCATTATCGAGCCGAGATCGCACAAACGCCCCATAAAACTGGAACAGACAAGTCCTATCAGCTCCCCATGTACTGTGGCTAAGACATTTCAAAATACTTAAAGCCTTAAGTGACCGTCATTTCAGGTCTTTAAGATGAGGTAACCGCATAAGCTTCGAGTAAAAAATGAGCCCCAGAAATCTCACAGTGTCTTTAAAAGTAAGAATAGTGTCCCTCATCCTCAACTCAGGAAAGGTTAAAATCGAACGAGACCGGTGAAAAAGAACACATACAGACTTCTCGGTGGAAAACTTAAAACCACTCTTCTGCGCCCAGTCATCCAAACGTCTAAGAGTAAGTTGCAACTGATGCGTTGTCATTGCAAGGCTTGAAGAAGAGCAAAACAAAGAGAAATCATCCACAAACAAGGAACACTGGACAGGATTTTTCACTATGGACATAATGCTATTAATAGCAATGGCAAAGAGAGTCACACTTAAAACGCTACCCTGAGGGACACCGTTCTCCTACTCAAAGTGGTCAGACAGGACATCACCAATTCGGTATCTAAAATATCGTGGCGAGAGGAAAGACTGAATAAAAAGAGGAAGACAACCACGAAAGCCCCAGTCGTGAAGCTGCTCCCGGATGAGACGCCTCCAAGTGGTATCGTAAGCCATCTCGATGTCGAAAAATACACCTAGAAGGTGATGACGGCGTAGGAAAGCTTGTTGTATAGCCGCCTCCAGGAGGGCAAGGTTATAGAAGGTGGAACGAAACCTCCTGAACCCACCCTGAAAGCAACTAAGGAGTTGCTGGGATTCTAACATCCAGACAAGGCGGCGGTTGACCATCCGCTCCAAGGTCTTCCCCATGCAACTAGTAAGGGCAACACTACAGTAGCTACTCGGACTCGTGCGGTCTTTCCCAGGTTTTAAAAAAGGAATTAAAATTGCCTCACGCCACACATCAGGAAAGTGACCCGACGCCCAAATGGCATTAAAAAGTGCGAGGAGGATTTCTTTGTTGCGCATTGTGAAGTGCCATAGCATACTGAAATGGATCCTGTCGTGACTAGGGGATGTGTCACGAGCTGCAGACAATGCAGAATCCAGCTCCCACATAGAAAATGGGTAGTTGTAAACTTCATGAGAGGTGGACTGGAAGTCCAGACTACATCTCTCAGCAACTGCTCTATGGTGCTGGAAACCTGGATCCTGACTGGTTGTTGCAGTAACTGTGGCAAAATATGCTGCCATAGTCTGGGCAATGTCTCGCGGATCCGTATGGAGTGTGCTGTTATTCATTACAGCAGCTATGGGGCACCTCCCTCCTCTGCCAGAAATTCTCTTGATGGTCTCCCACACAATGGAACTTTTGGTGGAACGATTAATGGTGTTCAGGAACTTTTGCCATGACCTCTTCTTGCTCTCACGAATAATGCGGCGACATCTTGCCCTCGCCACCCAAAAGGCTGCAAGATTCTCAACAGTCGGCCTACACTGGAACCGACGCAGAGCTGCACGCCTGGTCCTGACTGCAAAGTGGCATTCGGCACTCCACCAAGGGACAGGTGGCCTCTTCCGGTGGCCTGTGGAATGGATGCTGCAGCGGTGTGGTGGACCGTTTTGGTAATATGATCCACCCACGCCTCAACATTCGCACAGTGTTCGAACTGGGCCAACTGGCTATAAAGTGTCCGGTCGGCTCCACTGAACACCCATCGTGGTGGTCTCCTTTCGGGGCCCACGCCATCTGGCAGGTGAAACCAGATTGGGAAATGATCATTGCCGTGCAAGTCAGCGACCACTTCCCAATGAGCACCCGTGGCAAGAGCTGGAGAGCAATGGCAGAGAACGACCCAGTCGCTGTGCAGAAATGAGTGCTCTGTCCTCCATTGAGCAGTAGGCACAGGGTGACAGGAGAAGCCTCTAAATTGCTCTACCCCTAGGACAGGTAATTGCAGAGCCCCAAAGCACATTGTGGGCATTAAAATCACCACAAATAATGAATGGCTGGGGGAGCTGTGTAAGAAGGTCGGTGAGGGCCGCTTCATCAAGTGCATCATGTGGGGGCAAGTAAAGCGAACATACAGTCAATGGATGACGCACGTGCACGGACACAGCGACGGCCTGTAAAGTCATCATAAGTGAGAGAGGCGAGGAGTGGTAGTCCGTCCTGACGAAAATACCTACGCCTCCTCTAGCTCTCTCTCCACGCAGGTCATCCTTTTTGTGGAGTTTATAGCCTCGTAGCTCAGGGGAGTATGAGGGATGGAAATAAGTCTTCTGGAGACATAGACACAGTGGTCTACCCTGAGAGAGTAGACGAAGTTCCTCCACATGCGTCCTGAACCCTTGCAAGTTCCACTGAAGTATGGGAGCCATCTATGATGGGGGTAGCACCTTCATCCTGTCTCTCCGACGGGGCGAGGACACCGCAGCAGGTGGAGGGGCAGGTGTGGGGCGAGATGATTGCCCCACACATACATCGTATTCCATCAACTCTGGGGAAGAGTCAGATGAAGCCTCACATAAAACAACATCCGCATGGTCAGACGGATTACCACGGGATTTGACCCGCTGTTGCTGCTGTACAGGAGCTTTCTGTGGTTTGGTGGGCTTTGGGGGAGCCGACATGGGAGTGGTAATGGGCATACTGGGCTTCGGAACAGCCTCAGCTGTTGGAGGCGCCAGGGGCTGGCCCAAGTTTGCCACTGTACCTTTGTCTGCCGTTCGAGTAGGGCTACCGGCTCTGAAACACTGGCTGCGTTGCAAGTGCACTGACAGCTGTAGGTATTAGTGCCAACAGTCACAACCTCTGTCTGCGTTGTGGCATCGGCTTTTGGATTTGAACTGTGGATGCAAAAGATGCAGCAAATGTGGGAGGTTGCATCGACCTATAGATCTTCTTGGCCTCACCATAGGGGATACGCTTGGTTGTTTTTATTTCCTGGACTTTGCATTCCTCTAAAAATATGCGGCAGTCCCTATTCCAAACAGGGTGGTTTTCAGAGCAATTGATACAGTTGGCCGGATATGAGCAACCAACTCCTTCATGAGCAGCCTTACCACAGTTGCCACAAGTCACTTTGCCTTTACACCCTAAGGTGGTATACCCAAAACGCTGGCATTTAAAACAGCATATTGGGGTCGGGAAATAAGGTTTCACACTAAGGCGAAGGAAGCCAGCTTTAACGTGTTCAGGAAGTTTAGTGCTATCGAAAGAGAATAAACGAGTCGGATTTGACAAGATTGCCATCAACCCTCTTCATGATATGTTGGACATCAACAATACCTTCCGGAGCCCACTCACGTTGCAGTTCTTCCTTGGGAATGTCAACTAGATCCCGGCATGTCACAACACCTTTGCTGCAGTTCAAGGTGCTGTGCAGTTCAGTGTCTATGGCATACTCTCCAAGGCATTTAGCAGATTGGAGGTTAGTTGCTTGCTGGGAAGTGGAAGTTTCCACTAGCAAGGTCCCATTACGTAAACGCTTCACCGATTTTAAGGAGCCACAGATTCCCTACAAACCCTTTTGTATATAGAAGGGCGAAACCTTCTCGAAACTACCCTCCTTCCGTTTCACAATGAGAAACACATTCTGACTACCAGAATGCATTCTGTTACCTAAGACTGGACTTGTCAAAGAAGTGTCGGAGTCAGTGGGACTGACTACGCAAGCTCTTTTAAGAGACTGGGTGTTAGAACCTTCCAGCGGCCCACCCTTTCCGCTGGGAGGAAGAAAAGAGGATTTCGAAGGATCCATCTCGGTCCCACGTGCAGCTAGGGAAATAGAAGTCCACCTAGACAGAGCCCCGCGTGCCTAGGTAAGACTTATACAACTGAGGTGCGGCAGGTTCCCCAGAAGTTGCCCGCTAACAACTGTTCCACCTCAACAGCCATGCATCTCATCAGTGCGCACCACACCTTGAGATTGAGGTGTTGTTTATAGAGGTTTATTCCATCCTCACGATCCGGGTGGTCAAGCCAAATCCCCATTCTCTGAGACACACAACATTCCACCGCTGCGCCGCACGGTGGTCGCTGAAGTATGCCCAGAGCTTACAGTGACAGAGGACAGGCGGTGCTTACCAGTCCCCAGCTCAGGAACCCTGGGGTCATCAAGCCTGTACCCAGCACCTGAATGCCGTATGTGGTGTCACCGCCAGACACCACACTTGCTAGGTGGTAGCCTTTAAATCGGCCGCGGTCCGCTAGTATGCGTCCGACCCGCGTGTTGCCACTGACAGTGATTGCAGACCAAGCGCCGCCACATGGCAGGTCTAGAGAGACGTCCAGGCACTCTCCCCAGTCGTACAGCCGACTTAGCCAGAGATGGATCACTGACAACTACGCTCTCATTTGCCGAGACGATAGTTAGCATAGCCTTCAGCTACGTCATTTGCTACGACCTAGCTAGGCGCCATAGCATTTGATATTATTTTATATTGTGGTTATAACATGTACCGTCAAGAGAGATGTTCTACAATTGTGGATTAAAGTTAAGTATTACATCAACTACGTACTTTATTTGCTACTATTAATTCCTTTAACTGTTCCAGACCTCACGCCAATCTGCGTGAGCTTAACACGTGCCTTTCAGCTTCCTCTCATTGTGACTTGGCTGTCTTGCCAAGTCACAACACCGTGTGTGTGTGTGTGTGTGTGTGTGTGTGTGTGTGTCAAACAAAAGCGCTGGCAGGTCGATAGACACACAAACAAACACAAACATACACACAAAATTCTAGCTTTCGCAACCAATGGTTGCCTCGTCAGGAAAGAGGGAAGGAGAAGGAAAGACAAAAGGATATGGGTTTTAAGGGAGAGGGTAAGGAGTCATTCCAATCCCGGGAGCGGAAAGACTTACCTTAGGGGGAAAAAAGGACAGGTATACACTCGCACACACACACATATCCATCCACACATATATATATATAAAACCACATCCTTTCATCTTTCCCTCTCCTTCCCAGGTATACACTCGCACACACACACATATCCATCCACACATATGTGTGATATGTGTGTGTGTGGGAGTGTATACCTGTCCGTTTTTCCCCCAAGGTAAGTCTTTCCGCTCCCGGGATTGGAATGACTCCTTACCCTCTCCCTTAAAACCCACATCCTTTCATCTTTCCCTCTCCTTCCCTCTTTCCTGACGAAGCAACTGTGGGTTGCGAAAGCTCGAAATTTTGTGTGTGTGTGTGTGTGTGTGTGTGTGTGTGTGTGTGTGTGTGTGTGTGTGTGTGCGTTCTTTTTTTATTGTGCCTATCTACCAGCGCTTTCCCGTTTGGTAAGTCATGGAATCTTTGTTTTTAATATATATATATATAAAACTGTTGTTGATATTTACAGTTTCATGCGATAACTACAACACGGAACACTATCAACATTTAAATTCGGAAAAATAATAATATTTGCATGCAACAGTTGCATCTAATTATCTAGCAATGTAACTTAGCATTTAACGGTATTAAACACACAGAAGACATACCTTTTAGATGCATCTCTCTGATTGCCCATGTGCAATGCATCCAAACTGCCCAAACCAAACAACATGGAAACTGTGTTGAGTTTTAGGCAGCAGTTTGACAAGTTGAGACATGCTATAGGACAACTTCCATGGAGAGCACTGACTGGCTGGCTTGCCATGCCTCTCATTTCATAATTAAAACTTAGATCAACACTTTGTAGCTTTCTGCAACTGTCTTCAAATACCCAGCGAGGAGTTTCTTGCAAATTATTGTGGCTACAATTAAAAGAAATGAGTGAATGTGCACAGCGAGGTGGGCGGTCCAATACGATCAGTTCATTGTGAGATACATCTAAATACGAAAGTTGTGGTAGTCCAGTGGTGATACACGTGGGTAACGCTGTTATGTTATTGCCTGAAACATTCAATGATCTCAAACTCATAATTTGCGAAAGGCTATCTGGAATGGTTTTTAATCTGTTTCTTGATACATTTAGGTCATCTAACTTCACAAGTTTACACAGAGATTCCGGTAAAGTCTCCAAGCAGTTCCCTGACACATTTAGATATATAAGACTCTTTAGCAGCCCTATATTATCTGGAAGAGATTTCAAGCCATTCATAGATATATTTAAACTTTGAAGATATTGCAGTCGGCATACGCTAGAAGGAATAAATTTAATACTGTTTGAAGCTACATTAAGGCACTTGAGAGATGGGACAACGTCCAGATCATGTGGTAGCTTTTCTATGCAATTATGTGATACATCCAAGTTTTCAACTCTGACTAATTTGCCTAGGTTTTGAGGAAATTTCTTGAATTTATTCCTCTTCAATTTGAGAGCAGTCACATTCACAAGATGTACTGTAAAACATGCAGGCAGCTCCTGTAAACAATACAAAATATTACTGTTTTACATTAGAGGCGATTTTTGAACATCTTATAACAGTTATGTTTACATTATGTATGAATAAGAGACCATACACATACATATTTTACAAGGAACACACAGAAAAATGATTTGATGCGAAACGGTTCCTTTTGGAGTGCTGTAACTAAACACAAATGTAGACATAACTTTATTCCGTTGTGTCATTCCAAGTTTAAATCATTTGATATTCACCTCAGATAATTATTTATTCACTATAAATACAATGGTTGCATATCCAGAACCATGGTCCTGTTCATATTTTTACAAAGGAAAGGGTAGTGGTGGTGGTGGTGTAATTAGGGCCTCGACAGCACAATCATCACTGCTCTTAATGGATATCAAAGTACATCTCTCATGGTTTGAATGACATCTGTTCTTACAAGCAAAATTGCTGCAACATTTCCACAGGAACACACATTAACAGATTTTCTCAGACTTGGCTACACAGACACAAATAATGTAATTGGACAGATAAAAAATCCACTGACCAAGCAGCAGCAGCAGCACACAAGCATAAAAGGAGGTTATAATTAGGCAACCTTTTGGAGCCAATGGCTCTAAGAAAAGGGGTAGATTTTGGGAATGTTGCGCAGAACTGCAGGTCAGGGGAGACTTACCAGATGGGATGAGAAGGAAGGACTGATTGTTGGGGACTGCACCGGATGAAATTTGAAAACCTGAGAGTTTAAAGGTGGAAGACAGGGTAATATGCACGACAGAGTTACTGCTTAAACATTTTGCACAAGTTAATAAGAGTGTAATAAGAGTGAAAAGGCAAGTGCATTGTAAGTAACAGAGGTGGGAGAGGAGCAGCAAAAACAGACAGGTAAGAAAATGAAAGATGTAGAAAACTAAAATGGAGAGAAGAAAGGAGTAACTACTGTGAAGAAATTCTGAGACAGAAGCAATTAATATAAATTAAGGCCAGGTGGGTGGCGAGAACGAAGGACATGTAGTAACGATAGTTCCCACCAGTGATATTCTGTGAAACTGGTCTCTGGGGGAAGAATCCAGATAGCACGTGTGGTGCAACAGGCACTGAGGTCATGACTGTAATGTTGTAGAGAATGCTCTGCAACAGGGTATTATTTGTTGCCAGTATACACCCTCTGCCTATGCCCATTCATCCTAACTGATAATTTGGTGGTAGACAGAACAGTGTTTACACAACAGCTGGTATAAGACATGTCATTTCACAGGTGGCTCGCTCTTTGACAGTATATGTTTTGCCAATTACAGGACTGGTATAGGTGGTGTTAGGAGGGTGCATAGGGCAAGTCTTGCAGCAGGGACAGTCGCAGGGGTAGGAGTCACAGGACAGGGAGATGGGTGCAGAAGCAGCACAGGGTCTGGCAAGACTATTGCAGATTGGGAGAGCAACGAAAAGCTATTATAGGTGTGGTGAGCAAAATCTCAGACAGAATAGATCTCATTTCAGGGCATGATTTTAGGAAGCCATGGCCTTGTCGAAGTAGCTGATTAAGACATTCCAGACCAGGATAATACTGAGTGACCAGCGGTGTGGTCTGAAGAAGTTTTTTGGAGGGATCAGCAGTACCAGGATTGAATATGATGGCCTGTGAAATCTGCTTCTGAACCAGGCTGGTGAGGTAATTACATCCAGTGAAGGCTGAGGTCAGAATGATGGCTAATGTTAATGTCGTGTGACTAGGGCCTCCCGTGGGGTAGACTGTTCGTCGGGTGCAAGGCTTTCGATTTGACGCCACTTTGGCGACTTGTGCGTCGATGGGGATGAAATGATGATGATAAGAATAACACAACACCCAGTCCCTGAGTAGAGAAAATCTCCAACCCAGCCGGGAATCAAACCCGGACCCGTAGGATTGACATTCTGTCGCACTGACCACTCAGCTACCGGGGGCGGAGAGAATGATGGTGAATTGCTGTAAAGAGTCTGTATCTGAACAAATATGGTTGCCTTGAATGCCAAGGCTGTATGGGAGGGAGGGCATGTTTGACATGGAAAGGATTTCAACTGTCAAAATGTAAGTACTGTGTTAGCTAGTACGTTTAATGTGGACAGAAGCGTGTAGCTGCTGTTCAGTGAGGACGAGATCAACAACATGGAAAGCTGCGTAGGATTCAGAATAGGACGATGTGAAATTTAATTGGGAGAAGGTATTCAGAGATTCCTGGAATATTAAAGGTCTATATGATAAAGATGTCATCAATGTTATCTAAACCAAACCAGGGGCTGAAGGCTCATGGATCCCAGGAAAGCCCCCTCCGAGTGACCCATGAAATGGTTGGCATAGGAATGAGCCATCCTGGCTCCCATGGCCGTACCCTGATGTGTTGGAACCAGGTGAGTGCTGACTGAGGAAATGTTCAGCAGCAGACAGGCCATATACGTGGGGAATGTTGGTAAAGAATGAGGTGGCATCAATGTAACAAGCAAAGTGTGTGGTGGGAGTGGGATGGGCAAGGATTTCCGACCATGTAGAAAATGGTTGGTACCTTTGATATAGGAGGGTAGTCTTTGTATTATGGGTTACAGGTGCTGATCAACTGAGGCAGATCTATGTTTGGTGAGTGCTTTGAAGCCAGCAACTATTGGAAGGCCAGGACGATTGGGTTTGGGGATCTTAGGAAGAAGGTAAAAGGTGGGGATGCGTAGTTTGGGTGTGGTGAGAAGTTCTATGGATTGAGGTGGTACTCCTCGTAAGGGGCCTGAGGTTTTAAGGAGGGACTGTAGATCAATTTGAATCACAGGAATGGGGTCTTGATGGCAGACACTGTACGTAGAGGTGTCGGACAGCCGGCGTAGACCTTCACTAACATACACCTTTCGATCAAGCCCCACAGTGGTAGATCATTTGTCTGCTGGAAGGATAATGATGGGGTCATAAGCTTTTAGGCAATGTGAACCCTGGAGTTCTGCAGAGGACAACTTAGGGTCATGTTTTAGGGACCTGAGGAAAGGCTGTGAAGCAATGATGGATGTGAGGAATTCTTGAAAGGCTTGTAAGGAATGATTTTGAGATAGTGGTGGTTAATCAAGCTGGGATCGTCATCGGAACTGCTCAAGGCAGGGTTCAATGTCACATTTGCTGTTGGAAAGGTTTTGGGATTGTGTTACAAAGTGATATTTCCAGTTGATGTTATGTGTGAAGGAAAGTATGGTCTTCACCAAAGCAACATGATCAAATGCAGGTTTAGGGCTGGTAGTGAGACCCTCACATAATAAAGATAATTTAAAAAGGGAGAGTGCTTTAGACGAGATGTTGAGGACACTGTACTGTTGTGACTGGTTCTTGTGATTATGAGTTATTCTTGGTCTGGGAGACACTGGTGAGGGCTGTGGGATATTAAGGAGGTCGGCCAAGCTCGGTTTGTAGGAGAGGAGTGGTGGTTGATGGTGTGGCTGTCTAGGGAGCTGCAGTGGGACAGAAATGGAAACACCACTGTTCAGGTAGTTTGGGAGAAAGCGAGATCACATTTTTGAGGTGAAATCTGGCATGTTGTTGCAGTTTGAAGTTGGCTTGGTGGATGATACCATCCAAGGAAACATGAGGGGCACATAACTGCAGGATTTATAGGAGTGGAGAGGAAATTCGCTGAGGAGGCATGCAGGTCACAGATTAGCCGGGTAACAGATAGAGATTACAATATTTGAAACTGTAAAAGAGCCTGGTGTAGAGCAGGATTACATCCAGAAACAGGGATTTTCAATGTCAGGCCTTTTGGAGTAACTCCAAGGGACAAGCAAGTTTCCAGAAATAGAGTGTGGGACCTTAGTTTTGAAAGCACAAAGGCATGTTTTTGAAAAGAATGGATGTAATATGAGGTGGGATTCTTCAAGGCAAGAGAGGACAGTTTGGAGTATTAGAAATTGTGAGAGTGGCAAAAAAACTGGGAAAGTCATGAAGAGAGATAAAATTTTAAAAACTGGGTAACAGAAAGATAGAGTCATACAAGAAAACATAAAATACTTTGCTTGGCAATTAAATTAATGTGGGAGATGGCAGTAGAAGTCAATTACAGCAGTTTGTCAAAATACAAACACACAAAAACATGAAAGAATTATGTATAATCTAAATAAGTGGAGGGTAGGGAGGGGGGGGAGGCTGTCAAATATGCGAATAAATCGGCGAAAGATGATCGGGAGGAGGCCATACAGTGTAGTGAACCGTAAATTGTAATATACAAATACATAAACAACAATGGAACCGGTATATGTAAATAAAAATGCACCCACCTACAACACGTTGATATCGGTACTAGAAAAGATGCAGGGGCAAAGAGTTGATTAATCCTGGTGATACAGGTAAATAAACAAACGGATTAGCACATAAGGTAGAAAACAGACACCAATGAAGATTGACAAGAAGGTTTCATAAGAAAGAGCAATGGTCACATGGGTTAACATAAAACGAAAACTATAAATTTTTGACAAAATAATGTAATTCTATAGATAAAAAAACCTATTCACCATGCGGCAGCAGAACACACACATGAAAGAAGTTTACAATTACGCAAGCTTTGGAATGTATTAATCAGCTACTTTGTCAAGACCATGGCTTCCTAAAATCATGCCCCAAAATGAGATCTATTCTGTCTGAGATTTTGCCCACCACACCTAGAATATATTTTCGTTGTGCTACCAATCTCTGCAGTATTATTGTCAGACCTTATGATCCTTCTGCAACTGTCTCCTTACCCTATAGCTCCTACCCTTGTGACCACAGCTACTGCAAGACTTGCCCTATGCACCCTCCTACCGCCATCTATACCAGCCCTGTAACTAGCAAAACATATACTATCAAAAGGAGAGCCACATGTGAAATGACATGTCATATACCAGCTGTTATGTAAACACTGTTCAGCCTTTTACACTGGCATGACTACCACCAAATTATCAGTTAGGATGAATGGGCATAGGCAGAAGGTGATGAATGGGAACATGCAGTATCTTTTTGCAGAGCATGCTCTACAACATGACAATCATGATCACAGTGCCTGCTTCACCACACGTGCCATCTGGATTCTTCCCCCGACACCAGTTTCTTAGAACTCTGCAGGTGGGAACTATCGCTATAACATGTCCTTGCTTCTCGCCCACCCATCTGGCCTTAATTTACATTAATTTCTTCCCGGTCAGCATTTCTTCACAGTAACTACTGCTATCTTCTCTCCATTTTAGTTTTCTTTTCATTTTCTTACCTGACTAGTTTTCACTGTTCTCCTCCCACTTCAGTTATGTATAATACACTTAGCTTCTCACTCTTATTAACTTGTGCATGATGTTTAAGCAGTAACCTCTGTCTTGCATGTTACCCTGTCTTCCAACCTTTAAATTCTCAGGTTTTCAAAACTCATATGATGCAGCTCCCAGCAATTAGTCTTTCCTTCTCATCCCATTTGGTAAATCTTGCCTGACTCATTCTGTGTGACTTTTCCAAAATCTACTCCTTCTCCTAGACCTCTCCAGTCCTTTTCCTTCTCCCCTCTTCCTTTCCCTTCAACCCTTCTGCGTTAAGAAGGAGTGACCGGTTCCGAAAGCTTGCCTAATTATAACCTCCTTTTATGTGTGTGTTCTGCAGCCGCATGGTGAGTAGGTTTTTTATGTATCCAATTACATTATTTTGTCAAAAATCGATTGTTTTCATTGCTATAGTCACTAATAGTGGTTCATATGTATTAAAATCCTCCAGTCATTTGGAAAAATGTATTAAAGACACACAGCCTGTTATACGGATGTGTGACTATATGAAATACATGTAGCTAAAATGTGTTGCACTGAATGTGGTATCCACACCTTCCTATATTCATGGGTTACCCTGCCAATGAAGGAAATTGTATGGTACTGGACAATTTTCCATCCTTAACCTGGTGGGCATCACTCCCTTCCATCGGACTGGCTGACATTTATGGTACATTTGACTTCCTGTAGTAGTTTGTTGTTAAGCACATTACACCACTCATGTTCCCACTGGTACATGAGCCCTCTGTCTGACAATGAGATGATGGCAGGAGGATGGAAAACTTGAACTGTTATTTATGGCCGAAATTTACATTTGAGTTTTATTCCATTCCTCAATAGTGTGTATTGTGGTGACGGTTGTGTGAAGTATCAATACTATTTATCCTCTCTCTTCCACTTTAGATGATCTGCTGGAAGAACAACTTCTGCATAGTTTTATATAAGATGAAAAGTATCTAATTTTACAATCATCTTTATTACATAATATGTAAGAATGCAAAATGTTTGACTAATCTTAGAATTTTGAGAGTAAGTCATTCCATGATGGGTAATATCTTTCCTATTCCATGTTCTGCTATACAGGGGTGAAGGTTTCTGCGACATTTTTGCACCAACTCCACAAATCTATACAGCAGTTTCGATATATTAATCATGGTAAGGATCACACTGATGATGTAGTTCAGCCAGTCATAGTGTTTCCCAAGTTTTATGGAAAACTCGATAGTCTGCAACGTGTAGCCTGTGTTATTGAACATAAATTTTAATTTCTGTGACACTTAAGGGTTGAGGATGATGCAGCGGCTGGTCGATACCGTTGGATCTTCAAGGCCTATTCGGGTGGTGTCTGCCTGTCTGAATTCATTTAAAAATGTGTACTGATTACAATGAGACATGGCTACTCCACAGTTTACACATGCAAGCTGAAATAGTCAGCTAAAGGTGTATATGAAGGCATAAAACCTGTCAGGCTAGAGATTTTAAATGCTGTGACACTATTTCCCTGCTCTTCAGAGAGCAGTTTGACAGCAATATAATTAATCCATTCTCTCAAACAAACCAATTCAATTTGTTCTGTTGATAATATGTGGGTTTTTTCTTGTCCATAGCCATATTAAAAATTATATCCTCAAACAATGAAAAAAAAAACCACTTAAAACTAGGCAGTTTCCTGGAAAAGCAGAAATAATCTTGCTTGAAAGAAATTATAAGAAATACTACATTATCTCGGGTGAAAGAAAGTTGTGGGAAGGATGTGTTGATTTTGCATGAGACTGAACATGTAATTTTTTACATCTACAACTACAAGCCACTATACAGTGCATGTTGGCGGGATACTTTGCATCAATAACAGTGATCTTCTGTCTTATATCATTCATGCATTAAGCAAGGAAAAAATAACTGTCTACGTACTGCAGTGGTGCATGTTCCCTTTTACAAGACCAACAAAAGATGTGTGTACGAAAAACGTGACTTTAATTAGCAGCAGAGTAAAGAGCATCTACTGTGACCAAGTTTGTTGGAATTTATGTGCAGATATGAAAAATAATAACATGGGCACAGCACAGAAAATGACAATGAATGCATAACTTGGACTGGCCAGTGATGGTTGTTACACAGAGTCTATGAAATGTTATCTGGAGTTAAGTAGTAACTTAAGGTTTTGGTGAAGCATTGAAGCATCATATATGAACATGGATTTTCTAAATTTAATCCAGCAATGAACAGTGACTTCCCTTGAACTTTGTATATTGTCATTGCAAAAGCAAGACACGCAGGAAACTGTCGTCAACTGAAAGTGGAGGGCAAATCTGTACGATTCATTGGAATGTGCAGATCCAGGATACCTTCTGCTTTACATTCGCCATTAATTATTGTTGCCGTAATCACATCCAGCATTTGTTTTTTCAATGGAAGTCTATTTGACTTTGTCATTCTTTGGAGCTTAGATGGGTGCTCGCATAGGCAATTGTCGTTCCAGGAGTTTGGAAAAACTTTCTTTTCAAGATGGTGACTGAAGTTGACAGAAGTTCAGTGGAAATGATATCTCCTGTGTTTCACAAAGAACTGGAAGTTTGTCATTGCCCGTATCCATAAGTTGGTTGGCAAATGTTTTTGCAGAAACATCTCCAAGTAAATGCGCATTCATATTAGCCAACAGTGTTATTTTCTTCACACCTCCAGGGAGCCGAATTCTTCAGGCATGCATTCAGCTTGTGTGGTGGTGTTGATATGCTCCAGTAGCATCCAGTGGCAAGTTACAGCAAAGTAGATAACATAAAACCTGTCTAAAAAAAGTGTATGAGGTGTGGTCAAAAAGTAACATGAATTTTTGTTTTTCAAAAGAATCTTTATTTATCCTTCAGCATCAACTTTGTCCCCTTCAAAGTAATCACCCCTCAAATAAAACACACTTGTGCGAGCATTTTTTTTGATCGCTTTTGGAACCCATTGTCATTGTGTTCAGCTCCTCAACAAATCTGTTTTTATGTCATCAATTGTGTCAAAATGGCGTCCTTTCATGGTTCTCTTCAGCCTTGGGAATAGAAGGAAGTCACATGAGCCATGTTCAGTGGACACAGTGGCTGAGTCAACATAATGAGCCTGTTGTTTGCCAAAAAATCATGCAGGAGCGAGTGGGAGCATTATCATGACGCAATTTCCATGAGCGGTTTTGTCACAGTTCTGGTTGTTTTCCTCAGATTGCTTCATGAAGACAGCACGTAACTTCCAGGTAGTATTCCTTATTGACAGTACGGCTATAAAGTAGGGACTCATGATGCACTATCCAATTGTAATCAAAGAAAACAGAGAGAAGAATTTGTTGAATTTTTTTCTGTTTTGGCTCTTCAGATAGTTTTGCGCTGGGATAACTGGGCCTTGGTTTTGACATCATACGCGTACACTCATGGTCTGTCACCTGTTAATAACCTTCTTTAGAAGTTCTTGATTTTTTTAACTTCATTCAGCAATGCCTGAGCATGTCTACGTGATATCATTTTGGTCAAAATTCAACAATTTCAGAACAAACATCGCTGCTACATGTTTCATGTCCAAAACATCTGAAAAAAAAAAAGATACCTGGCATGAGCAAAAGAATATGCCAATATCATCAGCGACCCCTCTGATAGTGATCTGGCATTTTCCAAAATCATTTTCTTTATGTTTTCCACATTGTCATCAGTAACTGATGTGCCGGAGTGTCCAGAGCTGTTATCATCTTCAGTGTCTTCTCGGCCCTCTTTGAAATGTTTATATAACTTGTTAACTCTTGCCTTTCTCATAGCTCATAGTATATTTTCATAAAGCCACAGTTAACATTTCAAATGCAGGGCGGCGCTTTATTCCAATTTTCACACAAAACGTAATGCAAATTTTTTATCTATCTTTTTCAAAAGTAAAAATTCACTGCTGAAAACACATATAACCTTTTCAACTTTCAACTATGAACCACATATTCAAAACAGCTGAAAATTCAAATGTCCATCAAGAACAGGTGTAACAATAAGGTAAAAAAAAATTCGAAAATTGGATTTATAGAGCCCAAAAAATTAAAAAACTCCCCCGTTACTTTCTGATCACACCTTGTATGTGCCAACTTTCACTGGTGTCAAAGGCTATTAATTTCAAACAGATGTACCAACATCCATTTTCATACAAAGATTTATCTATTATATTTATGTCAACTTTCTGAGCCGCTTGAAAATAACCTAATGTGAAGGCTGAAATTGACAGTGGACACAATAAATTTCTCAATAGCAACTGCAGCAGTTTTCATTAATTAAATTGCATTCAGTCACATTTGGTTCACAGGTTGCTCACTAGTTGCCATCGTTTCTTTGATGTTTCAACAGCGGGGCACATACAAGATTCATTTACTCTCTTATTCAGCATGAGTACTTGTTTCATAAGTGAAACCAATACATGTAGCAGCAAAGTTTGTTCCGAATTGTTGAATTTTGACCAAAAATGACATAACACAGACATGCTCAGGCATTGTTTCGTAAGTGAAACAAATCTGTCTATACATATTAATGTTGTCTGTGTAAGGGTCACAGACTTGGATGCAGCTGCCACACGTGGGTATGAGTGCAAGCTGGCATTATCATGGAATGCTGACGACCTGCGGTGTCAGTATACGACAGACCCACAGTGCCTCACACACAAAGTAGTTGCATCGTGTTGCTAGCCACCTGCACAGGCAGAACAGTTTCAAACGCCCGTGGTTCCGATGCAGATTTATATCTTTTTCAACTTACAATGGAGTACTGACAAACCCTTATTTGGTCGTGGCGGAACATCAGACACAGTTATGATGGGTCGGCATAGCAAGGACGTTATTATAAATGTATTCATAGAAATAAAGTGGTGTTGGCTAATAACTCGTAGTTTGTGTATTTCTGTACTTCATGGACACAATTCCCACAATAATCCTGACAAATACCAAGGGAGACATTCAGCCAAGGATACGAACCTCATAATGCCTTATATCTGCTCTTTAGTGCTTAGCAGTTTCATAGTAACAGTATAGAATTGAACACATAATCTCAATGTTTCCTTCCATTAGCTAGGTGAAAATGCTTGTGGAACAGGCACAAAATAATATAAATGAATTGAGGATATCCCTAACAAATTGTTCACGTGTTTTTGTTCACTCTTGTTTACTTAAGTTCACACTTTTATTGGCCAGACTTTACAACATGGAAATGAAATTATACGGTTCGTTCAGAGAATGCGCAGATGTCACAATGTCAGTATGTAAGATCAACAGGAACTGGACAGGCACAAGTGCTTCAAGCTCTTTTTTAGTTCTTACTAGTGACTGGAGTATTCATTCACCTGAATTGAAGATTCACTTATGTTACTTTTCTTTATCTTTGACAGAAAATCTCATGAATTTAGTTCAACTTTTCCATCCTCTTCTTCAATAGTTTTAGTCAGACATTCAGCATGATGACTCAATTTACTTGTGACACTTATCACAGAAACAGCTGTACTTCAGGTGCCAAACAATGAAAAGCCATTTTGGGCTGCTTGTGCTTGGGCAAAGCTGCCACACATTTCACAAAAATGAGTGGCATCTAGTGGTTATTGACACAAGTAAGGATGTGATGCAGTCAACACCTAGTGGTTATTGGTAAATGCTGTTGCCTGATAGAGCAACAGGCTGGTCAGTCGGTTTTTTTTTTCTGTCTCAGACAACTGAAACCACAATCTTTTTGTTGTGCCTATCACAACTCAGCATCTCCGCTATATGGTGAGTGGCAACTTTCCTTCTCTCACAATGTCATTAACAACTTGTGTTAGCCTGTGTTGGCTTCTACCAATAATAGTTAATAAGATAGTAAAAAACTAGTATCCGCATTGGCAAGAGACCACACCTTATACAACCAGACACATTCAGCCTAATTGTGGGACTTATTCTAGGTATTTACATTGATGATGATTGACAGCTGCTTGAAGTTAGATTGAAATAAATTCACTGAATGCGAACAACATGGCATCAGCTGTATTAGGTACAGATGTTCTACCTGTTGCTAACATGTGAAAACTGGCACCGGACCAGGACTTGAATATGGATTTCCCACTTATTACAAGCCGTCACCTTACCATTAAGCTATCAAGACAGTGTGCCATGTGGGAATTTGGGGTCAGTCTAGGAAGCGTGCACAGATAGCCTAATGGTGAGGCGACCATTCACAATAAGTCGGAAATCTGGGTTAGAGTCATTATGCTTGTCTGGTGGCTTTAAAAAGTTATGTGCCCAATAACATCATGAGAAAAATTAGTGTGTCAGCATCACAAAGCACTCCATTTGATTACTTTAAAAGTATTGGGATGCTTTAATTCTGAGGGTTTGCTTCCAGAGGTATTCAAAAATTCCAAATTGCTTGTTTTGCCAATAAAAAGACTGAAAATAATTAAATACTTTTAGAATTGATAGAAGCCTAAAATAGCTGCAGTTGCAGGGCACTCAAGTCGAGCACAAAAGTAAAACCACAGGGAACCATAGGAGGCACTAGCATAGTTTGGACTGCTTACAAAGCATTTTTACAAACACCTGGATACAGTTATGGACTTGTGGAGGAACTTTAAAGGAAGTTACCAATAATGGAGCAGCAGATGTCCAAGAAACTGATGCTTTTAAGTGTGCATTGCTTGTTATGTGTCTTTTTCTTGGAATTTTTCAGGTAGACATAGTTTTCTATTTCTTCGTATATGTCTATAAAGTATCTCTTCTCCACTGTATGAAGAAAGGACTGATGAATTAAGAATGTTTTTGATACTGTACACTATGTGCCTCTCTTGTGCACAGCATTGAAAACAATCTCAGTATTCTGATGAAGAAGGGAACCTTATGGACATTTATGTAGAATTAGAAATCCACACCCACCTGAAAAAATCCAAGGAAACAACAATTAATGATCAATGCACAACTAGAAACACCAGTTTCTTGGACATCTACCACACTATTAATGGTAACTTCCTTCAAACTTACTCTGCAAGTTCGTAATTGTATCCAGATGTTTTTAAACATGCTTCGAAGCAGCACACAATGCAGTTAAGCTACATTCATTAACGCCCTTGAAACTTCCCTGCGGATCAATTTTTGCATGCTAGGGGACATAACCTTACACTCTACTTGGATCCCCAGTCCACTGCAATTATGTTACATTTTTGTTAATTCTAAAATTATTTTTAAGCTTCTATTGGTAAAATCTGCAATTTGATATTTTTGAATTTGTCTGAACACAAATACTCTTAACAATATAGTGTGCCCATACTTTTAATGTAATAAAAGGGATTGCTTTATGATGCTGACACACTAATTTTTCTTATGATGTTATTGGGCATATAACTTTTTAAAGCCACCAGACTTGTAACTTTTTTTTTATCACTTGACTTTGCTCTTGTACAGCACAATGTAGGTTTCTATATTCTATATGCACTTATGCTGTAAGTACGTAGGCCTTGTTTTATCCTCTTCTATTATATACAAGTACAATATTTATGTATTTATCATATTTATGCCAGTTTGCAGAACATATTGAAAATGGCCTAATGTAATGGCCAAAACCTGTAGTGGACACAAAGCCAACAGCAACTGAAGCAGTTTTCATTAATTAAATGAACAGTTGCACAATCAAGGACACACTCATAACACGGAGAAACTAATAAATGAATTTTTTGAAATTCATTTCCTGCGAATTCCTCAACATCAGCTGTATTAGGACCAGATTTGCTTCCAAATAGTGACATGCTGGACTGGGACTCGAATCTAAATTTCCCACTTATCTGGAGCCACCATTTCAGCTAGCCGTGCACACTTCCTGGACTGACCCAAACCTCCACATAATCCTGTCTACATCCTTATTCTGTAGTCCATATCGTTCATCACTTAATGCAAAATTCCCACAACAGAGAGAACAAGACAATAAGGAATCGACACCAATGATGTTATCAACACGTGCCATGCCTGGGCGGGCTTGTCTCATTCTCCCTGTTGCAGGAATCCAAGTAACTTTATGTGCATTAGATGATGAATCTACATCTACACCTACATTCTGAAAACCACCGTGAGGTACAGAGCAAAGGGTACATCTCATTGTACCAGTTATTACGGTTTCTTCCCATTCCATTCATATATGAAGTGTGAGAAGAATGATTGTCTGAATGCCTCTGTGCATGCAGCAATTATTCTGATTTCTTCTCACAATCCCTATTTGAGCAACACATAGGAGATTGTAGTATATTCCTAGAGTCACATTTAAAACCAGTTCTTGAAACTTTGTTAATAGACTTTCTCGGGATAGTTTATATCTATCTTAAAGAGCTTGCCAGTTCAATTCCTTCAGTATCTTATGACACTCTCCAGCAGATCAAATAAGTCTGTGAGCATTCATACTGCCCTTCTCTGTACACATTCAATATCCCCTATTAATCCTATCTGGTATGGGTCCCACACACTTGAGCAATATTGTAGAACTGGTCGCATGAGTGATTTGTAAGCAATCTTCTTTGTAAACTGACTGCACTTCCCCAGTACTCTACCAAGAAACCGAAACCTACTACCTGCTTAGCCATGACTGAGACTATGTGATGATTCCATTTCATATCCCTACAAAGTGTTACACCCAAGTATTTGTACGAGCTGGCCGATTCCAACAGTATAATGGCATGTGACGATGACCTCCTGTCGAGTAGACCGCTCGCCTGGTGCAAGTCTTTCAATTTGACACCACTTCAGCGACTTGTGCGTCGATGGGGATGAAGTGATGATGATTAGGACAACACAACACCCAGTCCCTGAGTGGAGAAAATCTCCGACCCAGCCGGCAATCAAACCCAGGCCCTTAGGATTGACAGTCTGTCGGACTGACCACTCAGCTACCGGGGTCGGACATTCCAACAGTGACTCACTGATAATATAGTTATAGGATACATTTTTTCTTTTTGTGAAGTGCAAAATTTTACATTTCGGAACATCTAAAGCAAGTTGTAAATCTTTCCACCACTCTGAAATCTTATCAATATGTGACAATACTTAGCAGCTTCTTTCAGACAGTACTTCATTATAGATAACTGCATTATCTGGAAACAGTCAAAGGCTACTATTAATATTGTCTGCAACGTCATTAATATACAACATGAACAGCAAAGGTCTCACCTGAAGTTACTTCTACATCTGACAATGATTCTCCATCCAAGATATCATGTTGCATCCTCCCTACCAAAAAGTCCTCAATACAGTCACAAATTTCACTTGATACCCCATATAATCGTATTTTTGATAACAAGTGTAGCTGTAGTACCGAATCAAATGCTTTTCCGGAAATCAAGAAATACTCCATCTACCTGCCTGCCTTGATCCAAAGCTTTCAATAGGTCATGTGAGGAAGGTGCAAGATGGTTTCACATGATGGATAATTTTTGAATCCATGCAGTTGACAAAGAGGAGGCCATTCTGTTCGAGATACCTCATTATGTTTGAGCCCAGAATATGCTCTCAAAATTCCACAAAAAATCCATGTCAAGGATACCGGACAGTAATTTTGTGGATCACTACTTCTACCCATCTTGCAGGTGGGTGTGACTGTGCTTTTTTCCATGAACTGGGCACAGTTTTCTGTTCGAGGGATATACGACAGCTTATAGTTGGAAGGCTGGCTAAGTCAGCCACAAATTCAGTATGGAATCTGGTACGGATTCCATTGGGCCCTGGAGCTTTGTTCAATTTTAACAATTTCAAATGTTTCTCAAACCCACTGGCAGTGATAAGAGGATTAAATTGAGTCTTCCTTCAAAAAGGAACATTTGAAACTGGAATTAAGCTTCTCAACTTTTGCTTTGCAACCCTCAATTTCAGTTCCTGTCTCATTTGCTAGGGACTGGACACTAATTTTGGCACCACTAACAGCCTTAAAATATGACCAGAATTTCTTTGGGTTTTGTAAAATATCATTTGTCAATATTCTGCTATGGTAAATCACTGAAGGCATCATGCATTGCTCTCTAAGCAACCACATGAATTTCATTTACCATCTCTCTGTCTATAGCTCTATGCTTTGTTTTACATGTATTACGCAGTAATCTCTGTTTCTTTAGAAGTTTCTTTACAGTGACTGTATACTACGGAAGTTAGTGGACTATGAGACAAGGAAGCAGACACTGTGACACAAGAAAGTTTGGGTATGGGTAGCACACATGAATAGCTGAAGTGGTTAAGGCGACCACCTCACCATAAGTGGTAAATTCAGGTTAGAGTCCCTATAAAGCAGAAGTTTTCATATGTCACTACTAAGTAGTAGATCTATACCTAATACAGCTAATGTCAAGAAATTCACAGTCAGCAAATTAATTTTGAAGTACTTCATCCAGCGTTGGATCATCAATAGTGTCTGTTCTTTGAGACATGCATATCAGCAATAAATGAAAGCTGTTCGCTTACACTCTACCACCATTTACACTGAAGTATTGTTACTCAAGTATTGTCACTGGTGCTGATTCACTAAATGTTAACCAGGCTTAAAATATCTTTGCTGTAGTGACCACATATTCAGAATTTAAAGAATGTAACGGAATACAGGGCATTCTTCAAAGATGTGCTGCGTTTTGAAACAGGTTGGCATTGATCTCTTCTTATCCCTAGTTTATTATCCAAGATAACATGTAAATGGTTTCTGCCCTATTATACAGGATGTACATAAAGTCTGGAAACACTTTCAATTATTTATTGCACAAGAACTAAGCATTGTACAGATGTCATACATATTACATTTTGAAGAGAAACTCTGAAAGTTTTTTTTTACAAACATTCAAAATGCGAACCATCAGTGACCCAGCAGACGTCAATATGGTAATCGAATTCTAGCCACACCCGTCCCAGCGTGGAATCATCGACTGTGGCAGTCCCTTCCCATATTCTCTCCCGGAGCTCTGCTACATCACGTGGTAGAGGCAGTACATACACCAGATCTTTAGTGTGTCCCCACAGAAAAAAGTCACACGAAGTGAGATCTGGTGATCGGGTAGGCAATTTTGAAACAACTGCCCCTTCTGTAGCACGGCCGATCCATCGATGCGGCAGCGCTGTTTTCAGGTGCCCATGAACTTCACAATGAAAATGGGGTGGACCCCATCCTGCTGAAAGATGAGTGCAGAGTCCGATTGCATTTGAGAACCAGCCATTGCTGCAACATGTCCAAGTAGAAATATCCAGTGACAAGAGCTCTCGGCAAAGAAGAATGGCCTGTACAGTTTTCAATGTGACAAGGCACAAAAAACATTTAGCTTTGGGGAATCATGCTCAAATTCAATCCATTCGTGTGGATGCTTTGTACCCCAGATTCGACAATTATGCCTGTTCACTTTCCCATTAGTATGAAAAGCGGCTTCGTCACTAAAAATTAAGCGATCAACAATGCCATTTCCATCCTCATTAAATTGTTGCAACTGCGAACAAAACTCGAAACGCTTGTCTTTGTCGTCATCATTGAGCTTTGCACTAGCTCCAGTTTGAATGGTTTCATAGACAGCTTCTGTCACAGGCCTTTCCACGTCATTGGAGCCATTTCAAGTTCACGGGATGCACGACGCACCAATTTCTCTGGGCTCCTTATGAATGTCTCTCGAACGCGCACCACATTCACTTCACTCACACTGGGACGCCCGCTTCTCTTTGCCGAGCACAAGCAACCTGTCGTAACAAATTTGTTGTGCCAGTGATAAATGGCCTTCCTTGTTGGTTGCATCTTACCCTACTTGGTTCTAAACATCCACTGAGCAGCTTTAGCACACTTGTTTTTGTCGAACTCCAACACACAGAAAGCTTGCTCAACACCTGAACTCACCATGTTTGTGACTGGCGCTGACTATTGGCAATTACCAAACTACAATGTGGTCAATCCCAGGAGCGGAAAGACTTACCTTAGGAGGAAAAAAGGACAGGTATACACTCGCACACAACACTTATCCATCCGCACATATACAGACACAAGCAGACATATGTAAACGCAAAGAGGTTGGGCAAAGATGTCAGTCGAGGCGGAAGTACAGAGGCAAAGATGTTGTTGAATGACAAGTGATGTACGAGGGGCAGCAGACAGTGTTTGTTGGTAATGAGGATCACCCTGTAGCTAAACATGCCTTGGTGCACGGCCAGCACATCTTGGCACAGTGTTACACCGTCCACGTTATCTAGATACTCCCCACTGACACCAACCTATCACAACTCCGGAGATGGGAACTTGCCCTTCAATATATCCTCCCATCCCCATTACCCACCAGGCCTCAACCTCCACTAATTTCAAGTTGCTGCCCCTCGTACATCATTCAACAACATCTTTGCCTCTGTACTTCCGCCTCGACTGACATCTTTGCCCAACCTCTTTGCCTTTACATATGTCTGCCTGTGTCTGTATATGTGCGGATGGATAGGTGTGTGTGCGCGCGAGTGTATACCTGCCCTTTTTTCCCCCTAAGGTAAGTCTTTCCACTCCCGGGATTGGAATGACTCCTTACCCTCTCCCTTAAAACCCACATCCTTTCGTCTTTCCCTCTCCTTCCCTCTTTCCTGATGAAGCAACGTGGGTTGCGAAAGCTTGAAATTTGTGTGTGTGTTTTTTATTGTGTCTTTCTACCAGCGCTTTCTCGTTTGGTAAGTCACAGCAAAATGACATCTGTATGATATCTGTACATGTTTGGTTCTTGTGCAATAAATAACTGAAAGTGTTCCCAGACTTTATGTACACCCTGTATACGTCTTTAGCAGTAGATTTGACATTCCCTTCTTTAACTCCACATCTCACTTCACGTGTTAGTGACAGATACCAGATGTAGTTGTACTAACATTTAATTCCATCACTGAAAAAAATCTGATCTATTTCTAGCCAAATGAAAATCAAAATATTATAGTTCAACTAAGCTTGAAAATAAATATATATATTAGCAAATACTTGATGAAAGGTTCCTTTTTGTGAAGCTTATGTTAATACAATTAGCAAATTTATTAGTGGTTGAAATGGCTCTGAGGCACTACGGGACTTAACTTCTGAGGTCATCAGTCCCCTAGAACTTAGAACTACTTAAACCTAACTAACCTAAGGACATCACACACATCCATGCCCGAGGCAGGATTCGAACCTGCGACCATCGATTTATTAGTGCTTTATTAAATTTCTATATGTTTTAAAATGGGGCACATGCACGAAAACACCCACTGGTTTTGAATATGTACTGAACACTTGATGGAACACACAGTGAACAACAAATACCTATGTATTAATTTTCATACAGATATGAAAATGGTACGAAGGCCTGTAGCACAACCATCTTTTAACACAGTACAATTTATTGAAGAATCACGTTAACAAAATGATAACTTACTTCAAGTTCTGTATCAATAATGCTGACTTCTTTGGCATTCTCAAGAGATGAGGATTCAAAAAAATTATCGGAAATAATATCTGAATATTTGGGGTCAAGTGTGAGAACGCAGTTCACAGAACAATCTGTTGATAGTGTGTCGTTTTCAACTTCATTATCTTCATGTATCCTGTGAACACTATCTTCTGATGGACCCATTACGCCTCGTATATCCCAAACTGTCACATCAATCACCTGTAGAAGGAAGATAATACAAAGATAAATTATTAATTAGGAGTGCACTGCTAACAAAATAGTTCTGCAATAAAAACATTATATTAAGAAACTAATGAACTTAATATTAACAGCTGCATTCACTGAACTGTACTGGGTGTGGTCTTCCTCATACTTTTGAATTGGCTAATCAAGGTAATTCCATGAGTACCTACACTTTTGTATGACCTCCAAACCATGGTGCAACTTGTGACTTTTCACACATAAAAATCACTACCAGGGGTGAAAGAAGCAAAATGTGGGAAAAAATTTGAAGATTGAGGGTTAAATATTTGTGGTCTTACACTTAAGCACTACGCTACACAATTAATCTCTATACAAACATAATTAAAAATGATCAAACTAACCATCTTTAAAGACTTGTGGAAGTATCTGAAACACTGTTACAACCGGACTTTGACTTCTCATGCAGAAACCTCCCTACTTCCCCTCCCCCGTACACACCAAAAAACACACATAGGTAAATCCCTCCACTTACGTTCTACGTCAATGGCTATGTATGAGTACTAATTCAAAGGTCTTTGAGCTCAAATTCAATCCCAGCCAGTGATTAGATTTGGTTTATTGATTCACCCTATCAACAGCCTTGTCGAAACAGCAGAGGAGCAAATACAAGAACTGGAAATGATCAACAGCGTGATGATACCAAAGGCATTGAAAAGCTCTACAACACAGACACATAAGTTGTATTCACACGAAATGTGGCTTGTAATTCCACAGATAAAGATGTCATATTAGTCTTCTGTTATGATCTATGGCAAGAGGTTGCCAAACAGGAGGTAGCCGTAAGAAAAATATTGCATAACCAATGAAAGGGTAACATTCAATGAGCCAGAGCACAGAATGTCAGAAGATATCTTATTTCGGACCTTGGTTCCGCAGCTGCAGTTTTACATGTAACATGATATATATATATATATATATATATATATATATATATATATATATATATATATATATAAAAAAAACAAAGATGAGGTGACTTACCGAACAAAAGCGCTGGCAGGTCGATAGACACACAAACAAACACAAACACACACACAAAATTCAAGCTTTCGCAACAAACTGTTGCCTCATCAGGAAAGAGGGAAGGAGAGGGGAAGACGAAAGGAAGTGGGTTTTAAGGGAGAGGGTAAGGAGTCATTCCAATCCCGGGAGCGGAAAGACTTACCTTAGGGGGAAAAAAGGACAGGTATACACTCGCACACACGCACATATCCATCCACACATACAGACACAAGCAGACATATGTCTTATTTTAAAGTACTTTCAGTGGTAACTATAACACTGTGGCTTTTCTTACAGTTATGTTTGCCAAGACAGTAAACAATTATTTTTTTATTATAAGGGGAGAGGGGGGGAGGGAGAGGCTTGTTTTACTTCTACGGTACTGTGGGGAGGGTCGTAAGTGGGTATGCTGATTTATGTGATACTGTTTCATTGCTGGCTACAGGGTTTTTTATTTATCTTCCGTGTTTTATTGGCTTAAATAGCATTTGGTTGCTAATATTTCTTTGGTCACTAGGTGTTTCTGCCTTTCAAATTTGAAAGTTTCTGTTTAGTGTTAGATATCTTTAGGTACTGAATCTGGTCTTTTTATATTGCGGCAGGGTGGGGCCTTTATTGTCAGAGATGTTCTGTGAATACTGAATGAACCTTCGTTTCTGGTTCGCCTAGTACGCACACAATGCCATCCATGTATCATCACAGTATAGCAGATTGTAAATATTTGCCTGGTACTATTTGCTGAAATATTCTTTCCTCTGTTTTGCTCTATGAAAATATTTGTTAACTGACCGGAAATGGGGAACGCCTTTGGCAATCCTTCCTCTTATAAGAGTAATGCTTTATTAAGTTCAAAGAAGTTTTGGACAGTAACAAGGTGTAGGAGTGTGCTTATCTCGAAACATGTTCCTGTGGTAATTGACTGGAAGGATCTAAGTCTTGTTCTATTACTTGAGTGTTTCCTTGACTGGAATTGTGGTGTGCTTATTTTATACAACAAAGGATGTCAACACAGGTGTATAATCAGGAATAAATGTCTTTTATTGGTTCTTCTGTTTTCCACTGTTCTGTCATCTTGTGTTCTGCACTGTCATGTGAATGTGTTAAACATAGCAATGGTGAGGGGTATGTAGATGCTTTTTTTGTAATGTACAACTGGCTTAGAGGGCGTGTTTACTTTAAGGATTTTTTGTTGGCTCCAGAGTTTTGTTGGAGTATTTGGTTTCATATGTGCCATATACGCTTCTCGTATATCTTCTAGTTGCGGCCTATTAGAGTCTTCAGTGCATTTTTCATTTTTGTTGTGGAACCTGTAAGATTTGACTTTACTTCTGTGATTTTACTATGTGTAGTGAATTCTTGACATAGTCGTGTTTACACATGAGAACTACTGTATTCTCCTAGTCTATCTTCATCATAATCATGTTTTCTCTAAGTGCTTTTACTCTAAGGGTTTTCAGTTTCTTACACTCTGTGGCTGTCTCTGTTGTTGCATCGTGTTCATGTCTGGTATCTATGATGTTTTTAATTTCTTTGCCTATTAATTCTGCTGCTAGATCTACATTCATGGTGCTTGTGTCCTTCCTGTGCTCTTGATACTTTATGTTCTCAGATTGTATGATCAAATTTTCTATGTAATGTTCATTTACTTCTGTGTTTAAATTCTGTTTTAAACCTTTCCATAGTAGCTGTGTTTCTTCATGATTAAATTTAGTATCTGTGAGACTTACAAGACATGGAAGAATTGATGTGTGTGTTTATGCTTTTATGGGGTGTTTTAAGTATATTCACTGCCCTGTAAGCATTTTTGCTTCTTTTTCTTGGTTTTAATTGTTCCATGGCATTACAAGTGTGTTCAACATTCTCCAGTATACACGAGAAAAGGGTGCTGTTGTTTATGGTGCGAACATACTTCAAACAACTTACATTTCAGTTCATAGTTTTTGTTATGTATAGTGGAACTTCAATTTTACATTCTCCGATTTTATATTTTTCATGATTCTGCGCCATAAATTTGTAGCCCCTGTGAAAAGCCCATAATATCAATGCTCAAAATTCCCCTATTTTATATTTCTTCCTATTAAGGTTTACCTCAATTCTAAGTTCTTACTCGACATCTCACTTGACTTTGTCCCGTTTTCTTCCTATTAACACTTGATGTGACTAAACAAGTTATAAGTGGCTTAACAGACAGATGGTTTGTACCATAGGTGGTGGCAAAATTAAGGGAGTATTCTAGGCCGTTGTGGAGAGGGGAGATGTGGGAGAGGAAATGCTGACATAATCCAGGATCGGTGTTGCCAACACAACTTGCAACATTTAGCTTCACCACTTAATTATGATACAACTACTGCTAGGTAGCAGCGGTAATGGGAAAATGAGGCAGTTGCCATGAAGTGTTCTGGACTGAGCCAAAACACCTTTTCTTGTTCCACGTATAACTCAGTCTCATTTTTTCCCTTTATTTTCAGTGTACTTTATTAAGCAACAATATGGGGGCGGAAGGGAGTGGGCATGCGACAGGCAAAGAAAGAATTTTTTGCCATTAGGAAATCTAATAATATTTAACATACGCCTGAATTTGAGGAAGAAATTTCTAATAATGTACTTCTGCACTATAGCACTGTATGCATTCACATCACAGATTATGGGGAAACTGGAAACAGGAAAGTGAGATGTGGTGTTACAAAAACATGCTGAAAATGAAGTGGTATAATAAGAAAGGGACATGTTGTTCTCTTAACAGAAAGGAGGCCTGAATTTGAGGAAGAAATTTCTAATAATGTACTTCTGCACTATAGCACTGTATGCATTCACATCACAGATTATGGGGAAACTGGAAACAGGAAAGTGAGATGTGGTGTTACAAAAACATGCTGAAAATGAAGTGGTATAATAAGAAAGGGACATGTTGTTCTCTTAACAGAAAGGAGGCTGGCTACACGCCTGTGCTTTCTTCACATTTCTTTGGGATGTGACATTCTTATACCTGACGGCATACTTAATCACACAAAAATTCAAGCACTAATATGGATTACTGTATAAAATTTAATTATTAGAGCATGTACCAAGAAGTTGTATTTGTGAGATAAATGAGTCGCATCTAACAGGACAAGTTTTGTTTGGTTAGAAGGGGGGGGGGGGGGGGGAGGAGGGAAGGGCATGAAGGAAAGGGGGGGGGGGGGGGGAGAGGGGCAGTGTCATCTGTCCCTCTTTCAACCCTATGAAGGGCTAAGATTGTAGTGAAATAAATAATGCCTTCAAGCTGGAACAATTGCAATAGTAAAGACGAGAAGACCAAAACTGTAATGAATATCAGTACGAATAAGGTGAGAAATAAGTCAGGGCAGCAAGGGGCTGTCTCCTGAACCGTCGCACCTCCAATCCGTTATAGTCAAAGTTTTGAAGTTTGGAACAGAACACACTCTCACAGAGAAAGCATAAATCTGTTCAACTGTTCTTTTGTCAACAGCCAGTATCAAGAATAAAGTATCCTTACAGCCTTCAAAGGAGTACTAAGCTTAAAGTAAAACAAATTCACCAGTACATTTATATTGCACATAAACTACTAACACAAAGTATGCTATACCTTAAGCTGTAATTCAACTAGTACATCAATAGCATTAAACAATAAAATGACATAAGTAATTTTCTGTAATATGAAAATATTCCAAAAATGTCAGACAGACTGCTGTGAACTTAAAAAAAAATTTACACAATGTGACAATGGTCTAAAATCTGAAGGCTATTTATGCGATGTGTGCTGCAGCTCTCACGCAATAGTTTTCCCACTGCCTCGGTAACGCACAATTAAACTGTAAGGTTTGTAACCAGTTTGATTCTGCAGTTACAGCAGAAAAACAGGCTGAAATATATCCCAACAAGTCATGACAAAAGACACTCCTCTTATCAAGTCACTCGAATTATTCAGACTTTATCTCACTTCCTAGTCCTCAATAGTTTTGATACAGCCTTCCCCAAAAAGTACTGAATGACTGAAGAAACTAGTGAACGACGCCAGATTTAATTTACATACCAGTACAATACTGGCCTGTCTTCAATGCACCTCCATCCTGTCGTCGTTTTTTAGGGCCTTAGATACTCACACTGCAAAACAAAATCTAGTTTTTCATGATTTAGAACATAATTTAATAAAAATGATTTAAAAATTTTCAGGAGTCTTGTTTGTAAAAGTAACCGTTTCTGGCATTTTTAGAAAGATCGTCAACTTTGCCCTTAATTTGTAAATCACTGAAATGGAGTAGGAGAATGAAATTTTATATTCTAAGACCTTGTATTGGTAAGTTATTACATGCATGCATCCAGGTTTATCCCATAATTACTTCTGGAGATATAAAAAGCTAAACTTCACTTTTTTTTTGAGTGCCTATTTTTTGGCACTTTGCTTTCAAAGTTGCATATTAAAACTGTTCAGGAAAACTTTTTTCATTATTTCACTTAACAGAGCACAAAAAGTTGTACAAGATGGCCTAGTTTCGTTTCTTTCAAGATATATTATGTCTCAAAGTTGACGAAAACTCACGGGGGCACTGATGATAGCTGCATCATGGGGCCAAAAAAATTACTATATCTCTGGAAGTATTAAAATGGTGATTGTGAAACTTTACCAATATTTATTGGGAACGTATATGAATGTTCACACAAAATTTATGATGGTGATGCGGGAACCTCTACAGTACTTGGCGTGGAATGACCCATGCTGCTCATGGGACTGAGATGAAATTCAAACTTATCAACTTCCAGCATGGTAGGTGTATTGTCTGGGAGAGTACCCACACCCACTCATCCAAACAAATGACGCAATCTAGTCCTCTTAATAACCAAACTGTATTTAGTAATTGGGCTTAAGGAATTGTAAATCAGAATGTGTTTGTTGTGATCAAGAGGAAGGAGGACATCTGAATTAGGGCTTGATTCGTTAATGCTTTGAGGGGTTTGCTGATACATTAAATCTGTTAAGCAGTTACTAATTGTCCTTTATCTGTTGAGGCTAACAGGGAAAAGCAGGTAGAACTTTTTGGGAAGTCACAAAAAATTGTGTGACTTATGACGTAATTATTGAATTGCTTAACTCCCTCAGCTCAAGCAAGAGTAGGTCACATGCCGTGACGATATGGACATTGACATTGCAGGACTTAAAGAAGAATGGGCATCACAGGAGATAGTGGATAGGATGTGAAGGAATAATGGAGAAATTGAGAAGTCTGAAGTGTGGAAAGGCAATCCATGAAGCTGGGACCAATTACCCATTTCCAGCAATCTGCATCAAGCTCTGGCTGAAACTTCAAATGCTCTGGCAGTCACCCAGTCTGGAGCCGAGACTGTCCTGTTCTTCCTGAGGAATGCAAAATGCAGGAAATCAAAGTGACCAAGCAGATCCCATAAGCAGGTGCCAAAAATGAATATAAGACAACAAAACACTCGTCTTTGCCATTCTTAGCTTCCTTGATGCAGAAACCTGTTCCGAAGGTTGAAACAAACGATATCTAGCATATTACTATCCCTAACAAGCACCTGTAGATGCCAAAGCAAAATGAGTGAAGACATAGCAGCTATGAAGACATAGAAGCTATTACAGAAGAGACCAGCAACATTTTGCAGTGAGTGTTGAGAAGGGACTCCGAAAGCAGAGGGCCTTTCAACGGCCCCTTTCCCCATCGTAAGTGAAGGTAATGGAAGTAGGGGAAGGGTCACGATGTTCAGGTCAAAAGCTGTCCTGGGCACTATCAGACGTCATTCTGGTATGTTTGACTGATGAGGAGGACTTCATGGACGTCAATGCCTCATCACGATACCCAGGCAGCCCCTCCACTTCATAAGTACTTCACCAGTCCCAGGAAAGGGATACATCAAAACAAACCTGCTGAAATGGCTCCCATACTCCATACGAATGGATACAGGACTGATCTGGAGGAACTGAGGCTTCTCATACAGGATAGATCTTCCAAGAGACTCATTTTAAACAGTCTGATGTTTTTGAGCTGTGTGACAGCATCCAGGACAGCATGGATCACTTTCAGCCATGATTCACAATACTGCAGATGTCCCAGTCAACAGGAACAGATAGGAGGCAGCCTGTCCTTTGATGGAAGACAAGTGTTGCTCTACAGTCAGGGACACGAGGTGGCTATGCAAATATTCAATCTGTGCCCCGTGGATGGCACTAGCAAAGGCGAGGAGAATAATTTGGGAGAGTAAGTAGAGGTCTTGACAAGAGTTCCTGAGCTCCACCAATAGGTCCACACCCACAAGTAGGGGAAGCCATCAGGTTTTCAAGGCAGACCTCCCGACTGCCAATAGGAGCAGGGATGTTTCTCACCATCATTGAGAGACATGTGACCAATTTCAGCCAGGATCCAGCTTTGCACCATTACTAGGGGACACATTACTGTAATTGTGGCACGGTACAGTACATTTACGTGGACTGTATTCAGCCAGACTCTTATGACAGTTACATATGTTCTACATTTGGTTGGCTCATATTTGCTGAAAAAGAACTTTTGATCCATTGAGGTCCACTGCTTTTCTCCTGTGAAGATGGTTTTAATGACTGGAACTGGTAAGAATAAAACATACAACTGTACAGCTGATGTAACAAATGTACTTTTTCCAAAATATAAACACGTTGTTGATGGTAGCTATGATGAATTTCAACCTGTCAATGGTCCTCACAAAATATCTCACGGTTCCTATACCAGATAAACTGCAGTTCAGAGCCCCATTCACAGCATACAATTGGGCCTTTGGTAAATGCAGATATATTCGCATGTACCAGGTGCCTTTGAGTAATCTTCAGTTTCCCAATCCTTGTTTCTGTCACTTTTGGTCAAGCCTCTAACCACAGCCATGAGATTTTCCACAGGGATGCATTGCTCTTGTATGCCAGTTGTTGTTGCAGCCTTAGCCAACTGGTCAGCTTTTTGATGTCCCACAATCCCATCATGGCCCCTGATCCACACAAATGAGACACCCTTACCAGTTTCGTACAACTCTGATACAGCAGCAGCTCTTCTGTATGTAAGGTAACACTTCCCCTTGTACTTACCAAATAAATTAAGTGTTTTCTCTAAGAACACCTGTCCTTCAGTACGACAAAATGGTCACCCACTATGATCATGCCATAAATTATTGGTCTGTCAATGGCTAAGAGTTCAGCTGTGAATATTGAAACTTCTTTGGTAGACGAAGTAGTTCACTCTTGTTATTTTTAATATCAACATAGGCACAGCCGACACAGTCCTTGCCTTTAGATCTGTCCGTATACACATACATGATGAAGGCTTTCTACATTATTGGGTCCTCAGAGTAGTTCAGATTGCTGTGTATGTCTAGTACCTGGTTGATAAGTTCATACTCTTGGTAGCAGTCGCGTTCTTGGAACGAGGTGTTGGTAATGCTCAGTGATGAAAGTGCCTCCACAAGTGATCATATTGATTTGCATATCCAGTAACGGTTGGTGCAGTGTTGCTCTATAAGGTCACAGACTTTGTTTGTCAGCACATCCGCAAAGTGTTGTAGCTGTTTCTGAATAAATTTTCTGCTGAGGTATTGTCTATGTAGTGATAAGAGTGCTTCCACTGTTTTGAATAACAGTGTGTTCCTTGGGCTGTATCCCAGAACTACTAAGCGTAATCATAACATGCAGGCATAATCTAGATGAGGTCGCAGCAATGCATGATACATATGTAAGGCTCCACATCCCATGTGTTTCACTTTGTGGCACGAACTATGTTCAGAGAGCTTTCACACTTATCTTTGATCTACACCCCATGTGTTTCACTTTCTGGCACAAAGTATGTTCAGATAGCTTTCACACTTATTTTTGACATGGACTTCATGGTAGATTCATCAGAGTATACTGGTTATTTGAAGGCCTAGATATTTCATACATCCTCTCAAGGGAGTAAAATGCATGCTGATGTATTTACCTGTTTTGATTAAGCATAAATGTTCAGTATGATTAAAATTCTTCTGGGTGTTCTACCACATCACTGTACAAAATAAAATACTTTACAACAAAACTGACATTTTGGCCACATTATAAGTGTTTTCTTCAGGGCAAGACTGGTTTTACTGATTTATTGCTAACAATCGGTATCAATATACGAATTTTCTATAACTTTATTGGCCTTAGAATACAACAGGTTAGTCATGACGAGGGAGGGGGCAGGAGGAGGCCATTTGTGGACTATCTTGCTTGTCGATGATAGGCACCTACCTGCAAATCCGCACTTGGATTCTGATGGGCATGTTTTCTTTCTGCTGTGTGTGGAAATAACCTGTTAGTTGCTATATAGCTGTTTCTTTAGGCTGCTCATCTGTGCCCAGTGAGTTTCTACCCCACGACCACTCCCAGCCTGTCGGCCTATGATAGTTGGCAGCCAGGGTGCTGGAGGTTTGTAGCCATCCTCTCTCTTAATGTTGTCAGACTACTAAATAATCTGTCACCTCTGGTATTTTGTGTTGGCTTATCCACAACTCTTTTGAAAGTATAGGGCTTCTAGGAACATTATGGGTTGCCCACAGCCATGTTGGTGTTCCGCTCTTACTAAATTTGTGCTGTGCTAATCACATGTAGAGTTGTTCTGATACTTGTGTGCTGACTGGCCTCCTTGTCTCCCTGATATAGGCAGCTCCACACTCACATTGTTGCTCAAACTCTCCTGCAGTATTAAGGTCTGTGGCAGTTATGGAAAATTTGTTGATACCTGGTCGGCAGAGGACATGGCCTAGCTGTCCAATGGCACCCATCACATACATTATGTGCAGTAGTGGAAGCTTCTCTTCCTTGCCTCCTTCTCTTGTTTTATTCTTTTTGATCTTAGCTGCCTTTCTTTTAATATTGTTGTCATAATCATTCTGTACCATTATGCCCCATTGTTGGCTATGGCACGTACATGACACATTTGTTACCTGGCCACACGGGAAACAGAGTCGGGAAACTTCCTTTGGCATTTAAACAGCCTACAAACAACTCATGCAAGAAGCCGAAAACAACGATACATTACCATTTTTGGACATGGAGGCAAAAGAACTGCCAACCCATTCAAACTAATACCTTAACAGTGAGCCACCAATACCCTCAAAAGTAAGGCCAATTCACACTGGCCATCACGTCACATCCCGTAAAAATATTCTGCAATGACTTTCATATGGCGGCATCCACATTGGCTGTCCTGTCCAGCCCCATCGCATCTCCATCAAAGTTCCCAGGAAGAAAATTTTGAAGGTTGGCGTTATCTGACCATTGTTGATCATATGGCCACCAAGCTCATTTTCTCCTGATCCACGGCTGTGTGCACATTCCCACATTTCATTTCTTAGTGTTTTTTTGGCTGATATTAGTTGTTTGTTATTTGTTCTAAATTGATTCACTTTGTTAACATTTGTAAGTTTACAATAAATGATGAAACATTAACTGAAGCAAAGAGGCAGCAGTCTGACTCATGCGCGTACTGCATTACTTGCCATCTACTACATTTATAACTGCATTTTTATACATACTGGTACAGTATTTAATATTTTACAATGAAATGAATTGCAATACGGCTGCAACTTGAAGTGAAAAAGTTACTGTGGGTAGAATCAGATTGATCAGAAACAGGAATTTATTTGTAACCTGTCAGGGCTTTGTAATGTTTCGTAAAGAAATGGACTGAACTCTTCAGACAATGCAACAGAGGTAAAATGCTTTTTTTGTGAAGTACATATCAAGTATTAGAGCTGTTTGTTTAAATATGTTTGTGGCATGCTTATTTATTGTTAAGCTCTCTTCATTGTGCGTGAAGCAGTATTGCAAGTGTCAGTGGTCAACATTTATATGGTTTCATTAACTCCAAAACAAATACAGCACTTGAGCTATTAAAAGTCAAATACAAGATGTAAAGAAAACCTATAAATTTTGAAAGGAAAGGTATTGATGGAGATATGGCTATTGCATAAAAATATGCACTGAACTGGCACTAAACTCAACTTTAAACAAACCAATTTTTCATGGCATGTGATGGGAGCTTATAACACGGTGTTCCTTTTACGAATTCTGGATGCAATTTGACGTAACAAGTGCAAAAACTGATTCTTCGATTTTCTACCATATTTTATGGACTACGTGACAATTTTTCTTTGAAAAATTGCCTCCAAAATTCAGGTGTGTCTTATACTCAAAATTAATATAAAAATGTCCTATGTCTGATTTAAAATTCCTGCCAGTCTTAAAAATGGCCATATATTCGATGCCTCAGGAAACCTCTCTCTTTCTGGCGACACTAGATTTAACTGGCAGCAGCAGTGTACTGACGCGACAAACATTACAAGCTTGCTAACACTGTCTCCCATCTATCCCGCCATCCACAAACTCAGAACACCATTGCAGCCTATGGTTCCAGTGAACTTGAACTGAAAGCGATGTATGTTATCAGTAACAGTACAATATTTTTGTTAGTAGCTAGTTTTGTAATGGAAAAAAAGGTATTCATGTGATGTGGGCTATGAATTGAAGGTAATAGCATATGCAGAAGAGCATGGAAACAGAGCAGCAGAGAGCCTTTCAGCCCTCCACGAACAGAAAAAAACTATTTGCAACTGGCGGGCTAGTAAAGAAAAACTGGAAAAAAAAAAAAAAAAAAAAAAAAAAAAAAAAAAAGAGAGATTGACAAAATGTGCAAATAGAGAACAGAATGCGTAATGGCCAAAACTAGAAGATGATGTGCTGAAATGTATTGAAGAACACCACCACAATGGCACTGGAATTAATACAAAAATTATTCAAATACATGCTCATAAGCTATATGCTACAGTGGAACTTAATTGACTTTAAGGGTAGAGTTGGTTGGTGCTACAGGTTTATGAAGCATCATTGACTTATTGTGCAAACCAAACCCAAAATATCTCAGAAAATTCCATAAGAGTATGAAGATAATATTTTATCTTTCCACTGTTTTATTATTCAACATCGAAAGAAAACCCAGGTGGAACTAAGCCACATAGTGAATATAGATTAAACTCCTCCGACATTTAATGTACCAAGTAACAGATCTGTTCTCATGAAAGGTGCTACAACTGTAAAAAAAAAAAAAAGTGGACATGAAATTAAAAATGTACTACACCACTGTCCTTTCATGTTGTGCTGACATTACTAAACTTAATCCAATGATAATTTTCGGTTTCATAAACTAAGTTTTTTTTTAGTCTGGCTTTGCAATCTAATAACAAAATTGGTAAAAATGTTATTTTTTTTAAAAACTGCTTAAAAATTAAGGTGTGTCTTATACTCCATAAAATACTGTATAAAATGCAGTGTCGTCTTCTGTGAGTTCCTTGTACAGTGTGTTAAATTCCCCTTCTGTATCACATAATCACATTTTTAGGACTGACACTTTTTTTGCATTGTTTTATGCTTCTGTCCTCCTCCTCTAACGTGCAAACTAGCTCCACAAGCCATCCGAGTCCAATAAATTTCATTTTCATACAAAGGTCAAAGTGGACCAGGAAGAAATGCGAGAGCTCAAAGCAGTCGTGAGGCTGCAATTTCGTTTCCTGGAGGCAGAGAACAAATGGACACTGCGATTCTATGAGCAGTCATAAGTCCTCTTTTTGGATCAAAGGGTGCAAACGTTCCTTTGGAGAAGAGTCATTACAAGGAAAGGGGAGGAGTGGAAAAATGAAGTGTGGTCACCTCGGTGGCTGCAAGAAGCCAGCCTTCAAAGACTCACTGCTACAGGGTGCAGATGCTGGAGGATCCTGCTCCTTGAGATCGACAGAGGGGTTGGCATTCTCCCCCTGTCGATCTGTGGAGTCCAGGGCAGAAAAACAGTTGGTGGTGCGCACCGGCAACACGGAGGTCGGCCGAGCGAGGGTATCATGTGGTAACACCGTCGAAGAGGATCTCCAAGTCGGCAAAGGACTTGACCTCTTGGAGCCTTTCTTATTGGCAGACATAGACTCTGATGTTTGCTGACTGGAGGGATGTAGGAAGTCTTCACTGGAGTATTCCTTCTATCCTTTCTGGCCTGCCAATTGTGTAGAGGTGACTTCGCCTGTGAGATGAAAGTTTGGTGCTTGTTGCACAGCTAGACAAGGAGATGACGATGCTAACATGACAGTGGGCGATTTCACAACTGCAATGCTAAATTTGAGGTCACATGTCTGCGTGGACATGTCCTTCGTGGAGCGAGATGTAGCAAGAACAGTACTGTAGGTGACAGATGGTAGAATGCAGGGTTTCCGCCTAGCCAATAACTTAAGAGCGACCAGATAAGGCACTTTTTTCTTCACCCGGATCTCCTGGACAGTCCACTCATTGAGATACATGGGACAATCTCGGGAGGAGGTGGCATGGTCACCATTGCAGTTGCTACAGGGGGGAGAAGGACGTGCTTAATTGTCCTTGTGAGCATCCCTATCACAAGTTACACATTTGGCTGGGTGTTGACAGGACTCTCAAGTGTGGTTGTAGTGATAACACTGGCAGCAGTGCATCTGGTTTGGAATGTATGGTCATACTATGATAACTTGATAGCCTGCTTTGATCTCTGACAAAGAACCATTCTATCAAAAGTGAGAAAAAGAGTGTCTTTGGGCAATGAGGATGTATCTACTTTTTCCATCACCTGATGGACTTCAATGACACCCTGATCAGAGAAGTAAGTTTGGATTTCTGGCTCAGTCAAACCATCAAGCAGCCCAGTGTAAATAACACCATGGGAAGAATTCAGTGTTCGATGGGCCTCGACATAACAACAGGATTTCACAGGGCCAGTAATTGCATGAACACCTTTCTGAATAATAAACGGAGATACCATAGCAAAGCACTGACTGTCTTCAGTATGTGAAACCACGAGGAACTGTGGTGCAGCTGGTAGGGTCTTTGAATTATTAGCTTCATTCTCTCTATGTTTGGTAGACATTGATAGTAAAAAAGATAATTGGCTCAATGCAAGAAAGCCCCCCATGATTGCCAGTGTCTCCGATGGTGCGCTCTTTCCAACTGGGGGTCCTTCTCAGAAGGGGGCACACCCCCCTTAGGTGGTTGTTCACACCTCAGGTCATACCTCCAAAACACCTGACAGAGGGACCAATCAGCAATTTAGGAATGTAGCAGCTCAGGCAATCATCCCTCCCTGGGCCTGGCTTTATCAGGGGATACACGCGAAACCTACCTGTCAACCTGGGGCTGGGAATTATGCGTTACCCAGTCACCTGTTACATGTCAGATGCGTGGGCTGGCCTTCAGGAGTGCACAAAGAGGAAGAAGGAAAAGAGAAACCTTTTCAAACACCAAAGCACAGAAAGGATAGGAGAAGGGGGAACAAAAAAAGAAAGAAGGAAAGAAAGAAAGTGGAGAGACTGTTCTGATATCGGCGACTGAATATTCAGACCACAGTTTCAACATCCCAGGCGTGTTCGCCAAGTGAGGGGGAAAAAGAACAGAAAGAAGATAGACATGCAGCATGGAAGGGAAAATATGCTGCAAAGGCTGAGGCCCTGTGATAACCAAGCATGAAGCCCCCAAAGAGTAGCGAGCCACCTGGGGGCGCACTTACAATTCATGCCCAAGTTGTTTTCACTTAGGGTTTCCTCTAGTTTTTTGTCACTAGCTTTCTGTTTATAAAATCAAAGGCTTTTATGAAGTCTATAAATACTACATAAAACTTAGAGCTGTCTTCAAGGGCCTCCCATACACTCTTTAGCAGGAGATCTATCATGGCCAGAACTGATCTTCCTTTCCTGAATCCCATTTGGCTTTTGGGAAGGTGTTAGTTGATTGTTTCCTTTATTCTTTTTGTGAATACTTTGAAATGTTAGTTTTCTAGTGTCATGGCTCCGTTTTTGCTAGGGTCTTGAGGTCTACTTTCCCTTTATATAGCACTTTTACTATCGATTGTCTCCACTGTTCTGGAATGGAGGCTGTTTCTAAGCACTTATTGTAGAGTTTGTCCAATTTGCATTAGTATTTGGCAGTGTGTTTTAACTATTCGCTATATAGTCTGTCAGAACCTGCAGTCTTTTTGTTCTTGGTACTATTAATGGCATCTTTGACCTCTGTGGCCAACAGGACCCATTTCATGTTTGTGGCATTGTCTCCTGTCTCTTCTCCAGTCTGCCTTTTAGTCTTTGGTACTTGTTCAGTACATGTTCCGCACATTTTCTGTGGTGCATTGCAATATATGGGCCTCATATGTCTCCCTCCTTTTCTTATACATATATTGTTTTTTGACATAAGTCATGAGATGTCAAGGGTTCTCTGCACACGTTTTTAGTTGGTTTAGGCGTTCTAGCACATCTTTTCTTAGCCTGTAACACTCTGTGTGAAACCATTTTTTCGCTTGTCTTTTGTACCTCGGATTGGCAGATTGTCTTAGGAGTTCTCCTTTCGCTTCTGTTGCTTCCTCCAGTCACAAATTGTCTATTACAGGGTGTATACGTGGACAAGGAAAAAAAATTCCCGGATTTCCCGGTTAAAAATACACTTTCTCCAGGGTGAAAATACACTTTTTCCGTATTAAGTGACAGTATACTCTTCTTCGCCACTGCAAAAGTCATCAATCCTTTGAATTTTTATGGTTTTATATACCGACGTAGAATTTCCTGGCACCTTAGAAAACGAAACTCAGCCAGAAAAACACGTTTTGAAAGACCTTTGATGTCAAGCAACATGTACGCTGCATATTTTCGAATTACGAATTGAATTCCACCAAACAACGCACATCACTTTCCGAAGCATTGAAATCGAGATTGCGATGCGATTTTGTAAGCGTCATAGCTCATTCACGTGATCTCGCCAGCTGATGACAGCAATAGGACACGTGATGTAGTTAGCTAATAGCAAGATCATTCTTAAGTAGCGCGAATACACAAATAAGAAAAGTTAATGGCTTAAATTAATATACATAGCATTCACATATAATACTGGTCTCGAAGATTAATAAGTTGGAAGACAAGCTAAGCTTCCATATACAATGTTGATCTTTTTTGCGCGTGTTACACTTTAAGATACATCACACAAATGTGCCAGTACAATTTTTAATAACGACGTAAATATCTCATCTGGGCTCGAAATTATTCTAAATGGTCGACCTCAAAGAGTTGATTTTTAAATGAGAGTCAATCGCTTTGTGATTTAAGAAATTCATCGTACATTCTCGCACATAGTTCATCTTGCGTAAAAGGAAATCTGCTTTGAATGTAACGCTGTTCAAACCACCATTCGCAATATTTTCCCGTGACCTGTTAGAAATAGGTTCGTTTCAGCAGTTGCAAGAAAGCGCCAGATAACAGACATCATCGCGCTTGCGCAGCTAGGATGACGCAGGAAGCCCATATATTCGTACGTGTAAAACATTAAAAGATCCTACATTATGTCATAAAAGAAACATGACATCAAAGGATATTTCAAGAGCGTCGGGATTTCGCGAACCATACTAAAATGCATAATTCGGCTTAAAATGCACATACGTATGTAAATTTTCTGGAGTGCCAGTACTCATGTTGGTTCTTTATTATAGCATAATGCCATACGTGGACTTGAAATGAAGCGAACAGCTGAAACTAGCCAATAGTGTGAAATTTAACACTTCGTTTCAAATAAATTGGCTGCCTCAGTAGAAAGGATTAATAAAAGCCAAATCTCTTTAGAAAACCGGCAAAAATAACTTCATTGTTCTGTAAGCCGATTAATGCTTGACTATCAAAGGTGGAACTAAAATCTGAATCTATTAACATATTTTAGCCTGCCGTAATTATGCCAAAGTATTTTACTTCATTTGGTAGCTCTCGGCCACAAAAATCCGTTTTGTTATCATTTAACGTGACAGCATTATAAACGAAGAGGAAACAACAAAATCACTGAACGTAAACACAGACTACGTGGGGACGACCCACCTCCCCACCACAACTCGGACTGCTCTGTGCATCAGCCCCGGATCTACGATATTTCCGAACAGGGGCAATATTAAGTAGTGGCGTCCAGCCACACTTCCGTAACTAGAAGCGCGAAAAGGTACTACTCATACGCGACTCAACTGCGCATGTGCAGGAGCCCGCCCGCAACTGCTCAAACGAATCTAATTTAAACACTTGTCACGCCACGCTCATCGGAGGCAATTTGTTGTTCTAAAGCATTGCACAGTGTTCCTAAAGCCTTTGGCACAGTTTATTGTTGGCAGACGCTTGTATGAGCACTTTTTTGTTGCATACGGCGCATTTCCGTTGCAACTTAAGTTTTATTTTCTTTTTTTCCCTCCCGTTCATGTTTTGTTGCTGCAGTATTACTCTGCAGTAGCGGGATACAAAAATTTAACTGAAAACTAAAACAATGAAAAATTCCCGGAATTTTAAACAATTCCCAGTTTTCTCCCGGTTGTCCCGGGTCGTAACACCCTGTATTAGCATTTCAGTTTGGTGAATATCAACTGGTTTTGCTTCCACTTTCTGAATGTCTATTGTTCTCAGAAGTGCTTGTGCATCTTTGTCTTATGCTTTTTGCCATTCTCCTTGGACATTTATTTCCAGGAGTATGTTCGCAAAGTGGCATGTTGTTTGCAGGAGGAATATGTTTCTGAAGTGGTGTGTGGTTTACAGTCCTGTGCCCATGATTGTTCCCCTTATGAATGTGTATGTAGTTTCATAAATGTACACACCTACAGCACAGCATAGTAACTTCAGAGAGCACTACAGTAGGTACATTGTGTAAAATTTGATGTACATTCAGCAAGTCATCATGTGGCTTATTCGTCCACAAAAAACTGTAAACTACTGTTGTGATTCCAGCATGCAATCTGAAATTTGATAAGGGCCTTGAGAAAATAACAAAGAGAAAGACTGAGGACACTATTTCAATAGACTTCTGAATAATTTCACATCCATCTTGATGCCGAACAGCGCTGAAAACACCGCCGCACTGGTCCAATGATCGTGACGGGCCAAATGTCTCACGAAATAAGCGTCAAACGAAAAAACTACAAAGAACGAAACTTGTCTAGCTTGAAGAGGGAAACCAGATGGTGCTATGGTTGGCCCGCTAGATGGCGCTGCCATAGGTCAAACGGATATCATCTGCATTTTTAAAAATAGGAACCCCCATTTTTTATTACATATTAGTGTAGTACGTAAGGAAATATGAATGTTTTAGTTGGACCACTTTTTTCGCTTTGTGACAGATGGCACTGTAATAGTCACAATTTTAGACGAACAGTTGGTAACAGGTACGTTTTTTAAATTAAAATACAGAACGTAGGTACGTTTGAACATTTTATTTTGGTTGTTCCAATGCGATACATGTACCTTTGTGAACTTATCATTTCTGAGAATGCATGATGTTACAGTGTGATTACCTGTAAATACCACATTAATGCAATAAATGCTCAAAATGATGTCCATCAACCTCAATGCATTTGGCAACACGTGTAACGACATTCCTCTCAACAGCGAGTAGTTCGCCTTCCGTAATGTTCGCACATGCATTGACAATGCGCTGACGCATGTTGTCAGGCGTTGTCGGTGGATCACAATAGCAAATATCCTTCAACTTTCCCCACAGAAAGAAATCTGGGGACGTCAGATCCGGTGAACGTGCTTCGACGACCAATCCACCTGTCATGAAATACGCTATTCAATACCGCTTCAACCTCACGCGAGCTATGTGCCGGACATCCATCATGTTGGAAGTACATCGCCATTCTGTCATGCAGTGAAACATCTTGTAGTAACATCGGTAGAATATGACGTAGGAAATCAGCATACATTGTACCTTTTAGATTGCCACCGATAAAATGGGGGCCAATTATCCTTCCTCCCATAATGCCGCACCATACATTAACCTGCCAAGGTCGCTGATGTTACACTTGTCGCAGCCATCGTGGATTTTCCGTTGCCCAATAGTGCATATTATGCCAGTTTACGTTACCGCTGTTGGTGAATGATGCTTCGTCACTAAATAGAACGCAAGCAAAAAATCTGTCATCGTCCCGTAATTTCTCTTGTGTCCAGTAGCAGAACTGTACATGACGTTCAAAGTCGTCGCCATGCAATTCCTGGTGCATAGAAATATGGTACGGGTGCAATCGATGTAGATGTAGCATTCTCAACGCCAACGTTTTTGAGATTCCCGATTCTCGCGCAATTTGTCTGCTACTGATGTGCGGATTAGCCGTGACAGCAGCTAAAACACCTACTTGGGCATCATCATTTGTTGCAGGTCGTGGTTGACGTTTCACATGTGGCTGAACACTTCCTGTTTCCTTAAATAACGTAACTATCTGGCAAACGGTCCGGACATTTGAATGATGTCGTCCAAGATACCGAGCAGCATATATAGCAAACACCCGTTGGGAATTTTGATCACAATAGCCATACAGCAACACGATATCGACCTTTTCCGCAATTGGTAAACGGTACATTTTAACACAGGTAATGTATCACGAAGCAAATACCGTCTGCACTGGCGGAATGTTACATGATAATTCTAGAATTGGGCAAATACCCCTCTTCCCCCCCCCCCCCCCCACCTCTCCCTATTGGCACCTATGCTGTATAGGGGAAAACAAACGCCTTCCAGCCAATTACAGGTACCTGATCAGGTCAACTACTTAAATTTGGGGAAAAATCCCAGAGAATTCAAAGTTTGGGAGCAAGATGGCATTATAAGAAGTTCCTGATAATTAATGGTAGGGAGGGGCTCTCTCACAATAAATACTTTTCTTTCCTCTTGACAAGGTAGTTTGACTGCAGTTTTTAAACACTGATAATTTATGTTGAATAATATACACATACTTAACATACTATGAAATATCAAACAATGGGAAATCTAGGAAGGAATGTAATAATACAACAAAAACTATAGTTGTTACTTACCATGTATCGGAGATGCTGAGTCACAGAAAGGCAAAAGAAAAAGACTTTCAGAAAGTTAGCTTTTGGCCAAGGCCTTTGTCAAAATAAGCAAAAACACACACACACACACACACACACACACGACCACAGTCTCAGCTGGCTCCAGCTGCCAGAGACTGCAATGGTTGTGTGTTGATTGGTTGGTTGGTTTGGGGTGTAAAGGGACTAAACTACAATGTCATCAGTCCCTTTTTTCCTAAAGCAAACATGTATCAAGGTAAAACAATTTAAAAAAAGAAGTTGGGAAAGTAGAAGGGCGTAACACTAACGGAGAACCACACTGAAAGAGAAAATGAAAGAAGCGAACCAAAGAGGAAAATGTAAACTAAAATGAATAGTAGAGGCTTGTGCTGGCTGGCCACAAGAATAAAAAAGGATGAGCCAGCCACTCTGCAACATATTAAAATCACCAGCCTAAAAGACATGGAAAGATGAACATACATAAGGAAAAGACAAACACCACAGGGCAAACAAAATGCAAAGAAAGAGTGAGGAAGAGTTAAAATGGAGGGAGGGTGAAGGCCTGGGAGAGACGGCCACATTCCCACCCTTAGATTGAGTGATAGAAACCCCCTTATGAATAAAATGTAAAACAACCCCAACCATTGAAGCACTGTCAGCCAACACCAGAGGCAAGGTGCTTGTAAGGTTAAAAGTCCGTCACAGAGCAGCTAAATCAGGACAGTCTAACAAGATGTGGACGACAGTCATGTGGGAGCCACAGCAACACTGATGTGGGTACTCACAACGGAGAAGGTGACCATGTGTTGGCCAAGTATGGCTGATACAGAGCCAGCAAACGGCAACGGAGTCCCTGCAAGTGGATTGCGTGGATGACCACCACACATTTGTTGTCTCCTTGAGAATTCATACCTTATTTGGTGTACTGAGGGTGCACCATTCAGTATCCCAGATCACGAAAACTCTGTGACAGAAGACTGATTGAAGATCAGTCTCTGGCAGGCCAATCACCAGAGCTAGTTTCCTGGTTGCCTGATAGGCCAGGTGGTCAGCAAGTTCATTGCCCGGGATCCTGGCATGTCCTGGGGTCCAAATGAAGGTCATTGAACGTCCATTGCTGCCGAGGGCATAAAGAGGCTACTGGATAGTCAATACCAAAGGAGGGCAAGGGAAGTACTGGTCAAGAGCTTGTAGGCTGCTTAAGAAGTCTCTACAAATGACGAAGGACTCCCCAGTTCAGGAGTGGATATGCTCAAGAGCATGATAGATGGCTACCAACTCTGCAGTGAAAACAGTGCAGCCAGCAGGCAAGGAACCCAATTCAGTGTATCCAACGTGGGCGTAAGCAAAACCAACAAGACTGTCGGTCACTGATCCATCGATGTAGAGAATGCAAAAGCCAAGTTAAGTAGGTATCACAGACCGGTTGGTTGGTTTAAAGGCAGGAGAAGGGACCAAACTACAAGGTCATCGGTCCCTTGTTCCTAATAAAACAATGCCACAAGTGTGAGAGCAAAATGGACGAAACATATAACACAAAAAGGAAAGAAAGGAAAAGCCACAAGAACGAAGGGAAGGCAACAAACCCTAAAAGAAACAAAGGAGGACAAGAAAACAACAGAGAGACACTAGAAACAGAAGAGGGTAAAACATGAAAGCAGATTACAGTGGCTGGCCAACCACGAGAATAAAAAGGGAAAGCCAGTCAATCTGCAACACACACCAGTTCCAAAAAGCGGTAAGTCTCAACTACATCAAGTAGTTGGTCACTGAGGTACAGTTCTGGATGGGGGTGGACAATACGACAATGACAGAAGTGCATGATGCAAGTCTTGGTGGCTGAATACTGAAAGCTGTGAGTGAGTGTGCCTTTCATATGGCTCCCTGCAATCAGCATTCACCCACACCAATAGAAGAGGGGCAGAAAGAAATACAAAAACTGTCAGCATATAGGAGGGGAAATACAGAGGACCCTTCTGCTAGTGAGAGATCGTTAACAGCAATTAAAAAAGAGTGGGGCACTCAGGACAGAGCCCTGCAGGACCCCATTCTCTTGGATGTGGGGCAAACTGTGAGAATCACTGACACAGACTTAGAAAGTGTGGAGCAACAAGAAGTTACGTATAAAAATCGGGAGTGTGCCCCGGAGAGCCACTCATGCAGAGTAGTCAGGATGTTGTGTCGCCAAGTGGTATTGTAGGCCTTTGTCAGGTCAAAAAGAATGACAACAAGGTGGTGTTGCCAGGAAAACAGTGATCGAATGGCAGACTCCAGGTGGACCAAGTTGTTGGTGGCGGGGTGTCCTTGGTGAAAACTGCCCTGGGATGGAGCCAGAAGTCACCGAAACTCAAGAAGCCAACACATCCGCCGGCTCACCATACATCTGAGCAGCTTGCACAGAACATTGGTGAGGCTGATAGGACGATAGCTATCCACATCTAATGGGTTCTTGCCAGGCTTTAGCACTGGAACCATGATGAAATGGAAATGCTGTGTGGCTAGGGCCTCCCGTCGGGTAGACCGTTCACCTGGTGCAAGTCTTTCAAATTGACGCCACTTTGGTGATTTGTGTGTCGATGGGGATGAAATGATGATGATAAGGACAACACAACACCCAGTCCCTGAGCGGAGAAAATCTCCGACCCAGCCGGGAATCGAACCTGTGCCATTAGCTATGACATTCTGTCACGCTGACCACTCTGCTACCAGTGGCGGACGGAACGCTGATACTTTCCCACCACTGCTACGGGAATTCGCCATCACTCCAGATGCAATTTGAAGACAGCAAGGAGGTGGCGCAGGTAATCCGCTCACGGGTGCTTAATCATTTGAGAATGGATATGGTCTGGGCCAGGGGATGTATCAGTGAAGTCTGCAACGGCACTGAAAAATTCCCACTCACTGAAGGGACCATTTTATGGCTCAGGGTGGCAAGGAGCAAAAGATGGGTGTTGTCGTTCTACCTGCTGTTTTAGGAAACAACAGACAGGTCAGTAATTCTCAAATGTAAAGGTGCGAGCATAATGCTCAGCAAGACACTCTGCGATTGCATCTGGATCAGCACACACAACTCCATGTGTGGAAGTTCCAGGTACACCTGTAGGGGTTTGATACCCATAAAGTTGTCGGAGCTTGGTCCAAACCTGGGAAGGAGTGGTTCGTGTTCCAATGGTAGAGATGTATCATTCCCAAAGCTACTGCTTCCATTTTTGATGAGTAGGCAGACCTGGACGGAACTGTTTGAAGGCAATTAGGTTCTCCAGAGACTGGTGGCATTTATGACACTGGAGGACCCACTTCGGTCTTAAATGGCCACAGCAATTTCTCAAGACCACCAAGGCACTGACTTCCGCCGCAGGTAACCTGAGGAATAAGGGATTGCCGATTCAGCTGTGGCAACAATGGTAGTAGCGATGCTGTGGATCACTTTGTCGATGTTGCCATGCAAAGGAGATTCAGTGGTGGTGGTGGCAGTGAAAGCAGCCCAATCAGTCTTCGTAAGAGCCCGACTGGGCAAGTGTTCAGATGAGTGATGCTGGGAGAGGAACAGGAAGAGCGGAAAGTTGTCACTACAACACAAGTCGTGATGAGCTTTCCAGTGGATATATGGGAGAAGGCCGGAACTGCAGATCGAGAGATCAACGACTGAGTATGTGCCATGTGCCACTGAAGTGTGTGGAGCCACATGAATAGCAAAAATATTTTGTTGACACCGACCTACATAGGGAGGAACGATCAACACAATAAAATAAGGGAAATCAGAGCTCGTACAGAAAGATATAGGTGTTCATTCTTTCCGCGTTCTATACGAGATTGGAATAATAGAGAATTGTGAAGGCGGTTCGATAAACCCTCTGCCAGACACTTAAATGTGATTTGCAGAGTATCCATGTAGATGTAGAGTTGAGTTAGCAGGTCCTCGAAATCTTTACCACACCCAGTAATCAGGGTTCCACCCCATAAAGTGTTATGGGCATCAAAATCACCCAGAAGTAGAATGAAAAGGTGGGGGGGGGGGGGGGGGGGGGGGAGTTGGGAAACTAGTGCAGCCAATACATGGAGCAGCACTTCACTATCTGGAGGGAGGTAGATGTTACAGATGGTAATTTCCTGTGTTGCCCTCACCCTGACAGCCACAGCTTCTAAAGGTGTTTGAAGGGATACAGGTTCATTATAGATAAAGAGTAAGGACATAGATACAAACGCCTCCTGACACTCTGTCACAGTCAGTACCGTTTTTGTAGTACCCCTGACAGCCACGAAGGGCAGGGGTCTGCATCGCAGGAAACCAGGTTTCCTGAAGGGCAAAGCAAAAAGCAGATCTAACACTTAAGAGTTTTAATGCAGCCATGTGGGAGAAAAGACTGCTGCAATTCCATTGGAGAATGACACTTCCCTTGCCTGGGATGGTATGAAGTGACCAAGGAAGAAGATTACGCCTCAGGATCCCCTGCCACCTCTGGTTGAGCGTTCACAGCCAGTACCATTGCATCCGAGGCGTCTGCGAGATCTGGGTCCTCAGGGGATGCCAGAATCTCCACCTCGTCCTCGGACACAGAACTGTTAGGTGGTGGTGGTGGTGGTGGTGGTGTGGGGGCCACCAGAGTCTCCTATTTCCTAATGGACTTCTTCTTTGTTTGTTTGCCCTCTAGCTGCTCCTTAGGTGCACACTGGGAGAGCTTCTCGGAAGTAGCTTCAGGGGCAGAGGAAGACCGTGAAGCCCATCAACCAGCAGCTAGTGGCTCCACTTGACCACAGGGGGAGGGGACCAGTGGAAGGTAGAGTCCCAAGGGACCCATTCTGAGCAAGAGAAACTGGAGAAGGCTGTTGCTTCTTCGGCTGGGAGGAGGGGACCGATATCCCTGGCGTTTGGGGGGAGGGGGGATACTCCCAAAGTAGAAGCTTTGGGAGCAACAGAAGAAGACATGCTCCCAGCCAGCAGGAGGGTGGATGAAGATGGGCGGCCCTGAGGGTCCACTGGAGTAAGCTTAGATGAGGAGTGTAACCGTGCCATGATGGGCAACAACATCGTAGCGGCAGCATATACAAGAGCATTTCAACAGGGTTAGATCTTTCGTATTTTAGTTTAGACTCGTGGTAAGACAGCCTGCCCTGGGCCTTGTACTCCATAATTTTCTACTCCTTTTGGAGTACTGTGCAGTCTGGTGAGCAGGGGGAGTGGTGCTCTCCAGAGCTAACACAGGTGGATGGAGATGCACAGTGAACGTCCACAGTCTCTACATGTGGTGCTGGAACTGCACAGGGAAGACATGTGCCTGAATTTTCAGCACTTAAAGCATCGCATAGGGGGAGGGACGTAAGATTTGATGTCACATTGCTATACAATCACCCTGACCTTTTCAGGTAACAAATCATCCTCAAAGGCCAAGATGAAGACACCGGTGGCAACCCTATTCTCTTTAGGCCCCCTATAGATGCATCGGACAAAGTGAATGCCCTGTTGTTCCAAATTGACACGTAGCTCATCATCGGACTGCAACAGGAGGTCACCATGCAAAATAATTTCCTGGACCATGTTGAGACTTTTATGGAGAGTCACCTAAACAGGAAAATCACCCACCTTGTCACAGGCGAGTAATGGCTGGGACTGGGTTGGGGATGCCGCCTGAATCAAAACCGACCCATTGCACATTTTGGACAGCACCCTCACTTCCCCAAACATATCCTCCAGGTGCTCAACAAAAAACAGAGGCTTCGTTCCAGAAAGGACTTCCCATCAGTTCTCCTGCACACTAAATAATGAGGTGAATATGGCTCTCTTCATTCTGTAGCCCTATGTTTCTCCCATGGTGTTGTTAGGGAGGGAAATGATTTAGGGTCATACCTGTCAGCATTGTAATCAACCTTTCCCTTCTTAAGAGACTGCTGGGGCCATTCGGTCCCCAGCAAAAGATGACTTGGTCTGCTCCATTGCATGTCATCTGCCCTGATACCACCCATTCTGATCAGGGGCTCTCCCCACAGGTGCCACCCAGACACAGCAATGGCCATCTGGCATGATGGTCATTGCCAGGAGTCCTGATGCCCCTAGATGACGGGCATCTACTCCTTGGCATACATCGGGAGTTTGCAGCTCAGGCATCAGCTATGCGATCTTTGTGTTGTCAGGGGGCTATCACCAAATGGGTACATGACAGCCCCACCACAACAGACTGGCTACCGTGCTGAATATTGGGTGCGGAGAGATCCAATAGTTTCATGGTGGGGAAAGAGGACAGTAGACAATGGAAGATGAGATAATGTATCCAGGTATGTGTCCTTGCCCAAATAGTTGAATGGCAGGTGGAGATCCAAAGCCATGACAATAAAAGGTGCAGTAGATCTAATCTAATTGCACTGTGGATAACTGGTGCAACACGTAAGGTGTCATTCTCCAAATGGGCTGCACTTCTATACAATTTGGAAAGTGGGAGGTCAGATTATAAAATAGGACCTGAGCTTATTGGGCAAAAAGTGGGAGACTCCTTTTAGCCACCTCTTACAAGAGGAAGGACTACCTCGGGCCTTTACTAACCCCCGAACCCACAGGGGGAGTGGTCATGTGTGTGTGAGTTGTGTTCATGGTTGTGTGTGTGTGTGTGTGTGTGTGTGTGTGTGTGTGTGTGTGTGTGCATGTTTGGTCTATTTCTGACAAAGGCCTTGTTGGATGAAAGCTAACTATCCGATGGTCTTTTTATTGTGCCTTTCTGCACAGGATCTATGCTATACGGTGAGAAGCAACTGTCCCTTTCGTTGTATTGATACTTTGAAATATTATGTATTTTAAAATTTGTGGTTTATACAGCTCAATAAAATTCCAATGCTTGATTCAAAACACAGAACACCCCAAGATTTTATGAAATCCCTGAAATTCTGTCAATTTTCCAGGTAAAATCTAATTCTCTGAGAACTCCTAGTTTTCAAAGAATTGCCACCCTGCTGTGGACCGTCTATCATGCTGGAATGGTACACACTTCTCTAAAATTTTGGGAAGATGGAGGTCAAAGCCAAATGTGAGGACCAAATAAGACGTAACCAACATAGGTGGTGTAAAACAAATTCAGAAAGCAATAATCAAATCTTGCAACTATGCTAGGTTCTGAGCAAGGAATCTGTTCTATATACAAAGCATGAGAAATGATAAGGTCTGGGAGTATGACTGCAGCACACCAAAGGAACTCTTCTTTGTGGGACACTACTCTCTTTGACAAAAAAGTGAAGCTCTCACTCCACATCAGAGCATCCTACAAAGATGGACCACAACGAGATGGGTCATTGAGATCATTGAGATATAACAACTAGCATATTGACCCAAGAATTATGCTGCACTCTTTCACCGAAATAACAAAAGAAAAATTAGAGTGCAACTTATCTGCATAACCCCACAAATACCAGAAAATTTTTGCACCATAAAAACTATAAGTGTTAATTTCTTAGTCTGAAGTGGAGCAAGAATACCACCAGTGCTTGGAAAATTTTCATTATATATGGTGTAGTTATTGAACCATTTTTGAATGTTGATGTTTCATTACGGTACTGATTATCATCATGCTCACAGTTCTGTTATTTTATACAACTGTGCAGGTACAGTTTTTCTCTGCGTGAAGAGTAAAATTTCGTTTTCATCAATGAGTAATCATGTTAAAAAACAAATCACCTACTAACTCTGGAACTCAAACTTGAATATTCATTACAAGAATACTACATCTGTATGAGAAACTCACAAAAAGCATGGCTTGGACAAATCTGATGTGCAGTGTTTGATCTCATTGGAGAACAAACTACAAAATGCAGCTTCATCAATGAAATCATTCTGAGAGCCAAAAGCTGGTAAGTTTCTTTAATTTGAAGCTTGGGTTCCTTCCTTCACATAAGAAAAAAAGGGAAGATGGGATACATACCTCTCAACAACTAATTCATTTAAAGACATTGAAAATTTTGAAGACATTAACCATACCACAGTCAGGATTCTGTGGGAGTATGAGTCAGTTCACAGGTTTATGCACAGAAATGGCTCCTCTATTCTATGACATCCTTCACAAGAACAAACACTGACAAAAGATGTAAAGAGAAACTCTTCAGCTTCCAGGGGAATGTAATCCAAATGTAGTTGCAGGACTTTTACCCACTACACTAGGCCAACAATACTGACCATTCACCCATCTTTTGGGACATGCTGAGCAACATTTGCCCATGAAAGCCAGAGTGCGGTAGACGAATTGGCCCAGACTGATACTGCATTAAGATCACTTCCGTACTGTCATTAAGTGAAGAAAATACCAGCTTACCGAGTGTCAGACCAGATTTATGAATGAATTTAGGACTTCCTAATGATCAGAACTCTGTTATTTTTTGTGGGATGAAATCAACAGATGTAGCTGGGTAATTTGTGGGGTGGCTCAAGGGAGTGTTACAAGGCCCTTACTGTTTACAGTATATGTAAATGATCCAGCTGATAACGTTGGATGCTCTGTGAGGCTTTTTGCACATGAAGCTGTTGTCTATAGGGAGGGTGCATAATAAGAAAACTAGTGAAGTGTAGAATGACCCATAGATCAATGGTTGATACACAGAATCACAGTTGATACTGAATGAAAATATACTTAACATAACATGCGTGCCAAAGCGAAGGAATCCACTGCTGTTCAATTACGACAATGGTGAAAAATCACTACAACCATAAAATAACTGGGACTAACCTTCTGTAGCAACCTGAAGTGAAGTGTCTAAATAAAACAAATAATAGGAAAGGAATATGCAAGGCTGAGATTCACTGGAAAAACTTGAAGGAAAAGAAAGTCAATCACGAAGAAAAGAAAGTCATTTACGAAAGAAAAGAAAATCATTCACGAAAGAAGTGGCTTACAAACAGTTGTCTGTCTGATTCTTGAGTACTGTTCATCACTCTGAGACCTGTATCAAGTAGCATTAACGGTGTCTGTATAGGGGCAATATTTCATTGACAATACTACTATGTCAAACATTCAATATATTGACATAACTCTTGCACCATAAATAATTCTGTCAATATTGTCAGACTTCGGTTGGCAATGCAATTTTACATATGGGTAAGATCATGAACGCCTAACAGAAAGCATCTGTCACAATTGTATTAACAAGAAACAACAAAAAGAGGAAATGGTTCGGAGAATGGCTAGTGATTTGATGCATGTTAACTTATTGAGAGAAATCAGAATCGTGGATGTGGGTGAGTCCCACATCATACAACAAATGATTAATGTTTATATGATGAGAGAAGCAACATACATTAGTGAGAGAGGCAACTATAGTCAAAGGAAGATTATAGTTTAATGTCCTGTTGACAGCATATTATTAGGGACTGAGCACAAGCTCGAATCACAAAACAATGGGGAAGCAAATCGGCCATGCCATTTTCAAAGGAGCAAATCGTAGTCGATGAGAGATTAGGAGTAAAACTGAGATTCCTGGCAACAGGCAGTTCAAAGAATTCTTGAAGTTTAATAGTGTAATATCAGCAAACGCAAATATCAGAATTGATATGGAAACCTGTGAAGCAGTTATATTTGCCCTGCAAAAATACATTCATATCTGGCTGATTTGGGAGAGGGAACCAAACAGCTAAGTCATCGGTCGTATCGGATTAGGGAAGGAAGTCGGCTGTGCCATTTCAAAGGAACCATCCTGGCATTTGCCTGAGCCGATTTAGGGAAATCACAGAAAACCTATATCAGGATGGCCGGACGGGGGATTGAACCGTCGTCCTCCCAAATGTGAGTCCAGTGTGCTAACCACTGCGCCATCTCGCTCAGTGATATATTCATGTAAGTTAACAAATATTTTTTGTGATTTTTCATATATATCTACTCATCAAGCAGCGGCAGAACACACATAAAAGAAGGTTGTAACTGGGCAAGCTTTTGGAGCCTTCTTCAGGCAGAATGGTTGAAGGGGAAGGAAGAGGGGGGAAGGAAGAGGACTGGAGAGGTCTAGGAAATGGGGTACATTTTGGGGAATGTCACCCAGCATTGCAGGTCAGGGGAGACTTACTGCATGGGATGAGAAGGTATTCAACAATAAAATACTAGGTTTTCAAATTACTAAAGAAATAATGAATCCTCTGGTGAACATCCTAAAGTGGTAAATTCAATGACTACCCTTGCATTGACCTATTAAACTATTTTGTGTTGAAAGACTACTTGGAAAATTGAATCTGAGGTACAATATGAAGAGAAAACACAAACAGTGTTTGCAATCACACAGTGATGTACTGCTCAATGAGAGAGCTATGCTAGTGTTGGATGCCTTTAAATGTTACCTCACACCTGAAAAAAAGAATACAGCTACTCTGTTAAAGACTGAGCTAGTTGTTACACCTGAAGGTACGATTTCAAATGCTATAACGTGGTTCCCAACAGTCAATAAAGCACACTGAATTTCTTCTGGACTTATTGCAGCACAGGCCCATGTTAATATAGCATGACACGTCTTTGGAACTCACCATTTGCTTGTAAACATGTGGACTAGTTTGTGCTTCTCAAATGTTTGAGTCAGTGCACTCCAAACGTCATGCCAAGTAGATCTCGTTATTTGTGTGGAATTGGCTGGCACATTGGTACCATATGGGTTTCTGGGTGTCCAATGGGAAGTCTTTCATTAAATGCAGCAGTGTATCTGTTAAGAGTGGCAGATATTACTGGCTATTTAGAGTTCCACACCAAAATAGGGAGCAACACTTAAATTCTCAAAAATCCTGCACCACAAACTAATAGGCCAGGATAATTGTTTATTTCATTCAGTTAGTGCAGTTTTCACTTGACAATTAGTGCAAACTGTGGAGCTTCATCTGCTCAATGCCATGTAACTTTGCTGAGTCTGCAGACAAACTGTACAGAATTTTGAAAGTCACTGCCATGCAATTGTTGACAGTGCCAAATACAGAAAGAACGATGTGCATTGGAATGCAGTACACACAGATAACTCCTTTTGTTAATCCCGTTTGCAAATTCGCGCTGTCTCTTAGTGACATGCAGATTGTGTATTAAATGCAGTTGCACCACGAAACAGTGTATTTTGTGCAGCCAAGTAAAAAATCAGACACTTTCCCTGGCAATGCAAGAAGCAGAGAAAAGTTGATCAAGCAATAATAGCCAGGCGGCAGTTCATCAAGGAGAGTATGCTGATATTGCATTATAATGGACGCACCACTGAGCCGTTTCTTTACACCATAGTGAGGCTGGCAGCCCAAGATGCCAAATTACGCACAACTTGAAACACCTGATTTCTCTATGTACAGGCTGCAGTGATGTTATGAGTTGAATTGGGGGGGGAAAAAAAAAAAAAAAAAAAAAAAAAAAAAAAAAAAAAAAAAAAAAAAAAAAAAAAAAACAAAACAGCACAGTAGCATAACAAGGGTGGGTCACTCCCATATAAATATTGTTCATTGTTCAGTGGAAATAACTTAGTCTGCAGCCAACCAGCTTGGAGCAGGGACCTCTACTGGTCTACAATCTGCGCATCAGCTGCTTACAAGATTCTATGGAACAAGGAGTTCCTCCAAGCCGAGTCCAATGGAAAATACTTAGGTGCCTTTAATCAGTGGAACTCTTGGTGGCCTATGTTACGGGCCCAGATGTGTGGCTTCTTCTGCCATCAGAGGGGCGTGCTGTCTCCCCAGGTTCCCGTGGGCAGACTCCACTGCTGCTAGCTGCTCTCCTGTTCAGAGGCTGCAGCATGACTCAGCTCATCTCCGGTATCTTCGCAAAGGGCAACTGGCTGCTGCTGGCAGCATAGCTGATGTCAGGATTTGTCTCACCACCTCAACAGCCTTGTGCCACCCCTGTCGTCAACGCAACACACACACACACACACACACACACACACACACACACACACCACAGATTTGCTCTGATGCATTTCTGGTGGGCTGTACACTGCTACTGTCCTGCTGCCATAGGCAACCTGGAATGGCATCACATCATTTGTGTATTGTTGAACAATAAATGTTTGGTTCTTTAATGCTGTTTTACTAATCAAACATCCACTTACCAAGCCACTACTTAACCATGTCCTGGGGTGGTGGTCCAACAGCATCTACCTTGACCTGTCCTCAACTGCTACTCAATATAATTCCCACCCCTTGGGTGTTACAATGATGTTAAAATTTTAGTTAAGTTTCTCACATAAGTTGCTGCTCTTTTTCATTGGTACATCTTATTTTTCACATTTCTAGCTTCTTGAATTTTCTTAATGTTTACAGAGATAGAACATGAGGGTCTAGCATGATTAGGGTACGTTTCAGCACGTTACCGCATCACTGCTCTCCTAACAGTTGGATACATTCACCAGCAGCAAAAACCATTTCTACTTTATCGACTATCATATCCATTATGGACGTGTGGATAACTTCATAAGCTAGTTATCTGATTGTGGAAACAGCAGAGCACAAACTGATTGGCTTCAAACTTCCAGTTAATCGCACAAACTGCACCTGAGTTATGTTTCTGTTTACTTTTGGTAGGGTAAAGCAGAAGTTTTTAAGATCTTGTCTCATGATGATGCAACAATGGTTTACAGTGCTGCCATCCTGTTGCTACTTGAGTGACTTTCATATATTCTGTTGAAGTCCTCTTCAAAGGCTCTAAGCCACAGGAAGGTAGACAGAGAGAGAGAGAGAGAGAGAGAGAGAGAGAGAGAGAGAGAGAGAGAACTAGTAGTTTGGTGTCACAATCTGACAGCTGTAAGTATTAAAAATTACTTGCACAGGTCATAACATCTGCCAAATTGTCAGATATAATCAAGTGAAAACTGCACCTCGATACATTTTCTAGTTATGGCTATATTACGTAAGGCCTGATTTACTCACCCTGTACATGAAGAAAAAGAGTAACTGTGAGCATTTTTGTTTTCGTTTTCCTGGCTGAAAACTAGGTTAAATTGTGTACTTTCATTCTTTTTTGTTATATCAGCCTACAGAAACTTATAGTGATCAAAGACTATCACTCCATATTTGTCCTAACAGAAAGTAACACTGGCCAAGTCATTACAGCCACTAAAACATTATAAATGCAATTTATCTTAAGAAATGTTACTTCTGTTTCATGTACAAAAGTTGTGTGGAATTTTTACAGTAATTTAAACTTTGTAATTAAATGTAATTATTATGCTTTACAGGAAAATTAAGTTGTATTCAGCACCTTGGTAACATCAGCTTGTATTTGGCATGTTGCTTGTGTACAACCTAAAAGGGAAGAATATAATATTTTGACTCCATATCCCCCATTTTTGAGAAAACCACCCCTAAAATTTGTGATGCGCAATCAACTAAAAATTGCCGAGGTCAACAGCGAATTGAAAACTGATCATTTTTCATTGTCATACATGGGGGCCACAAATGTATTTTTTCCGAGAAATTGCAGAAACAAACTTTTACAACAGCCACTTATGCACCTGCAGGCAAACCTTGTTCAACAAGTGTCATTGGCATAGCGAGCATAGCATACGGTTGGAGAGTATAGAACCTCTGTTCGATTCCCAAATGCATTCTGCATTTTATTTTTCATTTTTTTTTTCTGTATCGGGGTTAATACTAAGGGAAGTAAAAGAATAAGGAATAATAACGAGATAGGCAAATCAATTTCTCAAATGACTTGGTTTTGTAAAGAATTAACATCTTAATCCTCGCAATAGCTCTTTCACTCAATCTGCTACATGTCCTCACACTTTCCTTCAAACAACTACATGGACACCTAGAATATGCCATATAAACAGTCGAAGCAAATATACTTGCAGCACCAAGAACATCTAATGAATCCGATCTTTACACAACTGTAGCATCTCTTAGAAGAATTCAGTGGAAAGCTGAACGCTTATAATCTATTATGCTATGAATTGTTATTGAATCCTGTGATTGTGCAATTCCCACTGGGTTTTGAAAGCACAATGCAATTCTTAAGTCTTGAAATAAAATTTTTAACTTGGCGATTAAAAATAAGCATCACACAGTGGGCAAACAGGTGGAATGAAGATCACAGGATTGTTTCACAAAACATATTTTATTCTGCTGATATACAATAAACATTTACTATGAGTACACTCATAGTTCACACCAGATGGAGAACAACTCTTCCCAATTGATACAGTGTGTTCTGTGGTCCCTCTTGACAAATTTGTAGCAGTCTTACTTTGAACGAATTTAATCCAATGTCGACAAAAATTTTAATTCTTTACTAATCCAAATAATTTTAGAGATGTATTTGTCTAACTTATTATTGCTTAGTGAATTTCTTACCCTATTAATCCGCTTATTTTTAGATACTTCAACACTGGGGTATGGAAAAAGGACGTACAGAACGCATTTGGGAACCTAACATTGGTTCTCTCCTCTCCAGTCAGATGCCTTGCTCACTATGCCAGTGCCATTATCATTGAACAGAGTTTACGTTATGTATACATCTATCGTAAAAGCTTCTTTCCTTGTATCTTGGAAAGTATGCATTTGCTAACACCAAATGATGAATAAATCTGCTTGGTTTTCAATTATCTATCAATCCCATCAATTTAGAGTTGATTATGTGTCATGAATATTACGAGTGGCTTTCTACCTTAGAGTCTTTCATTTTAAGTTAAAAGTAATCTGCTAAATATGAGTTAAATCAGTTGGGTGTACCTAAGGCCTATGGTACATTTTTGTTAGACCCGTAATAACAGTTTATTTAACCAACGTATTTGTATACATTACTACTTGTTCTAGTGAATTCTGTGGCGAAAATACGGTTCACACTTAGTCTGTCATGGGCATATTAACAAAATAAACTTTTATTATCCTTAATAAACCACTGGTAATGTGCCCAACATGACAGCTGTATGCATATATCTGTTAATATACGGAGAAGGGAAGAATACCATGAACATGCTTATTAAGTGCCCTTTGGTCAGATTAATGGCCGAAGTGCCTCAGATGTCCAGTGGAGCAATTATCACTAACAAGGAAAAGCAGTTTTTCCTTTCACAAACTTTATGTGGACAACGGATTTCTATTTGCTCTATCTTTGCTGTTTTAGTACTTTGCATTTGTAGCGTAAATTGTTGGAATAATCAAAACCATATTTACAGTATAAATGAAAGGGAAGAAAGGAACAACACTACAGCTGAAGGAAATCCACTAGAACAGGTTTGTATAGGTAATGCAAGAAGGCCTACTTATCTCTCATGATCAGAAAATAATAATAATAATAATAATAATAATAATAATAATAATAATAATAATAATAATGCATAACTTTTACTAAGCACCTTGCCAACACAACCAAATTATCTGTTTCTAACCTAGTCTACAGGAGAGTGGAGGGGGAGAGTTCTATCATGCTCTACTCAAACTCAGAACCCTGTAGTAAAGTCAAGATAGCTAAAGACAACAGAAGAAAATGGGGGAAGGGGGTTACAGGAGCCAAAACACAGTTATTTGGAACAATTAAAATGCAAAGTTACTAGAGAATGTTATCAATTTCTATCAACTAGCTACAGCTGAAATGGTTTGGATACAACCAATGAATTTCAAAAGATTCCTTGCGAAGGTAAGTGCAGAAGGCAAGAAAGAGCAAAGGCAACCAAAAATGATATAGTAAAATGGAATATTAGAAGCACTGGAGGAGAGAAGGCTGCCACTGCCTTGTTATTGCAAGGAGATCAGAACTAAAATTTTAATTCTTTACTAATCCAAGTTATTTGAGAAATAGACATTCCTCACACACATTATACCATTGGGTCGATGAATACTGGATTAAATATGTGCATGATTAGAATGGGAAACCAAATAATTACATCTACTGGGATCAATGTGGGGGACACCAGTGTATCTATGACCACTTTTCTGTGATCTGTTATAAAAATAAAGAGCATAACATTTTTATAACTATCATTGCAGTTACTACATTAAATAATTTATACTCATCTGAAACTGCACTTCCCAGGAATTTTATAAAATGTAACAAAGTTACTTTCCAAACAAAGATGATTTCTAGTCACACAATTGAAAGAAAATTTTCTATTACAGCTTCTAGAAGTTAGCTTAAAACTATTGTAGCGCCAAAGAGGAAAAGAACTCTCATATATCTCACTAGTGCCTTGTTGTTCCATGTATCTATAAATTTACAATATGCTCCTCAAACTGTAGTAAAACTGAAACAGAGAATTACTGTAATAATTTTACAATTTATTCAATATTAAAATTTGAGAAATTTACACCACATGTTATGCATACTCTCTGGTGAGCTGAGCCACCAGATGGCCTGTCAGTAACTCTCAAACTTAAGAACTCCTCTTCAGAGAAGCTGTTTCTACCAGTCAGCCAGATGCCTGTTGCTCTAAAATGAGACACTACGTTAGCAGGTGTAAATACCTTTCTGTAAGCTTTGCCAAAGTTTTCTGCAATAATAGATATTCATATAACAGCATGCAAGGCTTCTTCTTCTTCTACTCCTCCTCTCTCTCTCTCTCTCTTTTTTTTTTTTTTTTTTTTTTTGATCAAGTCTACCGCAATATGCTATCATCACCAAGACTTTCTTCTCAAAGCTGGGCAGAATGTGACAAATAAAATGACTTAAATAATAAAGGAACTTTTCAGATTTGGATCAACCACTTCCACTGAGCCTGGGGTAGAAGAGCCTTTCAACCTGTTGGGCTTAGAATGAACCCTCCTAAAGTTTTTCATGGGTGGAATATAATTTCCAACTGTGTGACTACCACAAATGATGGTCATATCTAGCTGCCTCCCCCCCCCCCCCCCCCTACCAATGTCACACACCTCACTTGCTTGGTTCTCTCCAAGCAACCACTTTCACAAGAATGTGAACCATTGAAATGCATGGTTCATCAATGTTGTACATGAGCTCCCAGAAGGGAATTTCCTTTCCTCCATAACTTCACACTATTTGCCAAAGAATAGATTTAAAAAAAATAGTAGCTCTTGCAAGATTTATTGCTTGTGATTTTGCTTACACTAAGAGCAGATTCGTTTCACTTCATGAAGTCTGTATATCGCTGCTCAGCAACTTGAGTGTTTATTTCAGAGGATGTGGGATAAACTACTTTGGCCATTTCAAAAGCAGGTTTCCTAACTTCTTTACTTGATAGCCCACAGTGCATTTTGCTAGAATGTAAGGAAACTATTCAAGCTGAAGTTTTGCCATTCATCTACATACTTTTGGCCGTTTTGATTATTGCAGCTGTGTCACGTACTGACCTCTTGTTATCCTCCTCACTTCGTGGCATCTGAAGACAAAAGTTTTAAATCCTAGTTTTATGTACATCTTCATTTACAATTGAGAGAAACTGAAATAACTAGTCGTCCATAGATTTATTAGTGTGACACTGCAAAACTAAATAATGCGGACAGTGATGGAACCATGATTTAGTATTTTAGACCTGATCAGATTTTTTGGCTATGATTTCTTATCAACTGAAAGTTTATTTTTAATGACCTACAATTGCTGTCACAGGTATGCACTGCCTCAACAATGTTTACACGGTTCTTGTACTTACACCTATGGCACTGAGTACAGTCTGACATATGCAGGCTAAAGATATTTACAATGACATGCAAATATGATTGTAACGACATCAAATTCCTGGACTACTTAAAAGTACAATATATGAATAAACAATACATTTCTAAGTTGAGTGGTACACACTTGAAAAATTTATAGTGCTTACTTAAGAAAAAAATGCAGAAGACCCAATGTTTATAGTGCTGTCAAGCAATGAGTATTTAAAAAATGCTAAATTTTTTCCTCAAATAATGATGGTCGCCCATATACCATTCTACAGTTCGGACGAAAGTACTCTTCTGTGATATGTAATTTCAGAAGCCGTCTACCGAAAAATAAAAGATGTTTGTTAGCAATGTTAAGTTCTAATGGCCACATTTAAAATGCTTCCTGTGTAGATATTAGTATCTTTAACTGTTAGAATTTCTCTCGGTAAGACCTCTTTCGCCCAGTAAAACATACATGGGATATGAAAATGCTTAGCATGCAGCAACATCGCACTCAAATTTGTAACACCGGCATTTATGATGATTTAATTAAGCGAGCACGAGGGCGATCTGTTGTATTATAAATATACAGACGATTAAAAAAGTTGGTCTTCAATTTCAGTTTGTATGCAATTCAAAAAATGTAAAAGCCGCTAAAGCTACCATTTACACTACGCCATAATCTATATTAACTACTTACTTCTAATACATGAAGTTAACACAAATAACGTAATTACACGTCAGATATAAAACACAAAATAATATCCACATTTACAACGTTTTCAAACAATGTAACAAATGAATACACATCTGATATGTGTTTAATCTTAGTCAAAGATTGTAGCCGCAACGGTGCAGTCACCATGGGTAATAACTCCAGAAGGTTATCTGCGCATACTGTAAGTTTGCGCATGTATTAGAATGCACAAAAGTAATTGCAGCGTTGGAGCAATATTAATCAAATTTTTGAGCATAGATTTTCATGCATGTAGACAAATAGGAAGGTGTGGACCGACGAGCATCACCAATGAGTCACGTTAAACATATTTGAAACAACAGTTATTGAAATATACAGGGGTCGCATGTTGTTGTTGTGGTCTTCAGTTCTGAGACTGGTTTGATGCAGCTCTCCATGCTACTCTATCCTGTGCAAACTTTTTCATCTCCCAGTACCTACTGCAACCTACATCCTTCTGAATCTGCTTAGTGTATTCATCTCTTGGTCTCCCTCTACGATTTTTACCCTCCACGCTGCCCTCCAATACTAAATTGGTGATCCCTTGATGCCTCAGAACATGTCCTACCAACCGATCCCTTCTTCTGGTCAAGTTGTGCCACAAACTTCTCTTCTCCCCAATCCTATTCAATACTTCCTCATTAGTTATGTGATCTACCCATCTAATCTTCAGCATTCTTCTGTAGCACCACATTTCGAAAGCTTCTATTCTCTTCTTGTCCAAACTATTAATCGTCCATGTTTCACTTCCATACATGGCTACACTCCATACGAATACTTTCAGAAATGACTTCCTGACACTTAAATCTATACTGGACGTTAACAAATTTCTCTTCTTCAGAAACGCTTTCCTTGCCATTGCCAGCCTACATTTTATATCCTCTCTACTTCGACCATCATCAGTTATTTTGCTCCCCAAATAGCAAAACTCCTTTACTACTTTAAGTGCCTCATTTCCTAATCTAATTCCCTCAGCATCTCCCGACTTAATTAGACTACATTCCATTATCCTTGTTTTGCTTTTGTTGATGTTCATCTTATATCCTCCTTTCAAGACACTGTCCATTCCATTCAACTGCTCTTCCAAGTCCTTTGCTGTCTCTGACAGAATTACAATGTCATCGGCGAACCTCAAAGTTTTTATTTCTTCTCCATGAATTTTAATACCTACTCCGAATTTTTCTTTTGTTTCCTTTACTGCTTGCTCAATATACAGATTGAACAACATCGGGGAGAGGCTACAACCCTGTCTTACTCCCTTCCCAACCACTGCTTCCCTTTCATGTCCCTCGACTCTTATAACTGCCATCTGGTTTCTGTACAAATTGTAAATAGCCTTTCGCTCCCTGTATTTTACCCCTGCCACCTTTAGAATTTGAAAGAGAGTATTCCAGTCAACATTGTCAAAAGCTTTCTCTAAGTCTACAAATGCTAGAAACGTAGGTTTGCCTTTCCTTAATCTTTCTTCTAAGATAAGTCGTAAGGTCAGTATTGCCTCACGTGTTCCAGTGTTTCTACGGAATCCAAACTGATCTTCCCCGAGGTTGGCTTCTACTAGTTTTTCCATTCGTCTGTAAAGAATTCGTGTTAGTATTTTGCAGCTGTGACTTATTAAGCTGATAGTTCGGTAATTTTCACATCTGTCAACACCTGCTTTCTTTGGGATTGGAATTATTACATTCTTCTTGAAGTCTGAGGGTATTTCGCCTGTTTCATACATCTTGCTCACCAGATGGTAGAGTTTTGTCAGGACTGGCTCTCCCACGGCCGTCAGTAGTTCCAATGGAATATTGTCTACTCCTGGAGCCTTGTTTCGACTCAGGTCTTTCAGTGCTCTGTCAAACTCTTCACGCAGTATCATATCTCCCATTTCATCTTCATCTACATCCTCTTCCATTTCCATAATATTTTCCTCAAGTACATCGCCCTTGTATAGACCCTCTATATACTCCTTCCACCTTCCTGCTTTCCCTTCTTTGCTTAGAACTGGGTTTCCATCTGAGCTCTTGATATTCATACAAGTCGTTCTCTTATCTCCAAAGGTCTCTTTAATTTTCCTGTAGGCGGTATCTATCTTACCCCTAGTGAGATAGGCCTCTACATCCTTACATTTGTCCTCTAGCCATCCCTGCTTAGCCATTTTGCACTTCCTGTCGATCTCATTTTTGAGACGTTTGTATTCCTTTTTGCCTGTTTCACTTACTGCATTTTTATATTTTCTCCTTTCATCAATTAAATTCAGTATTTCTTCTGTTACCCAAGGATTTCTACTAGCCCTCGTCTTTTTACCTACTTGATCCTCTGCTGCCTTCACTACTTCATCCCTCAAAGCTACCCATTCTTCTTCTACTGTATTTATTTCCCCCATTCCTGTCAGTTGCTCCCTTATGCTCTCCCTGAATCTCTGTACAACCTCTGGTTCTTTTAGTTTATCCAGGTCCCATTTCCTTAAATTCCCACCTTTTTGCAGTTTCTTCAGTTTTAATCTACAGGTCATAACCAACAGATTGTGGTCAGAGTCCACATCTGCCCCTGGAAATGTCTTACAATTTAAAACCTGGTTCCTAAATCTCTGTCTTACCATTATATAATCTATCTGATACCTTTTAGTATCGCCAGGGTTCTTCCATGTATACAACCTTCTTTCATGATTCTTAAACCAAGTGTTAGTTATGATTATGTTGTGCTCTGTGCAAAATTCGACCAGGCGGCTTCCTCTTTCATTTCTGTCCCCCAATCCATATTCACCTACTATGTTTCCTTCTCTCCCTTTTCCTACACTCGAATTCCAGTCACCCATGACTATTAAATTTTCGTCTCCCTTCACAATCTGAATAATTTCTTTTATTTCATCATACATTTCTTCAATTTCTTCGTCATCTGCAGAGCTAGTTGGCATATAAACTTGTACTACTGTAGTAGGCGTGGGCTTCGTATCTATCTTGGCCACAATAATGCGTTCACTATGCTGTTTGTAGTAGCTTACCCGCATTCCTATTTTCCTATTCATTATTAAACCTACTCCTGCATTACCCCTATTTGATTTTGTGTTTATAACCCTGTAGTCACCTGACCAGAAGTCTTGTTCCTCCTGCCACCGAACTTCACTAATTCCCACTATGTCTAACTTCAACCTATCCATTTCCCTTTTTAAATTTTCTAACCTACCTGCCCGATTAAGGGATCTGACATTCCACGCTCCGATCCGTAGAACGCCAGTTTTCTTTCTCCTGATAACGACATCCTCTTGAGTAGTCCCCGCCCGGAGATCCGAATGGGGGACTATTTTACCTCCGGAATATTTTACCCAAGAGGACGCCATCATCATGTAATCATACAGTAAAGCTGCATGCCCTCGGGAAAAATTACGGCTGTAGTTTCCCCTTGCTTTCAGCCGTTCGCAGTACCAGCACAGCAAGGCCGTTTTGGTTATTGTTACAAGGCCAGATCAGTCAATCATCCAGACTGTTGCCCTTGCAACTACTGAAAAGGCTGCTGCCCCTCTTCAGGAACCACACGTTTGTCTGGCCTCTCAACAGATACCCCTCCGTTGTGGTTGCACCTACGGTACGGCTATCTGTATCGCTGAGGCACGCAAGCCTCCCCACCAACGGCATGGTCCATGGTTCATGGGGGGGGGTCGCATATATCCGTCGAAAGTTACGGTCGAGGAATACGACGATCGATATAAGAAGCAGCTACTCATAACTCTTTAATATAGAAAATAAGAGCAGTTGACCCTAGGTCAAACATAGAACTGTAATAGTTAGAAAACATCGTCGTGGACTTAACTGAAATGTTTATTTTTACCTACTTTGCGCTTGGAAATTAAATTGACATGTTCCACATACACGATGATCTCCTCAGCTCGGATCTATAGAACGAAAAACTAATCTAATCTAATCTCACTTATTAAGTGAACAGAATAAGGGAATGCTAGTATACTTTCACTCAGTTCTGTCCTATGGCATAATCATTTCTGACACTGTAGCTAAACTAAAGTAAGTTTTTATTGTACATAAGAGTACAGTCAATATTTTATGCTAAGTTGATAACGGTAGGCCTACATATTGCAGCAGTGCGTCAGAAACAAAGGGATTCTTACCCTTGTATGTCAATATTAGTAGTAATAGTAGCAGTAGTAGTAGTTTTTTCATCCGTAGATCACTTTTGCAAGGATATCGGACGTGTTACCCTTGTATGTCAATATTAGTAGTAATAGTAGTAGTAATCGTAGTTTTTTCATCCGTAGATCACTTTTGCAAGTATATCGGACGTGTCTTGGTATTACAATTTAAGAACAACAAAAATAACACAATGCATATGCACAGACATTTAGATACTTACAGGCGGGATCGTTTCTACTTTTAGGCAAACCTAGGCGGCCGCCTAGCGCGGCAAAATTTTAGTGGTGGCAAAGGGAAGAAAAATGAATTTTAAATCAAATTACGAAAAAATTGAAGAATTGAGGAAAAAATGAAAAGGAGAAAGAACTAATACACTAAACTGTTTTCAAAAACATATGGAACAATTACTAAATATGTCTGTGGAGTCTTGTACTGCAAAGAAACAAGGGAGAGGATGTCGTTGTTGGTGGCTGGTATCCTCTTTCTACAATACGAGTGCACACATGGATGAATATAGTTCTTTATTCGCGTTAGCTGGAAACATTTACTTAACTTGAATAGAGTCCATGTTTTATGGTACAAGCTCATCAGTAATAGTCTTTTTGCAGACTGATGTAATGTTAATATCAGTAATCTTGCCATTACAAACTTTAGTTTCTTACTGCTGGTAAAGTACAATTCTGGTTGAGGTAAACTAGTCCCACTACAGTCACTAAGCTGGTCTCTATGTACTGTTGTAGCCTGTGTCGAACTAAATGCGCTCTGCAAGTAAGCTGACAAATGGCAAGCTGCATGACTGAATGAGACTCTCCAGTCAGCGGCGGTGGCCTAAATACACGCTGTCGAGAGAGCGTTGGCGGCATATTGCTTATGGCCGTGTCTCTGGCCTCTCTCATGCCAGGCACGCTTGATCCAGCACCTACGAACCGATCTTCGAGCTTCGTGCTTCAGCTTTGCCGATCAGTGTGCTGGCGACAGCTTACACCAGTGCTGGAGATGCGAACGAAAATGGGGGTGGGGTAGACAGGAAGCTGGATGTAGAGAGGAGCAGGGAGCCATAGCTGTGGAGGATGGCGTACTCCCGGCTGTGCCCCGCCATCTTGCTTGCGAGAGCAGTGGAACGTCCTTCCAAAAACATTGCTCTGGATACACATCCAGTCCTGAGGGCGTCTCCTGGAGCGATGACGACAACGATGGCTGGTCCAGGTCCATCAGGTCGGAGAGCAGGGGTGGCAGGTGCGAAGGTGCTGCATTCATCTGCTCCTCCTGGGGTGCCCCGGTGCCACCAGCGGGGGGCTGTGAAGACTGCACAGTCTCGTAAGGCTGTGAATCTGGGGAAAGAAAAGCAGCAGAATCCCACAATAAATGACACACATGAATTTGGGTATGATGGCTACGATGAAAACCATCGGGATCTACAATGAAGCACATAAAACAGGAAATAAGTTCCTGGATCACGCCACTTTTCCCAGTGCCCACAGTTGCCATAAACCCTGAAAAGAGCAAGATTACGCGGTGCAAAGCGATTACTTGCGGACCATAGGCAGCGTCAGATGCTATGATGGGTGTAGGAAGTATAGCAGCATACGATGGCGGCGGCCATGCAGAAGTTCCACCGGTGATGATCCGTCTTGGGCGTGGAGCGATAGGAGGCGAGAAAGAGTTGCAGCGCCTGTTTTACTGTTTGGGTGGTGTGAAGCTTGGCCATCTGTTGTTTAAAAGTGTGTACAAAGTGTTCTGCTTCTCCGTTGGATGGAGGGTGAAATGGAGCACTTGGTAGATGACGAATGCCATTTCTTCACAAAACTGTTCAAAACCACGTGATGTGAACTGTGGTCTGTTGTTCGCTAGAAGTACTTCTGGCAAACCTTCTATGCAAAACGTGGAGGACAACGCTTGAATGGTGCTGTGTGATGTGGTAGAAGCCACAGGCACTGCAAATGGGAACATGCTAAAAGAATCTACCACTATGAGCCAACGAGTGTTCCAAAATGGACCTGCAAACTCTATGTGCACACTCGCTGCAACGAGGATTGAGTCTTAGGCCAAGCTGCTACTGTCTGTGGCGGAGCGGACTGGTTTTCTGCGCATGCGCGACACTGTGTCATCGGCTCAACATGGGCGTCCATGCCTTGAAAAATACAGTATCGTCGCACTAACTGTTTATACGAACAATTCCCCAATGTCCTTGGTGGAGCAATCGCATCACATTCTTTTGCAATACTGTGCAAATAAGCACATGCGATTGTCCACTGGCATTTTGAACTAGAATCACACCCTATTGAACTGAAAGATTATTCTGACGTGCAAAATATCGGCTCACAACTGAGTTCTGAATACTGTTCGATGAACGAGGCCACACCTGCGAATGTAACGCAACAAAATCTTGAGATCTGGGCCTGCTTCCGTGGCATATGTAAATTTTCTGTAGTGCAGGGGAAAATATTGCAGCAGTTCAGAGTACTGCGCATCAATTTGGCAACAAGATGCGGCAGATGCATCAAAATCAGAGTCTGGGCAAATCGGAAGGCGAGATAAGGCTTCTGCATTGCCATACTTTTCCGTAGGTCTATACACAATTTCATACTGTACTGCGAAAGCGACAAAGCCCAACGTCGTAATTTTTGAGCAGTGGTTGTAGGAATCGGCTTTAACGCATGAAACAAGGTCTGCAAAAGGCTTGTAATCTGTCACCAAAAAGAACCTGCGATCATACAAATAGTGATGGAGTTTGGTCACACCATACACAATAGCGAGAGCCTCTTTCTATTTGTAAATAATTGCACTGAGTTTGAGTGAGCAGCTTTAACACAAAAGCAATGTGTCTATTTTGTGCACCAATTCTGTGCGAAAGCACAGTTCTGTAGGAAGAATCGTTGACTTGCAAAATTACTGGCTTGGCAGGGTCAAAATGCACTGAGCATCTGTCACTAAGCAAAGCACTTTTGAGTTCCTGAAATGCTTCTTGGTAGTCTTTAGTCCACGCAAAAGGTACATTTTCGCGGCGCAAGCGATGCAATAGAGCCGCGATCTGAGCGGCATTCGGTATGAACCGAATGTAGTATGTCATCTTGCCTAGTAATGACTGCAGTACAGACACATTACGAGGAACAGGCAGGTCACGGATTGCAAGCAAATGAGATTGGAGAGTTGCACACCCTGACTGATTATCACACTGTAGTTCAGTTTGAAAACAGTTACACTTTTCTGGACGACACTTGAGTCCTGCTTTTGACAATACTCGAGAAAGGGTATGCAAATTGGCAATGTGTTCCTCTGGTATACGACCCGAGACGATAATATCGTCAAGGTAGTTTGAACAAAATGGCAGATAGCTGTTCCAAGTAATGTTGAAAACTGGTGGGTGCGGAAGCACTGCCGAAGGGCAAACGCAAATACTTGAACAGTCCTAAAGCCTAGTTTACACGTGAACACTAGGTTGCAGGCAACTGCGCTACTGGCCATTGCGCATGCGCGTCGCACGTTTGCGCAACTCATCGGTGAAACTAAATAGTTTCGGCGTGTTCTAACTTTGACGACACTAGTTGCATGAGTTTTGAGGTTATATATGTTCGTAGAGTGTAGAAAAACTGAAATATGAAGTGGGGAACGGGGAATAACGTTCGCTTTTGGATATCTATGCTTTGCATAGGTGTTTGTGGGATTTCAGTGATGCTTATTACAAAAATAAGCAAGATATTGCTGCTCCTGAGACCATCACATGCGATCAGAACATAAATAGTTGAACAGTATCTGAGCTGCAGGACGAAATTTATTGAATTAGGAGCACATATACAACTGAATTAAGAAAAATACAAGCAAATGTAATACTATCTGTAGAAGTGCTCTTGTCTACAAGACTAAAATTCCATCGTTCGAGTAGGCCGACTCTTTTTTGTTGACAGGAGGGAAGGCTGCACAAATCAAGAAGCTACGTTATTTATTAAATATTCATCTATTTAAAACGTCGCAGCAATGCTCCCCATTCTCATATGTTTGAATTTTGAAATATTGCCACTGTACAGATATATCTTCAAGAAATGCGGCCTGCTTCGAATAATTACTGCAGTTAATGTTAATAATGATTACTGTTAATAGTTATTGGTGTTAATGAAAAAGCGTCATCACCAACTAAAACCGTATCTTATAGCACTCTGAGTGTTCTCGATTGTAATGCATGCAATGTAATATGTAATTTAAGTTCTGGCGACAGTGCTTCATGCATTACAATATCTTTACTCCTTATCGCATAATTAACTCTATTTAGAAGAACGTTAACAGTTCTGGTGACACTCTAAGATAATTAAAAGAACTTCTCGAGTCTCCCATTGCAAATCATTTCAGCAAGGATGTTGAGCAACTGAGCTGACGTCTTTTCTTCATCCAGTCACGAATCGAAACACGTTTCTTTTTCTTTTCTTTTTTTTTTCTTATGCAGCGATTCCACGCAACAAGCTACAACTCCATACAACTCGTGCGACGTACAGCTGCCAAAACTTTCATTTCAGACACGACTCAGGAACCACAAAACGACGAAACTGACGTATATACTGATTACGCGTGTCTACAGTCAAATATGAAACCATTTGCATGCAACTCATTCTACGCAACGAGTGGCGCAACCCAATGTCGTCGTGTAAACTAGGCTTAAGTGTGTATTTACAACAAACACTTTCTGTAATTTTTCATCCAATGGAATTTGCAAGAAGGCATCACGCAAATCTATCTTGGAAAAGAAACGTCCTGCACGAAGCCTGTCAATGAGTTCCCCAGGGCAAGGTAATGGATAATTAGGGTCGCAGGTTCGAATCCTGCCTTGGGCATGGATGTGTGTGATGTCCTTAGGTTAGTTAGGTTTAAGTAGTTCTAAGTTCTAGGGGACTGATGACCTCAGAAGTTAAGTCCCATAGTGCTCAGAGCCATTTGATAATTAGGGTCAACTGCTGTCTGTGGGTTGACTGTAGACTTGAAGTCAACACAAATGCAAATGCGACCAGACGGCTCAGGCAACAAAACGAGAGTACTTGTCCATTGACTAGCTGGAATGGGACCAATTACACCATTATTTAGCAGCTCTTTCAGTTCACTGGCTACTTTGTCTCTTAAAGCACTCGGAACGGGGCGGGCCCGGAAAAACTTAGGTTGTGCATTGTCTTTCAATGTAACATGCGCTACAAAGTTATTAGATTTTTCCATTCCTTCTGAAAATAGTTCAGGAAGTACTTTAACTACACTGTCTCGTAGTTCAAAAGCAGACACTGAAAGTACCTTGCCTTGGATGCTAAACGCAAACAAATCAAAGGCATCTAAATCGAATATGTTCTAACTGTCTCTTGATTTCAACACAGTAAAATTCACTGCCCTAGTGTGAGATTTGCAAGTGGCAGGTAAACTACACTGTCCAAGCACTGGAATTTCCTGTCCGTTGTAAGCGGTGAGGTGCTTGCTAGATTTAGAAAGGCGTGATGAGCTTAACTGTTCGCACGTGGCACGATTAAGCAAAGTTACTGAAGCACCTTTGTCTAACTGAAAGTTCACACGACGGACAACAATTCGTAATGAGATAAATAGTTTGTTAGAACGTCGTTACACAGCACTAGGGCGAGAAGGAGGCACAACCTTACTCTTAGTTTTGTCAGAACCTGTTGTAGGTTTAGAAAACACAGCATTCACTGCATGTGCACGAGCCTGTTTTTTTTTTTTTTTTTTTTTTTTTTTTTTTTTTTTTTTTTTTTTTTTTTTTTTCAAGAGCGGGCAAAAGTAGCGTTTTCGTGACGTTGCAAACAAACTGCTTGGACATATCCTTCTCTCCCACACGTGTAACACGTAGAGTTACGTGATAGGCTGTCCTGGGTCATGGTTCCGCTACTAACACTCGTGACTCTGCATAGAAAATGGCACCATGAATGGCTGAGAGCAGCACTGCGATTCCTGGTAACATCAGAAGTTACAATGACTTAGAATTCCTGACAATGTCTAAGCAAGGTTTGAGCAAAATAATTCGTGACACATCAAAGCGTCACTGATGAGCCAAAACATTATGACCACCTAGCTAATATCGTGTTGGTCCACCTTTGTTGGTCCACCTTTGGAACGCCACACAGCAGCGATCCTGCCTGGCATGAATCTACCAGGTCCGTGGTTGGTTTTCAGAGATATGTGGCACCAGATGTTTATGCGCAGGTCATACAATTGTCATAAATTATGGGCCAGTATTTTATCGGCGGGGAGCTGGTGCCCGATAGCGTCCCTGTCGTATTCCATCGGGTTCAGATCAGTCGTATTTTGTGGCCAAGACATCAATGTCATCTCACTATCATACACCTCAAACCACTCTAACACGATTCTGACCATGGAAAACAGACATTTATTCTGCTGGATGATGTGTTCACTGCAGGAGAAGAAATCAAGATTTAGGTTCAAATGGCTCTGAGCACTATGGGACTTAACATCTGAGGTCATCAGTCCCCTAGAACTTAGAACTACTTAAACCTAACTGACCTAAGGACATCACACACATCCATGCCCGAGGAAGGATTCGAACCTGCGACCATAGAGGTCGCTTGGTTCCAGACTGAAGCGCCTAGAACCGCTCGGCCACACCGGCCGGCCATCAAGATTTAGGGATGTAAGTGATTCACAACAATATTCACGTCGTCTGCAGCTGACTTTGTACCTTAGATTACTGCCACAGGTCCCATGGAAGCCCAGGTGAATGTCATACATAACATAATACTGCCCTAGCAGCCTGGACCCATGGCGTGGCACATGTTTCGAGAAGCCGTTCGCTTGGATGAGGGCATATCCGTACAAGAATATTGACCTGGTGTAACGAGAATCATCAGACGAGGCGACGCGTTTCCATTGATCCACAGTCGAATCTCAGTTTTCCTTTGCACATTGCAATCGTGATTAACGATGTCGCTGAGTCTACACGGGAACACGTAGGGGTCGTCTACTGTGGAGTCACATCTTTAACTAGGTGTACTGAATGGTGCGCTACAGGACACTAGCGCCTCCCCAGCACTGTACTCTGCTGCCATATCTGCCACAGGTTACTGCCTATCCTGTTTTACAGAGTGGGACAGCTTCCGACATCTAGATTCCCTGATGAGCCGGGGACGCCCAACACCTTGTCACTTCTTCGTAATTCTGCCTTTTTTCAACAACATTCCATAGCTGCTCAATCAATCTGCCACTTGTTCAAGTCGCTTACATCAGTGGATTTCCGTATTTTTGGCTCGTATTGTGGCTAGAAATGGATCCCTATTCGTTTCTGCTCCAGTTATATACTTTCCTAAATACGGCATGTAACCGCAATGCCTCCCGGCGTCATTCATTGTCTTGGTTCATTAGTGTATAAGCACTGCCCAACGCACACTGATCTATATTTGCTCGCAGACAGCTGCCACCGCCCTTCGCAGAGGAATGGGGTACTTAAAACTCTGGTACATAGGGCGCGCACTATTTCTGACGCAGAGAGTCTACCCCACGAATTGGAACATCTGAGAACTGTATTTCGAAAAAAAATGGGTACTCAGTGTGGCAGATTCAACGTGCTCTCTGCCCAACCACTACAACACTACCTGTGGAGATAGATGAAATCACGAGAGAGGAGGTATATTCCATATACAGGCGCACTCTCGTGGAAAATCGCCCGCATTTTGAAGAAACACCGGGTCGGAACTGTGTTTTGTCCTCCGAATAAAACTCGTGCACTGGTGGGGAGCACCAAAGATGACCTCGGTTTGAGGAAGGCCGGCGTGTACCAGATTCCGTGTCAATGTGGCAAGTCGTATATTGGTCAGACGATGCGCACCGCCGAGGATCGATGTCGTGAACACCAGAGGCACACTCGACTGATGTATCCGAGCAAGTCGGCGGTCGCTGAACATTGTTTGTCGGAAAATCACGCTATAAAGTGTGAACGCACGAGGATTCTGGTAGAGACGTCGAGATACTGGGACAACGTTGTTAGAGAGGCCATCGAAATTCGCACCAATGACGACCTCATAAACCGTGACTGTGGCTATAATCTTAGCAAGGCTTGGGAACCAGCGATTGGGTTAACCAAGAGTAAATCGAGCAAACGTATAATTGTGACGACCACGGCGGACAGAGCCATCACTCCGACGCCATCTCAGACGCCGTCGCAATCTGTTCCACCGCGCGACCGTGGCGCGGGGCGCGGACAGCGGAGGGAGCGCGCCGCGGGCGGAGGGTATTTGAATCGGCCGCCGCCGCGACCGAACCCAGTACCCTCTGAGCAGCCATAGCGTACGGATCTCCGTGCCGGCACGTTCACAGGAGCTCAGTCCGTCAGTTCACCTGATGATGGCGACATGTATGATCGCCGAAATATTGTGCCCGTTGGACACTGTAGACCGGCAGTAAATCCGTGGATATTTTGACTACAGCCGCATTTTTTCCCGAGGGCATGCAGCTTTACTGTATGGTTAAATGATGATGGCGTCCTCTTGGGTAAAATATTCTGAAGGTAAAATAGTCCCCCATTCGGATCTCGAGGCGGGGACTACTCAGGAGGACGTTGTTATCAGGAGAAAGGAAACTGGCGTTCTGCGGATCGGAGCGTGGAATGTCAGATCCCTTGATCGGGCGGGTAGGTTAGAAAATTTAAAAAGGGAAATGGATAGGTTAAAATTAGATATAGTGGGAATTAGTGAAGTTCGGTGGCAGGAGAAACAAGACTTCTGGTCAGGTGAATACAGGGTTGAAAATACAAAATCAAATAGGGGTAATGCAGGAGTAGGTTTAATAATGAATAAAAAATAGGAATGCGGGTAAGATACTACAAACAGCATAATGAACGCATTATTGTGGCCAAGATAGATACGAAGCCCACGCCTACCACAGCAGTGCAAGTTTATATGCCAACTAGCTCTGCAGATGACGAAGAAATTGAAGAAATGTATGATGAAATAAAAGAAATTATCCAGATAGTGAAGGGAGACGAAAATTTAATAGTCATGCGTGACTGGAATCCGAGTGTAGGAAAGGGGAGAGAAGGAAACGTAGTAGGTGAATATGGATTGGGGCTAAGAAATGAAAGAGGAAGCTGCCTGGTAGAATTTTGCTCAGAGCACAACTTAATCATAGCTAACACTTGGTTTAAGAATCATGATAGAAGGTTGTATACATGGAAGAACCCTAGGGATACTAAAAGGTATCAGATAGATTATATAATAGTAAGACAGAGATTTAGGAACCAGGTTTTAAATTGTAAGACATTTCCAGGGGCAGATGTGGCCTCCGACCACAATCTATTGGTTATAAACTGTAGATTAAAACAGAAGAAACTGCAAAAAGGTGGGAGTTAAGGAGATGGGATCTGGATAAACTGTCAGAACCAGAGGTTGTAGAGAGTTTCAGGGAGAGTATTAGGGACCGATTGACAAGAATGGGGGAAAGAAATCCAGTAGAAGAAGAATGGGTAGCTTGGAGAGACGAAATAGTGAAGGCGGCAGAGGATCAAGTGGGTAAAAAGACGAGGGCTAATAGAAATCCTTGGGTAACAGTAGAGATATTGAATTTAATTGATGAAAGAAGAAAATACAAAAATGCAGTAAATGAAGTAGGCAAAAAGGAGTACAAACGTCTCAAAAATGAGATTGGCAGAAAGTGCAAAATGGCTAAGCAGGGATGGTTAGAGGACAAATGTGAGGATGTAGAAGCGTATATCACTAGGGGTAAGACAGATACTGCCTACAGGAAAATTAAAGAGACCTTTGGAGAAAAGAGAACCACTTGCATGAATATCAAGAGCTCAGATGGAAATTCAGTTCTAAGCAAAGAAGGGAAAGCAGAAAGATGGAAGGAGTGTATATAGGATCTATACAAGAGCGATGTTTTTGAGGACAATATTATGGAAATGGAAGAGAATGTAGATGAAGATGAAGTGGGAGATATGATACTGCGTGAAGAGTTTGACAGAGCACTGAAAGACCTAAGTCGAAACAAGGCCCCGGGAGTAGACAACATTCCATTAGAACTATTGACAGCCCTGACAAAACTCTACCATCTGGTTAGCAAGTTGTATGAGACAGGCGAAATACCCTCAGACTTCAAGAAGAATATAATAATTCCAATCCCAAAGAAAGCAGGTGTTGACAGATGTGAAAATTATCGAGCTATCAGTTTAATAAGCCACGGCTGCAAAATACTAACACAAATTCTTTACAGACGAATGGAAAAACTAGTAGAAGCCCACCTCGGGGAAGATCAGTTTGGATTCCGTAGAAATATCGGAACACGTGAGGCAATACTGACCCTACGACTTATCTTAGAAGCTAGATTAAGGAAAGGCAAACCTATGTTTCTAGCATTTGAAGACTGAGAGAAAGCTTTTGACAATGTTGATTGGAATACTCTCTTTCAAATTCTGAAGGTGGCAGAGGTAAAATGCAGGGAGCGAAAGGCTTTTTACAATTTGTACAGAAAGTAGATGGCAGTTATAAGAGTCGAGGGGCATGAAAGGGAAGCAGTGGTTCGGAAGGGAGTGAGACAGGGTTGTAGCTTATCCCTGATGTTATTCAATCTGTATATTGAGCAAGCAGTAAAGGAAAAAAAATCGGAGTAGGAATTGAAATCCACGGAGAAGAAATAAAAACTTTGAGGTTCGCCGATGACATTGTAATTCTGTCAGAGCCAGCAGAGGGCCTGGAAGAGCAGCTGAACAGAATGGACAGTGTCTTGAAAGGAGGACATAAGATGAACATCAACAAAAGCAGAACGAGGATAATAGAATGTAGTCGAATTAAATCGGGTGATGCTGAACGAATTAGATTAGGTAATGAGACGCTTAAAGTAGTAAATGAGTTTTGCTATTTGGGGAGCAAAACAACTGATGATGGTCGAAGTAGAGAGGATATAAAATGTAGACTGGCAATGGCAAGGAAAGCGTTTCTGAAGAAGAGAAATTTGTTAACATCGAGTATAGATTTAAGTGTCAGGAAGTCGTTTCTGAAAGTATTTGTATGGAATGTAGCCATGTATGGAGGTGAAACGCGGACAATAAATAGTTTAGACAAGAAGAGAATAGAAGCTTTCGAAATGTGGTGCTACAGAAGAATGCTGAAGATTAGATGTATTGAATAGAATTGGGGAGAAGAGAAATTTGTGGCACAACTTGACTAGAAGAAGGGATCGTTTGGTAGGACATATTCTGAGGCATCAAGGGATCAAGTATTGGAGGGCAGCGTGGAGGGTAAAAATCGTAGAGGCAGACCAAGAGATGAATACACTAAACAGATTCAGATGGATGTAGGTTGCAGTAGGTACTGGGAGATGAAGAAGCTTGCACAGAATTGTGTGGCATGGAGAGCTGCATCAAACCAGTCTCTGGACTGAAGACCACAACGACAACAATTGATGAATGACACTTTTTCCTGATTTGTATATAGCTACTTGAACTCAAAATTTAACTCGTACTGAATTCTGTAGAATTAATCTGCCTTTTCTTTGTCTGACAGCTAAACTTTACATATGTGTGAAAGGATATCATAACAATATTGTCCATCACTGTAGGTGTTTGGGAATTTTTAAATTTTGGAAGAGATATTGAGATTCATCATTAGCCAGGTTTGACATGGACAGACAATATACAGGAAGTATGTGGGATACTAATGATGACGTTTCTCTTGCTTTTCAGGTTTATTCTTTTTTTGCCTTGGAAAGATTTTTTTATATAAATATTTATCTACTAACATGCGCGACATTGCAGACTAACTACCTTCTTGTATTTACAGATTGTGTAACATAATAACATGCACTGCTTTAGCTTACGAAATTTGTACGTTGAATTTGCCTCTTACACTTACATCATTTTTTAAATTTCTTTATAATGCATATTCACTGTATAAATTGTTACTGTACGATGCGGTGGCACTAGCATAATAATTATGTTAAGTGTAGTACCGTAGGGAGCTCTCATAAGTCGTGAAAGATGTGTAAGAAAGCTTTAATGATGTGTAAGGAGAAAGTAAAAAGAAAAATGTAAAAAAGGAAGTTGTACAACATATGCATGTGCAAAGAAATAGTTATATAGATGAACGGGAGATGAAATGATTAGGAAGGCCAAATATGAGAGGTGGTTAGGTAGGGCAAACGTGGCAAATGGTTAGCTAGGGCAATGGAGGTAAATAATATGAACTTGTAAGAATGTATGAAACATATGACTGGAAGAAGCGAAGAGATAAATTAAACAGTGGTATTTGTTGAAGTATGATGAAATTAAGGGCAAATGGATTAAAAGGTGCACAAACTAAAGGATGAAATATAACTAGATAGCACGCAAATTACTGACCATATTAGCTATAATAATAGACTGAGATTTGACTGACGGCATAAGGTATTCTTTTATGTGAACATTGTCTATTCCTTAATCCATGTTTTCCTAATTATATATCTGTGTTCTCCTTATCTGTGTGTATGACCATTAGCCTCATGAGTGTATTTATTGTGTGTGATCACTATCCTTGTATGTCTCTTTTTACCTTAATCTCTATACTTTTGTGTATTTCACTGATCTCCACACGTATGTATTTATTCGAATACATTTAGAATTTTCTGTAGGTCATTCTGCACACTTGTATCATCGTGAAAATTACTACTGCCATATGTGACTGTGCTTCAGAAAGGTAGGCCTTGTGTGACACAGAAAATCTAACCTACTTACTGTGTGCTATATAAAAACAATGTGATCACCAATACTACTACAATATAAAACGTGATATATGAAATTTCAAAATAGTCATGTGCAGAATTCTCTCATAAACATAATGAAACATGATACCTTAGCTGTAATGAATTATATTGATTAGTTAATTTTATTTCTTGAATTTTGCAAATATGTTTTACTTGTAGTTCTTTAACTCATGTTCTTGTCAAGGTATTTTTCTCTTTGTGGGTATAACATGTTTTGTAAGTTGCTGTTCTTAATGTTTATAATTTTGTTTTTGTCCCATTCCTATCTGAAATGAATTCTACTGAGGGAAGGTGAAACATATGTAATGTGCTCACTTTATTTTGATTTTTGTGTGTTATTGATGTGCATGATAGAGAGAGAGAGAGAGAGAAAGAGAGAGAGAGAGAAAGACCAAGTTACGTTACTGTTAAACAGTCTTTGGTGTCGTTGTGGCGCAGTCTTTGTCTCTGGGCAATCTGATACATTAGTAGTTAACGTGTGGTAGGTGATGGAGGTTTTCTGTAGTGCTGTGGTGACTTGTGATTTTGTCTGTTGCATGAAGAAAAATTTATTGTACAGGACAGCAAGGATGAATATGACGTACATACTGGAGAGCGAAGAGAGTACAAATTTTGAATAAAGTTAGTATTGTTTGAAGAGAGGAAGTTTGAGGTAAGACTGCAGCACTGCACATCTAATTTTTAGAAATGATTATTGGGAACTAGTTAACTTTGTTCACTTGCTCACAGCTGAGAAAACGGTCACCCCACTTCCACGAGTCTGACTGATTACGCTATTTGATTTTTATAGGAATTCTCCGTTAACATTGCAACCTCTTAAAACTCATTGTTAAGTTTGCTAAGGGTAGTGTTGTTCAGACCTATGTTACATGTGAAGATCACGCGAAGTTTTATTCTGTCTTTCTGAATATTTACTTCGTTCCAAAATCATTGCCTTGGAATGCCATTTCATAGAAATAGCTGGTCTCCCCACCCCACTGTTTATCATTACGCATTACCATATGTGGTATGCAGCAGTTGGAAATTTTATTTAGAAATAGAAATCTAGCTTAGCAACTGCCTGCTTGCTGTTTGCTGTTGTGATTTCGAGAAATCTGCAACAATTTTATCAAGACGCGAGGTAATTAGAAATTTTGATTAGGGCCACATATTTGTTTTACTTCTGTTAAGCATTTAATATGAAGACAAGTTGCATTCAGATCAGTTACAGTTTAGTTCAAATTAGGTTCTGTTTAGTCAAAAATTAGCATACGAGTTTAAGTCGTATAACAGTTTGTGGGTACACAATTTTGGTAATACGTAGACTTTTATAGAATGGGAGATAAATTTGAGCTAAATTTGATACAGAAACAAATATGGTAGGGAGGTTACAATAGGACGCTGGTGCAACCTATTCTTGATTACTTCTCGAGTGTTTGGGATCCGTGCCAGGTCGGATTGTAAGGAGACATCAAAGCGATTCAAAGGCGAGCTGCTATGTTTGTTACCGGTAGCTTCGAACAACACGTAAGTGTTAGAGAAATGCTTCAGGAACTCAAATGGGACTCCCTGGAGGGAAGGTGATGTACTCCTCGAGAGGTGCTATTGAGAAAATTTAGAGAACCGGTATTTGAAGCTGACTGCCCAACAATTCTACTGGCGCCAACATACGAGTACATTGCACGTAATGCCCAACTAGATAAGATTGTAAAAATTAGGGCTCATACGAAGACATAAAGACAGTTGTTACTCCCTCGCTCTGTTCGCGAGTGCAACAGGAAATGAAATGACTGGTGGTGGTGCAGGGTACCCTCCGCCACACACCGTACTGTGGCTTGTGGCGTATGTATATCGATGTAGATGTAGAAATTATGTCTAAGTCATCCTGTGTCCTCCAACAGACACTCAGCGACGACACCTTTCTGTACACCATAGAATCATCAGCAAACAACCACAGATTGCTGCTTACCATGTCCGTCGGATCATTTATGGATATAGAGATTAAGAGCGACCCTATCACACTTTCCTGGGGCACTTCTGATTATACTCTTGTCTCCGATGAATACCCGCAATCGAAGGCAATGTACTGGGTTCTGTTACTTGAGAAGTCTTTGGGCCACCCACATATCTGGGAACCTAACCCGATGCTTTGTCCTCTGCCAACGATTTGCAATGAGGTACCATGTCAAACGCTTTCCAGAAATCTGATAACATGGAATACAGCTGTTGCTCTTCAGCCATGGTTGCTAGGATATCATGTGGAAAAATGGGAAGCTAAGTTTCTCACGAGTGATGGTTCCTAAATCCATGCTGATTTGTGGACAGCGGATTTTCCTTTTCAAAGAAATTTATTGTATATGAAATAAGAATATGTTTAAGAATTCTGCAGCAAACCCAAGTTTGGTCTGTAATTTTGTGTGTCTGTTCTTTAATCCTTCTTATATGTGAGAGTCACCTGCACTTTTTTCCAGTCACTTTGGAACTTTGCGCTGGACGAGAGATCGGCAATAAATGCAAGCTAAGTATGAGACCAATGTCGTAGAGCACTTTCTATAAAACCGAACTAGGGTTCCATCCGAACCTGATAACTTACTTGTTTTCAACTCTTTCACTTGTCTATTGCCTTCATACGAGAGGCTGTGCAACGGTCAGATGTCGTTATGTTTGTATGATCCTCCTGCGTGAATGATATCTTAAACACGAAACTTAAAACTTGACCTTTCATTTTGATGTCCTCTATTCCCACACAAAAGTGGTCAATGTGTGACTGGATAGAAGCGATCGACTCGCTTTGCGATTTTATGAATTTTCACAGGTTCTCCGCAAGACCTTTTGTTAAGATACGATGGTGGTAGCTTGGTATGCTTTTTGCATAGATTTTCTTACAGACCCATAAATTTCGACTAACTTCTGCCTACGCCATTTGCACGTTCTTTTTTGAACTGAGAGTGCAATTGTCTCTGCTTCCTCAGCAATTTCCGATTTTTGTTACTAAACCACGGTGGGTCTCTTCGGTCCTTAATTCACTTATTCAGCGTATATTTCTCCAGAGCGCGATTTACAATCTGATTATACTTTGTATGTAATTGCTCCCACGTCCATCTTACTGAAATTAATCTATGCCCAGTCGTTCTAAGTGGGATGATAACAACTGCTTATCTGCTCTTTCTAGAAAAAAGTACTTTCCTAACCTTCTTGATGGATTTATTTTCTTTAGAAAACATCATCGTTATGATCACGTCAGGATCAGTAATCCCTTTATCTATGCTGACACCATCGAAAAGGTCAGGCATGTTTGAAACTACAAAGTCTGAAATACACTGACGGTAAAAAACCACAACAGCAAGAAGAATTTGTGTCACATAAACGAAAGTTGGCAGGTATGTTACTACATCTGAAAGATGATGTCTATTCAGATATCGCACCAGTAACATAAAAATGGCGCTAGTAACGCCACTGTGAGGATGCAAATCAGATTTGCTTTAAATACAAGCTGTAACGGTCGTGAGCGTTAGTTGCCTTTGAAATTGGATGTGGTGAGATGATGTTAATCAAGTACGGCTTTACTGCAACAAAGGCGCGATTATAAACGCCTCACTGTGTTAGAATGAGATCATGTAATAGGGCTATGATAAGCTGGATGTTCTTCCTGCGATACTGCCGAAAGGCCCGGCAGGAATGTGGCCATTGTACAGATTGCTGGCAGCGATAGTCACGAGAATTTACTGTCCCCAAGATGACCGGGCTCCAGATTGCCTCGTGGCATTACCGAGAGGTTAAACCATCGGCAATTTAAGCAGCAGCTGGCCCCACAGTGACACAACGAACTGTTACAAATCGGTTACTTCAACGACATCTCTGAGCCAGACGCCCTGTAGCGTTCATCCCACTGATCCCAAACCACCGCCGTTTGCAACTTCAGTGGTGTCAAACGAGAGCTCATTGGAGGGCAGGGTGGTGGTCTGTTCTGTTTTTTGATGAAAGCTGGTTCTACCTCAGTGCCAATAATGGCCGCGTATTGGTTAGGAGGGCAATTGGGGCCTACAACCAACGTGTCTTCGTGCTATACACACTGAATCTATTACGTTATCTTCCACGTATGTGAACGGCTACTTCTCTTATTGTGAGCATGCACTAAATATATAAATTACTTTTGTTTGGATATTTTATCACTGTGTTATAGGTTGTATCTATTCCACACAGTAAGAGAGTGGTACATGACAAAGCAAACGTACTTCTTTCTGTATCATATTCTCCACTAGTTCTTCCTGCTAATCCTTAACAGAGAGCATCCCTATTGGAGGAGGATCACATCAGCAGCTGCTTCATTTCCACACTCATGATAGGGTGCATCGCAAAGACCAAGGCAATATAAATGGATTGGAAAATTCGTGTGGCTTAGCCTCATTCTCATTAAACTGGAGGTGCACTTCCACTGCAGATGGTTTTGTGGAACCATGGTTTCAAGAAGATCTTCTCTTGAACTGTCATGTAATGACTGTTTCTATGAGTTCCAGTCTTCTTGCCAGAGGAAATTAATTTTGAATTTGATAATGTTATAAAAATCTGTAAGTGGTGTTTTATATTTAAATGTGTCCCTGGTTCCTTTAAAAGTACATTCACTTTTTCATTGTAACTGACTCTGCAGCCTTATTTCACTCAAGTCATGTCTATGAGCTTCTCTTTCAGTTACACTGAATGCACTGTTCTACAGTATGTATCATAATTAATGTCGTAAACTCTTACATTGAAAGTACATAATAATAGAAGCGAAAATGTTCTTAGCAAGCAAGTGCTTTGGAGCTATGAGCGCTTCTCATCTTGGATATTGTGAAACAAATCTCTTCTACTGCAATCTCTTTACTTTCCATATTTTAGGAGGAGGCAGTATGGACCAAGTTCAGAACAATATCCGGTAAATAGGGGCTCTAAAGTGCACACCTTAAGAATTATGAACACTTGTGCAATATAAATGTGAATTACAGTGGTGAAGATGAAAAAATGTTCATAGCTCTTAAGGTATGCACATCAGAGCACAAGTTTATTCGACAGTTTTTTCTTGTTTTAGTATGTTCTATTTCTTCCCAAAATCAAAATATGGAAATCAAGGAGGCTGCAGTAGACGAGATATGTTTCACGGTATCGAAGATGAAGAAGTGCTCGTAGATCTTAAAGCATGCATTTTAGAGTACTTGTTTCCTGAAACTTGTTTGCTTCCAGTGTCACGTACTTCCAGCTGTATGCATTTGGACCATTAATTATGATACGCCCTGTATTATATTGATTTTATAATTATGTAAAGATCCTGCCTAGTTTATTGTTGTCCCTAACTTAAAACAGATGTAGAATCACTCACTATCAGAATTTTATTTGGAGCCATGTGCCTAGCATATTTTAGTGCGTGAAGAATAGTGACTGACTCTACAGTAAAAATTGAAGTGTCTTGTAATAACTGGCATTTTCTATACTTTCCTGACTGTGGGTACCAAAGAGCAACCTATATAATAATTTAAGGTTCACTTGGATCTATCATCATGCATGAAGAAATAATATGTCTCCATACATTTTTAGTATATATTGACATCACTTTTTGTGGTCTAAGAATAAGACTTGTAGGCAAGTGGTACATTTTAGCTGAATAATCGCATTCTTAGATCGGAGGATTCTTTGTAATAATAATTTTCATTTTCAAATGATTCCGTAATTTTTGACTGTAAGGCGGAGGTGGTTGTTCTTCCACAGTCATTATTGACCACAATCGAAAACGACTTAATGCTTGTGATTAGTATACGTTCATCAATCACCATTCGGTTCAAGTAATATTTAACGGCCAGTAGCTGTCTTCAGAGATGAAGTGGGGTTTTGTATTCTTCTACTACGAGAGCATTTACCGCACCTGATGCCGTTGATCCTAAGTATATCCTTGGGCATCTCTACTACAATTTAACCAACTTGTTTAAACCACCTTTTGTTGCATTGTGATGTATAAAACATCAGTAATCGATTTTGATTTTTATGGGTGCTCTGCAGACATTGACTAATATTGTAGCCATTTCCCAATCTCAGACCAATAATTTTTTCTTTCGATCTGACTATTTTTATTTTTTGTCTTACGAAACTGTAAATTTCTCTTATGAACTTTTTTGGTATGTCGAGCTATTCCATCTGACCTTTGTTATTTGCTTTATGAATATCCAAAAATTAAGCGGGTAATGTTTCTTTACGTCAAAAGCTTTTGAGTACATTAGTAATAGAATTATCCATTGTTGCTTTAACTTTCCTTCCTTCCTTCCTTCCTCTCCGCCGCAGAGCCGCCAATTACTAGGTAGAGAAGGGGTGGGGGAGAGGGTGGGTAGAGGGGGGCAGTGGTAGTGTGATCGAGTTCCTGAAAAATTCTTTAACTAAATAAATAAACTATATTCCTTGCACTGCCTTGAATGCCCTAAATCGTTTAAATAAACAATATTCCGTACATTGTCCAAATTGTTTAAACAATATTCCATGCACTGAAATCGATTTCCTGACAAATTTCTTAACCAAATAAATAATCTATATTCCACATACTACCGTAAATAATTAAACAATATTCCATACATTGTCTAAATTGTTTAAACAGTATTCCATACACTGTACTGGAATTCCCTCCAAATGACCTATCAACTGAGTCTATTTCTCGCCAATTTCCTGGAGGGGCGTGGTTTACTAGAGGGGGGGGGGAGTTAATTAATTGATCAATTTAATTAAGTAGTCAATCACATTGATAAGAGTGCGAGGGGCTATTTCAATAACTCAGAACTGAAAATGTACCTGTAGCAGACAGGGGGATGGGGTGGGTTGGTGGTTTCCTGAGGGGTGGGGGGAGTGGGTAGGGGACCAATAGGTTAAGTACCTGTCAATCAAAAGGAAGGATTCTTTTAGCAGAACAATTGGTTAAGTACGTGTCAATCAAAGGAGAACAATAGGTTTGCCCCTGAGTTCATATGAGCCCCTGATGTAGGCAACCTGCATGAACAAATTGCACCAGCAGCGCTGGTGCCCTCCCTCTGCTTTGCACTTGTCTATGATCCAGTAAATAGAGGGTCTAGATATACAGAGCTTCTTAAGGATACAGCTAACAAGAGGGCATGCATTAATGTCGAAAATAGAAACAATCAGGCTTGTTTTGCAGGGTAAGTCTCGCTTGTGAGAGAAATTACGAGAAAAATCCGCATCATAGAGGTAAGTACAATGTATCTAAAAATACTATCCCCAGAGAGTATAACTTTGAGGGTATCGAGTTCCCTATCAAGATCCAGAACATACCTAAATTTGAGGTGCAGAATACCTGCATATCGGTTCACTTTTATGGCCTGGAGAAAAAAAGCAAGCCAGATGAGCAGCACATGTATATAGTTGTCGGCCCCCTCCATTTCTAAAAATTTTATGGTGAGCGTAATATGCATGTAAACATGCTTTTTTCCTCTGAGGAGAAAAATAAGGAGAAAGGAAATTATCATTGTTTGGATCAAAGACATGTCCCGACTTCTGTTCTCTCAATTGAGTAACAACAAGTGTAAAAAGCATATTTGCTTGAGGTGCCTCAATGGCTTTTCCTCAGACAAGTTATTAGCAACACATCTACTAGATGGCGCTTCCAAGGACCCTGTAGGTGATATCATGGCAACTGAGGAAAACAAATTCATTAAGTTTAAAAATGCTGACAATCAGGAGTGTACACTGACTTCGAATGTCTCCTTGCTCCTGTGACCTGCTGTGAAGGTGATCCTACTACTTCACATACCATATTTACAGAAAGACACGTTCCATACGCAGCAGTGTACGAAATCGTATCGTCCTATGATTCGAGTCTTCACTTTCTTGTTGAGCACTTGGCTGATTACCGTTGGGAGAAAAATCGGGTCAGTGTCCTGCCTGAGAGCGCCAAGAAATACATTTCCTTCTCCAAATGAACGACGCCGAGAATCACTCTCCACTTCCTTGACATGCTACGTTTTATGCAGGCGCCACTCAAGAAGCTCACAGAAACTCTACCTCTGGAGGATATGTATATCACTGAAGCTGCATTTCCTGACGTGGAAAAGTTCCAACTTGTGACTAGGAAAGGGATTTCCAATGTGAGTATGTGGATGTGTAAAACTCAATGAAACCAGACTACCCGACATAGCTGCATTCTCCAGCAACACAACAGGCTACACCATAATGGATGCAGAGTATGAGCATGCCATGAATGTCTGGCGGAAATTCAACATCACCACTTAAGGAGAGTGTGCACGGTTTACATAGTCACAGATGTGCACTTGCTTGCGGACGTTTTCAGGTAATTCTGGAGTCGATGCATGACCACATATTATGTGTTACACGGCATGTGTGTTGTCCTGGGACGCAACAGTCAATAAAACGAAATGCAGCATCGAATTATTGATGTCTGTGGGAGACGTTGCCAATGTGTCCATAGGCATGCCACAGCAAATAAACCACATGCGGGTCAGATGTTCAACGTATCCCTTGATTGGAGTTACATAATGTACTTGGATGTAAATAACTTGTACGGGCTTGCCATGCAACAGTCACTGCCAATTGGTGAGTTTTGATGGGTGCCCAAAGACGAATGCAGGGAATTAGGTGGAAAACTCATTGGGGGTATGGCGACTGATTCTGATGCAGGGTATGTGGTGGAGGTAGAACTCACATATCCTATTAGTTTTTTTTAGACTTTTATAAATTAATGAATAATTCAGTCTTTGGCAAAACAATGGAGAGTTTGAGGGAACGACGTGAAATTTTGATTAGAACCAAATGGGATGGACGTTGAGGCGCAAGAAAATGTATGGTCAGACCAAATTTCAAGTGGGCCACCATATTCAATAAGAACTTTGTTGCTAATATCGCAGATCCTAAATTACTGTATATGGATATGGATAACTTCATCTATTGAGCGAAGAACTGTGATCCATATGAAGTAATAAAATACTACGGTATTGAATCTGACACGTCCTCATACACAGCCGATAATCTGTATGGTATTGTTCCACAGAACAAGAAGGTTATCAGTCTTACGCAAGACGAGGCGAATTGATTGTCGATTGCGGAGTTTTTTACGGCCTTATTAAAGACGATGCGAATGGATTGTCGATTGTGGAGTTTGTAGGTTCGTGATCAAAAATGTATCCTCATCGCACATTGGAAAGTACCACACAGAGTCAGGCTAAGTGTGTGTGTCGTATGGTGTCGAGTACCCTCTCTATCGATGACTATTTGCGGTGCCTGCATATGGTATGGCAAACAAATATTCGTTCGGGATGACACGAGGTGTACACTGTGCTGCAGTCTGAAATCGGCCTGTCATGCAAAAGGTCATTGGTGATGAGGGGATTGAAACTCTCCTGTACTCACACTACTCACTTGAAGTGAGAGGAGAGGAGGGGCTGTCTGGTAAAATGAGAAGGAGAGAATGAGCGATATATATATATATATATATATATATATATAGAGAGAGAGAGAGAGAGAGAGAAATGTCTGCACATTAGTACTATGACCCTTTTATCATAGTGTAAGTAATTTCGTGTGTGTGTGTGTGTGTGCGTGTGTGTGTGATTTAAATATTTATTTATTTATGTGTACTATGTACATGTGGATATTCACACGTCATGTATATGCAGACCATGTGTGTAAAAAAGTGTGAAACAGGTTTTAAAAAATTAAAAATGTTAACAAAAGCCTAAACAAATTTTTTTGTCTATTTATTTATTCATACGCAATGTATGTGTACCGTGTAAATATATATATCTGTGCCCCATGTTAGTCTTATAAATAGAGTAGTGTTAAAATTTTTCATACGTCACTAGCCCTCCAGGTCAGATTATTTTAAATTATTGTAAAAATCTTTGCTATTGGTTTTTGTATGTCCATCCTTTTGCCAGGAGGTCTCTGAGACGACGGCCGTTTACTATTGTGATAAAATAAAATACCTACAGCCGTCCTTATGATTTTATTTTATTTTGTTGCTACCAGTTTCAACGCTTCGGTGTGTCATCTTCAGACTGTTGTTGATGCGGAACAGGCTAATATGATACCTATAGATATCACATCAATTCCCAGCATTACTGGATATGCAGATAATGTGTCCGCATTCCAACCATCAATCAACCTGTACCGCATCAACAACAGCCTGAAGATGACGCACTGAAGCGCTGAAACTGCTTGCAGCAAAATAAAATGGAATCATAAGGATGGCTGTAGGTGTTTTATTTTGTCACTTTGCTTTTGGGGCTGTGGTAATTAGTTTCTACGTGTAAAAAGTCCATCACAATTATTGTAAAAGCTATGCTACTGGGACTGTGGAATTTAGTTGTAGTAGTAAAAAAAAAAAGTATCTCCATGTTAGTTTTTAGCGTGGATTTATATATCTGGAAAAGTTGTAAACATTCTTATCCAGTGCTACCGGAAAAAAATTGTAATAAAAATATTCTGTCAGTGTTACTGTTGTAGTACGTAAGTTAAAAATATCTCTCAATTGGAATAGCAGGGTCAAACTGCACCTCAAGCATTATATTGTATAAGAAGAACTATATTATAATTTCAAGAACTGAGTTGTATCTGAGTCAACTGAATAAATGAAAAAAATTCGTTACCATACGTCTTTGTTGTTTTTGTGTGCAGAAAACCTATCCCCTATTGCACTGTATGTGTAAAGGATGTGCATGACTGAAATGACATTACTTTTTTTGAAGATGAGTGCTATTAAGGAGGTGTAGTTTAAGACAGAGAATAACAAAATATGTAAAATGGTTGCGTGGGATTACGCCTACCGTGCAGCACTTATTGGTTATTGGAGCAGGAGGCATGTGACCGCATCTGCTTCCAAAGACATAGCAAACAAGTCTAAAATTACTTCTAGGAGAACCTCAGACGTGGTATCTGGGCAACACTGTATATAATCAACATAAGAAAAGAACACACAGGTTGTGAGGTAAAATTTCATTTATTTCTAAGAGTAATTCTACATTTTCTTGAGCAGACACAACATCAACACTATTCTCACACATCTTCTTTTTGAGATCATGGAGAGCAGGCTAGCTGTAGAATTCCAGGTCTTAAGTAGCAGCAAACATGAAGATTCGACGCATCCATGAGATCTTCTCCTTCCCCTTCACGTCGATGGAGGTCGAATAATCGAAGCGATGTCACCATATCTTTATAAGGTATATCAGGATCATCTCACTGTAGTCCATGGTAGAAATGTGTTAACCACTTTGCACTCTTCTGTGTTTTAACACACTTCACATCCTTGAAAGCCCTCGGCGATGCAGTGCCTGCTGGCAATGTCTCAATTACACCAGTCTCTTCAGTGTATGCCATATCTTTAAACATAAACCGTCTATGTTCATTATCATAGAAACTATGAAGTAAAGAAATAGGTCATTAAAAAAGTAGTGTCATCTTACTTGGCTATGGAACAGACACTATTATTATTATTATTCATCTTTTCAGCTATACTCTGAGAGGTGGCATGAGCTCCCTCTCATATTTCTATCTTACGATTTTCCTCTCTAATTGCATGCGGTGAAAAGTTGCTATTCCTTCACACGCGGACTTCCCACGCAGCGTCTCTCGTCACCCAGGTGGTCCGGTGACAGGCGGGCTCTGCGGATCTCGAGAGGGTTAAGCCGACGAGTGTGAGGAAGTCGAGTGAATGCTTTCCAGACGCCGACATTGTCAAGAGAGACGTCCGCAGGGGCCTGAAGTAGCGGCTGGGCTAGAGGTTCCGTTACTTCGCAGAAACTTAGCGAAAAGACTTTCTGGCGGGCTACCAGCGAGGCGTGGGAATGACTTGTGTACCCAGGCAGTTGTGGCGGAAAAATTCCCGCGCTTTCTGAAAAATAGTAACTGTGATTGGCTTGCTCAGGGCATAGCTCCGTGAAGTAGCAAAATCAGCGCAGAAATTGGCGCCAAGAATCTCCATTGGTGGAATGGTAGTGCTCCGGCAATAGAGTGGAATTTTCTGCCGGTTTTCGAGTTGCTGATTGGAACGTTTAACCACGGCCACTGTCGTGGGGGCGGGAATGTTGTGTGTTCGGCCTGTACGGGTGCTCTTGTGAGTAGTCGTCTCACGCCTTTCGGTGGAAGTAGGTTACAAGACTGAGCTCTCGCTGTTTGGGTCAGCCTGCCTTCTGTGGGCTGCCTAATATACTTTTATTTAATTGTAACTGTTTGACGAAGTTGCTGAAGTTTCGACTTCAACGTAGCTTTCCGTGTACAGTTGGCAATTGGGCGTTCTGTGTACAAGAGGCCTATGTTGTCTGTCTTGAGCAGTTTTAGCTAATGTTGACTGTATCGGAGTTACTGGGTGACTTCGCTTGTTAAAATCAATCACTGTACCGTCAGTGATTATGTGGCGAGCTTTCTTCGTCTCCCTCAGAGGCGCATTTGTATTGCTAGGAAGTCTTTAGTCTGGAACAACCAGGCCAGGATAATTTGTTTCGGGCTATACTCGCGACGTTATCATCACCACGACGGGCCGTCGAAGCAACCAGCCATCGCCTCCGGTACGCCAAATCGTGTTCTTGCAGTTAAGAAGACAGATTGGTAATGTATGTCCGCAGCACCGGCAGACAGGGATTTTCCTAGGTGATCGTCAGAGCTCAGCAGAGCGCGCCTGTTCGTCTTTTTCTAACTTTGTTCTGTCTTGGGTAGCAGCAATTAATGTTGGGTTGGCTATGTGTTTTCTCTTAAGATTTGAGTTGCAAGAAATTGGCTCAACATACCACTTCCTCATAATCCTCACAATCTAGTTTAGGCACAACTTCACATTCACAGCGTTTGTTTGAGTATTCAATTTGAGCCAATTTGATGTATTGTAAATGTTTCATGTGGTTTTGTTTATTATTTTGTGTTTAGTCTTAATAAATCATATTGTTATTTTGGACAGAACTTTCATTCTGTTAATCGGTAGAGCAACCCTATCATTCCTCACTATGCTAATGAAACCTTCGTTTATTTAACTTATTTACCAAATTAAATTATTGCAGGTGCCAAACTCTCTTCTACTCCACTGGCAGGGTTGATTAGAGTCAGTTCGCTTTTTTCTTATCCTTGTGCAACAGCAAAAGTCGGAGTTAGAATAGGGGGGGGGCTTAGAGCATCATTTACATATGTAGATTCTAGAAGAATTTAGTGTTAAATACACTGCTAGCCCCGGCACCTCGCAATTCCCAACACAATATATCTTAACTGATGGTTGTCCAACAATCTGGCATCGGGCATTCGAGTCATAGTGGTTAAAGCAGGGCTCATTGTTTTAAAAGAGTTAATTCCTTTTAAACACGTCAGGTAACAAATAAAATATATGCGATGTACTACGGTGGCCCGGTGTAATGTTAAGCTCTCTCTATACAGCTTAAGCGTTTTCGTGGACTTACTTGTTGAAGAATGCTGGTTCTGCTTTCTTGCAGCGCCGATGTCTTCTGCTAGCACCGGACGCTTCTCCGAAGATTTCACTGCTAGGAAGGGGAAATTTTCACTCTCTTGCTCTTTCTCTTCTTATTTAAAAAATACGCTGCTCTTGGAATATCATTCAATGCACCAGAACATATTTATTTCCACTTTGTACAAAAAAACAACTAAACTGTATGACGTAAGCCCACACATTACCGGGCACCCAGAATCAGTTAATTACACATTTTTTAACACAATTAATACATAAGCTTTTATCGTGGCTGACTATCCACGTCCAGTCCACGTACTCTCAACAACATTTCAACGTCTAATGAACAGTCACTATTTCGAGTCTCATTTGTTTTTTAACAGTACAATGCTACATTAATCTTTGCAGCCGGCCACGGAGCTCCCGGGCCGTATTTGCTTATTCTTGGCGGCAGGTCGCGCTGAACACTTGCCAGCGCCGACGAATTATCTCCCTTCCAGTTTCGCCTGCACAAACAATAAAAGGGTACAGTATCCTATGCTTATCCTTACGCCCTGCTTTAAAATAACGCGTGTTCGAAACGGCTGGAACACGAGTCTCCAGACTTTCGTAAAATTCTGGGGGCACTACAGTACAACACATGGTACAAGTTGTGTAGGGAACATGTAGTAATCAAAAGCGCTCACGTGGCGACGACTCTTAACCAGTTTCATATTAATATCAGAGAGCTCATTACACACAATTCTTGATTTCACCCTCTCAAACACGTTGTAAGCAGTAACTTTCTCTTTTCCCAGAGAATCTGTAGCCATCAAGGCTAAATGTCGTAACACATTGAGGAAGCTCTAGAATATTTTTTCTAATGTGAGGGTACTGCTCTGTTCTTGAATAAGCAGAGTTGTGCAGTCACTATCAACCTTTAACAGCGATAAGTAAGGCATGATCATACTTTGCACAATACACTCATTGCCACCCCTCAAATTAGCTATTAGAGTTATGGCAGTACCTTATTCACAGACATCCAGCACACACTTGAAGCTGAATAACTGAATAACGATGGATTCATAGTGATTATTCAGTTACATACAGCTGGTGCACTGAAAGGGACGAACAGAATTCCATGTAAGCTTGGAAATAAGCATTCTTTGCCGTCAAGCCTATAGGAGGCTTATACATAACATGGTATTTCTTTTTTAAAATTCCCCTCCCGCACACACGTGCTGTAGGATCTAAACAGGTGTGTATCACAAGCTCGCTGTTACTCGCACATGTAATAAACAAAATCTTTGTATGACGCTCTAACAGGCTCTTTTGTTTTTTCGTAACAAACTGAATTCTGCCGGCTGCAACAACAGACCAATCTCGCGCTGATCTTCGTCCTGCTCCAAAGTGTTAAACAGGTACTGTGCATAGCAACAGGAACTTCAAAAATGCTTTGACTCGATACAGAACAGGTTTCCGGTTTCTCCAACCTTTTGCTTGGTCCTGAAAATTAACTCCGAATGGACGCACTCTAGTATATATTGCACTCGCAATGACTTCTTAGTCAGAGGAAATTTATATGATCTTGGTGGTGGTAGGTAGGTCTAGATAGCTAAGCATGGAATGCACAGACACAAACCCCGACTTGGCTGTCTGAATATACATAAGAAGTAACTGCATGTTGGCTGGATTTACAAGTATCAAAAATACGAAAAGGTTTCGTGAAAATGGTGAAAACGATAAAATACAAAAGACGCTAGGACTTTTTAAAACTGGAATTACATCCTTTATTCCTCGACAAATATGTGATGGCCGGAGGCGTTTTTGCTACTGGGCAGTGCGAAAACGACACCCAGCTGGTGCAAGTGTGGACGTATCATTTTTTTTTATACACCTATAAATGAAAGAAATGTTATGCTTCTTGAACGTAAAAGTACTATGGCTTATGTTCCGACGTATCACCAGACGTTTGTGGGAAGTAATCAGACTACTATTCATGTAAAAGAATTATATATGTCTAGCAATAAGGGGTAGATATATTTGACATGGTGAATTGTGATTGTAACGCATTGAGTTCTATATCCGAACGTGAGAGGATAGATTCATTTCATAAACAGCTGCACAATACAGCAATGTGAGTGTTCAACTGGATCTGCTGTAAAGTAGAAACAGAACAGGAAATACGGCTGTAACAAAATGGATACACAGAACGTCCACTCATCGGTCCTCTTAAGCAAATCCCCATGTTTTGCTTGTTGCATGCAGGAGGTTCATGACATGCTGACGCAGTGGTGGCAGGGTGACCACCCACCAGTCATCGTCGTCTGACGTCAGCATCAGTACACCCGGTACCATAGAGAGAAATATGTGCGGAATTCTGAATGGAGTGGTGTGTGTAGTGGGACGCGAAATTGAAGCGTCACCCATCCACCAGTGTCAGCCCAGTTTGCAGGTGAATATAAGTTAATTTAGTGTTTTTTTATGTATTTTTGTAATATTTGTAATAGTTGTGAATTGTCTAAAGTTTGTATTTAATTTTTTATGTTTCATGTACGGAGAGGGCGGCGCAACGAACGGAGACAGCGTCTTCTTCACTGCCGGGACCAGAGAGAAAATTGCTGGCCACTGTACGTCGCGGGTCGACAGCCAAAGAGCAACAGAAGATCCTGAAACCGAGTTGTTGCGTCGTGCTTCTAAAAACTGAAAAAAATAAGAATTCGTGATGTTTCTACAACAATGATGTCATAGAAAGTTTAATCATGTTGTAAATGGTTAGTCCTATCTTGTCAAGGCTCAGGTTCACGTCTATATGTAGGAAGATAATAAACTAGTGGATGCTACTAAAGTTTAAATACGCGTACCGAGAATTTATTTATGAAGAATTATGTTAATGAATTATTAATTTTTTTGACAAGATTATTAAGTGTGACAACGTTCATCGCGAGTTTGAATCTGGAAAGTTTATTCATTGTGGTTCTAATATTTGTTAAATCAGATAACTTGCATTAATATAAATTCTGAGAAGAAACAAAACGACATCTAAATTGAAAAAAAGTTTGCGCAAATAAATTGGACTGAGTGACGAAATTCTGCGCATACGACTCAAATGATGATGTTTTACAGTTTCGTTCAAGAACCATTCAGAGACAATTTAAAAAGAATTTAAATAATTTTGAAGTGTGTTGTAACTGACGTAGATGACGAAGTCTGCACATGGTCGTATGTCAAAAGAAAATCATTTATACAAAACTTGCGTCGTTACACTACATGTGGGAGGCATTACAGTCAACCTTAGCAAATGTACTTCACAGCTTGTTTGAGGAGAAGGTCCTGAGCGGTATCCTTGACAGTTATAGATGCAATGATGAGAAACGCTTGTAGACAGTTTTGTAAGATGTTCCCTGTTTGGAAGCACAGTGTTTCCCGAGAGTCAAATGCAGGATCTGGCCTCACAGGTAGACTGGATAACACATCGGCGTTAGCGTGTTTTGTTGCCAGTCGATCGTGAAATGCATAATTGTAGTTGATGAGAGAGAGAGCCCATCATTTTTAGGGTTGTGCCTTTTTTCTGGCAGGCGGTATTTAGAGCCGAACAAGGAAATTAATGCTTTATGGTTCGTTATGAAGCAAAAGTTTCTGGTGTAGAGAAATCTATGGAAGTCTTGGGTGCCAAATATGATCGTAAGTATTTCTTCTTCGATTTGTGAGTAACTGTGGTGCTGAGAACCACAACTGTCTAACGCACAACGTCATCGAGCCTGTGTGGAAGTAAATACCAGAGAGATCAGTGACACAGCTTTCCGTGAACGTTCGAACGTACAATGTGGGCCTACAGCGCAGATTAACCTTACCCACCACAAGATCAAGAGATGTTAGGAGCCTGCACACATATTACAGTCTCACAGTCGATGATGATGGTTCTTAGAGCCTCAACTGATCTATCGTGAAGTGTATGCAGTGGGTTGTTCACGCCCATCATCGTTTTTTTTTGGGAGCGAACAGCCGAAGAGAGACGCGTCGGTGGCCAGAGTAAGACTTTTGAGGCGAGGAGTGAACTTTATACAATGTTTTAACTTGTGTTTTAAAAGCCTCCTGACACCTTTGTGACTATTCACATTTTGCATATTTCTTGAGTGAATTATTAAGTGGTCTGGTGACCTGCGTAGCTTTTGGTATAAATTTTGTATAATAATTTATTTTTATATAAGTAGGCACTTGGATTATTTTCTAAGGGCTCCAACTGTTACTGAGTCCGATGAAGTCCTTTATGACTCAGTACGTGGCTCAAGTACTCCACTTGCTCTCAAAACAACTTTTGTAGGTGCACTGAAGTCAGTTTAGTTGTGGGAGGAACAGTAGACGTAAGTTCGCCAGATGGTGCTCCCTCATAGCGCTTCTTACGAATATGTCGTCCAGATACTTTACTGTGTTCGGAATGTTTTCAATTAGCTGGTGCACAGATAATTCCGAAAGGCAACCGTTTTTATCTGTACAATACAAACAGAAAGTTGATAACAATAAACTGACATGATGGTTCCTCTAACGGCAATTGTAAATAAGTGTCAGGTACATCAACTTTAGGGAAGCACCGGCCTGACATGAACTGCTCTGGCTTTGGAATGAGATTGACGTCAATCTGTAACTGTGCATTTGTAGGTGATTTCAAATGACCACAGGCACGTTGGGAACCAACTGGTTTTTCGTAACACTGCCAACGGTATAGTCCAGGAGCAGGACGTGATGAGTATGAGAATATCTTGTTGCACCAGACGATATAATACTAAGTTGTGATCACCTTACAGTGCTACTAGCACTGGTCTGTTTCTACAGTAGCGAAGTGCTGCAGTAAAGTTTAGTGGAATGTGAGCTACATTATAATTCCAACAGCTTTAGCCTGGTGAAAACATGCATGAAAATTCAGTGTATAACGAATCAAAATCAGCGAATGGTACAACTGCTGGTTCAACCTTGATGACTGTTATATTAATACCAAAATATGAATAAGCATCCATCTCAAAAATGTCTCGCGCCTGACGTGAAGGCACAACAAAGAAAGTAATGGAAGGCTGACTTTTTTGTAGCACACTGTTTCTATGTTTCCACCACGCAGAAACATGTGGTGCTTGCTGTATGTTTGTAACCTTTCTCATGTCAGCTGAAGAGTTGAAGAACAAATCTGAGTATAGGTTTCCTCATTTACAGCAGAAACCTGTGAAACGGTATCAAAAAGAAATTTTATTAACTAGGTGTTGATCGTTAGTGGAGAGAAAACTTTTCCGGTACCTTTGTGAAAGAGTTCAACTGCGGCTATAATATGTTTACGTTGCTGTGGCATTGTCTGTGCCACGTGGTGTCAATTTTGCAAACTTCCGCGACATTTCCTTGTTTACAGCTCTGTGCGCAGCACATTCCCCTACACAGGCATGGAGAGCACGTATGTTTTGGAAAACAATCTGGACGCCCTGGGTACTGTTTACTGCTGTTCTTATAGCGGGATTGTATGCTAGGGGGACTACGTGAAGACGGAGTCAAGTAAGTGCTGCTGCTGATTTGTTATTTGGGCTTTATTACTAACTGGATGTCAGAGGTTTTGAACTCCGAGTCGGATGACGAAGATGAACTTGATGACCTACAATCATGCTTACTGTGGCGTGAATGGAAACGACGCTTTATACATACATACATACATATATTAATCCTTGTTCCATAGATCATGAATACGACATTTCGTAATGCTGTGGAACGTGTCACTTTAACATAAGTTTTCTTTACACAAAATAATTAATTAATGGAATTTTTTACAGCTACTACTTCATATCTAAGAATTCATCTATTGAGTAGAAGGAGTTGTCATTTAGAAATTCTTTTAATTTGCTTTTAAATGTTGGTTGGCTATCTGTCAGACTTTTAATACGATTTGGCAAATGACTCAAGATTTTTGTGGCAGCGTAATTCACCAAAGTAAGATTTAATCCAGAATAGTGAATATCATCCTTTCTTCTAGTGTTGTAGCTATGCACTTTGCTGCTATTTTTGAATTGGGATGGGTTATTAATGACAAATTTCATAAGTGAATATATATATTGCGAAGGTACTGTGAATATCCCGAGTTCCTTAAATAAATGTCTGCAAGGCGATCTTGGCTATGCTCTAGTTATTATTCTGATTACACGCTTTTGAGCAATGAATACTTTCTCTCTTAATGACGAATTGCCCCAAAATATGATGCCATATGAAAGCAGTGACTGAAAATAGGCATAGTACGCTAATTTACTGATATGTTTATCACCAAAATTTGCAATAACCCTAATAGCATAAGGAGCTGAATCTAACCGTTTCAGCTGATCATCGATGTGTTTCTTCCAATTCAATTTCTCATCAATGTACACGCCCAGAAATTTTGAGTATTCTACCTTAGCAACAGACTTTCATTCATAGTCTATATTTATCAATGGTGTTATGCCATTTACTGTACAGAATTGTATAAACTGTGTTTTGTCAAAATTTAACTAGAGTCAATTTGCAGAGAACCACTCAATAGTTTTCTGAAAGACATTATTTGCAATTTCTTCAGCTGATTCTTGCTTCTTGGATGTGAATACTATACTTGTATCATCAGCAAAAAGAACAAACTTTGCATCCTCATGAATATAGAGTGGCAAGTCGTTAATATATATTAAGGACAATAAGGGACCATTCTTGATATCTCCCCAGTTAGTCTACCTCACTTTCCTCAAATTTTCTCTGGGTTGCACTTGATATTTAAGCGATCTTACAGACGATACACAGCTTTCTTCAAACTAGTGTTGAGATTAACCTGACATTTCAAGAGTTTTTGCTATTGTTAACACTTCTTCGAGAGTAGGATTTGTTAATTTCAACATTTGTACACAACCTTCTTTATTGGGTCCATACGTGATTATTATATCTTGCATTAACGATTCACTATAGGATTTTTACAATTAATATTTTTACACAAAAAATTGGCAGCTTTAGGTTACAGGTCAGCCTTGCCCAATCGTCCATACAGCATGTGGTTGATGGAACTTAAACAAAAAAAAACAAAAAATAATAATAATAATAATAAAATTAAAAAAAATAAAAAATAAAAAAAATAAAAAAAACAGATCGTGCCTATCTGCTACAAACATGTGTTTGTTCCTGTAATGCTTAGGCAGCACGCTATGTATTTCAAACAAATCTAAACATGCAGATTTATGGATAGCGCATAATTTTCGTAGAATACACAATGTTAGGGGGTTAGAAGATAGTAGAAAAGCAATCTGTTTAGTAACGTTGGTTATGCTATGTGCGTGGAAAATGTCAGTAGCAGGAGCACTCACCCTCTGGATGAAATAGCGCTGAGTGCTATACTACAAGCATTTGTTCCAGAATCTGGTTTTGTATTGTTCTTGTCGAACTTGGTATTAAATTGTTATTTTACTTGTACTTCCTGTTGCATTTGAAGTTGAAGCTGTTGCTGTCACAGTTTCATGAAATCTCGATGCTCGATCACTGAACTTACGGAAGTCCAATACCTCGAAACCTGTCCTGAAATTTTTTATGCATGAAGATCACGGCGAAAGAAACAGTATGTCAAAATCTTAGCTGCTAAGGCGCGTTGAAAGTATTTATTAAAAATGAAAAATGTTTAATGTCACCAAAATCGTAGCTCAACAGACGGCTGGAAAAAAGTACACCCCTACTGGAGCTGTAGCAGGCAGCGCATGCGCAACACGGAACGCGCACATTCTTGGTTGAAGACAAAGAGGTAAACAGATAATGCGGCACAACGTAATCGTAATTTGCAAAGAGAATTTCAGTTTCCGGTGATTGTTTCTCTGGCAGTTGTAGACAGTTACTGTATGCTCGAATCTGAAACTCATTCAATGTCCATAATTATTTCAATTGCTTTTCCAGTATCACTAAGTGTTGAAAATAGAGATAAAACGATTTTTCTTAGTGTCTTTCATCATATATGCTTGCTAATAGAATCTGTCTTTGTGCAGCTTCCAGTTTCACAGTAATGTGGAATTTAACTAATGTTTTCAACGTTGCAAATATGATATATGAAGCACATGGTAGACAATCGGAATCACATACTGAAGACATACATACGTGCTATTTACAAGCTAACTTTCTGGACATTCATTCCAATGATGTCGACATTTAGTTAGAAACTGTAGAAACATTACAAGAAACTGAAATTGCTCTAATGGTTCTGCGAATTATTGTTTGAACAAAGATTGTTGTGCATTAATAACCTTCAGTGAGAAAGCGAAGACTGTAAATATTTTGGTTAAACGAAGGAGGGGAAAATCGCTTAACGCGCAAAGCTGCCTTCGTTACATAAAATGTGAACATGAATCGTATAAATGAAAGAAAGATTTACACGAAATACGAAATATACGTCAAAATGAAACTCGCAAAGTGTCAAAGAAAAACGATTCGAAAGATTTAGAACTGCTAGTGAGAGTCAGTGCACTGTTACTGAGGGAGACCTGCGTGGCTGGGACCCTTGAATTACAAGTGGGATGAACGTTACTGATTTCTAGGTTTCTGCAACATGGTTAAACAGATTCATGAAATTATGTGGAAAGGAAGACGCAAAATTACGAAATTTATTTCAGGTAAACGTGTGCAGGTGATGTCATTAGTGGGTAATACTGCAGACAAAGTCGTAGATGACGTGAAGACGAAGCTTCTTGTTATCCCATAAAATGCTGTGTATGAACGAATTGGTCATATTTCGTACAAGAACTGCATGCTGATCGCCTTTTATCAATTCGAGTGAAAAAAAGACAAAGTCGCTTTGCAGTCAATGAATGCTATGAGATATACATATAAAACAATGCTAGTGATAAGTATCAGTGGATTAGTGTTTCCGCGGTTTTATAACTATCTTCAGGAGCCTCGAGCTAAATTAGAAACGAAAATTAAAAAAAAAGCTTTACTTGAGAATATCTTGTAATCAACGAAGGAAAATCTGGGAAAATGGGAGAGAATAATTTTCAATAGTGCATCTGGGTTGTCTTCTTATCAGCTGTAGAAAATAATTTAGTGCTTTTGTTGTGATTCTGCCCTGTACATAACGCTACATCTGTCTTCAGAAGGAAGACGAAAAGACTGTTAATATAATGCGGATTCCACCTAGAACCAATAGTGTGATTCAGCATTTCGGTAGAAGAAATTCTTCGACATTGTAAAGCATTTTTCGGAAAATTCTGGGACAACATTATTTCCGATGGGTCTTTGTCATTTCAGGTTTGTCACCGGAACAGTACTGTTGAAGTTCACGTCTTTTGCGAGTTGTCAATTTGCATCACTATGTTTTACGAATTTGATCAAGAACGCCTGGCACAGTACGCAGAACAACGGCCGCGACGATTTCTTACTACATCCAAAGTCTGTCTAAATAAAACTAGTAATTACTGTGAGGTGCCTGAACGTATTAATTTTTCATTTATTGAATGGTCCTACTGTAAGAAAATGTTTGTTTTCGTCATTCAACAGCCACTTCGATATGTGACAACACCAGACAACAAACAAGGAAGTGTTTCATTGTTAGCAAAATATGCATTATTCAACAATTATCATAAGAACTGTGCTACAATAATTGTTATAAAGTATTTGATACCAATAAATTAAACTACCGCGTAATGGAAGTTGTCCGTAATGTAACACCATACAATGCCTTGACTTAGTTTTCTCTGCTAGTCACTTGTGTAATAATTACACCTACAAAAGTTCAACTGTCGATATGCACTGCATGTTATTAAAAAAATGAATGATGTGAGACGTTTTTGGTATGTTTTAAGTACTTAAAGTTCGCTTGTGTGCATTTTGGACTTCGCGGTATGTGTCTTGTCTGTCACAGCTGTTCTGCTTATTCGCCGACTGGCGCAATAGTCAGGGATGTTTGTATAAACCTCTGTAATCAGCGGTTCTTCATGCAGCAAAAATGGTTAACTTTAACATTTAAAAAAAAAAAAAGTTGCAGTGCACCTTAGTAGCTAAAATTTTGACGCTGTATATCTTTCCGCGCATACTTCCTGTGCGAAAAATTTCAGGGTTGAATATGACATGTCGAGCTGAACAATTTCTCTGTTAGCCTGTTGTCCTGAACACAAGAAGTAAGTTCAAGTCCTTGTCGGCGATATTATACGCTATGGTGCTCGACACTCTTTATCACACAAAAAAGGGGTACACTGTAATCACATAATACAGTAATTCACAGTTCTAGTACACTCCGAGTCGTCACAATTGCAGAAACACAATGAGAATAATGCAGGCAGTCCAATGACACGGGATCCATCTATAATTCGTAGTCCAGTTGAAAGGCAGCAGGCGAAGCAGGACTTCAACGCAGCACGATTCTAAGTGTTTTGCAGCAGCCCGACGATCGGATGTTCCCTGCACCTTGATGTGAACGGCCAAGCCCGTGGGACGGTCAACTGGAACACCTTGCCGGCCGCCGTAGAAGTTGTCAGTGACGGATATCGGAGGGTATCGACATCACTGTCGGAAGATAGAGGTATATACAAGTGTGGATAAACTGTAAATCCTCGTTCAACGTGGCATACATGCTAATTATTAATGTGGGAACTCAAAAAAAATTGACGTGTGGCCATTAAAACAAGTAAAGTAAAACTTGCTCCCACGTAGAACAAAAATTGGTTCACGGAAATTTGGAATTTCAATTAGGAAAAGTCAAACACCTCAGGGAAATGTATTGGCGACACAGAGTCGCCATCCTGGAGTTGGCACTGACTGCTTAGTAACTTTTACACAGCAGAAGCGCTAATAACGGAGAGTATTTTTTGAAGATGCAGCATCTGCCTCCGTTTGCTCCGGCTGGCGGCTGTTCCTCGACATCCTTGTCATCGCCAAGGGTAGTTGCACGAGGGGGCGCATGAGGGAGTCGGAAATTGCTACTTTCCCACTGGAAAGTGGGTCTGAGACTGATCGGTGGTGTAGGGGTGGCATCGTTGATTAGTAATCAAAACGTTCTTGGCCCCGGGTTCCCGCAGATGTCCTCCCACATCCCAAAAGCACCAACAGTGATGCGTGTGTTAAAGTGCTACAGTGCTTTTTATTAAAAAAAAAAAAAAAAGTGACAGTGAAAAGTGATCGAACGCGTAAAAGTTTACAATATAGTGTCAATATAACCGTAGCTCCCAGTTTCCTTTTGTCTTTTGTGTTTTTGTGCTTTTTTTTCTGCCTTCCATCGTGTGCAATCGAGAGGTGTGCGAAACTGTGAGTACCACAAAACTATTACAGGCCTATCAGTACAACAAACTAGTGATCTACATGCTTATATATGTCTGTCTTGCCACCACGAATAGTTTCCTCCTTTCAGTCTTCCTCACTCTCTCGCACCACCGATAGTAAACTAGCTCTAAAATTGCACAATATAATGCTTCCTAGTGAATTGCTCCTTCCTCAATCGAAAAAAAAAAAATAGGTTTAAAAATTCGCTAAAATAGTAATGTCCTTTTTCTTTTGTCATGGATTGTTTAATATGTTAAGATAGTTTTTCATGAGGGTTTCCCCTTTGGATACCACTTTACCCATCAAACAAGAGCTGACAACTGATACACTCGTTAATATTTCTATCAAACTGATTTCATGCCTAGTGCATGTCCCACTAAGGTCTCGTTTTTCAAGACCCAACGTAAAATGCCTCCCCCTTGTTTCTAACACAAGATTTAAAAAGAGGATAGTAATAACACATTATTTTAAAATGAATAGAGCACATCCTCAACTCAAAACATCTACAAAAATAATATCAATAATAATACCATAACTAGTAATAAGTAAAATTCCATAAAATAACTTTGTTTTCTTATATACTAATTATTCTCTGTAAATAACTAGATCGTACAATCAATGCTTACTCCATATTCACTCTGCCATACGTATAAATGTAGCGTACAAATGTTCAAAAAAGCTAAATTGCTAAACTACAACAATAAACGGTGCAAGAAACAACTAAAAAAACCTCAGACTGACAGACTTTCGAAAAATATTAAAAAAAAGATACAAAATGAAATCATTACCTGGATAGTACAGTAACAGAAAAATAAAAATAAAGAATGGATTGTCTCGTCTTTACAAGTAAAATGTAAACTGTATTTTGTAAAACGAAATTGTTATTTTGTAAATAAAAGTCTAAATACGTTAAAAAAAAAAAAAAAAAGGTTCGAATCCAGCCACCGCGTAAATTTTGATTAATAATCAGCATTGTCGGACGAAGACTTCTGGCATAAGAAGTCACGCTCATTTTGCCTATGGCCTTATCAAAGATGGCGGAGGAGCGGACAGAGGCTCAGCGCACACTCTTGTCATTGGATGGGAAACTGTCCCTAAATGCGGAAGAATCAGCAGTAGAATGAGATTATCACTCTGCAGCGGAGTGTGCGCTGATATGAAACTTCCTAGCAGATTAAAACTGTGTGCCAGACCGAGACTCGAACTCGGGACCGTTGCCTTTCGCGGGCAAGTGCTCTACCATCTGAGCTACCGAAGCACGACTCACGGCCGGTACTCACAGCTTTACTTCTGCCGGTACCTCGTCCCCTGCTTTCCAAACTTTACAGAAGTTCTCCTGCGAACCTTCCAGAACTAGCACTCCTGAAAGAAAGGATATTGCAGAGACATGGCTTAGCCACAGTCTGCGGGCTGTTTCCAGAATAATATTTTCACTCTGCAGCGGAGTGTGCGCTGATATGAAACTTCCTGGCAGGTTCGCAGGAGAGCTTCTGTAAAGTTCGGAAGGTAGGAAACGAGGTACTGGCAGAAGTAAAGCTGTGAGGACGGGGCATGAGTCGTGCTTGGGTAGCTCAGTTGGTAGAGCACTTGCCCGCGAAAGGCAAAGGTCCCGAGTTCGAATCTCGATCCGGCACACAGTTTTAATCTGCCAGGAAGTTTCAAATCAGCAGTAATCAACGGCAGGAGGATGCAGAAGGCAATGGAAACCACTGCATTAAAGACACGAAACATGCATCCACAGGACATGGGATCTATAATTGAAAAAGTGTCAAGATGATCTCTCCATTGGCAAAAGATTTGAGAATAGTCCCCCTTCAGAGCTCCGGGAGGGGAGTGCCAAGGGGGAGGTTACCATGAGAAAAAGACTGAATAAACAACGAAAGGATAACGTTCTACGAGTCGGGTCGTGGAATGTTAGAAGCTTCAACGTGTTAGGGAAGCTAGAAAATCTGAAAGGGAAATGCAAAGGCTCAATATAGACATGGTAGGGTCAGTGAAATAAAATGGAAAGAAAACAAGGATTTCTGGTCAGATTGGTATAGGGTAATATCAACAGCAGCAGATAATGGTATAACGGGAGTAGGATTCGTTATGAATAGGAAGGTAGGACTGAGAGTATGCTACTGTGAACAGTTCATTGATAGGGTTGTTTTCATCAGAATCGGCAGCAAACTAACGTCGACAACGACAGTTCAGGTATACATGCCGACGTCGCAAGCTGAAGACGAAGGGATAGAGAAAGTATATCAGAATATTTAAAGGATAATACAATACGTAAAGGGAGATAAAATCTAATAGTCATGGGGAACTGGAATGTAGTTGTAAGGGAAGGAGCAGAAGATAAGGTTACAGGACAATATGGGATTGAGACAATGAATGAGAGAAGAGAGAGACTAATTGAGTTCTGTAATGAATTTCAGCTAGTAATAGCGAATACTCTGTTCAAGAATCACAAGAGGAGGTGGTACTCTTGGAGAAGGCCGTGTGATACGGGACGATTTCATTTAGATTACATCATGGTCAGACAGAGATTCCGAAATCAGATACTGGATTGTAAGGCGTATCCACGAGTAGTATAGACTCAGATCACAATGTAGTAGTGATGAAGAGTAGGCTGGAGATTAAGAGATTAGTCAGGAAGAATCAAAGAAGTGGGATACGGAAGTACTAAGGAATGACGAGATAACGCTTGAAGTTCTCTAAGGCTTTAGATACAACAATAAGGAATAGCTCAGTAGGCAGTACAGTTGAAGACGAATGGACGTCTCTAAAACGGACAATCATGGAAGCTGGAAAGAAAAACACAGGTACAAAGAAGTTAACTGCGAAGAAATCATGGATAACAAAAGAAATACTTCAGTTGCTCTATGAAAGAAGGAAGTACAAAAATGTTTAGGGATATTCGGGAATTCAGAAATACAGGTCGCAGAGAAATGAATAAACAGGAAGTGCAGAGAAACTAAGACAAAATAGTTGCACGAAAATGTGAAGAAATCGAAAAAGAAATGATTGTCGGAAGGACAGACTCAGCATACAGGAAAGTCAAAACGGCCATCGGTAAAATTAAAAGCAAGGATGGTAACATTAAGAGTGCAATGGGAATTCCACTGTTAAATGCACAGAAGAGAGAGGTGGAAAGAGTGCATTGAAGGCCTCTGTGGAGGGGAAGATTTGTCTGATGTGACAGAAGAAGAAACAGGAGTCGATATAGAAAAGTTAACGAATCCAGAATTAGAATTTAAGAGAGCTAAGATCAAATAAGGGAGAAGGGATAGATAACACTCCATCAGAATATGTAAAATCATTGGGGGAACTGGCAACAATTCGACTATTCACGTTGGTGTGCAGAATGTATGAGTCTGGCGACATACCATCTGACTTTCGGAAAAATATCATCCACACGTTCCGAAGACTGCAAGAGCTGACAAGTGCTAGAATTTTCGCACAATCAGCTAAGTAGCTCATACATCCCAATTGCTGACAAGAATAATACGCATAAGAATGGAAAAGAAAATTGAGGATGTGTTAGATGACGATCCGTTTGGCTCTAGGGAAGATAAAGGCATCAGAGAGGCAATTATGACGTTACGGTTGATGTTGGAAGCAAAGCTAACAAATAAATCAAGTCAAGTTCATAGGATTTGTCGACCTGGAAAAAGCGTTCGACAGTGTAAAATGGTGCAAGATGTTCGAAATTATGAGAAAGATATGGGTAAACTGTAGGGAGAGACGGGTAATATACACTCCTGGAAATTGAAATAAGAACACCGTGAATTCATTGTCCCAGGAAGGGGAAACTTTATTGACACATTCCTGGGGTCAGATACATCACATGATCACACTGACAGAACCACAGGCACATAGACACAGGCAACAGAGCATGCACAATGTCGGCACTAGTACAGTGTATATCCACCTTTCGCAGCAATGCAGGCTGCTATTCTCCCATGGAGGCGATCGTAGAGATGCTGGATGTAGTCCTGTGGAACGGCTTGCCATGCCATTTCCACCTGGCGCCTCAGTTGGACCAGCGTTCGTGCTGGACGTGCAGACCGCGTGAGACGACGCTTCATCCAGTCCCAAACATGCTCAATGGGGGACAGATCCGGAGATCTTGCTGGCCAGGGTAGTTGACTTACACCTTCTAGAGCACGTTGGGTGGCACGGGATACATGCGGACGTGCATTGACCTGTTGGAACAGTTAGTTCCCTTGCCGGTCTAGGAATGGTAGAACGATGGGTTCGATGACGGTTTGGATGTACCGTGCACTATTCAGTGTCCCCTCGACGATCACCAGTGGTGTACGGCCAGTGTAGGAGATCGCTCCCCACACCATGATGCCGGGTGTTGGCCCTGTGTGCCTCGGTCGTATGCAGTCCTGATTGTGGCGCTCACCTGCACGGCGCCAAACACGCATACGACCATCATTGGCACCAAGGCAGAAGCGACTCTCATCGCTGAAGACGACACGTCTCCATTCGTCCCTCCATTCACGCCTGTCGCGACACCACTGGAGGCGGGCTGCACGATGTTGGGGCGTGAGCGGAAGACGGCCTAACGGTGTGCGGGACCGTAGCCCAGCTTCATGGAGACGGTTGCGAATGGTCCTCGCCGATACCCCAGGAGCAACAGTGTCCCTAACTTGCTGGGAAGTGGCGGTGCGGTCCCCTACGGCACTGCGTAGGATCCTACGGTCTTGGCGTGCATCCGTGCGTCGCTGCGGTCCGGTCCCAGGTCGACGGGCACGTGCACCTTCCGCCGACCACTGGCGACAACATCAATGTACTGTGGAGACCTCACGTCCCACGTGTTGAGCAATTCGGCGGTACGTCCACCCGGCCTCCCGCATGCCCACTATACGCCCTCGCTCAAAGTCCGTCAACTGCACATACGGTTCACGTTCACGCTGTCGCGGCATGCTACCAGTGTTAAAGACTGCGATGGAGCTCCGTATGCCACGGCAAACTGGCTGACACTGACGGCGGCGGTGCACAAATGCTGCGCAGCTAGCGCCATTCGACGGCCTACACCGCGGTTCCTGGTGTGTCCGCTGTGCCGTGCGTGTGATCATTGCTTGTACAGCCCTCTCGCAGTGTCCGGAGCAAGTATGGTGGGTCTGACACACCGGTGTCAATGTGTTCTTTTTTCCATTTCCAGGAGTGTACAATATGTACAAGAGCCAAGAGGGAATAATAAGAGTGGACAACCAAAAACGAAGTGCTCGGATTAAAACTGGTGTAAGACAGGAATGTAGTCTTTCGCCCCTGCTGTTCAACCTGTACATCGAAGAAACAATGATGGAAATAAAACTAAGTTTCAGAAGTGGAATTAAAATTTAATGTGAAAAGATATCAATAATTCGATTCGCTGATGACTTTGCTATCCCGAACGAAAGTGAAGTAGAATTACATGATTTGCTGAATGGTATGAATAGTTTAATGAGTACACAATATTGGTTTCATGTAAACTAATGGGAAGTAGCAGGAATGAGAACAGCGAGAAACTTAACAACAGGACTGATGGTCACGAAGTAGGTGAAATTAAGGAATTCTGCTACCTAGACAGCAAAATAACCAGTGACGTACGGAACAAAGAGGACATCAAAAGCTGACTAGCACTAGCAAAAAGGGTATTCCTGGCCAAGAGGAGACTTAATTTGAGGAAGAAATTTCTGAGAATATACATTTGGAGCAACGCATTGTATGGTAGTGAAACATGTACTGTGGGAAAACCGGAAAAGAAGAGAATCGAAGCATTTGATATGTGGTGCTACAGACGAATGTTGAAAATTAGGTGGGCTGACAAGGTAAGGAATGAGGAGGTTCCATGCAGAATCACCGAGTAAAGGAATATATGGGAAACACTGATAAGGAGAAGGAATAGGATGATGGGACATCTGTTATGACATTAGCGAAGACTTCCATGGTACTAGAGGGAGCTGTAGAGGGCAAAAATCGTATAAGAAGACAGAGATTGGAATACATCCAGCAAGTAATTGAGGACGTAGGTTCAAGTGTTAATCTATATCAAACCAGTCAGAAGACTGAAAACTAAAAGAAAAGAAAAGAAAAAAAAAAAACAAAAAGCTGGGTCAGCGCACCAGTGCGCCATCTCTACAGATTAATTTTTAAGCGGCCATAGCCGAAACGATTACGACCAGTTTGGCTTTTGGAAACATAAGAGCACCAGACAGTTCTGAAGTCACAATTCACATAGGAAGCGAGACTGAAGAAAATTCAAGGCACGCTGATAGCATTCATCGACCTGTAAAATGTTTCAAGATGTTCAAAATGATCAGAAAAACAGGTGAAGCAATAGGGAAAGGCAGGTAATATACAGTACTTACAAGAACCAAGAAGGAACAATAAGAATGGAAGACCAAGAACGAAGTGCTCAGATTAAAAAAGATCTGAGACTGTCACGTAATCTTTCGCCCCTGTTGTTCATTCTATACATCGAATGAGCTATTACGGAAATAAGATATAGGTTCAAGAGTGGGATTAATGTTCAGGGTGAAATGATATCAATGATAAGATTCGGTGATGACACGACTATCCTCAGTGAAAACGGGTAAGAATTACAGGACATACTGTATCTAATGAACAGTCTAATAATTACAGAATATGGACTCAGAGTAAACCGAAGAAAGACGAAAGTAATGAGAAGTGGCAGAAATGAGAACGGCGAGGAACTTAGCAACTGAACTGGGTGTATTTACGATTAAGCAGCTTAGTACGCCGTTGAGCTGTAACAACCTTCTGACTTCAGGAAAATAACTCTTAAAAATAAGAAATTATACAGCTTGTCGAGTACTAACGAGGAAATGAGATAAGCAATTACGGCAGCAAAATATCTTTTAAACAAACAAGAAACCAAGATATTTGTCAAACATTAACAGGTATCTGAAGTCAGCCAAGCTGCATATTAAAAATCGAAATTTAACATTTATCAAATTTTTTAATTGGCTTTTAAATATAAAATCTTAAATGATTGCATCAGCTTTGGGAACAATTAATAGGAGCCACACAAGCGATGCGTCATGTCCGTTAGTGACATACGTTCAGAACGAGGAGAAGCTGTACAGATACAACTCCGCGCGCGACAGACGGGATAACCCGAAGGACAAGGTGGGCAGTGTGAAATCGCCACCCACAGTGATGCTCGGTACAACGTGAAGTACAACAGACGAGAACTAACCGGCCGAGAGGTTCAAGGCGCTTCAGTCCGGAACCGCGCGACTGCTACGGTCGCAGGTTCGAATCCTGCCTCGGACATGGATGAGTGTGATGTCGTTAGATTAGTCAGGTTTAAGTAGTTCTAAGTTCTATGGGACTGATGACCTCAGATGTTGAGTCCCACAGTGCTCAGAGCCATTTGAACCATTTGAAATAACCTTAGAAAACTAGTAACAGAGCACTGTCTTACAAAGGGCGACACGTATTTCATTATATTACCATTTAAGAGCCATTTCAACCATTTGATCTAACCTTAGAAAACTAGTAACAGAGCACTGTTTTACAAAGGGTGACACGAATTTCATTATATTACCATTTAAGAGCCACACATAAATAAATAAAAAAAAAGCATCTGCCCTTTCAGCGAAGACGGTCACAAGCAACCAAGTACTTCACATCTGGGTTGCACTCTTATTACAGGAATGAGAAAAGCAATAAAACTTACGTGCCCCCAAAATTAGTTGACGAACAGTTACTTGAACTAATTATGCAGGAGGAGCAGTCATTAAACAAAATTTTGAAATGAAAGATGGCTCTGAGAACTATGGGACTCAACTTCAGAGGTCATCAGTCCCCTAGAACTTAGAACTACTTAAACCTAACTAACCTAAGGACATCACACACGTCCATACCCGAGGCAGGATTTGGACCTGCGACCGCAGCTGTAGCGCGGTTCCAGACTGTAGCGCCTACAACCGCTCGGCCTCACCGGCCGGCGAAATGGAAGAAAATTCATACTCGCTAGCTTTTAACGTGTTTTGCAATAAGACCATAAGCAACGAATCGGGGAGCTCTTACTAACGTAAACTCCACTATTTGAGATAGCTAACAACCGAAACTCAGATTTCAAACTTGGTTTACCACGGTACCCGTAACAACTACAGTGGAAAAATACCTTCTTATTTTAGGAGAATTTACCATGGAAAATCTCAGGGCAGGTCAACTAACAACCCCACCAAAATATTTTACAAATGCTTAACTAAAAGGATTATAATCAAACGACACTCTGATTACATTACACTACTAAAACGTCTTGCCAATGCTTAAGTAAAATGGTTACAGGGAAATGGCACTCTAATTAACTTAGACTTCGTCGTGCGGGGTAGCCCCGTGGTCTTTGGGTGCCTTGTCACGGTTCGCGCAGCTCCCCCCGTCGGAGGTTCGAATCCTCGCTCGGGCATGGGTGTGTGTGCTGTCGTTAGCGTAAGATTTAGTAGTGTGTAGGCCTAGGGACCGATGACGTTAGCAGTTTGGTCCCATGGTAAAAAAAAAAAAAAAAAAAAAAAAGTAAGTAAGTTAGACTTCATCTCGTATTTAAAAGGAAGAACTCACAGTTCAACCCTGAACATGGTCCTCGGTAAGCCACACGAAATATGACCAATTTAACAGTGGGTTCTGATTAATGTAACTACACTGGCTCTCTAACACAGACAAAGCAACTTCCACACATTTCACAAACAGTTTCGACCAACGTCTGTAATGAAACAAGTTGCTTCCATTAAGGTAAACTTCAGTTCTTTTGGGGCGAATCCCCGTAAAGAGCAAACACAGCTGACCTTTCGGGAAGGCGAAAGGCGCAGAAGTCACAGAGTCTCGCCGAAATATTTGATGATTTGATAGCTAGGTGGCACTCAAAATGTCGACGCGCTCGGCAGATGCAAATTTCCAGAGTCCCATCGCCAGACCACAGCCAACCCAAAACACCGATTCCGCGGGACGAGGTGTGTGCTCTACAAAAGCCGTTTACTATGGACTCCAGACAACGGAGGTAAACCGGCCTCGCGATCCGCAAGTGCTTCTTGTAATAAGGGCCTCAAATTCTAACTGTACTCCTTCGTGCTGTTCAAAGTTTCTCATGCGGAGAACAACCAAAGATGTTGCTCCGCTGTCGCCATCTAGCGATCGAGAGATCGACCGGATCCGGCACGGCTCAGCATCTAAATTAGGGACCACGATGCTGACAAAGTGGAAGAAGACTCACCACCTTGGAAGCGAAGTAAAGTATGGCGGAAGAATAAGGACATAAGAAGCTTACTAGCACAAGCAAAGAGGGAATTCTGGTCAGGAGAAGTCTGCTAATATCAAACTTCTTTTTTTTTTTTAATGTCAGTAAGAAATTTCTGAGAATGTACTTCTGGAAAACAGCATTGTCTGGTAGTGAATCATGTGCTGTCGAAAAACCGAAAGAGAAAAGACTCGAAGAGTTTGAGATGTGATGCTGCAGAGGGTGTGGAAAATCAGACGGACCGGTAAGATAAGAAATGAGGATGTTCTCCGTAGAAGTGGCGAGGAAACAAATATGTGGAAAACTCTGATAAGAAGAAGGGACAGGACATGTGTTAAGACGTCAGAGAACGACCTCCACGGTACTGGAGGGAGCTGCAGAGGGTAAAAACTATGGGAATGGCAGATATTCGAATATATCAAACAAATAATTAAGGACGTAAGGTGTAAGTGCTGCTCTGAGATGAAGAGGTTGACACAGGAGAGGAAGTTGTGTCGGGCCGCATCGAACCAGTTAGAAGTCTGGGGAAAAAAAGGACATTGTTCCAACAAGCGAAGGGTCTGACAAACGTACGAACCAAAAGCCCTTCCTTAACGATATGACCCTCTTTGGCTATGTATAGTCAAGTGTTGCAATTTTGAAAATTATATGACTTCTTACTTCACGTCGACGGCCTTGCCTCAGTGGTAACACCGTCAGATCACCGAAGTTAAGCGCTGTTGGGCTTGGCTAACACTTACGTGGGTCACCGTCGGGTTTGCTAACGCTGTTGGCAAGCGAAGTGCACTCATCCCTTGTTCAGGAGCTACTTGATTGATAAGTAGCGGCTCCGGTCACGAAAACTGGCAACGAATAGGAGAGTGGTGTGCTGACCACATGCCCCTCCATATCCGCATGCAGTGTCGCGTAACGTTGGGCCATCAAGGCCTGTTCGGTTGCAGTTGAAATATGACTAACTTCACGCTCTGTTGAGTGAACGTGAAATTCGCTGTAACTTGAATATCACCCGTATTCATTAAGTGTCATAATCATAGCTTCTGATATACGAGTAGCATGACTTGCCATTACAGGCACAAAGTGAGTAAATATAAATAGCGTTTGGGTTTAATCCATTCGAGTTTAATGAATGTTGCAATATATTCACTAGGTTTCCTGAGGTCAGCTGCAGTGATGGGAAGACTTTCAGTGTCATTTAGACGAAAAAAACTACGTAGTACAATATGTCTAAAGTATTAATCTCAAGAACTGCAATAAAAAGTAGCACCTTTCTGGGGGGTTTATTGCTTCAAACGTACAAATTTCCATCGGAAGTGTTAAATGAAGTAGGAACTATAACTGCATTATATGAGAGTAACACAGCTGATATTCTGCTAGCAGATACAGCTTCATCTGAAAGAGATACTTGGACTGTGACCAGGATGCAGGTGCACCTTAATATTTACCGAAAAAGGAATTCTAAACTGAAGCAAAACTCTGTGTTTAATAAGGTAATCAGTGCTATAGTTATCCTGAATGCTATTGATAGATTTGTGGTAGATAAATAATGTTACGAAATAACTTTAAGTTGCTTACCTTTTAAAGCCTATGAGTTTAATAAAAATCAGTAAACTTCAGCTATTTTCAACGCAAAATGTTTTCTTTTCAGACGCTTTGCGATCAATTTTCTCTTAGGCTTTAGGACAATGATTTCATTAATTCTGTTGAGTATGCAGTATTTAATACGTAAATCTGTGGAACCGTGCGACCGCTACGGTCGCAGGTTCGAATCCTGCCTCGGGCATGGATGTGTGTGATGTCCTTAGGTTAGTTAGGTTTAAGTAGTTCTAAGTTCTAGGGGACTGATGACCTCAGCAGTTAAGTCCCATAGTGCTCAGAGCCATTTGAACCATTTTGAACGTCAATCTGTGAATAAATATTTACTCATTTGAAATCTGACAGCACAAAAACGGAAAAAATTGCAACACGAAGAAACAAATAACATACAGTAAAGAAATTTTTGGAATACATTCCTCTGAGGAATTTATTTACATGATTAACGTTTCCAGATTACAGGTTAATGTTATCGCGGAAATAGCCATTGAGAATGTGAAATTCTGGTACATGAATAACCGGTGTAACTGTCAAAATGTTGAATGCAAACATGTAAAAGTGGATGAATTGTGTCGTACAGATGCCGATGTCAGTTTGTGGGATGCAAAATTTGGAAATTTCGGGTAAGGTCTCATGGGATCAAACTGGTGAGGTCATCGGTCCCTAAGCCTACACACTGATTAACCTAACTTAAACTAACTTATGCTGAGGACAACACACACACACACACACACACACACACACACACACACACACACCCATGCCCGAGGGAGGACTCGAACCTCCGAGGGGGGGATGTGGGATGGAGTTCCACGCCTGTTGCACTTGGTCGGTCAGTACAGGGATGGTTAATGCTGGTTGTGGATGATGCTGGAGTTGTCGTCCGATGATGTCGCATGCGAACTCGACTGGACACGTATCTGGTGATCGAGCAGACCAAGGCAACACGACAACACTCTGTAGAGCACGTTGGGTTACAACAGCGGTATGTGGGCGAGCGTTATCCCGCTGGAAAACTCCGCCTGGAATGCTGTTCATGAATGACAGCAAAACTAGTTGATCACCAGACTGACGTACAAATTTGTAGTCAGCGTGTGTAGGATAACCGCGAGACTGCTCCTGCTGTCATACGAAATCGCACCCCATACCATAACTCCTGGTGTATGTCCAGTGTGTCTAGCGCGAAGACAGATTAGCTGTAGTCCCTCAACTGGTCTCTTTCTAACCACTGCTCGGCCATCACTGGTACCGAGGCAGTAGGGGCTTTCATCAGAAAACACAACAGACATCCACTCCACACTTCAATGGACTGTCGCTTGACACCACTGAAGTCTCAAACGGTGGTGGTTTGAGGTCAGTGAAATGCACACTATCGGGAGTGTGGCTCGAAGCTATCCCTGAAGTAACCGATTGGTAACAGTTCATTGTGTTACTGTTGTGCCAACTGTCACTCGAATTGTGTCTGTCTTCCATTTCGGCAGTGCCACGTGGCCATCCATAGCCCCGTCTTCTAACGACTGTACTTCCCATGACCACCGCTGCCAGCAATCATGTACAGTGTGTACATTCCTGTCAAGTCTTTCTGCAGTATCGCGGAAAGAAGATCCAGCTTATCGTAGCCCTATTACACGACCTCGTCCAAACTCAGTGAACTGTTGATAATGGCCTTGTCGTTGTCTTAAAGACGTTCTTCACTAACATCAACTCACTACGTCCAGTATCGAAGGTAACTGACGCTCACGACCGTTACAGCGCGTATTTAAAGCAACTTGATTGGCATCCTCATATTGGCGCTACTAGCGCCACTCTTATCCAACTGGCGCCAGATTTTAATAGACGGCATCTTTCGGCTGTAGAAACACGTCTACCAACTTTCGCTTAACTCAAATAACTCCTTCTTGGCGCTGCAATTTCTTTCCATCATTGTATAGACTGTAAGTAATCTGATATGAAAATATGAATCACAATCTAAAATATGTGACTCTGGATTGGTTTTGCAAGAGGACAACAGTCGTTTATCGTTTCACTCGTTCTAATTTGTAATGTCAAGTGGCATAACTAATGTGTTTTGTAAGCTACAAAACGTGTAACCGAGGGCCAGTAAACGACTGGATGAAGGTTGGAGAACCCCCAACACCACCCCGAGTTTTGCTGTTCGAATTGTTTTCTAACACCCTTGGACTGAATCAGGGGCAGTACTTTTATGTCCAGGTTGGCACCTTATGATCAGCCATACATGCCTGTAATTGGAACTATTGTAGCCGTGTGTCAAACATATTTCAGCACGTAATCTGAGGGGTGTGCAGTAACACACAAGGAACGGATGGGATTGGAAGTTCCGTCTGGGGTGGCAGAATTGTGCTTGTCGGTTGCTTATACGGAAATGGTACAGAGAGCAGTCTGTTAGCTCTCGGGGAATGCCACTGGCTTCTGCACAGTCGAACAGTACCGTCTTTAGCTAGACTGTGGTACCGAGCTCCTGGTTTATGTTTGCTACTGTTGCAGTCAAATTCGAGTGCTTTTCAGGCAGGAGTAGTTCTTTCCAGATACGTATTATGGCGTACGACTGAGTGCCTGTGCGCGTGTACATCCGCAAGGAAGTATAAGTCACATTCGACAAGCAGTAGTGGTAGCGGCGAGTGGGCACGGTCGCATGATGCTTGTCGCGTCACCTTCAAACTGGACGATGTTGTGACGATGTGGCCCTGATTTAGAGTCTATTTATTACACAATGTGTGAAATATCACTGACCTTTAACGGTATACTTCTACTTATGCAACCTACTCTGGAAGATCAATGCTGCCGCTACAACTGTAATCTGAATAGTAATTATTTCTGGTTGCTTCAAGATATATAATGATTCTACATCTACATGGATACTCTGCAAATCACATTTAAGTGCCTGGCAGAGGGTTCATCGAACCACCTTCACAGTTCTCTATTATACCAATCTCGTAAAGCGCGCGGAAAGAATGAACACCTATATCTTTCCGTACGAGCTCCGATTTCCCTTATTTTATCCTGTCAATCGTTCCTCTCTATGTAGATCGGTGTCAACAAAATATTTTCGCATTCTCAGGAGAAAGTTGGTGATTGGAATTTCGTGAGAAGATTCCGTCGAAACGAAAAACGCCTTTCTTTTAACGATATCCAGCCCAAATCCTGTATCATTTCTGTGACACTCTCCCCATATTTCGCGATAATACAAAACGTGCTGCCTTTCTTTGAACTTTTTCGATGTACTCCGTCAGTCCTATCTGCTAAGGATCCCTCACCGCGCAGCAGTATGCGGAAGGAGGACGTACAAGCGTAGTGTAGGCAGTCTCCTTAGTAGGTCTGTTGCATTTTCTAAGTGCCCTGCCAATAAAAGGCAGTCTTTGGTTAGCCTTCCCCACAACATTTTCTATGTGTTCCTTCTAATTTAAGTTGTTCGTAATTGTAATACCTAGGTATTTAGTTGAATTTACGGCTTTTAGATTAGACTGATTTATCGTGTAACCGAAGTTTAATGCGTTCCTTTTAGCACTCATGTGGGTGACCTCACACTTTTCGTTATTTAAGGTCAACTGCCACTTTTCGAACCATTCAGATATCTTTTCTAAATCGTTTTGTAGTTTGTGTTGATCTTCTGATGACTTTATTAGTCGATGAACGACAGCGTCATCTGCAAACAACCGAAGACGGCTGCTCACATTGTCTCCCAAATCGTTTATACAGATGAGGAACAGCAAAGGGCCTATAACACTACCTTGGGGAACGCCAGAAATCGCTTCTTTTTTTCTCGATGACTGTCCGTCAATTACTACGGACTGTGACCTCTCTGACAGGAAATCACAGATCCAGTCGCATAAATGAGATGATATTCCATAAGCACGCATTTTCACTATGAGCCGCTCGTGTGGTACAGTGTCAAAAGCCTTCTGGAAATCCAGAAATACGGAATCAATCTGAAATCCCTTGTCAATAGCGCTCAACACTTCATGTAAATAAAGAGCTAGTTGTGTTTCACAGGAACGATGTTTTCTAAACTCATGTTGACTGTGTGTCAATAAACCGTTTTCTTCGACGTAATTCATAATGTTCGAACTCAATACGTGCATATCGACGTTAACGATATGGGCCTGTAATTTAGTGGATTACTCCTACTACCTTTCTTGAATATTGGTGTGACTTGTGCAACTTTCCAGTCTTTGGGTACGGATCTTTCGTCGAGCGAACGGTTGTATATGATATGACAGGGTGCTTCATTGGAGTTGATTTAAAAATATTGTTCTGCTTACTTTGTTCAGTACTACTGATTATTTTAACCTATCTGAGGCCCCAAGTAAAACTGTGGTTCGTGATTAATATTGTCGCAGAAAATGTAAAGCTTGTCAAATACCTATAACGGTCGTGTTAAGATTGATGTTTTCACTATATTTTCTAAGGCGAGATTAGTTTTACATATGTCAATGGACTTTATAAACATTTCTTGCAACTACTGCACCTGACCTCTGTTCTTTTTGTTGAGGTTTGAAAAGTTAGTGTCCGTCTCTTTGTACTGTTAACCTGTGTCTAAAGTGTGCATGTTTCACGAAAGGAACTGCATTAAGGGAAAAGCGATATGTTCAAATGTAAACTATGAAGCTGGTCCAAATTGTACTGAAAGCAGACGTCAGTGGCTCTACTGGTCGTTAAGAGATGGGAGTCATATGTGGATTGTACGACGTAAAATTGCTGTGATTACGACAGATATAACTGTCTTCCAACCAGTATGTCGTTGTTGCAGCTTCATCATTTGTTCTACTGAATTGTTTTGTGCTTTATTGAGTTGAACAGGCTTTACCTAATACTTCGAAAGTTTTATGTAACGTATTGTTATGTTTGTTGTTTTAACACGTGTTCTGGCATTCTATTGTAATTAACATTTGGGACAATTGTTTTAAAGTTGTTTAGACCTCGTAGGAGTTTTTCTCAGTTATGGTAAGATATTCATTGTTAAAGATGTTGGCCAGTATCTGTGAACTGAGCTCTTAATTGTCTGGGTACACTGATGTCAATAGCTTCTTGACTTGATATTTTTTGAGTAACGATTTTCAATATATTGAAGAACATATAAAAGTATGTAAATGTTGGAGGCGTATTTTTCTAGAATGAATAAATTATATTTATATGGATGTTTTAAATAAAATGGATGCTATGAACGAATGTCAGATAACTTTTGTTGTACTCCTATCCCAACGCCCCAATCAGCCATGACAATTTGGGTAAGGTGCTTAAGTGAAACTATCAGCACGCTATGCCATCTAAATTACAGAATTCGTAGCTATATGACTGCATGTGCGCTGTGTTGCACTCCATAGAGTGTGAGAAGTTTCGACTGGGGACGGAAGACGGGCACGTGCAGGTGATGAAGTTTTTGGAGGATGAAAATCTCCTCTATAAAAGTCAACATGGATTCAGCAAACATAGATCTTGAGAAACTCAGCTCGCTCTGTTCCTCCACGAGATCCATAACGCTTTAGACAACAGCGCTCGGGTTGATATCGTATTACTGGACTTCAGAAAGGCATTTGACGCCGTCCAGCACTGCCGGTTAGTGAAGAAAATAACAGCTTACCGAGTATCGGACCAGATTTGCTACTGGACTGAAGACTTTCTTACAGATAGAACTCAACAATCGCTCTCAAGGGAAAAAATCGGCAAATGAAAGGTAATTTCACGAGTACCGCAAGAGAGTGTGATAAGCCCATTACTGTCTACAGTGCGTATAAATGGTCTAGTGGAAAGAGTCAGAACCTCCGTAAGACTGTTCGCAGATGACACGGTTGTCTATGGGAAAGAAAGCAATGCCAGAAGACAGTATCGATTTTGCAAAATGACCCGTAGAGGACTGATGAATGTTGCAGGCTCTGGCAGGTGACCTTGTAACATATTGTGCATGTATAGGAAAATAAATCTACTACTGTACAACTACACTATTGATGACAAATTGCTGGAAACATTATCTTACGTAAACTATTTAGGAGTAACAATCGAGTGCGACCTTAAGTGGAATGACCACGTGAAACAAATAGTAGAAATAGCAGCTGCCAGCCTGAGGTTCATAGGAAGAATCTTAAGGAAATGTAACTGGTCCATCAAGGAAGTGGCTTACAAGGAGCTTGCAATCGATCTTTACTATTATTGATCAATTTACGATCATTACTAGGCAGGACTGATAGTAAATACAGAGAAGATCCAACCAAGAGCGGCTCATTTCGTCACGGGATTGTTTCGTCGGTACGAGATCGTTACAGAGATGTTCAACAAATTGTAGTGGCAGAAGCTATGAGAGAGGCGTTGTGCATCACGGAGCGGTTTACTATTAAAATTTCGAGAGAGCGCTTTCCAGGTAGCGTCGCACAACATATTACTTCCTCCCACATATATCTCGCGAAACGAATAAGATGAAAACATTGGAGAAATTAGATCTAATACAGAGACTTCGCGACAGTTATTCTTTCCACGCGCCTTTCGCGAGTGGAACAGGGAAGGGAGGATGCGTTAGTGATACCAGGAGTACCCTCTTTTAGACATCGTTAGGTGGCTTGCGGAATATTATGCAGATGTATACAGCTGCTATGTTTATCACGTGCTGGGAATCCTCGCACCAAGACGTTGGACCAATTACTTTCTGCAGTTTGATAGGAGTTGTACGGGAAGCGAAAGGGAAAAGATCAGGGACACTATTTCGACCCTGTTCTGTTATTCAGCTTGACTACGGAGCAACGCTGAATCTTCCGCTGCAAGAAAGTAAATAAATAAATAAACTGGACCATAAAAACATGACGCTAAAAATTTACAGCATAATGTCAGTAGTCTGGAAAACAGAAAAAAATCTCTAAAGGATGTAAGAATACTTTGATGCATCTACTCCACAAGAAAGGAGACAAAACAGATTACAGAGGAGTCTCACTTTTTCCAATAACTTATAAAATTCTATCTGCAACTCTCCTGCACCGAGGTCAACTGCAAGCGGAGCCACAGACTGGCGAATATCAGGCAGGATTTGGCAAAAAGAGATCCTGTACTGAACACATCTGGAACGTCAATGCAGGGTGGTTATAATTAAACTTTCCCTACTTAACACGTTATAACACGGAACTAATTACTGTATGGGGACCCAACTTGGTAGCATTAATGTCAAGGACGTGGGGAAGAGAAATAATGCAGAATCAATAAAACTGAAATAATTTTTATGTGATGCTACAGCACATCATACCATTACATACCGGTACCATCACTGCTACAAAAGGGGCTCAATATGGCGCCCATCAGTGTCCAGAAGAATCTGAAAGCGCAGGATTGCATTCTGCACAGCAGAACGAACAATGTCCATAGGTATGCTGAGCACCTCTCTTGATATACTGCGCTTCAGATCAGCACACGTATGAATGTTCCCCTGGTAAACGCAGTCCTTCAGGTAGCCCCACAACCAGAAATCACAGGGAGTGAGATCAGGTGATCGTACCGGCCAATCATTTGGAACCGATCGGCTGATAATTCGATCGTTTCCAAATCTGTTTCGGAAAAGCAAATGAACTTCACGAGCAATGTGGGGTGGGGCCCAGTCTTGTATGAAAACTGTTGAGGTCAGTGGCTCTCTCTCCTGTGGGGCGGATGTGACATGTTGGCGAAGTATATCGCAGAAACGCTGGACAGTCACAGTGCACATATTTGGTCCTTGAGCGCCAACCTATTCAAAAAAGAATGGGAAGAACGTAGCTGTGAAGCCACACCATACGGTAACACGTTCATCATACAGAGGAACTTCATGCACAGTGGAGATGAAGACCTCCACACTTGTCAATTCTGTGCGTTCACCTCACCCGTCAGAGAAAAATGAGCTTCTTCTCTCCATAGGATGGTCCAGGGCCAGCCATCGTCAACTTCCGTCCTTCCGAGAAAGTGGAGAGCGAAGTCAACACGTCGTTGTGCGTCCTGTGGTGCAAGCTGCTGTACGATACGGATTTTGTACGGATATCATTAGAGAATGGCCGAAGCATCTTCCGTACGGTGGACCACGGGACGTTCAACTGTCGTGACGCATCGTTTCAGCCGGCGATATTCTCAAAGTACAACTGCAGTATTACTGTTGTTTTGGTAACAGAGCTTCACCAAAAATGCCCTGCTCCTTTTGTCCAACCTCATGTTGACACATCAACAAGTGCACTGCGACTGGTCAGGTGCGTGAAACTATGAATCATGATGACTGATCACGGCACCTGGTGGCCGTAGGTGCAACTCGACGGTGGCGCTGTGACGCATCGAAAACACGCAACCCAGGAAAGAGCAGGAAACTTCACCAGAAAACACCTCAAAAGTTCAATTCATGGGAGAAATCTCAAACTCTTTCGGTATTCACACAGGAGTCCAACAAGGACGTGGCCTATCGCCACACTTGTTCAGCATAGTACTGGGAAAAATAATGAGAGAATGGGAAAAGACGTCAAAGGTATCCAAACTGGAAAAAAGAAACGAAACAGACTCTCAGACTCACTGTGAAGTGCCTGGCCTTTGCAGATGTCCTGGCTGTATTAACTAACAACAAAGATGAAGCCATACTAGCGCTAGATAAACTACATGAACTCTTCTGGTAAACTGGATTCCAAATTTCCTATGAAAAAGCTGAGTGCATGGACACCAGCCCAGCCGGAAAACTTCCACTGAAAACACAGTATGGTAAAATCCCACAGGTCACTGACTTCAAGTATTTATGAGAAACCATCCAATCAGTAGGACTGAACACAATCTCCAACAGAGAAAGAATATTCAAATTGCAAAAGGCGTACAAACTGACGTGGAATCACTACAACAAAATAGCAATGTCGCATAATGCGAAACTACGCCACCAAAACGCGTTTGTCGTAGAGGAACCACATTACTGGGATCACAAAAATTCATGACGCAGAGAAACTAGAACGAAAAATTCTCAGAAAAACCTACGGTGCTCCGAGACAGAACTTGGGTCAGACGGCCTACAAAGGAATTCTACGAACACAAAGACAATATCACGGATAAATTTAGGAAAAGACGCCTACAGTTCTACGGACACTTATGCAGAATGGATGAAAACAAACTCACAAAGAAAATATTTAACGTCGTTATATGCAAGCAAAGTAGAGACCAACTGGATGAAAGGAGCGCAAGAAGACCTGCTACAACTGAATATTTCAGAAGAAGAAATTGAGGACAGGAGGCAGTTCAGAAATAAAATAAGAAACAAGAAACCTGAGCAACTCTCAACGAAAGAAACAACAGGGAAAAATGGACAGGTAAAAAAGAAAAAATCACAGTGAATGATTGAAGAGGTTTTGAGAAGAAAAGAAGAAAAGGAAGTGAAGCTGCAATTGACTCAAGTTCACACGCTCTCAAAACGGAAGAATCGAGAACAATAATAAGAAGTAAATAAAAATATAAGAAATACCTCCAGATTCTAGGAGGTGGCAAATGTCGAAAGCAGCGCAGAAACTCGTCCGTGTAACTGAAATAAGGGTGGTTTTGCTCATTTACAATATTGAAGCGCCATCGGCAGCTAGATAATTATTTTTTGATAACGGTAACACTTCATTCTGCTTTAGCCAGCTGCTAGTCAATTTATGAACTTGAACATTCATGACATTAAAGCACCAATTTGAGAGTATACCTTACGTGTAAATCAAAGTGTTGTTGTGTTCGTGTGCATCGTTTTCTCACGACTCATAGAAGTAGTTCCTCTTGTTGAGTAATTGAAATGATAAATTACAACAGTAATAACAGGAGGTACACAAACAACAATTTAGGAATAGCAGAATATTTACCTGCTCTGCCCTTGCACTTAAGCTTTGTATTTCTCTAAATGTTGGTTCATGCTGCACTGAGCAGCTTATTTAAAAGTGATAAAGGACTTGAAATAACTAAATTCCTCAAGCGTAGCTTATCTCCCATTGTTTGATAGCAGTAATTACTTTTACTGAGTTCCGTGCTTTGCACGTAAGTGTACATGTGAATACTGTGCGATTGTGCTGTCACGATTGCGTGAGTGAATGCATTCCTTTCTTTCAGATTGCTGCTTTAGATATGAGGTGACTTAGTTTCGTGGTGTAATTACAAATGGTCAGTATTACGTGCGCTTCTTCGCCCTACACTGTTCCAAAAATATTTCGAAAATATTTTTGAAAATTGTACGTTTTTTCCGCCTCCCTATATTTCATAACTTGCAACGACACGATCTTGTTGCCCTCTTTTTTTCAGTTATATCAAACATCTCAAACACATGCTGAATATCACTGCGGGATGTCGTTTATATTTTCTTGAATCCAGCAGCCTCTTCCATGTGCCCATTGCTAGTTTATTTTCCTTCTTTGTCCGTTGCGTTGCGTTGAAACCATGGCCGAGTCTTTTTTAATGTCTCGTAGGGGCAGAGAAGATTTTTTTTCTGAAGTAGTGTTACCAGCTTCTAGAATCATCTGCCTATCATCCAAAAATACTGTGTAGAATAACCTGTAGCAAATCAACAGCTTTCGCGATTCTTTCTACACGTCCAGAATTAAAGCAAGCAGCAAAGAGTACGCTTTGTAGGCTTTTCCTCCTCCCATTGGCTAATCGTGCCGATGCCATCCCACCGCCCCCACCGCCTTTTGATAAAAAACGCCAAGTACCGCTTCAAGAGCCGAACGGGAGGGGAAAAGCATATTTTCTAGGCAATCGTGCTGCAGACCTTGATGGGTGAGTATGCTTGTTCCTTAAAATCATTATGTAAGGATGCATTCAGTGGGCTATGTCTTTTAAACATGATGGTAACAACAGTTTCATATTCTTTTATTAATTAATTACGTCACTTTTGATGGTATTTTCGCGTAAAGATTAATTAACTTGTGAGTACCGTTAGATGTGGTCTAGCAGTAGTAATTGTCCATCTGGTGATTTGGTGTTGACTTGTGATAACTTCCCCGTGTCGTCCCTTGCATTCGTTGGAAGCTTCCCTGGCTACCAGCCACATGTATGTCCCTTGAAGTCTTGGTTTCTCGCCTTCAGCGATTAGTCCAGTCAAATAGTAGATATACCTTGCAAAAGGTGGGGTAGAAGAGTTTATTTTTTCAACTCGTTCATATGGCTGGAAAGATTAGAAAACCGAGTTTTGCCAACAAAATTTCGCTTGGGAAAACTTTCTGCAGTCAAAAAACTTCGAAAATTTCGGACTTTTTTCAGTTTTTTCAAAATATCTCAGTTTCATTTGCTCCTATCGCTTTAACGTCTATTTTCTTTTTTAAAGAGCACAAAATTCTCTACAAATTTGATTCTTGCCATTTTTTTCTACTCCCAATATCTAAGGCGCTACAGCGCCTCAAAAAATACCAATTTTTCAAATTTTGAGCATAGTGGCAAGATACCTTATTTTTGAACACTATTTTTTCAGTGTCTGTTTGTGTAGTATAAATACATTATACATCATGTTATAAGTTGGAATTTACCACCTCACTTTCAGGTATTCAATTTCTCTGTATGCAACATGAGTATTGCTGGGCACCCAACTATTGTGATGCTTACATCACTACCTGAAGTTCACTATGGGCCACCTCAGCCCTGGTATTTGTAAAACTATAAATATAAAAATACATCATTAAGAGACATAACCACAAAAACACACACACACACACACACACACACACACACACACGCGCGCGCGCGCGCGCGCGCGTGCGCACACAAAATAAATTGTCTCAGGAAACTGAACTATTATTAGCTGCAATAGGCAACCTAATTAGGTAGGTAATTATTCTTGTGTATAAAAGCCACACAGTTGACATTAAAAATAAGTAGCTTTATTACAATTAAAATGCATTGTCAGTTACTAAAAAATGTTGACAGTTCTGGGTGTGTAATACTTGTGATATTGCACTTAAGCGCACTTGAGAGAGACATGAGCGTCACTTCCAACGTTTTGATGGGCCAGGTTCCTCAGTGTCACCAGAAATACCTTGAGTTACGGATTCAGGGTCTGTACATAGAGTTGATCCCAGATTGACCTCTTATTTAAACAGCGAGTCAGCCTCAGCAAGTTCGTTGGTTTCGTCAGCGGTTTCCTCAACATCCTCCATAACATCTTCTTCACTGTCTTCATATAAAAATTTTGGCACGTTTTCACAGTTGACCCCAATACATTTCTTGCAAATTGAAGAACATTTCAAGCCCACTTTTCTGCAGGAGCACGCTCCGCCACAGTTCAGTTTGCATGAGCATGAAACAATGTGAAGAAGTGCTTCAAGTGCTGGATCTTGGCTCATTATAACGGATATTGGACCGTGGTCACTGTGATTCCAGCCCCATTTCTCAGGAGGTTCCCAGTTTCCCATCCAACTTTGGACTTGTTGGTAAGTCCGCAACGAATGATGTTGTGCAGCATCTTGTGTAGGTGGCAACCGTGCAAGATTAAGTTTGCTTTTTGTGGCAGACTTGGCGAATAGCTGGTACCGCAAATGGTCTAGAGTGTGGGAACTGCTGACACCTCCACTATACAATGCGATAGTAACCTGTTCTCCTGCTGTTATTATTTCTACACGGATAGCATGTGGTTTATTGAACGTGCAAAGCGCTGAGGTTAGGTGTTCATTTTTTGCAACAATATTGCAGCACTTAATTTTTCCTTGACCAAAAAAGCAGATGTTGTATCACATTCGCTAAAGGCGTGAGTGAACAGAATATATTCACTGTCAAACTCGTAAGATGCAGTGGAAAACCACTTGTCTTCTGCATTTCCTCTTCCTGGCTTTAAGAAAAATAAGTTTTCAATGCCTTGCCCCAAACCGGTCATGAGCACAAGCAGGTCAACATCTTCTCCTACAATGACAACACTTCCAAAATCTTTGGTTCTTGAAATGGCAGATGTTACAATTAAAACGTCAGCATCTTCTTGTGCCTGGTGCACTTCAATGCTACACTCCAGAAATTCCATTTTAAGAAGTGTGATCAAACGCATTTTGTTTCGTTCGTTGTACACGAACTTTTCCTGAGGGACTTTGTTCACCATCTCTGATTCAACCACGTCAACAGAAGAATGTTGTTTGGACCTACGAATCCCCTCAGCACTCATTGTGCTACATTTGTCTCCCTCACATGGATACCCATCAAATACAATAGCAAAACTGAGATCCAAAATGACATTTCAGGTAAGAAACATACCTTTGGGCTATTGACTTGAAGCAAATATTTCGAGTCCAAGTCACTTTGTGGATAAGGTACCCTCCATCAATGACAAAAAATTTACTCGATCCACCTGACTTCACATCTTCCACTGGAACGAAGGCATTGTAGAATGAAGATTTTGTTCCTTTTCGCATGCCTTTTTCTGAGAATAGGGACATTGGGTAAGGAGCAAGTTCATATTTCAGAAAGGCTTTTAACTCTTTTTCACTTTGTTTCATTAAACAAATCCTTTGGAAAAGAGTTAAAGGATCAACAAGAGTAATTTTAGTGCTCCCAGCTTTTACAGAATTGAACGCAGAAAGGAGAGTCACAACTTTATCTTTTCTACGGAACTTTACATCGTGGAAATTGTCACCAACTATTCTTTGCTCGAAATTTGAAAAATTGGTATTTTTTGACGCGCTGTAGCGCCTTAGATACTGGGCGTAGCAAAAAATGGTAAGAATCAAATTTGTAGAGAATTTTGTGCTCTTTAAAAAAGAAAATAGACGTCAAAGCGATAGGAGCAAATTAAACTGAGATATTTTGAAAAAAACTGAAAAAGGTCCGAAATTTTCGAAGTTTTTTGACTGCAGAAAGTTTTCCCAAGCGTAATTTTGTTGGCAAAACTCGGTTTTCTAATCTTTCCAGCCATATGAACGAGTCGAAAAAATAAACTCTTCTACCCCACCTTTTGCAAGGTACAGGCTTTTTTTCGGACAGTTTCACTGGACTAGATTACTTATGACAGTAATTCTAACGTGGATGGGAAGTTACTGTCTTCCAGTAACGCAACTTTCACGACGATGAGGTCGCTTCCTTTTTGTGGCGAAAAGTTTGTGCTGGCGATTTGTGAACTGTTTCGCTACATGGCGTCCGATCTTTCTGGCACAATGATTACCGGCACTGACAGTCTCTGCATTTTATGATGAATTTTGCTAAACTTAACGTACTTTGCCCACGGGAGATGATCTCCCTGTTAGCCTTTAGCTCTTTCCGATTCAACTGCATGTTTCCATCTATTGAGAACAGAAATTACATCTCCATGGTTGTGCTTTTCTCTGTTGTTTAACTATTGGCTACACCTTCAAATTTCAACGTACATGTTCGATTGTATTATTCTTTCTTCCAGTATAACTGATGATTTTGTCCCCTACACTTCTGAAGGCAGTGTTCCTCATTTGTGATTTGAGTTTGTTCCGTTGCCAGTGTATGTGCGGAAGCATAGTTAGTTTCAGTATTATTCCTGATGGTGGCATTGTATGGTGTGCAGAGTGAATTGTTGTGTAATAAATGAGTTTTTCTATGGAATTTAGTCAGTCGTTTGGGTTCTTTCCCGAAAAGACAAAGCACTTGCTAGAATTTTATGAGGTATCATTTCGAAACAGATCAATAAAAAAAATGCATGTAAATTTTGCGACCACACATGATCTTGCCGGATCAACTACGTTCCCATTGCGCTTTCTTTTGTCAGTAAAGATCATATTCTAGAGCTTAAGATTTCTCATTCATTCAAGATTCGGTGTGGTCCTTGCATCTGCGATGTGCGACTGTAATACATAAGGCAAACAGGATAACAAACAGATTTTCTCTTATTGCCGCACGGGATTAGCCGAGCCGTCTAAGGCGCTGCAGTCACGGACTGTGCGGCTGGTCCCGGCAGAGGTTCGAGTCCTCCGTCGGGCATGGGTGTGTGTGTTTGTCGTTAGGATCATTTAGGTTAAGTAGTGTGTAAGCTTAGGGACTGATAACCTTAGCAGCTAAGTCCCATAAGATTTCACACACATTTGAACATTTTTATCTCTTATTGAATAAATTAAGACGATTGTTTTCGCCAATCTGCCAGAAATCAAAACACACTCACATGAATGTGATGGATAAGGTAGTAGTCACACACTGTTTCTGTATAAATCTAGAGTGCGTATACGAGGGTTGGAACTTAAATAGTGGCAACTATTTATTCACAACCGATAAAAAAGAGTTACATTTTTGCACCTATTACTGTCCTTCAAAGTAGTCACGAGCGTTGTGTAGAACCGTTGCCAGCGATGTGGAAGGCATAGTATACCCTTAGCAGGGCTTGTTCTGTTGGTGGTGCGGTCTACTGCCTGTCGAATCTCTGGAACAGTTCTGAAGCGAATGCCACGACGTGGTTTCTTCATCTTCGGAATAAAATCAAAGTCACAAGGACTTAAGTCCAGGGAGTATGGTGGAAGGTACAGTACTTCCCAGTCCCATCGACTGAACAGGGCACCCACAGCTTGCGCTGTATGCGCCCACGCATTGTCGTCCAAAATGATGGGTGGGTTGCGCAGAAAGTGTCGTCGCTTCTTTCGCAAAGCTGGTCGCAGGTGATGCTCGAAAAACAAACAGTAATACTGTGCATTGACGGTCTGCCGTGAACGAACGTAATGCGTTAGGATAACATCATCAGCAGTCGTACACGAGAATCATCGTAACTTTAGACCGCTCCATTCGCACCATCAACAGAACAGGCTCTGCTAACGGTATACTACGCCTTCCATATCGCTGGCAACGGATTCTACACAACGCTGGTGCAAACGTGTAACGCTTTTGTATCGGTTGTGAATAAATAGTTGCCACTATTTTAGTTCCAACCCCCGTAATTTCGCCATTAAAGAGTAACCATAGACAGTAATCATGTCTTGACATAACAACTGATGAATGTCGGGACCTACTGAATGCATAATATTTCAAAGATCCGTTTTCACATTACCCAGCAAGCCCATTTATGTTGATTACGGTGTTCAGTCAGTTATTATCCTCTGTGCCAGTCTGACAGTTAGTCCTGCCGCTACAAAGCCTGTCTGCTGTTAATCATAAATCATAGCCCAACTTATAGATGGGGAGAATGAGGTAGCTTGTCAGTGAGATAGGGAATAAATTTATTTTGGCACAATAGCAGTGATGACAAGTCTCCATGAATCAACCTTAGGACAGTATAGCGTGGTATTCAGGCAGTCTTTTTTAGCTACGAGGATTGTGAACTGAAGCCGCATTTGGTAACATATTAATCATATGTGTATTGCATCAAATCTAAATCAGATACAGCTCTTACCGAAAACGTATATATAGGATCCATAACGCTGCCGTGGAGCAGCTATTTCGTTTCATATATATCGTTATGTTTATGACCTACACCCAGCTATTCGTTGTTTTCCTTGAGGAATGTGTGATAGATTTTACTTAAAAGAGCGGGGCTAATTCACTTCCAGGTTTAGAGACACTGACGGGTCCTTTGCCGTTTCTGAGTCTTGGCTCATCCAACTATCTTTAACAACATTAGGTCTGATTAACGTGGAACCCATTTTCACTGTTGAATGTTAGAGTGAATGGTGCTAACACTAATTGTTTTTTCTGAATAAATATTTAAAAATATGAAACTGAATATTCTGGGTTTAGTTTTCTTTTTGTCACTTCGTTATCGAAACATGTTCGGCATTAATTTTTTTCCCTCGAGAGCTTTATATATGACTATAATTTATTAAGGGTACTATGATAGCATTGTACCGTGGCTTCTCACTTTGTCCTTTTGGTTTTGATTAACATCTCTCTATGTGTGGCCTCCTTCTTGTGTCTATACTGCCGCAGGTACGCCTTCTTAGAAGGTTTAGCAAATAGCTTGTATTTTATGTGGCCCCTCTGCCATCTTTATTTATTTTACTATATACAGTTCTCTTGAGCTCATTCAACTATTCCCCCAAAAGCTCTGTTGTGTTACGTTGTACTGTATTCACAGTACTTTTTAAGAGGGGAAGGACATCCGAGGTAAGATTTTAAATCTTTCCACATTATTTCACGAAGTGACGGTATGTGACGGCAATCGGTCTAGAGATGGAGAACTTCATTCGACGTAATCCTTTATATTAATCAAAGCCTGTAAGCTACGTGCCATGACTGGGTTTCATTGTCTCCTTTCTTTTCTTTTCTTAATGATAAATAACAACACAAAAACAGTCTATATTCCACAAGCACGCTTTTGATTGAACTTGCTTCTTCTGTTCCACGTTTCGCCCCTGTGAAAGGGACAAAGAAATAATGGACGGATTCTATGTACATAGGTTGGTGACTTGGATGTAAAGATATGTGGTGAAGGACTGCGAAGTGTCTAAACTTATATGCCGACTTGGTTTTGTACCGAGTAATTCGAGATAAAATTGTGTGAACAGATGAGAGGAGCCGTGTCGTATATGGTAATAGCTTATGGTGGATTCGACAGTGGCCCGAGTGTCGTGCAGTGGCATGCTTTTGCACGTACATTCACTAGTATATGTGGGCAGTGCCTGCAAAATTGGGTTCGAATAGAATTAGTAGCAAAGAAATAATAAATTTAACGCGATGCCTGTGAGACTCGGCTCCGACTCGAACGTTGCAGAAAAGCTACATGCAGATCGTAAATTTGAAGTGTTAATAAATGGATCTGTTTCTGTGGATTTCAAACCTCTGCGTCGGTGGTCTGTGTCCAGAAAAATAGATGAAGCTTTTTATAGGTAACATCAGAATAATATCGGAGAACTCATGTAGCTTAGGTAAGTGCACATACTACTAAATAAACAATGCATGAAAACTGTATGAATTCAGTTTTAATGAGAAGAAATCACGTTTGGTTTGGCACCACATATGGATGGATTTTACGTGTGATCGAAGAGGGTACAGTCCCTTTCTGACGACATATTTTGCATCAGCATTTGCGGTAACTTGATTTTTTGCACACTTTGTCATTTCTGAAAAGTGAAAGTACTGATCTGCAGATCAAGTAGCAGGGCGTTAATGACTTCCCCTTGTTTCTATAACACATTTTGTAGGTTAGCATACTATGATCTCTTACACAGAAGGACACATAAACTACGATCTATACATTTCTCATGGCAGGATTATATTAAATTACGAGTTTATCTGCTTTATACAATATTCCACCGCTAACTTGTAAGCGGAATAGTAATAAGTATTTCATTCATCACCTTCAAATCGCACCCTGTAGATCTTACACGATTGCACAATAGCTACTCAATTGATGTTGGAGTTGCTGAGAAGAGCTAATACAAAGTCATTAATATAATGTACCAAGTATTAAGTATCACGTATATAAAAATATTCATGTACCCAATGTAGGTAAAGAACATTAAACACTCTTATAATAACTAAAGACTATTCTTATTTCTAGCATAGTTTCTGTGAGCACATTTTCCTCGATACAGGTCTCCGTAAAGAGTGCGAAAATTCACACAACTCCCTCTGGTGCTGCTGATGCTTCGAAAAGGTTCGTTGCTACCGAAACACAGCACACCACAGTTTAATACTCGCGCACTCAGCTGTTTCTAGAAGAGAAGTTTACGGTTCACAATGCAAGCACTTAAAAAAAAATCCACTTAAACGACTGACTTCTAGTTATGTTTGCACTGCTGTGAACCACAGTCTTGGAGCTGGAATGTTGAGTATGAGCACGTTAACAGTAAGGCACTTGGGTCGTGGGCCAACACTGGCAGGTGCGTGCGGCGGTGGCAGGCGGCTGGGCCAGCGTGCCGGTAACTATGGACTGCGTGGAGGGGCGGTGCGCGGCCGGCGGCGTCAGAGCGCGGACACGGGCTCCAGGTTCTCCTGGTAGAGCGAGTTGTTGTTGGGCTCCATGTCTTCCGGCTCTCCGGCGCTGTTGTTGCCGTTGGTGCTCTCGTTTGAGGCACATTCGACGTCGAAGAACCTGGAAGCAGAAGCAATTGTCAAAGTATAAGCTTCTCGAATTACAGCATACTAACTAGTACACTACCGGCCATTAAAATTGCTACACCACGAAGATGACGTGCTACAGACGCGAAATTTAACCAACAGGAAGAAGATGCGGTGATATGCAAATCATTAGCTTCTCAGAGCATTCACACAAGGTTGGCGCCGGTGGTGACACCTACAACGTGCCGACATGAGGAAAGTTTCCAACCGATTTATCATACACAAACAGCAGTTGACCGGCGTTGCCTGGTGAAACGTTGTTGTGATGCCTCGTGTAAGGAGGAGAAATGCGTACCATCACGTTTCCGACTTTGATAAAGGTCGGATTGTAGCCTATCGCGATTGCGGTTTATCGTATCGCGACATTGCTGCTCGCGTTGGTCGAGATCCAATGACTGTTAGCAGAATATGTAATCGGTGGGTTCAGGAGGGTAATACGGAACGCCGTGCTGGATCCCAACGGCCTCGTATCACTAGCAGTCGAGATGACAGACATCTTATCCGCATGAGTGTAACGGATCGTGCAGCCACGTCTCGATCCCGGAGTCAGCAGATGAGGCCGTTTGCAAGACAACAACCATCTGCACGAACAGTTCGACAACGTTTGCAACAGCATGGACTATCAGCTCGGAGACCATGGCTGTGGTTACCCTTGACGCTGCATCAATCACAGGAGCGCCTGCGACTGAGTACTCAACGACGAACCTGGGTGCACGAATGGCAAAACGTCATTTTTTCGGATGAATCCAGGTTCTGTTTACAGCATCATGATGATCGCATCCGTGTTTGGCGACATCGCAGAGAACGCACATTGGAAGCGTGTATTCGTCATCGCCATACTGGCGTATCACCCGGCGTGATGGTATGGGGTGCCATTGGTTACACGTCTCTGTCACCTCTTGTTCGCATTGACGGCACTTTGAACAGTGGACGTTACATTTCAGATGTGTTACGACCCGTGGCTCTACGCTTCATTCGATCCCTGCGAAACCCTACATTTCAGCAGGATAATGCACCACCGCATGTTGCAGGTCCTGTACGGGCCTTTCTGGATACAGAAAATGTTCTACTGCTGCCCTGGCTAGCACATTCTCCAGATCACAATTGAAAACGTGTGGTCAATGGTGGCCGAGCAACTGGCTCGTCACAATACGACAGTCACTACTATTGATGAACTGTGGTATCGTGTTGAAGCTGCATGGGCAGCTGTACCTGTAGACGCCATCCAAGCTCCGTTAGACTCAATGCCCAGGCGTATCAAGGCCGTTATTACGGCCAGAGGTGGTTATTCTGGTTACTGATTTCTCAGGATCTATGCACCCAAATCGCGTGAAAATGTAATCACAATGTCAGTTCTAGTATAATATATTTGTCCAATGAATACCCGTTTATCATCTGCATTTCTTCTTGGTGTAGCAATTTCGATGGCCAGTAGTGTATTTTTTTCACTAAATCACAATATAGTGCCTTTACAAATTAGTTACACAAATGTAACCTTTAACCGTGAAAAGAGTAAATAACTTACAGAGATGTCTGATACAGCAAAATGCGGTACATCTTCAAGTTTAAATCCAAATCTAACGCGCTTAGTTCCCGACGTTCCCGATAGGTGGCATGAGCAAATGAGTTACTCCGAGAGTCATCACGGAGTCATATAACGAACGGTGCAGAGTGTGCGCAGTGTTGTGTATGTTTTCACGAATCCAAATCCGCTCCCACAGTTGAGAGACAATTCAGAGCTAAATATCGTCTGCCACCACCTCAGAGGCAAACTGCTATTAATCGGTACAACCGTTTCACCCAAACTGGCTGTGTATCACATAGGACGCCGGATTAGAATCCGCCAGCAGGCTCTGACGCAGCAGTTGAACAAGTTCGGCAGTCTTACATTCGTAGTTCGTGTAAATCAACAAGACGAGCCACCTTAGAATTAAATATGCCTAACGTTAAAGTGTGCAAGGTATTACAGAAACGCCTGGTATCAAACCCTAAAAACTGGAACTGTTGAAAGCTTAAAGATAAACTGACAAATAAAAAAGAAAGAACAAAAACGAGCTGAGTTTTGTTTAGATATGTTTAACAAAATGCAGAATGAAGATGACTTTTTTAATAAAATTGTATTCATTGACGAAACCACCTACCATACCTATGGTAAAGACAATCGTTTGGATATGAGGTGAGCAGAAACCATGTCACATAATCGAACATGTACGGGACTCTCCTAAGGTAAATCATATTTTTTGTGCTGTTAGCTGTAACAAGATTTACAGTTCTTTATTTTTTGCTCAGTCCAAACTGAACATTTCTAATTAAAACTTGAAGACATACTACATTCAGTGCTGTATCAAACATTTCTGTAAGTTATTTACCTTTTTCACAATTAATGGTAACTTTGTATTACGAATTTATAAATACCCTATATTATATCCCACCATCTGTTTCGGAATGTAGCCAATCAAAGACGTCACGAAAGTCTTAATGGGATCTGATAAGTATTAAATTAACCAGAGTTGAGAGTACCATGACTTCTACATGGATACCCTTTTAAAATATTTATGTGTAATTTCCAGAGATTGTCTTTCTGTTAGCGAAATGCGTCTTAGTCCACTTCTTTCTACCTATGGCCTTTTCCGTGTATCTATTCTGCAACAGATGCTGCTTCTTAGAAGATTTGTCAGACCGTATGCAAGACGTTAATGTGACCATCATTGTTTTGGTGTTTGGAGCCTTTATCATGTTGGCAAGACAACAGATATCAAACAAATTCAGAGACATGCAGCTTCGATATTAACAAGTTGGTATAGCTAATACGTAAGTATAAAATCATTAATATTTGCAGACTTTTCCCTCGACCTCAAAATCTAACGACAAACACGAAAGGAAGCAGATACAGACTTATTACACAAGACTCAAAGCACCCACATTCTCAAAAAAATGGCAGCCATCAGACATGTGGTATACAGATTGTGCAGAACACCTCTAAGTAAAAGAGCTAAATATGATCATCAAAATAGCACGAAACAATAGATACAACTGCAAGAAAGGATAAAAACTACACATCATTAAAAGCAAAACACAAAAAGAAGTCAGGAAAATTACAAACAATCCAGATACACAAACACATAATGCACACTCACATCAGAAAGCACATCCCTCAACACAAACATAAAATCATCAAGATAACACACTACAACCAACTTATACACAAGATTAGTAACATCTTCAAAAACTCAAAATTAACATACTTTTCAAGACAAATAGAACAAGACAAGAGAAATTAGGAACTGTGACAGAACAGGGAGATAAATAAAAATTTTCAGGAATATGTGAACTAACATGTAATAGCTGCAACTCTAAATACATTGGGATGATTGTAAGAACTTTTAATATCGGGTACAAATAACGTACAAGGTTGTTGAAAAGTGAATGGACTCACTTCGTATATTAAGAAAATCTAATAAAAGAAAACCATCAGCGCTACAACTGGATAAAAATAGACGTGGTAGTCTTGCCATAACAGTGAAACGAAGGGGCTGCTCTACAGGAAGAATACTTCATACAGAAGGCAATAAATAAAAATGAAAATACTTTGACTGACCAAAAGAGCGATAATAGAAGAAGAGTATTCAATTTATTCACAATTTACCATAAGAATGTGGTACTCATACATACACACACACTCACACACGGTGCCCCAGACTCTCTCCCCATAGCCACTCCAACACCCCACTCTGCTCTCATCCTCTACAGCTCCCAGATTCCTTAGTCAGCCCTACAGTAAATGAGCAAGAATATGTGCAGTGTGCTGCAGTGCAGGTTATGTACAGAGAAATTTTGAAATGTGACATTGCAATAGAAAGAATCTCGTATTATCTACATCTAGTACTCGCAATAAGACATAGACACAAGAGAAAAATATAAAATGAATGTAAGTGAAAAAAAAACAACTATGTAGTTATAAATAGAAATAGTTAGGTTTAAGTGAACTGCTAAGAATTACTACGTATCTATTGTCAAAATGTGTTTATTTGCATTATAGAACACTGGAGGTAACTAGCATGAATAGGCGAAAGATGTTTGATACACATAATTAAAACATTTAGTTGCAATAGACAAATGTTTTCTAATCTGTACAATAAAGCATAATTTATATGTAAGAGTAACAGAAATGCTTAAAGAACTGCAATGCGAATCCTTGGAAGACAGTTCAGTGAAGACCTGCTGGATGAATTTAGAGAATCTATATTCGAAGAAGATTGTACGAACATTATACTACCACTGTTGTACCGTATATCTGGTGTAGTGTATAATGAAAATAATATAAAAAGATTAGGGCGTGTACAGACACATATAGACAATCATTTTTCCTCCATCACTACGCAAATGGAATATAACGGAAAATCGATGACATCTGTACAATCCTCCATGCACACTGTATAGCGACTTGTAAAGTATTTATGTAGATGTGTATGAAGACATGGATGTTGACAGCAGCTGTCTGAACGTGCTGGAAAAAGATTCTCATAGTTAGATTTTCTGCTTAACTACAACATTGGGGATGGGGTGGGGGGGGGGGGGGTGGGGGGGAGGGACCGGCACAAAACGTCAATACAGCGCAAAATCATGATTCTATGCCAACATGAATTTATAATAGCAGATGTTCTAATTTTTGGGGACGGAATCTGATCTGTTTCAGAACTAGATCAATCAACGGTGGCAGGTTTGCTGTGTCGTTTCCAAATAAACATGTGTATTTCATACAACCAACTGTCACAAAAAATGCAGACACCTCTTGAATAAAGTGGGGGAGTTGGCTCAAGCAGCGGCTGTCCAAAGTGTTCCGAGAGTGATTTTATTCCTGATATATCAACGAAGTCTGTCCAGTAACTATTGTTCCAGCATGAACTAACAACATTAAATAATAGATGTGCCAAGTTTCAAACAATTCCGACACGTGGCATTGCCGTAGTGAACTATCAAAATGTTGTCTACGGAAGACACACGTTGCGAGCAACGTGCTGCAATTGTATTCACAGGTGACGAGACTTGGTGTTATCAATACGACAAAGTGCAGAACGGATTTCTGATGGTTTACCAAAACTGAGCAGGTGAAGACAATGTTCATCGCCTTTTTTTTTTTTTACGCTCACGGCGCTATCGCAACTTCTTTAGTCTTGGCGACCTATCAGAGACTCATACTGCACTTTGTGGTATTGATAATAGAAAGTCTCCGTACCTGTGAGTTCAGTTACAGCACGTTGCTTGTAACGAGTGTCTTCTGTAGACTCCATTTTGATGGTTCACTATGGCTCTGCCATCCGTCGGAACTGTTTAAAACTACACACAACTGTTGTTTACAGTTGTTAGTGCAAGCTGTCTTCATAGTTACTGCGCTGACGTCGCTTATGCGCCAGGAATACAATTAGTCCCGTAATCTTTTAGACGAACGTTGTACATGCCATTAACGATGATAAAAATGAAAAATGTACTATCAAAGTAATTCTTCAGAATAAACTTATACTAACACTTGCTATGGTACCTTCATCTCACTCTAAATGTACACCTACATATTTACATATAGTATATAAAATGGTACATTGTCTACCAGAGTATATATTGCCACTCACTGTATAGATACATGTACTCCAAATATTTAAAACTACTTTTCTCAAGAGTATGTTGTAGTCACATGTTCAGAAAGATAATACACAATTTGAAGGAGTACAGATATCTGTTTTGAAAGCAGAGAGAAAATGACACTTGATGGATAGTAAAATACTTATCAATTTCTAGCAGAACATACACAGTAAATGTGCCTTCACAATTTTAACATAAGAAACTTGCCACGAATTTTTATTACTATTCGAAGGAACAAAACAATGAGAGACTACTGCACAATTCTTAAATTATGTGAAGGAAGCAATAATTCTGGTTATGTGGGGATCATTGAGAGCTGATGAATTATCTTTTAAAAGAGGAGACATATTTAAATATTTGGGAAGCGCCTTTGGCGAACAGAATAGAATGGGAACTTAGATTAAGGCAATGATCACAGCGGCAAATAGGGCATGTTTTGGATTACAGGATGTGCTATGCAGAAGCGACGTTTTGAAAAGTTTTAAAAACCCACCACATCAGATTGTAATTCTCCTAGTAGTTCGGTATGGGTCTGAAACATCTACATCAAGGAAAGCAGACGAACAAAAACCGCTAGTCTTCAAGAGAAAGATATTAAGGAAAATACTTGGCCCCTAACATGGACCCCCAGTCACAGGACTGGAGGGGAACAATAAAACCAGGAACTTGGTTCAAATGGCTCTGAGCACTATGGGACTTAAATTCTGAGGTCATCAGTCCCCTAGAACTTAGAGCTACTTAAACCTAACTAAGGACATCACTCACATCCATGCCCGAGGCAGGAGGCGGTCGCGCGGTTCCAGACTGTAGCGCCTAGAACCGCACGGCCATCCCGGCCAGCAAAACCAGGAACTGGCAGAGCTGTACTTACAAGCTGATATGAGCCAAAGGATGAAGGAAAGTAGATTTCTGTGGATGGGACACTTAATTAGGATGGAAGAGGAAAGACCACCGTGTGTAGCATTCTTAGGATCCGTGGAGGACAGAAAGTGCCGAAGACGGGCACAGACAAGATGCAAGGATGGTATCAACAAGGATACGGACGCGATGGGCCTAGTAGAATGGGCCACGAAAGCAAGGAGCAGAAATGATCGGTAAAGGAATGCAGAGAGAGCATACATATGGTCTCCAAGACAAAGGCGAAAGTTAGGAAGGAGAAGAAGATGTGGGGATCATCTGGTTAATTGTATTGTGTCAGTCTGATACCTCTCTGCTTCATTTACAGTTGCAGCTAATGACATAATCAGAGATATGTAAATGAACCTTGATAACGTACAGATCGACCGGAAACTTTTGACGAACTACAGTATGGCAGGCGATGATAACGGCATAAACCTGTAGGTACGAGCAAGTTCTGCGCTCAAAGACTGGGATTCTCCAAAATGGTGGTAGAGAGGCCACAGACAATTTATATGATTCGGGGAACTATTAATGCCTTTGAGTAATACTGCACGTAAACATGAAGGAAGCATTGTCGATATATTGCACGACAATTAACGCCCACACGTAGCGTGCACGGTGCAGTGAAAGACGCATTCAGCTGGGAGATGCAGAGGGTAAGGAGCATGTTAGTTCTTTTAGAACTTCGTAATGTTTGCTGAGGCTACTAGCTTTGAACTGCTCGCTAGATAGATCATATATATCTAGAATAATTAGTTTCTTCAATTGAGTTTGTAATAAGTAGATAGAGATTACTGAGCTATGAGTAAATAAATTTAACCAGCAATAGTTAAACTACGTGCAGGTTCTCTGATCATATATTGTTGTTTGAAAAATACAACAATAAGTTAAGTTAACTTTAGAATGATCAAACTTTATCGATGCATTCATAAGGTAGATACTCAGGAGGAAGAAGATCTAGAGAAGGAACAGGGAGTGGCCGATCTTTGAGATCCGCCACAAGCATTTTGTCTAGTGGGAGAGACTGAATTTCGTGTAAAATTCAGTTTTATTAGAACAATGGTTATAGAAAGCAACACTTGTCGTCAAGTTCCTAATATTGCAGAAGTCCAATAAATACTTTTCATTCTAAATATTAGAGCAGGTATTTGGCCGTAACTTTGTCATCTAATGCTGGCACATGGTGATTTACTGGATTTGAGTTTGATTCTACTTACGTGTAAGGTTTCTCCTCGCCCCGCATCTCGCAGATGACGTTAGTTAACGCCATTATGTAGTTTTTGGCTAAGGTCAGCGTTTCAATCTTCGATAATTTCCTCTCCATCTTTACGTGTGGTATGACTTCCCGTAATTGCTGAAAACAGTGTTACAGGATTAGTTTCCAAAGTAGCTGCAAAAAGCAGTGGTATCACAACACTATTAGATTAATTAGCAAACTCAACAATATTTAAAGAAGAATCATATACTAAAATGAAAATTAAAGAAAAAGTTAATTATAATCAGATATTTTTCGTAAGAGGACGCGGAGATTAGTCTTTAATGTCCCGTCGACAACGGGGTAATTAAATGGTTCAAATGGCTCTGAGCACTATGTATGGGACTTAACATCTGAGGTCATCAGTCCCCTAGAACTTAGAACTACTTAAACCTAACTAACCCAAGGACGTCACACACATCCATGCCCGAGGCAGGATTCGAACCTGCGACCGTAACGGTCACGCGGTTCCAGACTGTAGCGCCTAGAACCGCGCGGCCACCCCGGCCGGCCAGTGGTAATTAGAGACAGAACACAAACTCGCATTAGGGAGGTGTGGGGTAGGTAATCGGTCGCGCCATTTCAAAGGAACCATTCCTGCATTTGCCTGAAACGCTTTATGGAATATCACGGGAGATCTACATCTGGATGGCCGGACGCGGGTTTGAACCGTCGTCCTCCCGAATATGAGTCCAGTGCACTAACCACAGAGCCAACTCGCTCAGTTACAGCACTATTACCATAAATGCAGCAGCGTTGCGGAAGCTGAGGCGTTAATGCTAAAACGTGTTGAAGACGATAGCGAACTTGGTCGACGCAGGAAGTACAACGATGGATTGTATACTGGCGTACAGAGGCGAGTTTAAATCAGGGTCATACGTTTCTCCATTCGGTAAATGCAGCAGACCACCGACTGCACACATTTCGTATCTATCGCAACTACGCTTCCGCCCGTTGTCGATAACATTAGAAGTGAATACAGTGGTAAACCTCATAATCAGTTGTTGGGTGGAAAGTATCCTTTGGATTCAGTCTCCCAAATTACAAAAAAAAAAGTCTTGTTTGTACTGACCAAGAACAGTATATCTTCCCGTTGGTGAAGTTGCCTGCCTGCCTCAACGATACAGATAGACGCACCGCAGGTGCAACCACAACGGAGTGGTTATCTGTTGAGAGGCCAGACAAACGTGTGGTTCCTGAAGAGGTACAGCAGTCTTTTCAATAGTCGCAGGGGCAACATACTGGGTGATTGACTGATCTGGTCTTGTAACATCACACAAAATAGCCTTGCTGTGTTGGTACTGCGAACGGTTGAAAGCAAGGGGAAACTACAGCCATAATTTTTTCCATGGGCATAGAGCTGTACGGTATTGTTAAATGATGATGGTATCCTCTTGGGCAAAGTATTCCGGAGATAAATTAGTCCCCCATTCGTATCTCCGGGCGTGGACAACTCAGGAGGATGTCGTCATCTGGAGAAACATAACTGGCGTTCCACGGATCAGAGCATGGAATGTTAGAAAACGTAATCGGGTAGGCAGATTAGAAAATTGAAAAATAGAAGTGGATAGATTGAATTTAGATGTAGTGGGAATTAGTGAACTTCGGTGGCAGGAGGAGCAGGACTTGCATGGAGTTTAGCCATATATGAAAGTGGTACATGGACGATAAACAGTTTATACAATAAGAGAGTAGAAGCTTTTGAAATCTGGAGCTACAGAGAAATGCTGAAGGTTCGCGTAAGTAAAAGAGGAAATACTGAACAGAATTGTGGAGAAAAGAAATTTGTAGCACAACTTGACTAAAACAAGGGAGCCGGCCGCGGTGGTCTCGCGGTTCTAGGCGCGCAGTCCGGAACCGTGCGACTGCTACGGTCGCAGGTTCGAATCCTGCCTCGGGCATGGATGTGTGTGATGTCCTTAGGTTAGTTAGGTTTAAGTACTTCTAAGTTCTAGGGGACTGATGACCACAGCAGTTGAGTCCCATAGTGCTCAGAGCACCCCCCCCCCCCCCCCCCCTGGGACATCAAGGTATAATGAAACATCATCTTCTAACATTATCTTTTTTTATAGAGATAACCGACACCATGCATACTATCGATTGTTTCATAGGTTAAAATTATCTCAGGTGTTTCATTAAAAGTGGATAGGTGGCTTGCGGAGTATGGATGTAAATGAAAAGAATTCATATGAATTTGTATACCGTGTATCATATTTCAGGCTAAAATGTATAAAAAAGAAATTAATGTGTTACAATCGATATGTACTAACAGTTAAAATTACTCTTCTTTTATAAAAATATTTGAAATTACGAGATTTCTGGTATACTTGAAATTCATATTATTAATTGTACAATCTAACTCTAATTATTAAATTTATTTCTGATTTATAAAATAATGATATAACTTGGTGAAGAATCTTCTTTGGTAAAAAAAGTTTGTAAACTCTTTTGCTTTGTAAACTCTTTGGAATAAAAATTCAAGAATAATACAGGCGCATCTTCATCAGTTATTTAGTCATCAAGAACCTACAAAATCGAAATTTCAGCTGCAAGAATGTACCCCTAGATAAGACTTTGAGCCAACAACAACAACAACAACAACAACAACGGGATTATGAAGATAACTAAAAAGTTATTCTTTTGTATATATTACCCCTCTCGAAGCTTTCAAAATTTGTGCAAAGGCAGAGAATTTTAATAGTGATGTGTGGGACGGTAAGATTACAAAGGTACCACCAGTTAAGTATTGGAGGGAAGTGTGGGGGGAAAATCGTACAGGGAGACCAAGAACTGAATACAGTAAAGAGATACGGAAGGAAGGTTGCAGTAGTTTCCAGAGACGAATAACTTTGCACAGGATTGAATAGCAAAGAGGGCTGCAGACCTCAGCAACAACAACAACACTGAATGGAAGCTAGTCGTCTACTAAATTAGAATGTAATAATTTAGTTTCGGTTACCCAGATTAAGTTCCAGAAGGAATCTTTCCCTCTACAGCGGAATGTGCGCTCTTTTGAAACTTACTGACAGATTAAAACTGTGTGTCGGGCCGGGACGCGAACCAAGCAGTTCATCGTGTCCGGATAACTCAGTTGATAAGAAAATTCTCACTGATGGGCAGGATTAGGGGTATGTGTCAAGCCGGCACACAATTTTAATTTGTCAGGAAGATTCGTGTGTGTGTGTGTGAGTGTGTGTGTGTGTTGTTAATGAAGACAGGAGAAAAGGGGAAGTATGAATCTAGTGTCAACAAAAAGGATACTATTTTGAATATAATAAATGGAGTCTCAGAGCTTAACGTTTTCATTGGCTGAGAATCGTCATCAACCATGTCGTATGTGGTCAGTCTATGAGAGAGTACAGAGAAATTTACACTTTAATACAGGACAGTCGTGAACAGTCCGATGTTTACTTGCGTCATCATTTACGCAGGGTGGCCACTGCATGGGCGATGACTTCATTTCTTGGTCCGGAACCTGTCTTAACAGTCACTAAGCCGATGGTAAATCCGAACTACGTGGCTGGATCACGAGGTAGTATGTAGTAAATTGGAAACAGAAAACCAAAACGTAGGAAGCTTGGGCCTGAATAGAAAAGACAGATTAAAGTTATGATAGATCTAATGACTTACCATGGAAACTTCAGGAAAAGCATGCACACAATGGGTATAGAGAAAGAAGCCCCTAAATGCAGACTATGTAGTGCGGGAGACGAAACTGCGTCACATTTAATCTTCCAGTGTGAAGGACTGGATGCCCAAAAGGCACAAAATATTTGGGTCATTAATTCCTGAAGAGACTGTGTCTAAGAAAAAAACCTAGTGAAGGGTCTCGTACTACTCTACTACCTACTGGCTGGGAGATAGCGCACAATAGAATAAATTTAGATGTGGGCAGCAAGGGACCAGGAGACCGTCGTTTTGTATCCCTGGTTAAATCAGCCAACCAATCTACCCTTCCCTACCTGGTAAAATATTTCCGACTGAAGTTATATTCTCCATCACGTCTCTGACCAGCTGCCTCTGGAGCTCACTGACAAATTAAAACGGTGTGAAAAGTGGGCAGTTTGTGTGTGTGTGCTCTTTTATTTTGATTACCAGACTTTTTGACCATTGTACTTATTTAAATATTATAGTTAACGTCAATGAAATTTGCATTTTAATTTATTTAATAACTTGCGAAAGGCGGCTCTGTAAGTTGGAAAGATGAACTCAAAGGTAAATAAAACTTCAAAAACAAGCAATGGGCTTGGTCGAAAAACAATTTTAATCTGCCATGAAGTTTCATAATAGCGCATTCTGTACTGCGGAATTAAAGGATTTCAGTATGGCCACATGTAGTTGGAACGCCATGGCAGTATACTGCCACATGCCGAATGGTAGAGCGGTTTTCAGGACATTATTTTGAAGACGTTTTATGAAATGCCTCGTCGCGTTACTGTCTACACACCCTCTCCCATCGAACCCAGATTCAACGTTACTTCACTTTTGTGACGTCCCTGTGATCAATTAGACCGGACCTGGTTGATAAGCAAGTCATTCCTTGTGCGGGAAGCGAATTGCAACTCGATTAAGAACATGTATTCTTACTCACTCATTGCCTCATGGCAGTTAAGTCTTTAAACGACTTGCCTACAAGCCACATTGCTCAGCCACTCACCTCGAATGCATCGTTGAGCGAGTGCATGCGCATGCGCTCTCGCTCGTTGCTTTCGAGCCTGCGCAGGTTACGTTCCCTGGCAGAAATGCCCGACTTGCGCCGCCGGCCGCCACCTGCGCCGCCCCCGCCGCCGCCGCCACCACCGCCGCCCCCGCCGCCTCCGCTGCTGCCGAGGCTGCCCTTGCGACGGGGCCGAGGTGTCTGCTTGCGGGACGAGGGGCCCCCTTCCGATCCGGAGCTGTCCCACGAATCTGCGGAAAAATTTGCACTTCAGTTTGCAACTTTTAAGCCATGTTATGAAAAGTACAGGTTGCATATAAACTCATACGCTTAATAAGTACTATCTCAAACTGATGAAAATCATTAACAAGTTACTGAGCCAACTGTTCCGTTCTCACAGCCACATCCGTGTAGGGGAATTTCGTGTAAGATGTCGAAGAGGATGAGATGACGAATTTGATAATTCACGAACATGACGTTAGGTGGACGGACAGTGTTTACATCATCACGAAGCTTTAGCGACTAGCCGTATGTGTCAGGACCAAACATTTCATCCCGCAATCTGTATATTTTTTCGTAAGCAAAAGTGTTGAAGCCCATTGTATGTGAGTTTTTGACGTACTTCGCAAGGGATAACGTATAACAGTAAGTATTTTAGTGTGATATTCGTAAAGAACGTTCAAAACACTCCCACGTTTCCACGGTTGTTTCGACTACGCTGCAGAAGACGTAAAAGTTTTCTAGTTACGGTACCGCTTCGTAATGTAACAAACTGTAGTGGAGAAACCAGCGTTTCGACCATGGTTACAGTGCCCTTTCTCTGTGTCTATTTGCCAACGTTGGGTTCTCCATTACAGTCGGTTTTTTTATTACATTATGACGCGGCGACCATACTCAGAAAACTTTTATGTCAACTGACTCTGACCGGGAAAGCGTACGCAGTTATACGCTGCAGAAGTATCTCTGAAGTGCCCTGTGACACCCTCCATAGAGTCTTGATCTCTCCCCATGAGATTTCCATATTTTTGGAGCCCTGAAAAAGACATTTGGGGCCGTTGTTTTGCTTTGGACGAAGGGGTGCAAAATGGGTACCATCATGGTAACGCAGGAAAACGCAAACATGTTTCCATGAAGGCATTGACCGTCTTGTCTCACAGGGAGGTAAATGTATTAGCAGCAATGGCGGTTACTTTTGAAATTATAAAGAGTTTATTTACTTTCCTCCATCTATCTCATTTTCATTTGCTTATCCCTTGTAGCCTCTTGTTTAAGTAAATCTTTGCCTTAGTTAGTCATGTTAGCTGACCTTGTTCGTCATCTTATCTGAATTTTTTTTTCTAACAAGGCATTTTAGTACATAACATTAAAATAATATATTTTGCTTCAAGTTACACAGTTGTAAGAAGTCTGTGTCATATGATCCTTCCAGTCCCCAACAACAGGTTTAAAGGTTATATTCGCAATTTCACCCGACTTTTCCTGCATATAAATCAGATGATGATCGGGGTTTCCGAGGGATTCAACAGCATGGTTATTAGTCTCTCACCTAAATCGGTACTACACAAGCGCACAACACGAGGCAGCGGATATGTATCGATATCGTTTGACCTCCTTTGAATTACATTCCGCAGGAGTCCGCGGGAAGAATCCCTATTGGTGCGCGTTTATGTAAGCCCGACTAAATATCCCTGTCATGATGAATATCAATGAGATACATGTGAGAGAAACCAATATATTTACATCCGTGGAATGTAAGATCTTGGAACTTTAACCCTGCTCGTGAATTTTCTTTTATTCAAGTCTTCAAGACTCCATACTGGCGAACAGTACTCAAGAACCGCTCTGGCGAGTGTTTTACAAGAATGACCACTTAAGGGAATATCAAAAACCTGTAAAAATGAAGGGCCATAAAATCGTGAAAGAAACAAATGATATCGAATTTTTAACGTTAGAAAATGCGTGAATTTTGAGTAATCCTCATAAAGCTAGTCGTCAGGTTCGATAAAATTAATATAATTAAACACAGAACGGCTCTTAAGATAACAAGAACATTTGCAGAGTATCTATTACGGTTATGATATCATGATGTGTGTAATTACTAGTCTCTTTCACTCTCTTCAGCAGTGTGTTATTACAGTTTAATAATTAAGGTTGTGTTCCATATATGTGCGGAAGGTTCGTGTAAAGAACAGAATAATTCCTCCTGCAGAGGCTGCACAAACTAAATTACATTGCAACAAAAGTAAAGGACAAGGCATTTCACCGAAGTTCCTCGGCTGCTAACGAACTGCTTTCTTCCGTGCCGCAGCACTGACCGACCGACACAGAAACTGATTAGCGTGTGTACAGAGTGTGCGTGATAAATTCTCGGACCTTTGCCAGTGAGCACCAACATGCGTCCGTCCCTTCTTGTGACCTAGCCACAAGATCGGCGAGTGCGTGCTACACAAAGTAAACAGCCATTTCTCAGTCACCACTTTACCTCCGATGCCAACATAAAAACCAGAGGCGTTAAGTCATTTTATTGTTGGAAAGGAACAATCTTCTGTTGACACATATGACTTGTATGGAAAATGGATGGTACGTGACTCGCACGCCATTCAAGTGTGGACATAATAGTAGCTGGCGATACTTCAGAGACAGAATGATGTAATCGCTACACAAGCTATGCACATTTTTTTCACTGTATCCGTTTTCGACCATTCGCAAGGAAGCAGAGCGCACATTTGTGGATGAAGGAAGGAGATTGGAGTTTAACGTCGCATCGACGATGAGGCCTTTAGAGATGGATCACAAGCTCAGATTGGAAAAGGATGGTACGGAAAATCGACAGTGTCATTTCAGAGGAAACATCCTGGAATTCACCTACAACTATTCAGGGAAGAAATCGCAGATGACCTACATCTGGATGACCTGAGCAGGATTCGAGACGCCGTCCTTCCCATCGCGAGTCCAGTGACTGGTATGACCATTTGGCCACCTTTACAGCTGACGAGCTATGCTCACGAAACTGTAAAGCCAGTCCCAAGATTCGTGAACACTGACACTCTTTCTGTTGGAAAGGTGTTTTCTACGGTGTTTCGCAACAGTATTTGCATTTTCATTTCTTGTTAAAGTCTCTTCCCACAATGGCGACAAACAATTATCGTAGTCCATTGGCATCGCCGGCACCATTATGTATGGTGAAAGGTAACAGTACTGATATGTAGTGTTGCGCTATTAATACTCGAAAGTTCATGCAAACGAAAAGAAAGGCGTCGTCGTCGTAGGTGGACGAAAATATATCACAGAAGAACTGATGGGAATAACCTGCAACGGGAGCGGAATATGAAACACGGCTCTGGTGCCCGTAACTTCACTCGGAGATCATCCATCCGACGATTTTGACATTCTGGAAGATGTGGTAGCAAATTTGTTTTAAAAAAAGTTACAACTTTCACGAAAGCAGTTACAGTCAACCAAAGACGCATTTATTCTTGATTTTTTGGCTACGGGAGATTTATTTCAGAGCCTTGCGTATTTATTTCGCATTTTGAAGCAGGCTATATCTCAAATAATACCTGGAGTTTGTTGGTCACTAGTGGAAATCTTGAAGGATTATGAAAAGGTAACTAAATCAAAAATATAGTTAAATACGTATTTTACCGATTTTTCATTCATTTTATTTCAAGAACTGAACATACATAATCAAAAAGCACGACTTTACTTGGTCTGTGTCTTCAGTATATCTGTTGCTTACGAATTTAACAGGGGAATCAACACTAATTGTTGATGCCGTTGACACAACCACACGTTGACGATTCCGTACTCTTGTAGAAGTCTAATTTTGCTTGAAGCGAGAGGTGGGTCACTTTTAGTTTCCTCATTGCCCCTGCATTTGTGCATTTTCCTTCGCATGCATGCCGCACACTGACCACAGAGTATGGATTCATCAATACCTTGTCTTCCTTCTTTTGCAAAATTTTCTTGAGCAGTTAGGAACTGACACGGTAGTTATCTTGCTTCCCATCCATTCGCCTAATTTTTTTCTGTGAAAGATACGGTGTAGTAGAAGGGCCAGAAATTTTCCCTTCCCACACACTCCTCTCATTGTCAAATCTTCAAAACATGAAATCAGACTGCTTTCTTTCAGATGCCGGTAACTGAAAACGACTGGTGTGAAGAAGGATGTGTGTTCTCACAGGTGATTTACTTCCCCGATGGTGTGGGAGCTGTTGATGGAAAGCATATAGTCTTGCAGTGCTCTGTCGTTAGTCTGAGCAAATTTTACAATTACAAACGGGCGATTACGATTGTGCTGATCGCTGTCGTTGATGGCTGCTACAAAGTTTTTACCCAAATATTGGCTGCCGAGGAAGAATTTCAGATGGAGGTGCTTTGAAGAACAGAACCATAAGTGAATTAATTTAAAGAAAGTGAACTTGTCACAAGCTGATTGCTTACCTGGAGAACAAAGGCTCCACCATGTGCTTTCGTGGCAGACGACAGGGTTTACATTTCAGAAAAAAACTATGTGAAACCGTACTACGGATGTCACGGTTCAGGTTCAAAAGGAAGAATTTTTAATCTTCGATTGTTTAGGGCGATATTGGTTGTAGAGAACACATTCGGTACAATGGCTTCGGTTTTTCGTTTCTTCCGAATACCTATATTTTTTGCAACTTGAGAAAACATGAACTGTCATCATTACAGCTGTTTGTCTCCATAATCCTGAATCAAGGTGTTATCAATGGCTGTTTTTGAGCAAACTTTTCTGGGAAGTTTATGTACAAAGGTTTCTTACATATTGTTATTGCTTGCCACATGTTTTACGAGACAATTTAACGGAATAAAAAATTAGTTGTGATTCATGTTCCATTTAGTAGCCATTGAATTCGTAATTCATTGTTTTGGAGGGTATAATTAATTTACGTTAGACCACAGGAACAATATACATATTTCCACATTAGAAGACGACCTGGTCCCCGCCCCCGCCCCCACCCCTATCCCCAACGCTCCCTTCCAGATTTTGAGGAAATTATTCGGACCGAAGATGGATTTACACAAAACTCAGCTGACCCATGTTCCATCACGCGATATTTCCATTGAAAGGAAAAGATGTCTGAAATTTTACGATCATGTGACATGAACGGATGACTGACAATTAGCCAATAAATTCGGCCACCTCATAAGTGATAACCGAAAGACCAAACGATTACATAACACCTAAAAGGGTATGACGGAAAAGTCTGTTGACCCACCGGCAGCTGCTCAGACTGCTTACAGACATAAGGTAGACTCATTTGTTCACGAGCAAACAACTGACAGAAGGGAGTTCTGGACAGGTAACGAGATCCACGCAAAGAACAAACAGCGATGATAAAAGGAAGAAATACACAAAAAAAATTAAAATACCTAAGGGCGTTGCACAAGGACGCAATCTGTCCCCATTTCTATTCAACATCTGCACAGAATATGGCAACACACGAGTGCAAATAACGCTGTACAGGTATCAGAATAAATGGAGAAAGAATAGATTTGCGGATGACATAGCGGTGATAGCTCCAGATGAAACAAATCTCCAAAGAGTGTTACAAGTTATGGACACAGTACTAATGGATACGTACAAAATGGGAGTTGAACGATAAAAGGTAGAAATAGTCGCGTGCTATAAGAAACCAGAAGACACGAGTGTTAAAATTAGAGGACTTAAAAAAACAATAAAAGCAAAGAAGGCATAAAGCAAGGAATTAAAGAAGGAAAGCAATGTCTATGAATGAAAGAAAAAAGTGAGAATTGAAGGGAAGAAACAGGTGGTACGAGCTGCTTTTGGAGGATAGGATGATACGGCTGTAGGTAACAATGAGACGAAATCTCTTGAAGCGTTCGAGATATGGTGCTGGAGACGCCTGTTAAAAGTAAAGTGAACAGATAAAATCATAAACTAGGAAATTCTGCAAATAATTGGGGAAGACAGGTCGTTTAGGAGAACAACAGCGAAGTGGACACTAGTGGATTGATCACCTAATACAACACAACCAGTTCCTCCAAAATCATCTGGAAGGAACATTATAAGAGAAGATAACCCGAGATAGAGCGCGACTGACGTCTTGAAAGCAAGCTGTACGTAATGCAGTCCGCCTCCGTAGCTGAGTTGTCAGCGTAGATGGCTGCCATGCGGAGAACCCGAGTTCGATTCCTGCCACTGCCAAGGATTATTTTCTTGGTCGAAGGACAGCTACGGGGTGTCTGCAGCCTCGTGATGTCAGCTGATGAGCTACATGACCGAGTAGTAGCGGCTGTACGGTCTGGAAAGTTTACGAAACGACCGGGAGAGCGAAGTGCTGACAATATGGCGCCTCCACACCGCATCCACATGACATCACAAGGCGGAGGATAACACGGTGGCCAGACAGTAAGTAGACATCTCTTGGGCCTTCACGATCTGGCGAGCTTCTCGTATATGTAAAGCAGAAGTTTCCGATTATTCTGAAATGACGAAATTAGATTCTAATAGATCAAAGTGGAGAGCTGTCAACTATTCGAAAGACGGAAGAAGGAGGAGCTATCCGATGCTTGTAGGTGCTGTTTTGGGGTTCAAACGATATAACAATAACAGATCAGTTGTCCTTGGGCAGAGTGGTGGCGCGAGTCTTACCTTGGCGCATCTTGCCGCGCTTGCCGCCGGACTCCATGGAGGCGTCGTCCACCTCCAGCTCGACGTCCAGCTCCAGCTCCTCATCGTCGTCCGGCCAGACGGCGCCGCCCACGTCGACGCCGACGCTGTCGCAGTCCGCCGCGTCGTCCGGCGAACAGGCGAACACCTCCCCTGACCGCATGCTGCTGTGGGCCGGAGAAAAGCGACCGTCAGTCTCTGGCGTCTAGGACGATTCATCACGCTAAACTTAGACAGTGTTCAGCCACATCGGCAAGAGAGCAGACAGATTATACTGTTGCAAGTCCAGCTGATGTTACTGACGGAGTGTTATTCATAAGTACTTCCATGTTTCCAGAAGACAACTGCACGCTAGCTACAAGACATACAGGCAACAGACACACATCAGTGGATGGAACATCTCTCCATGTTTTTAACTCACATTACAGGTGCTCAGTGTAGTAGTCAATGATGTGGCAAATAGAAATCGTGCATGCTATTCACTGAACTCGAAACTGCAGAGATGCTCTATCCACTGCATGTACCCTCATTCTGTATGTCTAGCAGTTTTTGCTCAGTGGTCTTCTGAAACACCGGAAGTGCTTACCCTTTATATAGTAATCGTAATATTTTCAGCCTCATTATTTGGAATATGACAATAAATCTGCACACTGCAATAAAATATGGGGTGTCTAATGCATTGTGAATGGAAATCCACAAGACAACTGCACGCTAGCTACAAGACATACAGGAAACAGACACACATCAGTGGATGGAACATCTCCCTATGTTTTTAACACTCATTGCAGGTGCTCAGTATAGGAACTGTCAATGATGTGGCAAATAGAAATCGTGCATGCTATTCACTGAATAACACACTGCACAATTACGGCACCCCATTTGTATATACACATTCACTTTCAAACATTTCTTTGAAATGCACATATGCAGACTGAAGCGACAAATGGAAATTTATACCAACACTGGGATTCGAACTGTGATCTCCTGCTCTCTAGGCACATGCACTAACCACTACGCCACTCTGGGCTGAGGCGTGAATGGGAATTTGGATAGAAAAGGGTGTCGTGCTGGGGCAGTCCGTGCCATTCTGCAAAGCCACTGAGCCAGGGTGGCGTAGTGATTAGTGCGTCTGCCTAGAGAGCAGGAAACCCAGGTTCAAATCCTGGCTGTCGTACGCCACAGAGCACTGCGTTCATAGGAAACATGGTCTGTCTACCTAGCAGCTAGCTGCATCTTCTCCACTGACGATTGTGACAATCAGTCGCGTTCAGTGAATAACAAACAACATTGCAAGATGACATGCCGACGTTCCGTCACTGTGCAGTATGTGTATTGTCATTTCTTTCTATTTTAATTGGCGTTTGGAGAGACATCTTGTGGCAATGACTGGAACTACGAGCTGGTCAGCTACAGGTGATTCGCCGCAACTTCAAAGAGCAGTGAAGCTTGACCAGAATCTGTACATACCTATCACTACTTATCCATACGTATAATGAAGTGCCCCCATCATATTTCTCTGTCTGTGCGTGAAGCCCAATCTCGGGAAATACTGTAGAGATTTTGATGCGGTTTTCACTAATAGACCGACTGATCCATTAGAGAGCTTTGTGTATAAAATTTATAACCGATACGCCAGACAAGTCATTCAGCCGTAGATATTTAGTGTGAAGCCAGGACGGGTGACTTCCTATACAAAATTAAAGAAAACGTCTGTGATATGCACCCATACTAGTGTCAACCTGTACTAATGGTGTTAGTGACATTAATTTTATAGCTATGACAAAAAGTAGTTCAAATGGCTGTAAGGACTATGGGACTTAACATCTGAGGTCATCAGTCCCCTAGACGTAGAACTACTTAAACCTAACTAACCTAACGACATCACACACATCCATGCCCGAGGCAAGATTCGAACCTGCGACCGTAGCGGTCGCGCAGTGCCAGACTGAAGCGCCTAGAACCGCTCGGTCACTCCGGCCGGCTATAGCTATGATACCTGCACTCATAAGCACAATGACGGCGCCCCATTTGTATACACACATTCACTTTCAAAAATTTCTTTGAAATGCACATATGCACACTGAAGCGACAAATGGAAATTTATACCAACACTGGGATTCGAACTGTGATCTCCTGCTCTCTAGGCACATGCACTAACCACTACGCCACTCTGGGCTGAGGCGTGAATGGGAATTTGGATAGAAAAGGGTGTCGTGCTGGGGCAGTCCGTGCCATTCTGCAAAGCCACTGAGCCAGGGTGGCGTAGTGATTAGTGCGTCTGCCTAGAGAGCAGGAAACCCGGGTTCAAATACTGGCTGTGGTACAAATTTTCATTCGTCACTTCATTCTTTATGTGAACTTCCTATATGTTTGAGTCTTGAAAATGTCTCTGGAACCATATACTTTGATTTGATCTCTTTGTTCGCTCCTGGTAGCTGAGTGGTCAGAGCGACGGAATGTCATACCAACCGGCCCGGGTTCGATTCCCGGCAGGGTCGGAGATTTTCTCCGCTCAGGGACTGGGTGTTGTGTTGTCCTTGTCATCATAAATTCAGCTCCATCGATACGAAAGTCGCCGAAGTGGCGTCAACTCGAAAGACTTGCACGAGGCGAACGGTCTACCCGACGGGAGTCCCTCGCCACACTGCATTTCCATTTTCATTTGATCTCTTTGAAACATTGGTCACTGACGGCGTACACAGAAACTCTGGACAATGACCGAGGAGGACAAGGAGGAGTTTACATGTTGCAAGGAAGTTTAAAGCCAACAGACACTTCTCTCGAGATTAGGCAGACCAGAGTGAGGGCCGCTAGGTAACATTAAGTCTACATTAGCGTCTTCAAGTAAAGTGTCTTAGTGTTAGAATGCGACGAGCAGAAAATGTTGCTTCACAATGAGAATTTTGTGCACTCACTTCCAGATGACCTGAAGTCGCAGCGGAGACTCTGGCTGGATCTTATGTCTCTAACTGTTAGACGATGATTCTGTTCTTGCGGCCGACCGGGTGACCGAGCGGCTCTAGGCGCTACAATCTGGAACCGCGCGACCGCTACGGTCGGAGGTTCGAATCCTGCCTCGGGCATGGATGTGTGTCATGTCCTTAGGTTAGTTAGGTTTAAGTAGTTCTAGGTTCTAGCGGACTGATGACCTTAGAAGCTAAGTCCTATAGCGCTCAGAGCCATTTGAGCCATTTGTTCTTGCGGATAACGCTGCGAAATTCGCATTTCGCTGATGCGTTATGCTACATCACCTGACAACGTCCATTACCTTCCCACCGTATCCTTTTCTTAATTAGATAGGCAAAAAAACTCTTATTTTTAAAAATATTTACTATCAAAAACAGTCTTGATCACAAATTATTTATTGCGGTGACCGGTTTCGACCACAACTGTGCTCATCTTCAGACCAATGAATAAGAGTGCCCTTCTGGTGGTAAATCACTACTCTCTTATTTGTCCTCCCTATTATTATTTTTAATTAGGACCCGGAGATCATCCATTCCGTCACCCTTTAACAACTTATGTTCCAATATAATGTACTCTACGAACTACAGTCAACGTTTTTAGGGAACCTAGCAAATATTCGAATGCCACTTATGGTACGAGTGTGTTCGTTATTGTTCAGATCTCACACAAACGACACATTTAAAACGCACGTCTATGGTCGACGTGGGACTTAAGCACGTGATCCTTTTGCGAGCCAGCGTCGCTTGGCCCGTGTCCTCGAGTTTTGATTGCCGTGTACTGCCGTGACTGTGGCTGTCTCTTGTTGACACGAGAGTGGGTATTTGTTTACAGGCCTAGCAGTGGCCGTGGAAATCGTTTCCTGAGGATGCGTGCAGACTTCTGCCAGCCAGAATAATGGGCGTTACGCAGGTTGAGAGCTGCGGACTGCGCATCGCGTTTCGCAAGCGCGGCTGTGGCGCTGCTCAGACAATGGCGCCGGTGCAGACAGCTGCGCGGGAACAGCTGTTCCAACAGCGCGGCGAGTGCCGCGAGCAGCGCAGGCACGCCAGCGGCGCCTCGTTGTTAGGCAGCGGAACGAGCCTGCCACGCGCCAGCCCATACTGTACGTCTCTGCTCGCGCCAAATAGATATAGAAAAATAACCTAGCAGATACAATCACGTGATTGAAACTTATGTAGATCCAGTCCACAGCTATGTTGTCACGTCTTGGCGATCAAGTGCATAAAATATGGCCATAGTATTCAAGCTTCTGAAACGCCCATAAGAATAACAACTAAAAACAATTATTGCGTTCATTATAAAAACTGCTTAAAGGACTAGCGATTCCCATTGCACCATCTAAGTACAAAATGGGTAAGTATATCAATAACAGCTCCATTCATGATCATGGAAGAAGGTCCTTATACACTGAAGAGCCAAAGAAACTCGTACACATGCCTAATATCGTGTAGCTGTAGGGCCCCCGGGAGCACGTAGAAGTTCCGCAACACGACGTGGCATGGACTCGACTAATGTCTGAATAGGAAAAAGAATCCTGTAATTTTTGAATACTTCTTTAGTAGTGTAGTGCTTGACACAGTCTCGTCGATTAAATGTTTGGGCGTAACATTGCAGAGTGACATGAAGTGGGACAGGCATGTAATGGAAGTTGTGGGGAAGGCGGATAGTCGTCTTCGGTTCATTGGTAGAATTTTGGGAAGATGTGGTTCATCTGTAAAGGAGACCGCTTATAAAACGCCAATACGACCTATTCTTGAGTACTGCTCGAGCGTTTGGGATCCCTACCAGGTCGGATTGAGGGAGGACATAGAAGCAATTGAGAGGCGGGCTGCTAGATTTGTCACTGGTAGGTTTGATCATCACGCGAGTGTTACGGAAATGCTTCAAGAACTCGGGTGGGAGTTCCTAGAGGAAATGAGGCGTTCTTTTCGTGAATCGCTACTGAGGAAATTTAGAGAACCAGCATTTGAGGCTGACTGCAGTACAATTTTACTGCCGCCAACTTACATTTCGCGGAAAGACCAAAAAGATAAGATAAGAGAGACTAGGGCTCGTACAGAGGCATATAGACAGTCATTTTTCCCTCGTTCTGTTTCGGAGTGGAACATGGAGAGAAGATGCTACTTGTGGTACGAGGTACCCTCCGACACGCACCGTATGGTGGATTGCGGAGTATGTATGTAGATGTAGATGTAGATGAAGTAGTGCTGGAGGGAACAGACTCCACGAAGCCTGCAGGACTGGCCATAAATCCGTAAGAGAACGACGGGGTGGAGATCTCTTCTCAACAGCACGTTGCAAATCATCCCAGATATCCTCAATAATGTTCATGTGTGAGAAATTTGGTGGTCAGCTCAAGTGTTGAGACTCAGAAGAGTGTCCCTGGAGCCACTCTGTAGCAATTTTGGACGTGTGGGGTGTCGCATTGTCCTGCTGGAATTGCCCAAGTCCGTCGGAATGCACAACGGACATGAATGGATGCCTCCACCAGCTTGAACAGTCCCCTGTTGACATGCAGGGTCCATGGATTCATGAGGTGGCTTCCACACCCGTACACGCCCATCCGCACGTCTGACCATGCAACATGTTTCCAGTCATCAACAGTCCAATGTCGGTGTTGACGGGTCCAGGCGAGTCGTGCAGTCATCAACGGTACACGACTGGGCCTTCGGATCCGAGAGCCCATATCGATGATGTTTCGTTGATTGGTTCGCAGGCTGACACTAGTTGCTCGCCCAGCACTGAAATCTGCAGCAGATTGCGGAAGGGTTGCGCTTCTGTTCAAATGGTTCAAATGGCTCTGAGCACTATGGGACTCAACTGCTGAGGTCATTAGTCCCCTAGAACTTAGAACTACTTAAACCTAACCAACCTAAGGACATCACACACATCCATGCCCGAGGCAGGATTCGAACCTGCGACCGTAGCGGTCTCGCGGTTCCAGACTGCAGCGCCAGAACCGCGCGGCCACTTCGGCCGGCTGCGCTTCTGTCACATTGAACAATTCTCTTCAACCGCCGTTGGTTCCGTTGTTGCAGGATCTTTTTCCGGCCGCAGCGATGTCGGAGATTTGATGTTTTACCGGATTCTTGATATTTACGGTATACTCGTGAAATGGTCGTGCGGGAAAACCCCCACTTCACCCCTATCTCGGAGATGCTGTGTCCCATTGCTGATGCACCGAGTCCGCAGCTCGTGGTCCTGCGGTAGCGTTCTCGCTTCCCGCGCCCGGGTTCCCGGGTTCGATTCCCGGCGGGGTCAGGGATTTTCTCTGCCTCGTGATGACTGGGTGTTGTGTGTTGTCCTTAGCTTAGTTAGGTTTAAGTAGTTCTAAGTTCTAGGGGACTGATGACCATAGATGTTAAGTCCCATAGTGCTCAGAGCCATTTGAACCATTTTGATGCACCGTATACAACGCGACGTTCAAACTCACTTAAATCTTGATACCCTGCCATTCTAGCAGCAGTAATTGATCTAATAACTACGCCAGACACTTCTGTTATATAGGCGTTGCCGACTGCAGCACCGTATTCTTCATGTTTATATATCTATGTATTTGAATAGGCATGCCTATACCAGTTTCTTTGGCGCTTTAGTGTATTTAACTTGAATATCCCGAAAAAATAGTATTTTGTTGTAGGGAATCGAACTGTGCAATAAGTTGTCCGATGAAAGACGTTACAGAAATCAACATGCTTAGAAATGCACTTAAAGCACAACTCTTACATAAACTTTTTTTTTGACTCGTCAGACTTCTCACTAGCGTGATGCGGCCCGCCACGAGCGCCTCACGTATTAGCCTCTTCATCTCGCAGCAGCCACTAAATTATTTTTTGGACGCTTTCCCCTACACTTTTCACCCTCTTCAGTTCCCTCCAGTACCACGTAAAATATTTTCTGATAATTTAAAACGTTTATTTGACACAACGGACGCTCGTCAAGCCACAGTCACTAAAACAATGAAATTTTTAAAATGTACATTACTAGTTTCGACGCACGATTAGACTCAGTACCTCTTCTGCACATCAGCATTCCCCTGAAGCACCATATTTTAAAAGCTTCACTTCTTGTCTGGGTTGTTTGTAGTCCACGTTCTAGTTCCGTCCAAAGATATACCCCAGACAGGTATCCTTAGAACAGATACCCTAACACTTAAATTTTCATTATACGTTCACAAATTTACCTTTTTCAGAATACTTTTTCTCTCTATTATCAGTACACAGTTTATATCCCCTTTGATTGTTTTACTGTCCAAATAACAAAAATCGTCTGTAACTTTCGGCTTCTCACTTCCTAACGTAATTTTCCCTGCACCTCGTCACGTATTCGACTCCATTCATTTACCCTTGATCTATGTTTGTCGGTGTACACCTTAGAACTTCTTTCCAAGACACTGTCCATTCCTGTACGCCACAACCAGTACAAACTGGCAGGTCTTCAAGTCTGTGATGAAATTACGTGTCAGATGGCTGTGCTCTATTCGAAGACAAACTAGCAGACGTAATTACATTTGACTGTTTGGAAGGAGGTACGACACGGCCTTACATTTGCTTTAATTGGTCGAAGATTGTTTTCCATCACCCTTATCCACTCTCACTAACAAAGGCACATCGCGGACCTTGTCACCAATGGGAAGGGTTAGCACTGCGGGTCACATTGTGTAGGGAACACGCCTCTTTGGCTACAGTACTGGTTAGTTAATTACATGTTCCACACACCATTTGAACGATTCTTTTTATCGAAACGCTGGGGAGCGAGTCAGTTTACAGGATATATACACATGATTAGTGTTTTGTTGAACACATTAATAGTTTCAGTCCAACTCACGCAATTACACCGTTTTACTGGATACTAGCTTTTAAGTACAAATTCCTTAATGGAATAGAAGGAGTTGTCCAGGAGAAATGATTTTAAATTAGATTTAAAACTTGCTTCGCTATTGTTAGACATTTTATGTTATTAGGCAAATGATCAATAATTTTTGTTGCGGCATGTTGAACTCCTCTCTGAGCCACTGACAGCTTTAACCAGGGTAATAAAGGCCACTCTTCGCTTTAGTGTTGTAGGTAAGTGCATCACCGTTCTTCTCAAATTGTGATGGATTATTTATGTTGAATTTCATTGGCGAATATATGTATTGTGAATGCATAGCTCTTTGGAGAAGTACCTACATGATGCCCGCAGGTGAACACCATTATTATGCTTACTGCTCGCTTTTGTAGAATCAATACTTTCTGCCCATTTCCGCGGATTCTCACGTGTCCCTGAACACTTTCTCTCTCTCTTTGTGAATGATGAAGGGCGCCCTCGATATTCTGGGTTATTTTACCTGCGGCAAGAAATGCAGTGGCTGAATCGAACTGGAATAGATGCTCCAGGAATCTGTAGGAAAAGTGTTTGAGTGATGCTCGGCGACCTCCTTGTAAGCTGTGCTGTCAGCAGAGTGGCTTCCCTGCTGCAGCAGTGGGTGCGCTGTGGGGAGCGGCAGAGCCCTGGAAACTGAGATCGCCGGCCGGGCAGGAAGCGGGCAGCCGCATTCCAGAGACCCGGTCGCAATCGTGGCCCTCTTGCCCCCCTACCGCCGCAGCACCGCAGCACGCTGCTGCTGTTTGGAGGGGGCCGATTTCGTCTGAGGGCCTCAGTCGCCACTCAGGTACCAGTACAAGGAGTCGTAGGTGTACACTCCCGCTACCACCGTTGATTTCTCGCGGTTCTAGGCGCGCAGTCTGGAACCGTGCGACTAAGACGGTCGCAGGTTCGAATCCTGCCTCGGGCATGGATGTGTGTGATGTCCTTAGGTTAGTTAGGTTTAAGTAGTTCTAAGTTCTAGGGGACTGATGACCACAGCAGTTGAGTCCCATAGTGCTCAGAGCCATTTGAACCACCGTTGATTCCTTTCACTGTTTCGCATTCGGGAGGACGACGGTTCAATCCCGCGTCCGGCCATCCTGATTTAGGTTTTCCGTGATTTCCCTAAATCACTCCAGGCAAATGCCGGGATGATTCCTCTGAAAGGGCACGGCCGACTTCCTTCCCAATCCTTCCCTAATCCGATGAGACCGATGACCACGCTGTCTGGTCTCCTTCCCCAAACCAACCAACCAACCTTTCACTGTTACCGTCACCAGTGTAGGATAGATATACCGCTTTTCGTAGAATGTCTACATGGTTTCTCTTACAAACTTTGGGGCACGTTCCTTATATAGAAAAAGAAAAAAAAAATCGTATAAAAGTTCATATCATAAAAAAGCTTCGCAAAATATTTTAGAAATTGCTAAATACTGTTTTGTCTGACGTTGCAACTAGACATCGACACATACTGTCCGTGGCCGGCAGCTGTGACCGAGCGGTTCTAGGCGCTTCAGTCCAGAACCGCGCTGCTGCTACGGTCGCAGGTTCGAATCCTGCCTCGCGCATGGATGTGTGTGATGTCCTTAGGTTGGTTAGGTTTAAGTCTAGGGTACTGATGACCTCAGACGTTAAGTCCCATAGTGCTTAGAGCCATTTGAGCCATACTTCTTCAAGGCATACGCAGCTGCAGAGAAATACATGAACCAGTGGGCTCTGCCAGTCGCTGAGGTTAATTGTTAAGGCACAAACTTTAACCTCTACGAAGTAAGCAGCACAACTGTTTGCATGGAGAAAGAGCCGTGCAAGTATTTCAGGATCATTGTCTGGAAATACTTGATTCATTACGTGAGGTTTCGATTATTATTGTGCGCAGTACGTTCTAAGGATCGTAAACAGCATAATGCAGAAAAAAAGAAACAAAAAGCCTGACGAAGACACATGACAGTAGCTCGAATTACTATTGCCACAGTGTACGTTCAAGGGCTATAAACAACATTAAGTAACCGGAAACAAAAAGATAGTCTGACGAAGATATACGAGAACAGCACGAATTAACGCGCATTATTACGTACACCACAGCAAAAATTGCAGAACTTTGTAAACATCCTATGACAGATTGTGTCCCCTGTCTCTTATATTGACCGGACAATGTTACAGGCAAGTGTCTGTATTTGACTACAACCACAAACATTGGCCAATAGGGGTATGGAAAACGCCGACTGCTGAAACCCTCTCTAATTATTTCTGCCAAATTCTTTACAAATTCTTTATTTGTAACGTGAGGGAGTGTTACTTTGTGCTGGTACAGCTGTCCAAGATTATGCTTTACAACTGAGTTAACGAGATCATGACAGATTATCGCCGGCCGGGGTGACCGAGCGTTTCTAGGCTCTACAATCTGGAACCGCGCGACCGCTACGGTCGCAGGTTCGAAACCTGCCTCGGGCATAGAAGTGTGTGATGTCCTTACGTTAATTAGGTTTAAGTAGTTCTAAGTTCTAGAGGACTGATGACCTCAGAAGTTAAGTCCCATAGTGCTCAGAGCCATTTGAACCATTTTGAACAGATTAACAACAAACATCGACTGGCACATTTCTTAAGATAAGAATCAATCAGTTTTAGAGAATACTTAAAGTGTGTATGAGGCTGCATCTTGTCAAAGTTCTCGTAATAATGCAAGTTGTATGTGAACTACCACAAAACAACGGAGAGAGAAAAAGCAATGTTTTGCCTAATATTCGACATCCATAACGAGAAACAAATACGCTCTTGTAAAGGAGGGAAGGACGGAAGATTGGGCTTAGCTTCCCGTCAACATTGATGTCATTGGAGACGGAGCACTAGGTCGAGTGGCGTCAGGGATGAAGGAAATCGGCCGTGCCATTTGAAAGGAACCATTTCGACATTTGCCTGGAATGATTTAGGGAAAACACGCAAAACCTAAATTTGGATGGCCGGAAGCGGGTTTGAATCGCCGTCCTCCAGAATGCGAATCCAGTGAATACGCTTTTGTGTTATTGTGTGTACAAACATTTTTCACTGAAAGTATCTGCTAAGTATGTCTTCTTCTTCTAAAAAATTTTAATGTGTATGTTAGAAGCGTTTTCAATCATGATTCAAATTAAATATTTTTCGTGGTTGGCTTAAAATTGGTCTTAAATGGTTTATGAAAGAAACACGCAACCTTAGTGTGGATGACTTTACCGAAACAAGAGCGCGACAGTTTTTAAGAGTAAGCCAGTTCATTCGCCATTGCTATTTGGTAATTGTTTCCAAACGTTAAGAACGTCAGGAAGGTAAAAATGAATAGTTTGACTAAAAGTTAACAAGTAAAGACACTGAGAAAAGTATTGCCCTGCGGATTTTAGGAAACTTCCGCTAAATATATTTTACTTTGGATAAAATGGAAATTTTTACGATTGGTAACCGGTGTTCGTCACATCTCGTCTCCGTTAACGGATTGCCCTTGTTTCTTGGTGATCACTGTTAATGGACGTGCATCAAACGCAAGATTCTAAAACCAGATGAAAAACTAGTGCGTTGCTTTGTCTAATTTAGGCTTTGGATTCAGAACTAACGAAACTGTGTGTGAGCGTATTTGTTTTTGTGCACTAAAAGGACTTTGAAGTAATATACCGCTTTGGTTCTGGAGAAAGAAAAACCAGTAGTATGTGTTTCATAGGTTAGACATGTACTTCGTGAGAAACGAAGACAGAAAGAAAATATTGTATTTTGTATGTCATAAACTGGCTGTCTGCCAGAGGCAGTAAAAGAGAAATACTGAGCGAGAAGAAACCTTTGTGGCTGCATCGATGACGAAAATATAAAACGTTATCATCAATTAGTCATTGTTCAAGACACCAGTAACTTTAATAAATATTACAAATTAAATAACGTGCAAATCTGCTCGCTATAGCACCTAGAAGAAAGACTCGAAGTTTCTAGTCATGAAAATGATAAGGCATTTGACCACTGATTTCTATGGACTAACAAATAACAATAATATTTTATTTTTAAGTCAGCTTGTACTACGTGCCGGTCAGAATAAAACCGACCAGAAAATGGCTTTACTGCGTAGTGACGGGAACTTCTTTTTATGAAGGATAGTTCGTGTTTTGTCGGTAAACGCATTCTGAAAGATCCAAATGTGCCAATAAAATTTCGTTGAGAGACTGTTGAAAGAACCGCTAGCGCCAAGTTGGGCTGGAAGTTTGTGAGGTTAAAGATGCAAGTCCATATTTTTTAAATAAGCGGACATCTTTCCATTTCTACTTGCAGAGTTAACTGAATCTGCGATTTAGTCGGACGTTTCCGGAGTCTATTTTTCTCTTTATCACTGTTTTATTTTGTTCTGACAAGTGTCGAACAGTTTTGTACTGGTACCTCTGATATTGTGGTGTTTGTCTCTTTTGTTTGTGGTGTGGTAACACGCTGATTTCTACCACTTTTGTCGTTTCACAGGAATTTTCTGCGATTTAGCGAACTTGCAAGGTGTTTTCGCCGCTGTGGCCACAACACGTAATGGCGCCGAAAACACCGCGCAAGCTCGGAAAAATCGCAGCTACCAACATAAACATTCAATAGCTTCACTTAAGAAAGGAAACCAAGTAATCCACTTACATGAGGCGGAATTCCTCATCCAATTTTCATAGCAAGCATGGAAATAAGAAGAATTGCAACACCACAATATGACTGGTGTGAAGTTTTATTTCGTTTTCTCCTCCCCTTCTGGGTGCTTCGCCTATCTTGTCAGGTAGTGTACATTGATGTCAGCACTGATCACGGAGCACAAGCTGAAATGGGTTATAGGAGTAGGTGTTGTTGTTGTTGTCTTCAGTCCTGAGACTGGTTTGATGCAGCTCTCCATGCTACTCTATCCTGTGCAAGCTTCTTCATCTCCCAGTACTTACTGCAACCTACATCCTTCTGAATCTGCTTAGTGTATTCATCTCTTGGTCTCCCTCTACGATTTTTTCCCTCCACGCTGCCCTCCAATGCTAAATTTGTGATCCCTTGATGCCTCAGAACATGTCCTACCAACCGGTCCCTTCTTCTTGTCAAGTTGTGCCACAAACTCCTCTTCTCCCCAATTCTATTCAATACCTCCTCATTAGTTATGTGATCTACCCATCTAATCTTCAGCATTCTTCTGTAGCACCACATTTCGAAAGCTTCTATTCTCTTCTTGTCCAAACTATTTATCGTCCATATTTCACTTCCATACATGGCTACACTCCATACAAATACTTTCAAAAACAACTTCCTGACACTTAAATCTATACTCGATGTTAACAAATTTCTCTTCTTCAGAAACGCTTTCCTTCCCATTGCCAGTCTACATTTTATATCCTCTCTACTTCGACCATCATCAGTTAATTTGCTCCCCAAATAGCAAAACTCCTTTACTACTTTAAGTGTCTTATATCCTAATCTAATTCCCTCAGCATCACCCGACTTAATTCAACTACATTCCATTATCCTCGTTTTGCTTTTGTTGATGTTCATGTTATATCCTCCTTTCAAGACACTGTCCATTCCGTTCAAATGCTCTTCCAAGTCCTTTGGTGTCTCTGACAGAATTACAATGTCATCGGCGAACCTCAACGTTTTTATTTCTTCTCCATGGACTTTAATAGCTACTCCGAATTTTTCTTTTGTTTCCTTTACTGCTTGCTCAATATACAGACTGAATAACATCGGGAACAGGCTACAACCATGTCTCACTCCCTTCCCAACCGCTGCTTCCCTTTCATGCCCCTCGACTCTTATAACTGCCATCTGGTTTCTGTACAAATTGTAAATAGCCTTTCGCTCCCTGTATTTTACCCCTGGCACCTTCAGAATTTGAAAGAGAGTATTCCAGTCAACATTGTCAAAAGCTTTCTCAGTTGCTAGAAATGTAGGTTTGCCTTTCCTTAATCTAAGATAACTCGTAGGGTCAGTATTGCCTCACGTGTTCCAACATTTCTGCGGAATCCAAACTGATCTTCGCCGAGCTCGGCTTCTACCAGTTTTTCCATTCGCCTGTTAAGAATTCGCGTTAGTATTTTGCAGCTGTGACTTATTAAACTTATAGTTCGGTAATTTTCGCATCTGTCAACACCTGCTTTCTTTGGGATTGGAATTATTATATTCTTCTTGAAGTCTGAGGGTATTTCGCCTGTCTCATACATCTTGCGCACAAGATGGTAGAGTTTTGTCAGGACTGGCTCTCCCAAGGCCGTCAGTAGTTCCAATGGATTGTTGTCCACTGCCGGGGGCTTGTTTCGACTCAGGTCTTTCAGTGCTCTGCCAAACTCTTCACGCAGTATCGTATCTCCCATTTCATCTTCATCTACATCCTCTTGCATTTTCATAATATTGTCCTCAAGTACACCGCCTTTGTATAAACCCTCTATATACTCCTTCCACCTTTGTGCTTTCCCTTCTTTGGAATGAGGTCGGATGTTCATTGTCCTTCTTGATCGAGCTTTCTCGGTTTTTGACTGAAGTGGTTTAGAGAAAAACCACGGGCGCCTCAGTACGGCATCTTCCCCTCGAGTTGGAGTGCACTGTCTTAGCATTGCACCAACTCACTCGAACCGTAAACGAAAAAGAGAAGCTACTACGTTGTCGCACTCTTTGTGTAATAAGCTAAAGTTAGTAGCGGTAGCCGACAGAGCGGTTTTCGAAAAGAAATTTCAATTTCGAAATGCTAAGCCCGATAAGGACTTGCAATGCGCAGAATCCTCGAGAACTGACAAGGGATAGTGTCGACGATTAAGAAAGCTCGCCGGCAGTGCACCACGTGGCGTCCCTGCAGCAGCATCTTAACTGCGGAGCCGAGCAGTTTTGAGAGCCGGGCGGCCTGCACTTTCTGGGAGGCGCTCCAAGGACAGGAGTCAGCGTAGCGCGCGGGGCCAAAAGTCGGCGCTCTGATATCCCCCGGCAGGTCAGCAAACAATCAAGGTTAGCGCTCCAGATGCCGATAAGTCTGTTGCACGGACCAAACCTACGTGTGGCTTCGAAGCGAAGTTCGAAAGCATCATATGAGAGGTAGTAATCGAGCAAGGTATCCAGCCAAACAGAAGTGATTTCATGCGTAAAGATCTATTACGATTTGCAGGAATATTAACTATGGCTTAATTAAAGATAAACTACGTTAGTTATTTTTGAACTCACTGGAGTGTCGTTGAATACAGTCTTATAGCGAATTGTTACCAGTCGCAGAAATCGCATAAGATCCTTTCTCTTTATCACTCTTCCTTCATTTTTATGTTCACGATGGATACCATTTTGGTTCTGTGCATCTCACTAAATCTGATTTTATTGCCGTAAATGTGGCCTTTGTAGCCATGAAAGATTAAAGAGCACCTTTAAGGAATGTCCTTCGTTTCAATAATCTTTTGTTTCTCCTTAGGTCTGAAATCCCGTAATCGCAATGGCAAACGTTAGCATAATTTATATTACGTTGGTAAGTTAGATTGACAAGCACCTAATGACCGGCTTGTCGATTGATTCTAGAGGGGATTGATCGCTTACCGTTCTATAATTGCCTGGAGTTAAGCAAAGAGAGATGATTGGATACTCCGCTATTTTCTGACTACAAAAAGTAACTCGGATGACAGATCTAAGAATTTCAGTTTTTATGGTCATCATGGTTTTATCTACTAATTTTGCTTCAATCTATAATTATTAATAAGCTGTGTCTCCTTCTACTACATATGTAATGAGTCAGCTGTCTCTGTGAAGTTCATCTACCCTCGGAAATTCTATTCGTGTTTTATATTTTACTTCGTTTTTTCTTGAAATTTATGCTCCAAAATAGTTTCTAATGTCATTGCATGTGACATTATCTCAGATTTCTATGTTTTTTTTCCTTTCTCAGTTCCTGAAAACAGTGTGTGCCCAACAATTTTTAACTGGTTAACGTTCGTGTTTTGCTTCACGGGAATTGAATCTGTGTTTTTCGTGCTCCCTCTCTAGAGTCTACGTTTCTTTAATTAATGAAGTCTTCTGATGAAAGCTAATCAATAAAAAATTCTTTCGTACACAATACTGAATAGAAATGAAGCATTATAGAAGGAAACACGAAAAGCAGAAAACCATAAAATATTGAAATATTGTTACAAAAGAACTATATTAAAAACAGTGGAGGAGAAGAAAGTAAAAAGGACAAGGACGTGATAAAGTGGGAAATAAAGAAGTGAAATTAAGAGGACAGAAAATTCAACCAGACAGTTGGCTCACTACAAACGCAGGACACACAGAGCTTAGTAAGAACTGAAGGTGTAAGCCAAATTATGAAACACAACGATCAATATAAAAATGAAACTCGAGTTTAGTTGATGTCCAGAGAGCGTAAAACCCAATTCTATGATTAAGGGAAAGAACTAGAAAAAATTATTGAATAGGCCTATCGTGTAAAATGACAGCATCAGGTAGTCTTCAAACGTGGAAATCCGTACGTTTCGTACACCTTTAAATCTGTTTTACAAATTACTTTTCTTACTATATAGCCACTGCCACGCTTAAGATGGTAGTAAGTAATAGAATTGCCATAAAAAAATAAAAAGCAATAGTAAGAGGAAGATATTCCTAACCATAAAGATAAAGTGGTGGACCTTGTGTTCTGTGTGTAATGCATTTAACAATTTTTTATTCGTGCCTCGGTCCGGCCGAACGTTGTAATCCATTTGCTAGAGCCTACACTCTGTTCAAGACGGAAAGATTCATTCTTGAAACAAAAAACGATATGTTACATGAAGCTGAACTTTCCAAAGTCACAGTGTCGAGGGAAGTGTTTACAACCAGTCAAGTGTAGCTGGAGAGACTACTGCAGAGTGACTGTGATTTCTGATCAATGCCACCATGACAGGCAGTCCACAGTTTTGCGTCAGGAGACAGAATGTCAAGAAACCGCATCAGTGATAAACACATACCAATTTCGCCAATTTTTCTTTCAGAGCAGAGCTTTGACACTTGGGAATGGTTTGGAGCGCACCCAGAACACTCTCCTAAGGATTCAGTGACTGGCATGGGCCACAGCGGGCATCCCAAAATATTTGTGGAAAACGTTTCTAGGAGGCACCACAACCCAAGGGTTGCAGATAGCGGAAAATGAGACAAATTAGACGTGAGTACCGGTGACTCAACAAAAGCAAAATAATCTGTAGCCATAGCTCTGACTGATCGCAATGCTTGATCTTGAAGAAATTTTCGGAAGTTGATGGAAACTCACGAAATCGGGGTGCTGCTCTTGGGCCCTCTTAGAAGGTGAACGGTAGTCTTGGCGTTCGGCGAGGCGATGAAATTACGGTGGCGGCTGCGACAGTACCGATCAGAGAGAGACATGATGGTCTTCAAACTCCACTGCACAGGATTTCGCCGCGGCAGTTGCCACAGCTGGAAAAGGCTTATCTTGACAATAGACTTGGCGAGGTTTCTTAAAGAAATGAACCGCCCTATTCCCACGGTAACCAAAGCATCGGCTCTGGAACAATATCACGACATTTCACTCTTCTGCGGTTCCAACGACGTCCTATCTTAGCAGTTTCGGAAGTTACGCGGAGATTGTTGTAGTTCGGTGGTCGTGTCTATCTGACTCCTCATCCAACTTCTGCCAAGTGCGTAGCACAACGCCAGGCCATGACACCAGAAAACTTCAGGATAATTTCTTGTGTCCGGCGGGATTCTGAAAGTAAATGTGCAGCCCATCTCGTGAGGAAGTCACGTGCGAAGTGACTATAAAAAGAGGTTACATGTTATTCAGCGGGCCAAGTAACTTTTATTGACACAGAAACGTGACACCGTATCGCAGCAAAACAGGATCTACAGGAAAACCGGAACACCTACTATGTTCTGACAATGAGCCTCTCTTATTGCGCAAAGGTCTTAGCGTGGGACGACGTGTCAAACTTGCTCTCTGAAGTCCCTACATAAGTTGATGTTGCTCTCGTGCAAGTCATCTGCCATAAGCCGTCAGCTTACGACTAAATCTTTATAGCCAGACCCTCAAGAGCCGTTGAGAAATAAGCCAGAGCAGCCTACGGAGATAAGGAGCGGCATGAATTTGCGAATTGTGTGAGTTTGGTGAAGATGAAATGTGCTTTAAAAGACCCTGGTCGACGGAGATGCAATGAAAATGAGAGAAAACGAAAAGACGTGTAAGAAAAGCAGGTAAAAACAGAAGCACTACATCATATTTGCGTAGAGTGTTTTTCGATCGTTGTAGTGGGGCGTCAGTCGTGAAGTACAGTAATACTCAAACGTATAAATCAAGCTTGCGGGAGTGTCGGAGCAGTGTGCACGTAGGTACTGGCGAATACAAGCGGCCTACAACACCTGAAGGTTGGAAGACGGTTACGTGAAGCACCATGTTGCAGAGACAGCAAGACAAGTTCCGAATACCCACTGGACAACGCCGATGTGGGTGGATACTTCAACACGGACCGAGTGAAGCAGTGCACAGTTTAAGGCAATGTTTGATGTTCAAGAGGAACGAAGTTCATATTACGTGGGGCGACTTGCTTTCTGATTTCTCTGGTTTCACTAAATCGGTTCAAGTGAACGTCAAACTGACTTCATCTACCTTTTTCATTCTGTATTCCGGTTCAAGTTGAGCCAGTGTGCTATCACTAATAATGCTCACCTGACCTTTAAGGTACTGTTTTTCTTCCCTTCAATAGGAGAGTACCGGAATCCTCCAACAGGCACACTCCAAACCGAGTTACAACACTTTTAACGCTACAGTTCTTAGTGGGATGTCACGTGACAAGAGAGAAAAAGAAAAACAGACTTCGAGAGCGGCCGAGCGTCAGCTGCCTATCCGGATGCAATTAACGCCGCTGCACCTTTTCGGAATTACACTCCGTTGCTCGTTCGCTGCAACGTGCACGTAAGAACCTCTCAGCTTTCCATGTTCAACAGTCATGTCACGTCTGCTGGCACGTATTACCCTTTGGGTGTCCTTTTTCCGTGAGTGTGTGTTACTCTTAGTTATTCTCAGGATGTAGCTAGCATTCGCCATTACTACACTCAGTACAGGTGTAAGTAGCGCAGACATTTCTGCTGAGCTTTCGTCAGCAATAGATTACATCAGGTTTCGTATTTACTGTCTCGCAGTTACATATCTGCGTGTCATTCGAATATTATGCTGTAATTTTAAAACTACTAATATATACCGAGAGAGGTGACGCAGTGGCTAGCACACTGGACTCGCATTCTGGAGGACGACGGTTCAATCCCGCGTCCGGCCATCCTGATTTAGGTTTTCCGTGATTTCAGCAAAATCGTTTTAGGCAAATGCCGGGATTGTTCCTTCGAAAGGGCACGGCCGACTTCCTTGCCCATCCTTCCCTAATCCGATGAGACCGATGACCTCGCAGTTTGGTCTCTTCCCCCAAACAACCAACCTTCACTGAAACATTACGAATATATGGTAGATAAGCAGTCGTCTTGAAAGCCTCATCCACTTCTTTGTTTTGTCGTTTGTAGGTCGGTAGCGCTGTCTGTACTTACGGAGTCTAATATCCATTGTTCAAAATCAGAGTTTTCATGCGTTCCAGTTCCGTTTGCAGACTATCGGCGTTTGAAAGGGTATGTGTTCGGTGGATTAAGGTCTTTAGAATGCCCATCGTTTGTGCATTTGATGGCAGTTACTATCTTGTAGATACAGATCTGTATCAACATCATCATCATCATCATCATCATCATCATCAATATCAATGTTCTGCTCATAGGCAGGTTTTCGCATTGTAACTCTCCATAATCTCCTGTGTTCTGCCATCCACTTCAAGTCCACATAATTTTCGCTTCCCTTTTGAAACCTCTTGAAAATTCCCCCTCTTGAAAATATTCAGCTGCTTGTTTCATTGTATCTGTAGAAAGCTTTTTCCCAAATCAATAACAACTACATAAATTTCTCTACCTTTCTCAAAATATCTTGCCTCTGTGACTCTTAACAGGCCAATGACATCTCTTGTGTCTTTTCCTCTTTTAAATCCGAGCTGTTCCTCCACAATCTATGTATTCAACTTGCCACAAAGCATTCTATTCAGCACTTTCAACAATACTTTAAACCCAGGAGAAATTAGACTGATAGTCCTATACTTATCACATTTTTGGATATTTCTCAGTTGGTATCATACCGTTGCAAGAAAGTCATCAGGTCATTCTCCTTTGTCGTACATCTCATTGCAGAAGTGGAATATTTCCTTCCTTCCCCTGTTTCCCATTATTATTATTAGTTACTGGAGAAAAAATTGTCATTTGTTTTTACTACCTCTTCTCCAGAATTGTGTCTTTGGAGGTTGATTTAAATACAATTTTGCCCAGCATTAGTCGTTTGTTCTCGTCTAGTGAAACAGTGAATATGTACCAGGGGTAATCATAAAGTTTTAATTATCATTTCCAGCAAATAATGTTACATAATTAATTGTTTACTTGTTTGCATGCACGAGTCTGAAGCTCTGGTACGCACTAAAACCCACGTGCCACAGTACCGTACCACGCCGCTCGTCTTGATAACTTAATAGTACTGCGCGTTAATTCGTTTTCTGTATTTGAACGGGCATAGCGCCGCAGCAGTCCATGCTGAAAATAAGGGTACGGGAAAAAAAATACGCCACCGTATGACACAGTGGTCAGATGGCGCAAACAAGTCAGACTGACGAAGAACAAAGTGAAACACCATTTCTCTGCGGAGGACGAGGAACCGTAAGAGAGCGGGGAGCCCTGGTACTCGAATGCCGGCATTTAACAACAGAGACGATGGCGGGAAAAGTGAAAATTTTGCACGAAATTTTGAAATTGACGAAATTTGCTCCCGTCTGCGTTCAGTGACTACTCACACCCATTCAAAAGTCCGCCGGAGCGAGGCAACAGCGGAAATGTTGCAGCTGTTTCAGGACAACCCAGGCGACTTCTTTAGCCACCCAGTCATCATGGACGAGTGCTGGGAGAATCGCTATGATTTCGAGACAAAAGAGCAAAACAACAGTGGAAGCATGTGGATACACCGCCACCAAAGAGTGGCGATGAGCCAGCCATCATCGGGCAAGTTGATGATGAGTTTTTTTCGGGAGTGCCTTGGTGTGGTGAATAGATTAAGCTTGTGAGAGAAAAACTATCACAGGAGGGTACTATGGAAATCGTCTGAGTGGATTACGGGGCGCTGCCAGGACAAAGCATTGCGGTCTATGGGGAGTTTTTGCTGCACGACACCGCCTCGGCTCATTCCGCACGGGACACGATCACACATTTTGTTTCACTGTCCTGTCAAATTTTGCTATCAACTTTCGAAACTCAGCTCTCTCTGTTCCGCCATGAGGTTTATCGTGTAGCAGAGAACTGCTCTGATGTTGATGCCGTCTTCCTTGACCTCAGGAAAGCACTTGACAGCGTCCCACACTGCCGTTTAGTAAAAAAAAAAAAAATGCGAGTTTACCGAGTATTGGACCATTGCAGATAGAACTTAACATGTCGCTCTTAACAGAACAAAATCGACAGATGTAACGGTAATTTCTGGAATACTCCGAGGAAGTGTGATAAGAACTTTACTGTTTGCAATGTATATAAACGATCTAGCAGGAAGTGTCGGAAGCTTTTTAATGTTCACAGATGATGCACTTGTCTGCAAGAAAGTAGCAACGCCAGAAGACAGTACCGATTTGCAAAATCAGCTGCAGAGGATTGTCGAATGGTGCAGCCTCTGGCAATTGCGCTGGATGTAAATAAATGTAATACATTCGCTTACATAGGAAAACAATTCCACCACTGCACAACTATACGATTGATGAGAAACTGCTGGTAACAGAATTTACCGTAAAATATCTAGGAGTAACAATGCAGAGCGACATTAAGGATATAGCACATAGTAGGAAAATCGGATGCCAGACAGATTCCTAGAAAGAATCTTAAGGGAATGTAATTCATCTACGAAGGAAGTGGCATGCTAGTTCGACCGGTTTCACCAATCTCGGACCCTTACCAGGTAGGACTGTTCGCCTGCTTAGCTGAGTGGTAACGTGTTTGCTTACGATACAGCAGGCCGAGGTTCGATTCCCGGCCGGGTTGGAGATTTTTCTCCACATGCTGTGTTGTCCTCATTATCGCCACCAATGCGCAATTCGCCCACTGTGGCGTCACCTGGAATAATACTTGCACTCGGCGGCCGAACTTCCCCGGATGGAGCCTCCCGGCGATCAATCCACACGATCATTTTATTTAATTTACCGGGTAATACTTATAGAACAGATAGAGAATCCAAGGAAGGGCGGCGCGTTTCGTGACGTGGGCGTTCGTTCTGCACGAGAGAGTTACAGATATGCTCACCGAACTCCAGTGGCTCTGAGCATCACACAAAGGTTTACTGTTTGAAATTTCGAAAGATCACTTTCCGGGAAGAATCGGACAGCACATTACTTCCTCCTATATATTTCTCGCGAAATGACCACGATGAAAAAATTCGAGAAATTAGAGCCAATACAGAAGCTTACCGACAGTAATTATTCCCATGCGCCATTCGCGAGAGGAGCAGGGAAGGGGCTATCAGTTAATGGTACAAGAAATACCGTCCACCATATACAATTGGGTGGCTTGCTGAGTATGGTGTACCGGGTGATCAAAAAGTCAGTATAAATTTGAAAACTGAATAAATCACAGAATAATATAGAGAGAGAGTTACAAATTGACACACATGCGTGGAATGACATAGGGTTTTATTAGAACAAACTTTCAAAAAATGTCCGACAGATGGCGCTTCATCTGATCAGAATAGCAATAATTAGCATAACAAAGTAAGACAAAGCAAAGATGATGTTCTTTACAGGAAATGCTCAATATGTCCACCATCATTCCTCAACAACAGCTGCAGCCGAGGAATAATGTTGTGAACAGCACTGTAAAGCATGTCCGGAGTTATGGTGAGGCATTGGCGTCGGATGTTGTCTTTCAGCATCTCTAAAGATGTCGGTCGATCACGATGCACTTGCGACTTCAGGTAACCCCAAAGCCAATAATCACACAGACTGAGGTCTGGGGACCTGGGAGGCCAAGCATGACGAAAGTGGCGGCTGAGCACACGATCATCACCAAACGACGCGCGCAAGAGATCTTTCATGCATCTAGCAATACTTTGCTTTTTTTTGTTCTAATAAAACCCCATGTCATTCCAAGCATGTGCGTCAATTTTTACCTCTCTATCTACATTATTGCGTGGTTTATTAAGTTTTCAAATTTATACTGACATTTTGATCACCGGGTATATCTACATATAGACTCTCCGTAATTTCCTGACAAGGCACCCATTGACGTCTCGCTGTTTCCTCGGTTGAAGAAGCCTCTGCGAAACAGCCATTTCCAGAATGACGACGAGGTATTTATAGAGCTGGAAAGCTTCCAGAACAAAAGAATGCAGAGTTCTATAGCCAAGGAGTACGCCAAGTCGTTCTTGGTCGAGAAACGTGAAGGCGGAATATGTGGAGAAGACTAATTCCATCGCCAAGGCTCATGGTCACATACTCACTTTTTTGAGGCTATGATTAAAACCCATAGTAAGTGACGGAAAGAGTCCATCGACTTTTGAGGATATCGTCCAGTAAAAACCTGAGGCCGAGGTGTATGAGACCATCTTCCATATTTATTACTGTATCCGTGTCTGGTTTGGAAAGGCGGCGCGTTGTGTGTGCGTGGTGTTCCGTTAGGTCCTGTGCGACAGTTGCGGCTCATGCGAGCCGTGGGCGGGGTACAGGAGAGAGAGAGAGAGAGAGAGAGAGAGAGAGAGAGACTGGAAACGTGCGCCAGCCACGCCCTGCGAGCCTGCAGCAGGCCGAGCCAAACACGCCAGGGCGAGCGGCGAGCGGCGAGCGCCGACCAGGCCAGCCAGTAACGGGAACCCGCTCTGGCCCAGCTCCCAGCGATCCACAACCGTGGCCGCTCACTGCCCGGGCAGTTCAGGCCTCTCGGCACACGGCTTACTTTTTGCCAACACGAGAATTGAGAAACTCTCTTGATTCCAACATGTTCTCTAGACCTGACAAATACCACAAACGATAAGACCTGCAGGTTCACATTGCGCATCGGCTCGTGTCAGCAGCACTCCACACCTGAACGAGAACTGTTGCAATTTCCAGTTCTCAGACGTCTACTCGTTTCCGTTCTTTTCCACCCACCTCTTGCTGTGAAAACTGCTTACACTGTTTCACTTATTATTTCTTACGTAGCAATTTAACTTATAGCTTAATGTAAGTGAAATAGGAATTACTCAGCTACTACATTTTTCACTGTAACTTTCGCATGTGAGATGCTTTGGATTACTTAATTTCGCAGCATGATAATGTTGTTGTAGTCTTCAGTCCAGAGACTGGTTTGATGCAGCTCTCCATGCTACTCTATTCTGTGCGAAGTTCTTCATCTCCAAGTACCTACTGCAACCTGCATCCTTCTGAATCTGTTTAGTGTATTCATCTCTTGGTCTCCCTCTACGATTTTTACCCTCTACGCTGCCCTCCAATACTAAATTGGTAATCCCTTGATGCCTCAGAATATGCCCTACCAACCGATCCCTTCTCCTAGTCAAGTTGTGCCACAAACTCCTCTTCTCCCCAATCCTATTCAATACCTCCTCATTAGTTGTGTGATTTACCCATATAATCTTTAGCATTCTTCTGTAGCACCACAATTCGAAAGCTTCTATTCTCTTCTTATCCAAATTATTTATCGTCCACGTTTCACTTCCATACATGGCTACACTCCACACAAATACTTTCAGAAACGACTTCCTGACATTTTAATCTATACTAGATCTTAACAAATTTCTCTTCGTCAGTAACGCTTTCCTTGCCATTGCCAGTCTACATTTTATATCCTCTCTACTTCGACCATCATCAGTTATTTTGCGCCCCAAATAGCAAAATTCATTTACTACTTTAAGCGTCTCATTTCCTAATCTAATTCCTGCAGCATCACCCGATTTAATTCGACTACATTCCATTACCCTCGTTTTGCTTTTGTTGATATTCACCTTATATCCTCCTTTCAAGACACTGTCCATTCCGTTCAGCTGCTCTTCCAGGTCCTTTACTGTCTTTGACAGATTTACAATGTCATCGGCGAACCTCAAAAGTTTTTATTTCTTCTCCCTGGATTTTAATTCCTACTCCGAATTTTTCTTTTGTTTCCTTTACTGCTTGATCAATATACAGATTGAATAACATAGGGGAAAGGCTACAGCCCTGTCTCACTCCCTTCCCAACCACTACTTCCCTTTCATGCCCCTCTACTCTTATAACTGCCATCTAGTTTCTGTACAAATTGCGGAAATATGCTCCTGTCGGAGCACAAGAATAGAGAATATGCACTTGTTTTTAACTCACCTCTGAATGTCGCTCACGCCCACTAGTCCAACTCTGTAAGTAGCTCATACCCATCCACTTCCACTTGTCCATTCTTACTCACTCATTCAGCCAACTCATTATCTATTTGTGTCTCTCCAATTGCCACTGTCTCCCGTCTCACAGCCACAGTCTGCTTCGTTCTGTTCTACTACTACTGTGTTATCTCACTGTCACCGTCTCTCTCTTGCTCTCTCTTACTGTACTATCTCATTCATTCCTTCCCACTGCTGCTGTCTCTTCCCACTGTCACCCTCTCTCTCTTCCTCGTTGCCATTGCCATGGATTATGTCTCTGATTATCACTGGCTTTCACCCACATCCATTCCTTCTCTTTATTACTACGCCACTGCACTGTCTCCTTCACTCTTTTCCTGACACTGTTCTGTCACTATCAGTTTTGTTCCACTGCCACTGTCTCCCTCTCTTTGTCTCACTCTATCATTGTCTCCTTCGCTCCTTATACGCCACGACCAGTGCCTAATATTTTCCTGTATTTATCACTTTTTCGTCTCGTTCGCAATGTCAGTGTCTTCTCTCTCAGCATAAAAATGCGTGAATACTTTCGTAGTCCAAAATTTTTGTGAAAATTTTAAAAGATGCTGATGAAGGTAGAGTTAAGCAAATGGTACCTCATTTTTCACTCTGAGTCGTTTATTAAACAGGAAGGAGCATATTAGCCTTTTTGGTCCTCTAATGAATTTTTTTTCCGCTATTTCCCTACTTTTCCCTGCTACAGCTGGACATGTCAAAAATGGTTCAAATGGCTCTGACCACTATGGGACTCAACTGCTGTGGTCATCAGTCCCCTAGAACTTAGAACTACTTAAACCTAACTAACCTAAGGACATCACACACATCCATGCCCGAGGCAGGATTCGAACCTGCGGCCGTAGCAGCAGCGCGGCTCCGGACTGGAGCGCCTAGAACCGCACGGCCACCGACGGCCGGCGCTGGACATGTCACTCATATGAAAAGAACTTGATGTGTCAGTAAAATTTGATAGTTTACTAATGTGAAATTGAAATAACGCAAAACTAGTTCTGCTCCTCATACATCACAAAAATTTTGCATGTGCTTTAGTACTACAACATGGAGTTCCCAAAACCCTTCTGATAACAACGGAGGCACTTTATAACATATTTCTCCGTACTACGTCACTTTATAAACTACGTTTTCGCCTCACACAAGTGCATATTTTACGTATACAAATAGGGTAACTTTGAGCCTCTGTATCTCGGAAAAGGATGAATGGTGTCAACAAAATTTTCAATATTGTTCGAGATCGGGATATTAGGAACACATCGTAAAGGGTACAGCCATTTGCCGAGCATAGCCGTCATGTAATCCGCGGCTGCGTCCTGGCACCCAAAAACCATGTTTTTGGGATGTTTCTCGATAATGGTTCAAATGGCTCTGAGCACTATGGGACTTAACTTCTAAGGTCATCAGTCCCCTAGAATTTAAAACTACTTATACCTAACTAACCTAAGGACATCACACACATCCATGCCCGAGGCAGGGCTCGAACCTGCGACCGTAGCGGTCGCGCGGTTCCTGACTGTAGCGCCTTTAACCGCTTGGCCACACCGGCCGGCTCTCAATAATGGATAAAGGTTTTTGTAAACGAGAGATATGTGTGTAGAGAATATAATGTTAAAATATGAGCAATTCTCTGCGGTTAGTTATTCAGACATCAGCTGCTTACGGCGAAAAAATGGTGATAAACGCTTTTTTCGGGTTTTCTCAGGAAATGCCCACGAACTAAACTGTGTCTTCAAGAGCTCCTTAAGGCGTACCTTAGACATCTAATGCAAAAAGAACCAGTCGATTTGCTCCATTTCCCAAAGCTGGAGGAAGTGTGAAATATTTAAACTTTGACTGGACTGGGGATCGAGTGCGGATAGAAAAGCCGAGGGAGCAGCAACGAGTGCTGGGCGAACTCCGAGCAGCGCTCGCCCTCTAATTGGCTCGCTGCTCAGTCGGCGCACACGCTCTCGTGGGCAAAAACGTCGTAAAACTGAATAGCAGGTGAGATTATGTTTGACGAAAGGACCGGTTAGAAAGCCACGAGTCAGTGTAGCGGAGTTCTTTCACCGCTATCGCATTATACGGCTTTCTGTGGCAGGTCGAAGCTCCGTCCAGCATCAGGCCACACTGCCTCGCCAGTAAGCCATTCCACCGAAGAAACGAAGAAATCACATCTTTCACATAGAGACTTTAAAAAGGATAAGATTAATAAAAATTAGCCCGGTGAAGAGTACTCTATATGCTAACCACGCAACTGAAGAAGGCTGGAAGGTTGTCAGCGGAAATATCGTCGCGGAATGTTAAAAAGGATATTTTTTTTCTCACTCTCGCATTCTTTCCATTTCATCTTCCGCGTAAGTCTAGGACACAGCTCAGGCGGAAAACTGCAAGTTGCCTGTTTCATCCGAATGTAAGCTCTTAAAACATTTCCTACATGACAAACTCCGATTGTCAGCAGAAAAGGTACCCTTTTGTTGTCTGTTTCCAAGATTGATGGAAGAGAAACTGCAAACAAATACGGATGCTACAAACAAATAAAAGGAAGAGAGAAAAAGATTGAAGGTGACAGTTGTTATTTCTGGAAACATGACGAAAACGAATGTTGTGAAACTGGTATCAAATTAAAACGTAACATTTACTCTCAGAATTCTGGAAGGTTACATATCGAAATATTTATCACATCTGGATGTTCTGAACAGAAAAATATCATTATATGAGTCAATTTTTTTACTGTTGGACTGAAAATGTAAAATACGTTGAACGTCGTTATCAAGGTAGCGCCAATAATAATCTGCTTGATCAAATCGCGTGCTAATGTGGCTCTCTTTGTCTCCGTTCCGTCTTGGAACAGCATAAAAGAAAATATGGGAGAACACTGTTTAATCTGATTTAGTTCTTCCCTCACTTAATACAAAAAAAGGTGTCAATCACTAAAAAAAAAAGAATGTTACGTACCCTTCATCTTTCAATTGATTTCTGCCTTTCAAACTTGTAAGTAGTCTGATACAAACAGTTACTTCATTGTATGATTATCTTGTACGATTTTTTTCGATTTAACATCGCAGTGGGAACTTCCCACACAATAAGAGATGTTTTGCAAAACACGATCTGCTTATCTCTCGACAAGATTTCCCACGCGATTCTCTGTCAGTTGGCGGCACTGATTTTGTATATTTTATTTCACGCCCAGGACCTGGAAGTGCTTAGAACAATCATGCCTGACAATCCATACGGTAGCCTGAGCTCTTTTCTAGTCGTTAATACAACAGGCAATACAGAACTAATGCCGCTGTCGTGTTTCTGAGCTGTCCTGGAAACGTATTTCATTTGCCGTAATCAAGACAAGCATATAATATAGGGGATATTACACTTCATGTTACTGATGAGAAGATACTTAAGTTTTAGCGGCTTTCTTCCTCTGCTGGAGAACCATAAAATGCATCGGTTCTTGGAACGCAGGCAGTATTTTATGACTATAGTAAAAGCGCTATTAAAAGAGAGTAGAAAGATTTTTATTATTAAATTTTCAGTTTATTTCACTGCTTAGGTCCAGACAAGGTTTGCGTCTATAGCTGCAACGAAAAATGATGAATGAGAATTGTTTAGTAATGAAAACACTCGTTTGAGAGACGGATCCTGTGCAGTCGGACCTTGTCACTTTGTAGGATTGCTCCAGCCTAAAGACTCACGTTAACAAGGTTGTCGCTGCCACAGACCTGTGTGGTCACAGTTCCACGCAGAGAGCCTTTGCGGCCACTTCAACAAAGGCACTGCCATGTCTGTATCCCATGTCATGGTGAAGTAAGGTCCGGTGAGTGAGTGGGGCCCTAGGTTTTTTGAGATAACACGCTGCCCAGAAAGCTCTTCCAGAAGACGCTTGTGTTGTTAGCTGAGTGCGCAAAAGCGCCATCTTGTTGAAATCATGTGTAGTTGATTTCGTGTTTCTTTAGCTGTGCAATGGAATTATGGATCATTGAACAATAAAGTTCACTGTTCACGGTTTCTACAAAAAAAAAAAAAAAAAAAAAAAAATAAGGTCCAGTAATGCGCCATCTGATCATGTAATGGTGTTTCAAGCACATCACTAGGATTCTCCTTTGACCATAATCGTGTGTTCTGCGTGTTAACTTGACCAGAGAGGTGTAACCAGGCCTCCTCTGTATAAAAGGTGACTTCAAGAATATCAGCGGTATTCCTTTCAGTACCATTTGCGGTAACGCATTCCCTTTTCATGATTCGCATCTTTCAATTCTTGCGTTACTGTCACGTTTACGTCAACAATTTCAATGTTTGCCTAAGTGCTTTGTGCGTGGTTCCAAGCTCGATGTCTTCTTATTGTGCCACCTTCACAACAAATTTGCTGGGCTCTGCTGCATGGAGTCAGAAATATCAAACAACTTTTGTTCGTTTTGTTTAGTTGGTTTTCAAATGGTTCAAATGGCTCTGAGCACTATGGGACTTAACATCTATGGTCATCAGTCCCCTAGAACTTAGAACTACTTAAACCTAACTAACCTAAGGACAGCACGCAACACCCAGTCATCACGAGGCAGAGAAAATCCCTGACCCCGCCGGGAATCGAACCCGGGAACCCGGACGCGGGAAGCGAGAACGCTACCGCACGACCACGAGCTGCGGACAATTAGTTAGTTTTCCAGATCGTTCGGTATCTGACACTGAGCCTGTTTCTCGAAATTTCTTAACAAATCCTTAAACCGCACTGCCACGAGGTACAGTTTTCAGCAAATGCCTCCTGCAGTAAATTTGTATATTTATCGTCTTGCTGAAAAACATATTCACAAAGAAAAATACGAGGGGGATTCGATAGTAATGCAACAAATTTTTTCTCTACCAGTTTAGGTTGGAAAGAATGTGGAATTTTTTGTAGGCCATCGTGGAATATTCGCGGTTCAGCCCCTGTAGTTTAATGAAGTTCCGATAGGTGGCAGCGCTATACGTGGCCTTCAAACTGGTCTGTAACGGAGAGGCGTTCCAAGCAGAGAGCAGTCCGTAAGTTTCTTTCGATGGAAAACCAGAGCATCGCAGACATTCATAAGCGCTTGCAGAATGTCTACGGAGACCTGGCGGTGAACAAAACCGCGTCGAATCGTTGGGCGCATCGTCTGTCATCGTCGCAACAAAGTTGCGGAAAGCTGTCCCATCTCCCGCGTGCCGGCCAGCCACGCACTGCTGTGACTGCTGAAATGTTGGAACGTGTTGACACTCTCATTCGAGGTGATCGACGGATCATAATCTAACACTTCTCTGCTCAATTGGACGTCTCTGTTGGCAGTGCTGACATACTCGTCCACCAGCTGGGGTACTCAAAGTTGTGTGGCCGCTGGGTCCCTCGCTGTCTTACAGAAGACCGTAAAGAACAGTGAAGGACCATCTGCGCGGAATTGCTTTTGCGTTACGTCGCTGATCTTGACAATTTTTTGTCGAACATCGCCCCAGGCATTCATCACTTCGAACCAGTTCACAGCCGCGCCCTCAGTCGGTGAAGCCATGGCGACGGTCTTCTGGGACTCTGAAGGGTGTATTTTGTTAGATGTCCTATGTCATGGTGGAACGATCAACTCGGAAGAGTACTGTCCTACCCTGAGGAAATTAAAGAACAGATTTTAGCGTATTTGTCGGCACAAAAATGCAAACGAACGTCTCCTTCTCCATGACAATCCGGTAAGACCGATGACCTCGCAGTTTGGTCTCCTCCCCCAAATCAACCATGCAACCAATCAACCAAGGCCTCAAACAAATGTGCTCACCCGAGAGGGGCCCATGAAACTTCATTGGACTGTTCTTCCTCATACGCCCTACAGTCCGGATCTAGCACCCTCCGACTTCCGTTTGGCGCAGTGGAGGATACAATTCGTAAGAAGCGCTACGTAGAAGATGGCGAGGGGGGGGGGGGGGGGGCGAAAGGGAGGGTGTTGTTGATACTGCAAGGTGGCGCAAGGCCGTCACTCTGAACGGGGATTATTTTGAAAAACAGGATTTTGTAGCCGAAGAAATGGGGATAATGTAGTATAATAGAATCCTGAGTAAAATCAACCTACTTTCAGAAAGAAATATGTTGCATTACTTGCTGAATGCCCTCGTACGTTTCTTCGTTGAAAGCACTGAAACTTAGAAACAAATTAAAAATCTAAATACTAGACATCGCAGTTAGTAGTTTCCGACAAGAGAACAAAGCAGTTAAATTCTATGCAACAGTGGGACGAAATGAAAAACAACCGCGTATCTGTGGAAAAACACTTCTGCCAACCTTGTTTCGCACTTCAAACGTAATCAACATCGTAGTCTGAGTCCAGTGCACAGCATCTCTCTAAACCCACTGTATTGTATTGTACTGTACGATAACCGGGGACCTAGAAACGACGGAGAGGCTCCGTCCCCACTGCAGTCGCAGTGGTCCACAACCCCACGACGACTACCGCAGTCCACTTCACCCCTCCGCTGCCCCACACCGATCCCAGGGTTGTTGTGCGGTTCGGCCCCCGGTGGACCCCCAGGGAACGTCTCACACCAGACGAGTGTAAACCCTATGTTTGGGTGGTAGAGTAATGGTGGTGTACGCGTACGTGGAGAATTTGTTTGCGCAGCAATCGCCGACATAGTGTAACTGAGGCGGAATAAGGGGAACCAGCCCGCATTCGCCGAGGCAGATGGAAAACCGCCTAAAAACCATCCACAGACTGGCCGGTTCACCAGACCTAGACACAAGTCCGCCGGGCGGATTCGTGCCGGGGACCAGGCGCTCCTTCGGGCTCCGGAAAGCCGTGCGTTAGACCGCACGGCCAACCAAACCCACTGTAATGTCACTTTCTCTAAAACCAGAAGTTCGGTGCTGTCTGCAGACGTGACAAGCCTACTCCTGCGCCGCTGGTATCCACTCGGTAGCCCTTCGGTAATAACGTAGACACCTTGCTGGTGAGGCAGTTACTGCCCCCGTCCTAGCCTCCCCCGCCAGGCAGCACGTACAGCCGCTCCCAGCTTCTAGCTGTGCCCCGCAGCTAGGCGAGTGCCACGCCGGCAGAGCTTACGCAAGAGGCCCAGGTGGCAGCCCCGCACAGGAGACAGGCACTTGTAGGCGCCCAGACAGCTGACATTTAAGCTACAGTTACGAGCGGCCGCCGCCGGTTGCCTCCCCTTCCGCAGATGTGCTGGCCCTGGTCGCGTCAGCTGGACACTTTATCACGCCGCGGCCTTCCCAAAGGTCAAGTTCCGCCGGCCTTGAGACGACCTGTCCTGCTACACCCGCTCCAGTCCCGGCGGCGCCTCTTCTTTTGTCCTTTCTTCTCCTCTCTTCTACTGCCGCGGTGCGGCCCAGATATCCGAGTTACGCCGGCAGTCGAGGCACATACAAGAGGCGAACAAGAAGTTCCCGATTGAGGGCATAGCTGCAGGGTATAATACAACGCAGCGCGATTCCGATGCGGGTATATCAGCACCGACGTGTAGGCAAGCGATTAGTGTAGCATTCGTGTCTTTCCGACGAGCGCGCAGTAATAGCGGAGATATCAACTATGGCGACGTTGTTACCAAATGCATCCAATCTGGATCAAAGTGCTATTATTATTTTCTCGGTTGCCGTAGGACAAATACCGATAGACAACCATCGGAGAATCCAGACTGTGTATCGAGCAGCATGTCTGTCAAAAGCTAACATTATGGAACTGTGACAAGGCCGCTGCTTCATGATAACACGAGTTCCCGTATCGCAAATGTCGTAACGCAAAAGTTACGCCAGCTCAACTGGGGGACCTCCCTATAGCGCTGATATCTCCCCTTGCGATTATCACGCTTTCGGTCCCTTAAAAAAGGCCTCGAAGCTCGGCGATTCCTGTCGGCTCCACTCACACAACAGAGGCACTGCATTGTCGTAGTTATCCATCTACACGGGACAAGCGACTTACAATTACAATGCCTCCGCTGCAATGGAATGTACATAATGAATGCACGGGTACAGGTTGTAGACACCTGGTTGATTACATATGGAAGTTTGACTCTATCTGTGAAGCTTGCTCAGATAGCCTAATGGTACGGCGACCACTCATGATAAGCGAGAAATCCGAATTCGACTCCCAGTCTGGCACAAATCTTTCCATCATACAGCAGCTGATGGTGGTCCATATGCGCAATTGCAAATACATTTCATATATGTCATATACAGTGTTACGTCAAAATAAGTACTCTCCTAATACACTGACAGAAGAAAAATCACACCACCAAAAATTAGTTAATGTTGAGTAATGAGATTTCGGGAATACATCTGTCTAGGTAACAAAAAATGGTTCAAATGGCTCTGAGCACTATGGGACTTAACTGCTGTGGACATCAGTCCCCTAGAACTTAGAACAAGTTGAACCTAACCAACCTAAGGACATCACACACATCCATGCCCGAGGCAGGGTTCGAACCTGCGGCCGTAGCGGTCACGCGGTTCCAGACTGTAGCGCCTAGAACCGCACGGCCACTCCGGCCGGCTAGGTAACATATTTAAGTGATTAACATTGCGAGATCCAACCTTTTCCAAGTATACCTCTTCCTCTTGTGATACAGAACAGTGTATTCGCCATTACTTGCTGAAATTTATTACAGAACTCAAGTAGTCCTCCTCTCTCGTGCCTACTACCAAGCTCATATTGTTCTATAACGCTTTCTTCTGTTCCTTCTCCAAATACCGCATTTCAATGCTGCGTGATTATTACAGTTCCCTTTGTATAATGAATTACCCATCCAATATCCACATATACTGTCTCTGTCTCTTCATCTCCTGCTTGTGGCGTCCGTATGTATACCTGAACTGCTGTTGTTGTTGGCGTTAGTTTTCAGTCGATTCTGATGAGAACGAATCTTACTTCCGTCATACCAATATCTACTGCTGTTGATAGTGCCCTATACTGACTAGAAGTTCTTATCTTCTTCCATTTCACGGTGCTGAGCAACACTTTAACTACACTGAGCCTTTGCTTTTCCATTTTCAGGTTTTGTAGTTTCCGTACCACGTTCATATTTCTGGCTTTTCGCGATCCGACTCGTAGTATGTTACCTTTTAGTTGGTTATTGAATCTTTTTGTCATGTTTATCTCCCCCTTGGCATTTCCCTCCCGGAGATCCGAATGGGAGACTAATCCGGAGTCTTTTGCCAATGAATATATCATTAAGATTTTATTTTCAATCAGAGACCACATGTTCTGTGGATACACATTGTTTGTCTTTAATGGAATGGTTTCCATTGCCTTTTGTATCTTCATGCCGTTGATCAACGCTGATTCTTCCGCTTTTTAGAGACAGTTTCCCATCCCAGGGACAACAGGTTGCCCTGCAACTGAGGCATTCGGTCCTCTGTCTTCTTTGCAAGGCCGTTAGCAGAACGAAGGTGACTCCTTATAACAAGGGTCTTCGGCACCCACTGCTGATGAGTTTTATTCAAAATTTAAGCAGTGGCTGACTTTGAACCCAGGATGCAGGACAGTTTTGGTGTCTACTCAAAGACGCTACTCCCATCTCACGTGTCCATACTCTCTTGATCCTATCAAAATGGAAAGCCGCCTCTAGGCTGTTTTCTCATTGGCTGTAAATCTGTGTGCTGAATCGAACACCTGCTTGTAACACTGGAGCAAACAAACTCATTAAGAAATCCCTCGGCCTCAGATGCAGGCGGATCATTATCAAATGTCATCCCAAAGACTTCAAACAAGGCCCTGGAACGAACAAACGAAGCGTAAGGTTATGTCAATGTTCAGGTCATTTGGTACTGATACATTAGCTTATTTGTTAAAGGATGGTGAAAGAATCTGCTGCAGCCTGTTTTAAGCAGTCTAGCGTATGGTGTTATGAAAATCAAGGAAAAAAATAACCAGAGTGGACGCTACTCCGGAATAAAATTTTAATGTGTTTACCAATTGGTCTACAGTGGGCCAATTATGAGCATACGTAGTTAATTGGAACGTCGGTAACATAATTTCTGACGCAGCTGACGCAAGACTTGTGTCAGGCAACTTAACTGCACTCCATGTATATGTTAATTTGCTTCCAGACTTTCGTGTTTACGTTGGTCCACTTGCTCGAAACGTGGTGGAGCTGCGAGAAGTTGTCGTGACCACGAGGTCAGCCGGTACAAGTCTTCGCGACGCGAGACGTTTTCAGCAGAGGAATGTTGCCGAGGAAAGGGGCTCTGACGGATGCAGGCCTCGTAGCACTTGCCTCAATTTGTGGAGAAATTCTGAGTATTATTTCCGGACGGAATCAAACATTTTACGTTGTTAAAAAGAAGTTGATCCTCTTGCGGTACGCAAATTCTGAGCCATGGGTTCAAAGTGAGCTAACCTCTTGTCTTTGCTAGATGTGATCAGGTATCACTTCTGCTGCTTGCCTAGTGTAAGTTTTGGATGAATACTTGCTGACTGAGCTGAGCACGGAACAGGACCGCTTTGACTAATCCACTGTTACCCACATGAGATGCTATTAGTCTGTAATGAGTCATCGGAGATCACGTTTATGTTTGATATACAGGACATAAAATCCCGTCTGAGGCCTGCGATCATTTTCTGCTTCAAGACTGCTTGGTCGCAGTCATATGTTATTCGACATTTTCTTTGAGTTGTCAAGGCTGTATGCCTGGTTGGTTAGGAAGGAGTTGAAGTGTGTGATGTCTGAAGATGCGTGTAATCCCGAAACGCGTAACATGTTCTAATAAAAGAGCCAATTGAACATCTCATGACTTTATTGCGATTGTACAGCATTGGTTGCCAATTATTAACACGTGTATGTTATTCCAAAATATTCAAAAAATATCCCTGAGAAAGCTCTGCAAATTTGTCGGAGAAGCTCGAGAGTTTCGCTTAGCAATAACTGTAGGGTTGTGAGTCGGTGGTGATGGTATACACTGGTGGCTCATTTGGTAGAGTTCTGCCGTTAAAAGAAGGCATCCGCTTCGAATCTCTGGCTGGGACACAGTTTCGTTTTCAGATTTTCAAATGTGACGGTGTTCACAAGCTTTGCTGAATCCACTCCGTAGTTTTACCCGCACAGATACTTCGTTCTAACGAGCAAAATGCTGGACTCTTAGACGAAAATAAGGGGTTCCAATTCATCCGTTCATTCTGATTTAGTTTTTCGTGATTTATGAAATTACATCATTTTCGCTAAGCGACTGTCTGTTGTGTGGTAATTTATTCTAGAAATAAATAAAAAAATGGAATATAATACCCACATAAAACCACTCGGCAAAAATGTTGGCGTTTTATAAATTCAGTGCGACTTTGGTGCCAACCGAAGATGGAATATTTCGGTGGTTTCCCTAAATCTTCTAAGCCAAGTGCTGAAATCTTTCCTCTGAAAATAGCCAGTTTCTCTATCCTTGTCCTATTTGAGCTCGTACACCGTCGCTAATGACTTCTCTGTGAAAGCGTCGTTAAACCACGATCTTACTTCTTCCTTACACATTTATAGCATAGCAGTTTTCACGAAAATGTCTGTGAGAGAAAGGGCGGGGACAAGTTCCTCCTTTCAATAAACGTCTGGATTCCTTTCACTTAACAAGAGTATTGTTTCATATTGGAGAGGGTTAATCGTGTCAGAGAAGACCTCGCAGGTGTACATCTACATCTACATCTACATGACTACTTGTCTGGTAGAGGATTCGTAGAACCATTTTCAGACTATTTCTCTTCCGTTCTAGTGCCGAATAGCATGTGAAAAAAATTAACATTTAAATCTTACCATCCGAGCTCTGTTAACTCCTCACGATGGTCAGCTTTACCTACACACATACGAGTCAATAAAGTCTTTTGGCATTCTGAGGAGAAAATTGGTGATTGCAACCAGAGAAGCTTTCGATTTAATGATTGCCACCATGAACATATTTGTGACGTTCTCACTCCATCTTGGTGGCAATATAAATGAGTTGCCCTTCTTTGAACTATTTCGATGTCCTTCGAAGATGGGCAAGCGTAGTGTAAGCCGGTCCCTCTGGCAGACTTGTAGCATCTTCTGAGTGTCCCGCCAATAAAACGCAGTCCTTGGATCGCCTTCTCCACGACATTTTCTGTGTGGTGGTTACAACTTTGTTGTTTTCTCAAAGGCGACTGATTAGCAGCTCGCGTAACTGGCAGGATAAGCCGTTTGCGGCCTTTGTTTAATCAGCAGGCACGTTCCACTTGTCATTACGTAAGACTGCTGTCGCACAGAGAGCTGAGCTGTGCCTGCCTCCTCAAGACTGACTTTCTGTCACTCGAGTATCGAAGCAATATAGTAAATGCAAATGGTAACGACCAATTACATCATGTTATCCTCATTCAATGAGCTCGTAAATGAGATGGAAAATCTCAGGCAGTATGTCTTCCTTGTGAGAAAGCGGACAGCAAGATTAAAATAGAGTATGTCTTCCTTGTGAGAAAGCGGTCAACACGATTAAAATAGACTGAAGTAACTCAGAAGGAGATATGAGGAGGCCGTACAGGAAAATGTGTAATGGCAGTTTTTAGAGGAGTGGTTCAGAGAAAGGTAAAATTGTTGCTCTAGACCGTTTCCGCGAAGTTTCACAGAACGGTACCCTCGATGCTAGTAGGAAAAAGTCCCACGAATCCTCCTCAAGACGCTTCACACCCTTAACCACAAAATGCAGAGCGCATACTTAGACTCTGTCTGTGTAGATGAGAGACGAAGTGATCCTTAAGCTGCATCTCACTTGCTCTCATCCTTAACTCACTAATATATTCGCATGGATGGCTACGTGTGTGAACATAATTTATAGGCATAAACATTCAGAATGATTTGAAATGGGAAATCACCTTAGCAAAATAAATAATAAAACTGAATACACTTACGTACATTGTTAGAATTCTCGCTCAAAATGTAAACTACTCATCAGTAGTGACAATGTGCCATGGCAGTATACAATCGCGTCTGATCTAAGAAATTATTTTTTGGGGTAATTCCAAAATTAAAAAAAAAAGTGACCAGGTGCGAGTAGGATTCACGCACTGAGAGCTCCGTACAAACTTAATTATGTGTATAGACCGTTTAACCATCCTGGGAATCTAAAACCTCGACCACTTTCGCCCATTATCGACATTGATACTGGCAAAATATAGCTCCCAGGGATTCCAAAATTTTCAACAATATTTTAATGTCAATAATATAAATGTGACGTAGTCATGCATGAGGCAGGCGCCTGTTATGATAATAATCAGTAGTCATCCATTCAGGTTGACTGGGTCGCTATGGTGAAAGTCAAAAATCAGTCAGGGAAAGATTCTCTTGCTCATATGACGCTTTTCGGAATTTATCTATCATCATGTATCCAATAGCGATTACTGCATGCACATGAAGCATTTCAAATTGTATGTCAAACAAATATTCGCAGACTAGTCTGCAGAACTATTCATTGTTTTTATTTCAAGTTTGACGTCGGCAACAAACTACAAAACAAATATTTTTTCGTGTGATATAATTACAAATAATAATTTTCGGACTTTTTTCTTTACTTGTGCTGTGAAACCTTACCCCTTGCCAAATTTCATGACTCTAGGCCAACGGGAAGTACCCTATAGGTTTTAATGAGTGAGCTTGGTAGTATGAAAATGTGTGACCTAAATGGTCGTATCTTTTGGTTGCAGTGATCTGGAAGCTTACATTTATTACACTAGCAAGGGCCTAAAGACTTCAGTATGTCACATAAATGTCAGCTTGATACGACAACTCGTTCCTGAGGAAAAGGGTTTTTAACAATCGAAGAAAAAGACAGAGGGAAGAACAGACAACAAAGTAATCCTATAAGGGTTCCATTTTTACTGATTGAAATACGGAACCCTAAGAAGAATGTATTTAAAATACAGAAAGAAATTATCAGAGTAATAAATCAAGCTCAGTGCAGAGAGCCCTGTAGGCCACTAATTAAAAGTCTGAAAATATTGCCTCTGCATTGTTTGATCTGTATGGTGCTTCAAAGTCTTTGCATCTAAAGTGTAGTGGTGACAGATCATATCATTAGGATCAACTGTTATTGGAGACGAAGTGTTCGCTGCCACTTCTTGGCGATAGAACACATCCTTTTATACACTCCTGGAAATGGAAAAAAGAACACATTGACACCGGTGTGTCAGACCCACCATACTTGCTCCGGACACTGCGAGAGGGCTGTACAAGCAATGATCACACGCACGGCACAGCGGACACACCAGGAACCGCGGTGTTGGCCGTCGAATGGCGCTAGCTGCGCAGCATTTGTGCACCGCCGCCGTCAGTGTCAGCCAGTTTGCCGTGGCATACGGAGCTCCATCGCAGTCTTTAACATTGGTAGCATGCCGCGACAGCGTGGACGTGAACCGTATGTGCAGTTGACGGACTTTGAGCGAGGGCGTACAGTGGGCATGCGGGAGGCCGGGTGGACGTACCGCCGAATTGCTCAACACGTGGGGCGTGAGGTCTCCACAGTACATCGATGTTGTTGCCAGTGGTCGGCGGAAGGTGCACGTGCCCGTCGACCTGGGACCGGACCGCAGCGACACACGGATGCACGCCAAGACCGTAGGATCCTACGCAGTGCCGTAGGGGACCGCACCGCCACTTCCCAGCAAATTAGGGACACTGTTGCTCCTGGGGTATCGGCGAGGACCATTCGCAACCGTCTCCATGAAGCTGGGCTACGGTCCCGCACACCGTTAGGCCGTCTTCCGCTCACGCCCCAACATCGTGCAGCCCGCCTCCAGTGGTGTCGCGACAGGCGTGAATGGAGGGACGAATGGAGACGTGTCGTCTTCAGCGATGAGAGTCGCTTCTGCCTTGGTGCCAATGATGGTCGTATGCGTGTTTGGCGCCGTGCAGGTGAGCGCCACAATCAGGACTGCATATGACCGAGGCACACAGGGCCAACTCCCGGCATCATGGTGTGGGGAGCGATCTCCTACACTGGTCGTACACCACTGGTGATCGTCGAGGGGACACTGAATAGTGCACGGTACATCCAAACCGTCATCGAACCCATCGTTCTACCATTCCTAGACCGGCAAGGGAACTTGCTGTTCCAACAGGACAATGCACGTCCGCATGTATCCCGTGCCACCCAACGTGCTCTAGAAGGTGTAAGTCAACTACCCCGGCCAGCAAGATCTCCGGATCTGTCCCCCATTGAGCGTGTTTGGGACTGGATGAAGCGTCGTCTCACGCGGTCTGCACGTCCAGCACGAACGCTGGTCCAACTGAGGCGCCAGGTGGAAATGGCATGGCAAGCCGTTCCACAGGACTACATCCAGCATCTCTACGATCGTCTCCATGGGAGAATAGCAGCCTGAATTGCTGCGAAAGGTGGATATACACTGTACTAGTGCCGACATTGTGCATGCTCTGTTGCCTGTGTCTATGTGCCTGTGGTTCTGTCAGTGTGATCATGTGATGTATCTGACGCCAGGAATGTGTCAATAAAGTTTCCCCATCCTGGGACAATGAATTCACGGTGTTCTTATTTCAATTTCCAGGAGTGTATTTGTTATGCCCCTGAGAAGTGACAGGGTGTAGGCACTTCATAGTATTTGCATGCCTTGTGTGTTGCCTACAATCAGGTCGTCTGCTCCATTTGAAAGGGGGTAGCAAAATTATAGTTTCTGCTCCGCTTCTAAAATATCTTTCTCCGCTTAGAGACACTCATTCTTAAGTGATCTTGTTAAAAATCACTGCATCAGTTTACTAGGGTGGATAATAAACAGCACTCCTAGCTTTTGGACCCAGCTAGTTTGATCAAATAAAACGATGCCCAGCGTCGCCGGCAAGTGTCAGTGAACATTTCATCTCTAACGAAAGTAGTTCACTATGACGTGATCTATTGCCCCTAGACGTTTGAAACAAAAACTGTGAAATACCCTATGAAATACTAATCTTTACGAAAGAGAGAATTTAAGAGAAGATAACGTCTTCAACGAAACTATATTTTCACTCATATGAAACTAGGCAGAAGTTGACCCTATACATAAGCACAATAAGTGCAAATTTATATAAAATAAACGTATTTAATGCTTTGAGTTTTGTCATACAGTCGTATGCCTTCTTGCTTAAAATATATAACGACATTAAATAGATTTAAGGTAAAGTTGAGACAGTTCTTGCTTCACCACTGGTTCTACTAAGTCTCTGAATTTATGGGACATCATAATAAGTAAATCTGATAAAGCAAATATGGTTAATTATGTTATCATTATTCCTTATTCCACTTTATATAATTATTTACTTTGTGCTGAACTCGCTGTTTCACGTCTTAACTACTCTAATTATAAATTAGTAGCGTTACCCCTGACTCTTATGAACAGACATTCTACTAAAAATGATGTATTGGACCAAACGATAAATAATATGAAGTATCAAGGGTTGTTTAAGGGGAAAATCTCAACCATATTCAGTAGTAGAAAGAAATGTGGGGTAAGTAATGCCAGAATATCATATCTCCTTGGCTTCGCGAAGCAGTATCGCTTTTACTATGTAATAAATACGGAAAAATATATGACGTTAGATAACACGAAACGCATACTTTACGAGTACATAACACCACCACCAGGTGTTGTTTTTGTCTGAGACATGAGTCTGCCTTAAACCCCTGCATCGTAGCTCAGCAATCAGGCCTGGGAGACAGGTTCACCATTGCATCACTCTCTGCCAAAGCCACCATTGGACAGCAATGACCACTGACTTCAGTACTCAGAAGAGGCACCACTATTCCATCTTCAGTTAAGCCTTAGACGTTCAGTTATCATCATTGCGTTCAGGAAAGCCTCTCTAGTCTTCAAAAGGTAAAACGTTTTTGCAATATCAACATCATCATCACGATCATCATCATCATCATCACTGTCATGGTGGACCATACAGTCTGTTCAATCGAATAAGAATTCCAAGGTCTCCCATCTCTTCCTCAGGCGTTCAACACCTCTCCAACCAGCTGATATATAGAGCGAAGCCTTCTCCCCAAACCTTCTGTCTTCCATCTGCGAGAGGTGCTCTTAAAAGCTGCTTTTTTGTTATTTTACATTTTCATTTAAATTTTCGCTTCTTGTTTCATCTCTTTTGGGGAATTTCATTTCCGCTTTTTCAGTAGTTATCAACTTCTTTAAGGCTCTGAGCACTGTGGGACTAAACATCTGAGGTCATAATTCCCCTAGAACTTACTATTTAAAGCTAACTAACCTAAGGACATCACACACATCCATGCCCGAAGCAGGATTCAAACCTGCGACCGTAGCGGTCGCGCGGTTCCAGACTGAAGCGCCTAGAACCGCTCGACCACAACGGTTGGCCAACTTCTATATGTTCACAGTCTCAATCTCACAACGAATTGCCATAATTTCATAAAAACTGATTTATGTGTCCGCATGGCTTAGTTGTTAAGCATCCTGTTTATAATACCTTACACAAATGGCAATTCATTTAACTTATTTGTCAACTTTCATGTTGATTACAGGACATCAAAATCTAAGTTTTTAAATTTCCTAACTAACTAGTTTATATTATTGTCAATTACAATCTTTAAACGATAAAGACATTTGGTCTTGATTGCTTTTGCTTTAGATCATGATACGTCTAGACAGTATTTTGAAATTCTGCTGAAGAGCTGCTGCGTGACGAAATGTCGGTCAGTCTCGCTTACACAAGTGAAAGACCTGATCCTCGGAAAGTAAAATTGTACGTCAAACAGCAGTGCCAATTCTAAAGTGTTTCGTACTTCTTTGCAGTCTTTTATACCCACGTTAATTTAGGGAATAAAAGTGCTCCGTTATAAGCGACCCCCTTGACTCGCTCCCAGTCGTACGGTTACTTTTACAGGTTGTTATACCCCTCCCCCATTCAACATCCACTAGTCGTCAACAGAACTGGTGGAATCCATATTTCCGGTTCTTATAGTCTCTGGTAAGTTATGCGCCTTTGTCTTTTATTGCTACCCAAAGACTGTATTTCGGTAGTCGGTCAATGATTTCGCGTTCTCAATGAATAAAATATAGACTTCTAAGTTGAAGGGTCTATACAAGGGCGATGTACTTCAGGACAATATTATAGAAATGGAAGAGGATGTAGATGAAGGTGAAGAGGAGATACGATACTGCGTGAAGAGTTTGACAGAGCACTGAAAGACCTGAGTCGAAACAAGACCCCGGGAGTAAACAACATTCCATTAGAACTACTCACGGCCTTGGGAGAGCCAGTCCTGACAAAACTCTACCATCTGGTGAACAAGGTGTATGAGACAGGCGAAACACCATCAGACTTCAAGAACAAGATAATAATTCCAATCCCAAAGAAAGCAGGTGTTGAAGATGTGAAAATTACCGAACTATTAGTTTAATAAGTCACAGCTGCAAAATACTAACGCGAATTCTTTACAGACGAATGGAAAAACTGGTAGAAGCCGACCTCGGGGAAGATCAGTTTGGATTCCGTAGAAATGTTGGAACATGTGAGGCAATACTGACCCTACGACTTATCTTAGAAAATAGATTAAGGAAAGGCAAACATACGTTTCTGGCATTTGTAGACTTAGAGAAAGCTTTTGACAATGTTGACTGGAATACTCTCTTTCAAATTCTGACGGTGCCAGGGGTAAAATACAGGGAGCGAAAGGCTATTTATAAGTTGTACAGAAACCAGATGGCAATTATAAGGTCCAGGGACATGAAAGGGCAGCAGCGGTTGGAAAGGGAGTGAGACAGGGTTGTAGCCTCTCCCCGATGTTATTCAATCTGTATATTGAGCAAGCAGTAAAGGAAACAAAAGAAAAATTCGGAGTAGCTATTAAAATCCATGGAGAAGAAATAAAAACTCAGAGGTTCGCCAATGTCATTGTAATTATGTCAGAGACAGCAAAGGAAGAGCAGTTGAACGTAATGGACAGTGTCTTGAAAGGAGGATATAAGATGAACATCAACAAAAGCAAAACGAGGATAATGGAATGTAGTCGAATGAAGGATCGGTTGGTAGGACATGTTCTGAGGCATCAAGCGATCACAAATTTAGCATTGGAGGGCAGCGTGGAGGGTAAAAATCGAAGAGGGAGACCAAGAAATGAATACACGTAGCAGATTCAGAAGGATGTAGGTTGCAGTAGGTACTGGGAGATGAAGAAGCTTGCACAGGATAGAGTAGCATGGACAGCTGCATCAAACCAGTCTCTGGACTGAAGACCACAACAACATCAAGTTGAACTCTGTTTTCTTGTGGAATAATTGTTTTAATTTGAGTAAATATCCGCTACAAGCACGTCCTTTGCAAAAACTGCGAATTTAAAATTCAAATACTACAAATCTTTGCAGTATAGAGAATGTAATCCGGGACTTTCATGAGGCAGTGAGACGCGCCGACTGTTCGGTCAGCGAGCGGACCCTTGAATCTCGCCATGATAGATGACGTAACTGACGCGCAGCGCGCTGCGAGTAACGGGAGCCGTCAGCCTGCGCCACGTGTGGACGCCGACCCCCTGGTCGACCGCTGACCTCCCGTCTTCACGCGCTCCCCGCGAGCCGCCTGACCGTCCAGTGCTTACAGGCGGATCGCCGGCGGCGGCATAAGTTGAGTGCAGAACGCGCAGCAGGCGTTCGGCACGGCTTTCGCAAGCGGTATGGAAAATGATCGAGGGCAAACGTGGGCAAGATGACAGTGGCGCAACTCCGTACTACGCCTACATATCGAGGGCAATAATCGATCAACAGGTACTGAGGCAATCGTGAGGGACCTGGACGACTCTTATACGCAGCCCCGGATCTACGATATTTCCGAACCGGGGAAAAAACTTGATAGTAGCGCCCCCCGCTCCCTCTTCGTGCGTTTGAGATAGGGCGTCAAAAATAAAAAATAAACAATTTTTCAAAATCGTATTCATTTTGTAGCACACATCTTTCTGAAAAGGTTGGTGTACAAAACATATATTTTCGAGTAAGTGTAAGACGTTATTCGGTCTTAATGTGCCTAAGTGCAGTGCCACGCCTCTTCACACATTCCTCTATCGCGCGTCACTGTATTCTGCTCTGTGGGATTCAAACGTGCATAATTTGTAATGGAAACCATCAAACCTGTATTCAGGACAGTAGAAATTAAGCCATCAAACCTGCTTTCAGGACAGTAGAAATTAGGCCATTAAATTAAAATGTACTGCAGTGCCTCTCCTGCTCCCATTCGGCTGGTTTGACTTCCTACACCCCTTAAAAAAAGCCTCACAATTAGTACTGGCTGGCCGGCCCCAGTGGCCGAGCGGTTCTAGGCGCTTCAGTCAGGAACCGCGCTGCTGCTACGGTCTCAGGTTCGAATCCTGCCTCCGCCTTGGATGTGTGTGATGTCTTTAGGTTAGTTAGTTCAAAGTCTAGGGGATTGATGACCTCAGATGTTAAGTCCCATAGTGCTTAGAGCCATTTGAACCATTTTAGTACTGGGTGGGGTTATTTGTGACCGGGAGAATAATAACTGGAGAATAAGAACTCTTCAGAAAATTTGCAGTCATTTTGCCTATAAGCTAATAACTTTCTCTTTCGTGTGACATAAATATAGGAAACATAAAGCCAGTAAAGACAAGAGACAAGAAAGACAGTACACATTTCTTCAACCCTAAGGTCTCAGCATTTTTTTCCCTCTGATATTAGTACACCTCTACACGGCTTGCTTCCCTTTCTGAGGAAGAATCTATTAACCTTGTCAAACTTCGTCAAACGTTTCGCTACATGAAAAATCAAAATATCGCTGTCTAATACTGAAAATGCTGTTAACACGAATAGTACCCAACAGCCGCGAGGGATTAGCCGAGCGGTCTAAGACGCTACAGTCATGGACTGTGCGGCTAGTCCCGGCGGAGTTTCGAGTCCTCCCTCGGGCATGGGTGTGTGTGCTTGTCCTTAGGATAATTTAGGTTAAGTAGTGTGTAAGCTTAGGGACTGATGACCTTCGCAGTTAAGTCCCATAAGACATTACACATTTATTTTTAGTACCCAACACTGCTGTGGTTTCTCAATTTGATTACGTCTATTCTGTGACTTTCTGCTAGATAAAACGAAATAGGCCGTTCTAATATTGCAGCAGACGTAATACACATCAAATAAGCGAGGCTGTTTTGGCACAAATGGTCATTTTTATGTACTTCATTTATATAAATGAAATGAAATGGCGTGTGGCGAGGGCCTCCCGGCAGGTGGACCCGATCGCCTGGTGCCAGTCTTTTGAGGTACGCCACTGTGGCGACTTGCGCTTCGATGAGGACGTAATGGTGAGGATGAACACGACACAGACATCCAGGCCCTGAGACGAGAAAATCTCCAACCCAGCCGTGAGTTTCCACGTAAGAAATTTGGAGGTATTACGTTTCAGCACGCCCACGTGGATAGCACACAGTATTCCATAAAAATTTAGAAATAGTGATGTTTGGAATGCGATATGTGTATTTCAGTGTCTAGATATCAAATCGTTACTTGTAATTTAATGCGAGCTGGCATGGAATCTCGTATACGTGTACTAGAAATTTATTATACAGGCATAAATGTCGCTCAGAACTATTTCACAATTGATTTTACTCATTCAAAAGTCTTCCTTACAGACAATTCTCTTATTATCGTACTGTATGCACCGAAACGATTCCTACGAGACTCCCATTCCCGTAACCAACGTTTTTGGGTCCGTTTCTTCTTCGTCAACGTCATCTTAAGCTCTTTGGCTAAAAGATGCGTAGCTGCCGTTCGAATAATTTCACTCGTCGTCATCTTAAGTAACAATGACGTCTTATACGCATTAAAGTATAAAACAGAAACAAAAACATTCCGTGAGACATGGGTCTGCAGACGAGCCATTTATGAGAGAACTGTGAAAGCGTGGTTACCAGTCGCCACTGACTTCAGTATGAAATATTATCCTGGTTGGTTCAAATATATCTGAAATTTAAAGTTTTCATTTAAGCCCCCTTTTAATTGGGCTCACATTTTGTAGACGGCATTTCTCAGCAAGGAATACGAAGTACGTTACACCTTACAATTTATTGTACACTTGTGCTTGTTAACGAATGTGTTCCACGTGTAGTCCTCGCATTTTGATGCAATACCCCACTAGTCTCTGTATTGGTGTACGAATTCTTACAAACATGTGCAGATAATCTTCTGAAAAAAGCGCAATGTTTTGCTCCAGTTCTTCAACCGTGCCGAAGGCAGTGCTATACGTTTCACTACTGATATCACGACAGGCATTAGAATAGAATCAAGGACAGGTGATTTGGACCCCAAGGTAAGGCGTTGCTCAAACTACCCATCTTGGGCCATAAAGGCGCGTTGCAGCTCGTCTTACCTCAGCAGAAAAACAAGCCGGTTCAAAATGTTCAAATGTGTGTGAATTCCTAAGGGACGAAACTGGTCATGTCATCGGTCCCTAGACTTACACACTGCTTAAACTAACTTACGCTTAGGACACCACACACACCCATGACCGAGGGAGGACTCGAACCTCTGGCGGGAGGGGCCGCGCAATCCGTGACATGGCGCCCCAAACCGCGCGGCCACTCCTCGCGGCAAAACGAACCGGCACTTCATCCTGCTTGTACCACGTTCCCCAGTCATGGGCCATGGGTGAAATTTAAGCCTAATAAGGTGCGGCCTAAATTGAAACATTTACATTTCAGGTACATTTGAGCTAACTAGGGCAACTTATCATACTGAAATCAGTGACAACTCATAAATAGATGCTCGCATTTATATTGCAAACGGCTCGTTTGTGGGGCCATGTTTACTGGAACGTTTTTGCCTCTATTGTCGTATACTTTTAACCGTAAAAGTTTTCGCTATTAGATACAGGGTGTCCCAGGACGAACAGTCAATATTCAGGGAAGCAAAAAACTTTACACGGACATATGCCACATTCCGAATGGTTTACGAGGTACAGCACTTTTAATGTACGTTTTTTTCGGGCTAGTGGCGCGCACGTATGAGTCATACTCACGCAACCTCTTTGAAGTTTTATTCTGGCCCAACCTATCTCGTTGCTTTCACCCTCTTTGCTCGAGATGTCTATTTGCCGTAGGAATAGGACTGGACCCAAAACTGAAACCTGAGGGACTCCAGTTGTGATTTATCCCACTCACTACAATTTTCGACCTTTCCAACATTGTTTGAATTATTCACCAAAAATTTTTGCATTGTGTTTGTTAAGTATGATTCAGGCCAGTTGTGTGTGCCATGTGCATTGGGTGTGTTGTATCTTGGAAACTATTCAGATAGGGCATATTTCCATATGAATTTTCTTGCTATAGTTGAGCGTTCCTCTTATACACTGTACGTGCTCTATGTCGGAAACCATTCAGATAGGGCATACGTCCATATGAAGTATTTTGCTACGATTAAGCGTTCCTTTTATACCTCTTAATATTAATTATTCCTCCTGAAGCACCCAGCATAATAAAAACAGCGCGATGGAATTTCGCTTTGCAACACTAACGTAACGGAGAAATCTTTGCAGCACGTTCTACATCTACATTCACATCGGAATTTACAATTAAGTGGCTGACAGAGGGTTCATCGAACCAACTTCAGACTATTTCTCTACCGTTCCATCCAAGCTCTGATTTAACTCATTTAAGTACAATTATCATACCTCCCTATGTAGATGGGCATCAACAAAATATTTTCGCCTTCGGAGTAGAAAGTTGGTGGCTGAAATTCCATGAAAAGATCCTGCCACAGCGAGAAACACTTATGTTTTAACGCTTGCCACCGCTACTCGCGTATCGTATCCGTGGCACTCTGTCACCTATTTCGCGATAATAGAAAACGAGCTGCCTTTCTTTGAAGTTTTGCGATGTCCTCTGTGAATCCCATCTGATGCGAATCCCACACCACGCAGCATACGAACTCTCTCAAGTACTGTAGACCTTACAATGAGCCTCTAAAATTACTATCTGGTGGAATTCTGTTATGTATCTTTTTTGTCACATGCCGTAATGGAGTTTTGTTCAAGTAGTGACTATTTCTGAAATGGCCACAGACTTATCGTATCCAAGAAGCTGAGTTTCAGCATTTTGTAATAGTTCCAATTTTCTAAGCCACGACGTGTACGACAGGGTAATTCCGGAAACTTTCCATCAGGTGTCGGGTTAAAGCAACGTGTCGGGCCAGTTGTCGTATGCTGGTTCGGACAGCTACCTTCGCGCCGTATGCCTTCTCCGCCGTATTGTCGAGCAGTGTAATGCGGACGCCGTAAACAACCTCTGGTCACGACATGGCTGCGATAATCTCGCACTCGGGTTGCACTTTACGGGACAAGATACAGCGTAAGTAATCGATTTATGAATCCAGTTTACAGCCAGTGGCGGAGAGTGTTCGCTTTCCAGAGTGCACCTTGCTCTTAGGTGGGGAGCTCACGCCTCTAGCACCAATTTCTTCTTTTATTTTTTCGGGTAAACGGCGACGCAGGTATTTTTTTATGTGGGCGCTGACCTTTGCAGGCCGTCGTAATCTACGACCTTGACGTCAGCGCCCGAATGCTGCCTGCTTCTGCGCGCGGCGATTAACTTGTAGGGAATGCTTCGCTGGCGCCATTTTTGCTACTTCTGGCAGAAGAAGATCGAATCCGTCTCTTTTAGCAGCTGTGTCAGTGCTGCCTCGAAGATGCTGCAGCACAGCTTCGATGTTTCGAGGTGAACACCTTATTTTTCGTTTCTACACACCACACGACAACCTGGAAGCTAAAATAATTTACGGGTTTGCTGCCGGGTGACGTCGTCGACCACCGCCGATATTTCGGCAGGAGCACACCCTGCCGTTCTCAAGGTTGAGAATGATGACAGGTGACATTCTCCAGGCATCCGCCAAACCACACTACTCGCCGCCTCCTATTATACTGATGAGTGCGCCTCTTGTGACATCTAGCGGTCAGTTTTTCATCACATACTTCGGAACAGATAGTGATTTCGCGAAATTAAAAATTTTGTAAAAATACAGAAATTGTGGCTTATACAATGACAGAAAAAACATCAAAAAGAAGTTGTGCCACATAATCGACAGCTGGTACGCGTGTTTGTACAGCAGAAACATGATGTCTATTTTAATTTCGCGACATTCGCTTACGACTGGCGGTAGTAGCGCCACTACATTACAACGATGCAAGTCGTGTTTGCTTTATATACATGCTCTGACAGTCGTCAGTGTTAGTTATCTTTGACATTGGACTTGGTGAGTTGATGTTATTCAAGAAAGCCTTAAAGGAGACAAAGACGCCATTATCAACACCTCACTGTTTGAACGAGGTCGTGTAACAGAACTACGAAAAGCCGCATATTCCTTCCGTGATATTGCTGAATGACTTGGCAGGAATGTAGCCAGTGTACGTGATTGCTGCCAGTGGTGGTCAAGGGAATGTACGGTCGCAAGAACTTCGGGTTCCGGACGACCACGTGGCACTACCGAGAGGGAAGACCGCCGGTTTCGGTGTATGGCCTGTGGCACATCGTACTGTATCTGCAACAGCGATTCTAGTAGCATTTGGCACTATAGTGACACAATGAACTGTTGCAAATGGGTTACTTCGAGGACAGCTCCGAGAAAGACGTCTTGTGCATATCACTGACCCCAAACCACCATCATTTGTGACTTCAGTACTGTCAAGCAAGAACTCATGGGAGGTTAGGGTAGATGTCTGATGCAGTCTGGTTGCGCCTCGGTGGCAGTGATGGCCGCTTGTTGGTTAGAAGGAGGTCAGTTGAGGGTCTGAAACCAACCTGTTTGCGTGCCAGACACACTGAACCAATATTTGGAGTTATGATATGAGATGCGATTTCGTATGACAGCAGGAGCACTCTCGTGGTTATCCCAGTCTGTACCGGGTGATCAAAAAGGCAGTATAAATTTGAAAACTTAATAAACAACGCAATAATGTAGATAGAGAGGTAAAAATTGACACACATGCTTGGAATGACATGGGGTTTTATTAGAACAAAAAAAAGTTCCCAAAATGTCCGCAGATGCGCGTCGTTTGGTGATGATCGTGTGCTCAGCTGCCACTTTCGTCATGCTTGGCCTCCCAGGTCCACAGGCCTCAGTCCGTGCGATTATTGGCTTTGGGGTTACCTGAAGTCGCAAGTGTATCGTGATCGACCGACATCTGTAGGTATTCTGAAATGACAACATCCGACGCCAGTGCCTCACCATAACTCCAGACATGCTTTACAGTGCTGTTCATAACATTATTCCTCGACTACAGCTATTGTTGAGGAATGATGGTGGCCATATTGAGTACTTCCTGTAAAGAACATATTCTTTGCTTTGTCTTGCTTTGTTATGATAATTATTGCTATTCTGATCAGATGAAGCGCCATCTGTCGGACATTTTTTGAACGTTTGTATTTTTTTGGTTCTAATAAAACCTCATGTCATTCCAAGCATGTGTGTCAATTTGTACCTCTCTATCTACATTATTCCGTGATACATTCAGTTTTCAAATTTATACTGACTTTTTGATCACCCGGTACATTAATCTGGTGATCTGACCTGTCGTGCTGCCATTCATCAATAACATTGGGGTGTTTTTCAACAGAATAGCGCTCGCTCACATACCGCTGTTGTAACTCAACGTGCTCTACAGCGTGTCGACATGTGGCCTTGCCTGCTCGATCATCAGATCGGTCTCCAATCGAGCACATATGGAACATCACCAACAGCTCTAGCGTCATCCGCAATTGGTATTAACCATCCTTGTATTGACCGACCAAATGCAACAGGCATGGAATTCTATCCCACAAACTGACATCCGGCATCTGTACAACACAATTCATGTCCGTCTGAGAGCTTACATTCAACATCTGGCGGCTACACCAGTTATTAACGTATAAGCATTTCACACTTGCAATGACTTATCTCGCGGTTACATTTATCTGTGATCTTGTAGTGTTAATCACTTAAACATGTCACCTAGACAAAATTATTCCCGAAATTTCAAAAAGTCGATAATCTTTATTGCCGCGTTCCATCCGCAAATGGAATAAAAATGGTGTGGGTGAAACGGGGAGGGGGAGGGGAGGGGGGAGAATGGATTATCGTGCCCCACTGGTCACAAACTGCCTGTGGCTTACATGGTGGAAGTTGGAGCTACACGTGTGCAGGGGGAGCCGCTAGCCCCTTGACGCTGGCCCCTTGCCGCTGAGCGCCGTTAAGCGTAATTAACCGCTCTGATGTGGCAGGCCAGACCCGCGTTACGGCCGCCTTTCGTCGGTAATAGCGCAACAAGTACGCTCGCTTCGTTTCATGGCTCGCGTCCAGCCTACGAATGTGCAATACAGCACTTCCACTGAACCTGTTCCTTACTATTACTCATAACTAAAGAAATCCCATAGACCTGTAATGTCGATTAACACTGGACGTCGCGGACCGGTACTGGACGGGACAGGACGTCATCTTCTGGGTTTCTCGGGAAGCTACTTCTGACGTTGTGGGTGAGAGTATTGTGTTTTCGTGTCATCTTAATCCACATCCAATTTTTTAAAAATGTATCCTTTGTTTTACCACCTCAGTTGCGTATTCATTTTTGTGACGCGATTAGTTTCGATCAACTTTTGATCATCTTCAGATCTAAAACTCAAACAGAGAAAAAACTAACGACTTTCTATTACTTTACAATAGGTAGAGAAGTGTTAGACAGCTAACTATTGCTTTTACATATGTTCTTACGTGAGTAACTTGTCGAATCAGTAAGGCAGGTAACTGGAAGAGGGCAGAGAGGGGAATAGTGGGCCGAGGCGGAGTGGGATAGGGGAGAGAAGGCAGAGGGAAGGAGTGACACGAATGACACGAGCTTAAATAATTTGCATGCCGTACAATTTATATTAACACAAGGTCCGTCTTAAATGTTCCGTGAATCGTCTCAGGAAATAAAAGAAAGAATAGTTACAAACAAAATACTTTTACTGACTTTCGAGGCAATCACCATTAGGTACATCACATTTCAAGCATCGGTTGTAAAGCTGTTGAAATTGTCAGCGAACCCTTCTTGTGGAATCGCTCGAAGCACCGTGGTCACGCGTTGTTGTACAAGGGGCATTCAATAAGTAGTGCAACACACAGTTTTCTCGACCAGTTTCTGTTGGAAAAATGCGGTATTTGTTTGCGACATCCTGGACTTCTACCGTTTCAGTCCCTATAGTTTCATGAAGTTCCGGCGGGTGACTGCGCTATAGTTAGCCTTCAAAACGGCGTCTGTAACGGAGGTGCGTTCCAAGCAGAGAGCTGTCATTGAGTTTCTTTTGGTGGGAAGCCAGAGCGTCACTGATATTGACAGGCGCTTGGAAAATGTCTACGAAGACATGACAGTCAACAAAAGCACGGTGAGTCGTCGAGCGAGGCGTCAGTCATCATCGCAACAGAGTCGGGTCAACCTGTCACAACTCCTGTGTGCCGGCTGGCAGCACACAGCTACTCTTGCAATGTCGGAACGTGTGGACACTCTCATTCGAGGAGATAGACGGATCACAATGAGACACCTCGTTGCTCAACTGGACGTCTCTGTTGGCAGTGCTGACACACTCGTTCACCAGTTGGGGTTGTCAGAGGTGTGTTCCCGCTGGGTTTCCCGCCGCCTTACAGAAGACTAAACAACAACGAAGGGCCGTGTATGCAGGATTGCTTATACCTTACGAGGCTGATCGTGGCAAGTTTTTGTCGAACATCGGCACTGGTGATGAAACACGGGTTCATCACTTCGCGCCGGGAACAAAACGGCAATCAACGAGGCGTCGTCACACCACCTCTCCTCCGAAGAAAAAGTTCAACGCTGCATCCTCAGCGGATAAGGTCATGGCGACGGTCTTCTAGGATTCTGATAGGGTTATTCTGTTTGATACTTTCCTTCGTGTTGCAGCTATGCTCTGAAATGTATCGTGCTTCCTTCAGGAAACTGAAGAAACAACTTCAGCGCGTTCGTCGTCACAAAAACGCAAACGAAATTCTCCTTCCCCATGATAGTTCAAGGCCTCATACACATCTGCACACCGGAGAGGAGCTCTCAAAATTTCTTTAGATTCTTCTTCCTCATCCACGGGTCTCTCACCTTCCGACTTCAATCTGTTTGACCCAGTGAAGGCTGCACTCCGCGGGAAGCAGTATGTCGGTGGTGGGGAGACTACTGGTGCAGAAACACGGCGGCTCCGACGTCAACCATCAGAGTGGTGCCGGCCGCGGTGGTCTCGCGGTTCTAGGCGCGCAGTCCGGAACGGCGCGACTGTTACGGTCGCAGGTTCGAATCCTGCCTCGAGCATGGATGTGTGTGATGTCCTTAGGTTAGTTAGGTTTAAGTAGTTCTAATTTCTAGGGGACTGATGACCTCAGAAATTAAGTCCCATAGTACTCACAGCCATTTGAACCATTTGATGCTGATACACAACAACGCGCGTGACCACGGTGCTTCGAACGATTCCACAAGTGTATTGTAGCTAATGATGATTATTTTGAATTCCAATAAAGGTATTTTGTTTGTATCTCTTGTTTCCTTTATGTATGAACTTTTCGGGACACAGTTTGTATGACGCGTTTGTAAAAGAGATAGGCCTACGATAAAATTATGGAATGTGGAAATTACCTAAAATAAAATTGTTTCTAGAATATTAAAAGTTTAAAAGAAGGAAATATAAAACTATAAAAAATAAAACACTAAAATTATAAATTAGAATTATCTGCAGTAACTAAAATTACAGAAAGCGAGGGTGACATTCATAGTCATTTCTATTTGCTTCTGCTTGGTAGCGCATGTACCTCAGTCCACTTCTGCAAGCCACAGTACCCTTGCACGCAGTACCATATGGGGATGGCGGTTTGCAAAAGCAGGCACATAGCTAAATGCAGTAGTTATATGTAATACTTTTCTGCCCATTGTAAAGAAATGGAAAACGGATACGTAGTTATATATTTGTTTTGTTTTTAGATTTTAAGACGATCAAATATCGATCGAAATTAATCGTATCATAAAAATAAATTTGCAACTCAGACAGTAAAACAAATATTCAGTTGAGTTGCAGAATATGTCGCGACGAATATATGTCTTTTTCGTGGCACATTACGTGGGTTTGAGGACTTCGATGTTTTTACTATTAACGCTCTTTCACAAAAGAGGCTAAATGTCTGAAGCGAAAAAATATTTACGTTTTAAAATACCTGGCCACAGAAAAATCCCACGTTGGGCGTGAATAAGAACATAAACAGACGATAAAAATTCACTAAAATATCATTTTTTTTAACATCGATGACGAGAAGTGCTACTGAAGGAGAAAAATGAAAGTGTCTCATTTCGTTCTTAAGAAAAAACCACAATGGATAATGTTAAAAGACTCTAGGTATTGACTTCTGAACAATATTTGATGTGTTTGTGCGCATGGATTTTCGAGAGTAAATAAATGCTGTTGTTTTCAGTTGTTTGAACGACATTCCTCAGCAATGCGGGAAATTTAACACGCAGCCTTTCTCAAAAAGATTTTCTATGAATTTCTCTTCAACCATTAATAAACTTCATAACTGCTACTTCTTTTATTCTGTTACTGTATTCTGACTCGTTCCATGTATGGCCTCTTATTACCTCCCTTACATAATTCAGAACCGTAAAGTGACGTTACGTTGACGTTTCGTCTAGTGTGAACGCACCACCATTCGATGGCGACGTCACCTTCCTTTCCTTTCCGTTGGCGTACAGTGTGAACCGACCTTTAAGAGTAGACTAAACATGATAATAGCTTGGCTTTCTAGACTTAAGTCCTGCATATCAGCTACAGTCAGTAAAGTACCTAATCAGATATTGATGTTAGCAGTACTTCATTTACTGTACAACGTCATACTTCGTGTTCATTTATTTTGATCTGACGTCTGAAAAAATCCGAGGCGTCTCATGTATGCGTCTGATTAGCAAATAATTTTGGCGATAAAGATAAAAATAGGTTACCAGTAACGCTGTATAATGTTCGCAAGTTTAAAAAACTGTACTTGCAATGATATACTCTCAGACATTGTCAGTACGCCGTATATCATAGATATTGATACTTACGTTATTACAGGATTGCCAGTTACAGTAAAAGTTAAGTAGGTTTCTTGAAAATTGTGGAGATATACCGATACCAACGGGTGAGGTGTCGCAGCTAGTGACACGATGTCCGCATAAGATACAGGAGCCGGTTTCAAACCACAATTCTGTCGTTCCCATACTGGTTCTAGATTATTCTACGTAGTCCTTTAGGTGGCTGTCCGGAACTTTTTCTTTTTCCTTTTTTTTAACAAGGCTACAACCTGTTTCTTTCCTGTCCCTCCTAATGTCAGCCTGTTTGTGACGGTCACGGCCTCCAACAAAAATGTAAAGATAATAAGTGTCTGAGAAATAATATAAATCTTGTGGAAATTTAAGGGAGCTACAGCAAGCATCTTTTGACACGTCACACTTATCCATTCACACACTGTCGCTCCTTCCTACTTTCTCTCTCTCTCTCTCTCTCCTTGCCCCGCCTTCCCTCCCCTCCTCCCTCTTCTCCCACACACACACACACACACACACACACACACACACACACACATTCAAACGCTACGGTATCTCGTCACTCATTACACATACACTTCTCAGCATAGCGACATGGATTCATCAATGATGATCGTGCCTGTTTACGTAATATAAGAGTAAGGAACCCAGAGACCGTAATTCAATGCTTGTAGGGCTGCTACTCTCCGCCGTTAGACACTGAGTGAGACGTGCAACTACACTTAAACATTTGTGAATAGAGTCAGAGACGGAAATCGAATACTTGCCTTTGCAGCTGAAGCAAAGCCGACTGCTGGGAAGTGTCTGTCGGATCTCTGAATCCCGCGGAGCCACGGGATATATTCTGCTACTGAAGTGAAATGGCTTGAGATACGATCGCTATTCACTCGGTGCTAAACCGTTATCTGTATTTGGAGATGTGAACGTAAGAACGATATAAAACCTAATTAATGCTAAGCACGTATTTTACTCTTCTGAACAGCGGTGTATAAATTGAATCACTTAGGCAAAGTATTGCACCTACTTCAAAAGGGAACGGAGTAAAGGCACATAAATGCAGGATTACAGTTTTGTAACCACGTAACGGCAGGTTAATTTCTCGTCGTCGTACTGCACAAGCCACTTTAACTGATTACGAGAGTGGGAGCAACGTAAATATACAGTTATTTGAACGGTTACCTGTTAGGAGGGAGAGTATTAGTTTAATTTCGGCCTTAGTGTTGCTAAGGAAACAGTACTGATATTCCCTTGGACTGATGCTATGAAACTAATGAAAACCGAACTCAGAATGGATGTACGAAGATAAGAACCATGTTCCTTTCAAAAACAAATTCAGTGTCACAATCACTGCTCCATTGCGCTCCGCAACTCAGTCACGCAGCGGAACTGAGGCTGTCGCACCTATACTCTGCAATTCATTGGAAATTAAATGGCAGAGGATGCTTTTTATTGTATCATATGTTGTGCTTGCTTTCTGTTCTATAGACGGATGGAGCGTACCAACGCTGCAGCATATGCCTCTGTGAGAGTAGCTTCTTATTTCACCTTCCATCGTTCCTGCGGAAGAAGTGTGTGATAACTTGAATATATTTGTCGAATCCGCCATGAAAATAATTTCTTGGACGTTAGAGTTTTTTTTTGTAGACGAACTGCAGCTTCCAAATATCTTAACAATGAATAGAAGGTTTACCTATTAGTATAACTTAAAGGGAGGCACGGATACACGAAATTTTTGTGCTCACACGCAGTAATGTATTATAAACTGACTTGTATTTCTTGGAAGAGAAGAACATCTCTGTAAAACATATCTCTGTAAAACCTTTACGAGATAAGGGCCTGATAAAGCTATGTACGAGGGCTGTTCAGAAAGTAAGCTCCGATCGGTCGCGAAATGAAAACCACAGTGAAAATCAAAAATTTTTTTATTCGAAACAGTTAGCCACACCTTCCAGCTACCTCCCTAAACAGAAGCCACTCCGACTTAGACATTTGTCGTGGCGTTGTACAAACTTTCCAGCACCCTCGTCACAGAAAGCAGCCGCCTGTGCTTTCCGCCAATTCGCTGCGCTGGTCTGACTTTCGCTGTTTGTGCCAAAATGTTGTCTTCGTAGCCAGCGGTTCATGAGAGTAAAGTGGAACAAGGGAGGGAGCCAATTAAGGGCTGCATTGTGTGTGATCAAATACTTCCCACCGAAAACGGTGCAGGAGCATCTTCATTGCCCCTGTAGAATGCGGCCAGGAACTGTCATGAAGAAAGGAACGCATGACAAATATGTTATGTGGTCTGCATACCTTCAGGCGACATCTCTCCCAGATCTACATACTTGGCGGGAGACACTGTTGTTTTAGGCATATCTACGTGATCACTTTGCGCTCTGAACTGAAAAGAGTGACGTGAAGCGATCGAAAGGAACACTAAAGACACTGCCCAACAAATCTGAGCAAAGTTCCATCGGATTTTCACAGTGGTTTCCATTTCGAGTCTAATCGGACTTTACTTTAAAAACACGCCTCGTATATGTCTACCGTCCTGTAATATGCGTGAAGAAGGGCTAACAGTTTGGAAGTGGATTAATTCGAACTCTAGGAATTTCTATCAAAGAGAATCAATGAGTTGCTAGACAAACTACGTTATTAAAATATTTTCTTTTTGAAATTCTTACCTCTTACATTTCTCGTGATGAGATGAGTGAGTCATTTATAGAATGTAAGAGGTGAGATTAGCATTTATCGTTGAACTGAAGCGTGCCAAACACGTTTAATTTACTGCTGGGATTTGAATCTTCCATATACACGAAAACACGTCCTACACTCACGTTATCAAGAAACAGACACACATACACACAGGAATGTCAGACGAATAGGAGGGATTCTAATCAAGGACGTAGCACAGGTTGTCCCTACGACATCGTTATGAGCTCTGCCCATCTCCTTCGTTGAGATTGTATAAATGAAGTATCATCGTGCTCGGATCACAGCAACTGGCATTGAGCATTCTTATGCACTGTCTTCGCGTCAAGTAAGAAAAAAAACTAAGTTATTGAAAAGAAACGTAGGTAGAACTGATTTTCTTTTGCAGTGTTTCGCACATGACGCTGTAAACGAGACGAAACGTTCACTGAATGTAGCTGAAAATGGGGAGGATATTGAATGAAAACTTACTTCTGCTAAGGCTGGTATCGCATGATCTGCTGACAGGTTTACAGTTCTTCGTTAATTTTTCGGCGTCGTCTTCACACGAATCGTTTTCGCTTTATGGACTTTCACGATGCGAAGAATTATTTTCACGACGACGACTTTTAGTGGACTACATGGCACGTATCTTGTGGCCGTTTCCACGAGAGGCAGACTTACAAGTTTCCGTCTGTTCGTCCTCATACAGGATTTTGACTTGTTAACCAAGACACCATGATGTTCCCTCTGTAAAGGAAACGGCGAATTTCATTTTCCGTCCATCTTCACTAATACTCAGTGTCTGATAAGTATGACGTTGAAAAGGCATCGAATTCCAATCTTATTTCAGAAGGTGCGTATGTCTGACTCAGTTGTTCAGAGGGAGCTGCCCATCCTTTGCACGCACTATAGATCTGCAATTCCAATCATTTGCATTTCATGTTTTGCTTTGAACGTCCCGCAAGTTTCATAACGTTTGTGTGCTTCACTTGTGCACTTTTCACACACTGATTTGGTCTAATTCACCTTTTGTCGAACCTGCTGCATCTTATTGAGTGAATGTATAACTCCAATTATTTTAAAAAGTTGTCATCTGAGATCTTCCATTTTCCTTCAGTCTATTGTCCGGCTTTTAGCGAAGTGCTACTGATGTGCTGCAGCTTATGAAGGTTGTAAATGCGGTACTTTACTTAATTGAAAGGAAAGAGAAGTGACATATTTCGAAACTATGCTAGTATCATCCGCTCTCAGTATTTCCACCGCTGCTACCACCTCTCAGTACGTCTTCATTCGAGAATTACGCGTCCATGAAATAAGATTGTGGTGTTACACTGCGTTGTGGCACAATGTGCTTAGCGGTGCCGTATTTGCTTAGTGCTGTCTGCTGCGAACGTCTCCCTGTGATTTAATAGCCTTTCTTCGTCTATATTTATGTATGAATAATGATGAGCTATTCAGTTGCTGCAGGTGTCGAAGGAGCTTCGTGACGGAACTGATTAGAAAACGAGCGCGCTAGGGTCACACTATCTGAAAGTGAAAGCAGTCAGTGAAACCTGCAAACTTGTTGAGATGCAAATCGTGTCACGTTATGTTCGTGAACGGAGTCGATGAGGAACGGAACGAGGCCAGCGGGCTGGGGAACGCTGTACGGCGAACTGCGCGCTGCAACTGCTCGGGCTGCAGCTCAGCTTTCGAACTCGGCAGCGGTGTGCTGTGAAGACGCCAGGCGTTCGGTGGAAGGCACTGCAGAGCCAGAAGGTGGGTGGAGTCAAGAAACGGCTCGAGTCACTAGGTATCAGCCTATGCAGGGTGTTACAAAAAGGTACGACCAAAGTTTCAGGAAACATTCCTCACACACAAAGAAAGAAAATATGTTATGTGGACATGTGTCCGGAAACGCTTACTTTCCATGTTAGAGCTCATTTTATTACTTCTCTTCAAATCACATTAATCATGGAATGGAAACACACAGCAACAGAACGTACCAGCGTGACTTCAAACACTTTGTTCCAGGAAATGTTCAAAATCTCCTCCGTTAGCGAGGATACATGCATCCACCCTCCGTCGCATGGAACCGCTGATGCAGCCCTGGAGAATGGCGTATTGTATCACAGCCGTCCACAATACGAGCACGAAGAGTCTCTACATTTGGTACCGGGGTTGCGTAGACAAGAGCTTTCAAATGCCCCCATAAGTGAAAGTCAAGAGGGTTGAGGTCAGGAGAGCGTAGAGGCCATGGAATTGGTCCGCCTCTGCCATCCATCGGTCACCGAATCTGTTGTTGAGCATGAACCACATGTTGTGTCGTACTTGTAAAGGCACATGTTCTAGCAGTACAGGTAGAGTATCCCGTATGAAATCATGATAACGTGCTACATTGAGCGTAGGTGAAAGAAACTAAAATGAGCTCTAACATGGAAATTAAGCGTTTCCGGACACATGTCCACATAACATCTTTTCTTTATTTGTGTGTGAGGAATGTTTCCTGAAAGTTTGGCCCTACCTTTTTGTAACACCCTCTATTTGATTCGCAAGTACTGCCACAGATTTCCAGTATCGCATTTTAACTGTAACAGCTAGGATGAACAAGGATAGAAAATAGGAGGTTGATGCCTGAGTTTTTTCGGGGTTTTTATCTATATTTAATACATGTACTGAAGTGAAGCCCAGGTTCACACTCGACTTACCCGTTACACAGATGTTCGCGAAACTGTACGTCACTTGTATATGGACGAGAATACACTCCCTTCAATGTAAGTGGCTAATGTGTGTATTATTTGGATAATATTCTACGAGATAAAATTGACTAATGAGTTATTTGTCTCAGTAGCTGTCGTCTTCACAAGGCAACAAGGCATTCCCTTAAATGAGACCACTACCACTTGAGAAGATGTAAGAGGAGGGACATGCGACGGTCACGGTACTTTGTCTTTCTCTAACATTGAAAATATGTGTACACCTCACCAATGTTTCATTGACGATTAGGTAGATCGAAAGGACTTCGGAAACTAATAGTACGCAGTTTGGTGGGTATCCTTCTGTAGGAGTAATACTCGTTCTCTGTTCAGACATTTATGTATTTTTTTTAAAAACTTGAATAGTGTACCTTTCAGTGAAAAGCATTCAAGAAGACACCGAAGAAAGTTATGATAATGTAAAACATTGTGAACGTTCAAAATGACTCATTTTTTAAACGTTGCCATATTATGTGCCGGAACAGAACAGTGTCATGTCCGTTGTCACGTAAACAGAGCATACGGTAAGGCTGAAAAGAACTTATTTCATTGTAGCGTCATTGTATCGTAAAGCAGAGGTCACGGTTTCAGATACCGCCCCGAGCGTGGGTGGAGGCTTTAAACGTGGTGTTCGTGTGTGCTTCCTACACTAACGAAGAGCCAAATGTCGGAATAGGAATACATGCGTAGTGAATGCAAATTTATAAAACAATATGTAGGCACAACGCATTACAATCTAGATTGTGAAACACGTTGAATATGAATCACTCGTGTCATAATGGGCCTAAGCGAATAATGTCCAATGGCTAAAGTATGCGTGCAGTACGTAGACACGAATCGTGCCGACATACTTAGGCCACATATGGAGCACATGTCTCACCTACCTCCAGTATCAAGAAAATGTCAGTGCGTTAATGCAGGCAAATGAGTGGGGTAAAAACTGTAGTAAGAACTCTAGGAGGGACCATTTGCAGCAGTTCTGCAGAGACGGAGACGGTTGCGCAGGATAAACTAGTGTGGACGGCAGCATCAAATCACTCCGCGGGTTGTAGACCACGACAAACAGCAAATTAAAACGTTACAGAAACAAAAATTTCCAGTTTCCAATATACATTTGTATTAAAAAAAATTCGTCCGTCGGAAACTTTCAGGGTCCTTCTAATTCACTTTAGCATCGTAATTTTCTCTCAGGGCACGTGTCCGAAATTCTTTTGTGCCTTTTCGAATGGTTAAAGAGTCCAGTAAATTTAAAGGTGTTTATAACGTCACGACTGTGCCTTATCCTACAAAACATACACTAATGTGACGAAAGTAATGGTATACCTCCTAATATCGTAACGGACCTTCTTTTGCCTGACATAGTGCAGCAGCAATTTGATGTGGCATGGACTCAACAGGTCGTTCCAAGTGCCCTGCAGAAATATTGAGCAATGCTGCCTCTTTAGGAGTCTATAAGTGCCAAAGCGTTGCCAGTGCAGGATTTTGTGCACGAACTGACCTCTCAATTATGTCCCATAAATTTTCGACAGGGTTCGTGTTGAGCGGTATAGATGACCAAATCATTCGCTCGAATTGTCCAGAATGTTCATCAAACCAATCGCGGACAATTGTCGCCCTGTCACATGGTGCACAGTAATCCACAAAAATTCCATCGTTATTTGGGAACTGGCTGCAAGTAGTCTCCAAGTAGCCGAACACAACCATTTTCGCTCAATGATCAGTCCAGTTGGACCACAGGATCCAGTCCTTTCCATGTAAACAACGCCCACATTATAATGCAGTCACCACCAGCCTGCATAGTACCTTTTGACAATCTGAGTCCATGGCTACATGGGATTTGAGTCACACTCGAAACATACCACGACCTCTTACCAATTAAAATCGGGACTCATCTGACTAGGTCACAGTCTTCTAGAGTTCGATATGGTGACAAGCCTAGGAGAGGTGCTGTTGGCGATGTCGTGCTGTTAGGAAAGGCACTCACATTGCTCCTCTCCTGCCATAGCCCATTAACGCCAACTTTCGCCATACTGTCCTAACGGGTATGTTCGTTGTTTGTCGCACAGTGATTTCTGCGGTTATTTAACGCAGTGTTTTTTGTGTCGTCTCGTTGTGACTGTAGCCTTACACCACGGAAGGTAAGGAGAGGAGGTTGTTTGATGGCTGGTATCCTCTTTCACTACACGCGTATATTAACAGGGTTCTTTATTAACTTAAGCCGGCCGGAGTGGCCGTGCGGTCCTAGGCGCTACAATCTGGAGCCGAGCGACTGCTACGGTCGCAGGTTCGAATCCTGCCTCGGGCATGGATGTGTCTGATGTCCTTAGGTTAGTTAGGTTTAATTAGTTCTAAGTTCTAGGCGACTGATGACCTCAGAAGTTAAGTCGCATAGTGCTCAGAGCCATTTGAACCATTTTATTAACTTAAGCAGGAAGCTACGTAAGATAGTCCAGGTGTTGCGGTACAAGCTCTTCCGTAATAGTTCAAGCTAGCCTCACTGCTGGTGAGGTACAAGTCCACTGCGTACACTACTCTGGTCGCTTGTCTGCAGCTGACTGGGCCCTCCGGTCCGCGGCGGCCGTCTAAATACTGGCGGTCGAGACGGCGTCGGAGGCGCGTTTCTTTGCGGTTTGTCTTTGGCATCTCTACTGACGGGTTCGCTTGCTTCGGCGCCTACTGTCGACATTCTCGCAGTCTCCTCGCCGACCGGTGTGCTGGCGATAGCTTACGCCAGCACAATTTTGCTTTCTTGTAGCACTGACAACTGTGAAGGCCGTCGGCCACTACATTGTCCGTGGTGAGAGGTAAAGCCGGAAATTTGGGTTTCTTGGCACACTCTTGACACTGTGGGTCTGGGAACACTGATTTCCCTTACGATTTCCGAAATGGTATGTTCCATGCGTTTAGATCCAACTAACATTCCGCGTTGAAAGTCTGTTAATTTCCATCGTGAGTCCTTAGTCACATTGGAAACGTTTTCACATCAATTACTTGAGTGCAAATGACAGCTCCGCCAGTGCACTGCGCTTTTATGCCTTGTGTACGGCATACTACCGCCATCTATATATGTGCATATGCTATCCCATAACTTGTGTCGCCTCAGTGTACGCTAATAATAATAATCTTATGCTCACGGAAAAAACGGCAATACGTGGATTTCCTCACCTGAAACGCCCAAAGGAATTTGCAAGAGAATGCAAATTATCTGCAACTATAGTCGAATGATTTTGTCGGAAAGTACGGGGGGAGATGGTTTGCAGCAATTTCTCTGGCGACATTTAAAAGCGGCTGGATATGGCCTCGACTGCTGGTCGCTACCTTCAGAAAACGAAAACTTTTGACGTCTCGGGGACGCTGTTCGTGGAGGAGTAGCGGTGAGCGATAGCCGGCGCTGGTCGCTGCCAGTCCAGTGCACAGTGGAGGGCCAACGACGACAGCCCGGCGTAGGACGGCCGCGCCGAACCTCTCCCCGTTATTTACGGTCAGCCTGGCGGCGCGCCGGCTGAAGCCGGCTTCTTACGTCACCGACCTTGACACTCTACGTTAGCTTCGTTAGTGTCGTCTCTGTCCTTCCTGCGGACCAACATTTCTGCAAATATCTTGCAGAGCAAGCACTCGAGGCTCTATTATTTCGCCAAAAACTTCTCTCCTCTTTTTTTTGGGTCATCAGTCTTCCAACTGATTTGATGTTACCTTCTCGAATTCCTCCCCTTTGCCTACCTTTTTATCCCAGAGCAGCATTTGTACCAAACATTCTCAAATACGAGGACGTGGTAAAAAGTACTGTCTCCGAATTTTTTAAAGTGAAAACCCTTAAAGGTTTGTAGATAGGTTGGCTGGTTAATTTTTTTTTGGGGGGGGGGAGGGGGGGAGGGGACCAAACAGCGAGGTCATCGATGCCATCGGATTAGGGAACGATGGGGAAGGGACTCGGTCGGGCCCTTTTCAAAGGAACGATCTCTGCGGTTACCTGAAGCGATTTTGGGCAATCACGGAAAATCTAAACCAGGATGGCCAGACGTGAGTTTTAACTGTCGTTCTTCCGAATGCGAGTCAGATGTGCTAACCACTGCGCCACCTCACTCAGTGTATAATGTATAGATATTTATTCTTCATGTCTAAATATTTATTTCTCGACATAGTCACCCTGACGACACATTTCACCCAACGAGAGACCAGTTTATTGGTACCGTCACTGTAGCCTGTTTGACTTGGTTGACGGAGCCACAACCTCGCCTGCTCTTGCACTGTCACAGCGTAGTCCTCGAAGGTGATCTTTAAGTTTTGGAAACAGATAAAAATGGGACGGGGTCAAGTCGGGAATGGATGGAGGACGATCGATGACAGTGAACCCAAGGCTTCGGATTGCTGCAGATGTCGCAGCCCATCGCTCACCGACACGGCCTTCATACTCCTGTACATTTCAATTAGAAGCACGTTTTCTGCGGTTAGAAACTCGATTACAGCACGCTGTTTCTCCCGCCCCGATGCAGTTAGGTTATACACCGCCATATTACACGCTACATTTCGGAGCCCTCTAGCGGCAGAGGGTTGGTTGTAACTTGCGTCAGCGAAGCGGGAAAGTCGATCAATTGACATGCATTGACATGTAATACCTCAACCTTTACTGAGGACAGAATAAAAAGTTTGAAGGCTTTATATTTCATCACGCCCTCGTATTTATTGGATTTATTCCTGTCTCTGTCTTTCCCTACAGTTTTTACTCTCTACAGCTCTCTCAAGTACCATGGGAGTTCTTCCCTGATATCTAAACGCACAGCCTTATCATCCCGTCGCTTCTTCCTGTCCGTGTCTTCCACACATTCCTCTCCTTGCCTCTTCTGCAGAGAATCTCCTGATTTCTTATCAGCCCACCTAATTTTCAACATCCTTCTATAGCACCACATCTCAAATGCTTCGATAATCTTCTTTTCTGGTTTTCCCACAGTTCATGCTTCATTACCACACAGTTCTACGTTCCAAACGCACGGTCTCAGAAAATTTATTCCTCACATAAAGGCTGATGTTCCTTACTAATAGTTTTGGCCAACGATGCTCTGTTTCTCTGTTTGCATTCTATGTCTTCCTTGCTTCGCCCGTCAGGTGTTATTTTGCTTACAAAGTAGCAGAATTCCTTAACTTCGTCTACTTCGTGCTCTCGAATTTTTATGTTGTCATTTATCTAACTTCTGCTAGTTCTTTTTACTTGAGTCTTTCTTCGCTTTACTATCAATCCATATTCTATACTTATTAGACTGTTCATTCTACCCAACATATCCTGTACTTCACTTTTACTGTCATCAGCGAATGCAATCATTACATCCTCCCATCTTGAATTTTAATTCCATTAATGAACCTTTCTTTTATTTCCATCACTGCTTCTCCATTGCATAGATTGAACAGTAGAGCCACAGACTACAAACTCTTTCAAATCTAAGAAATTCGTTCTTGGCCTTCCGGTCTTCTTTTTCCCCTCTTTCTTTTCGTACATATTGTATATTATTCGTCGTTTCCTATAACTTGCAGACATTTTCCTGTGAACTTCGATAATACTGCACGATTTTATAGTGTCGAACGCTGCTTCCAGTACGGCAAATCCAGTGACTGCATTGATTATTGTAAAATCTTGATTCCATCATCAAACGTTATGTCAGACCTCCCTCTCTGGTGTGTTTACCAAGTAAAGCTAAACTGATCGTTATCCAACAGATCCCCAATTTTTTTGTCCATTTTTCTCTATTACAGTTTTGTCAGCAGCTTGGATGCATGAGATGTTAATCTGAATGTGCGATAGTTCTCGTACTTACCTACCCTTGATATCGTCTACCTACAAATCTTTAATGGCAGCTTTCATCATAGGTCGAAATCGGATCGTGAGAGGAGTAGAGAAAGCGAAGTTTATAGCGAGTTATAAAGAAAAATGTAAATTTCCCAAAATCATGCTAATGACACGACTTTAATCCTGATTTAGGGAACTCCATTAGAAGAACACAAGCTTCAAATCTGGATGCCGTACAGGCTGGTGCAAATCTTTCGAGATGTCAAAAAACCGAAAGAAGATTAGGGTTTAACGGCCCGTTTACAAAAAGACTATCAGAGACGGAACGCAAGGACGGTTGGGTAAAGAAATTGAACGTGCCCTTCCGAAGGGAACATCCCGGCAATCGCTTTCAATGATTTAGGGGAATGACTGGAACTTAAACAGGATTAGCTAGGCGGTTTAGTTGTTGATCCCTTCACTCAGTTTTTTATTACAGAGGCCAACCGGCTCTCTGACCGAACACGCTGAGCTACCGTGCCGGCGCACTCAGATAAGTAGGCGAACAAGGAAAGACAAATCGGTTGTAACACGGTTGAAGAGAGACCGTCAAAAAGCCTGTATCAGGACGACGCGACACAAGTACGAATCCAGTTTCTTACTGCTGCCCCATTTCGAGAAGTGTCGCTTGCACCTTATCGTCAGGAAGAGCAATTCTCACCGCATATTTTTGTTGCAAAACAGGTCATGCTCGTAGATAATGTCACACAAGTGCCGCTCAGCCAGTTCTACAGGACTAGTAGCAAGAATACGTTAACCTTCGAACAGGGTCATGGCGTGAATTCTACAGCTATCGTATCTACAGAAATGACTGTATCTCGCAATAAGGCAGGCGCACTCGTTCCGTTTTCCATTATTATTTTTATTTAAAGCTCCTCGGGTACCGATGTCTCTGTGAAAGACCGTGCTCAGACTGAATGGCTTTTTGCGGACAGCAGTTTAATGTACCTTCTGTAACTCACCCGCCCCTTGTCCCCTTTCATCTTGGAGTCAACAGAGTAAGCTATGTGAATATACCAATTGTGGTAGCAGGGAGGCGATTCAGCATGACCCATCCACTTAACTGTAACATCCCTACTGATTGCTGGTTCCGAGCGTAAAGTTACCATTATCGAGTTTTAATGTGGAACGTGTCATTTATTTCATAAAAACAACACATTTGATCAATGTCGGACACTTAAATACTGGCTTTTTCTATGGCCGGCTTGCATCTACATTTATTTCAAACTAATTATAATTCTACGTTTATTAAGTAATCAACTTTAAGTTTTCGAAAGAACTATTACAAACAAAAAACATGATGGAAACCATGACATGTGAACTTCGCTCGAGACACCTTAAAAATGATATCGGCGTGAGGAATGTGTACCAGATACGAGGGTTGTTCAGTAAGAAACGCACACCAGTTTTATTCAGGATTCAAATACCCCATGTTATTCCCCGCTCTTTTGGTTACAAAATCCTATTTTTCAAGATAATCTCCGTTCAATGCGACGACCTTACGCCGCCTTATTGGGAGTGCCTATATGGCCGCATGGTATCCCTCCACTGGTCGAGGTCGGAGCCAACCTCCTGCTGCATCGGTAACCGCCCCATCATTCACGTACTGCTTCCCGCGCAGTATATCGTTCATTGGGCCAAACTGATGAACTCGGAAGGTGTGAGATCAGAGCTGTAGAGAATTCACGCTTGTCTGCCTCTGACGATGCTGGACAAAAATTATCACGATCAGCCTCGTAATGCGCAAGCAGTTCCACACGTATCGTCCTTCACTGGTCTTTACGTTCTTTGTTAGGCGACGAGGAACCCAGCGCGCACACGACTTTGAGTATCCCAACCGGTGGAAGAGTGTGTCAGCACTACCAACAGTCACCTCCAGATGAGCAGCGAGGTGTCTGACTGTGATCCAACTATTACCTCGAGTGAGAGTGTCCACACGTTTCAACATTGGAGGAGTCGCAGCTGTGTACGTATGGCCGGCGCGCGGGAGATCGGACACGTTTGCGCATCCTTGTTGCAATGATGACAGATGCCTCGCCCAACGACTCACCTTTCTTTTGTTCACTGCCAGCCCCTATTAATATCTGCGTTGCTCTGGTTTTCCGATAAAAAAAAATCAATGACATCGCTCTGCTTGGAACGCCCCTCCGTTATAAACGCCATTCTGAAGGTCACGTATACCTCCGTCGCGTATCGGAAGTTCACGAATTATAGGGTCTGAAGCGGGAATATTCCACGGTGTCCTACAACAAATTTCGAATTATTCCAATCGAAATTGGCTGGGAAAAGTGTGTTACATTACTTATTGAACGCCCCGCGTACATAATGAATTGGAGCGAGTCTAGCTGAAGGATATGAAATGCACATGAACAAAAATAAAACCAAAGGAATAGTATGTACAGCAGGTCCACATGTTCGATGGATACGTGCTCAAATGATTCAAATGGCTCTAAGGACTATGGGACTTAACATCTGAGGTCATCAGTTTCCTAGAACTTGACCGAGCGAGGTGGCGCAGTGGTTAGCACACTGGACTCGCATTCGGAAGGACGACGGTTCAATCCCGCGTCCGGCCATCCTGATTTAGGTTTTCCGTGATTTCCCTATATCACTTCAGGCAAATGCCGGGATGGTTCCTTTGAAAGGGCATGGCCGATTTCCTTCCCCATCCTTCCCTAACCCGAGCTTGTGCTCCGTCTCTAATGACCTCGTTGTCTATGGGACGTTAAACACTAATCTCCTCCTCCTCCTCTCCTAGAACTTGTTTATTGTCAACCGCAATGTGAGAACTGGATTTCTGCTACCTTCACCCTTCCTGAAGTCAAACTTATCGTCATCTAAGAGATTCTCAATTTTCTTCTCCATTTTTCTGTGTATCATTCTTATGAGTAACTTGGGTGCATGAGGATTATAGGATAATTCTCGCACCTGCCGAGTGTTGCAGGCTTCGGAATTGTGTGCATGATGGGTGCACAGAGCAGATAATCGACGATACGGCTTGCAGGAGTTAAGCTAAAATGCGGATGATATTTAGTTAGCGAGCGGAGTGACGAACCGTGTTAAATCAGCAAACGGAGACGAGGCCCAGTAGCAGGGAGGACGCGTTCCTGCTGGCGGTGTCAGCGGCTGAGCCGGCTAGCCTCTGGCAGCCTCGTCGGCCCGCTGTCAGTGGTGGCGGCTATCGGCGCTCTGGATCTCCAGTCACGACTTTGCTCCGCGCCGCTGCCGCTGCCGCTGCCGTGCCGAGGTTGATTGCACTCTTTAGAATTTCGGCTGGGGGACCGGCCGGCGCGGCTCTTAATTGCCTGCTGCCGGCTGCCCGCCGCGTGGGCGAAGTACAGAGACCTCGCTCCGGACCTTCGCTTCTGCGTCCTCCCCGTACTCGCGGATACGCCGTACGCTAACTCCACTCTCCAGAGCACAGGTTCAAATGCGTGTTCCGCGGGACTCTTAAGTTCCTGCTTAGGCAGGATAAGAGGACAGTAACACACCAGAAATTCAAAATAGCGAAAGATATAAAAATGTCGAATGAAGTCGGGTGATGCTGAGGGAATTAGATTAGGAAATGAGACACTTGAAGTAGTAAAGGAGTTTTGCTATTTGGGGAGCAAATTAACTGATGATGGTCGAAGTAGAGAGGATATAAAATGTAGACTGGCAGTGGCAAGGAAAGCGTTTCTGAAGAAGAAAAATTTGTTAACATCGAGTATAGATTTAAGTGTCAGGAAGTCATTTTTGAAAGTATTTGTATGGAGTGTAGCCATGTATGGAAGTGAAACGTGGACGATAGTTTGGACAAGAAGAGAGTAGAAGCTTTCGAAATGTGGTGCTACAGAAGAATGCTGAAGATTAGATGGGTAGATCACATAACTAATGAGGAGGTATCGATTGGAATTGGGGAGAAGAGGAGTTTGTGGCACAACTTGACTAGAAGAAGGGATCGGTTGGTAGGACATGTTCTGAGGCATCAAGAGATCACCAATTTAGTACTGGAGGGCAGCGTGGAGGGAAAAAATCGTAGAGGGAGACCAAGAGATGAGTACACTAAGCAGATTCAGAAGGATGTAGGTTGCAGTAGGTACTGGGAGATGAAGAAGCTTGCACAGGATAGAGTCGCATGAGAGCTGCATCAAACCAGTCTCAGGACTGAAGACCACAACAACAACAACATAGAAATGTAGCTAACTTTTTTTTCGTGTAGTTCGGAGTACTCTGCTTATAGTTGCTCTGAGTATTATTTAATAAGATCATTCCATTTACATCGCTGTGGGAAACCTGCCGGGAGTATCAGAGTGCAAGCTGGAAGGGGACAGTGTTCAAGCACTTAAGTTCCAGATACCGATTACTTTCAGTGAATGAATTCGAGACGACTAGAAGTGAATGTATATGTTTCTTTAAAGTCAGTACCGCCATTAGATTCTTGTTTATTTACAGTGTACTTGATTCAGTCACGATGGTGTACACAGTAATGAAACAGTAGTCTCTGCCAGAAATATCGACTTTTAGACAAAGTGTCTAATAGTGTATTTTAATACGACAGTATGCCATCCCAGGCAATTTATAACACTTAAAACACTTGATAATGGCACTTCGTAGCCGAAAGCATGATTGTGTAAGTGTGAATGTAACAATGTAAATGAACGACAGTCTAATGTCGGTACTGACTTAAAAGAAATATATTATGACTGTGGCCCCGCATTAAGAAAAAATTATTGAATATATATGTGTTGTCTGTTCTTTCGCACATGTCTCAAAGAACAGACACCACATATATATAATTAAGGTGAGGACGGTCAATGATCTATTCCGTGCGGATGCACACCAGTCTCGAACTCTTACCGGAATCGGCGAAATGCCACGAGTAATGATGATAATGATTAAGGGGTACTACATTAGTACTGTGTGGATAAGTTGAGAGTTTGGGTCTGACGGGAGGCGTACTAGGATCGTGGTTGCATTTTCGGTGACCACTGTCTCCGGATTGCTTAGTGGTCAGAGCATCCGCCATGTAAGCAAGAGACGCGGGTTCGAATCCTTGTCCTGCTCAAATTTTCAACTTTCTCCATTGACTTAAATCAATGCCCACTCGCAGCCAATATCCGTAATTTCTTTGTGTCCTGAAGAAATGATGGAACCCCAGAATCAGGATAGAAATTCATCAGCTACGCTACACCTACAGTGGCACTCCAAAAACTGCCAACCGGCATGTGACCGAGCGTCAATCACTCTTGTGCTTCTCTCTTTCACGTTTCCTCGCCCTTTTCCTGTCCCATTAGTGGGCGATCTGCGGGAAGAAAGAATATCGACACATTTCCATAAATGCCCTACGTTTTCCTTATTTTTTATTTTTAAAATTTTTTTTAAGCGTCTTGACCATCACGTGACACAACGCCTCGCCAGTCACATCCCCTAATAGAGAAGAAATACAACTTCGCCCTCGCCAGGTGACCAGTCGTGCTACGTAGCTACGTTAGCTGCCAGAAATTGAATAAATAATAAAGGAAAACAGAACAGCCTGTCACAACAGCAACAACAGCTACAACCTAAAGAAGACATTAGGGCGCACTCCGACCAATTACAGCACTTCATAACAAGACAGAGACAATGGTAGCCCTGTAAATATTCAGCCTGCGCTCTGTTGCTCTCGCGCTAACTAAACGAGCCCATGACGAATCGCCCACTGAATCCTCCTTGTCGGTTCTCCGAATCTTGTTAAGCTTGCTGTGTGTTCATTTTTGTGATCAATCGGCTTCGTTGTAAGAAAATGGTATTGGATCTCCTGTACACCAACTAACGATTCCCTGCGTCTGCGTTCATTCGACATAATTCTGAAATGTTCTAAAGACTTACGAACTAACACTGTATTAACTTTAGCAACAACAACGTATTTTCCATAACACGCCTTAACGCGTGGTTACTTTACGTCCACCATAAAAAAATTGAAAAAATTAGTTAACTGTTGTTGACTTTTATTGACAACATACTTTTTAAAGAGAGACTGGTGAGTATGTAACGTCCTGAACCTGTAAATATTGAATACGACATTCACTGGGGAAAGTGACATCTCCTACTAACTATTAAATTTTTGGCTTAAGTTTAACTGAAAAATTTAAAACATTTATGGAATATGTTAGAAGAATTCGTTGTAACTGATAAAAATTTTTCAAAATTTTAAAATATAAAGTAACTGATTAGACTACAATATTCTCGAAAGATGGCACAAAGTGACATATATGGGATGCAAGTTTTGTCCCAGTTGCGAATTTTTGTTAAAGGTAAACCGGGCGTGGTAACATTTATATTAACGGGAGTCGGCTTCTCAATGTGTAGGAATAAAGCGATAAAGATAACCCACTTTATTTGACATCACTCTTAGTTGATGATAAAATTTCTTTTGGCAGTGACAACATATTCCACAAAGCCATTTACAATTCATAGACAGCTGAAAAGTTCTGAAATTATTAGTTTGTGAAAAATATAATATAAACTAGCCTCATCTCTGCCAAAATTGTCACGGAAGATGAAGAGACAGAGTGAAGAAGTTCAGTTCAATAATGGTTCAAATGGCTCTAAGCACTATGCGACTTAACTTCTGAGGTCATCAGTCCCCTAGAACATAGAACTAATTAAACCTAACTAACCTAAGGACATCTCACACATCCATGCCCGAGGCAGGATTCGAACCTGCGACCGTAGCAGTCACGCAATTCCAGACTGAAGCGCCTAGAACCGCACGGCCACAACGGCCGGCAAGAAGTTCAGTCCTTTTGATGATATCGTCTTCGTAAACGAGAGATGTTAATCGGAAATTAATTTGCCTTCGTAGGCAGGTATACTGAAATTACCGATATACATAAAGAATGTTTATTTTCAACGAGGTAAAATGTGCTTTTGCGATTGCAACAAGTTCTGAAACTAACAACAGGAAAATAATGGAGAATCCGTACAATGAAGGTGAATTTGTGAGAAAAATGGCTTCCTGTATGATGCTAGAGAGGAATAAGAACAATAATTATCAGCTAAAAGTTTTAGCTAGTATATAAAAAAATGGAATAGTTGCACAAATAATAAAACTTGAGTGTGAGACAACAAAAAAATAAAATTCGTAGCAAAAGCATCTGATCTGTAAAAGGCAAATAATATAACTTATAACCTTTCACGGCCGGAAATGGCACAGTTGACAAAATATTCCGGGCTATTATGCCGTGGTCGAATGGATTTCAAATTAAAATCCAACGTTTCATCCTATGTTCTTTAAGGGTCTGATCACACCCTTGCAATAGCGAATCAGGGTGTGAATCGGGCAATCAAAAAAGCTACGATCCCCCTTGAAAATGTTCTCTGCAGATGGGGACGAAACATTGGATTTTAATGTGAAAGCCATTCGACCACGCCATAATAGCCCGAAATATTTTATTAACTGTGGAAAGGTAAATAGGCAGACCAAAGAAAAGTTCAACTGACCATTGAAGAAAGAAGTCATGCGACATGGGCACATGAAAGAGTACGAAAGAGGCCAAAACTGTAATATTTGAAAACTATTACTCGACTATTTATATGTCAATATTTGGATTCAAAATCTGTTAACCGAATCGCTGACAGTGAGGACGTAGACGGTCCCAGAAGTCTCGAACACAAACTCAGAACTGATGTGGTTGTACCTACTAAGTTTTCTCGACGCACACCTCCGCTAAAATGGTCATACTGTATTCATAAATCCATAGTTCGATTTGTAGTTTAAATGTTTAGTTTCGACACACCAGAGAAAGTAACCTTTGGTTAACAGAAAATACGAGCCAGGAGGAATAGTCCAGTCGAGGTGTATACTTTACATGTATAAACTGTTGACGCGTATGTCAGTGATACAAGTTGCCATGATCAGTAGTGTCTGTAATGATAAAAAGTTAGCACTAGATTTGTCTCCATGTGACATGTAAACCTAAATGAAGCTGATACATTCTGTGTAAAGAGAATGTTAATGACCACACATAATGGAATACAGGCGATACCTCGTAGGTGGGACGGTGTTTGATACTGGATAAACTGCACAGTTACTTGCCAAGGGCTCCGGGAGTCCTGAATCAGTATCTGTCCCATGTTAGACCCAGTGAGTACGTGAGGGCGCCCACATGCACTCGTTATGAAAGTTTCGGCCGACATGACAAACCGCACGTAGCGAGAACCACCGTGTCGTAAGTCACACGCTGCTAGAAGCCACTATTCTTATACTAAGCTTCCGGGCAAACCTGGTAATGAAAACATGGTCAACTTTCATACACGTGAGCACAACGAGAGTGCAAACTGCATGATGAAGGTCGCTCGTTTCATATTCTATATATAGAATATCATCTACATATAGGAAACTCACCAATGAGACCCATAAGATCTTTCATTGTCGTTCCAACGTTCTGGTTAAATAATTTTGCGATCCCTTGGTCTCTGAGTTACTGGGTAATATGGAGAGTATCAGCAACTCACAACATCTCAGTTACGTGTACACGTATATTTATGGGATATTTTCAATTCTTGGTTGCATGAGGCTTTTTTTTTCTTTTTCTTTTAAGCAGCATACTGTGCGCAGAAATGAATACTTGTAGAACTGCTACTGCATTACACGATGGACTTTGACGTGAACTCCATTCTATTTCCGAGCGAAAAATGCTGAAGACCCATAAATCAGTTATAGTGGCAACGTGACTTCCATTCCAAACATGTTGGCGTAAATTTATAGGTCGAGAAGATGACATGTGGGGTGTGCCTCTAACTCCGTTTAATGCAATTCAGTAAAACTTCCTTACAGTAGCACATCAGGTGAAATGTAGAGCTTTTTTTCATTGCCATGATTTCTTATAATTGCCTACATCGCTACTGTCGGCGAGCTCCGTTTTTTAAGCCTAGCTACAAAACATAGCGTCCTGATTACGAACGATTACCTGCACCATCAGAGTTTCTACTTCAAGTAGCAGCGACCAAGCTCACAATCTCTTGAAGAGGTGAAAACTTTGTTTAACGGACGCTTTGGGACTCCTTTCAATACATAAAATTTTTACGTGTAGACGGAAATTAGTTACAAGGCTTCAAAAGTCTTGTAACCAGTTAATCAAGTAATCGGTTCGATACGCCATTTTAATTTCCAGTGCGGCGATGTTATAACCCATAACGAACGGTTCAGTTCTGTGAACACTCCAATATATTTCCTTAATAAAAAATCGTTTGGACCGACATAAATAGCACAGTGATTAGGAGATTTGTATGGAGAGTGACAGAACATTCGCGAAGAGAGTGTTGTGGAATAGGTTGATAGTGACAATGGCCACTGAAATGTTACATTCTTGGTTTACGTCCTATCTCGAGATTTAAAATATCACTGCAGATTTAGCCGGCCCGAGTGGCCGAGCGGTTCTAGGCGCTACAGTCTGGAACCGTGCGACCGCTACGGTCGCAGGTTCGAATCCTGCCTCGGACATGGATGTGTGTGATGTCCTTAGGTAGTTCTAAGTTCTAGGGGCTGATGACCTCCGATGTTAAGTCCCATAGTGCTCAAAGCCATTTTTTTGAACTGAAGATTTAATTCAATAAACACTACGCTTCAGAAAGAAAAATGTCATTCCGGAATTTCCTGTTTGATATGAATGCAGATTTAATTAACTATCGTACGTCTCCCTCTCTCCATCTTACGTAAGGCAAAAGGCTTTCGCAGTTGTCGTTAATAACCTGTCCTCCTACCCTGTCACTGCAGAAGTTTTATAATAGCTTTCTCTCCCTTCGTGATATTGATGCAGACGCCAGCTGATTGCAATTACCCTGAAATTAAATTTACGTCATGTTATTTTATCTCATACTAATTCTGAAGTTTTTTTTAAACTCGTGGTTGAATAATTCCAGATTCGGGGTACCAAGAGATGATGACTGTTGATGCAATCAATTAGCTGCAGCAGGAAAGACAATATTAAACATTTTCCAATTTGGAGTTTTAGTGTGTCTATCATGAGCTATGGCGACACTTGAATCTGCGCCACAAAGCTTTCTATCTTGGTTCCATACGCCTCTCGTGTTCAAGATAAGTAATTGAATCAGCTGCAAGTTAAAGATTCCGCGCCCATGGCTGAGGGATGAGGTACCTGGTTGCTACACGGGGGATCCACGTTGGATCTCCGACACCGCACGCAGACGATGCCGTTCACACGAATCTGAATACCTATATTGCCTCTCAACGTGTCTTAGAAGAGTATGAAACAGCTGTAATGTCGTGGAGTTTAATCTTATTTTCTTCGTGAATTCTTTTCAAGTTTTGGATTGGCCTCCAGTAGTGATGTATTGGCGTGTAATTCACACCAATCTGTGACTTTTACTGAGAATCAATGCAAGTTTAGGGAATCAGTAGAAATCTGTAAATAAGCCCAGCACTGGAAAGACTCAGTGTGGATTGCGTAGAAACGACAACGACAGTCATTGTGTGACAACATGGGTGCATGTTTCAATGCGAGCAGCGGAATATAATCAAGCTCCTACAGATGTAAGACTTATCCTCATCCCATCTAACGCGAACTAACCATTTCCATTTGATCTAGCTATGATCACCCGACCCAAGCAACTCCTTACATTCCGTCCTTAACACTGAAGATACAAACCACTTTGTAACCACTGTTGTCCAAAATGTCCATCATTTTGAGCGACCCCGTAGCCTCCAACGAATCACACTAGCAGCCCGATCCATGTGCCTCCAAAGTACCTTGGCCACCACTGCCAAACCCACTCCTGTTATACAGTATTCCAGCTTGAAGCCTTTGTTTAGCCTCATTCACATCTTAGCCAGTGGAGCATTTAAATACATACAGTTCCCTGTCTTCGTCACAAGCATTGGCACATCTTCTTCTTCTAGCCCACCATGCCCAACTGACAATGCTCTTCCCCAGCCCACATTATTTCCTAAGCTCCTCATGATGTCGCGTCTTCACATTCGGAAACCCCAGGCATTACTACATTTTATCTAGAGGTGATTACTATGTCTGTACAGACAGACCACTTGCACTGTAACGACGGATCCTCCAACACCAACATAGCACTGTGACAACACAAACTTCACCACCGTCAGAGTCTGCTATCATCTCATCAATGTTGGTGTTGTGGCCTTCAGTCCGAAGACTGTTTTAATGCTGATGTCCATGATACTATCCCGTTCAGATCTCTTAATCTCAGCATAATTGCTACAACCGACATAGTTTGAGTTTGCTTACTACTGTCAAGCCCCAAGTGGCACTTGCGTACAAGGCTAGACTACAGACAAATACTTTCAAGAAATACTTCCTAACTATTAAATTTGTATCCGATGTTAACAAATTCCTCTTACTCAGAAACGCTTTATTTGCTGTTGTCAGTCTGCTATTTGTATCCTCTCCACATGTGCTGCCCAAATAGCAAACTTCATCTACTACTTTTAGTGTCTTATTTACTAATCTAATTCCCTCTACACCCCCTAATTTAGTTCGGCTACATTCCATTGCCACCTTTTTACTTTTGTTGATGTTCGTCTTACAAACTTTTTTCAAGACACTGTCCGTTCCATTCTACTGATCTGCGTCCTTAGCGTCTCTGTCAGAATTAATGTTATCTACAGTCCCCAAAGTAATACAGATGAGACATGAAATCTTGTAGAATGGGGCGACCATGTAGAACTGCATCGGAGCTGCTGTGAGTAGTCTGTCAGCTTATGTTACTTTTATATCTACTAACGCTCATATCCTATGACCCTCTGGACACTTGGATATCTGATGACGGAAATAAATCCGAAACGCGTCAAAAGAGTAATTTGAGTATGAATTTGAATACGACTTCTTTGAAGTAATCTATTCGGCTCTAATACAGTACTATATTATAACAACTCCTCAAAGATTTTATTTCTGCTCTCATCTTGCTGTTGTGGTCTTCAGTCTAGAGACTGGTTTGATGCAGCTCTCCATGCTACCCTATCCTGTAAGCTTCTTCATCTCCCAGTACCTACTGCAACTTACATCCTTCTGAATCTGCTTAGTGTATTCATCTCTTGGTCTCCCTCTATGATTTTTACCCTCCACGCTGCCCTCCAATTCTAAATTGGTGATCCCTTGATGCCTCAGAACATGTCCTACCAACCGATCCCTTCTTCTGGTCAAGTTGTGCCACAATCTTCTCTTCTCCCCAATCCTATTCAATACTTCATCATTAGTTAGTGATCTACCCATCTGTGGTGTCATCGCCAGACACCACACTTGCTAGGTGGTAGCCTTTAAATCGGCTGCGGTCCGGTAGTATACGTCGGACCCGCGTGTCGACACTGTCAGTGATTGCAGACCGAGCGCCACCACACGGCAGGTCTAGACAGACTTACTAGCACTCGCCCCAGTTGTACAGCCGACTTAGCCAGAGATGGATCACTGAAAATTACGCTCTCATTTGCCGAGACGATAGTTAGCATAGCCTTCAGCTACGTCATTTGCTACGACATAGCAAGGCGCCATAGCATTTGATATTATTTTATACTGTGGTTATAACATGTAGCGTCAAGAGAGATGTTCTACAATTGTGGATTAAAGTTAAGTATTACATCAACTACGTACTTTATTTGTTACTATTAATTCCTTTAACTGTTCCAGACCTCACGCCAATCTGCGTGAGCTTAACGCGTGCTTTCGGCTTCCTCTCATTGTGACTTGGCTGCCTTGCCAAGTCACAACACCCATCTAATCTTCAGCATTCTTCTGCAGCACCACATTTCGAAAGCTTCTACTCTCTTCTTGTCCAAACTATTTATCGTCCACTTTTCACTTCCACACATGGCTACACTCTATACAAATACTTTCAGAAACGACTTCCTGACACTTAAATCTATACTCGATGTTAACAAATTTTTCTTCTTCAGAAACGCTTTCCTTGCCATTGCCAGCCTACATGTCATATCTTCTCGTTACTTCGACCATCATCAGTTATTTTACTCCCCAAATAGCAAAACTCCTTTACTACTTTAAGTGTCTCATTTCCTAATCTAATTCCCGCAGCATCACCCGATTTATTTCGACCACATTCCATTATCTTCGTTTTACTTTTGTTGATGTTCATCTTATATCCTACTTTCAAGACACTGTCCATGCCGTTCAGTTGCTCTTCCAGGTCCTTTGCTGTCTGTGACAAAATTACAGTGTCATCGGTGAACCTCATAGTTTTTATGTCTTCTCCATGGATTTTAATTCCTACTCCGGATTTTTCTTTTGTTTCCTTTACTGCTTGCTCAATATACGGATTGAATAACATTGGGGAGAGGCTAAAACCCTGTCTCACTCCCTTCCCAACCACTGTTTCCCTTTCATACCCCTCGACTCTTATAACTGCCATCTGGTTTCTGTACAAACTGTAAATAGCCTTTCGCTCCCTGTATTTTACCCCTGGCACCTTCGGAATTTGAAAGAGAGTACTCCAGTCAACATTGTCAAAAGCTTTCTCTAAGACTACAAATGCTAGAAACGTAGGTTTGCATTTTCTTAAGCTATTTTCTAAGATAAGTCGTAGGGTCAGTATTGCCTCACGTGTTACAACATTTCTACGGAATCCAAACTCATCTTCCCCGAGGTCGTGTTCTACCAGTTTTTCTACTTATCTGTAAAGAATTCACGTTAGTATTTTGCAGCCGTGGCTTATTAAACTGATAGTTCGGTAATTTTCACATCTGTCAACACCTGCTTTCTTTGGGATTGGAATTATTACATTCTTCTTGAAGTCTGAGGGTATTTCGCCTGTCTCATAGATCTTGGTCACTAGGTAGTAGAGTTTTGTTAGGCCTGGCTCTCCCAAGGCTGTCAGTAGTTCTAATGGAATGTTGTCTACTCCCGGGGCCTTGTTTCGACTCAGGTCTTTCAGTGCTCTGTCAAACTCTTCACGCAGTATCATTTATCCTATTTCATCTTCATCTACATTCTCTTCCATTTCTATAATATTGTCCTCAATTACATCGCCCTTGTATAGACCCTCTATACTGTCCTTCCACCTTTCTGCTTTCCCTTCTTTGCTTAGAACTGGGTTTCCATCTGTGCTCTTGATAATCATGCAAGTGGTTCTCTTTACTCCAAAGGTCTCTTTAATTTTCCTGCTCTCATATCTCACCAATGTCAGCAATTTAAATAGTGGAATGTGATTTTTTTTTAAAAAAATTTGTTTTATCTTTATTTTCGACATGTATGGTAGAGTAGGAGGTAGCTGCAACGTGCCCGCCCCGAAACAGGTCTGGAAGACAGTAGAAAGAAAAAAATCTCGAATTAAGACTATAGTTTCGTGCGAGGAAGTGTTGCAGGTAAGTGGATGGGCAATGGGGCTGGGCGTGTAGCGCGACACAACGTGATCGGCCCGCCTTGCGGAGAAACCCCTTTCTCCGTGCCTCGCTTTCGCCGCTGCGCTCTGCTCTGGTCCGGAGCAGCGGTGCGCGACGCTGTTTGGTGAGGCGGCTGCCGGAAGCGAGGCGCGGCGAAGCGCCCCCCAAGTGGGCCGGGCGATCGGTTGCCCGGCGAAAGGCCGCCGCGCCAGTTGGAAGGCTCGCCTCGGCTCTGCTCAGCTCGGCCCACACTTTTCCCGCTTTCCACTGCCGCTGGCGCTGATCCGCCGCCATCCTGTTTGGCAACAACAGCCTCGTTTTCCTGTCGGGCCGCCCTGCTTTCGACCATTGTCACTGAGCGGGGGATGCGGCCGTTCCACGGTGCCTGCAGATCCGTTCCTCCACGCTGGAACGTTCCGTCCGTCCGGCACACCGGGTTTCCGTAGCGTCGCGAGAAGACCCGCCCGCGGCTACGGCCAGAGCACACCCATTCTAAGCGCCGTGTAGTGCCCGAGTGACATTATGCACCGTGTTGCTCTGCAGATTTCTTCCGAATCGTTTGTTGCCGGACCCACTATCGACAGGGGATCTCAAGTTGATTCCGTATTTCTAGATTTCCGGAAAGCTTTTGAACCCGTTCCTCACAAGCGACTTCTAATCAAGCTGCGGGCCTATGGGGTATCGTCTCAGTTGTGCGACTGGATTCGTGATTTCCTGTCAGGAAGGTCGCAGTTCGTTGTAATAGACGGCAAATCATCGAGTAAAACTGAAGTGATATCAGGTGTTTCGCAGGGAAGCGTCCTGGGACCTCTGCTGTTCCTGATCTATATAAATGACCTGGGTGACAATCTGAGCAGTTCTCTTAGGCTGTTCGCAGATGATGCTGTAATTTACCGTCTAGTAAGGTCATCCGAAGACCAGTATCAGTTGTAAAGCGATTTAGAAAAGATTGCTGTATCGTGTGGCAGGTGGCAGTTGGCGCTAAATAACGAAAAGTGTGAGGTGATCCACATGAGTACGAAAAGAAATCCGTTGGAATTCGATTACTCGATAAATAGTACAATTCTCAAGGCTGTCAATTCAACTAAGTACCTGGGTGTTAAAATTACGACCAACTTCAGTTGGAAAGACCACACAGATAATATTGTGGGGAAGACGAGCCAAAGGTTGCGTTTCATTGGCAGGACGCTTAGAAGATGCAACAAGTCCACTAAAGAGACAGCTTACACTACACTCGTTCGTCCTCTGTTAGAATATTGCTGCGCGGTGTGGGATCCTTACCAGGTGGGATTGACGGAGGACATCGAAAGGGTGCAAAACAGGGCAGCTCGTTTTGTATTATCACGTAATAGGGGAGAGAGTGTGTCAGATATGATACGCGAGTTGGGATGGAAGTCATTAAAGCAAAGACGTTTTTCGTCACGGCGAAATCTATTTACGAAATTTCAGTCACCAACTTTCTCTTCCGAATGCGAAAATATTTTGTTGAGCCCAACCTACATAGGGAGGAATGATCACCAAAATAAAATAAGAGAAATCAGAGCTCGAAGAGAAAGGTTTAGGTGTTCGTTTTTCCCGCGCGCTGTTCGGGAGTGGAATAGTAGGGAGATAGTATGATTGTGGTTTGATGAACCCTCTGCCAAGCACTTAAATGTGAATTGCAGAGTAATCATGTAGATGTAGATATCTCTGCTCTGTGACACTCGCAGCGTAATCCAGCTGCTTGTGGTGCTGTGTTTTATGCAACCCGCAACATCTTCAAAAACCATGCGCGAGATTTTCATATTATGTCGGTCGCTACACGCAAATGCAGAATAAATGAACAGGAAATTTAATGTAGTTAAATAGTGTATGAGATACGTTTTCGATACAGTGCGCAGCTTTCGAGTTGCTGAACAAAAACTCATTTGAAGGTCTCTTTCGTACGTTTTCCTTGAACAGTTAGGAAACTAAGGCTTCTATCGAAAACGTAGCCCAATATAGAATTTAACTACATTACATTTCCTACAAATACGTCCTCTTCATTTTTTCCTGTAGGACTAACAGTTTGCCCATATCAAGCGAGAGAACATGAAAATCTTGCGAGAGGTATTTGAAGGCATTGTGTAACTCAGCAGTATGGGCAGCTGAATCACCCTGTACGCTAGGCTAGATAATGGTCATCACTCTCACTTTGACTCATGAGATAGGTTGAGGGGATGTTAAACCCTAATCTTCCTTTCTTCCTTCGTTCCTAGAATACTGAATTAATTTTTAACGGACAAATGTGGAATGACTTCATACAATAATTACACTAATGCAGTGGACCCTGTCCTCATGAAAATTCAGGGTTAGAACATTCACATCTTCTATCTTCTATCTTCTTCTTCTGCTGCTTGCTGGTCTCCACGACGTATCTTCATAGCGTGGCCACATTAATTACTGTATTTGGCAGTCGTAGAGGGCAGCCGGATGCCATTCCTCTCGACACCTCTTCTCTCTTACCCTAGGACGGAATTTGTGTACCTCATGCGTCTGTGTCTAGTGTTGTCTCATGCGCTACTGTGAGAACGTTTCCAAAGCGTTTACAAACTGTGTACCTGAGGCGGGACGTGAGTATCATCCCAGTATTCACCTAGTCAGATGTGGAAAACCGCTTAAAAACTACAACTAAGCTGCCTGACATACCGGCCCCAGTCATTAACCGCTGGTGCATTCGATCCAGAGCTGGTGTGCCTCCCCAAATCCAGGAACTGGCTCTCTAAATTGACAGTGAGTGGAGGTTCCTAGGCTGTAGTGTCATGACTGTGTCGATACGGAAGGCATTGGGTGTAATACAGCTTGGCGCATACCATACTCCTCTTGAATAATCCCCAGAAGGGACCCGATATTGGGCTTCACACCCAATGAACAGATCATCATCAACACTATCACGTTTCTTCATTCCGTGAACCACTGCGGTGGGATTTGTGATTCCCTTGACGTGTGCCATGGGAATAACAAATTGTACGACAAAACGTCTTCTTCTTTCAGCAACCAAATAACTGTGAAAAAATCGATTCGACCATCGAACTAGCCTCCTCTGACGGTGACACCACGTCAGGGACGAAAGTCTAGGAACCGATTCTTTCCTGGGGAAGATCCAGTTTTGTACTGAAATTGATACGTTCATGGGCCACTGGCTCCCGTAATGGGAGCTGCTTCAAAACTTGGCGATTCCGTGTTGGTCAGGGAAGACCTCCCTCCTTTGTATGAGCGTCATCATATGTCTACGAATAATAATGAAGCAGCTGGACGGCGTGGCGTACAGGGTGCTCTTTAAGATGCCATTCCGAGGTTGTTCAAATATTCAAATGTTTGTGAATACCTAAGGGACCAAACTGCTTAGCTCATCGGTCCCTAGACTCACACACTACTTAAACTAACTTATGCTAAGAACAACACTCACACTCTGAAAGGTCTCTGTTGGATTCCTTTCATGTTTAATTTCTTAAATCTGTTGTCATTTACGGCATAAATTCCTCTTCTAAATTTACTGTGGCGTTTCTGACTATCTGGGAGGAGACTGAGTAGTGGAACGTGTTACTTTTACACATAAACAAGAACGATCTGTCACACTACTACACTTTAAAACACAGGCTCTGAGCACTATGGGACTTAACATCTAAGGTCATCAGGCCCCTGGAACTTAGAACTACTTAAACCTAACAAACTTAAGGACATCACACACATCCATGCCCAAGGCAGGATTCGAACCTGCGACCGTAGCGATCGCGTGGTTCCAGACTGAAGCGCCTAGAACCACTCGGCCACACTGGCCGGCTTTAAAACACAGTTTATATGTAATTCGTGTCACACAGTCTCATACGGAACCTACATCTGCTTTCTTTTATATACTGTATATGATAAGATACTGTCATCCCCCTTCCCTTCTGTGTGAGAGGATGAATGAGCAAATGTATTTCTAGTTGCATGCTTGAGGGTAGCAGACAAGCCTGTCTGCTAGAGAACAGTAGGACCAACGTCGGAACAGGTAGCTACGCTTTCTAAAAGCAGAGAGGTTTCCATTCTTAGCATGGTCCTGGCCGTCCCTTGTCATGTTGGTATAGGAAGCTGCCCCTCTGGCCACTTCCGTTGGTATTTGTGAGCCACCCTCAGGAAGCACGCTCGGTAGGAGCGCAGGTCAGTCTGTCCGTGGCGAACGTCTGAAGTGGTAAGATCTCCGGCTAAGCGCGTGTCTGCTAAGTCCGTAGGACAATGGATTTCTTAAGTTCAGCCTAACTGAAAATTTAATCACCTTTATTTCAGGTTTAGCTCTAAAATATCTAATGTTATCTTAAATTGCAGCACAGTGTAATTCTCGTGTGAAGTTCAGATTATTTCCCGGTAGTTGCTTTGTCACTACTTTGTGAGTAAAGTGGAACCACGTGTTGATCAGTAACTCTAACTAAGATCATCAATCTTAAATGCGAATGTGTGTGAGATTATAACGTCTCGACTTGACAGTATTTTTCAATATAGCAACTTTTCTTTATGTTCAACCCACATGGGGTGTACTTTGTGAGACCACTACCACGCGCTCATATAATTGTTTGACCCATCAGGTTAATAGTAAGACGTTAGTAACCAGTTCGAGGTTTTTCTTTTGTAAATTGCTTTTCGATCTAATTTATTTTAATTATCAAAATTATTGTGGAGTTACACGCTTTGTGTAAACCATGTTGACCACGTGAAGCATGTGGTGTAATCATCAAAGTAGCCCTCAGCTATTCTTTTTGGGAAGATTTCACAGAGAGTTAGTATGAATTTAGTATACCAGTGTGTGGTAACTACATGACGGACAGGATTGTGCTACGAACGTAATTTCTTTGGGCGAAAATTGAATCGGTTGGTTGTGGTTAATTTCCTCTTGCATATGTTTCAACGTTCTTCGTGTGTTATTTTATGAATGCAGTGTTGTATGCAGTCTCCCAATCTTGGCTCCATATTTGATGTGTTCCGTAAGATTACAAACTCACATTTTCCACAATCCTAAATAAGGCACCAGTTTATTTATGAATCAAATTTAATATGCTGAAATTTCAATGATCAATGTTAAAATAAATTTCCAAATATAAACTGATTTATTTCTTTTTATTTAAATTCTCTTTATATATATATATATATATCACCGGTTGTCGTATGACTATTAAAAGATTATAATTAATGTTAGTCTGGTTGGGAATTTGGTAAGCTAGACTGGATACCTGGTGAAACAGTTGCGCACTAATGCAAGGTTAACTTCCCCAGACAGCTTAACCTGCTTTTATTGTCCATAAGTACCGCTTTCATAGAAAAATAAAGTAACAACGTTACAACTCATGCCCGAGGGAGGAATCGAATCTCCGGCGGGAGGGGCCGCGCAGTCCGTGACATGAAGCCTCAAACCGCGCGGCAGAGCTCGTTTATACGATATTTGCACCAGCAGCTTATATTTCGATCTGGAAGAAGTGTTCGACAGTATAAAATAGTACAAGATGTTCGAAATTCTGAGAAAAATAGCGGCAAGCTATAGAGAGAGACGGGTAATACACAATATGTACAAGAACCAAGAGGGAACAATCAGATTCGAAGACCAAGAACAAAGTGCTTAGATTAGAAAGGGTGTGAGGCAGGTATGTAGTCTTTCGCCCCTACTGTTCAATCTATACATCGAAAAAAAATAACACAAATAACAGAAAAGTTCAAGAATGGGATAAAATTCACGGAGGAAGGATATCAATGATAAGATTCGCTGATGACATTGCTATCCTCATTGCTATCCTCAGTTAAAGTGAAGAAGAATTACAGGATCTGTTGGATGGAATGAAAAGTCTGATGAATACAGAATATGGACAGAGAATAAATAAAAGAAAGACGAAAGGAACGAGAAGTAGTGGAAATGACAATAGCGAGAAACTTAACATCAGAATTGGGGATCACGAGGTAGACGAAGTTAATGAATTCTGCTACCTAGGCAACAAAATAACCCATGATGGACAGAGCAAGGAGGACAAAAAAGGAGACTAAAACTCGTAAAAGGGGCATTCCTGGCGATTAGAAGTCTATTTACTTAGTTTGAGGAAGAAATTTCTGAGAATGTATTATGGAGCGTAGCACTGTGCTGTAGTAAACATCGACTGTGGGAAATTCAGGAAAGAAGAGAATCGAAGCATGTGAGATCTGGTGCTACAAAAGAATGTAGAAAATTAGGTGGACTGATAAGGTAAGGAATGAGGACGTTCTGCGCAGAATCGGAGAGGAATATGTGGGAAACAGTGACAAGGAGAAGGGACAGGATGATAGGACATCAGGAAATAACTTCCATGGTACTAAAGCCAGAGATTGGAATACATCGAGAAAATAATTGAGGAGGTAGGTTGCAAGTGATACTATGAGATGAAGAGGTTGTCACAGGAGAGGAACTCGTGGCGGGCTGCACCAAACCATTCAAAAGACTGATGGAAAAAAGAAAATGTTGCTGGAAGTGTAACATATCTACAGTAAAGGAAGAAATTGCATACCTGCGGCTCCTAAACAAGTATCAGATTTGCTGAAGAAAAGATGTTAAGAACTAATGATTTCAGAAAATTTCGAAGAACTCTCCGTGTAGAGCACCCACATATTTTGATATTTCGGACGCTTAGCTACTTACAGTGTTCTTCGTTCCTATAAGCAAATAGGTGAGTCACGGTCTCAGTATTATACTTTGACAACATAGCAGAGATGATAATTGCATATAGAACGTTGAGTCACAAATATGTCGGTGGTGGACAAATCATCAATTTCAGGACGAAGTGTTGAGTTCCAGAGAGATGAAAGAGGCTCACTTGGCTGATTAATATATATTAATAAATACTTTGTATTTGATGGTATTTCCTTAAGTGAACAGCGCGAGATACTGACAGAATCATGATTTTCCTTCGTTTCTTGTTCTTGTAGTAAACCGATACTTGCCAATTTCTCCGCCCATATCCCTTGTAATGTATCCATAATACCTTGGCTTGTAGAGAAAAGAAATTTTTCCTGCACTTTAAACGGAACGGACTTGGCTGTCAGTCCATTTACGATTTTTCTACTGTCTGCTCTTCAGCATCACCTCGCCACCAAGCCCGTCGCAAGGCGATTATCTCTCTGGAAAGAAATGGTGCCACACTGGAACTACTTGAGGAGGGATCTGCAGGATTTCAACTACCTTTTACAACTTGGAGGTCATTAAATCGGCTGCGCACTGGAGTAACTGGGTGCAAATCAAACCTATTTAAATGGGGTTACAGTGATAGCGATAGGTGTGAATGCGGAGCAATACAGGACTTGGACCACCTACTGATCTGCCCAGACATGTCTATAACATGCACTAAAGATGATATTTTGAAAGTCAATGACAAAGCAATCTACGTTGCTAATTACTGGGAAGGGAAGATATAATTGGTGCATCCGGACACGGAAGAAGAAGAAGATGCATCACCTCGCACTACGCAGCTGAGAAAGAACCTATTGAGGTGTGGCCAGGTTTGGCCACAGAAGCCACAGATCTTACTGCGGCCGCATTCACTCTTATTTTAGCAGCCTTGTGCCAACTAGCGGTGTGGTCCAGTTTCACTGCTCCAGTCAACTAAAAATCTATACGGCGGATGGAAAACTACTGAACTGCGCGAATACAGACCGAAGTAAGTTGTCGCCAAAACGCCCTGTAAAGGTGGAAGCATCGTCACGACTGATGCCAATTTCTGTTACACCTCCTGAGAAGCCATGACTACTGTACATTCTTTCCGTAGACTCGGAGTGAGATCCGAAGCTTATCTAAGCCACGCCATGTTCAGATGTCTAATTCAGCGCTAAATTTTGCAATTTTAGTGTCAATTATACTGCACACATAACATCATAAAGAAAATGAGGGCAGTCAGTAAACTTACCACCGATAGGAACCCTTCGTGTCAAAGCGTCCGCTATACAAACCATGTGAAATCCAAATAAGCCAGTATGTTGCGGATCTGTCGTTTTATTTCGCTGCTTACCTGTTGAAAACAGTAAAACAAAAAATAAATTAGCAAATTTCTCTGTTTCATATCCAATACAACATTAAACAAAACAACAATAATGAGGTACTGGCATAAATATAGTCTACAAAATTTAGCTTTTGTGTCGGAATTCGAGAGCAGTGTGCAGCTTGAAATTCACATATACGTGCCAACTAAAATGCTTCTCATACATCATAACTTGTAACTCAGACATACAAGGAACACGAATAAACATTTACTGCTCTATAGAAAGTTTTTCTCTTCCCAGACACATAGCTTCGAACGTTAAAGCTCTCTTAGGAATAAACGGCGTTCCTCGTCGTGAACGTCATCTCCTGATCTCAGCATCGAAACAACGTTAGACAGGCGAAGAGAAGTTAAATATAGTTCTTATAATTATATTTTTCCCTGAGACATTTAAGTCTAATTATTAGAACAAAGGAAAACAATTATACGTCTCAGAATCAGTCTTTGTTAACTAACGTAATAAGAAATGATCTGTGGTTCATCATTTTCTCTTTATATTATATCTTTCCGTGTGTTTGTGTTTATTTGGTAGTGAGAGACAGTTATTTATAATTTTACGTGACAAGTGCTGCGAGACAGCAGCAGTTTACATTATTCAGCGGGATCTTTGACTGATATGCCTCGCCTGGAGATGAGAAGCAAACTTGACGAAGCGCTGTCGTTGCACGACGCCTTGACTCGACTGATAACCCGGAAAAACTTCATCATTGATATAATATTGCCTGTAAATCGACTGGGAGTGCGCAGTGGACATTCCTTGACGGTTGCGCTTCTCTTTGGAGAGCACCAGTTTATACTAAAGAAGTGCAACGGTTGAATTGTAATTACGATATTTCTCTCTAGCATGACGTAAAGTATAAAGGACGCTCTCAGAGTTGGTCTCGTGGAGAAATTAACCTTATTGTTGTGACACCATCAGAGTCTGTCGAATTTGATTTGCTATTGTACGACGTTAATTGCATCAGATTCAGAGTATTCTTATTGCAAACGAGTGTAATAATTACGTAAATGCACCATTTTACGTCAAAAGTTAATATTTTCTGTTCATTTAAAATGACTCACATAAAATTGTGCACAACGATTTTTTGCTATAGAGCTTCGGACAATGATTTTTGGATGCTCCCTGGCCAATCTGCAGATGCGGTCAATACATCGAGAAGGCTATTAATTCGTGAATAATTATCTGTTAATTTCCTATGCTACCAGACGGACATCCGCGTTTCATTTGTGAACTGCATTACAATCTGACGGTCTTCGAAAGTTCTACTGACGAAGTAAAGAATCAATTTACTTTTTCCGAACTGCCGAGCAATCTTTTATAGTTCTGCAGCTGGTCAACGATATCTTCGAGACCATCGCTGTGGCAGTAATTAATTTCTGGTTTCTTTCCATAGTTTCTACAAAGAGGAACATTAAATAGATTAATTCGTTGAAGTTAACTTAAAATGAGATTGAATAATAATAATATATAATGCTGTTGTTGTTGTGGTCTTCAGTCCAGAGACTGGTTTGATGCAGCTCTCCATGCTACTCTATCCTGTGCAAGCTTCTTCATCTCCCAGTACCTACTGCAACCTACATCCTTCTGTATCTGTTTAATGTATTCATGTCTTGGTCTCCCTCTACGATTTTTACCGTCCACGCTGCCCTCCAATGCTAAATTTGTGATCCATTGATGCCTCAGAACATGTCCTACCAACCGGTCCCTTCTTCTTGTCAAGTTGTGCCACAAACTCCTCTTCCCCCCAATTCTATTCAATACCTCCTCATTAGGTATGTGATCTATCCATCTAATCTTCAGCATTTTTCTGTAGCACCACATTTCAAAAGCTTCTATTCTCTTCTTGTCCAAACTATTTATCTTCCATGTTTCACTTAATATAATAATAATAATAATAAAAATAGTCAACAATTTAAAAGCAAAGATTAAATCGAAAACAATAATTCTCTACTAACGCCGACACGTAGTAATAATAAATGTTTTAATTCTCGGCGTTTCTCTACGTACCTATTCTGATCTCATGACAACGTCACATTTCGAAAATTGTCAACTGGATGAATGCGATGTAACGCGGCCTCCAGTCGCAGCAACGACTGTATTCTACGTGGATTGATAGGATTGGATAAGGAGAGGAGGTGCGTGATTAGGATCGCTTAAATATCGGGAAGTGTAACGTGAACCAGCAGCAAAACTGAGGGAGCTGTTAAGCACTGGTAACTAAACTACTTCAGTGCAGTTTTTTTCTGAGTAATTGTGAAAACACTCGAGTGCTTGCTTTTCTGTGGGGGGAGCTCGGAAATTTACCATAAAATTATCTTTACGACCACTGGTAATCGTGCTACTTGCTCACGTCGAGATGGGGAGATATTTCGGAGGCACACCGCTTCGCCATCGGAACTAGCTACCAATGCGGTTACTGCGTTGTATCTAAAACACTTCAGCACGACTGCAAAGGACTCCATCCAAATATCGTCCCATCTCTACGTGATAGTCACACCTAATTTTTCGAGAGCCACACATGAGACTGCTTCGTTGTGAAGCTTCAGTCACATGTGTAGCAATCAGCTAAGCTTCCCCTACAGCATATCTCGTGCAGCAGTTCTACATTAGTACGTATTTTCGTTACACACTGGAGTTCTTGTTTGGAACGTATTAATCGATTCATAGTGCTAGTTGGGTTATTTTATACACGGACAAAATTCTGATCATTAACTGAACTCGCTCCGTCGTCAGATATTGCAACCAGAAGCATGACAGTTTGTCATTGAAGACCAACGTCATGCTCTTACTCGGACGCACACACTGGTCTGAAAACCAAGTGTCTCAAGACGACGCGGGGTCAACCATTAACGTGCAGTCAGTACGTGAGCAATATTATAAGGGGCAATCACATAAAAACCGAATCCGCACCATCACGGAATGGTTCCATTCAAAAATAGTCACCACAGGCGTTAAGATATTTATCGCACAGGAAGACGAGACGATCACTGCCTGTTTGATAGAACGCGGCAGGCCTCTGACGGATCCACAACCGTGGCCACTCTTGCACTTAAGACATCCGCGCATGACTTTCTCTAGGCCGCCAAAGGCGTGAAACTCACACGGTGAAAGATGTACGGGAGATGTTGCAGTGTTTCCCAACCAAGTCGCTGACGCGTAGCCTTCGTCCGATTGGCAGTGTGGGGCGGGCGTTATCGGACAACAGGATGATTCCATCCGACAACGTCCTGAGCGTTTCTGACTTTATGGCGTGTCGCAGTTTCTGCAAAGTGTCTTCATAGCGCTGCACATTGATCATAGTTCCACGCTCGAGGAACTCGATGAGCAAAGGGCCCCCCTGCAGTCGAAGAGGAAGGTCGTCATGAGCTTACCGGCTGTTAACAGCTTTGAATTCTTTGGCGGGGGAGGTAAGGTATGTTTCCATTGACAGCTTTGCATTTTGCCCTCGGGCTGTCGAAATGCTATCGGACGGAATTATCTTGTTTTACGATAACGCCCACTTCCACACTGCCAATCGGACGAAGCTTACGCTTCAGCGATTTGGTTGGGAGACTGTGCGACATCCTCTGTACAGCCTGTATCTTTCACTGTGTAATTTTCAAGTCTTTGGCGACCTGAAGAGGGACGTGCGCGGACGTCGGCGTCAGTGGACGAGGAAGTGCAAGGATATCTGCGGTGTGTTGAAAGGTGCGGAGCAAGTAAAATACAATATTTACTGTGTGTGCTTTTTTTAAAAAAAGAATAGTGCTTAACATCTAAGAGTTTATATAAAAATAAAATATATCTGTAAGGTAGGTTGACATAGCAACATATCATGTGTCTATGTATGTGTGTTATTACATTCACATAAAGTTACAATAAAATTAAGATACAAATCTCAGCACGGTGGTGGATAAGTCAGGTCAACCGCGATCTATGAAACACGAATTGATCGTCTCGTCTACTAGTGTGATAAATATTTCAACATCTGTGGTGACTACCTTCGAATGGAAGGATTCCATGATCCCGTTGTGGCAGGTGTTTGGTTTTCATTTGATTGCCGCTCATAGAAGATGCCTGCAGCAGAAACTGGGGTCATTATATCTAAAGGCAACTCTGCTTTTCCAGGTCACTGTGGGCTAAGACTGTACAGGGTAAAAACTGGGCCACCAATAATCTGTAAAGTAACCGTCTGAGGATTCGCAGCGTTCGGAAACTGCAAAACAGGCAAAGGAACAGCTCGCGGAGAACACAGGCTGCCACCGACCATCTGTAAGCGGACTTTATCCACAGAACAACACAAAGTAGCGATGCTTAAAAATTTCCAATCTGGAGAACAAAATGGTTCAAATGGCTCTAAGCACTATGTAACTTAACATCTGAGGTCATCAGTCCTCTAGAGTTAGAACTACTTAAACCTAGCTAACCTAAGGGCATCACACACATCCATGCCCGAGGCAGGTGTCGAACCTGCGACCGTACCAGCAGCGCGGTTCCGGACTGAAGCGCCTAGAACCGCTCGGCCACCGCGGCCGGCAATCTGGAGAATAGAAACTTGCGCTGGCATCATGTTTTCGGTGCGATAGTGAAATGCTCACTGAAGGAAGAGCCGCTACAGCCACCTTACTGTTCGTGTGTCATGATATTCATCAAGTCAATACTAACACAGCTAAGTGATTATAAAAATCCGGCCGGCTGGAGTGGCCGAGCGGTTCTAGACGCTTCAGTCTGGAACCGCGCGACCGCTACGGTTGCAGGTTCGAACCCTGCCTCGGGCATGGATGTGTGTGATGTCCTTAGGTTAGTTAGGTTCAAGTAGTTCTAAGTTCTAGGGGACTGATGACCTCAGATGTTAAGTCCCATAGTGCTCAGAGCCATTTGAACCATTTTTTTAATAAAAATCCAAGAAAAGATGTATGAGAGGTCAAGCTTAAAAAAATTAACATAACAAAAGACCACGCTGGGCATAATCATATAAGGGACAGTCAAATGAAAACGGGACAGGTGGAAAGAAGTAAGTAAATTGTCTATTATTTCAAAAGTAATCACCATACCTGTTAATACATTTATCCTATTGTGGGGCAAGACAGTTAATGACTTCATGGAAAAATGTTTGCAGTTGCTTCCGGAGCCATGATTGTATTCAGGCGCCCACCTCTTTGTATAAACCGACAACCACGAATGTCTAGTCAGGGTTCCCAAACTATGGAAATCGCCCGGGGAGAGATCGGGACTGTACGGAGGAGGGCTTCCTAGCGAAACTTCTGCAGCGTAGTCGAAGCAACCATGGCAACATGTGAGCCCACACTTACACATCCTCCATACAATCCCGATTTCCCCTCAAGTGATTGTCATATTTTTGGAGCCCAGAAGAAAGACATCCGTGGCCGTCTACTTGCTTCGGACGAAAAGGTGCACAGTTGGGTACAATCATTCTGCCGTAGGCAACCGCAAACATTTTACGCTCATGACACTGACCGTCTTGTCTCACAGTGGGATAAATGTATTAACAGTTAATTTCGACAACTTTTGAAATAGTAAACAGTTCACTTACTTATTTTCCGTCTGTTTGGTTTTCATTTGACTGCCCCTTATGTATTCTTAATACTGCAGTCCCGTACGTCACATACTGTAAGATTAATTATATCAGTTATATTCATACTAGGACTGCTAGAACTGACGTACAGACAAATTTGTTGCCCTTATACGTGGAAGCTAAGTATGTTTTGTACTTACTGTAATGAACAAAACTGCCTTCTCAAACGGAGAAGAAACTAGAAAGCTGTCAGGATATGTAAAAAAATAAGGTCAACTGCAACTACTCCTTCATACGGTAGAAAAATAAAAGAAAAATCAACTTATTAAATCTGTAGTCAATGCTTACAAAAAACCAAACAACATTTCAGACTGCATCTTCAGGATGCATTTTAAGTTCGAAGGTAGGACTCGCCTGGAATATTTACGCTACAGCACAAAACAGACAGTTTCTCTTATTCATCGTTTCGCTATAATAGCCTTGCACAAATGGCAAATGTTGTTAGACAAAGCAGTTCATTCGTCTAGCAAAACTGCTGAAAATGTTTCTGAATAATAGTGCTTCAGAAACATGACAGTCTGTTGTACATTGTACATTGATTAATGTAGAAGTACCATCAATATACGCATTTGTTTGGAAAATCTATTTCATCGAATAAATCTCTGGGTGGCGGAGACTCTTGTACACTGAAAGTGGTCTCTGAAGAGATACGTTTAAGGTTTTCATATGAGTAACGAGACTACTACTGAGCAGAATCCGTTAGAATGTCGGACGTCGTTGTGGTAGGCTGTTTTGTGCACACATTTTGATTTACAAGTAGAGAACAGATTTGCTGGGTTTAAATAAACGAAATAACTTCTAATTTTTCAACAGTGCAGTCAAGTCGTGGTTTATTCCGTATGGAGCAATGAGTTGTGCGACACGGGTGCAAAGTGTTTGATTTTCCTCGTTTTACCCATTTGGTCTCTGATGGCCGGTGCGTCGCGGTTCATTCGCTGTTTATCCTCAGGTCCACCAATCAGCCTGCGTCTGCTGGCATTAAAAATCGGTTAAGCTATCTCGCCCGTCCCGGACATTGATTTTGCTCCAGGTGTTCTTCCTCAGAGTGAGCGTTCGACATTCGTGTCAAGAGCGATTTCTTTCCCATCACGAGAATCTGATATAGCATTATACTTTTTTTTAAGTTCCAAATATCGCTAAACTTGCAGATTCTTTCAGAGTGAAAGACACTAATATGGAGCAACTATCTGGATCATATTTTGCTTCATTCACTTTCCTCGGCTGTAGCGTAGCACTCTCATGAATTTGCTCTAAAAAGCAATCACAGAGTATTGTAGTGCCAATGAATCAGGATAGGCAGACTCGTTATGTCACTTTCAAAATTAAGGAAACACTTTCAAACAAAGTAAGTAATGACATCGTCGGTTTCGTCCCGCGTGACGCGAGTAGGTTGTAATAAGCAAAACATAGTTGTTATATTTGGCTAGATACCGCAAACGGCTGTATCTGCCAGCAAACGGCTGCGCCGAAGTCAATGGCACGAGGATCATCTAGATGTTTCGGGCGAAGCTAAGGCAGTTTTTTTTAAAAAAAGTCCAACGAACATATACAAAATCAAAATGAACCAACTCGAAAGTCCTGTTGCCACTACAGTCTAATGTTAACTTCTTTGGGTAAGGACCAATCAAGTAATTGGCAATGCCTTTGACGTAAGAACGCGGGGAATGCCTTAATCAGGATTGCCAACCATTGATTTGAAGCACATGCCTTTAGTATCCGAGTCCTGTATCTTAAACACTGCGTCAACTCACCCGTTGAAGAAATGTATAAGTGGGCGGGTTATTTTAACCGGTCCTTGCTCATTATGAAATGTAATGTAGTGAGAATATGTCTGTCGAACACAGCTATTGGAGTATGAATGCGCCTGATGAGAGAACATGGGACCAATAATGCGGCGTGCATACACGGCACACTAAACTGCAACCTTCTGATCATGCAATGGTGGTTCGTGGAAGTTACGCGGATTTTCCGCTGCCCAGAACCTGTGATTCTCTGAGTTGACATGACCACTCAGATGAAACCGAGCTTCATGAGACATAAAGAATATCCATCTCCAAGCCATTCATTATTATCTCAGTGAACAGACATTCACAAAACTGGATGCGCTGAGAAGCATCTGCTGGTTTTAATGCATGAACAATAGACACTCTTTAGCGATGCATGTGGAGGTCCAGATGGAGTTATCTAGCATGATCGAAGTGATACACGGGTCTCTCGCGACAGGTGTCATGATGATTTGGTAGGACTCTGACGCATTTTCTGCTAAACTGCAACCACATTTTCTGGTGTGCGGGCACGTTTCGGGATGTTTTTTGACTTGTCCAAAACAGATCCTGTCTGACGCCATTCTCCGAATAGGCGTTTCATGGCACTCTTTGCTGGCACGTTGACACCATTAAACTTATCACGAAACAACTGACCACACCGTTTCCACGACTTTGTTGACACGTAACCTTCCACAACGAATACCTGCTGTTCCACTGAGAATACTGTCGTTGCTTTTGTACTGCCTCACTCACACTAACACAGCCCACACTACGCTCTCAACCGGTGTGGATCACGTTGTGTGCGCGTCGCGGAGAGTGGTTATATGCATACATTCACGTCCAATCATATACACACGTCGCGGCCCGACCCACCACTTATAAGCCGTTACAGCAAAGTCTAGCAGTACCAAACCTTGTGATATACATGTAGCTATGTTGACCGAACGTTGTTTGACAATCATAATAGAGCACGTTCTTTGGATGTATGCGGTAGAACTATACTACTCGCTTGAAATTTCAACAAGAATGTGTCTAAAGCGTTAATTGTATTGTGTCGATCGTAAGGAGCCAATACATCTCTAATTTGTTTCATTCACTAACTAAAATCGATAAAGGAAAATCAATCTACATGGCACATACAGAGACGTCTAGAAGCGCCACGAACGTCGAAGTTACTAATCTCCAGTAGGCTGAAAGTAGTGTGACGATAGTTTCATAGTGCTACTGACTAACGTATAAATATCGATCTCAAAATTAGTGAAAACGAGGATGGAGGTAAATGCATTATTTGCTTTCGATTAGTTGCAGTACTTTAGACACATTATTGACCCTGTTGATTATGCACCACATTGGAGTCCACTGTCATGTGGCGTGATTCCATAGATGAAGTTTTCGACTGTCTCTAAGAATGATGTCAGAGGGATTGAAAAAGAGCGAGCACAATGGACAGTGTTGTCACGATTCACAGAGATCTGGGTAAGGGTAAGGTCTATTCTGGAACGCGGCGAACGAACTGAGTGACGAGAACAGGATAAAACAGACGGAGAGCACGGGGGATTTCTTTAAGCCGTTTTTCTCTTCCGTAAGCCATCGCCGGCCGGTGTGGCCTTGCGGTTCTAGGCGCTTCAGTCTGGAACCGCATGACCGCTACGGTCTCAGGTTCGAATCCTGGCTCGGGCATGGATGTGTGTGATGTCCTTAGGTTAGTTAGGTTTAAGTAGTTCTAAGATCTAGGGGACTGATGACCACAGATGTTAAGTCCCATAGTGCTCAGAGCCATTTGAACCGTAAGCCATCACGACGGTAGGCGAGAACTGGTGCTTCCACTTACAAGGGGAGGCGCCAATTGTGAAATTCAGATTCGATTCATACTGCGCATAATAAAAGCTTATGGTCAGAGGTGTAATGTGGCAAAGCACCAAGAAGCACTTCCCAGCCGTTGTCGAGAAAATCGACAGTTAAAAGAAACCGTTGCGGTGAAATACTCTCTACGATTAATAATTTTCTACAGCCTCGTGGCGCAGCGGTAAGCGCTCGGGTTCGTAATCCGAAGGTCGCCGGATCGAATCTCGCGCCATGCAATTCTTTTTATTATTAGTTTTTTGTAATTAATATATATATATATATATATATATATATATATATATATATATATATATATATATATAAACTATTAATGAATTGCTTATGCATGTTGGTGAATGCAGATCGATCTCCAATTGTACCGCCTCCATTTTTCCGTTTTTTTAACAGGGTGTACCAAAGCTCTCCCGTCCGCACTGATTTTCGACGATGTTATAAGTTGCGCTAGGGACCGCATCTACCTTCTTTCGAAGTTAGCAGGCAACTACGCTGTTATGCGGCGGCTCGTTTCGGCCCATTCAACATCTGTCCTTCAAGTGTAACGAGCGAGTAACGGAGTTTATATTTCATACCCGCCGCAGCAAATTTGTGTTCGTGGGGTCTCTATTCTAATTCGAACGTTTGACTTACGCTATATGCATTCGTTTCGCAATACCGTTTCTACGTCTTCCGTTAACTGTACGTGGTTAACATTATGAAGACAATTAATAACATTTGTGAAATACAACTTTGTTTGCGGAAAACATAATGATGTTCGAAGTCGCCAGTTTTTCCACGACAAACGACTTTCATCAACTTATTATATGCATAATTGTTGCAACTGATTGCAGGGAATTATATATATATATATATATATATATATATATATATATATGAATTACAAAAAACAAATACTAAAAAAAAAGGGTTGCATGGCGCGAGATTCGATCCGGCGACCTTTGGATTACGTACCCGAGCGCTAACCGCTGCGTCACGACGCTGTAGAAAATTATTAATCGTAGAGAGTATTTCACCGCAACGGTTTCTTTTAACTGTCGATTTTCTCGACAATGGCAGAGAAGTGCATCTTGGTGCTTTGCCACATTACACCTCTGGCCATGAGCTTTTATTATGCGCAGTATGAATCGAATCTGAATTTCACAATTGGGCCGGCCGCGGTGGCCGTACGGTTCTAGGCGCTGCAGTCCGGAACCGCGGGACTGCTACGGTCGCAGGTTCGAATCCTGCCTCCGGCATGGATGTGTGTGATGTCCTTAGGTTAGTTAGGTTTAAGTAGTTCTAAGTTCTTGGGGACTGATGACCTAAGATGTTAAGTCCCATAGTGCTCAGAGCCATTTGAACCATTTTTTTCACAACTGGCGGCCTCCCCTTGTTAGAGCGTTAGAGCGGGAGGAGACCAGTTAGTCATCTCTGTAGCAGTGTTCCTATCACCTGTGTTCTTTGTATTATGAAATCCTTCAGCTATATTTTTGGACGAGCTCATTATGATGTCAAACTGAAACTCGTACTTTAGATAAAATCTCATTAATTTGGAAAATTATAAGGTATATTTACATCTCCATAATTTTTTATCGTGATTGATTTTTCATTAAAAATATTGTGGTTTAATATCGTTTTTTGATAAGAATAATAATCGTACAGAAGAATGTAGCATGTAGTATGTTTCTATTACGATGTAACTGTTGAATTCTTTTAACTGTTTTTAGACATACTTTCTATCAGTTATGTTAGGAAGAACTCTGCTTACAGCTGGTAAAATTGTTGTTTATTAAAACACGACCGGTTTCGCGGCTTTAAACCACATCATCAGGTGAACAACGTAAAAATATCATAGGCATTACCATCGCTCCTAGTCAAAATTTACTGTTATCAATGTTTAGCTTTATGATAAAAAAATCGATGTGTGGGTCGCTATACAGGTTGTTTGTTTTAACTTGAGACAATTAAATATCTCGAAAACTCCCATTCTAATTGCATATTCGGTTTCTACGCCAAAAAATACAGTTTACGCACACCATTGTTTTTTATTCGTGGTATGTGGGACTGTAATCGACAAATATCAAGCGTGCCCGTTTTTGCGATTAAGAACCGACGCATTTGAGTCTGCATTTCATTTACGACGTACGTGTAAATCTTTGTTCTGAAGGTTGATCTTGATATTCGAAACGTAGTTTATTGTTTCACATTTGATTATTCAGTGCAGTGGGCTTAGCCGTATCAGTGTCAGGTTAGAAACTAGGGTCGGTGTGGTCCAGGAACAACGACGTGGATGTAATAGTTTCGTGCTCCCATCTGTATGCTTCATATCGGCTGATCCCCTTGCCTCTCACCATTGGGGTGGTTGATTTCGATGACTATCCATGGCACCTGCATGTGTCACCACTTCATGGACATTTTACATTATTACAATGGTTGTGATTTGTATTCCGCAAGCCGGCCGAAGTGGCCGTGTGGTTAAAGGCACTGCAGTCTGGCACCGCAAGACCGCTACGGTCGCAGGTTCGAATCCTGCCTCGGGCATGGATGTTTGTGATGTCCTTAGGTTATTTAGGTTTAAGTAGTTCTGAGTTCTAGGGGACTAATGACCTCAGCAGTTGAGTCCCATAGTGCTCAGAGCCATTTGAACCATTTTTTTTTGTATTCCGCAAGTAGACGCGTGGGGACCAAAGCGAGAATTACGGCAGCTGGATGGAAACACACATATAAATCAATCACCCTGATGGTGGAGTTGGAGGGATGCAATCCGATGCATTCAGATGGTCTGGGGACTCCCCACAAACGACCTCGTAGTGAACAGAAAACTGCGTTACCATACGAGTAGCTTATTTGCCAGAAGTGTCAATGTCCAGCCATACTATTTGTATTCTACGATCGTATTTGCAGTACTCAGGTAACGTTTGAACATAGATATCAACCGTTAGGACACAAAGATTTACCTTTGCATCGTAAGTGAAATGTAGAATCAAATGCGTCGGTTCTTAACTGGAAAAACGGATACACTTGATATTTGTCGATTATAGCGCCATCTACCACAAATGAAAAGCGATGGTTTGGGTAAACCGAACGTTTTTTTGGCATAGAATCCGAAAATGCAATAAAAATGGAGGGTTCCATTTGAAAATACAAAGTCGACCCACCCACGAACGAGGGGTAGCTAGGAGGTGACCAGTTGTAATACTGGCAGATGTCCCGATTACCAATATTAATTTTTCACCTAGAACATTTTTTTTCTTACGATATGTCGTTTTCGAAGTGTTTACTTGTCTTAAGTTCAAACAAATACCCTGCAGAGAAGAACCGGAGAGAGATCTGCCCAAGTTCACTCAGAGTAGGACGCTATCCTTAAACCAACACAACACATACGGATATCGTCCAAATTGCCTCGACGCAGCATCGGTTTACTCTGTCATCGTGTCGAACGGCTTCACGATCCTATTCTCAAAATTTTCAAAACTGCGACGGTCAAGTCTCCGCAATGACAACAACGGCAAAAGAAGCAAAATTGTGAGTTGCATAAATGGGTACCGACTATTTTTATTCGCACGCGCTATGGGAATGAAACGGAATGGGGATGGCGGGGGATGGTGGGTATGGTTCTCGTGGACTGTGTACTCTGCGTCACACACCGTACGAGGGCTTGCGTAATACAACAGTAGATATAACCAGAATCTCAAATCAAACAGGATTCAGCCGTCTAGTTTCCAGACTTATTTTACTTGGCTACCAGTTTCGCCGATTTGCTAGGCTATCTTCAGGCCCCTGACCGACGTGTGGGAAGCTTTCACCTCGGTCAAAACAGGGGCCAACATTACTGGTATTAGTAGATTTCTGCTTGCTATAGCGATCTCTTCAACCATCATTTGCTGACTGTCAGCAGCAAGCAGAAATCTACTAATACCAGTACTGTTGGCCCCCTGTTTTGACCGAGGTGAAATCTTCCCACACGTCGGTCAGGGGCCTGAAGACGGCGTAGTAAATCGCCGAAACTGGTAGCCAAGTAAAATAAGTCTGGAAACTAGACGGCTGAAACTTGTTTGATTTGACTTAGTGTATCGATCAGTCGGGTCCCGCAGCTATCTCTGAAAAGATCCACATACAGAGTAGATGTAATCGTTTACAGCCGTTGCAGTGGGGCCTGCCGGACTCCCGACGGTAGCAGTTTCACCGCGCTGCTCTCCCGAGACGTACCTCGTGACGGAGGGGAAGACTCTGCCCTTTTCGGCGTCTGCGGAGCATCGCGGAGGCGTCGGGATTTATGGAGAGCACGACCGCTGTGCTCTCTCCCGGCGCGCTGCGTTGCACAAGACACACGGCGTCGTGACGGGCCGCGATCCGCCGCCCGCCGCCGCTGCGGCTGCGGCACGATTAGAAACGGGCAGGCGGGCCCGTCCCCCTCCCCCTCACCCGCGCCTCACAGGATACACGGGGCGGTTGACCTGCGCCACTACTCCCAGGCTTCCGCTGAAGACGAACCCAACGCTACTTTGGCCTTTACAACGGTACAAGAGACGACGGCGGCTGTTCCAGTTCCAGTTCCAGTTCCAGAACAGTATTGGAAAGAAACAATGCATTTAACTGCGAAGTGGTTGTGTCTAAAAACGATTGTCAATCAGACGGATAGTTTTGAAGACCACAGTGCTTTTTTTATGCACAACACTATGGGAGGTGTTAAACGTTTGTTTCACAAGCTGCAACATCGTCGCGAAAAAACACTGACCCGTGTATGTAGTAAGTTTCCTTTAATTTACGTCTATGGTCACAAACTTTTAGTTAACAGATTACCGGTTTCGGTCTTTAACGACGATCATCATATCTGTTCCATAAAAATAACGTTGATGACCATAGACGTAAATTAAATTAAACTTATAATACGTTTGTATTTATTCGACCACAGTACCAGATTATTCACAAGGGGAGGGTCACACATGTGCGTCACCGATTTTGATCAAGTTTTGCAAGGACGTTCTAAACTGAAAATAATGGGACACGTGTTTCGGATTTTTTGCTAGACACTTCCTAGTTTATAAAAAATCGAGGTCAAAGTTGATATCGGTAAATCCTATTTTCAATGCCATACATCGACAAATCATCCAAAACAAACATTTTTATTAATGTGTTATGGGATACAAAGTTATTAACGTTTTTGTGTTTTCATGCTATAGCTTGGGTTCCCGTCATTCAAAGTGTCTGCCAGAGCGATGTCGGCACTCGAGCGGTCAAGGCATTAAACCGCCGGTCTGTGTTCGATTCTTGGTCGTGGCATTTTGTTTCACTCGATACTTTTTTCGGTGTGTCTGATAATATTCCGATAATCGAAATGTTTTCCTTGGCCTTATTTAAAGCGAAACATAGGGAGTATGATTAATAATCAAATAAGTGTCTATTATAATCTATTGACAGCTGTTTTCATCGTGATATATAGTCAAAAATACACCTAAAGTGTATTACTGCCTAATTCTAACTGATCCTCTATCCGTGAGCGTTCTCGCAATCAGGGGCGTGAAAGTTATCTTAGAAACAGGTAAAACACAAGTATTTCTCGCACCATTTGCAAGAAATGAACGAAATCACGCTGCATTGATATGTTTATATTATGAAATCTTCACGGGTTATCAGCCGAATCGCAACGTTTCAATGGATTGCGTATCCATCATCTTCAGGCGAAGTGTCGGGATGCTGTCTGTCACCTGAAGATGATGGATACGCAGTCCATTCAAACGTTGCGACTAGAAGACGACGCCACTCGGCTGATAACCCGTTACCAATTTTCTCCTCATGAATCGGTAAAAGGTCATACGATTACTTACATGTTCATGAATGGCAGCGTTAACACTGTCCTTGCTAATCGCCGATTCTTCCGACATCATTGCCAAAGGCAGTCGCTTTTTTGAGTCAGTTTTTGTTGTACGTGCTATCTATCATTAAGTCTGTTCCATTACGCCCTGAAACATTTCGGTCAGAGTTTTCTCACATTTTCAACAAAATTTCATGTTCACACCGAGATGCTCTACGTTATGGCTGCAGTCTACACGGTGTTCGACTGGCAACGGCAGGAAAATCTGTTCCGGCTTAGTATGCTCTAAGCTACGTGGCACCTCTCGATATGTAACTTTATGCGCATATACCTGTTCCGCATTCTCCTTGTCTTTCTGAAGGACAGAATTTTCGTCTTTGACTGTTACAATTATCTTATATTCAAACTCCACGATTGTAATGTCAGCGCATGTCAAAATTCAAAAATTAGCTGGGAATGTATTATATCTAATGGCTGCGTGTATGTACAACAGTTTGCTGTTATTTACACAAATGTTGCAAAAAAGAGTTACATTCAGAGCCATTGGATACGGACTATATGTCGATGACATGACTTGTAAGTTTCGGAATCTTGAATCTGCTAGGGAACGAAATTATTCCGCTTCAAAATGGCTCAAATGTTGAAACTGCAACCATGGAGTTGTGAATTCCTTTAAGAAGTGCTACACAGATGCTTAATGCTTAAGGAGGGGAGTACAACTGCCTACATTAAGTCGTGGTGAAGAGTGACAAGTTGCTATCGGTTTACATATTTATTCTGATCATCAACTCACTCGACCGGAAACGAGTTTTCATCTGGCGGTTGCTAACTTACCAGCGGTCGTAAGTAGCGTGGTATCTGCTCTGGAGTGTACCTGGTTTATCGCAAGCACCTATTACGACATCACCTTCTTCGATTGACTTAGTGGAGTACCGTGATAATCAATGAAAACGAAGATAACTTGCTACCATTTTGAGAGCTAAATGAGTCTCATATGAAGACTTGAATGATAACTGAGCAAACAGTTTTATTATGAAGCAATGGCCATAAATCAGTGTTATATCAACAAGTGGAAAAAAACGAATTAACGTCCTGCAACACCAGTTTAGTAGCTCAAAAAATAAAACGTCATCCGACAGAGAATCGGAGAAGTTAAGAAACAGAACAGAGTTAGTACTCATTTTCAGCTTAGTGCGAGAACACTAGGCATTTTTTACCTTACACTAGTAGACAAAGATTATCAGTACGCAGACTGTCTGATTACGAATGTATGTTATTAGTAAGTACGGCTCCAGGAACGTAAAGAATGATTACGACATTCGTGCATAGTAGAAATATGCCTGAACTATCATCAAGAATGCTAATGATTGCGTGTGTGACTAACAAACACTTACGACCGAAAACAATGTCTAGTCATAAACTGCGTTTTGGTAATACTTAGTATAGTTTAGAACACGTTAGTACAGCAGATGCTTGCTACCATAACAGTGTTAAGCTTACGGTCCGTTAGAGGCAGAGGTGGTGGTAGCGTAGCACCCGCACAGGAATTTCTATGGGTGCGTGACGTGGACGCCATATTCGCAGATATTACGTTACGACTACTTGGTACATTCTGTGAGTATGTACCTGTCTTTCTTCTGATTTGAAAGCTACCTCTGTAACCTTTCCTCATGCTTCCCTCCTTCTGAAGAAGTATGAGCTCGAAAGCGAAATAAATCGTAATTCTTGTTCAGCTCTGTCCTCGTTGTTATGTAAGACTTAGTGCCAAAGGTGATAATGGTTCCCATCTATTCATAAAGTGGTCACACTGTTTATATGGTCTGTACGCTGCACAAAAATTACTTATCAGTTTCTATTTGGTACCTCGAACCTGCTTTAAAATTCAAGTAGTCTATCTCATTTCAGTGTATCACTTCATAGGAACGTTCCGATCCCATCCGAGTGTTATGTGTACAAAATAACTAGGACACTGTTTTGAAATAAGCTGTGCGAGTAGATTCGGAATCACAAGCGAACGACTCGTTTTTTGTTATTTGTGCACTTACCTCGGTCACGCCACCAGGCGTCCACTGTCAGACGGGCGAGGTAGAGAGCGTATACGCAGAGGGAGAGAGAGTGGCCATTGGTGGAATTGCAAGTGACTGACTGTTCAGCGGCATTTTTTTGTCACGGGTCTCTCTGCATTGGTACGCTCGCAGTGCTTTATGTAGTTGCATTTTGGGTTTGAACACTTTTGGAAAACTTTTCCAGTCTATAGCATATCATCTCCATCCACTACGAAAATTCCTGGGCACCAATATCTACAAAAAATTTCGCTCTTCTGTCGCAATGTCGCGCGTAGCTCAGTAAGCAGCATTAACAGGTAATAAACCGTGTTGTCGCCAGTTCGATTCTTAGCGTCAACACATTTTTTAATTTTTTATTTCTATCTGAGCTGCATTTATCGAACCGAAGTGTCAATTAACAAATTTTAGATCATAATCTTTTTATATTTGGTTACCAGTCGCTTGAAAATAAGAGTAATTGTATTAACAGAAGTATCGTTTTCGAAAATCGGCTACTGCAAATTTGTTTTGCCATGCTTTCATTCCTTAGCGTTTCTAAACATCACTACAGAAGTATGTCTTCTCGATTTCTCCGCGTAAAACATAGTTTCTGGATCCACAATGATCTCATCTAAAATATTTTAAGGTGGATGAAAAAAAAAAAACTATATAGAGGCTACTAATTTCAACAATGAATACCCAAACAGGAAACTCTGAAATCACTTCAGAGCGCCTAAAATAATACAAATGAGACAATTTGTTTCCTGCTCGATTCCTATTATTTATTTATTTATTTATTTATTTTTCACGGAGCGTTGTAATAAAAGGCTAATACACTGTGACACGTCACATTTTTAATTTACTCCATATGAAACATATAGTAGTCATATACTAGACAACCTGGTCGAATTTCTGGTATAATTTGAGTGTCAAATCCTTGGGTTGTGATGGTGAACAGGCGACAGTACTGCCCGCCTGAATTATGGCAAACTCGCTTCCCACGCCCGGGTTCCCGGGGTCGATTCCCGGCGGGGTCAGGGATTTTCTCTGCCTCGTGATGGCTGGGTGTTGTGTGCTGTCCTTAGGTTAGTTAGGTTTAAGTAGTTCTAAGTTCTAGGGGACTGATGACCATAGATGTTAAGTCCCATAGTGCTCAGAGCCATTTGAACCAATTATGGCAAACAAACGGCGACCGCCTGTGCAGGTTCTCTACGGTATAAACAGCTTTGGCCTCTCTCTCTGTATATAAGTTCACCAGGGCGAGGGTCACGTTAAGACGAAAGTAGCGAGTAACGAAGCGCTATCGGTAATCATCAGTCATCTTATTGTTAGCGTGGTAAATGGGTCAGTATTGTTAGTTCAAGCTGCAGCATTAGCGAAAACTATCGTGCTTTTAAGCTGATGCGACTTATCCTGGCTCGGGAATAGTATGGCGGATGACAGAATATGACGGAGTATTAATTATAACCTCGAATAATGAATTTTCGTAATTAATGTTTTGTGTGTTTGCGAGTACATGTGTTTAGTCGTGGTTGAAATCCCCTCACCACAGTACCGTAGCACACCGCTAGAGGAACCAAAACCAAATAGGCCAGACCGTTAAAAGAGTGGAGAGGAGAGGTGGCATTTGGCTCCTCTGGCGGAGTGGGGACTTCAGTGTGAACCAGTCGTACTTGCAGTTTCAGCACAGCAGCCAGCATAAAACGTACGCAAAGATTGTTAATCGTGACAAGCGTAATTTTGATGTAAAGTTTAATAGCTGCAGTACTTGTTTTACTTGATATAAGGCACACACATCGTCCTGGTATTATACGGTAGGTTCAGTTCCCTGGCTGAGTGGTCACTCTCTGGCGCCTCAGGTCTCACCGTCGAGTTTTCCTCGCCTTTAGCCCAGAAACGGCTTCCACTCAGCTCTTTGAGAACAATGAAGGAGCTACCTTGCCTGGAGAGGAAGTGGCGATGCTGCATCCCTTCGCCCTGCCGGGCTATAACGTCAAGGATATCAGTAAAGGCTGCAGATAAGCACAGGGATTCGGCTGTTACGGGGTTTGAGTTTCAGAATCAAGTTTTATTTAATATCTTATTTCTTTATTAAGTAATATTTCAATGATCATCCGATCAATACTCCAAAGATATTACACAGAATAAGATTAAGATAATTTAGACAATATTTCCTGATTGTAAATTCAATGTGTCTACCAACAGAGATGTGTTAAACTTTATGCATCAGGATGCTATATTCTATTAAAAATATAATGGCGAGTCAAGTTTGTTGACATTATCAACCGTGAGATATGAGATCTTTTGTCATTTTTTATGTTAGGGATTGAAAACCCGTGATATCTAGATCGTACACGAAATCTTCTTTATTTGGATGGATTACTAGTTTGAGCCAACAATCTAACCACCTTCAGATCATAAAAGATTCTTGATTAGTGTTGGTGCCATTACGACTTGACACACAGTTAAAATCCTTCTTAAAATGACAGCATCCATACGTGACATAGTTAACAACACCTTTTCATCGTTCGTGACCAGAGTAATAGAACGATGGTCTTAAAACAACGATGTTGTGTCTGTGAACTTGGTAACTGACACAATCATTATTTATATGTGGTGTCTCTTCTTTCGGACATCTGCGAAAGAACAGACACCACATATAAATAATTAAGTCGAGGGTGACCAATGATCTGTTCAGTGCGCATGCACACCACGCTAGAACTCTTAAGGGAATCGCTGAAATGCTGCGAGTGAGATAAGTTGAGATTTTGGGTGTGACGGGAGGCGTGTTAGGGCATACCGTGCAATTGCGATGACCACTGTGTCCGGTTGGCTTGGTGGTCAGAACACCCTGGTTCGAACCCCGGAGGCGCGCGGGGTAGCCTCGCGGTCTGAGGCATCTTGTCACAGTCCGCGCGGATCCTCCCGTCGGAGGTTCGAGTGTGTGTGTCGTTCTTAGCGTAAGTTAGCTTAAGTTAGATTAAGTAGTCTGTAAGCTTAGGGGCCGATGACCTCAGCAGTTTGGTCCCATAAGACCTCACGACAAATTCCCAAATTTCGAACCCCGGTCCGGCACAAATGTTCAACTTTCCCCCATCGATTTAATCAACGCCCACTGGGACTATGTCTTAATTCATGGTGGCTGCTGGATCAAAGTGTTGTCAGTTCTTTAGGACATCTGCTAAAAAACAGACACGACATAGAAATAATGTTTTATGATCTCAAGATGGCTAGAATATTAGCCGAAACTATCCAAATGAAGTAGATTTCAGGAGCGATCTTGACTTCATGTGTTTTCAATCCCTAACGTAAATAATAATAAAAAGGTGACTTTCAGAACTGGAACTCCAGTACGGGTTTTAGACCTTTGGAGGGTTCAATAGTCGGGTGCGGGGAGTCGTATTTCGTCTTTTCAAACACAATGCAACTCGCCGCGGAAGAAGATACGAATGCTGGCGACGCAGCAGAAAGGCCGCGGCTGAGCTGTGCCGATCCGGCAGGCGGCGCGTGCAGCGATCGGATCCAGCCACAAGGAGCAACTCACTCCCACAACGTCTGTACGTATGATTCATCTCACATTCGCTATTCTCCCACTACTGCCACAAACACTATTTTTTGGCACAGAGAGATACTTTTTGTTCAGGGACGGCAGAAAATTATATCCGTCTCTACATATATGCCGGTGTGCAGGACGAAAGTCACTTTCGCATCATGAGTAACTCCCAAGAACCAAGAAACGTAGCTCGATGAAGGATGGATCACACAGGGAAGTTACTACTACAGTACAGCACCCTGACACGGAGAGAGGTGTGAACACGTAATACATCCAGGAACACTGTCGAACATGATAGTTCTGATGGCCCAGGTGTTATGGTGTGGACAATCAGAATGCTGCGTGGGCGTAGTGACCTCCAAATTTTTGAACACGGTATACTCATTGGTCAACGTTACTGTGACACTGTAGTCCTTCCCCATGTGCACCTTTTCAGGTGTGCATTTAGTCTAGACTTCGTTTTTATGGTTCCGTACCTTAATCGGTATAAACGGAGCTCTTATAGCATTACTTTGTTGTCCATGTTTCTGTCTGTCTGTCTGTCTGTCTGTCCGACTGTTAAAATCCCTTTTTTTCAGGAACGGGTTGAACTGAGGTCTACAATGCCTTGCCGACCGGAGTGGCCGAGCGGTTCCAGGCGCTACAGTCTGGAACCGCGCGACCGCTACGTCGCAGGTTCGAATCTTGCCTCGGGCATGGATGTGTGTGATGTCCTTACGTTAGTTAGGTTTAAGTAGTTCTAAGTTCTAGGGGACTGATGACCTCAGAAGTTAAGTCCCATAGTGCTCAGAGCCATTTGAACCATTTTTTTTTACGGTGCCTTGGCGTTGACAAAAATTTTGAACTTCTAAGCCATTGCAATCGAAAGATACGGCCATTTGTGTCACATATAGGATACTTCCAGTAGAACCAGAATCTTGAAACTTGACCAGAGGCAAGATTTCGCAGTTTCTGATTCCGCGTTCAACAGTAGGTTCTTTTTCCCCATTTGAATAACTGTGATATGTTAAGGACATATGGTCATATTTTTCGTAAACTAGTATTCGGTTAACTGCATGACATTCTCATCATTTAATAACGATTTATGTAGATATCAAGAACACACTACCAATCAAAGAGTCGAGAGAAATGTGAGTGCACAGTTTTCACCTGCCCGCCCCCTGAACTTTGTTCATCACACTAAAAAAATTGAGGAAGGCGGTGGTAGGTCGAGACCCGAACCACAGTGAGGTCCAAGCGTCGCGCGTTAATCACCGCTACTGGCGGTTTGGGGACAAATGTGACAGTGAAGGCAGGTCCCGCATAGTGCCTGACACGTCGTGCGGGTTCTGACCCCAAAACGACACTCGTTCTCCTCTCTTAATTTATTGCTCTCCTCACGAAATGCCCGGAAGCACCACATTCTCCCTCCTCCTCTGTCGACGTGCTGTGTCGCGCATTTAGGGGGTTACCATAACAAGACTTATACGTTATTACTGCTACATATATGGCACTCAGATTTTGTAACAGGAGGAGACATGGCGGAGTACAGCTCCTCATCACCAAATGGTGCCAGTATTTTGGTTGTACTGTAAATCACTCTGCACAATATAACTAGTGAAAATATGACACAGTTTCTCCTGTTATCTGTCCTTCTAAACATGGTGACCTAATTGCTTGCTTCTCGGCAGTAATATGCCAGCACTATGTCTTACGCACAGCATCCGTTTCATGCAACGTTAATCCACAATAAGACAAACAACAGCAGACTTAACGCACTTTCCTTACATTAACTGTACGTCGTTACACGCTATCTGATCAGACGTATCCGGCCACCTATTTTTGGACATTAGTATGCCCTGTGTCCACCCTTAGTCTTCATGACGGCATCATCTCTGCTGGGAATACTTTTAATGCCGCGCGGGATTAGCCGAGCGGTCTAATGCGCTTCAGTCATGGACTGTGCGGATGGTCCCGGCGGAGGTTCGAGTCCTCCTTCGGGCATGGGTGTGTGTGTTTGTCCTTAGGATAATTTAGGTTAAGTAGTGCGTAAGCTTAGGGACTGATGACCTTAGCAGTTAAGTTCCATAAGATTTCACACACATGTGAACATTTTTTGAATACTTTTAATGAGGTGTCTGATTGTCTATGGAGGAATGGTGGTGCTTTCTTCCTCAAGAGCCGAAGTCAGAGATGGTAGTAATGTTGACGCTGGCGTCTGGACTGAAGTCGACTTTCTAACTGAACCCAGGTGTGTTCCATTGCGTTCAGGTTGGGACTCTGGGCAGGCCAGTCTGTTTGAGGAATGTTCTTATCCCTGAACCATTGCCTCACAGATGCTGCTTTATGACACGGTGCATTGTCAAGCTGACAAAAACGTCATCTCCAAGCTGTTCCTCTACTTTACACGATAAACAGTGCAGTAAAATATGTTTATATCTCTTTGCAGTTAGCATTTTAGCCATTTCTATGTTTAGTGTAATAAGGAGACTGCACCGTGACCATAATATTACCCCTCAGCACTCCACTGGGAAAAAGAAATGAGCGTTTGGCGTCATTGGCCTGGAGGCCCCTTGCGGGCCAGGTTCGGCCGCCTTGGTGCAGGTCTTATTACAATCGACGCCACATTGGGCGACCTGCCAGCCGGATGGGGATGAAATGATGGTGAAGACAACACAACACCCAGTCCCTGAGGGGAGAAAATCTCCGACCCAGCCGGGAATCGAACCCGGGCCCGCAGGACAGCAGTCCGTCACGCAGACCACTTTTCTTTTTTTTTAAGTTTCTTTGGCGCTTCAGTGTATATACGCAGAGTGAAGCGACGAATTAAAATTTGTACCAAAACCAGGAATAGAACCTGCGTCTCCTGCTCACTTTTAAATAAGTGGACTTTGTTTTTTTTACATAATGGAGTAACAATAACAAACATAAACTGCTGCTTGAATTTTTTTTATATAAGACGATGACCTTTATAGAAGAAAATGTTTCTGGGGAACGTAAATAAGTGGACTTTTTTTTTTTTTTTTTTTTTTGCAGAATGATGTAACACTAACAAACATAAACTGATTCTAGCATTTTTTTAAATATATAAGACGATGACTTTATAAAATAAATTTTTCTGGGAAACGTAAATAAGTGGACTTCTTTTTTTTACATAATAGTGAAAAAAATCCTGCTTCTGTCAGTACAAAACAATAACGGTCTACGTTCCTCTTTTGGGCGCGTACCTCGCTAATCCCGTTATACCTCGTGTTGGTGTCGGGTACGTCTTCACGTGTGTTTGTGGATCCTCTCCACTGTCCTGTTCCTTTCTTGTTCTGCTACTTATAGGCAATAATTACATTCTCCTACCCGGGACACCCCAACTGGTTGGGGGATCAAGCAAGGCACTCCCTAAAAAATTTGCGTAATATGTTCGATATCTCGGATGTCTCATAAGCTGTGAGTGATGTTCTTGTAGTAAGGCCCAAAAGTCGAGTACATTCTTACTGCCATCTCGGAAAAGATAACGCACAGTCAAACCTCGAATCCAAGTCACTGCATTTGTCTTTGTTCGGGGATAATATGTCCTATCTGGGAGAAGTAGTATCCGTGGTGCTATTGTTTGCGGCCCCACCCGAAGGAGGAAGGCGATCATTTTTTTGACCAAACACCATACGTCCGCCGAAGGTCCGCATATCAAGCGATACTCCTCTGTGACTATAACATTGCACTGCGGACATAGTGGCTCGTCCGCCATATGAATTGTATGCAGCCCGGAACGAGTCACGTATTTCCGATTTACCACCTGATACCACAGAGCGCGCGTTCCCATATCAAGGTGTGGGTGGTGCACTGTACGCCATACCACTGACCACGTAACTGTTGGTTGGCGGCGCTCTACGGCATTATCCGGCCGTCGTCGAGTCAAGATGTGGTATATATCATGTGCCGTTGCCGTCCTGGTAGTCGGTAGTTCCATATGTACATAACTGTGTTCCACAAAAAAGGTTCGCATATGGGCAAGCGATGGTGAGATGTGAGACACCGCTACCGGAGCCGAACGAGAAGGTGGAGCGAGTTCGTCTATCAAGGTGCCCGTCAGACTTGTCTGGTGGCGTGACCACATCTTTATCATTGTGGTTACATAAATAGCCACTGTTCGGTCGCGTACGTGGACTAGTCCAAGACCTCCAAGACTACGAGGAAGGGTGAGGGTTTCGTATCCTACCTTAAAAAGCAGACCTGTGCTCACAAAATATCCTAGTGCCGCCAGGGTTCGGCGGGCCAACACCACCGGCATATGAAGAACTTGTGCCAGGTGGGGGATGCGAGAAGCTAGATAAGTGTTGGTAAAGGTGACCCGTTGTATCATATCCAGCGCCCTTAACCTGTGACTTCGGACACTCGCACGAATTGTTTGCAGAAGGTGTCTGTAACTCAGTGCCGCCGTGCGTCGAATGTCTGTAGTGAAGATAATTCCTAGGCATTTCATCTTGTTGATCGGCTGTAATGGTGCTACATTTCCTGTCTGGAGTCCTCTCCCGATGTTCATCGCTCCCGACTTTGCCATGTTCAGGCGACTTCCCGTAGCCATACAATACAAATTAATCCAATGCAAGGTCGCTCTTGCCTCGTCGCCTGACCGTGCTAAAAACACTAGGTCATCCGCGTACGTTCTGCATATAAACTTGTTATGCCTTATGGTCATTCCTTGGAGTCGATTCCGGAGCCCGCAGAGCAGCGGCTCGACAGCGATGGCATAGAATATCGTTGACAGCGGGCAGCCTTGTCTGACCGATCGTGAGATGGTGATGGGCCCCACCAAGCGTCCATTGATGAGCACTTTGGATGCGGCTCCGTGGAGTAGTCTCATGACGACGGTGACAAAACTTTCCGGAAACTTCATTTGCACCATCACGTCCGTGAGATAAGCATGGCTCAGCCAGTCAAATGCGCGATCGAAGTCTATCGATGCCAATGCACCCCGTAGACGACATGTTGATGCCAGTGCGATAACATCGCGGTAGTCGCTGAGTGCCGTTTGTATATTGCTATCTCCTCGTAGCTGGGTTTGGTCAAGTGATATTACTTGGCGTATTACGCATTTAAAGCGTGCTGCAAATATCCTGGTGTAGATCTTGTAGTCGCAATTAAGAAGGGTCAGTAGCCGGTAGGCCTGTATCCCTGTGCCGCCAGATGGTTTGTGGATGGGGATGACCATTCCTTCCACGAAGGAGGGTGGAAGAGGCACGTTGGGAGACATCAATTCGCAGTACATGGCAGTCCACCGTGGAGTCATGAGATCTTTAAACGTACGATAAAACTCTAACGGAAACCCGTCGGACCCCGGCGATTTGTACGACGCTCCCTTATCAATCGCTTCCATTACGTCGTCAACTGTGACTTCAGCTGTTAACTCCAGGTTGGCCGTCTCGTCGAGACACGCGGAGAGCGTTCGTCGGACCTCATGAAAGGCTGCCTGATCGTGTTCCGCTTCTTCATAGAGATGACCGTAGTGTTCCACAAAAGCGTTGGCAATGTCTTTTTGCGCTGTCATACGGCGACCATCTGGCAGTACGTGTTTTTCTCTGATAACGTGATACATCGACGGTGATTCTCCACGGAGTCTTTCAAAGGCCCTTGCACGGATTGCGACACCTTCCAGACGGCGGCGCGTTATGGAAATTATTTGGGCCTGTGCTCGTTTTATACCGGCCCGACGCTCCTGTGAAGGTGCTCGTACAGAAAGTTCGCGGAGCATCGTGAAATAAAATTCCGTCGTGTGTCGCCTCCACATCATCTGCTCTCTTCCGTATGCAATTAACGCTCAGCGCAATGCAGGCTTAACGCATTCCAGCCACCACTGCAACGTCGTCGGATATGTCGGGAGGCGTCGTTCACACACGTGCCAAGTGTCTTCGATTAAGCGTCTGCACTCAGGTTCCCTGAGGTGTGCTGTATTCAGTTTCCAAACACTGCGACTCCTCCACACTTGTTGACGACTCAGGGAGACCGTGCATATATATGCTATGTGATCTTAAAAGGCGACAGGCCACAATTCCGCATCAAGGATGGCAGGTTCGAGACGACGTGTTACGTATATGCGATCGAGAAGACTTGCAGAGTGACTCGTGACGTAGGTGTATCCACGTCTGTCGCCATGTATCGTCTCCCATGTATAAATGAGATTCATGTCCTGTATGAGTTGCCGCAGCTCCGGGCATGAAGTATAACGTGGGTGTTGATCTCTTGGTGCGAGCACGCAGTTGAAGTCGCCTCCAAATAAGACATGTTCATACCGACCTAAGAATAGTGTTGCAATCTCCTCTGCGTAAAATCGGGATCGGTCGCGCCGTCTGTCGGACCCCGACGGTGCGTAGATGTTAACGACCCGTACTGCCGGCACTGTGAGCGCCGGTCGTCGCGCTGACGGCAGGTACACCACGACCTCGGCCACTGTGCTGCCGCGTGGAAGTATCGCTGTTCCGCTGCCGCCGTCGGTAGTAGGTGTAATGTACGTATCGTACACATAGAGGCCGGGGAAGCTCTCAACACATACTTCCTGCAGAAGAGCGATGTCGACGTCTGACGCATGCAACATGTCTCGTAATAATTGCAATTTGACAGGCGTTCTGATCGTATTAATATTAATAGAGGCTGTTCGATATGCCTGCCGCTGTTCCTCAGTGCGTAAAGTGCACATGAACGCTTATGTTAATTTGCGTGCTGTTGCTCGGCGACATGTTGTCTGTGCGTCAGTCTGCATCTTCTACGTGGTTAACATCCGGTGGACGCAGCACTCGCCATTGCGGGTGCGTCGTCGGTCTGTGGGTCAGTATCGGATTCGTCGGCCCAGTTCCTGTGCTGGAGGTCCAGTTACCGTCGTGTTACTCCGGCCTGGCTGACCGAAGGCGGCGGCGTTGCTGCGGTGGGTGGAGGGACTCCTTCCGTCGGCTTTCCGTCCGGTGTGTCTGTATTCAACCCCTGTCTGGCATGATTCGCGTCGTACTGCTGTGTGGGAGGTAGAACCTCCCGTTGCGCATCCGGATGCACTGTATCGACGTTACACCCAAGTCCATCTGACGTGGACTGCAGTAAGCAGGTATCCGACGGCGCTAGCCGTCGTTTCTTGTGGCGCTTCGGCGATCGTTGTCTGCGCGTGTGCGCCTCCGTTTCCGAGTGCGGAAGTGACTCCCGGTGCTCAGGGACGAAAACAGCTGTCGGCACAACCGCAGGATCAATTTCCATACCTCCTACGGATCGTTTCCGCTCGGTTAAGGGCGTCGTCGGCACCGGAGCGGCAGAAGTGTGCGTCGTTTGGTCACTGGAGGCGGTCTAGGCTGCAGTCAGTTGCTGTAAGCTGTCAGGATTCTGTAGCTGGTCATTCTTCGGGATGGGATCTGTTCGAAATGCGTCCGCATACGTTAGTGTCAGCGGCGTCAACGTGGACGGAGGCACGGGTTCGCTGTTTGGAACTTGCACTATCCTCCGCTGCAAACATTCGGAACGGACGTGGCCCTGTTTCCCGCAGCCTGAGCATGTTTTGGGTTGTCCATCGTAGATGACTATAGCTCTACATCCGATGAACAAGTACGAGGGTACATGTTGTGTCAGTTCTATTCTGATTTGACGCACCCCATTGAGAACGGGGTAAGTCGTGAAGTTGGACCATTTTTCCTCGACGTGGCTAAGCACTCTTCCATATGGGCGTAAGGCGTCAATGACCAAGTCAGACGGAACCTCGAAGGGAAGTTCGAAAATACGTATGTTTCGTAAGCCCAGTCCAGCGTGATCAATAGTTACTTCTCCAACATGTCCATCAGAGTGACGAAATGTGAGTCCACGTTTAGTATCTCGGATGATTCTGTCACATACTGCATCGTTAATCAGCTTGACGTAAACGACACTGCTCACTATGGAGAGGTGTATTCCGATAAGTTTGTTGTAGTCAAGTTTAACTTCGTCTCGTAGGAACCTTTCTATTTCGTAGGCTTTCGGTCTCGCATATTCATTCGAAAAACTGATCTTGAGAGTCGGCTTTCGGTATGCATGTGCCATTCTATATCGAGTCGTCCAAACGTGCGAGTACGCCGAAGAGGTAAACAACTGCGCGAGCGCGAACGTCTCCGGCAGGGACGTAGACGTCCGTGCCGTAGCACCGCCGGAGGCAGACCGTAAAAATGATCCAAATGGCTCTGAGCACTATGGGACTTAACTTTCGAGGTCATCAGTCCCCTAGAACTTAGAACTGCTTAAACCTAACTAACCTAAGGACAACACACACATCCATGCCCGAGGCAGGATTCGAACCTGTGACCGTAGCGATCACGCGGTACCAGACTGTAGCGCCTAGAACCGCTCGGCCACCCCGGCCGGCACCGCTCAGCTATCGGGGCGGACGGTACTACACATGATGGCAGGTAACGTCCTCCAGGCATGCGCCAAACCGAAACCCTTCCGTCCTACTGCTACAGAGTCTAGTGTGATTCGTCATTCCAAATTATTCATTTCCAATGATCTACTGTGTAACGGCGTCGCTCTTTACCACATCTCAAGCATCGCTTAGCAAGGATTACGGGAATGGGTGACTTATGAGGACCACTGTACACCATTCTTTTCAATTCCCTAAGAACAGTCACTGTGATAGCTGGATTGCTGATAGGACTTTGGAACTCACGAACGATTCCTTCCGGTGTTTTCACGTGATTTTTTTTTTCCGTCCGCAGAGCTCGACGGTTCCTCTCCGTCAGTACATGACGTCAGCCTGGCCCGGTTTTAGCTGTGGTTGTTCCCAGTCAGTCACGTGGCATCCGCTGACTAGCCGACGTTCGAAATCAATGAACTGTCCTGACCGACACGTTCCACTATTAGTGCTTCTCCACTGAGAAGTCAACACTCCCGACCTCCTTTTATACTGGCGAGTCACCTCTCATGACATTCAATGGGGAATTCGATATTGTGCAGGGTTGTTGGGATGCCTTTGATCAGATAATGTATATTTGTTACATAATGACATAATTAAATTTTCTGACGGACTATGACCGTCTGCTGAATCTGGATTCATACTGTTGCTATAATGAAGAACGCCATGCACAGCCTGGGTCACCTTTTATTTTTATCCGCATTGTCTGCTTCGACTTCTGTTACAGGCCATCTTCGGATCTAGCATGTAGTTACTGAGATTCGCATTTCGTCAGTAGGGTGAAGACTGAATTAAAACTATGTAGTTTTAGTTAAGTCTTCTCCTTACTGACGAATTGCAATTCTAACTATTACATAATGAACAAGGACAATATAATGAAGAAGGACTATTATATAATAAAGAAGGACAAGCACAGTTGGGGCACCTTTATGTTTATTCGGATTACCTATTTCAACTTTTGTTACAGGCCATCTTCGGATCCAGAATGTAGTGACTGAGAATCGCATTTCGTCAGTAGGGCGAAGATTGATTTAAGACTACATGATTTTGACTGAGCAACTACGTGCTGGATCCGAAGATGACTTGTAACAATGGTCGAAACAGGTATTGCGAATAAACATAAAAAGTGATGCAGACGATGTATGTCCTCATTCATTGTATTAAATGCAGCCACGATGCGCTCAGATGTCATCTCTTCAATTATTTATGTAGTGGTGTACATACCGCAGCAAACTGAACGATGTTTTCAGAAACAAGCATAGATTATGAATTTACTCGTATTACATGACTCTACTTGTTGTAATTTTCTGTCCCAGTCACTATTCTTCTGACCCCCTTGACTTCAGCAACCACAGTGGTCAGCCCTGAAAATCGAGACATCTGTGTTCCTTGTCACTATTTCTCGTTGAAAAGCAAAAAAATGGTTCAAATGGCTCTGAGCACTATGGGACTCAACTGCTGAGGTCATTAGTCCCCTAGAACTTAGAACTAGTTAAACCTAACTAACCTAAGGACATCACAAACATCCATGCCCGAGGCAGGATTCGAACCAGCGACCGTAGCGGTCTTGCGGTTCCAGACTGCAGCGCCTTTAACCGCACGGCCACTTCGGCCGGCTCGTTGAAAAGAAGAATTCTCCTGTGGATGAATAGTGAGTAAATATTTCATAGCCTTCGAAGCGATCTGCAGTAGCTAAAATAAATACGTTTATGTGGAACTGACTCTTTTCCGCGTCAAAATGATTGTCTTCATAAATAAAATAGGGAGAGTTTGAAATTCTTGTGACCACTCAGGTTTTCTCAGCGTGAATGGTTAATGATATGTTTTCAGGTTACAACCGCATTGTTGGTTCCATTTTGTTCACAATATTCCGGCGACCAGATACTGTGAACTGCTGTTATTTGTACTCGATGCCCGGACTCCAACCAGACTGTGAAGCGCTGTTGGCGTTGTGCCACTTAGAACAGCCGAGTTCGACTCTCGCCGAACACTAGGCCCTTTGATTCTCATATATTTTTCAGAGCCTGCATTGTTATTTCGTGAAGCGCACATTCGCTCAGCATTTCGCTGTCTGGTGGATGAGATGGCCGGTCATATCTTAATAAACTGGGTGCCCGACTCCGAGCCTGGTTTGTTAGGTTTTCCGACATTGCTAATTCTGTAGACTCCTTAATGACGCTGCCCCAGAAACTTGGCGTTTGCACCACGATACTGATCTCGACGTATTTCTTTTGATATAACTGAGGCAATGCTGCGTTGCTTGGCTGTTTTGGTAGGATGTTCCGCTGGTGTTCCCTGCACGTCTCCTCGACTGTACTAATAGTCTGCCCCACGTAAGACACACCACATTCGCATGGAATGCTGTACACGTGTGGCTTTCAAACACCTAAATCGTATTTTGCCGTGTCGTTCAAAGATTGCGGTGCCACGTCAAAGTCGGCAACGCGCAGCGATACCACAGACATAAGCGCAGTCTCGCAGCAATCCTCGACGACGATTGGGAGGCGCTTCAGAAGGAACGCCCTCTCTCTCTCTCTCTCATCACTGCAGCGCCATCGCACGGAGGTCTATATAGAGCCGAGCATATGCTCGCTCTGCCCTGTTGGTGGCCTCAGATGAAGCAGTCAGCATCATCTAGTCAGGACACCAGCGCTATTCGAGTCTCAGATGGCACTGTACTTTTGTGAACGCTGAACTTGTTCTTTAAGAGAAGAGTTTGTAAATGAGTATATCAAACGATGCTTCACTGTTCAAAGACAGTTGTAGATATTCGACACAATTCTGTGGCAATGGATTGTAGAAAGTTAAGCAAATCTTTTTATCTTTCTGCCTCGTGATGCCTGGGTGTTGTGTGATGTCCTTAGGTTAGTTAGGTTTGAGTAGTTCTAAGTTCTAGGGGACTGATAACCATGGATGTTAAGTCCCATAGTGCTCAGAGCCATTTGAACCATTTTTATCTTTCTTGTAATAAAATGAACTGATGTTTCGTATGTTATAGTTCCGATTAGCCATCTCCCAAAGCAATCAAAGAACCCGTACTGGACGATTGTAGTTTCGACAGGTCATAACATGTTTAACATCTGAAAGGAGACTGTTCATCTCTGTTGAGGGTGGTGTTGTTCAATGTGCTTACGTATCAGCCTGGACTGCACGCTACTGAGCCAGTTGCAGCACAGCACGGCAGGCGCAGAGCCGGCAGCCGCAATGTGCTTCCGCGATCCCCGCTAGGCGCACCGCGCTGCCTTTTCTGGCCGCCGCGCCGCCCTGCAGCTTTCCTCACACAGGAGCACCTACGGCCGCCTCGCGCGGCAAAAAGCTGTCATGCGGGAGAGGTTAGCTACCTCTGGCGGCGACGTGCCCGCCTCGTTTCCTTTATTTAGCGGTGGTAACTGACTGGAATTGTGTTGACGACTCTCGGCAGCGCGCTAGAACGACTTCATTTGCGCTCACTGTGCTTTCCCTGGTCTCGCGCACTCTCCTTGCCCTCTGGCCTATAACGGGGAAACGAGAGGGGCTATTGGATAGGAACGTAACAACTTTCCTGTCGACCAAATACCGGACTGGTATAATTAATGTGGGCTGTAGTTATCGTGTGCGAGCGAATCTTGGTAGATATTCTAATGCGTTAATGCGCAACCGATTTATGCTGGGAAACGTTGGTTCGAATTTTGTCCACCAGGTGCAAAACTGGCGCGGACAGCACTCGTCAACCTCTCCGATGCTCATATTGAACCAATCGTGTAAGTGGCGGTTAATAATAACATGAACATTGTACCTTCCTCATTTGTTTGGCCTTTTCTGCCACGTCATGTTCCTGATTCATTAAATATTGAACCATTTTTATACGTCTATCTTCCAATCACGTCCGCACATTGGCACCTAGTCGCCGGAATTGGAACTATTTTCTTTTCCAGCGTTAGCGCTGCATTAACACATTAGAATATCTACCAAGTTTTGCTTCCATATCATAATTACAGCCCACACTGGACCTCTGTGAGTAGCTGCACTTTATTTGTAACCACTCAGTGTACAGACTTTAAGAGGTTGCGTGGCATCTAGAATAGAATGCCAACCAGCATGAATTCCGAAAACATAGATCAGGCGAATCCCAACTCGGGCTTTTCTCACATGACATTCTGAAAGTCATGGATCAAGGGATTCAAGTACTCTGAAGAACTAAATTAAATGTATTCGCATTTGCGAATAAGGGCAACCATCAGCTGCAGAATGGAACGACGACAATGCAAATGTGTGCCGGACCGTCGAACCCGGTTTTCCCGCTTATCGCATGCCTATCCGTGCACGAGTCACGGCCGACGCCGAACTCCCTTATGTCGTCAACCACGCGTCTAAGACCTGAACTTGTACATCCATTATGTGTATCCCGCACAGGTCAGATGTTCTATACAGGGTGTTTGTTACAAAAAGGTACGGCCAAACTTTCAGGAAACATTCATCACACACAAATAAAGAAAAGATGTTATGTGGACATGTGTCCGGAAACGCTTAATTTCCATGTTAGAGCTCATTTTATTACTTCTCTTCAAATCACATTAATCATGGAATGGAAACACACAGAAACAGAACGTACCAGCGTGACTTCAAACACTTTGTTACGGGAAATGTTCAAAATGTCCTCCGTTAGCGAGGATACATGCATCCACCCTCCGTCGCATGGAGTCCTTGATGCGCTGATTCAGCCCTGGAGAATGGCGTATTGTATCACAGCCGTCCACAATACGAGCACGAAGAGTCTCTACATTTGGTACCGGGGTTGCGTAGACAAGAGCTTTCAAATGCCCCCATAAATGAAAGTCAAGAGGGTTGAGGTCAGGAGAGTGTGGAGGCCATGGAATTTCAAGCAACAGACGTGTAATTATTGCAACCAAATTCCTGTTTCATACTTCTACACCTGATAATTACATTAACTAAGTTGGCTGTAAGTATATTTTAGGAGCTACCGAAGTTGTAACGTTGCAATTTATTATTAAAGTTCTGACATGTTGACATGTTACATGTTAGTCTGTCTTTTGTTAAGGCGGGTGCCAAGTTGAGATTCATTGTGAGAGTCCTTAGAAAATGTAGTCCATCAACAAAGGAGGTGGCTTACAAAACACTCGTTCGACCTATACTTGAGTATTGCTCATCAGTGTGGGGTCCGTAGCTGGTCGGGTTGACAGAGGAGATATACAAGATCTAAAGAAGAGCGGCGCGTTTCGTCACAGGGTTATTTGCTAAGCGTGATAACGTTACGGAGATGTTTAACAAACTCAAGTGGCAGACTCTGCAAGAGAGGCTCTCTGCATCATGGTGTAGTTTGCTGTCCAGGTTTAAAGAGGGTGCGTTTCTGGATGAGGTATCGAATATATTGCTTCCCCCTACTTATACCTCCCGAGGAGATCACGAATGTAAAATTAGAGAGAATCGAGCGCGCACGGAGGCCTTCCGGCAGTCGTTCTTCCCGCGAACCATACGCGACTGGAGCAGGAAAGGGAGGTAATGACAGTGGCACGTAAAGTGCCCTCCGCCACGCACCCAGCGCCGTTGCGGAGTATAAATGTAGATGTAGATGTAGATAATGGGCGGTGTGTCCAAAACTGGTTCGGCAAAAAGTATGAATAAATGAAATAAAAGTAATACGATCAGTTTTTGTCGACACTTGTATGTAAAAAATAACCCTCATAACACTCTGGCAGCCATGGCATCGAATTACCAGCATTATGAACGAAAATAAAAGTAAATGAATTACAGACAGGGCGCTGCTCCTCGAGGACTTGCGTTAATTAGACATACCCCGTGTGGTCTGACCCTTCAGTGGACATCTCATATTGTTGTTGTAACAGTGTTGACCTGCCAGCGCGCGCTCTCAGGGCCGGCAGCTCCGCCCGCGCTCTGCGCCGTGCGGCCTGCACCGCCACCGTCCTTGCCGACGCCGGGCGCCTGCGCCGTGCGGCGTGACGTGACGTGACGTGTGACGTGACGCAGCGCAGACAGCATCCGGCGCGGCGCTTAGCGCTGTTAGCGGCCGGGTATTCCCCGCAGCCGCTTGGACGCTCCCGACCGTGACCGTGTCAGTGCCGCGGGGTGGCCACTCCTCCCACACCACAGTATCGCCGGCAGGACAGCTCCGGAAATCCCAGCCAGCCTCCACCTACTATGTCCAACAGGTTCGTCCCTTTCGACTTTTAGCATCTGTCATACTCAAACAAGCTACTTTACAACCGTCTCTTACACTACACCCAAACAGTTGACAGTTCTCCTCTAAGATGAAACACAAGGTGCCCCAGCAGGAATAGTCTATAGTCAGGGATATGACAGCAACGCTCATCTCAAACAAAAATGGACATACGCCATATACCGAATGGTTTCCGGGACAGAACACATTTAATGCAAATTTGTCTTGGGGCTAGTATCGTGCACATATGTGTCTTACGCTAATCGCTGGACTGATCCTGATGAGAGCTTGCGCTATTAGATTTTTGTTTATGGGTTTGGATGAAATCTCAGGTGTACTAATGAACTATTCACAGTTCAGTCGAGATGAACTAATTGGTCGCATCGAGGACGCCGCTGACCTCCTTAGGGAGCATGTAGAGTCGCTCAGACAAGCGATACAACATTTTCTCCCAACATGAAGTAAGTAGCAGTACACCTTCAGCTGTAAAATTTTGAACTCATTTTTAAGCTACCGGTATCGATGTTACATTACATCGTCATCAGCCCCCTTGACAATAGTATGTCGGATAAAACCCAAGGGGTCTGATGACGATGTAATGTAACACCAAGACCGGTAGGTTAATAAAAGAGCTCAAAATTTTACGGCTGAAGGTGAACTGCTGTTCAGTTCAAAGCAACCAGCCTTCGCCCCAACCACCATCTTCTACAAAGATTGACATACAAAGATTCTTCCCCCAAGGGTGTACAAATGCATTAATGTTGACGGTGGGATATTAGAATATTGTGAATTGTACAACAGCTGTAATGTGAAGTGTACGATAGTGCTTAGACGCTAATATGTTGAAAACACGATTTTCTCAAGTGATGGTTTGTAAATCTCATGGTGTAGTGTTTACTAACTGTTGCACGTGTCTACACGTATAAACCCGGGAGTCTATTGAATAACACAGAAAATAAATAACAATATACAATGAACGTGTTCTGTCTCCGAAACTATTCGGGATAGGGTATATGTCCATAAGAAGTTTTTTGTTTCAAATGATCGTTCTTGTGATATATCTGAGTACTGACCAATCCTTCTGGGAAATAGTGCAGTACCACAGTGACTTGACTAATGACCACAGCAGTTGAGTCCCATAGTGCTCAGAGCTCACCACAGTGACTTGGTATTATTTGCGCCTGTTTTCACCGCATGTCTTCACAAAGCTGATATGCATGAATTAACGTTGATGGTCCTGGAGTTTATTAGTGTTATCGTTCCGTTACAGGTATATTCTCACGTGCGTACATTAATGAGGAGTGGAAACCAGAAACATTCAACCAGAAACATTCTAAGTGCCACATCCGACACTTGTCAGAAAAATGAAAAAGAAATGTATGTTTGTTTCTACATAATTGATTTCTATCCAAAAAATTTAATACGTTTTCTGATACAACAGAATTACGGCAAAAAATGAGACAAATTAGAAAACATACTTTATTGAGAACGTGATAAGTGCAACACCAGGAAACTAATTAGTTCCAAGTGCCAATAATATTTTTTTTACAAGCTGACTGTTGCAAAGAACAAAATAGCAACCAGCCACTAATAATGAAGCTGTTAATTTATTTTATTAAATAATGCCGTTACCTGTTTCGAATCAACAGGTTCAAATTCAGATAGCTCTTCGGGTTTATATTATACTTGATATTGTTTACATATGCTGCTCGCTGTTTCTTTCTTTCCAAAAACTGATGTAAACAACAACAAATGTAATGTAAACATGAACAGCTGTCTGAGGATGAAGCTGTCGGTTCGAAACCGGTAACGGCGAATTTTGTGTAAATAAATAGATTCACTAACGGTGGCTGGCTGCTGGTTTCTTCTTTGCAAGAAACAGATGGTATTTTGTCCGCAGCCACGAGCTCAAAAATGTCAGTTTTCGGAAATATTGCAGGAGTAAAGTTTTTGTTATAAATGCCATTAGTACTGAGGTAATAAATTTTATTTGTGACAATACAAGTACAGAAATACAGCATTAAGTTTTTAGCTAGTAGAACTGTAGTCCACAAAATCCACCACATACTTATCTATCAATTTTGAAACTCGAGATGGAAGCACAGCTTGGCACAAAGGCCATGCGCCAACTACAAACGCATGACTTTCTTCGAGGTCTGGCGCCTGATGTAGTCTTGTAATGGAAGGAAGCAAGGGAGAGGATGTTGTTACGGGTGGCCTGTATCCTCTGTCTACAACACAAATGCACACGTGGATTAATACGGTTTTTTATTTCCATTAACTGGAAACATTTATTTAACTTCAATAGAGTCCATGTTTTCTTGTACAAGCCCACCAATAATAGTTCCACTATAGTCACTAATCTGGTCGCTATGTAATGTCGTAGCCCGTAATGAACTGAACCCGCTCTGCGAGGAAACTAACAGATGCCGACTGGATGACTGAGTGAGTGAGCGGGGGCCTAAATACGTGTTGTCTTAGAGGGCGTTGATGGCCTGTTGCTTGTGGGCGTGCCTCCGGCCTCTCTTGTGATTGGCGCCTATTTATTGATCTTCGCGCTTCGTCTTTGCCGACCGGTGTGCTGGCGACAACTTACGCCAGCACGTCTGAATCAGGTCTGAAATGCAACAGAATTCCGAGAACACAACAGCACCGAAAATGTGTGTTCTGAAGAGTGCCGCGACTCAGACGATATTTTACCGTTCTTCGAGCTTCTAACGGCGTTGTTCTTGTGACCGTGCTAAACTCCGTGCTCTATCATGTGCGGTGAGCAGAGGCACTCGTGCGAGGATGTGGCTTCTGTACTCCATAGCGAACAGCCGGCTCAGGACAGTACAGTTACTCCACGGTTGTTATCCAGCAGTGGATCGACGAGTCATTAGCTTCGCTGTGTCCCATCTACTCCCAGCTGCAATCCGCGATAGCTGGCGGCGGCCCATTCTGTCCACACGTCCTATCCAGCGGCTACCCCAGAACCGAGGTACTAATTGTACAACCTCGACACTTAAGCACGCGCAAAGCCCAGTTCCTGCACGGCGTCGGAAATGGGTTGTCCCATATGTCAGGCGTCCACGATCTGACTGCGATATAATGCAAATAATATGTGCATCTTTCATTCTGAGCTCAACTTTCGCATAGTACAAGGTCCAGGGCATCAGTAACATGCCGTATTATTCCACAGCAGCGGTTTCTCACTAGTACAGTAGCGGTTTCTAACCAAATGTTACGGCAAGGCTTACCCCGTTTGAAGATGTGGCGTGTACGATGTCCTTGTCGCGGTTACATGTGGCGCAGACAAGATATCTTATCTGACTAGTGTGTTACAGATAGTTTATTGAAGATGGCACCAAATCAGAAGTTAACTAACTGAAGGAGAGGGGTGATAATTAGTGCAAGACGCATGGGTCGTAGCATATCGGAGATTACACAAGAATTCTGGTTTCCGAGGTCAACGGTGTCTCGAGTAGATTTTCAGTATCGCACAAACAATATTTCCACTCGCGTAAACAGACGCATAGGACGACAACAAGTGTCTGACGTGACGTCACCTCTGTAGAGGCAAACGGGAAGATCGGCGGTCCGCTACGTGACAGACTGCAGCGAATTTAAATGTGAGATTTCGGGACTCTGTTACTGTAAGGATTGCTAGGAGACAAATGCACCGCAAAGGCATGACTAGCCGAGGACCACCGCATCCATTACCATCTCACGACAGTTGTCCGCTCGGTGTGGTATCATCTTGGATGAATGTGAAGGTAAACTGAAAAAAAAAAAAAAAATACTTTCATGATGTGCGATAACTTGTCAAACATCCGAATTATTTTCGGCAGGTTATTTTTCCTTCGAGATTGCATAATGTTCACATGTCTCCATCTTGCATCGGAAATGACTGAGGCGGGTAAGGCCGAGCGCTATATTGTGATGTTTAATACACGTTGCAAATGGAGCTTGGCCCCAGATGATCAAGGTCTAACGGAGAAACAGTTGTTGACCTTGTTGATGGACCGCCATTTAGATATTTGCCTGAAATGGATTTACGGAATTTTCCCGCCATTTAGATATTTGCCTGAAATGGATTTACAGATTATTCCGGGAAACTTCAATGATTACAACTGCCATGCGATGTGAACTGCACTTGTCTCGTACTGCGAGTTCAGAATCGTCAATACTGCGCTATCCCGCACGGCATGCACCTCTGTCATGGGTCGCTGGACTATGGCCAGCGGTCCGGATCCAGCCAGTGACGTCAGTTCATTCGGACCGACGAATGGGATTGGTAAAACTTATGAAACATGAGACGTTATGATACATTTCAAATTAAAATGTTAGGAGATCTTCGGACCTGCGGAGACCTCCTGGCAGCTACATGTCTTAAATTTACTGTGTTCAATAATCAGGACTCACTTGAAAGATTTGCAAATTGCGGACGCTCTATTCACACACGGCATCATACATCAGCAAGCAATCTGTGAGAAAGACTTAAGATGTTTCTTGTGCAATGAAACCAGTGTTTTCTACTGTGAATTCGAGGACACGCACTCAGTCCCCGTCAGTTGCAAGATTGTCTTGAAGAAATGGATTCTGAATTCTGTGAGTTTTGCCTAACCACACAGCAGCGAAATGGCTCAGCTGCGGTCAAGTTCCGTTCCGATTTTCACAAACTACTAACAGAAATGGATGTTTTTCTCTCTAAAAAGGATATAACTGGTCCACAGCTGTCATATCGTCGCTGATAGTCAAAGTTGTCATTTTGGGTCGATATCATAAGTAACATGAATGAACTGAAATTCAGACTTCAGGGATAGGATAACCTCGTCTGTAATCTCTTTAGAATCGTCAAACGATTTTGGTGAAAGCTGTCATTGTTTGTAGCACAACTGGAAGGAGAAAATTTCTCACATTCACTATTTCAGACGGTTTTGTGCTAGAATCCCCGAAGACGTCAAGCTTTGATTTCCAACGAGATAGGAAAAAAAAACTGTTTGTGTCTTGAAATCATTTTTAGAGAGATTTTACGATCTTGACAGAAATGAGAATGACATTTTTCTGTTCCAGAATCCGTTTGACTGTAACACTGATGATATGTCATTTGAACTACAGTTGAACACACTGGGTTGCAAGGAAATGACTCGTTGAAAGAGAAGCACAGAGAAGGAAAACGTGTTGAGTTTTGCCGCTGCTTACCTGATGCCGAATTTTCGAAACTGAAGAAATCTGCCGGTGGTATGGCATCGGTGTTTTGAACAATTTACGTCTTTGAGCAAACATTTTCAAAACCGAGGTACGTTAAGTCAGCAAATCGGATGAAACTGACTGATATACTGACTATAGCAATACCAAACAAAACACTGATGACATCTTGAAAGACAAAGTCAGTTTCACAAATGTAACCAACTTATCTTTGCTGCTTAGTTTGTGAGACTCGGATACATGCACGCTAGATATGTGCACACAACCTCTGGGTAACGTTGCCTTCTTTGACAATTTTTTTGGTAAATAAATATGTTCTTAGTCCTTGTTTTTTGATCATTGCATTACCCATGATTGACACGAGATTTTTATCAGTTATCGAGCCCGTCTTGAAAAAAAGTCTATGACCTCTATCTTGAGTGATTAGTAGTCGAGTAGGTGTTCGTTATAGCGTAATACAACTAGAATCCACGCAGAACGGGGATTTGTTATCAGAAAAACGACACTGTGTTACACGCGCCAAGCCAAAACGAACTCTATATTTTTCAGTAACTATATATTATACCACAAATCAATTACGAAGTGTGTATAAATTCGTTGTATTTCTGTTGCACCAACTTCGTGTTCCTGCACCTATTTTCCGATGGAGAGTAAGCAATTGAAGGAAAGAATGAAGTTCACTGCAATGAATATGCGGGGTGTTCTAGACGACTCAACTTGATTAATACACTTTTCCACATGGAGATGGACGTAAGTACCTGAAATTACTATCTAAAAGAACGTAAGTACCTGAAATTACTATCTAAAAGAACGTAAATTAGGCCTATTAAGAAAGTTTTATTAATATTTCTTGTTTCTTCGCGTAATAATAATAATAATAATAAGTGGACGTTAGCGAAACTTCCGGCAGATTAAAACTGTGTACTGGACTAGGATTTAAACTCAGAATCTTGCCTTTAATGAGAAAGGCTCTGACCACCAGAGCTATCTAGTTACAACTCATGACCTACTCTCACATCTTCGCTTCGGCTGGTACCTCTGTCTTACTTTCCAAATTCCACAGAACTCTTCGTCTCTCCCATACCTTGCAGAATTAGCACTCCTGTAATAAAGGACACGCAGAGAAATGAATCAGCCACAGGCTAAAGGACTGTTTCTAGAATGAATCTGTCACTCGGTAGCGGAGTGTGTGCTGTTTTGAAGCTCCTTGGTAGATTAAAAGAGTATGACCAGTGACCGCGGAAGGTGAGGTCCCGGGTTCGCATACTGGTCCAATACAGACTGTTAACATGCCAGGAAGTTTCAGAACTCTTCGCACACCGATACAGCGTGGAAGATTCAATCTGGTCATGGTTAGCTTGCTTTTACGTCAGGACAGTTACGAGGAATTACTTGCGGCGCCGGCAGCGGTATGTTTACGTGCTAGCAGCGAACGTGTTCCTCGCGGCCATTACGTCATTTCTTCAGAACCTTAAAAGACCTCAAGAAGGCGGTGTGGTGATGTAACTTCTTGAGAACTCTGTACACGAGTTTACAAAACAAACTAATGTAGGGTCCCGACGAACGACAACAGCCTTATGCACCTATCTACTGTATTGGTTTTAGGGTCGTTGTGCAACCACTTCAGGGTGTAGTCTCCGTCCAGTAAAAAGGATGTGCTTGAGACATTCTTCAGTTTAGCGTGCTGTAAGTGGCAGATACGGTATTACGGCCTGCGAGGACAGTTACCGCAGGATACAGGACACGTTTACTGCGGACATTAATGGCGAGAGCTGCGCCTTCTCCCCCTTAGAAACGACCTACTTCACTGGCCGAACGAGGAACGTAAGCGGCCAAATACTTATAACTCATGTTCAGTATTCGCAAGGGAGATGGCGTAACAGGTGTTTTACACATGGGGTGCCGTCCTGCATTACAGGTGCTTGCTTAGAAAATTACAGCACTCCAGTACGGATTTTCACTCTGCAGCAGCGTATGCGCTATTTGAAACTTCCCGCACATTAAAGATGCACACTGGACCGGAAATCGAATCCGATATCTTTGCCTCTCGCGTGCTATTGCTCTGCCGACTGGGTCACGCAGGCACGACTTAAGACCCACTCTCACAGCTTTACTCTCGCCAGTACCTCATCTCTTGCCTTCCAATTTGAAAGTTCTCCTGCATATCTTCCATGACTAGCACTGCTCGAAAGGATATTGCGGAGAAATAGCTTAGCGACAGCATAGAAGTTTCTTTCCAGAATTAATTTTCATTCTGCAGTGGAGTTCGCCCTTATCTGAAATTTCCTGACACGTTAATGTTTTGTACCGGACCGGGTCTCAAACCGGGAACCTTTACGTCGTTTCGGAGATAGGAAATGGGGTACTGGCGGATGTAAAGGTGTGAGGATGGATTGTGAGTTGTGCCTGGGTAGCTCAGGGTAGTAATTGTTCAAGGAAGGCAAAGGTTCCGGTTTAGACTCCTGGTCTGGCACAGTTTTAATCCGCCAGGAAGTTTCAGTTACTGTACTATATGCTGTTCCGTCCACAAACTTCACAAGAGAAATGCTCCAACTTGAAAGCCTATTACCAAGTAAATGTTGTCTTAATATACGTAGATATGTTCGTTCTACCACCCATCAAGGTAATTTATCGGTAATATTTATTTATTTATTAGTTTCCTTGGGAGCATAGGAACCGAGATACTTGCTCATGGAACAAATCAGTACGTAGTTCACAGAATACTGATTAGAAAATATGAAAACAAAATAACTGAAGAACTAATAAAGCGCGAAAAATATTTGTGAGAAAGTGTACAAATAAATAAAACATTACTAAGAGAAGTTCTCAACTACTATCAGGAACTCTTGTTCAAAATAGAAGTATTGTGGCGCAAGGAAACAGTTCGTCTTGGATTTTAATATTTGAGGTTTATCACTCAATTTTGCACTTCTGCAGAATCTTATTAAAAACGGAAACTGCTGATTAGTATGCACCTTTATGTACAGTGCTTAATCATTTGTTATCTAATCGAAAATAGTTTTTCCATGTGGTGTTCACTGAATGAACGTAGCATTTTGTTCTGAATGAGTCAAAATTATCATCAACATATCTTATAACGGATGGCAAAATTAAAATTCTGAGACTTCTGAAAAGCGGCCTATACGATGTCTGCGAAGTGAATTCGCAAATCTGTGTGACAGCCATTTTCTGGACTACCACTATTCTTGGTGATTGCCCGGAGTTACCCCAAAATATGTTAATAAGACTGAAAATAATCGAAATAAATAAGCCTTAGCACTTCAGCGTCATAGGCAGCAGAGTTTATTCCTATACTGAAGATAGCAGCATCCAGTTTAAAACTTTGTATTTCTATACAATCGACGCTTTAAGGTTAACGAATATCAAAACCGCAGGAGCACGTGACGCTGAAAAAACAGCAGCATATAACAATTATGACTAGCAGATTCACGAGTTGCAACTGAGGTAGTATTTGGCAAAGAGCCAAATATGATAACATCTGCAGTAGTACTTACAGTCATATCCCCCAAAACAAAGGATACTGTGTTTTACAGTTCCTCCTTGTTCGTTAAATATGGAGCCCCAACATAGTGATTAAAACACAACGGAATCGAGCAGCTGGTGTTAAAGATCTGGATAATGTGATGACTGTGGCTATTCATTCTGCAGTGCTGTCGTGAGGGTAGGCCAAAAACACTGTAACATGAAACTTCCTGGCAGATTAAAACTTTGTGCTGGACCGAGACTCGAACTCGGGATCTTTGCCTTTCGCGGCCAAGTGCTCTGCGAACTGTTCCGTTTCGCAGCGTCTTAATCAGTTCATTTAACCCCCACCATTTGGATTTGAACGACGAATAATGGGATAACGCACGAGAACATAGCAACTTCTATTTTGGGAAATATAACTACGGGTGATTTAGTTAAGTAGCTCGTCTCAAATATTTCCGGATCTGTTTAAAAAATTGTTACTGTGTTTTCACACAGATTAATTTTTAGAAAGTGCTCTCTAAGAGACGTGTAGTGTCTTTCCATCAGTGACAGAAATTACGGTGTGAATTTTGCCTTTTCAAATGGTTCTGTGGTAACTTATTCTGCCAGAATCGTAATTCTAAAAGAGACGAATTCAACTGCGTACGAATTCAAATGCGTTTCGCTCTTCAGAATCCAGTTATAAGTTTCAGAGTAGTTACAACATTTAGTACGTAGGTTTTATCTGTTTTGAAAATTAACCGACTGCTTTCTGATATTGAGGTTAGTGTTGTTACAGGATGAGGGGGCGCTATAGCCTGACGCAGATGAGAGAGAGTGTACTTGCAGGAGCGGAACGGCGGAGAAAACTTTAATGCCAACAGCAACATTTTTGCCCATTCGCTGAATTGTCATTCTTCTTGGACACCGTCTGTTGAGATACCTTTCTGCACACAACTCGATTGTTCTCTTCGCTTTCCTTCTGCCTTCTCCATAAAGATGTAGGATATCTTGTTGCTCTTGGTCTGTGAAACACTTTTTTTTTTTTTAAACTAACCCGTTCTCGACGCACGTGAACAACATAGATAGGATTGACGGAGAACACCGAAAAACATCAAAGAAGGTCAGCTCGTTTCGTGTTATTGCGCAATAGGGGTGAGAGTGTCACTGATACGATACGTGAGTTGGGATGGCATTCACTGAAACAAAGGCGGTTTCCTTTGCGGCGAGATCTATTTACGAAATTTCAATCACCAACTTTCCCTTCCGAATGCGAAAATATTTTGTTGACACCCACCTACGTTGGGAGAAATGATCATAATAATAAAATAAATCAGAGCTCGAACGGAAAGATTTAGGTGTTCCTTTTTCCCACGCGCCATTCGAGAGTGGAATGACAGAGAAGTAGTATGGTTGGTTGGTTTGTTTGGGGAAGGAGACCAGACAGCGAGGTCATCGGTCAGAGAAGTAGTATGAAAATGGTTCGATGAACCCTCTGCCAGGCACTTAAGTGTGAATTGCAGAGTAACCATGTAGATGTAGATTTTCTCTATGCCCTTTTAGATTGGTGTCGCGGCGATGTAACATTTGATTTTCGATTTGTGACATATTTCCTTGTTTGGGTGTGAGCCTACGAAGTTCCACATGAGACAGGAACGGGAAAAAATTGGCATAGTTCCTTTTGAAAGAGCGAATCTGGCCACTGTAGCTGAGCGGTTCTAGGCGCTTCAGTCCGGAACCTCGCGAATGCTACGGTCGCAGGTTTGAATCTTGCCTTGGGCATGGATGTGTTTGATGTCCTTAGGTTAGTTAGGTCTAAGTAGTTCTAAGTATAGGGGACTGATGATCTCAGATGTTAAGTCCCATAGTGCTCAGAACCATTTTTTGTAAAGAGCGAAGTTGATACAGATGTCGCTGTAACGCAAAGGGACTATACATCATTTAGTGGAGACTTTTTCACAGATAATTTGGATGAAAGAATTATGATATTATGAAATACATTCGCAAATTGTGAATACGATTGTACAGCGGCAATACTATTTACTAGTAACATATGAAAATTTTAGCTGGACGGGGATTAGAACCTGGATTTATCTCTTTACGCGAGCGGACGCCTTAACCGCTTTGGTTATCCGTGCTCGACTCATGGCCGGACCCGAACTTTCAAACGTCCTAGAGTCCACGTCCCTTAGCTCTCGGAAATAAATCGTGTGATTCCAGCACAGGGAGAGACATTGTTTTGTTCGTCAGATTGCCTCGCTTTGACATTTTTGTCGGAAGGAACAATGCATCGAACAATACAGACACTGTAAAATAGTCACCGCCCTATTGAATTACGATATCTTGGACGGTGCAGGAAATATCTGAAGTGTACACCTGAACTGAATCAGTCTATGTATGGTTTTAAGCAAATATTTAGCCTTTTGTCAGTTAATACTGCATTATGACTCTTGTGAATGTGTATTTTGTTTCTTTGTTCAACGACTTGTTTTTCTGTAGCTTTAGCTTCGTTGGTCTTCAAACATCGATTTTACACAAACTCAGTTGTTTGCAGAGAAGTGGCCTTGACGGTTGGTAGAGTAAAGAGGCTGAATTTTAATATAATTTTTACTGGTTTCCGAGTTCTTCGCTGTGCGCGCCGTAAGCCGCCAGCACGCTCCCCGGTGCGGTCGTAACTTTTGCTGTCCCGCAGTCACGGGGAAACGGAGGGGCGGCGGGCGTGCTCGGCAGCGCCTCGCGCTGTTCCGCTTTCGTCGGCAGCCGGTATGGCGAGAGCTGCCGCCGCCTCAGCAGTAGCTGGCGGCTCCTGTTACACAAGATTTCGTGTCTAAAGTCTCCCGCTGCCGCGTTGCGGCCACAGACCTTACGCAAACGGCGCCACTGCATGTATAACACATTCCAAGCAGGTATTCCAAGCAGCGCCTGGCTTCCACTTTCCACCCACTAATTCCGATTGGTGCATATCGTCATCACCCGAACGCTTACGTCTAGGTCTACATCTACATCTACGTGATCGCTCTGTTATCCACAATAAAGTGCCTGGCAGAGGGTTCAATGAACCACCTTCATGCTGTCTCCCTACCGTTCCACTCTCTAACGGCACGCGGGAAAAAGTAGCACTTAAATTTTTCTGCGAGAGCCCTGATTTCTCTTATTTTATCGTGATGATCATTTCTCCCTATGTAGGTGGGTGCCAACAGAATGTTTTCGCAGTCGGAGGAGAAAACTGGTGATTGAAATTTCATGAGAAGGTCCCGTCGCAACGAAAAACGCCTTTGTTTTGATAATTGCCACTCCAATACACGTATCATGTCTGTGGCACTATCTCCCCTATTTCGAGATAATACAAAACGAGCTGCCCTATGCTAAACTGTTTTGATGTCATCCGTCAGTCCCACCTGATGCGGATCCCACACCGCACAGCAACACTCCAGAATAGAGCGGACAAGCGTGGTGTAAGCAGTCTCTTTAGTAGACCTGTGACACCTTCTAAGTGTTCTGCCAGTGAACCGCAGTCTTTCAAAAAATGGTTCAAATGGCTCTGAGCACTATGGGACTTAACATCTATGGTCATCAGTCCCCTAGAACTTAGAACTACTTAAACCTAACTAACCTAAGGACATCACACAACACCCAGCCATCACGAGGCAGAGAAAATCCCTGACCCCGCCGGGAATCGAACCCGGGAACCCGGGCGTGGGAAGCGAGAACGCTACCGCACGACCACGAGATGCGGGCGAACCGCAGTCTTTGGATTGCTCTACCCACAATATTATCTATGTGACCGTTCCAATTTAAGTTATTTGTAATTGTAATCCCTAAGTATTTAGTTGAATTTACAGCCCTCAGATTTGTGTGACTTATCGCGTAATCGAAATTTAGCTGATTTCTTTTAGTACTCATGTGAATAACTTCACACTTTTCTTTATTCAGGGTCAATTGCCGCTTTTCGCACCATACAGATATCTTATCTAAATCATTTTTCAAGTCGTTTTGATCATCTGATGACTTTACAAGGCGGTAAATGACAACATCATCTGCAAACAATCTAAGACGGCTACTCAGATAGTCTCCTACGTGGTTAATATAGATCAGGAACAATATAGGGCCTATAACACTTCCTTGGGGAACGCCGGATATTACTTCTGTTTTACTCGATGACTTTCCGTCTACTACTACGAACTGTGACCTTTCTGACAGGAAATCACGAATCCAGTCGCACAACTGAGGCGATACTCCGTAGACACGCAGTTTGGTTAGAAGACGCTTGTGAGGAACGGTCAATTCTAATCTTATATTAATGATTGTTTAGGTGACGATCGTCTCTGTGCAATTGAAAAAAGGCAATATTTGTTCTACCAGACCCATTTCGCCTCAGTTTATTGATGCATCATCAATGGCCTGAAATACGTAGGCATTTTGGCACCTTCAGCTTACATATTCGTCTAAGTTACAGTGCAGTTTTGAACTATGCACATTTTGATCAGTATATCTTTTATTACTTACTGTGTGTCTTGAAAATGTTCTACATATGCTCTTGTCGTATTGCTTGTCGAACTGTTGTTTTTCCGGTAGCGCTGTAAACTCTCGTGTATGTTGTAACATTCTGTGATTGCCCTACCATTTTAAATCATTCACTAACCGAGCAGTCGCTCGGAAACAGCTACAGTTAGCAAATAACGTCCTGTGACGTGACGTGTTTATTGTGGAAGCGCCGTTAGAATACAGTGAGCTATTGACTTTGAAAGCCACTGCGCCAAAGGCGGACAAAAGAACAACATTTTTACACATTCTTTTGATGTACTAGATATTCTCATTCTTCTGTCTCTCGTAATTTGTGTCGGACACGCATGTCTTGCCACCGTATTATTATTGTTTAAAAATATTATTTTGGTCTAATGTGAAAGTGCCATACTGCATAGCAATAGATTCATGTGAGAAGCTACATTGTGCGACGTGTATCTGGAAACGTTAAAAGATGTAAATTTGTTATATATCGACTGCCATAAATTCAAAGTTAAATGGAACTTGTGTATGGACTAATTATTTAGTATAGAACCTTTGTCTCATACATATTTAATTTACTTTTATGGTTCTGCAAATTTTGATGGTTAACAGTCACAAATTGTTTCGTCGAAATCGGACGGAAGTTGCATACGGCGAAATAGTTTCTCCGCTCCTTATTCTACTGGTAAATGCATGATAAACTTCGATCCCTTAGAAAATTCTTGTTGAACTATCCAAAGACAATTATATCTTCAATAGTCATTTAGCCCAGACCAGTAAAGGTATTCAAAACCACTACAATAACTAGTTATGTCTATTGGCCTAAAATACAAATATATCATCATGCGCTTTTCTCTGGAAATATATTTCCACCGCCGATTATAGCTGTATGTTAACGCACAAAAGTAAACATATTGTTATAATGTGTGTGTGTGTGTGTGTGTGTGTGTGTGTGTGTGTGTGTACGTGGCCCCTCCCACCGGAGGTCCGAGTCATCCCTCGGGCATGGGTATGTGTGTGTTATTCTTACCATAGGTTAGTTTAAGTAGTGTGTAAGTCTACGGACCGAAGACCTAAGCAGTTGGTCCCTTAGATATTCACACACATTTGTGTGTGTGTGTGTGTGTGTGTGTGTGTGTGTGTGTGTGCGCGCGTTGCTTTCGGTCCTTTGGCTAGGTTTAATAGTGAGTCTTTTCTATGCAGGTGATTCCGTGATGATGTTACAAACATTCAGCGACGATGGAGAAGGGTAAATTTACGAATGTGGTGTGAGGGACGCAGTCCTGAAACGAACGAGTCGAAAGTTATAGGCGACAACTCTCCTGGTGTCTACGATAATCGAATACATGAACCCGTACTATTATTGCTAACATTGTAAGGTACGCAATCCCGTCGAGCGTTTCGGTGTACATATTGGAATAACAATTCAACTAAAGCAATGCAGATGGCACACTGACATGAGCTGTCCTGGTCTACAATGTCTGTACTTTAGTTGATTATAGTCGGTATTTACATGTTGAAGAATAAGGGGCAGTCAAATAGAAACGAGGCAGATGGAACAAGAATAGGGCCTACTTGTATACCCGACAGTAGAGGGTTAATATTTGAATATTACACTCTTCCTCCAGCTTAGACAAGAGGAACAAACCGGCTGGTATTTTTCCCCCAGGTATATGTGGTCTCTGGTGTGCCATAACGGGCTTATGGAGGCATCATTTAGTTCATGGGTAGTTCCTGAGAAAACCCGAATAAACATAGTTTTTGGGTACCAAAACCGAGCCGCGGGTTCCAAGACGGCTATGCACAGGAAATGACTGTAATTTTTACGATGTATTTCTAAGATCCCGATCTAGAATAACATTGAAAATTTTCTTGCTATCTTTATCCGTTGTTCAAAATTACCCTACTTATACACGTAAAATACGCAATTAATATCCGTTGTAAGGCGGAAAAGTTTATAAAGTAACGCAACACGTAGAAATATGCTGTTAAATGTGTCCGTTATCATCAGAAGGGTTCTGGGAACCTCATGTTGTAGTACCGAAGCATATGCAAATTTTGCACGCGTAAAATCCGGATTGAGGTGTGAAATTAGTTTCGCGTAATTTCAATTTCGCATAAGCAAACTACCAAAATTTTACTGACCCGTAAAGTTCTCTTCATACGAGTGACATGCCCTGCCATGGCAGAGAAAAGAAGGGAAACAGCAACAAAGTGCCCCTATCGGAGCACAAAAAATGCGAATCTTCTCACTCTCACTACCTCCCTTTTCCTCCTCGTCATTGTCACGGAATCTGTCTCTCGTTATGACTGGCTCTCGCTCACTTGCACTTTCTCCTTCTCTTTATTCCTCACCCACTGCTATTGACTCCTTCAATTTTTTCCTAGCGCTGATTTGTCACTGTCAACTACACTGATTAGCCACCACATTACGACGGATGGCCATCGCGACGTTGGATGCCACCTGGTGGCGTTGCGGGAACGTGACGCTCTAACAAAAGTATGTAAGGGGAGCAGATACGGACGAGGGATCAGTCTAGCGAAGATATGGGCTGCAAATGGGGAAATCCATTGAAATAAGGGACTCTAATAAAGGGCAGATTATTATTAAACAAAGCCCATGAACGAGTGTCTCGAAAACGGCGGAACTGGTCGAATGTTCACGTGCTACTGTCGTGCGCATCTGCGGAAAGAGGTAGAAGGACAGTGAAACTACCACTAGGCGCTAAATGGTTGGACGTTCACAACTCTTCTCAGAACGTGGGCTTCGGAGGATTGTCTGCTGTGTAAAATAGCATAGACGGTGATTTGTGGCCTCTACGCCGAAAGAGCACAATGCTGGTGCACACCGTTCGTCGCACATTGTTGAATACGGATCTCCCATGTTGACACAGCGACATCGTCAATTACGATTTTAGTGGGCACGGGATCTCCGGGATTCGACCGTCGGTCAATGGAAACGTGTCGGCTCCCTTTTTCGCTACACTAGGTCGCTGGTCGTCTCCACAAATGCTGTCATCGAGGTGAACGGCGGCTCGAAACGTGCAGCGTTGCACGGACGCAGCCGATGGAGGCGGTATTAAGCTATGGGAGACATTCCCCTGCGCTTTGATGGGATCTGTGGTAGTAATCGAGAAAAAGCTGACGGTTGCGAACTACCTGCATCCCTTCACGCTTGATGTCTTCCCCGACGGCGATGACATCATTCAGCAGTATAATTGTCCGTGTGTCGGAGCCAGAACCTTGCTACCGTGGTTTGAGGTGCATTATAGTAACCCAAATGGGTCGCTGTCGGGCGCCATCACCGCCTACGCAAATCAGCGGCCCCTTATTTACCTGTGCGTAAACGTCTAATGTCACATACCTCCACAAACCTACCAACAAACTGTCGGATGCAATGACGTATTTCGTTCCAAAGACGGACAAACAAACTATTAAGCAGGTGGTGATAATGTTTTAGCTGACCAGTGGATGTTCCACTGCCACTGTGTCTTCTCTCGCACCGCCATTGTCTTATTCTCTGTTTCTGTAACACAACCACCGTGTACTATCTTCCAATATTTATTACTTTTTCGTCTGTTTCCCACTGCCACTGTCTCCTTCTCCCTCAGAATAAAAAAGCGCGAATATGTTCGCATTCCAAAATTTTTGGGAAGTTTTCAGAGGTAGAGTAAGGCAGCTGCTACCGCTTTTCAGTCATAGTCTTTTAAGTAAACGGGAACACATACACATTTTTTTGTGCTCCGATAGAAGCATCTTTCCGCTGGTTACTGTATACCTAGATTCACTGCACATTTCTGACGGCTCTCCTTCGTCACGGGATCTACGCAAAACGATATGCGATTGAATAAACGAGTGGCTATATTGTTGTTCTTTTGTTGACTTCGACGGGAGAACGGTTGGGTGTCGCAGCGCGATGGGACGGTGGGGGTGTGCGGGGAGGAGTGGTAGAGCGCCGTTCCGGGGCCGGCTGGCGGTTGGCCGCTGTTCGGTGCGCGGCACTGCGCTTGGCGGTCGGGCAGGTCGCCGTGAAAGCCAGCGCTCGCCGCGGCCACCGCCGCCAGCGCCGCCAGCTCGGCTTTCTCCAATTACTGCAGCGGCTGAAGCTGCGGCTGCATCCACACAGGTGCACGCGGGCCGGCGCACTGGCGGGCCGGCGCCGTTTCCCCGCAGACGTGACGCGTAATTTCGCGCGCCGGTGAAAGCCACGTAGGTGTCCCTTTTCAGCCGGCGGCGCCAGCGCCAGAGGACTGTGATTTCATTTAGTTATAGTTGTAAAACTACCGCAGGCTACCGTAGATTACAGTAAGTAAACGTAGAATAAGGTAGTTTTCCTAGCAGCTTTGGTCAGTTGAGGTCGTACCCGCATTACCTGTACGTTAGGTGTGTTGCATATCTATCGGGCGTTACCCCATAACGATCGCTTTCCTTAAACAAGCGGTCAGATTCCCCTAAATACCGGAAGCAGCGAACTGTCTAAAGACTGAGTGAGGATGTGTAAAGGGCTGGATAACCTACGCAATTTTCTTGTGTTACACAGTTATCCTCCTGTCTGTCACAAATAAACAGTATTTACAGCAAAATTAAATTGTCAGTGTTTAACTTAGGTCCTATTCGAAAATTGCTGATTTGTAACGTGAAAAAGAATAATATTATAGTAAAAATAAAGAAAACACATTATTTATCACATAGCTCTAGAAAACGCAGTTTCCTCAATATAAAGATAAAATGAAATTTCTTTCTGTTATTCATAAACAGCTTACGTATTTGTCAGTAATAACAGGACACTCAACTTTGATCACAATGAAGCACATTCTATTGAGTACAAAAAGTATAACAATTATATTTTTTTTATACTTATGCATGTAAACTTGTCCTTGCATCAAAAATAATTGCTTTGGTTACATACAAGCGCAGAAGTTACGCCATCAGCTAATTTTTATTACTTATAAAATGCCATTTATATTCTGTAAGGATATAAACTACACAACAGACTAATTCTGAATGATGTGTCGCACTAATTATCTGCAAAACAAACAAACAAAACAGAAAGAGAAATCGTCGGTTCCCAGTCTCTCTCTTACACATTCACTTAGCTGCCTTGCCCTACCAGCGCAACCAGTACTGTTGGTCATCCTGCCGTTTACTACGTCATGTACGTAGTCTACCAAAACTACCGAACAGCGGTTTTGGTACAACACAACTCTAGACTTAGTCGATATTGGGTGGTTAGTATGTGAGGCGACACTGCTCTGCTCGCATACGCTGACACAGTGGTCAGCAATCCGCGGCCTGCGGCCTGTGAAACCATTTCGTAGGACCTGCAAAACTTCATTGGGTTGGTCATGACTACTGATCTGTATAGAAAAACAACTTACGATGAGCTGAGAGACTGGTAAGAGATATCCAGTCGAGCTAAGTTTTTTCGGGTAACCGTGTGTCGGAAACGCGTCGCTGTCGAGCTGTGGCTACAAAACGAGATCCAGTCAACACGTCAGCGTGGAAGTGAGTGCATTTAAATCAGCTTGCTTTAGGTAGTTCCTCTTATGCTAAAACACACGCTTCTGGTTGTACAATTATTTTACTAGGGAGCTAAGCTATTCAGTATGCAGCGGTTACAAGTGCATATATTTTCACATGTGGTACGTTAATAGATATACATGTAAGTGTATTGCTTTTTTGTTTTGCATCGAACAGTCTTCCCACAAACGTGTCACAAACCTTACAGCCTGATGTTTTATGCATGGTCGTACTGCACGTAGTGGACTATGCCAGTCAATATAGAGTAGCCATTTTGCGTTCACACGTCCACGTCTCAACACCTGACCTGCTGCCCAGTGGAAAAATAAGCATTAATGGCTTGCTCTTACCACGCGTTCTTGGAGGTACTAACCAACCTGAAAACATACGACTAATAATGGCTGTTATTACAACTCTGCAAATGATGCAAATACTGATGTAATGTTGTTCAGTATAGTGCCCTCAGACACCAGTAGAATTATCTGCACGTATACATCAAAATAATAAACAATCCTGCCTATTGTTTTTCTGTTCTCCTCGAGGCTAGAGATAGACCGAAACCACTTAACACTATTACCCCTGTGCAGGAATAATTCTGGGCCATTCTAATTTGAAGGCAGTGCTACTCTGACCTAATAATTGGGTGAAGAACTGTAGCCGTGGAGCCCGCAGCTCGCGGTCGTGCGGCAGCGTTCTCGCTTCCCACGCCCGGGTTCCCGGGTTCGATTCCCGGCGTGGTCAGGGATTTTCTCTGCCTCGTGATGACTGGGTGTTGTGTGATGTCCTTAGGTTAGTTAGGTTTAAGTAGTTCTAAGTTCTAGGGGACAGATGACCATAGATGTTAGGTCCCATAGTGCTCAGAGCCATTTGTAGCCGTGGAGTACACAACTTACAAGTGCCAACAATTTCCTTCCGTCTGTATCGTCTGCCATGTTGTAGTTAGGCAAAAAGATTGCATCAGTCTGGACATGAGTAGGGATTACTTACATTTCTGATTATAAGCCTCGTGTCACAGAATATAGCACTATCTGTGCAGAGAACTATCCGATCAGATTAGTATAGCAATACTTCATTCTAAGACGCCCACATGACCAGAGCAATTCCTTGCTTCACCTAATCTACGAGTTATACATCCTTTCTAATGAATTTGTTATTACAAATGGTAACAGCAATATTTCGTGTGCTATGTATCTTTATTGTGTATACCCTGCGGGAAACTGAAAAGTATTTGGAACGCTGTTTGCGAAATTCATTGTCTGTATGATGTCAAAGTAGGCCGCAAGCGCATTCACAAATGCATATAATCTTCCTCAAAAAACAATATTTAATACTCTGTTTACCGAAATACATTGTCACATTTTCAGTGACATTCTCTAAGACACAAAAATGATGGTAGGCGCTATATTACTTCCGATGGCTCAAAATGTAAAAATGTATCTTGTTTACGCAGACATAGGTGCATTTGCCTTTTCTAAAGCATGTTCATACTTAATGAGTACTTGCTTATTTCATTCGTAATTTTTATCATCAGTTGTGGCATGTCTGAGCAAATGGTACAATTTGCTTCAACAGGTGTCCGCTTTGTTTACACACTCGTTTTTATGAATTATTTTTACTTCAAGGTTTGGTTAATATAGTACCTAATAACCGACTTCTAATGTCTCTCATAGCGTTTCTTAAAAACGGAGTGTGTGGATAAGGTATATGTGAAATAAAGCAGAACAAGTTTTGTGATCATACTGTCTATGTCGGATCATACTAACGTTTCGACAACTTCACCTCCTTCCTCTGTCAACCCCCCTCCCCCCTCCCGCCCTCCCAGGGGATGAAAGCTGTTTACTCCATTTTTTTGCGTCTAGAGTTGATCTATGTTCAAGTGTGACAACGTTTTCTAAATTTTTGTGTAGCTTGTATCTGAGGAGGTCCGTGGGTAACAGCCCATTATTTACCTATTTGGATGTGAGAAACCGCCTGAGAACCATACCTAGACTGGCCGACTTATCAGATCTCGCCGTTAATTCGCGAGGAGTATTCGACCCAGGGCACGATGAGTGTTTTGTAATGTAGGCTTTCAGACAGTCGTTTTTCCCTCGCTCGATCCGCGAGTGGAACAGAGGTGGGGAATATGACTTTTGCACGAATAGTGCCCTCCGCCACACACCGCTTGGTGGCTAGTGCAGTATGTATGTAGATGCAGAATGTTACAGCGGAATTGTCTCAGTTTCGTACACTAGTTTTGAGACAGGATATTTATATTCTTCTCGTGATACCTAGAACATCCGTTGTAACAGAAACATATGAACGCACATGTGCAAAGCATTTTGTTTTGATTCCTACTGACGCACCGTGACAGCCACGTTGTAGTTCGGCAACGAATAAAGTACGAGTATCTTTGGCCAGCACTCTCACAGCTGCCGTTTAGAGACCATTGTTCACACTATACGAAATAAAACTACCAGAGATATTATGCTTTTTACGGCGAAGAAAATAAATTTAAAAACAGTCTATTAGAAACAGGACGTTTCGGAGATTTCATTATCCACCAGTGTGCAGAACAGGAACATCACTTCTGTCGTGCTCTCCACAGTGACATGAGTACAAAAGTTAGTTAAACTGTAACTTTGTTTGATTTTGTCAAGCAGCACCTGGGATTCGACGCGTAGGTACATCAATAGGCGTCAGTTCTTCAGGTTGTGGCTTCTCTTCGCCAATTGTTCTGCAGTCGTCGAAAACACTAGGTCACTTTTAATCATCAATACTATTACAATATTTGAAATGATACAATGAGCATTGTCTACATCGGTACGTAAAGCTGAAGTTGAAATATTGATTTCAGATTCAATATGCATGACTTTCTCTCGGCCACACTATGCTTAGGCAATGTTAGATTAGAATATAGTGCCTTAAATTGCAGTAACACTGAGTTGTAGATGTGAATCTCCTTGGTTGTAAAAACCGAAGTATATTATTCTCCATTTTTTTATTCTGAAATAAAATTGTTCACTGAAAATGTTTCTTTCATTAAATTACTGTAATGTTCCAACTAGCTAAACAAAAAAAGGCTTTTAATTTTAAAATTTCTTTATTCATCGCCATTGGAATTTTTAAGTTAGATAAATTCCTGTAACCAGTATTTTTTTACCTTTGTGATTTCATCCAGCCCGCCGGAGTGCCGAGCGGTTCTAGGCGCTACAGTCTGGAACCGCGCGACCGCTACGGTCGCAGGTTCGAATCCTGCCTCTGGCATGGATGTGCGTGATGTCCTTAGGTTAGTTAGGTTTAAGTAGTTCAAGTTTTAGGGGACTGATGACCTCAGCAGTTAAGTCCATAGTGCTCAGAGCCATTTGAACTATTTGACTTCATCCAGTCAACACGTGTCTATTATGAACGCTTCGGCGCATTAAAACATAATATGGACCTATGTTGACTACTAGACAGGAGACGCAAATACGTATGGCATTGAAATCATCATTAAAAGTGTGAAACTTCAATAAATCTTGAAAATTCAAACCTTTGTTTGACCCAGTTTATGATAAAATAAAAGCATCGTAAGTATTTTTGTGACATGTGGCCAAAAAGCGGATGTATAACCGCTGAACAGCCGTCCTTCATTTAGTCTGGCAGGAGACATTACAATAAAGAAGCCAGACTCGAAGTTAACAGGACATATTCGCCACATCACTTCTATCGTGCTCTCCACAGTGACAAAAGTTAGTTAAACTGTAACTTTGTTTGATTTTGTCAAGCAGGACCTGGGATTCGACGCGTAAGTACACATATGAGCGTCAGTTCTTCAGGTTGTGGCTTCTCTTCGCCAATTGTTCTGCAGTCGTCGAAAACACTAGGTCACTTTTAATCAGCAGTATTATTACAAAATTAGAAAATTGAGGTCCAAGATCTTAACCTGGTACTAGTAGCATCACACTTCGCACCTTGCTGTATGCGTTACAATTCAAAAATAGTTAACAGAAAGCGATTTCGATAAAACAGAAAGAATCCGTCAAAATGAGTAAGTGTTAACAGAAACGTGAGTTTTTTTTCAGTTTATATTAAAAGTCAAGACAAAACGTTCGAAATTGTAAAAGTACGATTAAGACAGACTCTGACACTCATGAAAGTCTCGTGCCGAATAATATGGACAGGATTCCGGATTCTTTCCCACTCTCGTTACGTTTCTGACTAAAACTACGACCACGTCAAGACAAATTGCCGACTTGTAGCCAGAACAAAAAGATACAGTTAAGTGGAAAGGTACGCCGCGACCAATGCTAAGCGGCATTCCTTTCTGTAGTATTTGTAGGCTCGCCAGAGACTCTCCTCACCGACTGGGCGGGCGCTAATGTCCGTGGAAAGGAGAAAGGAAAGAGGGTAACCGACCTTGCCGCGTCTGACGTAAGACTTCATGAATGAGAAAGACGTGGAATAGTATGACGATGGCAGGGTTCGTTCAGTTCGCAGCAGGTTTAACAGCGGCGGGTTGCAGACAACGTGGCTAAGTAGGGTCGCTGGTGCAAGGCAAGTGGTCAGGTCAGTGCTCGCTCACATACGTAATAATAATTGAAGGTGGTGGTGTCGCAAGCTGAGTGAGCAGGGCAGACAGTAGCGGCGAGCGTCGGGTTGCCGCCCTGCAGGGGCCCCCCGCGGTGCCGCCCTGCCCCGGAGTGGATGGCCGTTCACCCCGCGGGCGGCCACGTGCTCGCTGCCCGGCTTGCAGACGCACCAAGTCGACCTCTCAGCGGCCACTGCGCCCTCTCACCACCACCAGCACCCTGACACCACTTCGCAGCCTTATCTACCGCCAAACTCCGCATTTTCCATCTGCATGTGGAACTAGCGTGTGGACTTCACACTAGTCAGAAAACTTTTTATTTATTTATTTACACATTTATTTCACCTGTCAAGACAAGAGTCTTCGGGTATCTCTTACACCTAAGGAGACATCGTTAGAGAACTGACACTGCAACGAGAGGAGCACATTAGCTGAACAAGGTAAAGGAAGTAAGAAATAGGAAAACTGGGATAATCTTGACAACGTGACACAAATACTGGTCCGCTGTCAGACAGAAAGAAGACACTGGGGCATGTTGAAATGGAAGCAGGATGGATGACGAAAAGATCCTGTTAACCGAGTATTCTGGTACTGCTTCTAGAATAACTTCTTGTTTATAAATGGAAAACATCTACATTTTTGTGCTTTTAATTTACCAAAAGTAAATCTTCTCTAGAATTTTCAAAGTACTAACTCATTTAAATATAAAATCAAAAAGCCGTCAAACTGAGGATGAGTAGTTTGAGTATCTCAGAAGTGAAGGTTCATAAACTTGTCGCAGTTGGGTTGCAAGTCATTAGTTGCAACAAATTACACCCACATCAATGTATAGAGCAGCTAGGACATAAGGAACAGCGCCAGTGACAGTGGCCAGTCATAATACAGGGTTGTCAATCTTCAAGAATATGACAGGAACGAACACTCTAAGAAAAAAAAAATAGTAAGCATGGGCTCTAAAATGCGTACCCTAAAAGCTAGGAGCGCTTGTTCAGCACAAGAGATGTTTCAGAGTAGCGAAAACGAACAAGTGCTGGTATCTCTTAATGCATGGACTTAAGAGTACATGTTTACTATAATTTTCTTGCTTCGAAGGATCGTTTCGTCATATCTCTGACTATTTGGACACGCTGTATAAACCAAAAATCCGATAAGGAAAATTATTCCTCTCCAGTGAGAAGGTAATTGGTAGTTAAAATGTGATCGTGTGTTGGAGGACTTCTCAGCATGTAGAAACAGCTCTTCACTTATTCTTTAGAAGGTGCGTGGATTGGCTGAAAAAGTTATACATAGCTCTCAATTTTCACAATGGCATCAATAGAGTGTATGAGTCGATTTCGGGAACATTGCAAAACGGTAGCGAGCGGGACCTATCACCATCCAGCTGGTACAACCGGCAGAAGAATTTCATTCACATCAACAGCCATATATATTTTTTATGGTTTTAAATAACTGTCGTAAAGTCCTTGATTTGAAACTGGCTCTAGAACGAAATTTACTTATAAAGTCGGGAGCTTCTTATATATCTATGTTTACAAAATCATACCGCCTTCTGGAAGGTCCTGCTGCATTATGAAGGATGAGGCATCTAAGACAATATATCCAGAACAAGTAAATATGTCGATAAGCTAATGTGGACGATGAAGCGGTGATATATTTACTCGTTCAAATGGTTCAAAAGGCTCTGAGCACTATGGGACTTAACATCTGAGGTCATCAGCCCCCTAGAACTTAGAACTGCTTAAACCTAACTAACCGAAGGACATCACACAAATCCATGCCCCAGGCAGGATTCGTACCTGCGACCGTAGCGGTCCCGCAGTTCCAGACTGTAGCGCTTGGAACCGCTCGGCCACCCCGACCGGCTATATTTACACGTTTTATGTATATTTTGTGTGCCCTGTCTCAGCTGCCTCGTGCAAATGGGAAGGGGTTACTGGAAGAGCGAAGTTTACAAAGAAGTGCCAGCAAGGCACGATGATATGATTCAACGTATCAGAAATGCATGTCAGCAGATTACATCGGGAACACTCAGTTGTAACTAATTATTCCATCTGCCGATAAATAAGTGAACCGAAGGGGGCGACGTGTTTGAGCACTTATTGTGAAGTAATACTTACAAACAAGCACCCCATAGGTGACAGGACATACCTCAGACAAGCTGTTTTCACAATTATTGAACACATCTGGTTTTCGTTTTTGATCCAACGCATCTTTCCCGAGATAATACCGTTTTAAAGTCGACTGTGCTATTTTCGATTACAGCGCCGTCTATGGTGCAACGGCAAAATTGTTACACACAAAAGTTACGTATTTTTTCCCGCAGAATCCTAAATTACAATGAAAAATCAGAGGTTAATAATTAATATTTAAAGCTTTCCCCGACCCACCCTCGAAGGGTGGGGCAGGGGTCACTATCGCCGGATAGCATTTCTAAAGATACTGAACACGTATTTTTCCATTTTTTAATCCGATGCGTAATCTTGGGGATATTCCGTTGTCTCAAGATAAAAAGAACTCACCATGTATAACGCATTACAGTTCATTATGAAGACGAGTATAGGATCTACATGCGCTAATCCGTAATTGATTATAGATAACATAGTGAAAGATAATAACGGGGAACTCTGTTCATACCTACTGGCAAATCGAAAATACAACAGAAATACTTTTTCTTCTAATGATGTTTGGTGGTTGCGGACCCAGGTATAAGGAAAAAGATCACATCATAGTCTTGTGATACAGACGATGTCACTGCCTCATAATCATTGGATCAGGAACTTTCACCATCACTTTCCCTCACCTTATCGAGAAATTATGGCGATTAAAATATGCCACACCGCCGGCATTAGAAGTGGGTACACAGGAGCCGCATGCCGTGGCACTAGCGCACGCTAGGTATCTCTGTTATAATAATATTTACCTCGGTATGCATCAAGAACGTTTGCATTAAAAATTTGAAACGTATTTTGACTTGAATGATACATACGTAAAAGACGAAAACCACGACAACAAAATATTTATGAAGCGCTCCCAGCATTAACAATGTTATCAGAACAACCAAATTCGTTTATCGAAACAAGGAAACACGTGACCTTATTTAGAGTTTCGCCATATCATAAATGAAGCATAGGGGTCGAAATGAAGTCTCTTCTATTGTACCACATTCATGTTCTAGGAAATTATTTTTAGTTTTCATCTTTCTCTCCTTCATTTCATACACCTTTGTACTACATTTTATAAGGTGTTCAAACCGAAAAATAATACCGACGTGTTCAGAGTGTTTATTTTGCATAACATGCCTTTTTTTTGTTAGTGAGGAAACAACTTCATTAAAATATATTGCAAGGGAAGTCGGAACCGGAACCACAATTAGATAGTGTATCTGGAAGAAAAACTTTGCAGCCCGTATCTTCCAGTGCGTCAGTTTGGAGATATGTTTATCAGTTCAAAGAAAATTATATAAGGGACAGAGCAAAGGCTGAAGCGGCGCCTGCAGCCTGATTGGAGAAATAATTATTCTTTTACATGACCGACGTGCCTGATTGACACAACATCCCTATAAAATTCTCTGTAGAGCTGTCGGCCTCAGTTGTTGCCAGGTAGACAGATGATTTAGTATGGCCTTGTCCTTCTATAATAACGGGAGAAGATGAGGGTGGATTAGAAAGTTCTGTCAGTGTCGTTCGAAAAATGTTTCACCGTGTGAACTTCCATGTCTGTGCTAAACAGATTGAGCAGAATTTTGTTATAACGTCGTCATGGCTAATAGCCTTCCTAACAGGGTGGCAAATTCAAACGAAGACTAAGAATTTAGTGTCGGAATACATACGAGGATAGAATTCAGTATCCGCATACATCGAGCTTTTAAAGGAATTTCGATATTATTTATATATTCAGCGAGCAGCGATAATACTGAGCGTACGCTACCTCTGGTGGATGTGGCTACGAATAAAAGTAATCTGTGAATAACAGTGATGAGTTGTAGGTCGAGGGGAATGGTAGGTTCGAAAAATGTTTCAAATGGCTTTGAGCACTATGGGACTTAACATCTGAGGTCATCAGTCCTCTAGAACTTAGAACTACTTAAACCTACCTAAACTAAGGACATCACACACATCCATGTCCGTGGCAGTATTCGAACCTGCGACCGTAGCGATCGTGCGGTTCCAGATTGAAGCGCCTAGAACCGCTCGGCCACTCCGGCCGGCGAATGGTAGGTCTGGTGGAGTCAGAGTAGCGAAGCCTGTTAAAAGAAACGGTAACGGGCAGTTAATTCCCCTGTCAGTATGTTCAAGGTCATCAGTCCCTAAGCTTAACACTATCTAATCAAAATTATCCTAAGGACAAATACACACACCCATGCCCGAGGGAGGACTCGAACCTCCGCCGGGACCAGCCGCACAGTCTATGACTGCAGCGCCCAGACCGCAAGGCTAATCCCGCGCGCCCTGTCAGTATGGAATGGAATTAAGGTGATTAGTGATTATTACAAGTGTGTAAATACGATGTGCTTTGTTTGGTTGCTAACCTAACTATAAATAAATGTAGAAGTCCGTTGCTCGTACCAGTGATTTTGAATAAGATATTTTGTTCACCTCCAATCATAAATAACCACAGCAAAAAAATAATAATTAATTGGAATACAGCAAATGCATTTGAGGATGCGAATATGAACCACCTTCGGCTTTATATTAGAATGACGACAATGAAATTTTGTGCCGGACGAGGACTAGCACTCGGATTTCCTGCTTTACGCGAGTGGTTTCTTTAACCGCTTCGGCTATCCCAGCACGAATCACGGCCAGACCCAAGAATCCATACGTCGTCGCCCATGCGCACTCGCACATTACGTGTATTCACTCCAGGAAGGACATAATATTTCAGGGACCTGGTATTGGCGAATAAATACGAATAGTTGCATGCATGTTCGAAGGAGGATTGAATCATACTTAATAACACAGGCTATTTCGTAATTAATTGGAAGTTGGTCCACGTTATCAGCAACAGCAGTAGGGAGAATCAGTAGTATGCAGGCTGTTTTGTGCCATCAAACCGAGACGGAAGCAGGCGGGCAGAGTCACGGGTTTCTGCAGCTCCGAACGGCAGGTGTCCGAAACTCGTTCGCTGCCTGCTAGAGGCGCGGCGCCGCCGTCAGGTTGCAGAAAAAGACAATCTGGAGCGGGCCGGCCCTCACATGTGGAGCGCAGCAATCCTGGTGGGGCAGGCGGGGGCGGTGATGGGAGGCGGGTGGAGAGAGGGGGCGGGGAGGTGGGCGACCAACCTGTGTGCTCAGCCCGTTTCGCCGGGTCACTGACCGTCTCTGGTAGCTGCCCGAGCTGACTCGCTGCATTTGGGAGGCATTCTGATGTCGCACCACAGATCACTGACTGATGATGTGGAGGCTCTTCTTCCCTAAACGTTCCACGTTGGGTAATACTAAACCGAAAATGTTTCTCTCGTCTTCCAATGATCTAAGATTAATGGCACTGATTGTTACAGAAATCAAATAAGGTACTTTCGGTCTAAAGTCACGTCGAGAATGCTGTCACCAGCTCACAGAGACAACAAATTATATCTGGTGTCACTTAATTTTGTATACGAAGTGAAAAGTAATACTGAATAATTCAAACAAATTCTGAAAAGAGTGAATCTATTCTATGTTAAATAAACAGAAATATTATGTGTAATTATAAATTGTCTTTGCTGAAATGTTGCTTTTGTAACGAAAGCGTCACGGATTGGATTAGCAACAGTTGTAATAGTTGTAATATGGAAGAGTTATAGAAGAAACCTGGGAAACACGGAATCACATTCCCCATCTCAGTGCCAGTTCTATTCCATGGAAAGAATTACACGACCGAGGCGAGGTGGCGCAGTGGTTAGCATACTGGACTCGCATTCCGGAGGGCGACGGTTCAAACTCGCGTCCGGCCATCCAGATTTAGGCTTTCCGTGATTTCCCTAAATCGCTCCAGGCAAATGCCGGGATGGTACTTTTGAAAAAGGCACGGCCGATTTCCCTCCCCATCCTTGACTCGATACGAGTTTGCACTCTGTCTCTGACTACCTCGATGTCGACAGGACCTTAAACTCAATCTTGCTTCCTTCGAAACAGTTGCACCACTTACAAAACCTTAGCTTCCTGTTTGTCTTAGGTAAAAATCGTTCTGTAAATTATAAGATGAACCGATACTACTCAAAAATCGAACAATGTAAAAAAAAATGTAAAGAAACTCTACTGATTGTCATCGCTAATGCAACACCATGTGTCAACACGAATCTGTATACTTGTATTGGTTTAAATGTTATATCTCACGTTTATTGTTTCAGTAATTGTTAAATGGGTTGACTGTATAGTTTGCTTGACTGAGATCAATAAATGAATCAATCAAGCTGTATTATCTCTGGCTTTCTGCTGAAGAGGTAAATAAACACGAAACATGTATTTTGTTACGCTATAAAATGCAGATGTCACTTATTCATTACAATTCTTTCAGGTTCCCTGACTATTAACTGCCTGATAACATAGTTCTTAACATAAAAGTTTCACGTCTCCTAAAAACTGAAAGTGGAGAAGAATGCCGTTTAAATTATCCTCTTGAGAATGAAAAGAGGAAAACGAGAAATTGTATAAATTTTAGATTTTGTTTACATTTTAAGATATAGCTATAGTATTTTAATGAAATGAAGTGATGTTTTAGATTTGGTCTACATTTGAAGATATAGCTATTATATTTTAATCAAATGAAGTGTTGTGTATAATATGCAGCCAATACTCGGTTTGCACCAGAAAGGTTTGCTTGATTCTTCGGAGCAGTTTATTTATTTTACAACTACAATTACTGTAATAATCATTTCAAAACATAGTTTCTCAAGCATACTTCCGAGAAATTCCATCAGTACATCATCTTTCAGAATATTGTTGTTGCCAGCAAAAACCTGCTTACTCAACAGTAACTATTTAAATATGAATCGACACATTTTGAAATTTATTATATTTATTAACAAAGTTCAAGCAGCCAAGATAATTGCAGGGGACTATGAAGCAGAAGATGCTTACTTAAATCTTAACTCTGCTCTTACATTTGTCATTCATGAGGCATCGTTCCCTCTTCAACACTCTGCACTTGAAATTTGGAGTAACTGTGATAAATGTCAGGTCAGGCTGAGATGGTTGCACATAGAAGACCAAGCAAGAAACTTTTCCACCGCCTGGTTCAACTTAGATATTAAAAAAAATTTCGGCGCTAAGCCCCAAAATATGCGTGACAATAATAACAATGAAGCGAAATTGTGCGATTCGTATACAATTTGTATAGATCGACATTTGTCTGTCATACAACAAGGGAACGTTCTGTAAGAATGATCGTGGGCATAAAGTCCAGTGCAAGCGCTGCACCACATTTTACATTAACTCATACATTTCTGTTATCTTTCTGTAATAAAATCGTTTAGAAACAAACTTTACATATTTGGAAACATTGTGTGACATTAAAAAACTGTGATAAAGGCACAATATAATTCAAAAATACCTTATACTGTACTTGTTAGCTCTGTTTTTTTCTGATACCCAAAATGCTCACCAAAAAACAATAATTGTGGCAAGAATTTGGCAGAATGTAAATATCACGATCAGATAATGAACCAACATCGGATACGTATCTCATTTACGGATCAAGACTGTCAAAGGTCTTGTAGCGATAGAACAAGAGAACTTCAAGGACTGTTGTCAAGTATACACTGCTTTGTTAATGCTCCCATGATAGAAAAATTGTTAGAGACCATTTATGGTAACATAGAGTGGCTAGCACAAATGTTATCTTAGAGTCAGTATGCTTGTAACAGAAAGACTTGTCTATTCTGCCGTGAACAGCCTCGATGAAAATGGAAGCCTGTTATTCGCATAAAATATTATACAGAGAGATTAGCTTCATGTGCTGAAAACAAATTTCTGAACAGATTATCGTAAACCTACCGTGCATCAGCAAGACCTAGGTTATCTCAACAACATCAAGGCGATGGCCTCGTTTCTCCGTGTTTTAGTCGTAACAGTACCTGGAACCAAGAAACAATGGCTACAGAATAAAATTAACAAAACACTTGTTATAATCTATCATTAATAAAACGTAATGTTAAGGCAAAGACAAAAGCAGAGCAAGCAATCAATGAACCATTCTCGGGAATACCCTGTATTTATTGCAGCGAAAGGTGTATGAGTCTAAAATGTTATTTCAGGAAGATTGCGACTGATGTTTGCACGAAAATTTTGAGGATATTTTCATTCGTACTAGCTACGAAACTTTAACGGTCTTTCTCAAATGTTTCGTACATAATTTTGTCGTTAAGGTCAAAAAGTAGGACGACAAAATGATAATTTGAGAATGAGATTTAAGATCTTCGAACAGGTGGGGTCGTGAGAATAAAAATGCTTATCAGCAGCTGTAGAAAGACCAATTACTATCTTTTAGAAATATCTTCGCAGCGTGCCTTCAAAAACTTGGTGACGATGAATAAAACTTTGCAAACATTTGTTATTTGTATACAAAGTGCCACTTTTTTTTTACTTATACGGTGATTTTGTCAGTGTTCTATGGCAGACAATCTCAAATAGGGTTCTTCATATGTCACTAGAAACAAAAATGTTGGTCTCTGTGTAGGTTATAAAGGTCAAATTTTAGTAAAGGGAAAAGAGTGGAAATCGCGGTTATGTGGTATAGTAAATTGTACCCTTTCATTCTTGACAGAATAACAGTCATGGCAGAGAGATAAGTGTTGAAAAGATGAACGTTTGCAGCCCATACAGGATATAGTGCACTTCCTATCCTATGTTACTTTTACCTCATTTTGTGTAAGTGTAAGTAGAATAAATGTAAACCATTCAGTCGGAAAACTGAAATGCATAAAATATGAACGAGGAGTGATTACAGTCACAAGCAAGAAAACGTAAATTGTTCTTGATGAAAAGACATCATTATGTAATTACTATTTTATGGAATACACGGCTTTAGGAACTGTCGCTGTGCCATGTTATGTGAATTCCACATAACATTTCTCGAGGCAACTGTTCTACGATGTCAGGAGACGTGAGAGCCTCATGTTCTACAGTTCCGCCGAGAAAGGATGAAGAATCACAACTATTTTATTAAACGAAAATGTTGTAACAAATAGTACACGCAGTGGGAAATGGAAAACGCAATCTAGTTTAATTTTGATGTTCGGCAGTACATTTGGTAACGTTAGCTGAATGATCTTCATCTAAAATTTCATGAGTTTAGTGTAGTACAAATATTAAGTAGTAATAGTATTTAAAACAAAAAGTTAGCAGTCAGCTCCAAATAGCAGAATTTCCCTTTTTTTCTCTAATGGATCCCATGTCACCCTAATACACAGACCCAAAGTCGAAAATTAAAGTGTATTTATTAAGAATAGTCGCTTTGACTTGTTTCTAGCTATTATTTTTATAATTACTATTAAAAACAGTCTTGATCACGATTTATTTAACAAGGTGACCGGTTTCGACCACTACTGTGGTCATCTTCAGACCAATGAGTAGGAACCTCTTTCTGTTTTTATTTTTATAACTCATTGAAATGAACTGATGGTTTCCCTAAACTGTTTCCGGAAAATGTGAGGTGGGTCCTTGAATAAAACACCAGAGACAGAGCAGTAGCTCAGTTGAGCAACTGCAAGAAAAGGAACGTGGCCGTGAACTTGTTCTGATGTATTTATTTAGTGGCTGTGTGCATCTGGACGATTCGTACATCGCTATTCATCAATTGGAGCTCACACCATGTCTGGATTGTCGAGAAGTGCTCACAGTCTAGCTCGAGTCCAGACGGCGAGTACGCACAACAGCACAATTCGCAGCGTCTGAAAAAGACGGTTAGTTGGTTAGATGTTCCATAGATCATTTGAACGATTCTTTTATCGAAATGATGTGGCACGAATCAGTTTACAGGATATGTGTACAAGATTAGTGCTAGCATTAATGAGCACTTTATTATTCTTAGTCCCGTCCATGGAACTACACATTATTTAATTGGCTACGTGTTTTTAAGTAGCAATTCTTCAATGGAATAGAAGGAGTTGCCCAGGAGAAATGCTTTTAAATTGGATTTAAAACCTGCTTCGCTACCCGCGAAACACTTTAAGTTATTGGACAAATGATCAAAAACTTTGCTGCTGCATATTGAACCCCACTCTGAGCCACTGACAGCTTTAACAGTGGCTAATAAAGGTTATTTTTCCCGCCTAGTGCTGTAGGTATGGACACCACTGCTCTTCTAAAATTGTGATGGATTATTTATGACGAACTTCATTAGCGGATATTTGTATCGTGACAGCTCAGTTAAAATGCCAAGCTTCTTGAACAGTTACCTACTTGACGTCCGTTGGTGAATACCACGTATTATACATCCTGCTCGCTTTTATGCAATCGATATTTTATGTGTCAGTAATGAGTTACCATAGAAAATTATTCGGTAGCACGTTACTGGGTAGGAATATGCAATATAAGTCAGGAGGTTGTCACGTTTGTTCAGTGGTTATGTAAGTAGGCTGTTTATGTTTTCTTATTGGCAACGTTACGTAGCGCTCTGTATGAAAATCACTGGCTGTGCTGTGTGCAGTCTGTGGCTAGTTTGCATTGTTGTCTGCCATTGTAGTGTGGGCAGCGGCAGCTGGATGTTAACAGCGTGTAGCGTTGCGCAGTTGGAGGTGAGCCGCCAGCAGTGGTGGATGTGCGGAGAGAGATGGCGGAGTTTTGAAATTTGTAAGACTGGATGTCATGAACTGCTATATATATTATGACTATTAGGTAAATACATTGTTTGTTCTCTATTAAAATCTTTCATTTGCTAACTATGCCTATCAGTAGTTAGTGCCTTCCATAATTTGAATCTTTTATTTAGCTGGCAGTAGTGGCGCTCGCTGTATTGCAGTAGTTCGAGTAACGAAGATTTTTGTGAGGTAAGTGATTTGTGAAAGGTATACGTTAATGTTAGTCAGGGCCATTCTTTTGTAGGGATTATTGAAAGTCACACTGCGTTGCGCTAAGAAATATTGTGTGAGTAATTTTTCAAAGGAGACGTTTCATATGTCGACCCTTAGCCGAGGATACCTCACTGGAATCTTCTGATTTTTTCTTGTAGTTTGTGTAATTAGTGTAGCTTTAGTTTATTGCTAGCGCGTAATTGTAGAGAGAATTTCCTTTGTAGTTGCAGTCTTCCATTGTTGCACAGTAAAACAGTTGTGGCACGCATGTAAATTTGCACCAAGTATTTCGCAGCTGCACTTGCAATTAACGAGATATCATTTTCAGTGCTATGTTAATGTGTTTTCTTATTGTGCTCTTCAAATTGTGCTTTTCTGTGTTGTCGTGTGAAATATTGTGACAATAATAGCGTGTGAAAAACCTAATACTAGGCTCCAAAGTAAACTGAGAAATGACAGTGAAGACGAAAGCAGTGTGTTAGCGCCACTGTGTAATGAATTAACTAATGTTCAAAGTAGTAATTTGGTAATTGTGCATAGGGAAATGGAGCGGGCGGCAAACAATGGTGTAGACAGTGAAACAATTAGTGAACAGGGAAGCATTATCGATCGATCGGTCGGCAACAGCCTGCCTCAGGAATCGGGAATGACAGGACACAATTTTGCAACTACTGCAGATTCAGGTTTTGGGTCCTCACCGTTTTCTCAAATAAGTCAAGACACATTTTCTGCTTGTCAAAATGTGAATGTTGCCGGTGCAACTTCACTGCCGAAAAGCACTGAGGAACATATTTCTGACACCAGTGCATTGTTATTACAGTTAATGCAACAAATGGGACAAAGGCTACAAAAGTTAGACACAATGGAACAAAATCTTCAAAAGTTAGACACAACGCTTGAACAAAATCAGAAACAAATGGGACAAAATCTTCAAAAGTTAGACACAATGGAACAAAATCTTCAAAGGTTAGACACCACACTTGAACAAACACGTGAAGATTTAACTACTGAGTTACATAAAATCGAATCGAAATGTCAAAAAGTCTGTAATGACGTAAAAACACAAATTTGTGAGCATTTCCAACTTATTTTTTCGCGTCATGAAAATGCATTACAGAATCACGAAGCAGCCATAAAGGAACTGCAAACTATAGTTCATGAAAATCACGACACCTTGCAAGCTAAAATTGACTCAGTTGCATCTACCGATTCGGTTACGCAACTTGCAAAAACTCAGGAAAACTTAAAGGACACAGTAGATACTCTGAAAATTGGTTCAGAAAGACACATGGAGGAAATTAGTTCATTATCAGAGAAAGTAGTTGAACTTTCGGATCAGCTAAATAATTTATCTACGAAGGTAGATGATAATCTGAATGACACAAAACCGGTAGTCTTTAATGACACAGACGAGTGCGAACAAATTAGGAAATTCAAACAAAATCAGAATCAAATTAATACGCAACACCAAAGAGAAATCCGGGAAGTACAAGATCAGTTGACACAGGTAATACAGGAATTACATATTTTAGAGGACACTCGTGCTCCAATACGGGAAGAGGGACATAGAAATACGGAACAGCCACAAAATAATAACTCAGGGCACTTCGGAAATTATGAAGAGACTTGGCAAGGTACACCGAATTTTGAGATGGAACCGCCGAAACGACGTAACAATGACCGACATGCGACTCGCCGACATGATGATTTTGACTATAAGCTGTTCATTACTACATGTAAATTCAAAACAGTTAAGAATTCTGGCAACGACATTCATCCACAAGCATGGCTCCATCAATTCTCTCATTGTTTTTCTCCCAACTGGTCATTAGAGCACAGATTAGAATTTGTGTGTGGCTATTTAGAGAATGAACCAGCTGTAAGAATGCGATCGGTCATTCACGATTGCCACAGTGAAGGAGAATTTTATCATGCCTTCCTCTCAGCATACTGGTCTCAAGCTACACAAGACTGAGTAAAACATAGCATCATAATGATGAAACATTTCGAACAATCTGAATTTTCCAGTCTTGTGAAATATTTCGAAGACATGTTGCACAAGAATCAGTACCTGTCAAACCCATACAGCCCCTCAGAACTCATCCGCATTTGCTTAATCAAATTGCCTGAACATTTACGACATATTATTTTGGCAGGACGTTGGAAAGACGACATTGAAGCTTTTCAGGGACTCTTACAAGAATTAGAAATTGACACTGACAATCGCGGAACGCGAAAACGGGAACACAACAATTACAGGTCACATCCGTCGCAATTCTGCGATGAAAGAAATAACAACTGGACACGAGAAGGCTATTCTCACAACACAAATCGTGACCAAAACAGACACCACCCATATGACAACCTTTGGTAGAGTAGTAATAATTACAGCGAACGATCACCTCTCCGCGGCGGTAGTGAATATAACAGATACAATCATAGAAACAGACAATATGGCAACCAGATCTATTATTATCACGGGAGACAGAATAACTTCAGACGCAACGGTCCACCGTGCAGTGATAATTCAGGGAGAAATTCTCCACCACTTAACCGACAAGAAAGAAACTACAGGAACTACCAACATGACGACAGACGATATAATCGTAACGACAGACTTGAATTGCATCAGAACTGGCGAGATTCAAACAGAGCAGGGCAGTCTCGACAAGGTGAATTTGTAGAAGTTAGGCCTCCTAATCCCAATAACGACGCGCGCCAACAAAAAGACAGACAATGACTCGCACCGCAGGCAGCCACGTGCGCCGGCTGGCTGGGAGAAAAATAACATAGCTAACCTTGAGCAAAATTCCAGTATTCTTTACCGACGTATACCACATGATAATTACGTTCAAGTTGAAACTCTGAGTACTGTGAAGAGTAAAGGTTTACACCATATTTCACATGTAAAACCGTTTATTGAAAGATAATCTGCTTTATAACTTAGTCTTTGACATAAAATTTTTCACTTCATGTTACTAGTATGCTTTGTCAGACTTAGAAACTGTTAACATGCAACAATGTTTTGAAGTTCACTATCCAGTCTAGAACCTAAGGAACATATTTAGACAGTATTTACGAGTGCATTGTTATAGTGAACAGATGACATAGTGTTATTGTGTGTGTACATTCTTTCTTGTTAGTTGCACGATTACGTAACGACTATAAGGCTGACATACTTAGAACATGTACGGGCACTGTTAATGAGATTTTCATGCAGCATTTTGGTTTACTTGAAAAGACATTCTTTTTTTGAAGTACTTTCTGTGGTATTAAAGATGACTTAGCATTTGGTTTCTTTGACAGCTACACAATTATATCACGATGCTAGTAATATGTGACACAATTTACATTGTTGCTTTTGTGCTGTATCTGATTTATATCTGCACAGTTTTTCTGTATTATTCTGGAAAGTAAAACATGTTTTAGTAGTAACTTTTGTGGTATAACTACAATGAGACAGCCTTTTTCGAACCATAACAATACGTTACATTATAGTACTTTCTTGATAATGGTAATGTACATAATAACTACGATATCTATATGCAAAGCATTTCACTTTCGTTTATGATGAAGTAAGTACATTGACTTCAGCAGAAGTTTGCTTACAGAGGACGATAACTACGACACTTCCACAGAATTATCTTACAGCAAGACACATATTTAGCGCTACAGGACACGTATTTGAGTGATTAATTTTGTACTTAAACCATTTATTTTTCAACATTTTTGAATTACAAAGAAAGTTTTCCATGATACATTTCATTCCATTGCTGTAATCTGTAACACCTGAGGGTATAATTACATTAATCCTCAGAGGGTACATGCTTACTTTGTGTACCATGTGTTTGGCAAGCACAAGGAGCCCTAGCTAATATGGTATTTGCTTATACAACTTTATACATCGGTACCATATTTCTCTAACACACAAATTACACAGCTATCTGATCATTTAACTGAGAGATATACATTTTTTTTACTACATCAGTGACACATGTTTACGCAATTACACAGTTGGGTAACTTCACATTTATAAAATTGTATTTTGTATGTACTTTGTGAACTGTTCATATTTTTTCAGAATGATTGTGATACTATGAGAGCTTTTAATGATGTATTTGGTATGGGAACATGATTTTTAAAGTACGTTTGAGGTGGATGACACTATTTAAATGAGCAGAGAATTTTTTTTAGGTTTTGAAATTATTGCAGAAAGCTACAACGTTTTTGAGATTTGACTGAGGTTTTATGATGTTATTATTACGACGACGGTGTGTATTATGTTGTTGAGGTATGTTTATTATCAATGAGATGATGCTATATGAGGAATCTGATTATGCTATGTATTTATTATGATGAAATATTGAAGACGTGTTGATGAATATGTATATGTGTAATAAGATAAGGAGAATGAGTAGTGGTTAGGGACTCTGACTTGTGAAAAAGGATGTTGGAAACCAAGAATCGTACTTTAAGAGTTATGAAATGTGTGTAAATGCGTGAATGTATCACAATGCTGGCGAAAATTTTTTGGACACTGTTATGTTTATAGGATTTTGTTTCTACAGATTTGGAACGCAAATATTTCGATCTGTGAAATCTTATTTCTATCAAACTGTCACTGTAGCGGAAACTGATGTCATAAATATTTCGGTAAGGAAGGTAGGTCACTGTAAGCACCCAGCCGCACGACAGTTGCCTGGAAAAAAAGCAATTAGTGTGTGCCTTTCAGAGGCACAGGTGGAGAAAAAACGAGGCCATTAACCTCGCTATTGACATTCCTTTGTAGAAAGCACCGCAAATACGACATGCTCACTACTTGGAAACATTGTTACATCTGCACAACTGATTAGGACAAGTGTCTATCTATGAGAATTGAGAGAATTTCTACTAACTTATGAAATGCCTCATGACTACTGAATGATTATTTTATGCTTTACTTTGTACATAGTTGCTTATTTCATTTGATATCTGGTTTCCAGTTGTCTTGCAGCATTGGTTTCATAAAATAAAATTAAATGCATTTGCTAATGTGAACACTTTCTGTCAACAGATCTATTAAATAATTACTTTATGATCCACATTCTTCGAAAAAGGAGCTCTAGGAATGGAAAGAACAATAAGAAGGGACTAATAACAGTAACTGCATATATAATTTTCTTTGCAAGTACTTAAATTTTTTGTAGAATTAGTTTTTGTGGTGCACCACATTAATTACATAGACATTAAGATTTGAATAGACATTTCCCTTATCTGCATTGTTGTCTTTAGTGTAATATTTTTTTCTGCTTGAGCTTTGTCATGTTTAGATATAAGTTAATGCATTTGCTGCTGCTGTTTGCCAGGAATAATGTTACTGAATTTGACTTTATATTACTCTGTTAAGCCAGTTTTACTACGGATTTATTTTTCTTGTTGCTGCACATTGGCTCATATTTGTTGTAATATTGCAATTGCTTTGCTAATTTCTATAATGCTGCTTGCTTTGCAAATCTGCATTTTTTGTCATTGCTGTTTGCATTAATTGTTATGTGCTGCTGCATTGCCTCGTCCCTTGGCGTATATATCTGAGCTCAGTAGATTTAAGTTAGCTTAAAATGGGGTAGGCTATATAAGAGAACGAGTTGTGATGAATTGGAAGAAATGCATTGAGAAGCTATAAGAATATGGTTTGGCCAAAAAAAGTATTTTGAAAGAGCATGTGAACAAAAAAGTAGGGTTTAGAGACAACAAGTTTAGGTAGGATTTTCTTGGAAATAAATGATGTAAGATAATGGAAAATAAATAATGAGGTAAGAAATATGTGAACATATAAATACAGAAAGCATGCTTGGATAGGATTTTTTTGGTGGAAACAAATGTTGAAATAAGATGAAAGATCTATGGAATGAAGTTTTGGGTTGGACTGCAGTACCAAATGTTACACTGAAAACGGACCCTGTCCTTTCCATTGTGTTATCCCCCCTTGTGTTTGTGTACTCTTGTATATTTGTGTTTTTCCAGTCTTTATGTGTTTAGCTAATAAGATTTATGTTCTAGAATTTTTCTAGTACTAAGCTACATTCACTATGATGAGGAATACTGTTATCCTCAAATATAATTTGCATTAATAATATGTTATTTTCTTCATACAGATGTTTAGACATTATTTATTCTGTTTTGTTTTAATGCTCATGTTGATGTTTCGAAAGTTATTCTGATTTTTTATGTATGAACTTACATCATAATTCCTGTAACACTGATGTATATGTAAATTTCTATTCTTTTGTAAAGCCTGTATTACTACAAATGTTATCTGTATTGTTATGTTCTTTAATGATGTATTTTGTACCTTTGTTATTGTATTCTCATGTTATAATATTGTAATTGACACCAGTTCATCAAATTAAGTAACTTGTAAGTTCCATTTCACTGCACACGTTTCTGTTGGTCATAGTATTTGGACAATATGTGAGAAGTAGGGACTGTTAGTGTTTGCACGTGTGTTAATAATTCAGCAAGGGACTGGATAACAGCATTGCTGGTTCTGAGGACAATTCCAAAAACTTTGTGAGTGCACAAGTGGTGGTTATGGACTTGATACATTATCTGCAAGACTCTTCAATGGTGATTGTGCACCTGCACACTCACAACAGATGGCAGCTGGCCATCTCTACAAGGACTACAGTGGGTCTGCATTTTTGATGACCCACCAATACCATTATTTCTACAAGGACTGCAGTGGGTCTGCACCTCTGGTGGCCCACCAATACCGTAATCTCTACCAGGACTACAGTGGGTCTGCTCTGTGATGACCTACCTACCAATATTCTTCAAAACGTCGAATGACTCTGCTGTGGGTTTGCTCTGTTGTGTCCCATTACCTGTAAGCATGTCAAGAGTCAGCACTGTCTTTCCGTTGGAAGGACAACACTACTTCTTCAAGACAGCATGGAAATCCACTACTTCCGTGTACATTGTCTTTTACTGCTCAGACTTTGAGAAAACAAACGGCAGTTTTACTGTGATGAATGATCAGGACTGTCTTTATGGACTGTGAGAAAATTTTAGCTTTTGACCAACATTGTATCAATAAGTGTGTGCATTTGATATCTTTGTTATTGTAATTATGAAAAATTTTATCAAATCATTATTGGCCACTGCCCAAAACAATTTGTAAAATATTTTGTGGGGAGCATGGGGGCATGTTTTCTTATTGGCAACGTTACGTAGCGCTCTGTATGAAAATCACTGGCTGTGCTGTGTGCAGTCTGTGGCTAGTTTGCATTGTTGTCTGCCATTGTAGTGTTGGGCAGCGGCAGCTGGATGTTAACAGCGCGTAGCGTTGCGCAGTTGGAGGTGAGCTGCCAGCAGTGGTGGATGTGGGGAGAGAGATGGCGGAGTTTTGAAATTTGTAAGACTGGATGTCATGAACTGCTATATATATTATGACTATTAGGTAAATACATTGTTTGTTCTCTATTAAAATCTTTCATTTGCTAATTATGCCTATCAGTAGTTAGTGCCTTCCATAGTTTGAATCTTTTATTTAGCTGGCAGTAGTGGCGCTCGCTGTATTGTAGTAGTTCGAGTAACGAAGATTTTTGTGAGGTAAGTGATTTGTGAAAGGTATAGGTTAATGTTAGTCAGGGCCATTCTTTTGTAGGGATTATTGAAAGTCAGATTGCGTTGCGCTAAAAAATATTGTGTGTCAGTAATTTTTCAAAGGGGACGTTTCAGTTAGCACACTGGACTCGCATTCGGGAGGACGATAGTCCAAAACCACGTCCGGCTATCCAGATTTAGGTTTTCCGCTAGTTCCCTAAATCGGTCCATGCAAATGTCAGGATGGTTGTTTTGAGAGGGGACAGTCGATTTCCTTTCCCATCCTTCCCTAATCCGAGCTCGTGCTCTGTTTCTAATGACCTCGATGTCGAGATGACTTTAAACCCAATCTTCTTTCTTCACATTTCTTTCCGGGGTTAGTAATTACACGGAGAGCAAAAGCAGTCGAACTTAATTGTTAGAGAAGCTCAGTAATACGCTTCTTCCAATTCAAGTTTTCATCAATATGTACATACAAGAATTTGGAGCATTCTAGCCTATTTACTGACTCATGCCCATTTGCTTTCTCAGTTGTTGGTACGACTGTATTTGCTGTACGGAACTGAAGTGTATGGCTGGGTCGGTCGTCGAAATATTGTGCGTAAGATGGAGACGACAACATGACAAGTACCCGGAAGCACGCGGGTGACCAGTCACGCCAAGGAAGCTATCACATAGTGCTCCATAGCTTTGTCTCGATATTGCCAGGACAGTGAATTTTAAGCCTTTTTTTATGAAATGAGTCTATTGTACGTCTTGTTGGAGTAGTTCCACTTACAAAAAGTAGAAGAAAGGAAAAAGCCATTTGGATTTTATTTCCTGAAGATAATATTAGATTTTATCTGATCGAAAGGTCATCTCGTGCAGACGGGACGACTGACGTCTCGCCAGCGTCAAGGTCATTTACTATTGTGGAGTGTGTTCACAGAAGACGCCAAGTTCACGGAAGGGAGCCTCGTCGGAAACTACTTGAATAGCCGGTAATCACAGCGTTTGTTGCGGGGCGAGGGGGCGGTACTTCTCCATTACGCGTCGTGGCCTGCGCTGAGTTGCGCAACGGCCGCTTGCAGCAAGTGTCAGCACGGGGTCACCTGCGGTGATCTCGCCGTGCAGGCGTCGCGGCAGGGCGGAGCAGACGAGCTGCGGCGTCAGGTGCCGCAGTTGGCTCAGGGCGCGTGCTAAGACCACTCTGCTGGACGGCTCCTGTTGCGTGCTGAATTCTGCTATGACGGATCAGGGTGATCTACATTTGATGTCGTAGTAACTGTTTTCGCGCTGTCGCAGTAGGAAATCGGCACCCGTTAAGTGCCTCAAATATTTTGGAGCACTCAGTGCTCTTCGTTGCAAATAGGCTAGACAAGTAACATACCAATCTGCTAGGAAGGACTTATACTGGTTTTGGGTACAAAGAAGGCAGAAATACTTCAATTCTTCCTTCATCGTCACGAATAGCAGGTTAGTTTTTAGGTGAACTGACTTCCCACGCAAGTGATGCACTAGCTCGCTCCACAGGGAGAAGAATTTAAGATCACGGCGTTAAAAAAAAAAAAAAAAAAAGAAAGAAAGAAAAGGCTCTGAGCACTATGGGACTTAACTTCTGAGTTCATCAGTCTCCTAGAACTTAGAACTACTTAAACCTAACTAACCTAAGGACATCACACACATCCATGCCCGAGGCAGGATTCGAAGCTGCGACCGCAGCGGTAGCGCGGTTCCAGACAGTAGCGCCTAGAACCGCTCGGCCACCCCGGCCGGCGGCGTTGGACAGATCCTGGCTAAGAGAAGTCTACTAGTATCAAACATAGGCCTTTGTTCGAGGAAGAAATTTCTGAGAATGTGCGTCTGGAGAACAGTATTGTATGGTAGTGAAACGTGGACAGTGGGAAGATTGTAAAGAAGAGAATCGAAGCATTTTAGATGTAGTGCTACAGAATTTTGTTGAAAATTAGGTGGACGCGTATGGTAAGGATTCAGGAGTTCTTGCAGACACGGCGAGGAAAGTAAGTGTGGAAAACATTGACAGAAAGAAGAGGCAGGATGATAGAACTTCCGTTAAAACATCAGGGATAACTGTAGAGGCCAGGGGAGCTGTAGAGGCCAAAAACTGTAGAGGAAGGCAGAGACTGGAATATGTCCAGCAAATAATCGACGATGTAGGCTGCAACTGCTACTCTGGGATGAAAAGGTTGGCGCAGGAAAGGAATTCGTTGCGGGCTCTATCAAACCACTCACAAGAGTATGACTCAAAAATAAATAAATAAATAAATTTTTTAAAAAATCAGGTCACCACAATAAATTAGACAAATTTTCTTCGAACTATACTCCTTACGCTGTGGAGATCATTTGTACAATGATAATGCACAAATGCTCCGATTCGGGACTGTTGTCACAATGAAGTATTCTAATGGCTAATACGTTCCATAAATTTCCTCTTAGTTTTACGATCCATCAACTAAGCTAATTTCCAAGAATGATTGCCTATCGAAGTCGAATGTGCGACCCTAAAACGATCAATTATTGGTGATCGTCATTTTTATCTGTTTTCCGTCGTACCCTTAGTTGCTCTAAGTTAAATACTTCCGCGAATTAATGGAAAAAAGGGAATTGTTCCCGTAGCGTACACATCACATGGACCTTCACCTGACAACACCGACGACGAATAAGGTAAGTCATCTCCTTTGTAATTGCGAGTATTTTTGTAACAGTCTTCTTTAGTCATTGCTGTAGTGACCACCTTAAACATACTCATAACGCCCGCCACCAGAGTCGCGTGATCGATTTAGGATCGCACGTTCGATATATGTCGTTTGGACCCAGCGACTTCGATAGACAATCATTCTAGAAAATTACCAAAACTAATGTCAAAACATAAACTGGGAAATTTTCGTATCGCCACAGCACAGATAAATGCTATCGGGTAGTTAGGCCCGTGCTCAGTGGCAAAACTAAAGTAGTTTTGAATCTTTCGGGCAAATACACGTATTTCAGGGTATAGCGCTTGTAGTACACAGGGAGGCAGCAGAAAGCTGATTGACAATCTAACGTGCAGGAGAAACTCTTATAACTGCATGATATTGTGTTAACGCAAATCCAGCAAACAGAATTGAACGACGCACTTACAAATTTATGAAGCGCCAGAAAATAGAGAGAAGAGTTTGTTTTCATTGACTTACTTATTTCTCGCTTCCCACGCCCGGGTTCCCGGGTTCGATTCTCGGCGGGGTCAGGGATTTTCTCTGCCTCGTGATGGCTGGGTGTTGTGTGCTGTCCTTAGGTTAGTTAGGTTTAAGGAGTTCTAAGTTCTAGGGGACTGATGACCATAGATGTTAAGTCCCATAGTGCTCAGAGCCATTTGAACCATTTTGACTTACTTATTGTCTGCAGATCGCCGAGGCAACCGTGCCTTGTTGGTCGAAATTCTGCAGTACTTTCGTCACGTAAGTTCTTTGGATTCTAACAGGAAACCTAGCTTAATGCATAACGCTTCTCGTGTAGCGTTTGCCACTGGAGTTGAGAGAGCATTTCCGTGACCCCTGCCGCGGCTGCTAAACGAACCTGCGACGAAACACGCTCGTCTTTTTTGCACCTTCTCTATTGCCTGGCAACGGTCCCACTGTGACGACAAATATTCAAGTAACAGTCGAACGACAGTTTTGACAGCTACTTCCTTCGTTGGTGGACTTAAAATTAATCTCAGCCTGGCGTTTGCATGTGTTCGTTACAGTTCATGTCGTTCTGTGCGCATATTTCCAGATACTTAATGCTACCAGTTGCTAAGCAACCTCGTAATCATACAATAACGGGAACATCCACCTATTTGTGCGAATATGATACCTTTAACGGCCAACTGGAAATTCTGCACCAGGCATCGATGTTCTGCGGGTATGAGGCGAACGAAGGCTGCTAGTGTCTCAAATTAAGTTTTCGAGAGTGGAATGGTAGAGAAATAACTTGAAATTGCCAGAATGAATGTTTCAGTCTGCAGTGAAATGCGCACTGATGTAGAATCTCCTGGCAGATTAAAACTGTGTGCCGGACGGAGACTCGAACTTGAAGCCTTTGCCTTTCGCCGGCAAAACTAATGAGCTACCCAAGCACGACTCAATGCCCCTACTCACAGCTTTGTGTATTGCGTGTTGAGTAAGGGACCTAGAAACGGCGGAGAGGCTTTGTCCCGCCGTAGCACTCAGTGGTTCACAACCCCACAACCGGACACAGCAGTCTATTCACGTCACCGCCGCCCCACACCGAAAACCGAGGGTTATTGTGCGGTTCGGCCACCAGTGGACCACCCTACCCCCCTCCGCCCCCACTCCCGCCCGGGAACGTCTCATACACTCAATGTTTGCGTGGTAGACTAATTATGGTATTATGGTGTACGTGTACGTGGAGACAGTTTGTGCGCAACAATCGCCACACGCAGTGTAACTGAGGAGGAATAGAGGGTACAAGCCGGCATTCGCCTAGCCACATGGAACACCGCCATAAAAATCAACCACAGGCTGGCCGGCTCAGCTCGCCACTAATCCGCCGGGCGGATTCGTGCTGGGGACCGGTACGCCTTCCCGCTCGGGAAGCAGCGTGTTAGAGCGCACGGCTAGCCAGGCGGGCTACTCACAGCTTTACTTCCAACAGTACCTCAAGATAGGAGATGGTGCTAGTGGATTTACCGTTGTGGAGACGGGTCGTGAGTCGTGAGTCGTGTTCGGGTAGCTCAGTGCGTGAGCACTTGCCCGCGAAAGGCAAAGGACTCGAGTTCCAGTGTCGGTCCGGCACACAGTTGTAATCTACCAAGAGGTTCGCTGAACCTTCTGGCAGAAACTAAATTGTGAAATGCAGAGTAATCTTGTGCATGTGAATGTAAATTTTAAAGAAGCGAACTCCACAGCTACGTTTGGAGTAGGCCGGCTCCGTCTCTCCCTACAGCTCGCTCGGACTTGTTTGCGGGCAGGACAAGGGCAGGGAGGCGTGACGGCCGGCGACAGCGGTGGCGCTGGGCCGCTCTGATTGAGGCCTTCCAGCTGACACGGCGACTGACGGCACCGCCGCGCGATGCGACGTGGGGGCTGCAAGAAACGGCCGCGCCCGCGCTGGCTGACACACCGGCCACTCCGCAGCGCAGCGCCGCATGCATTTATTCATGGCGCCAGTCGCTGGTGCTGGCGCTCGTGGGCGGAATCGCCGCGGCGCGGTGTGGCGCTGCTACCCGTGCTGCGCTCCCGTAACGGCGCGCCTGGCTTCTGCACGCACCACACGGACAAAATGAGATCGCCACAGCACACGTATTTGTCAGTCGAGATTTCTTTATTTCATCAGCATTTCATTGACTCTAGCGCTGTAAGACTTCGAAGAGTTACCATCTATAGCTGATGGTTAAAGCCTCTTTCCTTCAAATGGTTCAAATGGCTCTGAGCACTATGGGAGTTAACATCTGAGGTCATCAGTCTCCTTGAACTTAGAACTACTTACACCTAACGAAACTAAGGACATCACACACATCCATGCCCGAGGCGGGATTCTAAAAAATGGCTCTGAGCACTATGGGACTTAACACCTGAAGTCATCAGTCCCATAGAACTTAGAACTAATTAAACCTAACTAACCTAAGGACAGCACACACATCCATGCCCGAGGCAGGATTCGAACCTGCGACCGTAGCGGTCACGCGGTTCCAGACTGAAGCGCCTAGAACCGCACGGCCACCACGGCCGGCGCAGGATTCTAACCTGCGGCCGTAGCGGTCGCACGGTTCCAGACTGAAGCGCCTAGAACCACTCGGCCACACCGCCTCTTTCCTTCCTAGAGTTTACAGCGTCATTTATGGGCTATACCGTTTTCGTGATTTGCCAGGTTTATTTTATTTCATATTCGTGGTCTGGTTCTCTTCTTGTCACATTGTCGCCAGTTAACCTAATAGAGGGAAGTCATTTGTTTGTAAATCGTGTAAAACTTCTTTCGTCATCGTATTTTTAGTGTCTGTGTCTCACATTTCCTGTGAAGCCGACAGAGGATCCGCCCAACATTTGTCGAAACGAACGTGGAAACAGCACAGTGTTCTTTATGACGCATATACTGCCGGAAAAAAAGTTAGTACACCTGGACAGTCGCACATATAATGATAACGGTTTCAATGACGTCCGTGAACAAATAATGTAGTAGCATAGTTACCAGGCCGGCCGCGGTGGCCGAGCGGTTCTAGGCGCTTCAGTCCGGAACCACGCTGCTGCTACGGTCGCAGGTTCTAATCTTGTCTTGTCTTGTCTTGTGTGATGTCCTTAGGTTAGTTAGGTTTAAGTAGTTCTAAGTCTAGAGGACTGATGAACCATTTTGAACCGTAGCTGCCAAACGTCATCTGTACCTACCCTTTAGTGGGGAATCCTCACTATTGGAGGGCTCAGTGTGGTGCAGATATGTGAACAAGCACGCAACCCTGCCAGGGAGACACAATCGTGCTCGGAGAGTTTGAAAAGACTTGCGAGTGGCAGGATGGTGCTTTGGGAAAATTACCACACAAATTGTACTAGCTGCCTCAGTTGTACAACGATACTGATATTGGTGGTCACGTGAACATTCTCACACCCGTAGACGAGGTTCTGGACGTCCACGCAACGCAGACGCCCACAAGAGTCCTACAGCTACCACAGCACAGATAAACGGGCTTGTGAGCCCGCGAACTATTTATTAGCAGTCTTCCATTCACGCCACAGCATCGACTAACACGGTTCGACTGATGTCGTCAGAGGATCACTTGGAAGATGGAGTGGCGCGCCGTGGCCTGTAGCGATGAAAGTGGATTCTGCCTGCACGCAAGTGACGGTCGTCTACGTGTACGACATAGTCGTGGTGAAAGCCGTCTTGCAGAGCGCATTCGTCCAAGACACACTGGACGCACCCCAGACCTTATGGTTTCGAGTGCGATTAGCTTCAACTCTCGTTCGAGTTCGGTGTTTCTGGAGGGGACTCTAACGAGCGCTCGGTGCGTGCAGAATGTTGTTAGCGCGTTCTTTTGCCGTTCTAGCAACAGGAATTTGAGGTGGTGTTCCAACAGGATAACGCTCGCCCACACCACCCTGAAACTTAACGCGCTCTATAAGACGTGGAGAACTTCCCCTTGGCCAGCACGACCTCCAGATTTGTCTCAAACCGAGCACATGTGATTTGTGATGGGACGAGAAGTGATTCGCGCTGTTCGCCAACCAGCAACTCTTACAGAACTTACATCTTACATCTGTACGATCAACTGGATGCCACAGTCAGCACCAGCATTCTCGTCCGTAGAGGATACACCACGTACTAATATGGATGTTTCAGCACGGGTCGGCCGGCCGGAGTGGCCGCCACGGTCGCAGGTTCGAATCCTGCCTTGGGCATGGATGTGTGTGATGTCCTTAGGTTAGTTAGGTTTAAGTAGTTCTAAGTTCTAGGGGACTGGTGACCACAGCAGTTAAGTCCCATAGTGCTCAGAGCCATTTGAACCATTTCAGCACGGGTCGATACCTGCCACCTCAGAACCGCTTGTGCTATCGATCTGTAAATGTAAATCATTTCATGTACTCCATATGCACTGTTGCAACAATACATCTTGAGTGAATTAGAAACCTCTAAATGATGATGACAATGTCGCATAGCCACGCGGGATTAGCCGAGCGGTCTGAGGCGCTGCAGTCATGGACTGTGCGGCTGGTCGCGGCGGAGGTTCGAGTTCTCCCTCAGGCATGGGTGTGTGTCTTTGTCCTTAGGATAATTTAGGTTACGTAGTGTGTAAGCTTAGCGACTGATGACCTTAGCAGTTAAGTCCCATAAGATTTCACACACATTTGAACATTTTTGATGTCTCATACTCCTTCACAGAGCGTAGGGGAACGATGCGGGAGACCCGCACCGCTCTACTAGGCAAGGTCCTAGCGGATGTGGTTTGCCATTGCCTTCCTCCGACCGTAATGGGGATGAATGACGATGATGATGAAGACGACATAGCAACACCCAGTCATCTCGAGGCAGGTGATAATCCCTGACCCCGCCGGGAATCGATCCCGGGACCCTCTGTTCAGGAAACGAGAACGCTACCGCGAGACCACAAGAGACGGACAAATCTCTAAATGGGTGTAATAATCTTTTTCCGGCAGAAGAGGCAAGATCCTACGAAGAACTGCGAGCTTCGTCATGGGGTCGTTTAGACGCCACGAGAGTGCTACAGAAATGTTTGACACGCGCCACTGGTAGACGCTAAAAGAGAGGCGTTGCGCATCACGGGATGGTTTGGTACTGCAAGTCCGAAAGAGAAAGTGGCGGGAAGTAGCCAGACAACCCATTACTTCCTCCCGCAAACGCCTCGCGAGATGACCACAGCGAGAAAATTCGAAAGCTTTGAGCTAATACGGCGGTCCACTGACAATCATTCTTCCCACTCGCTATTCGCGAAGAGAAAACGGAAGGGGCTATCAGATAGTGATACCAGAAATATCCTACGCTACACACCGTCAAGTGACTTCCGGATGTAGATGAAGATGTAGATGTATTTTTATCATAAAATAACTGATAGAGAATTGAATGTAATTCAGAGACGCATATATCGTTTGTAGATAATGATAAAGTTTTTGAGAAATAGACACCTATTACCGGACCCTACTGAAAAAGAGGCTTTTCAACGCGTATAATTACCACTGTAGAAACACTTTAACAAAGAGACAAAAATTTTAGTCGAAGATGGAGGTAAATTGTCTAAACACTTAACGACCTAAAAAGTTAGACAAGGATGTGGCCTGTGTCGACCGATCTACAGCAACTACGTAGATGACCTATTCCGGTCTTGGAAACAAAGTAACGCTTACAGCATAGAGGTCAAAATGGAGAAATGTTTCAAATAACGTTCGCAAATGATAAATAATAATTCAAAAAATTGAAGACAGCCTTCAACGAGCCTTTTACAGCCATAACTTGTTGGCTTCTAAATATAACATGAACATCTCCACCAATAAAACAAAGATTATGAGATTCGAGGGGAAATCGCCTGTAAGATCTAAAATTGCAATAAATAAAGTAATTCTAGAACAGGTAACCCACTTTCAGTATCTCAGCTGTGGGACAGACGGTAATTTCGACAATAACATTCATAACAAGATCCTAAAATTTAACATAACCTGTGGAGTAATTAGCAACACATTGGAAGAAATCCGCGAAACAGTTTACGCAATTACGCAAACTCATGACAGTGTCTACTACGCTCTGTGGATCTGAAACCTGAGTTGGCAGGCAAAATGATATGAGCAGAATCCAGGCCGCTGAAGTAGGATTCCTCTAACCTGCTCTTACAGCTCGAAGTGTAATGCGACAACTTGCGCGAAAAGCCAGTAAACCAGCCGCGGATGGGAGGACCACTGGTCTGTTACACCGAGCAGCCTGAGAGTTGCTTCTAGACAATTTTCCACTACAGTTTAGGCAAATTATGTGCTGGTTCCTAATTTTTTGCCTCGCACAATACGATACACAGACAATTCAAATACGACAACACACAGAACGAAGTTTACGCGATTCAGACACAGATGGCGCGTACGCTAGGTTAACTGGTGACTGTGGCGGCAGGAAGAATATCTGGCCAAAAACTTAAAATAAAGTAAATCTGCCAAATCACAAATAAATAAATAAACACTAGGTGGTATAGTTTATGATTATTGCCAACAGATTTGTTTGTTTCCTAGCTAAATTTTTTATCTATACATATTATAATGTTAATGTATGTATGTACAAATGTTCCACATTTCTTCCTAAACCACTGGATCGATTGAAACCAAATTTGGTATACGTGTTACTTACTGTCAAACAGGTGAGGATGGAGAAGAAATGTAGCACAGGGAGCGCGAATACCCAGACTTCACTCATCCAGTACTTGAGAACGACAGCACTTGGGGACTTGCAAACACTTTAAAGATAATTTCAAACCTTTACGAAACATTTTCTCGGGGACAGGCCCATATAATGATGAAACGAAAAAAGTTTATCGCTTAATACATTTTCACTGTTCATGCAGTAAAACTGCCGCATCAAGAGTGACGTGTTAATTTATTACTTCTTTACTACTAACTATATTCGCAACACACCTTGCAGGTAGTACTCACATGTACACTGAATATACATGCAAAATCAAATCGTTATACAATACATGCGTCAGAAAGTAAGGCGTCATAAACACTGAGATGCGTGAAAGCGAAACTGCGGGAAGAAATTCGCTAGAAATAGAGGTGAGATAAAAAAATATGTGTTCAAATGGCTCTGAGCACTATGGGACTTAACTTCTGAGGTCATCAGTCCCCTAAAACTTAGAACTACTTAAACCTAACTAACCTAAGGACATCACACACTCCCATGCCCGAGGCAGGATTCGAACCTGCGACCGTAGCGGTCGCGCGGATCCAGACTGTAGCGCCTAGAACCGCTCGGCCACCTCGGCCGGCAAAAAAATGTGTGAAATATACTGCATACAACGCGCATTTTCAGGTTAAACCACAGGTAAAAGACTCCTCTTAAACCTCTGGCTCAATTTCAACGAAACTCGGTACGCATATTACTTACTGTCGGGAAAGAAATACTGTGGGAATGAGTACCAGAAACCCCGCTGTTGCGGCGGAGGGAGGGACAGGAGTGATAACGTGGAGAGAGAAAGGGGAGAGGAAGAGGTGGATAGACAGAGAGGGGGGGGGGAGGAGGAGACGGATACAGATAGGGGGAGGAAGGAACGGACAGACAGAAGGCCAAGGGGAAATGGACTGAGAAAGGAAAGAGGAAGAGATGGAGAGCGGTGGGGGAGGAAGATATGGACAGAGAGGTTAGGAGAGATTGGTGGGAAGCAGATGGAAAGAGAGACAGAGAGAGGGGGGGGGGATAGCAAATGGACAGAGAGGGTGGCAGGAGGAGATGGACAGAGATTGGGGGGTTGAGGAGGTCGACATAAAGGAGAAGGAGCTGGATAGAGAGGGCAGTAGAGGAGACGGACAGAGAGAGAGAGAGAGAGAGAGAGAGAGAGAGAGAGAGAGAGACGAAGGACCAATAGAACTGGAATACATACATAGCTGGGCATCGCCTGGTACTCAGCTAGTTTTCAATAAACGTCCTCAAGACCAAGATTTACACCAACAAACACATACTTTATTTTACTTATTTTTTCTTCATATTTCCCTAGACGTAGCCCAAGAGAAAGAAAGTGAATAAAATAGTCCATTTGAACTGACTACTTTGACCCATCTCCTTGTTGTCAAGTGGGCGATAACACACAACATTTTCCCAGGAATTCTTTCACCAGTGGTAGAATCTCGTGAGAGCTGATTTCACACCTATGTTGGCAGACACCCGCATTGTGAAACCTTCCGGGAAGTATTTGGGTAACGGTCGCTGTGCGCCTCAGCGCCCGGCCGAGACAGTTGCGCTGCAGGCCGCAGTAAGTGGTGCCGACATTTGGCTGGAGGTGAGTACCCCCTGGTCCTGCAGCCACGCCGCCGGACTGCCTGTCTCGCTAACAGCTTTAACGGCGCCCGCACGGAGAAAGGCGTAATTACCCGCGCCGGGAAGCACCGCCAATTACGTAAAAAGTGGGCCGCGCTGCCAAATAGCCCCCTGTCTGCGGCGGCTTTCGGTGGCCCGTTGATTGTGACGCTTGCCCGTTTAAGTCAGTGCCGGGCCTGAGGGCAAGGCGTGATTCCTTGATTGGACTGGAGTCTTGCGTCGTGTGAGCTTGGAACTTCAACATATTTCAACAAAACTTAATGAATTTTTCTCAACTCACCAATACTGTACACTTTCACTTCCAAACTACGTCCGAGCAGGCCTCGGACGGTCCAAAGGTACCGACTGACCACTGTGTCGTCCTCAGCCGATAGGTGTCTCTGGATGCGGATATGGAGGGGCTTGCGACTAGCTTGCCACTCTCCCGGCCGTTATCAGCTTTCGTGACCGTAGCTGATACTTTTCAATCAAATAGCTCCTCAATTGGCCTTAACAGGGCTGAGTGCATCCCGCTTGTCAACAGCGCTCGGCAGACCCGGGGGGTTACCCATCCAACTGCTAGCCTAGCCCGACAGTGCTTAACTTCCATGATCTGACGGGAACCGGTTTTAGCACTGCAGCAAGGCCGCTGGCCCTTCCATTTATTACGGGAAATAGTAACTCTCGCCCAGTGACATCGATATTTGTACAGGGTGACAATTATTGAACTATACGAAAAAAACGTAACTTAGTTACTACGGCGTGAACACACTGTATTCAATATGTAAACGTCACTACAGTTTTTCGGATTTAGTTCATGATATGTTCGATATGCTTGTCATCATTGGCGATGATGTGGTGCACACGAATAGCGAAATTCTGCATGACCCGCTGAAGTGTCGGAACATCGATGTTGTCGATGATCTGAATGCTGTCCTCAGCTCAGTAATGGAAAAATGCCGTGTGGCGAGGGCCTCCCGTCGGGTAGCCCGTTCGCCTCGTGCAAGTCTTTCGAGTTGACGCCACTTCGGCGACTTGCGTGTCGATGGGGATGAAATGAGGATGATAAGGACAATACAACACACAGTCCCTGAGCGGAGAAAATCTCCGACCCAGCCGGGAATCGAACGCAGGCCGTTAGGTATGACATTCCGTCGCGCTGACTACTCAGCAACCAGGGGCGGGCAGCTCAGTAATGATTTTGGGATTATTGCTGTACACATTGTCCTTAATATAGCCCTACAAAAAGGAGTCGCATTTCTTTAGATTCAGAGAATATGGCGACCAATCGAGGTCTGTGTCAGTGGCCTCTGGGTACCCCAGAGCCAGAATGCGGTCCCCAAAGTGCTCCTACAGGACATAAAACACTCTCCTGCTTCGATGGTTGAGCTCCGTCTTGCAGGAACTACATCTTGTCGAAATGAGGGTCACTTTGTATAGTGGGGATGAAATCATCTTCCAAAACCTTCACATACCGTTTGGTAGTGACAGTGCCATCAAGGAATATCGCACCGATTATTCCATTATTGGACATTGCACACCACACAGTCACCCGCTGAGACTTCTCGATCGCGAAATGCGGATTCTGAGTCCCCCAGATGAGCCAATTTCGCTTATTGACTATCCCATTCGAATGGAAGTGGGCTTCGTCGCTAAACCAAACCATACTAATTCCCATCATGTCCCGAGGCCAACTGTGAAATTTGAATGTCCTAACGCAAACTGTTCAGAATTTTTGACGATTTATTTCATATAGTTCAATAATTGTCACCCTGAAATTAGATAACGGGAAGTGTGCTTTCTGAGCGATATGAAGGAAGAAACATGTGTCGTCGACACAGTGGATACTGAATCCTGTGACTACCACGGGCAACGCTAGCAACACTAGTTCAAAGCCTACTTTATACAGTTCCGGGGTTTGGACTTGCACTGTAGTATTTAAGAGACTTTATGAATTTTTACACTATCCACTATAGTCTTACAGCAATGCGGCAAATTTAGAATCGACAGAAATCCAAGGATACATTGAAATGTAAACTGCTGGATTTACGACAACTACACACTGACATTCCACCCGAAGTGCTAACAACTAAGTGACAATGATTTCAAACACTGTTCTTTGAATCACCATGTGTTGGGTTTTCAGCAAATCACAAAGTTTGGTCTAGGTCTGCTGGAAACGCTGACCGATCTGACAAAAGCCGTACACTTTTGATTAAAACTTCACATTTTGGGTGGCTAGAAACCTCTAGTAGTACATCAGTCAAATTTATTTCGTATTCTACTAAAGTGCTAAAGAAGTGCAGGTATTAAACCTACTTTTGCACACAATCTCGCGCGGCACGGCAGCGCCGAGCTCCTCTGGCAGTCCTTCGCACTCAAAGGTTTAATGAGTTGTGTGTTGCTGTTTCGAGGAGCTGACTGCAGAGTAATTGAGATCAGCGATATAACGTTACTTTTGGTACAGAAATTGTTTAAGCCTGTGTGCGTAATGTCTCATGCTCAAGCATGACTTTCCTTGTCAGTCTGGCGGCATGTAAGTGACCTTCTCAACCCTGGTGTTCTTACTCTATCGCTCGTTTCATGGAAGTCAGTCAGCGACAGTGTGCGTACCGTTTACCACAGAGGCGGTCTCGCACTCCGAAAGAAACCAAAATCGGGGAACTCTCCGGACAGCCTCACAGAAACTGGCATTCAGAAACGTTTCTAGCAGTTCATCGATCGCATGTCCAAGTGCGTGGAGTCAAATGATCATATGTCGCAGGCGACCACCACTAGCTAGACATATTCGGTAAGTACAAACTTCAGCAAGTTTCAGACGCGTTTCAGTTGCGCCTGAGGTTGTGCACAAAAATTCTGGCGGATCGCAAGAACACGACAGGAGTAAACTCCTCGTTCACTGCCTCTGAAACGACCGATTCGATTAAACATTCTGAGTGTAAGAATAGAGATAAGGCTCGAAAAATAGTCGCATGCCAAACTGTCGCAGCAAATAGTTCATTTGTGGTGCGGGCATTCTCATTTACTTTACGAAGAATTAGATTTTCTCATGTATGGGGCCTGGTGGCTAATGTTAAAACCCATGCTTGAAAACCGAGTCAGAATCCCGGTCGGGGCACTGAATACTTTACATCTCAATAGGAAGGAAGTAGTGGAGATTAGAATTTAACGTGCCGCCGTCATTAGAGACGGCACATCTCAATAATGGGAAGATTCACCAGAAACGACACGTGGTTCCGATTCCACGCTAAGCTGCTGGCGCCGGCCGGGGTGGCCAAGCGGTTAAAGGCGCTACAGTCGGGAACCGCGTGACCGCTACGGTCGCAGGTTCGAATCCTGCCTCGGGCGTGGATGTGTGTGATGTCCTTAGGTTAGTTATGTGTAAGTAGTTCTAAGTTCTAGGGGACTGATGACCTTAGAAGTTAAGTCCCATAGTGCTCAGAGCCATTTTCTTTTTAAGCTGCTGGCCCCATCTCCACGGTACGATTACTGAAGTACGAGGGTCACTCCAAAAGAAATGCACACTATTTCTGTAAAAATACAGTTTTCATTCTGCATGTGTGAAAGTTTTACAGTGTGTAGATACATCCTTCCTGCTTGTTTTCAAACTTAGCTCAACCTGTTCCCGTGAGTGGCACCGTCACAGCACGTCTTCAAAATGGCTGCTACACTTGACGTTCGTCAGAAGCAACGTGCTGTCAAAGAATTCCTGTGCTGTGAAAACGAGACAGTGGGAAACATCCACAAGAGGTTGAAAAAGCTGTATGGAGATGCTGATGTCGATCGCAGTACAGTTAGTCGGTGGGCAAGCAGGTTAAGTGATGAAAGCGGGCACGGCAATATTGAGGATTGTCCTCGCAGCAGCAGGCCTCGTACTGCACACACTCCAGACAATGCGCAGAGAGTTAACGAATTGGTGACTGCTAACAGACGCATCACAGTAAAAGAATTGTCACGCTACGTTGGGATAGGGGAAGGAAGTGCTTGCAGAATACTAAAAGTGTTGGTGGTAAAAAAGGTTTGTGCCACGTGGGTTCCCAGGATGTTGACAGTGGCTCACAAAGAAACAAGAAAAACGATATGCAGCGAACTTTTAGAACAGTACGAGAATGGTGGAGATGAAATTCTTGGAAGAATTGTGACAGGTGATGAAACATGGCTGCATCATTTTTCACCAGAGACGAAGAGGCAATCAATGGAGTGGCGTCATGCAAATTCACCCACGAAAAAAAAAAAAAAATCCAAAACCACACCTTCTGCTGGAAAAGTTGTGGCTACGGTGTTTTTAGATTCCGAAGGACTCTTGCTTGTGGACATCATGCCGAGTGGAACCACCATAAATTCTGATGCGTATGTGACGACACTGAAGAAACTTCATGCTCGACTGAGTCGTGTTCGACCACATCGGCAAAAGCAGGATGTTTTGCTGTTGCACGACAATGCACGGCCATATGTCAGTCAAAAAACCATGGAAGCGATACAAAACTCGGATGGACAACACTGAAACACCCACCTTACATCCCTGACCTGGCTCCGTGTGACTATCATCTCTTGGGGAAACTGAAAGACTCTTTGTGGAACACGGTTTGAAGATGAGGACTTCCTTGTGCACGCTGCCAAATAGTGGCTACAACAGGTTGGTCCAGAATTTTACCGTGCGGGTATACAGGCGCTGGTTCCAAGATGGAGTAAGGCAGTTGAGAGGGATGGAAATTATATGGAGAAATGAAAATATTGGTCCTAAAGGATGTATCTACATACTGTAAAACTTTCAAACATGTAGAATAAAAGATGGATTAAAAGAAAATAGTGTGCATTTCTTTTGGAGCAACCCTCGTAGGTTCGTAAGTCGGCGAAGCGGCGTCCGAATGAAAGCCTTGCACCAGTCCAGTCTTACATAGTGGGCCAGACACTGGACCGGAGAACGCACTACTTGCAGGGAGATGTATTAACGGTTGAACTCCACGCATGTCAGCCACCAGTGGAATAGGAAGGACGTAAAATAGGAAATGACGGACCTCTGTCGAAAAATAATATATTTGTGTGCGGAATACTGACGTAGATCGTAGTGGGCAACTTACATCGCAAACCAGTTGCATGGGGGCTTAATTAAATATTATAAGATTGAAAATGTTTTTTAGTTTTAGTATGTCCGTCTGTCCGATTACGTAAGTCTCGTAATCGGTTGGCCCTGACTAGTATTATTACGCTATCTGACTGCAACAAACAATGTAAGTAGATTTTCGTAAACACAATTAATTAATTAAGTCCCCAGCAACTAAAAAAAAACCAACAAAACCAATAAGCAAAAGAGTCACTGTTCTGTATGTGGGAGTGTGACTCAACGTCCACATCTGGCACGGTTCTTTTCCAACAAGACAAGAATTTTGATACCAATTATACTGACGTGACAAAAGAAATTTAGAAAAACTATAATTACGCAAGAAAACCAAAATTCACTCTAATACAAGAACACGAGCCAGATGCTTTGTTGACTGAACCTGTAGTGGCACATTATTTCAGATACACAACTAATAAAGGAACATTATAAATTTTACCTTCATATATATTGACGAAATGCACTCATTACAATAACATCTGCTATCTCTCCCATGAAATAACTGCATAAGACATGGAACTACACTCTTTACTACAACATCTTGCTCCAACTTCACAACAACCACGAGCTCTCGACAAAACTGTCCTCTACGATCTCTTCACAAGCACTGACTGCCACGAACTCTCAACAACCACTTCTACGAACTCTTAACACACACTGTGGAGGCGGCTTAATAGTACTCTTTGGCGCAATCTCTGGCGCAGTGGCACAGTGTAGCCACCTTTCATATGCCCCTCCTCCACAGGCCAGAATTTGATGGTATTTTTGCCAGCATTGGTGGTGAAAATACCACCAAATTCGTCCACAAAAATACAGACAAAAATAAAAGATAATATTAATACCTAAACATCACATAATTAGTTAAAATTTTGGCTTTGCACTGACCTTTCACTAACCTAACATATGAAATACAGTAAGCAATACAACTTCTTTTCATACATGTGGCTTTACATAATAGTTTACACAATATACAAAAAATCAGTTTATACAAATGTTCACATAAAATGCTTTCAATGATTAGTCAATACAACAAAAAGAACACCAACAGGTAACATCTTTTCAGTAGAAGCAGTCCATCAGTTGCACCCAGCAATGTTGAGCAGGTGCAGACAGCAACAAGTGACATTATTTCAGTAGAAGCAGTCCATCAGAGGCACCCAGCAATGTTGAGCAGGTGCAGACACCAACAAGTGACCATCATTTCAGTAGAAGCAGTCCATCAGTTGCACTCAGTAAGGTTTAGCAGGTACACCCAGCACAAGTCACATTAGTTCAGTAGAGGCAATCCATCAGAGGCACCCAGCAATGTTGAGCAGGTGCAGACACCAACAAGTGACCATCATTTCAGTAGAAACAGTCCATCAGTTGCACCCAGCAATGTTGAGTAGGTGCATACAGCAACAAGTGACTTCATTTCAGTGGAAACAGTTCATTAGTTGCACCCAGCAATGTTGATCAGGTGCACACAGCAACAGGGGACATCTTTTCAGTAGAAGCAGTCCATCAGTGGCACCCAGCAATGTTGAGCAGGTGCAGACAGCAACAAGTGACATTATTTCAGTAGAAGCAGTTCCATCTGTGGCACCCAGTAAAGTTCCAGAGGTACACACAGCAACAAGTCACATTAGTTCAGTAGAAGCAGTCCATCAGTGGCACCCAGCAATGTTGAGCAGGTGCAGACACCAACAAGTGACATCATTTCAGTAGAAGCAGTCCATCAGTTGCACCCAGCAAAGTTGAGCAGGTGCAGACACCAACAAGTGACATCATTTCAGTAAAAACAGTTCATTAGTTGCACCCCGCAATGTTGAGCAGGTGCAGACACCAACAAGTGACATCATTTCAGTAGAAGCAGTTCGATAAAAATTCACTAGCACTGATCACACTGTCCATCAGAGTTTATGAGCACAAATTAAACATGTCCTAATGTCACACATCATGTTGAAACGTGCAGGTAACAGTTCAGAATATTTATCTTCACTAATCAGACAGTTCAGGCATGAACAATAGTTGGAATACACATACAAATGCTTTTACAGTAACATACAAATCATAACAAACACACAAATGATGTCAGATAATTGTCCTATTAACTATTACAATACACAAATACCAATAAACCTATAATATTTATGGGTGTCAGTGCAAGCCACTACAAACAAATAAAATAATATTTAGGAGATAGGTGGTTAGGATTAGGAAAGGAAAACACACAACACACTCACTCATCTCTCATCCACATTAAGTACTACTGTGTAACTGAATAGTGTTAATTGTGTAAATGAAATTCTGTCTAAATCTGATGTTCATCATGTGTATCAAGTAGTACTGGCAGCAATGTATAACAGTTAATAATAGTTAGTCAACGTCATAGTCATCATGTCAAGACCAATGTTTGCCAAGCCAGATTAAAATGTACTGTTGCTGAACAACTGTCAGTGAGCCAAGATATGCAATTACTTCCTCTCTCCAAAAAAAAAGTATATACTGCTTAGTTATTTAACAAAGTGTGTGTATAGACTATCTTCCTTCTATTTTAATGTTCTAGTCTGCTATCTTCATCCTCCTTGTTCCATAAGACCAACCAAAAAAAAAAAAAAATATGCTCCTCACTTACTTTGCCTCTTATACACCAAAACTCCAATAATCATCTGCATCACATAATCTCAATACGTCACTAATACCTCTTCAATACGTCTTATCATCAATATCATTTACCTTACCTCTTGTCCACAAAAACTCCAATAATCAACAACTTAATATACTCTCAATACCTCAATAATACGTCGCTACATATAAACCTCAGCACCAATATCATTTCACTTCCATAACAACTCTTTCCTCTAGTCAGTCTCCTTGAACAAGTACAGATAAAATCCTAATGCAAACCTCATCATCTCATACAATCCGAAGACACATTGTCAACACACAACCTCTGTGTAATCCATCTGACCCAAATTTTCTACTCATTATAAATTATAAGATACATTTTGGTTCCTTGTCCATCATTAAATAAAAGAAATGCATACCTGACCTTTAACAGACTTAGTTCGAATAACTCTCAGTAATTAAGTACGATTACGGAGTGTGAATGATCATAATATTTCACAGTGTGTACACCACTTCAAGAATTACGGCAAACAGAAGCAAACATGTGGAGTATTTTTGTGTCAAGTGTCACTTCCTATTTCAATTGCTCACGAAAAATGCAGTGTAATAACTGTTAATGGTCTAAACCTAGTATTGGTATGTCATGTCGTTAGCTTCCTTCCTATTAGCATAAATTTATACAGCTTCCATAAAACCTCAACTCATGTGACTTCGATGACTTTCTTGTACTAATGTCGTTCGTCGAATGATAGCAGTTAATTTTTTTTTATCTTAAAAATATAAGGCACTGAGCGTAAGCAAAACATGCAATAGCGAGTAAATATACCAGTAGAGAACAGAATGTCAACAAGTGGATGCAGCACAATTCCTACAACGAGGCTCTGCCAAGCGAACAATCTATAGTTAATACAGTAGTGTGACCTAAACTCTATGTTCATACACAGTATATCAGCATTTCTATACACCAAATTAAAGAGCAGTTATGGCAACAAAACAGAAATGTGTAAATATGTAATCCATACGCATAGCAGTAAACATATATCTTACGTAATAAACAGGTCATTAGTATCATATCAGCATAAGCAATTAAATGTTCATATGTAATCTTAATAAGTAAACATGAAGGCGCAAGCAGATAAATGACGAAGTATAACTTACATACCTAATCACATCAGCACAATTAATCAGGTTACAATTATAATTTAAATAAATAAGCACAGCAGACACATAATAAAAAAATATGACATCAGTGAAAAAGCATAGCACTCAAGCGATGCATAATATACACAAGTTACAACCCAGTTCATTAATCAATAATTGTCAAAATCAGTAAATGTACACAAGCACGTCGCTTCACAAGTAAATTCATAGAACATGAAATTAGCACAAAGTATGAATCACGTAATCGCGAGCAGCAAATTACGTCTAAAGTACGTACCTAAGTGGAAATTTGTTACCTGAAAATAAACTCAATTAATAGTTACCTTTTTAGTTTATTAGTTTCTTCTTGGAAATTACATTCTTTCTGAAATTTTCTCGATAGCAAGTCGTCTTAACGTCGGACACGCACAGAATTTACCTGAAGTTCTTAAATATTTTATACAACCGTATCCTGCAAAATACTGAATGTTAATAACACAATTCAACAAGTCCTTATAGCTTTATACTGAATTTAATCGGAGAAATTAGACTGTGTGTTTGTTTACGGCTGTCAGTGCATTCGCACTGAGCGCTCGATCAGCTGTAGGCGTGTGACGTAGGAAGCAATTGTTTGCGGTCAACGACTGCCTTGTGCGGCGCGCAGACTTCACTGTTGCTTTGAGTATGTGCCGCCGCCAAAACACAGCGCGGTACTCTTGCATTCTCCGTGTTTACGTAAACTGTTGGTTTCTCACAAGTATGTCATTCCACAAAAATTTTTACGTTGGATATGTGATGTATTCCTTTAGAGCGTCGAGATTTAAGAGTTTCTACTTCAACAGTGTTATCATGAATAATTTTGCGAATTCTATATGGACCGTTATAAAGCAGAAAAATTTTGCGACACAAGCCTTTTCCTTTATGAGACAAACGATGAGACTTAATTAATACCTTTTGACCAACTGACAAGAATTTTGAACGACCAGGACGCTTAGCTGATTTCTCTCTTCTAGCAGCCGCAGACGCAATATTTCGTAGAGCCAGGTTGACAACTTCAGAATGCCGCAGTTTCCGTGAAGGCGGAAAAGGAACGATTTCAGATATGCGATTTGTTGGTACTTTATTTTTTAATATCAATAGAGGTGGTAAAGAAGTTGAGTCATTAGGAAGTTCATTCAGAATGTTTTGAAAAATATGAAGGTACTGATCCCAAGTTCTGTGATTCTGATGACAATAAAGACGGCACAATTTATTGATTTCCTTCATCCATCTCTCTGAAGCGTTAGATTGAGGGTGAAAAAGTGAAATGAAGATTGGTTTAATTTTACGACGGTGTAGAGTACGAAGCCAAATTTTAGAGCGAAACTGTGATCCATTATCTGATATAACCTTATCAACATGACCAACTTCTTTAAGAAAATGTTTGAGGAAAGCATTAGATACTGAACGAGCTGTTGCTTTGCGTAAAGGTGTAAAACACACATATTTTGATGTCAGTTCCACTGCTACGAAAATGTACGCAAAACCATTAGTAGAACGAACCACTGGACCGAACAAATCGACTGCAGCCATCTCCTTTAATTTCGCTGGAATGATGGGAAACAACGGTGCTCTGTGAGAAATCGTTGAAGGCTTAGCCATTTGACATAATTTACATTTGGCAAGAACAGATCGAATACGTTTTTCCATATTACTGAAATAGCAATTTTCTCGTAATTTATGATAGCATTTTCGGGGACCAAAGTGTGCATAACTGAAATGCGTATACCAAATCAATTTATTGACCCACTCATCAGGAATACAAACTAACCAAACGGAGTTGTCGACCGATTTTCGTTTAAAAAGAATGTCATTGCGAACTAAATAATGCTGTCTAATCGCCACGCTTTCCTTTCTCCTCCACTTCTCCTTAATATCCTTCCAGATTGGATCCTTATTTTGCTCCTTAGCGATGTCCTGGAGCGAAGACGAAATAAAGTTCTCAAACGCAACACCTTGAATATACATCAAACAATAATTGTTTTCCTTGTAGTCCTCTTCAGCATTTTGTTTCAAACCCATAGGTGCACGTGATAAAGCATCGGCAACAATATTAGAAGAACCCTGTATGTAAACAATACTAAAGTCAAATTCCTGGAGGTACAACGCCCATCGTGACAATCTGCCGTGAGTTAATTTTGTTGACATAAGAAATTCCAGAGCTCGATGATCGGTGTAAACCTTAGTATGTCTGCCAAACAAAAATGTGCGAAATTTTGTGAAAGCCCAAACAACAGCCAAAGCTTCAAGTTCCGTAATCGAATAATTCTTTTCGGATTTAGAGAGAACGCGACTTCCAAATGCAATAGTCTTCTGTACTACAACGCCGTTTTCTTCTATCTCTTGAAATAAATGTGCACCTAGGCCCTTGTATGATGAGTCCGTTGCCAAACAAAATTCTTTAGATAAATCTGGATGTGAAAGAAGTGGAGCAGCAACTAAAGCATCACGAAGCTGTTCAAATTCTGACTGAGCTTCCTCATCCCAACACCAATTAGATTTCTTTCCAGATAGTTCACATAAACGAGGTGTGGCCAAATCGTCCAATTTAACAAAGCGTCGCAGAAAATTACAGACACCAAGGAAACTACGAACATCACGTTTTGTAGTAGGAACAGCATAATTACGAATAGCGTCTAATTTCTCTGGATCAGGAAGAATACCTTCTGTAGAAATAATGTGACCGAGAAATTTCACCTGAGAACGACCAAATTCAGATTTTTCCAAGTTTACTGTAATGCCAACTTTTGCAAAGACACGTAATAATGAGTCCAAAATTTTGTTGTGTTCACTCCAAGAACGTTTAGCAATAAGAATATCGTCAACATATGAAGTAATATTGTCACGAAGATAAACAGGTAAAATTTCATTTAAGCTACGAATGAATGCTGCTGAAGATACAGTAAGTCCAAATGGTAATTTCCGAAATTGGTAACAGTTACCAAAAGCTAAAAAGGCAGTATATTTTCTACAGTCAGGGTGGAGTTCTATTTGCCAAAAACTTGCGCGCATATCAATCGTGGATAAAACTTTAATTCCATGGAAATGTTGAAGAAGTTCATCTAAATTTTGTGGGCGGTCAGTTTCAGGAATAATGATGTTATTTATCTGTCTGGAATCCAGAACCAAACGAATTGACCCATCCTTTTTAAGAACAACGTGTAATGGGCTAGTATAAGGACTGACTGCAGGCTCAATAATGCCCTGATCTAACATGTACTGAAGTTCATTCTTAACCTTGTCTCTGTAGGCCAAAGGAATAGCGTACGTTTTCCCGCGAAATGGTGTGTGTTCTTTTACTTTAAATAAATATTGTAAGCCGTGTATAGTTCCTGTGTGATGACTAAACACTGTAGCATGTGAAGTTAAAATGTGGTGCAGCTCTTCTCTTGCAACGTCATCTGGCACTTCAGCTTTCTTAACCTTCTCTTTAATTAATTCTTCGCTATTAATTATCTCATCCATCGCGTCTCTGTATCTATTGTCATTATCATGAATAAACACATTGTCGTCATAATGCTCAACGAAAACATCAGAAGTAAGAAACCTTAAACATTTTGTATCTGACTCAGATCTTGTTAAACACTCGAAAAATTTTAGACATTTCGGCATTCCAGCAACAGTCAAATTTACACTTCCTTCTTTAAAGTTCAAAATTGCCTTATGTGCGTTAAGAAACTCCATACCTAATATAATTTGTGTACTGAGTAATGGAACAATAATAAAATTAGCAGAAAATTCGTATCCTTGACAAACAAAATTTAAATTGGTCTGTTGTCTGACCTCCACACTTTTTCCAGAAATCGCACCTCGAATTGTAGTTCTAGAAATAGGTAACACAGGACAAGCAATAGTTCTTACACATATACGAAAAACTGATTCACTAATGACATTCCATGGGCTCCCAGAATCTAATACTGCAGTGAACTTATTCTTACCCACACATACTTCAATAACAGGATGTAAAAATGCGTCTACATTATTTTCCTTTTCATCTAACAAAATGTCTCTCATGTCTTCCAGGCGTACGTAGTGTAAAGTCGTAGTGTCATTACCTTCTGAACCGTCTATATTGCTGCCAGAAGCCGAAGCTGCAAGTCATTGTCGATTGTTTGCGTCACGTCTTTGAGTATTCGCGTCATTTCGCGGATCCATTTCTACTATTTGCACTTGTCTCTCTGAAGTTCTGTCACGTGGAGGATGCCAATTAGGTCCCTCCTGTCTGTTAGATGCAAATTCTGGGTTGTGTCTGTTATTAAAATTTCTATTTTCCTGTCTGTCTGCATAACTACTTCTTGTATAATTTCGACTGTCACTTCTGAAATTATTGTTGTATCTACTACCCTGGTTATTTCTGTAGTAAGAATTTCTATTACTGTATGAATAATTTCTGTCCTGATGATACCGATTACTGTTTCCGTATGATTGATCATTCCGGTACGAATAACCGCTATTGTCTGTGTAATTTCTGTTAGAACGTCTGTTATTGTCATAGGGCTGGTATCTATTGTCGTGTCTGTTACGTCTGTCATTCTCAAAATTACCCATATAACGCCCGTTCCGACCACTATCACTTTTCTCTGAAAATCTATTGTAATTACTGTTACTGAAAAAGTTACAAGAGGTCCCGTCGTCGTTGTCATACTCCAGTTCTTGCAACAAAGTCTTAAAAGTCTCAATGTCATCTTTACATCTTCCGGCCAAAGCAATTTGTCTTATGGATTGTGGCAGCTTAGTTAAACAAATGCGAATTAATTCAGTCGGGCTATAAGGGTTGGACAGGAACTGATTCTTTCGAATCATGTCTTCAAAGTACTCTGCCGGCGTGCGGAACTCAGACTGTTTGAAATTACGCTGCATAATAAGACTGTGTTTGACTCTGTCTTGGGTGTTTTCGGACCAATATGCCGATAGAAATGCATGATAAAAATCATTCAGATTATTACAATCTCTAATGAGTGCGCGCATCCGCGTCGCCGGTTCGTTTTCTAAATATCCACACATAAATTCCAGTTTGTGACTTAGTGGCCAATTTGGTGGAAGTGCGTACATAAATTGATCTAACCATGCACATGGATGTATGTCATTCTTAGAGTTGCGGAAGATCTTAAATTTCCGAACAGTCAAAAAGTGTTTATAGTCAAAGTTTTCGCCTCGTGGCGACAAAGACCTACCGCGTCTGTCCCAGTCCGAGTGTCGATTATTATAAAGTTCGCGCGCCTGGCGCTCTCTTGTTGCATCCCGTAAATGAAATAAATTACTTTCTTCATACCCCTCTGCTATCTGTGATTCTAAGTTCCTTCTGCCGTCTTTTCCTACGATTTCGCCTTCGATCTGCTTGACTTGCTTTCGTAATGCCTCAAATTCCCTTTTCACGCGTTCATTAAATTTTCCCTGATTTTCAACATGCTTATTTATGTTCTGGTATTCTTCGGTTTCTGCAAATGGCAATGGGGCTGTATCATCTGAATCTCTGTCCCCATGTAAACTAAGATTTGTCAATTTATCTGAAATTTCCTCAACTCTTTCCGATAAGTCACCTATTTTTTCTTTCTGTTTATTTACGTCTTCCGTAAGTGTCGCGACTCGGGTTTCAGTACTGACACATTTGGTAGTTAACTGTTCACACTGTTGCGTTAAGTTATTTATTCTGTCATTTGGTACGGATTCCTCGATTCTTTCAATTATTTCTTCCTTGTCTTGTGCACGTTGTAAATTTAACTCTGAAAATTTCTGTACTATCACGCGATCTCTTTCTTCCTGTTCTCTATCCTGTTCCCTTTGTCTAATTTCTACTGCAATTAATCTATTATTGTGAGAATTCAGAATCGGTTGTACTTCTTCCCTGATTTCTTTCTTTAATTCATCTTTCATATTTTTGAAACATGTCCCTATTCGTGAATCTATCCGTGTTTCCAAAGTTCCCATCTCTGTTTTAAATTCAGATCCTATCCGTGTTTCCATTGTTCCCATATCAGTTTTAATTTCAGATCCCAAAGTTCCCATCTCTGTTTTAATTGTTCCCATCTCTGTTTTAATTGTTCCCATCTCAGTTTTAATTGTTCCCATCTCTGTCTTCATTGTTCCCATCTGTGTTACCATAGTTCCCATTTGTGATCCCAGATTTAATATTGCACCCATCAACTGTTCCAAGGTAGCCGGTTCGCAATTCTTTCCGCGCCTAACATTTCCCGCACAACCAGTTTCCTCCGTCATAGCTGTAAAGCTATCTGTGTTCGATACAATTTCAGAATCTTCTATCGTTAATCTCGGATTCTGTGAATTTTCTGATTGAGAAAAATTTTGAAATGGTTCCGGACTATTTTCCCGACTTATTACATTGTTTTCCACTTCATTATCCATCATACTGTTTTCCTCTGTTGGCGAGTTCGCCATGTTAACAATTTCATTATTCTCACTATTCATCATTTTTGCCTTTTTCATTGATCGCGTAATCATTTACAAAATATACGAAAGATTCGTCACTGTACGAAAATCACACACAATGACCCCTTATCTCCAACAATACTATTCACACGCAATGTCTCCCTCAAACACGATCAATCGAACAATTGAAATAATTGCACAAGATTGTCAAACGCGTATACAAGGCAATAAAAATTAAATTTTGAAAAATGCCATTAGAAGAATGCCAATTACCAAATCTACACACTCAATACAGACTACAATCACTAAACTCAAAATTACTACAACAATACTACAGTCTACAATTTTCACAATCAGAAAAATTCCAAGGGACGATCCGAAGCAGCGGTCGCCACGTGCATGGGGGCTTAATTAAATATTATAAGATTGAAAATGTTTTTTAGTTTTAGTATGTCCGTCTGTCCGATTACGTAAGTCTCGTAATCGGTTGGCCCTGACTAGTATTATTACGCTATCTGACTGCAACAAACAATGTAAGTAGATTTTCGTAAACACAATTAATTAATTAAGTCCCCAGCAACTAAAAAAAAAACCAACAAAACCAATAAGCAAAAGAGTCACTGTTCTGTATGTGGGAGTGTGACTCAACGTCCACATCTGGCACGGTTCTTTTCCAACAAGACAAGAATTTTGATACCAATTATACTGACGTGACAAAAGAAATTTAGAAAAACTATAATTACGCAAGAAAACCAAAATTCACTCTAATACAAGAACACGAGCCAGATGCTTTGTTGACTGAACCTGTAGTGACACATTATTTCAGATACACAACTAATAAAGGAACATTATAAATTTTACCTTCATATATATTGACGAAATGCACTCATTACAATAACATCTGCTATCTCTCCCATGAAATAACTGCATAAGACATGGAACTACACTCTTTACTACAACATCTTGCTCCAACTTCACAACAACCACGAGCTCTCGACAAAACTGTCCTCTACGATCTCTTCACAAGCACTGACTGCCACGAACTCTCAACAACCACTTCTACGAACTCTTAACACACACTGTGGAGGCGGCTTAATAGTACTCTTTGGCGCAATCTCTGGCGCAGTGGCACAGTGTAGCCACCTTTCACAGTGTCTTCGCGTAATTTTTTTTTTTTTTTTTTTTTTTTTAGCAATTAGAGGTAGAGCGCAATCTGATTGAATTAGCAAACATGACCCATCAGTTTCCCGGTCTGTGACGAGTCTGATAGCAGAAATTAAGCTGGGCCACATTAGCGTCGCATACTGTTAGTCGGCCGCGTGAGCGGCCCCGTCGCTTTATCTGGGAGCGGCCGCCGCCGGCCACTGCTGCTGGCCGCCTGCCCGCAGTTCACGGGCGTTCGTTGGTCGCGCCGAGTCAAGGGTCGCGACCGCCACGCGCCAACCCTTCTGTCGCCCTGGCGTCCAGAGCTGCGGGCCCGGCCACTGCCTACCATCCCCTACCTAGTGCCACGATGTTACTATGGCTCAATCCGCGTCGCACTGCTCCTCTCTTATATCAGGCACTTTATTTATTTCTCTATTTATTGCAGACCTGTTATCTGACATTTTACACTGAAGCACCAAAGAAATTGGTATAGGCATGCCTATTCAAATACTGAGATATGTAAACAGGCACTACACGGTGCTGCGGTGGCAAAGCCTTTATAAGACAACAAGTGTCTGGCGCAGTAGTTAAATCGGTTACTGCTGCCACAGTGGCAAGTTATCAAGATTTAAGTGAGTTTGAACGTGGTGTTAAAGTCGGATCACGAGCAATGGGACACACCGTCTCTCTAAAGTAGCGATGAAGTGGGGGTTTGCCCGTACGACCATTTCAAGAGTGTACCGTGTATATCAGGAATCTGGTGGAACATCAGATCTCCGACATGGAGACGACCTCATGAATCAATGGACCCTGCGTGTCAGCAGGGGACTGGCCAAGCTGGTGGAGGCTCTGTAATGGTGTGGGGCGTGTGCAGTTGGAGTGGTATGGGACCCCTGATACGTCTAGATACGACTCTGACTGGTGACACGAACGTAAGCATTCTGTCTGATCAGCTGCATCCATTCATGTCCATTGTACATTCCGACGGACTTGGACAATTCCAGCAGGACAATGTGACACCCAATATGTCCAGAATTGCTCTTTGCCGCGTCACTGGGAGGGGTAGGGCGGAGGGCCAGCGCTCCAGCCGCCGTTTTACACCCAGGAGGGAACGCCGGTAGTGATCTGATAGCAGTCTCAGTGTGCCTGAAGCCGCCCCGAAGAGGGTGGAACGAGGAGAAATCCGCTCTATTACCCGAGATTGAGCCCGTGATTTTGAGAGACGCAGCCTACTGCTCTATCCGCTCGACCACCGCGGCCACTACAGAAGGGTACCGCTCATACAATGTCGGATGCGTTTCCTCGTCTCGGCACCTTCGGCCTTCGACCACCACCAACGTACGGCGCATCTTTGACACTGCTAGTCTCTCGTGCTGGCGAAACGTCAGAGAAATCACTGAACGCCTGAAGGCAGAAGATCGCGAGACGAACGCCAACAGAAGGCGCGTCAAGAAGTGGGCGTCGAACCATCAACAATTTGATATGATGGTCGTTAATTTTTTGCCACCGTATTTTTTTGCAAAAATAACTGATGCATTTGCTAAATGTGAGAGCAACGATTGCCATACGTGCAGATTCAATCCCATTATATGACACTTAGACGGCAATGTGGGCGAAATTGCAAAGTGACGGTGGCATACGCCTTTTACGTATAGCACATTTACCAGATATTACTGCGAAGTTCCATCGAACCATTAATACTACTTTACCTCCTTTTTTTAAAGAACTATCAAACACTGACAGTAGCTCTCATTGTAATTAAAGATCCATAGCTGCTTCAATAACTCTATAGCTAATAAAATCACGGGTATTAAGAAGAAAATATTCATAATGTCTGCGACTATAGGATCCAATGGTCTCGATGCCTGAGTCTTTAGCGCCAAAAAGTCTCATCCGTTTGTATGCTATCACTTGTCGAAAGCATTGTTCTGAAATCTGTAATTGTTTATGAAATATTAAGGCGTAAATACACGTTGGGTGCCTTGTGCATAAAATGACTACAGTGATTTGAGTTATCTTGTAAAAGGCAAACTGAATAATTTTATATTTGTGCTGATACATTCTGCCGTTAATGTAGAATTCAGTGTGTGATGTCCTTAGGTTAGTTAGGTTTAATTAGTTTTAAGTTCTAGGCGACTGATGACCTCAGAAGTTAAGTCGCATAGTGCTCAGAGCCATTTGAACCATTTTTTTGTAGAATTCAACTATAAGTGGTTTGGGATATTAAGACAGGGACACGAAGTACGTAATACAGTTTATGAAATGTTGCGTGTATTCCACTCGCTGGTCCTGTGAACGCATACAGTGGATTATCTAATGCCATTTGCCATATCTGCTAAAGTGGAACGACACTATTTACCTACTAAGATAACGCTTTTGAGAGATTGTTATCTCTGTATCGTTGTGATAACTATGTCTGAAAGGCGTTCCCAGACGGTAGTGCTTTCTGTTTATACTGAAGATACGCCGAGATAACGGGCAGACCACACCAGCGCTGCGAGGACAAAGCGCCACCACACAGCCGCCTCACTCTCTCGTTGCGTGGCTTTCTGTCCAATGCGGGAGCCTCAGCGTCAAGTGTGAGCAGTGAAAAACCGTTATACGTGGAGTCCTTGTAGGTCCCTCCACAGTTCTATAGCATTGCAGAGAGCAGCAAAAGCACTGTATTTATACCCCACAATGAAGCAAAATAAAGTAAAAACCCGTTTCATAGAACACTCATCTATTGAACCAGTTTTACTAGTCAATAAACTAAGCAGTAGGTATTGGTTTCATTTGCCTGCTGGATTTCGAACAGAGTCTCTATGGTCTTGTTCACATACGCTCTTAACCTCTCAAGGCAAGCAAACAGCCTATTGGTATGGACCAGACAGAGTATCTTCAGCTATTTTATGCACAGATGCAGGCATCTGTTCCTCTCTGTGATTTACAGTAACGCCTCTCGGAAAAACTGACTGTAGGATACGACTGAAATCAGCCAACTTCCTGATACGAAGTCCTTCCACTGATCTCGGTTCTGGAAGTAGGAAGATCCTTTGACCTTACACGTTGTTTTGCTAAGACAACAACTGTCAACATTTGATAAAAAGAACGATCGCTAAAGGCAGTAAGGAAATAGACATTTCGTATATCCACAAGCGAGAGATATTTTATCAGCCTGTACGGTCTATGCAAGCTTAGAAAGGAAGTCCGTGTTACAGAGAATTTTGTTACTCTGTTAATCAGTCACCAGTTTTTCATTAATATTTTGCGTAGTTGTGTTGAAATACTGAGCCTCACCGCCAATGGCTGTTATCTGTACCTCTGTGATATGCAAAATATGAAGCTGCAACCTGTTAACTTTCCGAATCAAAAACGAAACACCTCACGAACCCGGAAATTTCTGGTTGGGAGCACTTCTGTAGTGTTCCAATGTTAGATGTTACTAGTAAGAATCTAATGACTGAAATAGTTATACTGAGAACGAATTAATGTCGAATACTTCCTTCTGGTGTATTGGAACAGCCTAAGCCGGTGAACCACGAACAGTATCCAGCTATTTACAATTCCAAATCGTGAGACCGCACACTCCGCTGCAGAGTGAAAATTTCATTCTGGAAACATCCCACTGGCTGTGGGTAAGCCATGTCTCCGCAGTATCCTTTCTTTCGTGAGTGCTAGTTCTGCAAGGTTGACAGGAGAGATTCTGTAAAGTTTGAAAGGTAGGAGACGAGGTACTGGCGGGAGTAAAGGTGTGAGGAGGGGGCGTGAGTCGTGCTTGGGTAGCTCAGGAGAGCCGGCACGGAAGCTCAGCGTGTTCGGTCAGAGGTTTAGCTGCCCTCTGTAATAAAAAAACTGAGTTAATCGATCAACATCGAACTTAAACGGATGTCTTACGCCATCCGCCCCGAGCAGATGCAACGAACAAAAGCGAACAAAATGAGATTTTTAAAAAAAGTTGGTAGAGCACTTGCCCGCGAAAGGCAAAGGTTCCGAGTTTTAGTCTCGGTCCGGCACATGGTTTTAATCTGCCAGGAAGTTTCGTTTTTAAGTCTCTATTCGACCGGTAGCATAGTTGTAGTAAGGTATGTAAATGACTCTAGCTGTTACTGTCGCGTTTCGCTATCACTGCAGAGTTATCTTCTGACAAGAAAGCTTGTGGTTTCATGCAAAACGTCCCAAGTGTGCAATCTAGGAATTAGCCACGTGCGACCCTAGCACAACAAGAAAAAAAGTCTTATTTCTTGAAGCGATGAAGATGATGTTTGTAGTACCTACACGAGGGGCGTTCAATGAGTAATGCAACATTTTTTTCTCGCCCAATTTCGGTTGAAAAAAATGCGGAATTGTTGTGCGACATCGTGGAATATTCCCGTTTCAGCCCCTATAGATTCATGAAGTTCCCATAGGTGGTGGCACTATACGTAGCATTCAAAATGGCGTGTGTAACAGAGGTGCGTCCCAAGCGAAGAGCTGTCACTGAGTTCCTTTTGGAAGAAAAAGAGACCATCGTAGATCTGCATGGGCGCTTCCAGAATCTCTATTGAGACCTGGCAGTTAAGCGACACGTCACAACAAGGTCGTCCAAATCTGTCCGGTCTCCTGCGTGCCGGCCGGCCGCATACAGCTGTGACTCCTGCCTTGCTGGAACGTGTGGACGCTCATTCAAGGTGATCCACGAATTGAAATCAAACACCTTGCTGCACAGTTGGACTTTTCTGTTGGTAGTGCTGACACAGACACCCACCAGCGAGGTGTTCAAAGGTGTGAGCCCGCTGGGTTCGTCGCCACTTGACAGAAGACCATAAAAACGGACGACTATCTGCACGGAATTGCCTACGCTGACCATAACAACTTTTTATCGAAAATCGTCACAGGTGATAAAACATCGGTTCATCATGTTAAACCGGAAACCAAATGCCAGTCCATGGAGTTGCGGGACACAATTTCTACTCCGAAGAAAAGGTTCAAAGCCGCACACTCAGCCAGTAAACTCATGGCGATGGTGTTCGGGGGCTCTGAAAGGGTTGTTCTTTTTGTTATCCTCCCTCATGGTGACACTATCAACTCTGAAGCGTTTTGTGTTACTCACAGTAATTTGAAGAAACGACTTCAGCGTGTTCGTTGCCACAAAAATGCAAACGAACTTCTCCATGAGAACGAAAGGCCTCACGTAAGTCTGCACACGAGAGTGGACCTCATAAAAATTTATTGGACTGTTCCTCCTCATCCACTCTAAAGCCCGGTTCTTGCAACTTCCGACTTTAGTCTGTTTGGCCCAATGAAGGATGCACTGCACGGGAAGCAGTACGTGAATGACGGGGAAGTTATTGCTGCAGCAAGATGTTGGCGTCGACGTCGAACAGTAGAGTGATACCATGCAGTACCTCCCAGTGAGGTGGCGTAAGGCTGTCGCATTGAACGGGGATTATGTTAAAAATGGTTCAAATGGCTCTGAACACTATGGGACTTAACGTCTGATGTCATGAGTCCCCTAGAACTTAGAACTACTTAAACCTAACTAACCTCAGGACATCACACACAGCCATGCCCGAGGCAGGATTCGAACCTGCGACCGTAGCGGTCGCGCGGTTCCAGACTGAAGCGCCTCGAACCGCTCGGTCACAGCAGCCGGCTATGTTAAAAAAAGAATTTTGTAGTCAAAAGCTTAAAGAATAATTTGGCGTGTCGGAATCCAGTATAAAACCAACCTGCTTTCAGAAAAAGATATGTTGCATTCCTTATTGAACGCCCCTCGTAAATCGCTACTGTGCCTTGAGGCTGAATGTTTCCTTTGTTCCTAATTTGAGTTTCTGGTCTGGTACATCGTTTTAATCTTCCAGACAGTTTCATATGAACGTACAATCAGCTGCAGAGTGAAAACTCATTCTACAAACACCTCCCAGGCTGTGGCTAAGCCATTTCTGTGGAACCTCCCTTCTTCCAGGAGTGCTAATTCTCCAAGTTTCGCAGGAGAACTTCGGTGTTTGGAACGCAGCGGAGCTGTGAAAAGGGGTCGTGAGTCGTGCTCGGGAGCTCAGTTGGTAGAGCACTTGCCACGAAAGGTAAAGGTCCGGAGTTCGAGTCTCTGTCTGGCACACAGTTCTAATCTGCCACGAAATTTATAGTTTGAGTTGTCCCAATTTCAAAGTTAATTATAGACTAGCGCTGTGCTTGTGCCTGCTTGAGTTGGAGTGCTTTTGGTTCTTCAGTTTACAGATGCCCCCAACGATTTACCATGTAAGCAACGGTGAGAAAGGAATTTCGACTGCGCGCGGAAAAAGCGCCGCTGCTTCACCTAATAGGCACACGCTATGGTGGGAAATGTAGGTGTATATGATGAGCACTTTTTAAAATAGAAATTGACTGCATACTTGCAGCATCCTGCTCGTCGGGTTATCCAACAGCTGTCCTGCTAGGCGATAGTTGACAGTGATCTGCTTGAGTCGCAGTTTGGGCCGCCACCAAAGAGAGACAACGACCCATGGCTAGCCGTGATACTGGGGCGCTAGAAAAAAAGGAAGACGAGATGAGGGCTGGTTGCAGGTCCGCTCTGCTTGGCAGGCCAGAGCGGCCTTGACCCTGATCCTGACCGTGACCCTGGCGAGGGCACGGGCCCGCCTGTCCTCGATAAGCCACCAGCCAGCCAGCCAGCCAGCTAGACTGCCCGCAGTCCGGCCGCAGGCCGGCGCTGCGCTGGCAATAGGAGGACGGGTCGCTGCGAGCGGAATGCGCGTCCAGGCGAGATCGTCAGTGCAGGGAACTTTCTTACCTTGCAGTCTAACGGCCTACCGCACTGGGACGCCACGGCAGGGCTGCTGGCCACGGCGACAGAGGCACTCAGGTCTGGCTGTACGAGACGCCAGCAGAGACGCCAAAGGAATGCCTTCAGTCTGCGCTCAGTTGAAGAGCTAGAAGCTTTGTGTGCAAGTTCGAAATTCAAGTAAAATGCAGGAAACGAAATTTTTGGCACATTCCTTCACTGCTGATCGTCACATAAACGGGTTATTTCACATGCACTACGCTGAGGTGACAAAAGTCATGGGATACCTTCCAATATCGTGTCGGACTTGCTTTTGCCCAACCTAATGCAGCAACTCGATGTGGCATGGACTCTACAAGCCGTTGGAAGTTTCGTGCAGAAATACTGAGCCATGCTGCTTCTATTACCGTCCACAATTGCGAAAGTGTTACCTGTGCAGGATTTGGTGTACAAACTGATCTCTCGATTATGTCCCATAAACGTTCTACTGAATTAATGCCTATCTCTCTAATCATCCAGAATGTTTTTCAAACCAAATCTGCACAGTAACACCAATACTCAAGAAGGGAAGTAGGAGTAATCGGATGAATTACAGACCCACATCACTGACGCCGATCTGCAGCTGGGTTTTGGAACATGTACTGTGTTCGAACATTACGAATTACCTTCAAGAAAACGTTCTATTGACACTTAGTCAGCAGGGATTCAGAAAATGTCGTTCTTATGAAACACATCTAGCTCCTTCTTCTCGCGAAGCAATGAGTGCTATCGGCAGGGGACGCCAAATTGACTCCATATTTTTAGATTTCCAGGACGCTTTTGACACTGTACCTCACCACAGACGTCTAATCAAATTAAGTGTCTATGGAGTACGGCTTCAGTTGCGCGGCTGGATTTCTGATTTCATCGAGTGAATCAGAAGAGATATGCGGCGTTCCCCAAGGAAGTGTTATAGGCCCTTATTGATCCTAATCTGTGTAAACGATGTACGAGACAATCTGAGCAGCCCTCAAGGATTGTTTGCGGGTGATGCTGTCATTTACCGTCTAGTAAAGTCATCAGAAGTTGAAAACCAATAGCTAAATGACTTAGACACGACATCTTTATGGTGAAAAAAGTGGTAATAGACTCTAAATAAGGAAAAGCGTGATGTAATCAACTCGAGTACTAAAAAGACTCCTTTACATTTCGGTTACACAATCAGCCACACAAATCTAAAGGCCGTCAATCCAACTAAATACCTAGGGGTTACAATTACCAACAGCTGAAATTGGAACGATCACATGTTATAGGGAAGTCAAACCAAAGATTTCGTTTTATTGGCAGAATACTTAGAAGAAGCACCGGGTCTAGTAAAGAGACTGCCTACACTACGCTTGTCCGTCCTCTGCTAGAGTACTGCTGTCGATATGGGATGTCTGTCAGATAGAGTTGACGGAGAATATCGACAAACTTCAAACAAAGGCAGTTTGTTTTGTATTATTACGAAATAGGGTATGACAAGCGAGCTGGGGTTTCAATCACTAAAACAAAGATCTTTTCACGAAATTGTATTCGTCTGCTTTGTCCTTTGAATGCGAAAGTATTCTACTGATGCTAACCTTCATAGGGAGAAATCGTCGTCGCAATAAAATAAATCAGACGTCATACGGACAGACTGAACTGTTCATTATACCCGCTCGCTGTTAGACAGTGAACATGTAGAGAAATAGTCTGAAGGAGGTTCGATGAACCCTCTGCCAGTGTGAATTGCAGAGTAGTCGTGTTGATGTAGATGTAGTTGTCAAAGTATGGTCGAGGCGTCGCCGGTGTTGTCCGCCAAGGTTGCAGGTCGTATGCCATTGCCTTCCTCTGAACTGTGAACTGAATGTCTAGCTCAGTTATAGGAGTACCTTTCTCGTACGTTGGATGGGCTTCGAGCACTGTGCAACTTAATGTTTTTCCCATTAACAAACCATTGTCAGAGATGGAAAAAGTGACAGACTGGGGGTAGAACAGAATGCATTAGTATTTTTTGTTTGGCGTTACTAATGATCAAATGGTTCAAATGGCTCTGAGCACTATGGGACTTCACATCTGAGGTCATCAGTCCCCTAGAACTTCGAACTACTTAAACCTAAATAACCTAAGGACATCACATACATCCATGCCCGAGGCAGGATTCGAAGCTGCGACCGTAGCGATCGCGCGGTTCCGGACTGAAACGCGTAGAACCGCTAGGCCGCCGGCCGAAGTGGCCGTGCGGTTAAAGGCGCTGCAGTCTGGAACCGCAAGACCGCTACGGTCGCAGCTTCGAATCCTGCCTCGGGCATGGATGTTTGTGATGTCCTTAGGTTGGTTAGGTTTAACTAGTTCTAAGTTCTAGGGGACTAATGACCTCAGCAGTTGAGTCCCATAGTGCTCAGAGCCATTTGAACCATTTGAACCGCTAGGCCACACCGGTCGGCTACTAATGATCCACCGAGCCTCATGATACAAGTAACAGCATTTATTTCTCAGTGAGGTCCTTATTTCTTTCAAGCGACACAGCCAAGATGTTATGTCACTGAGGTTTTTGTGTCTTCTCCCGTCACGTGTGTTATAAAACACTCATCTCAGATTGCTGTTTTACTCATTTAGTGCTAAGACATTCCGTCGTTGATGAATCAGTACCGAAGACTGTTATCGACTTTTCCCATCGCACCCAGGAAAGTGACTGCATTTGCAACTATGCCTTGTTTTGACAGCCGCAGCCTGGCATCGGTAGAGGCATCCCGTAAGTAGATGTCACAGTGAACGTGCAGCTAAGCTGTAGAAATCAGACGCCTCTCTGCACACACTGGTGGAAAGTGTCCTTGTTTGCAGAAATGTCAGAGTTCAAGGGTCCATCGACGTCGGGCCACCGGCGGAAAGTTATGGGAGTGGGAAGAATAAAAACGGACATCACCTGTTTAAATAAGCATCCTGACATTTGGTCTGTGACGTGTTCCTGAGATTTTCTTGGTTTAATATCGTCAATATGTCGACCATAAGACCTGAAGCCTTCTAGTGATGTAATAGTTGTACTTTGTGCGAAGTACTGTATTATTTATTCTATTGGACGTACCTATTACTTGGAAAGTGCAAAAGGTATTTTTAGCATAGTCTTAATCGTGTCTCAGTAACAGAAATTTCAGTTACCTTACTTGAGCTAAGAAGCTCTTACTATCGATCTGAAAACGTTTCTGGATGTCCGTAATGTGAAACCCTAATTCTGTCCCATGTGATTTCCAGTGAACTAAGTGGCACACGCTCAAATGTTAAATTTTCGCAGGATTCCTTAATTTATAATTATTCATCTGTACTTCTGGTGAGTGAGAAGGCTCGCGTTCTTAACCTGCCTTGGCCTAAAGAAATACTGGCCCCTCCTCTGTGCTAACTTATCAGACCGCAGCACTACAATTCGGGTACTTGTCCCAACCTCGTATTTTGTTTTTCGCCTCGCCAGAAATACGGCCAACTGATTGGACGGTAGCTACAGCCGATGGTCATTAAAATATGAAAGCGAACTTGCCAGATGAGGAACATCAAATGAGAAAACAGTAATCATATTTCGAGATAACCGGTCCTTTTATCGATCTATACGATCGTTTCATTTCTGAACTACAATGTACCATCAACCATTAGTTTGTATTTAGCATTGCAAGATAGTCTCTGTGAATACGTTAGTGGTGCTTATCAGTTAAGACAGGTGTGTATCCACTTTGCTAAGCCTTCCCTTTTTGATATTGAAGTGAGCAGTCGTGTAGTTCTTTAACTTACGGAGAACAGTAAACAATATAGACTTCATAACCACCGCAAACGTAATTAAAAGGACTCAACTCAAATAAAAGGAGCAAACAGTGAAAAGGAATCGCTAAACCAAACCATAAATAAAAATCAATAACTATACGCAATCACATAAATAAAACGCTCATTAAATAATAGAGAGACTAAAAATAAGAACTTTAAAACGTTTCCGCTGCTCATCGGGGGTCAGTTAAAAAATATGTGTGGAATCTTATGGGACTTAACTGCTAAGGTCATCAGTCCCTAAGCTTACACACTACTTAACCTAAATAATCCTAAGGACAAACACACGCACCCATGCCCGAGGGCGGACTCGAACCTCCGCCGGGATCAGCCGCACAGTCCATGACTGCAGCGCCTGAGACCGCTCGGCTAATCCCGCGCGGCGGGTCAGTTAAAAGCGGGACTCATAACTGAAGACAACAGTACCCAGTCAATGTGATTCCATACCGAAGACGTGTGAAGCTCTTTCTCTTGAATAAATCTTTTTTTTCTGAAATTGTAATCATTTATTTGTCTGCACATGAACGTCACAGCTACCATTTTTCATTACATTTGGATAATTCCTTCGTGGAGCTTCGCTTTCTCTTTTTATACCTTAGAGTGTATATTAATGACTGCTGTGTTCTATTGTCACGCGGCACCAGCGCAGAGTATTGTTAGCGTAAAATGCACTCCATTATCAGAGGTTCAAAAATGGTTCAAATGACTCTGAGCATTATCGGACATAATTTCTGATGTCATCAGTCCCCTAGAACTTAGAACTACTTAAACCTAACTAACCTAAAGACAGTACACGCATCCATGCCCGAGGCAGGATTCGAACCTGCGACCGTAGCGGTCGCGCGGTTCCAGACTGTAGCGCCTAGCCGCGCGGGATTAGCCGAGCGGTCATGGACTGTGGGGCTGGTCCCGGCGGAGGTTCGAGTCCTCCCTCGGGCATGGGTGTGAGTGTTTGTCCTTAGGATAATTTAGGTTAAGCAGTGTGTAAGCTTAGGGACTGATGATCTTAGCAGTTAAGTCCCGTATGATTTCACACACGTTTGAATTTTTTTTTTTTTTTTTTGTGTAGCGCCTATAACCGCTCGGACACCTCGGCCGGCCCATTATCAGAGGTACTAAGTGTTGTAGAATAACCGCAGAATGCAAGTTTTTCTTGATCCTTTTGCTGTCGATGCATTTCCCTGGAGTGAGACTCGAGATGTAGTACTAATAACACTGCTTTAGCAATTACAGTGTCTTATCAACCACAGCGAAATAGGTACTCTCTAGCGCAATCAATGTACGTTTCTTGTTGTTAACTCCTTGCCATAGAAGAAACTGTACCTTGTATTAGACACCGGCAGGAGCGCAACACGGTGGAGAGAGACAGTCACTGTGGTAGCGGCTGCACCGGCGCCGCGCTGCTAGAAAGCTGAGTTGCCTTTCTCCAGGCGGATCGGGGAAAGCACGAGAGTTTCTTGCAGTCAGAAATGCCAGCGCTGGTGCCTCTCATTCCTTTCTATTCTTCTGCGTCCAGTCCCTCGGTGTTCATTAAAGAGGCGCTTTGAGAGTGAAGTTGCATTTCAGCCTTTAGTACAGCGCACGGCGTGTCATTATTACTGAGACGAACTTCGCTTTTAGTTCCGCCCCAGAGAAGATGGGAAACTAAATGCTTTGCGTACGTATTCTAAGAGATTATTTTATAATAAAGAAGGAACCTGCCTAGGAGAAGGAACCTCCCCCTCCCACTCCGCTCTCTATTTTTTTTAAACAGCAGAACAGTGCACCTATGTTCCGTAACAACGTCCTGACCAACGTAATTTACCTGACAATTGGTAATATGAGTGAATTTTGTGCTTAAGTATTTTTATCTACGAAGCCGTTCTCTGCTACAGAGAGAAAGAGAGAGAGAGAGAAAGAGAATTGTCTGATATCCTTATCGCGTACAGGCCGTTAATCTTACGAACTTAAATATGTTATGCAACATGTAGGTTACATTCCTGCAAAATTACATCCGATGTATTACGTTCGTGGTGATGATGAAGCACAAGGCAGCTTTTCATGGGATTCCAGTTAACGTAGAGGGTTCTGAGCTGTATTCTTTATGCAATCATTATCGTTTTTTTTCGTCTTAAGGTTACGGTATTTAAAGATTTTTTTTCTCAGATTCGTTTCGCTTTTATTTATAGAGTGTTTCCTGTGGTCGTTCTGGAAATATACTACCATGTACATAATATATCTCTAAATTTTGGTACATATCTGTATAGATTAAAAACAGTATATCTTTATAAAATTTAGTTATGGTATTTTTCCCTCTTCTCACATTTTCTGAACTCCTGTCCTTTTCTTTGTTTTTAGCGGAGGTTGAATTCGGAAAAAATGTCATGTTTTCATGTGACTTTATCCGTATTGACTTTGATCTGTCTTGCTATTGTGCTATTGTGGAGGTTCCGGTGAAGTTTCCTAGTGTTAGTTGGAGGCAGTATGTGAACCGCTAGCAGTGTACATCTTCTAGTGTTGTGATCGGGTCTTGGGATCCAGTTACAGGACTTTTAATTATTGGCCTCGGAGCAGTGAGAAGTTTAATCCTTTCTCGCCGATGAGAGCGATGCTAGAGATCCATATAAACCGATTTTTCATGTAGAGTAGTCATGCCCCATGGCACCGGACTTTACAGAGACACACTCATTATTGTCCCAGAGATAAATTAAAATATACTCTAAAACAAAAAAGACATACACGAAGAAGTTATCCGGATGGGACGGAAATCGGTAGATCTAATGTATATGTACAGACAAACAATTGACTACAATTTCAGGAAATTGGAAGATCTATACAGGAGAAAGACCTTCACAAAGTGAGCTTGTCAATAACGCATTGGTCAACCTCTGACCCTTAAGCAGGCAGTTATTCGGCTTGTTGTTGGATGTCCTCCTCAGGGATATCGCGGCTGATTTTGTCCAACTGGTGCCTTGTATTGTATTGTATTGTATTGTATGGTAACCGGAGACCTAGAAATGACGGAGAGGCTCCGTCCCCGTCGCAGCCGCAGTGGTCCACAACCCCACGACGACTATCGCAGTCGGACTGCTACGGTCGCAGGTTCGAATCCTGCCTCGGGCATGGATGTGTGTGGTGTCCTTAGGTTAGTTAGGTTTAAGTAGTTCTAAGTTCTAGGAGACTGATGACTACAGATGTTAAGTCCCATAGTGCTCAGAGCCATTTTGAACTACGCAGTCCACTGCACCCCTCCGCCGCCCCACACCGAACCCAGGGTTATTGTGCGGTTCGGCCCCCGGTGGACCCCCCAGAGAACTTCTCACACCAGACGAGTGTAACGCCTATGTTTGCGTGGTAGAGTAATGGTGGTGTACGCGTACGTGGAGAACTTGTTTGCGCAGGAATCGCCGACATAGTGTAACTGAGGCAGAATAAGGGGAACCAGCCCGCATTCGCCGAGGCAGATGGAAAACCGCCTAAAAACTATCCACAGACTGGCCGGTTCACCGGACCTCGACATAAATCCGCCGGGCAGATTCGTGCCGGGGACCAGGCGCTCCTTCCCTCCCGGAAAGTCGTGCATTAGACCGCACGGCCAACCGGGCGGGCCAACTGGTGCCTTAGGTCGTCAAAATCTCGAGCTGGTTGGCGGGCACTGCCCATGAAGGTCCAAACGTTCTCAAACTGGGAAGCGATCGGGCAACATTGCTGGCCAAGGTACGGTTTGGCAAGCACGAATAAACACAGTAGAAACTCTCATCGTGTGCGGTGGGAGCGTACGATCTTGCTGAAATGTATGCCCTGGATGGCTTGCCATGAAGGGCAACAAAACGGGGTTTAGGATATCGTCGACGAACCGGTGTGCTGTAAGGATGTCGTGGATGAGAACCAAAACGGTCGTACCATAAAAATAAATGGCATCCCAGACCGTCCATCACTCCTGGTTGTTGGGCCGTATGACGAGAGACAGTCAAGTTGGTATCCCACTGCTGTCTGGGGCATCTCCAGACACAGCTTCACTGATGACAATTATTTTGCAGCCAATGACGTTCCTGGCTGAATGGACAGAATTTGGCATGATATTCCACAGGAGTAAATCGAACAAATTTCTCAATACCAAGCCGAATAACTGCTTGCATAAGAACCAGAGGAGGACCATCGGGTAACTGACTTGCCCGCTTTGTGAAACTCTTTCTCTTGAAAGAATCATTCGATTTTTTAAAATTGTAACCAGTTGTTTGTGTGTACATGCACTTCAGGTCTACCGATTTCTGTCGCATTCCTTCGTGGTGCGTCGTTTATTTGGTTCAAAGTGTAATTTGAATTATTCGGTGGTGACCAAGTTTTTGGGAGATTCCGCCTGGTTGTCAAACAAGTGTCGGGAACGATAAAAATGCAGTGCAAAACTCTGTGTTCTGTAGCTGATGGGCCAATCGGGACCGACCGACCACCGTGTCGTCCTCCACCATTGGCATTATTAAATGCTGGACAGAGGAGTGTGGGTCCAGCACACCGCTCTCCCCGCCGTTGTCGGCTTTTTTGACCTTGGTGCCACTATTTCTCACTGAAACAGCTGCTTAATTGCCATCACGAGGCTGAGTGCATGCCTTTCCAGTCCTTCCCACCAAGGAAAATGGGACGCAGGTGCTCCCCATAGCAGCCAGACACGCTGAGCACTGGACCCTATACTGATAAGATCCTCACATTTATTCGTAAATGGGGAGCCCTTTCCGCCATTACCGGCTTATCTGGTAGTTGGATGAAGGGAGGAGTGACTTTACAATGGGCCGTATCTGAAACTGCCAGCTCTATTCCTAGGAGTGGAGAATGAAAAGTGTGCAAAAAATGTTCCAGTGCAGGGAATTAATCTGGGTCCATCAATAAACATTTTCGAATGAATAAGTCGTATAATTAGTGTTGTACACCGTTCAGTGTTGAGAGTGAGTGGCTTCACGCGGCGCCCACGATCAGGACTTTGATTGACGCAACGACAAAACCGAGGATGGACAAAAGCATATGTGGGTACCCTTTGGTGACACGTGGGCCCGACTCATATACTCACTTAAGCTGGCGAGCGGCCTCGTCACGTGACGCAACAGCAGCGCTCGTAGCGCAAAAAGTCCAAACTAAAGCTAATGTTTATGGGATAGTGCATCGATATGAATGGCATCCGTTTTCCAGCAAGCCATGCCAACAACGTATGCCACAAAACACGTGTTTCTGGGAGGACACTCATTTTATGTTCGCCACAGGGACATATTTTTACATTTATTTATGTACCGTGAACAGTGTTTCTTTAGTTACGATGTTTTACAATAGCTGTCCTAAAAACTTCCATTGCAAAATTATGCAACGTCGTTAGTAATGAAACAATGTTCACGACAGGTAAATAAATGTAAACATAAAAAGGTGGGATGCCAGGCATCTCGAAGCGTCATCATAAAAAAATAAACGCTTGTAAAAGCAGATCGTTGCAGATTATAAGTTACGTTCAGAAGAGGTTGAAAAGTCAGTTAACCAGTTACAAATAAAGGTTTGTTAGCTCTCGACCTAGGTTTGGATATTTGTAAAAATATCTTCTTGAGAAGCAGTCGCCATTGTTACATCACATGTTGGTACATCAGATTAGATGTAATAGGGACTACCACTTCTGAAGAAGATATTTTTACAAATATCGAAGCCTAGGTCAGGGACTAATAAACCTTTATTTGCAACTGGGTAACTGATTTTTCAACGCCTTCAGATTTACGCAGTTGCTGCTCCGCAGCTATGTCTAAGGTTCTGAAACTACCTTCTGTTTCAACAGTTACACTGTTCTACATTTCTGCTGAAATTGGTAACATTCAGCATCCACTTTTCTCTTCATATTGCAACTCATTTTGCGAATGAACTCAGCAGAGATCCACGGAAACACTTGCACGGAATTAACAAACAACTAGCACAGAAGTTGACGCGGGAACTGGCAATAGGCAGCTTGTTTGTTTAACAAGCTATGGCACCTGCTGCCATTGTTCAAGTCAGCATATTTCGCGAGCAGCCGGTAATTTTCGTGTGACTGTCGCTTACTGGTTCAAATGGCTCTGAGCACTATGGGACTGAACATCTGTGGTCATCAGTCCCCTAGAATTTAGAACTACTTAAACCTAACTAACCTAAGGACATCACACATATCCATGCCCGAGCCAGGATTCGAACCTGCGACGGTAGAGATTGCGCGGTTCCAGACTGAAGCACCTAGAACCGCTCGGCCACTCCGGCCGGCCTTCCAGTGGTGTGCGTCATAACTGCCAACCCGAGGCTAACCGAAAGTTGTCAGAAAACACTGAAAATGGGTCCCGGGCGGAATACAATGCGAGCGACCTGGCTCTCAGTCCCACGAATTTCTTCAGCGGGCTGGACTGAAACCAGCCGCGGGCCGGATCTCAGCCGCGTGCCGACCGAGGACTAAGAACGTTTGAAAGCGACGCGCCGGTATCTGACGCACGCTGCGTGGGGCACTGAGCAAACTGGCGGCAGCTTCGTCTTGCTGAGAGCGGCACCCGGCGACAACTGTGGGACGGTGGCGGAGTAGGCCTAGAGCGTGGAGAAAGCAGCCGGCAGCGGCCTGGCCTACGCAGGCCCTCCGCTCGCGACGCCACGTTGAGCAAGGCGGCGCGCAGTCTGCGCGGGGCGCGCCCCCTGGCTCCAGCAGATTGCGAAAGCCGTCTGGTGAGCCGCGGAGAGCGCCTCCTACGTCCTTAAGGCTTCAGACGCGCTCGCGTCTTCCGTGACGCCGCGCCAAGTCTCATCCGAGTCAGCGGCCGCTGTCCACAAACTCTGAAGCCGTCCTCACACGGCGCTTGTTTCTCCTCTGAAGTACTCCCAACACGGCTTCCATCACGGTTGATCCACACTTAGAAAAGAGCAGGTGCATCGCCCGGAACATGCTCCTCATCGTAATTTCGACCGCAACGCCATTCAGCGGCAGTTGTTGGCATTATATGGATCGCAAATTACAGTTTTTTAACGGAGCTGCACGTGCTTGACATTGCTGCGCTAGCTCTACTGAAACAGTTTTCCTCCCACCAGATATTAACCTTGTTGTTATGTCTGTAGCAAAGACAATAAAACCTTTAATAGTCATTAACATGATACAGGAAGAAAGGAAACTTCCATGACTAGTAAATCAAGACATCAGCTTTTCAATCTCCCATTACAAATGGTGCGACATATGTTTTCAATAGTCTTTCAAATTAAATGAAAATTATTTCAGCATTCTCATGTTTGTTAAAACACCTAGAGTATTCTTATTCCACGATGGTTTCCATTGAGTGGCGTTTCTATTCCGTAGCACAAGCTTTACGACATGGAAAATACATGGCTGGTTGGTTGATTTGGGGGTGCGGACCAAACAGCGAGGTCATCGGTCACATCGGATTACGCAAGGATGGGGAATGAAGTCAGCCGTGCCCTCTCAAAGGGACCATCCCGGCATTTGCCTGAAACGATTTAGCGAAATAACGGAAAACCTAAATCAGGATGCCCGGATGCGGGTTTGAACCGTCGTCCTCCAGAATATGAGTCGATTGCGCTAACCATTGCGCCACCTCTCTCGGTGGGAAATACATGAAAAAAATCCACGAATATTATAAAAATCGATGTATCTATCTTTATATCCGTATAAATGTATACTCCACATCTCCTCCTAAGCCACTGGCATGATTTCAACCAAACTTGGTACTCGCCACTTGCTATCTGGAAAGAAATACTGTGGAGGTAAAAACCGCCAGCCTGCTATTAGACTGGTGCTGGTAACTTGGAGGGAGTAGATGAACAGAGAGGAGGAAGGACGAGATGGGAAAATATAAGATGAGGTAGAAGGAAGAGAGAGAGGGAGGAGCGGCTGGACAGGTAGAAGGGTAGGAGCAGATGGACAGAGTAAGGGAGGAAGAGAAGATCGACAGAGGGGGAAGGGGTAAATGGACCAACACATTGGATTAAATACAGACCGGCCTACATCGAATAGTCTTGTAGATAAAGCCAAAAATTCATTTATTTACCGCAATATTGCAGTTAAATTTTCTATGCTTCATTCAAGTGCGTGAGTGCGTGCGTGCGTACGTGCGTGCGACCGCGCTTACGCTGAGATGATATGTGTTGTTATTTAACTGATTATATACGATTAACTGATTGTATGCCATGATTCGGTTGGGAAGGGTTTCATGAAGCCCTTGTATCCTCGCCTGAGGCACAATGGCTCACAGTTCTGTAACCAGTCCTTGATATCCTGGATGCTGACACCGGAACAGATTTAACTTCCGAGCTGGTGCTACACATGCTATTGGGGACGAATCAGAGGATCTAGTTAGCCACGTGATGACCTCAAAAGCGCGCAGACACTTCATAGAGACACGTGTGTATATAAACCCAACGCAATCTGACTGCTATACATTGACAATATGACTTCCAATAATTAACACAAAAGAATGGCCCTGAATTGTAGGAAATCCTAACAATAATACAAGTCCAAAAAATATGAAATTAAAGAAATTAGAAACTACCTCCAACTATGTTAATTGCCTAAACTCGTTTCAATTACAAATCCCAACAATGCAAACCCTATTCTTTTTAATAAGTTACTTACCTCACACAAAATCTTCATAACACCAACTACAGCAATCACAGCAAGTAGCTATTACAGCCAGATAAATAAAAAGATTCTAACTATTAGGAGGCATATGATCAGCGAAAGAAAGATTTTGTTTAAGGGCAAACAGTGTATTTAGAAAATTTTACCTTATTCATGTGAAATCCAGTTCCAAAAATTGAATAGTTGTCAATAATTCCACTGCCCAAACATTATCAACCAAACATCCATCATCATACATTTCCTTGCATATTTTGTTATAAACATATAATTTCATCTCACTTTAAATGCATGTCCTACCAACACAGAGTCTCCACTAAGACTATCATGTCCATGTGCTTCCCTATTCACTCACTTAACTGCTAGTCCGTCTAACCACAGAATCTCTTGTCGAGGGTGCAGAGCGCTGTCTGCGATATTAACACAGTCTGTAGCGCTGCCAACATACAAACAGGCTGCTTACACATTATACAGCTGATGGTTGTCCATATTCGCAACTGGAACGCATTTCATGTATTTAGTTGAAGTGAATACGGGGGCTGGACGCCAGCGAAGAGAGCGATTATGAGGCTGCAATTAAATGCCGCAGATGAGCGCAAACAGGGCAGCCGGAGCAGAAACGTTTCGTCTCTAATGAGCTCTGTATTGACAGACGGTTAAGTACCGAGCCGATAACCTCAGATTAGCGAGTATCGCTGTTCTGGCTCTGTTTTTCAGGCCTGCCAAGTCCTGTTAAGAAAACCACGAGTGCATCCGATGTCGCCGATAAGCGGTCATCTTATACAGCTGATGACGTTAGGATGTATGTAGCGATAGACGCGACAATTATATCATCCTCCTTACAATAGCCACTGGATGCAAGAAAGCCGCCTAGCTATTTGCGGAAACTGCGCAATCCGTCACCTTGACCTTAGCAGCAGTGCGTCACACGACAGTCGTACGAGCTTATCGATTTTTGACAACGTAATACACAGTTAATAGTAATCTAACGACGGCACCGGAGAACATAGCAAGATCCTGTCTAACGCTTCATGTCGCATGTAACCAAATGTACCGGGTGATGAAAAAGTCAGTATAAATTTGAAAACTGAATAAATCACGGAATAACGTAGATAGGGAGGCACAAATTGACACACATGCTTGGAATGACATGGGGTATTATTAGAACCAAAAAATACAGAAGCTCAAAAAATGTCCGACAGATGGCGCTTCATCTGATCAGAATAGCAATAATTAGCATAACAAAGTAAGACAAAACAAAGATGATGTTCTTTACAGGAAATGCTCAATATGTCCACCATTATTCCTCAACAATAGCTGTAGTCGAGGAATAATGTTTTGAACAGCACTGTAAAGCATTTCCAGAGTTATGGTGAGGCATTGGCGTCGGAAGTTGTCTTTCAGCATCCCTAGAGATGTCGGTCGATCACGATACACTTGCGACTTCAGGTAACCCCAAAGCCAATAATCGCACAGACTGAGGCCTGGGGACCTAGGAGGCCAAGAATGACGAAAGTGGCGGCTGAGCACACAGTCAACGACGTGCGCAAGAGATCTTTCACGCGTCTAGCAATATGGGGTGGAGCGCCATCCTGCATAAACATCGTACGTTCCAGCAGGTGTTTATCAGCCAGACTGGGGATGATGCGATTCTGTAACATATCGGCGTACCTCTCACCCGTCACGGTAGCAGTTACAAAACCAGAATCACGCATTTCCTCGAAGAAAAAAGACCCGACAACGGTAGATGTGGTAAATCCAACCCATACTGTGACTTTCTCGTCGTGCAATGGAGTTTCCACGACAGTTCTAGGATTTTCGGTAGCCCAAATTCGTCCAAACAACCCGTGGCTTCGAACTTCGAAATCATTCTCGCCACAGCTGCATTTGTCAACGGACCTTTACCCGTTCGAATCCCCTTCCTATGGCGATGGGATCGTAACGCTGAACCAGCACATTCGCCATTCTGATAATACAGCTTCACTAAAAGCGCCTTTTCAGCTAATGTCAACATGCTGCGACTGCTGGCGCATCTGATTCTCTCTCTCATTACAGTTCTTTTTATACACGATTGTCATGCGCAGTCACTGACGTTTTGCTGTCCAGCTCCATCTGTCGGACATTTTGTGAACTTTTTTTTGGTTCTAATAAAACCCTATGTCATTCCAAGCATATGTGTCAATTTTTACCTCTCTATCTACATTATTCCGTGGTTTATTAAGTTTTCAAATTTATACTGACTTTTTGATCACCCGGTGCTTTATCAGCCGTGGTCAAGAAAATGAAAATTTTAAAACGTTGTCTTGTCAACGTTTGGTTGCTGTCGCAGCAGCCTTCAACAGCGGTCTTGTTCTTCTCGCATTTCGCCGTAGGACACTGATCTGAGACTGTTATCACCTTCACATTTCGTTCGTCCAGCTGCGCGCATCATTATGGCTGTTTTAATGGATGTTATACATTCAAACCTACAAGCTACTGCGAACAAATGTTTTTGTCTCTAACTAGAATGCCACGCATCTCAGGATAAGGACTGAGGATTAACTATATAAGAATACCAAATACCTCGGTCTGTAACAAGGTCAGATCATGCTATGCTTTGGTACGCAAAGCCGGAATTCTGTAACTGGAGACAGAACAATGGAAATTCTATTCATATAATTTGAGTGGAAGTGTATATACCTAAAACAATTTTGTTCAGTGCAGTTCAGTGTTTAGCGTAAACTGTTGGCTCAGATCGTGTGTCGGCGCAGAATACTTTTCGCTGCCACTGTTCCTCCAATTGAGCGGGCCGAGCTCGGCCCACTGACTCACTGGTTGCGCCTCTCGCCCTTCGCCTCAGGGACTGACTCACAGCTCCGACCTCTTTCTGCCTTTCTCCTCTCCTCTTCTCTCTTCCCAGCGCCAGAAGACGCAGTCCCGTTAAGTCTGCAAGTCTAGCACGGCTAGGGTGAAGAATATAGCGGAAACGATAGCTTTATCGCAGACCCAAGGTTATAGCTGCGGCCTTACGTGTGCTTCCTAGCGGGCTATTAGCTGTGCTGCACATTTCAGGAGTCGAGCCTTTCCGGGGAAGTGTGTTTCCTACTGAGCCACCAGAGCTGAGCATGTCACCACCCATCTCGTCCCTTCCACACTTCTGGAGACAAATACAGCGCCCCGACTCCAAGGCGCTCTGTTGCTACTATTACATGTACTACAGCGGACAAGAGCGTGGCCTGATTGCTGAAGAAATCAATAGTTGAGAAACGGTCGCGTCACATCGAATGTGTATATTCAATTCCGCCAGGCCTGGTGGTCTAGTGGTGAAGTACGTTATGTACTAGGCGACTCACCTAAAATTTGCACAGAAAAGATTGCGGAAACGGAAAGTGCTATTGATGTGCGGCTTTCACAAAATGGATTGGTACCCAAAGGCTCAGAGGCTCGTATTGTTAGCCAATTAACACACTGTAATAATACTTAGAAAGTGTATTTTTTGTGCAGACATACACTTTTTAAATGGAACAATGCATATTGGCATTAACAGACTAAAAGTATGGTTAATATCAGTGGTGGTTATTTCAGGATTCTAATGCGATTCGTTTACGATGTACCGTACTTTGATATGTTCTCACACCGACAACTGTAGCACACACTAAAGGACAACGCATGTTATGTGGATTATGACCAGTAACGGGACAATTCACCATCACAGGTTGTGTTCAAAATGACCATCGTCAGTGGCAATACACGCTTCCAGACGGGTATGGAACGACTGTTGCACACGCGCTAGCTTTTCAGCGGAGATGTCCGAGCAGGCTGCAGTAATACCTCATTGCATATTATCGGGTGTACTTGGTATGTCCTTGTAGACAGCGTCTTTCAGCTTATCCCAGAGACAAAAAGTCTACAGCCGTCAAGCCCGGGGAAGACTGAGATATAAGTCCTCTGTGTCCAGTCCAACGATTTGGAAACAATTCGTGAAGATATTGTGTAGTACTTCGTGCACTATGGTCTGGAATGCCATCTTGTTGTTACCACAGGTCCCTCCTAGTCTTCAGAGGAACGTCTTATAGCATCCGTGGAAGATGGTCTGTTAGGAGGCTGTAAAAATTTTGCACGTTCAGTGTTTCCTCTAGGAAAATCGTGTCTAGGAGTTGATGGTTCACTGTCCTACACCATACATTTACACTCCATGGATGCTGACGTTCCGCCTGGCGAAGCCAACGAGGTCCGTCAACAAACCAATAGTTCATATTTTGGCGGTTTACCTGGCCATGATTGGGAAATGTGACTTCATCGCTAAACAAGATAAATGGTGCGTCTGGAGTAACGTGTCTTAATAAACGATGTTTAGAAGTTAACACTATTCTCATAATCGTTTCCACGCAGCCCTTGATGGAGAGTGATGTGGTAGGGATGGAACCCATGTCGATGGAGAATGCATAGGAGACTTGACTGAGTCGTACCGCTTCCTCGTACGATTGCGGGGGAGCCAACGCGCGGATTAGCTGCAACAGCAGCAAGAATATTAATTTACTCCTTTTCTGTTGTCACTTGTTTCCTTCTGTTACGTTGTCTATGTGCTTTTCAAGTAACTGGTTGAAAAGGTTGATAAACAATTACCGAGGTGGTTGACGTCTATTGGGATATCTTGCCGCACACACAGTGCGAGAACGAACTACATTCTTCCTACACTCCCCATACACCATGAGCATGTCGCCTTCTTCTGCATTAGTAAATCCCACCGTCCACCCACGAACTACTGCTTGGACGGTCACACACTAAGTGACTAGTAAGTTGCAGTGCACTCAAGGAAAACACAAGCACTGTGTAAGAAAACATAGCAACATCGTATACAGAAAATACACAGGCTGAATGGTTCAGACAAGGGTCGGTGTGGAAAATTTTCAAAATACAGTCTCTCGTAAACGACTCGCACTAAAATCCCGCAACAAACATTGTGGTTTACCCTACTTTTAGTTTGTCAATATCAGTAGGCATTGTTCCACGTAAAAAAGTGTATCTTTCCACAAAAAATATACTTTCTATTATTACAATCTGTTTATTGGCTAACAACACGCCCCCCTGATTATCAATCCATTATGTGAAAACCACACATCACATATCAATAGCACTTTCAATATCCGCAATATTTGCGGTGCAAGTTTTAAGTGATTCACCTTATGCATATTCTGCCCCTCTGTCTCTCTCTCTCTCTCTCTCTCTCTCTCTCTCTCTCTCTCAGGCGAAAAAAGGCGCTACCCGAAAATTATTAATTCAGAGTAACGAAATTTCGGGAATACATTTGTCTAGGTGACATATTTAAGTGGTTAGCGTCGCAAGGTCGCAGATTAATGTATTCGTAAGCGCGGGATTAACCATTGCAAATGTGAAACGCAGACGTGCATGCACTGTGCTGTACAGGCACTGGATGTCAGTTTGTATGATGGAGTTCCACGCCTGTTGCGCTTGCTCGGTCAATTCAGGGACGGATAATGTTGTTCGTGCATGACGCGACGATGATGTCGCATAACTACTCGATAGGAGGCAGATCTGGTGATCGGGCGGGCCAAAGCAACATGCCGACACTTCGTAGAGCATGTTGGGTTACAACAGCGGAATATGGATGAGCGTTACTCTGTCGCAAAATACTGTTCATGAATGCCAGCACGACGGGTCGAATCACCAGACTCACGTACAAAAGTGCAGTCAGGGTGTTCCTGTTGTCATAAGAAATTGCACCTCAGACTGTAACTCCAGTGTGCCCAGCACGCTGACACGTTGGTTGCGGGACCTCAACTGACCTCCTTCTCGTCAACTTACGGCCATGACTGGCGTCGGGGCAGAATTACTTTCATCAGAAAACACAACGGAACTACACCCCGCCCTCCAATGAGCTCTCGCTTGACGTCACTGAAGTCGCAGATTGAGGTGATCGGGGTCAGTGGAATACACGCTACAGGGCGTCTGCGTCGGAGTTGTCCTTGAAGTAGATTTGAAACATTTCGTTATGTCACCGTGGTGCCCACTGCTGCTCAAATTCCGCTGCAGTTGTAGTGCGATGCGCTAGAGCTTACGCCAAACACGATAGTCTTCCCTCCTGGTAGTGCCACGTAGTCGTCTGGAGCACGGTATTCTTGCAACCGCACATTCTCGTGGGCACCGCTGTCAGCGATCATGTACAGTGGCTACATTCCTGCTAAGTCTTCCTGCAAAACATCAGAAGGAACATGCAGCTTCTCGTAGTCCTATTACACGACCTCGTTCAAACTCAGTGAAGTGTTGATAATGGCGTCTTTGTCGCCTTAAAGGCATTCTTCACTAAAATCAGCTCACCATGTTTAGTTTCAAAGGTACCTACCACTCATGACCGCTACAGCGGGTAATTGAAATAAACCTGATTTGCGTCCTAATTGTGCGCTACTAGCACCACTATTATGTCACTGGCACGAAATTTGAAAAATGATTCAAATGGCTCTGAGCGCTATGGGACTAACTTCTGAGGTCATCAGTTCCCTAGAACTTAGAACTACTTAAACCTAACTAACCTAAGGACATCACACACATCCATGCTCGAGGCAGGATTCGAACATGCGACCGTAGCGGTCGAGCGGTTCCAGACTGTAGCGCCTAGAACCGCTCGGCCACCCCGGCCGGCCGAAATTTGAATAGACGTCATCTTTCAGATGTAGAAACACGCCTACGAACTTTCATTTACGTCGCACAGCTCCTTCTTGGTGTTGCGATATTTTTTTCCTCCGGTACATGCACGCTAAGGCGCGTGCTTGGAAACGTAGAAGTCGCGGGACCGAATCCCGATTGGTCCAGGGAAATTTTCAGTCACCCTGTAATGTAGCCTTCACCTCTCAACGATTTGAGGAATCGCGACGAGCGACACATAGTTCGGATTCCACGTTAAACTGCAGGTCCCATTTCCCCGGTAAAATAATTGAGGTAGACAGGGACACGCATGTCGCAGAAGTGGCGTACAGCTGATAGACTTGTACACTGCCGTTGAGCCACACGAATTTATGATTCTACTCTGAAATGTCCTTTGTGAATAAAATGGAGGAATTATGTTATCTTGGAAGCAAAACAACAAATAACGGACGAAGCAAGAAAGACAATGAAAGCAAATTAGCAGGGGCAGAAAGGGAATTGGTAGCAAGAATATGTCTACTAGTATCAAACATAAGCTTTGGTTAGTTAGCTAGTTTGTTACATGTTCCGTAGAACATTTGAACGATTCATGTATCGAAATGATGTGGAACGAGTCAGTTTATAGGATGCGATTAGTGTATTAATGAACACACAATTTTGTTAGTTCTACTCAAGCAACTACACTCAGAATCAAATTTTTACATGATTTTTTCATTTTTCACTTTTTTAATGGCTACCAGTTTACAAACAGAAATTCGTCAGAAGCGTGGAAGGAACTTTCCTGGAGAAATGGTTCTAAGTCAGATTCAGAACTTGCCTTGTTAGTTGTCAGACATTTTATGATATTGAGCATATGACCAATAATTTCTGTTGCTACGCATTGAACTCCTTTCTGAGCCACTGACAGTTTTAATAATGGGTGATAATGGCCATTTTTCCCTCTGGTGTTGTAAGTATGGACATAGTGTTATTCTCATATTACGTTGGATTACTAGCGAAGAATTTCATTAGCGAATGTATGTATAGCGATGGCACAGTTAAAATGCCCACCACATGAAATGTATTCGCTTTTGCGAATACAGATAACCATCAGCTGTGTAATGGAATGACGAAATGAAAATTTGTGCTAGACTGGGACTCGGGACCCGGATTTCCTACTTTATGCGAGCTGTCGCTTTAACCGCTTTGACTATCCGTGTACGACTCAGGGGCAGACCCAAACTTCCATACGTCGTCGTTCGTACGTCACAGCCTGTACTCGTATATACACTCCTGGAAATGGAAAAAAGAACACATTGACACCGGTGTGTCAGACCCACCATACTTGCTCCGGACACTGCGAGAGGGCTGTACAAGCAATGATCACACGCACGGCACAGCGGACACACCAGGAACCGCGGTGTTGGCCGTCGAATGGCGCTAGCTGCGCAGCATTTGTGCACCGCCGCCGTCAGTATCAGCCAGTTTGCCGTGGCATACGGAGCTCCATCGCAGTCTTTAACACTGGTAGCATGCCGCGACAGCATGGACGTGAACCGTATGTGCAGTTGACGGACTTTGAGCGAGGGCGTCTAGTGGGCATGCGGGAGGCCGGGTGGACGTACCGCCGAATTGCTCAACACGTGGGGCGTGAGGTCTCCACAGTACATCGATGTTGTCGCCAGTGGTCGGCGGAAGGTGCACGTGCCCGTCGACCTGGGACCGGACCGCAGCGACGCACGGATGCACGCCAAGACCGTAGGATCCTACGCAGTGCCGTAGGGGACCGCACCGCCACTTCCCAGCAAATTAGGGACACTGTTGCTCCTGGGGTATCGGCGAGGACTATTCGCAACCGTCTCCATGAAGCTGGGCTACGGTCCCGCACACCGTTAGGCCGTCTTCCGCTCACGCCCCAACATCGTGCAGCCCGCCTCCAGTGGTGTCGCGACAGGCGTGAATGGAGGGACGAATGGAGACGTGTCGTCTTCAGCGATGAGAGTCGCTTCTGCCTTGGTGCCAATGATGGTCGTATGCGTGTTTGGCGCCGTGCAGGTGAGCGCCACAATCAGGACTGCATACGACCGAGGCACACAGGGCCAACACCCGGCATCATGGTGTGGGGAGCGATCTCCTACACTGGCCGTACACCACTGGTGATCGTCGAGGGGACACTGAATAGTGCACGGTACATCCAAACCGTCATCGAACCCATCGTTCTACCATTCCTAGACCGGCAAGGGAACTTGCTGTTCCAACAGGACAATGCACGTCCGCATGTATCCCGTGCCACCCAACGTGCTCTAGAAGGTGTAAGTCAACTACCCTGGCCAGCAAGATCTCCGGATCTGTCCCCCATTGAGCATGTTTGCGACTGGATGAAGCGTCGTCTCACGCGGTCTGCACGTCCAGCACGAACGCTGGTCCAACTGAGGCGCCAGGTGGAAATGGCATGGCAAGCCGTTCCACAGGACTACATCCAGCATCTCTACGATCGTCTCCATGGGAGAATAGCAGCCTGCATTGCTGCGAAAGGTGGATATACACTGTACTAGTGCCGACATTGTGCATGCTCTGTTGCCTGTGTCTATGTGCCTGTGGTTCTGTCAGTGTGATCATGTGATGTATCTGACCCCAGGAATGTGTCAATTAAGTTTCCCCTTCCTGGGACAATGAATTCACGGTGTTCTTATTTCAATTTCCAGGAGTGTATTATGGACAACGGAGGACATTTTAATTAAAAGTCGCTGCCAGGTATCGGCTGGTAAATACGATACTGCAGACCACGTGTTGTTAACATTGAATCGTACTTCTTAGTATTACAGACACTGCAATATGGCAAAAGGCCTAGTTCCCTGAAGAAGAACTTACATGACGTCGGTGACTGAACATCATATATTATTCTTACTCCTCGCTTTTGTGCAATTAATGCATTCTTGAATGTTTGAGAAGTACAGGAACATGTTTCTTCCACAAGTTTTCATCAGTACGTACACCCAAAAATTTGGAACATTGACTCCTCTGGTACAGAACTCAAAATAGTGCGTCGTTTTTCGAAATTTAGGGACAGTCCTATTTTCAGAGAACCACTTAAAAATTCTTTGAAAAATATCCTTAACTACCTCTTACGTTACTCCCTCTCCAATGGGATTTGTTACAACACTTCTATCGACTCCAAAAGCACCAATTCTACTTGTTGAATGTTAAGTACTGTAGAAGATCATTCACAAATACAAGGGATAGGAGGCGACCCAGAATTGAACCCTGTAAGACTCCCTAGTCACAGAAGTTTTCGACCCTTCCAACATGGTTTGAAATATTCAGCACCACTTTGTAATTCTGTTTGTTAAGTATGATTTCAACCAGCTACGTGTAAAGCCATCAGTTCCATAAAGCTAAGAGAGTAACACGATCTACAAATTGGGGAAGAAATTTCTTAGAATGAATGCTTGGAGAGAAGAAATTTCTTAGAATGAATGCTTGGAGAACAGCACTGTACGGTAGTGAATTATAGACTGTGAGAAAATAAGAAAAGAAGAGAATCGGAGCGTTTGAGATGTGGCCCGTATGGGGAAGTTGAAAGCTGGGTGGACTGATGAAAAGGAATGAGAAGGTCCTTTGCAGAACCGGTGAAGGAAAGAACGTATGGAAAACACTGACAAAAAGGGATGGGATGATAGGAAATGTGTTAAGACAACAAGGAATAATTCCATGTTACTGGAGAGACAGGTGGCCGGTGAAAACTGTAGAGGAGGTCAGAGACTGAAATACATCCAACAAGCAACTAAGGATGTAAGGTGCAAGTACTATTCTAAGATGAAGAAGTTGGCACAAAATAGGAACTGTAAAATCACTAAGTGTTTATAAGGCTTCTATTCAGTGATTATTTAACTAGTCTGACGTGGTAGTAGAAAAAATAAAACAAAAAAAGGAAAGCCGAAGTTTTAATTTTCACGTTTAAGAAATGGTGTACGCAGGAGAATCGTACAACAATACCGACATTTTAACATGGCACACACTCAAGTCTGGCGGACATCCCTGACGTAGAGAAACAACTGAAACAGCTGAAAAACTGTGGATAAAGGGCAACAGGAAGATTCCATGTTCCTGGTTTTCCGAAAAGTATTGGACACTGTGCCCTATTGTAGACTGTCAACATTGGTGCGAGCATACTGAATAGGTTCCCAGATATGTGAGAGGCTCAAAGACTTCTTAAGTAACAGAATCCAGTACCAATAACACAGTATTCATCAGAGAAAAGTGTTTAGTCAGGAATGCCTCAGGAAAGTATGATAGGACCGCTGTTATTTTCTATATACATAATTAGTCTGGAGGACAGGGCGAGCAGCAGTCTGCTGCTGTTTGCTGATGATGGTGCGGTGTACAGAAAGGTGTCATCATTGAGTGACTACAGCAGGATACAGGATAACTTAGACAAAATTTCTAGTTGGTATGATGAATGGAGCTAGCTCTACATGTAGAAAAATGTAATTTAATGCTGATAACTAGGAAAAACGTAATGTTTCTAGGCGATGTGGAATGGAACAAGCATGTAAGAGTTGTTGCAGAGAAGGCGAATGGTCAACTCTGGTTTATTGGAAGAATTTTAGGGAAGTGCTGTCCATCTGTAAAGGAGACCACATACAGGACACTAGTGAGACCCGTTCTTGAGTACTGTAAGAGTGTTTGGGATTCGAACAAGACTGGATTAAAGGAAGATATCGATGCAGTTCAGATGCTGGCTGCTAGGTTTGTTACCGGTAGGCTCGAACAACATGCAGAGATTATAGAGATGCTTCAGGAAATGAAATGGGAATCTTTGGAGGTAAGACGATGTTCTTTGTGAGAAACAGTATTGAGAAGATTTAGAGAAACGGCATTTGAAGCTGACTGCAGAACGATTCTACTGACACCAAAGTAAAACATCCGTAAGGACTATGGAGATAAGATGCGAGAAATTAGGGCTCTTACGTAGGTATATAGATAGTCGTTTTTCCCTCGCTCTATTTGCGAGTGGAGCAGGAAAGAAAATGACTAGTAGTGGTACAAGGTACCCTTCGCTACATCAGGACGGTGGCTTGCCGAGTACGTGTGAGGATGTACACTGAAGAGCAAGGAAACTGGTACATCTGCCTAACATGGTGTAGGACCCCCGCGAGCACGCAGAAGTGCCGCAATACGGCGTGGCATGGTCTGAAGTAGTGCTCGAGAGAACTGACACCATGAATCCTGCAGGGCTGTCCATAAATCCGTAAGAGTACGATGAGTGGAGATCTCTTCTGAACAGCACGTTGCAAGGAATCCCAGATATGCTCAAAAATATTCATGTCATGGGAAGTTTGGTGGCCAGCGGAAGCGTTTAAGCTCAGAAGAGTGTTCCTGGAGCCATTCTAGACATGTTGAGGTATCGCATTGTCCTGCTGGAATTGTCCAAGTCCGTCAGAATGCACAATGGACATGAATGGATGCATGTTATCAGACAGGGTGCTTACATGCGTGTCACCTGTCAGAGTCGTATCTAGACGTATCAGGGGCCCCATATCACTCCAAGTGCACACTCCCCAGACCATGATAGGGCCTGCCGGCCGAAGTGGCCGTGCGGTTAAAGGCGCTGAAGTCTGGAACCGCAAGACCGCTACGGTCGCAGGTTCGAATCCTGCCTCGGGCATGGATGTTTGTGATGTCCTTAGGTTAGTTAGGTTTAACTAGTTCTAAGTTCTAGGGGACTAATGACCTCAGCAGTTGAGTCCCATAGTGCTCAGAACCATTTGAACCATGATAGGGCCTCCACCAGCTTGAACAGTCTCCTGTTGCCATGCAGGGTCCATGGATTCATGAGGTTGTCTCCAAACCCGTACACATCCATCCGCTCGATACAATTTGAAACGAGACTCGTCCGACCAGGCAACATGTTTCCAGTGAACAACAGTCCAATATTGGTGTTGACAGGCCAGGGGAAGCCTAAAGCTTCGTGTCGTGAGCCATCAAGGGTACAAGAGTGGGCCTCCGGCTCGATGATGTTTCGTTGAATGGTTCGTACGCTGACACTTGTTGATGACTCAGCATTAAAATCTACAGCAATATGCGGAAGGGTTGCACTTCTATCACGTTGAACGATTCTCTTCAGTCGTCGCCGGTTCCGTTCTTGCAGGTTCTTTTTCCGGCCGCAGCGGTATCGGAGATATGATGTTTTACCCGGTTCATCGCTACCTCGTATATTCTGTGTCCCATCGCTCGTGCGTCGATTATTATACCACGTTCAAACTCACGTAAATCTTGATAATTGGCTATTGTAGTAGCAGTAACCGATCTAACAACTGCGCCGGGCACTTGTTGTCTTATACAGGCGTTGCCGACTGCAGCGCCGTATTCTGCCTGTTGACATGTCTGTGTATTTGAACACGGAGACCTATACCAGATTCTTTGACGCCTCAGTGTAGACGTAGAACTCAGGCGACAGGGAAAGTCGTCAGAAGACTGACAAGAAAAAGACGTTTGAAAGTGAACTAAAGAGAGTTATCCAAGAGACTTTTCCTTGCGCAGGTATTAAACTAGCTACACCATTTCCGTGTTTCTTCCTACCCTGTCAATTGAGCGGAGCCTTGCACTGCAGCGAATCCTGCAGGAGCGCTGACCTGAGTGCAGGCTTATCGTGGGAACGGATCTGCCGCTGATGGCACGGAGCAGCGCTAGCGGCGTGCAGCGCTCGGTGCCCGGCGCAGATACCGTCGATAGCGGATAGGCCGCGCCCTCGTCTGGGGGCGTGCCGCGCAGAGCCGTGGCGAAACCAGTGCAGCGGCTCCACTCTCTCTCTCTCTCTCTCTCTCTCTCTCTCTCTCCAGACACCAGACACCCGCCTCCAGCCGCCGGGCGCCCACGGCTTTCACGAGTGCGGCTGAAACGGGGGCGCGGCTGCCCTTCTCCTTACGCGAGATTACGCGCCAGTTACATCGCGGCATGCCACACACACCCCTAACAGGAAATCGACAGGGTATCCTTGGAACCCGGCAGCAGTCGTAGGCTAAATGTCGGCGCTAGTTTTCACCTCCTTCCATCTATATCGTTATCAAAATGACAAAGATTTGCATGTAGTGATCACAATCACGCCCACTTTAACGTTAGGAATTAAACACAACTACCACAGGTCGCTTAGGAAGATGACAAATTGATGCAGATAAAGAAGATGTTTGATTTTGGCACGAGTTGTACTGTCTGCTGCTTAACGTCCAATTTACATTTAATGTGCAAGGAAACTATACGACACGTCTTCATCCTCATCTACATACATACTCCGCAATCCACCATACGGTGCGTGGCGGAGGGTACCTCGTACAACAACTAGCATCTTCTCTCCCTGTTCCACTCCCAAACAGAACGAGGGAAAAATGACTGCCTATATGCCTCTGTACGAGCCCTAATCTCTCTTATCTTATCTTTGTGGTCTTTACGCGAAATATAAGTTGGCGTCAGTAAAATTGTACTGCAGACAGCCTCAAATGCTGGTTCTCTAAATTTCCTCAGTAGCGATTCACGAAAAGAACGCCACCTTTCCTCCAGAGACTCCCACCCGAGCTCCTGAACCATTTCCGTAACACTCGTGTGATGATCAAACCTTTTGTTGTTGTTGTGTTCAGTCCTGAGACTGGTTTGATGCAGCTCTCCATGCTACTCTATCCTTTGCAAGCTTCTTCATCTTCCAGTACTTACTGCAACCTACATCCTTCTGAATCTACTTTGTGTATTCATCTCTTGGTCTCCCTCTACGCACGCTGCCCTCCAATGCTAAATTTGTGATCCCTTGATGCCTCAGAACATGTCCTACCAACCGGTCCCTTCTTCTTGTCAAGTTGTGCCACAAACTCCTCTTCTCCCCAATTCTATTCAATACCTCTTCATTAGTTATGTGATCTACCCATCTAATCTTCAGCATTCTTCTGTAGCATCACATTTCGAAAGCTTCTATTCTCTTCTTGTCCGAACTATCTATCGTCCATGTTTCACTTCCATACATGGCTACACTCCAAACAAATACTTTCAAAAACGACTTCCTGACACTTCAATCTGTACTCGATGTTAACAAATTTCTCTTCTTCAGAAACGCTTTCCTTCCCATTGCCAGTCTACATTTTATATCCTCTCTACTTCGACCATCATCAGTTATTTTGCTCCCCAAATAGCAAAACTCCTTTACTACTTTAAGGTCTCATTTCCTAATCTAATTCCCGCAGCACCACCCGACTTAATTCGACTACATTCCATTATCCTCGTTTTGCTTCTGTTGATGTTCATCTTATACCCTCCTTTCAAGACACTGTCCATTCCGTTCAACTGCTCTTCCAAGTCCTTTGCTGTCTCTGACAGAATTACAATATCATCGGCAAACCTCAAAGTTTTTATTTCTTCTCCATGGATTTTAATACCTACTCCGAATTTTTCTTTTGTTTCCTTTACTGCTTGCTCAATATACAGATTGAATAACATCGGGGAGAGACTACAACCCTGTCTCACTCCCTTCCCAACCACAGCTTCCCTTTCGTGTCCCTCGACTCTTATAACTGCCATCTGGTATCTGTACAAATTGTAAATAGCCTTTCGCTCTCTGTATTTTACCCCTGCCACCTTTAGAATTTGGAAGAGAGTATTCCAGTCAACATTGTCAAAAGCTTTCTCTAAGTCTACAAATGCTAGAAACGTAGGTTTGCCTTTCCTTAATCTTTCTTCTACGTCGTAGAGTAAGTATTGTCTCACGTGCTCCAACATTTCTACGGAATCCAAACTGATCTTCCCCGAGGTCGGCTTCCACCGGTTTTTCCATTCGTCGATCAAACCTACCAGTAACAAATCTAGCAGCCCGCCTCTGAATTGCTTCTATGTCCTCCCACAATCCGATCTGACAGGGATCCCAAACGCTCGAGCAATACTCAAGAATAGGTCGTATTAGTGTTTTATAAGCGGTCTCCCTTACAGATGAACCACATCTTCCTAAAATTCTACCAATGAACCGAAGACGACTATCCGCCTTCCCCACAACTGCCATTACATGCTTGTCCCACTTCATATCGCTCTTCAATGTTACGCACAAACATTTAATCGACGTGACTGTCAAGCGCTACACTACTAATGGAGTATTCAAACATTAGGGGGTTCTTTTTCCTTTTCATCTGCATTAATTTACATTTATCTATATTTAGAGTTAGCTGCCATTCTTTACACCAATCACAAATCCTGTCGAAGTCATCTTGGATCCTTCTACAGTCACTCATCGACGACACCTTCCCGTACACCACAGCGTCATCAGCAAACAGCCGCACATTGCTATCCACCCTATCCAAAAGATCATTTATGTAGATAGAAAACAATAGCAGACCTACCACACTTCCATGGGGCACCTCCGATGAGCACTCACCGTCGAGGATAACGTACTGGGTTGTATTACTTAAGAAGTCAACACATGTACAGGAGTTGGCCATAAATATGGGAACAAAACGGGAAACGCATGATCGACATAAATACAGACAGTAGCGAAGCCAGTAGGTTGTCCTGTCGTATTTGACAACGAACAGCACGTATGCAGTGTTCTCAATACGCTACAGTGTTATCTGTAGTCAGAACACTATTCTGTGTGGTCGTGAGTCCATTGGGTCGGAGCGAAGTGAATTCGAACGTCGGCAAATATGGTGGGTGCTTCCGTAACCAAATGAACCGAAATGTTTGGTGCTTCAGAAGGCACCGTATCGAAGATGTGTGTGGCGCATACGGGGAAAGCGGGAAAACATCAGCCGCTAGGTGTGTTGAGTGATCGTGGCGGACGGTCACTGAAGACGATTGAGACTAAAAATAAAAGGACGACAACTGCGAAAGTCACTGTGGAACTGAATGTCGCAGTCGTGAATCCTGTCAGCAGTAAAACAGCACGCAGGGAGCTCCATAAGCAGGGAAATGCAAAGCAAGCTGGAATTCCAAACGCACTCAGCAGTGATGCAAAGGCCAGTAAAAGGAAAACTTGGTGCTGAACCTATAAAACCTGAACTATGGAGAAATGGAACGATGTAATTTGGACGGGTGAGTCATGTCGCACACTGTTTGGTAGTTCTGGCCGAGTTTGCGTCCCAAAAGTGATACATGAGAGGGATTCGCTGATGATTTGGACAGCCATATCATGGTATTCTATACGCGCCACTATTACTCTCCATGGCCGCATTACTGCCAAGGATTATGTGACCCTTTTGGCTGACCAAGTGCATCCCACGGTACAATGTTTCTTCGTGAATGGTGATGTGATTCAAGACGACAAGCCCCCGTTCACACAGTTCGCATAGTCCAGGACTAGTTTTCTGAAGACGACTATGAATTGTCGCATCTTTCTGGACACCAACGTCATCACATCTGAATGTTATTGAACTTTTGTGGCCTGCTTTGGAGAGAAGGACGCATGATCGCTGTCCACCTCCGTCGTTTTTGACTGAACTTGCCTCTATTTTGCAGAAAGAATGGTATAAGCTTCCCTTGAAAACCAAACAGGACCTGAATGTACCAATTCCGAGACGACTGGAAGGTGTTTCGAAAGCCAATGGTTTTCATACGGCGTATTAGGCACGTTAATGTACTGCGTTTTTGTGTTGTCTTACTTCTGTCCACCCCATGATGTTGTTTTGTTGTGATCTTCAGTCCAGAGACTGGCTTGATGCAGCACTACATGCTACCCGATCCTGTGAAAGCTTCTTCAAGTACCAACTGCAACCTACATCCTTCTGAATCTGCTTAGTCTATTCATCTCTTGGTCTCCCTCTACGACTTTTATCCTCCACGCTTCCCTCCAATACCTAACTGATGATAATGCTCCAGAACGCTTCCTACCAACCGATCCCTTCTTCTAGTCACGTTGTGCCACAAATTCCTCTTCTTCCCAACTCTATTCAGTACCTCCTCATTAATTACGTGATCTACCCATCTAATCTTCAGCATTCTTCTGTAGCACCACATTTCGAAAGCTTCTATTCTTGTCTAAACTATTTATCGTCCACGTTTCACTTCCATACTTGGCTACACTTCATACAAATACTTTCAGAAAAGACTTCCTGACACTTCAATCTATGCTCGATGTTAACAAATTTCTCTTCTTCAGAGACGCTTTCCATGCCATTGCCAGTCTACATTTTATATCCTCTCTACTTCGACCATCCTCAGTTGTTTTGCTCCCCAAATAGCAAAACTCATTTACTACTCTATCTGAACCTTCCAGTGTCCCTAGGCCTCTTCCACGTATACAACCTTCTTTCATGATTCTTAAACCAAGTGTTCGCTGTGATTAAGTTATGCTATGTGCAAAATTCCACCAGGCGGCTTCCTCTTTCATTCCTTATCCCCAGTCCAGATTCACCCACTACTTTTCCTTCTCTTCCTTTTCCTACTATCGAATTCCAGTCCCCCATGACTATTAAATTTTCGACTACCCTCACTATCTGAATGATTTGTTTTATCTCATCATACATTTCTTCGTCATCTGCGGAGCTAGTTGGCATATAAACTGGTACTACTGTTGTAGACGTGGGCTTCGTGTCTATCTTGGCTACAATAATGCGTTCACTATGCTGTTCGTAGTAGCTTACCTGCGCTCCTATTTTTTATTCATTATTAAATCTACTCCTGCATTACCCCTATTTGATTTTGTACTTATAACTCTATATTCACTTGACCAGAAGTCTTTTTCTCCTGCCATCGAACTTCACTAATTCACACTATATCTAACTTTAACTTATCCTTTTCCCTTTTTAAATTTTCTAACCTACCTGCCCAATTAAGGGATCTGACATTCCACGCTCCGATCTGTAGAATGTCAGTTTCCTTTCTCCTGATAAGGACGTCCTCCTCAGTAGTCGCCGACCGGAGATCCGAATGGAGGACTATTTCACCTCCAGAATATTTTACCCAAGAGGACGCCATCATCATTTAACCATACAGTAGAGCTGCATGCCCTCGGGAAAAATTACGGCCATAGTTTCCGCTTGCATTGAGCCGTTCGCAGTACCAGTACAGCAATGCCGTTTCGGTTAGTGTTACAAGGCCAGATCAGTCAATCATCCAGACTAAGGCTGTTGCCCCTCTTCAGGAACCACACGTTTGTCTGGCCTCTCAACAGATACCTCCCCGTTGTGGTTGCACCTACGGTATCGCTGAGGCACGCAAGCCTCTCCACCAATGGCAAGGTCCATGGTTTATGGGGGGTGGGCACCCCAAATATCTCTACAAAAAGATGACATGCAAGGTGGATAACCCCTGAGGCTAGCCTGGTACTTTACTGTCAGGACCTTTCTCTGATGCAGTGATTAGTACAATTATAATATTACTTTTATCGTAGGACTTTATAGCAATTGTCCATGCTACTAGTACTCAGTCACTCTCTTCGTTTGAAAAGCTACTGCTAGCTTAACTTTTGGGTTCCACGGGTCACCGATCGAGCTATTTCAGAATTAACACTGAGGTGTCGCAACTCTTTGAACTCTCGGTATGATGCCGTGCGTTTATTTTGCACTTACCAACTTTGGTTTTGACATGTCAATCATGTTGTTGTTTCCTCAGATTTATAAACACGCGTATAACAAAAACCACAAAATGTGGAGACGAATAAATTACTAAATAAAACATTACACATTTACCAGTAGACTGCTGGTTGGAACACTCTGATAAACTGTCATCTAAACTTTAAGTAATTTTAGGCCTTTGATATATTTCCAAATTTTATTTCCGTAAAAGGGAAAGGATCCTGCAACTTGTATTTTTTGCTACCGATCATGAGTTTCTCGTCCGGCTATTACGTCGCACATAGTTCTTGCTCCTCCCATGGAGGATCGCCTTTGAGGATTACTGTTGCTTCCAGCGCAGCGTATCTTCTGCCAACCGTCTAATATACAGTCGTAGAGGTTTTAGCAACAAATCGTAGTACGCCATTGAATGTACAAAATGTTAAATGACATGAACTGCAAGGAGCGTTTACTTTCGCTATTAATAGTAATGACGTTACGCTATTGAAGACCGTAGAATAGAGATACACAACTGAAGAAACATATTCAGAGTTCTGATAGCTCTGGGCACACTTACAGAATTTTGAGGGTATGTTTCTGCCTGTCTGTTTTATAAATCTGTGCTACAAGGACATATGCCATTTTTAGTTACGAAGGAGACCAAGCTATCCTGTGGTAGGAAAGCAGTGAACAAGTGGTTCTGGCAGGCGGTCTAGCTGCTGGCAGACTGTCAGATGCGCTTAAGGCGAGAGCAGAAGGAAAACACCTGCCCTTACGTAAGGCGCCGCAGGATCGGCTGTGGAAAGGAGCCCCGGATCTAGGCCAGCCAGTTCTCTACATCTATTACAGCTAAATAGGCCAGAGGCGGCGACCGGCGACGAGTTATTTCCCTAAACTGTCCCCAGCAATCCTTGCGAGAAGTATTATAATACTTACCCTGAACAGATAAGCCTGCATGTAACGCCATCTACTAGTGAGACATGTAAGTCTGTTGCAATGCATACTCTACTATATTCATTTTCAAACATTAGTCAATAAGTGAACTACACTGCCTATAAATGATACTTGCATTGGCGGTGAAAAGTGATCAGAGATGCGCTCTACGATTTAGTGACGGCACTGTTGTTGACATGTTGTGCGTCCAGTTACCGGCTATCGCATGACCAGCTCATATAGCTTAAGACACCAATCTGTAGCTATCGAGGCAGGGAGGTGAGCTACACTCGGTTCGAATCCGTCCGGCGTATTAACGAAAGCTGGTCTGGTATCCCGATCAGTCTGAATATGGTTAATAGGTAGCTTCCAATGCTCGTTTAGACAAATGCTCGGCCAATCCCCAACCTCCGCATTAGAAAGTATGACACACAACAAAGCTTAAACGATTCACAGACAGATGGCACGACGAATTCACTTCCTTGGTTTAACTGACACCTGTGGCGACAGAAAGGCCACTTGGCCACAAATTTAAATTTGTCAGATCATCATCACTGTAGACTCCATGCGATGGGGTAAATACTAGGAAAGAGCGAGAATCAGATATCATGCCTGCAAAGAATCTAGTGTTACCATCGACTTGAATGAAATCAACCTTTGATGTGAAGTAAAGACACGCGCCCACCCATTACCATCAATCATCTATTTCTATATCTGGAGCCTGACGTACTTAGGATCCGTCATAATCAGTAACTTGTCGATGGATGCCGAGATGACGACCAAGACAGCAAGACCGGTAGCTGCTGTGCCTTTGTAACCAGCCCGCTTCTTTATGGCCGTGAAAGCTGGACAACCTATACGAGACAAGAAAGAAGTTAAACGGGAGAATCCTCAAGTTCGTGTGGTAGAAGAAAGTGTAAGCTCGTCATGTGGTAAAGACGTACGCTAGGACAGTCAGAGGAATGTATCTCGTACGAAAATCTAAAGCACAGCTAGACCCACAATTTTTCCATTTGTGACCTTCGGACATCTTCCGCTTGGCAAGCTTCCGACACATGGCATGCTATAAATTGTTGTGAACAGCACTTATTTTAATAAATAAAAGAAATGTTCAGTCTCTCTCTCTCTCTCTCTCTTTCTTTCTCTTTCGACGAACACACACACACACACACACACACACACACACACACACACACACAACGCACGTACTCGTACCTTCATGACTTGCATTCTGTGATAGAATATTTACATAATATGTGAATAAATTAATTAAATTTTAATGTCTCCTGCAGCTGAAAAGTTAGTTGTGGAAGTCGTCGTCTATGAAGCACTAAAATAAATTGGTTTCCGCTTCGTGTCACAGATGGTAGCCGAAAATGATGTGGTCGATGTCATCCTTCGCCCCATAATCGTATAGGACTGAGTCAGTCACTTGTAGACGACAGAAGTGCACTTAGTACCATCTGTGATCAAAACCGGAAGCAGAACATGGCGACCAGAAACATTCTGTGGTACATACCAAGGCAGTACCACGGTCGTGCAGATGTACTTGGCAGCACAGCTGCATAATGTTATACCCCATGCTTGGTACGATAGACACCACTTACAGTTCCAGAAGTTCTGATCTCCCGCCGTACGTCTTAGAGAAAGTCTGTTTAAGATACATCTCAATACGTCTTAGTCCAGTGGCATTCTTAGCGAGAGCGTCGATGGTTTAATTGCCCTTGATACCATGCTCCCGATGCTTTAGAAAGATACACGGCCAGTTGAAAGCCACATCTTCTCTTCAAACAAGTTTCTCAGACAGATTTGAAGAAAACCAGCACCATCAGAAGTAAGTGGTAATGTATTGCTGACGACAGAGGTGTAATGCAGCTGGCTAAAAAACAAGTGCTAAACGCTACAGAAGATGTCGAGGACATTAGAAGCGGGGTACAAGACGGAGTTGGACAGGGGTGATGAAGGCAGAAAACTTGTGTAAGGTATCTTCATATTTTCGCGGCGCAATGACTGTTCCATAAAATTTCGGGCGCGCAGCCGTATAAATTCCGCTCAGTTAAATCACGGTGGCTGGACTGGGATTTGAATTCCCCTTCCTTCCAACAAAACTCCCATCTCTTGCAAGACTATGGAAAAAGTCCGAAAAAAAAAGACACCACGTGTCTAATCTCTTAACTACCTCGCCGTGCTTATGCCTAAAGGCTACTCTATCACCGTCTTACGTTGGAACAGGCGCTCGAACATCAGCCTGAGCAGAGATTAATACGAATCGTAAGAGGGCGTCGTCGACGATCTAAAGCAATCTTGGAAATTAGATACGAATAAAAAAATAAAATTCCTGGCGAAGTGTAGCTTAATGCGTGCGCAACCTTAGTCTCTTACATAAGCAATTTCCCCCTCTCCACAGCGTTCGGCTATCGTTAGCTCGTCTATGACGCAATACTTAACAGGCGAAAGCGAGATACGATATTTTTCTTAGTAGCTGTTTAACGTCGTTTCAAAAAGACGAACTACTCTTATCTGTGGGAGCACTTAAGCATACACCAAGTCTGTCGGCAATAGTGGTGGGCGCACCAGAACAATGACAGACAAGGTGACCTGCCTAGCTCTCGCTTTCCCCTCAAGGACACCGTTGTAAGTATTTGGTGCAAGGACGATGGCTGTCAACACGGCAGCCTGCAGTCTAGTGCCTTACTTAGGGAGTGTCATTTTCAATTACTTGCTCTCGACGAATCAGTGTATACACTGGAAGGAACGCGTAGCCTTGTAGAGTACTGCTCTGGTGTTTAGAGTCGTTATCAAGGGGGCATGGCAGCAGCTGTCGAGTGAATTCAGAGGCGCGTCGCCCGTACATCACATATGAAAGTGTGGCGTAAATGCTCAGGGAATTAATTTTGATATACTTGGAATAACGATGAATTAGTGTTCAGTAAATTTTGAGATGCGTAATTCGAGACAGGCTGTGCACGTTGTTGCATCTTATCAAATACTGCTCGTGGAGACTAAGAGCATAAACAAAAGAAATCGGTTACGTCACTACCTCCAAACGCTAGTGGAACACAAGGGGAGGCGTATAGGTACCAGGTACCCCTGGGCATATACCGTACTGTGTCTTGAGCAGCTACAGGGAGTGGACAAAAATATGGAAATACAAAGAAAAAGGAAAAAAAGACGTTACCACGCCTAATACGTTGTAAGTAAATCGTATACACTCAAAAACAGTTTCCAGTTGTTTAGGAATAGAAAACAGAGGTCCTGCATGGTTTTCAAGGGAACATTGTACAAACTGACGTACAAAATAGTGGGAAGTTCAGGTAACAGTGATGGAGGTGGATAGCGATCTAGTACACTTCTCTCCACAGTAAGCCACAAATTTTCAATAATATTGAGTCCTGGTGACTGGTGGCCAGGGGAACTGAGACAATTCACCCTCGTTCTGACAAAACCACTCCTGGAAGACGCGAGCTGTATCAACGTCGGAGCTGTTGGCTTAGTAAAGAGCATTGCCATTGGTGAACAAAAATTGTAACACAGTATGAACCTGGCCAGTCAAAACAGTCACATAATCCTTGCCAATAATGCGACCTTGCAAAATAACTATGGCGCTCACGGAATTCCACGATATCGCTGCCCAACTGGTCGCCGAAGCCCGGCCATGTTTCACTCTTGGGACATAAATTCGACCAGAAGTTATAGACTGTGTGAAACAAGACTCGCTCGACGAAATGACGTTATTCCATTACTCCACAGTCCAGATTTTCTGGCTTCGGAACCACGTTTTCCTGTTAGGCGCTTGACTGGTTTTAGAGTTCCAGGTTTCCCTGCAGTTTCCTGCTTATGGAGCAACCTTCGTCTTGTTTTGTTGTGGACAGAGTTCGCTAGCGCGACATTCAGTGACTTTTGCAGCTATCGTCCTGTTATTTTTCTTCACATTCCTCCTCAATGAGGTCTGGCGCGATCATGCAACACACGCTTTTATCCGCGTTATGAGTTAGCGGGTCATGTTTTCCTGCTTTCCCTGTTTGCTGTATAAATTATCGACACCGTGGTCCTTGAAACACCAAACATTTCAGCTACATTGATTACGAGCACCAATAATTTGCCATTTATCGAGTTCACTTATTTCCGACAGAGTGACTTCTCAAATATACAGTTTACTGTTCTGCCCACCACTGACCTTGCAACGTACTGAGCACATTGCCCTAGGTGCCGTTTGTGGACAGGCTTGGCTGGTATTTGTGTTTATAATCAAACATGCATTTCTCGCAGTGTTTCCATATTTTTGTCCATCCCCTGTGTATCTAGATTCAGAAAATATTAGTGAGATCTCATATATGAACGTAAAGTGCTGCACAGTGACCAATAAGAAGAATGAACGAGAACAGCGAAAAGCTCAGAGCAGAAAATAACTTGTGGGAAAATAAAAGGAGACGTTCAGCCGAAAAAAACGAAAGATAATTGGTTTTCACAGGACTGCCAAGACACATGAAAAATAGCCTATCGCAGTCGGAGTAGTTTTTCTCAAGAACGAATTAGTTAGCTTCACGTATTGGTCTACAGTTAAGAACAATGTTTCTAAGACCATTGATGTATAAGCAGTATAATACAAAACTCAAGTTTGGGAAGCGGGGAGAACAAACTGTAACTATTTAAAATATTCTACTAGAAAATGTATTTATGGTCACTATATTTCAACTAACAAGTTACTATGAAGTATGTCACTGAATACTCATTCCTCCTAAGATGTACTCATATCAGTCTTGGTTACATATGTCATATCCATAATAGGGCAGGATTCCTCATCGTCTCCAGGAAAGGAAGTAACACTTCAAGTAATAATGCCTATGAAATTCATATCATTCTGTTCCAGGCAGCAAATGTTGTCATTTCTAGAGTATTGCTGGACTATGGACGCAAGTAGACAGAAAACAACAGTCAGGAAGTTGTCAACAACGAATTGCATAAAAGATCGCCGTCATGGTCGAATTTCCACTGTCGTGTAAACCTTGCAGTGTGATCTGTGTTCTTCGTGGCTTGGGTCAAATGGTAGCCCATCATGAACCCATTCGGAAAGCCTGTCTTAGATATTTGACTGTTAAGGCTGGATCGTGTGATTGGTCGCCGAGCTCTTCCCATTCTAAAAGGTTATTATTGGCTCAGAAGTGGGCGGTTCGGGCAATAAGTGGTGCAAGTTCGCGAACCTGTTGCCGACCACTATTCACTAGTTTGGGTATTTTGACATTGGCTTCTCAATATATGTATTCTTTACGCTAGTTTCTTGTTAACAATATCAGCTTATTCCCAAGTATAACCAGCTTTAACTCAGTTAATACTCGGCAGAAATCCAACCTGCATTTGGATCGGAGTTCCTTAACTCTTGAGCAGAAAGGTGTGCAGTGTACTGCTGCATCAATTTTCAATAAGCTACCACAAGAATTCAAAAATCTTAGTAGTAATAACGGGCTTTCAAATCGAAGAGTTCCCTCATCGGTCACTCCTTCTATTCTGTTGAGTTCCTTGGAAAATTAAGCTGATTCCTATGTTGTTGATGGCGTTTACTTAAACTTATGACTTGACTTTTTTTGGTTCATAAACATTTTATTTTTATCTGTTATTACCATTACGTTGTAATTTCATGTACTGACACGTTCCAAGACCTTGGAGATTTGCTCCTTAATTTGGTCCTTAGGAAGTTGACGTGTAAATAATAAATTTATAAATAAATCCAGTAACAGACATTATAGGACCTTCCCCCCTATTTACATGACTTACATTACGTTTATTTATATGTAGGTTATCAGGCAGTAATCATCTGCAAGTCTTTCCTAGTTTTGTGACAATTTTCTGATGATAACACCTACTCGCACACAACTTGGTTGTCTGTGAACAGCCTCAGACGTTATATGCCACGTCATTTAAATTCATTGTTAACAGTGGCGGTTCTACCTATCTGACCTGACTAGAAAGGGAAGAAAGATTCTGGATTAACGTTGCGTCGCCAACGTCATCAGAGGTGGAGTACATACTAGGACTGGGAAAGGATGTGGAGGTTAACCAGATGGGTCTTTTAAAAAGAACCATCCCGGCATTTGCTTTATGCGATTTAGAGAAACGATGAAAAACTTCCATTGGGATGGCTGGACTGAGATTGGAACCACTGTCTTCCCGAATGCGAGTCCAGCGTATTAGCAGCGCGATATGAAAACAGATAATTCTGGAAGAGTACTGATGAAATTTCTAGTAACACTGCAGGTAATGTGGTAGGAATACAGAAATTAAGGGAATTATGTTAAATACCGTCTTCATGTCAGATTACAGCGTTACATCGTGTAAACAGAGGCTAGAGTTTATTTGATAAAACACGTAATATCAAAAAACTGAGGCTATTGACGGGTTCCAAACCGCAGAATGACTTGGTGATGGCGTATCTCCGAGGTCAAGCTTCACATTGCAACTATCAAAGCAATATAAGATTAATGCAGTATCTTGTCTCACTAAAGAGCTGAGTACTGTCCTTTTTTGCTAAGATGCTAGAGTAATGGTGCGTCGTCTTCTTGCTGATCAGTGCCTCATCGATAGTGGGGTCACGGAAACTTTCGTGCTTTGTAAGAATTGACATATTCTCGAATAGAGGCATTCGACCTTATAAGTTTTCATGTAACTTATTATGTTGAGGTCGCTTGATGACTATAATTATTTGCATTTCCGGTTTCGGCAAGTTATTGCCGTCTTCAGATACGGTGATAGCCAAAAAAGTTTTGTCGAGACTTATAAACTGAAGTTACATACATACTGAATGTCATGAAAACAGTATAAAATGTGTCAATGGAAGACGCATCATGTCGTCACACGCAGTCTCTTTCACCATGTGATGACGTGGTGCATATTTTACTGACGTATTTTATACTGTTTTTATGGTCCTCAATATGCGTATAACTTTATATACCTTGATATAACTTTTTGTGGATTATTATCACATCTGAAGACGGCTATAGTACAATGAAATCGGTAATGTGAATAACTGTAGTAATTACGCGATACTGACACAATAAACTATTGTACGAATCTTCAGAACGAGTGCAAGTAAGAAGACTAAAAATTTTTATAGCTTATTCACTGGCGAATATGTGCAACCTTAACTGCAAATACTAAACCGCAGATTCTGCTGGCGTTTGAGGACAGAAAAGGCGTCCTACATCATTACGAATCAACTGAAACATGTGTAAAAATACAACTACAATCACCAGAAAAGGCGTCTGGGTACTGCCTTTGTCCATGATGTGTTTTATGTCTACCGTTATTAGCATCTTATCGTTTACTACAAAATGGAAGGAGAGTATGAAACAAGATTCCTCAAAATCGTTTATGCCTCTCGGAAACCACAGAGATGGCTACAGGCTTAGCGACTCCCGTATGCCGAAATATATGCACTGAGATTGTGTCGACGTGAATGACATTATTATAGCTCTGTGAAATGACTGAAACCGTCTGCGTCAAACAGGTACACTTTAACAGGTGGGCAAGGAGATTTGAGGGACTAAAGACAGTTTTTCAGTGACAAGGACCCAGCGTTGGAGAAGGGTGGACGGTCGATAGATGAATGGAAAGCCCAGCTACGCACGAGCGCTCGTGTTTTCCCTGAGCTTTAGGCGCGCAGCCGTTGTGTGGTTGGTCATCTCTCGACTTTGGAGATAGCTACGGCAGAGATTTTTCCTCCCGCTTGGCGCAACAGGCGTGACGTAAGTGGCTCGTTACTGCACAAACAGGCTAATCGCGAGCCAACGTTCTGGACGTCCGCCAGATAATGGTATCGACCTATCAGGTGCTGCCCATCTGCGCCCGTCCATGGTTTACGCCGGTCGCTGAACGCGTGGAACTACGTTCCGTGCCGTTCACTGCACTTTTATTTGTCATCGTTCTTCTGACTGGTTTGACGCGGTCCTCAACGATTTCATCCCCAGTGCTAAACTCTTCATATCACAGTAACAATTACATTCAACGTCTTCGATTGTTGGGACGGCCGCTGTGGCCGAACGCTTCTATGCGCTTCAGTCTGGAACCGCGCTGCTGCTACGGTCGCAGGTTCGAATCCTGCCTCGGGCATGGATGTGTGTGATGTCCTTAGGTTAAAAGGTTTAAGTAGTTCTAAGTCTAGGGGACTGATTACCTCAGATGTTACGGCCCATAATGCTCAGAGCCATTTGAATCTTCGATTGTTGGACAATTTTGCCCTCTGTAGGGCACTCTAGAGAAATGGAAGTTACATGCTGATGACTTAACGCACGTTGTATCATCATGTCGCTTCTTCTAGTTGTTGTTGTTGTTGTCGTCGTTATCGTGATCTTCAGTCTTAGGACGGTTTGATGTAGCTCTCCATGCCACTCTATCTCGTGCAAGCCTCCCCATCTCCGAATAACTTCTGCAACCTATGTCTTTTGAACCATCTTACTGTTTTCATCTCTAGGTCTCCATCTATAATTTAACACTTCTTACCGTTACAAAATTGTATATTCCTTATGATAAGAGTCCTATCAACCGATCTCACCTTCAGTCAATTTGTGGCATAAATTTCTTTTTTTCGCAATTAGATTCAACACCTTCTCATTAGTTACTCGATCTATCGACCAAATGTTCAGCATTCTTCTGCAGTACGACATTGTGTCAGTCTTCGGGGGCGATTTCAATGTTTTATTATTCTTGGAGAATCAAGTTATTCGAGATCGATGGTAATTCTTTTCTTATTATAATCGGTTTCGAGCTGTCATCATCGGATCTTGTAACGTCTCACAATCCTACAAGATACGGTGAAGACAGAGTAGATTTCAAAATATTTTTGTGCCCATATCGGGACCACATTCAAACGTTTTAAGGATCTTGCCTGGAAACGATTGACTGAAAATCATTTGGAAGTATTTTCGTAAGGTTATTTTTAGATGTCACAGCACTGAAGGTATTAGTATAGATATAGTTTGGATATATTTATCCAAAAAACTACATTTCTGAACATAATAGCTAGTAAAGTAATAATAGCAATAATATCTTCATTATACATCATAACGGATGGTGGGAACACACCCACATATAGTAATAACAATAAATAAACTAGTGTCGTTTATGAGTTTTATTGCATGATCGATTTAGATGCTTCACGCCTCATCCTACGATGCTGCTTCCTGTGAATTTATTCATTTACTTACAGTGGTTACTGGTATGTCGATTGACAACCTATATGAGTTGGGAAATAAAAATGTAAATGTCGATTAGATGTGTACAGATGTGCATCTGAGGATGAGGCGAGAAGCCTCGAAATCGACCATGCAATAAAATTTCTAACAACAGAAATGAAACCTGAAACTATTTTATTTATTGTTCTTACAGCAGTACCAATTTTCGTGATAGCTAGAGAGTGTCGAAGGCGTTGCAGAGATGAATTAAAGTTTATTTGTCTGGTACAACGCCTTGCTGTCAGCCACTTTTAAAGGAATGTAATTCGTTACGCAAATGCGGAGCTCGTTGCCTGTCTGCAACTCAGAGACCCACGAGAGTTGGCACGCTAAGGCACAGTGTGCAAGCTTTATACAACGGAAAGACAAATGCAATAACAGTGCCCCGATAACTTCAGGTTGTACTGACGGTCATAGAAAAGAAAGAAATTGCTTATTCAGGGTGAACTAATGCTAACCAGTTCAGACCCTATACAAATAGAAGTAACGTTAAACGAAAAGATACTTACGATTACGGAAAATCATGCTTACGTTAATCTATGGAAACTGCGATTCAAACAATAGAATCAAGTTTAGTGGAAGGTGGATGAAAATTTCTCTGTAGCTATCCTGATCGAGGTTTCGTCAGGTTTCCCTGTCGGTGAAGACAATTTCGGGAAGTGTTCCATTGTGAAAGGATACGTCTGATTTCCATTCTTGTCTGTTGCCAGTTTATGTTCCTTCCCTAGTGATCTTGGACAGGACGTCAAACGCTTAACTACTTCCTTCTCCCTTCGTCTTCCTTCTTTGTACATAGGAGCTATTGTACCTTTACTAAGACTTCTACGTTAGAAAGTGAACCGGCACTATGACAATGACTGTCAGACTGATGCTATTACGCAATAATTGTAGAACAGCCACACACGTTTTTAAACATGACCATTTTCATTTAGTTAGTGCTGCTTCTTTTCTGGAAGAACGTTCTCATTGATTGTCGTTGAAAGTAGTTCAGATCCCCGTAACAGACTGTCTGAAACTGTCGCCCCATAGAATAATGGATTACTCTGAAGAAACCGAATAATTTGTTAACACAGTATTACTACGATACCTCATTACTTCCTCAGAACAGAACGCTGTTATCAATTTCAATAGGCGTCCGTGGGACACAGTTAATTATTAAAGTTGAATTTCTGTGTTATCGTCAGTGTAGTGAATCCAGAATATTTGGTGTGTCATGGATGTCTGCGATGAATGCACGTGCAGTGTACTATTGCGTTTTCATGTGGAAAAGAGGCAAAAAAAAAAAATAAAGGAGGGAATAGAACTCGATGTTGGCTCTTTCCCTACGCCTCTCGAATAGCCGAGTTTTAAACTCTTATCTGACAGACGAGACACTATCAAAAGTGCCACATGTTCTTATTTCATGAAATACTTAGGCATGCCTATGCTTCCACCTTTATTCATCCTCCCCTCCTTCTTCCTCTCCCCCGCAGTATCTCTTCCTTAGCGGACTTAGCACCCTGCTATCTCCGTGTTCAGAGCTACCATACAGGCGTGCATTAACGACTACAGGCGGGTAGAACATTAGTTGGCTGTATTCTAGAGCTCAGGAAACTGGTGATAACAGCTAGAACTCTGTGACAGTCTATTCAGACTGACACACACATACACAAACATACACACAGCCACATTTTACACTTTATAGTAGTATCCCAATATCGTTCTCGAACAATCTATCTGTGGGCCAAAAGGACTGACGCACGTTATTCTTAGCGACAAGTGGACAAACAAGTTGCTGCGCACGAAAATCGTAATAGGTAATAGTAATAACAGTAGTACTTTTATTTATCTGTGGATCAATTTTATAAAGATATTGGTCATATCAAGAATCGTACATCAAGAAAGAAACATAATTCTGTCGTACGTCTTCACCAAGAACATATGTTTCTGTCAGAACGGGCTATCAATGGTTTTGCTACTCTTGGCTGTTATCTGTTGAAATGACCTGTTACTAAACTGTTTTTGGTAAGTCATTGATGTAGTTACGCTGAATGCAGAGTTACGAAAGTCGGTACTGATACTATTCGCGTGTGTATTGTGCAAACACGTATAGAATGTGCAGCGTCATGGAACACTATCATTTTGTTGCAAAACAGGTAACTCACGCAAATTATAATGAAAATTGAATGGGATCTTAAATATTTCGTCCAGAATTCGATCTTTAGTGCCTTCTACAGTTGTGTTCTGTTGTTCCACAACATTTTGTTTATTATATTATATTATATTTTTATTACATTACTCTTCTGCTTTCAAAATATCATCTGACCATGGTCGACAATGGCGTTTGCCGTCTCAACGCTGACCGTCCAAAATTGCAATAGGGTTATCTAAATTTTGCTTGTTTTCTCCTGATCTACCAGACACTGAAAAAGTTTTTGTTACAGATATGGTACAATTTCTTGCAGCCTTTAATTTCTCTCGATATGTTTGTTTCAGTGTTACGAATTCACCTTTTTCCTTGGCCTTCAAAAATGATTCAAATGGCTCTGAGCACTATGGGACTTAACATATGAGGTCATCAGTCCCCTAGAACTTAGAACTACTTAAACCTAACTAACCTAAGGACAACACACACATCCATGCCCGAGGTAGGATTCGAACCTGCGATCGTAGCGGTCGCGCGGTTCCAGACTGAAGCGCCTAGAACCGCTCGGCCACTCCGGCCGGCCCTTGGCCTTCAAACTCGACTCTGGGCTCCCATAAAATTGAGATGGTGCCGTGTTTGCCAAGTAGCATTTCATACACATATCCGAAGGTCTCACTTCCGAAGGAATGTTTCCTGTTGCATACATCCTTGAGAACTTACGGTACTTATTGTTCAAGTTCCTGTACGGAAACGGGTAATAGGACCGATGGAGTATCATATTTTCAATCTCTGGATTTGTAGTCTAACACGTACCCACTCAAAAGTCGTGTTACAGTAAAAATATGAAAATGTGGTAACAAGAGAAGATAAAAAATTTCTTGTCTTTCGTTCCTTGCTAGCTTTTCGATAAAAGATGAAACTGATATTAATCTCATCACTGAAAGTGGACGACACTGCGATTAAATTTATCACTGAATCGTCCTTGAAAAATAATTATTGTATGCGGATAACGCTTTCAAAGGTATTTCATCATCATCATTAGGAAATTCATCTCGGTGAAGATTTCACAACAGTGATGGCAAGGTGGGAAATACTGTACTGATAATGCTTCAGTTTCATGGTGTACTAGGAGTACGAATAGACTCTCCAGCTGTCTAGAACAGTGTCAGATCTCTTTAGATCACAAGCAATCACGGTTAAATGTGTTTATTTGTCAGCTGTATACATACAGTTGAGATTTTGTGATTTGTGGCAAGTGATAAGTAATGCGTTCCCTTTGTTACATGTTTTATGGAACTTCAGAGGGCACAGCACTTACTGCTTGAGCAACATATATGGTAGTGTTGGTGCCACAGGTATGGCGTAATGCAACATTACCATTGAAATAATAGTGAAATGATCATGTGGCAATGTTGGCTTGAAGGCTCCGTCCTGGTAAGTTCGGCCGCCGGGAGCAAGTCTTATTTCATGCGACGCCACACTGGGCGACATGCGCGTCGGTGATGATAAGGGCAACACGACAAGCAGTCCACGGGCGGAGAAAATCCCCAACCCTGCCGGGAATCGAAACCGGGCCCGCTGCATGGTAGGCAAGCATGTTACCATTCGGCTAAGCAGGCGGTCGCGGAGAATAATACTTCTTCTCTAAAATATATGTTTAATTCTAATATTCTTACGATAACATATTAACTGCCTTTGTTTTGAGGAATTAAAGTAAAGAAACTAATGAAGGCTGAAGCTAAACACCAAGGTCATCAGAGACGAAGCACTTGCTCAGTTTGGAAAATGATGAAGCAGGAAGCGGCTTTACCATGTTTGAGGACACATTCTCTTATCTGCTTCAAATTATTTAGGGAAATCACAAGCAATCCAGGGAGACCGAACGACGATTTGATCTTGCACCTTTGGGAATATAAAGCGAGTTTCTTAACCACGGGACAAGCTCTGTCGTTGCAAAAGAGTGGAAAAATAAATACAGCACAAGAGTTTTCGGTATTACTTTAGACGTCCCAGCAAAGCCGAGGTTAATTCAAAGTACAAGTCATGTGCTTAGGAAAAATGAGGTAGGAAATTGACACTGTCCTTTCGAAAGGAAACATCGCAGCATTTGGTTTAAGAGATGTTGGGCGAATCCTTCTCCGATGCTTCTTCGATTAAACTACACCAGGATGACGAAGCGATAGCTTAATTTTTAATGTACTATTATTTTAAAACGTGGGGAAGTCAACAATACTTTTTAAATTTAAAACCAAAGGTGTCAATATAAAGAGTGCATAGAGAATTCCACATTTAAGAAGAGAGGAGAGAGAGAGAGAGAGAGAGAGAGAGAGAGAGAGAGAGAGAGAGAGAGTAGATGGATGGAAAGAATGCCATCTTCTCCGAATGGAACTAACTATTTGACAACATGTTAGAGGATAAAATGGATAGCAGTGTGAAGTATTAGGAAATACAACGCTAGGGAAAGACGTTTACAGAGCTGTGAAAGACTTGCGATCGAAGAGGGTAGATGGGATGCATGACATTCCATCGAATTTCTGAAATCATTATTCACATTAACGTGTAAAATCCTTGAGCCTGGAGACATACTATCGGACGTGCTGTAGAATATCATTCACATTATCCTGAAGATAACAAGAATAGATAAACGCGAGAACTGCCGCACAGTGAACTTGACAGTTACTGCGTCCGTTTTGCTGACCAGAAAAATATACAAAAGAAACTGAAACTCTCTTAGATGATGTTCAATTTGGCTTTAGGGAAGATATAGGCTAGATAAAGGAACCTCCGACGTTACTCTTGATAGTGGCAACAAGACTTAAGAAAGGTTAAGCTAGTTTTGAAGGAACTGTCGACCTAGAAAATAAAGTATCGTAGCTTATCGATACCGCCGGAGCCGATGCCTCGAAGGTTCCTGTGGAAGCCGCGAGCGGCGTTTTGAACATCGCCACCAGCCTCCAGGCCTCCAGCCCACCGACCAATGTAGACCGCGAGGACGGTATTACAAGCGGCGGGCACCTGGGCACCAGCCTTCAAATACAGGATTACGGAAATAAAAGACTGAGGAATGTGATTAAAAAGCAGAGTGAAAGGATATCAGTAAAAAGTTTCGGTGATGACGTTGCTATTCTCAGAAGTGGCGGAAACGAGTATAACGGTAAACTTAACTGCAACCAAGTAGTGGACGGAGTGAAGGAAATCTGCTACGATGGAAGCAAAATAACGCATGACGCACGAATCGAAAAGCACATAAGAAGCATATTAGCAGAGGCAAAGAGCACATTCCTCGCTAGTATTAAACATACGACATAACCTCTGCGCACAGTATTCGGTGGAAGTAAACCGCGGAAAACCGGAAAGGAAGTGATACGAAGCGTTTGACATGCGGTGCTGCAGAAGGTTGCTGAAAATCGTTTGGATCGGTCGAAGCACTTATTTCGTCTCGTCGTGGGCTCAGTCAGAGGTGACGCGGGAAGGGTCAGTGGGGGCCGCGGCCGGAATCTAATAAACAAACTCGCAGCGCTGCGCTGCAGGTGAGATAAATCCGCGACGTGCTGACAGGAGCCACAGGATAGATATCTGCACATGTACACGTGTAAGTAGAATCGTGTACACAAGGTATAAAAGGGTAGTTCATTGGAGGAACTGCCATGTGTACCCAGGTCACCCGTACGAAAAGGTTTCCGAAGCGATTATGGCCGAACGACCGGAATTAACAGTTGGAACTAGACGCATATGACATTCCATTTCGCATATCGTTAGGGAATTCAATATTCCGAAATCCACAGAGTCAAGAGTGTGGCGAAAATCACAAATATCAGGCATTAGCTCTTACCACGGACAACGCAGCGGCCGACGGCTTTCACTTAACGACTGAGAGCAGCGGAGTCTGTGTAATCAGTGCTAACAGACAAGCGACACTGCGTGAAATAACCGCAGAAGTCGATGTGGGGCATAAGACGAACCTATCCGTTAGAACAGTGCGGCGAAATTTGGCGTTAATGGGCTATGGCAGCAGACAACCGATTGGGATGCTTTTGCTAATAGCACGATATCGTCTGCAGCGCCTCTCCTGGGCTCGTGGCCATACTGGTTGATCCCTAGACGACAGAAAACCCGTGGCCTCGTCGGATGAGTCCCGACTTCAGTTGGTCACATCTGCTCATGCGACAGACAGTACCACGGACAGCCTGCCTTCCCTTGGAGCATAAACTGACAAGGCAATGCAACCTGCTGCTTGCGTCTGAAGGACAGGCAACGCGACGAGCACGTGGGGTACAATAAAATACACTACTGGCCATAAATTCCTACACCAAGAAGAAATACAGATGATAAACAGCTATTCATTGGACAAATACATTATACTAGAACTGACATGTTATTACATTTTCACGCAATTTGGGAGCATAGATCCTGAGAAATCAGTACACAGAACAACCACCTCTGGCCGTAATAACGGCCTTGATACGCCTGGGCATTGAGTCAATCAGAGACTGGATGGCGTGTACAGGTACAGTTGCCCATACAGCTTCAACACGATACCACAGTTCATCAAGAGTAGTGACTGGCGTATTGTGACGAGCCAGTTGCTCGGCCACCATTGACCAGACGTTTTCAGTTGGTGAGAGATCTGGAGAATGTGCTGACCGGGGCAGCAGTCGAACATTTTCTGTATCCAGAAAGGCCCGTACAGGACCTGCAACATGCGGTCGTGCATTATCCTGCTGAAATGTAGGCTTTCGCACGGATCGAATGAAGGGTAAAGCCACGGGTTGTAACACATATGAAATGTACCGTCCACTGTTCAATGTGCCGCCAATGCGAACAAGAGGTGACCGAGACGTGTAACCAATGGCACCCCATACCATCACGCCAGGTGATACGCCAGAATGGCGATGACGAATACACGCTTCCAATGTGCGTTCACCGCGATGTGACCAACACGGATGCGACCATCATGATGCTGTAAACAGAACCTCGATTCATCCGAAAAAATGACGTTTTGCCATTCGTGCAGCCAGGTTCGTCGTCGAGTACATCATCGCAGGCGCTCCTGTCTGTGATGCAGCGTCAATGGTAACCGCAGCCATGGTCTCCATGCTGCTGCAAAGCTGGTCGAACTGTTCGTGCAGATGGTTGTTGTCTTGCAAACGTCCCCATCTGTTGACTCAGGGATCGACACGTGGCTGCACGATCCGTTACAGCCATGCGGATAAGATGCCTGCCATCTCGACTGCTAGTGATACGAGGCCGTTGGGATCCAGCGCGGCGTTCCGTATTACCCTCCTGCACCCACCGATTTCTTATTCTGCTAACAGACATTGGATCTGGACCAACGCGAGCAGCAATGTCGCGACACGATAAACCTCAATGGCAATAGGCTACAATCCGACCTTTATCAAAGTCGGAAACGTGACGGTACGCATTTCTCCTCGTTACACGAGGCATCACAACAACGTTTCACCAGGCAACGCCGGTCAACTGCTGTTTGTGTCAACTGCTGTTTGTGTATGAGAAATCGGTTGGAAACATTCCTCATGTCCGCACGTTGTAGGTGTCGCCACCGGCGCCAACCTCGTGTGAATGCTGTGAAAAGCTAATCATTTGCATATCACAGCATCTTCTTCCAGTCGGTTAAATTTCGCGTCTGTAGCACGTCATCTTCGTTGTGTAGCAATTTTAATGGCCAGTAGTGTAGCTGCGGCTGGGTGACGCGCGTCCTCTACAACTCGACTCACTGAAACATCAATCACAAAGTTATTTTACGGTCGCTCCGGACTAACACAACGGGCAGCTCACGGAACTAGCGATGTCAACCAGAGTTAGTGCATCGGTAGAGCTCGCCAAGGCTCTCAGTGGTGGCTTGTGTCGAAACGGCGCGGCGCGGCAGGAGGTCCGATCAAAATAACGTGGCCGGCCAGCAGCCGTGAGAGGGCGTGCGATCTGGCGGCCGCGATAAGGTGGACCACGAAAACATGTTGTGTGCGCGCGCGCGCCGCTGGTACCGTTAGAGCGGCCATGGGCCGACGCCTCGCGCCGGAAAGCACTCGTCCTGTTTACCGCGGCCAGCGTTACGGCGCTGTGGCATTCCGGCCGTGCATGAGGGTATCGAAGGCTAGTTTGTGACGGCAAGTTCAACTGAGGAAAAGCTACGTCGACGCACAGCACGACCAATTAGCGCTTCACTACTCACCCACTCTGCCCGCCACCAGCGATGGAATGTCTGAGATGTTCACAAAATCTCACCACAAGTGATGTTTAGTTACTGTAGTTGATGGCCTTGTTTATAACTTGAATTATGTATGTCGCAGCCGAACTGTCTTATGATTTATATAGTAATTTTATAGAGGAGAGTAGTCGTAGAGCTAATTCCTTTTTTTTTTTTATTTGTTTGCAGGTATGGGGTGGTTGTAACTGAAGTGCACCTCTTCACAGAGGTCCAGTGTGGGCTGTAATTATAGTGTGGTAGCGGAACTTGGTAGGTACTGTAATGCGCTACAGAACCCATTTACGTTGGGAAAAAAATTGATTGCAATGTTGGCCACCAGGTGTACGTCTGGCCCTGTGAATGCAAAACAGATGTATAGAAACTTTTACATGTGGCATGGGTTACGAACGAGACGCGGGCAGAAAAGGTCAAAGAAGTGATTGGTCGGTTGATTCTGGGGAGGTGACCAAACAGCCAGATCATTGGTACCATCGGATTAGAGAAGGAAGTCGGCCAGGCCCTTTCAAAGGAACCGTCCCAGCATTTGCCTGAAGCGATTTAGGGAAATCACGGGAAACCTAAATCAGGATGGCCAGAAGCGGGTTTGAACCGTCGTCCTCCGAATGTGAGTCCAGTGTGCTGACCACTGTGCCACCTCGCTCTGTCAAAGAAGTGAGAAAGGCATAATGCTGCTTTTATTATCAACCACCACTTAGACTATTTGTTCGATATTAGCATCAGACACGTCGACGACGTGATGTACAGAGCCGAATTTGCACCTGGTGGCCAAAACCGGAACTAATTTTTTCCAGCACTAACGTATTATCATACCTACAAACGCTGTTGTATCACGACATCTGAGTTTTATCTGATGTACAATTTAAAAATATTTTTAGAAAAAAATGGCCAACGTTCCAGTAGTATCCGGACGACGTTCGGCGTAAATCTCCACCTAGTAATTCTGGCTTAGACTTACCATTGGTGTCCTAGGTCACTAAGGCAAAAATGCTACGATAGGCACCTTCCTTGTCCGTATCCTAGCGCTCCGTCCTAATAACGCGACTATAGACAAATGTGATAAACTCTAATCAACTTCTCTTGACGGGATAACAGCAGCTGTTGATATTCATCTACAGTGATGAGATCCGTTGCAGTTCGAATTTTTTTTATTTTCTAAAAGGAAAGCACAACCCGGTTTCGTGTTGAGTGCAGTTAACGATCACTGGAGATGATGCTAGTCTGTGAGTTTTTAGAACCAACGGTAACGGTGCAAATATCTCCGATTTAGACAGTCAGTTGGCGCGTGCAGTGCACTATCTTACATGTCGGCTACACAGCCCCTCCCGCCGGTGTTTCATATTTGGTGTGTGCTCGGCGCGGGCCTGATGGGTGTGTATGCAGCACTAATAAGTCGCACTCCTTACTCAGCGGTCACACCGTGTATTCACACATGCCTGCAGGTGCGCAGACTATATACTTCCTATTTTGTTCGTTTCAGTCTTTGAAAGACCGCCTATCTAACTTTATGCGGGTCATGTTTGGTACGGCATTAAGCCCGGCCCGTAAATTTTGGTATGGGCATTATGGGATTTAGCGACGATAATAGTTTATGTTTTGATTTCACTTACGGTGGTTCCATGTACTTGGATGCACTATTTTAATCTAATTTAACCTCTGTTATTCGACTCAATTTTATGTACGTAAATAGTGTTTTTTCTTAAGAATTTTAGTATAAGTTCTGTTTAGCTTTTTTAATGCCAGCAATTTGTATAGGCATTATTATTTATTCATAACTTTTCAGATGCACCTGAAGATCGGACACGGGTCCCGAAACCGGGATGTGCTTTCCTTAGAAGTTTTTGCAACTGTAGCGGATCTTATCATTGGTAATGTCTAATCCACTTTTCTTTCGACCGGTATTAAAATGTTTTCCGATACAGTATGCTGAAAATCACTTTATCCAATTTTCTTTACAACTTCCGTTGTCGAGGACTTAGTTCCTTAAATATTGTCCTACGGCCATATCATACATGCAGGGTATTTGAAGGTCATTCATCCGATTTCGCAAGAGTACATTTACATAAAGGAAGATAGAAATTTTGGGTGAATATTAGTTTACGCATCGGTACTAAACGTTTACCCTGATGCCAGCTGTCAAGTTGCAAGTTATGTTGTCACTCTGGTGGAGCTACTTCACTCGCCCGTTCGGCTACAGTATTCACTTATCTGCACAGAATGGAGATTTGACTTTCTCCACAACTGTGAAAACTCGAAGTTACTTCTATATTTGACAATGACTCTCCTTGAGAGGTAACGTGCTGCGCCTTTCCTACGAAGAAATTATCAGTCTAGTCACGAGTTTTGCTCGATACCACACGTGATCGTACTTTTGATAATAAGCGTAGGTGTGGTATTGAGTCAAAAGGTTTTTTCCCGAAATCGAGAAATACTGGATCTGTCTGAACAGCCTTCATCCACGGCTTTCAGGACGTTATCTGAGAAAAGTGCGAGTTCCATTCAACATCATCTATGATTTCTGAATCCTTGCTGATTATCACGGAGGAGGTCATTCTGTTTGAGATACCTCACTACATTTGACCTCACTGTGTCTTTCTCTGTTACACTTGCGAATGGCTGCTGCTTGAGCATCAGTGTGAATTCTAATCTTTCTAACTTTACCTTCATGGTCTTCTCATGAGATACAGTGTGTGCAGGGTATATTTCTATTGGTGACTGAGGACAGAGTACTGAATAACATTACATCAGTATTTGTGTCATTTGCAGGTTAATAATTACAGCTATTACAAGGCGTACGTATTTAGGCTGGTTAGTACTTCGAATTACAAATGGCAGGAGAAAGCCATTACTGCTTATTTTCCCCTGGGCAGCAGATCAGGTGCTGAAGTGTGGATACGTGGACGCAAAACGGTCAGTCTATACTGACAAACGTAGTCCAGTTAGTGGTGCAGCTACGACTGCGCAGGAAACATCAGATCATAAAGTTTGTCATGTCTGCGTGGGAAGACTGTTCGATGCTAGGAAAAAAACAACACTGAAGTTGTGAGTAGCCTGTTTGTATGTTGGCAGCGCTACAGAATGTTAATATCACTGACAGCGGTCTGCGCCCTCGGCAAGAGATTCTGTGGTTGGACGGACTAGCAGTTAGCGAGTGGATAGGGAAGTGTATGGAAATGATAGTGGAGACTCTGTGTTGGTAGGACACGCAATGTAAAGTGAAATGAAATGATGTGTTTATAAGAAAATATGCAGGGAAATGTTTGATGATAGATGTTATTGATAATGTTTGGATAGTGGAATTATTGACAACTATATAATTTTTGGAACTCGATGTCAGATGAATAAGGTAAAACTTTCTAAATACATTGTTTGCTCTTCAACAAAATCTTTCTTTTTGTTAACCATATGCCTCATAGTAGCTAGAATCTATAGTAATTAGAATCTTTTTATTTAGCTGGCCGTTGTTGCTACGTGCTGTAATTGCTGTAGTTCGTGTTATGAAGATTTTCTGGGAGGTAAGTGACTTACATCTACTACATCTACATCTACATCTACATGGATACTCTGCAAATCACATTTAATTTCCTGGCAGAGGGTTCATTGAACCACCCTCACAATTCTCTATTATTCCAATCTCGTATAGCGCGCGGAAAGAACGAACACCTATTATCTTTCCGTACGAGCTCTGATTTCCCTTATTTCATCGTGGTGATCGTTTCTCCCTATGTGCGTCAAAAAAATATTTTCGCATTCGCAGGAGAAAGTTGGTGATTGGAATTTCGTGGGAAGACTCCGTCGCAACTAAAAACGCCTTTCTTTTGATTATGTGCAGCCCAAATCCTGTATCCTTTCTGTGACACTCTGTCCCACATTTCGGGATAATGCAAAACGTACTGCCCTTCTTTGAAGTTTTTCGATGTACACCGTCAGTCCTATCTGGTAACGCCGGCCGGAGTGGCCGTGCGGTTCTAGGCGATACAGTCTGGAGCCGAGCGACCGCTCCGGTCGCAGGTTCGAATCCTGCCTCGGGCATGGATGTGTGTGATGTCCTTAGGTTAGTTAGGTTTAATTAGTTCTATGTTCTAGGCGACTGATGACCTCAGAAGTTAAGTCGCATAGTGCTCAGAGCCATTTGAACCATATCTGGTAAGGATCCCACACCGCGCAGCAGTATTCTAAAAGAGGACGGACAAGCGTAGTGTAGGCAGTCTTCTTAGTAGATCTGTTACATTTTCTAAGTGTCTTGCCAATAAAACTCAGTCTTTGGTTAGACTTCCCCTCAACGTTTTCTATGTGTTCCTTCCAATTTATGCTGTTCGTAATTGTAATATCTAGGTATTTAGTTGACTTTACGACCTTTAGACTGATTTAACGTGTAACCGAAGTTTAACGAATTCCTTTTACGAGTAGCACTCATGTGGATGACCTCACACTTTTCGTTATTTAGGGTCAACTGCCAATTTTCGCACCATTCAGATATCTTTTCTAAATCGTTTTGCAATTTGTTTTGATCTTCTGATGACTTTATTAGTCGATAAATGACAGCGTCATCTGCAAGCAACATAAGACGGCTGCTCAGATTGTCTTCCAAATAATTATATACATAAGGAACAGCAAAGGGCCTATAAGACTACCTCGGTGAACGCCAGAAATCACTTCTGTTTTACTCGATGACTTTCAGTGAATTACTACGAACTGTGACCTCTACAGGAAATCACAAATCCAGTCACATAACTGAGACGATATTTCATAAGCACGCTATTTCACTACAAGCCGCTTGTGTGGTACAGTGCCAAAAGCCTTCCAGAAATCCAAAAATACGGAATCGATCTGAAATCCCTTGTCGATAGCACTTATGAAAACAAACGGGGTTTGCACTGTTGGGATTCGTGACTGAAAAGAGTTTAGGCAATTAACTGAGTTGGAGGTAGTTTCATATTTCCTGGATTTGTATTACTGTCAGGATTTCTTGCAATTCAGGGCCATTGTTTTGCGTTAATTATTGGAAGTCATGTTGTCAATGTACAGCAGTCAGATTGCGTTGGGTTTGTATTTTGTGGATAATAAATGAATGGGTTAAGTTTGGATTGTCTTTGTCAGGGAAAATTATGTAGGTCAGTGCTTAATAAAAAAATAATTAACAAACTACTTTGAAAATGTGTACATATTAAGGTACGACACATAGAAATATCTGCACTTACACACGTTACACGCTGTATACATTGGAAGAAGAAATATATCGATTGACTCTTCTAGGAAGGGACGCTTTCCGAACATTAATAGTAATCAGCGCCGTGACGGAGAACGTCTCATATGCAAAATGTAGTTTTGTGAAACCGGATTAATTTTGTTGAAACACCCTGCATTACTAGTGAGAATAGTAATGCCCATAAGACAATGAAGTTGTAGACATACTACCTTAACTCCACAGCCGAGGTCAGAACTGAGCTCGAAAGTGGCAGCTCTCGTATAAGGATACAGGAGTTTTACGAAATGACCAACTGGCCCCCAAATCCCGAACCAGAGATCTTATAATTACGTGTGCAGATTAATTCTCGGGAGTGATGTGGCGCACAGTCACTGAAGCTGGGCTAAGCAAACTGTGATCGATAACGGGCGACAAACAATATTATGTTTAACTCGGGTGCGCAGATAAGGCCGGGCAGCGGCCCTTATCGTCGGCCGGCAGAGTGGTGCCGCAGCGGCCCAGCCGCAGCTCGGCCTCCACCTGCCGCGCCGGCCACTGCGAGGTGTGCGCGATCCTCGGCCGGCGGCCTCGTTTGCAGGTGGTCCCACCGCCGCCGCCTGCGCCTGCTCTTTTTTGGTTCCGCTCTAATAACGCCTAACAGCGTCCGGCTGGTCCAAATAGGACGGATCGCCCGCCTAACTTATGGGCCGCATCTCGCCGCACCTCTTTCATGTGCGCGCCGAGCCGGCTACGGCGTAGTTTTAAAAGTCAGATGCCGAGACTGCGAAAAATAGCGACTCCATTTATCCCACAGGAAAATTACGCCGGTTCCTCGCAAGTAGCACGCTGTGCAATATAATAACCGCTAAAAGGGGAGTGCGAATAATGAATAAGCATCTTCGAGCGGCGAGAAAAAGCTACTGGCGTGTTACGGTGATGACTAGTGGATCACCTTTTATTTTTGTTATATGTGAATGATTTTTCCGTAATATATTCAAATGGCTGAAATAGGGAAAGGAAGGCCGCACAACATTTTATATTGATTGATTGATTGATTTTTATTGCCGGCCGGTGTGGCCGTGCGGTTAAAGGCGCTTCAGTCTCGAACCGCGTGACCGCTACGGTCGCAGGTTCGAATCCTGCCTCGGGCAGAACTAGACAAGTTCTTTTTAATGTACAAGAGACATTGAAATATGTATGTACGTGGCAAGGTCATAATACTAAGTTTAATAAATAATTCTCTACAGTGAGTTCTAGGTGGTACTTTACATATCAGTGTGACAGTTTTTTTCTGTGCCGTAATTAAGCATTTTGAGTAGCAATTATTTCCCCACAATATTGTCCCATACGTCAAATGAGATTGAATATAACTATAATAGACAGAAAGCAAAATTTTCTCATCTACTGTTGCTTGTAATTTTCTGAGAATAAATATTCCTTTAGAAAGTTTTGGTGTTAAATAATTCACATGTGCCTGACAGCCTAAATTATTTTGCAAAACAATGCCAAGAAACTTTACAGGAACTGTCTGTAAGGTGGTTCTATTGTAATAAGAAATGTTTAATTCCTGTGTTTTATTTGCGTTCATAGACAGGCTATTGCCATTGCACCAGTCAGAAAGTATATCTACCTTGAGTGAGGTAGAGTTACTTATGTTATCGTTCGTAGGCACTGTAACACTTAAACTGATATCATCTGCATACAAGGAACAGTTTGTAGTATCATCTATTGCTTCATAACGCGCATGATTTTCAGAAACTATCCACTCGCATTTATGTGACCACCTGTCAGTTCCCCGAATAACCATCTTTTGCAGCTATGAGACGTGCAAGAGAAGTCACTGAGGTTCTGGAAGGTGCCGACAGGTATGTCGAGCGGTGCCGACTCCAGTGCGGTGGTCAGCTGCGGTTGCTTTCTCTGTTGAGAACTGATGGCGCGAACAGCCTGACTGAGGTGGTCCTGCGTATTCTCGGTTAAGTTTAAATACGGGGAGTTTGGTGGCCAAGGGTGTACGGTGTACCCGTCCTGGTACACGCACACTGCCAGCTGTGTGACATGTTACATAGTCCTGCTGGTAGTTGCCGCGGTGTCGAGGTAAAACAAAACTGCATGCAGGGATGCACTTAGTCCCCTAGCACACATGCACGATTGTGTAGATCCAGAGTGACGAGGTCACTCTGGGAATGCCACGAAAACATTCCACAGAACAAAACGCTTCTTCCTCCGGCCTGGACCCTTCCGATGATTGTTGCAGGGTGTTTGGTTTCAGTCCGAGGGAGCATGGAACGTGATTAAACTGAAAAGTCTACCTGTCGCCTCTCGGTGGACGTCCATGGCGGTGCTGGAGTTAAAACTCCATCCTCCGTCGCGGATGAATAGCTGTCAGCATGGGTGCATGAACCAGGCGCTTCCTGCAGAGGCTCATATGCAGCAATGTTCGCTGAATGGACATTGAGAAGACACTGTTTGTTTCCTCTTGGTTCATGTGGGCGACAAGTTGTTCAGCAGTTGCACGTATATTCGCCCGTACACATAGCAGCCATCGTTCGTCCTTCTCATCTATGATCTGTGGCGTCGGTTTTGGCTATCGCCATTTTGCCGTCACGATATACCGGGTGATCAAAAAGTCAGTATAAATTTGAAAACTGAATAAATCACGGAATAATGTAGATAGAGAGGTACAAATTGACACACATGCTTTGAATGACATGGGGTTTTATTAGAACCAAAGAAATACAAAAGTTCAAAAACTGTCCGACAGATGGCGTTTCGTCTGATCAGAATAGGAATAATTAGCATAACAAAGTAAGACAAAACAAAGATAATGTTCTTCACAGGAAATGCTCAATATGTCCACCATCATTCCTCAACAACAGCTGTAGTCGAGGAATAATGTTGTGAAAAGCACTGTAAGGCATGGTGAGGCATTGGCGTCGGATGTTGTCTTTCGGCATCCCTAGAGATGTCGGTCGATCACGATACACTTGCAACTTCAGGTAACCCCAAAGCCAATAATCGCACGGACTGAGGTCTGGGGACCTGGGAGGCCAAGCATGACGAAAGTGGCGGCTGAGCACACGATCATCACCAAACGAGGCGCGCAAGAGATCTTTCACGCGTCTATCAATATGGGGTGGAGCGCCATCCTGCATAAACATCGTACGTTCCAGCAGGTGTTTATCAACCAGGGTGAGGATGATGCGGTTCTGTAACATATCGGCGTACCTCTCACCCGTCGCGGTAGCAGTTTTTTCTGTCCAGCGCCATCTGTCGGACATTTTGTGAACTTGGTTTTTTTTTGGTTCTAATAAAACCCCATGTCATTCCAAGCATCTGCGTCAATTTTTACCTCTCTATGTACATTATTCCGTGGTTTATTAAGTTTTCAAATATACTGACTTTTTGATCACCCGGCACTTTAACCAAGGCGGCACGCGAATACAAAGTTTCCACCTCTGGCTCGAAAACCAGTGAGCCTTTCGGACGTCAGATAAATCGCTCCGTTTCCGCAACACACAACGCTTTATACGCCCTCCACAGCTAGTGCTGCCACATGCCGTGTGTGGGTGTTTATTGAACGTTGACATTGAACGTATTAATGTGACGAACGTGTATAGGGAGACTAAAATGACGGCAATGACTGCTGATGGACATTTCGTTGGCCTTCTATGTGAATAAGGGATTTCCGATGTTGGCAAATCTTCGACGCACACTTCGATTTCTTCATCGACATCCAAACATCGTTTGCTGATAATAATCGTCCCCAAAATATCGAACCTTTTAACACCGTCGTTAAATATTGAATTGACTGAAAGGCGAAGTAACAAACCTACAAATACGTCTACAGTCATAAATATTAATTAACAAATGCGGCAATAATCAACATTACAATATATCACAACTTTCTGTATACACACTGTAAAGATCACAAATCTGAGAGAAATTTCCCTTTCAATCTATCGCGTTTTTGATACAGAGCGTATCCTACTTTCAAGAGCAGTCTTTCAGAAGCTGACGATGTGATTTTACATCTCAAACACTTCAGTAGTTTTTTGTAGTTTTGGATAAATACCATCGACAATTGTGTTCACATACTTCTAATGGGTCTCGCTTACGACCTAGAAGGCGATCTTTCAGATCATAACTGAACCGTAATTGTAGGTCCCGTTCTGCCCAAGTTTTTCAATTATCTTTTTCTTGTGCTGCTTTCTAATATTCTTTCCATAAATTAAACTTGGTTTCTTTGTTTTCCTGTTACGTATCGACATGTTGCGCATCCTCATCGAAAGTTCGGTTTGATAATGTTCAGTTTTTGGGGCGCTCAACTGCGCAGTCATCAGCGCCCATGCAAAGCCCCAATTTTTACACAGTCCAATCTAACCACTACCACGAATGAGATGATGATGGTGAACGATGAGAACAACACAAACACCCAGTCCCTGGGCAGAGAAAATCCCCAATCCGGCTGGGGGTCGAATCCAAGACCCTGTGATCCAGAGGCAGCAACACTAGCCACTAGACCACGAGCTCATTCACAGTTTTTCACCAGCTGAAAGTAAATACCTGGTGGTTTTAATGGCCTGCGAACATGCTAAAGCATGTTGAATACAGGATGTGGTTAAATGATTAACATGTTCAGCTCGCAATAAGAACTTTTTGATTTATATTGCACTTCAGATTCACTCCAATAATCTGAATTGCTTGCAGGCCAGATATTTTGATATTCAATGTACTAATTATAGGGATTACTTTACAGCTTGCAACGTTCTTTTCTACCCAAATTTCACGAGTAATCACTTCCGCAGGTCGCTGAATGTTGTGATCATTTTCCAGATTTTCAGTATCTGCAGCCGTTCAAATGGTTCAAATGGCTCTGAGCACTATGGGACTTAACAGCTACGGTCGTCAGTCCCCTAGAACTTAGAACTACTTAAACCTAACTAACCTAAGGACATCACACAACACCCAGTCATCACGAGACTGCAGCCGTTAGCATAGGTGGTGCTCTACCATGCCAGTTAATGATATTATTATCACTGCACGCAGCTGCAAAAATCTGTCCATCATAAAGAACCTTGAACTGCGTTTAATAGGTACTTCTTTAATCAATTTGAGGTGTGATCGTCTTATCATCTTTTTTTTTGCTAACCCCTTGCTGCTACATTTTGTTCGAAGCTCGTTAGAATCTTTTGGCTCAACTAATCAGCTCAGGCAGTTTGTCAGTCTATTGAACACATATATTTGTTGTCAAATTGAGCACGTGAGCAAAATACGAAATATTATTTTTTCTTCCAGATGCTATTTCTACTTCTCATGAGACATGTTCAGAAAAAAAGATTTGCTTAAACGACGAAAAAATGATTGACAGTGGTAACAAGTAGCCTGTTTTTCTCCCCAGTATTAATATCTTCAACATCGATGTTACAGTTTTTAAAAGACTAGTATTAACACCGGAAAATCTGGCAAATATCGAAAATCCCCAATAGGAAACACTCTAGACATAACGGTCATTTGGCCTCATTCGTTCTATTGACTTGAACATGTTGGTCAGTGCTTTAATAATACGAGGCAGGAACACATATATTCATGCAGTTGACCGCCGTATATACATTCAAGATCGCTCATGTGTTCTAATGATATTTACGGGCATCAGACTTCAAATACGTGACTGCACGTGTTAAAGCGTGGTTTTAAGTGTATGGCGCTGAAAATGAATATGATGCCCGGTAAAGGTCCGATATAAAAATTTAAAGAAGTCCTGTTTTTTATACAGTCAATGTTGACATTTCAACCAGTATGAATTTGCTGAAGAAATTACAAGTATTAGTTTGTGCTGCACAGTACAACTGCCTTGAACTTCGCTCAGATTCGCTGCATCAAATTCAGTACAGTACATGATGTACCCCCTCCTATTAATAATGCGTGAGGAAAAATTAGTAATAAAAGTGGTTTTGCAAAAATAGAGTTCAGCGAGTTTCGCTTTACGTCTGATAATAGAGTAGGGAGATAAAAATGCTATATATTAAGTTATATTGCTGATTTTAATTCATTAATGTATTAAGACATAACAGTCTTGTCAACTTTCGGCTGAGAGAGAAAGTACTCAGTTCTCATAAATGTTTAATATAGATAATGATTGGCCTGCACTTCATGAGTTATTGCTTGGTGCTTTCTAGACAGCTTGGCGTACTAACAACGGCATTTCAACACATTCCCCTTTTGTTAATAAGCAATCTGAAGAAGGTAATCAACTTAGTTGTTTGGCAGATTCTCCTACTGCGTTTAAATTCTTAACCAGTGAAACGACATACAGTTGCGAATGTTTTTTTCTTCTGGTCTGTAACGTTAAACTTATAATTATGGGCGAAATAGGCGTAAAACCAGTTAAATGGTCAACATGTAGCCACAGAAGCTCCTGGATCATACGTATATCTGACACACTGTGTTGAGTGTGTAGCGCACTGATACGTACCGTTAACAAATACATTGGTATCTCGCCAGTTTCTGTACGGCAGATGTGTGGTGTGTTGGAATCACTTTCATATTCCATTAGATGGGGTGAGAGGGGGCGGGGATAGATGTCGAGACCGCTCGGTATAAGACCGACATTCCTTAATTTTGTCTTGTATTCATTACGCGGGATATTAGCAATTTTCTCGACCCTCGTTACAACATGGTCTCCCAGTATATCGAGAATAGCGCTCTCCGCCATGCAGATCAACTGTATCGCAGCTTTTCCGATTGGAGTTTAGCAAACACGCCGGTTAAACAAAGCCATACCTGTATCTTCTGTATGTCTTCCGTTAACCTTATGATGTAAGTGACTCGGACCGTTGACAAATCCTCAAGAATTAGTCGCAGCAAGGTTTTGTAAAGGGCTGCCTTCGTCTGTGTAGATGATGCTGTTAGCAGTAACAAAAGTGTGAAAACGTACGGTTTTGAACCGTGTAGTTCACTTCACCAGTCTTCATACCTGCATAATAAAATAAATTCGTATGGAATTCTTCGTTGGGAGACCCAAGGGATAAATTGAGCCGCCTAATCTGTAAAAGTGTTTCTTCTTCCTGGAAAATGGCACCTGTCCTTCGCAGCCTGTGAGAGTTACTTTTCTAATGTGTGTGCTGATTGTGTGTAAATCTTGTGAATTTTTAGGATGGTAGTGAAATACCGTCCCGACATGCAGCCTACTCCTTTCGAACAGCATCTGGGGGCCACCAGTATTACCCGTGTCACGCCGATGGACAGGTCACCATTAAGAGTACCACATGCCCTCACTCCACTGACCACTGCGGAGAAGTTTGAGATTTACCGCAGGACTTTGGCGAAGTCTAATGATAAGGAAATGTACACCTCAACCTTTTCTCCCCGCGACGACATATAGAAGATTTATTTCATCGCCTTGATTTGAACTGCCAACCACCAACTCGAGTAGAACCGCACCAAGCCTGCGTTAGCAACCTTGGCCACGTAGCCGGGTATCTGCTCAAAAATCCCTGTCAAAATTCAGTTGAAATTTTACAAAGACCACAGATTTCTTATTCAGTATTTCTACTCATAAATTTTGTTCCTTGACTGTTGATGTACAATTTTTTTATCTGCTTAAGATATCCGTTATCATCAGCATTAGTGTCATTAGTGGGGCTTTTCTGCTTGTAAAGTTTTCCTTATTTTACACACTCACCCACTCCGGATATTTCAGTATCTGAAGTAAAGTATAACGACAAGAGAATGAAGCTTGTGAGCAACATCAAGAAACAGTATCTCAATAGATAGCATTCAGCATTTGCAACACGTAACAATGGGTAGTGGAACGGCACGGTTATTTGCAATGCGATATCCCATAACACTCTTTTGAATGGGAAGGAGCATGGAAGAATATTCTGTAAGTTACAACACTCTAGTGCATAATCTGCAGGTACTACCCAACAGAAACTTTAATATCGTCGTTCCAAATTAACCACGTGTTAAACATATCACATAACTAAAAGTACTGACAATGATGGCTGGTAAGTTAAGAAAAATGAAATAAATGCGTGTACACTAACGGCACGTGTAGAAAACTCCAGAATATATGGCTTAATGCGAGCTTAAAACTGCAAAACACGGATAATCCAAAGCAACACTCGTTTCTCCTGGCAACTGTGACATACTATATTTACAAAACATGCAACATGTCACATTTTAAAAACCATTGCATCATTTGCGCGTTACTCGCTGTGAACTGACAATCCCTTTACATAGGTACACTTCAGACAGACTATATTTAGAATCGCTTGGTCTCAGTTCACTTTCGAGAAATAATTGTCCAATTCTTATATCTTTCTCTAATTTTTATTCACTCTTTTCCTCACGATTCTCATTTTGCGGTTATTGAAAACATCGATATAATCAAACGAATCTTGTTCTCTATACTCTAATAACAGATCAAAGTATTTCTTTGTACCAGAGTGCGTGATATTGGGTTCCTCGATTGCCTCGTCTTTTCTCTCGTCCTCTGCCGATAAGACCTCATTCAACACATTCACGTCACTTTGCTGATCAATTTATGCTTCACAGGGATCGCTGTTTAACCATTCGCGAATGTGTCCATCATCTACGTCTTCGCAAACAGAATTTGGTATTCTAAATAAAAATATTCGTTCTAATTACAATATCACCAGTACACCTAAATTCTTTAAAGAGTCGAGTGTAAAACAGCTTCAAATTCCTGATTACTTTAGAAATTTTTTACATATTAAATTTTAACATTAAGCGTGTTAGTGACAGAAAGTTTGGAAAAGGTTTGAAATTATGTTTAAAATTTGTTGGAAGTTGCTAAGTGTGAGTGTGCATGTGATCTGCGTAACTTGCGCTCCGTTTAAACCGACAACGTGTTTTTCACACATCTCACTGTTTATGACGTTATATCTCCCGCACTATGTGTTGTACAATGATATAATTTTGCAGATACATTCAGTGCTGGGGTAATATGGGCAAAATGAATCGCGAGTAGAGGTAGTGGTAAAGGAATAATAAGTTAAAACGTTATGGTTCAAATGGGTCAAATGGCTCTGTGCACTATGGGTCTTAACAGCTATGGTCATCAGTCCCCTAGAACTGAGAACTACTTAAACCTAACTAACCTAAGGACAGCACACAACACCCAGTCATCACGAGGCAGAGAAAATCCCTGACAAAACGTTATGTTTGATGCGGCGGTTTTATTACTTACACGAACAGCGAAAATGAAGAAAGCGATAAACCTTTTTTTCTTTCATTGTTTTGATGGGGGGAGACAGCGGGAAAAAGTTTCGTAAAGGTTAAAGATTCTGCGTAAAGTTTATTGCAAGTCATTAAGTGCTATCATTTTCAAAAAAATGGTTCAAATGGCTCTGAGCACTATGGGACTTAACATCGTAGGTCATCAGTCTCCTAGAACTTGGAACTACTTAAACCTAACTAACCTAAGGACATCACACAACACCCAGCCATCACGAGGCAGAGAAAAATCCCTGGCCCCGCCGGGAATCGAACCCGGGAACCCGGGCGTGGGAAGCGAGAACGCTACCGCACGACCACGAGATGCGGGCTGTCATTTTCAAATACTAGATAAATATACCTTGGGTATTTGCGCGCGGTGAATTACATTGCCTCAAGACACACAGGGTATTACACAGCTCACGTTAGACACATCTGGAAGTTGTAGAGGGGACGTAGCAGATCAGGACTCACATACGAACCCATCCCTCCAACCTATACTACAGAGCCTCAAACTTATAGGCTCCGGGGACTGTAAATGTGCGTATATACTGGGTGTTTCCGTGATGCATTTTAGAACCCATCTTCATTGGACATTTTTTCCTTGCTTTGGTCCATACTGCCACCTCTGAAAGTTGCCTATCCTACAGTCTTAGCAAGAACAGTACGAGTACACGTATTCCACTGTCAGAGTATCAGAACGATTTCCGGTTATAACTTTGGACTAGGTCGTTTTCGGTATAAGGACCCTTACCTCAAATTTGGGGAGCAAAATAACTGATGATGGTCGAAGTAGAGAGGATATAAAATGTAGACTGGCAATGGGAAGGAAAGCGTTTCTGAAGAAGAGAAATTGTTTAACATCGAGTATAGATTTAAATGTCAGGAAGTGGTTTCTGAAAGTATTTGTATGGAGTGTAGCCATGTATGGAAGTGAAACATGGACAATAAATAGTTTAGACAAGAAGAGAATAGAAGCTTTCGAAATGTGGTGCAACAGAAGAATGCTCAAGATCAGATGGGTAGATCACATAACTAATGAGGAGGTACTGAATAGGATTGAGGAGAAGAGGAGTTTGTGGCACAACTTGACAAGAAGAAGGGATCGGTTGGTAGGACATGTTCTGAGGCATCAAGGGATCACCAATTTAGCATTGGAGGGCAGCGTGGAGGGTAAAAATCGTAAAGGGAGACCAAGAGATGAATACACCAAGCAGATTCAGAAGGATGTAGGTTGCAGTAGGTACTGGGAGATGAAGAAGCTTGCACAGGATAGAGTGGCATGGAGAGCTGCATCAAACCAGTCTCAGGACTGAAGACCACAACAACAACAAAAACCTCAAATTGACACATTTATCCTTTCCATTATCCTACAAAGTTGGCAGCATCATCATCACGGAATCACCCTGCATATATATTTATAGGCGCCGGCACCTAGGACGCTCTGTAGCGTCGTTGGACGACGTTTCCGGACACAGGTTCCTATGTAAAACTTGATCTACTAACTTGTAAGGGGACGTAGTAGATCACGTTTTGCAACCTCAAGAAGTATGCAACATGAATTTTGAACACCCTGTACATGCAGTTTTTAACACTATTACTTGTCTTACTTGGTTAAAGCTTTAATATAAGATTATACCTCCTAATAAGTAGATTATGACAGCATTTAATTTTTTTCAGTTTTGCAATAATTGTATGACATACTGAAAATCAAATTTCTCTAGGAAGCCGATATATAGGCAACCTGCAAATGGGATGGGCGTCAGGTTCGAATCCTGCCTCGGGCATGGATGTGTGTGATGTCCTTAGGTTAGTTAGGTTTAAGTAGTTCTAAGTTCTAGGGGACTTATGACCGCAGCAGTTGAGTCCCATAGTGCTCAGAGCCATTTGGGAAGGGCGTCACGATCCGGGTTAGCCGTTTGAGGGTAAAGGTACTTCAGCCTCAGTTTTTATTTTTTAATTAATCATCACACTGTGCACGTATAACAGGCAGCTAGTTGTACTTTATTAGTTTCTCCATACTCAATGAGGTAAAAGTGCAATGCATACACTTTACATACACGGTTGTAAGATGACATATTCCACTGGATATCTAAATCACAGTTAGTCGACTATTGTAAAACTACAGACTTCATAAGTTTCTGTTTTGCGGCGTATGAGTGCTTTAAGTTAAGATAATCGCACATGTGGTGTGGGTGCAACTTAATGCACAGCTGGCCGTCCAGTTGGAGTCACAGATAAAGGCTCATTAAAAACGATGCACTCGCTATCGAAATATACCCATCGTTCAAATTTAATGGTATAGATTACGTGGGGACAACCACTTCGCATTTATCGTAATCTGACTTGTTACCGAGTGAGAAGGTGTGTTTAGGCTCTGAACGCGTTTTCTTGCAGAGACTGGACTGAAATCTCTTGCCACATATCTGTTCTGCGGTTTCCCACAGCTATTTCAGGCACATCCCGAGACGACCACTCCAGCAGGCCGTCAACGATTCCCCCTCGCACGACTGTCCGCTGCAGCTAGTGCCCCGTATCGGCTGACCGTGACCTCGGCTACATGTTAAACTTCAACGATTCATCTTGATGTTGTTACTATGGAGTGGTAGAGTACAACCACCAAATATTGTGTCAGATATTCATTCTTTCTCGCTGCCATGATTATTTCTCCTTCGAATGTCAGTCTGGAAATTTTAATTACACGCTCGGTGTTGGCAAGGATAACCGGCTGCATTTTCTCTATTTACCTTCCGAAAATATGAAACGTTATTGCAGTCTTTTTTATGGTGAAGCTCTACGATTATTGCAATGATTGATAGAACAGTTAAAGTCCGTTTTTTCTTGGATGTACGTAAATGTTATTAAAAGTTTCAGGATTGAAGAAGTTTCCCACGTTAAAAATTCAGGAATGATTTCGTAGCGCTGTGGGCAGACGATTAGCGTTCGTAGGTGATGTTGAGATTGTCTCATGATAAACTTTGCGCTGTTTTAGCGATTTTGGTGAAACCGTCTTTCATGACCAGTAACGCATAAGTAACTGGTTATTCAAAATGGTCTAAAACACACTATACGAGAGATGTTTTGCAACAGTTACATGCACCGAAGAGCTCGGAAGTCCGCAAACCTAACAGTGTTGTGTCGATCGTCAAGAATAGTTTGTATGTACTAGCTTTTTTATAACGACAGTTAGCGAGAACGGAACAGTTATTCAAATTTCACTCAGCTGGTAACGTACACTGAACGAACACTGTTGCAGTCTGAAGAACGATTGACGACGTATCCGTCTCAAGGTCTCTTAAAAATGAAGTGGTGCATAGGAGAAATCTTTATCACATAAAAGAATACCTTTTTTTACTTTTGTTAATTCTGGATCGTTTTAAATCAAGGTTTTCCGACCTTTTATACATCTGTTGCTAGGCTTTCCTACGAACTCATAAAAAAACTCAAGAACATTCTGCGACATTGCAGATTACTCAGTACTGAAAGGTCGTAATATTCACTGCACTGTAGGCATGGGACTACTACAATACTATTTAACTTAACAGACTCCACAGTCAAGACTTTCGCCCCACTGTATTGACTGCTATCGATAATATAGTGATACTGAACACAAAATTACCTCTAAATACGGAGTATAAATACGAGCAGAACATTTACAACGTTTTACAAGATGCTACTCACATGATTAGACTTTGCCAATTCATTCTTTTGTACGTCATTATCTTACTGTACAATGTAGCTAGAGGTCGGAGGGTAGTGAAATTAAGGCTAACAATGCAGATAGAAGTAAGAGAGAAGAGTCCACAGGATAATCTCAGCACAAAAGAAAATGGATGGTTTCTAAGTTCAACCTGCTTTTCTGACGAATAGAACATTGGAAATAAACTACAAGTCCAACAGTTACACCCAGCGCCATTGCTGTTCGAACGCGTATGATGTATGCTGATTCTGCCTTCTGAAGGCAAACTCACTACACTTTTCCTTATCAGATCCAAACAGCAACAGGGCTCGGTCATCTACGGAGCTGGGTTGTCACGGAGGGCAAAAGAAAAGAGGGTATGAGCAGAAGTCCTATGAGGGTTGTTGAGGGAGAACGTAATCGCAAATACTTTTCAGAACGTTTATTTTATACCATGAGCGATTTCCGGTCAATATGCCAAGCTTGAGATGGCAACGATTATTTTAGTGCAATATCGGAACCGTCAAAAGCATGTAATTTGTTCTGGTGAATGATGTCTTGTCACGTGTAAAGAACACTTGAGAAGTTTTAACTGTCATGAAGAACAATGTGAAATGTAGGTGTACCAATGTTTCACTAGATCAAGTTACAGGAACAGAAGACGTGCTACTGACAATTCTGATACAGCACTCAAACAAGCGTTGCCATCTGAATGGTCCGAAACCGGTCACGCCAGTAAAATAAAACTTCTTGAAAGTACCTTTGCCCGGTTGCGTTCTCCTTGGACATTCCTTAATTGAATAACAGCCATGGACTTCAACATGGCCCAGCTTGGATAACATAACAGCAAAAGTTCTTTGAGCACGTGACAGTGTGACAGGGTAAAAGTTACAAATTATCGAGTGATATTACTGTTCGTTCCTGTCTGATAGCTGATGTATACGTCACCGTGACAAAGACGTCTGCAACAGTGTCGGAAACGTTGGAACATTTTACACCGTGATACAGTAAAATTTAGTTAGTTATATGTTCCACCGTCCATATGAATGATTCTATTATCGAAATGACGGGGAACGAGTCAGTTTTCAAGATATGTATAAGCGATTTAGTAGTGAAACATTGTTTTTTTTTGGTCCTACTCGTGCACTGTAATTCAAAACAAGCGGTTTTTTTAATGAAGAAATGATTTTAGGTTATATTCATCAACGATTTCTGTTGTTAAATATTGAACACCGTCTGGAGCCATTGACAGCTTTAATGGTGGGTAATAAAGGTCATTTTTCTGTGGTGTTGTGGGTATGGACATCAGTATTCCTCTGAAATTGTGATGGATTATTTGTGACGAATTTTACTTCCTGTACGGAAGCCATTCGTGCCTTTTGGCACCATATTGTATGAACGGTTACTGTTAATAGCAAGGTGTGTTGTTTGACAATGACCGTGTCAACCCGAAACCGGTAACTGCTGCAGCATAGATTGTCTGTTCATGTAACTGAGACGGATAAAATAAAAAAAATATCAAATTTCCTTAATGCTGGGCAACTGCGGATCTACCATACCGAGATAGAATGCCTAAAATAAATAAATAAAAAAAATTGGTTCGCTTGTTTCCGCACATGGTTGAAGAGTATTAAAGTAACCGATACCAGGCTGCGCACTCTGTTCAAAAGAGAACGCGCAAATGATGACAAGCAAAGGTTCGCAGAGATTCGCGCGTCTGTGAAAATATCTATGAGCGAGGCATGAAACAATTACCACAGTCATGCCTTAGCAAAAGTTCTGGTAGAGAACCCTACGTGTAGAATCGTTAAGATGGTGTAAGGCTTCCGTACCGTCACTTGCTCATCAGTCTGGTGTGGCAGCTGAAGATAGCAAACCGAAAGCCGAAGTTTTAAAGTTCACGAGCAACAAATCGTTCACGCAAGAGAATTGTACAAACATACCGTCGTTTAACCATCGAATAGACTCCCGTATGGACGACATAGTAATAAGCATCGCTGGTGTAGAGAAAGAACTGAAAGAGTTGAAAACAAGTACGTCACCAGGTCCGGATGGAATCCGAATTCGGTTTTTTAAAGAGTACTCTGTAGCATTAGCCCCTTACTTAGCTTTTATCTATAGCGAATCTTTTGCCCAGAGCAAAACCCCAAGCGACTGGAAAAAAGCGCAGGTGACTCCTCTATATAAGAAGGGCAAAAGAACGGACTCGCAACATTACAGACTAATAGCTCTAACACCAGTTTGCTGTAGAATACTTGAACACATCTCAGTTCGAATATAATGAATTTTCTTGAGACCGAGAGTCTTATGTCCACCGATCAGAATGGTGTTAGAAAGCATCGCTAGTGCGACACTCAGCTCGCCCTTTTCTCACATGATACACTGCGAATTAAGGATGAAGGGCAACACATTATATATTTCTAAATTTCCGGAAAGCGTTTGACACGGTATCTTTGACTCGTTTCCCTATTGCCATATGTTAAAGATGGTACGAGCATATGGAATAGGTTCACAGATACGTGAGGGGCTCGAATACTTCTTAAGTTACCGGTATAGGGTGTATTCATCAGAGGCAAGGTCATCGCCGGGAGTGACCCCGGAAATGTGACAGAACCGCCGTTATTCTCTGCATACATAAATGATCTTACGATTAGGGTAAGGAGTACTCTGCTGTTGTTTGCTGATGATGCTGTGGTGTGCGGTAGGGTGTCGAAGTTGAGTGACTATAGAAGGATACAATATAACTTAGAAAAAATTTATAGTTGGTGTGATGAATGGCGGCTCTAAATGTGAAACAAATGTAAGTTAATCCGGAGTAGGAAGCACAAATCCTTAATGGTTCAAATGGCCCTGAGCACTCTGGGACTTAACAGCTATGGTCATCAGTCCCCTAGAACATAGAACTACTTAAACATAACTAACCTAAGGACATTACACACATCCATGCCAGAGGCAGGATTCAAACCTGCGACCATAGCGGTCGCGCAGTTCGACTGAAGCGCCTAGAACCGCTCGGCCACACTGCCCGGCCAAATCCTTAATGTTCGGATACAGCATTAGTAGTGTCCTGTTTGACACAATCACGTCGTTTAAATATCTGGGCGTAACGTTGCAAAGCGATATGAAATGGAACGAGCATGTGAGGTTTGTGAAAGAGAAGGCGAATGGTCGACTTCGGTTTACTGGGAGAATTCTAGGGGAGTGTGGTTGCCCTGTAAAGGAGACCTCATATGGGACGCAAATACAACCTATTCTTGATTACTGGTCGAGTATTTGGGATTCATACGAGGCCCGACTAATGAAAGACATCAAAGCAATTCAGAGGTGGGTTGCTGGATTTGTTACTGGTAGAATGGAATAACACGCAAGAGTTACGAACCTGCATCGGGAACTGAAACGGGAATCGCTGGAGAGAAGGTGACAAGTTTTTCGAGAAACCCAATTGAGAGAAAATAGAGAACGGTTATTTGAAGCTGACGGCAGAACGGGTCATGAAGATAAGGACAAATTGTGGCTCATACGGAGACATATAGTCGTTTTTTCCTGGCTCTGTCTGCGAGTGGAACATGAAAGGAAATGACTAATGGTGGTGCGGGGTACCCTTCGCCGTGCACTGTACTGTGGTCTGCGGAGCATCTACGTAGAGGTAGGCGCCAAAGTATTCTCTGAGTACATTTGATGGATTAGAAAGAAGTTAGAAGCGACGTGGCAACGAAAGGAGGTGAGTGTGTGATAGCGGTGGTGGGAGGTGGTGGGGAGGGCGGGTGGAAATTGGCAGCGTGGCGGCGGCGGCGCTCCGCGTCCCGCCTTTCACCAGGCCAGGCCGGCGGGCCCGGCTCACCTCGGCGGCCTTTAAACGCGCTGGCCGGCTCCGCGCTCAGGCCGGCCATTTAATAACGGAGACACGTTCCGCTACGCCACAGCCGCAGCCGCAGCCGCAGGGCTGTCCATTGCACACAACGCCCTCGCAACATGCCACAGCTCCGCCACGTTCCCGCCCGGTACGATTGCAGATTTTTTTGTTTGTTAGTGAGGCGCAACTGAAATTTTTATAGCTGTCCGTAGAGAGACGTCACAAACATTTCTGTACATTAAGAGGAATGTAGTTGAATTAAACGCCGGCCGGAGTGGCCAAGCGGTTCTAGGCGCTACAGTCTGGAACCGCGCGACCGCTACGGTCGCAGGTTCGAATCCTGCCTCGGGCATGGATATGTTGTAAGTAGGCTGTTTAGCTTTTTATATTGGTAACGCCACGTAGCGCTCTGTATGAAAATCACTGGCTGTGCTGTGTGCAGTCTGTGGCTGGTTGGCATTGTTGTAATACTCGCCATTGTAGTGTTGGGCAGTTGGCTGTTAACAGTGCGTAGCGTTGCGCAGTTGGAGGTGAGCCAGCAGTGGTGGATGTGGAGAGTGATATGGTGGAGTTTTGAGAGCGGATGATCTGGACAGAGACAGTAAATTTGTAAGACTGAATGTCATGAACTTTATATATATATATATATATATATATATATATATATATATATATATATATATATATATATATATATATATATATACACTCCTGGAAATGGAAAAAAGAACACATTGACACCGGTGTGTCAGACCCACCATACTTGCTCCGGACACTGCGAGAGGGCTGTACAAGCAATGATCACACGCACGGCACAGCGGACACACCAGGAACCGCGGTGTTGGCCGTCGAATGGCGCTAGCTGCGCAGCATTTGTGCACCGCCGCCGTCAGTGTCAGCCAGTTTGCCGTGGCATACGGAGCTCCATCGCAGTCTTTAACACTGGTAGCATGCCGCGACAGCGTGGACGTGAACCGTATGTGCAGTTGACGGACTTTGAGCGAGGGCGTATAGTGGGCATGCGGGAGGCCGGGTGGACGTACCGCCGAATTGCTCAACACGTGGGGCGTGAGGTCTCCACAGTACATCGATGTTGTCGCCAGTGGTCGGCGGAAGGTGCACGTGCCCGTCGACCTGGGACCGGACCGCAGCGACGCACGGATGCACGCCAAGACCGTAGGATCCTACGCAGTGCCGTAGGGGACCGCACCGCCACTTCCCAGCAAATTAGGGACACTGTTGCTCCTGGGGTATCGGCGAGGACCATTCGCAACCGTCTCCATGAAGCTGGGCTACGGTCCCGCACACCGTTAGGCCGTCTTCCGCTCACGCCCCAACATCGTGCAGCCCGCCTCCAGTGGTGTCGCGACAGGCGTGAATGGAGGGACGAATGGAGACGTGTCGTCTTCAGCGATGAGAGTCGCTTCTGCCTTGGTGCTAATGATGGTCGTATGCGTGTTTGGCGCCGTGCAGGTGAGCGCCACAATCAGGACTGCATACGACCGAGGCACACAGGGGCAACACCCGGCATCATGGTGTGGGGAGCGATCCCCTACACTGGCCGTACACCACTGGTGATCGTCGAGGGGACACTGAATAGTGCACGGTACATCCAAACCGTCATCGAACCCATCGTTCTACCATTCCTAGACCGGCAAGGGAACTTGCTGTTCCAACAGGACAATGCACGTCCGCATGTATCCCGCGCCACCCAACGTGCTCTAGAAGGTGTAAGTCAACTACCCTGGCCAGCAAGATCTCCGGATCTGTCCCCCATTGAGCATGTTTGGGACTGGATGAAGCGTCGTCTCACGCGGTCTGCACGTCCAGCACGAACGCTGGTCCAACTGAGGCGCCAGGTGGAAATGGCATGGCAAGCCGTTCCACAGGACTACATCCAGCATCTCTACGATCGTCTCCATGGGAGAATAGCAGCCTGCATTGCTGCGAAAGGTGGATATACACTGTACTAGTGCCGACATTGTGCATGCTCTGTTGCCTGTGTCTATGTGCCTGTGGTTCTGTCAGTGTGATCATGTGATGTATCTGACCCCAGGAATGTGTCAATAAAGTTTCCCCTTCCTGGGACAATGAATTCACGGTGTTCTTATTTCAATTTCCAGGAGTGTATATATATATATATATATATATATATATATATATATATAATGACTTTTGAACACTATTAAGGCAAATACATTGTTTGTTCGCTATCAAAATCTTTCATTTGCTAACTATGCCTATCAGAAATTAGTCACTTCAGTAGTTAGACTCTTTTATTTAGCTGGCAGTAGTGGCGCTCGCTGTATTGCAGTAGTTCGAGTAACGAAGATTTTTGTGAGGTAAGTGATTTGTGAAACGTATAGGTTAATGTTAGTCAGGGCCATTCTCTTGTAGGGATTATTGAAAGTCAGATTGCGTTGCGCTAAAAATATTGTGTGTCTGTTTAGTGTTGACCAAAATAGGTAAAGAGCGAAATGTCTGAGTACGTTCAGTTCTGCTCAGCTGTTTGAAAATCAAATAATGTAAGAGGTTTATCAGCACAGTAATTCATTAATTTTTCTAAGGGGACGTTTCAATGTGTGGCGTCCTTAGGTTAGTTACGTTTAAGTAGTTCTAAGTTCTAGGGGACTAATGACCACAGCAGTTAAGTCCCATAGTGCTCAGAGCCATTTGAACCATTTTTTTAAATTAAATCGGGTGATGCTGAGAGTATTAGAATAGGAAATGAGACGCTTAAAGTAGCAAATGAGTTTTGCTATTTGGGGAGCAAAATAACTGATGATTGTCGAAATAGAGAGGACATAAAATGTAGACTGGCAATGGCAAGGAAAGCGTTTCTGAAGAAGAGAAATTTGTTAACATCGACTATAAATTTAAGTGTCAAGAAGGCGTTTCTGAAAGTATTTGTATGGAGTGTAGCCATGTATGGAAGTGATACGTGGACGACAAATAGTTTAGACAAAAAGAGAATAGAAGCTTTCGAAATGTGGTGCTACAGAAGAATGCTGAAGATTAGATGGGTAGATCACATAACTAATAAGGAGGTATTGACTAGAATTGGGGAGAAGAGAAATTTGTGACACAACTTGACTAAAAGAAGGGATCGGTTTGTAGGACATATTTTGAGGCATCAAGGGATCATCAATTTAGTATTGGAGAGCAGTGTGGAGGGTAAAAATAGTAGAGGGAGACCAAGAGATGAATACACTAAACAGATTCAGAAGGATGTAGGTTGCAGTAGGAACTGGGAGATGAAGAAGCTTGCACAGGATAGAGTAGCGTGGAGAGCTGCGTCAAACCAGTCTTTGGTCTGAAGACCACAACAACAACAAGAGCAACGTAAAGCGATCTCAAATTCTGGCTAGTTTTGACGTTAAAACGTTTATTCGCTCGTCGGTCGACCTATTTCTGTGACAAGAAAACCGTCAGATTTGTAAGATTTGAATATACAATGTGGTGTCGTCCGGAGATCGCGGTGACACACCAGATTCGACAGCGTACATCGATACCACAAACGTTAGCGAGCTCTCGCTACAATCCGCAACGACGAATGGGAGAGGCGGAAGAAGACACGCCCTCTCTCAGCACAGCAGCGCCCTCGCACGGAGGTCAGTATAGAGCCGAGCGTGGAAGCGTTCTGCCCAGTTCGTGAAGCAGCCAGCGTCATCGAGTAGGACCAGTGTCAGTCAAGACTCACGTGGACATGTACTTTTGTGAATGCTGAACAGCTTTCTAATCAAATGTCACTTGTAAATTGTTGCGCACTCCTGTGGCAAAGAGCTGTACCAAGTGAACTAAATCTTTTTATCATTTCTCTCATAAAATGAAGTAATCTGTTGTAGTTCCAGTGAGCCATCTCCCAGTTATGGCCGGACGATTGTAGCTTCCTATGGCAAAGGGGATATAAAATGTAGACTGGCAGTAGCAAGAAAAGCTTTTAAGAAAAGAAATTTGTTAACACCAAATACAGACTTAAGTGTTAGGAAGTCTTTTCTCACACTATTTGTTTGAAGTGTAGTCTTGTATGCAATTGAAACATGGATGATAAACCGTGTAGAGAAGAAGAGAATAGAAGCTTTAGAAATGTGGTGCTGCAGAAGCATGCTGAAGATAACATGGGAAGCTCATCTAACCATTGGGGAGGTGGTACTGAAGAGAAGAGGGGAGAAAAGAAGTTTGTGGCGCAACCTGAGTAAAAGAAGGGATTGGTTGATAGGACACATTCTGAGACATCAATTCCAGGAAAGTACGCGAGGAAAAAAATTGTAGAGGGAGGCCAAGAAATGAACACAGTAAGCAGATTCGGAAGGATGTAACTTACAGTTGTTATTCGGAGATGAAAAAGCTTGCTCAGGATGGAGTAGTATGGAGAACGGCGTCAAACCAGTCTGTGGACTGAAGACCACAAAAACAACAACAGTTAATAAAATATAATAACTACGAGACTAATATGACGTAAACAGTGGTTGAACACAAAACGGATAGCGCACCTCTGAACGTGTTCGTCGAGCAGTATTTGATATGACTGTGAACTCGTCGCACCTGCGTATGCACATACGCCTGATCTATACGAATTAGTTATAAACTGGTGTACCGAGCAAATACCTTTAGTTAAGACACTGATTCAAATGTTATTCAATTGTCACTATGAATGTTCTAGTACCCAAGTGAAACAATAAAGATATTTCCTGGAATATAAGTGAAAATCGGTATTAAACTGAAAATTACAAAATAATGAAAAAGTCTTCTGAAAGGATTCGTAATAACAGAAAACATGGGTCAGAAGAAAACTGCGTTCGAAGGAGTCCTAAAAGCCTAAAATATACAGTGCCTAGCAAATGCTAGTATTACGGTAGAGTCGAAAAGGAATGAAAGAAAACGGTGCGATGCGATTACGTAGCTGGCCCATCGCGCATACAGTGGACAGTGACAGGTCGAACTTGTGATTTTTAGCAGTTCTGTAATCGTTCTACTACTCTGTGCAACCGTTGTATTAAAGAGATTGTTATATAAACTACATATTAAAATTGAACACTTGTTATGATTTCACCGCGACATTTTGACGAAAAATCTTCGGTACCGATCCGAACTGAGCAGCGCACAGAACTTTTTTTTTTTTAGCACTACAGCGCCACACTATCTCTCATTTTCGTTTAAGAGTCCTACATCGATATCGCCAATGGCTCGAGAGCTTTTGGGTATTTCAAGCAGTGCGTAGGTGGACAAGAGACCAGTGAAAGTTTGCTTAAGCCTTTGGAAGGAAAAAATGTCTGTCGGTGACGTTTCGCATTTTGGTATTTATATGAACGATGCAGACACACGAATCCGAAACAGCGATGGCAACGATTTACATCATTATAAACTTTTATTTTTCTGGCCTCTCTCGCCCAGCTGGGTGTTAGTAACGACTCTGAGGGTCAGAAATACCACACAGCAGACAGCACTAGAACCAACATTTCTGAGCAACGTGGCGCAAAAACGCACAGGTAAGCACTTTCGGCCGCGGTTGGACAATTTATTGGTGAGTTAGGAGTCTTACCTGCAGAATGGGATAAAAACACATGGCACTAATGGTGACATAATGACTATCTTCAGCGATGACTGAAAGAGTGAAAAGAAGACACCAATGCATACTTATAAGTCACCAGTCGTTCGCGTACTGTTTGTAAGCGTTTGTCTTTCTAAGCGCACTGCATTTAGTAAACAGGGATCGCCATTTTCTCACAGAAACTGGACCACAACGTAAATTATCACATTTTTTTGTTATTGGCAGAGCGTTCCGCCAATGTCAACTTCACTCAGCCTCTCGAAAAACGGATGGCGGCATAATTTGACGTAGAATCTGTATCGGTGTCCAACTTGGCATTTGATGTTCATTTAGATCTTTGCCCAACATGTGTCTCTTCTCGAGCGTCTTGCGACTAATAGCACCATAAAGTATGAAAGTACAGAGAACCGTCCCAACACTAAACTGAAGAGTCACACATGATCGCAATGAATCCAATGCTTCACGCGGGGAAGCAGAAGGCGGAGATAGAAAGGAAGAAAAAAATGTGCTTTAACGGCTCGTCGTCAGAAAGATTATTTGAGACAGAAGACTCGTTCAGAGAGACAAGGATCGGAGACGCAGTCAGCCGCGGCGTTATCAGAGGAAGTTCCACGGAATACCTGCATCTGGTTAGCCGGAAAGGTGCAAACCACGAGCCCAGTGTGTTGACCACAGGGCTACCTCATCCGGTGCGAAGCATGAATGACGACGGTACGTAGCGGGTGCACAGCTTTTTTTTTTTTTCCTTTGACTACAGGTCTTGAGGAGACTGCAGCCAAGTACGATGCTTTCGGACATTCCCTCAACCGCAACCGCACTTAACATGCTACTATAGAATGAATCACTACCGTCATACTTCAGTGATAAATTCCGAATCTGCTACTATGATTTCCACCATTAAGGACTGCTTACAAATTAAGCAGATTTAAAGAAGCGAGGAAGCAATTCTTTGATTTATGCAGCTCAAACAGCAATCGCAGATCCACGTACGAGGCAAAGAAATAAATATTTATTCCACAGTTTTCAACAACCATCACCAACATCTCTTTGTCTAATGTTTATGGAGAGAGATTTATGTCTCACAACGTTACTTCCCAATTTATGAAGGAGAAAGATTCAGCCAAGGCAAAAACTACCGTTTCTTCACAGCTTTTTGGGCCTACATATAAATAGCACACAAGTGGCGAAAAAAAAAGACTGACGTGCTCGCTACGTATTTTCACTACCCCACACGTCCGGCGTTTTCGCTGTTAGGTATCTTTGCTTACATATACTACTTCGACGTGCCGTCCGCGGTGCTTTAAAAAGAAGAGCGAAATAGTAGAGCAGGACGGCAAAGCAGGCACGTTCCTGACATCGCTACCGCTAGAACGGACTGCTTCTAACTGTAGACGTCAATTCGCCGTAAGGCGCTCGTTCGACTGATTCGTGTAGACTGTTGTGTAACTTTATGCAGGTTATTTACACTTAATGAGGCTTAACTGTCAGGCATAGAATCCAGAATTGGGTACTTGTCTATATACACACGATTAAAATGAGGAAGTTGTTTTCTAATGGGCACGTATTGAAGGTTTAGCCTGTGCTATTGCTATCACAGATCGTCGAGACGTTTGTTACAAAATTTTGATGATACTTTTTCTTTCCTTATTCTCATGAATACAGAAATGGCATATCCTACTCTGAACGTGCTGTAAGTAATCCACTAATTCTTCAGTCATTTGGAGTTCACTATTGTTGAACTCACACTCTGAATTTACGATGAAGTACATATATCAATGACGTTCATTTCTTCGAATGCTCCTTTCGGGAAATGAATATTTGTACCACGCAGTATTTGTGGTAAACTTTTGTCACACAAATGCAAACGAGGAGAAGGAGGTCATATGATACGGCTTTAGGTATATTCCAAGCCAGCATAGCTTTAGTGACATTTACAACTGTTTTACTGACAATATCTTACTATTATCAACAAGTAACTATATTTTATGTAATTGTTTATGCTGTTGCTAATCTTTCGGGCAGTTTGTTTGTTCTGACTAAAGCTTTCTGTAAGGTATTTGGAAATCGAATGTCTCTGTCTGTATGCGAGATTGTACAGATATCTATACCGTCTCGGAATATGCGTGTTTGTTCATTTTCTTGCATTTCTCTTATGTCCATGACTTACCGACTTACTTCAATTTTCGACACTTCTTCTTCTTTTACTTTTAAAAGTTTGACCGTCGATCGTCTTAAAGTTTAGATGACCAAACCATATTGGGTGCGTTTTCAATTCCTCTGCAGTTGTCTGCTCCACCACGATTCGTCTCTGTGACTCTTTCTAATCCTAACATCGCACCATTTCTCTGAGAATCATAAAATGCTACTCACGTTCAAAAGCTAGTCGTCTTTGGAGGTTACGATGCAGCGATTAAAACAATTAACACCCTTAGGAAAACAGATACGACAGTTTCCTTAGAAACATTATCTGAGATTCATACCGAATTTTTTGCCACGTCAACACAGAGTGTTCTTTGCTCCAGTAAACTCGGGGTTTAGTATTTTATCCATACTCGGCAGCTGTACTTGTGTACATAGAAATATCGGGAGGCTGCTGCATAAAAGAAATTTAATTTCCTAACCAGTTTCGGGCGCTTAGTGCCCTTCTTCCGAAGATTATACCTATCATATTTTCGAGTGTCAACAATTAGATGCTTTCAGCAAAATGCCGTTGTTATGTAGTACCTGCACAAAAGTGGTATAAAGAAGCCAAACAACAAGTCTGACTTGCATTATGAACCACATGACAACTGCATTTTGCCGAAAGCACCTTATTGTTGACACTCGCAAATAATGCGATAGGTTTAATATCCCGAAGAAGGGCAAAAAGTGGCCGAAACGGGTTAAGAAATTAAATTTCTTTTATGCAGCCGGCTGCTGATTATTTAGATATAAAGTAGGGGCTTCTTCTGTCGTGGAAAACTGTACCTGAAGATCTCAAAAATATTTCTTGCTCTGTAGATCATCAAGGTAGGTCGGGGAAGCTGTGGAATCGATCGAAAGACGAATAATTTGTTAAAGAGTGCACGGAGACGGTGACGGGCATGCTAATGACGGATGGGCGAGGCGGAGGAAGCGAGTAGCCGCTGGCAGCAGTGGCCGAGAGGAAGGTAACGGTGCCACTAGCGACGGAAAGTATCGGGCAGCTGGCCGCGGCGGTGCCGTTAGGCCTTCCTTCCTTACCTTGGCGGCGTACTCTCGCGTCGTCAGCGATTCGGCCGTCACGATCGGAGCATCGCGTTCCGCAGCGACGCTCGATGACAGGAAGCGGGTGGTCGGCTCAGGAAGCTGGGGGACTGCTCGCCGGGGGGTGCACTCGGTAGGCCTGGGCGAACGGAGCGTCCTAACCCTGTAACTGCTAGCGGTGAGGTCCAAGGTCCGTGGCGCGTGTGCTGTTAGATGCGTGTCCGTCGCGTGCGACTGCCGCTGCGCTACTGACAGCGGGCCGGTGGCGGCTGGCGCACACGCGGCACGCCCCTGGCGGAGGCGGCGGGCACTCGCGGCCGGCAGCCCCCACCACGGCCGCGCCGCCGCTCCTGCCATCCAGTTCACCAGCGGTCCTCGGACCGGCCACCTGTCGTGCGTTCTCCCTAACGACAAGGTGCAGGAGTGCGGATACTGCAAGTGTTGTTCAGGCTTTGTTAGCGATTCTTTAGAAGGACTTAATACACTACTGGCCATTAAAATTGCTACACAGCGAAGATGACGTGCTACAGACGCGGAATTTAACCGACAGGAAGAAGATGCTGTGATATGCAAATGATTAGCTTTTCACAGCATTCACACAAGGTTGGCGCCGGTGGCGACACCTACAACGTGCGGACATGAGGAAAGTTTCCAACCGATTTCTCATACACAAACAGCAGTTGACACAAACAGCAGTTGACCGGCGTTGCCTGGTGAAACGTTTTGATGCTTCGTTTAACGAGGAGAAATGCGTACCGTCACGTTTCCGACTTTGATAAAGGTCGGATTGTAGCCTATTCCGATTGAGGTTTATCGTATCGCGACATTGCTGCTCGCGTTGGTCGAGATCCAATGACTGTTAGCAGAATAAGAAACCGGTGGGTTCAGGAGGGTAATACGGAACGCCGTACTGGATCCCAACGGCCTCGTATCACTAGCTGTCGAGATGACAGCCATCTTATCTGCATGGCTGTAACGGATCCTGCAGCTACGTCTTGACCGCTGAGTCAACAGATGGGGACGTTTGCAAGACAACAACCATCTGCACGAACAGTTCGACGGCATTTCCAGCAGCATGGACTTTCAGCTCGGAGACCATGGCTGCGGTTACCCTTGACGCTGCATCACACACAGGAGCGCCTGCGATGGCGTACTCAACGACGAGCCTGGGTGCACGAATAGCAAAACGTCATTTTTTCGGATGAATCCAGGTTCTGTTTACAGCATTATGATGGTCACATTCGTGTTTGGCGACATTGCGGTGAACGCACATTGGAAGCGTGTATTCGTCATCACCATACTGGCGTATCACCCGGCGTGATGATACACGGTGCCATTGGTTAGACGTCTCGGTCACCTCTTGTTCGCACTGACGGCACTTTGAACAGTGGACGTTACATTTCAGATGTGTTACGACCCGTGGCTCTACCCTTCATTCGATCCCTGCGAAACCCTACATTTCAGCAGGATAATGCACGACCGCATGTTGCAGGTCTTGTACGGGCCTTTCTGTATACAGAAAATGTTCGACTGCTGCCCCGGTCAGCACATTCTCCAGATCTCTCACCAATTGGAAACGTCTGGTCAATGATGGCCAAGCAACTGGCTCATCACAATACGCCAGTCACTACTCTTGATGAACTGTGGTATCGTGTTGAAGCTGCATGGGCAGCTGTACCTGTACACTCCATCCAAGCTCTGTTTGACTCGATACCCAGGCGTATCAAGGCCGTTATTACGGCCAGAGGTGGTTGTTCTGGGTACTGATTTCTCCGGATGTATGCACCCAAATTCCGAGAAAATGTAATCACATGTCAGTTCTAGTATAGTATATTTGTCCAATGACTACCCGTTTATCAACTGCGTTTCTTCTTGGTGTAGTAAATTTAATGGCCAGTAGTGTAGCTTACTGAATGTTGGAATTTCCTAGCAGATAGCGAAAGATTCGTAACCACATCACTGACGTCGATTTGCAGTAGGATATTGGAACATAATATTGTGTTCGATTCTTATGAACTACCTCGAAGAAAACGATCTGTTAATACGCAGTCAGCACGGATTCAGAACCAGTTCTTTATTCTCACAGAGTAATGAGTACTATCGACAAGGGATCTCAAACTGATTCCATATTTCTAGTGTCTGGAAGGCATTTGATACCATTTATGACAGGCAGCTACTATCCAAATTGCGTGGGTATTGAACAGCATCTCAGTGGTATGACCGGATTCGTTATTTCCTGTCAGGAATCCCACAGTTCGTAGCAGCTCATGTAAAGTCACCGAGTAAAACAGGAATGATATCTGACATTCCCAAAGAAATGTTATAAGCCCCCTGCTGTTTCTGGCCATACACGGTGTAACGGGTATAAGAGCAGATATCTTTAGGTGGTTGTTTTTTCTCTACATCGAACAGTCTTCCCACAGACGTGTCACATAACTTACTACTTGATGTTTTCTGCGTAGTCGTAACTGCACCACTAAGTTGACTGCGACTGTCAGTGTAGACCAAACGTTTTACATCCATGCAGCCATAGTTCAACACCTGAACTGTTGCCCAGCATAAGCATTAATGGTTTGCTCTTAGCACGTTTACCTGGAGATACCAACCAACTTGAAACCGCACTACTGCTAACAGCTATAATTATTTGTTTGTAAATGACATAAATACTGACGTAATGTCCTTCAGCACATCGCCCTCAGTCATCAACAGAAATATCTGTGTTTATACCCACTACTCCCTGTGTAAACGATCTGGGAGACCATTTGAACAGCCCGCATAGATTTTTTGCAGATGATGCAGTCACCAGAAGATCAAAACCAACTGCAAAATGATTTAGCAATATACCTATATGCAGCGAAAGGTGCTAATTGACCCTCACTTTCGAAAAGTCTGAGGTCATATACATGACGACTAAAAGGAATCCATCATATTTCGGTTACACGATAAATCACACAAATCTAAAGGCAGTAAATTCAACTAAATACCTAGGAATTACCTTTACGAAGAATTTATATTGGAACGATCACAGAGAGAATGTTTAAGGAAGTCAAACCAAAGACTATGTTTTATTGGCAGAACACCTAGAAGGTACAGCAAATCCACTAAGGGGACTGCATACACTACGCTTGTCATTTCTCTCTTAGAATTATTGCTGTGTGATGCTGAATCCTTAGCAGAGGATTGACGGAGGACATCTAAAAAGTTCAAAGAAGGGCAGCTCGTTTTGTATTATCACGAAATAGGGGAGAGAGTGTCACAGATATGATACACGACTTGGGATGTCATTCATTAAAACAAAGGCGTCTTTCACTGCGGAGAGATCTTTTCAGGAAATTTCAATCTCAAACGTTACCCTCCGAATGCGAAAATAATTTGCTGGCACTCACCTATATCGAGAGAAATGATCATTCTAATAAGATACGAGAAATCAGAGCTCGCGCAGAAATATTTAAGAGTTCGAGTCACCCGTGCGCTGTTAGAGAGAGGAACGATAGATCAATAGTGCGGAAGTGGTTCGATGAATCCTCTGCCAGAGACTTCGATGGGAACTGTAGAGTAGTCATGTAGATGTAGATGTAGATGTAGTATGTTCAAATGGTTCAAATGGCTCTGAGCACTATGGGACTTAACTTCTAAGGTCATCAGTCCCCTAGAACTTAGAACTACTTAAACCTAACTAACCTAAGGACATCACACACATCCATGCCCGAGGCAGGATTCGAACCTGCGACCGTAGCGGTTGCGTGATGTAGTATGTGATCAAAAGTATCTGGACACCCCCAAAAACATACGTTTTTCATATTAGGTACATTGTGCTGCCACCTACTGCCAGGTACTCCATATCAGCGATCTCAGTAGTCGTTAGACATCGTGAGAGAGCAGAATGGGATGCTCCGCGGGTTCACGGACTACCAGCTTGGTCAGCTGATTGAGTGTCACTTGTGTCATACGTCTGTACGCGAGATTTCCACACTCCTAAACATCCCTAGGTGCACTGTTTCCGATGTGATAGTGAAGTGGAAACGCGGAGGGAGACGTACAGCACAAAAGCGGATACATCGACCTCGTCTGTTGACTGTCAGAGACTGCCGACAGCTGAAGAAAGTCGTAATGTGTAATAGGCAGACATTTATCCAGACCATCACACAGGAATTCCAAACTGCATCATCATCCACTGCAAGTACTGTGACAGTTAGGCGGGAAGTGAAAAAACTAGGATTTCATTCTTGAGCGGCTGCTCATAAGCCACACATCACGCCCGTAAATGCCAAACGACGCCTTGCTTTGTGTAAGGAGCGTAAACATTGAACAGTGGAAAAACGTTGTGTGGAGTGACGAACCACGGTACACAATGTGGCGATCCGATGGCAGGGTGTGAGTATGGCGAATGCCCGGTGAACGTGATCTGCCAGCGTGTGTAGTGCCAACTGTAAAATTCGGAGGCGGTGGTGCTATGGTATGTTTTTCATGGAGGTGGTTTACACTCCTTGTTGTTTTGCGTGGCACTATCACAGCACAGGGTTACATTGATGTTTTAAGCACCTCCTTGCTTCCCACTGTTGAAGAGCAATTCGGGAATGGCGATTGCATCTTTCAACACATTCGAGCACCTGTTCATAATGCACGGCCAATGGCGGAGTGGTTACACGACAATAACATCCCTGTAATGCACTGGCCTGCACAGAGTCCTGGCCTGAATCCTACAGAACAACTTTGGGACGTTCTGGAACGCCGATTTCGTGCCAGGCCTCACCGACCGACATCGATACCTCTCCTCAGTGCAGCACTCCGTGAAGAATGGGCTGCCATTCCCCAAGAAACCTTCCAGCACCTGATTGAACGTATGCCTACGAGAGTGGAAGCTGTCATCAAGGCTAAGGGTGGCCAACACCATATGGAATTCCAGCATTACCGATGGAGGGCGCCACGAACTTGTAAGTCGTTTTCAGCCAGGTGTCCGGATACTTTTGATCACATATTGTACATCGAGAGAAACGACCATTGTAATAAAACACGAGTAATCAGAGCTTGCAGAGAAGGATTTAAGAGTTAGTTTGCCCCCTCTCCCCCCCCCCCCCCCCCCTGTGTTAAAGAGTGGAACGCTTGATCAAAGTGTTGAAGGTGTTCGATGAATCCTCTGCCAGGCAATTGAATGTGAACTACAGAGTAGTCATGTAGATGTAGATTTATACCTAGATACAAGGGGCGTTCAATAAGTAATGCTACATATTTTGAAAGCAGGCTGGTTGTATTCGCTATACTAGTACACCATATTATTCTCCACTATTTCGGTTGCGGAACACTATTTTTCAATATAATCTCCGTTCAGTGCTGCAGCTTCACGCCATATTACCGGGAGGACCTGTATTTCCACATGGTATCGCTCTACTGATCGACGTCGGAGCCAAAGTCTTGTTGCATCAATACCTCCTACTCACTCAGGTACATCTTCCCGTGGAGGGCATCCTTCATTCAGCCAAACAGATGGAAGTCAGAAGCTACGAGACTTGGGCTGTAGGGTGGATGGGTCCCAGAGGAGGTTAGAATCCTCCCTCGGGCATGGGTGTGTGTGTGTGTTTGTCCTTAGGATAATTTAGGTTAAGTAGTGTGGGACTGATGACCTTAGCAGTTTAGTCCCATAAGATTTCACACACATTTGAACATTTGTAGGGTGGATGAGCGAATGAGGAAGAACAGTGCAGTTACGTTTTGTGAGCTGGTCTCGGGTGCGCTGACCAACAGAGACGTCACGTTGAGTAGCGAGGTGTTTGGTTGTGATCGATCGGTCGCCTCGAATGAGAGTGTCCGCGCGTTCCAGGATTGCAGGGGTCACAGCTGTGTGCGGCTGGCCGGCACGCTGGAGATCGGACAGGTTTGCGCAACGTCGTTCCTATAATGACAAACGCCTCGCCCATCGACTCACCGAGCTTTTGTTCACTCCCAGGTCTCCGCAGTCTTTCTGCAAGAGCCTGTGAGTAAGTGTGACTCTCTGCTTTTCCGCCAAATAGACCCAATGACAGCTCTGCTTGGAACGTACTAACGATGCGAACTCCATTTTGAAGGCTACGTACAGCGCCATCCCCAATCGGAACTTCGTGAAGCAAGAATACTCCACGATGTCCCACGACAAATTCTGAATTTTTTCAACCGAAATTGGATGAGAAAAAAGTGTTGCTTTACTTACTGAACGGCCCTCGTAGGCTGTTCTTGATGGAATAAATCGATAGAGGTGAAGGTAACTTCGAAAGAACAGCACTGGAGTTTAACAGGGTTGTTACTATTAACAATATACTTATAGTAACGAATCTGGCAATCTTTCGAAATTGCTAAATATGTATGGGAATTGGATATATATCCTAATCTCCTTCTCCCTTCTCTCCATCACCTCCTCCCCCTTCTCTCTGTCCGTCTCCTACTCTCTTTATCCCTCTCAATGTCTATTTCTTTCCCCACCCCTCACTCTGTCCATCTCCTCTTGCCCTTCCCTCTGACCTTGAGTTTTTTTATTGTTGTTGCTCTATTGCCAATGAATCCTTGAATGGGAATTGAAATCGCTTAAAATGAATGGATAAATCGGTCGGGGTCATCGAAGAAGGGTATAAAAGACCTCTGCTGCTGGATCTGTGAGCATAGTAGCTTTGATCACAGTATTTGGAATAGTTTTAATTGGCAGACGGGTATGATTACAAAGTTTCGGATGATTCAGATTTCGTAGTAGTATTCTAACCACAAACCGATAAGCCACAAGTACAACTTTTCTGTTTTCCGTTAAAACCGACTGCGGTTTTTTCTTTTTTTATATAATTATGTACAAAGGATGTTTCAGCAAGAGCGTGCAAAACTGTAACAGGACATAGAGAATGCTCCGCTGAACAGTTTGAGGTAGGGAACCTGGGATCGGAGAAACCAGCTTAAGTAGATATGAAACCAAACTTGTCTACTGCTTTGTCTAGCTTTAATGTTTTCCAGTTTATTTACAACTAAAATGCGTACAAGTTTACACGTACTGTGCTGTGTGCTAACATGCAAATTCTTTATTTTCTGCAAGGCAACAAGGAGGAAGAGCCTGATTACTAGGAGATGTACTGAATGGCCACCTGTATTTGAGATTCGTGCAAAGAGTTCTACCTGAGTTGCTGGAGAACGTACTCTTGGCTGTTCGCGAGAGGATGTGGATACGACATGACGGTGCACCGTCTCACCTCAGTGTGGATGTCCGCAATCCTCTCAGTGCTGTATTTGCTGGTCGCTGGACTGGAAGGGGAGGTCCCTTCCATGGCCTACGAGGTCACCTAACATGAATCCCCTTGATTACTCGTACTTCCTATGGAGATATCTGAAGTGTGTGTGAGATCCCAGTGGATACGGAGCTTGACACGGATGTAATTCGAAACACACCAGGAAGATTGTCAGGGTGAGTCAGAATCTTGTTCGCCAATGTCAGGTTTGCTTCGAGGCTGATGGCCGTCACTTTCGGCACATTTTTTAAGATACGGTACAAATGGTACATTCATTGTGTCAATGATGGTATTTTCAGTTGTCTGTAACTAGCTGTCTGTAACTAATGTAAATAAAAAAGTGCACAGTAATGGGATTGTATTTATATTACCTCCTTAAGCTGGCTCCTCCGATTCCAGGTTCCTTATCTCAAATTGTTCAGTGGAGCATCCTCCATGTCCCGCAAAATTTTTGCACGCTCTTACGGAAACATGCTGTGTGTAGAGATAATATATATGGAAAAAGCAATTTCCCTCATGCTGTAAATACCCTTCAGTTGTAGTTAAAACTGTCTGCCAGAAAGAAAACCAAACCGCACATTTTTACAATACAGTACAGCACACCAGTTTATTTCTGAGCTGTGACTTCCTGCGATGCTCTTGGCAGGATAGTTTCTCTGTCGAAGTTACGCGCTTTGCGGCGTCCTGGTTGGCTGGCGCTCTCTATTTAGGACGGCCGCGGCTCGCGAGGTGAGACTCAGTCGGGGGCAGTGACGGAGGAAAGACAGCGCACGCAGCATTGCGAGTAGTCAGTCGGCGCTTGGTGTACTGCGAGGACGCACCGTGTTGACATTCCGGCGCCTGGGTCTGGCGGCGGCGGAACTGGAGCGCGGAAGCAGTCACCGGTCAACAGAGGCTCTGTTTAAGAGTCGTGTCTATCTCGAATCCTGAGGAGAGCGCGGACGTACATGTTAACAGCGAGCTCCTGGGCTTACTTTAAATGGTGAGCCATTTTGTGGTGGAACTTTTGGATGTGTCTGCTGAGTGTAGCCACTTTGATTTTGGCAAGTCATTCCTTAAACCGCTTGGACGTGGGTCCGGGATACTTGGTAATGCAAGTCCATGTAACTGCGCTGTGGCCCGGTTCCGCTGCATTGCAAACTTCTTCCATGTTAGCAACTATAATAGTAAAAACTTTGCGCCATCAAACGGTGCTTTGGTATTTAAGGTTGTGTTCGGATTGTCTTGTAATTATCATCTTAAGCTAGTTGTGGTTTACAAATTTGTCAAGTGAAGTTTCACGTCATTGGAGACTTTTTAATGAACTACTGCGGTTAGTAGTAACTGCGGTTGTCACACTATAACGCTTAACATCTCTTCCTGCATTTGGCGCTACCCAGTGATTCGCTGTTGGTTTTAATATCTTAGTGAACTGTTTATTAATACTGAGCTTGTGAGTTCTAGAAGCCGTTATTGGTGTGCGCAGGCCCTCCTGCCAGTTGTTGTCAATTGAGCTCTCGAGCACGCAATTCAGACGCGCTGCCGATGTCAACGCCAAACGTCGACAATGTGCTGATTGCTGTGTAGATCTCTCAGGCTATCATAACATCATGTTGCCGAATGTTTTCCAAAATAGTTAATTCAGGTATTTATGAGATCTTGCTATTTGAGTATTTTTGAAACCTAAAAGCTTTCACAAAATGTTATTTTTCATATTCACAAGGTCTGAATTTCACAACTTAGGTCTGCAGTTACTTTAAAGTTATATTAGTGTAAAGTATTTTTATTAACTTAAAGTTGGGCCGTGAGGCTGTTTTTGTTTTAAAATTTTTAGAATTATTCTCATTGCTTTTATTCAATTGAACAATCGTTGTAGATCACAAAAAAATGGCTCTGAGCACTATGGGACTCAACTGCTGAGGTCATTAGTCCCCTAGAACTTAGAACTAGTTAAACCTAACTAACCTAAGGACATCACAAACATCCATGCCCGAAGCAGGATTCGAACCTGCGACCGTAGCGGTCTTGCGGTTCCAGACTGCAGCGCCTTTAACCGCACGGCCACGTCGGCCGGCTGTGGATCACAGCAATTTGAAAATGCTAATTAGTAATTGTGTTGTTACCAGTGCTCTGTCTTAAATAAAGTGGTGAAAATAAATTTTTGTATCCTCAAATGGGGCCAGCATTTCCCCCCAGCAACCCATGAGCCCTGCTTACCAATACTATACCGTACCACTTTCTTATAATCAGTTTTAACAGATAACCTGTAAATTTTTGTTTTAAAAAATACACAGCCTTTGTCCTGCGGAATATTTATTAGAGTATCATGTAAAAATCTCAAGTAAATGGGTATAGAGATTTTCTAGATTTTATCTTACAGTGTTTCCCCTCCGTCTTACAAATGTATGTTTATGTACCATATATATTAAAAATATATGGCCTACGCCTAAGAATTTGAAGTTAATCGATCAATAAACTTACGAGATTTTTGGTAACAACGTTAAATAAATCTGTGTAGCCTACGTCATTCCGAACGTTTATTACAGTATCGTGTAAAAATCTGAAGAAAATATTATTTTAAAAAAAATACATAACGCTGTGTTTTCTGTAATTGTTATTTTATTTTGCTACCGGTTTCGTTTCTGCCACATGACGCAGTCATATTTTAATCTTGTCACAATTTCTGATTTTTCTTGACAGTTATGGTGTTCTGTGGTAACTTATGTTAAAATATGTATGATATGTGATACATCTGCAATAATTTTCCTGCCGTTGATGATGGTTCAGAAGCGAAACCGGTAGCAAAATAACATAACTCGTGACATAATTACCGACCGCATAGTGTTATGCTTTTTTAAAATTGGTACATGCTGATGATCATTGCCTAAACAAGATGTCCTGAAGAAAATAGTTCAAGAACTTTGAAAGATTTTTGCTTACAAAGATCAACCAGATCGTTATGACCACCCACCTAATAGCCGGTATGTCCAGCTTCGGCACTGATAACAGCGGCGCAGCGTCGTGACACGCAAGCAATGATTCCTTGGTAGGTTGCTGGAGGGAGCTGGCACCACATCTGCACACACAAGTAACCTAACTCCTGTAAATTCTGGGGAGGGGGGTGATGAGCTCGAAGGACACATTCAGTCACATCCCAGATGCTTTCGATCTGGCGAGTTGGGAGGGAGGGAGGCTTCACGTTAATTGGAACACGCCACTGTGTTCTTTGAACCACTCCATCACAATCCTGGCCTTGTGACATCGCGCATTATCTTGCTGAAAATGCCACTGCCGTCGGGAAACATGATCGTCATAAAGGGGTGTACGTGGTCTGCAACAAGTCACCCCTTGGTTCTCTTGGTACCTTGCACGAACTCCACTGGGCGTACGGCTGCTGATATGAATGTTCCTCAGAATACAATGGAGCTGGCGCCAGCTCGTCTCCATCCCGCAGTACAGGTGTCGAAGATCTGTTCCCCTGGAAGTCGATGGATTCGCGCACTCCCATCGGCATGACGAAAAAGGTGTCGGGATTCGTCAGACCATGCAGCGCTGTGCCATTGCGCCAATGTCCAGTGCCGATGGTCACGTGCCCATTTCAGTCGTAGTTGCCGACGTCGTGGTGTTAACATTGGCACATGCAGGGGTCTTCTGCTGCGGAGGCCCTTCGTTAGCAGCGTTCGGTGCACTGTGTGATTACACACACTTTTACTCTGCCCAGCATTTAAGTCTGATGTTACTTTCGCCACTGTTTGCCGCCTGTCCTGGTTTACCAGTCTGCTCAGCCTACGACGTCCGACATCTGTAATGAGTGTTGGACGCTCATCACCACAATGTCTGTACATGATTTCACCTTGGTGTCGCTACGTGTTGAAGACACTCACCACAGTACTCCTCCAACACCCGACAAGTCACGCAGTTTCCGAAATGCTCATGCCGAGCCTCCTGACCATCGTAATCTGCCTCGGGCAAAGATAGATCGCGCACCTTGCCCATTCTACAAATGGACAGTACGTTTAGTAATACTACATGCGATGTACGTGTGTCTGACTAGCATCATTCCTCGCCAGGTGACGCTACTCTCGCCTGGACAGGTTCATATCGATACTAGGTAGGTGAGCATAATGTTAAATACCCGATGAAAAAGTGAGCGGATCGATGCGTTTGCGCGCGGCGAAGGCAGCCGCCTCGGTCTCGCAGGGGCCGCCCGATCGCCGTCCGGCTGTGCTTGTGCCGCCGCCCGTCCCAACGGCCAACCCGCTTACGACGACACAGGCTACGGCTGGCGGAAAACAGCTTATGACGACAGCGGCTTCGTAAATAGTACACTCTGGCAGCACTACTCATGGCAACAACTTTCGTCCCAGCCACGGCCGATTATCCTACATCTTCCTCGACAACGTTCGCGTTCTGGCACCAGACACAGCTCCACGGGCAGGATTGATGCTCTGGAAAACTATGACCCCATCACGATTCCTGCAGAATCCAAGACAGGATACGACGGGACCAACAAGTCAGGGACTGCCCAGTTAACGTCAAACAATGACATGGGTACACAGTCCGGCGAAGACCACACACACACACGAGCCCGCATCTGACTCCAACATCGACTGGCTCCTCGCGATTGACATCGATACTGATGGCGATTTCCAATTTGTCTGGCGGAAGAAGACTGGGTGCAAAAGGAAAAACTCCAGAAACATCGACGACATCAGCAAACGTCAATTATATGTTCCGACGTCCAATAAATTCGATCCTCTCCAGACAGAGGCGGAACAAATGGACGTCAAAGTATAACCGACAGCTACAGGAGCCACTACTTAACCTACTCCGGGACCGTCTATCTATCACCATTCAGTATACAGGCCTGTACTTCTCTCTATATGCAGATTTGAAGATACATGTCCGTGGGCCAATCATATCCATCTACAAAGGTGATAACATCAAATATCATTTTGAATCGATTACAGACCAATGACTGGGACTCCGCTTCTTCCGGGATGCAAACATTTCGTTCTTTACATGTCAGTCACCAGCTGATAAGTCATAGAAAGTAGTGGTTAAGTACCTGCCAGCGGAGATCACTGCAGAAGCTATCAAAAAAGAACTTCAATCCTTAGGATTTCCGCAGGCATCGGTTCATCAATTCAAATCTAGAGATGAACAGCCGAATAAACTTGTACCTTAACTAGCCTACTGTCTTATGCTCTCAGCAGGTCCTACCAGCCAGTCCACCTAAGATGTGTGATATATACTGGACACTAAGGTACAAATCGAAACTCGTCGCCCAAAGGAAGGATGCCACAGCGCAGCCGCCATTAGCAGTTCTTCCACAGAGCGAACTATTGCTCACTACCATCCTGCTGCATCAAGTGTACCGACAATCACCCATCCAACGAATACAACAAAACTGAGACCCAGAAACTCAACTGCCAAGGCGAACATCCTACTAAATGGAGGGGATGCCCATCCCTTCAGCAGGCACTGGAAATCTACGCCGACCGCGGTGGTCAAGCGGTTCTAGGCGCTCAGTCCGGAGCCGCGCGACTGTTACGGTCGCAGGTTCGAATCCTGCCTCGGGCATGGATGTGTGTGATGTCCTTAGGTTAGTTAGGTTTAAGTTCTAGGGGACTGATGACCACAGATGTTAAGTCCTGTAGTGCTCAGAGCCATTTGGAAATCTACTCAGCACAGAGTCAAGCTGCACTAGCCCGCCAGCAGCGACCAACGTCAACCCCACTATCACCACAAATGGAAACACTTAAGGATTTCCCATCAATGCAACCACAGACGCCCACATCAACTTCCAAGGGACATTCACCAAACCTTTGGAACAGACAACTTCTGGCTCCAGCTACTTCAGGCCAACCTGCCGTCGACTTTAGTAAACTGTCTCAGATGTTGTCCATCATTTCTGAATTTGTGTCCTCACTCCACCAGAAGAACATCTTTTCAGTCCTCATTGAAATTTTTCAAAAGCTCAGCATATCACCCGACACAATATCAAAACTTCTCGTCCTCTTTGACGGCACCATGAAGATCTTTTCTTCCAACAATGGCTCGCAGATCCTCAAGGATGCAAAACTTCACATTTGGTATCTTCAGTGCCAAAGGAGTACTCCTCAAGAAACCGGAACTCAAAGAGTTCATCCTCTGCCACAAAGTGGATGTTCTGTTTTTGACAGAGACCCATCTCCAGCCAACACCGTCCTCAAGCTCAAGAATATGATTGGTTACCGTACTGATGATGCGGGTGGCCAGGGGGACCTGGGCATATTCATTAACAAGGCCATCATGCGCACACTGGTCACTCTTCCTCAACTAGCCACATTGGTGGCGATGGCTGTTACCATCAACACAGCCCATGGCGTTGTCACACTGATAGCAGCATACCTGAGTCCACGAAGAAAATTCGACGAACGAGACTTCGCAGCAATTTTTGACCATTTCTATCAGGTAATCCTATGATGAGATCGAAATGGTGGTGATTAAGACATGGTACTGACACGGCAGCTAGCACAGGAGATCAAGGACATAGCTTTTCTGATGTTGTCAGAGCTGACAGTACCCGCTGAAATAGAGACCCTGATCCGTAGGTTGGGAAACCATTCACCTCCTGGTCAGATTGGGTGAGTAACATGCAGAGCAAACAGCTACCGAAAAAGCTGTTAGTACTTCTCAGTGGTTGTTCCTGGAATATTTCCCATCTCAGTGGACGATCACCCACACAGTCCCATTACCAAAGCCTGGCAGAGATCTGATACAACCGACCAACTACAGACCATTCAGCTTGCTGTACATGTTATCAAAACTTCTTCAATGGCTCATCGTTGTCAGACAGAAACAACCAATTCTGGACAATGACGTTATCAGATCTGATCAGTTCTCTTCGAACTGAAACTGTTCACCAAAATCCAGTTTCTACGAATGGCGGAATACATAGTTTACAATCTTAACGTATCAAGCTACAAGGCCGCATTTTCTTGACATAGAGAAGGCTCATGCTCGTGTATGGAAGGACAAATTACTGTTCAAAATTCATCACTTGGGAACAATTCCGCCCTACTGCTTCCATCCTATTGACAGTTTCGTCCGGCATCGACAACTCTTGGTTAAGATGGAAGGGCATCGCTCTAGCTTGAAACAGGCATCCCCCATGGCTTGGTACTGTCACTATTACTATTCGTCATCTACGTGGAAGATTTCCCAACTGTTCCGTGGCTGGTACTGGCCCAATTCGGTGGTGATGCCACCCTACCAACTAGCAGTCATCAAGTGACTGTGGTTATTAGGCGTCTTAGCAACAGCTCATTGCCACCGAATGGAGGGCTGCAGGCAATGCCATCACCTTAACGCTACAAAGACCCTCACTGTAATGTTTCTACGCGACAGCACCTGACCTGCGCGACAGGCTCACCCTTCGCCATAGAGAACTGGATGGGCTGACCACGTCAAATATTTGGGGATCATCCTGGACAGCAAACTCCTCTTTAAACAACACACCGAGGAGAAACCGATAGAGATCCTTCGCTTCATCATAAATTTGTACCCTCTGCTTAACAGCACTGATATGCAAGTCCACACGAAACTTCGCCTCTTTTGAACAACAGTCCTCCCAGCGCACTTCCAATCTCTCAATCATTCTATGACTTCAGAACCGGTGCTTTTGTCTCATCTTAGAGACACCGAGTTGGGCACGAGTACTGAATCTACACGGTCAGCTGAGCCAATCAACTGTTCAAGAGTCGATGAATAGATTATACTCTTCACACAGAAGTTGCTGGATACGGTCGAACTCACGCGCCTGCACTCCAGACACCTGGAATACACGAACTCAGTCACACATCGGCGCTGGCACCGCATTAGGGTGCCTCGTGCCGTCATTGAAGTCCCTTTATTGCGTCAATCCTAGTAAACTACATATCGTAAGGAGTTGATGATCATGAGCCCTCAGTCCTCGTGAGACATAAATAAACCTGTTACTACCCCTCTAGCTGCCACAAAGAAATCCAGTCACTAACCTGTAACACTTCAATTTCATCACACACACCCACCCACCCACCCACACACACACACACACACACACACACACACACACACACACACACACACACACAAGTCCATAATGTTCTGGCTGCTCGGTCCAGACTTCGGTCACATTTTTTGTGTTTTATTGAATCACACGACGCTTGTCGGAGACCATCATCAGGTGCAGATCGTTTTCATACATTATTTACTTCTGCTCTTGAATGAGGTGATGCGAAACGTATGTTCTTTTTGTGATGAGGTTAGATGTTAAGCTTCGAAACTTACGAATCAATTGACGGAAAATATGATTACATTTAAGGAATAACTTACAGAAAAATCCAGGAAGAAAATTTTTAGCGTTTTAATGTCAGCAGAGGCTGGATTATTACTCAAGGCGCACATTTTATTGTACATATCATAACACTTCACTGCTGCAGTTTAATATGAGATGACCAAAGATAAAGTTCATTACACAGTGCCAGATATCAGAGTCTTAAATAAACTGACATACGTAACGAAATATATTTGAAATCAGACTTTAAAATTCTCTGGTGTTACTTGAGTTGGTCAAATTACTGTAATAACAATGGTTAGCGAATCTGTCTGTTAATTTAACTTGGAATCAGCCTTTGCGATTTTATGGTTGCATATTTCCAGTTGTTTTAACAGCTGAAGGGCCTTACCACTGGTTTCATTGTGTAGTACTACCAAATTATTTTCCGTCATTTGATTCGCTGAACAATTGGTACTACACGGCTGCCACATGCATTGGCTTCTCAGGTCGTCTGGAGCCTTGGTCTTATAGACCGAAGCCAGTAACCAGAATTAAAAATAAAAATTAATTGCAATCTGGACTGTTCTTTATCAAAATATTAAGTTCAATCGCTATTGTTTCATAATGATGTCGAAATACGAATTTGCCAAGTACTGGGATTTTTGTAACTGGATCCAGGACTTACTATATAGCAGATAGGTCTCAACGCGTTGCTCTTAACGTACCAAATAGCCAGATGTAGAGATAATTTTGGGAGTGCCCCGAAGGAAGGAAACAATTAACTTCCCATTGACATAGAGGTCACTAGACACGGTACGCCAATGGAGGGTAGTAAGGCCGTTGATGTCGACATTATCCTGAAATGATCAACGTCTTTAGCTCCAAGAGGATATCTTGGGAGACGATGTTTTTGTCTATAGGAGGGTTGCAATCCAAGATTAGTCTGGTGGAGTTTAGGGAGACCACCAGAGAATCGATAGCTGATGCAGGGATTGTCAGTTGACCCTAAATGTAAATTAATGTAACACACTGCACATAAATAGGCAAAGAGGCGCATTGTTGTTCGATTGGGTTGGAGACAGTGACAATCGAAACGTGTCTCTGTGTAATCTTACACAGCGGCCTAAGAGGAATAGCGCATAAAACTAACTACAGTAAATGTAGATGCCAAACTGAGATATATCGGCTCTTAAGGAAATGGAAAACATCCTTGAGAGAAGTGGCTTACACAATATTTGTTCGACCGATTCTTGAGTACTCCACATCGGCCTTGGAACGCTTACTAGGTTGTATTAATAGAAGAGACAGAGAAGATCCAAATAAGAGTGTAACGTAAGCGTGATACATTACGAAGATGCTTACAGATCCCGAGAGAGACGTTGCGTGTCACGAAGAGGTTAGCTGTTGAAATTATGACAGCACACTTTCCAAGAAGAGTCAGACAACATAATACTGTCTCACAAACATCGCGGCAAGGAAATCAGTGAAATTGGAGCTTGTACGGGTGTTCTTCACAAGCACAATTCGCTAGTGGGAGAAGGAAGGAGGAAATTTATCGTAATTCAGGAAGTAGCCTTCGCGTCACATCAAGAGGCTATTTGTGGAGTATAGATATCGATTTAGGAGAAGACCATATGTTTGTTTGCTTTGACTGCTATTATCAAGTTTAACCGTAAACATAAATGAGATAGTGAGACTGCATCCAACCACTGTTCTTTACGCCACGCGTTTCGACATACTCGTATGTGGTCTGTCATTAGGCAATATGCAGTACTAAATTTTATGGTTCATCATTTTCTGATTATTACAGTAAAATAAAAACTAAATAAAACAAGTAATGAAATGTATTCATAAACGATTTAAAGTAAGAAATATGTGAGAAAATTTGAAATTTCGTAATACTGTGAAGTCCTTATACTGCTTTTGTGCCTTATTGTCACCACATTTTTAAGAAATTACCCGTGTCTGTGATTACTGTGTTATTGTTTCCTTACTACTTAGTTCGCGGCAGTAAATGCACTATTCCTTGACTACTTTCTCCTTCTAACTTAGTCTCATTGTTTTCTGTTCTTTTACATTTTCTCTGCATTGACAGAAATATAGTAGCTGTGGAAAACTTTCTTTAACCGTTTCAGATCCTCTGTCTTAGCAGGAACAGTAGTATTTTTCCCAATGGAAATCTGAGATGCACATTTTGGAATGTTCAACCTTGTCAACTATTGGGCATCACTATTATATTAGCAAGTCACTGTGGAAGTGTGCAGCAGGTAGTGACTATCAGAATACACGAATGTGGTTGGTTCGCTACATTCCATTGTTTAATTGAATTTTGTTGTATTGCATGCTATAAATTGCAGTTGTTTCAAAGAAAATGATTTTTGCATGCTGCACATACAACTTCTGCGAAAATGGCCACTACAAGAAACAAACATTTTACTATTTATTGCAATAGACGATATTTAGTAATTAGTTGTTTTAGTCCTTAAAATGAAGTCAAGTTCACAAAATATGTTTTGAAAATGGGTACGGATTTTTGCATAAATCTTTTATCTAAAATCATAAAAAAATCACTTATGAACATTACCACGTAAATATAAAATTTATTGGTTATGACCTGTAGATTAAAACTGAAGAAACTGCAAAAAGGTGGGAATTTAAGGAGATGGGACCTGGATAAACTGAAAGAACCAGAGGTTGTACAGAGTTTCAGGGAGAGCATAAGGGAACAATTGACAGGAATGGGGGAAAGAAATACAGTAGAAGAAGAATGGGTAGTTTTGAGGGATGAAGTAGTGAAGGCAGCAGAGGATATAGTAGGTAAAAAGACGAGGGCTAGAAGAAATCCTTGGGTAACAGAAGAAATATTGAATTTAATTGATGAAAGGAGAAAATACAAAAATGCAGTGCATGAAGCAGACAAAAAGGAATACAAACGTCTCAAAAATGAGATCGACGGAAGTGCAAAATGGCTAAACAGGGATGGCTAGAGGACAAATATAAGGATGTAGAGGCTTATCTCACTAGGGGTAAGATAGATACTGCCTACAGGAAAATTAAAGAGACCCTTGGAAGATAACAGAGCCACTTGTATGAACATCAAGAGCTCAGATGGAAACCCAGTTCTAAGCAAAGAAGGGAAAGCAGAAAGGTGGAAGGAGTATATAGAAGGTCTATACAAGGCGATGTACTTGAGGACAATATTATGGAAATGGAAGAGGATGTAGATGAAGATGAAATGGGAGATACGATACTGCGTGAAGAGTTTGACAGAGCACTGAAAGACCTGAGTCGAAACAAGGCCCCAGGAGTAGACAACATTCCATTTGAACTACTGACGGCCTTGGGAGAGCCAGTCCTGTCAAAACTCTACCATCTGGTGAGCAAGATGTATGAAACAGGCGAAATACCCTCAGACTTCAAGAAGAATATAATAATTCCAATCCCAAAGAAAGCAGGTGTTGACAGATGTGAAAATTACAGAACAATCAGTTTAATAAGCCACAGCTGCAAAATACTAACACCAATTCTTTACAGACGAATGGAAAAACTAGTAGAAGCCGACCTCAGGGAAGATCAGTTTGGATTCCGTAGAAATACTGGAACACGTGAGGCAATACTGACCTTACGACTTATCTTAGAAGAAAGATTAAAGAAAGGCAAACCTACGTTTCTAGCATTTGTAGACTTAGAGAAAGCTTTTGACAATGTTGACTGGAATACTCTCTTTCAAAATCTAAAGGTGGCAGGGGTAAAATACAGGGAGCGAAAGGCTATTTATAATTTGTACAGAAACCAGATGGCAGTCATAAGAGTCGAGGGACATGAAATGGAAGCAGTTGTTGGGAAGAGAGTAAGACAGGGTTGTAGCCTCTCCCCGATGTTATTCAATCTGTATATTGAGCAAGCAGTAAAGGAAACAAAAGAAAAATTCGGAGTAGGTATTAAAATCCATGGAGAAGAAATAAAAACTTTGAGGTTCGCCGATGACATTGTAATTCTGTCGGGGACAGCAAAGGACTTGGAAGAGCAGTTGAATGGAATGGATAGCGTCTTGAAAGGAGGATATAAGATGAACATCAACAATAGCAAAACAAGGATAATGGAATGTAGTCTAATTAAGTCGGGTGATGCTGAGGGAATTAGATTAGGAAATGAGACACTTAAAGTAGTAAAGGAGTTTTGCTATTTGGGGAGCAAAATAACTGATGATGGTCGAAGTAGAGAGGACATAAAATGTAGACTGGCAACGGGAAGGAAAGCATTTCTGAAGAAGAGAAATTTGTTAACATCGAGTATAGATTTAAGTGTCAGGAAGTCGTTTCTGAAAGTATTTGTATGGAGTGTGGCCTTGTATGGAAGTGAAACATGGACGATAAATAGTTCGGACAGGAAGAGAATAGAAGCTTTCGAAATGTGGTGCTACAGAAGAATGCTGAAGATTACATGGGTACATCACATAACTAATGAGGAAGTATTGAATAGGATCGGGTTGATGAGAAGTTTGTGGCACAACTTGACCAGAAGAAGGGATCGATTGGTAGGACATGTTCTGAGGCATCAAGGGATCACCAATTTAGTATTGGAGGGCAGCGTGGAGGGTAAAAATCGTAGAGGGAGACCAAGAGATGAATACACTAAGCAGATTCAGAAGGATGTAGGTTGTAGTAGGTACTGGGAGATGAAGAAGCTTGCACAGGGTAGAGTAGCATGGAGAGCTGCGTCAAACCAGTCTCAGGACTGAAGACCACAACAACGACATATAAAATTTCCGTACCAGAAGAAATTCAGGTCTGAAAGAGTTAACCTTATAGTTTTACACTCGGGAGAAACATCTTCTATACCTCGTTGCTGGCGTCGTTGGCAGCTGATGTGAAGGTTTCGTGATCGACAGCTGGTGACCTCTACGGATATTTGAGGTGGGAGATGTGGAATGGTGTCCACACCACATCACGAGGACAGATGGAAAACAGTTTCAGTACATAAGCAGCGAAAAAGAAAAAAAAAGAAAAAGAGAGAGAGGGAACAATAGAGAGGGAACACTCAGGCCGTCGAAGTGGTGCCAAATTCATTGAACTGTTTCTTGCTTGAAAGAAATGTGAGTTTATATATTTAGAGACAAAAATATAAATATAAAAGGAAAAAGTAAAAAATGCGACAGGAATATATATTAATTTATTTGCTTATTGTCATTCTCCATTAATATCCCGCATTTGGCTTTGCGGTCTGATGATGCACCATAGCCATCCTCTTCATTACGATTAATTGTCATATAACGGATTATATTTTTCATTTCATGGTTGCTTTCCATGCCCTGTTTTTTTTTCTTCAGGACGTACCATGATGCCGAAAACATTCTGGGTCATATTGCTCTTCTCAACAGCGTTTCGTTTTTTATCACTATCCCTCCAGAGTTTTTGTTGTTCGGCATTCTATATATACTCTACTTCTAACATAGTTCGCAGTTGGTGTCCCCTCCCTCAGTTTAACGCACCAAAAATGCACATGATTTTAAAAAGAATAACAATAGTCAAATGTTTAAATATTTTAACGCAATACTAATTTATTTATATCAGAGCTCGGTACGTTGCTTCTAAGAAATTACAATTCACAGAAATCCATCATTGGGAAGCTCTCGTCCGAAATGGGATGCATTTGGCTTAAGGACTATACTGACACAGCGGTTAGCAATTAATCCTACTACAGTCTAACAAGGAAATCCTTGTCACTCCAAGTCTATATACAGGATATTGCGGGTATAGATGTAGTTATTTCTATTGGTAACTGTGACGGTGCACTGAACAACATTACATCAGTATTTATCTCATTAAGTTAGTTAGTAACTCCAAGTATATGTCTCCAGAGGCAGCTATTAACGCTTATCTTCCCCTGGGCAGCAGGTCAGATAGTTATGTGTGAACGCGTGGACGCAAAATGGTTAGTCTACATTGAAAGGCATAGTCACAGAACAACACAGAATTCTGCAGAATAAACGAAAATGTAACATGTTGTGCAACAACTTCTCCTCCAAGACAATTTAACGAAAATGCGACCTCCTAACTTTGAAAAGAAGAAAGGTTTTTCATCAAAACACAATGTTGTTTCCAAAGTGAAAACTATGTTTAGATGACAGAAAATTCATAGACTTGATCACATGGAAGATCATTTTTCATTTTATACCATACGTCTCAATACGAAGAATCGTAGAGTGAAGTGAAACCTTTTATTTCTTTAAGGAAGAAGATTTATTGTTAATTATTATTATGTATTTACTTACTCATTTATTGATATATTCTCTACACATAATTTAAAGAAGATGTAATACCTTGAAGAAGAATTTACTTGTTCTAATAATATTCGATGCAAATAAAAATACTCTGTGCCGAGAAAAAGTTCTGCAGTGGTTACAGCGTTGATGCTAGCCAAGGAAGGCATAAAGTGTGAGCAAAAAAAAAAAAAAAAAAGGAAAAAAAGAAGATATGGTAAAGCACCAGACACTATTTCTAAAGGTATGGGGTCTATCCGTGACAGTAATAAAAAATTTTCTGCCCCTTATCACTTATTTTACCACTGGCATTATTTCTTAATGTAAATAATGCAGAGAATGTGTCGTAATTCGGAGTGCACGTAAAACAATAGGTCTTCCTATAACTGTCTGGGTAAATCAGTTGAAAAAAGTCTAATGAAGGCAAGAACATACCAATCCCATTAAAAGCATGCCTAGAATAGCACTTTTGCGTTTAAACTAATTTTCGTGGGTGATGACGCCCTTACCTTTCCTAATAGCAACAAACTCTTGCTAGTTTGACAGTATCATTATATGCATGACGTAAAATAGAATGGTATACTGAATTTAGCAATCTCATTGTGCGCATGGGTCTGCGAACTATGCAAGCGTTAAAGTGGCAGAATGTCGTTTGTTTTGGTCGCTTCTACCTACGTTCCAGAAAAGGCAGTCTTATCTTTTTATAACTAGAAGGTCTGTCTTTCTTACCTTAACTTCCTGTAGTTTTCTGGCTCCGTCTCTAGACTGAGAAACCATTCTGGATTTGTCGTTGGTAACAGGTACGATTAGTTTGTTAATGGGCACATTGCCTTCGTGGTGCGTTATTCGCTGCCGGCCTGACTGCAAGCCTTTCCACGTGGGCTATCACTCAGGGAACTAGAAAGTAAAGCATTCATCAAACCCAACGTTTATTTGAACACCACAGTGCTTTACTAGGCACCGTTCTATCGAGGTAGAAAAGCATGTTTCGTTAATCATAGCTCGTAATTTTTTAGGAGTCATTGCCATTTTCGATGCCATTAACTTTCTATCTATAAAAGTGTAAATTGTTTTTAGCAAACGGGATGGCGTGAGGGTGGTGAGGAGGTCATACTCCCAGGAATTTCCCCTCCCCTCCCCCCTTTTTCCTCTCACTGATTCTGTGCCTTAAGTGGAAGACGCTGGTGCAAGTCATCCCCACCTTTTGTGGACCCTGTATTGCCGTGCTAATTTACTACATCCCATACTTCAGCGGAGGAGGGAACACTACACGTGGTTTTTCAGTATACAGCGCTGTAAGAGAAACTTTTTAATCCACAACTTATCGCTGTGTCTTTTTTTATGAATCTCGAAAATCCCTTAAGCTGTGGATATGATTGCGCTGTACTACTTTCCGGATTTATGCTGCGGGGATCGTTGCTTTGAACAAGACAAGGCAGATTTACTTACCTATTCTGAACTTGTCCTCCACATAGTCGTTCACGGAACGTTAAAGCCTAATTTTCCTTCTTCCTTTCCTTTGTCCTCTATAATCATTGTTAGACGTTCCAACTTTTCTTTTTTATGTTCAGAGTCAACTACTCATTGCAGATATGTAACAACTTCAAACTTTTAAACAACATTTTCATTTTTTCTTGTAAGTCCTTATGTATTCTATCTATTTTGTCATAACTGATTCAGCAAGGGTGCGTAAGCCTGTAGAAGACGGTGGTTTCACTTTAGTTCTGAGAGCAACATAATCTTACATAGTAAGAAGAGAATGATGTTTAGTATAATCCTGTGCCGACGGCTAGGTTCTGGAATTCTTTTTCCTTTGCAATGGAATCTGAGAAGGTTTCTAAAAATTGGAGCTGTCCTGCTAACCTTAAATTTTGAATAAAAATCGTCAGCAATGACGGCCGAAGCCTTCTGGCATAAAAGTCACCCTCATTCGGCCAACATCCTTGTCAAAAAGGGCGGAGGAGCGGACAGAGGTTCAGGGCACTCAGTTGCCCTTGGGGTGGGAAACTGCTCCTAAAGACGGGCAAATCAACAATGATCGACGACATGAGGATGCAGAAGGCAATGTGAACCACAGCATTAAAGATACGTAATGCGTATCGACAGGACATGTGGCCCGTGACTGAAAAAGTGTCGTTATCTCTCCACTGGCAAGGGAGTCTCGAGTAATCCCCCATTCGGATCTCCGGGAGACGACTGCCAAGGAGGAGGTGACCGTGAGAAGAAAATTGAATAACCAACGAAAAGAAAACGTTCTAAGAGACGGGACGTGAAACGTCAGAAGTTTGAATGTGCTAAGGAAGCTAGAAAATCTGAAAGGGAAATGGTAAGGCTCAATCATGATACAGCGGACTTAGGAAATGAAAGGTAAAAAAGACAAAGATTTCTGGTCAAATGAGGATAGGGCAATTTCAACAGCAGCAGAGAACTGTAAACGGGAGAGGATTCGTTATGAATAGAATGGTAGGAAAGAGAGTGAGTTATTGTGAACAGTTCACTGAGAGGGTTGTTTTCATTACAACCGACAACAAAACAACACCGACAACAATAGTTCAGATATAAATGTCAACGTCGAAAGCGGAAGATGAAGGGACAGAGAAAGTATATGAGGATATTGAACGGGTAATCCAGTACGTGAAAGGAGTTAAAAATAATAAAGTCATGGGGGACTGGAATGCAGATGCAGAGGAAGGAGTAGAAGAAAGGATTACAACAGAATATGGGCTTGGTAGTAGCAATGAGAGAGAAGAAAGAGTTCTGTAATAAATTTTAGCTATTAATAGCGAATATTTTGTTCAATAATCACAACAGGAGGAGGTACAGATGGAAAAGGCAGGGAGTTACGGGAAGATTTCAGTTACATTACAACATGGTCAGACAGAGACTCAAAAATCAGATATTGGATCATAAGGCATACCCAGGTACAATACAGAATCAGATCACAATTTAGAAGTGATAAACAGTAGGCTGAAGTTTAAGGGAGTAGTCAGGAAGAATCAAAGAGCAAAGAAGTGGGATACGAAAGTGCCAAGGAATAAGAAGATGCAATTCTCTGAAGCTATAGATGCTGCGATAAGGAATAGCTCAGTAGGCATTTCGTTCGAAGAGGAATGGTCACCTCTAGAAAGGGCAATCACACAAGTTGGAAAGAAAATTTTTCAGATGGTCGATGAAGAAGTAAGTAGAACAGCGTTCAGAGAGACACAAGAATTAAAAAATAAAAGTCATCGACAGACACACAGAGGAAAGACACAGAGCCTTCCTTTGCTAGCTTTCTCAATCTGTAGGAGAAACATGCACACAAATGCACACACACACACACACACAAACACACACACACACACACACACATACACACACACAAACACACACACACACACACACTTACACACTTACTCACATGCACACGCCTGTTTCTCTACATTGTGCTCATTTGACTGCCAACTCTTTTCTCGCCCATGGTGAGTGTACTGGGGTGAGGTAGGTGTGCACTGTGGGGTGGGCTGAGGCAAGGAGAGAGGTGGGAGGGAGGGAGCAGTTAGGGGGGAGTGTCTAGGGGCTCGTGGGAGAGTGGGGTGCCATCAATGGGATAGCTATGGGCGCAGGTAGAGGGGGAATGGCTGAGCACTCTATTTCACAGACTAGGGCGTGAGAAGACAGCACACAACAGAAATTTCAGTCCTATTCAAAGGCCACATATTCTGCCCTACTTTCACGATTAACCATGTTGGACTTGTGAAAGACCTACTCTCCTATTCCCACTTCCTACAGTGTAAACTCTTCTTTGCCACCAACCCCTCCAACCAAAGCTAGTCCAGCCATAACATCAAACCCTACCTGTCCCAATTCGTACCACATCCAAACTTGACCCTCCTTCACTTCTGCCTAACCATCCCCTAGTCATCTTCCAGAAATTCCTAACTTCCAACCTGGCCTCACCATCCTTCTCCAGGTCCCTACCTAAGAACAATAACCTTTCAGCAGAAGAAAGAAATGCCCTACGTAACCTAAAATGGGTCCCAACCTGATCATCCCCCAGAAGACAAAGGCTACACTATTGTTGTAATGAACTGGAGTGACTACCTGGCAAAAGGCCTCCACCAGCTGTCTAACACCGCCACCTACAAGCTCTGCCAAAGTGACACCATCTCAGAAATCCAACATAATTTCCAATCCCTGCTGAAATCCTTAGGCCCTTCTCAGAACCTCTTCCCTGAATCCATCTCCCTGCTCATCCCAACAAAATCGACAAACCTAACAATCCTGGGCAACCCCACTGTGGCTGGTTATAGTGGCACCATCGAAAGAATCTCGGCCTTTGTTGACCAACATCTGCAACAAATTGCCAAAACCTAGCCTCCCATGTTAAAGAACCAACCACTTCCTGCACTGGCTCCCCATCATCCCTACACCCTTACCTTCCAGATCCCAACTCGTCCCTGTAAGTGCAACCTCCTTATACACCAACATCCCTCAAGCTTATGGCATTGCTGCAATTACACACTATATCTCCCAATGCCCTGCCGATTACAGACACACCACTTCATTCCTCGTACACCTAACCAACTACATCCTAACCTATAACTACTTCACCTTTGAAGGGGAGGTTTACAAATTAGTGGAACAGCTATGGGCATCCACATGACACCCTCTCACGCCTACTTCTCCATAGGCCACCTGGAGGAAACATTTCTAGGTTACCAAAATTTCAAACCCCTGGTCTGGTTAAGGTTTATTGATGACTTTATAATCTGGACCCAAGGCCAGGGCACCTTATTCTCATTCCTCCACAATCTCAATACCTTCTTTCCCATCTACTTCACCTGGTCATCCTCCACCCGTCATGCCACTTTCCTAGATGTCACACGGGACTGAAGCGACTGAACCACATTCTTCATCAGGGCTCTGATTATCTATCATCATGCCCTGAAATGAGGGACATCCTACCCAGGATACTTCCATTTCCTCCCTATGTGGTGTTCCACCACCCACCCAAACTCCCCAACACCCTAGTCCATCTCTATGCCACTCCCACATACAATCCCCTGCCTTGTGGAAGATCAAGATGTAAGACCTGCCCAATATACCCACACAGCACACCCTACTCCTATCCCATAACAGGCTTATCCTATGCGATCAGAGGCCAGGTCACCTGTGGAAGCAGCCACGTTATATACCAGGTCTGCTGCAGCCACTGAAAGCATTTTACATTGATATGGCAACCGACCAGCTGTCAACCAGACTGAACGGCCAGTGTCAAACTGTTGCCAAAAACACGGTGGACCACCCAGTGGCACAACATGTAGCAGAGCACATGTGAGATTTCAATGACTGCTTCACAAGCAATGCCATCTAGATCCTCCACACCACCACTAGCTTTTCTGAGCTGCACAGATAGTAGCTATCCTTATAGCATATCGTTCACTCTCTTAACTTCACTGGCCTAAATCAGAGGTAGCTCGCTATCCCCCCACCAAATAGTGTGTTTGTTTGTTCGTGTCACCTAGTTGTATGCTGCCATCTCACGCCCTAGTCTGTGGGATCGGGCACCCAGCCATCTTCCACATGCCCCCTCTACTTGCAGCCCTAGCTAGCCCACAGACAGCTCTCCACTCTCCCACAAGCCACTAGACGCTTCCCCCCAGAGTCCTCCCTGCCTCCCACCTCTTTCCATCCATCACCCAACCCCACACTACAGCATACCCACTTCATCCCAGTTCACTCACTGTGGGCCAGGAAAGAGGTGGCAGTCGAAAGAGTCCAATGTTGGGAGACAGGTGTGTGTGTGTGTGTGTGTGTGTGTGTGTGTGTGTGTGTGTGTGTGTGTGTGTGTGCATGTTTCTCCCACAGCTTGAGAAAGGAATTCCATTCGGAAAGCTAGAAAAGTAAGGCTTTGTACCTTCTGTATCTGTTGACGATGCAGTGCTTCTGCCTTAGGTGAATCGCTTCCTTTATTCCTAAATAATTCGTTATTCTCAACAAGAACTTTTCGTGCATTTAAATAAAAGTCACTTAGGAACCAAACAAATAGAAAGTGTAGGGAAGCTAAGGCGCAATGGTTGAATGAAAAATGCAAAAAAATCAAAAAGAAATGAGAGAAGTCAAAACGACCTGTGGTGAAATTAAAAGCAAGGGTGGTGACATTAAGAGTGCAATGGGAACTCCAAAGTTAAATGCAGAGGAGAAAGCGGATAGGCTGATAAAGTACACTGAAGCCCTATGAAGGAGGACACTTTCAACAGGGAGAGCAAGTAATATACAACATGTACAACAGTCAAGAGGGAAAAATAAGAGTGGAAGGACAAGAACGAAGTGCACAGATTAAAAAAGGCGTATGACAGGGATATAGTCTTTCACCTCTACTGTTCAACGTGTACATCTAAGAAGCAATGATGGAAATAAAAGAAAGGTTCAAGAGGGGAATTAAAATTTAACATGAAACGATATCAACCATACGTTTTGCTGATGAAATTGCTATCCTGAGTGAAAGTGAAGAAGAATTACATTATCTGCTGAATGGAATGAACAGTCTGATGAGTACAGAATATGGTCTGAGAGTAAATCGAAGAAAGACGAAAGTAATGAGAAGTAGCAGAAATATGAACAACAAAAATCTTAATATCAGAATTGATGATCACGTATTAGATGAAGTTACGGAATTCTGCTACCTAGGCAGCAAAATAACCAGTGACGGATGGAGGAAAGAGGACGTCGAAAGCAGACCAGCGATGGCAGAAAGGGCATTCTCGACAAAGAGAAGTCCATTAGTATCAAAATGTTCAAATATGTGTGAATTCCTAAGGGACCAAACTGCTGAGGTCATCGGTCCCTAGACTTACACACTACTTAAAGTAACTTACGCTAAGCACAACACCCACACCCATGCCCGATGGAGGACTCGAACCTCCGGTGGGAGGGGCCGTGCAATTCGTGACATGACGCCTCTAACCACGCGGCCACTCCGCGCGGCCATTTGTAGCAAACTTAGACCTTAATTTGAGGAAGAAATTTCTGAGAACGTACGTTTTTAACACAGCATTGTTTGAGGACTGAGGGAAAACCGGAAAAGAAAAGTATCAAAGCATTTGAGATGTGCTGCTGGTGCTACAGAACAATGTTAAGAATTAGGTAAAATGAGAAGGCTCTCCAGAGAATCACTGAGGAAAGGAATACATGGAAAACACTGACAAGAAGAAGGGATAGGATGATAGAACATCTGCTAAGATGTCACGGGATAACTTCTGTGGTACTAGGGGGAATTCGTGGTGGGCTGCATGAGACCAGTCAGAAGAATGACAACTCAAAAAAAAAGTACTAACTTGTATTCCTAACGATCAGCCGCACACTTGACCCCATTAGGCCTACAGATTGCCATCTAACGGTTTCTAGGGGCAACAAAAATTCAATTTTTGGCATTTCGTACAGTTATTGGCCGAATTTAAAATTTTATATGCTGTCATAATCTCGTCATTAAGAAGTATAAACTTACGGCAGAAATTTAACACAGTGAGTGAAGTATTGCTGTTAGAAACTTTGCATACGTATTGAGACAGTATAACTCATTGTGCGCATGTTACCCACGATATGTTCATCCAGTATTTGAGAATGAGGGCACTTTGCGACCTCCAATAAACTTTACATATATTTTCTCACTGATACATCCAAAAAATAATGAAAGGAAATAGTTTACCTCTTACTACATTTGAGATATCCATGCAGTAAAATTTCGGAAACAAATATGACGTTTTAATGTATTAATTTCTTACTACTAACTCTATTCGCAAGACATATTTCTCTCAATGTACATGAAAAATTATATTTTCGTGCGACTCATAGTTCAGAAGATATGAAGTCATAAACGTAATGGATCGATTCTTTAAATAATCAGAGATACCTTACAGTACAGTGAAATCAGATCAACGGTGTACAACTTGTTACTAATTTCACTTATTACGTACATTGTTATAAAAAGGGAAAGTGAGTTACTTGGTTAACTAAAAAGTGTATCATTCAACAGTCATCAAATCAGTGAAGTACTAGCAGCGAAGGATATATTTGTGTGGAAGAATTTTTTTACTTGAATATAAGTATCTCGCGTTCCTGTTGTCTGAACTGTAGCTGTGGGGAAAGGAAAATGAATATCATATCATAATTATTGTAAATATGCAATGTACAATGAATGCACTAAGAGATACTGTATTAAATTAATTGTTTCTTTTTATATCAATTATAGGCTAAATTAGCTGTTTGAAATTCGAATCGCGTCAGCATGTATCTTAGTAGTTTTATTTATTTTATTTTTTTTTTGAGTCATCAGTCTTCTGACTTTCTGATTGGTTTGTGGTTTGATGCGACCGCCACGAATTCCTCTCCTGTGCCAACCTCTTCATCTCATAGTAGCACTTGCAATCTACTTTCTCAATTATTTGCTGAATGTATTCCAATCTCTTCTTCCTCTACAGTTATTATGGTCTACAGCTTCCTCTAGTACCATCGAAGTTATTCCCTGATGTCTTAACAGATGTCCTATCACCCTGTCCCTTCTACTTGTCAGTGTTTTCTGTATATTCCTTTTCTTTCCGATTCTGTGCAGAACCTCCTCATTCCTTACTTTATCAATCCATGTAATTTTCAGTATTCTTTTGTAGCACCATATCTCAAATTCTTTGATTTTCTTCTGTTCCGATTTTCCCACAGTCCATGTTTCACTACCATACAGTGCTGTGCTCCAAGTGCACAATCTCAAAAGTTTCTTCCTCGAATTAAGGTCTATGTTTGATACTAGTAGATTTCTCTTGGACAGGAATGTCCTTTTTTCCAGTGCTAGTCGGCTTTCGACGTCCTTCCTCCGTCGGTCACTGGTTATTTTGCTGCCTAGGTAGCAGAATTTCTTAACTTCATCTACTTCCTGACCCTCAATCCTGATGTGAAGTTTCTCGCCGTTCTCATTTCTGTTTCCTGTCATTACTTCCGTCTTTCCTAGATTTACTCTCAATCAATATTCTGTACGCATTAGACTATTCATTCCACCCAGCAGATCCTATAATTCATCTTCACTTTCAGTAAGGATAGCATTGTCATCAGCGAAGCTAATCATTGGTATCCTTTTACCTTGAATTTTAATTCCACTTTTGATGGTTCAAATGGCTCTGAGCACTATGGGACTTAACATCTGTGGTCATCAGTCCCCTAGAACTTAGAACTAATTAAACCGAACTAACCTAAGGACATCACATACATCCATGCCCGAGGCAGGATTCGAACCTGCGACCGTAGCAGTTGCGCGGTTCCGGACTGAGCGCCTAGAACCGCTAGACCACCGCGGCCGGCTCCACTTTTGATCCTTTCTTTTATTTCCGTCATTGCTTCTTCGATGTACAGATTGAACAGTAGGGGCTAAGGACTACATCCCTGTCTTACACGCTTTTTAATTCGTTCTTGGTCGTGCACTCTTATTATTCCCTCTTGAATCTTGTACATATTGTACAATACACGTCTCAACCTACTGCTTACCCCTATTTTTCTCAGAATTTCCAACGTCTTGCACCATTTTTCATTGTCGATCCCTTTTTCTAGGTCGACAAATCCTATGAACGTGTCTTGACTGTTCTTTAGTCTTGCTTCCATAATTAACAGCAACGTGTGAACTGTTTCTCTGGAGACATTACCTTTGCTAAAGCCAAACTGATCGCCGTCTAACACATCTCAATTTTCTTTTCCGTTCCTTTTGTATATTGTTCTTGTCATGAACGTGGATGCATGAGCTCCTAAGCCGATAGTGTGATAATTCTCCCATTTGTCAGCTCTTGCAGTCTTCGGAATTGTGTGGACGATATTTTTCCGAAAGTCAGATGGTATATCGCCAGTCTCATACATTTTGCACACGAATGTGAATTGTCGTTTTGGTGCCACTTCCCCCGATGATTTCTGAAATTTTGATGTTATCTATCCGTTCTGCCTTATTTTACATTAAGTCTTCCAAAGCTGTTTTAATTTCTGATTCTAATACTGGACCCCTATCTCTTCTACATCAATTCCTGTTTCTTCTTCTATCACATTAGACAAATCTTCCCCATTATAGAGGCATTCAATGTACTCTTTCCACATATACGCTCTCTGCTCTGCTCTTAACACTGGAATTCCCATTGCACTCTTAATGTTACGCCTCTTGCTTTTAATTTCGCCGAAGGCTGTTATGATTTTTCTTTATGCTGAGTTAGTCCTTCTGACCATGATTTCTTTTTGATATCCTCACATGTTTCATGCAGCCATTTCGCCTTAGCTTCCGTGCACTTACGGTTTATTTCATTGCTCAGCGACTTGTATTTCTGTATCCTGAATTTCCCTGAAATTTTTTATACTTTCTTCTTTCATCGCTCAACTGAAGTATTTCTTCTGTCATTCTTGGTTTCTTCCTACGTTTTTCATTCCAAATTCTGTGATTGATCCTTTTAGAGATGTCCATTCCTCTTCAACTGAAAGGCCTACTAAGCTATTCCTTACTACATTATTTACGCCTTAGACAACTCGAAGCGTACCTCGTCATTCCTTAGTACTTCCTTATCCCAGTTGTTTGCTCATCGGTTCTTCCTGACCAAACTCTTAAACTTAGCCTACTCTTCATCACTGCTTAACTGTGATTCGAGTCTAAATCAGCTCCTAGGTACCCCTTACAAAGCAATATCTGGTTTCGGAATCTAACTGAAATCTTCCCGCATCTCCTGGTCTTTCTCAGGTATACCTCCGTCCCTTGTGGTTCTTGAACAGATTATTCGCTATTACTAGTAGAAATTTATTATTCCTAGTACCAAGTCCATATTCTCCCATAACTCTTTCTTCTACTTCTTCCCCTACAACAGCATTCCAGTCCCCCATGACTATTAGATTTTCATCTCCCTTTGCGTACTGAATTAGCTGTTCAGTACCCTCATATACATTCTCTATCTCTTCACCTTCAGCTTCCGTTCTATCTAATGTTGATCCGATATGGATGATGATGGGGCGCGATACTTCACAGGTGGAACTGGACAGAAATTGTTCACGCCGACAACCCATCAAGACCGCCCTGAACGGTGTTCTAAGCTGCGGACACCTGGGGACCTTCAAGGTTAGTTCCGTGTTGCTAGTTTGTGCCTAACGCTACACCGAGCTGTTGATAGCTAGCCTTACCGGCAAACATTCAACGTACATAGAGCACACCATTATTGGGGCTTTACTAATAGCTTGCCACGGCTGCCATAAGTTGTCAACAGTGCAACAAGTTGAGTAAAATATATTTGTTTAAAATGCACTCGTGTCATGTTATCTTTTGCTCGCATGTCCAGATTCGTGCAGGGACAGATCCCCTTCGACATCTTCCACCCATATATCAGCAGCAATGAGAACATAACATTTTGCTTCTTGGAACGTAATGGTTGCTGACTCGCATCATAGCATAAAGACCCTTCACTCTCCAGCCTGCACATGTTCAAGAGAAGAAGGAAGGAAGATTAGAGTTTAATGTCCAGTCGACAGCGAGGTAATTAGAGACCGAGTTCAAGCTCTGATTTTCGAAAGGATGGGGAAGAAAACCGGTCGAACTCTTTTTCAAATAAACCGCGATGACATTTGGCTGCAGCGGTTTAGGGAATTCACTGAAAACCTAAATCTGGATGGTTCAGTGATGGAACCGTCGTCCTGTCGAATGCGAGTCCACGGTGCTAAATATTAGCAGCCTTTAGAGGAAGCCTTTCATAATCCTGCAATGGATGTCAAATGGTTGATGATGATCCATCACGTACGTGGTTGCTGGCAATTTTACACAAGCTCTTGCGGTTTTAAAGTAATTGTAAATAGCACGTTTCAATAAGTTTATTGGACAAAGTATTAGTCACTCCCATAAAAGAGCACACACTCGTCTCTTTGGAGTGCTGTAGATAGTGCAGAACTGGCACCAAGCGATCATGTGACTCTCCATCGGTGACGTAAGTGATGACAATGTAGTGATAAGTACGTAGCCGTCAGTTGTATGCAATCAACGCAGTGAAATTGGTCAACGTGAATACCTGAATGGCATAAGTAGACAATCGTCTTTGGACGTGAATAAAATCGTCCGATTAGTTGGTGTATTGACGCGGACTGACCGGCGTGTCTACAGCGAGTGATGTACCACTGGCACCTTCGTACCACGACGTAACAGCAGTGAACTTAAAATGATCCTAACCGAGAGGGACCGGAGACGACTGTCACGCTTTGTCATGGGCAATCAGTTTCAAACCCGACAGATTTCCAAGAAAATACTGTGAAGAGAGCTGCATGTAGTGGCGCAAGTTAACTCGTATAAAGCCGTCACTCATAGCGGCATACAAAGCTGCAACTGGTCAAACTGTACAGAATCTGTAAGCCTCTCACGTGGTCTGACGTGTCGAAATTTTGTCTTTTTTCAAATAATGTCAGACGTTGTGTGCACTGACTGCCAATGAAACGCTTAACCCTAAGAGTGTGGAGGGTGTATTTCAAGCCTGAAGTGGTTCTGTGGTGTTTTGGCTTTTGTCCGTACCTCGACTTGAGCGCGCTTGCTGAGATAAGCGTGTACATGAACAAGTACGTTTATTTCAACATTCTCGGTGACGAAGTGTTGCTTCTTCTTCGTGATAAGTGTGCTATGGACAGTCTCCTCTTCCAGGATGAGAAAGGCAGTATGCCATCCGGGTGCACGGAAACTTTCCTGGTACGACTAATATTCAGACGCCATGTTCGACCTCGACCGGCGCACTAAATCAAGCGACCTTAGTCCAATAGAAAACCTCCGGAATATTTGCAACAGCGGGTGAAAGGGAGCAACGAACATTCCCACAATTGGTAGCTCTGTGGGATCTAATCATCGGTGAGTATTTTCAGGTGGGTATGATATACCTGAAGAAAGTTGTCGGCTCTCTTCCTCGCGGAACTAATGGCCTTGTCGAGGCTAGAGGCAAGATTATATGGTAAAAGCGTAATATCTCTTGAGCCTGACTAATCTTCGGTCCGATGTGCTTACCTCGTCGTTGGAGGACAGTGAAAGGTAAAGATGAAAGCCAATGAAAGTAGCAATCTTGATAACGTAGTACTTACGTTCGGTTCATAACAGGACCATTGTCATTACCGTAAGAGAGTGGTTTCATAAGGCTGGAAAAAAAGCAAGAAAATATGTTTGCTTCGTGAACAACTCACCATACTTGTCGATATAGTTTCCTTTGAGGGATATAAACTTGGTCCAGCAATCCCCCAGCTTTTTAATTCTATCGGAATAATAGTTCTTGTCAAACTCTGCAAAATACTCGTTGACTGTATCTGTCACTTCCTCATTTGATGGAAATTTCTTCCCAGTATGCCTAAACTTCAAGTTAGGGAAAAGGAAGAAGTCACTTTGGCTAATCCTGGTGAATAGAGTGGCTAAGGAATCAACTGGAAGCTCAGTTCAAGCACTTTCGGCTGATATGTGGGATGGTGCATTATTGTGGTTAAAGAGCTCGTTTTTGTGTGTCAAACGTGGTCGTTTTTCAACCAAGGAAAGCTTCAAACGATCCAGCGATGAAGCATAAAAGGGTCCAGCTATGGTTCAGTCTGATTCCAAGCAATCTATGAAATTTAACCCTTGGAAATATAAGAAAACAGTGGTCATCACGTTACCAGATTAGAAAATGGCCTTTGCGTTCTTCGGTGCACGTTCACCAGCCTTTATCCTTCGTTTTGACTGGCATTTCGTCTTTGGTATGTAGTGATGGATCCAGGTTTCATTAACAGGTCACAAATTGGCGCAAAATTCTTGCGGACTGCAGTTAAACATCGCGTGCTTTTTGTCGACTGTGAGCAATCGCTGCGCCCACTTCGCACACAGGTTTTTCGTAGCCAATCCTCCGCGCAAGATATTCTGCCCTCGTTCGTTGACCTGCATACAGTCTTAGCAATCTCACAAATTTTTATTCTGCAGTCTTGCCTTACTACATAATGGATTCTGTCAGTGGTTTGCTTTGTGGTGATCTCAGTGGGATGGCCGGAGCGCTCTTCGTCTTCGATGCTTGTTCGACCGCGTTTAAATTCGTGAATCCAAATGTAAATGATCTTCAATTGGCCGGCCGCGGTGGTCTAGCGGTTCTAGGCGCTCAGTCCGGAACCGCGCGACTGGTACGGTCGCTGGTTCGAATCCTGCCTCGGGCATGGATGTGTGTGATGTCCTTAGGTTAGTTAGGTTTAAGTAGTTCTAAGTTCTAGGGGACTGATGACCACAGATGTTAAGTCCCATAGTGCTCAGAGCCATTTGAACCATTTTTTTTTATCTTCAATTGTGGTGCAGACTCGGCGTGAATTTAATAGATTTTGATTCCTGCGACAGTCCAACCTTTCAAATGAAAACTTTGCATTTTCTATTGCAGTTGACACACTTACGAATTCAGACAGCTGTCAACGATTAACTGTAGACTGTAGAGTGTTGAAGTTCTTTATATGATCATTGGAATAATCAAGCTTACTGATCAATAAAGTGCAGCAAAAATTTTTCATTCCTTCATGAAAATTTACCACACATGTGAAACCACCCTCGTAACTTCAAGCTGTTACAGTGATAGATGTTCAGATGGTCTCAGTTACTCACGGCCCACGCCCGTCACCACAGCAGTGCGGCGGCGTTCGTGCAGCTGCGCTGGTAACGCGACGAAGCGCTGAGCTACGTTTGCCTGGTGCGGAAATATATCGCGGCCTGCTGCGGAATACGCTTGCGTCTTTCGCTCCCCTATGAGGGCCACAGGACGCTGCCCGAAACGTTTTCCTAGGCGCTGGGCGGTGCGCATTAGAACCTAAACAATGGAAGTAGATTTTTATAATAATTTGACAGCTGTTCGTGATAGAATGATACGAGAACTACCTTCTGACGCATTTTTTTTTAATTCAATGAAAATATTCTGCTATTAAAATAGAGAAATATTTAGGCTTTCAAGAGAAATTCGTTCTCCACGCTGCTCAGTATTTATCTGCCGCATCTGCTAAACTATGTGGCGTACAATAACACAGTTTTGTAGTCGACTTCAGTAGTACATATTGATAACGTGCGCAAATTTTCTGGCCAACAGAGTAAGTAACAATAAAGTAGTAAATTAAAATGTCACGTATGATGCGTAATTTAAAAAGAATAAAAACGAACATTTGAAATGTAGTTTCCCTTTACACTTTCTTGTGTGCGTGTGTGTGTGTGTGTGGGGGGGGGGGGGGGGGGGGAGGGACAAAGGAGAAAAAGTTTCGGAAACGTTTGCATTTATTTTTACAGTTTGTTGGAAGCCTGTGGACGCTACTGTGTGGGTAGCACGAGAGCAGTGTTGTGTGTGGTTAATTTGCACGACGAGAGTTTCAGTGGGCTGCGAGGAACATTTTGCTATTATAGGCGCGGTGTAGTGCGTCGCGTTAGTATTAGCAAGGCGAAACATGCGACGCAGTGGTCGATGTAAAATCCTTTTCATTTCGGCACTCCGAAAGTGCGTGGAAGTTAGGAAAGAGTACTCAGAAAACGCAAAACAGTGACGCGAATATTGTTACATCGTAAAGAAGAGCAAGCGTATAACAGTTTAGTAACAAAACAGTTGTTCGACGATGGGGAGGAATGCCAGTTCCCACTGCCTTATAATACAGACGTATTGGAAACTAATGAACTGCCCAAGAACATTTATTTTTTATTTATTTATTTCATTAACAGTGCAGAGTGACCCACCACCTTGAAATGTAAGGTGGGTCGGATGCTTCTGAATCTAATAGCAAAGACTTCTCATTGTTACAGTCTTATTGTATACAGTTGTTAATACTTTTTAAAATAATGTAAAGAACATAATATATAAAGATTTCCCTGAGGTTATAGAGAATTGAATGCTTAACAATTGTTAAAATGGTTCCATATAATTTGTTACTACCTAGTTGATAGGAATATAATTTATACAATGCAAATGTCAAAGAAAAGCAAAACAAAAAAGAAAATGTAACGCAATGAGCATAGTTAAGAATAATATGTAATATATAGAGGGAAGTGATATGCTGTATTTGGATGAATAATACAGTCTAGGTAGCGCGTTCGTTATTAATGGCCTACTTCTATCTGTTTCAAATGAGAAGGTCTCGGTACAACATCGAGCTATTCTCATCTGAAATGGTTTGCGCTAATGTATGTTCGCACAGATTATACAGATTAAATGCTGATTGAGCACTTCATTCATGCGATACATGAATTTTAGCTTCACATGAGAAATACACATGTTTGTAGCTTTTTACTTGAAATAAAATATAGTTCATTGCTACTTGATGCATTATTCCTTAAATAACTTATTACATTTCTGATAAATGAAATTCATTGATTATAGCTTTGAACAGAAAAGAGAGTGTACTTCTGTCTGCATACAATAAGACGAGCAATACAATACTGCTTGTGTGCAGTATACTTTAGACACTATGCAGGATGCCATTGAGGAGGAGCATCAGAATAAAAGTTCTTCGAGCCTTCTCCTCCCAAGCTACATTACCTTATTACTACAGTCTTAGCATGTGGTGCCGATGTTTACTCGTTTTATGATTTTTGTGTTGTTTGTGACTGTGTTGTGGCATGCAGTGTCATACATTGTTGCTTTTGGTCCCTTACATGTTGATCCCTTCTGAGTCATGTTCACTTAGTGTTCTTTCCTCGGTTTCGGAACCTGTGGTCGTGTTTGTGTCCTCCCATGTGGTTTGTTTTGTTGTTTGTGCTTGTCTACACCTCCTTCCATATGGGTTTTGGCGCTTGTATTCTTCGTGCAAAGTGTTCGATACAATATCGGCTACGCTATTTATTGTGTTCCAGTCATCGGGATTACGTATTATTTTGACGGTGTCATTGTCTTTCTGTATAGGTCTCACTTGTGCTAGCGTGTTGCACAGCAACGTGACATGTTCTGGTGTCCCAGTTCCTCCCATACGGTTTAAATGCACCGGATACGGCCCATGGCCTGTCAGGAAGTGGAGCATCCCCCGGCTTGGGTCGACATTTTTCAGTTGTAGTCTCTCGTGTACATCAGGAAAGAAAGAGTGTACTCGGGGACCCTAGTCGGATGCATCCCACTCTTTCTGCCATGTTTGAATCCGCCAAAGGACAACATGATACCCTTGGTGGGTGTCAGCGGTTACACCAAAGCTGGAGGATTCATTGTGAGAAGCGGATTCACTGATTACTTCAACGGGCGGCATTTTAATCGTTGTTCATAGTAGTGATCATAGTACAACATCGAACTCATTATAACTGTGGTTAAAGGTCACTATAAATAAATGTATAAATGTATTACATTGGACATAAACAAAGACATTTCTTCTTACATGTTTCATTCATTTTTTGTTGGATTTCTGCCCAAGTTAACTCCTTTCGCATTTACTTTTCCAACTCGGCGTCAGCCATGTTCCACAAAATATGCTATTTGAATACCAACTCAATAAGCTGCTCAGCCTGTGAGGCAGGGAAGCGGTCAGCCGACATTTCTGGTGAATGTTTCAGTAATTAAATCGGAAGGATGTTGCTGCCCGCGCGTGCCAAACGAATACTGCAGCTGTGGACTGGTAGTCACTGCTGCTCAGTTAGACTTCCTCCAGTCTTCCAACCGAGCAAATCGCTGCGACCTGTTGGAGGACAGACTCCTCCCGAAGCACGCAAGCGTTTCCCGCGGGTAGAGCCGCAGCGGCACTGCATTGCGCGCAGCCTAGGAAATACTAACATGTTGCATCGTGCGAATGGGGAGCGCGGTCTCGCATGCGTTTTACACAGGACGTTGCGAGGAATTCCCGCAGCTGGGTGAACGTAGCTCGCCCAGGTGGCGGCAGCGTGGCTGCCGCTGCGCCGGCCACGGCGCGCTGCCGCTACGTGACGGCGGCCGCGGCCGCGGCCAGATCCCTGCCTCCGCGCGCGCGTGCGCAGACGGCACAACACGACACGCCGTCAGCAGAGGTACACGTGTCCCAATATCTGCCCATGCTGCCCCGTAAACCGGCGACCTTTACGATCCTTTCTGTTCCTGTACCAATACTGCCACAATGAACCCTCGTCGACCAGCACTTCAACACGACTGGTCAGTTTGCTGTCCGAGAAGATACAAAGAAGAGCAGCGCGGTTTGTTACGTATTATTTAGCAAGCGCGAATGCGTCACGGAGATGCTCAGCCATCTACCAGACGCAGACATGTTCCTAGAAGGTTCAACCAACACATTGCTTTCTCCTTCGTACACCTCGCGAAAAGACCATGGGAGTAAAATTTGAGAGATTCGCGATCTCACAGAAGTTTATTAATAATTTAGCCGGCCGCATATTAATGGGGGACAATTAAAAAGTCGACATAAAGTTAAAAGAACGCAGATCTCTGCAGTCAAACAGAAGTTAAATGTCGGCCACAGCATAAAATTCACACAGAGCGAGTCACTTAAAAAACAAAACTACTGGAAACGACGAAATGCTCACAAAGAATAAAAAAAAGACACTAATAGGGATCTGCTAAGGGACTAGAGGTTGGAGAGAAGGGAAAAAGAGGGGAATGGGATGGGGAGGCGGAAGGATGAGGCAAAAGGGGGACAGGGGGCGCCCCTAGAGGCAGGATATGGGAGATGAAGAGGGAAGACAAGGTAGGAAAGAGTGCAGAGAGACTAAAGAGGAACATGGGAGAGGGAGGGGGTGTAGGAGGGGGACAGCCACTCAGGGGAAGGTTGGGGTGGAGATGGAGCCCTGAGGAGAAGGGGAGGTGAGGTTAGAGCTGGTAGGAGGGGTAGATGTCTGGGCGAGGTTCATCATCTGTGAGGGGTAGGTGCTGGAAGGTGCGTTGGGAAAGGAGGTGGAGGGTGTGAAGATGGCGAGAGGGCGGGACACAATGGTAAAGGCGCGGCAATGGGCCGGGGGGTGGAGAGGAAGGAGGACACCACGAGGTGGGGGGATCGAGTCGGCGGCGATAGATAGAGTGCGAATGTGTTCAAGGAAAAGCAGAAGGTAGGGGAAGGGGATGAGGTCGTAGAGGATACGTATGGGGGATGGAAGGCAGATATGGAAGGCGAGGTAGACTGCGTGGTGCTCGAGGGTTTGGAGGGCTTTATAGCACCTGGGAGGGGCGGAAATCCAAGCAATGCTGGCATAACAAAGGATTGGCCAGATCAAGGATTTGTAGCTGTGAAGGTTGGTGGAAGGATGCAGACCCCATGTCTGGCCGGACAGGAGTTTCAGGAGGCGGAGTCTGTTGTGAGCTTTGCGCTGGATGGTAAGGAGATGGGAAGTGCAGGTGAGGCGGTGGTCGACGGTGAGGCCAAGGTATTTGAGGGTAGGTGTGAGGTGGATAGGACGGCCATAAACGGGGAGGTAGCAATCATGGAGATGGAAGGAGTGGGTGGTGTGGCCTATGATGATCGCCTGGGTCTTGGAGGGGTTGATACGAAGGAAACACTGGTTGCATCAAGTGGTGAACTGGTCACCTTACAACATTTTACACTGGATGTACAAATTTTTATAGAGCCAACTTGAACTCCACCGACAAAATTTCGGTTTCTCAGAGCTATTTTCTGAGTTTCTGGTGCAAGGAACCCGTGGTTTCCATTGGTTTACTGCAGAGCAATAAAAAATTACTTTTGTTTGGAAAACAACAGTGAAAAACCTATTATGTCATCAGCCAAATGCACAACACTAAACACATAGAAATACAAATGGTTCAAATGGCCCTGAGGACTATGGGACTTAACAGCTGAGGTCATCAGTCCCCTAGAACTTACTTAAACCTAACTAACCTAAGGACATCACACACACCCAGGCCCGAGGCAGGATTCGAAACTGCGACCATAGCAGTCGCGCGGGTACAGACTGTAGCGCCTAGAACCGCTCGGCCACCCCGGCCGGCGTTGTCAACAGAAAGTACCGTGAGTGACTGGGGAAAATTTGTTTCGAAACCAGGCACACAGTGCATACCGTCGACAGTTGCTCCTTTGTGCAGATATTTTGAGTGGAACAGGGGCACAAACAGAAATAGCGCTATTAATTCAAAAGAAATGCAACTGCTCTTTAAAGAGCCGCCGGAGACCGCGGATCCCTCGCACTAAAATGCTCGGAAAATATCCTCGAAAAACATCGAAATTTTGTTGGTGGATGTGAGGTTGAGCTACATAAACACCGACGGAGGGAGGTGACGCAGAGGAAGGGCACTGGACTCGCATTCAGGAGACTCTGCCCATAATCTCCATTCGGCCATTCCTTTGTCTTGTTCTATCACGAATGGTTCGCGGAAAGATTGTGCCACGGTTGGCACTGTTCCAATAGTAGCTTAAGTTGGCAGCACTTCCGTCAACTAGCGTAAACCAAATCGTTGACGCCCAGGGAGGTTATCTGCGGGGCAGCGAGGAGGAAGTGCACAAATTATGGAGCGAGGACGAGACGGCCGTGCCTGGATGGTGGGCTTTTGTGCCTTTGATCTCGTGAATGCTCTGACAGCAGCTAGTCTGGTGAGTTTCACAAAATTGACTGGAAAACAGCATATCTGATGTCAGTACGTGGTGGTACGGAAGAGTGTGTATATGTGGACTGCTCAAGCGTGTTGTGTTAACAGATACGATCATATTTGCTGGGTTCAGTCCTTGATGGCAGGTAGCTGTACTGTTTCCACCAGCAGATTGTGTTCTTGTGTTTGAAACAAATGGTGTGCTTCTACTGACTCTGAAATTCATACATGATATTTTCTGAATCCAAGCTGGGCTCACGTAGTTGAGAGTCGGTTACTTGGATGTGTACTGATACGTTCGAGGGGCCACATTTGTAGCGGAAAGGAGAAGTACTGAACGGCTTTGACAATGAGAAAAGTTAGTTATTGCCAGTTACAAATCATACACGTTGATTCAGGTGCCCCTACCGATATCATTTTATTAAATGGCTGGAATAACTTACGGAAACTAGACAACTGGTCTCGTCAATTACGTCAACAATTAGCTGGCAACATTTATTCATCACATATCATTATTGGGTTTTCTTCGATTTTCTTCGTTCCACAGTATGCTCTTCTTCTAAGATATTACGAACCATTACATGGCACTCATCTAGCTTCTACGCTTTTTGATTGCCAACGGTCGCTAACATTAAGCCATTCTGCATTAAATGTTAGTAAACAGTTCTAAATGGTTACAGTCCATCAAATTCTTTGGTCTCTTTTCCAAAATAAATGTTAACCAGAGACAACATAATGTCGAACTAGTTGGTTATATTTTATTACTTCTAAATAAAAATTAAAGGAAGCATTCTCGTCGATCAGAAATAAGTAATTTAAATACCGAACTGCAAAAGTGATAAAAAGTGTTATGGCGGAACGGGAGAGTAAGAACAGTACGCACGGTCTGATGGTGCCACCTCAAGCCACATTTCAGTCCATAGATAGCGTAAATTTGAACAACACCACACCTACAGATGATGAGGAGAACTAGCCCAGTGACAAACACTAGCTACGCTCCGATCGCAATGGCATGCTCTAGTCTTATTTGCAATCCAGACAGTAGTTTTATTAAACACATGATGTTATATTTTCTTTATGTACTTATTATTTCATTTCGAACTGCTATTACCAAACTATGAATGAGTTCAATGTAATATCCGATAAATAACATCTTGCAGGTATTGTCTTAAGTATTCGTGACTCTATTTTCGTTCCAAGAATGTTGTATTCAAACTTTACATTTTATTTGCCTTCAGTTGATGAAAATTGAACCAGAGCAGCTTCTGATTTGTTATTACAAAGTAGCATTCTTCCCTCCTGTATTTCATATGACTTCACAGTCATCAATAAATGTTCACGGAACTTCAAACTAGACTGGCGATATTTCTCAAATTATCTGCGCATACTTTAATAATTTTTCCTAGTTTTAATTTTGTGACATTCCGATGCTAAATCATTTGTTTCTACTGTTTAAAAAAGTTCCTTCATCGCTGCATAATCTGATATTTTTCTAATATCTAATATATCAGCGTGCCATTGAAGCATAGAAGTTCAATGGAGGCGTTATATTTCAATTGGATCGGTGAATTATGTTATTCTTTGATGAGCACGTCTGTCGCTGTGCATCCGAGAAATATTTCAGACTGTTCAGGCCTTCAGTATATGTTTTCCATATATTATAAGACACTGTGTAACGCCATAGAGGTTCTTATTTTTATCATCTTTATACATCCTAAGTTGTGTCGTATCTGTGTATGGGACTTAAAACAAAATTTCCAATGTGACCTAATAAAATTACTATAGTTATGACAGATCTCGCTGCTTGAGGTTCAAAAGCTCAAGCAAATGAATTGTGATTGTCTGTAATACTATATGGCTAACCTGGTTCATGCTTTGTGCTGCATGGTTCCAGCTGAAGGTTAGCTACTTATGGCTTCTAGGAGCAACAAATATTTAAAAAATTTATATTGCTGTCATCATCTACTCATTAAGAAGTATAATCTTTCGTTAAAGGTTTAACACAGTAAGACAAGTATTAAAACTAGAAACTGTGTAGTGTCTTGAGGCAGAGTAACTCACCCAGTGCAAATACCCAGACTACATTCAACCAGAATTTGAGAATGAGGACACTTAGTGACTTGCATCAGACTGTACACATAATTGTTAACTTTTACAGACCTTAAGCATAATTGTAAACTTTTACTACACCTTTTTTCGCTGATAGTCTCCAGAAAGCGAAGAAAGGAGAAAAACTTATGGTTTAGTAAGTTTTCGCTTTTAATGCAGTATGACAAATGTGGTTACTGTTGTCAGAGAGGTACCTTACTTAGGTTAGAATCAGGATTCATGCACCCTGTTTTGAAATAAATCAAAATAACAGAAGAGCCCCATAAAATGCACAGAACAGTAAAGTTAGCTTATTTCATCCGAGTATTATAGGATTGAGTAATAACGTAGGAGGGACTCTTATCTGTTTGGAAAATTTAGGGAGCTCTGAAGAAAGAGACATCCTGTGCCCATCTAAGCACTGCATGACCGCAGGGTTATGTAAGTTACATGTGGAAGATTACACTCTAACAGCTTATTCATGCAAAACTAAAATGGGAAAGGGAGGAGTTGTTACACATATTAAGACAGAACACAAGTTCAAAACACTGAGACAAGTAGGTTTTGTATTGATCAGCATATAGAAGTATGTACTTATGAATTAATACTGAAAATTAGTTCACTTTTAATTGTAACTCTGTATGTATATTCCCACTGGAAAATTTTGAACAGTCTATGATGAATCTGGATTCCTTACTATGCTGTCTGTCAGACAGCAGCAAGCAGTTAATATTCTATGATGACTTCAGTGTAAATTTTCTAATGGATGCTGATAAGAAAAATAAGCTGGAAACCTTATTTGGATCCTTCAGTTTGACCTCTGTAACTAACTTTCAACAAGGGCAGGTAAAGGTGGTAGGACACTAGTTGATAATGTTTTGTTTGGTGAAGTTCAAAGCAAAAAATTAACTGGTTACACAGTAACAAATGCTATCACTGATCATGATGCTCAGTTGGTAGGACAAATAACATAATGGCTTACAGCATGGATACTCCTCAGTGGAAATCAGAATAATTAGTGACTCCACGATAAATGTTTTTGAGAATAGTTTACAAAAGATGACCTGGAATGAAATTTATAATGATCCGAATGTCTATGTGAAATTTAATGTATTCCATGATAAATTCATATCATTATTTGAAAATAGCTATCTACTTAAGATAATCAGAAAGGACATTAAAAAGATATGTAAAATACCATCATCACTAGAGAGATTAAAGTATTTTGTGAAAGGAAAAGGGAAATGTGTCTTTTGGCAAGGACAAGTAGAGATCGTACGTTAAAAAAATTAAAGAATATGAACATTATGTCAGAAATAAGTAATTTCGCCAACAGATTTACGGCTACATGGAATGTAGTAAAATGAGAAGCAGGACAATCAGCCACAGTACAGGATGATATTACTATTGAACTGAGTGGAAGGGCAGACAATGAGTCACAGGTAGCAAATACATTTAATAATAATTTCTTAAATGTAGTAGAAAGTGTAGGGACAAATATTTCAAGGAAAATATCACAACAGTATGATGAAAATATAACTCTCATAAAATTCAATTGTATGAATATATCATCAAGTTCTCCTTCTGAAATTAAGGAAATTCTACATTCTCTCAAACATAAAAGCTCATCTGGTTTTGATGGTGTTTCCAATAGAGTACTAAAGATTTGTTCCTATATATCAGACCCAGTATTATCTGAAATACGTAACGTATCACTAAATCAAGGGATTTTTCCAGAGTGAGTGAAACATGCTGTTGTCAAACACCTATTTTAGAAAGATAATAGGATAGATATCAATAAATACCGACGTGTTTAATTGGTGGCATCATTTTCCAAAATTTTTGAGAAAGTAATGCGTTCTAGAACTGTATCTCCCCTTAGCAACAATAATATTCTCAGTGAAACTCATTTTGGGTTTCAGAAGAGTTACTCTACTGAGAATGCTATATACATGTTCACTCACCAAATTTTACAAACATTAAATAATAAAATAGCGCGGCTGGTATTTTCTGCTACCTGTTTAAGGCATTCGACTGTTTGAATCGCAGTATTCCCCTAGATGAATTGAAGTTTTATAAGACTGATGGTATAGGCAACCAATGGATAACGGCATATCTGACCAAAGGAATGTAGAATTTGTAAGTAGGCTGTTTAGGTTTTCTTATTGGTAACGCCACGTAGCGCTCTATACGAAAAATCACTGGCTGTGCTGTGTGCAGTCTGTGGCTAGTTTGCATTGTTGTCTGCCATTGTAGTGTTGGGCAGCGGCAGCTGGATGTGAACAGCGCGTAGCGTTGGGCAGTTGGAGGTGAGCCGCCACCAGTGGTGGATGTGGGGAGAGAGATGGCGGAGTTTTGTAATTTGTGATGAACTGCTATATATATTATGACTTTTGATGATATTAAGGTAAATACATTGTTTGTTCTCTATTAATATCTTTCATTTGCTGACTATTCCTATCAGTAGTTAGTGCCTTCAGTAGTTTGAATCTTTTATTTAGCTGTATTGCAGTAGCTTGAGCAGCGAAGATTTTTGTGAGGTAAGTGATTTGTGAAAGGTATAGTTTAATGTTAGTCAGGGCCATTTTTTTGTAGGGATTTTTGAAAGTCAGATTGCGATGCGCTAAAAAAATATTGTGTATCAGTTTAAGCACAGTCATGTAAAATTCTTCAAAGGGGACGTTTCATATGTCGACCCTTAGCCAAGGATACCTCACTGGAATCTTCTGATTTTTTTCTTGTAGTTTGTGTAATTAGTGTAGCTATTGTTTATTGATAGCGCGTAATCATAGAGAGAATTTCCTCTGTAGTTGTAGTTTTTCATTGTTGTACAGTAAAACAGTTGTGGCAGGCATGTAGATTTGCACCAAGTATTTCGCAGCTGCGCTGGCAATTAAGTAGACATTATTTCCATTGCTATGTTATTTTATTTTGCTCTTCAAATTGTGCTTTTCTGTTTATCGTGTGAAATATTGTGACAATTATGGCGTGTGAAAAACGTAATACTAGGCTCCAAAGTAAACTGAGAAATGACAGTGAAGACGAAAGCAGTGTGTTAGCGCAGCAGAGTAATGAATTAACTAATGTTCAAAGTAGTAATTTGGTAATTGCGCATAGGGAAATGGAGCGGGCGGCAAACAATGGTGTAGACAGTGAAACAGGTAGTGAACAGGGAAGCGTTATCGATCGATTGGTCGGCAACAGCTCGCCTCAGGAATCGGGAATGACAGAACACAATATTGCAAATACTGCAGACTCAGGTTTTGGGTTCTCACCATTTTCTCAAATGAGTCAAGACACATTTTCCGCTTGTCAAAATGTGAATGTTGCCGGTGCAACTTCACTGCCGAAAAGCACTGAGGAACATGTTTCAGACACCAGTGCATTGTTATTACAATTAATGCAACAAATGGGACAAAAGCTTGAAAAGTTAGACACAATGGAACAACACCAGAGACAAACACAGCAACAGTTAGACACAGTGGAACAAAATCTTAAAAAGTTAGACACAATGGAACAAAATCAGAGACAAACACAGCAACAGTTAGACACACTGGAACAAAGTCAGAGACAAACACAGCAACAGCTTCAAAAGTTAGACTCATTGGAACAAACTCTTGAACAAACGCGTGAAGATTTAACTACTGAGTTACATAACATTGAATCGAAATGTCAAAAAGTCTGTAATGACGTAAAAACACAAATTTGTGAGCATTTTCAACCTATTTTTTCGCGGCATGAAAATGCATTACAGAATCACGAAGCAGCCATAAAAGAACTGCAAATTATTGTTCATGAAAATCATGAGACCTTGCAAGCTAAATTTGACTCAGTTGCATCTACCGATTCGGTTACGCAACTTGCAAAAACTCAGGAAAACTTTAAGGACACAGTAGATACTCTGAAACTTGGTTCAGAAAAACACAATGAGGAAATAAGTACACTATCGGAGAAAGTAGCCGAACTTTTGGATCAGTTCACTAATTTATCTACGAAGGTAGATGATAATCTGATTGACGCAAGACCGGTAGTCTTTAATGACACAGAAGAGTACGAACAAATTAGGAAATTGAAACAAAATCAGAATCAAATTAATACACAACACCAAAGAGAAATCCGGGAAGTACAAGATCAGCTGACACAGGTAATACAAGAATTACGTATTTCAGAGGACACTCGCACTCCAACACGGGAAGAGGGACTTAGAAATACGGAAAAGCCACAAAATAATAACACAGGGCATTTCGGAAGTTATGAAAGAAATTGGCAATGTGCACCGAATTTTGAGATGGAACGGCCGACACGACCTAACAATGACCGATATGCGACTCGCCGACATGATGATTTTGACTATAAGCTGTTCATTACTACACGTAAATTCAAAACATTTAAGAATTCCGGCAACGACATTCATCCACAAGCGTGGCTCCATCAATTCTCTCATTGTTTTCCTCCCAACTGGTCATTAGAGCACAGATTAGAATTTATGTGTGGCTACTTGGAGAATGAACCAGCTGTAAGAATGCGATCGGTAATTCACGATTGCCACAGTGAAGGAGAGTTTTACCATGCCTTCCTCTCAGCATATTGGTCTCAAGCCACACAAGACCGAGTAAAATATAGCATCATGATGATGAAACACTTTGAACAATCTGAATTTTCCAGTCTTATGAAATATTTTGAAGACATGTTGCATAAGAATCAGTATCTTTCAAACCCATACAGCCCCTCAGAACTCATCCGCATTTGCTTAATCAAACTGCCTGAACATTTACGACATATTATTTTGGCAGGACGTTGCAAAGATGACATTGAAGCATTCCAGGGACTCTTACAAGAATTAGAAATTGACACTGACAATCGCGGAACACGAAACCAGGAACACAACAATTACAGATCACATCAGTCGCAATTCCGCGATGAAAGAAATAATAACTGGACGCGACAAGGCTATTCTCACAACACAAATCGTGACCGAAACAGACACCACCCGTATTACAACCGTTGGCAGAGTAGTAATAATTACTGGGAAAGATCACCTCTCCACGGAAATGACTATCACAGAGATAACCATAGAAACAGACAATATGGTAATCAGAACTATTATTATCAAGGGAGACAGAATAATTTCAGACGCAACAGTTCAGCGCGCAGTTACGATTCAGGGAGAAATTCTCCACCACGTGACCGACACGAAAGAAACTGTGTAAACTACCGACAAAACGACAGACCTGAATTCCATCAGAACTGGCGAGCTTTAAACAGAGCTGGGCCCTCTCGGCAAGGCGAATTTGTAGAAGTTAGGTCTCCTAATCCCAATAACAACGCGCTCCAACAAAGAGACAGACAATGACTCGCGCCGCAGGCACCCACGTGCGCCGGCTGGCTCAGCGAAAAATAACATAGACGCTAACATTAAGAAAAATTCCAGTATTCTTTAACGACGTATACCGCATGATAATTGCGTTGAAGTTGAAACGCTGCGCACTAGAAAGAGTAAAGGTTTACACCACATTTCACATGTAAAACCGTTTATTGAAAGATAATCTGCTTTTTAACTTTGTCATTGCCATAAAACTTTTCACTTTACATTACTAGTATGCTTTGTCAGACTTAAGAAACTGTTAACATGCAACAATGTTTGAAGTTAAATATCCAGTCAAGAACCAAGAGAACTTATTTAAACAGAAATGACGAATGCATTGTTATAGTGAACAGACATCACAGTGTTATTGTGTGTGTACATTCTTGCTTGTTAGTTGCACGATTATGGAACGACTATAAGGCTTACATACTTAGAACATTTACCAGTACTGCTAATGAGATTTTAATGCAACATTTTGGTTTACTTGAAAATATATTCTGGATTTAAAGTACTTTCAGTGAGATACCAGATGGCACAGTGGTTAGTTTATGTGACAGCTGCACGATTTTATCACGACGCTACTAATGAGTGACAATTTACAATGTTGCTTTTGCAGTGTTTCTGTTTTATATCTGCACAGTTTTCTGTTTTATTCTGGAAAGTAAAACAGGTTTTAGTAGTAACTTTTGTGGTATAGCTACAATGAGACTGCCTTTTCCGTAGCACAACAATACGTTACAGCACAGTAATTTCTTCATCACGGCAATAAGCGTAATAACTAAGACATTTATACGCAAAGCATTTCACTTTTGTGTATTATGAGGTAAGTACATTGACTTCTGCAGAACTTAGCTTTTGGAGGACGATAACTACGACACTTCCACACAGATAATATTGCAACAAGACGCACATTTAGCGCTACAGTACACGTATTTGAGTGATTAATTTTGTACTTAAAACATTTATTTTTAAAGATTTTTGAATTACAAAGAAAGTTTTCCGTGATACATTTCATTCCATTGCTGTAATCTGTAACACCTGAGGGTATAATTACATTAATCCTCAGGGGGGTACACGCTTACTTTGTGTACCATGTGTGTGGCAACCACAAGGAACCCTAGCTAATATGGTATTTGCTTATACAACTTTACACATCGGTACCATATTTCTCTAACACACAAATTACACAGCTATCTGATCATTTAACTGAGAGATAAACATTTTTTTTACTACATCAGTGACACATGTTTACGCAATTACACAGTTGGGTAACTTCACACTTATGAAATGGTATTTTGTCTGTACTTTGTGAACTGTTCATATTTTTTCAGAACCATTGTGATATTATGAGAGCTTTGAATGATATATGTAGTATGGGATCACGATTTTTAAAGTACGGTTGAGGTAGATGACACTATTGAAATGAGCAGAGAATTTTTTTTAGGTTTTGAAATTATTGCAGAAAGCTACGACGTTTTTGAGATTTGACTGAGGTGTTATGATGTTATTATTACGACGACGATGTGTATTATGTTGTTGAGGAATGTTTATTATGCTACGTTTTTCTCATGATGAAATATTGAAGAAGTGTCGACGAATATGTATATGTATAATGAGGTAAGGAATAATGAGTAGTGTTTAGGGACTCTGATTTGTAGAAAAGGTTGTTGGAAACCAAGAATCGTACTTTAAGAGTTATGAAATGTATGTAAATGCGTGAATGTATCACAATGCTGGGGAAAATTTTTTTGGCCTCTGTTATATTTACAGGATTTTGTTTCTACAGATTTGTAACGCAAATTCTTAACCTGTGAATTTTTTTATATGAGACTGTCACTGTAGCGGAAACTGGTGTCATAAATATTTCCGTAAGAAAGTTAAGTGACCACCTGCACGTAATGCGTCGCGGGCACCCACCTGGGCGACAGCCGCCCGAAAAAAAAAAAAAGGCCATTAGCCTTTCAGAGCACAGGAAAAAAAAAGGGAGGCCATTATCCTCGCTATCGACATTCCTTTGTAGAAAGCACCGCAAATACGACACGCTCATTACTTGGAAAGATACTTACATCTGCACACGTGATTATGACAAGCGTTTTTCTCGAGAATTGAGAGAATTTTTACTGCCTTATGAAATGCCATATGGTTAATGAATGATGTTTCATGCCGTCCTTTGTACATATTTGCTCATTTTCTTTAATATCTAGTTTCTAGCTGCACTGCAGCATTGGTTAAAATAAAATTTAATATATGTACTAATATAGTTATTTTATGCCTACAGATCCAGTCAATAAGAAATTTATGATCTACTTCCAAGAAAACGAGGGCACATAAATAGACATTTCCCTTCACAGGAATTGCATAAATAATTTCTTTACGATTTGGTAACTTATCTGCTAGTTTAAGTTCTCGTGATGCATCACTCCAGTGTTAAGATGTGACATAGGTAGTAGACATGGCCATTTTTAGTGTAATATTTTTTTCTGCTTGAGCTATGTTATGTTTAGATATCTGCTGTTTGCCAGGCATAGTGCTACTGAACTTTAATTTGTGTTACTCTACTAAGCCAGTTTTACTACTCATTTATTTTTCTTGTTGCTGCACATTGGCTCGTATTAGTTGTAATGTTGCATTGCTTGGTAATTTAGATTTACTGTAGCTTGCTTTGCAATTTTCCATTTTTTTGGTCATTGCTGTTTGTGTTACTTATTTTGTGCTGCTGCATTGCCTCGTCCCTTAGTTTATGCATCTGAGCTCAGTAGATTTAAGTTAGCTTAAGAGGGGGTAGACTATATAAGAAACTGACTATGGAGAATAGGTAAAGAATGCATTGCGAAGTTATATGAAAAAGATTTGGGCCCAAATGAGTATTGTACAATCAGAAATAATTATTTTGAAAGAAATATGGTTAGAATACAGAAAAGAGGTACAGATAGGACTTTTTGGGAATAATGATGAACAAAGTGAGATCTCCATGCAAAATACTGCAATAAAACAAACCCTGTCCTTTCCCTTTTGTGTTATCCCACTATATGTTTGTGTACCTTTGTGTATTTGTTTTCTTCCTGTCTCTGTGTACTGTTTCATAGAACTTTTTTCTCTTCTAATACTAAGTTACATTCACTATGATGAGGAATACTGTTATCCTCGAATATAATTGGCATTAATAATGTGTTATTTACTTTGTAAACATGTTAGACATTATTAATTCTGTTCTGTTTAATGCTCATGTGTGAAGTTGATGTTTCAAAAGTTATTGTGATCTTTTATGTATGTACTCATGTCATAATTCCTGTAACACTGATGTATATGTCTATTTCTATTCTTTTGTAACGCCTGTTTTACTACAAATGTTATCTGTATTGTTATGTTCTTTAATGATGTATTCTGTACCTTTGTTATTGTATTCTCATGTTATAAAATTGTATAGACACCAGTTCTTCAAATTAAGTTACATTTCACTGCACACATTTCTGTTGGTCATAGTATATGGACAATATGTGAGAAGTAGGGACTGTTAGTGTTTGCACGTGTGTTAATAATTCAGCAAGGGACTGGATAACAGCATTGCTGGTTCTAAGGACAATTCCAAAAACTTTGTGAGTGCACAAGTGGTGGTTATGGACTTGCTACTCGTATATTATCCGCAAGACTCTCCAATGGTGATTGTGCACCTGCACAGTCACAACAGATGGCTGCTGGCCATCTCTACAAGGACTACAGTGGGTCTACACCTTTGATGACTCACCAATACCATCATCTCTACAAGGACTACAGTGGGTCTACACCTTTGATGGCCCACCAATACCATTATTTCTACAAGGACTGCAGTGGATCTGCACCTCTGGTGGCCCACGAATACCACAATCTCTACCAGGACTCCAGTGGGTCTGCTCTGTGATGACCTACCCACCAATATTCTTCAAAACTTCGACTGACTCCGCTGTGGGTTTGCTCTGTTGTGGCCCATTACCTGTCTGCATGTCAAGAGTCAGCACTGTCTTTCCGTTGGAAGGACAACACTACTTCTTCAAGGCGGCATGGAAATCCACTACTTCCGTGTGCATTGTCTTTTACTGCTCAGACTTTGAGAAAAGAAACGGCAGTTTCACTGTGATGAATGATCAGGACTGTCTTTATGGACTGTGAGAAAATCTGAGCTTTTGACCAACATTGTATCAATATGTGTGTGCATTTGATTTCTTTGTTATTGTAATTATGAAAAATTTTTTCAAATATGTATTGGCCAGTGCCCAAAAAAATTTGTAAAATTTTTTGTGGGGAGTATGGGGCCTATGTAAGTAGGCTGTTTTGTTTTCTTATTGGTAACGCCATGTAGCGCTCTATACGAAAAATCACTGGCTGTGCTGTGTGCTGTCTGTGGCTAGTTTGCATTGTTGTCTGCCATTGTAGTGTTGGGCAGCGGCAGCTGGATGTGAACAGCGCGTAGCGTTGGGCAGTTGGAGGTGAGCCGCCACCAGTGGTGGATGTGGGGAGAGAGATGGCGGAGTTTTGTAATTTGTGATGAACTGCTATATATATTATGACTTTTGATGATATTAAGGTAAATACATTGTTTGTTCTCTATTAATATCTTTCATTTGCTGACTATCCCTATCAGTAGTTAGTGCCTTCAGTAGTTTGAATCTTTTATTTAGCTGGCAGTAGTGGCGCTCGCTGTATTGCAGTAGCTTGAGCAGCGAAGATTTTTGTGAGGTAAGTGATTTGTGAAAGGTATAGTTTGATGTTACTCAGGGCCATTTTTTTGTAGGAATTTTTGAAAGTCAGATTGCTTTGCGCTAAAAAAATATTGTGTATCAGTTTAAGGACAGTCATTTGTAATTGTTCAAAAGGGGACGTTTCATATTTTGTGCTCAGTAATTCAACCAATGTAGTCTGGGGACGTTATTCTGATTGGGGAGAAATCACATACGAGGTTCCCCTAGTCTCAATCTTAGATCGTCTGTTGCTCCTCATATATGTAATACAAGCAGAATCACTTTTTGCAGTTGACACCAGTATTGTAATCATTCCAACCACACATGTGGAAACAGAAGAAATGATAAACAGAGTTTTTAAAAGTATCATTGACTGGTGTTCTGTGAATGATCTCAATCTCAGTTTTAAAAACACACAGCATATCCAGTTCTGCATATCTAGGTGTACTAAACCAATCATAAGCATAACACATGGAGAGGAAATAATAAATATGGTGCAAACTTCAAAAGTCTTACGTGTCCCTATTGACGAGAATTTAAATTGTAAAAAGCAGATTTTTGAATACCTAAAACAAATCAGTTTAGCCTCATTTGCACTTAGAATCGGTGCAAATCTTGACGAGAAAAAAATTAATAAATTGACATATTTTTCATATTTTCATTCAATAGTGTCATATGGAATAATGTTCTGGGGTAACTCATCTTTAAGAAAAAAACAGAAACATATCAGTAAGCGGACATATTTTTTTTATACACTCCTGGAAATGGAAAAAAGAACACATTGACACCGGTGTGTCAGACCCACCATACTTGCTCCGGACACTGCGAGAGGGCTGTACAAGCAATGATCACACGCACGGCACAGCGGACACACCAGGAACCGCGGTGTTGGCCGTCGAATGGCGCTAGCTGCGCAGCATTTGTGCACCGCCGCCGTCAGTGTCAGCCAGTTTGCCGTGGCATACGGAGCTCCATTGCAGTCTTTAACACTGGTAGCATGCCGCGACAGCGTGGACGTGAACCGTATGTGCAGTTGACGGACTTTGAGCGAGGGCGTATAGTGGGCATGCCGGAGGCCGGGTGGACGTACCGCCGAATTGCTCAACACGTGGGGCGTGAGGTCTCCACAGTACATCGATGTTGTCGCCAGTGGTCGGCGGAAGGTGCACGTGCCCGTCGACCTGGGACCGGACCGCAGCGACGCACGGATGCACGCCAAGACCGTAGGATCCTACGCAGTGCCGTAGGGGACCGCACCGCCACTTCCCAGCAAATTAGGGACACTGTTGCTCCTGGGGTAACGGCGAGGACCATTCGCAACCGTCTCCATGAAGCTGGGCTACGGTCCCGCACACCGTTAGGCCGTCTTCCGCTCACGCCCCAACATCGTGCAGCCCGCCTCCAGTGGTGTCGCGACAGGCGTGAATGGAGGGACGAATGGAGACGTGTCGTCTTCAGCGATGAGAGTCGCTTCTGCCTCGGTGCCAATGATGGTCGTATGCGTGTTTGGCGCCGTGCAGGTGAGCGCCACAATCAGGACTGCATACGACCGAGGCACACAGGGCCAACACCCGGCATCATGGTGTGGGGAGCGATCTCCTACACTGGCCGTACACCACTGGTGATCGTCGAGGGGACACTGAATAGTGCACGGTACATCCAAACCGTCATCGAACCCATCGTTCTACCATTCCTAGACCGGCAAGGGAACTTGCTGTTCCAACAGGACAATGCACGTCCGCATGTATCCCGTGCCACCCAACGTGTTCTAGAAGGTGTAAGTCAACTACCCTGGCCAGCAAGATCTCCGGATCTGTCCCCCATTGAGCATGTTTGGGACTGGATGAAAGGTCGTCTCACGCGGTCTGCACGTCCAGCACGAACACTGGTCCAACTGAGGCGCCAGGTGGAAATGACATGGCAAGCCGTTCCACAGGACTACATCCAGCATCTCTACGATCGTCTCCATGGGAGAATAGCAGCCTGCATTGCTGCGAAAGGTGGATATACACTGTACTAGTGCCGACATTGTGCATGCTCTGTTGCCTGTGTCTATGTGCCTGTGGTTCTGTCAGTGTGATCATGTGATGTATCTGACCCCAGGAATGTGTCAATAAAGTTTCCCCTTCCTGGGACAATGAATTCACGGTGTTCTTATTTCAATTTCCAGGAGTGTATTTTCATTCAATAGTTCGTATGGAATAATGTTATGGGGTAACTAATCTTTAAGAAAGATAGCTTTCATTGCTCAAAAATGCTGTAAGAATAATCCGTGATGCTCATTCACATAATAACAATACCTGAAGGGAAAACGAAATTCATTATCCCACATTAATGTTGTCATAAGCACAAAAAAGGAGTGCACAATGCTGCAACTAGAATATAGTTGATAATAAAAACAGGGAAGTCGACATGAATTGTTCCAGACAAGTCGATTTGTAGCGAAACCGAGCGATGGACCCATCGAACACGCTTTATTGTGGCACTTACATGCATTTACCATTGTTAGCAAAGTGGTTATCGCCAAGTGTGAACGTGCACCGTTTTCCTTTAGATTCTTGTTCTAAAGCGGATAGACAGGCTGCTAGTTTGTTGATGTACAGAATATCTAATAATAAATCAGTTCTTAAATACATAGCTCTAAGACCGGTAGTATATTTACAGTGTGAATCCGATATGTTTTTAGACCTGTACGTCGATGTTACTTTCTTCGATATATCGGTACTTTTACTCTTCATATCGGTAACCGATAGTGATATTATTTTAAAAATCGATACATCGGATCCCCGATATTTTTAAAATATCAGCAGCCCTAGCTGTAGGAACTGCGACGTGCCGTAAAGTCAAAACGCACAGGAATGCTATCGGACGGAATCATCCTGCACACTTCAGCCGTTTGTTTGGGAAACACTGCAGCATTCTCCGTGCAGCCCATATCCTTCTTCATGCGATCTTCACGCCTGTGGTGATCTAAGGAAAAGTGGGTGCTGTTATGTGTCCGTCGGCGCCCGGCTGCCTTCTATGAAACAGGAACTGATCATCTCGTCTCCCAATGGGATGAATATCATAAGGCGTGTGATGATTACTTTTGAATGGAACTATTTCATGTTCCCATTGTGGCGGGTGTCCGGTTTTCATTTGGCTGACCCTTATACCAGTATCATATGCAACAGGAGTGGGTGACAAAAGTTAAAAGATATTCGAAAGGTACAGTGATATTTTTGGGCGAATGGGGAATAAAAGAGGGATTTAGTGGCATACAGGATAAGGCCAGAAAATGAAGGACTACGGAAGCCATCTGTCTTGGAGCGAAGCTAAATTATAACAGAACGACATTCAACAGCATCTATTTGTAGGAAGACACAATAAGTAATAACATGGCCCCTACTGAACGTCTCCTGACTGGGTTCTGAAATAGTATTGAATTATTCTCTGTCTTTGTCAGGGATCAGCACTGCCCTTGGACTTTGATTCACCAATTCTGCACTGATACACCGGCAGGTGTTTGTGGCTATAACAACTGGATATGGAAAGTAAAATCAAAATGCGAAACACATAGATAAAAATCGAAGTCTTAACATCTAAAGGAAAACTAAATGTTAGAAAGTTTTTCTGAAACTATTTGTTGGACAGTAGCCTTATACTGAAGCGAAAAGTGCAGGAAAAACAACAGAGACAAGAAGAGAACAGACATTTCCGAAACGCGGTGATACAAAACAATACTGAATATTAGATGACTAGGCAGAATATGATACCGAGAGAAGAACTCGACAGAGCACTGAAAGACCTAAGCCGAAGTAAGTTCCTTGGAGTAGATGACATTTCCTCATAATTGCTGATATTCTTGGGTGAGTGAGCCATAAGGAAACTGTTCTACCTGGAGTGCGAGATATGTGAGACTGGGGAAATACATTCAGACAACAAGAAGAATGTAATGGTTCCAATTCCAAAGAAAGCATATGCAGACAGATGCGAATATTACCGAGCTAGCCGGCCGGGGTGGCAGAGGGGTTCTAGGCGCTACAGTCTGGAACCGCGCGACCGCTACGGTCGCAGGTTCGAATCCTGCCTCGGGCATGGGTGTGTGTGATGTCGTTAGGTTAGTTAGGTTTAAGTAGTTCTAAGTTCTAGGGGACTGATGACCTCAGAAGTTAAGTCCCATAGTGCTCAGAGTTATTTGAACCATTTTACCGAGCTATTAGTTTAATAAGTCATGGTTGCAAAATACTGACACGAATTGTTTACAGCAGAAAGGAAAATCTGGCATAAGCCGACCTTGGGGAAGACCAGATTGCGTTGCGGGGAAATTATGGAACACGTGAGGCAGTACTAACCGTACGACTTATCGTAGAAAATAGGTTAAAGAAAGGCAATCCTACGTTTATATCATTTCCTGATTTGGAAAATGCTTTTGCTAATGGTGACTAGAATACACTATTTGAATTACTGTACGTGACAGAGGTAATACACAGGGACACCAGTCGTCAGTTATAAAAGTCGAAGGGCGTGGGTCCGTAGTATCTTTACACGACTGCTTCTGAAACTACGGACAAGCAAACAGTAAGTACCGGTGTCAGTCACTGCTCTCGAATCAGTCAACAGCGGTGCGGAATCGGAATAATGTATAACTATGCAGTGAAATTGTTACATACCAGTGAACTTCTGATTGTTTCAAGAATCGAACTCCCATGTACAAAAGAGCTTTAGACTTCTGATTACTTTCCAAATGAGTTAATGTTTTAAATATTGGACATTAAATTTACAAGCTAGAAGAGGTTTAGAAAAGCTTTAAAATCAGTTTTAAAGTTTGTTGGAACTACTCTCACTATCAAACACTGGAGTAGTATAGTATGGGTAATTTGTGCATAGTTTTATGCAGAAACCAATTTTCAATGCAATCTTGCACACAAATTTACACTTCTCTACTACTCGTTCATAGATTTAACAACTGTTAAGGAATACATCATTTACTCAGCTTAGAAACACACATTCACTTATATAACAATGTGTATAATACGTGAAATTAGCAACAGGTTGTATTCTGTTTCCATGATTTCACTCTGTCGTAAGTTACCAGTAAGCTTCAACCACCAATTCTTTAAAGAATCAACCTTTCGTGTTTATTACATCATATCTCCTAAATTGTGGGTACTTTCAGTGCTATGTGTTGCAAATAGAGTTAGTAGTAAAACAGTAATGAAATGAAACATAATGCCTGGTGCAGTAGACAGTTTCATGTTCCATGGATCATTTTGCATGATAAATGGTAACGATATGGAACGAGTCATTTTAGAGTCACATTGCATATTAATTTGTAAATATGGCTTCATGCTGACATTTGAGGGTCTTTTTTATTTCTTTTAAATAATAGAGGTGTGCGTTAGTAATCACTACTCATCACCTTTACACATTACAATTACAGTAAATCTTCTATAGAAAGAATGAGTTGTCAGGGAGAAACTATTCCAGTTTGATTTGAAATTTTCTTTACGTCACGTCGCAGTTCCTACAGCTAGGGCTGCTGATATTTTAAAAATATTGGGAATCGAATGTATCGATTTTTAAAATAATATCACTATAGGTTACCGATATAAAGAGAAAAAGTATCGATATATCGAAGAAAGTAACATCGACGTACAGGCCTAAAATCATACCGGATTCACACTGTAAATATACTACCGGTCTTAGAGCTATGTATTTAAGTACTGATTTATTGCCGGCCGCGGTGGTCTAGCGGATCTAGGCGCTCAGTCCGGAACCGCGCGACTGCTACGGTCGCAGGTTCGAATCCTGCCTCGGGCATGGATGTGCGTGATGTCCTTAGGTTAGTTTGGTTTAAGTAGTTCTAAGTTGTAGGGGACTGATGACCACAGATGTTTAGTCCCATAGTGCTCAGTGCCATTTGAACCATTTTTACTGATTTGTTATTAGATATTCTGTACATCAACAAACTAGCAGCCTGCCTATCCGCTTTAGAGCAAGAATCGAAAGGAAAACGGTGCACGTTCACGCTTGGCGATAACCACTTTGCTAACAATGGTAAATGCATGTAAGTGCCAAAATAAAACGTGTTGGATGGGTCCGTCGTTCGGTTTCGCTACATATCGACTTGTCCGGAACAATTCACGTCGACTTCCCTGTTTTTCTTATCTTTCTTTTTTTTTGTTCCTGGCAACGTCAAAACTGCGTGATGAACGTAAACGTTGCAGTTTCTGTTGGTTGCGTCAAGCGCCGATTACGTCAGCCTTTCCCTTCAAACGTCTCCGCCCACTGCAAAGACCAGTCATTCATTTGTTCATTATTTTCAGCAACTGTTTCTGAAGAATGCCGATGTGAAGAAATAGGACACTGGCTGCGTTAAAAATTGTTTGCTATTCTTCACATCAGAAATCTTGTCATTTCATTCACGTTGCCACCTGCCAGTGCAACCGCACTACTTCTTTTGTGCCACAGATACTTGCCTCTCACAGACAAAGAGGAAAAGTGGACATGTTGAAAGCTCAAAAACTAGAATGACTCCTTCACACAATGAAAGTAAAATTATGTTCTACAACAATTGCAAAAGCACAACTTCAAATGTGTACCGCAAATTGCGAAAAAAATTATATAAAATAAAAATATCGGCATTCGATATTAACATTTTGGCATAGACATATCGATATATCAGGTAGAAAGTGCAGTGCACGTACATCGATATTATTTTTAGTTATAGATGTGAAAACATATCGATATTTAATCATCTGCACTACCTGCAACTTGTCTTTGTGGGGCTGCGCATTGACTGTGTTTCCACACTCGAGGAATTCAATGAGCAGAGCGCCCCTACAGTTGAAGAAGAACGTCGTATAAAGGATATCCTATTTACGCCAGTGCCTGTATCACTTTCTTTATTTCACGATTGCAGTTTCGGCCTTAGGCCATTATCAAGTGCAGATTCTTGTGGCTTTAAGCCATGTCAACTTAAAATGAGCAGACATATTTATATGTCGTTGTCATTACTATTAAATACATTCGTGACGGTGTTACATACTGCGAGCACACATGATGTCTTTCATAAAGCTCTACATGATTGTGAATCCTAGGCAAAAAACTTAATTGAAGAAGATCGTCGTCACGGCCTTACCGGAACTTGTGTGAACAGCTTCGGATTTTTCGGCGGGGGAATGTGGGATGTTTCCACTGGTGGCTGTCGGACAGAACCATCCTGTTGTACGATAACGTCCGCCCCGAGAATGCCAATCAGACAAAGGCTACTCTTCAACGATTTGGTTGATAAAGTGATTTTCACATCGTTGGCGACCTGAAGAAAGACAAGTGTGGACGTCGGTTTCAGACACATGAGGGAATGCAGGCGAGGGTGTGGTTGTGAATCCGTCAGCGGCCGACGCCTTCTGCGAAACAAGAATTGATCGTCTCGTCTCTCACCGGGATAAACGTCTTAACGCGTGTGGTGATTAGTTTTGAATGGAACAATTCCGCAGCCCCCTTGCGGCGGGTGATCTGTTTTCATTTGATTTCCCCTCGCACGCACATCAAAAAAGATTTGCATCACCCCAGTTCCAAGAACTCCTGAAGATAAACATTGACTGTGGATATTGTATCACAGACACAGTCCGTCTGATTGTTCAGAGATGTCACCAAACCCGCCCAAAGATGTAAACAATCATGCATGACCAGTGCCTATTAGACGGAGCGGGTCCGACAGCCGATAAGTTCCAGTTATTCCACCGGGAAGGAGGTACACGGCTCGCGTTGTCTGTAGTTCAACCATGCCTAGAAGGTCGATACCGCGGTTCGAATGCGTCCGCGTTGTTACTTTGTGCCAAGAAAGGCTCTCAACAAAGAAAGTATCCAGGCGTCTCCGAGTGAACCAAAGCGATGTTGTTCGGACTTGGAGGAGACACAGAGAGACAGGAAGTGTCGATGACATGCCTTGCTCAGGCCGCCCAAGGGCTACTACAGCAGTGGATGACCGCTGCCTACGGATTATGGCTCGGAGGAACCCTGACATCAACGCCACCATGTTGAATAATGCTTTTGGTGCAGCCACATGACGCCATGCTATGACGCAACGCGAGCGCAGTAGGCTACATGATGCGCAACTTCGCTCCTGACGTCCATGACGAGGTCCATCTTTGAAACCACACCATTCAGCCCGGTACGGATGGGCCCGACAACATGACGAATTGACCGCTCAGGATTGGCATCACGTTCTCTTCAGCGATGAGTGTCGCATATGTATTCAACCAGACAATCGTCGGAGACGTGTTTGGGGGGCAACCTGGTCAGGGTGAACGCCTTAGACACACTGTGCAGCGAGTGCAGCAAGGTGGAGGTTCCCTGCTGTTTGGGGGTGGCATTATGTAGGGCCGACGTACGCCACTGGTGGTCATGGAAGGCGCCAAAACGGCTGTACGATACGTGAATGCTATCCTTACGTGAATGCTATCCTCCGACCGATAGTGCGACCATATGAGCAGCATATTGGTGAGGCATTCGTCTTCATGAACGACAATTCGTGCCCCCATCGTGCACATCTTGTGAATGACTTCCTTCAGGATAACAACATCGCTCGAATAGAGTCGCCAGTATGTTCTCCAGACATGAAACCTATCGAACATACCTGGGATAGATTGAGAAATGCTGTTTATGGACGACATGACCCACCAAACACTCTGAGGGATCTACACCGAAACGCCGTTGAGGAGTGGTACAATCTGGACCAACAGTGCCGTGATCAACTTGTGGATAGAATGCCACGGCGAAAACAGGCATGCATCATTGCAAGAGGACGTGCTACTGGGATTAGAGGTACCGGTGTGTACAGAAATCTGGATCATCACTTCTGAAGGTCTCGCTGTATGGTGGTACAACACGCAGTGTGTGGTTTTCATGAGCAATAAAAAGGGCGTAAATGATGTTTACGTTGATCTCTATTCCAATTTTCTGTACAAGTTCCGGTCTCTCGGAACAGAGGTGATACAAAACTTTTTTGATGTGTGTATATTGTATAACCCTATCCGTCCCGGATGTTCCCTCTATAAAACCTACTATTATAACAGAAGCAAAAGTCTTTTCATTGTATTTAGATCTCTCTCAGTCGCCCCTGACCTGTTCCATACTGTCCGCTTCCCACTCGCTGTCCAGTAGATTATCGCCTGATTTATTTCGACTACTGTGAGTCGACATTGTTTCCATTTCCTTCGCAACTGATAATTATCATCGCGTTTCAAGACACTTCCGTCCATCTGCTCTACAATGTCACTGGCAAACCTCAAAGTTTTAATTTTTTCTCTCTGAACTTTAGATCTGTTTTCTTTGGAAGGTCGTGTCTGACATTCGGTGGCCATCTGGAAGAACCTGTTTTACTTGCCCAGTTGGAGGTGACGATTCATGATCTAGTGGATCGACATAAATTCCTCCTGATCACAAAGCCACTGTGTGAGCTGGTTCAAGTGCTGCGTCAAGCTACGCGCCAGCTGGTGAGAGACCGGCCGTTCCTGGTGGACGCGGCGCGGCGTCTGGAGAATCCGGTTGGCCATCCTTCACGGCCCAGGGGCCGCCATGTGGCGCCGCAACAGCTGGCGCCCGGCCCGGCCCGTCACTGCACGCCTTTCACGTGGCGGGCCGCACACATGGAGAGGCAGCCGAAACCTCTGCGCTCCCTTCACTTCACCGCAGAGAGAGACTCGCTTCTTATCGTGTGCCCAGCGAACTACACAATGAGAGGAACAAGTATAGCCTTAATTTTATGTTGTTTTGATCACCGACCTCAAAGCTGGTTAGGCGATGCTCTGCATCTTTCCAGGTACCTTCTTCAGTGCGTTCCACATCATCGCCGTTCAGCCCTATACACCCATATATGAGGAAAAAGAAACTGTGCGCAATAATTTTAAGACGGCACACATCAAAGTGTCTAGAATAAGGGTAATAGAAACGATCCATAAGACTGCCATCCAGTTTCATTGACGTTCACTTGTTGCATAATCCTGTGACATATTCCGATCTCAAGGATAATGTGCTGCCACGAACAGAATGACCACCTTCAAGCCAACCAGCAAGGATTCCGAAAAGTTTGGCCATGTGTAAACCAAGTCGTGCTTCTCTCGCATGACATCCTGAAAGCCGTGGATCGGTGCAATGTTTCTTCACTTCCAAAAACAGTTTTAATAAATAACACGCAGTCATTTATTAACATAAGTAGGATCATATGCTGTAGTAAACAAAACCTATGACTGCATTGAGGATTTCTTGGTAGGGAGGATGAAGCGCGATTTCTCGGAAGAAGATATCAGCGAATTTGTGGGAAATTGGTTCAAACAACAGAACAAAGATTTGTTTGCATCAGATATAAAAATACTAGTTCATATATGGGACTGGGGCGTCTCTCCTAAAGGTCACCAGGCATATTCTCTTTGATGTTCCAGCAAGTTCGTTTTTGCAGCGTATAGCTGGAGTCAGCCCGAAGAAATACCGCTCATGGCGTTTTCATGCGATATCCAGCGTCAACGGAAAGTGTTGGTTTGTTTCCCATTACAAACAAATTCATTTTTAAAGCAGAATTCTGCCTGCCCATTCAACAGAGCGGTCTCAAATTAATCTTGTGCGATATTTGTATTATGGATATGTATCAACAGGGACAGTAAAACACGAAGAATGATCAGCAGTAGAGCTGCGACTCGCACGCCGCCCTGGGCCCTCACCGACTGCTAGGCCATGCAGCAGCGATGCTCGTTCGGTGCTGTAGTACTTGTTGTTATACGTATTTTACTGTCACTCTTGGTAAATATGGATAAAACAGGTATCGTTCGTAAGTAATTTGAGCAGCTTTATCAAATGAGCAAGCAAATTCGACTTTAAAAATGATTTTGTTTGTAACGGGAAACAAACAGACGCTTTTAATGGATGATGGGCGTAGCGTGAAACACAGGGTGATCACTGTTTGTTTCGGGTGACTTCAGCTACACCCTGCAATTATCTACCGAAACATCCGAGAAAAGGCGTCCAAGGACTCTTAGCAGTCTATTTAGCAAAGTAGACTGCTCTTGTAATTCGGAAACCTGAACAATACCTGGTCACTAATGAACACTTTAATGGGTCCTTTGTCTCATCAGCTTATGTGTAACGAGACTCACAGAACTCTCATGTTGTCGAAAAAAGGATGATTTCGATATGAGGAGGAATTGCTCGTTTCCTTTTATGTCACTTTCCGAAGAATTTTATTGATTGATGTTGGAAAAGATCTTTGTTTGACACCAACACATGTAGACAGCACCTGAGTTACGGGGAGATGATTGTTTCTAGACCCCTTGTGTATCCATTAAATAACTTTTACTTGTTACAAATACACTTATATTATGTGTTTCTGTGGCTTAGTTATTGTTAGTCTATCGTTCAGCTTATATTGTTTCTCTGATATATGGAATTGCGAAATAGATTGATTAAACAATGGGTATTAGAGGGTGTTGCAGGCCACTACTTTTATTTTAGTTTAATGTTCCAGCGAAGGGCTGCTAACAAAATTAAGCACGGGGAAAGTACGTCCTTTTGTTCCGCATGGGGTTATAGTGTTTCACACGAGATTAGGTACATAAGAAATTGTGCAGAAACAAGAAAAGAGTTTCATGCGGTCGGAAACGTTACCCTGTATACATTTTTGTTAAACAATAATGAAAGAATTCAATTGAAATTCATAGTGTCGAACTTAGATTCAGATGGGCCTCGACGATTAACTATCTCTTCAGTAGTTAGAACTGTGTGTACAGTTGCGTGCATTTGTGTAATATACTCGTACAATACCAAGAAGTGTTGAGGTATTCCTACTAATCATGAACTTTAAAGGCAATTTAGGGAGCACAATCGACTATCTCCTAGTTCGGCAGCCACAGTGAAAGTTGTAATTCAATCTGTCAGGTGGAAAGCATTCTCTCCAGCGTGCATTCTTTCTCTGATCCTTTCTTTGGCAGTTAAACACACTGAGCATATGAATTAGGGGCGCTTACCAAGTAACATTTACTACACTTTCTCCCGTAATAGCAGAAGCGACGGGACACCGAAAGCGTTAGGCAGCCATCTGCGGAATGGTCAACCGTCGCCCACAGCGCACGGACGCACTGATATTGGCCGCAGCTGGGTTCAATGCGCGAAAATCTTGCTCCTTGATGTCTTCGCGTGGGAATTAACCGAATCACGAATGGGACGGAACGGAAATCGATAGACGTTATGTACATGTACAGATAAACAAATGATTAAAATTCCAGAAAAATTGGATGATTTACTCAAGGTAAAGATCTTAACAAATTGAGCAAGTTAATAACGTGTTGGTCCGCTTCTAGTCCTTATGTAAGCAGTTATTCGGCTCGGCTTGGCACCGATTGTGGATCTGAAAAGTAGATGAGGCAACATGTATGTATGAGCGACTTGTATCTCTACAGTGTCCGAAATTTTTTAGGTGTTGAGATATTTTCGTGTGTCGATAGCGTACACTGAAATATTTCAGCTTGTGAATTCAGGATAATACCCGTTGGGCGAACTAGTCTGAGTTGCTAAACTTGAGTGCGATAGTTTGTGAGTGATCTGAACTTGTGATTTTAACCAGTCACGTATGTGGAACTTTAATTTAAAACTTGTGCTGAATAAACTTCGATTTATTTCTGAGCTTCTTATCGGGGCTTTACGTGACAGTTCGTGTAAGGTAATGTTCTGGTTTGATTTAAGATCTCGCACAGTTGCACTTTCTGCACATATTTTTAAAATTTTTCAGTGTGAATGCGAGAAATGCGTTTGAACCCCATGCATTAGCGTAGCAAGATTATAACATTCAAGGACGCTTTCTAAAATCCAGGAATTTATAATTAAATAAAATTAAAATAAAATATACTACTACCTAACTTCTCAAATATTTTGCGTGGTGGGAGACTGTAAGTGTTTTGTTTAACTATATCAGTATCCTGAGTGAAGCACAAAACTGTTTTATGTGTAAATATGATCTGTAGGTATCTTAAAACTCGATGGATTACAAAATATTTTTCAAGTCTAAACACTGATAAATGATTTCACACTGTATTTCTATACGTTTAAATATGTAAGTTACCGTCTTTTATTCCTCCGCTCCAAGCCACAGCTCGACTAACCTAGGCTTGTGGGATTTCTTTGAAATTACGAAATGAATCCTCAACGTATCGTCTGCAGAAAAATTGTCGAACTCCTTTAATACGATTTAGAAGAGATTCAATTCCATTTTACAAATAAAACTGACTCACTGTCTGTCTGTGAAGCTGACCAAACATTCCTGCCACGACGGCTTCACTTATTACACTGCTGAAGGCCACTTTTGCTAATCATTTGAAAATGAAACATGACTGAAAATATCTAAATAACGTGCACGACTTGCAGTAATACTTTACTTTTGTATATTTTCAACTTGATTACACTTGCAAGAATCAGTAACAAACCATACCAACAGCAATCTCAAAAGTTATGAATGTGTTTTGCAAATAAAAGCCGCCTTTTCTTGCTGCACAATATTTTATTTCTCCCAGATATCTTTTGTCTTTTTTTACTTTAAGACATCTTTAGTGGAGAATAGAAAAACACAGATTTGTTTTGATATGTGTTATTTGTAGATTGAAAAACAGTTCACACATCGTTTTTTAAGTTAATAAGTGGTTACTTACAGTTCTTCGCATTTATCGTTGCCATATGCGTTTCCTCTCATCTGGCCACATGCTGTCGGTCGCACTGTAACTTCATTTATGAAACGTAAGTATATTTTCATCTTCCCAACTTTTTTCAGAATTTTCATATTGTTTGCCCTTATTGTCGTGGCGCGCTGTTAGTCTTCTGTAACTAGTTGCAGCTATTTGATTGAAAACTGTGATAGAAGACATAACTACTTTGAGTTCACTATATGTCTTATCCTTTTTGGTTTGTTCACACACACACACACACACACACACACACACACACACACACACACACACACACGTACACACAAATAAAGAAAAGATGTTATGTGGACATGTGTCCGGAAACGCTTAATTTCCATGTTAGAGCTCATTTTTGTTTCGTCAGTATGTTCTTCCACCTTCGCTCAATGGAGCACGTTATCATGATTTCATACGGGATACTCTACCTGTGCTGCTAGAACATGTGCCTTTACAAGTACGACACAACATGTGGTTCATGCACGATGGAGCTCCTGCGCATTTCAGTCGAAGTGTTCGTACGCTTCTCAACAACAGATTCGGTGACCGATGGATTGGTAGAGGCGGACCAATTCCATGGCCTCCACGCTCTCCTGACCTCATCCCTCTTGATTTTCATTTATGGGGGCATTTGAAAGCTCTTGTCTGCGCAACGCCGGTACCAAATGTAGAGACTCTTCGTTCTCGTATTGTGGACGGCTGTGATACAATACGCCATTCTCCAGGGCTGCATCAGTGCATCAGCGGTTCCATGCGACGTAGGGTGGATGCACGTATCCTCGCTAACGGAGGACATTTTGAGCATTTCCTGTAACAAAGTGTTTGAAGTCACGCTGGTACGTTCTGTTGATGTGTGTTTCCATTCCATGATTAATGTGATTTGAAGAGAAGTAACAAAATGAGCTCTAACATGGAAAGTAAGCGTTTCCGGACAGAAGTCAACATAACATATTTTCTTTCTTTGTGTGTGAGGAATGTTTCCTGAAAGTTTGGCCGTACCTTTTTGTAAGGAACTGTACAAACATACGGAGACAATCACAGAAAAGATTAGAAAACGCAGACTACAATTCTATGGACACCTATACAGAATGCCATCACACAGGCTGACCAAACAGATCTTTGACTGGGTAACCACTAGAAACAACAAATGGGTGGCAGAGGTAGAAAACGACCTGAACCAGCTCAACATAACAGCAGACACAATAAACGACAGGCTAAAGTTCAGAAACATCATTAATAAAAGTAAACTACATGAGATACAATGCGACAAACGAACAGGCATAAAATGGACCGAAGAACGCAAGCAAGATCACAGCCAGTAGATGAAAGAAATATGGGCAACCAAAAAGGCAATCAAGATGAAGCCGAAGACACAAAGCCGACAAGAAGCATGGACAGAGGACCGGAAACAGAAACACAGCGAGTGAATGAGGGAAGTTTGGGCAGCAAGGAAGGCAGCAAAAGGAACTGGCCATGTAGTTTAGTCCAAATGCGCTCTTTAAGGGCAAAACACCAATAATAATAATAATAATAATATATAGTGTGTATGCGTGTGCATGAGTGCATGTGTGTGTGTGTGTGTGTGTGTGTGTGTGTGTGTGTGTGTGTGTGTTGGTAGTTATTCAGTACAAGTTGTATAATGTTGAAAATGAATATAATAGCTGCCAGAGAGTGAGTGAAAGCTTTGGTGGTCATCTAATTTGAGTTTCGGTTTAAATGTTTTGTGGAAGGAGTCATGGGCAACTGAGTGGAGAGGAGTTAGGTGGAGTTCTTATGATAACAATCCTCTGTTGGAGTGCTACTCTATTACTTTACCTATTAGTGTAAACAATGAGTTGTTTGGCATGTGCACTTGATCATTCAACAGGGTTTCCTTTTCTGCTTTTGTTTTCTGCCTGTGGCAATTTTCTTGCAGATAAATCAGAATAACAAGGAAACTATAAAGGAAAGCAAAAGCTGGTGTACAAAGACACGCAAACACCAACTCACACATAAAATCCCCAGCCTTTTCGAAGCACACACAACAGAGAATTCCATCCAAAAATACATCCCAAAACTGACAAAAATCGAGACATATATCAGAAAGCAGATATAGTCCAGTCAGTGTGACACGTGTTATGGCAGGTACATAGGACAAACAGGCAAAACGTTCTATGTCAGATACAAAGAACACATGAGACCATGGAAGTTTGGGAGAAACCAGTCCACGTTTGCAGAACACTCAAGCGGACATAATCACAAACCAGCCAGTAGAGAGGAAGATATCAAACTAATAGGTATCAACATTAAAGAACACGTCCTAACCTTGCAAGAAAATTACCACACACAGAAAACAAAACAGAAAAGAAAATCCTGTTGAACGATCAAGTACACATGGCAAACAACTTTTTACTGACACCAATAGCTAAAATAATAGCGTAACATTCCAACAGCGCATTATTATCATAGTAATAATAATGCCATGCAACCCCTTTCCACTCACTTGTCCATGAACCCCTCCACAAAACACTTAAACCAATACTCGTATCAGTTGAACACCAAAATTTTCAACCACGCTCTGACATCCATTACATTCGTATTCAGTATTCTACAAATCGCACTGAATAACCACCAACACACCAACCCACTCGTCCTCAGACAGACTCTCTACCTCTACTACAGACAATACTTACCCATACGTATATACATTACTTACTCCCCCCCACTCACACACATATAGATATAAACATAAATCAATAAAATGTACTCTGTGAGGTTGTCAACATGTACGTAAACAAACCAAACAGGATAAGAGATATAGTGAACTCGAAGTATTTACGTCTTTAAATCACTGTTTAAGATCAAATATCTACGGATGTGACAGAAGACTAAAAGTGCGCCGCGACAATAAGAGAAAAAAAATACGAAAACGCCGAAGAAAAAAGTTCGGAACATGAAAACGTGCTTACGTTTCATAAATGAAGTTTTAGTGCAACCTCCAGCATGTGACCAGATGAGAGGAAAAGTAGATTACAACCAAAACCGCGTAGAACTGTAAGTAATCAGTTATTAACTTAAAATCGACACGTGAAATGTTTTAAATCTACAAATAACACATATAAAATCAAGTCTGTACCATTCTATATCCCATTGAAGATGCCGTAAAGTAAAAAAGGCGAAAAGCGTCTGAGAGATATCAAATAGAGTCGGCCATCTGAATGTGTGGAATCAGGAAGCCATTTCTACCAGGACTGTATCGAGGCCGATGCTCTGCATGGGGCCGGCCGCAGTGGCCGAGCGGTTCTAGGCGCTTCAGTCTGGAACCGCGTGACCGCCACGGTCGCAGGTTCGAATCCTGCCTCGGGCATGGATGTGTGTGATGTCCTAAGGTTAGTTAGGTTTAAGTAGTTCTAAGTTCTAGGGGACTGATGACCTCAGAAGTTAAGTCCCATAGTGCTCAGAGCCATATGAACCATTTGAGCTCCGCATGGGCTTCACTCGTATCCTTTTGCTGAGACATGTAGATGTCGGCTACCGTTTGTTAGTACATAGTGGCTCCGGACACCGGCTCCCCGTGGAGTCCGGTTAATTTAATTTTGGTCGACTGATGGTCGTTGCAATCCAAACCGTTCACCTCCAACAAAAAGAAAAGAAATTGCTACTTTGATTGTTGCTTTTTATTCTTATATAAACCAAAAACTCATTATTTCCAAAACGTCTTAAACACAGTAATCCTCGGATGAATTTAAGTCATAGCAGTTTCGCAGTTGGTAAAAAATACACATCTAGTTGTAGATGTGGAGACGTGGAGGACATAGAAACCACGCAGTTCGCGTCTGCGCTCTCAGAGGTAAAATTATTTTGAGTCTCCACTGCTTGGCATTCCAACACATGTCATCCACAACAATCAGCCGCATAAAATGTGGGCTCTGTGGATTTTATGACTCTGCACTTGCTTTATTTTACTGTTAGGCGCATAAATTTTTATCTATGACTGCCGCTCCTGTTATCTCTGACGCACGTGCGTTTTCTCTACAGTGTTTAAATTCTGCAAGCGACTCACCTGTGAGGTTATCAGCCGAAGCATCGGAACAAGAAATAATACTATCTCGGACGCACGACTGAATGATGAATCACATTATGTCAATCAAATTGTCTTTGTGTGCCCACTGAGGAGAAATAAGGCAGACAACCTCCAACAACAGTTGTTCAGAATGGATGTCGAAATCTAGTTGAAGGTCACCACCCTTTCACCAAAGGAAGATTTAAGACTATTCGGATTAGTCTCAACGACGTGGCTGTCTCACCGGAAGCGCTAACTTGATAATAGACCCTCTATGGAACACGGTTTACAGAAATTCTTACAGGCCCTATAGTGCTTTCGTTAAGACCAGAACTCAAGGCTACTGAATATCGAACATTGAGAGGTGCCTGTATACTAGGCAGACATTCACATGTCGTTTGTTGAACAGCAGACGACAGTTCGCTGGTCTACTGCACAGTCCTCTGCTTGCACAGTCTGACTGGCGCAACATGGATAAATGCCTCTGCAAAACTCGTAACGTGTCTGGTGGTTAGCGAATGGTTTGCTCATGGAACGTGACGTGACTGGACTACTGCCATCGCAGCGGAGAGAGTTGAACGGAAAACACCAGTGCTTAGTAGTGAGAGCCAGACCGCGTCTTGAGGTAAGCTCCACATGGAACTTTACAAATAATCCACATGCATCTAGTTCAAATAAGGCGGTACTTAGAAATTGCAAATTAATGCGTTTCAACTTAAGCCATAGTGGGCTCGCTTTACTGGACTTCGATTTCAATTTATTTTGTTTTCTTTCAGAACTGACGGAACTTCATGGCATGTGGGTCCCTTTGTATTCATTTCGATAATGCGTGATCATGCCTGCTAATATGAGTTGCTTAGTGCTACGCTTACCGTGATTGTTTGCTCATTAATGTTCTTCAACATGAGAAATTTACTTGGCACCATTCGAAATTATCTGCTTGAGCCCTTAGCTAAAAGTGAACGTCAACTTAGTCTGTTTACTATATTTAACAGCTACTGATTACTCCTTTTTGTAACTTCGTCATACCTATATGAAGTGACATACCTATAGCTCTTAAAAGGGGGCTGCCATCGCTGCACTTTAGGAAGGTAAACTAGATTTTGCCGATAACTTCGTTCACACCATAAAAAGACACGGTTGTTTACCACCAATAAAATCAATCAGTTGGAAATTAAAATCCCATAAGTACATTAGAATCCAGGTAAGGCTGCAAGCAAGCACTGATTAATCTAGGCACCTTCAAATAAAAATGTGTAATGTATGTAATAATGTCTTATGGATGACAAAGGAAACAAATATAAAATTGTTAAGTATTTATACACTCCTGGAAATTGAAATAAGAACACCGTGAATTCATTGTCCCAGGAAGGGGAAACTTTATTGACACATTCCTGGGGTCAGATACATCACATGATCACACTGACAGAACCACAGGCACATAGACACAGGCGACAGAGCATGCACAATGTCGGCACTAGTACAGTGTATATCCACCTTTCGCAGCAATGCAGGCTTCTATTCTCCCATGGAGACGATCGTAGAGATGCTGGATGTAGTCCTGTGGAACGGCTTGCCATGCCATTTCCACCTGGCGCCTCAGTTGGACCAGCGTTCGTGCTGGACGTGCAGACCGCGTGAGACGACGCTTCATCCAGTCCCAAACATGCTCAATGGAGGACAGATCCGGAGATCTAGCTGGCCAGGGTAGTTGACGTACACCTTCTAGAGCACGTTGGGTGGCACGGGATACATGCGGACGTGCATTGTCCTGTTGGAACAGCAAGTTCCCTTGCCGGTCTAGGAATGGTAGAACGATGGGTTCGATGACGGTTTGGATGTACCGTGCACTATTCAGTGTCCTCTCGACGATCACCAGTGGTGTACGGCCAGTGTAGGAGATCGCTCCCCACACCATGATGCCGGGTGTTGGCCCTGTGTGCCTCGGTCGTATGCAGTCCTGATTGTGGCGCTCACCTGCACGGCGTCAAACACGCATACGACCATCATTGGCACCAAGGCAGAAGCGACTCTCATCGCTGAAGACGACACGTCTCCATTCGTCCCTCCATTCACGCCTGTCGCGACACCACTGGAGGCGGGCTGCACGATGTTGGGGCGTGAGCGGAAGGCGGCCTAACGGTATGCAGGACCGTAGCCCAGCTTCATGGAGACGGTTGCGAATGGTCCTCGCCGATACCCCAGGAGCAACAGTGTCCCTAATTTGCTGGGAAGTGGCGGTGCGGTTCCCTACGGCACTGCGTAGGATCCTACGGTCTTGGCGTGCATCCGTGCGTCGCTGCGGTCCGGTCCCAGGTCGACGGGCACGTGCACCTTCCGCCGACCACTGGCGACAACATCGATGTACTGTGGAGACCTCACGCCCCACGTGTTGAGCAATTCGGCGGTACGTCCACCCGGCCTCCCGCATGCCCAATATACGCCCTCGCTCAAAGTCCGTCAACTGCACATACGGTTCACGTCCACGCTGTCGCGACATGCTACCAGTGTTAAAGACTGCGGTGGAGCTCCGTATGCCACGGCAAACTGGCTGACACTGACGGCGGCGGTGCACAAATGCTGCGCAGCTAGCGCCATTCAACGGCCAACACCGCGGTTCCTGGTGTGTCCGCTGTGCCATGCGTGTGATCATTGCTTGTACAGCCCTCTCGCAGTGTCCGGAGCAAGTATGGTGGGTCTGACACACCGGTGTCAATGTGCTCTTTTTTCCATTTCCAGGAGTGTATATTATTAAATAATGCAATTACTTGTATTATATAATAAAATATTATAATATTATTACAGTATTCTTTGTTTATATTTAAGTTGGTGACACTTTGGCATTTGGCTGTAACTTTAGGTCATAAGTTACTATAATTTCATAAATAACAAAAATAGCTTTAGTTAATGTATTATATTTAGCCTTTTACGTCTTATTGCCAACTTATTTATTGTTTCCTCAGAATCTAGTTGCACTGCCAGATCACGATGAACACTAATTAGAGCAAGACCAGTAAGTCTGTCATCTCTCATTTTATTTATAACGAAGTTTTTAGCCTCTTTAGAGTGGAGAAACATCTTTCTGGAGTAGCAGTAGACACTGAGAGTGTGGTTAAAATGATGAGAACCTTTTTATCAAAGGGAAAAACTGTTCATTGCACTGATCATTAGCTTATATTGCAGGGGCAGATGTTTGACCTACCGTTTTCCAGTGATTGTGGCATATGTCATATTCACTCAGAAATACTGTGCCTGCATTTGCACCCAAAATATTTGTGCTATCTTTTTAAAACTTTCTTTTGTCGTGGAGTCATTATTGGTTTTCTCAGACAAAAGCATCTGAATTCCTTCGATCGTTTCTTCATATTATTTAAAACGAGTATCGAGTTCCGTAATCACATGTTCAATAAAAGGGAAAAATACGTTTCGGCGGTAATATATTTCCTCATTTTCTCCTGGTACGTTGCTGTGCAGGGTTTGCCTTCCAGTTGTTCTTGGAACGACTGTCTTTGTGCTCGTGTTTTTGCCTGCTCGGAAAGGATTGAGAATTGACTTTCATTCCGAATGTTTTGCAAAGTAGTTTATTTGTTTTCGCATAGCTGCAAGTGTTGGTTACGTCCACATTGAACTTCTGCATTGCTTTTTTTTAGGTTCGCTGTATATGAGAAACTTGAGTCAGTACAACTAGCGACACAATAAACTGGTTATTTTCTAAGGTGGTCTGCAGTTGGTATACTTGAGTGGCATCGCTATTAGCAGCATCCTGAAGTGTCTCATGTGTTGCGCGTAATGGAGATTGTCGAAAAATTTTATTACATTTTTTGTAGTTCCAATACAGTTGCGTGTCATAGGTATATCGCATGAATGCGCTAGAACTAAATTAAGAACGTGCGTCACACAGTGTCCGAATTGCGCCCTTGGGTATCGTTCTGCAATTGTTGTTGCCTTGTAACCGGCCGCTCATCACTGCAGCGGCATCAGAGCTTTGCCCAATAAATTTATACATATCCAAGTTATAAGATATGAGAACCGCTATGATCGTTGTTGCCAGTGCTTGAGTTGAAACATCTTCTACATAGATAAATTCAAGAAACCCGTCCCTGGTGATCGAATCACAAAAGAGGTTTTTGACTTGTCCGTTCCATGGTTTTTTCAAATGTGACTAATCAAACACACGCACGCGAATTTTAAGCCCGGTTGATTCACGATGCCCGAAACTTTCACCGTTAATTGTTGACAGTCCTGGCGCGCATAGCAATGGGAGGAGGGGGGGGGGGGGGGGAAGAGGTGCCAGAGAAGTGGGAGAACGGAATCCCCAATTCAGAGTACTATAGTTTGTTGCATCACAACACGGTTTATTGCTGTCTCAACCAACTGTGGTGCGTGACTACTTACTTGTGGGCCGGGGTTTCACAAAGCGGGTATTCGGGAAATATTTGCGTTTTCTGCGTAGGATAAAGGGGGCGGGGGTCCGGACCCCTGAACCTCTCTCCCTCTTGACAAAATAAACGATATAAATGGGACTGATAATTTATTCACACAGTTTAGCCACGAAATACTCATTAGCGAAACTTGCTAAGCGCTAACGTCCGTTATATCATAATGTTTCTTGCTTTAATAATATTCACGTGATCCACTTTTCATGAGTAGTTTAGCAAATTAATGCCTTTCACTATACAGAGGCTGCATAGAGAGGCTGTCGTGCAGAGTTAAGATGCAGTTGAAACCGTTGCGCAGTATGTTGGAGCATAACAAAATGAGTTACAATTCATCTCAGTTCAAGCTGGTATGGGTCTTACCCGATTCATGAGGATTTGCTTATGATAACTGGAGAAGCTCCCATAAAATAAATGAGGAACTAGTATTTGGTTTTGCGACAACTTCCACATGCTTATGGTTACTTACGTTCACTAAATCTACTAATAGCCCTACCAGAATGTAGCTAAAAAGACAAACGCTCGTAACTTTTATCGTGTATAGCCAAGCAACTTGCTGGTCTTAACAGCTATTTAAATGTTATTATCTAACTGCAGGTGAAGGTAGAATATTTTATTGTTCTTAAAAAGATTAATCTTTATTTTTTATGTTGCTCCAGGAGAAAGAATTTGCATTTGGTGATGAATTTACGGTCAGAAAACCGAAGGCCATATAATTAAATTAAAAAAAAAAGTGTGCCAGCAGCTAACACATACATCAAAAAAAGTTTCACATCACCTCGGTTCCGAGAGTTCCGGAACCCGTACAGAAAATTGGAATAGAGATCAACATAAACATCATTTTCGCCCTTTTTATTGCTCATGAAAACCACACATTGCATATTGTACCACTATACAGCGAGACCTTCAGAGGTGGTGGTCCAGATTGCTGTACACACCGTTACCTCTAATACACAGTATCACGTCCTCTTGCACTGATGCATGCCCGTATTCGTCGTGGCATACTATTCACAATCTCATCATGGCACTGTTGGCACATATTTGCCCATTCCACAACGGCGATTCGGCGTAGATCCGTCAGAGTCGTTGGTGGATCATGTCGTCCATAAACAGCCTTTCTCAATCTATCCCATGCATGTTCGATAGCGTTCATGTCTGGACAACATGCCCGCCTCTCTAGTCGCACGATGTCGTTATCCTGAAGGAAGTCAGTCACAAGATGTGCACGATTGGGGCGCGAATTGTCGTCTATGAAGACGAATGCCTCACCAATATTCTGCTGATATGGTTGCATTATCGGTCGGAGGATGGTATTCACGTATCGTACAGCCGTTACGGAGCCTTCCATGACCACCAGCGGCGTACGTCGATCCCACATAATGCCACCCTAAAACAGCAGGGAACCTCCACCTTGCTGTACTCGCTGCACAGTGTGTCTAAGGCGTTCAGCCTGACCAGGTTGCCCCCCCAAACACGTCTCCGACGATTGTCTGGTTGAATACATATGCGACACTCATCGGTGAAGAGAACTTGGTGCCAATCCTGAGCAGTCCATACGGCATGTTGTTGGGCCTATCTGTACCGCGCTGCATGGTGTCGTTGTTGCAAAGATGGACCTCGCCATGGACGTCGGGAGTGAAGTTGCGCATCATGCAGCCTATTGCGCACAGTTTGAGTCGTAACACGATGTCCTGTGGCTGCACGAAAAGCATTATTCAATATGGTGGCGTTGCTGTCAGGGTTCCTCCGAACCATAATCCGTAGGTAGCGGCCATCCACTGCTGTAGTAGCCCTTGGGCGGCCTGAGCGAGGCATGTCATCGAAAGTTCCCGTCTCTCTGTATCTCCTCCATGTCTGAACAACATCACTTTGGTTCACTCCGAGACGCCTGGCCATTTCTCTTGTTGGGAGCCCTTCCTGGCACAAAGTGAGAATGCGGACGCGATCGAACCGCGGTATTGACCGTCTAGGCATGGTTGAACTACAGGCAATACGAGTCATGTACCTCCTTCCTGTTGGAATGACTGGAACTGATCGGATGTCGGCGCTGCTCATGCATGGTTGTTTACATCTTGGGCGGGTTTAGTAACATATCTGAACAGTCGAAGGGACTGTATCTGTGATACAATATCCACAGTCAACGTCTATCTTCAGGAGTTCTGGAAACCGGGGTGATGCAAAACTTTTTTTGATGTGTGTATTTTCTTGATCTTCCTCATCTTGAGCCACTCCAGGGTTAGGCCTAGGGCTATTTCGATTCCACCATGTTTTCCTCGGTCTTACAATACGGTTTACAGTAATCGAGTCCTATCATGAGTACGTAGGCTCCCGCAACTGGTATCACGATGATTAAAATTCTTCTGGATGTTCGACAGCGTCATTGTATAAAAGACTTCAAGTATTAAAAACTATAAAAAAGTGACGTTTCGAGTGAATTACAACGCCCTTCCTCATGTCAAAACATGTTTGGGAGGAGCAAAGGTGCCTCTGTTTACTGCAGACTGGTTACTGAAAAACTTTATTGCTCCTAAAATATAACCTTGTTTACCTTTCTTATAATATTATGATAAACAATGGCATGAAGAAAAGGAAGGGGAATAAAGAAGCTATTCGTGGCCTATCCGGAATGTCAGTGATTGGCAACAGTCTGAAGATCAATGCTTGGCTTTTGGTGGCCACGTTTTCCTTCTGGTGTGCGCAGAAACGCACTCGCAATTGCTTTATAGCATTTTGTATAGGCTGTCGCGCCCATGTCCAATGTTGTCAGGCTGCGTAGTAATTTCAGTAGCCTCTTGTATTTTGCGTTAGCGTGTTCCCGACTCTTTCGACAGTACGTGGCCTTCCTGGAAAATGATAAGCTGTTCGCTCTCACGGTGGTGCTCAGCTATCGCTGATCACACATAACGTTCATGTTCTGCTCCTCGTGTGCCGACAGGCTCAAAATGGTTCAAATGGCTCTAAGCACTATGGGACTTAACATCTGAGGTCATCAGTCCCCTAGACTTAGAACTACTTAAACCTAACTAACCTAAGGACATCACACGCATCCATGTCCGAGGCAGGATTCGAACTTGCGACCGTAGCAGCAGCGCGGTTTCGGACTGAAGTGCCTAGAATCGCTCGGCCACAGCTGCCGGCCTGCCGACTGGCCTCCCTGTCTCGGCTGTGTAGACAATCGCGCACGTAGCTGATACACTCCTGCAGTATGAAGGACGTTCACTGCATGCCTGGTGGAACATATCATGTCGCAGATCCTGTGGCTGCTGCGGGAAATCGGTTTGAAACCTCGTCAGTGGAGGATGCTGTCTAGCCATTCACTGAAGCCCTTCACATACGGTAAATGCACTAGCGGAAGCTGCTCTTCTTGCCTTCTTCTGTTGTTGTATTCCGGCTGACCAGGTTTACCTTTCTTATAATATTATCATAAACAATGGCATGAAACGTGTGGGTTAGCGCCATCAATTCTTCTTCGATGTTGTTAGTGTCACTTATCGGGCAGGCACGGGCAGTCAGCGTGTGCCGCTGAGTAATGGTGGCTGTCTGCGTGCAGGTACTCACTTGTGTGGTTTGACTTCCGGTACACTTTGTGTTCCATTATGCTGTCGACAGTTATATATACTTCTATGTCCAAAACTGGTAACGCGCCGTTGTTTTCCATTCAATGGGTGAGCTACAAGTTCTTGTTCAGGCTGTTCAAATGCTGAAGGAAGTTTCCCAACTCCGCTTATCCGTGTGGCTAGATAACGAATGTGTCGTTTACATACCGTAGCCAGCAACGGGGACGTAACAGTGCAGAAGCTACGGCCGTTTACTCAGAAGTTTCCAGAAGATATCCGCGGCGACTAGAGAGAGGGGTAGCCCATTGCTACTCCTTCAAAATGTTCTTAATGTTTTCCCCGCCAGGCGAAGTACGTTAATGACAGCCATAAGCGCGTAGTATCACAAACACCAAGTGGGATCTGACCCTGTAGAACGCAAATGTTCTCCGCTGCAGGTATAATGGCGAAGAGAGACTTGATATCAAAACCAACTTCCACCATTCGGGATGCCGGCTAACCCAGTCCAACGAGTTTGCATGGACGCGAAATCCTAAACAATCTGTTGTAGGTGAGCTGTCAGTGCATTTCCGCGCACACCAGGAGGAAAACGTACCGTACCTACTAAAAGCCAAGCGCTGATTTACAGACTGTCGCGAATCGCTGACAGCCGATTAGTCCACTAATAGCTACCTTCTCCCTTCCGTCTTGACTAGCCTTTTATACCCAAGGGCCAAGTTTCACAAATAAGACGTACCAACACCCATCGTCTGCAGCAAATAGACACCTTTCCTCCTTCCAAACCAGTCTTGCCCTGAATAAAACATCGCTTTTATAGTTTATAATTAAAGTATTTTATACATTGACGCTGTACAACACCCAGAAGAATTTTAATCATCATAACATACGCCACAGAAGCCTATGTAGTTATATAAGTGACCTATATGGGAAAGAAATCTATCATCACATACGAAAGCTGAAACGCTTCAGGCTGTAATCTCAGTGACTGGAACAGAGTCGCCTTCAGTGATGAGTACCTCTTTGAACTGAACCCCGTTGACCAGGGGAGATGTGTCTGGTGAAGCCCTGGACTACCAGGAGTGACAGTGCGGACCCCTTTGTTCTCATCCGCGGCACCCTTACAGCACAGCGGTAGTTCGACGATATCCTATGTCCCATTTTGTTGCCTTTCATGGCAAGCCATCCTGCGCCTACAGTTCAGCAAGATAGTGCAGACCTGGACACGGCGAGAATCTCTACTGCTTGTCTTTGTGCTTGCCAGCCCGTACCTTGGCCTGAAGGTTCGGCAGATCTCTCCCCAAGAATTATGGGCAGAGCCCCCTAACCGTCTCGGGATTTTAAAGATCTAACGCGCAAGTTGGACAGAATTTGGCACGATACACCTCAAGAGGACATCCATCAACTCTATCAATCAGTGCCAAACCGAATAACTGCTTACATAAGGGCCAGAGGGCGGACCAACGTTTCAGAAAAAAAAATATCTGAATGGTGCGAAAAGTAGCAGTTGACCCTACATAACGAAAAGTGTGAAGTCGTCCACATGAGTGCTAAAAGGAACTCGTTAAACTTCGGTTACACGATAAATCAGTCTAATCTAAAAGCTGTAAATTCAACGAAATACCTAGGTATTACAATTACGAACAACTTAAAATGCAAAGAACACATAGAAAATGTTGTGGGGAAGGCTAACCAAAGGCTGCGTTTTATTGGCAGGACACTTAGAAAATGTAACAGACCTACTAAGGAGACTGCCTACACTACACTTGTCCATTCTCTTTTAGAATACTGCTGCGCGTTGTGGGATTCTTACCAGATAGGACTGACGGAGTACATCGAAAAAGTTCAAAGAAAGGCAGCACGTTTTGTATTATCGTGAAATATGGGAGAGAGTGTCACAGAAATGATACAGGATTTGGACTGGAAATCATTAAAAGAAAGGCGTTTTTCGTTGCGACGGAATCTTCTCACGAAATTCCAATCACCAACTTTCTCCTCCGAATGCGAAAATATTTTGTTGACACCTATCTACATAGGGCGGAACGATCACCACGATAAAATAAGGGAAATCAAATGGTTCAAATGGCTCTGAGCACTATGGGACTCAACTGCTGAGGTCATTAGTCCCCTAGAACTTAGAACTAGTTAAACCTAACTAACCTAAGGACATCACAAACATCCATGCCCGAGGCAGGATTCGAACCTGCGACCGTAGCGGTCTTGCGGTTCCAGACTGCAGCGCCTTTAACCGCACGGCCACTTCGGCCGGCTAAGGGAAATCAGAGCTCGTACGGAAAGATATAGGTGTTCATTCTTTCCACGAGCTATACGAGATTGGAAAAATAGTGAATTGTGAAGGTGGTTCAATGAACCCTCTGCCAGGCACTTAAATGTGATTTGGAGAGTATCAATGTAGATGTAGATGTAGAACGAGTTATTGACTTCCTTAATTTGTGAAGCTCTTCCTCATGAAAAAATAATTCAACTTTTCTGAAAATGTAGTGAGATACTGGCAGCCACATGCTGGTACCATGAAAGGCATTACAGAGCCATGGGGATTATACACTCCAGGGATTTCGACAGGAAGGAGGAGGGCGTGCAATCCCGGTACTGAAGATGATGTGTACTAGTCTGCCACCATGGAGTGATAGCGACAGCGGACGACTGCAACCGACAAGTGCCAGTTTCGCTCGGATAATCAAAGCATGTGACGTCAAGCCACTACGCCGTATCACGGGTAAACGGAATTTTGCTGCAGTCAGCAGCGAGCCAGGTTGTGAACCGGTCACTCAAAGAAGCTACGATCCCTCTTGAAAATGTGCTCCGCAGGTGGGGACGAAACATTACTTTTTTTTTTTTTTGAAGAAATCCGTTCGACGACGGCAAAACAGCCCAGTATATTATATTAATTGTTGCATTTCCGACCGTGAACGTTAACCTTTCCATCGATCTATTGTACGTTGTGGTAGCTTTAGTGAAGATGGTGTCCTTGGAAGTTTTAATGACCGTGACGTAGTTACTTGTACTTTTAATGTTTTTAAGTGTTTAATAGAGACACTGGTACACTTTTATTTTAATACTGCTATCCTCTAAATGCAGAAAAGTGTATGTTATGTGGATGAGTAGGAAAACAGACCCGTAATCTTCGGATGCAGCATTAGTGGTGTACTGTTTGACACAGTCGCATTGTTTAAATATTTGAGTGTAACTTTGCAAAGAGATATGAAATGGTATGGGCATGTGCCATTGTGGTAGGTAACGCGAATGGTCGACTTCGCTTTATTGGGAGAATTTTAGAGAAGTGTGGTTTACCTGTGAAGGAGACCGAAAGTAGGCCACTAGTTTGACCCATTGTTGAACACTGTTAGAGGGTTTGCGATTCGTACCAGGTCGGATTAAAAGGAAGACATCCAAGCAATTAAGAGGCGGGCTGCTAGATTTTTGGTTGGTGGGTTCGAACAACATGCAAGTGTTACAGAGATGCTTCGAGAACTCAAATGGGAATCCCTGGAGGAAAGGCGACACTCTTTTGGTGGAACACTGTTGAGAAAATTTAGAGAACCGGCATTTGAAGGTGACTGCAGAACGATTCTACTGCCTACAACATACACTGCGCTTGAGGCCCATGAAGTAAGATACGAGAAATCCGGGCCCATGTACGCAGTCATTTTTCCGTCTCTCTCTCTCATTTCGTCATCATCATCATTCGTGTTGAAACTTCTTTATTCAAATGTGTTAATCTTTACTTAAATTGCTGAATGACCCAGAAGACGAAACTTCTACGTTATTTTATTCTGAAACAGCTGACAAGAGAACCTCCTCATCGCACCCCCCTCAGATTTAGTTATAAGTTGGCACAGTGGATAGGCCTTGATAAACTGAACACAGATCAATTGAGAAAACAGGAAGAAGTTGTGTGGAACTGTGAAAAAATAAGCAAAATATACAAACTGAGTAGTCCATGGGCCACATAAGCAACATCATGGACGAAGTGTGCTTAGAAGCGCCGTGGTCCCGTGGTAGCGTGAGCAGCTGCTGAACGAGAGATCCTTGGTTCAAGTTTTCCCTCGACTGAAAATTTTACTTTCTTTATTTTTGCATAGTTATTATCTGTCCGTTCTTTCATTGACATCTCTGTTCACTGTAATAAGTTTAGTGTCTGTGTTTTGCGACCGCACTGCAAAACCGTGCGATTAGTAGACGAAAGGACGTGCCTCTCCAATGGGAACAGAAAACATTTGATCGTAAGGTCATAGGTCAACCGATTCCTCCACAGGAAAACACGTCTGATATATTCTATACGACACTGGTGACGGCATGTGCGTCACATGACAGGAATATGTTGTCCACCCACCTAACTTGTACACTTGGCGAATGGGTAAAAAGATTCTTCTACCTTGCCCGATTTAGGTTTTCTTGTGGATGTGATAATCACTCCCAAAAAAGTGATGAAAACATAAGAGTTTGTCACATAAACTGAAAATAAAAAATTAAAATTTACACTTGATGGAAGATTTGAACCTAGGATCTTTCTTTCCGCAGCTGCTCACGTTACCACGAGACCACGGCGCTCCTGCATTGCTGCCGTCCTTATTATTACTTATCTTCCCTTGAACTACTCAGTTTGTATATTTTGCTTATTTTTTCACAGTTCTACACAACTTCTTCCTGTTTTCTCAATTGATCTGTGTTCAGTTTTTCAAGGCCTATCCACTGTGCCAACTTATAACTAAATCTGAGGGGGGTGCGATGGGGAGGTTCCCTTGTGAGTAAAACTGAATGTACTGAGCCTACTTTTCTCTTTACTTTTTCTTATCATGTCAACACTGACCCACAACATTCTAGCATAACGCAATCTGACTACACAAAAAAAATTACAACGTGGCTTCAAATAATTAATACAAAAGAATGGCCCTGAATAAGAAGCAATCGTGACAATAACCTGTACATTTCATTAAGCACTTACCTCAAAAAAATTTTCATTACGCGAACTACTGCAATACAGCGAGCGTCAATACTCCCAGCTAAATAATAAAAAAAAAAAATGTTCAAATGTGTGTGAAATCTTATGGGACTTAACTGCTAAGGTCATCAGTCCCTAAGCTTACACACTACATAACCTAAATTATCGTAAGGACAAACACACACAGCCATGCCCGAGGGAGGACTCGAACCTCGCCGGGATCAGCCGCACAGTCCATGACTGCAGCGACTTAAACCGCTCGGCTAATCCCGCGCGACGCTAAATAAAAGATTCTAACTGCTAATAGGCATGTGCTTAGCAAAGGAAAGATTCTGTTGCAAACCAAATAATGTATTTTTTTTACATTAATAATGTGACATCCAGTTCAAACACGAATATAAATCGTCCTTGACATCCAGTACAAATATATATAATAATGAATAATTTTCAATCTCCAAGTCGGATACTTCCAGATCGTTAGCCTACGCTAATACTTCAGACCTCTGCCCTCCATCAATGCTAACTTCTCACATCTAACATCCATCACTGCTGGATGTTCACCTCCAACTCCCCAACAGTACTTCCATCACGGCTGGCGACTAACTTCCAGCTGCCCAACACTACTGGCGATTAACTTCCAACAACGAGTCCAACCAGCCACAGAGTCTCTTACAAAGAAAGCGCAGTCAGAGATCCAATGCAAAGCGCTACACAGCGCTGCCAACACAGAAGCACCCCACTTACAGTGTCAGTGGCTAGATTGGACTGTGTAGGAAATTGGACTGCAAAAAAGTTGGGACTTTGTCCGGGTGCTGATGACCGCGCAATTGAGCGCCCCACAAACGAAACATCATCATCATCTCCCTCTCTGTATTTGTCAGTGAAACAGGAAAGGAAATGACTAGTAGTGGTACGGAGTACCCCCCAACCCCCGTCCCGTGCACCGTGTGGCGGACTGCGGAATATTTATGTAGATATAGATTTTCGAGTGGAACGGGGAATGGAACAGTTGTGGTACAAGTGGCCGCTCCGCCACGCACAATATGATTCCTTGGAGAGTATGTACACTGATCAGCCGGAACATAATGACCACCGACCTACTATCGATATAAATCTGTCTAGGCGACAGCATCGTCTCTTGGTAAGCAATGACTGCTAGCGAGACACACGCATAGTGCTTGTAGTATCATTGAGTGTACTCTCCGTGTGCAGAATGAGGCAGGAGAGCGATCCATCTCAGTCTGAGCAAGGGCAGATTGTGATGGCCCAGAGGCTCGGCTCGAGCATTCCGGAAACTGTATGACTTGTCGGGCGTTCGAGGAGTGGTGTGGTGAGTGTCTTCGACAAGTGGTGAAACCAATGTGTGACCAAGTGCAGAGGTCGTGCATTGTGTGGCCATCCCTCATTACATATGTCGGAGGTGGTAGACTGGGCGGAGTGGTGAAAAAGGACAGTAGGTGAGCTACAGCAGAACTAACATCAAACTTCAATGCTGAGCAGAGTACAAATGTGTCTGAACGCGCCGAACACTCCTAACGATGGGCCTCCATAGCCGACGACCCATACGTGTGCCAATATTAACATCACGACATCGGCAATTACGACAGAAATGAGGGTGTAACCATCGGCACTGGACACTGGCACAGTGGCAGAGCGTTGCATGGTCTGAAGACTGCCAATACTTAATCATGCCGATGAGAGGGCGCGAATCCGTCGTCTTCCACGGGAACAGCACGGTGACACATCTACTGCAGGAGGGAGAAAGGGTAGCGTCGGCTCCATTATGCTCTGGGGAACATTCACATGACCATCTATGGGTTCAGTGGAGCTCGTGCAAGGCATCACGACAGCCAAGGAGTATTGTACACTGGTTGCAGATTACGTACACCCCTTCATGTTTTCCGACGACAGTGGCACTTTTTAACAAGGTAATGCGCCATGTCGCAAGGCCTGGAGTGTGATGGAGTTGTTCGAGGAACACAGTGGCGAGTTCCAATTGATGTGGTGCTCCTCTCCCCCCCACCCCCGTCCCCCCTCAACTCGCTAAATGTGAACCCGATCGAACACATCTGGGATTGATTGAATGTGGCGTCAGAGCTCATCGCCCCACTCCTCGAAATTTACGGGAACTGGGTGACGTGTGCGTGCAGATGTGGTGCCAGCTCCCACCAGCGACCAATCAAGGCCACGTTGCTTCCACGCCACGAAGCGTCGCCGCTTTCATCCTTGCCAAATGTGGACATATCGGCTATTAGGTAGGTGGTCACAGTGTTCTGGCTGATCGGTGTATGTAGGTGCGGATGCAGAAGTAGAGGGAGCCGGCGCCGTCTCTGAAAGCGAGCCCCAGCCACCTCACGACAGCGGCCCACGCCCAGACGTCCCGTCCCGTGGTGACGCAACCGCTCGCGCAGCTCTGAGCAGACCGCCTGGAGCGGCGCGGGCGTGCGCTGAGCGGGATGCAGTCCGCTCTGTCTGCAAGTGGAGGAGGACCAGGAGGCCGCTTTCGCCAGGGCGGCGCGGCTCGTCGTGACCGGCGCTGCGCTTAGGAGGATGTGGGTCGCGACGTGGCGTGGCGTGGCTGGGCCGACCTTTGGCGCTGCTGCGCACGACAGCCACCCTGCTGCGTGACGAGGGGGCGCGCGCTCCCGTGTGCGCCTCGCTTTCCTCCCCTCCTACCGTCGTGATGCGCCACCACTGCGAGAGGATTCGTGAAAACTGATGTGATAGGAGATATCTTTGGTACCATTTATACGAGGGTCGTTCAATAACTAATGTCCCATTTTTTTTTTTAAAAAAAAGCCATTAATGTACATAGACAATCGTCCTAGTTGGTGCATCACATTTGATATTCGTTCTGTACGCCGGTGAAGTTTCGAACCGTTCTGTCTGATCACAGAGCCGTAGTACAGTGTCAAAATGGCGTATACATACAACTCACGTTACAAGCAGCGTATATCTACATCTACATTTATACTCCGCAAGCCACCCAACGGAGTGTGGCGGAGGGCTCTTTACGTGCCTCTGTCACTACCTCCCTTCCCTGTTCCAGTCGCGTATGGTTCGCGGGAAGAACGACTGCCGGAAAGCCTCCGTGCGCGCTCGAATCTCTAATTTTACATTCGTGATCTCCTCGGGAAGTATAAGTAGGGGGAAGCAATATATTCGATACCTCATCCAGAAACGCACCCTCTCGAAACCTGGACAGCAAGCTACACCGCGATGCAGAGCGCCTCTCTTGCAGAGTCTGCCACTTGAGTTTGCTAAACATCTCCGTTACGCTATCACGCTTACCAAATAACCCTGTGACGAAACGCGCCGCTCTTCTTTGGATCTTCTCTATCTCCTCTGTCAACCCGACTTGGTACGTATTCCACACTGATGAGCAATACTGAAGTATAGGTCGAACGAGTGTTTTGTAAGCCACCTCCTTTGTTGATGGACTACATTTTCTAAGGACTCTTCCAATGAATCTCAACCTGGCATCCGCCTTACCAACAATTAATTTTACACGATCATTCCACTTCAAATCGTTTAGTATGCATACTACCAGATATTTTACAGAAGTAACTGCTACCAGTGTTTGTTCCGCTATCATATAATCATACAATAAAGGATCCTCCTTTCTATGTATTCGCAATACATTACATTTGTCTATGTTAAGGGTCAGTTGCCACTCCCTGCACCAAGTGCCTATCGGCCGCATATCTTCCTGCATTTCGCTGCAATTTTCTAATGCTGCAACTTCTCTGTATACTATAGCATCATCCGCGAAAAGCCGCATGGAACTTCCGACACTATCAACTAGGTAATTTATATATATTGTGAAAAGCAATGGTCCCATAACACTCCCCTGTGGCACGCCAGAGGTTACATTAACGTCTGTAGATGTATATCCATTGAGAACAACATGCTGTGTTTTGTTTGCTAAAAACTCTTCAATCCAGCCACACAGCTGGTCTGATATTCCGTAGGCTCTTACTTTGTTTATCAGGCGGCAATGCGGAACTGTATCGAACGCCTTCCGGAAGTGAAGGAAAATGGCATCTACCTGGCGGCCTGTAATATTTTCTGGGTCTCATGAACAAATAAATCGAGTTGGGTCTCACACGATCGCTGTTTCCGGAATCCATGTTGATTCCAACACAGTAGAATCTGGGTTTCCAGAAGTGACATGATACGCGAGCAAAAACATGTTCTACAAATCTGCAACAGATCGATGTCAAAGATATAGGCCTATAGTTTTGCGCATCTGCTCGACTACCCTTCTTGAAAACTGGAACTACCTGTACTCTTTTCCAAGTAGGCGGATGTTGGAAGGGGGGGGGGGGCGGGGAAGTTCTTTCGCGTACTCTGTGTAGAATCGAATTGGTATCCCGTCAAGTCCAGTGGACTTTCCTCTGTTGAGTGATTCCAGTTGCTTTTCTATTCCCTGGACGCTTATTTCGATGTCAGCCATTTTTTCGTTTGTGCGAGGATTTAGAGAAGGAACTGCAGTGCGGTCTTCCTCTGTGAAACAGCTTTGGAAAAAGGTGTTTAGTATTTCAGCTTTACGCGTGTCATCCTCTGTTTCAATGCCATTATCATCCCAGAGTGTCTGGATATGCTGTTTCGATCCACTTACTGATTTAACGTAAGACCATAACTTCCTAGGATCTTCTGTCAAGTCGGTACACAGAATTTTACTTTCGAATTCACTGAACGCTTCACGCATAGCCCTCCTTACGCTAACTTTGACATCGTTTAGCTTCTGTTTGTCTGAGAGGTTTTGGCTGCATTTAAATTTGCAGTGAAGCTCTCTTTGCTTTCGCAGTAGTTCCCTAACTTTGCTGTTGAACCACGGTGGGTTTTTCCCGTCCCTCACAGTTTTACTCGGCACATACCTGTCTAAAACGCATTTTACGATTGCCTTGAACTTTTTCCATAAACACTCAACATTGTCAGTGTCGGAACAGAAATTTTCGTTTTGATCTGTTAGGTAGTCTGATATCTGCCTCCTATTACTTTTGCTAAACAGATAAACCTTCCTCCTTTTTTTATATTCCTATTTACTCCCATATTCAGTGATGCTGCAGCGGCCTTACGATCACTGATTCCCTGTTCTGCGCTTACAGAGTCGAAAAGTTCGGGTCTGTTTGTTATCAGTAGGTCCAAGATATTATCTCCACGAGTCGGTTCTCTGTTTAATTGCTCGAATTGAATTCTTGTGAGCAGAAAAAGAAAGCGTTGTGACCATCCATAAACGTTTGTGTGCAGTGTATGACGATACTGCCGTTGATAGGAGTACTGTTGGACCATGGCTCAGAAAAGTTACAGATTCAGGAAATGCAGAAACAGAGCTTCACGATCAGCCACGCTCTGGACGTCCTGTCTCAGCCACTGTTCGAGACATGCTGAATCGTGCGGATGCCATTATTCCTTCCGACCGGCTCTTAAAAATTCTCTACGGAGAACACACTTTGAAGATGACGAGTGTGTCAGTCATGCAGTGTAAACATGGCTACACCTACAGGACAAGAGGTTTTACCGACAGGGAATCCATGCTCTCCCACAACGTTGGCGTAGGCCGTAGAACGTGACGGAGACTACGTAGAAAAATAGGACATGGACAAGACATGTTGTCGTATATTGTCACCAAATGCTGACTCTTAATGATAAATATGTTCTGAGAAAAAAAAATGTCGGGCATTACTTATTGAACGACCCTCATATATGCTGTACTACTTTACCGCCTTCTGCTTCACCCGTGTTAGTTGTGTGGTCACAGATTTTTTTGCTTTTCTTTAATCGAATTTTTATATTGTCGCAAACTGCAACATCTTCCAAACTTTTCACGGTAAATAAAGCCATAGAAGCATGGTTTTTTTAGAATGTACTTCTGACCAAAGAGCGATTCCGATAGCTGGGGTCGGAGGTCTTTGTTAATCCTGACTTTTGAGGTCTTTTGGTAGTACCTGCATAGAAAGTATCATCCCCTAATGCATATATCTCTAGAAGTCAAGCAGCAATTTAATATATAGAAACATTTTCATAAAAATTTTCGTTCTTCTTTTACCATCTTAGGGGTTGAATTTCCAAAAAAACTATGTAACACGTATTTTTTATTTCTGTTGAGGAGCCAGATACAAGTTTTCTTAGATTTAGCTTTAAAATTCATTCATAACAAAATATTTTCAGAAAATTTTCTTTCCCTAATTCACCTTCTGAGCAGTTGACTTTCCAAAAAGACTGACACCCGTATTTTTTTATTTCTAACTGAGAAATAAAGTACCAGTCTTCGTGGATGTAGGTTTAAAAATGCTTTAGTAATACGTCAGCTATGACTTTTCTAAAGAACTTTCATCTACTATATTAGCACCTTAGTGGCTGAATTTATAAAATGCCGAAGTATCTATTTGTTTTTACACTCCTGGAAATTGAAATAAGAACACCGTGAATTCATTGTCCCAGGAAGGGGAAACTTTATTGACACATTCCTGGGGTCAGATACATCACATGATCACACTGACAGAACCACAGGCACACAGACACAGGCAACAGAGCATGCACAATGTCGGCACTAGTACAGTGTATATCCACCTTTCGCAGCAATGCAGGCTGCTATTCTCCCATGAAGACGATCGTAGAGATGCTGGATGTAGTCCTGTGGAACGGCTTGCCATGCCATTACCACCTGGCGCCTCAGTTGGACCAGCGTTCGTGCTGGACGTGCAGACCGCGTGAGACGACGCTTCATCCAGTCCCAAACATGCTCAATGGGGGACAGATCCGGAGATCTTGCTGGCCAGGGTAGTTGACGTACACCTTCTAGAGCACGTTGGGTGGCACGGGATACATGCGGACGGGCATTGTCCTGTTGGAACAGCAAGTTCCCTTGCCGGTCTAGGAATGGTAGAACGATGGGTTCGATGACGGTTTGGATGTACCGTGCACTATTCAGTGTCCCCTCGACGATCACCAGTGGTGTACGGCCAGTGTAGGAGATCGCTCCCCACACCATGATGCCGGGTGTTGGCCCTGTGTGCCTCGGTCGTATGCAGTCCTGATTGTGGCGCTCACCTGCACGGCGCCAAACACGCATACGACCATCATTGGCACCAAGGCAGAAGCGGCTCTCATCGCTGAAGACGACACGTCTCCATTCGTCCCTCCATTCACGCCTGTCGCGACACCACTGGAGGCGGGCTGCACGATGTTGGGGCGTGAGCGGAAGACGGCCTAACGGTGTTCGGGACCGTAGCCCAGCTTCATGGAGACGGTTGCGAATGGTCCTCGCCGATACCCCAGGAGCAACAGTGTCCCTAATTTGCTGGGAAGTGGCGGTGCGGTCCCCTACGGCACTGCGTAGGATCCTACGGTCTTGGCGTGCATCCGTGCGTCGCTGCGGTCCGGTCCCAGGTCGACGGGCACGTGCACCTTCCGCCGACCACTGGCGACAACATCGATGTACTGTGGAGACCTCACGCCCCACGTGTTGAGCAATTCGGCGGTACGTCCACCCGGCCTCCTGCATGCCCACTATATGCCCTCGCTCAAAGTCCGTCAACTGCACATACGGTTCACGTCCACGCTGTCGCGGCATGCTACCAGTGTTAAAGACTGCGATGGAGCTCCGTATGCCACGGCAAACTGGCTGACACTGACGGCGGCGGTGCACAAATGCTGCGCAGCTAGCGCCATTCGACGGCCAACACCGCGGTTCCTGGTGTGTCCGCTGTGCCGTGCGTGTGATCATTGCTTGTACAGCCCTCTCGCAGTGTCCGGAGCAAGTATGGTGGGTCTGACACACCGGTGTCAATGTGTTTTTATTCCATTTCCAGGAGTGTATTTCCGACTGAGAAACGAAATACCAATTTTCGTAGCACTGGTTTCACAGTTACCTTAATACCAATACACATTCAAAAAACTTTCCATTCCCCAATTAGGGGTGAAATGTCTAAAAATTCCTTCTTAAACGAAGCCTACAGTATCAAGATTCACACCCATTCCAAATTTGAAGTTTCTATCGTTAGCGGTTTGGGGTTGGCAATGGTGAGTCAGTCAGTCAGGACATTTCATTTTATATACAGAAATATAGAGGGTGTTAGGTGTGTAGGTAGAGATATTTTGATAACTGATGCCTTAACGTGTACCCTCTATAGCGTGTTAGTTGTTTTTTCTCTGCGTGGAAAAGTCTTCCCACAAAAATCTCATAATTTACTACCTGATCTTTTCTGCACGCTCATATCTGCGCCACAAAGTGGACTATGCCTATCAGTACAGACTACCTGCTTTGCGTCCATGCATCCACAGCTCGATACCTGATCTACTACCCAGAAAGGAATGAACATTAATGACTTAGAGGCAACAGCTAATCTAAAAATATACTCCTCATAGCAGTCGTAATAATCAGTTTTCTAATGAAGTAAATAATACGTAATGTTGTTCAGTACGCTGCCCTCAGTCATCAATAGAAATACCTGCATTTTCACCCCTAATACCATATTCAGACAATAAAATTATTCGGTCATATTCATTCGTTTTCATTGATACACCTTGTGATTTCCCAAAGCCCCGCTTTCCCTCGTGCCAGAGAGTAATCATCCTCGAGGCAGTCAATGTTATTACACTCTTAAAGTCCAGAAACTCATACTGACACCGTTATCTGTCGAACCAAATACAATACACAGCTACAGAAAAGAAGTGAAATATTCAGAAGGGGGCGACGAAACGAAATCAAACTTTAGAAGTTGAGAGGGTATCTGAAGTTATTTTAGTGATTACAAAATTGAGTGAAATTTACAAAGAACTTGGCAGAATGATCCCACTTATCAGTAGGACGTTCCACCCTCTCTGCTGGATGCATGTACTGTTTCAGTGGGGAATCGTGACATAAAGCAATCGATGCTATCCTGACGCGAGATAGCCCATGTGTGTCGTAACTGGTCCTTGATACCCTGGATACTGTCGCTCTGATGGAATTGACATCCAACCTGGTCCAACATATGTTCATTTGAGACATATTTGGGAATCCTGGTACCCGCAGAAGTACTTCAACATCACACAGATGGTTGATAGAGAAGTTAATCAGTTCAGAGAGGTTCGTGCCGTTTGTGGTCAAGAGCTGTTCTGTAGAAGAATGACACCACAATACTGTCGCATCAGAGGTAACACATGGGGACGCAGGGTGTCCGTGAAGTACCAGAGTGCCTTCAGAGTTCTCTGGACCACTAGCAGCTGCAACATGATGTTATACTCAATAGGTGCCGGCACCATGACGCCAGGAACCAGTGTTTATCTCCAAAACGTTTCGCGAATGGAGCCTCTTCCTAGGCCGTCACCATAGTCGCCGACGGTGGTCATAGGGATCGTGCAGAACGGTGATTCAATGCTGAACACAGTGCTACAGCGTTCATCAGCAGTCCATGCTTCCCAATCACGCCAGCAGTCCAAACGCACCCGTTTGTGTTGTGGTGTTAACGGTAGCCTGTGAGTGGGACGGAAATTCCCTGGTCCGGCTTCTGCTAGTCTCCGAATAATGCGAGATGACGAATGTTGCAAAGGTTCTATCACTTGCTCTCCGACGGCAGGCGCAGTTGTGGAGGGGTTGCTACGTGCCTGGAGCACAGTGCAGCGATTCTCCCTTGTGATGATCAGATATGGTCCCCCGGTGCCTTAACAACGAGTATGCCTACCTCCGCTCCCGCATGCAGTCCAGCATCGGGCCACTGTCACATATGAATGCACCAAAACCTTGGATACTACACAATTTGACACGCCTGCTAAATGGACACCCACAATGAGGCCTCTTTTCATAGGTCTGTGAAGTGCTGATAACGCTGCCTCACATTGTATACGGTATCTCCGCGTTCTTCTGGGTGATTACTCAACGTGTGACAGTGTTAACCCCGCTTATATACCCTAGTAGGCCTGATAACAACAATAAACAAGAACAACACTGCTGCATTCTAGTGGCCATTCTACCTGTCACAGAGAATTGCAGCTGTAATCATTTACATGCTCTCCGCTGGTGTGTGGAACGTTTTTACTTAACACCTGCATTGTTTAATTTTCAAATCTAAAGGGAGTGGAAGGGCTGACCCAATAAAGTGAACATTTCAATTCCAATGTGTTTATTAACTACCAAAAATAATCACACATAAAAATTGACAGACGCCACTCAGGCAAGATTATTTACGAAACACTCATTACATAAAAGATAAGCAAGTTAATAAACCATTAGCCAACACATTCCCATAAATATTGAGAAACGCCACTCAGGTAAAATATTTAAGAAACTCTCTCATTGCATAAAATCATTAATAAACTAATAAACCATTAGTAACGATCTCATATAAAAATTGACAGAAGCTGAATTTGTCCATAACTTTAACAAAACAACTCTAGCTGAGACACGTTATTTAAGACCCTTTCAATTCCAATACTTTAACATTACTTGTAAAATAACAGTGGACACAACAGCTCAATTTTAACACGAATAATTAGAACATATTTATTAAAACGTAACTTGGGCAATCTTGCAAATTACTAGACTAGAGAACCTTGCAGATCCAACCCCGAAATTATTCAAATGCCCATTGGCTTGTAAGATGGGCTTTTAGGGCATAGAAAGTTACAACTTTGTACAATCATAAATGTGTAATAACAGAAGTAAGGGCCAAGCTTATAAGGCCGAAGTTTAACCACGAACTAAGGAACCGACTGAGGGAAGTAATACTTAACTTCGAACTAAGACGTGTCTCTGTTTGCAACCCCACGTCGAGTAGACCACCGAAATGTGAACCCAGCAAACGCTACCGAAGGTGAAGCCGAGCTCAGGTGAAGTCCACCGCCTGTAAGCCAAACTTGTAATCCAAAGGGAAGCTCTGCGCTTCGGTTACCCGCTGCCTCAGCTCACTGAAACACAGACCACACCCGACAACAGAGCCAAAAAACTTCTCTTAACTTTAACATTCAAGATTGAGCAGTAAATTAACGCTATAAAATCAAGGCTCAACAACAGCTAATTTCACTCGCAAGTCCTTTGCTTAAGTGAAACAGTACCTGATAACAAACTCTAGGGGTGGGAAATGAACTAGCTCACGAGAACCGACACTCACTAGAACTTAATGACACACATATTGGCCACCTTAAATCGGCCAGCAAAGCTCAACACGGTAACCTATAGAAATAAAAACTCAGATTGCCCGCAGAGGACATATACACATTGATTAACCGATATCGTAACCAAATTAAACACCTACTAATAATATCTAATGAACTAACATTCTGCAAATACATCAATATTATGCGAAGCAGAGCACACCCTTAGTAAGAGGCATCAAAGGTAATCGAACAGACATAACATCAGACGTCCTGAAACGTCTTACTGAGGCAAGAGCGATCACAGTCACAGTTAACTAAGCGCTCTTAGTAATTAGAGTACTTGACTGGGTGTCTTGATGCTGGGGCGGTTTGCGAAGATGTCAGACCATCACTTCGCAAGACCTTAGCAGCGTGTCCCTCCAAGGAAGCGGGCACATCCACAGCTCACGAGATCGCCGGAGAATGCACAGCGCCGGCCAACTCCCGCCGCCTCCAGTATCACCACACGATAACCGCCGCCCGGTCTAAGGCACGCCGTCTTCGCTTCTGCCCGGCAGCCAATCGCCGACCCTCGCACCGTTGCCATCCGTTCTCAAAGCGTTGTTACCCTTACTCGCGGTTGGCACTCGATTATATCCCGAGCCGGCCCAAGTCCCAAGACAAACCTCTGTAGTAGGAAATCGATCCTACTCATGTCAGAGATACTACTGGCCGGCCCGCCACGGCTCAGTGGGTACTTGTGTGAATCTACATGACATTCTATCATGTATTCTGGGTACTTCATCTATTTTACTTTTGTCAGGCAGTATATACGTATGTGATCAAGAGGATAACATCAGAGGGTGTGTATGTACCCGGACAACAATGTTGTCAATAGAAAGGTTACACCGCCAGAACTGCGGGATGACCTGTCGTGCAAGGACGGAAAGTTGGCATCAACGTAAAGTCAATAAATAGGAGGAGCCATTGCTGTGCGATTACTCTGTTGGCGATAAATCTTTGGAAACGGTGACAGCTGTAAAACACAGATGACTGACAGCCCAGAGTGACCTAAAGTGTAAAGTTTTTGAGCCCTTGTCGCCAGATGTGGGGTCCTAACCACTCGTCTCATATAGGGTGCCTAAAGCACGCTGCATTCTTGGAATGCTGTACAACAATTCAAGCAAATAACATTAACAGTTTTATTTCAATAAAGCAGGTTGACAATACTGAACTTTGGAGTTATGTCGGCGTCACAAGCAAAGAGCGACATGCAAATAGTAATGTTCTTCGCTATAGACAAAGTCCAACAAGCAATGGATATGGATCACTAATAACAGTTCTCATAGCACTGTGTGCTAGGCCGTGCTAATACTCTGCGAATCCTGTCCACTAACGTCCGGCCGAGGCTGCCTTTTTTTTTTCCTTTATTGAATTTCAATTCCTCCTGAAGGGGGCGGGCTGGCAGCAGCTTAGTATGCCGCTCTTCAGCCTACAGACTTTGTTAGAAAGATGAAGAGAATAAATAATAAAAACTGGCGACAAAATCGGAGACTTAAAGAATAACATGACGAAAAGAAATCGTGGAACTTAAAACAAAGAACAGAGGGATGATGACGCTAAGAAAATACATACAAAGCAGACAGGTAAAACAATAGACAGACAATTGAAAAAAACACGGCGACAGTCTGGTTTCTGTTCGCAAAAGACATAAAATTCACATCCAGCGACAGCATGGTTTCTGTTCGCAACACGAGAAAGACGAACAATACTGAACAGTCACTGGAACACTGCACTAAAAAGTTGGCAAATGTGACATACCACAGCCGAGAGGAGGTCGGGGGAAACTGGACAGATGATGGGAAAATAAAAAAAAAAAAGGAGGACAGCCGGGAAAGGAGCTGATGGAGGATGAGGACCCATAAGAGGGGTGGGGGGCGCTGGGCAGACGCGACAGGGAGTGGGGTAGGCAGAGGAGGGGAATACAAAATGACTCGGGGGGGGGGGGGGAAGGGAGGTAGGGAGAGGTTTAGTGGGGAGAAAACAGGAGGGAAGGGGGGAAGAGGGATCCCAGGGAAAGGACAGAGGAAAGGAGGGGGAGTGAGGATCAGAGTTGATAGGAGGGATAAATGGAGGGAGAGAGGGCACCATCCGGGTGGGGGAGTTGATGGAAGCCACCTTGGGAAAGGAGATGTAGGGTGTAGAGATGGAGGGTAGGGGGGACACAACAATGAAGGCAGGGCAGAGGGCGGGGATGGGAGAGGAGAGGAGCAACCAGGGGGGCCGAGGCTGGCAGGAGCGGCGCTTATATTCACTTCGGCCAGATGTCGCTCCTACCGTGGTGACGTCCTGGTCAGCGCGCTATTGGCCGACGTCGTTTCACCGTCTTCTCCGGTCTTGCGTTCTTATTCTTCGTTCCGGCGCTTGTGGCTTCGCCAAAACAGAAAGAGCACGTCAAAACGACTGTAGAAGAAGCAGACGCAGAGATATATTGCATGAATCTTAATAAAATATGACTCATCTACGAAAGACATGGTTTGCAGAAACTCCTTCCACTTACTCTTCACTGCTGGTCGCCAGTTAGGAACTCTTACCAAGTAGTTTCTGTGGTGTCACCGCCAGACACCACACTTGCTAAGTGGTAGCCTTTAAATCGGCCGCGGTCCATTAGTATACGCCGGACCCGCGTGTCGCCACTGTCAGTGATTGCAGACCGATCGCCGCCACACGGCAGGTCTAGAGAGACTTACTAGCACTCGCCCCAGTTGTACAGCCGACTTAGCCAGAGATGGATCACTGACAACTACGCTCTCATTTGCCGAGACGATAGTTAGCATAGCCTTCAGCTACGTCATTTGCTACGACCTAGCAAGGCGCCATAGCATTTGATATTTTTTTATATTGTGGTTATAACATGTACCGTCAAGAGAGATGTTCTACAATTGAGGATTAAAGTTAAGTATTACATCAACTACGTACTTTATTTGCTACTATTAATTCCTCTAACTGTTCCAGACCTCACGCCAATCTGCGTGAGCTTAACGCGTGCCTTTCGGCTTCCTCTCATTGTGACTTGGCTGTCTTGCTAAGTCACAAGAGTTTCATTGGAAGAGATCAAGTTGTGGAAGGGGTCCAGCTGAAAGACTTACACTTGGCCATTGAGTCGAGCACAGTAGAACAGATAGAGGAGACACAATGAAAAACGGCATGTTTCACCACAGGATCTTCTGATGAGCAACGCCGTTATGGTTGATATTCCAAAGCGTGCGTTCCAAGAAGAGTCGGGCGACTTATTGCGACGTCTCGCAGAGATCACGACTAGAAAATCAGAGAAATTGGAACTTATACGGAAGTTTATCGGCAGTCATCCTTCCCACGCACTATTCGCGAACGGAACACGAAGGGGGAGTTGTTGTGATATCACAAGTCCACTCCACCACAGACTATAGGGTGAACTGAGCCACAAAGCTTAGGAATATGTGTTGCTTCATTTTCCAGACGGATAGAATGTGTCACCATCTTTCGGGTCCGAATGCAGCACACTATATGGGAAATATTCTTTCAAACATTTCCAGGTCAACGAAAAGCATAAAGTAGATGTGATGTTCCTCCGAGCGGTCGAAACAGCAGCTCTTCTGGGTTCTGTGAAAGATGATTTACTTTTATGAAAGGCGGGTACATATGAAATTCCTTGTCCGTGTGGTAAGTGGTGCATACAACAAACAATACGCATTGTACTAGAACGGAGTATCGAACACAAGCGAGACGCCCGTCTTTTACAACCCAAGAGATCTGCGGTGGCTATTTTATTTCCCCTGGCAATTCACAGACAAGCTGCTCAGCCACCTTGACAAATCATGGACACCCATTTCATGTCAGCTGCCTCAGAGAAATTATTGTTCTGAGTCCTCACTGCCAACATATGATATCACTTTCAGAATCACGTAATTCCTAAGGACTGTAGATTTGCTGGCTCTGCGCTTGCCTTGTTTCAACGCTGGACGCATAGTGTCTTATCCACGACTGACGCTCCTATTACTGACAGTATTACCTCTGACGCATGCGCGTTTGCTCCACAATACAGTGTCAAGTGGTTTAAATTCTGAGGCCGATTCACTTTGGTTGGCTGTAAGGTTACCAGCTGAACTATCGGAAGATGAATTAATGCTCTTCCGGATGTACGTCCGCAAGATGGCAGAAAATACCAAGACAGAGTAAGGCGCTGCTCGCCTATTGGGAAGACCATAGTTCGATTCTCAGTCTGGTCCTCCATACTTAGGTTTTACGTGATCTCCATAAATCTTTGAAGGTGAAGTCGAGGGTGACTCCTCTGAAAAAGGGACGACGGATGTTTTCCCCATCCTTGTCCATCCTCGTCATGCGTTCTGTCCCTAAAGACCTCGCCGTCGACAGGACGTTACACTCGAATCTTCATTTCGACGAACTGAATTGTGAACGACGTGCACGTAAATGCTACTAACAACAGGAGCACGTATCTCCGAGATGAACAGTGCTTGATCTATTCAGTATTGGCATTTGGCGAATTTAAACGAAGTTGTGTGAAACTACTATCAACATAGGTTACGTTTGTTGCGAGGTATATCAAAATTTATTTACAGTATATTTTCTACAAAACAGTTTTTTACCGAAGAACACGATTTTGAAAAGCAGTGAGATAGGAAAAAGATAAGAATTAGCTCAAGGAAGTGAAGAAAAGTTATTTTCTTGATGTCTGGTATTTGTGTCACTGGAGTATTCGCAGTAACTACCGCTTCTGCTGCTAGTTGCAAACATCTGTAATTCGACTACGTTTTACCAAGGCAAAATCTCGAGCATTGCGAAGCTTGCTGATGGCATGGAAGAATGTGACATCAGATGAATAGCGACTTTCAGGACTCTGGACTGCTGATAGCACACTCGGACGGTAACAAAACTGTCGGAGGTATGGCTGAGTAGCTGAAACGATAGAAACAAAACAACATCGACACTGAGTGACCTCTCATCCCTAACAACTTCGAACAACACTCATTTACAAGACTTCCTGCTTCATGTTATTTTGACGTCACAAGCAATATCGACAACAGCAGGAACTGCTGTCGACTTTCGTCAGCGTTAGATGTGGGCCTTTCTCACACGGTTAACTGTTCGCAAGACTTCGTGTACACGTGACGTCATTTTGACGTATCCAAGATTTATAAAAACACGTCGTTCTATGTATGACTTATTGTAAATATTATTATAATTAAATGTCACATAGTGACTTATCGGCAGTTAAAACGTTTATGAGCTGTGAGTTACAGCAGTGTCTAAACTACCGTAATCTCATCGTGGTGTAGTAGCTGTGAGCGCGGAGCGTGGTAGTGGGAGGTTGCAGGTGCTCGTCTTGTTACCCCCAAGATAGTCAAGCTCCTTTACTAATTTAATAGGTAACATTCGATGTTACATACATGTGAGAGTGCTCTGTCAGTAATGAGTTGCCATTGTCAATAGTTTACGAATTAAGTGTGAATACCATTGCTCATCTGGTAAAACAAACCACTCGGAATAAGAAGCATAGAAAAGACTGAGACATTTGGAAGAGAATTAAAAGGTAGGTTAGTCTCACCCTTACATTAAAAAAATTTGCAAGCTAGTTATTTTAGATTACTTGTTTGTAAATCAGGAATGTCTACAGTTAAAGTACTCCTCCATGTTAACTGCCAATATGACGTTTTCAGTTATTTTATTTTATTACAACAAACTGTAACAATGCCAACGCGTTTTCGAGAGAGCCTCAATGAACTGGTGTTTTTAAATAGCATTTACTCATAGAAGATAAATTAAATGAGTTACTGCTTTAATTCGTCTGCTAGAAAGGCTACCCATAGGTTTTAATTACAGACCAATTCCTGAAACTATTTCAGATCTTCTTAAAACAATCTTACGTTGTTAAGATACTTTAACGAACAATGTTGAATATATGCCGTACATTAAATACAAGTTTGTCACTAAGTTTCGGAATTAATTTTTGCAAACACTTTAATCTCTCCACTATCCACAGTCCAGTCCACATGTATGCAGAACTTTACACATGTAAAAAACGTAATTTCGAGATTAACGTACTCTGCGGTAAAGAAAAAGTGTAACCTCTAGTTCTCTCTAACTGAGGCAGATGTTGTTGTTTGGAACGTGACACTCGCCTCACGTGTTGTGAATTGTACGATAACGAAAATCAGTAGACAGCTCTTTGACATCTTCGATATGGCGTCTGACGTCAAAATGAAGTCACGTTTGCAGGAAGTCTTGTGAGACCAGTGTTACCCAGGAACTTTAGCCAGCGAGCAACACGCTGATCAGTGGTGTGCTTTCGGGTTTTCAGGCTAGTTTTCTGTTCCATGGAATCAACATTCAGCTGAACATCTGAGAACACAACATTAATAAATCACGTCGAAAAAACCTGGGGAATCACCTTGCGTTGGGCGTCTATGTTTACAAAGACTGAAATGACGCGCCAAGTAAACGATCGGCGAAACATTGCGTGTAATTGAGTTTGAAATCGTCATAGATATTAACGTATTAGACGCAGTTTAACACAGTATTACCTGACAGCTAAAATTGGTAGCCACCGTAAAGCATTCACCACCATTAAACGTATGTCAATCGCTATCGATTCGGCTGCACCTATTAGCAATCTAGCCAAGAGTCTTTTCAGAGTGCGCGTTACGTAGTCGTGTCCTCTTAGTACGTCTTTAAAACATTGTCCATAAATTAACAGCACAGCAAATAACTCTCTAAAAGCAGTTCTACTATATACGAGGGTTGGAACTTAAATAGTGGCAACTATTTATTCACAACCGATACAAAAGAGTTACATGTTTGCACCTGTTACTGTCCTTCAATGTACTCACCAGCCTTGTGTAGAACCCGTTGCCAGCGATGTGGAAGACGTAGTATACTGTTACCAGAGCCTGTTATATGGTGGTGCGAATGGAGCGGTCTGCTGCCTGTCGAACCTCTGGAAAGTTCTGAAGCGAATTCCACGAAGTGGTTCCTTCATCTTCGGAATCAAATCAAAGTCACAAGGACTTAAATCATCTGCGACCAGCTTTGCGAAAGAGGCGGCGACACTTACTGCCCAACCCACCCGTCATTTTGCTTGACAATGGGCGGACGCATACAGCGCAAACTATGGCTATTCTGTTCGGTCGATGGGGCTGGGAAGTGCTGTACCATCGACCATTGTGACTTTGATTTGATTCCGAAGATGAAGGAGCCACTACGTGACATTCGCTTCAGAACTGTTCCAGAGATTCGTCTGGCAGTAGACCGCTCCATTCGCACCATCAACAGAACAGGCTCTGTTAAAGGCATACTATGCCTTCCACATCGCTGGCAAAGGGTTCTACACAACGCTGGTGACTACTTCGAAGGACAGTAACAGGTGCAAACGTGTAACTCTTTTGTAACGGGTTTGAATAAATAGTTGCCACTATTTAAGTCTCAACCCTCGTACATGTTTTACAAGCAACACAGTTTAAGCAGTTTCAGCATTCACATCTGCATGCATACTCCGCAAGCCACAGTACGGTGTGTGGCAGAGGGTACCCTGTACCACTAATAGTCGTTTCCTCCCGCAAAGAGAGTGAGGAAAGACTACCGTCTATATTCCTCCATACCAGCCCTAATTTATTTTATCTTCGTAGTCCTTACGCGAAATATATGTTGCCAGCAGTAAAATCGTTGTGCAGTTAGCTTCAGACGTCTGTTTTCCAAATTCTCTCAGCAGCGTTCCACGAGAAGAACGTCGCCTTCCCTCCAGAGATTCTTATTTGCGTTCCCGAAGCATCTCCGTAATACCTACATGTTATTCGAACCTACTGGTAACAAATCTAGCACCCGCCTCTGAAATGCTTCGATCTCTTCATTCATTCCGATTTGGTGGTGATCTCAAACACTCGAGCAGTATTCAAGAATAAGCCGCTATTCAAAATGGGCTCCTGTGTCGGGTATCCTTTACTTTCTTAAAATTGTCCTAATAAACCGAAGTCGACCATTCACCTTCCGTACCACAATCCTCACATATATTTCATATCGCTTTGCAACGTTGCGCCCAGATATTTAAACGACGTGACTACTAGTGCTGTATCCGAACATTACGGTTTTTTTTCCCCTATTCATCCGTATTAATTTACATTTTCCTACATTTAGAGCTACCTGAAGTTCATCACACCAAATAGAAATTTTGTCTAAGTAATCTTGTATCCACATACAGTCTCTCAACTTCGACATTTACTTGTACACCACAGTATCATTAGAAAACAATTGCAGATTTCTGCCCACTCCGTTCCCCAAACCATTTACGCATATACAAAGGGCGATCAGAAAGTTTTGCACAGTCGTCTCTAATTTTTTTTATTTTTTTGCAGGAGGAGAATCAAAATTTTTGTGAACATACTTGGAACATTTACAGGTAGCTATACATTGAGCCTACTCAACGTAGCCTCCATCGGCTGAGACGCATCTGGCCCAACGTTCTTTCCGTGACGTAAATGTCCTTTGGTAAAAGTCTGGGAATTGACTTTTACACCTTCGCTTGACACAGGAAATAAGGTCTTTCTCACTATCAAGCGTTTTACCACGGAGGTGGGCCTTCAGACGACCAAAGAGCTAAAAATCAGACGGAGCCAAGTCCGGTCTGTAGGGAGGATGACGAACAATCTTTCATTTCTCTTGTCAATAATCTAGGCACCCAACGTGCACAGATTTTTCTGTGCCCTAGTGATTGTGCCAGTGATTACCCTGTGACAAACGAGCCATTTCAGCAAGCTGTCGTGTCATCACTCATCAGTCATTTTGAATTAAATTGATCAATGGTCTCCTTATTCACATGACTCACTGCTGTCGATGGTCTACCGCATCGTGACTTGTCCAGTAGAGAGAAATGACCTTCTTTAAACCTCTACAACCACCGCTGGATACTGATGTGATCCACTGTGTCCTCCCCATTAACAGGGAGCAACTTCCTGTGAATCGATGTGGCAGAGTCATCGCCGGTCTTGAAGTGGAACTCCATCACCGACCGTTGCCGCAACCTGATATTCACGAACCATTATGGCTCACCTGCAAATAAAATAAAATACTTTAATATACCAATTTGTAGCTAAATGTTCCAAGTGTGTTCTCAAAAAGTTTCATTCTACTCCTGCAAAAAAATAAAAAAATTAGAGACGACTGTGCAAAGCTTTTTGAACGCCCTCTATAGAAAATCATAGCATACTTCATAACAAACGTAATCAGGTGCTGGTTCAGTTCAAATCTTGTAAAGGGGAGTACCTAATGGCTCAAGTATCTCTTAGATTGGAAATAGACATTTACAATGGGATTGTCACTACATTCTGGGTGGTGCTCCCTTCAGCCACCACAAGGGTCAAAATTTTAAGCGCATTTTTACCCCGCAATGTTGCTTAAATTTATATAATCATTGTATCATTGAACTTGTTTTCTGGGACTATTATTCTGAGGCCAAAACACGACAGTCATGTCTAAAATATAAGAGATGCTACCTCTATTTCGGCGACTGCAAATATTTCGAAAACTCTTTTGTCACGATTTTATTACACGCTGTGACTCTGTAGTATAGCCTCAAAGATCTTTAACATGGGAAAAAAACAATAAAGATTATCAAGCTATGTCGTTTACAGGTTTGTATGTATATGTGGCACAGTAGCACAACCAACAAGTAGTTGACATTTCTTGGCAGATTTTCTGATCAACCTCAGCTGCTAGCAGTTGACTATATTTTCGTTGTAATCATATTTTTGGGTTGAATTTCTATAGAAATAAGTTTTTGCTTGAGAAATTTTAAAATAATGATTTTAGTACGTGTCAACATGTCCAATATTTCTAGAATTTTACTTCGAAAAAGTGACAAGACATGTGGCGTGTTTCGCTTTTGCTCGGTTCTCGTGCTCTACTATGAGTCCACCTTGTGCAGACCGGTATGAATTTCGAATCTTAGGTTTCCACATGCGTATATACTGAGAGAATTAGGCTAGTTATTAGATGTAACAGTCTGTAGGAGCAGTCACAGTACCGAGAATGCACGCGCGAGACTTGTCTCAGCCGAGAACTTGTCAGCTGGCACCTGTGTACAAGGCCTCGTGTGTCCCACAGCTGGCGCCATTCTTTAGCACTGCTCTGCTATCCCTGGAACGATGTTCCGCAATCACCCAAGAACGCGAGCAACGCACGCTCTTCAGAGGAATCTAGTGCTGCGTATCTACACATTTGCCTCAACATGTGGCACGCTACAATTACGCATTAGTGCGAGACAACGGTAATTCAGAACACCAGAAGTTAAAAATGCAATATGACAAGTCTGGGTCAGCGGGTGGGCGTGATCACGAGACCTTCTACAGCACTGAGCCGTTTCCGTTATTTTTACTCATTTTATAAATGTTTGCATTGTGTCCGCAATGCCGGCCGGAGTGGCCGTGCGGTTCTAGGAGCTACCGTCTGGAACCGAGCGACCGCTACGGTCGCAGGTTCGAATCCTGCCTCGGGCATGGATGTGTGTGGTGTCCTTAGGTTAGTTAGGTTTAATTAGTTCTAAGTTCTAGGCGACCGATGACCTCAGAAGTTAAGTCGCATACTGCTCAGAGCCATTTGAACCATTTTTTTTTTTTTTTTTTGTGTCCGCAATGTGTAAATATTGTGATTCGGGAAGAGACTGAGCGTCATTATAAGTGCAACACTTTATATGATTTATTCAGAAACAGTGAGAGGTATCAAGAGACTGAAGAAAGATGCTACCCAAACAGTGGCTAGGGGATACTGACCGTCGACCAAAGAGGCAGTACGTATTTTGAGCGAGGGAAGTAATTTTGAGCATATTTCTATAATTATTGTATGTTTCAGATTATCTATTTTGACCATCCTAATCTCAGATTATTCATTAAATATGACTGTGCGTATAATAATCAAATATCCATATAAGAATCATAATCATGATCATCATCATCATTTAAGGTTGAATGTTTTCTGGAAATGTCATCTCTAGGGATTTTATAGAATAACGATGATGATTTTGATATTTAGGGCACTGAACATCTAGGCTGTTAATGCCTATACTATAATTTCTGATTGGAATTTGATTAAAATTTTTAAAAATGTTAACGTGAAAGTATAAAAACTTCTTTAAAAGCTCACTCACTCATTCCTTACCCTGTCTCATATACACTGAGATACCTCTTAACATCGTGTCGAACCTCCTTTTGCCCCGCTAGTGCAGCAACTTAACGTGCTGTTGATACAAGTTGTTGGTAGTCCCCTGCAAAAATATTGGTTCAAATGGCTCTGAGCACTATGGGTCTTAACATCTGAGGTCATCAGCCCCTAACTAACCCAAGGACATCAGACATCCATGCCCGCGGTAGGATTCGTATCTGCGACCGTAGCGGTCGCACGGTTCCACACTGAAGCGCCTAGAACCGCTCGGCCACGCCAGGTCGGCACAGGAATATTGAGCCATCCTGTCTCTATAACGGTCTACAATTGCAAAAGTGTTGCTGGTGCGGTATTTTGTGCATGAAATGACCTCTCGAATATGTTCCTTGAATGTTCGATGAGATTCTTGTCGGGTGATCTGTGTGGCCAAATCGTTCGCTCGAATTGTTCTGCATGTTGTTCAAACAAATCGCGAACAATTGTGGGTCGGTGACAAGGGACGTGGACATCCACAAAAACTCCTTCGTTGTACATGAATGGCTATAAATGGCCTTCATGTAGCCGAGCATAATCGTTTCCAGCCTAGATTCGGTTCAGCCCACGGTATATGGAGTCACCACCAACTTGCACAGTGTTTTGTTGACAACTTAGGTCCATTGCCTCGTGGAGTCCGCCGCTCCACCCGAACCCTACCATCAGCTCTTACCAAATGAAATCGGGACTCATCCGGTCAGGCCGCGGTGTTTGTCGTCTAGAGTTCAACCGACATGGTCCCAAGCCTAGGAGCAGCCTGCACGCGACATCGTGCTGTGAGAAAAGGTACTCGCGTCGGTTGTCTGCTGCCATAGCCTACTAACGCCAAGTTTCGCCGCGCTGTCCTTACTGATACGCTCATTGTATGTCCCACATTGATTTCTGCGCTTAATTCACGCAGTGTTGCTAGTCTGTTAACACTGTCAACTCTACGCAAACACCGCCGCTGCGTTGTCCGTGGTGAGAGGTAATGCCTGAAATTTGGTATTCTCGGCACACTCATTACACCGTGCATTTCGGAACATAGAATTCCCTAATGATGGAATGTACCATGTGCCTAGCTCCAACTACCATTCCTCGTTCAAAGTCTGTTAATTCTCGTCGTGCGGCCATAATCACGTCGGAATCCTCTACACGTGAGTCACCAGAGTACTAATGACAGCTCCGCCATTGTACTGCCCTCTTATACTTTGTGTACACGGTACTTCCGCATCTGTATATGTGCGTATTGCTATCCCACGATCTGTCACCTCAGTTTATTGACTCTACTGTACATGAAACCTAGAACTGTAAGTAAATTAAACAGTTTGATCAGTATGTGGTTGATAGAAGCTCACTTACAAAACATGTAAGTCAGCCAGCCACTTTCAGTTGTCGAGAAAAATCCTCTACTTGGTAACTTAGGCATGTCACACACACGATAGAACTTTAAAATGCTCACCAGTCATCTCGCCGTAACCGAAAATGGAGCGCAGGTCAACTAGCACGCTTGTTACTGCTTCCTTGTCGTGATACAGAATAAATTCGGTTCGAAAGTGGTGTAAATAAGTACATAAACCACCAACTCTTGACAATGATCGGCCTTTTGGCCGGAGGGGGAAATCTTGTTGTAAGACAATGGTTTATCCGGAGGTGCGCTAACATTACTTTCTCTTGCCTCTGTGGCTGTGGCCGAAAGAGGAATGCAATAACTGATTCGTAAGCTTGATTTCTAACTACTGGTTTTCACTGAGATGCCTTATTCTGTGCCTCAACAGAGAAGTTCCATCACGCATGTGGACGGCACGTTGTGCCACAATGTGTCCGAGCAGGCTTCCTTGGCTACCTAACCTACACCCATATTTCCCTGATTTCTCAAATGTCCTGGTATGAAACAGACCGCCCCTTCACCCCCTACACGCCCGGGTTCCCGGGTTCGATTCCCGGCGGGGTCAGGGATTTTCTCTGCCTCGTAATGGCTGAGTGTTGTGTGCTGTTCTTAGGTTAGTTAGGTTTAAGTAGTTCTAAGTTCTAGGGGACTTATGACCACAGCAGTTGAGTCCCATAGTGCTCAGAGCCATTTGAACCATTTTTTCACCCCCTACCACTGTAGACGGAGAAGTATCTCCTGGATCGTATGTGCTTGCTTGTGTGCTACGTACAAGAGCTGTCCAGATTCAAGGGTAGTTAGGGACTAAGAGCAAATGCGGAGCTTCATAATTATATCTCACCAGTTCCAGTGCCGTCAGTATCGCGCAGATTTTTGCACCATACACTGCCATTCCATATTTTAAGAGAATCTTGCGGACGGGTTCAGGGAGTACCATAAAACATCACTTGGAGTCACATTTGTGAATTAAACAACGTATCTGCAATGGTCAGCTAAAATATTATAAAATATTGATTTAAAACGTTGGGAAGTACATTAGTTGTCAGGGTGATATACTCCCCTAGGAGACCTTTCACTTGTCGAGGGTTTTGTGGAACGAAAAGGTAAGCTATATAGGGGACGGGGGGGGGGGGGGGGTTTGGAACGGGATGGCCAGTCTGAGTTTGCTTTGTTGATTGTTCGTTTAGCTACCATCGGACAAAACTGTGCGTTAATTTAATTTCATAAATAATGGTAATGTAATACATGACAGCTGAAACCAATGGAACTGACAGAAATTAATAACAGTCCTATTACAATGTAATACATGACAGCTGAAACCAATGGAACTGACAGAAATTAATAACAGTCCTATTACCAGTTAGTTTAAAAATGAGGCTATGAGAACTTAAAACACCCGTTAATGTGAAAGTCCTTTTAAATGCTATTTTGTAAGAATTCATACTTGAAATTTCGTCACAACGTGTTCTGTCTTGGAGTCGGTACATGCTCACGAAGTCGATGAGATCAGCCAAAGCTCCGACGAGTGAGTTCCGCGAATAGGCTCATCACGAACCTCCCCTTTAACAGTAGTGTAGCGTCAGTGTGTAGCTGCATGCATGTTGCGCCTGTACACGGTAGAGCGCGTTGAAATCTGTTGTAAATGGTGATTCAAATGGCTCTGAGCACTATGGGACTTAACATCTATGGTCATCAGTCCCCTAGAACTTAGAACTACTTAAACCTAACTAACCTAAGGACATCACACAACACCCAGCCATCACGAGGCAGAGAAAATAATGGTGATTCCTGTTGTTGAATGGTGCATCAGTACATATACAAGACTGCGGGGGAGGGGTGGGGGGGGGGGGAGGAGGAGCAGTATTGTGGCTATGTACATACAATGATAAAAATGATAAGAGAAACAAGGAGAATGCACTTAGCAATTTAATACAGTTATGAAATACAAGTAAATAAATTGGCAGTTACAACAGTATATAACACGGACCTCACTGCGCCTTCAAAATAAATTCCTCCAAATATCCTCCGTTTGCCTGCTGAATGCGTTGGAGAACGGTTGCGTAACATGCCTCAACATGTCCTCTGCCGTACCTATTCTACATTAACGACATAGGAGACAATCTGAGCAACCCTCTTAGATTGTTTGCAGATATTATTTATCGCCTTGTAAAGTCATCAGATGATCAAAACCAATTGCAGAATGACTTACGAAATATACACTGGACGAAAAAACAAAAAAACAAAAAGCAAACGCAACACCAAAAAAGGATTAGTGTAGTGTAATGAAATAGCGGGAGTAGATTTACCTAGGTAACATATTTAAGTGATCAACATTGCAATATCACAGGTTAATGTAAGCGCGAGATAAGTCATTGCAAATGCGAAATTCTGGTACATTAATAACCGGCGTAACTGCCGGAATGATGACTGCAAGCATGCAAACGTGCCGGATGTCAGTTTGTGGTATGGAGTTCCATGCCAGATGCAGTCGATTAGTCAATACGGGGACAGTTAATGCTGGTTGTGGCCCACGTCAGAATTGTCGTCCGACGGTGTCCTACAGGTACTCGACTGGAGACGGATCTGGTCATTGAAGCGGCCAAGGCAATATGTCACTCTATAGAGCATGGTGGGCTACAACAGTGGTATGTGGACGAGAGTTATCATGTTGGAGAACACCGCCTGGACAGTACAACAGGTGGAATCACCAGACTGTCGTACACATTTGCAGTCAGGGTGCGTTGGATAACCACGGGAGTGCTCCTGCTGCCATACCAAATCGTATTCCAGAGCGTAACTCCAGGTGAAGGTGTCTAGCACGTGGACAGGTTGGTCACAAGTCCTCATTTTGCCTCCTTCTATCCAACACACGGCTATCAACGACACCGAGGCACAACAGACATCGACCCTGTCCTCCAATGAGTTCTCGCCACTGAAGTCGCAAATGGCGGTGGTTTGTAGTCGGTGGAATGCACGCTACAGGGCGTCTGGCTCAGAGCTGTTCTTAAGGTAACCAGTTGTAACAGTTCACTGTGTCACTACGGTCACAACTGCTGCTCAGACTGCTGCTGCAGATGCAATACAATGCTCCAGAGCCACACGCTGAACACGGTGTTCCTTCTCGGTAGTGCCACACGGCCGTCCGGAGCCCGGTTTTATTGCGACTGTAGATTCTCGTGACCACCGCGGCCAGCAATAAAGTACTACATTCCTGCCAAATCGTTCTGCAGTCTTACAGGAGGAACATCCACCTGCTCGTAATCCGATAGTACGACCTCGTTCAAATTCCGTAAGATGTTGATAATGGAGTCTTCGCCGCCTTAAAGGCATTCTTGACTAACATCAACTCATCACGTCTAATCTCAAGGCTAAGTAACACTTCCGACAGTTCCAGCATGTGTTTCAAGCAAACCTGATGTGCATCCTTATAGTGGCGCTACTAGCTTATGCGACTGGCGCGAAATTTGTATAGACATCATAATTCCGATGTTGAAACACGCCTACCAACTTCAGTTTATGCCTCACAGCACCTTCTTGATGTTGTGATTTTCTTCCATCAGTGTGTGTATGGTTTGAAATGTGAAATTGACTCCAAGTAATGAAAAGTGTGAAGTCATCCACATATGTACTAAAAGAAATTTTCTGAATTTCGCTTACACGGTAATTCACACAAATCTAAAGGCTGTCAACTAAAAATTAGTTTACAATTACGAATTAGTTACACTGGAACTATCACACAGATAATGTTGTGGGTAAAGCTAACCAAAGACTACGGTTTATTGCAAATACTTAGAAAGTGCAGAAGATCTGTTAAAGAGACTGCTTACACCACGCTTGTCCGCCCCATTTTGGTGTGTGGGATATGCATCTGATGGGAATCACGGGAGGACATCGAAAAAGTTCCAAAAAACCACGTTTTTCGTTGTGGCAGGAATTTCTCGTGAAATTTCAAATTTCCTCATCCGACTGCGAAAATATACATACGTAGAAATGGTCATCATCGTAAAATAATCAGAATCAGATCTCGCACAGAAAGATTTAAGGGCTTATTTCTCCCGTGCTCCATTCTAGAATGGAACAGTAAGTAGCTTGAATGCGGTTCGATGAACCCACCGCCAGGTACATAATTGTGAAGTGCAGAGTAATCATGTAGATGTAGATGAAAATATCCTGAGGAAGGGTGCTTATTTGACGAGAATGGCACTCAAAAGTTCGCCAACTGCCTGCAAACGATTTACAAAGACCATTCTGTCACATAACCCCAGAGTAAGTTATCTGGAGCCGTTAAATCTGGGGAACGCGCTGTCCACGTCACATCGCCAGAATGGGACATAACATAACATGGAAACGTTTGCCAAAGTATCGTCATACTTTGGTCTCTTGTACTGGATGTGTCACAATCCTGCTGAAACCGAATGTTATTTAGTAACCCCATTGCCTAAAAGTCCAGAATCATGAAATTCTGCGACATTTTACAGTAGCTGCTGACATTCACTGTTGTTACTGTTGTCACCCTTAAGAAAGAAAATGAGAAAAGGGATCGATAATCGCACATGTGCCAACTTCACACTACACCACAGCTTTTGGACTCACCGGGGGTTTTATCTAAATGTTCTAGGTTTTCCTGAGACCAACACCGGAAAATTTTCTTCTTCCAATATCCAGTCATGAAAAAGTTAGCTACAACAGACGTCAGGAAATGTTGGAGGAACAGTTGTTGTCGACAGAATATTACAAGAACATCAGCAGGAATGGCAAGTCTGTTTTGTTCACCAGCGTCTCTGAACTCTTGAACGACTTGCAGTTTATACAGGTGAAACTTGAACTCATCCAGCAAATAGTCCAATGAACGTCATGCTAGTTGTAAAGTTTGTTCATGTCGCCGTGCTGTATATCTGGGACTATGTTCAGACTTTACGCGTACTCATTCTAGGTTCTCACGAGTTCGGACATTTCTTCATCAGTCTGACGAATGAGGACCTGCACTCTCTAACCCTTCTGAGGGTACTGTGTCTCTCGGTGCAGCCAAATGGCGATCATTAATGTTCCGTGCCAATGCCTACCGACTCTCTGTAGCAGAACCAGTTTGGACAAAGGCTTCCACCGCGGCATTTCGCGTATACACACAACACAGCTCCATGGTATACTAACTGCGTGATTCCCTCCTGCTCAGCGGTGTCCGCATGCGCAGCACTCAACGCGTATTTGATTAGGGTCGCAAATGCAATTGGTACATACAATATGCTCCACCATACATTAGACATGGCGCAACATATTGAAACGAAATTTGCAGTCGCTTACTATTAATCGGTTTTGCGACAGAAATAATTTTATCTCCAATCGGTGCTTAGATAAAGACTTGGTGCATAATTAGTGAAAATTAATTTTTATTAAAACATACAAGATTTTGTTTAGTCGTTCTGCATTAATTACGACTGAATACATTTTTAGACTTTATTTTTGTCATTTGACACACGCCGGCCGGTGTGCCCGAGCGGTTGTAGGCACTTCAGTCTGGAACCGCGTGACCGCTACGGTCGCAGGTTCGAATCCTGCCTCGGGCATGGATGTGTGTGTTGTCCTTAGGTTAGTCAGGTTTAAGTTTTTCTAAGTTCTAGGGACTGATGACCTCAGATGTTAAGTCCCCTAGTGCTCAAAGCCATTTGAACCATTTGTCATTTAACATGTAATTGCAAGAAGGAGTCCGCTGTGACGGAAGTACGTGAATTTGTGCTATTGGCAACTTACATGATTTAGAGAAACGATGCTGTAACTTCTGAGAGTATTCTGGTATATTTGTAGGAACATACAGAAAATTGTTGACATTGCGGTTGACGGAAATCTAAGAATGTGAAAAAACGCTGCAACATCCAGAGTAAAACATGTGTTATGAATGGCTTCAAAGAGCTGCTGGACTTTGTGTGATGTAGCTGTCTTAACACCCATTTAAGAAAATCAAATACATTATTATTCTGTTTCCTTATGTGGGGTGATACTTTCAACAAAGATTGTAACTGCGTAATTATTCGAAATATATAGGAGTATTTTACTTTGAAGTTCGTGTTCTTGATGAAATTAGGTCCCAAACTCATGTCGCAACTTCATAAGTCATTTATTAAAAAATATTAATTCGTTTTTATCTGTCATGAAAGAAATTTCCCCCGATTTTGGTATCTTTTATTGCGATACTAGGTGTACCGTAATAACAACAAAAATATAATGATGGGGTTTTGTGATGGTCAGCGGCGTTAGTAAATTATTTGCATAATTAAAATTGGACATTATTAAGGAACAGACGGTTTCGATATGAAATTGAGTTTGTATTAAACTATATCACACGTTTACAGGAAAATATTATTTATTCGGACATTTTGGAACTAATTGTAAGAGTTCGGTATAATTCGTAAAACCAAGCGGTCATCTGGTATTTCGTTAATATTTTGTGAATTTCGTGAACTGGAAGTGGAAGGATACGCCATGATGATATCCTTAGACAGAATGTGATTGTAATAACCAAAGATAGCAAATTTTCACATGAATTGTTTGTTGCTCCAAATTTTGTGTTGTGGGTCTCCACAGCTGTAGAATTGTTGCATGACGAAAAAGACCGCTTCATCTACATGATAAATCTTTGTTTATGATCCAACCAGTTTGATGCGTTAGAGCCACATCTTCAAGGACTCAGATTTATGTTATACTTTATTTCAAACGATAACCTGTAGAGGACCAAACCTTCTTTGTTCACAGGTGATAAAAATCTTCAGCCGTCAAGAGGTCGGTAGTCCAATTTAAAATAAGTTGTAATGCCAGGTTGATGGTCCTTGGGGGATGGCGTCCCCTGCATTCTTCCCTATTTTAAATTAGACTACTAACCGCTTGACGGTTGAAAATTTTTGTCACAAGTGGACAAAGAACGTTTTTATCATACTGTGTCATAAGTGGTCTTGTTCATCTTGGTACGAACTGTTTGTGATCAAATATACTCACCAGCAAACCGCTATGACCACCGCCCCTCGTGAGATTCAGCGCCACCTGGTGTCGTTGTGGGCATGTGACGCGATAAGGATAGTGTATAGGTATAACAGGGACACATTATAGCGACGATACCAGCCGCAAATGGAGAAGAGATTTTGACGACGGGCAGATTGTCATGGCTCGGCACCTAGGAAAGAGAACCTCTAAAAAGGCGATGCTGATCGGCTGTCCTCTTACTAGTGTCGTGAGGATCCATGGAGAGAGGGTAAGGGATGGTGGAACCACGAGTTGGTAGCAGGGTGATAACCGTCCACGCCTCATTACAAACTGTGTGCATCAGAGGTTTGCCTGCTCTGCAAAGCGGGACAAAGGGCGATCTGCGGCAGATCTGACGACAAAAATCAGTGCTGCTGGAGGCACAAGAGTTTCGGAGGACACCGCTCGGCGCACATTGTTTCTCATGAGACTCCGTAGCCGTGGACTCCTACGTGGTGCCATGTTGACCCAACGACATTGTGAATTACGATTGTGGCAGGCACCGGATCATTAGGATTGGATCGTAGATCAATAGTAAAGTGTGGACTGGTCGGATGAATCACGTTCAATGTGACACAAGGTGGATGGCTGTATCCAAATACGCCATTATCCAGGGGAGTTGCTGCTCGAAACGTGCACCGCGCCACGGACGCCCGTTGGTGGGGGCAGTACTGTGCTATTGGGGGACATTTAACTTGGCTGCCATCAGTAGTAATCAAGTAATAGAACAGATCTCAGGAGATGGGGACCTCGTGAGCACAGTTGTGGATCAGCTGAATCCTTCCATCCTTGATGTCTACACGATGATGACACCATCTTCAACCTGAATAGCTCTCTGTTTTGCAAGAGGAGAATCGTGCTACAGACAATCGAGGAGCATGATAGTGAACTCACGTTGATATGTTGGTCACCGAATTCGAGTAATATGAACTCGGCAGGATGCATCTGGGACGCTAACGGGTGCCAGATCCCCGTCCACAAACAACCAGTCCGCAATCTTCGGGAGTTGGTGATCTGTGCGTAGACTCCTGGTGCCACATACCTCCGGAAACCTATCATCGACCTATCTAATGCGAGTCACATAGTATCTCTGCTGTACTGCGTTCAAAAGGTGAACCACCACGCTGTTAAACAGATGCTCATAACGTTTTCGTTCATGAACGAATGAAAGCATTTGTTTTCACGTAAAAGTGATGTTATACAGTATATAAGAAAACTTCAAAAATTGTAATGAAAGGACTTTAACCGTACCCTTATGTCACTCAGAACGATAAACCGTTTAAGCGTCAGCGTTTAATTCGTCAGTCAGTCGATCTTCAGGGAGATGCAAATCTGCAAGCTGAGTACTAATGGATAAAACTATATATGAAGGTATTATCTGTTCCCGAAAGTACAGATACCATTGATGACCGTGGAGCTTCTCTAGAAAGAAATGATAAATAAATCGACACCCTAGCTGCAAAGATGCGTTGATATACATTATTGGGGACATGTTGAAAATGTGTGCCCCGACCTGGACTCAAACCCGGGATCACCTGCTTACATGGGAGACGCTCTATCGATCCGAGATACCCGGCCATTGACCCTCTTGTGCGAACGCACACGCTGTGCCCCAACTCGTAAGAGATTTTGGTAGATTAACCTGCCACGAGTAATGAATGTGATGGGCAAACATCTATTAGGCGCACTACGAATGTAGTGGTGTGGACCTGTTGGGAATGTGGGTCTCACGGGGAGCGTACAAGGGATAAGTCCCTGCAGGCGCATTATACTCCGTGCCCTCGATGAGTCGGCTCTCAGCCGTGGCAGCGTGCGGACGGCCCCGCGCGCCGGCCAGTGCTCCGCTGCAGGCGTTTGTTTACTTCCGCGTCGTAGCTTTCAGGCTTGCGTCCGTCCACCGTGAACAATATGTCGAGCGCTTACCGCCGTGCGACCCTTAAAGTTTCCTTCCCAGCTGAACATGCGCGACCTCGTGCACATGAAGTTGAAACGTTCATACGTGAAGAAGTTCGTTTAGATCCTAACCACGTTATCGGAATCCATTTTTCGATCACGAGTAGTGTCGTTCATATTAAAATGACAAACACCGAGGTGTGTGAAGATGTTATTCGCCGCCATGCCAATGGACTTAAGTTCAAATACTCTGATGGTCACGTCGGAGCTGTAACACTTGAACTTGCAGAGTACGGTCAACGCACGATTAGGGTGTTTGAACTACCTTTTGAAGTGCCGAAGGACGAAGTTGTCTCTGCGTTACAACCATACGGTAACGTCATCGGTTACGTAGAAGAAAAATGGCAAACCTTCACGACCTACCATGTCCTTAATGGTGTGCGTCAGGTCAAAATTGAACTGAAAAAGCATATTCCATCATACCTGACCATTGGCGGGGTGCGAGCCATTGTCATGTACGACGGCCAACCCCGAACATGTGCGGGTTGTGGACAAGAAGGCCACGTCAGATCCGCCTGCATGCGACGCCGCCTGATCCAGACGCCGGTCGGCGAGGAAGCGTCCCCAGCGGTGATGACTCAGATCCCTGTCACATACGCCAAGGTTGCCCAGGAAGGTAGCACGTCTACACAGTCTTCCTGCTTCGTTGACGTCGTCTGATCAGGTAGATGCAACCGCTCCTGAGATTCCTTCTGAGGTGCCCCAGACGCCAGATCCTAACCTGCCGAATCATCGCAGCACTGTGACTGAAAATGCTACTGAGATGGACGTTGATCCGGGAGTGGTACCTACTTCTGCTTTCCTTCAGACTGGTCCGGAGTCAGACGAAAGCCACCCGCCATCGGACTCTGAAAGACTTGTTCGAAAACAAGGATCGACACGAAAGAGAAAGAAACGTAGCCGTACACCCCCTGATGAATCCATTCTACGGATGGATACCGGGGATGCAGACCCGAAGATGGACGACAAACCGATCTCTGATGACCGAAAGGCTGATGCGACAGACCCGCCACAGGCGACCACTGGCAATGAACACCCCTCATTACTGACGCCGTCGCCCCCACAGGTCGACGTTGAAGAGAGCCTATCCGATGAGACGAAAACTACGTCTCTTCTCCACGTGGATGCCGTGCACAGCCGATGCCCTACCGCAGCATCAGTCTCCTGGGCAGACGACGTGGAGATCGACGGGACTGGGGTGGATGCTGCTGATGATGGGGCACCCCCATCGGTTGCGCCCGCGCCCGCAAACTCTCCACAATAGCAGCCTCTTCAGCGGACCGGCAAGATCGACGACCTCTCGCTCCTGAAGAAGAAGCCCCGCCTGTGCCTGTGGGACTCCAACACCAGCATTATCGTGTCGCAACGATTAACCTCGCGACCATTCGTGCGCCCCACAAACTAGCGCTGCTCCGCGATATGATTTATGATGCGGACATAGATATTGCACTTTTTCAGGAAGTGCATGTCGCCGATTTTTCACCACCACATGGCTTCACGGTGCATCTTTCTCCCGCTTCGGACACCGGTAGTGGTGTTGCCATCATCTTACGCGAAGGCCTTCCTGCCGAAGATGTCCTATACCTCCCCAACCTCCCCAGCGGCAGAGGTATGGCCCTTACTCTCTTTAGTGTACGCATCATCAATATTTATGCGCCGTCGGGCTCCAGCTACCATCGTGAACGCAATGCCTTCTTCGCGAATGAAGTCACACCCCTTTTTATGGGACCACACGATGACTGGATCATGGGTGGAGACTTCAACTGCACCCAGCGACCTCAGGATCAATTGCCGCGTCACTCACCATGCGCAGCTCTGGAAACAGTCGTCACGCGGCTACAATTTGTCGACACGTGGAGACATGTTCACGGTGATCTTTTGGGCTTTACGTACCACACTGCGCACTCCTCTAGCCGACTGGATCGCATCTACATCTCGCGATCCCTAATTCAACACACTCGACAGGCTGAAATCTGGCCTGTTGCTTTCTCAGACCATGAGGCTTACTTCTGTGATGTTGTTCTCACAAGACAGGCAGTATGGCACGGACGTGGTTTATGGAAACTGAACACGGCACTTCTTAATTCACCTGACTGTCGACTTCTAATAGAAGACACTTGGATTACATGTAATAGACGCCGACCCACGTATCCGTCTACCATATCCTGGTGGATCCAGTGTGCAAAACCTGCTCTTCGAAAAACTTTAATCCGGTATGGCAAAGATGTTGTCGCCTGGAGGAAGAGCACTATGGACTTTTACTACAGGATCCTACGAGAATGCTCCACGATGCCAGCCTCCCCTGAGCGCCATACAAGGATGAACCAAGCTAAGGCCCAAATCTCCAATCTCATGCGACGGCATTTGGACGGGGCGATAGTACGATCTCGTACTGCTGATCGCATGCCTCATGAACATCCGTCGATGTACCATATCATCCAAGAACGCCGAAAATTGATTCACGTCCTAACGGATCAAGAAGGGCGTCGCTACGTAACCCAACCTGCCATAGGGAATGTGCTTCACGCTCACTACCGGCAGCTCTACGCCGCAGTTCCACATTCCCCAGAGTTGATCGAGGAAGTCTCACAGCTCAACTTCGGTGGTATCCCAGGAGATGCGGCGATTGATTTGATGTCGGAGGCGACTGATGAGGAAGTCCGCGATGCGATCCGGGCAGGAACCATCAATCGCTCCCCGGGCCCCGACGGTCTTCCCCTCGAATTTTATCGCACCTTCCGTGATTTGTTAGAGTCCACCTTCACCTCCATCTGTCGGGAACTGATGTCTCCGGAAGTACCTGTGCCGGACGCTTTCATGGAAGGAATTATTGTTCCTGTACATAAACCGCACGGTGGCAACAATATCAGTGATTATCGGCCCCTCACCCTCCTTAACAGTGATATGAAAATCTTCACTCGCCTTTTGGCAGCACGACTTAAAAACGTTGCCCGATATGTTGTGTCACCAGACCAAGCCTCTTTGGGAGGCAACAACAATATTCGCACGGCCTTATGCCGCTACAGGGATATGATCGCCGTTGCCCAGGCACAACGCCTCTCTGGGGCACTTGCGTCTTTGGACTTCAGTCAAGCTTTTGATAGGGTTGACCATTCGTTCCTTACGGCCGTTCTCCACCATATGGGTTTCCCGGTCGCCGTTATCACGGTAGTGATGCGCCTTCTGCGGGGTGCCTCATCCAGGATTATGTACAATGGCAGACTCACTCCACCGATAATAATAGGTCGATCCGTACGTCGAGGTTGCCCTCTATCAGCAATTTTGTACGCCTTTTCCTTGGAATCCTTGCTATGTGGACTAAGACAACGTTTGGTAGGGTTGTCCATAGATCGCTTCCGATTCTGTTGCTCGGCCTATGCTGACGATGTCGTCATCTGTTTACGTAATGCCGACGAAGTTCGAGCTGTTTTGACGTGGGTAGCGACTTATGGTGAGGCGTCGGGTAGCTCTTTAAACGTACGTAAGTCGCAAGTTATGTCCATTGGCACGGGACTTCCCGTGGAGTGCGTTACACCTCTCACCACCGTTGATACCATTCGTTGTTTGGGAATAGATTTTTCATCTGATCTCCAGCGTTCAGCCACCATCAACTGCCGACGCCTCCTTTTAATGATCAGAGCAGGGCTTATGGACCATCGCCTTCGATCCCTAGATATTCTCCAACGAGCTCGATATGTCAATACATATATCGCATCCCGAGTTCCCCATGTAGCGCAAGTTCTACCTTTCCCGCTTACTGTGGCACGTCGCATGTTGGCAGCGATGGCATCTTTCGTCAGCTCTGGGATGTTGTTCAAAGTTAACTATGTGACCCTTACTCTTCCCCGTGAACGAGGTGGGATAGGTCTGTTTCACGTGCCGGATAGAGCTCGCGCCCTATTTGTCAGCTCCCAGATGACGGTATGGACACGTTGCCCAACGAGCCTCACTGGTCTCCTCCTGTCGGCATACTCGCCGGTCTCACTGTCAGCCCCAGTGATGATCTCGGATGTTCCAGCCCAGTTCCATTATATACGGTACTTCTTTCTGGAACTCAGTTATCTACGCCTCACCTTACCAAGACAGCTTTTACTCAAGACAAAGGCAGTATACAATGTCCTCCAATTAGGTCGTCCACCTAACCCGATTGAACTAAAGTTCCCACAGGTTGACTGGCGTCATGTATGGCGCGCGGTGTTCGCCTGTTACCTTGACACGAATGTTCAATCTGTCTGGTACATAACTGTCAATGGTAAGCAAATCAACCAATTTCGCCTTCATCGTATCCACCTCGCCCAATCACCTCTATGCTCCACGTGTGGAGTGCCAGACAATGATGAACATCGGTTTGTTTGCGGACCGGCGGCGGAGGTTTGGCACTTGGTTCGACGTATTGTGGCTTTTCTAACGCGGGACATTCCGGATCGGATTACTCCCCTTTCATTATTATTTCCGGAACGTGACTATTTTCCTCGGACAAAGACCAATGCTGTGAATTGGATTCGCGGACATGCCATTCACTACTTATTTGGACAAACTGTAGACTCTGTACTCGATTTTTGGACATACCTTAATGCCCGTCATTATGTCGTTGTCCGTCACCCAAAATACAGACAATTTTTCTCGAACTTCCTTGGGAGTGCTTTCCACGAGCCGCCTCGCAGCTGGAATGTGTTAAGCCAAGAGAGGAGAAGGTTTCCTGTTTGAACCAATGAACATTTCTGAACAATTGAACGGAACACATCAATTTCGAGAAGACGTGACTCAACATATTACCAGCGGGGCGCAGAAGGCCTCTGAAAATAAAAATAAAATAAAATAAAATAAATAAATAAATAAACAAATATAAAACAAAAAAAATTAAAATAAACTTCAGAAAAAAAAAGAGATGGACAGAGCGTTTGCCATGTAAGCAGGAGATCCCGGGTTCGAGTCCCGGTCGGGCACACATTTTCAACATGTCCCCAATGATGTATATCAACGCCTGTTTGCAGCTAGGGTGTCGATTTATCATTTCATAATGGATAAAATATGGAGAATTAATTAATAGACTAATTTTCCTGACAGACTTAATATTTAAAAACTAAGGGCAACCAACAGTGTCGACCAACCGACGGATCACCTCAGCTAATAGTGTAAGACGTGTATATTTCTATTGTCTGTTGTCGAACCACAGTTTATGAAACATGTTTATATTTTATTAATAGGATTAAGTAGGAATAATTAATATTTGTCATATTGGAAATAATTGTATTGTTGGCAAGAGAGACCGCAAATTAATATAATTTTAAAAAAAGGCGGGAGAGACCGCGTATGGATACATTTTAAGAAAAGAACGGGAAAGACCGCGCATTGACACATTTTGTAATGGTAGCAAGGACTGTCTGCACCAGAAAGCATTGTTGGCAGGAGAGACCGCACTTTAGCGTCCGTAGGAAGTCAGTAGTAAGGGAGATGTGAAGCGAGTTGGTAGCAGGTCTGAAGCGGGAGGTTGAGAGGAGCAGTGTGCCTGCCAGCCACCAGCTATGATTTACAAGAGATTATAAACGGATGTACAGAGACATCAACTAACTATTATCATAAGAGGAACTAATATTATTGAATTATTTTCTTTGCGAAACTCAAGACTACTGAATGTATGTTTGCGCAATGCTAGTTGTAAGATTTTTGTAAAAAGTAAGTACCATTTGAACGTTTGTAAAATCATTTCATTACCAACAGTAAATATTTGAAGCGTTTTTAGAATATAATTAATTTTTGCCAGTAATGTTACATTACTGATTATAATCCATCCCAAAAACCATCAACGTAAAACTTTGCAAAAATTTTATTGTTGTCAAGAAAAAGTGTAACTATGAATTACGTAACTTCAGTCAAATTAATTAAAGAATAACGTCAGCTTTGGTAATAAATACAGCCACTTATTATTACAGCCCACCAGCAGTTAACAGAGTACAGTAAACCAGAGTAAGTATATTCATGTCGCAGTTCGATGTAGCAGTCAGATAGTGATCCAGTAACAGTAAAAAAGGTTTTGGGTTATTGCAGATAACGACTGAGGGTCACGACGACGACACATTCTGTTTTGTCGAAATAATCAGAAAATCACTTTTAATAAGCAGCAATTAAATTTGTATGCGAAGTTGAGAAAGAGAATAAATTTCAAAGGGAAGATTTCATTTGTTATTATTAAGCAAGAGATAGAAATCCTCAGGAAAGGTTTCATAGGTTATTGTAGAAGGGAAGGTTGCGTAAAAAAAAAGAGATATAGAGGAGACGGGAAGGTTTCAATAGGCGTCGCTCGAGGCGGCTATGAAGGGGCACGTGGTCAGCACACCGCTCTCCCGGCTGTTGTCAGTTTTCGTGACCGGAGCCGCTAGTTCCCAGACTACTGGCCTGACCAGGGCTGAGTGCGCCCTTCTTGCCAGCAGCTCACGGCGGTTCCGGAAGGCCAACCATCTGACTGCTAGTCAAGCCTGACAGGGCTCGACTTCAGTGACCGGTGCTAGCATTGCGGCAATGCCGTTGGGTTAACACTTAAAAGCTCAACAAAAAAGAAAACTCGGCGATGACTGTCAGCCATAGCAAAAATAAAATAAGTGTTTTTTTATTATTTTGAGTAGTGATTTGCATTTGTATCAGTTACAATGAGACATCATTTTCATCCCCATATTTTAACTAGAATGAAATTTAAGAGAGTTTTCCCTTATTCTGCAGTAGGCAGAACTACCGTCTGAGTTCTGTCGGCAGTCTGAAAGCGAACTTGGGAAGTCGGCCGCTCACACGTTGCGCCGCTTTGATCGCAGTCGTCTCTGAAAGGTTAGTGTGCCGTACGAGCTCCAGTTACGCCGATTACGGCCGGGACGACTCTCGTCAAACGGAAAACGAGCCCTCTCCGCTGCTGCTACTCTGGGAGTAAAGTCCAGAAGTCTCGCAGTCGTGATTAAGTAGGAACGAGGACACAAGTAAAACGTACTATGTTGCCATTTTAGAATGTCGCGTCACGTATCGCTTTACTGTGGTCGTTTTGGCATATCCGGAAAACTGACTGCAGCTACTATTGTGTCCGCTTCTCGTGTCACTTATGTTACCACCCTTGTAATCACTAATGTAATGTCACCCAGTTATCGTTGCGTCGTGTAGTTCTGTAGTCGGAGATGACCGCCGACACTGTTTTACTTCAGGTGCAAATACAACAAATGTGACAGCCTGCTATTCGTCTTTTTACTTCCAACAATGTGATAATAGACTGGCTGTGCTACAATATGTAACGTATTAGGACAAACTCTTTGTATCTTCTTCTCAAATATTTAAGTCTTCTTCGCACCTCATTAAACCTAATGTAGTGGTTAACACGCGTATCCTGGCGCTCAACCGTCATTTTTAGTTTTTCGTTGTTTACATGAGGAACACGATCGATTCTTCCATCCGTGTCCAATCGAGTTATTACTATATTTTTAATTACTGACGAGACTTTGAACTTCAATCTCAAGGCTGGAGCCTTGTGAAGCAGGCTTTTAACATGACCGCAAAGGAGAAAGGGGATCGCTTGCATATTTGTTGAGCGAACTGGCCATGAAACCTATATACACCACAAAATCATCGTTGCCCAAGCTGTGTCTAGGTATGTTCCCTAACATCAAACTGCAAATAACGTACACGTATGAGTTATCAGTGGTCTATCTTTAAGAAAAATTTGGAAGACACGGTCAATCTCGCAGCTCGTTCTCTCGGAAAAATCCACTTGTTTAATCACACACGAATTGAGAATACTTGTTCCACATCATCGAATAACGTGTACAAATTTGCCGAAAAAGGTTAGAAGCAGCTTGAATAATAACAAAAAACAAATTTCACTTGTAAGTAAATGAATGTTACGGGAATATAATGACATGATGAAAACAGTGAAATCTAGGAATGCTTTAAAAAGAAGGTACCTCATAGCTGACACATTATAGGCGCGGAAGGGTAAACAAAGTGAGTAATGATAAGTACTTCAAACTGTAGAAAGTTTTATGTCAATTTTTAGACACAGCAATTCGTCGATCTTCGTGATAGAAGAAATGACATCAAATCACAAAAATGCGCTTCTACTAAGTCAGCCATTGATGCACATCTACATCAACACTCCGCTCCACCTGACTGTGGGCTGTGTGTGGTGGAGGGTAAATCTGCTGTCACTAACTGGCAGCGTGGCGAATGGCGAATACCGCGTGGGGAGAATAACTGACGATGAACTTCAGTGTTAACTCTGCCTCGAATTTTCTCGGCTTGGTTATTTCTCGAGAGGTATGTGGGAGGAAGTAATATGTTGTCCGGAAAGCACTCTCTCGGAATTTCAATTGTAACCCTCTCCATGATGCACAACGCTCTCTTTTAGCGTCTGCCAGTAGAGTCTATTGAGCATCGCTGTAACGCTCTCGCGCTGACTAAATGATCTCGTGATGAAGCTCGCCGCTCTTCGTTGGATCTTCTCTATATTTTCTATTAGTATATCTGGTAATGATGAGCAATTTTCAAGAATCGGTCGAACATGTGGTGTGTAAGTCACTTCTTTTGTCTGGCATCTGGTTTTCCTAATATTTGTTTCATATGGTTATTGCAAATCAGGTCTCAATGGATAGTTACTCTTAGATATTTTACGGTAGACAGCGTTTCCAGCTGTTCGTCATCTATGGTGTAGTTGTACAGCAGTGTATTTCTTCTCCTGTGTATGCGCAATATGTTACATTTATTGAAATTCATGGTCAACTACCATTCCCTAAGACAGTTCATCTATCCTCTGCCGGTCTTTTTGCACGACGCTGCCGCGCGGAGTGGCCGCGTGGTTTGAGGTGCCATGTCACGGATGGCACGGTTCCTCCCGCTGGAGGTTCGAGTCCTCCCTTGGGAATCGGGGTGTGTGTTGTTCTTAGCATAAGTTAGTTTAGGTAGTGTGTAAGTCTAGTTACCGATGACCTCAGCAGTTCGGTCCCTTAGGAATTCACACACATTTGAACATTTTTTGCGTAACGCTATAGTCTTCTGGCGATCCAACCTTTTTATAGACAACTGCATCACCTGCGAACAGCCTTTGGAGCTTCCGTCATTTTCTGATAGATAATTCATATATATTGTAAACAGTAATGGCCCTATCACAATTCCTTGAAGTACCCCTGAAATTATCGTCACATCTGTCGATTAAGAGCAACGTGTGGAGTTCTATCTGCAAGGAAGTCTTTAATCAAATTGCAAATGTTGGCCGATATTCGGTAAATTCGTATTTTTTCGTTAAAAGGTAACATGGGACAATGTCAAGCGCCTTCCTCAGCTGAAGGAAAATGGCATCAAACTGAGCGCCGATATGTACAGAACTATGGATCTCACGACGAACAAAGCGAGCTGAGTTTCGTAAGATCACTGTTTCTGGAATCCATGATGATTTTTATCGAGGAGTTTTTCGTTCTCCGAAAGTGTCACCATTCTTGAGCACAAAACATGGCACATAGTTCTACAACAGATTGACGCCATCGATATAGCTCTATAACTAGATGCATCTGTCTCACGACCCTCCTTGAAAACGGGAATATCCTGCGTTTTTTTCCAGTCACTAGGTATCTTAACGTCTGCCATTTCGATGATTGAAAGTGTACCCACAGACAACATGTAGCGACGATTGGGTGGTAGGAAGGCGGAGTGGCACTTTCAGATTTTTATTAAAACCAAACAATCACACAAAATCAGTAATCACAATCTTCCTTTTTGGGTATATCTTCTGTGTATTATATGTGCCTGTGCATATTTAGCACATAAATAATTCACGGAAACACGCAACTAAATAGAACTACCGCCTTTTAAAATTTTAATTTACCTGAAATTACTTAACCAAAAACCTGTAAAAGCATAATAACCATGTATACAATTAAAATTTACTTGAATCTGATTGGGCAGAAAAATCCCTAAAACTATAATAATTGTCTGTTACTATTGGTTGTCCGTCTTGAGCTGACTGCATTTCAATTAACAAGAATTACACCAGAGGCGTTTCACCTTTATATGTAAAGCATCTTCCGTGGTTACATTGCAAATTGGATACATACGCTTGTACATTTTTTGGTTGTTTTAGGTTAAAATAGTATTTTGTTTATAAAGTTGGTGTGCAGGTTACTTATGGTGTTTCTTTACATAGTCTGCTCCTTCTCTACTCGCTGGCAGCGGTTGACGTCGAAAGACTTCGATTCACATTTGCACATGGCAGTTTTTGCCATTCTGCAGTATTTATTGCGCTGCATTACTTACACTTCACTTTTGTAAATTGTTTCTCATTCCACACAGTAACAGTGTTTACGTATGTTCGTTTGTTCTCGTTCACGTTGTGAGTGTTGCCAACCTGTGAACCTAATTTTTTGTGTGTGTTTGTGTGAGTTTATGAAAATTTGTGAAATTGTAGAAACTTGAGAGGAGTGAGGGTGGGTTGACAATTCTATTTTGTTTTGGTGGGGGGGCGGGGATGGTCCTGGACGGTGATTGTAGGACAGAATCTAGGAGTAGATTGTAGCGGTAAATGGAACCTGTCGTTATATGTGTATATTTAATGTTATATTAAGTGGTCAATCATTTTAAAGACTATGGGGTTTGCCAAGTTGGTCTGATCATTTGTGAGTTGTTTCTTTTCTGTTATGGTTATTTGATATTAGTAGACTTCTCTTGGAAAGGAATGCCTTTTTTGCCACAGCTAGTGTGCTTTTGATGTCCTTCTTGCTCCATCGGTCATTAATTATTTTACTGCCTAGGTAGCGGAATTTCTTCTCTTCATCTACTTCATGATCATCGGTCCTGATGTTAAGTTTCTTGCTGTTCTCATTTCTACTACTTCTCATTACCTTCGTCTTTGATTTACTCTCAGTCCATACTCTGTACTCATTAGACTGGTCATTTCGTTCAGCAGATCATGTAATCCTTTTTCAGTTTCAATCAGGATAGCGATGTCATCAGCGAATTGTATCATTTCTTTTATTTCCATATTGCTTCCTCGATGTACAGATTGAACAGTAGGGGCGAAAGGCTACATTCTTGTCTTACACCCTTTTTAATAAGAGCACTTCGTTCTTGGTCGCCCACTCTTTTTATTCCCTCTTGGCTGCTGTAAATATTGTATATGACCCGTATCTCCCTATAGCTTCCCCCAACTTTTTTCAGAATTTCGAACATCTAGCACCATTTTACATTGTCGAAGGCTTTTTCCAGGTCGACAAATCCTATGAACGTGTCTTGATTTTTCTTTAGTCTTGCTTCCATTATTAACCGCAACGACAGAATTGCCTCTCTCGTGCCTTTACTTTTCCTAAAGCCAAGCTGATCGTCATCTATCGCCTCCTCAATTTTATTTTCCATTCTTCTGTACATTATTCTTGTTAGCAGCTTGGATGCATGAGCTGTTCAGCTGATTGTGCGGTAATTCTCACACTTGTCAGCTCTTGCCGTCTTCAGAATTATGTGGGCGATGCTTTTCCGAAAGTCAGATGGTACGTCACCAGACTCTACATTCTACACACCAACGTGAATAGTCGTTTTGTTGCCACTTCCCCCAATGATTTTAGAAATTCTGATGGAATGTTATCTATCCCTTCTGCCTTATGTGACCTTAAGTCCTCCAAAGCTCTTTTAAATTCTGATTATAATACTGGATCCCCTATCTCTTCGAAATCGACTCCTGTTTCTTCTTCTATCACATCAGACAAATCTTCCACCTTATAGAGGCTTTCAATGTATTCTTTCCACCTATCCGCTCTCTCTCTCTTCTGCATTTAACAGTGGAATTCCCGTTGCACTCTTAATGTTACCACCCTTGCTTTTAATGTCACCGAAGGTTGTTTTGACTTTCCTGTATGCTGAGTCTGTCCTTCCGACGATCATTTCTTTTTCAATCTCTTCACATTTCCCTGCAGCCATTTCGTCTTAGCTTCCCTGCACTTCCTATTTATTTCTTTCCTCAGCGACTTGTGTTTCTGTATTCCTGAGTTTCCCGTAACATTTTTGTACTTCCTCCTTTCATCAATCAACTGAAATATTTCTTCTGTTATTTATTTCAAGTTTCTGCTACCAGTCACTTTTTATTTTATGCTTAATCTAACATAATGCAACGCGTTTATTCACAATATAAAACCACCAGATACAAGTCTTGATGCGTGTGGGATTTACAAAATTACCTACAGCCAATGTAATAAATATTATATCGGCCGAACAGGAAGAAATTTCAGAACCCGATTCAAAGAACATTTAGACTGCTACAGGCTTAATAAATGTAACAAATCAGCAGTAGCAACTCACATTAAAGACACAGGCCACCCTTTGAAAATCGAAGACAACCTCTAAATTTTACACAAAACAGGAAAAAGTAAAAGAATGAATATCATGGAAGAAATGGAAATTTTCATACATAACACAAAGCATGGAGATAACATTCTTAATGAAATAATCGTATTCAAAAACTCAAAATTCTTCAACAGTCTTAAGCCAATTCTAGCTCAACAGATTCAAGAAATGTCAATGTAAATAATTGACTAGAACCAAGAATATCGATACAAAACCTCGATAATCGATACAGACTCACATGCTACAGGCCGCCATCTTGTGTTGTGTGTATAACATCGAAGCAACTTGTGCAGTGGCAATCAGTGACAAAATATAATGTGCAATAGTGTAATGTCAATCAACAGCTCCGCCATTACACCAGTGATGCAAGTGAAGCAGCAAGATGATGTAATTGTAAGTGATCAACTGTCATACAAAAGCCTTTCACACTATTCTCGTAACACATAACTGATGCAAATCTATCTGCATCCGATACAGGCAGTGATATACATAGTCAACAACAAAGAAGAAGAAAACCAGCAGAAGACATCACTGACTTCGGTTTCTAGATATACACTGCCCCCCTCCTTCCCCCCAAATACCACACTAGCAGCTACAGTAAAAAACAAAGTGTTCTAGATTAATCCTGTTTATTTTTAAGCAACATTTCTCGATGTATGTATGTACAAACGCTTGGAGATGAACAAAACATGTTCGGAACGCGTTGCATTATGTTAGATTAAGCATAAAATAAAAAGTGACTGGTAGTAGAAACTTGAAATAAATAACTTTCCCACACAGTCACGGTTCACAAACATAGCCATTGTGGCTGAAAATAATTATTTCTTCTGTTACCCATGGTTTCTTCCCAGTTACCTTCTTTGTACCTATTCTTTCCTTCCCAAGTTCTGTGATGGCCCTGTTTAGAGATGTCCATTCCTCTTCAACTGCACTGCCTACTGCGCTATTCCTTATTGCTGTAACTAGCCTTAGAGAACTCCAGGCGTATCTCGTCATTTCTTAGTACTTCCGTATCCCACTTCTTTGCGTATTGATTCTTCCTGACTAATGTCTTGAGCTTCAGCCTACTCTTCATCACTATTATATTGTGATCTGAGTCTATATCTGCTCCTGGGTACGCCTTACAATCCAGTATCTGATTTCGGAATCTCTGTCTGACCATGATGTAATCTAATTGAAATCTTCCCGTATCTCCCTGCCTTTTCCAAGTATACCTCCTCCTCTTGTGATTCTTGAACAGGGTATTCGCTATTACTAGCTGAAAATTGTTACAGAACTCAATTAGTCTTTCTCCTCTTTCATTCCTTGTCCCAAGCCCATATTCTCCTGTAACCTTTTCTTATACTCCTTCCCCTACAACTGCATTCCAGTCGCCCACGACTATTAGATTTTCATCCCCCTTTACATACTATATTACCCTTTCAATATCCTCATACACTTCTCTTTCTCTTCAGCTCCAGCTTGCGACGCCTACCTGAGCGATCGTTGTCGGTGTTGGTTTGCTGTCGATTCTGATAAGAACAACCCTGTCACTGAACTGTTCACAGTAATACTCTCTCTGCCCTACCTTCCTATTCATAACGAATCCTACTCCTCTTATACCATTTTCTGCTGCTGTTGATATTACCCTATACTCAACTGACCAGAAATCCTTGTCTGCTTTCCACTTCACATCACTGACGCCTAATATATCTAGATTGAGCCTTTTCATTTACATTTTCAGATTTTGTAGCTTCCCTACCACGTTCAAGCTTCTGAAATTCCTCACCTCGATTCGTAGAACGTTCTCCTTCCGTTGATTATTTAACCTTTTTCTCATGGTAACCTCCTCCTTCGCAGTCCCCTCCCAGATATCCGAATGGGGGACTATTCCGGAATCTTTTGCTAATGGAGATATCATCATGACACTCCTTCAAATACAGGCCACATGTCCTGTGGATACACGTTACGTGTCTTTAATGCAGTGGATTCCATTGCCTTCTGCATCCTCATGCCGTTTATCATTGCTGATTCTTCCGCCTTTAGGAGCAGTTTCCCACACCAAGGACAAGAGAGTACCCTGAACCTCTGTCCGCTCCTCCGCCCTCTTTGACAATGTCGTTGGCAGAATGGGGTTAACTCCTTATGCCGGATGTCTTCGGCCGCCAATGCTGATTATTAATCATAATTTAAGCACCGGCGGGATTCGAAACCGGGCCGAAGACGTTTTTATTATGAATCAGAAACGCTACCCCGATGCCAGTGATCTTACGTTAGACCAAAACCTCTGAGGGTCTTCAGTCAAATCGGCTGGGAAAATTTTAGTTCTAAAGTCACTGCATGCTCCTCCCATTGCTCTCCTTACGCTTACTTTTGCTTCGTTCAACTTTTGTTCGTCAGCTTCTTGGATCTACGACGAAGCTCTCTTTGTTCACGTAAGAGTTTTCTGACGCGGGTTTAGACCATAGTGAGCCTTCCTCATCTTTTTTTTATTGGGTCGTTAGTCTTCTGGTTGGTCCGATGCGGTCCGCCACGAATTCTTCTCCCGTGCCAACCTCTTCATCTCAGAGTAGCACTTGCAGCCTGCGTCCTCAGTTATTTGCTGGATGTATTCTAGCCTCTGTCTTCCTCTACAGTTTCTACCCTCTACAGCTCCCTCTAGAACCAGGGAAGTTATCCCTGATGTCTTAACAGACGTCCTATCACCCTGTCTCTTCTTCTTCTCGGTGTTTTCCACATGTTCCTTTTCGATTCTGCTCGGAACGTGCTAATTTCTTACCGTATCAGTCCATCTAATTTTCAACATTCACCTATAACACCACATCTCAAATGCTTCGATTCCTATCTGTTCATCATTTTCCCACAGTACATGTTTCACTATCATGCAATGGTGTGCTCCTAACGTAAATTCTCAGTAATTTCTTCCTCAAATTAAGGTTTATGTTTGATAATACTAGACTTTTCTTGGCCAAGAATGCCCTTTTTTCCAGTGCTAGTCTGATTTTGACGTCCTTATTGCTCCGTCCGTCATTGGTTATTTTGCTGTCTACGTAGTAGAATTATTTAACTTCATCTACTTCGTGAACATCAATCCCGATGTTAAGTATGTCACTGTTCTACTTCTCATTACTTTCGTCTTTCTTCGATTTACTCTCAATCCATATCCTGTACTCATTAGAGCACTCATTCCATTCAGTAGATTATGTAATTCTTCTTGTCTTTCAATGAGGATGGCAGTTTCATCAGCGAATCGTATTATTAATGAAACTTTTTGGCAGATTAAAACTTTGTGGCTACCGAGTCTCGAACTCGGGACCTTTGCCTTTCCTGGGCAAGTGCTCTGCCAACTGAGCACCACTCACTCCCCGTACTACAGTTTTACTTCCGCCAGTATCTCGTCTCCCACCTTCCAAACTTTGCAGAAGCTCTCCTGCGAACCTTGCAGGACTAGCACTCCTGGAAAAAAGGATATTGCGGAGTCATGGCCAGGAAGTTTCATACCAGCGCACACTCCGCTGCAGAGTGAGAATTCCATTAGTATGATTAATGTCCTTTCATCTTGAATTTTAATTCCACTCTTGAAACTTCCTTTTATTTCCATTATTGCGTCTTCGATGTATAGACTTAACAGTAACGGTGAAAGACTACATCTCTGCCTTTCTCACTTGTTAATCAGAGCACATCGTTCTCGGTCTTGCAATCTGATTATTTCCTCTTGGCTCTTGTACATGTTGTATATTACCCGTATCTCCCGATACATTACCCTTATTTTCCTCAGAATTTCGGACAACTCGCACCATTTTACATTTTCGAACGCTTTTTCAAGGACGAAGACGTACTTAAGGCCAGTGTAATTAACCTCTGTCAGTAGCCGAGGTCCCTCATGAGCGCTTGTACGATGGCGCTAGACTCGGGGTCGTCGGTCGGACCTCTTGATGGAAGAATTTTTCATCGCCAGCATTTCGTCGGCAGTTAAAAGACAGGTAACGAAATGAAGCTGCAAATAACCGGACTTTTAACCTAAGCTCTCTCTTTCGTGCCATGGTGCAAGAGCTTGTCACACAATTGAAGGGGATAATTTGTCGGATGAGGATGCCAAGTTCTGTGGCCCGTTAGTGCTGTTCAGATGAGTGGGTTATGGACGAGCACCAGCTTTCACTACATCCCTTGCCTTTTACCGTCATTAACAACAAAATACGACAATACACTGCACATGCGCTCAACACAGTAACACTTACGACACAACACTGACGCTTCTAGGAGGAACAGTGCTCCAAGTGTGCTAAAGAAGAAAACCATTATGATTTAGTCGACTCAACCACTAGCCACTACCTCAGCTAACAATGGTGAAATCTGGTTTCGCAGGACAGAGCGGATCAGGTTGTGGAAAGGGGCCAAGGTCAATTGCTGGTAGTTATACAAGAACACACACAACGTTATTCCTCAAACCAATGCACAGTTTTCTCTTTAAAACAACAAAGATCAATTCTCGGCTGAGGGCCCACGTAACTTCTCCAGAATAAGTTTAAATGATTCCTTTTAAAACACCACAATTTAGAGTAACAGCTGAAGGCATTAGGTAAGTAAAATTGCAATATCTTCTCGGTTAACGGCCGAAATAATATTTCAGATCAGCTAAGGAAATTCTTTAAAAGCCAAGCATTTACAAATTTCGGATAAAGGCCGTATTAAGGAAATTCAAATTAACTCTACGGCTGAAGGCCCAAATAAATATTTTTTACATAATAAAAGAGAGGATTTAAAGATAAGCTTTTACACAGTACAAGAGAAAAACATCTTAAGAAAACTTGAAGTATCTTGTCTGCTGAAGGCCCAAACAATTACTCAAGAATAATTAAAGACAACCTTATAATAAACATTTACAGAACACTGCTGAAGGTCGTTTGAAGAATTCCAGATAATGAAAGAGAAACCTTACAGACAAGGATTTACATTTTGAAGCCACAGATTCTGAAACAAATGCGACTGAAGGGCTAAATACAGAGCAACAAGAATTTTAAATGAAACACTGGTGAAGGCCTAATCTTAAAACAGTTGTCATGAAGTTTTTCTGAAGGTCATATACTAAACATAGACAGAGAATATTAAAACATGGATTAAGTCCTGGCACAGTACCTGCGACCAAATAAAATCACAATCGCAAACAACAGACACTAGTACTCAGAAGTGTTCCAAGGTCGTCCTGGGGAGGAAACTCTAACCACAGTTTAGGTGAGATAGGCAGTCAAGCGTAACACTGAACAATCGGGTGGCGACACGACCTAGGGACGGCTGAGGAACCAACCAACAGCTTAATAAATTCTCTTCCACCCGACACTCTCGCTGCTCTATTTCAACCGACCGACTGACAACTCCAATACGCAGACAGCAATCATCTGCTCAGTGGAAATCACAGAAGCTGCACACGGTTCCACGTACACACACTTGCAAAAGAACCCGAACAATCGTAAAAGCAATCTCTGTGGAACAAGAGTGAGAGTTTCCACAAGCGGTCGGCGACCAAATACACGTCGTCCGATGAGACGAACGACCGAACGACCTACCCAGGTCGTTCCCACTCAAGTTACGTTTGTCGGTATTACTCGGGCGAGTCTTGGGTGTCCGAAGCTGACTACAGCTCCAACCCGACGCAACTCCATGTCCGGCCGGCCGGTGTGGCCGAGCGGTTCTAGGCGCTTCAGTCTGGAACCGCGCGACCGCTACGGTCGCAGGTTCGAATCCTGCCTCGGGCATGGATGTGTGTGCCGTCCTTAGGTTAGTTGGGTTTAAGTAGTTCTAAGTTCTAGGGGACTGATGACCTGAGCTGTTAAGTCCCATAGTGCTCAGAGCCATTTGAACCAACTCCATGTCCGTTCGGAACTCGGAGACACAGCGACCCGGGCACACTGGCTCGGACCACCCATGCAGACGTAACACTTGCCCATTGACCACCCGACATCTCGGCACAAAGACGGTTCCGACCCACGTCCGGCAAGATAACCAACTGACGAGGCCCATAAACCGTCAAAAGACCTAATACACGTCGCCAGATGAGACGACCAAACGAACGACCAACCAATGGTCATCCCGCTCCAATCTCCTTTCTTCGGACAGTTCATGTGTGTCACCAGCGGTCGGCGAGCACTGGCTGTCCGTACCTCATTGGCGCTCCGTCGCCGACTCACTGCTCTTGCGTTCGACTTCACTGCTGCTGTGCCTCGACGGAGCTCCCAACTGAACTACAGACACAGGACGACCCGGAAATACTATCGGTCGCTCCAGAGATGGTACGACAGTGCACTTATCAATAAGCGCTGCTGCTGCTGCCACTCACGGGCAGGTAAGGCAGGAAGTTAGTGACGCTAGTAAATGGTAAGAGAAGATGACAAACAATAAACGGGATGAACACGAACCGCGCACGCTTCAAATGGTATGTGGCATTCTCATTTTATACAGCAACTTTCAGTTTAATTAGACGACCATAAAGCCAATGTACCCAGTCCTTCTAAAACAGGGTCCTGGTTAATAAGAGAAACAACATTTTACGAGACGTTCCAAGAGCAAACATAACTAAGAATTCATTGCCCCATTAGTCTCTGTTCTTCACGGAGGTGAAGCGGATGGTAGGGCAAATTAAACCCAGTGGCCATCGGGACGGTCAAGTCGTGGGCTCAGAATGCTTGAGGTAGTTAGCAGAGCTGACTCGTTGATCTGAGAAAAGAGCGATCCGAGAGCCACTTGTGATTCTGCCGGTCACGACTGCTGACGTCACGAGCAGCCTGTCTCAGTCACCGCGCTGCTTGTTTTTCCCACTGCAGGGGACAAGGGGCGAGGCGATTGCCGCTCCTGAAGGTCTGCAACCCGCCTCTCTCTTCTCTCTCATACGGCGGGCGCTGGCTGCGCACACCATCCATCGGTCACTACCTGTTACAGGGAGCTGGCAGCAGCAGCAGCAGTGGTAGTAGTTGTAGCTTTATTCATCCGTTGATCACTTTTACAAGGATACTGGACTGTCTTGGTATTAATCTACTATTTAAGAGCAACAAAAATACAATAATTAACATATAAACACATTTACACACGTTCAGGTCTAGTATGATAAGGATGGAGCAAGTAGTCAGTGGTAACTTCATTTGCCTGAAGTATACACCGTGGTACAACAACAAAGTTAGGAAACTACTGCGAAAGCAAAGAGAGCTCCACTCCAAGTTTAAACGCAGCCAAAACCTCTCAGACAAACAGAAGCTAAACGATGTCAAAGTTAGCGTAAGGAGGGCTATGCGTGAAGCGTTCATTGAATTCGAAAGTAAAATTCTATGTACCGACTTGACAGAAAATCCTAGGAAGTTCTGGTCTTACGTTAAATCAGTAAGTGGCTCGAAACAGCATATCCAGACACTACGGGATGATGATGGCATTGAAACAGAGGATGACACGCGTAAAGCTGAAATACTAAACACCTTTTTCCAAAGCTGTTTCACAGAGGAAGACCGCACTGCAGTTCCTTCTCTAAATCCTCGCACAAACGAAAAAATGGCTGACATCGAAATAAGTGTCCAAGGAATAGAAAAGCAACTGGAATCACTCAATAGAGGAAAGTCCACTGGACCTGACGGGATACCAATTCGATTCTACACAGAGTACGCGAAAGAACTGGCCCTCTTCTAACAGCCGTGTACCGCAAGTCTCTACAGGAACGGAGGGTTCCAAATGATTGGAAAAGAGCACAGATAGTCCCAGTCTTCAAGAAGGGTCGTCGAGCAGATGCACAAAACTATAGACCTATATCTCTTACGTCGATCTCTTGTAGAATTTTAGAACATGTTTTTTGCTCACGTATCATGTCATTTCTGGAAACCCAGAATCTACTATGTAGGAATCAACATGGATTCCGGAAACAGCGATCGTGTGAGACCCAACTCGCCTTATTTGTTCATGAGACCCAGAAAATATTAGATACAGGCTCCCAGGTAGATGCTATTTTTCTTGACTTCCGGAAGGCGTTCGATACAGTTCCGCACTGTCGCCTGATAAACAAAGTAAGAGCCTACGGAATATCAGACCAGCTGTGTGGCTGGATTGAAGAGTTTTTAGCAAACAGAACACAGCATGTTGTTATCAATGGAGAGACGTCTACAGACGTTAAAGTAACCTCTGGCGTGCCACAGGGGAGTGTTATGGGACCATTGCTTTTCACAATATATATAAATGACTTAGTAGATAGTGTCGGAAGTTCCATGCGGCTTTTCGCGGATGATGCTGTAGTACACAGAGAAGTTGCTGCATTAGAAAATTGTAGCGAAATACAGGAAGATCTGCAGCGGATAGGCACTTGGTGCAGGGAGTGGCAACTGACCCTTAACATAGACAAATGTAATGTATTGCGAATACATAGAAAGAAGGATCCTTTATTGTATGATTATATGATAGCGGAACAAACACTGGTAGCAGTTACTTCTGTAAAATATCTGGGAGTATGCGTACGGAACGATTTGAAGTGGAATGATCATATAAAATTAATTGTTGGTAAGGCGGGTACCAGGTTGAGATTCATTGGGAGAGTGCTTAGAAAATGTAGTCTATCAACAAAGGAGGTGGCTTACAAAACACTCGTTCGACCTATACTTGAGTATTGCTCATCAGTGTGGGATCCGTACCAGGTCGGGTTGACGGAGGAGATAGAGAAGATCCAAAGAAGAGCGGCGCGTTTCGTCACTGGGTTGTTTGGTAACCGTGATAGCGTTACGGAGATGTTTAATAAACTCAAGTGGCAGACTCTGCAAGAGAGGCGCTCTGCATCGCGGTGTAGCTGCTCGCCAGGTTTCGAGAGGGTGCGTTTCTGGATGAGGTATCGAATATATTGCTTCCCCCTACTTATACTTCCCGAGGAGATCACGAATGTAAAATTAGAGAGATTAGAGCGCGCACGGAGGCTTTCAGACAGTCGTTCTTCCCGCGAACCATACGCGACTGGAACAGGAAAGGGAGGTAATGACAGTGGCACGTAAAGTGCCCTCCGCCACACACCGTTGGGTGGCTTGCGGAGTATCAATGTAGATGTAGATGTAGATATACAAACGGAAAAATATCTCAACACCAAGAAGTAGCTGTGCGACATAAACGAAAGTTCGTAGGCATGTTTCTACATCTATAAGATGATCTCTATTCAAATTTCGAGCCAGTCACATAAGAGGGACGTTAGTAGCGGCATTATGGGGATGCAAATCAAGCCGGCCGCTGGTGGCCGAGCGGTTCTGGCGCTACAGTCTGGAACCGCGTGACCTCTACGGTCGCAGGTTCGAATCCTGCCTCGGGCATGGATGTGTGTGTTGTCCTTAGGTTAGTTAGGTTTAAGTAGTTCTGAGTTCTAGGGGACTTATGACCTCAGCAGTTGAGTCCCATAGTGCTCATAGCCATTTGAACCATTTTGCAAATCAAGTTTACTTTAAATACACGCTGTAACGGTCGTGAGTATTGTTACCTTTGAGACTGGATGTGGTGAGTTGATGCTAGTCAAGAACGCCATTATCAACACCTCACTCAGTTTGAAAGAGGTCGTATAACAGGACTATGAGAAGGTATATGTTCCTTCTACGTTACTGCAGGAAGGCTTGGCACGAATGTAGGCATTGTAGATGATGCTGGCAACGGTGGTCAGTAGAAGGCACGGTTGTAAGAAGACAAGGATCCGAACGGCCATGTGGCACTGCCGATAGTGTTAGTGTTCGGCGTATAAAACTGGCGCATCGTACTGCATCTGCAGCAGCAGTTTGAGTACCAATCGGCACTTCGGCACTTCGGCACTACAGTTGCACAACGATCTGTTACAAATCGGTTACCTCAAGGACAACTCCGAATCAGACGCCCTGTAGCGTGTATTCCACTGACCCCAGACCACCGCCAATTTCGACTTCAGTGGTGTCAAGCGAGAGCTCATTGGAAGGCGAAGTGGAAGTCTTTGTGTTTTCTGATGAAAGCCAGTTCTGTCTCGGTGTCAGTGACGGCCGTGTGTTGGTTAGAAGGTGGCAACAAGAGCGCCTGCAACGAACGTGTCCGCATGCTTAGACACTGTAGACATTTGGAGTTATGAACTGGGGTGGGATTTCATATGATAGCGGGAGCACTTTCGTGGTTATTTCACGTACTCTAATTGTATATTTATACGTCAGTTTAGTGATTCGACCTGTTGGTCCGCTATTCAGGGACAGCATTCCAGGGCGAGTTTCCCATCTGGGTAACGCTCAACCACATACCGCTGTTGTAACTCAGCATGCTCTACAGAGTGGCGACATATCGCCTTCGCCTGCTCGATCTCCAGCTATGCCTCCAACCAAAACACATATGGGTCACCATCGGAAGACCAGCGTCATCCAAAACTGGTATTAACTGTCCCTGTATTGACCGATCAAACGGAAAAGGCATGGAACTCCATCCTACAACCTGACATCTGGCACATGTATGACACAATGAATGCACGTTTGCATGCTCCCATTCAACATTCTGGCGATTATATCGGTTATTCATGTATCAGATTTCACATTTTCAATGGATTCTCTCGCGCTTACATTAACCTGTGATCTTGCAACGTTAATCACTTACATATGTTACCTAGACAAATGTATTCCCGATATTTCATTTCTCGCATTAATTATTTCTTGGTGTTGGAATTTTTTTCCCGTCAGTGTATTTTAGGGAAACTACGGGAAACATAAATGAGATGGCTGGATGAAGGTTGGAGCTCCTTCCTTAGCGAATAAATCGCCACTCTGCGTTGACTCATTCGATTTATGTGTAGTGTACAATAATGTTTCACAGATAAGTTATTTCATAATGTAAAAGGCCAAAGCTACGCTGTTTATTCATTTCTCACTCACAGTCCTGCACACACACTACACACACCGCTTCGTAACACTATACACTCTATCAACTGACGTCAGGGCCATTTTCTGCTTAATAACTTTCCATTTGCTAGCCTGAAAAAATGAGTCAGCATCACTCTATAACGACTGAGATCTTGAGCTCAGAAAGAAATGACGTGTTATTAGGATTCATTCCACAGCTTTATGAGAAAGTTTTCCCAGAAAACAAAAAAAGGAAGGAAAAAATACAGTGTGAAAATGTTTCGTGGAAAGATAGGTGTTTTACTATCGTCATTATTTATTTGTTTTACATATACTTCTATTCTGTGTTATCTGAGTAATCCTTCAACATACAGAATATACTTCTTTACAGGTACTTTTTAACTGCCTTCTTTAATCTCCTTTGGTAATTTATTGACAGTTTTATTTTCTTCAACTGCAATAAGGACAGAACCCTGAAGAAGAGATTCAATGACTTCAATGTAACCATCTACAAGTTTCTCATAGCTAGGTTAGTTGTACACTATTAACTGAATTTCAAACCTATTTTCAGACTTGTTGCAGTAAGTTCTTCCATTCGCTGTTGAAACTTACCTGCACTAGAGGGGAACGGTAGGCACAATACCGTCAGGTAAACGACTGCTTCAGACACTTCTCACTAACAAGTACTGCGTCGTCGTCTGCTGTTCAAGGTTTTGGAAACATCCGGAACGTTTGCTTAGGATAATATGAAATCTCATCGTCGGATTCCTCTTTCAGTTTTGCTTTTCTCACCATCCTGATTGAAGTCTACTGGAAGCTGTAACATGAAGGGTTATTTGTTGAAACAGAGTCGAGAACTTTCTCAAATGCATAAATCCTGCGTAAAGCGTTAGTTCATATTCATTACTTTGTTTTAAAATTTTGTACACGGCTTGCCAATGGTTCTTTGCGCTGTATCCATTTGTAAAGCCAATTGCCTACTCTTCATGATTAAAATCTAAAGTTTTTTTACGCATTTCATGATAGTTTTATTGCTTATATTCTACATTACGTAAAGGAAGCTGGCGGGACTGTAGTGTTCTGCGTCTGCTACCATTCCTTTCATATGAAGTAATATAATTACACCAGTGTTCCAGTTCTGGGGAATTATCTTCCTCTACAAACGTTCTGTATACAACGTTGCAAGTTCCCTTTGTATTACTTTTCTTCCATCTATAATGTTCATAATGAAGACATACAATGCCGTTGTGTATCTCAGTTGGCATTATTTCTGGAAATCATTATTTTAAAGAATAACTCGGTAGGTGTGCGACAGTTGTCTTAAATGCTTCATTACAGTCTTTTGTCGGATGCATGATTCCTGGCGGCTCCCATCGTCCTATCTTAAAGGTGTCGTTTACTGCCTTTCATCACGATGCAATGAAAGTGACATTGTCATTTCCCTGTCTTAGTCACCAGTAGCATAAAGACAACACATTATCCTACATGCCTCAGTGCGGAACCGCGCGACTGCTACGGTCGCAGGTTCGAATCCTGCCTGAGGAATGGATGTGTGTGATGTCCTTAGGTTAGTTACGTTTAAGTAGTTCTAAGTTCAAGGGACTGATGACCACAGATGTTAAGTCCCATAGCGCTCAGTACCATTTTATCCTATATGCACTAACCACGGTCAGTCATACTAGACGTAAGCGCTTAGGACACTACACTCTCACTTGGTGGAAAAGGAACTATAGGAGTTCATGCAAAAGGTAATACATCAAAGCAGATAGCTAATACTGAAACGTCCCCTTTGAACAATTGTACACGACTGTGCTTAAACTGACACACAATATTTTTAGCGCAACGCAATCTGACTTTCAAAAATCCCTACAAAAGAATGGCCCTGACTAACATTAAACTATACCTTTCAGAAATCACTTACCTCACAAAAATCTTCATTACTCGAACTACTGCAATACAGCGAGCGCCACTACTGCCAGCTAAATAAAAGATTCAAACTATGGAAGGCACTAACTACTGATAGGGATAGTTAGCAAATGAAAGATATTAATAGAGAACAAACAATGTATTTACCTTAATAGTCATAATATATGTAGCAGTTCATGACAAATTACAAAACTCCGCCATCTCTCTCCCCACATCCACCACTGTTGGCGGCTCACCTCCAACTGCGCAACGCTACGCGCTGTTCACATCCAGCTGCCGCTGCCCAACACTACAATGGCAGACAACAATGCAAACCAGCCACAGACTGCACACAGCACAGCCAGTGATTCTCACACAGACCGCTATGTAACGTTGCCAATAAGAAAACATAAACAGCCTACTTACATAGCCCCCATGCTCCCCACAATAAATTTTACAAATTGTTTTGGGCAGTGGCCAATAATGATTTGATAAAAGTTTCCATAATTACAATAACAAAGAAATCAAATGCACACACTTATTGATACAATGTTGGTCAAATGCTAAAATTTTCTCACAGTCCATAAAGACAGTCCTGATCATTCATCACAGTAACGTGGCAGTGTTTTTCTCAAAGTCTGAGCAGTAAAAGAAAATGCACACGGAATTAGTGGATTTCCATGCAATCTTGAAGAAGTAGTGTTGTCCTTCCAATGGAAAGACAGTGCTGACTCTTGACATGCAGACAGGTATTGGTCCACAACAGAGCAAACCCACAGCACAGTCAGTCGACGTTTTGAAGAATATTGGTAGTTAGGTCATCACAGAACAGACCCACTGTAGTCCTGGTAGAGATTACGGTACTGGTGGGCCACCAGAGGTGCAGACCCACTGCAGTCCTTGTAGAAATAATGATATTGATGGATCATCAAAGATGTAGACCCACTTTAGTCCTTGTAGAGACAGCCAGCAGCCATCTGTTGCAAATGTGTAGGTGCACAATCACCATCGAAGAGTCTTGTGGAGAATATAGCAAGTCCATAAACCACCACACGTCCACTCACAAAAAATTTGTTTGAAATGTCCTTAGAACCAGCAATGCTGTTATCCAGTCCCTTGCTGAATTATTAACACACGTGCAAACACTATCAGTCCCTACTTCTCACATTATGTCCATATACTATGACCAACAGAAACGTGTGCAGTGAAATGTAACTTACAAGTTACTTAATTTGTTGAACTGGTGTCAATTACAATTTTATAACATAAGAATACAATAACAAAGGTACAAAATACATCATTAAAGAACATAACAATACAGATAACATTTGTAGTAAAACAGGCTTTACAAAAGAATAGAAATAAACATATACATCAATGTTACAGGAATTATGAGATAAGTAGATACATAAAAGATCAGAATAAATTTTGAAACATCAACTTCACACATGAGCATTAACACAAAACAGAATAAATAATGTCTAAACAAAGAAAATAACATATTATCAGAAAAATTTTACAACATAGCTCTCATCAGATATACACATAAAGACAGGAAAACAGAAATACACAAGGGTACACAAACATATAGTGGGATAACACAAGGAAAGGACATGGTTTCTTTTACTGCAGAATTCTGTGTAATTCTGTGTTAGAGAAATATGGTACCGATGTGTAAAGTTGTATAAGCAAATACCATATTAGCTAGGGCTCCTTGTGCTTGCCAAACACATGGTACACAAAGTAAGTGTGTACCCCCCTGAGCATTAATGTAATTATACCCTCAGGTGTTACAAATTACAGCAATGGAATGAAATGTATTACGGAAAACCTTTGTATCATTGTACTTCAAATATCTTTAAAAATAAATGAGTTAAGTACAAAATTAATCACTCAAATACGTGTACTGTAGCGCTAAATGTGCGTCTTGCTGTAAGATAATCTCTGTGGAAGTGTCGTAGTTATCGTCCTCCGAAAGCTAAGTTCTGCAGAAGTCAATGTACCTACCTCATGATAAATAAAAGTGAAAATCTTTGCATATAGATATCGTAGTTATTACGTACCTGACCGTAATCAAGAAAATACTATAATGTAACGTATTGTTGTGCTACGGAAAAGGCTGTCTCATTGTAGCTATACCACAAAAGTTACTACTAAAACACGTTTTACTTTCCAGAATAATACATAAAACTGTGCAGACATAAAACAGAAACACCGCAAAAGCAACATCGTAAATTGTCACTCATTAGTAGCGTCGTGATAAAATCGTGTAGCTGTCACATAAACTAACCACTGTGTCATCTGGTATCTCACTGAAAGTACTTTAAATCCAGAATGTATTTTCAAGTAAACCAAAATGTTGCATTAAAATCTCATTAGCAGTACTGGTAAAAGTTCTAAGTATGTAAGCCTTATAGTCGTTACATAATCATCCAACTAACAAGCAAGAATGCACACACACAATAACACTGGGTCGTCTCTTCACAATAACAATGCATTCGTAATTTCTGTTTAAAAATGTTCCCTAGGTTCTTGATTGGATATTTAACTTCAAATATTGTTGCATGGTAACAGTTTCTAAGTCTGACAATGCATACTAGAAATGTGAAGTTAAGAGTTTTATGGCAAAGACAAAGTTAAAAAGCAGATTATCTTTCAATAAGCGGTTTTACATGTGAAGTGTGGTGCAATCCTTTACTCTTCATAGTACTCAGAGTTTGAACTTGAATGCAATTGTCAGGCGGTATACGTCGGTAAAGAATACTGGAATTTTTCTCAAGGTTAGCGTCTATGTTATTTTTCTCTGAGCCACCTGGCGCACGCGGCTGCCTGCTGTGCGAGTCATTGTCTGTCTCTTTGTTGGCGCGCGTCGTTATTGGGATTAGGAGACCTAACTTCTACAAATTCGCCTTGCCGAGAGGGCCCAGCCGTGTTAGAATCCCGCCAGTTCTGATGAAATTGACGTCTGTCGTTATGATTATATAGTCTGTCGTCATGTCGGTAGATTCCGTAGTTTCTTCCTTGTCGGTCACGTGGTGGAGAATTTCTCCCTGAATCGTAACTTCGCGCTGAACTGTTGCGTCTGAAGTTATTCTGTCTCCCCTGGTAATAATTGTTTTGGTTCCCATATTGTCTGTTTCTGTGGTTATCTCTGTCATATTCATTACTACGGAAGTGCGATCTTTGTCTGTAACTATTACTACTCTGCCAACGGTTGTCAGACGGTTGGTGTCTGTTTTGGTCACGATTTACGTTGAAAGAATAGCCTTGTCGTGTATTATTTCTGTCATCGCGGAATTGTGACGGATGTGACCTGTAATTGTTGTGCTCCTGTTTTCGAGTTCCGCGAATGACAGTGTCAATTTCCAGTTCTTGTAAGAGCCCCTGAAAAGCTTCAATGTCGTCTTTGCAACGTCCTGCCAAAATAATATGCCGTAAATGTTCAGGTAATTTGATTAAGCAAATGCGAATGAGTTCTGAGGGGCTGTATGGGTTTGAAAGATACTGATTCTTGTGCAACATGTCTTCAAAATATTTCACAAGACTGGAAAATTCAGATTGTTCGAAATGTTTCATCATTATGATGCCATGTTTTACTCGGTCTTGTGTGGCTTGAGACCAATATGCTGAGAGGAAGGCATGGTAAAACTCTCCTTCACTGTGGCAATCGTGAATGACCGATCGCATTCTTACAGCTGGTTCATTCTCTAAGTAGCCACACATAAATTCTAATCTGTGCTCTAATGACCAGTTAGGAACAAAACAATGAGAAAATTGATGAAGCCATGCTTGTGGATGAATGTCGTTGTCAGAATTCTTAAATGTTTTGAATTTACGTGTAGTAATGAACAGCTTATAGTCAAAATCATCATGTCGGCGAGTCGCATGTCGGTCATTGTTACGTCGTGTCGGCGGTTCAATCTCAAAATTCGGTGCACATTGCCAATTTCTTTCATAATTTCCGAAATGCGCTGTGTTATTATTTTGTGGCTGTTCCGTATTTCTATGTCCCTCTCCCCATATTGGAGCGCGAGTGTCCTCTGAAATATGTAATTCTTGTATTACCTGCGTCAACTGATCCTGTACTTCCCGGATTTCTCTTTTGTACTGTGTATTGATTTGATTTTGATTTTGTTTGAATTTTCTAATTTGTTCATACTCTTCTGTGTCAGTGAAGACTACCGGTTTTGTGTCATTCAGATTATCATCTACCTTCGTAGATAAATTAGTGAACTGATCCGAAAGTTCGGCTACTTTCTCCGATAGTGTACTTATTTCCTCAGTGTGTTTTTCTGAACCAAGTTTCAGAGTATCTACTGTGTCCTTTAAGTTTTCCTGAGTTTTTGCAAGTTGCGTAACCGAATCGGTAGATGCAACTGAGTCAAATTTAACTTGCAAGGTCTCATGATTTTCATGAACAATAGTTTGCAGTTCTTTTATGGCTGCTTCGTGATTCTGTAATGCATTTTCATGCCGCGAAAAAATAGGTTGAAAATGCTCACAAATTTGAGTTTTTACGTCATTACAGACTTTTTGACATTTCGATTCAATGTGATGTAACTCAGTAGTTAAATCTTCACGTGTTTGTTCAAGTGTGGTGTCTAACTTCCGAAGATTTTGTTCCATTGTGTCTAACTTTTGAAGATTCTGTTCCATTGTGTCTAACTTTTGAAGATTTTGTCCCATTTGTTGAATTAATTGTAATAACAATGCATTAGTGTCTGGAATCTGTTCCTCTACGCTTTTCGACAGTGCATTTGCACCGGCAACATTCACAGTTTGACAAGCAGAAAATGTGTCTTGACTCATTTGAGAAAACGGTGAGGACCCAAAACCTGAATCTGCAGTATTTTCAAGATTGTGTCCTGTCATTTCGTATTCCTGAGGCGAGCTGTTGCCGACCGATCGATCGATAATGCTTCCCTGTTCACTACCTGTTTCACTGCCTACACCATTGTTTGCCGCCCACTCCATTTCCCTATTCACAATTACCAAATTACTACTTTGAATGTCTGTTAATTCATTACACAGTGGTGCTGATAAGCTACGCTCGTCGTCACTATTATTTCTCAGTTTACTTTGTAGCCTAGTGTTACGTTTTTCATACGCCATTATTGTCACAATATTTCACACGATAACACAGAAAAGCACAATTTGAAGAGCAAAAACAAGAGAACACATTAACATAGCACTGAAAATAATATCTAGTTAATTGCAGCTGCGAAATACTTGGTGCAAATCTACATGCATGCCACAACTGTGTACAACAATGAAAAACTACAACTAAAAAGGAAATTCTCTCTATAATTCCGCGCTAGCAATAAACAAAAGCTACACTAACTACAAGGAAAAATCAGAAGATTCCAGTGAGGTATCCTCGGCTAAGGGTTGACATATGAAACGTCCCCTTTGAACAATTGTACACGACTGTGCTTAAACTGGCACACAATATTTTTAGCGCAACGCAATCTGACTTTCAAAAATCCCTACAAAAGAATGGCCCTGACTAACATTAAACTATACCTTTCAGAAATCACTTACTGTACCTCACAAAAATCTTCATTACTCGAACTACTGCAATACAGCGAGCGCCACTACTTCCAGCTAAATAAAAGATTCAAACTATGGAAGGCACTAACTACTGATAGGGATAGTTAGCAAATGAAAGATGTTAATAGAGAACAAACAATGTATTTACCTTAATAGTCATAATATATGTAGCAGTTCATGACAAATTACAAAACTCCGCCATCTCTCTCCCCACATCCACCACTGCTGGCGGCTCACCTCCAACTGCGCAACGCTACGCGCTGTTCACATCCAGCTGCCGCTGCCCAACACTACAATGGCAGACAACAATGCAAACCAGCCACAGACTGCACACAGCACAGCCAGTGATGCTCACACAGACCGCTATGTAACGTTGCCAATAAGAAAACATAAACAGCCTACTTACAATACTACTTTATTGCGGGCTCGCAGCCAACCATGTTGTATGACTGTGATAGTGCAGGGTCAGATGTAGCCGGACCAGATGATATTTTCCGAGGTACCGGGGAATGTTCCCATCTGAGAGCATCCATCTCTACATCTACATCTACGAGGATACTTTGCAAATCACACATAAGTGCCTGGCAGAGGGGTCATCGAAATGCCTTCACAATAATTCTCTGTTATTCCATTATTATCAGCGCGTGGTAAAAACGAACACTTATACTTTCCATGCGAGCTCTGATTTCCCTTATTTTATTATGAAGATCGTTTATCCCTATGTAGGTCATTATCAACAAAATATTTTCGTATTCGAAGGAGAAAGTTGGTGATTGAAATTTAGTGAGAAGATACCGCTGCAACGAAACATGCCTTCGTTTTAATGGTGACATCCCAAATCCTGTATCGCTTCCGTGACACTCTCTCCCCTATTTCACGATAATACAAAACGTGATGCTCTTCGTTGAATTTTCTCGATGTACTCCATTAATCCTATCTGGTGAGGAACCCAGAACGCACAGCGGTACTCCAAAACAGGACAGACAAGCATATATTTTCTAAGTGTTCTGCCAATAGAACGCAATCTTTGGTTTGCCTTCCCCACAATTTTCTATGTTTTCTTTCCAATTTAAATTTTTCGTAATTGTAATTCCTGGTATTTAGTTGAATTTATGGCGTCCTGTGGAATGTAGAAGGACTAAAAAGGGCGATGAACACAGCTCCAAGAGATTTTCTACAGGGATATGACATAGCAGTCCTAACAGAAACATTTTTAACCGCAAACTAGCAATACCCAGAATTTTACTGCACTCATCTCCATACAAAACAAGGCGACAGAGGAAATTCCAGTGGAGGAATAGCTGTCCTCATAAAACCGGAATTAAACCCAATAACTGCAACTGTCAAACAGGAACATACATTCCAGACAGAAACGAAGCACATTACAAAAATATCAGCAGGCTTCCAAACCGAAAAAAGCAGCCATTGATATAATAGGTGAAACAGGTCGCTGATCACTCAGAATGACCATTATAAACCACTAATTATTGCTGGAGACTTAAACTGCAGAGTGAATACACAAAAGTACAGAGCAAAAGTAATAGTGGAAAAGGTGCAGGAAGAAGGCTTTATCCTTTTAAACAATCCCAACATACCTGCATTTATTTACCACAATGGAAAAAAGTACAATAGCCATTGCAATCATAAGGGGACCAACCAGTGGTAATATATCACCTCTCTGGACTGCAGAGCACACACCACGTCGAAAATATATCCCTCTGGAAATAAATACCCAAGGAGCATGGCGAAAGACGCAAGAAAAAGAGGAAGAAGCACTTTCGAGAACAATAGACGTCAGGAAAGTGGAAGCAAACTCACACGACATAAAAAAAATCGAAATGCTAACACACATTTCGCAACTAGAGGACACAACAGAAGCGATAGGAGAACTCCCAAGACAAGCCGCCAGTTCCAGGTACAAAAGAAGAATGAAAAAATGGTTCGACACAGTGTTGCGGTTTAAGGAAAACTAAAACAGTGCAGAGAAAACCCTCTACTTCTCAGGACTTACGTCGAAAAACGAAATGTCTATAAGAAAACTCTAAAAGAAAAGAACATTCTCGGCAAGAGAAGGAAAGAAACTAATGAAGGAAGCCTCAAAAGACCCAATATATTGAACTACGCCACAGAAAACCAGCTGAAACACATTGCATCGATATGAAAATATGGGAGACGCACTTCGACAACATACTGGACAAGGAAGGCATGAGAGGGAGACCAGAGGGTAGAGAGGATACAATGCCACAACTGTGGAATGGGTCCCAATGGCCACATAATGGATCAAAGATGTCATTAAAAGCGGCAAGAACAAAAAAGCTGCAGGCCCTGACAGACTTTACAGCGAATATTTAAAAGACACTGCCAAAATACTAAGGACAATGTCGATAAAACTCTACAATAAGTGCATAGAAAAAGCCTCCAATCCAGAACGGTGGAGACAGATTATAGTAAAGGTGCGATATAAAGGGAAAGGAGATCTCAAGGACCCCAGAAAATACAGAGGCGTAGCCTTACAAAACTTACTTTCCAAAGTGTTCACAAAAATAACAGAAAGTAAAGAAAGCATTCGACGTACACCTTTCTGAAAGCTAAATGGGATTAAGGAAGGGAAAATCAACTCTGACTGCTAAAGAACTCCTGCTAAAGAGCTAAGGAAGCTCTTTGAAATCAGAGAAAAGTTTTATTTAGTATTTATACACTTCACAAAAGCCTTTGACTTTATAAACAGAAAATTAATGACCAAAAACTAAAGGAAATCCTAGGAGAAAACAACGTATGGACACGAATCATAAGCGCAACACTGCAATGGAACGAAATAAGGATCTCAGATAACCTCTCCCTACCGGAGCCGATATTCCAATCAAATGGAATACATCAGGGAGACCCTATGAGTCCTCTGTTATTTATCCTTGCAGCGGAAAAAGTTATAAGAATACCCAAAAGGAACGGTATAGTCTCGTATGCATATGCAAACGATATTGTAATAGGCGCAAAGAGCATTGCAAAGTTACAAGAAGTGATAAACGATATCGAAGATTGGCGTGTGGAACACGGCTTCGAAATGAATGTGGGAAAACAGCAATGATGGTACTCAGAAATGGAGGAAGAGCACTTGCGTCGGCTGAGATATTCATACGGGAGAGAAAAATGAAGATTGTAGCAGACTTCAAGTACCTAGGGGTCAAAACACTAACAACTGCAAAATGTTTCACACAACAAGTAACAGAGGAGCAATGCAAGCAATAATGGCAATCCATGAAATAAAATAAATCAGATCCCTTATACTAGAGGCAACAACGGCACTATTCAGAGCCAAAATCTTCCCAATACTGAAGTACAGTGAAAAACATAACAACACTAGAAAAAGTGAAGGCGACATATATAAAGAAAGCAATAGTAGTGTCCAAAACAACACGATCCAGACTTGTATATCCGGTGGCGAGGGAACCTTCCTCATTGAAGACCTACGGACAAACCTGATGCTACCCATAAGCAGCGCTTTGGAAAGTATACTTAAAACATTGAAGGGAAAAAGGGAAGACGTACTTCCAAAATTATACAGCACAGGCCCCATGATTGACTGAACATGGACAAAGGAAAACTTAGGAATGACCCATGTGATCACCAGAATGGCAGTCCATGGTTTACACCACCTTATTTGCAAAGACACATCATATCATGGACCAAATGCAATGTGCGAGTGTCAACTGTGTCTTCAAATATGCAAACGTTACCATATAGAACTCTGTACCAACCGACACGTTCAATAAGTGACTATCAAATCACAATATGTAAAATTTCTAATTTCATTTATTATTATCATTGTACTTTAAATTTGTATGGCTATTTGGCTGCAGTAAACTTATAATTATTGATAGTCTTAAAATTTTATATAATACTCTAGAGTACAGATCACACTTGAAGACTACAGCTAGGCAGTTAAGGTAAGAAAAAGGGCAAAAATATTTAAATAAAACACTAGGCTATGGACAATTAATACCCGTATTTCTATTTCTCCTTTGTTTGCATGTATTTTCAAGATAATATGTCTTGAATGACGTATTAAAAACGTAACACATAACTGACTGACTCTCCTGTAGTAGCGTCAGCATAGGTACACAGGGTAACATAATTCGTTCAGATGCTGGAGTTGATAGTAAACAGAAGGGAACGTAATTACTTTTCTAGTAACCTACATTCTCCACAGATGAGTAGCACTTCTACTTCCTTTTCGTTGGTGTCTATTGTACTCACACAAAAGTTTAATTGAAGATGGTTGACTCAGTGACCGGCGTGTATTTCCATGTGCTTACAGTCAACTCCAGCAAGTTATTTTATCCTGGGTATCTGCACTATTTGCTAGTAGAGAAGAGTCAAAGCCGATTTTGCTCTACTTTTTTAATACGGTAACGCCATGTTTACGTGAATAATACACCGTGATAAGTTTTTAAACGTATTTTGAGGAGAAAGAGTGTGTAACCGAATAAATAATGTAGAACCCTGCTCGAAAAGTCTAACTGCTGTTCATGTCTTTGTAACGAAGGAAGTTACAAAAAAGGCAATCATGCTTATTACTGTAATCTTAGTTGCTAATCAATATTTTCTTGGCACTTTTTTATTTTGCTTGTGGACAAAATGTTACTGGGTTGTGAGGAGAAATGGGACACTGCGAACACCAGCGGTACTGTAGCCCAACAAGTCTGCGGTCGCAGAGCGCTAACTGTTGGGATTACATGGAATTGATTACAACCACTGATACAGACATCATTGGAACCTTTCGGCGTGCAACTATTGGATCAGCTGATCACCCGTGAGTGCTTCTACAACCTGAGTGAGGCGTCTGAGTCCACAATTTGATTAAGAAGAGGAAGGAGGTACCCTGCAACCACAACGAACTGACGCCGGAGACGGCATATACGCCTACAGCATACGGCCTCGACCATGGATGGAAAAGCGAGTCATAGTAGTCAGTGGGTCTGGAGAAGAGGGAAAAAACATATAGGGTGATATCGTGATGATTTTACAAATTTCTAAGGATAATGGAGAAAGTTAAAAGTGTCAATTTGGAGTAAGAGTTCCTAATCCGAAAGGACCAAATCGAATGGTATAGGCGGCGGAGAGCTACTCATGATCCCGCTTCGCCTCACGCAGCGCTCAAATTAAGGGCCCCAACTTCCGAACCCTGATCATAAAGTACAGAATTCCCACAGAATACTCCTCAATGACCTTACATAATTTCCACAGTTAATGGACTAGTAACGGCGGACGTAATATGTCAGAGAGACCAAAAATCCTAAGTGTAAGGTACAATAATAATGAATTGCAGTTACCTGCAGAAGTTTCGCAAGCTGCTAGATTTACAACAGTTGTTCAAAATGGCGTCCCCCAGCGTCAATGCAGGCATGGCATCAACACACAAAGCTCTTTCGCACCCGTTCTAATATCCCTGGTGTTGTTTGAACAGCATCGATGGCAGCGAGAACTCTTTCCAGGAGATCCCCTTCAGTCTCGACAGACATCTCGTACTCAAGACTCGTAACATGGCTCCACAAGAAGAAATCAAGTCATGTGAGATCAAGTGAACGTGCTGGCCACGAAACAGGATCTCCTCTGCCTATCCACCCTTCAGGGAATGTGTGAAAAAGGTATTCACGAAGCCTCAGTCTAAAGGCAGGTGCGACTCCATCATGTTGGAACCACATCCTTAGACGAATAACAAGTGGGATATATTCCAGGTGCCTGTTTAGTATGTCTCTGATAAACAATGTGTACTCTGGTGCGTTTAAGTGGGGAGGAAGAGGAAATGGGCGTAGTACATAATCACAGATAAGCCTGCAGGAACGTTGACTTATAATCTGTGTTGATGGCTCTTCACAAATGTAGCGTGGGGATTTTCATCAGCCGAAAAATGACGAATAGCGACTATATAGCACTCCATATCTGCTGAAACGAGCTGTATCCACGAAAAGTACGTACGCAAGGAAATGAGATCGACTGTAAGGCGCTGCAAGAACCATTGGCTGAACACGGCACGAGGTCCAAAGTCAGTAAGAGCCAAAGCACGCATTTTCTGTGAATGGTAGGGTACAGCTGCATTTCCCGTAATACTCACCACACAGTACTCTGCGAAACATTCATTTGACGTGCAACTGATCCAGTGCTGATTGCAGGCGCCTCACCCAATCGACCAAGCACTGCATCTTGTTGATATGTGGTGCTTACTGCAATTAAGGCAAACGTGGACGGGAGGGACCACCAATATAACTTTCTTTTCACACAACCTGTTTACTTAATAATATATAAACTGTGTTGTATAGATAATTAAAGCATTTGACCATAAAACTTTCTTTTACCAAATGAATGAATTTGCAAAATTCTTTTGACCTTAAACCTTAACTTGAGTAAGCTATTAATCTTTGCAAAAGAAATCTGAAGTACTGATTGCAAAACAGCAAACATTATGACAATGATTAGAAGACCGCCGGACCTGCAGCCCGCCATTTTTCGGGTGCAACAGCCGTGTTTGTTACCGTGCTGGACACAGTATGCCTTATTAAATGCACTTCCGGAACACGTGAAACTATATAAGCACCATTGACGACAAGAGTGATTCAGTTACTCAAAACAGATGACTTAACTTTTAATTTGAAAACTGTACGTCGAAAGGTTCGGGGTTAAGATGCGCACCTCTGCTTAAAGGTTAAACAGGTGAGGAGTCGATATTACATCGGCAGCCAAGGTGCGACTGGATCCCAATCCGTTCCTTCTGACAGTTTTATTTTGACTAGAACCCTGGTGACTGTTGGCTGTTAATGTTTTCAAAGTTAAACTGATTGTCAGTTATTAAGGCCACTCTAAAGGAACGTCTTAAAACATTACTTGTGAACACTTATTACAAGAGAACTCACTCGGCGGAACCACAAGACCCAGCTGAAATACACCAATAATGACCCGGTCTTTCAAACATAGAAACGTACAGCTCAGTACAATAGCTTATTCAGATTATAACTAATCACTGTGAAATGCAATTACAGTCAAAGAGTTGAACCGGTTAACAGCTAAGTGTAACCACGAGGTCCCTGTTTTGTTTAACGACAACCTATGCCTTAGTACAATTGTTCCGGCTGTATTTACGACCAAGAGCTGATTAATTAGAATATTAATGATCGGGTACAAACCAGGAAGAAAAGGCAATATAATAGCGCGACATATTTTCAAACGACAACTAGTGTCTTAGTACTGTACTACTGCCTATATTTACGACCAAAGAGCCGACCGAGTAAAACTTTGAGGGTCGGGCACAAACCAGAAAATACACTCCTGGAAATTGAAATAAGAACACCGTGAATTCATTGTCCCAGGAAGGGGAAACTTTATTGACACATTCCTGTGGTCAGATACATCACATGATCACACTGACAGAACCACAGGCACATAGACACAGGCAACAGAGCATGCACAATGTCGGCACTAGTAAGTGTATATCCACCTTTCGCAGCAATGCAGGCTGCTATTCTCCCATGGAGACGATCGTAGAGATGCTGGATGTAGTCCTGTGGAACGGCTTGCCATGCCATTTCCACCTGGCGCCTCAGTTGGACCAGCGTTCGTGCTGGACGTGCAGACCGCGTGAGACGACGCTTCATCCAGTCCCAAACATGCTCAATGGGGGACAGATCCGGAGATTTTGCTGGCCAGGGTAGTTGACTTACACCTTCTAGAGCACGTTGGGTGGCACGGGATACATGCGGACGTGCATTGTCCTGTTGGAACAGCAAGTTCCCTTGCCGGTCTAGGAATGGTAGAACGATGGGTTCGATGACGGTTTGGATGTACCGTGCACTATTCAGTGTCCCCTCGACGATCACCAGTGGTGTACGGCCAGTGTAGGAGATCGCTCCCCACACCATGATGCCGGGTGTTGGCCCTGTGTGCCTCGGTCGTATGCAGTCCTGATTGTGGCGCTCACCTGCACGGCGCCAAACACGCCTACGACCATCATTGGCACCAAGGCAGAAGCGACTCTCATCGCTGAAGACGACACGTCTCCATTCGTCCCTCCATTCACGCCTGTCGCGACACCACTGGAGGCGGGCTGCACGATGTTGGGGCGTGAGCTGAAGACGGCCTAACGGTGTGCGGGACCGTAGCCCAGCTTCATGGAGAGGGTTGCGAATGGTCCTCGCCGATACCCCAGGAGCAACAGTGTCCCTAATTTGCTGGGAAGTGGCGGTGCGGTCCCCTACGGCACTGCGTAGGATCCTACGGTCTTGGCGTGCATCCGTGCGTCGCTGCGGTCCGGTCCCAGGTCGACGGGCACGTGCACCTTCCGCCGACCACTGGCGACAACATCGATGTACTGTGGAGACCTCACGCCCCACGTGTTGAGCAATTCGGCGGTACGTCCACCCGGCCTCCCGCATGCCCACTATACACCCTCGCTCAAAGTCCGTCAACTGCACATACGGTTCACGTCGACGCTGTCGCGGCATGCTACCAGTGTTAAAGACTGCGATGGAGCTCCGTATGCCACGGCAAACTGGCTGACACTGACGTCGGCGGTGCACAAATGCTGCGCAGCTAGCGCCATTCGACGGCCAACACCGCGGTTCCTGGTGTGTCCGCTGTGCCGTGCGTGTGATCATTGCTTGTACAGCCCTCTCGCAGTGTCCGGAGCAAGTATGGTGGGTCTGACACACCGGTGTCAATGTGTTCTTTTTTCCATTTCCAGGAGTGTAATAAGGAGGGCAGGTAGACATTAATACAAATCACCACGAGGATTACAGAACCTTACTCCCCTTTATCAGCAAGCAGTTCCATGGATCCACGGTGCGTCGCAGCGGTTACTGACAAGGGAACCTCCCCATCGCACCCCCCTCAGATTTAGTTATAAGTTGGCACAGTGGTTAGGCCTTGAAAAACTGAACACAGATCAATCGAGAAAACAGAAATAAGTTGTGTGGAACTATGAAAAAATAACCAAAATATACAAACTGAGTAGTTGATGTGGAAGATACGCAACATCAAGGACATTATAAGCGCAGGAGCGCCCTGGTCCCGTGGTTAGCGTGAGTAACTGCGGAACGAGAGGTCCTTCGTTCAAGTCTACCCTCGAGCGAAAAGATTAATTTCTTATTTTCAATTTATGTGGCAAACTCTTATGTTTTCATCACTTTTGGGAGTGATTATCACATCTACAAAAAAACTTAAATCGGGCAAGGTAGAAGAATCTTTTTACCCATTCGCCAAGTGTGCAAGTTAGGTGGGTCGACAACATATTCCTGTCATATGGTGCACATGCCGTCACCAGTGTCTTATAGAATATATCAGACGTGTTTTCCTGTGGAGTAATCGGTTGACCTATGACCTTGCGACCAAATGTTTTCTGTTCCCATTGGAGAGGCCCGTCCTTTCGTCTACTAATCGCACTGTTTTGCGGTGCGGTCGCAAAACACAGACACTAAACTTATTACAGTGAACAAAGACGTTAATGAACGAACGGACAGATCATAACCTTGCGTAAATAAAGAAAGTAAAACCTTCACTCGAGGAAAGACTTGAACCAATGACCTCCATCTCCGCAGCTGCTCACACTAACCACGGGACCACGGCGCTCTTCAGCTCACACTCTCCTTGATGTTGCATATCTTTCGCATGGACTAGTCAGTTTGTATATTTTGCTTATTATTTCATAGTTCCACACAACTTCTTCCTGTTTTCTCGATCGATCTGTGTTCAGTTATTCAGGGCCTATCCACTGTGCCAGCGTATAACTAAATCTGAGGGTGGTGCGATGGGGAGGTTCCCTTGTGAGTGGCGCCGATGAAAGCGAGGCAGAAGAGGGCAGCCAGGATACGAGCGGTCGTCCGACACGAATGTTGCCAACTAACAGACGGGATGTCGGCCTACTGTTTGTAGTCGCAGCTGACCCCGGTGGAGTTCCCCGGTATCTTCGCTCTGCGCAGGCCCTCCTTGCGCAGCTCGGGCTTCGGCCGCCGGACCTCGTGACCACCTCTTGTCGCGGCGCTATAGCCAATCCCCGAACTTTGTGCCTCTCTCTCGGGCCAGCGAACCACATATATGTATCGGCAAGCAAAGACCTTCTAAGGACACATCCCACAGATACCAACTCTTCCTCACAGATATTGGCAATGGGGCCGCAAGAGGGATAGTCGATGCTGCACATGAGCCAGTGGCGCGAGACAGATCAGTCTATTAACTCAATGGAAGTGTGATGACCTCAGATGTTATGTCCCATAGTGATCAGAGCCTTTTGAACCATTTGAACTTAAGTGTTGGAACAATCCTCACTCGTAAGTCGGGAGTTCGTTGTCCTTCTCGGTAGAGAGCGGCCTGAGCTGGCGAGGCGAGCGCATCGCTGCTGTTGCGCGCTTCGCTTACTCGGCCGCATAGAGCTCGTGAAGACGTTTTCTGTGCTGTGGGCGCTGCGGAGAGCAAATTGTCGTGCGTTGTTTTGACAACGCGTGCAAATTGTCGTGTTCCGCGCCTCGCAGCATGGGAAAGAAGGGTGCGCAGAGGAAACCTGCCGCTACGAAGGGTCCTTCGGTTGTGCGACTCTCTGAGTCTGCCGACCGTGCAAGGAACTCCTGTGAAGACGAGTCGCGGCCTGTCCCCCCTTTGTACGTCAAGTGCAAAGGCGGGTGGACAGCGCTGTTCGACACCATGACGAATTGCGCTCGGAACGAGGTGGTCTACGAGTCTGTCGATACAGACTCGCTGATCTGCGTTCGAGCCGCAAACGTGGCCGACCACAGGGCGATCAAGGTCGCAGTGGCCGACCACATCGTCGACGCGCCGCCGGCGCGGGAGAAGGCACCTTCCGTAGGAAGGATGAAGACGACTAAGGCACTCCTCAGGGGGTTGCCTTGGTGCTGTGACGAGGCAGCGGTCCGGGAAGGGCTGCTGCGAGCCGGGTTTGGTAATGCAGCCGCAAGGTTGCACAACCGGACCAACAGGAAGAGGGCGCCGCTCTATGCCGTGACCGTGCAAACGGTCGACGGCGGGAGCGACATCTTCGACTTGCGGAAGTTGCTGGGCTTCCCGGTTACGACGGAGGCTCTCCCGACCGCCATGGATCCTCAGCCCCAGTGCTTCAGGTGCCAGGGCGAGGGCCATGTTGCGAAGTACTGCCGCAACGCGGCGCGGTGCGTCAAGTGCTCAGGTGAGCACGACAGCCGCGCCTGCGACCGCGGCAGCAACGCTCTGCCGACTTGTGTCCGGTGTGGCGGCCCGCACGTCGCCAGCTGGCGCGGTTGCGCGGCTTTCTCTAGCCGCAGCCGTGCCGGGGGCGGCGAAGCGGCCGCGGCCGCACCGACGCAGCAGCAGAAGAGAAGACGACGTCGGAAACGGCGTAGGGCGGAGAACAGCCCGGTGCAGCTGAGGGACGGCGCAGCAGCAGATCCACCTGCCAGGGGCGGGGACGGCCGCTCGGAAACGGGCCGCCAGGACGCAGCTCGCCCTCCCGCGAAGAGATGTGACCTCGAGCTCGGCATCGCCGTGAAGGAGGCCACAGCAGCCCTCAAAGCCGTAATGGCGGTGGAGAGGGCTGCCTTCGCAGCCGCCGTGGCTGCAGAGAAGGAAGAGGCCTTGAGGCAACTGCGTGCAGTCTTCGCCCAAGGCCTCAGTGCAGTCGTACCTGCGAACACTCCTGCGACCTCGCAGAAGGACGTTCGCGCGCCTGTCCCAGCGGTTGCCCCAGCAGCACCGCAGGTGAAAGGTGCAAAGAAGAAAACCGCCAGGGCAGTCTTCATCGCGCAAGCGTCGCCGCGCTGCCGCGCCGAACTTTTGTGTTACAGGGAGTAAGCCACTGCGGCCGGCCCAGGAGACAACGAGGGAGCCCAGCCGCGGCACCGGACTGACCCAGCGAACGACCACGCAGTACATAGGTAACGTTGCACGATACCTCACGCTAACCCCCCTCACCTTGCATGCTCTGTCGCAGCTAGCAAACCGCTACTGCTCTTACTTCCCGTCCTACTGTCGCAGAGGTTTTTTTCCCTTGGCGCTGGCCTTGGCACTTTTTTTCCTCTGCTCTTACAACCGCTACCCTTCGATCGCTTTCGACCACTACTATCTCCTGATGGACCATGTTAATGAGTAGCCTTACCCAGACGCATGGATAACATCACAGCCTGCATCCTGTGACGCCTTGATTCAAAACTAACATGCATACGGAGGTGACAGTAGAACTTTTGTGTTGGTCACCACGTTGGTGCGGGCGTGGAGGGGCCCCATCCTTAGTAAATGTCCTTCTCGGTCGTTGTAATGTGGTACCAATTTTTCTGCTTCACTTCAGTTTCTAGGCGCTTCAGTCTGGAACCGCGCGACCGCTACGGTCGCAGGTTCGAATCCTGCCTCGGTCATGGATGTGTGTGATGTCCTTAGGTTCATTAGGTTTAAGTAGTTCTAAGTTCTAGGGTACTGATGACCTCAGATGTTATGTCCCATAGTGATTAGAGCCTTTTGAACCATTTGAACTTAAGTGTTGGAACAATCCTCGTACCATGGCATCAGATTGATTTCTTCTACACAGCTATTTGGTCCTGTCCAACCTGTGCGCTTCTCTGTTGCTTTCATTTGATTAGCTTTACACGAAAATCATGTCTGCAAATTCCGTCTCTGGGTAAAAGTCCATTTGGTTAGTTAGGCTGATCGACGTTAGTACTTTAACTTGTAAACACAGACTGCAGTCTACTACAGACATTGTATACCAGGATTGCTGGCCATCTTTATTGGATTACTTGTGTTATTATGTCAACCTCTACTCCTAAGCGCTCGTTGGGGTTTGTAAGGGGTCCATAGGCCCTTACTATAACTTTGCACTTGGCACAGGTCGATAGGACGAACAATCGATTGTGACGTGTCGAGAGAGCGAGTGTCGAGATGCGCAGTGTGGTTGGCGGGTGTGTGAACGCCATTGTTGAAATACAGGGCTTTAACGGAGAAGGGTGTCGCCATCGCCGTGGTTAGACCCCTATGTAATAGATTAATACCGGGAAAGTGAAGAAGTATCATTACGAAAGTGATCAGTGACGTTACTAGTGCCGATATTTGATTTCGCGTCTACCGCGCCGGCCTAACCTTGGATTGCAGTGTTGGATGCAGTGATGGATTAGCATGTGACGATAATGGAAAATGAAGAAGCCTGTGCTGGGATTAGCCGTAATTAGATATGTATGACGAAGGCAGTGGCTGTTTCCTTTTTGTGCTTTGAGAAGAATATAAGTTCGTAATTAGTAAAACTGTGTTGGTGTTCCTTTACCAGACATTCAGTATTATAGTATTGAACAGGACGAACTGGAAAGTAACAACTTCCGTAGCAGTCAATTCCGATTGCCAGCCCCATTAGGTTCACGGTCGTGTTAATAATAAATATTGGACTGCTATTCGATCAGATCAGGTCGGGATAATAAACGGAGGTGTTACAGGTTGCCTACCCTACAATGTTAGCAACAACAGTGCCGGTAAATGTAGTCCACTGTCAGAGGTATCAGAACGATTTTCGTTTATAGCTTTCGACTCGGTTGTTTCCAGACCAGGGTCCCTTATCTCAGATAGATACATTTACCCTTTTCCATGATCGCTGAAAGTTTGTAACTCATCAGGTAACCATCCTGTGTAACGCACTCTCGCCCCGATTCTGTCAGTTCATCAGCGCACCTGATGGCAGGAACGCGGTAATTTACCGATGTATTGCACCCGTTGGCTGTTCACCCGGCTGCACATTCATGTACTACTGTATCACGAATTAGGCCTAGACTAACTAAAAAGTTTAGTTTCCTCACGCCGCTAAGTAGTGCTACTGAAATAGGGTAACTTGACGTCTGCAATTGCCACCATTCTTGCTTGTCTGAATATCGCTGTCCGCATGAGTGAGCTTTATCTAGCGATAGCTAATAATAAATGTATTAGAACCTCTTTCTCACAGACGCCGTGAAGTGAAATAACTAACTTTATCAAGACTACCAACAAAGTAAAATGTTTCCTGTAATTAAGTATAGCTTAAAGCAGTACAATGTTGCTGGTTAAACTTACTCTCATACTGTCTGAGTCGCGAACGATGGTGGTCGAGTTCAGGCTGCTTCTGCGCACGTACGTCAACCAGTCAGTGTTCGGCAGCGTTCTAAGTGCTCTGCTGTGAATGCGGTAGCCAATGTGAATATTAAACGTGATCGTAGCGAGTTATGTAGTGAATTTTTTGTCCATTTGTTGCGAATTGTCATCGCTGATGGTGGCGGTAAGCGACAAATTCTACACAAACCAATGAAGGACAATTTGAACGATACACGCTTTCTTTGAGTACAAAGCACGTATATGCGCGAACCGTAATTATTGTTTAAAAACCAGCAACCCTGCGATCTCCGAACGCCCCTCGACCTGCGCGAACCGCCATAATTTGTGAATCGGACTGTAGTGCTGTTACCAGAAGCTCTTATATGGAAACCGTACCGTAACATGTCTTTTAGAATGTACACATTGAAATAACACATCATTCTTTCATGAACGGTGTCCGGCGAGCAAAACAGGGGTAGATAGTATCCAGCTATGTTGACACACAATATTCCGAGGACTGCTTCAGCCTTCCAATCGGCTTGTAGTGTCACTGAGAGTCCCGCTGTAAGATTGATTCCAACCAGACAGGCTATATTTTCAGCAGTGGAGACACTCAAAAGAGTGGCTCTAATCACCTGACTCAGACGAGTATGATAGTCGTCTAAATATCGTACACTATAATCGCATCGTCTACCCGTCTGGACAACCAGCAGATAACTGTACCAATGACGGGGATAACAACAAAATGTAGCAAGTCACGTAAGTAATACCAAACGCTTTGCAGACAGGAGATGGCCTGAATGTACAGAGATCGCCTTTTTGAGATAAATACGCTGATGCGTGAGGATCTCCGAAGCACATAGAGAAGCAAATTATACGTATTTCGGATCTCACTAACCTGACTCCCCTTTCAGAACTTACGGACTGCTGAATGCGCCCACTAGTGTGTCTTCGTAATTAAAACTGCCGGAGCTCTGCTCTCGGACCTTGTGGCATTCGTGGAAAGGCTTCCGGCTCTAATTGCTGCTCCGCCGGAAACCCAGAGATGCCCGGCATTAACTAAGTCTGCGGCAAATTTCCTGCAGAGAGAAGACGCACAGCCATAAATTCCCTAGAAGAGTTATTCGACCCTTTGTGCATCGTAATCGTGTTAGCATCTTCATTTGTAATAGGAACAAAACAATTTGTCGTTTGGAACACCACGATCCCTTGTTAGACTTGTTTATATTACAGATGGATTCACACCAAAATGAAGCATTAAGACCGATAAAATTATTCAGGATAGAGAGGAGCCTAATACCTAAACACACTGATTACTAAAGCATCACTCAACAAAACTTCAAACCAGCAACACTTACATCATAAAGTGTAAAATTTTATGTAAAGAATCAGTTGTTTTAAACTGATATCGCTCGTAGTTTCTTAAGTCACTTGTGTCCTGTAGTACTGGATAAGTACACAGGACAAGTAAGTCACCACCAGGAGACGTCAGGCTAATACTGTGGAACACTGCCTCTGGATAATGGCCACAATTCGCCGAGGAAGAGAATCCACAATTTTCATGAGTTATGCCATATCCAGCTGAAGCCACTCATTACTGACCAGATCCGGCAGAGCTACCATGCTGAGGGGATATCAGTTACGCTTCGCATGTGTTCCAAACAGATCCACATATTTTCTGAGATTAACGTCGGGTAATTTAGCGGACCAGTCGAGTTGTAATAGGGTGCCTGAGTGTTCGTCAAACCTGGAACGTGTTCGTGAACCTCTGTGAACACGGATATTGTCATTTGCCGCCTGTGCTACTGTCTCTGACCACTGCGGCTTAAACGCCTCATTGGACCGTTGGTACATTCGATGCCTTGCATCGTTTGAAGAGAGGCAGAACATCGGCACGTCGCGCCGCACAACGCGCCTCCCGTCCGCTGCTGTCACTTGCTGTGATGTTTGTCGCACTGAAGACGCGCTGCTTTGTGTGCCAGTGTCTGCACCGGCCTTTTCCGGGGTACCCACTGCATGCAATTCTCTTCACAATATTCGTTCAGAAACTCATTGAGGTAGACAGCAGCACTTCCTGCCGTGTTTGAATGCGACTGTCTCCGTTTCCTGTCTATTATGGTCTTTTTATGACAGCTGTTTTTATGCCATGTCATATGGCTACAAGCGTAAAGCAATCCTCGTAGACACGTTGGACAGCCCGTGTTGATATATTAGCAAATCGGGCAACCAGATTCACGTCGTCGACATTGTCAGGTACAACCACGACGTCCTTTCTGGCATTCTGTCAGGTCTCCACGTCAACACATCTTAGGGACCTGATGTTATACAACCTACTGGCACGTACGCACCATTTCCGTGTCATGACTTAAGCCATCCTCTCACAGGACGCGGCAGCCAACGTTTACGCGGACGCGGACAGGAAGTCCAACCTCACGAGACACAGTATCCGCATCACACGGGAGGTGCTCATAACTGGTTTACGACTGTAGCGCTCTCCAGCAAGAATTGTCTGACTCACAAACCACACAATTCGTTTACGAAAATGGACGGGTCTAAAATTCCTTCGTTAGCTCTATGAGAACGCAAATTTCGTCCCTTTTTCATATACTGTTTATTTTGTTCTGAATGTAGCATACGTAACTAAAAACTTCAAATCCTTGAATTGTTGTAAGTCAAAAATGAAAGTTACGTGTTCTGTCACAAAGGACCTCAGCTAGTAAAACTTCACACATTCGGACAAAAACACACCTAAGAGAGAGCGCATAGCGTCGAATGTTACAGAAAATATTTGTATCAATTTCATAAGAGAGCCCCACAATCTTTTAGAAAATGCGAAGATGAAAAGAAAATCAGGATATAGCTAGGCACGAACCCGCTACACAATGTTTCCTAACTTGGTGCCTCTACCAACTGTTGTCGTAGCTGTTGTGCTCTTCAGTCGGAACGGTGGTTTGATGCAGCTCTCCATGCTACTTTATCCTGTGCAAGGCTCTTCATCTCCGAATAACTACTGTAACTTGAATTCTTCTGAATCTGCTTACTCTATTCATCACTTGGGGCATCTCTATAGTTTTTACACCCTACACTTCCCTCCAATACTAAATTCGTGATTACTTGGTGTCTTCGTATGTGTTCTATCAAACGATTCCTTGTTTGAGTCAAGTTATGCCAAAATTTCTTGTCCACATGATCTATCCATTTAATCTTCTGTATTCTTCTCTAGTACGACCATTCGAAAGCTTCTACTCCCTTATTGTCATAGCCAATCTACGTCTTATATAATATCTAATTCAGCTGTCATTAGTTATTTTGCTGCCCAGATAGCAAACTCATCTACTACTTTAAGTGCCTAGTTTCCTAATCTTATTCCCTCAACAGCACCTGGTTTCATTCGACGCATCCAATTATCCTTCTTTTGCTTTTGCTGATGTTCATCTTATATCTTTTTATCCAGTCACTGTCCATTCTGTTCAACTGCAACTGCTCTTCCCAATCCTGTGCTGTCTCTGAAAGAATTACAATGTCATCGGCAAAACTCGATGTTTTTATTTCTTCTCCCTGGACTTTATTTCCTATTCCAAATTTTTCTTTGGTTTCGTTTATTGATTGCTCCATGTACTGATTGAATAATATTGGGAACAGGCTATAACCCTCTCTCATTCCCTTTTCAAACATTGCTTCCCTTTTATTCCTCTCAACTCTTAAAACTGCCGTCTGGTTTCTGTACAAATTGTAAAAACCCTTTCGCTCCCTAGATTTTACTCCTATTCCCTTCAGAATTTCAAAGAGAGTATTATAGTCAACAGTAAACAATTGGTAAAGCAGCACTTCAATTCGTTTGCTCACAACAACTAATTTTCGCAGGTCGCTTCGTAAGCAAATGACTTCTGATGATGAATGACATGTAATGTGTTAATTGGAAAAAGTGTACTTCTCGCCGATGAATTTCTTTCCGTATTTGTAATTAAATATGAAAATTAATGATCCAGAAATCCACAGAATACAGTATGATACCTCATGATTTAACAAATCCAAAAATATTGATTAAGGTACAACTGTCCTAATTATTATACTGCTTTATCCTACTTTAACTGCATTTTGTAACGATAAAACGAAAGGTAATAGGTCCGGTGAGCACGCTGTTTGTTCCTCTCCCCCAAATCAACCAACCAAGATAATACTTAAAAACATATTCTGCTGTCTTATTGGATATCGGCTTTATGGAGTCCGTAAGCTCTTTGAGAGATTAGTGCTTTTTTACTCACTCCCATGCCACTGTATTCACAATCAAAATCTAATTCAATCCATATTACATTTAATGATTAACTTCTTTTGTCTTTTTTCCGACTCTATCTTAATGTATCGATTCTCTATCCATATGGAATATAAACTACAAAGGGTCTCTGTATTTGTCACGTCACAGAGACTTCAAAAATTATCTTAATTTTCATACACTGGTAAACGCTTAGGATTATTAATTTTTACATTTCAAAGCAGAAAATGCGTAGCAATCATAAATAAAACGTAATACAATTTAGTAAATTAACTTTTCTCATAATATCGTTACAAAAATATTGGCGTGAAGCAAGCTGAAACAAAAGCGGGATGTGAAAGAAGATAACCTGGTGTTGAGAAAGGTGTGAAATGTTGTTGTATTTAATTACTGCAGCTGTTAGATACATGCTGCTTCTATTTTTAAAAAAACTATTCGGTAAAAAATTTGACTCTCGCATTTATCATAGCTATATTCCTCAGATCCACGATAAACTGCTTATCATTTCTTTAATCGTCATAGGTGTTGTGTTATTACAAAATTGAGCCAGGTAGTGCAAGAAAATCGAATAGTTTGCAATGAAAAATGGATACCACTATGAATTTGCTTTTGGTGCACATCAAGTAATACGTTACTGTGTACCAAACTTAGTTTACATGTTGAACTATTCTTTAAACTTGGGATGGAATCTATAATTCACTCCATTCTCGAGAGAATGGATCGTATATAGCGCATTCCGTTCCGATCGCGTACCCAGATAATTAACTGAGAATGAAATGTTCATAACACTCTGTTATCTCATAACGGTTTGAGATTTCGAATCAAGATTCCGGCAAATGATAGTACACAAAGAGAAGAGTAGAGTGCCATACTGTTGCTGTGCGAACTTCCTTATATAGCGCGATACACAAGTAACTGCAGATATTTTCAGTGGAATAGTTTAATTTTTAAGCGTCCTCGTCAGATGGTCAAATGAGAATTGTTACAGGTTCACAGTAACCAGAAAAAGTTCTCGAGATATGGCCTTGACGTTCACAATAGGATTCATAATTCACAACAGAATTCGTAACCACTGTAAGAATTGTGGTGTCAACTACCAAAGTGTAGTGAGATTATCTTCAGCCACAACAAGTGAATGCCTTCTGCAGACGGTTTTCTAAATACTGTAAATGATTTATACGAGACACAGAACTTTAAAAACCGGGGCTGGTGATGTTTGATAGGAAGCACATTCATCTAAAACTCTCAGAAAATTCCAGTACAGTGTTTATAAAACATTTTCATTCAATCATCAATGGTAGTTGCAGATCCTCACGGCAAATTCATTCCAATCGATGTCAGGTGAGATAAGAATGAGGCGAAAGTGGTAGATTTCATTCTTGTAGTGTATTTCGCTTGATGGAAGGAGGGCAGCTTAATACGCCGCCAGATTCTCCACTACCAAAGACATCAAGTGTGTTGCCTTTTGTGTTCAGCCGGCCGTTGCGACCGAGCGGTTCTAAGCGCTTCAGTCCGGAACTGCGCGACCTCAACGGTCTCAGGTTCGAATCCTGCCTCGGGCGTGGGTGTGTGTGATGCCCTTAGGTTAGTTAGGTTTAAGTAGTTCTAAGTCCTAGGGGACTGATGACCTCAGATGTTAAGTCCCATAGTGCTCAGAGCCATTTGAACATGCAGTAAAAAGTCAACATTCTATATAAGGCTCGTATCTGACAGGACGAAACTTCAACAAAGCTTCAAATGGAACTGTCCAAATGAGATGGATCTGAAAACACTTTTTCACATAATAAAATACGATTTTCATGTGTTTGCAGCTACGCTACTTCAACTTTATTGTCGCCTTTCGTTTTAAGGCAATGGAAGAAATAAAAGAATAAGGAAAAATATTCTGTACGGGCAGTTTGTGACACTGATGTTTCCTCTAGTTGTTTCGCTGGTGCCCGCATCTCGTGGTCGTGCGGTAGCGTTCTCGCTTCCCACGCCCGGGTTCCCGGGTTCGATTCCCGGCGGGGTCAGGGATTTTCTCTGCCTCGTGATGGCTGGGTGTTGTGTGCTGTCCTTAGGTTAGTTAGGTTTAAGTAGTTCTAAGTTCTAGGGGACTTATGACCACAGCAGTTGAGTCCCATAGTGCTCAGAGCCATTTGAACCATTTGTTTCGCTGGCCTTGTAATGGCTACCGAGTGAAAACAGCTGCTATTTAGGCTCCCACTGCTGTCGCTTTCTCAACAGTGCAACAAAAGAAACACAAACGCCAACAACGGTGCTGACTCTGCTACCCACAACAATGCTCGAATGACGCCGGCGATGCCCGAACGTACCTGGAGGCACCCCAACGCTCTGGTCGCCGCTCTCATGAACTGCCACGCCTGGTTCGCTCAGCGCCGCTCTGTGCCCCTCTGCTTCGCGTCACTCCTCCTGCGGCGCCCCCTGTCGTTACGCGCACTCAGCGGCACCGCTTTGCTTCGCCAAATTAGAGGAAATATTAGGGTAGGTGGTTGTTTGGAAAATTCAAATGGGGAAGTGGATTGTGCTAGGAAAAGGAAATAGATTGTGTTGAGGGAAGTATCAACGACACATTTCAGCTGTGAGAGTTTAAGGAAAGGCTGGATTTTCACCTGCTTCCATAAGGGCAATAGGGCTCATTACAGGTACTGAAAGTAGCAGAAGGATAAAAGGTATGCTAGTATTTGAAGTAGTGAAACTCATTTCAGAGGCAAGTAGGCTCTTTCCAGAACTTCCGAGAATATTTGTGCTGTGCACTTAAGGCAAGCGGTAGGGTTCGCTGCCAGCTTGCGATGGCTCAGTTTTGCGTTCTCTGTGATTGTTAGAATATCACTCAAGATAATGTGATTGTTTATCTACGAAAAATTAATGAATACACGGACAAGACAGATGGGGACAATACCTATACATGATGCGTGGCAGTGACCGAAGTGATTAATTTACGATATCAAAAAATGGTTCAAATGGCTCTGAGCACTACGGGACTTATCTGAGGTCATCAGTCTCCTAGAACTTAGAACTACTTAAACCCAACTAACCTAAGGACATCACACACATCCATGCCCAAGGCAGGACTCGAACCTGCGACTGTAGCAGCAGCGCGGTTCGGGACTAAGCGCCTAGAGCCTTTCGGCCACAGCGGCCGGTCAGTGTCTATAGCAGAACTTGTACTTCACCAGCAGTGAGGCTGACGTGGACTATTACAGAAGAGCTTGTACACAACGCATGAGCTAGCTTAAGGTAAGCAGCTTCTAGTTCTTGTGAATAAAGAACCCTGTTAACGCATGTGTGCAGTTGTAAAAGAGTACACTGGCTACCAGACAACATCATCTCCTTGCTTGCCATGGTACAAGACTCTACAGTGGCAGCGACGACACAAAACACTCAACTAACAATTCGCCTTCTTTCCAGTAAAATGATCTTAATTGCATTTATCATGATAGACATCACATGAAAACACTCTTGAAATATGAGAACTTCCAACATTGCAGCGCGTCAGCAATCGTGAATAATTTAATGATTATAAAGAATCCGCCTCGTTAGCAAAGTGAAACCGGATGTTGACCTAGGTTTCGGTGCGGATAAAAATGTTCAAATGTATGTGAAATCTTACGGGACTTGACTGCTAAGGTCATCAGTCCCAAAGCTTACACACTACTTAACCGAAATTATCCTAAGGACAAACACACACACCCGTGCCCGAGGGAGGACTCGAACCTCCGCAGGGATCAGCCGCACAGTCCATGACTGCAGCGCCCTAGATAGTGCGGATAAGCACGCCTTCTTCAGAACACACTAAAACTACAAACTGCTTAAAGAGGCCTGGTCCAACATAGTTCAAATGGCTCTGAGCACTAAGGCCGAGAGAGCGGCATGATGACCTCACGCTCCTCGATATCCGCATTCAGTGACGCCTATAACCTGAGGATGACACGGCGGCCGGTCGGTGCCGTTGGGACTTCCGAGACCTGTCCGGACGGAGTTTACTTTAGTCACATTTTTAGCTTTGACAAACCCGGTTGTAATTTTATTTTTGACAAATTTGTGGGGATTGTGAAATACACTCTCCTCTAAAATGTTAACGTGGCATGAGTAATAAACGCGCAGTGGAACATGACGTACAACCAAGAAAGGTTTTGAAGATCTGAAGATGAAGTTGTACCTGTCCAAACAGGTCAATGAAAAACAATTTTGAACGCCATCCTGCCTATAAAAAATTTCTTTAAAGTACATAGAGATCGCTCCTTCTCATTTCTCACTATGAGAAACTTCAATCAAATTTACATTTATTTTCAGATTTCTTGCTACGTCGCCTTTCAGCAGGACGAATGTACACTAAGATGACAAAAATCATGGGATAGCTATATGAACATATATAGATGGCGGCACAATCTCGTACACAGGATATGAAAGGGCAATTGCACTGGCGGAGCTGTCATTTGTACTCAGATAATTCACGTGGAAACTTTACGACGTGATTAAGGCCGCACGATGGGGGTTAACAGATTTTGAACAAGGAATAGTAGTTGGAGCCAGACGCATGGGACATTCCACTTCGGTAATCGTTGGGGAATTCAATGTTCCGAGATCCACAGTGTCAAGAGTACGGCCAGAATACCAAATTTCAGGCATTGCCTCTCACCAAGGACAAGGCAGTGGCCGACGGCTTTCACTTACCGACCGAGAGCTGCCTCGTTTTCGTAGAGTTGTCAGTGATAACAGAGAAGCAGCACTGCGTGAAATAAACGCAGAAATCAACGTGGGACGTACGACGAACATATGTGTTAGGACAGAGCGTTGAAACCTGTCATTAATGGGCTGTGGCAGCAGAAGACCGATACGAGTACTTTTACTAATAGTAAGACATTCACTTCACCTGGGCCGCAACCATATCGGTTAAACCCTAGACAACAGAAAAACCGTGGCGTGGTCAGATGAGTCCCGATTTCAGTTCGTAAGAGCTGATGGTAGGATTCGATTGTGCCATAGACCTCACGAAGCCACGGACCCCACGAAGCCACGGACCCTAGTTGTCAAGAAGGCATTGCGCAAGCTAGAGGTGGCTCCATAATGTTGTGGGCTGTGTGAACGTGGAATGAACTGGGTCCCCTGGACCAACTGGACTGTTCATTGACTGTAAATGGTCATGATGGGCTTCCAGGAGACAATTAGCAGTCATTCATGGACTTCATGTTCCCGAACGACTACGTCACTCTGCCACAACTGTTCACGAGTGATTTGAAGAACAGTCTACATCTACATCAACATCTATGTGATTACTCTGATATTCAGAATAAAGTGCCTGGCAGAGGGTTCAATGAACCAACTTCATGCTGTCTCTCTACCGTTCCACTGTCGAACGGCACGCGGGAAAAACGAGCACTTAAATTTTTCTGTGCGAGCCCTGATTTGTCTTATTTTATCGTGATGATTATTTCTCCCTATGTAGATGGGTGGCAACAGAATGTTTTCGCAATCGGAGGAGAAAACTGGTGATTGTAATTTCATAAGAACATCCCGTCGCAACGAAAAATGCCTTTGTTTTAATGACTGCTAGTCCAATTCACGTATCATTTGTGTGACACTATCTCCCCTATTTCGCGATAATACAAAACGAGCTGCCCTTCTTTGTACTTTTTCGATGTCATCCGTCAGTCCCACCTGATGCAGATCCCACACCGCACAGCAATACTCCAGAATAGGGCGGACAAGCGTAGAGTAAGCAGTCTCTGTGGTAGACCTTTTGCACCTTCTAAGTGTTCTACCAATGAATCGCTGTCTTTGGTTTGCTCTACCCACAATATTATCTATGTGATCGTTGAAATTTAGGTTATTTGTAATTGTAATCCCTAAGTATTCAGTTGAATTTACAGCCCTCAGATTTGTGTGACTTGTCGCGTAACCGAAATTTACCTGATTTCTTTTAGTACTCATGTGAATAGCTTCATACTTTTCCTTATTCAGGATCAATTGCCAGATATTTTATCTAAATCATTTTGCAAGTCGTTTTGATCATCTGATGACTTTACAAGACGGTAAATGACAGCATCATCTGCAAACAATCTAAGACGGCTACTCAGATTGTCTCCTATGTCGTTAATATAGATCAGTAACAATGGAGAGCCCACAACACTGCCTTGGACAATTCGAGCGAATTATTTGGCTACCTATATCGTCCGACATGAATCCCATAGTATATTTATGGGAATTAATCGAGAGGACAGTTCGAGCCCAGAATCCTACACCGGCAACGCTTTCGCAATTACTGACGAGTACAAAGACAGTGAAACGTCCCCTTAGAAAAATTTATGAATGACTGTGCTGAGAAACCTCCTACATTATTTGATTTTCAAACAGCTGAGCACAACTGAACGTACTCAGACACTTCGCTCTTTACCTATTCTGATCAACACTAAACTGGCACACAATATTTTTAGCGCAACGCAATCTGACTTTCAAAAATTCCTACAAAAAAATGGCACTGACTAACAATAACCTATACCTTTCATGAATCACTTACCTCACAAAAATCTTCGTTACTCGAACTACTGCAATACAGCGAGCACCTCTACTGCCAGCTTAATAAGATTCTACCTACTGAAGGCACTAACTACTGATAGGCACAGTTAGAAAATGAAAGATTTTGATAGAGAACAAACAATATATTTACCTTAATAGTGTTCAAAAGTGATAATATATATATATATATATATATATATATATATATATATATATATATATCAGTTCATGACATCCAGTCTTACAAATTTACTGTCTCTGATGGACACAGGTCCAGATCATCCGCTCTCAAAACTCCGCCATTTCTCTCCCCACATCCACCACTGCTGGCGGCTCACCCCCAACTGCGCAACGCTACGCGCTGATAACAGCCAGCTGCCCAACACTACAATAGCAAATTCCAACAATGCCACCCAGCCACAGACTGCACACAGCACAGTCAGTGATTTTCATACAGAGCGCTACGTGACGGTGGAGTTACCAATATAAGAACCTAAACAGCCTACTTACAACTTTACAAGAAGGTAAAAGACAGCATCATCTGCAAAGAATCCAAGACAGCTACTCAGATTGTCTCGTATGTCGATAATGTAGACCAGGAACAATAGAGAGCCCTTGGACAATTCGAGCGAACTATTTGACCACCCATATAGTCCGACATGAATTCCATCGAATATTTACAGGAATTAATCGAGATGTCACGGAGTGGCCGAGCGGTTCTAGGCGCTACAGTCTAGAACCGCGAGACCGCTACGGTCGCGGGTTCGATTCCCGCCTCTGGCATGGATGTGTCTGCTGTCCTTAGGTTAGTTAGGTTTAAGTAGTTCTAAGTTCTAGGTGACTGATGACTTCAGATGTTAAGTCGCATAGTGCTCAGAGCCATTTGAACCACTTTTTTTTTTTTTTTTTTTTTTTTTTTTTTAATCGAGAGGTCAGTTCGCGCACAGAATCCTACACCGGCAACGCTTCCGCAATTACTGACCAGTACGAAGGCAGCATGACTTAATATTTCTGCAGGAGACCTCCAACGACCTCTAGAATCTATGACACGTCGCGTTGCTGCATTGCGCTTGGCAAATGAGGTGCAACACGGTATTAGGAGCTATACCACGACTTTTGTCGGTATAGTTTTGTTGCGCTATTGTGACAATCCGACAGTGTGACACGATCCTTCAGATTGATGGAGAGCTGCGTTTGCTAACTGAAGAACTGCGGACCCATGCGAAGCCAGCGCCACGAGGGCGCGGTGGCTGGGCTGTTGCTGGGCGGCCCCCGGTGTCCGGCCCGCCGGTTTGGCAGCCGGCGGACGTGGGCCCGGGCCCGGCTAACGGGAAACGGGACGGCGGACGCGGCCGTGCCCAGTATGTGTGCCGTGGCGCTGCGACTCCGGCACTCGCGGTCTCCTTTCGCGGCCCCGCTCGGCTGCCGTAATACGAGCGGCGCTGCTCTGAAATCGCTCTCCTCGTCTCACCGCCACAAGGAGGACGCTGCGCCGAATTTCCTGGTCCCTTTCCATAAACCGTTCATTATTCAAATTACCGAGCGCGATACCCACAATTACCAGCGGCTGCGTATGTTAAGTTATGATTACAGCGCGCTTGTGAAGAGAGTGACTTAACTTTGCAATTACGATGTCTCAGATTACTCTTTCCGCTATACAACTGGTTTTTTAAGGAATGTTAGTCTTCCAGTCTCTCACAGATTCACAGTCTGATGTAAATACAGTGTAAGTAGACAGTTTAGGTTTTTATGTTGGTAACGCCACGTAGCGCTCTGTATGAAAATCACTGACTGTGTTGTGTGAAGTCTGTGGCTGGTTGGCATTGTTGGAATATTCGCTATTGTAGTGTTGGGCAGTTGGATGTGAACACAGCGCGTAGCGTTGCGCAGTTGGAGGTGAGCCGCCAGCAGTGGTGGATGTGGGGAGACAGATGGCAGAATTTTAAGAGTGGACGATCTGGACGTGTGTCCGCCAGAAACAGTAAATTTGTAATACTGGATATCATGAACTGATATATATGAAACTCAGATTGCGTTGCGCTAACAATATTGTGTGTCAGTTTACTGAATGTCTGAGTACGTTCAGTTTTGCTCAGCTGTTTGAAAATCAAATAACGTAAGAGGTTCACCAGCAAGGTCATTCATTAATTATTCAAAAAAATGGTTTAAATGGCTCTGAGCACTATGGGACTTAACATCTATGGTCATCAGTCCCCTAGAACTTAGAACTACTTAAACCTGACTAACCTAAGGACATCACACAACACCCAGTCATCACGAGGCAGAGAAAATCCCTAACCCCGCCGGGAATCGAACCCGGGAACCCGGGCGTGGGAAGCGAGAACGCTACCGCACGACCACGAGCTGCGGACTTAATTATTCAAAGGGGATGTTTTAACGGTAGTGTCTGTGAAAGTTACGACACTAGAAAGAATTCTCTGAATTACTCCAAATAATTTAAGACAGAAAGGAATTACAGACATTACCTGTGAGAAAGTACTGATTTAAATCAATGGGGAAAGTTGAAAATTTTTCCCGGACGAGATTCGAAACCAGGTCTCCTGCTAACTTTGCAGATACCCTGAACACTAAGCCATCGCAACTCTACCGACTATTCTGGCACTCCTCCCGTCATACACAAATTCTCATCTTATCCACACTCCACTATCCACTAATGTAGTGCCCCTTGCCCAATATCCTCATTGCTCGCGGCATTTGGCCGATTCCCGCAAGAGTTCGAGCCTTCTGTGCAGTTTGCAACCTCACTGAAGACGTCATTGGCCGTCTTCGTCTTAAATATATATACACTGGAGCGCCAAAGAAAGTGGTATAGGCATGCGTATTCAAATACAGAGATATGTAAACAAGCAGAATACTGCGCTGAGGTCGGCAACGCCTATATAGGACAACAGGTGTCTGACGCAGTTGTTAGATCGGTCATTGCTGCTACAATGAGAAGATTTAAGTGAGTTTGAACGTGGTGTTCCAGTCGGCGTACGACAGATGGGACACGGCATCTCCGAGGTAGCGATTAAGTGGGGATTTTCCCGTACGACCATTTCACGAGTGTACCGTGAATATCAGTAATCCGGTAAAACATCAACTTTCGACATCCCTGCGGCCGGAAAAATAACCTGCAAGAACTGGAGCAACGACGACTGAAGAGAATCGTTCCGGTTCTAGGCGCTTCAGTGTGGAACCGCGCGACCGCTACGGTCGCAGGTTCGAATCGTGCTTCGGGCATGGATGTGTGTGATGTCCTTACGTTAGTTAGGTTTAAGTTGTTCTACGTTCTAGGGGACTGATGACCTCAGATGTTAAGCCCCATAGTGCTCAGAGCCATTCCAACCATTTTTGAGAATCGTTCAACGTGACAGAAGTACAGTCCTTCCGCAAATTGCTCCAGATTTCAATACTGGGCCGTCAACGAGTGTCAGCGTGCAAATCATTCAACCAATCATCATCGATATGGGCTTTCGGAGCCGAAGACTCACTCATGTACCCTTGATGATTCCACGACACAAAGTTGTACGCCACGCCAGGGCCTGTCAACACCGACACTGGAGTGTTCACTGGAAACATGTTGCCTCGTCGAACGAGTCTCGTTTCAAACTGTATAGAACGGATGGACTTGTACGGGTGTGGAGACAACCTCATGAATCCATGGACCCTGCATGTCACCGCGGAACGGTTCAAGTTGTTGGAGACTCTGTAATGGTGTGGGGCGTGTGCAGTTGGAGTGATGTGGGACCCTTGATACGTCTAGGAAGGACAGGCGACATGTACGTAAGCAATCTGTCTGATCACCTGCATCCATGCATGTCCGTTGTGCATTCCGATGGACTTGAGCAATTTCATCAAGACTATGGGACACCCCAAATGTCCAGAACTGCTACAGACTGGCTCCACGAACTCTCTTCTGAGCATAAACTTTTCCGCCGGCCACCAAACTCCCCGGCCATGTACATTATTAAACACATCTGGGATGCATTGCAACGTGCTGTTTAGAAGAGATCTCCGCCCGCTCGTATTCTTACGGGTTTATTGACAGAGCTACAGGACGCATGGTGTCATTTGTCTCCAGCATTACTTCAGAGTATATGCTACGTCGTGTTGCGGCACTTCTGCGTGCTCGCGGGTGCCCTACACGATACTAGGCAGGTGTACCAGATTCTTTGGATATAATCACATCGATTAATGTGTAGAATAGTGCAGCCCTAATAAGTGATTAACATTGCAGAGATATGACATGCACATAGGCTCTTCAGTGCCGTCTTTTGTGTGACAGGACTGATCAGTTTCACGCCACGCTCACTGGTCGCAGAGCCGTCAAATGAAGTAGAAAGTGCAAGCAAATGTTGGTTTGTCTCGTCGACGGCAAAGAGCGCGTATCAGTGTGTGACTGAGGTCGAAACATGCCACCAAGAAGGGCATACGGGCACTCTCGAACATCAAAAATGCAAAATCCGAAACCTAACATGCCGTCCCCGCGTCAGTACGTCATAAAGGCAGAAGGTGAATTGGACTGGAGCAGAACGACTGGAACCAGTGAAAAGAGGGTCGTACACGGCGACGTCCACTGCTCGTGGTCTAGTGGCTAGCGTTGCTGTCTCTGGATTACGGCGTCCTGGGATCGATTCTCGGTCGGGTAGGGAATTTCCTCTGCCCGGGGACTGGGTGTTTGTGTTGTCCTCATCATTTCATCATCAACACCATTCGTGACAGTGGTTAGATTGGACCGTGTACAAAAATTGGGCTGTGTAAAAATTGGGCTGTGTAAAAATTGGGACTTTGTATGGGCGCTGATGACCGCGCAATTGAGCGCGCCACAAACCAAACAACATCATCATCATGCACAGTGACGAGCGGGTACATACCTACAAAGTTTGACCACAGCAAGGGATGACTGCCAACTTGTCTGCTTGGTCGTAACTGGCAGAGCAGCTTCATCCGCCGTATTGGCCCAATAATGGAGCCGTGCAACAGGTGTGGACATGCCTGTGTCGACGTTTTGACGTTGTCTACTGAGGGTTGGACTGGTCGCATATGTACCCTTGTGTAGCTTTCCATTGACTAGGATCCACCAACACTTCACGTTGCAGCGGGCATATGGATGTAGCCATTGACATTCTGAGTAGCGAAGTACAGTGTTGCTTCAACTCGTCCTACAGTGATGGCTGCAAATTTCTTAGACTCTACCGTGGTGAACACCATTCGTCAGACTGCATTACTGATTGGCGTAGTGGAGAAACGCCAAGTGTAATACTGTCTGGCGTCATTAACTACAACAGACTCGTGAATGGCTTTTGTACAAACAAATAAAAATCCGAAAGACATAATAAACCTGAGTCTGATACGAGAGTCCCAATTAGCGGTTTATACATCGCAATAGCCGATACTGCCTGCTTTGCCTTTCAGTTTTAAGACAATCATCAAATATTTCTGCAAAATTTTTCACGCAAATATTAACAAATTTTATAGTTCTGCACTCGTCTGTTCTGGAGCCTTAGATTTCTGCTGAAAAGTACATCATTCCGTAAGAAAATACTTGCTTCTGAGTTATGCGCTTGCTAATACCAATAGGCCTCCCTGCAATTAAGAAAGATCATTTCTTTTGTCATCTAGCTATGGCTTCTTTACGTCTCACGAGGTAGCACCTTTATGGCGCCTCGAGTAGGATATAAGCGTGTATGCAGCTCACACTTGAGGCCTGTTTACCGGGGATCGATCATCTCAGGCGTCTCCCTGGATAGTGACCTGGGGTGGGTGTGCTAGCTGTTGACGCCTGTTCATTGCATTTGGCTGACATTTTACTATGAAAGCGTGTTGGGCCTGTAACCCACAGTCTGTGGATTGAAACCACACTCTGCTACCTTTTAAATGTTAGGGAAATAGGATCTGAGAAAGTTAAGGTGCTGAGCACAAAGAAAATTGTCATTAAATACATTTATGTAACAAAGACCGAATTTATAATTACTGTTTCTAGAATAACACATAAAATTTTAAAAATCAATCGAAGCTTATCGAGTCAGGAAATTACCGCAGAGGTACCTACTCAGAGTCACAATAGTTTTTCCTGTTTAAAAAAATCAACGTTACAAAGAACAGTTTTGAACAGCGCGCTGCAGCGCGTAGTGTGAAGCAGTCGCCCTCCGTTTCTGGCGGTGGCGCCGCTGTGGCAATCGCAGCTTTGGTGTTTCCCTCTGGTGGGAAAGGGGAAAGGCTGCCTGTTCACGTGCATTTAAGGGGCACTATGAGCTCGCTACGCGAAGAGTCTGGACAGTTGGTCAGCCGGGTAAGTGTGGGGCAGTCAGTGTCTGTCTGTCGTCCGGAGTGCTAGTATGTGTTAGGCTGCCAGTCTGCCCGAGTTTGTTCAGGCAATGGTCATTGGCGGTTGGATCGATCGGTTGGTCGGTCGCGCATGGATACAAGATGACTTGTCCGCCTTGAGCGTCGGCGCATGTGAGGTCGCCACGTTAGTCCAGTGGGCCACGCCGTATAGCGAGGGGTCGTGGCTTCGCGGTCGACACGAAAGCAACAGGAGTCAACCCACGACATCGGGCTGGCCGGTACGAACTGCGACGCCGTGAGACGGGAGATCGGTGCGCCTTCCTGCGTCCGTTGAAGCGGCTGGCAGCGGACGGTTCGGGAGAGCGTTGGGGGTGCTGCGCCAGGTCTTCGCCAGAAATCGCAGTTTATTAGAAGTTAAGTGATTGGAGATATGTTGTTTCATTTAGTTGTTAAATTCTACTTGTTTCCTTGGTGAGGTTACCAGCCGCTTTGTTTTGTGGTCGTCCCACCAATCTTCTCCGTTTGCCCACCCGCGGGAAGGTGGTTATTTATGAATTGGGTGGTCCGTTTTTCCCTTGTGAAGTAGGGGCGGATTAGAGCAACCTGCGGTTCGGGTTGTTCAGTAATCTCCCTGTCAATCTGCCATACGTTAATAGCTGCCTCTGTCATGTTTGTCGGATTCGGTGTTTACGAATTTATTGCTTGAAGTGTAACGGCCGAATTCCTGAAATATGTTTTTATCTTGCTTATCATCTTGAGAGGCGGTATATGTGTAATGTATAGCATGTTTGTATATTTTATGTAAGACTGCATTTCATGGGTTTTATTTAAATGTTCATTTTAGTATATAAAGTTGCCAACCTTCCACCGTAACAGTTTTTTTTTAAAATCAAGTTGCACCTTCGGTGGCAAGTTAATTTTTTTAATGTTAATGTGTTGTACCATTTCCATCCCTCCTACGGGGTGCATAGTTTATGTACTTGTGTGAGTTGTTAAAATTTTTAGTTTAAAGTAATCTGGTGTGTTGCAGATTTGCACCAGTGTAGTCTTTCAGAGGTTGTTGTCAGCGGTCATGACTACGGCCGTGTCAAAAGTTAGCGGCAAGGTTCTCAGCCCGGAAGCTCATACTATAAAAATTTGTTCTTTCTGCCTCTGAATAAATTGTGACTTGATATTTAGAGAGTGCTTTCTGATTATAATTTTAAATCGGTTTTAAAAAATAAAAAAGGCGCTTTTAGGAATAAAATTTCCATTTGTTGAAAGAAATTTAATTTCTTTTCATCAGTTACCCACTGGCAACTACTTCCACGCTTACATAGTGTGATTAAATGTGTTAATGTTCTTGATGAATCGCTAGTAAATAAAGTAAATTCTTAAGAAAAGGTTTTGAAAGTAAATTCAGGGTTCAACAGTATGCATACATTTTATCCATAAGGAGACTTTCAAGATAACAGAATACACAAAGTAACACGTCGTCCGAAGCTCACTTTATTATTTTAAATCAAGTATAGGGCTCTCTTCTGTATTATTATAGAATAATTCCAAGATATTTGTTTCTTACGCGACGTACTCTGTCCAACTTATACTGAGAGATACTACCAACAACACGGCTGGCACTGAAATGTAGTGCAACAATGCTGTTAACGTCTTACTATGTGAAAAATTCTTGAATGGTCGTCATTGAAGTAGCCAACGCTTGGATAAATCTCAACTTTGTCCTTCGAATGAACGCTTCCACATTTGCCTTTCTGACGGAAAACTAAGGATAAATTTCGCACTATTTTAGCACTTTTAAAGCGAAATGCTGATTAACATCGTGATCTACGTTCTTGGGTGTAAACTAAAGCTCCAAACGTCCTAGCAGTTCCTTTCAACGCCTCGCAGGACAACATCAACGTTCACCTCAATCAGAAAAGTTTCGCCAAAGATGTCTTGAATCCTCGAGTGCCACAGATAATCTAGAAACTGTCGAACACACTCTTTCGATTTGTGAGTCCTGCTGTTTCATTCACTACCTGCTGTCTCTCTATATCACTCTTGCCTCTCCCTTACGCTTCTACAGTTCACTCTTTATAGCTGCGTCCTGGAAGGACCTTTTACTACCGTATTTGTACTACACACTATTATAAATTTTCCACTGACTTTACTAAAAAACGTCTGACGTTTAGGTTGGGTGAGGAAGTTCCTTCAGAACCACCCAGGTAGAACTAGAACCCCTGTGAGAGCTATTTTTAGCTTGGTAAAACCTACCCGCTGTTAGTTACCAGCCAGAGACAATGCTTATACTACAAGAGTCTCAAAAATATTCTGTGTGTTGACCCGCTATGGTCAAGTATGACACCAATGATTGAAATACTATCCTGCTGTGATGATCACTTGCGATGAGCCCCAAGTTGCTAAAACGTCGCTCTAGTCATACATTTGCACACAATTACAGACCTATATCATTAAATGAAATCTGTTGTAGAATTATGGAAGATGTTCCACGCTCAAGAATTATGACATTTTTGGACCATGAAAATCTCCTCTATAAAAATCAACATGGATTGCGCAAGCAGAGATCCTACGAAACTCAGCTCGCTCTGTTACTCCATGAGATACAGAGGGCGCCGTAGATAACAGCACCCAGGTGGATGCCGCGTTCCTCGACTTCAGGAAGGCATTTGACACCGTCCCTGACTATGTATGTAAGACAGTCTCGGTTTTCTTGCCGCGTCAATTCGGGATAAGATCTCAAGCTTTCGACGATAGCCTCCATCGTCCTCGTAAGGAGAAACTCAGTGTCTTCACTGCTGTTGTGGTGGTCTTATATGACCCGTGGACGGCTTCTGAATGGTCGGCTTGTGATTGGTCGGCGACTACGTAGTGCTGTCGCAGACGGTGTCAACGTCTGCGCTGGTGGCGCCACCGCTTCCGTGGGAAAGTAAACCCTGCAAGGAATGTCTCTACATCTACATCTACGTGATTACTCTGCTATTCACAATTAAGTGTCTGGCAAAGGGTTCAATGAACCACCTTCAAGCTGTCTCTCTCTACCGTTCCACACGCTAACAGCACGCGGGAAAAACGAGCACTTAAATTTTTCTGTGCGAGCCCTGATCTCTTATTTTATCTTGACGATCATTTTTCCCTATGTAGGTGGGTGGCAACAGAATGTTTTCGCAATCGGAGGAGAAAACTGGTGATTGAAATTTCATGAGAAGATCCCGCTGCAACGAAAAACGCCTTCGTTTTAATGATTGCCACTCCAATTCAAGTATCATGTTTGTGATATGTGTCTGCTGCTTCTCTGCATCGAGCGCTCGTTTCCATGCACTGCTCAGATAGTATCCGCTGTCACGGTTAAAGTTCTTCTTCCTCATTCTTACTTCCTTCCTTAATAACAGAATCCCAGTATATGGAGGCATGGGACCGTCCCTCACTGGCGTTTAGTGAAAAGAAACTATCCTATCGAGTATCGGAGCAGATCTGCGACTGGATTCAAGGCTTCCTTGTAGATACAACTTAACACCTCGCTCTTAACGGAACAAAATCGACAGATGTAAAGGTAACTTCCGGAGCACCCCAAATAAGTGTGATTAAGACCACTACTGTTTTCAATATACGCGGTATCCCATTTATCTTGACCACTCTAAATAACTCTTTGTCTAGATGCAGATTATATAATGTTTCAAGCAAATGTTCTTTGGCCGTTAAGGAGGACATCAATCAGCACGAGTGCCTTCGTTGTAGCTTTGTTTTTTGCAAAGATATGAACAGCGGTATGACTTTTTTAAATGGCACCCTGTATTTTTATTCGGTAATTCATTTCCTCTCCTATTAAAAATGTGTCCCAGTTTACCATTCACTGAAATACAACGTTATTAATTACATAATACAATATTGACTTTGAGACTGGGATCACAAACTCGTCCACTTGCTGGAGTTGTCAGAAAGCAAGTGACAACCAAGTAAAAACATAACACAAAATTGACTTTGACTCTCCTGTACCATTGCCCAGGAGTAGAAAGTTCAAAGGTGCTCAAAGTGGTGACCCTGAACACCGATACACTGGTGCACACGTTGAATGAAAGAATTATTTACTGCTTCCAGTGTTGCCAGATGAAGAGAATTACAAGCAAGCGCGATACGTTCCTGCATGTCCTCTGGAGTTGTTGGAATATCGCGATAGACAACGTCTTTAATGTGTCTCCAAAGAAAAAAGTCCAGAGGGTTTAAATCAGGAGACCTAGCAGGCCAAGTAACTGTTCCTTCTTGACCAATCCATCTGGCAGGATATCTTCGGTTCAGAACACTACGTGCACGGAAGGCATTATGTGCTGGACATCTTTCATGTTGATACCACATAAGCCTTCTGGTTCTTAGCGGCACTTCATCCAGAAGAAGAGAAAGAATTAGTCTGAGGAAGTTGGCATACGCTGTGCCGTTTAGACTACCATTGGTGAAATAAGGGCCAATAATTGTAGTACCAAGCAATCCACACCAGAAGCTAACCCTCCATTGACGCTCATATTCTACCTGTCTAAGCCATCGTGGGTTGTCGCTGGATCAATAATGCATGTTCCTTGAATTTACCTGTTCTTTGTTTCAAGGAACATTCATCGGTAAATAGAACATTGGAGATGAAGTTACGGTTGGCAAGGATTTGCTGCTGTGCCCACTGACAGAACTGTTCACGATTCTGGAAATTGGAAATCATTCCCATGTAATTCTTGATGTAGGTGTACATGGTAATGATGGAACCAGTGACGTGTAATAATACCATGTACGCTGGTTTTAGGAGTGCCAGTCTCGTGTTTAAGCTGTCGTGTGCTCACATGTGTACTCATAGCAACGGAAGCGAGAACAGTAACTTCGGCAACTTCGTCTGTGCGAGTGCTACGACGATTGCGTTATCGTGGGTTGAAATTTCCCGTTTCCTGAAGCGTCGCAACAAGACGAGAAAACATCCGTCGGGTATGTGGGTTCTTATCAGGATGTCGCTCTCTGTACAGTTCCGCTGCCTGCGTATCATTTCGCCTACCTTCAACAACAACAACAATAAAAGAAACGTTATGTTGATGCAGTTTGTAGGAAGGACAGCCTTTACTGTATGCCTACTCTACACAACAGTAATTAAAAGGACTAAACAACTGTACTAAATGTACCCATACATAAGAAAACAGTATTGCAATTACTATTCTGCTAACTTACAGTCCCCACAGATGAGTAGTATTTCTACCTTCTCTTCGTTTGTGAACGTTCTACTCACACAACTCTTCAACTGACGATGGTTGACGGAATGACGGGTATGCATTCTACTTTTGTTTACATTTGTCCTCTGTCAACTTCAGCACATGGATGTGTTCCATTACCCTGAGTACCTGCACTAAGCACTGGGAGCGTCAACGTCAGTGTTGTGTTATGTAATTAATAACATTGTTTTTCAGTGAATGTGAAACGTCCCCTTAGAACAATTATACACGACTGTGCTTAAACTGACACACAATATTTTGTTAGCGCAACGCAATCTGACTTTCAAAATTCCCTAAAAAAGAATGGCCCTGACTAACATTAAACTATACCTTTCACAAATCACTTACCTCACAAAAATCTTCGCTGCTCAAGCTACTGCAATACAGCGAGCGCCACTACTGCCAGCTAAATAAAAGATTCAAACTATGGAAGGCACTAACTACTGATAGGGATAGTTAGCAAATGAAAGATATTAATAGAGAACAAACAATGTATTTACCTTAGTATCATCAAAAGTCATAATATACATAGCAGTTCATGACAAATTACAAAACTCTGCCATCTCTCTCCCCACATCCACCACTGCTGGCGGCTCACCTCCAACTGCGCAACGCTACGCGCTGTTCACAGCCAGCTGCCTAACACTACAATGGCGAGTATTACAACAATGCAAAGCAGCCACAGACTGCACACAGCACAGCCAGTGATTTTCATACAGAGGTGGCGTTACCAATAAAAAAACCTAAACAGCCTACTTACATAGCCCCCATGCTCCCCACAAAAAATTTTACAAATTGGATTGGGCAGTGGCCAATACAGATTTGCAAAATTTTTTCATAATTACAATAACAAAGAAATCAAATGCACACACTTATTGATACAATGTTGGTCAAAAGCTAAAATTTTCTCACAGTCTATAAAGTTAGTCCTGATTCATCACAGTAAAATTGCAGTGTTTTTCTCAAAGTCTGAGCAGTAAAAGAAAATGCACACAGAAGTAGTGGATTTCCATGCAATCTTGAAGAAGTAGTGTTGTCCTTCCAACGGAACAACAGTGCTGACTCTTGACATGCATACAGGTAATGGGCCACAACAGAGCAAACCCACAGCAGAGTCATTCGAAGATGATGAATATAGGTAGGTAGGTCATCACAGAGCAGACCCACTGCAGTCCTGGTAGAGAGTATTGGTGGGCCACCAGAGGTGCAGACCCACTGCAGTCCTTGTAGAAATTGTGGACAGGCCCACTGTAGTCCTGGCAGAGAGTATGGTATTGGTGGTCCACCAGAGGTGCAGACCCACTGTAGTCCTTGTAGAGATGGCCAGCAGCCATCTGTTGTGACTGTGCAGGTGCACAATCACCATTGAAGAGTCTTGCGGATAATATAGCAAGTCCATAAACCACCACATGTGCACTCACAAAGTTTTTGAAATTGTCCTTAGAACCAGCAATGCTGTTATCCAGTCCCTTGCTGAATTATTAACACATGTGCAAACACTAACAGTCCCTACTTCTCACATATTGTCCATATACTATGACCAACAGAAACGTGTGCAGTGAAATGTAACTTACAAGTTACTTAATTTGATGAACTGGTGTCAAGTACAATTTTATAACATGAGAATACAATTACAAAGATACAGAAAACATCATTGAAACATAATAATACAGATAACATTTGTAGATAATAGGGGCTTTACAAAAGAATAGAAATAAACATATACATCAATGTTACAGGAATTATGACATGAGTACATACATAAAAGATCGGAATAACTTTCGAAACATCAACTTCACACATGAGCATTAACACAAAACAGAATAAATAATGTCTAAACATCTTTACAAAGTAAATAACACATTATTAATGCCAATTGTATTTGAGGATAACAGTATTCCTCATCATAGTGAATGTAACTTAGTATTAGAAGAGAAAAAAGTTCTATGAAACAGTACACAGAGACACGAAGAAAACAAATACACAAGGGTACACAAACATATAGTGGGATAACACAAAAGGGAAAGGACAGGGTTTGGTTTACTGCAGTATTTTGCATGGAGATCTCCCTTTGTTCATCATTATTCCCAAAAAGTCCTATCTAAGCCTGCTTTCTGTATTCTGTTCATATTTCTTTCAAAATAATTATTTCTGATTGTACAATACTCATTTGGGCCCAAATTTTTTTTATATAACTTCGCAATGCATTCTTTACCTATTCTCCATAGTCAGTTTCTTATATAGTCTACCCCCTCTTAAGCTAACTTAAATCTACTGAGCTCAGATGCTAAACTAAGGGACGAGGCAATGCAGCAGCACATAAAACAATGAATATGAACAGCAATAAAAAAAATGGAAAATCGCAAAGCAAGCTACAGTAAATCTAAATTACCAAGCAATTCAACATTACAACTAAGATGAGGCAATGCGCAGCAAACAAAAAAATAAATCTGGCTTAGCAGAGTACCACAAATTAAAGTTCAGTAGCACTATGCCTGGCAAACAGCAGCTTATATCTAAACATGACATAGCTCAAGCAGAAAAAATAGTACACTAAAGATAACAATGCAGATCAGGGAAATGTATAATCACACCTTAATGTCTATGTAATTAAAGTGGTGCACCACAACAACTTATTGCAAAAAAAATATTACCATGTACTTGAAAAGAAAATTATGTGTCCAGTTACTGTTACTAGTCCCTTCTTATTGTTCTTTCCTTTCCAAGTGCTCCTTTTTTTTAAAGAATGTGGATCACAAAATTATTATTTAATAGATCTGTTGACAGAAAGTGTTCACATTAGCAAATGCATCTAAGTTTATTTTATAAAACTAATGCTGTAACACAGCTGGAAAACAGGTATCAAATGAAATGAGCAATTACGCAAACCAAAGCATACAAATATCATTCAATAGTCATGTGACATTTCATAAGTCAGTAGCTCTCAACTCTCGTAGAAAGACACTTGTCATTATCAGGTTTGCAGATGTAAGAATATTTCCCATCAATTCATAAGCATTTCAGTAATTAGCACAAAGTACGAGTAGCCATATGTTTTCAGGTAATGAGCTTGTAATATTTGCGATGCTTTCTACAAAGGAACGTCAATAGCCAGGATAATAGCCTCCCTTTTTTTTTTTCCACCTGCGTCTCTGAAAGGCTAATGGCTTTTTTTTTCGGGCGGCCGTCGCCCAGGTGGGTGCCCGCGACGCATTACGTGCAGGTGGTCACTTAACTTTCTTACGGAAATATTTACGACAGCAGTTTCCGCTACAGTGACAGTCTCACATAAAAATATTTCACAGGTCAAGAATTAGCATTGCAAATCTGTAGAAACAAAAACCTATAAATATAAGTGTCCAAAAAAATTTTCGCCGGCATTGTGATACATTCACGCATTTACACACATTTCATAACTCTTAAAGTATGATTCTTGGTTTCCAACATCCTGTTTCACAAGTCAAGAGTCCCTAACTTCTATTCATTATTCATATACATATAAACACGTAATCACATTCCTCATATATGGTAGCATCATCTTATTGACATAAACATACCTCAACAGCATAATACACATCGTCATCGTAAAATATCATAACATCTCAGTCAATTCTCAAAATCGTCGTAGCTTCCTCCAATAATTTCAAAACCTAAAAAAGATTCTCTGCTCATTTCAATAGTGTCATCTACCTCAAACGTACTTTAAAATCATGCTCCCTTACCAAATATATCATTCAAAGCTCTCATAGTATCACAATGGTTCCGAAAAAATATAAGCATTTCACAAAGTACAGACAAAAATACAATTTCATAAGTGTGAAGTTATCCAACTGTGTAATTGCGTAAACATCTGTCACTGATGTAATAAAAAAAAGTTTATCTCTCAGTTACATGATCAGATAGATGTGTAATTTGTGTGTTAGAGAAATATGGTACCGATGTGTAAAGTTGTATAAGCAAATACCATATTAGCTAGGGTTCCTTGTGGTTGCCACACACACGGTACACAAAGTAAGCGTGTACCCCCCTGAGGATTAATGTAATTATACCCTCAGGTGTTACAGATTACAGCAATGGAATAAAATGTATCATGGAAAACCTTTGTATCATTGTACTTCAAATATCTTTAAAAATAAATGATTTAAGTACAAAATTAATCACTCAAATACGTGTCCTGTAGCGCTAAACTGTGCATCTTGTCGCAACATAATCTCTGTGGAAGTGTTGTAGTAATCTTCCTCCGAAAGCTAAGTTCTGCAGAAGTCAATGTACTTACCTCATGATAAACAAAAGTGAAATGCTTTGCGTATAGATATCGTAGTTATTATGCTTATTGGCGTGATGAAGAAAGTACTGTACAGTAACGTATTGTTATGCCACGAAAAAGGCTGTCTCATTGTTGCTATACCACAAAAGTTACTAATAAAACATGTTTTTCTTCCTAGAAGAATTCAGAAAACTGTGCAGATATAAAACAGATACACTGCAAAAGCAACATTGTAAATTGTCACTCATTAGTAGCGTCGTGATAACATCATGTAGCTGTCACATAAACTAAACACTGTGTCCTCTGGTATCTCACAGAAAGTACTTTAAACCCAGAATGTATTTTCAAGTAAACCAAAATGTTGCATTAAAATCTCATTAGCAGTACCAGTATGTGTCCTAAGTATGTAAGCCTGATAGTCGTTACGTAATCATGCAACTAACAAGCAAGAATGTACAAATAACAACACTGTGTCGTCTGTTCACTATAACAATGCATTCGTAATTTCTGTTTAAATAAGTTCTCTTGATTCTTGACTGGATATTTCACTTCAAACATTGTTACATGTTAACAGATTCTAAATCTGACAAAGCATACTAGAAATGTGAAGTGAAAAGTTTTATGGCAAAGACAAAGTTAAAAAGCAGATTATCTCTCAATAAGCGGTTTTACATGTGAAATGTTCCTAGTACGCAGAGTTTGAACTTGAATGCAATTGTCAGGCGGTATACGTCGGTAAAGAATACTGGAATTTTTCTCAAGGTTAGCGTCTATGTTATTTTTCGCTGAGCCAGCCGGCGCACTCGGCTGCCTGCGGTGCGAGTCACTGTCTGTCTCTTTGTTGGCGCGCGCCGTTATTGGGATTTGGAGACCTAACTTCTACAAATTCACTGTGACGAGAGGGCCCTGCCCTGTTTGAATTCCGCCAGTTCTGATGCAATTCAGGTCTGTCGTTACGATCATATCGTCTGTCGTCATGTCGGTAGATTCCATAGTTTCTTTCTTGTCGGTCGCGTGGTGGAGAATTTCTCCCTGAGTCGTAACTGCGCGCTGGACCGTTGCGTCTAAAGTTATTCTGTCTCCCTTGATAATAATAGTTCTGGTTGTCATATTGTCTATTTCTATGATTGTCTCTGTCATATTCATTACTACGGAAATGCGATCTTTCTCTGTAACTATTATTACTCTGCCAGTGGTTGTCATATGGGTGGTGTCTGTTTTGGTCACGATTTGCGTTGTAAGAATAGCCTTGTCGTGTCCACTTATTATTTCTTTCATCGCGGAATTGCGACGGATGTGATCTGTAATTGTTGCGCTCCTGCGTTCCGCGATTGTCAGTGTCAATTTCCAGTTCTTGTAAGAGTCCTTGAAATGCTTCAATGTCGTCTTTGCAACGTCCTGCTAAAATAATATGTCGTAAATGTTCAGGTAATTTGATTAAGCAAATGCGGATGAGTTCTGAGGGGCTGTATGGGTTTGACAGGTACTGATTCTTGTGCAACATGTCTTCAAAATATTGCACAAGACTGGAGAATTCAGATTGTTCGAAATGTTTCATCATTATGATGCCATGTTTTACTCGGTCTTGTGTGGCTTGAGACCAATATGCTGAGAGGAAGGCATGGTAAAATTCTCCTTCACTGTGGCAATCGTGAATGACCGATCGCATTCTTACAGCTGGTTCATTCTCTAAATAGCCACACATGAATTCTAATCTGTGTTCTAACGACCAGTTGGGAGGAAAACAATGAGAGAATTGATGGAGCCATGCTTGTGGATGAATGTCGTTGCCAGAATTCTTAAATGTTTTGAATTTACGTGTAGTAATGAACAGCTTATAGTCAAAATCATCATGTCGGCAAGTCGCATGTCGGTCATTGTTACGTCGTTTCGGCGGTTCCATCTCAAAATTCGGCGTACCTTGCCAACTTCTTTCACAATTTCCGAAGTGCCCTGTGTTGTTATTTTGTGTCTGTTCCGTATTTCTATGTCCCTCTTCCCGTATTGGGGCGCGAGTGTCCTCTGAAACACGTAATTCTTGTACTACTTGTGCCAACTGATCTTGCACTTCCCGGATTTCTCTTTTGTACTGTGTATTGATTTGATTTTGATTTTGTTTGAATTTTCTAATTTGTTCATACTCTTCTGTGTCCGTGAAGGCTACAGGTGTTGTGTCAGTCAGATCATCATCTACCTTTGTAGATAAGTTAGTGAACTGATCCGAAAGTTCGGCTACTTTCTCCGATAGTGTACTTATTTCCTCAGTGTGTTTTTCTGAGCCAAGTTTCAGAGTATCTACTGTGTCCTTTAAGTTTTCCTGAGTTTTTGCAAGTTGCGTAACCGAATCGATAGATGCAACTGAGTCAAATTTTGCTTGCAAGGTCTCATGATTTTCATGAACAATAGTTTGCAGTTTTTTTTATGGCTGCTTCGTGATTCTGTAATGCATTTTCATTCCGCGAAAAAATAGGTTGGAAATGCTCACAAATTTGTGTTTTTACGTCATTACAGACTTTTTGACATTTCGATTCAATGTGATGTAACTCAGTAGTTAAATCCTCACGTGTTCGTTCAAGAGTTTGCTCCAATGAGTCTAACTTTTTAAGATTTTGTTCCATTGTGTCTAACTTTTGAAGCTTTTGCTGTGTTTGTCCCATTTGTTGTATTAATTGTAATAACAATACATTGGTGTCTGAAACATTTTCCTCAGTGCTTTTCGGCAGTGAATTTACACCGGAAACATTCACATTTTGACAAGCAGAAAATGTGTCTTGACTTATTTGAGAAAACGGTGAGGATCCAAAACCTGAATCTACAGTATTTGCGAGATCGTGTCGTGTCATTTCGGCTTCCTGAGGCGAGCTATTGCCGACCGATCGATCGATAATGCTTCCCTCTTCACTAATTGTTTCACTGTCCACGCCATTGTTTGCCGCCCGCTCCATTTCCCTATGCACAATTACCAAATTACTACTTTGAACATCAGTTAATTCATTACTCGGTGGCGCTAACACACTGCTTTCATTTTCACTGTCATTTCTCAGTTTACTTTGGAGCCTAGTATTACGTTTTTCACACGCCATTATTGTCACAGTATTTCGCACGACAACACAGAAAAACACAATTTGAAGAGCAAAAATAAGAGAACACATTAAAATAGCACTGAAAATAATATCTAGTTAATTGCAGCTGCGAAATACTTGCTGCAAATCTACATGCATGCCACAACTGTTTTACTGTACAACAATGAAAGACTGCAACTACAAAGGAGATTCTCTCTACAGCTACGTGCTAGCAATAAACAAAATCTACGCTAATTACACAAACTACAAGAAAAATCAGAAGATTCCAGTGAGGTATCCTAGGCTAAGGGTCGACATATGAAACGTCCCCTTAGAACAATTATACACGACTGTGCTTAAACTGACACACAATATTTTGTTAGCGCAACGCAATCTGACTTTCAAAATTCCCTACAAAAGAATGGCCCTGACTAACATTAAACTATACCTTTCACAAATCACTTACCTCACAAAAATCTTCGCTGCTCAAGCTACTGCAATACAGCGAGCGCCACTACTGCCAGCTAAATAAAAGATTCAAACTATGGAAGGCACTAACTACTGATAGGGATAGTTAGCAAATGAAAGATATTAATAGAGAACAAACAATGTATTTACCTTAGTATCATCAAAAGTCATAGTATATATAGCAGTTCATGACAAATTACAAAACTCCACCATCTCTCTCCCCACATCCACCACTGCTGGCGGCTCACCTCCAACTGCGCAACGCTACGCGCTGTTCACAGCCAGCTGCCTAACACTACAATGGCGAGTATTACAACAATGCAAAGCAGCCACAGACTGCACACAGCACAGCCAGTGGTTTTCATACAGAGGTGGCGTTACCAATAAAAAAACCTAAACAGCCTACTTACAAATGGTACACTGCGATGTATTTTTGAATAGGTCATTAGAAGAGGAAATGAATTACCAAATAAAATATACAGGGTGCCATTTAAAAAAGTCATAGCGCTGTTCATATCTTTGTAAAAAACAAAGCTACAACGAAGGCAATGATGCTGATTGATGTGCCTCTGACGGCTAAAGCACATTTGCTTGAAACATTTTGTAATTTACATCTGGACAAACAGTCATTTAGGGTGATCAAGGTAAGTGGGACACCCTATATACAAATGATCTAGTAGAAAGCTTCGGGTGTTCTTGAAGGCTGTTCGCAGATGATGCGGTTCTCTATAACGAAGTAGCAACGCCAGAGGATAACTATTTAGAATGATCTCCAGAGAACTGATGAATGGTGCAGGCTCTGGCAGTTGATCCCAACATAAATAGATAAAACATATTGCGCATGCATGGGAAAGAAATCCACTACTGTACAGCTACACTATTGATGACAAACATCTGGAAACAGTATCTACCGTAAAATATCTAGGAGTAACTATCCAGAGCGACCTTAAGTGGAATGGCCACATAAAACAAGTACTGGAAAAAGCAGATGCCAAACTCAGATTCATGGGAATAATCTTGAGGAAATGTAACTCATCCTCGAAGGAAGTGGCTTATAAGGCGCTTGTTCGAGCGATTCTTGAGTATTGCTCGTATGTCTGGGGTCCCTACCAGGTAAGACTGATAGAACAGACAGAGAAGATCCAAGGAAGAGCGGCGCGTCTCGTCGCGGGACAGTTTAGACGGCGCGAGATCGTTACGGAGTTGCTCAAGAAACTCCATTGGCAGACGTTACAGGAGAGGTGTTGTGTATCATGGAGAGGTTTACTATTTAAATTTCGAGAGAGCTCTTTCCGGGAAGAATCGGACAATATGTTACTTTCCTCCACGTACGTCTCGTTTAGTGGGCATGAGGAGAAAATTCGAGAAATGAGTCAATACAGAGGCTCACTGACAATCATTCTTCCCACGCGCTATCAGCGAGTGAAACAGGGATGGAGGGCTCAGTTAGTGGTACAAAAAGTACCTTCCGCCACTCACCATTAGGTAGCTTGCGAAGTGTGGCGTAGATGTAGATTTAGATTTATGTTAAAATAACTGTTTTCTGTAGTAAGGAAAAAATGTTACCAGGATAATTACATCTTCCATTGGCAAGAGGCGCTTGCGTAAAGTCAGTAGATTGTGTGTTGAGGTAATTCGCGTACAGTAATCATTTGTTTGAATTTCAGTTTTCATTAAGTGACTTTTGTTCTCCGTGTTTCGACAGTCAACCTGCATTATATTCTATTTGTACCAGGCAGCAAATTGTTTACACATCGATGGCCAACTATTGCTGCCTTATAGTTTTTTTTATACTTTAAAACTTCACATACACTGTCTGCATTTCCGTCAAATGTCTGCATTACGGTTACTGTTGGATAACTATATGTGACATCTAATTACGTCATAATGAAGAGCAGATAATTTCAGGTACCTCTCGAAAAACATTGTTTCATGTTGTTCTTGGTTATGCTACACTGCCTGAACACGTGTATGACCAGTTACTCCGTCATCATCAAACTTATCCGCTATTAGTATTTACTACTTAGATTCCTAGACGAAAACGAAATTGCTTTACGTTTTGCTTGAAGGAAGTACACTGAAATACTGGTCCCAAACATCAGAATGGAATGGTGTAGAAATCATATTATGTAGTGGACCGATTCCAAAAATAATGATTTGTGTTTACATAATACTTCAGTATCATTTCAAGAATGAACCAGTGTCCCATGAATAATTAGAGTACCGAAGAAGGAATTGTAATTCAGTCTGGACGACGACAGGGAGAGTGGTGTGCTGGTGTCTTTGTGACGAAAGCAATAGTTCGCCTGTTCTCCTTTACTAGAACGACGGAACTACAATTTTGGATTTGAATATATCTCTGCTCTGAAAGGTCACCTGCCTGTCCTTGTATCAGACGTCATTTACGCTTCGTCGGGGCTCTCTGCGTCGCTCAGAACGAAGTCTCCGCATGGTTCGTTACGAAAGATCATGGGCAATTTCTGCGTTCCACATCGTGCCGCGCAAGTCCATCTGTGTCTGACAGGATAAATATCTGTCCCCGTCTGCGTCTGAGTTTATCGCGAACAACTAGGATACTGCGCTCCGGCATTTCTTTTGTTTCCAAATCACCATCGTCACTGTTTTGTCAAATGAAGTCTGTCAGTATTTCCACACATTGTTACTGGTAATTTTAGAGTGACGTATGGGAGTTAAGTGGTGTTATTGTTGATTGAAAATAGACTGTAAAGTCTTTGTATTCGACCTATAACTTCAGTGGCCACTGTATCACGACTGCTGTCATGAGACTGTAGGAAAGAAGTTTCATATTCGTTTTTGCCAGAAATAACTTTTGCAGCAACAGTGAGAAAGATGCTCATATGTAAAAACAGATTAACATGCCATTACACAAGGGGAACTAACGTAGAGAACGGATATCAACTAAAAGACTAAAAATATGGTGCTGAAAACAACACGAAATCAGGTTTGATGTTTTATGTCTCTATATTTTTATATTTTTCATAACTTTAATTTTTTACCTACCATGTATCAACTAATATTTTCTTGTTTGACTGTTCGACTTCTATGCTTTCCCATACGATTCCTCCGATAACGATGAAACTCTGGTTCGTTGTTTGTGGGCCTGCGAGGGTTCCTCGTCAAAAAAATTATAATTGTTTGTTTGTTCGTCTTGTATACGGCTTAAGCTATTCTTATATTCAGTGAAACAGGCAGAGTCTTACATAGGCCCATCGCAATATTATATCGGTGTGGCATATTAAAAATATTTAGTTTTGTCTTTGCGGTCCGTGCCATTGACAATCACTTATTAATTTAAAGTGTATAAACATTGTGTTTCAAAGCGGTAAAGTAACGTATTTTTAAAAACTGTTGAAATGTACTCTTCTCAATCCTAAAGTAAATAACAACATTGTTGCTATGAGTGTTGTTGCTTTATGCGTCAAAATAATCATGCCTCCCAAACACCCATCATCTGGTAATTTACGAGCGGAGCACGAAACAGAATCTGATGACGAGCTTCTCAGATAAGCGAAGAGCGGCAGGCAATCAACGAAGCAGATCGCTTACAGATCGATCAGTCAGGTCCATCGTAATGAGAAAAGCGGCGGACAGTAAGAGTAGAAACAGAATGCTTGTACATGTACATGTGTACTTGAATCTTGGTGCAATCCGCCTCAGTGCCAATAACGACTACAGTCTACGTTCAAGAGTAGCCATCGGAAAAAGGAGAAAAAGATGTGTCGACATTGTGGTGTACAAAAGCTCAATAATAAAATATCAAGAACGTGCTGCGCAAATAGCGAAGTTAGACGTCCGACGTTGCATTCACCACCTGAACATCTCTTGTCATTACTTTCGGGTAACTCAGCTGATCCGAAATACTTTTTACAAAACATCCGCAAATACTCGCTACTGGCCATTAAAATTGCTACACCACGAAGATTACGTGCTACAGACGCGAAATTTTTTCCGACAGGAAGAAGACGCTGTGTTATGCAAATGATTAGCTTTTCAGAGCATTCACACAAGGTTGGCGCCGGTGGCGACACCTACAACATGCTGACATGAGGAAAGTTTCCAACCGATTTCTCATACACAAACAGCAGTTGACCGGCGTTGCCTGGTGAAACGTTGTTGTGATGCCTCGTCTAAGGAGGAGAAATGCGTAGCATCACGTTTCCGCCTTAGATAAAGGTCGGATTGTAGCCTAACGCGGTTGCGGTTTATCGTATCGCGACATTACTGCTCGCGTTGGTCGAGATCCAATGACTGTTAGCAGAATATGGAATCGGTGGGTTCAGGAGGGTAATACGGAATGCCGTGCTGGACCCCAACGGCCTCGTATCACTAGCAGTCGAGATGACAGGCATCTTATCCGCATGGTTGCAACGGATCGTGCACCCACGTCTCGATTCCTGAGTCAACAGATGGGGACGTTTGCAAGACAACAACCATCTGCACGAACAGTTCGACGACGTTTGCAGCAGCATGGACTATCAGCTCGGAGACCATGGCTGGGGTTACCCTTGACGCTGCATCACAGACAGGAGCGCCTGCGATGGTGTACTCAACGACGAACCTGGGTGCACGAATGACAAAAGGTCAATTTTTCGGATGGATCCAGGTTCTGTTTACAGCATTATGAAGGTAGCATCCGTGTTTGGCGACATCGCGGTGAACGCAAATTGGAAGCATGTATTCGTCCGCAGCTCGTGGTCGTGCGGTAGCGTTCTCGCTTCCCGCGCCCGGGTTCCCGGGTTCGATTCCCGGCGGGGTCAGGGATTTTCTCTGCCTCGTGATGACTGGGTGTTGTGTGACGTCCTTAGGTTAGTTAGGTTTAAGTAGTTCTAAGTTCTACGGTACTGATGACCATAGATGTTAAGTCCCACAGCGCTCAGAACCATTTGAAGCATGTATTCGTCATCGCCATACTGGCGTATCACCCGGCGTGATGGTGTGGGGTGCCATTGGTTACACGTCTCGGTCACCTCTTGTTCGCATTGGCGGCACTTTGAACATTGGACGTTACATTTCAGAAGTGTTACGACCCGTGGCTCTACCTTTCATTCGATTCCTGCGAAACCCTACATTTCAGCAGTATAATGCACGACCGCATGTTGTAGGTTCTGAAAGGGGCCTTTCTGAAAACAGATAATGTTCGTCTGCTGCCCTGGCCAGCACATTCTCCAGATCTCTCACCAACTGAAAACGTCTGGTCAATGGTGGCCGAGCAACTGGCTCGTTACAGTACGCCGGTCATTTCTCTTGATGAACTGTGGTATCGCGTTGAAGCTGTATGAACAGCTGTACCTGTACACGCCATCCAAGCTCTATTTGACTCAATGCCCAGGTGTATCAAGGCCGTTATTACCGCCAGAGGTGGTTGTTCTGGGTACTGATTTCTCAGGATCTATGCTCCCAAATTGCGTGAAAATGTAATCACATGTCAGTTATAGTACAATATATTTGTCCAATGAATACCCATTTATCATCTGCATTGGCTCTTAGTGTAGCTACTTTAATAGCCAGTAGTGTAATTCGGTATTTCAAATGACATTCTTTGGAGCCGATAAAGTGTTCCAAGACTAATACACCATCATCCAAACTTCGAGGGCAAGTATATCATCGCGTAGGATCACTTATACCAGTTCCCGGGAACACAAATTTTTACAGATCTACTAAATGCGCGACGATCATGACATGCAAATTGGTCTGCGAGGCAGTGCGATTCCAGGCACCAACTTTCGTATTAAATGAACTTTGAAAACTTCTTTGCACCAACACAACGCCCCGATAATACTGTTCAAAAAATCAATTGATATCTTACCGGCACAGAATTACGCAATCCATGTAAGAGTCGACAAAACACCAGTCGATCAGCATGTCTGACTCTACAACGCACCAACCAACGAACTGTCGACTGTCATAGATGGAGAACAACGTGATACGCTAAATATAATACTTCAACGACGGAGTAGCGTGATTGAACGTGGCAACGAAACACACCTATCTCACGATGCGATGCAGTATCCTATAATTTTTTGGGAGGCGGAGGATGGTTATAATTTTAATATTATTCAAACTATCCTGCTAAACATAATTGTATTTATTGTTTTCACACACTATATCGCATAAAAATCACCATTCATGCATTAGTAAGCAGATTAATAGCGGTCTGAATGCGACAGTATGCATACCTATTAGGTATACATACTTATATGTTCCAAAACGCCGCGCATAAAAACGGGCTTTTCCGATGCTCGTGCCTCGGGTTCTACTGGTAACAAAAAAGTAGGGTCAAGTGTTTTCGGTAACTCTTGGGCTATGGACCATTTGTGTATCCAACAGAAGAGTGATCTTAGTGCCACCTTCCTACAGTACAAAGTATGAATATTACACACATCCTCCTACTTAGGTAAATGGAGCAAATCGGTCGGTTCGTTTTGCATTTGATGTGGTCTACGGAGGGCCTTATGGGCTTATGGAGGCACTGTTAGTTGATGGACTGTACCTTAGAAAACTCAAAAAATAGTTTTCACGTTTTTCCGTACCAAAACCGAGCCGCACATTCAAACACGGCTGTAATTTTTCACATATATTCCCAGGATACCGATCTCGAACAATCTCGAAAATTTTCTTGATACCTTTATCCGCTTCTAAAATACAGATGTTAAAAGTTACCCAACTTATACACGTAAAATACGCACATCACATCTGGTGTGAAGCGAAAACATTATTAAATTAGGTTTCCGTTTATATTTGCGTAGCCTTCCGCGGCCAGAGTCAGTCGACGTGAGTTTTCTGGGTATGGTACCGCGTCATATTGTATAAAATTACTGCTAGATAAACGAATGTTTCGGCCTCGATTGCAGCGTCCTTCTTCTGGGTCCGGCAGTAGCTTTGCGTTATTTCAGTTTCGCATAAGTGAACTATCAAAATTTTTCTGAACTATAAAGTTCGTTTCTGATGAGTTACATGCCCTGCTCCAGCAGGGGAAAAAAGGGAACCAGCGGAAAAAATGCTCCTATCGGGGAACAAAAAAATACGAATAAGTTTATGTTTATTTTAAAAGATTCTGACTGAAAATTAGGGTGCCAGGTGCATCATTCAACGATCCTTATCATCTTTAGACATTTTTAAAAAATTTTGGCATGCGGACATATTAGCGCTTTTTTATGCCGAGAGAGGAGAAGACAATGTCAATGGTATTAATACAGAAAAGTAGTAAAAACTGGAAGGTAGTGGGTAGTAGTTGTGTTGTAGAAAGAGGGAAGGAGACAATGGCACAGTGAGAGAAAGAGAGGGACAGAATGGCAGTGGAGCATAGTTGACAATGACAGAACAGTGCTAGGAATAGAGTGAAGGAGAGAGAGCCACGGGGGAGGAAAACAGAGAAAGTGGAAGTGGGTGAGAACCAATGGCATTTAGAGACAGAGTATATGACAATGACAACTAGGAAGAGAGAGATAGTGACAGCGAGACGAGACAGCAACAGTGAGAAGGAAGGAATGAGGTACCAGTAGTAAGAGAGAACAAGAGGCAGACGCTACGGTGAGAGGAGACTGTAGTAGTAGGACAGATCTACGGGGACTGTAGCTGTGACGCAGGAGACAGTGACAGAGAGGCACAGAGAGGTAATGACAAAGAGTTGGGCTGAATGACTGAGTGAGAAAGGGTAACTGGGAGAGGATAGGTTTGAGCGACATACGGCGATGGACTAGTGACTGTGAGTTAACAGTTAGAACAGCTTGTGGTAGTGATACGCGAGTTGCGTCTTTAAAAAAGTGAGAAAATATTCCCGTGCCAAATTTTTGGGAAAATTTTTAAAGGTGCTAAGGTAGAATGAGGCAGCAGCTGGTACCCCACTTTTGAATCAGAGTCTTAAAATAATCAGAAAAATATTCACGTTGCTTGTGTTCCCATAGCAACATTTTTCCGCTGGTTTATCTTTTCGCTTTTTTCATTTTATTTCTTCCTATAGGTGAATAACTCGATAAAAAATATCAAAAGTCATTTATTATTGCAACCGCAGAATGATACCTCGAAGCGGCAAAAATTGAATTTTGCAGTACCTTTAACTTTTTATCAACATGTGACAAACGTGTATGCGATAACTGAATCTGAACTTCTCGTCCCCATTCGATAAGATAAAAAAATCGTTGCCTTAAGAGAGTACATTCATTTGAGAGATGTGATTGAGAATTATGAAAACATCAGAAACATCGGCAAAATGGTAACACTTGCAGAAAGGTTACTGGTGACATATGCAGGAAGACGGGCGAGACTCTATGACATATTGTATGTTCGTTCATTTAGATGTCCTGACTTTTTCATCACATTCACATGCCATCCAGCATGGGAGAGGATAAAAGAGCTTCTATTGCCTATACACCAGGTCGGCACGAGCTGACTGCACAAATTTTCGAGCAAAAACTCGCATTATTGGTGGATTTGATTGTGGTGCATTACATTTATGGTGAAACTCGATGCTAGATGTATTCCACTGAATAGAAAAATGCTGCTAGTAACAAAAATATAGTTTCCTCAAATTGATGATCTGATTTTTGCAGAAATATCAGATCGTGAAGAAGACGGATTGCTGTTCGATATTGTTACTCATTGTATTGTGCTGGGATCATACGGTGCTGTGAAGCCACAATCACCGTGCATGACAGACAACAAATGCACGTAAAATTCTCTCAAAGAATTCATTCATGATAACGGCTGAAGTTTACTATTTCAGAAAGGTCGATGTATCAGTAGCAATGAAGTTGTGAGGCGCATTTTGAATTTCCAAATTCACAGTCTCCATCCAAATGTTGTTCATTTTAGTGTTTACCTTGGAAGTGGAGGAAGACAGTATATCACTTAAGAGAGCGCACGACATGTTGCTACTGCACCAGCGCACACAACTCATTTTTGTACGCTATGTGAAGAAGATGCAATTGCCAAAACATACTGTACGCAGAGGTTCTTAAACACGACACACCGAATGCCTCAGAGAAAAAATTGCAACTACGTAAACAGGGCACTCGAACTGAAAGTCTCTTGAATACGCATTCGTCTGACCTAGTGGGATGTATTTACACAGTACATTCAATAATTCCGAAGGCTACTATTTGAGAACGCTGCTGACTACTGTCAAAGGACCAACTTCATTCACAAATTTAAATATGAGTGAGGGAGTAGAACGCTAGACATACAGAGAATCTCGCCAAAAACTTCATTTACTTGAAAATAACTGGCGCTGGCACATTACAGTGGTGGTCGCCTCTGTTAACAGTCATCACATGTCCGCCATCCAATCCTAACTATCCGTGGGAAAAATTCGGAGATAACTTGAACGAAGACATTTTGTACTATATTTGTACCATTATGTCAGAGCAAAAAACTGTCTTATTATATCCTTCTGTTTCCCTTTAAGTACAGTAGTATTTACAAAACCAAAAATATTATTAGGTACCCATGAAAATCAATTAAATAATTTCAAATCTGACAGACATCTTACACTATTTCAGCAATCATTCTTTTTTTTACATGTAGCATAGCTTTTTCTTTTATTTATTTTTTGACTAAGACGTCTTTCTTGTAATGTTTGATTAATTTTCTGTCTTTCGCAATTAATTATTAATAGTTTTACTTATCTGTGTTTTGGATGGCATACTAGATAAAGTAATAACCAGACAATCATATTTTATGCTGTAACATAAATTAATTTTTTTCCTTCCTTATAGTGTTTCTGAACATGTGATCTGTTGTCTACAAGGTCGTATCCTATACTGTAGACTTGGTTTCGAATAAACAAAACAAATTAAACAAAAATAATTAAATGATGTCGCCACTTTTAGTTACACTATGTCATCAAAAGTATCCGGAAACCTGGCTGAAAATGACTTACAAGTTCGTGGCGTCCTCTATCGGTAGTGCTGGAATTCAGTAAGGTGTTCCTCCCTTAGCCTTGATGACAGCTTCCACTCTCGCAGGCATACGTTCAATCAGGTGCTGAAAGGTTTCGTGGGGAATGGCAGCCCATTCTTCACGGACTACTGCTCTGAGGACAGGTATTGATGTCGGTCGGTGAGGCCTGGCACGAAGTCGGCGTTCCAAACCATCCCAAAGGTGTTCTATAGGATTCAGGTCAGGACTCTGTGCAGGTCAGTCCATTACAGGGATGTTACTGCCGTGTAAGCACTCTGCTACAGGCCGTGCATCATGAACAGGTGCTCGATCGTGTTGAAAGATGCGATCTCCATCCCCGAATTGCTCTTCAACTGTGGGAAGTAGGAAGGTACTTAAAAAAAAATACATCAGTTTAGGCCTGTGCTGGGATAGTGCCACGCAAAACAAGGGGTGCAAGCCCCCTCCATGAAAAACACGACCACACCATACCACCACCGCCTCCGCATTTTACTGTTGGCACTACACACGTTAGCAGATTACGTTCACCGGGCGTTCGCCATATCCACGCCCTGCTATCGGATCGCCACATTGTGAACTGTTGTTTGTCACCTCACACAACGTTTTTCCACTGTTCAATCGTCCAATGTTTACGCTCGTTACACCAAGTGAGGCGTCGTTTGGCATTTACCGGCGTGATGTGTGGCTTATGAGCAGCCGTTCGACCATGAAATCCTAGTTTTCTCACCTCCGCCTAACTGTCATAGTATTTGCAGTGGATCCTGACGCTGTTTGTAATTACTGTGTGATGGTCTGCCTGTTACTCATTACGACCCTCTTCAACTGTCGACGGTCTCTGTCAGTCAACAGGCGAGGTCAGCCTGTACGCTTTTGTGCTGTACGTATCCTGTCGCGTTTCCACATCACTGTCACATAGGAAACAGTGCACCTAGGGATGTTTAAGAGTGTGGAAATCTTGCGTACAGACGTATGAGACGAGTGGCACCCAGTCACCTGACGACGTTCGAAGTCCGTGAGTTCCGCGGAGGGCCCCAATCTGCTCTCTCACGATGTCTAATGACTACTGAGGTCGCTGATTTGGAGTACCTCGTAGGTGTCCGGATACTTTTGATCACATAGTGTACTTGGAAAAAAAAAGAAATGCTTGCAACTACAAGCATTAGCTTACTCACTAACTATCTCCCGCATCTACATTATACAACTCACTGAATGTTCCACAAGACAGTAGTTAAGTACAACGTAAGTACTATTCAGCTCCTATATGTTCTTAGCCATAACTCTTGGTATCTTCCGGTAACTAATAAAATTCATCCAGTTTTTGTCTATAGATGAGGAATAAATCGACCATTAATAGCCCGTCTGTTAATGAATAACATTACACCATTTCAGAACTCTTAACCAAATTACATCAATACTATTTTGCTATAGTTCCGAATCCTATTGAAACTGTATAAACGTCTAATGAGAGTATTCTAATGCTCATCAACTCAGATACAAACTTATCTGCCGAAAGCGTTTACTTCACCTCATTACACTTCAGACGAGCCCTTAATATCAGTTAACTAAAATAACATTACCTGAAAATGTGCACAAGTTCAAATAATTATTTATACAAGGTGATTCGGAAGCAACTGTACAAACTTCGTGCGTGTGATGTATTGGCCAAAATAAGTGGAAAACGTTAAATGAAATTTTGTCTGAAATTGCTTTATTTCCGAATTATGTTGCATAAAGTCGTTTGTGGGACATATACTGTCATGGGCTAGTAGAGGGTTTTGGCGTGTCGTGTTCGCCTGCATATCGACTGATGTTGCTTCGTACACCCCTCTACACGGCTCGATTGATTCTGGTACTAAATGCCTTTGTTTGCTTGACTTTGGTGTAGTCCGCTGTACTCTATGGCGCTGTGGGCGTATGAAAACCCTCACGTAACGACAATACTAGGACACCAACATCGTTTTGTGGTGAAAATTTGGTGTGGTATAATGGACAATCAGTTACTAGGATCGCATATTATTCCACAGCATCTGACTGGCATAATGTATAGACAGTTTTTGGATCATGAATTGGGTGGTCTGTTGCATAGCGGCACATTCGCTACACGAACCAATTCACGGTTTAAACTCTATGGTGCCCCTGCACATTTCAGGAGGGAGGGAAGAGAGTATCTCAGTGTTGCGTGCCTCAATAAGCGAGCAGGTCGTGCAGGACCAGCTGCGTGGTCTGCCGGATCTCCGGATCTTAACCCCTGGACTTCGACGTTTGGGGCCGTCTCAAGCTCAAGGAACTCGTGTTTTTTTTATTTTTTATTTTTTATTTTTTTATTTTTTTTTATTTTTTTTTTTTTGTCATCAGTCTACTGACTGGTTTGATGCGGCCCGCCACGAATTCCTTTCCTGTGCTGCTAACCTCTTCATCTCAGAGTAGCACTTGCAACCTACGTCCTCAATTATTTGCTTGTCTTCCTCCACAGTTTCTGCCCTCTACAGCTCCCTCTAGTACCATGGAAGACATTCCCTCAAGGCGGTAAGACGTCGAACATGTCCCTGTCTTCATCCACATGGACATCATTTTGAACACATTCTCCGGTAAATGTGCAGTACCCAGTTGTGCTAAATTTCGGATCCCTTCGTATCGTTGCTTGCGGAGAAGAATTAATTCTGTTTCCTTTGTGTTGCGCTTTGGGTCCCCGCCGAGCAGGATTATCCGGGCGGTCTCGGGCGCTGCAGTCATGGACTGTGCAGCTGGTCCCGGCGGAGGTTCGAGTCCTCCCTCGGGCATGAGTGTGTGTGTTTGTCCTTAGGATAATTTAGGTTAAGTAGTGTGTAAGCTTAGGGACTGATAACCTTAGGAGTTAAGTCCCATAAGATTTCACACACATCTGAACATTTTTGGGGTCCCCACTCCACTACACAACTCTAAAATAAAGCAATTTCATACAAACTTTAATTTAACATTTTATGCCTATTTTGATGCATACATTACTTTCACAAAGTGTGTACACTTACTTTTGAATCACCCTGTATATTGAATCCAGGCCTCTTTTTTCCTTGTTCTGTGGGTCCGCCCATGCTGAAAATACCCTTCTCATCATGTTGCACGCAGTCCGTACAGCAAGAAAGGCGCCTTTCTTCCTCCCATGATACATTTATCAATAAATATTACAATATAGTAAACCAAATACTGATACTGTATCATATTTCATTATGTACGTAAAATAAACTTGTGTTATGGTCTAAAATTTTTTGAACCGTCATAACCGACCTTGCATTTTCCGCAATTACATTTTAAGGAATCGAAAAGACAAGACGGCTGTTTGGTGTAGCATTAATGAAGTGGTCGCGGAAAACAACTTTCTATTACCCCAAGTTATAATACAAAAAACACCAATATTCTACACAAGCTTTAGAATTATAAGATAGAATATGACATTGATCAGTATGTGTCAGCCAAAAACAGTGCAGATAACTCCTATTTATTAGTATCCGTTACAAATATAGAAAAATAACTGTTGCTGCAATAACTGGTATGCAAAATAGTTGTTTGACACGGCTGTATTATACAACCGCTTGCAGGTACACAAAACGACCTCGTGGAAGCTCAGCTAATTACACGAATTGAGCTCAACAGCGTTGTCCACAAATATGTGCTGTGTTTACTACGGGTGCTGTATTAGAAATAAGTTTCCTTTTTCAGCATCCGATGGAGGTCAATAATTTTTCCTAATTCATCAACAGGACGAAAATTTCAACCATCGCCTTTGCCTTTACTGCTCTTTATATATATATATATATATATATATATATATATATATATATATATATATATATATATATATATATAAAGGTTGAAATGGCTCTGAGCACTATGGGACTTAACTTCTGAGGTCATCAATCCCCTAGAACTTATACCTACTTAAACCTAACTAACCTAAGGAAATCACACACATCCATGCCCGAGGCAGGATTCGAACCTGTGACCGTAGCAGTTGCAACTGCTCTTTATCAATGGCGGTACAAGCATGATGTCTACACCACGTCTTTAGGAGTGATGATTTTTTAAAATTTTTCCTTTAGTGTACCTGCCCGTCCAATAAGACGCCTTCAAGACAACGACAGGGCTTACTCACCGTGCTACGGTCTACCGCTGACAGTGCTGGTCACACGGTAGGTACCCGACATATCGAAGCTTGTGAGCACCTATGCAGATGAGCAATTAGGGTACTGTCGAGAATGACAACTGAATCCGCTTTGTTATTCACGTGACAGCTACCTGATGCTTCCGACTACACTGAGTGACGTTACTGGTGGAAAGCGCGAGAACCAGGCTCGTTTCAGCGGACCGGTAGGCCATCAGGCACTTGCTGATTTCATCACATTGTCTTCCTCACAATGACACGTCGCGTCAGCCTCTGCGTGTTTTGTTTCGAAAGTGCGCAGCCCTGCAATTTCTCACTGATCGCCATCTCTCTTTACACGCTATGCTCACTGTCGCTTCTAATGTAGGCGATTGCTACGGCAGTTTGCGAATTTGTATCAAACAGAGTGGAACTTATTAGCATTAGTGATATAGATATTCAGTAGAATTAAAATTATTACTGCGCAACGACTTCATCAGTTCAATAGTGAAATGCGACGTTCTACTCTGTTCAACCGAGTCGAGCCTGGACAAGTAAAGAAACTACTGTGAATTGGCTGGAAACTAGCAACGGTTCAGGCCAATCTGCAAAAGTGAATTAGTGACAGCGATAAAATGCAAAAAGACTACCTACCATAGACGTGTGTGGCACAGTGAAAAATAAAAACTTTCTATGGGTTAACAAGTTTGTGCTGGCTAGTTTCGCAGCAGCTGAATATAAATTGCAGTAAAAACGCCTTTTGTATACTGCAAGTGAAGTTTTTTATGTAACTGGTGCGCCCAGACGTTTTTCACGTTATTTCCATGGCATTTTCAGTGGGTATCCTGTAATATTACACAATTTTTTCTCAGATATTTCTCATTTATTATTCCGTCTCAGTTGCACGTTTTTAAGTAGCTTTCATGTTTCTATCACTTTCGAGCGTCTTCAGCTGTAAGCAGTTGCGTCAGCAACTTGTCTTCTCAGAACCACCTGTCAAAGTACTACTTACATCTGAAGATAATCCAGAGTGATCGAAACAGGCAGTCTAATTAAAAATGTGCATTTGAGACAGAACAAAATATGAGAATTATTGTAAATACCTCTACTGTTGCTGAATCCCTCAAGACTATTATGTGGGCTATAGTGATGATTTTTTTCTTTTGGATAAGTAGCTTATTGTTATAGATTTAAGACGGTCATTGAAGTTTTCTTAGTAAAATGCATAGGTATTTACAGATCAGTGTCTAATTATTTATTTGTAAGCCAAACTGGTTTCTCTCATGTGGCAAACCAGTTGAAAGCTTGCAGCTTTCTCGTGGTCTAACTGTTTTCTGATTGAAGCATGTAATTTGTTTCAGTAAATGTTGCCAACCTTCTCAGTTTTTGCTTTCAATTGTTTTTTGTTTGACTATGTCTGTGGATGTAAGTTTTACGTGTGTTTTGCGTGCTTGTGTGTACACACTCTTATTTTTTATTTATTATTATTATTATTATTATTATTATTATTATTATTACTTTCTTTCTTATTTGTTTCTATACTTAGGAGATGAATGAGATTTGTAATCTGTTCAAATTTCTATCATATGAACAATCAGTGTAAAAAATGAGTGATTACTCATATTCACTTGGTCATTTCGTAGTCGCTTCTTTTCAGCATTCGTCTTTTATATGTGATAATTTTCTATTAAGATGAGGAGATGTCGTTCATTATTTGTTCTAACTATTCTCGTGTCTTTCTCTGATGTAGTAGGTTTGTGATTATACTCTCGTATATGTACGGCAAAAGTTGAGTGGCATGTCCCATATTTCGACGCTCTGATATTATGTACTTTGTACTGTGTGTCGAATGTTGTCCTGGCTTGTCATACGTACGCTCCATCATATCTATTGCAGTATCATTGGTATATTCTTCCTTTCTGGTAAATGCCTCTGTCTTTTGTCGTTTTTGGAATGTATTTTTGGATTGAACTGTCTGTTTTGGGTGCTACGTTTATGCCTAGACTTTTGAAAATATTTGTTATTTAATGTGTGAGTTTGTGTTTGTTTGTCATTGTGTGCGATCTTGAATCTTCTTCCTTGTTTTCGTGTGTTCTTTGTGTCGTTGTTGTTTAGTCGCTATGTGTGCTTCTTTGTGTGGTTAGGGTTGGTCATCGGTCTCATCCGTGTGGTGTTTTGATGTGCTGTTGTTCGTGGTTACGTATGTAGCGCGTTTATGACTGTATTTGTTGTTTAATTTTCTGTTTAATTTTATGACTAGATTACTATTGTAACAATTGTTTGTTTTGTGTATTACTTTGCAAGGTAAAACACTATACAAATCTGTTGCTCTATTAATGAGCCTGTAATAATTATGAACGTTCGAAAAATTGAGCGGGCGACATGTAAGAAACGTTACTTTTGAGTATTTTGTACTGAACAGGTAATGATGAAACGCGAATTGAAAATTTGATTAGTGCTCAAACGATGGTTCGTTGTGAAGAGAAACATTGCTAAACTGGGTGGTAAGGTTATTCTGCAGATGTAACATATTACGTCTAATCTCTTCCCATTGTGAACTATGGAGGACTGACCAACTAGACATTGATGTTTTTCAAAATTCATTGACTGTAAGTCACTGTTTTAGTCAGTAGGCTCCAGAATCAGCAACATAGTATTAGTCTTCATAAGGTCCGAATATGTGACACTTTCTTTCGATATGTAAATATGTTGACTATGCTAATAACATGTGTATTGAAGATGAGAAAGTGACCTCATTCACTATCCTGTATGAGATTGTGAACCTTAATTGGGAACAACGGTACTTATTCGTTGCATTGTCTCATAACATCGTGTTGTGATTGTCATTTTCTATTAAGACGCAAATTGAGGCCTAATACTATAATATGAAAGAAGGGTAATATGTAAAATTACCAAACTAAGTGGGAAGTGAGTAATAGGGGAAGGAGAGTTCAACCTCAATAGGACTCATTGTTATCATATGGTAAAGTCACTGATAACATAAGCCTCTTCCCTTCCCATCCCTTGGACATGAGGTGAGGTGAATGAACCACAGTGCTGGCTCAACGTTAGTGGGGGCCATTGCCCTAGTATTCGTAGATCACTGATAAGGTAAGTCCCTCCCTTTCATGCCTCCAGGCATGAGGTGAGGTCACCAAACCACAGTGTCAACAATGGGACAAAGGGCCATTGTTCTCATATGCGAAGGTCACTGGGCCAGTAGGGATCAAGTTCTCCCTCCCCTCCGCTTTTTCATTACCCCAGTCCTGTGAGTTTTGTCACTCATTTGAGGTCTGAACTCCATAGCAAAATGATCACCATGAAATGTCAGCAGAGATCGAACAAAGAAAATAAGAATAAGTAATTTCCCATCCCTTATTAGTATTATGAAAAATTATTATTATTAATATCCTACACATTAAATTTATATATATTTTGTAGTATGGTAGAGTAAATCGAAAGAAAGGTGATGACAACACCATGTCACTCCTATCGAGTTCCATACGTCTGGAAGGAAGGTACCTATATCAAGATGTATAGAGAAACAATGCTGGAAATAACTTCTGGAGACACATGTATGTACATTAAATACACAAGTGTTGTCAATTTCCGAGAATTATATTGTGCATTAGCGATGGTGACAGGTTGGCTTTAGAAGTGGTTCAACAATTGAAAATGCTATATTCTCTTTTCTCTGTGAGGTACTGGATGGATTGAACAAAAGGTTTCGAACGCTAGGCGTATTTTTTGATTTAATTGAGGCGTTCGATTGTGATCATCACGAAATATTGCTCCAGAAGTTGGACCATTATGGACTATGAAAATTGGTTCACCTCTTACTTTAACAACAGACAGCAGTGTTGAGAATGGCTGTGATGTGGGGTCTGAGAGGGGTATGGTCAATTGGGGGGTTCCCCAGGGATCAGTGTTGGGGACACTCCTGTTCCTTATTTATATGAATGATATACCCTCTAGTATTACGGGTAATTCTAAAATATTTCTCTTTGCTGATGACACTCAAAATGGCTCAAATGGCTCTGAACACTATGGGAGTTAACATCTTTGGTCAGCAGTCCCCTAGAACTACTTAAACCTAACTAACCTAAGGACATCACACACATCCATGCCCGAGGCAGGATTCGAACCTGCGATCGTAGCGGTCGCGCGGTTCCAGACTGTAGCGCCTAGAACCGATCGGCCACTCCGGCCGGCGCTGATGACACTAGCTTGGTAGTAAAGGATGTTGTGTGCAACATTGGCTCGGTTTCAAAAAGTGCAGTTCATGATATAAGTTCACAGCCTGTAGAAAATAAACTAACGCTAAATCACAGTAAGACCCAGTTTTTGCGGTTTCTAACACATAATTCAACAAAATCTGACGTTTTAATTTCACAGAATGGGCATATGATTAGTGAAACTGAACAGTTAAAATTTCTAGGTTTTCAGATAGATAGTAAACTGTCGTGGAAAGCCCACGTTCAGGATTTTGTTCAAAGACTGCCATTTCTATTATTCGAACGGTACCTGAAGTAAGTGATCGTTAGACACGAAAATTAGTCTACTTTGCCTATTTCCATTCGCTTATGTCGTATGGTATTATATTTTGGGATAACTCTTCCCATTCTGAAAGTTCATGAACCTCTTGTCGACCCCTGTTCACTAATCTGGGTGTTTTGACATTGGCCTCTCAATATACATATTCTTTACTGACGTTTCTTGTTAACAATATCAGCTTATTCCCAGAAATTAGCAGCTTTCACTCAGTTAATAAGTTGGCAGAAGCCAATCAGCATTCGCATCGCACTTCCTTAACTCTTGTGCAGAAAGGTGTGCAGTATACTGCTGCCACCATTTTCAATAAGCGGCCACAAGAATTCAAAAATCTTAGCAGTAATCCGAGCGATTTCAAATAGAAACTGAAGAGGAGCATCATGGGTTAGTCCTTGTATTCTGTTGAGGAGTTCCTTGAAAATCAAGCTGATTCCTATGTTATTTTGTTGATTGCATTTACTTAAACTTATGGCTTAGTCCTACGGAACTAGACGTGCAAAAGACAGAGTATATCGCTGGCAACCATGTGTTAGGGCTGTATACTATGACTTTATAGACTATTCACGCAATCATAGCGTAAATATGAGGCAATTAGAACAATGTACTAATGCCTGTATTCCGCCAGTGCCAATATCTGCAACAGTTGACACTATAAACAGACAATCTGCAGAAGAAGAATACACAGACAGAATACCAATAAATGTCGTCACTGCTACAGATTTGAATGTCATTAAACATGAATTTAAGGCGTACAGAAAAAAAAACTACAAAATATTATAGATCAGAATGAATGAAATGTACATATACAGTTGTAAATAATAAAATGTCTCCTACATAAGTGATCATATTTCGCCAGTGTTTTCCCAAATGTTTTATATCCGAGTTTGACCAAAGAATAAACAATTAAACAACAATTATGACACAAAATGTTGTTACAAACTAAATATTGTCACCACTTCTACTCCTCTACACTGAGAGGCCAAGTGTGTGTCCCAAGCAGTGGTGTGTATTACTCAGTCTGCTACTGATGCTACCGCTGTGAACACCCATGGCAGGTGGGGCAGAGCTGTGAGAGTTAACGAGCATTTCGCTCTCATTTAAGTATATGGCCGAAAGAGACACCCTTCAGGAATTGTGAAACAAACCGTGTCGTCCAGGACCGTGTGCCACAAAGAGCGTAGATTCGCCACGAGATGGGGAAATTCACAGGAGTCTATTGTGCTGAATGAGGCCTAGGCGCTGTAGTGTGCGAATGAAACAGACGAGAACCTACGTCATAGGGAAACCCCGTGGAAGCCATTTGTGGCCAGGGAGACGTAGCAGTGTTAAATATCGGCCATAAAGGGAAACATTTATGAAGATTATTTAATTCTGTAGTACTGCAAGGAATGAAGTCACAGTAATTTTAATCTACCATCCTTCATAAATTGTCATGGTAAACCCAATAAAACCTGACTATTGTTCATCTACAATAGTTTAGGATTTACTGTTAATGTGAAATTGACAAGTTTTGTAACAAAGACCTGAATGCTAAAATCTGAACGCTTTGGTCGATCTCAACAATCGATATTTCATATAGAAGCGCATCATTAAAATGACAAATGTTGTAAATATCAACTCTGTAACTTTTTTGTTTAAAAGATACAGTAAATTTAAATTATCAGTATTTTAAGGAAGCATCAGATCATCATTTCCTCCATACAAAACACATTGAGCTTGAGCCAAGACATTTCGACGCAGATGAAACGCATGTGAAGCCGAACATCTTTGGGATGTTAGCTCGCAGCTGGCAGGGAACCCCCTGCCCTACAGTCCGATTGCCTCCAGTCCTGTTCCTCTACAGCCCACAAGTGTACAGTTCTGCCTCACTGACTTTCGTGTAACAACAGCCGACACTCCCAACACTATGCTGCCACTGCTGCCAGTAACATGTCTATGCCATTTCCTCCCTTGCTCCCATAGTGGTAATCAGCATTCAGACATAAATTAAGAGAAAATACAATACCTGTTGTCACTGTAGGTGTTTGGGTAAGGTGCTTGATTCATAAACAGAAAATTACAATCACAAGCTGTGGTGATCGCACACAAAAAAGTCTTGTATTTGCACAGCTAACGGTAATTCACCCACCCATTTATGTGAGAACTATCGAAGGTGAAACGCATAGCAGGACAGCCCTCATACGAAGAGATGCCTTTCAGCATGAAATTAAGGTTATTAAATGTGTCTCACAGACTTAACATCAGGGGCAGGAAATGTGTCATTGTGGGAATGATGTTGGATCGTGAGTCCTATCTGCTGATGGTTTTCGAAAATCCCTGACATAATAATACCAAAGTTGTACTGTTCATGGATGAATGGATGTGTATATGCAACACATCTATGCAGATCGCCATACTATTCCATTAAAAAGCCTACTCACCATCAGTGATACTGGGTGATCAGACGATCTCTGTAGGGGACTTCTCACTACAATTAAGCTGTATAACGAAAGAGAGTGCATCCATCTACAGGAGGTTACTTTTAAAACACTAATGTCACACGATTCAGCATGTCTATGGCACCATCTCCTTGCGTTGGCAAGGCATGCCCTAGCCTCTAGTTGCAACAGCTTCACCGTACATGTGAGATTGTCGATGGACACGTGGAAATCCGTCACATCTCGCAGTTTTTTTCTGAAGTTCGCGTACCTTGCGACTTCAGAGATATCCCTTCATTGCAGTGGAAGTGGACTGGTACAGAAGTGGCTGACGTAGCACTGTAATGATGATTTTCGGAGGAAATCATTAAGTACTTGGCTTGCAATTAAGAACACAGCAGTTTAACTTTTTCAAGGGATGCCATTTAATCATTCCTGTAGTTTTAATCATATACTGTACATTTAACATGTTGCACATATTATTATTAAGATTCTGCAATTGTGGACAGATGACACTTCAGCCACTTCCAGTGCACATACACTACTACATCATGGACAAGCTTGCGACTGCACTATCATAAATAATATTATTAACAGCAAACCTCAACAAGTGATGAGAGTCACTACCAGTCTGACTGACTACAGTGGCCCCCATTCCCAGACTGATGCCAACAGCCTTGACATTAGTGTTCCTGCAGACACAAGGAAGTGCAGTGTCGCTTGTTTCAGCCAGTCTCAGCCAAGGACATTTTGTTTTACTGTACAGGTATATATTGGAGCCTTGTTCAGCCAATAGCAAGCCTTGACGTCAATGACGCCATGACCCAGGCCTGTCAAGGTGCCACGCTGCAACCTCCACGCCATTAGGACGCCATATTGTTCCTGTATGCAGAAAGTAGGCTTTGCGCAGTATTGCACAAAATTTTGAAGTTTTAGACACCTGTTATGTAAGATATATGTTACAACCAGACTGTCAACTAAGCTCACAGCCGTATGTCCATCGAGTCCATGAGAGAATTTAGAGTAGTTGTTGGAGTCAGAACACAGAACTCCTACTTCACTCGAAAAAACCATCCACTCACCTATAGAATCCATCTCGTGCTTCAATACAGGGCAGCATGTTCGAACTAACCATCCCAGATGTAGGCACAGAACTATGCTCATATTTGAATATGGTCAAACTTCATTTTTAAGTATGTTCATACACCCTAGGGAAGTGTTTATAAACAAAAAAGGTATAAACTGCCATGTAAGCTAATGTAAATGCATAATCAGAACCATGCAAAAGCGGAGATCGAAACATCCCCGCCACAAGAGACCCATAGTAACTGACTAGTCCCGCAATGATACTGAAAATAAAAAGAAGGTTGGAGCTCTACTTCTCGATATCACATGTGCAGCAATTATTGGTACAGCCATCTGTGGGGAGACAATTGTCGTTGTGTCATTTTTACACATTCTGAGGGGTCTCTCAAAAACATCAGTTCAGCCCAAATGCCAGCTATTACAGGAGATCTAGCATGACAATGATGGAGTAACCTATCATACCTCCAGTGAAAGCAGTGATACTGCATCTCCAGAGAAAGTAAAGTCCCACAGAGTGTTCATATGTGATGATGTTGCAGGGGTAAACCAGGATCAGATAAGGAAGTATTTTTATTTCAACTGTCATATGAAGGTCAATGATATCTACTTGAGCTAGACATATTGTAGGTTTCTGGAACAGTTGGTAAGATATAATTTGAGCATTATTATCGCCTTTAAACAGGACAATGTGAATTTAAAGTGTATTTACAAAGCACATGTAGGATTCAACATGACATTCAATGAATTTATTCAATGATTGCTGGAATCACATGCTGTATGGCGTTTTTGTCATTGACAAAACGAGGAAACTAAATGATGGCTGATATAATCAACACTTAAAGAAGGTTTTGCTTAAAAGATAATACACTGACACATAACTTTGCCAGAATATTATATATTATGGACAAGTTCACAAGGACGCAATGCTCTCGTTCTGAGTGAATGGAGCACAGCCAAAAATACATGTATGCATTGACAGAAAAATTGGAGCAATCAACACAAGGCTAAAGGAGTTGGACGGCACTATCAAGCCAGCAGCTATGAAAGGCGAGACATATGAATCCAGGGTGAAACAGTTGAATGAATCCATTTAATTAAGCCGTATCTTGAGGAAAATATTGAAGCAGTTAATGGAAGTCTTAATGAACGATTAACGCAACTTAGTCAGTATCAAGGGAATAGCTATGAAAGATGAGTTGTATGAATCCATGATGGGGTACATGAATGAACAAGTCCATCGACAGTGTGCTCCCTGCCGCCGTTGGATAAGCAGCTGAGCAGCAAGTCGTATACTCCTAGCTCACTCATTTGTTACATAGTTTAATTCTTAATTTCTTTGCGTGTTTTTGGTACTTGCATTGTTTAATTCATAAATTTCGGGCGTATTATAGTATTTGAGAGTTGTAGCATCGCGTTTTAGTACTTGAATAGTGTAAATTCGCGTAGTCGTTTGTCTTCTGTTTTTGTTTTGAACGGCCAGTGTCGGTTGGTCACAGTCAGTGTGCTCCCTGCCGCCGTTGGATAAGCAGCTGCAGCAGCAAGTCGTATACTTCTAGCTCATTCATTTGTTACATAGTTTAATTCTTAATTTCTTTGCGTGTTTTTGGTACTTGCATTGTTTAATTCATAAATTTCGGACGTATTATAGTATTTGAGAGTGTAGCATCGCGTTTTAGTACCTGAATAGTGTAAATTCGCGTAGTCTCCTTCCGCCGCCGAGCAGTGTCAGCAGTGCGCAAGTAGCAGCATTACTGCATTTCCTAGGCAATCTTGTATTTTAATAACCGTTTAAATTTTGTTGATTTGTTTGCGCTCTCTGTAGATTAGTTCAGACGTTCTTTGCAAAACAGTTTTTAGCATGGATAGGGACTGCAACTGCTGTGTTCGGATGCAGGTTGCGTTGGCATCCCTTCGCTCCCAGCTTGAGGCAGTGTTGGCTTCGGTCACACAGCTTGAGGCTGTTGCCAATGGGCATCACTGTGGGGGTCCGGATGGGGGTTTGTCGGGGACGGCCAGCTCGTCCCACGCATCCCCTGTTCGGACTACGACTGTGGTTGCCCGGGATACTGCCCGCATTGAGGCTGATCCCTCACCTGTGGTAGAGTGGGAGGTCGTCTCAAGGTGTGGCAGGGGGCGAAAGACATTCCGGAGGGCTGAACAGAAAGCCTCTCCAGTTTGTCTGACGAACCGGTTTCAGGCTCTGTCTCAGGCTGATACTGATCTTCGGCCTGACATGGCTGCTTGTCCTGTTCCAGAGGTTGCCGCTCAGTCTGCAAGATCCGGGCAGTCGCAGAGGGTGGGCTTACTGGTAGTTGGGAGCTCCAACGTCAGGTGGGTAATGGGGCCCCTTAGGGAAATGGCAGCAAGAGAGGGGAAGAAAACCAATGTGCACTCTGTGTGCATACCGGGGGGAGTCATTCCAGATGTGGAAAGGGTCCTTCCGTATGCCATGAAGGGTACAGGGTGCACCCATCTGCAGGCGGTCGCTCATGTCGGCACCAATGATGTGTGTCGCTATGGATCGGAGGAAATCTTCTCTGGCTTCCGGCGGCTATCTGATTTGGTGAAGACTGCCAGTCTCGCTAGCGGGATGAAAGCAGAGCTCACCATCTGCAGCATCGTTGACAGGACTGACTGCGGACCTTTGGTACAGAGCCGAGTGGAGGGTCTGAATCAGAGGCTGAGACGGTTCTGCGACCGTGTGGGCTGCAGATTCCTCGACTTGCGCCATAGGGTGGTGGGGTTTCGGGTTCCGCTGGATAGGTCAGGAGTCCACTACACGCAACAAGCGGCTACACGAGTAGCAGGGGTTGTGTGGCGTGGTCTGGGCGGTTTTTTTAGGTTAGATGGCCTTGGGCAAGTACAGAAAGGGCAACAGCCTCAACGGGTGAGGGGCAAAGTCAGGACATGCGGGGACCAAGCAGCAATCGGTATTGTAATTGTCAACTGTCGAAGCTGCGTTGGTAAAGTACCAGAACTTCAAGCGCTGATAGAAAGCACCGAAGCTGAAATCGTTATAGGTACAGAAAGCTGGCTTAAGCCAGAGATAAATTCTGCCGAAATTTTTACAAAGGTACAGACGGTGTTTAGAAAGGATAGATTGCATGCAACCGGTGGTGGAGTGTTCGTCACTGTTAGTAGTAGTTTATCCTGTAGTGAAGTAGAAGTGGATAGTTCCTGTGAATTATTATGGGTGGAGGTTACACTCAACAACCGAGCTAGGTTAATAATTGGCTCCTTTTACCGACCTCCCGACTCAGCAGCATTAGTGGCAGAACAACTGAGAGAAAATTTGGAATACATTTCACATAAATTTTCTTAGCATGTTATAGTCTTAGGTGGAGATTTCAATTTACCAGATATAGACTGGGACACTCAGATGTTTAGGACGGGTGGTAGGGACAGAGCATCAAGTAACATTATACTGAGTGCACTATCCGAAAATTACCTCGAGCAATTAAACAGAGAACCGACTCGTGGAGATAACATCTTGAACCTACTGATAACAAACAGACCCGAACTTTTCGACTCTTTAAGTGCAGAACAGAGAATCAGTGATCATAAGGCCGTTGCAGCATCCCTGAATATGGAAGTTAATAGGAATATAAAAAAAGGGAGAAGGTTTATCTGTTTAGCAAGAGTAATAGAAGGCAGATTTCAGACTACCTAACAGATCAAAACGAAAATTTCTGTTCCGACACTGACAATGTTGAGTGTTTATGGAAAAAGTTCAAGGCAATCGTAAAATGCGTTTTAGACAGGTACGTGCCGAGTAAAACTGTGAGGGACGGGAAAAACCCACCGTGGTACAACAACAAAGTTAGGAAACTACTGCGAAAGCAAAGAGAGCTCCACTCCAAGTTTAAACGCAGCCAAAACCTCTCAGACAGAAGCTAAACGATGTCAAAGTTAGCGTAAGGAGGGCTATGCGTGAAGCGTTCAGTGACTTCGAAAGTAAAATTCTATGTACCGACTTGACAGAAAATCCTAGGAAGTTCTGGTCTTACGTTAAATCAGTAAGTGGCTCGAAACAGCATATGCAGACACTACGGGATGATGATGGCATTGAAACAGAGGATGACACGCGTAAAGCTGAAATACTAAACCTTTTTCCAAAGCTGTTTCACAGAGGAAGACCGCACTGCAGTTCCTTCTCTAAATCCTCGCACAAACGAAAAACTGGCTGACATCGAAATAAGTGTCCAAGGAATAGAAAAGCAACTGGAATCACTCAATAGAGGAAAGTCCACTGGACCTGACGGGATTCCAATTCGATTCTACACAGAGTACGCGAAAGAACTTGCCCCCCTTCTAACAGCCGTGTACCGCAAGTCTCTAGAGGAACGGAGGGTTCCAAATGATTGGAAAAGAGCACAGATAGTCCCAGTCTTCAAGAAGGGTCGTCGAGCAGATGCGCAAAACTATAGACCTATATCTCTGACGTCGATCTGTTGTAGAATTTTGGAGCATGTTTTTTGCTCGAGTATCATGTCGTTTTTGGAAACCCAGAATCTACTATGTAGGAATCAACATGGATTCCGGAAACAGCGATCGTGTGAGACCCAACTCGCTTTATTTGTTCATGAGACCCAGAAAATATTAGATACAGGCTCCCAGGTAGATGCTATTTTTCTTGACTTCCGGAAGGCGTTCGATACAGTTCCGCACTGTCGCCTGATAAACAAAGTAAGAGCCTACGGAATATCAGACCATCTGTGTGGCTGGATTGAAGAGTTTTTAGCAAACAGAACACAGCATGTTGTTATCAATGGAGAGACGTCTACAGACGTTAAAGTAACCTCTGGCGTGCCACAGGGGAGTGTTATGGGACCATTGCTTTTCACAATATATACAAATGACCTAGTAGATAGTGTCGGAAGTTCCATGCGGCTTTTCGCGGATGATGCTGTAGTATACAGAGAAGTTGCAGCATTAGAAAATTGTAGCGAAATGCAGGAAGATCTGCGGCGGATAGGCACTTGGTGCAGGGAGTGGCAACTGACCCTTAACATAGACAAATGTAATGTATTGCGAATACATAGAAAGAAGGATCCTTTATTGTATGATTATATGATAGCGGAACAAACACTGGTAGCAGTTACTTCTGTAAAATATCTGGAAGTATGCGTGCGGAACGATTTGATGTGGAATGATCATATAAAATTAATTGTTGGTAAGGCGGGTACCAGGTTGAGATTCATTGGGAGAGTGCTTAGAAAATGTAGTCCATCAACAAAGGAGGTGGCTTACAAAACACTCGTTCGACCTATACTTGAGTATTGCTCATCAGTGTGGGATCCGTACCAGATCGGTCTGACGGAGGAGATAGAGAAGATCCAAAGAAGAGCGGCGCGTTTCGTCACAGGGTTATTTGGTAACCGTTATAGCGTTACGGAGATGTTTAATAAACTCAAGTGGCAGACTCTGCAAGAGAGGCGCTCTGCATCGCGGTGTAGCTTGCTGTCCAGGTTTCGAGAGGGTGCGTTTCTGGATGAGGAATCGAATATATTGCTTCCCCCTACTTATACCTCCCGAGGAGATCACGAATGTAAAATTAGAGAGATTAGAGCGCGCACGGAGGCTTTCAGGCAGTCGTTCTTCCCGCGAACCATACGCGACTGGAACAGGAAAGGGAGGTAATGACAGTGGCACGTAAAGTGCCCTCCGCCACACACCGTTGGGTGGCTTGCGGAGTATAAATGTAGATGTAGATGTAGATGTAGAATCTGAAATAGAAGACTTAAACAGAACAAGAACCCATCACCACAGCTAGTCCCAGAGTATTAAGTTGTACACCATCTACAAACCTGTTTAGTATGCGGTAGTATATCGGCAAAATACAGACTTATCAATATGCAGAAGGCTATTTGCAGTGAGATACTACTACTGAGATTAAGACAGTTGGATGGGGATCTTTCTCTCTCCGAAACCTTTAAACCAGTAACCGAAAGTATTAAACAGCTCTCGTGCATGACAGACTGAGACAGAAGAGGAAAAGCAGAAGAAGGAACAGGAGAGGAAGAAGAATGATGTACTACTGCTGACTGCATTAACCATGTTAGAGAAATAGATGCAACATGAATGGTGAACATGGATCAGCCACGTATGCTTGAACAGCATCTTATACGGCCAACCAAGTGCATATACATGTATGGGATAGGAAATCTGAGCAACACGCAAGTGTATGCTGAAATACTGCGTATGACTAACACACGTATGCAAAACAACACCCAAATATACGAATAAAATGCCCAAACAATAGGAAATACATTAATATCATTAGATATGTGTTAAATAATCCACATAGCGAAGGCCAAGGAATTGGCATTCAGTATAGAAGACAGAGGAATTTACATCTGGAGTACATTTACCACGACGATCCCAATGAAATCATAGACCGACTACATCTGCAGACAGCATCAATCACCACACGGAATACAGATCACATGAATGAAATAATATCAATCATTTCAGGGCTTCGAGAAAGATGCATTATTGATTAATAATTATGTGGCCAGGGAACTCCAAAAGCCAGCATGCAAACCACATGTTATAATGTGTGGTTTGGATGATTTATGGTAGGCCAATCTTGTGAATATGAGAGAACCTGCATGATCCAATGAAGGGTTATAGATATGTATTCCAAATTTTCCTGGGACCTTCCTGTGAAAGCAAAGACTGGGAGGGACGTCGTACAGGTGTTTGAACAACTCCTGCAGGCAGGGACAAATCGGTGCCCTGACAACCTGCAAAGCGACGATGTGGGCCCTGTTATCCCGCAAACTGACCATGAGGGCGAACTTCACAGTAAGTATTTCAACTCGGTAATGAAGCTCTATGGAATAAACCAGTTTTCAGCATTTTCCCACATGAAAGTGAGTATTGTGCAGCATCTGCACAAAATAATTAAAACTCAGGTATGGATGCAATTTAACCTTCGTGGTTTATAGACATATTCCTGCAAATTATTGGGGGAGCGTAACTCAGCTGAACACTGTGTGATTAAGATACGACCTATTCACGTCCATGATAACGACCTTCTAAATACAGAATACTATCAAATTAAAATGCATTGTGGGAGATCTGAAAAGCATTTCTGATTACAAAACAGTTTTGAGAAGTCTTACCTTCCTAACTGGTCAATGGAGATATTTGCAGTGTCCGAAGTGCAATGAACAAACCCAAGAACTTATATCTTTAAGGGCAGCGAGGGAGAAGAAACCGCAGGGAGTTTCTACATTGAGCAATTACCGAAAAATTGTGTATAAGATGTGTTTCCTGCAGAGCATGTCGTTAGGTATCACAGGAACAAGGCTTTAAAGAAATAGCTCAGCATTTCAGTATTGCAAAACAGTTGGGTGTACGCTTGCAATTTGTTGTACGACAGATTGCGCTAATCTCAGACAGTGCGGTAACATACCACGAGTGCTATGAAGCGCATCAAAGGCGGTCATGGTATTCTTGATAAACTACCAGTTGAGCTCCATGTTCCTGTATACAATTTCTGTGGGCCTGGCACGAAACTAAAAAAGCATCTAGCTCATGGCGATAAGGGGATTAATCTATTTGACGATACCTACAAAAAAACGTGATTTATAGTGTGCCGCAAATCAATATGTGGCAGTAAATCACGCTGCTGATCGAATTTTAGCTGAGGAGGCCAAGCAAATACTCGAGCCGGCCGGAGTGGCCGAGCGGTTCTAGGCGCTACAGTCTGGAACCGCGCGACCGCTACGGTCGCAGGTTCGAATCCTGCCTCGGGCATGGATTTGCGTGATGTCCTTAGGTTAGTTAGGTTTAAGTAGTTCTAAGTTCTAGGGGACTGATGACCTTAGAAGTTAAGTCCCATAGTGCTCAGAGCCATTTGAACCAAATACTCGAAAAAGTGGCAAAGGCACAGGACAACGTGTTATGACATTCAGAAGTGATAAAACGACGAACACCAAACTCACATTGGATGCTGGTTCAAATTTCCTATTTGTCATGAGTGCAACTCGTCATACACAAAAAACGCGGAAGAAAAAACCTGTAAGATGTTTAAAAAATTGCTTCCAATCATCGGTGGCTATGCCAAAAAGTGCCTTGACGCGGAAAGGAGTAAGAAGTCACGTTGAAACACATAGGATTCTACCACTGCCTAAGACAGCTGACAGAATTTTTACATTTATAATTCCAGCACTTGTGGGACTATCAGCAATTGGCTCTGTGGTGGGAGGGGCAGCTACCACAACCTGAAAAGTAAAGAAATTAAAAAATGGATAGCATCAGTTTTAGGAATTTAATTTTCAGATTATCGAGGCCATCGCCGTTGGCAAAGGACAATATTTAAAAGCATACAAGACATGACTTGGCCCGTTTGTAAGGATAATCCCCCTAGCTATGATACCGGACAAACCAGTTAAAAATACACAGCTAGTTCAGTTCGTAAGAACCCCAAAATCCGAAGATTAGGTCAGATGTTTATACAGAATACTTTGCCAGAGACAATGTGGAAATCTAACAACTGTACGTTTGTAGTGTTGGATGTTTCAGGGGGAACTGGAATGCACTGGTTTACATAGAAATCATAGGAATAACATATACTACTTTGACTCATGTCGAGATCTACAGCCACCAGAAGAATGGCGCTGTTACTTTGCTAACAACTGCATTAGGCATATCTGGTCTTATGTTCCTCCTGGTGATTGCATAAAAAGAAGCAGCATGCACGTTGCTGCAAGAGTAGATGTTTAGATGTGATCTCACATATGCTAATGTTAAAAGAAAGACTGTCAGTAATAAGTGCTAAGTACTTTCCGCCAATAGACCTAAGGAAGGTGAACCGGAATACTGCATTGTTCTGTCTGGAGAAATACAGCAGCATTCCAAATATCACTGAGGCAAACGATAAACTGCATCATCTACATCTACATCTATACTCCGCGAGCCACCTTACGGTGTGTGGCGGAGGGTACTTATTGTACCACTATCTGATCCCCCCTTCCCTGTTCCATTCACGAATTGTGCGTGGGAAGAACGACTGCTTGTAAGTCTCCGTATTTGCTCTAATTTCTCGGATCTTTTCGTTGTGATCATTACGCGAGATATATGTGGGCGGTAGTAATATGTTGCCCATCTCTTCCCGGAATGTGCTCTCTCGTAATTTCGATAATAAACCTCTCCGTATTGCGTAACGCCTTTCTTGAAGTGTCCGCCACTGGAGCTTGTTCAGCATCTCCGTAACGCTCTCGCGCTGACTAAATGTCCCCATGACGAATCGCGCTGCTTTTCGCTGGATCATGTCTATCTCTTCTATTAATCCAACCTGGTAAGGGTCCCATACTGATGAGCAATACTCAAGAATCGGACGAACAAGCGTTTTGTAAGCTACTTCTTTCGTCGATGAGTCACATTTTCTTAGAATTCTTCCTATGAATCTCAACCTGGCGCCTGCTTTTCCCACTATTTGTTTTATGTGATCATTCCACTTCAGATCGCTCCGGATAGTAACTCCTAAGTATTTTACGGTCGTTACCGCTTCCAATGATTTACCACCTATGGCATAATCGTACTGGAATGGATTTCTGCCCCTATGTATGCGCATTATATTACATTTATCTACGTTTAGGGAAAGCTGCCAGCTGTCGCACCATGCATTAATCCTCTGCAGGTCCTCCTGGAGTACGTACGAGTCTTCTGATGTTGCTACTTTCTTGTAGACAACCGTGTCATCTGCAAATAGCCTCACGGAGCTACCGATGTTGTCAACTAAGTCATTTATGTATATTGTAAACAATAAAGGTCCTATCACGCTTCCCTGCGGTACTCCCGAAATTACCTCTACATCTGCAGATTTTGAACCGTTAAGAATGACATGTTGTGTTCTTTCTTCTAGGAAATCCTGAATCCAATCACAAACCTGGTCCGATATTCCGTAAGCTCGTATTTTTTTCACTAAACGTAAGTGCGGAACCGTATCAAATGCCTTCCTGAAGTCTAGGAATACGGCATCAATCTGCTCGCCAGTGTCTACGGCACTGTGAATTTCTTGGGCAAATAGGGCGAGCTGAGTTTCACATGATCTCTGTTTGCGGAATCCATGTTGGTTATGATGAAGGAGATTTGTATTATCTAAGAACGTCATAATACGAGAACACAAAACATGTTCCATTATTCTACAACAGATTGACGTAAGCGAAATAGGCCTATAATTATTCGCATCTGATTTATGACCCTTCTTGAAAATGGGAACGACCTGCGCTTTCTTCCAGTCGCTAGGTACTTTACGTTCTTCCAGCGATCTACGATAAATTGCTGATAGAAAGGGGGCAAGTTCTTTAGCATAATCACTGTAGAATCTTAAGGGTATCTCGTCTGGTCCGGATGCTTTTCCGCTACTAAGTGATAGCAGTTGTTTTTCAATTCCGATATCATGGTGGTGGTGAAGTTGTAGAAATATACTCTGGCTCATACAGCAATGACGATCTGATTTAAATGCTCTATAAAAGAATTTGAACTATGTGCAACTATTAATGAGTTTAAAACGTAGATGGAAACGGGAAAACACACAACAGACTTTAGCAAGCAAACTTCAATAGGACCACTACTGGAATTCTCGAGTTTTTGAGAGTATACTGTGAAAATCTACTCCCAGGTAGCACAAACGATGCTGAGTGTAATATCGCAACGAATTTACAGCTGAATAACCAATTAATTTACGAAATATACGAGTTCTTTCCTATAGAGGGACCTGGATACAGACTCGCTGACGTGCGAGCAACTCAGTATACCTCCCAGTGACTGTTTAGACATTAGATCATCTTGAACTGAATATTGTGGACTGGGATTTTGCGGAGAGGAAAACGTAGGACATCTTCGTTTGAAGCAGAATGGGTGAAAAATATAAAAGCAGTGCACACGGCCATCAGTATATCACTTCACAGCAGAAGAATAACGCACAAGAATTAGAGCCTCTTGAATAGATAGAAACTGCACAATGACATCACTCAATACAACAGCCCCAGTTCAATATGATGAGCGTGATCACTGGTCAGCAATATTTCTCCCACGAACCTTCTGTTTAAGCAGCGTTTTATAATAATGATGAGACACAGATTTTGACTCACCATCTAGACGTATTAACACTTACGAGAAACAGTTTCCTATGCCTGGAAGGTAAATTTGTGAAGAAGAATGGAAGATTAAAACTGTGCGCCCGACCGAGACTCGAACTCGGGACCCGAGTTCGAGTCTCGGTCGGGCGCACAGTTTTAATCTGCCAGGAAGTTTCATATCAGCGCACACTCCGCTGCAGAGTGAAAATCTCATTCAAGAATGGAAGAGTTCACCTCCTTGTTTCAGGAAATAAGATATGAACTTAATGTCATCCAGATCGACCGCATATAGTATACGTCTGAATATGTTTCACTTATGTATTTAAATTAAATGTGTACACTGAGATTGTGACAATTTACTGAACAGAGTTATCATTGTACTGTAGCGGTCTGCTGTGCTACGTGAGTTTGATCTACATGCTCCATTCTGTGGTCTTTTCTTTACCGAGAAGAAGCATGTATTATCATTATCTTTGGTCATGGAGCTGCGCTGGAGGTGGAGGTGTCATCGAGTTTAGCGTTATCGATGCCATGGCTCAATGTAGGAGGTCTGTTCAAAAATTCCCGAACATTCGTCATTTCGCGCTAAAGGTGTGTTGGAGAAAAATGCGTTTGCCATCCCTTCACACTCCTGTGTTTAATGTGAATGTGACAGAAGTTTCATTGTCGTATGTCGATTAGTTATTGTTCAGTACTGTACTGAGTAGAACGTTCTATCGCACAGTTTGCAAATTTACAGATGGCAGAGTTAGAGGAGGAACGTTTCTGCATTATATTTTTCGTGAAACTCAGCAAAACCTTTAGAGAGGAACACCAAATAATTCAGGAAGCCAACGGTCATGAGTACTTCAGCTGTGCTCGGTATTACGAATGGCTCACACGGTTTAAAAACGCCCGGATGGAAGTTAAAGATGACTCTCTTTCAGGACGCCCTTCGACATCTACCGACGACGCTCGTATCAGGAACGTCATCCAAATTGTGCGTGCCAATCGAAGAATGACTGTCGGAGAGATTGCAAGAGAATGTAACATTTCAGTTGGGTCATGTCATGAAACCCTTACACAGCGTTGGAATGCATCGTGTTGCTGCAAGTTCGTCCCAGGGTTCATAGAGCTTTTGGATTGCACAAATGAGAACGAGATGTTCCTTAAGAGAATCATAACAGGTAATGAGATGTGGGTCTACGGTTATGATGTTGAGACCAAGTTTCAATCTTCACAATGGGTCGGAAAACGTTCTCTAAGACCAAAAAACGCTCGTCAGGTCAGGTCATGTCAAATTTCAAAGCCATGCTGAAGGATTGAAATCTGCAACAATTTGCGGAAGGGTTGCACTTCTGTAACGGTGAACGCTTCTTTTCAGTCGTCGTTGTTCCCGCTCTTGGAGGATCTTTTTTCAGCCGCAGCGATGTCAGAGATTTGATGTTTTACCGGATTCATGATATTCACGGTACACTCGTGAAATGGTCGTATGGCAAAATGCCCACTTCATCTCTACCTCGGAGATGCTGTGTCCCATCGCTTGTGCGCCGGCCATAACACCAATTTCAAACTCATTTAAATCTTGACAACGTGCCATTGTAGCAGCAGTAACCGACCTAACAACTGCGCCAGACATTTGTTGTCTTATATAGGCGTTGGCGACCGCAGCGCCGTATTCCGCCTGTACCCCTTGCGTATCTGTGTATTTGATTACGAATGCGTGTACCAGTTTATTTGGCGATTCAGTGCATGTTATTTGTTACTTAATTTACAGATAATTTATTGGCAAATAAATTTGTCTGAATGACCTACCTGTTCTAATAATTACACAGATGCAAATCTATTCGAATAATGCACATCTCTTTACGCTTCCTTTCTCTTTCTGTTCATATTCTCAAATGTAACGTGTCCTACTGGTTCTCTTGATCGATTTGCTCACGGAAGCATACGGTGTAGCTGAATCGAAGTTTTGTAATTAATTGCAAACAAAGTTGAAAATTATAATCTGTTGTCACTCTCTCTGCGGAAATGTTTTTAATTTGTTCTGTTCAAAAGGCGTCTAAATGTCAGTGTGATTTTAGCCTCTGACTGAAAGCGAGCACTCATTCATCAGCTATTATTTCATGGTAATATACAGTTCTGCAACTGAAACAATGACCTTCAGTATCATTCAATCTTCGATTATCAGTTTAATTTTCGTTGTATTATGGTAACACATGGTAAATCTCTGATAGACAGCACACACTTTATCCGCAGAAAACATGGAAAATCGACAGCTAAAAAGAAATTCTAATTCTAAATGCATCTGAAGGTTTGCTGGGTCCATTAGAGCACGCACATTGTGTCAAAGCTGTGTGGGTAGAGTCTACGTTTCCTTACCCATGTGATGAGGGCACACAACTGTCGCCCCTCACTACGTGAGTGAGCACCGCGTGATAGTGCGTGAGTGAACTGCCAACTGAGTGCTTCCGTGTGCGCGTGCATAGCGAGTGGTGTAGACGAGCGTTGTTCACGCGGGTATTCCACGAGGCTCCAGTGTTTGGGTGGTTGGGTATCTAAGTTGGTACAAAGTTTGCTCTTGAAACGCAAGGGTGCCGAGTTCGAGTCTTGGTGTGGCACCCAGTTTTAATCTGCCACGAAATTTCAATATATTACTTCATACAAATGTAAGCGTAACGGTACGCGAGGATGCAACATGCGCTCCGTGTGCAAAACCGCCTGGGCGAACTTGGGATACTCACACGAAAGCCGTACAAACTTTCATTTCTTCTTCGACCGAGAAGCTTTACGCAGTTTTGAGGTGAAAAATTCAACAAGTCAGGACACTAGCCAATTGGGCCAAACGATGTTCCCGGAAATAGCGCGTGCTGCGATGTACACTGCTGGCTGCATTGGCCTCTGGAAGAAATCCATTAAAGAGCAATAATGAAATATCTGTTAGGTTTATTTCTTGCTTTACAAACCACTGTATGCTATTTAGGTTCACAGCGGAAAACTGAAGACTTTATCGGCAGATATTCAACTGTGATATAAGTGAGTTTTCATTCACGTGATCTTAAGTTATGTCCACAGGTTGCCATTTATGGAACTGCAGCTGTTCTATTTTGCTGTTAGTTATCGATGTTTTATCTTGAAATAGAACTCCCTAATTACGTGTACAATAACTATCTAAGGGAAGTATACCTAAAAAGAGTAAAACGGGCAATGCTTTTTACGAAAAAAACAGTTGATGAGTACAGTGTCTCGGTTCTGTGTCGTCTGTCTATATCGATGGTTGAATTAAAGTAACTCAACAATTAGGCCTTGTATAGTAGACTTGAGTTTCAGCTGCTGTTTTCACGAATAGTGTACGTACTGTTAGTAGTAAACAAATGGTACTACAAGTTATGCTGTTTAGTTTTGTAGGATCAGCCCCCAAAAATTTTGAGATGCTGCAAAGAAGTAAGTAAGTATAGTCACAGTACTATCTTGAGATTAATGGCCACATGCTAAAAGGGCCTTAGTCAACCAGCCTAGCTTCGAGAAAACTAATAAAAACATTATTGCGCTTAAATCATTCACTCGTTTCTCCTGAAAAAGGTATCAGTAATGCATAATATTGGTGGAAATTTTGGGATTTGTTTTACATTGCAAAAAAAATATTGTGCACATAAAAAAGTTCAAACTTCGATGATTGAGGTCCTTTTATCACCTTCCGGAATTTTCTACAGTCGGTGCTGTTTTTTATCTTAACAAACACGTTCGACAGTGGCTTTAAGTAGTAATTAAAAATTTCTGCCACAATAATTTTTTGACCTTCGCTGGGATGTTTTACGAGCTTTGTTGGTTTTTCTGTCGTACAGAACGTGTCATGCTTTCTAAGCGTTCAGTTTTCTAAAACTGGTTATAGACAATGTCAGTAACATTCTCGGTACAACACCATTTTCGTTCTGACCTCTACAATTCTCGGAATGTAAGTGTAATTCAGTGTCTGATGCAGAAACGCTGCGCAGAAACTTGAAGAAGAAACCTTATACTTCGTTGGGCCCTTGTTTTCTAGTCCATTCATGATATATATTCGTATGTCCTCTATTTTTTTAATGTTATGAATAAGAAGTACATCAACTGTCAACTGTCGCAGATAGAATGTATCCTGGAGCAGTATGTGGAATTTTGACACTGTGGATGTATTCAAAACTAATATCAAGTGCATAGGGGTAGTCCGTCTTCTTATCTTCTCTAAAACTAGTATAAAATTTTTGGTCCGTTCTCTTGTGAAACATCAGCTCTTCAGTGACATATCGCTTTGCAACATCGTTGAAGTGAGGACTTCGTATTTTCGCTCTGAGCTCTTCGCATGTGCAACAGTCTGTTTGAGGACGGCCGAAATGCAGATTGAAATTCTCCTTGAAAAATATTGTGTAAAGTGACCATTATATGGGGATGTTTCTCCTTAAACAACTTGTACAGCACTAGAATAATAAGTCTGGCATCTAAATGTTTTATATCCTTGCCTTATTTTAGTTGCAAACTTTCAGTGTGTTGCCGGGTAGCCTCTCCTCTTTCTGCTGGATGGGCTCCGTTGACATGCTCAAAGAGCTTAAGTCACTGCCTGAAATCCTTTTAGCACATAACATGATTTCTATAGCATCTTTCTTACCATAACCAAGCATCTGACAGAGTGCCTTCTAGCTGCTTCCCTTCAGCAAGACGTCAATGTGCTTAACTTCATTTTATGTATTTCCTGACTGAGGTTCTTTTAGCATGTGGTGACTCAGATATTCCAATGGTTAAAGCTGTCTTCTTTTTGCTGTCCAATTCAGATGCTGCCTAGTTTTAAAGGAACTGATTAATCTGAACTATTTCAGTGGTTTATAAATATACAGTTGTCAGTTTTCGTTGATATACCATCTTATGGAGCACTAACAAATGGTACAAATGGCTCTGAGCACTATGGGACTTAACTTCTGAGGTCATCAGTCCCCTAGAACTTAGAACTACTTAAACCTAACTAACCGAAGGACATCACACACGTCCATTCCCGAGGCAGGATTTCAACCTGCGACCGTAGCGGCCGCGCGGTTCCAGACGGAGCACTAACGATATGAATACATGCTTACAAGTTGCATATTTAGAGAGTCTTTTATTTACTTATGGATGATATGAAAACAGGTATATTTCTGTGGACAGACATTTCCAAACTTAATACGAATAATCAGTTGAGGTTTGTATGCCCCAAAATCTTTCCATGCCGAGTATTTCTACATTGCCATTCTGAGTCATGCTAACGCAATAGTGCATATTCACATCTTCTAGTTAGTTATTTTGAAACAGGCTGTTAACTACCTATCAGTAAACAAGACTTGCACTATGAGGAAAATATAGTATATATTAATAAATCTGAATAAGTATCTGGAATTAATTAATTTAAATAGAAATACTTTGACTTAAATGAAAATGATTATATCTTTTAACTACGTAGAACTCTAATAATGCTATGTACGTTTCCATACGTTTCATAAAGTATGTTTTTCTTTGAATATAGCTGAGCTTGTGGTTAAGCCGCACACTGTCCAGGGAAAGAATGTGAAATCTGAAAACCATTGAGAAGTGCTAGTGGCTATTTGAAGCTTAACTTTTGGTGTTCAGCTTTGTACAAGGCAACAGGTCAGACACATTATGTTATTGCCGCTTGTCTGGCAAAACTGAGCCCTTAGTGCATCCGCACATCGTTTATATCCTTTGCAATAGCGTCCGGGCGTGCTTCTCTCTCTCTCTCTCTCTCTCTCTCTCTGTCTCTCTCTCTCTCCCTCTCTCTCTTTCTGTGTGTGTGTGTGTGTGTGTGTGTGTGTGTGTGTGTGTGTGTGACTGATTGTGTAAGATTCACGGTCTATTGAAAGCGGGGTAGTTCCACACGGAGTAGTTGTTGGACCTGAAAGATCTTCCCGTGGCCCCACGGAAGGAAATACCACAAGATGTACTTGCTGCAACTTTGGAAACGCAAGTCAAAGTGATCTGACGATAGAAAAATGCTCTTGAAAATTAATCTCATGGCGAGTGGATTCTGTACAATGTCTGAATAAGTGTTAAGAGCGTGACACGTGATATTGTAATATGCCGTTAAATCCTAGCAGTTGCATTCGTAGATTCGTATAAGATCTTATTATAACATACGTAGATGCTTCGTGAAATAGGATCTTCCAAAAATATCTTTTATATGAAGCATAGCAATTGACATAGAATATTTATTTTCATCCAAAAATTACGCTACTGGCCATTAAAGTTGCTACTCCAAGCAGAAATGCAGATGATCAACGGGTATTGATTGGATGAATATATTATACTAGAACTGACAAGTGATTACGTTTTCAGGCAATTTGGGTGCATAGATCCTGAGAAATCAGTACCCAGAACAACCACGTCCGGCTGTAATAACGGCCTTAATACCCCTGGGCATTGAGTCAAACAGAGCTTGGATGGCGCGTACAGGTACAGCTGCCCATGCAGCTTCAACACGATACCACAGTTCATCAAGAGTAGTGACTGGCGTATAGTGACAAGCCAGTTGCTCGGCCACCATTAACCAGACGTTTTCAGTTGGTGAGAGATCTGGAGAATGTGCTGGCCAGGGCAGCAGTCGAACATTTTCTGTATCCAGAAAGGCCCGAACAGAACCTGCAACATGCGGTCGTGCATTATCCTGCTGAAATGTAGGGTTTCGCAGGGATCGAATGAAGATAGAGCCACGCGTCGTAACACATCTGAAATGTAACGTTCACTGTTCAAAGTGCCGTCAATGCAAACAAGAGGTGATCGTGACGTGTAACCAATGGTACCCCATACCATCACGCCGGGTGATACGCCAGTATGGGAATGACGAATACGCGCTTCCAATGTGCGTTCACCGCGATGTCGCCAAACACGGATGCGACCATCATGATGCTGTAAACAGAACCTGGATTCATCCGAATAAATGACGTTTTGCCATTCGTGCACCCAGGTCCGTCGTTGAGTACACCATCGCAGGCGCTCCTGTCTGTGATGCAGCGTCAAGGGTAACCGCAGCCATGGTCTCCGAGCTGATAGTCCATGCTGCTGCAAACGTCGTCGAACTGTTCGTGCAGATGATTGTTGTCTTGCAAGCGTCCCCATCTGTTGACTCAGGGATCGAGACGTGGCTGCACGATCCGTTACAGCCATGAGGATAAGATGCCTGTCATCTCGACTGCTAGTGATACGAGGCCGTTGGGATCCAGCACGGCGTTCCGTATTACCCTCCTGAACCCACCGAGTCCATATTCTGCTAACAGTCATTGTATCTCGACCAACGCGAGCAGCAATGTCACGATACGATAAACCGCAATCGCGATAGGCTACAATCCGACCTTTATCAAAGTCGGAAACGTGATGGTACGCATTTCTCCTCCTTACACGAGGCATCACAACAACGTTTCTCCAGGCAACGCCGGTCAACTACTGTTTGTGTATGAGAAATCGGTTGGAAACTTTCCTCATGTCAGCAATTTGTAGGTGTCACCACCGGCGCCATCTTGTGTGAATGCTCTGAAAAGCTAATCATTTCCATATGACAGCATCTTCTTCCTGTGGGTTAAATTTCGCGTCTGTAGCACTTCATCTTCGCGGTGTAGCAATTTTAATGGCCAGTAGTGTACGTTAGAGAACTATTTCCTAAGTGAATGTTATAACAGGGTTATGAGAGTCAAGCGTCCTCCGAGCCTTAACTTTTCACGCTGTACTAAATGAGCGTCATCAGTGGCAACGGATGAGGTCCAGCTGCCGAGAAGGACGCGGCCGCAAACAACTGTGGACAGCCGCGGCCGGCACATGGCTGCGCGGAACGGATGCGCGCCGAAGCGATTACCGGAACGAGCGCATAATGGCCTGTTATTACGTCCGCCGGGAGTTCACTGCGATGACGCAGTCTGGCGCCGGGCAGCGCGCCTTTCTCAGCCAAATCCTGGACCTCGTCCTGGACAGTTACAAGTTCAACACACCTGGTCCGTAGGAGAAAATGTCCTGTGTCCTTTACGTAGGATGGGGCCCTTCCACGCCCTCACCAATGTGGTGACCAAACCGAAAGTTCTACTGTCACTTCCGTATAGCATGTTAGTTTTCAAATCGTGAGTCACAGGATGCGGGCTGTGGTGTTGTCCATGAGTCTGGGTAGGATTACTAATTGACATGGTCCATCAGGAGACAGAAAGTGGACGAAAGCGATCGAATGGCAGCGGTTTGTAAGGGCAGAGGGAAAAAAGTGCTAAGGCAAGCGCCAAGGGAAAAAAACCTTTGCGACAGTAGGACGGGTAGTAAGGGCAGTAGCGGCTTGCTAGTTGCGACAGTGCATGCAAGGTGTGGTAAGTTCCGCCCTTTTGTTGTTGATCCCGTCTGCGTTCCAGAACAGGGTCTGTGATAGTGTCTGGTTGTTTGCGATGCGGGCCGGGTGTGGCGTGTTATCCATGAAGGGGTGTGAACAGTGTGGTGAGTGCTGTTCGTATGGCAGCCCAGTACTGACCGGGTTGAGCAGTCACGAGCTGTGTAAAAAGTGTGGTCTGTGCGGCTGGTCCCGGCGGAGGTTCGAGTCCTCCCTCGGGCGTGGGTGTGTGTGTTTGTCCTTAGGATAATTTAGGTTAAGTAGTATGTAAGCTTAGGGACTGGGGACTAATGACCTTAGCAGTTATGTCCCATAAGATTTCACACACATTTGAACATTTTTTTTTTTTTTTTTTTTTTTTGTAAAAAGTGTGGTGACGTTCGCCATGATCTTGCTAAAGATCTGAGCAGTCGTATGCAGGGGGAATAGTGTTGACAATATTCCCTCTGGTGTTGTGTTGGTGTTGTGCGTGTCGGTGTGTGGCTCGATTGCAGTGTTAGCGGCCCCTGGTGCGGGTGTTGGCCTTATGTGTGGGCTGGCGCATGTGTTACCGCTGTGTGGTGCAGTCTGTGGTGCCTATGTTACAGTTGTGGTGAGTGGTGAAGTAATGTGTGTTCTGGTGTCATTGGCTTGCTGACTGTGTGCCTGCATTTCGGTGTTCTGTTGTTGCTGATTGTCTTGTTGTGGTGTGCGTGTGTTCTCGTTCCTGTTCCCTCGTGAACGCCTACGCTTTCTCTGGGTTCTGGGGCTCGTTGTGTGGGTGCGTCTTCCTGTGCGGTGTGCGTGGTTTCGCAGGCCATGGTTCAGGGAGTGGGGTCGTGTTGTTTTCGGGAGCTGGTGTTGGTACTGGTGTGGTTGTGGTGTTTTGTGTTGGCTGAGACGGTTGTGTTGCTGTCGCAGCGGTTGTGTCAAGTGCGTGTGATGGGCGCGGAGGATCCGCGGCCCGCCCCGCTCCTCCAGGGTGCGTAGCCACGGCGAACAATACTCCGTTCCTGACAGGGTTTGGTGCGGGCTTTGGACGTGGTACGGCGTTGAGCGCCCTCAGTTTTTGTGTTTTGCGGCTCTTTGTATGCGTCGCAGCCCCTGTGGTTGTCCGAGTGGCCTTGACCACAGTTGGCGCAATGGCGTATGTTTTGCTGTATGAGTGTGCAGGCGTTGGATGCGTGTTTGCCAACGCATCCGCGGCAACGGGGTGCCAGGCCTCAGCGAAGGGCCGAATGATCGAATCACTGGCAGTTGTTACATTGTTGGGGGACGTGTGCTGGTTCGTATACTTCTACCCTTACGTCCATCCGCAGAAGGCTCTTTATTTGCAGAAGGCCGCGGGAGGCGGCCGTATCGGCCATCTCGACCAGGTAGTGTGGCAGACGCGTGTGTGAGCGGAAGCCCGTCATTCAGGAAGCACTTCTGCAGTCGAAACCCAGGAAGTTGAGCGCCGCTTGTACTGCTGTGTTTGAGGTACTGGGGTCCACTCCCTTGACCACGTATTGCTATGTTCGTTCTTCTGCTATCCCGTACGTATAGTGCTCGATTCCCTTTTCTTTGAGGAATTTAAGGAGATCTTTGTAGTCAGTGTTCGTAGATACATACAATGAGGCCCTATCCACAGAGTACTTGGTGTGAAGTGTACAAGGTGTGTGCCTTTCCGCGAATGTTGAGTTGAGGACACTAAGGTCCCCATAGTTCTGTATTACGACCGGGGGGAAAACCAGTCTTTTGTTGTGCGGTTGGTGTTTCTGTGTTGTTGCTGACCACAGGTCGGTTCGTGTTGGTTGGTGTGTCTGTGTTCCTAGCCGGAAGTGCGAGTTTTGGTGTAGGCAGCAACGCCTTTCGGCTGCCTAGCGAGTGTGGTTGCTCGCTTGTTTGCGTTGTGTTCTTGTGTTTGCGTCGTGGGCCCTCCACCGGCCAGGGTCCAGTGTAGTGGTGTTTTGGGTCCGAATCTGCCCCCGCTGATTCCGCCGCGGGTGTCAGCTGCCGCAGCCGGACGGTAGTGCAGGAATCACCAGTTGCAGGTGATATGAAGTGTGCTCGTTCGTGTGTGGGAATCGATTCTGCCGCAGAGGTCGATGATTATCCGACGCTGGTCGAGCAGTTCCGGCGCTTGCGCAGCGATCTGCCGATTCTTGTCGGCCAGTACCTATTCTACGGCAGCAATCGGGACGCTGACGTCGACGGGAGCAGCCGACTCACGCGCCTCTTTCGCTGCAGCCTTGCTGCGGGTTAGGACGGGGGAAACACCGGCGGAATCTGCCATTTGGTGTTCTAGGGAGTTTTATTTGGATTGGAAGGGTACGACAATTTGCTTTTTCTGAAAAGAAAATAGATAACTAATTGGCCCTACGGAAGTGGGGGGATGCCCTACGTCCTAGCTTGCGCCGCTTGTGCAGTGAAGCGGCACCTAAAGGAGGTGCGGAGGAAGAGAAGTGGCCTACAGTACGCGGGGTGATACGACGTGAACGGGCCCCAGGTACTGTTCAACCCTAACAAAGAACGAGATGGTCTCGCTGGGGTAGTTGGTAACCGAGGTTACGGGGTAGCTGCGAGTCTGGTACTCTTCACGAAAATTCTGCTTCTCCGCAACCTACGCGGCTTTTCGGCGAAAGGGAGCGAGGCTCAGCCCTCCGCCGATCCACCGGGCGCTACTGTCGCTTCGCAAGAAGGCTCTCTGTAGAGCAGATCGATCAGCGAAGCCTAAGCCCCAATTGCTACCGATCCACCGGCCATCACCGGCTGAGAGCTCCTTCCTTATGCTGCTAATTCTCATGTTATTTCAAGGAAGGTAGGGAGATGCCAAGTTTACCGAAGATCAACCACGAACTCCGATGCGCAAGACAGAGTAGGAGTTGGTCACAAGCATTTCGAATCATCGCAGCATTCGCCTGAAGTGATTTTCGGAAACCGCGGACAATCTAAACGAGAAAGCCCAGTGGGGAATTTGAAATCCGACCACAGAGAGAGGTGGTGCAACCGTAAGACGCTGGACTTCTGTTCGGAAAGACGGCGGTTCAGATCGGCCATTCAGACTTCGGTTCGCTAGGGTGAATGCTCGGATTGTTCCTTTCAAATGTAAATGCCGGTTTTTTTCGCCATTCTTCCCAAATCTGAACTTATGCTCCGTCTATAATAACCACTCGTCGAGGGGACATTAAGCCCTAACCTTCCTTCCTCCCTTTCGAATTCCGCTCATCCCAAGTAGGGGCCCAGTTCTTAATTGTTACACCAGTTTGCTCAGTAGGCTTTCTAAAGGACTTTTATGACTATACTCAGCTGATATTCAATGACTTTTAGGATTTGAATGTATACTATTTACTTCCTATTTGCTTGGTGGGAACAGCAGAAATAGCTATCACTCCGACAGGACCCTCCACTGTGATCGATGCTTTGAAAATCTAGACAGAAGTTCGTAGTTGCCATAAACAGTGCTTAGTTAAATGGAAGACACCTACTGGTTACTCGCATTAATACCGAACCTACGGTTCAACTAGCCGAAAATTACTCACTGAGAACCATGATCTCATTTCTTCTCACTGAATATACGGTGTAATTGACCCATACTACGTGAAAGACTTGAACGTGTGAGTTATCAGTTGCAAGTAGTTTCATTGCGCTAAGCTGTCCATACTCTGAAGATCGCTATAAAGTAATTGGAAGAGGATAGTCTTCATTTGGTGCTGTTTTTAAGTATACATCTACGGAAGAAACAGGGGAATAAGTTTGGTCATATATCTCTGTACAAGCTATTGTTAATTCAGTTCTGCAGACCCGAAAAATATCCATAGATTATTCGATCAAATCCGGTTCTTCGATTTTACTAAGTGAGTGTCGGCGAGATACTTGGGAATGCGTCTTTGAATTTCTGCTAGTTGAGACTATTCCACATTTCTGTAACTATCTGCCAAACCTGGGGCCATCGGTGGTGTCTCTCTTTTTGTATACTCGAAGCCCCCTGGTAGAGAAACTTCATGTACATTTTACATACAAAGCGGAATTCCAGCAGTCTCAGCCATAAAAATGTATTGCTCTCAATCTCTTTCATAGCCAATGTTTTTCCACCCAATTTCCACATTGAATGGAACCATTTTTTTCCAATTGCAATTGAGTCTATGTGAAAATTTCCCTTCGAATCTCCGCGTAGTTTTATTCCGATATATTCCACTGTATCAGTGATACAGGCTATGAATTATTGTGCACGTTTCATGAAATTCACAACTCTGCGTTACAAGGTGCGCATACAGAGCAACAACAAAAGAAGACGAAAAATCTGTCATGCTATGGGGAAGATTACGAACAGAGGACGGTAAATGAATAGCAGAAAACCATGTGGAGCGGTAGTAAAAATACGTTAGTTATGTATCATACAGTGAAAATGAGAAGAAAGGAAATTTAAAGTTTGACATCCCGCTGACAAGTCATCAGAGACGGAACTGAAGCTGTGATGGAACTGCAAGGGCACAAACTGGCCGTGCCTTTTTAAAATGATCCATTACGGCACATACATTAGACAATTTAGGGAAACCACGAAAACGTAACCATGGACGCACGGTCAGGGGTTTGAACCGCGCTACTGCCGAATGCGAGTCCACTGTCGGAAGCACTGCTAACTCTTGCTCGGAATCAGAAACAGAAATGTCTGTCAATCATACAAGCACTCAAAATTACTGTAATTTTCTCCACAGTCACAGAAGAGCAGATATGGAAAGTTATGGAGAACAAGATACAGGAGGAAATGGCAATTTTGCAGCATACTTATACAAAATTAAATAATGTCAGATGAAATTTCATTACTTATTAACTTTGTAAGTTTTCTTTCAGTCTATATTCCGTGCGTACTAGCTGGACCACAGATATCAGTGCCCCTGCGCGTAAAAATGAATATCACCCAACCAAAACTGCCAGTTTCAATGGCAAATATGAAGACTGTTGAGTGCATTCTTTACTTCCTGTGACTATGCGGAGGTCAAATAACATTTTTTCAAGGAATGAGTTTACGTATGTGTTTTCCACAGTTGTCTGGGTAATAAAACATAGTGAAAGAGTGAGGAAGAGTTTCACCCGAGTTTACCTAATCTGGGCGACGCCTTAGCCGGTGTGTGATATGCTCTCCCGTACCTTCACTTTCCAAAAACCTTGTGATTGTGTGAAGATGAAGTGATACTAGCAATAACGTGAAACGCCCAGCCCAACAGCGTTATATTTCCGGTGACAAAGCAAATTTAGAGTGAGATTTCTTCTTTTTCCTCCTTGAGCTGGTTGTGGGTGATGTCAATCAGCACGTGAGGACCTCGGTTCTATAAATACACACATCAAAAAAAGTTATTCATCACCCCGGTTCCCAGAACTCCTGAAGATAGACGTTGACTATGGATATTTCAGATATGTCACTAAACCAGCCCAAAAATGTAAACAACCATGCATGAGCAGCGTCTGTTAGATGGAGGAGGTCCGACAGCCGATAAGTTTCAGTCGTTCCACCAGGAAGGAGGTACACGGTTCGTATTGTCTGTAGTTCAACCATGCCTAGACGTTCGGTACCGCGTTTCGATCGCGTCCGCATTGTTACTTTGTGCCAGGAAGGGCTCTCAAAAAGGGAAGAGTCCAGGCGTCTTGGAGTGAACCAAAGCGATGTTGTTCAGACATGGAGGAGATACAGAGAGACAGGAACTGTCGATGACATGCCTTGCTCAGGCCGCTTAAGGGCTACTACTGCAGTGGATGACAGCTACCTACGGATTACGGCTCGGAGGAACCCTGACAGCAACGCCACCATATTGAATAATGCTTTTCGTGCTGTCACAGGACGTCGTGTTACGACTCAAACTGTGCGCAGTAGGCTGCATGATGCACAACTTTGCTTCCGACGTCCATGGCGAGGTCCATCTTTGCAACCATGACACCATGCAGCGAGGTACAGATGAGCCCAACAACATGCCGAACGGACCGCTCAGCATTAGCATCACGTTCTCTTCACCGAGGAGTGTCGCATACGCCTTCAACCAGACAATCGTCGGACACGTGTCTGTAGGCAATCCGGTTAGGCTGAACGCATTAGACACACTGTCCAGCGAGTGCAGCAAGATGGAGGTTCCGTGCTGTGTTGGGGTGCCATTACGTAGAACCGACGTACGCTACTGGTGGTCGTGGAAGGCGCGGTAACGGCTGTGCATGCGTGAATGCCATCCTCCGACCAATAGTGAAAACATATCGGCAGCGTATTGGCGAGGTATTCGTCTTCATGGACGACAGTTCATTCCCCCATCGTGCACAGCTTGTGCATGACTTCCTTCAGGATAACGACATCACTAGACTAGAGTGACCAGCATGTTCTCCAGACATGAAAGCTATCAAACATGCCTGGGATGGATTGAAAAGGGCTGTTTATGGACGACGTGACTCACCAACGACTCTGAGGATCTACGCCGAATCCCGTTGCGGAGTGGGACAATCTGCAGCAACAGTGCCTTGATGAACTTGTGGACAGTATACCACGACGGATACAGACATGCATCAGTGCAAGAGGACGTGCTGCTAGGTATTGGACGTACCGGTGTGTACAGTAGTCTGGACCACCACCTCTGAAGGTCTCGCTGTATGGTGGTACAACATGAAATGTGTGGTTTTCATGAGCAATAAAAAGCGCGAAAATGATGTTTATGTTGATGTCTATTTCAATTTTCTGTACAGGTTCCGGAACTCTCGGAGCCGAGGTGATGCGAAACTTTTTTTGATGTGTGTGTAAGTATGCGCCGATAATGACGTCATTATCTATAAAATAAGGAGCCAAAGTAGGACTTCAACCAAATAATCATATGGTGTATTGTACGAAAAGTCCCTAAACCCAACGTTCCAGCGCAGTAAATGGTTAATTGCTTGACAAGCTTTTCGGTACCTAGTCGGATCGAGGATGTCAGTCCCAGAGGGAATGCCACATTCGACAGCAGGAGACCTGAAGTGCTAATTTAAGTTTTCCTTGATTTTGTTAAATAACTTCAACAGTTATTAAACGTAACCTCACAACATATGGTTCACTATCCCAATCAGGTACAAAAGGGACATATGCATGGCAGTTTCCGTTGTGAAGTCCGGCATTAACGTATGCGTAGCCGGACCAATGATTTTTTTCCCACACAGATGACTATAACAGTACCACCGTTCTAAATATACTGATCTAATACATCTTGACAGAGCCTGCACGCCTGCACCTGCACATCTATTTCTCCAGTCCACTACGCACTGGAAATATGAGGCTCTCTCGATAAAAATTCAACATGACTGTAACCTGGACAAAGTGGACACTACTGTGTGCATCACGTTCCCCAGATACCACGTCTCTCTGTTTATTTTCCGAGATCACGTCTAGGGCATTAAAATGTTAGATTCTAAAGAAAGGTTATGAAGCGTTGACGCCATCACTACTAACACCCTGGAAGTATTGGAACTAACGAGGATGCACACTAAGTGCAGGTGAAGAAGCACACGTCCAAGTAATAACTTCTCTGTCACGAACTAGACGTACAACAGCATCAGTTACTTAATGGTTCCGCGTACAATACACCACACGCTTTACAGAAAAGCTGACACGTGCTTGCTAAGCCTTCGAAGTCGGTAACCCAAGTTGCGTATGTTTCCTTACGTTGCTTAATTTACTGATTAAACGCGCTCGTAGTTGCAATTACGTGGGTTTGGTGACCGTTAGTCAGAAAACCACAGACTTTATAAAATCTCAAACAACTGGGTTCCCAGAGGGGTGTAGTCCTGGTCCACTTCGTACAATTTGGTATCAGAACATAGTAAGAGTGCACTATGCCGTTCACCGTCAATTATGTGACTTGAAGTGGCGAACAAGCTGCTCTCGTTTGCATTGTCGGAGGAAGAAAATTGCGAAATGGGGGGGGGGGGGGGGGGGGCGGTGACGCTACAGCTGCAGACAGTTCTTGTAGTAGCAATTTCCGCTGTTGTTATTGGAATTATCACTGCTGCTGTTAGCGATATGCTCGAATAAATGCGGCGGTAGTATCGCGCACACAAGGTATAAAAGGGCAGTGCACTGGCGGAGCTGTCATTTGAACTCAGGTGATTCATGTGAAAAGGTTTCCGGCATGATTATGGTCGCACTACGCGAATTAAGAGACTTTGAACGCGGAATGGTAGTCAGACCTAGACGCATGGGAATTCAATATTCCAAAGGTCCACACTGTCAAGAGCGTGTCGAGAGTAGCAAATATCAGGCATTACATTTAATCAAGGACAATGGAGTGGCCGATGGTCTTCACTTAACGACCGAGAGCAGTGGCGTTTGCATAGATTGTAAGTGCTAACATACATCAAGACTGCGTGAAATAACTGCAGAAATGAATCTGGGACGTACGACGAACGTATCTGCTGAGACAATGCGGCGAAATTTGGCGTTAATGGGCTGTGGCAGCAGACGACCGACGCGAGTGCCTTTGCTAACAGCACGACATCGCCTGCAGCGCCTCTCCTGGGCTCGTGACCATATGGTTCAAATGGTTCAAATGGTTCTGAGCACTATGGGACTCAACTGCTGAGGTCATAAGTCCCCTAGAACTTAGAACTACTTAAACCTAACTAACCTAAGGACAACACACACATCCATGCCCGAGGCAGGATTCGAACCTGCGATCGTAGCGGTCGCGCGGTTCCAGACTGTAGCGCCAGAACCGCTCGGCCACCAGCGGCCGGCCTCGTGACCATATCTCTTGGAGCTTAGACGACTGGTGAACCGTGGCCTGATCAGATGAGTCCCAATTTCATTTGGTAACAGCTGATGGTAGGGTTCGAGTGTGGCGCAGACTCCACAAGGCCATGGACCCAAGTTGTGAACAAGGCACTGTGCTAGCTGGTGATGGATCCATAATGGTATCGGCTGTGTTTACATGGAATACACTGGCTCCTCTGGTCCAACTGAACCGATAGTCGAATAGAAACAATTATGTTTGACTACTTGGAGACTATTTGCAGCCATTCATTGGCTTCATGTTCCCAAACAACGATGTCATGTCACTGGGGCACAATTGTTCGCATTTGGTTTGAAGAACATTCGGGACAATTTGAGCAAATGGTCTCTCCACCGAGATTGCCCGACGTGAGTACCATCGGAAACTTATGGGACGTAATGGAGAGGTCAATTCGACCATAAAATCCTGCACCAACACTTCCGCAAATACGAACGGCTGTAGAGACAGCACGGCTCAGTATTTCGACTGGGGAGTTCCAACGACTTGTTGAGTCCATGACACGTCGAGTTGCTGCACTACGACCAGCAAAGGGGGTCCGACACGATATTAGGAGGTGTCACATGACTTTTGGCACATCAGTCCAGTTGCACTGTCAAAGAGTCTTCATCATCACTTTTCTGTATTACTCTGCTTGTGCAGAAGACACTTTGTGATTGCTCGCTATAGGCGGTCGCGCGGAGACCGGTGCAACTAACTAGCGCTTCCTGTGGTCAGTGGCAATAGAGTTCACGAAGCAAAGTCAGTAGCGTAGAGAAAGCCGTTGAAAACATGTGCAAACAGTCGAAAGAGTGATCCGAATCGAAAAACGCAAACAGAGGCCAAATAAACACTCTAGTATCAATGGCGTATCGCAGGCGTCCCGATAGTCAGAACAGTCGGAGTAGTGCGGAGGCGCGGCATTTACAGGGACGGACCCGCATGACACGCCCACAGCTCTCGTGGCACCCTTTGTGGGTGCAAGCTGTGGCCGTGGTATCAAGCCCAAGTGTCTGTCTTTATCTGCATGTCGATTTTCGGGCTGCACAGGGCGTCCGAATCACTGTCGCACGCTGTGGCCGAGCGATTCTAGGCCCTTCAGTCCGGAACTGCGCTGCTGCTACGGTCGCAGGTTCGAATCCTGCCTCGGGCATGGATGTGTGTGATGTCCTTAGGTTAGTTAGGTTTGAGTAGTTCTAAGCTCTAGGGGACTGATGACCTCGGATGTTATGTCCTATAGTGCTTAGGGCCATCGGAACTATTTTGTACACGAAAATATTTTTCTATTCTGAAAACCACCCGATAAGATGTAAGTGAGAATTTCATGCCTAGGTATTTCTTACCAGCTACCAGCCTTGTGACGGTCTCGTAAACTGACCTACGGCCGGGAGAACGGTGTGCTGACCACATGCGCCTCCATGTCCACATCTAGTTGTAACACCTGTTTTTGACATATTTTGTATCTGTATCGATATTTCTGTGTCATTTTCTAGTGTTGGTTATACGTATAGTGTCGTATCTGTCATTGGAAAGTCTTTGATTACGTATACATGTTTTAGTTATGTGAAACATTTGAATGATGTTGTTTAAATTATGCTTGTGAATTTAAATAACTACTGAAATGATTGTTATATAATGTACTGTAAATGACTTGGTCCATAGTTGGGGAACATAGGGTTGAAGGTGAAAGATGTGGGGAAGCCTCGTAGCTACGGAAGTAGCCTGGCAGAGTGGAAAAGGTGTCGTTCGCGCGGAAGTAGCAACTCGTCCATTGTGACGGGTAAGGAGTCTGGGCTGAGTAGTGCTGTGGTTAACATCTCGCTAGCAGGAGCAGATCATTGTGGCTCATATTCCTGAAGTTTTGATGCCAGAAGAGCTTAAGAGCACTATTTATGGGCCTCGGATGCTGCACTTGGTGATACCATTATCACGCCATGGTTTTTGGCCCTGTAAAAATATAATTCCGATGCCAAGAAGATATGTAACAGCGCGAGGACAACAGTATTGCTATGACTGCATCGCCGCCGGGTTAATAGCCACTGCAGATTACACCACCAATACCAACAGCCATTCCACTAAATTGCTTATATTTGCCACTTTGTGAATGGACCAGGTATTTGTGAAATTTAGTTGATTTTAATAATAATTGCGGTGTTGCCAAAAACTCTATCTTACACCCATTATCATCCCAAATGACAAACTTGGACAGGAATCCTGTCCTAATGAATTTAATTCCGAGTGTCCTAGTTTATTCTGAGAAGGTTGTTGAACTTGAATTTAATGTTGTGTTGTCATTTGCACAGCCAATTATAATTTTGTGGAGGTCGAAAGACTGCTTATGAAAGCACATTTATTATTTAAAGAGTTATAGTTCCTTGTGCTTTCCTTAATCTATAATTCTAATCAAATGTGTGTGAAATCTTATGGGACTTAACTGCTAAGGTCATCTGTCCCTAAGCTTACACACTACTTAACCTACATTATCCTAAGGACAAACACACACACCCGTGCCCGAGGGAGGACTCGAACCTCCGCCGGGATCAGCCGCACAGTTCATGACAGCGCCTTAGACCGCTCGGCTTATCCCGTCACTTATAATTAATGATAAGAGCACTTACCATTTTTCATACATACTGTTGTAGTTTTGTTAATGAGCATGGTTCTTCAAACCATGAAAGTTTAAGGGCCCTCATATACTAGGCTAGTTAATGAAGCAATGCAAATGCTCGTTCATAGCCATTGTAGTTAGATTTTCGTTCTGTTTGGTTTGCTTCAAACCGAGTTTAAGAAAGAACTATTTACTGTGCTATCTATTGTAATGCAAGTTGGTTAATGCACAGGCATAGTGACCGTTAAAAAGCAATGAAGCAACAGAGTATGATCATTAGCAGACCTACTGATTTAAATTCAGAATCATTTCAGGCCTTTACCTCTTCAGTATTGCTACTAGCTTCACGTATGCCGGAAATTAGTTTTATAAACCGTTGCACCTAGTTCATTTAAGATACGTGTTGTTGCGAGGCGTATGCTGCTGTTTACTACATCATTGGCCATTTGTTTATACGACTTACTAGTTAGAAGCACATTTATCTGCAAGGTTAGGTTACTATGTTGTAGTGTGAACAGGTGGGCCTATAAGGAAAGAGTTTACTGTCTGTGTCAAGGGAGGTTATGTTAGTCTTAGCACTGCCTTCTGCATTATCATTTTGCTTGGCACAAGGATGCCTAATTAGGCTGGCGACCGATTTTAATGTAATGTTACAACTAGCTTTCGTGCTGATAGAACGTTTGCTCCTGACCTACCTGTTTACTGTTAGTTATACTCTGCTGGAGTGTCTCGGAAACGAATGCCAGTAGATTGTTTTGTTTCCATTAGGCTATCTCACGGTCAACTTTTCAAAAATTCCTCGCAGAGTTATAACGTTAGCATCGATAGCCGTTAAAGGTGGTCGGTGGTACCGTTACACAGTGAAGCATGTGGCTGAGGATGATGCGGCGGTCGGTCGGTACCGTTGGGCCTTCATGGCCTGTTCGGACGGGGTGTAGTTAGCGTTATGTATCCACTCCAATATCTAAACAGACAGGAAAAGCAATGAAATATGTCTGCAGTGTACAAAAACTTAATTTATTATACTCCATTAGGGAGTCATGTTAGGTCCAAATATTGCTGAAATCCCCCCCAAGTGTTCCGATATTACACTTCAGATGTCATCGCTGCTTATGTCCACCCCCACCCACAGAAGTTAAATGTCGTCAGAACTGTCACCAATCGGCCCAGGGCACCAAAAACCGTTGGTTCGATGGTAATATCGTTCGTTTTCATTCCTTTTAAACCGTAAGCCTACAATAAGGTTTCTGGAAGTATCTTTCCCTAATAGTTTATTTCACAGATAGTAGGACATATTTCCAAGATAATGTTGCAGTGTTCTGCAACATGTCTAGAGTTCTGAGATGATTCCTGAATGACATCTTCAAACCACAAAAAGTTGCTACGTTAATATATTTTTCTTTAATTTACGACTGGTTTCAATTACAGATAATCATCAGATCAGTCTACACAATGAAAGATATGGAAGACATCACGCATATATGTAATATTACCGTGTTTACGTGTACATGTCTTGCGGAGATTCATACTACCGAAAACTACTACATCACAATTTTTTATTTTCAAATAGTTTAAATCACAAATCATCATCAGATTGATCGACGCAATGAAAGCTACGAAAGATATGACATATACACTATGTGTGTATATAGGCAATGCGTAATTTGATTTCTGGAACACCTTGAAATTAGAAAATTACCAGCCAGATAACCACAACATACGCAAAATGAAGAAGGTACGACTTCAAGAATCGCAACAAGCTGTAAAATGCTCTTAGCTTTGATCAGTAGAATCAGAAGATACCGCGAATTATGGTAGTGCCGCAGTCAACATATACAGTCGGGATACTCATTGCGAAGAGAATTGTTACTCTCTGACAGTTGGAACGACACTAGCGTCCCTAGCGGTGAAAAAGCAGGCGTAAGATTTATGTTTGTTTTTCATTGTTTTTCTTCTTAATTAACGAAATATTTATTCCTTTTTGGAGTTCAAAGTATTAGTAAGTTGCCGAGAGACACAAATGATCGTGAAGTAAATCTCTCTGATTCAGTGCCACAGCCTACAACTTATTCGTGAAGAAATACTTTCTAATATGTGTATAACTACAGTTTATATCACTGAAATCAAGAGAATATGAACTGGTATTTCATGCATGAGAAGCATATATTTCTGTTGTTATCTTTTGTTATTATGATAGGCACTTCACTTGAGACGTACCAGTTTTGTACGGAGTCTAATGATTTGCACATTCTTATACTTCACTCGACTTCCAGTGCACGACTATTTTTGTAAATGTGACTACTTTTGCTTCAAAATTGAATGTAGTAAAGGTCATTGTCGTCTGTGACTCAGATGCAGCAACAATAGTGGAATTACTTTCTTACGTGTTTGGAAACAGTTTTATTGCTCTTGACGTTTTAGTATCTCGTCTGCGTGGTTTTCCCTTCAGCTAAAGTCGTAGTGGATTATCTGGTTCATGCGTTCCATTGAAGTTTCCTATCACCCGTATTCACTGATTTGGGTCGAAGTGCAGAGAGCAAAACTTCACGTTGTTCAGTAGGGATAAACGTTTCTCTGCAAAAGGTCAGGTCTTCTGCTGTTTAAAAAGCATTTTCTAAATTTTAAAAGAATGTATTTTTCCTTTTTTGTTATTTCGTCCCCCTCGTCCAATATGGGCGGGGGCAGGCTGTCAGCCATACAATATTCAACTCTTCAGGCAAATGATTAAAAAAATTGGAATTAGAAACAAGATACGGGGCAGTTTTTGTACGTCAAATTAAAAATCAGAGTCTGACAGCTAACAAAAGGAAAACATATAAATTATAAAACACATCACAGGGAGGTGCAATTCTTATAAAAAATAACCTGAAACATTGCACTTAACAGCTGAAGCACCTGTGCTTCTGCACAGGGTGAGAAGTGTTGTCGGAGGAGAGATTATGCTCCATAGAGTTGAGAGGTGTGGCTGAAAAGATTAGGCTCTGTTAGGCAGGAAATTTATTGAGGTGATATGTAGGAGTTCAAGTAGATAGTGGGAAATACAATGAGGAAGGCAGAGGGTGAGGACTAGTGTGGTGTGTGGATAGGGTAGTGGTTACAAGAGGAAAGGGATGGAGATGGAAGAAGAGGGAAAAGAGGAGCCCTGATGTGGAGTGGGATAGGTGGGGAAGAGTTAAATTTGGTAGGAAGACGAAATATCGGGGCGAATCTCGTTCTCTGCGAGAGGGAGTTGGTTGAAGTTGCGTTGAGAAAGCTTATGGAGTGTTTGTAGGTGTAGAGACGCAGGGATGTGTTTGTGAAAGAGCGTCAGCATACAAGCGTTGATGATCAGAGGGGAGACAACGGTGTTACTAGAAACTAGTCTGCTGACAGTAAAGGAGATACAGAGATGTTCGATGTGGATGAGAAGGGGTGAGAATTTGAAGAGGCTTAAAAGAAAACCAAATTCTTCAATGAATATCTCTTGATTACAAGAGACCCGTAAACCAGCTACTCCGTAAATGTAGTGTTTCATACCTCCCAGGGTGGTTGGTAAAGTAAGACAAATGTGGTGTCATCTTTTAGTTATTGTCGATTTATATGGCACTACATGCGCTACGCATTGATAAAACTGTGTTAAAAACCAATATAAACGATGCAATTCGCACTCATCTGATATCGAAAGTGTAGCTCGCTGGCCACTTGGAGCGCTGCTGTAGCAGAGTACGGCAAGAATGGTGAGGAGTGTCGTAGCACGAGGAAGGCGCACGTGGCCAGTGAGAGAGGGACCCGGCGTCGCATGTGGTGGCGACTTGGCTTCCTGGTGCGCCGGCACTTGGCACGCGCCGTGTGGGCGACACCTGGGAGAAAGCGGCCGCGGGCCGCGGTTTTGCGGGCCGCGGGTGAAAACCCGACACGCGCCCGCTGCCGCCGCAGCCCAAATCTCTGGCTGGTCCCCGCACGTGCTGCCCGGCCGGCCGATGCGATGTGATTCGATTCGATTCGAAAGTGCCGTGCCCGGCACCAGCTGCGGGGGAGGGGCACCGGAAGACAGTTGCTAGCGGAAAGCCACGGACAGGTATGAAAGAGAGCACCTGATACGACGGCGTCGCTGAAGGAAAGTGGAAATCTGAAGCTCGCAACGGAGTGTCAAACGTATTCCGATTGCAATGCAAGCAGATTCCTGTGGCCGAAATCAGAGGAACCATGTTAGCTCTTCGTTCAACACGCAATGGTTGTCTTCTGGAAGAGGTTATTATCACTTCACTTTAAGGGCGCACATTCCTATATATATATATATATATATATATATATATATATATATATATATATATATATATATATATATATGGGGTCAACAGAAGCGTCCGATCCCACCCACGCGTCGTCGGCTTTGACCCGTGACGTAAGGGTGTTGTCGTGTGTGACGTCATGACGGCGCGGAGTTTGGTTTAAGTGTGGCTGTCTCCAGTTCTGTTTTATCTTATTTTATTTACTTTTCTGATCTGTTCGTTCTATCTCGTGAGATTTTTTTTTAAATTTAAAAACACTTATTACTTATTTTAATTATCTGTTTCCTCCAATTTCTGTTTTAGTTTATTATATTTATCTTTCTGATCTGTTCATTCTATCCCGTGAGATTTTTTTTTTTAAAGATAAAAAACACTAATCAGCTACTGAAGCATCTTTATCTTCTATGGGTTGCAGGGGTTACGACCCCTGGGGAGGTGGGTGGGTATTCATGCATGGCTGTCTTCACTTACACGTTGTAGCTACGCAAGGCGTTTAAATTTGTTTATATTTAGTTTACCCCCACCCAAAACACCCCATTTCCCGCGCTTGTCCCGTTAGTGTCATTAGGCTTCTTGTGGAAAGTGTGTGTGTTTGTTTTTGTTTCCGCCATATTTGTGACGTCATGGGTCAAAGCAGACGGGCGGGATCGGACGCTTCCGTATTTCCATATATATATATGTGTGTGTGCGTGCGTGCGTGCGTACTTGCATGTATTTTACTCTTACAATAGTGACGTCGAAAAGGAAGGAACACATGGTAAGATACGCGAAGACTCATAAAACAGCCTTGTGTGAGTCAAGTAGGGCATGAATACGGCAATCGAGGATAAATTCACTCGAAAACGATTACTAACGCCTCTCTGACAACCTGAAGAGAGTATTACACACTATTATCAAAAATGGCTCTGAGCACTATGGGACCCAACTGCTGAGGTCATTAGTCCCCCAGAACTTAGAACTAGTTAAACCTAACTAACCTAAGGACATCACAAACATCCATGCCCGAAGCAGGATTCGAACCTGCGACCGTAGCGGTCTTGCGGTTCCAGACAGCAGCGCCTTTAACCGCACGGCCACTTCGGCCGGCACACTATTATCAGTCATCAATATTCCCTCTAATATTCAAGTTACCTGAACTACTGTATTCTCCAATATCAATGTACAAGACAGCGTTTCTTGTTTAATCCTTTAAGTGACGTTGGCAAATGCCCACCAGTGCTGAGTAGGTCCGCCTCCGCAGCTCAGCTGTCAGGGTAAAAATGGTTCAAATGGCTCTGAGCACTATTGGACTTAACATCTGAGGTCATCAGTCCCCTAGAACTTAGAACTACTGAAACCTAAGTAACCTAAGGACAGCACACACATCCATGCCCGAGACAGGATTCGAACCTGCGACCGTAGTGGTTCCAGACTGAAGCGCCTAGAGCCGCTCGGTCACCAGAGGCCGGCGCTGTCAGGGTAGTTGGATGTTACGTGAGGGGCTCACGTTCGATTCCCCTCCCGAGTCAGGGACTTTCTCCGCTGGGGGAACTGGGTAATGTGGTGTCGTCACCATTTCATCATCATCGACACGCAAATCACCGAAGTGGCGTTCCTACGTTCAAACAAGCCAGTGCTTAAATGTAAGTTCCGTGATATTTTTTTCCAACATTATTTCATATGTATCAGTTTGAAAGTAAATGTGATGCATTAGCGTTTAATGAATTTCCAGTATTATTTGACTGTTTACAGATTTTTATTACTACAACAATTATTGCAATCATCGTCAAGTAAATCACTAAGCAAAACAGTGGTGGTAAATAAGAAGATCTGAAAGGGGACTCCTGGCTAAAATATGCCATTGCTGTTTATTACTTTATTTACTAAAAACAGTCGATTGTAGTGGTATAAATAGTTTCGAGACGGCATCCTTGTCTCAACAGGGAATTTGCTATGCCAGTGAGAAATAAATACAGTATATAGACATGAATGGCCTTTGAATGCTCATCCACAAAGCTGGTGGTGTCTTCAGCTAGCATTCGTTGTATTTAACAAGCCTTACCTCAAAAGAAATCGGATGTATTGCTTTTCAGCACGCCCTTGTATATTTTTGAGTTACCATTCCTTTTGTGATTTTTACTAGGTTAGAGGACACCACGTAGTCGGTGTTCGGTGTTGTTGACTTGACTAAATTTGAGAACAAGACGGAGCACCGATACACAGTGGAATCCAAACAGAGAACTTATTTATAAGAACAGTGCCAGAAGATGCTACGCCTCTGGCAGTTATAAGAGTGGCTTGTACACTGTAAGGCGAGCACCCTGTCCATTGAGATGTTGGGCTCCTTAGCGGCCTGCGTATGACGTGACGTGACGTGGCGTGACGTGATGCGTGTGATGTAACGCACGTAGCGGGTACGTCGTTGAAAGGGACGAGAGCCTCACGCAATGCGGCGTGCGTGTCGCAGGTCAGGCAGGGGCAGCGCCGCCGTGCCTGTGCGTGAGCCAGCGGGAGTGCGTATCTGGGCGCCAACTTGACCTCGGGGTTCTGTTTCCCCGTCTCTTTGCACAGCAGTGTAAGGTCGTGCAATGGCCCCGGGGCTAAAGAGTTGGGAGGAAAGCATTTAACGGAACAGGTGGAAGTGACCTTTATTTTAGGCCACAGAGACGGTTTGTGACCAGGGTGTTAAGTTATTCTGTCTTTTAAGCAAGAGCGTGTTCGGCATTACAAACAGATGATAAAAGATATCACCTCAGTTCTTTCACAGACCAATAGAGGAAACATTTGTCCTTCACGCAATGTCCATAAAGCATTAGTTTACTTTGAATTCTTGACTGAGATACACCAGAAGAGACGTGAGTATAGCTTGCGCCTTTGTTTAGAAGCTGTGTTTCTCTGTAGCCATCCCAAAGGTCCGAAAATAAGTCACGCCACTGCGAATAAATACCGGGTGATCAAAAAGTCAGTATAAATTTGAAAACTGAATAAATCACGGAATAATGTAGATAGAGAGGTACAAATTGACACACATGCTTGGAATGACATGGGATTTTACTAGAACCAAAAAACATACAAAAGTTCAAAAATGTCTGACAGATGGCGCTTCATCTGATCAGAATAGCAATAATTAGCATAACAAAGTAAGACAAAGCAAAGATGATGTTCTTTACAGGAAATGCTCAATATGTCCACCACAATTCCTCAACAATAGCTGTACTCGAGGAATAATGTTGTGAACAACACTGTAAAGCATGTCCGGAGTTATGGTGAGGGATTGGCGTCGGATGTTGTCTTTCAGCATCCCTAGAGATGTCGGTCGATCACGATACACTTGCGACTTCAGGTAACCCCAAAGCCAATAGTCGCACGGACTGAGGTCTGGGGACCTGGGAGGCCAAGCATGACGAAAGTGGCGGCTGAGCACACGATCATCACCAAACGACGCACGCAAGAGGTCTTTCACGCGTCTGGCAGTATGGCGTGGAGCGCCAGCCTGCATAAACATTGTACGTTCCAGCAGGTGTTTATCAGCCAGGCTAGGGATGATGCGATTCTGTAACATATCGGCGTACCTCTCACCCGTCACGGTAGCAGTTACTGACGTTTTGCTGTCCAGGGACATCTGTCGGACATTTTGTGAACTTTGTTTTTGGTTCTAATAAAATCCCATTTCATTCGAAGCATGTGTGTCAATTTTTACCTCTCTATGTACATTATTCCGTGGTTTATTAAGTTTTCAAATTTATACTGACTTTTTGATCACCCGGTACGTGGGGAAATTAAAGTCATTTCTGCAAAAGTGGGTAACACGCTACAAATTGACGAAAGAGTTCGCGGGTGAACAGCCGGTTGATATTCTCAACGAGCGCTAATTTTTAATATTTCGGCAACCGACCACGTTGCCATCATCAGGTGCGCTGACGAACTTTTATCTCCTTCGCCCCCCCTCCCCCCCACCAGGTGTTCCGAACGCGGTCCGCGCCAAGGGGCGCGTGCCGGCGGCGTCTTCTTACTATCTCTGCCTGTTATTGAGTCAGTTCGTGGAGGATGTCTTCTTTCTACTTGTAATCAGATTCAAAGCGTGTTCCCGGGCCTTATTAAGGATGCAGCCGCTATCTCGTTTCTTCAGCGGTTACCGTACTCGAATCTCGATAAACTCTTTAATGATACAGTCCCAGTATTTGGACGTCTGTGTCAGAATCTTGGTCTGATCGTAATTCACTCTGTGTAATTCCGCGAGGCAATGTTCAGCAACCGCCGAATTGTTAGGCTGCTGCAGTCTGGCATGCCGTTGATGTTCTTGACAACGATCTTCGAGTCTACGCACCGTTTGACCGATATAAGTCATGCCACATTCGCAAGGAATCTGGCAGACTCCGGATTTCCGTTGTCCTAGATCGTCCTTGACATTGCCAAGCAATGCCTGTGTCTTAATTGGTGGGCAGAAGACAGTCTTCACTTGATGTTTTTGAAGAATTCGACCTATCTTTCCCGAACAGCGCCACTGAACGGAATAAATGTTATGCCCCTATCCTGCTGAGGTTCCTCTTCTGTTTCCTCCGGTTGTACAGTCGGTGTGGGACGTAGAGCCCTCCGAATTCTTCTCTGTGTAGCCGTTTTTCTGGAAAACCTACCTCAAATGTTTAAGTTCTTGGTTAAGGCTCTCATTGCCAGACAGGTTACTGGTCTTATGAATCAATGTTTTGAGGACGCCGTTCTTCTGCGCTGGGTGGTGGCAGCTGTTTGCATGTTAAGTAAAGGTTGGTGTGCGTCCTCTTACGGTACACGCTGTGGCCCAATGTGCCGTCTGCTCCTCTTTTAACGAGGACATCCAGAAAGGGGAGCAGTCCATCCACTTCGGCTTCCATGGTAAACTTGATGTTCTGGTGTATGGAATTGAGATGTATGAGGAAACCATTCACCTTGTCTCTACCATGTGACCGTGTGACAAAGGTGTCATCAACATAGTGGAAGTAACAAGTAGATTTTCACTGCGCTGAATCCAGGGCTTCCTCCTCGAAATGTTCCATGAACAAGTAGACTAGTGAAAGTGCACTTCCCATGGCTACTCCTTCCATCTGCTCGTAGTATCCACCGTCGAAGAGAGAGTATGTCGACGTCAGGACGTCGCTAAAAAGGCTGGTCGTCTCTATGTCAAATTTCTGACCATTAAGTTTCAAGGATTCCTGCAAATGCACCTTTGTGAAGATAGAGATAGTATAGGAACACACAAGAATGTCCGAATCACGAGGTCTGAAGTTGTTAAGATGCCCGACAAAATCCACTGTTTTGCGAATATGATGTGGACATTTTCCGACGTAAGGGCTAAGCACAACCTTCAGGTATTTTGCAAGTGAGTACGTCGGAGCACCAGTGTTCCTGACAATCGAGCGTAAAGGCACACCCTCTTTGTGTACCTTCGGTAGTCCATACGGTCTCGGTGGAACACATGCTCTCTGTCGTAGCTTCTTCACAACATCGTCTGGCAAGCGGGATTCACTGAGAAGAGCCATGGTGTTCCTTTCCACTCTCTTGGTAGGATCAGTGTTGATCTTCCGATATCTGCTGTCTTCCAGCAAAACCTGCATTTTTCTCAATGTAATCTTGATAAGATCACAGTTGCGTTGCCTTTGTTGGCTGGTAAGACCACGATATCTCGATCTTCTCGTAGCTCCCGTATAGCAGCCATCTCCCTGCCGGAGATGATCGGTTTCACAGGTTTAGTTTGCTTGAGAGCACAACAGGTTTCGCGACGTACTTCTTCAGTTGCTTCATGTGGAAATCGAGCAGCTGCCTGTTGCACTACACTAATGATATTCGTGATAGGTGCGGATTCAGGAGTTGGTGCAAAGCTGAGTCGTCTCTTACGAACTGAGAGCACGGTCTCATCCAGTTTCCTGGTTGGCCAGCTGTAGATGTAGTTTGAGACGTTCTCTGTTAGATTAGTATAGGCACCAGCGAATAAAACGCATTCTTTCAGGAACCATGGCTAGGCTGGCACGTTTCTTGATTCTTCTGGTTGCCACTGAATTAATGTGATGCGTCACCTTGGCGAATTTCGGCCCAACACGCTCCTTATGGCATCTCATAAGAAATATAAATGCACTCAGTGAACGGTTTCTCCTGAGGCGCAGCTTCTTAAGTCTTTACATTCTGTGATACATCTCCTCCCCGTGAAGGTATGTGATGCAATTCTTCAGTTTCACATTTCTCCCGGCGTACTTCATGAGGAAGGAGTTCACGGTTGAACAGCCAGGTGTTAGAGTGTGGCTACTGTTCATCCGTGAAGTCTTTCCTCATGAAGTACGCCGGGAGAAACTGAAGAATCACAAAGCTATAAATTGGTTAAAAACGTAGATGACTTTGAAGAACGTATTTTAATCCGTAAGTGTTTCCAAAAGTGGAAAAAATTAACCTTTTTCTCGGGCTGACGTACCTTTTGAGATCTGAAAATAATTTGAAAGAATGTGTTTGCTGTCTGAATGATTCATGTTAGAGCAGAAGTGTTTCTGATTGAACTGTTCGTTGAGTTAATGGCACTAGATCATTTATTTCATTATTTTGGTGCTAAGACCCGTAGTTACTCAGTTCCAAAAACCTAACAAAATATGTTTCATTTTACTTAATTTATGAAGGAACGAAACATAAATAAGATATGAGATTCACTTAAACATTGCTTCAAACGCAAGAAAAACTCACTTGGAAACAGCTATCAACGTAAATTCGGCTCATTTGGAAGCCTCTTGGACACGAATGTGCGGAAAACTTGGTTTCAAGTGTGCATCGCAGATACCAAGAAATTATCGACGCTGCGGGTGACTGGACGTATGACTAATTGTAACTGCATTTTTATTTTGTTCATATATGATGTATGTTAATGTTATGGTTTGTTGTCAAACTAATTTTTCTATCGATTAATTCGACTACGGTCGTATATAACATATTTATGAGAGAAACTATGGGTTTTTACTGCTGAAGTTTTAATCAGAATACTATACAGATTTTCTCAGTGCGTGTGCTCTAGAACACAAGGTAAGATTTTCTACAACTAAGTGCCTGAAGAGCCATATTGAAATGGCACGATTTCTTAGGCACTGAGGTAGACTGAATACCAGAGTGATATTTACGGATACAATTAACGTGGGGCAGAGTCCGTTCTCTTTACATACAGTATTGCTACATGCTCACGTTTAAGAGACTTGTATTTCATTCACCAAAAGGTTCTCGTATGTTATATGTTTTATGCCTTGAGAGGGAAGAACGGAAGGCCTCTCCAGTTTGTCTGACGAACCGGTTTCAGGCTCTGTCTCCGGCTGATACTGATCTTCGGCCGGACATGGCTGCTTGTCCTGTTCCAGAGGTTGCCCCTCAGTCTGCAAGATCCGGGCGGTCGCAGAGGGTGGGCTTACTGGTAGTTGGGAGCTCCAACGTCAGGCGCGTAATGGGGTCCCTTAGGGATATGGCAGCAAGAGAGGGGAAGAAAACCAATGTGTACTCCGTGTGCATAGCGGGGGAGTCATTCCAGATGCGGAAATGGTCCTTCTGGATGCCATGAAGGGTACAGGGCGCAGCTATTTCTTCATCTTGATAATACATTTTAAGATAACGTTACATGACCAGTTCTCAAGAAGCAAGAGTTATAGATTTATGACTGATTTGACGATTTGGTGTGTATATCCTGCTGATTATCTGTAAAGGTCGCTCATACGATCCAGTATTGATTTCAGTAATGAGAAAGTACGTCATTGAACAATAATGCATCGTTTCAGGTTCCAAATAACATCCGTTGTGAGAAGTTTTATACTTTAGGGCAGTCAGACTGCATAATAACATTATTTTCTTTGGTTTTATTCAGTTTACAAAGAGACCGTAAACAAATGCAGGGATCTCCAAGATTAGCATTTCGTCGACACTGAGATCTTTTGAGACGTTCAGCTGGAGAAGGATGGAGGAGAGTCGAGACCGTCGCCTATTAGAAGGGACCAGCTCAAGTGATTCAGGCTCGTTGTTTCATATTACCGATTGACCAGGCATGTGGAATAACATGATGTAAATCACGAGCCAGCCATGACAAATCTTTTCTACCTTGTATGCTATGTGCACTGACAGAAAAAAAACTAACACCAACGAGTTGTGCGATATTAACGAAAGTTGGTAGGCGTGTCTATTCAAATTTCTAGCCATTCGCATAAGAGTTGCTTTAAGAGTGCCACTATGAGGATGCAAATCACGTTTGCTTTAAATACATACTGTAACGGTAGTGAGCGTTACTTACCTTTTAGATTGGATTTGGTGAGGTCAAGAATGTCTTTTAGGCGACAAAGACGCCGTTATCAACACATTACTGAGTTTGAACCAGGTCGTGTAATGGCGCTACGAGAAGCTGCATGTTCCTTCTGCGATACTGCAGAAGGACTTGGCGAGAATGTAGCCAACATAAATGACTGCTAGCAGCGGAGGACACGAGAATGTTCGGTTGCAGTTGATACCACTGTGTAGCAAGGAATTGTTACAAATTGGTTACTTCAAGGACAACTGCGAGCCAGACGCCCAGTAGCGTGCATTCTATCGACGCCAACCACCACCATTTGCCACTTCTGTGGTGCCAAGCGAGCGCTCATTGGGGGGGGGGGGGGGCAGGGTGGAGGTCTGTTGTGTTTTCTGACGAAAGCTGGTTCTGCCTCTGTGCCAGTGACTGCCGCGTGTTGTTTAGAAGGAGGCCAGTTGAGGCCCTGCAATCAACCTGTTTGTGTCCTAGACACACTGGACCTACACCTGGAGTTACGGTCTGAGGTGCGATTTCTTATGACAGCAGGAGTACTTTCGTGGTTATCTCACGCACGCTGACAGTAAAACTGTACGTGAGTCTGGTGATTCGACCTTCTGTGGTGCCATTCATGAACAGCATTCCCGGGGGTGTTTTCCAACAGGATAGCGCTCGCCCACATACCTCGGTTGTAACCCAACATGCTCTACAGAGTGTCGACATGTTGCCTGTGGCTGCTCGATCACCAAATCTGTCTCCAATCGAGCACATATAAGAAACCATATTTTATTCAAATGGTTCAAATGGCTCTGAGTACTGTGGGACTCAACTGCTGAGGTCATCAGTCCCCTAGAACTTAGAACTAGTTAAACCTAACTAACCTAAGGACATCACAAATATCCATGCCCGAGGAAGGATTCGAACCTGCGACCGTTGCGGTCTTGTGGTTCCAGACTGCAGCGCCTTTAACCGCACGGCCACTTCGGCCGGCATATTTTATTCTCTTCTTGTATAAATTGTTTATCGTCCATGTATTACTTCTATATTTGGATACACTCCAGGCAAATGCCTACGGAAAAGACTTGCTAACAGTGAAATTTACACGGTGTGATCAAAAGTATCCGGACACACCCAGAAACATATATTTTTCATAGTAGGTGCATTGTGCTGCCACCTACTGTTAGGTACTCCACATCAGCGACCTCAGTAGTCATTAGACATCGTAAGAGAGCAGAATGGGGCGCTCCGCGGAACTCACGGACTTCGAACGAGGTCAGGTGATTGGGTGTCACTTGTGTTACACATCTGTAAGCGAGATTTACACACTGCTAAACATCCCTAGGTCCACTGTTTCCGATGTGACAGTGATCTGGAAACGCGAAAGGATACGTACAGTACAAAAGCGTACAGGCCGACCGCGTCTGTTGATTGACAGAGACCGCCGACCGTTGAAGAGGGTCGTAATGTGTAATAGGCAGACATATATCCAGAACCTCACACAGGAATTCCAAACTGCATCGAGATCCACTGCAAGTACTATGACAGTCAGGCGGGAGGTGAGAAAACTTGGAATTCATGATCGAGCGGCTGCTCTTAAGCCACACATGACGCCGGTAAATAGCAAACGCCGCCTCGCTGGTGTAAGGAGCGTAAACATTCGACGATTCAACAGTGGAAAAACATTGTGTGGAGTGAAGTATCAAGGTAAACAATGTATCGATCCTATGGCAGGGTGTGGGTATGGCGAACTCCCGGTGAACGTCATCTTCCAGCGCGTGTAGTGCCAACAGTAAAATTCGGAGGCGGTGGTGCTATGGTGTGATCGTGTCTTTCATGGAGGGGGCTCGCACTCCTTGTTGTTTTGCGTGGCACTATCCCAGCACAGGCCTACACTGATGTTTTAAGCACCTTCTTGGTTCCCACTGTTGAAGAGCAATTCGGGGATGGCGATCGCACCTTTCAACACGATCGAGCACCTGTTCATAATGCACGGCCTGTGGCGGTGTGGTTACACGACAATAACGTCCCTGTAATCGACTGGCCTGCACAGAGTCCTGACCTGAATCCTATAGAACATCTCTGGGATGTTTTGGAACACTGGCTTCGTGCCAGGCCTCACCGACCGACATCGATACCTCTCCTCAGTGCAGCACTCCGTGAAGAATAGGCTGCCATTCCCCAAGAAACCTTCCAGGACCTGATTGAACGTGTACCTGCGAGAGTGGAAGCTGTCATCAAGGCTAAGGGTTGGTCAACACCATATTGAATTCCAGCATTACCGATGGAGGGCGCCACGAACTTGTAAGTCATTTTCAGCCAGATGTCCGGATACTTTTGATCATATAGTGTATATTCGATGTCAAAAAATGTTTCATCTTCAGAAACATTTTTCTTGAAATTGCCAGTCTACATTATATATCCTCTCTACTTTGGCCACTGTCTGTTATTTTTCTGCCCAGATAGGAAAATTCAGGTACTACTTTAAGTCTTTCGTGGTTAAAAATTATTTTGCATAAATTTGATAAATAAAAGGTCAAAAACTGTCTTCCTTTGCCATAAGTAACGCTTCCACTACCAAAAAATATTAAGCTGGCTGATTTTGAAAATCGGTGAAGTGGGACAGATGTGTCTCACGAACCTAACTAGATCCATGTTTTCATGTGAAACTAGGAGTTTCAGAGCGAAATTTTTAATTTTAGAATGATTTTATTTGGATGGCAACTATAGAAAAAAATAAAACAAATCAGCACCAAAATTACATTTATTCTCTGACAATGTCAAGCGTGAAATATCGAACACAAGTTTTCAACATGACATTTAAAGATGGTTGTGATATACCACACACATATGTTTTCTACATTCCATGAAGTTTTCTGGGGCACATACGTCATACTAAATACAAATTAGGTGCAAGCCAGGAGAATCACTGAGGTGTGTAGTAATGTTTCAAAACAATGACCATGATGTGTAATAAAATACAATTACATCAGATATTCTTGGAATTGAGAAGATAATGATTTGGTTTGGTTTCCGTGAAATATATGCACCGTGCCACCCGTAAACACACGCCGCCTCATTTCATCGCACATAGCACATATGCATCTCGTGTCTATAGTACTTTCCCGAAAGCAAGTCGCTACATCGTAACACTAGACAGAAATGAGATATAGACGTTCTAATGCTCAAAACTGCGTGTTACTATAATGGGACACTTGTATCTCATCAACCGCAAAAGGGTTAAGTGTCTCGTTTCCTAATCTAATTCCCTCGATATCACCTGATTTAATTCGACTACATTCCATTATCGCCGCGCCAGGTAGCCGTTGGTCTGAGGCGTCTTGCCAAGGCTCGCGGTGCTTCCCCCGTCGGGGGTTCGAGTCCTCCCTCGGGCACGGGTGTGTGTGTGTGTGTGTGTGTGTGTGTTGTCCTTAGTGCAATTTAGTTTAAATTCGTTTAAGTTAAATTAAGTAGTCTGTAAGCTTAGGGACCGATGACCTCAGCAGTCCGATGACCTCAGCAGCTTGGTCCTTGTTTTGTTTTTGTTGGTGTTTATCTTATGTCCTCCTTTCAAGATACTGCCCATTCCATTCAACTGTTCTTGCAAGTCCTTTGCTCTCCCTGACAGAAATACAGTGGCATCGACAAACCTGAAGGTTTTGATTTTTTCTCCCTGAATTTTAATTCCTACTAAACATTTTCCTTGATTTTATTTACTACTTGCTCAGTGTACAGGCTGAATACTATTGGGGATGGGCTACAACCCTGTCTCACTCCATTGTCAACCATTGCTTCCCCCTCGTGCCCCTCGACTCTTATAACTGCCATCTGCTTTCTGTACAAATTGCATATAGCATTTCGCTCCCTAGACTTTGCTCCTGCTACCTTCAGAATTTTGAAGAGAATATTCCAGTCAACTTTCTGAAAGGCTTACTCTAATCTCCGATCTCTCTTCTAAGAGAAGCCGCAGGGTAACTATTGCCTTGTGGGTTCCTACACTTCTCCGGCATTCACACTGATCTTCCCCGAATTCGGCTCCTATTTTTTCCATTCTTCTGTAAAAAATTCATATTAGTTTTCTGCATCCATGATTTATTAAACTGATAGTTGGGTAATTTTCACACTTGTCAGCACCTGCTTTCTTTGGAATTGGAATTACTAAATTCTGTTTGAAGTCCGAGGGTATTTCGCCTGTTTCATACTTTTACCACACCAGATGGAATAGTTTTGTCATCAGTGGCTCTCCCAAAGCTGTCAGTAGAACTGACGGAATGTCGTCCAATCTAGGGGCCTCGTTTCGACTTAGGTGTTACAGTACTCTGTCAGATTTTTCTTACAGTAACATCTCCAATCTCATCTTCATCTACGTCCTCTTCTCTTTCTATAATATTGCCTCAAGTTGATATCCCCTGAATGGACCCTCTCTATATTTCTTTCGCTTTTAAGCTTCTTTCCTTACAAGGGAACCTCCCCATCGCACCCCCCTCAGATTTAGTTATAATTTGGCACAGTCGATAGGCCTTGAAAAACTGAACACAGATCAATCGAGAAAACAGGAAGATGTTGTGTGGAACTATGAAAAAATAAGGAAAATATACAAACTGAGCAGTCCATGGGCAACATATGCAACATCAAGGACAGTGTGAGCCAAGCACCGCCGTGGTTCCGTGGTTAGCGTGAACAGCTACGGACCTGGAGGGCCTTGATTCAAGTCTTCCGTCCAGCAAAAAGTTTTAATTTTTATTTTCAGACAGTTATCAGAGTTCAGGCACTCACACATAATCAATTTCGCTCTCCAAAATTCCAGGACGTGTTTAGATTTGCTTGGACATATTCAGGATTTGACGGTCTACACAGGGAAAAATTTGAAAACGTTAAAAGCATATGTTTTGACAGAGCACAGAGAAAACTGTGCGACTGTGAAACTGTTGCATTCATTTGTTGCAGTTTATGTGACACACTCTTATGTTTTCATCACTTTTATGGGAGTGATTATCACATCCACAAGAAAACCTAAATCGGGCAAGGTAGGAGAATCTTTTTACCCATTCGCCAAGTGTGCAAGTTAGGTGGGTCGACAACATATTCCTGTCATGTGATGCACATGCCGTCGCCAGTGTTGTATAGAATATATCAGACGTGTTTTCCTGGATCAAATGTTTTCGGATCCCAATGGAGAGGTACGTCCTTTCGTCTACTAATCGCACGGTTTTGCGGTGCCGTCGCAAAACACAGGCCCTAAACTTATTACAGTGAATAGAGACGTCAATGAACGGACAGATCATAACTTGCAAAAACAAAGTAAGTAAAATTTTTCCTCAAGGGTAGGCTTGAATCAAGGACCTTTCACTCCGCAGCTGCTCACGCTAACCACGAGACCACGACGCTCATATATCGACATATGCCTTGATGTGACATATGTTGCCCATGGACTACTCAGTTTGTATATTTTGCTTATTTTTTCATAATTCCACACAACTTCTTCCTGTTTTCTCGACTGATCTGTGTACAGTTTTTCAAGGCCTATCCACTGTGCCAAATTATAACTAAATCTGAGGGGGGTGCGATGGGGAGGTTCCCTTGTTAGTACTGGTTTTCCATTTGAGCTGTTGATATTCACAGACCTATTTCTCTTTTCTCTAAAGATCCTCTTAATTTTTTTGTAGGACGTATCTATCTTTCCCCTAGTGAAATACAGTTCTAAATCCTTACATCTGTCCTCTAGCCATTGTTGCATAGCCACTTTGCTCTTACTTTCAGTCTAATTTTGTAGACATTTGTATTCCCTTCCATGAGCTTCACTTGCTGTTTTTTTATGTTTTGTTTTTCAATCAATTAAATTTTCTTCTGTGCTATCTAAAGATTTCTATTAGGTGTTGTGTTTTTACCTGATTGATCATCTGCGGCGTTCACTACTTCATCTCTCTCGTCTTCTAGTGTATTGTTTTCCCCTGTTCTAGACAATCGTTGCTCAATGATCCCCCAGAAACTCTCAACAACCTCTTGTATTTTACACTTGCCAAGTCTCATCTCCTTAAATTCCTACGTTTTTGCAATTTATTCAGTTTTAATCTGCTGTTCATAACCAACAAATTTTGTTCAGAGTCCACATTGCCTCTGTAAAAGACTTACAATTTAAAATCTGTTCCGAAATCTCTGTCTTATCATTATATAATCAGTCTGAAGCCATCCGGTGTCTCCAGTCCTCTTCCACATATACAGCCTTCTTTCATGGTTCTTAAACAAAGTCACAGCAATGCTTAAATTATACTCTGCGCAAAATTCTACCGATAGGTTTCCTCTTTCGTTCCTTTCCCTCAGTCTATATTCACCCACTATTTTCCGTTCTCTTCTTTTTCCTACTATAGAATTCCAGTTTCTCTCGCAGTTAAATTTTCATCTCCTTTAACTATCTGAATAATTTCTTTGGTCTCATCATACATTACTTCAATCTCTTCATGATCCACGGGCCAAAATGGCATATAAACTAGTACTACTGCAGTTGGTGTGGGCTACATGTGTATCTTGGCTACGATAATGTGCTCACTATGCTGTTCTAGTAGCCTACACAGATTCCTTTTTTCGTATCCATTATTAAACCTACTTCTACACAGTCCCTATTTGATGTTGTATTTATAATCCTGTATTCACCTGCTCCTTCTGCTACCGAATTTCACTAATTCCCACTACATACACACATCAAAAAAGTTTTGCATCACTCCGGCTCCCAAATTCCTGAAGATAGACGTTGACTGTGGACATTGTATGACAGACACAGTCCCTTTGACTATTCAGAGATGTCACTAAACATGCCCAAAGATGTAAACAACCATGCATGAGCATCGTCTATTGGACGGAGGGGGTCCGACATCCGATCAGTTCCAGTCATTTCACCAGGAAGGAGGTACACAGCTCGAGCTGTCGGAAGTGCAACCATGCCTAGACGGCCAATACTGTCGTTCGCTCGCGTTACTTTGTACCAGGAAAGGCTCTCAACAAGGGAAGTGTCCAGGCGTCTCGGACTGAACCAAAGCGACGTTGTTCGGACATGGAGGAGATACAGAGAGACAGGAACTGTCGATGATATGCCTCGCTCAGGCCGCCCAAGAGTTACTGCTGCAGTATATGACCCCTAACTACGGATTATGGCTCGGAGGAACCCTGACAGCAACGCCACAGTGTTGAATAATGCTTTTTGTTCTGCCACAGGATGTCGTGTTACGACTCAAACTGTGCTCAATAGTCTGCATGATCCGCAACTTCACTCCCGACATCCATGGCGATGTCTATCTTTGCAACCACGACACCAGCGCGGTACAGATTGGCCCAATAACATACCGAACGGACCGCTCAGCATTAGCATCACGTTCTCTTCACCGAGGAGTGTCTCGTATGACTTGAACCAGACAATCGTCGGAGACGTGTTTGGAGGCAATCCGGTTAGGCTGAACGCCTTAGACACAATGTCCATCGATTGCAGCAAGGTGAAGGCTCCCTGCCATTTTGGGGAGGCATTATATGGGGCCAACGTACGCCGCTGATGGTCATGGAAGGCGCCGTAACGGCAGTGCAATACGAGAATGCCATCCACCGACCAACAGAGCAACCATACCGGCAGCGTTTTATTGTCGTGGCATTCGTCTTCATGGACGAAAATTCACGCCCCCGTTGTGCACAGCTTCTGAATGACTTCCTTCAGGATAACGACATCGCTCGACTAGAGTGGCCAGCATGTTCTCCAGACATGAACGCTATCGAACATGCCTGGGATTGATTGAAAAAGGCTGTTTAAGGACTACGTGACCCACCAACCACACTGAGGGAACTACGCCAAATCGTCGTTGAGGAGTGGGACAATCTGGACCAACAGTGCCTTGATGAACTTGTGGATACTATGCCACGACGAACACAGGCATGCAAGAGGACGTGTTACTGGGTATTAGAGGTACCGTTGTGTACAGCAATCTGGACGCTCGGAAGGTCTTGCTGTATGGTGGTACAGCATACAATGTGTGGTTTTCATGAGCAATTCCAATTTCCTGTACAGGTTCCGGAACTCTCGGAACCGAGGTGATACAAAACTTTTTTTAATATGTGTAAACTTCAACATATCCATTTTCCTTTCTAAATTTTTTAACGTACGTGCCCAGTTAAAGGATCCAACATTCCATGCTCTGACCCGAAGAATGCCAGTTTTGTTTTGCTGGTTTTGACATCCTCCTGAGTAGTCTCCATCCAGAAATCTGAATGGGCGACTATTTTACCTCCGAAACATTTTATTCAAGAGCGTGCCATCATCATTTAACAATACGGTATAGCCTACTGTCCTCGAGCAAAATTATGGCTGTAGCTTCCCCTTGGTTTTAGATGTTTGCAGTCCCGGCACAGGAAGCCCATTTTGGTTGTGTTACAAAGCCAGATCAGTCAATCATCCAGACTGTTGCCCCTGCAACCACTGAGAAGACTGCTGCTCCCCTTCAGGAACCACACGTTCGTCTGGCCTCTCCATTGTGGTAGCACCTTCAGTACAACTATCTGTATTGCTGAGGCACGCAAGTCACACCACCAACAAGTGTTTTCTAGTGACTTGAGGTCTGGAACTGCCCTTTGAACTGCTGAATTCGGTTGAATTTACATTCACACACACACTTTGATGCGTACGTATGTTAGTTCGAAGGCTCAATTCTTGAGTGACGTCACACTGGCACGCAGAGATGCCGGGCCAAAGAACAGAGTGTGGCAAAATCATTCTACACAGCACTAGAGCCGACACATGGAAGATATTTGGACATCGCAGACGAACTGCACTGCGAATTGCAATAGCAGCAACTTCAAGTGATAATGTTGGATGCCTCAAGCATCTACGGTGATATTTAGTGGTGAATCTCCCAACTACACAGCAGAAGATCAATGAACAACAAGTGACCGCAGCTTCGCTTAGTAGGCGACTAGCAGACTACGATCAACGCGCCAAACGGCTGATTCAGGTCGTGAGTCATGGGTTCATAGCAGCGTTTGCGCATCGAGGAGGTTACCTCGCCCTGGGAACAGCTCAACATTGAGGCGGCATCAAATATGAAAACATCGAGACTTGAGCTAGCATCAGCGGGTGAGTGAAGACGTTCTGCTGGCACTATAGTACCTAATATTACGCAATCTTCAGAGTATATACATGATTTTGTTACAGTACCCATTTTCTGGAAACTCATGTAATGTATGTAAATTCGTAATGAAAGATCTATTTGATTGAAATATTCAATCGACATCAAGGTGTATGGTTAATCACAGTACTAGTGATTACTGGCAACTGACGAATGTAAACTTACTGTCCATTTACTCTTGTTTCAGGTTTGGATGCCTTATATAAATGAGAGGACGTTGAAAGCGTTGTGGACAGTGCAGAAGGAGATGGGCTGCCAGGGGAATAAAAGTAGACCACCACGCTCAGTTCCATTTCGCAGGACGCCTAGGGGAGGCGCCCACAGGCTGAACACCTCTTTGTATTGCCACACCGAGACACATGAAGCATCGAGCATCCTCACAGACAGGACCTCCGGTGGTGCAAGTCTCATGCCGCAAAAAAGGAGAGTGGAAAGTGGAGGAAAGTTTTCAGCAGAAGACGCTGTTGTGTACGAAATCAGAAGGGTGAGTCTTTTCCATAAAGCACCTAGCGCTGCAGTAAACATCTCCCAAATGGAAATATGACCTATAGTATATGGATCTTTGAAGATGTGAGGTGCCACTGGACGTGTTGACTTCACAAAAATCAGTTGTGTGCGTGATATAAGAGTCATATGGATTGTTTAGCAAAAAAAAGAAGTTAGACGACGAAGTTCAGTTGTGTACATAAGGGCCGCCCCATTGGCTGGAGAGAGGGACAAAGAGAGAGAGAGAGAGAGAGAGAGAGAGAGAGAGAGAGAGAGAGAGAGAGAAAGAGAGATGACTTATTTCTGTGTAAAATGGTAGAACACACATTACTGGTTATCAGAACAGAGGATAGCCTAAGGAAGGGGACTAGCATGTTCTAAGGAGTAATTTTATTGGTCGGCACTCAGAGGAAACGTTCGATCGGAAATCATTGTAGACTTCACCATATATTTCATCTTAGACTTCTTCATCTCAGACTTCGTTGAGAGTCACTGATGGCCTGCTGTCATCAAAGCTGATGTATCGAGGGACTTAGAGAAAGTTTGGGCTGATTCTACACTTTGTCATTCGGGGGGTCATTGGTGCCAGCAACGATTGATTCTGTAGCCACTTCAACCTCCACTTACAGCACTATGATGAGACTGAGCAGCAACCGCAAGACAGTGCATAAGGATTTTCATGACATTTTGATTACTTCAGGTTTCACTTTGAAGACTTGCATTTTTAATTCACTGAACTGTCTGATTTAATCTCTGATCACTGAGAGAACTTATTCCGCTCAATAGTAAAATCTGCTTTCAATTAATATCACAACAATCACTATGCACTTCATGATTGCAATTAATTCACTTGTGTGATTATTAGAATATTCCCTCTAACCACTCTCTCAGATATGTCATTGTCTTGTTATATTAATATTGTGATTGTTTGTCATTTGTTGTATGAATAACTTTCTCATAATAAACCAAGGTAATTGTGATTCTTATCCCATTTATTAGTTAAAGACCTCCTAATTCATTGATTTGGGGGGCCCACTTTTTCATTCTTACATATACTAACAGCCCCCCAATCTGTGTTCACTGCCAATTTCAAACTTATTTTGTGTTAATGAAGAGAACTATAAATAGTATTTTCAATATTTTTGAGCTTTTGGTTGGTTGGTTGGTTTGGGGGAAGAGACCAAACAGCGAGGTCATCGGTCTCATCGGATTAGGGAAGGATGGAGAAGGAAGTCGGCCGTGCCCTTTCAAAGGAACCATCCCGGTATTTGCCTGGAGTGATTTAGGGAAATCACGGAAAACCTAAATCAGGATGGCCGGACGCGGGATTGAACCGTCGTCCTCCCGAACGCGAGTCCAGTGTGCTAGCCACTGTGCCACCTCGCTCGGTTTTGAGCTTTTGCTAAGAACTATAGTACTCTTATGTTTGCATCTTATGGAACTAGGCAGTGACTTTAGCTAGCACCAGCCATTCTTATGTGCTATTAATTGTGAATTATAGGTTTATACCTGTGTTACTTTATGACATTTATCCCCTTTAAGTGTTAAATGTTAACACGGAAGACTGAATCGCCTAGAACCGCTCGGCCACACCGGCCAGCGATTAGCAAAGGTTTATTTTGTAATAATTACCAGTAGATTGTGAATAAGCAAGTTATCTTTTGAGTCAAATCAACAGGTTGAAGATGTGGTACCTGAGAAGATGGAGGAAATGCAAGAGGAAAGTATGATGCAGTTGACAGACTTCTTGGTCATTCAGTCATCTACCTGAGACACCAGTAAGAACAAGAAGAGTTAAACAAGTTATTGGTAGCGACCAGATACAATCAATGTTGGAGAAGATATTATGAGAAAACAAAGAGAAAAGAGCATGAGAAAACAAAGAAAACATGGGGAAGACATTGTGAGCAAAATGTAGAGAAGCAAGCACAGGAAAACAAAGAAAGCTTGGAGAAGATATTACAAGCAAACAAGAAAATATCCCAGGAAACCGAAGAGATTATGGAGAATAATCTCAAGAAAAGGAAATGGAGAATCGACAAGTACTTGGAGAGTTGTCCCAAGAGAACAAAGAGAAGATATTACAGGAAAATAAAGAAAATTTGAAGATAGAGTTACAGGAGTTTGAAGGAAGAATGAAGAGATACGATCAAGAGAAATATGCCAGACTGTGAGATGTTTCAGATAAACTTGGAGATGATATGAATGGACTGAGAGTTGAGGGCCGGCCGGTGTGGCCGTGCGGTTCTAGGCGCTTCAGTCTGGAACCGCGTGACCGCTACGGTCGCAGGTTCGAATCCCGCCTCGGGTATGGATGTGTGTAATGTCCTTAGGTTAGTTAGGTTTAAGTAGTTCTAAGTTCTAGGGGACTGGTGACCTCAGATGTTAAGTTCCATAGTGCTCATAGCCTTTTGAACCATTTTGAACCAGAGTTAAGGCACGAGAAGAAGCACAGAACAATGTTTTGGAATGCCACATTGAAATACTGGAGGAGAATCAAGAAATTGAGACATGTGACCAACAAATAAAAGTAGAGCAGATATGCCACAAGAGTGTAACATCACTATTGAAGGAGTAGAAACTTAGGTAACTGAATTACGTATGAATATGAGGGAAGAAATGTGATGTCCTTAGGTTTAGTTAGGTTTAAGTAGTTCTAAGTTCTAGGGGACTGATGACCAAAGATGTTAAGTCCCATACTGCTCAGAGCCATTTGAATCATTTGAGGGAAGAAATAGCAACACAGAGGCACGATGACGATCAGAAAATCAAGCAAGAGATCAACCACCTGTAAGAAGATATACAAAATTAGGAGAATAAAAATGCAGAAATTGATGGGAAAGTTAACAGTGCAACTTTGCCAGTAAGGGAAGATCATTTAAATGCGGTAATAGAGAGTGATAATAGATACACCCAGGTTAATACAGGTCAGAAGTTTAAACTGAAAGGAGAATTGCATCCAGTGGTATCTACCAAATGGCTAAATCGAATTTTTTATATGTACTTTAAAAATGCAGGCAAAACCCAGTTTGCCATAGAATGGAAGGCAAAGTTTTGACCTGGGAGTAAAGAAGAGGTTAATAATTACTATAAATCTGTAAGGAAATATCTGAATAAATGCTGTTTTGAGAGTTGTTAAGGTAGAGTGTTTCAGGATTTACGAAACTGCAAACTTATTGGAATAACCCAGATGAGAAAATAGCATTAGGTAAGGCATAGAGAACCAGCAACTCCTTTGTTGGCATACCAAATGGCGACTGGTATGGGCCCAGCTGCGTACGACCTAACTTTTCACTCTCCCATTTTCTGATTCACACATTAAGAAAACTGCAGTGATTGTTAGGTATATTAAGCAGTTGTTGTCCAAGTATTTCAGTAAGCAACTGTTTGAGAAGACCAGGAGACATTCATCATAATAATGTGAAATTAATATTAATGCAGTAATGATAACATCTAAGAAACCATGTTTTATATACTTTTTCAAAGTCAGAACTACAGAAATAGTAGTGCTAAAAGAATTAAGATTAGCTCCAGATCTAAAAGACAACATCACTCTAAATTCCGAGAGAAGCTAATCAGAATCAGTAAAAAAATTCTATGTAATATTATAGATTTGTTTCATGAGTTACGAAAGAACAGAGAATTCCAAAGAATTGGAATGACATAACAGCTGATCGTTTCTATAAATAGGAAAACATGTGAAATGACGTATAGATGAGAAGTTACTTGCTGCAAAGATAATGTGAAGATAAGGATGATTAATGTAATGAGGCTGTTCATATGTGGAGAAGTAGTATGGAGGAATTTTTTGTATTTGTTGGGGTGAATAACGAGCATTAATAGATGTGGAATGAGTATATATTTCCAGTGGAGATTGTGATATTCGCTATTTTTGACTTCATTAAAACAGCAAATACGAGTAGTTAATACTTTCAGCCAGAAGGCAAATACTTGTTTATAAATAATGAGTAATGTATAATAAGGCGTCGCATAGCTACGGTGGAATTTTCTAATGATGTAATTCGTCGTCTTTGGGCGGCAATAAAAACAGAAAAATACGGATAGATATACGATCCTTCACTATTTTGTTCGCTGGAGAACAAATGAAGCCTTGAGCGCTAAAGACTTGTACTGTTTTTCTCAAGTAAGGCGGACGCAGATTTGTAGCAGTCTGGTCTAATTTTTACTAAATGTATAAAAACGTGTTATGTCTAAGTTTGAGTGAAGTGTAAAGAACTGTTATAACTTACCGTGACGACGCACGAGCGACTCAAAGAAGACAATGGCTATATAAAAGAGCGCTCAATGGACATGATACGGACATAAAAATCTACCGTCATTGTAGTACTAAGCTTAAGGTACGATATATGTTTTAGTTATAATAAATATTTGTTCTGGGAATACTGAATCATTTAGCAGTGGTCATTCCTATTATCTCCTCAGTATTATTTTCATTTTAATTATGCATTTTGCTAATATTACAGACACCAAGATCAGCTGTCCGATGTGCGTGTTACATTGATAAAAAGAAAACTGTTTTATCATCTTCTTGCATCAGCTTTAATATTGAATTTCCCTTTTGTGTGATGTTACAGTTGTTTTTGCGCCCTTAAGAACTTTCTGGTCCCTTAGGAAATTGTTTTGTCATAACAATAACTTCACAACCGGGTATAATCGTATCTACGACATGAAGTAATTAGAAAGACGATAACGCAATTTCTTAATCAATAGCACGCTAGTTGTGACTGCCTCAAGCCACGCGAAACTGCAAGTAAAAAACTATTCACATCTCATAATGCAATATTTTATGACAATGGTCAATCCATGATTCTTACGCCAATTGTGATTGATAAAACAGTAAGCTATCTCAATTTCCAACTTTCCATTGAATAACAACCTCACTTTTATTTTGTAACATCACACTTGGCGCCCGAACAGGGACTTGACCAAAAATTAGTTCAAATTCTTGGAAAATTTTCTATGTGCTTATGTTAATAAATGTTCTGTCGTTTCATGTACACATCATCTCTCTGAGAATGACGGAAAATATGCTGGTCGATAACGCAGTTTAATTACCGAGTGGAAGGAAAAGAAAAGAGACGCGAATTTGCTGAGACAACATAGCGGTAACCAAGCCATCAAAAAGTAAGTCAGAATTTTGCATACGCAGTGTAGTGCTTCAGTAGCAACGTTGCTTTTCCAAGTCGATCCACATCCTTTCTATCTCCTTCCCGCTATAGAAAATCTCCTTTGTTTTATCTTTCGAAGTAAAATTCTTCGTAGTCTGATAATAGAAATTATTTCTCCGCATTGTTAGTATAGCTGTATTACATTTTCAACATGATGGATAGTGTGTGCAATTTGCAGTGAAGAGCATCTTCATTCATTTGTCTGAAACGTTTAGGTTCCATCTTGTCTTCTCGCCAGATAGAATTTCATTTGTTGCTCACGCGAGAGCGGTGCTCTTAGCGGACTCACCACGTCACTGACAAACGACGAAAGCCTTGCGTAGCACGTGATTTACTGACGAAAATGGCAGATAGTAAACAGAGACAGGTGACAGGAGACGGGAGTGAAGACGTTAATAGTATTCCATACCCTTTACGATCGCGAACGGTAGGTTCCCTTGTGAAAACTGAACTAACCATGTCTGTAACTGGGGAAAGTGACCCTAAAGTCCAAACTCTTCCCGCTGCAGCTACAAATGACCTCGGTGCGTTAATGGAAATGTTGAAACAACAGTTTGACGCAGTAAATGAGACTATAAAAACACAAAATGAGACTGTTAACGCCCGATTAGATGCTGTAAGCGAATCAGTAAAAACACAGCTAGGCACAATCAAAACAGATCTGCATAAAGAAATTACGCCTGAATTAAATACCCATTTGGGTGAGGTGCAAACTAAGATCAGTGATCAAATTCAGAAAATGCAGAAACAGGTGAAAAGTGAAATAGCTAAAGTATCTGGATCATTAAACACAAAAATTCAGGCAGCTACCAAAGAAATAAACTCAGTTAGAAATGCAGTATCTGACATTGGAGGTGTAGTTGAGGATCTGTCGAGGCAGATAGACTCAATCAATATTGAAGAACAGGTTAAGAGCACCGTGAAAGCACACGCGGAGGCATTGTCGGAACACTACCGTGAATGGATAAAGGGTAAAGATATTTTTATTGAAAAGAAGGTCAGGGAGGAGCTTAGGGAGACTGTCAAGGATGTAACTTATGAAATCTTAGCTGCTCCTGGTAAGTCGGGAGACACAGTGGTTTCTGAATTGGGACAGATTCGAAGGACACTTACACGGGATCTTCCTGAGTGGAAGCAGCAAGTAGTGGACGAAGTCAGAATGCTGAGAAACTGGGTAGAAAATCCGCACACGCATACGCAAACTATAGGGAACAACTCTACAGACGGTGACGAATGTCAGTCAACTCCTTATGGTTCACCGCCTGATACATGCAAAACAACAGTTCTTTTGAGCCTCTAGTGGGGAAAATGAATGATCCGCCCACAATTGTGAGTTTAATGCAAGAGGAAAGAGTGATTAAGCATCGCACTTTTCCTGTTTTCCATCCGCAGAAGCGAGAAATACACCCCATCGTGTTCCTAAAGAATTTTTCCGGTATATTTCCCAGGAGCTGGACAGACAGACAGCGTATTCAGTTCGTCACTGGTTATATTTCTGGTGATGCAGCATTATGGGGAACGGAAATGGTAGACACGTGTAGGAATTATGAAGAGTTTGAGAAAATGTTCTTGGCAAAATTTTGGAGTAATGGGGTACAGCAAAGATTAAGGAAGGAGGTGTATGGTGCGGAAATTTTCAATGGGAAGCATGGAAGTCTCCGGCGATACTTCGAGAAGTATCTAGCAAAAGTTAAATTCTGGGATTCTCCGATTTCTTCCAAGGACGTAATTATGATTCTCAAAAGCAAACTCCCTGTGCCTATTAGAGAGAAACTAGTAAATGTGTCCGAAGAATACACGGATGTATTCCTTTCTGTGCTGGATTCCTTAGATTTAATTAGCGAGGATGTGAGCTCCAAGATTGGCAGCGGCAAATTCTTCCCTGGCAGCCAGCAGAATGCATCGCAAGCGGACAACAATGCGCCGAAGGAGAGAGCGCGCTACTGTGATCGCGGGTACCAACCTGCCAGCCGTTATGAAAACGCAAACGGCAATAACTTTAAACGGAAGCAGAAAACCAATTACAGTAATCAGCAGAGATACCACCCAATTTACAACCACCAGGTACAACATCAGTACGGAAACCCACCCTTTAATTCTGCGTCTGAGCAGTATGGAAATTCTCGACAAACGATTGGTAATTTTTCAAATGGGCCAGTGTACAATCAAAGTTATAGGTCGAAAAATAGCAAGTGGCATGGGCAAGGCGGAGGCCACCCAGCACAACATCAGAACAACTTTTCACAGGATAGAGGACCGCGGAACAATTTTCAAACGGCACCAAATGCGAACTTTCCTTCACAAGGAAATGGTTTTGCCGGCAACCAAAAGATCGGGCGACAGCAGCCGTCTCAAGTATTCTGTTCACAAGTGAATGCACCCAGTGGATTTTACCCCTTTACACCGGCATTTGTACCACATAACCAGCACCAATATGAAACGGAACAAATACTTAAGGCCATGAATGACAAACAGGTTAAACATCCTGCGGAAAATTAGAGGCAGCGCCTTTCAGCCTCCTAGAGGTCGCTGCCGGTTCCAGTGGGGGTACTAACGAATACTCTGATTCTGTGTATGTTAATGCGATACGGTACGACCATGAGACCAACTTACGAGATGACCTTGCACGTGACAAAGAAGCTCAAGACATTAACAACATTTATGATGAACAGGTCCAGGCTTCGATTAAGATTTCTATTGCCAACATTCCTGTCACAGCCATTGTTGATACAGGAGCAAACATCAATGTGATGTCATCATGTTTCTTCAGACAGGTGTCTTCTGTTTCAAAAGTTTTATCATTGCCGATTCAGGGTTGCTCCATATCGGGAGCGATTGGTCCATTGAAACAGAGAGTTAGTTTACAGGCGCAGCTTCAACTGCAGATAGAATCTGTTTCGGTTTCTTACCTCCTGCGTACTGGAAATTTCCTTGTGTGAACTGTTAATGACAAGTATTGTGTTGAACAGCGCACTGACTACATGGTAACGGCTATTACATGTAAACTTTAAGTATTAAATGTTAAGTATGGAAAAATTGTTTGTAGTGATGGACATTGAACTGATATTTCTTCAACAAGCTGAAGCAGGAAATTGGGGTTGCACCAAGAATTTCAATTTAATTTTAAGTTAGTATTATGAAAAAAAAGTGCTTGCGAGGCGATTGCCCGGAGCTATATAAATATGTAAAGTTGAGAAATGGAGGAGGATGCGTAAATAAGCACTTCTCTCAAGGTACAAGAAGATTTATAGATTTATTTTTAGTAATGTAAGTACTTGAAGTTCTGTTGTAAAAGCCCAAATTACCTGCTTAAAAAAAAAGGTACATGTTCAAACAGTCCAGACAGTGGACAGGAGTAGAATAAATAGCTTAAAGTTCAGTTAAAGCGTGCTGTTAAATGGAAAAACAAGTGGTAACCCACATATGTTCACGCAAGGAGACAATAAGCTGTAGTAAACTAAGTTAGGTGAAATACAGTACAAATAGAGGCAAACCATGAAGCATCAATAATGTAGCGTAAGTACTCCACGAGGCCATTAATTGCTATGAAAGTAAACTATTTCCCTGTGATCTGAGCCCAATGTAAAGAGTATATGAGGAATGTTAGCTGACGAATTGATTTCAGTAGAATCAAGGTACTAAATAACCACACAGCAAGCCCCCTGTATCATAAATAAGTCCAAGTAAAGATCTTCAGAAGATTTGTAGTGTAATCTAGCGACCATTCAATACCCTAATTGATGCCTAATCTAAGGAACAAGCAATGCGGTGATATTTAAACTTAATACTGACTGTAACCAGAGTAAGACGTAGATGTAGCAAAGCATATTGTAATGAAAGAGGTTAAACATTTATATATGTGTCTATGTTTATTATGATAATTTTATTTACATGCAGATTTTATGGCAAAAATGTCTCCTAAGACACTCCTCTTATGAAATCCATTTTCCTTGTGCCCGTTCCTTTTGATCCTGGTTCATTAACCCAGACCAAGGGTTGACTTGTAAAAGGCACGTGTGCTTCGAGGCAAAGCAGTGCTTATGAGAAATGAGACACATAGCGTGATGAACTTCGCTAGCTTTGGTAATGTTTGTTATGGACCGGTTGCGTAAACCCAGTGAACTGTCGATAATTCCAGTCATGCGAAAAATAGTAGACACGCGTTACCCTATTTTTTTTTTAACAGAGAACGATTGCTGAGTACATGAAGCGAAGAGGGAGACCTATTGTTATCCAGTCTGCCCTCAAATATATAAAAAAAAATTGGCAAGCACAAAGGAAAGCACAAAAAAAAAAGATTCAGCGTTAAATGCGTACTCGTTAAGTAGTAGATATGCTGCGTGGCAGTAGAAAATGATCTTGGGTGCACTAAAGAATAAATGCAACGAGTGTTGCGAAACCTGTAGTTTTCATAATGAGGAGATGAGCAGAATATTTTTGGGTTCACTAGTGAAAGTAAACCTTGAGATATAAAGAGTCCATTCATAAAGCATTTGTTCACTGGACTTAACAAAAGGAGTGACAATTAATTGCAAATATTAGCTCGTAAGTGATCTTTTGTAAATAGTAGAATATAAGTCTTTCTGTACCAATGGAGGAAACTTGCAAAATTGATTGTTTTGTAAATGAACTCTATCGACGAAGGAACTAAGCACGAATGCTGTGTGAAGATGCACACTGAAGTGCGACGTGCATAATAAAAATAACTGTTCACTGTATATTAGTGGTAGTGTTGTACTGCAAGTGCAAAAAGAAGTCAAGGCTACGACAACAGGTGCAACGCAAAGTTCAGTGTTGTTCTAAGTGCAGCGACAGCTAAAACTTTCGTCGTCACTTACCTGTGAGCCTCATGGGAGGCAGTTGACAGAGAAGTATGGAGGCAGGTTCAGTGTCCGGCTCCTCCGATGGAAAACGCACGCGAGGTGTTTGTATCGATGCACTCGTTTGATACGAAGTTCACAAAAAAAAGGAGCAATCGACGACCAGCAGCTCTGTTACAGCCTGAGCGCGAACAGATACTGAGTATTGGAGCTCACGCAACACTGTGCAGCTGCTGTGAGTGGCTGACGTGTAGGTGACGAAACAATCCAAACTTTAACCTGCTAACCACCATGACTTCCATCGTACATACTGGAGGAAAGACATTTGTAAACTTGTGTGACTACATTTTCATACGTAAATTATGCAATTTTCTTGAGTTGAAGTTAAGATGAGTGAGAAATAGGTTGTTAGATTACTCAAGCCTTAAAGCCATTAATACCGGCACTCCTGAACACTGCTAAAATGAATTATAATCCTGTCTCTTGATGGACAAAGAAAATGAATGTGCAATATAGGAAGACCCTAAACTCCAGACCAGTCCCGATCCTTAACAAATGTATCCAATAGGTTGTAAGTTATACTAATAATTTTCCACTTCTTCTGTTTCATATTGTAAATAAAAACCCGGGAAGGCACTTGAATTCCTGGCACCACAGTGGAAAGGACAGATGTACTGCATGATGAACGCCGTAGACAGCTAACACAGAAAGTGAAAGCATCACGAAGTGTAGTGCTACGTTATTAAACTGTAATTGAACCACAATGAGACAACAGATGCTCGAACATTGTCCACTCTAGTTTAGTGAAAATAAGCACTCACTGTACTCATGTATTAGTTGTTAAGCTCAAGAGAAAGTAATTTCTGAATTGTATCCCCTGAAGTGCGAAATGAACGTTCACTTATGGTTATAAGCAAATATGGACCAAACTTAAATATGCACATAAATGTTAATCTTGGTATTATGGAATGAAGTGGCTGATGAACAAAGAATGAAAAACTTTATTTTGAAAAATGATAGATATCTGATATATGTTTATAAATGTAATTTCCATTTATGTACATAGTACGCCAGTAACATTATGTAAATGTCACACCAAAAATCACGAATGTCTCATGAGGACATGAGGATCGAGGTAATCCTTCGGCATTCCCTCTCTCCTCATGGGAGGCAATGTGATATTCGCTATTTTTGACTTCATTAAAACAGCAAATACGAGTAGTTAATACTTTCAGCCAGAAGGCAAATACTTGTTTATAAATAATGATTAATGTATAATAAGGCGTCGCATAGCGTGGAATTTTCTAATGATGTAATTCGTCGTCTTTGGGCGGCAATAAAAACAGAAAAATACGGATGGATATACGATCCTTCACTATTTTGTTCGCTGGAGAACAAATGAAGCCTTGAGAGCTAAAGACTTGTACTGTTTTTCTCAAGTAAGACGGACGCAGATTTGTGGCAGTCTGATCTAATTTTTACTAAATGTATAAAAACGTGTTATGTCTAAGTTTGAGTGAAGTGTAAAGAACTGTTATAACTTACCGTGACGACGCACGAGCGACTCAAAGAAGACAATGGCTATATAAAAGAGCGCTCAATGGACATGATACGGACATAAAAATCTACCGTCATTGTAGTACTAAGCTTAAGGCACGATATATGTTTTAGTTATAATAAATATTTGTTCTGGGAATACTGAATCATTTAGCAGTGGTCATTCCTATTATCTCCTCAGTATTATTTTCATTTTAATTATGCATTTTGCTAATATTACAGACACCAAGATCAGCTGTCCAATGTGCGTGTTACATTGATAAAAAGAAAACTGTTTTATCGTCTTCATGCATCAGCTTTAATATTGAATTTCCCTTTTGTGTGATGTTGCAGTTGTTTTTGCGCCCTTAAGAACTTTCTGGTCCCTTAGAAAATTGTTTTGTCATAACAATAACTTCACAACCGGGTATAATCGTATCTACGATCATGAAGTAATTAGAAAGACAATAACGCAATTTCTTAATCAATAGCACGCTAGTTGTGATTGCCTCAAGCCACGCGAAACTGCAAGTAAAAAACTATTCACATCTCATAATGCAATATTTTATGACAATGGTCAATCCATGATTCTTACGCCAATTGTGATTGATAAAACAGTAAGCTAAATCTCAATTTCCAACTTTCCATTGAATAACAACCTCACTTTTATTTTGTAACATCACACTTGATATTGAGTTTAGAGAGATATGTGAAATGGAGTTTATATGATTTAAAAGCTACATGGAATAGGAAGCATTTTAAGAGCTGTTATTAGAATAATGGTATTTGTTTTCTCACAAGCTGTTCTGTTTGTTTCTGTATGTATATATACATCTGAGTTACGATGAGGAAAGTGTGTTGATCACAAGTAAAGGGTTACTAGTGAACTGCACAGAATTAATGATGTGATGATTTATTCAGCTATCGAGGTTTTAATGAATGTTCTTGTATTGGACTTCAAAAGTACAAGGGTTGCCCAGAAAGTAGCAACAGTTATGTTTTTTTTTTCTCAGGCGAAAGCAATGCTACGAATGCGAAACGTTACGTACGTATTATTTGAATTCTCCTGAGTGAGTGCGCCAAGTTGCCGTCACTTCCGACAGATAGCGTAGCTTAAGGACAGTTTGAAATTGGCGCCTGTAGGAGATGTACATTACAAGCAATGTGCCGTCATAGAATATCTCACTGCAGAGAAAGAAACTGTAGGAGTATTCACAAAAGCTTGTGCAATGTCTATAGAGCATCTGCTGTCGACACAAGTTCAGTTTGTCGCTGGGCACTGGGTGAGGTCACCAGAAGGCGATTCGGTGGAGCTCTACGATTTGCAGCTTTCGGGAAGACCATCGAAGGTTGTCACACCTGATATGTGGCAGCAAGCAGATGTTGTCATTAGCGAGGAAGGAATGGTTCAAATGGCTCTGAGCACTATGCGACTTAACTTCTGAGGTCATCAGTCGCCTAGAACTTAGAACTAATTAAACCTAACTAACCTAAGGACATCACACACATCCATGCCCGAGGCAGGATTCGAACCTGCGACCGTAGCAGTCCCGCGGTTCCGGACTGCGCGCCTAGAACCACTAGACCACCGCGGCCGGCAGCGAGGAAGGACATTTGGAGGACGATGAGGAGGTGATTCACACAGTGAAGCACTGGCTCTGCCACCAGGCCAGGGATTGGTACCGACAGGGCATGTTGTTGTTGATGTTGTGGTCTTCAGTCCTGAGACTCGTTTGTTGCAGCTCTCCATGCTACTCTATCCTGTTCAAGCTTCTTCATCTCCCAGTACCTACTGCAACCTACACCTTTCTAAATCTGCTTAGTGTAGTCATCTCTTGGTCTCCATTTACGTTTTTCCCCTCCTTGCTGCCCTCCAATACTAAATTGGTGACCCCTTGATGCCTCAGAACATGTCCTACCAACCGATCCCTTCTTCTAGTGAAGTTGTGCCACAAACTCCTCTTCTCCCCAATTCTATTCAGTACCTCCTCATTAGTTATGTGATCTACCCATCTAATCTTCAGCATTCTTCTGTAGCACCACAATTCGAAAGCTTCTATTCTCTTCTTGTCCAAACTATTTATTGTCCATGTTTCACTTCCATACATGGTTACACTTCATACAAATACTTTCAGAAACTACTTCCTGACACTTAAATCTACACTCAATGTTTTCAAATTTCTCTTCTCCAGAAACGCTTTCCTTGCCAGTGACAGCCTACATTTTATATCCTCTCTACTTCGACCACCATCAGTGATTTTGCTCCCGAAATAGCTAAACTCCTTTACTACTTTAAGTATCTCTTTTCCTAATGTAATTCCCTCAGCATCACCCGACTTAATTCGACTACATTTCATTCTCCTCGTTTTGCTTTTGTTGATGTTCATCTTATATCCTAATTTCAAGATACTGTGAAAGGTGGCTACACTGAGGCACAGCGCCAGAGATTGCGCCAAAGAGTTTTATTCCGCCGCCTCCACTGGCAGTGCTTGTCGAGATGTGGCAGTAGTCAGTGCTTGTTGAGAAGTAGTAGGAGTCAAGTAGTTGTTGAGATGTCGTCGTAGTGAGTGCTTGTGCAGATCTTGCTGAGAGGATATTGATAGCTGTGCTATTTGTGGCCATGTTGTATGCAGTTGTTTGATGGGCTAAACAGCAGATGTTGTTCGAATGGAGATATTGTAATGATCAGAGTGCTTTTCGTCAATATATATAAAGGTAAAAAAAATTCCTTTTTTTTCATTATGTCTTAAACAATGCCTCGTCACAGGTTCAGTCAACAAAGCATCTGGCTCGTGTTCTTGTATTAGAGAGTAATTCTGGTTTTCTTGCGCAATTATAGTATTTCTATTTTTTTTAATTACTTCAGTATAAATGGTATTTAAAATTTCTTGTCTTATTGAAGAAGAACCGTGCCAGACGTGAACGTTGAATCACACTTCCACACACAGAACAGTTACACTTGTGCTTTGGTTTCGTACGTTTTATAGTTGCTGGGGACTTAATTAATTAATTGTGTAACGGAAATTTTCTTTCATTCTTTGTTGTTATTCTATGCAGTCAGATTGTGTACAAATACTAGTCAGGGCCAACCGTTTACGAGACTTCGTAATCGGACAGACAACTACTAAAAATTAAAAAGTATTTGCATTGCATTCATTAATATTTAATTAAGCCCCCATGCACGTGGCGACCGCTGCTTCGGATCGTCCCTTGGAATTATTCTGATTGTAAAAATAGCAGACAGTAGTATTGTTGTAGTAATTTGTAGTTTAGTAATTGTAATCTATATTGCATGTGTAGATTTGGTAATTGTTATTCTTCTAATGGTATTTTTTTTTTGCAGAATTTAATTTTTGTTGTCTTGTACATGGGTTTGACAATTTTGTGCAATTATGAAGATTTCAATTGTTCATTAAACGTGTTTGAGGGAAGCATTTCGTGTGAATGGTATTGTTGGAGATAAAGAGTCATTCTCTGTAATTTTCGTATTGTGACGAGTTTTGTATGTTTTGTAAATGATTACGCGGTCGATGAAAAAGGCAAAGATGATGAATAGTGAGAATGACGAAATTGTTAACATGGCGAACTCGCCAACACAGGAGAAGAGTATGATGAATAGTGAAGTAGAAAATAATTTAATAAGCAGGGAAAATAGTCCGGAACCAATTCAAAATTTTTCACAATCACAACATTTTCAGAATACGAGATTAATGATAGAAGACTCTGGAATAGTATCGAACACAGATAGCTTTACGGCTATGCCGAAGGAAGTTAGTTTTACGGGAAATGTTAGGAGCGAAAAGAATTTTGAACCAGTTAACATGGAGCAGTTGATGGGTGCAATATTAAATTTGGGATCACAAATAGGAACAATTAAAACAGAGATTGGAACTTTACGATCTGAAATTAAAACTGATATGGGAACATTGGAAACACGGTTAGACTCACTGGGATCACAAATAGGAACAATTAAAACAGAGATGGAAACAATGGAAACACGGTTAGACTCACGAATAGGGACATGTTTCAAAAACATGAAAGATGAAATAAAGAAAGAAATTAGAAAAGAAGTACAACCGATTTTGAGTGCTCACAATAATAGATTAATTTCAATAGAAATCAGACAAAACGAACAGGATAGAGAACAGGAGGAAAGAGATCGCGTGATAGTACAGAAATTTTCAGAGTTAAATTTACAACGTGCACACGATAAGGAAGAAATATTTGAGAGAATCGAGGAATCCGTACCAAATGACAGAATAAATAACCTAACACAACAATATGAACAGTTAACTACTAAATGTATCAATACTGAAACCCGAGTCGCGACACTTACAGAAGACGTAAATAAACAGAAAGAAAAAATAGGTGACTCATCGGAAAGAGTTGAGGAGATCTCAGATAAACTGATAAGTCTTAATTTAAATGGGGATAGAGATTCAGATGATACAGCTCCATTACCATTTGCAGAAACCGAAGAGTACCAGAACATAAATAAACATGTTGAAAATCAGGGAAAATTTAATGAATGCTTTAAAAGGGAATTTGAGGCATTACGAAAGCAAGTCAAATAAATTGGAGGTTAAATCGTAGGAAAAGACAGTAGAAGAAATTTAGAATCACAGATAGCAGAGGGGTTTGAAGAAAATAATTTGTTTCATTTACGAGAAGCAACAAGAGAGCGCCAGGCGTGCGAACTTGACAATTATCGTCATTGGGACTGGGACAGACGCGGTAGGTCTTTGTCGCCACGAAAAAAACTTTGATTATAAACACTTTTTGACTGTTCGGAAATTTAAGATCTTTCGCAATTCTAAGAATGACATACATCCATGTTCATCGTTAGATCAATTTATGTACGCACTTCCATCAAATTGGCCACTAAGTCACAAACTGGAATTTATGTGCGACTATTAAGGTCCTCAGGGGATTCACTACACTAAGTGAATATGTGCCGTAGCGTGCATAGGGCCCCGAGCTGTAGTGGTGCTATTTCCCTTTTAGTTTTCTGGACCGCTGCCTACTCTTTTACTATTCTTTGCATCTGTCAAAACAACTCTTCGACTATCAATCTATCTAGAGAATCGGTAAAGAATAACCGGATATGACTATTTTACCTAAACGTGATTTCGGAAATTACCATTTGGACTTACTGTATCTTCATCAGCATTCATTCGTAGTTTAAACGAAATTTTACCTGTTTATCTTCGTGACAATATTACTTCATATGTTGCCGATATTCTTATTGCTAAACATACTTGGAGTGAGCATAACAAAATTTTGGATTCATCATTACGTATTTTTGCAAGAGTTGGCATTACAGTGAACTTGGAAAAATCTGAATTTGGTCGTTCTCAGGTGAAATTTCTCGGTCACATTATTTCTACAGAAGGTATTCTTCCTGATCCAGAGAAACTAGACGCTATTCGTAATTATGCTGTTCCTACCACAAAACGTGATGTTCGTAGTTTCCTTGGTGTCTGTAACTTTCTTAGACGCTTTGTTAGATTGGACAATTTGACCACACCTCGTTTATGTGAACTATCTGGAAAGAAATCTAATTGGTGTTGGGATGAGGAAGCTCAGTCAGAATTTGAACAACTTCGTGATGCTTTAGTTGCTGCTCCACTTCTTTCACATCCGGATTTATCCAAAGATTTTTGTTTGGCGACGGACTCATCATACAAAGGCCTAGGTGCACATTTATTTCAAGAGATAGAAGAAAACGGCGTTGTAGTACAGAAGACTATTGCATTTGGAAGTCGTGTTCTCTCTAAATCCGAAAAGAATTATTAGATTACGGAACTTGAAGCTTTGGCTGTTGTTTGGGCTTTTACAAAATTTCGGACATTTTTGTTTGGCAGACAAACTAAGGTTTACACCGATCATCGAGCTCTGGAATTTCTTATGTCAACAAAATTAACTCATGGAAGATTGTTACGATGGGCGTTGTATCTACAGGAATTTGATTTTAGTATTGTTTACATACAGGGTTCTTCAAATATTATTGCTGATGCTTTATCACGTGCACCTATAGGTTTGAAACAAAGTTCTGAGGAGGACTGCAAAGAAAACAATTATTGTTTGATGTATATTCAAGGTGTTGCGTTTGAGAATTTTATTTCGTCTTCGCTCCAGGACATCGCTAAGGAGCAAAGTAAGGATCCAATCTGGAAGGAAATTAAGGAGAAGTGGAGGAGAAAGGAAAGCGTAGCGATCAGACAGTATTATTTAGTTCGCAATGATGTTCTTTTTAAACGAAAATCGGTCGACAACTCTGTTTGGTTAGTTTGCATTCCTGATGAGTGGGTTAATAAATTGATTTGGTACATACATTTCAGTTATGCACGCTTTGGTCCCAGAAAATGCTTTCATAAATTACGAGAAAATTGCTACTTCAGTAATATGGAAAAACGCATTCGATCTGTTCTTGCCAAATGCAAATTATGTCAAAAGGCTAAGCCGCCAACTATTTCTCACAGAGCACCGTTGTTTCCTATCATTCCAGCGAAATTAAAGGAGATGGCTGCAGTCGATTTGTTCGGTCCAGTGGTTCGTTCTACTAATGGTTTTGGGTACATTTTAGTAGCAGTGGAATTGACATCAAAATATGTGTGTTTTACACCTTTACGCAAAGCAACAGCTCGTTCAGTATCTAACGCTTTCATCAAACATTTTCTTAAAGAAGTTGGTCATGTTGATAAGGTTATATCAGATAATGGATCACAGTTTCGCTCTAAAATTTGGCTTCGTACTCTACGGCGCCGTAAGATTAAACCAATTTTCATTTCACTTTTTCACCCTCAATCTAACGCTTCAGAGAGATGGATGAAGGAAATCAATAAATTGTGTCGTCTTTATTGTCATCAGAATCACAGAACGTGGGATCAGTATCTTCATATTTTTCAAAACATTCTGAATGAACTCCCTAATGATTCAACTTCTTTACCGCCTATATTAATATTAAAAAATAAAGCACCGACAAATCGCATTTCTGAAATCGTTCCTTTTCCGCCTACACGGAAACTGCGGCATTCTGAAGTTGTGAACCTGGCTCTGCAAAATATTGCATCTGTGGCTGCTAGAAGAGAGAAATCAGCTAAACGTCCTGGTCGTTTAAAAACCTTGTCAGTTGGTCAAAAGGTGTTAATTAAGTCTCATCGTTTGTCTCACAAAGGAAAGGGCTTGTGTCGCAAATTTTTTCTGCTTTATAACGGTCCATATAGAATTCGCAAAATTATTCATGATAACACTGTCGAAGTAGAAACTCTTAAATCTCGACGCTCTAAGGGAATACATCATATATCAAACGTTAAAATTTTTGTGTAATGACATACTTTTGAGACATCAACAGTTATACGTAAACACACGGAGAATGCAAGGATACCGCGCGGTGTTCCGGCGGCGGCACATACTCAAAGCAACAGTCAAGTCTGCGCGCCGCACAAGGCAGTCGTTGACCTCGCGATTACGTGATTCATACTTTGTGCTAATTTCATGTTCTAGGAATTTACTTGTGAAGCGACGTGCTTGCGTACATTAACTGATTTGACAATGATTGATTAATGAACAGGGTTGTTACTTACGTATATTATGCATCGCTTGGCTGCTCTGCTTTTTCACTGATGTCACATTTTTTTTAAATTATGTGCCTGCCGTGCTTATTTATTTAAATTATAATTGTCACCTGATTAGTTGTGCTGATATGTATGTAAGTTATACTTTGTGATTTATCTGCTTGCGCCTTCATGTTTACTTATTAAGATTACATACGAACATTCATTTGCTTATGCTGATATGATGATAATGACCTGTTTATTATGTAAGATATATGTTTGCTGCTTTGCGTATGGATTGCATATTTACAAATTTCTGTTTTGTTGTCATAACTACTCTTTAAGTTGGTATATAGAAATGCTGATATACGGTGTACGAACATAGAGTTTAGGTCACACTATGGTATTAATTATAGATTGTTCGCTTGGCAGAGCCTCGTTGTAGGGATTGTAGTACATCCATTTGTTGTCATTGTGTTCTCTACTGGCATATTTACTCGCTATTGCATGTTTTGCTTACACTCAGTGCCTTATATTTTTAAGATAAGAAAATGAACTGCTATAATTCGACGAACTACATTAGTACAAGAAACTTCATAGAAGTCACATGAGCTTAAGGTTTTATGGAAGCTGTATAAATTTATGCTAATAGTAAGGAAGCTAACGACATGACATACCAACACTAGGGTTAGACCATTGACAGTTATTACACTGCATTCTTCGTGAGCAATTGAAATAGGAAGTGACACTTGACACAAGAAATACTCCACATGTATGTTTCTGATTTGCCATGATTCTTGAAGTGGTGTACACACTGTGAAATATTACGATTTATTCACTCAAAGTCTTATGTGATCTTTCATACTATGTACTCGTACTTACTTACTGAGAGTTATTCAAACTAAAGGCTGTTAGAGGTTATGTATGCATTTCTTTTGTTTAATGATCGACAAGGTAACCAAAATGTATCTTATAATTCATAATGAGTAGAAGATTTGGGTCAGATGGATTACACAGAGGCTGTGTGTGGACATTGTGTCTTCGGATTGTATGGGATGATGAATTGAAGTTTGCACTAGGATTTTATCTGTACTTGTTCGAGGAGACTGGCTAGAGGAAAGAGTTGTTATGGAAGTGAAATGATATTGGTGATAAGGTTTACATGTATCGACGTATTGAAGAGGTATTATTGAGGTATTGAGATTGTGTGAAGTTGATGATTATTGGAATTTTGGTGGACAAGAGGTAAGGTAAATGATATTGATGATCAGGTTTATATGTATCGATGTAAGAGGTATTATTGAAGTATTAAGATTGTGTGATGCTGATGATTATTGGAGTTTTGGTGGATAAGAGGTAAAGTAAGTGAGGAGCATATTTTTTTGTTGGTTTATATGGAACAAGGAGGATGAAGATGGCAGACTAGAACACTCAAGTAGAAGGAAGATTGTCTACACACACACTTTGTTAAATCACTAAGCAGTATATACTTTTTTTTTGGAGAGAGGAAGTATTTGCATATCTTGGTACACTGACAGTTGTCAGCAACCGTACATTTTGATTTGGCTTGGCAAACATTGGTCTTGACATGATGACTATGACGTTGACTAACTATTATTGACTGTTATACACTGTGCCACTACTACTTGATACACAAGTTGAACATCAAATTTTGACAGAATTGCATTTACACAGTTAACACTATTCAACTACACAGTAGCATTTAATGTGTTTTGTGTGTTTTCCTTTCCTAATCCCAAATAATTGGTACCGACCTATCTCCTAAATATTATTTTACTTGTTTGTTGTGGCTTGCACTGACACCCATAAATATTATAGGTTTACTGACATTTGTGTATTTGTAATAGTTAATATGACAATTATCTGATATCATTTGTGTGTTTATTATAATTTGTATGTTTAGTGTAAGAGCATTGATAATAATTTTGTAAAAGCAATTGTGTGTGCATTCAAACTGTTGTTCGTACCTGCACCTGTTCAACATTGATGTGTGACACTTAGAAATGTTTAATTTCTGCTGATGAACTGTGTGATTAGTGATAGTGAATATTATGGACTGTTACTTGCACTTTTTCAACATGATTGGTGCCACTAGGACACGTTTAATTTCTGCTGATAAACTCTGATGAACAGTGTGATTAGTGATAGTGAATATTATAGACTGTTACCTGCACCTGCTCAACATTGCTGGGTGCCACTGTTGGAACTGCTTCTACTGAAATAATGTCACTTGTTGGTGTCTGCACCTGTCAACATTACTGGGTGCCACTGATGGACTGCTTCTACTGAAATGATGTCACTTGTGGGTGTCTGCACCTGTTCAACATTGCTGGGTGCAACTGATGGAACTGTTTCTACTGAAATGATGTTACTTCTTGCTGTCTGCACCTGTTCAACATTACTGGGTGCCACAGATGGAACTGCTTCTACTGAAATGAAGTCACTTATTGGTGTCTGCACCTACTCAACATTGCTGGGTGCCACTAATGGAACTGTTTCTGCTGAATGATGTCACTTGTTGGTGTCTGCACCTGCTCAACATTGCTGGGTGCCACTGATGGACTGCTTCTACTGAAATGATGTCACTTGTTGCTGTCTGCACCTGCTCAACATTGCTGGGTGCCACTGATGGAACTGTTTCTACTGAGATGATGTCACTTGTTGGTGTTTGCACCTGTTCAACGTTACTGGGTGCCACAGATGGAACTGCTTCTACTGAAATAATGTCACTTGTTGGTGTCTGCTCCTGTTCAACATTGCTGGGTGCCACTAATGGAACTGCTTCTGCTGAATGATGTCACTTGTTGGTGTCTGCACCTGATCAACATTGCTGGGTGCCACTAATGGAACTGCTTCTACTGACATAATGTCACTTGTTGGTGTCTGCACCTGTTCAACATTGCTGGGTGCAACTGATGGAACTGCTTCTATTGAAATGATGTCACTTGTCGGTGTCTGCACTTACTCAACATTGCTGGGTGCCACTGTTGGAACTGTTTCTACTAAAATGATGTCACCTGTTGGTATTTGCACCTGTTGACCATTGCTGGGTGCTACTGCTGGAACTATCAACTACTTGTTTTTTGAATCATTGAAAGCATTTTATGTGAACATTTGTATAAACTGATTTTTTGTGTATTGTGTGAACTATTATGTAAAGTCACATGTATGAAAGAATTTGTATTGCTTACTGTATTTTATATATTAGGTTATTGAAAGGTCAGTGCAAAGCCAAAATTTTATCTAATTATGTGATATTTACGTATTAATATTATCTTTTATTTTTGTCTGTATTTTTGTGGACGAATTTGGTGGTATTTTCACCACCAATGCTAGCAAAAATACCATCAAATTCTGGCCCGTGGAGGAAGGGCATATGAAAGGTGGCTACACTGAGCCACAGCGCCAGAGATTGCGCCAAAGAGTTTTATTCCGCCGCCTCCACTGGCAGTGCTTGTCGAGATGTGGCAGTAGGCAGTGCTTGTTGAGAAGTAGTAGGAGTCAAGTAGTTGTTGAGATGTCGTCGTAGTGAGTGCTTGTGCAAATCTTGCTGAGAGGATATTGATAGCTGTGCTATTTGTGGCCATGTTGTATGCAGTTGTTTGATGGGCTAGACAGCAGATGTTGTTCGAATGGAGATATTGTAATGATCAGAGTGCTTTTCGTCAATATATATGAAGGTAAAAAAAATCCTTTTTTTTTCATTATGTCTTAAACAATGCCTCGTCACAGGTTCAGTCAACAAAGCATCTGGCTCGTGTTCTTGTATTAGAGTGTAATTCTGGTTTTCTTGCGCAATTATAGTATTTCTATTTTTTTAATTACTTCAGTATAAATGGTATTTAAAATTTCTTGTCTTATTGAAGAAGAACCGTGCCAGATGTGAACGTTGAATCACACTTCCACACACAGAACAGTTACACTTGTGCTTTGGTTTCGTACGTTTTATAGTTGCTGGGGACTTAATTAATTAATTGTGTAACGGAAATTTTCTTTCATTCTTTGTTGTCATTCTATGCAGTCAGATTGTGTACAAATACTAGTCAGGGCCAACCGTTTACGAGACTTCGTAATCGGACAGACAACAATTAAAAAGTATTTGCATTCATTTATATATAATTAAGCCCCCATGCTACTGTCCATTCCGTTCAACTGCTCTTCTAACTCCTTTGCTGTCTCTGACAGAATTACAATGTCATCGGCGAACCTCAAAGTTTTTATTTCTTCTCTATGGATTTTAATAACTACTCCGAACTTTTCTTTCGTTTCCTTCACTGCTTGCTGAATATACAGATTGAATAACATCGGGGAGAGGTTACAAACCAGTCTCACTCCCTTCCCAACCACTGCGTCCCTTTCGTGCTCCTTGACTCTTATAACTGCCATCTGGCTTCTCTACATATTGTAAATAGCCTTTCGCTCCCTGTATTTTACCCCTGCCACCTTCAGAATTTGATAGAGAGTATTCCAGTCAACATTGTCAAAAGCTTTCTCTAAGTCTACAAATGCTAGAAACGTAGGTTTGCCTTTCCTTAATCTTTCTTCTAAGATAAGTCGTAGGGTCAGTATTGCCTCACGCGTTCCAACATTTCTATGGAATCCAAACTGATCTTCCCCGAGGTCGGCTTCTACCAGTTTTTCCATTCGTCTGTAAAAAATTCGTGTTAGTATTTTGCAGCCGTGACTTATTAAACTGATAGTTCGGTAATTTTCACATCTGTCAACACCTGATTTCTTTGGGATTGGAATTATTATATTCTTCTTGAAATCTGAGGGTATTTCTCCTGTCTCATACATCTTGCTCACCATATGGTAGAGTTTTGTCAGGACTGGCTCTCCCAAGCCTGTCAGTAGTTCCAATGGAATGTTGTCTACTCCCAGGGCCTTGTTTCGACTTAGGTCTTTCAGTGCTCTGTCAAACTCTTCTCGCATATCTCCCATTTCATCATCTACATCCTCTTCCATTTCCATAATATTGTCCTCAAGTACATCGCCCTTGTATAGACCCTCTATATACTCCTTCCGCCTTTCTGCTTTCTCTTCTTTGCTTAGAACTGGGTTTCCATCTGAACTCTTGATATTCATACAAGTGCTTCACTTTTCTCCAAAGGTCTCTTTAATTTTCTGTTGGCAGGATCTATCTTACCCCTAGTGAGATAAACCTCAACATCTTTACATTTGTCCTCTAGACGTCCCTGCTTAGCCATTTTGCACTTCCTACTGATCTCATTTTTGAGACGTTTGTATTCCTTTCTGCCTGCTTAATTTACTGCATTTTTATATTTTCTCCTATCATCAATTAAATTCAATATTTCTTCTGTTACCCAAGAATTTCTACTAGCCCTTATCATTTTACCTTCTTGATCCTCTGCTGCCTTGACTACTTCATCCCTCAAAGCTACCCATTCTTCATCTACTGTTTTTCTTTCCCCCATCCCTGTCAATTGTTCCCTTGTGCTCTCCCTGAAACTCTGTACAACCTCTGGTTTAGTCAGTTTACCCAGTTCCCATCTCCTTAAATTCCCACCTTTTTGCCATTTCTTCAGTTTTAATCTACAATTCATATCCAATAGATTGTGGTCAGAGTTCACATCTGCCCCTGGAAATGGCTTACAATTTAAAACGTGGTTGCTAATTCTATAATCTATCTGGTACCTTCTAGTATCTCCAGGCTTCTTCCATGTATACAACCTTCTTTCATGATTCTTGAACCAAGTGTTAGCTATGATTAAGTTATGCTCTGTGCAATATTCTACCAGGTGGCTTCCTCCTTCATTTCTTACCCCCAATCCATATTCACCTACTACGTTTCCTTCTCTACCTTTTCCTACTCTCGAATTCCAGTCACCCATGATTATTAAATTTTCGTCTCCCTTCACTACCTGAATAATTTCGTTTATCTCATCATATATTTCATCAATTTCTTCATCATCTGCAGAGCTAGTTGGCATATAAACTTGTACTACTGTGGTAGGCGTGGGCTTCGTGTCTATCTTGGCCACAATAATGCGGTCACTATGCTGTTTGTAGTAGCTTACCCGCACTCCTATTTTTTATTCATTATTAAACCTACTCCTGCACTACCCCTATTTGATTTTGTATTTATAACCCTGTATTCACCTGGACAGAATTCTTGTTCCTCCTGCCATCGAACTTCACTAATTCCCACTACATCTAACTTTAATCTATCCGTTTCTGTTTTTAAATTTTCTAACTTACCTGCCCGATTAAGGGAGCTGACATTCCACGCTCCGATCCGTAGAACGCCAGTTTTCTTTCTCCTGATAACACTGCATATATGCCCATATTTCGCGCTGGAGGGAGGCCATAGATTGGGATGGAGATTAAGTGGAAAAATAGGGTGTGTAGATAAAATACCATTCTTTCGTGTGTGTAATTATCACTATGTTCAGTAAAGAATTGTTGAACGAAAATATGCTGTGCATTACTTTCTGGGCAGTCCTCGTTGAATTCTGACACTATAAAATGAATAATGAGCACCAACAAAAAGGTATTTACTATCGTAATGACAATGACAATATCTGTTTAACCACAATAAGTATTCTATTGCCATTTCTTCTAGAATTTCTCTATGGACAACCATGTTAATTATGACTGTGTGTAGTTACGAAAGATATGTTCAGAGTATTAAGCTAGCATTTACATTTCTGATTTTTAACAGATGGCAAAGCATAGTCAATTAATTGTGCTATTTGATGTATTGAAATAATATTTTGTTTCTCATATGTCATATCAGTAGGCTGGTAGATATAAAAATGGAACAGTTTTTAACTTGTGGTATTGCTTGTTTACCTCTCATGTGTGGTGCCTGAGGTGAGGAGAAATGATGCTGGTAGTTTGGATGGCGAAACGATCTGCGGAAAGGACGACAAATTAAAGGGGCAGCTGAAATAAACTGAGTGCATTCTTTCACAGTGCTGCTTGAAAGGTAAGCAGCAACAGTTACGTATTTGACAGCCCACAGGAACTATTGAAACTAAAGATGCTTTGTAATTGAATTTAAATTTTCATAAAGATCTATGGAATTATTGTATTTTTGGAAGAGGAGATTTTCAACCGGAGTCAGAGGGAATTTATCGATGAATAATTTTATTGTTTGATCTCGAATTTAATGTTCTTTATGTTCTTTTTTGTAACCTTAACGTTTTTTTTTTGCCTGTAGCTCCAAAGAAGACTTTTAGGCCAGAATGTAAGGGATCCATGGCCCCTTACTCAGAGATAACCATATTTTGCTCGCATAGGTCAATTTTCAAACGGCAAGAGCACCAAGCGGGTGATATTGTTGTCAGATGCAATCAGATGCACTTCAGTCAGCGAATAGAGTTGTTGTTGTTGTAATGGCGCAGCAGGAGAAAGCATATCGCACCGTGGAGTGTGTCCCCCAATCGCTGTGTGTTGACTCTGAGTAAAGGGTAAGAAATGTACCGAATGGTGACAAAGTGTTTTTAACGACAGGTAATAATAAATACGGGTGCCAATATCACGTTCCGCAACTACCGCACCAGCCAATAGTTTCTGGAGTGTAGTGTAGATAATGTATATAGATTAGAATAAAATAGCGTGTCGCGATAATTCAGTGTATTTGAGCTGTGATGAGATTAAATGTGAATAGATGAGCACGAAAATGTAGTGCCGGTCTTCAGGTGTGTTTATAGATCATATCTAACTTTACTTAGAACAAAATTTCGCGATTTTGACTAACGCAAAAAACTCTATCTTTTTGAATGTACCAATACTGAGAAGCCACATGTGTATTGAAACTCATCAGCGCTTGTCCATTAGGTCACAACCATTACATTCAAAGGTTAGACTGCTACATTATTCGGTCACCATTAACAGCAAATTTCATCTGGGTTGTTCTAAATATCACAATAAATCAAGGGTAATGGGAAGTAGTCTTAACTCAGACGATGCTGTAGGTGTTATGTTAAGGGATTGAGACATTAAAAGAAGTAAACGAGTTTTACGATTTGGGTAGAAAAACAACTGACCGTGGCGGGAGTAACGATGATATAAAATGTAGACTAGGTATAGGAAGAAAAGCATTGCTGAAAAAGAGACATTTGTTGTCATGGAATATAATTTAACTGTTAGGAAATCTTTTCTGGAGTTATTTGTATGGCGTGTAACCTAGTACAGAAGTGAAGCGTAGACGACAGAGAAGAAGAGACAAGATTTAGAAATGTAGTACTGCAGAAGAATGCTGAAGACTGGATACGCAGACCGCGTCGCTTATGAGGACGTACTGAAACAGGTTAGGGTCAAAAGAGCTTCATGGCACCATTTCAATAAAGCAATTCCCAGTTGATAAGGAAGGCCTCAGCGAATCGTCAATCTGGTAATGGAATAAACTGTGGCGAAGTAAAAATTGTTGAGAGAGCCGAAGGCTTGAGTTCAGTAAGCAGATACAAATGGACGTAGGTTGGTTTATTGGGTGATTTTGGGGGAGGGGACCAAACAGCGATGTTATGGGTCACACAGGATTAGTGTAGGACGGGGAAGGAAGTCAGCCGTGGCCTTTCAAAGGGGCCATTCCAGCATTTGCCCAGAAAGATTTAGGGAAATCATAAATGGACGTAGGTTGCAGCAGTTATTAAGAGACTTGTACAGGGTACGTTATCGTGGAGAGCTGTACCAAACCAGTCTAATGACTGAATGCCACAAAAACAATAAATCGTAATTGGTAAAGGGAAAATAAGAAGCACCGTTTCAAAACGAATTAAATGCAGCGAGGTCAAAATACAGTTTGATGCGTATGCACCCCAATTGTGGTATGCTGTTTAAGCTGCTGAGTCGGACCGGGCCATTTCGAATTCTTTCCCATAGTAATTTAGTGCTGAAAAACACGAATCGGATCAAATCGTCTTATGCACACAGCAGCCGACGGTTCAAGAGGTATTATCTTCAAGACGTGTTTCCCAGTCAGCCTTATTATCCCGCTCTTTCTTTGGCTGTTGCCACTATTTTCATCTTGCAGCTCACAGCGTGGTGCGAATTGCATGACTGCGCACTTTTGATCGCCATGGCGGGCTGTTTACTTGTGGGAGAGCGATCGAAAGGAAATAGACTGAGAATTAGAGATGGGAAAACTGAAAGACAGCGATAACGAAGCTCAGTAAGTAATAACGCTTGATGCACTTACGAATTATAATTTCAGCGAAATTTGAAATCTCGTTGCACTGCTTTGATATTTTTTTATCACCTGAGCAGACGTATTTTCGCTATAGGTACTTCAACCAAGATCTACATTTAAGTAGTTTTTAGCCACATTGTAATAACAAAGGAGGCAGATTCAAGTGAGTATGTATTCTAGTATTCCACCTGGCGAAAGCAAGAAATGAAGTTTGCAGCGTGCCAAAAAAGTGGACCAAGATCGCAGACTCAGTTATACGATGAAAATTACGTCTTCAAAACCACAAAGAACTGGAAAGCATTATGCAGGAAAGCGCAGTCGAATTTCTATTGTTGTGTCGTATGAGGTACGTTAAAGTGTATTTTTGTTTTTGTTTGATAATACTACTGCTAAATCGTTAAACTGTTACGTTGATCTGGAGACGTCATCACCATTTTGCAGTAAATAAATGAATAGCTCATTATTGTAGAACAATAAAAGTCTGGCACCTGATCCTTCTCTCGCACGAGGAAGAGGGACTAAGTGTAGGACTGTAACACATCGATTTACCGACAAGAACATGCTAATAACTTTATTTTCTTACGCGATGGGCGGTGTCCAACAATAAAATAAATACCAAATTGAAATGAGTGTTTCAAAGCATGTTATGTGAGAAGATGTTTAAATAAAAACGTATCAGTGAATTGGTTCAAAAAGTGTTAACGGCAATTTAAAATTTAAAATGGCGCTCTCATGCTCTGGGAAATTATTTCCAAAAAAATGGTTCAAATGGCTCTGAGCGCTATGGGACTTAACATCTGTGGTCATCAGTCCCCTAGAACTTAGAACTACTTAAACCTAACTAACCTAAGGACATCACACACATCCATGCCCGAGGCAGGATTCGAACCTGCGACCGTAGCAGTCGCGCGGTTCCGGACTGAGCGCCTTAACCGCGAGACCACAGCGGCCGGCGATTATTTCCATCATGAATATTTCTGGAGTACAATCTAAGTACCTAGGTCCTGCCGTCGAGAATTTTGACATATTTCATTTGGATAGGAATCGAAACGTTTTATTCCTTTCCTGTAAAGCTATGATTTGTACACTTCATACAATCTGAAACACTGTTTCCCAAATAGAAATACAATAAAGTTTTCAGTGTAGAATGCGAACAGAAAGAAGTAACAAATAAAAATCACCCTACTGCAAGCGAAGAATGTTCTCAGTTAACTCAAAAATGCTAATGACAAAACATAGGCTTATTCAATTTGATATTTCATTCTGTAGAAATGATGATTAAACTAAATTAAACAGATCAGTAAGAAATGGAGAAGAATCACGCACACCTGGAGAGAAGTCGGCAGTAAGCTGATACCAGAAAGAACAACAACGTCCTGAAACCGTATTTTCATTATTGTGTGCAATCTAAAATCCGGAAATTAATATGAACTATAGAAGTATTTTACAGTTTTGAGAAGTAGGACAAAATCACCATTTTGGAAAATGCTATAACTCATGCAACAATTTTTTCTTCTTTTATTCAACATGGTAACTTTCACTATAGCTGTTGTATGTTTTATGTTCGCAACGTCCTAATATTTACTCAAACTGTACTACAGATTAGAAGTTCGTTTTCATCACCACCCAATGCTATGCTACTCATATTGACCATCCTTTCATAAAATGTTTTTAGGTTGGTGCCACACTGTGCTTCTGATTAAGACTTAGACCTAATTTTAAGACTGTTTCCCTTGCCTTTCGGAGAGAAATTACAGTTCTTTCCAGAAATGTACTAAAATTAATTCCTAAACTTTTTGAAATTGGAACACCGGCATTTCTAAACCCAATTTTTTTGTGGTTTATCTATCTAATATATGCATAACTTAATTCGGCTTTGACTCACTGGATGCACAGTGTCTGTGTACTGCGACGAGCCTTCATACTCAGCAGGATTGGATATGAACAGGGTTAAAGATTACAGTTCAAACCTGTAACTGTGCAAGTAAAATCTGGCATTGTCGTGCAGGTAAATAGCCGGCCGAAGTGGCCGTGCGGTTAAAGGCGCTGCAGTCTGGAACCGCGAGACCGCTACGGTCGCAGGTTCGAATCCTGCCTCGGGCATGGATGTTTGTGATGTCCTTAGGTTAGTTAGGTTTAACTAGTTCTAAGTTCTAGGGGACTAATGACCTCAGAAGTTGAGCCCCATAGTGCTCAGAGCCATTTGAACCATTTTTTTGCAGCTAAATAACACAAAAAAGTGAATGTGTTTTAATTGGAGATAGTTTTCTGCAAATTGATATGAACGGGAGGGATAAGGTAAGTGACTACATACAGCTGTGAACAAATTTCGTTTCAGAGTTCTGTGCTCTGTTTCACAGTTCCTCGAGTGTCTTATACGAGAAATGGATACCATGAAAGGAAAAATGGGCGTTGATGAATGCCAGTTGAACTATGGCTCTTCAAAGAATGTCCACGTTTTCCTTCCCTCGTACTTCGGCCAACTACGTAAACTAATGCATGAATTATAGTTGTCTAATAAGAGCAACACCAAGTGAGTCGCAGTTTGTACCTAGAACGTACAAGGAGAAATACTCTGCCAAATATGCAACATTCTCCTTAGAAGATACCTAATGATGAACTTACCGAATTTATTGTGTTCTCAAACTCTGAGACCTCCTCGTCATATTATCTGCGATTTCTATCGTGTAGTAACTATATTCACCGCAACGAAGAGAATAGTAAAATTCAGTTAGTACCTGAAGGAAGCAATTACAATCCATCCTTGTTTATTCTTGTTGATATACTACGGAGTCGTGAGTAGTCAAAAAGATCTAGCCTTAAGTTTTGTTATTTGAATTACCGTTCGTTTCAATGTCTAGTTTTTTCCCTTTATTTATCTCTCTGCTATCTGGCTCACGTAAGAGAAGGAACAGTTTTTCACATGTAACGTTGGTCCGAAAGTGAGTCACTAGCGGCCTTGCTTATTGCTGCACAATGCTGTAGAAAAGCAGTTCCAAAAATAAATCACATTGGCCTTGTGGCCAGGGCCTCGCATTGCTGATGTTTCCGGTCCGTAATGCCTTATTCCTGTATACGAAATGAGATCGTTCTGTGCTCTCAAAAGGGACAGTAATAAGCGCCCAAGAAATTTGCGATATTTCAGTGTTTTACTAGATCCGATGTTCCGCCTGAAATTATTTGACGTGCACCGCGCTCAGCTTTCCTGGAGACCTCGCTCCCAGACACACAGACTCCCGCCGCGAGTGCGGCGACGGGCTGGCCCTTTATGGAGTCCAGCATTTCACGGCCTTGCAAGCACTGGAAGACAGGTGTGGCAGCTGTTAGACCGAGACTTTTTCTCTGCGCTAGAGGAATTCTTAGCGCCATAAGGCTGGTGTACCGTCGCCTCTGGATCTGTTGCAGCGACTCACTGCCTGTTTGCAAGTGGTGTATCTACTTTTTGTTCTGATCTTTGGCTGTAAATGTCCGCTGTAGCCGTTGTTCACAGCTTTCCCGTTGTGTCACAAACCTCACTGACTTCACATGATCTTGTATCACCTTTATGTAGGAAGCTGTTCCGTCACAATGTGTGTAACTACATTACTCATCATTCTTTACACCTCTGGCGAAACAGGCATTGGTAGAGGAGAACTGAAGGTTCTAGAAGCACGGAAATGATAGATGATGCGTATAGGACAATCGAAGAAAGTTTTGGAGAAAAGAGGGGTAGTTGTATGAATATCAAGAATTCAGTTCGCAACCCATTATTAAGAAAAAGAACGGAAGGCTGGAAAGTGGAATTAATATTTAGAGGTAAATAAACTAGATGCACTAGATGACAATCTTATGGAAAAGGAAGCGAAAATAAGTGAAGATGAAAAGACATTCAGAGAAGAATTTGTCAGAGTATTCAAAGGCTTAAATAAGTCCAAAAAAAGGTATATGAAGCAGAATTATTAAGACTCTTGGGAGCACCAGCTATGAAAAAACTATTCCACTTTATTTATAAAGTTCCATCATGATAACATAAACTGTACATTTCACAGTTACCGGTTTCGGGCATTGCCATCTTCAGATATGTTACAAATAAAAAAATAATGGAGTCGCTAACTAAGTTAGCTGAAGCAAAATCTACAACAGGCCTAGAGATATATAAAAAATAAAAATGTTAACATGACTAACAGCCATGCATACCAGCCAAACATACCATAAAAATATTTTGATGCAGATTCAAAATGGTTCAAATGGCTCTGAGCACTATGGGACTTAACTTCTAAGGTCATCAGTCCCCTAGAACTTAGAACTACTTAAACCTAACTAACCTAAGGACAACACACACATCCATGCCCGAGGCAGGATTCGAACCTCCGACCGTAGCGGTCGCACAGTTCCAGACTGTAGCGCCTAGACCCGCTCGTCCACCTCGGCTGGCCTGATCCAGGTATCAAAGTCAAAATCTCTATATCTGGGTACGTAGTGCTGGCGATGGCTTGGTACATACAGTACTTATACGAATAACTGAGGGGGGTAGAGGGCGTTAATGCTAGGGAGCATGGGTGAACAGTATCGTAAATTCAAAAGTTAAAGTGCAGTATGTTTAGCCATTAATTAAAATTACTTTACGTGGTGAAATGAGCGTCTGACAATCGGCTCATATAAAATACTTGGAAATGAAATAAAATAAATAAAACCCATACTTAAAATTCTTATTACTCTTTACAAGTTTTATATGAATTTTAAGTGTGGGTATTATTTCTACATATTTTATGTGAGTTGATGTTTTATTGTCAGACGCTCATTTTGTCATATTAAGCAATTTTAATTAATGAGCACGCATACTGCATTTTAACTGTTGAATTTACGATGCTGGTTACCCATGCACCGTTGTATTAGTGCTCTCTACCGGCCGCAATTACTTGTATAAATATAAATACTGAACATACTCCTATGCAGGCCATCACCAGCAGGGATTTTCTCTGCCTCGTGATGGCTGGGTGTTGTGTGCTGTCCTTAGGTTAGTTAGGTGTAAGTAGTTCTAAGTTCTAGGGGACTGATGACCATAGATGTTAAGTCCCATAGTGCTCAGAGCCATTTGAGCCATCACCAGCACTTACTGTGTACCTAACCTAGATACATAGATTTTGGCGTTGATACCTACTTCAGAATATTTTAACGGTATTTGAGGTTGTTATGCAAGGCTGTTCATCATATTAACATTTTAATCTTTTTAATGTGTCACTAGGCCTATTGTAGATTTTGCTTCAGGTAATTGAACGCAGTTAGTTACTACATTGTCTTTCTGTCCATAACAGACCTGATGATGGCAATGGCCAAAATCCAAACTTGTGAAATGTACAGTTTATGTGTAAGGCGGACCTTTACAGGTAAGTGCGGCAACATAATAGCTGACTCATGTAAGGATTTTAATTCTTCAATTAGTAAAACCTCATATCCAAATTGTGTGACACTGGCCAAGCACCCTCACACCTCAGAAAGAAGGTAATCTCCCCATTCCATAGAAGGTGTGTATTACCGAATCATCAGTTTGATACATCATGGCTGCAAAAAAAAAAAAAAAAAAAAAAAAAAAAAAAAAAAAAAAAAAAAAAAAAACTAACGCAAGTTATATATAGAAGAACGGAAGGACTCATAGAAGAAACTGGATTGTGGAATATATGTAGGTACAGACGGCGCAATACTAACCCTACGACTTATCTTAGAAGACAAACTGAAAAAGGTAAACCTACTTTTACAGCATTGATATATTTCAAGACACCTTTCGATGATGCTGACTTTAACGCATTGTTCCAAATTCTGAAGGCAGCAGCTATAAAATACAGGGGTGGGAATGTTGCGCCGGCCGCGGTGGCCGAGCGGTTCTAGGCGCTTCAGTTCGGAACCGCGTGACTGCTACGATCGCAGGTTCGAATCCTGCCTCGGGCATGGATGTGTGTGATGCCATAGGTTAGTTAGGTTTAAGAATTTCTAAGTTCTTGGGGACTGATGACCTCAGATGTTGAGTCCCATAGTGCTCAGAGCCATTTGAACCATTTTGGAATGTTGCCTACACTTGGACTGAATTCAGACTGCAGAGTCGAACGATAAGAAAGGGACGCAGCAGTAACTGAGAAGAGAGTGACAAGTTACTCAGTTTGTATCTTCAGCAAAGAAATGAACTAAAACTAAGCAGAAATTTGGAACTGAGAATAAAAACTTTAATTTTTACCATGAGATAGTAATACCGTCACATACACCAAAGGCCGCGGAAGACCAGCTGAACGGAATAGACGATCCTGGAAAGAAGTTATAAGCGGAAGGCCAACAAAAATAAGGGAAAGTAATGAAATATTGTCGAATTAAATAGGTCTATGGTGAGTAAGTTAGGTTTGGAAATATGCCACTGTAAGTATAATACTAGACAATTTAGAGATTATTTTAGCAAACTAATTGACGGTGGTGAAAGCGTAGAGGATATAACATGATTACTGGGAATAGTGGAAAAAAAGTTTCTAAAAATTTAAATTTGTTAACATCCAATATAAATTTAAATATTAATAAGTCTTTCCTGAGAGTATTTGCCTGCGGTGTGAGCTTATGCGGGAGTGGGATGTGGACGATAAACTGTTCAGATAAGAAGAGAGCAGAAGCTTTTTAAATGTTGTACTAAAGAAAAATGCTGAAGGTTAGATGGGCAGAATGAATAATGAATGATGAAGTCGAACCGTGAAGAAATTTTCTTTATGACACAGCTTAACTAAAAGAAAGGATAGCTTGGTAGGTTACATCCTGAGACATCAAGGTATAGTTAACTTGAAAACGAAGCCTGAGAGGTAAAAATTATTGAGGGACACCAAGGTTTAAACACAGTAAGCATGTTGAAATAGATATAGGTTGTAGTAGTTATTCAGAGACGAAGAGACTTACTTGCACAAGATAGATTAGCGTGGAGAGCTGCATCAAACCAGTCTTCGAACTGAAGACCCCAATAACAGAAACAACAACCCCGTAGGCAAGCAGGTACTCATGGTAACAGACATAGTAATAATGGAATTCCGTGTCGTGGAATTTCCGACCGTGGACTTTAAGACCTGTGACGTCAACGTCGTCTTTCCGACCACAAATATTTTTGCCGTGGCTTTTCCGATCGTCAAAGGAAGCTGCAACAGTTTGGGAGGCTCTGGTCGGAAATAGCAACTGGTTGGTGTTACCCGCAGCTTTTCCGGCAGTTTTGTAATAAGAATATACCTTCAAATCTTATCTAGGCTTAGGGCTGATCATAACCGTTTTTTGTTTTTTATTTTTAGTCTGATTAAAAAACGAAAGGTTAAGTATTGCTACGAGCGAAACGAATACTATATTCTTGCTTGTCAGAAATAGTTGGCTGTTCATTTTCGAATATTTCGCGAATTCCGGTGGTGTGGTCAGGCAAGAATCTAAGAGCATAGCCTATGTTGCTGCTGATGAAACAACACTCAGTTGCCGCTTCAGACAAAGCTACAGCAGTGAGGAGGCTCTGGTAGGAAATGCCACGGTATAAAACTGGGTGCTCACAAGTGCCACGGTACTTATGGCAACTACAAGAGGGTCGGACACACCACAGTCAAAAAATCAACGGAGCCGGTATTCCACTTGACAATACAGACATGAAAGAAGGCAGTAATAGAGAAACTGCCTTTGAGGTTCAAGAAGCTATGCTTACTTCCGGGATGAGGAACCTCCAGTGCTCGTAAAATCGGCGTCGCATGTCGTGATGTTTGGAGTATAGTTCGGGGATGGCTGTTACACCCCTACCATTGGAAGAAAACAAGCTGTAGCTCCCACTGACATCGGATCTCGCATTGTTTATAGCCAACGGTTGTTGCGAAACGTTATAATCGATCTTCAGATTTCTGCGTATATACTTTTCTCGAATGAAACTTGTTTCACCAAGAACGGTATGTTGAATAGTCGTAACAATATCTGGGCCGCTGAAAATCATTGAAGCTCCTTAAACATAGATTTGCGGTGAACATATGGATAATATATTCAATAGTGCAAATACACTTCTCTGGTTTGCCGCTGGATCGTATGGTGTAAATAGTACAATATTTCATCGATGCAGCTGCTAGACATCATCAGTCGCGCCTTGCAGCAGTGACAGAAGTAACTACCACCACCAGAACACGTCGAGCAGTTGCAAAATGATGCAAGTGGATCTATGCACTATGGGTTCAAATGGCTCTGAGCACTATGGGACTTAACATTTGAGGTCATCAGTCCCCTAGACTTAGAACTACTTAAACCTAACTAAGGACATCACACACATCCATGCCCGAGGCAGGATTCGAACCTGGGACCGTAGCAGCAGCGCGGTTCCGGACTGAAGCACATAGTACCGCTCCGCCGCAGCGGCCGGCCGAGTAGTTGCATCGATGAAATATTGTGCGATTTACTCGATACGATCCGGCGGCAAACTAGAGAAGTGTATTTGCAACAGATCCGTCGGGAAATCCTGAGAAGTCACAGTATATTTCATAGTATATTCAATAGTGCTTGACGGACCTGTACTTTTTTTTGAGTCATCTGTCTTGCGACTGGTTTGATGCGGCATGCCACGAATTCCGCTCCTGTCTTCATCTCAGAGTAGCACTTGCAATCTGAGTCTTCACTTATTTGATGAATGTATTCGAATCTCTGTCTTCCTTTACAGTCTTTCCCTCTACAACTCCTTCTAATATCATGGAAGTTATTCCCTGCTGTCTTAACAGATGTCCTATCATCCCGCCCCTTCATCTTTTCAATGTTTTTCACTTATCCTTTCCGATTCGGCGCAGAAGCTCCTCATTTCTTACCTTATCGGTTAATCTAACTTTCAACATTCGTCAACAATAAGGCCTATATTAAGTATTTGTAACATACATTACTCGGATTAAAGAAAGGTATCGGAAAATAGCAAAACTGTAAACGAACGGCTTATTTACTAGGATTGTGTTCAGAACAGCTCAGGCTCATTAATAAGTAATTTTGTAAGAGAGGCAATGATCTCTTTCCTAAAAACTGCTGGGTAAGTTAAGGTTACTACTATCTGAAATAAAATGAAGAGCGATTATATTTCCTTCTATTGCATATCTCGTGTAAAGTTAATAGAGGCACTGTTTAGGAGTGAAAGGTGCATGCAGAGGCTTTCAGTCATTTCTCCATTCTTCCATTTGCAACTGGAACGTGGAAGGAACTGTCTCACAAATATGTTTCGATACGCATTACACACTGGTTTTTGGAGAACACGAGTACTGCATCTCCGCTGTTACGTTTGAAGGCCGTAGATGAAGACAAATCAAGACAGAAACGGAACAAAAGTAGCATTAAAGTGTGGCAACACTATTACATCTACATCTACACAATCAAGTGGCTGGCAGAGGGTTCATCGAATCATCCTCAACCTGTTTTTCTAGTGTTCCACTCTCGAAAGGAGCGTGAGAAAAACGAGCACTTAACTCTTTTTGTGCGAGTTCTGATTTCTGTTATTTTATCAAGATGATCATTTCTCTCTGTATAGGTGGGCGCCAACATAATATTTTCGCAATTTGGGGAGGAAGTTGGGGATTGAAATTTCACGAGAAGGTCCTGCCGCAACGGAAAACGCCTTTGGTTTAATGATTGCCACGTCAATTCACGGATCATGTCCGTGGCACTTTCTTCCCTGTTTCGCGATAATACAAAACGAGCTGCCTGTCTTTGAAGTTTTTCGTTTTTTCTCAGTCGCATCTGATGCGGATCGCACACTGCACAGCACTGCTCCAGAAGAGGGTAGACAAGCTTGGTGTAAGCAGTCTCTATAGTAGCTAGATGGTCTTTCTAAGTGTTAAAAAATGGTTTAAATGGCTCTGAGCACTATGCGATTTAACTGCTGAGGTCATCAGTCGCCTAGAACTTAGAACTACTTAAACCTAACTAACCTAAGGACATCACACACATCCATGCCCGAGACAGGATTCGAACCTGTGACCGTAGCAGTCGCTCGGTTCCAGACAGTAGCGCCTAGAACCGCACGGCCACTCCGGCCGGCTCTGAGTGTTCTGCCGGTAAATCACAGTCTTTGGTTTGCTTTACCCACAACATTATCTATGTAATCGTTCCATCTGAAGTTATTAGTAATTTTAATCCCTACCTGTTTAGTTGAATTTACAACCTTTAGATTTGTGCGACTTATCGTCTAACCAGAGTTTAGCGCATTTCTTTTAGTACACACGTTGATGACTTCACACTTCGCATTATTTAGAGACAATTGCCACTATTTGTACCATACAGATTCCTTGCATAAATCATATTACAATTGGTTTTGGTCATCTGATGACTTGACAAGACTGTAAATAACAGCATCATCTGCAAACAATTTAAGAGGGCTGCTCAGATTGTCTCCTAAATCATTTATGTAGATCAGGAAAAGCAGAGCACCTTTAACACTTCCATGGGAAACGCCAGATATTATTTCTGTGCCGGCCGGAGTGGCCGAGCGGTTCTAGGCGCTACAGGTTGGTCGGTTGGTTGGTTTGGGGAAGGAGACCAGAAAGCGAGGTTATCGGTCTCATCGGATTAGGGAAGGATGGGGAAGGAAGTCGGCCGTGCCCTTTCAAAGGAACCATCCCGGCTGGGCGCTACAGTCTGGAACTGCGCGACCGCTACAGTCGCAGGTTCGAATCCTGCCTCGGGCATGGATGTGTGTGCTGTCCTTAGGTTGGTTAGGTTTAAGTAGTTCTAAGTTATAGGGGACTGATGACCTCAGAAGTTAAGTCCCATAGTGCTCAGAGCCATTTTTTTTATTACTTCTGTTTTACTCAACGACTTTCCGTCAATTACCTTTCTGTTACGAACTCACGAACCCAGTCACACAATTAAGGCGATAATCCATAGGCACTAAATTTGATTTGAAGACGCTTATGAGGAATGGTGTCGAATGGCTTCTGGAAAGCAAAAAATATTGAATTAATTTGACATCAGCTGTCGATAGAAGAGGTAGCTGTGTTTCACAAGAACGATATTTTCTGGATCCGTACTGACTATTAGTCTATAAATCGTTTCCTTCGAGGTAATTCATAATGTTCTAACACAGTATATGTTCCAAAATCTTACTACAGATCGACGTTAGCAGTATGGATCTGTCATTCAGCGGATTACTCCTATTTCATTTCTTGGGTGCTGGTGTTACTTGTGCAACTTTCTAGTCTTCAGGTCCGGATTTTTCGATGAGCGAGCGGTTGTATATGATTGCTGAGTATAAAGCTATTGTATCAGCGTACTCTGAAAGGAACCTAACTGGTATTCAGTCTTGTCCGGAGGACCTGCCTTTATTAAGTGATCTGACTCGCTACAACTAGGATATCTACTTTTAAGTTTTTCGTGTTACCAGTTGTTCTATATTCGAAACGCGGAATGTTTATTTCGTCTTTTTTGGTGAAGGAGCTTCGGAAAACCGCTTATAGTAAGTCCGCTTTAGGGCGTTGTCACCTGTTACATTATCATTGTTATCGCACAATGAATGTATTAATTGCATCTTTGCCGCTAGTGTACTTTTCACATGACCAGAATCACTTTGAGTTTTCTGACAGATTTTGAGGTAGAGTTTCGTAGTGGAAGCTATTCGCGCTAAATTTCGAGCTTCCTTAAAACTACGCCAATCTTGGGGATTTTGCGTTCGTTTAAATTTGGCAAGCTTTTTCCATTGCTGATACAGGAGTGTTCTGACCCATTTTGTATACCATGAGCGATAAGTTCCATCTCCTATTAATCTATATATCTCTTAATTCAGACTACATCTGATCTACATTACGTAGTCAGATCAGAGGACGTGAAAACTGTCTCTTAGTAAGGCTTCAAGTGAATTTTTATCAGCTTTTTTAAATATATGTACTTTGCGTTTATTTTTGGTGGGTTTGGACGTTAAGGTATTCAGTCCCGCTACAACTTCCTTGTGGCCACTAATTCGTATATCCGTCGTGATGCTCGCTCTTTTCTCAGGATTATTTGTTGTGTTACTATTAGCATTAAAAGGTCTACATTAGTCCAACAAGAGCTAGTTTGGAAAGTTTCCTAAATATAGAGTGTCCCAGGAGAAATGGTCAACATGTAGGTACACGACAGGAAGAGTGTATCTATTGCCGCCTTCCATATTTCTGAGAATGCGTGGGACATACAATTATTTGAATAAATATGTATCAATGAGAAATTCCTGGTTGTTACAGAAGAATATAGTCGATCCTCACTTCCATGCGTAGAAACTTTACTCGAATGAAACGTGTTTAATGAGGTTTTCAGCGTCATTTTAAGACAAACATTGAATTAGTGGCACGTTTTTTACCAGGAAAAATTATTCTATGTTTCTTTCCTTTTGTCCCTTCTTGTTTTGCTTACGGACTTTATTTAGTAATGAATACGTAGGCAATTTTCCGGTACGATGGAATTCGGATGCTCATACTTATTTGCTTCTGACACCATACGGTGGTTTTTGTTGTATTATCATCTACATTTGCGGCCCCATGTGACTCATATTAAATTACTGCTCTCAGCGCCACCGACGTCCCTTCGGAGGTTTTTGAACTTTAATAAGAGCCACCTATATATCATCGCCAGTATCGGTCGCGGTGCATCAGCTGAATGAAGACATGGTGGCAATGCGCGCCGTTTGCATTATTCGCGGTATGTGGGTTAGGCGTACTTACATCAGAGCAGGGCACGACGTCAGCGAACTCTGGAGCCTGTGCAGGCACTGGGAGGCGCCCTGTCACAACCAGAGCCGGCGTAGCGCTGCTGGCCGACCAGTGTGAAGCCTTCTCGTTTATGAAAAACTGGAAGCACTTGTACTGCCCTCATACCATTCCATTGGCTGTAACATATTATTTCCCAAACGTCAAAGGTGTTCAAAGGAACAGTCACCAGATTTGGGTTTCAATTTGGAGCAGTTCTTTTATTTTCTTTGGAATCTTGCCCGAAGGACAGCCGCGCCGTTGGGATGAGATATCAGCTATAACCGGCACGAGAAATGGCGTCATTCCGCGTTTCTGCGAGTATCGTGAGCTGTGAATGATCGATTCAAAGCTGACAGTAGTAGCAGTAGTAGTAATAGTAGCAGTAGCTTGATTCGTCTGCGGATCACTGCTAGAAGCATAATGGACATGTCATGGCATTACAGTTTAAGAACAAAAAAAAGTAAATCATATATACAGGCATTTAATTACTTAAAGTTATAGTCTGTCAAGAATGGGACAGATGATCGGCCGTGGCCTTGTAGTAGGAAACATCCTGGCGTTTGCCTGAAGTAACTTACGAGAACCAGGGGAAACGTAAATCAGGATGGCCAGATGAAGACTGGATCTTCTGTCCTCCCAAATAGAAAGCTAGCCTGTTAAAAACAGCAGGACCTCTTTCGGCCTATCTTTTCTGTATAATACTGATTTGCAAAGAAGTTATTTATTTATTATTTAACCTGCCAAGATTGGGGCCACAGACACACTCTTACAACTAACCAGGCATTCTGGTTATTTTACTTTCATATTCTTTAGTAGGCATGTTAAACTACATCTAGTAAAAAGGTGAAATAAACAATTACAAAGGCACACTTGGAAAAATACATACATACAGAGTTTATATTCGTAAATGAAAAGTACAACTATAATTAGACATTATGAAAGAGAGACATTTTAGATAGGAGTGCTAGCAGCAGGGGGTATCAGGGAGACTGATGGTGAAGGAAGGAGAAGAACAGAGACATGATGAAACATAATTAAGAAAATATAAAGGAAAATAAGATCGCGTGGCTAATAGGGATAGATGAAGAGGAAGAAAAGAAAGGAGCAAGATAGGAGACTCTAGCTTTCCTATTTGACAGAGGGGAGGATTCGCCTTGTACATTAATTTTGTGGAAAACGTTGTGAGGATGATGCTTCAACAATACATCTTTGCAAAGAAGTTATTTAATAATGTCAAAAGGTAGTGCTAAAATGTTCTCAATGCCGATCACCGCTCATAATAATCTCACTAAAGACACATTACAGTAACACTGCACACACTGTTGGCTGACATGGGGAGCATGCCGATGGCGATTGTCTCATATCGAAGGTGGTTTCCTTTGTCCGTGACTCTCCTAAACTGAGCTGTTGAGTAGATTCACAATGCTTACTGAACAATGGGTTCCGGGTCGTCTTCGCTCAGTAAAGTATTAGAAACTTTCCGATGTCGTCAGGTATTCTCTCAGTACCATTAAAGTGCAAATGACACTGTGTGAAGTTCTGCCAGGGGGCAGCTTTCTCCACAGAAGTGCCGTTAACGGATGAAGGGAATAATCACAAAGAATGTCCGAATGGTAGTGCACATGTGCGGCCTGATTGGCTGAAAGCCTTCAATTTTTAGCTAATTTAGAGGCGAAATCTTGAATTTCAAGGGCAGCTCTGCTAAATTTAGTAGACTAGCCACTGGCTTTCTGAATGTAGGTGACTTTTAAAGGAGTTTTGAAATCCAGGGATTGGTGATCCACATTTGTCGATAACTTATTCTGCTAGTACGGAAAGCTTACAAGTACTCGCAAGTACTTTCTAGTTCGCGGGCGTTCAGTTGTGACTAGTTGCTACGATTGAAACGTCCCCTTTGAACAATTATACATGACTGTGCTTAAACTGACACGCAGTATTTTTTAGCGCAACGCAATCTGACTTTCAATAATCCCTACAAAAGAATGGCCCTGAATAACATTAACCTATACCTTTCACAAATCACTTACCTCACAAAAATCTTCATTGCTCGAACTACTGCTATACAGCGAGCGCCACTACTGCCAGCTAAATAAAAGATTCTAACTACTGAAGGCACTAATTACTGATAGGCATAGTTAGCAAATGAAAGATTTTGATAGAGAACAAACAATGTATTTACCTTAGTAGTGTTCAAAAGTCATAATATATATAGCAGTTCATGACATCCATTCCTAAAAATTTCAAAACTCCGCCATTTCTCTCCCCACATCCACCACTGCTGGCGGCTCGCCTCCAACTGCCCAACGCTACGTGCTGTTAACAGCCAACTGCCCAACGCTACAATGGCGAGCATTACAACAATGCCAACCAGCCACAGACTGCACACAGCACAGCCAGTGATTTTCATGCAGAGAGCTACATGTCGTTACCAATATAAAAACCTAAACAGCCTACTTACACGATCAGTTGGTGGCTGTGCACATGGCGCTAGGCAGAAGCCTCACCTGAGATGGTGGAAAAGCTGCTGGCTGGACGTGGAGTTTCACACAAGAGACAGACTTGGCGAGATTTAAGTACAGCTAATAAACTAAATCTATTTCCATAGCTGAGGGGCCAGCGCGGCTGGATGCCGTATAGAGGACTTGGGTTCGATTCCACGCACTGTCTGGGACTTTTCCTTGGTGGGAGGGCAGGTACGGGGTGCACTTAGCCTTGTGAGTCGTGAGGCCAACCGAGAAGCTTTCCGGTCGATTAGCAGCGGTTCCAAAGTCGAGAAGTCCATCGACAACCGAAAGAGCGTTGTGCTGGCAACGCACCCCTCCATTCCGCATTCGATGAGGCCGTTGGCAGAAGATGACACGCCGGTCGGTCGCACCACATTGACTCATGTAGCACCTGAACGCAGAACTTTACTATCTATTTTACCAATAAAATGCACTTGTTTTCATTCGGTGACCTTCGACCGATGTAGCTTCGAACTATTAGCCTTGTTTGTCTTTGTGGATATTTCTGAAAAATCTGAAAGTAGTCAGCTGGAGGAGACGGTACTGGCCCTTAGCTGTGTACGTTATCCATTTCAGTAGTCAGGTCTTGGAATTTTGCTGAAGGTATTTTTTTGCTACTTAGTGGTGGAACTGCGTATATTTCAACCCTGTCTCGAGGACAAAGCAACGCTTGCAACTCTTGTCAGACATTTTTACAAGTGTAGCAATGCCGAGATTTGATCCAGATTCACCGATAGACGTTTCGCTTTCTAATCAATAGCATAATTTGGTTGCACATATCTCTTGCTCGGCCACACGCGAGACTCCCAGCGACAGCACACCTAGGAGGACAACCACAAAGATTGTTTTAATACGAGCGCCAACTCAAAACTTAAGTCACTTGTTAGTTTTCGGATACACACTGTTTCTTAGTTGTTCAAGGCAGAGCAAGCGTCTAATTTCTAAATGGAAAACACTGCAATTGAACTCTCCTTACATGGTACTAAACCACAGTGAAACGACTACCTTGGTCTGCGATTTTCACGATTTACCCAAATGACTCCAGGCGATTTCCGAGCCGCACGGGGTAGCCGCGCGATCTTGGGCGCCTTGTCACGGTCCATGCAGCTCCTCATGGCGGAGGTTCGAGTCCTCCCTCGGGCATGGGTGTGTGTGTTTGTCCTTAGGATAATTTAGGTTAAGTAGTGTGTAGGCTCAGGGACCGATGACCTCAGCAGTTTGGTCCCATAAGACCTTACCACAAATTTTCAAAAAAATTTTTGCGATTTTCGAAAAACATGTTCCGACAAAGCTGTTGTGTATTTAGGTGTTCAGTCTTGCCTACTTTCTACACTACGAATTTTGACGTCGATATGATATAAAACAATAACGTCAGACCTAAGCTGAGTGCAGTCCCGCTCGAAATGTTGTAGAAGTTACAAATGATATTATAAAAAATTTAATGTTAGGTTGAATTTATTTTTCGACGCACAAACAGTATCAGTACAAAGGCGTTGTACGTGTAGCACCATAAAGTAGGGAGACAGAGGGCAAACTCAAGAAAGCGTTCGATGACTATCCACAATAATATCAATTACTCCTATGCACATCAAAAAAGTTTTGCATCGCCTCGGTTCCGAGAGTTCCGGAACCTGTACAGAAAATTGGAATAGAGGTCAACATAAACATCATTTCCGCCATTTTTATTGCTCATGAAAACCACACATTGCATGTTGTACCACTATACAGCGAGACCTTCAGAGAAATGGTCCAGATTGCTGCACACACCGATACCTCTAATACCCAGTAGCACGTTCTCTTGCATTCATTCATGCCTGTATTCGTCGTGGCATACTATCCACAAGTTCATCAAGGCACTGTTGGTCCAGATTGTCCCACTCCTCAACGGCGATTCGTCGTAGATCCCTCAGAGTGGTTGGTGGGTCACGTTGTCCATAAACAGCCCTTTTCAATCTATCCCAGGCATATCCGATAGGGTTCGGGTCTGGAGAACATGCTGGCCACTCTAATCGAGCGATGCCGTTATCCTGAAGGAAGTCATTCACAAGATGTGCAAGACAGGGGTACGAATTGTCGTCCTTGAAGACGAATGCATCGCCAATATGCTGCCGATATGGTTGCACTATCAGTCGGAGGATGGCAGTCACGTATCGTACACTCGTTACGGCACACTCCATGACCATCAGTATCGTACGTCGGCCCCACATAATGACACCCCAAAACAGCAGGGAACCTCCACCTTGCTGCACTCGCTGGATAGTGTGCCTAAGGCGTTCAGCCATACCGGGTAGCCTCCAAACACATCTCCGACGATTGTCTGGTTGAAGGCATATGCGACACTCACCCACTGTACCGCGCTGCATGGTGCCGTGGTTGCAAAGATGGACTTCACCATGGACGTCGGGAATGAAGTTGTGCATCATACAACCTATTGCGCACAATTCGAGTTGTAACACAATGTCCTGTGGCTGCACAAAAAGCATTATTCGACATAGTGGCGTTGCTGTCAGGGGTTACTCCAAGCCGTAGTCCCACTATAGTAGGGGCCCTTGGGCGGCCTGAGGGGCATGTAATGGACAGTTCCTGTCTCTCTCTGTATCTCCTCCATATCCGAACAACATCGCTTTGGTTCACTCTGAGATGCCTGGACACTTTCCTTGTTGAGAGCCCTTCCTAGCACAAAGTACCAAAACGGACGCGATCGAAACACAGTATTGACTGTCTAGGCATGGTTGAACTACAGACAACGCGAGCGGTGTACCTCCTTCCTGGTGGAATGACTGGAACTGATCGGCTGTCGGAACGCCTCCGTGTAAAAGGCGCTGCTCATGCATGGTTGTTTACATCTTTAGGAGGGCTTAGTGACAACTCTGAACAGTCAAAGGGACTGTGTCTGTCATACAATATCCACAGTCAACGTCTATCTTCAGGAGTTTTGCGAACCGGGATGATGCAAAACTTTTTTTGATGTATGTATTTAGAGAACCGCCGGCTGGAGTGGCCGAGCGGTTCTAGGCGCTTCAGTCTGGAACCGCGCGACCGCTACGGTCGCAGTTTCGAATCCTGCCTCGGGCACGGATGTGTGTGATGACCTTAGTTAGGTTTAAGTAGTTCTAAGTTCTAGGGGACTGATGACCTTAGAAGTTAAGTTTCATAGTGCTCAGAGCCATTTGAACCAACCATTCAGAGGACGAGAAACTTCATTAACGTGCTGCTCTTCCTTCTCCCTTAAAATTTGTGGAGTAATGTTGACAGAGGTATTAATTTCGTTACAATTTCTCTGATTCTAGAGTAATATCTGCGTATCAGACCGCAAAAAGAAGTCGTCTTTTTTAGAAAATGTTAGATCTGTAGGCAAAATCATGTAGTTTCATATGATGCATCTGCTTTTACGTGAGTTCCTTTAGCAGTACATTTTTTCTATTATCAATAAGTTAAGGACAACTGACACAAGAAAACGAGGAAGAAAAGATTTTATTCGCTATCCCGTCAACGGGAACACAGTTGTATACTGAATATATGAACTCGTACTGGACAGGGGATCCGTCATACCTGAGACATACAGAAGCGGGAAAAATCTTAGTCTTCGTGTTTGGATGGAAAAGAATGTTATTCTTCAAATGAGTAAACATTGTGTCCATTCGTTCGGTACAAATATCGAATCATGACTCTACGTCACTGAAACAGGATGATGCGTAATGCAGTGTACAAGGACCTAGATGTGACTACTTCGTTAATGCACTCCCATTTATGCATCTTTCTGGTTCTTGTTTCGAAAGCAAACAGGCAATTAGTGTACATACATTATGTATTGGACATTCGATTTTCTTGAGATCTCGGTTAACGTATCGGTTGTGTTACTCTTTCCCATTGACTTCCGTGAAGCAATAAGGAAAGCGTCCGTTAATTAAGCTCTGAGTAGAAGTCCCTGATTAAGTCTTCGGGACTTTTCCCGGTCAGCTCCGTAATACAGAGGTTGCAGAGGTTATCTCTGCTACTGGAGACGCGTGTCAGTCAATTTCATGTACTTCCCCGAACTTTATTGAGACACAGTAGTTGTTTCATTACATATAACATTTTATTAAACGATGAGTTGCTTAAGTCCTATGAAATCAAAGGATTTTTGCCAGACAGTGTCTTAAGCCGTATTAATTTATCACTAAATTTACATTTGTTTCATGAGTAATAATTTTTTTATATAAAGTAGTCGAACGTGTTTTTACCCGAAGGGACCGTACCTTAAAGTAAGCTCATTGTGAATTAGATAAAGTAATGCAGCACTAACTACTACAAAAATGAAACTGTGCGAGGTTTCTTTGTGAAACGAGAACAGCAGCGAATGTAAATCAGTGCGTGACTAATGAAAATCAGCTCTTCACGTGTCAGTAGGCGATTTATTTTGCACCGAGACACTGTTCACTTTTACAGTAGAAGGAAAAAGTAACTGACAGTATAATGATAGGAACTGCAGTAGGAGCAGGTACTGTGAGCTGTTACTAAAATAAACTTTTAAAATAATAAACTAGTCTTTTTTTCCTTTGTTATTATTTTAAAACCTTGTACAAAAGGTAGGCCGGCAGCGGCCTATCTACTCGCTCTTCGGCCATAGAAAACCAGAGAACAGATAACATGTAGATAGATATAAAGAATATATGAATATGAAAAAACAGGTGACACTCATAATAACGAAGACGTTCGAACTGAAGACACTGAATTGCATAAGCAAGTGAAACCGTACACGAAGGCACAATGAGTACACTGTCGAGCGATGAGGGCATCATCCGGGAGGGGGAGTTGGCGGAAGCCGCCTTGGGAGGGGTATGGAGGGTGGTAAGACGGAGAGCGGGTGGGATGCAGGAGTTCAAAATGGCTCTGAGCACTATGGGACTCAACTGCTGAGGTCATTAGTCCCCTAGAACTTAGAACTAGTTAAACCTAACTAACCTAAAGACATCACAAACATCCATGCCCGAGGCAGGATTCGAACCTGCGACCGTAGCGGTCTTGCGGTTCCAGACTGCAGCGCCTTTAACCGCACGGCCACTTCGGCCAGCGATGCAGGAGTACAGGCGTGGCAGCGGATTGGGGTGGGAAAGGATGGGAGAGACAAGCGGGTGAGGGGGATCAAGTTTACGGGAAGTGTAAAAGATCCGTATCCGTATCCGTTCAAGGAAGAGGAGGAGGTGTGGGAACGGAAATAAGACGTAGAGGAACTAGTGGAATATGCAAACATTTATAATGAGTAATACTTATAAAATAGTTCGTCTCTCACCGAGATTATTGACTCTGAAATTATAAGTTTCTCACCTAATATTTCGCGTTAAATGTTATACTTGCAGACTACGTGGATAGTTATCAAATGAGTCTTTGCAGTGAAGACTACAACACAAAGTTTGGAATATTCACGATAAAGTCACATTTATGTGACCGCCGCCTATGTTCGATCTCAGTGTGCAGAACCACTCCCAGACGGTAGGTGGCTGCACTAACAGTGGAGACTATATAAAGCATGTCCTGGGGACGCGGGAGAGAGGCGGGCCAGCGGTGAAAGAAGACCTCATCGGCTCCGAGATATCGCCTACATCGGGTTCGAGATCATCGCCTGCAGGCCTGACCATCAGCACTATCGCTTGCAGTGCTGAAAATGACGCAGAAGTACTGTGTCGTGTCGTGACAGTGTCGCTAGCGGCACTGCTCAAAAGAAGCAAATTTGTTGTGTGTCAGCTACCATAACTGGTAGGCAGCAAAGTGTCGTGTACCCACACACACACAGCGTCGTACGACAGATCAGATCTGTCCCCCTTCATAGGTAGGGACTTTTCCGTGCCAGAGCCCGAAACTAGGCCCGGTCACCAGCGCGCGTGTATAATAGGTCTGTTGGAGCGAGGATACCTTCAGGCGAAGTGGAAGCCAGTCACCGCGGAAACAAGCAAGGTGCCAAGCAAGGGTGAAAACAGCACCCACCACCGAACCAACAATGGACTACCAACAGAACCAACACCGACCTCAACGCAAACCACCCCCACCCCGCGATAGTGGCGAATCACCAGGATCGACTGATGGAAATTGCGGACACCAGTCCCCAATCAGTGCGAACTCGTCGGGACGAAGCAGCCCCAACAGCCATACCGAACCCTTTAGTAGCTTCCACGTCACCACATATGTCATTACGCTGCTTCCATCAGAATGCACAGAACCAGAGCTTGCCTCATACGCAAGTTCTTCAGACAGGACATCAAAAGCAATATTAAACACCTTACCGTAACCAGGGACCACAGAGGCAAGGGCAACAAGGTCTTCCTCGACGTTAAAATGAACAACATAGAGGAGAAAATGCGCCGAGTGATCCGCAGGTCAGGTTACCCAGAGGCAGAAGTGCGACCCCAAAGACCTCGCGATGGAAGGGGTTCTGTAAGGCGCAAACCAGAGGCCCCCCTATGAGTCGTCATCAAAAAAAGTCCCACTAGGCACCAAAGATGACTCAGTCATCGAAAAACTTTGCGACCAGGGATTGCAAGTAAAGACTGCCTGGAGAATTTGTAAGTAGGCTGTTTATGTTTTCTTATTGGCAACGTTACGTAGCGCTCAATATGAAAATCACTGGCTGTGCTGTGTGCAGTCTGTGGCTGCTTTGCATTGTTGTAATACTCGCTATTGTAGTGTTAGGCAGCTGGCTGTGAACAGCGCGTAGCGTTGCGCAGTTGGAGGTGAGCCGCCAGCAGTGGTGGATGTGGGGGGAGAGATGGCGGAGTTTTGAAATTTGTCATGAACTGCTATATTTATATATGATGATATCAAGGTAAATACATTGTTTGTTCTCTATTAATATCTTTCATTTGCTAACTATCCCTATCAGTAGTTAGTGCCTTCCATAGTTTGAATCTTTTATTTAGCTGGCAGTAGTGGCGCTCGCTGTATTGCAGTAGCTTGAGCAGCGAAGATTTTTGTGAGGTAAGTGATTTGTGAAAGGTATAGTTTAATGTTAGTCAGGGCCATTCATTTGTAGGGAATTTTGAAAGTCAGATTGCGTTGCGCTAACAAAATATTGTGTGTCAGTTTAAGCACAGTCATGTATAATTGTTGAAAGGGGGCGTTTCATATGTCGACCCTGCCAGGATACCTCACTGGAATCTTCTGATTTTTTCTTGTAGTTTGTGTATTTAGTGTAGCTTTTGTTTATTGCTAGCGCGTAATTGTAGAGAGAATCCCCTTTGTAGTTGTAGCCTTTCATTGTTGTACAGTAAAACAGTTGTGGCATGCATATAGATTTGCACCAAGTATTTCGCAGCTACGCTTGCAATTAACTAGATATTATTTTCAGTGCTATGTTAATGTGTTCTCCTATTTTTTGCACTTCAAATTGTGCTTTTCTGTGTTATCGTGTGAAATATTGTGACAATTATGGCGTGTGAAAAACGTAACACTAGGCTCCAAACTAAACTGAGAAATAATAGTGACGACGAGCGTAGCTTATCAGCGCCGCAGAGTAATGAATTTACTAATGTTCAAAGTAGTAATTTGGTAACTGTGCACAGGGAAATGGAGCGGGCGTCAAACAATGGCGTGGACAGTGAAACAATTAGTGAAGAGGGAAGCATTATCGATCGATCGGTCGGCAATAGCTCGCCTCAGGAAGCCGAAATGACACGACACGATCTCGTAAATACTGTAGATTCAGGTTTTGGATCCTCACCGTTTTCTCAAATAAGTCAAGACACATTTTCTGCTTGTCAAAATGTGAATGTTTCCGGTGTAAATTCACTGCCGAAAAGCACTGAGGAACATGTTTCAGACACCAATGCATTGTTATTACAATTAATACAACAAATGGGACAAACACAGCAAAAACTTCAAAAGTTAGACACAGTGGAACAAAATCTTAAAAAGTTAGACACAATGGAACAACACCAGAGACAAACACAGCAACAGTTAGACACAATGGAACAACACCAGAGACAAACACAGCAACAGTTAGACGCAATGGAACAAAATCTTCACACCACGCTTGAACAAACACGTGAAGATTTAACTACTGAGTTACATAACATCGAATCGAAATGTCAAAAAGTCTGTAATGACGTAAAAACACAAATTTGTGAGCATTTCCAACCTATTTTTTCGCGTCATGAAAATGCATTACAGAATCATGAAGCAGCCATAAAAGAACTGCAAATTATTGTTCATGAAAATCATGAGACCTTGCAAGCTAAATTTGACTCAGTTGCATCTACCGATTCGGTTACGCAACTTGCAAAAACTCAGGAAAACTTAAAGAACACAGTAGATTCGATTTCAACACAAATGGACACTCTGAAACTTGGGTCAGAAAAACACATTGAGGAAATGTGTTCACTATCGGAGAAAGTAGCCGAACTTTCGGATCAGTTCACTAACTTATCTACGAAGGTAGATGATAATCTGAACGACACAAAACCGGTAGTCTTTAATGACACAGAAGAGTGCGAACAAATTAGGAAATTCAAACAAAATCAGAATCAAATTAATACGCAACACCAAAGAGAAATCCGGGAAGTACAAGATCAGCTGACTCAGGTAGTACAAGAATTACGTATTTCAGAGGCCACTCGCGCTCCAATACGGGAAGAGGGACTTAGAAATACGGAACAACCACAAAATAATAACACAGGACACTTCGGAAGTTATGAAAGAAATTGGCAAGGTGCACCGAATTTTGAAATGGAACCGCCGAAACGACGTAACAATGACCGATATGCGACTCGCCGACATGATGACTTTGACTATAAGCTGTTCATTACTACACGTAAATTCAAAACATTTAAGAATTCTGGCAACGACATTCATCCACAAGCATGGCTCCATCAATTCTCTCATTGTTTTCCTCCCAACTGGTCATTAGAGCACAGATTAGAATTTATGTGTGGCTACTTAGAGAATGAACCAGCTGTAAGAATGCGGTCGGTCATTCACGATTGCCACAGTGAAGGAGAGTTTTACCATGCCTTCCTCTCAGCATATTGGTCTCAGACCACACAAGACCGAGTAAAACAAAGCATCATAATGATGAAACGTTTCGAACAATCTGAATTTTCCAGTCTTATGAAATATTTTGAAGACATGTTGCACAAGAATCAGTACCTGTCAAACCCATACAGCCCCTCAGAACTTATCCGCATTTGCTTAATCAAATTGCCTGATCATTTACGACACATTATTTTGGCAGGACGTTGCAAAGACGACATTGAAGCTTTTCAGGGACTGTTACAAGAATTGGAAATTGACACTGACAATCGCGGAATGCGGAAACAGGAACACAACAATTACAGGTCACATCCGTCACAATTCCTCGATAATAACTGGACGCGACAAGGCTATTCTCACAACACAAATCGTGACCAAAACAGACACCACCCGTATGACAACCGTTGGCAGAGTAGTAATAATTACAGGGAAAGATCACCTCTCCGCGGTAATGACTATCACAGAGACAATCAAAGAAACAGACAATATGGGAACCAAAACAATTATTATTACGGGAGACAGAATAACTTGAGACGCAACGGTCCAGCGCGCAGTTACGATTCAGGGAGAAATTCTCCACCACTTAACCGACAAGAAAGAAACTACAGGAACTACCGACATGACGACAGACGATGTGATCGTAACGACAGACCTGAATTGCATCAGAACTGGCGGGATTCAAACAGAGCAGGGCCCTCTCGTCACGGTGAATTTGTAGAAGTTAGGTCTCCAAACCCCAATAACGACGCGCGCCAACAAAGAGACAATAGGCAATGACTCACACCGCTGGCAGCCACAAAACATACTTATGAAATTGACGACGCAGCTGCCGTAGCTAGTAATTACGTAAAAATGGAAGACATTAGGGACATCTTACTCCAGGAACACGACATAAAACATAACAACATTGCATATCCTGTGATTCACATTACAGTAAATGATGTAAAATTTACGGCAGTACTTGACTCTGGCAGTCCCATTTCAGTAATTAGTGAAACAGCCTTTAGCAAATGCAACAAATCGAACGATTGTCCCACACTTCCGTTACGTAAGATTAAATTACAAGGTGCAATCTTTGGAAAAAGTGTAGATGTACGCCAACAAACCAACTTAGAATTCTTTTGTCAAAGCCACAGCTTCTCTATGAGCTTTCTTATTGTTCCATTATTGTCGACGGAAATTATATTGGGAGTAGACTTTTTGAATGAATACAAAGCAATCTTAAGCTTTCACGATGCTGAAATAAGTTTAGAAAAAGAAGGTAAGTCAGTAGCTTTGAAATTTGAAGATTGGCTCTCAAACCATGACGAAGAAATTAATCGGCTTTACCTCCTGTTAGACAACAGTTCGGAATTTTCTACGGAACTAGACACTAACAATCACTCTGCAAGTACTGACAGGGATGATATCGACGGCGCATTTGACACTAATAAGTTAATTCAGAATAAAATTCAAACAATTGAGAATTGTAATGACACTGATAGGCAGGACCTTTTTGAGATTTTACAAGCACATTCCACAGTTTTTACTCATAAAACAGGAACAATCAAGGGATTTCAATACCAATTTCGTGTTCGTGAGCATACTAAATTTTGTGTTAGACCATATGTAATTCCAGCACATTATAGGGACCGTGTTAGAACAGAAATACAATCTATGCTCGACGAGGGCATTATTGAGCCTGCAGTAAGCTCATACAACAATCCATTACATGTTGTTGAGAAGAAAAATGGATCGATCAGGCTTGTCTTAGATTCGAGACAAATCAATACGATCATTATTCCTGAAACAGACAGGCCGCAAACGTTGGAAGAACTTCTTCAAAATTTTAATGGTGTAAAAGTGTTGTCTTCCATTGATCTCAGATCCAGCTTTTATCAGATCGAACTTCATCCAGAATGTAGAAAATACACAGCTTTCCTTTGTTTCGGCGTTTGTTATCAGTTTCGGAAACTTCCCTTTGGTTTGAACATTTCTTCAGCAGCATTCATTCGCGGGCTAAATTCCATATTGCCTGAGTTCTTAAAACGTCACATCACCTTATATGTGGACGATATTCTAATAGCAGAAGCTTCATGGGAACAACATAATCGCATCCTCAACAGTTTGTTACGTATTTTTGCAGAATCTGGAATTACAGTTAACTTGGAAAAGTCTGAATTCGGTCGGACAAAGGTGAAGTTTTTGGGACATATTATTTCTTCTAAAGGCATTCAGCCGGATCCTGAAAAGTTAGAAGCAATCAGAGCCATTCCAGTTCCATCCACAAAAAGACAAGTCCGCAGTTTTCTAGGTCTCGTAAATTTTTACCGTCGTTTTCTGAATATGCAAATTCTTGTTACACCAAAACTTTGTTCTCTCACTGGAAAAAATACTATTTGGAACTGGGACGAACAAGCACAGTTGGAATTCGATTCTTTAAAAGAAGCGTTACTTCATGCGCCAATATTAGCTCATCCAGATCTATCACAAGATTTCTGCCTTAGCACGGATTCTTCTAAAGTCGGTCTTGGTGCCCATTTATTTCAAGAAGCCATAGAAAATGACATTACTGTTCAGAAAACCATTGCTTTTGCTAGCCGAGTGCTAACAAAATCTGAAAAAAATTATTCCGTTACTGAATTAGAAGCTTTAGCTATCGTTTGGGCATTTAACAAATTCCGTTTCTTTCTTTCTGGTAAGCACGTAAAAGTATACAGTGATCATCGTGCATTACAATTTCTTATGTCTTCAAAATTAAATCATGACAGGTTAAAACGTTGGGCATTGTTTCTGCAAGAATTCCGCTTCACAATAGTCTACATTCCCGGCAAGGAGAACATTGTTGCGGACGCACTGTCACGCGCACCAGCTGGGCTTGAGAAAAGTAACAAAGAAGGCAACCTCGAGAAAAATTTCAGTATTCTTTACATTCAGAAAGTCGCCTTTGAAAACTTCATCACCACATCTTTAAAGGACATTGCTCATGAACAAGATAAAGATCCGATTTGGAAAGACATCAAGAGCAAATGGCATGGAAAGACACACACACAGATTCGGCATTATTACCTGGTTAGAATACAGAAAACAGGTTTAGGTAGGATTTTCTTGGAAATAAATGTTGAGGTGAGAAATGTGTGAACATATAAATACAGAAAGCATGCTTAGATAGAATTTTTTTGGTGGAAACAAAGGATGAAATAAGAGGAAAGATATATGAAGTTTTGGGTTGGACTGCAGTACCAAATGTGACACTGAAAACGAACCCTGTCCTTTCCTATTGGTGTTATCCCACTATGTGTTTGTGTACCCTTGTGTATTTGTTTTCTTCCTGTCTCTGTGTAGTTTCATAGAATTTTTTCTTCTTTTAATATTAAGCTACATTCACTATGATGAGGAATACAGTTATCCTCGAATATAATTGGCATTAATAATATGTTATTTACTTTGTAAAGATGTTAGACATTATTAATTCTGTTCTGTTCAATGCTCATGTGTGAAGTTGATGTTTCAAAAGTTATTGTGATCCTTTATGTATGTACTCATGTCATAATTCCACTGATGTATATGTTTATTTCTATTCTTTTGTAAAGCCTGTACTACAAATGTTATCTGTATTATTATGTTCTTTAATGATGTATTTTGTACCTTTGTAATTGTATTTTCATGTTGTAAATTTATAATTGTACAGACACCAGTTCTTCCAATTAAGTTACATTTCACTGCACACGTTTCTGTTGGTCATAGTATATGGACAATATGTGAGAAGTTGGGACTGTTTGTGTTTGCACGTGTGTTAATAACTCAGCAAGGGACTGGATAACAGCCTTGCTGGTTCTAAGGACAATTTCAAAAACTTTGTAGGTGCACAAGTGGTGGTTTATGGACTTGCTATATTATCCGCAAGACTCCTCGATGGTGATTGTGCACCTGCACAGTCACAACACATGGCTGCTGGCCATCTCTATAAGGACTACAGTGGGTCTGCATCTTTGATGGCCCACCAATACCATTATCTCTACAAGGACTACAGTGGGTCTGCACCTCTGGTGGCCCACCAATACCATTATCTCTGCAAGGACTACAGTGGGTCTACATCTTTGATGATCCATCAATACCATTATTTCTACAAGGACTGCAGTGGGTCTGCACCTCTGGTGGCCCACCAATACCGTAATCTCTACCAGGACTACAGTGGGTCTGCTCTGTGATGACCTACCTACCAATATTCTTCCAAACTTCGAATGACTCTGCTGTGGGTTTGCTCTGTTGTGGCCCATTACCTGTATGCATGTCAAGAGTCAGCACTGTCTTTCCGTTGGAAGGACAACACTACTTCTTCAAGACTGCATGGAAATCCACTACTTCTGTGTGCAATTTCTTTTACTAATGAGACTTTGTGAAAAAAAAACCTGTAATTACTGTTATGATGAATGATCAGGACTATCTTTATGGACTGTGAGAAAATTTTAGCTTTTGACCAACATTGTATCAATAAGTGTGTGCATTTGATTTCTTTGTTATTGTAATTATGAAAAATTTTATCAAATCATTATTGGCCACTGCCCAAAAAAAATTTGTAAAATTTTTTTGTGGGGAGCATGGGGGCTATGTAAGTAGGCTGTTTATGTTTTCTTATTGGCAACGTTACGTAGCGCTCAATATGAAAATCACTGGCTGTGCTGTGTGCAGTCTGTGGCTGCTTTGCATTGTTGTAATACTCGCTATTGTAGTGTTAGGCAGCTGGCTGTGAACAGCGCGTAGCGTTGCGCAGTTGGAGGTGAGCCGCCAGCAGTGGTGGATGTGGGGGGAGAGATGGCGGAGTTTTGAAATTTGTCATGAACTGCTATATTTATATATGATGATATCAAGGTAAATACATTGTTTGTTCTCTATTAATATCTTTCATTTGCTAACTATCCCTATCAGTAGTTAGTGCCTTCCATAGTTTGAATCTTTTATTTAGCTGGCAGTAGTGGCGCTCGCTGTATTGCAGTAGCTTGAGCAGCGAAGATTTTTGTGAGGTAAGTGATTTGTGAACGGTATAGTTTAATGTTAGTCAGGGCCATTCTTTTGTAGGGAATTTTGAAAGTCAGATTGCGTTGCGCTAACAAAATATTGTGTGTCAGTTTAAGCACAGTCATGTATAATTGTTGAAAGGGGGCGTTTCAAATTATTTCCAAGAAGAATAACGCCCAACAGAAAAATACAGAAGACAAAATGCTGGCGGAAGGCGTGCTGATAGACTATAAAAGAAGAGCCACAGAACCCCCCCACGACACTCCTGCACAACCGACATAGTGCGGGAAGTGCCTGACATTCAATCACACAACGGCTACATGCACAGAGCAAGTGAAATGCGCGCGATGTGCAGGCGCCCACAACCTCTCCCAATGTAAACAGCTGGACAAGCAACAGTATTCCAACTGTGGCGGGGAGCACTCGGCACTGTCCTACAATTGACCTGAGCGCCCCAAAGAAGCCATCAGCACTGAAACCAGGGCCCCCATCAAAACTATTGATGGCCCAGAGCCCCTCCCGCCAGAAGAAATCTTCACAGAAGAATCAGTACTTAAAGATGACCTAATCAGACTCCTCAAAACGGTCTTGGTGGATTTATTACAAGACCGCCGTGAGGACGTCAATCAATCAATTGACAGAGCATCCAGACGACTCCTTCAAAAGGGCATGTTCACAAGTGAGAAATGCACTCCATGTCACCGTAACAGACCGATGAGACCCAGAAATGCAAACACACTGGCACTCACAACACGATCACACACCACGAACCCGCTCCCCTCACCCCACCGCAAGACCTGCCACACCACACACAACCCGATACACAAGCACACATAAGGAAGTAGGAAAGAACAACACACCCAACTCCCTCACTCCTATGTACGAAACCAGAAATACGGATTACTTGAACCTCCTTTACGCAAACACGAAAGGAATAAAAACCAAGCGCCCCCTACTCATGCATATGCTCCACAAAGAAAACGTGCACGTCGCTGCTTTCGCAGAAACGTGGCTCAAAGACGGAGCCAAATGCGACCTTCCCAAATGTAACACATATAGGAAAGACAGGAAGGACGGTAGGGAAGGAGTGGCCATTTACGTCAGCAACAAAATTGCTGCGAAAGAAACCACCCTTCCAGCAGCCTCCTACCACACAGAAGCCATCGCGATCGAAATAAAAGGCAGCAACAGACGAACCCTCAAAATAGCATGCTTCTCTAACCCCCCAGGGACGGCGCTGCAAGACCAGTTCATACGATATAGCCGGCCGCTGTGGCCGAGCGGTTCTAGGCGCTTCAGTCTGGAACCGCGCTGCTGCTACGGTCGAAGGTTCGAATCCTGCCTCGGGCATGGATGTGTGTGATGTATGTAGGTTAGTTAGGTTTAAGTAGTTCTAAGTCTCGGGGACTGATGACCTCGATATTAAGTCCAATGGTGCTTAGAACCATTTGAACCATACAATATATCACCTCATTTGACCGCTCTATCTTAGTAGTAGAGACATCATAGGCTTGGTGACAAAGTAGACAACGGAAACGGAAGCAGACTATTTGGCCTCCTGACCACAGACCCGATCCTCCGACTCCCATTACATGAACTTACCTTCATAGGATATTAAGGAACTTCAGCCCCAGACCACATCCTACACAGCCCTGACTTAGGCAATTCATTTCACCTTCCCCGATTCGGAGACTCCATCACCAGCGACCACCTATCTATCCTCTTTTCCACATCCACCAACCTCCCCCCTCCACACCATCTCCATAGAAGAATAATATGCCAATACAACAGAGCAGTCTGGGAAAAATACCAGGATACACTCAACCACGAACTATCCATTCCAATAATCATTACTGACGAAGAATGCCTCCATCAAATCACCAACAAACTAGCAACAGCCATCACCAAAGCAGTACAGGAAACAGTATCCACCAAAGTAATAGAAAACTGGAAACCCACAATCCCAGAAGCAGTATTAGATCTAATACGACAGAAGAAGCGACTACAGCGACAGATGAGACAAGCTGACAACCCAGACCTAAAGAGACAATGGAACAGGCTAAACGCTAGAATCAAAAGACTAATATCTCAACACAGACAAAGACAATGGGACGACACATGCAGCAAATTGGACTACAGGAATGGGGGCAAGTTTTGGAACAGATTCAAAACACTCACAGGGCAACGCCAGTCACACACTAACGCTATTTAATAGTAAATAATGAACCTACAATAGGCCCCCTCGAGCAAGCAACGGCCTTCAAAGAAACATTACAAGTAGTATACTCATTTCCAAATGACAACAGATTCGACGACACATTCAGACAACACGTAGACACGCAACTAGAAACGCTGCTCAACTCCCCAACAATTGAAACCGAAGAACAGCAGACCCACACCAATGACATCACAGACGCAGAAATAGCAGACGCGATCTTCTCAGGACGCAACTCCGCGCCGGGACGGAAGACATCAGACGCATTCACCTACAGAAATCCCCCTTCCACACCATAATCCCCATCCTATCCCTCATCTTTAACTACTGGCTACACAATGGGACAATAAAAACTAACTGGAAGGCAAACAAGACTATCATGATCCCCAAACCTGACAAACCCAGGGCAGACCCAAAATCGTACAGACCCATGTCCCTATTGGACGTGATTGGAAAGACCTAAGAACGAATAATAACTGACCACATAAGATCTTACGTTGAGACGAAAAACCTACTTCCCCTCACACAAGCAGGATTAAGACACAACCACTCGACTAACGTACAAAACCTTCATTCGCCCAGAACGCAGCAGCCTACCTGGGAAGCATACATGCATCAGTTGCGAAAAGACTGTTGTACAGAACGCAGACTCTTACGCAGTATCGCAAGGCTACCATATATAAGACCCAGCAACAAAGTCTATGGAGCAATCAGAGTGGAGCCACTACAAACCAGAGTATCCAGACTGAGACCCAGATACGGAAATCATATCCTAAACAAAAGACCAGACATGGAAGACACTATCACAGTTAACCAAAGAATACACAGGAAACCTAAATTCAAATACACAATCGCACACAACACAGCAAAGATGTACCCCGATCTCGCTCCCATCCTGTCATCACTCACAACAAATACCACCATCCTCCCGCACCTAGACGAAAGAACACACGAATAAAACACAAACCCTACCATATACAGAAGAACATGGCCCTTAAAACATCCGCCAAGACATACCTAATAAAATCCCGACTCCTTTCCACTCCCCCCTCCCTCGTTCTGCAGCAAAAATACGAAAAAAACTGATTGTAAACACAAAATATAAAGTACAACTAAATTTAACAAATGGGAAAGAAAAATACTATTATATACGGATATCTTCCTACCAACCACTTATCACGAGTATAGTATCCTCTTAATACTATTATTGTTCCTACTATTGCTCTTTTTAATTCAGTTTCCTATGTTATGTTTCTACCTAGTTTCCTTTGTAAAAATTAACTCTGTAAAATATATGTAATGTAATAGTAAGAAAGTACCTGTATTGTAAACTAACTATAAATATGAACTATAAATGTTAAGGAAAAAAAGTGCATTGTAAAATTAGTAAAAAGAACAAACTGTATTGCAAAATTAGTTAAAAATATCATTGTGAAATGTTAAGGAACCAAGAAAACTTGCACTGTATAACAAGAAAAATGTAATAAATGGTTAAACATAAAATTGTTAAAACCTATGACTGGAAAGGGCAAACAGCAAGCCTCAAACAGCCCGCCGCTCTGCCTGCCCCCTCAGGGTGAAGAATGAAAAAAAGAGAGACAGAGAGAGAGAGATTTCCGAAACACCAAAGTTTGTGAACTGCTAGCGTGCCGCCGTGGTTAAAGCATACCGCGCATGGCGAAATGGCGCGCCATCCAAAGCAGGCGCCATGGCAGCTGTGATGCATCACTAACCAACCATAGACGAAAGGGATGAACGACGGCTGCGGAGATGTGTACGGACGAATAGATTTGCAACTATTGAGCAACTGACCGCCTAGATGTACCAAGGGGCTACCAACAGTGTCTCCTCAACGGCCATTCAGTGCGTGTTGTTGCGTATGCGTCTCCGACAGCAGGCGCCTAGTTCACGCACCCCTGTCCGCTCCTGTTCGTCGGCGAGGAAGGCTGGAATTTGCACGCCAATACCTCACCCCTGAGTGGCGATAGATGGCATTTTCGGATGAATCACGTTTTACGCTCCATCAGCGTGAAACGTCTGAAAGTAAACACCCTGCAACAATCATCGGCAGGGTCTAGGCCGGAGGAAGGTGCGTTACGCTTTGGGGAATGTTTCCGTGGCATTCCCTGGGTGATTCGTGGCTCTGGAAGACACCGTGGACCACACCAGTATGCACCTATCCTTGGGGACCGTGTCCACCGCTACATGCGGTTTGTTTTTTCTCGGCATGATGACGTATACTAGCAGGTCAATGCAACCTGTCACACAGCTCCCAGGGAACGTGCGTGATTCTAAGAGCACCAGATTGAGTCTACCGTACTCCACTGGCCACCATACTCTCCAGATTTAAACCCAATCTGTGGAACTACGTCAATCGGACTGTTCGCGCCATGGACTCTTAACCGAGAAACTTAGCGCAACTGGCCACGGCTCTGAAGTCCGCATGGCTCCACATCCCTGTAATTGCTTTCCAGAACCTCACCGCCTCTCTTCCTGCAGGCCTTGCAGCGGTCCGCACTGCAGAAGGTGATTTCGCAAGCTTTTGACAGGTGGTCGCTTTAATGTGACTGGACAGTGTAATTGCTCTGCTGTTCACTGCTGTTCGTAATACTCCTCTTGTCATCAACAACTGAAAGAGGAAACACGGAAATTCGGAGTTAAATTTCTTCTCTTATGCTGCATATAGAAGTTACGGTTACCGAAACGTCCGTCTGGTGGCACGCTTTCTTAGGACCAAATCATTAGAAACTGACACTGAAAAATGGTTGAGCCGTGCTGCGGTTCTCGTTGATGCTGTTTTTCCCCCCCTCTGTTGGAGGCCAGACGGTATCGTTTAATTGGCATAGTTGCGGTTGTTTGTGTCTTCTTCTCGTATTGACTGGCGCCAATCGGTTTCGCAAGCGTTGCCTGTCCGCTAGTGGCGGCAGGGACGGTTATGGACATGAAGTAACTGTTGCCCTATCCTTGGGGCGACGTCATTGTTTTGACGGGTCGTGAGAGTGTGCCAGTTCGGTTGGGGACTCAGGAGGAGCCAGAACACGCCGGGACTACTGGCGACACGCACGGACTGCGGGATGGAAGGGCTGTGGTCACAAGGGTGCACGACCTCGTCGTTAACCGTATCCAGCAAGCTTTAAGATGAGTGCATTTCAATCCAAGTCGAGAAACCTCCACTATTGCGATATCTCACAATTCTCCAGTGACTTGGGTTCGTGTTGCTGCTCGTAGTGTCGCCGAGGCGAAGAGCAGCGAGTGGAGTGCTTGGGAAAGGCGGGTCTGATTAGCTTTCCTCGACTTCTTATTAGTATTTACTGCGTTCAAATTGCTACAACCAGCGGTAAAATTTTCTTGCTTGGTGGCCGCTAACGCCCCAGTTACCTGCCCTGGGGGGTTAGTGTATGTAACGGCAGTGTACGTTTACTCGCCTTGCCGCTGCTGTCCGGTAAGGCGTGTAGTTTTCACAGCTTTCTTGATTGTAGGCCGGTTAACGATTCTTCTACTGTGGTGGCAGTGATCCCTTTCTCGTTCCAGGTGCTCTAAACACAGAATTCTGGGGCCGTAGGGCAGACCGCCGGTTCCAGCTTTGGAGTATTTTTCCGTCGTTGCATTTGGTTTGTCGGACGTCAGGTAGCTTCAGCAAGATTATCATTATTCATTCGTTAGACTGCCACTAGTCTGAGTTACCACCTTGTGAAGTGAATGCAACTCTTGGCTGCCTGTCTCATCGCTCGCGAAAGTGTGTTGCCGGACCTTCTCACAGATTGCTTCCTGGAGCACTGTCTGTGGCCCCTTGTGTTACAAAGTTTACCATCATCTTATTTCACCCGTTTGGTGATCAGTTGTTGTTTTTACGTCAGGTCTCTAAAATTTTTATATTATTGCCGTTGCTGGCGTTTAAGCCCTTCAGCCGTGATTGTGGTCATTTGCCTTAAAATTCTAATTTGATATTTGTATTTTAGCAGTAAGCCTTAAAAACATTATTTTCTGCCATTCCTGGCGTCTGATGGCTTCTGCTGTGTTTATCGCGACTTGCCTTTAATATTTCAATAACTGTAATTTGTAAGTTGCAGCGAGTTTAAATCAATTCTTAATTTATTGCCATTCCCGGCGTGTAAGGCCTTCTGCCCAGATCACAATGGCTTGCTTTTAAAACATTATCTGCTGTATCTGTATTTAATGGTGATTTTCTAAATTGTAACTCACTGAAAACACTATTATTTACGCAGTTGTTTATTCCTTCATTAATAACGTGAGGTATTTTCATTTATTGTTGAGTCTGGAATTACTGGTTTAAAATAAATTGTGTGTAACTGTAAAAGGCAACCAATAGTAACTCATTCCGGCCCCGTCCACAATCTTAACCGAATCCTGCCTTCCCTTGACTACCAGGCCACAATGGTAGTATAAGAATGTTATCTTTCCTCTTAACATTGCTTGGGATTGATCTCAACAACCGAGAGTAATGGTGTTTAGCTAAAAGGCTCTTGGATACAGTAGCACAGTCCTCACTTTTTGAAATGAGTATGGACTCAGTAACACGGACGACTGCTGTGTCAGTCTAAACACTACCGTTACTTAATCAGTCGTCTACATGTTGCCTAGACATTTGTAACCGAATGAAATAATCTACGTGCTCTTCTTGTTACCCAAAGTACTAAACAAAAAGACATTTCATACTATGCTAGCTAACTACCGGCCTTAATCAGCTTCATCGAGTTGATTCTACATGAGCCTATTAAAAAAGCAAATTCTTGGCAAATAAAAATATTTTATAAAACAAATGTCTCTCAATGCGTCAAATCGTGGAATCGATTACTAAAACTTCCCACGTAGAATTTTGTATATCATTCTTGGCATAATTACATTGAGTAATAGCGGGTTTATATACTTTGGTTTGAACGGCAAGATGGAAAAAAAATGTGGAGCTCTTAAAATTACAGTGGGGAAACAAGACATTCGAAATACAATCATCCAATTTCAGAAGATTATGCCATCTAGATGAATGAATTTAGGAACTTGGCGTAAATTTTAACTTGCGCATCGAAGGTTAAAGCACATCGTGGGACCAGCTGGCGTTTAGCGGGTGGGCTGTAGGCGGTCACTGACTCATTACCCAAATTTCATCGAATCGATTTGACGATAACGGTACAACAAAAGACGTTTAGCGTTCTCCGTTTCAACATTCACATTACTCACACAACGGTAGGGTGCAATTTTAGTCGAGGGAACGGCAGTGCACTCCCTACATCGTAAAGGGAGTGTTGCTCTCGCACTGTAGTGTGGACTTCTGAGGTCGCCTGATTCCACAGAGTGTGATTTTTGTGGGAATTTGAGGAAGACGGCATCTATACGCCTCTCCCTTCATCCAGTTGAGTCAGTAGATAACAACAGACGCGCTTGTAAAAGAAATGGGACATGTTTGCCTATCGAGTAGATGTTTATCGAGTGTCAGAAGGTGACAGCGAACATTTGAGAAATTGCTGTATTCGTTCTAGGAAGATATAGTCTTGTAAACTCGAACGACTCTCTTTGAAACACCCTGTAATTTGCTTCAAAGAAATCTTCTACTAAGTAAACTGAAACAACGCCACTCGTCATCACTGCCTAGAACATGATGATGTGGGCCAGCCGTAACTGCCAGGCATTTCACGCGGGCGCTACAGCTGAATAAGCACACCTCAGGCACACGTCACGAATGCCCTTTCCACCCATGGCGCATCTTTTGTATCCGTGATGCAGAAGTCATTACATGGTTGTAGGTAAGATTACTGCAATCATCTTCATTATATTGAGAATTCTCAATATATTGAGAATTCCTGCCACTTTCATGGGCTGCTTGGTTATCGACACGTCTATTGAAAAATTTTTTGGGAATGCTAAGACACTTTTTATGTATCACAAGAATTATTCACGTGGAATGTTTGCCACTCGTAATCACTAGCAATTTGAAAATAATGGGACGCAACTGCAGCAGAGTAAAAGACACTCTCACACTATATACATCTTTCTGCATACACAGTCATCCTCAGACTGACCCCACCCTTTCGTGTGAGGCCTTTTAGAGTCTCTGTTTTAAGAAATTATTCATTGAGAGGCCAGATAGATCAGTGCTTCCTAATAACGACAGCCAAAGAAGATGAGAAAAAGTATTTCTTAGTTGTTTCATGTGATCTGTCAGGTACCCAGCGCGTGATCACGACGCCACATGGGGTCACATAGTTGAGTTTATTCAATACTACACAACATCACAGTATCCACACACTGCGTTATTTGCCTGGAATAACTATCTTGCAGTACCCATTGTTACAGTTACAGATTTGGCAGATCAGAGAATAGGAACAATTAGCTAAAAACATAGCCCAATACCCGCTCTAAATGGTTCAAAAAATTGTTCAAATGGCTATGAACATAGACCTTAGAACTACTTAAATCTAACTAACCTAAGGACATCACACACATCCATGCCCGCGGCAGGATTCGAACCTGCGACCGTAGCGGTCGCTAAATGGTTCAAATGGCTCTGAGCACTATGGGACTTAAACATCTGAGGTCATCAGTCCCCTAGAACTTAGAAGTATTTAAACCTAACTAGCCTAAGGACATCATACACATCCATGCCCGAGGCAGGATTCGAACCTGCGACGGTAGCGGTCGCGCGGTTCCAGACTGAAGCGCCCAGAACCGCTCAGCCACACCGGCCGGCATATCCGCTCTAGTCACATTAATATGACCACCGCCTATGTTCGACGTCAACGTGCAGTACCAATGTACAAACGGCATGTGGCAGCACTAGCAGTGGAGGGTACATAAAGCGTGTCGGAGGACGATGAAAACAATGTAGTCGTCATCGTTATACGGAAAGAGAGCGATTTTTTGGGTCCAAAAGTGGAAGCATTTACGAAACGGGTAAGTCTGTAAACTGTTCGTCAGCCACCGTGCGCTGTATGGCAGAATAGCGCTATCCAAAATCCTGTGCATCGCGAGCCATAGGTGACAGGGCTGAACGGCGGCTGCAGAGATGCGTATGCAGTTGTTGAGCAAATGACCGCCCAGACGAACCAAGAGCTGCCAACAGTGTTTCGTCAGCGACTGTTCAGCGAGCACTAGTGCATATGGACCTTCACAGCACGCGCCTGGTTCATGCACCCATGCTGATAGCTGATCATCGTCGACGAAGGCTGGAATTTACAGGCCAGTATCGCAACTGGGCGTCTACTGAGTGGCGAAATGTGGCCTTTTCAGTTTAGTCACATTTTATGCTCCATCGGACGCGTCTGAAAGCAAAAATCATGCAACAGTCGTTCGAAATGCCCAAGCCGGAGAAGGGAGCGTTATGACCTGGGGAGTGTTTTCGTGGCATTCGCAGGACGATCTCATCATTATGGAAGGTACAATTGGTGAACACAAGCACGCATCTATCCTTCGGGACCATGTCTACTCCTCATGCAGTTTGTTTTTCTGCGGCACGATGACATCTACCAGCAGGAGAATCCAACGTGTCACACAGCTTACAGCGTACATGCGTCATTCGAAAAGCGACAGGATTAGTTTAAGTAACCCACGGGTCACCAAACTCTCCAGATTTAAACCCAATTGACAATCTGTGGGACCACCTCGATCGGACTGTTCGCGCCATGGCTCCTCGACCGAGATGTCCAGCGCAGCTGGCCACGCCTCGAGTCCGAATGGCTCCACGTCACTATCGGTACGATCCAGAACATGTCTCCCTTCCGTACGTCTCGCAGCTGTCCGAGGTGAGAAAGGTGGTTACGCAAACTTTTGGCAGATGGTCACATTAATGACTGGACAGTGTACAGTCTCTACCAACCCAGATTTATAGTCGATGTTCGGAACAGCAACAGTATCCAATGGAAAGGTGTGTGCAGGCAAATGACGCTGTGCTCAGTGGCCTTCAGAGGCGTCACTGTGCAGCAGGAGAGAAGCGCTGGTCGCTGCCTGCACCACGGCCAGCGCGGCGGCCTGCCGTGCTCGTCAGGCTGTGAAGGGCGCCGGCCACACCTGCCAGCCACCAGCCTGCAGGTCGTATCCTCCGTATCGAGGCCACCACCAAGCAGTGCCCTGCCCTCAGAAACAACTAAAATGGCGTTACAGCTGCACTCGACTCTTACCTGATTCGTCGTCTCCTCAAGTACTTTCCCCGGGTCCTTTAATACCCTTCCTTTGATTTACGTTCGTCTTTTCTCCCTCACCAATACTGTTGACTATCCCTGTTGTCGTCTTCAGTACTAATACTAGGTTGGTGCACCTCTCCACGCTAGTGCAGCCTGGGCAAGCCACCTCTTCATGTCTGGATACCTGCCACAGCCTACACCCATTCAACTCTACTTAACGTAGTCAAACCTTTGGTTCCCTTTTTTTTTTTAATGTTTAAGTCCTACGCTTGCCTCCACCAGTACATCGACGTCCCTTGATGCTTCAGAATGTGCCTTATCAATCGATGCCTTCTATTAGCAAAGTCGTGCCATAAATTTTTCTCCCACAACTTGTTCAGTACGCGCTCATTAGTAACTCTTCCCATCAAATTTCCAGCTTCTATTCTCTTCTTAACTTAACCGTTTATCATTCACCTCTCACTTTCGTACAAGGCTACACTCCATACAAATACCTTCAGGCAATGCTTCCTAACATTTAAATTTACGTCCGAAGTTATCAAACTTTTCTTTTTAAGAAATAATTTTCTTCCCATTGCTAGTCTGCCTTTTATATTCTCTCTACTCTGGCCATCGTCACTTGTCTTGTTGCCCAAATAGTCGTACACATCTACAACTTACAGCGCCTCACTTTCTAATATAATTTCCTCAGCATCTCCTGACTTAATTCGCTGCATTCAATTACCCTCGTTTTTCTTTTCATGATATTCATCTTATAAACTCTTTTCAATACACTATCCATTCTGTTCATCTGGTGTTTCACGTACTTTGCCGTCTCTGACACAATCTCAATGCCATCTGCCGGTCTCAGTGTTCTAATGTCTTCTTCCTGAATTTTCATTCGCGTTACAAATCTCTCCTTGGTTTATTTTATTTCTCGATTACAGTACACATCAAATACTACTGCTTCTCTTACATATCCTTCGACTCTTATTACTCCAGTGTCGTATCTGCCCAGGTTATAGGTGAACTATCGGTTCGTTTATTTTATCCTCCGACCTCTAGAATTTTAGAGGGAGTATACTGGTCAATAAGTCAAATGCTTCCTCTAAATCTATAACTGTAATAACCATTCAAAAGACATGATCGCTCGAAATATATTTTTCATTCAACACAACCTGTTTCAAGAGTCTACGCTATCATCTTCAGGTTTTAAACATTTTTGTGGTAAAAAACGTTCATTTTTCGCTGACCTCAGGCACAAGATGTCAAGTGGCTAAAACTCAGTACATTATAAATATTTGCCATTGCTAAAATGTTTCAAAGCACCGATCATTTCCAAAAGGCCATGTCAATATAAATATGTCTATCGAAGTGGCCTTTTGGTCGAGATGTGTTTTGAAATATTTTAGCGATGACAAACGTATCTAATGTGCTGAGTTTTAGCCACTTGACATCGTGTGCGTGAAGTCAGCGTAGAATGAACATGTTTCACTACCAAATAATGTTTATGATCTGAAGATGACAGCTAAGAATGTTGAAGCGGTTGTTTTGAATGAAAAATATAATTCGTACTATCTTGGCTTAACAATTAAAACAGGTCTCTCTTAAATACTGTTATTATTATAAACTTCAGTTAAATCCATAAATGGTTTACCTTTCTTCTCTCAATCCTCTAAGATAGCTTGTTGAATCTCTATTGCCTCGTGTGTTGCTATGTTTCTCCAGTACCAGCACTGATATTCCTCGAGGTCGATTCTTCCGCTAGTAATTTGTGTCAGTCAACAACCATGACTTATTGAACTGGGGTAGCCTACATTCATTGAAATTATAAAGGTAGTAGGGGTGAAATATAGGGAGCAAAAAGGTATCTAAAAGATTATACGAAATCAGAATTCAAATATAAGAGGCGAGGGACATTAAAGGGAGGCAATAATTGACACTGGAGTGAAACAGCCTACTAGTCTATACCCGATGTATTTAAGTTTGCTTACTGAGCAAGCAGTAAGGCAAAACAAACAGAAATTAGGAAAGGGAATTAAAGTTCAGGGAGAAAAAAATAAAAGCCTTGAGCTTTAGCACGATACTCGTACCATAATTCACTCAGAGACGGCAATGGTTTTGTATGATCGAAATAGGTAGTGTACTGAGGAGTGGTTATAAGGTGGACGTCAAATAATGTGAAACAACGTTATTGGAGTGCAGCTGAGTTACTGAGAGAATTAGATTAGGAAATGAGACACTGAAAGTAGTATACGAGTATTGCCTTTTTGAGTGAAACAGAATTAACGTCAGCTACCACTTTGTAATCCAGTTAACTGCTGTAAGTGCGATTTGCAACAATGTTCTGTCACGTCTGCAATGTCTGCTGACACCACACTATGTTCTATAGCACAGAAGGCTATGTTATACACATCATACACTCCTCTTATGGAATTAGCGCTTCATGCCCATGACGTTGTTCCTACTTCGTCTGCAGCTCGTTCTTTTCAATCTCTGTCTTTTTCCCTCTGTCAGTATCCCATACTGACAGGATATTTCTGCGTACATTTCGGGTGTTAATTTTTCAATTTCCCCTCGTGCTTGTTCTGAGAACAAGAGCAGTCGTGTCACGATTCGGTAAGACACTCCGACTTAATCTGAATTCCTAATTCAAATATACGCCTCGTTCAGGCGATTCTCCAACTGCTTCCTTTAACAATTGCCATTTGCTCCTACACTGCAATAGTCAGTCGTCTCCAGCCGTCTCCAGTAAAATGGACGGCGAGCCTAACATACTATACTTTCTCTTCCCTTTTAAAACCACGAGCCCTTCGGTTATAACGCCAGGGTTTTATCACTGCCACCAGTTTTTTTGTTTGTACCAGCTCGTTCTACTACTTTTTGTGGAGCACAGTACCTAGGTGCTCCCAGACCACAGGCGTTTCGCCTGCAGCAATCTCGGCAAGTCTTTAATGAGACGCCGGTATACGGGCAGCAGCCATACAGAATTAACAAGGCGCGGAAGTAAAGCTAACGGTGGCACCTAATTAAGTACACTGTTGCCGCGGCGATCCGCCTCGCTGAGGGGCTGCGAGGCCTTGCACCTGCTGTGCGGTGCACGCAGCCCGCGTACTCCTGCCGTATTCTGTGCTGTTGCTGAAAAGTAGTCGACCAAAGGGAAGAATTTCTATGAATCTTTAGTTGTACTGCTATAAAATTTGTTTCGTATAGAATCTTGAACATACTGGGTGATTTGCCTACCCCTACCGATGTCGTTTTATGTAACCCGCGATGTTATATGTGGCCTTCAAAACCACACACGAGTTTTGCATATTCTCTGGTTCGCTACGAGCAAACTGTTAGTCTTACTGAAAAAATGAACAGGTCTTGTTTGTAGGAAGTTTAATGCAAGTAAATTTTGTTCGCTAACTTCCTCCTACTACTACACAAAAAATTGTGACTGAACGAATTACTTCCCACATAAGACCTTTTTTGACTTCAATGATTGGACTTATTACGCTTATTCGAGCAACCACAAATTGTAAAATTTATCTAACAGTTTTGTGAATTTTAACAGCACAAAATAACCAGTTACATCGTTGTATTCTTCAGGCCTTCTTACGACGAAACTACTGTCATTGTAAAGATTAAGTTTGGATCGAACTGTCACCGTAAATAGTTTTAGCACAACGTTTACAAAATTAATAATGCTAACGAAATAGCAGACTATGCTGGTGGCGTAATAGCCCAATCAATAAAGACCAGAAAAGGTCGAATATCGGGAAGAGTTCGTGCAGCCGGAAATTTTTGTACATTTGTAGGAAATCTGACTGGTGACACACGAGTGTTGGGGGTGGAGGTGCATTTGAAGGTCTCTTTTGTTCGTTTTTCATGAATAACTCGAAAACGATGTCCTGCAGCAATAATTATCACATACAAAATTTAACTACATTAAATTTCCTACAAAAAAGTCTTGTTCATTTTTTGGAGAACTAATAGTTTGTGTGCAACGAGCGGGAGAATATGGAAACCTCGTGTACTGATCTTGAAGGCCAGATATAGCATTGCGGGTTGTATGAAACAACATCGGTAGGGTCACTGAATCACCCTCTGCAACATATTGTATCTTATACCATATCTGTAGGGCAATTGTTTTTCGTCACGTTTAGTCATTTATTCATAGTTTTGGTACCTTACGCCCTGCACCAGCTTGTCTGTGATCTTCTTTGTTGCTTTCCGCTTCCCTCCTTCTTGCTCCAGAATTAGGTCCTCAAAATTATTGTTATGTTTTAAATATTTATTTCTCTCTCATTGCCTCAGGGTTTTGTGTTCTCATTTTTCCTGTAATACGTCCATTGAGTTACATTCTGTCCACTTGGTCGTCCTCCATTACCACATCTCCACAATGTCCTAACGTATTTTATATCTGTTAAGAAGCTTCAACTTTGAGAGCCATGGAATGACTCATTCGAAATGACAAAAGCTTTAATTTCGTTGATGATTAGCTCCTTGTCTACTGAAATATATTTGTTATCCTTAAGGGTAAGCTCTTATTATCCAAGCAGGAAACGATGTTAAATGTTATAATTTTCTGGTTGCTCAACAAGAAAGTGTATGTGCAGTCAAGAGAACGTGTTGCAGAACCATTTGAATTATCACAAATTTTAAGTAGCAGGTGGAAGGATACCTTTCATGAACTGGGAATTATAAAAATTTGTTACGTTGGAAAATATAATATTAGTTTTTTATCATTTATCCGTCGTGTTGCAGAAGCGTGGGAACTGATAATTTAGTGAGATATTTCACTAAAAAAAAAAATTGTAAATTTGTGGTAAGAGCTTATGGGACCAAACTGCTTAGGTCATCGGTCCCTAAGCTAACGTAAAATAACTTACGCTATGGCCAACACACAAACACCCATGCCCTAGGGCCTGCGGAGGACTCGAACCTGAGATCGCGCGGCTACTCGGAGCGGAGCGATATTTCACTACTTCTAAGCAATAGCCATTACTAGTAGAGAAAATTCCTTATAAGAAATCCTAAAAGAAAAAAAAATGCGAATGTAAGAAACGTCAGAGTTAGGAGAACGACAGGAGACGTCACTAAGCTGAATAAACAGTAAAAAGAACAGAAGGAAAAGCAAAGTTGGGGATTCACAGAGACTAAGACAGTAAAGTGAAACCAAAGAACCACGTGAATATTCGTAAAGTCACCGGATGAAAAATTTGTCACCCTAGTGCGCTCGCATAAATGAATCGTTAGGCCTTTTCAGATGCCGCAGTGATCGAGTCGCTTGCCAAACCGCACGTGCACTGCCTCTGCGTAAGCATAAGGCAGTAGCGATCAGTGAGACCTATGTTTCAAGTGGACATTGTAAGTAAACATGGGTAAATGTAAGGACGTGACAAGTTGGCAAAAAGGGGCAATCGTGTTTGGCCGCGCTCGTGGCTATACGGCGTGTGTAGTTACTGGCTTTGTTGGTTTTTCGCGACGGTTTGTTTAAGGCGTCTAAAAGCAGTGGTGTAACACACGTGGCCACGAAACAAGTCATCAGAATTGTGGTCGGGAAATGATCATGCCTGAAAGGGGCTGGAGACACGTTTCACGGCTTTTGGATCCGAATCGCTTAAAAGCCCGACGTGAGTTGCTGCAGACAGTGAATGAATTTCCATCATACGGAATAATATTTTGTGGTAAGTCAACATTTAGAAAAAAGTATTCACTGCTCAAAAGCAAGTGGTTAGAATAAATGGCTCTAAGCACTATGGGACTGAGGTCATCAGTCTCCAGGTTAGAATAATGTGTTGGATCCATAGTCGCACATCTTATAGGCATCTTTTTAAAAGATTGGGAATTCTTCCAACAGCCTCACAGTACATTTACTCACTAACGAAATTTGTTCTTAGCAACATGGACTAGTTTAAAAACAACAGTGACATTCATGATTACAATACCAGGAAAAAGAATAACTTATACTACTCTTTACTCAACCTCTCTTTGGCACAGAAAGGGGTAAAACAGGCTGCTATAAAAATTTTCGACAAATTAGCAGATGAAATAAAATGTCTGACAGAAAGCAGTAATAGCTTCAAAAATAAATTGAAATCATATCTCCTTGACAACTCCTTCTATACCACAGATGAATTCTTGAATAGGAATAAATAAATCTATAAATATAGTATACGCATTTTGTGCTTTTTAAGGAAATGGGGTAAGTAATAGAGATATTAATCTTTTACTCTGTATTGCAATAGGGCCGCGCGTTTTTAGTCGAGCAGTCTATGGCGCTGCAGTCATGGACTGTGCGGCTGGTCCCGGCGGAGGTTCGAGTCCTCCCTCGGGCATGGGTTTGTGTGTTTGTCCTTAGGATAATTTAGGTTAAGTAGTGTGTAAGCTTAGGGACTGATGACCTTAGCAGTTAAGTCCCATAAGATTTCACACACATGTATTGCAATATTTAAAAAATATTGTTTCGTATGTGAATTTCTTGTGCACTTGACACCTTCCACATCATGACGGCTACCGTACCGTGCGATTGATCAATGAAACACGCAACCAACCAACTAACTAACTAACTAACTCTATACCTGCTTGTTAGCGAGAGAACATTGCGACGGGAACATCATGCAACGGCCATTTGGAGTCGGTCACATCGCAGGTGGAACATAAAGGAGACAAGAGCAAAGTTGATCGGGCTGGAAGAATATGTGACAGGTTTCCTAAACACTAAATAGTTCAAATAGCTCTGAGCACTATGGGACTCAACATCTGAGGTCATCAGTCCCCTATAACGTAGAACTGCTTAAACCTAACTAACCTAAGGACATCACACACATCCATGCCCGAGGCAGGATTCGAAACTGCGACCGTAGCAGTCACGCGGTTCCGGACTGAAGCGCCTAGAACCGCACGGCCACCGCGGCCGGCTCCTAAACACTGCCCCACCCTATTACATCTCGACTTTCCTGCAAAATCAGCTCACTTGAATCCCATAGAAAGTCTTTGGAACGTTGTGGAGCAGGGGACAAATTGCCAACATAGGCATCCCCACAATTTGATGGAATTGGGCGACCAAATTCTCGGCGAGTGGCTTAACATAGATGAGATGTACCTGGACAATCTACTGAACTGACTTCCTCACCTAGCACAGGCGGTATCAAGTCGACGGGTGGAACTACAGGGTATTAAATTATGCTTGTAATGATTTTTCTAGAGGCTACTAATTTTTTTATGAGCATAGAGTCTTCCGGCTACGAAAAAGTATTGGAGAATCTTGTCTTGACAAAAATAAAAGTACGTAAGACAGTGTTCCGATACTGTATTACCTCCGTTCCGTGGAGTCAGTTTTACTTACTGTACGTGCGGAGATTACAACAAATCTTAGGACGCATAATGCAGGGAAGTAAGAAGCGGTACGTCCAGGAGATCGTCGTTTCGGCGAGCGGTGTTGCGGTTTTTTTTTATTTTTTTTTATTAGGGGGCCGTGAGAAGCGGTGTGCGGCCGGCCAGACGCCCCCGCTGCCGCCCCCACCTGCTGCTGACTCAGCGGCTCGGCGCGGCGCGGCGCTCTGCGCTGCCGGCGTGCCCCGACACCTCCTTTTCGGCGGTCGTCGACCCCGCTGCTAAGTAGCCCCCGGCCTTCCGCAAGGAATTTCGTTTCGAGCGGTGCTCTTTCTTCTCGTCGCTTCTTATTCCTTTTTCTTTCACCTCGGAATGACGTCAGAGTTAGCTCGCAACTGGCCACAACTGTAGAACTGCCTCACAAAATGCACAACGTTGAGACGAGTTTTTCTTTAGAGAAAGATAAGCAAGTGATTCCATTGTATAAACGTCTCTTGCAGCGTTCTACGAGAAATAAAAGCTAAACAAACAAGATTATGTATTTAATTCCCATTCACATATGCTCCTTTTCATATGTCTGTAAGGCTGATCACAAATTCTCTGTATGAACGTGTATTTAGGCACTACATTCTCTTTCTCGTTATGGAGCGAATAAATACCTTTCCCAAGTTCTTGTTAATGTATTTATATTGTATTTGCGAAGCAAATGTCATAATTGTAGATCCATCTTTTGCGAAGCACCAAATTTAACATCTGTGAATGTTGCGTTGTTATGACAGTTGGATCGTATTGAAAGTAAAAATAAGTGGGCCTATTCTGTATGCCCCCACTCAACGTAAATTTAGTTAGAAACAGAAAGGTCCGCAAGTATGGGAAAAGCGGAAACTAAAAAACTTTTTCGCATTACCATGGTGTTGCTGTAGCACAATACCGATTGACTGCGCTATTTTTACCTTACTTGAAAAGATGGATACTGAACTGAATTCCTTCTCAACTTCTGTATGGTATTTTGTTTACTGATAATGTTTTATTTCAAGAACGAAACTGTACTCCAGTTTTTATAAATAAAACGAAGCGTAACGTTTCCCTTACGTGAAGCGTCCACAAACGACGAAATGGAGAGCTTCAAAACTACTTTGACAGCGTAATTATTATCATCAGAATTATTTGTTTAATGCAATTCACGACCGTCTCTCTGTGTCATGTGAATCTCTTTCTTTTCTCTTGTTCCCTCTTCACTACGAGGTGGGCACAGTTGTGTGGGTTGTGGACATCAGAGGCAGTCGGCGGCCGGCACCACTGCCCCCGCCTTACCGGATATATATATATATATATGCACGCAAAAACACAAATTCTTCTACGAAATAAAAATGTGGTCAAGAAGAAACTTTTTCAGTGTGTTATCAAATTTTAATATGCTGCCTTTCAGACGTTTTATATAACTGGGTAAGTAAGAAAAAATTTTGGTGGCAGCATTGTGGACCCCTTTTTGCGCTAAAGACAACCTTAATATGGAGTAGTGAATGCCATTTTTTTTCTAGTATCGTAGTTATGTGCAACATTATTCCTTGTATACTTCAGTGGACGAAGTCTGTTAAAGAAGAGCTCTAAAATGCATACCTCAAGAGATATGAGAACTTCATCTTTGCTACTCTGAAACAAATCTCTTGAACTGCAAGCTCTTTGCCTTCAATTTTCTGAGCGGTGGTAGTAAAGAGTAAAATAAAGAAAAAGTTGCAGCAAACATGGGATCTAAAGCGCATACATTAAGAGCTATGAAGATTGGTTCATCTTCGCTACTGTGAAAGACATCTCTTCAGTTTAGCAAGTGCTCATAGCTCTTAAGATATACATTTTTTTCTTTTTTAGTCCGTGTTAACTCTATCCAAAAAATGGAAAGCAAAGAGGTTGCAGTAAAAGAGATTTGTTTCACAGTATCGAAGATGAACAGATGCTGATATCTCTTAACGTGTGCATTATAAGAACCTGTGTTTAACAGACTATTTGCTTCGAATGATCATTCCTGTAATGTTCTTGAATATTAATCAGTCATCACGTGGTACTCTGATGTAAACTCGCAAATTTTTATCTCCTCAAAATCACCAGCAACTATAACTGCAGACGTGTTTGAACTAAGTTGTTTTAGGAGTTCCAAAGCATCTTTATTCCCCCTAGTTATTATATTTATCATTGGCGTAGTATCTCTAGATAGGTGGAACTGGATATGTTGATGTTTTTTTTTTGTTTTTTGTTTTTTTTTTTAAGACCATTCATAGGAAACCACTCAATAACATTTTTAAGATCACTGTTTTCCATTTCTCACGTTGCTGAATGGAAGTTTGGATCGATCACGATACTAGTGTAATCTCCTGAAAAAACGAACTCTGCTTGTTGTATTCATTGCCGAGCGACCGCAACGGTCGCAGGTTCGAATCCTGCCTCGGGCATGGGTGTGTGTGATGTCCTTAGGTTAGTTAGGTTCAATTAGTTCTAAGTTCTAGGCGACTGATGACCTCAGAAGTTAAGTCGCATAGTGCTCAGAACGATCTGAACCATTTTGTTGTATTCATCATTTTGATTTGCAGCTTCTTGTGTGGGTTTTCGTTTTTATTGGTTCTGTAATGTGAACATTTCTGTTAAATGATTATAAAATTATGTGGATGTTGTGTTCAAACAATAGATCGTTTCTTTTTGTTGATGATGGCACAGTGTTGCCGAAACATGTTTGGCTACTGAGAAAAAACTGTGTTTTGCATTACTGGCCGACCTCACATCCAATAATTTCTGCTTGTTGTGTATTAGACGTCGGGGAGAGACTTTTTAACCCAAACGCTTCTCTTCTGATGTTCTATTCTTGGATTAATCTGCTCTTTCTATCCTCAAGACTGTGCTAGTAAACACAGACTGACCAAAAGGGTCCGGAGACCCCTATGTAATACGGAATTGACTGCTAGATGCCACGATAGGCGTACCGGCCAGTGTTAAAAGGAAGCGGAGAGCATTCTGTTGTGAGTATAGAGGGCGTAAAAGTAGACTGAGGTCGGCTAGGAGAGCCCAGTGAATTTGAAAAGAAAGCGCAGAGCATTCTCTTGTGAGTATAGAGGGCGTAAAAGTAGATTGAGGTCGGCTAGGAGAGCCTAGTGAATTTGAACGTAGACTAGTCATTGGATGACACGTGAGTAACAGATCCATAAGGGACATTTCGCCCTTCTAAATCTGGTCAAGTCGACTGCTGGTAATGTGACTGTGTCCGCCCCCGGTAGCTTAGTGGTCTGTGCGAGAGAATGTTAGTCCCAAGGGTCCGGGTTCGATTCCCGGCTGGGTCGGAGATTTTCTCCCTTCAGGGACTGGGCGTTGTGTTGTCCTAACCATCATCATTTCATCCCCATCGACGCTCAAGTCGCCGAAGTGACGTCAAATCGAAAGACTTGCACGAGGCGAACGGTCTACCCGACGGGAGGCCCTAGGTACACGACATTTTAATGTGACTGTGCAGTGGAAACGCGAAGGAACAGCCACAGCTAAACCAATACGAGACGGACCTCGTGTAGTGACCTTTGTAAAATGTCGCATGAAATCAGCGGACGGAATCAATCGCGAGTTCCAAAGAGTTACCAGCAATTCATCCAGCGCAAAAAGCGTGCGTAAGGAGATGAAAACAGCAATCGAGCAGCTCCCCATAAGCTACACACTTCTGTAGTGAATGTTGGGTGACGTTTGAGGTGGTGTGGAGGGCGACACCAGTGAACAGTGGATGAATGGAAACGAGTGATTTGGAGTGACTATACCCTGTGGCAACCTGATGGAAGGATTTCAGTTTGGCGAATGGTTGGAAAACGTTACCTGCCACCATGTGTAATGCCAACAGTAAATTACGGAGAAGATGTTATTACGGTACGGAGGTGTTTTTCGTAGTTATGATTTGGTTGTCTCATCGAGCACAAGAAGGCGCTGAATGCGGAAGTATATGAACACATTTTATAGCGTTGCGTACTGCCTAAAGTAGATGAACAGTTCGGGAACGATGTTGATTTTATTCCTGAAATAGACTGTCCTGTCCAATGCCCCTGTCCAAAGTCCAATGGAACACCTTTCGGGTGAGTTAGCGACTTCGCTAAAGACCCCACCGTCCCACCTTCTCTGATTTCGCCACTTGAGGAAGAATGGGTTTCCATTCGTCCACACACATTCAAACCATTTAAAGTCTCTCACATTAATGTCCATTAAAAGCTGTCCGGATACTTTTGATCAGGTAATATATACACTCTTTCTGCACTACAGATACCATGGTAACAGTTAAACGTCAAGAGCTGCCACCACCGAAATATCAGCTTTCCTAGGTGCTGTGCCTGCAGCAAACCACGAGTAGTTTCCATACTATAAGCTGTAGGAAAAACGCAAAGAACTTTGTTGCTCCGCTTCATGTTGCTCTTCAGTTCCTTCTTACACAAACGACGTTTCGACACCTCTGATGGGGTCGTATGGTGTTTACGATTAGCTAAACACTGCGATAGACGAGTGTCGTATTCACCTATAAAAGGGAGCTTTCCCGCGCTTGTTCTGAAGAAGTAACTTTAAAACAAATTATATTAATAGATGCCTGAAGGCCCCTTACAGTACTTGAGGCGACAGAACCGTAAGGACAAGATGACGAGCAATAAATGCCGTGAACACGACCCGCGCACGACCCAGACTTATTGGGTCAAATTATTCCTGCATCAATTGATGAGCCATCACCATTCGATAGAAAACGAAATAGGTAGAGCAAGAGAGTGAAATGTATGAAAACACACTGAAGAGCCAAAGAAACTGGTGCATCTGCCTAATACCGTGCAGTGCCCTCGCGAGCACGCAGAAGTGCTGCAATAAGACGTGGCATGTACTCGACTAATGTCTGATGTGCTGGAGGGAGCTGACACCACGAATCCTGCAGGACTGTCCGTGAAATGAAATGCCGTGTGGCTAGGGCCTCCCGTCGGGTCGACTGGTCGCCTGGTGAAAGTTTTTCGAGGTGACGCCACTTCGGCGACTTGCACTCAATGGGGATGAGATGATGATTGATGTGTCGACAGAAGTGCCGACACAGTGTGATTTGAGGGGACCGCAATGCACGCTATAAACACACGAAGGATGGCGTGAGGTCTGAAACAGGATACGTAATGAATGCTATAAAGAAAAGTACGTAGCTGCTGGAATACTTAACTTTAATCCATCCTTGTTGTACATCGCTATTGACGATACAAGTGAGACTCTGTAGATTCAGGCAATAAACTACTAATGGCGCCTTGCTAGGTCGTAGCCATTGACTTAGCTGAAGGCTATTCTAACTACCTGCTCAGCAAATGAGCGAGGCTTCGTCAGTGTGCATCGCTAGCAAAGTCGTCCGTACAACTAGGGCGAGTGCTAGTCCGTATTTCGAGACCTGCCTTGTGGTGGCGCTCGGTCTGCGATCACACAGTGGCGACACGCGGGTCTGACATGTACTAATGGACCGCGGCCGATTTAAAACTACCACCTAGCAAGTGTGGTGTCTGGCGGTGACACCACAATGATGATGAAGATGAAGACAACACAACACCCAGTCCCTGGGCGGAGAAAATATCCGATCCAGCCGGGAATCGAACCCGGGCACTTCAGCATTGCATTCCGTCGCGCTGACCAGTCAGCTATCGAGGTAGACAGGGCTGTACGAGTGCGAGGGCGTGGAGATCTCTTCTGAACAGCACTTGCTAAGCATCCCAGATATGCTCAATAATGTCCACGTATTGGGAGTTTGGTTGCCAGCGTTAGTGTTTACTCAGAAGAGTCAACTGTAGCAATTCAGGACGTGTGGGGTGTCGAATTGTTCTGCTGCAATTGCCCAAGTCAGTTGGAATGCACAATGGGCATGAATGGATGCATACATACGTCTCACCTGTCGGAGTCGTATCTAGACGTATCAGGAGTCCCATATCACTCCAGCTGCACGTGCACCACACAATCACAGAGCTTCTATCAGTTTGAATGGTCCCCTGCTGACATGCGAGGTCCATGGATTCTTGAGGTTGTCCCCATACCCGTACACGTCAATCCGCTCAATACAATTTGAAACGAGACTCGTCGGACTAGGCAATATGTTTCCAGTCTTCAACAGTCAAATGTCGGTGTTGACGTGCCTGGGTGAGGCGTAAAACTCTGTGTCTTGCACTTATCAAGGGTATACGTGGACCTTCGGCTCAGAAAGCCCGTATCGATGATGTTTCGTTGGTTTGCACGCTGACAGTTGTTGATGGCTCTGAATTGAAACATGCAGCAATTTGCTGAAGGTTTGCACTTCTCTCACATTAAACGATTTTCTTCAGTCGTCGTTGATGCCGTTCTTGCGGGATCTTTTTCCGGCCGCAGCGATGTCCGAGATTTGATGTTCTTCCAGGTTCCTGCTATCCATGGCACACTCGTGAAATGCTCGTACGGGAAAATCTCCACTGCATCGCTACCTCTGAGATGCTGTGTCCCATCGCTCGTGCGCCGACAATAACACCACGTTCAAACTCACTTAAATCTTCTTACCCTGCTATTGTAGCAGCAGTAACCGGTCTAACACCTGCGCCAGACACTTGTTGCCTTGTACAGGCGTTGCCCACCGCAGCGCCGTATTCTGCCTGTTTACATATCTCTGTACTTGAATACGCATGCCTATACCAGTTTCTACGGCGCTTCAGGCTATAAGCTGAAGGCAAAATGCAAAGAAAGCTGTTAGGCCGCGACATATTTCTGTTCAGTTCCTTCTTACATAAACGACCTTTCGACACCTCTGATGGGATCTTACGGCGTTTCCAGTTAGCTGAACATTGCGACAGACGAGTGTCAAATTCACCTACAAAAATGAGTTTTCCGGCGCTTATTCTGAAAAAGTGGCTTACTGGGTGAAATTATACCTGCAATTATTGGTGGACCATCATCATTGGATGGAAGACGAAATAGGTAGAGCAAGAGAGGGGAATGTGTGAAAATATTATTGTGTGCCGCAGAGGTGGGTTTCTGTCGTTATTTATGTGCCTCGCTCACCGTCGCAGTGTATTTAATGGCAAAAAAAAAAAAAAAAAAAAAAAAAAAAAATTGCTTCAAATGGTTCTGAGCATTATGGGACTTAACATCTGAGGTCATCAGTCCCCTAGAACTTAGAACTACTTAAACCTAATTAACCTAAGGACATCACACACATCCATGCCCGTGGCAGGATTCGAACCTGCGACCGTAGCAGTCGCGCGGTTCCGGACTGAAGCGCCTGCATCCGCTCGACCACCGCGGCCGGCACTTAATGGCAGGATGCTACGAAACGAAGCCTTTAGCCGCATTATCTATTATAATTCAAGCTTAGAAATCTCCATTCTTCTCGGACTATCTTTCTATAGATGTTTACCTTGGCTATCGCTTGTACGTTACTGAAATCTACATATTTTGCACTATCGCAGATTACCATCTTTATAAATACCTGACATTGTCGGCTGAATAGCAAGAAATTAGTTCAGTGCAAAGAAAGCTTCTGAAATGAAACGTTTGACTTCATCGCCTTTATGCGCACTGGATTACTAGTTTCGATAGGAATAAGTTACCATCGTTAGATCCGCACTGTACAAGTTATGAAAGTATGCTGTGCGATAAACCGCATGTTTGTTTTCGTGCTATTGTGATGGACTCATACTGAAAAGAGAGTAGATCATTAAAAATAGCTGTGTCTTCACGGCAAGACAGAGTCATACGAGTGCGCATGCCAACACAGACAAATGCGGCACATCTTGATACGCCACACTGTTGCCCGAAAGAACTTTAAGTACGGCTGCATTAACCAATAGCACAGTTATCCTTGTAAAAATAGCAGAATCTTGAAATTTTCACGGCGTAAAACAGTATTCCATGAAGTTTCGGGACTGCCGTCGGATGACGTCGACTTCTTGTCACGATATTTCGGCTGACAAACATCAGCCATCTTGAGCAGTGTGTGTTGCATTTGAGATTACTGGTTCACATCGCTAACTTTATACAAAAAATTGGCGCGGAGACGCATGCGCAATGCTGCATGAGTGACTCTGGCGACTTTCCTTCCCTCTTCGAATATTGCTCCATTTATAGCGCTCTACAGTCTATAACCGCGCGACAGCTACAGTCGCAGGCTCGAATCCTGCCTCGGGAATGGATGTGTGTGATGTCCTTAGGTTAGTTAGGTTTAAGTAGTTCTAAGGTCTAGGGGACTGATGACCTCAGAAGTTGAGTCCCATAGTGCTCAGAGCCATTTTATAGTACTCTGGCGCATGCGCAGTGATGATACTGCATGCGCACTCTCTTTTGGGAAGCGGACTCGCGGAATTAAAATTCAGATGTCAAATTTATGAAAGTAAGACTCGCTGAACGCGTCAATCACAAAATGTTTTCTTTCTGTCGATATTAATGAAATCACCGGGTCACACGTCTTATCCGGTTGAGAGCCCTATTACGATTAATAACGTCTTCCACCTAACGTATTTTCGTCGATCCTTTAATAACTGAATTCCAGAAAGATTTCGTCGAGGTCGAGATTTCTATGACAGAATAATCCCTGGCCTGTCGTGTAGAGATACAGTGCTCAGCTACGGCTACGAAAGGCAAGTATGGCGATCATGCTCTGTGCACCTTTCACGCAATGCGCGTGTCATCTGACCAACGTAGGCGATGCCACACTGGCGACATATTCTGTAGATTCCATTCCTCCACAATCCCAGATCGTCTTTTGCCGACCCGATCACAAGTCTTTGTACGTGGGAGGAAGATTACTTTGACGTCATGTTTTCTTAAGATACTGCCTAAATTCGGCGAAACATTGCCGGAATGTAGAAGGAATGCCCTGGACTTAAATCGCTCCTTCTCCTGTTGATCTTGTGTGTGGTCACGTTTATTCGCCCTTAAAGCAGTGCAGACTGATGTAGAGAATATTCATTAGCTTTAAACACAGATTGTACGTGTTCCAGCTCCTTAACAAGGCTATCTCCATCAGATACAACTTGTGTCCGATGCACCTACGTTCGAAGGACGCCCATAGTTTCTGATGGGTTGTGGCAACTAGCTGCCTGCTAATTTAGCTCTGTATGTGGGGAATTATAGTAGACGCAATCCGCTAGTGGTCCATCCACTTTCCGATGACCAAGACAATCGTGTCAAGAAGTCGACGTCATCTGGACGCAGGCCCGAAACTTCATGAAATAACAAAATAAAATGAAATCTACAACAAATTCAGTCTTGTCCTATACGGAGAACGGAGCAACAACATAATAATTTACAATGTCTGGCACTCGTCCATAATCAGCAACACTAACTGTAAACTTACTCGGCCAAGGAATACTTAACCCTGTGTATGATAAGTGACTACAAACTCCGACTACACCTCGATCTACAACCGCAACGATCGCCAGACAACTAAAACGCATGGTACCCACAACAGCACCAAGTTCCCCATACACATGTCTGAGTAACTTCATACAGAATAACATATGTAACAGCTCTCTTACACAAAAGCAATGACAACAAAATCTTAATGCAACAAGAGTGAGCCACAATGTAAGCCACATAACACCAACCACAATAAACCTTTAAAAGCAGTGGACCGACCAACTGATTTACGCTCACAGTGGTAAACAATCAACTTCTGCTTGAAACGCAACGTATAATAACACAATTATGCTCTCCCTGCCTCAGAGCACACACTACTGCGTGCCATAAATCATTGCTCATTTATTTTCCGTTGATTCCATGTCCTGAGTACAAATAGCATATTTCCACTGAAGTATGACTTCCCAAGATCACGACTATAGTTCTCAAACACTTGAAATTTACGAAAAGCAACCACATTTCTGCTATTGAAAGATTCAAGTCCAGAAACACCTTTGACAGTATGACCATTATACCAGACAATACCAACAGTTACCCAACCGTTACCATGTCCAACGTCTCCAGTACCAGTAATGGTAAAGTCAATAACTCCACCAATAAATTTAGATGGTCCCTGGAGAAACACTTGTCCACCAGTACCTCTGGTAAGAGTTATTTCAATATCATCAGTTGGTTTGTAGACTGGGACACGTGAACGTCTGTATATTCTCATGTAGCGGGGCATCGTCGTTCGGTGCTGCTACTCGTGCAGCTCCAAGACGACTAACGTCTTCTCATAGATATGTCCACTTATATAGCTGCGCGCGACCTTAACCTTTGACCCCGCGCTGATAAGGGACTTACCTCAGTACGTGTCATAAATAACGAAGAACTACTAACACAGCACCCACAGACATCCATGAAGGAAGTCGTTTAGAAGTGGCTACACATAACGCGGTGCACTGCCTCAACCACAGTGCCGCCAGGATGCCACCATTAGCTGCGGAAGCACTCAGGCAGTGCTACGTTGACATGCAGAAGCCGTTCGTTGCCCCCACTAGAATTAGTGTGCCTCATTCCGGGAAACACAGCAACCGCTCCAGCAGGTTGTTGTCCACACGGTAGCCCCACTCATGCCGATCGTCGTCTGGCTTGGTTGATTTGGAGGAAGGCACCAAACAGCGAGGTCGTCTGGCTGTAACCGTCCTGCACACCGGCTTCTTGAGGCTCGTGGAGCTGAATCCGTTCAGAACTGTTTTCTCCGTGTTCGTCCAGATACTGACTACACCATCGTCCGTCCAGGCCTCTCCGTGCTTACTTGTCCACCCCGTCCGCTCTCTGGCGGCATCAGCGCAACATTGGACCGTTGTATGCAAATAGGACCTCGCATTAAGCCACACAACGTGGCCAGCCTACACACGTTGTGATAGCACTTATGTGGATGGTTTGAAAATAGACTACGGTCCAGAACAACTCGTCATTGAAATAAAAACAAACTTCTGTGCAACTTTGACGGTTTCGTAATTTTATTGAATTTTGTGTTGAATGACAACGGCCACGAAAGACTGTAGACTTACATAAAATTGACATGTCGGAGAGAACAGACACAATCCTGATTCAGCAGCCGCTACAAAACAAGACACAGAGGAACTAAAGACATAAACTGCGAGTGGGAATTCACTTATATGAGTTGGTTGATTCGGTGGAGGGGGCCAAACAGCGAGGTCATCAGTCCCGATTTATGTCAGTAGGGCTAGCTGAAAATTTGTGGCAACTAAAGTCTTTAAGCCCTTCTTGTCTTATTTCATACTGGCTGCAGGATCAAAAGTCCGCATGAAGGGACATTACATAGTATATATAATTAAGGTCATGGCAGCCAGTGATCCCTTCAGTGCAAATGCACACCAAGCTCGAACTCTTATGGGAATCAGCAAGATGCCGTGAGGAATGAGGCTGATGATCAGGGTCACTACATCTGTAGTGAGTGGTACAAGTTGAGATTTTGAGTGTGACGAGAAGCGTGCTAGTGTAGTCCCTGCGGTGGTGGTAACCGCTGTGTCTGGATGTCGTAGTGGTCAACGCATCTGCCCAATAAGCAGGAGACCACAGTTCGAATCCCGGTCTGGCACAAATTTTCAACTTGCCACATAGACATAAATTAATGCCCACTGGTAGCTAATGTCTTTAACTTCTTTGTGTCTTAAATATGAAATCGTCGTTGCATTGCTCAAAGCCGAGAAATAAGGCAAATGTTCAGAGTATCCACGGCAGCAAGGTGCAGTTTCAGCGTTTCATAGCAGTGTGGTCCCTGACAGAGGAAGTTTGCACTGTTGCCTACTAAGGTTCCGAGGGGCTCTCGTTGAGCCAGGCTGTTGCGGCCAGGGGTAGGTGGTCGGCGTGGCGGCGCGCGCAGCCTGCAGCCTGCAGCCCGCAGCCGCTAATTGCCTCGCCTTGGCCGCCGCCGCCGCAGTGGCTGTCTGGCGCTGCGCCGACTCCTAATTGGCTGTTAGCGGCTCTCGTGTTGAACAGCAAGCACGGCACACATCCGAGTTCCACCGACCACCGTCTCCGATAGACACAGTACTTGATTAAAATGTTACCAAAAAAATACAACAAATCAGTTAGGACTCTCAGTATCTGTACGGAACACAAACTCAGCACAGCTGTTCGCAATGGTATCCACCTACCACTAACCAGACTCTCGTCCAGGGCCGGCCTAACTATCCAGGCGCCCCAGGCGAGTTACACATTAAGCGCCCTTTATTATACAATAATATGTATAATGAAAAAAAAAAGAAATTTTGATTTGGATACCATTATTGAATTTAATATAACTCTAAGCAATGATTTTTGGACAACATGGTTGTGGAGATGAAGCAGCGATTAGTATGATTAATCAGTTATTCAAAAACAGTCTTAATCGCATTTATTATTATTATACCGCCAACCGGTTTCAACCCGAAGTAGGGGGACATCTTCTGGGCGTTTACACTGAGAAGTTATAGATATCCGTCAGAAAGACTCCATTATACAACAGCTAAAATTACGTAAATTTAAAATATGTTACCCAGTGGTCGACCGCTGGTGGTGTCACTCCTGTCTACATAACGGCAGGAAACTATGCGAGACTAACCCTTCCTATGGGCTTAAACAGCGTGCTGGAATCACGTGAATAGGCGGCAACGCCCCCAGCGGCGATCAACGGCATTTAATACAGTTTATTATATGTAATTACTAGTCACCTTGGTTTAACATAAATTTAAGTGACAGTAAATAACAGAAAACGGAACCATTCCATTTAAAAAGAGTTACAATTATAGTGTTAATTATAAAATAATAACAAATGTTCCGTAGTCAACTCGTAAAATTCGTAAAAGTATATTACATTATGTGCCATAATATAAAGTAAAATAATTTGTGACACACAAAAACTGGTGTCGTCTTGTATTATAATATATCTATTCGTACATTGACGTGGAAAACGTTTAGTCAATTTACTAAAACGGCTAATATGGAAGGACTACAAAGCCCTCTACTCCTTCACACAGTAATTGTGACTCTTTTTAAATGGAATGGTTCCGTTTTCTGTTATTTACTGTCACTCAAATTTATGTTAAACCAAGGTGACTAGTAATTACATATAATAAACTGTATTAAATGCCGTTGATCGCCGCTGGGGGTGTTGCCGCCTATTCACGTGATTCCAGCACGCTACTTAAGCCCATAGGAAGGGCTAGTCTCGCATAGTTTCCTGCCGTTATGTAGACAGGAGTGACACCACCAGCGGTCGACCACTGGGTAACATATTTTAAATTTATGTAATTTTAGCTGTTGTATAATGGAGTCTTTCTGACGGATATCTATAATTTCACAGTGTAAACGCCCAGAAGATGACCCCTACGTCGGGTTGAAACCGGTTGGCGGTATAATAATAACAAATGCGATTAAGACAGTTTTTGAATAATGGTCTAAGCAATGAGCCTACATTGTCTCTCAGTCGTCTCAACACAAAACATTTAATGAAAAACAAATATAAACCACTAACTAATACTTTATTTTTCTAGCTTTTTCGTCAGCACTCTGACAAGATTAGCAAAATCTAAGTTCCCTGCAGCTTCATTTTCAATGGACAGTGATACCAAACTGGTCAGTCTTCGAGACATTATAGACCACAAGTACGTTTTAATCGATTTCAGTTTGGAAAAACTGCGTTCACCACTTGCAGCAGTCACCGGTACTGTTAACAGAATACGCAACGTTATCCACCTGTTGAGAGATAACTCTTGAAGACCATGATTTTTGAAAAGTTTCAGGCTTCAGTACGCGTTGTCTGTCTGTCTTCGAGATAATCTTGCGGGTCTAAAATTTCTTCGCACAAAAATCGTCATCAGTATCTGATTTCATGTTGACTGTTAACTTTTCTTGTAATCTAGAACAACATTATATTGGCTCTTCTTTATTTTGATTTTCTTAATGTCAAACAAAAAACTCCACGTCACAGAAAAATCTTGCAGCTCTTCAAATCCTCTATCATAGATATGAGCACGGTGTTCAAAAGAGCATTGAGAAACTCTACTTCACATTTCTTTTTTGGGTCAATTATTTAATCATTAACAGCATCTTCAGGCGATTTGCGTTTAATACAGTAGAAGAGGAATGGGTAGCTTTGAGGGATGAAGTAGTGAAAGCAGCAGAGGATCAAGTAGGTAAAAAGACGAGGGCTAGTAGAAATCCTTGGGTAACAGAAGAAATATTGAATTTAATTGATGAAAGGAGAAAATATAAAAATGCAGTAAGTGAAACAGGCAAAAAGGAATACAAACGTCTCAAAAATGAGATCGACAGGAAGTGCAAAATGGCTAAGCAGGGATGGCTAGAGGACAAATGTAAGGATGTAGAGGCCTATCTCACTAGGGGTAAGATAGATACCGCCTACAGGAAAATTAAAGAGACCTTTGGAGATAAGAGAACGACTTGTATGAATATCAAGAGCTCAGATGGAAACCCAGTTCTAAGCAAAGAAGGGAAAGCAGAAAGGTGGAAGGAGTATATAGAGGGTCTATACAAGGGCGCTGTACTTGAGGACAATATTATGGAAATGGAAGAGGATGTAGATGAAGATGAAATGGGAGATATGATACTGCGTGAAGAGTTTGACAGAGCACTGAAAGACCTGAGTCGAAACAAGGCCCCCGGAGTAGACAATATTCCATTGGAACTACTGACGGCCGTGGGAGAGCCAGTCCTGACAAAACTCTACCATCTGGTAAGCAAGATGTATGAAACAGGCGAAATACCCTCAGACTTCAAGAAGAATATAATAATTCCAATCCCAAAGAAAGCAGGTGTTGACAGATGTGAAAATTACCGAACTATCAGCTTAATAAGTCACAGCTGCAAAATACTAACACGAATTCTTTACAGACGAATGGAAAAACTAGTAGAAGCCAACCTCGGGGAAGATCAGTTTGGATTCCGTAGAAACACTGGAACACGTGAGTCAATACTGACCTTACGACTTATCTTAGAAGAAAGATTAAGGAAAGGCAGACCTACGTTTCTAGCATTTGTAGACTTGGAGAAAGCTTTTGACAATGTTGACTGGAATACTCTCTTTCAAATTCTGAAGGTGGCAGGGGTAAAATACAGGGAGCGAAAGGCTATTTACAATTTGTACAGAAACCAGATGGCAGTTATAAGAGTCGAGGGACATGAAAGGGAAGCAGTGGTTTTGAAGGGAGTAAGACAGGGTTGTAGCCTCTCCCCGATGTTGTTCAATCTGTATATTGAGCAAGCAGTAAAGGAAACAAAAGAAAAATTCGGGGTAGGTATTAAAATTCATGGAGAAGAAATAAAAACTTTGAGGTTCGCCGATGACATTGTAATTCTGTCAGAGACAGCAAAGGATTTGGAAGAGCAGTTGAATGGAATGGACAGTGTCTTGAAAGGAGGATATAAGATGAACATCAACAAAAGCAAAACAAGGATAATGGAATGTAGTCTAATTAAGTCGGGTGATGCTGAGGGAATTAGATTAGGAAATGAGGCACTTAAAGTAGTAAAGGAGTTTTGCTACTTGGGGAGCAAAATAACTGATGATGGTCGAAGTAGAGAGGATGTAAAATGTAGGCTGGCAATGGCAAGGAAAGCGTTTCTGAAGAAGAGAAATTTGTTAACATCGAGTATAGATTTAAGTGTCAGGAAGTCGTTTCTGAAAGTATTCGTATGGAGTGTAGCCATGTATGGAAGTGAAACATGGACGATAAATAGTTTGGACAAGAAGAGAATAGAAGCTTTCGAAATGTGGTGCTACAGAAGAATGCTGAAGATTAGATGGGTAGATCACATAACTAATGAGGAAGTATTGAATAGGATTGGGGAGAAGAGAAGTTTGTGGCACAACTTGACCAGAAGAAGGGATCGGTTGGTAGGACATGTTCTGAGGCATCAAGGGATCACCAATTTAGTATTGGAGGGCAGCGTGGAGGGTAAAAATCGTAGAGGGAGACCAAGAGATGAATACACTAAGCAGATTCAGAAGGATGTAGGTTGCATTAGGTACTGGGAGATGAAAAAGCTTGCACAGGATAGAGTAGCATGGAGAGCTGCATCAAACCAGTCTCAGGACTGAAGACCACAACAACAACAACAACGTCTTAGTAGTATTTGTGGTTTAAATAATGGCTGAGTATCAACATCCGACACTAATTCAGTTTGTTGTTATAATAGCTTGTTCGAAACCTGTTTGTCAGTTCGTTTCCAAATGAGATCAAATTTTTCAGGGTATATATTTTCAATTAGCTGGTCAAAATTTTGCATCTATTTACCGATCCTACAGATATATTAAACATTTTTGTAACATTTAGAACAGGCTCACGGATTTTACTGATGATTTGTGTTGCGTCAAATAATCCCAAGTTGTGACTACGACACCCACATGGTACAAAAAAATTAAAAAAATGAAATGAATAAAATAAAATAAAAATAAAAATGCTAGCAGATTTAACTTCGTAATTCCGTTCGGAAGGCATTTATTTTTCCCCTTCATGTTAGCGCCATTAGCGTAATCCTCTTCTCTGCAGTCATTAATGTTGAAACGTCCCCTTTCAACAATTATCCATGACTGTGCTTAAACTGACACACAATATTTTGTTAGCGCAACGCAATCTGACTTTCAAAATTCCCTACAAAAGAATGGCCCTGACTAACATTAAACTATACCTTTCACAAATCACTTACCTCACAAAAATCTTCGCTGCTCAAGCTACTGCAATACAGCGAGCGCCACTACTGCCAGCTAAATAAAAGTTTCAAACTATGGAAGGCACTAACTACTGATAGGGATAGTTAGCAAATGAAAGATATTAACAGAGAACAAACAATGTATTTACCTTGATATCATCATATATAAATACAGCAGTTCATGACAAATTTCAAAACTCCGCCATCTCTCTCCCCACATCCACCACTGCTGGCGTCTCACCTCCAACTGCGCAACGCTACGCGCTGTTCACAGCCAGCTGCCTAACACTACAATGGCGAGTATTACAACAATGCAAAGCAGCCACAGACTGCACACAGCACAGCCAGTGATTTTCATACAGAGGTGGCATTACCAATAAAAAAACCTAAACAGCCTACTTACATAGAGAAAACATAAACAACCTACTTACATAGAGAAAACATAAACAGCCTACTTACATAGCCCCCATGCTCCCCACAAAAAATTTTTACAAATGGTGTTGGGCACTGGCCAATACAGATTTGACAAAAATTTTTCACAATTACAGTAACAAAGATATAAAATGCACACACTTATTGATACAATGTTGGTCAAAAGCTAAAAATTTCTCACAGTCCATAAAGAGAGTCCTGATCATTCACCACAGGAAAACTGCCGTTTCTTTTATCAAAGTCTGAGCAGTAAAAGACAATGCACACGGAAGTAGTGGATGTCCATGCAGTCTTGAAGAAGTAGTGTTGTCCTTCCAACAGAAAGACAGTGCTGACTCTTGACATGCTGACAGGTAATGGGCCACAACAGAGCAAACCCACAGCAGAGTCATTCGAAGTTCTGACGAATATTGGTAGGTAGGTCATCACAGAGCAGACCCACTGCAGTCCTGGTAGAGAGTATTGGTGGACCACCAGAGGTGCAGACCCACTGTAGTCCTTGTAGAGATTGTGGACAGGCCCACTGTAGTCCTGGTAGAGATTGTGGTATTGGTTGGCCATCAAAGATGCAGACCCACTGTAGTCCTTGTAGAGACGGCCAGCAGCCATCTGTTGTGACTGTGCGGGTGTACGATCACCAGTGAAGAGTCTTGCAGTTAATATAACAAGTCCATAGCCACCACTTGTGCACTCACGAAGTTTTTGGAATTGTCCTTAGAACCAGCAATGCTGTTATCCAGTCCCTTGCCGAATTAGTAACACACGTGCAAACACTAACAGTCCCAACTTCTCACATATTGTCCATATACTATGACCAACAGAAACGTGTGCAGTGAAATGTAACTAACAAGTTAATAATATCATGAACTGGTGACAATTACAATTTTATAACATAAGAATACAATAACAAAGGTACAAAATACATCATTAAAAACGTAACAATACAGATAACATTTGTAGTACCGGCTTTACAACAGAATAGAAATAAACATATACATCAGTGGAATTATGACATGTGTAAATACATAAAAGATCACAATAACTTTTGAAACATCAACTTCACACATGAGCATTAAACAGAACAGAATTAATAATGTCTAACATCTTTACAAAGTAAATAACATAGTATCAGAAAAATTCTACAATGTAACTCATATCCGCTAAACACATAAAGACAGGAAAAACACAAATATACAAGAGTACACAAACACATAGCAGAATAACACAAGAGGAAAGGGCAGGGTTTGTTTTACTGCAGTCCAACCCAAAACTTCATATATCTTTCCTCTTATTTCATCCTTTGTTTCCACCAAAAAAATTCTATCTAAGCATGCTTTCTGTATTTATATGTTCACACATTTCTCACCTCAACATTTATTTCCAAGAAAATCCTACCTAAACCTGTTTTCTGTACTTTTTTTGTATAACTCCTCAATGCATTTCTTCCAATTCATCGAAATTCATTCTCTTAGAGGCTACCTACTCTTAAGCTAACTTAAATCTACTGAGCTCAGATGCTAAACTAAGGGACGAGGCAATGCAGCATCACATAACAAATTATCACAAACAGCAATGACAAAAAAATGCCAATTTGCAAAGCAAGCAGCAGCAAATCTAAATTAACAGATAAAATGCAAAATTACAACTAATATGAGCCAATGTGCAGCAACATGAAAAATAAATGAGTAGTAAAATTGGCTTAGCAGAGTAACACAAAGTCAAATTCAGTAACACTACGCCTGGCAAACAGCAGTAACTTATACCTAAACATGACATAGCTCAAGCAGAAAAAATAGTACACTAAAGATAACAATGCAGATAAGGGAAATGTATAATCACATCTTAATGTCTAAGTAATTAAAGTGGTGCACCACAACAACTGATTGTAAAAAGAAATATTACCATGTACTTGAAAAGAAAATTATGTGTTACTGTTACTAGTTCCTTCTTATTGTTCTTTCCTTTCCAAGTGCACCTTTTTTGAAGAATGTGGATCACAAAATTATTATTTAATAGATCTGTTGACAGAAAGTGTTCACATTAGCAAATGCATTTAATTTTATTTTATGAAACCAATGCTGCAACACAGCTGGAAAACAGATGTCAAATGAAATAAGCAATTACGCAAACCAAAGCATAAAAACATCATTCAATAGCTATGTGGCATTTCGTAAGTCAGTAGCTCTCAACTCTCGTAGAAAGACACTTGTCATTATCAGGTTTGCAGATGTAAGAATATTTCCCATCAATTCATAAGCATTTCAGTAAATATCATAAATCACGAGCTCCACAGTATGCTTTCGACAAGAAAATGTCAATAGCGAGTATAATGGCCCCCCCTTTTGTTTTTTTTTTTTTACCTGTGCCGCTGAAAGGCTAATGGCTTTTTTTTCGGGCGGCTGTCGCCCAGGTGGGTGCCCGCGACGCATTACGTGCAGGTGGTCACTTAACTTTCTTACGGAAATATTTACGACAGCAGTTTCCGCTACAGTGACAGTCATATATACAAAATTTCACAGGTCGAGAATTTACGTTGCAAATGTGTAGAAACAAAATCCTATGAATATAACAGTGTCCAAAAAAAATTTTCAGTGGCATCGTGATACATTCACACATGATTCACACATGTACACACATTTCATAATTCTAAAGTATGATACTTGGTTTCCAACATCCTTTTCCATAAGTCAGAGTCCCTAATTACTATTCATTACTCCTTACCTTATTACACATATACGTATCCATCGACACTCGTCAATATTTCGTCATTATAAATATGAAGCATAATCAAATAACTCATATAGCCTCAGCCTATTAATCATAAACATACCTCAGCAGCATAATACACATCGTCGTCGTAAAAATAACATCATAACACTTCAGTCAAATCTCAAAATCGTAGTAGCTTCCTTCAATAATTAAAAAAATTCTCTGCTCATGTCAAAAGTGTCATCTGCCACAAACGTACTTTAAAAATCATGAATCCATACCAAACACATCATTCAAAGCTCTCATAGTATCACAATGGTTCCGAAAAAATATGAAGAGTTCACGCAGTACAAACAAAATACAATTTCGTAAGTGTGAAGTTATCCAACTGTGTAATTGCGTAAACATCTGTCACTGATGTAATAAAAAAAGTTTATCTCTCAGTTACATGATCAGATAGCTGTGTAATTTGTGTGTTAGAGAAATATGGTACCGATGTGTAAAGTTGTATAAGCAAATACCATATTAGCTAGGGTTCCTTGTGGCTGCCAAACACATGGTACACAAAGTAGGCTTATACCCCCCTGAGGATTAATGTAATTATACCCTCAGGTGTTACAGATTACAGCAATGGAATGAAATGTATCACGGAAAACTTTCTTTGTAATTCAAAAATCTTTAAAAATAAATGTTTTAAGTACAACATTAATCACTGAAATGCGTGTCCTGCAGCGCTAAATGTGCATCTTGTTGTAAGATAATCTCTGTGGAAGTGTCGTAGTTATCGTCCTCCAAAAGCTAAGTTCTGCAGAAGCCAATGTACTTACCTCATGATAAACAAAAGTGAAATGCTTTGCGTATAGATATCTTAGTTATTACGCTTATTGTTGTGATGAAGAAATTACTGTGCTGTAACGTATTGTTGTGCTACGGAAAAGGCTGTCTCATTGTAGCTATATCACAAAAGTTACTATTAAAACATGTTTTACTTTCCAGAATAATACAGAAAAACTGTGCAGATATAAAACAGATACTCTGCAAAAGCAACAATGTAAATTGTCACACATTAGTAGCGTCGTGATATAAATCGTGTAGCTGTCCCATAAACTAGCCACTGTGTCATCTGGTATCTCACAGAAAGTACTTTAAATACAGAATGTATTTTCAGGTAACCAAAATGTTGCATTAAAATCTCATTAGCAGTACTGGTAAATGTTCTGAGTACGTAAGCCTGATAGTCGTTACGTAATCGTGCAACTAACAAGCAAGAATGTACAAATACAACACTGTGTCGTCTGTTCACTATAACAATGCATTCGTAATTTCTGTTTAAAAATGTTCCCTAGGTTCTAGACTGGATATTTAACTTCAAACATTGTTGCATGTTAACAGTTTCTAAAGCATACTAGTAATGTGAAGTGAAACGTTTTATGGCGAAGACAAAGTTAGAAAGCAGATTATCTTTCAATAATCGGTTTTACATGTGAAATGTGGTACAATCTTTTACTCTTCAAAGTACTCAGAATTTCAGCTTGAACGCAATTATCATGCAGTATACGTCGGTAAAGAATACTGGAATTTTTCTCAAGGTTAGCGTCTATGTTATTTTTCTCTGAGCCAGCCGGGGCACGCGGCTGCCTGCTGTGCGAGTCATTTTCTGTCTCTTTGTTGGCGCGCGTCGTTATTGGGATTAGGAGACCTAACTTCTACAAATTCGCCTTGCCGAGAGGGCCCAGCCGTGTTAGAATCCCGCCAGTTCTGATGAAATTCACGTCTGTCGTTATGATTATATCGTCTGTCGTCATGTCGGTAGTTCCTGTAGTTTCTTTCTTGTCGGTCATGTGGTGGAGAATTTCTCCCTGAATCGTACCTGCGCACTGAACTGTTGCGTCTGAAGTTATTCTGTCTCCCTTGATAATAATTATTTTGGTTCCCATATTGTCTGTTTCTCTTATTGTCTCTGTGATAGTCATTACCACGGAGAGGTGATCTTTCCCTGTAGTTATTACTATTCTGCCAACGGTTGTCATACGGGTGGTGTCTGTTTTGGTCACGATTTGTGTTGTAAGAATAGCCTTTTCGTGTCCAGTTATTGTTTCTGTCATCACGGAATTGTGACGTATGTGACCTGTAGTGATTGTTTTCCTGTTTTCGCATCCGGCGACTGTCTGTGTCAATTTCCAGTTCTTGTAACAGTCCCTGAAAAGCCTCAATGTCTTCTTTGCAACGTCCTGCTAAAATAATATGTCGTAAATGTTCGGGTAATTTGAGTAAGCAAATGCGGATGAGTTCTGAGGGGCTGTATGGGTTTGAAAGATATTGATTCTTATGCAACATGTCTTCAAAATATTTGACAAGACTGGAAAATTCAGATTGTTCAAAGTGTTTCATCATCATGATGCTATGTTTTACACGGTCTTGTGTAGCTTGAGACCAATATGCTGAGAGGAAGGCATGGTAAAACTCTCCTTCACTGTGGCAATCGTGAATTACCGATCGCATTCTTACAGCTGGTTCATTCTCCAAGTAGCTACACATAAATTCTAATCTGTGCTCTAATGACCAGTTGGGAGGAAAACAATGAGAGAATTGATGGAGCCATGCTTGTGGATGAATGTCGTTGCCAGAATTCTTAAATGTTTTGAATTTACGTGTAGTAATGAACAGCTTATAGTCAAAGTCATCATGTCGGCGAGTCGCATATCGGTCATTGTTAGGTCGTGTCGGCCGTTCCATCTCAAAATTCGGTGCACATTGCCAATTTCTTTCATAACTTCCGAAATGCGCTGTGTTATTATTTTGTGGCTGTTCCGTATTTCTATGTCCCTCTTCCCGTATTGGGGCGCGAGTATCCTCTGAAATACGTAATTCTTGTATTACCTGTGTCAGCTGATCTTGTACTTCTCGGATTTCTCTTTTGTACTGTGTATTGATTTGATTTTGATTGTGTTTGAATTTTCTAATTTGTTCATACTCTTCTGTGTCAGTGAAGGCTTCGGGTCTTGTGTCATTCAGATCATCATCTACCTTTGTAGATAAGTTAGTGACCTTATCCGAAAGTTCGGCTACTTTCTCCGATAGTGTACTTATTTCCTCAGTGTGTTTTTCTGAACCAAGTTTCAGAGTGTCCATTTGTGTTGAAATCGTATCTACTGTGTCCTTTAAGTTTTCTTGAGTTTTTGCAAGTTGCGTAACCGAATCGGTAGATGCAACTGAGTCAATTTTAGCTTGCAAGGTGTTGTGATTTTCATGAACAATGGTTTGCAGTTCTTTTATGGCTGCTTCGTGATTCTGTAATACATTTTCATGCCGCGAAAAAATGGGTTGAAAATGCTCACAAATTTGTGTTTTTATGTCATTACAGACTTTTTGACATTTCGATTCAATGTTATGTAACTCACTAGTTAAATCTTCACGTGTTTGTTCAAGTGTGGTGTCTAACTTTTGAAGATTTTGTCCCATTGCGTCTAACTGTTGCTGTGTTTGTCTCTGGTGTTGTTCCATTGTGTCTAACTTTTGAAGATTTTGTTCCACTGTGTCTAACTTTTGCTGTGTTTGTCTCTGATTTTGTTCCATTGTGTCTAACTTTTCAAGCTTTTGTCCCATTTGTTGCATTAATTGTAATAACAATGCACTGGTGTCTGAAACATGTTCCTCAGTGCTTTTCGGCAGTGAACTAGCACCGGCAACATTCACATTTTGACAAGCGGAAAATGTGTCTTGACTCATTTGAGAAAACGGTGAGAACCCAAAACCTGAGTCTGCAGTATTTGCAATATTGTGTTCTGTCATTCCCGATTCCTGAGGCGAGCTGTTGCCGACCAATCGATCGATAACGCTTCCCTGTTCACTACCTGTTTCACTGTCTACACCATTGTTTGCCGCCCGCTCCATTTCCCTATGCGCAATTACCAAATTACTAATTGTTCTGCAAGGTTCGCAGGAGAGCTTCTGTAAAGTTTGGAAGGTAGGAGACGAGGTACTGGCAGAAGTAAAGCTGTGAGTGCCGGGCGTGAGTCGTGCTTCGGTAGCTCAGTTGGTAGAGCACTTGCCCGCGAAAGGCAAAGGTCCCGAGTTCGAGTCTCGGTCGGGCACACAGTTTTAATCTGCTAGGAAGTTTCACATCAGCGCACACTCCGCTGCAGAGTGAAAATCTCATTCTGGAAACATCCCCCAGGCTGTGGCTAAGCCATGTCTCCGCAGTATCCTTTCTTTCAGGAGTGCTAGTTCTGCAGGGTTCGCAGGAGAGCTTCTGTAAAGTTTGGAAGGTAGGAGACGAGGTACTGGCAGAAGTAAAGCTGTGAGTACCGGGCGTGAGTCGTGCTTCGGTAGCTCAGTTGGTAGAGCACTTGCCCGCGAAAGGCAAAGGTCCCGAGTTCGAGTCTCGGTCGGGCACACAGTTTTAATCTGCTAGGAAGTTTCACATCAGCGCACACTCCGCTGCAGAGTGAAAATCTCATTCTGGAACCAAATTACTACTTTGAACATTAGTTAATTCATTACCCAGTGGTGCTGGCAAGCTACGCTCGTCGTCACTATCATTTCTCAATTTACTTTGGAGCCTAGTGTTACGTTTTTCACACGCCATAATTGTCACAATATTTCACACGATAACACAGAAAAGCACAATTTGAAGTGCAAAAATAGGAGAACACATTAACATAGCACTGAAAATAATATCTAGTTAATTGCAAGCGTAGCTGCGAAATACTTGGTGCAAATCTATATGCATGCCACAACAGTTTTACTGTACAACAATGAAAGGCTACAACTACAAAGGGGATTCTCTCTACAATTACGCGCTAGCAATAAACAAAAGCTACACTAAATACACAAACTACAAGAAAAAAAATCAGAAGATTCCAGTGAGGTATCCTCGGCTAAGGGTCGACATATGAAACGCCCCCTTTCAACAATTATACATGACTGTGCTTAAACTGACACACAATATTTTGTTAGCGCAACGCAATCTGACTTTCAAAATTCCCTACAAAAGAATGGCCCTGACTAACATTAAACTATACCTTTCACAAATCACTTACCTCACAAAAATCTTCGCTGCTCAAGCTACTGCAATACAGCGAGCGCCACTACTGCCAGCTAAATAAAAGATTCAAACTATGGAAGGCACTAACTACTGATAGGGATAGTTAGCAAATGAAAGATATTAATAGGGAACAAACAATGTATTTACCTTGATATCATCATATATAAATATAGCAGTTCATGACAAATTTCAAAACTCCGCCATCTCTCTCCCCACATCCACCACTGCTGGCGTCTCACCTCCAACTGCGCAACGCTACGCGCTGTTCACAGCCAGCTGCCTAACACTACAATGGCGAGTATTACAACAATGCAAAGCAGCCACAGACTGCACACAGCACAGCCAGTGATTTTCATACAGAGGTGGCATTACCAATAAAAAAACCTAAACAGCCTACTTACATAGAGAAAACATAAACAGCCTACTTACATAGAGAAAACATAAACAGCCTACTTACAATGTTAAGGTCTAGACCATCCAATGATTTTGAAATACTTTCATAGAGACCTTCGCGCGCTATATCTTCTATTTCCAAAAATGAAATAAAATATTCTTTTACATTTACGCCATCTTCTGCTATGTCGGTGCATCTTAAAGGTTTTGGAAGTTGCTCTTTATGGCTTATATCGGGAGTACAATCAGCTGTGATTGCATAATACTTTGAACTCTTTATGCGGGATACTATTGTAGACATGGCTTTTGATGCCATGAGTTCTATTAAGTCATTTTGCACATTTTTGCCTCAATAATGGTCAGCCAAATCTCCATTCACTGTCAATCTGACATGCTCTTCCATGATGGGATCAACAATTGTACAATATTTCCATTATTTGGAGCCGGCCAGTGTGGCCGAGCGGTTCTAGGCGCTTCAGTCTGGAGCCGCGCGACCGCACCGGACGTAGGATCGAATCCTGCCTCGGGCATGGACGTGTGTGATGTCATTAGGTTAGTTAGGTTTAATTAGTTCTAAGTTCTAGGGGACTGATGACCTCAGATGTTAAGTCCCATAGTGCTGAGAGCCATTTGAACCATTATTTGGAGTAAATAATTTATCTAATAACCCTCTGAATGCCATATTATTTTCCGCCAAGTACGAAGTTGCGTACATCAGTCTTTGAAGCACATTGTTCCATCGCAAATCTTCTTTAGAAATTAGTTTATATTTTTCAGTCCACCCGCGTCTACTTCTGCTTCTTATTAACTACTAATCTTACCGACATATTTCTGGCTCTCTCCTCTGACCAGCCATCTTCATCACATTCCCTCTCAGCCAGTGACGTTTTATGGGTGAAATAAATGCAGAAATTAATTAATTAATGGGAAGTTGCGGAAAGTCGATGTTCAGTGACAAAATTCCGAGAATATGTGAACATATTGCAAAGAGCACTGTACAGAGCACTTTTGCATCTTTCGAAAATGCCGGAATCAGGACCTCAACCGACCGATGTCACGGTTTATGCTGATGGGAAAAACCCGCATAGTTACCTTGATACCGCAACACCTGGGTCGGGTTGCACAAACAGGCACAAAAGCTCGGTAGCAGTATTTACGAGCGAGTTCAGAGAGTTAAAATGGTCCAATAAAAGTCCATTTGACAGAAAAAAAGATCCTGGGCGGTGTTACGCGGCTTCCTCGGGGCCGTGGCTTGCTGAGTCAGAGGCGACCAATTGTGTGGCCGGAGAGCAGCAGAGAGCGGGCGGGCGAGTGTCGCCGCCAGCTGATTGGTCGCGGCGGCCCTCACACGAGCCAGCTTCCTCATCCGAGCGCACCTGCCCGTTCCGCCGCTCACTGGAAAATTTGTTTCACGAGGGCGTGCTTCATCAACGCCTCTGAATTTTTTTTGTGAAAATTCTTAAATTTTTTAAAATAAAACGAACGTTATCAACATTTTACACTCATGTTCATAAATTAAGGATAACTGTAGAATGTGGGGCCACACAACGTGGCACTACACAAAACTGTCGTCGTAACTGCCGTCTGCTTCACGTCTGCTGTGCAGCGAGGTACCTTAATTTAAGCATTAACTGTATTTTTCTTACTTGTCACTTCTTCTTCCGTGTGTATTTACTTATAGGAAGCTTTAATTGTCGGGTGCTGTTGATAGTGTTCCATAGATTTCGTGTTTGTTTTGAATACAGTCAGAGAGAGTCCCTTTAGTCAGCCATAGTGCCAGTAGTGTCAGTGTCGTCGTAACTGCCGTCTGCTTCAAGTCTGCTGTGCAGCGAGCTACCTTAAGTATTAACTGTATTTTTCTTACTTGTCACTTCTTCTTCCGTGTGTATTTGCTTATACGAAGCTTTAATTGTCGGGTGCTGTTGATAGTGTTCCATAGATTTCGTGTTTGTTTTGAATACAGTCAGAGAGAGTCCCTTTAGTCGACCATAGTGTCAGTAGTGCTAGTGTTTGTTTGCAATACAGTTCAGAGACAGGTAGTGCTATTTTCATTGTTTTCTACAAGAAGTGCCTAGCAACCACAGTTTAGCGAATAAACAGCCGCCTTTAGTGAATTAGCAGTCTAGATGAAGATTGATTAACTCTCTTCAGTAAATTGATTCCTTAGGATGGATAGGATGTGTGACTGCTGTGTACGGACGCAGGAGGAGCTGGCCACTGTTGGCGAACAGCTGAGCGTGTTGATGGCCGCACTCAGTCGTCTTCAGGCTGCTGCCTCGGAGTGTAGCGGCAGTGGGGAGTCTGGTGCGTCGCAAGGTACACCCCAGGTGTTACATGCTTCACCCACTGTCCCTGCTGTCGAGACATCTTAGCGTGTACTGGGCGCGGTTGGGCCACCCTCTCCCCAAGGAGAGTGGCGGGTTCAGCGGCGTTCGCGGCGCACGAGGCGGAGGGTCAATGTGGAGGCTGGCCGTGTGGCATCGCCCGCTCTGCCTGTGAGTGGACATGTGGCTGCTCCTTCAGCAAGGTCCGAGCAGGCACACGGGGGGAGGGGTTTATTAGTTATTGGGAGCTCCAACGTTAGGCGGGTGATGGAGCCCCTTAGGGAAATAGCGGGAAGGTCGGGGAAGAAGGCCAGTTTTCACTGTCTGCTTGCCGGGGGGTCTCATCCGAGATGTGGAGGAGGCCCTACCGGCGGCGATAGAGAGCACTGGGTGCACCCGACTGCAAATTGTTGCTCATGTCGGCACCAATGACTTCTGCCGTCTGGGTTCAGAGGTCATCCTCAGTTCGTACAGGCGGTTGGCGGAATTGGTGAAGGCGGAAAGCCTCGCTCGCGGGGTGAAATCAGAGCTAACTATTTGTAGTATCGTTCCCAGAACCGATCGCGGTCCTCTGGTTTGGAGCCGAGTGGAAGGCTTAAACCAGAGGCTCAGACGATTCTGCGGAGATCTGGGGTGCAAATTTCTCGACCTCCGCTATCGGGTGGAGAAATGTAGGGTCCCCCTGAATAGGTCAGGCGTGCACTACACGCCGGAAGCGGCTACAAGGGTAGCGGAGTACGTGTGGAGTGCACATGGGGGTTTTTTAGATTCGAGAATCCCCTCCCTAGGCCCGACAAGACGCCTCCTGAGACGCAGCAAGGGAGGAGTAGGCAAAATGCAACAGGGAATAACAATATTAATGTGCTAATAGTAAACTGCAGGAGCGTCTACAGAAAGGTCCCAGAACTGCTCTCATTAATAAACGGTCACAACGCCCATATAGTACTAGGGACAGAAAGTTGGCTGAAACCAGACGTAAACAGTAATGAAATCCTAAACTCAGATTGGAATGTATACCGCAGAGACAGGCTGGACAGTGAAGGGGGAGGCGTGTTTATAGCGATAAGAAGTGCAATAGTATCGAAGGAAATTGACGGAGATCCGAAATGTGAAATGATTTGGGTGAAGGTCACAGTTAAAGCAGGCTCAGACATGGTAATTGGATGTCTCTGTAGGCCCCCTGGCTCAGCAGCTGTTGTGGCTGAGCACCTGAAGGATAATTTGGAAAATATTTCGAGTAGATTTCCCCACCATGTTATAGTTCTGGGTGGAGATTTTAATTTGCCGGATATAGACTGGGAGACTCAGACGTTCATAACGGGTGGCAGGGACAAAGAATCCAGTGAAATTTTTTTAAGTGCTTTATCTGAAAACTACCTTGAGCAGTTAAACAGAGAACCGACTCGTGGCGATAACATATTAGACCTTCTGGTGACAAACAGACCCGAAATATTTGAAAAAGTTAACGCAGAACAGGGAATCAGCGATCATAAAGCGGTTACGGCATCGATGATTTCAGCCGTAAATAGGAATATTAAAAAGGGTAGGAAGATTTTTATGTTTAGAAAAAGTGGCAAAATGCAGATTTCAGAGTACCTGTTGGCTCAACACAAAAGTTTTGTCTCAGGTACAGATAGTGTTGAGGATCAGTGGACAAAGTTCAAAACCGTCGTACATAATGCGTTAGATGAGTATGTGCCAAGCAAGATCGTAAGAGATGGAAAAGAGCTACCGTGGTACAACAACCGAGTTAGGAAACTGCTGCGGAAGCAAAGGGAACTTCACAGCAAACATAAACATAGCCAAAGCCTTGCAGACAAACAAAAATTACGCGAAGCGAAATGTAGTGTGAGGAGGGCTATGCGAGAGGCGTTCAATGAATTCGAAAGTAAAGTTCTATGTACTGACTTGGCAGAAAATCCTAAGATATTTTGGTCTTATGTCAAAGCGGTAGGTGGATCAAAACAAAATGTCCAGACACTCTGTGACCAAAACGGTACTGAAACAGAGGATGACAGACTAAAGGCCGAAATACTAAATGTCTTTTTCCAAAGTTGTTTCACAGAGGAAGATTGCACTGTAGTTCCTTCTCTAGATTGTCGCACAGATGACAAAATGGTAGATATCGAAATAGACGACAGAGGGATAGAGAAACAATTAAAATCGCTCAAGAGGAAAGGCCTTTGGACCTGATGGGATACCAGTTCAATTTTACACAGAATACGCGAAGGAACTTGCCCCCCTTCTTGCAGCGGTGTACCGTAGGTCTCTAGAACAGCGTAGCGTTCCAAAGGATTGGAAAAGGGCACAGGTCATCCCCGTTTTCAAGAAGGGACGTCGAGCAGATGTGCAGAACTATAGACCTATATCTCTAACGTCGATCAGTTGTAGAATTTTGGAACACGTATTGTGTTCGAGTATAATGACTTTTCTGGAGACTAGAAATCTACTCTGTAGGAATCAGCATGGGTTTCGAAAAAGACGGTCATGTGAAACCCAGCTCGCGCTATTCGTCCACGAGACTCAGAGGGCCATAGACACGGGTTCACAGGTAGATGCCGTGTTTCTTGACTTCCGCAAGGCGTTCGATACAGTTCCCCACAGTCGTTTAATGAACAAAGTAAGAGCATATGGACTATCAGACCAATTGCGTGATTGGATTGAGGAGTTCCTAGATAACAGGACGCAGCATATCATTCTCAATGGAGAGAAGTTTTCCGAAGTAAGAGTGATTTCAGGTGTGCCGCAGGGGAGTGTCATAGGACCGTAGCTATTCACAATATACATAAATGACCTTGTGGATGACATCGGAAGTTCACTGAGGCTTTTTGCAGATGATGCTGTGGTGTATCGAGAGGTTGTAACAATGGAAAATTGTACTGAAATGCAGGAGGATCTGCAGCGAGTTGACGCATGGTGCAGCGAATGGCAATTGAATCTCAGTGTAGACAAGTGTAATGTGCTGCGAATACACAGAAAGATAGATCCTTTATCATTTAGCTACAAAATAGCAGGTCAGCAACTGGAAGCAGTTAATACCATAAATTATCTGGGAGTACGCATTAGGAGTGATTTAAAATGGAATGATCATATAATGTTGATCGTCGGTAAAGCAGATGCCAGACTGAGATTCATTGGAAGAATCCTAAGGAAATGCAATCCGAAAACAAAGGAAGTAGGTTACAGTACGCTTGTTCGCCCACTGCTTGAATACTGCTCAGCAGTGTGGGATCCGTACCAGATAGGGTTGATAGAAGATATAGAGAAGATCCAACGGAGAGCAGCGCGCTTCGTTACAGGATCATTTAGTAATCGCGAAAGCGTTACGGAGATGATAGATAAACTCCAGTGGAAGACTCTGCAGGAGAGACGCTCAGTAGCTCGGTACGGGCTTTTGTCAAAGTTTCGAGAACATACCTTCACCGAAGAGTCAAGCAGTATATTGCTCCCTCCTACGTATATCTCGCGAAGAGACCATGAGGATAAAATCAGAGAGATTAGAGCCCACAGAGGCATACCGACAATCTTCTTTCCACGAACAATACGAGACTGGAATAGAAGGGAGAACCGATAGAGGTACTCAAGGTACCCTCCGCCACACACCGTCAGGTGGCTTGCGGAGTACGGATGTAGATGTAGATGTAGAATAGCATGGGCACATAGTGAACACACACGACACAGATCTGTAAGTCCACGGTATTGGTGATAAGTTGAAAAAAACGTCCCGAAACACATGTGCTACAAAACGCCCACAGTTTCCTGCGCATGAGCCCCGACATCAATATGGGATATGATCACCATGGACACGTACACAGGCCGCACAACGGGTTGGCATAGTCTGGATCAGGTGGTCGAGCAGCTGCTGAAGTTTAGCCTCCCATTGCTGCACCAGTGCCTGTCGGAGCTCCTGAAGTGTCGTAGGGGTTTGAAGACGTGCAGCGATACGTCGACCGAGAGCATCCCGGGCGTGCTAGATGGGGTTTACGTCTGGAGAACAGGCAGGCCACACCATTCGCCTGATACCTTCTGTTTCAAGGTACTCCTCAACCATGACAGCTCGGTGGGGCCGTGCGTTATCATTTGTCAGGAAGGTGGGACCCACTGCACCCCTGAAAAGATGGACCTACTGGTGCAAAATGACGTCCCTCTGTCAAAGACATGCAGGGGTGTACGTGCACCAATGATAATACCACCCCACACCATCAAACCACAACCTCCATACTGGTCCCTCTCAAGGACTCTAGGGGGTTGGTATCTGGTTCCTGGTTCACGCGAGATGAAAACCTGGCGAGAATCACTGTTCAGACTATACCTGGATTCGTCCGTGGACATAACCTGGGACCACTATTCCAATGACCATGTACTGTGTTCTTCACACCAGGATTTACGGGCTCTCCTGCGACCAGGAGCCAGTGGAAGGCAGCTTGCAGGTCTCCGGGTGAGTAATCCATGTCTGTTAAGTCGTCTGTAGACTGTGTGTCTGCAGACAACTGTTCCTGTGGCTGCGGTAGGGTCCTGACAAGGCTATCTGCAGTACTCCGAGGCCGTCTGCGGCCACTGATGGTGAGATACCGGTCTTCTTGTGGTATTGTACACTGTGGACATCCCGTACTGTGGCGCCTGGACACGTTTCCTGTCTGCTGGAATCGTTGCAATAATCTTGAGATGACACTTTGTGGCACACGGAGGGCCCGTGCTACGACCTGCTGTGTTTGACCAGCCTCCAGTCGCCCTCGTATTCTATCCCTCATAACGTCATCAATATGTGTTCTTTGAGCCATTTTCACCACACAGTCACCATTAGCACATCTGAGAACGTCTGCACACTTACTCGCTGCACCTACTCTGACATGCACCAACACACATCTGCGTATGTGAACTGCTGCCAGCGCCACCGTGCGACGACCTTAGGTCAAATGCACCGCATGGTCGTACCCCGAGGTGATTTAAACCTGCCAACCAACCACCAGAGCGTTGTTTCACCAAGTATCAGCATTATCCTTAATTTATGAGCATGAGTGAACGTCTTTATTCATCATCTCTACACATTTATTTTCCAACATAGTCACTCTGGTGACGAACACATTCCTCCCAACGAGAGACAAGTTTGTTGATAGCGTTACTGTACAATGGTTGACTTTGTTGACGGAGCCACAACCTGATCTCTGCTTGCACGGCTTCATCGCTAGCGAAGTGAAATTCTCGAAGGTGTTCTTTAAGTTTTCGAAACAAACGAAAATCGGATGGTACGAGGTAGGGATCGCGTGAAGGATGAAGTATGAGAGTGAACCCAAAGCATCAGATTGTCGCAGCGCTCGTATGTTGTCTGGCATTGTCATGCAGGAGGTGAGGATGCTCCATGTGTAGACTTACTCTTCGAATTCGAAACTCGATTACAGCACAGTATCTCTCACGCACAGAAATACAGTAATGGAAATAAGTATTCATACACTAGAGCGTGAAAAGTAAACTGCCTTTATTGACAATACGAAACCAGAAACACTAATTGGATATGCACTATACACAATGGCCAGTCGCCAGTGCAGCTATGCTGGTATATAGAGCGAGAATGAACAAGCCTTTACAAAGCAAAATACACAAACATCTGCCAAGTTCTCTACCGCGCTGGGAATTAAGTATTCATACACCAACAAAAAATGACACTTCTAACAAAGCCAGAACATGTTTAGTACTTCGTATGCATACTATTCCGATGTATTACTTCTCGCAACCCCTTGGCATGGAATGGACCAATTTTCTTGTAGTTTCCGATGTGATACCTTCCCATTTTCGAAGGAGAGCCTCTTTCACAGAGGCCTGACGACGGATGCCGTGTTTTTTCACTCGTGCTTCCAGCTCACTCCACAAGTGTTCGATGGGATTCAGGTCAGGACTCTGAGCTGGTGTTTTAAGAGTGTGTGGAGTGTTGTAGAGCAACCACAGCCGGACAATTTGAGCCGTATGTTTGGGATCATTGTCCTGCTGGAAATAATTTCTAGAAAGACCCAAGGCGTCAACACTCTGCTGTAAGTTCTGTTTGAGAATGTTCATATACACAAATCTGTCCATGGTACCTTCCACAAATACTAACTTTCCGACACCGGAGGCTGACATACATCCCCATACCATCACTCCACCACCTCGGTGCTTCACCGTGGGTTGAAAGTTGTTTCGGTCGAGGAGGTCTGTATTCGGTCTTCTCCAGACCAAGATCTTACCATCATTGTCCACGATATTAAATTTGCTTTCATCCCTAAACAATACAGTATCCCGGAAGTCTGCTGTCTTGGATACATGTTGTTTCGCGAATTCCATCCTCCAAGTCCTGTTCTTTTTGCTGATGTAGGGCTTTCGTTTCGGGACCCTGGCTCCGTAGCTCGAAAGATTGAGAATGGTGCGAACTGTCCTTGGAGTGATGTCCTTTCGGAAGTGGTCATGTACATATCCGGATAGTGCCGACGCTGTCGTTTTCGGGTTTTTCTTGATGATTCTTAGTAGCATTCTGGTCTCTCTTGTTGTAAGCTTCTGTGGACGACCATGTCGTTCACTGTTTATTACTACGTATCTGTCCTTATATCGCTTAATGATAGATTGCACAGTCGCTCGGTTTCGTCCTATTATATTCGCAATTTCGGCATACAACTTGTGTTGAAGATATTGGGCGACAACGATGTTTCGTTCCTCAATGCTCATTTCGTTCCCCTTGCGGCCCATTCTGCTGTTCCACGGTACCCACGTCCGACGTACTGTTGCTTCACGGCCGCCACACGACTACACAAGTGTGGCATGCACTCCGGGGCTGCGTCAGCTGTTTGTTCGGTTGAAAGTAGTCCGCTGTATGAATACACTTCGCCCTGTCATAGACCGTGCGGAGTGAAACATTTTTTTTCCAGACTAGATTCATGGCAAACGGGAAGTTTCATTACCAAGAACATGGTTATCTGACGCTTCATCATCGTACTTATTCGTATCGGCGCTGTGGGTGATTTACTATCCCAACACACCATCGTAGTTTGTCATCACCTACTGTATGAATACTTATTTCCATGACTGTAGTTGCGTTATACACCGTCATGTTACACGCTACAATTCGGAGGCATCTGTCGGCAGAAGGCTGCGAATATGTAGGAATCGAAAACAAAAATGTAAAATGTCAATAGCATTTGTTTTACTTACAAAGCTTTAAGGGTTTTCGCACAAAAAATTAGGAAGCATTACGTTTCAGTAAGTTCTCGTATGTATAAATTATATACAGTACATTACAGCGGATGTTTTACAGCTACGTGGGTCGTCTGTAGCAGTCCAATGTCCATAACGCGCTTTCTTTCCTGGATAATTTCTGCAGTTTCTGCATTCCAGACATTCCTGTAACCATCCCTTTTCCGCCTTCCTGTAGATCTCTAGGGCTACACTCCCTAAAGTATACTGTTACCATCCATATATGTCATGTGGCGGTACCATTCTAGGTGTTTCCTTCCTACTCTTTCTACCGAGTTTGGATCTGTTTCCATCATTTTTTGTCCATTACTAACGTTCTGCAACACCTTATCTAATACATGATTTCCACTGTTCAGTGCCTTTTTTCATTTTCTTTGTAAATGTTCACATTTTTGCCCTACATGATGAGGGTGTAAGCCAACGGCCTTGCCGCAGTGGTAACACCTGTTCCCGTCAGATCACCGAAGTTAAGCGCTGTCGGGCTTGGCTAGCATTTGCGTGGGTAACCATCTGGTCTGCCGTGTGCACACAGCCATTTTGAGGCAAACTGAGGAGCTACTTGATTGAGAAGTAGCGGCTCCGGTCTTGGAAACTGACATACGACCGGGAGAGCGGTGTGGTGACCACATGCCCCTCCATATCCGGATTCAGTGACGCCTGTGGGCTGAGGATGACACGGCGGCCGGATGGTACCGTTGGGCCTTCAAGGCCTGTTCGGGAGGAGTTTAGTTAAGTTTACGACGAGGTTGTAAGACAAGAATGCACTCTTTCGCCAGTATTGTTTTGTCTGTAGGTCACACAAGCACTGATAGAAATAAAATAAAATTTCAGGGCTGGGATAAAAATCAGTGTAAAAGGATGTCAATCACAAGAATCACTGATGAATGAGAAGATGAAGTACAGGACCTGTTGAATGGGATAAATAGTGTAACATTTACAGAATATGGACTGAAGATAAGCAGAAAAAAGTCTAAAGTGATGAGGAGTAAGAGAAATGAGTTTAGCAAAATCTTAGCAGCAAACCCATTGATCAACAAGTAGATAAATTTGAGGAATTCCGCTGCTTTGGAAGAAAAATAACACATGGCGAAGCAAGGAGCATACAAAAATCAGACACAGGAGAAGAGGAATTTCCTGGCCAAATAAATCTACTTTTATCAAATATAGGCCCCTAATTGAAGAAAGAAATTTCAGAGAACGTATGTTTGGTGCACAGTATTGTGTGGAAACGAACAATGGACTGTCGGACAAACCGAAAAAGAAGACATCCTAAGCGTTTGAGATGTGGTGTTATGGAAGTATGTTGAAGATTACGCCTTTGTCAACTCTATGGAACACTTTCAGCTTGTCTTGAAAACTTGAAACAGATTGGTTCTCGTTTTTAAGGTGTAAACAGAATGAGGACTGGTTGTTAGCATTTTTGCAAACGTATTCTTACACGTCTTTTCTGTCCTGTTTGCACTATATCAGTTTTATCACAATCATTACAATTCATCTTAACTTTTCCTGACCGGCTAGACAAGCTTATCGTACCGATGGTGTGCAGATGTTTGGTTTGTAGGGCGCTCAACCGCGCGGTCATCAGCATCCGTACAAAGTCCCAATTATTGCACAGTCCAGATTTTTTCACAGTCGAATCTAGCCACTGTCACGGATGATGATGAAATGATGAGGACAACACAAACACCCAGTCCCCGAGCAGAGAAAGTCCCCAAACCGGCCGGGAATCGAACCCAGGACCCCGATCCAGAGGCAGCAACGCTAGCCATTAGACCACGAGCTGCGAACAAAGTGGTGTGTACTACAAATTTTTAATCATGATGTTAGTAGGTAGTATTTACAAATGCTGTCTGATGGATGTGTTATAAGACTTGGAAATCTAACGCATTTACACAAAGTATAGTCATTTTAAACGAAAAAAAAGCTGATCTAAAAATATAAATTTTATCTAATATTTCAAAGACATGCACAAAACCGTATAGTTCCAATGCAGAAATCAGTAATAATGCTATTAAGTTCGCATTCTTATTTCACTGTCTAGTCTCACTTCCATCTAATATAAGGAGCGATTAAAAAGTTTCAGTTCGACGACCGTGCAGTCCACAATCGGCATGCCAATCAGACAAAATCGCCGTGAGCATTGAGGTAATTATTCCAACGACGCACCAGGCTGAAGACAGCCGTTTGGTAAAACACCATGTCCAGCTACCTGAAGCAGTCCCTAACTGCCTGCTGCACACCCTCACCCGACGGTACTCGTCGACCCTTTATGGCCTTTTCTTAAGGGACCGAGGCGTGATAATCGCACGGGGAGAGATCAGGACTATGGGGCGGGTGTGTCTCGCTTGAGTTGGCGTAGCTTCTGCGTTCCGACATTTGTGATATGGGAACGTGCGTTATCATGAAGCGGCAGCATCCCCTTGCTGCAGTTTCTCCAGCGTTGCGCAGTTACCGTTTCCCAATGATGGAGGCACCAGGTTCCTTTAAACCAATGAGCAATGGACTCGGGTCATGAACTACTTGAGACTAGAGGACAATGGATGACGCCACTGCATAGCCGGGCCTTTCGACTCCGGTTTCCAGTGGCGCCTGCATCGTTGCCTGCAACAACGCGCTCAAAGGACGTCTTGTGTTCAGCAATGAAACACATCAGGCGTTTCAAGCTAACTGCCACCCGGTTTGCTTTTTCGACCAGCACGGAACTTGGTGCACCATTCCACAAAGGTGGTTATCGACAGACATACTGCCCCATACACATTTTTGATTCTTCGATGTATGCCTACCAGTGTTTGTCTTCCGGTAGCCAAGGAAAGAATAACAGCATGTTGGCTCTCTTTGGACGCATTTGGTAAAACTCGCCACAGTTCACGTTTCCGTATTTACTGCACGCACGTCGGCAAGACACGAATGCCAAAAATGGTTCAAATGGCTCTGAGCACTATGCGACTTAACATCTGAGGTCATTAGTCCCCTAGACTTAGAGCTACTTAAACCTAACTAACCTAAGGGCATCACACACATCCATGCCCGAGGCAGGATTCGAACCTGCGACCGTAGCAGTAGCGCGGTTCCGGACTGAAGCGCCTAGAACCGCTCGGCCACAACGGCCGGCACGAATGCACACTGACCCCTTACCTATATGTCGGTGTTTGTATACGTGCATCGGAATCGCACTGGGTTGCATACACGCTGCAACACGTCCCTCAAACGGAAACTTTTTGACCGCCCCATATATACACAGGGTGATTTTTTTCCACCATGTACAGACTCTAGGTATTGATCTAGAAATGCATGGTTTCGAGATAGACCATTTATTCAATCATGCTTTGTTACAGATACTGCGACCTAATACGCGCTGTACCATGCAGCCACAGTTCTAGTGTGTATGGTTTCATCCTAGAGGGTAGTACTGTTCCTCATACGTCATGCCCTAGCGCCGTCTCCTGCCATAGTAATTGCTAATGTTGCGTCCGAGTCACTTCTCTTGCTGACTCACCTTGTAGTGGATGTGACGAAGTGTTGTACACAATGGTTCCGTATTCGAATCAAAAGCTTGCTGACATTATTATAAATTTGTGGTAAGGTTCTATGGGACCAAACTGCTGAGGTCATCGGTCCCTAGTCTTACATACTACTTAATATAACTTAAACTAACTTACGCTGTGGACAACACACACACCCGTGATCGAGGGAGGACTCGAACCTCCGATGGAGGCAGCCGGGCGAACCGTAACAAGCGTCTCACAATGCGAGGGTACCCCGCGCGGCCCCCAACATTATGTTTACTTACGAAAGGGCAAATGGCAACGGGCGGCGGGCAGAAAGGTTGTATCAGGATACCTGTCCCTTCCGGCAACAACCACAACATTCAACGTTTGCAACAAAGTTTCACCGTTTGTCTGAGTCAGGGTCGTTTCAGGAAGCAGGAAACCACGAAGGACGTAGCCGAAATATTCGAACACCAGGCTTGGAAGAAAAAGCGATTAACACTGTGGAAGGCGACCGCCGTGTCAGTACCAGGCAGTTGACCCGCCAGTACACGGTAAGCCAGACGACCGTGTGGAATATTCTCCATGACAATTGTTACTACTCTTATCACTTACAGAGTGTGCAGGACTTACTAGGAACAGACTTTCCACGTCGGGAGCAGTTTTGTCACTGGCTTCTTCACCAGACACAACGATTCTGGGATTTGTATCATCCATCCTATTCGTAGATGAGGCCACCTTTACGCGGCGTAGTATCTTCAACTTCAAGGGTATGGTGACAGCGAGTATCAGCATCGGTGCAGCCGGAATGTGTGGGCCGGGATAATTGGTGACCGTATTTTGGGGCCGGCCGGTGTGGCCGTGCGGTTAAAGGCGCTTCAGTCTGGAACCGCGTGACCGCTACGGTCGCAGGTTCGAATCCTGCCTCGGGCATGGATGTGTGTGATGTCCTTAGGTTAGTTAGGTTTAATTATTTCTAAGTTCTAGGCGACTGATGACCTCAGAAGTTAAGTCGCATAGTGCTCAGAACCAATCAACCAACCAACCGTATTTTGGGACCAGTTTTCCTTCACGTCGCCTAACAGACGGAACTATTGACGTTTCTTGCGGGTGACGTTGCCTCACCTGCTGGTGAGTGCCATTGATGATTCGAAGGGTTATGTGACTGCTACGTGTTGGTGCTGCAGCCCACTTCGTCGTTAATGCCCGAACGCGTCTAAACCGTGTCTCCCCTGTTCGATGAATCGTACGAGGAGGTCTGGTTGCATGGCTTGCTCGTTCACCGGATCTCAGCCTGTACGATTTCTGGTTGTGGGGCCATCTCGAAAGTATCATGTATGCAGAGAGCATTCATATGTAGAGACACTGGAGAAACGTATTGATGCTGGCTTTGACCCTGTTTGGATGCAGCCTGGCCAGTTCGAAAGTGTGAGACAGAACACGCTACGGTGGGAACACTCACACGGAAAACATTTTCCACACATACTGTAATTGTAGCTGCATGGTACAGCGTGTCTTACACCGTAGTATCTGTAAAATGTTTGTCAAAATAATTGCATATGCAAGTCTCCACGTTACTTTATATTTATATAGTTCCACTGTTCTTGTCTTTCACCTATAATAATCTACTTGAATGTAACTGCGTCCCTAGATATTGTCATCCTACATGCTATAACTTCATTACTTGATTACTCCGCTTAAGGAGTTACAAACAAAAATTATTGTAGTTTCATATTACATGGAGCCAGCGAAATCCCTTACGTACAAATTTACTTTCTTGTACCTCACTTATTATTTGGTGAAGTGTATTGTACCGCTGAAAGATCGTTGTAAAACCAAAACAATGTACATACTCAACTAGACGTAGCTTATTCCAAACAGATGTAAATGTAATAACGTAAGTCGTTATCCATTTGCGTTTTATCACTGTCAATGCTAATGTTCTTGTAACACACGTGAAGAATCATGGATTTTAGATTACTTGAGGACATTGATTTTACATCACCATGTAAGTATCTGAGTTTTTACTAAACATGGGCACCTCTTGGCAATATAATGATAGTTCAGTTTGTAATACTATTCACGTGTTCTGTCCACTGTCGTGTAGGATACCTAATGAAAGTCATTGGTAAATTTTTATCAGCTGCTGTTGTTGGTGGCCCATTACTCTCTTTTAAACATTTATGAGATATGGGACACCGCCTTCTTAAAATATACTTGAGCTTTATTACTGCTGAAAGAGAAGTATGTAAAACGTGATATTATATCACACAAGTAGATATATATACATACATTACACATTAATCATCAATGACATATGACTGGGTGTAATTTGTTGCACTTGATGCACAGATGGATATTGGTATGGGTATGGGTAATTCAGTTACAGGTAAAGCAGTCAGTATTAAATACGATTATGGGATGTAAAATTATGCAAAGTGTTTTGTTACAAATGATTAGAAACAGTATTAATGTAAAGAAAAACTATAAACTATCTGAGATATCTGTGAGGAAGGGATAATCCAAAATTTATAATTGTTACTTTTGTAATGGAATTTGTTATACACGTAATTGGTGTTATATAACTAGAGCCCAGAATTTATGTTATATCAACGCACAATATATGTGCATATAAATGTAATGAAAATGGGTAATATATGTAATATCACAAAAAGTTATTAAATATTGAACACAAAACTATTTCAAGTGAAATCAGTCTCTGTATTACATCAAACACTTCATCTCAATATGCCCTTAAACATAGCAGAAACATTAAAAGTACATTAACAAGGTATATCTTACATTATCCAATCTTTTATTTTGATTGTCTGTAGTTCGTTGATACCAGAAAATTTTTTTCGGTCATATCTGTGTTCTAAAATGTCCATCTCCAGTGAAATTCTGAAATTACTAAGCTGTCTCACCATCCTTTCTTTTTTCAGGCGCGATGAACTACCTGGCGCATCTCCGAATTTTCTCTGCAGTCATAGAATATCGCAGATCGGAAAGATTTTTTTAAAGGGATAAATGGTCTCTCCATGTCACACTCTGAAAACTTCTGGAGACGAAATATTCCTTGAGCGGTGTCCGCTGGAACGTATTCTCCTCCTATGAGGATATTTCAGATAGTAGCAAAAGTCAAGTAGCCTAGATTTATTGTCCTCTGCCCAACATCACCTCTTATGTCGATCAGCTAGCACTTGATATTCTTAATATTTTCTGACGATTTATACAAACGCACACCGATAGATTTTAATTATTTAATGCTGTGGGCAAGGAAGATGAAGTTGCTGTGAATGTATACCCTGAACATTTTCTGTTTTAGGTTCAGTGAAAGTGATTTGTATCTCTCTTGCAGACACTGAAGGATCTCTTGGAAATGAATCAGTCACTGACTACATGGCTTGAAAATTTTCATTGCAAAAACCGACAGCTTTAATCCATTAGCACACATCGTTAGGACAGTCGCATGCGGCAATACTAGATTCGGCAGCAGTTCTCTTCACAGCGACACACAATGCTTGGCCTTGAGAAACATTTTCTTGGTGTATGAAATGATTTGATTTACTTCTGGGTACCTACCGCACATTTCTTTGACGCTATGGTTCAGTGCATGGGCCAGACAGGTAAAGTGGATCAAATGCGAATAGAACACGCACAGTGCAGTTTCCTCCCTCAGCATGGTAGTTGGTGGTGGGTGGGGTGAACGTTTTATTGTTGTTATTTTCAGGTTAAGCACATCTTGGAAACAAAACATCGCAAATCTATATCAAAAATAAAAAAGACATGGATACTACTTAATAGATTTTTGTGGAAATAGTATTGAATCTGCTAACAGCGTTTACCTAGCAATTAAAGTCAATGGAAAAATACAAATTATCTTCTCATAATGTATCTGGGGTAGCTGCTGACAACACAAATACTAATTTTGGTGTTACCGTTCTTTATTTATTAATATGAGAGACTTGGAATCAGATTTCATTAAGGGAAATCGTCATGTGCATTCAGTGCTTAAATGCATGAGAGCACCATGACGTTTTTTTATCACATACAGAGACTGTAATTTTGAAAATTTATGCTCATTTTTCATGCTCTGCTGTAAAAAGAGAAGAATTGAAAAAAAAATATAGAATCAGTGGATGGAGAATTTCATGACGTGAAATGCCGTGTGGGAATAAGATGGCTTTCTTTTACCTTGCATTGGATACATAATTATGAAACTGGAAAGTCATCAGAAATTGTTTTGTAAGATTATGAGAAAAATGTGCAATCATTTTGCTAAAAGTTTTTGTGATTAACACTGACAATGACTTTATTGAAATTTACTTACGTTTTTGTAGCCATAGATCAAACGTTGTTAGAAAAAGTGTAAAATGCCTGGAAGGGAACTTCATAACAATTTTGTATGTGTGTAATATCGTAGATAATCTTTAAAATGGGCAAACAGAAAGAAAGCAAGATCTCTATTTTGGATCACCTGAACTGACAAACGAAATTCAGAATTTTTTTTATTATTAATATTTGCTGAAAAAACTTCAGAATACCTAAACAAATGGCTTGGTTCTAGTGATACAAAATGTTGAATTTGGTCATTTTTATCATGGTTTAAATTTTAAACCTGCAAAAAATTTAAATATGTATGATCTTTATGGGAGAATAGCATTGTTAAGAAAATCAGGTATTTACTTCTGAAGATCTGCAAAATTATCCTCTGCACAAAAATGACAACAAACATTTAAAAGCCAGAAGATGATCTTACAAATTTGTACAAATGAATTTCACTTCAATTGTCAATTTCCACCACTTCAGCCTTCACAGAGTTTCATCTTAACTTAAATATAGACTGTAAAGGTACTATGAAGTCTTTTAGCAGTTACAATTATTTGTTAAATATTACTAAAAGCAATAAAAATATATTTTTAAACAAAATAATATAGCACGTAAATAACACTTTTTTTGATACGCTGTGGGTTTTTCCTTACTTTAAAGACCAGTAGACTGTATTTGCTCAAGAAAAGGTGGCAGACCTACTTGCCAACAATGAGATCGTCAGTGAAAAGTTCACATACGTCCGTTGTTTCACCTACGCTGCCCATATGTTGTAGTTATTTATACAGCGCCGCATACTTGACAGAGCCTACACGTAGCAAGAATTCTTTAATGTCGATTAATAAGGAATCTGTTGCTCGCAGTACTTTTCTAGAAACACGTGAGATTCAGGCACTTGAAGTTTGTACTATAGAATGTTCGGGGCAACCATGGCGGAGCCCAAATCGTCGAAAAATTAATTTGTAGAATTCACAGTTCTTTGCATCTACATCAATAACACTGATTATTAAGTAAATGCACTGCTTTGTTCTTTGTGTGCGAATCTCAGCGTACATGTTGTTGAAGACAGGCCTTTATAGAGCACATGATCTGCTTATTACGAGATCGACATAATAGTGAAAGTGTCGTATATCGGAACTCAAGGCGCTAATTTTGATACAAGGGGATGCGTCAAGACTACAAGCAGTCGTAAAATCTTACGAAGTACATTACTATTTGGCAGCCTTTTCTCGGCTCATTAACTTGGTAGTTCTCAGTCGGTAAACTTCAGCAGAAGTCAGAAAACCAACTTCGAAGCACACTTAGGCACTAACTACACACAGCAATTGCTACTACAATATTACACGCGGTATTGTTTTTGTACCTGTTTTACTTTTTTGAAACTGAAATTTCAAACATTAGAGAAGTAAGCAGAAGTACGTCCTTCATAATCCAACTCAAAATGTAACTAACCACGTTTCATTGGACTAGAACGTGATTTCGGAAGAGAATTTCTTCCTATTCTCAACTTTTATGATACATCAGATTCGGACATTTTTCTAGGGGAGCGAGCTACTGCGGGTGTGGGAAAATATGAGGAGCAAAAAAAAAGCGACACTATAGAGAGTTAAGTAACATGAAGTTAATATATGTAAAAACTTACTATAATTTCAGCGAAATATGTAACAATACGATTAAATATTAACGCTGGCGGCATAATTCGTGAAGAGTTATAATTTTCTTGTGTGTTGGGCACACTGAAAACAGCATATAACTATATAACAACGCAGAATTGACGTATAATTTATCGCATTTTATGACTCAGCAAATGACTGCACATATGCACATCCTTCATACGAATATGTGATTAAAATGCAACACTTCATAATAAGTAGGAAGTGTACTAACTTTAAGCTGCGAGTTACAACTATGGATTTCTGTATTATTAAGTGATACTAATACGATGACTGTAATTCGTGTAGAAAGTAACTATGGTTTGCCGAGGAGATATAAAAATAATGAAAATAGAGTAACTGTTAGCAAGCATAGTTGATGTAGTCCCAATACTGATTACATAAAAAGTCGACAGACACATGGCTCACAATTTGTTTATTAATTCTGGAGACATCCTTTCATACTCTTTCGAATCAATTAGTTCTGTAGTACAGCAGTGCGTAACGAAATTAGTACAAAAGCGCACCTCTCTCTCAACATAAACAAGTACATAATTTCGGAGAAAAGTCGTGTTCTGAGATTATGATTCTTCAGTTGAGTCTCATTGTGGAGATGGCCGAAATGTTCACAACTAGAACCACACACATCTTGTCAGCCCATCAGTTCTGAGAAGCAACGGAGACTATTGACAAGACTGAAACCCTGCAGGTAACTGTTGTTTGATGCAGCCATTATACAATCTGTACTACTTTATGAAAAAGTGCCAACGCTGCTACGTTCCAGGCACTTGCATCTCTGCCAGAGGTTGTTTATTCATACTGATGTTCGACCCATGTGGACAGGCTTTTAAATCCTGGGTAGGAAAGAATATTCATGCCAAAAGCGTAGGTTAGAGTGCAACGTGCACTATCTGATCGTTAGTGTGTACGAACGTTTACTTCGGAATTTCTCGTGTCTGCACCGTTTGTTGTGGAATGTGGACAAATGATACTACGAAACCGATTCTTGACCATGGAACCAGGTGTAAATATTTCGTTGACATAATGCTTCCACGGCGCAGCCCGTTGCCATCATGAAAGGCCAACCGCGGAAGTATTGTACCCGCAAGACAATCACGTTTTCCAGCATGACGTAATTAGCTTCGCGGCTACACCGATCGGGTAAACATGGCACCGTTCGTCGAGGGAGGACATGAAAATCGCAATAATCCCTGTGGTGACCCCTCTTGATTCAGGTTTGTATGTTTGATGTGCATATGTCAATTCCATATTCCATCCAGAATACACAAAATAAACGTCACCCAAAACACCGACTCCCATGCTGGAGACTGAATCTCCACGTGATGTGTGTAACTGCTAGAGAGGAGAAGACTACGTGCTGCAACTGGCGTTTTCTTTTTTTATTCCGTACTTCTTGCAAACTTTGAAACAGGATATGAGAACAAAAACATTCTTTTCGTATTGTTTAAAAATTTCAAATTTATAATCTAAAGCAAAGACCTCTAACAGGAAATCTCCAGCCGGCCAGTGTGGCCGAGCGGTTCTAGGCGCTTCAGTCTGGAACGGTCGCAGGCACGAATCCTGCCTCGGGCATGGATGTCTGTGAAGCCTTTAGGTTAGTTAGGTTTAAGTAGTTCTAAGTTCTAGGGGACTGATGACCTCAGATGTTAAGTCCCATAGTGCTCAGAGTCATTTGAACCAGGAAATTTCCATTAAGTACCAACAAAGTAACAGACGACCGACCGACCGAACAGATGTTCTAATTTCAGCTGCTGGTCTGTTATATTTCTGTGCATTTGAAAATATCACCGCTATCAAATTAAATAAACTTCAAATCCTATATAAACAAAACACAAATCTGTTATACAAGAAGAAATAAACTATATGTTAAAAACGTAATTGCTACCTCCATAATAACATGTGGAAGTGAATCTTGTACAAAAATTGGCCAGGTGCGAGTACGACTCGCGGAGTGGGAGTTCAGAACCCACTTAATTATGTATACAGACAGTTCATGCATTCCACGAATCGAGAATCGCGACCTTGCTTGCCTGTTATCGACACTGATGCTGGAAAGATGTCAGTCCCAGGGATTCTAAGGTTTCAGAGAACGTGACAGTTTGAGTCATACACTTGTGACAAAGTGTTACGCAGGAGGCGGGCGACCATTATTATAATGATCAGTAGTTCTCCATTCAAGCTGACTGGATCGCAATGGTAAAAGTCAAACATCCGGCGAGGAATGCGTTTGTTGCTCGTATGACCGTTTTGGAATCTATCTATCATTAGACATACAGGAGCGATTGACTGATAAATTCCGAACTGCGACATTGAGCAAAATGGTCATCCCTCGCCTGATGTTTGATTTTTACCATTGCGACTCAGTCAGACCGAACTACTAATTGTTTTACTTTCAGTTTGATGTCGGATAACAAATGACAAAAGAAATCTTCTTTGTGTGATGTAATTACAAATTAACTATTTTCAGATTTTTTTCTGTACTTGAACTGTGAAACATTGCTTCTTGCCAAATTTCATCATTTTAGATCAACGGCAAGTACCCCATGGGTTTTGATTAGTGAGTTTGTATCAAAATATGTGACACAAATGGTTGCTTTGACAGAAGCTAACGTTTGTTATGCCGTCAAGGGATCATAAATCTTAGTAAGTGACTAAATTTCAGCTTGATAAGTCTTCCCGTTCCTGCATAAATAAGGGACAGACACACAGACAGTCTGATAACAAATGACAAAATTTTTTTTTTGCGTGATGGAATTACAAATTTACATTTTAGAATTTTTCCATTGGCTGCACTGTGAAACCTTGCTTTTTGCCAAATTCCATGATTCTAGGTCAACAGGAAGTACTCTATAGTTTTTGGTGAAATGAGTTCGCGAGTACCAGCATTAAAATATGTGACATAAATGACCGTATCTTTTCACTGCATTGCCTTAGAAGCTTCAAGTTTTTACACACCAAATAAACAAAGACATCAATATCTGACATAAGTTTCAACCTGATACGTCAATCCGTTCCTGAGAAAAAAAGGGTTTTTGCCGATTGAGACACGGAGACGTAAAAACGACAAAAGAATAAAACAAACGGCTGAAACGAAACGAAATTTAAGAAAAAAAGTCTCCGTAATTCAATGAAAATATTATAGGTGAACTAAACGTACATACTTAATATTATACTCAATATTAATCGATAGTTATGACATTTACAGGAGGTGTGTTCAAAAACTGACCAGAAATTTGTAACTTCACTGTTGTGGTAGTCCAATTTGCGCGACTTTACGCTGTTGCATTGGCAAACATGCCTGAAACATATGTGTACAATGTTAGCGATGGCGAATATTATCCGTGTTGTCAGCTCACAGAAAAAAGGTACATGTGTTTTGGAAGTATCAACAATTGCCTACTTTTTATGCAAATGAATCGGACAATTCGTATTAAATTTTACCATAAGGACGAAATAAAGTGTAGAAGACGTTTTGAAATATTGAATACTGTTTTTGGTGAATCTGATTCCTGTAAAACAAGGATTTATGAGCGGAATACATGTTTCGAAAAAGGCGGTGAAGAGGTTGAAAATGACGGCATCCCTTGATGCTCCATCACATCATCAACCACCGAAATCGTGGAATATATGATAGAAATGGTTATGATCGATAGCCGAATCCCAATCACAGAAGTCGCTCGTGATGCTGGTGTGTCAACTGACTTATGGCATGAAGTGTTTTCAGATGTTTTCCCTATGAAACGTGTGACAGTGAAATTTGTTCCAAAATTGTTTGATTCGTACGAAAACAACGATGAATACCAATTGCTCGGCAGTGGCTAGATGAGGTTAAAATGATGCACAACTACTAAAATGTGTCGTAACAGATGATACCACGTAGGTTTACAGGTATGACGCTAAAATTAAGCTCAGTCGTCCCAGGAGAAGGATTCTAGACAGCGAAAATCGAAAAATGGTCGACAAGCCCGATCAAACGTGAAAGTTATGCTCACTGCATTCTTCGTTTTTAACAACGCTGTGCACCTTGCCACAGTCTCGAAGGGTCATTGATGAGTACTCATTACAAACACAACGCCATTTGCGTGAAGTAATCCAAGATCGCCCCGTATCGTGACGAAATAATTTATGAGTTTCGCACCACTATAATGCACCTGTTCACTCTTCGTTTCTTCTTCACCAATTTTTGGCGAGAAACTATTCTGCAATGATTCCCGGTGTACGTACTGGCCAGGAATAGCCCCAGATGACTTCTCTGTTAAATAAAGAAAACCATCAGATCCGTCATTTCAGAAACGTAGATGAGATTAAAGCCGCATCAGTAAGAGCTAAAGTCTATCTCAAAGACCGAGTTTCAGAAGAATTTCGAGAATTACAAATAGCGCTGGCAAAGGTATAACATGCAATACAAAATACTTTGAAGAGATAACATTGATATAGTCGGATACATAAAATTCGTTCCAAAAAATAATGTGACTTTATTTTTTTAACACGTGTCAAGTTGGAGGACGCCTTGATAAAACATCTTTACATGTTGGGACTTCCCCGTTTCTCACGCAGCCCTTATGAGTTCATTACTTAATTTTCTTTTTCTATCCTGCACATGTTACCCATCTAGAAAGTACTATACATCTGTGAGACACAGTTACATAGACTGAATACGAACTCCACCGACAAAATTTCGAAAATTATTCAAGTATTATGGACCGTTGGTCTCTGTGGATCGTTGTAGAGTAATGATGTAATTGTGATATGTTCAATTTGTCACCACAATTCTCTTTGTTTATATGAAAACGTCTTCACATCGGTGAGAAATCCTGTAATACGCACTCACCAAAACGTAGAACACAAATACTGAGTAAAGCCAAAGCGTTCAGAGGAAAAGGTACTGTGATATGGTTGCCGTCGCTGAGGGACCAGCTTAGCATAGCGTCTGGAAGATATAACCGCCATTTGACTGTACAACAGGTTCTTTTGCATAATCTACATTTCGGCCTTAGGGCATTATCAAATATTCCAGTGTAGCAAAGTTTAAAACCTGTGATTTGGTCATATATTTTGCCACAACCGTATCAAATGAGTCATGCTAATTGCCAGTATATTATCATATTACACAAATGTTTTCGCTTTTATTTCGACAAAATTTGTTTATATAACCGAAGATACATGTTTTGAGGCTGACTTGGATTCTACTCAAGTCTAACGATTTATGATACCAAATCACAGGTTTTAAACTTTGCTATTTTGATTTATAATACTTGTAACACTTAATAATGGCCTAAAGCCGAAATCTAGATTGTGAAATAAAACCTGTTGTACAGTCAAATGGCGGTTGTATCTTTCAGAAACTTTTATACGACTGTGGCTCCATACAAAAGGAAGATCATTAGCATAGCGTCCTCGTGCCACTTCCATTGCGTTCAGGAGTATCTGCCAACTCTTCGCCAGCAAACCTACACACATTAAGGTGCACCACTGTTAACATACAACACTTTCGGAAGTACAAACCCGAGGTGGAACCGAGAAGCACTGAATGCAAGACTGATGGAGTAGATTGAGTTAAGTGGATAGTACTGTTGTCAACAGCAAGCCCCGTGTGTGTTTCCAAGCAAGATACATCGCGTATAAAGTCAACGGATATTTTTAGTGCAAAACATATACATATACTGAGGTAACGAAAGTCACAGAATAGTATCGCGGTAGTATTGCGTACACGAGGTATAAAAGGGCAGTGTATTGGCGAAGCTGTCATTTGTACTCATGTGCTTCATGTGAAGTGGTTTCCGACGTTATTACGACCGCAGGACGGAAATTAACAGACTTTGAACGCGGAATAGTAGTTGGAGGTAGAAGCAAGAGGCATTTCATTTCGGAAACCGTTAGGGAGTACAGTATTCCGAGATCCAGAGTGTCAAGAGTGTACAGAGAGGACCCAATTTCAAGCATTACCTTCCGCTACGGACAACGTAGTGGCGAAAGCATCAGCTTTAGCGTAAAGTTGTCGGTGCTAGCAGCCAAGGAACTCTGCGTGAAGTAACCGGAGAAATCAGTGTGAGACGCACTACGAACGCATTGGTTAGGACAGTGCGGCGAAATTTGGCGTTAATGCGCTGTGGCAGCATACGACCGACTCGAGTGCCTTTGCTAGCAGCACATCACATGCAGAGGCTCTCTTGCGCCCCTGACCATATCACTTTGACCATGGACTACTGGAAAACAGTGACCTGGTCAGATGAGTCGAGATTTCAGTTGGTAGGAGGTGACACCAGGGTTCGAGTGTAGCGCAGACCACATGAAGCCGTGGACCCAAGTAGTCAACAAGCACTGTGCAAGCTTGTGGTGCCCCCATAATGATGTGGGCTATTCGTGGATCACTGACTGGTAATGGTTATGTTTGGCTACTTAGTGACCATTTACAGCCGTTCATGGACTTTCTGTTCCCAAACAACGAAGGAATTTTTGTTGATAACAATGCACCCTGTCACCGGCCTACAATTGTAGGCGATTGGTTTGAGGAGCATTCCGGACAGTTCGAGCGAATGATTTGGCGACCCGGGTCGTCCGACATGAATCTCATCGGATACTTAGGTAATATGATCGAGAGGCCAGTTTGTGCACAAAATCCTACTCTGGCAACACTTTCGTAATTACGGACTGCTGCAGAGGCAGAATGGCTAATGTTTCTGCAGGGGACCACCAACAACTTGTAGAGTTCATGCTACGTCGAGTTGCTTCACTAAGTTTGCAAAAAGATGGTCCGAAACGGTATTTGGAGGTATCGCCATAACTTACGTCACCTCATAGTGGATAAATGATGTTAAGATTTCAAATGAAATGGAATTACTCTGCATTGCCCCTCCGAAGACGAAGGATTCCGAGTGTCAAAATACTATGATAATATCCCTGTTCGACCTATGAATCTTTTGATGAAGTCGTGATATGCACTATGAATACCGTGTATATCTGAAAATGAAAAAAAGTTATGGCACACAGTTTCAATCGGTCACAAAGTTTCAGAACAGTACGTACTTTGTAGCAAAGATAATGAACCACGTAATCAGAGGGTTCTCTTTTCTTCTTCTTCTGCGGCTCTACAGCTCACTGTCAACTTGTGCTCGTAGTACGCTGCATGTTCCGAGCGGATGTTTGCATGGATGACTATGTATCCAGACACGACCATCGACCTGGTATTAAAACAAAATAAAAAATAAAGAAGAACGTGATTGTCCCGACCAGACGGCAAGCTTCCTTTCAATCCACTGTTCAATCTCGGTGATCCCGTGCTCATTGCATCCGTAATTGCCGATGTCAACGGGGGAACACATAGTGTTTATCTGCTGCAGAGCTCTATGTTGAACAGTGACGACTCAACGACGTGCTCTTAGACAGCTGTGCCTGCACCAGCGTTGCACTCTGACGTCAGATCTGCCGCAGGTCACCATCTATTCTGCTTCTCAGAGCGGCCAAGCCTCCGACCTCAGCGTTCTCTGATGAGACTTGAAAGTCCAGCGACCTGTCGGCTACTGTTGTACTCTTGGTTACACCGTCCTTGAATCGTTTTCTATAGATGCTCACGACAGGAGCATTTTCGTAATGCCCGTTCCCAGTCATCAGACAACAACCATCCGTCGTTCGTGGTTTTTATTTATTTCTCAAAAAAATGGTTCAAATGGCTCTGAGCACTATGGGACTCAACTGCTGTGGTCATAAGTCCCCTAGAACTTAGAACTACTTAAACCTAACTAACCTAAGGACAGCACACAACACCCAGCCATCACGAGGCAGAGAAAATCCCTGACCCCGCCGGGAATCGAACCCGGGAACCCGGGGGTGGGAAGCAAGAACGCTACCGCACGACCACGAGATGCGGGCATTTATTTCTCCATCTGTGGTATCTGCACTAGAATGAGTCCCCATTGGTCTTTGCTGCACTGCGTCACCAGACGGCATTCAACCTCTTGGTGGACAGTGGTCATAATGTTTGGCTCTTCAGTGAACGTGTAGTCTTTAAAAAAATCAAAAAGAATGACAGTTTTTCCTGCACGCGGCAGTATTAATCTAAACTAGAAGAAAAGTTGCTATAATTACACGTCCAGAAACAAGTATCTGATGAGTTTTGGGTTGTTTTAATTGTGATGGGTAATGTGTAGTATTTGATGGTGTAGGTCATCACAAGAGACGACTCAGGATATTACACTAATACTCACTTGTGGACAGACGCAAATCCTCAAGCAATCAAGAAGGTGAGGCATGAGGATCATTTCAGTATGAGTGCATGAGCAGGAACTGTCGCTGACAGACTCATAGAGCTTTGCAGCTTATCAGACAGGAACTATGTGTTACCGATATGTGATGAATTGCTAGTGCTAGTGGAGAACGTTACCCCTGTAGAAAGACAAAGACTGTTGTTTATGCACGATATGGCTCTACGTTTCTTGGGCGATAGGTTGCTCGAGGAGGTCCGATAACATGGTCTCGTTATCCACCGGATGCGAACCTTTTGGATTTCCGGCTGTGAGGACATTTAAAGGCACTGGTGTATGTTCAGCTTACGTACAATACTCGTGTGTTTCAGGAACTTATGATCAACGCATGTGATGGAATCCGAAAGGCCGCGCGGGATTAGCCGAGCGGTCTGGGCGCTGCAGTCATGGACAGTGCGGCTGGTCCCGGCGGAGGTTCGAGTCCTCCCTCGGGCATGGGTGTGTGTGTGTGTGTGTGTGTGTGTGTGTGTGTGTGTGTGTGTCCTTAGGATAATTTAGGTTAAGTAGTGTGTAAGCTTAGGGACTGATGACCTTAGCAGTTAAGTCCCATAAGATTTCACACACATTTGAACATTTTTTGAGTAATCCGAATGAAGCTATGTGTGTTTGAAAGAGTGCGCGATTCGCTGCGAAGAAGGGCTCAAGGATGTGTAAGGATGTGTAGTAATCACATGGAGCAACGCCTGTAGTGTCTACTTTTGCATAATGTAGCAACAGGAAAGAGAGGACAATGTGGCCTGCACCTCAACAGGCACAGTATTGAAACTTCGCAGATAAAACAGTGTGCCGGACCGAGACCTTTGTCATATGTGGGTAAGTGCTCTACCATCTGAGCTACGCAAGCACGACTCACGCCGCACTCTCACAGCTTTAATTCTGCCACTACCTCGTCTCCTACCTTCCCTCGTCTCCTACCATGTCTTCGCAATATGCTTTCTTCCAGGAGTGCTAGTTCTGCAAGGTTTGCAGGAGAGCTTCTGTGAAGTTTGGAAGGGAGGAAAAGGGGTACTTGTAGAATCAAAGCTGTGAGGACGGATTCTGGGTCGTGCTTGGGTTGTTGTTTTTGTTGTGGTCTTCAGTCTAGAGACTGGTTTGATGCAGCTCTCCATGCTACTCTATCCTGTGCAAGCTTCTTCATCTCCCAGTACTTACTGCAACCTACATCCTTCTGAATCTGCTTAGTGTATTCATCTCTTGGTCTCCCTCTACGATTTTTACCCTCCACGCTGCCCTCCGATGCTAAATTTGTAATCCCTTGATGCCCCAGAACATGTCATACCAATCGGTCCCTTCTTCTTGTCAAGTTGTGCCACAAACTCCTCTTCTCCCCAATTCTATTCAATACCTCCTCTTTAGTTGTGTGATCTACCCATCTAATCTTCAGCATTATTCCGTAGCACCACATTTCGAAAGCTTCTATTCTCTTCTTGTCCAAACTATTTATCGTCCATGTTTCACTTCCATACATGGCTACACTCAATACAAATACTTTCAGAAACGACTTCCTGACACTTAAATCTATACTCGATGTTAACAAATTTCTCTTCTTCAGAAACGCTTTCCCTGCCATTGCCAGTCTACATTTTATATCCTCTCTACTTCGACCATCATCAATTATTTTGCTCCCCAAATAGCAAAACCCCTTTACTATTTTAAGTGTCTCATTTCCTAATCTAATTCCCTCAGCGTCAGCCGACTTAGTTCGACTACATTCCATTATCCTCGTTTTTCTTTTGTTGATGTTCGTCTTATACCCTCCTTTCAAGACACTGTCCATTCCGTTCAGCTGCTCTTCCAGGTCCTTTGCTGTCTCTGACAGAATTACAATGTAGCTCAGATAATAGCTGGCACGGTAGCTCAGCAGCTGGCATGGTAACTCCCCGTGTTCGGTCAGAGGGTTAGCTACGCTTTTTAATTAAAAAAAACCTGAGTTAATGGATCAACGACGAAATGAAACGGGTGTCTTGCGACGTCCGCCCCGAGCAGATTCAACGAACAAAAGCAAACAAAATGAGATTTAAAAAAATGGTAGTGCACTTGCCCGTGAAAGGCAAAGGTTCGTTCGAGTTACGATCCGACGCACAGTTTTAATGTGCCAGGAAGGTTCGTATCAGCACACCCTCCGCTGCAGAGTGAAAGTTTCATTCGAGGTCCACTATTGGCACCATTATAGGAACTATTTTTCTATTTTGACCAATTCTACCTCCTGTAGGAATAGCCTATGTGATACTTTTTCTTCAAACATCAGGAGAAGCTGGTGGACTTCTGTCCCAGTCGTTCTATCTTGCACTCACGGTTGAATTCAGGAGTTGAGTCTTAGTTGTTACACTTTGTTGTACGGTTTCTTCGATTCTTACCAAATTCCCTTATGTAACACAAAGGGGCGGCACGACATGTCAGCGTATTACTCTGTCTGCGGCACGTATTACGTCGCGCGTCAGATAACGATTACGTCGCCGTGTCGCAGCTGCCGCGCGCTACCGGTTTGCTGGGCCCACGCGCCGAGCAGTGCCCGGCGACGCTGTAGCGCGCTCGGCCCTGGCCACGGCGTTCCGCGGCAAGGCCGTCCTGCGCCGCGCCGCGCCGCGCCGCTCCCCATCTGACCGCCAGGGGCGCTGGCGTCGGATCTCGCGGTCCCGTTACGGGCCACACGCCGCACTCGCCACAGGCTGCCCGCCTCCACAATACGGCTCCCGGCAGCGCGCCGCCGCTCTAACTCCAGCCGTTGCAGGCACAGACAGGCACTGACCCCAACCCGACGAGCAGTGCTTCGTCCACCCTGTCAGGAGAGGCTCGGCACCACTGTCTCATTGTGCACTGAGGATGCTCGTGTCTACGGGAAAGTGTCGTTGTTGGACAACCGTGAGAAAATGCGCAAAGACGTGGACAAAATTTGCTCTTGCTGTAATCATTTGAAAAGCTGCAAGACAATGCCCATGCCAAGGAGAAACAGTCCAATAGTATCCGATTACAGGATTAGTGCCGAACACCTGGAACACGTCATATATTTCCAATACTACAGGTGTTCCAAAACTTTTAGAAACTCGAAAAAGTAAAAAGTTACATAATTAATGGTTCAAATGGCTCTAAGCACTATGGGACTTAACATTGAGGTCATCAGTCCCTTAGACTTGGAACTACTTAAACCTAACTAACCTAAGGACGTCACACAAGCCGCGCGGGATTAGCCGAGCGGTCCAGGGCGCTGCAGTCATGGACTATGCGGCTGGTCCCGGCGGAGGTTCGAGCCCTCCCTCGGGCATGGGTGTGTGTGTTTGTCCTTAGGATAATTTCGGTTAAGTAGTGTGTAAGCTTAGGGGCTGATGACCTTAGCAGTTAAGTCCCACATGATTTCACGCACCTTTGAACATTTTTTCATCACACAAATCCATGAGCGAGGTAGGATTCGAACCTGCGACCGTAGCAGCCGTGCGGTTCCGGACTGAAGCACCTAGAACCGCTCGGCCACTGCGGTCGGCACACAATTAATGATTTTGTTTGTTACCAGGTAATTGTACACAGTCCTAAGACACATTCACACCTGCGCGAAAAAGTACCGTAGTCTGCTGCTTGCGGAGGTAAGAGAGAAATGCGCAGCTCATTGATGGGGTGCAGTTAGATTAGGTTAGATTAGATTAGTACTTGTTCCATAGATCATGAATACGACACTTCGTAATGATGTGGAACGTTTCGGGTTAATAAAAGGTGTCTTTACAAGATATTAAATTACACAAAATATTACATGACACTTAATACTTTAAATTTCTTTTTGGGTAGGGGGTGGGGAAATTACCCACTTACTATATCCAAAAATTTATCGAATGAGTAGAAGATTTGCCATTCAAAAATTCTTTTAATTTCCTTTTAAATGTTATATGGCTATCAAAAAAATGTTCAAATGTATGTGAAATCTTATGGGACTTAACTGCTAAGGTCATCAGTCCCTAACCTTACACACTACTGATCCTAAATTATCCTAAGGACAAACACACACACCCATGCCTGAGGGTGGACTCGAACCTCCGCCGCGACCAGCCACACTATGGCTATCTGTCAGACTTTTCATGCTATTAGGTAAGTGGCAGCATAATTTAACCCCTCTGAACCAAAGTTAGATTCAACCTTGAGTAGCTAAGATCATCCTTTCTCCTAGAGTTGTAGCCATGTACACTGCTATTACTTTTGAATTCGTTCGCATTGTTAATAACAAATTTCATAACTGAATATACATATTGTCAAGCTACAGTGAAGATCCCTAGCTGTTTAAATAAGTGTCTGCAGGATGATCTTGGAGCCGGCCGAAGTGGCCGCGTGGTTCTGGCGCTGCAGTCTGGAACCGCGAGACCGCTACGATCGCAGGTTTGAATCCTGCCTCGGGCATGGATGTGTGTGATGTCCTTAGGTTAGTTAGGTTTAACTAGTTCTAAGTTCTAGGGGACTAATGACCTCAGCAGTTGAGTCCCATAGTGCTCAGAGCCATTTGAACCATTTTTTTTTTGATGATCTTGAATGAGCTCCAGCAATTATTCTGTTTACACACTTACCGTGATGTGATTGGTTTTCTGCATTTGATGGACAACAACGCTGCAGCAATCCACACTTCTTAAGCGGGCATGTACTGAACCATCGTCTGACACAGGAGCGCAGACGATTCCTGATTGTTGAAACAGGCCTGAACGAAGAAGAAGTGTTAGACCATCTCTCTATGAATAGCCGGGAATCGCAAGAGAAGAGCCGCTGATGCTCGAAGACCGGGATGGTACGATCGAGGCGATAGTGGGAAACCGCCAAGCATCGGTTTTCTCCATCTCGCATGACGTTTAGAACGTTGCCAAGGTCGTCGACCTTTGGGTTCCGCGACTGCACTCACCGGACGGAGGCAGCAGTGTGAAAGTTGCAGCTGTATAACGCCAATCCAGTTGACTGTTTCCTCCGCCTAATCACCATGGACGTTGTTGGGTGTATCAGTATTATCTCAAACGAAGGAGCAAACTGGTAACATTGCGATTCACTATCGTTGAAAAAGGCAAAGGTACAAGCATAATCGGGAAAGATAATGCTGAGAGTTTTCTTAACTGCAGTGGTGTGGCGCTAACAGAGTATGCTCGCGAGGGGCAAACCGTAATAGGGCGGTACTACCTACCAAGATCTTCTGACGAGTTTACGGGGAGGTCTGGAGGCGAAGCGTAGCGAACAGCTGTCCTAGGGGCTGTTTCCGCTTCTCGACACCACTGCATTTCAGTCTGCAATGGACACGGTCAAGCTTGGCTGCCTCTTTGGGATATTAAATTTTGTCTTATTCCCGGCAGCCTGCTGTTTCCCGGATGACGAAATAATTGCGTGGTAAGCATTCACAGAAAGACTAGACGGTTTTCGAGATGTGACGTTTCCTTGACAGACAAATTGTAGAAACTTACAACCAAGGTCTCCGTTGAGTCATTCATCATAGGGAAAAATGTGCTGCGTTGAAGAATAATAACACAGTCATCTAGTTCATCAACAGTAGTAGGATTTTTTCGAGGTGCTAATTAAAATTTTCTGACTAATCCTCGTAATACTAAGAAGGGTTATCAAGCGTGACTAACATTCCCCAATCATATTAGGGAAAGGCAATGGGAGACTTTGATTAATTGGAATTATTCTGGGAAAATGTAGCGCATCTGTAAAGTTAATCGCGCACTAGACTGTAGTGTGAACAAATTTAGAGTGCTGCTCCAGCGTTTGTAGTTTTTGCCAGGAGGGCATTTCGCGCTGTACTCAATACCGTCATAACAGATTAGTTTAGCCCAAACTCCAAAACGCAGTATCCAAGCTAGGAATTCCCCAACGCATAGGTATCACGAACCTTGCTCGACAGACGAACTTCGGTTTTCCTCGCAAGATATTTTCACGAGACGGACTTTAATTCGTAAATATCAATGTCGGAAGACACCGAGTCACCGCAACCACACTATTTGACAGCAAGACAAGAGCACACATTATTTAACTGTGAACAGATGGCAGAACAAGATACCGTCCACAGCCGTTAACTAATCAACTGATTATCTGTATTCATTTATTTATTTTATTTATTCATTTATTGTTCCGTGGGACCAAATTAAGGAGAAGTCTCCATGGTCATGGAACGAGTCAATACATGAAATTATAACACGATATTAGAAACAGATAAAATGAAATATAAAAAAAAAAACCTATTCAGGTGACAAGTCGTAAGTTTAAATAAAGAAAATCAACAATGTAACACTGGAATTTGCTTAATTTTTTAGCTCTTCCAGGAGCTCCTCGACAGAATAGAAGGAGTGAGCCATGAGGAAACTCTTCAGTTTGGACTTAAAAGAGGTTGGGCAACTGCTAAGATTTTTGAGTTCTTGTGGTAGCTTATTGAAAATGGATGCAGCAGAATACTGCACTCCTTTCTACACGAGAGTCAAGGAAGTGCATTCCACATGCAGATTGGTTTTCTGACTAGTATTAACTGGGTGAAAGCTGCTAACTCTTGGGAATAGGCTTAAATTGTTAACAACAAACGACATTAAAGAAAATATATACTGTGAGGGCAATGTCAGAATTCCCAGTCTATTGAATAGGGGTCGACAAGAGGTTCTCGAACTTACACCACATATAGCTCGAACAGCCCGTTTTTGAGCCAAAAATACCCTTTTTGAATCAGAAGAATTACCCCAAAAAATAATACCATACGACATAAGCGTATGAAAATATGCGAAGTAGACTACTTTTCGTGTTGAAGTGTCACTTATTTCAGATACTGTTCTAATGGTACATAAAGCAGCATTTAGTTTCTGAACAAGATCCTGGACGTGGGCTTTCCACAACAGCTTACTATCTATCCGATCGCCTAGGAACTTGAACTGTTCCGTCTCGCTTATAATATGCCCATTCTGTCTGATCAAAATATCGGTTCTTGTTGAATTGTGAGTTAGAAACTGTAAAAACTCAGTCTTACTGTGATTTAGCAACAAATTATTTTCCACAAGCCACGAACTTATTTCATGAACTATATTATTTGATACTGTTTCAATATTACACACAAGATCCTTCACTATCAAGCTGGTGTCATCAGCAAACAGAAATATTTTTGAATCACCTGTAATACTAGAAGGCATATCATTTATATAAATAAGAAACAGCAGTGGTCCAAGCACCGACCCTTGGGGAACGCCCCACTTAACAGTGCCCCATTGGGACTGAACATCACTACCACTCTCAATATTGCGGAGAATTACCTTCTGCTTTCTGTTCTTAAAGTAAGAGGCGAACCAATTGTAAGCTACTCCCCTTACTCCACAATGGTCCAACTTCTGCAGTAATATTTTGTGGTCAACACTGTCAAAATCAAAGAAAACACCTAGCGTTCGCAACCTTTTATTTAATCCGTCCAAAACCTCACAGAGAAAAGAGAATATAGCATTTTCAGTTGTTAAACCATTTCTAAAACCAAACTGAACATTTGACAGCAAATTATGTGAATTTAAATGCTCCAGTAACCTTGTATATACAACCTTCTCGATAACTTTAGCAAACATCGATGGCATAGAAATAGGTCTAAAATTGTCAACATTATCAATGTCTCCCTTTTTATAAAGTGGCTTCACTACCGAGTACTTTAATCGGTCAGGAAACCGACCACGCCCGGCCGCGGTGGTCTAGCGGTTCTAGGCGCTCAGTCCGGAGCCGCGCGACTGCTACGGTCGCAGGTTCGAATCCTGCCTCGGGCATGGACGTGTGTGATGTCCTTAGGTTAGTTAGGTTTAAGTAGTTCTAAGTTCTAGGGGACTTATGACCTCAGCAGTTGAGTCCCATAGTGCTCAGAGCCATTTGAACCATTTTTGAAACCGACCACTCCTAAAGAAAGAGTTACAGACATGGCTAAGTACTGGGCTAACATACATAGAACAATACTTCAGCATTCTGCTAGATACCCCGTCGTATCCATGGGAGTTCTTGGTCTTTAGTGATTTAATTATTAACTCAATCTCCCTCTTGTCAGTATCATGGAGGAGCATTTCAGGTAACAGTCTCGGAATACTTTTTCTAAGAGCGCTATATGATTCCCTGTTGGGACTACGTTTCTATTTAGTTCGCCTGCTATATTCAGAAAGTGATTATTAAATACTGTACATATATGCGACTTATCAGTAACACGGACATTCCCACTACGCACTGATTCTATATCCTCGACCTGTCTCTGCAGACCAGCCACTTCCTTTACGACTGACCATATGGTTTTAATTTTATCCTGAGACTTAGCTATTCTATCTGCATACCACATACTTTTTGCCTTCCGAATAACATTTTTAAGCACCTTGCAATACTGTTTGTAATGGACTGCTACATTTAGATTTTGACTGTTTCTAACGTTTTGATATAATTGCCACTTTGTTCTACAAGATATTCTTATCCCTCTAGTCAGCCACCTACGCTGCCTGTTTGTGCTAGTACCCAGTTTTGAACGTTCTAACGGAAAGCAACTTTCAAAGAGCACGAGAAAAGTCTTGAGAAAAGCATTATATTTATCGTCTACTGTATCAGCGCTATAAAAATCTTGCCACTCTTGTTCCTTGATAAGGTTTACAAAGGTCTCTACAGCAACTGGATCAGTTTTCCTAAACAGCTGATGACTATATTTAACACGTGCTGCAGCACAAAAATCTTTTAGAGTTAAAATTTGTGCATCATGATCTGAAAGGCCATTCACCTTTTTGCTAACAGAATGCCCTTCTAGTAATGAGGAATGAACAAAAATGTTGTCTGTGGTTTTTCTACTGTTCCCTTGCACTCTCGTTGGAAAGAATACGGTTTGCATAAGATTATATGTATTAAGGAGGTCTACCAGCATCCTCTTCCTTGCACAATCACTTATACAATTAATATTGAAGTCACCACATATAACTAACTTTTTGTATTTCCTATAAAGTGAACCAAGAACCTCCTCTAGCTTTAGCAAAAATGTTGTGAAATCGGAGTCTGGGGATCTATAAATAACAACAGTTAGAAGTTTAGCTCCGTTAAATTTAACCACACCTGCACAACATTCAAACACCTTTTCAGTGCAGTACTTTGAAACATCAATTGACTCAAATGGGATGCCGTTTTTCACATACATGACTACTCCCCCACACCGCAAAGGGCTCCTAGAAAAGCTGCCAGCCAACCTGTATCCTGGTAAAGGAAGTCTCTGAATTATCTCCTTATTTAAGAAGTGTTCAGATATACCTATAATTTCAGAGTCAACATCTATAAGCAGTTCACTAACTTTATCTCTAATACGTTGCATATTTTGATGGAATATACTAATTCCCTCATTACTCGGATACCTAAGCTTTGTCAAAAGTGGTTCCGTTGTTAGAGAGACTTTCCTTAAGCAGGAATACCTATCAGCTGACTTCAATCTAAAAAAGGTGCAGCTCTAACACCCACTACTGTAGGAATTTTCCCATGAGTGATCCCACCAACCCCACCTATGCTGTCACCTATAAGCTTTGCCAACCTCCCCTTCCCATACCTGTTGAGGTGCAGGCTATGTCTAGTGAAACCCGTCCTGCTGATGGACTCCACCGACACCACTGAAATGTGACCCATGCTTTCTGTCATCAGCGCACCCCCAAGTCTCATGTTATTACGCCTGACGGCCGTATTAAGATGAGGCCGATCGTGACGCTGAAACAGTTCCACGAAATGCACATTCGTGTTGCCAGTCTGAGTGGGTATCTTTTCCAGGTCACCATCTATGTCATACTCCCCATCCCTATCAATACTATTACCAGCCCCACCCACAATCACTACCTGATCCACTTTAGTAAAATCCCTACGTAACCCCCCTATGTTAACAGTCACCTGAGCCAATCCTGCATTAGGCTTCACAATGCTGGTGACCTGGTACTTACTCCCCAGCACTTCCTGCAATTGCTGTCCTACACCTCTGCCATGAGAACTACCTAACAGCAGAACCTTCTTCTTCCTCTTCGACTTTGCAACTGTTGTAGCCACCGTAACTACAGAGGTCTGCTGCATACTTCCTACATCTACAGCTACTAGAGATTCCTCTCCACTAGACTCTGACATTTGGTCATATCTATTGTAAACACCAATAGTAAAACTATCTGAAAATCTTCTGATGCTAGCAGATCTCTTGCCAACAGCCAGCCCCCATTCCCCAATCCCCTTCTCCCTCCTCATCCTATCTAGCTCCTCCTGTGCGTTTTTCAACTGCACCTGAAGGGCACAGATCTTACGCTCCTGCTCCTCTATCAACTTACTCTTGCTACATAACCTGCAGTTCCAGGAGAGGATCTCACCAGAATGCCCACTGGCTTCCCCACTGCATTCCCCCCAGTGAAAATACTTCGAACAAGTCTCTCACCGCGATCCACTACTCACGAACCTACGGCAAAGCCCACACTTCTCACTCATGGTAAAGTTTTACTTTTTCTAAGTTCCGCTACTACAATAAGAAGATGTTAAAAATCTGACTACAATAATCACAAACTTACTCTACAAGGGAAGTAACTACTATTATTAACAGTATTAATAAACAACAAATGTGAATATAACAAAAGACTAATACAGAAAGAGAATCAAACGTCTAATGACACAGTAACGAAGCTGAAAACAGTTCCCAAAAGGTTCTTCTGAAATTATTTCACCAGAAAACACAAAAAACTCCGGTTGAAGACTACTAAAGTTCCTAAATAAACCACTATACAGAGACAATTAATTAGTACTTAGTTTTCGATGCGCCGCTACAGCTGCAACTGGTCAGCGCGGAATGTAAACACAGGTAAGAGGTTACGTTGCTCGATACGAAACACTCACAAATATCAGGTCACAACACAAGAAAGGCAGAGGTGAATGAAGAAACCACTAATAAGTCACTTATATAGTAAATGTCATCACAAAAACCGTTAAAATGTGTATCTGTAACCTTAAAATATATAAAAACTTGGAGAGCGATCTCACACGCAGTCACTCGCTTATGACGTCACACCAAAGACTCCGGCATTAATTTCAAATCTGTTATTTAAATACAATAATGAATACTCTGGCATTCCGTGAGTAAATTACTCATGTATTTGTTTTTCAATATTTTCACTCTCCACTACAATAATGAGTTGCTCTTCTATTCATCTAACTACCAGAGGAGCTGATGTTGGGTGAGACGGGGGATCACAGTTGGAGATAACTAGAAGGGCTTAATAGTTCCGGAATTCGCCTTACAAGCAAGAGACACCTCCGGAAAACTTTGGCTAGGATCTGGGGCACTGGAACCATATTAATTATTTCTGGGACAGGGTTCTCCTTTAATGACGTTGTCGCAGCCAAAAATTAAGATCTTGTGTAAGTATAGAGTGTATAAATGTTGTATATGTGTGTATGAGTTAATGAACGGAGTGCTGGAGTGATGTGTGTGTGTGTGTGTGTGTGTGGATCACGTATTACACAACAGGAAAGACAAATGCAGCGCTACATACATATCGACAGCGTTACGAAACGTAGTCATGTATTGCAGATAATTTTATGGTAAAACTTACTGCGTATGCCACATGATTTTCAGCTAATAAAACACTCAACGCAAGAAAATCCTCAACTCAACACTGTTATTTCACTTGTAAAAGTAAAAATTAGAAAATTGTGTTATTTAGAGTGACAATATGAACTTAAGAACGACGAGAGTGATATATCGAAAAAATCACTGTGAACATATTACTTAGTTATGTTTGTAAACATACGGTATCACATAACAATATAGGTGGCCACTTAGCTGGGCAGCTAGATGCAGCGCAATAATAGGGGTAGAAAAAATGTAGATGAACCGTTTCTGTAGATGCCAATAACTAAGAGTAAAGGTTGACATTGTCTTTCATATTGATGAGCACTTGTAAATTACAAGTCATTTATTTGAGCTTCTCGAAGACTCATCTCTTCAGGTTTGTTCTTCGTACAACTGCTAGTACTGAACATATAAAAATCAGTAAATGTTTGCGCTTTAAATATCTTATGATGTTCTATTCGGGTATCACTCATCTCTCAGAAAGACTTTATTGCGCAGAAGAGAGTACTGGGAATAATGCCACGTCTTCACCTACACATATATTGCAAGTCGTTATTCAAGAAGTCAGGGAATTTTAATTTGCAATACTGATAATCGCTTTAAATATTGTACTAAAGTACAATACCAGAAAACGAAATCTCGTTATTCTGCACTAAATCCATATGTGGCTCAGAGTGGCGAATTATGCAGAAGCAAGTATAATTGATCACTTACACAAGCACATGATATAAACGATAGGCAACAGTGCACGTAAACTGGAATTCTCTCTTTGTCTACCGACAGTGCTGACACCATGGTTAGGGCAACAGACTTGAATTTGGGAGAGGGGTTAAACTTTTTCTCCAGACATCCACATCCATGTCGTCGGTGATTTTCTGACACCACTTCATGAGAATGTTGGTATCCGTTTTTTGAAAAAACCATGACCGATTTCCTTCTCCATCATCGAAGTGAGCTAAATGCTATAAATAATGAAATATATAGATACATATACATACAAATTTCAGAAAATGTCACTCACGTCACCTCGCGCAGAAACCATTGGACACACGAGTGCCGCTTTGTCAAAAGAGAGTATCTTTCCCAGGTTTGCTGCAGACACGGTTCTGCTGCGGAACCAATGGCAGATGCATCACAGCGTGGAGTGAAATAGTGCGGCAAATAGTACAATGGTTGTGGGCGAAGCATCTAAACTGTACTCCCATTCACCGTGGAATTCTGGTGGAATCTGGACCAAATGCAGTGTTACATCCAGCCGTAATGAACTGGTGCCGACAACTGAACCCAGACTGCACAGACGAGGGTCACGCAAATCCGAAACGAACGCCATCGCCATAGAACACAGATGACATTATCCAGGCAATATTTTCAATATACCGAAAGAACATCTGGCGAAAGAGATTTTCCAACTATGACGACGTTGACTCGGCGGTTCTTGAATAGCACCGTTACCAAAGAGAGGATTTCTATCGTCGAGGAATTGGACGATAGGTATAAAGTTCCGAGCGTTGTTTACAGAAATTTGGAGACTATATTCAGAAATAGTACCGTGTATCCTGTCACTGTGAAGTGTAGCGCAGCATTCAGTACGAGTTATTTGGTCTGCCATAGTAATGTGTAAGTTACCTTTAAAACTATCTTACATATCTTTGTAATGCATGTACAAATCTCGTTGAAAGTTAACGTAATATGCATCGATCAACAGTTAATACAAAGGCAATGTTATATACATATGAAATATAGGATAAAACATAAACCACGGCTTTGTTGGAGGGAATGTGTGTAGGTGAGGTACCCGACCAAACAAGTTACCGGCTATCCCGATTCTTACATTCGCTTTACGAGTCTCTGTAATGTTTCATATGGCTCCCTTAGACAGCAGTCCGACTCGGTATTATAGAGCTACAGCCAGGTGACGATTTGTTTAGTTAGATTTATTGTGAAAGTTAATCAAGTTAAGCAAAGTTGAAAGAAAATCAAATGACTGTAATTGATTTACCATTATTTAGTCAAAGTGAATATTTAGGCACAATTGTCTACTACTGATGTTCACGCATGTCTAAGACTGATTATTTAAGCACTTGTGGCTAACGTTGAATATGGGGTGGAACAAAGCGATATGCCCAAACTTTCAGAAACCATTCCTCACACGTAGAAGGAGAAAATAAGTTATATGGGCATGGGCTCGTAAATGCTTTATTGTCCTGTTAGAGCTCAGTTTCTACAAATATTTAACTCATCAATCATGGGAAACACGCAGGAAAAGAACATTAGCACCGAATGAAACGCTTTCCTTAATGAAATGTTAAAAAATCCCCACCGTTAGCAAGGATACATGCATCAACCTGCCGCCGCATTGAATCCATGAAAGACTGTATGTCTTGTACCTGGGTTCCATACACAAGAGCTTTCAGACGCCGCCGCAAATAAAAGTGTAGTTGGTTTAAGTCCGGAGAGCATGGAAGCCAAGGGACTGGTCCACCTCTACCTACCCATCTGTCACGGAATCTGTTGTTTAGAATCCCACGACCATTAACACTGAAATGAGAAGGAGCTCCAGCGTGCAAGCAGTACGTGTTTTGTGACACTCGCAAAGTCATATGCAGAACATGTAGAGTAGTCTCTAACAAAGCATGGTAAGTTTTTCCTTTGAGCCTGGGTGGAACGACTTGAGGCCGTAACAAACAGTCACCAACAATTCCAACCAAAAGGATGGCAAAAAATATTCTTTAATGACGTGATTGCACAATTCGTGAGGATTATCGACAGCCCACTCACGATGAAACGAAAGCCTTTCCGTGAACAGCACATTTGTTCTAAAGTGAGGGTTGACACATTGTTGAATGAAACATTCATAGAAATGCACCCTTGCAGGAAAACCAGCAGGTTCTCATTCAACACTCTACAGATAGTCACGTGGTCAACATTACTCCTTGCAGCTAATTGTCTTAAGCTGACCCTTGGGTTCTTGTCAACTGCACGAAGGAGTTCCTCCTCCAATACACAAAACGAGCTGTTCTTTATTCTTACAAAAACTAGTTCTATCAAGAATTAAAATTGCCTCCTACGCTTTGGCAACTCTTGGTACCACGTGTCTCATTACAACTAAAACAATTCTACTTGTCATCACAATAAAAATTTCTGCTGTTACTCAGGACTAGATTCACTACCAGATCAGACTATATCCACTAATATTATTGAAGACATGGACAGCATTAAGCAAAATAACAACTAACGCTTTTTCTCTGGTTAACCAGTAGATTTTTATCTGTGACTTAAACTCAGTGAGACGCGCTGCAAAACGATGTAAGATAACAGCATTCAGGTTTATTTGAAGTTTTGTCTGAAACACATAAATTTGTAATCAGACCTTTTCTTGAATGTTTTCATTTTAGAAAATAGTGAAATAATGTTGACTGTGTCCGCTGACGCTACAGTCCACGACTTGATTCGTATTCACTAGAACGAAAATTGCATCGAATGGGTTGCGTCCCGATCTGGGATTTCCAACTGTCTTGGCAGATTAGCTGAGAAACTGGTTCCAAAAGTGCGAGGCAAGAGTCCAGGAGCGTGTAGATGCCAACAGCGGAACGAACACCTCGCGAATCGTCAAATTACGCTCCCGCCTGGATAGCTGAGGCAACGACGGAACGATAAGGGAGCTGTCAACTCAGGGAGGATGGAAGTATAAGGAAGAAAGATTAGAGTTTAACATCCTACCGTCGGCGTGTTCATTAGAGGCGGGGCAAGAGCTCGGATTACGATAGAGCGGGGAAGGAAGTTTACTGTACCCTTTTCAAGGGAACCATCCGTACAACTGCGACGAGTGATTTAGGGAAATCACGGGGGAAATCACGGCAAACCAAAGTCTGAATAGATAGACTGTACTCCAAACTAGCAGTCGAACGTGCAAACCACTGCTCAGAGAGAATGGGGGTCCGAAGTTACTGCTATACAAACCGTACATATTATCTCATCTGCCATAAGCAAACTTATTTCATCGTACATTCCATTCATACTTTAGTGTATACCTTATGACTTGGCTCTGTGCGTTGCTAGGCATCCACAACAAGGGAGACGGTTACAAAAAACTTAACCTGACGATTTGGTAGAAATGGACATGGTGTCTGGCTGTGAATATCCAGAAATGTATTAAGTGGGAATAGTAAAAATTTCCTTCTTTCTCGTTGTCGAAATATATTCGCTGAAAGCACAACCACTTTGTCATTAATTACGGAAATGTTGAAAAGGTTAATCCTGTTAATTTCCTTGATTAACGTTTTTCTAAAAACGTTTTTATATGTACCGCCAACTTTTTTTTGTCCTTCGTGATACTTATTTAGTCTCTGCCCCTGCACCACTCAACAGAATCCCGCCCCTTGTTTTTCACTCTTAGAAAATTTCTGGTTAGTGTATTAGACCAACTGATACACATCACTTGCCATCTCTACTCATCCTTCATATATTCGATTTATCATCCTTGAATCTGTAGACGGTGAGTGAAAGAAGAGAGACTGAACCGTAGTTGAGACCGCCTGACGAAACGACAACAATACTCTGAAAAGACAGTAGATTGTCTTGAACGAATCTCAACTCGGGCCTTCTAGTAGCCTCTTGCACATTCACCTCCCCTCTTCTCCTCCGCATTTAAATCACATCTCCGACTACCCTATAAACCACACTCTCTGATTTATATTCAGATGTCTTCCAACAATCCTGTTTTGTGTTATCTCACACAGCGACAACATTGCTCACCTCGGTCTGCTGTTCTCACCTCTGAACAAGCAAGAAATTTTTTTCATTCGTGTTGATCCTATTTAGCTAATTACATTTTTCCGCTTAGTACTAGCGGCCTGTTGGAAAATCTGCTTACCTTAAGGCCAGGCCACAAAATACTGCAGGAGGGCTGTGTAAGTATCTGGCCCTGTCGTTGAAACAGTCGATCAGTGGGTATTTCAACTAATGTGTACAGCACTAGAATGAATCAATTTTAAAATCTCCTGGACGATAGACTACTCATTTACACTCTTTCGAGGTAAATTATAGTACCGGTGTAGCGGTCTTCATTTTATACAAACCAAAAGAGGAGCTGGTTTTTAGCTGACGATATTCTACTAAACTATTTCAGTATACGTCGTATTTTCAGAATCCTCACTAACTTATTTACTGTGAGTTCAGAAATTGTCCCTGATGCTGTATTACTAGAGAAATCTTTGTTGTAGAACCGTTTGTAATAAATTTGATAAACAAAAAAATCTTTTAAAATAGCTCTGCGTTTTATCTTTTGAACACATAAAAAACTCACTACCTTGCGTTGTTTGACAACTCAAAGACAATACCTTTCTTTGTATCTTTTCGGTGCCTGACTGCGCTATTAAGTTTATTTACAGATAAACCATTTCAGTCATATTTTCACTTGGACGTAATAAAAGAAGGGAGTTATTATTAAGTCACAAATTGGAAGTCGATGACCACCATCTTACACAGACTAAAACATTAGCTTCAACGAATTTATACCTCCATGGTTCATAGCGGTGACACTACTCTTTGCAACAGCACTGCAACTAGGCAGAAAGACGTCCACGAAGCTCTCGGTAAGTTAAGCGATTAGGATTGAAACAAGAGCTAATTTAGTTAATATTATATTTTAGACTACTGAATTTACTTCTTCCCTAGGCTGTCTATTGAAGGTTTTGCTTTTCTGAACGTAGTTACACCGAAAAGAAAGTATTTCGTAAAGGCTGGTAGTCATTTACATTTTAGGCGTAAATTTCGTGCGAGTGTAGATCTTTATTTTTTACTAGACTTAGCGGTTCAAAGTTAAATTAATTCGTGTCTGTCATACAAAGTTTAGGTAATTAGTCAAAACTTTCGAAAGTAAGCTTAAAAGTTTCTTTACATTAGCGTTTAGTTACGTATTAGGACAGGTTACGAAACTTCAGTGCTCTTGTGCCAAGTTTTCTCTGCTTTTGTGTAAATTTCTCTATTAAACCATGTGTGACAAATATGGTGGTTGCCGCAGCAATCTGAAGGAGGGGGGTGTTCTGTGAAGACTGTAGGTTATGGTTTCATTGGAGCGAATGTAGCAGCTAGGAAACCGGGGGTAGATAATGAGGCTCATTCATGGCAATGTAAATTATTTTGAAAGAACAGAAAAATCGCTAAACATGAGAGAAAAAGTTGTGACTTTAAGGCTGAATTAGAAAACGTGAATTTGGAATTATGTAGGCTAAGGGAGGAAAAAGATACGGGGTGCTGGAAAAGGTAGCAAGCAAAAGGCGAAAAAGGGAAATTGTTGAAAAACTTTCGAAATTCAGTTAGTAAATCAGTTTGGCTTGCTATCTGAAGTAGTGGAGGAAGGACATCAGTTGAATGTAGGTTGAAGCAGAATATTAGCTTAAAGAAAAAAGACAGGTTCGATCAAATCTGAATAGGAACAGAGGAATTCTGCTTCTAGGTAGCAGCCGTGGGACGGATGTAGGCCAGCAGCTTCAGGAGAAATTAGGTGCAGGGTACCAGGTCACAAGTTTTGTGAAACTAATTGCTAGCCTTAGCCGAGTGACAGAGGACTTACGTCAGCTATGCAGGGACTTAGAGAAGAAAGACAAGGTAATTATAGATGGGGTAGCAGGAAACAACCTGACCATGAATCCAAGCCTACTGTGGCTTCAAAACAAAGTACGGCGCAAGTCTTTTGCGCGATCTTCCTTCTTTTCCTACCTCCACGCATTTTCGGCTGTAACATATATACTGAGAATTTTCTGCTGGTTACGAAGAGACTTTTTGCGTTTTTAGTCCAAAGAAAAACAGTTACGCTTAGTCATAGAGCGATAATACCACCTTAGGATAACATAATATTCTTACTTTCAGTATTTATTCATGTTGAAAAATATATATTTTGATGTGAAAATATTTTACAGAACAGAGAGAGCACGCAGTTGCCTGGTAACTCCTTTTTAATTAATTCATGACTAGTAAACTCATATGAAATCGCAAGATACTCAAAGCTAAAATTCAGAAAAGAATGACATTAATAACAGAACGAGAAGATCGATATGTAGCAATACCTTCAGTATGTTAAAGCTCTTTTTAATACCAACTTCTTACGAATGTGTAGCAGTCAAATGACCCATTTATTCAGAATAAAAGCACCTCGACAAATTTACACACAGTAATTTCTCTATCCCATCAGATATAATTTTTTTTTTTAACTCGAGGCTCATTCACTGCACAGAAATAAGTGATGACTTATTACAATCTCGCTTATGACCAGTTCGCTACCTTACCAAACCGGTCACGCAATCTTCATCAAGTTACCACTACATCTCTCAAGGAACCATTCCATGACTGAGCACTAATTCAGCAACGGGGTACTGCCAGAACACTGCTCAAAACAAAATTATAGTGATTTTATTCACGCTCAATACTCATAACAGAAATGGCTGCCGTTCATAGTTATCAGTTTCTGGGAGATGGTGTTACTGTCGTCCATAGATGAGAACTCTGTTCCTTGCCCTCTCGACGAACAACGCATAAATCAAATCGTGCAACTAATATTGCAAAACACAAATTAGGTAAGCTCAACAACACTAATTTTACACAGTTCAGGTTTTGATACTGGTAATATGCATGGCGCGAATGCTAACCAATTTTCTGAATACATCTAGGCAGTGGCAGACGTAGTATGCCTTACACATTGCAAATTATGAAGAAACAAATATCCACAGCTTAGGAAAAGGCACCCTCTTTGAAGGAGTGCTGACTCGTACAGATGTTTATGCATGAAGATTACAGAAAGTATTCTTTTAGACTGTTCATCTACATCTACGTTGATACTCCGCAAGCCACCCAACGGTGTGTGGCGGAGGGCACTTTACGTGCCACTGTCATTACCTCCCTTTCCTGTTCCAGTCGCGTATGGTTCGCGGGAAGAACGACTGTCTGAAAGCCTCCGTGCGCGCTCGAATCTCTCTAATTTTACATTCGTGATCTCCTCGGGAGGTATAAGTAGGGGGAAGCAATATATTCGATACCTCATCCAGAAACGCACCCTCTCGAAACCTGGACAGCAAGCTACACCGCGATGCAGAGCGCCTCTCTTGCAGAGTCTGCCACTTGAGTTTATTAAACATCTCCGTAACGCTATCACGGTTACCAAATAACCCGGCGACGAAACGCGCCGCTCTTCTTTGGATCTTTTCTATCTCCTCCGTCAACCCGACCTGGTACGGATCCCACACTGATGAGCAATACTCAAGTATAGGTCGAACGAGTGTTTTGTAAGCCACCTCCTTTGTTGATGGACTACATTTTCTAAGCACTCTCCCAATTAATCTCAACCTGGTACCCGCCTTACCAACAATTAATTTTATATGATCATTCCACTTCAAATCGTTCCGTACGCATACTCCCAGATATTTTACAGAAGTAACTGCTACCAGTGTTTGTTCCGCTATCATATAACCATACAATAAAGGATCCTTCTTTCTATGTATTCGCAATACATTACATTTGTCTATGTTAAGGGTCAGTTGCCACTCCCTGCACCAAGTGCCTATCCGCTGCAGATCTTCCTGTATTTCGCTACAATTTTCTAATGCAGCAACTTCTCTGTATACTACAGCATCATCCGCGAAAAGCCGCATGGAACTTCCGACACTATCTACTAAGTCATTTATATATATTGCGAAAAGCAATGGTCCCATAACACTCCCCTGTGGCACGCCAGAGGTTACTTTAACGTCTGTAGACGCCACGCTCGATCAGCAGACTTTGAGTGAATGACGGCGTCGCTAAGTTGGAACCCTGTACCACAACTGAAGTACCTAAAACACATCAGAGTAAAAATCTCGATTGAATATGCAACATATAAGAAACGTTTAATGTTCGTATCTTACTTGTTCCGGAATAGCGTTTTTCATTTTTCCTCCGAATGGTTAATAGCAGTCATTCTCGGTTCTCGATGAGCAGTCTGAATGCTTCCTGGAGAGACGGGTCTTTTTGCATACCGCAGAAACCGACGTCTTCTGCTGCTAACTGACCTTTTTTGGGTCAGTAACCTTCCGACTGGTTTGATGTGACCTGCTACGACTTCCTCTCTTGTGCCCATCTCTCATCTCACGTACTGCAATAAAATTGATTATTACAGATAAGATGATCCTGCATCAGGCGCCAATAAATATGGTGAAACAAATTAACTGAAGGATTAAAACATGGAAACATTACTGTTTATTATTGTATCATCAATACAAATATTTGTCTTGGGTCTGATTTGACTGGCCATAGACATAACTCAGTAATAGAAGAGTTGAGGGGGAATGGATTATCTCATCTCACGATTCGATGGAGTTAGTTTTGCATGATGGTGCGACATTTCTCGCCTAAGAAGCAACCGTGCACAGTCACGCTCAGTTTTTGTTAAATAAATCGAGGCAGAAAACTTATAGCAAAGTCGACCGTGTTTAAGATGCAAACATTCACTTTGCATCGCGATAGATCAGCCTCATGGTTTTATCAGTCTTAAATCGGAAGTCTCTGTCGCGCTGCCCCTGTCCGAGAGTTCGAAACGTATTTCTACTCATAGCTCTTTACCCTAAATTGTGATTCAAAACCTGGAGGTTCCGCTGGATCAGAACTCTCTCTAGGAACTGGAGTAGTTACTGTTATTTATGTTCGTATTTTATGTCTTTTCATGTACTTATGGCTAGGCGCACAGCAAGTCTGCGGATGGCCTGCGTAGTCCGAAATTGTGCACAGCATAGTTACCGTATATTTGTGTCGAGACAGTTTCTCATTTACATGTGTTTGCGAAAATATTTTCTTTTAGGTGTCTGTTACTGGTGTGTAGTCTCCCTCTATTCTCTTCATCAATCGATTAATATCTATCAGCAGTCGAAGTCCCTGCAGTGCATGGAGAAGAATCCGACACCATTGCGGGGTCCGTGGTAGGGAAGACAGTGACAGGCAGAACTCACTTCTTTTTTTCATTGCAGTCCTACCCAAGTCAAGACTAAAACAAAGCTACAATGTGCGAGATCGGCACGAAGTGTTCATCACTCCTCATTGTTTGTGTGTGACAGCAGGTTGTGAGGACTTTTATCTTCCATGATCCCTGGCTTTGCGGCGACGCCCTGGGCGGCTTAATTCACTCTATCTGTAGCGGTGGCTGACTTAAGCCCTCAGAAATAGGATGCGTTCTGCCAAAGTAGTGTTCCAAGGCTTGTGCTCCCAACAACTACTATAAGTGCTGATATCTTACAGAGTTGGTATTTGCGTAATAGTTGGAGGCTGAGATCAGGCAGAGAATTTCAGTTGTGCGTCTAAAGATTCGTTCACTCGACTGCAAGACAAATTCATTCAACATGGAATGGGAAATGGGTGTGTCTCAAAGTAACGACAAACCTTGTAATGAATGTAGAAAACTGACTCAGAGTCCACAGACCAATTAAACAGTAGGTTGGCATGCCTCCAGGAGGCAAACTCACGGTCTCTTGTGATATCTCTAATCTCTGACTGCCTGCTCACCGTTTCATCACTGTCTCTTCACTGTGTGTCTGCCTGATCGACTGACTGACTGACTGACTAGCCTCTGCCTGATTCATGCTTCACCGTTCGCTGCTTAACTGACTGACTACATTCTGTAAATGTTGAGAGGTTATCAAATATGAGTGGAGTGGTACTCCTACAAAGACATAAATGTGATACATATCTTGATTTATAATGGTTTTGTTTTACAATTTGTTCTTGGTTTCTTCTTTATCCGTAGTTTGGCACCAAAGAAGCTGTCTAAAGAAGCTGTCAAATATAAAAATAATCGACCATCTCAAAAATACTGTACAGTATCTCCATAAACTAAGGGTTAATACATCTCCACCTATATTAACATTTCGACAGCACCAGCAATAACGAAATGCTAAGGTTGAAAGTGATTTAAAATTTTAATGTTATTTGTAAATAAATAAAATGTCCAAAAACGTTTGTTGTGAGTTTGATTTTTTGCAGATAGTTTGAAAATGACCTTAGGGTTCTAAATGAATCAGAACAGCATACTAAAAACATTATAGCAGCGTACAACGCTACAGGCCCACGAGAAATAAAGATTCTGGCACTTCTGCCATGATAACATGAGGAATTTCCAGCAATATATAAGACTTCGACTGTAGTTCACAAAGGTTATCGAAAGTGTTAAATTTAACAAACTGTGTATACAAAACAACTTGTTTCCAGCTTATGTTTCCATCAAGATAAAAGCACGAAAATCTGAAACAAAAATAAAGAATCTCGGTGCCCAGCTATGGATGAAAGAAGAAAATCAAGAACAAATTGGCAAAGAAATACATTATAAACCAAGATGTGTATGTAGTGCACTTTTGTCTTAGTATGAGTACATTCTGTTTGCTCCTGCTAGACAGCTTTGTCTTTTTTCCAATAGTTTGTCCTCCAGGCCACAGAATTTTCTGTCATGTTGTCTTTTTCAATGGTGGGCTGAATTTGCAATCCCACTCAATGGCCGAGCGATGCCGCGTAACCACACCTCCAGTCTTTGGGCAGGATGAAAATTTCCTGTCTTACCTTGGCTAGCATGTAACCTGGGAACTTCTGTCTCGTACGCAGGCGTTCCTTGATCTGGCATTTCCCAGCGCTGAATGCAATCTGCTCAGCGAATTAAACTTCGCTCGGCATTGCTTCAAGTGTTCATCTGCATTCCTGAGTTCCAAAAAGCAGTCACTCGACAACAAAGCCCTTGTTTGTAACGGGAATGCCTGTGCTTAGCTCAAATATCCTCAGGTATTCGTGACCCAGTGGCATACCTCTTGCTGTGCGACACAATTTACATGAGCCAACCCTTCTCAAGTGAGACAAATACAATTTCAGGAAAGCCATTCCTACCTGGCTTTCAGGAAGGGACACGCACTGACTGCAGCTTAAGCATCCCTCTCGTCCTCAGTGCCTCGCTTTGAAGTATTACAGCAACAAACTATTCGACTGGCTTAATAACCCAAGGCCACTCACTAGTATCATCCATTGACAAAGGCCTGACATTCTTACAACGCTTTATGATCTTATATGTGACTAATGAATTTAGAGGCGAGAGAGCTGAGAAACAGCTCGAATGCTGTTTCTGTGGTCGTTATCAGATTTACATTCCGTGTAAGTATTTCCATACTTCGATCAGCCTCATAGGTAATTTTTTTCGACATCGATCTTCTGACTGGTTTCACGCAGTCCGCCACTGGTTCCTGTCTCACCCTCCTCATCTCATTGTAGCAATGACACCTAACTTCCTCAATGACTAGATCTGTATATTCAAATATCTGTCTTCCCTACAGTTATTACCTACTACAGCTTCCTCTAGTACCATAGAACTTCCTTATGTATTGACACACGTGATACCATATTGTCCATTCTGCTTTTCATAGTTTTCCACATACACCCTTCCTCATCGATTCAGTGGAGGACATGTTCAGTTTTTATCAGACCACTTAATTTTCTAAACTGATCTACAGTATCGCATCTGAAACGATTAGGTTCTCTTATTTTTCCGGTTTTCATACAGTCCATGCTTGAGTCAGTTCCACACAATGCTACGTTACAATGGTAAGTCCTCAGACATTTCTTTTTCAAATTAAGGCCAATGTTTGATGCTGGTAGACTTTTTCTAGCCTAGAGTGCCTTCTTTGCTTGTTGTAGTCGGGTTTTCATGTCATCCTTCCTTCATTCTTCGTTCTTCACTTTGTCTGCTTCATAGTTTCCAATTTTGATGTTAAGTTTATCCCTAGCATCATATCCACTACTCTTCATAACCCTCGTCTGTATTCAGTTTACTCTCAGTCCACATTCTGTTTTCAATAGACTGTGCATTTCATTCAAAAGGTCATGTAACACTTTTTCACTTTCAGAAAGGAAACCAATGTCAGCGGCAAATGCTTCCACTTTGAATTTTAATCCCTAACCTATATTCCTGCAATTGCTTCTTAGATGTATACATTGGAGAAGTCGAAAGATTACATTCTTGTCCCACACCCTTTTTAATCAGAGTACTTCGTTCTTCAACTTCCATTCTTTTTGCTACTTCGGCTGAAAATTACTTGTCTTCTCTACAGCTTGTACCAACTCCTCTCCGAATTTCGATCTTGTTCAACTTCAGAGAGATGAACGCTTGTTCTAGATCGACAGACTATCATAGTGTCATGTATTATCCATTATTAAATGCAGTGACAGAACTGCCCCTCTGGTGGCTCCACCCTACCTAAAAAAAAAAAAATTGGTTCAAATGGCTCTGAGCACTATGGGACTTAACATCTGAGGTCATCAGTCGCCTAGACTTAGAAATACTTAAACCTAACTGACCTAAGGACATCACACACATCCATGCCCGACGCAGGATTCGAACCTGCGACCGTAACAGCAGCGCGGCTCCCGACTGAAGCGCCTAGAACTGCTCAGCCACAACGGCCGGCCCTACCTAAAAACAAACTGATATTCAACGAACAGTCACTCAATTATGTTTTCCATTCTTATGGACATTACGTTTGTTCGAAATCTGCGTACATAACATGTTAAGCTGATTGTGTGATAATTCCCGCCATTGCTATCTTTGGATGTTGTATAGGCGACATTTACTCGAAAGTCTAATGATATGACTCCACTCTCGTAGATAATACACAAAAATTTGAATAGTCATTTGTTTGCTACTCCCCCAAAGATTTTAGAAAGTATCAGTGCCTTCCGCCTCGTTTGGCTGTAAGTCTTCCGAAGTTCTATCAAACTTTGTGTCTTCGGAACTCTTTGTTTTCGAAATCGACTCCCATACAAAGGTGGAAACTTTTATGTCGCTCTATTATGAGCAGCTCAAAACTTGAAAAGTTTGGTAAATTTATAGGTGTGTGTGATGTCCGTTCTGTGCGCGATGACTGTTCATGAAAAGGTTCCAGTACGGATGCTCAACCAACGTCCGAACTCCTACAAGAATCAGAAATCTTCCAGTAGAGGATTAAAGGGTGGGGAGTCGCTGCTGTGCGGCGAGAGGGGAATTGGGAATTTGAGTCTGATGGAAAGCATGTCGAGATGGCCGAGGCAGTTAGGGCAACCGTTCCAGAGAAGGGGGGGATCCGGGTTCGAGTCCTCGTCTGGCATAAGTTTTCAACTCTCGCTGTTACATTGCCACAATGCCTTACGCAGCTGGATGTCATTAATTCCTTCCTGCCTCTTTCCATATCTTTCTTTCACCCAAATTGTTCGACTTTGGAAAAACTATGACTTGTAGATTATGACTATCTTGGACGGGTGGATGGGGTACAAGTACTGCAAATGGGTTTATTTTACCTTCACAACGTGCCAGGGAGGTCACAGAACACAGAATCACTATTCTTATCTGCTGACGAAGAGGCGCTGTCACATACCCTTCATGCGCTGTGCCTATTCACATAAACTTGCGGAGTGCTTGTATGTACGTATTATCGTGTTTGAGGAAATGTTACGGAGCGGAAGCTACGATGAAAATGTATTTTTTATATATTTCTCTGTTGTTGGAAATTGCCTTACTGCGTGTAAAGAGATCGTCTGGTAGTTGTTACCCTTCTTGATCTGTGCATGTAAGTAGGCGCCCATTGCGATCTGCCATAAAATACGCCCTCACTGAAAGTGACTGCGTTGTTTTGGAGGAGACAGGTACCTTTCCACTTTTCTACAAATTGTTCATCGATTTGTCTTGGGAGAATTTGATACGCAGATTCCTCGGAGATGAACGAGCACTCTTACTGAGTTGCTGCAGCTGCCTGAACCTCTTCATGGCCACTAACTGTTCGGTGCAACCAAATAAAAAGGCGCCGAGTGAAAGGACCTGAAACAGACCGCAACTGCAGCCACCGCAACTCTTAGTCACGATGAAACGTTTTATACTCTATTGTGTAGGAGAACGTTGTTTGAGAACTCTCAGAAAGTTAAGCGTTCAACCGATTTTATCATCTATATAAGTAATAATCAAGGGAAATTTCGCTACATAAAAATAGTAATAAAAGCAAGGAGAGTGTGGTGTGACAGCACAGGTCACCAACCGCAGAAAGAGAGTCTGAAGGCTGAGGCTACTTTGTGAGCTTACTACTCTTATGTGGGTTATAATACAAGCACACGCTTCTTCAGTAGTCGTCCAACACAGTTACACAGACATGGGTTTTCTCATGCTCCCTTTCTTCACCTTGGGGAATTTCTTCCTGCGTTGTGCACGTTCATTACAGCAGTGTATCTCGCATCAAATCAATGACCAACGGTTTACTGTTACGAAATTCTTCTCCATCTTAGTGCTCGCCTTCCTTTACACCTTCGTCTGTTTTTCATCAATCTTCTGACTGCTTTGATGCGGTGCAGCATGAATCCCTCCTCTGTTCCAGCCTCGTCACCTCACAACAGCGCTTGCTCCGGACGCCCTCAGTTACTTGCTGGGTATATTTCATTCCCTGTCTGTACCTACAGTTTTTACACTCTGTAGATGAGTTAAGTACAATGGAGGTTGTTCTTTGATGTCTCAATAAATGTGCTATCACGTTGTCCCTTCTACTTCTCAAAGTTTTCGATATGTTCCTTTCTTCCTCATATCTTATAAGTTAATCTAATTTTCAACATCCTTCTGTCGCACGCACCATCTCTGAAACGCGTCAATTCCCTAAGGAAACTTTATATAGTAAGATATACTCTCTGACAAAAAAGGTTAGGTAATCAGAACGGGAGGAGGAAACGAAATGAATTTAACAGTGTGAAGCGGGGAGTAATAATTTGCTACAAAAAGACACCTACCTTCACCATTTACAATAGTCTGAAAGCAATTTTTGTGATCAGCCAGAAAGCGATGGAGAACTACATAACAAAATTTCCAGTCTGCAAGTCCACATTGCTCTTTGTGCTCACTGAAAAAAGCGTTCCTTCTTGCTATTTACACATTGGGATCAGGAACTATGACTATAAATAAAAGTTTTAAGTCTTAACTGTTGGATATATTCTGTAAAAGTTCACGCATACAAACATCAAACATGAATTTCCCCTCCCAACCCCCCCAAAAAAGTTCAAATATGTGTCAATTCCTGAGAGACTACACTGCTAAGGTCATCGGTCCCTAGACTTACACACTACTGAAACTAACTTATGCTAAGAACAACACACACACCCATGCCCGAGAGAGGACTCGAACCTCCGGTGGGAGGGGCCGCGCAATCCGTGACATGGGGCCTCAAACCGCGCGGCCATTCCGTGCAGCACAGGTACTTGCATGAAATCTAAGCGATCCAGAAAAGTGTACAGTCCTGGCGAAATCACTTCCTACTTTTACCGGAAACGCCTTCAGTTCTGACGTCTGGAGGTACTACGCACGCATGTGTTTGACTGACGCGAACAGATCGGTATCTCGGTTTGATGTGTATCCCTCACTGCCTCACTGGCTGTATTTATACATGGGCGCAGGGGACCGCCAAACGGAACATCTACTACCAGCCTCCCTAGCCACAGGTAGCAGAATCTAAATGGCCCCTTTCCCGGACACGTATTAATATCGCTGTCGTTTAAAAATTTACAGTGCCCTTAATTTTTATATAAATAGAGTGGGTGGTGTTACCTGGACGACAGCCAATTCTGCACATATAAAGGCCACTGGACGTCAGATTTCAAAATTCTCAAGTCTCTCGGATAAACTATCACTGGAGGCACCATGCAAGACGACCATCAATCTCACTGACATGGAGCTGTCTCATGAGGCGGTTTCGGTTCTGGAGTAGGGACTCAACTTTGCTCCCACCCCTAGGTTCACGCCGGTCGCCGATATCGTCAGTGCAGTGGAACAGGTTGCAGTGCGATTACCACCTGAAGCAGCAGAAGGAGTGCGTCGGGAAACCTGCTGGACTCTGACCAGAACTAAACCTACGAAGACTAATATTACCAGTATAGAGAGGGCGTCCATTCGAGACCTAAGAGAGTGCTCTGAGATTGTTATCTTACCTGCTGACAAAGGCAATGCCACTGTTGTTCTTTCCCGTAAGGACTACATTGAGAAGATGCAGCGCCTGCTAGATGAAGTCTCCTATAGGAAGATCAACGCTGACCCCACGAAGACGGTAGAGAACAAGACCAGGGCTCTACTCAAGGACGCGGATCTACAAGAGGGGGACGCCAAGAAATTGTCACCTCAAGGACCTGTACCACCAAGACTCTATGGACTCCCTACGGTCCACAAAGAAGGGGTACCTATGCGCCCGATTGTCAGGAACATTAGGGCACCTATTTACTTCCTGGCAAAATATCTGGCAGAATTACTTAGCCCCTATGTAGGTAAATGCCCTCACCATATCCGTAATTCCGTGAATTTCGTCAAACGTCTCGACAACTTCAAACTGAAGGACACTGATATCCTCGTGAGCTTCGACGTGGTTTCACTACTCACTAGGGTGACTCTACGAGAGTCAGTCGAGCTTATTGGGCAGAAATTTGACGAGAAGACCACCGAACTCTTTAGGCATGTCTTGACCTCAACGTATTTTCTGTTTAATGGGGAATACTATGAGCAAACGGATGGAGTCGCAATAGGCAGCCCACTCTCGCCGGTGGTCGCGAATTTGTACATGGAGTACTTCGAGGAGGAAGCCTTGGCGTCGTCCAATTGGAAACCTACTTGTTTCGCCGTTATGTCGATGACACGTTCGTCATCTGGCACCATAATAGGGACAAGCTCCTGGATTTCCTTACACACCTAAACTCCATAAATCCAAACATCAAATTCACTATGGAGACCGAAGCAGAAGGACCATTCCTGGTCCCGCGCCCGGCCATCCTCATTTAGGTTTTCCGTGATTTCCCTAAATCGCTCCAGGCAAATGCTGGGATGGTTCCTTTGAAAGGGCACGGCCGACTTCCTTCCCCATCCTTCCCTAATCCGATGAGACCGATGACTTCGCTGTCTGGTCTCCTTCCCCAAAACAACCCAACCATTCCTGGACGTCATGGTCAAGCTGATGGTACCCTGAGCCACGGCGTGTATAGGAAGAAAACGCACACTGCATGCAGACAGCTGCCACCACCCTTCTCAGAGGACTGGAGAACTAAAAACACTAGTACACAGGGTGCGCAGCATCTCAGACGCAGAGAATCTGCCCCAGGAATTGGAACACCTCAAAACCGTGTTCCGAAAAAACGGGTACTCGGAATGGCAGATTAGACGCGCTCTCCGTCCCACCACCACAGCACAACCTGTGGATACGGATGAAGTCAAGGAAGAAGAGGTAGCCACTGCCTTTATTCCGTACAATGGCGCACTATCGGGGAAAATCGGCCGTATATTAAAGAAACACCGAGTTAAAACCGTCTTTTGCCTGCCCAATAAAACACGGGCATTACTGGGAAGTGTGAAAGATGACCTCGGTTTGAGGAAGGCCGGCATATACCAAATTTCCTGTGAGTGTGGGAAGATTTATATCGGACAAACAGTACGCACCATCGAAGATCGTTACCGAGAACATCAAAGGCACACTCGACTGAAATATCCAAATAAGTCGGCGGTAGCAGAGCACTGTTTGTCCGAGAAACACGAGATGGATTATGAGCGTACCAAGATCCTGGCTCAGACCTCTAAATATTGGGACAGCGTTATAAGGGAGGCTATCGAAATTCGCACCAGGGAAGATCTTATCAACCGAGATTGCGGCTACAATCTCAGCAAGGGTTGGGACCCAGCATTGAATGTAATTAAGAAGACTCTCAGCAAGAAGTACGAACTGGCGATCAGGGCGGACGTAGCATGCACATCGACGCTACGACAGATTCCGACGCCCACGTCTTCGCGACCGCCGGCGCGGACGGTGGAGAGAGCGGCCCGCGGGGGAAGGGGATTTAAGTCGGCTGCCCGCCCTCTGAAGCTCAGTTCGTCAACGCACCTGACGATGGCGACATGTCTGATCGCCGAAATATTGTACCCGTTGGACACTATGAACCGGCAGTATACCCGTGGATTGTTCGAGCAACAAATACGCCGGGAGAAACTGAAGAATCACAAAGTCAAATTTGCTTTAGTTACTGAAACAGTTTTAGCTCGATTGCATTTACCCATTGACAGCTAGAATTTTTAGAATGGAGCCGACAGTGGAACATGACCTCTGAATAGCCTCTTTACGATTCCTTGTAATCATTGGTATTTAAAATACAGCCTTGAAATTTGGTATAGCTGTATTGTTACACGAATTTAAGTGGGTGCTGTAATTAGAATAATCTGTTACAAATACAAATGATACTTAATCTAATACGAATGAGGACATTTTTATTCCAAATTTGGTTTTAGTAAATAACTTGAAAACTAATAGAGGTAGCTTATTGGTGACACATATTTGATGTTTACATCAAACTGAGGCAACATACGAATTTTCATCTCTCTGAGTCTAATATTTAGCGCCTTCAATTTTTCGTAAACATTCTGATTTTGACGAACATATTGCTGTGATGAAGTTGAGACTTGTAACTTTTAATTGTACATACATCCACATATTCTGAAAAGCCTTTAGCTTTATAGTTTTCTTATTCAGTTCCACTTATTTTCTGCTTAAGAGTGTATATTTTGCCTAACATATTCATTTTACCTTTCTGAGATCTTACAACGTTAACATTAATATACCGACGCAAACACTAACGAAGTTTGGAAAAGTTATTTTAACTTTTAATATCACTCTTTGATTACGGATCAATCCTTTGCTTGTTAAGAGCAGGCGCGTTATGATGACGTGGTACTATTAGTTGTGAACTGGGATAAGCCCCAGCACACTCGCTCACCTCTGCACCACTTAACAATGATACAGCGCTTGTTTCGCATCAGTGGTTTGAGACGGTATGTGGCGTCATTGCAGTGATTACAAAATCGAGTCAAATTTAGAAAGAACTTGCAGTGTAAACCCACTTACGATGGTGACGTTTCACTCTCTCTAGCCTGGGAGCTTGTCCCGATAAGTTGAGAAGGATGTCACAAACCCATTGTATCTTTTCCTGAGGCAAGCTGACCCAAATCCATTGTAACTGGTCCTTGATATCCCAGAACAGAATTGACGTCTGATCTTGTCCTACACTTATTCTGTCAGGATAGATCTGGGGATGTTTTTGGCCAGGGGAAACTTCAACATCATGCAGGCAGTTCATAGAGATACATGTCATGTGTGAAGGAGCAGAGGCGTGTTGAAAATGGCACCATGATACTATCGCATCAGAGGCAACACATGAGGATATGGGATGTCTGGGCCACTGTTATTTGCCAAAATATGCGTGGCAGTTGCCATAAGAAAAACTGTCGCCTAACTTTACTCTTGAAAGACATATACGTGAATTAAATGTTTATGTGGATTTATTTTCATTTCTTGACGTAAAAGTTTGTACAAAAAGATGTTGTAAGAGTAACATATGAGATTTAACAGTTATAATATGAAGCCTCATCAATCCTGAATACGACATCATGAAATGCAGACCTATCAGTTTCTAGGGAAATGATGTTGGCTAATTATCTGCGTGTGAGAATGATTTTAACTTCTAAACAGAGTGAGATATTATTAATCATAATGAGGAAATGTGGTTATTCTTGGGCAAACACAGTTTTTCTTGTTTCAGTACCCAAACATGTTTTGGAAAAGTTTCTCCATCTTCAGTGGGTTCATTTATTTTTCATTACATAAAATATAAAGAATTTATGCATTATAATATGTAACAATTATCAAGGTTATAGTTTATACAGTAGTAAATATACCGATGAAAATATTCTCTTAAATTTGGAATGAAATATGTTCTCTTTTATGTTCGTTAAAAGCCACGGCTAATTTTTCTCAGGGCGCTATCGCCAGAAATATCATACGTATTCCAACATGGAGACATCCGTCTTACTCACGATGGATAAAAAAAAATCTTTCTTTAATGTTACGCGATAAGCAAATTAAGCACAATACTCAGTTAATTATTTATTTTTCTCTGTTAAATTTTATTTTTCTCTGTTAAATTACAGACTGTGACCTATATGCGACCTTCAGCTAGGACGTCAGAACCAAGACGACGAAAGAGAAGCAGAGCACAAAGAAACAAAAGTTCTTTCCTCATATACTACGAGACAAAAATCATGCTTATTACAATCCTAGAAGCGCATATAGCGCTTTCATTGTCGCTGAATATCGATTACTAGATTTTATATTCCTTTTTTTCAAGAAGTAATGCTATAATGGACATGAATTTTGACGTGATTTGTACGGCGACCAGCATCATCTCTTATATTTTAAAACATCTGATTCAGTACAAATGAAATGTCAGAAACACGGAAAGTAAAATTCCGAAAATTTTCCTCTAGTTATATCTGAAATAAACGTATCTTGTTGGTAGACTAAGAGCAAAACCATTTAGAGGAACTAACACCGCAAGAGTTTTAATTTGAGCGTTGAAACTTTCTAGTTAACAATGTAATTCCTTAAAAACTAATTATTATTATCATTTAATTATTATTATTTAATTATTTATTTGGCACGCCAAGTATGATTATCATGATTTAGCTTACATCTCGCCACTTATTTTGACTAATCTGTCTCCTGACTCGTTTGATTCAGCCAGCTACGAATTCCTCTCCTGTATAAACCATTTCATCTCAGAGCAGTATTTGCAACCTACTTCCTCAATTATTTGCTGGAAGTATTCCAATCTCTGTCTTCCTCTACAGTTTTTACACTCTACAGCTCCCTCTAGTACTATGGAAGTTATTCCCTGATATCTTAACAGATAACCTGTCATCCTGTCCCTCCTTCTTGTCGGTGTTTCCACATATTCCTCTCAGCGCCGATTCTACGGGAAACCTCCTTATTCCTTACCTTATCAGTCTACCCAACTTTTAACATCCTTCTGTAGCACCATATCTCAAGTGCGTCGATTCTCTTTTGTTCCGGTTTTCCCACAGTCCATGTTTCACTATCATACAATGCTGTTCTCCAAATGCACATTCTGATAAATTTCTTCCTCAAACTGAGGCCTCCGTCTGGTACTAGTAGACTTCTCTTGGTCAGGAATGCCGTTTTTACAGGTACTAATCTGCTTTTTATGTCCTCCTTGTCCAGTCCGCCATTAATCATGTTGCTGACTACGTAGCAGAATTCCTTAACTTCATCTACTTCGTGACCATAAATCCTGATGTTAAGTTTCTCATTCTTCAACGTCTCATTACTTCCGTCTTTCTTCGATTTATTCTCACTTTATATTCTGTACTCATTACACTGTTCATTACATTCAGCAGATCCTGTAATTCATCTTCACGTTCACTCAGGATAACAATGTCATCAGTTAATCTTACCATTGATATCCTTTCATCTTGAATTTTTATCCCAGTTTTGAACCTTCCTTTTATTTCCCGCCGGCCGCGGTGGTCGTGCGGTTCTAGGCGCTCCAGTCCGGAGCCGCGCTGCTGCTACGGTCGCAGGTTCGAATCCTGCCTCGGGCAAGGATGTGTGTGATGTCCTTAGGTTAGTTAGGTTTAATTAGTTCTAGTTCTAGGGGACTGATGACCACAGCAGTTGAGTCCCATAGTGCTCAGAGCCATTTGAACCATTTTTTTATTTCCCTCTTTGCTTCTTCGATGTGTATATGGAACAGTAGGGGCGAAAGACTACAACCGTGTCTTACACCCTTTTTAATCAGCACACGTCTCTTCTTGGTCTTGAAGAGTTATTGTTCCCTCCTCGTTCTTTTACATACTGTATATTACCCAGGTTTCCCTTTAGTTTGCCCCTATTTTCCTCAGAATTTTGAACGTCTTGCACCATTTAACATTGTCTAATTTTACCAGCTCAACAGATCCTATCAATGTGACTTATTATACAGTTCCATAAATATCACAGCTACAATAAAAATTTAGACACAGCGTGCACTGTTACCTAACAGGCGAGTTTCCTCTTACCTAAGAATTTAAGACACTGCATTCAGAAGGAGTGGAATCCTAATCACTGTCCGGCTATACAGCTTTTTGTTTCCCAGTTGTGGCAATTGTTAACGAGGCAGCATCCCATTTCTTGATCTATCATTATACAAGTCAGCTACTGTTTTTAATAGTCCGTTTACAGTGACCATATGAATTCACTTTACTAGCCAACGCACGGGTCTACTTACCTGGATTATTGTTTAATGTAGAGGCAGCTAGGAAGACAACCGTAGTCCCTAATGTGGAGAATTTCTATGTCTAGTCGTAGGAAAAATATGTTTCAGAGAGGGCGACGTAAATAGCTTGGCCGGTGGAACAGGCCACTGACAGCGGGCAGCCGATGGCTCGACGAGAAAATGAGGCAGCAGCCAAAGAGAAGATGACTTCGCTGGCTTTAGACTGAGTTTATTTAAAATATTGTAAAATAAATGAGTCCTCTGCTGTACTTCGTCTTGCAAACATATACGCGTCAGGCTCGAACTGATTTCTAACGGACAGAGTCGCAACTCGTGAGCCGGCCTTTGTGGCCGAGCGGTTCTAGGCGCTTCAGTCTGGAACCGCGCGATCACTACCGTCGCAAGTTCGAATCCTGCCTCGGGCATGGAAGTGGGTGATGTCCTTAGGTTAGTTAGGTTTATGTAGTTCTAAGTTCTAGGGGATTGGTGACCTCAGATGTTAAGTCCCATAGTGCTCAGAGCCATTTGAACCATTTTTGAGCAACTCGTAAACCAATGAAAGTTAGGGAATAGTAGCTGTGCACTGTTGTGACCGATTTTGACTGTGATTCGTATGCTGAATTTAGGAAACTATGGAGATGAACAGATGTAACGAGTTCTTATCTGTCTGAAAGTAGAACTGGCCTGAGACACTTTTAATAGGAAGTTGGAAGACTTTTTTTGTGAAAGTGACAAGGTCGATATTCCCTAGATGTCTGTAATTCGGTGGGTTTGATGATTTTTTGATAGTAGAAGCTGTAGGCGTTATCATCCTTCAACGATGAGCACGCTGTGGGATTTTAATTCATTGAGGGCTCGGTTTGCTGTTATGAAGTGGCAATTATACGGGGGATGTTTCCAGGCCCCTCTATTTTGTGGCATCTACCTAGGCCGAAAACTGGTACCTGGTGCGACTAGGTTCCGGTGGGACAATTGGTCGATCAGACATTTGCCACCCAAGCATAGTAAGCGCCATTAGTATAGAACGACCACCACACTTCTGCTTCGAAGTTGATGGCTCGCTGTGCTGTCCTTCCCTACTTTTAATCTTCAACTTTTAATTACTTTTCAGCGAAAAAGCATCATCACGGAACTACTGTTGTGGCCTTCAGCCCAAAGACAGCACTGATGCACCCCTCCACCCCAGTCTGTCCTTCGCTAGTCTCTACGCCACTGCATAATTACCGCGAATTGTATCAGTTTAAATTTGCTTAGCGTATTCGAGTCTTCGATTCCATGTATAATTTTTTAACACCTCCCCTCTCCCGTCCCTTTCGCTTCTCCCCTCTCCCCCCCAGCACGCACAACACGAATTATTCCAGTGCGAAACTGACGAATCCTTGAATCTTCAGGATGGGTCCTATCAACTGATCTATTCGTCACATAATGCGATAAATTTCTTTTTTCCCAGTTCTGTTCACTTTCCCCTCCTCATTGGTTATTTAACCTACCCACCTAACACTTAGTAGTCATCTGTTGCACAAAATTTCAAAACCTTCTAATCTCTTATTATCTGAACAGCTTAACCTCTACGTTTCACCTCCGTAGAAGGCTACCCTCCAGATACAGACTTCCTAACATTTACATTTATAGTTAGTTTGCAAATTTTTCTTTTTCGGGAATGCTTTACTTGCAGTTCGATAAATACAGTTCGGTGTACTGCTGAAGCAAAAGTCAGCACTGTGAGATTTCATTTACTGATGCCGAATGAGTCAGCCAGCGTGGAGACTCGAGAATCGAGAACTGCGCCTGTCCAGCGAACTATGCAGAGGCGGCTGGTGCAGTCAGCACTTACAGTAAACCGAGTCGCAGCATCATTTATTTTCTCCTCCGCGGTTGTCAGCTGTTGAGCAATGCGTTAGCGCCCGGCACATCTAGAAACTGTAATTCGCACAAGGTTTTGGAAGGCCAAGCAGACTGCCTTCCACACCGCTGGCAACGGGTTCTACACAACGCTGGTGACTACTACGAAGGACAGTAACAGGTGCAAACACGTAACTCTTTTCTTTTGTATCGGTTGTGAATAGATAGTTGCCACTATTTAAGTTCTAGCTCTCGTATTTTTAACTCTTTTGTCATTCTCAGTGAGAGAGACGGAAATATCAATTTTTTATTTTATTTTTTATTTTGCAAGTAGTAGCCCTATGTTCCTAACTGACCTTTGAAACGAATACAGTTTATGGTCAGTAGTTCGAGACTGAAAGAGAATAAAATTCATTTGTATACCAGTTCCTAAATAAGCACAAGATTTCATTCGTGTTTTATTGATTTCATTTTATGGATTTTACAAAAATAAAATGCTGTAGCTCTCAAAGTGAGAAGAGGCATTTACCTTCTTTGGAGTAAGCTTCATGACACCTGAATGAGTAACATTAGTGTATGAGGTGAGATCCGCAGCTATATCTGTGATCGTGTTTACATATAGTTCGACATTATTCAGCACCTGGCCTGTTTAGCAATGCCAACAGGGAGTGGAAGTGGTTCTGAATGATGCATCGTAGTACATAAAGGTAAGCTTATCACATATAATAGTTGATCACCGAAACCAGAAGCAACTCCTTATTTCGGACAAACCAAGCTATCTATTTCTGACACGTACCAGTGCCATAATTCATTGTTTGCGTCGATAGATTTTCTTCCGACCAAACAGTTTCCCTCAATCACTTCAAAAGAGTTTGTGGTCGCTCACCGACTAGATGGCTACGCGTTCACTGTAAGACGTTTCGGTACAGCACCCAGGAGCAGCTGTCCCGCGCCAGAATCTGGGGCAGACAATCTTTGCTCGGGGTTCGTACGAAACGGTTCTGTACAGTTCAGTCGTACCATAGCAGCACGAACATTTCGCTGATGTAAAGAAATACGAATTTGGGTTTGTTCGTCGACTGGTAGAGCAACAATGAGTAATTTTTTTGTTTGTTCGCAAAGTTTGTGACTAATTACGCACTAAATCAGTGGACAAATCAGTATCATCATTCTTATTCGAAAGCATCCGTTGACCAGAGATCTTATTGCGTAAAACTTATAAAGGGTACTCTGGTCTGACATAGAGTGATACGTTAATTTGGCAAAGCAGCACAGCAATGGCAAACTCCAGTATGAAAGTGGAACATACGAATTCAGTAAACGAAGTAAAAGTGTACGTACTGTGACAGCAACATTTTTCAATCTTAATTACAGGAAGGTTAATAATCGTAAAGAGGCACATTTTCATTTAACGCAACACATTCAGATTCTCTGTTTTAATCATCACTCATCCATGTTCAATCGCTGCAAACAAAAATGCTGAAATATAGATAGAGCAAACAAATATGGCGGAAGGAAGGTTAGAATTTTTATTTTCTTTAGTGTTACATTAATTCACCATGAGGAGGCGGACGAGCAATGGGTGAAACCTCTCTTCAAGCAAGAATTTTTAATGTAAAAAATTTATAATTATAGGAACGCATGAGGTAAATTCTTTTTTTAATATACATTGGCGAAAATTTTAAGGACTATTACAACTATAAGAAGATTTTACACAAAAGTTAAAATCAGATGCGTATGTTGATGCTGTTATGATACATTGATGATGATGATGCACAAAAATTAACTTGTTGATGAGACTAAATGATGAGCACTACAATAGAACCTTGTGGAACGGCACGAAGCCATTAACGGTAATTGATGGGGGAGGAAGGGGGACAGAGAACTTGGAAGGATGGGGTGTGGTGGACGGTTGTTGATTAGAGCCGTAAGGAAGTTATATCTGAGATTGAATTTTCCTATTGGGTAATGGAAGTTGTTTAAAGTTGCGGTGTACAGCTCAGTCTGAGTAACGCAAAAATTTAATTGCAACTGGGTTATTCATAAATTACTTCGGAAATATTTTGATTTCTCGATATGTCTCCTCTTAAGCTGCAATGTGATGTGTTGTCCAGTGGGCTTTGTGACGAGTTAATACCGTCTGCCGGACCGGGACTGGAAGCTGTGAACCGGAAGGTTGAAGCTTGGAGGTGGTGTTTGAGCTGGATGACTGACTCATCTGGCCTCTTAATATAAGCAGAGATGGCCTTGCTATGTAGGTGCTGCAAACAGCTGAAAGCAGGGAGAAGCTCAAGCAATACGGATGAAGGCATCCTCTTGGAAAAAACGTTACGTGGCGACATAGCCCCCCATGTCGCTTATTTGGATCTCTGGATGGGTAGTACTAAGGAGGATGTTGTCGTCAGGAAAAAACAAAGCTTTGAACTGACTAAGGGAAGCAATCAGTTGATAGGACATATCCTGAGCCGTTATGGGATGGGCAGTTTGGCGAGGAGGGAATGTGGTGGGTAGAAACTGCGGAAGACCAAGACTGGAATGCAGTGAGGTGGTTGAGTAGATGTTGGTTGCAGAAGTTATCCAGGGAGATAAAGAGAGTTGTACAGTATAGAGTAACGTGATAGCGCCGAGAGCTGCCCCGACCAGTCTGCGGACTGAAAACCGCAGAAACACTAGGTCCCTGAAATTGTTAGTCCGTCCTTTAGTCAACGTTGAATCTTTGCTCATTTTGTCCCGCCTTATCCATATGACGTTTTTATCGGCCTAATTACCACGGACGACTGCTGGATGTATCAGTAAGATCCGAGACAAAAGAGCAAAGCGAATAGTGGAAACATGTTGATTTCCCAAAGCCAGAAAAGGTGAAGACCCATCTGCAAAAGTGATGCTGAGTTTTTTTTTTTTTTTTTTTTTTGGATTGCCATGTTGCGGTATCAATAGATTACTCAAAACATCAGAAGAGCGTATTACCGAAATCCCAGCTCAGTGTGCACAGGACACAGTCACAGATGCTGTTTTACCACCATCCCCCCCCCCCCCAAAAAATCCCGCACGCCACACTTTCCCCCATCTGTGTTCCTGAAAAAAATCCTGCAAGAAGAGGATCAACGACGACTGAAGATAAGACAGAAGTGCAACCCTCCCGAAAATTGCTGCAGATTCCAATGTTGGGGCATCAAAAGTGCCAGCATGCGAACCATTCAACGAAACATCATCGATATGGGCTTTCGAAGCCGAACGCCCACTCGTGTATCCTTGATGACTGCACGACAAAAGGCTTTAAACCTCGCCTGGGCCCGTCAACATTAACAGTGGGCTGTTGATGACTGGAAACATGTTGCCTGGTCGGACGAATCTCGTTTCAGATTGTATCGAGCGGATGGACGTGTACAGTTACGGAGACAACCTCATGAATCCATGGACCCTGTATGTCAAGCATGGGACTGTTGAAGATGGGGGAGGCTCTATAACGGTGTGGTGCGTGTACAGTTGGAGTGATACGGGACCCCTGATATGTCTAGATATGACTGTGGCAGGTGACACGTAAGTAAGCGTCCTCTCTGATCACCAGCATCCATTCATGGCCATTGTGCATTCCAACGGACTTGAGAAATTCTAGCAGGACAATGCGACACCCAGCACGTCCAAAATTGCTACAGAGCGGATTCAAGAACACTCTTCTGAGTTTAACGGGGGTAGGACGTCGAACGGGCTGAATTGGAGCAGGAGAGGCACCAGAGGACATTTTAATTTCCACTATCTATACTTTTACAAGTAAATTCATAAAACTTTGTCAGCATGACCAGGAAGGATTCAGGATTCACACTCGTAGCAGCGGAAGTTCAAAAACATAACAAAACAATTTTTTACATGTGAAATTTCATCATTTTTTCACTTACTATTGGCTGCATTTGTTGCTATAGGTATACTTTTCTTCATAAGTAAGAGAGACTGTTCGATGAACTTTGCACAGCATACAAACCATACTTACAGGTGTCTGAAACTATAGAATCTATTTAATTTACGAAAAAATGAATGAGCTGTTACGTTTTAAACTTTATGTTTAAAAAAAATCAAATTTTGTAGTTAATTATCTCAATTTTTACCACAGTTTTTAACAGATTTGGAAAATTCTAGAGTTTCATACACCTGCATGTATGGTTTGTATGCTATGCAAAATTCATCAAACAATCTCTCTTACTTGTGAAGAAAAATGTACTTATAGTAACAAATGCAGCTAACAGAAAGTGAAAAAATGATGAAATTTCGTATCTAAAAGGAAATTTATTTTGTTATGTTTTTGCACTCCCACTGCTATGAGTGTGAATCCTGAATCCTTCCTGGTCATGCTGACAAAGTTTTATGAATTTCTTTGTAAAAGTATAGACAATAGAAAATAAAATTTCGTGTGGTGCTTCTCCTGCTCCAAGTCGGCCCGTTTGACGTCCTACCCCCCTTAAACACTTCCCCTGGCCACCAAGCTTCCCACACACGAACATTATTGAGCATATCTGAGATGCCTTGCAACGAGCTGTTCAGAAAAGATCTCCACCCGATCGTACTCTTACGGATTTATGCACAGCCCTGCAGGATTCATGGTGTCAGTTCCCTCCAGCACTACTTCAGGCATTAGTCGAGTCCGTGGCACGTCGTGTTGCAGCACTTCTGTGTGCTCGCGGGAGCCCTACACGATATTAGGCAGGTGTATCAGTTTCTTTGGCTCTTCAGTGTATAAGCGCTATTTAATCCCCACATTTTCCTCCATTGCCAAAGTCACGATTCCTTGATATCTCAGGATCCGTCTACTCACCGATCCCTTATTTTAGTGAAGCTGTGCCACGTTGGAATTCCTGCATTCAATTGGTTCCATATCTGGCAATAGAATCGTATTTCTTGTCGCAATACTGTTAATAAAATAGTCGAGACAAAGAACAAAGTACTGAGGCTCAAATAATAATAACGAGGCGGCCGCTAGCCGAGCAGCTTACGCTACGTAACATGTTATTTTTGGAGCGTTGGCACAGATGCTATCCTCAAACGTGCAGCACGCAGTCTCCGACGTGTTAAGGAGGGCACTGCCACGGTGACTTCGGCTACTGATGCACGAGCCACCTCAGTACTGCGTAGGCCGCCGCCGCGCGCCGCATGATGGGCGTGTTGTGCCTGGGGCCGTGTAGCTGAGGTGGGTAGCTAGCCAGCTCGACGGCCGCAAGCCGTGTAGGGTTCTGAGGCGGCGGGGATAGGGTGACGGCTGGCGACGCTGCCAGAGGGACTCCCTGCTGCTGGCCGGGGCCGCAGGATCGCATCACGTCGCAGATACTGTGTCTGGCACGGGGTAGGGGAGCGGCAAAGTCGGCCAGCAGCAGCCTTTGACTGCGGGAGGCGCTTCCAAGGCCAGCCGCCCAACACAGTCACCTATACAGTACCGCACAGTAGTACACAGTGAACCCAAGGTTACATTTTCGGTGCTTTTGTAGAAATTATTTGTTACAGGACAAAATGCTTGTATATATTTAAAAGAACAATTCATTGCTAACATTTAGATATAAAGAAAAGTAATTTGGTAAGAAATCAGTTTTTAAAAAAAAGAGATGCTGCGATTGTTTTACGGTGTATCGCGAGTATAGTACACAATAGATCAGTTATGATATTTTACGTTATTAATATCTAAATAAATAGACCAAAAAATCGCAACACCGAGAAGGAGTTGTGCGACATAAACGGAAGTTGGTAAGTGTGTTTCTGCATCTGTAAGATGATACCTTTTCAAATTTCACGCTAGTCGCATAAGAGAGGAGCTAGTAGCTCCACTACGAGGATGCAACTCAGGTTTCTTTTAAATACATTCTGTAATTGTTGTGTTGTCTGCATGAGTTACTTTTGAGAGTGGAGAGTGGATGTCGTAAAAAAAAAAAAAAAAAAAAAAAAAAAAAAAAAAAAAAAAAAAAAAAATGTCATGTGGCTAGGGCCTCCCGTCGGGTATACGGGTCGCCTGGTGCAAGTCTTTTGAGTTGACGCCACTTCGGCGACTTTCGCTTCGTTGGGGATGAGATGATGATGATGATGATGACGATGATGATGAGGACAACACAACACCCAGTCCCTGAGCGGAGAAAAATCTCCGACCCAGCTGGGAATCGAAACCAGGCCCTTTGCACGGCATTCCGTCGAGCTGACCACTCACCTATCAGGGCGGACAATGGATGTGGTGAGTTGATATTAATCAAGAATTACTATAAAGCAACAAAGATGCCATTATCAACACCTCATTGAGTTTGAACGAGCTCATGTAATAGGGCTGCGAGAAGCTGGACTTTCCTTCACATTATCGCAGAAAGACTTGACAGGAATGTAGACACTGTGCAGGACTGATGGCAGCGATGATCACGAGAATGTACGGCCTCAAGAAGAGCGGGCTCCGGAACGCTACGTGGCACTACCGAGAGGGAAGACCATCGTCAGTGGCCATGCGGTTCTAGGCGCTTCAGTCTGGAACCACGCGACCGCTACGGTCGCAGGTTCGAATCCTGCCTCGGGCATGGATATGTGTGATGTCCTTAGGTTAGTTAGGTTTAATTAGTTCTAAGTTCTAGGCGACTGATGACCTCAGATGTTAAGTCCCTTAGTGCTCAGAGCCATTTTTGAAGACGATCGTGTTCGGCGTATGACTGTGGCGCACCGTACTGCATCTGCAGCAGCAATTTGAGCAGCAGTTGACACCACAGTGACACAGCGAACTGTAACCAGTCGGTTACTTCAAGAACAGCTCCAAATGAGACGCCCTGTAGAGTGCATTCCACTGACCCCAAAACAACCGCTAATTGCGACTTCAGTGGCGTCAAGCGAGAGCTCACCGTATGGCAGGGAGGAGGTCTGTTGTGTTTTCTGATGAAATCTCGTCCTGCCTCGGTGACAGATATGCTAGTGTGTTGGTTAGAAGTAGACCAATTGAGTATTTGCAACCAATCTGTCTGCGTGCTAGATACATTGGACGGTCTGTGGTGCTATTTCGTACGACAGCAGGAGCACTTTCGTGGTTATCCCACGCACCCTGGTTATAAAACTGTACATCGATCTGTTGATTCGAGCTGTCTTGATGCCACTCATGAACAGCATTCCAGGAGCTGTTTTCCAACAGGACAACGATCGCTTACATACCGGTGTTGTAACCCAACATACTCTAAAGAGTGTCGACATGTTGCCTTGACATGCTTGATCAGCAGATCTGTCTCCTATTCTGGACATTTGGGACACCATGGGACGACAACTCCAGTCTCATTCACAAACCGCATTAACCGTCCTAGCATTGACCGGTCAAGTGCAATAGGCATGTAGTTCTATCCCAAAAACTGACATCCGGCACATGTACAACAGCAGTGCATGCATGTTGGCGTGTATATGCATTCAACATTGTGGTGGTCACACAGGTTATTAATGTACCAGAATCTCACATTTGCAATGGATTTTCTCACTCTTACATTAACCTGTGATCTTGCAATGTTAATCACTTACATATAGTACTTAGATAAATATATTTCTGAAATTTCATTACCCTACATTAAATATTTTTTGGTGTTGCGATTTTTTCCGTCATTGTAGCTTGGATCACACATAAAATGTTAATGTGCATGATAAATACAATTACGAACACTGAAGATACAGTAAGTTTTGCTCAATGAACATCAAGACTGCTTAAAGTGGTTTGACATGCAGTATAAATTCATAATTTCTTAGTAGCCATAGGCAACGCTGAATGTAGCATCATCGCAATGCCCTTACGTGATACACGAAACAAGTGCAAAAACTACCCCTTTTTCCGAAGGTATAGACCATATTCATCAACACCATTTCTATTGGCTTCAAAACCTTGGATACAAAACGTACGTCATACAGATTTTTTTCCAGAATATAGTCTTCAGTCAAAACATCCCAGGTAGAGTTAAAAGTATCTAGCGATGAACTCCACTCTGCTCCATTGGATGACACACTTTTATCGCATTGTTGATCACTTTTTCTCGGAGTTCTTTCAATCTGACGTTGCTTAGTTTTCAGCTTCTTGTCTCTCTTCACACTTCTTTTCTGTTTTTCCTCTAACTTTACTCTTTTCCTTAAAGTTTTTTCTTGCATAGCCGCTTTCTCAGGCGTTGAAGTCAATATGACGCTTTTCACTTTTGACTATCCAGTTGTGTTTCTAGGAGGACCTTTCGGGAAACCATAAAAGTCCTTTGTAATATATACAATTTGCTGGTACTAATGTTATCAGTGTATATGCTGCAACTGACTGCCTCAACATTTGGCAAATCATCTCTCAAAGTATTTGGAGGGGTCACACATTTATATGACTCAAATGGTTGTACGGTATTGGGCACACTATCAGGAACTAGAGAGCGGTCTGAAACCGCAGGCATAAGGAAATCCAACTCATCGAAAATGTTGACATTAACTTGATAAATTCCTCATTTTCTGACGTATAGTTTGCATTCGTTGGTGTCACTCTCTTAAGAAAAGTTTCATCAGCGCTTTCTACATCTTGATAAATTGTCATAGGCCTGAATTTCTAAGTATCCATGAGTCTACACTTCTTCACGATATATTGTATACAAGTGTTTCACCGTGTACTAACTACACCATAAATTTAAAAAAAATTAAGATTTATAACCTACATATTTTCCACATTTATAGCTGTTCAATATATAGGGTGATCCAGCTATCCCTACCTGTGGGTTTTGTGCAACTCACAACACCCGCAAAGACCACATGCGACATGCTCATGCTCACCACACGCCAACTATTAGTCCTACAGAAGAAATGAACAGCACATTTTTGTAGGAAATTTAATGTGGTTACATTTTGTACTGGAATACGTTTTCGCTGGGAAACGGCTAAGTTATTCACTAAGAACTCGTTTTAAAGTCACTTTTGTATATTTTCTTTGAATAATTCGATAGCTACAGCCTGTAGCGAAAGTGTATCCGAGTACAAAATTTAAATATATTAAAATTCCTACAGAAAGCTCAAGTTTATTTTTGCTATAGGACCGATATTTTGCACATAGCGAGTGGGAGAATACGAAAATCTTGTTCGTAATATTTGAAGGCGTTGCGAGTTGCATAAAACTCATACGCAGGGGCAGCTGAATCACCCTCTATAGTCAAAAGTATGTATTTGATCACAAAATACTAAATTCCTGTTAGATGTATGTATTATAAAAATATTAAATTTGTAAATATACCTTAATTTTAATTATTGACTATCAAAATCATTAATGACAGATGAAGAGGAAAATGGAACACCAAATTTCCCACCATTACAATCAAAGATGCTTTTGATAGAGGTCAACATGATATCAAGAGGTCAACATGATATCAACATGTAGTAAAGATATTATTAGAAACAGCTGAGATGGTATGTTTCACTGTGTCGTACTCTCGCCTACTATCAAGAAGTGCAGTTACTGCAGAGCATGGCAAGTACTACTATCTTCAAGAGGACACAATTGCAGATTATTTCCTGGAATCATTATAAGAAAACACAGACATCAACGACATACCGCAATGAAGATGAACTGCTGGTCAATCAATTTTCAACATATGAATTTGGCATGCACTAACGCCAAACTGTTATCAAGTGTTCTATGTGCTTGGATATGCAAGTGATTACCATTTTAGCGTAGCCCCACAAAGTTGATAGGAGCAACGCCACCTACATTCTGTACACAATGAAAGATTACACAGTGCCACTCTTATTCATAAATCGCATTAGAATTCTGGTTGCTTGTGAGAGCACAGTGTTAGGCTTCGTTTAAGAATGTGAAACGTGTACGAGCACGTGTACGAATTGCACGATGGCAGGATCATGGCCTGCCGGGACTTAAGTTTATTGTTTCGTAACACTGCTGCTCGCGTTGGCCGCCATCCCTAGACCTAGATTTAATCAATGTGTTTAGAAAGTCCGTAGTGAATGTACACAATATTTTAGCGGTCCTGTGCGACTAGCGCCCGATAGGATAGATATATCGTTTGCTCCAGCCATACAGGAGCGTACAGTCACGTCATTTGCCTTGAGTGAGGAAATAGACTCGTCTGCAGACAGGCTACAGCTAGTTGGGCAGTTCGGCGACCTCTGCAGTAGCACGGTCTATTAACACGGTGGTCACCGTCGCGTCTTCCGTCTATGCGGCAGCACAGCAGAGACAGACGCTCCGACGGTAGTGCGCCAACGATAGCACTTATTGCAGGGGCAACAGAACATCGTTATTTCTAAAATTTCGCATTTCTGCGTACAGTACCACGATGGACGAACCCATGTGTGTACTCTCGAAGGAGAACAAACATCACCAGAGTGCTTTCGTCATCGTCACACAAACCCAGCACCTGCCCTGGTGGTATGGTGTGCCAGTGGGTACACACCATAGCCTCTGGTTTACGTAGTAGATAGTTTAGACAGCAGGGACTACCTTTACCGCGTGTTTAGGTCGGTGGTGGTGCCTCCTTCGTGGTTTCCGTACGTTATCTTTCAACAATATAGCTCAAAACCGCTTGTTTCCCGTGCTGCGTCGGTCTACCTCAATATAAGACTTTCAGCTATTACACAGGCAACCAAGTTATCCAGAAATCTCACCCACTGAGGAGATCTGGTCATTGGCTGCCGAGAGACTGGCCCCTGCTTTCTTGCCACCCACTGTGACAGATTAGCGCAGAGTTCAAGAGTTCAAGCAGCATGGAATGAGGTACCCACATCTGTCATCCAAGCTGAATTCAACTCAGTACCCAGCCAGATCACACCCGTTGTTGTAGCCAGAGGTGGGAGCTCTGTGTACTAAACTTCACGCCCTGTAAACCTTGAAATCACCTCAGACTTAACGTGTTCTTTCTGCATAACAAATATGCACGATAGTATTTGCTATCCTTACAGGCGCTGCATTTTTAATGGCTCGAAGTAGCATAACTACCAAACTGGCTGTGATGGGTCCTGTTACGAACAAAAGGAAAGCAAAGTAACGGGCGAGGGGAATAGAGAAGGAGCTCAAGATAGGCTCTGGAATGGATTGAGATGGAAATCGACCGTGCGCTTCTGAGGAAATTTCCCTGCATCAGCGTTAAGCGAGCTAGGGGAATCGTATAAAGTCTAAACCGGGATGGCCGAATGGGCATTCATGAATTGCCCTCCCGAATTCCAGTCAGCTATCTTACCACTGCGCCATATCATTGGCTCCTTCCAGCACAGCCAGGAGGAGCCATCCTAGCAACAATAATAATTTCCGCATAGAATGTTCAGTTAGAATGAATAGGGTAAGGTGGGACTAAGTCAATCATTTCAACATTCTGGACCCCAGAGGGGTAGTAAATATTTTATTACGCATGTTAAACTGTAATGGTGAATAGATCATAGTTATAAGGTGTATTCCTTTCTCTTGTAAGCAGCAAAATTCAGATGATGAAAAAACAGAAAAATTAAAAATTTGTCGGGCTATTTGAATCGTAAATGGGAACTGTCATACATATATGTACAAAATGGAAGGTTACATTTTTTGACTGTTCCAATATTTATTACGTGCATTTCCCACATCGGAACTGATTACAACCAGCAGCCCGCACACAAAATTCGTGAAACCACACGTTGCACGTATCACGCATGATCAATTCTCCTTTCTTCATGGATCTAGGGGTCGTAACAACCGACGTTTTACTTCTGCGACTCAGCTTCAGGTGATGATGAAGATGAATCGTCTTTCGGATTTGAAGATTTCTTTTGAACATTAGTGCGTTTTTGCAACCCTTAGCCTTCTCCTTCGGGAGTTTACAAAATACGAGACAGCGGCGATCTGTTAAAGTCAGAGGGCAAGCTGAATTTTTCTCCCTCCTCGCACGCGTGGTACCGGTGGATTTCTTTGAGGTTAACAAAACAGACGACAATTATGATGATATTGCCGAACTCTGACTTTTCAAATTTTTTGGAGGATTAGAAGGAATTGCAGGGGTTGGGTTTACTTCTGATTCTGTGGTAACAGAGAGGGACATGTCAGTCGAGAATATGAACGAAGGAGGGAATTGGTGCGCTGGAATATTGTTGGGACTGAAGGGGAAAATTCCCGTGCACTCAAATCCTTTCGCAGCATTTTCTAAGTTATGTTATGTTATGTTAACAGAGGGCCTAGAAACGACGGAGAGGCTCCGTCCCCGCCACAGCCGCAGTGTTCCGCAACCCCACGACGACTACCGCAGTCCACTTCACACCTCCGCCGCCCCACACCGAACCCAGGGTTATTGTGCGGTTCGGCCCACGGTAGACCCCTCCCCCCCCCCCCCCCCCTCCCCAAGGGAACGTCTCACACCAGACGAGTGTAACCCCTATGTTTGCGTGGTAGAGTAATGGCGGTGTACGCGTACGTGGAGAACTTGTTTGCGCAGCAATCGCCGACATAGTATAGCTGAGGCGGAATAAGGGGAACCAGCTCGCATTCGCAGAGGCAGATGGAAAACCGCCTAAAAACCATCCGCAGACTGGCCGGCTCACCGGACCTCGACACAAATCCGTCGGACGGATTCGTGCCGGGGACCAGGCGCTCCTTCCCGTCCGGAAAGCCGTGCGTTAAGACCGCACGTCCAACCGGGCGGGCATTTTCTAAGTTACTCTGACATCTTCAGGCGACATGGAAAATTTTACCAAAAACAAATTTTGTAGTGAAGGCTGAGTGATTATTGTGTACAATTACGCTACATGAGTTCTTTAATAAACAAGAAGTAATACATATTACATTCCGATACAGAAAGCGCCAAAAAGACTGGTTAACGTAGTCCCATTCCCTTATTATTTTTTAAATGTATAATAGATGTCGCTAGTCGTTCTATTGAGCGACATAGTGGATGGTAGAGGAAAAGATTTATAAGTAGCATTCATGTATTTCAACAATATTGCATGGCGGATGGGTATAAGCACTACCGTCTCTCCTCTTCTATTTCCTTCGGGATTATTGCTGTCTGGATTAAATATATTTGGAAAAAGTTTCTTGACACTTGTGCACGACTTATCTAGGAACGGTAACGTAACCGCATCTAAGCTGCGTACATGGTCTGACCAGTAGATTATTTTATTATTCCTGTCAACATAGCCACATGATCCAGAAAGCCCAACCATGCCCTATTTTTATTTCTTTCTACACTGGCGATAGATTTCAGCACTTGCACCATTGTCAAATGAACGAGATTAGGACATCCTTATACTAATGTGCATGAAAAATAATATTCATAGCTTTGTGTTACCAATAAAATAAAATAAAAATGGCTATTTTTAAGGTCCGGTGACAATGACGTTATTAAAAGCGGAGCACAAGCTCGGGTTAAGTAAGGGTAGGGATGGAAATCTGTAGTGCCCCTTGAAAGGAGTAATGCCGGCGTTTACCTTGAGCCATTTTGGGAAATGACATGAAGCCTAAATCAGAATGGCCGACAAAAATAACCGTCTGCTTAGTAGCGTGTTGGTCCAGCTTCGGAACGCTGAGATTCTGCGTGGCATCGATTCTACAAGCCCTTCATAGGTCTCCGAAAGTGTCTGTCACCAAACGTATACAAACAGGTCACACAATTCCCATAAATTATATGAATGCAAGGTGTCTATTCTTTCGGACATGTCCGGAAAAACAGACACCAGACAAAACCGCAGCTGTTACACATTTATGTAAACTGATGGTGGAGAGGGGAAGAAAGGACAGGGAAGAGAGAGGACCACTGGTGTAAGCTGCCTCGGGAAATTACGCGGAATCAGCGTAAAATGTGCACGGGACCGGGATTCGAACCCGCGATTTCTTGCTTATCAGACAAGCGCGTTAACCACAGCGCTATCCGGAACGCAACGTGAGCGCAACCGCGCGGCCCAGTACCTCGGCACGCGTCACGGTCGATCCACACTCGCATCTATCGCCACCCGTCCGCACCCCCTGTCCATTTCCTCCATGTTTGCTGTTTGGGATTTCCACAGGAGGTCGGACGTATTGGTGCAGCCGCACTGAAGAAGGTGGTCCATTGCCCAGTTAGGCCAATGAGAAGGTAGCTCATAGATCACTGAGGATGAACGGTGCAGAACCTGGTTGCTGCAAGACTGTGCAGAGCACAATCTGGCGTGCGTTTTTTTGGGCCGTACTGGCTTTTGGAAAGCAGTGGTAGTTGTCAGAGTTTGGCCAACTACATTACACTGCGGTGGTATGAGGCAGGGTAGGTGAAGTCGGTATGATTCCATTGTTATTGTACGAAAGCACGGCGAGGCCCTGGAGAATCTGATTGTGCCAAAATTATTGTCAAGTGTTTTAATAGCGTGGCTGTGGGGGGTATAGACTGTAACATTTGACTGTGAAATTGTAAAAGTGTCGAGGCTGTTGTTCGATGACAGTGTACTAGCAATAAGTTATTATGTCTTAGTTACCTGCATTTTCCGTTCTTATGTCTTTGCTAATCTGCATTTTCATGTGACCAGTACAGCAGTTATAGTTCTATGTGCTGGTGAGGTCGGTAGGGGCGATGTGTTGGTAATAGTACATACATGATAATTATACTCAATTCGTTGCTAGTCCTAATTTATTTTTGTGCGCCCTTGTAAAGTTAGTAATGGGTGAAAATTGGTTGTGCTTTTGTGTGGTGCCCACTTCTAAACTTAATCACGGACAGACGAAAGTTAGTATTTCTTTTGGAACTCTCTCGTATTGTCGTTCTGGACCAAAGCAAGATTATTTTATTTATATAACGTTTGGGTGTACATAATTCTATTGTATACTATTGTTGATCATTGTGAGATAAGAGTTTTCTGCTGAGATAACGTACTTTTGGTCTCTCGAAATTATTTTTATTATTATAATTACTCTTGAAACAAACTGAGTACAAAGTCTTTATACTCGTATGCACTCTTGTGTTGTAATATATTTAATAAAGGAAATAGTAATTATAAGCCAACGCTTATAGAACCCCTAGCCGATGCCTTCACGTTTTTTCAACAGCCATTCGTCTTAGGTTCCCTGTACTTCCTAATTATTTCATTCCTCAGTGACTTATATTTATCTAATATTTCTCTATTCCTGAGTTTTCCAGAACTTTTGTACTTCCTCTTTTCACAGATCAATTGAAGTATTGCTTCTGTTACCCATGCTTTCTTCGCAGTTACCTTCTTTGTTCCTACGTTTTCCTTCCCAGCTTCTGTGATGATCCTTTTTAGAGATGTCCATTCCTCTTCAGCTATAGTGCCTACTGACCTACTTCTTATTGCTGCAACTATAGCCTTAGAGAATTTCAACCGTATCCCGTCATTCCTTAGTACTTCCGTATCCCACTTCTTTGCGTATTGATTCTTCCTGACTAATGCCTTAAACTCCAGCCTACTCTGCATCACTACTGTATTAGTTTCTGATCTATGTCTGTTCCTGTGTACGCCTTACAATCCAGTATCTGATTTCGGAATCTCTGTCTGACCATGACGTAGCCTAACTGAAATATTCCCGTATCTCCCGGCCCTTTCCAAGTATACCTCCTCCTCTTGTGATTCTTGAACAGTATTTGCTTTTACTAGCTGAAACTTGTTACAGAACTCAATTAGTCTTCCTCCTCTCTCATTCCTAGTCCCAAGCCCATATTCTCCTGTAACCTCTTCTTCTACTCCTTTGCCTACAATTGCATTCCAGTCTCCCATGATTATTAGATTTTCATCTCCCTTTACATACTGTAGTACCCTTTCAGTATCCTCATACACTTTCTCTATCTCTTCATCTTCAGCTTGCAACGTCGGCATGTATATCTGAACTAACGAATCCTACTCCCGTTATACCATTTTCTGCTGCCTACGATCATCTGACCAGAAACCCTTGTCTTCTTTCCACTTCACTTCACTGACCTCTGCTATATCTAGATTGGGCCTTTGCATTTCCTTTTTCAGATTTTCTAGTTTCCCTACCACGTTCAAGCTTCTGATATTCCACGCCCCGACTCGTAGAACGTTATCCTTTCGTTGATTATTCAATCTTGTTCTCATGGTAACCTCCCCCTTGGCAGTCCCCTCCCGGACAACCGAATGGGGGACTATTCTTGATCTTTTGCCAATGGAGAGATCATCATGACACTTCTTCAAATACAGGCCACATGTCCTGTGGATACACGTTACGTGTCTTTAATGCAGTAGTTTCCATTGCCTTCTGCATCCTCATGTCGTTGATCATTGCTGATTCTTCCGCCTTTAGGGGCAATTTCCCACCCCTAGGACAAGAGAGTGCCCTGAACCTCTGTCCTCTTCTCCGCCCTCTTCGACAAGGCCATTGGCAGAATGAGGGGGACTTCTAATGCCGGAGGTCTTCGGCCCCCAGTGCTGATTATTAATCAAAATATAAGCAGTGGCGGGATTCGAACCCGGGTCCGAAGACGTTTTGACTGCCACTCAAAGACGCTATCCCTTTTTTTTTTTTTTTTTTTTTGCTTGATCTCATTTTGTTCGTTGTTGTTCGTTCTGTTTGTTCGGGGCGGACGTCCCATGACGCTTGTTCAACTTTATCATTAACCCATTAACGCAGTTTTTGTGTTATTGCAGGGGGCAGCGAACCCTCTGACCGAACACGCTGAGCTACCGTGCCAAAATCCTAGACCACGGGCCCACTCAACTTATTTTCGCACAAAATAAAGCAGAAGTATTTATTGTTGCCTTAATGTTAAAGAAGAAACATAAGAGATGCTGCCGAATCTACAGCTCCCTTCCCAAGTGCTGTCCGGATTCATTTGATCAGGTAATGTATTCTGAAGTCATGAAGAGATTTAGTGCAAGCTATTTGGACTTTGTTGTTCGTTTCCAGTGATTCTCCTGCAGCAAGAAGCCGGTACTAGTGCTGCTCTAATTCTCTCGGCTGACAACGTCGTCTGGAAGGTGGCCACAAGGTCATCGTGTGGGGATTAGGCTGCTTCGGCTAGTGTAACCGCGTCCTGCTCGTATCTGATTACGCGGCTGCTAGGGGCGAGTGCGATATGGCGGTGCCCACTTTCTAATCGGCAGGTGTGCGCCTAAGCCTAGTCTCCAGTTGCGACGGGTTATTAGTGCATCCAGGTGAGGGATATCTACAGTACTTGATGAGGTGAAGACTATCTGGCCCTGAACGCGTTCTACGGCGCTTTAGCGAAATGTATGTCTCGTGTATGTCGTTATATCTTGTCATGAAGCCGGACAGTCTCGTCATTCTCTCTCTTTCCTAGCGTTTATCCCGTCGTACGGGCTCGCTGTTTTCATGATTTGCCAAAGTACGTATATTTTAGCTGTTCGCGGCCGGGTTCGCCTCTCGTAATCATCGTCGCCAGTTAACGTGAGGGAGGGATGTTCTGAGCGCCATGTTTATGCACTTTGCTCTATAATTTATCGTATCTTAACCACACAGTCTCGTCGCAAAGGCGAAGAATACACTGAGGTGATAAAAGTCATGGGATAGCGATACGCACATATACAGACGGCGGTAATGTCGCGTACACAAGGTATAAAACGGTTGTGTATTAACGGAGCTGTCATTGTACTCAGGTGATTCATGTGAAAAGGTTTCCGACGTTAATACGCCGCACTACTGGACTTAACAGACTTTGAATGCGTAGTGGTGGTTGGAAATAGACGCATTTGATATTCCATTTCGGACATCGTTGGGGACTCCAGTATTCCGAGATCGGCAGTGTCAAGAGCTAGCCGACAGTAGCAGATTTCAGGCATTACGCCTCACCACGGACAACGCAGTGGCTGACGTCTTTCACTTAACGACCGAGAGTACAGGGTCAAAATGGTACAAATGGCTCTGACCACTATGGGACTTAACATCTGAGGTAATCAGTCCCCTAGAACTTAGAACTACTTAAACCTAACTAACCTAAGGACATCACACACATCCATGCCCGAAGCAGGAATCGAACCTGCGACCGTAGCGATCACGCGGTTACAGATTGAAGCGCCTAGACCGCTCGGCTACAGCGACCGGCAGGGTAGAGGCGTTTGCGTAGAGTTGTCAGTGCTAAATAGAAGCGACACTACGTGAAATAACTGCAGAAATCAATGTGGGACGTACGAGGAAAATAACCGTTAGAACAATGCGCCGAAACTTGGCGTTAATGGGCTATGGCAGCATACGACATACGAGAGTGTTTTTGCTAGCAGCACGACATCGCTTGCAACGCCTCTTTTGGGCTCATGGCCGTGTAGGTTGGATCGTAGACGATTGGAAAACAGTGGCCTGGTAAGATGAGTCCCTATTTCAGTTAGTAAGAGCTGATGATAGGGTTCGAGTTTGGTACAGACCCCACGAAGCCAGGGATCCAGGTTGTCAACAAGGCACTGTATAAGCTAGTGAAAGGTCGCTGTTGGATTCCTTTCATGTTAATTTCTTAAATCTCTTGTCATTTACGGCATAAATTCCTCTTCTACATTTACTGTGGTGTTTATATCTGGGAGGAGACTGAGCAGCGAAACGTGTTACTTTTACACATAAACAAGAACGATCTGTCACACTACTACACTTTAAAACACAGTTTATATGTAATTCATGTCACACAGTCTCATACGGAACCTACATCTAATTTCTTTTATATACTGTACATGATAAGATACTGTCATCCCCCTTCCCTTCTGTGTGAGAGGATGAATGAGCAGATGTATTTGTAGTTGCATGCTTGATGGTAGCAGACAAGCCTGTCTGCTAGAGAACAGTAGGACCAACGTCGGAACAGGTAGCTACGCTTTCTAGAAGCAAAGAGGTGTTAAAATAAATTTCCAAATATAAGCTGATTTATTTCTTTTTATTTAAATTCTCTTTTATATATATCACCGGTTGTCGTATGACGATTAAAAGATTATAATTAATGTTAGTCTGGTTGGGAATTTGGTAAGCTAGACTGGATACCTGGTGAAACAGTTGCTCAGTAATGCAATGTTAACTTCCCCAGATACCTCACAGCTTTTAACCCGCTTTTATTGTCTATCAGCACCGCTTTCATAACAAATTAAAGCAACAACATTACACATGGCGACCCTGTTCTGTGATTCCGCTAGACTCTGGAATCTCTGAAACGTTAGATAGCGAGCGTTGTATAATCTTAATTTTTTTCCCTGCAGCGCTCAAACAACTTCTGCGTTGTTTCTGAGCAGACTTTCAAAAGATTCACGGCGTTGTTGAGCGGCGTTGTGTTATTTGTCTTGTTTTGTTTTCTATATTTGTGTGTTTTATATGTATGTGTTTTTTTTCTCGCTTGTTAATTGCACTGACTTCGATCACAGATATAAATTTGTTTTGCGTGTGAAAAAGTGCGTACTAGGTTGGGTACCTTTCGTGTGACTGTCGTAATTGTTGGGGGATACATTTATTCTGATTAGTGTGTTGCGTACCGGGTATAAATTGAACTAATGCAGACACGTAACCAAGCTAAAAGTAGGCGGTTCTACAACTTAAGCATCACGGACCAAGGGGATAATTTGATTTCGAATACTAACACGTCGGACGGTTCCGAAAATGCAATGGGGAATACTTCAGAGGAAATGCAAAACAGGACGAATGGGCTCACAGCAGAGCCAGAAATTAATTTGCCTCCAACTAACCAATTTGATTTGGCAGAACTCATAAAAGCTTTATTGCATCAAAATAAAGAAAACGCAGAGTAATCAGAAAAATCGTTCCGAGAACAAAAAGAATCATCCGAAAAATCGATCTGAGAGCTAGGCAAACAAATGACACAGAAATCTGAAAAATCGATCTGCGACCTAGGCGAACAAATAGACGAAAAACTAATCCAGCAGACGAACAAAGTCGACAAGTTGATGCAGAGAGTGTCCGATGATATCTCACAAAGAATATAAAATCTGGTAAGTGAAATAAAAAGTGATATTATGAAAGAATTAGGCCGTACATTTGAACAAATCGATGATCGTCTGCAAGCCTTAGAACAGGGCAAGCGGAGTCACGATGCGGAATCGAAAGAGAGCGAGGAACAGCTACTTAGGAATTTCCAAGCGCTGAGAGAAGAATGCCAAAGAGAACAGCAGCAGGTACTCTCCAGAGTCCAGGAAGCGGAAACGCATTGTCCCACGTCCGTTAGCAACACAGTAGCGGACAACAGTCAAGCGATTCACGCACTCGAACAGCAAGTAGAACAATTGAAGCAGACTGGGGCGGAGGACAACAGACAAATACATGATAAGATTGCGGCATTAGCGGACATCGTAGGCACGATAAAGGTGATGGAGAGCGAGAACAATACTACACCAGTAGCGGTCGCAGAGACCGAAGAAGTGCGTTCGCTTCTTAGATTTCAGAAGGGACAGTTCGAAGTGAATAGGCGGCACAAAACTGTAACAGGCGAATTACAAGAACGCGTGGCGCATCTGGAAAACCGCATGGCGTGTGATTCCGAACTCACCAATAGCACTAAAAATAGCCGTACGAACAGTGCAGAAAGGGACTTCGGCCACGAGGGAGATTTTGACGACAGGGAAGAATGTATTTTGAGGGGCAGACATGAGAAAAATAGTAACATTCAAGGGCCTCGCCGGGACGAAATGCCCGACTAGGCAAGTTCACATAAGATAGAATATATGTGTGGCTATTTGGAAGGCGAACCGGCGATTCGCATGAGATTGGCACCGCGACACTGCAACTCCACTCGGGAGTTTCGACAAGCCTTTCTGTCCGCCTATTGGTCGGAAGCGGCACAAGATAGGGTCAAGCATGGCATAATTATGCTGCCAAATTTGAACCAGTCTGGTTTCGGCAGCCCAGCACGCCTATTCGACCACATGCTGCAGGCAAATCAATTTCTATACGATCCATACGGACCTGCGGAACTAATTAGGATATGTATCACCAAATTGCCGATGCACTTGCACCACGTCATTCTTGCAGGACGATGCAAAGAGGACGTGGAAACGTTTAAGACACTTCTCCAAGAGTTGGAATATAATACAGGAGAATGCCCGCCTAATCAGGCACAAAGTTATTACGGGACACAGCAGCGCGACCGAAGTCGTGGCCGTGGTACTAATCAACGGCGTGACTGGTCGTCGCGACGCGAACGGAACAATAATCGGGACCGGCCATATAGAAACTGGGGTAACAGTCGCGAACACAGGTGGAACAACAGAAATGATCGACGATGTGGACAAGATCGTGAACGCAACAGGTACGGCAACCAGAATCGATACTACGGTGAACACGGTGGGAATAGGCCTGTAGGCGGAGCACCTCATGATGTTGAAATTCGGCCGGCTAACCCTAGACATAATCCATCAAATGGAAATGAACAAAACCGGCAATGACAAACGATCTGTGCATAAGGCGCCCAATCGGAACAAATGAGTGACATGGCAAATGAGTACATAGGGCGTATAGAGAGGAGAATGAATTGATTACATTTGTGACATGTGCATTTTGAATAATATGTTGGTGAAAATAATGATAAAGATGTTTCTATGTGATTGATTGAAGTAATGTTTGTAGTTTTTTTCTTTCCTTATGCAATTAGGATTTAGGGTGGTTCAAATGTGAAGATAAAAGGTTTCTTTGTGAAAGAGTGAGATGCTGTTCATGTTTTTTTGTGTAAATTGAAAAGAGTCGCTCCTGAGGGAAGCAAGATCTGTGTTGAATTAATGCAAAACTCAGGGGAATATCCGATCTGTGGGTATTATGGGTCTGGCAAACCCAGGTCCCGAGCTGTTAGTAGCCTTGCTTCCGATTTTCTGCTTTCAGTGCTGCTATCTATCTATTACTATTCTATATCTGTCAGTATAAATGAGGATCTCTTACTATAGTATGCGTGCTGTATGAATATTTTAAGATAGGAGAACTCTGAGAAAGAAATGAGGAAGTTTAGAATCTTGAAAACAGGATGCGATAATACGATTTTTTAACCATTGGCTTCCCAATATGCGATGATATGTTAATATTGATGATATATGTCTTTTTTGTTCTTTATAGCTGAGTGTGTAAAGTGCTGTCTGTGGATTTCGACAGTATATTGATTCCCTTCAAGGTGAAAGAAGAATAGTGGTTTGTGTAATTTACGTTGCCCTGAAATATTATTGTGGTAGTCAAATACGAGCAGTTTTTCAGCAAATGGAGAATGGAACAGAAATATGGATCCTTTCTGTAGTCTTGACTGATGTTGAGCCAGAGCCTGAAAAATTATTCTGCGTTAATACTTGTCCTAGAAAATCGACGTTTATGTGTTTTGCTGATGCTGTGAGCATTACAGCTTACTGCTTTCGCTGGTGCGGGATGCACTGCAGCCTATATGATTTGTACTGAGGAAATTTCCCTCTTGAAGGTAGAGGAAGATTGAATAATTTTGATTATGGGACCGAAGGAAAGCTTGGTTTAATGTAATAAGGATGAAGTAAAACATTTATCATTTAAACTACAGGAGGATTCGGATCTTTTGTGTCTGTTGTAAGTTGAATATGTGAAGATGACACTGTTTTACAGAATAGAGGTGACCACAATTTTGCCATTCATGAGAAATGAATCCAGAATGACCACCACAGGCGAAATAACTGATTTGGAAGCGAAACGTAACTTAAAGAAGGAACGAAATGGGTAAGAAAATGTAGTATAACCTGTATAATGAAAATATTTTTACCCTTCTCAGAGTCATCTGTGTAATTAATTCTTGTGATAACGTAATTTTAGATGAAATTGTCTTACTGTTTTATGTGTGAATATATGAGTATGATAAATGTATAATTGCGAGTCTCTTATCAGGTGTGTCAACTGGTATAAATGTTTTGGCGAGTAAATAACCATTGTTCTTTTACTGTGTATGTTTAAGGAAAGTTTCTCCATATTTATCATGTCACAAAAAATATGCGGCGAGCGTCAGGAAGAGGACGAATTAGAACAATGTTCTAGTGGTATAAACACTGTGTTGAAGTAGCATTGAAGTAGCTTGTTGGATTAACTAGTAGTAGATAGAAGTAGAATTTTGGGTAATACATGTTTATGGGTAGTTAGTTTGTAGTATAGACAACAGGTGTGCATGTGTGTGTGTGTGTGTGTGTGTGTGTGTGTGTGTGTGTGTGTAAATAACATGTGAACCCTATGCTGCCCTGACCTATACTTGCACAAGGCATAATCCTATTCATTTTAGTGAATTAATAAGTAGCATTTGATTTATTGGTTCAAATGGCTCTGAGCACTATGGGACTTAACATCTTAGGTCATCAGTCCCCTAGAACTTAGAACTACTTAAACCTAACTAACCTAAGGACATCACAAACATCCATGCCCGAGGCAGGATTCGAACCTGCAACCGGAGCAGTCACGCGGTTCCGGACTGAGCGCCTAGAACCGCTAGACCACTGCGGCCGGCTTTGATTTATTAAAACGCAAGTGAACCACATTAGTGATGTGGATTTAGATATTATACTGTCAGTTCATTTAATTTTTATTTTTATACTGTCAAGTCATTTCACTTTTATTTTTTATATTCTCAAGTCATTTAACTTTTATTTTTATGTTGTCGATTCATCTAACTTTTTTTTAAAAAAAATTAAGTCTCACTTTTGTTCTTAAAAACTGTGAAAGACAATACTAGGTGGTATTATGTATGACATTTTGTAATCACATAACTATGATGAATAATTTCTGTGAATGCAGTTGAGAACGTGAAAGCGAACCGGCTAAACTCTTACGAGACCGCAGGAGCAGCGAGGAGGAGGGCTAGTTGTAAACAGGTGGGTTTCCCAGCAGGACACACTGTCAACCGGGCCACTTCGGGAGCGCGGTCGACCACAAAAGAAGGGTACGCGGCAAACACTTTCCCTTGCACCTGGAGCTAATGGCCGGCTGCACTAGTGTGACCCTTCGTGGAGGCGATGACATGAGATGGCCGAGCGGTCCACCGCGCGGAAATCCATCTGCTGGCAACGCACCACACGCACGCGACCGTGATGAGACGGCCGCGGTGAAACGACAGAAGACAGGGGATAAAGGGGCGTGGAGCCTTTTGACAGGTACTGTCCAGAGAAACTTGCAGGCGTCAACGACGACTATCAACATTTCCTGGCGGATGCCCACTGTCAAGCGACAGTAAATCATAGTTCGATGTTCTCTGGTTGCGAAGGGTGGCACAAAGAAGAGCCACTAAGTGTCATCCTTGCCCAGGAATATCAAACCGGCGAGCCAATTGAGGATAACTCAAGAATGTAACAACACAAGGGGCGTGGAGCCTTTTAACACGTACTGACCAGAGAAACTGGCAGACTTCAACGGCGCCTATCACCATTTCCTGGCGGATGCCCAGCGTCAAGAGACAGTAAGTCATGGTTCGATGTTCTCTGGTAGCTAAGGGTGGCACAAAGAAGTGCCATTAAGTGTCATCCTTGCCCAGGAATATCAACCTGGCGTGTCAAACGTGGATACCGCACGAATTTGACAACACAAACATGGAACCAAATCGAGATGTACGTGACACGGGCCACCAAGAGAAACTTCATGAGAGGGCAGAGACGGCACTGTATAAGCTGGTGAAAGGTCTCTGTTGGATTCCTTTCATGTTAATTTCTTATGTCTCTTGTCATTTACGGCATAAATTCCTCTTCTAAATTTGCTGTGGTGTTTCTGACTATCTGGGAGGAGACTGAGCAGTGAAACGTGTTACTTTTACACATAAACAAGAATGAGCTGTCACACTACTACACTTTAAAACACAGTTTATATGTAATTCATGTCACACAGTCTCATACGGAACCTACATCTGATTTCTTTTATATACTGTATATGATAATATACTGTCATCCCCCTTCCCTTCTGTGTGAGAGGATGAATGAGCAAATGTATTTGTAGTTGCATGCTTGGTGGTAGGAGACAAGCCTGTCTGCTAGAGAACAATAGGACCAACGTTGGAACAGGTAGCTACGCTTTCTAGAAGCAAAGAGGTTTCTATTCTTAGTATGGTTCTGTCCGTCCCTTGTCATGTTGGTATAGGAAGCTGCCTCTCTGGTCACTTCCGTTTGTATTTGGGAAGCACACTCGGTAGGAGCCCAGGTCAGTCTGTCCGCGGCGAGCGTCAGAAGTGGTAAGATCTCCAGCTAAGCGCGTGTCTGCTAAGTCCGTAGGACAATGGGTTTCTTAAGTTCAGCCTAACTGAAAATTTAATCACCTTTATTTCAGGTTTAGCTCTAAAATATCTAATGTTATCTTAAATTGCAACGCAGTGTATTTCGAGTGTGAAGTTCAGAATATCTTCCAGTAGTTGCTTTGTCACTACTTTCTGAGTAAAGTGGATCCACGTGTCGATCAGTAACTCTAACTAAGATCATAAATCTTAAATGCGAATGTGCGTGAGATTATAACGTCTCGTCTTGACAATATTTTTCAATATAGCAACGTTTCTATATGTTCAACCCACGTGGGGTGTACTTTGTGAGACCAGTACCACGTGCTTACACAATTGTTTGACCCATCAGACGATAGCAACCAGTTCGAGGTTTTTCTTTTGTAAATTGCTTTTCGATCTAATTTATTTTAATTATCAAAATTATTGTGGAGTTACACTCTTTGTGTAAACTAAGTTGACCACGTGAAGCATGTAGTGTAATCATCAAAGTAGCCCTCAGCTATTCTTTTTGGGAAGATTTCACAGAGAGTTAGTATGAATTTAGTATACCAGTGTGTGGTAATTACATGATGGACAGGATTGTGCTACGAACGTAATTTCTTTGGGTGAAAATTGAATCGGTTGGTTGTGATTAATTTCCTCTTTCATATGTTTCAACGTTCTTCGTGTGTTATTTTATGAATGCAGTGTTGTATGCAGTCTCCCAATCTTGGCTCCATATTTGATGTGTTCCATAAGATTACAATCTCACATTTTCACAATCCTAAATAAGGCACCAGCTTAGTTACGACTCAAGTTTAATATGCTGAAATTTCAATGATCAATGTTAAAATAAATTTCCAAATATAAACTGATTTATTTCTTTTTATTTAAATTCTCTTTTATATACATATATCACCGGTTGTCATATGACTATTAAAAGATTATAATTAATGTTAGTCTGGTTGGGAATTCGGTAAGCTAGACTGGATACCTGGTGAAACAGTCGCTCAGTAATGCAAGGTTAACTTCCCCAGACAGCTCACAGCTTTTAACCCGCTTTTATTGTCTATCAGCACCGTTTTCATAACAAATTAAAGCAACAACATTACACTGGTAGTGGCTCCACAATGTTGTGTGGTGTGATTACATAGAATGGACTTGGTCCTCCGATCCAGCTGAATCGATCCATGACTGTAAATGATTATGTTCGTCTTCTTGGAGACCATTTGAAGCCATCATGGACTTCATGTTCCCATGACAATGCGCCAAGTCACCGGGCCACAGCTGTTCGAGATTGGTTTGAGGAATATTCTGGACAACTAGAAGGAATGATTTGGCCGTCCAGATCGCCCCACATGAATCCTACGACCATTCGCGGGACATAACCGAGAGATTGGTTTGTGCACAAGATCTTGCATGGGTAACAGTTTCGCAGTTATGGACGGCTATAGAGGCAGCATGGCTGAGTATTTCTACAGGGGACTTCGAACGACTTGTTGAGTCCATGCCACGTCGAGCTACCGGACTACGCCGGTCCATAGGAGGTCCGACACGATATTAGGAGGTATCCTATGACTTTTGTCATCTCAGTGTATAGTATGCTCGAGAAGCTGCCTTGTAAACAGCAATCAGTAACACCAGCAAGGATGCCAACTTCTCAAAATTTCTGTGGGTGCTTATCAATGGCGGAATGTAGTATATGTTTCCTGCGGACTCTCGATATTTTTCAAGATGATTTCGTTTAGTTTATAACCTTTTATGAACACTATCTGTTTCATAAGGATCTGTGCTGTGACAAGGTAAAATATACCGCTGCTATAAGCGTACTTTGAGACTGTCGTAGCTCAGAAGACACGATCTTGGGCTCGCTATTTTTTGGCTGACCACACTTTTCACTATTGTCGGTGTTAGAAATATCCGCATGTAATGGTAACGACAAACATATGACGGATTTATCCGTAGCGACTAGCAAACTGCTCGAACAAGGAAGTATCTATGGAAGTAATAGTCAATAATGTGTTTCAGCGTCCCGCACGCGTCCAGTAATCGCGCAGAGTTTGAAAACTGCGAAACTTGCTCCACGCATCCCTTCAGCAGGCCCTCTTCTTTGTACCAGCTATTAATGCGAAAACACCCCTTCAGTTTACAATATAATCTCTCACGTCCTTCGAATCCATTGTTTCAACAAACAGAACGATAACAATGCAGATTGCGTAAAAAGAATTTCACTGAAATCTTGAAGCACACCGCTGTTATGTTTTAAAACAGTAACTGTTCTACGTCTTCATCTACATGGATACTCTGCAGATCACATTTAAGTGCCTGGCAGAGGGTTCGTCGAACCACCTTCACAATTCTCTATTATTCCAATATCGTACAGCGTGCGGAAAGAATGAACACCTATATCTTTCCGTACGAGATCTGATCCCTTATTTTATGGTGGTGATCGTTTCTCCCTATGTAGGTCGGTCTTAGTAAAATATTTTCGCTTTCGGAGGAGAAAGTTGGTGACTGGAATTTCGTTAGAAGATTCCGTCGCAACGAAAAACTCCTTTCTTTTAATGATATCCAGCCGGAATCCTGTATCATTTCTGTTACACTCTCCCCATATTTCGCGATAATACAAAACGTGCTGCCCTTGTTTGAACTTTTTCGATGTACTCCGTCAGTCCTATCTGGTAAGGATCCCACACCGCGCACCACTATTCTAAAAGAGGACGGACAAGCGTAGTGTAGGCAGTCTCCTTAGTAATCTGTTACATTTTCTAAATCTCCTGCCAATAAAATGCAGTCTTTGGTTATCCTTCCCCACAACATTTTACTATGTGTTCCTTACAATTTAAGTTGTTTTTAATTGTAATATCTAGGTATTTAGTTGAATTTACGGCTTTTGATTAGAGTGATTTATCGTGTAACCGAATTTTAACGAATTCCTTTTACCACTCATGTGGATGATCTCACACATTTCGTTATTTAGCATCAACTGCCAATTTTTGCACTATTCAGCTATCTTTTCTAAATCGTTTTGCAGTTTGTTCTGATCTTTTGATGACTTTATTAGTCGATAAACGACAGCGCCATCTGCAAACAACCTAAAACGGCTGCTCAGATTCTCTCCCAAATCGTTTATATAGATAAGGAACAACAAAGACCCTATAACCCTACCTTGGGGAACACCAGTGATCATTTCTGTTTTACTCGATGACTTCCCGTTAGTTACTACGAACTGTGACCTCTCTGACAGGAAATCACAAATCCAGTCACATAACTAAGACGGTATTCCATAAGCACGCAATTTCACTACAAGCTGTTTGCGTGGTACAGTGTCAAAAGCCTTCTGGAAATCCAGAAATACGGAATCGATATGAATGCCCTTGTCAGTAGCACTCAACACTTCATGTGAATAAAGAGCTAATTGTGTTTCACAGGAACTATGTTTTCTAAACCCATGTTGACTGTGTGTCAGTAGACAATTTTCTTCGAGGTAATTCATAGTGTTTGAACACAATATATATTCCAAAACTCTGCTGCATATCGACGTTAACGATATGGGCCTGTAATTTAGTGGATTACTCCTACTATCCTGTGCAACTTTCCAGTCTTTGGGCACGGTTCTTTCGTCGAGCGAACGGTTGTATATGATTGTTAAGTATAGAGCTAATGCATCAGCATACTCCGAAAGGAACCTAATTGGTATACAGTCTTAACCAGAAGACTTGCTTTTATTAAGTGATTTAAATTGCTTCACTGCTCCGAGGATATTTACCTCTACGTTAATCGTGTCGTCTGCTGTTCTCGATTCGAATTCTGGAATATTTACTTCATCTTCTTCTGTGAAGGCATTTCGGAAGGCTGTGTTTAGTAACTCTGCTTTGGCAGAAATGTCTTCGATAGTATCTCCATTGTTATCGCGCAGAGAAGGCATTGGTTGTTTCTTCCCGCTAACATACTTTACATACGACCAGAATCTCTTTGGATTTTCTGCCATGTTTCGAGACAAAGTTTCGTTGTGGAAACTGTTATAAGCATCTCGCATTGAATCTGTGCTGAATTTCGAGCTTTTGTAAAAGATGGCCAATCTCGGGGATGTTGCGTCTGTTAAAATTTGGCATGTTTGTTTCGTTGTTTCTGCAACAATGTTCTAACCCGTTTTGTGTACCAAGGAGGATCAGCTCCGTCGTTTGTTAATTTATTTGCTGCCGATACTATTTCTTTGAATTCAAGCCACATCTGGTCTACACTTATATCATTAATTTGGAATGAGCGGAGATTGGCTCTCAGAAAGGCGTCAAATAAATTTTTATGTGCTTTTTTGAATAGGTATATTTTTCGCTTATTTTTCGAGGATTTGGGGATTACAATATTCAATCTCGTTACGACAACCCTGTGTTCACTAATCCCTGTACTGGTTTTTATGCTCGTTATTAACTCAGGACTATTTGTTACTATGAGGTCAAGTGTTGTTTTACTATTCGCGAGGGCTCATGAACTAACTGCTCGAAATAATTTTCAGAGAATGCGTTTAGCACAGTTTCGGATGATATTTTATGCGTACCTCCGGAATTAAACATGTATTTTCGCCAACATAATTAAACGTCAATTAACGTCACCACCAACTATTATCGTATGAATAGGGTACGTGTTTGAAATCAAACTCAAATTTTCTTTGAACCTTTCAGCAACTGTATCATATGAATTGGGAGGTCGCTAAAAGGATCCTATTATTATTTTATTCCGATTTCCAACAATGACCTCTGCCCATACTAACTCACAGGAAGTATCTACTTCAATTTCCTGACAACTACTTCTAACAGCCACCACCAATCGTGTTTAGCCTGTCCTCTCGAGACACCGTTAGGTTCTTTGCAAAAATTTTGGCTGAGCTTATATCCGGCTTTAGCCAGCTTTCAGTGCCTAAGAAGATTTGAGCATCAGTGCAGTGCTTTCTATTAGCGCTTGGAGCTCTGGTACTTTCCCTACACAGTACGACAATTTACAACTGTTATACCAATGGTTTCTGTATCTACGTTCTTCCTGTGTTCAGCCTTCACCCTTTGTGACTGAGGCCCTTCTTTTGTTTTCCCGAGACCCTCTAACCTAAAAGCAGCCCAGTCCAGGCCACACAGCCCCTGCTAGCCGTATAGCCGCCTCCTGCATATAGTGGACACCTGACCTGTTGAGGTAGTCTTTAACAATTGGCTTCTTTGTATTTCGGATTATTCATTATTATTGCTCAATAATGGCAAGTAGATATTTTAAAACAATTGTTGACGAATGTAGTGGGCGTATTGTAATGTGTCACTTTTCAGGAAACGTGAAAGCGAGCCGAAAAGACAGGATTCCATTGACAGTATAGTGTGACTTATTCTCGGCAGTGCCATTGACTTGGCCAGAGAAAGGCGAAGAACGGGAGAAGTGTGCTGCTTGGTTGCCTTTGCACAAAGACATATGAAACAAATAGATATGTTTCAGAGGTCAGAAATTTTAACGTACATCTCAGTGTTTTAATAGTTCATTACTTTGATAAGTGAGAAATATTTATTTTATTTTATTTTTAATAAACCAAAAATTTATCATACCCATGTAATCGGCACGCATGAACAGCAGTGCGTCAAGATATGCACCTGTGATTGATGTCCGCGAATCTTTAGGCTGCAGAGTCCTTGTAATCTGATGTAATACATCATGCCCTTCCTGTTTTGGAATGAATTTTAAACACGTGCGAGAGCGCACTTCGGGCGACAGCGATATCTTTGCTTTGAGCGGCTGCTTTCCAGGGAAGCTACACTATGTGATCAAAAGTATCCGGACACCCCCAAAACCATACGTTTTCCATTTTAGGTGCATTGTGCTGCCACCTGCTGCCAGATACTCCGTATCAGCGACCTCAGTAGTCATTAGACATCGTGAGAGAGCAGAATGGGGCGCTCCGCGGAACTCACGGACTTCGAACGTGGTCAGGTGATTGGGTGTCGCTTGTGTCATACGTCTGTACGCGAGATTTCCTCACTCCTAAACATCCCTAGGTCCATCGTTTCCGATATGATAGTGAACTGGAAACATGAAGGGACACGTACAGCACAAAAGCGTACAGACCGACCTAGTCTGTTGACTGACAGAAACACCCGATAGTCGAAGAGGGTCGTAATGTGTAATAGGCAGACATCTATCCAGACCCTCACACAGGATTTCCAAACAGCATCAGGACCCACTGTAAGTACTATGACAGTTAGGCAGGAGGTGAGAAAATTTGGAATTCATGGTCGAGCGGATGTTCATAAGCCACGCATAACGCCGGTAAATGCCAAACGACGCCACGCTTGGTGTAATGGGCATAAACATTGGACGATTGAACAGTGGAAAAACGTTGTGTGGAGTGACGAATCAAGGTACACAATGTGGCAGCGTGTGGGTATGGCGAATGCCCGGTGAACGTCATCTGCCAGCGTGTGTAGTGCCAACAATAAAGTTCGGAGGCGGTGGTGTTATGGTATGGTCGTGTTTTTCGTGGAGAGGGCTTGCACCCCTTGTTGTTTCGCGTGGCACTATCACAGTACAGGCCTACAGTGATGTTTTAAGCACCTTCTTGCTTCCCACTGTTGAAGGACAATTCGGGGATGGCGATTGCATCTTTCAACACGATAGGGCACCTGTTCATAATGCACGGCCTATGGCGGAGTGGTTAGACGACAATAACATCCCTGTAATGGACTGGCCTGCACAGAGTCCTGACCTGAATCCTATAGAACACTTTTGGGATGTTTTGGAATGCCGACTTCGTGCCAGGCCTCACCGACCGACATCGATACCTCTCCTCAGTGCAGCACCCTGTGAAGAATGGGCTGCCGTTTCCCAAGAAACCTTCCAGCACCTGACTGAACGTATGCCTGCGAGAGTGGAAGCTGTTATCAAAGCTAAGTGTGGGCCAACACCATATTGAATTCCAGCATTACCAAAGGAGGGCGCTACGAACACGTAAGTCATTTTCAGCCAGGTGTCCGGATACTTTTGATCACATAGTGTATATCAACGTTGTCAGTGTAGGGATACCGTTCCGCTGATGTCATCCACTCGCTGGTTGTTTATGTGATATGTAATACACTGTAAAATGACTTGATACCTTCCTCCCCTCTTCACCTGCCCCCGTCCCTTTCTTGCCCACTTCTTGTTCACGTCTTCACTTACACGTTCAACCCTTACTTATTAATTGACGATCGTTCAGGTTCGATATTCTGAAATGATAATGAAAGTGTTATCTTACGTGCGTGTTTTTCTTTAGCAATACTAAGTGAACCACGACCTTTCTGCAAAATACTGAACTGCATATCACCTTTTGTGTTACAAACAACTAAGCAGATATAGTTCAGATAGTCAAATACATTTCAGTTAATGAGCCTTCAGCCCTGTTTGCATTTACGTTCATGGCGTACTCAGTTTTGTCCTCTTATTTGGCGTGAATTATTAGTAACAATTACCTGATTGCTTTTCATGTTATAAATTGGAACATGCACTCATTTACGAAGTTCGATGCTCAAAGGTTACTAAAATTATTACGAGATTTAATATTATTAGCACCAGACAGGATTGGCGAGGAAAGGTAACACTATAGTGGGGTATGGATTTAATGTTTTGACGTTCTCGCTCAGGTGATACCGTCCTTCACCGACTAGTGATCTCGGCGAAACATGAAAATGAATTACAAAATGAATTACTTTTGAATACATTGTTGAAGTGAACAGTGATCAATGTGTTACAAATATTAACTATCAAAAACAGTCTTGATCACAATTTATTTATTACGGTGACCGGTTTCGACCACTTCTGTGGTCATCTTCAGACCAATGAGTAAGAACCTCCTTCTGATGGTAAATCACTGCCAGAAGGAGGTTCTTACTCTTTGGTCTAAAGATGACCAGCGTAGTGGTCGAAACCGGTCACCGTAATAAATAAATTGTAATCAAGACTGCTTATGATAGTAAATTAGAAAATGATTTAGACAAGATATCTGAATGATACTAAGAGTATTAACTGGCGCTGAACAATAAAAAATTGTGAGTTTTTTCCCGTTAGTACTAAGAGAATTTCGTTGAATTTCCGTTACATGACAAATGACACAGATTTAGGGATTGAGTTTGTGGATTCAAATAAATACCCAGAAATTTAGTTTAGGAGGAACTTACAAAGAATAGTCATACAGAAAAGATATAGAAATCAATCCAAGGAATGCGTTTTAGTGGCAGACCAGTTAGAACGCGCAAAGCATTCAGTAAAGAAACAGATTACGTTTTATTTACCCGTCCTGTTTCAGTGTTGCTCTGCCCTGTGGGACTCTTGCCATATCGGACTGACACAAGCCATCGAAAAAGTTTAAAGAATGACAACTGATTTTGTGTTACAACGAAATAGGGGAGATATGGCCACGGCCTTGATGGGTGAATCAGCGTACCAATAATTAAAACCAAGATGTATTACTTGGGTTGAAATCTTTTAGAGCTACAGTCTGGAACTGCGCGACCGCTACGGTCGCAGGTTCGAATCCTGCCTCGGGCATGTATGTGTGTGATGTCCTTAGGTTAGTTAGGTTTGAGTAGTTCTAAGTTCTAGGGGACTGATGACCTCAGCAGTTAAATCCCATAGTGCTCAGAGCCATTTGAAGCAATTCTTTTAGGAAATTTCAATCAACCTTTCTCTCCTTCGAACACCAAAATGTTTTGTTACCTCCCGCAATTTCGATAAAAAGTCAGAAGTTGCACAGAAACAGATGGGTATTCATTTTACCTATGCGCTGTTCCGGATGAGATAGTATAGATATATTGTTCCTTGCAAAGTAATTTGCGGAAAATTGTAATCATGTAGATGTAATAGGGGGAAGGCTATATTTCAACACTCATTCATCGTTGAGATGGTTAGTAGTTTGATACTTGCTCCGACTGGAGCAAGGAATTGACCACACGACCAGGAAACGTGTTCCGGCTTTGCAGAAAGTACTTTCTGGAAAGCATAAAAAAATCTATGTCGGGACTGTCAGGTACGCTGTTAGACTCTGCCCCATTGGAAAGTGTGATACCCACAGCCTCATCTCTTCTGGTGTCGTTGGTGGGAGATTTCAGTAAAGCGCGGTAGGCATTTCATTTACTTTACGCAAATAAGACAACGTAAAGTCACATGAAAGAGGTAGTGGCATATGTTTCACAGCGCCGGTCCGTTTGCGGAACGTTGACTAATGAAGAAGTGAATTACATCTAGCTGTGGCATTTGAAAGAGTGTAGTTGTGTGACCACGGTGGCTGGGACGGCGTCTGAGAGTCGAGCGGAGGTTGGGCGGACCTCACGTCAGCTCTTCCAGCAGCTGCGGCTCCGCCACGGGCACGCGGCGCACTGGACTGCCTCCCAGTCGAACAGCCGCTGGGATTCTCACGTGCCACTGTCTCAGAAGTTACCGGTAGTATCTTGATTCAGAGAATATCATCACTACCACAGTGAACAAAAGCGCATTTGTGAGAGCGGTCACTGTCAACCACCGCTGGCTGTAACGGCGGATACACAGGCGGCAGAGCATCAAAGCGTTTACCAATTCAGTGCTAAACAGCAACAATCAATGAACGACTACACTTTTGGCGCCACCACTTTGCTACGAGGGGACAGAAATCATCGACCCAGTGTTGTAGGGGAAACCGGGACAAATCGAGGAGTGGGGTAAGGTATCGAATCAGTCTGTGCAGGAGGCGATGTATAAATTTGGACTGTAGTCTTATTCCGAAAACTGTTATTTATTTGCCAAGATCGCTCTCTTAACACATTAGTGGATTACTAGTTTCGACAATATATACTACCATCTCTAGACCTATAAAAGAAGATTTGCCAAGGTTACAGGCTTAAAACAAAATAAAAACACAGTAGGGCATATCACAAAAACTCAGTGACAAAAAATTACGAACCCATAAAACCGGGCAGTAGTACTTACATAAAATAACGATTTAAACCTCTCCGTCACAAGGCAAACTGTCAAACTAGTTTTTTTTCGGAAACTGTGCCTAACAGATGTAAACAAACTACAATTTTACTCATACAGCGAAACCACTATGCTGTAAAGATATAAATTTAAGAAATAAAATTATATTTTACATGTATTTGGAGAGTGGTGCATGCTTTTAAAAAATAAAAAAATAAAAAATTATACATTAAATTATTTTATATTGCTATCTTACAGTGTTTGGTGGCTTGTTTCATACTTTCCTATTATACAATTTTCAATTTTTGTCACCATTCGCTTGCAGTGAAACCTGCCAATGACATCAATTCCATTTGTCTCCTATGTAAATGTCGACAGTGTAACTTTCCTATGAAGGTAGTTCTATTATATATCTTGTATGACGTAATCTGTTAACCTTTCATGCACTATATTATGTCACTGTTACGTCAAAAAAGTGTTTCCTATGAATCGTTCATGCGTCGCGGGACGCAGCACGCTGTGACTCTTTATGTCAGTTCGTGTTATTTTCCCATTATGAATGCTTGATGCAGAGTATTCCGATGTTAGGTTACCTTTGTTAATTGCAGTGTTGTGCACACGTGGGACCTCAGTACATTACTTCAAATTGACGCCATGCACTGCGAAGCGCCATCTTCGCGGAATCTCCCAGCACTTAGCATTTCCGTTGTTCTCTGGGTCTAGTCGTGAGTACTCTGTCGTAGCCAAGACAGCATTAAACCAGGAAACGGAATTATACACCATTATGGTTGCACGCCTGGCATATTACTGTAATGCCTTGACTTTATTATCATAAGTTTTTGTTTAATTTTACTTGCTATATGTATTCATTATTGTATTTTGACTTTGAATAGCACCCGTCTGTATGAACAGCATTTTATGATATTTATTGTGTTACAGTTTATTGTATGTTCGTCTTGAGACAGACGTTTTAAATCATTTTATGACGTAATTACCACTGCCCGGTTTGTAGGTATGTATGTTTTTGTTATTGAGTTTTTGTGTGTGCCCTCCTTTGCTTTTATATTGGTTTAACCCTATAACTTCGGCGTTTTTTCTCTTATAAACCTAAAAATGTTAAAACTTTCTGGCTAAAAATGTTAATTTATACTGCCGAAACTAGTAACATAACGATCTTGGCAAATAAATAAAAGTTTTAATAATAAGACTACAGTAAAAATCAGTTTTAGTCCATTATCATACAGATGCTACCGAAGATTCACGCAGTGATGTACTAAAAACTCACACAGTGAAACCGCTGTCCGACTTCAGTGTGCATTAGATAATTTTCGGGTTATAGTTTTCAAGACATCCAATACATGGTCTTCTGGAATAACTGCATGATATTTTATTATCCTTTGTTATAGATGATTGAACACAAAATACGCATTTAACAGTTTTATTAATTATATATTTATTCGTGCGTTGTTCTTGTTAATTCTGCTCTAACAACCAGTTTTGACGTAGCCAACTGTGGCAAGTTGACTGGGAAAGTTAACGATATCGCCATGTATTTATCGAACACTGATCATTTGGTTTCAGTTACAATCGGTAAAGCAGTTAATGAGTTCAAAAAATATGAGATCTAACCGTGTGATCATCCTGTGTTGCATGAACATGATTTACTGCGTTGAAAATCCCACATAACTGCTCCGTCCTAGGTTCGCGATCAGGTAGGCGCACTGGCGGCGCCTCTGCTGTGGTATTCTTGTTACGGATGATGCCGAAACTGCAAACGCTTCTGCTCGAACTGCAATACCTAGAGGCCAATCCGAAGAAACTCCCAATTAATTTCCTGACGAATAACAGCTTGAGTATAAAATAGAATCAAGGCCTAGAAAAACTTTTGCCGCCATTAAGTCAGAACCGTGCCGGAATAATTTCGAGCTAAACTACTGACACAAGAATTGCCACGAGTGAAAAAAAAAGAAACGTCATACCACGCAGTGTGCGAATACTTTAATAAACTCATCCACAAAACCGAGCCGGCCGAAGTGGCCGAGCGGTTCTAGGCGCTACAGTCTGTAACCGCACGACCGCTACGGTCGCAGGTTTTAATCCTGCCTCGGGCGTGGATGTGTGTGATGTACTTAGGTTAGTTAGGTTTAAGTAGTTCTAAGTTCTAGGGGACTGATGTCCTCATAAGTTAAGTCCCATAGCGCTCAGAGCCATTTGAACCACAAAACCGATGTTGATGGAGAAATAAGTACACAGGGTACAACAACAACAAAACACCAGAGAAAAACTTCCGACGAAAGTATTGTGCAGGGCCTTGCAAGCGGTGATATCTACCTTCCCACTCCACCAAAAGATAGCACAGAGTCTTCCGCACGTGATGGGATGAATGCTGCACAGGCTCCGATGGAGGAAAATTAGTGTCCAACTTTTGTTAATAAAAGACCACGATCTAGATTTATATTAATTTTCAACTCAATGCTGCGGTAAGATGACATTTTTTCGTTACCGTTTAAACCTGTCAAAACATCTATCATTGTATTAAAATACATATTTATTCAACTCTGTACAATATAACCTACGTTATTAGAGGGGTAAAACTGTTACCCATTCTTAGTTGCTGGTAACTTATCCAATGGCTTCCGGAAGGAACAAAAATTTGATTTTCAGTACATCATATAATTATTGACCCAATTTAAAAATTCAAAATGTGGCCACAATCTACTCATGATCAGGCATTATCCTATAAAAAAGGTTCTGACACCACAAGTGATTAAAGAGAGGAACTGTGTACACGTCTTGAGACAGCGTAACTCGCGGCCCGCATATTACCCACACTAGATTCATCCAGTACTTGAAAACGAGAGCGGTTTGCGAATTCCAACAAAGTCTACACATAATGTCAAACCTTTTCGACACTCTCCACAAAATAATGAAACGAAAAAGTTATCGCTTACTACATTTTCACTATTCATGCAGTAAAACATAATAATCAGAAAAGGCGTTTTAATTTATTACTTCTTTACCGCTAATTCTATTCGCAATGCATTTTGCAGACAGTGTTAAATATGCCACTGAACGTACTTGCAAAATTATATTATCATTTAACGCCTAGTTCAGGAGATACGACGTCATAAACACAGTATTGCATAAAAAACTAACTTTTCTAAAAGTGGGGCGCAAATTCCCCTGGCTCTGCTTATCCAATATTTCATAACACTGGGGGCGGGCGACGAAGGCACGTTACGGGTGAAAGGCTATTCCATTAATACGTCGAACTAAATACAATTTATGTCGAAAAATGAATTTATTAAGAATGATTAACCGCTAACAACGTCAACTTGCACCTGTCTCTGCTATCTCTGTTCACGAATGTCAATGAGCAGAGATTAGCATGATTAACATGCATGGAAAACAACCAATGGAAGTTAAAAGCATGGAGAAAGGTTATTTCGGCTGCTGAGTAACCGTATTTGCCGACCACAGGATACTAATACATCGCAGGCTACACGAAGTTGTGCGTATACCGTGCTAACAGAGCACGCCTATGGCAGCTGGTGTGGTTCTCGTGTAGCAACTTTAGATGAAAGGGAGCCCCTGATACATCTTGCATTATCACTCATTGCTCGACTTTGTGCCTCTTTTTGGGGTTGACTGTACCTTACTGTTTCTTAACAGTGTCAGAATGGTTTGAGGAAACCTTTAAGTCACTTAAAGTGCTTGTGTAGCCCTTCAGGTCTTCCTACCTCGGTCCTGTTGAGAAGACCTGGGGTGTGATTCAACTACATTTGTGCACCCGACTAAGATCAACATTCACACGTTGTGGGCGGCGGCTGAACCGACATGGAACAAGATGGCTCCCCATTACTTTCGGTGTCACACGAAGTCCATGCCTCGACTTGTTGCTGCTGTCCGCGCAAAAGGACGCCTTACACGCTACTAGGTTGTTGATGTGGTTTTCAGTCGGAAGACTGATCTGATGCGACTCCCTATGCTAGTCTTTCCTGAGCGAGTCTCTTCAATGCAGCATATATCTACTTCAGCCTACTTGCTTTGGGTGTCATAAATTTGTTTTCTCCCCGAATCGATTCAGTGTCTTTTCATTAGTTACTACTTCTACCTATCTAATCTTCAGCATTCTTCTGTAGCATTTCCGTTACAAAATTTCTGTTATCTTCTTGTCCATATTCGTTATCGTCCACATTTCACTTTCTTACGAAGCCACACTTCAGACAAATCCTTTCAGAAAAGGTTTTAGATATTAAAATGTTTATGTTTTTATGGTTTTAAGAAAAGCTATTCTTGCTATTACAAATTTGTGTTTCACATCACCTGTACTTCGCCTGTCGTCAGTTCTCTTGTTGCCCACATAGCACAACCCGTCTATTGCCTTTAATGTCATTGCCTCATTTAATTCCATCAGCATCACCTGATTTAATTCAACAACACCCCATTACTCTTCTTGTTCAAAAAATGGTTCAAATGGCTCTGAGCACTATGGGACTTAACAGCTGTGGTCGTTAGTCCCCTAGAACTTAGAACTACTTAAACCTAACTAACCTAAGGACATCACACACATCCATGCCCGAGGCAGGATTCGAACCTGCGACCGTAGCAGTCGCGCGGTTCCGGACTGTGCGCCTAGAACCGCGAGACCACCGCGGCCGGCTACTCTTCTTGTGTTGAGGGCATTCTTACAACGTCTTTTCAAAAAACTATCACTCCGTTCAACTACTATTCCAAGTCGTTTGCCGTACAGACCAAATTTCTATATCATCTACAAACATTTGATTTTTTAATTCTTCTCCCTGAATTTTTTTTCCTTTTCCTTGGTTTCCTTTACTGCTTGCTCGTGGTACAGACTGAGTGACATGGAGGTCGGGGTACAATCCTGTCTCAGTTTCTTCTCAACTGCAGCTTTATTTTCATGTCTTTCCACTCTTGTAAACTGTTTACTGGTTTCTGTACAAGTCGCAAATAACCATGGCTTTCCCTGTGTTTTGTCCATCGTACCTTCAGAGTTTAAAAGAATACATTTCAATCTCCAAAGTCGAAAATTCTTTAATTTTACAATTACTAAAACTGTAGGTTTATCTATCTTTCTTGCGTCTATTTTCTAAAACAGATCAGAGGGTCGGGTTGCCAGCGTTTTCCTAACTGATCTTCCCCGACTAGTCTCTTCGTTCTTAAGTAAATGGTTCGTATTATTAATTTGCCATTATGACTTGCTAAATGGACGATCCTCCCCCCCATGAACCATGGACCTTGCCGTTGGTGGGGAGGCTTGCGTGCCTCAGCGATACAGATAGCCGTACCGTAGGTGCAACCACAACGGAGGGGTATCTGTTGAGAGGCCAGACAAACGTGTGGTTCCTGAAGAGGGGCAGCAGCCTTTTCAGTAGTTGCAAGGGCAACAGTCTGGATGATTGACTGATCTGGCCTTGTAACAATAACCAAAACGGCCTTGCTGTGCTGGTACTGCGAACGGCTGAAAGCAAGGGGAAACTACAGCCGTAATTTTTCCCGAGGGCATGCAGCTTTACTGTATGATTACATGATGATGGCGTCCTCTTGGGTAAAATATTCCGGAGGTAAAATAGTCCCCCATTCGGATCTCCGGGCGGGGACTACTCAAGAGGATGTCGTTATCAGGAGAAAGAAAACTGGCGTTCTACGGATCGGAGCGTGGAATGTCAGATCCCTTAATCGGGCAGGTAGGTTAGAAAATTTAAAAAGGGAAATGGATAGGTTGAAGTTAGATATAGTGGGAATTAGTGAAGTTCGGTGGCAGGAGGAACAAGACTTCTGGTCAGGTGACTACAGGGTTATAAACACAAAATCAAATAGGGGTAATGCAGGAGTAGGTTTAATAATGAGTAGGAAAATAGGAATGCGGGTAAGCTACTACAAACAGCATAGTGAACGCATTATTGTGGCCAAGATAGATACGAAGCCCACACCTACTACAGTAGTACAAGTTTATATGCCAACTAGCTCTGCAGATGACGAAGAAATTGAAGAAATGTATGATGAAATAAAAGAAATTATTCAGATTGTGAAGGGAGACGAAAATTTAATAGTCATGGGTGACTGGAATTCGAGGGTAGGAAAATGGAGAGAAGGAAACATAGTAGGTGAATATGGATTGGGGGACAGAAATGAAAGAGGAAGCCGCCTGGTAGAATTTTGCACAGAGCACAACATAATCATAACTAACACTTGGTTTAAGAAATATGAAAGAAGGCTGTATACATGGAAGAACCCTGGAGATACTAAAAGGTATCAGATAGATTATATAATGGTAAGACAGAGATTTAGGAACCAGGTTTTAAATTGTAAGACATATCCAGGGGCAGATGTGGACTCTGACCACAATCTATTGGTTATGACCTGTAGATTAAAACTGAAGAAACTGCAAAAAGGTGGGAATTTAAGGAGATGGGACCTGGATAAACTAAAAGAACCAGAGGTTGTACAGAGATTCAGGGAGAGCATAAGGGAGCAATTGACAGGAATGGGGGAAATAAATACAGTAGAAGAAGAATGGGTAGCTTTGAGGGATGAAGTAGTGAAGGCAGCAGAGGGTCAAGTAGGTAAAAAGACGAGGGCTAGTAGAAATCCTTGGGTAACAGAAGAAATATTGAATTTAATTGATGAAAGGAGAAAATATAAAAATGCAGTAAGTGAAACAGACAAAAAGGAATACAAACGTCTCAAAAATGAGATCGACAGGAAGTGCAAAATGGCTAAGCAGGGATGGCTAGAGGACAAATGTAAGGATGTAGAGGCCTATCTCACTAGGGGTAAGATAGATACCGCCTACAGGAAAATTAAAGAGACCTTTGGAGATAAGAGAACGACTTGTATGAATATCAAGAGCTCAGACGGAAACCCAGTTCTAAGCAAAGAAGGGAAAGCAGAAAGGTGGAAGGAGTATATAGAGGGTCTATACAAGGGCGATGTACTTGAGGACAATATTATGGAAATGGAAGAGGATGTAGATGAAGATGAAATGGGAGATACGATACTGCGGGAAGAGTTTGACAGAGCACTGAAAGACCTGAGTCGAAACAAGGCCCCCGGAGTAGACAATATTCCATTGGAACTACTGACGGCCGTGGGAGAGCCAGTCCTGACAAAACTCTACCATCTGGTGAGCAAGATGTATGAAACAGGTGAAATACCCTCAGACTTCAAGAAGAATATAATAATTCCAATCCCAAAGAAAGCAGGTGTTGACAGATGTGAAAATTACCGAACTATCAGCTTAATAAGTCACAGCTGCAAAATACTAACACGAATTCTTTACAGACGAATGGAAAAACTAGTTGAAGCCAACCTCGGGGAAGATCAGTTTGGATTCCGTAGCAACACTGGAACACGTGAGGCAATACTGACCTTACGACTTATCTTAGAAGAAAGATTAAGGAAAGGCAAACCTACGTTTCTAGCATTTGTAGACTTAGAGAAAGCTTTTGACAATGTTGACTGGAATACTCTCTTTCAAATTCTAAAGGTGGCAGGGGTAAAATACAGGGAGCGAAAGGCTATTTACAATTTGTACAGAAACCAGATGGCAGTTATAAGAGTCGAGGGACATGAAAGGGAAGCAGTGGTTGGGAAGGGAGTAAGACAGGGTTGTAGCTTCTCCCCGATGTTGTTCAATCTGTATATTGAGCAAGCAGTAAAGGAAACAAAAGAAAAATTCGGAGTAGGTATTAAAATTCATGGAGAAGAAATAAAAACTTTGAGGTTCGCCGATGACATTGTAATTCTGTCAGAGACAGCGAAGGACTTGGAAGAGCAGTTGAATGGAATGGACAGTGTCTTGAAAGGAGGATATAAGATGAACATCAACAAAAGCAAAACAAGGATAATGGAAGGTAGTCTAATTAAGTCGGGTGATGCTGAGGGAATTAGATTAGGAAATGAGGCACTTAAAGTAGTAAAGGAGTTTTGCTATTTGGGGAGCAAAATAACTGATGATGGTCGAAGTAGAGAGGATATAAAATGTAGGCTGGCAATGGCAAGGAAAGCGTTTCTGAAGAAGAGAAATTTGTTAACATCCAGTATTGATTTAAGTGTCAGGAAGTCATTTCTGAAAGTATTCGTATGGAGTGTAGCCATGTATGAAAGTGAAACATGGACGATAAATAGTTTGGACAAGAAGAGAATAGAAGCTTTCGAAATGTGGTGCTACAGAAGAATGCTGAAGATTAGATGGGTAGATCACATAACTAATGAGGAAGTATTGAATAGGATTGGGGAGAAGAGAAGTTTGTGGCACAACTTGACCAGAAGAAGGGATCGGTTGGTAGGACATGTTCTGAGGCTTCAAGGGATCACCAATTTAGTATTGGAGGGCAGCGTGGAGGGTAAAAATCGTAGAGGGAGACCAAGAGATGAATACACTAAGCAGATTCAGAAAGATGTAGGTTGCAGTAGGTACTGGGAGATGAAAAAGCTTGCACAGGATAGAGTAGCATGGAGAGCTGCATCAAACCAGTCTCAGGACTGAAGACCACAACAACAACAACAACAACAAATGGACGATTCAGCAATATTTATACAGCTGTCTTCTTTGGAGTTACGACTGCAAACACATTTCATTCATCTTTGGAATTAGGATTCTTACATTCCTCTTGAGGAGTGAGTGTATTTTATGTGTCTCATACATCATGCTATTAGACAATTGTCGCAGATCCAGTCGGTAATGAGTATGTAAGCTACTGAGCACCTGAATCTGGTCATCTTAGAGAGATAGCGATCCTGAGGTCTCAGCGAAAGAAATAGTCTGAAATACTACGACACAAAGGTGACATCAAATAGTGGGAACAGCAGCCGCTGGAATTACTGTTGGGGTGCTTGTTACAAATCTTGTTTCTTCAAGATCAACTAAGAACATACTAGGATCATTCCTTTAGATAAAGCACAGAACACTTTTCTTTCCCGTAAAAGCTCTTTACTTAAATACAAATTGCCGTAGACATCAAATTCTGTCCATGTAAATCGCTGATGTATTAACTGCTTTGGATGTAACATACTTTTATGATTAGAAGTTCAGTGCAAGTCAATTTTAGACTTACGAGTGAGTATACCGATTCCGTACGTAAGACTCACTTATGCACGCCTCCACCGACTCACAAATGTGGACATGCTATTACAGTAACCTCTTGCTGAGTTGTTATTCATCTCCACTGTAGTGTAGGATTTCAAAAAAATGGCTCTAAGCACTATTGGACTTAGCATTTGAGGTCATCAGAACTACTTAAACCTAACTAACATAAGGACATCACACACATCCATGCTCGAAGCAGGATTGGAACCTGCGGCCGTAGCAGCAGTGCGGATCCGGAATGAAGGACCTAGAACCGCTCGGCTACAGTGGCCAGCTGTGTAGGATTTAATATTGTTTGTACATAATATGGTAATTAAATATCGGAGCAAAAGTTATATGTAACTATAAATTAATTTCACTTAATTTATAAAAGTGAAAGTTAGGTTACTGGTTCATGAATGAGACCCACACTACTTTTAACGGGTATTAGTAAGAATGTATTTATGTTAAAACTGGAATTCTTACGTATGAATCTAATTAACACAGATTGCGTTCACAAAACAACACAGCATAAGTATCTTTTCCTTTTCTGCTTACAATGAATCTTTTGCTCGTAAAACTCTTCGTTGGTTTTCATATTCGCAACGGATACACTAGGATCCAGAACATGAGACATTCTGGATCTGACTCGTGTCCTGCTGCCCGGCGGCAGCTTCATTATGCTGCAATATACTTATCCGATATATAGGATACGTATGTAAGCATAACTGGAGTACTTTTTGATGACTAAAAAGAATCCGTACTTAATTGCTACAAGAGTAAACGATACCGTACATGTCGACATAAATAGAATATTTAACCATTCGCTAATGTTTTCGTTTCGCAAGCTTGTCGGGGCGTGTCGCGAAAAGGGACATTTGCTGCTGGCTTGCTATGTTCTGTTAAGTTCCACCAGCGAAACACGCTTGTCGATTGACTGGCTGCCTTAACTCCTCTCTGGCCTCACCGAGTGAGAGAAGCTTGTGCCAAGTAGTTAAAATCACTGAAACTCTGTAATACCCAAGGGTCTATAGAGAATTTGAGAGTGAATTATCTCCTCTTTTGGTCATAATTTATCGAAAATCTCTTGATCACAAAAATGTTCCAAGTTGCGGCGACAGGAAGAGTAACAGGCCAGCCTTTACCACTAACGCTGTCAAATACAGATTAATGTGCTGTTGCACTACAAAGGCACGGTGTGCCGCCAGGAAGAAAAAGAAGAGGAAGAAGAAGAAGAACTCCAGGCGCAACAACGGTCGATTAGACTCTGTCTATAGTCCCGTGGTTCGTGTGGGCGGTCCGTTGCTCAACAGTTGCACGTCTATTCGCCCGTACGCATCTCCTTAGCTGTCATCAACGGGCCATGGTGTACCACTTTTGCCTCAGCGCCAGTATTGGATAACGCCATTTTGCCATCCACGGTGTACTTTAACCATCGCGGCACGCAATCTATTTACAAACTTGGCTGTTTCGGAAATGCTTCTACCATTTGCTCACAGGCCAATGATCATACTCTTTTGGACGGCAGATAAATCGCTTCGTTTCCGCAATTTGACAACCACTGCACTATTTTCTGTCCCCCAACATGCGTTACATACCGTCCACTTCCAGTGCTGCCATCAACATTCTATCAGTGGTTATTGCACGTTGTCAAATATAGGCGGTGCTCACATTACATGACTGGACAGTGTGAAAGGGTACAGTACCGCCCGACATTCAAAATAGGTACAACATACTTCATTATTCTTGTCAGAATAACACATTTTTTTTTGTAAAAATAACTCAATTTCAATTAATACAGCGAAGCCGGATACCAGTGTGGGAAAGAATGACAATTTATTTACTTAAATGATCACATGTGCACTCCCACAAAGTAAATCCCTACATCCAGTTTGGTGAGATCTGTGAAATGAATGAATGTATGGTCGTCTGCTAACCGCAGATAGTGAATGTGAATATATGATCATCTTTGAGACGATCCTTTGGCCGCCTTTGGTGGGACCAAAGAGATGAAACTTACCGGAGCTTTGAGCGCCTGAAATGTGGCTGACCAATACAGTAGCATGGTCTTCCCCCACCTCGACAGAGGTGCTAGATGACCTGAAGAACGGCCATGTTTCAGCACTCTGCCGCTGGATCTTGTGCTGTTAAGACCTGTCTTGGGTGTGCTCCGTAAACACAAAAGAGTGGAGACATGGTATGCATGTGGAATATTTAAGAGTAGTTTGAAATAATGATATCTATTTCAGGAACTTTTGTGGGGAGAATTAAATGTCAGGCAGGTAATATTAATGGGATCGTAGTAATCTTCGGAAGTGACCAACGGCCACAATGAAACCATGTGTAGGAATAAGTTGAAATACGTCCATGTGCTTAAGTTTAGCTGAATTACTAGCGTGTGTACTATAAGTTGAAATATTTAAGAAATGGCGTGTGCAGGACTTGAAATTAGAGGCGAGTACTTCCACGTGGTGAGTACTGTGTGAGTATCAATCTGTGTATGAGACAAAGAATAAAGAGAAGTACTCGTCCACGGTATCAGTTGAGGACTCGTGTGTGTGATGAATATGTTCTTAATATTACTTTGCGTGATATGTTTCCGTGTGACGCTTGATTCAAACTATAATACTCTGAGAGAGAAGCAAGGTGAGTCAGCCGTCTATGCAGCAACGCCACTTGGCTTGCATTGCACAGGAAGACGTGCATATATCTCCAGAGTTCATAGTAGGAAAGTAGAATGACGAAGTGGGGCAGTGTCATGTGAAACTGGGATAAATACTAATTGAAGTGGGAAAGCTGAAAGTGATAATTTTGTGACTATTCCCTGTATTGTATTTCATGTTGTAGTGTGGTGTATGTCATGTAATTTGAGTATGTGTGGTTTGCATGGGAGAGTAGCAAGGTAGTTTCAGAGGTAGTGGGTTATGCGTGTTCGTTTTGTACCGCTCGGTCTGGAGGAAAGGTTCCTGATGATGGTTGTGAGAGTCGAAGTGTGAGATATAGCAAAAGATCCACCATCCTATCCAGAAAGTGCACTGTAGCGTTAAATAATTACGAGGCCATAAGGTAGAGAATCACCAATGTAAAGCCATGCCCACTGGGCGGAATTTCTCATGTGTTTTTGTTGTAGGTTATAGAATTTGTGTGCTTAGGTTATAGAATTTATCGGAATAAATAAGATTAGTGAAAAGAAAAAGATTTGTGGCCTTTTCCTTCGAACTGTATGTTGTCATGATATCCAGAATTTATGATGTGTGCGCCATTCATATTCAGTGCGATGGCCACGTGTTGATAAAAGCCGTTAAATAAAAAAAAAAAGAAAATGTGGTATTGCCAGTGCGTAGTGAACAGTCGGAGTTCTGTAAATCACTGATAGTCAGATGTGCGTTTCCGTTGCGTATTATTCATATAGGAGGATAATTTGCAACTTAGTTATGAGTACGAGAATTAATGTTACTCGATAAATAAGAATGAATCCACTCGCTTGGCAGACCACTCATCTTGTAGGCCTGACTGCTTGATGCCACAGTATGAGCAAGGCATGTGGCTGCCTCTCAAGTGTATTAAGAATGGGGCGCGTATGAGAGCATTTCTTAAGAATAGATCGGTCGTAAGGGGTGTACGTATCTAACATAGAACCATTGGCCCAAAAGGTCGTCTGATGTCACGAAAGTTTCTTCTTATGGGTGGGCTGACATACCCGCCCTTTGAATGAAATTCGACGCCAAGGAGCAGCAGGAGCAGCAGTTAATGTTGTCAGTCTTAGACATGTTCGCAAAAGCATGACATGGGCTTTGATGTGTGTCAAGTGTTCAGTGAAAGTCAAATGAAAACTCTGATACTAAACGCAATTCTAAACAGGATACGAAAGTTGTATCTGCAAGTATGTCAAAGAAATTTGCAAATCGAATGATTCTTTTCAAAATACCTTGACGGAAAAAATCGAAGCACCAGAAAATAATTACTGAAGAATAATTAAATTTCAGGAATACATTTAAGTAGGTAACATACTTCATGATCAACGTTGCAGGGTTAATATAAGCGCTAGAGCCGGTCGCTGTGGCCGAGCGGTTCTAGGCGCTTCAGTCCGGAACCGCGATGCTGCTATGGTCGCAGGTTCGGATCCTGTCTCGGGAATGGATGTGTGTGATGTCCTTATGTTAGTTAGGTTTAGGTATTTCTAAGTTCTACTGGACTGATGACCTCAGATGTTAAGTCCCATAGTGCTCAGAACAAATTGAACCATTTTAAGCGCTAGATAAGACATTGCAAGTATGAAACGCTGGTACCTTAATAACCGGTGTAATCACGAGAATGTTCAATACAAACATAGATACATGCATGCATTGTGTCGTACAGGTGTCGGATGTCAGTTTGCGGGATGGTTCCACGTCTGCTGCAATTGGTCGGTCAATAAGGGACGGTTTATGCTGTATGTGTATGACGCTGAAGATGTCATCCGATGATGCCCCATATGTGCTCGTCTGGAGACAGCCAGGTGATCGCGCACACCAAGGCAACATGTCTACACTCTGTGTGAGCATGCTGGTTACAACAGTTGTATGTGGGCGAGTGTTCTGTTGGAAGACACCCTCTGTAGTGCTGTTCATATATAGCAGCCCAACAGGTCGAATAACCAGACTAAGGTTCAAATTCGCAGTGACGGTGCGTGGAATAACCACGACAGTGTTACTGATGTACGAAATCTTACCCAAGACCTTAACTCCAGCTGTAGGTCCAGTGTGTCAAACATGCTTCTAAGAGATAACACACGGCCATCATTGGAACCTAGGCAAATCCAGTTTTCACCAGAAAACATAAAGGACCTCCACCCTGACCTCCATTGGGCTCTCGCTTGTCGTCACTGTAGTAAATAGCGGTGGTTTGAGGTCAGTGGAATGCACGCTGCAGGGTCAGTGAATAGGAGCTGTTCTTGAAGTAACCGATTTATAACAGCACGTTGTGTCACTGTGGTGTCAACTGCTGCTCAAATTGCTGCTGCAGGTGCAGTACGGTGCGCCACAGCCATACGCCGGAGACGATGCTCTTCCTTCTGGGTAGTGCCACGTGGCCGTCCAGAGTCCGCTCTTCTTGCGACCGTACATTCTCGTGACCACAGCTGCCAGAAATCATGTACAGTGGCTACATTCCTGCCAAATCTTTGTGCAATATTGCAGAAGGAACATCCAGTTTCTAGTAGCCGTATTACACCACCTCGTGCAAATACAGTGAGTTCTTGATAATGGCGTCTTTGGCCCCTTGGAGGTACCCTGGACCAATATCAAATGTGGCTCTGAGCACTATGGGACTTAACCTCTAAGGTCATCAGTACCCTAAGAACTTAGAACTACTTAAACCCAACTAACCTAAAGACGTCAAACACATCCATGCCCGAGGCAGGATTCGAACCTGCGGGCCGGCCTATGTGGCCGAGCGGTTCTAGGCGCTACAGTCTGGAACCGCGCGACCGCTACGGTCGCAGGTTCGAATTCTGCCTCGGGAATGGATGTTTTTGATGTTCTTAGGTTAGTTAGGTTTAAGTAGTTCTAAGTTCTAGGGGACTTATGACCTTAGAAGTTGAGTCCCATAGTGCTCAGAGCCATTTGAACCATTTTCGAACCTGCGACCGTAGCGGTCGCGCGGCTCCAGACTGTAGCGCCTAGACCGCTCGGCCACCCCGGCCGGCACCAATATCAGCTCACAATGTCCAGTCTCAACGATAACTAACTCTCACGACTGTTACAGTGTGTATTTAAAGCAAACCTGATTTCCATCGCCATAGGGCGCTAAGAGCGCCATTCTGACGCGACTGGTGCGGAATTTGAATAACGTAGTCGCATAGACGTACAAACACGTGTACACACACTTCCTTCTTGGTGTTGCGATTTTCTTCCACCTATTTTTCAAAAATGTTGAAATGTATGTGAAATCTTACGGGACTTAACTGCTAAGGTCATCAGTCCCTAAGCTTACACACTACTTAACCTAAATTATCCTAAGGACAGACACAGTCACCCATGCCCGAGGGAGGACTCGAACCTCCGCCAGGACCAGTCGCACAGTCCATCACTGCAGCACCCCAGACCGCTCGGCTAATCCCGCGCGGCCCGCCTATTTTTGATACTATGCGTATGTTCTAATTCTCCCCAGTTTTATGTATTTATTCATGTTGAAGGTATGGTCGTAAGCGATGGGATGATCGTTTTGAAACACGTAAAATTTCTAATATTACGTTTCACATTGTTTGAAGTGGTTTTAGAAATTCAGACTTCGAGATGCGAAGGAATATAAACCTCTGTTTCGCAAATTTTTGCGTAAACTGCCGGCGATAAAGTGACTTCATAGTAATAGACGGCGGACATGATACGATGGTGTTCTCACTACGTAACACGGCGAGCCATGTTAGTAATTATCAAGTCTCTCTGCTGGTAGCCACGGGTACGGGGCCATTCACACTCAGACGTGGCAACGGCCATTCAGCGGAGGTGCGGCTGGCCGGCAGCCGGGTCAGCGGCCGGGACGTGCCGCGTCGGCGTCTTCGTGCAGCTGACTGCTGACTGCTGACGATGGCGTAGCGGCCGCTGCTCTGCGTGGCCGCAACACCGCCGCCCCGGACGTGACGGGCCGCCCACGCGCGCGCGTTTCTGCAGCGGCCGCGCAACCGCTGTTTGCTGCTCGAAGTGGGTCGCGCCTGCCGCCGGCAAGGTCGCTCCGCGAACACCGGGAAAAAAATTGCGTCACATGCTCATTGCCTTCGATAGGGCGCAGTTCCTCAAAGACCGGCGCTACTTTCCGTTAGTATTTCAGTAGGAGGCAGTAAGAAACGCGAGTTCTGCTCTGTTCGACGGCTTTCTACTTCTTGATGCAATAATTTACCAACAGCCGTATGTATTGTAGAAATTTATTTTATTTTATGAACTTGTATGTGCTACCAGTTTCGGCATTACATTGATTCCATCTCCAGGCCCCACTCGTCATAGTCGTAAAATCGCTATACAGGGAAGGGGCTATATAACTGGATCCGTGAATCAAATCGTCCTGCAACAGCTCTTGGTGGCCACGCGACACAGTCTCAGAGCCTTCCGTGTATAGCGATTTTACGACTATGACGAGTGGGGCCTGAAGATGGAACCAATGTAATGCCGAAACTGGTAGGACATAGTAGTTTATAAAATAAAATAAATTTCTACAATACATACGGCTGTTGGTAAATTATTGCATCAAGAAGTTCATGCCAGCCGTCGTCCCACGATCCATAATGGATGAAGGATGATTAAGCTTTCCACTTCAGTCGCATAGTAGGGGGCAATAGACTGCAACCGTTCACTTCCAAAACGATTAGCAGTTGGCATGCTTTTTTCAAAAAGACGCGACTTAAGTTTAGGAATTAGTAGAATATTGTGAACTGGAGGAATGAATAGTTGACGTGTAACGAATTCATTCATCGGAAATAATTAATTAAAATGGTTTATCCCTGGAGAACCACACCGTAATTGACCACTTAAACTTAATCACTGTAAACTGCCAGGACGACTACTTACCTCACTACACTGCACCCTCACCTCATTCTTACTGTAGTCCCATTAAGACGGATGTCGATTGCATATTTAAGTTGTTATGTACCAAATAGGTGCAGAAAAAAATGGCTCTGAGCACTATGCGACTTGACTTTTGAGGCCATCAGTCGCCTAGAACTTAGAACTAATTAAACCTAACTAATCTAAGGACATCACACACATCCATGCCCGAGGCAGGATTCGAACCGGCGACCGTAGCGGTCGCTCGGCTCCAGGCTGTAGCGCCTAGAACCGCACGGCCACTCCGGCCGGCCGGTGCAGAAAAGCTAGTGCGAAAATCTGGGTGCAAGGAAGAAGGTGCTAGTTGTGTCCGTTAGTAGCAGAAATATAAAATTTCCCGACAGCTCGGCGCCAAGGTTACAGCACGCAAGACGCCCTTTTGGCAGAATGTGGCTGCTCTTGCCTGTTGTAAGACAATCTTTCCTTTGGGTTGTACAGGATAACATTTGTAGGTGGTTCCTTCACGTTAGCCCCTCTCCTATCGGTATTCTGAGCCCGGTGGTCGGAGAGCTATTTAATGGGAACATCTCAACGGCGAAGCTATAAAGCTGCCTGCGTCTAGTTGTTGAAATTGCACTCAGTCCCACTCAGCCAGTCTAGATCAGCGCCCCACTAGGAAGTTCGTGAAGAGCTGCGCCAACGTGTCAGCTTCCTTCAGATGAAGCGAGCCCGTCTCGTCATAACCTTCCCATGTTGCATACCGGATTCTATCACCTCTGGTTAGGCCTTTGGTAAATTACTCCTCGAGGCGACTAGTTACTGGAAAGCAATGTGTTCTTCCTATGTTTTCTATAATTATGTGTATGTGTGCGTGCGTATGTGTGTGTGCGTGCGTATGTGTGTGTGCGTGCGTATGTGTGTGTGCGTGTGTGTGTGTGTGTGTGTGTGTGTGTGTGTGTGTGTGTGTGCTCCACAGTACGACTACTGCTCCATTTAATTTAAAGTTGCACTTTGCCTACACCTAGGTGCCGTCTACAACATAACGGATACGGTTATGGGAGGTCAATTTAAACTATGTTCCCCACTGCTGAAGACGCCAATAAACCCCATTAATTTCTTATTCTCTTTTAAATATGATTTCCTGTGTTGAGTAATTGCAGAAGAAGTGAGATGATCTATCTCTTGGAAGACACGATAAATATTAAACCCATCATCACTGAAAATACGCGACACGAAATCGTCCTGTGAGTAGGAAAAAATTGCTTGTGCAGTGGAGAAATGAGATTCATTGCTTCGTGTGGAATAACTTCAGAGCACAGAAAACTACTTTTTCTGCACAGTTTCGTTAGTACAAACAACAGAGACCAGATTATTTTTGCCTGAACGAGATTTACTGTTTTACTGATTTCCGGTATGCGATGGTGCGTGCACACTGAGCAGCAGTGGGAGCGAGCCTGTCAAGAACTTAACAGTGAAGTATGTCAGTAGGCGACTGAGTACGAGTTAGCGGAACCAGTTGCTATAAGGCATGTTGGTTATTGCTCCTTGTGGACCAGACGCTGAATGCTGAAGAATCTGTTCACATACATGCCAAACAGACGATTCGGAAATTTGCAAACATATTTTTGCCTGTGTGTATACTCATGGGTGATTTAGAACCACCAGCCAAAATCGTATAATACTTTCTTTCTGCCTGGCGAAGGCTGCAACGCGTCGTGTAGCGGACTCTTTGAGACACCGCCCGCTACTGACGGGACTGAAACTCTGTAGACGTAAGCCTTCTCTTTTATACATAAGGAAAACGTCTCGTTTGTGGTCTATACGCCTCAACACACCGAGAAGCACATTCCTCAGTTTCACTGTATATATTTCGGTAGTAGCAATGTTTGATGAGGAAAGCTGCATTACTGCTAGTATCAGTCACTTAATATAATAGTCTGACGATACGTAAGCTTTGTTACAGCATTCAGTGATTATAATACGTCCCAAGCGGTGAAAAGGAACGAAAGCGACTCAGGTGGGTAACCAGCGTAGGGATAACAATGGGAAGGTTGCAGTTCTGAGATTGCGATCCAATGCTTTCAGGAAAAAAAAAAAAAAAAATAGTCTCATACTGTGACTCGGAAGTCAAGTTTGCACTAAATCCGCCGGAAAATACATTGTTACATATATCGTAATGGAAGTGTCACTTAACTCCTGAATGTCAAACAGCGTCAATGACCCTCTGACGTAATTTTGTGCGCAAGGACGCTATCTTGCCAAGCGCGCGAGAACCGTTTTAATTCTTGACGTAACGGACTATGAGTGTGCTCTTCGTTATTAGACGCGCAGCGCTATTCCATAAACTAGCAATGTCAACTGTTCAAATAGTATTACATCTGTTCAGGTTAAATAACGATTAAATAAATAAATAAAATAAACATTAAATGTAACTTTACGTTGGTTAGCATATTCGTCACGGATAGACATGTTGTATAAATGTTATGTGCTGTTGAAGTCAGCCGTTACTAAAATTCTGACTCACTGCCAAGGCAAAAGTATGATCAGAATTCATTGAAATTTGTAGAGGGAATTAACTGTTGTCAGAATATACGCCGAAGTTTCGTTTAAAAGATACGTCGACTTTTATTAATTTTACGACATATGATTTCCTATTTCTACGTACTACGACACCCTACAGCTCACCGGAATCGATGAGCATTGGTTCGCTAGTGTGAACCTTCAGCCACGATCACATTTCTACACCTAATCTGCATCTACATCGATACTCTGCAAATCACTCCTAACTGCCTGGCAGAGGCTTCATCGAACCACCTTCACAACAATTCTCTAACATTCCAGTCTCGTACAGCGTGCGGAAAAAAACCAACAGCTATATCTATCCGTGCGAGTTGTAATTTCCCTTATTTAATCGTGGTGATCGTTTCTCCCTATGTTGGTCGGTGTCAACAAAATATTTTCGCATTCGGAGGGGAAAGTTGGTGATTGAAATTTCGTGAGAAGATTCCGTCGCAACGAAAAACGCCTTTGTTTTTATGATGTCCACCCCAGATCCTATATCATTTTAGGGACACCTTCTCCTCTATTTCGTGATAATACAAAACGTGCTGCCTTTCTTTGAACTTTCTACATGTACTCCGTCGATCGTAGCCGGTAAGGATCCCACACGGCGCAGCGGTATTCTAAAAGAGGACGGACAAGCGTAGTGTAGGCAGTCTCTTCAGTAGATCTGTTACATTTTCTAACTGTCCTGCCAATAAAACGCAGTCTTTGGTTAGCCTTCTCCATAACATTTTCTGCAAACAACCTAAGACGGCTGCTCAGTTTGTCTCCCAAATCGTTTATATAGATACGGAACTGCAAAGGGCATGTAATACTACGTTGAGGAACGCCAGAAATCACTTCTGTTTTACTCGATGATTTTCCGTCAGTTACTACGAACTGTGACCTCTCTGACAGGAAATCACGAAACCAGTCACATAACTAAGACGATATTCCGAAAGCACACAATTTCGTCAAAGGAAGATTATCATCCTCTACAACACTGTGTCTTGCTAAGTTTTCCAGGTATTTTTTTCTTGACCTATCAACCAGTTTTCATTGAGCGATATGACGCTGTACTGAGCAAGCTCCGGTGATCTACAGAGACGATTCATGAACGGACTTTAGTTTAGGTGGTTCTTGGGATACAACATCAACGCCGACGACCACAAGAAGCGAATTTGCAGTAAGCTGCACTACTAATTACGGTATTCTCAACTACAGTTCTAGTGTGCCATTTATGGAGAGCACATACATACTAACATTTATAAAGTCAGTTAGCAAAGAATATTATTCAATTTTAATGTTCAAGATGTTGTACATAATCTGAATGCCACAATCTCCACTGGAAAAATGATTACCACTGTCTCTGACACGGAAACGCGAAGGCTTATTACTTTATTTATTTCCATTCTGTTACCTCGTACGATATCATATTTTGGGGGAACTCCTTGCACTCACCAATAATATTTTTAGTCCACAAAAGGACTCTCATACTGCCCTACAGTGTCAGTTCACGAACTTGTTGTAGGCCGTTGTTCAGGTTTATCGGAATTTTAACCGTGCAACTCCTGTGCGTATATGCCATCATGGGATTTGTCGTTGACAAAACTGACCCATTCAGAAAATACTGCTTCATTAATTCAGTGAACAGCAGACGGAGAAACAATATTTACTTGGATAAAACTTGTTTATACATTGTACAGGAAAGCGTGCACTATTTATCAAGTTTCATTTTCAATAAACGTCTGGGAGAACAGAAAAAAAGTGTGATAAACCCCAAGTATTCAAACAAACTTGAAAGGTTTCCTTGTGGCGCTGTTCTTCTGTTCCGTGCAGGAGTTCCTTGAAGTGATTCGTTAAACTATGTACTGAACTGTTCCATGGTCAAGTAACTGTGGCTTACATGGTCCCACAGAATCTATTAAATAATTTAGAAAAAGGATATTGCGTGTGGGTGCGAATTTATATTCCAGCATATCTTATGAACAACTAGTACAATTTCACAATCCTTAGTACAAACATGATTTACTTTCTGAAAAAAAGTACTGTACAGATGGGTGACTCCTAGCAGTAAAAAGATCAAGGGTGGCAGCTGAAAGGAAGAAACATGCGGCAGGCTACTTAGAACAGCGCTGGAACTCCTGCACCGATATCAGGCAAATTTTATACACAAACATCTCATTAAGTGAAGAAAATATTGTTGGAATAGAACACGTCTGGTGTATTCCAATTAATTAATGATATACAGGAACTTTCTAACATCGATAGTAATAGTTGCTACATTTTTAAAGTTTAGTAGTGTTACGTGTGATTACAAGCACGTCACAGGAATGGGCTAACTCGAAATTCGTCTCTATGAGCTGGTTTCTCAATTTAGATAATGACAGGGTAGTGCATTGTTTTGCTGAATATTGAAATACCCGGTGGGTAGCAGGAGGCGAGAAAATGGATTCACGTAATCTGCCATCTCAGTTCATCTCTAATAAGTATTCCCAAAATTCTTACAGCCTCACTTGTATTATGCCAGTAAATTGCATCCTTTGCCTGATGGACTCTTCCGTAGAGCAATATCTTGATATAATAGTAAATCATCTTTTTTCGACAACATAGTTCCAGTTACCTTATACAATGCTGAAAACGTACCGTGGGTATTTGTCTGATCTCTAAGCTCTAAAATGTGATATTAGGAAAGACATTCACGTAGAACGGTAGTATCTATATTGCGCATATTTGTCTCGTATTTTGTCTTGTACCACTTGATGAGCGATATCCAGCACCGTCTGAAAATTAAAGATTCGACAGTCTTAATGTCAGTAGATGAAATTTTGCGGGTTCCGTAGTTATATGATGAAATACGTTAGTTAATATAAGGGGCGTTCAAAAAAATACGAGCCAGGGGCATAATCGCAGAAACCAGTACCTGTATGTAAGAAATGTTGACCCTGGCTGTTGAGACACTTGTCCCACTGTGACACAAGGCGGTGAATGGCTGTGTCATAAAATCCCCGGGGCTGCGACGTGAACCAGTTGCGCACGTACAGCTGGACGCCGTCGTCCACACGAGTGCAGGAAAGACTACGCTGACGTTCTTCTTTGACCAAGATGGCCCCCTTCTGATTCGCTTCCAGCAGCACGGGACAACAGTGAATGCCTAGCGTTACTCGCAAACCTTGACCACCCTTAGCCAAGCCATCAAATTAAAACTACCAGGCAATATCACCCGTGGGGTCATTCTGCTCCACGGCAGTGCAAAGCCTCATATGTCCAACACAGTCGTGGCACTCTTGCACCAATTCAAATGGGACGTTCTTGGCCACCCTCCATACAGCCCGGACCGCTCTCCCTGTCATTAGGCCATTTTTTGTCCACTTAAAAAGGCTCTGAGGGGCAAATGATTCACCTCGGACGACGACGTCCAGCTGTACGTGCGGAACTGGTTAACATCGCAGCCCCTGGAATTTTATGAGACAGCCATTCACCGCCTTGTGTCACAGTCGGACAAGTGTCTCAACAGACAGGGTCAATACTTCTAGCATACAGGTACTGGTTTCTGTAATTGTGCCTCCGGCTCGTTTCTTTTTTAACGCCCCTCATAGCTACCAAGTACTAAATTAACGACATGTTGTTAAAATGTTGTATTATTGTTGTTGTCGGTTTAGAACATCTTGTTTATCTTCAGATGATTACAGTGCACTTGCATGACGAACTATTAATCAGTTATTGAGTGTTTGCAGTTCCATGATGCACTTCAGGGAATAACAATTTTGAACTGAGAAATGGTAAACTAAATTTAAAATCAAGAGCTTGAGTGTGGCCCATGGACTTACAAGAAAATATCCCATCTGTTTTCCGAAGAAGTATTTGCCACATAGCAGGAAATATATCGTTCAATGACTCATCACTACATGTGATTTTACTATTTTTAGTTGCTTAGGTACATCTACCATACATAATTTGAGCCGTTTTTTCGTAGCTAATGTGTAATGAACGAACTGGTTTACAGGCTAGTATTTTTTAAATAAAAATTCTTCTATGGAATAAGAGGAGTTGTCCACAGGAAATGCTTGTAGTTTAGGTTCAACCCTTGCTTTGCTGCCTGTTGGACATGATCAGAGTTCTGTTGTTGCGTATTGAATACCTTTCTGAGCCACTGAGAGCTTTGACAAAGGGTAAAAAGGTCATTTTTTCCTATAGCTTTGTGGGTACAGATATCGTTGTTCTTCTCAAATAGTGATGGATTATTTATGATGGATTTCATTAGCAAACATGTATATTTTGAAGGTGTTGATAAGATGCCCAACTCCTTAAGAAGTCCCTACAAGACTACATTGGACATCACATATTGTTCTTTCTGTTCGGTTTAGCGCAATCAGTAGTTACTTTCTAAGTGAGGAGTTACATCAGAAAATTACGTTATCGGTACAATTACGAGCGTACGAATTTTACGAGATGTGGGTATTAGCACTTGAACTCTGAAAAGCCCGATTTCTCATCAAGAGCACTCGTTTTAGCATTCATTGACACCACACAGAAACGCTAAGAATTAAAAGTATACGTTGTTTGTGTTAGGCGTCAGCTGTAAGTCCGAAGAGACGACACTATTCAGATTGCTACTTCTATCCCATATCTCCTCTTTCTGTAGTATTCGGTCCACGCCAGATGTTGCTAACTTCTTTAACCTTTAATGAAACCAGTTCTAAGTTTTTCCCTTCGCTGTCATCTCGGATCGCACTCACAGGTTTACGAATGTTAAGTTATCTATTCTTGGACACATTTCTAAATTTGCTCCCCCCGTCGGAGGTTCGAGTACTCCCTCGGGCATGGATGTGTATGTTGTCCTTAGCGTAAGTTAGTTTAAGTTAGATTAAGTACTGTGTAAGCTTAGGGACCGATGAACTCAGCAGTTTCGTCCCATAAGATCTTACCACAAATTTCCATTTTTTTTTCTAAATTTGCTCACAATTCATCGATCACAACGATCTATAAGTTCATCAATTTGAAATATCAATGTTTGCGTCTTCTAGCAGCAGTGAATCCCTCCTCACTCCTCTTCATTCGCTGGTACTTGGTTTTCGCACAAGTATACTATAATGCATACCTATTGCCGTCTGAGCCATGCGCGTCACAGCTGATGTTCACATGACGTGGCCGGACTTCGTACACGACGCTGGGCGTTTCGACAACCTTTGCTTATCGTGGGTGCGGCTGACGTGACTGTGTGTGCGAGTATCTCCGTTGACTGACATTTCCGTGTTAATGGGTGAAAAGCCTGTCTAACATATCGATAACGTCGTGTTGAACGAAAGCAGACGAACCGCAGTTAACTTACAGAAGACGTGTGGCCGCATGATGCCGTAGGGATTTCGTATTTGTCGCAGAGGGTACAGCGGTCGCCACGCGACAAAGGGATGTGGCTCAGTAGGAATCAGTGCGGCTGCAGAGTTATCAGTCTGTTCCATTTCCGTTGAGCCTCTTGTAATGGCACGTATGTCAGTAAGCGATTGCATCCGTTTCTGTTTTCTCCGTCGTGTATACTACAGTGATGAAAATTCGTTCATTTTATGTGCATGGTGCAAAAAACCTAATGTTTTAAGCATTTCCTTACAGATTTCGTTATTATAATTATTTTATATCATAATAATGAATTACTTGTTATTGTCAACTAAAGAAATACACGTATGTGAAATAGTAATCTAAAAAACAATTATGAATGTTAAAAGTAAAACAACAACTTAAAACATATAACAAATATAATTAAGATAAATAATAATACAGTAATGGACGTTTAGATATTTAAATAGTGTATGTTGAAAATATTCCGATAGCATATTGTGTATAGCTTATGTTCCAAAAACGGTATTTCAGGATCCAGCTTTATTGCACTGGGATGTATGTGGCTTGAAAGCTTCCTTAATTTTTCAAAATTAATTAATCGTGGTGGGGTATTGTGCAAAATTTGAAATTCGTTTCAAGTTGTATGGAGCGGATGGACGTGTACGGCTATGGAGACAACATAATGAATCCAGGGACGCTGCATGTCAGCAGGGGACTGTTCAAGCAGGTGGAGTCTTTTTAATGGTGTGGGGCGTGTGCAGTTGGAGCGATAAGGGATCTCTAATGCGTCTAGATACGACTCTGACAGGTGACACGTACGTAAGCATCTTTTCTGATCACCAGCATCCATTCATGTCCATTGTGCATTCCGAGGGACTTGGGCAATTCCAGCAGGACAATGCGACACCCAGCACGTCCAGAATTGCTACAGAGTGGCTCCAGGAGCACTCCTCTGAGTTTAAACACTTCATCTGGCCACTAAATTCCCCAGACATCAACATTATTGAACATATCTGAGATGCCTCGCATCACTGTTCAGAAGAGATCTCCACCCTTCCCTTAGTGATTTGTGGACAGCCCTGTGGGATTGATGCTGTCAGTTCTCTCCAGCACTACTTCAGGCGTTAGTCGAGTCAATGTTACGTCGTGTTGCAGCACTTCTGCGTACTCGCGGGGGTCCCACACGGTATTAGGCAGATGTAACAGTTTCTGTAGCTCCTCAGTGTATGTACAATGTGAAATAATACTCGTGGTTCCTGACAAGAATGCCCATCGACCATTGTTACAACCGGTCTCACGTGGACTCGAATGCAACCCTCGTCAAGAACAATTTTTCGACGTTAATTCTCGTCCTCTTTTCACGTCACGGTTGTTAGAGGCTCTGATTGCACTAAGTGGGGGTTCGGCACCATGCTGAATTCCCTGGATCAGAGAATGCATGCAGTTCTTTTATCAGAATCATGTGTGCGTTATGATGTACGTTATCAGCGGAATAAAGTTCGCTTCAGTCATTTTCATAACAACGTTAATGTTCTTCACACAGCGTTGAGAGTTGTAAAACGTCCTGAAAAGCGTAATTTACCACGGTTACCATATAGGTGATACCAATGGTGATTCACTTTTAGTACTTATAAATCTCGAAATCAACAAATCGTAGTTTCAGATTAATAATTGGTGTCGGTGGAAGTTCAATTTCAACGAATTTCTGTTTAATCTTAGCTTAATATTAGCTTTAATAACTTTAAATATCCACCTGTACACCTCGTATGTTAGCTTGCGAAGTGTATCGGGGCCAACTACTGGCTTTATCACTCGTGAATACCGCGTGGGGAGAACGACCGTTGGCGAGCTTTTGGGCGAATTCTAATTTCTCTGATTTAACCGCTACGGTCATACTGCGGGGTGTACGTGGGAGTGAGTAATATGTTGCCTGTTCTTCTTGGAATTAAAACAGCAATCTTTTCCGTGCTCTGCAACGCTTCTCATATGGCCTCTGCCTCTGGACTCTGATCAGTGTTTCCGCAATGCTCCAGCACTTATCAAACTAACCCGTGATGAAATGTCTCGCTCTTATCTTTCCCTGCACCTTACCCGTTAATCGAATTCGGTAGGAGCCAAATACAAACGAGCAATGCTCAGGAATCGACCGGACCATTGTTTTCTAAGCCATTTCTGACGTGTATAAAGTACATTTTCTTACGTGTCTTTCAATAATTCTAGAGGGTGGTTTTGTTCTGTCGTTGCAACTACAAAAATGCGTGATATTTTTCACCACACGCGTTTAGCTTTATTGAGGTAAAGCATCATCAGTGATCAGTAATTAAGTTATTTACACTCTGATTTGGTTTTAGATCAAAAAACAGTTTGTAAAGGATATGTTGAGTTTTACTTATCGAAAAACAGTTCGTTAAGAATATGTTGATTTGTACCGTAAATCGAACTGTTTTTCGGTCTAAAGGCAATTCAAAATATAAATAACTTAATTACATACCACTGATGATGCTTTACGTCAATAAAGCGAAACGCATCTGGTGAAAAAAATCACGCATTTTTGGAGTTTCAACGACAGAACAAAAATACCCTCGAGAATTGTAAAGCAACTACGGACAGTATGACCACACCAGTGAAGAATTTCTTTCAATGAATCTCAGATTGGGATCTGCTCTTCTTGCGCTTTACGTGATATTTCTAATTTAGGCCTCTTGGGACGGTTACCACTAGGTGCTTTACGATTGCTACTATCTATTGTGAGTTATCACTAATTGTGTCTGGCCTGGTGGCCTAGTGAGCTGGCACGATAGCTCAGTGCGTTCCGTCAGAGGACTAGCCACCTTCTGTAGGAAAAAAAAAGTGAAGCGACATCCACGCAAAACCACTGACGGAAAAACGACGAAACAAGAGAACGAAAGAATGAAGACAAAAGAAAAGAAAGAAAAAAAGTCAACATGGCGCAGGATCTAATCCCGGTCTAAACAGGAAAATTTTCTGTCCGATTTTAATCTAGCCTTCACCTCTCAACGACGTGAAGTTTCGCTATGAATGACACGTGGGCCGGATTCCACTTTAAACCACGGGTCTTTTCCTGGTTGGTGGATTAGGGATACGCATTGCCGATGTGACGTCAGAGACAAAGACTAGCACTCGGGTATTGAGCAACACGAAATAATAATAATTATTATTATTGTTATCACTAATAGTGTAACAGAAAAATCAGTCTCTCCGCTTATGTGTGCGTAACACTTTTCTAAAAATTTACGTTGAAGCCCAACTGTCGGTCCTTGAAACAAGCTTTGGTCCTCTGCAGATGTCCCAGCATTTGACTCCAGCTCTCTGGCATTGCGACTTTCCACTACACAACAACCTGATCCGCGAACAGTGTCACAGAGTTTCCAGTGTTGCCTTCCCCGAACGGAGTGTCGTAGTTAATTGTGAGAGTTTTCACCCGAGTAAATATTCATCTCATGGCTGTCACGTATCTTTATCAGTTTCTACACCGTATATGCGATAACGAGTGAATATGGAAACATATTTTGAATCGTGATTACTTAATTGCTTTTAAGCTTTTGCTTTTACACTTGATATGTTCATCAATTCATTTGTACTTTAATCTAATTGTTTGAAGCCTATGGCCATTCATTAATGTAATTGTGTCCGCCCCGATAGCTGAATGGTTGTCGGCACGGTAGCTCAGCGTGTTCGGTCAGAGGGTTTAGCTACCTTCTGTAATAAAAAAACTGAGTGAACGGATCAACGAACAACCAGAACGAGTGTCATCCGACGTCCGCAACGAACAATATAGAACAAGATGCCATATAAAAAGAAAAAAAAAATGGTCAGCGTGACGGATTGCCGTCCTACGGGCCCGGGTTCGACTCCCGGCTGGCTCGGAGATTTTCTCTACTCAGGGACTGGGTGTTGTGTAGTCTTCATCATCACTTCATCCCCATCCGGCTCGCAGGTCGCCCATTGTGGCGTCGAATCTAATAAGACCTGCACCAAGGCGCCGGACCTGCCCCACAAGGGGCCTCCCGGCCAATGACGCCAAACGCTTACTTCCAATGCAATTTTAAAAGTATGTGGCGCCTATTACTGTGTGTTATACCACTTGAGATAATGAACTTTTAGATAATTACGCATCTGAGTCTTACGTACCTTATTTTGAGCATTAACAATAGTTTGATTATAAGAATGCATCTCTTGTGGGTAGCTATTTAATTGCCTGCATTGTCATGTATGACATTCTTTGGTGCGTTGTATTTGTTGAACTGTTACTTTTAATGGTGTAGAACTGAGTTTACATGCGTTACTTTTACATAACACTGTGACAGTTAAGAACATTAGCTTCTCTTTTGAAGAACTGTAGGTGTTCGCTGTTTGAAAACTGCCATAAACATGCACCTTGGTATATGAACCTCAGTCTCCATCCGCTCGTACAAGACACATGGAAACATCACAGAAACTAACCTGAAAATGTTCTATATTAGAAAGAGAAGGTAAATGGCTCTGAGCACTATGGGACTTAACTTCTGAGGTCAGCAGTCCCCTAGAACTTAGAACTACTTAAACCTAACTAACCTAAGGACATCACACACATCCATGCCCGAGGCAGGATTCGAACCTGCGACCGTAGCGGTCGCGCAGTTCCAGACTGTAGCGCCTAGAACCGCTCGGCCACACCGGCCGGCTGAAAGAGAGGGTAACCATGTCTTATTCTATCACTAACATAACCTACTCATGGTGTACACGACCAGGATAACAGCACCAGTAACATAAAATATAAAACACCTAGCAAATAACAGCCCAAACAGTAACATACAATCGATACGAAACCTGTATCCTGCACAGCAAACATAATACACCGTGGGCGGCCATCTCACATCACTTGTTAACACAGTCTAGCGACGCAATCTCTGAGGGTGATTGTTAGATAATGCCAGCTTTAGCAAGCACCAGATTACCGTATCTATTAATGCTGCTGGAGACAGTTAGCTACATACATACCATGGACGTACTATAGCCACGTGCCTGGCATGCAAGGAACACGATACACTACAACCAATATCCATAATCCACAAGTTCTTTTCAGCTTAGCCGGCCCACAATAAATGCCGTGCCGCCGGCCGGAGTGGCCGTGCGGTTCTGGGCGCTACAGTCTGGAACCGAGCGACCGTTACGGTCGCAGGTTCGAATCCTGCTTCGGGCATGGATGTGTGTGATGTCTTTAGGTTAGTTATGTATAATTAGTTCTAAGTTCTAGGCGATTGATGACCTCAGAAGTTAAGTCGAATAGTTCTCAGAGCCATTTGAACCAAGCCGTGCCCGCGGGCAGGCTCACGTAAACACGACCGCGTCTCGACATGCGACCAGAATTCCACCGGTGGCCGACCACCACCGCCAGCGTTCGTGGGACCGCGCACATCCGTCTCTCTCTGCCCTCTGCACTGACTATAAGCATTTCCTCCGTTAAAGAGTCATGCCGTGCCCTGCCAGCAGCGAACCACAGGAAGTAGTGCCAGGTAGGAAACGTAGGAAAAATAGTGCCACACTTAATGCACCCACTCCCCAGGGACCTCAACAACAGCGAGATTACTCCTATAACTTCCGTAAACATCTTGGAACCGAACACGGAGAAAAACCGCAAATTTCGTGAATGGCAGTTGACATGGCAACCTGCGACGAAACGGCGATTAAATCGCCTTCGCCGTGAAATAAAACTAGTTGTCGACCAGCACCGAAATCGGAACTGTGGGGGCAAAATAGCCACCCTCCGAATTGGTGATAACAGCGTATGGCACATCACCGAACAGTTTCTGGGAAGACACATCGTATTCCGCCGCTAAAAGTCGAGCGTGAGATTGTTTGCGAGCCGGAAGCCAAGGCAAATGCATTGGCGGACGCGTTCGCGGAGAATTTCACGTCTATCGACGACGTATCTGATAACAGTCATAAAATATTAGTGGAAAGTGTTTACCAGTTTTCCTGGGAAATCGGGACGAGGACGTCACTGGCGCGGTAACTGAGGAAAAAGTGCAGGTACAACTCTCCCACCTCAACCACCGTAAAGCAGGTGATGTCGATCAGATCGGAAACACCATCCTCCCGCAAATGCCGTAAGACGAAGTCCATATTATGACCGGAACCTTTAAGAACATCTTACGAACTGGTAGCTTCCCTTCCGCGTGGAAACATGCGGAGGTTGTTGCCATTCCTAAACCCGGTAAGGATACTGGACTTGCACACAATTATTGCCCGATAAGCCTACTGCTAGCCCTTTCTAAGGTCTTCGAAAGGCTTTACGCCAAACGGCAGTGCAGACACATGAAGGATGAGCGCCTCCTTCTGGATGAGCGGTTCCCTTTCCGGAGGGGGCGCCACATCCTTAGGTTGGTTGAGCACGCAATGGGAGCCCGGGACCATAGAGAGTACCTCGGGGTGGTACTCATCGACGTGTCGAAGGCATTCGACGGCGTGTGGTGTCACGGCCTCCTGTACAAGCTTCTTGTACTTGGGGTACTGGCGTCACACATACGCCTGCTCAAATCCCACCTGAGTGACCGAAATTGCCACGTTCGAGCTGACGGATTCAAATCCACAGAAGGACAGACCTGGACGGGAGTGCCACAGCGATCTGTTCTCTGCCTCCTGCTGTACACTCTATGTACCTCTGACATGCTAAATACTCCCAGAGTTGAGTTTGCTCTTTATGCAGGTAATGCTTTTTGCGCGCAGTCTCAGCGCGCAGATGATGAGACGCCGTCCTCAAGAAGCATGCCATAACCTTGGATCTTTAGCGACCAAGTGGTGACTCAAGGTGAACGCGGCTAAAAACCAAGTTCTGGTCACTACAAGGAAAGAGCTTCCGGAAAATTTAGTACTGTTTCGTATCATGGGAGGCTAAATCACATGGTCACGAACCGGCACGGCGTGACCCCAGGTCGGCACATGACCTGGGGACGCTTTACCCAATCTTAAACCCAACAACGACGCTACCACGCAGTGTGGATTACCACTGTATTTGGCACTTATTAGGCCCGTTATAGAGTACGCTTCTGTGGAATGGGGCAATGCTGCCCATATACACATTGAAGAACTACGGAAAGTACAGGACAAAGTTCTCCGCCTTGCTCTTCACTTACCCATACGCTCCCCCACTAGAGAGCTCCACTGGCAGGCCGCCGTTGCTATGTTAAAGGATCACCTCAGACTGACTTCTCGTCAATTCTATGAAGAGGTACAGCGGTCTGAAAACCCATTAACAGCCTGATTGAGCCCAGATACATTGGGGCCCGATCACAAGGCGGCCCGACCTACAGCGTGAATAAAGTGCACAATAAGAGAAATAGTGTAACAAAACAAGAATGACGCCTTGAGCTACCTCACCAAAAAGAGAACAATTAAAAATCCAAATGAATAGAGCAGCTAAGTGGGCAAGGCACTAAAAGTGCCAGAACTAAAAAAGAAACGAGATCCAGAGATCTCCTAAAGTCAAAGTCAGTCAGATTTGACGAAGACTTGTGTTCTATTCAAGATCAATGGTTTTTGATACTCGTGACAGTATAAAATGGGCTAAGGCTGGAATCTAGATTGTGTAATAAAACCTGTTATACAGTCAAATGGCGGTTATGTCTTTCAAAAAATAATTTAATTAAACTAGTTAGGAAGTATGAGAACCTATTAGCAAATACCAAGGCTGGTAAAAAGATAAATAAATAAAATTTGATCCAGTGAGATGAGAAACTATGTGTTATAGGACCATGCTTCACGTCTTATCGAAGATATGTTATGAACTGACATTTCATAGCAAATTGTACCAAGAACAATGTATTTGTTATGGATCCTTAGTGTGCAGGTACCTTTGAACGGCATACTTTCACAATACGCAAGTTACATAATTCGTTAACTACCAATATGAAATTTCCTGTCATGTTATGACAACAAATCGAACAATTCGAGTGTCACCATTGATATTTATCAACGTCTGTAAGGAGCTAATGGTCTGGATTTCATTGTAATTTAATTCACTACAGGTTTTCAAGAGATCCTGAATTTGCTGATGCTGAAAAACGACATATGAACATATGAGCTTCAACCGAAAGGCAATATGGTGTCTCGCGGCTCTGTACTGAAGAGAGATGCTCTGCATGTGACGTAGGTGGCGTTGCTCCATCTAATTGGTGAAAATACAAACGCACGTTCAGCATATCTGCCATGCTAGACATTGCTCTGCACGCCTGGAAAGACTCCCCAAGGCGCTTTTCCCACGCTATGACGTCAGAAACTCAGCACGCTCAAAGTTCAACGTTCGAATGCACGCTCCGTGTGACGACGGCTTTAGCACTGGGTGCGATGGTGGGCTGCACACGATAGAAATTGTTGGGACTTTGAATAATTAGTCAGTGCTTCAGTGTCTTTGATGAGATTTGGAAGAATTTAACTTTAGTGGGTCGGTTAAGCCTGAATCTTCTTACGGTTCACCAGGCTCTGCACTTAGGATAAAAACCGTTAATTGAAAATAAATTCTCTCTTGTGTCGACTACTATAATCGGAAATCAGCGAAATTAGGCCTACATCACAATTATTTAGGAATGTTTACAGTACTTCGATGAACAATATTTTCAGGAACGGTAAGCGACGGTCCACCAAAATTCAAATGGCTCTAAGCACTATGGTACTTAACATCTGAGATCATCAGTCCCCTAGACCTAGAACTACTTAAACCTAACTAACCTAAGGAAATCACACACACATATGCTCGAGACAGGATTCGAACCTGCGACCGTAGCAGTCACGCGGCTCCGGACTGAAGTGCCTAGAACAGCTCGGCAACAGCGGCCGGTCACGGTGCACAGATACCCCTTTTACACAGGTATATAGTTATCCGTGCACATCTTTCCACTGCTCAGGAATATCGAAACTTTAATAAAGTAAAAAGTATTTTATTTTAAAGCCACATGTAGGAGCTGAAGTGTTGCCAACTGCCTGGCTTATGCCTGTCTCCGTGGCGGTACCGTATAACGACACGACGCGAGTATCACTTGCCATCTCAATAACTTGCTCTTTTCCCACAATTCTCACCCGTCCCAGAGCCAACAAAATAATTGTTTCTTATGTGATCTTTGTGATATACACTCCTGGAAATGGAAAAAAGAACACATTGACACCGGTGTGTCAGACCCACCATACTTGCTCCGGACACTGCGAGAGGGCTGTACAAGCAATGATCACACGCACGGCACAGCGGACACACCAGGAACCGCGGTGTTGGCCGTCGAATGGCGCTAGCTGTGCAGCATTTGTGCACCGCCGCCGTCAGTGTCAGCCAGTTTGCCGTGGCATACGGAGCTCCATCGCAGTCTTTAACACTGGTAGCATGCCGCGACAGCGTGGACGTGAACCCTATGTGCAGTTGACGGACTTTGAGCGAGGGCGTATAGTGGGCATGCGGGAGGCCGGGTGGACATACCGCCGAATTGCTCAACACGTGGGGCGTGAGGTCTCCACAGTACATCGATGTTGTCGCCAGTGGTCGGCGGAAGGTGCACGTGCCCGTCGACCTGGGACCGGACCGCAGCGACGCACGGATGCACGCCAAGACCGTAGGATCCTACGCAGTGCCGTAGGGGACCGCACCGCCACTTCCCAGCAAATTAGGGACACTGTTGCTCCTGGGGTATCGGCGAGGACCATTCGCAACCGTCTCCATGAAGCTGGGCTACGGTCCCGCACACCGTTAGGCCGTCTTCCGCTCACGCCCCAACATCGTGCAGCCCGCCTCCAGTGGTGTCGCGACAGGCGTGAATGGAGGGACGAATGGAGACGTGTCGTCTTCAGCGATGAGAGTCGCTTCTGCCTTGGTGCCAATGATGGTCGTATGCGTGTTTGGCGCCGTGCAGGTGAGCGCCACAATCAGGACTGCATACGACCGAGGCACACAGGGTCAACACCCGGCATCATGGTGTGGGGAGCGATCTCCTACACTGGCCGTACACCAATGGTGATCGTCGAGGGGACACTGAATAGTGCACGGTACATCCAAACCGTCATTGAACCCATCGTTCTACCGTTCCTAGACCGGAAAGGGAACTTTCTGTTCCAACAGGACAATGCACGTCCGCATGTATCCCGTGCGACCCAACGTGCTCTAGAAGGTGTAAGTCAACTACCCTGGCCAGCAAGATCTCCGGATCTGTCCCCCATCGAGCATGTTTGGGACTGGATGAAGCGTCGTCTCACGCGGTCTGCACGTCCAGCACGAACGCTGGTCCAACTGAGGCGCCAGGTGGAAATGGCATGGCAAGCCGTTCCACAGGACTACATCCAGCATCTCTACGATCGTCTCCATGGGAGAATAGCAGCCTGCATTGCTGCGAAAGGTGGATATACACTGTACTAGTGCCGACATTGTGCATGCTCTGTTGCCTGTGTCTATGTGCCTGTGGTTCTGTCAGTGTGATCATGTGATGTATCTGACCCCAGGAATGTGTCAATAAAGTTTCCCCTTCCTGGGACAATGAATTCACGGTGTTCTTATTTCAATTTCCAGGAGTGTATTAGCTTGCAAGTTCTGTACCATTTTTTTCCTGCTGATTTTTTCCTGAAAATTCTGGCATGCGCTTAGGGCATCAAGGCAGACGAGGTAATTCTTCCATCGATCGCAGCTCGTGGGCTGCAGCGCCTCAATTGCTCTGAACTGCATTGGAGTGGACGGCTTCTTTCAACGGTCTACGGAGGCAAAGCAGTAGGAGGCGGGGGGCAGCAATGTTAATTATTTTGAGGCGGCTTTCGCCGGACCGCTGCGTGGATTAGGCGTGCTGGAGTGTGACGTGACGGCGGGGGGCCTTTCGAAACGTGGTGCGGGTGCGGGTGCGGGTACGGGGGGTATCCGCCGCGGAATGCGGAATGTAGGCCGCCACTCGCCGGCCGCCACAGCACGGAGCCCGGCACTCGGCAGGGCGTGGCCTCGCCTCGAGCTGGCCCAGGTGCGGGAGGGGCCAGCGGCCAGTGCTGCCGCCTCGCAGCTGCACGCTCCGCACTGACCGCACGGCAACTGAGTGCCGCACGCCGCTGCTCCCCTCTGTCTGCCCTCGACATCGGAACTACTGAGAGGCCCAGCGGAAGGCCACACTGCCCTTATCAATACTCCTTTCTGTGGAGAAGGGCACCGTGAAGCCACCCAGTTTCGGTCGAGCGACCATCTTCAGTTCACGGATATCATAACATCGGTTATGGGCAGGTTCCATGGCGTCATCTACATGATTATTATTATGTGCATCCATTGCATCAGTGACAGATGCCACAGCTAATAATAATAATAATAATAATAATAAAGTTATGTACACTACTGGCCATTAAAATTGCTACCCCAAGAAGAAATTCAGATGATAAACGGGTATTCATTGGACAAATATATTATACTAGAACTGACATGTGATTACATTTTCACGCAATTTGGGTGCATAGATTTTGAGAAATCAGTACCCAGAGCAACCACCTCTGGCCGTAATAACGGCCTTGATACGCCTGGGCAATGAGACAAAAAGAGCTTCGATGGCGTGTACAGGTACAGCTGCCCATGCAGCTTCAGCACGATACCACAGTTCGTCAAGAGTAGTGACTGGCGTATTGTGACGAGCCAGTCGCTCGGGTACCATTGACCAGATGTTTTCAATTGCGGAGAGATCTGGAGAATGTCCAGCAGTCGAACATTTTCTGTATCCAGAATGGCCCATACAGGACCTGCAACATGCGGTCGTCCATTATCCTGCGGAAATGTAGAGTTACGAAGGAATCGAATGAAGGGTAGAGCCACGGGTCGTAACACATCTGAAATGTAACGTCCAGTGATCAAAGTGCTGTCAATGCGAACAAGAGGTGACCGAGACGTGTAACCAATGGCACCCCATACCATCACGCCGGGTGATAACGCCAGAATGGCGATGACGAATACACGCTTCCAATGTGCGTTCACCGCGATGTCGCCAAACACGGATGCGACCATCATGATGCTGTAAACAGAACCTGGATTCATCCGAAAAAATGACGTTTTACCATTCGTGCACCCAGCTTCGTCGTTGAGTACACCATCGCAGGCGCTCCTGTCTGTGATGCAGCGTCAAGGGTAACGGCAGCCGTGGTCTCCGAGCTGATTGTCCATGCTGCTGCAAACGTCGTCGAACTGTTCGTGCAGATGGTCGTTGTCTTGCAAACGTCCCCATCTGTTGACTCAGGGATCGAGACGTGGCTGCACGATCCGTTACAGCCATGCGGATAAGATGCCTGTCGTCTCGACTGCTAGTGATACGAGGCCGTTGGGATCCAGCACGGCGTCCCGTATTACCCTCCTGAACCCACCGATTCCATATTCTGCTAACAGTCATTGGATCTCGACCAAAGCGAGCAGCAAGGTATCGATACAATAAACCGCAATCGCGATAGGCTACAATCCGACCTTTATCAAAGTCGGAAACGTGATGGTACGTATTTCTCCTCCTTACACGAGGCATCTCAACAACGTTTCACCAGGCAACGCCGGTCAACTGCTGTTTGTGTATGAGAAATCTGTTGGAAACTTTCCTCATGTCAGCACGTTATATGTGTCGCCACCGGCGCCAACTTCGTGTGTATGCTCTGAAAATGTAATCATTTGCATATCACAGCATCTTCTTCCTGACGGTTAAATTTCGCGTCTGTAGCACGTCATCTTCGTGGTGTAGCAATTTTAATGGCCAGTAGTGCACTTGACGCCAAGGAACCTACCCGTAACAAAATGTTTTGGTATCCGTTACCTGAAGAAGAGCACTTCACCGAAACTGCTTCTCAATAAACAAATGTCACATCACAGCGGCTTTCGGTGCCTTCGTGATTCCGTTTTTTAAGCACTCTGAAGCACAGTATGGTGTGCAAAAATATTTCTTCTCCTTATTTAGTAAACATATGTTAGATACGTATGTTAGTAATAGACCCTCTCTACTTTCCTCTGCCCTGTGTCTCCACCTCAATCTACTACAAATTTTGCCATCCAGCATTGCAAATCGTCTTCTCCCTTTTTCCTGTCTTCTTTGCAAGCTTTCGTTCGACGACTCTTTGTTGCAGATAATTTTTTCGCATTGTATTTTTCAGACTAAACATTTCCCTCTAATGCTCTTAGAAGCAGTTCTTCATCCTTTCATTCCGCCAACCCATTTCATTTCGCAACGAAGGGTCGGCTGTAACATTTCAATAATCACCCAGAAAAGATAAAGTTGCATAATCAGTTCTTCTTTTATTCGCAGTTACATATATGTAGGCCTGTTTTACAATGTCACTCGCACTCAGCAGTACACTAGCCCGCCTTTAGAGGTGCCAGAAAAAAATGAGAGCAGCCTATTGATAGAGGGAAGATGAGCTGCGCAAATTTCTTCTGGCGCTTCTAAAGGCTTGCTAAGGTACTGTTGAATGCGAATCTCGCTTTGGACTAGAACAAAAGACATGTAACTGCGGACTAGCAAAAAAAAAAAAAAAACTTTATTTGTTTCGAGGAAATAGTTAAAACCTTATAAATAAACCCCTAGAAACATCACCAGGCAACAGAAAGTTGTTTTTATCTTTCTCTTTGAATGTCCATAATTCACTGCCGTATGATACTGAAAGCACACAAAACATCTCACAAAATGGTTCAAATGGCTCTGAGCACTATGCGACTTAACTTCTGAGGTCATCAGTCGCCTAGATCTTAGAACTACTTAAACCTAACTAACCTAAGGACATCACACACATCCATGCCCGAGGTAGGATTCAACCCTGCGACCGTAGCAGCCGCGCGGTTCCAGACTGTAGCGCCTTTAACCGCTTGTCCACCACTGCCGGCAAAACATCTCACAGATGTATTTCTTAGGTCTATTGGAATTCTGTTTCCCGTTAACAAACTTTTTACTTTTTCAAATGCTCCGTTTCCTACAGATATTGTACTCATTTCCTCCATGTAGCTTCTATTTTCTCTCATCAGACGTTCTAAATACCTTAACGATTTTAATTTGTCTAAGACCTTTCCTTCCTGTGCTATTTGGAAGTAACCATCATGTGTGCTGTCTGTCACCATTTGAATCTTTCCTGTAATTGTCTTCATTGTTTTCGTTTTCTAGAGCTATTTAAATATGCAAGACGGAACCCTGAACTTCTAAAATGTGATCCGATCAGGAGATAGTGTATCTGAGAGCTTGGCTAAGTCAATTATCAATCCTGTTTTCAAAACAAGAGCCCTGAAAAAAATGGTTCAAATGGCTCTGAGCACTATGGGACTTAACATCTGTGGTCATCAGTCCCCTAGAACTTAGAACTACTTAAACCTAACTAACCTAAGGACATCACACACATCCATGCCCGAGGCAGGATTCGAACCTGCGACCGTAGCGGTCACGCGGTTCCAAATTGAAGCGCCTAGAACCGCACGGCCACACTGGCCGGCAGGAGCCCTGAAAAATTGGGATAACTTCCGAGGAATAACCTTACTGAACTTACCGCGTACAATTTACCAACATCATCAAAAACAAATGGTACAATCACTATGAACATGTATGAGTAGTGTTGTAAAGGGAGACGAGGTGGCAGTTAAATACAAGCAGACGTATAGGAAAGGGTAACACCTTAATAAGTTTATTTATTAGCTTTGAATTCTGTAGGTTCTTTTGTGATGCTGAGTTATGTACAGATGATAATAATGTTGTGGATAAAACCAAATAGTTTCGAATGCTGATTCACATATATAATTTTCCGAGCAATAGTAACGCATAAGTAGCGTCGTGTTGCTTCGATTTAATGTTCCTCACTGCAGTCTTCCGCACTAATATTCGTAAGTCTATAGATGCACTCGAACTGGGCGGGAAACTCTGCACTGCGGCTGCTTATAAAGATGCGCTGGCCGAGCAGAGCTGCGTATAACGAAGTCACGTCGCTCCCGCGTCCTCCGATGGTGTGTAGGCCTCTGCTTGGCGCCACCAGACTGAGAATGAACGACAGGCGGAGATGGCGAGCTCGCCCAGGCAGCGTGCTGGCGGCAGGTTCGCAGGTGGCGGTCTCACACGTGTTTGTGTGTGGCGTGCTGTGCGCCGGATGCGGTCAGCGGAGATGCTGTCCATACTGCAAGGAGAAAACAGGCTTTAGAAAAGGAAGGTCATGGGTGATGGCTATTTTTCATTGAAATTCCTAATAGAAAAACACAGACAACCCAGTCTAGAAACACATATTGCTTTCATCGACTTCAAAAAAGCTATTGATAATGTCATCGGAAACAAATTATAGCAGATTCTGGCACGTGATCATGTTCCCCAGCATCTTGCCGATGATATATACGCAATTTACAGAACAAATTTAATCTGTGTCAAGTAAGAGAAGAAATCAACAAAGTGGGACAGACTACATACAGCAGTACGACAGCGATGCGTCCTTTCACCACTCTTGTTTATTATTTACATGAACAAAATCATCCAAGAGTGTAGCCAAATGCCACATGGCTTTATTAAAACGTACAGGAACAAAAAGCTGGATGCTTTACTTTTCGCGGATGATTTAGCTCTTCTAGCTTCTTCAGAGGACGGCTTGCAGCGTTCTGTACGCTATTTACAGATTATATAAAAAAAAAAGCATGAACTACGGCTTGCAGCGTTCTGTACGCTATTTACAGATTATATAAAAAAAGCATGAACTTCAACACAGAAAAAATTTAAACTGTGGCCTTCTGCGGAAAATACTAAGTGGAAAGTACAATATTTTTGGGAAAGAAAATTCTAGAAACAGTGAACACAGTCACACATTTAGGCTATAAAATATTTCCGGAAGAAACACACCTAGCGAAAACGCCACCAAACATATAAAAACAATAGGAGTAATTAACAATGTAATGAAACCGTTTCTTGTCCAGAAGCCTTTGTAAGACTTTAGCAAGACTTGTGATCTGTCACAGGGGTGAAGTCTGGATAATATAGGCAAAATATGCTGGAAGACTAACAGCTTGTAAAATACTTGACACGCACAACTGATTACACCAAATGGGATCACAAAGAGAATGAAGATATGTTAAAGGAAATTATAATGCAACACATCGCACATTATATAGAGAAGTACCATAACAACTGGAGGAAACTTGACTACCAGCTGCGAATTGATGTCACACCCTATGGCTCCCCAAACCATGAACCAGCAGTAACATCGCTGTTCCTTTCTAAAACATTCGAAGAATAAGACCTCTCCCCGCTACCACTCCAACGGTGTAAGATTGACAGGTCGACCAATGGAGAGTCGGGAGAAGGACTTCTCGACGAGACAATAACAGGTGGAGATGTCTAATATTGGGAATTAACATGATAATGATAATTATTTTCCCATTTGCGTGATCGGCTGCGTAATAAACTATAAATCTTCCTTTCATTTAGTCAACGCAGATTCACCACAGGGATACTTAATTGTCTTTATCCTTTCTCCCCCTACTACTGTGCCTCTTGCTTTATTTGTTAGTTTCTCAGCGTAGAAGTTTAAAAACGTTGGTGGCATAAGTATAACAACAACTTGAAATACAGCTCTGAGTGAGGGGCAGACAAATAGCTTCAAAGAATTTACGCTGTCTGATAAAAAACTGAAGAGCCCAGAATGGGAGGAGGGTACGCCTTAAAACTTTATGTGTTGAGAGTGTAAGTAGGCTGTTTAGGTTTTTTTATTGGTAACGCCACCTCTGTATGAAAATCACTGGCTGTGCTGTGTGCAGTCTGTGGCTGCTTTGTATTGTTGTAATACTCGCCATTGTAGTGTTAGGCAGCTGGCTGTGAACAGCGCGTAGCGTTGCGCAGTTGGAGGTGAGCCGCCAGCAGTGGTGGATGTGGGGAGAGAGATGGCGGAGTTTTGAAATTTGTCATGAACTGCTATATTTATATATGATGATATCAAGGTAAATACATTGTTTGTTCTCTATTAATATCTTTCATTTGCTAACTATCCCTATCAGTAGTTAGTGCCTTCCATAGTTTGAATCTTTTATTTAGCTGGCAGTAATGGCGCTCGCTGTATTGCAGTAGCTTGAGCAGCGAAGATTTTTGTGAGGTAAGTGACTTGTGAAAGGTATAGTTTAATGTTAGTCAGGGCAATTCTTTTGTAGGGAATTTTGAAAGTCAGATTGCGTTGCGCTAACAAAATATTGTGTGTCAGTTTAAGCACAGTCAGGTAAAATTTTTCAAAGGGGACGTTTCAAGAGGGTAAGTGAAGTTATTTCATTTGATAATAAAATCGATTCAAAATGGTTCAAATGGCTCTGAGCACTATGCGACTTAACTGCTCAGGTCATCAGTCTCGTAGAACTTAGAACTACTTAGACCTAACTAACTTAAGGACATCACACACATCCATGCCCGAGGCAGGATTCGAACCTGCGACAGCAGCGGTCGCGCGGTTCCCGACTGTAGCGCCTAGAACCGCTCGGCCACTCCGGCCGGCACAATCGATTCAAATTGGCAAAGAACTTGGCAGTATGAGCCCACTTATCGGTACTATGTAACACCCCTTCTGGCGTGGATGCAAGTACTGATTCAGTTGGGAACGGTATTATCAAGCCGTTGTATCATTTCTGAGGCAAGCTGGTCCACAACTGTTATGAATGATCGTTCATATCCGATACTGACGCTGGGACGAAGTTGCCATCCGAGTTGGTGCATACACGTTCTATTGGGGACAGATCTAAGGATCTTTCTGCCCACGGGAGTACCTCTACCTCAAGCAGACATTTCATAGAAACACTTGTCATGTAAGAGAATTGTCCTGTTGAAAAATGGTAGCACAATATTTTCGCGTGAGAGGCAACATATGAAGACGCAGCATGTCTGTGAGTACCATTATGCAGACAGAGCTCCATCCGTCACTACCAGCGGCGACTTTAAGTCATACCCTTTGGCTGCCCAAACCATGAAGCTAGCATTAACATCACTGTGCCTCTCTAAAAAGTTGGAAGAAGGAGACCTCTCCCCAAGTCCCCACCATAGTCGCCGATGCGTAAGGGCAGAAGCGTGATTCATCACCGAACAGAGTACGACGTCATTCGTCGGCAGTGCACACTTCTCGGTCAGGGTACCACGGCAAATGTAGCCGTCTGTGTCGTGGTGTTAACGCCAGCCTACGCATGGGGCGGTGATCGGTGATTCGCTAGTCCGTCTGCTGCTAGTCTCGAACTAGTGGTCTGGGGTGACAAATAACGTTTTATGGAATCCATTACTTGATCTCGGATGTCAGGCGCAGATGTGGAGAGAGTACGGTGTGGTTAGTTCACAAAATAGGGACTTTCGTGGTCAGACGTGGTCGACTGACACACTGGCGACGAGTTACACGTAGCCTCATGTTCCCATGCAGTACAACATCGTCCCAGTGTCACATACGAATGCTCAACAAATCTGGACACTGCACTATTTGACCAGCCGGCCAAATGGAGGACCTTCCCAAATGGTTGAAATGGCTCTAAGCACTATGGGACGTAACGTCTGAGGTCATCAGTCACCTAGACTTAGAACTACGTAAACCTAACCGACTTAAGGAAGGACAGCACACACATCCATGCCCGAGGCAGGATTCGAGCCTGCGACCGTAGCAGCAGCGCGGTTCCGGACTGAAGCGCCTAGAACTGCTGGGCCACAGCGGCCGGCAGACCTTCCCAAACTGACTCTATACTTGACTCCCGTCAGGTACTGATAGCGCTGTCCCACAAGAGAATGCTGCGTTTTCGTATCCTTGGCAATGATCACTCAGCGTCTTACATACTCTACCAGGCCTGGTAACAACAGGAAATACGACCAACATTAATGACCTCTTGTGGCCGTTCTGCCTGTCCACTGAATTGATAGTCTAATCATTTACATAGCTGCCAATGGTGTCCATTTGTATTCAATTTTTTTTTTTGTCAAGCAGTGTATTAAATGGAAACGCATAGCAGTTTATAATGGAGGCGGGTGCAAATCGGCGCAACGTGCAGCGCTCCAGCTCAGACAGGAAAAGGAGCAGAGCTTGCGCTCTGGCGGAAGTTAACCTTGTAGCTGCTTGCACAGCTTGCCGTAACAACTGGAGAAGAGACGCGTATCAAACCATATGTAAACTCGTGACATTATTGTGGTGTTTAATGTCTCGTTCTATTGAGTGCATTATATTATGCTTTTAAATAAGTACCTTTAATTATATTCTTCTCATTAGATGTTGTGTAGGAAAAAAAGTAATTTAATTGACATCTGATAGCTAAATAATCCTTTGACTACTACCTATAGCCATGAAAATGCTGCAAGCCAACATAAAAGCTTATTTAGAATGCAGCACATCCAATAAACGGCAAACTAACTCTAGGTTAATAAATGAATAAATATAATTCACCATAAACAAAACATGGGTTTATGTGTTCCTGTATATCTGAAATGTCATTCAGCAGATGATGTAGAGGTGTGCGTCTCTTTTCACTGAAGAAGACCAGTTTTATTTCGTGCTATCGATCTCGCCCTTGCAATTCTCAGAACTGCAGTGGAATGTGCGTCAGTTAAAGTGGCTCTTCGTTGGGATGTATCCATCTTCATCAGAGAGAACAGTCTTTCACACAGGTGTATTTAGCCGAACACTGTTAGCAGTTTGATAGGGATCTGGTGCGTATTTGGGAAATCTGTTTGCGAAAAATGTTCATAAAAATGTGATAGGCTTGTCCGTGATTCATATTTAGCCTTCAATTGACTATCGAAATGTGAGCAACTCTCATGGTAGAGCAGACAGAACGTCATCAGTAGCTGAAAAGTGCGCAGCAAACACTTTCAGATCCATCGATAAATTGTCCAGCTCTCTAAATCGGATGGAAAATTCATTCACAAGACTTGGAAGAGTACCTGAAAATGTCTGTAACTGATCTTACGTCAAACTAGAATTCCGCATTGACAATTTAGTAAAGTGGTCTAACTCACCTTTCAGCATTTAACGCTGCCAAAGTTCCAACTTTTGCTTGAAAGCAGTAATACTGTCTACAAAATGAGTAATAACTATGTTGCTTCCCTGCAACTTAAGATTAAATTTATTCATGTGGAATGTGATGTCGGTGAGAAATGCTAATTCATTAATCCATTTACGATCAGTGAATACATGGACGGGATGCCCATAAATTTCCATGAATAAAATTATTTCGTCCAACAAATCAAAAAAGCGATTCAAAATATTACCTCTACTGAGCCAGAAAATTTCACAGAAATAGGCAATATCACCAAATTCACACTCAATATCTTTCAGTAGAGCCTTAAATCGTCTATGGTTCAGTCCATGACTCTTAATAAAATTAACTGTTCTCATTACTACGGTCATTACATTTGACTTTGTGACGTTTTTTGCGCACAGGATTTGTTGATGAATCAAACAATGAACAGGTATGAACCTCACTTCGTATTGCAGTAGTTTGCTTGTCACAGTAGTTAGCTTGTCAGACGACCTATAAGGTCTACTCTACATTCGACTATGCAGGGTGCTCCACCAGTGGTAACTGAAACGAGATTTTTCCATGGTAGACCAAACCTGATAAATACATCTTCCACGCACTGCAGTATGTCATTACCTGTCGTGGTGTCTTTGAGACGACATTAATGAGGGAGTTCCTCCCTTATTACAAAGTTTGTATCAACACCTCCTATAAATATTGCCAGCTGGGCTGTGCCCGATAAGTCGGTACTCTCACATTATGCAATAGAAAACACCAAGAAGTTCTAAATGACGTCCATTGATTGTTCCACAATATTACCTCACAAATGTTCGATACGACGAGCCATAGCGCGCCGTGACAGACTCAAAACTTGCGAAAGAACGTGACAACTGTTGACACAGTTCGTCTGCTACGAATTCCAAACACTGCTTCACCAATTCGCAGTCACAAAATGGGTGGGAAGAAAGGGCGATCAGCGAAGCTGTTCTGTAACTAGCACGAACAGCTGACCGGAAGAGGAAGCATCATACTCCTGTGTAAGAAATTAACGGATTTGTCATTTCAAAGGGAAATGTGGTTTATTAGGCACCGCAATTAAGTTATATCGTATGTAGGTACTACGTTATAATACATACCTCTACTTTAGTTCCTTCCTCGAGTAGATTATTAAGAAAATTAAGCTGTATTTCACCCTCTGCACATCCATAACGGTTGAAGTGATGTGTTCTGTAGTGACGTGTAAATTGTACATTTTTATGCCTAATATTTTATCACCTATGAAACACTGTGCTCTTCCTTCGCTTTCGGTGAACAAGTAATCACACTCTCAACTAGAGCTGAACTGGAAAAGGGAACGTCGCTTTACCACATTGATTAGACTAGTCATTTCAGCTACATAACACACGTACCATAAGATATATACTCAGACAGGTACACTGCCGTGGCTTTGCTTGCGCCTTGACTGCGCACACCGCCGTCTAGTCTTTAAACAGAACAAACTACTAGACGTCAGCTGCTCTCGACTCCTCAGCTCTGCCGGCGCTAATGCAGGTGGCTCCAGAAGCGCGGCTCTCTGATTGCCCACCTATCGTCCACATGAGCAAACAATACGTGGAGACGGAAACCGTTGGCCTCACAGTTTTCCGCCTGAAAGAACACCTTGTATTCCCCGGTTTCAGTCTGCACATCATTGCCAGTAAGACGTCTGTGACTGAGGATTGCCAAATACTCCTGATCTCTAGGACATTATACCTCACACCCACCAACAGAGATACACTGGAAAATGTTTACTTCGAATGTTTTAATTCCTTATTTACACACAAGACAATGTTTAAGACCAACTCAGTTAAAATAAACAAACAAAATTTTAGCCTAAACGTGAACCATCTAATATTCATGAGGTTTTAACTCTCGAAACCTTATTTAAGGAAATTACAATGAAACGAACACCCTTAGCTGCTTACGGGCGTTGACAAACGCCAACGGGGACAGATGAAAATGTGTGCCCCGACCGGGACTCAATCCCGGGATATCCTGCTTACATGGCAGATGCTCTATCCATCTTTCCATTTTTTTTTTTAAATCTCGTTTTTTGTTCTATATTGTTCGTTGACTTTGTTCGTTGCGGACGTCCGATGACACTCGTTCAGGTTGTTCGTTGTTCCGATCACTCAGTTTTTTTATTACAGAGGGTAGCTAAACCCTCTGACCGAACACGCTGAGCTACCGTGCCACCGAGGGCACAGAGGATAGCGCGACTGCAGGGATTTATCTCTGGCACGCCTCCCGCGAAACCCACATTCTCAACGTATTGTCCCGCACTACATTCGTAGTGCCCCCGCCCATTATACTCATTACTCGCGGCGCGTTGCCGATTCCCGTAAGAGTTCGGGCACTGTTTGTGCATTCGCACAGAAGAAGAAGATGGTCAAGTGGCCGGTGAGCCTTAACTATGTATATATACTAAGATGGTATGTGTTCTTTCGGACATGTCCGAAAGAACACATACCATCTTAGTATACTTGTTTAAGGAGATGTGACTTCTTACCTTGATCGCATTACATATAGTTACTGATATTGTCAGCTGTGAATCCGCAAGTGCGAAGTGATCTTTATGGTTTTAGTTTGTGCTCGGTGTGCCACAAATGGATCTCTCTCAATACAGTTGACAACATTCGGCCATTTAACACAGTTGGAACATCCGGGAAAGAAGAGTGTAATGCACAAAATGAAATAAGATATGGGTATATGAAGACAAAAACAGTCTGACAAACTGTTTTTATAACTGATAAGCCAAGAAATTATGACCTCTTCCACCGCGACGTTGGATGCCGCCTGGTGGCGTTTCGCACACGTGACGCGGTAACAAAAGTACAAAAGTATGTAAGGAGAATAGTCACGGACTGGCATCACCCTTGCGAAGATATGGCCTGAAAATGGAGAAATCCATTGAAGATAAGCGACTTTGACAAAGCAAATATTATTATTGCGCAGAGCCTGTGAAAGAGTATCTCGGAAACGGCGAAGGTGGTCGAATGTTCACGTGCTACTGTCGTGAGCATCTACGCAAACAGACAGGATAGTGAAACAACCATTAGGCGCTCAATGATTGGACGTCCACGACTTCACAGAATGTGATGTTCGCAGTCTTGTCTGCCCTGTAAAGTAGGATAGATGGTGATCTGCTGCATCTCTGCCGAATTCTGGTGCACCAACAAGTGTTTCGGATCTCACCGTTCATCGGACATTGTTGAACATGGAGCTCCGCAGCTGACAAGCCATACGTGCTCACATGTTGACCCAACGACGCCGTCAGTTACGATTGCAGTGCGCACCGGATCATCGGGACTCGACCGTCGATCAATGGAAACGTCTCGGCTCTTTGTGTGTATCACATTTTTGCTACACTAGGTCGATAGTCGTCTCCACAAACACAGCCATCGAGGTGAAACGCGCAGCGTGCCACGGACGCTGGCTGGTGGGTCCAGTACTATGTTATGGGAGACGTTCTCCTGCACTTACATGGGACCCGTGGTAGTACCCGAAGACAGGCTGACAGCTGTGAACCACCTACACCCCTTCATGCTTGATGTCTTTCCCGACGGTCGTATGGGCGACCAAATTCGCCTGACATAAATCATATGGAACCCATCTGGGTCGCTATCGGGCGTCATCACTGCGTACGCAAATTAGCGGCCAGTTATTTACGCGAATTACATGACCTGTTCGTAGACATCCAATGCTCATACCGCCACAGACCTGTCAACAAGCTGTTGAATCTCTAGTCTGGAGCCGAGCGACCGCTACGGTCGCAGGTTCGAATCCTGCCTCGGGCATGGATGTGTGTGATGTCCTTAGGTTAGTTAAATTTAATTAGTTCTAAGTTCTAGGCGACTGATGACCTCAGAAGTTAAGTCGCTTAGTGCTCAGAGCCATTTGAACCATTTGTTGAATCTCTGATACACAGAATCAGTAATGTATTTCGTTCCAAAGACGGGCAAACAAGCTATTAATCAGGTGGTCATAATGTTTTGGTTCATCAGTGTAAGTCAAAAGAAAATCTTTGAAGCTCGTTAAAAGATACATTATTTCAAATCTCATTATTTAAGTTGACCTCGTGCATTTTACTTTTGGTATTTAATTTTTTGTACATAGGGCGACCTGTTTACAATGAGAGATATATGACATTCCAATAATTACGCATTCCTTGTGTAAGTGGCAGTCGACAAGATTTTTTTTTCTTTTAGGAACTTGTCCTTAATTCTTCCTTTTGTGTTACTTCCTAATTGTTGGCTGCAGTGACTCTAATCTACAAAATGTATACGTTGAAAATACTACGTTTTAACAATTATGAACTTAGAAAGGTCTCAGTTACTCGCATCTGTAACAATCATTGCAGTTTCCACAGTGAATCTGAAACTCAAAATATCCACACACGGTCTGCTTCAGTTCATACGTCATCCTTTCCCAGTCTGACGAGGAGACAAGTGAATGTCATCATCTATTTCTAGTTACGTTAAATTGTTGATACGATGGAAGACCTTGTGCGATAGCAAATGTGGCTGTATTTTTTTTAACAACTTGTGCCCTAGATGTCCCTTCTCTTTCACCTTTACCTGAGACGTCTGTTGTCATTTTGTTTACCACAATTATTTCCACACTCTCTTTGTTCTTTTCCATCTATTCTATGTTACCATTGGTAACTTCACTAGTCAAGTTCAGTCATAAACATCAATGCCTGTTTCATTCACTATCTTTGGGTGAAACTAGAAAGCGGTCAGACTGTTTCACTTGCTTTGTTTTAGTTTCACTGTACATCTACATTAACCCGCTCAGGTTTTGGTCCTACTTAGCCCAGAAGAGATTCAACATGATTAGCTTTGATAATATCCCAAGTTGCTCTGAGTATCTTATTGGTAGCCTCCAGATGGGCTCTAAGCAACTGCCTCTTAATCTTGCTCTCGAGCTACGGCTACAATTAAACGACTGAATTTCCCAGTAGAGGAGACTTATTGCAATTGAAATTTGTAAATAGGGATATACCCGATTTCCATACTGTCGTTCGAAGACTCCCATCGTCCAATTTCCTCATGCAATTTGCAAATTCACTGGTAACACAGTAATAAAGACCTTGTGTAGTGTTGTTGCAAAAGGAATGAGCAACTCAATGGTAGCCTGTAAAGTCACGTTGTGAACTACACGAGCATTTCCAAACACGAGCAGTGTCATTCAAGTCACGATGTTGTCGTGACAAACAGAGCAGCGGCAGCAGACTGTCTACCAGTAGAGGCGAAGTGGAGCAAGGACGTGGCCGGCCAGCTACCGTTCTTAACGGAAGTTGACTTCTTTTCCTATCCGGCACAAGACACTCTTCTCATTCTCATATACGGAAATCAACGGCGGCTGAGATTGTATTGCATAATTGTTTGATTATTTTTATATGTGATGTAAATGTATGTGCTGAAATGGGCTTCTCCTGAAATCTGTAAAATAATTGAAAGTAGAACTAACAGTGATCCCTGAAACATGAGCATATTTTCTCAGAAAGCTGCTTTATGATGTCGTATTAGCGGCTCATCGCGAAGAGGATCTTTTACGGTTTTATAAGACTCGCAATAGAGGAGACGTAATCGAAATGTGTGAAAAAATAATAAGAACAGAAAAGATGAGTCACAAATATCACATATATTTCTGTACGACCTAGAACCAAACTTACCACTGTCTGTTCCACAATGAAGAGTGAAAGAAACTGGCACGCCTGCGTAATATCGTGTAGGGCCCCCAAAAGCAAACGAGTGGGCCTTCGGCTCCGAAAGCCCATATCGATGATGCTTCGTTGAATGGTTCGCACGCTGGCACTTGTTGATGGCCTTGCATTAAAATCTGCGGCAATTTGCGGAAAGGTCGCACTTCTGTTACGTTGAATGATTCTCTTCTGTCGTCATTGGTCTCGTTCTTGCAATGTCTTTTTCCGGCCGCAGTGATTTCAGAGATTTGATGTTTTGCCGTATTCCTGGTCGTCATTGGTCCCGTTCTTGCAGTGTCTTTTTCCGGCCGCAGTGATGTTAGAGATTTGATGTTTTAATGTTCACGGTAGACTCGTTAAATAGTCGTACGGGAAAATCTCCACTTCATCGCTACCTCGGAGATGCTGTGTTCCATCGCTCGTGCGCCGATTATACACCACGTTAAAACTCACTTAGATCTTGACAACGTGCCATTGTAGCAGCAGTAACCAATCTAACAACTGCGCCAGACGCTTGTTGTCTTATATAAACACTGACGACCGCAGCTGTTTACATATCTGTATTCAAATACGCATGCCTGTACCACATTTTGGCTCTTCAATGTTGCACCTCCACCACAAGAACAAGTGTATTTTTAATACTGTTCAATGTTCTATATTGGGATTGTGAAGCCAATTATATCCTTTGATGAAGTATCAGAATTCAGGGTAATGTGTTGAAAACGCGAAGTGTAACACGTTTTGTTTCCCCAATGCAAGTTTATAACGGAAGTGTTCTGCAGTCTTCAAGGGCTTACTCTTAATATTCTGTGAGTATACGAGAAATACTCATAGAATTTAAATTATTACCTCGAAAAAAGAAAGTTAGATAATTGTTATTTTTTGTTTGTTTCCAGCGACAGTACCTGTCCACAGTTCTGGTAAACGTCGAAATCGACTTGTCAAGATACCGTCGCCCGCCGCTAAGGGAACCAAGTGAATGGCACAGCCCCTTCATAAAGCGGAAATTAGCTTTCCAGTTTTTAAGGGAAACAACGCTGCAACACTATGTGCTGAGTTGGTGGAAGTGTTCGCCAACAATGCACCACCATATGACACAGTGATTAAATGGCGCAGAAGTTCTCAGTGTGGTAAAACAAATGAAAACGAGAAAGACCGAAGACGCAGACCATCCCTCTGTAAACGAAGGTCGGCACATAGCATTCGAGAGAACAGTGGAAAAAATGAAAAGCAGTCTTTGTTTTCAACACTTTGCACAATGATCTGAACAATATAAAAGTCGCCAACTGTTTGGTTCCGCATTGCTCACTGCCCAACCGAGGCACCAATGAAGATGTTGCAAGTGTATCAGAGCAACCCAGATGACTTTTTTTGCCGCCTTATCCCCATGGACATTTGCTAGGTGTTTCACCATGATCTGGAAACAAAGGTGCAATGGAAGCAGAGGAAACATGTCGATTCACCACTGCGACAGGAGCGTATTACTGAAATATCCTGACAAGGTTACGGGAGGCTATCAAGACGAATCACACCACGACGCTGTCCAATGAAGTGTTTTCGCTCCCAGCTCATCCAACACATCTGCTGCTTCTCTGGGTTGTCAAATTTTACCTCACCCCCGTACTTCCCTGACGTGCCACCCGGTGACTTCTCCGTTTTTCCTTGGATGAAGAAACCATTTCTTGGCAGGCCTTACCGAGGTGGAACTTTTGCTGAACAGCCAAAATACAGACTTCTATAACCAAGGTATGTGGCGAGTGATCCATCTTACAACGTGTCGCATACTTCATGTCACATAGTGTTAGATGGGTTGATAAGTGAAAGTGTAGACGTGTTACCGGGTATGAAAACCACACGAATGTATCCTGAATCTAGCACATTTGGGCTGATTAAAAGTTTGCGTGACAAACTAAATAATTTGAAGAAGAAAACACTCATTCCCAGCCTATAACTCTATTGTGCAGTTTGCAGTGGTATGTGAACCACATGAAGAGATTTATGTTGGTAATGGCTATAAAATATTACTTATTGGGCTAATGTTAAAAGAAATCACTGAAAGTAAGTTCGGAAAATAACGAAAATAAAACTGAGGAGGACCTCAGTAGATCTAACACAGCCGTTCTTACAAAACAGAGTCCTCCTGAAGTGTTCCTAGCCTCGCTATGTGTCTTTGCGTCTGGTCCGGATGATTGACGAGAACTGCAGTGATTACTTCAAGAAAATCAAGAAGTTCTTGTATTTTCAATTGCTGTGAAACTGCTGAGAATACCTGCAAGTTATGTTTGTATAAAGAATTTTTGCTGACAAGGATTTGTACGATACAACAAACACAAAAAGATGTCACTCCTATTCGGAAGCTTCTTTCCTCCTTACTCTTCTGACTGCTGCCGGCGTCGTTCCCGCACAAGAAGTGCGGCACTCAATGGCACGGACCCAGCCCAGTTGCCTCAATTTTTTTTCGGCGTGACCAACTTCCTGCCTTGGTGCCAGCAAGCGAGAAGCCGTTCTGCGTTACGGACCTGGCAGGTGACTCTCACCGCTGTCTATTTGTCCGTGCTCGGGACAGAAGCCGGAATTCGATTATACTTTCAAAGTGCAGAATATCTGTTCAATAGTATTCACGATTTATACAGAAAGACATCAGTATTTCGTGCCAGTTGCTTGCTTTTGGTGGGAAATCTGTTGTCTACAGACAGTATAGAATATCCTTCTGATAAAGAATTGAAAATGTGTACTTATGAATTTAGTCTTCTTAAGTCTTTATGAGGTAGAGCTGTGTAGTATTCGGCCACCGCATATACCGAAAAAGTCCGAAAAAGTTTTGTGATGGGATAGCTGGCTTCGTGTCACTAATATACACCACAACACGAAAGAAAAGGGAGAAGAAACACGACTTAATTTTCCGTGGACGATGATGCAATTAGAGATAGTGCAGATGCTACAGCTGCTGCGTATGATGCATTAATTTGGACGGGTAAAGGTTGGGAAAGATTTTGGCGGTGTTCTTTCCGAAGTAGCCATTTCAGAATAGTCCTAGGAGGTTTAGCCACTCCATGGCTGTAGTTACAACAATAAGGAGTAGGCCAGTAGGTAGTACAGTTGAAGAGGAATGGAAAGCACTAAAAAGGGTCATCACAGAAGTTGGGAAGGAAAACATACGTACAAAAGAAGGTAACTGCGAAGAGACCATGGATAACAGAAGAAATACTTCAATTGATCGATGAAAAGAGGGAAACTCAGGAATACAGAAATACAACTCGCTAAGGGATGAAATAAACAGCAAGTTTATTGGCTGCAGAAAAAAATGTGACGACATATACAAAGAAATGATTGTCGGAAGGACAAACTCAGCATACAGGAAAGTCAAAACAACATTCGATAACATTAAAAGCAAGGGTGATAACATTAAGAGTGGAATGGGAATTCCACTGTTAAATGCAGAGGGGAAAGCGGATACGTGGAAAGAATACATTGAAAGCCTCTATGAGGGGGAACATTAGTCTAATGTGATAGAAGAAGAAACAGGAGTCGATTTAGAAGAGACTGGGGATCCAGTATAATAATTAGAATTCAAAAGAGCTTTGGAGGACTTGAAATCAAATAAGGCAGAAGGGATCGATAATATTTCATCATAATTTCTAAAATCATTGCGGGAAATAGCAACAAAACAACTATTCACGTTGGTGTGTAGAATGTATGAATCTGGCGACCATCTGACTTTCGGAAAAGCATCATCCACACAGTTCCGAAGACGGCAAGAGCTGACAAGTGCTAGGATTATCGCACAATCAGCTTAACAGCTCATGCATCCAAGTTGCTGACAAGAATAATATACAGAAGACTGGAAAAGAAAATTGAGGATGCGCTAGATAAGGACCAGATTGGCATTAGGAAAGGTAAAGTCCGGGAGAGGCAATTCTCACATCGCGGCAGATAATGGAAGCAAGACTAAAGAAAAATCAAGACATGTTCATAGGATTTGTCGACCTGGAAAAAGCGTTCAATTTAAAATGGTGCAGCCGCGCGGGATTAGCCGAGCGGTCTCACGTGCTGTAGTCATGGACTGTGCGGCTAGTCCCGGCGAAGGTTCGAGTCCTCCCTCGGGCATGGGTGTGTGTGTTCGTCCCTAGGGTAATTTTGGTTAAGTAGTGTGTAAGTTTAGGGACTGATGACCTTAGCAGTTAAGTCCCATAAGATTTCACACACATTTGAACATTTTTTTTTTTTGTAAAATGGTGCAAGATGTTCGAAATTCTGAGAAAAGTAGGGGTAAGCTATAGGGAGAGACGGGCCGTATATAACATGTGCAAGAGGCAGGAGGGAATAATAAGAGTGGACGATCAAGAACGAAGTGCTCGTATTCAAAAGGGTGTAAGCCAAGAATGTAGCCTTTCGCCCCTAATGTTCAATCTATAAATCGAGGAAGCAATGATGGAAATAACTTACGTAACTGAAAGATATACAAGCACATAAAAAAGTTTTGCATCACCTCGGTTCCTAGAGTTCCGGAACCCGTACAGAAAATTGGAAAAGAGGTGAACATAATCATTTCTGTCCTTTTTATTACTCATAAAAACCACACATTGCATGTTGTACCACCACACGGCGAGAGCTTCAGAGGTGGTGGTCCAGACTGCTGTACACACCGGTACCTCTAATACCCAGTAGCACGTCCTCTTGCAATGATGGACGACTGTATTAGCCGTGGCATACTATCCACAAGTTCATCAAGGCACAGTTGGTCCAAATTGTCCCACTCCTCAACGGCGATTCGGCGTAGATACCTCAGAGTGGTTGGTGGGTGACGTCGTCCATAATCAGCCCTTTTCCATCTATCCCAGGCTTGTTCGATAGGGTTCATGTCTGGAGAACATGCTGGCTACTCTTGTCGAGCGATGCCCTTACCCTGAAAGAAGTTATTCACAAGATGTGCACTACGGGGGCGCGAATTGTCATGAATGAAGACGAATGACTCGCCAATATGCTGCCGATATGGTTGCACAATCCGTCGGGCGATGGTATTACGTATCGTACAGCCGTTACGGCGCCTTCCATGACCATCAGTGGCGTACGTCGCCCCCCATAATGCCACCCTAAACAGAAGGGAACCTCCACCTTGCTGCACTAACTGTACAGTGTGTCTAAGGCGTTCAGCCTGATCGGGTTGCCTCCAAACACGTCTCCGACGATTTTCTGGTTGAAGGCATATGCGACACTCATCGGTGAAGAGAACGTGATGCCAATCCTGTGGGGTCCATTCAGCATGTTGTTGGGCCCATCTATAGCGCGCTGCATGGTGTCGTGATTGCAGTGATGGACCTCGCCATGAACGTCGGGAGTCAAGTTGAGCTTCATGCAGCCTATTGCGCACAGTTTGAGTCGTAACACGACGTCTTGTAGCTGCACGAAAAGATTTATTCATCATGGTGGTGTTGCTGTCAGGATTCCTCTGAGCCATAGTCCGTAGGTAGCGGTCACCCACTGCAGTAGTAGCCTTTTGGCGACCTGAATGAGGCATGTCATCGACAGTTCCGGTCTCTCTGTATCTCCTCCCTGTCCAAACAACATCTCTTCGGTTCACTTTGAGAAGCCTGGACACTTCCCTTGTTGAGAGCCCTCTGGCACAAAGTAACAGTGCGGACGCGATCGAACCGCGGTATTAACCGTCTGGGCATCGCTGAACTACAGACAACACGAGCAGTGTACCTCCTTCCTGGTGGAATGACTAGAACTGACCGGCCGTCGGAACCCCTCCGTCTAACAGGCGCTCCTCATGCACGGTTGTTTACATCTTTGGGTAGCTTTAGTGACATCTCTCAACAGTCAATGAGACTATGTCTGTGATACAATATCCATAGTCAACGTCTCTCTTCAGGAGTTCTGGGAACGGGGGTGATGCAAAACTTTTTTTGATGTGTGTATTGACCCTTTCGAAATCATAAATATTCCTAGGAAGTTGCACTTTAGATTTAGTGTAGGTAAGTAGTGATTTAGCTCACAATCATATACAAATGTCGGGCCAAATAATTGACAATTTCAGTATAATAATCCGTTGCGGTATTCTGAGAATTTAAAGGTTAGGCTCCTGTTGCAGCTAGCTTCACCTGGATCGGAGTAGGTAACACTCTGAGCGCTCAGAATTGGGAGTGTGGGAACGGTCGGACGGTCTTTAAATACACCGTCCAGTCACATTAATACGACCACTGTGAGAAGAGTGAATAACTACCTTTTACGACGGGGACGTGCAGGAAGAGAGTCAATGAAATTCTGGAAGGCACCCGCAGGGATTTGAATCCACACTGATTCCAATGCCGTGGCCAGCTGCGCTAGGTTTCTCGGTTGAGGGTGCATGGCGCGAACAGCCAGGTCGAAGTATCCCTAAATATTTTTATTGGTTTTAAATCAGGGGAGTTTGATGGCCAGGAGAGTACCGTGAACTCATCTTGTTGCCCTTAGAACGACGATGCATTGTCGTGCTCGTAGATGCCATTGTGCAGAGGAGAAGGTAAATTGCATGAAGGAAATCGGAAATTTGTAGTAAGTTCCTATGGGACCAAACTGCTGAGGTCATCGCTCCCTAGGCTTACACACTACTTAATCTAACTTAAACTAACTTACGCTAAGGACGAAAAACAAACCCATGACCGAAGGAGGACTCGAACTTCCGAAGTGGTGAGCCGCGCGAGCTGTGACAGACGCTCTAGACCGCGCGGCTGCTGCATGTAGGAGTGGACATATTTCCCAAGAACACATACACATTTCTATAGATCCATTGTGGTTTCCATAATGACGAGATCACCGAGGAAATGCCACAAAAACTTTCCCCAGACTACAACGCTCTCTCCTCCGGCCTGGACCCTTCCGTCGATTGTCGCAGGACCGTACACGCCAAAGGCCATGTGTCCGACGGAGCACAAAACGTTTTTCAACATGAAAGGCCGCCTGTCGCCACACAGTGGACGTCGAGTTGCGGACTGGAGTGCAAATTCCAGCCTTCGTCCACGATGAATAGCAGTCAGCGTGGGTGCTAGAACCAGGCGCCTGCTGCGGAGGCCCATATGCAGCAATATTCGCTGAACGATCATTGAGAAGACAATGTCGAAAGCCCCTTCGTTCTTCTATGTGGACAGCTGCTCAATAGTTGCCCGTCTATTCGCCCGTACAGATCTCCGCAGCCATCGATCACTCCTGTCATCTATGGCCCGTGGTGTATCGCAGTTGCCTCGGCACCAGTTTTGGATAGCGCCATAATGCCGGACACCATTTCGGAGATGCTTCCACCCTTTGCCCGGAATATGCCAATTTTAACGTCAGATAGATCGATCCATTCCCGCGTTACGACAACGACATCACTATTTTCCGCGTCCCCCCGACACGCTTTATATACCCCTCACTGACAGTGGTGTTAGCTGTCACCTATGAGTGTGCACTTTGACTTCGAACATAGGCGATGGTTCCATTAATCTGACTGGACCGTATAGGTCGGAGGGTCTCATCCATGCAATTTCGAGTATGCCATAACCATATGGGATGACGTAAAGGGCCTCATGTGGGCCACTTCTGATTTCTAGCGACACCGTATCTTCGCCACCGCGATAGTGGATTTGTCGCGTCCACAAAGCGAGGGTTGCTTCAATCGTACGGTCGCTACAGAAGTAAACGCATAGGTCATGAGGTTCGACGTCAAATAATGTCTCGTCACAATAGAATATACAATGCTATTCTGTGCGCCGCCACTATTTTCCTTAGTACAACTTCTTCTGGTGCAGCTGTATCTCGTTGTTAATGGTGACAACAGCATGAGACGATTTATTTCAGGGCTACACCTGGCGAGGTAGCACAGTTCAAAATAGTTCAAATGGCTCTGAGCACTATGGGACTTAACTTCTGAGGTCATCAGTCCCCTAGGAGTTAGAACTACTTAAATCTAACTAATCTAAGGACATCACACACATTCATGCCCGAGGCAGGATTCGAACCTGCGATCGTAGTGGTCGCGCGGTTCCAGACTGTAGCGCCTAGAACCGCTCGGCCACCTCGGCCGGCGTAGCACAGTGGACGGCACACTGGAAACTCGTACGCCTCCCGACAGGAGAAACACCACACTACGTGCGTATATCTGTTGATCCTTTGTGGACGTGGGACAGGAAAATCGTCAAAGAGCCTAGCAATTCGAGAAGTTATTTTATTTTCACAACCAGTTTCGTCAATTCAGTATGCTATTTTCAGGCCACATACGCACATCAGGTACGGAAACTCAAACGTATTGATATGGCAGTACAGGGTTCATCAGTTCCTGGAAGTCGCGAATCCGTATTTGACTTGAGTTGTTGTCAAGTCTTCGAAGGAAGCACTTGAAATACGAATTCACGACTTCCAGAAACTGATGGCTCCCGTATCCCAGTATCGATACGTTTGAGTGTCTATACATGAGGTGCATGAGGGGCCTGGAGGTAGCATTTTGAATTGCCGATCTGTTTATGAAAATAAAATAAAACAACTTTGATCCTCATGAATATGACATTTAAGGAAAGAACGAAGCAGGAAAGAAAGACGGAAAGATTAGACTGTAACGTTCTGTCAACGAGGTCGTTACAGACAGAGCACAGACTCTGAATGTTTCAGGAATGACAAAAGAAATCGGCCGTGCCCTTTCATAGGAACCACCCCGGCGTTTGCTTGAAGCCATTTAGGGAAATCGCGTTAATCTTAAATCTGGACAGCCAGGCATGGATTTGTACCGTCGTCTTCCGAGATTCGATTTTCCAATGTACCGTCCACTATGCCACCTCGCCCGGTGTGACACACAAGTAGATTGTCCCACGCTGTTGTTACTATTAACAACGAGATAAAACAGCTCCAGAAGAAGTTATGCTAAGGGAAACAGTGACAGCGCACATAATGGCGCTCTATTTTCTATTGTTATGAGCTGTTATTTCGGGTCGAACGTGATGACCTACGCGTTTACTTCTGTAGCGACCATGGAACTGAAGCAACCCTCACTTTGTGGCTGCGAAACATCCACTATCGTGGTGGAAGATACGATGTCGGCAGAAATCAGGGGTGACTGTATGTCATCCCAAATGGTTGTTGCAAACTCGAAATTGCAGGGATGACGCCCTCCGACCTGAACGGACTTCAGTTCTCGGAACGTTTTAGAGAAAACATTGAAGGACTTATTGCGGCCGGCCCATGCACGACCTGGCCACATGGTGTTCATGAAGTCATAAACAATTTACGAAGTATTCTGCTGGTGGACAACAGGTTAGAATTATAGGCAAGTGCTGCAATGTATTTTCAGCACTCTTAGTTATTTCTGGATGCTACACCACCTTAGGTAATGTCATGTAAGCAGTTGGTTTACGTATCAGTGGTTAGCACACTGGATTCGCATTCGGTAGGACGACAGTTCAAATCCGCTTCTGGACATCCAGATTTGGGTTTTACAAGATTTTCCTGAATCACTCGAGGCAAATGCCAGGATGGTTCCTTTCAAAGGGCACGGCCGATTTCGTTTCTCATCCTTGCAAAATTCCAAGCTCCTGCTCCATCTCTAATGATCTCGATCTCGATGAGACTTTATACCCGAATCTGCCTTCCTTCCTTTTATTGTCTCGGTATCTTTAAAATATTTTCTGTGTGTGTGTTGATATTTTGACTGGTTGCTTCCGAGGTGGAGATGCAGTCTCTCATTTCTCTAAAGGGGGGCAGGAAACAGGAGAAACATAATATCCAACATGGGTGGTACATCAAACAAGTGGGGGAAGTGGCAACCAAAACAGTACTGAAGTTAGTCTGTAGAAACCTTAAGTATGGAGAAATCATATTTTTGGAAACATATCATCCACACAAGTCAGACCGTAGTAAGGGCAGATAAGTGCGAAAAATACGCACAACAATTCATGCATTCAATCTGCTGACAAGAATAATGCACAGCAGAATGGGAAAGAGAATGCTGGATTAGTTTGATGGCAATTGATTCGACGTCAGGAAAGGGCAAGACCACGAAGTAGACGATGAAAAGGGATTCCGCTACATTAGAAGCAAAATACAACACAATAAACGAAGAGTAAAGGTCATAAAAAGCACACTGGCTCAGGCCAAGAAATGTACTGGTATCAAATATCGAGGAAGACGCTTCTGAGAACGTACTGCTGGAGCACAGCAGTGAATCGCAGAGCGCGTGAAAAAAGTAAAAGAGAAGAGCCGAAACGTTTGAGATGTGATGTTACAGAAGGATGTCGAAAAGTAGGTGTACGGATAAGAAATGAAGAGGTTAACAGCAGATTCGGAGAGGACAGTAACATATGGAAGACATTGACTAGAAGAGACAAGATATAAGACAATGTGTCAAGATCTAGGGTATTAATAACAGCTTCAGCTGTATTTAGTCTTTATTACTGGATCAGTACCGGTTTCGTGGCGCTAAAAGCCACATCCACAGGTGAAAATCTGCTAATAGTCCAGTCGGACAAGGGAAAAACAGCCGAATATGAATAAAGTGCAATCCTTCTTTGTAGATAATGGAATTGTTAAGTCTAATGTAGATCTTGCGAATAGATATTTGGCTAATTTAAAAAAGAATCTTAATACAACCACTACTTTACCGGATCCGTTCAAAAATGTAAATACTGTTCCTATGAGTCCAGTATCACAAACAATCTGAGCTTTGCTTAAGCTGCTTAAAGACGACTGACTTGCCAGCTCGTCCGATTGTAACCGCACGTAGTGGTGTTGGTTGCAATACTGAGAAAGTACCTCGATCAACGTTACCGACACCCAATTTACTTCAACAACCGCAATAGGGGACAATCAATTGAAAAACTTTCTAGCCTCCCCCCTCCCCCCCCCCCCCCAAGGATCTCATCAGCTCTCGTTAGATGTCAAGAACATGTACACCAGTATTCTAGCAGATCAGGTGCATAGTACTGTGGCTCATAATTTAAGAGCACATAGTGGACAATCCAGCATCGAAATCAATGACATACTCAAGTTGTTGGAATATTTTTTTAAAATTTGTGGTAAGGTCTTACGGGTCCAAACTGCTGAGGTTATCGGTCCCTAAGCTTACACACTACTTAATCTAACTTAAACTAACTTACGCTAAGGACGACACACACACCCATGCCCGAGGGAGGACTCGAAACTCCGACGAGGTGAGCCGCGCGAACCGTGACAAGACGCCTTTTCTTCTAAGGTTGAATAGCTTCAGATTTGGGGACGATATCTTTTTATAAAAACAAGGTCTTGCAGTGTGGTCCCCCTTGTCATCCTGTCTTGTCAATATACTCATGACAGCTTTTGAGTCGGATGGTATGACTCAGTTTCCAATATGTGCTAGCAAGATCGTAGCTTGGTATAGATTCGTAAATGATATTTTCCTTCTTTTCAATAGAACACGCAAGGAATGTTGTCAGTTCGTGGACGAGGTAATGGCTCACACGAGAGCATTCAATTTACTGCTCAGCACAATGAGCGGAGGATTTTACCACATCTGGACCTTAAGATTATCTTATGTGGTACTAAAGTCGGATTCGATATTTACAGAAAGGCAACTATCACCGATATAATGATTCATAGCTCGTCCAACCACCCTATCAAGTACAAAATGTCGGCCTTCAGGTCGTTTCTATAAAGGCTCAATAGTGTACCGTTGTCAAAGGAAGCCTTTGATAGAGAGTTTCGAATCACACACTATATAGCCTACAAAAACGGCTATGACAGAGAGTTTGTCGATTATATTAATCGGGGTATTCTCAAAAAGATAAGAAAAACCAACGCAACGGATAGCACCCTTAGAAATGCCGATAATCGGAAGGTCACTGGTATTACGTATCACAAAATTCCATATTTCGGCAATATTTCCGAAAGGTTCGGCAGACAGTTGAGGTCTAAAAGTATTGAACCGGCTTTCTTCATTGCTAGTAACGTTGGCACGTGTTCCAAATATAATGTAACCTGGGTGTATTGCGTTACGTACAATGACTGCCCCATGCGGTGCATCGGACAAAAAGGCAGAAGCTTTTCCAGCAGGTTTAACAAACATCTTAGGATTTCTAGCTCAAAACTGCCTTGAGTACCCATATCTGTGAGCAGAGGCATTCAGCCACCTATCCCACTAGTTTACATCGAGAAAACAAGGGCCACACCTTAAGCATACTGGAGGAGGTAGAAATTATGAGATCGATTAGCCGTTTTCCACCCCAAACCCTGAATGGACAAATGGAGTTGAGACACCGCAGCATTTTAGAAGATTTTGACTGCCTAAGTTAGTTGACGGAATACTCCGTACTTTCCTCATCCAGTTCCCTTTGTTCCTCCTCGGCCTTTCTATTTTCCTCACCTCACCTCCCGACCTCCAACGCCTCCGTCTTATTGTCTCAGGTTTTCCATGTCTTCTTTCCAAGTATGTTTTTAACGTATTTGTAAATTTTCTTAAAGTTTATCTACTGTTAACAAGCAACAAAATTCTCTACGTTCTTGATTACTATCAAAGGGAAGAATTTTTTAAAGCATTTTTACGAAACAATTATTTTTTATAATTTTCATATATTACTGAAAAACGTCAGTTGTCACTATGACGTCGATATTCTACAGATTGTTTTTCAAAACGTTTTTGTACTTTTTACCCCAATATTCCTTGTTCTCGTTCACCATTTGTGTAATCCCCAAAAGACCACAAATCATTTGGTGGAGCCCACGCACTGTCAGCGCAAGAGCGAGGCGTCCGCAGGCAAGCTCTTTACTTTTGTTGCAGAGCACGCGACCGCGTTCCCTGTGCGCGGTTCCGTACAGATCGGAGAAGCGACAAGTGCGCCTTTCAGGTTCCGCTAATAGCTATTTGCTTAACGATTTTGTCTAGGTAGAGCATCCCTCCATTGTGTGGCAACCTCTTCTCGATTTTTCATTCTGACCCAAACTTAGATCTCAATAGTTTTCATTTACTTTTCACCTTACCCATAGATAACTATGGTACGATTTGTTCTGGAGCCATTAGCTATATTGGAATCCGGCAGTTTTTAATCTATGACATACCGTCCTTTAGCGGTGTTTTGTTTTGACGGCCAACGAATGTCGCGTAAAAGGATTCCGAGCTTTTCCGCTCTAGTGTTTTAATCACGTGAGTAATAACATTTTAATGGTCTTATGTAAAAGTTTTTAAAATTTTTTAAAATTTTTTTAAATAATTTACTATACCAGTGTATGTCTCAGGGTTGTTATTCCTTCTGGATTTATTGTTATACAGATGTTCACCTGAAGATGTGGCTTTTAATGCCACGAAACGTGTAGTGATCCAGTAATAAAGGTCCGAATACAGCCGAAGCGGTTATTAATACCCGAGATGAATACTCATAGCGCTGGTTGCCCCACCTACAAGGTTGTCTGTAATGTGTCAAGAAATCAAGGAATGTGTACAGGGCTAAAACTGTAGGGGAAGACAGAGTTTGCGATACATGCAATAAATGTTTGGGGCCATGGGGCGCAAATAGTAGTTTCGGACGAAGAGTTCGGCACAGGAGAGGAATTTGTGATGATTCGTATAAAAGTCAGATTTGCTAGTAGTGGTTCTTTTCAAGGTGGTGTGCCCTCGTCCTTCGTTCTATGAACTGACTTATGTAACCAATTATAGGGGGCTTACAATTTAACGTCGACTCTGAACGGCACTAATAATATGGACAAAGAAATCAATAAATGGAATAGTTACAGAGGTTTAGTTCATACGATTCAGAAGTGGTAGTAGTGGCGTAAAACTGTGCTATGGGATGTTGATGTTGTAGTCTAGTTTGATGCAATCTTCCATTCTAGTCTATACTCTGCAAGTCTCTTATCTCCGAGTAACTACTGCTACCCAGCCCCATTCTAACCTGCTTACCATGTTCAAGTCTTGGTCCTGCTCTACAATTTTTATCACCAACACTCCCCTCCAGTATCAAGCCGACGATTTTTAATGCCTTAGGATGTGTCATACCAACCGATTCTCTCTTTCAGTGTAGTTGTACCATAAACTGCGAGCCGGCCGGAGTGGCCGAGCGGTTCTAGACGCTACAGTCTGGAACGGCGCGACCGCTACAGTCGCAGGTTCTAATCCTGCCTCAGGCATGGATGTGTGTGATGTCCTTAGGTTAGTTAGGTTTAAGTAGTTGTAAGTTCTAAGGGACTGATGACCAAAGATGTTAAGTCTCATAGTGCTCAGAGCCATTTGAACCATTTGAGCCATAAACTGCGATAGGACTGAGAAAAGGTCGATAAAAACTAATAGTGGACTGAACTGCCGGAGACGGGCGTCTCCGACCCAGAAAATGTGTGAACTGGCAGTGACAGGGGCAGAAGTGAGACGGTAGGATCGGGACGGGGGGAGCTGTGGCTGGGCGGAAGGTCAGAGCGGCGCGAGACCTTGCTGGCTGGCTAACTGGCTGGCTGGCTGCGGGGCGCGCCACGTGGTGTGCCGAGGTGCGGAGCTCGCCGGCTGGAGTCCTTGACCCGCGCGGCTGCGGCTGCGGCTGCGGCTGGATCACGGACCACGCCCTGCTCTGGCCTGGCGAGCCGCTGCCACGCCCTCGCTGCTGGAGCTGGAGCCGCTTTCTCCAGCAGCAGAGCCTCTGGCGAAAGTCCGACCCCCGTACCTCTCGACCAGTTGCTCTCTAGTGCTCGCAAAGGGCGGCTCTGGACGCTGGTAGGAACTAACATGTAAACCCCCACCTTCTAACCACTCAACAGGAAGATTAAAGCTACATTCTGACAGAACATCCCTCCACCATCCTCTTTGCCTACAAAGTTTTGATTCACCCCATCCTCTGTTACACCAATACAGCCTGTATAGCCGGTCCAGCAAATTTCTGCAAATCTCTCCAGATTCTTGAATGCCATGCTCTCCGCCTTGGTTTCTGCCGTGAGCACCGCTGATATGTTGTTTATCCCAGAAACTCTTCTCGAGCAACCTCATTGTTTCTTCTCCAGTTTCTGATCCAGGTACGCTGCCGCACTTATACCAACACATCCTACCGACCATAGGCCTTCACACCATCCATATCCTCTCTCCACGCAACTTTAACTCTCTCTCTGTTCTCTACAATTAAATCCACCCAGACATTCGCCCCTTCTACCACGTCTAAGCCATTCCCTTTCCTCCTCTTTGTTAGGGTTTGCTCTTCCCTTCCCACCCTCCCCTATAACCATAGTTAATATTATCCCAAATCATGTTTGCCTCGCCGGCCGGGGTGGCCGAGCGGTTCTAGGCCCTACAGTCTGGAACCGCGCGACCGCTACGGTCGCAGGTTCGAATCCTGCCTCGGGCATGGATGTGTCTGATGTCCTTAGGTTAGTTAGGTTTAAGTAGTTTTAAGTTCTAGGGGACTGATGACCTCAGAAGTTAAGTCCCATGGTGCTCAGAGCCATTTGAGCCATTTTGAACCATGTTAGCCTCTAATATTCACCTTCCAACGTTGCACTCATCACCTCACACCAGTTCCACTACTCCAACAATATCGCACATTTTACGCCACAAAAATCACTCAGCTACTGCTCTCCCAAATTTTCCTCTCCCAATACGGGTGTTTCATTTTAAAAGAACGTCAGTCTGAAACTATCATACACATAACATTAAAAACAATGTAAAAAGTTCATGGTCTTAACGGTTTTAATACTATTTGTATTCGTTTAAATGATTCTGACTGAGGAGCATCGGGTCGTATCGTTGGCAGTAAGCCCTCGGCCCATGATGGGTGAGTGAATGAAAGAGCAATAAATAAATAAAAAACGCTCTCAGAACGTCTACCATCACAACGAAGTAGACAGTTTTATCTTCACTGCTGAGGAGTGATTCACTTTCAGACGTAATACGCTATGTGATATCTGCTATTTTCATCTGACTGAAGAATGGTTCATTCATATGATGCACCAAAATTTATTGATCTTCATCTTAATAGAGTGTAAAGCCTCCACCAGCCACGATAATACTTGCAATTTGGTTTCATATGGACTGGAAACGGTTCGGGGCTCAGGAGAGACTATCGTCCAGTCCTAGCCACCTTACCAACTATTTCTTGTCTGCCAGATTGGAAGGAGGCGCAGATTTTTTTTATTTTTTACTTTGACAGTCACTGAGCTTGTTGGTTCAGTTTAAAACCACGAACATGTGTTTCTGAATGTTTTTCGTAATGCCCACTGTTGTAGGGGACTGATGACCTCAGATGTTAAGTCTCATAGTGCTCAGAGCCATTTGAGCCATTCTAACCAGGGCTAGCCTTCTTAATATAACGGTTGAATGCCAACACTGAGTGTCCAACTCTTTGATGATTATAAGTACTCATCAACTCAACCAACTGACCCATTTCTGCACAATTAAAACAGTCGTGGATCATCACGGGCCCTCATATGGTTAATATGATGGCTTACGTTCAAGTCTCCTTCAAGGCCTCTGGGAACTGCGATTAATTTACCGCGGCACATCATTAATATAAACGCAGGACAAAATAACATGTTTCGAGCACTGAAGAATCCGCTACTGATGTCTTTCGGTACGGCCTAACGGGGTAACTCTGGCTCAAATATGCCAGTGATGAAGTGCTCTTCAAAGTGTTTGTTTACAATCTGGTCGGAAACGACTAGCTTTGATGACCTGTAACAGTCGTTGCCTGCGAACATATACTTCCAGTTCTGCTCGTTCAAAATCGTTTTTGCCCGCAAAACTCCTAAGAATTTGCTGAAGATCCGGATGTCAGCCACAGGCAGTAATGCAGCAGGGCAATACGCGACGATAATATTCCAGAATCAGTCTCGCAGCTTTGCAGCGTGTACCATGCCAGTATATTAGGGGACGCATTGTTATGTCACCGAAAAACGTAATAATCACAAACTTAGGAACTGCAATCAGCAATCGTCACCTCAAGAAAATTGTTAAGGGCGACTTGATAACTTTTCTCCCTCACTCTTGCAGCACTCTCTTCCAATAACACATTGTCCAACAGAGTGAATTTCTAGATAAATGTATCTCCTTCGCCTTCAATAGTAAATGCATGTATTTCAGTCTACCGAGCTGATTAGGTAACTGGGCAAGATAGACTTTACGTCGCTCTTTAACTAGTCGAATGGCCTCCAGAAGTATACGGTAGTGAATCAATAGGTAACGGCTCAGAATCATAATAGAAAACATCTTTGATTGTATTTAATAATGTCAAAGTTTTTTTAGCTCATGGCAAAGTAAACCGATTATTAGTACCAAGTCAGTAACTAAATGCTATTGAGGATTATAAGGCGATACTCTCTTCCGAGCTAAGAATAAATTCAACCAAGTTCTTTTACAGAGACCTATTGTCGGACGCGGAATTCGATCCACAATATAGTTTTGTAATGTTCCTCGTACACAAATCACTGAAATAAGTGGTAGTTGCAAATACCAGAAAAAATTTCTAGCGTCAGTCAGGGGTCAAACACTTGATCTGGTGGTGGTAACTGGATCGATGGTGCGTGTTGGTGGCCGTGCTGCCTTAGAGTGCTGACACAAAGCGACGCAGCGTCAGTGACGGACGATAGAAGGCAGAAGTGGCTGCTCCCATAGTGATAACATGCAACACATCAGATAAGGTGAAGATAACCCTCGGCTTCCGGCATGACTGTGATGATGGTGTGCACCCGCTCTTGGGGTCAGACAGCAACGATGTAGGAACGCACTAGCTGGTGCACGGCGACAGTGAGGGCCACGCTACAACCCGCATCTCACCAGGAGGGTTGTTGTGAGTAGGAGGAAGTCACACAGTGGGTAACCAGATTGTGCGAAGCCACTGAATTGACTGCATACACACTGAAGATAGGCAGAGGCCTAGAAGTATTGTCAGCACAGTGTGTTAGCAGCAGCTGGCTGCCTCATCTTGGACTGCAAGCGGCCGGTGTTTACTCCGTTGCTAGGCATACTGTACACACTTGGATACTAGATAACACAACGAGAATGATGCTAAGATTTGGGCGGCATATATGCGACCTGGGCAGACTAGTGTTCATCAGTAGCAACACTCCCAGTTCAGAAATCATTACAGACTGGAGTGGCTAGACGTCATCGCCGGGCAACAATAACTCTATTTGATCTTGTATTCCTGTCTGGTCCTCTCCTTCAGAAGCCGGAGCTATAAGATATCACGTCTTCAGCTTTCAGCGGCGCAGGCTGGTGTATCCCGCAGCTTCAGCGTAACTGAATGGCTGTTCTTGCGTCCTGAATACGCTGTCTTGCTCCATTGCTTCATAGTGCCTTGGTCGTTGGGTACTTGTCCCACTACGACGTCGTTCCACTGAACTGATGCAGGAGCGATTCATCGTCCTCCCCCTCCCTCCAAAGAGTAGGAGCAGTGGACCATGATGACGTGTTACCCAGCCATTTAGCTCACGTGTTTGAAACGTCCCCACAGAAAAATTATTGAATTACTGTGCTGGTAAACCCCTTACGTTATTTGATTTTCAAACAGCTGAGCAGAACTGAACGTACTCAGACATTTCGCTCTTTACTTATTCTGATCAGCACTAAACTGACACACAATATTTTTTAGCGCAACGCAATCTGACTTTCAAAAATCACTACAAAAGAATGGCCCTGACTAACAATAACCTATAACTTTCATGAATCACTTACTTCACAAAAATTTTCGTTACTCAAACTACTGCAATACACAGTGCGCCAATGCTGCCAGCTGAATAAAAGATTCTAACTACTGAACGCACTAACTACTGATAGGCATAGTTAGCAAATGAAAGATTTTGGTAGAGAACAAACAATGTATTTACCTTAATAGTGGTCAAAAGTCATTATATATATATATATATATATATATATATATATCAGTTCTGACATCCAGTCTTACAAATTTACTGTCTCTGATGGACGCACGTCAGATCATCCGCTCTCAAAACTCCGCCATCTCTCTCCCCACATCCACCAGTGCTGGCGTCTCACCTCCAACTGCGCAACGCTACGCGCTGTTCATATCAAGCTGCCCACCACTACAATAGCAAATTCCAACAATACAAACCAGCCACAGACTGCACACAGCACAGTCAGTGATTTTCATACAGAGCGCTACGTGGCGTTACCAATAAAAAAAACCTAAACAGCCTACTTCCATGTTTTAAGGTGGAGCCCCTCCACGCCCGTACTGGCACGCTGGCCAACATAAAAGGTCTGCTGCCATCTGTGCGTATAGGTTAGTTTTCGCTAAGTGAGGTCTCGCAGGATGTGCGATATTGGTGTACGTTTGGTTATGATTAACCATTAATGCGCTCTCATCTGGAGAAAGTTGAACGAGGGTAGCGTTTTGAAGGGCTGAGGAAAACGTGTCAAGGCACAAGTCGAAAAAAAACCTATTTGATATTTGGGTCGGATTGTAAGAGCAGTAGCGGTTTTCTTGCTGCCTGCGACAGGCCATGCAATGCTAGGTTTTGTTAGTAGTGGGTATCATGAAGGCGGATACCCTTGACGTTGTGGATGTTACTCGGCAGCCGCAGCTGGGTACCGGTGTTGCCTTTTCGGTCACAGTTGGTTTCGTCATCGGTTAATGTCAAATAGGTCATATATCGGATTCACAGTGTAGTGTTGGCGGTTTGTTCGTGTGTTAGTGTGCGAGCTTGTCGGCTTCCCTGCCGTAGCCTGATGGTCGGCTGTGATAGCAGCTGGCATATGTAGTCAGTGTTGCTGATGTGCAGGGGCTTGCCGATGTTGTCGCTTGTGAGTGTATGTTAGCTCGTCATAGTTGGGTACGCCATAGTTAGCAGTGTCTTTGGCTGCTTATGCTTCCACATACGGTTGTTTCCCAGAGTAAGGATGAAGCATTGTTCGAATGTCTCGAGTTCCTGTATACTCGTGTGGTGAGTTTGTTGAATACTTCCTTGACGATTTCAAACCGGTATTCATTGTGAAGATACATGGTGCGAGTGCAGCGTGGAGCGTTGCTAATGATGCGCAGTACTTTGTTCTGTATGATCTGCAGACGGAGTAGGCGTGTAGGAGTTGTATATCCCCAGACGGGAGCTGCGTACGTCATCAGAGGTCTAATCAGTGTCATATATATGGACTTCGACATCCTCCTATCAAGTGTACTTTCCCTGTTCGGCATTGGGTAGAGTTGTTTGTACCTTACGTGCGCTCTGTTGGCAACGTATTCTATGTGGTCCTTCCATGTAACTTTACGGTCCAGTCAGACACCGAGGTATTTGACTTTCTCTCGGAAACGTATTGGGCGTACATGTGGTGTTGCCTGTCTACAGTTTCGATGTTTGCGCAGTAGCTTCGGTCTGCGTGCGAACAGAACTGCTTCGCACTTCTGAACGTTTACTTTAATACGCCATCGTTCCAACCAAGCCTCGGCAGTTCTAAGTGCCGTGTGTAATCCTGAATTTATGCTCGATTGTTTCCAGCATCGCGCAAGGATGGATGTGCCATTCGCGTGGATGGCTAACGTCGTGTTTTGTGCTGCTGGAAAGTCATTAATATAGAGGTTGAACAAGTTCGGCTCCAGAATGCTTCCCTTGGATACTCCAGTTTGGATACCGTGTTGTGTCGATTGTTTGCCCTGCACGTCAGTGTTGAAACATCTGTTCGTGAGATATGAGTGTGTGAGATATAAGAGTCCGTCGGGGAAAGCAGCATCGCTTAGTTTGCGTGTAAGTCCGTTGTGCCAGAGACGTTCGAAAGCTTTTTCGATGTCCAGGAACACGGCCCCTGTGGCTTTGTTCATGTTGTAGCAGTGTGTTATATGTTCGACTACGTGGAGAAGTTGTTGTGTTGTCGAGTGGTGATTCCTAAGGCCGAATTGCTCCGGTCTTAGGGCGTCATTGGCGATGCAGTGCCTAGTGATACGTTTTAGTATCTTCTCAAGAATCTTGCTGAGCGAGCACAGAAGACTGATGGGTCGGTAATTCTGTGGGAAGGAGTAGTCTTTCCCTGGTTTCCTGAACATCAGGACCTTGGCCGCCTTATAACCAGTCAGGGAGTTGTTGATGTTTTAAGATGGCATTCGTTATGTGTGCTGTGGCTCTGAGCACTATGGGACTTAATATCTGAGGTCATTAGTCCCCTAGAACTTAGAACTACTTAAACCCAACTAACCTAAGGACATCACACACATCCATGCCTGAGGCAGGATTCGAACCTGCGACCGTAGCAGTCGCGCGGTTCTGGACTGAAGCGCCTAGAACCGCTAGGCCACCGCGGCCGCCGTTATGTGTGCAAGGTATTCTACGGCCCTACGCGTGAACTCCTGGAGGACACGGTTTTGAATATGCCTTCGAGACCAGGGGCTTTCCTGGCATTGGTGTGCTTGATAGTCCAAGTAATTTCGTTTGTTCTAGTATGTCTGATTTCATCAAGCAGGGGCTGGGCTACAAGCCGTCTAACCTACTGGTCCTTTTCAAGTGTGAATACCTGGTCTGAAGGAGCCAGGTTCGACGTGAAGGACGCTGCAAGTGTTGTGGGCCCAAGCTCTGCCTTCTCCTTCGCGGTCTATGCAGTGACGTCTGGTCGTTGTAGAGTGGGAATGTAATGTTTCACCCTGGTGAAGTGTCTGGCTAGCTTCCACGCGCCAGGACGTCTGGTATCTATAGCCCTGCAAGTCTCTGCTCCCATTGCTCGCTCCTAAAAGTTTGTATTTTCTCTCGCATTAGTCCCTGGAGTATGTTAAAGTGCAGTTTATAGAAGGAACGCCTGTTACACTGCCAGTATCTCCTGAGGCGCGCGCTTGTAATTCAGTATTTTGCGTGGTTCTTTGTCCTGCAGTGTTTTTCAGTTTGCAGTATTACAGCCATGTGGTCTGAGTCCAGATCGTTTCGAACCGTAAGGTTGAGTGTGCATGTATAATGTAGTTTCGACCTAGTGCATGCTCGTAAAGTTTCTTGCCGTTGGAGGTACGTTTTTGTGAATTCCAGTCGGGGTGTTTTGCGTTTAAATCTCCAGCGGCTATTATCCGTAGTGCTATGTTGAAAACTGTACTGATATCGCGTGTTGCTATGTTTTTAGGTAGGTTGTATAGCGATAGCAGAGCGGTGTTAGCTCCGCTGAACTTGACCATGACGGCCGTAGCCCCTCGTCTATCAAGTACAGGGAGATCGATGATCGTGTGTTCTATGTCTTTGTGTATGGTTATGAGTATACCGCCCCGCTTCCTCCTATCCGCTCGGTCGGTACGATAGACGCAATAACACGGGATGTTTTGCTGTTTGTGAGGCATGAGCTGCGCTTTGTTTACATTGGCGATTAGGATACCCTTTCGCTTCATGAACGCAACTATTTCGGTTCTTTTGTTTACGACCCCGTTGGCATTCCAAAACAGGATCTGTGAGTTTGTGTTGCCGTTTGTGTTTCGGGGCTGGTGTGGCGTGTCCATGTATTGGTGTAAACAGTGGTGTGATAACAGATGGTTCAAATGGCTCTGAGCACTATGGGACTTAACATCTGAGTCATCAGTCCCCTAGAACTTAGAACTACTTAAACCCAACTAACCTAAGGACATGGTTCAAATGGCTCTGAGCACTATGGGACTCAACTGCTGAGGTCATTAGTCCCCTAGAACTTAGAACGACCGTAGCGGTCTTGCGGTTCCAGACTGCAGCGCCTTGAACCGCACGGCCACTTCGGCCGGCCCTAAGGACATCACACACATCCATGACCGAGGCAGGATTCGAACCTGCGACCGTAGCGGTCGCGCGGTTCCAGACCGAAGCGCTTAGAACCGCTCGGTCACAGCGGCCAGCGGTGTGATAACAGTTTGTATGTTAGTGCAGTTGAGTGAACTCGACATGAACTGTGTAAAGAGTTGTGAGACACAGTCCATAGTCTTCATGGCTATTTCGGTGCTCATGAGTCCGGGGAATAATGTCTTCGTTATTCTTCAGAGTCCTGAGTTGATGTTAGGAGTGTCGGCCTGTGGGTTATTGGTCGTGCTGGCGGTTACTGGTACTTGAGTTGGCATCTGGTGTGGTCTGGCTTGTGAGTCAGTTGTTTGTGGAGTAACTGTTGGCGCCGGTGTGGTCTCTGAGGTGAGTAGACGTGTTGTGTTGGTCGTTGGGTTGGTGTCAGAGTCGTGTATGTGCGTATTGGTGTCCTGTTGTCTGTGTGCTTGTTGTGGAGTGGTCGTGTTCCCTCAGTTCCGATTGTTTCTCGTCCTCCACATTCCCCGGCGTTGCGACTGTCCCTGAATAGGTGTATTTTCTGTGGACGGGATGGGCTGCAATCCCTGGTCTCGGGGTGTAGGGTGTTGTTATTTGTGTCTTACGGCGTAACCGATGCGGGTGTGGTGTTGAGTGTTGTATGTCTTGTCCGTGTGTCTGTCACTGGAGGTGTTTGTTGTGTGGATGCGCAGCTCTGAGGTTCATCGGGTCCGCGCCGCGCTGCTGGAGGAGCCAGCTGCCGCCTCAGCAAAGGATATTCGAGTGCTTATAGGGAGCCGGAGGAGGGAGGGATTTGGATCTGTGATGGCGACAGTTTTCAAGTGTTTAGCTATTTTACGCCTCAGAACCTCCTTGTACGCAATACACCCCCTGTAGTTGGCCGGATGGGCCGCACCACAGTTGGCGCATTTGCGTGGTGTTGTGTGGGGGAGTTTGCAGTGGTGGGTTGTGTGTTCACGAGTGCATTTGCTGCAGCGGGGAGCGAGACCGCAAAGGATACCAGCATGTGCAAAACGCTGGCACTTATGGCATTGTTAGGGGGGTGCGCGGCATGTCGTATATTTCTAAATTTACGACAATAGAAGAAATAACTTCATCTTCAGCAGGTAGCTTAACCACGTAGTTGTGCGACAGTCTCACTGTGCCAGGCCATAGCATCTCTCCATTTTATACACACCGTGATCTACAGCTGTCTTCCAAACGCGTGGATCACGAAGATCATTTATGTCTCTCGAATAATAAATGTCGTACTCGATTTTTAAATGCTCTCACTACCTCTATAAGTGTGTGAGGTATAAGAGTCAAACGTTCAGTAATACGGTGCGTATTACAAGGTCATCAGTTATGGATATTGAATACGTAGACGCTACTTGCTGACGGCTCTAGGGAACCGACGCAAGTGTGCTGAGTGATCCTCCTGGGTTCTATTTAAAAATTCAGTCCCTGGAAGGAAACATATGAGTTCTGAGGGAACTCTCAGATCTGAAAGGTTGCCATTGCTTGGCTGGTCTTAATCGCCGACTACCTACCAGGAAGGTATCTCTTCATTTCTGGCATCTTTCCTCAAACCAAGGAGTGTCTCTTAAGGTCATCGCCATCTTGGTAACCACCAATAACTACAGTTTGAAAGTCAGTGCATTAAAATTAATTTAGCCCAAAATTATCACTGTACAGAGGGAATACGAGATTTAATCTCTGTTTCTCTCATTTTGGGAACACACAGAAAATCGAGAAGCAATCTTTTTTATTTTAATGTACATAACTTTAAGAAACGTTGCAATCAGCCACTGATTCTTGTGATTCTTAAAGTAATATAATACACAGCTACGGAGTTCAACAAGCATTAAATTGGGTAAATTAATTTTAATTATAACTTAAGTCCTTAACCAAATAAATGTAGAGTCAGACTATCTCTATTTGGTATAGTATATTGATCACGCTGGCAGCTATTTTGAAATGTGGTACGGCATGAACGAAATTGATGAAAATTTTAAAATACGCTTTACGAAAAAAAAAGCACCACGAAGGAATTATCCGAAAGGGACGGAAATCGGTAGATGTGTAGTCAAACAAATTATTACAGTTTCCGAAAATGGGATGACTTATTCAAGATACAGAGCTTCACAAATTGAGCAAGTCAATAACGCGTTAGTCAAGCTGTGACTCTTATGCAGTTACTCGGCTAGACATTGACTGACAGAGTACATGGATGTCCTCCTCTGGGATATCGTGCCAAATTCTGCCCAATTGGCGAATTAGATCTTCAAAATCCCGGGCTGATTGGAGGGTCCTGTCCACAACGCTCCAAATGTTCTCAACGTGGAACAGATTCGGAACCCTTGAGGGCCAAGATAGGGTTTCCGAAGCAAGAAGAGAAGCCGTAGAATTTTTACAAACTAACTAAAGGGTATTGCTGTAAAAGAAATGGCGCCGCAGACCACCACTCCTGGTTGTCAGTCCTTACGGCGGGCGACAGTCGGGTTGGTATCCCACCTCTCTCCAGGGCGTCTCCAGACAGGTCTTCGCTGGTCATCGATGCTCAGTTCAAAGCGGGACTCATCACTGAAGACAACTCTACTCCAGTCAGTGGGATACTAGGCTGGTTCAAATGGCTCTGAGCACTATGGGACTTAACATGTGAGGTCATCAGTCCCCTTGAACTTAGAACTACTTAAACCTAACTAACCTAAGGACATCACACACATCCATGCCCGAGGCAGGATTCGAACCTGCGACCGTAGCGATCGCGCGGTTCCAGACTGAAGCGCCTAGAACCGCACGGCCACAGTTACCGTCCAGTGAGATACTAGGCCGAAGTTTGGAGCAATATGGGCAGCGTCCTCCAACCAACTCGCGATTTTTACAAACTAACGCGCCAGTTGGACAGAATTTGGCACTGTATTCCTTAGGAGGAAATTCAACAACTGTATCAATCAATGCCAAGCTGAATAACTGCTTTCGTAATGGTCCGATGTGTACCAAGACGCAAAATCTCCAAGACTGGCTAAGTTTCACGGAAGCTCGAAATTTAGTGCGGACGTCAATGTGAGATGCTTTTCATAGTTTCCACAATGAAACTTTGCCTCATAATATGGTAGAAAACCCCAAGAGATTCAGGTCGTATGTAAAGTACACCAGTTGCAAGAAACAGCCAATACCGTCACTGCGCCATAGCGATGGAAATGTTACCGATGATGGTGCCACTAAAGCGGAGTTACTAAATACAGTTTTCCGTAATTCCTTCACGAAAGAAGACGAAGTAAATACTCAAGAATTCGAAACCAGAACAGCTGTTAGCATGAATGACACAAAAGCAGATATGTTAGGTGTTGCGAAACAACTCAAATCACTTAATAAAGGAAAGTCTTCCGGTCCAGATGGTATACCAGTCAGGTTCCTCGCAGAGTACGCAGACACAATAGTGCCTTTCTTAGCAATCATATACAACTGCTCACTTGAAGAAAGGTCTGTTCCTAAAGACTGGAAAGTAGCACAGATCACACCAATATTCAAGAAAGGAAATAGGAGTAACCCATTGAATTACAGACCCGTATCAAATGGTTCAAATGGCTCTGAGCACTATGGCACTTAACTGCTGAGGTCAACAGTCCCCAAGAACTTAGAACTACTTAAACCTAACTAACCTAAGGACAGCACACACATCCATGCCCGAGGCAGGATTCGAACCTGCGACCGTAGCAGTCGCGCGGTTCGAGACTGTAGACCCATATCACTAACCTCAATTTGCAGTAGGATTTTGGAACATATACTGCACTTGAACATTATGACTCGCCTTGAAGAAAATTACTTATTGATGCACAACCAATACGGATTTAAAAAATATCGTTCTTGTGCAACACAGCTAGCTCTTTATTCCCATGAACTAATTAGTGCTGTCGACAAGCGACCTCAGATAGAGTCCATATTCCTAGATTTCCAGAAGGCTTTTGATACTGTTCGTCACAAGCAACTATTAATCAAATTGCGTGCATACTGAGTATCGTCTCATTTGTGTGGCTGGATTCGTGATTTCTTCTCATAGAGATCACAGTTCGTAGTGGTAGACAGTAAATCATCCAGTAGAACAGAAGTATATCTGGCGTTCCGCAAGGTAGTATCACAGGGCCTCTGCTGTTCCTGATTTGCCGGCCGGAGTGGCTGAGCGGTTCTAGGCGCTACAGTCTGGAACCGCGCGATCGCTGCGGTCGCAGGTTCGAATCCTGCCTCGGGAATGGATGTGTGTGATGTACTTAGGTTAGTTCGGTTTAGGTAGTTCTAAGTTCTAGGGGACTGATGAACTCAGAAGTCCCATAGTGCTCAGAGCCATTTGATCCATTTTGTTCCTGATTTATACAAATGATGTAGGTGATAATCTGAGCAGCCCCCTTAGATTTTTTTGCAGATGACGCTGTAATTTACCGTCTAGTAAAATCAGACGATCAATTCCAGTTACAAAATGATCTAGAGAGAATTTCTGTATGGTGCGGAAAGTGGCAATTGGCACTAAACAAAGAAAAGTGCGAGGTCATCCACATGAGTACTAAAAGAAATTCGATAAATTTTGGGTATACTATATTTCACACAAATCTAAGGGCTGTCAATTCGACTAAATGCCTAGGAATTACAATTACGAGTAACTAACCACATAGATAATATTGTGGGGAAGGCTAAACAAAGACTGCTCTTTGTTGGCAGAACACGTAGAAGATGCGACAAACCCACTAAAGAGACAGCCTACATTACACTTGTCCGTCCTCTGCTGGAATATTGCTGCGCGGTGTGGCATCCTTACCAGGTAGGATTGACGGAGGACATCGAAAAAATGCAAAGAAGGGCAGCTCGTTTCGTGTTATCGCTCAATAGGGGTGAGAGTGTTACTGACAAGATATGCGAGTTGGGGTGGCAGTCAATAAAACAAAGGCTGTTTTCTTTGCGGCGAGATCTATTTACGAAATTTCAATCACCATCTGTCTCTTCCGAATGCGAAAATATTTTGTTGACACCCACCTACGTAGGGAGAAATGATCATCAAAATAAAATAAGAGAAATCAGAGCTCGAACGGAAAGATTTAGGTGTTACTTTTTCCCACTCGCCATTCGAGAGTGGAATGGTAGAGAAGTAATATGAAAATGGTTCGATGAACCCTCTGCCAGGCATTTAACCCTCTGACGGTAAGGTTGGGGTTGGATCCGACCGCAGCGAGTCTGTTTTGTTTATAAGTCCCCACTCCCTTTTCTGAGAGCGCTGTGGTCCAGCTACCCTACTAGCCAGTCGTCCCGAGAACGTCGAGGAGGCCACGTCAGTCTGATGTGTGGCCTGCAGCTACCCTCTCTATCCAAAACCTACATTACCCGCGCTCGGGTTGGATCCGACCCAACCTTACTGTTTACGTCACACTTATTAGTTTCTTTTGTGTGGAGGATTCAACCCCATATTGATGTTTATATTGCATCTAAGTTTTGTTTTCTCTTCTAGTATCTTACTAAAATGGTGCATCAACTCCTTAGAACTCCTGAGGAGATATACAACGAGTTTCTCCGACAGGAGGCTGAGTCAGAGGATGGCGACAATATCGATGCAGAAAACTGTTCAGAAACCACCTATTACATTATGTGTACAAAGACATTTATTATTGAGAACTTTATATTTCGAAACTGCTGACACTAATAGTTCCTATCTTTGGAATTTCTAAAGCACTCAAGTTTCTAGTTGATGACTGAATCTATTGATTTGTACTATGTTTTCAATAATTTTATAGAGAATATTTCTATTAACGTATTTTTTGTAATCAAATTCCTATTTTTTTCCAAAGTACTTTATATTCTTACTTATTGACTATAAAAATAAAATAACGTGTTATAACAAATATTATATGTGTTCAATTGATAAATTTTTTATTTTACCCCGAAAAATCGATATTTGGAGGGTGGGGTCTGATCCAGCCCCGCCTTACCGTTTATGTCAGGAAACTTCACCTTACCGTTAGAGGGTTAAGTGTGGATTGCAGAGTAACCATGTAGATGTAGATGTAGATTAACAAATCAAGCTTTTGAAGCTCTTTGTCTTGAATAAATGTTCCAATTTTTCTAAAGTTATTTTCATTTGCTTGTCTGTAAATATAGATCACATCTACCGTTTTGCACCTCATTCGGGTAGTCCCTTCTTGGTTGGTGTTTTTTTGTCTTTGAATGTTCAATACATAAATAAACAGCGGTTACAACATATCATAAAGTCACTTTAGCCTCTGAAATCAAACATATTGGATACTGAGTAATGTCTGACAAAGTAATCAGAAGGTGGAAGGACTTATGACAAGGAGGAGAGCTGCTGAATGCTGAGTTACGTGGCGCCGACCGCGCCGGCTGTGGGAACGGAAGTGATCTGGTTGTGACGCTGGTATCGTACGACAAGGCGCCGACTGCAGTGAAAGGAAAACGTTAGCAAACTGTCTGTTCCTTCATAGAGCACACAGGTGTACTTATTCTTACGCAAGTGCTTGCTCCGTTACAGTGTTCACACAACATGCCCTGTTTCACAAATGTCTCACACGCCGGGCAGAACACGAGCTCTCGGCGAGAGAATGCGATACATTAGGCCTAACATGTAATACGTGCTGGCATTCGACAATGTCAGTAAAGGCCGCTCGCTGCTTCAGGTACTGTTCCCAGACGTGATGAAAGCGAGCCAACTGCCGCCCTGCTACAGATTACAACAGCCCGACACTGCAGTCGTCCGAGTCACTGTAAACTACATCAGCGTGGTAAGTCGACGGTATAGTAGCCTGTGTCTCTCTGTAATAATCAATCAGTAAAGTCATTTGATACCTTCCTTCATCTTTTTTCTGTCCTACTGCATACAATGTAAAAGAAGGAAGATGCTGTACGCAATAAAACTGAATCGACAATCTTCATTACACAAACAAATATTTTTCTGACTATTCCATTTATGGATCATTCAGCAGACGTTCCACTGAACTCTCCCCTCTTCTGGTAACATTCTTCCATACTATCTTTCCTTGTTTATTTTTTCCACAAAATGCAAAGAAAAGTGACTACCCGTTACAGCGACTCTGCTATTTTTCGATCTCATTACAGTGAGTCTTGACGCTATATCATCATAAGTGAGAAGCACTGGTTCCATAAAGTGGAGAATAATCACAATAACGGCAGTAACTACACTAATTGAAACTTTCTGGCAGATTAAAACTATTTGGCCGACCGAGACTCGAACTCGGGACCTTCCCCTTTCGCAGGCAAAGTGCTGGTGAGACCTACTGTGAAGTTTGGACGGCTGGAGGTGAGGTTCACCGGAAGTAAGGCTGTGAGGACAGGACGTGAGTTGTGCCTAAGTAACTGAGATAGTAGAGCACTTGCCTGCGAAACGTAAAGGTTCCGAGTTCGAGTTTCGATCCAGAACACAGTTTCAATCTGCCAGCAAGTTTCATATCAGCCCACACTTCACTGCGCAATGGGAATTTCATTTTGGGAACTGTACTGTCGGTTGGAAACAAGAAGCGCTGCCACCAGTTTCGATTGTTGGTGCACAGCAGAAAGTTGTTTGCCTAAATGTTGTAGAGCAGTTGGTGCTTGGTGAAGTGTATTTGCATTTGCATTTGAATGTGTGTGTGTATGTGTGTGTGTGTGCATGCGAGTGCGAGCTTGTGTCTAACTGTGTGGGGTGGAGTTGGCACGCTAGGGTGAATTGCAAGGGAAATAGCCATTGGAACGTACGATTTGTTGGACAAAATACGTTTGAGAGATTGTGGTGTTTAGCCGGCCGATGTGGCCGAGCAGTTGTAGTCTGGAATCGCGCAACCGCTACGGTCGCAGGTTCGAATCCTGCCTCGGGCATGGATGTGTGTGATGTCCTTAGGTTAGTTACGTTTAAGTAGTTCTAAGTTCTAGGGGACTGATGACCTCAGATGTTAAGTCGCATAGTGCTCAGAGCCATTTGAACCATTTGGTTGTGGTGTTTAGCGCCACTCCAATTGGGTTAAATGAAACATTTTCATGCCTTTACTATCAGACAGACGATTTATCATAGTAGAAAATATGTTGTAACGTATATACACGATCGAGTCACATTAACGAGACCAGAGCATATACTCGACGTCAACTTGGAAGAACCTCACATAGGCGGTACGTGGCAGCACAAGCAGTGATGGGCATATAAAGCGTGTCTGCTAGACGTGGAAAACAGCGCATTCGTTGATGTAACGAGGAAACGGAGAGATTTATATGACTTCCATAACGGCAAGATCATTGGTTTTCAAGGCAAGGGTGGGGGCATATACGAAACGGCTAAATTTGTAAACTGTTAACGAGCCGCCGTGGTTATAGCATGCCGATCATAGCAAAAGGTGCTATGCAAAACCAGCGCCGAGGCAACTGTCGTACACCGCCGGAGATAGATGACACGGGTGAACGGCGGCTGCGGAGGCGTGTACGGGCGAATTGATGCGCAACTTTTAAGCAGCTGACCGCCCTGATGAATCAAGGGGTTACCAACTGTGTCTCCTCAACGTTGGTGCATGTGGGCCTCCACAGCAGGCGCCTGAGTTATGCGGCCATGCTGACTGTTGTTCATCGGCGACGGAAGCTGGAGTAGCACTCCAATACCGCAACTGGACATCCACTGAATGGCGACAGGTGGCCTTTTCAGACGGATCACGTTTTATGATCCATCAAAAACATGGCCTTTGACGTGTATGACGTGAAACGTCCGAAAGCAGACACAAAAGCCGGAGGAAGGAGCCTTATGGTCTGCGGAATGTTTTCTTCGCATTCCCTGGGTGATCTCATCATTGAGGATCCAAGATGCTACTCGTGGCGGGTGTAAAACGAATGTGCGCAACGGAAATCAATAAACGCTAAAATGAAGATTTGGCCCTGTCTGACTACCACCTGAAGCAGATCTTAGGATCTCTTAATTCTATAAATTACAATCTAAGCATAAATGAATGATGAAGGCAACTAATCCTACTAAGTGTCGTGTGATTAGGGCCTCCCGTCGGGTAGACCGTTCGCCGGCCGCAAGTCTTTCGATTTGACGCCACTTCGGCGACTTGCGCGTCGATGGGGATGAAATGATGATTAGGACAACACAACACCCAGTCCCTGAGCGGAGAAAGTATCCGACCCAGCGGGGAATGGAATCCGGGCCCTTAGGATTGACATTCTGTCGCGTTGACCACTCAGATACCTGGGGCGGACATCCTACTAAATGATAAACGCTGTTCCTGCTTATATATTTATTGTAGATTAAAAAAAAATTGTGAATTACAAAGTTTACATTTCCTAAGTACTAACGTGATCACAGATGTTTAGCTTTTATAGCCCTAATAAGCCGAAGCAATTTGCAATATCACCGTATGTACTGCTTACGGTGCGAAGTGATGGTTCTCGTACACGACTGCGACGATGGAAGAACTCCAGCCACAAATAAACTCTTTCGGAAGGCGGTCCTCTGACTAATATACTCTAATACTGTCTTCTCCTCTCTGTGCTCTACAGACGATAAACGCGAACTTCCAGCCACAAGGACGGAGTTCAGATAACGTCTCAACGTAAGTGTAGGCGGAGGAAGTGCTCTCAATTACTGAACGCTGCGTACTCAACACGACTTCTAACCCAGAGGTGAAGTCCAGAATCGTATAGTTCCGCAACAGTACAGTGCCTAACTATTCTAACTATAAACTCTCCTGAGAGCAAAGACAACAAGTCCGTCTGTACCAACAAAGCTGATACCGAGCTACCGTCACACATAGGCACTCACAACGGAAGGACTTCGTCTCTCCACTGCTTGCCTCCCAGCAAGGCTCGGCTCCCCACCCTCGTAATTCCGAAAACGAATCATATTCCCGAAACCACGGAATATTCTCCCTCTCTACAGATTCTCCCGAACGCCGACCAACCATATTTTATTCTTTTGTCGTCCAGCGTGGAAAGTTTGCGGGGAAATACCTATACTCATACAATGGTAGGCTTCTGAGTAAAAATCCGCAGAAATAACCCAGCCTGCATGGTTTCCGAGGTGCCACTTCTTGGTTCCTCTCACCTGCGTCAAAGGTTTGCGGAGTTCGGAGGTATTATCCGGTTATCCTTCCAGCCCTACTACAATAGCGGCCGGCCGCCCCTGTATTGTGTCTTCGCGCTCAGGTGTCCAGACTGCCCGTCTTGGCACTTCGTGTGTGCAGCTGAACCATCACACCTGTGTGGGCCTCCCACCTAGGGCTTGAGTTCCGCCTGCCGTTTCATTTCCACTGACGCTCCAACCTCTACTAGTATGATAATAAAGACACTCCGTCACCTTTCATGCAAAAATTATTTACAAGGCGTACGTAACAATGTCAGTCTCCTCATATATACGATGCACAACCTATCACATGATACCTAATTGTAGATCACGGCAAAGTATGTGGATCAGTGCTTGTAAGGTGCGAAATCACAGCAACCTTACAAGAAAATCACAACGGACCAACACAAGTAGGCATATATCTACCCCTACATCCAATTTATTTTTCTTTGGTACGATGGCATTTACGAGCAGGACAATGGAACGTGTCACATAGCTTGCAGTGTGGTTGCATTTTTTACTGATTAACTGTCGTGAAATGCTTGTTTGGGGTACTTGTTCTCATAGTTTTTATCCAGCAGACGGCGATCGTAGTTTTCGCCACATTCCCGTCATTGCACACATAAACTTGTATAATTGAGCGCTTCAGATTTGTCATTGAATACATCTCCACCACATTCCTACCGTTGCGCACGTTATAAGAGTTCCATGAATGAAGCCACCGCCCTAGAAGAACGCTGACCTCCCCGGAAGGTATGCTGCGATAGCGATGTAACCAAATTCTGTGAAATACGGAACATTTGGTTTTGACTCTTCTGAGATTCAGATGGAGTCAGCTCGCAGCGGGTCGTTTGTACAGACAAGGATAACAATACACCACAGATAATAAAGTATGAAGAATTCCCTTATTTAAATAGGATGCGATGTAGTACTGACGTAATCAGTTTAGATGCATCACACTGATTACCTGGAATGAGCATAGGACGACGACAACATCCATAACAGGTGCATATAAGTTGATGTAGGAAGCAACCCTGGATACACAAAATATTCAGATACATCTTATAAAATAGGACAATAAGAATTCATTCAGGCGAAAACACTACAAGGTTCAGGTTAATGTCAGAGAGAGATTGCAAAGCAGTTATATTTTCGTACTTCTGTCGCGCGGCTATTTCTAAAGAGACGGTCGGCAACTAGAAGCTCCACCTATCGACCGGAAAAAAGGATATGACGCGCTCAAAGTAATACGATCCCCTATGCGCTTGTTGGCAGCTTGTTTGTATGACAGGCCACAAGGCACATGGGTGTCGCTCGCCACTCGTCGTAAACGTACACATTTTCTCACAAACGTTTGAGTAATTGTCATTGAAAGTAAGAGTTCACTAATGAAAAGGGGAGTGTATCCGACATTGCTTGGCACGGTGATGCCAGGATACCAGCAACAGCATACAGCAACTGAAAAATCTGCCATATTGAAGCTGAAAGAAAACGTTTTACGTTTGTCCCTGCACTGGGAGCTAGCCATTACTACAGATTTACTGGTATAGAATACACTAAACATAAGGTGCTTATCTGCCTGTTAGCGAGAAGCGTAAAGGTATTGCTCCCCATTCCACTTTTATTCATCTTCCTAAATTTTCTTTCGTTTATTTAATTGCTTCTGCAACGCACAATAAAAAATGCCTCAATCTCAAGACTCTGCCTTCCACTCTTCTTAACGTGAACTTATTTTTACTAAGTTTTCGCTTCTGATACTTTCACATCGCTTTTACAAATGTTGCAGATTACTGATACCTTTGAAGTTTAATCCAATTTCTCCCAGGATTGCAAAAATACATTTCAACAGCCTCTCTTTTGCTGCAAAAATGTTTCTTTATTTCTGTTTGCATGAGTAAGCACAAAGTCATATTCGCTGCTCTGGTACATTTACCTTTCCCTAAAGTAAACTGATCTTCGTCCAGTATCTTTTCCATTCTTCTTTCAGTTCTTGTGCGTATTGTTATGGTAGTTAATTTACAGGCGTGGCATGTCAAACTGATCATCCGATGCTGTTTTCGTTTCTTAATTCACGCCTTGTTTGGTAATGCGATCATAACGGTTTTCTGGGTATCTGATATGTCACACGTTTTTTAGATTTCACGAATCTACTAAAGTAACTGCCTATCCTCTAAACCACCCATGAATTTCAGCGATATTACTATGCGACGTGCAACCGCATTTTGGCTCACCTACTTCTACTCCAGCTGCTTTTCCTTCTTCTTACCCCTCTGTCACGTCCCATGTCTTCTCCATCCCACGAGGCCGTCGGTGTATGTATGCAGTCTGTCCGGTGTTTTTCTGCACTTGCGAGTAGTTCCCCATCTCTTAGATGAACACTTTAGTTTTTCGAAGTTATATTTACTCTTCCTGTATGCTATGCAGAATTTGTCTATGATCCTCGACTTTATATTGATAATATTGCTGTTAGTACGAACAATGGAGTAGGTGCCCAAGTGATTTTGCATGACCCTTCAGTCTTTTGCGGTTGCATCGAATTTCAGGCTTACGAACGCAGACGCTAACGGACATAACAGTAGTTGGGTTACTGTGGCTGTAGTATATGGTCCTAAAGCAGACACTGTAGCAGGGCAGGAGACTTTTAACAGTTGAGAAATAATTGCTTATAGGACATTTCAGATATGTGAAGTCTATAACAGAGACAGAGGTACGTCTTATTATATATCTACAATGCCGTTGGTTCTCAGGACGTTTCCCGGACAACAGCCCTTTAGGTCAAAACTTCTGAAGACTTAGAAGACCTGTTCAATGCAATTGACAGCCAAATTTGCACACGATATGTCTTAGGGTAAAGGCAGCTAATACGAAGGTAATGAAGAGTGACAGATAGTAGAATACCATTTTCTATAAGACAAAACTTTTAAATAACATTGTAGAAGAAGTTGCAGGATAGTTCTGTTGCGGAAGTAACATCAGTCGAGATTATCGGAACAAGAAATACATCAGTAGCAGATTGTCGCAAATGAAGGCCCTTTACTCATTGAAAAGGAATTAAAGAAGAAATTCCTGAAACTGTACGTCTTGAGGAGAGAATTGCCTGGAAGTGAAATATTTACCACGAGAAATACGGGGAAGAAGAAACCTAAATTATTTCATGCATGGTGCTGTAGAAGAGTATTACAAATTTAGAGAAAAAAAGAATGAAGGCGTTTTACAAACAATATGAAAGATAGCAAGTCTATCGAGGAACGTTGTTAGAAAAAGAGCACATTAATTGGACATGTGCTACGGCATCCAGTCATAGTTAAATTTGTGCAGAAAGGCGTATTAACATGAAAATCATGTCGTTAAATGCAGAGGCATTTGAGTGCACTTGTTATCCATTGCAGATTTCAGTGTGTTGCGGACTGGAAAACATGTTTTATTTTCGAAAGTCACGTCAGTTTTGGAGAACGGAACCCGCAACATGAATTCCAGAAACGGTGAAACTCAACTCGGTTGCCAATCCAGAGGACACTAGACACGGTTCCCAGATTGCTACATCCGTGACTTTCGGAAGGCATACTGTACAGCGTGAACCAGAACTCCATCGACAAACTTTCAGAAGTGGTAGAATGAACCAAAATAAGAAAAGTTTTTTTAGTAGACACAGATTCTAAAATACATATCTTAAGAGCTATGAGTACTAGTTCAGAGGAAGAGATGGTTTTCGCAGCATCGAAGACGAAAAACTGTACATTCCTCTTAAGGCATGCACTTTAGGGCCCGTATCAAAAGCACAATTTTTTCTTGTTTTGTCCCAGACTACTGCCTCTGAAAATTTGTCAGTTGAGTTCTGACCCACTCTGTATAATTCTGTAATGTCGCATAATGAATAAATGCTTTGGGACTGGATACGGGACTTACTAACAGGGTGAATTCAGCACGTATTTCTGCCCGAGCGAAATTTTCTAATGTAAAGGGAATTTTGGCGTGTAAAGGAATCGGTTTTGCTCATTACGCAAATGTAAATAATCTGACGCAGAGTACAAGGAAGCCGCTAGTATCACTCACGAAGGCGCTTCAATTTGTTCATTTTTCTCTTTCCCTGTAATCGTGTTATAAGTTATTCTTCATTAGGTCACATTTTTCTAAAACTTTTTTAAACAAGGAAGTGTAACTTGTATGTCTGAATGAGCCTGATAACGGTCACACACTGTGAAGAAGAGATGTAGGGACGTCAAATCATGCTGAGATTAAGGCTGTTTCTGTTTCGGTCTGCTGATTTTTGTCTAAACCAGAGTATGCGTTTCACGCCACTTTAGTGGATCATTTAAGATATGCAACTTTCCCTTTCTGAATGAGACTACTCATCTCTTCAGATTGATGAGGCACATGGCCAGAACTCAACTTTTTTTAGCCGAGAACTCATCCACTCTGTCCGAACACATGCCAGTATTTCATGGATCTCCGGTTCTCCTAAATTCTACAAGTCCCTTTAAATCCTAGAAATTCTTCAAGTTCGCCTCCGCATCCACCTACACTTCCAATGTAGCATCACATATCAACAGATCCATTTCTCCACCTTGTCTTCTTGGAGCACCTTACGGTCCCATACGATAAACCAACAATATACTACACCAACAACCAGTCCAAATACCCTGCTGAATCACTACTTCCATATCCCACATTCCTTCCAGCTCAATGCCTTATCCATCCTTCCCTGCCGGAACTTCAACCAACTCTCGCAACCCAACTACGAAATGCGACGTGAAATGTACGCTTTCTCCCAGCCTTAGTCAACGACTCCCTAGTTTATAACATCCTCCTGTTCTTTCTCTCAACCTTTCATCTATCCTCCTCTTCAACAACTGTTAGCTGACGGCTGCGCCAACGGCGGCCCATAACAGTACTCGTCATTCCACATCCGTCATGAAATGATCATTTTCATGGATTAACAGCATCCTCGATATACCGTAGCGGAATTAACATATCTCTCATTAATTTTTAACTTTTCTATAAATTCACCTAAAATTCTGAAAATCATAAAACTTCTCACCAGTGACTGAAGAATGATTTTATTCGCTGCCAGCCCGTCCGCTCGTGAGGAACTGAAATACCAATAACACAAAAAAGAAACGTTATGAAAATATTTGCTGTTGCAGATTTTTGATGGGCATACGGTTAACGATGTTTCTAGAACGTTATCGCATCTAGCTTATATTTTACCTTCTGTTTATCCAGTGTTTTAACTTTAATTAGTAATTACGTACTGCAGAACTAATATTGTTTTTACGAGAAACTTTTCAATATGGTACTTGAATAAAGCCTAAGGATGAATTTGTGTAACAATACAGAAAATAAACTAAAAATTGACAATTGCAGTCGATATAGATTACTTTAAAAATTAGCAAATATAGATCAAGGGTGAAAGGAAATAAATGAGCTAGATTTTTAAACCTATACAAAAAAATGTGAAGTTAGACATAATGGTTATCACCGAAATGCAGTAACAGGAAGAACAAGACTTGTGGTCAGACGAATACGGGGTTACAAACACAAAATCAAGAAACCATAAAATGCAAGAGTGGATCTAACAACAAATAAGAAAATAAGAATGCAGGTAATTTAATAAGAACAGCATAGTGAACGCATTATTGTAGCCAAGACAGACAAGCAGCCAACATCCATCACAGTAGTACAAGTCTATACGCCAACTAACTCTACAGATGATGAAGAGATAGAAAGAATGTATGATGAGATAAAAGGAATTATTCAGAAAGTTAAGAGAGACGAAAATTTAATTGTGATAGGGCACTGGAGTTCAACAGAAGGAAAAGAAAGAGAAGGTAAAATAGTGCGAGAATAGGAATTAAGGGAAAGAGGGACCCACATTGTAGAATTTTGCTCGGAACGTAATGTTAATCATAGTTAACACTTGGTTTAAGAATCACGAAAGAAGGTTTTGTACGTGAAAGAGACCTAGACGCAATGGAAGTTTTCGGATTAATTATGTAATTGTAAAACAGAGATTTCGAAATCAGATATTAAACTGTAAGGCATTTGCAGGGGCAGAATGGACGCTGACCATAATTATGAACTGAAGGTTAAAACTGAATAAATTGTGAAAACGTTGGAAATTAAGAAGATGGGACAAGCTGAAAGACCCAGAAAATTTTGGGAGTTTCAAAGGGATCATTAGATAATGTTTGACTTAAACAATGGAAAGGAGTACAGTAGAAGACGAATGTTAGTTTTGAGAGACAAAATAGTGAAGACAACAGAGGACCAAATAGGTAAAAAGAAAAGTTCTAGTACAAATTCTTTACATCACGGGAGGTACTGAATTCAATTGACGAAAATAGAAAGTATAAAAACGCAGCAGCAGAAGTAGACGAAAGGTAGTACAAACATCTGAAAAATGAGACTGTGAGAAAGTGAAAAATGGTTAAACAGGAATAGCTAGAGAACAATGAACATAAGGCTGCGTAAGCATGTACAAGACGAGGAAAGACAAATAACATCTATAGGAAAAGTAAAGACCTTTGTAAAAGAGAGAAGCATTTGTATGAATATCAAGAGCTCAGATAGAAAAATGATAGCTGGAAGGATTATAGAGAAGTGCTAAAAAAGGAAAATGAAGGCAATATTATGGAAGGGGAAGAGGAGACAGATGATGATAAGACGGGAGATGTAATACTGCGAGATGGATCTGAAAGATAACTACAAGTTGTAGGTCGAAGCCAGGCTCCTAGAATAGATGACACTCCCTCAGAATTATTGACATCCTTGGCAAGGTCAACCATGACAAAATTATTCCACTTGATGTGAAAGATATGTGAGTCAGGTGAAATAGCCTCATGTTTCAAGAAGAATTTAATAATTCCTTTTCTAAGGAAATGAGGTGCTGAGCGGTTTGTATATTACCAAACTACCAGTTTAATAAGTCGTGGTTACAAAATATTGACAGAAATTATTTGCTGAAGAATGAATAAAAATTAGTAGAAGCCGAATTTAGAGTACTTTAGGTTGGCTTCCTGAGAAATTTAGGAGCACACGGGGCAATACTGAACCACGACCTATCGTAGGAGATAAGTTAAAGATGGGAAAGCCTACACTTACAGCATTTATAGAATTAGGGAAAACTTTTGACAATCTTGACTAGAATAAATTCTCTGAGATTCTGAAGGTGGTGAAGTGGTGGAAAGGTAAAATACAATGGGGTAAACGTTATTTACAACTTCTACAGAAACCAAACTGCAGTTACAAGAATAGAAGTACATGAAGAGGGAACCACAGTTGTGAAGTGGCACCAAGCTGCAGCCTCTTCTCGATTTTAGTCAATCTGTATACTGAGCAAGCAATAAAGGAAGGCAAGAAAAATTTTGAGAAGAAATTAAAGCTCGTGGAGAAGAAACAAAGCCGGCCGGTGTGGCCGAGCGGTTGGAGGACGCTGCCCATATTGCTCAAAACTTCGGCCTAGTATCTCACTGGACGGTAACTGTGGCCGTGCAGTTCTAGGCGCTTCAGTCTGGAACCGCGCGACCGCTACGGTCGCAGGTTCGAATCCTGCCTCAGGCATGGATGTGTGTGATGTCCTTAGGTTACTTAGGTTTAAGTAGTTCTAAGTTCTAGGGGACTGGTGACCTCAGATGTTAAGTTCCATAGTGCTCATAGCCATTTGAACCATTTTTTTTAAGAAACAAAATACTTGATTTGGAAGAACTGTTGAACGCAGTAGATAGTATTTGGAAAGGTTGTTATAAGACGAACATCAACAGAAGTAAAACATGGGTAATGTGATGTAGTCGAATAAGATCAGGCGATATGAGGGTATTAGATTAAGGAATGAGACACTAAAAGCAATAGTGGGTTTTGTTGAATGGGAAATTAAATATCTGATGATGTTGAAGTAGAGAAGATATAAAACGTAAACTGACTGTAGCAAGGAAAGCGTTTCTGAAAAGACGAATTTGTTGAGAGGTACAGTAATATAACCTTAAATGTTAGGAAAACTTTTCGGAAAGTACACACATTAAAAAAGGTTTTGCATCACCACAGTTCCGAGAGTTCCGGAACCCGTACAGAAAATTGGAATAGAGATCAACATAAACATCATGTCCACCCTTTTTATTGAACATGAAAACCACACATTGCATATTGCACCACAATACAGCGAGACCTTCAGAAGTGGTGGTTCAAATTGCTGTACTCACCGGTACCTCTAATACCCTGTAGCACGTCCTCTTGCATTGATGCACGCCTGTATTCGTCGTAGCATACTATTAACAAGTTCAACAAGGCACTGTTGGTCCAAATTGTCCCACTCCTCAACGGCGATTCAGCGTGGATCCCTCAGAGTGGTCGTCTATAAACAGCCATTTTCAATCTATCCGAGGCATAGAATGAGATTTTCACTCTGCAGCGGAGTGTGCGCTGATATGAAACTTCCTGGGGGATTAAAACTGTGTGCCGCTCCGAGACTCGAACTCGGGACCTTTGCCTTTCGCGGGCAAGTGCTCTAATCTCTTATCCGAGGCATGTTCCATAGAGTTCATGTCTGGAGAACATGCTGACCGCTCTAATCGAGCGATGTCGTTATCGTGAAGGAAGTCATTCACAAGATGTGCACAATGGGGGCGCGAATTCTCGTCCATGAAGACGAATGCCTCGCCAATATGCTGCCGATATGGTTGCAATATCGGCCGGAGGATGGCATTCACGTATCGTACAGCCATTACCGCGTCTTCCATGACCGCCAGCGGCGCACGTCAGCCCCTCATAATGCCACCCAAAACAGCAGGGAAGCTCCACCTTGGTGCATTAGCTGTACAGTGTGTCTAAGGCGTTCAGCCTGTTAGGGTTGCCTCCAAACACGTCTCCGACGATTGTCTGGTTGAAGGCATATGCGACACTCATCGGTGAAGAGAACGTGATGCCAATACTGAGCGGTCCAATAGGCATGTTGTTGGGCCCATCTGTACCGCGCTGCATGGTGTCGTGGTTGCAAAGATGGACCTCGCCATGGACGTCGGGAATGAAGTTTCGCATCATGTAGCCTATTGCGCACTGTTTGAGTCGTAACACGGCGTGCTGTGGCTGCACGAAAAGCATTATTCAACATGGTGGCGTTGCTGTCAGGGTTCCTCTGAGCCATAGTCCGTAGGCAGCGGTCATCCACTGCAGTAGTAGCCATTGGCGGCCTGAGGGAAGTATGTCATCGACAGTTCCTACCTCTCTGTATCTCCTCCATGTCCGAACAACATCGCTTCGGTTCACTCCGAGACGTCTGGACACTTCCCTTGTTAAGAGCCCTTCCTGGCTCAAAGTAACAATGCGGACGCGATCGAACCGCGGTGTTGACCGTCTAGACTTAACTAGGCTGAACTACAGACAACACGAGCCGTGTACCGCCTTCCTGGGTGAATGACTGGAACTGATCGGCTGTCGGACCACGCCCGTCTAATAGGCGCTGCTCATGCATAGTTCTTTACATCTTGGGCAGGTTTAGTGACATCTCTGAACAGTCAAAGGGACTATGTTGGTTGGTTGTGTCGGGGAAGGAGACCAGACAGCGAGGTCATCGGTCTCATCGGATTAGGGAAGGACGGGGAAGGAAGTCGGCCGTGCCCTTTGAAAGGAACCATCCCGGCATTTGCCTGGAGCGATTTAGGGAAATCACGGAAAACCTAAATCAGGATGGCCGGACGCGGGATTGAGGAGGAGGAGGAGATTAGTGTTTAACGTCCCGTCGACAACGAGGTCATTAGAGACGGAGCGCAAGCTCGGGTGAGGGAAGGATGGGGAAGGAAATCGGCCGTGCCCTTTCAAAGGAACCATCCCGGCATTTGCCTGAAGCGATTTAGGGAAATCACGGAAAACCTAAATCAGGATGGCCGGAGACGGGACTGAACCGTCGTCCTCCCGAATGCGAGTCCAGTGTCTAACCACTGCGCCACCTCGCTCGGTAAAGGGACTGTGTCTGTGACACAATATCCACAGTCAACGTCTATCTTCAGGACGCAAATCTTTTTTTTTAATGTGTGTTTATGTCTGCAGTGTAGCATTGTGCAGAAGTGAGACGTGGCCGATAAGCGGTTCAGATCAGAAGGGAGCATTAGCTTTTGGAAGGTAGTGCTTCAGAAGAATGATAAAGACCATGTGCGTAAATCACACGACTCATGAGGAGCTACTGGGTATAGGTCGACAGATAAGTAATTTATGATGCAACTTGACTAAAAGAGCCGCTCTGCTGCTACGGTCGCAGGTTCGAATCCTGCCTCGGGCATGGATGTGTGTGATGCCCATAGCTTAGTTAGGTTTAATTAGTTCTAAGTTCTAGGGGACTGATGACCACAGCAGTTGAGTCCCACAGTGCTCAGAGCCATTTGAACAATTTTTTTTTTTTACTAAAATATGCGATCGGTTGGTGGGACACATTCTGGAGCATCAATGTGGAGGGAAGTTTGCGGTGGGGGCAGGAATCACGGAAGGAGACCAAAGGATGAATACATTAAGCAGGATCAAGTGTATATATGCCGCAGTAGTTATGGAGTGATTGAGACGCTGACACATGGTAGACTAGCATGGCGAGCTAACTTAAGACTCCTAACGAAGCGTTAGTGCTTACTGTGTATCAGACTTTTCCTTGACGATGTAGACCTCTATGAACGCTCACTCAATGTTGTTTACGAAGAGACTGAAGCTCCTTAATCTACTACACATTCTCATACACGGAATTTGCGCTCATGGACGGCAAATGTATTAAAGCATGTTAAGATTACTATTAAAATTTCTTCAGTTTCAGCTATTCCACAGAATATAATAAGCCAGTCAATCCTGTTAACGTATACTCGAGATTTTAGTAGCCTGACAACGTTCAGGAACAATACAATACCATCTTCAACCAATACTGTGAGAACATTCGTCAACGTCGTATTATTGCAGCACATGGCTTCACTGGTCTCCTATACGCTGAAACGCTACATCGGCTACGTACTGTATGTTTAAAGTTAGAACTACAGAACATAAGGGCGTAGAAAACTGTCTGAATTTATACAGAAATTCTTGTGCACAATTAATGGGGCGTATGTGTTCCAGAGAAAATAGGTCATCCCTCTGTTAGATGAAAAACACTGTTCTCGATACGACCTATAGGAGCAGTTAGCAACAATGGTGTACTCCTATATGTATGCCCCCATTTCTTCGCTATTTGCATTCACATCGTGCGAATAACGGTTAATACACGGCATTAAATCTCACAAAGCGCGAATTAAAATGAGTGTGTCGGAATTACCGTTACTTGTAAGCGGCTTGCTGAAGAGATCAGCAGGACCGGTGCCCACAAGGCTAACGAGCCCAGCGTGTATCACAGGAGCCACAGGATAAATTAACTCACACAAGGGAAGTAAAAAGCGACGAGGCCCGCAGTCTGATGGTCCTCCAAGCCAAGAGCTACAGCCATTCTTCTGCATTTAAATTTAGTTTTGGCATAGAGCCAGGGAGTTTTCTCAAAGTGAAGATTGTCTGGAGAATCCTGTCCCGATGGATCTTCCAACTCTCAGTTTGAAAGGCGAAAATTTTCATCACAATTTCCGTAAAACTATTTTCATTTACTAGTACGCTTCAGTCATTTAGCACATCTAGTTCAAAAGCAATGGCAAGAGTCTTACTCATTATTCCCGAAAAATACAGTCAAACGCAGCTTACTCGCAAACCGAAAACGTTCGTCGGGCTGATATAGTGCTTTATTTTGAATTCGGAAATAAATGTTGATTTCGTTAAGCACGTTTTCTTTTCTGCGCTCTTGCGATTGCCTCATTTGGAAACAGGCTAATACTGATTCCACAGTACACCAGTTGGCTACAAAATTTCGGATAAACTGATTTTAACATTCAACACGGATATTTCAATCCGGAGAGTATAGCTTTTTCTCAAACTTAAGAATAGATTAAAGTTGTATGCCGAACCGAACTGAGACTCGAACATGGTCCTTTTCCTTTCATGGAGAATGCTCTTTTCGACCCTTTTTTTTCTCTATAGCTGCATCCTCGGCGTGGCTTCTCCGCCAATAAAATTGTTAACAAAAATAATCTCCTCTTGTATTGATAAGACCTTCTTTCCGTCTTCTTATGTGCTATCCATGGAGAAATGAACTGCTGTGAGAGGAAAAATTCTTTTAAAAACTATGACTACTCTAAGTTAGGAAATATTTTCTAGCAACTGAAGCTGGAAATTAAATTTTTCTCCTGGCAGTAAAACAAATTAAAATTTTTCCTTTTTGGACTTAAAACCTTCTGGGCTTAAATTTTGCTGAGGACTATTGTCCTTCACATCTAATTTACATCTGAAATGTAAACTCCATAGTATTTGATAAATTTGTATCTCCCTCTTGAGATAAAATAGACATGAAGTAGTCACTTTCTAACCGTCATCTCCTATTAGAGATAATTCGATACTTTTAAAATATTTAGACTCATTTTTGTACTGCAGGTATTTTTTACATTATGCTGTGGGTCCGCCAGATACACAAGATAATTTCTATTGGTGGAACTTTATTTGCCAATGCCCACTAAGCCAAGAGAAGCTAGTGGTTTTTAACTATATAATATAATTTCCAGACTTTACTACATATTTCATGTTTATCTTTGTCGTTATGCCAAATTTTTCCTCATTCATTTCCATATCTGATTTTGATCTTCGCTGATAACGCTATTTCTAACGAATCCACAAATTTACAGGTTCCACAGTATGACATAGGCTTCAGGTTAATTTGGTATGGCCTTTTCCTGTTAACTTGATAACGTCATTAACTACTACGTACCACGTTAAGTTTTCGCCGTGTATTAAACCGTAAGCGCACTCATTCAGGTGGCTTGTGGCGGAGCAAGGTTCGGTTCTCTTCGTACTGTTAACATCTCCACAGGCTTCTTGTCTGTTCGTTGCCCTTCACTCCGAAGTAGCAGGTACTTACTCTCTGGGTGGTGCATAGCAGTGTTAAAGAAATCACCACCTAATACTGAAACATCTTAGAAAATTTTATGAATTACTGCGTTGATAAACCTCTACGTTATTTGTTTTCAAACAGCTGAGCAAAACTGAACGTACTTAGACATTACTCTCTTTATTTATTCTGATCAACACTAAACTGACACACAATATTTTTAGCGCAACGGAATCTGACTTTCCAAAAACCCCTACAAAAGAATGGCCCTGACTAACAATAACCTATACCTTTCCTGAATCACTTACCTTACAAAAATCTTCGTTACTCGAACTACTGCAATACAGCGAGCGCCACTACTGCCAGCTAAATAAAAGATTCTAACTACTGAAGGCACTAACAACTGACAGGCATAGTTAACAAATGAAAGATTTTGATAGAGGACAAATAATGTATTTACCTTAATAATTTTCAAAAGTCATAATGCCGGCCGAGGTGGCCGAGCGGTTCTAGGCGCTACAGTCTGGAACCGCGTGACCGCTACGCTCGCAGGTTCGAATCCTGCCTCAGACATGGACGTGTGTGATGTCCTTAGGTTAGTTAGGTTTAAGTAGTTCTAAGTTCTAGGGGACTGATGACCTTAGAAGTTAAGTTCCATAGTGCTGAGAGCCATTTGAACCAAAAGTTCATGATATCCAGAATTACAAATTTACTCTTTCTGGCGGACACACGTCCAAATCGTCCGCTCTTAAAATTCTGCCATCTCTCTCCCCACATCCACCACTGCTGGCGACTCACCTCCAACTGCGCAACGCTACGCGCTGTTCACATCCAACTGCCCAACACTGCAATGGCAAAAATTCCAACAATGCAAACCAGCCACAGACTTCACACAGCACAGTCAGTGATTTTCATATAGAGCGCTAAACAGCTTACTTACAATACCAACCAGACAGAGGCAGATAAACATCGGGCGTTTTTTGCCACTAAGACCATGAAATGGCTATCAAGTCCGTATTTACGTTTGCACTAATGTTGCCTCTGTAAGCTTAAAATGATTCAAAAGGCTCTGAGCACCATGGAACCTATCTTATAAGGTCATCAGTTCCCTAGAACTTAGAACTACTTAAATCTAACTAGCCTAAGGACGTCACACACATCCATGCTCGAGGCAGTATTCGAACCTGCGACCGTAGCGGTCGCGCGGTTCCAGACTGTGGCGCCTAGAACCGCTCGGCCACCCCGGCCGGCCTCTGCAAGTTTACAGTCATAAGGCTGTGCTACACATAGTCACACGAAAGCAGCCAGAATTTCGCAAGGTCGACCCGAATCTTATTCACGATCTAAACAGCCACTGACCCACAACTATACGTGAGTTAACATTCATTCGATTCAGTTGTCTTCCCTTAGGGAAGAGCTCGCCACGCTATTCCGTCACGAATGCCAAACATGGCAGCGGATTTTCTAAGCTAGACCAAATTATTTCACACGCGGTTGTCTTTCACATGGAAGCACCTAAACTTACCAAACATTCACTAAAGTGCGTCCCACTCAAGTCGCTTACTGGGAGCGATACCAGAACCGAATTTACGCCTCTAATTTTTCATTTTACATAATATTTGCCAAGAGCGATCTATCATGATGTGTTCTGTACAATGGTCCACAAGCGACCCTCCTCGGCTAGTTTACTCTTGCAGATAGCACCCCTCTCTCCAAAAGGAAAACTCTCAATTCTGATAGTCTGTTGATTTGAATGACCAGTCAGAACGTTCTTCATAGATGTTTCTCGCGACAAAATCCTGTATTATCCAAACACAATTTAGAAAGTAATTTCACGTAAGCAAAACTTCAATTTATTACACTAGATTTAATTATAAACCAAATAAAGTACGAAATAGTTCCAAAATTAAATAAAGAACGTACTCCGTTCTTAACTTCTTTGCTGGTTACCTTTTACAAAAGCATGCTCACTCAGACATATGCCACATGACTCCTGGTTTTTCCCAGGAATTTTTACCACGGTTTGAATTTCGCATATCTCTTCACAAAATAAACCATTTCGAATTTTCATATGCCCCTCGTTCACTCTCTCAATCACTCCCATGCACTCGCATATCAAAATTTAACTGAATATTAATTTTAAAAGGTTCCAATATTACGTCAAATAAAAGTTAAAAATGTTATAAAAAGAAAGATTCTAGTTCATTGATTTTTAGGAGTTGAACTTTTCATAATAGTTGCACATGATGTTGAAAGCTGATCTATTGGTTTTTTTTGTGATTTTTAGGAAACTATAATAAATAACGAAATGAAATTTTTCTAGTATCTTTGTAGCAAAAACAATAAGCAATGTCTATTGTTTGAACAAGATCAGAGAATAACTAAGCTTATTTAGAGTCATATGGAGCATAAATATTCGTAGCATTCTACTGGCAGGTTGAGTGACTGCCACTGGCGGCATCTGAGATAGGTGTGTCAATGTGTTCTAACTAACGGAAAAACAACTAACGAATCTCCTGCAGTTACTGGACGGGAGGCGCTCATGGCTCCACACTTTACTGCACCTATGATAACACTTGCTACGTTACAGGCTGCGAAAGTCAAGATCTCCAGGTGGTGCCAAGGTACGGCACGTAGTAATATTCTGATTATATAATAGGAGATGGGATGTGGAAGTTGACCGATGTATACAATCTCAGTAGTTATCATCATCTAGCGGTCACGCGGTGTCTTAACAAGTTGCCGAGCTCCATCGCAGTGCCATCTCAATGCAGCTCCTTTTAATATTCTATTGGGTCCGAAGGAGACTGTCATGGGTTCGCGTTTTCTGTGCTTTAGAACAACACTAGGCGCTACCTTTCCAGCCTTACCACATTACTAACTGCGTCTCTCCTCTTGCTTCTCACATTTTCTTTAATCCAGCGTCCGCCTATAATATTTAATAATTCTGTGTTCTTTCGTTATCTCCAATTTGTTCCACTTCAGCATATCCAGGTATTTTCCTCTTCACCTCTTATTTAATACGCAAAGTTTCTGTCGAGCTTCTTAGCTATCCCTGTTTCAGGTTCTTAGAGAACTACAAGGTGAATGATGGGGAATTTTAGCTTTGTTCAAACGTATGGGTTTGGATTTCAGTGTACTAAAACGTGTTTCTCAAATTTTACCTGTTAAACATATGCCAGATTCTATAAACTACTTTTCGTTCCACAGCCGCTACGTACTTGAAAATGGATAAAAACCGTGGGTCTGCCTAGGGTGCAAGCGATTGTTAAAAATTAAAATTTATCACTCACTTCGCGACTGGCCAGTTTGGGCCGTAAAGACTGACGTCAGGTAATACGAAAGAGCGGCCGAATATACTAGATATGGTAAGGATGGGATTTATATTTAGCTGTTTCACGATGCGCTAATTTCAATGGCAATTCATTTCCGTCACGATTAAACCAGTTTTCTTTCTGTCTTGTTTTAGTTTTCTCCTTGGAACTGTCTCCACTGATTTCAGTATTACATCCCTTACCTACTACGACGCCTCCTCTAATTCATGTGTCGCTTATAAGTCATGAAATCAATCGTGTTTTACAGTCGTTTCTTCAACCTTGTAATATAAATCACGTGTTTCACTTTTCATGTGGGATGACTTTTGTAGTTCCCACACCCAGCTTTGTTCAGTAACGAAAGATTCTTCTGCTTTTTGAGGCGGAGGAGAAATAATGGAATGTTGTTGTTGTTGTGGTCTTCAGTTCTGAGACTGGTTTGATGCAGCTCTCCAAGCTACTCTATCCTGTGCAAGCTTCTTCATCTCCCAGTACCTACTGCAAACCACATCCTTCTGAATCTGCTAGTGTATTCATCTCTTGGTCTCCCTCTACGATTTTTACCCTCCACGCTGCCCTCCAGTACTAAATTGGTGATCCCTTGATGCCTCAGAACATGTCCTGCCAACGGATCCCTTGTTCTAGTCAAGTTGTGCCACAAACTCCTATTCTCCCCAATCCTATTCAATACCTCCTCATTAGTTATGTGATCTACCCATCTAATCTTCAGCATTCTTCTATAGCACCACATTTCGAAAGCTTCTATTCTCTTCTTGTTCAAACTATTTATCGTCCACGTTTCACTCCCATACAGGGCTACACTCCATACAAATACTTTTAGGAACGACTTCTTGACACTTAAATCTATAGTCGATGTTAACAAATTTCTCTTCTTCAGAAACGCTTTCCTTGGAATTGCCAGTCTATATTTTATATCCTCTCTACTTCGACCATCATCAGTTATTTTGCTCCCCAAACAGCAAAACTCCTTTACTACTTTAAATGTCTCATTTCCTAATCTAATTCCCCCAGCGTCAGCCGACTTCATTCGACTACATTCCATTATCCTCGTTTTGCTTTTGTTGATGTTCATCTTATACCCTCCTTTCAAGACACTGTCCAATCCGTTCAACTGCTCTTCCAAGTCCTTTGCTGTCTCTGAAAGAATTACAATGTCATCAGCGAACCTCAAAGTTTTTATTTCTTCTCCATGGATTTTAATACCTACACCGAATTTTTCTTTTGTTTCGTTAACTGCTTGCTCAATATACAGATCGAGCAACATCGGAAAGAGGCTACAACCCTGTCTCACTCCCTTCCCAACCACTGTTTCCCTTTCATGTCCCTCGACTCTTGTAACTGCCATCTGGTTTCTGTACAAATTGTAAATAGCCTTTCGCTCCCTGTATTTTACCCCTGCCACCTTCAGAATTTGAAAGATAATGGAATAATCGAGAAAAATACTGCATTATTAATCTTGTGGTGACCTAATGGCACACCACTACAGATTACACTTCCAGCCATTGACATGGATATACAAATGATTAGAATTTAATTCTATCGGCAAAAATTAGACACGAGTAACTATATAATGAAAGATTAAGCAGTGTGTTTTTCCATTCAGAGAGGAGATCGTGGTATATACTCGAGTAGGGGAGAGAAATGTGTGTCAGGGCATGTCGGAATTTGTCAGATCGCCGTCTGTCGAGGTTGGACTGTAGCCCGCACTTACAAGGATCCCAAGACTTACACGTGAACATGAAATCAGTGAGATCAGGAGGGCCATGGATGATAACAACGACTGCACGCGTCTAGCGCCCGAGAGGGCAGACAAATTGTTCACTCAGCTGCGCTGGATCATACAGCCCCATCATCTGCCTGTACTCTGGAAATAAATGAGTTTGTTTGCAGCAAGACAAGTATCCACACGGATAGTTTGACGACGTGCGGAGTACCGCGGACTGCCAGCACTTCGACTACTGTTGCAGCTTCCCATGACACAGCTGCAGAGGGAGGCGACGCGACAACGGGGCGTCTAACGTCAACACAGGACACAGACGAAGGCAGGAAGATTGGGCTTAACGTACCGTTGACATCGAGGTCATTTACTACCTGCCCCATTGCAGCCAAAATGCTGATTTCAGTACTTGGACTACACCTATGGTAATTTAAAGGAACTGTATAAATTTCAGCAGCACCTTAACCAGCAATACGCCAGCATTCAACGGAAGGGGGAGATTGAAAAAAAAAAAAAAGATATTTTATCCTGAGTCGATGAGGAGGAGTAAAGAGAGCCTGATGGCTTATTCGACCACAGTGTGCATAAAAAACCTATCACCGACAGATTCCTGAGTTCTACTTCCCACCACGACGCAAAAACGTAAGAATCTGTCCTGCACGCGTTAACCGACTGCAAGAGCCCACATCGAATAAACGACACACGACGTGTGACGGTGGAAGTGCAGAAACTGTGGCCAGCTTTCTGTGTCAGTAATACAGAAATTCCAGTATCATATATTGGATTGTAAGGGATACGCAGGAGCAGAAATGTAACTGCTGCAGGACAGATTGCCGGCTACACGAATCAACCACCGCTACCCCACACCGGCACGCCAGGTTCTGCGCCAGTTTGACGATGACTGGTAGTAAGTACACCAGACAGACGAAGGGCATTTGCAGCAGTCTCCATAAAAGTTGATATATACAACACTATGACTGCTGTTTCGCACACCCGAGTTTTACTAAAAATGAAGACGGTAGAGGAAACTTACAGGTGCACAACAACAAAAAATGGTTCAAATGGCTCTGAGCACTATGGGACTTCACTTCTGAAGTCATCAGTCCCCTAGAACTTAGAACTACTTAAACCTAACTAGCCTAAGAACATCACAAACATCCATGCCCGAGGCAGAATTCGAACCTGCAACCGTAGCGGTAGTGCAGTTCCAGACTGTAGCGCCTAGAACCGCTCGGCCAAAGGCGGTCGGCCAGGTGCACAAAATTCTAACCCGGCTACCATTTCGTGTCATTTCACTGTACTTATTGACGGTGCTTTGTAAGGTTGTACTCGATTGCGTACGTCATTTTAATATCACATGGATACACCACAGATATTTCACATTATATGTTGTAGTAGCCACAGCAGCGCAAGATAGCACGACCTTCCTGTGTGGCTAGCTTCCATCGCGTGTGAAATGGCCAAAGATAAGAACAGAAAAAGGTACTGTCACGTTTTTAGCGTAATGTTATCCAAAATGCTTTGCTCCAGCTCCATGTCTCACGTACAGTATTAATAGGAAACACCATATGAAGCGCCTTTGACAACCGTGATTATTACACTACTGGCCATTAAAATTGCTACACCATGAAGATGACGTGCTAAAGACGTGAAATTTAACCGACAGGACGGAGATGCTGTGATATGCAAATGATTAGCTTTTCAGAGCATTCACACAAGGTTGGCGCCGGTGGCGACACCCACAACGTGCTGAAATAAGGAAAGTTTCCAACAGATTTCTCATACACAAACAGCAGTTGACCGGCGTTGCCTGGTGAAACGTTGTTGTGATGCCTCGTGTACGGTGGAGAAATGCATACCATCCCGTTTCCGACTTTGATAAAGGTCAGATTGTAGCCTATCGCGATTGCGATTTATCGTATCGCGACATTGCTGCTCGCGTTGGTCGAGTTCCAATGACTGTTAGCAGAATATGGAATCGGTGGGTTCAGGAGGGTAATACGGAACGCCGTGCTGGATCCCAACGGCCTCGTATCAGTAGCAGTCGAGATGACAGGGATCTTATCCGCATGGCTGTAACGGATCGTGCAGCCACGTCTCGATCCCTGAGTCAACAGATGGGGACGTTTGCAAGACAACAACCACCTGCACGAACAGTTCGACCACGTTTGCAGTAGCATCGACTATCAGCTCGGAGACCATGGCTGCGGTTACCCTTGATGCTGCATCACAGACAAGAGCGCCTGCGATGGTGTACTCAACGAAAATCCTCTGTGCACGAATGGCAAAAATTCATTTTTTCGGATCAAGCCACATTCTGTTTACAGCATCATGATGGTCGCATCCGTGTTTGGCGACATCGCGATGAACGCACATTGGAAGTGTGTATTCGTCATCGCCATACTGGCGTATCACCCGGCGTGATGGCATGAGGTGCCACTGGTTACGGGTCTCGGTCACCTCTTGTTCGAACTGACGGCACTTTGAACAGTGGACGTTACATTTCAGATGTACCCGTGGCTCTAGCCTTCATTCGATCCCTGCGAAACCCTACATTTCAGCAGGATAATGCACGACCGCATGTTGCAGGTCCTGTACGGGCCTTTCTGGATACAGAAAATGTTCGACTGCTGTCCTGGCCAGCACATTCTCCAGATCTCTCACCAACTGAAAACGGCCGGCCGAAGTGGCCGTGCGGTTAAAGGCGCTGCAGTCTGGAACCGCAAAACCGCTATGGTCGCAGGTTCGAATCCTGCCTCGGGCATGGATGTTTGTGATGTCCTTAGGTTAGTTAGGTTTAACTAGTTCTAAGTTCTAGGGGACTAATGACCTCAGCAGTTGAGTCCCATAGTGCTCAGAGCCATTTGAACCATTTTTGAACTGAAAACGTCTGGTCAATGGTGGCCGAGCAACTGGCTCGTCACAATACGACAGTCACTACTATTGATGAACTGTGGTATTGTGTTGAAGCTGCATGGGCAGCTGTACCTGTACACGCCATCCGAGCTCTGTTTGTCTCAATGCCCAGACGTATCAAGGCCGTTATTATGGCCTGAGGTGGTCGTTCTGGGTACTGATTTCTCAGGATCTATGCACCTAAATTGCGTGAAAATGTAATCACATGTCAGTTTTTGTATAATGTATTTGTCCAATGGATACCCGTTTATCATCTGCATTTCTTCTTGGTGTAGCAATTTTAATGGCCAGTAGTGTACATTTAACATAACTGCTCCTAGCGTTGCATAACTCTCTGATTTTGTAGGTTACGCTGAACTGCAGTTTAATCTCGGATAATGCGAGGAAGACTCCAATGGGTTCGTGATTGCAAGAAATTTGCGAGTGTTGCCTGGAGTGCGGTGGATAAGGACGGAGGTTGTAATTCTACATACACTGCAGAGATGGACATAGACTGCAAATAACAGCGATTTGGAAGAGTTATAGCCGAAAATTGTGCACTGCAGAGGAGTGGAAAAGGCTACACGTTAATGAGGCGAACTGACGCGCATTCGTGCTGCAATCAGCGGTCGCACTAATTAAGTATAACAGTCAGAGAAGTCCCACGTGAAAGAAATTTTTGGTACAATTGTGGAGCGAGTAGTACGGACTATGCGTTCTTTAAAACCAAAGCTTTGCAACGTTATACTTGCATTAGCATGCCTGTAGTTGGATAAATGTCAGAGAAAACACAGATAATGTTCTTTGGAGTTGAATATTAAGGTTGAAATAGCTTCAGTGTATTAAATCTTTATTTTTAAACAAATATGTTTCAATTACGAGTAATTACTACAGGTTTATTATTTTCTATGTGTATAAAATTCCTGGCCGGTGCTTTCTAGTATGATCAGTGACACATAAACCTTAGTGAAATCTACAATCGAACTCAAAATTACGACTACTTTCTTTTTAATTGCAGTTGAACATCCCATCAGCATCGCGGTAATTCGAGGCAGAACACTTTTTAGGGAGAGAAGGACAAGGGAATGGATTGTGAAATGTAAAATGAATAGGCCGGGATTCACTTAATGTCTTTTCTCAACCCTACGAAAATCTTGAGTTCTGATGGGGAGGGAATGTCTTTCCCTCTGTCAGTATGTAGGTGTTATGTTGACGAGTTACACAACGGATTGATCTGACAAGTTCCCTTTGGCTCCTGCAAGAAGCAATTTCCAACCTACGCTACTACAGAAGTTAGACAGACGCTCCTAACGTACCAAAAATGCCTGAAAAACTTTCAGCAATAAATATCTTCTCGAGTCGTCAGCTGTAAGGAAAAGACACAAAAATATTCTAATGTCTTACATAACTAGTGGGGTACTTGGGTACTGGAGTATTGCTAGTTAGTGTGAGAAAAACATTAAACTAATGCAAAATATTATTTATTGAAAAATCTGAGAAAAATCAAGTGAAACTTTCATTTATAAACTGATACAGAAATTTCCAGGTTCTTTTTGGAATAGGAGGTTACTTCTTATGGACAGGAATCCTGTTAATGAAATTTATATACAAAGTGTGGGAAAGCTCTTTTATCTGTTTTCTTTAAGATGTTATTTACTTGGCAGAATGTCTGAGAGCCACGCCCACTCAACTTGAATAACTATCCGACTGAATTTTTCTAAGTACGGTCAAGGCTGTCGCGTGAGAAATGTAGTAGTGACGTGAATGAAGTAAGTTATTTCTAATGGAGGAAAGATGGCGCTCACCTACGCCATAGCGCACAATACCGTGAGCTGCAATGACTGCTGCCTGCATCATTCGCAGCTGAAAAATAACAAAACTATCTCTCTCTATCTGGATTGACCTTCATCAATCGAACCCTCACTGATGAAGTCATGCCTTGATGAAGTCAAGGACTTGTATCTGCCCCTTCTAACAATTGGCGTGGTTCACTGGTCAGATAACCAGTCCACCACGATGCCACTCAATGTTTGCTCGCAGGCAGTAACTAACACTCTGTCTGTGTTCATACTGCACATTAAGTGTCGTGGCCAACACAGTGAACAAACGCTTAATCATGAGTGACTCAATATAGAGTATCACTCTGATTCGCTAGCAACAAGTGTGCTCTCCCAGTGCAGTACTGAGTAGAGGCTTTGTTCCTCGCTCTCTGCCTACACACACGAGCGCACTCGCTCCCGCTACGTGTTCCCGCTTCAAGAGCATCACCAGAACGACAACTCTCCAAGCAAAAAGCGAGAGGGTATATCATTCGCTGTCTTTCCCTCACTCCTCCAGCTCATTGTGTCAGAAATAGTCCACCAATCAGCGTTACTCTTACCAATGGGAGAATGGTTCTCCATTTAAGCCGACCAATCCGGAAATATATAGCATATGCATTAGGCGTTTCCTGTCCACCTGTGAGAACTCTGAAACTGTGCACTAGCTCCATCAAAAATGCGTATGCTGGTGCTCTCCCAAACAATACAGTGGATTTTGCTTTTTAGGTGAACACACAGACCATTATCCCTTTTCCCTGGCAAAACTATTTTGGTCTCTGAGCAGTCAGCTGGTCAGAGCAAAAAAAATGGCTCTGAGCACTATGGGACTCAACTGCTGTGGTCATTAGTCCCCTAGAACTTAGAACTACTTAAACCTAACTAACCTAAGGACATCACACACATCCATGCCCGAGGCAGGATTCGAACCTGCGACCGTAGCAGTAACACGGTTCCAGACTGCGCGCCTAGAACCGCGAGACCACCGCGGCCGGTCTGGTCAGAGCAGCTGTGTGCTAACTTACCCTCCTACACACTTTCCAGCGGCCAGTTGCCTGCCCCAAACAAAAACTCCTGTGGCCGTCGTGTCTTGATTGTTTGTATACGTCAGCCTCGACTTATTAATCTCGGTGTGCACTTGTGATTTATTTATTAGATGTGCATATCGATTAAATGAAAATATGTAAAAATTGACTCTACCCTATCGAGTTTGGGCTCAAATGAAACGTCTTGATATGCAGAATACGATGGTGAGGTCGGAATATGTAAGAAATAAAGGTCAGGAGACCACGCCACCATACACCTCTTCTCCTCAAAACAAGTCCACTGTCTGAGATCACTGCACCAAGTTGCTGAGTTTGTGATGTATTATTGAAATATTTTGTCATTGTATTTCTCATTCTCTCAATGAATAGACAACAAAACATTGCCGTAACCCGCCACTGGAATTTTGCCCCTCTGCATTGTATTTCAAGCTTCCCAAAAGAAATAGGTAACAGAACATTTTATATTTAACAAATAAACGCCACATTATAAGATGAACGTGGATTAAATGCAAAAATGAATCGTTTATTTGTAACTATTGTACAATTAGTTTATTGGTGGCGAATTTGTCATGATGGATTTGAGGGATGATTTCATTATCTGGGAGGGGAAAGCATTTAGCATGGAATAGAAACTGGGGCGTCTGGAAACAGAAAACAAGTTAAATGTGCTGACACAACAGTAGAACTTGGTTCTCAAGGGTGAGTTATACTATGGCATGTTGGTACAGAAACGCATGGAAGACGTAGGTCGGGGTCTAGGAAGTTGGAAACCTTATGAACTCGCTCAACTTGCGAGTGGGAAATAGTAAAGACATTATAAAAATGAGGCAGAGCATTTTTTCAACGATTTCAAAGCAAAGGTAAAAACTGGAGGTTTGGAGCACCATATTAGATTTCCATGGGTAAGAATGGGGCGGATGGGGAGCTTATGTAAATGGTTTATGACTGTGACGCTAATACATATTCGGGCAGTGAGGAGTTACGACAGTCTGGGACTAGATTTTTTTTTTTCATTTTGTTCGATATAGTTCGTTGCATTTGGTCTGGGCGGACATCACAACACATCCGTTCAAGTTGATCGTTGAATCCTTGGCTCAGTTGTTAGTAGCTGAGGATAGAATGCTGTTAATTTCTGTTAATTTTTCTTATAATTATTACCTTTTATATTTGTTGGATGTATAAGTACTAGCGGTTTCAATGAGAAATGAATTTGTTGAATTGGAGTTGGAGGTACCGTAGGGATGAATGGAGAATCAGATTTTGTGGATGGCAAGGAGCACAGCACAGTCAGCATACTGGGGTAGGTAGACGGGGAGGATGGGTCTTAGAACATTAGGTGCTTAGAAGAGATAAAGGATTGGCGAAAGGACGAATCCTTTAGGGCATGTCTTCAGTTGAATGAAAAATTTAAAATTTTCACGCCTATGATATTCAAAATATATTGTGTGCTAAGTTAACACTATAACCGCTGATGATGCTGAATTAACGTAACAGTTTGCTTTACACTTAGGAAAAAAATAATGTATAGCGACAAATTAGGGTCACTCAGACAATCCTCACATTTCCAACATTAGGTGTAGGTTGCCAAGGGGCACTTGAACATCATTTCAAGTCATGTTTTGACCCCTGGCCTTAGTTACGAAAAAAGTGATGAAACTCCTTGAGATTTTCGTTTGGCTTTTCTATGTTTTATCGGCGTCTAGTGTAACCAGTGCAGGCTCTCTTAGCAGTCCTAGCAGCAAGAGGCATTCAGACTATTTTAAGAAATAGAGTGTTTCAAACACAAAGGGCACAATTTTAGGTACGTATTCCCCCTATGTAGGCAAAAAAGTTTATTACAACATGTGTCCGGAAGTGATTGGTCTTCTAGATATGGCCTTCAAAACAGTGACACGCACCGAAACTTTTTTATTCCCGCATGTAGTTGCGTGCCAAAATATGTTCAAAATATCAATTGGTTCAAATGGCTCTGAGCACTATGGGACTTAACATCTATGGTCATCAGTCCCCTAGAACTTAGAACTACTTAAACCTAACTAACCTAAGGACAGCGCACAACACCCAGTCATCACGAGGCAGAGAAATCAAAATATCCACCTCCTACTTCAATACAAGCCTCTCATCGATATTTAATGGGCCGGCCGCTGTGGCCGAGCGGTTCTAGGCACTTCAGTCCGGAACCGCGCTGCTGCTATGGTCGCAGGTTCGAATCTGCTTCGGGCATGGGTGTGTGTGATGCCCTTAGGTTAGTTAGGTGTAAGTAGTTCTAAGTCTAGGGGTCTGATGACCTCAGATGTTAAAGTCCAAAGTGCTTAGAGACATTTGAACCATTTTGATATTTAATGTCATTAGGGCAGGAAAGTTGGTATTTGTAGCACGCCGCTCCAAGAACCACTGGCACAGCACAATTCGTGCAGGCTGATCTTCTGATAACAGAGCTTGTGCATATTTCCGATGATAAGGATACAACTGCCCCTCTCGCAATAGTCTCCACACAATTTCGTAACGACATTCATTTGTAGCGCTACCTTTCGCGTGCTGATAGAAAGAGTAGTCCGCAAAGAATCCAGAATCTCCTCCTCTACAGCTAGAGTTGTAGATCTTGGTCATCCTCTTCCAAATCAGGAGATGTAAAGTTTCAATGAGCGCACAGATGGCGATAGAGACGTTAAAATGTCTTCCTATCCGATCTTCCCTGTGGATACTCTTCTGGTACAGGACACGAGCCAGTGCAGCGTTGCCCTTCGCCTTATTGTACACGAAGTGCATTTCGCCAGCTCTTGATCTGAGCACGTGTCGATTGCCCTTCGTCTGAGTTTTTAGTGTCATGTTAATATCTTCTGCCAACTGCGGGAAGAAAAACGTTCCAGCGAACATCTCTGTTTTGAAGGTCACACCTCGGAAAGCAAGCATTTCGGAAACATGTTGTAATGAACTACACGTGAGGAATGTACACCTGAAATTATGCCCTCTATTTTTGAAACATCTTGTATATCGACTACCGAAACACAACTTTCCTGCAGTTAGTATAGTTGAGACTTCCTAGTATCGCGATAAGTATCTGCCGATTGAAACAGTTCTTATCGGACATACAAAAGAACATTTTCTTGGTTATTTAGATACTCAGTCATTGATATGGATTGTACTAGGTATATCCCAGATGTGCAACAACGGCGATTTATTATTTCTTATTGTGTCACCAGTACGATTTTTATGTCACGCTACCTCTAGTCATTGATATGGATTGTACTGGGAATATCCCTATTGTGCACCAACGGCGGTTTATTATTTGAAACTTCCTGGCAGATTAAAACTGTGTGCCGGACAGAGACTCGAACTCGGGACCTTTGCCTTTCGCAGGAGAGCTTCTGTAAAGTTTGGAAGGTAGGAGACGAGGTACTGGCGGAAGTAAGGCTGTGAGGACGGGGCGTGAGTCGTACTTGGGTAGCTCAGTTGGTTTCCTAAGCCTATGCCGGCACGGTAGCTCAGCTTGTTCGGTCAGAGGGTTGCGTGCTGTCTGAAATAAAAAAAACTGAGTCAAGGATTCAACGATCAACTTGAACGGATGTCTTGTGACGTCCGCCCAGAGCAAACGCAACGAACTACACCGAAAAAAAAAAAAAGTTGGTAGAGCACTTGCCCGCGAAAGGCAAAGGTCCCGAGTTTGAGTCTCGGTCCGGCACACAGTTTTAATCTGCCAGGAAGTTTCATATCAGCGCACACTCCGCTGCAGAGTGAAAATCTCATTCTGGGTTTATTATTTCTTATTGCGTCACCAGTACGATTTTTATATCATGCTACCTCTATGAGTCATCTCTTACATTGTCTTCTTGTTTACGTGGTTTACGTGTTTCATAATATTGTGGTTGTAAGACTTGTGTTACGTTCAGAATCAGTCCTTTCCTAAGCCTGTTAACTTCATACCCGGGTAGGACCTAAAATAGGCGTAATGCCTATTCTGAATTGTCACAACAAACATATATATATTTTCAACGGAGAAACCTAGGTTTCGATATCTGTAAAAATATCTTTTTCAGAAGTACTGGGCCTTATTGCATCATATGATGGTACATTAGATTAGGTGAAGCCGAGCGGCTCTTGTAAGTTGGCCTTTGTCTCTGGCATGATGTACGCGTAAATTATACAGATATTTTATCCTGCGACGACAAATTCCAATTTTATATTCTCAAGAGTCTCTACCTGTGAGCATTCATTCTGAAGTACTGCTGTTTAAATCCGTGGCTAAGAATAACTATTGTTTTGTCAATTTTATGTATGACAACAGCCGCTCGGCTTCATCTAATCTAATGTACGATTATGTGATGCAACAAGACCCAGTACTTCTAAAGAAGAAATTTTTACATATCTAGGAACCTGGGTCAAGAGCTAATAAACCTTCATTTGGAACTTGTTGGCTGATTTTTCGACCTCTTCAGATTTATGCAGTTGCTGTTACGCAGCCATATTTAAGATTTTTAGTAAAAGTTAATTGGAATACAATCACACGATTTCAGATGGATTTGGGGGCTTCTTACATCAGATATCGTTTACGTAGGTACACCACTTGCATTGTTCAATTGAAAGAGCGTTCTCTTTACAGTACATACACATAGAAAAATTAGGAATAGGGGACCTTTATGCAAAACAGAAAAAATACAACAGTTACACAGTGCGTCCGAGAAGTCCCTGTACATATACACTGCTGGCCATTAAAATTGATACACCAAGAAGAACTGCAGATGATAAACGAGTATTCATTGGACAAATATATTATACTAGAACTGACATGCGATTACATTTTCACGCAATTTGGGTGCATAGATCCTGAGAAATCAGTACCCAGAACAACCACCTCTGGCCGTAATAAAGGCCTTGATACGTCTGGGCATTGAGTCAAACAGAGCTTGGACGACATGTACAGGTACAGCTGCCCATGAAGCTTCAACACTATACCACAGTTCAAGAGTAGTTGGTTGGTTGGTTTGGGGAAGGAGACCAGACAGCGTGGTCATCGGTCTCATCGGATTAGGGAAGGATGGGGAAGGAAGTCGGCCGTGCCCTTTCAGAGGAACCATCCTGGCATTTGCCTGGAGCTATTTAGGGAAATCACGGAAAACCTAAATCAGGATGGCCGGACGCGGGATTGAACCGTCGTCCTCCCGAATGCGAGTCCAGTGTCTAACCACTGCGCCACCCCGCTCGGTCTTCAAGAGTAGTGACTGGCGTATTGTGACGAGCCAGTTGCTCGGCCACAATTGACCAGACATTTTCATTTGGTGAGAGATCTGGAGAATGGGCTGGCCAGGGCAGCAGTCGAACATTTTCTGTATCCAGAAAGGCCCGTACATGACCTGCAACATGCGGTCGTGCATTATCCTGCTGAAATGTAGGGTTTCGCAGGGATCGAATAAAGGGTAGAGCCACGGGTCGTAACACATCTGAAATGTAACGTCCACTGTTCAAAGTGCCGTCAATGCGAACAAGAGGTGACCGAGACGAGTAACCAGTGGCATCCCTTAGCATCACGCCGGGTGATACGCCAGTATGGCGATGACGAATACATGCTGCCAATGTGCGTTCACCGTGATGTCGCCAAACACGGATGCGACAATCATGATGCTGTAAACATAACCTGGATTCATCCGAAAAAGTGACGTTTTGCCTTTCGTGCACCCAGGTTCGTCGTTGAGTACACCATCGCAGGCGCTCCTGCCTGTGATGCAGCGTCAAGGGTAACTGCAGCCATGGTCTCCGAGCTGATAGACCATGCTGCTGCAAACGCCGTCGAATTGTTCGTGCAGATGGTTGTTGTCTTGCAAACGTCCCCATCTGTTAACCCAGGGGTCGAGACGTGGCTGCACGATCCGTTACAGCCATGCGGATAAGATGCCTGTCCTCTCGATTGCTAGTGATACGAGACCGTTGGGATCCAGCACGGCGTTCCGTATTACCTTCCTGAACTCACCGATTCCATATTCTTCTAACAGTGCTTGGATCTCGAACAACGCGAGCAGCAATGTCGCGATACGATAAACCGCAATCGTGATAGGCTACAATCCGACCTTTATTAAAGGCAGAAACTTGATGGTACGCATTTCTCCTCCTTACACGAGACATCATAACAACGTTTCACCAGGTAACGCTGGTCAACTGCTGTTTGTGTATGAGAAATCTGTTGGAAACTTTCCTCATGTCACCACGTTGTAGGTGTCGCCACCGGCGCCAACCTTGTGTGAATGCTCTGAAAAGCTAATCATTTGTATATCACAGCATCTTCTTCCTGTCGGTTAAATTTCGAGTCTGTAGCACGTCATCTTTGTGGTGTGGAAATTTTAATGGCCAGTAGTGCAGTTAGAAACAGTGTATTGTACATAGGAGTACTTACAAATAAAACCTATGCACCCAGATAACCTACATGTACTACATGGTGCCTTACACAGAAATGTATGCGTCTCTCTGTTCTCCTTCACATTTTAAGGAGCACTTCAAGAGCAATATTTCAGAAGGCTTCCTCAATATCTTCGAATATTTCTTCAGTAGTTTAGGACCAATTTTGAACACATGGGGATTGAGGGTATTCCCGTAATGAGTGTCTGACGTGATAGGGTGTGGGGTTCATGATGGCCATTGCAGTGAGGCATCCAAAATGATTCAAATGGCTCTGAGCACTATGGGACTTAACATCTGAGGTCATCAGTCCCCTAGAACTTAGAACTACTTAAACCTACCTAACCTGAGGACATCACACACATCCATGCCCGAGGCAGGATTCGAACCTGGGACCGTAGTGATCGCGCGGTTCAGGACTGAAGAACCTAGAACCGCTCGGCCACAGCGGCCGGCTGCTGTGTTCTCAGTATGACGCTTTTGACCACTGATTTTACAGCATTTTGTCTGTCCCCTACGTAAATATTGTTTTTTTTTAGGTCTTTCTTTATCGTTTTCTGCAGGAGAAGGTTAACGTCGAGTTTTCCGCGAATGTAAAGCAGCGCCGAAACCTATACGGTGTCTGGTGCTTACCGAGACAGGTCAGAGCGCGCGGCGTTACTGGCGCCAGGTGCAGGACGAGCCGCGAGGCCGCCAGGCCACGCCCACCCCGCGGCGGCCAAACAGCCACTGTGCCGCGTGTCGCCGGCTCTGCGGGTGAAGGGCGGTAGCACGGAGCCGGTGATTCCGGTGGCGACCGCTGCGCCTGACCTTTAACCACACCCGGCTTCACCTTCGTCGAGTAACGTGGTGCAGCGGGTAACACACTGGACACAGATTCAGCAGGTACCGAGTTGGCGTCCCCGCTCTATCATCTCGTTTCAGATTTTTCTCATTTACTTCAGATCCTTTTAGGTGAAAGTCAGATTGGCTTCTTAAACACATTTCCGTCCCCAACATTTCCCAGTCGACCTTGTGCCCTGCTTTCTTCATTTTCTTGATGTCCACCAGAAATTAGCACAAGACGTGGTTTTCTGTTTTTCCCTCCAGTCAGTTAGGTATTTGCTGTTAATCTGTATTAATGGTCGCGAGTCACAGCTAACTATTCAGCACCTACAGCTCGTTCATCCCGACAGGTTAATGATTCTATTACGTAAACTATCGAGTCTAAAAAAAGACATAAACTGTCAGTAAGGATTGATGATGAGGAAACAAATGAGACAAGAACTGAGGTGGTAGTAGCAATGCAATAGCAATTTTGGACACAGATTGACCTTTGTTTTAAGTTGGCGACATACAGGAGTGAACGCAAGGCCTCACACATCTCCCATTACCTTCCCCTGCCTCCCCCCCCCTCTTCTTATCACGCCCCTACCCATCCCATCACCTGCACTCCCATTTCTTTTACCATGTTCCCTTACTTGTAAATAGGTCAGTAAGACAGCTTCTAAGGCACACACACACACACACACACACACACACACACACACACACACACACACACACCCCTTTTGCTCTTCCACTCAAACCCCAGTGATTTAATAGCCATTAAAATACAATAGTGTTTTAGTGACTACTGCAACGAAACAGCCAACACAAGAGTCGACTGCCTCGTTTTCTGTGCCCCACGTGGTGCCCAAGTACAACTAAAGTTCGATCTTCGTATCTTACTCGGTGCGATCCTCAATGAACCCTCAGATTAAGTATCAGAATCTTATTTACATGACTAAACTGTGCGCATTATTGTTGTATAATAGTGCAAAATATATGTCGCTCAGTTATTGGCACTACTGGCGTAAAATGCTAGTTAAAATATATTTGATGCCACAAACATGACTGTAGACCTTCAAATTAAGTGCCACATTATTATTACCATGCCCAATTGTATGTAATATTTATCAAAATCAAAATACTGCCATTTCAAACTTTAGCCTGCTTAAGGCAGCACAAAAACGAACTTTCGAAGAAGGCTACAACATTTTACTATGAGAATTATGATGCCAAGGAACGCTACACGTTTACAACTACATCTCACTTTCTTTCTATAACCAGCTACTCAATGATACCAAGAAAACAAAGATTGTGGAAAGAAGACAAGGATTTTTGGTCAGATAAGTATAGGGTAATATCAACAGCAGCAGAAAATGGTGTAACGGAAGCAGGATTCGTTATGAATAGGAAGGCAGGACAGAGAGTGAATTATTGCGAACCGTTCAGTGACAGGGCTGTTCTCACCACAACTCATATCATACCAACTCCGACACCGATGGTTCACGTATACATGCCGATGTCGCAAGCTGAAGATGAAGAGAGAAATATATGAGGACGTAAAGGGAGAGCAAAATCTAATAGTCATGGGGGATTGGAATCGGGTTGCAGGAGGAGCAGAAGAAAGGGTTACTGGAGAACACGGACTTGGTATGTGAATGAGAGAGTAGAAAGACTAATTGAATTCTGCAATAAATTCAGGTAGTAATAGCGAATACTCTGTTCAAGAATCACAAGAAGAGAAGGTAAACTTCAGCAACGTCAGGAGATACGGTAAGATATCAGTTAGATTGTCAGGGTCAGGCAGAGATTGCGAAATCACTTACGGATTGTAAGGCGTACGCAGGAGTATACATAGACTCAGATTACAATTTAATAGTGTTGAAGAGTGGGTTGAATGTAAGAGGGTAGCCAAGATGAATCACTGCACAAGAAAGTATGACGCGGAAATACTAACAGGGGAAACTCCCCATCGCGCTCCCCTCATATTTAGTGATAAAATGGCCGAGTGGATAGCCCGTCAAAAATTGAGCACAGGTCAGGCATGAAAACAAAAAGACGGTATTCATAAAAGTGAACAAAGAAATAAATAGAAACAGTGAACGGTCCAAGCTTAAACTTTGCAACTACAAGCGAGTGGTAACAACTGTCGTGGTTATGTGGTCGCGGTATTGTACTGCAAAGCAGGCGATTCGTGTTCAACTCTCCCTCTTTCGCCATTTTTCTTTTTCCACAAATTTATGAACTGTGCGTTCGGTCATTGACATGTCTGTACTCCTCCTGTAGTCCTGGCAATTCTCATACTATACACGGGTTATAGTACATTAGCCATGTCGCAAGTAAATGTGATGAATAGTTGGAGCAGGAAAGATTAGGCATAGACCTCTCAGAGAAATGAAAACAACAAATAAGCGGGTGCGAATTATGTTACAACGAAGAAATTCAAGACTAAAAAATTCCAAAACGGAACGCAAGAGGCATAACATATGGTCTTGTGTAGAACAAATAAGGGGTACTACGTCTGGAGATCCTTTTGTTACCCATAGCTGTTGCAAACGGATGTTAAACCACGATACAGACGCAAATTCGAATACAGCGAACAGACATGCCAATGACCGGACTGACAATTCATATATATATATATAATTTCGCTCGATGTTGCACATGTTCCTCTTGTACCGTTCACTGTTTCTATTTGCTTCCATTTTCACAGTTCAGTACTCCTTCCTCCTGTTTTCATGCTTGATCTATGTTCTATTTTTAACGGTCTATGCAAAGCCCATCTTTGGGCGTTGCGATGGTGAATTTCCCTTTCAAGGAATGAAGAGATATGCTTGTAATCCTCTAGGGCTATAGATACTGCGATAAGGAGCAGCTCAGTAGGCAGTTCAGTTGAAGACGAATGGACATCTCTAACAAGGCAACCACAGAAGTTGGAAAGGAAAACATAGGTACAAAGTAGGTAACTGCTAAGAAACCGTGGGTAGCAGAAGAAATACTTCAGTTGATAGATGAAAGAAGGAAGTACAAAAATGTTCAGGGCAATTCAGGAACACAGAAATACAAATCACTTAGGAATGAAATAAATTGGAAGTGCAGGGAAGCTGCGTGGAAAATGTGACGAAATCGAAAAAGAAATGTTTGCCAAAATGACTGACGCAGCATATAGAAAAATCAAAACAACTTCCAGTGATTTAAAAGCGAGAGTGATAACATTAAGATAGCTATGAAAATCCCACTGTTACACGCACAGAAGAGAGCGGATAGGTAGAAAGAGTACATTGAAGATCTCCATGAGGGGGAAGACTTGGCCTATGACGCGATAGAATAAGAAACAGAAGTCGATATAGAAGGGTATTACAATGAGAATTTAAAAGAGCATTGGAAGCTTAAGATCGAATAAGGCATAAGGGATAGACAACATTCCATCATAATTTCTAAAATCATTGGGGAAAGTGGCAGCATTCATGTTGCTGTGTAGAATGTATGAGCCTGGCGAAGTACCATCAGACTCTCGGAAAACCATCATCCACACAATTCCGCGAACTGAAAGAGCCAACAAATGCGAGAATTGCCTCACAGTCAGCTTAACAGCTCATGCATCCAAGTTTCTGACAAGAATAACTTATAGAAGAACAGAAAAGAAAATTGAGGATGTGTTAGATGACAATCAGTTTTGCGTTAGGAATGATAAAGGCACCAGGGAGGCAGTTCCGACGTTGTGGTCCATAATTTAATCAAGACAAAAGAAAAATCAAGACATGTTCATAGATTCTTCGACCTGGAAAAAGCGTTCGGCAGTGTAATATGGTGCAAGATGTACGACATTCTGAGAAAAGCAGGGGTAAGCTATAGGGAAAGATGCGTAATATACATTATGTACAAGTGCCAAGAGGGGCCACTGAAACTGAGAGACAAAGAACGAAGTGCTCGAATTAAAAAGGGTGCAAGACAGACATGTAGCGTTTCGCCCTACCGTTCAATCTATACATCTAAGAAGAAAAGACAGAAATAAAAGTAAAATTCAAGGTGAAAGGATGTCAATGGTAAGATTCGCAGAGCACATTGCTGTTTCAGTGAAAGGCGAGAAGAATTACAGGACCTGCTGAATCGAATGAGAAGTCGAATGAGTACAGGATACGGATTGAGAGTAAATCGAACAAAGACGACAGTAATGGGAAGTATCAGGAATGAGAATAGCGAGAAACTTAAAATCAGTACTGGTGATCATGAAGTAGACGAAGTTAGCCCTTCCAGACCCGATTTTTTCTGGAGAAATGAAAATTTTTTATGGAGTAATAGCCTACTCTTAGCTGATTTGTTAATGATTTTAGATGTAAGGTTTATACAAAAGTATGTACCCGTTTCCAAAATATACTTTGTACACTTGTCTTTTTATTGACTAAAGAACTAATTTTAAAATATTCATTGTTGTAATAAATAAACTTGTCATTCAATCATTATCATGCACAATAACAATAATAATGTTCATTTATACAGTGGAATAAATAAGCAACCAGTTCCGTGTATTATGGCGGTGACAAGCAGCTGCGCACTGCTACACTGACTTGTTGATTTTTTATAGAAAAGCCCGTCAGTTGTCAGGAATTGCACGTGATAAAATGGTGTAATGAGGTTTCCACGGTGCAAAAATATGTCCGTTGCAACTAAAAAACAGTAAAATTTAATGTACACAGTTGTAACCAGAGCGTCTGTAAGGGCTAACGGGTTCTTCCACTTAGGCAGCAAAATAGGCCATGAGGGACGGAGCAAAGAGGACATAAAAAGCTGATTAGCACTGACAAACAGGGCATTCCTGGCCAAGATAATTGCTACTACTATCAAACATAGGCCTTAATTTGAGGAAGAAATTTCTGCGAATGTACGTTTGGAGCACAGCAATAAATGGTAATGAAACATGGACTGTGCAAAAACCGAAACAGAAGAGAATCGAAGCATGTGGGATGTGACGCTACAGAAAAATGTTGAAAACGAAGTGAACTAATAAAATAAGAAATGAGGTGGCTCAACGCAGAATGGACGAGGAAAGGAATATGTGGAAAACACTGACAAGAAGAAGAGACAGGATAATGTGACATGTGTTACGAAATCAGCGAATATCTCCCATGGTACTAGAGGGAGCCGTAGAGGGTAAAAACTGTAGAGGAAGACAGATATTGGAATATCAGTATATCCAGAAAATAATAGAGTCAGAAGACTGATGACTGATGACTCAATGACTTAAAAAAAAGCTGTAGCACTTTTAACCGCAGACATCACATCTTCTGAGACTTTAACACATCAATGGGTACTAAAAATGATGCGCTTTAGAGATTTTTAATGTGGATTATCATTTAAACTGTAGATTTTAGTAACACACAAGAATAACGGTAAAGCACCAAATTCGACATATTAGCTTTGTAAACACTTAGATCAAGATACTGGTTGCTCGGTCAGCTTGCTGTACTATTACGAGTCTCAGGAGCAGTACTGTTTTTGAACAAGGTTCCATACAGAGTAGTCCGATCAGAGACGAAAATTCGAGCTTTGCAATAATGTAAAACTGCACTTAAAGAAAAAATAGTTGTTTTACTTTGCTACTAGAGTACAAAACTTATGATTCAATTATTTGCACTTCTGATCTAACTTACAAGTTACATCTTACAATTTACAACTGGCAACAACGATAGCTCGATCTTTGCACCAAAACAAAGTAACACTTTATATGAACCAAAAAACAGTCTTTTATTTTTACATAACAGTACAAAACACATGTGGCTCACTTACTGACAATAGTGGTGTAATTTACAGGTTAAAGTATACTCGTTGATGACAAAAGCTCAATCTTTGCACCAAAGTAAAACAGCACTTCAAGAAGCCAAAAAAACTATATGATTTACTTTTCTGTAACTGTAAAAAACGCATAGGGCGTACTTATTGGTACTACTGATCTAGCTTACAGGATAAGGTAAACTTGGCGAGGAATGACTTATTCTGTCGCACAGTGGAAACTGCATGACACAGCAGGGAAATAACATCTGAATTTAACATATATCCATATAGGTAAGAGACAGGGATGGCTATGCTTTCAACTAAGAACTTTCAACTTTATTTCAGAGTCATCCAAACATTATAGTGTGTGCCACGCCAGTGTATTATCCTTATCTTGCAGTACAAAACTTTCGTCAGCTTTTGCTGATATTGCTAACTTGTGCTACCGCACAGTGAAATTTGGCATTTAGTATACTCAGGTACTCTTCCATAGGGTCAAAAACATCATCCATTCTGTAGATATAAATCATAGCTTTCAGTCTGGTACTATCATTTTCTTTAGCTAAGGAATATGTAAAAGTTTCTCATAGTCACATATCAAGGGGCCTTTTATAAAATCGATAAGGTGGTTCGAAATGTCCTATTGTTATCCATATTCGCATTGCTGTGTCTTTGGTGATCTTTTTGCATACAAGCCTCCACTTTGTTAAAAATACTAGAAAATTTTGGCGTTAAATCCAGATCCATGCAATAATAGACGTCTCCACAGAGTTGCTGCAATATCTGAGTGAGTACAGCCTGGAGATTTTACCACGTTGATAACTGCTTGAACACACACGTAGATAACTGTTTAGTACACCACTCAGTATCTTCCTTAGTACTACCTTCTCTAATTGTTCCTCTCACCCCACTAGTACACAGCTGCCAAACTCCGAAAGCAACCTCATACAAGTGCAGCCTCCATATCTTTAATATCAGAAATAACAGGGCACAGGTTTGAATGCGTTTATCTGAGAACTTGGTCCCTAAGAACACAACGTACAAATAATAGCACAGTTCCACCTGATGTCACGCATCTGCGGCCAGGAGGGAGGGAGAGGGAGTTGGGAGGGGTTGCAAGATAAATTTAACATCGCTAGTTACCTAGGGCGGGAGTCAGTATAATGTTTGCCTGACTGAAAAGTTGGTGGAAGTGGGCAACTGAAAGCATAGTAATCATCGTTTCTTACCTATACGAATGTGTTTTAAATAATGTTGGTAAATCGGCAGTTCAGTATTTACTTCAAACTAAGCTGCATACAGTTTCCACTCTTTGACAGTATAAGTTGTTAATATTCTAGTATGGTACCACTGCAATGTTTGGTTGACTTTTAAAAGTAGTGGAAAGCATAGCAACCATAGTTTTCCACGTACATGAATGTGACATTTGACGTTAAAATTATTGTTCAGTGTATTATTTCACTGAAGTGTCAAATAGTTTCTACTGCGCCACAGCATAGGTCAGTTCTAGCCCAAGTGTACCTTAACCTATAAGCTAGATCAGTAGTGCCAATAAGTGGGCCACGTGGATTTTTTAATGCTACAGAAAAAAATACAGACAATTTTTGGCTTATTTAAAGCGCTATTTTACTTTGGTACAAAAATCGAACTATGTTTTCTTCCAGTGTACCTTAATCTGCAGAATAAATCGGGAGTGCCAAAAGATGACACGTATGTACTGTAATGTAATAGAAAAGAAACAGACAGTTTTTTGGTTTCTTTAAAGTGTTTTTTTTTCTATGGTGCAGAGACCGAATTTTCGTCTGTGATCGGAGAAAGAACATAACTCTTTGTGGAGCCTTGTGGAGAGACATTATTTCTCCAGACACTCGTAGTAGACCAGCAAGCTAACCAGGCACCAGGCGTGTTGATCTACAGCAAGTACTTTCGAAGTTAGTGTGTCGTGTTAGTGCTTTTCGTAGCTAAACTTTATTATGAAAATATGCAATTTAAGTTATACACCATATTAAAGATCCCTCTAGAAAGCATCATTTTTAGTATAATTGGGTAAGCTAAAGCAGGGACGGGAGAAACCGACCAGTTGTAACCGACATCGGTATTTTTGTTCTGAATAACTGATAAAACAAATGTTTTTCTGTATTCAATAGACCTTAGTTATGAAAGTTTTTTTATTCTTTACTAAGTACCGGGTAAAAAACTATACCAATGTGCCATACCACAAATGCTAAATTTTTTTTATATAAAACATTATTAAAAACTGATAATGTTTGTTCCTAAAATTTTCATTGTTTGGAAATACTGGGTAATTTTAGAAAACGGGAAAAGCGACCAGTGCTATTTTAATAACAACGTTGTCAGCTAAAAGTGAGAGACAGACACATGCCATGTGATGTGGCATATTAGATAATGCACTTGCGCTTGCTGTGTGCAAGACTTCCCCTGCCTGGTCTGTATGATAGTTTCTTGATGTTGTCACCAGACGTTGATTGTACTGCGTGCAATGAAGTATAACGCTCCATTTGCTTTAAAAGAACAGGAGGAGACACAAAAAACTTGCGACATTATGTAAAAATAAAACAGCCACAATGTTCCCTGGAAGAGAAGGTAATTCTGTATAAATTCACTGATGTACTATAAAGAAAAGCAATAAAAAACGAAAATATTAAACTGGAGATGGAAAAAAGGTGTAACCAGGAACCGGTTATTGGAGCAATAATCGCCATCCCTATGCTAAAGAATCGTAAAATGTGCCATCTGGACTAATACTGTTATAGATCTTTGTATTATTTAGCGGTTGATTGCGGAAGAGAGAGGAGAGATAGTCTGCAAACTTTTTAGAGAGTGTCGCCACCATTGTTGTGGAACGTCAATGTTGCAGCCTTCCTTGAAAGTTCGTTTGTTTATCACCTGTGGAATGTAACCTCAAGTAGGCCTAAGATCTTAAAAAAGGTATATGATCAAGTCAATAACATGAAGTGTAGAATGTGATGCATTATCCTCTTGCCCCATAAAATGGTACTTGATCAGATGATAATGTTATTTTCCTGTACAGTGAGTGGAACGCAAATTCAAGTAGGCCTAATATCTAAATGTCAATATCTTTGCACGTTTTGATAAATATTACAGGCAATTTGGATGTGGGAATAACATTTTCCCACTTAATTTGAGGGTCCGCAGCAATGTTTTAGGTGTAAGTTACACCATTAGTATCAGTAACAGAGCCACATGTATTTTTACAGCTATGGAACAAAAATCAGTCAGTTCAGTTGTAGAAATAACATTTCGATATGTTAGTGTCAGTTGTCCCTTATACCAAGAAATGGGGTGCAACTATTGAACTATACTAGTCAAGCATATCTCAACCTGTAAATTAGATAAGTAACGCTAATAAGTGAGTCACATGTATTTCTTAGCGTTACATAACAACAATAGAGACAGCGTACATGTAGAAATAACACTGTGATAGTAATTTGAGGGTCCATTGTGCCTTCACCACTTGGATTAAAAAAATCGAACTTTAACGGTCGCCAAGTGGATGTAAAGAACAATATGGCTGACTCTGATGTACCTACTGATTGGCCGCATCATTTTAATGACAGGAAAGTACTGGTCTGAGATTGGCTGTTTCGTTTTAATGGCTTGTAAAATACTGGACTGTGATCGTGAGAGCTAAACGTGTTTCTGCCTTTTGCTGAAGAACCTGAGTGGGTTCAGTGAATGTTACGAAAGTTGTGTCAGTTTCCTGTGAATGGAATTCTGACGAAGCTGCATCTGTGTTTTGCTGACAAAGCTGTGTATATTCGGCGAACGCTGAGAAGATGATGGCGACGAGAAAGGGGTTCTTAGTGACTGGCTGTTTATATTATGGCCAGCTGGGCTGTGACTTACAGAGAGGGGAGAGGCCATGGCTTAGGCGAGACGACTGGTGAGGAGAGGGAAAACGGTGAATAGGACGGGGAGAGAGGTGAGTATCGATAATGTCATGAGTTTACTTATGCCCACGTATGTAGGCAACCCAAAGTTCAGTTTGCGTACTTACAGATGGTGTTAAATAACGATATTCCTCGTCCAAAGCTTTATGCTGAGAAACTAACAAAGCATTAGAAAAAGCAAGAGGCATAGTAGTAGGTGGGAAAACTGTGTAGATTATCAGGCAGTTTTGGCTGAATCAAAGGAATAAAGGATTGTAAAAATGGGAAAAGAGAAGAGGAATAGGATAAATACAGCAAAGACCAAAGTGATGAGGATGAGAAAAAAAGAAGGTTTTGGCAAAATATCATTGGGTGGGAAGGCTTCAGGACAAGCAGAATCCGTTAGCTACTTAGGAAGTTGGGTGACAGAAAACTGCATCGAAGCGAATCACGTACAGTGAAATGAAAAAAGAAAACTGCTAAAATTGCAATGGACTGTCAGAATGACGAACGAATAAGTAATTTATAAGAGTGAAGCTAATTAGTGGAAATGATAAAATTGAGGGCAAAACTAACGAGTGTGTCATCGATTGCAAAGAAATTGCGTGCAACGAAGAGTCATTGAAGGAAAGATTACGGGAAGAGAGAGACAAAAAGATCAAGATTTGGAATGCTGGATGACATTTAAAAAAAAAAATCCGGATAAGTGCGAGTAGATCTCCCGAACCCACAGTTCCGTACAAACGTAATTGTGTATGTAGATCCATTGCGGAAATCGAATACATTTACGGTTTTTGCCTGTTGTCGATAACGACACAGGGAATTCCAAGCCTTACGAGAATGAAAATTTTTCGTGTGGCATAATTACAGTTTTCGTATTTTTTTTCTTTACTTGTACTATTGCTTCTTACCAAACTTCGTGATTCTATATCAACGGGAAGTATCCTACAGGTTTTGATGAGCGAAATCGTGAGTATCAAAATGTAAGACACAAACGGCCGTATATTTTGACTGCTATGACTTAAAAGCTTAACATTTAACCACGGCCAAGGTATTATAGACATTAATATGTCACATAAATTGGAACTTGATGGGTCTACCATTCATGAGAAACAGGGGCCTAAACAGACGAACAGATAGACGGTAGGATAAAAATATGTCAAAACATATTTTTTCGTGTTATATATTGCGAGTTCAAAATTTTTGGGTTTATTTGTACTGTTGAAACCTTCATTCTTGCCTAATTTAGTGATTCTAGGTGAACCGTAAGTGCCCTATAGGTTTTGATGTGTGTTTTTGCGAGTTTCAAAGTAGTGGCAAAGATATGGAGTCAGCCATAGCAGAATTTACAAAGGTTGTACTTGATGGTCTTGACAAAGATAAGTGTGTCACGGGTATATTTTTGGATCTTTGACCACAAGATCCTATTAAATAAATTAGAAGCATTAGGAATAAGAGGGGTAGCTAATGACTGGTTTCGATCATACCTAGCAGACAGGATAGAAAGAGTAGAGAAACACATACTTGAAATAGATCCAAACATTTAGTAAAACACTTATCAGAAATAAAATACTTTAATATAGGGGTTCCGCAAGTTAGCATATTAGGACCAATACTATTCCTGATATACATCAATGACTTTCCCAGTAGTGTTAACCATGCATTGCCACTAACTACTTCTGTTGTAGTACAAGAAAATTGAATCTTGCAACCAACAAAAGTAATAGGTCCTTGCAGTAACTCCTGTTGACCAGTCTCTGAGAAAACAAGAGGACTCCTTGCAGAGAAAGCAAATGAAGCTCTCAAGGAAGCTTACGATTGGTCAATAAGCAATAAAGTGACATTGAACATAAAGAAAGCTAATGGCACGAATTTCAGTTCGAAGAAGCAAATGACAACGTTAAATTAAATGTAGGTGGCACCTGTATTGACTGTAACAAATGCAAAATTTCTAGGAATGAATATTGATTCTCAGTTGAAGTGGTGTGAGCACACAAAGGTACTTGCAAACAGAATGTCATCAGCATGTTACGCCCTTAGAATCCTGTCATCAGTGTGTAACATGCAGTGCCTGTTGGTTACATACTATTCATATGCACATTCAATTCTTAGCTATGGCATTCTTTTTTGGGGAACAAAAGCACAAAATATGAACACAATTTTCAAACTCCAGAAAAGAGCCATAAGAATCATAACCAAAAATGGTAGTCGAGCTCCTTGTAAAGATATGTTCAAAACACTGCGGATTTTAACTGCTCCATGTGAATACATTTACCAGTCAGTTGTACACATCAAAAATAACATTGGTAATTACTGCACAAACAGTTCTGTCCATGACCATGGAACAAGAGCTTGACTCAACTTACATTTTCCAAGGAAAAATAAACATAAAACTCAAAACAGCATTTTCTACCAAGAAATAAAACTGTATAATAAATTACCAAAAGAGATAAAAGAAACTGCAAAAATACACTTATTTAAAAAGGCAGCTAAAATACCTGTTATGCAGTACATTTTATACATTGAAGGATTACTTAGATAAAACAGAGTAGGGGTTTGGAAAAAAAAGTTATACAAATAAATAATAATAATGATTATAACACATCCAACATTCCACATAACACCTTCACACTATGTTTTCTTCCTTCTTTTTTTACTTTCTAGAAATACTTATCCCCAAGCTGTGCACTGCACAATACCAACACCTCTTCCTCTTTCCGAACTTAGCATCTCACTTATTATAGAGGAATGCTGACTCAGTGTTTTAGGATAGCAAATGGGAAGTAGCGGTACAGAAAATGGCCCAGAGATCACCAGGATGTGTGTATTTGTGTATGTAGTGAGTGAAGTGTTATGAAACAATGTGTGTATAGTGTGTACAGTGGCTGATAATGAGATACGAGTGAACAGTGTGGTATTACATTACTTAATAAGTTATTTCTCAAAAAAGTATTGTATACCAGGAGTAAATCTAATGATTGTCTCTAACTAGAAGTTTGTAAATGTGTGTGTATATGAATTAGCGTATCTTAAATTTATCTAAACTTGTAAATATTTTGACATGTCCTATATCCTTGTAAAAAGAGATCTACAGATGAATAAAACTACTACTACCACTATTACTACTAAGTGACATAAATGGCCGTACCTTCTGAATACACTGACTTAGAAATTTCCATTTCTTACACTGACAGAGGACCGTAGACCTTAGTATGCGACATAAATTTGAACTTCATAGTCTAACCATTCCTCAGAAAAATGGTTTTTAATAGGGCTGACAGACAGACCGACAAAAAAGTGATCCAGTTAGGGTAACGTTTTTACTGGCAGAGTTACGGAATCAAAAAAGGGGTTGGAGTTACCAACAGATTAAGGAGGAAGCACAGGACACAGAAAAGTGGACAGCACTCAGTCGATACCTGTCGTAAGGCAGCAGCTGCACAGAGAAACTTGGCCACAACTAAAGAACTATGGAGAAGCCATGGGTAAGAGAAGAAATGTTTCAGTTGATCGACGAAATAAGGCAGTACAAAAATGTTCGGAGAAATTCGGGGATACAGAATGGTAAGTCACTTCGGAATGAAATAAACAGGAAGTACAGTGAAGCTAAGGCGAAATGACTGAAGGGAAAATGTGAAGAAATCGAAAAGGAAATATCGTCGCAATATCTGATTCAGTGGATAAGTCAGTCAAGACAACCTTCGGGCAGATTAAAAGCAAGGGCGTCAACATTACGAGTGCAATGGGAATTTCACTGTTATGCGCAGAAGAGAGGGCGGGGAGGTGGGAAGAGTACACTCAATGCCTTTAAGAGGGGAGGACTTGTGTAATAAAGTGACTGAGGGAGAAATGGTAGTCTAAATTGAAGTCATAGAACGTCGCGTATTTGAGTCAGAATTTAATACAGCTTTGGAAGGCATGCGATCAGAAAAGGCACAACAAACGGATAACATTATTCGGAGTTTCTAAAATCATTGTTGGAAGTAGCAACCAAACGACTATTAAATATGGTTTGCAGGATCTGTAAGTGTAGACACTTACCACCAGACTTTCAGAAAAATATCATCTAACAATTCCGAAGGTAGCAAGGACTGAAAAGTGTGGGAACACTTGTACGATTAGCTAACGTATCATGCAGCGAAATAGCTGACAAGAATAAGATACAGAAGAATGAGAAAAAATTGAGGATGTGTTATATGACGATCAGTTAGGTCTCTGGAAAGGTTAGGGCAAAAGAATTACAGTTCTTACGATGCACATGGTAATAGGAACAATACTGAAGAACAATCAGGACACATGTATAGGATTTGTCGGTATAGAAGAAGTGTTGGACACTGTACGATGGACGATGTTTTCGAGCCGGCCGGAGTGGCCGAGCGGTTCTAGGTGCTACAGTCCGGAACCGCGCGACCGCTACGGTCGCAGGTTCGAGTCCTGCCTCGGGCACGGATGTGTGTGATGTCCTTAGGTTAGTTTGGTTTAAGTAGTTCTAAGTTCTAGGGGACTAATGACCTCAGATGTTAAGTGCCATAGTGCTCAGAGCCATTTTTGAACGAGGTATTCTAAATTGTCAGGAAAATAAGTGTTCAGTGAAAGACGAGGAATCTAACTATGTACAGGAACCAAGAAGGAAATATAAGACTGGAAGACTGCTCAATCTATACATCGAAGAAACAATGATAGAAATAACAGAAAGGCTGATAAAATCAAGGGTGAAAGGATTTCAGTGATGAGATTCGTTGATGACATTGCTATCTTCAGTGAAAGACAAGAAGAATTACAAGAAGTATTGAAGGGAATGAACAGTCTAATGAGTACAAAATATGGATTGAGAGTAAACCGAAGAAAGACGAAACCAATAAGAAGTAGGAGAAATGAGACTAGCGGTTAACTTAACTTCAAAATCGCGGGCCACGATCTAGACGAAGTAACTGAATTATGCTACCTTGTAAGCAAAATAATTTACGACGGACGAGACAAGGAGTAAATACAAAGCAGCGAAACACTAGCGAAGAGAGGATACCAGGCCAAAAGAAGCCTACCAGCATCAACCATTTGGCTTACTATGAGGAAGAAATTTCTGATAATGTATGTCCGGACCACAGCATTGCATGGTAGTGAACCATGGACCGTGGAAGAAACGGAAAAGAAGAGAATCGAAGCACTTGATATGTGGCGCTGTAAAAGGATGTTGAAAATTAGGTGGACTGGAAAGGTAAGGAAAGAGAAAGGTTCTCCGCAGAATCGATGAAAAGAGGAGCATGTGGGAAACATTGACAAGAGGAAATGACAGGGTGACACCACATCAGTGAAGACCTTCCATGGAACTAGAGGGTGTTGTAGAGGATTAAAACTGTTGTGGATGACAGAAAACAAAAACTGGAATACATACGGCAAATAACTGTGGACGTAGGTGTAAGTGCTTCTCTGACATGAAGAGGGTGTCATAGGAGAGCCTTCGTGAGATCTGCACCAAACCAGTCGGAAGACTGGTACACGGATGAAGAAGATCGAGTACTTGTGTTGGGTACACGTTCAGCTGGTGCCGTCTGTGGTGCCTACACAACAAACAAATGGTACGGGAGAGTCTTGTTCCTTGTTTTAATGATGGCATTCACTTTTTATGTGTTGCTGTCTTTTTCTGAAATTACAAAGAACTACTTCGGAAAATTAAGATTTTTTCAAATGTAAAAACATGTTCCTGGGTACGTTATGGTCGCGTAACTAATCTGATTCAAATTTAAAAGCATTTCAATCGAGAAAACTCATCTTGTAAATACTATAGTTTATAGTCTATCTTACCTTACCACTCTACTACACATCAATGATCGGTAAGTTAAATCGAATTAAGCACAGGCATTATCAAAAACCAATTACAGATTAAATACGTTTTGAAATAGGAGCTATGGGAAACTGAAACGAATTTCCATTTTCGAGAGACGTAAAACTGTTAAAACATTAAAGAAATTCAGTTCATTTGTTAGTACCACGTGATTCACGGTAAAAGACCCTGTTTCAAGGTAGAAGATGGTGCACGACGGACATTGTGTGGCTTAACTGTCGACATGTTATATAAATAGCCCTCAAAAACATAGCGTTTTAGTCACCATACAATTCTGTACCTGAGGAATTAAGAATATATTCCCAATAGATTTAATATGTTCTACTTCAATCAATAAGATTTGAGGCCCCGTGACGTGTGTGGAGACGCCCCACACAGAGGTGGGATACCGTCCCGACCCTCACCTGCCACGCGACCCGACGGCCGGCCGTGGTGGTCCGCAGTGGCATTTCATTTCTTAGCAGCAGCCCTTTGGTAGCAATCAACGGTATCCCTACAGTACAGCAGCACGTCGACGATACTATAGGCCCAGTTTTGTAGCCCTTCACTGCAAGTCTACATGGACTTACATTACAGTTCCAGCAAGAAAATGCCCACCAGCACAGTGAGAGTTTCTACCGCTTGTCTTCGTGCTTGACAAACCCTCCCTAGGTCAGCAAGGTCATCGGATATCTTCCCAATTGCGAACGTTTGCAGCTTTATGGGCAGGGCACTCCAACCAACTCGGGATTTTGGCGATCTAACGAACTAACTGGACATAATTTGGCACAATATCCCTAAGGAGGACATCCAACAAGTCTGTCAATCAATGACGAGCCGAATAACGGGTTACGGAAGGGCCAGAGGTGGGTCAGCGCGGTATTGACTTGCTCAGTTTGTGAATAAATCATCCAATTTTTCTGAAGTTGTAATTATTTGTTTTCCTGTACACGTACGTCACATCAACCGATATCCGTGCAGTTCGGATAACTCCTACATGGTGCATCCTTTTTTTATTTTGTCGTATAGTGTATTTACAAATTCTGCGTGAAAGACAACCTCACGTCTAACAAAAAACAAAACAAAAAATGCTGTAAACAGCTCATGGTGGTTTCTAGTGCTCATTCTTTCACTTGGTTCATTAAAGTGAAGTACCGACCAAAAATCGTGCGTGTTCTTAGGTACATCATCCTCTATGTACAACCCTTCCCTATCTGTTTGGATGCAACAATAAGTAACTTTAAAATTTTGTTAAATGGTTAACACATTCTACCGTCATTTCTTGGTATATCACTTTCACAACTTAACTTACAAATGAAAACACAGACTTTCAAGCTTCTACAGCTGTTATCTGTCCTCCAAAATGAGTTCTCATTCTGCAGCAAAGTGTGCCCCGGTTTGGAACCTCCTGCCAGATTAAAACTGTGTGCTGGACCAGGTCTCCAAATTTGGGCCTTTGCTTTTATGCGAAAGTGGTCTATCGACCGAGCTCTCAAGGCTGAGCTCTTTCCCCGAAAACAGCCTTCCTAACAGTTGAAGGGGAAACAGTGTGGGTGATTGCTGATCTGGCCTTGTAACATTAACCAACATGAACTTCCACTTTCAGTACTACCGCATTACTGACAGAGGAAAGAAACTGCAGTTGTTTATTCTCCGATGACGTACAGCTCTAATGTATGGTTTAATTATCCCTCCCTCTAGATTAAAATAATCTGGGTATAAAGTAGCCCTTAATTCGGATCTCGAGATAGGGACTACTCAGTAGGATGTTGCCATCAGGAAAATAAATAAATAGATAAATATGAGGGTCAACAGTCTGCCAAGCACTTCATAACAGTTTGCAATATATGTATGTACACGTCAGAGCATGGACTGTTGGATCCCTTAGTGCACTAGGTAGCTTAGAGAACTGGAACAGATAAATGGCTTTGTTGAAATAGGGTATAGTGGGAATTATAAATGTGTGTAAACAGGGTGGCTGGAAGAACAGGATTTCTGATCATCTGAGCACAATGTTCTCAACGGAACATCGAACACGTGTTATTGAGAGGTAGGTTTAATAATGAACAAGAGAATAGGAAACCCGTAAACTACAACGAATAGCATAAGGACTGGATTTTCATTTTCATAGTCAAGAAAGACGCAAATCCACATACGTATTGAAAAGTATTAGCTCTGCAGGCGAGGAACAGACTGAAAAAATTCACGCTGAGATAAACATAATTATTCAGTACAATAAGAGACTGGATGGAATAGTAGAAAAGAAAGAGAATGAACAAAAAAATTTCACGCAGTAAATAATTTAGTCATAACCAACACTTGGGCTTAGAACCAAGAAAGAAGGTTTTGACCGAGAAAAGGCGTGGAAACACAGAAACGTTTCAAGTACGTTTTATTAGGTAAGACAGAGATTTAAGAACCAGGTGTTAAACTACGAAAAATTTTCCGGTGCAGATGTTGTCTCTGACCGTAATTTATTGATTATGAAGTGCATGCTAAACCTGAACTAATTACTTGAAGGTAGGTAACTAAGGAGATGAAACCTATAAATGTTAGAAAAGCACAAATTATTAAGAGTTTCAAGCACGATTAACTGAAGTAGTGGATATGTCTGCAATGGAGGAGAAACAGGTTGATGAAACACAATGCACGTACAGTGTGATCACAAGAAATTCAGAATCGACTGACAGCTTGTTCATCGTATTACTGGATGAGCTATCCCGTAGTGAGTGTAATTTCTTCTTTCAGAAATTGCGCTCCGATGCCGATACTAGAGTGCCCTGTCAGTTCCCGTATGTCTCGCGAAAAATGCCATTCCTTTTCTGCACAGCTAGCGTGACAGAGTTTAATGTACTAAACTGCTGATCAGAATTATCAGAAATATTTCCGAGAAAGGCGTTTACTGTAGAAACCACAACGACGTTTCGTGTTAATTTTCAGTAACTGTAAAGTGAGGGCGGCGACAAGATACAAGTTGTTTCCCCTGTCAAGAACGTAACTTGGCTGCAATAAACCGTGAACTGAAGCCTGCCTACGATTCTCAGCACCATTAAGCAGTGTTTAGAGGCCAAGTAATTACGCGGAGACACATCACCAACCTTCAAGGACTTGGAGACTGATTGTGAAACTCACTCACAGCAAGTTTATTTTTTGTATTAACAACCAGCTGAACCTGGCATGCGTTGCAGTGCCTCTTTTTCTTTCTGAGTAGGTGCATATATACAAAGTAGACACAGTGATATGTAAAAAATAAATGAAAAAAAATATTTTTTTGTGCATTAAATTAAATTTGAAAGAGTTTATTAAGTGCTTTGACGTATACGAGTACAATGCCTTTGGTCTTTCCATTTTCTGCAAAAACTAATTTTTGTGGTGTCCCACTAGTGAGCATGCGACCTACAAATGACCATATGAAAAGAATGGAGTGTCCAAGTTTAATGCTGCACACTTCAAGTGATTGACCTTGTGCCTTGTTGACGGTCATTCGGAATGTAAGGTGAACGAGGAGCTGCAGTCGTTTGAAATCAGGTAGCATGTTGGGGGAAGGGTGGGAATACGTGGCATCAACGTATCTCTTTCCTTTGCTTGCCATTCAGTGTAGTCGCTTCTATGACGAGTGGAATCAGTTCTTTTAAAGGCGAACCTGGTTCCATTGTCCAAAATTGCAGCGGGTTGTGGTGCTGGCGGTGTAGTATATTGCTTAGCGTCGTTGGTTGCTGTACTACGGGTCACCAGTTCGAACTCAACCACCAACAATTACGTGTTATTTACCACTTACGCTTCTGGAAGATTCAGGAAATACACAATGTCATAAGCAATGATATAGGGTGTCCAGAAAAGGACTCCCTGATTTCAAAATTAAATATCTCGAAAACAAAGATCGATAGAGGAATGCAATAAATGGTATGTTTATTGTGAAAACTGTTCGAAGTTTATACAGCAGTTTGAGATAATAGTTACAAAGGCTGCTAACAGATGGCGCTGTAATCGCCATACGTAATGCCTAGTATATATAGTGATCCGAAGCCCAGAGCGATCAGTTCCACTATTGAAAGGTGAAAGGAGGTTAGCGTACCGAAGGAAGAGATTAAAACCATGTACTCCAATGAACAACGCGTTTTTCTGGTGCTAGAGTGCCACAGGTTAGAAGAGAGTCCTACGGCAACAAGGCGAAGTTTTCAAGCACGATTTAATGTTCCAAAAGGACCCGATGCGAAAACCATTCGTACGCTCTTCGCAAAATTTCAACGAACAGGCAGCGTAACTGATGATCTAGTGGGGCATGTTGGCCGCAAGCAAACCGCAGTTACGCCTGAAAATATCGCCACAGCTTCTGGAATTATTCAGCGAAATCCAATGCCATCCGTCCGTAGAATTGCATCTGCGACTGGTTTGAAGCGTTCCAGCACGCAGAAAATACTGAGAAAGAGCCTACACATGTTTCCATTCAAAATTCAAACGCACCAGGCCATACCCGTACGAGCTGTGCAACAAAGGGTTGCCTTTACTAATCAGATGCTCACAATGATTGATAGTGAAGGATTTGATGTTGGCTGGATGTGGTTTACAGATGAAGCACACTTCCATCTGAATGGATACGTGAATAAGCAGAACTGGCGATTTCGGGGTTCCGAAAAGCCATATTGTTGTGAAGCGAAACCCCTGTATTCTCCTAAAGTTACTGTGTGGGCTGCAGTATGCAGCAGAGGCATTACTGGCCCTTTTTTCACTGGTCCACGTTACGTTGCAATTTTGGAACAATTTGTCGCCAGACAGCAAACGTTAGAGGATCGACCAGATACTGAATGGTTTATGCAAAATGGAGCCCGACCACATTGGACCGAACAAGTGTTTCGCTTTCTTGAGGAATACTTCGGGCATCGAGTCATTGCTCTGGAATATCCCAAATTTACTGGTGCAGGCATGGATTGGCCTCCATATTCGCCGGATTTTACTCCCTGTGACTTTTTTTTGTGGGGCACAGTGAAAGACATGGTCTGCCCGAAGCATCCCGCCACGCTGAACGAGCTTGAATCGGCGATCTCTGTGGCATGTGAATCCATTTCGGTTGAGACACTACGAAATGTGATGGCGAATTTCGTTCTTCGTTTGCGCCACCTCTGTAGTGCCAATGGTGAACATTTTGAAAACATTGTGATGTGATTGTTTGTAAAGATTGTTTTCATACGATTATTTCACTTATGTATGCTGATATGAGCTGTACAGCGTACAGCGGCATCTGTTACCAGCTTTTGTAACTGTTATTTCAAACTGCTGTATAAACTTCTTACAGCTTTCACAATAAACATACCGTTTACTGCATTCCTCTATCGATATTTGTTTTCGAGATATTTAATTTTGAAATCAGGGAGTCCTTTTCTGGACACCCTGTATGTTGCAACATGTATAAACGGTCTGCCACATTAATGTGACGATACCTATGTTTGACGTCAACGTGCAATAACCAATCACAGACGACAGGTGGCAGCACTAGCAGTGGAGGGTTATAAAGCGTGTCTGCTTCATGCGGGAAACAGCGCAGTCGTTTTCTTAATGCGGAAACGGAGCGATTTATCTGACCTCCAAAAGGGCATGATCATTAGCTTTCCGGCCAAGGGTGGAAGCATTTCCGCAACGGATAAGTTTGTGAACTGTTGCCGTGTCGCCTTAGTTAAAATGTACCAAGCGTGGCAAAACGGCGCTACCCAAAACCGATGCCGACGTAGCTATGTTCCAGCACGGGTCATAGATGACAGGGGTGAACGACAGCCACATAGATGTATACGGGCGAATAGGCGAGCAACTATTGAGCAACTGACCGCCCATGTGAGCCAATGGGCTACCAACAGCGTGTCCTCAACGACGTTTAGCGATCGTTGCTGCGTATGTGCCTCCACGGCAACCGTCTGCCTCACGCAGCCTTGCTGACCAGTGTTTATCAGCAACAAAGGCTGGAATTTGCCCGCTAGTACTGCAACTCGACGTCCACTGTGTGGTGAGAGCTGGCCTTTTCAGATGAGTCACGTTTTATGCTCCATCTGACTGACGGGCACTGCCGTGTAAGACGTGAGACTTCTAAATGCGAACACCCTGCAACAATCGTCGGAAGGTTACAGGTCGGAGGAGTGAGCGTTATGGACTGGGGAATGTTTTTGTGGCATTCCCTGGGTGATCCCGTCATTTTGGAAGGCACAACGTTTCAACACAAGTAAACATCTATCCTTGAGGACCACATTCAGGCCTTTGACAGGTAGTCGCATTAATATGACTAGACACGGTATCTTTGCAGTGTTTATATATTCTGGCTTATCTATAGCTACAGCTACATGATTACTCTGCAACTGACAAGTAAGAGCCGGGGAAAAAGTGCACAGACCACCTTCAAGGTACTTCTCTCCCGTTCCACTCTCGAGCAGAGCGCGGAAGGAACGAAGACTTACATCTTTCCGTCCGATCTCTGATTCTCGCATTGTGTTGCGATGATCACCTCTTCCTGCGTACGTGGGAGTCAACAAAATATTTTCGCATTCTGTAGAAAAAGTTGGTGACTGAAATTTCATGAGAAGACTTCATTTTAATATTTGCCACCCGAATTTGAGTATTAAATCTGTGCCGGCCGCAGTGGTCTAGCGGTTCTAGGCGCTCAGTCCGGAACCGCGCGACTGCTACGGTCGCAGGTTCGAATCCTGCCTCGGGCATGGATATGTGTGATGTCCTTAGGTTAGTTAGGTTTAAGTAGTTCTAAGTTCTAGGGGACTGATGACCACAGATGTTTAGTCCCATAGTGCTCAGAGCCATTTGAACCATTTGAACCATTAAATCCGTGGCACTCTCTCCCCTACTTCGCGATAATACAAAACGAGCTGCCCTTCTGTGAAATTTTTCGGTGCCCTCCGTCAGTTCTATCTGATGCGGATCCCATACTCTCGAAGAGGACGGACAAGTGTAGTGTAGGCAGTCTGTTTAGGAGACCTGATGCACTTCCTAAGCATTCTACCAATAAAACGCAGTCTTTGTTTCACTTTCAGCACAGTGTTTTATAAACAGCAGCACTCTCCAATCAGGAGTTCAGTTCTTAGCTGTACATTGCTCAGTAGATGCGTGTCAGTAATAAATGCACTTTCAGTGCTAAATGTTGTAGTTCGTTACCGACACTGCTTTCGGATGTGGATTTGAATGTGGTTTCGAATGGTGCTGTTTGGAAGAGAATGGTTCAAATGGCTCTAAGCCCTATGAGACTTAACATCTGAGGTCATCAGTCCCCTAGAACTTATAACTACTTAAACCTAACTAACCTAAGGACATCACACACATCCTTGCCCGAGGCAGGATTCGAACCTGCGACCGTAGCAGTCGCGCCGTTCCGGACTGAAGCGCCTAGAGCCGCTCGGTTACCGCGGCCGACTTTGGTGGAGACGCCGGGTACATGAACACATCTGCATCAGCATGGCTCCAGTAAGCCAACTTAAAAGGCAACGTCTACACAGACAAGAATCGGAATAAAAACAGTATTTCTTTCCTAAGATCCATATATTCAGGAGACGGGTATATTCTAAAACAGCAGTAAGTCACCTTCACATCAGATATCATTCAGTTTCTCCTGGAGACACTGCACAAGGCCCGACGAAATGACTGAAGCAATTAGACCGAGTCACCAAATACAACAACTAAAATGACGTGATATGTTCGGCAAATGTGCACTTTAATTTCGACGACACAGCCCAGCAGCGGTCCGAGGATAAGGAAGAGAGGCTCAATAGGTGTGACAAATTCGAAGCCAAACTGGAAAAATGAATTGGTTATACCAATTAGCCAACGATTATGTAGAGTGTCGCAAGTTGCATGACGGATAAGTTGAGAAGATGCTACAAGATCAACTGTAAGAGAGTCCTTGACCCTCTCCATTGGTCCCTCTAAAGGAGGAGGAAGGCACACGGCGTCTCTGCATCGACTACCTACGGCTGAACAAACTCACAAAGAAAGATGTCTATCCATTACTGCACATTGATAACCCTGTGATACTTGAAAGGAGCAAAGTATTTGTCAGCTATGGACATGCAGAAAGGCAATTAGCGTATCAAGATTGACAAGGCTGACTGTAAAGAAGACTGCGCTCGTAATTCCTGATGGGCTGTATGAGTTTAAAGTTTTGTTGGTTGGGCTGTATAATGCTCCAGCCATCTTTGAGCATATGATGGACAATCTACTCCGATACGTTAATTGCATGGTGTGTCTTTGCTAACTGGATGGCAGCTGAAGACATGGAAGCCACCTGATAACGATAATGAAACGTGTTAAAACCTCAGGCCATTTGTCACTCAAGAAATAAAAATCTTGGGTACCCAGTGAATGGCGATGGAGTACGCTCTGAAGGAAAGAAAGTAAAAGTAGTCATATATTTTGCGACTCCTCTGCACATTCGTTGTGTGGAACGTTTCTTTGGAATGTTTCCATACTATCTGTGATTCATGTAGGACGTCTGTATTACAAAACGTCTCTTGCAAAAAATTCTGCATGGAGTTGTAAATCAGTGGCAAGATTCGGCACTGCGGAAACCATAGAATTTTTGAAGGAGGAGAAACCAACCAAAGAAGAAATCCAGTTAATAAATGGAGCATTGTTTAAGAGGAATTATGATCCAGTTGGATAGAAATTGTTGCTCGTCATCCCAGCACATCTATGGCCAGCTACCACGAAGTATTTCCACGATGCTTTAGTATGTGGTCATCTGGGATTCGTGAAGGCTCCAGACTATATCAGGCGCATACATAACTGGCCAAGTCTTTTAATGAGCCAAAGTCGGTTGTGTTGGGCGTTATGGGTCAGACTATCGCCTCAATTTGTTGCAAATGATAGATGATAAATGATTATTGTGATGTGTTTTATCGTTCTATAGTCTGTTGCGTATAAAAAATAAGAGCTGACTATTGTGATTTGTAATATGGTTCTATAGTTTGTTGCGTTTAAAAAATAGTTTGTAGAGAGCTGATGAATGAAGGAAGCTGCCATTGTTCAGTGACAAGTGTTTCCTGCGTGGTGGCAACACGAGCAGTATGTACAGGGGATAGCCAAAATAATGTGAACAATAGTAGTAATGGGAGGGTTGTGTTTGACAATAAAAAACGCAAGTATGGCACGTGTCGCGCTGGACTGTACGTGTTCATTATGGACTAGGCATTAGTGCAGGTTGTTTGCGAGTAGTGCACACTTCGTACTTGCATTCAGAGGACGAGGTCGACGTGCAATGAAAGATCTAAAAGAGTTCCAAAGAGGGCAGATTGTGGAGGCTCGATTAGCTGGAGCATCAGTAAGGAAGACAGCCAACTTATTTAATTTCTTGATGCAATAATTTACCAACAGCCGTATGTATTGTAGAAATTTATTTTATGAACTTCTTATATGCTACCAGTTTCGGCATTACATTGATGCCATCTTCAGGCCCCACACGTCATAGTCGTAAAATCGCTATACACGGAAGGAGCCATATAACTGGATCCGTGAATCAAATCGCTATGCAAAAGCTCTTGGTGGCCAGGTGAGTCTGTGTCGCTTCAAGAAATACATGCCAGCCGTTGTCCCACAGTCCATAATGGATCAACAAAGAACTTATTCGCAGGAGAGCTTCTGTAAAGTTTGGAAGGTAGAAGACGAGATACTGGCAGAAGTAAAGCTGTTAGGACGGGGCGTGAGTCGTGCTTGGGTAGCGCAGTTGGTAGAGCACTTGCCCGCAAAAGGCAAAGGTCTCGAGTTCGAGTCTCGGTCCGGCACACAGTTTTAATCTGCCAGGAAGTTTCAACTTACTGAATGTTTCAAGAGCAACTGTTTCAACAGCGATGACAGCCTACACAAAACATGGGAAGACATCATTGTGTTAACGTAATAGTGGTTGCAAATCAAAATTCAATGGCAGAGACCGTTATAAGCTAATACGAATTGTGTCAAAACAACACAAAACTACGGCGACTGTCTGGCAAGAACTCCATAAAGCGAATAGTCATGGACGAGCTGCTATACCGAAACCATTAATGACGACAACCAACGCAAAGAAGCGTAAAACATAGTGTCAGGAGCATAAATCCTGGACGACTGATCAGTGGAAACACGTCATGCGGTCCGACGAATCAACGTTTACGTTATTTCCAACATCGGGCCGGGTCTACGTCTGGAGAACGCCAAAAGAAGCCTACAATCCTGAATACTTGACTCCAACGGTTAAGCATGGAGGTGGAAGTGTGATGCTGTGGGCAGCCATGTCATGGTATTCTGATGGCCGCATCATTCTCTGAAAGGCCGTGTTACAGCCAATGAATATGTGAACATTTTAGGTGATCAGGTACAACCCATGATTCAAATGTTGCTCCCCAACAATGATGCTATGTTTCAGGAAGATAATGCACCCATTCACACAGCGAGGACAGTACAATCGTGGTATGAGGAGCATGCAACCGAACTGCGGCATCTTCCCTGACCAATACAGTACCCGGACTTGAACATTTTCGAACCCTTGTGGGCAATATTGGAGAGTAGACTCCGGAGCAGATATCCGCCTCCCTCGTCACTACAGGAGTTAGAAGAGGTTCTGATCGAAGAGTGGCATTACATTCCACCGGAGACCATACAATCATTATATGCCAGTATTCCAAGAAGAATCGTAGCTGTGTTACAGGCTAATGGTAATCCAATCCCTAATTGATAAACCATTCCCAAGTCAGTACAGGTGTTCACATTATTTTGCCTATCCCCTGTACTTTACGTCGCACCGTTGCTGATCGCTACAACCGAAAACAATGGTAGAAAACCACAATGGGCTAATTGATGCAGGAAATAGTGGCATTGTTCAGTTACTCATTTTTAATTGTTCAAATGGCTCCAAGCACTATGGGACTTAACATCTGAGGTCATCAGTCCCCTAGACTTAGAACTACTTAAGCCTAACTAACCTAAGGACATCACACACATCCATACCCGAGGCAGGATTCGAACCTGCGACCGTAGCAGCAGCGCGGTTCCGGACTGAAGCGCCTAGAGCCTCTCGGCCATCATTTTTAATAGTTCCACTTAGGTTAAACATGGTGGGTATTAAGGAGTAGTACCCTTTGTCAGAGTAGCGTTCTTGATGTCGTACAACTGGTTATCTTTCCAAGAGACTGGTTGCTCCATGGATAGTCGGTTTTGACAATGCGTGGTGTGGTACGTCAGCTGCTTAGTTTGACTTTAGGCCAGTTTCGTAGTGATGCATATAGTCAGCGCAGATTTTCTTCGATAAAGTTAGTTTGGGTTCCTACCTAAAGTTTGATTCAGTTGATATTCCACTTGTTGGAATTCGGTGCGGAGTTGTGAGATGTTGTTCAGGGCGATATCGTGTTTGGGGCATAAACAGTTAGTCTGCGGTCTTGTGTGATTTAGGTTCTCTCCTTCTGTATATTAATAGGTCCATAGACTGATCCTGGCATTTGGCTGGAGACCTATATGGTATCGGCTTTAGTGCCCGGTTCCGTATTGGAGGAATAATAGTATTGCACAGAAGCTTCTTGAGTGGAAGAGCGGTTTCTGTTTGTATGAGAAATGGGCAGTGTTATAGTAAAAAGAGCACTGAGTATGCTAAGTCGACTCAAGTTGCAGTATTACTGTCTTGTAGTCTCCATTCAGACTTGGTTCCGGAAAGTAACAGTGTTGGTACAGATTTGTTTGCCCCAAAACAGAACGAGATCGAGGCCCGAATTGGCAGTAGAGAATTTTATGACATGAATCATTAATTTTGAAACACGAACAACGTCATCATTCTCTTCACAGAATCCTGTGTCGATTGACCAAACTTCTGTACCAGTAGAGGAATTGAGTTGTAACCAGTGACCAACGCCTAAAGAGGATGGGCTTTGCTTTCTTGTGTTAAATATAGGGTCAAAGTGGCGGGGGCAGTAGCTTATTTTGTTTGTTAGGCGAGATTGTTAACAGGACTTCGGATACACCTCCAGCACAGCATGGTGTGTAATTGAAAATTAAGTAATAAAAACTCGCTTTTATCAGCATTCAGTCAACATTGACGTTAAGATGAGAAGATCGTAGTAAGGACAGAAGAAAAAAGAAGAAAGGTTTATTTTATTTCAAAGTACTGAGCTGAATATTAAGTTAAGCACCTAGTATGCAGAATATAAGCAAATTTGTTAAGTAAGTATTAACCCAAGAATATTTCAAAGATAGTAATTTACCTGGAGAGACTAGTAAAGTTGATTATACGCTATTAATATTTAAAAGCAATAACAAAGAAAGAAAGCTGTTAGACTGTGATTTATCTATTAAACTGGCGACAAGCTAACTAGAAACAATACAAGATATTGAAAGGAGAAAAGAATTAATAAATAAAGGAAAAATACACTTTTGCAGTTAACCCGCAAAGCGAACGACGTGGCTGTGGATTATATCACTGACCCTGTTATAGGTGTATCTTTGCCTGGTGGACAGAAGTTTAAAACAAAAGAAAATTAGTGAAATCGCTTCAGTGTTTCGCCTATTGGATAAAACGTGTAAGGTGGTATCTTTAAGGTCAAAATCCACAATATATTTAGCGTTTACTAAGAATTGTTCAAGTATACGATAGGTGAAGGGAATTTTATGGCTTTTGCAAGCTATGCTGAGTGACTTGATCGGTGATTAATACTCAAGGCGATGTAAAAGTTTACATTCCTGGTGTTCATGCTCAACTCTATCTGGATACTAAGCTGACATTAATACTCAAATTTTTAATATTCACAGACCGCTTATCGCACAGCTATATGCGATCACTTACAGATTACCTGTAGAGCTATAATACTGTACATTAAGCTTACGTGAAACGTACGTAGACTGACGGTTCTGTTAACGTCATACTGCGTTGGTCAAGATTAGTAATATATGAAGAAAAATATTATGCTATAGGAACTTGGAATATATAGATTGCCGAATCGTAATTGTCTTGGTTCTACGGTAGTTCATAAGTCATTTTGTGGTTAACCACGACTACGTTGAAATTGATTAGAAGCACTGGAATTCGCATGTATATAGGAACATTAGTATTCTTACATATCGTATCCAATATGAGGAGGCAATATTGGCATATTCCTAAACCCAAGCCGTTTCTAAGTGACGAGGTTGCCATTAAATTAGTCTTTGTATTAACTATAAAAGGTTTGCATACAACTGTTGACACCGCGTTTTATCGGAAAGGTAGTATATAGGAAGGATGTAGTAAGTTGATAAAATAGTCTTCAGAAGTATCAGTAATCTTGAAACAAAACCAAAAGAATCAAGACTATTTATATAAGTAAGATATATTTATGCATAAGACTGCTGATACAAGAGATCGAACTGAACTAAAATAATTTCTTCATTGGGAGGAGAGTCAGATTATTATCGTAGTGTAGGGATGGTACCTTCTAGTACCATGAGAGTCTCTACCGATCCGTTAGATACTATGTTAGTCACTATAAGGGATGACAACGATGGAAGCACGTGCTGCTTTTACCTCTGGGCCTTCAAGCACCAAACACTTGTCAGCAGTGCCATTCCGCAGAACGGGAATCGATCTCTTGGGGAGTTCCCTAAGTCGACAAAGGGCAATCGATGAATAACCGTCTGTACCTACTATCTCACCTGCTAAGCTGTCATCCAAGCTGTGCCGACTGTCGAAGTTCCAGATATTACAAAGGCCATTGTAGAAGACAACATATTCAAACAAGGAGCGCCCCGCATGATGATCCCTGATGGTGCAAAGTTTTTCCAGTTGGCAGTTGGATCATATATAATTTCACGTTGCGACGTCACCCACAGGATAACAACTGCCTACCACCCACAGACGAACAACCTTATAGAACGCTCTTATGGGGTGGAATAGTACAAGGGGGACATACAATGAGGTGACAAAAATCGTACGCTAGCGATATGTACACATATAGATGGCGGTAGCAAGTCGTACACAAGGTATAAAAGGGCAGTGCATTGGCAGAGATGTCATTTGTAATCTAGTGTTTCATGTGAAAAGGTTTTCGGCATGATTATGGCCACATTACGGGAATTGACAGACCTTGAACGCGGAATGGTAGTTGGAGCTAGACGCATGGGACATTCCATTTCGGAAATCGTTAGGAATTCGATATCCACAGTGTCAAGACTGTAGCGAGAATATCAAATATCAGGTATTATCTCTCACCACGGACAACGCAGTTACCAACGGCTTTCACTTAACGTCCGAGAGCAGCTGCGTTTTCGTAGATTTGTCAGTGCTAACAGAAAAGCAACACTACGTGAAATAAGCTCAGAAATCAACGTAGGACGTACGACGAACGAAATTGTTAGGACAGTGCGGTGAAATTTAGCGTTAATGGACTATGGCAGCAGATGTCCGAAGGAAGTGCCTTTGCTAACAGCACAATTTCGCCTGCAACGCCTCTCCTGGGCTCGTGACAATGTTGGTTGGACTCTAGGTGACTGGAAGACCGTGGTCTGGTCACGAATCCCGATTTCAGTTGGCAAGAGCTGATGGTAGGGTTCAAATGTAGTGCAGAGTGCACAAAGCCGTGGACCCAAGTTGCCAACAAGACACTGTTCAAGCTGGTGGTGGCTTCGTACTGGTGTGGACTATGTTTATATGGAGTGGACTGGGTCCTCTGATGGTAGGGTTCATGTGCAGTGCAGACTCCACAAAGCCATGGACCCAAGTTACGAACAAGACACTGTTCAAGCTGGTGGTGGGTTCGTAATGGCGTGGACTGTGTTTATATGGAATGGATTGGGTCCTCTTATCCAAATGAACCAACCGAGACCATGTTATGTCATTCATGCTCCAAACAATGATGGCATTTTTATGGGTGACAATGCGCCTTGTCATTGAGCTGCAATTCTTCGCTACTGGTCTGAAGAACATTCTGAACAATTCGAGCGAATGATTTGGCCACTCAGATCGTCCGACATGAGTCCCATCGAACGTTTATGGGACATAATTGAGAGGTCAGTTCGTGCACAAAATCCTGTACCGGCAACACTTTCGCAGTGATGGACGGCTACAGACGCAGCATGGCTCAGTATTTCTGCAGGGGACGTCCAACGACTGATTGAGCCCATGCCACGCCGAGTAGCTGCACTGCGCCAAGCAAAAGGAGGTCCGACACGATATTAGGAGGTAAACCATGACTTTTGTCGCCTCAGTGTATGCTCTCGATGCACGATGGTGTCAAACAGGGAGACTGGGATACAATAGTGCTTTTCGCGGCATTCGCATACAACACACCTAAGCAAGACACTACCGGCTTCACATCATTCTTTCTGCTCTGTAATCGCGAAGCCGAAACAAGAATGGATACACCGTTACCATTTCAACCGGGCGATGCTGAGAAGATCCACCGGAAACACTTCACCACTTGTATCGAAAAAGCAAGACATCTGGCTCGTACACGGACCCTAGACGCCCAGTAGAATGACCAAGTGGAATACAACCAGTCAGACTTGGTATGGATTATTATGCCTGTGCGGCAAGTGGGACTATTAGAAAAGTTACTAAAACGCTACTCTGGTCCGTACCGCATCCTCTGTCGCTCGTCGGACGACACATATGAAGTCGAAGATTATGGACTTCACCAAGGAGACAAAAGAGCAGACATGTCGACAACGTCCTCCTTATGAGGCCCTACTACAGTCCTGTGGCGTAGATCGACGGTGGGAGGTTCAAGGAAACTGAAGAACCACTCTATGTTCGCGAAATTTCGACGGCAGGGGCTACCTTCGACGCTCATTATAGTGAAGAAGATGTGACAAAACGACAAGAGTGCGAGAATCCGCCAGCGCTGCCATACAAAGGACCACTGACTGGGTCTGGAACCGGGTGTTGCAGTCGGCTCCAGTCTGAAACAGCGTGTCCCTGTCTCTATAGGATAGAGAGTTCTGGTGCTAGTGATGTGGCGCGGTGAATGGTTAGCGTCACTTGCTAGCATGCTGCAGGTCACCAGTTGAAACACGACCACCAGCAAATATTTTTTGTTCAACATTTATCGTTTCTGGTAGCTTCTCGAAATATCTTATGTTCGTAACGTTTGTATATTCCGGATTATTAGATATTTGTATAAATGACAGCACTGTGTGTTCGATGCTCGTATAAATAGCAGCGCTTTCCACACAGGAGATCAACCCTGTTCTGGCAGTTCAGTTGGTGTCAGTGACAAAGGTGCTCGCAGTGATAAGTGTCGTATCTCACTGGCGAATTTGGACTCGAATATGGTTTCGACTTCACAATATTAATTTGAATTAAGAGGAGTACTTTTCAAAAGTATTAAAAGAAACAACGGCACTTTAACAATTTACCGCATACTGTTAATACATCTTACCGTCAATAACGCGAGCTACTAAAACTAAACGAAACTTTTTTAATATCTTGCACAAATTATGCCTAACTCGTATTCTCGATAGGGTTACAATATTACGGTGGGCAATAGTAAGATTCCACGTGTTCCGCTGAGTATCAGAATAGCTTCAAGTGCGTAGAAGACTGACAAACAAAGAAACTTTTCTCTTTCAAAAACCTTCGCGGTTATGCAGACAGTTTACCAAAGTTCCAACGTAAACAGATGAATGGTAGATGAACGCGTAGAAGACGAACAAGCAAATAACTATTAATTTCTATATTTTAGATTGATTGTATTTCATTTAACTCGGGAGATAAGTTGAATCAAAGTAAAACACCTACCGACGTATCGACGTCAGTTTTTTCATTAGCATTTGCCTTACGTAAGACAAATTACTCTCCAAATATTATTTTTTAACCATCATATTTTTGTTAATGGTTTTCACGAATTACACTGTTATTAATAACATACGTTTCTGAGTGGGGTCCGCCTTTAGCAAATCACAATTTTGTTTTTTGTCTCAGACATGTTTCACTGCAGTTGCAGCATGATGATGCATGTGAAACACGTCTGGGACAAAAAGCAAAATTATGGTTCGATAAAGGCGGACCCCACTCAAAAACATATGTTATAGTTAAAGCAAACACAGACAAAAGAGCTTCAACATCAAGATGATTAAACTGTTATTGATAATGAACGTAACTACCCATTCGTAGTGAAAAATAGCTTTCAGTCTCCATGAAGTTTGGACAAAAGTATGAAATAATAATTCTCCTCCACGGCTCCATACTTTCTCCAAGCCAACAAGAAGTCTAGGAACTTCATCTGCCCCGGACAACAAGGAGTACACTCAAGAGGATCCCAACTAACCATGGGAGATATGGTGATCCGCTTCCCAAGACGACCTGTCGGACATATTGTTGAAGAGCACCCTCAAAATTTCGTACCCTGGAAACTCATCGGACTTCCTGGACACTGCAAGAGATTTGATAAATTATGTGTATGATATATCTACAAATTTGTAAATTATGTTCATATTTTATTCTTTTTTTCTAGAGTGACGTGTAACTGCCATACGCTTAATAATACTGGGATTCCCTGATTACAAACACTCATAATGCATAAAATGAGACACTGAGACAAATGCTTTTTATCTTCAATTGTACGTGACAAATTCAAGTTTTTGTGAATATACATGCTTACTGCTACTTCGCTTGTGTCGGGGACCAGCGTCGTAACAACACTGAGTTCGCAAACGTGTACGGGAACAATGCACCATCACGAGACACAAAGGTTAGGTGGCACAGACGCTTCCAGAGCTGTCGAGGAAGTCTGAATGATGAAGAACAAAGCGGCAGACTATCTCTCTATAAAAACAGGGATCACAAGAGAAGCTGAGAACCTAGTGATCGAATACCAGTGTGCCTCACCGCACCCAACAGCGCAGAAAGTGAAAAGCAGTCACGGATCAGCTGTCAGTCTCGCGGCTCCTCAAACTCATTCAAAGGGCCTGCCGAACCGAGCAGCAGCGGAAATTGCAGCTGTATCACGACACTTCACGATTTCCTTAGCCGCCTTATTACCATGGACGAGTGCTGCGTGATCACTACGACCCCTAGACAAAAGAACAAAGGGAATCTTTAAATCCGAACGTTTTAGGTTAGGCTTTACCATTACTGTTACTGGTATCGAATTAAGCAACAAGTTTACTGTTGACAGTCACTCTTTATTTACACCCACAAAGCGTTCAAATATTTGAACCACTACCATCAGACGGATTTATATGTGTTAACACGAAATGTGTGTGTTGTGTTACTCACGACTAAGAGGTAGCCTGCGCCACTGTCTAGTGGAGAAACAAAAACACTATTTCGGAACATGGTTTTGAAGAGGTCTTTGACCAAAAGTTAAACATAAATATGAATGTGAAAATAAAACTACTAAAATAGCCGCGGGGGGTAGCCCGCGGTCTGAGGCGTCTTGTCACGGTTCGTGCGGCTCCTCCCGTCCGAAGTTCGAGTCCTCCCTCGGACATGGGTGTGTGTAGATTAAGTAGTGTGTAGGCTTAGGGACCGACGACCTCAGCAGTTTAGTCCCATAAGACCTTACCACAAATTCCACAAAAAAAAAAAAAAAAATATATATATATATATATATATATATATATATATTACACTTCCAGTGGTCTCAGGCGCCTTTCTCTGTCGCAATACATTACATGTAAGTTGTAACACCTTTTAAAAAAGATGATGTCTGGAAACTACTAGGTGGAAACAACATATAGCAAATCAGAGTACTAAGAATATGTAGTGAAACAACTCCATTATTTCAGAGTAAGTCTTAAAACAGTGTGGAGATCTTTTGTTGAGTTGGTGAATAAATATGCTAGAGTAAATATTTAGAGTGGAACACAAATCCTGTATTTTCACGTTTACAAAGCCTAAATATTGTACTCGTTTATGTAATCAGGTAATATGATGAAAATGTTAAGTTCAATGATGATATTGACTACGGTTGCAAAATTAGACATAAACAATAATTATGGATAAGAAGCGATCTGAGTGGGATTCAGAGACAGAGAATGAAAGGAGTTCGAGAAGGAGATCAAAATGTACCAACGTTTCGGTCAGAATTGTCCACCTTCATCAGGAAGTGTAATGCTCAGCATTACACACGCCGAGGAAAGCGATTGTAATAGTTGGTATGTTTTACTGTTACATGTTATAATTAAATACATGATGAAGTCATACACTGATACCGAATTAAAGTTATGCAAATAGATATACTATCACTAATATAAACAGATATATGTAATATCAGGCTGATGTCGGGTACAAACTGTTTTGATTTTTGTGATTTAGGCGGGTCTAATGTTCATTTAGAAGATATCAAAGAAAACATGCAAAGTAACTGAATTAATTCGTGGTAAATGCGAAAGAAAGGAGGATGGAGGCAGAGAGAGGTAGAGAGAGAGAGAGAGAGAGAGAGAGAGAGAGAGAGAGGCAGAGGCCGAGATCATTTCCCCCGAAATCGGAGAGTATCCAACCATTATTGAGAAAGGTGATGAGTGTTTTTCGGGACTGACATGGAGTAGTGGTAGTAGATAGTGCCCATAAGTCGTCACAGTAGCATACAACGGAAATCTCCCTACGAACTTACGGTAGGCTATCCAGACGAAGCGTCGCGGATAGCTGTCCAAAGAACTATATTTCCTCTACTATAACGCTCCAGCTTATTCTGGAAATGGATGAGTCACACCGCCCCTGCACCCCTTTGCCCCCCCTTTTCTCTGTACCCTCCGACATGATGCTCGCTGAATTCTCCCGCTTTCCTCAGATGAACAAATCATTTGTGTGGCATTTCCTGAATGCCAACGAGGTGGTACGTTTCCTGTACAGCCAAAATGCAGACTCCTACAACCGAGGACTCAACCAAGTCATCTGTTTGTGAGAAAAATGTGTCGCACTGAGGATCAACATGTAAAGAAGGACTAACATTATCACCAGATTTCGAGGTGGCAATTAAAACTTTATTTTTACATCGTCTACATAAAACAATGCCTCGTGCCACAACACTGGCGCGGACAGCTTAGTGCGCATATTACCTCCGTGGCTCACGTCTTAAATCCATTCTCTTATTAAGAAGTATATGCGACTGGCCTGATAAATAATTGAATGAATATTTTTAGTGATATTAATGACACAAAAGGTAAACTTTTTGGAATTTTACAGTCATATTAAAAAAAATACGGAGACAGATCACGTTGAACGACTAGTGAAAGGACGTTCATATTCATAGGAAATGTACATTAGTATGTTCTGCAGAAACGATCAGCATTTGGACCATTTCGGCCCGCGGGTTACAGGTCAACATCGATGTCACTGCGCAACACCACCTGCCGAAAAAATGTGCCTGCAGCTCTGGTTGTCGCTGTAAACCGAGGTTAATGGATCAGTGTGATTTGAGCAGAAGTGCAGGATGCCTCGCAAATGTAAAATCAGTGAGTTTGAAAGAGGGTGCACTATTGGCATGAGAGAATGTGATGCATCCATCCGGGAAATTGCTGGTCGTATGGGACGAAGTGTTTCGGCAGTGCAACGGGTGTGTGTAGAATGATGCACGGAAGGCTTTAGAATACGACGATGGGGTAAGGTCGCATCACCCTCACCAGCCGCCGAGAAGATCGATACATCATTCGAATGGCATTGCAGGACAGATCTGCGTCCTCCTCGGCTCCGGCGCAACAATGGAAGAGTACCCTGTCAGGGGTGACAGTCCGTCGCCGTTTACTACAGCATGGGATACGTGCGCATCCTTTACTTCTCCGTCAACCTTTCACGAATGCGCGGAAATACGCTAGAAGACAATTGTGTAAAGAACGACGTCACTGGGGACAGGAATGGCATCAGACAATGTTTTCGGACGAATCTGTATTCTGCGTGTTCAAAAATGATGGCCGAATTTTGGTTCACTGTCGACAGGAGTAGCGGCATCACAGTGAATGCATTCGCACAAAACATACAGCTCCAATTCAAGGCCTTATGGAGCAGGGTGCTATTGGGTATTACCACAAGTCACAGTTGGTGCGTGTCAGGGCACTCTTGTCAGTGTGACCTACGAGAATGACATGCTGCGACCCGTCGCCGTACCCTTTCTGCAGAACACTCCAGTGCCATTTTTCAGCAAGGCAATGCGCGATCACGTGTTTCTGCCCTAACACGTTCCTCGTTGGTGTCACAGGATTTCAGCCTTTTGCCCTGGCTAGCCAGGTTACCACATGTGTCGCTAATCTAATATGTGTGGGATGTGGTGAAATGACGAGTGCAGCGCTGTGACGCAATGCCAACCACCACAGATGGACTCTGGAACCAGGTGAATGCAGCAAGGATGGCTATGCTACAGGACGTCATTCGCACCATATGCACCGTCCATGCCCTCACGCATGGAGCAAGCTATCAGGGCCCATGGCGGAAACTGTGCCTACTAGGCAACAGCACACACGGTGAACCGTGGCGACTGAAATGCTAATCATTTCTGCAGAACATACTAATGGTACTAATGTACATGTCCTGTAAATATGAATGTGCTATCTCTAACTCGTTCAAGGTGTTCTGTTTTTCCTGAACATGAGTGTTCATAGGTCGGTGCATGGCCTGTTTCAATTCAAAAGCACCAAGAGTTCTGCTTGTTGTAACCATTGCTTGGTGTCTGTGTCTTTTTACACTCCAAGGCTCTTTTAACTACAAAGAACCAGTTTTAATATGGACGTACACTTCTCATCCAGATATGCCTTTTATGTACTTTTTACTGTAATTGGGCCAAATATTTACGGTTACATGACAACTCGTAGTGCAATGGTTTGAAATTTTTGTAGTGGGGTCAGAAAATACCCCAGTATACAATATGTGACATTCAATGTTTACCTTTACTACGAAAATAAAAACTTGGCAACAACGTACCTTCCCAGTCCACATTTATACACTCCTGGAAATGGAAAAAAGAACACATTGACACCGGTGTGTCAGACCCACCATACTTGCTCCGGACACTGCGAGAGGGCTGTACAAGCAATGATCACACGCACGGCACAGCGGACACACCAGGAACCGCGGTGTTGGCCGTCGAATGGCGCTAGCTGCGCAGCATTTGTGCACCGCCGCCGTCAGTGTCAGCCAGTGTGCCGTGGCATACGGAGCTCCATCGCAGTCTTTAACACTGGTAGCATGCCGCGACAGTGTGGATGTGAACCGTATGTGCAGTTGACGGACTTTGAGCGAGGGCGTATAGTGGGCATGCGGGAGGCCGGGTGGACGTACCGCCGAAATGCTCAACACGTGGAGCGTGAGGTCTCCACAGTACATCGATGTTGTCGCCAGTGGTCGGCGGAAGGTGCACGTGCCCGTCGACCTGGGACCGGACCGCAGCGACGCACGGATGCACGCCAAGACCGTAGGATCCTACGCAGTGCCGTAGGGGACCGCACCGACACTTCCCAGCAAATTAGGGACACTGTTGCTCCTGGGGTATCGGCGAGGACCATTCGCAACCGTCTCCATGAAGCTGGGCTACGGTCCCGCACACCGTTAGGCCGTCTTCCGCTCACGCCCCAACATCGTGCAGCCCGCCTCCAGTGGTGTCGCGACAGGCGTGAATGGAGGGACGAATGGAGACGTGTCGTCTTCAGCGATGAGAGTCGCTTCTGCCTTGGTGCCAATGATGGTCGTATGCTTGTTTGGCGCCGTGCAGGTGAGCGCCACAATCAGGACTGCATACGACCGAGGCACACAGGGCCAACACCCGGCATCATGGTGTGGGGAGCGATCTCCTACACTGGCCGTACACCACTGGTGATCGTCGAGGGGACACTGAATAGTGCACGGTACATCCAAACCGTCATCGAACCCATCGTTCTACCATTCCTAGACCGGCAAGGGAACTTGCTGTTCCAACAGAACAATGCACGTCCGCATGTATCCCGTGCCACCCAACGTGCTGTAGAAGGTGTAAGTCAACTACCCCGGCCAGCAAGATCTCCGGATCTGTCCCCCATTGAGCATATTTGGGACTGGATGAAGCGTCGTCTCACGCGGTCTGCACGTCCAGCACGAGCGCTGGTCCAACTGAGGCGCCAGGTGGAAATGGCATGGCAAGCCGTTCCACAGGACTACATCCAGCATCTCTACGATAGTCTCCATGGGAGAATAGCAGCCTGCATTCCTGCGAAAGGTGGATATACACTGTACTAGTGCCGACATTGTGCATGCTCTGTTGCCTGTGTCTATGTGCCTGTGGTTCTGTCAGTGTGATCGTGTGATGTATCTGACCCCAGGAATGTGTCAATAAAGTTTCCCCTCCCTGGGACAATGAATTCACGGTGTTCTTATTTCAATTTCCAGGAGTGTATGTCCATTGTCGTACCCAGTTCGTATAAAATACATACACGTGGATTATTGGAACAAATTTACGCTTAGGAATTTTGTTCTTTTTTTTAAAAAAAGTAATACGTGCCATTATAGTTTATTCGTAATGAATGATGATATATAGTGTAAGAGGCTGCGGGTCTCGAGTAGGCCTTAGTAGATGTACGTAGGAGTGATAGTGATAATGAATCAATATTAGGAAATGCGGATGAGAATGATGCCGAAGTAGATGTGATAGAGGCAGATGTACAGGTGGGAGATGAGGTGGATGTGAATGAATGGCAAGAAGATGATGATGGTATTCGGAAACTAATGCGACTAGATTTGTATCTAAAAGTGGACAGATAATATACGACACAGTACCACCAGATGTGTGCATTAGACTTCCAGGAATAAAATATGTAAAACTGCACATATTCTACGTCACCTTAGGTCCCAATTACACGCAATGGGAGACTGTCTCAGACTTTTTGTCCCCAATCGCATGCAGAGTGTAACAGTAATGCACACCAAAAGTCGTGCAGGAGACAGAAAAAATCATACACCAATATACTGAACACTGGATTGAACTTGACTTTACAGAACTGCCGCCATTCTTTGATATGCTAATTATAGCCGGTTTACACAAGCCACATGCGAAACCTTTGAGTGAATTTTGGTCAGATGAGTGTGGTTTCTCTATTTTTCGAATCACAACGATCTTTTCAAAATTTCATGGTATTCAGATATGCCTCCTATTCGATGACAAACTTAGAAGAGAAGAAAGAAAAGCCGTTTTTGAATCAAAAGCTGAATCTACACGTGCTGTGTCTGAAATTTTCGTTGACATGCGCATTTCGTCTTATTTCGCTGGGCCTTGTATTATAGTTGATGAGCATTAGTGCAGTTACAGCGTACAGTGTGCATTCAGGGTGGACATTCATTTACAACGTGGAAAGTACGGTATAAAAATATGGACTGCTGTAGAATCTGAGATCAATTATTTCATAAATGCACAGCTGTATACAGGGAAATCTGCTGAAGGATGGGAAGTATATCAAGGCAAACGAGTGGTACATGATTTAGTTGAAAATCTGAGGCGAAGTCGATAGGAAAATTATCACCGATTATTTTTGCAAGTTTGCGATTTAATTATAGAACAAACCAAAGGAGTTGTAATTTCAACGATGTGCATGGGTCTAAAAATAAATCGCTATTATTTTTGTGGAAATATTTTACACTTCGTCGCCATATAGCTGCTAGAATTACTCAGGGGTCCAAAAAGACTCAATGTATATATAATGTGTTTTTCTAGATCTGATACCGTGCGAGGGTTAAAAAGTGCTCGTTTGAGAATTTGCCAACAATATCTGACGGTCTCTTTCCACAAAATGTTAGGTATATGGTTGGGGGGGGGGGGGGTTAGATGCGTATACCACACGAATACACTACTGGCCATTAAAATTGCTACACCACGAAAATGACGTGCTACAAACGTGACATTTAACCGACAGGAAGAAGATGCTGTGATATGCAAATGATTAGCTTTCCAGAGCATTCACACAAGTTTGGCGCCGGTGGCGACACCAATAACGTGCTGATATGAGGAAAGTTTCCAACCGATTTCTCATACACAAACAGCAGTTGACCGGCGTTGCCTAGTGAATCGTTGTTGTGATGCCTCGTGTAAGGAGGAGAAATGCGTATCATCACGTTTCCGACTTTGATAAAGATCGGATTGTAGCCTATCGCGATTGCGGTTTATAGTATCGCGACACTGGTGTTCGTGTTGGTCGAGATCCAATCTCTGTTAGCAGAATATGGAATCTGTGGGTTCAGGAGGGTAATACGGAACGCCGTGCAGGATCCCAACTGCCTCGAATCATTAGCAGTCGAGATGGAATGCATCTTATCCGCATGGCTGTAACGGATCGTGCAGCCACGTCTCGATCCCTGAGTCAACAGATGGGGACGTTTGCAAGACAACAACCATCGGCACGAACAGTTCGACGACGTTTGCAGCAGCATGGACTATCAGCTCGGAGACCATGGCTGCGGTTACCCTTGACGCTGCATCACAGACAGGAGCACCTGCGATGGTGTACTCAATGACGAATCTGGGTGCACGAATGGCAAAACGTCATTTTTTCGGATGAATCCAGGTTCTGTTTACACCATCATGCTGGTCGCATCCGTGTTTGGCGACATCGCGGTGAACGCACATTGGAAGCGTGTATTCGTCATCGCCATACTGGCGTATCAGCCAGCGTGATGGTTCGGTGTGCCATTGGTTACACGTCTCGGTCACCTCTTGTTCGCATTGACGGCACTTTGAACAGTGGACGTTACATTTCAGATGTATTACGACCCGTGGCTCTACGCTTCATTCGATCCCTGCGAAACCCTACATTTCAGCAGGATAATGCACGACCGCATTTTGCAGGTCCTGTACGGGCCTTTCTGGATACAGAAAATGTTTGACTGCTGCCCTGGTCAGCACAATATCCAGATCTCTCACAACTGAAAACGTCTGGTCAATGGTGGACGAGCAACTGGTTCGTCACAATACCCCAGTCACTACTGTTGATGAACTGTGGTATCGTGTTGAAGCTGGATGGGCAGCCTGTACCTGTACACGCCATCCAAGCTCTGTTTGACTCAATGCCGAGGCGTATCAAGGCCGTTATTACGGGCGGAGGTGGTTGTTCTGGGCACTGATTTCTCAGGACCTATGCACCGAGATTGCATGAAAATGTAATCACATGTCAGTTCTAATATAATATGTCTGTCCAATGGTGTAGCAATTTTAATGGCCAGTAGTGTACTTTTCTGCCGCAATATCAAAACTATCGCAATGGTGAAACAGCACGGTGGGCGATTTTATTTGACGAACAAGAATGCTCCCTTGAAAGTAGAAGCCGTCCGGCTGGACACGGAGGCCGGGGATCGAGTCCCGCCGCCGGCAAGGCCGCCCGCCCTTCTCGCACGCTGTACCGTTAAAGCACGCGGCTCCGCTCCGGTCTACTTCTGTGCGAGAGGCCGGCGAAAGGTCGCTCTGCGCGACCGGACGCCCGAGAAGGGAGCACAGAAGATCTTCCTAATGTATCTTGATATTTCCTCCCACGTAGGCCCTTACCGGGCTTAGACTACAGCGTGAGAACGGCACGAAATTAAGTTCTGTAGGGTCTTCTTCGTTTCTGAGAACACGGAAGTCTCCACTTGCAATGATTTATTTCCAAAAAAATTCTAATGGATTGCAGCCCGGCTTGCGCTGTAAAGGTAGTTTCCGGATTATGCCAGAGAAGTGTGATAAGACTCTTGCCGTTTCCAATATATTTAAATGATCTCGTAGAAAGCATCGGAAGCTCTTTAAGACTGTTTGCAGGTGGTAGGGATGTCCGCAAGAAAGTAGCGACGGCTGAACACAGTATCGATTTGCAGAATGACCTACAGAGGATTAGTAAATGGTACCGGCTCTGACAGTTGACCCTGAACGTAAATAAATGTAGCGAATTGCGCGTAAGTAGCAAAAGAATATCCATTATTATACAACTACACTATTGATGACGAAATGCTACAGACACTATCTACCGAAAATACCGTATCTAGGAATAGCTATCCAGAGTGAACTTAAGTGGAGTACAACATAAAACAAACAGTAGGAAATGCAGATGCCATATTGAGATTCATAGAAAGAATCTTAAGGAAATGTAACTCATCCACGAAGGATGGTTCAAATGGCTCTAAGCACTATGGGACTTAACATCTGAGGTCATCAGTCCCCTAGACTTAAAAGTACTTAAGCCTAACGAACCTAAGGACATCACGCACATCCATGCCCGAGAAAGGATGCGAACCTGCGACCGTAGCAGCGGACTGAAGCGCCTAGAACCGCTCGGCCACAACGGCCGGCTCAGCGAAGGAAGTGGCTCACAATGCACTCGTTCGGTTGATTCATGAATGCTGTTCACCAATCCAGGACACTTACCAGGTGGGACTGATAGTAGAGGTAGAGAAGATCCAAAAAAGAACGGCGCCTTTTTCAGGGATCCGTTGGTCGGCGCGAGAGTGTTGCAGAGATGCTCAGTGGCAGACGCTACAAGAGAGGCGTTGCGCATCACTATGAGGTTTGCTGTAGAAATTTCGAGAGTCGAACAACGTATTACTCCCTCTCATATAATTTCGCGAAACGCCACGACGAGAAAATTCGAGGAATTAGAGCTCATACGGAGGCTTACTGACGACCACTCTGCCCACTCGCCATTCGTGAGTGCAACAGGGAAGATGTGATCAGAAGTACACTGCGCCACACGCAGTCTGGTGGCTTGTGGAGTGTTGATGAAAATGTGGATGTAAATGTAAAATTTACCAACGTTTCAGTTACTTCGTCAGAATGCGTAATGTTTAGTGTTATACACGTTTTTGTCATGGTATGTTTTGTCCAACATGCTCCTCATCTCCGAGTTAGAGCATTCGCACCTATTGTCAGTTTCTTCGTACATCCATATTTAAACTGGATGATGGTGGGACATCAGCTGGCATAATTTTATTAAAAATGGTACTCCTCCAGCTGTACTTACGATTTCATATTTATTTAGCTACGTTCGACGTTGCGTTAAAGCCATCTTCAGGCCCGTACACTTTGATGATATCAATTGAGTGTGGCTGAGTACTAGAAGTTTCCGGTGAGACCAATACGTGCTCCACATGGAAGGCGGGAGTAACTAGTTGACGCAACGTAGAAACTAGTAGCCAAATGTATATGAAATCTTAAGTACAACTGGAGGAGTTTCATTTTTAATAAAAATATTGTCAGTTTGGTTGAATAACAGCTCAAGATGCAGAGATACGTATTTATTTTCACGACCAGTGTGTGTCCTGCTACTCATGCCTCTTGCTGTGTTGCATTCTCGATAATGGCCGAGAGTTCGAAACTGGACCCTAGGCCATTATCAAGTGGGCAACAGAACAAGAAAAAAAAATATGCAGCACACAGTAGGTGAGGTAGAAAAGAAATGAAACTTGATGTATTGAGAGGGTATGTGATGTGATTACGTCCACTTCCCAGTACGACGTTGCATCTACTCTCGCTAAGAAGCGTGCACAGATTCGGTTGAAATGTGAGATTAAGCCGTTGTACAGGGTGAGGCAAATAGGACAGACATTTCTAGAACAGCTAGTATTCAGGCTCAGGCACTCGGAGTGGGGGTAGTGATGTGGTAAAGTAAGTAGCTCCTGCCATTTTGTTTAGTCAAGGTAATGGAGCAGTGGACTGTGCAACATCTTGTGTTTAGCTACAATAGTTTTGTGTGCAATAGTGAGTCTATCGTTGCAGTGCAGCGTGAGTTTCGTCGCCATTTCAATCCCGCTAGACATAATAGTGTTCCCACTCGGAACACCATTTTACGTTGGATGGAATCATTTCGAACACGAGGAACAGTTATGAACAAGAAACCACCAGGAGCTCCTCGCTCAGTTCAGACACAAGAAAATGTGGAAAGAATTCGGCAAACCATCCTCCGTAGTCCTGGTCGATCTGCTAGAAGACACTCGGCTGAGCTGTGCCTCAGTAATCGCTCGGTAAGGCGTATTTTGCATACTAACCTAAAATTTCATTCCTATAAAATGGCCGTTGTGCAAAAATTAAACCCAACAGATTATGAGCACCTGCTAAATTTTGGCCAAGAAATGGAGGCCATATTTGAGCAAAATGACAACATCATTTTGCTTATGAGTGATGACTCTCATTTCCATTTGAGTGTAATGGTAAATCAGCAGAACTGTCGTTATTGGGCCAGTGAAAACCCAAAACTACTGCATGAGAAACCATTACATATTCCCAAGTTGACTGTTTGGTGTGCTGTGACAGGTACAGATACTATTGGTCCATACTTTTTCCAAGACGAGAACGGGAACAATGTAACCGTAACCTCTGAACGATATTGAGAGATGATCACTGAAGTCTTTCTGCCTGAATTAAGAAGGAAACGTTTTCCTGTCCGGCGAGTGTGGTTTCAGCAGGATGGAGCCACAGCTGACACGGCAAGATTGACTATGGAAGCAATTAAGACTGTTTTTCGTGGTAGAGTTATTTCCCGGTTCAGGGATATTAATTGGACTCCTCGTTCCCCTGACCTATCCATGTGTGACTACTTTTTGTGCGGTTACATCAAATCACGTGTGTACTTGCATAAACGATGTACATTTAAAGACTTGAAGGAAGCTGTTTGCGTGAAAATCGTCCAAATAGACAGAGGCATGTTGCAGAGAGTTGAAGCCTACTTCCGAGAGCGTCTTGAGAAGCGCATCGCTGAAAACGGCCGTCACCTGGGAGAAGTTGGTTTCAAGCATTAATTTTGTTAAATGCCAACATTACTTAAGTGTTATTCTGTAATAAAAATTTTTTTGAAGCACTCCTAACGATGTATTGTTCATTTGGAAATCGTTCATCCTTTATGCCTCACCCTGTATCATCTCCTGAGGCGATGTGGCTACAACTGTCTGTGAGTGGTCCTTAATATCCTGGACACTGACAATGGGACAGAAGTGACGTCCCAGCTGGCTCCACACACATTCTGTTGGGGACAGATGAGGTTATAGTGCTTGGTACGGGAGCACTTCAACATCACACAAAGGGTTTATAGGGATACGTGCCATGTGTGGACGAGTCATTATCCTGTTCAAAAGCCGGCCGGTGTGGCCGTGCGGTTCTAGGCGCTTCAGTCTGGAACCGCGTGAACGCTACGGTCGCAGGTTCGAATCCTGCCTCGGGCATGGATGTGTGTGATATCCTTAGGTTAGTTAGGTTTAAGTACTTCTAGGTTCTAGGGGACTGATGACCACAGCTTTTAAGTCCCATAATGCTCAGAGCCATTTGTACCATTTTGAACCTGTTCAAAAATGGCACCACGATACTGTCGCCTAAGAGGACCAAAGGTGCTTATATATAGCTCCGTGCAGTCTAAGTTCCCTCAGTCACTACCTGTAGTTACCTGAAGATATTCCCAACGGCTTCCCAGACCATGACGTGAGGAGCAATTCGGCTGTGTCTCTCAGAAACATTGGAAGAAAGGGTTCTCTCTCCAGATCGCCGCCATCCTCGCCCACGATGGTCATCCTGGTCAGTACAGAAGGGCAGTTTATCGCTGAACACAGTGCAACGCCATTCATCACAAGTCCATGTTCCCCGGTCTCAGCGCCACTCCAAAGGCAGCCCTTCACACTCCACTGTTAACGGCGGTCTCCGCATGTGACGGTAATTACGTAGTCCGGATGCTGCTACTCTCCTACTAATGGAGCGGAATGAGAAAGGATGTTGCAGACAGTCCATTACTTATTCTCTGATGGTACGCACACATATCGAGGGATTACGATGTGCCTGGTGGACAGTGCAGTGATCCTCCCTTGTAGTCAGATGTTGTTGACCGGGAACTTTACGACGAGTATGCCTGACCTGAAGTTACCACGCTGTTCAGCATCGAGTCTTACTCATATATCCGAGTGCCCGACAAAGCTGAATACTGCACCATTCGACCAGGCGGTGAAACGGAGGCCCGCAATGAGGCTCATTTCAAACGCTTGCCTGATGCTGATAACGCTTTCTCATACATGTACACAGCACCTGCGTGTTCTCCACAGTGATCACGCAACATCTGACGCTCTTCACTCCCTGGCCTGGTAACAGCCCTAAACACGATCAACAATAATGCAACCTGGTCATCGTTGCACTCGTCACAGAGGACTGCAACTCTAATCACTTAAATACCCGCCGATGGTGGCTGAGCGTGAATGATGTCACATTGACAACCGATGATATGTTCCGGGTGCCTCAAGTTTTGTTAGGACGTGTAAGTTTTTTTGCAACTGGAACTGTTATTTAATAAATATAAATGCTTTATACACTACTGGCCATTAAAATTGCTACACCAAGAAGAAATGCAGATGATAAACGGGTATTCATTGGACAAATATATTATACTAGAACTGACATGTGATTAAATTTTCACGCAATTTGGGTGCATAGATCCTGAAAAATCAGTACCCAGAACAAACACCTTTGGCCGTAATAACGGCCTTTATACGCCTGGGCATTGAGACAACAGAGCTTGGATGGCGCGTAGAGGTACAGCTGCCCATGCAGCTTCAACACGATACCACAGTTCATCAACAATAGTGACTGGTGTATTGTGACGAGCCAGTTTCTCAGCCACCATTGACCAGACGTTTTCAATTGGTGAGAGATGTGGAGAATGAGCTGGCCAGGGCAGCAGTCGAACATTTACTGTATCCAGAAAGGCCCGTACAGGACCTGCAAAATGCGGTCGTGCATTATCTTGCTGAAATGTAGGGTTTCGCAGGGATCGAAAAAGCGTAGAGCCACGGGTCGTAATACATCTGAAATGTAACGTCCACTGTTCAAAGTGCCGTCAATGCGAACAAGAGGTGACCGAGACGTGTAACCAATGGCACACCATGCCATCACGCTGGGTGATACGCCAGTATGGCGATGACGAATACACGCTTCCAATGTGCGTTCACCGCGATGTCGCCAAACACGGATGCGACCATCATGATGGTGTAAACAGAACCTGGATTCATCCGAAAAAATGACGTTTTGCCATTCGTGCACCCAGATTCGTCATTGAGTACACCATCGCAGGTGCTCATGTCTGTGATGTAGCGTCAAGGGTAACAGCAGCCATGGTCTCCGAGCTGATAGTCCATGCTGCTGCAAACGTCGTCGAACTGTTCGTGCCTATGGTTGTTGTCTTGCAAACGTCCCCGTCTGTTGACTCAGGGATCGAGACGTGGCTGCACGATCCGTTACAGCCATGCGGATAAGATACCTGTCACCTCGACTCCTAGTGATACGAGGCCGTTGGGATCCTGCACGGCGTTCCGTATTACCCTCCTGAACCCACCGATTCCATATTCTGCTAACAGTCATTGGATTTCGACCAACTCGAGCAGCAGTGTCGCGATACTATAAACCGCAATCGCGATAGGCTACAATCCGATCTTTATCAAAGTCGGAAACGTGATGATACGCATTTCTCCTCCTTACACGAGGCATCACAACAACGATTCACTAGGCAACGCCGGTCAACTGCTGTTTGTGTATGAGAAATCGGTTGGAAACTTTCCTCGTATCAGCACGTTATAGGTGTCGCCACTGGCGCCAAACTTGTGTGAATGCTCTGGAAAGCTAATCATTTGCATATCACAGCATCTTCTTCCTGTCGGTTAAATGTCACGTCTGTAGCACGTCATTTTCGTGGTGTAGCAATTTTAATTGCCAGTACTGTATTAGACACCATGATGAAAGGCTTTTACTGTAGCATCCGAGTCGTTGGTACATTTTACGACGTGACGTCGCGTATAAAACTTAGACAAATTCAGTGGAGACTTACACCTGTCGAGAAAGTTTACGAAGTGACTCTACCTGATTATGTTCTGATCTCTTCAGTTCTTTCTCAGAGATCAGAATTCTGTGCAACTCCATAACACGAGCACGGCTGTTCTTTACTAAGCATTTCACGGAATTAAGTAGACAGACAGTCTGTCATAGCTCAATGTGCATTTACTTGGTACTTGATTTTGTTTTGAGTTGATGTTACACTACTCAGCGTGTGTCGAATGATTTTCCTATTACTAGCTTAACATACCTTTTAATATACTCAGTACCGTCTCTTTCACTGAAAGGAACAAAATTAAAGAAAATATTATGTGCGTACTTAAATTGTCTGCAATACCGGGGAACGTGGCATTTCTTCTTTGCCATTCATAGTGTCATTATGGAAAGAGAAACGATGAGCCTCCACACAGATAATTCGCTCGTTCGGAAACATCACGTGGTACGAGACCCTGATTACTGTTTTCTGGTGCACGTTATATGAGGCAAATCACAAGAGATATCAGGAGATATGAATACAGATTCAAAAACTCTCTTTTTGCATGAATGCAGACTTTCCCGGAAAACAAATATACCACAGCTCTTAATAAACAGCTTTCAGTTAAATCTCTGGAAATTTTCATTCTTTAGTTACTTTCTCCCTGTCAGATAATAAGAGCGAAGAAACCATTTCTTTCTGTAACCGTTGCACTCGCAGAAATTCACTTAGTCATTCGCAGATTGTTACTGCAAGGTTTCCCTGATTAATTTTTCTGTACAAAACGTAAATCCTGTTCTATAGTACATTTTTGCGGTGTATTGAAGCTACGAAGCGACATGCGGAAGGAAAATTCACAGAATGAGAAAGCGGAGACTTCATTCATACCTTGCCGGCAGAAGATAATAATTCACTTTCACTCATTCACTCATCAAATTCACTCATTAAAAACAGTCGTCTCCTTGTTTCACATAACTTTCGACGGCTGATGACGTGTTGTCTTTATAGCTAATACTAGTAGTGGCGGCGTCAACACCATACGCCGGAAGAAGATAATTCATTATCACCAACATTGATTTGATTGTGGCCTCTGTCTAGGAGTATTGTGGTGGTTATCTAGCTACCCGCATCAATATCCAGTTTATCATAGAGGGTTTTGAAGACGGTGCGCTGTAACACTGCTCATAAAGCAAGATATTTAAATGAATGATTCATTCGTACTACAAAAAATATAGTACTTGTATGCTGTGCCTTTGACGGAAGTGGCAGCTATAAGTAAGTAAATTAACAAAATGAAAAGAAAGATTAGCAGATTGGAGAATATCGAACTGTAGATCTTACAATAGTTCATCTTGTCTGTCAGTCAGTGGAGATATTTACATTTACACCAGTTCCGTCTGTGAGGTTCGATGTAAACACGACACGAACAGAAAACACTCCTGACGCCAAATTGACAAGGTCACAGACGAGAAGTAATTCTCCCCTCTCTAACACTAGTGTTTCGTAAACACGGCTTTTTGAGTGACTTCGAAAGAAAATATCTCGTGAAATCAAACAGGGCGGTCACGCTGTATGAAGAATAAATTTCCAGTTCTGATCACTTTACATAGCAATGTTAGTTGAGATACTAGCTCTGCTCGTGAACTGTCGTTCCACACCACGTATGGTTCAGTAACACCTATCTCTGTGCAGCTTCTGAGTACTTGCTTTTAAACAAATGCCGTTTCCTTCGAGACTCAGTTTTATTTATTTCTTTGGTTCGTACGCTGTAACTTAACACTTTCGATTGGGAATTATGAGAGCAGAGTATCTGCTAGAAGGCGGACGATTGTTTCCAGTTGTCAGCAATCTCAGCTACGATAGCAAACGACGCAAACTCTACGAAAAGTTGATCAACGCTTCTGGTGAAACTCATCATCACAAATCCATCGTCACGCGACTTTACGTACTCGCTGGTTTGTATACTATTCTCCCCCTTGTTTGGGGAGCATAATTGTTTCCTGATGGCTGTCGGTTACTATTTTGGCTAATAAGCTCTGGATGGAAACAGAGTTCAGCATCACATATACGTCTGTGGTTAAACGCGTTCTATACAACTTCCTGTGAGTATGTAAAATGTTTCACGCGTTAAAATCATGTTCTTTTACTAGTTTGTGAAGAACGACCAAGTATATTTAACCTTCATCCTGTTGACTAAGTAAAATGTCACTGAATTTGTACAAACTTCGGTAAGCAGCACTTTATATATGGAACTGGTGTATAAAGGTTGTTTCCCTTCCTAGACTTCGTGGAATAAGTCCTGTTTCCGTAAAAATAAGACAGGAAAAAGAGTAAGTTGCATAAAACGAACTGATTGTTTACTGTTGGAGAAGTCGAACAAGTCTTTGGTTAAGATAGCGCAGAGTAACAGAAAAATATCCTCACAACTGTTGAACATCGATGAAAATACATTTTATTACGTATGAAATATACAGTTCCTGCTGCAATTACCGTAACTGATAGACAGATACAGGCAACATTCACAATCCGTGGTTCCCGTAAGAACAAGTTTGGAGTAGGAAGTTCGTAATATTAAACCTCTTTTATTTAGGTTCCTAGTTTTATGTTTCTATGTTATTGAGTAGGCTGTATCTGATGAAAAAAAATCTGGTTTGATAGAGCACAACTACCGTTGAATACAACATCTATCGATACATTATCTGCCATCCTCCGAAATTTGCATGCAGAGTGTCAAAAACATTGCTCCACGGGCTCTGCGAAGTGTTATTCCTACTGTCATCAACTGTTGTTACTCATCTGTCGTATCTGCAGCGACGAATCTATGTCTTTAATACTGAACCGTAATGAGGTGTTGAGGCTGATTCAGTATGAATTGACAACCCATGATAATGACGATGATGATGATAGATGTTACACAGGTTGACCGGAGGGAAACAGACAGTTCTCATTTGAACAGCAGTATGTTGACATTTTAAGGAAAAATATTTTGTTTATACGTAATCAAATGGCTGGTTCAAATGGCTCTGAGCACTATGGGACTCAACATCTATGGCCATCAGTCCCCTAGAACTTAGAACTACTTAAACCTAACTAACCTAAGGACAGCAAACAACACCCAGCCATCACGAGGCAGAGAAAATCCCTGACCCCGCCGGGAATCGAACCCGGGAACCCGGGCGTGGGAAGCGAGAACGCTACCGCACGACCACGAGATGCGGGCTATACGTAATCAAATATTAACATCTTCTATTTGGTTTTGTGGTATACTGATAATTTTTACTTTATGGACCATCTGACTACAACTGAATGAAACACAATATTCGTGCTATTTGGTTTTCACGGTCACTTATGAAAAATTGTGTCATCTACGTGGCGAATAGTCCCCCTCACACAGTTTTTATTTCTGTGGCAGAAGCGATTCTTAACTACAGCCAGGCATTCGTCAGTCAAACTCATCTCCTATTTGAGGACCGCTTGGTCACATTTTGGAGTCTATTAACACAGACATGCTCCCTAAAAAACAAAAAAATAAAAAAAATACTCATCGTGTTTATCCGTTGTCTCCGCAGTTCTCGCATAAAGAACCCGTTCAGCATGTATACGTAACCTCCAGAGTTATCTGCCACTGTTACTCCGTCCACTTACACGTGGAAGCTGAAGAGTTCTTTCAACGAGTATGCAAGGCTGTTCAGGGGCTGGTGACCCATATTTTTTCCTCTTATACGTCTTGGACATTCATTTTATGTATATGACATAAGTATGCCCCTCAACGGCTTACATCTCAGCATCTCAGCATTTTATACTTTGGCATGACACACACTGTAGCTGTGTTTGTATTGTCATTTTGACACCTTACCATACTGCCATTTTGATTTTGTTGAGGTTACCTTTCGACACGGGCTCCTTTCTCACAGATTTGTAGATATTGTTCATACTGAACATTATCGTGAGTTCTGTTCATTCAGTGTATCGTATGACATAGGTGATTTTCTACATTTGGCCACTTGACACGTTTTTGGACATTCATTTTACACTTATGACATAAGTATGCCTATATTCGGTTTTAACCTTAGCATTTATAACTGTGATCCACGTTTCTTCGTTTTACTTATTTCTGAGGTGGTTGTTTCTTTCATTCATTTATCATTTTCTACAGTTATTTTTGTCGTTCAGTAGGTTATTTAAGGACTGTGCAGACAATGCATCGTACAACTGAGCAGTAAAAATCATGGAATATTTAATTAATGAAATTATTAATAAATAGTACATTTGTACAATGTGTAGAGTAAAAATTCGTTATGGTATACTCTAGGTATGTGACAATGGATTTATCTGTTGGTTTTATCAAATCAATACTGTAATTAACTTGTAGAGTCTCGTCCTTGATTCTAATTCTGTTTTTAATCTGCCTTTGTGTTGCTTGGTTGGTAAGTTGATGATGGTGTCATTACTGTTTATACACACAGGCCTGAAGATGGTGCATGAACCACCGAAAATGGTGGCCATACAATAAATGACGTCATAAGGACGGTTGTAGGTGTTTCTTTTTCTTGCATAAGTGAACGGCCAAAGCCCCCAGACCTCCAATTACAAAGATGGGCATACAAAAGAAAAAAGAAAGAAAGCGTCCATGTCTGTAGTGTACCCTGAATTTAGGTATTAAGATTCTTCCAGAAGTGGGTTTAGCTGCACTTGTATGAAATGAAACTACCGAGGAAAAAATTAAAATACAAAAAAATGTTACGTTAAAAGGTTAAACATTTATCTTCTCAGTCACTTTCTTCCAGCCACTTTTCCTAATATGAAGACCACGAAGTCCGAGGAAAACATATAATATTTAGTTTGTTTTGATACGCTACATACATCTGCAGGAACATAAGAAAGTACAGAAGAAGTAAGTGAAGGATATGTGGCTACATGATTACTAATGAAAATTGATGAAACACGTACTAAAAGAGCCATTGTTTGTATTCCTGGAAGGCAATCACACACAGTACAATGCCTGAGAGCATGCAACACTCTCGGCTTATATTAACTTAAAGCTGGTGACAAATAACCCAACAACTCTTTTCAGGGTATAAGATACCCCCAGCTTCATGTGACGTACTGTGCTATTTGGTGTAAGAACCGACATTACCTGGCGCTGTGGTTCGAGAAGGACTCAATTTGTAAAATGATATTGTTTTTCTGGAGTAAGGCTACAAACATCCAAGTGGCGAGATATATAGCCTCTGGTTGTTCCTCATTTCCATCGAGCAAACTCTCCACTGACACCTGAAACTTCGGCGGTGGTGGTCATACCGTATGCTCATGTTGATGATGGATATGAGATAGGAATTAAAAAGAGGGCGAATATGTGAAGAGATGCTGAGGAAAGTAGAATGAGGCAGCCTGTACCCCACTTTTCAGTCAGAACCTTTTATTAAACACGAGCAATTCCGCTTTTTTTGTGCTCCGATAGGTGCGTTTTTCCGCTGGTTCCTTTCTTTTCGCTGCTACAGCAGGGCCTGTAACTCATATAGAAATTTTATGAGTCTGTAAATTTTTGATTATTTACCTATGCCAAATTGAAATAGAGGAAAACCAATTTACACCTCGGTTAGGATTTTACGAGCATAAAAATTTTGCGTGTGCTTCAGTACTACAACACGGGATTTCTAGAACCCTTCTAGTGATAATGGAGACACTTCCCAGTAACTTTTCCCGTGCTACGTAACTGTATAAACTACGTTTACACCTCACGCCGTGTTTTACGTGTACAACTTTGAACCGCAGTAGCCCAGGAACGGATAAAGATATCAAGAAAATTTTTTCAAGATTGTTCGAGATGGTAATTTTAGGAATACATTGTAAAACTATCAGCCTTTTTCCGTGCGTAGCCCTCTTGGAATCCGCGGCTCGGTTTTGGTGCCTAAAAACCATATTTTTTGGACATTTCTCGATAAAGATTTTTGAAAACGGCAAGATGGCACTTGTAGATATATGCCGAGGAAATATACGGTTAAGATTTGAACAATTTTTTGCGGTTATTTATTTATATATGCGCAGCTGACGGCGAATAAATGGTGAAAAACGCTTTTTTCGGGTTTCCTCAGGAACCGCCCACGAACTAAGCTGCGCTTCCCTAAGCTCCCTATGGCACACCGTTGGCCACTTTAATGCCAAAAGAACGAACCGATTTGCTCCATTTGTCTAAGCTAGAAGAAGAGCGTAGTATTCAAACTTTGACCCTGTACTGTAAGATACTTACCGTACGACGACCCTTCTGCTGAGTATACAAATGGTCCCTAGCCCAAGGCTATCCACTTGACCCTGTCTTTTTATTACCAATAGTACTCAAGGTATAAGCCAAGGAAAAATTCCGTCTTAATGCGTGGCGCTTTGGAGTATGCTGTCGCAGGCGTACCTATGGAAGTATTATTAATACCTGTTATGCGACTGATATATCGGCTAAGTTTGACAAGTACCGGACAGATTCTTCAATTTTTAGTTACACTTTCCGTTGAGCCCATGGTGAAAGCTAACAAACAAATAGGTGCATAACGAGTCTACTGTAGTTGATTCCAAAATTGATGTTGCATTATTTATTCACATCTCATCACAAGACACTGCCACCATTGCCAGCTCTATACAGACTAGACACACATTCTTCCGACCGTTGAAGCCATAATGACAGCCCTGCCTCTGCATTACATTCTTTATGCGTTCTAGTTGCTCAGCTTGAGAAACTAAATCAGCATGCCTCCGTAATGAGCAAGGTGTTGAGCTCAGGAATATGATGGCGTGTATCTTCAGCTTAAACTCTGAAAGTGTGTCGTGGAATGACACAGATGGTTCATTTTTTAACTATTCCCTTACATTTTTTATGAGTTCCTACTCTGGGTTTTATGTAATCCTTTACTCTCTAGTGTATATTGTTTAAGATGCATGCTTCAGCTACGCTTTTAGACGTATTTGTTTTCCTTATCTCTTTCATATTCTTGTAGGATTTATTTTTTCAGTTTGATTCCCTAGCAGAAATAAGAATTCAGAAAAACAACTTCACCTTTACAGGAACTGAGGAGGTCTTTAATGAAGTGAAGGAGACTACTGTTTCTAAGAACAAATTTTTTCACTTTGTGTGTAGGATAGGGGAAGATCGGGTACTGTGGGGTACGAAGCGTTTTCGAAATAGTATTTTATGAAGATTGTATTGCAACGTCATTCACATTAAACAATGCTATGATACATTACTTAATGTAATTATGGAAGACGATTACATAAAAATATGCGTTCACCGATATTTTCAAATATTTTCATCTTTTGCATTTGGTCGTAAAAAACTTTTTCGGGGATTGTGTCAGACATGAATGTTTACTGCGAAACGTCGTAACAGGATCGTATTTGATTAAAAACTTGAACTCGTCCATCAGCTCACGTTGTTTGTCAAAGGATCTGCTAACGAGTTCCTCGCTGAAACCTGCTCCTCGCTGCGAACTCGTGCATTCAACTGCTATCCACAGTCTTCATTTCTTTCCATAAAATATAGTAAAAAAATCTTTACTCACTTTTATTTGTTTCTTACGTGAAGGATGCTTTATTTTTGGTATCTCTGTATATTAGTTCACTAGGTTTAAGAACTCATTCACTCCAACACCATAAAAAAGAGCCGCCACGAAGGAATTATCCGAATGGTACGGAAGTCGGTAAATGCTGAAGCCGCGTGCGTAGACCACATTTTGGATGGAATAAAGTTATCGGAAATGAGTCGTTTTGTTTTTTTAAATACACCAGAAAATTTTAAGACCTTACAGGAGGTGGTGGACAAGTTAAACGAGCGTAGTTCGCAGACCGAAAGGAAAAGCAATGAGAATTTGCCGACAGAACCTAAGTTTGAACGCGTTCGGATTATCGAGCGACAGATTTTGAGAGCGGCGTTGTTTTAGATGCGGATAGCGCGATCATCTTATTCGGGCCTGTCCGGTGCCGTGGACACCCCATGATGCTAAATGACGCCAGGGTAAGGGGGGAAGGGTTCGGAGACGCAGTAAGAGAAATTGGCCGGTTAATTGCCCGCCATTCGTGTTGTCTCTCTCCCCTCCTCTCCTTACATTTGCGCGAAGATTGGGGATGAGCAGATTTGTGCCCTATTGGATACAGGTAGTGCCCGTTCTATAATAGATTAGAACTGATATTTTGAATTTAATAAATCGACCCGTAGTTCAAACTTGCTTCCTATTGAGATTAGATGTCGTGCGGCCAATGGCCATTTGTTGCCTATCCTCGGGGAATGTAAGGTTAGCTTATTTGTGGAAAAATTTTCTTCGCCGGTGAAGTTGGTCGCCGAGCGGTTAAATATGCCGTTGATCTTGGAATGTGATTTCATACACAAAGCGGGTCTTGTTATAGATTGTTCTAGAGGCACAAATCTTGAGTTGAAATAACTATGCGTTTCGGAGTGGCAACACTTTACCTGTTCCTAGCGAGTTTTTCGGTAGATGGCTTTAAATGTGGCGTGTTTGTTTCGTTTTCGAGTAAATAATATTAAATTTTCATTGCAACTTTAAGGTGCGTTTACAAGGACCATATTATACGGTGAGGCGTGTCTGAAATAGTGTTGCCGGCTACATTACTGCCCTGTGGCTGTATTACATTGGGTTTTTGCGGTATGACCCGGCAACATTGTTGATGCAGCAAGCTGTCGCAAGTAGTTTCCGAGGGCTGTCCGAGGTGGTGTTGCCTGTGTTCCCCATCGTGTTCAAAGAATCTTTCGTAGGGCCGGGCCATATATACAGTGTCTGTGACTCTACTTCCTCTCACTCTATCCAGGCCGCTTTCTCACGCTGACAGCGCTACAGTACGGTTGTAAGCAGCCTGCTTATGTGTTTTTATGTTGGTAGCGCTATGTAGCGCTCTGTATTAAATCTCTGACTGCGCTGTGGGTAGTCTGTAAGAGACTCTCTGTGGCTGGTCGGTCTTGCAGTTGGAGGTGAAGAGCCAGCAGTGATGGAAGTTGGAAGTTAACAGTCAGCGATGATGGCAGTTGGAGGTGAACAGCCAGCAGTGATGGAAGTTGTGGGTGAGTAGTCAGCAGTGTTGGAGGTTTGCGGTATTAGCACTAACGGACGGTCTGAATGTGAATCCGTCACGGAGACTTATTACTGATGATTATGTAATTTTTTTGAACTGATTGTCACACGATTAAGGTAAAAATACATTGTTTGCTTGCAACAAAATCTTTCCTTTGCTAACCACATGCCTATCGGTAGTTAGAGTCTTCAGTAGCTAGAATCTTTTATTTAGCTGGCAGTATTGGTGCTAATGAAGATTTTTGTGAGGTAAGTGACTTATCAAATGTATAGGTTATTGTTAGGATTTCTACTAATACAGGGTCATTCTTTTGTATTAATTATTTGAAGTCAGGTTCTCAATTTTAAAGCAGTCAGGTCGCGTTATCCTTTAATATTGTGAGTAATTAATGAACGGGAAAAGTTTGAGTTCTGTTTGTCACGGCAAATTCTGTAGGTCAGTGTTGAAATAATAAGAATAAGTAAAGAGAGAGTTGGCTCAGTGCTTAAGAACATCATTTTAAGAAGTTTCACCGTGTCACCAAACACGAGAGAGAGAGAGAGAGAGAGAGAGAGAGAGAGAGAGAGAGAGAGAGAGAGAGAGAGAGGAGGGAGGGAGGGAGGGAGGGAGAGATACGACGCATCACGAAGGAATTATCCGAATCCGACCGTAATCGGTAGATGTGATGTGCATGTGAAGAAAAAACAATTATTACAACTTCAGATGAACTGGGTGATTTGCTCAAGGGAAAGAGCTTCACAAATTGAGCAAGTCTACAACTCATTGGTCTACCTTTGGCGCTTGTGTGAGCAGTTATTTGGCTTGCCATTGATTGACAGAGTTGTTGAATGTCCTTCTCAGTGATCTCGCGCCAAATTCTGGCCAACTGTTGCGTTAGATAGTCAAAATGCCGAGCTAGTTGGAGGGACCTGCCCATAATGCTTCAAAAGTTCTCATTTGGAGGAGGAGGGGGGGGGGGGAGGAGGGATCACTCAACCTTGTTCTCCAAGGCAGGTTTTGGTAAACACAAAGGAAAGCAGCAGAAACTCTCATCAAGTGTGGGCGGGAGTTATCTTGTTGAAATGTAAGCCCAGGAAGGCTTGCCGTGAAGGGCAACAAAATTGGGCGCAGAATATCGTTAACGTGTGCTGTAAGGATGCCACGGACGACAAACAAAGGGATCCTGCTGTGAAAAGAAATGTCCCCCACCACTCTCTGCCAGAACATCACTCATGGTTGTCGAGTAGTATAGCGGACGGCGGTCAGGCTGGTATCCCACCGCTGTCCAGGACGTCTCCAGACACGTCTTAGATGATCATAAGAGCTCACACCGAAGCGAGACGCAACACTGAAGGCTCCAGTCATTGAGATCCCAGGCTGAATGTGTCCGACACCACTGTAAACTGGCTTGTTAGGAGTACACATGTCAATGGTAGTCGCCAGAAGATGCCCTGTGAACTCAGCTCCCTTCCTATGAGGCGCCTATTTATGGTCCTTGTGATCACTGAAGCATCGTATCGCTGAGAATGATGTAGACGGAACTGTGAGTGCCTCTCTGACGATTGCTAGGTCCTCAGGTTTTCTCGTCTGTCTTGGTCGGCCGCTACCTTCTTGACGATACGTTCGGCCATGATTCACCCATTCGTGCTAATGTCGTCGAATAGCGGCATCGTTCCTATTCAGATGTCGAACAGTTCCCCAATTAGTCCAGCTGACTGCTTTGAGCAGTCGTTGTCATAATGTGGAAACGAAGAGACTTATCTGTCATTGGAAAGGGCAGGATAAATGGCTTTCGAGCCAAGGATGGAAGAATTTCCGAAACGACTAAGTTTGTAAACTGTTCACGTGCCGCCATGGTTAAATTGTACCGTGCATGGAGAAACAGCGCTTTCCAAAACAGGCGCCCAACCAACACTGGTGAACCACGGGCCACAGATGGCAAATGCGAACGACAGCCTCGGATATATGTACGTTAGAATAGATGTGCAGCTGTTGAGGAATTGGCGGCCCAGATGAACCAGGGACCGGTTCTAGGCGCTTCAGTCTGGAACGGCGCGACCACTACGGTCGCAGGTTCGAATCCTGCCTCGGGCATGGCTGTGTGTGATGTCCTTAGGTTAGTTAGGTTTAAGTAGTTCTAAGTTCTAGGGGACTGATGACCTCAGATGTTAAGTCCCATAGTGCTCAGAGCCATTTCAACCACGGGGCTACTAATAGTGTGTCCTCAATGACGATTCGGCGAACACTGCTGCATATGGACCTCTGCAGCAGGCGCTTGGTGTAGACACTCGGCGACGAAGGCTGGAATTGGCACGCCACTACCACAAGTGGACGTCCACCGAATGGCGACAGGTAGACTTTTCAGATGAACCACGTTTTGCGCTCCATCGGACAGATAACCGTTGGCGTGTACGTCGTGAAATGTTTGAAGGTGAGCACCCTGCAACAGCCATTGGAAGCATCCAGGCCGGAGGAGGGACCTTATAATCTGGGAAATGTTTTTGTAGCATTCCCTGGATGACCTTGTCATTTTGGAAGACCCAATGGATCAACACAAGTATGCATTTAGCCAAGGGGCCTATGTCCACTTCTACATGCAGTCTTTATCTCCTTGGAATGATGACATCTACCAGCAGGACAATGCAACGCGTCACACAGCTCGCAGTGTAACTGTGTGGTTCGAGGAGCACCAGGATGAGTTTACCGCACCCCCCTGGGCACGGATCTACCCGGATTTAAATCCATTAGAAAATCTTTGGGACCATCTGGATAGGGCTGTTCGCAGCTTGGATTTCAACTGAGGATCCTAGCGCAGCTGGCCACTGCACTGGAGTCGTCATGGCTCAGCATCCTTGTCGGTGTGTTCCAGAACTCATTGAGCTTCTCCGTTTTGTAGCAGGACCCCTGCCCGTCTCACAGCGGTCCTCGATGTAAAATGCGGTTATGCAGACTTTTGACAGGCGATCACATTAATGTGACTGGGCAGAGTATAATGATAATGATTCCTGAACTAATGGATGAGTGCATATTGGATTAGACTACTTCTTATTGGTTTCAATAACTGACATCTAATTAAATGGGAGAATACCAAAAAAATCGAGGATCAGAGGAAGAACAAGTTTTGAAGGCGTACCTATTAGAAGATACCAGCATAAATATCTCGGATGACAAAATCTTTAGGAAATTTGGAAACGGTAGAAGACCTGGAACAAGAATGTTCAAATGTGTGTGAAATCTTATGGGACGTAACTGCTAAGGTTATCAGTCCCGAAGCTTACACACTACTTAACCTAAATTATCCTAAGCGCAAACACACACACCCACGCCCGAGGGAGGACTCGAACCTGCGCCGGGACCAGCCGCACAGTCCACGACTGCAGCGCCTTAGGGAACAAGAATGAGGAAACTTAAAAATAACCGTATCAAACGTTGGTAAGCAGGTCATAGAGACAAAAAGGAACTATAGGAAAAGTAAAGGATTTGAAAACAAGAAATGGAAACAGCAATTAGACTAAAAAAGAAAACAAAAGGCTTTCGAACTGCAAATAATCCCGACAATGAAAACGATGATGAATATATATAACCTAAACTACACCCCGTCCGAACAATCCTTGGAAGGCACAGCGGTACCGACTGGTCGCCGTATCATCCTCAGTCCACAGACGTCACTGGATGAGGATACGGAGGGGCACGTGGTCAGCTCACTGCTCTCCTGACCGTATGTCAGTATGCGAGACCAGAGCCGCTGCTACTCTATCAAGTAGCTCCTCAGTTTGCCTCACAAGGGCTGAGTGCACGCCGCTTGCCAACAGCGCTCGGCAGGCCGGAAGTTCACGCATCCAAATGCTAGCCCAGCCCGACAGTGCTTAACTTCGGTGATCTGACGGGAACCGGTGTTACCACTGTGACAAGGCCGTTGGCATAACGAATATATAGAGAAAAGAAATAATGTGAAACACGTAACTCGGAAAGCACAAGGAGAATGATGATAACCTTTTATTAGTAATATAGAACAAGACTTACGAGGCAGAGAAACAGTCGTTTATGAAGTGAAGGACACAAAAGGCGTGGACGATATTGCTATTGGAACATCCCCTTAGAAAAATTATACATGACTGTGCTTAAACTGACACACAATATTTTTAGCGCAACGAATCTGACTTTCAAAAATCCCTACAAAAGAATGGCCCTGACTAACAATAACCTATACCTTTCATGAATCACTTACCTCACAAAAATCTTCGTTACTCGAACTACTGCAATACAGCGAGCGCCAATACTGCCAACTAAATAAAGGATTCAAACTACTGAAGGCACTAACTACTTATAGGCATAGTTAGGAAATGAGAGCTTTTTATAGAGAACAAACACTGTATTTACCTTAATAGTGTTCAAAAGTCATAATATATATATCAGTTCATGATATCCAGTATTAAAAATTTACTCTTTCTGGCGCACATACGTCCAGATCGTCCGCTCTTAAAATTCTGTCATCTCTCTCCCCACATCCACCACTGCTGGTGGCTCACATCCAACTGCGCAACGCTACGCGCTGTTAACAGGCAACTGCCCAACACTACAATAGCCAACAACAATGCAAACCAGCCACAGACTGCACACAGCAAAGCCAGTGATTTTCATACATAGCGCTACGTGGCGTTACCAACATAAAAACCTAAGCAGCCTACTTACACTATGAAAAAACTGACGGGATCTCTAAAAGCAACAAAGAATAAGAAAGTCACTGGTCTAATTGGTATTAATATGGAACAGTGGAAATATGGTTATTCCTACAGTTAACGCTTCTTCACATGTTCAGTCAGTGACGGAGAAGTAAGAAGTTACCAAAAGACTGGCCAAAGACCAAAGTAATGTCTGTCTTGATAAAGGGTGATAAGAAATAAATGTAATAACTTCCGAGGTATAAGTGTCCTCGGTTTAACTTCTAAATTATAGAGGTTGAAAAGGTATTTGATAATGTGAACAGAGGAAGACTATGGAATATAATGGCTGAGCAAAGTTACTCGTCTCATCTCATAAATGTTATTAAGAATCTACACACAAACGTTGAAACTGTTATAGATATGGTAAGGGAAAATGGACAACATTCACGATAGGATCCCTCTGCCGCTCAGGGAGTCTCTGGACACATTCTTGCTGGTAATAAGTGGAACTCATCACTGAAGACAGTTCTGCTCCAGTCACTGAGATTACAGACAAACATGTCTGGAGTCGCTCCGGACAGCGGAAGGATACGAGCTTCACTTTCGCCCGCCACACAAGCCGACAGACAGAAGTGATGATCTGGGGTGCCATTTATTTCCCAGCACGACCCTTGTGGCTGTCATCCGCGGCACCGACAGCGGTACATCGGCGATATTCTAAACCAAGTTTTCTTGTCCATCACAGCGAGCCATCTTGGGCAAGACAATGCCCCGAGATGGTGAGAATTTCTGTTGCTAGTCTTGCTAAACGCTGGGCAGCAAGGTCGCCGGATCTCTTCCTAATTGAGAACGTTTGGAGCATTACGATCAGGGCCCTTAAAGCAAATCGGTATTTCGACGATGTAACGCGCCAATTGGCCAGAATTTGGCACGATTCCCCTCAGGACATCCAGCATCTCTGTCAAACTGCTTGCATGAGGCCAGAGGAGGACCGACGCGTTATTGACTTTCTCAATTTATGAAGCTCTTTCTCTTCAATAAAACATATATTTTTTTCTGAAATTGTAATCATTTATTTATCTGTACATGAACATCGCACCTACTGATTTCCGTCCTATTCGGATAATTCCTTCGTGGCGGGTATTTGTGATGGTGTTAGAGTAAATAACTTTTTCAGCCTAGTGAACTAATATGCAGAGATACCAAAAATAAAGCATCCTTCCCATAAGAAACGAATAAAAGCGAGTAAAGATTTTTAACTGTATTTTATGGAAAGAAATAAAGACTGTGGATAGCAGCTGAGTGCACGAGTTCGCAACGAGGAGCAGGTTTCAGCGAGGAACTCGTTAGCAGATCCTTTGACAAACAACGTGAACTGATGGGTGAGTTCGAGTTTGTAACCGAATACGATCCTGTTACAACGTTTTGCAAAAAAAAAAATTCATGTCCAACACAATCCCCGAAAAATTTTTTAACGACCAACATGCAAAAGCTGAAAATATTTGAAAATATCAGTGACCGTATATTTTTATGCCATCGTCTTCTTTAATTAAATTAAGTAACGTATCATAGTATTGTTTAATGTGAATGACGTTGCAATATAATCTTCATAAAATACTATTTCGAAAAAGCTTTCGTACCCCACAGTACCCGATCTTCCCCTATCCTACACACAAAGTGAAAAAATTTGTTCTTAGAAACAGTAGTCTCCTTCAATTCATTAAAGACCTCCTCAGTTCCTGTAAAGGTGAAGTTGTTTTTCTGAATTCTTATTTCTGCTAGGGAACCAAATTGAAAAAGTAAATCCTACAAGAATATGAAAGAGATAAGGAAAACCAATACGTCTAAAAGCGTAGCTGAAGCATGCATCTTAAACAATATACACTAGAGAGTAAAGGATTACATAAAACCCAGAGTAGGAATTCATAAAAAAATGTAAGGGAATAGTTAAAAAATGAACCATCTGTGTCATTCCACGATGCACTTTCAGAGTTTAAGCTGAAGATACCCGCCTTCATATTCCTGAGCTCAACACCTTGCTCATTACGGAGGCATGCTGATTTAGTTTCTCAAGCTGAGCAACTAGAACGCATAAAGAATGTAATGCAGAGGCAGGGCTGTCATTATGGCTTCAACGGTCGGAAGAATGTGTGTCTAGTCTGTATAGAGCTGGCAATGGTGGCAGTGTCTTGTGATGAGATGTGAATAAATAATGCAACATCAATTTTGGAATCAACTACAGTAGATTCGTTATGCACCTATTTGTTTGTTAGCTTTCACCATGGGCTCAACGGAAAGTGTAACTAAAAATTGAAGAATCTGTCCGGTACTTGTCAAACTTAGCCGATATATCAGTCGCATAACAGGTATTAATAATACTTCCATAGGTACGCCTGCGACAGCATACTCCAAAGCGCCACGCATTAAGACGGAATTTTTCCTTGGCTTATACCTTGAGTACTATTGGTAATAAAAAGACAGGGTCAAGTGGATAGCCTTGGGCTAGGGACCATTTGTATACTCAGCAGAAGGGTCGTCGTACGGTAAGTATCTTACAGTACAGGGTCAAAGTTTGAATACTACGCTCTTCTTCTAGCTTAGACAAATGGAGCAAATCGGTTCGTTCTTTTGGCATTAAAGTGGCCAACGGTGTGCCATAGGGAGCTTAGGAAAGCGCAGCTTAGTTCGTGGGCGGTTCCTGAGGAAACCCGAAAAAAGCGTTTTTCACCATTTGTTCGCCGTCAGCTGCGCATATATAAATAAATAACCGCAAAAAATTGTTCAAATCTTAACAGTATATTTCCTAGGCATATATCTACAAGTGCCATCTTCCCGTTTTCAAAAATCTTTATCGAGAAATGTCCCAAACATGTGGTTTTTAGGCACCAAAACCGAGACGCGAATTCCAAGATGGCTAAGCACGGAAAAAGGCTGAAAGTTTTACGATGTGTTCTTACAATCACCATATCTAACAACCTTGAAAAAATCTTCTTGGTATCTTTATCCGTTCCTGGGCTACTGCGGTTCAAAGTAGTACACGCAAGACACGTACGTAAAATACGGTGTGAGGTAAACTCGTAGTTTATACAGTTACGTAGCACGGAACAATATGCTGCGAGGTGTCTCCATTATCACTAGAAGAGTTCTAGAAACCCTGTCTTGTTGTATTGAAGTACACGCAAAATTTTTATGCTCGTAAAATCCATACCGAGGTGTAGATTGGTTTTACTTGATTTCAATTTCACATAGGTAAATTATCAAAATTTTAATGACCTCTAAAATTTCCGTATGAGTTATGGGTCCTTCTGTAGCACGGAAAAGAAGGGAACCAGCGGAAAAATAGACCTATCGGAACACAAAAAAACAAGCGAAATGGCTCGCGTTTAATAAAAGATTCTGACTGAAAAGTGGGGTACGGGCTGCCACATTCTACTTACCTCAGCACTTTTTCCCAATACTTTTTGCGTGCGAAAATATTCGCCCTCTTTTTAATTACTATCTCATATCCATCATCAACATCAGCATAAGATATGACCACCACCGCATCGAATATGTAGATATGGAAACAAACGATGACATCATGGGGAACATGAGAATTTATTGCCGTATACGAAACACATACAGTGTCAGACTGCTGGCTGGAGGCTTGAGAAATATACGTCTTCCGTTCGCATCCTACACGTGCTTTGTGGTTTATCGGCGAGGTCTGTCATTCATCAAGGCGTTTATGGTGTGAACTGCAATATGGGATCTTGCATCATGCTGCTGGATTATGTCATTTCGTATTACGGTCATGGAGATATGACAGCAGCTTTACCATTGTTGCTATATGCAAGTAAGTCCGATTTCCATATCCAGTAGTTACCTACACCATGATTCTAGGAGTTGAAGAGGTAAGGTCTCGAGAAACGCTGGTTACTGTGACCTTTCAGCATGTCGTCTACGGACGTTTTGGCGTAGATCTGACGCGCCGGCCGGTGTGACCAAGCGGTTCTAGGCTCTTCAGTCCGGAACCGCGCTGCTGCTGCGGTCGCAGGTTCGAATCCTACCTTGGGCATGGATGTGTGTGATGTCCTTAGGTTAGTTAGGTTTAATTAGTTCTAAATTCTAGGGTACTAGTAACCTCAGATGTTAAGTCCCATAGTGCTCAGAGCCATTTGAACCTCCAAAGACACAAGCCAGTCTCGTCTCTGAACGCCACAGAAAGTCACCCGATGTCCCAGTAGACTCTGGCATTACACCGTGGCAATCTCCATTGTCTGTGGTATGATGTCAGAGGTAATAGATGCTTGACAATACGAGATCTGGATGCAATTTCCTATAACCTGCTACCGACGGTTCATAGTAACACTCTGCTGGAATTTCATCCGCTGGCCTCCGTCTATTCGTCAAAGCCAGCCGAACAAACCCATGAGCTCATCGTGTAGTCCTTCCTGACGGAACCGCACCCATTATTCCTTCCACACTGTTGTCCTGAGTCCATCTTGTCACCATTCGTTCCGCAGTCACTGCACTGCAGCCACAGTCTGTGTGGTATGCTGATATGATGGCCCCCTTCCCTAATGAAAATGATTCGATTTTCCCCAGAGTCTATAATATGGCGGTAAGATGCACGTGCAAGTCCTCTGCGCATGCATGGTTGCGGTCTCCGCCTGAACAGTTCCTGTAATGTTAGAAACGCCCAATAGCCATCACGAACTCACACTGCTCTTCACGAGTAGGAATGATTTTTCTCCCTGTACTGAGAATAACTTAAAGTTAGGATGAAATTTTAATCAGCATACCCAACATTCATGGAACCGTTCGAGTATGAGTTTGATAGCGACAAATAAACGTGTTCATGGCATGAATAATTGTGTGGGGAAGTCAGTAAAATGTTTTTTCCAGTTAAAGTTTTCATCAGTAGGAACAAACAAAAATTTGAAGCATCGTACCCTGTTTACTGATTCCTGAGCATGTTCTACATCAGTTGTTGGTATGGCTATTTGTTATACAGAACTGAATGTAATGTGTTTCCTCAAAATTAAAGGAATGTAGCCCATTTTTTGGAGAATCACTGAACAGTTCTTTGATAAACGTCATCAACTAAAAATAAAGTTAAGTTTTAGAAGATTCTAGAGGATTTATTGGTGGCCAACTCCTTCTACTCGAGTGATAAATTTCTTAGCATAACCGACTGATGCGTGCTTGTTATTAATAACTTCACGCAATGTGAATATTGCGGCCGGCTGCGGTGGCCATGCGGTTCTAGGCGCTCCAGTCCGGAGCCGCGCTGCTGCTACGGGCGCAGGTTCGAATCCTGCCTCGGGCATGGGTGTGTGTGACGTCCTTAGGTTAGTTAGGTTTAAGTAGTTCTAAGTTCTAGGGGACTAATGACCACAGTAGTTGAGTCCCATAGTGCTCAGAGCCATTTGAACCATTTTTGAATATTGCGTACAAACAGACTTCTGTACAAATTTTGTGCACTAATACCATCATTGTAAGTGCTGTGAAATGTATTTTATTTTATTTTTTGATTGATGATGCGTGGCTACAATAGCCTAAGATTTATCATATGCACCTAAGTGTGCTGAACATTTAATATTTGCTGACTGCTTTTGCATCCTTTTAAATGTAAATTTGCTTAAGGCTGTCTTTTTTTACTGCTTAAAAATCCAAAAAGCCATTTCATTTGGAATCTGTGCTGTCAGTTATTATTTTGTGAACATTTGTAGTGTATTCTTGTTTTCTGACGTGTTCCATCCCCAGAGGATCTCCTTAGTATGAACCATTAGACCGAAAAGTATATCTGATATCTACATCTACATACATACTCCGCAATCCACCATACGGTGCGTGGCCTAGGGTACCTCGTACCACAACTAGCATCTTCTCTCCCTGTTCCACTCCGAAACAGAACGAAGGAAAAATGACTGCCTATATGCCTCTGTACGAGCCCTAATCTCTCTTTCTTATCTTTGTGGTCTTTCCGCGAAATATAAGTTGGCAGCAGTAAAATTGTACTGCAGTCAACCTCAAATGCTGGTTCTCTAAATTTCCTCAGTAGCGATTCACGAAAAGAATGCCTCCTTTCCTCCCGAGACTCCCACCCGAGTTCCTGAAGCATTTCCGTAACATTCGCGTGATGATCAAACCTACCAGTAAAAATCTAGCATCCAGCCTCTTAATTGCTTCTATGTCCTCCCTCAATCCGACCTGATAGGGTCAGTTTCTCTGCAATAAGATTCATTATTACCCTCGTGTAAAAACGTCCAACTGCCAGATGGCTGCGAGTGTTATGGTCCCGCATTCGGGGGGAAGAGGTGCGCCGACCTTGGAGCGAATCCGTCTGGCGGACGACGAGGGTGGGTCTGCTGCTAGTATGGATGTTGTCATTTGGCCGTATTTCACATCTGACCAGGTGAATACAGGGATGATTCCCAACTGCCACCTCAGTTACACGAATCGCAAATATTTCGAACGATTTTGGACGCTTCCACATGAATCTCGCTACACTCAGGCAGTACGGGGCGCACGTATTCCGTCCAGGGGGGTAATGGGCAGGCGACAGGAAGGCTATCTGGACAGACCTTAAAATTAACCATACCGAATCCGTCAATGACGAAGCCGACTCTGCGCCGACACAGGGCAAAGGGCAGGACAAAAAGAGGAAGATCATGTGCAGATGGACCTATTGTGCTTGATGAATATTCACTCATAAAACGTAACTGAATGAAAGGTACCCTAGCACTTGTCAATGACGTCAGACCTTGACGGCTGAAATAACAAAGATATAGCAGTGAGAGTGGGAGGACGTGTTACAGGTCGTATGCTGTTTCAATCAGTATAAACCTTCTAGAATAGATCTGCGGATCCCTCTTAGACTGTTTGCAAATCATTCTGTCGTTTACCGTCCAGCAAAACCTTCACGAAATCAAAAGGAATCGCAGAATTATATAGTATTTTGCGAAACGAGGCAATCTATCCTTAATAATAAAGCGTGTGAGATCCTCCACGTGAATACTCAAAAATCAGTTGAACTTCGGTTACCCGACGAGCTATACGAATTACAGATCATCGATTCAAATAAATAAATAGGGACTGCAATTACGAACGACTTAAACTGGACCCATCACGCAGAAAATGTGGGGAAGGCGAACCAAAGACTGTGTTGTTGGCAGAACATTTACAAGGTGCGCGAAATGTACTAAATAGACTGCCTACATTTCGCTTGTCCCTCCTGTCCAGGAGCACTCCCGCACAACATGGGATTAGCGGAAAACGTCTGAAAAGTTGAAAGAAGCTTGTTCCGTTTTGTATTAACGCGAAATAACGAAGAGGATGTCACGGATGTGATACGCTAGATGTGGTAGCAGTCATTAAAATAGAGACGTTTCTCTTTGTTGCAAGATCTTTTCTCAAAATGCAATCACCAATCTATCTCCTGTGAATGACAAAATATTTTTGTAGACTCCAACTTGCTTAAGGGGAAAACAATCATCGTAATATAAGGGGAGATCAAAAATTTTCCGTGCGGGAGCCGTACGGTCCAAAATCGCCATGCTAGTCCAGCAAAACAGCCGTGACGGTTGAGGCAATTATCCTAACCACGCACCAGCTTGTAAGTACCCGTTTGGTAAAACATCGTGAGGAAGTCCGTAACTGCCAGCTGCACATCCCCGTCCGACAAGAATCGTCGACCCTTCAGGGCCTTTTTTAAGGGACTGAATGCTTGATAATTGCACGGGGAAGGACAGTGTCTCCCACTGAGTTGGCGTAAATTCTGCGGTACATTTGCGATATGGGACGTGCGTTATCATGGAGCAGCAGCACCCCCTTGCAGCACCATTCAACAACGATTGTTTTCGACAGACATGCTGCCTCATACACGTTCTTCATTCTCAGACAGATGTCTACCTGCGTTTTTCCTTCGTCATTCAAGAAAAGAATAACAGCTCTTTGGTCTTCTTTGGACGCATTTGCTAATACCTTTGCCATGTTTCGTGTTTTCGCATTTATTCTACAATGTCTGAAAGACACATGTGACACACGAATACGTCGCCCACCTGTCGGTACTTGTATACCCGCGTCGGAGTAGCGCTAAGCTGTATATACGCTGCAGCAGCCCTCAACCGGAAACTTAATGATCGACCCTTCAGAGCTCCGAAGGAAAGATTTGAGCGTTTTCGTTGGTTTATGCTCTGTTCGAGAGCTCAACGGTCGACAAATAGTGCGAAAGTCTATCCACGAGCCCTTAAGTGAATACTGGAATCGCGTAGATGTAGATGTAGACGTGATCACCCCCTCCCCCGCCCCCCCCCCCCCCCCAGCCTTTCGGACCGAGCGAAGTGGCGCAGTGGTTAGCACACTGGACTCGCATTCGGGAGGACGACGGTTCAATCCCGCGTCCGGCCATCCTGATTTAGGTTTTCCGTGATTTCCCTAAATCGCTCCAGGCAAATGCCGGGATGGTTCCTTTCAAAGGGCACGGCCGACTTCCTTCCCCATCCGCCCCTAATCCGATGAGACCGATGACCTCGCTGTCTGGTCTCCTCCCCCAAAAACCAACCAACCAACCAGCCTTTCGGGGACACCGTTTGAGCGAATGTAATGAGAGGCGTGTAGCGTACGGGAACAGGTAGGCTGCCTCGGCTGTAGTACCGTGAGGTGTAGGTGCAGAGAGCGTTGGACGGACCGGTAGTGAGCGCTGGGCGGGGGAACGCCTGAACCCAGAAGCTCCAACACAGCCAGAAGCAGAACCGGTCCGGACCTGATCACCGGCCACTGTAGCGCCGCCGCCGCGAAACCAGGCGGCCCGATTTCTCCGGCCAATCTGTTGAAAGCCCTGGCAGGCAGACTGCGGCCCCTCCGCGCCCCTCCCCCACAGCGCAGCGCTGCGCGGCGGGGACTCCTAACGGCGCAGCAGCAGCAGCAGCTGCCGCGGCCGTATCTGCCGGCCAGACACCTGCGCTGCTGCTCCTGCTGCTGGCTGGGCCTGGTTTCGAAACCCGCGTCGATCGAGCAACGAGTCGGCCGCCGCGACCGGTAGCCGGTAGCCGAGGGTAACCGTGGCCGCAGACACAGGACATAGTGTGCGCCGTTACGGTGCTGGCACTGCCCCATCACAAGACTGCCGCCGCAGTTGCTTTTGTAGCGTTGCGTGTGCTCACATGGACTGTGATACTGATTTACAACCAATAATCGATGGACTATAAATGATGGGCGGACTAGGATAAAGATCTATTATAAAATACCGAGAGACTATGAATAGTGGGCAAACCCGCCAGGGTAGCCGAGCGCGCTGCCGCGCTGCTTTCTGGACTCGGGTAGGCGGCCGGCCCCGGACGAATCCGCTCGGCGGATTAACGACGAGGGCCGGTGTGCCGGACAACCTGGATGTGGTTTTTAGGCGGTTTTCCACATCCCACTAGGTGAATACCGGGCTGGTCCCCGCGTTTCGCCTCAGTTACACGCGTCGCAGACATTTGAACCACATCCGCACTATTTCACGATTTACACTAGACGCAGGCAGTTGGGGTACACTAATTCCATCCTGGGGGGGGGGGGGGTTACGGGATGGCGGCAGGAAGGGCATCCAGCCATCCCTAACACTAACACTGCCAAATCCGTTGTAACCACTCCGACCCTGTGATCCCTGCGGGACTATGGCGTAAGCGAAAGAAAGACTATGAATGGGTGGGCTGTTAGACTACTATTTCTGTTAAGCAAACGGCAAACAATCTAGTGTCAGTCATTATAGTTCGCGTAGACAACACACGATCTAATATTCTACTAAAAAAAGCAAGAACCATTATGAATAAGACTTCTTAAGTAATAGATGGTGAGTGTTCAACAGAGACAATGGTGTCACAAGGAGTACCCCAGGGAAGTGTGATAGGACCGCTATTATTTTCTACGTACGTAAATGACCTGGCGAACAGGGTAGGGAGCAGTCTGCGGTTGTTTGATGATCATACTGCGATGCACGGGAAGCTGTCGAAGATCAGTCACTGCAGTATGATAGTATGGTACAAAATGACTTACACAAAATTTCTAACTGATGTCATGAATGGTAGCTAGCTCTAAATGTAGAAAAATGTAAGTTAATGCGGATGAGTAGGAAAAAGAATCACGTAATCTTCAGATACAACATTAGTAGTGTAGAAAAGAATAACACCTCTTTGGTCTTCTTTGGACGCATTTGGTAATAACGTTGCCATTGTTCGCGTTTTCGGATTCATTCTACAATGTCGGAAAGACACAAGTGACACACAAATACGTCCGACCCGATAGCTGAGTGGTTAGCGAGACGGATTGGCATCCTACGGGCCAGGGTTCGATTCCCAGCTGGGTCGGGGATTTTCTCCGCTCAGGGACTGGGTGTTGTCTTCATCATCATTTCATCCCCATCCGGCGCACAGGTCGTCCAATGTGGCGTCGAATGTACCAAGGCGGCAAGCGCTCATTTCCATTTCCAATAGTGTCCTACCTGACACAGTTATGTCCTTTAAAAATCTCGGGGTAACGTTCTCAAGCGATATGAAATGGAACGACCACGTGAGGATTGTGGTAGTGAAGGCGAATTGTTGACCTCCGTTTATTAGGAGAATTTAAGGATATTGTGGTTTATCTTTAAAGAAGACCCCATATAGGACGCCAGTGCGACCAATTCATTAGCCCCGCTCGTGTCTTTGGGATCAGAAAGTGGTCGGTTTGAAGGAAGACATCGAAGCAGTTCAGAAGCGGGCTGCTATCTTTCTCACCGGTATTCTCGGCGATGCTTCGGGAACGCCCCTGGAGGGAAGGCGACGTTCTTTCCGAGGAACGCTGCCGAAAACATTTAGAGAACCGGTATTTGAAGCTGACTGCAGAACGTCCATTTCGCGTAAGGACCACGAATACAAGATACGAGATATTAGTGCTCAGACTAAGGCATACAAACAGTGCTTTTCCCTCGCTCTGTCTGCGAGTGGAACGGGAAAGGAAACGGCTAGTAATAGCACAGGATACCCTCTGCTACGCACCTTACAGTGGCTTACAGTCTATGTATGTAGACGGGGATTTACATGTAGACACCTAGCAGTTAGAGTTCAAAGAGTAGACATAATATAACCCTTAAACAACGGTGTTCCTTTAGTGAAACACCCATCAGAACCGAAATATGTTAATATATAAGTATCAGAGTAGCATATTAGGACCAGTACAATCCTCGATGCACATCGGTAACTTTCTAGTAGTATTAGTCATCATGAAAAAATTATTTTTGCTTATGACAATAATACGAGTATTTACGCAGGAAGTTAAACATCTCCTTGAGAGAAAGCAAATGCTACATTCAAAGAAATTTACAACTGGCCGATATGCACCAAAATCACATCGAAATGAAGAAAAAAATGCCATTAATTTTAGTCTGAAGAGGGAAAGTAGCACAATTAAACTGAATGAAGCTGGTACTCCTATAGACTGCGAAAAACGAAAAATTTCTGAAAATGAATAGCTGATTCTGTGTGAAGATTCTCGCAAACACAATGTCTTCAGCATCAGTGATGGTTGATTCAGGAGAGGAGACCACACAGATAGGCCTTCGGTCTCACCTGAGAGGGAAGGATGGGGAAGGAAGTCGGCCGTGCTCTTTCAAAGGAACTATGCCGCCATTGGCCTGAAGCGATATAGGGAACCCACGGAAAACCTATGTCAGGATGACTGGACGCGGGTTTGAACCGTCGTCCTCGCGAATGCGAGTCCAGTGTGGTAACCACTGCGCCACCTTGCTCGGTTCTCATTATTTCTGCAGTGGACTTACAGCGACGTGTTGATACCCTACCACGTCGGGTTTCTGCAGTGCTCCGGGCAATAGGACGCCCATCGTGATATTAGGAGGTATCCCACGACTTTTGCCACATCAGCGTACAGTATCTGTATCTTCACGTTAAAACTGACATGCATGCATGTATAGTCACCGTTCCGACGATCACAGCTGTGGTAGTTACGGTGAAATGGATTCGTATTTTGCGAATCCGAATTGACGTCAGCTATTTGTGTCAAATGAAAATTTGTTCCAGCCCGGATCTCGAAATCAGAATTTCCACTTATTCGTGAGACATGGAAGTCTGCATTGTTCCTGCAGCCATGCTCGGATAGATTAAGGGGTTAAGGCGAGCGCACGCGATAAGCGGGAAATACGGGTTCGCGTCCCGGCACAAATTTTCATTTCTCACAAACGGCTGACGTCAATCCGGAATCGAAAAATTTATGCCCATAGTCTGTAGCCACTGTGTAACAGCGACTGTCTGTTAGTTAAGTACTATTCACATAAAGAAACCCTTCCTTGAAGTCGCTAGAATAACTACCAAAACTATGAATGGGGCTCATTGCACATATATTATTTAAACGTTGGGGTTTTGAATTACACCATATGAGTACATTTGCCACTCAGTAATGGACATCAAAAATAACCTTGATAGTTGTCGCAGAAGCACCTCGGTTATTGACATTAGAACAAGTTCTAAACCGAAAAATGCAGAAATATCGTCAAAAGTTCATAAGGGAAAGAAACAGTTTGTTTTTCAAGAACATAACGATATACTGCATGCTAATGCATGATGATCAATACTGTTGAAATTTTCGATGAAAGAATGTTTGAAAGGACGCCCAGAGTTCTTGTGTGGAATAAGTCACTAATTATTTGTGAAAGAAAGCTTCAAAGCAAACAGAGGCAGCCGCTGAGAAATGAGAATTAACCGAAATGAAATTCAACAATTCAATGAGCAATGCTTTATGTACTCATAACACAAATCTCACACTTCAATGTATCTGAAAATAAAAGAGAAGGAAAACCCGATACCCATTCAATCGATCGTTTAACTGACTGTAGAAAAGAGCAGGCAATAGTTGTATATGGGACCCTGCCTGAAACTAATTTTACAGTTCTACGTCAACGCATTAGTTCTCTGACCAACAGCATTAGGACTGAACACTTTTTCACTGCAAACATTTTGGGAAAAGACATCTTGTGTTTTCCTCAATGGTAGAAAATACACGAAATCTTCCACGAAAGAGTTTTTGAAGAAATAAGAAGCTGTACATACACAGGTCAGATTAACACAATCATGAAAAAGTTAGTAAGTCTTGACGTGGATTCGATGTTAATAAATTCCAAACTTGTTTATGGCATCAAAGATCAATGAAAATTTACATCAAACCAATATATCGTGAATCTTTGGTTTTGTACGAGGTACTAACAGCTTTAGAATTACCTGTGGTCTCTTGCTGAAACATCATTTGAGAGAGAAACTTTCCGTGCACGAGGGACTATCCATCAAGCGAGATGGATCGTGAAAGCTATTTATTGCTTGAAAATGTTTATGTTTGTGCTGAATTTGAGTTATTACTATAAGAAGAGTGAAATGCAACGTTTTATTTTTTATTTTCCTTGTCACCACACGTGTCGAAGCCCTTTATGAGGCTTCTGTGCCCATTTTCAAGCAAAGCCTCAGAAACTAAATTTCAGAATCCTCGCAAAAATATCTTTCATGTGCCTTCAACGTACAGTACCTGTCTCTTGTTCTGTCAATTTAGCCGTCTTTGAACTAGTCTCCTGAAACCAAAAGAAACATGGTCATTGCATCGAACCATGAGGCACAATCATCAGATTATTAAAAATCAGAGTATTTATTATCACATTTGATTTGAGTGGCTAGTTCCTTAAGAAGATTCGTCGCAGTGGCTGAAAATGAAGATTCCATCAACACTCTGCACCAGGTTATTAATGCTGAAGTTGTAAATGCTCCAGCTCAGAAAGGTGTCAAGCTAATGGAGGACTACAATAAATAACTTGCAACAAGACGAGAAACGCAAGTAGTGCTTCAGGCTGTATATGAGTATTCCCATAAGGTCTTGAGACATAAAAAACACTTTTCAAGGAATATGAATTATTAAAAGGGAACGGGATGTAAGTATTAGCTTTACAGATTTTATAATTAAAGTGTACTAATAATGAAGTTGAAAGTTATAAACCGAGTGGTTGATCAGAAACCTCTGAAAAACATTTTTCTGACAAAAAAACATGTTTTTTAAACTCTTCGTCTGTACATGTAGAGGGCAAATAGTGATTTTCTTGTGTAATGGAACCAAAGTGGACGGGAAGTACAAAAAAATCAGTCTTGAAAAATAAAAGTTATCCCAGAAGAAAACTCGTATAGCTCGATAATACACAGATTGAACAGTTAACATGCACCCAAAAACTGTCTGATCTATTACGGTTTGCGCTACAACACATCATTTTACAGACAATCGGCATGTCTAAACGTAGCTAGACTGAAAAGTATAGATGCTGAAGTTATTGGGAATGCTGGGATCATACAAATTCAGGAAATCGCAACAGACTGATTTCATCTCTTTTAAGTCTCATTAACTTGTCATGGCTATGCTACAAAATGTCACAATTACTGAACTACAAAATATCAGTACACTCATAGTAACCAGCTGGGCTTGGCTACAAGTAGTCTTTATTAACCAGAAACTACCTAGATACTCCTCATAACACTTCTAACAATGAAACTTTTAGCACTGGCAAAAGTCCAGAGTGCATCAAACACTGCAGATTACTTTGCTGTATTTTGTTCAGTTACAAGAGCCAGAAATATGAGGTAGCTGAAACTAAATCACTATCACACCTGCAATCATATCAGAAGTGTTCCTATATTTTTATCCTCAATAGGACAAATAGCATGAAACATAATCCGCTGTAAAATTACAGTTTAATAGCAAATAATGTACGGTAAGTAACAAAAAAGGAATTATGTTCGAGGAAAATAATCAAGATTTGAACGAAGGAGCGGACTCTGTTTCTCACTCTCCAAAACATTTTTCAGTGTCTCTATCGCCTTGCTTTGTTACATTTCACAGACTGATTTATATAACATGTTTCTTCGCTGAAGATGGAAGTTCAGCTGACGGACATACATAAGGGAAGTACCTAAAACTTCATAGTTGTTGAGCTCTCGAAAGAACTTGGCCAAGAGTTTTCAGCTGTTACAGTCATTTTAGGCTTTGTTCTAATCGACTCACCTGTCGTAAAGGCAGAGTAGAGTTTCCATTTGAAGGTTCTGTAGAAGATTCAGACGTTCACCTCTCAAAGTCTTCATCCAGTTGCGTTATGTGGCTGCAGGTATTCTGACGGTTCAGTGTTTCATGGTTAATACTGCTGATCATCGCGTATTGCCTATACCTTCTGCGAGTTTTAGCTTAACCTAACTACCTGATTCTATTTAGTTGGTTATTCAAAGCCTTTAGTAATAAAGGGAGACTTTTTTCTCTGTTTTACAAAAGGTTTACTGTTGTACTTAAATCCCCCATTTGTCACCAGCCATTATGTTTCAGTCTTTTCATTTGCTTTGTAAATACTTTAGCTGTCTTGTGTTCCTCGACGGAAATATAATTACATTTAACCCATCGGACTCTCAACTACTCCATGGTAGTAACTTCAGCTTTATTTTGGAGATGTGATGGCCCAAATCTACGTTGGTGTCCGTTAGCATCCTGAAAATCCGCACCTTTCTTTGGAATCTCGCTCAAATTTTCCATATGATCTACTTCGAATTCTCCCAGCATGTGTTCTCATACTATTCTTTTTTGACGGCGTCTAAATGCTATTGATTTCACTGCTACATGAAAAGTCTTACATTGTTCCAAAATCATTCTGTTGCTGTTGGTCCAGTTGTTAAATGGGTAAGCGCGCACTATGTGCTTGTTTCAGCCAGGTGGGCATTGTAAGATTTTCAGGGTGCTAAGGCATTGGTAAACATGTCTTTAGAGATTATTAAACATCTTATTAATGTCAAAACATCTCTTAGTTAACAACTGCTGTAACAGCACAAAATTACGAAATCACGCAGAGGACCTACGAGAATGATTAGAACTTAATTATTCAGGAAAGGTGGCACTAACAACTCACATCAGAAAGTTACAAGGAACATACGTGCAGACCAGGAACACTTGCTATTTCAACTGACGGGCACTGCTGCAATCAACACATAATCACTCTGAATGTTTAACCTTGAACAGGAAAGAACTCACAGACAAATCAGGAAGGAAAGGGATACTTCAGGGAGCTCAGAGGTCTCCAGAAGAAACGATATGATCAGAAGCTCCCCAAGTAAGCAAAAAATTAAAGCAAACTAGATGAAAAATAAACATCTGATCGTCACGGACACACCTCAAGAATGTACCCCAATTAGCGTAACAAGAGAACTTCTCATTTGCCGCAGCAATGCAGGAGAAAGCACGGTTTCTAACGGAAGTGACTGAAGATATGCAAGAAGTTGACAAAACAGGAAGTTATATCCATGATCGAACATCTTTCAGAGGTTTTCTTGGCCAGAAGTGTTTCCAGCACAAGCCAACCCAGAAGAAGCTAGATACGCTCTAGAGGCGCAGGAGAGAACGAACCTACATAGTTAGAGAAAGTGGATTTACTGAGAACGAAAGTAAAGAACTTCAATATTGTGTCTAGACAGTGACCGAATCGAAAAATCTAGAACACTTTAACGGGTGTCAGAATTTAGCTTGTACGTCCAGAGATAAAAACAAAATGGAACACAAATAATGGTAATTTCAACTGGAAGTCATGCAAACAATGGTATTCAGATGAACCATTGTGTCAGCGATGTAATTGTTGCACCAACTAATAGAGCTTTTAAGTAAAAGAGATTTTAAGTAAAAGAGCTTTTAAGTAAAAGACTTATCATTGAGAGGCTATATTAGAAAGGTAACAAGATTCTGCTGCTGATGAGATATTTGAAAAAATCCGTAACCACCTACCTAATATATCGTAATAACGGCAGTTTACACGCAAAGAACAGGTTATTGACAATGTCTGCAAAATGTACAAACTGTTTGATATACGTCGACATGATGCATTCTGTACCCACATTGCGTCATGTACTCAGTGACTAGGAAGGCGCGCCGGAGGTCACTGTATTCCAGTACTCAGCGGTTTACACTGATATTCTTGGAGATACCTCGTTGCTGACACCATGGACTATATAACTGATACATCACTAGCAGTTTCTGAATGTAGCATCTAGGTCCATCTAAACTATAATTTTTAACATTACACATTCAAAAGGGGGCAACAAGTCACTTTTCTTTAAACATTCGTTAACTCTGTTAGCAAGTTTTTGAATCTTTTCAGGCTCGTTTTCAGATGGGACACATGGAAACTGCACATTTATTTCCACAGTGTGATGCTGGGAACTATATATATATATATATATATATATATATATATAGACTTTAATTTTATTACTATTAGTAACGTTTATACGGCGTGTTGTGTCGAAAAATGAATGTACAGCTTTGTAATTGGTATGCACCTGGCAGCTTCCACTGTGACAGCCAAATGTCTTAGAAAGATCACTCATTTTTCACTATTAATGGAAATGTTTACTGACCGTCACGATAAATACGCCAGCATCTAGCATATGATGTACAACTGACTCAAGATATGACACACTTCACTTACAAATCAGTTGTTTGTCTTTTGTGCAGACACTAAAATCGACGTGTATCGAAAAATGAATGTACAGCTTTGTAATTGGTATGCACCTGGCAGCTTCCACTGTGACAGCCAAATGTCGTCGAAAGACTACTCATTTTTATATTGGTGTTTATATTGGTGTTAACATGAAAGATGAAAAATGGCGTTACAATAGTCTCAGAGAATTTTGTCTGTTTATCATTATACGACCAGTAAATTAAAAAAAAAATCAACAAACTACTGTCTTACTTCTGAGTTAACATGATCTGTAATTATTGGCTTATGGTGAACACGGATTCGGTTTATTACAGCTAACGTGGTAATATATGAATGAGTACAAAGTTCCATTGACAGTAGATGTCTTTGTTATTTAGCTACATAGTACAAGAATTATTCTTGCCGGCCGAAGTGGCCGTGCGGTTCTACGCACTTCAGTCTGGAACCGCGTGACCGCTACGGTCGCAGGTTCGAATTCTGTCTCGGGAATGGATGTGTGTGATGTCTTTAGGTTGGTTAGGTTTAACTAGTTCTACGTTCTAGGGGACTAATGACCTCAGAAGTTGAGTCCTATAGTGCTCAGAGCCATTTGAACCATTTTTTTCTGAATTATTCTTTTTTAGGTTGTTAACTGGTAATATAGGAATTAATATAAATGCAAATGCGAAGAAAGGGGAGCGATAGAGGGCAGAGCTGTGGCGGGGTTGGCTGATGAGCTGCTACGCGCTAGTAGGTCTTTGAAGACCTGTAGGAAAAAAAAAAAATTTCCTCAGTCTAATCTTTGTTAAGGTCATCTGGTACTACAGTGCGCAAAAAAAGGTACCACTTTTTGTAACCTCCTACTTGTCTCCACTTGTCATTCTTAAATTTGAAATTTGGCTCAAAGGTAACTACAACCTTCATCCTTAATGGTGCAAAAGAGGGGCGCCCCGAGACGTCACCCTCGGATTCGGCGACGCTTCAAGGCGTCGACACAGGCGAGAAACAGGCCACTCCTCACAAGTTCTTGTGATGTGTGAGTTGGGTTACTGTGGCACATTGGCACAAATTTTCACTAAAATTCTGCCCCACGCCATCTTGGACATGTTACATGATGCTTATCCACATTTCACCTCTTCTTCCGACGCCTCTCTGATGGAGGTCAGAACTGCGACACACAGCCTAAAAATCATGCGGCCTTCTTATGGGTGACGAAGGAAAACATTTCAGACACATCACCACTCGGAATGAACACGAGAAGCTCTCAAGCGACGGTGTAAAGGGTGTCATTGAGACCATCCATTTCGCTATCTAAAATGACAGTTCGCTGTGCGATGGGCAACTGGTCGACGTTCTAGGCAACGTTCGTCAATTTTGAAATCCCTGGGACGATTCCACCATACTCTAAGGATACTGGAGGGTTACAATCCTACTGAACGTTGTCTGACCTCTTAGGAGTGTAGTGCGACCACGATTTTTGTCTGGTGTACAGGATGGAACAGGTAGGGACCGGTCAAACCCATTTGAAAAACCTGTATGTGACCCAAAGCAACGAAAGGTGTCTTTTCTTTTTCGGCCCTCCCATTTTGCGCCCTGTTGTCTCGTTATCATGGAAGTGTGAAACATCATCACGTGCGTGAAAAACATGGCAAAAATTACCTCTATGACACCCACCCTCACTTAGTTTGGATCACCCTCGGTGCCACTCACGGACCTTTATTGAGCACGTTAAAAAGGTACCTGTCAGAGACTTCGAAATCCATTCAGCGGAGTCTTGTCTCCCCAACTGCTGTAGTGACTGAGGCCAGACCACTTGAGAGAGTTGCCTGCCCTCAGGGGCTAGAACAGCAGGCAGGCACCACACCGCTGAATGGATTTCGAAGTCTCTGACAGGCACCTTTTTAACGTGCTCAATAAAGGTCCGTGAGTGGCACCGAGGGTGATCCAAACTAAGTGAGGGTGGGTTTCATAGAGGTAATTTTTGCCATCTTTTTCACGCACGTGATGATGTTTCACCCTTCCATGATAAAGCCACAACAGGGTGCAAAACGGGATGGCTTTGCCTCACATTTATACACTACTGGCCATTAAAATTGCTACAACACTTAGATGACGTGCTACAGACGCGACATTTAACCGACAGGAAGAAGATGCTGTTATATGCAAATGATTACCTTTTCAGAGCATTCACACAACGTTGGCGCCGGTGGTGACACCTACAACGTGCTGACATGAGGAAAGTTTCCATCCGATATCTCATACACAAACAGCAATTGACCGGCGTTGCCTGGTGAAACGATGTTGTGATGCCTCGTGTAAGGAGGAGAAATGCGTACCATCACGTTTCCGACTTTGATAAAGGTCGAATTGTACCCTACCGCGATTGCGGTTTTTCGTATCGCGACATTGCTTCTCGCGTTGGTCGAGATCCATTGGCTGTTAGCAGAATATGGAATCGGTGGGTTCAGGAGGGTAATACGGAACGCCGTGTTGGATCCCAACAGCTTCATACCACTAGCAGTCGAGGTGACAGGCATCTTAACCGCATGGCTGTAACGGATCGTGCAGCCACGTCTCGATCCCTGAGTCAACAGATGGGGAAGTTTACAAGACAACAACCATCTGCACGAACTGTTCGACGACGTTTGCAGCAGCATGGACTATCAGCTCGGAGACTATGGCTGCGGTTACGCTTGACGCTGCATCACAGACAGGAGCGCCTGCGATGGTGTACTCAACGACGAACCTGGTTGCACTAATGGCAAAACGTAATTTTTTTCAGATGAATCCAGGTTCTGTTTACAGCATCATGATGGTCGCATCCGTGTTTGGCGACATCGCGGTGAACGCACATTGGAAGCGTGTATTCGTCATTGCCATACTGGCGTATCACCCAGCCTGATGGTATGGGGTGCCATTGGTTACACGTCTCGGTCACCTCTTGTTCGCATTGACGGCACTTCGAACAGTCGACGTTACATTTCAGATGTGTTACGACCCGTGGCTCTACGCTTTTTCGATCCCTGCAAAACCCTACATTTCAGCAGGATAAAGCACGACCGCATGTTGCAGGTCTTGTACGGGCCTTACTGGATACAGTAAATGTTCGACTGCTGCCCTGGCTAGCAAATTCTCCAGATCTCTCACCAATTGACTACATCTGGTCAATGGTGGCCGAGCAACTGGCTCGTCACAATACGCCAGTTACTACTCTTGATGAACTGTGGTATCGTGTTGAAGCTGTATGGGCAGCTGTACCTGTATACGCCATCCAAGCTCTGTTGGACTCAATGCCCAGGCGTATCAAGGCCGTTTTACGGCCAGAGGTGGTTGTGTTGGGTACTGATTCCTCAGGATCTATGCACCCAAATTGCGTGAAAATGTAATCACATGTCAGTTCTAGTATAATATATTTGTCCAATGAATACCCGTTTATCATCTGCATTTCTTCTTGGTGTAGCAATTTTAATGGCCAGTAGTGTATTTCTCCAAATGGTTCCGAACAGTCCATAGTAGTTCCATCCTGCACACCAGAGCAAAAATTGCCCTCGCTTACATGCCAAACATGTTCAGTGAGGATGCAGCCTTACAGTGTCCTTGATTAGCGTTGAACTGTCTGGGGGGGGGGGGGGGGGGGGAAGGGGGCGGGTTGTCAGCAGCGTAGAACGTTGTTATCGTTCAGCTGTTCATTGCACAGTGAAATGTCGTTGTCGACCACAAAATGTGTGGGAATCAACGTCCCAAGGGAAGGAGTGGTTTCATTGACATACTCTGTGCCACATCCTGAGAGCTTCTCACGTCCATTCTGAGCGGCTAAGTGTCTGAAATGTTTTCCTCAGTCACCCATAACAAAACCGCATGATTTCACGCTGGGTGTCGTCTTTCTGACCTCCACTGCAGAGGCGTCATATGAAAGGATGAAATGTGGATATGAGAGTCTGGCGACCATCCCATCGTGAGACACGTCTACGATGGCGCCGAAGAGAACTGTGAGAAATTTGGTGCTAATGTGACACCATTAACCCACTTTACACCTAACACGAACTTCTCAGCTGTGGCCTTTTCTTCGCATATGTCGGCACTTTGCGGTTCCAAACGTCGTCGAGGCCGCTGGTGACGTCACAGGGCGGCAAGTTTTTCTACCATTACTGATGAAGGTTCTCGGCTCCTTTGAGCAAAATTGCAAATTTATGTGTAGGAATGGGCGACAAGTAAGGGATTTCAAAAAGATTCTTTTATGCCCTGGATATATGTGTGTTGATAAAGATTTCAAATTATTGAATAAAGGCAAGTTTTATCCCTTTGTTAGCAGGATGAAGTACCTGCAGTTTTGGTTCTCTATTGTCTGCCAGATGGCAATACTGGGCAAGATGTGTACCAACGCAGTGTTTGTTCAGGTTGTTATGACAGAGCGCATGCATGTTACTCTTTGAATCTTGTTGTAGAGCTTATCCCTGTTTGTGTGTTGTAGAAACTCGGACATGAGCTGCAAATGAATTTGTGCGCATCTGACTCTTGAAATTGTTGCGTGGTAGTTTTGGTACTGTGGATGATTTTATTTTCTGTTTTGTTGTTGCTGAAGAAGATGAAAGAGGTTGAAAATTTTGTAAGAGTGGCTGTTTAGGGAAGGTAAGCTTACAAATGCGGTTTTCTCGCCCACTGATATTTATTCAACAATTTACTGGCTTAGTTTTGTTGTACATGTTACCTTAACTGTTATAGCAGGAAAGTATCTTATAATTTCTGTTTGTTTGTGTGTTTAACTTGTATTAATTGGGAAATTAAGCAAGTGATTCACCATAGATCTGAAAATCCATTTTTGTAGTGGTCTGGATGGCAAGAAGTGTTATGAGTGGTAACGTTGGTAGTTGTCAGCTATTTGTAAATTTAAAAAAAAATTACGCTTCTGATTTTTATTAGAGATTTTAAGTCATGATAGGCAATAGTAGTATAGCATATGATGGATGTTGTCATATTCGTCTGACAACCAGTATATAAAATGATTGTAAATTGGTAATCATCACAATAGAAGCTGTCAAATTAATATAAATTATAAACCCGTCAATTTTCCTCTAGTAAGTAACACAATTAATTTTTCGATTCAAATCGTCATGTTATTAAAAATGACAATACTTTAAAGGTGTATTTTTTCCCATCTTCTTATCACAGAGCGAATATCCAGTACACGCTATGAGAATAAACATGTAACCTCCATGCACCCCAAACATTAGCCTGAAAAGGTTCTAAAATTAGTAAATGGAATAAATGAATATTTTTAAAAACTGAATATTTGAGGTGTTCTGTATTTGTATTTAATACACAGTTGTGGATTCTAAAACATGCGTGAGGGATAAGCGTAGTTGTAGACGTTATTTTGTTTGTAGAGTGACAATGTAAGCACAAGATACTCATTTTTCTGAATAACAGACAAAGTCAAAATGCCGAGGCTACTCCATTCCTTGCAATGTCTTATATACAATGCGTTTGGCGTGTAATTGTACATTTATCTGGATGCTTATGAAATAAGCTGTTGATAGGAATGTGAAATGAAGAGATGGGGCCTGTGATAATCAGTAACAGAGTGAAATACGTAGAGGATCACTGATTTTAGAGTCCTAACTTGTGAATGAAATATATATTTCCGCCTTCTTCCCCAAGAATTTTAGATTGAGAACATATTCACGCTCTTATAACACAGAACGTTCTAAATCCTTTTACCTTGTCTCTCTTTGCACCGCAGCTTTCAGTTTCAGCATTTCCCTCTCACTGTCGGTGTCTATGTATGTCTCTCTCCCGCTGTCTCTTTCTTTGCACTTTCTCCTGTCTGTCTCTCACACTGTCACTGTCTTCGGCTCTTTCTTTCACTCTTCCTTACTGATGCCTCCTTCTCTGCCACTTTCATTGTCTCACTGTCGCACTGCCATCGCCTTTTTCACTTTTTCGGTCTCTACCATTGCCACTGTCTCTTTCTTTCCGATTTACAATCTGCTGTCTTCCTCTACATACACCATCCTCTCCTCTCCACACATGTCTTTGGGAATGACTGGCTTGGAGTTTTGAGCCCTAAAATGGGAAACTTTAACATATGGATGTGGGAAAGTGGGCAAATTTTTGTGTGTTAAGGTTCGCCAGTCTTGGGGGATACAGAACCACTCCCGTTGAGGTATATCAATCGATAAACAGAATTAGTTGCACACGAAATACGACGATTTAAATAGTATTGCATAATCAAAACATTAGTAAGAATACATCGATAACTTCCAAAATACATTTTCTTTGCAAAACTGATTCATGCTCCTCAGATTGAGTGCTGGTGTTTAATATACGTAATAATATAGTTCTAGTTTGCTTATGTTATTACAGTGATTTTTGTTTCTCTGTGTTTTAGCTATTCTATCCAACTGCCAAACTGGTTCAATGAATGCGAACTGCGAACAGACAAAACTGGCTCCCTTGTGAGGGACTCCGATTTCTATTTGATGCGCTGACTCATGGAGGAAACTGGCCTCCTGCTTGTTTTGGAATCATGTGAAAGATAATATGAACTGAAAGGCATGTCATCGTTACGACTTACGGCTCGGCTGACGTCACAAGTCACAATTTCATCATACGTTGTTCCAGCTGAAGGCCGTCGGTGCCGGGCTGACGCGTCGTAGGGAGACTCACAGTAACTCTACGTCACTAGAGCTGGAACAGCATTTTCGTTTCAGATATTTTTATCATTGCAATACTGATGTCAACCGACTTGTAGTACGTGGGTCTTACTCATTATTAGTCCGTCTATGCTTCCCGAAAATGCACAGAAGATGTAGTACCGTGATATATTTCCTATAACTTATGATTTCTGTCCGAGATTGCCGAGTTTTCCATTGCTTCTGCGGTGTTAAGGTAATTAATGATTGACAACTCTTTAACTGTGTGGTGCTTGGGGCGATATTCACATAGTTAGTATTCAGTACTTTTATATCATGTACGTCAATATTCACGATATTATTAATTAGCGATTTAAATATTTTGGTATAAGAAATGGTGCTTATGACAATGATCTTTCACAATAACCACTAGGTTGTCTCCTCTACGTTTTGTAAGTTTTTCGTCCGAATATTGGTCTATTATAAGAGACTACTCCTATAATTGCCAATTGATAAAGCATGAAAAATTATAATCATGAAGCTAGCTCTCCTTCGGACTGAATTTCAAGTTTGGAAGCAACATCAAAAATCTGCTGCACTTTCCTGCTGATGCAGGTCTGATGCGGATGAAACCTGAAAAACATTTGTAAAACGCGGTTATTAATGTTCTCTCGGACGTAATTCAAGTGGTTTACCTCGGCGTAATTTACGACGGGCTATCTTAATTATCTACCGTATACTTCGCGAACCCAACAGCTTATAAAATCCTTAATCACAAACTTGCCAGAATGCTTACGTGTCTCGTTAGTAATAATGTCGGAACGAATTCCGCTTACCTAACCTATCTCATTCCCGCTAAGCCAGCTCTTAAACTTGGCAGCAGACGGTGGGTGTGAACATTCGGATTAATGGAGTGTGTTCCCCCTACAACGCAATGTGCGGCAAAGAACCGAGTCATTAATTGAGAATGCAGTTTATATCTCTGCCGTACAGAAAGAACAGTAAGTGCGTTGAACTATGCACCATCATGACGCCTGCAATGTGTTGCAATAACAAATAAGTGTTAGTCGGATACCTATAATGTGAATACAGAAAGGATGTTGTTGCATCAGTTACTTGCATACACGCTTACCTTATGGACATACTTTGGAACTAGAAGTACGTGAGCCGGCCGCGGTGGCCAAGCGACTCTAGGCGCTTCAGTCCGGGACCGCGCGACCGCTACGGTCGCAGGTACGAATCCTGCCTCGGGCATGGATGTGTGTGATGTCCTTAGGTTAGTTAGGTTTAAGTAGTTCTAAGTTCTAGGGGACTGATGACCTCCGATGTTAAGTCGCATAGTGGTCAGAGCGATTTGAACCATTTAGAAGTACGTGAAGTATCCAGCTTACTGTGCACTTAAGTATTTAGGCCATTGGAACAATTCTGTAGGTGTTTATGTTGGTGGTTTCGTTATGTGTAAAGGGAAGATTAAATACAAACCGTCGCACTTCTATTTGTACTTTCCGGTGTTGTACTTAAACTAAAAGGCGGCTGGAGTGGGTCATCCGAGGATATATGTTTTCAAGCACAAAGTGAAAAATTTAAAATACTTTGAAAACTCCTAACAATTTAAAACTTGCCAGTTTCTAGTTTTTATGGCAGAGATGACAGAGGGAAGCAGAACTAGAATCTTCTGTGTTATTTTACACTTCTTAAGTACTGACATTACTTCTAGTATTCCAGAGAAATCTACCGGCTTCTCTTTCGGACCTTCAATTGTCTGTCTGATGATACGAAGGGCGTTTGATAAGTAAAACAACACATTTTTTCCTCGCCCAGTTTCGGTTAAAAATGCGGAGTTCGTTGTGGAACATAGTTTCATAAACTTCCGATAGATGGCGTCGTTATGCATAGTTTAAAAAATGGCGTCTGTAACGGATATGCGTACCCCACAAACCGTATGCTTTCCACTGGGGGTGTGAACCCCTAAACCAGAAGGTCAACGGGGGAGAACTCGTCCGGCGTGCAGATCTGGTGTTGATACACTGATACCCGATCTTCACCGACGACGACTGGATGTACATGACGGAACACGCCGTCCTGTATGTCAAACAGCGCACGCCACCAGTGGACATCTTCCGTGTGAAGAAAATCGAGTTCAGACAGCCTGGAAACCAAAAGAAGAAGAAGAATAAGAAGCCGCCAGAGACATGTGGCCGATAATTCTTTCTTTCACAGATAACCAGAGGCCCATCCAGAACCAGAGGCAAAACATCCCAAACAGCGAGTAATTGAGGAGGAAAAGCTTAGTCTTAAACTCCAATGACTTGGGCCAAGGAAAAGGCCCGTCATTATAGCGACAGCGACAGAGATGCGTTCCAAGCCGAGAGTTGTCATTGAGTTTCTTTCGGTGGAAAGCCAGAGGATCGTACATATACATACGCGCTTGCAGAATGTCTGCGGAGGTCTGGAAGTGAACAAAAGCACGGTGAGTCATTGGGCGAGGCGTCTGTCACTAACGCAACGAAGTTGCGCAAATCTGTTCAATCACCCGCGTGCTGGCCGGCCGCACACAGTTGTCACTCCTGCAATGTTGGAACTGCGGACACACTCATTCAAAGTGATGGACGGATCACAATCAGCTAACCCGTTGCACAACTGCACATCTCTGTTAGCATTGCTAACACACTTGTTGGCACCGAAGTCGACCAGTAGAGTGATAAACGCGGGCATACAGACCCTCCCATTAACGTGGCATAAGACCATCGTATTGAACGGAGATTATGTTGAAAAACAAAAGAAATGGGGAATAATGGGGGACGTTCGAATCCTGAACAGGACTATCTTGCTTTCAGAAAAATAAGTTTTACATTACTTATCAATGTCCCTCGTACAATAGGCAGTAGCAGTAGTACTTGCAAAGTAGTGTATTTCCTTGTTTACTTTCAAACTGAATACATTTATATGTCTGAATTTCGCTGTTTTCTAAACTATCTATACGTACAGTGTCGCAATGTACATTTAAATGAAAGCTGCATGAGATGCACTTGGTTACACATTTTAGTTGGTTATTTGCATGTATAAGGGTCATGTGAGCGATATCATTTGTGTGCATGCGTCAACTAATTGTTTATACACTGAAGCGCCAAGGAACTGGTATAGGCATTCGTATTCAGATACAGAAATATGTAAACGGGCAGAAGATGGCGCTGCGGTCGGCAACGCCTGTATAAGACAACAAGTATCTGGTGCAGTTTCTAGATCGGCTACAATGGCACTTTATCCAGATTTAAGTGAGCTTGAACGTGGTGATACAGTCGGCGCAAGAGCGATGGAACACAGCATCTCCAAGCTAGCGATGAAGTGGGGATTTTCCTGTTCGATCGTTTCACGAGTGCACCGGGAATATCAGGAATCCGGTTAAACATCAAATCTCCGACATCGCTGCGGCTGGAAAAAGCTCATTCAAGAACGGGACCAACGACGATTGGAAAGAATCGTTCAACGTGATAGAAGTGCAACCCTTCAACAAATTGCTGCAGATTTCAGTGCTGGGACATCAACATGTATCAACGTGTGAACCATTCAACGAAACATCATCGATATGGGCTTTTGGAGCCGAAGGGCCACTCGTGTACGCTTGATGACTACACGACACGAAGCTTTAAGCCTCGCCTGACATTGGACTGTTGATGACTGGAAACATGTTGCCTGGGCGAACGAGGTTAGTGTCAAATTGCATTAAGCGGATGGACGTGTATGGATATGGAGACAACCTCATGAATCCATGGACATTGCGTGTCAGTAGGGGACTGTTCAAGCTGGTAAAGGTTCTGTTCTGGTGTGGGGAGTGTGCAGTTGAGTGGTATGGGACCCCTGATACGTCTAGATACGACTCTGACAGTTAACACGTACGTAAGCATCTCGTCTGATCACCTGCATCCATTTATGTTCATTGCGCATTCCGACAGACTTGGGCAATTCCAGCAGGACAATGCGACACCCTACGCGTCCATAATTGCTACTTAGTGGCTACAGGAACGCTCCTCTGAGTTTAAACGCTTCCGCTGGCCACCAAACTCTCCAGACATGAACATTATTGAGCATATCTGGGATGCCTTGCAACGTGTTGTCCAGAAGAGATCTCAACTCCTCGTACTCTTCACGGATTTATGGACAGCCCTGCAGTATTCATGGTTTCAACTCCCTCCAGCACTACATCAGTCATTAGTCTTGTCCATGCCATGTCATGTTGCGTGCTCGCACTACACGACATCAGGAAGGCGTATCAGTTTCTTTGGCTCTTCAGCGTATAATACCTGAGGATAGTTTGATGTTGCCACATGCAGTACGTCGCTCTTCGTGTTGTACAGGTAATTGTCATTTCCTGGGCTGGCGACATGCGCGGGTCACCCTTCCGATTTGTGCTTCCATTTATCATCTGATTTTTATTTATGAAAGTTACTGGGACTTAGTTATTTATGGAATACTGTAGTTTGGCAGAACATCCTACCTATGTAGAAATTGGAATACCCTCTGCAGAAACAGGCAGTTCAGCTCCGTCTATGTTTTCGTGTGTGTGTTCAATAAACGCAGTTTTAGTGTAAAGTGCTGCTTCTTGTTGTCGGCCCTGCCCTTGTAACTAGTTCGTGATTGCCAATTGTACGTGAGAATATACACATAAAGGAGATCACTCTATCGAAGCCTGTATATAGACGCGAAGTTTCAAGTGAAATGCTACCTCAAGCAGGGTGATGCAATACGCCAATTTTTATTCGATTCAGTGCTGAATTAATGATCAGACATGCGGGTAAACGAGAGAGTAGTCGTACGCTACGAAGGACATAATAATGGCGAGCATACATCAATGATATTGAGACAATGAGCTAAAATAAACATTGTCCTTGCAGAAGGTATGACAAAGCAGGTTGCGAGAGTTAACACGCAGGTCAATGCAAGTAACATTTAACACAGGATGCTGTCAAGGATGGAGCAAGACAGCGCCGATCTGGCTACAGATAAACCGAGTCTCACATCAGTGGAGAGTTTTGGTACGGGGGCACTTCGAAAGGTACGTTACGCATGTCTTACCACGCTATGGCCATTGTGCAACAGGAGTAGCGCATTGCTAAAAGAGAATACCTATTTTGCCTTTTCTATAGACAGAGTACAGCAACGTTACGGTAAGGTACAATCGAATGACATGGAAACTGGAAATTACTCCAAAACTTAAATACGAGTGACAGTACGATTTTTGTGGGCAAAACTAATTTGCACGCAGATTCAGTGTGAAATTGTGGCGGTATATGGAGTAAATGCAATGGCGGGATGATGCTGATAATGAAGGAAGGCGATCGCCGCCGACCACAGGCGACAATGTGCAGGCAGTCGAGCAAAAGCGGAACCGATTCGCGGCAGTCGCAGTTTTCCAACAATGAGGACGTTCACACAGCGGTACTCGAATGGCTCCGTGACCAAGGGACGGATTTATATTGTCCAGAAATCGAACGAAGTGTAGAACGTTGCGTCCGTTTTTTAAGGAGACTTTGTGATATGTTGAAAAGAAGTGCCATGTATCAGTGTTACTTTGACTTGTAATGCAGCATTCAATAAAAGTTACTTACTGCCATAATAATGTTGAATTTACTGCTTGAAGTCCATCCGTAGGTTGGTTCGTTGTTTTGAGGGAAGAGACCAAACTGCGAGGTCACCGGCCTCGTCGGTTTAGGGATGGATGGGGAAGGAGGTCTGCCATGCCCTTTCAAAGCAACCATCCCGGAATTTACCTGGAGCGATTTAGGGAAATCACGGAAAACCTAAATCAGAAGGGCCGGACGTGGGATTGAACCGTCGTCCTCCCGAATGCGAGTCCAGTGTGCTAACCACTGCGCCACTTCGCTCGGTGGTCCATCCGTAGGTTGGTGCTTAGTTCACCACACGCCCTGAATTAAGCCCTTATTTAAAAAAGAAGATATAAACAGGAGAGAGGTGTGCTAACTACACTGACTTCCAAAATACTGTCATACAGAATAAAGGTCAAGATGTACGTATAATACCAGTTGAGTTCTACGGCTCTGAGTTACAGAAAACTATAAAAAATAAAGAAAGAATAAACTTCGTAAGAAGAGTAACGAGTAAATTCCTCGGACCTGTTGAAAACGAAAAAGAATGAAGAAAATTCACACACAAAGAAATATATCCATTGACAGGAATCGAATTTCCAACGTTGCGAGAAGAAAGCGAATTCTTTGGCAATGAAATATGAAAAAGGTATTTCTGCGACTATGGAAAATCACGGAAACTGAAACCTTGGTGGATGAAGCCTGGTTTGGCGGTATTAACTGAAAAAAGGTACGAAATCGAACTGTACGATTGAGGAGAATTGAAAAACGAGGATCTGGTGGAGGAAACATTTCACGTCAGGACCTGACATGTGTAGGACCTGATAATGATGCCAATAAGACATCGTAAGATGATATCAACAGAAAACCAAGTATTTTTATGTTTGTGTAACATAACAAAGACAATCTTTGGAAATACCGAATTGAACACAGTTCTGAAATTCTGTATAGTAACAGAAGTAACTGCATAGTTTCGTAAGGTTGAATGAAGCACACTAACAATTTGAAATGTTAGAAGAAGAAAGAAGGTAGAGATGTAATTCCTCGGGAGGGAGCTGAACTACGCGCTAGTGGGTAAAAGAGACACGAAGATATAGCCAGTAGACATGTTAAACTTTTATGTAGAAGATATTCACTGAAATTATCAGCAAACAATCAGGAAATAATAGTTAATTGTTTAGAGAATAGTCTTAAATGTAAGCGAAACATGAACGATTAAAGGACAAGCAAGAAGAGAATAGAAACTATCGAAATGTGATGCTAGAGAAAAATGTAAGAAGTTAAATGGATGTATCCGGTAACTAATGAAGCATTGTTGAATCAAATCGGCATGAAAAGAGCTTCATGGTAAAAGTTTGCAGAAAAAAGGAAGGTTCAACAGGGAATCTCTTGAAGCAAAGAGGAATAGTTAATTTACTAACAGAGGGAGATGGTAACAAATGCGGCGGGTGTCCATCGCCTGAATACAGTAAACAAATACAGATGGTTGTTGGTTGCAGTAGTTATAGTATAAAGACATAACCGTACTTTGGCTTACACCATGTTGACGGGCTGCTTGCCTGGAGCTTGTGTAGTGTTCGTCTTAATATCCTGCAGAACCCTCTCCTGCATATCGGATGTACTCACAGTCCGCCGTCTCGCTGCCTGTTCGTGTCTCTGAAAGGATCCGTGCTCACACAAACACCCAGAACGCACTTGAAATGATGTGGCTGGTGTCTGTGATGGTACTTGTTTTGGTACAGTTGTGCTGCTTCCCGACTGTTTCCATCCGCTTGGTCGTACACAAACACCATTTCGTCTTGTTCCCGATATGAATACCGGACCATTCTGCTGATTCCAGTACGCAACGTCAATCATACAGCCTGCAACACCCAAGTAACACACGCACATGGTCAGTGGAACCGTCAGCCGTCAGCGCCATCCACCGTGGCAACAATTCATTTTCGGACACGTGTTCATAGAACATTTTTCTTCCATTTCCGTCCCTGCAGGTTGTCCGTTTTATTAATGTTCACCCTGCACTCACAGTCCAGCTGTTCCAGCTGTTACAGTCTAAGCTGTTGTACCATTAAAATACAATCAAAAGATTATGTGTTGCTTAAAAAAATGCAACCATCTCATTATTAGCCCATGTATTAATTTACAGCTTCATTTTATTTTTGGTTATTCCCTTGAAAAATCTTTTTGAGCAATCTCCTCAATTATTTCCGTTTCTAATCATATCACTGTCGAGCTTACTACCAAGTCTGAAGTGTCTTCAAGATTCCTTTGCTTTAACTTAATCTGCACTTTTGAATAATGCCACTCGCTGTCAAGCTACAATGCGAGTTACTTTATGAATTGTTTTATCTCATAAAATGAACCTCAGTTTACTCAGAAGAGAGTGCAAACGCTAGGTCGTAAACTATCTCCAACTGATACTATTTCTCAGTTCTAATCTTTTTTTAATGTGATTGTAGCCGTGTTTGTTTTCGTTTCCTTTGTTGTGTGTCTGATTTTTCAACGATAAATAAAGCGAATATTGTTTTTAAGGTTCAGATTACACTAATATATTCTCAGTGTTTAACGTTCTAATGTTTATGGTAAAGGTGATGGAAGGAGACGTGTGTTGACGACACTAGTACGTTACTATAACGAACCTTCAACGAGCAAGGTTTTGTGTGTTGTTAGGGTTTATTACCACATGATCGTGCCACGTGGAAGAACGGAGGATATAACAAACGAGCGACTGGGCATTGAAGCACACATTTTAGGCAGTTCCTCTGAGGGTGCCATTCGGATTTTAAGTTCCTGCTAGTAGCTACGTTACTGCCAACACAGCATGCCACCTTCGCAACCTCATGGGAAATAACAGACTTGTCCCCATGCACAGACAGTGTTGCACAAGATAATGTGTTCTCGCGAAGAAAGAAAATCGTACAGTAATATTCAGTAAATCCTGTTGTTTTATATTCTTTGAATATATTCCGCGCCGCTCGATGCAAAGCCAGTGCGCCCAAATACTGAGTACTGTTGTGAATATGGCACTGTGGTATGTTTTCATGGTGGACGGTGGCCGAGGTAATTAGTAGTTCCTGTAGTTGTTATTTTGTGAATTATTGTGGAATCCTTATCCACTATACCGATATGTGATCACTGAGCTCCTCATCGACATGTGCCCCAAAGTATGTACATATTGTCTTTCCAGTTAAGGAGGTGTTACCTAATTTGAATGTTGCACTACTAGATGTTGATAACCTACCATTAAACAGAATGTAGATGGTATTTCTTGGTCTCCGAGATGGGACTGCCAAAGGGGAGGTGACCATGAAAAAAAGATTGAATAACCAACGAAAAGATAACGTTCTACGAGTCGGGTGTGGAATGTCAGAAGCATGTATATGGTAGGGAAGTCAGAAAATCTGAAAAGGGAAATGCGAAGGCTCAGTCTAGATAAACTAGGGGTCAATGAAGTGAAATGAAAAGAACACAAGGATTTCTGGTCAGATGAGTATAGGGTAATATCAACAACAGCAGAAAATGGTATAACGAGAGTAGGACTCGTTATGAATAGGGAGGTAGGGCAGAGAGTGTGTTACTGTGAACAGCTCAGTGATAAGGTTGTTCTTATCAGAATCGACAGTAAACCAACACCGATACCGATAGTTCAGGTATGCATGCTGACGTCGCAAGCTGAAGGTTGAGAAAAAGTATATGAGGATACTGAAATGGCAATACAGTGCATAAAGGGACTGGAAAGTAGTTGTAGGGGAAGGAGTAGGTTACAGGAGAATATGGACTTGGGACAAGGAATGAGAGAGGAGAAAGGCTAATCGAGTTCTGTCATTAATTTCAGCTAGTAATAGCGAATACTCTGTTCAAATATCATGAGAGGAGGAGGTACACCTGGAAAAAGTGGGTGATACTCGTAGATTTCAGTTAGATTATATCATGGTCAGAGAGAGATTCCGAAAACAGATAGTGGATTGTAGGGCGTACCCAGGAGCAGATGTAGACTCAGATTATAATGTAGTAGTGATGAAGAATAGGCTGAATTTCAAGATATTAATCAGGAAGAATCAATACGCAAAGAAGTGGGATATAGATGTACTAAGCAAAACGAGACACGTTTGAAGTTCTCTAAGGCTACAGATACAGCAATAAGGAATAGCTCAGTAGGCAGTACAGTTGAAGAGGAACGGATTTCTCTAGAAAGGGCAATCACAGAGGTTGGAAAGAAAGAAGATATCTGCGAAGAAACCAAGGGTAGCAGAAGAAATACTTCAGTTGACAGATGAAAGAAGAAATTACGAAAACGTTCAAGGAAATTCAGGAGTACAGAAGTACAAATCACTGAGGAGGGAAATAAGTAGGAAGTGCAGGGAAGCTTAGACTAAATGGCTGAATAGAAAGTGTGAAGGAAATGAAAAAGAAATGATTATCGGAAGAACTGACTCACATACAGGAAAGTCAAAACAGCCTTCGGTTCATTGAAAGCAAGGGTGGAACTTTAAGACTGCGACGGGGATTCTACTGTTAAATGCAGAGAAGCAAGTGGATCGGTGGAAGAGTACATTGCAGGCCTCTATAAGACGGATGATTTGCCGATGTGATAGAAGAAGAAAGAGAAGTCTATTTAGGAGCAATAAGGGATCTAGTATCAGAATCAGAATTTAAGAGAGCTTTGGAGGACTTAAGATCAAATAAGGCACAAGGAATAGATATCATCCCATCAAAATTTCTAAAATCATTGGGGGAAGTGGCAACAAAACGACTATTCACGTTTGTGTGTAGAACGTATGAGTCTGGCGACATACCATATAACTTTGGAAAAATATCATCCCCACAGTTCCGAAGACTGCAAGAGCTGACAGTTGCGAGGATTACCACACAATCAGCTTAAGAGCTCATGCATCCAAGCTGCTTACAAGAATAATGTACAAAAGAATGGAAAAGAAAATTGAGGATGTGCTAGATGACAATCAGTTTGGCTTTAGGAAAGGAAAGGCACGGAGAGGCAATTCTGACGTTGCGGTTGATAATGGAAACAAGAGTAAAGAAAAATCAAGACACTTAGGAAGGATCTGTCGACCTGGAAAAAGCATTCGACAATGTAAAATATTGCAATATGTTCGAAATTCTGAGATAAATGGGGGTAAGCTATAGGGAGAGACAGGTAATATACAATATGCAGAAGAGCCAAGAGGGAAGGATAAGAGGTGACAACCAAGAACAATGTGCTCGGATTAAAAAGGGTCTAAGACAGGGATGCAGTCTTTCACCCTTACTGATCAATCTCTACATTGAAGAGGCAATAATGGAAATAAAAGAAAGCTTTAGGAATGGAATTAAAATTCAAGGTGAAAGGATATCAATGATACTATTCGCTAATGACATTGCTATCCTGAGCGAAAGTGAAGAAGAATTACGTGATATGCTGAATGGAATGAACGATATCATGAGTACAGAATATGGATTGAGAGTACACCGAAGAAAGATGAAGGTAATGAGAAGCAGCAAAAATGATAACAGCGAGTAACTTGACACCAGTATTGATGGTCACGAAGAAGGTGAAAGTAAGGTATTCTGCTGCCTAGGAAGCTAAATAACCAATGACGGACGAAGCAACGAGGAAATCAAAAGCAGACTAGCAATGGCAAAAACGAAGGGAATTCCTGGCCAAGAGGAGTCTATTAGTATCAAACACAGGCCATAATTTGAGGAAGAAATTTCTAAGAACGTGCGTCTGGAGCACAGCACTGTATGGTAGTCAAACATGGACGGTGGGAAAATCGGAACAGAAGGGAATTGAAGTATTTGAGATGCGGTGCTACAGAAGAATATTGAAAATTACTTGGACAGATAGGAGAAGAAATGAGGAGGTTGTTCGGAGAGCCGACGAGGAAAGAACAATGATAAGAAGAAGGGGAATTACTTCCATGGTACTATAGGAAGCTGTATGGGGCTAAAAATGTGGAGGGAGGCAGTGGTTGGAATACATACAACAAATAATTGAGGACGTAGGTTGCAAACGATGAAGAGGTTTGGCACAGGAGAGGAACTTTTGACGGGCCGCATCAAACCAGTCAGAAGACTTATATGCAGCAATAGTCACTTTATTGCCTTCACACCATTTTCTCAACTGCTTCAGTACAAAACAAGCTTTATTCTCTAGACGAGCTGCTGAGTTCATGGAATCACTACTAGAAGATGGTCCGCATACGTCTTAGTCCCGTGTGCGTCGTATTCAGGAGCGGTTGTAGCATAAGAACCCAGAAGACAGGTCCATGGATGGACCCCTATGGAAACATTTAATCTCTTTCCGGTTTCCCTCTTGTAGGGGAGACCAAGGAACGTTTACGCACGTGGTGCGTTTACGCAGAGTACTTTTCTCGGAAACGGTTCTCGTTAGAGCGCTACCGACAATGGTCGAGTAGTAGAGCTATCTACTGAGTGCTCTCGGAAACTTCACAGCACAAGCTGAGTGAACGTCTTAGCACGAAGTATAGATTTGTGTTTTTGTGCAAAGTGAGTGAATTTTAGAACGCAAATATCGAAGTTCCTAGAGAGCATAAAGTTTGGAACTGAGAATAAATAAATATATGTTCATTTACAGCAGATTATTCTACCCCGCATGGCACATTTGTTTCGTTTGAAACCCTCAAAGTGACTACTGTATTTTCGAAACTAATTGAAATATGTCGATGGAACAGGTTTACATAGTTATGCTGGGGTACGCTTACGCACAATTTTGCATTGAAATCCTAAATGATACCGCATTCAAGGAAACCTTAAAACAACAGCAGATGAAAAAACAATCTAAAAAATGAAGGCACAGGAGAATAAAATGTAAAAATCGCGAAAAACCTATTTGAACCTTATGAATCTCAAGCAGAAAGAATTAGTCCTATGAGAGCAAGGATTGATAAGGGCAAGTAATTACCAAAAGCAAGAACAAGCAAGAAACTGGATAGGTCTACTTCTGATACCAGAAGCTTACGCTTGGTTACCCAGTAACTGTGCATGCTATCCTGTCTTCTGCCGCCCTCTGCAGGTTCGCGTGAATTCCGCGTCCCTTTATATCGTCTGCTGTCTCGTATCTCCTACTTCTTCTGAATCTCCTGCCACAAACTAACCGTTACAGAGCGTCTGTTAGCAGGCACTCTCGTCTCAACGAATGTCTAATCCAGTTCTTGCACTTTCTCTTACAACCGGCAGAAGCCTGATGGAAAGGATAAAAATTACCTTTGTATTTACTGCTTGGACCGATACAACCAATGAAACAGAAATCAAAAAGAAACTAAGGATCGGTCCGTTGCTGCAGATGTAAGTACTTGGCTCACGACATTTGTGCCATAGGAAGTACATTGTTTTCTGTGTGCATAGCTCGGACAATGATGATGAATACCTCTTTAATCATCATTAAATCTTCTATGCAGGCCATATTATCTTAATAGCTGGAAGTTTGCCAAAAAAAGTTTGTTTACCTTAGGTAAAAGTGTTGTGTTTTAACATGTTAGTTAGTGTGAGTAATTTTATTTACTATCAACAAAACGTATTTTGAAAACTTGAGTATTGTTTTTAGTTTACTTATATTTGTGTTCTATGATATGCTTAAACATGCCCGTATATGTGGACAAACCTGCCCCATAAGCGGGGAATGTTTAAGCACTTGACTTGAGCCTACATAAAACAATTTTGCGGTCTTAAACGTAAAGATAGTTAAAGTTATATATACCATGTTATAATTTACGAGAGTTGCCCAGAAAATAATGCACTGCATTGTTTTTCTCAGCCGAAACCAATGCTATGATTGCGAAACGTTAAGTATTTATTGTCTGAAGTCTCTGAGTGAGCGCGCCAAGCGCCAAGCGCGCCACTTCCAACAGATAGCGTAGCTTCAGGACAGTTTCAAAATGGTGTCTGTAGATGATGTACATTACAAGCAACGTGCCGTCATTGAATTTCACACTGCAGAGAAAAAAACTGTGGGGTATACTGACAAACGTTTGTGCAAAGTCTATGGAGTAGCTGCTGTCGACAGAAATACAGTTGCCAGCCTCTGTGACCTAGCGGTTCTAGGCGCTTCAGTCCGGAACCGCGCTGCTGCTGCGGTCGCAGGTTGGCATCCTCCCTCGGGCATGGGTGTGTGTGATGTCCTTAGGTTAGTTAGGTTTAAGTAGTTCGAAGTCTAAGGGACTGATGACCGCAGATGTTAAGTCCCATAGTGTTTAGAGCCATTTGAACCATTTTTAGAAATACAGTTAGTGGCTGGGCACGGAGGTTGAGGTCTCAGAAGGCGGTTCGGCGGAGCTCCACGATTTACAACGGTCGGGGAGACCATCCAAGGCCGTCACACCTGACGGGTTGCAGCGAGCTGATGTTGTCATTCCCGAAGACAGACGCCATTAAAGGATGCTGTTCGTGGAAAACATTCTGAGGACGATGAGGTTATTCTCACAATGAAGCACTGACTCCGCCACCAGGACAAGGACTGGTACCGACAGGGCATACATGCCCTGCTTTCGCGCTGCGCGGAGGCCATAGAAACGGATGGAAATTACGTGGAAAAATAGGGTGTGTAGATAAAACACCATACTTTCGTGTGTGTAATTCTCATTGTGTTCAATGAAGAACTGTTGAAGAAAAAAATGCAGTGCATTACTTTCTGGGCAACCCTCGTAATAACTGTGATTTCCCTAAATCACCCCAGGCGAATGTCGGGATGGCTCCTTTGAAAGGGCACGACCGACTTCCTTCCACATCCTTCCCTAATCCGATGAGACCGAATGACCTCGTTGTTTGGCCTCTTCCCGCAAACAAGGCAACCTGTAATAACCATGTCATAAGATTATAAGTTTTAAACATGATAAATCCAAATATTCAAATGTGTGTGAAATCTTATGGGACTTAACTGCTAAGGTCATCAGTCCCTAAGCTTACATACTTAACCTAAATTATCCTAAGGACAACCACACACACCCATGCCCCAGGAAGGACTCGAACCTCCGCCGGGACCAGCCGCACAGTTCATGACTGCAGCGCCTCAGACCGCTCGGCTAATCCCGCGCGGCTGATAAATCCAACAAATAAAATAAAAGAAAAAGAAAAAATTCCGAAGAGAAGTTAGACGCTTCGATTTTCTTCTCCAGTTTTCCTAACAAAAAGTCCACGCGGCTACTCTGGCGACGGGAACTATCATTAAAGCCCCTACGTGTGACAGGGAGTCGAGCCAGAAACCTCGCGTTTCGCTGGCGTTCTTGCTACCAACTTAGATATCGTGCAACGACCCACGATTCATTGTGTCAGTTTCACTTCTCTCCGTTCCCCTTTACAATTTTTTAAACTTCGTGCCTTTATATCTCCGTCGGTAAGAGCAAAGAGTGTGATCCGCGCAAGAGGAGGGTCGAGATCCTAGTCACGGTCCGGTGTACAATTTTAAGTCACCAAGAAGTTTGTAACAGCGTTCACTTCCCTGAAGAGTGAGAATTATTCGACGCGGTTGTGATCGTTATGCTGGTACAAATATGACGGCCTTACTCATATATATAGTTAGAGGCTACCCAGCCATTGACCTTCGTCTGTGCGAATGCGCACAGGTTGCCAAAACTCTTACGGGAATCGCCAAAGCGTGCGCGAGCAATGAGTGGATGGGTAAATGTCTGTAAGGTACATTACGTATGTAGAATTGTGGACAGTTGTGAATGCGAGTCTCACGGGAAGCGCGCAAGGGATAAGTCCCTGCAGTAGCGCTATTCATATGTGTCCTCGGTGGCTCAGATGGATAGAGCGTCTGCCATGTAAGCAGGAGATCCCGGGTTCGAGTCCCTGTCGGGGCACACATTTTCAGCTGTCCACATCGAGGTATATCAACAACACCTGTCGGCAGCAAAAGTTCAAATGGCTCTGAGAACTATGGGACTTAACATCTGTGGTCTTAGAACTACTTAAACCTAACTAACCTAAGGACATCACACAACACCCAGCCATCACGAGGCAGAGAAAATCCCTGACCCCGCCGGGACTAGAACTCGGGAACCCGGGCGTGGGAAGCGAGAACGCTACCGCACGACCACGAGAACCGGGCGGCAGCAGAGGGTTTCAGTTAGTCATCATTTATTACTGTTAACGCTCAAGTTCACGGTCTCAGCGCACGTGACGGTTATTTGCTAGTTCCAGCGAAAGTATAGGAAACTCGAGAAAAAATTGGACGCAGTGCCGGGCCCGGCTACCAAGAGAGGACTGCGGGAAACAGACTTCATCCCGAGCAGGCCTTGGAAGTGAGCTAATGCTCATCCGCGGCTGTGCGCTGACCGGTCCCCGCTCCGCGGCTGGCACGCAGAGCTGGGCGTGTCCCGCGACTGCGCTGACCGCGGCGCTCCGTGATGCAAGGCCCGGCCACGCCCAAGGCCGGCCGGCCGGCGGGCGCTGCCGGGTAAACACGGCGGCAGGCCGGCAAGGCCGCCACCCGCTCATCCGGCTTCCTCATTACGTAAAGGCTGCCGGGGCGGCGCTACCACCTAGCCTCCCACCCTACTCAACTCGGAAAAGCGAATCTCACCGACGAAATGTTTATAAACAGGCGCGAATGACGTCTCACTTGCGAGGTGGAAGGGGGTAGAGGGAACCGGAAAATAGCAGAATGGAAGCTCTTATGTTGTAGTGTTATAGAATGATGATGAAAATTACACTGAAGGACTAAAGAAACTAGTACACCTGCCTAATATCGTGTAGGAGACTAGAAATCGACTCTGTAGGAATCAGCATGGGTATCGAAAGAGACGATCGTGTGAAACCCAGCTGGCGCTATTCGTCCACGAGACTCAGAGGGCCATAGACACGGGTTCCCAGGTAGATGCCGTGTTTCTTGACTTCCGCAAGGCGTTCGATACAATTCCCCACAGTCGTTTAATGAACAAAGTAAGAGCATATGGACTATCAGACCAATTGTGTGATTGGATTGAAGAGTCCCTGGATGACAGAACGCAGCATGTCATTCTCAATGGAGAGAAGTCTTCCGAAGTAAGAGTGATTTGAGGTGTGCCGCAGGGGAGTGTCGTAGGACCGTTGCTATTCACAATATACATAAATGACCTTGTGGATACATCGGAAGTTCACTGAGGCTTTTTCCGGATGATGCTGTGGTATATCGTGAGGTTGTAACAATGGAAAATTGTACTGAAAAGCAGAAGAATCTGCAGCGAATTAACGCATGGTGCAGGGAATGGCAACTGAATCTCAATGTAGACAAGTGTAATGTGCTGCGAATACATAGAAATAAAGATCCCTTATCATTTAGCTATAATATAGCAGGTCAGCAACTGGAAGCAGTTAATTCCATAAATTATCTGGGAGTAGGCATTAGGAGTGATTTAAAATGGAATGATCATATAAAGTTGATCGTCGGTAAAGCAGATGCCAGACTGAGATTCATTGGAAGAATCCTAAGGAAATGCAATCCGAAAGCAAAGGAAGTAGGTTACAGTATGTTTGTCCGCCCAGTGCTTGAATACTGCTCAGCAGTGTGGGATCCGTATCAGATAGGGTCGATAGAAGAAACAGAGAAGATCCAACGGAGAGCAGCGCGCTTCGTTACAGGATTATTTAGTGATCGCGAAAGCGTTACGGAGATGATAGACAAACTCCAGCAGAGGACTCTGCAGAAGAGACGCTCAGTAGCTCGGTACAGGCTTGTGTTGAAGTTTCGAGAACATACCTTCACCGAAGAGTCAAGCAGTATATTACTCCCTCCTACGTATATCTCGCGAAGAGACCATGAGGATAAAATCAGAGAGATTAGAGCACACACAGAGGCATACCGACAATCCTTCTTTCCGCGAACAATACGTGACTGGAATAGAAGGGAGAACCGATAGAGGTACTGAAGGTACCCTCCGCCACACACCGTCAGGTGGCTTGTGGAGTATGGATGTAAATGTAGATGTAGATGTAGAAAAGTGCCGCAACACGACGTGCCATGGACTCGACTAACGTCTGAAGTAGTGCTGGAGGGAACTGACACCATGAATCTTTCAGGGCTGTCCATAAATCCGTAAGAGTACGAGGGGATGGAGATCTCTTCTCAACAGCACGTTGCAAGGCAGCACAGATATGCTCAGTAATGTTCATGTCTGAGGTGTTTGGTGGCCGGTGGAGGTATTTAAACTCAGAAGAGTGTTCCTGAAGCCACTCTGTAGCAATTCTGGACGTGTTGGGTGTCGCATAGTCCTGCTAGAATTTCCCGTCAGAATGCACAATAGACTTGAATGGATGCAGGTGATCAGACAGGGTGCTTAAGTACGTGTCACCGGTCAGACTCGGATTTAGACGTATCAGGGGTCCCATATCACTCCAACTGCACACGCCCCACACATTACAGAGCCTCCACCAGCTTGAAAACTCCCCTGCTGACATGCAGAATCCATGAATTCATGAGGTTTATCACGGTATAAGTGTATATTTTTATTTTTATAATTATACATTTTATGGTTTTGGTTGGGGTGGCTTTAAATATTGTGGACTAGCATTAGACTTTTAATTAACTTATACCACGATAACACTCGTACGGACATCGGCTGCCCCGAAGTACGTACGATATAATATTTTTTAAACACAACGCGCGACTCACCGCCTTCTAATAAATAGTTTGCGTGAGCGCTGCTATTTACAAAAGAAAATATGCGTATTCTTACGCAAACTGTAATTATTAATATGGGTCTCAGGGGCTACTAGTTATTTATGTACCAAACTACACAAAGATTAACTGAGACATTGCGGAATGTAATGATTTTCAATATTTCTTGTTCATTATTTGCAAGGCAAAACGGGAGAGAAACATACTGAACTCATTCAGTTCTGTGAATTTTGGTAACTGAAATTAATTTTAACATCGAAATTAATGAAAGATCAAAACTGAGAAGTCTCTCGCATTTACATTTAATAAGATGAATCGTCAGCGTAATGGCTGACTAAATCCTGCTAGTGGAGATGAGCTCCCTGCACTACGAAGTTCTGTAAAAACTTTGTTAATTATAATTAATGGTTGCTATCATGAGAGGTGACAACTAAGTCAGTAATACACAATTTCTAATATCAATTTCTTTTATATTTTTCAAAGATACAGATAAAACTTACGTTAATTATCATATAGCACTACAATGGCGGACTACCGCTAGACGAAACAAAAACAGGAGAGATAGTTCAATCAAAGCATTGTCTCTGATCTTCATGGCCTATGTTCCACAGAGATTATACCAAAAAAACTGTGTTTTGTCAATTACATCGATATTTGTGTTCTGATAATAACAACTTACGTTCTTTACTATTTTTTATACATCGCGCACACGTACACAGTCTTGAAATAATTTGTAATTCACACGTCTCATAACAAAAACTTCCTTTCCCTTTCTCCAATGTACATTTATGTGACGTACCGTCACAGGTTGTCTCTATACCCGTACACGTCCATCCACTCGACACAATTTGAAAAGAGACTCTTGCGACCAGGCAACATGTTTCTAGTCATCAACAGTCCAGTGTCGGCGTTGACGGACCCAGGCGAGGCGTAAAGCTTTGTGTCATCCAGTCATCGAGGGTACACGACTGGGCCTTCGGTTCCGAAAGTCCATATCGACGATGTTTCGTTAAATGGTTCGCACGCTGACACTTGTTCATGGCCCAGCATTTAAATCTGCAGCAATTTGCGGATGGGCTGCACTTGTGCCACGTTGAACGATTCTCTTCAGTCGTCGTTGATTCCTTTCTTGCAGGATCTTTTTCCGGCCGCAGCGATGCCAGAGATTTGATGTTTTACCGGATTCCTGATACTCACGGTACACTCGTGAAATGGTTCTATGGTAAAATTCCCACAACATTGCTACCTCGGACATACTGTGTCCCATCACTCGTGCGCTTACTATGACAAAACGTTCAAACTCACAAAATTTTTGGAGATAACAGGTGCTTTTATAGAAACATTGCTTACTGGTAACACATGAAAAATTGTAGCAGTCCGGGACTGTAACCCATATTTCTCGCTTATCGCTAGCGGTCGCCATAACAATCTCGGCTATCCATGGACGACTCACGGTCAGAACCAAATTCGATATGTCACACTGTCTAATCCCCTATTGCTAGCGGCATTACTTGGATGCCCGTAACTGGGTTAATGAGACAAACGTGTTCAACGTTAGTACTATTTTTTTACATTTGTGGTAAGGTCTTATGGGACCAAACTGCTGATGTCATCGGTCCCTACGCCTACACACTAGTTAATCTAACTTAAACTTACTTACGCTATAGACAACACACACACCCACGTCCGAGGGAGGACTCGAACCTCCGACGGGGGCAGCCGCGCGGACCGTGAGAAGGCGCCCCAGACCCCGCGGCTAACCCGCGCGGCTGAACGTTAATACTGTTATCATCGTATGCAACTGTATTAATACTCCGAAATTTCGCGACTGCTACGGTCGCAGGTTCGAATCCTGCCTCGGGCATGGATGTGTGTGATGTCCTTAGGTTAGTTAGGTTTAAGTAGTTCTAAGTTCTAGGGGACTGATGACCTCAGATGTTAAGTCCCATAGTGCTCAGAGCCATTTGGACCATTTTTGAGCCATTTGAACCATTTAAAACTGGTTTCAGTGAAGTGAGAGTCTACCGGCTGGCAATACAAAATTATTTCAGGTATTAAAGAAAATGTTCTGTTGCTCTATTAAAGTATGCTTGTCTGAAGAATCATAAATGAGAATAGTCAGATTGCAATACTCACTGTTTAGTCCCATTAACCTGACCAACTGTCAAAAGCCCCAAAGCCTGAATAACCGCCTTTTGCAGCGCGGACACGCTGACAGACGTGTAGGAAGAGGGCCAGTGAAGTTCCAGAAGACATCGTCAGAGATGTGCAGCCATGCCGACTCCAGTGCTGTGGCCAGTTGCTCTTGGTTTTTCGGTTGGGGAACAATACCGCAAACAGTCCAGTCGAGGTGGTCCCACAGATTCTCGATTGGGTTCATATCCAGGTAGTCTTGTGGTCACGGCAAGTACGATAAACTTAACCTGGTGCTCTTCGAAAGACGCACGTACACTGCGAGCTGTGTGACACATTGCATTGTCCTGCTGGTACATGCCATCCTTCCGAGGACGAATAAACTTCATGTAGAGGCGGACATGGTACCGAAAGATAGAGGAATACTTGTCTGGATCTATTGTCCTTCCAGAATGACGAGATCACCCAGGGAATGCCACGGATTCACAAAACCTTAACGATCCCTCCTCCATGTGATTCCTTCCGACGGTTTTTGCAGAGTGTCTCGTTTTAGATGTTCCACGTCGTACACACCAACGTCTACTTATTCGATGGAGTATAAAAAGAGATTCATCTGAGAGGATCACCTGTCGCTTCTCAGTGGACGTCCAGTTGCGCCATTGGGGTGCAGATTCCCGTCATCATGGATGCATGACCCAGGCGTCCGCTGTGGAGGCCCATACGCAGCAACGTTCGGTGAACGGTCGTTCAGGAGACCCTGTTGGTAGCCCCTCGGTCCATCTGGACGGTCAGTTGCTCAACAGTTGCACATCTATTTGTCCGTACACATCTAAGCAGTCGTCTTCCACCCCTGTCGTCTATGGCCCGCAGTGCACTACAGTTGCCTCAGTGCCAGTTTTGGATAACGCCGTTTTGTCACGCAGGGTATACCTTAACCACGGCGGCACGCGAACAGTTTACGAATTTAGTCGTTTCGGAAATAATGCCACCCTTGGCCCTAAAGTAGATGATCGCGCCCTTCTAGACGTCAAATAAATATCCCCGTTTCCGAGTTACTACAACGAAATGGTTCAAATGATTCTGAGCACTGTGGGACTTAACATCTGAGGTAATCAGTCCCCTAGAACTTAGAACTACTTAAACCTACCTAACCTAAGGACATCACACACATCCATGCCCGAGGCAGAATTCGAACCTGGGACCGTAGCGGTTGCGCGGTTCCAGACTGAAGCGCCTAGAACCGCTAGACCTCAACGGCCGGCAGTTACGACAACGCCTGCAGTGTTATCCGCGTCCCTCCGACGTGCTTGATATGGCCTCCAGTGTTGGTGTTGCCACATGTCGTCTGTGAGTGGTTACTGAAGTTTACGTCAAACACAGGCGGTGGTCACATTAACGTGACTGACAATGCAAAAGTACTTTGGGACGTATTCATAGTACATACAAAAGACCTACGGGATATCGTACATAGTTCCATGAGTCTGTTTGGCTGTACTGCTATTGTATACATAGCCGCTGCATCCGCATGGCTAGAAAATTGTTTCAAAATGCAGGAAGAGCTGCAGAGGATCGATGTTAGGTGCAGGAATGTAAACAAATGTAACATACCGTGCGTTAATAGGCGGAAAAATATAACACCATTGCAGAAGAATTTCTGGAAGTAGCACATTCATTAAATATCTGGCAGTATACGTACAGAGCAATTTCATGTGGAGCCACCACCTAAAACTAATTGCAGCAGGGCAGGCGTCGGAGCATGATTCAGGGTAAGAATTACGTAGAAACTGTAGTCCACTAATGGAAGAGGTAGCTTACAATGCCTTCGTTCGACCGTAACTTGAACTTTGATCGTCAGTATGGGGCGTAGTAGAGAATATCGAAAAAAGCGCAAGGTGCTTCGATGCAAGGCGAATTAGTAAAACAATAAAAAGTTACGCAGATTATCACCCAATTCCAGTACTAGAGGCTGCAGGAGAAGCGTTGCGCATTACTGTGCGGTTTGTTGTTAAAGTTTCGAGAGTGTACTTTCCTAGAAGAATCAACGAACGTATTGCGTCCTCCCATGCACACCTCGCAAAAGACCCTTGAAGGTAAAATTAGTGAGATTCGAGCTTAAACGGGGCTTACTGGGAACCCTTCTTCCCGTGGACCATTCGCTACTGGGGATCGGGGAGGGGGGAAGTTGTAGAAAAAACACCTTCCAGCAGACATCGTAAGGCGGCTTGAAGAGCATTGATGTAGATGTAGATGGACGACGCTGTGGAGTACTGATGCAGATGTAGACGAAGGAGGGACAAGACTCTTTCTGCAGTGTGGACAAAGTCTCATGCCATTGGATATGTAGCCCGGGTCCGCCTCACTCTACCCATCCCGTCGGCTTGGAGTTGCTGGGTTGGGACGCAGTCACCGCAGGAAATGATCTTTACTTTACTTGCTCGGTAGACTTTGTCGTAGAGATTCAAGAGAACGTATCATTTGAGAAGTTTCTCAACGGTGGCCGGCGCTGCGCGGGGTAGCTGCGCAGTCTAGGGGCCTTACTACGGTTGGCGCGGCTGCCCCCGCCGGAAATTCGAGTCCTCTCTCGGATATAGGTGTGTGTGTTGTGCTTAGTGTAAGTTAGTTAAAGTTAGAATAAGTAGTGTGTAAGCCTAGGGACCGATGACCTCAGCAGTTTGGTCCCATAGGAACTTACCACCACCAACAGTGTCTGGCACTTACAGCGCCTGCTAATAAGATGGGCATAGCTCACCGCTCTTGGTTTCGTTGTGTTAAACGGAACACCGCGTTTGTACATAGCGAGCACTTTGATATGATGTGAAGCCGGTGGTGATACAGGGCGACTGCCACCTACAACCACATCTACGTCTACATGTACACTCCGCAAGCCACATTGTGCACCACTGTTTTCCTGTTCCAGCCACGACTAATCCGCGGGAAGAACAATTGCCGGTAAGCATCCGTGTGGGCTCGAGTCTCTCTAATTTTATTTCCACGATCTTTCTGCGAGATATACGTAGGACGAAGCACTGTATTCTTTGACTCTTCTAAGAACGTACGCTCCCTGAACTTTTACAGTAAATTACAACGCGAAGCAGAACGCCTCCCTTGCAGCGTTTGCCACAAGCTTTGGTTGACCGTCGCTGTGACACTTTCGTGCTTACTAAATTGTATTGTAACGAAACGCGCTGCTCTTCTTTGAATCTTCTCTGTTTCATCTATGAGTCCTATCCGCTGTCTGTATTGCTCAAATTATCGGCTCACTAGTGCGAAGAGGCAGCTTCAGCGTCAAACAGAGGACGAGGACTAAGACTGCAAATGACAGACCACGACATGAAGTAGCTGTTCTGGCTGCGACGCATATCAGTCCGCATGGTGACACGAGGTATACTGCCAAGAAATGTCGGACTACTCAGACGATGTGATTCGCAACTTACAATTGACATGAATTCCTCCTTTATCACTTGCCACTAGCAGGACGTGACTTTGAACGACGTATAGAATATTTTCAGTTTACTCTTCAGCACCTGGGAGACGACCCTACGTTTTCCCACCGTGTGATCTTTATCGACGATGCAACAATTACGGGCAACGGTAATGTTAATTTACACATACACTCCTGCGCAGCGGAAAACGCTCGGTGGCTTCGTGAGGTACAACTCCAACGGCCGTCGAGCGTACGAAATTCCATTGTGACACTTTACTTCATGCGAGGTGTGGTAAAACGAAACACGCATGCACACTTCCTTACGTACTTTCTACTCGTTTTCAACACGACGACTGCACAGCTCACTCTTCGCGTATTGCAACGCAAATACCGACTGAAAAGTTTCCTAACCGTTGTATGGGCGGGAATGCTGCAGTGGAATGGCCGGCAAGACCACCCGATTTAACTCCTATTGATTTCTTTCTGTGGGGAGCACTGTAAGATGGAGTCTGTCATGAAGCCCCAGCTGTGCCAGACGATATGAACCTCAAACCGCCACGATACACAACGGCATTCATTCAACGTAATTTCAACTCTTCAGCTGTCACTCGAACGGGAATTGCGCAAGTAACTTGCAGTCGATCGTATACAATTTATGTACATGTTAGGTCTAGTGTAAAAATGCGTTTGGTTAACAAAAGTATTTATTTTGTGGATGACATGTCATCATTCATTCTGAATAAAATGCGAAGTTTAAAAACTGTAATCCGTGTCCAGAATGAGACACGGCTAAGCCATGTCTCCGCAGTGTCCTTTCTTTCAGGAGTGCTAGTTCTGCAAGGTTCGCAGGAGAGCTTCCGTAAAGTTTGGAAGGTAGGAGACGAGGTACTGGCAGAAGTAAAGCTGTGAGGACGGGGCGTGAGTCGTGCTTGGGTAGCTCGGCTAAACCATGTCTCCGCAGTATCCTTTCTTTCAGGAGTGCTAGTTCTGCAAGGTTCGCAGGAGAGTTTCTGTAAAGTTTGGAAGGTAGGAGACGAGGTACTGGCAGAAGTAAAGCTGTGAGGACGGGGCGTGAGTCGTGCTTGGGTAGCTCAGCCGGTAGAGCACTTGCCCGCGAAAGGCAAAGGTGCCGAGTTCGAGTCTCGGTCCGGCACACAGTTTTAATCTGCCAGGAAGTTTTGTAATCCGTGTGATTACATTTTCAATTAGTATCTTTAATGTGTAAGACAGCAGGTATTTTTTTTTTCTTTAAGAAGTATGCTGGCGTTTCCAGGCCAAGACAGGTCAGGCATTTTTTTTTAAATACGTGTTTTTCTTTTTACTCGTGAATAGGGTTTTTTATCTTTATGAAGTACGATCGGTCGAATTTTCTGGATTGGCTTTGACAAGGACTCGGCAAAGGGGAGGTTTTAAATGAACAACTGCCTGACGTAACTGTAGTTGTTAACACAAAAACCTGGAAACGTACTCGAATTTGAAACAGTTTTCCTAAGCCCAGTCTGATGCCACAGAAGGTAGCATATGTCGTAGTTCTATGAACAAAAATCATTTCTGACCCTGTAGCTATGTCCTACAAGAATCGAGGTTTTATCTTATTAACGTAGACCTATATTGCTGCACATAACACGGCAGTCTGTCATGACAGCTCTGCTGGCGGTGTTTAAGCCGCAATAGCCGACTCCGTACGCATTGCTTTCTAATTTTATTACATTTCTCGGATTCTTTTGCGAAAGGTTTCAACTTCAATATTACAAAGCGCCATATCACTGTATCTGTCTTTCCTAGAGCTACTGAATGCAGTTATGAAACTATACCGTCCCATTAAAAAAACCATACTTTCTATAATATTTCGATCGATATAAGCGTTAATGCTATTTATCACATACCAAGGTATATGCCCCTTAGCGTATCAAAGTTTCGATATCTAGAACCGTCCACGAAATAAAAGCGTTGTTACATCTTGAGTGACTCACCCTTCATATGCAACAGCGTATCTTATTACACATGGTTTTCACTAGATACTGCACTTTCAAAACAGAAGATTACAAGAATAATTTAGTCATCAAAAGTGCGAACCACTGATGTTTATTATTAACCATGCAGCCCGCTTATTATGCTCAGTGGTCTCGCCTGTGTTAGGAAGATGCAGAAGACTTGGTTTCTGCATAGGGCTCAGTAGTGTAGCCTTCCCTGCGGTACGGACGCGCCTTGCAGGTTGCGTCGCCGTGAAGATTGAGTCAGCTGAGTGCTTTATGGAGAGAGAGAGAGAGAGAGAGAGAGAGAGAGAGAGAGAGAGAGAGAGGGGGGGGGGGGAGGAGAGAGTCGCTAATTTGTTTCTTTATATGCCCTTAGTAATGTAGTTTCCTATCGCCCCTTTTAATGTACGGAACGACCTCCATTTAGGTAAGGTCGAAGGAAGATTGTAATTTAACTGAAATCGTTTCATTCAAGTGTACAAGCATTGTTCGCCGAACGAAAATAGAAATGACAGTTTTATCTTCAGTGTGAATGAAGTAGCAGGAACATCTTAGTACTATGTCTTAAGCATCCCATTTTCAGAGTTGTAGGTCTTCCTCATATTTCTCATCAAATTATTTATGTTACTATACGACGTCCACTTGTGTTATAGGAAATGAAGGGCTTTACTTGTTGACTTCTGGCTCATTGACTCATATTGTTAAGTTCCAATGTGCAGTGTATATCTTCACAGCTTTAGTCCTGGAAAGACAGGATACTATAGTTGTGATGTTTCTGCCCTCATTATCTCCAGATCTTCTGCGTCCATTGAGTCCTTATGATGAATCACTTGTTTACTATGACAGTGTCACGCTTTTATTAGTGTAAATCATTAAATCGTTCAATTTTCATTTGTTCGTATTTTTTAATCCATTGACCACTCCGATTCCTCTGCTGTTCCTCCTTCCCACTCGCTTTGATTTTCCCGCTTTCAGACTCGTACCAATTTAGGTTTTCTGAGGAATTGTAACATTGATTAGATGTGTAGTAGCCCACAGCATGGTATTCTATAGTCATACACTCATTATTCTCTTTATTGTAACTGACACAAAGTTTCAACTTGTTTTCAGATTTATTTACACTGATGAGCCAAAACATTATGACCGCCTGCTTATAAGCTTGCTTGTCCGTCTTTGAAATGAAATACTTCACTGATTCTGCGTATCAGGAATCCCGCAGTTGTTGATAGGTTTGTGAAGATATTAGGCATTTGACGTCTACGTATAGGTCATGTGAATCGCGTAAATAACGGGACTCAGATTTGCGTACGCGGTGATGGAACCCCATAGCGACCCAGGACTCCATAGAATTTACAGCAGACGAATTTGGTCACTGAGACGTCAACGTCAGTTCGCTATAATGCTCCTCAAACTACTGTTGCACGGTTCTGGCTCCGAGACACAATTATGCTACTGAAAGATATTATGCTACTGAAAGATGACCTTTGTCACCTGACGAGCTTAATGAAGAGATGAAGATAATAAAAAACCATCGCAGTTAATAACGGATCGCAGTTAATAACGGCTATGATCCCACGTTAGTTGACAAGAGCTTCAAAGTTAAAACTGAGGCTAAGATGACCACTTTAGGCAGCAGTGCTATTCCTGACAGTAATGATAACAAAAATGTTTTCTCAATTGCATTTTTAGGCCATATTTCGTATAAAATTCGTCGTCTTCTGATTAAAAAATATTGATTCCAAGTTGCCTTTTCCAAGAACAATAACTTGCAAAAATAATCTCATTCACAATCTCAAGTCCACAGTTGCTCCGATACACAATTCAGGAGTGCATAAAATCACTTGCGATACGTGCCCCGTTTAGCGAAAACTGGAACGTCTTTTAGTGTCAGGTACAAGGAACTTTTGTTGGGAAAAAGAGGCACTCATGTACACAATTCCACTTTTGCTGATCATCTGCTAATGCGATGAACATCAACGAAATGCATTGAAGAAATTCCCATTTTACATAGAGAAAAGAAAGGTCACAGGCTCAATGTACTCGAAGAGCTGTAGAGTTTCAAGCATATTTCTAAGAACTATGGCCTCATCCTCAATGAACAGTTACAAATGCGTAACAAAAAATTTTTCAGTGGTTTCAATCCATTGCTCGCGGAATTTTGATTTCTCTACTTTTTACGATATTTTCCCTGCTTTTGGTTCCAAAACATCATTTTCTTCGAATCTCATAGATAAGTGCTGCTGAAGTTACCTTCATGCAAAAATTTTCTGGATTGGACAGCTGTTTGTAAAATTTTTTCTGTATCATTCTGTCCTTTACGCAATAGTAATTTCTGTAAAGCCTAACAGACGGCTTTGTTATACTTAATCTGCTTGGCTACTATGTATCTTCAAAAATGCATTTAGCTCACTTTCTCTATAGTTTCTTTTTAATATTAACTGCAGTTTTTTTTCAGTTATTTCTGTTATAATGTTTCAAATGGGCACATGTCCCCGTCCGCGCTTGATAGTCGGCACAACTCGTATTGTTTTTGTGACAGCAATGTAAGCCACGGGGCCGATCAGTCTGATGTTGTTCCCAGCTGGGCACACGTGACAAAGGCCAGAACATTTTATTTCACTTTTGACCTGAGCATAGCTGCTCTAAATTCTGACCATTGTTTTTAGGAATATAATTTTGCGTAAGTAGCCTTTGTAAGTCATGAAAATTGTCATCTTGGTTAATGTGTTTTTTTTTTATACCTAATTTTCTATGTATTATTTAACAGGATTCATCATAATTTCATTTTGATGAAGAAATCCCTTGTAGGTCGTCGAAACCTAGGTCAATGTACCTACCTGTTATGTGCAACCTGTTGGCTGTATAATCCTATGTTGAAACTTCCTTTTATGATATAAATTTAAGTCGAAATGTTTTATCTGTTCGTTTAAGAGACGTTTCCCATGTGTCTGCATAGAAGAATATTATATGTATCTCTGAACAGTATAAAAGTACTCAACTCGAGAAGAATGTGGCAGTCCAGTTCCGGAGAAAGCAGCTGCTGACGTGTGTGAATATTACCGAACCATTGGTATAACAAGTAATGGTTGTAAAATACTAACACCAAGTATTTGCATAAGAACGGAGAGCCTGATAGAGACCGACAACGTGGAAAATCACTTTCGGTTCCACAGAAAGGTAGGAATGCGTGAAGTAATATTAACCCTCCTTCTTATGTTACAAGAATAGCTTCTTTGAAATTCTGGAGGTAGCAGGGATAAAATACAGGGAGCGAAAGATTATATACAACTTATATAGAAACCATACTGCAGTCATAACGGTCGAAAACATGTTAGGGAGGCAGTGACTGAGAAGGCAGAGAGATAGGGTTGCAGCCCACATCTGAAGTTGTTCTTTCTATGCATTGGACAGACAGTAAAGGAAACAAGGAGTTATTTGGAAAGGGGAATTAAAGTTCAAGGAGAAGAAACAAATAATTTAAGAACTGGCGATGAGATTGTAATTTTGTCGGATACGGCAAAAGATTACGAACATCAGTTCAAGCGAATGGATGGTACTTTTTTCTATTAGAAAAAAAGAAAAGGAAGTTGTAAGTTAAAGGTGAACTTAGGTAAAACTACAGTAATGTTTCGCAGCCGAATTCAGGAAGGTGATGTTGAGGGGGTTAGGGGATTAGATTAGGAAATGAGACACCAAAAATTGTAGTAGATAAGTTTTGCTATTTCGGGAGCAAAATAACTGACGAAGTAGAGAGGTTATAAAACGTATACTAGCAATACTTTCTGTCCTATATATAAAACCATAATTTAAATTATTTAGTGTTCGGTTGAAACATCAAATAATTTAAAAAAATAAAGAGACGAGTCATCATCAGATACATCAATCTTGTGAAACTGTAATTTTCGTAACATAACTAATCGCATAACAGTATACTCCAAACTGCGTTTCAGCGGCGATTAGTGACAATTTAAAAAAATTACTCGTTTAGTAATTGAATTTGTTGGTATTGTGTGACAAAAAGGTACTGTTTATGAAGGACACAGTTTCTAACTGCAGTGAATTAAACGAATAATATGCAGTTCAAAGGATTGGAGTAAAATTAGAAGTAATGGAAGAGAATCATTGTCTCATTAATATACAACTGGGAACTGTTAATATGATTTTTTAAAAATCTGCTTATACTCTCTCCGAGACAGAATTTAAGTTTCCACACGTCAACCAGAAAAACGAATACAAAAGTTTCTCGAAATAATGATCGCTTCGAAATTGTAGCTTTAAACGGATACAGCAAGAATCAACAACGGTTACCATTAGAAGTATTTTTAGAAATCCAATTTCGAAATGAGTTTGCACTGGCAGGATAGTCTTATACTCAGTGGACAATAGCTAATGATCGTATTTAATCTGATAATTCTGTGGCAGTAAATCAGGACAATGCAAACATCTTCAGATCACTCTGCAGCGGAGTGTGCGCTGATATGAAACTTCATGGCAGATTAAAACTATGTGCCCGACCGAGACTCGAACTCGGGACCTTTGCCTTTCGCGGGCAAGTGCTTTACCATCTGAGCTACCGAAGCACGACTCACGCCCGGGACTCACAGCCTTACTTCTGCCAGTATCTCGTCTCCTACCTTCCAAACTTTACAGAAGCTCTCCTGCAGAACTAGCACTCCTGAAAGAAAGGATACTGTGGAGACATGGCTTAGCCACAGCCTGGGGGATGTTTCACTCCGCTGCAGAGTGAAAATCTCATTCTGGAAACATTCCCTAGGCTGTGGCTAAGCCATGTCTCCACAGTATCCTTTCTTTCAGGAGTGCTAGTTCTGCAAGTTCGCAGGAGAGCTTCTGTAAAGTTTGGAAGGTAGGAGACGAGGTACTGGCGGAAGTAAGGCTGTGAGGACGGGGCGTGAGTCGTACTTGGGTAGCTCAGTTGGTTTCCTAAGCCTATGCCGGCACGGTAGCTCAGCTTGTTCGGTCAGAGGGTTGCATGCTCTCCGAAACAAAAAAAACTGAGTCAAGGATTCAACGATCAACTTGAACGGATGTCTTGTGACGTCCGCCCATAGCAAACGCAACGAACTACATCGAAAAAAAAAAGTTGGTAGAGCACTTGCCCGCGAAAGGCAAAGGTCGCGAGTTCGAGTCTAGGTCGGGCACACAGTTTTAATCTGCCAGGAAGTTTCATCTTCAGATCAGCGAATGAAATTTTCACTTTGCAGGTGAGTGTGCGGTGACACGAAACTTCATGGCAGATTGAAACTGTGTGCCGGACCGAGACTCGAATTCGGGTCCTTTGTATTTCGCAGGCAAGTGCTCAATCAACTGAGCTCCCCAAGAGCACGACTTACGACCGATCCTCACAGCTTTATGTCCAGCAGTAAATTATCGCCTGCCTTCCATTTGCCCGCTACAGGCAGAGATCCAGAGTTTGAGTCTCGGTCTGGAACGCAGTTTTAACCTACCAGGAATTTTCATATTTCCATATTAGTTTCAAGGAAACGTCACTAATGAAATGAACCAACGCTTCGAAAAACACTGTTCGTACTCTTAGATAAGGGTCCTTCCCTGGAAAACCAGTACGAGCAACGACGTATCGTACTGAATTGTTGTCTACTGTTTTCGTATTCATTCAGAACACTGGTTTGATACAGCTCTCGAAGCTAGTTTATCCTGGGAAAGTATCTACGTATCTGCACAGTTAGTGCGGCCTACAACAATTTCAATTTGCTTATTGTAGTCAAGCCTTGCTCTGCCTCTAGAATTTTCCCCCTACACTTCCCTACTTTACCAAATTTACGATTCCTTGATGCCTACTTTTACTTAAGTTGTACTACATACTTTTCTTATTGTTCTCTAGAATTATAATCAGTGCTTTTTCATTAATGGAAGTGCTGAGAATACAACAGGTAGAAATGCTTACAGACGAAAACTGAGTAAATGACTACCAAAGTTAAATGGCTATTTATAGATTGTGTGAGCTACTATCGAAACACCAGATTTCTTTTCTAACTGTAATTTAGTCCACGTATAGATGTAGATATGGTTCAAGATGGTAGTGCCTCTGCGTTATTTTTATCGTATTTTAAAAATACTTATGCTCCTTCAATTTTAAAACGTCTTAGAGTCAAACAGGTACAAATGCAAAAACATTTTTTTAATGTGACTTTTCCAGAAGACTTTTTTGGTACAACACATTCGATACTCTCATGATACAACGTATGTTTGTTATAAAAATATGTGATTAATTAGCGCAAAATTAATATAACAAGCTGAAAAACAATAGGTAGATAGCGAATAATTAAAATACTAAAACAAAAATATATTAACATGATTCCAATACGTAAGAGAGATTATTCATTATTACTTTCTATAAAACTTTTACACTTAGTACCTTAACACAGAATCAGAATCATTTTCTTCTATGATATCTCTTGAAGAATGTCATTCCTGGACTAACACTTGTCATATTGTATCATTGTGTTGTGCATTTTTCAGCCTTCCTTCTCTCCTACTTTATCTGTACTCCATCTTCCTACGCCCAAGGTAACTTCTGTGTGAGAATGAAATATATTGTTACAGAAGTCATGATAAAGTAGAGGGATGTAGTCCTTCATCTCCTGAAGATTTTTCCACATCTCAAATTTTATTTCATACTCATCATGGTGCACAGGCTGCAGAAGGGGTCTCGATGATTGACCAGTGTTGTGCCTCCTGAAATCCGCTTGAATAAACTCAAGATCATGTTTTAGTGAATACCTGAACGACATTGTTAAGGGATTTTGTTTGCTGATTCTGTTTCTGCTAACATTATTCCATTGTATTATTTTTCCCTGAGTGTCTTTAGCACCTTTGTCCTTTGGTATCGCGTACACGGCTATAAATGAAATAAAGTTTCCTGTTTTCATGTCCACTATAAAAAATTTGAGGCTGACCATTTTCACTGCTTCCATCCTGTCATGGAGGATAAATACATACTTCAGTTGTTTCTTCGCATTATCACACTCTGTTTATGTATGGCCAGGTTCAAGGAACTTATGATATATTGTGTTAATATGCTGATTTCGCCTCAAGATGTAGATCCACTATTTCAAAACAGGACCTGTTTAAACATACACTTTAGGTTATTGCACTTCTTTAAGAAAATGCAGACCTGAAGCCTTATTAAAATATAACAGCAATTCTCCCTTCGTCCGCATTTCACTTATACTGGATGTATTCTAAATATAGTGCAGGCATCGTCTTAGAGCCTATGGTTTATCATTGCAGGGTGCACAACTATACAGGAAGTCGCTTGCACTTCCTTTATTCTGAAAATATTCATACATTAGCTCAGCACATGTGTCCCTAGATAATTTTCATATGAAATGTCATTTGTAACACACGCACACTCTCTCTGCCCCTCAATTATCCCACCTTCCCATCTCATCGTTTTGCTTTCTTCTGTAAAATCACACTTCAAAAACTCCTATTCTCCTCTTGCCTCAACTATTTATGGTCCACGTTTCACTTCTATGCAAGGCTACACTGGAGACCAATACCTTGAGAGATTTCAAATTTACATTTAATGTGGGAAAATTTCCTTTACAGAAACACATTTCTTGCTATTACTAGTACAATATGCGTTTTACATCTTGTTTACTTAGCCCTGCTTGGTTACTGAGTTTCTCAAATAGAAAAACTCATCTACTGCGTTTAGTGCATTATTTTCTAAACTATTTCGGTCAGCATCATCTTTCTCACCGTTGCACAAGTTCACTTTTAACTCTTTGATGCTTCAGTTACAAGTGTGCACTGAGGTCAGAAAAGTCAGGGATACCTCTTAATATCATGTCGGACATCCTGTTGCTTGGCGTAGTGCAGTAACTCAACGTGGCGTGGACTCAACATGTCGTTTGTAGTCCCCTGCAGAAATATTGAGCCATGCTGCCTCTACAGTCGTCCATAATTATGGAAGAGTTACCGGTGTATGTTTTTGTGCACGAACTGATCTCTCAGTTACGTCCCGTAAATGTTCGACGGGATTCATGTCTGGCGATCTGTGTGGCAAAGCCATTTACTCGAATTTTCGAGAATGTTCTTCAAATCAATCGCGAACAACTTTGGCCTGACGAATAGCTGCAGATGGTCTCCAAGTAGTCTAACATAACCATTTCCAGTCAATCATCGGTTCAGTTAACCAGAGGAGCAACTCCAATCCATGTAAACACAGCCCACACCGTTATGAAGGCACCACTAGCTTGCACAGTGCCTTGTTGATAACTTGGGTCCGTGGCTTCTTGAGGTCTCCGCCCCACTCGAACCCTACCATCAGCTCTAACCAACTGAAAGCTGGATCCATCTGACCAGGCGGCGGTTTCTCAGTAGTCTAGGGTCCAATCGTCTAGGGTCACGATCCCAGGAGAGGCGCTGCAGGCGATGTCGTGCTGTTAGCAAAGGCACTCTCGTCGGTCGTCTGCTGCCACAGCCCAAAACGCCCAGTTTCGCCGCACTGTCCTGACGGATACGTTAGTCGTACGTCTCACATTGATTTCTTCCGTTATTTTGCGCAGTACTGCCTGTATGTTAGTACTGGTAACTCTACGCAATCGCCGTTCCTCTCGTTCGTTAAATGAAGGCCGTTGGCCACTACGTTGTCCGTGGTGAGTGGTAATGCCTGAAATTTGCTATACTCGGCACACTCTTTTCAATGTGCACCTCGGAATACTGAATTCCCTAACGATTCACGAAACGGAATGTCCCATGCATCTAGTGCCAACTATAATTCCGCGTTCGAAGTCTGTTAATTCCTGTCGTATGGCCATAATGATGTCGGAACATTTTCGCATGAATCACCTGAATACAAATGACAGCTCTGTCAATGCAGTGCTTTTTTATACTTTGCTTTCGCGATGCTGCCGCCGGCCGTATCTACAGGGTGGTCCATAGATAGTAACTGGGCCAAATATCTCACGAAATAAGCGTCAAACGAAAAAACTACAAAGAACGAAACTCGTCTAGCTTGAAAGGGGAAACCAGATGGTGCTATGGTTGCTCGCTAGATGGCGCTGCCATACGTCAAGCGAATATCAACTGCGTTTTTTTTTTTAAATATGAACCCTCATTTTTATTACATATTCGTGTAGTACGTAAAGAAATATGAATGTTTTAGTTGGACCACTTTTTTCGCTTTGTGATAGATGGTCCTGTAATAGCCACAAACGTATAAGTACGTGGTATCACGTAACATTCCGCCAGTGCGGACGGTATTTGCTTCGTGGTACATTACCCGTGTTAAAATGGACCGTCTACCAATTGCGGAAAAGGTCGATATCGTGTTGATGTATGGCTATTGTGATCAAAATGTCCAACGGGCTTGTGTTATGTATGCTGCTCGGTAATCTGGACGACATCATTAATGTCCGGACCGTTCGCCGGATGGTTAGGTTATTTAAGGAAACAGGAAGTGTTCAGCCACATGTGATACGTCAACCACGACGTGCAACAAATGATGATGCCCAAGTAGGTATCTTAGCTGCTGTCGCGGCTAATCCGCACATCAGTAGCAGACAAATTGCACAAGAATCGGGAATCTCAAAAACGTCGGTGTTGAGAATGCTACATCAACATCGATTTGCACCATAACTATATTTCTACGCACCAGGAATTACAAGGCGACGACTTTGATCGCCGTGTACAGTTCTGCCACTGGGCGCAAGAGAAATTACGGGACGATGACAGATTTTCTGCACGCGTTCTATTTAGCGACGAAGCGTCATTCACCAACAGCAGTAACGTAAACCGGCATAATATGCACTATTGGATAACGGAAAATCCACGATGGCTGCGACAAGTGGAACATCAGCAACCTTGGCGGGTTAATGAATGATGCGGCATTATTGGAGGGAGGACAATTGGCCCCCATTTTATCGATGGCAATCTAAATGGTGCAATGGATGCTGATTTCCTACGTAATGTTCTACCGATGTTACTACAGGATGTTTCACTGTATGACAGAATGGCGATGTACTTCCTACATGATGGATGTCCGGCACATAGCTCGCGTACGGTTGAAGCGGTATTGAATAGCATATTTCATGACAAGTCGATTGGTCGTGGAAGCACGTTCACCGGATCTGACGTCCCCGGATTTCTTTCTATGGGGAAAGTTGAAGGATATTTGCTATCGTGATCCACCGAGAAAGCCTGACAACATTCGTCAGCGCATTGTCAATGCATGTGCGAACATTACGGAAGGCGAAAACTACTCGCTGTTGAGAGGAATGTCGTTACATGTATTGCCAAATACATTGAGGTTGACGGACATCATTTTGAGTATTTATTGTATTAATGTGGTATTTACAGGTAATTACGCTGTAACAGCATGCGTTCTCAGAAATGATAAGTTCACAAAGGTACACATATCACATTGTAACAACCGAAATAAAATGTTCAAACGTACCTACGTTCTGTATTTTAATTTAAAAAAACCTACCCGTTACCAACTGCTCGTCTAAAATTGTGAGTCATATGTTCGTGACTATTACAGCTCCATCTATCAGAAAGCGAAAAAAGTGGTAAAACTAGAACATTCGTATTTCTTTACGTACTACACGAATATGTAATAAAAATGGGGGTTCCTGTTTTAAAAAAACGCAGTTGATATGCGTTTGACCTATGGCAGCGCCATCTAGCGGGCCAACCATACCGCCATCTGGTTTCCCCCTTCAAGCTAGGCAAGTTTCGTTCTTTGTAGTTTTTTAGTTTGACGCTTATTTCGTGAGATATTTTTGTCTCGGTCACGATCAATGGACCACCCTGTATACGTACCGGTATCACATGACTTTTGTCAGCTCAGTGTAGAGCTCGCAGTCCGAATAGTCTCACAACGTTCGTGTAACCTAAACATGGCAAGTCACTGGTCGGGTGGTTTCGACATAGGATAAGGCTCGATGCTCCTCCCTACCACGTGACGGAAGCGAGAGTCACCGTCACTTCCCCCTACTCCTGTTCCAGCCGGGAATGGCGCACAGGAGGAACGGCTGTTGGTGGGACTCCGTATGGGTTAGAATCTCTCTGATCTTACGTTCGTAGGATCTGAAACTTCTTTATTTAAACTTTTCTGCTTATATTGAAGAGTGAAATTGACTATACTGAACCTACTGTCTCTTTGCTATTTTATCATTTCAACACTGACGTACAGAATTTGTCCTGACAAACTCAACTCAAACTTATCCTACTCATTCGATCTGACTGCTTTGGAATTAACTCAAAAGAATGGCCCTGAATAAGAAGAAATTCTGACAATAACCTATACATTTCATAAATCACTTACCTCACAAAAATCTTCATTACCCGAACTACAGCAATGCTGCAAGCACCAAAACTGCCAGCTAAATAAAAGATTCTAACTATGGAAGGTTCTAACTAATGACAGGCATGTGGTTAGCAAAGGAAAGATTTTGTTGCAAAGCAAACAATGTTTTTTTACCTTAATAATGTGACATCCACTTCAAAAAATGTATAATCGACTGTGACATCCAGCTCCAAAAATTATATAATCATGAATAATATTCAATCTCCAAGTCGAACACGTCCAGATCGTCCGCTTTCGCTAACACTTCAACCTCCGTCACTGCTGGCTGTTCACCTCCAACAGCCACCACTGCTGGCGATTCACCTCCAGCCAGTGAGCCTCTTACAGAGTGCGCACACCGCTGTCAGAGTTATTAATGCAGAGCGCTGCATAGCGCTGCCAACATAAAAACACAAAAACAGCCTACTTACAGGTCTTGTCCAGATATTTGTAGGAGGAAGCAATATGTTAGATCATTTTTCTAGGAAAGTACAGTCTTCGAATTTTAAAATTTGCCACACCTCCTCATGCACAACTCCTCCACTGGAGTTGAACGACAGAACATGTGACTCTTCTTTAACCTCTTGACACCTGGATCTATTTCTACTTGAAACAAAAAATCGAAACTTATATTTTGCAATCGCTAATTAAGTGTTATAGAGGACATAAGGTAACACCTAAGATATGATATACCTCTCAGGCATATTTGCAACAACCTTTTGAGAAATTGAATAGATACAACACTTCATGTAGTAACATATTCTTATCTGACATTTTGATGATAAATTGATGCGATTTTAAATATGACAGATATTTGGAGACGTACATTTTAAATAGTTGTGTATAAAAATATAGCCTTGTTGGTGAAATTTTCGGAAGCAATTTATTCCTTTGATTATAAACAGGTAATCATTGTTCTTATAACACATGAATACGTCCTGTCCTTTAGAATTTAGTCTTTTACATTTCTGCCTTGTGTCTGCAAGACGACTCCGATGGCCAACTGCATGAGTTCGTGTAAATTTATCTGGAACCGGTTTTGTTGGACTCTGATGCTTCTTGCATAGAAGTTCTCCCCGTACACATGCTGAAGGCCTACCTCTTGTTTTATGTCTTTTCCATGCTTCCACAGCGCGTCTGTGATTCTGGATTTGAACTCTAGTAAATGATTGTCTTGACCACAGGGAATTTTTAAACTGCCACAGTCCCTCTTAAGCAGTACTATACAAGCTTTGGAATATTCATTTGCATTTCATGGATCAGAAATCCTCGGGGATCCACAAATAAAAACTTCAGAGTACTTGCAGTTCATTAAAATTTCCACATCAGTGTAAGAGTGAAATATAATCAGTTCAATCAATGTTAATGCCGGAGGTGCACATGAATTACGGAAACGTGTAATGAATTAAAGTTTACAGTGTGAATAACTTAAAACTTGCTCCGCAAATACTGCGAAAATGGCAAGTGTTATTGATGTGCGATTTTCACAGAATGGGTCGTAGTCGGAGGCTCGTACTGTTAGCCAATAAAGAAATTGTAATAATAATTACAAAGTGTATTTTTTGTGCAAATATGAGCTTTCTAAATGGAACAATGCCTACTAACATTAACGCACCCACACTTGTTTGTGCCATTCAGTCTGCATAGTTGCTAGGTACGGTGTTGTTATGTTTGGTTGCAGGGTGCTTGTGCGTACCTTGAGTTAATTTCGATTTGCTAATCAGTGTGTGTGACAGTCCAAGCAGTAGGTCGTGAGTGAACGATGAGATATACCACTGCAGAAAGAGCCGACGTGCTATGGTGTATGGAGTGTATAGGAAGAATGCAGTTCGTTCTTGTACGGCGCATGCGGCAAGATATCTCAATATACGTCAACCATCTAGGCAATTCTACCATTTACGTGAAAGGGGTAGTGTAACAGCTAGACAACCTAACAGAAAGAAACAAGTGGCGACAGAAGGGAAATTAATGTTCTTGCTGCTGTTGTAGTTGATCCTCATCCTTAGCTCCTGCCCAAACGTATGAGGCAGTGGCATGAGTGAAAATGGTTGAAATGGCTCTGAGCACTATGGGACTTCTGAGGTCATCAGTCGCCTAGAACTTAGAACTACTTAAACCTAACTAACCTAAGGGACTGATGAACTCAGATGTTAAGTCCCATGTGCTTAGAGCCATTTGAGCCATTTTTGGAATCCTGCAAGAAACACAGATATTCTAATTTACCCTAATTTTAATTTGTTAATGTCGATAGCCACTATTACATTTAAAAAAGTGTATGTTTGCACAAAAAAATACACTCCCGAAGTATTATTACTAATTGCTGATTGGTTAACAACACGAATCCCTGACTAGCAATCCATTTCGTGGAAACCGCACATCAATAGCACTTTCCACTTCCGCAATATTTGTGGTGCAAGTTTTAGATGATAAAATCAACGGAAATGTTTGCCATCATTTCATTTTATTTCATCGTTTACATGTCCCCACAAAGGTATACAAACGCCAAATGGTGCGTATTTTAACACAAACAGTATTTTCAAATATATGGATACGTTCAACTAATTATAACATCAAAATGTGATATACTTCACGTCACAGGTACCATAGAATTAATAAATAATTTTCAGAACCGAACTTTCCTCTGTATCTAGCTGTAATTCTCCAAACAATGAAGATAATTACTTTTGCGAGTGTCGTGAACAAAGCGTTAACGTCAGCTCGCTCTAGAAGTACCTGAAACATTCAGGAAGTGGCAGCACATGACAGAGGCGTTAGTATAGAGTACACCTATCGTCACTAGGATCGTTCAGAAACAAGTAACCTCCCATTTGTTAGTAACACTTCACGACGCACATCATTAAGGTGTTAACATTTTCCACTTTCGAGACGGGGATCAGTCACCGTTGTTGGTACAGTTGGACGGCTGTTTGTAACACATTTTCCTACGGTCATATCATTGCGACTGTTGTTGTTGTTATGGTCTTCAGTCCTGAGACTGGTTTGATGCAGCTCTCCTTGCTAGTCTATCCTGCGCAAGCTTCTTCGTCTCCCAGTACCTACTGCAGCCTACATCCTTCAGAATCTGCTTAGTGTATTCATCTCTTGGTCTCCCTCTACGATTTTTACCCTCCACGCTGCCCTCCAATACTAAACTGGTGATCCCTCGATGTCTCAGAACATGTCCTACCAACCGATCCCTTCTTCTAGTCAAGTTGTGCCACAAGCTCCTCTTCTCCCGAATTCTATTCAATACCTCCTCATTAGTTATGTGGTCTACCCATCTCATCTAGCATTCTTCTGTAGCACCACATTTCGAAAGCTTCTATTCTCTTCTTGTCTAAGCTATTTATCGTTCACGTTTCACTTCCATACATGGCTACACTCCATACAAATACTTTCAGAAACGACTTCCTGACATTTAAATCTATACTCTATGTTAACAAATTTCTAATCAAATTTCTAATCTAATTCCCTCAGCATCACCCGACTTAATTCGACTACATTCCATTATCCTCGTTTTGCTTTTGTTGATGTTTATCGTATACCCTCCTTTCAAGACACTGTCCATTCCGTTCAACTGCTCTTCCAAGTCCTTTGCTGTCTCTGACAGAATTGCAATGTAATCGGCGAACCTCAAAGTTTTTATTTCTTCTCCATGGATTTTAATACCTACTCCAAACTTTTCTTTTGTTTCCTTTATTGCTTGCTCAATATACAGATTGAATAACATCGGAGATAGGCTACAACCCTGTCACACTCCCTTCCCAACCACTGCTTCCCTTTCATGCTCCTCGACTCTTATAACTGCCATCTGGTTTCTGTACAAATTGTAAATAGCCTTTCGCTCCCTGTATTTTACCCCTGCCACCTTCAGAATTTGAAAGAGAGTATTCCAGTCAACATTGTCAAAAGTTTTCTCTAAGTCTACAAGTGCTAGAAACGTAGGTTTGCCTTTCCTTAATCTAGCTTCTAAGATAAGTGGTAGGGTCAGTATTGCCTCACGTGTTCCAACATTTCTACGGAATCCAAACTGATCTTCCTCGAGGTCGGCTTCTACCAGTTTTTCCATTCGTCTGTAAAGAATTCGCGTTAGTATTTTGCAGCTGTGACTTATTAAACTGATAGTTCGGTAATTTTCACATCTGTCAACACCTGCTTTCTTTGGGATTGGAATTATTATATTCTTTTTGCAGTCTGAGGGTATCTCGCCTGTCTCATACATCTTGCTCACCAGATGGTAGAGTTTTGTCAGGACTGACTCTCCCAAGGCCGTCAGTAGTTCTAATGGTATGTTATCTACTCCTGGGGCCTTGTTTCGACTCAGGTCTTTCAGTGCTGTGTCAAACTCTTCACGCAGTATCATATCTCCCATATCATCTTCATCTACATCCTCTTCCATTTCCATAATATTGTCTCAAGTGCATCGCCGCTGTATACACTCTCTATATACTCCTTCCACCTTTCTGCTTTCCCTTATTTGCCTTCATTGCGACTGTAAAGGCAATAAATTCATGTGATGTATCAATTGAAACGGTGAAACCTATTTTAAGTATTCGTAAAAGGTGGACTATGGGATAGTAACGTCGGCAGATATACAAACAGTTTTAGTGAACCATGTTTTTATTTCGAAAAATAAATTGTAGACACCGTACTTACACATAATTTTCCTGAGTGTGGTATGTTTTGAAACGAGCAGACACACAATGAGTTACATGACGATTTAGACACTACCGGCGTTTCTCTTCGGCGCGTTTCTCTCTTCTGTCTCTTTCTGACAGACCCGAGCAGTACGTACGCGACAAGGAGCAACAACATACGAGGCGCTGTATTCGAGTACAGATAGGTCTGAACACGAGCGCCAAGTGGTAGCACAGTGCAGAAGTCGTTCATGGCGATGTCTGCACGCTTAGTGAGAGAGGGAAGACAGCGCAGTGGCACCTACGAAGTCTTAACGCACTTCACGAGCAAGACTCGGGAGCCGTCCGCCTAACTGCCGCTGAACGAGTCGTACTCGGGTTCCGTCACGAAAGTGTTAATCTCCTCCGTCCCCTCTGTCAGTCGTAACTCCTAAGGTCTCCAGAGTTAGCAGCAAAACAAGAGTATTAGTCGAACGAGGTTTTTGTAAGGTGCCTCCGTCGTGACTGGACTGGACTACGCATCCCGCGCATCTTCCGATGAGCCGCGCGGGGTTAGCCGAGCGGTCTCAGGCGCTGCAGTCATGGACTGTGCGGCTGGTCCCGGCGCAGGTTCGAATCCTCCCTCGGGCATGGGTGTGTGTGTGTTTGTCCTTAGGATAATTTAGGTTAGGTAGTATGTAAGCTTAGGGGCTGATGACCTTAGCAGTTAAGTCCCATAAGATTTCACACACATTTGAACGTTTTTTCTTCCGATGAGTCTTAGCCAGGGATTAGCTTTCTTGGAGATCGTGAAGCACGACAGCACTGAATCATCAAAAATGAATGCGATGGAAAGACAGATCAGTCAGGTTGTAGCAAATTCACCCCCACTCACGGAGAAAATCTATTAGGTACCGCCTCGCTTACTAGAATACAATCGAACGAACGTTAGCAAGTAGGGCGCGCTGCAATCAGATAAGCTAAACGCCCCTCGTTCCGTAATGAGACACGATGACGTGCGTCATTTTTTAAGCCGTCGGTGCGCCGCCGACGCCAGGTTGACAATAGCTGTGTGCCGGCGGTCGGTATCAGCGGTCCGGATCTCGCCGCCAAGTGTTACGAGGTTAGGCAACGCATTTCGAGGCGGGCGAACTGCGCGTTTGCCAGAAAGGCCTTCGGCTTTAATGCTAGCCTAACGTTAACGTTACCGCCGGCTTTCTCCGCATTTCCTTCGCAACTACCGCCTTTCGCAACCCGCCGCCGAGTTACGTTCGGCTCGGCGTGAGGCTAACGGAGCGCCGCCCGTGGCAGCCGATCGCCCGGAACGCTGCCGTACCCCGCCGCGAAGAAAGGCAAGCGTTCTCTGGCGCCGACTCGCCGCTGTAGTAGAAAGCCTGTCGCCGAGCGCTGCAGATATTTGCAGCATAGTTTACTTCACAGAGAATGTATACATAAAAATGTGTTTTAGAAGTGTCCCTAACGATTAAGAATGGACAATGCGAGTGTTCAATTTAAAAAAAATAAAAAATAAATAAGAAATCGCCAATGTACTGCCCTCTGATATCTTGTGTGACCGAGTGTGGTACCGCAATGGTTAGCACACTGGACTCGCATTCGGGAGGACGACGGTTCAATCCCGGGTCCGGCCATCCTGATTTAGGTTTCCTGTGATTTCCCTAAATCGCTCCAGGCAAATGCCGGGATGGTTCCTTTGAAAGGGCACGGCTGGCTTCCTTCCACATTCTTCCCTAATTAGATGAGACCGATAACCTTGCTGTTTGGTCTCTTGCCCCAGAACAAACCCAACCCAACTCACACCTTGTGTACGCCATCCTGCTAGCGTCTACGAAAGTGCATAGTGCTATCGGTCTTAAACACTGTACTCCTACAGTCATCTACATACAGTCCTAACCCCGAGTACTCAACTTCAAAAATTTCTTAACAATTCATTTAACTGATTCAAGTAATAGATATAAGCTGTGTCTGTTCTGACGTAAATGTGCGATAGGACAGACACCACTCGCGATGAAGTAACTGGGACATACAAACGAGTTTATGTGAAACGAAAGGAGTGAAAATGAAGCAGGATGACAGAGAGGAAGAAAGGAAGTAATGAGTTTCAGCCGCACACGGTATTGCTGCTGTTTAATGAAGAAGTCTCAGGGCGGATACACAACTAATGTCCGAACTCCTACGAGAACCGGAAATCTTTGAGTAGGGGGTTATAGGCGGGGGTCGTCGCGGAGCGGCGAACGGGAAGTTGGGAATTTGGGTCTGCCATGCAGCGTGTCCGGATGGCCGTAGCGATTTCCGACACCATAGCTCAGCGTGTTCGGTCAGAGGACTGGCTGGCGTTTGTAATAGAAATAATAATAATAAAAGAAAGAAGTATTCAACCAAATACTTGGAGGGTAGCCATGTAACGTCCGCCCAGACAAAACGATAACAATGCAGAATAAAATAAAAAAAAGGCGGTTGAGCCAACCGTTCTAGACAAGCGGAGCATACGGCTTCGCGTCGCAGTCCGGCAAAAATTTTCAGCTCTCGCCGTTGCATTACCACAGTGCCCTATGCGGCTGAAAGTCATTATTCCCTCCTTTCTCGGCCGGCCGGAGTGGCCGAGCGGTTAAAGACGCTACAGTCTGGAACCGCACGACCGCTACGGTAGCAGGTTCGAATCCTGCCTCGGGCATGGATGTGTGTGATGTCCTTAGGTTAGTTAGGTTTAAGTAGTTCTAAGTTCTAGGGGACTTATGACCACAGCAGTTGAGTCCCATAATGCTCAGAGCCTCCTTTCTCTTTCCCAACCCGTTTCCTTTTCATTCCTTTCACCCCAAATATTCATGGTTTAAGTAAGTTAGTTTTGATTAACAACCTGTACATGAATAGATGTAACGAGTTACAATGAAGGTTCAGAATTAGACGTCAGAAAATGAGAGAGCAAAACAGAGCGAAATAAAATCCCTATGTACTCGTAAATTGTACACTTCGTAGCTAAATAATTAATTAATAGATTTACATTAGTGACGTAAGTGCTACCAGTATAATTATATATGGTGTACGCGTCGTGTGTAAGTCAGTTATCGTTACAATATGAGATCATGGAAATTAATAACGAAATTCAAATTTTGTAAGTTTCTTCTGTTGTATTTTAACGGTTATCAATAGTGAGTTCCTCTCTATTCAACACTACATATTTAACTTTTATACACACATGAAGACTGGCGGTTCCTTGCGTATCTTGAATCCTCTTGTCGCTAGGAGTTTCAGCACAGATACTGGAAGAGAATATATCTACCCCAATAGATGTCTAATCAGTGTTGACGGTTGGTGTCTTCGGCGTTTGTGTATTCAGGAATCTAGAGTAATTACAGTGTAACTGAAAATTTACTGTGAGTTGAAGTTACCCGTCTTATGTAAAATGAGATATCAAAAAAAAATTATTTTTTTTCGGACCAAGAAGGATACGGGTCTATGCCCGGTCGACGACATGAAGGATAAGGGTTTATGCCCGGTCGACGACATGGTCTTTGGGGACGGAGCGGAAGTTCATGTTCATAGCAACAGGGAAGGAAATTGACACTGACCATTTCAAAGACATCATTCAGGCATCCAAAACACACAAAAAAAAATTGAGACAATAAGTAAACCAAATCCAGAATAACCTGATGGGGATGTGAACCCTGCTCTTTCAGATATAACTGACGCAATATTAATTTAATGAACTGTCTTATATCACTATATTATGAATCTTTCGATACTCGCAGGTGTACAATAAAAACATTCTTTTTTCTGACTTGTCACATTAAGGAAAGAAATAAAATTTTGTCATAGAATAATTATGATTAGCCTGGTGTCGGAATTGGAAACGTGATTTCGTACCATACATAGACAGACATTTTAATTCTGCGTAAACCATTTCTTGAGAACATGAATTATATATGTTTTTTACTTTTGTACACATAAACTGTACTTGTATAAAAGCGTAGTAGCTACACGATCAATAATTTTTTTGTTACTTATAACATGAAATTCATATTCTGTAAGGATATAAAATGTAAGATGGACGGACTAACACTGAATAATGCGATGTTCTAATTAAGTGCAAAAAAAAAAAAAAAAAACCAAAGAGTGAAGTCGTCGGCTCCCAATTTCTCTCTTAGACATTTATTTATGTTCCTTTCCCTACCAATGGTACGAATACTACCGGTAATCCCAATTATTACTATGTCATTTTTGTAGCATACCAAAAGTAACGAACGGTAAGTTTGATAGAGCACAGCTCTAGTTACAATCCTGTCTCACTCCCTCCTCAACAAGTTGCTTCCCTTTCATTCACCTCGACTCTTATAACTGCAGTCTGGTTTCTGTACGAGTCGTAAATAGCCTTTAGCTGCCTGTATTTTAACCCGGCTACCACAGAATTTCATACAGAATGATCTACATCAATAAAGTGCTGGCTGAGGAAATCTAGACTCTCTCACGTAACAGCATACATTGTGGTTGTTTGCGTAGCAGGCGCTATCGTCAACAACGATAGAGATATTAAAATAGTTCATAGTAGCATGTGCAGCAACAGCAGCGGCAGCAGGGCTTACTGCCAGCGCGGAAGCGGCCGTGGCGGCCTGCTTCCGGAAACAGCGCGCTTGCGTAGGGAGTGCGTCCAGGTGCGTGGGTGCGAGGCGCGTGCGTGCCGGCTGGCGGATGCCGGAACTGTGGCGGCCTTGGCGCGGCCTTGCTGCGCTGCCGCCCATAGTCTAGCCGTGCTCCAGGGAGCCGCGGGAGCTGAAGCTCCGGCCGACGTCCGCGCAGGCGCACTGCGACCCACCGACACCGGCGTCGCGGCTACACGGCTAGGCAACGCCCGCTGACGTACAACCCGCAGGGATTTCCTAGCCGCGCCACTCCTCGTCTTGTACTACACGCCGTAATCACTTGACCTGTCCTCTGCTACGAGTTCCATCAAAAGACAGAGGACCGTGTGGTGCAGTTCTGTTCATTTACACAACTAGCCATTAAAATTGCTACACCAAGAAGAAATGCAGTTGATAAACGGGTAGTCATTGGACAAATATATTATACTACAACTGACACGTGATTACATTTTCACGCAATTTGGGTGCATAGATCCTGAGAAATAAGTACCCAGAACAACCACCACTAGCCATAATAACGGCCTTGATACGACTGGGCATTGAGTCAAACAGAGCTTGGATGGCGAGTACAGGTCCAAGCAGCTTCAACACGATACCACAGTTCACTAATAGTGGTGACTGGCGTATTGTGACGAGCCACTTGCTCGGCCACCATTGACCAGACGTTTTCAATTGGTGAGAGATCTGGAGAATGTGCTGGCCAGGGCAGCAGTCGAACATTTTCTGTATCCAGAAAGGCCCGTACAGGACCTGCAACATGCGGTCGTGCTTTATCCTGCTGAAATGTAGGGCTTCGCAAGGATCGAATGAAGGGTAGACCCACGGGTCGTAACACATCTGAAATGTAACGTCCACTGTTCAAAGTGCCGTCAATGCGAACAAGAGGTGACAGAGACGTGTAACCAATGGCACCCCATACCATCACGCCGGGTGATACGCCAGTATGGCGATGACAAATACACGCTTCCAATGTGCGTTCACCGCGATGTCGCCAAACACGGATGCGAACATGATGATGTTGTACACAGAACCTGTATTCATCCGAAAAAATGACGTTTTGTCATTCGTGCACACAGGTTCGTCGTTGAGTACGCCGGCGCAGGCGCTCCTGTCTGTGATGCAGCGTCAAGGGTAACCACTGCTATGGTCTCCGAGCTGATAGTCCATGCTGCTGCAAATGTCGTGGAACTGTTCGTGCAGATGTTTGTTCTCTTGCAAACGTCCCCATCTGTTGACTCAGGGATCGAGACGTGTCTGCACGATCCGTTACAGCCATGCTGATAAGATGCCTGACATCTCGACTCCTAGGTATACGAGGCCGTTGGGATCCAGCACGGCGTTCCGTATTTCCCTCCTGAACCCACCGATTCCACATTCTGCTAACAGTCATTGTATCTCGACCAACGCGAGCAGCAATGTCGCTATACGATAAACCGCAATCGCGATAGGCTACAATCCGACCTTTATCAAAGTCGGAAACGTGATGGTACGCATTTCTTCTCCTTACACGAGGCATCACAACAACGTTTCACCAGCCAACGCCGGTCAACTTCTGTTTGTGTATGAGAAATCGGTTCGAAACTTTCCTCACGTCAGCACGTTGTAGGTGTCGCTACTGGTATCAACCTTGTGTGAATGCTCTGAAAAGCTAATCATTCGCACATCACAGCTTCTTCTTCCTGTCGGTTAAATTTCGCGTCTGTAGCAATTCATCTTTGTGGTGCACCAGTTTTAATGGCCAGTAGTGTATTTACTGTTATTTGTCAACAAATATCGACCGCAACTGCTCTATACACACATAATCGGTTTAGTACTTTATCTATCTTCAGTAACTGTATTTCTGTTTGTTGAAATAATCATCAACCAGCAGCACAAAATAATTTTTATTTCTTCAGCAGTTCCAGGGATCTAGTGCTCTTCTTCATAAGTTTATCGCACTATTAGCGAGCGAAAAAAAAATAAGCATGTGTATGTAGCGTATTACTGTAGTCCCATCATCTTTCGGGCATTCATCCTGGGTGGTATTATTTCTTCTTTCGATATTTAGGCTCATAACTGTAGAGCCATCTTCACAGTGACTCGCTGCAACAATGTATCATGTGATTTAATTGTGGCAAAATTAGCATAAGGTGAGGCATGCGTAGAGCATTCAACAAATAAGAAAGTAAAATTCTGTCTGCCGACTTGACAGAAAAACCTAAGAAGTTTTGTTCTAATGTTTAAACCAGTAAACGGATCGACGCCATGTGTTCAGAAATGTGTATGAAATCTTATGGGACTTAACTGCTAAGGTCATCAATCCCTAAGCTTACCCACTGCTTAACATAAATTATCCTAAGGACAAACACACACACCAATGCCCGAGGGAGGACTCGAACCTCCGCCGGACTATCCGCACAGCCCAGACGCCATATGTTCAGACAATCTGTGACCATTACGGCAGTGAAACGGAGGACGACGCAGAAAAGGCCGAAATACACCCAGGATGAATTCCCGAAAGATGATGGGACTACAGTAATACGCTACATACACATGCTTATTTTTTTTCGCTCGCTAATAGTGCGATAAACTTATGAAGAAGAGCACTAGATCCCTGGAACTGCTGAAGAAATAAAAAATATTTTGTGCTGCTGGTTGATGATTATTTCAACAAACAGAAATACAGTCTTTTGCCAAAACTGTTTAATGTAAGAAGATCGCAAATCGCCGTACTAACGACAAAACGGCTCTATCGAAATAAGTGACCATGGGATAGAAAAGCAGCTGAAATCGCTCAAGAGAGGGAAGGCCACTGAACGTGATGGAATTCCAAGAAGATTCTACATAGAGTATGCGAAATAAGTTGCTCCTATCCTAGCACCAGTGTAGCGTATGTTTCTGGAGGACAGAAGTGTTGAATGAGTCAACGGGGACAGCTGAAAAAGTGTGCCTCGACCGGAACTCGATCCCGGGATCTCCTGCTTACTTGGCAGACGCTGTACCCCTCTGAGCCACCGAGGACACAGAGGATAGCGCGACTGCTGGAACTTACCTCTGGCACGCGTCCCGTGGGACCCACATGCGCAATTTATTGTCCCGCACTATATTCATACTGCCCCTGCCCATCATATTCATTACTCGCTGCTTTCCTGCCGATTCCCGTAAGAGTTCTGTTCTTTCGGACATGTCCGAAAGAATAGATACCATTTTCATATATATATAGAATTAAGGCTCACCGGCCACTTGACCATCTTCTTCTTCTGTGCGAATGCACAAACAGTGCCCGAACTCTTACGGGAATCGGCAGTAAAGCCGTGAGTAATGAGTATGATGGACAGGGGCACTATGAATATAGTGCTGGATAATAAGTTGCCAATGTCGGTCTCACGGGAGGCGTGCCAGAGATAAGTCCCTCCAATCGTACTATCCTCAGTGTCCTCGGTGGCTCAGAAGGATAGATCGTCTGCCATGTAAGCACGAGATCCAGGGTTGGAGTCCCGCTCGGGGCACACATTTTCAAATGTTCCCGTTGTCTTATATCAACGCCTGTATGCAGCTAAGGGTATTCATTTAATTATAATTTCATTCTAACGAGCTGCATGGTCACCGATGGTATCTGTTCTTTCCGACATGTCCGAAAGAATAGATACCATCTTCATATATATGGACAGAAGTGTTCCTGATACTTGGAGAAAAAAAGAGAAGACACGCGCGATTCCTGATTTCAAGAGAGGTCGTCGAACATACGCACAGAACTACAAACCTATATCTATGATATCTATTAGTTATAGAAGTTTGGAACATGTTTCGCGTAGTATGACATTTCTGCAAGACTCTGTGGGAACCAACGTGGATTCCGGAAGCAACCATCTTGTGAAACCCGCCTCGCTCTGTTCGCCCACGATACGTAGAAAGCAGGAGGTACAGGCGCCAAGGTGGATGCCGAGTTCTTTGACTTCTGGAAAGCATTCGATTCAGTCCCGCAATGCCGCCAAATGAACAAAGTACGAGCGTACGGAATATCAGACAGACTTTGTAACTGGACTGAAGAGTTTCTTTCAAAATGATGGAACACATTAATCAGCCGTCCTTTCCTTTCAGGTTTCAATAAGCAAATCTAGATTTCGGACAGCGACTAGCCATTATCAATGCACTATTTCATAGGTCAATGCACGTCCTATTACGTCAGTCCCCCGTTGTTCGGACTTTTGTCACAGCTCGTTCAAGACTTCTTGAACGAACTGTGACAGAAGCCCGAGCAGCAAGTTATGATATCCGCTACAAAGGACTATTCACAAAACATGTATCATACAAACAAAATACAAGTGGATGTGTGTGTGTGCACTCGTATACGTTTCAGTTAACTATAGGATGCATACAGCAACGTCAACCAAATTTGGTACATGTATGATGTATCACCAGAAGACGATTGATATGTGGTTAGGACACCCCTTGCGGTGTAGGAAAGTGGCGACATTTAAGCACAACTAAGTAATACAGTCCTCGTATGGCTGCCTATTTAGGATATAATACTGTGAGACAATCTGAGCACGCTTATTGATCAGTGTGTGATGAAAAAGAGATGTCATAGATGCATGACTCTGGAATGCATGGAACAGTTTCAATCTATCTTGGTAGGAATAAAGAGCCTAGTCCGAAAAAAAAGAACTTAGTGAGAGTGAAGGGGCCATGGAATCCTTGTACTTTAGGAGCAAGCGTGAGAACGAGATGGGATGTGAAAGTAGTAAAAAACGATTGATTTTACTGTAAACTGAACAGCTCATGCTGTTCTTAGCTTACTGGTAAAGGTTAAAATTGCGTTTAACCACTAGTTATTTAGTGATGGCGTGGATCGTTGTAGGACGTAGGTGAAATGTAAAACATAAAAATGCAATGCATGAACCAGTTTCAACCAAGCTTGTAACACGTTTCACTTTTTATTTTTTTTATTTTGTGTCATCGGTCTCCTCACTGGTTGGATGGAGCCCGCCATGAACTACTCTCTTGTGCCAACTTCTTCATCTCAGAGTAGCTCTTGCAACATTAGTCCTCATTATTTGTTGGATGTATCCCAATCTCCGTCTTCCCCTACTATTTTTAACCTCTACTGCTCCCTGCTACACTAATCCCTAATGTCTTAACGTATGTTCTATCATCCAGTGCCCTCTTCTTGTAAGTGTTTTGCATACTACGTTCTTTTCTTCACTGAGTGACTGGTTATACCGTACACTACTGTGCTCTAAACTTACGTTCTCAGAAATTTCTTCCTCAGATAAAGGCTATGATATTAGTAGACTTCTTTGGACAGGAATGCCCTCTTTGCCTGTGTAAGTCTGCTTTCTATATCCTCCCTGCTTGGGCCGCCATGTGTTGTTATTCTTCCAAGGCGGCAGTCATGAACTTCACATACGAAGTGCATTCAAGTTCTAAGGCCTCCGATTTTTTTTCTCCGGACTGGAAAGAGATAGAAACATGCGCATTGTTTTAAAATGAGGCCGCATTCATTGTCAATACGTCCCAGAGACGGCAGCACCGTACGGCAGATGGAATTTTACCGCCACCGGCGAGAATGAGAACTGTTTTAAATACTTAAAATGGCGACGTTTTCCTTACTTGAATAGCGTGCAATCATTCGTTTTCTGAATTTGCGTGGTGTGAAACCAATTGAAATTCATCGACACTTGAAGGAGACATGTGGTGACGGAGTTATGGATGTGTCAAAAGTGTGTTCGTGGGTGCGACAGTTTAATGAAGGCAGAACATCGTGTGACAACAAACCGAAACAACCTCGAGCTCGCACAAGCCGGTCTGACGATATGATCGAGAAAGTGGAGAGAATTGTTTTGGGGGATCGTCGAATGACTGTTGAACAGATCGCCTCCAGTGTTGGCATTTCTGTGGGTTCTGTGCACACAATCCTGCATGACGACCTGTAAATGCGAAAAGTGTCATCCAGGTGGGTGTCACGAATGCTGATGGACGACCACATGACTGCCCGTGTGGCATGTTGCCAAGCAATGTTGACGCGCAACGAGAGCATGAATGGGACATTCTTTTCGTCGGTTGTGACAATGGATGAGACGTGGATGCCATTTTTCAATCCAGAAACAAAGCGCCAGTCAGCTCAATGGAAGCACACAGATTCACCACCACCAAAAAAATTTCGGGTAACCGCCAGTGCTGAAAAAATGATGGTGTCCATGTTCTGGGACAGCGAGGGCGTAATCCTTACCCATTGCGTGCCAAAGGGCACTACGGTAACAGGTGCATCCTACGAAAATGTTTTGAAGAACAAATTCCTTCCTGCACTGCAACAAAAACGTCCGGGAAGGGCTGCGCGTGTGCTGTTTCATCAAGACAACGCACCCGCACATCGAGCTAACGTTACGCAACAGTTTCTTCGTGATAACAACTTTGAAGTGATTCCTCATGCTCCCTACTCACCTGACCTGGCTCCTAGTGACTTTTGGCTTTTTCCAACAATGAAAGAGACTCTCTGTGGCCGCACATTCACCAGCCGTGCTGCTATTGCCTCAGCGATTTTCCAGTGGTCAAAACAGACTCCTAAAGAATCCTTCGCCGCTACCATGCAATCATGGCGTCAGCGTTGTGAAAAATGTGTGCGTCTGCAGGGCGATTACGTCGAGAAGTAACGCCAGTTTCACCGATTTCGGGTGAGTAGTTAATTAGAAAAAAAATCGGAGGCCTTAGAACTTGAATGCACCTCATACTTCGTGAACACTAATTTTGATTTTAAGTGTATTATTTATCTTATTTCTGCTACTCCTCATTACTTTCATCTTTCATAAGCCTACCCTCAATTCCTGTTCTTTAATTTGGCTGTTTATTCAGTCAAGAATTTCTGTAGTCCTTATTAAACTTTACCGAGGACAGCATTGTTATCACGATCCTTGTCTTTTGTAGCCTTTCAGCATTAAGTTCAGTCCCAAGCTTCAACCTTTCTTTTCTGCTCGTCATTGATTTAGTGATGTGTAGACTGAAAAGTAGGACAGAAGTAATGGATCCGTGTTTTATACCCACTTTAATCTGGCACTTCGTTCTTCACCTTTAATTCTAATTGTTCCCTCTTAGTTCTTGTACATATTGTGTATTATGCATCTGTCCCTATAGCCTACTCCTGTTTTCCTCAGAATTTCGAACATCTTTCTCCCTTTTAAATTGTCGAATGACAACAAATCCTATGAACGTGTCTTGATTTTTCTCATGTCTTGCTTCCATTATCAAATGCAAACTCAAAACTGCCTCTCTGGTAGCTTAACATCCTGAAAACTAAACTGATCGTCATATAATAGATGCTCGGTTTTATTTTTCATTATTATATGTGTGAGGTTTCAGTTGAGCTGTTTAACATACCCCTAAGGCACAGGTCGTATACATATGAAAGCAAATGTGAAACTATATCATGGAAACAGCCAATGACTGCGAAACTGGTTGGGGGTTTGAAGAAAGAACCCCAGAAAACCAATAACGAACACCAGCAGATACATCAAAGTGCATGATGGTTCAATGGCTGGCTGCGTATGTTAAACCGCACGATTAAAGCCTGATGTAAATCAAATAGTTTAGCATCTCCTTCGGCTGGTGGTTGCATCACCAGCTCATGCTCGCAACACTGAGACGTAGTGAGTGCGGAAGATGGCTGCAGTGGTGGCTGGAAATTCTGCGTCCAACTCGACCTCTGTACTCTGCTGTAAGTTGATAAATTGGAGATAGCTCTCTTTGTGGCTCCTTAAAGCGAAGTGCGCTCTTGACGACATCTCTGAACATAGGGTACTTGATCTCTTGGCAGTCAGCAGCAAGTGTATTCTGACTTCACTTCCTGACACATAGCTGGTTCGGGCAGAATAGGAATCTTCCCGGCCAATTGCAGCAGACCTTGCGAGTTCAACCAATCATAATATCATAAATAAGTTCAAAAAATTCCTACTCTTGCAGATTTTGTCATGGTTAACAAATGATGATGGGGTGAGGAAAGGAAGGCAGAGAAATTTCTACTAGTACATCACAGGTTTTCAACCCTATCCAACGAAAAGCTGTGCATATAGACAGACACATGCGGGGAAAACACGCCTGTTAATGAAATGATTATTGTAAGCCAATAACAGTCTTTCTTATTTTACTCGGATTTAAGGGAAAATTCCTTCAAGGCGCAGCCATGACAATGGCTGCTGCACGTAGACACAGAGCACACACTATCCACACTATCCACTGTTATACGATTCTATAATTAATGTTGGAATAACTCATTCACGCTTGCCACCTAGAGGAAATATCGAGTACTAACAGTGTTGGGCGCGAATAAAACTGGAAGATATACTACTTTCAGTTCTGTATTAAATATTTCAGTAAGTTATTTATACTTTTCACACTTAAAGGTTACTTTTATATAATTAATTTAGACTGAACCGCCAAAGAAACTGGTATAAGCGTGCCTATTAAAATACAGATATATGTGAACAAGAAATATACGGCGCTATGGTCGGCAACGCCTGTATAAGACAACAAGTATGTGTCGCAGTTGCCAGATCGGTTACTGCTGCTACAATGGGAGGTTATCAAGATTTAAGTGAGTTTGAAAGTGGTGTTACAGTTGGCGCACGAGTGATGGGACACAGGATCTCCAAGGTAGCGATGAAGTGGGGATTTACCCGTACGACCATTTCAAGAGAGTACCGAGAATATCAGGAATCCGGCAAAACATCTACGACATCGCTGCGGTCGGAAAAAGATCATGCAAGAACGGGACCAACAACGACTGAAGAGAATCATTCAACGTGACAGAAACGTAACCCTTCCGAAAATTGCTGCAAAATTAGTAGCTGGACCATCAACACGTGTCAGCGTGCGAACCATTCAACGAAACATCATCGATATGGACTTTCGGAGCCGAAGGCCCACTCGTGTACCATTAATGACTGCATGACACAAAGCTTTACGCCTCGCCTGGGCCCTTCAATACCGATACTGGACTGTTGATGACTGGAAACATGTTGCCTGATCGGACGAGTATCGTTTCAAATTTTATCGAGGGGATGGACGTTTACGGGTACGGAGACAATCTCATGAATCCATGGATCCTGCATGTCAGCACGGGATTGTTCAAGTTGATGGAGGCTCTGTAATGGTGTGGGGTATGTCCAATTGAAGTGATATGGGACCTCTGATACGTCTAGATATGACTCTGACAGGTGACACATACGTAGGCATCCTGTCTGATCAGCGGCATCTACTCATGCGCATTGTGCATTCCGACGGACTTGAGCCACTCCAGTTGGACGATGTGACACCCCACACGTCCAGGATTGCTACAGAGTGGCTCCAGGAACACTCTTCTGAGTTTAAACACTTCCAATGGCCACCAAACTCCGCAGACGTGAACATTATTGAGCATATCTGTGATGCCTTGCAACGTGCTGTTCAGAAGAGCTCTCCATCCCCTCATTCTCTTACATATTTATGGACAGTCCTGAAGGACTCATGGTGTTAATTCCCTCGAGCACTACTTCAGACATTATTCGAGTCCATGGCACGTGGTGTTGCGGCACTTCTTTGCTTTCGTGGAGTCCCAACACAATATTAGGCAGGTATACCAGTTTCTTTGGCTCTTCAGTGTATAAGTAACATGTAGGAGTAACGCTTGGTTAGTAGCTCTGATTTTGTAATGTGTTTTATCTCTTTTATCTACTAGGTTAATGTTGTTCCTAGAAGAATAGTCACCTGGCTAAATTGGCAATTTGTCACATGCTGGTGATCGGTAACTTTCGTCAGAACATAGTTATTGATTCGCGCATTATAGACTGACTGCTGATACAAATTTTGAGTATTCGCCTATTTCTCACTTTAACTACGGGCGACGACGAAGATTATTGAGCTTCCCGTGAGTGCCGTATTTATTCAGATCTATTTCAACGTCTCAACCTGCATCAGGGAACAGCGTGAAGTGAGAGTACGAACCAACTCTGCGGTGGTGGAGGGGAGAGATGTGGTGCACGTAACACAGGTAGCTGTGCAGGAAGTGCAGGCAGGGGTGGAGGTGGTTGCAGGCGAGGGCTGCGTCCGCAGACTCGCCGAGGTGAAAGCGGAGCGCTGCCTGCGGTCTGCGGCGAAAGCAGCCCCGGGCCGCCGAGCGCCCACGCCGGGCCAGGCCGCAGCCACACCTGTCCGCGCAGAACCAGCCAGGCCCTTCACCTGCTCCTGCTCCCCCCCCCCCCCCTCCTTCACGCCTCCCCCTCACCACTCTACTGTGGGTGTATTCAAATCGGTCGCTACACTAGGCGCCGCGCGATCATTGCACAGACGCAAGTTTAATGCAAACCCGTGAGGGAATGTCTCATTTGTTGTTGCCATATTGAACAAACTGACATTATACGGTCGTGCTATAGCTTTTATTTAAACAATAAAATCGCACAGAAGTAAGTACGAGGTGTATTCGGAAAGTAGGTCCGATTTGGCGTGAAATGTAAACCATTGTGAAAATCCGATGGAACTTTGCACAGATGTGTTGTGCAGTGTCTTTAATGTGCCTGTCGATCACTTCACGTGGCTCTTTTCAGTTAAAAGCGCAAAGTGATCACGTATAAATTCGTAAAACAACACTGTCTTCCGCCTAGTATGTCGATCTGGTGAGACATTTCGCCTGAAGCTATGGAGCCCAAAAAACATAAATGACATGCGTTTCTTTCTTCAAGACAATTCTCAGCCGTATTCTGCAAGGGGCAATGAAAGACGCTTCTGCAGCGTTTTAGATCGGAAGTGTTCGATCGCCCATAATACAGCCCTTAATTGGCTCCCTCCGATGTTGAGCGCTGCTCACATGAACCGCTGGCTACTAAGACAACATTTTGACACAAACAACGAAAGGCAGACCAGCGTAGAGAAATGGCGGAAGGCACAGGCGGCTGTTTTCTGTGACGAGGATACTGAAAAGTTTGCACAACGCTACGACAAATGTATAAGTCCGAGCGGAATCTATTTAGAGAGGTAGCTGAAAGGGATGGCTGACTGTAGATAATAAAGAATTTTTGATTTTCACTGCGGTTTCCATTTCACGATCGATGGGACCATACTTTCCGAACAGCCCTCTTACATTTGGAACTGCCTACGCAAGATGTGCTTGGACGGGAATCCAGTGACACTGATAATCAGTCGTTAGAAACAACAAATGCAAACTGGAAACGAGTTCGATGTCCTGCAGAAACATTCATTAACAGCATAATGTTAGCAAGAGCATTTTTTTCTCTATTTTAGCGTATCGTTCCGCACCCCTTAACGTACAGCGGCCTTTTCGAGTCCTCAACTACTGTGAAATAGGGTTATATGCAACAAAATACCAGGCGAACTGGTAGTGGGGCCGAGGAAGTCCCTATTATGAATATTTTTGAGAGGTTTCATTTCCAGCATTTGCCTTACAATCGAGGGAAAAATCCCGAAAGCCTTGGCCACGACCAGTGAATATGAACTTCTTAATTTAATTCTGCAACAATATCTCCGATAAAAAAAATAGGAAATGCTAGTGTTTGTGACGTTTCGTTTATCAATCGCTCTCTTATTTGCTCCGGGAGTAGTTATGTCCATCGTCCGACCTACTTAACGCCTGAGGGCTACTAATTTAACTGTGTCTTCAGCGGGAACATACACAGGCAGGGCCTAATCTACTAAAATCTTCTGACTAATCAGAAGAGGTAGAGTGTAATTCCTTACTACTTTATGCACATGTGAGGAAAAATTCACAAAATTCAAGGAATAGTTCATCTTCCGAGAATAAATAAAATGCATTTCGTAACCTGATCACTAATTCATTTATCATGTGTCAGTTTATTAGAATTGCACTGAAAAACCTTGACATAATATTCCCTGAACAGCCAAAGGAACTGCTACAGCTGCCTAGGGCACCGGCGAGAACGCAGAAGTGCCGCAACACCACGTGGCATGGACTCGACTAATGTCTGAGGCAGTGCTGGAGGGAATTAACACCATGTCCTGCAGAACTGTCCATAAATATGTTACAGAATGAGGGGATGGAGAGCTCTTCTTAACAGCACGTTGCAAGGCATCACAGATATGCTCAATAATGTTCATGCCGGGGGAGTTTGGTGGCCAACGGTAGTGTTTAAACTCAGAAGAGTGCTTCTGGAGCCACTCTGTAGCAATTCTGGACATGTGAAGTGTCGCATTGTCCAGCTGGAATTGCTCGAGTCCGTCGGAATGCACAATGGGCATGAATAGATGCCGGTGATCAGACAGGATGCCTACGTATGTGTCACCTGTCAGAATAGTATCTATACGTATCAGGGGTCCAGTATCACTCCAACTGCACCCGCCCCACACCATTAAAGACCCTCCACCAACTTGAACAGTCCCCTGCCGACATGTAGGGTCCATGAATTCATGAGGTTGTCTGGACACCCGCACTCGTCCATCGACTCGATACTATTTGAAACGAGACTCGTCCGACCAGGCAACATGCTTCCAGTCACAACAGTCCAATTCGGTGATAACGGGCCCAGGCGAGGCGTAAAGCTTTGTGTTGTGCAGTCATCAGGGGTACACTAGTGGGCCTTCGGCTCCGAAAGCTCACATCGATGATGTTTCGTTGAATGGTTCGCAGGCTGACACTTGTTGATGGCCCAGCATTGAAATCTGCAACAATTTTCGAAAGGATTGGACTTCTGTCACGTTGAACGAGTCTCTTCAGTCGTCTTTGGTCCCGTTCTTGCAGGATATTGTTCCGGCCGCAGCGATGTCGGAGATATGTTTACCGGATTCCTGATATTCACGGTACACTCGTGAAATAGTCGTTCGGGTAAATCCCCACGTCATCGCTACCTCGGAGATGTTGTGTCCCATCGCTCGTGCGCCGACTATAGCACCACGTTCAAACTCACTTAAATCCTGATAACGGGTCATTGTAACAGCAGTAACCGATCTAAGAACTGCGCCAGGAACTTATTGCCTCATATTGGCGTTGTCGACTTGAATACGCAAGCCTATACATTTCTTTGGCGTTTCAGTGTATTACGCAACTCAACAGTCGCATCAATATGGTATAAGTTACTGAATCACGTTCAAAGCTAATTCATAATAACACAATTAAATTCCGCACAAATCGTGCAAAAAGCATGCAACCAGTAATAAAATACTCAGTCCCCTGGTCGTGGCGGACAGCGTTGCCCACAAATATCCCACCACTCTGTAACATATTCCATCACGTTAACACAAGGAAATTCCTCCTCTTGGACCATGTCCCTACAATCGGCTGCCCATTTCCACTTTTGGCGAATTCTTCCTTAATACTATAACTTCGAATAACACAGACGCTAGATGACCTGGTAAGCTACTTATAAGCTACCTATTTAACACTCACTAGCAACAACACTAAAGCTGCAAAATCAAGGGATAAGAAGAAAACGGTTCATAAAATATAAAAGTTCCTTAACACTACCACTCGCTACTCATCCACTTTTCGGGCAAATACTAGGTCGTCATACATTCATCACGTTCAGTCGATCCCTTCACGAAAATGTTACGTTATGGGAGCGCTAACTTGTTCTAGCGTTTACAATAGATGTCGTTCAGTATTCGGTAACAAAGTTTATTCCAACTAGCATAGTAAAACGCAAAGCACAAAAAACTAAACAATAACCATACATAACAACAATACCTATGCCGACAGCGGCAAAGATGCTTATTATCGTCCGCGATGATTTCGTCCACTTGCCGCGGCGAAGTATACTGAGGTGTCGCCACATCATCCCTCCCCTCCCCTCGGCCATTTCCTGAAAGCAGGTGCTCCCGGTATGTCACGAAACATGCACTTAACATGTCTACCAGTCCTCGAGAAAACGGCCGGTGCAGGCAAAGACTGCTCAACATTCGAGGCAGACTCTTCGGTGTCTTCACGTGCTAAAGGCTCTGCCTTCTCGTCGAAGTGCGATGTTGTGGAAGGAGAAGAAAACGTTCCCTCGTCGGCAAATGGTCAAATGGCTCTGAGCACTATGGGACTTAACTTCTGAGGTCATCAGTCCCATAGAACTACTTAAACCTAACTAACCTAAGGACATCACGAACATCCATGCCCGAGGCAGGATTCGAACCTGCGACCGTAGCGGTCGCGCGGTTCCAGACTGTAGCGTCTAGAACCGCTCGACCACTCGGGCTGTCCTCGTCGGCATACGCACGCTTTAGTCGTTCTATTGACACTGTTACCTGTTTACCGTCGTTTTCGATCCTCGTGGTTTCCACGCATGATTACTCTGTCTGGCCCTGAATAAGGCGAAACGAGGGCAGCACGCACGGTATCATCCTTGAACCACACGTGGGTCGGTATTTTGCTAAGTCTTTGTGCACAAGCACTTGCCGGTCTCCATGCCTAACAGGAGTGGTACACTGAATGAACCTCATTATGAAACTGAGTTGGTGTGGAAACTGGGTGCCAAGGTCCGGAACGGGCGGTTGTGCGGTTGCTGGGAAGATCGATTCTCCTGGAACCGTCAACTGTTCGCCGTATACCATTGTGCTGGTGAACACGGAAAGTCCTCTTTCACTGCCGTTCTCTACCCGAGTGGAATTAGTGGCAATGCTTCTGACCTCGATAATTAACTGCACGCCAGGGCTGTTTCGACAGAACGGTTGAATCGCTCTACCATTCCATTGCTCGTTGGATGGTAGCTTGTAGTGCGGAGGTGGTTCCAGCCGCGCAGTAGGAGAAGTTCATTGAAGAGCTGGCTTTCTGTTTCCGGTAGTCTGTAGTTGTGCCTCGTGGTGCACCAAACCTGGAGAACGTTTTCACTTTCGCGACCATTTGGAGGATATACAGGGTGTTACAAAAAGGTACGGCCAAACTTTCAGGAAACATTCCTCACCCACAAAGAAAGAAAATATGTTATGTGGACATGTGTCCGGAAACGCTTACTTTCCATTTTAGAGCTCATTTTATTACTTCTCTTCAAATCACATTAATCGTGGAATGGAAACACACAGCAACAGAACGTACCAGCGTGACTTCAAACACTTTGTTACAGGAAATGTTCAAAATGTCCTCCGTTAGCGAGGATATATGCATCCACCCTCCGTCGCATGGAATCCCTGATGCTCTGATGCAGCCCTGGAGAATGGGGTATTGTATCATAATACGAGCACGAAGAGTCTCTACATTTGGTACCGGGGTTGCGTAGACAAGAGCTTTCAAATGCCCCCATAAATGAAAGTCAAGAGGCTTGAGGTCAGGAGAGCGTGAAGGCCATGGAATTGGTCCGCCTCTACCAATCCCTCGGTCACCAAGTCTGTTGTTGAGAAGCGTACGAACACTTAGACTGAAATGTGCAGGAGCTCCACCGTGCATGAACCACATGTTGTGTCGTACTCGTAAAGGCACATGTTCTAGCAGCACAGGTAGAGTATCCCGTATGAAATCATGATAACGTGCTCCATTGACCGTAGGTGGAAGAACATGGGGCCCAATCAAAACATCACGAACAATGCCTGCCCAAACGTTCACAGAAAATCTGTGTTGATGACGTGATTGCGCAATTGCGTGCGGATTCTCGTGAGCCCACACATGTTGATTGTGAAAATTTACAATTTGATCACGTTGGAATGAAGCATCATCCGTAAAGAGAACATTTGCACTGAAATGAGGATTGACACATTGTTCGATGAACCATTCGCAGAAGTGTAGCCGTGGAGGCCAATCAGCTGCTGATAGTGCCTGCACACGCTGTACATGGTACGGAAACAACTGGTTCTCCCGTAGCACTCTCCATACAGTGACGTGGTCAACGTTACCTTGTACAGCAGCAACTTCTCTGACGCTGACATTAGGGTTATCGTCAACTGCACGAAGAATTGCCTCGTCCATTGCAGGTGGCCTCGTCGTTCTAGGTCTTCCCCAGTCGCGACTCATAGGCTGGAATGTTTCGTGCTCCCTAAGACGCCGATCAATTGCTTCGAACGTCTTCCTGTCGGGACACCTCCGTTCTGGGAATCAGTCTCGATACAAACGTACCGCGCCACAGCTATTGCCCCGTGCTAATCCATACATCAAATGTGCATCTGCCAACTCCGCATTTATAAACATTGCACTGACTGCAAAATCACGTTCGTGATGAACACTAACCTGTTGATGCTACGTACTGATGTGCATGATGCTAGTCCTGTAGAGCAATGAGTCGCATGTCAAAACAAGCACTGAAGTCAACATTACCTAAATTCAATTGGGCCAACTGGCGGTGAATCGAGGAAGTACAGTACATACTGACGAAACTAAAATGAGCTCTAACATGGAAATTAAGCGTTTCCGGACACATGTCCACATAACATCTTTTCTTTATTTGTGTGTGAGGAATGTTTCCTGAAAGTTTGGCAGTACCTTTTTGTAAAACCCTGTATACTGTATCGCGACAACGACTGGCACCTGGTGAAACGATCAATGATAAATAAACAACGTCGTCCGGCAGAGTACGGTAGTGGCGCTACAGTGCCCAAGTGCATGTGTGAAAATCTAGCGTACGGCGTCGGGAAGTTTCAACAGGCGTGAAAACCTGCCTACCGATCTTATTAGGCTGGCAAGTCAAGCATGTACGCGCCCATGCGTGACAATCTTTCTGCACTACCGGCCACACGACCTTACTGGAGACTAACTTAGCTGTTGCTCTGACTCCTGGGTGTGTTAAGTTATGCAGCGTGTCGAAAACTTATCTACGATATTGTTCAAGTATGCAGGGTCGCTCCTTCCGTCTTTCTACGTCACGCCAAATACCATCCGGTACATCCTGGAATGGTATACAACCGAGTTGCAACGCTGTTATCTGTTCCTGCATAAGGAAGTGCAAAATGGAATTCTCCCGTTGTTTCAACGCTCTCTGCGCCCAACGAATAAGGTTTACGCTGGCACACTTCCGAGATAGTTACTCTGCTATCAGGTTGTCTTTTCCTGCTATGTGCCGCACATCACATGAGAATTGTGTAATGTATTCGACCTGCTTACACTGTCGGTCTGAAAAATGGCCACTAGTCGCTTGTGATCAGTAAAAACTGCGAAACGTCTCCCTTCGACAGAAGAGGACAAATATTTAATTGCTAAATAAGTTGCAAGCAACTTGTGGTCAATTGCACTCCATTTTTGCTGTCGTCAAGTCAGTCAGGGAAGTGGCTGGCAGTTGCCGTCGGCTTTCTGTTGCAGTGCTTCTCTCACTGCTGTTGGGCTGGTGTGTACCGTAAGTGGCAAGAGGACGTCCAGTCGTGTCCCAGCATCGTTCCTGAGCTACATGCTTATTGTGGTCCTGGAAACCGTTTCGGGACCCAGAGTCCGCGGTGCCTTATGAGTGCCTGCAGTGTTCTTGCCTGTGAAAAAGGGTGTAAGCAGCGTAGGAGGCACTTGTACGACAGATAGGTGTTCAGGTGCCGTCAATAATAGTTAAGCATGCCTAAGAATCGGCAAAGTTCCTTGTAAGTTTTGGGAAGAGGCATCTATCGTACTGCTTCGAACCCGCTCTGGCAGTGGGGACAATCCTGCCGGGTAAGACCATGTATCCCACGAATTTAACTTCGAGTTTTCCCAGTACACACTTTTTTCCGTTGATTACCATGCTATATTCCTGTACGCGGGTGAAAAGCTGCCGCAAGTGAGCTGGATGTTGTTCCACAGTATCCGAATATACGACAATATCGTCCAAGTAACAAAAAAGAAGCCGTAATTCTCTAAGCAAGTTGCCACGTTTGTGTGCCATTCCTGAGACCAACTGCTATAAAATGTTACTCATAGAAGCAGAATGATGTGCTCAGTGCTGTTTTCTTAATATGTAGTGGCGCCATGGGAATTTGTGAATATGCCTTGGAACAGTCTATCACACTGAATACTTTTGTATTACCGATAGTGCTGTTAAAATCGGTTACATTGGGTACAGGATAGCCGTCTGGAATTGTGTGTCTTTTAAGCACTTTATAATCTCACTTAATAATCTTCACATATTGTCCAAGAATAATCCATTTTACGAACCGTGTGGATCGGTGAAGCCCATGACTAACCGACTTGTTCGCGACACCTGCTTTAAGCAGCCACGAACTCCGCTCGTGTTGTAAGCGGCTTCTCTGGATGCAGACGCCGCCGGCGGAATAAGACAGATCGACCTCATCTGGTACGAATGTGATGTTGAGCTTAGTGTGAGCGTTTCGTGGTGGCACAGAAGGATTCGGTGAGTGCTGGAAAGTGTAGGAATAGATTACGAAAAGTTGACGTCTCCTGTGACGCCATGACTTTTCGTACCGCACTTGATCCATTACCAGTCCCGGATCTATGGTAAGGAGGGGGGGGGGGGTATCTGCCCCGGGCGGCAATTTCAGGGGGTGCCTAATTCATTTCTTGAAAAAGAAAACTTTCTTTCACAAATCGCCTAGCATCCAGTACGCGTTTGTCCATCGAATATTCATGTGATTTTGAAACGCATCGCTGTTGGTTTTTGAACATTTTGGAACACATCCATTCCAAGTTGATTTCTGAACGAACCATAAGTTGATTTTTGAATGAGTGCATAGTGTACGTGATGTCTCTGCCAGAGGATTCCCCGACGCATCTAGAAATAAACTTTCCCGCAGACAAACGAGCTGAGCAGAATAAACCCGAACGGGTGAATGCCAATCGCTGTTTGTTGTTGTGCGTGTGAATGATCAGCGTTGTCATCAGCGAAAGCGATAGATTCAGCTAGCAGAGTGGAAATAAACGACTAACAGGAATAACAGGTAAGAAATATTACTTATTAATCTTCTCGTTGTGTCCAAGAAAATGAAATTTTGACAGAAAATTTTTGCCAAGTTGCTCGGAACAGCGCGAAAAACGTGTTGTGCGAATACGTAATAACGTGAAACAGGTCAATACACACAGGGTAGCTAAACAGGTGTTTCTGGCATAGTTAGTGATATTAACAGGAGAATAAGTACTCACAATTCCAAGAATAGTTACAAAATTAGTGATGACAAGATTGTCTGTCAGAACGAGGAAAGAGAAGAAAGGGGGATATCACACAAACTACACTGCTGGCCACCGTAAATGCAACACCAAGAAAGACAAGAGGTAGCACAACAAGATTTATTTTGTAGATAACATGTTGAGCAAGTATCAAATGATTACGTTTACAGACGTCTGTGACATGTGGTTCCTGCCAGAATCAGTAGCCAGAGTAGCCGCCATAGTTGGAGATCACCGCTGCCACACGTCTCGGCATTGAGTCAAAGAGACGTTGGATGTGTTCCTGGGGTACAGCAGCCCAAGCAGCTTCCACACGTTGCCAAAGATCATCTGGTGTGGCAGCTGGGGATGTAATCTGGGTCACTCGTTGAGCAACCATGGACCACATGTTTTCTATCGGCGAAAGATCCGGAGAGCGAGCCGGCCAGGGAAGCAATTCAATCTGGTTATTGGTTTGGACAATGCGTGCCACGTGTGGTCGCGCATTATCCTGTTGAAAAATGGCTGTGGCCGAGCCCTGAAGGTAAGGAAGGACAACTGGCTCCAGAACCTCGGATGTGTAGCGCCGGCTATTTAAAGTACTGGCAATGCGTACTAGAGGCGTGCGAGAGTAATATCCAATACCGCCCCATACCATAACACCCGGTGCAAGACCAGTGTGGCGGTGCATAATGCAGCTGTCCAGCATCCTCTCTGCACGGTGTCTCCACACTCGAATCCGACCATCGTGGTGCTGCAGACAGAAGCGTGCCTCGTCAGTAAAGAAAACTTCATTCCATTCTGCCGTCCACATCCGTCTGTCATCACACCATTGGCGACGGAGACGTCTGTGGTTCTGCGTCAATGGTAGACGAAGCAATGGACGTCTTGCGGACAGACCACTCTGCTGTAAACGGCGTCGAATGGTACGCGCAGACACTGGATGATGCGTTACAGACGCAATGTGCTGTGCTATGGTTCGGGATGTCACTGAGCGATCCGTCACTGCCATGCGCACAATTTGCCTATCAGCACGTGCAGTGGTGCACCGAGGTGAATGCGATCGACCACGTCGGTCCGTCGTACCCTCCTGCATCCAACGGTCACATATCCGCATTACAGTTGTTTGGTTTCGTCCAACACGACTAGCGATTTCTCTGTATGTTAATCCACACTCTCGGTAAGCCACTATCTTTCCTCTGTCGAACTCGGATACTTGATCAAACGATGTTCGCTGTTGTCTAAGAGGCATAACTGATCGCCTTGTGAAACAACCACAAGGGAAACACACGTGCCGAACGTACACTCGTCGAAATCGCCAAGCCTTAAATGGCGCTATGAGGTGGCGCCACAGGCGTGCGTGATGTGCGTCTGCGCTGAAATTCTAATCAGTTGCATATCTCATCGCTGCAAACCCATGGTGTAAATTTCACTTGATTCGGATGCTTCCTTCAGGGTGTTGCATTTACGGTGGCCAGCAGTGTATATGGAGGACAATTTATATAAATTCCCAATTTACATAAAAATTTCGTACTACTACTTTTCGATCTCTTGCTTGAGTAACAGGAGCGTAAGAATGAAATGTGAAACTATTTCCTAACATAAAATTTTTTTCTTGTAATAGACCTAATAGGCATTTGATATTGGTCCTCATGAATTATATTCTGTCGTGTTATTTATGAGAAAGAGGTAGATAAAAATGACCATTTGTGCCGCAACAGTCTCGCTTATTTAACGTGTGTTACAATTGCTGAAATAGTAGAAATCTCTGTTTCATTTTATCTAGCAGTGACAAAATACATGTTATCAAATGGAGAAACCACACCAGTCTTGGTTACTATTAGTATTAACACCTTTTTCAGTATTAGACAACGACATTTTGATTTTTCGTGTAGCAAAAGGTTTGACGTACTTTGATGAGGTGATATATTCTTTCGTATAAAGGAAAGCACGCCATGTAATGCTGTAGCAAGATCAGAGAGAAAAAAAATACTGGGACCTAAGGTTTGAAGAAATGTGTACTGTCTTGTTTCTCTTTTGTCTTCATTGGTTTTATGTTTCCTATATTTAATTTTATGTCAAACAAAAGAGAAAGTTATTAGTTCATAGGAAACAAAGAGTGTAAATTTTCTGAAGAGTTCTTATTCTCTCGGTTACAATTAATCGTAAGATGTCAAACCGGCCGACTAGGAGTGGGAGAGGCACCACAGGACATTTTGCTTTCCGCTGTCCTGAATATAGGTTTGATGGTTTTCATTATAAAATATACACGTCTGAATTCCAGACAGCGAAATACAGTGACGTGCGATAGAAGAATGCCATATGAAGAGGCGTGGCACTGCAGTCTGGCAGACTTATGACCAAATAACAGCCGGTCGGAGTGGCCGAGCGGTTCTAGGCGCTACAGTCTGGAACTGCACGGCCGCTACGGTCGCAGGTTCGTATACTGCCTGGCATGGATGTGTGTGATGTCCTTAGGTTAGTTAGGTTTAAGTAGTTCTAAGTTCTAGGGGACTGATGACCATAGCAGCTCAGTCCCATAGTGCTCAGAGCCATTTGAACCATTCTGAACCAAATAACATGTCTTACACTTCCTCGAACGTATATGTTTTATGTATCAAACTCTTCAGAAAGATGTGCGCTACAAAATAAACATGTTTTTTAAAAATAGATTTTTTTTTTACATTTTTGACGTTCTACCTCAAACACCTCGCATCGTCGCGGGTACGCAAATGATTCAATATACTCCGCCGCGGACGGCGCGGCAGGGACGTCGGATATCTTCGTACGAAATGAAACTGGCACGTCACAGTGTGTTTGCTCTAGCTCAGAAAGCCTGGTATGAAGTATCCGTTCTGTGGCTCCTGATATTAATCGATTGTTGACCAGGTCAAGCATAAACTGATAATGACGTAAAAATTCCGCTCCGATTATATGATCAGGCACGTGAACACTCTCAAAAGTGCATGTCGGGTGAAAGTTTACATCCTCCTATGATGCTACCCTTTTTTCACCGTAGGTAACGATCCTTGAATTGTTGGCCGCTTGCTACAAAAAGTGCGCGCTTACGGTCTATCCATTGACATATGCAGTTGGATAGAAAGTTTTCTAACAGACAGAAGCAGTATGTCGTCCTGAACGGGGTAGCTTCAACAGAAACAAGAGTAACTTCAGGTGTGCCCCAGGGCAGCGTAATAGGTCCTCTGCTTTTTACAATTTACATAAACGATCTGGTTGATGGTATTGACAGCGGCCTTAGACTGTTTGCCGATGATGCTGTAGTCTACAGGAAAGTAGTATCACACGAAAGTTGTGAACAAATCAATGAGGATTTGCAGAAAATAAATGCGTGGTGTAATGACTGGCAGCTATCTCTCAATATTAGTAAGTGTAACCTACTGTGTATAACAAGGCGAAAATCCCCATTAATGTGTGAGTACAAAATAAATGATCAGTCTTTGGAAGCAGTAACATCAGTCAAGTATATGGGTGTGAATATTCGAAATGATCTCAAACGGAATGATCAGATTACACAAGTAACAAGTAAGGCGAATTCTAGATTGCAGTTTATTGGTAGAGTCCTGAAGCGATGCAGTCCTTCAACGAAAGAAATGGTTTACAATACGTTAGTTCGTCCAGTCTTCGAGTATTTTTCGTCTGTATAGGACCCTTACCAGTTGTGTCTGATTCAAGAGATTGAGAAGGTCCAAATAAGAGCGGCAAAATTCTTGACTGCTACATTTAGCCATCGCGAGAGCGTTACAAATCTCATAGAAAGTTTGAAGTGTGACACACTTGCAGATAGACGACGCGCTAAACAGAAGGAGCTGCTCACTAAATTCCGAAATCCAATCTTCGCCGAGGATGTAGAGCATATATTATTACCACCAACTTTCAAATCGCGTGATGATCATCATTCAAAGATAAGGGAAATAAGAGCTCGTACCGAGGCGTTCAGACAGTCGTTTTTCCCTCGCGCGATCCGCGAGTGGAACAGAGAGGGGGAAATATGACTTTGGCGCGAATTGTGCCCTCCGCCACACACCGCTTGGTGGCTAGCGGAGTATATATGTAGATGTAGATGTAGATGTAGAAGTATATGTTGCATTGTTGCCGTCGGTGTGTCACCGGCACTTCTGGACGGACACTAACTTCCGAACCCGCAACGATAAGAAACTTGTCCTCTGATAACTAGTCATGTATAAACAATCCTTGTGACTGGCTGACTGCTGCTAACGTGGCGTTTGCCTATCTTCTTCTTCTGTCACGCTGGGGCGCTTATCCTTATGCAGGCGACGTTAGCGCCCTCTAGCGCCCGTCTTGGAAATTTGGGTAATTGCAGGGCTGAGTGCATTGACATGCTGACTTGCCGAAACACCTATTATACTAGCACCACCGTTCCGGCGAGTCTTGTTGCATGACAGTTTTCCTTTCCACCTGCCATCTCGTAGCCGCTGCCGGTGCGTGGCTACTTCCATATTGGGAAGCCACATAGCTGCTCCATAATGGGTCCGTCCGATGCTTGCTGTTAGTGCGAAGTATTTTCGCACGTTAAGGGACCAATTTCGTATTGCCTGCCCCTGCCTCCATGTCTTGACTGTTGCTGGTCTCAGGACGCGAGGAAACCTCACTTGCGCTGTTTGCAGTGGTGTCTGCCTTCTTTGCTATCTCCTGCAATTGCACGTCTGTCTGCGCCACAATGACGACGCGGATGGTAGCTGGTAGTTTGCTTAGCCATAATATGCGTAAAGACTATTCAGATAGAAATTCCGGCCCTGCTAATGTACGTAAAGTTTTGAGCACTTATGACGGAGTTTTTCGCCCTTGTTTTCATCTGCGGAAATCTTTTATAATCGCCATTCTGGTGATAGTGTATAGTGCCGTACGAGAGCCTCGTTTAGCGCAGTGTAACTTTGAGGAAGTAGAAGAAATCTAGTTGCAGCAATCACCTCTGATTTCACATGTGAAACTACAATATTAAATTCATCCGTATCATTGAGTAACCGACGCTACTGAAATAGGCATTCGATCTGAGTAAACCAAAGCTGGGGTCTCGTCTACCAGAACGCGGGAAGTTGAAGATTTCCATGTCGCACGTGTGTCGCACGCCTTTCTTGGATATTTACATCTTTCGTGTCGTTTTGTGTTTGTATGGTAATCCAGGGCTGAGCGGCAAGTCTTGTTCTTTCCCGATTCTCATTTCCAAAAATTGAGTGAAAGGATCCATCGTTTTCGACTATATGTTTCCCTTTTACCGTTTGCTTCTTTTACTTTTCTGAGGTCACGACTATGGGAACAATAACTTTCTAAGTAGGCTGTTTAGGTTTATATGTTGGTAACGCCACATAGTGATCTGTATGAAAATCGATGACTGCGCTGTGTGTGTACGGTCTGTGGCTGGTTGGACTCATTGTTGGAATATTCGCTAGTGTAACGTTGGGCAGTTGGCGCATAGCGTTGTGCAGTTGGAGGTGAACTGCCAGCAGTGATGGGCGTGGGGAGAGAGATGCCAGAGTTTTGAGCGGACGATCTGGACGTGTGTCCGTCAGAAAAACGAAATTTGTTTAATTGGATGTCACAAAATATATATAATGACTTTTGACCGCTATTAACGTAAGTATATTGTTTGCTCTCTATCAAAATCTTTCATTTTCTAACTATGCCTATCAGTAGTTAGTACCTTCAGTAGTTAGAATCTTTTATTTAGCTGGCGGTACTGGCGCTCGCTATATTGCAGTAGTTCGGGGAATGAAGATTTTTGTGAGGTAAGTGATTCATGAAAGGTATAGATTATTATTAGTCAGGGCCATTCCTTTGTAGGGATTATTGAAAGTCAGATTGCGTTGCGCTAAAAATATTGTGTGTCAGTTTAGCGATGATCAGAATAAGTAAAGAGAGAAATGTCTGAGTACGTTCAGCTTTGCTCAGCTGTTTGAAAATTAAATAACGTAGAAGTTTACCAGCACAGTCATGTTTAATTTTTCTAAGGGGACGTTACAACTTGTTCTAGAGTTCACAATAAATCTCGTTCAGTACTCGGTAACGAACATTATTCCGACACGAAAAAGTAAAAGGCAAAGCACAAAAAACTAAACAACAACTACTTTATCATGGTGAGATGTGCTGTGGTGTCTCCACAACATGAAATGTAATAACGTCTCGGCAAAAGGCAGTCCCGTAAGTGTTCGTGTGGACGTATTTATTTATGTGTGTACAGATAAAGTTGTTGACTTATTCGGTATGTGCCGCGGACCTATGTTATCTGATATCAAACATCCCACTCCTGTGTAATGCACAATTTACCACTAGAAGTCTCGACAGACGGACCCACTAGTTTTAAAGGAACGGAGGAATATTAGAGTTTAAGGTCCCGTCGACAGATAGGTCATTAGGGACGGAGCACAAACTCGGTTTACGGAAGCATTGGAAATGAAATAGCCCGTGGCCTTTTCAAAGGAAGCGTCCCAAGAATTTTGGGAAAGAAGTGAAAACCTAAATTGTGCGGTCGGTGGTATAAAAGGAAGAAGGGACATATCTTGTGAGTAGAGAAGCGGCAACAGCAGGAACGGTCGGTCAGGAGAGCTCAGCGATTTCGAACTTGGACTTGTTCCTGAATGTCACCCGAGTAACATATCCATCACGAACACTTCAACCGTTCTAAAGCTGCCGAAGTCGACTGTTGATGATGTTTTTGTATAGTGGAAACGCTAAGGAATAACCACAGCTAAACCAAGACCACACATACCTCATGTACTGACTGACGGGGACCGTCGTGCATTATGGACGGTTGTTGTACAAAGTCGAATAAAATAGCGGAATGAATCACTCGTGAGTTCCAAAGCGCTACCAGAAGTCCAGCTAGCACAGTGCCTATGCGTAGGGAGTCAAAAAGAATGCGGTGCAACGGTGTTGACGTAAAGAGTGACACCATTGGACAGTGGACGACTGGAAACGAGTGATCTGGTGTGATGATTCACGCTATACCCTGCAGCAATGTGAGAGAAGTCTTTGGGAATGGTGAATGTCTGGCGAAAATTTCCCAACATGTTTAGTGCCAACATTGAAGTACGGCGGAGATGTTACAGTATGGTGGGATTTTTCGTGATTACACTCTGGTTCCCTTACTGCGCTGAAGAAAACGCGAAATGTGGACGGATGTGAACATATTTTACACCACTGTGAACTGCGCACAGTAGAGGAACAGTTAGGTTCAAAAAACGGCTCTGAGCACTACGGGACTCAACTGCTGAGGTCATTAGTCCCCTAGAACTTAGAACTAGTTAAACCTAACTAACCTAAGGACATCACAAACATCCATACCCGAGGCAGGATTCGAACCTGCGACCGTAGCGGTCCTGCGGTTCCAGACTGCAGCGCCTTTAACCGCACGGCCACTTCGGCCGGCCGAACAGTTCGGACACGATCATCGTTTCTCTCAACATGACAATGTATCCTGTCATTAAGCAGCATATGTGATGCAATGGTTTGTGGGCAATAACATTCCTGAAATGGACTGGCCTGTTGAGAGACCCGTTATGAATCCAATGGAACATCTTTCCGGTGAGTTAGAACGGCGATTACGCTCCATAACCCTGCACCGAACATCAGTACCTCCTCTGGTTTCGGTTCCTGAGGAAGAATGGGCTGCCACTTCTCCACAGACATTCAGACTCCTCATTGAAAGTGTCCGCAGCAGAGTTCAAGCTATCATAAAGGCAAAAGTTGGACACACATCATACTGATTATCCGATGGTGTACGTCGACACCGATCGCAGGTCATACACCTTTCGCCGAGTAATAACATGTGAAGTCTTCACACTGAGCGTAGCCTTTTAGATCCATTCCTCTATTGTGTGGACAGCCACGGCCTTCGACTTCCCTGTCGGAAGATTGACTGTCGCGAGTAATGAGCATAGTGGGCAGGGGCACTACAAATGTAGTGTGTGGACAGTAAGTTAGAAGTGTGGGTCTCACGAAGAGCGTGCCAGAGCTAAGTCCCTGCAGCCGCATTATCCTCTGTGTCCTCGATGGCTCAGTTGGATAGAGCGTCTACCATGTAAGCAGGAGATGCCAGCTTCGAGTCCCAGTCGGAGCACACATTTTCAACTGTCCGCATTGATATTTATCAACGCCTGTAAGCAGCTAAAGGTCTGGCTTTCATTGTAATTTCCTTCTTCGAGAGCTGCAAGATCACCAATGGTATCTGTTCTTTCGGACATGTACGAAAGAACAGATACCATCATCATATATATCATTAACGTAAAGCTCTGGTTCAGGATGAACTGTAAGACGGCGACAGAAGTGCGCGACACGCGACTTTGCGGCTGAAAACTGGAAGCCGTGGGCTAAAGCCCATGACTGCCCCTTGTAGATGGCTCCCTGTAGGCGCCGCTCAGCAACACCAGTACTGGAGGAGCAGTACGAATTGCAGAAGCCGTCTGCCTACAGAGAACGTGAAACGGAGGGGCCGAGAGCTGCTGCTAAACCGTTAATGGGCAGTAAAAATAGAGATACACTCAATACAGAGCCCTGAGGGACCCCATTCTCCTGGATATGGGGGAAACTATGGGAGGCACCAACTTGGACACGGGAAGTACGGAGCGATAGGAAATTTTGGATAAAAATCGGGAGCAGGCCCCAGAGACCCCACTCATATAATGTGGCAAGGATGTGATTCGCCAGGTCTTGTCGTAAGCTTTTCGTAAATCAAAGAAGACGGAAACCAGGTGTTGGCTTGTGGAAAAGGCTGTTCATATGGAAGACTCGAGGGAAACTAGATTATCAGTGGTAGAGCAACCCTGGCGGCATGGACCCAGTAGGCCACGTTACTCCAGGACCCAACACAACCGCCGACTTACCGTACGTTCTAACAGCTTACAAAGAACGTTGGTGAGGCTGATGGGCCGATAGCTGTGCACATCAAGTGGATATTTGCCAGCTTTGAGCACTGAAATGATGATGCTCTCTCGCCATTGCGATGGAAAGACGCCATCGCACCAGATCCGGTTGAAGATGACGAGGAGATGTCGCTTGTAATCGGACGCGAGATGTTTCATCAATGACCGTGGATCCGACCTGGCCTAGGAGCTGTGTCGGGGCAATGTGCAAGGACGCTGACGAGTTCCCACAGTGTAAATGGAGCATTATAGGGTTCACTGTGATGTTCAGTGAACGAGAGGGCTTTCCTTTGCATCCGCCGTTTGAGGGTGCGAAATGCTGGTTCATCATTCTCCGAGGCGGAGACTCGAGCATAGTGGTCAGCAAAGTGTTCTGCTATTGCGTTCGCGTCGGTAGATAACACGCCATTGATGTTAATGCCAGTGACAGCTGTCAGGGTCTGGTACCCACAAACACGTCTGATCTTCGTCCAGACTTGGGAAGGTGACGTATGGCTCCGAGTGGTCAAGACGTTCTCTCTCAACATTCATGTTTCCGTCTTTTTATAAGCTGGCGAACGCAGGCACGGAGCCGTTTAAAAGCTATTAGGTGCTCTAAGGGAGCTTATGTAGAGCTTGCGACGCTCTTTAATGGCCTCAGCGATTTCCGGTGACCACCAAGATATAGACTTTCGCCGGGGGCACCGTAAAGAACAAGGGACCCTGAAACTTCCTGGCAGATTAAAACTGTGTGCCCGACCGAGACTCGAACTCCCGAGTTCGAGTCTCGGTCGGGCACACAGTTTTAATCTGCCAGGAAGTTTCATATCAGCGCACACTCCGCTGCAGAGTGAAAATCTCATTCTGGAAACAAGGGACCCTGTTTTCTGCCGCAGAAACGATCGTTCTAGTGAACCGCTCAACAATCACATCAACGGTACCATGTGGTGGGGGGGAGGGGGAATTCAACGGTGACAGCAGAGGTGAAAGCTTCCCAGTCTGCCTTGTTTAAAGCCCATTTTGGTTAGACTTCCGGGGGAATGGCTCTGGGTGAACGACAGGAAGATGGGAAAGTGGTCACTACCACACAAGTCATCATGGGCTCTCCAGTGGACAGATGGGAGAAGTCCCGGGCTGCAGAGGGATAAATCAATGGCCGAGTAAATGCCATGAGCCACACTGAAATGTGTGGGGGCCCCAGTATTTAAGAAGCAGAGGTCGACTTGAGACAGGAAAGTTTTGAATGAATGGCTCTGAGCACTATGGGACTCAACTGCTGAGGTCATTAGTCCCCTGGAACTTAGAACTAGTTAAACCTAACTAACCTAAGGACATCACAAACATCCATGCCCGAGGCAGGATTCGAACCTGCGACCGTAGCGGTCTTGCGGTTCCAGACTGCAGCGCCTTTAACTGCACGGCCACTTCGGCCGGCGGAAAGTTTTGACATCTCTATCTCGGCCAGTAAGCACGGTGCCACCCCACAAGGGGCTATGGGAGTTAAAATCTCTCAAAAGTAGGAGAGGTTTAGGGACTTGATAAATCAGTGCAGCCAATGCGTTAAAGGGTACTGCACCATATGGAGGAAGATATATGTTGCAGACAGTTATTTCCAGTGTCGTCCTTATTCTGACAGCCACAGTTTCCAGAGGGGTTTGAAGGGGCACAGGTTCACTGCATACTGAGCTCAGGACATAGACACAAACTCCATCTGACACTCTATTATAGTCGCTACAGTTCTTGTAATATACCCTTTAGCCGTGGAGGGCAGGCGTCTTATTGCCAGGAACCAGGTTTCCTGGTTGACAATACAGAAAGCAGGTGTAAAGCTTAACAGTTGCCGTAGCTCAGCCAGGTGGTGGAAAAAACCGCAGCAATTCCTCTAGAGGATGACGTTATCGTGAGGCTGGGAAGGCATGGAGCACGCAAGGAGGCATGTTACGCCCCAGGTTCACCTGCTGCCACCGACTGAGTATTTGTATCCATTACTGTTGTGAATGAGGTATCAGTGAGATCCAGGTCCTCAGGGGACGCTGAGATCTCCACCTCATCTGCAAGTGCAGAATTGGTTGGGAGTGGTGGTGTTGGGGCCACCAGATGGTCCTTTTTCTTAGCAGACTTCTTTGTTTGCTTGGCCTCCCCATTCTCTTCAGGGGCTTGCTAGGAGGACTTCTCAGGAGTAGCTTCAGGCATGGAGGAAGGCAGTGAAGCTCTTCGTCCAGCAGCTTTTCGCTCCTTTAGCCACTGGCGAGTGTCCGCTGTGGCATTAGTGGGGACCTTGGAAGAGAGGGTCCCAAGAGACCCCTTCTGCACGAAAGGAGCCGGAGGAGACTATTGCTTCTCCATGTCCCCTGCGTTTGGGGGGCCTTATTCCCAAGGTAGGTACTTTGGGAGCTACAGAAGGAGATTTCCCCCTACCACCAAGGGGGCAGATGTATTCAGGAGACCCGAAGAGCCCACTGTTCATGGCACAGAGTGTGGTATGACTGGTACTTGTGACACAATGGTAATGTAGCTGCAGCATATCTGGATGTCAGCTGAATGGGGTGTAATTGTTCAATATACATTTAGCTTCTTGGTAAGTCAACCAGTCCAGGGTCTTGTACTCTACGATTTTCCGCTCGTTTTGGAGTACTGTGCAGTCTGGCGAGCAGGGGGAGTGCTGCTCTCCACAGATGATACAAGTGAAAGGAGGCGCACGTCGAGTATCTGGATGCAGTGGACGTCTGCAGTCTCGACATGTGGCGCTGGAAGTGCAGCCGGAAGACATGTGTTCGAATTTACACCACTTAAAGCACCACATAGGGGGAGGGAAGTATGGTTTAAAGTCACAGCGGTAAACCATCACCTTGACATTTTCAGGCAATCAATCACCCTCAAAGGCCAAGATGAAGGCACCGGTAGCAAACCTATTGTACTTGGGTCCCCTGTAAATGCTCCAGATGAAATGAACACCCAGCCATTCTAAATTGGCATGGAGCTCGTCGTCAGACTGCAAGAGGAGGTCGCGATGGAAAATGATCCCCTGGACCATGTTGAGAATTTTATGGAGAGTGAAGGAAACAGGTATATCACCCAGCTGGTCTCAAGCGAGTAACGCCTAGGATTGGGCTGGGGACTCTGTCCGAATCAAGACTGCACCGCTTCTCATCTTGGACAGCGCTGTCACTTCCCCAAACTTATCCTCAAGATGTTCAACAAAAATGAGGCTTCGTTGGTAGAAAGGAGTCCCCGTCCATTCTGCTACAGACTTAATACCGAGGCGAATATGGCTCTCTTCTTTCTGTAGCCCTAAGTTCCTCCCATGGTGTAGCGAGGGAGGGAAACGAGTGAGGATCATATCTGTCAGCATTGTACTCGATCTTGCCCTTGTTAGACACTGCTGGCACTGTACGGTCACCAGCAAGAGATGACTTAGTCCGCTTCATTGTGGATCATCCGCCCTGATGCCACCCACTCTGATCAGGAGCTCTCCCCACAGGCGCTACCCAGCCACAACAAAGGCCATCTGGCATGATGGCCGTTGCCGGGAGTCCTGATGCCCCAGGAAGACAAGCATCTATGCCTTGGCATACATGGGGAGTTTACACCTCAGGCATCAGCAGTGTGATCCCCATGTTGTCAGGGGGCTACCACCAAATGGGTACATGACGGCCCCACCACAACGAACTGGCTACCGTGCTGGGTACTGGCGTAGAGAAATCAAATATTGTCATGGGGACGAGAGAGGACAGGAGACAACGGAAAGTGTCCTCGCCCAAATAGTTGAATTTCAGGAGGAAAAGCAAAGCCATGATAGGAGGTTCAGGAGATCTAATCTAAGGGCACTATGGATAATTCATGCTCCACGTAAGGCGTCCTTCCCCATATGGCCCGCACTTATGTAGAATTTGGCAAGTGGCAGGTCAAACAATAAAATGGGACCTGAACTTACAGGGCCAAAAAGTATGAGACTCCTTTTAGTCACTTCTTACGACAGGCATGGATACCTCTGGCCTATTCTAACCCCCGGACACGCAGGGGGGAATCTAGTTGCCATACCCATTCATCACAGGTGGAATAGTGCGCTACTTCCATCTTTAACAGCGGCTGATACAGCTAGACATTTTGAGACTGATTTTCGAGCTAAACAATATCTGCTTTCTTCATTAATTCCTACCCATTTGCTTTATGTTGACGATCATCTTTTAACCTTTGCATCTCTATCAGAAGAGCTTCCTTCACTCAAAAAAGTTTTCTCATGTTGCATCCTCTCTGCAAAGAATTGTGTTGTTCGAGAACAGCCTTATAAATACATCGACTTTATCTATCAAACCATTTGCATAAATAAATGGCTTGAAGTAGCCGACCTGCTTAAAGAAGCTACAACGTGAAGGTCAAGACTTCAAATTACTGACGCACCACCTTTAACTGTTCTTGGAATAAGTGTGTACAGGCTGAGTCACCCAAGCCGTTAACCTCATACATTTTCCGAACCTTTCCAGATACCGGCATTCTATTTTCACCGAGCTAATCTGCGAGCAAGTGTCATGTCTCAGCAATATTGGTTACAGAGATATCGGTAAGAAAGTTCTTCTTCCAAACGAATGATACTATTTTCTGCTGCTGATATTATGGAACTGAAAAAGATAAGTTCAACGGCATTTCTCTCTCCGAATGCTACAAGCATTTTGGAGACACAACAACATCCACCAGGTGGGTTTTCTGTGTTTCACACCTCAACCCATTACTGCAAACTTTTATTTTATGCGGAACTTCGTGATTTCGTATCCAACTAAGGGAGGACATCATGAATCTTTTATAAGAGAGACTGAAATAAAATGCCGCTTTGTCTATTTATTCGAATTTGCACAGACTCAATTACCTGTACCAAGCTGCACTATAAGGCAACAGACAGGATTCATTGAAATCCTACGTACTAGATACAGAAATTCCACCGTAAATACTTATTGTATTTTAATAAGTGATAAGCCACCGAATTAATATCTTTCAGGCGTACGTTATTAGTGAAGAAAATACTGCATTTTGCTTCAAAAATTCCAATTTATCTGTGATAAATATTTCTATGAGAAGTGTCGGTCAGTGAGGATTTTCTTGCGGTGAAAGTAGAATTAATGCGTCTTAAATGGTTCCAAAAAGGTTTCTGTTGATTTCATTAAGTGATTTGCTCTTTGTATAAGATATTTCAGTAGACGATTTTCCGGTGCTGCTTCGGATTTTTCTATATTGAAACCCTATGTTAGACCGGAAAACGAATGAAATCTCTCTGTAAGGTGTAACAAAAATTAGTTCATTCAAGTGTTTTAAAAGAGTAAAACAAATGTATACATTACGTAGAAAAATAATTTAACAAATTTATTACAATATTAATTTAACACAAAACCTGATTTCATACATTTTTAACATTCCCTCCAGGTGCAAGAATGAATAAACTGATGGTGGTTTCCAATCTTTAGCAAGCGATATAAAGTTTTTCTTGACAGAAACATGAAGATCGCAGATCTACTCCACAGTACTTAACAGACTGTGCTTGAGAATTATTATTCCTGATTGAGAACACAAGTAGCTGAAATTATCATAGCTGTGTGTTACATGTCACCTTTCCTATAGTTATCCCCGCCCTTAGTGGTTAATTTCACTTGAATTGTTAGCAAACAGATCAGCAACTCCAACTATCAACTTTTTCCTTTTCTTTTTTTCTTTTCAAAATTGGCGTTTGATTTCTAGGCCACGCAGATAGCTCATTTCGTATGGTGTCAACTATTTGAGGTTATGTATCAGACACGATTTAATTCAAAGTCTACAAATATGTGTGTTTCATTTCCACGCAGCCGGCCGCTGTGGCCGAGTGGTTCTAGGCGCTTTAGGTCGGAAACGCGCGACTGCTACGGTCTCAGGTTCGAATCCTGCCTCGGGCAGAAAAAGGTACACGACGCGGTCACACACTTATAAAAATAACGAGAGCACTAGAATTTCCTTAAGAAAGCGTAAACTCAAGACCGATACAAGATGACACCTTCATCTCATCTGCTCGATTCAACATCATCTTAGAGAAAACGGACAGAGAGTATGTGGAAAATAACTCTATATGTTTTTTTCTCGAGGGAGTTAAATCCAGGAAAACTTTCATTGAACTGAATAATAATGGACAGAACGGTGGTCTCAAAGTCTGTTAAGTTAAAACATAGAACGTTGTGATTAATACAGCAGACTGTTCAAAGATTCCCTTGGTTTTCCTTTCGCTCAATATTCGGGAGGGCCGTGAGGTTTAGACACCTAAGAAGTCTTTGCAAAAATGAGAAACGAACCCAAGTAAACCTTAATGCACTATTAACGTCTGCCAGCAGGGCATTTCATAACATTTCGAGCTTAATATGAAGATCACTCTCTTCAAACTCTAAAATTTGGTCTGTACTTGTCAGGAATTGTGTCAGTTTCCCTATATGGATGCAAGAAATTTTATTTCAGAAAAAATTGAGAAATTCTGTTTTTATATGAAAGAAAAGTATAACGAAAGATTGTTGGACCTGTTACGGGAGAGAGCTGTCGTGAATGAAGGATCAGGGAAAGGAAGAACTGCCAATCTTGTCTAGACACCAGAATGTTGTGGTGGTACAATTAGGAGAAGAAGGGCCAGCTGCAAAGTTAGGATGCCAGAGAACAAGTTACCGTTTCAGTCACTGTCAGGAAGATCAGATGGCAATAGAAAAAGGGGAAGGGCCATAACAAGATGGCAAGACATTATTGGGGTTGAAACGGAGAGGGAAAGCCCGACACCCGAATGGCTGGACGAGGAGAAGTATCCAACAGACGTAAGATCGCTTAGGCGCGTGTCACACTGACAGTAAAGAAACTTGTTACGACCTACTTAATCTATCTGCACGATGGCGATCATTTATTTATGGATTAATTGTTGCTTATATGAAAATTACAAACAGTCAGAAACGCGATCTGACTTTCATTAAGTTCAGTGATCTATCGTTTTATTGTTATGGTCGCCTATTCTGAATCTAGAAATGAATTTAACTAAAACGCCTTTACCACAAAGTGATCTACAAGTAATCTATTCATACAGCTCCGCAGTTACAGACGCGCTTTTCGTTGTTGCAGTGTGGGCTAACGGTGGGCTGTATACAACATCTACAATTGAGGAGGCTATCGTAAATCCCAAGGCACATGACACGCTTAACCTATAGCCGTTAATCTAAGCACTAAACTTTTTACCTGCCCTGCAAACCTTTATTAAACATACAATTTTTGAGGCAGTAACGCATACGAGGCTGACACGCAAGCCAATACCTACCATTAGAAAATCCATGCGAAAGTTTTGTTTTTACTAGAAATACAACTGGAAAGATAAAACCTGCTTCTGAATAATTTCTGTTTTGATCAAGATTTTAGGAAGCAGAAACAATACGTCCGCTGCCTGTAATGAAGACACTGATTTGATCACACACACTGAAAGCGAATCACTCGTTGTATGTAACTTTAATCATGCAGTGAACGAAAGTCGTGGCTGAAGGACTTAAAAATACCAAGTTGATAACAAATTTAATGAACGTTGCAATTTTACGATTGCACTCAAAACATCAAAGCTGTAAAGCGACACTCATAATGATGGCTTTAGAAATACTAACAATTTAGTACGTTTCTCAACGTAGTTTGACCAGTCGTAATGGTACATACAGTAAATAATTAGATTCAAGGCAGTTTCAAGTCAGATAAGTAAGTGGGAACATTTAAAAAATATATATTAATCTAAATTCACAAAAGAGACCACTCTTAAATGATAGTTCTTGCGTTTTGATATCGACGGGGATTATGCACTATCAGTTCTTCAGTGCTCAGAACGATTTTGCAACCTCGTACAGCACAAATTTCGTTGGCGCTTTCTTTTGCATCAGGGCATCATTACGTGCAACGGTTAATCCAGAAAGATTTACGCATCATGTACCGTTCATATGAGGCTAATATTCTTTTGAACGAGCAGAATCAACTTCCGTTTTGCCTCCTCAATGGTCACTTCCATACTCGCACGATAAGCCGGTCAGCCACATCTTACCGTGTGCCCTCTCTGATACCAACTGATCCACTGCTTTTTGCGCGTGCGTCAACCTCCAGCGCGCCTGCACCAACCAGAGATTCCCTAATTTGTCTTTTCAGATTACAAGTCATAGTCTCATGTAGCACAAATGCAACCAGGGTTTGACTGCATACACTTTACTTCATACAATGTTTTTAATAGGTTCCCTAAACATTCTGCTAAAAGGTAACATCTGTGGCCCGGGTCTTCTTTGCCGCGGTACTAGCTGAGGGAAGGTGGCGACCATCTCGCACCACCAGCCGCCTTTTAAGCCCCGGTATTCATTTGACAGCAGTGTGAGTGGACTGGAGCCGTCCTGGAGGGGCTGGAACGGCGGACGATCCCCGCTCCTAACCGGCCTGAACTCGGTATTACCAGCGCTGGAGTCTAATGCTCTACCCGTTGGACCAACACGGCCACAAATGTTCTCCTCATAAAAAAAATTTAATTCGAAAAACACCATAGAAATAAAATCATAGTAATTGTAAGTAATTGATAAGCATTAATTACATACATTTATAGTACTCTTTAAACAAAAGATATTTGTAAAATAGTACTTGTGTTCACTTGGCGTGCGTAATCGCGTTGTTCTGTTACGAAGTATGTCAAACTTGCCCTTTGTATGTAACGAATGACAGTGGTGGAAAAGCTCTTCCGTTATTTGATTTTCAAACAGCTGAGCAAAACTCAAGGTACTCAAGACAGTTCTCTCCTTACTTATTCTGATCGTCACTAAACTGGCACACACTATTTTTAGCGCAATGCAGTCTAATTTCCAGTACTCCCTACAAAAGATTTTCTCTGACTAGCAATAACCTATACCTTTCATGAATCCCTTACTTCACAAAAATCTTCGTTACTCGAACTACTGCAATACAGCGAGCGCCAATACTGTCAGCAAAATAAAAGATTCTAACTACTGAAGGCACTAACTACTAATAGGTATAGTTAGCAAATGAAAGGTTTTGATAAAGAACAAACAATGTATTTACCTAAACAGTGTTCAAAAGTCATAATATATATCAGTTCATGACATCCAGTCTCACAAATTTCCTTTTTCTGACGGACACACGTCCACATCGTCCGCTCATAGTAACCTGGCATTTCCCTCCCCACGTTCACCACTGCTGGCGGCTCACCTCCGACTGCCCAACGCTACGCTGTTCACACCCAACTGCCCAACACTACACTAGCGAATGTATATTCCAACAATGAGTCCAACCAGCCACAGACTGCACACAGCGCAGTCAGCGATTTTCATACAGAGCACTACGTGGCGTTACCAACATAAAAACCTAAACAGCTTACTTACATATGTTTTATTTTTAAGGACAAGCTCTTTGTTTGTGGTTTTCCGTAAGGTGAAATTAGAGCTATACCACCTCTGTTAGAGAAATGAACGTGAACAACAAACAGGAGAAGTCCAACTAACGGAACATACAATAACAGAAATAAATGACAACAGCAAGAAAGAGTTTTGTAACATAAACGAAACTTGGTAGGCGTGTTTCTACGTCTGACAAATGATATCTATTAAAATTTCGCGTGAGTCGCTTAAGAATGACTTTAGTAGCGCACTAGGGGGGTGAAAATCAGGTTTGTTTTAAAAATTTGCCCTAACGATTGTGAGAGTTAGTTACCTTTGAGACTGGACTTGGCAAATTGATGTTGGTCAAGAATGCCTTTAACAAGAGCCGTTATCAACATCCTACTGATTTTGAATGAGGTCGTGTAACAGGGCTACGGGATGCTGGATGTTCCGTCGGCTGTTTTGCAGAAAGACTTAGCAGGAAAGTAGCCACTGTACATTATTGCTGGCAGCGGTAGTCACAACAATGTTCAGTCGCAAGAAGAGTGGGTCTTTGACGGCCACGTGACACTGCCTAGAGGGGAGACCGTCGTGTTCGGTATACGGCTCTGGCGCATCGCACTGTATCTGCAGCAGCAATCTGACCAGCAGTCAGCACCACAGTGACATAACGAACTGTTACTAATTGGTTACTTCAAGGATAGCTCTGAGCCTCAGGTCCTGCTGCTTGCATCCCACCGACCCCAAACCCCCGCCATTCGCAACTTCAGTGGGGTCAAGCGAGAGCTCATTTGAGGGATGGTGGGGGTCATTTTTACCAAGAGTAGGCATTGTTTTCAGGGGGAGCGACTGTTAAAACCAAGTTTTCGAACACAGTCGCACTGGAGTTATGGTCTGGGGTGCTACACTGTGCGACAGCACGGGCACTCTCGTTGTTATTCCACGCACCCTGACTGAAAAATTGTACGTCAGTCTGGTGATTCAGCCTATCTGTGCTACCATTCGTGAACAGCATTCCAGGAGATATTTTCCAACAGGATAACGCTCTCCCAAAATCCGATGCTGTAACCCAACATGCTCTACAGAGCGTCGACAGGTTGCCTTGGCTTGCTAGATCACCCGATCTGTCTCCAATCGAGCGCATATGGGACATCATTGGACGACAACTCGAGAATCATCCACAACTAGTATTAACTGTCCCTGGATTGACTGACCAAATGTAACAGACATGGAACTCCATCCCACAAACTGACATTCGACCTCTGTACAACACAGTGCACGCACATTTTCACGCTTACTTTCAACCTTATGGCGGATACAACGGTTATTAACATGGGCGTACCCAGCGAGAGGCAGGGGGGCAGCTGCCCCCTCCCCCCCCCCCCCCAGCAGATATTCGCAGTTTTTTGGTTCAAATGGCTCTGAGCACTATGGGACTTAACATCAGTGGTTATCAGTCCCCTAGAACTTAGAACTACTTAAACCTAACTAACCTAAGGACATCACACACATCCATGCCCGAGGCAGGATTCGAACCTGCAGCCGTAGCAGTCGCGCAGCTCCGGACTGAGCGCCTAGAACCGCGAGACCACCGCGGCCGGCCGCAGTTTTTTACTAGTTTACTGTTTTATTTAATAAGAAATGCTGCATGTTTTCTCGGATTATGCAAGTGCATTCTCGTATTTAAAATGTTTATTAAAAGCAGTTTTTCACTGGTTTACTGTTTTATTTAATAGAAGTGCTGTATGTTGTCTCGAGTCCTTGTTTCCTGAGACTAGTATGACGTCCCCCCCCCCCCCCTCCTAGTTCAGATCCTGGGTACGCCCTTGGTTATTAATGTACTAGTTTTTCACATTTGCAATGGCTTATCTCGCAGTTGCATTAATCTGTGTCAATCACTTAAATATGGTACCTAGACCAATAGAATCAGCAAATGTCATTACTGTACATTAATTAATTTTTCCTGTTGCGATCTTTCTGCCGGCAGTCTATAAGGTTATGGAAGTACTAGCTTTTCACGTTTGCAATGGCTTATCTCGCAGTTACATTAATCTGTGATCTTGCAATGTCAGTCACTTAGATATGGTACCTAAACGAATAGATTAACCAAACCTCATTACTCTACATTAATTAATTGTTCCTGTTGCGATCTTTTTGCCGTCAATCTATAAGGTAAGTTCATCTAGAAGGTGGCGGGTAGCATTGAATGCAGTCTTTACTTATAAGGCCTCTTATGTATCCCGACGTGTTGCACACATTTTCTTTCTTTTTTTTTTCGTAAGTCATCACACGGCAAATCAGCTGATTGGACGTACGGCAAGAATCGTCCAGCCCCGAGGTGACGTTAGCGCCTGTGGACGTGATGGTCTTTAGGGAAAGGCTTCAGGGTTTTTGTCGAGCGCCGGGGAACGGTAAGAGACTGAGAGAGAGGAGAGCAAAAAGCGGTGTGGAACAAGGTGGTGCCAGCCGAGGGCCCGACGCGCACCACTGCGTCGCCACGGCGCCGCTTCTCTGGACACTTCCTGGAACTGCTACAAGTTACTAGCCAGCCCTCATAGTTCCACGAATCTGAACACTGAATTCTCTCATGTATTGGGGATGCCAGTATTCTAACATATTACGTACTGCCTGGTTAAAAAGCGCATAGGGGAGGGATGTGGGATCTCTTCTCTAGTATTCAGGTAAGGAAAGAGAAATTCATAGATGAGATAAAAATTTAGCGTGAATCAATACAGAGAGCAAAATTCGCTAATAACATTGTCATCCTCTGTGAAAGCGAGGACGAATGACAATAGACGTAGGAATTCCGCTACTTTGCAAGAAAAATAAGGCCACATTAGTGTCGTATGTGACGTCTCTATGTGTGTGTTGTTATGCTTTTCTTGTCCCACAGCCGCCTTTTTAGGACTTTACTGTGATCGGAAATTGTAGATCTTGGAATGCTAATGTCAGGGAACAGTCTTCGTTGCGTATCGGCTTATAGATATTGCACCGCCTTCGTTGCGCAGAAATTCACATGCAAGTAGATAATTACTCACACTGTTTCTTTGACTAGAATAATAATACGATATAAAAGTATTGCTGCAGTATTGATTCCTAACATCAGCGTCTAAAAAGTCCCAAAATTATATTTCTGACTTCCGATCACAGTAAAACCATATAAATACGACTACAGGACAAGAAAAGCAGTAAAAAAAATGTACCTGACGACATCACCTACAGGGAGTGGACAAAAGTATAGAAACACCAAAAATGCAACACATTACCGCGCGTAATACGGCGTAGGAAAACAGTTGGCTTTCAAAACCGGTTCCAGTCCTCTCGGGATGTTAATACACTGAAGAGCCAAATAAACTGGTACACCTGTCTAATATCGTATAGTGCCTCCGCGAGCACGCAGAAGTACAGCAACAAGACGTGGCATGGACTCGGCTAAGTGTGAAGTAGTGCTGGAGAAAAATGACACCATGAATCCTGCAGGGTTGTCCATAAATCTGTAAGAGGACTAGGAGGTGGAGATTTGTGCCGAACAGCACATTGCAAGGCATCCTAGACATGGTCAATAATGTTCATGTTTGGGGAGTTTAGTTGCCAGCGGAAGTGCTGAAACTCAGAAGAGTATTCCGGCAACAGCGATGTAGGAGATTTGATGTTTTTCCGAATTCCTGATATTCACGGAACATCCGTGAAATGGTCGTACGGGAAAATCTTCACTTCATCGCTACCTCAGAGATGCTGTGCCCCATCGCTCGTACGCCGACTATAGCACCACATTCAAACTCATTTAAAGCTTGATAGCCTGCCACTGTAACAAAAGTAACCGATCTAACAAATGCGTCAGACACTTGTCTTATACAGGCGCTCCCGACTGCAGCGCGGTATTCTGCCTGTTTACGTATCTCTGTATTTGAATATGCACACCTATACCAGTTTCTCTGGCGCTTCGATATAAAATTAGAAACTCCGCTTCAGTTGTCAGTAACTTCTTATTTACTGCGTGATCGGTTTCGAAGCCTAAAGCTTCGTCTTCAGGTGTCAGGAAAAAATTATGGAAACCTGAAAGTGTAGTGGTCCGGACAGTCAGTCATGGAGGGTCACTACCGCGTTAAACAAATGTATGGGAGCGTAGGACCGGCAACCGCTTCCTTGTAGTTGCCACGACTGTTTGACGTGGGTGTGGGCTGGCTTAACATCTATGGTCATCAGTCCCATAGAACTTAGAACTAACCTAAGGACAGCACACAACACCCAGTCATCACGAGGCAGAGAAAATCCCTGACCCCGCCGGGAATCTAACCTGGGAACCCGGGCGCGGGAAGCGAGAACGCTACCGCACGACCACGAGCTGCGGACTGACGTGGGTGTGACCCCATATGACTAACTGGGCCAGTCGCCACACATAATTATTTGGTGGCACCTGAAGATGAAGCTTTTGGCTTCGAAACCGGTAGTGCAAAAACAAGAAATTACTGGCAACTGATGCGGACTTTTTATTCTATTAATGCTTTCCTCAGTAGTGGATGTTCGCATGGCCAAATATTTCATCTCGGAATGGATAAATACAGGGCCTGTATGGTTTTCAAGCGAATCTTACACCATTCTTCTTGCAAAATAGTGGCAAGTTCAGGAAATGATGATGGAGGTACACTGCAGACACGCATTCATCCCTCCGAAGTAGACCACAAACGCTCAGCAATACTGAGATCTGGTGACAATAATGACAAGGGGAGACGGGAAAATTCATCCTCATGCTCACAAAACCAGACCTGGACGACAAAAACTATGCGACCTGTGGCCCTGACGTTGTAGAACACAGCATCACCATGGGGGAGTAAACATTTAACACTGAATGGACCTGGTCAGCCAAAATTGTCTCATAATGCTTGGCAGTAGTATGACCCTGCAGAATAAGAATTGGTTTCAAGGAATACCACGATATGGCTGCCCAAATCATCATCGAACCCTTGCCATTTTTCGCTCTTGGGACAAAAAATCGGCCAGATTTGGAAACCGTCTGCTACAAGACCCATCCGACCAAATGGCTTTCTTACATCGTCTCATAGCCCAGCTTCGGTACCAGGGTGTACTTCAACGGCATTTGCATCGCTGATGAGTGGTTGTGGAATTACATCTCGTCCTGCAATTGCGAGCTTATAGAGCTTCCTTCGTTGCTTTGGTGCTTACAGGCTTCTTGAATGCGACAATCACCTCTGCAGTGACTTTTACAGCTGTTATCCTCTTAGCTTTCGTCACAATCCTCCTCAGTAACCGTCCGTGACATTCACTACACTCATACGTCCATCCACTTTGTGGCGTACCGAAACACGTTTTTCCGCTTTTCGTGTATGTGGTTCAAATCTTCGATACTTGCGTCTTAAAATACCAAACACTTTGGCTACCTTGATTATGAAACCACCCACCATGCGAGCACCACCAGTTTGCCCACGTTCGAATTCGCTTAGTTCTGACTCAGTACAATCAGAACTACACGATTGACACTTGCAACGTGTTGACGAGATCGCACAGATGCCGTTCGTGGCCGTAGCTCAACCTGCAGACTTCGCCATCTGTATTTATCTTGAAGCATGCATTTTTTGCCGTATTTCGATATTTTTGTCTAGCTTCTGTGTCATACTAACGTAAATAGCAGCACTTAAAAATGGGGATATATAGCTGAAACACGTCATGCTACGTTTTAGAAAAACGTAACTGGAGCGTAATTCTATTTTTAAATCATTATTATCACAGATGCAGCCTTTCGAGAGACAATGAATCTGACAAATAAAAAAATTAAAAAGGAAGAAATTCTTCGCTAGAAGAAAGTCCAGTAGTTTTAAATATGGCCAATTACTCGTGAAAGAAATCTCTAAGGAAATACGAAGGGGAAGAGTATTGTACGGAAGTGCATCATGAACTGTGCGGAAACGTAAAATTTTGAATGGTAGTGTTAATAAAATATGCTGAAAATCAGAGGGCGCAAACTGTGTGAGTAGACAGAGATCGGAATATACAGGCTGATTCCGTGAAGAAGCTACAAACTTTCAGGATTGATTGAGAAGAGCAAATGTATAAAAAAAAAAAAAAATGGTTCAAATGGCTCTGAGCACTATGGGACTTAACATCTATGGTCATCAGTCCCCTAGAACTTAGAACTACTTAAACCTAACTAACCTAAGGACAGCACACAACACCCAGCCATCACGAGGCAGAGAAAATCCCTGACCCCGCCGGGAATCGAACGCTACCGCACGACCACGAGATGCGGGCAGCAAATGTATCAATTTGAGGAAAGGGACCCTGGCGCGGAAACGACAGAGTCAAAATTTATAAGCAAAACCCCTTCTGATATCTGTGAAGGAGGAATACACGCACCGCTACTGCTGTTGCTACGATTTTAGGGTAGGCAGCTTTCAGAGGTGGTAGTAAGGACCAAAGCATTATATATGTCCGGAAAATATGGACTGTAAACTGCATACCTTGAGAGCATTGAGCAGATTGTTCATTTTCCATAGCGTGAAACACTTCTCTTCTACTGCAAGCGTTTTGCTTTCCACATTTTTGTAGGAAGCAGTACGGACCAAAACGAGGAAAAAAGTTGAGTAAATATGCGTTGCAAAATGAGTACAGAGCTTTGGGACTTGTTCTGTAGGAGAGATGTACTTAAAACCAGCGAAGATGAACAACTGGTCATAGATCTTACGATAAGCATTTTAGAGCTCATGCTTACTGAACATTTTTTTCCTTTTTTGGTCCGTTGCCTACACTACAGTTTTAGCAACAACATACCAGTAGATGTATTCCGCTGTCAGAAGTATCAGAACGATTTTCACTCATAACTTTCGACTCGATCGTTTCCGGACCTTACCTCAAATTGATACATTAGCCCTTCTCCATAATCCCTGAATCATCCTGTGTGTAAAAAATAACTGAAGACGTCGAGTGTAAGTTCTATTTTCGGAAAAATTTCAGAGGAGAGAGCGTTGTGGCGGGTCACATCTATACAGCCAGTATATCACGGAAATGACTTAAAAAATGTAACTCTATTCCGTCGTAACAAAAATAAGATTACTAAAACGGAAAGCGAATAAGAAGTATTTCGTGCGATTGAAGTCTCCCGCTGTCGTTGTCATGCTCAATAAAGCCTTTGCAGGTGTATAGTTCCTTATATAAGAACACGGCCTGCCGCACTGCTGCTACGGTCACAGGTTCGAATCCTGCCTCGGGTATGGCTGTTATGATGTCCTTAGGTTAGTTAGGTTTAAGTAGTTCTAAGTCTACGGGACTGATGACCTCAGATGATATGTCCCATAGTGCTTAGAGGCATTTGAACAGGTTTTGAACAACACGACGGTACTATCATATATCAGCAAAAGTTTTACTGAAGTATTTTCTTACTTTTAACTCCGTTGTATCGCAGGGTATAGCAATGTCTCTGGGTGTACACCATCTCACTCCCTCTGATATTTGAAACATTACAAGGAATATGCAAGACAATGTCTTGATGGGGAACCTTCCTCAGAAGAAGGGACGGGACTGTACGTTCTACATGTCCTGAAATCGTGTTTCCAAAATAAAGCGGTTTTATTTTCATATCCCAATGCACGTATATACAAAAACATTAGATATTTACCCTATTCTCATAACTTCTGTAACAATAATACTGGCATCTAATAAATTTGCAGTGTTCGTTATTTAGAAAATAACCAGTTAGTCTGGTGTATTATCGTTGGCCGTGTGATGTAGTAGGTACAGTGCTAGTCTTGGGCCATGGAGGTCCCTGGTTCATTCCTATGTGAAGGCGGGGAGACTTCCTCGTTCCAAACCCATTAGGACGGCTCCACGTGCAGTCAGCCTGCTGTCAAAATGAGTATCGGGGATATTTCCCGGGAGTAGAAGCGCCGGGTTGAAGAAGCCGTTATCAACCCCCTCCCACCCCCACCCCTCCTAATGCCGCGCAGGATGCAAAGACTGCATTGTACCTATCGGCAGACGGATAGTGCGACCACAGGTTTGCGCCACAGGCTGTACCTTTTACCTTTTTTACTTTGGTATATTACCCGCTGAGCTGATGCAAGTTAATTTTGCAGACGAGAGTGTGGGCGACGTCTTCCAAAATGTTTCCGGAGTTCGCCTGAAACACTTTAGGAAAACTGCGGAAAACACACATTACAATCGGATTTGAACTGCATTTTTCTCAAGTACGATGGAAGGAAAGAAGATTAGGGTTAAATATCCCGCCGCCGACGATATCATTACAGACAAATTCACATTAGAGAACGATGCCTAACAAATTCGAGCGTGCGTGTCCTTTTGAAGGGAAAATACAGGCATTTATCTTAGTTGGTTTAGGGAGATCAGAGAAAAACGTGATACAGATGGCTGGCCGGGGCACTGAATCTCAGTACTACTCCGTAGGAATCCAATGTTGCAACAACAAGGCATCTCATTCTGCTCCAAATAGAATCTTACTCGGTTTAAGCACTTGAAGTTGCGGAAGAGAAAAATGTTGAGATTAGTGGTACCTTATTGTCGTTGAAGAATCTGCTGCTTGCAGAATTCGTCCTACAATTTTTTGTTTGATCTATGCTAAGGGACCAGACGTCACGTACAGTCACTTCATATATGTCAAAAGAATATACATTCGATTGGTAAGTATCTGGCAGACTTAATAGAAATAGCATTGTCAGCATGATGTTACAGATGTCATTATAATTAAAAGAAATTAATTATTTAATTTGCGTGGCGTTTGTCAGTGAATTAGACTGTCTGACAGTGAGGCAAGAAATGCAGAAGACAATGAAGCCTCAGACCAACTAATAGGGACCAGGTCCTGGGGCCGAGACGGGTGTTGCATTCCGTCTCCGGAACCGAACTGACCGTGGCCGTTCAGTGACGCTTGTGCGAAGGATCCGTCGCGTGATGGGAATGCGGCCGCTGCGCATATTAGCTGACGTTATCGCCAATGTTAGTCAACACGAATCACAACAATGAAACAGTCAGCGAACAATCCACCGGACCAACTAATCTCCTGATACGGGCTGACAACAACGTGAATGCTCTCCTCCCGTAGCCGCGGATACAGATTTCGGTTCTTTTGGTGTGTGTGTGTGTGGGGGGGGAGGGGGGTGCGGTGAGGGGAGGGAGGATTATCAGACTTTGTTCCTTTCTCTGTCTCCCCCACTCCCCAATGAAACTTCTCATCAGCCCAACTTTTAACGTGTCACAGGTGTGTACCATTTTAATAATAGTAACAATATAAAACAAGGAGTACAATTTTGCTACCGCCGTTTGCCGATAGTTGGCGACAACGGTAAGTAGCGATCGAAAGAAACAGATCGTAGACGTCAGGCAGTTAGCTTGGACCTCGGTCAACATACACTCATTCAAACATTAGTCGATTTGTGTCTGCATCATAAAGTTGTTCTTCGTTGAAAATGTCAGTTTACAAACCTAATTCTCGTCATTTGCGAGAAGAAAACAGCGGTTGAGTCTCATCGAATGCTCTCAAGTACGTATGGTGAGGACGCTAACAGTGAAAGAACGTGTCGTGAGTGGTTTCAACGCTTCAAGAACGGTGATTTTAATGTCGTAGACCGGCATAGTGGTGGAAGAGAGAATGTTTTCGAAGATACAGAATTGGAGACATTGCTGAGTGAAGACTCATGTCAAACTCAAGAAGAATTGACAAGATTAGTGGGAGTGACACAGCAAGGCATTTCAAAACGTCTCAAGGCTATGGGCATGATTCAGAAAGATGGAACTTGGGTCCCGTCTGAGCTGAAACTAAGAGACGTTGAACGGCGTTTGTGTGTTTGTGACAGTTGCTTCAGAGGCAAAAACGGAAGGGATTTCTGTATCGCATTGTGACCAGGGACGAAAAATGGTTTCATTACTATAACCCTAAACGCAAAAAATCATGGGGATATCCCCGCCATGCTTCCACGTCGACGGCCAAACCGAATTTTCACGGCTCCAAGATCACGCTCTGCGTTTGGTGGGACCAGCTCGGCGACGTGTACTATGAGAAGTTAAAACCAAATAAAACAATCACAGGTGGTCGTTATCGAACGATATTAATGCGTTTGAGCAGAGCATTAAAAGAGAAACGGTCGCAATACAATGAGAGGCACGATAAAGTGATTTTGCAGCACGACGACACTCGACCCCACGTTGCAAACAGAGGTCAAATCGTACGTGGAAACGTTACAATGGGAAGTCCTACCCCACCCGCCGTATTCTCCAGACATTGCTCCCTCTGACTTTCACCTGTTTAGATCAATGGCGCATGGCCTGGCTGACCATCACTTCCGATCTGTTGAAGAAGTCACAAATTGGATCGATTCGTGGATCGCTTTAAAAGATGAACAATTTTTTCAACGCGGGAATCGTACACTGCCCGAAAGATGGGAGAAAGTGGGGGCCAGCGATGGAAAATACTTTGAATGAGACATGTGTAACGAATTTGTTTCATTAAAGCCTCAAATATTGGGGGGGGGGGGGGGACGGCGGAAGAAAAGTTGTACACCTTGCATATACAGGGTGGTCAGAAAATGTGTGAAATGCTTGTAGGGATGTTACGGGGCAGGTTGTGCTGAGACATAAATGTTAAGAAAGAAAGTCGATACGTTGCGCCGTTTCCGAGTTATTTAGCACTGAAGTTAGCCAATCAGATCGTCGCGCGCGTGAAATTCAAGTTTCAGCTAACGAGACAAAGCACTCGTTGTGCAACACCGCCCCTGGTAGGCCGCTTGAATGCGAGCGCGCGACGCCCCGATTGGCTAAATTCTATGCTAAATAACTCGGAAACGGCGCAACGTATCGCATTTCTTTCTTAACATTTATGTCTTAGTACAACCTGCCCTGTAACATCCCTACAATCATTTCACACATTTTCTGACCACCCTTTGTAATGTTTTAATGTGATAATAATAAATTGTTTAGTTATCATTTTAATCTAATAGTAATACTTTATTTACATCAGTGAATGATACATTGCCTTAGCATAAGGTTCAGGATAATACAATTAAGAAGAAATATAGCCTTTGAAAGCGTACGTCAGAAAATTTTAAAAACAACTAAACCACGTAATTAATTTAAGAACTATAACAGCAAAAAACTTCCACAACTTTGGTAACATTATAACTCGCACAATACAGGGTGGAGAAAAACTGTGTGACGAAATTTTGACCCTGCATAGCTGATTCCAGTAGGATCAAAATTACCAATGTTGTGTAGGTCAACAACGCACAATTTTTAAACTACGGAAACTTGGTGCTACGCACCACGCTCCAGCCGACAACCATATCGCTGCCCGTCAACCGACGAACGGCAACAGGACAATCCCACGGCCAATCGGAACGCGTGGCGCCAAGTTTCCGTAGTTTAAAAATGGTACATTGTCGCCCTACACAACATCGGTAATTTTGGTTCCTACTGGCATCAGCTATCCGGGGTTAAAATTTCCTGACACAATTTTTCCCCATACTGTATAAATACACAGTACACACGCAAACTTACAAGTCTTCCACTTATCAAACTATGCCCATGCGAGCGTGTAAATAAGGGGAACGCTGTTTCTTCCAAACGTTTCCGCCTACATTCGAGAAATAAGTTCTGTGTTCTTTTTTTGTAGTGAGGCGCCTTTCCCTTTCTGTCTTCCCTTACAAAACTTCCTGCGATTTGGTGCTTCTACCTGCGCAATCATGAAATGTGTCGGTTTTATTGTTTACAGCAGGTGCGATCAGGCTGTGAATGGGCGCTTGCGCCTGACTTGAACGTTACTGGTCAGGTCTCAAGCCGATCCACGTGGGCAGCTCCTAACACAAGCACTTGAAAAGTACCCTGTGTTAAAAGTAGCTTGTTAAATCTAGTATTCCTTGCTTTGTGACGCTCTTAGTCCTCACGTAACTTCAATCTCAGAAACGTAGCTGTGAAACTTGGAAATTGATATACACTGCCTGACAAAAAATGCAATGAGAAGGAAAGCAAGTGGATTCAGAGAACATGCAATGTTACTTCAGTGATTACAATATCGAGTCAAATTTACAAACACCTTGCCCGTAAGAGTCTACTTGTCAGTATGACGTTGCACCAGTTCTGAGCTGCATACGTTTAGAGATCGGTTGGAAAAGTTGTCATAATGTCACTGTATCCTATTTTTAGTCAAACCGGCCCACAACTGCTGTAGCTGGTCCTCGACATCCCGGCTGCTGGCAGTGGGAGGAAGTGGACGTCTCAGCTGGTCAAACATTTTCTGTCAGGAGTAGTATCGTACAGGCTTTTGTTTGTTTTGATTAGTATAGCTCAGTGTCGGATATACCGTTAGTGAGAGAGCACTTCGAATTCGTGCTGCTAATAAGCCGAGTACAGCGTTCGTTTTTTACGTATTTTTACGAGCTTCGAACAGGAGCCACTGCGGTAATGGAGAGGAACTGTGATTGCTGTGTACAGATGGGAGCTGAGTTGGTGACCCTTTGCTCACAGCTCCAGGCTGCGTTTGCTTCTGTACACAGTTTGAGGCTGCTGCCAAGGGGCATCATTGTGGGGGTCGGAAGCGGGGATGCGAGGGACGTCGAGCGCGTCCAACGTGTCTCCCGATCGGCCTACTGTTGTGGCCGCCCTGGGTACTGCCTGCACTGAGGTTGACCCCTCACCAGTGATTGAGTGGGAGATCATTCCCAAGTCTGGCAGGCAGTGGAAAACTTTCCGAGGGGCCGATCATAGGGCCTCCCTGGTTCGCTTGAAGAACAGGTTTCGGGCGTTATCTGTGCCTGACGATGTCTCTGAGCTGGATGCAGTCGTCCTCTCTATTTCAGAGGAAGCTTCTCGACCTGCAAGGTCTGGGCATTCACAGAGGGTGGGTTTGCTGGTAGTTGGGAGCTCCAACGTTAGGCGCCTAATGGTGCCCCTTAGGAACATGGCTGCCAAGGAGGGGAAGGAAGCCACCGTGCACTCCATGTGCATACCGGGGAGAGTCATTCTGGATTTGGAAAGGGTGCTTCCGGATGCCATGAAGAGTACAGGGTGCAGCCAACTGCAGGCGGTGACTCATGTCGATACCAATGACGTGTGTCGCTTTGGATCGGAGGAGATTCTCTCTGGTTTTGGGCGGCTAGCGGAAACGGTAAAGACTGCCAGTCTTGCTTGAGAGATTAAGGCAGAGCTCACCATCTGCAGCATCGTCGACAAAACCGACTGTGATCCTTTGGTGCAGAGCCGAGTGGAGGATCTAAATCAGCGGCTCGGGCGGTTCTGTGACCGTCTAGGTTGTTCAGATTCCTTGACTTGCGCCATCGGGTGGCGGGTTTCCGGGTTGCACTTAATAGGTCAGGAGTGCACTACACACAGGAAGCAGCTACTCTGGTAGCGGGGGCTGTGTGGAATAGACAGGGCGGTATTTTAGGTTAGAGGGTCTCAGGAAACCACAGAAATGGCGTCCATCTAAAAGGGGGCAGGTAAAACACGGTAGGGTAGTTGTAGAAACGATCGGTATTGTAGCTGTGTTGGGAAAGAGCCAGAGCTCCAAGCCCTAATAGAAAGCACTGAAGCTGAAATAGTTATACGTACAGAAAGCGGGCTAAAGCCGGAAATAAGATCCTCCGAAATTTTTTTCAAACGATCTAACAGTGTTCAGAAAGAATAGATTACATACTGTTGGTGGTGCAGTATTTATTGCTGTCAGAAGTAGTTTGCCCTGAAGTGAAATTGAAGTAGATTGTTCCTGCGAAATAGTATGGAAAGAGATTATACTTGACAATCGGACTAAACTATTAATTGGATCATTTTGCCGACCTCTCCCCCCTTTCGACTCAGAAGATATAGTTGCTGAAGAGTTCAAAGAAAACTTGAGACTCATTTCAAATAGGTACCCCACTCATACTGTTATAATCGGTAGTGACTTTAATCTACCCTCGATATGATGGAAAAATTATACGTTTAAAGCCGGCGGAAGGCATAACACGTCATAAAAAATTGCACTGGATGCTTTCTCAGAAAATTATATCTTGGAGAGATAGTGAATATCGTGTCGAATGCAGGGATTAGCGACCACAAGGCAGTTGCTGCTAGGCTGAATGCCTAACACCTACAACCATCAAACAGAAACGCGAAGTATATGTATTTCAAAAAGCTGATAAGAATGCTCTTAACGCCGCTGTGATCATGCAAGCGTAGAAAAGTTGTGCAACGATTTCAAAGATTCAGTATCTACAGAAATTGAAAAATATATACCACATAAATTAGTAAGTGATGGTACTGGTCCCCCATGGTACACAAAACGGGTCAGATCGCTGTTGCAGAAGCAACGAAAAACGCACGCCAAATTTAAAAGAACACAAAATCCCCAAGACTGGCAAAGTTTTACAGAAGTTCGAAATATAGCGCGTACTTCAATGCGAAATACTTTTAATAATTTCCATAACGAAACTCGGTCTTGAAATCTGGTAGAAACCCCAAAGAGATTCTGGTCATTCGTAAAGCACATCAGTGGAAAGACGCAATCAATACCTTCTCTGCGCGATAACAACGGTAAAGTCACTGATGACAGTGCCACTAAATAAGAGGTATTAAATTCGGATTTCTGAAACTCATTCACCAAAGAAAACGAAAAAATATTCCAGAATTCCAATCAAGAACAAGTGCCAAGATGAGAAACATAGAAGTAGATATCCTCGATGTAGCAAGGCACCTTAAATCACTTAATGAAGGCAAGGCCTCCGGTCCAGATTGTATACCAGTAAGGTTCCTCTAAGTGTATGCTGATACAATAGCTCCATATTTAGCAATTATATACAACCGCTCCCTCACAGAAAGATCCGTGCTTAAAGACTGGAAAATTGCTCAGGACACACCAATACCCAAAAAGGGTAGTAGGAGTAATCAGCTGAATTACAGGCCTATATCACTAACGTAGATTTGCAAATGGTTCAAATGGCTCTGAGCACTATGGGACTTAACAGCTGTGCTCATCAGTCCCCTAGAACTTAGAACTACTTAAACCTAACTCACCTAAGGACATCACACACATCCATGCCCGAGGCAGGATTCGAACCTGCGACCGTAGCAGTCGCACGGTTCCGGACTGCGCGCCTAGAACCGCGAGACCACCGCGGCCGGCAGTAGATTTGCAGTAGGGTTTTGGATCATGTACTGTATTCGAAGATTATGAAGCACCTCGAAGAATACGATTTATTGACACATAGTCACCATGAAGTAATGAGTGTTATCGACAGGGGATGTCAAATTGATTCCATATTTTTATATTTCCAAAAGGATTTCGACACCGTTCCTCACAAGCGTTTTCTAACCAAACTGTGTGCCTATGGAATATCGCGTCGGTTTCCGTCTGGATTCATGATTTCCTGTCAGAGAGGTCACAGTTCGTAGTAATAGATGAAAAGTAGTCGAGTTAAACGGAAGAAATATCTGGCATTCCCCAAGGAAGAGTTTTAGGCCCTCTGTTGTCCCTGTTCTATATTAACGACATAGGAGACAATCTCAGTACCCCTCATAGATTGTTTGCAGATGATGCTGTCATTGCCGGCCTGGGTGGCCGAACGGTTCTAGGCGCTGCAGTCTCGAAACGCGCGACCGCTACGGTCGCATGTTGGAATCCTGCCTCGGACATGGATGTTTGTGATGTCCTTAGGATAAGTAGTTCTAAGTTCTAGGGGTCTGATGACCTCAGAAGTTGGGTCCCATAGTGCTCAGAGCCATTTGATGATGTCATTTACCGTCTTGTAAAGTTATCAGATGACCAAAACGAATTGCAAAATGATTTAGATAAGATACCTGTATTGTGCGAAAAGTGGCAATTCATCCTGACTAAAGCTAAGTATGAAGTTATTCACTACAAGAAATCCACTAAATTTCGATTACGCGCTAAGTCACACAAATCTGAAGGGTGTAAATTCAACTAAATACTTAGGGATTACAATTACAAATAATGTAAATTGGAACGATCACATAGATAATGTTGTGGGTAGACCAAACGAAAGACTGCGATTCATTGGCAGAACACTAAAAATGTCGTGTGACTAGGGCCTCCCGTCGCGTAGACCGTTCACCGAGTGCAAGTATTGCGATTTGACGCCGCTTGGGCGACTTGCGCGTCGATGGGGATGAAATGATGATGAGGACAGTACAACACCCAGTCCCTGAGCGGAGAAAAATCTCAGACCCAGTCAGGAATCGAACCCAGGTCCTTAGGATTGACATTCTGTCGCGCTGACGACTTAGCTACCGAAGGTGCAACAGGTGTACTAAAGAGACTGCTTACACCACGCTTGTCCGCCCTATTCTGGAGTATTACTGTGCGGTATGGGATCCACATCAGGTGGGATCGATGGATGACATCGAAAAAGTAAAATAAAGGGCGGCTCGTGTTGTATTATCGCGAAATAGGTGAGATAGTGCCACAGACACGATACGTGGAGTGGCCATCTTTGAAACAAAGGCGTTTTTCGTTGCTACGGGATCTTCTCATGAAATTTCAATCTCCAGTCATCTCCTCCGCTTGCGAAAACATTCTGTTGGCACCCACCTACATAGGGAGATATGATCATCACGATGAAATAAGACAAATCAGGGCTCGCACAGAAAAATTTAAGTGCTCGTTTTTCTGTGCACCGTTCGAGAGTGGAACGGTAGAGAGACAGTTTGAAGGTGGTTCATTGACCCCTCTGCAAGGTACTTTATTGTGAATAGTAATCACGCAGATGTAGACGTAGATCTGAAGATCTTACTGGCGACGGCTGTACCTCAACGACATGCAGACGCCACGTAGACACGTGCTCGGTGAGGACCGCTGCCCTGTTGAAAAAAGGCATGACGACACGGTCGCATAGGAAGTAACATACACTGAAGCGCCAAAGAACAAATAGATTATCCAAACACATACAACACAGGTAGATAACGGCGCTGCGGTCGGCAACACTTGTATAAGACAACAAGCGTCTGGCGCAGTTGTTATATCGCTTACTGTTGCTACAATGGCAGACTATCAAGATTTGAATGAGTTTGACGCACGAGAGATGGGACACAGCATCTCCGAGGTAGCGATGAAGTGGGGATGTACCGTGAATGTCATGAATTCGGTAAACATCAGATCCCCAATATCGCTGCTGCCGGAAAGAGATCCTGCAAGAACGGAACCAACGACGACTAGAAAGAATTGTGCAACGTGACGGAAGTACATCCCTTCCGCAAATTGCTGCAGAATTCAAAGCTGGGCCTTGAACAAGTGTCAGCGTGCGAACCATTCAACGAAATATCGATATGGGCTTTCAGAGCCGAAGACTTACTCATGTACCCTTGATGATTCCACGACACAAAGCTTTAAGCCTCGCCTGAGCCCGTCAGCACCAACATTGGACTGTTTATGACTGGAAACATGTTGTCTGGTCGGACGAGTCTCATTTCAAATTGTATCGAGCATACGGATGTGCACGGACGGGTATGGAGACAACCTCATGAATCCATGGACCTTGCACGTCAGCAGGGGACTGTTCAAGCTGGTGCAGGCTCTGTAATGGTGTGGGGCGTGTGCAGTTGGAATGATGTGGGACCCCTGATACGTCTATATACGACTCTGACAGGTGTCACGTACGTAAGCATCCTGACTGATCACCTGCGTCCATTCATGTCCATTGTGCATTCCAGTGGACTTGGGCAGTTCCAGCAGGACAATACGACATCCCACACGTCTAGAATTGCTACAGAGTGACTCCAGGATCACTCTTCTGTAAACTTCCGCTGGCCACCAAACTCAGAAGACGTGAACATTATTGAGCATATCTGGGATACCTTGTAACATTCTATTCAGAAGAGATCTCCATCCCCTCGTTGTCTTATGGATATATGGACAGTCCTGCAGGATTCATGGTGTCAATTCCCTCCAGCACTACTTCAGACGTTAGTTGATTCGATTCCACGTCGTTTTGCGGCACTTCTCGGTGCTCGCTGGGGCTCTACACGATATTAGCAAGGTGTGCCACTTTCTTTGGCTCTACAGTGTATGAGGGTGCAGAATGTCGGTGACGTACTGTTGTGCCATGAATGTTCTCTATCGTGACCTGTAGCTATACCCGATGGCTTCCCGCACCATAGCACCCAGGAGTAACACCACTGTGACTCTCAAAACTCTCGAGCTCGGCGCCATAGTCGCAGATTATATTCATATGAGACTGTGGAGATCCGGCATTCATCGCTGAACACAATGCGACGCCATGCATCGGCGTGCGTTTCCGGCCAAGACAAATGGTTCAAATGGCTCTGAGCACTATGGGACTCAACATCTGTGGTCATCAGTCCCCTAGAACTTAGAACTACTTAAACCTAACTAACCTAAGGACATCACACACATCCATGCCCGAGGCAGGATTCGAACTTGCGACCGTAGCGGTCACGCGGTTCCAGAGTGACGCGCCTAGAACCGCACGGCCACATCGGCCGGCCCGGCCAAGACAGAATTCCAAACACAGCCATTTGTTTTGTGGTGTTAACGGCAGTGTGCGCATTGGTTCCCTGGTCCAGCTGCTGCTAGATTCCGACCAACGCTGCAGGGTGCCACAAAACGTTGCAGGAATGCCATCAGTTGTTTTTGCGTGTCAGGCGCAGATGCGAAGCGGTGACGATTGGATTGGAGCACAATAAGGCGATCCTCTGGTGTGGTGTTCAGACGTGGTCGACCGGAATCGTGACTAGGAGTACGGCTGCCGTCACGTTCACACGCACTCTAGCAGCGAGCCACTATCACACCCGAGTAGCTCATAAATCTGGATATTGTAGGATTCCACCTGCTGGCCAAATGGAAATCCGCAATGAAGTATTTCTGTGTCCTTCAGAGTCATGACTCAACGTCCTGAGCCGTTCACGTCTCTTACACATCCTGTGAGACTTGGTAACAACAATGAACACCAACAACACTAACGCTGACTGGTGGTCGTTCTACCTGTCACAGAGAATTGCTACGCTATTTGTTTACATACCCGCAGGTGGTGTGGTAAGGTTTCTAGCTTATTTTTGGTGTTCGATACGAGTTACGTGAGTACTGTTTATATTGATGCGTCATAGTTCATGCTTGTACATTGTATACTTTTGCAGACTGAAATCTTTAATAGTCGATATGTTATTTCACAGAGGTTGTAAGTATAAGCAATGTGATTTTGGTTGTCAGAAGTATTGTCATTGCCTATGTACGAGCTTTCAAGAACATTAAATGAGAGCGCCTGGTGTTTGTCATGCTGCTGAGCTGCCTAGGAATAACTAGCAGTACACATAGATGCAAATGCAGAGGAACTGTATCTATGGTTTTGTACAGATTGATTTCAGAAGTGTGAAGTTAGTCTGGTAATGTTGTCATTGTATTGCTTGATCGTGCGTAATTTATGATCAGTTTGAGAAAGGTAAAATTTCGTTGCCATTTTTCTTTATTGATTAGGGTCAGTTAGTTCGATTTTCGATTATCTGCTCACATGGTTTGCACTCATAGTTACAGATTCACCACTATTTTACTATTCCAGTAAATATTTTTTAGTGCAACGCAATCTGACTTTCAAAAATCCCTACATAAGAATGGCCCTAACTAACATTAACCTATACCTTTCACAAATCACTTACCTCACCAAAAATCTTCATTATTCGAACTACTGCAATACAGCGAGCGCCACTACTGCCAGCTAACTAAAAGATTCAAACTAAGGAAGGCACTAACTACTGATAGGCATAGTTAGCAAATGAAACATTTTAATAGAGAACAAACACTTTATTTACCTTAATAGTCATATTATATATAGCAGTTCATGACAGTCTTACAAATTTCAAAATTCCGCCATCTCTCTCCCCACATCCATCACTGCTGGCGGCTCACCTCCAACTGCACAACGCTACGCGCTGTTAACATCTGGCTGCCCAACACTACAATGGCAGACAACAATGCAAACCAGCCACAGATTGCACACAGCACAGCTAGTGATTCTCACACAGAGCGCTACGTGGCGTTACCAATAGGAAAACATAGACAGCCTACTTACATAGCCCCCATGCTCCCCACAAAAAATTTTACAAATTGTTTTGGGCAGTGGCCAATAATGATTTGATAAAAATTTTCATAATTACAATAACAAAGATATCAAATGCACACACTTATTGATGCAATGTTGGTCAAAAGCTAAAATTTTCTCACAGTCCATAAAGATAGTCCTGATCATTCGTCATAATAGTAATTACAGTTTTTTTTCCAAAGTCTCATTAGTAAAAGAAATTGCACACAGAAGTAGTGGATTTCCATGCAGTCTTGAAGAAGTAGTGTTGTCCTTCCAACGGAAAGACAGTGCTGACTCTTGACATGCCGACAGATAATGGGCCACAACAGAGCAAACCCACAGCAGAGTCATTCGACGTTTTGAAGAATATTGGTAGGTAGGTCATCACAGAGTAGACCCACTGTAGTCCTGGTAGAGATTATGGTATTGGTGGGCCACCAGAGGTGCAGACCCACTGCAGTCCTTGTAGAAATAATGGTATTGGTGGGCCACCAGAGATGCAGACCCACTGTAGTCCTTGTAGAGGCGGCCAGCAACCATCTGTTGCGACTGTGCAGGTGCAGAATCACCATCGAAGAGTCTTGCGGACAATATAGCAAGTCCATAAACCACCACTTGTACACTCACAAAAATTTTTTTTGAAATGTCCTTAAAACCAGCAATGCTGTTATCCAGTCCCTTGCTGAATTATCAACACACGTGCAAACACTATCAGTCCCTACTTCTCACATATTGTCCATACACTATGACCAACAGAAACGTGTGCAGTGAAATGGAACTTACATGTTAATAATATGATGAACTGGTGTCAATTACAATTTTATAACATAAGAATACAATTACAAAGGTACAAAATACATCTTTAAAGAACATAACAACACAGATAACATTTGTAGTACAGGCTTTACAAAAGAATCGAAATAACATATACATCAGTGTTACAGGAATTATGACATGAGTACATACATAAAAGATCAGAATAATTATTGAAAGATCGACTTCACACATGAGCATTAAAACACAACAGAATTAATAATGTCTAACATCTTTACAAAGTAAATAACATATTATTAATGCAAATTATATTTGAGGATAACAGTATTCCTCATCATAGTTCATGTAGCTGAGTATTAGAAACATTCTACAACTAAGTCTTATCAGATAAACATCTTAAGACAGGAAGAACATAAATACACAAGGGTCCACAAACACTTTCTTTACTTCTCGGAGATCTCCCTTCGTTCTTCATTATTCCCAAAAGGTCCTATCTATACCTGCTTTCTGTACTTTTTTCGTATAACTTCTCAATGCGTTTCTTCCAATTCATTGCAACTCATTCTCTTATATAGTCTACCCCCTCTTAAGCTAACTTAAATCTACTGAGCTCAGATGCTAAACTAAGGGGCGAGGCAACGCAGCAGCACAAAACAATTAACACAAACAGCAATGACAAAAAATGCAGATTTGCAAAGGAAGCAGCATTATAGAAATTAGCAAAGCAATTGCAATATTACAACTAATATAAGGCAATGTGCAGCAAACAAGAAAAATAAATCTGGCTTAGCAGAGTAACACAAATTAAAATTCAGTAGCACTATGCCTGGCAAGCAGCAGCAGAAAATGAAATAACTTATACCTAAACATGACACAGCTCAAGCAGAAAAAATAGTACACTAAAGATAACAATACAGATAAGGGAAATGTATAATCACATCTTAATGTCTAAGTAATTAATGTGGTGCACCACAAGAAGTTATTCTACCAAAAAAGATACCAAGTACTTGAAAAGAAAATTGTGAATGCAGTTCCTGTGAAGGTAAATGTGCTCCCTCATTTTTTTTTGAAAAAAAAATATTATTTACTCGATCTGTAGACAGAAAATATTTATATTAGTACATCTATAAAATTTTATTTTAACCAATGCTGCAGTGCAGCTAGAAACTAGATATTAAACGAAATGAGCAAATATATATAGCCTATATAGAGCAATGCACGAAACGTCATTCACTGGGCAAATGTCGTCTCCAAAGGCAAAAGAATCTCTCAACTAGAAAGACAATAAGTGTAAAATGTTTCTCATCATTTCATTAGGCATTTCAATAAATATCATAAATTAAGAGCTCCACAGTGTAATCATATGTTTTCAAGTTTGAGTGTGTCGTATTTGCGATGCTTTCTACAAAGGAATGTCAATAGCGAGGATAATGGCCTCCCTTTTTTTTTCTACCACCTAATGGCTTTTTCTCAAGGCGGCTGGCACACCTGGCCGCTCACAACGAATTACGTCACGGTCACTTACCTTTCTTACCGAAATATTTATGACAACAGTTTCTGCTACAGTGGCAGTCTCATATAAAAAATTTCAGAGGTCGAGAATTTGCGTTGCAAATGCGTAGATACAAAATCTTATGAATATAACAGTGTCCAAAAAAATTTTCGTCAGCATTGTGATACATTCACGCATTTACACACATTTCATAACTCTTAAAGTACGATTCTTGGTTTCCAACAACCTTTTTCATAAACCAGAGTCCCTAACCACTACTCATTATTCGTTACCTTATACGTCGACACTTCTTCACTATTTCATCATAACAGATATGTAGCATAATCAAATAACTCATAAAGCATCAGCTTACTGATCATAAACATACCGCAACAGCATAATACACATAGTCATCGTAATAATAACATCATAACACCTCAGTCAACTCTCAAAATCGTCGTAGCTTCCTCCAATAATTTCAAAACCTAAAAAAATTCTCTGCTCATGTCAAAAGAGTCATCTGCCTCAAACGTACTTTAAAAATCATGATCCCATACCAAATACATCATTCAAAGCTCTCGTAGTATCACAATGGTTCCAAAAAATATGAACAGTTTACAAAGTACAGACAAAATACAGTTTCTTAAGTGTGATTACGGAAACATCTGTCACTGATGTAGTAAAAAAATGTTTGTCTCTCTCAGTTACATGATCAGATAGCTGTGTAATTTGTGTGTTAGAGAAATATGGTACCGATGTGTAAAATTGTATAAGCAAATACCATATTAGCTAGGGCTCCTTGTGCTTGCCAAACACATGGTACACAAAGTAAGCGTGTACCCCCCTGAGGATTAATGTAATTATACCCTCACGTGTTACAGATTACAAGAATGGAATGAGATGTATTACAGAAAACCTTTGTATCATTGTACTTCAAATATCTTTAAAAATAAATGATTTAAGTACAAAATTAATCACTCAAATATGTGTCCTGTAGCGCTAAATGTGCGTCTTGCTGTAAGATAATCTCTGTGGAAGTGTCGTAGTTATTGTCCTCCGAAAGCTAAGTTCTGCAGAAGTCAATGTACTTACCTCATGATAAACAAAAGTGAAATGCTTCCAGAATGAGATTTTCACTCTGCAGCAGAGTGTGCGCTGATATGAAACTTCCTGGCAGATTAAAACTGTGAGCCCGACCGAGACTCGAACTCGGGACCTTTGCCTTTCGCGGGCAAGTGGTCTACCATCTGAGCTACCGAAGCACGACTCACGACCGGTACTCACAGCTTTACTTCTGCCAGTACCTCGTCTCCTACCTTCCAAACTTTACAGAAGCTCTCCTGCGAACCTTGCAGAAAGTTTCAAAAGTGAAATGCTTTGAGTATAGATATCTTAGATATTATGCTTATTTCCGTGATGAAGAAAGTACTGTGCTGTAACGTATTGTTGTGCTACAGAAAAGGCTGTCTCATTATTGCTATACCACAAAAGTTACTACTAAAACATGTTTTACTTTCCAGAATAATGCAGAAAAACTGTGTAGATATAAAACAGAAACACCGAAAAAGCAACATTGTAAATTGTCACTCATTAGTAGCGTCGTAATAAAACCGTGTAGTTGTCACATAAACTCCAGAATGTATTTTCAAGTAAACCAAAATGTTGCATTAAAATCTCATTAGCAGTACCGGTATATGTTCTAAGTATGTGAGCCTTATAGTCGTTACGTAATCGTACAACTACCAAGCAAGAATGTACACACACAATAACACTGTGTCATCTGTTCACAATAACAATGCATTCGTAATTTCTGTTTAAATAAATTCTCTTGGTTCTTGACTGGATATTTAACTTCAAACAGTGTTGCATGTTAACAGTTTCTAAGATTGAAAAAGAGTGCTAGTAACGTGAGGTGAAAAATTTTATAGCTAAGACTAAGTTAAAAAGCAGATTATCTCTCAATAAATGGTTTTACATGTGAAATGTCGTGTAACCCTTTGCTCTTCCTAGTACACAGAGTTTCAACTTTAACGCAATTATCATGTGGTATACGTCGGTAATGAAAACTGGAATTTTTCTCAAGGTTAGCGTCTATGTTATTTTTCCCTGAGCCAGCAGCCGCATATGGTTGCCTGCGGTGCGAGTCATTGTCTGTTTCTTTGTTGGCGCACGTCGTTACTGGGATTAGGAGACCAAACTTCTACAAATTTGCCTTGCCGAGAGGGCCCAGCCCTGTTTAAATCCTGCCAGTTCTGATGAAATTCAGGTCTGTCGTTATGATTATATCGTCTGTCGTCATGTCGGTAGTTCCTGTAGTTTCTTTCTTGTCGGTTAAGTGGTGGAGAATTTCTCCCTGAATTATCACTGCACGATGGACCATTGTGTCTGAAGTTATTCTGTCTCCCGTGATAATAATGGTTCTGGTTGCCAAATTGTCTGTTTCTATGATTGTCTCTGTCATATTCATTACTACGGAAATGCGATCTTTCTCTGTAACTATTACTCTGCCAGTGGTTGTCATACGGGTGGTGTCTGTTTTGGTCACGATTTACGTTGTAAGAATAGACTTGTCATGTCCAGTTATTATTTCTTTCATCGCGGAATTGCGACGGATGTGACCTGTAATTGTTGTGTTCCTGTTTTTGCGTTCCGCGATTGCCAGTGTCAATTTCCAATTCTTGTAAGAGCCCCTGAAAAGCGGTGACCTGTAATTGTTGTGTTCCTGTTTTTGCATTCCGCGATTGTCAGTGTCAATTTCTAATTCTTGTAAGAGCCCCTGAAAAGCTTCAATGTCGTCTTTGCAACGTCCTGCCAAAATAATATGTCGTAAATGTTCAGGTAATTTGATTAAGCAAATGCAGATGAGTTCTGAGGGGCTGTATGGGTTTGAAAGATACTGATTCTTGTGCAACACGTCTTCAAAATATTTCACAAGACTGGAAAATTCGGATTGTTCAAAGTGTTTCATCATCATGATGCTATGTTTTACTCGGTCTTGTGTAGCTTGAGACCAATATGCTGAGAGGAAGGCATGGTAAAATTCTCCTTCACTGTGACAATCGTGAATGACCGATCACATTCTTACATCTACATCTACATCTACGTCCATACTCCGCAAGCCACCTGACGGTGTGTGGCGGAGGGTACCTTCAGTACCTCTATCGGTTCTCCCTGGTTCATTCTCTAAATAGCCACACATAAATTCTAATCTGTGTTCTAACGACCAGTTGGGAGGAAAACAATGAGAGAATTGATGGAGCCATGCTTGTGGATGAATGTCATTGGCAGAATTCTTAAACGTTTTGAATTTACGTGTAGTAATGAACAGCTTATAGTCAAAATCATCATGTCGGCGAGTCGCATATCGGTCATTGTTAGGTCGTGTCGGCCGTTCCATCTCAAAATTCGGTGCACATTGCCAATTTCTTTCATAACTTCCGAAATGCCCTGTGTTATTATTTTGCGGCTTTTCCGTATTTCTAAGTCCCTCTTCCCGTGTTGGAGCGCGAGTGTCCTCTGAAATTTGTAATTTTTGTATTACTTGTGCCAACTGATCTTGCACTTCCCGGATTTCGCTTTTGTACTATATATTGATTTGATTTTGATTGAATTTCCTAATTTGTTCACACTCTCCTGTGTCATTAAAGACTACCGGTTTTGTGTCATTCAGATTATCATCCACCTTCGTAGATAAATTAGTGAACTGATCCGAAAGTTCGGCTACTTTCTCCGATAGTGTACTTATTTCCTCAGTGTGTTTTTCTGAACCACGTTTCAGAGTATCTACTGTGTCCTTTAAGTTTTCCTGAGTTTTTGCAAGTTGCGTAACCGAATCGGTAGATGCAACTGAGTCAAATTTAGCTTGCAAGGTCTCATGATTTTCATGAACAATAGTTTGCAGTTCTTTTATGGCTGCTTCGTGATTCTGTAATGCATTTTCATGCCGCGAAAAAATAGGTTGAAAATGCTCACAAATTTGTGTTTTTACGTCATTACAGACTTTTTGACATTTCGATTCAATGTTATGTAACTCAGTAGTTAAATCTTCATGTGTTTGTTCAAGAGTTTGTTCCAATGAGTCTAACTTTTGAAGCTGTTGCTGTGTTTGTCTCTGATTTTGTTCCATCGTGTCTAACTTTTGAAGCTTTTGCTGTGTTTGTCCCATTTGTTGTATTAATTGTAATAACAATGCATTGGTGTCTGAAACATGTTCCTCAGTGCTTTTCGGCAGTGAATTTGCACCAGCAACATGCACATTTTGACAAGCGGAAAATGTGTCTTGACTCATTTGAGAAAACGATGAGAACCCAAAACCTGAGTCTACAGTATTTGCAATAGTGTGTTCTGTCATTCCCGATTCCTGAGGCGAGCTGTTGCCGACTGATCGATCGATAATGCTTCTCTGTTCACTACCTCTTTCACTGTCTACACCATTATTTGACGCCCGCTCCATTTCCCTATGCACAGTTACCAAATTACTACTTTGAACATTAGTAAATTCATTACTCGCGGGCGCTGATAAGCTACGCTCGTCGTCACTATTATTTCTCAGTTTACTTTGGAGCCTAGTGTTACGTTTTTCACACGCCATTATTGTCACAATATTTCACACGATAACACAGAAAAGCACAATTTGAAGAGCAAAATAAGATAACACATTAACATAGAAATGGAAATAATGTTTACTTAAATACTTGGTGCAAATCTACATGCATGTCACAACTGTTTTACTGTACAACAATGAAAGACTGCAACTACAAAGGAGATTCTGTCTACAATTACCCGCTAGCAATAAACAAAATCTACGCTATTTACACAAACTACAAGGAAAAAATCAGAAGATTCTAGTGAGGTATCCTCGGCTAAGGGTCGACATATGAAACGTCCCCTTTTTGAAGAATTATACAAGACTGTGCTTTAACTGACACACAATATTTTTTAGCGCAACGCAATCTGACTTTCAATAATCCCTACAAAAGAATGGCCCTGACTAACATTAACCTATACCTTTCACAAATCACTTACCTCACCAAAAATCTTCGTTATTCGAACTACTGCAATACAGCGAGCGCCACTAGTGCCAGCTAACTAAAAGATTCAAACTAAGGAAGGCACTAACTACTGATAGGCATAGTTAGCAAATGAAAGATTTTAATAGAGAACAAACACTGTATTTACCTTAATAGTCATATTATATATAGCAGTTCATGACAGTCTTACAAATTTCAAAACTCCGCCATCTCTCTCCCCACATCCATCACTGCTGGCGGCTCACCTCCAACTGCGCAACGCTACGCGCTGTCAACATCCGGCTGCCCAACACTACAATGGCAGACAACAATGCAAACCAGCCACAGATTGCACACAGCACAGCTAGTGATTCTCACACAGAGCGCTACGTGGCGTTACCAATAAGAAAACATAGACAGCTTACTTACAAATTGTATTTCCTTATAAAAAGTGTATTTTGTGATTGTTATTGTAACAGATAAGAGCGAGTTTCATAATACAGTTTATAAATGCTTGTCTCTTCTATATCATTCAGTAATTTCAGTTTATTTCACCGTCCCAGTTCTAAGTTTTATTTTTGGATTCGTGAGTCACAGCACTGCTGAACACAGTTACACAAGCCTAAATGATGATGTGCTTAGCTTAGTCGCTTTTCTTTGCATTGTACTTCGGCAAGGCTTTTATTCAGCTGGTTTTCTGATGTGCAGCATTTTAACTTTCACCACTTTCAAGCAGTACCGAGACTCCGTTGCCACAAGGTAAGTCGCGGGGGCACTGTAACATCACTTTTGGGACACAGGAAGATATTTACATTCAAGCTTTGCATTTCAAGTTATTATGAGGGTCAGCTCAGTTAAAATTTAGTTCAGATGTCACTTCTTTTGTCACACAGTGTCAATTTTTTTTTACTCTTATATTGCAGTATTAGATATTCACATGCATGTCATTCAGTGTTCGGAATTGTACTTGGTCAGTTTTGGTGCTCAAATTTGCAGCCCCTTTTGACAGAAACATTTTTGGCAGTTATTCTTTCAATGCTGGGTCTGTTAATTTTACGCAGAATTTTTTTTCTGTTAGTTACGTGCATAGGTACTGCAAGATACGCATTGTGACGTCACGCATAGTAGTATTGTGCACGGCACTGCACCACACAGAATTTCACAGGTTTCTTCAGTATACGGTTTTCAGTTTTCTAATTATTTTAGTAAAGGTTAATTGTAGTACACTCACACAATTTCAGTTGGATTTTGAGTCTCATTTCATCGGATAGCGTTTACCTATACCACTTGCATCATCCAGTTGAGAGAACGTTCACATACCATACATACAAGGACGAAAGTTTAGACTGAAAGACCACTAGAAAAGAACGACACAAACAAAACAGTTACAGTGTTGCGACGTAGAAAGTTACACTGGTATCTAACTGTGTCTTATGGGTGCTACATTTTCTTTTTGTCATGCAGTGTAAGTAAAGATATAAATGCTTTTACTGGGGGGAGCAGGTTACGACCCCTATTTCTTTGAAGGATGCCCTACAGGAGGCCTCGTTTAATTGTTCCAGCTTCTTGCCCAATGGCGACAATGCTCATCACTACTGATCAAAAGTCGACGGGACGTTGAGCTCTGGCACCCCCTTCCTGGAAGAGCACTGCGCTTCCAACCGGCGGTTGGCGACTCTGCGGTGGAGAGGGTTTCAGCGAGCGGTGCCTGGTGGCTGGTGCCCTGCCTAGGAATGCGCGGCCTAGACGCCGCCAAATGCCAAGGTCGGGCTTCGTCTGGCCTGGTCGCCGCGCGCTCTCTCTCTCTCTCTCTCTCTCTCTCTCTCTTTCTTTCTCCCTCTGCCTCGCTTCCTCCCTCCCCCTGCACGCCAGACCAGACTTTCACTGGCAAACGGAACGGTACCAGCGCAGCGCACGCGGTGCTCCGGTGGCCGAGTCTGCGCCCCACTCTCCCGGTCCCGCGCCCGCACTGCCGCGCCGACAGCTCTCCTCGGCGTTCTTACGGGCTGGAAAGATCCTTCCGGGTTCAGCAGGCCACGGGAAGAGGTCGGTCGTGGGCTCTCCGTGCAGACTCTGGCCGATTGCGACTCAGGGAAATCGTGGAACGTGCTGCAGAGCGATTCGATTGCGACTGCTCCGAACGCAAACTTCCTGGGCGTCACGCAAGCGTTGATTTCGATGCCCGTGAAAGTCTTTCTGGATATTTTCGATACGGGTGTGTGACTAAGTCATGGGATTCGCATTTATGCTCTACCGCAGTCATTCGTATACGTCTCTACGGTACTTAAGGACGAAATGGATGAAGTAACACAACATATTAACTGGTTAACTACTAAAAGCAAGTGAATCTAAGTGTGGAAGTACGTTGACATAGGTCTGTTAGTCGTACACCGAAACCTGGACGTCACATGGAGTGAGGTCAGGGCTGCCCCCACAACACGAGACAGTTGAAGAAACGGGATAAGGTAGTGTGTGCCAATGGGCGAGCAGTTAGGGTACACTGTAGTGGTGTACCTCATTACAACATGGTTTGGAGACAACATGTGGTGGTGGTAGTGGTTAGTGTTTAACGTCCCGTCGACAACGAGGTCATCAGAGACGGAGCGCAAGCTCGGGCTAGGGAAGGATTTGGAAGGAAATCGGCCGCGCCCTTTCAAAGGAACCATCCCGGCATTTGCCTGAAACGATTTAGGGAAATCACGGAAAACCTAAATCAGGATGGCTGGAGACGGGATTGAACCGTCGTCCTCCCGAATGCGAGTCCTGTGGAGACAACATGTGGATTTCTTCACATGAGGAAGAGTCATCAGGAAACTGGAAGAGAGACGAAGTGTGTCGAGTGTAGCCCAGGAGTTTGGTACTGCTCACAGCATTGTTTTATGTACATTCGGAACGAAGCTAACCACAGACACTGCCGCCTGGAGCAGAGGAGGTGGTCGACAAACGTCAGTTACGAAGCAACCCACGTCAAACAGCTGGTGCAGTTGCAACCACATATGACAAGATTACAAGGCGTGCAGTTTCACTGTCCACAGTGGTACGGCGACTGCACTGGGGTGGTCTCTCTGCCCGACGAGCAGTACGTTGTGCTCTGTTGCTACCCGCACATTGTCGGGACCGTCTGCGATGGTTCAAATGGTTCAAATGGCTCTAAACACTATGAGATTTAACATCTGAGGTCATAAGTGCCCTAGACTTAGAACTACTTAAACCTAACTAACCTAAGGACATCACACACATCCATGCCCGAGGCAGGATTCGAACCTGCGACCGTAGCAGCAGCGTGGTTCCGTACTGAAGCGTCTAGAACCTATCGGCCACAACGGCCGGCCGTCTGCGATGGTACGAAGAGCACACGGACTGGGCTGACCAGAGTCGGCTCGCGTGTTCTTCTCGGATGAGAGCAGGTTCAGTCCGAGTGGTGATTCTAGACGTTACCCTCAAATGGCGAGAGGAAGGAACACGTAACGCACTCAGTTACACTGTAGAACATGGTAGTTTTGTTTGTCCAGGCGTTACGGTGTGGGGAGGCGTAATGTTGCACAGTTGCACTGACCTCCAAATCTTTAAAGACAGTCGACTCACCGGTCAACGTTAGTATTTATTTATTGAATCGTCTGGCTAGGGCCCCCAACGGGCTGACCGTTCGCCAGGTGCCGGCCTTTCAATATGACGCCACGTCGGCGACCTGCAGTCGATGAGGATGATGATGAGAACAGCACAGCACCCAGTCCCTGGGCGGAGAAAATTCCCCGACCCAACCAGGAATCGAACCTGGGCCCAGAGGATTGACAATCCGTCACGCTGAGCGTTCATCTACCGGGGGCGGACAATGTTAGTATGACACCGTACCATTTCCCCACGTTCATCTTTTCAGGGGCTTATTCGGCGCAGACCTAATCTTTATGGATGACAATGTGCACCCGCTTCGAATAGCGCTGGTGGAGGAGCTCTCAGAACGAAAGGCTGTTTAGTGAATAAAGTGTATTGCCCGTACCCCCGACTTAAATCCCTTTGAGCAGGTGTGGCTTGGGTAGGGGAGACGTAGCACGTCCACATGCACCAGCAGTTTTCACCGCACTGGAATGCCTTACCATAAGAACTCTTCACCAACCAAAGGCCATGGTGGTAGTAAGTTGCACAGGATGCATGTCTGTCGCTAGTGATCACGTACCCTTTTGAGACCCCTTTCATAATGTACAGGGAACTGCCACAAATAGTGCTGACTTTTATGCAATTATTATCTTTGAGTACATTTCGCCGGATGCAGTGGCCGAGCGGTTCTAGGCGCTTCAGTTTGGAACCGCACGATCGCTACGGTCGCAGGTTCGAATCCTGCCTCGGGCACGGATGTGCGTGATGTCCTTACGTTAGTTAGGTTTAAGTAGTTCTAAGTTCTAGGGGACTGATGACCTCAGATATTAAATCCCATAGTCCTCAGAGTCCTTTTAACCATTTTGAGTACATTTCCTTCAATTCCCTGCTTGTTACACTGTAGTATTTCTTTCTATTTATCGTTCAAGTTTCATTAAGCTGTGTTACTTGTCAGCGCCACATCGTGCGAAAGATACTCTCGTCTTTAGTCCTGAACACCAGTGGTTTCCCTATCTCACTGTATTATGATTTTTAGACGGTCATGTTAACGAGAACAGAGCCAACTAACTTCCCATCCTTGCTCGTCCGACCTTCTCTTCCTCTCTGCTGACGTATATGTCCCCTTCCTTTTTCTTTTCGCAGACATCTACATCTACTTCTACATCTTTATTCACAATAAGTGCCTGTCAGAAGGTTCAATGAACCACCATCATGCTGCTCTCTACCGTTCCACTCTCGAACGGTACGCGGGGGGAAAACGATCACTTAAATTTTCTGTGCGAGCCCTGATTTCTCTTATTTTATCGTGATGATCATTTCTACCTACGTAGGTGGGTGCCAACAGAATGTTTTCGCAATCGGAGGAGAAAACTGGTGATTGAAATGGGATGATAAAGAACGAGCTGCCCTTCTTTGTTCTTGTTCGATGTCATCCTTCAGTCCCACCTGATGCGGATCACATACCGCACAGCAATACTCAAGCATAGGGTGGACAAGCGTAGTATTAGCACTCTCTTTGGCAGACCTGTTGCATCTTCTAAGTGCTCTGCCAATGAGTCGCAGTCTTTGGTTTGCTTTACCCACAATATTATCTGTGTAACCGTTCCAGTTCAGGTTATCTGTAACTGTAATCCCTAAGTATTTAGTTGAATTTACAGCCTTCAAATTTGTGTGACTTATCGCGTAATCGGAATTTCGCGGAGTTCTTTTAGTACACATGTGAATAACTTCACACTTTTCTTTATTCAGGATCAATTGCCACTTTTCGGACCATACAGATGTCTTAGCTAAATCATTTTGCAAGTCGTTTTGATCATCTAATCACTTTACAAGACGGCAAATGACAGTATCATCTGCAAACAATTTAAGACGGCTATCATATTGTCTCCTATGTCGTTAATATAGATCAGGAACAACAGAGGGCCTATAACACTTCCTTGGGGAACGCCGGATATTACTTCTGTTTTACTGGATGACTTTCCGTCTATTACTACGAACTGTGACCTTTCTGACAGGAAATCACGAATCCAGTCACACAACTGAGGCGATACGCCGCAGGCACGCAGTTTGGTTAGAAGACGCTTGTGAGGAACGGTGTCAAAAGACTTCTGGAAACCTAAAAATATGGAATCAATTTGACATCCTCTGTCAATAGCACTTATTACTTCATGAGTATAAAGAGCAAGTTGTGTTTCACAAGAACGATATTTTCTGAATCCGTGCTGACTATATGTCAATACATCGTTTTCTTCGAGATACTTCATAATGCTCGAATACAGTATATGTTCTAAAACCCTACTGCAAATCGACGTTAGTGATATTGGCCTGTAATTCCGCGGATTACTGGTACTTCTATTTTTGGGTATTGGTGAGACTTGAGCAATTTTCCAGTCTTTAGGTACGGATCTTTCTGTGAGCGAGTGGTTGCATATAATTGCTAAATATGGAGCTATTTTATCAGCATACTCTGAGAGGAACCTGACTGGTATACAACCTAGATTGGAGGCCTTGCCTTTATTAAGTGATTTAAGCTGCTTTGTTACACCAAGGATATCTACTTCTATGTTTCTCATCTTGGCAGTTGTTCTTGATTGGAATTCAGGAATATTTACTTCGTCGTCTTTGGCGAAGGAGTTACGGAATACTGTGTTTAATAACTCTGCTTTAGTGGTACTGTCATCAGTGACGTCACCGTTGTTATCGCGCAGTGAAGGTACTGATTGCGTCTTGCCACTGGTATCCTTTATGTATGACCAGAATCTCTTTCGGATTTCTGCCAGATTTCGAGACAGAATTTCGTTGTGAAAATTATTAAAAGCATCTCCCATTGAAGTACGCGCTATATTTCGAGCTTCTGTAAAACTTTGCCAGTATTGAAGGTTTTGCGTTCTTTTGGATTTGGCATGCTTTTTTCGTTGCTTCTGCAACAACGATCTGACCCGTTTTGTGTATCATGGGGGGTCAGTACCACCACTTATTAATTTATGTGTATATATCTCTCAATTGCTGTTGATACTATCTTTCTGAAAACATTCCACAACTTTTCTACACTTACATGATCAGATCTGAAGGAGTGAAGACTGTCTCTTAAAACGGCGTTAAGAGCATTTTTACCAGCTTTTTTTAAATAGGTATACTTTGCGTTTCTTTCTGGTGCTTATAGGTGTTACGGTATTCAGCCTAGCAGCAACTGCCTTGTGGTCGCTAATCCCTGTATTTATCACATAACTCGCTATTTGTCCAGGATTATTTGTTACTAAAAGGTCAAGTATGCTTTCGCAAACATTTACGCTTCGAGTGGGCTCATGAACTAATTGTTCAAAATACTTTACTGAGAATGCATTCAGTACAATTTCAGATGATTTTTTACGCCTGCAGCCAACTTTAAACGTATAATTTTACCAGCATATCGAAGGTAGCTTGAAGTCATCACCGACTATAATTGTGTGAGAGGGGTACTTATTTGAAATGAGACTCAAGTTTCCTTTGAACTGTTCGGCAACTATGTCTTCTGAGTAAGGGGGGGGGGGGGTCAGTAAAACAATCCAATTAATAGTTTAATCCGATTGTCAGGTATAACCTCTACCCATACTATTTCACATGAACTGTCTACTTCAATTTCGCTACAAGGCAAACTACCTCTGACAGAAATAAAGACTCCACCACAAACTATTTCGGCTGAACTTATTTCCAGCTTTAGCCAGCTCTCTGTACCTAAAAATATTTGAGCTTCAGTGCTTTCTACTAGGGCTTGGAGCTCTGGTTGTTTCCCAACAGAGCTACGACAATTTACAACTACAATACCAGTCGTTTCTACAACTACCTTACTGTGTTTCACCTGCCCACTTTCAGGCCGGACGCCCCTTCTGTGATTCCCTGAGACCCTCTAACCTAAAAAAACATAGTTCAGTATGTTGTTTTCATGAAACAAGTACGCCACTGACCGGTAACATTGCAACACCAGGAAGGTTAGGAAACGAAAAAGTTTTACTGATGCTTTGCATGCCTTTTTTTAACAATAGGAGTAATTCATGAATAGGAAACTTACTGGCAGATAAAAACGTATTGTGGACCGGGACTCAATTCTGGTCGTAGTTTTACCGACTGAGCTATGTAAGCAAAATGTAGGAGCAACCGTCATATGTTCATCCAGTTCCAACTTTCACAGAACTTGTTCTGCTTACCTAGCGGGGCTGGCATTCCTGGGAGAGAGGCAAAGGTCCTATGTTCGAGTCCCAGTTCGGCAAACAGTTCTAATCTAACAGGAAGTTTCAAATCAGTGCCCACTCAACTGCATACTGAAAAATCATCCCGGACACAATCGCCTAAACTGTAGCTAAGCCGCTTCTCTACATTATTCTTTCTTCCAGGAGCGCTAGTCGCGGAACGTATGCACCAGAATCAGCGCACAATCGCCTGCAGAGCGAAAATTTGTTGTAGGTATGAATCTTAGTGCACAGAGGTGTGATATCTGTCACCGACAATGACTGTAGATCGGATGGGCTCTGGGTTGAGCTGAGCTGGAATTTTGGAAGCTGATACATCATTACACGTCGTTTAACATTATACCAGAGATCATCAGTCATAGTGATTGGCGAAAGGTGGCGAGTCTTGGCAATCCATGACTATGTGTTTTTCAGTGGGTGACAGATGTAGACGACCTCCAGGTCTCCATTATTCGAACGCCATTTGTACCGAGGTAGATCAGAGCAGCACGGTCAAAATGCTGTCTTGCTTTGTACTCTTTACAGGTAACGTCACGGAGACCTCGTAGTTAGGATTCGGCCACCGGACTTAACACGTCAGAAGTATAAGGACAGTTGTCCATGTTACCGGCAGCAGCGTTGCTTCTTGTCACAAGTCTACTGTTCCCTGGCATACAGCATATAAATGCTAGCGTATTCATAAATCTGTTCGTTAATTACAGGCGCTTAATGTAGAATCTGGAGCGTTGGAATTAATCGATAGACATTTCGCAAATTTTTCCCTGTTAATTGGCTACTTATTCCCAACGTTGAATATTTTGAATATTTTGAATTTCAGAGTGATATGATGCTTGGATTTTAAACAAACTTCTTATTGTTTCAAAACTATTTTGAAGTACGTTGAAACCATCCTGTCTTTTCAGCCAGTAGAAGATAGTCCTATCACTGACAGTATACGACTTGTGTTTCTCTTTGATAACACGGGTTTTTCTAGTTATATTGACGCAGGTTTTACGATCTTCCAGTAAATTTAGTTAGAAACAAATCCGTCACATCTGGTCCGTAATATATTCAGAATTATGCCTGAAATGATTAAACCAAAGAATGATATCTTGCGAATCATGGATGAAGGGTATCAGACGGATGCCATATTCCTTGACTTCCGGAAAGCGTTTGACTCGGTGCCCCACTGCAGACTCCTAACTAAGGTACGAGCATATGGGATTGGTTCCCAAGTATGTGAGTGGCTCAAAGACTTCTTAAGTAATAGAAGCCAGTACGTTGTCCACTATGGTGAGTGTTCATCGGAGGTCACGGTATCATCTGGAGTGCCCCAGTGTGGTAGGTCCGCTGTTGTTTTCTATCTACATAAATGATCTTTTGGATAGGGTGGATAGCAATGTGCGGCTGTTTGCTGATGATGCTGTGGTGTACGGGAAGGTGTCGTCGTTAAGTGACTGTAGGAGGATACAAGATGGCTTGCACAGGATTTGTGATTGGTGTAAAGAATGGCAGCCAACTCTAAATATAGATAAATGTAAATTAATGCAGATGAATAGGAAAAAGAATCCTGTAATGTTTGAATACTCCATTAGTAGTGTAGCGCTTGACACAGTCACGTCGATTAAATATTTGGGCGTAACATTGCAGAGCGATATGAAGTGGCGAAAGCATGTAATGCCAGTTCTGGGGAAGGCAGATAGTCGTCTTCGGTTCATTGGTAGAATTTTGGGAAGATGTGGTTCATGTGTAAAGGAGATCGCTTATAAAACACTAATACGACCTATTCTTGAGTACTGCTCGAGCGTTTGGGATCCATATCAGGTCGGATTGAGGGAGGACATAGAAGCAATTCAGAGGTGGGCTGCTAGGTTTGTTACTGGTAGGTTTGATCATCACGCTAGTGTTACGGAAATGCTTCAGGAACTCGGGTGGGAGTCCGAAGAGGAAAGGAGGCGTTCTTTTCGTGGATCGCTACTGAGGAAATTTAGAGAACCAGCATTTGAGGCTGACTGCAGTACAATTTTACTGCCGCCAACTTACATTTCGCGGAAAGACCACAAAGGTAAGATAAGAGAGATTAGGGCTCGTACAGAGGCATATAGGCTGTCGTTTTTTCCTCGTTCTGTTTGGCAGTGGAACAGGGAGTGAAGATGCTAGTTTTGGTACGAGGAACCATCCGCCACGTACCGTATGGTGGATTGCGGAGTATGTATGTAGATGTAGATGTAGATAGGAGAGACAGGTGCAAGTTGACATTGTTAGCGGTTAATCATTCTTAATAAATTCATTCTTCGACATAATTTGTATTTTTTTCGACGTATTAATGGAATAGCCTTCCACCAGTAACCTGCCTTCGTCGCCCGCCCCCAGTGTTATGAAATACTAGATAATCAGAGATGTAGATGAATTCTTGGGGCAATACGCATTTCAGTTGCACTTGACTATTTACTTTTAAATAGATTTTGTGATTTCTCTAGGCAGCGAATATCGAATTACTACTTTAATAGCACTGCAGCTGATTCTTCTTTTTTCCCAGCCATGGAGTACCACTAGGTACACAAGAAAATATGGACTACTATCCTTACACTTCTGACGTGTTAAGTCCGGTGGCCGAATCCTAACTACGAGGTCTCCGTGACGTTACCTGTAAAGAGTACAAAGCAAGACAGCATTTTGACCGTGCTGCTCTGATCTACCTCGGTACAAATGGCGTTCGAATAATGGAGACCTGGAGGTCGTCTACATCTGTCACCCACTGAAAAACACACAGTCATGGATTGCCAAGACTCGCCACCTTTCGCTAATCACTATGACTGATGATCTCTGGTATAATGTTAAACGACGTGTAATGATGTATCAGCTTCCAAAATTCCAGCTCAGCTCAACCCAGAGCCCATCCGATCTACAGTCATTGTCGGTGTCAGATATCACACCTCTGTGCACTAAGATTCATACCTACAACAAATTTTCGCTCTGCAGGCGATTGTGCGCTGATTCTGGTGCATACGTTCCGCGACTAGCGCTCCTGGAAGAAAGAATAATGTAGAGAAGCGGCTTAGCTACAGTTTAGGCGATTGTGTCCGGGATGATTTTTCAGTACGCAGTTGAGTGCTGCTGTCGAATCAGGTTGACTAGTAGTATTTCAAACGTTATACAAAAATTTAATTGTCCTACGTACTATTAAAGATATGAAACTTTTGTCAATCACAGTAAAGAAATCCCAAAAATCCTAGGAATCATTTTTACAAGGACAGTACCGAAAATTTAGCAATTTGCTGTAGAATGTGCCTAATGACTCGGTTTCTGACAATTTGAGAATACTCGTATAGCATTGCGACGGCGATTTATTGCAAGCGTTGGCTCTCAAACGTGCTGTTTTTATTAGTGCGTGTAAGACATTCTGTGGCGAATAGTCAAAGGAATAGTTTAACCATCTGAAAACGGGTCGTGTATGCAGCTTGTTTGTTCCGTCTAGGTGCGACATATGGCGCCTGTGTAGAAAGGTGTGTAATCAACATGGCAGTATCATATGAGATAACAGACTTTGGGGATTACATAAGAATTCGGGTTTCCAAGGTCATCAATATTCTGTCTAGGATGGATCTCCAGTGCCTCCGCACAGGACGACCACAAGAGTTTAATCAACGGGCTACCAAGGTCCTACACAGAGCCATACCGATCGACCGACCATCTGTCTGCTGAGAGTTAGACGGGCGTCAGAAACCTACTTCTAATAGAACTTCTTAGGCTTCAGTAGCCGACGACGAACGTCACATCTTCTTTGATGGAGAAAACAGTCAAAATTGGAAGATTCAGATTTTTTGTTTAATGGCTGACTCGTTTCAGATAACCTGACCATATTTTCAAATCATCCCAACAGAGAAAATGGTATATTCCGTAACAGCATGCGAAACATGTTAAGACTGTAAACACAAATACACCTAAATCAAGTTTTTCTATGATCACTGGCTGGGCAAACATACATTATGTTTGTACTGTGTATATTCATAGAAAAACTTATCTTTGGTATGTGTGTATGTACAGTCTTAACATGGCTCGCATGCTGTTACGGGTATACAAATTTGTCTGTTGGGATGACTTGAAAATGGGTTCAAGTAACTCGAAACCAGACATGAATTAAATAAAAAAACTGTATCTTGCAACTTTGGATGTTTTGTACACGAAACTGGATAACACAAGTTGTTGACTTTTTTAACACCGCACGCTGAAAATCCATCTCATCGAGTGCCTCCCCATGACGTTCGTCGACTCAGTGTAGTTTCAGTAACTTATGTAACGTCAATAAGGCATGTGACGCCCACGTAATTAAAAAAAAATGCTTTACACTTTACAAACTAGATATATAATTTTAAACGTGGCACGTCTATTTTATTTTAAAGGTTTCATGACACAGCCTTACAACAATGAGCTGCTACCTTAGTTGTGCATGTTAACTGTCGATATTGTGGCTGACATACACACTGTACTAGACAAGAGTCTTTTGGCTCCAACATCCGTTTTTGCCGCAATGTCATTCTACGAGTCCATTTTCCTTCTGTAAAAGGCAAATTTATGTTTGTTGAAACCGTGTTAAATTGTTAACAGAACCTTTAATTCTGCAACTGGGTGGCTGTTATTTTCCAGTCCTATCAAGTTTTTTAGAATTTTGAACATGGCTACACATCAGCAAAGGCGGTTATAGAAACTTCATTTTTTTTTTTTGCACTCCGTCTGCAGGCCACAAGAAGCCCATCGGGACCATCCGACCGCCGTGTCATCCTCAGGTGAGGTTGCGGATAGGAGGGGCGTGTGGTCAGCACACCGCTCTCCCGGTCGTTACGATGGTTTTCTTTGACCGGATAGAAACTTGATAGGACTGGACAATAACAGCCATTCAGTTGCAGAACTAAAGATTTACCATGTATTCGACCAATATAAATTCGTCTTCTTCAGAAGGGAAATGGACATATTGAACAAATTATTACAAAATAGTTACAAATGTCAACTAGAAAAGGAACCAAAATCGATAAACATCAAATTACAATTTTTTTGTTTTAGAAAAGCATACATCCTAGTAGAATCACGTACTGACAAAATCAGATGTTGGAGCCAAAAGAGTCTTATCTACTACAAGATAAACTGCATGTCAGAGTCAAATGTCAACGGTTAATATGTATGATGGGAGGCAGTAGCCCAATGCTCTAGGGCCTTGTCATGAAACTTTTAAAATAAAACACACGTGCCGTTGGATCCAGCTGACATTTGCTGTGGCTTTGTCGTAAATGTATGCAGTAGGTAATCTATGACAGGCAGCGCTTACTGAGTGAACGAGTGTGCGCATAGTCGCACTGAGCAGCCAACACCTGATTCAGCAAATAAAATAGTTATTAGCTAAAATTAAAAGAATAAGACTAGTGAAAACAGGAAGAAGGTGGGACGGGAACGAGGAAAAATACTCCAGTTGCTTACGAATAGCTAATAAACAACAGAGTAATTGTGAACTTGACATATAAATTAAATTCAAATTGTGTTAATTTGCAGGTGCGTTTGGCACAGTAACCAGCGATGCAGTCTCCCACGACAGAAAGGCGCGTCAGTATATTTTATTTATTGGCTTTCGCAGTTGCTTAGAGCGGAAAATCGCGAAACGCCACAATATTAAGAACAATCTTCGGTAGAAAAAGACGTAATTGCACAATAAATACAATTCAGTTTACTAGATACAAGTGAGAAACGCTTATAAGTTAATTTATCTTGATTTTAATAGTCCGATACATCTGTCCACGTAACATCACGTGAATTACTGCGTCCCTCAGCGTCGCACACCACGCCGATATGCATATATTATGTGTACAACGTGTACTTAAAGTGAGCAGCAAGAATTGTGACCTGTTCGTACCAAGGCCGATACTGGGAATTGCGGAGAAAGAAAATTAATACATCGGACAGCGTGCTAGACAAATGATGCATGAACCGCACTCAGCGTTGAGACATAAAACGTTCTATTAGCTTCAAGGTTCAAAGATTAACTACAAAATAAAATGTATGAATCTTCTAGAAAATCAGCGAATTATGCATTAGATACTAAAACCAACACCCTTCATTTCTTCTATAATGTGCTGAGAATGTAATAATTTTTTCATAATGTGGGGCCAGAGTCATAATATATATCTTTAAAGTCAGTACCGCCATTAGACTGTTTTTTATTTGCAGTGTTACATTTACACGATCATGATTTCGGCCTTACAATGCCATTATCACTGTAAAGCCGTAATCATGATCGTGTAAATGCAACACTGCAAATAAAAAACAGTCTCATGGCGGTACTGACTTTAAAGTGCTGAGAATGTCAATCGAATGTTATTTATAGAACTCTGGCACCTCACATTTGGGGAGAACGTTTACACTTCGAAATATAAACATTTCACAAATCGTCCTGCCTTATCAGATTTGCTTTAGCTACAGTCTACGTTGTCGGGTACAGACTAATGTTATTAAAATACAGAGATTAATTGCTTTATAGTTCGCAAATAATTGTGCAGTGGGCATCGACGAAGTATTGGTGTTGTCAAAAAAAAACTCATCCTCTTTGCGCTTAGAATATTACATTCTCTGAGAGAGGCTTTTGCCGATGCTACCAACTAAAATATTGCCGAGATCGTCAATTCTTTTCTGCAGACGCAAACTCCTACCATGTCTTGCAATATCCTTTAAAAGATCGTGTAGCCATTTAATGCGCTCTTAGCACTTATAATGTCTTAGCTGAGTAGACGCTGACCAGATAAGGCTACAATTGTTCACTGAAATATATTTTCAGCTCGGAAGAACTTGTTTTTATTTCATAAATGATTATGGTGCGGTTCGCAGCTTGTATGTCAAATCCTTTTAATTCTGCCCATCAGTAATGTGGGTAATGTGTGATAGTTCGTCGGAAAAGCTGGCAACCTTTTCCTCGTGGAGTCATTGCCGCTACAGAATTTTAGCTCATGGATTGCCTACCGTAGTATTGCTGACGACAAGTAAGTAGGTTACGTCTATGGAGTTAACCTGCTCCTTCCATCTTATTTTTCATGCTCACGAACTTACGAATTTTATTTATCCATTAAGAAGAGAAAATTTAATTTCAATATCTTCGCCAAAACAACAGAACGAAAATTGGATGTTGTAATATCTCCGTCACCCATGTGTTGTCATTTTGATCTACATAAGCGTCTTTGCAAGTTTATTTTTTCATAGATTTCCAGCACATTGGTTTAGTAACGGGACAGCAGCTTGAGTTAATCAGTTCGATGTAGAAAACAGGCAAAGTTGTAAAATTCAGTTTTTTAAGAATGCAATCCATGTTAAGGTTGTACACACAAATATACCAAAGTCAAGTTTTTCTATGAACATTCGTAGAGGTTTTATGTATGTCCTTACAATATTCATCGAAAAACTTGACTTTTATATATTTGTTATGTACAATTTTAACATGAATTGCAAACTGTTACGGAATATACCATTTTTTCTATTTGGATGATTTGAAAATGGGTTCAGTATTCCCAGCCTAGCATGCTCTGATTACTAGTCAGTACTCATCAACATACACTGTCGTAAGGAAGTTTTCTGGCAGTTGCGAAACAATGCTATTTTAATAAAAGTCTTGCGTTTTTGTTAATTTAATTAAGTGCAGGAATAAAAAGAATTTATGGTAGCAAGGCAAAAAGTGAGTCACAGCATCCAGTGGCGTAGCTATGCAACCAAGAAGGGCCCCAGGGAATAACTGTAATTGGAGCCCTATTTAAGCTAAACTAAATACTGTAAAGTCACAAAACTGCTTCATCAGCAGCTTCTTACCGTCCACTGCATGGTATAATAAAGCAAACCTGCTTACTACTAAGTAAATTATTTACGTAATGCAGCAGGTGATATTTAATCGTACTTCCAAATAATGTTATAAATGTGAAAGTTTGTTTGTTACGTTTTCACGCAGAAACTACTGGCTGGATTTGGATGAAGTTTTGCACACGGATACAGTTCGATTTGGGTAGGACACATCCTCTTTCATACCGAAAAAGGATTCCGTGGGGTAATATTCAATGTTGTTGCTCACTAGCCTATGGAGTGGAGGGCAGAAGCTAGTAAAAATAAACAATTAAGAAGTATTACTCAGCCACGGGAACATGACCCCTTGACGCGAAACACTCTGGGAAACGTCAAAGCGGCGCGGGATTCGCAGAGCGGTCTTGGGCGCTGCAGTCATAGACTGTGCGGCTGGTCCCGGCGGAGGTTCGAGTCCTCTCTCGGGCATCTGTGTGTGTTTGTCCTTAGGATAATTTAGCTTAACGATTGTGTAAGCTTAGGGACTGATGACCTTAGCAGTTGAGTCCCATAAGATTTCACACACGTTTGAACGTTTTTGAAAGGTCAAGTCAGGACTTGCGCGTCCGGAGATGGGCTGTTGTCAGTGCTGCCAACTAACTCTCGCTAAACCAGTGCGCTCAGGACACCGCACCGATCAGCCTGATTTTGTTTAGAGTAATTGTCGGTAAGCGTCGAAGGCAGAGGCCATGTTTTCGTGGCTGTAGTAGATTACAGTTAATAACATAGGTAGACAACAAAACGAAGTGGATAATTTTATTTTAGCAACTTAGTCTACAATATTTTTCTGGATTTCATTTTTGCTAACTAATCAGTACGTAATGTTAGATCTAGGATTGATGCGGTTTTTTTCGATTGTTACTGTTCCTTAAATAAGCTTCAATTATTTTTAATTTGCTGAATGATCTTTCGGCTGTTGCAGAAGTGAGAGGTGTTGTATGAAATAATGAAATTCCGGTAAACACTTCCGTAAAGTAACATTCTAGCTTTGTATATTTAGGAACAATTTTCTTACATAACTGGTGAAAGGTTCGTGTCGGAATCAATTTAGATAAAACAAAGTGGTAAGTATTCATAAATTTAAGTGAAAAATTAGGGCCTAGTGCATCAACATATTTACTTTGGAATCGATCACATTTTTGGAATGAAGTTGCTTCATCTACTCTGCGTGAGAAACGATGGTGTTAAGAAATTAATTATTTGACGCACTGCACTCATGCCAGTAAAACGTGTGTTTAACAGAGGTATTATTGTGTCTAGTACATTTTTGGAAATAGTAACCTTAAATATTTCTTCCCTGTTTCGAAATGGGTGGTCAGAAGCTAGTTCGTCAAAATGTATTTTAACTTTCTTTTGCCGTTTATCGTGGAAATTAGGATCTATGTCATTTTTTTTGCAGTTCCACTGGCTTTGCAGTTGAATGATTTGAAATCATTTATATAAAATATCGATTTTGTTTTAACATCTGCCAAAGCTCTACCTGCCTCGTCCAAATCGATATCGCGTTTCTGTAAAATTTCGGATGCATAACTGATGTCATTAATTTTTGTGCATGAATCCACAATGGAACACGAACTCGAAATTTAGCATTTTTAAAAATACTTTCAGTTTCGCTATGCACATATTTACTGGGACACTTCTGTACTATTTCTGATAATACCAAATTCCTTAAAAAGTGTTGTTTTATTGCAAATATCGTATTAACTCTATTAGGACACCTAAAGGGGTTTAATTTTTTTGGAGTGGTTTCTGGTTCGCCGGTGAATTTCGACAGTAGATCCTAACGTTTAATGCTATCTCCAAAAAAAATTATGTGGGTCTTGCATTGTTGAGAAAAAATCTGTACTTCCACACAACTGATAACGGCATCATTTATCACTAAATTCAAATTATGATGGCGCAGTGTACATATTCCTCATTTGGCTGAATACTCTTAATCTGTTTATGTACACCATTATAAACATCACTCTCCACGCTGGACCCATCGTAACTGTAAGCAACAAAATTTTGTAATTCAGTATTTTTGTACATAAAAAATAATTTTGTCCCCTGTTTGACTAAATCTGCTGCGCCATGTCTAATGAAAGCATAAAAGCCTAGAAATAATTCTTTTATTTATATATCGATTGGTTGTCCATTTTCCTATCTGGTTTTTACCGCATATCTCAGAACAATGCTTAGCTGATCTGTCATCGATATATCGTGTGTAGTGTCCACTATGATGGTGAAAAATGGTGATGCTCTAATTTGTTCTAGCAGCTTATTTTCAAGTTTGTTCCCTAAGCAGTCAATCATTTCATTTTCAACTGCTGGACTCTTATACCTTGTAGATTCTAAAAACAAAAAAGTGTAATTATAAAAATGTTGTCAAATGTAACCAATAGAAAAATAAACAAAAAATAAAATGCTAAAAATTTCGGAGAAGTGAAAGTGATTACCTTTGGGCATACCCAAAACTTGTCGCAAAATGTGATCATACTGGGCGACAAGGCTCTACAACGGACAGAAAATTGCTGTGGTGCCTCCTCCTGAGCTAAACTCTCTCGATGTCCTTTGAAAGGCAATAAACTTTTTGCTAGAGTAAGTATGATATCGAATGACCTTGTAAGAAGTTTTTGCCAAAATGATGTTTCTTTACGAATTTTATTTACCACTTCCTTGTCGACAGTATCATTCATATTCCAAACTTTGTACTCAGCACATGCTTCCGTATGGCGACTTGAGAAACTGTGTTCATTAATTCTTTCTGATAACTGCTTCCAGTCCCGGTTACCCGTACACCATGCATTATTCGCTTCCAAAGCAAACAACCAACAAGGTCGACGACATGCAGCATTTAGAATTATGGAATAAAACAGTCAAAAACGATTAACTGATCCATGTTGGAAACTGAAACACTTGTTGGTCTGGTGGTGATCTTTAGGAAATGGTCCTGAAGGCTGTAAACATCCCATATGAATAATTAGACATTTTTTCTTTATCACTCAGTGTCTTGTTCGTGAAGTTTCGCACATAATGGAAAGTTTTATTTACCATTTCGAAGAGTGTAAGGTAGACAGTTCTTTCCCTGTTTCGTATACCATGCAGATGTCGTCGACATTATCGGTGGCGTCGTCGCAGTTTTTCGCTGCAATTATTGTCGGATCATCTTCAAAAAGGGTTCAAATGGCTCTGAGCACTATTGGACTTAACATCTGAGGTCATCAGTCCCCTAGAACTTAGAACTACTTAAACCTAACTAGCCTAAGGACATCACACACATCCATGTCCGAGGCAGGATTCGAACCTGCGACCGTAGCGGTCGCGCGGTTCCAGACTGAAGCGCTTAGAAACGCTCGGCCACAACGGCCGTTGGATCGTCTTCAATAGGCTTCTCAACAGATGGCACACAGACTGATCCATAATCAACACAAATGTGTAGCGAGGAAGTACTTGTAGAATCCTGAGTAAAATAATTGTCAATTTTGGTCCATTTTTGTTTACTCTCTTCTTTTTACTGAAGTTGTTTTCGCTTGAACTCACCAGTAGATTTCTCTTTTTTTTTTTTTTAAATCCATGATTTTAGTTCACTTCATCAAAAACTTTGCAAACGAAACAAACAATGCTGATGCTTGGCTACCCGTATGTGCTCGAGTCGAATACTTATTGCACTGCAATGCTCTGGCTTTACACATTGTTAAAAATAAACCTGATACAAGCATTGCGCTATGTACACTTCGGCGTTTGCTGTTACCTCATTTGCCTTTTGTTTACGTAGAAGCCTTCTCGAGTTCACTCAAGTAAGATGATGATGATGATGATGATGATGACGAGGGCCTCCCGTCGAGTAGACCCCTCGCCTGGTGCAAGTCTTTCAATTTGACGCCACTTCGGCGACTTGCGGAACCATTCATAGAAACATTATCGATATGGGCTTTCGGAGCCGAAGGCCTACTCTTGTACCCTTGATGACTGCACGACACAAAGCTTTATGCCTCGCCTGGGCCCGCCAATAGCGATACTGGACTCCTGATGACTGGAAACGTAATGTCTGGTTGGACGGTTCTCGTTTCAAATTGTATCCAGCGGATGGATGTGTACGGGTATGGAGATAATCTAATGAATCCATGGAAAATTTGTATGACTTCCTAAGGGACCAAACTGCTGAGCTCAATGGTCCCTAGACTTACATACTACTTAAACGAACTTCAACTGGCCGGCCGGTGTGGACGAGCGGTTCTAGGCGCTACAGTCTGGAACCGCTCGACCGCTACGGTCGCAGGTTCGAATCCTGCCTCGGGCACGGATGTGTGTGATGTCCTTAGGTTAGTTAGGTTTAATTAGTTCTACGTTCTAGGGGACTGATGACCTCAGATGTTAAGTCCCATAGTGCTCAGAGCCATTTTTTGAACTTAAACTAACTTATGCTAAGAACAACTCACACGCCCATGCCCAAGGGAGGACTCGAACCTCCGGCGGGAGGGGCCGAGCAATGCGTGACATGGCGCCTCGAAGCGCGGGGCGACTCCGCGCGACATGAATCCATGGACCCTGCATATCAACACAGGAAAAAATGGCTGTAAGCACTATGGGACTTAACAGCTGACGTCATTAGTCCCACAAACTGAGAACTACGTAAACCTAACTAACCTAAGAACATCACACTCATCCATGCCCGAGGCATGATTCGAACCTGCGACCTTAGCAGTCCTGTGGTTCCGGACTGAAGCGCCTAGAAATGCTCACCCACGGCGGTCGGCTCAGCAGAGGACTGTTCAGGCTGGTGGAGGCTCTGTAATAGTGTGGGGCGTGTGCAGCTGGAGTGATATGGGACTGCTGGTAAGTCTAGATACGACTCTGACAGCTGATACGTACGTAAACATCGTGTCTGATCACCTGCATCCATTCATGTCCATTGTGCATTCCTACGCATTCCTACTGACTTGGGAAATTCCAGCAAGGCAATGCCACACCCCACACGTACAGACGTCCAGAATTACTACAGAATGGCTCCAGAAACACTCTTCTGAGTTTAAACACATTCGCTAGCCACCAAACTCCCCATACATTAACATTATTGAGCATACCTGGGATGCCTTGCAACGTACTGTTCAGAGGAGATCTTCACCCCCACGTACTTTTGCGGATTTATGGACATGCCTGCAGGATTTATGCTGTCAGTTCCCTCCAGCACTACTTCATACATTAGTCGAGCCCATGCCACGTCGTGTTGCGGCACTTCAGCTCGTGGGGTCTCTACACGATATTAGGCAGTTGTACCAATTTCTTTGGCTCTTCGGTGTATTACTGACACTTCTGCGCGAACTGGCCGGACGTCTCAGCCAGCTCATAGTTATATGGACACATGCAGATAATTTTTAGAAACGACGACTGGCAGAGAAACAACAAAACAGCAAATGTTAATTGATTTTAAGACAGCGAAGTAAAATACGGTAAAACTTCGGAAATACTTTAACAGCCAGTTGGAAAGCATATGTTAGTTCAGAAGAAGAGTGGTAAAGAAAGTCATACGGTAATTTTTTAACACCCTCGATATCTGAATCCGATGGATACAGCTATACAGGTTACCAATGGGGCTGTTATTTAATACATTGATGACGAGCCAATCACTGGCACTATCCAAAAAGCAATCCAAGACCAAGATCCACATTTTCTCTTCTTCTCTTATAAAATTCAGAGTGCAGTTGGTGACAACACTTTATCGGGCCCTACGGTTATGCATTATTCGCTTCGGGGAATTCCCTACGTAAACAACTGAGCTGCTATGCATACTGCAGTATTCTTGCTTATCCGCTACGACGTGCCCCTCGCCAACGCGGAGCATTAGGGGACCGCGTGGAGCAAGTCTTGGTAGGCGCGGGGAGAGAAGGTCGGTGCTTTGCAGGGGCTGCAGTTCCGCGCGCAATACCTATCGTTTTCGACGTTGGAAATGACGTGGGGCAACAACAATGTTCCGCAACAATACATTATGGGCAGCCGCGGATCTACGATATTTCCGAAACGGGGCAAAAACCAGATAGTGGCGCATCCCCTCTCCGCCCCCACTCAAGGGTTTGAGGTAGGACGTCAAAAATTTGAAAAATAATCGATTTTGCAAAACTATGTTCATTTTGTTGATCACATCTTTCTGAAACTTTGATACATAAAACATGTATGTTCGAGGAAATATAAGACATGTTAAGACATGTTACTTGGTCTTAAGTGTGCCAGAGTGCCGTGCCACGCCTCTTCACAGGCATTCTTCTACCGCACGTCGCTGTATTTCGCTCTGTGGAATTCAAACATATATATTTTGTAATGCAAGACATCAGACCCATATCCAGGACAGAGGAAATTAAAATGTCCTGTGGAGCTCTCCTGCTCCCAGTCGGCTCATTTGACGTCCTATTCCCTCTTAAAAAACTCGTAATTAATACTGGGTGGGACTATTTGTGACTGGTAGAATAAGAACTCTTCAGAAAATTTGCAGTCTTTATTGCCTATTAGCTAGTAACTTTCCCTTTATTAAGACATGAAATTAAATGTAAGTAGCATAAAACCAATAAAGACATGAGACAAACAAGAAAGTACACACTTCTTGAATCCTTAGACCCCACTTTTTTTCTCTCTCTCTAATGTTGCTACAGTTTTATACGGAGTGCTGTCCTTTCTGTGAAAGAATCTACTACCTCATCAAAGTTCGTCAAACGCTTTGCTACATGAAAAATCAAAATTTCGTTGTCTTAATACTGAAGAAGCTTTCAACACGAATAGTACCAAAGACTGGTGTGGTTTATCGTTTTTATTACGTCTGTTTTGCCACAGTTCGATAGATAAAACGAAATAGGCCTTTCTAACAATTTTAAGACACGCTAAATACGCGAAACTCTTTTGGCACAAATAACCATTTTTATCTACCTCATTTACTTAAATGATACTACAGAATGTACCAATATCAAGTGCCTATTACACCTACTGCAAGCAAAATGTTGTGTGTTAGGAAATAGTTTCACATTTCATTCATATGCCCCAGTTTATCAATCATGAGATCGGAAAGTAGTAGAACGAAATTTTTATATAAATTTGGAATTTTCATATTCTTCCCTATTATTTATGTGATGTCACCGTTCTTCTCCTTTCTCCTTCTAACAAACAGTCTTGTCTCCACTAATTCTGTAACTACTCCTATCACTTAAAACTCTCCACTAATTCTGTAACTATTCCTATCACTCAAAACTTACTCTCCGGTTAGCATCACTGAACCTGCCAGAATCATCAGTTTAGTTGTCCCGCGTTTATTCTCCGGTTAGGCGTTATAACATGTACGTACAACGAGTTTACTCGCTATTCCGAGAACAGAACTTCAGCGGCTGCTTACCGGGACTATACAACTTGCCCTTAGTAGTGTAGCATTCTGGCAAAAAAATTATGTTGAAGTTTCATTTTTTTGGATACACCGAGAAGATAACATGCAATCTTCCTTACCTGTTAGTCTTGTCAGTCTTTATTTGCACTCTGGTAGTCTGAATCTACGGATTTCGCTAATAATTATAACAACGCTGATCATTCGCACACCCAGTCAACCACATAAATAAACAGCGATTGTCATTCAGCCGCTCGGGTTTATTCGGCTCGGCTCGTATAGCCCCATCCCCTTCTGTCTGCGGGAAAGTTTTTTATTTCCCTGGCAGAGACATCACGTACACTATGCTCCCTTTCAAAAATCAATTTTTGACTCGTTCAGAAATCAGCTATGAATGTGTTAAAAAATGTTCAAAAACCAACAGGGACGTGTTTCAAAATAATATGAACAATTGGTGGACCAATGTGCGCTGGATGCTAGGCGCCTTTATGAAACGAGTTTTTTTCTTCAAGAATATGATTTTGACGCCCCTTGAAACTGCCGCCTGGGGCAGGAACCCCGATTTGCCCCCCTCCCTCCCCCCCCAACCTCCCTGTAGATCCGGGCCTAATTGCAGAGACTTCATATCAAAAATATGGTCGCACAGTGTACTGTCACACTGCTAGTAATTCAGCGCGACTCCCTGTTAGTTCGCAAAGATTAGCTGCCACGGCAACTCCGACTTAAACCCACAACACCCGAAAGGCGAGAGTTGGGAGAGTGCTTAGAAAATGTAGTCCATCAACAAAGGAGGTGGCTTACAAAACACTCGTTCGACCCATACTTGAGTATTGCTCATCAGTGTGGGATCCGTACCAGATCGGTCTGACGGAGGAGATAGAGAAGATCCAAAGAAGAGCGGCGCGTTTCGTCACAGGGTTATTTGGTAACCGTGATAGCGTTACGGAGACGTTTAATAAACTCAAGTGGCAGGCTCTGCAAGAGAGGCGCTCTGCATCGCGGTGTAGCTTGCTCGCCAGGTTTCGAGAGGGTGCGTTTCTGGATGAGGTATCGAATATATTGCTTCCCCCTACTTATACCTCCCGAGGAGATCACGAATGTAAAATTAGAGAGATTAGAGCGCGCACGGAGGCTTTCAGACAGTCGTTCTTCCCGCGAACCATACGCGACTGGAACAGGAAAGGGAGGTAATGACAGTGGCACGTAAAGTGCCCTCCGCCACACACCGTTGGGTGGCTTGCGGAGTATCAATGTAGATGTAGATGTAGATGAAAGGCGGTGGGGTCCACGTTTTAGCGGACAAGAAATACACCATGTTATGTTTATATTCTGGAGCTGGGAGAGGTTTTTGTGATTTCAGTTCGTACTGTTCGAGGTTTGTTCATCAGGGACTAAAAATTTAAAAGTCGAAAACTATTGATTAAATTAATATATTATTTAACATTTTCGAACGTCGTTCGTGGAGGTCGAGGGGCCCCTTGAGCCTGAATCTGCTTATTACAGAATCTGCTGAAATCAATTATTGATGAACCTGATTTCTTTCCAAGCATTCAAAGCAATCTTGGTGAAACTGACGTAATCTTCTCGCAAAGATGCAATAAAAAAAATCATCCATCGAAAACAGACGTAAATAAAAAAGAAAAGGAACAAACACAAAACGGAGTGCTAGGGCTGTTTCACTTGTTTATTTGACAACGAGTGTGTAAGCAATCAACTACGCTTCTTTACGGGCAGAGGGAGTAGCAAATCAGACACCGAGCCATTCCGGAAAGCAACTGGCCATGCAGCAGTTCCAGCTGTTGCCAACAGGTGTCACTAGGTGCGTGTCCTCGACTGGTCGAATTCTTCGACATAAATTACGTGGAACGGAATATATAATACAGCAGAAAATAAATAGCATTACGCATTAGGTATGCATCTCAGCTTTTCTTCCATATTGTATCAACTAACTATCCAAAACCAGAATTACGAACTGGAAGAACTATTCTATACTGTACAGTACCACTCACGAATACCTGGAAAGCTAAAACTGATGAGAATGCTTCAAAAAGTACCGAAAGAATAGACACAGAGCGCCACTTGAAATACGTCAACAATATTCGAAGATTTTTGCCTACGAAAGAAACATCTCGCCTAAAATACGAACTAGCCTTATCTCTCTTCAGTATGACTGAATTTTGGAGTATTTATTCTGTATGTTATACGGCGTTTTACGCGTGGTTTTATTTCTTACTCTGATACCTTCTTTTATTTTATGGTACGGAGCAACAGTTGATTACTAAATACCTAAATAATTGTCGCCCTAGCTTTACCCGATATTGTTTACCCTCTTGACGCAGTAGCTTTCGTCCCGGAGTTGAAATGCAGGCCTCATTAATTTTTAGATCTCACTTTTCCTTTCCATCGTTTTATACGTTCTGTAACACAATTTTCAAGATGATTTTTACTTTTTAAGAGCATGTCCTTTCGTGCAGAGATCAGTGATCATCACCTGAGATTGTTAGTTTTCATTCTATTTGTAGAAAAATATTGTTTTCAGCTGCACTAATCTGATTTTTGAGTCTTCCTGGCAATAGCAATCTTGTACTCGTATAGTTTAGTCTCGAAAATACATGAATTTCTGCACTGTCTGCGATTCTGGTTGCTAGCATAATGGTCATATAGTTCCCTGATCAACCACTTTTTCTTCTGAAACTGACACTTGGAACGACATTCAGCTCTGGCCAATCTTTGTGTGTATTTGTGTGAAATGAGCCGTTGCGCGGTGGTTCACCCGACGTGTTAAACTGCCTTGAGACCCTCACTAATAAACGTCTACAACACAGCCTTTGATGTTCAATAGATTCTCAGTTACGTTGGTTACTTCTATGTCGTCTTTACCTTCACTTAGAAGAGGAGCGACATTTACGAAAGAAAACTCAGCTATCATGTATCCTTGGATTTAACGAATTTTCAGTCTCATTACAGTTGCAGTATTAGTATTCCAGCTGAACAGATGTCCTTGTCCGTCTTGAGTACTCTTTTTTTTTCTTTCTTTTGTATTTTTCTCGGTGTCATAAAATTTTGTAGCCGCGCTGAGCGGCCGAGCGGTTTGAGGCGCCATGCCACGGACTGCGCGGTCCCTCCCGCCGGAGGTTCGAGTCTTCCCTCGGGCATGGGCATGTATGCTGTTCTTAGCGTAAGTTAGTTTAAGCAGTGTTTAAGACTAGGGACCGATAACCTGAGCAGTATGGTACCTTAGAAATTCACACACATGTGAACATTTGAGCATAAAATTTTGTAAATCAGTCCTACGTTTTCATAATCATTGCTAATTTCCTCAAAGTTCGAACTTCCTTATTCTACTTTGCAGCGCCAGTTACTGTACCTAAAGAACTCCGCAGGCGCATCACAGGTCTAGATGCACCATGAGGAAAGGAAGTTATGAAGCACTTGGTACTTGGAGTAACGCCGATGAATTGCGTGTTGAGCATTCTGTCTTTGTTAACTTAAGTTTTATTTCTTGAAACGCCAAGAGCGCTGTAATCAGATTTCTAACTTTGTCGAGAAAGTATTGTGACATGTTGCTTTCGATTTGTTCCTTCAGTCTCAGTTTCCTTTCTGCTCTAGAAACTACTATAAGCTAAGAGGATTTTGCAGGAATATTATTTTCTGATGTTGATTCTTGTTTGGCGGATCACAAATGTATAAAACTAAACGTTCAGTGTGTAACAGTCTTTAGCCAACTCAAGAGATACATTTTGTTCAGCCATCTGTTCACTGTTATTTATTTCTCTCTCTCCCCTAGTTGGAATTTATTAAAGACTGACTGACCTTGGAAAGAATTCTTCTGAGATATTCTTAGTTTTCCTCTACATAAACGATGTAATTTCTGTCGTCTGTTATAGTTTCTATCATCCTTAGGCATATGAATTACAGCTGTATCTGAATGCATAATCAGGAAATCTAAAACTACTTACATACTCTCATAACAAAAATCTCCGTCTTATAACTGGTCCAGCAAAACAGGGCTTCAACTGAATCCAAGAAATCGCAAGCAATCCTCGATGTTGAGTGGTTGCAAATCATTTTGCTCAAATGCCAATACTGACACTGTGGGCGGCGCCATGGACCGCATACATACCAATCTTATTATTAACTGGTGAAGTTAAAAACTTTCTATAGCCACGGTCGTATGCATTCTTTTTTTTAGTTACCAGTTCCGGCAGACGTAACCATCATTTCCTGGTCATCAAAAATTTTTTGATATGAAACGTACTCGTCTTCATAGTGAGTTAGAACCTTATGTCATGTCGTAATGGTGGATAAAATGTCGCTCACTATACGAGATTTTGTCAGAAATAAAACATTTACAATTAAAAAGCATCTTCGGCACTTGGCCATGCCCATATATGTACCACTGATAGATGATTCTTAACTCTTAAAACTCAAAATACACAGTAAAATGTAAACAGATGTGCAAATGTGCATTTTAGCGTATGTTGTCATTTTTAGGACTTAACAATCACCTGTGAGCACTACATATACTGACACGGTCATGTGCACACGTTCCTTTTTAATTGTAAATCTTCCACTGACAAACTTATGCACAGTGTGCTACATCTTGTCTACACTCTGATAACATGACACGACTTCTTTGGGGCCCGCAGTGTAAAATATGTCTGCTAGTGACATGGTTATTAAGAATAGCAGCCAGCTACACTGCTCTTGATATGGTTTGTATTTTATAAATAATTCACAATGAGCCCATTTCGGCATAACGCCGTCATCAAGTGTGCTATAAATACATAAGTAAGTGATGGTCTTAACACAATCGTCTGTAACTATGATCAGAAAAGTTATAATACATTCGTTTGGTGGCTTTAGCTTACATGAAATGTTATTGCTACCATGTCCTGTCTTTTTGTAGAAATATTATTTTCTCCTTAGACATATGCTGGAGACATATATCTGACTTTAGTCGGTTTTTATGTACGCTGTTTTTCTGTTGACAGCTTGGATGACAGTGGATCAACGACGTTTTATGTTTACATAGTTACCATGACAAGTAAGTGATGTTTGGACATTCCCTTGTTTTTTTATTGTTTTTATAGGTTGATAATTTCTAAGAAAGTTTGCCTCGCCGTGGGCTCCAAACGTTAGATATTGAACGTGCGATTCTAAATCGATCACGCGACTGTGGTGGAGGACGTTATGAGCGGGTTTATAGTGGTCACTACAGCTACGACAAAAGAGGAGCGTATCTAAAATAGTTGTAATTACAAAGAAAACGACTTAATTCACTCGACGTCGACGTTGTCGTCATGAGAAAGCCCTTTTAATGTGTATTCTTCGAGAAACATTCCCTTTCTGCCATAACCTGAGTAGCCTCTGCCAGTGTCACGAAAAATATGAGTAGAGGGTCACAATTTCGATAAAAATTCAAACAATTTTCTACATTGCAAAAGTATGGAATTAGATTCTTCCACTTGAGACAATCGGACGAAGAAACGTCCACAATACCAGACATCCCACTCACTACCGTCATAAATCGTTTGGGTTTTCCTAGCATCCGACAAACCATTTATCATAACGCGTGCCATCACAGTCGCGTGATCGATTTAGAATCTTAACGTTGGTGTAGGCGGGGATGAGTTTCTTCTTTAGACAAACGTTATTGAATCTTACACTTGAGATGAGGTTTAAGATTTTTACTCTTATCCTTACATATTTCAGGAAGGTCCTCAAATCTGTTTATGACATTAAAGTCAATAAGTTTTGTACTTTGGGGTCTGCCCTGCAAAATATATCCTCTAATGACATGATTGTTATGCATATCGCGCAGCTACACTGCTACAGATACGTAGATGACACTTTAACGCTTATAGATGGTAAACTTACTGGCATAGACGAAATACATAAAGCACTGAAACAATTACCTCCGAAGTGAAATTTAGCATAGAACAGGAAATTAACAAATCAATTAACTTCCTCAACTTAACCATTAAGAACACAAACAACTAATAGTTCTGCGAAGTTTACAGAAAGCCTACCACAGCAGAATGTATTATCAGAGCCCACTCATAGTATCCCAAAGCCCACAAACTCGCATTCTTCCACAAAATAATTAACAGATTAATAAATTTGCCACTAGAAGATGAAGCAAATCACAACGAAATAAAAATCTTAGAACACATGGCCCAGCAAGACGATTATGCCCACAAAATTGAAACAATTATACTACGGTAAAACAGAATCAAATAGGCCCAATATACGTAATAAATAATAATAAACACACACACACAATGAAAAAGAAGAAAACAACTTATCCAACCACAACTTATCTAGGAAATATCTCAAACAAAATTCACAAATTATTCAACAAAACCAATGGTGCCCTTGCATATCGTAACGCACACAACCTCAAACACAAAATCCACAAAGACAGTTCGAAAATTTCCATACACAACAACCCAGCCGTTCCCAGAATTTCATGTAAAACATGCCACAAATTCTACAAAGTCAAAATCGGTAGAAAATTCAACATTAGATATAATGAAAAGTGAAAACAACCCATCCACATTTCCTCAACATCTACAAACAGAAAAACATGACGTAAACCCATAAACGAAGCACTAGAAATCCTTGAGGAAATATACATTCACAAGCATACAGCAACCCCACATATTTACTGAATGAACAAACCGACCTAAAGCACAAAAAGTACATGGAAATCTTTCTTCAAATTATAAAGCAAGAAAATGGGTAAATTAATGAATCAGATACACTAAATAACGCATATCCATAGTAACATAACAACATGAAGACAACAGAACAAATATGTAACACCAACAAAACATCACTAATCATAGACAATAAAAAAATTATGATAAAAAAACACAACATAAAAATCTCAAATAGAACTAAAAAATTCTAAACAAAACGTAATTAGAATCAAACCTACAAAAATAATAAAGAATCAAGCGAATTTCCACAAATCACTCATTTATAATGACAACTACGTAAACATGTAATATCGTTGATCCACTGTCATCCAAGTTATCAAGAGAAAAGTAGCATACATAAAAACCAACTTAAGTCAGATATATGTCTCCAGTGTATATCTAAGGGAAACTATCAATTCTACAAAAAGACAGGAGATGGTAGCAACGATGTTACGTGTAAATAAAAACACCAAACGAATGTATTGTAACTTTTCTGATTATAGTTAGATACCATAATACTGAGACCATCACTTATTTATTTAGAGAGCAGTGTACCTGGTTGATATTCATAATAAATATGACATGAGTTTTCAACTCACAATGAACATATTTTGTAACAAATATTTTTAAAATACCCGACCGAGGTGGCCGAGCGGTTTTAGGCGCTACAGTCTGGAACCGCGCTGCCGCAACGGTCGCAGGTTCGAATTCTGCCTCGGGCATGGATGTGTGTGATGTCCTTAGGTTAGTTAGGTTTAAGTAGTTCTCAGTTCTAGCGGACTGATGACCTCAGAAGTTAAGTCCCATAGTGCTCAGAACCATTTTTTTTAAAATAAGAAACAATTTTTGCGATCTTGGCTACAGAAAGTTTCTTACCAAGTAAACTAGATTGCCCCTTCTAATGTCTCAACAAGAGAAAATTCAACTAAATTGGTAGTCTACCTAAATTGGTGCTTTGTGACAACCCAATAAACTAGCTATAGTAAGGTCGCGGTAAGTTGGCCAACGAGTAGCCAAATTCTGATCTTAAAAGTCCGCACCATTCAGAACACTTTTTGTTAATTTTTGTGTGTTTCAGATTGCTACAAACTTCAGTGACCTCAAAGCTGTGGTATTGTAATTGTCTGAAGTACTGACTCGTTATCTGTGTAGGCGGGTGATTAGCTGACTAGCAACAACAATTGTGTTATATTTAAGTGCATGATGTAACATGAAATACTATCAGGAAAGTTTACTTTATATTTTGAACGCAATTTTTTTGCTGTTTATTGCTTCGTAGAACAATTGCTTTAATTTATTTTTGTATTTCTAGCTAGAAATACGTACCGCATCTGAAGATGACCGTCTCTGTAATGTGTACTGATGAACCTACGTTTCTTCCTTTCAAAATTTACACAATAGCAGCTGACCGGTAGGAGACGCACAAACTCACGGCTTGTCAGCATTGGAAGACAAACACAACATTCCTAAAACATTCTTCCCTCTCTTCTAATCTTGCCCCGCAGTGGCCGCGCTACTTAAATTTCTACCACAGAGTAAAATGGCCAACTTTAATTAGGGCACGAACGAATTCACCAAAGTCAGTTAAAATTAAGCAGTTCATTAAATATTACTCTCTGCAGGAATTTTTGTTCGTTTCTGAACAGGGGAACGGCACTGTTAAGGCGATTTTGCCTTTTGGACTCGGTTGAAAGTTGCATACAATGACAAAATAAGGCTGAGAACCGCGGGCCGCATGAATACTCGATGCGGTACGAATGCGGTCCGTGTGCCTCAGTCTCACTGCCACTCCCATAGTCCATGAAAGGCTCAATAGTTCGTACTTCGTGAAAATATTAAGTGTCTAACACAAACAGACAGCACTCACCTGGCAAATCTCTAGCTCCGTGTAGGAACCTGTTCTAATCTTCTAGAGACCAATTTTCTTTAAGTTTGTATCTTGTTTGAATTCAAGGAAAAAATTGTTTGTATTTAGTAGCTCATAACTTTTTTCATAACTTTTTTTTAAATTCGCATTCTAAAATAACCTTGAAATACGATCTAATCTCTTTTGGGTTCTTTCTTCTAGGCGTTATTTTACAAAGCTAGTCACGTAAATCTAATTAAGTACAATGGTGTAAGACTCAGTCGGCATATCTTTGAAAATCTATAAACTCTCTATTGAAATAACTAGAGTTTATTCGCGTAATTACGCTATTATAAAAAGTCGTTATTTCCTTTAATATGAGACAATGCACCAATACTCTCTCTTTTTTATATTAAGTTATTAAGCAAATCCGGATTGTTAATATTCTATACAACTTTAATCTATTAATTATTAGGCAACTAATAACCTTTAAGTAGCTCATTTTTCCTTTTACAAATTATGAACGAATACCAGTAAGCGCTACTGTAAATCCACATTCAATTCTCGTTTCCTTTCAAAGCAGTATCAGTATTTCTGCGATCACTTAGTTCTGTATCAATTAGCTAAGAGAATCTAACACTGATAACCAAACACAAGTACCTGTCCTCCTTGAATTACTGCTTCAGATATTTCGGTTAGCATTATGAACGTTTTCTGTAACGAAATTTTAAGTGCCTATTCACAATAAATCTGCAATTCTTTTTAGTATAGAAAGAAACAGATATCAGGAATCTAACTTGGTTCCATTTCCCTCTTCTTTTCTTTGTAGCTCTTTATTGATTTTTTTCCCTTTAGGGCAGCTCACATAAGCAAGAGCTTTATGAGAGTGTCAAACTCATATTATCCCCAAAGACTCGTTGGCCGCGCCTGTTCAAAAATGAAAATCTGGCGCCACCACCATTGTTTCTAGGAAATTAACTACAACAGCAATAAATTATTTTCCTGTCCAGGTGTTCGCTTGTAGCCTCTTTAAAATCCCACTGTAACTGCTGAAGAAAGGACATTCCTCACAAGATTGAATAAAGGTACGGACAACGCTGTTCTCTTTCTGTTTCTCCCAAAACTTGCTGTGCATCTGGTAGTTCACTGCCCAATAAAAGATGCTTTCATAGAAGCCTCTTATTTAGGTAAACATGCAATTCAATATGAAAATGTATTCTATGTTAGCTAAGTACTAGCAATCACTGGTACTGACGCACGTTTTGTTTATCGGAGGGGATTAAATGTTCTGATTTGATTTGTGTTTTTAATTCTGGTTTTACATTAGCGATGAGACAGTTTGGGGAAAATGGTCGTGAAACATCAGCCTTCCTGTTGCTCTTAAATTTTTGCAGATGCAGTTGTGCTCAGAAGTTGGTACAGTGAAAGTGCATCAAAAAATCATATCCTGATGAGGCACTGGGACTATGTGCTCCTTCGAGGCACTGTTTGTATTATGATTTTGTCAAGAGTACACATCAACATTACTTTCTTACTTAATGTACTCGTTCACAACTCATTTACTCTTCTTTTAAGATTGACCTTACAAATTCCACTCTTAGTCTGACCCACAGTCAATCATAATATTTACTACTATATGAACTCAAGATGTTGTTTAACGTTCTTACTAAAAATCTGGAAAATCCTTGTCTAAATTGCTACAAATTTTCAATCGATACTGTATTAAACATTCCTCACTCAGGCACAAACTACATATGTTACATGTATAATACACATTGAAGAGCCAAAGAAACTGGTACACCTGCCAAATATAGTGTAGGGACCCCGCGAGCACGCAGAAATGCCACAACACGACGTGGCATGGACGTGACTAATGTCTGAAGTAGTGCTGGAAGGAACTGACACAATGAATACTGCAGGGCTGTCCATAAATCCGTAAGAGTGCATGGGGTGAAGTTCTCCTCTAAACAGCACGTTGCACGGCATTCCAGGTATGCTCAATGTTCATGTCTGGGGAGTTTGGTGGCTAGCTGAAGTGAAGTGTTTAAACTCAAAAGAGAGTTCCTGGAGCCACTCTGTAGTAATTCTGGACGTCTGGACGTGTGGGGTGTCGCATTGCCCTGCTGGAACTCCCCAAGTCCGTCGGAATACACGATGGACATGAGCGGATGGAGGTGATCAGACATGATGCTTACGTACGTATCACCTGTCAGAGTCGTATCTAGACGTCCAGGGGTCCAATATCACTCCAACTGCACACACCCCACACCATTACAGAGCCTCCACAAGCCAGAACAGTCCTCTGCTGACATGCAGGGTCCATGGATTCATGAGATCACCTCCATGTCGGAGATTTGATGTTTTACCAAATTCCTGATATTCACGGTACACTCTTGAAATGGTCGAACGGGAAAAGCCCCACTTCATCGCTACCTCGGAGAGACGGTGTCTCCCATCGCTCGTGCTCCGACTATAACACCACGTTCAAACTCACTTAAATCTTGATAACCTTCACTGTGGCAGCAGTAACCGATCTAACTGTGCCGGCCGCGGTGCCCGAGCGGTTCTAGACGCTTCAGTCAGGAACCATACGGCTGCTACGGTCGCAGGTTCGAAACCTGCCTCGGGCATGGATGAGTGTGATGTTCTTAGGTTAGTTAGGTTTACGTAGTTCTCAGTTTATGGGACTAATGACCTCAGCTGTTAAGTGCCATAGTGCTCACAGCCATTTTTCCTGTGTTGACATGCAGGGTCCACGGATTCATGTCGCGGGGAGTTGCCCCGCGGTTCGAGGCGTCATGTCACGGATTGCGCGGCCTTTCCCGTCAGAGGGTCGAGTCCTCCCTTGGGCATGGGTGCGTGTGTTGTTCTTAGCATAAGTTAGTTTATGTTCGTTTAAGAAGTATGTAAGTCTAAGGACCGGTGAGCTCAGCAGTTTGGTCCCTTAGGAATTCACACACATTTTCCATGGATTCATGAGGTTGTCTCCATACCCGTACACTTCTATCCGCGCGATACAATTTGAAACGAGACTCGTCCGATCATGCAATATGTATCCAGTGATCAACAGTCCATTGTCGCTGTTCACGGGCACAGGCGAGGTATCATGCTTTCATCCACAGCCAATACCTTACTAGCAGTGTATGGCTTACGAATTGTGTTGTTCAGAAAGGTTATAAGAGGTCTAACATTGTGAAGTTTATCGTGGTTTGGATGCCCTCTTGGAGGATTCAGCCTGTTGCCATTTATGTGAATAGTTTCACATATCTTTTTGAAACGTTTGCATGTCATAGGTTTCGATATGTAAGGCTGACCTAAGGCAGGTTCTGAACTCCAGTAGTGCGCTACACTTGGCAACACAACCACACCCATCAAGATATTCATTCCAATCCAGCCTGTAACCCCTCTACACATAAATTTGTCCAGTTATTTGTTGACTCACTCACAGTCTGACCAGATTGCCGTTTTTGTTTCTGTTGCTCTGCAAACAGATTTGTCTGCTGAACCAAATACTCCAGCATCTCATTGGTAAATAAAGAAAGGAATTAGTCTCTCTCTGTGCTGTGTTTTGTCAATGGGTGGTTGACAACTGGTTCTCCTATTCTATCAACGCGAAGGAAGTCGAGAACAGCAGTGTCATCGGACCATTCCTCTTCTGCCAATGGCTCTTCTGCACTTACGGTACTGTCACTAGAAATATCGACATCCGTGGAGCAAGAATTGTTTGCACTGTTATTGATATTAGGTTGTGGAACCAAACGCGGATCAACGTCTGAAACAAATTGATCTTCTGATGCTTCATCACTTTCTATTTCAGAGTCCTCAGGATCGCTAGGTAGTGAAAATAGCAATTCTAATGCTTCTTCTGGTGTGTATTTCTTAGGATAGGCGAGCTTCTCTGACATTTTTGCTACGAAAAGCAAAGAAAGAGTGTGAGGCGAACAATAAGTGATAATATGATATTCCAATTATATTTGTCACCAATATTAAAATTTACTTACCACAACGTGAAAACAGTAAAGCTGTGAGCTGATAATAGTGACACAGACATATACTTCAGAAGCGAAGCAAACTCTTCCGACAACAGTAGTGACCCCGCGATACACACAAACTGATTGTTGTAGCAGTTTCCATACACCCGGTACAGTGTACTACAACAAGGTGTCAGGCAAACACAGCGGTGGTAAGACGTATTCCCAGAAGCATTGTGGTACCTCGACGTTTGTGGTAAGTATGCTTCCCAAGGACCACAAAAGACATTGTGGTATATATATTTCCAGATCCCCTTTCAGAAACGACTTTTGGTGGTAAGCATACTTCCCAAGAACCCTGGGAACACCATTATTTGGTGGGATATATACTTCGCATAGCCCTAAAAGCTATGTTTAGCAACAAACAGAAACCAGAGCTAGTGCAGCGGACTACCAGTAAGGGCCAGGAGAGTACGGAAGTGGGAACACGTATTTCCATGAATGCAGTAAAGGAATACCATTAGTGGGAAGTATATCTCCCACAGCCTGCGAAAGGGTTAAGACAAAAGAATATAGTAAATATCTTGAAACCACATCATCACGTAATAATATAAGTAGTTTAAGACAAAAAAAAAGTTCGAGATACATACAGCAATATACTTTACAGAATGAGAATATAAAATTCAAAATGTATATGTATGTCCATAAATCAAGATACATACCAACACACTTGGAATAACACAATGTAAATATAGAGCATATACAAATAATCAGATTCAATTTTGTGTAAAATAAGCACACTTGTGTCACTGTGTGTGAAATGCTACAATTGGGATGATCAAATTTTAAGTGAATAACGATACAAAGCTGGTGACCTCAAACATTACAAAATACGTATGTTCTCAATACATAATATTCAAACAATCTAAAACCAACAAAAAATTTCACAAAAATCTTAATAAAGTTCATATTAAGAGAACAGGTTAAGCAAAAATTTGTAAGACACACCCAAGTACATTATGCAATTTCTGAAAAGAAGCACATAAAACTGTCGTTGGTTTGAGGCAAAAAAAGTTTTCGTGACATGAGACTGGCAAAGTCACTGGCTTGATATGAGAGGTGCAGGATTAGACTGTGTTCAAGGTTCATGGCAGGATGCCTAGTTCGTTATGGCACATTGGCCTCAGTTTGACAAGAAGGCGAAATGGTTTGCAATGCAAGATTGTTCTGGGCATAAATTTTCTTCTTTTTGTCTTTGTTGCACACACAATATGAAATCATAAGGTTTGGTTTTCACGATTCTGGTGACCATACTCTATCTCACAAAAGTTGAAGATAACAGCTGATCACATTAGTTATTAATTGCAGCTGTAGAATCTGGTGGAAACATTGTAGTCTTCCTTACTGAATAATGTCACGAAGTGCTTCAAAACTAAGTGGTTAGGGTTCTTTCATTTGATCAACATTGTGAATTGTGACTAGTGGCCAAGTGTCAAGTGGTCAGTGACCTTATCTCAGTCAACAAAAATGTCTCGCTGTTCGTTTTGTATTAATAAACAATATATTTATTACATGGGCAACATTTAATGGTTCGTTGACAAACTACATCTTGTCCCCAAATGATAGCATCATTTCAGAAACTTCCTGGAGATTAAACTGTGTGTAGGACCTTTGCCTGTCGTGGGTAAGTGCTGTACCGACTGAGCCGCTAAGCACTACTCAGGGCCAGTGCTCACAGCCTTACTTCCACCAGTACCTTTTCACAGGAGCACTTCTGTGAAGTTTCGTAGGTAGGAGATGAGGTATCGGCGGAAGTGAGGCTGTGAGCACTGGGCCTGAGAAGTGTTCGGGTAACTCAGTCCTCAGTCCGTAGGGCACTTGCCCGTTTAAGGCAAGGTCACGAGTTCGAGTATCGGTCCGGCACACAGTCTTATTCTTCCAGGAAGTTTTATAACAGCGCAATATCTGCTGTAGAGTAAACATTTGATACTGTAAATCATTTCCGTGCGTAAGAAGGGCGGCTCGAGCACGCTTGTTTTGTAGTAGTAAGGTCTGAGGACATTCACTCAATTGTGCTCTCGCTTATGGCGAGACAGCAGTTGTTTCCAGGGAAGGTCTTGGGACGGAAATCTCTGTTAGACAGGCTCATTCAGCGGCAGCAGGTAAGCATTTATCGCATTGTCCATGCAAAAGGTTGTCTAGGCTGGCGAGCGCCGACCACCGGCATGAACCTCAACTATTCAACCTGCTGGCCAAGTTTCTCGTGCCACGCGCATGAGTCTGACGACAGCGGCATCATACTGTACTATTTCCAACCTATCTTGTTACATCTGCCATCTGCCTCTCATGCCTTCTTCCAATGTTCGGTCGATGTGATGATGATGTATGGTTTGCGCGGCGCTCAACTGCGTGGTCATCAGCGCCCGTACAAAGTCCCAGTTTTTGCACAGTCAATTTTTTACACAGTCCAATCAAGCCACTGTCACGAATGATGATGATGAAGTGATAAGGACAACGCGAACACCCAGTTCTCGGGCAGAAAAAAATCCCCAACCTGGCCGGGAATCGAACCCGGAACCCCGTGAGCCAGAGGCGGCAAAGCTAGCCACTAGACCACGAGCTGTGGACGTGGTCGATGTGACCTCAAAAAGTTTAGAATACATATATTAGTAAAACAATCCTCATAAAATATAAATGCATTCCCCTCTTACAATTTATTTCTCATTTAATAATTACACTTAAAAACCCACTGACAGGACCCTTCACATTTACCAATAATACCACTGCATCTGCTCAGTTAAATAATCATTTATTACTGTTAATTCATACTGGATTCATATTCCTTCAGAGAATCAACTATACACATTCAGTTAATATGAGGTCTTCCATTCTTGTTAATTCTTAATTCTTTGCAATATTCATATTTATATTTAATTTACTTTACGATAGTTAATTCAGTTACACAAATTTTTCGATCACAGTTATCTCAATATTCTTTTGGATTGGGAGCTCAGATGAGGTCTACGTTAGTAATTGACATCCTCCTACAATTATTTATTGTTTACATGCCCTGGTAGTTATCCCAGAGAGGTCTACTTACAGCCTGGCAATTACTCGCGCTCTTGCCACTCTACACTTCCAATCGACCTGGGACTTTGCAGAATTTCAATTTCTACAACGTTGTCATGAACTATTTTCCACACGCCGTAAGGTCCACAAAATACATAGGGGAATTTGCCGTTTAAATATCGGCGATTCTTGATCGTAACAAAACCTTATCGCCCACAGTAACCTTCATTTGTCTTATCGTAACAGAGGGGATATCTACAATTTTTCTTCTTCGCTTAATTTTCAGATCAGGTGGCCACGATCTCAGTAAAGCCCCTGGGAACTCCTCAGTCCAAACCTTCACGTGTAAGCGATTTGCAGCATCCAAAAATGATGCTTACTTTTCACAAATAGAAACTATTTTCTGATTCCTTCATCTCTTTCGCACGATTAGGCTTCTACGGTTGTGGTGATGACTACTGGTGAGCTGAATATGACATAACTCCCCTGACGCAGCATAATTTGTCATTGTAATTCTTCTTCCTCTCTGTTTCTTTCTTTTCTGCTTTGACTACTCACATTCTCTCTTCTACTATAAGTCGAATTTCTGCTACTCTTCTTCACTTTCATGACTACGTCTAACATCTCTCTCTTCTTTCGATTAATGTGGGCCTGGATTTACTTAATCTGTACCAAATCTCCAACTTCTTCCTTCCCGCGTTGACTTTCTGGTATCAGATGCGGTTTCATTATGCATTAACACATGCTCAGCGGTGACGGTTAACATGTCAACTTGATCTACCGATTTTCGTAACATATTCATCTGTGAATTTGCGTACTCCTCCTTCCACGACATGATGGATTCCACATCTTTATCTAATCTGTCTGTAGTTCGCTTAGTATTCCGAGTTAATGTATCTATTTTCGTACTGAATTCTTGTGCCTATTCATATATTGTCTTCGTGATATGGTTGGTTACCTTGATAACCTGGCTATCAGTCGTCTTTTCCAGAGTTTTTATCTGCTCATTTTCTTTGCTGTTCTTTTCTTTAAACTGTGCATCCACTTTTTCTTCCTCCATTTTCTTGAATAAATTTCCGTTTATTTTCTTTTTTTTCAAACAGTCCATCCGTTTTTATGAATTCAACATCATTTTTCTTGTCGCTGGTCCTCTATATATGTCCACTTTTCTTGAATCACACATTTTTCTTGTTTCTCTTCCTTAATATATCTTCAGTCTTCTTGAATCGTGCGCTATTTTTCTCACCACTCTTCCTTATTTATCTTCGCATTTCTTAAATTTCTCGTGTATCTTTTTGAATCGTTCAATCAGCAAGTTCTGCAAATGGAATGCTGTATGTGGTTGAGATGTGGGCTCACAAGTTGCATCACTCTGTGCTGGACTTTCGTAGCCTGTTTTTTCTGAATTCCCCGCTGCATGTGCAATCTGTCTATAATCTTCTCTCCTACATTCAACTTCGGACACTTCATCATTAACCTGTTCCTGACTTTGCTCGTTCCCCACATTGGTTTCATTTTGTGATGCTGTTTCTAACAACTCGCATAAGTCTGCCTGCAGAATTCTCTCCCGCTGCACCTACATATCAGAACCTCTGTTTACCGTTCGTTTTCATAAACTGCTGTGTAATTAACCATTCTATACTATATTTTTAAATTATTAAAGTAAGGATTGTCGTAGAAAACCCTACGTTGACTATATAAAGTGGTGTATTCAATGTTTACCCTTGCATAGATTTATTAAAATTGTTGTGTGCTGAAAGACTATTTAAAAATTAGAATCTAGGGAATGATATGCACGAAGGTGGATTAGAAACATAAACAGTACACACTAATGCTATGTGGCTGATTCATTAACCTCTGAATGGAGAATATTCTCACACCTTCAAAACGCGCTCGCGCACGTTCATTATGTATTGAGAGTAACCAGAACATTTTGAAGGCAGTCAATACTGTTTGTAAATTGACAATAGATCAATACATGCCCCCACACAGTCGGTATACTGACGGTTTGACAGTAGTGCTGAATATGTGGGGACCATTTCACTTTTTGTCCTACTTCGCGTTATACAGCAGAGGAAATTACTGTTATTTATCAGCTTCTGCAGCACAACCGTCTGCCTCTGTCTTCTACCTTCTCGTCAGAATGTAAGCACGTTGGTGTATGAACTTCGTTGTGTGTGGATGGCCCGCACAGCTCTAGTTTGGCTTCGCGTGAGGCGGGCAGAGCGGAACACGAGAATAGCAGCTGGCCGGAGAGCAGAGTGTTCTGCACGTATCTGGACCGCCTGCCTGTGCCGTCACACATGGTGATGTGGTGAAAGGCTTTCCACCTCCCACGCGGCTCGTTGGTCTAGGGGTATGATTCTCGCTTAGGGTGCGAGAAGCCCCGGGTTCAAATCCCGGACGGTCCCTTATTTTCTCTATTGGAGACACGCCAGTGGAATAAGTAGGTTTGTGGCGAGCTTTCCTTCCCAGAAAGTTACTTTGTTTTTTCGAAGACATGGATTGCGAAAGCCAATGGTCTGATTTAGCAAAAACATAAACATATAACAGAACACAGTCAAAAGAGTTTGTGATGACATAATGGATAATGACAAACAGGAACGATTAATTTTTTGTTGGTTATCATCGACACTCATCCGCAGTGCTCTCTGGTCGAGAGAGACGCGGTATCTAGGCCGGCGGCCTTTCGTGTAGCAGCAAATCGTTACTCTCTTATCTAATATAGTATTATCCGATCTCACACGACAACAGGTAGTGTACTTTCACACACTAGGCTTCATCCTAGGAAATAGCTACGAGATTTCTGCAGCCCCCACCGATCTACTCCTCGCGATTTTGAGGATCACTGCAGACCACCTGCATATGTCCTGGAAACTCGAACTGACTACAAGTTGCGCATACTAAGAAAAATGTGGACCCACCTCAGCCGTACGAAAGCCAGGTACGCAAGCCGCAAAGCATTCCAATATGAAAGTAATATTTTACACACTGTAACTGTATCGCAATGGAGCAAACAACAGAAATCATTATTAATGAATGACCGATAAAAAGATATCAAGGGGACTGGAAAGATCTCGTAAAGCCCTCTCCAAAGGCTACCACGTGGCTTAAGTTCCCTGCAGATAGGGTACTGATGGAACTATGATATCAGTAACCTTTCCAAATGCTTACCGCTATGACCTGACCCTTGTTTGTTCATATATTTACATTTGTTGTAGTCTTGTTTTCCTGTTTTATATATGAAACACAGCCGGCCGAGGTGGCCGAGCGGTTCTAGGCGCTACAGTCTGCAACCGCGCGACCACAACGGTCGCAGGTTCGAATCCTGCCTCGGCATGGATGTGTGTGATGTCCTTAGGTTGGTTAGGTTTAAGTAGTTCTAAGTTCAAGGAGACTGATGACCTCAGCAGTTATGTCCCATAGTGCTCAGAGCCATTTGAACCATGTATGAAACATTTTACTGAAGTTTTGCCGTCAGCAAAATTAATAAAATTTGTATGTTTCGTAGAAAAACCTTGAAGTCGAAGTTGGCATTCTGAAACTAAGTGTCTTTGTTATTGTGAATAAGCTCAGGGAACATTTCAGTGTTTTGTCATAAAACAAGCAAAAATAATAGAAAACTTATCAGTAAATTGTTTTAAATGCTCCTCACAATTCGCTGATCTTTTTTATATGTTGCGTGCCACATCGTAAAGGTAATCACATAATGTCTCACTCACAATTATGAATATACTTCCCGAGACTGAGCACTATGCCTCTTTCTGATTCATTTTCGTAATCCTGGAAGGAAGTAGTCCTCTCTAAAAACGTCAAAAAATTGATTTTACTTCTTAAAATATTCTCTTGGATATCTGCTTTTTTGTGGTGTTCATCCCAAGTTCGCCAGAATCTCTGCTAGCGACTTACTAGGCGATTTATGAACAAGTATCTCCGAAAACCATTCACAGCAGGGAGAAAGGTAGTGGACATCGTGGCCAGTGGGGCAGCATGTAATTTGAACAACTACCTAACAGGTATTATAGAAATTATGAACGTACTCTGACTAGGGATGGTCCAGACTTTTACAGCGTCTGTACAAAAGTGGACGGAAAGCACACCGAGCGAGCAAAGCAGCGGCTGACAGAAGCTGCCCAAGAGAGCTGCAGGACCAGCGTGACCACCAAGAAGATGGAGGAGGACCTCTTTTTCGATCTGGAAGGATTGCTGTATGGTCCAGGTATCACTGACTAGAGGTCACTATTTAACTCGACTACAAAAAATACATACGCAAATTTTAAACGCGTTTCTCTCGAAACCATACTCTTCAAATTGTCGGTAAACGTAACTTGAGAACAGCATATACGATTTTGATCGGAATTTAATGCCGACATTCTAAGTTGAATTCTCTACCGACGTACGTAGTCGTCCTGCGATGTTTTCAAAATTCTGTTTTCAGTGCAAGTTTTGGTCTCGATTTTGTGGGCGAAGGAAACGACATTCCTTTCAACACGTCACCATTTTGGTAGAATTTAATATTTTTCAATTATCCTATGCATTTTGATAGAAAATCTATTGAAAATGACTAACAAAATTATTTTGTCACAGATTCAGTGGGAGGGCTACGGAAATTTCCGCCCATGACCAATGCCCTGGTTGCAAGAGGCGCTTCCGCCCGTTGCAGCGGTTACAGGGAGCATCCGACGTGAAGGTAAAAGATATTTTTTAAAGACAAAAGTGTAAGCAATAAAATGATAGCATCATATTTAAAAAATGGCTCTGAGCACTATGGGACTTAACATGTAAGGTCGTCAGTCCCCTAGAACTTAGAACTACTTAAACCTAACTAACCTAAGGACATCACACACATCCATGCCCGAGGCAGGATTCGAAGCTGCGACCGTAGCGGCCACGCGGTTCCAGACGGATGCGCCTGGAGCCGCTCGGCAACCACCGGCAGGCTCAGATTTAAAATTATCTTTATATTTTATAAAACAATCACGAATACCACCTATTTTTAATGCGTTCAAAGAGAGCTACTCCCTTCAGAAACAGAATGAACAAATATACGTAACTGGCATTTAACCACTAAGAGATTATGTTAATGGTTAGATATTTATTATGTAATTTGTACTCAGCAGTTATTTTGTCAGCTGCCTAAAGCAGTTTTTTGCTAATAAACATCTAATTAAGATCACCAACGTAAACCGACTGACTACACTTGGGAGAAGTCTGCCTCTTTATCCTAATAACCTACTGTTCTGCAGACTAAACCAATAAATCTGCAGCACTCGGCCCATGAATGCTTACATGCTTTTTCACAACTTCTTAAATCGAATATAGAAAATTTTCACCTTATTTGGTTATCTGTAGGTTATTGCTACTATTTTCTTCGGATATCACTACTCTATGTACAGAGACTTCGAGCCCAGGGAGTCACCGTCAGGATTTAAGTAATTAACATACCTCGTGAACAGTAAGTAACTAACATACGTCGTGAACAGTAAGTAATTAACGTACGTCGTGAACAGATACCATCCAATAACACTTTCCCGAGAGAAACACGAGCTCTACCTCGCTAATTCTTGATAAACTTCTAGCTCGCGCCCTAAAAGGTATAATCTCTGAACTTCAATACACCTAACGTTTAAATAAAAATTAGCGAACCTACAATACAATTTCTCATATGTCGAGTACTGACTACAATTCGATCCCCTCCTAACACGAAACACGCAAGGTACATAGAAAACAAGTGAAATCCCCTCCAAATGTTCAACGATGGTTCTTGAGCTGGACAACGATCGACATATACCAGCCTCTCTTTACTGAGAGATATGTAGATGGCTACGCTCCAGAAACGTAAAAACATTTCTGTATTTTGGTTAATTCACTGATTTCTGAGCTGTCGAAAGCAAATCCTTCTACAAAATTTAAGGCGAAACCGGAAAATTGCGCGGGTATAACTGCGGCGTCGCATCAGAAGTTCGTAAGTAAACGAATCCTGAGCAGAGTCGCCAAGTTGTAAGTGGTCGTTGTCTGAGGATGCTTGCAATGACAATTACACATAGAAAATGGCTCTATTTATCTGACATAATTAGGACATAATGAAGCCGTTGCCCTCCAAAACTACAAAAGAATCCGTTACCTACGAAATTGAAAAAGAATCGCAACTGACTCATTTTATTACACTAAAATGAATGATAAATGGTTTGACAAACTTTGACAGTGAAAAGTTAATTCCATGGAAGGGCTAGACAAGGGACCTGGAATACGATTCAAGTGAACTTGTATCAGGGTGAAACAGTTATATCGGAGGGAGTCGTACCGTGATTGACGAAGGGTTACTGCTTGAAGACAGGAAGCGCTACATAAGGGAATGCGTTTACTCCTACAGCCGGAGGAGAAAGCATATTGATGCTTAAACCGCAATCAAGTGTTCAGAATGAGGCTTGAAATTACAGACACCCAGTAAAACTGACTCACTTTTCCCTACAGTTGTAAGTATGCTATTTAGGTTTTTATGTTGGTAACGCCACACAGCGCTCTGTATGAAAATCACTGACTGTGCTGTGTGCAGTCTATAGCTAGTTAGCATTGTTGGAATATTCGCTATTGTAGTGTTGGGCAGTTGGATGTGAACAGCGCGTAGCGTTGGGCAGTTGGAGGTGAGCCGCCAGCAGTGGTAGATGTCGGGAGAGAGATGGCAGAGTTTTGAGAGCGGACTATCTGGACGTGTGTCCGTCAGAAAAAGGAAATTTAAAAGACTGGATGTCATGAACTGATATATATATTACGACTTTTGAACACTATTTAGGTAAAAATATTGTTTGTTCTCAATCAAAATCTTTCATTTGCTGACGATGCCTATCAGTAGTTAGTGCCTTCAGTAGTTAGAATTTTTCTTTTAGCTGGCAGTATAGGCGCTCCCTGTATTGCAGTAATTCGAGGAACGAAGATTTTTGTGAGGTAAGTGGTTATTCATGAAAGGTAAAGGTTATTGTTAGTCAGGGCTATTCTTTTGTAGGGATTATTGAAAGCCGGTCGTGGTGGCCCAGCGGTTCTAGGCGCTTCAGTCCGGAACCGCGCGACTGCTACTGTCGCAGGTTCGAATCCTGCCTCCGGCATGGATGTGTGTGATGTCCTTAGGTTAGTTAGGTTTAAGTAGTTCTAAGTTCTAGGGGACTGATGACCTCAGATGTTAAGTCCCATAGTGATCAGAGCCATTTGATTATTGAAAGTCAGATTGCGTTGCGCTAAAAAAAAAATATAAAAAAATATTGTGTCAGTTAAGAGATGATTAGAATAAGTAAAGAGAGAAATTTCTGAGTACGTTCTCTTTTGCTCATCTGTTTGAAATACGAATAACGTACGAGGTTTACCAGCACAGTAATACAAAATTTTCCAGAGGGGACGTTGCACAGTTCGTATTGCTGCTGCAGCTAGATCTCACCATAATAATCTGGAGGCGGAGGCTGAAGCGGCTGGAAAATCCGTCACTGGTTTCGTTCCAACAGCTTACATGTGCCTCTAAGTTGAAATGAGCCAGATACGAGCCCAAGACACCTGCTCACCAAGTCTGCACCTGACTGCAGGGACGCTAGGTAGACGAGAGGCTTGGCTGTAGAAAACCGCCTAGTTGTAGAAGCGCCGTCTGCTTCCTACAAGTAACACTCGTGTCTCTTCGTCTTCCTTTCTGGACGTATCGCTGACTTGACGAACAATAAATATTCTCAGCGTTGCCCAGTGAAAAGTTGTCTTTTCAGACGTTGCCCTCCTTCCCTTACTCTCATTTCAGGTGGTTAACTAGTAAAATGCTTCATAGAACTGGATGCTGAAGAACTGTGTCCTATTCTATTTCTGTCTCTGTCTAAGGCCAGTGAGGATGGTTTTCTGTAAACACAGCCATGTTTCTCTCTCCTGCTTCCAAATTATAGAGGATGTTCAAAAAAAGAGTCGAATACTTTGAGAGGTGGTAGTACTCATCGAAACAAGGAAAATAAGCCCAATAAACATGGGTTCAGAAACCCATACTTTCCGAGATTAACAGGTGTTTATAGGAAGGGTTGCGCGACTCTTGGTTGCAATGGAAGCTTACTACTCGATAAGTGAAATGGCAGATATGATGTTCTGCTATGTTTTAGCAAATGGACGTAGCGTACGAGCCCGTGCTCTCTACACTGCAAAATATCCACAGCGTACCGTCTTGTCAACTGTTCGGCAGGAATTCCCTGGGATCAGTGTCCGACGATTAGAAGCAGTAGAAAGCATGTCTCACTCTCTTGTCTTGGGAGGGGCTGGAGGGAGTGGATGGGGGGGGGGGTATTTCATGAACAATTACTGTACCCACCTCATCTACAACGTGTTCAGGCCCTAAGGCCACAGGATCGTCATTGCAGACGACAGTTCTGTCAGTGGCTGTTGCAGAAGTGTGCCGCATATCCACTGTTCACATCCAATATTTTATTTACGGATGATGCAGGGTTCACAAGAGATGATGTTGCGAATTTCCATAACCAACATGTATGGGCAGATATAAATCCCTAATGAATTGAGGAAAGAGGACAACACCGATTCTCAATCAACATATGGGCAGGTGTACCTGGCGATAGATTAGTAGAGCTATACATGCTACCACGAAGGGTAACTGGGGCGCATAATCTAGACTCTCTCACTGATATATTTCCTACCTTGCTGGAGACTGTGCCACTGCAGGAACGAATACAAATGTGCTTCATGCATGATGGCGCACCGGCACATTTTCGTTACAATGTGTGCGTGAACGTATGATACTTGGCCTGCACGTTCCCCAGATCTCAATCCCCTAGACTTCTGGTTATGGGGACAATTGAAGGTATTGGTCTATTCCACGCCAATCAATGATGTGCGAACACTATAGGGTCTCGTCTTTAATGGTTGCCAACAGGTACAACAACAACAACAACAACCAGGTGTATTCCAAAGGGTGAGTAACGCCAGAGGGCAGATGAGTGCACTGACATTAATGGACGCCACGTTGAACGCCTCTAGAAGACACGTGTTTGTGGCAGAAAGTATGCATTTCCTGAATCATGTTTATTGGACTTATCTCAGAAAGTATGGATTTCCGGATTCTTGTTTATCGGACTTTATTTTCTTGTTATTATGAATACTACCACCTCCCAAAGCATTCGATAATTTTTTTGAACACCTTGTACACGTTACACAGTCACAGCTGTTCCCATGTTGGTTAAAACATTTTGTCCCTTAGGCCTGTGCTAGGTGACATTGTCCCACACATTTCAAAGGCCACATAAACTCTACTGTTCCTCATTACGCTCTCTGGTATTATGTAGAACGGTACATGTATTTCGACTAATCCCCGACTGTCTACCGTTCTTTCCATAAAGCGCTCTTCTGGGTCTCTGCCAAAGACAGCTCATACCACAATACCACACACAGCTCGATAAAAACACACTCCGCTGTTCCGGCCCAACCTGGAAATACAATATGTGTTGTGACTTTTAGTGTCGCCCAAACCGCCTCGCAAAGCGCGGGCCAGCCTGACAACATGGATCTGGCCCGTGTAGGTGTCCGTGTCCCTTCTGGGAATTCCCCTGCGACAGTCTTCCGTGCGACATTTGTTTTGGTGCGCATCTGCTCACTCACAGCCTAGTGCAAGGTGCGTTCGTAGAGGCCTCTTCTTCAGGTGAACATGCAGTTCATTGTTTACGTTAGTAGTGCTGGTAATGGCTGGTAATGATATAAAATTTATTTTTCGGTGAGGATTAATTATTCTAATTTGATTTGTCTTTTTAATGGTGGTTTTACATTATTTGCGGGACAGTTTGCGATGAAAAGGTCACTTAACAAGCCACTCTTATAACTATTAACTCAATATAAAATTCGTTAGCGGAGTATGAGACCAATAACAGAACAGTGCTTTCTTTCCTTTTTAGTAACGAGTGTATTTTTGGTCGAAGCCATCGATCACTGCTGCGACAGTCAGGTGCTTCTCATTCGCAGTTCTTGGGGACTGCCCAGGCTACTTGGCAATCACACAGCTCCATCTACATCTACGTGATTACTCTACTATTCACAATAAAGTGCATGGCAGAAGGTTCAATGAACCACCTTCATGCTGTCTCTCTACCGTTCCACTCTCGAACGGCGCGCGGGGGGAAAACGAGCACTTAAATTTTTCTGTGCGAGCCCTGGTTTATCTTATTTCATCGGGATGATCATTTCTCCCTATGTAGGTGGGTGCCAACAGAAAGTTTTCGCAATCGGTGGAGAAGACAGGTGATTGAAATTTCATGAGAAGATCCCGTCGCAACGAAAAACGCCTTTGTTTTAATGATTGCCACTCCAATTCACGTATCATGTCTGTGGCACTATCTCCCCTATTTCGCGATAGTACAAAACGAGCTGCCATTCTTTGTACTTTTTCGATGTCATACGTCAGTCCCATATGATGAGGATCCCACAACACACAGCAGTACTCCAGGGTAGGGAGGACAAGTGTGGTGTAAGCAGTCTCTTTAGTAGACCTGTTGCACCTTGTAAGTGTTCTACCAATGACTCGCTGTCTTTGGTTTGCTTTACCCACAACAATATCTGTGAGATCATTCCAATTTCATTCTAATTCCTAAGTATTTAGTGGAATTTACAGCCTTCAGATTTGTGCGAATTATCGCGTAATCGGAATTTTGCGGATTTCTTTTATTATTCGTGTGAATAACTTTACATTTTCTTTATTCAGAATCAATTGCGCACCATACAGATATCTTATCTAAATCATTTTACAATTCGTTTTGGTCATCTGATGACTTTACAAGACGGTAAATGACACCATCACCTGGAAACAATCTAAAACGGCTACTCAGATTGTCTCCTATGTCGTTATTATAGATCAGGGACAATAGAGGGCCTATAGCACTTCTTTGGGGAACGCCGGATATTACTTCTATTTTACTCGGTGACTTCCTTTCTATTACTACGAACTGTGACCTTTCTGACAGTAGATCTCGAATCCAGTCGCACAACTGTGGCGATATCCCATAGGCAAGCAGTTTGGTTAGAAGATGCTTGTGACGCGCAGTGTCGAAAGCCTTCTGGAAATCAAAAAAATTGGAATCAATTTGACATCCCCTGGCGATAGCATTCATTATTTCATGAGTATAAAGAGCTAATTGTTTTTAATAAAAACGATATTTACTCAAACCGTGCTGACTATGTATCAATAAATCGTTTTCTTCGATGTACTTCATAATGTTCGAATACAGTATATGTTCCAAAATCCTACTGCAAATCGAGGTTAGTGATATGGGCCTATAATTCAGCGGATTACTCCGATTTCCATTTTTGGGTACTGGTTTGACTTGAGCAATTTTCCAGTCTTTAAGTACGGATCTTACTGAGAGCGAGCGTTTGTATATATTTGCTAAATGTGGAGCTACTGTATCAGCATACACTGAAAGGAACCTGACTGGTATACAATCTGCACCGCAGGCCTTGCATTTATTAAGTGACTTAAGCTGCTTTCCTACACTGACGATATCTACTTCTATGTTCCTCATCTTGGCAGGTGTTCTTGATTGAAATTCAGGAATATTTACTTGGTCTTCTTTGGTGAAGGAGTTCCGGAATACTGTGTTTAATAACTCTGCTTTAGTGGCACTGTCGTCAGTGACTTCACCATTGTTATCGCGCAGTGAAGGTGTTGATTGCGTCTTGCCACTGGTGTGCTTTCTGTATGACAAGTATCTCTCTGGGTTTTCTGCCATATTTCGAGACAGAGTTCCGTTGTGGGAATTATTAAAAGCATTTCGCATTGAAGTACGCGCTGTATTTCGAACTTGTGCAGAACATTTATAATGTTGGGGATTTTGCGTTCTTTCAAATTTGGAATGGATTTTCGGTGCTTCTGCAACAGCGGTCTGACCCGTTTTGTGTACCATTGGGGATCAGTAACATCACTTATTAATTTATGTGGATTATATCTCTCATTTGCCGTCGATATTATCTCTTTGAAATCATTCCACAGCTTTTCTACAATTACATGATCAGATCGGAGGGAACGAAGGCTTTCTCTTAAAACGACGTTAAGAGCATTTTTATCAGCTTTTTTAAATAGATATACTTTGTTTTCCTTTTTGATGGCTGTAGGTGTTGCGGTATTCAGCCTAGCAGCAACTGTCTTGTGGTCGCTAATCCCTGTATTCTCGCTATTTGTCCAGGATTATTTGTTGCCAAGAGGTCATGTATGCTTTCGCAACCATTTACGCTTCGCGTGAGCACGCGAACTAACCGTACAAAATAATTTTCTGAGAAAACATTCAGTAGACATTCCGATGACGTTTTATGCGTGCCGCCGGCTTTAAACGTATAATTTTCCAGCATATCGAGGGTAGTTTAATCCGACTGTCAAGTATAACCTCTATCCATACTATTTCGCAGGAATTATCTACTTCAATTTCACTACAAGGCAAACTACGTCTGACAGCAATAAATACTCCATCACCGACTGTATTTAATCAACCCTTTCTGAACGCTGTTAGATCGTTTGAAAAATTTCGGCTGATCTTATTGCCGGCTTTAGCCAGCTTTCTGTACCTATAACTATTTGATCTTCAGCGCTTTCTATTAGGGCTTGAAGCTCTGGTTCTTTCTCAACACAGCTACGACAATTTACAACTACAATACTGATCGTTCCTGCCCCCTTTTAGACGGACGCCCTTTCTGTGGTTTCCTGAGACCCTCTAACCTAAAAAACCGCCCAGGCCCTTCCACACAGCCCCTGCTACCCGTGTAGCAGCTTCCTGTGTGAAGTGGACTCCTGACCTATTAAGCAGAACCCAGAAACCCACCACCCGATGGCACAAGTCAAGGATTTTGCTGCCTACACGGTCACAGAACCGCCCGAGCCGCTGATTCAGACCCTCCACTAAGCTCTGCACCGAAGGATCACAGTCGGTACTATCGACGATGCTGCAGATGGTGAACTCCGCCCTAATCTCGCAAGCGAAACTGGCAGTGTTTGCCACTTCCGCTAGCCGCCCGAAACCAGAGAGAATCTCCTCAGATCCAAAGCGACACATGTCGTTGGTACCGACATGAACCACCACCTGCAGTTGGCTGTACCCCATACCCTTTATGGAGTTTGGAAGCACCATTTTCACATCCGGAATGACTCCCCCTGGTACGCACATGGAGTGCACACTTGCTTTGTTCCCTCGTTGGCAGCCATATTCCTAAGGGGCCACATTACGCACCTAACATTGGAGCTCCCAACTGCCAGAAAACCCAACCTCGATGAATCCACAGACCTTTTGGACCGAGAAGCTTCCTCTGGAACAGGCTGGACGACTGCTTCCGGCTTAGAGACTTCGTCAGCCACAGATAACGACCGAAACCTGTTTGTCAAACTTACTGGAGAGGTACTACGATCAGCCCCTCAGAAAGTCTTTCACGACCTGCCAAACTTCAGAACGATCTATCACTCAACCACGGGTGAGGGTTCAACACCAGCGCAGGCAGTACCCGGAGCTGTCACAGCAGTGGATCGATCAGGGGACACGTGCGACGTGCTCTACGTCCCTCGCATCCGCGCGTTCGACCCCCCATATTGATGCCCCTTGGCACCAGCCTCAAGCTGTGTACAGAAGCCAACGCAGCCTGGAGCTGTGAGCGAATGGACGCCAAATCAGCCCGCACCTGTACACAGCAATCACAGTTCCTATCCATTACCATAGTCTCTCCTGTTTGAAGCTCATGAAAATATGTAACAAATGAACAGTATACTCGCCTTATGAGCAGCAGGAATTCGAAGTACTCTCTCACTGCCAATCTAACTGACACTGAGCTACACTAACCAAAACAAACAAAAGCCTGTACGATACGAGTGTCGATAGAAGGGTCGATAACAACGGCGGTACTGTACGCTACACTGATATTAAAATAAATGCTTGTGCCTAATAAGCACTTTAACAAGTAAGAAATTACAAAGTAAACTACCAACTACACAGGTATCTGTAAATAAGTCGCTCCTGTTGGAAGCCACTCTTGAAGCCCCTCATGGAAAATATTTTGGCGCACCACAAGCCATTACTGTTTCATTTACGCACGTAGCTCCACTTTCAGTGCAAACGGTACACTGTTGGCGAGCCAGAAGCTTCATCTCATGTCGTCATCTTCGTCCTTGCGCACTTCCACTTGGTGAAACACAAGGTATCTCGCCATACCAGCCCAGATCAGATTCTGCCACGCTTCTTCTCCTGCGGTCTTATGCCTAGACCAATGCTAATCTCTATAGCGAGTGAGGCACGGTGAGGAGGGTACTTATATATCACGGTGGCCTCTGTACACCACAGCGATGAGCTGTTGTTAGATGCTACAACTGCTCACCAGGTGACGTAGTCCAGTACTGAGATGGTGAGGTATACTTTGTGGCTCATCTATCTGCACGTGGAATCCAGTGTAGTTGATAGCGACCTCTGCTATAAACTAGTCGGTGTCCATGGTGGTTAACTCTCACAAATGTTTCATTCGAATCACGTCAGAGTATAAGTTGCTCAAAAAAAGGATTGCAATCCCTGCATGTCTGAGAAAGGCTATGGTCTCAGATTGAAAAGCAATATGGAATAAAAAAATATGCCTATGAAAAGCTAAACTATACTGTGATATAAAAATAAAGCAATAGCGATAATTAAGGTAATCTATTCGAAAGCGAAAATTTTGCACGTATGCAAAATCAACACCTGGGTGATCCTCCCATTGCATTGTAACATTCTTGGATCCATCTACTGAATTCTCGTAAGAAATCACCTGTATAAGTAGATTAAATACGTATTTATACATCCTGGAAGACAAATATAATCAGAAAATCCGATAGAATCAGAAAGAACGTATTTTATAAAAGAAGGAAAGATTACAGTTTAAAATCTCGTCTACGACTGCGTCATTAGAGACGGAGCACAACGTTAGGTTGTTGAAGGTTAGGGAAGGAAATCGTGCGATTTCGAGAAATCACGGAGACCCTAATCTGGAATGGCGGACAGCGATTTCGATCTCCTTATTGTGCTCTTAGCACAGCATGTGTTTTCAAAAAAACTTTAAGTCCTTTCAGCAGCGGCATAAAAACTATTTGGAACGCAACAAAAAATGAGACAGGAAAGAGAACTCTGGAAAATGGAAGAAACTTCCTTAAGTAGGTAGTAGCAAACTTGAAGATACTTACAATAACTTTTGTTTACGTAAGTATCGCTACATAATGTGATACAAGAAACAGGCAACAGAGGTGTAAGAATGATGAAATCCAGTCAGATAATGTGCATATGCAGAAGATACTGCGATTGTGGAAAAGGATGTTAACACCCTTACAGAAATGTGCGAAATAATGGAAACAGAAGGAGCAAAACTTGGGCTTACTGTACTGAAAGAAGGCAAAATACATGTTAATGTCCCATTCTAAGGCTGATGCTGATGATCTGAATGCCTCTAATAAATCTTTAAAAAGTTTTACCCGTTTCCATGTTTCCGGAGACAATAATATGAGACAATGCGTCAGATGAAGGATACAAACGTGAAGTAGGACTCATTATACGAACTAGCAGGTAATTAAGAATTCTGTAATAGTAAGAATAACGAAGTTAAGAATATACTGTTTCTTTGTTCAGTCAGTTGTTACATATGAGGAAGAACTGTGGAAGATGACAAAAGCGGATATAAACAACCGAATGGAATTTGAAAAAAAATGGTGAGAAAAACTTATGGACCTGTTAAAGAGGAAGTGAGTTGCAGAGAAAGATACAACCATGAATTACGATAGCTTATAAAAGGAAGAGATGTAATAAAATTTATTAAATGTCATTGAAAATTTTAGTCTGGACATATGGAGAGAATGGCAGATGACAGAATGATCAAAATAATATTGAAAGGAAGATTGCACTCCACCAGAAGGAATTTCCGACCAAGGGGAAGATGGCGACAACGCATTGGCTGACCTTTCCAAGATGGAGATCAGTGGATGGAAGAGGAAAGCCAAGAACAAAGACTTCTGGAGGCAAATTTTGATTAGACCAAGTTCCATCTATGGTTGTAGTGCCAGAAAACGAAAATATATTTTGACTGTGAACACTTGTTTATTGGATAGTTTTAAGTTCCCAAGAAAAACATTCCAAATCGATTAGTAAATTTAAACTCTTATTTCTCACCAAATGCTAGTCGCCGTAAGAAGTTTTGCTAAACATTGTAGATCATTTTTCAGAAAAGGACGTCTCGATCTAGTAGCGTTACGAATACTGGTAAAAATTCTATGGTACATCGCTCGTGTGTGGTGGAATCGAAGAGAAGAAGCGACTACAGGCGATACGATTCGCGAGATTACAAGCGACACATCGTCTCTGTGTGGGACGCTTAGTGAATTCGTTGTCGGATGGAATACTTGCTGTATGAGACCAGAGCGCTCACAACGGCGCAAGAGCTCATGTGCAAAAATATGTGCTGCTATATATTAGTTACTGTGGAAATAGAACACAGAAACTACGCAATGACGCCTTTCGTTTCAGGTCTATTTCACAAAGTACGATCTGAAGGTCAAAGTTGGCAGCGAGAGGACTCAGTACACGAGGGCTATTCGGAAAGTGAGGTCAGATTAGTCACGAAATGGAAACTGCTGTGATAATCAAAAATGTTTTATTTACAACAGTTAGCTACACCTTCCAGCTACTTCTCTACATAGTCACCGCACCGACTTAGACATTTGTCGTAGCGTTGTACCAAATTCCAACACCCTCGTCATTGAAGGCAGCCGCCCGGGCTTTCCTCCAATTCTCAACGCTGGTCTGCAGCTCGTTGTGCATACCAAAATGTTTTGTTCAGAGGCAGCGGTTCATGTGAGCAGAGATGAAACTCAGGGTGAGCAAATGACGGGCTGTTTACGAGTGATCAAACACTTCGCAATCAAGAACGCGGCAAGAGCATCTTCATTGCCTCTATCATCAAGAAGGAAACGGATGACAGTTTTGTTATGTGGGCTGCACGACATCAAGCGAAATCTCTCACCAGGCCCTCATACTTGGCGGGGGACACTATTTTCTAGGCACCTTCACGTGGCCACTGTGCTCTCAGAACTGAAAAGAGCGACGCCAAGCGGTCGACGGGAATACTGCAGACACTGCCCAACACATCTGTGCAAGGCTTCGTCGGATGTTCACTGCGGTTTCCATTTCGCGCCCGATCGGACCTTACTTTCCCAATAGCCCTCGTATTATGTGCACTAATTCAAGTTACTTGTAGGATTTACTTGGGTACTAGATGTGTGAGAAACCAAGAAAATATGACGGCACTTTACGAAGACTGAGGATTCGAGATGCACTGGTGCAAAGAAGACAAATTAATCATACAAATCAAGTAGAAACAACGATTTTAAATCGAATTTCATTTGACGATAAAACACCGGGTCTAGTGAAGCATTCATTACACAGATGAGAGAGCTGACAAGAATGTTCAGAAACAAAGGAATACGAGAGACGGAAAATGTAGTTGACATATATAAAGGCCGGTAGTATTTTCACGTTAAGGATATCGCGTGTTTGTATCGTATTATTTCTCTGGAAAATGAAAGGGAAAAAATGGATGGGAAATAGTGGTAGCAAAGAATACATCACGTCACATATATATGAGTTGTATCTCGAACATCATTCGAACTGTATTGATTAAGTGCAGTACGTCGATTTCTTCGTTTTCACTAGCATTAGTGTCCTGCTGTTCAGCTGAACTATGTATTCCCTGCTTCACTAAACCCTAAATGAAGCACGGGATACAAATTTTACATGTGTTGTTTATTTCGCCTCTGCTATCACTAACGGTTTGTTCTCACGTAGATTTTAGTACTACCGATGGCAGAACGAGCTACGTACATAATATTTGTATCCCATACTTCCGTTGACCTCTATATATGTACACTGCTAACGAAAACGTGGAAATGGACGTACGTTACATTTGCAACCTGTACCTCAGTTGAACTACGCGAAGAGACAATAAGACGACACATATACAATGTGTATCCGGTACTTCACTGAGGGGTACAGTTTTTTTTTTGCCTTCAATGATAATAGTATCCCATTCTTTACTTGAGCTATATTGCTATACGCAACATTTGTATCCTGCTCTCCAGTTGACATATATAGGTAAATCTCATGAATGTTACAAATGTCGTTCTTTTCGAATACGTAGTGTCAGGATATAGGTCAACTGAAGGACGGGATACAAATTTCAGTTGTGTCAGCTGTTTCGCCTTCAATATTGTAAGTACAGATTCGAAAAAATCGTGCTGATACTAGTGCTGGGAAACGAAAGAAGAACGACAGCTGCGAAATTTCTATTACTTACTGGACAGCACGAAAACATACATATTGGTGTACTACAACAATGAAATACGTCAAAATAATTAAATGCAGTAAAAGAAGAAAATGGAAAAGCGAACTCACAAGACGGGAACTTCCTAAAAGAACCGAAGCTCGCCTAGAAAGACATCAATACAAAACACACACACACACACACACACACACACACACACACACACACACAGAGAGAGAGAGAGAGAGAGAGAGAGAGAGAGAGAGAGAGAGAGAGAGAGAGAGAGAGACGTACAGACACACACATTCACCCTCCCCCCCCCCCCCCCCCCCCCCCCCCCCGCAATCCTAATGTGAAATTAGCTAACATATTGCGGACGGTACATTTGCCCAACATGTTTAATAAAACATTTAAACGGGCAATATGTTTGGGGAATACTATGTCTCCATGAATATTCGTCTAGATGACTTTGAAGTATGGAAATCTGGCGTTTCCCTTTCCCTATATGAGATTTCACAGCTGACCAATAACCGTCTATGCTATTTGTGCAAGCCCCTGTGGATAATGATCTGAACTTAATATTGTGATTCACTACGAGATGCTGATAACCCCTTTCCCCTAAATCTCTATATGAAGAAAACCCGTCTGAAATTACAATTGGAACCCTCTGCAACGTGATCTTCAATTAAGCTGACCTGAAACTACTGCCGCCCCCCCCCCCCCCCCTAAACCCATAATCCCACCGGAGGTTCCCCAGTGCTGAACTTCTTTTTGCCAAAATGTGATTCGTCAGTTCCGACCCCCCCCCCCCCCCCCCCCCGCAACGGCCACCTATATTTCATGTACTCCCCACACACTTCCCTACAAAAAGAATACCAATCCACAACTGCATGCTTACTCACACGACATTCACGCACACACAGCCACACAGGATATCTCAAACACCAACAGTAAGTGATTTTCATAATGTCTCTCAAGGCGAGCTTAGATTTTTCGAACCACGTCCCTCTTCTAATGGGTCGCCACAACCTATCTCTGCTGCAGCGCCATACGAATAAGTCGTGAGTACGGCGACGAGACACACTAGTGAGGCGCATATGTTCGCTGCACTCACGACATCGAACATACTCAGCAATGAGATCACACATTTGCAAAAAAGAAATCGTGGCCAACATGTTTTCGCCCATAGCCTCTCGTAAATCATCAAGGTTCATCGGAACAGATAAATCCATACCTACAAACGAAAATGAGATACTAAAAATTGTTCTAAAATAAGAAAGTAATAGTCCAAATTACCTCAGTATCACTAAGAATGAAATTAAGTACCGAATGAATTAGAAACAACCAATTAATTTAATAAATGCACACGAAGAATATTTTCAGCAATATGTAGCGATCTCCTTTAAAATCACATTCAATTATTTTAATGTACAGTGATAGCGCTTATCCGGAACACAGAACTGTTTTATTATCTATGACTCGAAGTGACGACATTACTATCTATGATTAATGTATCACGTCATTGGTCAAAGCCCACGGGTCGTATCCCCTGCTTCACTAGACCCAAAAAACCTATGATTTAAAGGGCAAATTAGTTTTCTGGCAAAAAGACAGCTTACCACGTGCATTACTATAAAATGTGTTACTTCTTGTAACACTCATATTCATGAAACATCTCCATATCGATTAAACATACACGTATGAGAAGTTATATTATGCGTCTGTAGGAAGGCGCAATCGATTTGACTGATGTTTTCAGTTGACAGGACTCGGATGTTTGCTGACGGTTTTACCTTCTGACTACCGCCACTGTTCCGCGGCCCCGTACTGCGTTTCGCTGTTCTCCTGAGATTCTGCCGACTGCGGACGGCCAACTACACGTCCCCCGCCAGTCGTCTCGTCTCAGACTGATGCCCAGCAACGGCGTGGGTCGCTGCAGGCAACCATCTATTGTTGAGAACTGCGACGCTTCGCAGTTCGTGGTTCACTCTTAAAGGAAAGTAATGAACACAAAATTAAAGAAACCATCTTGCAACAAAAGCAAGGACGTAACAGGCTGGAGCAAGCGGGGCAATGCACCCGAACGTAAGCCGGGCCTTTCGCCCAAAGGCAAGAACGGAGAAAATAATGAATAATTCAAATACGTAGGAAGGAAATGTAGAGAAGATAGTCAAATCAGTTAGTCAAGAGATGCCTTCTCTTTTCTGAGATAGAGATATACGAGGCATTTAGTCATTTATTTCGGTAAAAAATCGATCTACATTATGACTATCATCTGTTAACAGTATGTATTGAGCAAAAGGCACTATAGATGAACAAGTGTTTCTGCCAAAAGCTATGACCAAGCATACTCATAAGTGGCGTATAAAATGGCGTGAAAAAAAGAGAACAACATCATAATTTAAACATAGTCGTTAAAGACACTGTTCAGTTAAAAGGGGTGATCGACAAACAGCGTTGTCAGGAGCGCATGGTTGTTTGGTTAGCATTGCTGACTCACTCGCATCACCCAGGTGCGATTCCCAGCCACGTCTGTGTTGTTCTCGCCATCATTTCATTATCATCAATGCGCAAGTCACTGAATTGGGGTCAAATAAAAAGTTTTGAACCAGGCGGCCGAAGTCCCCAGGAGAGATTCCTGGCCAAAAATGGAACTTTTCATTTTATTTCAGATAGCAGCCCCGTATCTCGAACAAATTGAGGACATTAACAATTGTTTTTGGCCACAGCACGCTATGGTGGTAGAGATTAAAAGTTCGTTTTGTGAGTACTTCCAAAGCCACGCTAAAGACACTAAACACAGCATCTTCGAAAGGCTCTTCGGGTTTGCTGCCGGATCCTAAAATCATTCGGTGCTCAAACTAGTCGCCATCTTCAGGAGAAAGCTGATTCTGCTGACGAGCTCAGCGGGACTCATCAACAGAAGCAGCATTCTCCTGAAGATGGCGGCCAGTTGGAAGGCCGAAATACTGAATCGAGTTGATTTTAGGATCCGGCAGCAAACCTGAAGAGATTTTCAAGACTTATTAGGCCGGGAAATCCTACGAAGTCACAGTATGTTCGGCTGGCAGATATGATGCTATGTACTTGAAGAGTTCTTCATTGAGCTCTTAAGTCTGTGTCAAACGTAACTTTCACCAGTAACAAATGTAATTAACGGGGAGTCGCTACAGGTTATAAATACATAATTGAATTCTACACTTTCGTCTCTATGCAACATACTAGAAAAAATTAATATAGCAGCTTAGGCCTTGCAGTATGAGAGTATGAACTTTCCTGTTGCCTATGGCCTCTCAAGAACAGTTTGTCGGAAATACAGAGGGGAACATTAGGATTTAACGTCACATCGACGACGACGTCATTAAGAACACAGTGAAAACTCGGATACGGGAAGGATGCCCGACGAAATGGTGAAAGCCTTTCGAAAGGAGCCACCCCGCCGTTTTTGGGGAAAATCATGGAATCTGGATGTCCAGATTGAGAACTGAACCACTGTCCTGCCGAATAAATCCCTTACCAAATCATCACCTCGCTCGCTGGGTATAAGTAACAGTGGGCACGAAAGGACACTTCGACAAATTGCTTCACGATACTCTCAGCATCTGTGAAAGCTGAAACATCGAATGTAAATTCTCTGGCAAATGAATAAAAGCAGTAAAGAGGTAAGGCAGTAAAGAAATAAGGCCAAAATAAGGCACTACAATACCGTTAAAAAGACCAAAAGGAGCCTACACTTCTGAGTGTTTCATTTCAAATAAAAAGGGGTAGTTGGAAGAACTTGAAAAGTAAGAAAGGAAGATCCCTATGAAAATTATGAGACCTCAGCAGACTGCCGATGGGACTTGAAAGAATAGGAAAAACGAGGAACTATGCAGGTGCACCGAAAAGCTATTGGGCACAGTGTGGAAACGTCGTCTTAGATTTCATGGACAGCAAGAACGGTCGATAACCGACTGAGAAAAAAATTCTTCAGTTACATCATTAAACTCCGCCTCTAAATGGGCAAAAAAGATCAACAGTAATGCACAAGAAACTGGTATGAAACTAGAGACGATCCAAAAAAAATGACAGTTCAGAAGTAAAGACACTAGCATTCAACAATTTGAAAAGAAATTACTAAAGAGGAACAGTATACAATACATTTACAAGGAAGAAAGAAGGCAAAGAAGTGAATGGATGAAGAAGTTTTGGAAAGAGATAAAAGAGAAAGACATAATTTTTAACATTTTTGTGCAGCGACAGCAACTGATATTGTTTATACAAGAATATACAGCCTACAGTTGCAGGTTAACTTTATCGTTTACTTAGGTTTCAACGTTAGTAATAACGTCTTCTTCTGAACCTGCAAAAAGTTAATATTATAATGTGCTAGTAAATTATATTAGATATGGTCATCCTACAGAATGCAACGTGTAGTACTTACATAAAATATTATTTAAATGTTTGCCTAAAACAAGCCATGTCCTAAGTCAACTGTATAAAACTTGATGCATAACCATAAGGTTTTGTCACTTCTATTAAACAAGCTGTAGCAAATTCACTTTAAGCCCGCTGTATGGGCCTCGTCGTGTGGCTAGAGACCGCGGACCGCGAGGGCTTCGTGGTCTGCCTCACATGGCTTGTTTTAGGCAAACATTTAAATAATATTTTATGTAAGTACTACACGTTGCATTCTGTAGGATGACCATATCTAATATAATTTACTAGCACATTATAATATTAACTTTTTGCAGGTTCAGAAGAAGACGTTATTACTAACGTTGAAACCTAGGTAAACGATAAAGTTAACCTGCAACTGTAGGCTGTATAAACAATATCAGTTGCTGTCGCTGCACAAAAATGTTAAAAATTATGAAATTCGTGCCAACCGAGGCCCAGAAAGCAACTAATAAGTATGTAGATGTTATGCATAAGATCTGAAAAACAGGTATGGCCATCACTTTTATTAAACAATGTAAATTTTGCAACGCAATCCCGGAATTTGTTAAAGTTTTTTAAACAGTAAGATGTACAATAAGTCGCCTAGTCTTAAACGGAAATTGATACAGCGAATATTAGTTGAAAGAACGGCGGAAATTTACACGAATAAAGATAACCTCAACGTTGAAGCATTTGATCTCCAATTATTTTTGTCTAAAACCTTTCGAGATAACTACAATTTTCAGATAGATGGGTTCTGGTTACATGTCAATTTATGGTTAGATAATCGTAAAATGGAAATAGCTCAACGACATGACAAAAAGTTAAAGAAATTAGTTAGTCGAGTTAATTCCGGTGTATCCCAAAATGCGCGCAAAAGGGAGGCTGCCCAGTCTGGGTTTCTACAACACGTTGTAAATAAAACAGATATCATGTTCACAGAGGACGAAAATAAACTGTTAAGTAAAGGCTTCAAATATAATATAGAAGCTAGTTTGACCCCTCAAAATCTTCGGAAGTTAGTAGTGGATCTTAAAGTTCGCCTTGAAAGCGGTAAAGCAGATAAAAGTATCCAAACGAGGCTTGCTTACGATGCTTGTTAAATAATACAAAAAGAGTGTCTAGGTAGTAATACGTTCACGATAGATATGTGCAATGTTAATAACATTAACGAAAAACTAAGAAATAATGAAGCCCTAATAACTAAGGCCGATAAGGGGAACACGATTATCGTTTCTACAAAAAAAGAATATATTCAGAAAACGGAAATGTTCTTTGAAGAGAATGGCATCGTACCACTAGAGGTAGACCCAACGCCCGCCATACAGAGGGATATTAGAACGAGTCTTAGCAATACTAAGAAGTTGATCGGAGAATTTAAAAAAAAAAAAAAGGCATCGATAAACATGAACCCCAAGCCCCCGGCGTTAAGGAGTCAATTTAAGCTCCACAAAAGTTCCCATCCGACCCGCCCTATTATGGATAGCACCAATAGTGCTTATCATAAATTAGCGAGACACTTACATTATAAAATTAAAGAATATTTCGTGTTTAAAAATAATTTTTCGATTAAAAATTCATTGAACCTACTCAACAGACTTAAAACCGTAACATGTTCCGAAAACACAACATTGGTGTCATTTGACATCATTAGCTTGTACACAAACGTACCAGTGGATCAGACTTTGAACATTATAGAACAAAACTTAAGGTACCACAAAAAATTATCCACCATAGAAATTGATGAGCTAATGTTACTTCTTAGAACGACTCTTAAACACAATTATTTTTCATTCAATAAAAAATTATATTCACAGCCATGTGGCCTAGCTATGGGGAGCCCACTTGCATGTATCATGTCCGAAATTTTTATAAATTCTCTGGGATTGGTTTTTTTCCCGAAATTACCCGGAATTAGTGAACATCTTTTGTGCGAGATACGTGGATGACATTCTTCTACTGGTTAATAACTCTCCAGAAGGAATAAAACAAATTTTCGCAACGTTTAACAGTCTACATGAAAAAATAAAATTCACACAAGAAATGGAATCAGCTGATAGATAGCTAAATTATCTTGATTTAACGTTGACTATTAAAGATGCTAAAATAGAGTTCAACATATTCCGGAAGGCAGCTTATTCAGACAACATCATCCCGGCCGATTCAACCCACCCCCAAGCGCATAAAATGACGTTTTTCTATTCTAGTATCCATCGGGCGATTTATATCCCGTTGTCAGTTGTCAACCTCGAAAAAGAATTACAAATTCTCGAGAGTATTGCACAGAATAATGGATATGATCCAAAGATAGTGAGACAATTATACCATAAGAAAACGAGAAAAAGGACAACGACTTTAGTAAACACAAATACTCAAACCCAAGATCAGACCAAGAAATGGTTGTCGGTTCCTTATATAGGTAATGTTTCCTACAAGATAGGGCGCCTGTTGAAAAATTCAGGTTTTAAAATTTCCTTCTCGACGAGTAATAGTTTAAAGCGAAATTAGGTTCATACCCTTGAGAAAGACTGTGATAAGTCAGCGAAATCAGGCGTATATAAGATTATGTGTGATGATTGCCCATGTTATTACATAGGTCAAACAGGCAGAGCTGTAGCAGTAAGGTTTAAAGAACATCTTCCAATAAAGGGCGTAGGAAGACGGGGGTCAGCCTTTGCGGAACATCTGGTGCAAATGGCTCATGTACCTCAACCTTTATGTGACAGAGCTACTACATCATGAAGTTAAGGGCTATAAACTCGACATGCTTGAGGAACTACAAAATATGCACACCTAATTACATATAGAGGCAATTTACTGAACGATCAACTGTACCTAAAAAAATAGGGCATACTTCGAAGGCTAGGTTTACAGTAATTCATAATGCATGTGACCCTTAGAGTTTCTCTAATAATAGAACCTTTCGTACAGATGTTCATACGAGATTTGTTGGTCAGTTTATAAGGGTCTGTAGTAGAATGTAAAACGTAGTCATGCTGGACACTGTAATTAACTTACAATAGTAAAGTACAAAATTAATTCATAGCAAAAATGTTATCTGACGCGTGCATAACAAGAGTTTGATTCTATACGTCTCGCGCATGCGCGCTGCCCTCTGTGAGGCAGACCGCAAAGCCCTCGCGGTCCGCGGTCTCTAGCCACACGACGAGGCCCATACAGCGGGCTTAAAGTGAATTTGCTACAGCTTGTTTAATAGAAGTGACAAAACCTTATGGTTATGCATCAAGTTTTATAAAGTTGACTTAGGACATGGCTTGTTTTAGGCAAACATTTAAATAATATTTTATGTAAGTACTACACGTTGCATTCTGTAGGATGACCATATCTAATATAATTTACTAGCACATTATAATATTAACTTTTTACAGGTTCAAAAGAAGACGTTATTACTAACGTTGGAACCTAGGTAAACGATAAAGTTAACCTGCAACTGTAGGCTGTATATTCTTATATAAAAGAGAAAGAGGTGGCGCGGATGATGGAAAGTTGGTTTGGCTGTTGATAGGGTGGAACGAAAACGTTGAAATCGCTTAATTGGCAGGCGCTTGAAATAAGACGCCATACATCTCTCAAGAGCGTCCTTGTAGAACTCCGATAGTGTCTTTCAACGCAGAAACCGCGTATGTTGACAGCCCCTAAGTAACTTCCCCGTAGAGATAAAATTAGGCAAACAACAGGGGCGCACGAGCAGTTATTCTTTCCGCATTTCATCCGTGAATGGAATGGGAACAGAGTTCACTGTAAGTTTCAGTACAAAGTACCCCTTGCCATCCAATTTGAAGTCATTCTCAGACTGAAGATGATAAGGGCGTATGTGTAGAAAATTAAATAGCGCGAAATAATGATTTTTCTAAAACAATAGACCATCTTCCATAAATATAAAAGAGGTAAATTGCATGTAAGTGAGAAAAGAATTCAGTCAACTAAGCACATACACTTCGCTAGCTGTTTACATTTTTACGTGGGTATTCATGCTGTCTGTATGTCTGTCTGTTCCCGTTTTCTCTTGCAGTACACTATTAGATATCATTTCAGTTTTATGACAATATCCAGTCTTTTAATTATTTAATTTTCAAAGTTATTATTCTCAATGTAAGTGGATTGTCTTACTAGGTAAATACGGGGGACCTTTAATAAGTGATGCAACACTTTTTATAGATCTATTCCGGTTGAAAAAATGCAGAATTTGGTGCTGGACATCGTAGAATATTCCCCGTTCAGCCTCTATAATTTCGTGAAGTTCTGATAGGTGGTCGCGCTATACGTGGCCGTCAAAATAGTACCTGTAACGGAGGTACGTTTCAAGCTGAGAACTGTTTTTTTTTTTTTGGTCGGAAAACCATTGCATCGCAGATATTCATATTCGTAGGTGGTTGCAGAATGTTTACGGAGTCTTAGCAGTGAACAAAAGCACGTTGAGTCCTGTCACCGTCGCAACTTAGTTACGCAGAAATGAACTTCCTCATCCACCTTACAGCCCCGATCTTGCACCTTCCGATTTCCATCTGTCTGGCCCAATGAAGGATGCACTCCGCGGGAAATGATACGTGGATAATGGGGATACTATTGATGGAGCAAGTGGTTGGTTTCGACGTCGACCAGTAGAGTGGTGCCACGCGGGCTTACAGGCCTTCCCAGTAACGAGGTGTAAGGCCGTCGGACTGAACGGAGATCATGGTGAAAAGTAGGGTTTTGTAGACAAAAGAGTGGGGAATAATATGGTGTCCACGAATCCTGTATAAAACCGATCTGCTTTCAGAAAGAAATGTGTTGCATTACTTAGTGAACGCCACTTACACAAATTCTCATAAGAAACAGGAGTAGTACTGTATCCTAGAAAATATGCTGAAACTAACGGCCATCAGCCTCAATGGTAACATGACATCGGCGAACAAGGTTCTGACGCAGCTTGACAAATATTTCTGGAGTGGTCCTCATGTTGCCAGGTCCCTCTTTTCTTCTCTCCAGTGAACCAGCCTCCCGCATTCGTCGATCGAGGGAAATAAACACTCATCGTGACGGATGATGCCTGTTAGGAAATCGTTCCCTGTACAACCTTTCAGCAGCAAAAGCATTGCAACGTACTTTCCCATACGCAAGGTGGATATCAGTGAATTCTGCAAAACTGCACCAATACTGGTCCATCGTATTGTACTGTACGTCTCTGAATAGCACTAAGGAATGAATGGGTCTGTCGTTGATTCGTAGCTCGTTCTGTCATGGGGCAATGTGGATACGATACAACAGAGCCACCTTATGCACAAGTACAGTAGACACGACCTGCATCATGACTTCCTAGTAATCAGGTTTGTCCTCCTTGTTTCCTTGCAGGAAACAAAGAATTTGGAAGTAAGTAAATAGGACAGTACGAGTAAACTTGTACGCATGTTAATTGTAAATAAGCTGGAAAACAGTAAGGCTAGACAAAGCGGTAGACAAGTTTACTTCCATATCTTCTTAAGCTGGCTTTTCCTACCTCAGGTTCCTTCCTCAAATTGTTCAGTGGAGCATTCTCTATGTCCTGTCACATTTCTGCACTCTCTTACAGAAACACAATTGTAATGCATTGTTTTTCAGTTGCAGTGAAGTATTTGCTGAATGCACTGATTTACACACAAACAGTTGTTTAATGTGTGGGTAAATCAGGGAAATAATTCTACGAAAATTTTTGCTTTCCGAAAGTACTTAAATTAAAATGGATTTTCTTAAAGTATTTTTATTTCACTTTTTGGTGTAAGTGGAAGAAGAGTGTTGTTGATAATGTTGTAATGCAGTGTGTGTCCATTTTTTTCTGTGTGGGGGGGGGGGGGGGAGAAAAGGGAGACTAGCTGTGAGAAACGATGTGTGGGTGACAGGATAATATTTAAATAGTGTGCGATGGGGAAAGATATACAGGGGCTGCAATGGGTGTACACTGAACAGCCACAACATTGTGACCACTTACCATAGCGACGCCGGATGCCGCCAGGTGTCGTTGCGGGCACGTGACGCGATAACAAAAGTACCTAAGCGGAGCAGACAGGGACGGGGGATCTTCCTAGCGACGATAATGGCTGCAAATGGGAAAAGCCATTGAGAAAAGCGACTCTGACAAAGATAAGATTATTATTACGCAGAGCCTGTGAACGAGTATCTCGAAAACGACGAAGTTGGTCGAATGTTCAAGAACTACTGTCGTGAGCATTTACGGAAAGAGGTAGAAGGACAGTGAAACTACCAAATGGTTGGACGTCCGCGACTCTTCACTGAACGCGAGTTCGGAGGCTTGTCTGCTGTGAAAAGTAGGATAGATGGTGATCTGTGGCATCTCTGCCGAAAGAGCTCAGTGTCTGGGAGCAGACCGATCATAGTACATTGTTGAACATGGAGCTCCGCAGCGGACCACCGCCACGTGTTCACATGTTGACCAAACTACATCGTCAATTACGATTGCAGTAGGCACGCGACCATCGGGATTCGACCGTCCATCAATGGGAAGGTGTCGGTTCCTGGAGTGAATCACGTTTTTCCTGCACTAGGTCGATGGTCGTCTCCACAAACACCCTTATCGTGGTGAACGGCGGCTCGGAATGTGCAGCACGCCACGGGTGCAGATTGGTGGGATCAGTGTTATGCTATGGGAGACATCCTTCTGTGATTGCATGGGACCTGGGCAGTAATCGAAGACACACTGACAGCTGCGAACCACCTGCATCTCTTCATGTTTGATGTCTTTCCCGACGGCGGTGTCATTTTTCATCAGTGTAACTGTCCGTGTCTCGGAGCCAGAACCGTGCTACAGTTGTTTGAGAAGCATTATAGTGAACTCACGTTGATGTCACGGCTACCAAAGTTGCCTGATGTAAATCCTATGAAATCCATCCGGGTCCCTGTCTCGCGCGATCACCGCATACGCATATCAGCGGTCCGTTATTTGCTACCGGCTGAAAATAACGCGAGTGTTATGTGATAGGGTGCGCTGATACTGATTTTACAATCAGAAATGTTGCAGGACGTCTGGATTTAAAGTTGTAGCTGAAACGCACATGGTATTAAAAGCCTTTACATGGGTTAATATGTAGCTGCATCAACAAGCCGTGTTTGATGTACGATTCTGTGAGTATGTGTGTATTCTCAAGGTTACTCTTCTTTATGCGTCTGTGGAAAGATAAGCATGCAGTAGGAAAAACAAACAGGCAGACTTGGACAAGCTCTAGCCCGTCCGCGACAAGTTCTAACAAGTCCGCAAGCTGTAGCATGCAAGTACGTTTCAACATGTTTTATAAAATTAGTTCCCGAGCATGTCCATCCATCAGCCTGATTTGGAGGTGACTAGAGAATAGTTCGTGCTAGTGTGGTTCTGTGTTTTATTAATCAACAGTCACAGTAACATGCGTTTAAATGATTTCGTACAAGACGATTCGGTAATTCGGTATATGGTGATTCAGTCAACGGAAGATGAACAGGCCCAGTTGTGTAAGTTGTCCAGACTGCTTTTGCTACATTTGCGACAAGTATACGACGCCCGACCAGCGCAAGAACATGATCAGAAAGTTATGTTTAGTTTACAAACATTAATTAAAATGTGAAATCGGAGATCAAACTTAATTCTGGGCTTCTCATTTTTGTTGCACAGTCTGTTACTCCGGCCTAACCCAGTGGTTAAAAGGTAAGTAAAATCGAATGCCTTCCGCTGTTACCATTACTTGGCGGGAGCAGAAAGATCACCACTCGCATTGCTATTTATGCTTGACCAACAAATCCGGGTACAGCAAGAAGAACAACTCAAAAATCTTGTATCTGGATCGACGGTCTGCTCTAAAGCCTTGTCCCATGGTACAGGTTACCCAGTTAATGACCATCTGAAGATGGTCATTATACACCGAAACCGTAGTCTAATGACAAAAAATTTCTGAACATAGACGTGAACTAAAGGAAATTTATTCTGTATTCGGGTCACTGTTCAGTTAGCGACCATGTCGCAGCTTGGGAATTTCTCCTTCATCCGATGCAGTGAACAAGAAAGAAAGTGATACTGAAAGTAATGACAGTGATGCTGGAGCTTTGGAATACACTAATGATCCGGACAACGACATTAAAAAGCCATATTTGATCAGCCAAGCCGAATTGGAAGACCTTGTTCACGATTTGCCCCTGTTGAAAGTAAAGTCTGAACAGCTGGGTTCCAGAATGAAATTCTCACTCTGCAGCTTGCTGGCAGATTAAAAATATGTGCCGGACCTAGACTCCATCTCGGGACTTTTGCCTTTCGCGGACAGTTGCTCTACCGACTGAGCTACCCAAGAACGACTCACAACTCGTCCTCACAGCTTCAGTTCTGCCAGTACCTCGTCTCCTACCTTCCAAACTTCACAGAAGCTCTCCAGCGAACCTTGCTGGATCTCAGACTGAAGGAGTGGAGCTTATGGAGCTCACTCGAGAGAGGTGATACAGCTACGTATCTTGGAGATCGCCACATGAAATTCTCAAAATACTGTACTGTTGAACGCTGTGTTTGCTTCTGTCATGACGTGACATGACTCATAAAGGAACTAGATAACGAATACGTAGAGAAATAGTGGAGACTTTTAATTGACTCTAGCTCAAGCAGTCTTAAAACTGCGCTACTCTACAACGTCAACTAGAAACCATCAATTTCTATTGCTTATGCTGTGGGAATGAAGGAAACCTACGAAACAACGAGTACTTTGAGCATAATTAGAATATTTGCCGTGATTTGAAGGTTGTGGCCCTTCTGTGAAGAATGCAGACTCGGTATACGAAGCACATCCACTTTCTTTGCCTGTGGAATAGTCACGATGACAATAATAACTACATAGTGAAAAATTGGTCACCCAGAAATTTACCTGTAGTCGGACAGGACAATGTTCAACACGTACCTCTTGTGGATCGTAATAACATTTACCTACCTCCACTCCATATCAAACTGGGTTTTATGAAACAGTTTACTGCAGCGATGAATAAAATAAATCGTGGTTTGCAGTAACTAAAAGGCAAGTTTGGAAAGCCGAAAACTGAAAGCAGGAGTCTTCGTTGGGCCAGAATTACGAAAGTTGATTCGAGATCCACAATTCAGATTGGGGCTCACGAAATAAGACCTAGTAGCTTGGAACGCATTCGTGCTTGTCGTGCACAACTCTCTTGGGAACCACAAAGCAGATAACTATGCAGAGATTGTGGACATCTTGCTAATAGCCTTCCATTACCTTGGTTGCCGAATGCCACTAATGACGCATTTCTTGCATTCACATCAGATCATCTTTCCGTCAAATATAGGAGCCGTGAGTGACGAGCAAGAAGAAAGTTTCCACTAGGAGATCTCTGCCACGGAAGCGAGATATCAAGGCCTCTTCAATCCGTACGTGAGGGAGAATTACTGTTGGTTTTTGCAGAGAGCAACAGATGATGTACACACAGGCGGAAAGCAAAAATCTCCACACTTTTAAACCGAGCCATTGTCAATCTTAGTGTAACTAAGGATCCCTGACTCTTTTCAGAGGTAAATAAATACTTAAAATACACTTCTTAATTGTAATATTTAGTGTTTTCACCCTAAAGTACGCACATTAATTTTCCTAAAATTTTTCACATTTGTAATTCAGCGAAGATATTAGCATTATCCTTGACAATCTTCACACATACAAAGCTTGTTTCCCTGACGTGCCAGAGCAAATCCGACTGCATTCTGAATTCAGATCATATGTATTACTCTAAGGAATGTGATTTAAACCGAGTAACAGGGAAAATATTTTATTTTGTTGCCTAGTGTTACATGACCTATGCGTAAACATCTAATGCTACATACCTCCACAAACCTACCAACAAACTGTCGGTCCGTGACATACAGAATCAGTGATGTATTTCGTTCCAAAGATGGACAAACAAGCTATTAAGGAGGTGGTCATAATGTTTTGGTTCGCCAGTATAGTTGTACCCCTGCTTCGAACTGTGACTCTAGGGCTGGGCAATGAGATAGAGAATCTTATCCACATATTGCACAGCCTTAGATCACTCTCGATGGCAACTCTCTGAAAAAACAAAAAGAAGAAAAAAAAGCACAAACTAGACACGTCGTCAGAGAAGTGCAAAACGTTTTTGGAGACGTTTATTTCGCAGCGTTCTGGGGTCAATGTTGAAGATGTGCTAGTGACAAAGTGTCTGAAATGACAGTTAAAACAACACGACAGTAGATATAGCAAACTACAATATAGCAAAAGCAAATAACTTCTCAGCTGCGAAACAATCTTGTGTGGATGACGATGACATACGCTACCTGTCCATCTATGAGCGCATTGTGGTTCTCTGTCTCAGTGGGTAAGAGCGATAAAGTCGTACAAGGAAGAAGCAGGCGATGTGCTGGTACAGGATCTTCACAGAAACATTAAAAGCGAACAATTTAGTATTCAAGCTAATCTATGAGGTCTTGATGTAGAAAAGAAACAGGTGATGCTAAGTTTGTTCAGATAGTATAAAACAATAAAGCTTAAGATTTAACGTACCACCGACAACGACGTCATCACAGACTGAGCATGAGCTCGGACTGGACTGGGAGGGTGACGTAGATAGCCAGCGTAATTCACCATCAGGGCAGTCGCCACAGCAGATATAAGGCAGCTACTGATTCCTCTTCTTGCCAATTATCTACTGCTGGCGCCGCTTCTCCGCCCCCAGTCACCGTCTTTTCTGTCTTGACTATCCTCAACGTTCATATTTCTTGCTTCCATTGCCTCCTCCACGCCATCTTGCCAGTTGCGTTGTGGGCGATCTCTTCTCTTCCACTGGGGTATAATCCATCGTAGTATCATATTGCGTAGCATGTCTCCATTCATCCTACGCACATGGCCAAACCACATTGACTAATTTTGTTGGACATCGTCACAGATATTTCTATCCATTTTCATCCTTTGTGGGATCAGGTCATTTTTATTCTATCTCACCTACTACAGCTTGAGTTTCGTCTTAGAAAACCCATCTCAGTGGAACAGTTTCTACTAATTTCTTTTTTTACTAACGTCACAGGCTTCTGCTCCTTGCAGAACTACACTCTGAACTATAGCCTTATACATTCTCTTCTTCGTTATTTTGTGGAGTGCAAACCACAGTACGCCATATTTTCACAGACTGCACTTTAAACCGTGATGGGAGGGCAGAGGCAAATGTCGCTGGAGATCTGCCCTCTATTTTAGCTGATGATGAGACAAGTGTGAGTAAAGTTTTAAAGTTTTGTGATGTGTCTGGACTCTGGCCTAATCTTTTACGCTGGTGGTTTTAGTGTGTTACAAAGTGGCTGGCTCCTTTTTTTATTCTCGCGGTCAGCAAGCCACGTCCATCTGACATTGTTTTAACTCCTTGTTCCACTTTCTTCCGTTTCGTTAAGATTTTAATAATGGCATGATACTTCGTTTAGTAATTGTGTGAGAGTCACACATGGTTTTCGACCTTGTGATCCTTTTACTTTCCGTGCTGTTTTATACTCCTGCTTCGAGTTTTTTCTGACACTCGCCTCAAACAGTTTTCGCATGGGCGCTGAAGACCTTGCTGTCGTGCGCCCATCCCAACATATCCATCCCACCATCTTTTGTGACACAGAGTTCATTGCACCTGTTACAGCTCGTCCTTTATTAAACCTACTAGTTATTTCATCATTACTTGACCCCGTTTATAAAACACTTCGCCTTTTTCACACCCGCAATTACTTCTCCATCTTCCTCCAAATTATTTACTTTTCCTGTTCCAACCACCAAATACTCACGCTTCTTCATGTTACAATCTGATCATCCACAAAATACAGGCTAAATATCTTGCTGTTCTCTGCTGTCACTCCGATAACCTGGCATTTTCTATGCCACGTCTGTAGGGGTGCTCCTAGATACAGCTTGAAGACGGTCGGTGACAGTTCACATGTCTGCCGTAGACCCTTATTCATCTAGAATTGTCCGCCTGCTTATTTGAGTGGTAACGTGCTCGCCTCCCATGCAAGCAGGCCCGGATTCGATTCCCAGTCGGGTTGGAGATTTCCTTCGCTCGTGGACTGGGTGTTGTGTTGTCATCATCGTTTCATCGTCATCTCCGGCACGCAAGTCGCCCAATGTGGCGTCAACTGAATAAAACTTGCACTCGGCGGCCGAACTTCTCCGGCTGGAGCCTCCCGGCCAACAATGCCATACGATCATTTCATTTGTTCTTTTCATCTCGAATTCTTTTTTGCAACTAATCCCAGTCATTTCTCCCGTTGTGTTATTTTCATATAGTTTCATAGCCGCCCTTAGCAAACTCTAGACCAACTATCTCTTTCAACTTTTCCCACAGTTCGTTGATGGGTACATTACCATATTCTTTTTCTAGGTCGATCAGTGTTACATGCATCTCCAGTCCAACCATTGTGCGTTTTTCACGTAATGGTTTCACTGTGAAGATGTTGTCCATTATCAACCTTCCTGCTCGGAGTCTGCTCTTCTTGCTACTTGTGACAGGCTTCTTTCTCTACCAGATCTTTCATCACCTTCGAGTACTATCTTAGAAAAAAAAAAGGCATCACTGCCAATCCCCTATAATTATTTGTGTCATTATATGACCCTTTCTTATGCACTGTTATTATGTAACATATTTTCCATTTCCGTGGAACATATTCATTTAATATTTCAAACAGCCTTCTTAGTATCTTCAGTTCTCGTAACACGCAAAGATCAGCACATTCCTCAAACTGGGGAACTATCAAGAATGGGGTTCCACAAGGGTCAGTCTTGGGTCCTTTGTTGTTCTTATTATATATTAATGACTTGCCATTCTATATTCATGAAGAGGCAAAGTTAGTTCTCTTTGCTGATGATACAAGTATAGTAATCACACCTGAGAAACAAGAATTAACTGATGAAATTGTCAATACTGTCTTTCAGAAAATTACTAAGTGGTTCCTTATAAACGGACTCTCACTGAATTTTGATAAGACACAGTACATACAGTTCCGTACAGTGAATGGTATGACGCCATTAATAAATATAGACCTTAATCAGAAGCATATAGCTAAGGTAGAATATTCCAAATTTTTAGGTATGTCCATTGATGAGAGATTAAATTGGAAGAAACACATTGATGATCTGCTGAAACGTTTGAGTTCAGCTACTTATGCAATAAGGGTCATTGCAAATTTTGGTGATAAACATCTTAGTAAATTAGCTTACTACGCCTATTTTCACTCATTGCTTTCATATGGCATCATATTTTGGGGTAATTCATCACTGAGGAATAAAGTATTTATTGCACAAAAGCGTGTAATCAGAATAATAGCTGGAGTCCACCCAAGATCATCCTGCAGACATTTATTTAAGGATCTAGGGATATTCACAGTAGCTTCTCAGTATATATACTGTCTTATGAAATTTGTTATTAACAACCAAACCCAATTCAAAAGTAATAGCAGTGTGCATAACTACAATACCAGGAGAAAGGACGATCTTCACTATTCAAGATTAAGTCTAACTTTGGCACAGAAAGGGGTGAATTATACTGGCACTAAAGTCTTTGGTCACTTACCAAATAGTATCAAAAGTCTGACAGATAAACAACAAGTATTTAAGAAGAAATTAAAAGAATTTCTGAATGACAACTCCTTCTACTCCATAGAGGAATTTTTAGATATAAATTAAGAAAAAGTATTAAAAAAAATAAAAAATAAAGAAAAACGAAAAACACAAAAAATAAAGTTGTTATATTAACTTAAGTATGTTGTTAAATTAACCTAATTATGTCATGTATTGGAAAATTCGACTCGTTCCACATCATTACGAAATATCGTATTCATGATCCATGGAACTAGTATTATTCTAATCTAATCTAATCTAATCTAATCTAATCTAATCTAATCTAATCTAATCTAATCTAATCTAATCTAATCTAATCTAATCTAATCTAATCTAATCTAATCTAATCTAATCTAATCTAATCTAATCTAATCTAATCTAATCTAATCTAATCTAATCTAATCTAATCTAATCTAATCTAATCTAATCTAATCTAATCTAATCTAATCTAATCTAATCTAATCTAATCTAATCTAATCTAATCTAATCTAATCTAATCTATTCTATTCTAATCTATTCTATTCTAATCTATTCTATTCTAATCTATTCTATTCTAATCTATTCTAATCTATTCTATTCTAATCTATTCTATTCTAATCTATTCTATTCTAATCTATTCTATTCTAATCTATTCTATTCTAATCTATTCTAATCTATTCTATTCTAATCTATTCTATTCTAATCTATTCTATTCTAATCTATTCTATTCTAATCTATTCTAATCTATTCTAATCTATTCTAATCTATTCTAATCTATTCTAATCTATTCTAATCTATTCTAATCTATTCTAATCTATTCTAATCTATTCTAATCTATTCTAATCTATTCTAATCTATTCTAATCTATTCTAATCTATTCTATTCTATTCTATTCTATTCTATTCTATTCTAATCTAATCTAATCTAATCGGTACAGATGGGCCCAACAACATGCCGAATGGACCGCTGAGGATTGGCATCACGTTCTCTTCACCGATGAGTGTCGCATATGCCTTCAACCAGACAATCGTCGGAGACGTGTTTGGAGGCAACCCGGTCAGGCTGAACGTCTTAGACACACCGTCCAACAAGTGCAGCAAGGTGGAGGTTCCCAGATGTTTTGGGGTGTCATTACGTGGGGCCGACGTACGCCGCTGGTGGTCATGGAAGGCGTCGCAATGGCTGTACGATACGTGAATTCCGTCCTCCCACAGATAGTGCAACCATATCGGCAGCATATTAAGGAGGCGTTCGTCTTTGTGGACGACATTTCGCACCTCCATCGTGCACGTCTTGTGAATGACTTTCTTCAGGATAACGATATCGCTCGACTGGAGTGGCCAGCATGTTCTCCAGAAATGAACCCTATCGAACATGCCTGGGATAGATTGAAAAGGGCTGTTTATTGACGACGTGACCCACCAAACACTCTGGGGGATCTACGCCGAATCGGCGTTGAGGAGTGAGATAATCTGGACCAATAGTGCCTTGATGAACTTGTGGATAGTATACCACGACGGATACAGACATGCATCAATGCAAGAGGACGTGCTACTGGGTATTAGAGGTATCGGTGAGTACGGCAATTTCAACCACCACTTCTGAAGGTCTCGCTGTATGGTGGTACAATATGCAATGTGTGGTTTTCATGAGCAATAAAAGGGGCTGAAATGATGTTTATGTTGATCTCTATTCCAATTTTCTGTACAGGTTACTAAACTGTCGGAACAGAGGTGATGCAAAACTTTTTTTGATGTGTGTATTTTGACCACCGTTTATTTAGGATGATAGATAGTCCTCTCACCCTACTGCTTTTATCCACTCCACTAAAATAATGGGCAAACTCCAGCAGATATTCACAACCAGTATCTTTCTTCTTTTTATTTCGGAATGCAGACGTACATCAATGTTGTGCAGTCTTATATCCATTAAACTCTCTTGTTTATTCCGATGCCCTGTATATTACGGATAAAAAATTGGAAGTATATTTTTGTTTCCGTTGTCGAATTCCATTAAAACTTCCGAAAACCTGCGCATATCCTGGATCTTTTAGCTGGCTATCTTTCCACTCATGAAGAGCTCGTCCATCGCACAACCCGCAACATGGAGGACCAGACTTGTTATCAGGGCTTTCTTCTCCTAGGAAGACTGGCTTCATCACGCCTCAGAATTCTTCCTACCGTCCGATGAAGACGATCGGAAGGGAATAACGAAGGATAGCAATAGGCAGAGTTCTTTAGTTTATCAATCGAATCTTGCGCACAAAGAAAGGGAGGGTAATGACAGCTCTCTGCAGCACACACTTAGTCTGGTTCCTCAGTCAGGGATTGTTCGGATAGGGCAGCCCTACCGGCAGTTAACCTACCATCGACGTAGTCCCCAGCATCATTGGTGTAAGCAAGTCGTCCTGTCTGCACGGACAGTGCTTCGTTAAGGCAGTGTCCCCTGGAGAGGAAAGGAAACCACGCAAAGCCGGACGGAGGTTTGAACCCCACTGCTCCCGAATGTGAATCGAGTGTCGCCACTTTGCCACCTCTCTCAGTCATGACGTGTGAAGGATTTAGCGATTAAAATGAGACGATCGTGTAAAATCAGTACTAGAGACGGTGGAAAGGAGACTCGGATTTGTTACACGGTTCTGGAAAAGTTCAGCGCGTCTGTGCGACCGGATATTGAGTATTGTTCTACTGTTTGGAGTACTTATCAAGGGTGCATGATAACAGACATCGAAGGATGTCAAGAGGAGCCACTAGAATCGTAACAAGTTGGTAACTCCATGAGAAAGTGTAACAGAAAGGCTATGTGAATTTAAAATGGAAATCCTTGGAAGAATGACAAAGCAGTTCTCGCGAAATACTATATAGTACTCTTCGTGACGGTGTCTTGTAGGAAGACCGTGCGACCATTATGCTGCCGCCTTTGTACATCTCGTGTGACGAATGCGAGAATGAGATGAGACAGTTAGAGAACGTACAGATACATACAGACTTATTTTTCCCTCGCTCGGTATACGGAGGCGGCTATGGGGGCAGCAGGGGCTGTGTGGTGTGGATTGGGCCGTTTTTTTAGGTTAGACAGTCTCGGGAGAGATCAAAAAGGGCTCCAGTCTCAAAGGGTACAGGGCAAAGAAACGACGAGAATCGACAAAGCAACAGTCGGTATTGTAGTTGTAAATTGTCTTAGCTGCATCGGTAAGGTACCAGAGCTTCAAACTCTGTTAGAAAGCACTGAAGCTGAAATCGTCATAGGAACAGAAAGCTGGCTAAAGCCGGAGATAAATTCTGCCGAAATTTTTATAGAGGCGCAAAACCGTGCTCAGAAAGGATAGATTAAATAAAGTAGGTGGTGGTGTGTTTGTGTCTGTTGGTAGTAGTTTATCTTGTGGTGAAGTTGAAATAGATAGTACCTGCGAATTACTATGGGTAGGAGCTACACTCAACAGCCGTACCAAAATAATAATTGGCTCTTTCTACAGACCCCCCGACTCAGATGATATAATAGCTGAACGGTTCAAAGAATACTTAAATCTCATTACAAATAAGTACCCCACTCATACAGTTATGATTGGTGGAGAGAATTCAATCTACCCTCGATTTGTTGGCGAAAATACATGTTCAAGGCCGGTGCAAGGCAGAAAACATCTTCCGAAATTATATGAAATGCTTTCTCTGAGAATTACTTTGAACAATTAGTTCATAGCCGGCCGGTGTGGCCGTGCGGTTCTAGGCGCTTCAATCTGGAACCGCGTGACCGCTCCGGTCGCAGGTTCGAATCCTGCCTCGGGCGTGGATGTGTGTGATGTCCTTAGGTTAGTTAGGTTTAAGTAGTTCTACGTTCTAGGGGACTGACGACCACAGATGTTAAGTCCCATAGTGCTCAGAGCCGTCTGAACCATTTTCTTGAATTAGTGCATAAACCCACACGAATTGTAAATGGTTGCGAAAACACACTTGATCTCTTAGCCACAAATAATCCTGATCTAATAGAGAGCGGTATATATATCTTAGGAATGCATCAAGCGAGAGTCTCCATTCCTTTCAAGCTAATTATGTAAGTGTAGACCAGATATGGCTCAAATTCAAAGATACATTATCGACAGTAGGTGACACCACCTACGTAGGGAGAAATGATCATCATAATAAGAGAAATCAGAGCTCGAACGGAAAGATTTAAGTGTTTCGTTTTACCACGTGCCATTCAAGAGTGCAATGGTAGAGAAGTAGTATGAAAATATTTCGATGAACCCTCTGAAAGGACCTTAAGTGAGAATTGCAGAGTAACGATGTAGGTGTAGAGATGTAGATGGAATAAGACGGGAAGTCTGCAACATTTATGTAAAGTACCCTCCATCTTTCCATGTATAGTGGCTTATGGAGAACAATATATGGAGACGCAGATGTGCAGGGGAGGGGGAGGGGAGACCAACCTTAACACAAGAACCGCCGGAACTAGTACTATACCTAGAACCGGCGATGTAGTCAAAGTGACCACTTTCTTTGTAAGTATATGCTGTGCTGTTTCATGTAAATATTAATAACCTTGATAACAATGTATCACTTTAATTACGTTTAATAATAGTATCATTGTATTTTACAACAACAATGGGAACATAATATCACTAATATTAAAGAACATAGTTTGCAATATTAATCTCCAACCATACTTATTGTATTGCAGTAGTTTTAAAATTAATAGAAATTAATCTTACTGTAGAAACTAAGTACCCATGAATATGTTAAGAGAACATTTTTGTTCTTTTTCCCTTGGTAAACAGAGTACCACCTTCCCTTTTCAAGAGATCAGACGTATAAAGAGGAGTTTTAATTTTTTTATAGTGTCCGGGATTTCTTTTCTTGTACGGTTGATAGTGCCGACAAGACTAGTTTTCTCTTTTTCCAGTCTCTCCCTAAGTGTGACCGTAGTGAAAAAATTTTCAGTAGTCACATTTCGCCTCTTATTGCGATATGGTGCTACCAACTTCATTACTACTTGTTCTGGAAGTTTCCCATTAGGTGCCCTCTGTTCGTTCGTTCCTACATTAGGAAACCCATTACAAAGATATTTTGTTTCTACATCTCCTAGAAGCCAGAATTTGATTCCGAATTTAGCAGGCTTATTCGGCACATATTGCAAATATGGACACCTGGTTCTGCTGGGGAAAAGTTGTTCGTCCACAGTGACCTTTGGTCCAGGTATGTAATTCAACTGACAGTTTTCTTTAAAATGGTTCCAACTAGTTGATGTAAGTGCAAATTTGTCACTTTTCAAACGTTCGACCATGTATTTTTTTCATCAAAACGGAGATATTTCAAAATTTCTCGAAACCTGTTTCTGCTCATTCTGTCAGTGAAAAATGGGGCTCTCCACTGTTTCGATCACAACTCATCTACTTCAATACATCTGGCACCTAGTGCACCACGAACATATAATAAAGCAACAAATGCATCTAATTCTTCTAAATGCAAATTCCAAGAATCATATCCAAGAAGCCGTTGTGCGTCTGCTTCAGTGCATTTCTTTATGTATTTCAACAATGATTGATCAACTTAAAGGCGCCAGGCACTCGAAACATCATCATTTGAGACGTGCCGCTTTGCATGTGGAGTAGATCCCCATGTTTCTTTCAATATATTCTGTTGACCTATTCTACCTGGAGTAGTAACACCGAAGTCTGCTACAGTCCACTCCGTGATCCGTCCTTCCCCAGGAGTTTTGAACCAGGTTCTGGCAGTGAACCCTCACTTCGTTCTCCTCTTCTACGTCGATTCTGTATTGGTCCACTTACAGGAGGTGCAGTTCTTTTTTTTACCCAGGGTAGGTCCTTCTCTAGCATTGTTTATATTATTGCTTGGTCCTGGTTCAGCAACTGCGTGAGGAAATAGACAATTAGAAAGCTACAACTCATTATAAAGATCATATATCACACAACAAAATAGCAGTAACAGAAGTAGCAGTAGAAGTGTCAGCTCTATTATAATCGTGATCATTATTCATATAGTAACAATAATAACTGGTAATCATCTGTAGAATCTTCCTCAAGTTCCTCAACTTCAGGATCATTTTCAGCATCCGATTCATACTAAAGTGTGACTGTTTCTTCATCTGAAAGTGGCCGTGGCCATGGTTTGTATCACTGTGACATCTGAGCCATGTCTACTGCTCTGAGACCAGTACTCAAATAATCAGTCTTGTTTATGCAAAACCCAATAGCAAACAATAAATGACATATTGCATTGTTGAGCTTTTAAATTCAAACAATCCGAATAAACTTCAGTAACCGACATATTTAGTACATTGTTGACGAGTGCTAAGAATAAATCCGGGGAGTGACGCACAACAATCTTTAAATAATCTGTTTTCAAATATACATGTAGTGTGGTCATTGTGACCACTCGGCGGTTTCAAGTATAAGTGGTCATTCAAAGAAAACTAATGAAGATAAAATTAATATTGGACTATTTATATGATCTACATAAACATTTAGGAAAAGTCTAACTCACAACGGCATAGATTAGAAACTAACCGAATAATAAAATGTTAAAATATAAAAAGTGGTCAAATTGACCACTCGGCGGCCCTAGTGATAAGGATGGAAGTAACTTTCGCATGATGCCTCACTGCCAAGTAACTAATCTCGATGTGACTCGTACCATACATAGGAAGAACTGTCACTGTATAGTAGAGAAGGTAACTGGAAGAAATAAGCAACGATACGAACAGAAATGACACTTCTACTGAAGACTGAAGTCACCGCGATTTGCGATGGTTCCTTGGGCATTAAAAAGACTGGACTGTTTCTTCATACGGTGTGTGATCGCCACGGACACAGATGCATGCTCCGCGACGTGTTCCCACGCTGACCAAGAGGCTGGTAGGCAGTTCTTGTGGTAGGACGTCGCGTTCCTCCAATAGCGTGGACTGTCAACCACTGGATGCTCGTGGGTGCACATGGACGTGCTCCAATATGTCTCTCCGAAGCATTCTGAACAGACGCACATGGGGAAAGAGTACAGTGCCACAGTAAGGTAGTCTGGTGAGTATACCACGTTCAGTCTGTACGCCAGTGCAACATTATGCCTCTCCACACGGTAAACATCCGAAAATCTAACGATCACGTTAAACAATATTCCTCGGTGCGTTACCTGTTCTCCCCTCTCACCGTTCAGAATCACTACAAAGTCTCATTCAGCTCTCACTAAGAAGAGCACGCGACTCCACTCCTAATTGGCCCAGTCCCTAGGCTGTTGGCACTACGTGAAACGATGCTGCCGGAACACAAAGTAGTAGTCGTCGGGCAGAGAGACCACCCCAATGAAGCCGCCGTGGCACTGTGGAATGTGGTACTGCGTGCCTTACTGTCCTGTTAAGTGTGGCTGCAACTGCACTTTCTGTTTGACATGGGCCCCTGCTTGCCTGTTGCGTAATGTAGCGGTCATCTCCTCTCCCTCGGGCAGCAGTGGCCGTGGTTCGGAATGCTCCCAATGCACGTAGAACAATGCGGCGAGCATTACCAAACTCATGGGCTACACTCATTACATTTCGTTCAAAAATGGTTCAAATGGCTCTGAGCACTATGGGACTTAACATCTGAGGTCATCAGTCCCCTAGAACTTAGAGCTACTTAAACCTAACCAACCTAAGGACATCACACACATCCATGCCCGAGGCAGGATTCGAACCTGCGACCGTAGCGGTCGCTCGGTTCCAGACTGAAGCGCCTAGAACCGCTCGGCCACACCGGGCGGCTACATTACGTCCTTCTTCTAGTTTCCCAATGAGTCTTCCCAGCATGAAGTCAATCAGACGATATCTTTGAAGTATGTTGCAATGTAGTATGTTGCACAGTAACTGCTCACTAAATGACACGGACTGCATTTTCCCATCCCTTCAATTGCCTCGTGTTGCGAGGCCAGCCCCATTTTGTGCTGACCTTATTTCGTGTGACGTAGAACTTTCCCAAGACGACTGCGAGACCTGTGGCAACTACCGTACTTTGATTAATTTCCACTGAGCTGTTGATGTGTTAATGCCACTTTATCTATCTCTCTAAGTTTTGCAGAACAGTATAGATGTCTGTGATATGAACTGAATTTGCTTACCAGGCAATGTTAGCCACGTAGATGTAGTAGGGTGTCAACTAATGAGGCAGTAATGAAAACTCTACAAACAGTTTCCCATAAGAAGTAACAACAGGAAATAGTGGATGCAAACCCATACGACAAACTTAGAGTCTTTGCGACGATAGAAGTTTTTTACTCTCACGTTTTATATCAAATTTCCACTCAGAGTTAATTCATATTGCTCTAAGATAAGAATTTGTGTGCCCTTTTGACGAATTTATTACTGCGCGGCCTAGAGGAAAGTGGGAAACAATCTCTTGTTTCCAAGGGCGCTTACAACGCTGAAAGCGCCGACATTCCGAGAGGGAGCATGTCGTAGGAGAGATTACTTCACGCGGGAAGAGCCGGTTATGCATATTAACGATTCTAGAGCGGTCAGGCACCGAGATGGGACGTCTGATGCACAGAAGCGCGGCTCCGTGAAGAATGAGGCCGGCCACGAAGCACCGAGCCCGTGTGTGCGCTACCGCGGCGAACCAGTTCTCAGTGAGCGGATCGCAGCCGTCTCAGCTGCTTGAAATTGCAACTATCTCAGCATTTTCGAGCACATTTATGCGCATTTAAAAATCTGTGTGCAAAGTTATATAAAAACAAAAAGAATTTTAATGCAATGTTTACTGTTCCAAAGGGCGACATGGACAATATGAACATACGAAGGCGTCCTGAAAAGTAATACCTCAGAATTTATGAGGAAACTCTTAATGATTTGTAAGTAAAACAAACGCTATTAACATTCTGCATCATTATGCTTCATGTACATATATTTTCAGCCTTCTGCCGCTGTAGGACCCCGAACTGTAGTGTGTAACATGGCGTTCTATAACGCCACTGTGTCGGTGCGTGAGAAACAGCCTGCTGTAATCGCGTTTCGAATTCGAAGAGTTCGTCGACACATGGTCAGCATGACAGTGCCAGACCACACAGGAGCGCGGCGACATCTACGACAGTCCGATGCCTGTCATCGACCATCCTCCATTCAGTCTCGACTTGGCCACATCCGATTTCCATCTGTTTCCCAAACCTAAATGATGCCTTTGAGGACTTCACCATCATAGCGATGAAGCTGTGCAAACAAAGATAATGTTGTGGCTCCGCCTACAGTGAGAGAAATGTGTTGGTCACCAGGGTGAAGAATAATGATGTGGAATGTTTATAACTTCAGTTTTGTTTAAAAAGCTTAAACAGTTTTCACATAAAAATTTGGACCAATTTCTTTACAGCGCGTCCTTGTAACTGACTTCAGAAGCAGTTTTGGAATGTGTAAGAAGACTATGACTTGACTGTAGCTGTAATTTACGATTCAAACAAACGCATTAGTTGGCCACAAGGTGAATGCTTCACCACATCCGTGAAACAAAGTACTCGTGCTACGTTTATGAAGGCGGAAAAACGAGACAAATTACAGAATTCAAATATTAATTAAACGTAAATACGAGGGTTGTCCAGAAAGTAAGTTCCTATCGGTCGCTAAATGGAAACCACAGTGAAAATCAGAAACATTTTATTTGCAAGAATTAGCTACACTTTCCTGATACGTCTCTACATAGTCGAGCTCCGACTTGGACATTTATCGGAGCGTTATACCAAATTTCCAACACCATCGTTCGCCTGTGCTTTCCGATTATTCGCTACGCTGGTCTACAGCCCAAGTGTTGTCTTCGTATCCAGCGTTTCATGTGAACAGAGGTGATACTCAGGACGAGCCAATTAGGGCTGTGTTGTGGCTGATCGAATACTTCCCATCGAAAAGGCTGCAGGAGCGTCTTCATTGCCCCTGCAGAGTGCGGCTGAGAATTGCCATGAAGAAGGATGTGTGTGGCAGTGGTGTTAGGTGGGCTGCATTCATTAAGCCTCTCAGCGTGCCTTCCTACTTGGCGGCAGACATCGTTGTTCTAGGCACCTCTACTCGCTCACAATGCGCTCACAAATGAAAAAAGCGTCTTGATGCGATCGACGGTCATACTAGAGACACTATCCAACACATCTGTGAAAAACTTCATCGGGTTTTCATTGTAGTGTCCATTTCGCGACCGATTGGAACTTACTTTCTGGAGAAGCCTCGTATACAATTCTAGGAATGTAGTTCATAAACGAATTGTTACTATGCACAGGATTACAGTACCAATTAAAATGTAGTCGACATAATCTTTGTACTGATGATGACGCAGACGTGTTACACCACTTAAAGATAGTCAAGAGGATGAAACGTGTCTCCAGACAGTATAAAGCTATGCATAAAAAGAGTCAGGTTGCCCTATTTGTTCGAGTAACTCTATCCAAAATGACGGAACTGAACCACCATTAACATCGATAAAATAATGCGCACAGTATAGTTTGGAAGCTGAAAATAAAACTCGTAGCTATCATGGAAAACAGTCAACATACACCATCCGTGTTCCAAATCAATCGCTTTCGACACAGTAAAGATATACCATGTACAGAATTATGTTAATTTATGTTTATTATATAAAATGAAATAAGTTTTTATTATTGATAATAACTCCGTTCCAAACCATGTTTACGATTATTTCTCTCACATTTGTTAATATGATTTGTGCTTCAGAATATAGCATCTCCACTACACGATAGTCTTACCGCATCGCGTTGATGACCTCCCACCAAATGACATCAGAATACCCGATCTAGAAAATGTGGTCTTCTTTAAAGGTTTGAATGGTCTCCGACGTTGTCACATAAAGTGTAGAGAAAAAAGTGATGCACACTTCATTGCCTTAATTATAACAAAGACCGACATGAATTATTTTTTACGTGTTGTCTTTTCTTTGCAGCCTCTGTTTTCCGCAGCTACACATACAAAAGTTGAATGTGTTAATTGCCACTTTTGCAAGTGTAATAAATGTCTTATTAAGACCAGATGCATTTAGTTTTATGCTAAACCATCTTCAGTGGTCACTTAACAATACGATTTTTTTCTCTTTCAATTTTCTTGGTTCCGAGTAGAGACCGGATTATATGCTTCATAAAAACCTTAAAATATGCATGAAAAATGCTTAAAATGCATGAAAAGTGTCGAAACATACAAGATCAAATAATAATAAAAAACATGTTAGTCACTGCGTGCATTATATCTCAAAGTCGAACATGTGCATATCAATTATGAGGAAACGCGCCGGCCACGCAAAAAAGTCTGTACATTTAGAAAGCTGATTTCATTTTCTGAATACTTTGTGGAAGGGGTTAGGAAGGTAGCATTTCTGGGATTATTTTCTAAAATTTTGCGAAATGGGGACGCATACCGCGTTTCAAGGATTTTTTCTTCTTTGGTATTCTTGTCGATAACAAGTTGATGCGATGCGAGTGAGTCGCAGCGAAACAATCGAAATGTACAGGGCCAACTAGGAGATATATCGCACGCAGAGGGGCACGCTAAAAAAACTCTAATATTTTATTTAAAAAACAACATACAATCATGAATTTTTCTGAACAGCATTGACGTTTAATCAATACTTTAGGACCTAAGCATCATTTACAATTTATTTTAAATTTTTCTACTATTGTAAACATAAATGACCAAGTACTGTTCCAAATGTTCAGTAGTAAGTTTGCGACTTCGATCACTCAAACCATTTTTATAAGCAGGGAAGGACCGTTCTACATCAACTGAACTAACTGGGTAGTATCTGAATTTGGGTGCTCTGTTGGCACTGTTTCTCGTATAAGTTTACCCGTCCCATTAATAAAACTATCAATTTCGCACAAGGGTTCAAAGCCTGGGTTATTGTTTAAAAAACTTTCAAACTTTTCTTTAAGCTTTCTTGGGAATACCTCCGGGAACGAGGAGTTCACTAGAATAATTTTATTCATTAACTGAACTGATTCATTCAACGCCAAACCTTACGTGCAGGTATATGGGAAAACTAAGTGCTAATCACAGCAATGTCTTTTTTAATACCAGAATCATTGAAAGCTTCCTTGCATTGGCAAACTGCCAAACGCTCTGCACTATCGAAGTCGTTTACTACGCCTCTAATGGCCTCGAAATGTTCACTGTAAAACATAGCCTTGACCCACGTATCCCAACGAATTACCACTGGTTCGGGAGGTAAAGGCACATTTGGTAGTTTTTCTTTGTAGGTCTTGATGCGAGCAGGAACCTTTAGAAACACTTTCTTTGTGGACGAAATCAGTTTATTTAAATTCATACACGTGGAACGTACTTCTTCAGCAAGGCGATGTACTCCATGAGCAAAGTACGTCACATGAATCAAATTGGGATAAAATACTCGAAGGGCTTTTCCTACTTTGATCATACAGGGAGCAGCATTTGAAATAAACACAAACACCCTTTCATCTGCAGAAGATTCTGGAAATATTTTTCTAATACCCTCATTCACAAATCTGGCGATCGTAGATTGATTTACTTTTTCAAGTTTTTGCAGTCCGCTAAATAGGAAGAAGAAGGCTCCTCGTTTAAAGCACCAACAATTAAATGTGCAATGTAACGGCCACAAGTGTGTAGTTTCATCAGCTGAAATCCAGATAATGCTGTCCTTGAGTTCATTGCGTATTTCTTCCAGAACATTTACGTAAATTGTCGGCATGTAATTTTTACGCAATGTTTATTCATCTGGTATATTTTGATTTAAGAAATATTTGCGCAGCCGTGCCGAGTGGCCATGCGGTTTTAGGCGCCATGTCACGGACTGCGCAGCTCCTCCCCCCGGAGGTTCGAGTCCTCCCTGAGGCGTGTGTGTGTGTGTGTGTGTGTGTGTGTGTGTGTGTGTGTGTGTGTTCTTAGCATAAGTTAGTTTAAGCTAGTCTAAGTAGTGTGTAAGTCTAGGTAACGATGACCTCAGCAGTTTAGTCCCTTAGGAATTCACACACATTTGAACATTTTGAAGATTTGCGCAGGAAGCCTTTGAGGATAGAGTTTGTAAGTTTGCGCAGAGGAATATTCCTTGCAATGAATGCTTTACATAGATCCATGTTAAATCGATTTTTTTCGTTACCTTTAGACAAATCCCTGCTATTGCAACTTTCTGTTGTCAGAAGTTGTTGTCGTGGTCCTTTCATCTGCATTCCTTCAATATAAAGACTTTTCTTCACATGATGGTCTATTTGAAACTTTTTTTGCATGAAGCGTTTTTTTCCGCGAACTTCACAATGTAAAACAATTCCGTCATGTGTAAATGTCCCAGGATTGCCAGCTATCCACCAAAATACATTTCTTTTTTCGGGCAGCATGGCGCGCGCACAACACCTTACACACTACACGTCGTAAACACGTTCAACTGTGTACAAGTAAATAGAAAGCTAAACTTAAACAATAGCCGTGCGACTAAAAGCTTGCGTAGTTTAATTTAATTGTTGCCGACGCGTACGGTATGACATCGGAAGGGATTAACCGGGAGCGCGGGCGCAGGAGCAATGATTCTGTCTGCCTGTTCCTGTTCCTCTTTCTGTAATGATTTCGCTAGCCAGTGGCCTCTCGTTTAGCGATTGCACACAGTTCTAGGTCGCAGCCAGTCTGTGAGACATCAAAACTAGGTCGAGCTAGAGACCGCCCGTCTAAATTTTTAAAATATGTATCGTCATTAGTCTTTAGTTAAAATATGCGATAACCGGTGAAAATCAATGTCACATTGGTTTGTTCGTGGCCATAATAAAGGAAACAGTGGTGCTAACCTCAACGTGTGTGACAGAGCTCGGAGTGGACGGCAATAGCTTCCAAAACTTAGAGAACACCTTCGAAAACTTCACTTTGATAGTAAGGAAGTGGCTCAGTCAATAAAGTCAAATATTCTACCGACAAACTGGTTTCTCGATGGAGGAGTATGTACGTTGCCATGGGTGACTATGTTGAGAAATAAGTATGTAGACACGAAGAATGAACATGTAGAATATTGCTAAACGTTGTTGTATTTTAAAAGCTTTAAGAGTTCTTGCATAAAAGTCTGAGACATTGCTTTTCAGCACATACTTGTTTTGTATAGACGTTATGGAAGAGTTATGTTGTAAAATTTAGGGTATTATACCTCAAATATTTAACTCGACTTATGAACACAGACGGCTGTGCTTTTTAACCGAAGCAAACTGGAAACTGCGACCTGTAAGACTTCCATTTCTTGTGAGAGACTGAGGGCATGAGCTGTCAGCTCTCCTCCTGCTTTGAGTTACATTCGCGTCTTTATCGAACACCTATTTGTAGACAAAATGTACATTATTACGTACTGCGAACGTATTGAAGAAATATTAAATTGGAAAGAGACACTAAGATGAATCTTCCAGTCAGATTAAAACTACGTGACACTCGGCCTCGAACCCAGAACGTTACTGTCTTGGTATCAGCAGGCCGTCTACGCAGACCACAGATCCACACACAGAATGCTCGTGTGAAGCCTTTCAGGACGAAGTCATAAAATACCCATTTTAGTGAATAAGGTTTGTTTAAAACATATTACTGTATGCAAACCACCAAAATTAGACGTTTCAAATTAGATCCACAATCTGACATAATACAGTTAAGTAGTTACTTTTTAAAGATATTTAAGTCCGTCTTTGCAACTACTAAAAAATGTTTATTCACATTATCACGTCGTGTCCTTTTATTGATTTAAAACATCGTCTTTTTTAGCGTTTTGCCTGATTAATCGTTTACATCTGGAAGTGTCGTCAGCTTGCACATTTTCCTTGTACTTCTGTATTTGGCACTAATGTATTTGGTCAAATCTCTCGTTTTTTTGCAGCACTGTCCATTTCTTGGAGTACGACAAACATAGTACCACTAGTGTTTGCACCAAGTACCCAATTACAGCCCACACACACAGCCACCCATTCGAAAGAGTAAGTCGCGGATTATCGCACCGAAGCAGACAAAAACTAATTTAAAAAATGCATTTATATTCCACAAGATTAGTCGCTCAATTAAATGGTAAGAGTCTTTAATATTTAATAATTTAATATATAATCTTTATATGTTTTTACATACCTGTTTTTTCTAAACAACGATTGGACCCTCCAAGTATGACTTACTACGACATTAAAAGGTAATAATCGTAGTATATTTTCTATTTTGTTTATTAAATTTTTGATTCTGTAACGCCACGAAGACAACTTTACTTTCGGAGCTCGTCGTTTGTTTTATGCATTTTACCAAAAGAAAATAAATTACGCTATGAAAATGGAAATACCACAGAGTCCACGCAGTCGCGAATGGAACCCGTACAGCCACCTAGCGGGCTCTCTGGTGAAAGTAACGAACGATGCTCTACCTGATGGTGCAAAGTGGAACTACCAGACACGCCCAGAGACGCTCTGCGTTGTACACTTCCTACCGTGATATTGCAGGACAGACTTTTTAAAAGTACAAGTTCGTTGCTTACTGTCAAATGTACAGTCAGCGCAACGGAAATTGTCTAATTCCTTCGGTGTTCTTTCTTCCGTTGTAGAAGATGTACATGTAGAATGTAACCGGCAAATTGAGGAAACATATTTCAGTTCAAACCCACAGCGTATAGAATTCCTGTGAAGCTTCATCGATGTGTAGTGTAGAAGGTTATGCCAATAAATAAAATTTCTGAATTTCAGATGATGTTCGTTCTGTTGTGATAATAACCTATTAAATCACATAAACAGTTTCGTTAAATATGTTTTCGTACTTAAAAATACTTCAGAATACCAGTTTAAAACGACGACAGTAGCAGAGACAGCGCCATCGAGATGGACGTTACCCTGTTACATACGTAAAAACAAATCAGTTTGCTATGGTTACAACTCATAAGTAACAGAGCTCTTCAAGACTTTCAGTACTAACTGACACACCGTTGTCAAATAGTCCTCACTAATGTACTCACATTTGTTGCTATAGCAAGCTCCTCGTCTGGCCGTGAAGGCCCAAGGGAGGTCTACCAGCCGCCGTTTACATGAGATTAGATTAGATTCAGTTTTCGTTCCACAAACCCAAAAATGAGATGATTCTCTTGGGTGTGGAATATGTCGGCAACTATTACATAAAAAAACATAGTACATTTTAATCTAATACTCATTTCCCTGTTCATTTGTGAAAGATTGTCAAAACATGTGAATATGTTACAGTAAACTGGGATTTCTAATATTTTTCAGAATTAATACACTGTCAGATTGAAACTTAAGTTATCCACTTTCAATAAACTTATGAAACGCAGAATACCTAATCTTGACTGTTGTGACCAAGTGCTGTCAAAACTTAAGACCAACAGACATTTTCAAGTAAGTAGTTACGTAGTTACAAGCTAGTCTAACAGTCCATGTTACGATATTCATCTATAGAGCAGAAGTAGTTGCCTACCAAAAAGACTTAAGGTCTGTTTAAACTGTACTTTATCTGAAAAAATTTAATGCTTGCAGGAAATTTATTGAAAATCTGTGTTCCGGAATATTGGCCTCATTTTTGGACCAAGGTAAGTGATTTTAGGTTTTTATGTAGATTATTCTTATTCCTAATATTGATATTTTCTACTGAGCTGTTGTTTGGAAATAGGACATTATTTGCAATACATTTCATTAAGGAATAAATATACTGAGAAGCAATGGTTAGAGTACACAGTTCCTTTAACCCTTTGTTTCCTGACATAAGAAAAAATTTACTTTTTAACATTTTCTTTGCAGAATTTATGCTATTGTGGCCTCAAATGACGGTAGGATTTTTTGTAAAATTTTATTTTATTTTTCACAACTTTTTTCTCTCCTGGTACTTAGAAGTACCGTCAGACTCCATGTACAGAATCACAACATGCGCAGAAAAATGCTCCAATTTTTATAACTTGTACCTTATTCCACATAAATATTAAATATTTTTACATTAGAAAATTAATTAACCGAAATATGATATTTCTGAATTTTTTTTTTAATTTCGCATAAATTTATTCTAGAGCAACTTCACAATACATGGTAACTTAGCTATACATTTTTGACAGTATATACATATCACATATTTAGTGTTAGTGATACCTCATGAAATTGTAGGAAACAGTTCTTTTTCTCATTGCAGCACAAATAAACTATACATGTACTACATTGTGAATGTGGTCTCGACTGAATTTTATTTTTCGCACACATTTCGCATCGTCCTCTTTTACAACTGAACACTAAAAAATGGTTTCCTCGGTTGCCAAGACGTACATCCTACGGAACAGAAAAGTTATCCTTCCTTCTCTTTGGGAGAGTTATTTCATCTTTACCAGAGTTTCTCTTTTTGAGATTTGGCACTTGCTGTTCATTCATTAGTCCTAGTGCCACAGCACACCTGAATTCCAGCAGTGGCAGTGCCCCATGTAGGTAACTGAAAATGACGTAACGATTGACAAAAGCAATTTCTATTGCTCCCCAGAAGAGACGGTGCCACCATTTCTTTGATCGCTTGTCAAGACCATAAGTTGAATGTAATCTGTCTGCATGATCCACACCACCCATGTTTTTATTGTAATCACATACAATAACTGGACATGGTATAGTCATACTAGTTCCGTCTTTCTGTTTTCTTGTCACTACGCTCTGTTCAATGCCATGGAAGTTTGGCGCAAAATATACTACTTTATTTTCCTTCCATTGAAATACTGTTAGGTCTAAAGATGACTCTGTGATTTGATTTAGACATTTTTCTTTAGGTAAATTCCCTGGCAAACCTTTCCTGTTTGTTCTAATTGTTCCACAGGCAAATGTATTTACCGATTTCTGTGTGAGAGAAAGTGGACAGAACAACTAGTGAGAGGTAACGCATTGTTGCTACAATAAAGTGTTCGCACAGCCTGACGGTACTAATAAGTCCGCCTTATATTTTCCACTTTATCTCATTCACTTGTAACGTAATGCTTCAAACTATTATAAAAAAACAAGAAGGTAAGCACGTACAATGGAAAACTCAACGGAAGTTTCAATAAATTGCGCACAAATTCAGACAACACCATGGAAACAAGCACATACAATCTTCTGTTTTCACAGCAGCGCGCGAAAAACACTTTCAAGCTCTGACCGCCAGAGAGGTCTATGTATTGCACAATAACATCTATGAAACAGTAGAGCAGAGTTACTGTTACGTACCGACAGGCTCTCAGATCACGAAACTGCACCACGAGAAAATAATTAGAGTCAAAACTTACTGGTACTTTTAAGTACCGTCAGGCAACAAAGGGTTAACAGGTTTCTACATTATGTTCTCGAATTTACACCACAAATGAGTCTTATTACACGGTTTTGCACTATAAAAACTGTTGCTCGGTTTGACGAGTTACCCCAAGATACATGACATAACAGAATGAAAGTAAACAAACTAAGCAAGAGGGCCATACACACGGGTACCCAGGTAGATGCCGTGTTTCTGGACTTCCGCAAGGCGTTTGATACAGTTCCCCACAGTCGTTTACTGAACAAAGTAGAGTATATAGACTATCAGACCAATTGTGAGATAAGATTGAAGAGTTCCTAGATAACAGAATGCAGCATGCCATTCTCAATGGAGAGAAGTCTTCCGAAGTACGAGTGATTTCAGGTGTGCCGCAAGGGAGTGTCGTAGGACCGTTGCTATTCACAATATATATAAATGACCTTGTGGATAACATCGGAAGTCCACTGGGGATTTTTGCGGATGATGCTGTAGTGTATCGAGAGGTTGTAACAATGGAAAATTGTACTGAAATGCAGGAGGATCTGTAACGAATTGACGCATGGTGCACGGAATGGCAATTTAATCTCAATGTAGACAAGTGTAATGTGCTGCGAATACATAGAAAGAAAGATCCCATATCATTTAGCTACAATATAGCAGGTCAGCAACTGGAAGCAGTTAATTCCATAAATTATCTTGGAGTAGGCATTAGGAGTGATTTAAAATAGAATGACCATATAAAATTAATCGTCGATAAAGCAGATGCCAGACAGATTCATTGGAAGAATCCTAAGGAAATGCAGTCCGAAAACAAAGGAAGTAGGTTACAGCACACCTGTTTGCCCACTGCTTGAATACTGCTCATCGGTGTGGGGTCCGTACCAGATAGGGTTGATAGAAGAGATAGAGAAGATCCAATGGAGAGCAGCGTGCTTCGTTACAGTATCATTTAGTAATCGCGAAAGCGTTACGGAGATGATAAACTCCAATGGAAGACTCTGCAAGATAGACGCTCAGTAGCTCGGAATGGGCTTTTGTTGAAGTTTCGAGAACATACCTTCACCGAGGAGTCAAGCAGTATATTGCTCCCTCCTACGTATATCTCGCGAAGAGACCATGAGGATAAAATCAGAGAGATTAGAGCGCACACAGGCATTCCGACAATCTTTCTTTCCACGAACATTACGAGACTGGAATAGAAGGGAGAACCGATAGAGGTACTCAAGGTGCCCTCCGCCACACACCGTCAGGTGGTTTGCGGAGTATGGATGTAGATGTAGAAGATTTTTTTAAAATGTTGATATCTCCTACATCTGCAATCAATCACACTGCAGAAGCTAAGCCGGGCGGAGTGGCCGAGCGGTTCTAGGCGCTACAGTTTGGAACCGCGCGACCGCTACGGTCGCAGGTTCGAATCCTGCCTCGGGCATGGTTGTGTGTGATGTCCTTAGGTTAGTTAGGTTTAAGTAGTTCTAAGTTCTAGGGAACTGATGACCTCAGATGTTAAGTCCCATAGTGCTCAGAGCGATTTTAACCATTTTTTGAACCTACTACTTGTTCAAGTAGCTCATCAAATGGCATTACGAGGTCGAATACAGCGCTCTCCAGTTCTCCTACCAAGGAAAAATCTCTGGCAGTACCGGAAATGGAAATCGGGTCCTGCACGTGGCAGCCATCTATGCCTACAACTCATGTACTATATGTACTATGTTGTTATACTTCTGAATTCCTAATCATTCTCCATCATAAGACAGAGTATGCAGTGTACGTGGATGGCAAAACTGCTATTTTCCGAGGTAGGCAAGGTCTTCCGGTATCGTCTAATTTGTCAGAGTAGCTTGGCATTTACGAGTAACATATTATAGTAAGATAACGTCACAAGACTTGTTACTTGTTCTTCAGTTTTACATAGCAGGCAGGCATCAGGTGATTATTTCTGCTAACATAAAGGAAGGCCTGTTGCATTTTTTTCCTTTTTTTTTTTTACAAAGAAAGTGGACATTATGTTCCAGTCGAAAAGAATTGACAACGATGTTGAGGTGAATGCTTCGTTCCACATCGTGTTAGCAATGAGACACAATAGATAGCCAGATAGTCGGAGTGGTACTAATAACGTTTACGGAAATTTTGCTTTAAAGTATGCTTTCAGGATGGTAGTAACCAACACTTGGTAACTCGAATACCCCGTGTTCTTTGCTTTACTGAACTAAATTTTGTCTTTCGTCATATTTTGCATTGTATATCCTTATTTATGGCCGAGATAAACTTTACAGCTATATTAACAGCATTTAAATATTTTCTAATGTTTCTTGAGTGAGAACGCTATTGATTCTGCACATTTTCACGTCTCGCTGTTGATAATGTTTTTATCCTGAAACATATTCAAGTGTGAGAGTCACTGCCTGGACGCCGCCTGGTGGCTTTGCAACTGTGTGGTTTGGTGAGGAAAGTATATTAGCGGAACAGATGTGAATGGGGAATCAACACAGTAAAATATCTTAGACCAAAACAACTAAAACTACTAACTGGCCTCCACTGTCCTTCAAACATACAAATCTCTGATCCATCCCATCCTCTGCTATGCAGATGTGCATAGATATCCACCCCCCCCCCCCCCCCCCCCCCATGTTCTATAAGCCCCTCCAGATCCCTGAACACCTTGCTTTCCGTCTCGCTTTCCACATCCGCTTACCTTCCCACACAAATATCCTTTCTCACATCTTTAAATTCCCACCCCTCCTCGCTTATATCGAACACCTCCAAATAACTTACACCACGCGTGAACTCGACTGCAGTGATGTTATTGTATCCCCGCTCCTTCTCAATACTAATCCGCTGCCATGCCTCTACCAACACATCCCACCAACCCTCCATCTGTTGTCTCTCCCAAAGAAATTTAAGCCGTCTCCCTCTCCCAAACCACGAACTCCACCCCAACATACAGGGCATCCCAAAAATAATGAACCGATTTTAACTTGTAATAATACCGAGTCAAAAGTCACTAGGTAACTGAAACAGCGGCAGATGTAATCAGCGTGGTCGTATTTAGTCGTAATCAATCAACGATCGCAGTGCACCGGGCGTTTCATATTCGATTTCGTGCTAAACCACCATCACCAAAGAACATCCGACAGTCGTATAAACCGTCTGAAGAAACAGGGTGCCTCTGTAAAGGCAAAAGTCCTGGCTGTCCACGCGTTCCTGAAAAGAAAAAGTGGAACAAATCCGACGAGCATTTGAGCGGAGCCCCCGCAAGTCTACGCGTCATGCTAGCCAAGAACTTGCGTTGCCACACGTGACAGTGTGGCGTGTGTTACGGCGTCGTTTAGCCCTCAAACCATACCGATTACAACTGGTACAAGCTCTTCGAGATTCTGACAAAGTGAAGCGAGTGGACTTCAGCAGTGCTATTCCAGAAGACATGGAAGATGACACTTCAATGCCACAGTTTATATTCACCTATGAGGCAACTTTCCATATTAGCGGTAACGTTCACCGTCGTAATGTGCGTATATGGGGGCTCGAAATCCTCATGAAATCATTGAACACGAACGTGATTCACCAAAAGTTAATTTTTTTGTGCTGTTTCGCAAAGCAAGGTTTGTGGACCCTACTTTTTTGAGGAAGGAACCGTAACAGGACAATCATATCTTGCAATGCTATGGAACTTGTTACTCCCACAATTTGACTCTGACAATTTCATATATCAGCAAGATGAAACACCACCGCACTCGCACTAAAATGTGCGCAGTTTCCTCAATGCCAACGTGCCTCAACGTTGGATAGGGCGTACAGGACTGCGAGACCAGGCTTTACACTCTTGGCCTCCTTGGTCCCCTGACTTAACACCATGAGATTTCTTCTGGTGGGGGTGTGTTAAACAATGTGTTTACATTGCTTTCCTACCTCTTGACATTGATGAACTAAAAACCAGAATATCAGTTGTAGCTTTAGTGACAGAAGACACCTTACGCTCAGTTTGGAATGAATTTGGCTATCGCGTAGATGTTGTCCGTGCAGCCAATGGAGGACATTTTGAACATTTATGATGGATATTTATAAACTTCCGCCTTTTCTGCGTAATTTAGTATGCAATTTGTTGGTGTTGAGCCCTTCTTCCTAATAAATAATTCTATTTAAAATCGGGTCATTCTTTTTGGGACACCCTGTATATTCATTCCTTCCATACTACTATCCATCCACCACGAGCTCCCTCCTCAGTCTCTCCCCATACCACACCTCCTTTTCCCCTTCCCTGTCGCCCCTCACCCCCCTGTTCCTTTCAAATCTGTAGATCACACCGCTCTCCTCCCTCCCCCCTCCCCATAGCCGCCACTACCTCTTCAACACCTCTTACCAGTACTCGGTCCTTATCACCGTTAGTCTCCCATCTCCCGCCATAACCACCTGTCTTTTCATCGATAATCTAACTTCTCAGGTCAGGTCCTTTTCCAGTTTCCTCTTTTAATGGTTAGTGACTCTTGTGTCATGTTCAGTGATTTTCAATTCGGGGAAGTCGATTGACAAAACGTCCGTGACAAATGGCTGACTGATATGGCCCAGCGACTGAAAACTAACGTTACGTAAATGGCGAGGCTGGTCGGCTGTTCGCGTATTGCTGTCGTGAGTATCTGTGAAAAGTGGTTGAAGGTCGGTGAAACCACAAGTAGGCGACGAAGTGCAGAGCGTCCCCTCATCATCACAGAACCTGGATATCTGAAGCACGACAGGCAATCACGTGTGACAGATCTGACAGAATACGGTGCTGGTGCAGGCTCAAGTGTATCGAAGCACGTCACTCAGCTTGCATTGTTGGACATGGGCTTCTGTAGCAGACAATCCGTACGTGTTCCCATGTTGCCCCAACAGCATCGTAAATTACGACTGTTGGGGGCATGAAGCTGTCGATTTTGGACCGTCTGTCAATGGAAACGAGCCACCTGGTCGGAAGGACCAAATTTATTGTTACACCAGGTCGATGGTCGCGTCCATTTACGTCCTCATCGAGACACACGGCTGCTTGAAAAATACACTGCTCAACAGACGCATGCTGGTGGGGACACTATTGTGCTGTGGGTGACATTCACATTTGCTTCCGTGGGACCCGTACTGCTAACGTAAGGCATCGTGAAAGGTGTGGACTATGTGAACATTTTTGCGGACCAACCATATGCCTTCTTGCTTGATTTCTATCCCGAAGGCAGTAACATCTTCCAGCAGGATAAACGTGCATCTTAGAAGACCAGAATAGCACTACAGTGGTTTGAAGTTGGAAAGCCTGGGCTAGAAGGCCAGGGTGGGTTAGGTTGTGGAAAGGGGCCAAAATGAGTTCCTGTCAGTTGCACTCAAGATGCAAACTTTATTTATCAACACACAATATTACAACAAGGATGCAAAACACTCAAAACTTTAATCGACCTCCTTTGAGTAATTTTAGATCGGCTGCAGGCCACACTCAAAATCCAAGACGCAAGGCCTAAGTGACAAATTGACATACAAGGTTATCTGGAGGTTTCACCCAAGAATATTTACTAAATCTTCAATCCAAACAGGCTGAAGGCCTTAACAATTTAATTTTAACGGAACTTGGCCGGAGGCTGCATATTAATCAATAACAGGAGTTTGCATCAAAGGCAGAAGCCCTTATCTTAAAACATTGAATCCAAAATTCGGCTGAAGGTCCATGCAAAAGCATCACAATCTTATGCCTTATGAGCAAGACAAGAACATTGAGAGGTATTAAAACTCGGCTGAAGGCCACACATTAACCAAAATACTAAAGCTCAAAGGGGTAAGTTACTATGTAACAGGCACTGAACGGCGCTCAGAAGTTTCCAAGGGTCCGCCTGGGATTGCGACACTAACGCCCGTTTAGGTGAGACAGGCAGTCTGACCAACAATCTCTAAATCGGAAGGTAACCCAATCGACAGACAGCCAACGAACCAACCAACTACCTGATTTCGGTCACCAGACCAAAAACACTACAACCAAAATGCCAAATGCCAGCGAGGCGAAGAGCCCAGTAACACCCGTCTTCAAATATTGGTTGTTAATAAGCCAAGGCACAATAACTACAGAAATATGGCAACGTCTGTGGAACTACTCGCCGTGGCGAACAGCATCAACACAGTACGAAAACACTCACTCGCTGCTCTGTCGGAACCTAATATACTGCAGTACGCAAACCGCATTACAGCATTTAAAGCATTGCTCTGTCGAATTGACACAGGCTGCACATTGTTCCACGAAACACTGCCACAAGAAACTAACACTCGTAAAACGAATCACCGATGAACAACTAGAAGAAATCACAGGCGGATACACACACAAAATCGAAAGATGGTCGGTGACGAAACATGTCGTCTGACCAGGCGACCGACGAACAACCAACTAAGGTCGTTGCCACTCAAACCATGTGTTTCAGCAACGGTCGGCCGAGTCTTGACTCTCCGGAGCTCACTGCAGCTCCCACCCGACTCAACTCGATGTCCGTCGGGAACTGGGAGACACGGCTCTCCGGGCACACTGGCTCGGATCCAGTCAGGCAGAGGTAACTCTTGCCCATCGGCCACGACGTCTCCGCACAAGAAGAAACCGAGCTACGTCCAGAAAGATGGCCCAGTGTGAAGCCCAGAAACGGTCAAAAGACCAAACACACGTCTCCCAAAGAGGCGACCAACTGAACGACCGACCAACGGTCTATCCCGCTGCCACCTCCATCCGTTGGACAGTTCATCCTGTGTCGCGAACGGTCCGCGAGTACTGGCTGTCCGCGCCTCCGTAGCGCTCCGTCCCCGACTGCTGCTACGTCCCGACTGCAATTCTGCCGCGCTCCAACTCCAGCTGCTCCAGGTCCGATCTCTCCCCACGACACACCACGACTGGGAAATAATAGCCGTCAGGCAAAGATAATACGGCAGGTCTAATATCGATACGCGCTGCTGCTGTCACTCACGGGCAGGAAAGACAGTAATTCAGTGACATCAGTAATTGAAATTAAAATGACGAGGTGCCGGCTGCGGTGGTCTCGCGGTTCTAGGCGCTCAGTCCGGAACCGCGCGACTGCTACGCCTCGGGCATGGATGTGTGTGATGTCCTTAGGGTAGTTAGGTTTAAGTAGTTCTAAGTTCTAGGGGACTGATGACCACAGATGTTAAGTCCCATAGTACTCAGAGCCATTTGAACCATTTTTAAAATGACGAGGTGGCCGTACGCTAAAAACAAGATGTTGAATAATAGATGGAACGAACATGAGCCATGCACGGCTCAATTTCTTTAAACTTATTTTCATTTCCTGCAGCCGTGAAGTAACAAAATAAGGACAAGTACAAAGACACATCAGATGTGCTTTAATTCTTTCCAAATCTTGAAAATATTCTTCCTATGAAATCACAATGATACTTCCGCATAATTCATTTTGTAAAAATTGTGTATTGAAAAAACCACGGAGGAAAAATTGAAGGGCTATATCTGCTGTGCGAAGACTTGGTATACACCCTAATATTCATCTGATAGAGACCACAGTTTGTGGAATGGTTTTGTTACGTGCTACTTATGTTAAGAGATGTGCCAGCTGGACTGCGATAACTGTTAAGGCTATCTAGACAAGTGGGAAACTGATGCCACTGGGAGAGAGAATGTTATAAATTTTATGGGTTATGAGACAAGTATCACCTTCGCAATTCCAGCATAAAGAAATAAAGAAGCTCAGAAGCCAGAAATGATAAGGCATGTCGTTACATGCAGTACATTTGAGATTCCCATGAATCACGGACTTTGCCGTGGTACGGTGGCTTGCGTGGCCCAAAAACACAGGTAACCGTGCCGTAGAAGCAACTAGTTCCCAGGAAGAGAGCAGACTTTGTAAACTAAGTTCCTGAAGAGAGGCAATAGCATTTGCAGTAGGCGGTGTTGCATCAGTCTTGATAGTTAACTGTCTGGTGTAATACCAGCCAACATGGCTTTGGTATGTTGAGACTGTGAATAACAAAAAACGAGGAAAATTTACAGATGTCATATTTCCCGAGGACGTACATCTCTACTCTACGATTTAGTCATGATGATATCCTCTTGAATAACATATTCCTGCACTCCGGACAGGGAATACTTAGGAAGATGTCTTCTTCAGGAAGAAACGTGTTTCGTCTTCTAAAAGGCGGAGCGTGGAATTTGGATACGTTAATCGGGTACCTGGGGCACAGAATTTTAAAACTGACATGGATAGGCAGGTGTTATTTACACGAGGGTTGTCCAGAAAGTAAGATCCGATCGGTCGAGAAATGGAAACCACAGAGAAAATCCGCTAAAGCTTTGCACAGATGTGTTGGACAGTGTCTCCAGTATGCCCGCCGATCGTGTCGCGTCGATCATTTCAGTTTTGAGTGAACAATGAGCACTTAAAGATGCATAGGGAATAACTTCTCCCGCCAAGTATGAGGGCGTAGTGTGAGATTTCGCCTGTGTCATGCAGCCCACATAACTGTCGAGCAGTTCCTTCTTGATGCCAATTCTCGGCTGCACACTGCAGGGGCAATAAAGACGCTCCTGCAGAGTTTCCGATGAGAAGTGTTTGATCCATAATTGGCTCCCCCTGAGTTATCTGTGCTTATAAGAACCGCTGGATATAAAGACGAAATTTTTCCACAGACAACGAGCTGCAGACCAGTGCAGATAACTGGCTGAAAGTTCAGGCGGCTGCTTTCTAGGACGAGGATACTGGAAAGTTGACACAACACTACGAAAAAACTCTAAGTTGGAGCGGCGACTGTGTAGAGAAGTAGGTGGAAGGTGTACCTAACTGTTGCAAATAAAACGTTTCTCGTTTTCACTGTGGTTTCCATTTCGCGACCGATCGGAACTTACTTTCCGGACAACTCTCGTAGTACAAATTAGTAAGGTGTTGTACAAGGAAGATCAAGATTTATGCTCAGGTGAATACAGGGTTATCAACAGAAAGTCAAATAGGCGTAATTAGGGGCATGCCTAACAATGAATAAGAGAACAAGAATGTGGGTGGGATATTATGAACGACATAATGAACTCATCATCGTAGACAACACTCAGTAAACTTATGTGCCTGATAGCTCCAGAGATGAAGTCATTTAAGGAATGCATGTTGAGACAAAACAGTTTAAGGTAGTTAAGGAATAGGAAAATTTAATCATGATAAAGAACTGGAATGTTTTAGTAGGAGAAGGAAGAGAAGGAAAAAGAGAAGGCGGACATTAACTGGAGGAAAATAATGAAATAGGAAGCCACCTTGTAGAATTCTGTACATAAGACAGTTTCATCATAGTTAACATTTGGCTTAAGAATAATGGAAGAATACTGTACAGGTGAAATAGAAATGGAAGCACTGGAAGTTGTCAGACTGGTTATAATACAATGAAACAAACTTTTAAATCCGACTTTAAATGGAATATTTAAAAGGTCAGGTGTTGACTCTGAGCATAATTTATTGGTTATGAACTGAAGGTTGAAATGAATAAAGTAGAGAAATGTTTACGTAATTGTCAATGTGCCAAATGGCAAAGTGGGAATGGCCAAAAAAATTAAAGAAATCCTTGAGGAAGGAGAAGCAGTTGTGAGAATATCAACATAGTAGATGGAAAGCCAGTACTAAGCACAAAAGGTAAGCCTGAAAGCCTGAAGGAATGAAAGGAGGTTGTACAAGGCAAACGGACTTTAAGACAATACTATGTAAAGGAAAAACGAGAAGCTCTGAATCACGTATGTTCTGAAAGTAGTAAATGGCTTTCGCTATTTGCATAACAAAATAGCTGACGACGGCCAAGTAGAGAGAATATGCAATGCAGAGTGGCAATCGGAAAAAGTATTTTCTGAAGATATTTGCCTCGAATGCACCATAGTACGGAAGTTAAACATGGACAATAAACAGTTCAGACAAGAAGAGAACAGATGCTTTTGAAATGTAAAGCTGAAGAAGAACAGTGAAAATTAGTGAGTACGTTGTCTAGCTAATGAAGACATACTGAATAGAATAGGGTAGAAAAGAAATTTAAAGCAGAAGACATCCCTTGGAATTATTGATATCTTTTGGAGTGACTGGCATAACATAACTATTCCGGCAGGTATGCAAGATGTATGAAATACACACAACAACTTTAGACTTCAAGAAGAATGTAATAATCTCTAATCCAAACAAATACGATGCTGACAGGGGTGAAAATTACAGAACCATCAGTTGACAGTTCATTAATACGCAATACTGATATGAACTACTTACAAAAGAATGAAAAGAGTGGTAGATGCCGACCTTGGAGACGATCATTTTGGGTTCTGCAGAAATGTAGGAACATGTGAAGAAATACTCGTTTAGCTTAAAACGTAGAGTGAAGAAATGCAGATCTATGTTTATAGAATTTTTACGAGTGTGTGCAGAAAAGTAATTCCTCCGAATGTTTTATTCTGTTCCCAGTATCGATTGAGGTATTAAATGTCATGCATATTACTCAATCGGCTTTCCCGTTCCGCAGACGCTAGTTGCAACCCTCTGCCGTTAGAGGGCTCCGATCGGCAGCGTGTAACATGACGGAGTGCAACGTTATAATGTCGTCGTATGAGAAATAGTATTCTGTAATAGAGTTTCTAACTACAGACATTGTACATTTGTCAACAATTTCTTAGGTGCTTTGAGTGTGAGGACCATGTGATACTTAATATGATGAAAGCTGCGTTTTCCATTTTGACCTCAGGAACAAGAGAGCATCGATGGAGTTCCGCCCCAAAAGATCGTCGACGCCAAAAAAGTTCTAGACCATGACATAGAAGACAAAGCCAGGTTTACAGTCTTCTGGGATGTTCAAGGTGTGACGCATTTGGAATTCATACCTAGAGGCATCAACATGAATTATGCAAGGTACTGCGAGACCTTCAGAGAACTGAAAACATGAATTCGAAGAGCAGCCCTCCCTCAGAATGACGGCGGCAGTCAACACATGTGATACAACCCGACGTCTTGGGTTCACTGTCATCGATCATCCTCCATCCAGGTCCAACTTGGCCACATTTGATTTACATTTGTTTCCAAAACTTAAAAAAAAACCACTTTCGAGTTCTTTACTTTGATAGTGATTAAATGGCGCAAGCAGAGGTCAGGTTATGGCTCCATCAAAAAAGTCAAACGTTCTACAGTGACGGTATCAACAAACTGGTCTCTCATTGGGAGAAATGTGTTCACCGCCAGGGTGTTTATGCTGAGAAACAAATATGTAGACGTGCTGAATAAAGTCTGTTTTAAAGAGCTATAAGAGTTTCCACATAAAAAATTGGGAGGCATTATTTTTCAGCACGCTCTCGTAGATTTAGATAAAGTGTTTGACAATGTTAGGTGGAATACATTCTCTGAAATTATTATGGTAGTACGGATAAAATACGTGGAGCGAAAAGTGATCTATAACTTGTACAGAAACCAGACTGTAGTTACAAGTGCACAAAGGTATGAAGGGTTATCAGTAGTTGAGAAGGAAGGGAAACAAAGCGATAGCATACATCTCAAGTTATTCAATATGTGCAATCAGCAGGCTGTAAAGGAAACCAAGAAGAAATTTCAAAACAGAATGACAGTTCAAGGAGAGAAATTAAAAACTTTATGTTTTGACTGTTGCGCCATCCTGGGTGGCCGAGCGGTTCTAGTCGCTACAGTCTGGAACCACGCGACCGCTACGGTCGCAGGTTCGAATCCTGCCTCGGGAATGGATGTGTGTGATGTCCTTAAGTTAGTTAGGTTTAAGTAGTTCTAAGTTCTAGGGGACTGATGATCTCAGAAGTTAAGTCCCATAGTATTCACAGCCATTTGAACCAACCATTTTGACTGTTGTATTGAAGATTTGTCAGACTATAAACGAGTAAGAAGATCAAATGAACCGAAACGGTAGTGCGTTAAAAAGATTTTATGACAGAGATATTAACAAACGTGAAACTGGGGTAATGGAATGTTGTCGAACTAAATAGTGCGATGTAGAGGGAATTACATTAGGAAAGGAAATTCTAAAAGTAGTAAATGGCTTTCACTATTTGGATAGCAAAATAGCTGACGATGGCCAAGTAAAGAGAATATACATTGCAGAGTGGCAATCGGAAAAAGTGTTTTCTGAAGATATTTGGCTCGAATGCACCATAGTACGGAAGTTAAACATGGACAATAAACAGTTCAGACAAGAAGAGAATAGATGCTTTTGAAAAGTAAAGCTGAGGAAGAACAGTGAAGATTAGTGAGTACGTTGTCTAGCTAATGAAATGGTTCAAATGGCTCTGAGCACTATGGGACTTAACAGCTGTGGTCATCAGTCCCCTAGAACATAGAACTACTTAAAGCTAACTAACCTAAGGACATCACACGCATCCATGCCCGAGGCAGGATTCGAACCTGCGACCGTAGCAGTCGCGCGGTTCTAGCTAATGAAGACATACTGAATAGAATAGGGTAGAAAAGAAATTTAAAGCACTATTTGACTGAAGGAAGGGGTCGCTTGATACGGCACATCCTGAAGTAGTTGGTTGGTTGGTTGTTTGAGGTTTAAGGGACCAAACAGCAAAGTCATCAGTCCTTTGTTGCAAATGTGGTCCATTCCGCCAATGTGACATCTCAGGGAAGTCAGAACAATAAAAAGGAAAAGGCTAAAAACGTAAAGGAGCAGTCATGTTGTCAATGGTAAAAACAAAACGAGGGAAGTCAGCAAGAGAACGAACCCAACGCTATGCTGAAGCAGCATAGGCAAGACCACCTGTGACTTAAAAGGTACAACCGCTAGAATGTAGAAGTACGTATGGGAAAAGGAGACTAACCAATCCTTAAAAAAAAGGGTGAAAACAGAGTAAAAGGGGAAGAAATGATTTCGGTCAGGGAGGTGAATCGGGAATCTCCGAACACTGCTTACAGTGGGAGACACCCAAACACTCACCGCCCAGCCCCAATACCAAAGAGAGAGTTGTTGTTGTTGTTGTGGTCTTCAGTCCTGAGACTGGTTTGATGCAGCTCTCCATGCTACTCTATCCTGTGCAAGCTTCTTCATCTCCCAGTACCTACTGCAACCTACATCCTTCTGAATCTGCTTAGTGTATTCATCTCTTGGTCTCCCTCTACGATTTTTACCCTCCACGCTGCCCTTCAATGCTAAATTTGTGATCCCTTGATGCCTCAAAACATGTCCTATCAACCGATACCTTCTAGTCAAGTTGTGCCACAAACTTCTCTTCTCCCCAATCCTATTCAATACCTCCTCATTAGTTACGTGATCTACCCACCTTATCTTCAGCATTCTTCTGTAGCACCACATTTCGAAAGCTTCTATTCTCTTCTTGTCCAAACTGGTTATCGTCCATGTTTCACTTCCATAAATGGCTACACTCCACACAAATACTTTCAGAAACGACTTCCTGACACTTAAATCTATACTCGATGTTAACAAATTTCTCTTCTTCATAAACGATTTCCTTGCCATTGCCAGTCTACATTTTATATCCTCTCTACTTCGACCATCATCAGTTATTTTACTCCCCAAATAGCAAAACTCCTTTACTACTTTAAGTGTCTCATTTCCTAATCTAATCCCCTCAGCATCACCCGGTTTAATTTGACTACATTCCATTATCCTCGTTTTGCTTTTGTTGATGTTCATCTTATATCCTCCTTTCAAGACACTGTCCATTCCGTTCAACTGCTCTTCCAAGTCCTTTGCTGTCTCTGACAGAATTAAAATGTCATCGCCGAACCTCAAAGTTTTTTACTTCTTCTCCATGAATTTTAATACCTACTCCGAATTTTTCTTTTATTTCCTTTACTGCTTGCCCAATATACAGATTGAATAACATCGGGGAGAGGCTACAACCCTGTCTCACTCCTTTCCCAACCACTGCTTCCCTTTCATGCCCCTCGACTCATATAACTGACATCTGGTTTCTGTACAAATTGTAAATAGCCTTTCGCTCCCTGTATTTTACCCCTGCCACATTCAGAATTTGAAAGAGAGTATTCCAGTTAACGTTGTCAAAAGCTTTCTCTAAGTCTACAAATGCTAGAAACGTAGGTTTGCCTATTCTTAATCTTTCTTCTAAGATAAGTCGTAAGGTTAGTATTGCCTCACGTGTTGAAGAGAGAGTAAAAACCTTAAAACTGAGAATAAAAACCACTTTCCCGGATGAAACCGAGAACCAGAGAGACCATCCGGGAATCGTCAGCCAACATCAAAGGTAAAGTGTGGGGGAGACTGTACTTAGCACGCAGAGCCAAAAGAAGGGGGCATTCAACCAAAATGTGGGCTACTGACTGGAAGGCTCCACAAGCACAAAGTGAGGGTGGCTCATCACGCAAAAGAAAACCATGGGTCAGCCTGGTATGGCCAATGTGGAGACGACACAGTATGGTCGAGTCCTTTCGGGAGAGGCGAAAGGAACGCCACGGGCCTGGTGTCACCTTAATCACACGAAGTTTACTAGACAGGGCAGTAGCCTCCCAAGAATTGGCCCATGACTGTGCTAAGTGGGATTTGATGTGAAGCCGTAAATCCGCTGCAGGAGGCGTTACAGAAAACGGGGGGTAAGTGACTGCTCCCCCAGCCAAACGATCAGCGAGCTCATTACCCGAGATACCCACATGGCCAGGGACCGAAAGGAAGTCAATGGAACAAGCAGCATGGTGAATATCAGCGAGATGGTCATGGATGGCAGAGACCCAGGGATGGCGCGAAAAACACCAGCCAATAGCAAGAAGGCCACTCATCGAGTCCGTACATAGCAAAATGCGGTTGTGTTGGGACTGTTTAATAAAGGTAAGGGCCTGAGAAATTACCATCAATTCTGCAGTAAACACCCCACTTGTTAGTGGCAGCAGAAGATTTTCCCTTCCGACAGAGGACGTGAAGGCATATCCCACATGATCAACAGATTTAGAGCCATCAGTGTAAAAAACAACAGCATCCCCAAATTCCCATAAAATTTGGCGGAAAAAGGAACGGAACACCACCGGGGGGATGGATTCTTTTGGACCTCGGCGGAGATCCATCCGAATTTGAGGCCGAGGAACTAACCAAGAAAGGGGGAGGGGTGGAGGGGAGGGAGCGAGGAAGGCAGGACAAAGAAGGAAGCTGAAAATCACGGCAAAGAGACGCAAGGCGGAGCCCAACCGGTAAACCCGCCCGAGGGCGGGAGTCGGGTGGGCGACGTCCATGGTCTGGGAACAGGATAGAATAGGAAGGATGAGTGGGAGAGGAACGGCTAGCGAGTGCATAAGACACCAGAAGCTGGGACCGCCGAACAGAAAGGGAAGGGGGAGATCCCAGCTTCAACCAGGAGACTATCAACAGGGCTAGTAGGGAAGGCACCGGTGGCCAAACGGATACCACAATGGTGGACTGGATCCAGCACGTGCAGTGTGGAAGGAGTAGCTGAACCATAAACTTGACAACCATAGTCCAAGCGAGACAGAACTAGAGCACGATAAAGACGGAGAAGGAGGGAACGATCCGCACCCCAAGAGGAGTGGGCAAGGAAGCGAAGGACATTGAGTTTACAGAAACATCCTACCTTCAGATGTCTGATATGGGGCAGCCAAGTGAGCTTGTTGTCAAAAAGAAGACCCAGGAAACGAAACTGTGGGACCACAGGCAATCGTTGGGCATCGAGATAGAGTTCTGGATCAGGGTGGATCGTAGTACAGCGACAGAAGTGGACCACCCGCGATTTTAGAGGAGAGAATTGAAACCCATGTGAGAGGGTCCATGCAGAGGCACGCTGTATAGCTCCCTGGAGCTGCCGCTCTGCAGATGCCATCGAAGAGGAACTAACCCAAATGCAGAAATCATCCACATATAGGGCATGGGCGACCAAAGGACCGACAGAGGCCACAAGTCCACCGATAGCAATGAGGAAAAGAGGGACACTCAAGACAGAACCCTGTGGGATGCCCATCTCCTGGGTCCATGGAGAACTAAAATCAGTACCAACTCGAACTCTGAATGACCGATGGAACAGGAACTGACGGATAAAAATCGGGAGTGGGCCCCGAAGACCCCACTGATGAAGGGTAAGTAAGATGTGATGGCGCCAGGCCGTGTCATAGGCCTTGCGAAGGTCAAAAAACACTGCAACCAAATGGCGGCGCTGGGAAAAAGCCTGCTGAACTGCGGATTCCAAGCGAAGTAAATGATCGATTGGAGACCGTCCCTCTCGAAAGCCACACTAATAAGGGGACAATAGATCCCGAGATTCGAGGACCCAATTGAGCCATCGGGCTACCATCTGTTCAAGTAACTTACAAACAACATTGGTCAAACTAATTGGCCGATAACTGTCAACAGATTGGGGGTTCTTACCAGGCTTAAGGACAGGAACCACGATGCTATCCCTCCACTGAGAAGGGAAATCACCCTGGAGCCAGATACGGTTAAACACACGAAGAAGATGTTGCCGTTGTGGAACACTGAGATGTTGAAGCAGTTGGTTATGAATGGAATCTGGGCCAGGGGCCGTGTCATGAGAAGATAGAGCAGAAAGAAATTCCCATTCAGTAAAAGGTTCGTTGTAAGATTCTGACTCACAAGGGGTGAAACATAAGGTGGAAGCTTCAGCCCGCTGTTTTTGATGAAGGAAAGCAGCTGGATAGGAGGCTGACGCTGATGCCACTGCAAAATTGGTCGCAAGATGTTCTGCAAGAACTAATGGGTCTGTACAAAGGCCATCTGGGAGGTGAAGGCCTGGGAGGGTTGACTGCCGATGGCAACCTTGGGGAGAGCTAAGTGTATCCCATACCTGTGACAGAGGGACAGTAGAACCAAGGGAAGAAACGAATCGTTCCCAACATATCCGCTTGCTCTGTTTGATTAAATAACGGGCTTTAGCGCGGAGGCGTTTAAAGGTAGTAAGGCTGGCTACGGATGGGTGCCTCTTAAAGTGTTGCAAAGCTCGACGGCGATTACGGATGGCAATGGCAATAGCCGTACTCCAGCATGGGACTTGCCAGCGACGAAATGGTCCAGATGAGCGCGGGACAGCAAGGTTAGCAGCGCGAACAATCGCTTCAGACACGTCACGTAGGTCGTCATCAATACAATCCGACAAAGAGGGAGAAAACACAACCTGTGCAGTGTATAGAGGCCAATCAGCGCGTTGGAAAAGCCAACGAGGTAACCTGTCCATCGGGGAGCGGGAAGAGAGCGAGATAATCAACGGGAAATGGTCGCTATCACATAGGTCGTCGTGTGGCGACCAGTGTAATGAAGGGAGGAGAGAGGGAGAAGAAAGAGAAAGATCAATGGCAGAAAAGGTACCATGACGGGCACTGAAATGAGTAGGGGAGCCATCATTAAGAAGACAAGTCGTTGTCTGGAATAAACTGGTCTATAAGAAGACCTCGTCTATATGGAAAGGCACTGCCCCACAAGGGATGATGAGCATTAAAATCCCCAAGGAGGAGGAAGGGAGGAGGACGTTGCTGAAGAAGGGCAGTTAAGGCAGCAGGTGTAAGAGTCCTGTCAGGAGGGAGATAAAGATTGCAAACTGTGACCGCAGTGTCTAGGTGGACCCTAACAGCAACCGCTTCCAATGTAGTTTGAAGAGGAATCCACATGCTAGCAATGTCTGTACGAACCAACGTAGAAACGCCACCAGAAGCCCGCAGGGGTCCGACCCGATTTCGACAGAAAACACGGAACCCATGGAGGGTCGGTGAGTGAGAATCAGTAAAATGAGATTCCTCGAGAACCACCCAAGCTACAGAGTAAGACGAAAGAAGGGATTTCAATTCCGGAAGGTGACGATAGTATCCATTACAATTCCATTGGAGAACCACAGAACGATGATTTAAATGGGGGCTGAACACGATAAAGCCAGTCATACCGCCGGGTCCCCACCCGTCACCGACAAGGACGGGGCGACATCCATGAACGACAGGTCAGAATCCGGTTGTGAAGTCGGGGAAGGGACCTCTGGTGACACCAGGCTGAGATCGAGGAGGGCTGTGTGGCATAAAGGAGCCAGCTGCAGCAAGATCAGGAACAGAAAGAGACCGGGCGACCTGGGGGCCGACAGACCGCGGCTCTCGCGGTCGTCGCGCGGCAGCAGACCTTTGGCCTGGAAGGTGCTGGGAAGGGGCATCCCGGGAGAGGCGCCGTTGACCGGCAGACGCCGAAGGAATGGGACAGTTCTCCAGCTGGAGAGGGGGAGCAGCGCCCAGAGGAGAAGGTGTGGGAGCCGCAGGGGAGGGAGGGAGGAGAGGGGTTCAGGATGGGAGTAAGGAAGGGGGAGGAAGGGGTGAAGATGTAACCAAGGCGTAACTAGATGTCATGGACACAGGGTGTAGACGTGTATATTTCTTATGGGCCTCTGTGTAGGTTAAACGATCGAGTGACTTACACTCCTGTATCTACTTTTCCTTCTTATATACTGGGCAATCTGGTGAACGTGGAGAATGACTACCATGACAATTTACACACACAGGAGGGGGAACACGGGGACTCCCCTCATGGAGTGGACGTCCACAGTCACCACAGAGAGGGGCCTGTGAACAGTGGGAAGACGTGTCCAAAACGCAAGCACTTAAAACGCCTCATAGGAGGTGGGATGTACGGCTTCACATCACATCAATAAACATTATCTTAACTTTCTCAGGGAGGGTATGCCCTTCAAAGGCCAGGATAAAGGCACCAGTATCAATGCTATTGTCTTTAGGACCCTTCTGAACACGCCGAACAAAGTGAACACCCCGCCGTCCGAGATTGTCCCGAAGTTCATCATCAGTTTGAAGGATGAGGTCCCTGTGAAAAATCACACCTTTTACCATATTTAGAGACTGGTGGGGAGTAATGGACACAGGAATTGTGCCAAGATGGGTACAGGCATGAAGGGCCACAGATTGGGCAGCTGAAGCAGTTTTGATCAACAACGAACCCGACCGCATCTTGCTCAGGGAGTCCACTTCGCCAAACTTGTCTTCAATGTGTTCCACAAAGAATAAAGGTTTAGTATTGGTGAAAGTATCTCCATCAGTCATGGTGCAAACTAGATAACAGGGGAAAGGTTTCGCCCCTAGCCGACAGGCCTGACCCTCGTCCCAGGGGGTAGCCATGGAAGGGAAGGCCGAAGGGACATGAGAAGCAGCACTTGAAGAATCATTTCCACGCAGAGAGACGGCCGCAGAAGAACGGCCAGAGGTCTGGACCCGTATGCGTTTCATTTGCATATTGTCCGCCCTGATACCACCCACTCCGATCAAGGGCTCTCCTCACAGGCGCCACCCAGCCACAGCAAGGGCCGTCTGGCACGGCGGCCATTGCCGGGAGTTCCAATGCTCCAGGATGACGAGCAACCACTCCAAGGCATGCATGAGGAGGTCACAGTTCAGGTATCAGAAGTGTGATCCCTGTGTGTTCAGGGGGCTCAACCAAAAGGGTACATAGCGACCCCACCACATGGGCTGGCTACCGTGCTTGCTATGCACCCTAGCATCAGACAACAACTTGAAAGAAAAGGTGGAATGTACTAGAAGGGCGCACGTCGGAGACAAGGTAAGGTGCTCTTCCCCAAATGGCTCTCACTATGGAGGAGAAATTTTGGAATTGAGGTCAAACCCCAGAGAGGGACCAAGGAATGCCAAAAGGAGGAGATGATTACGCAACAAAGCCGAATTGTAAAACCAACAGAACCAGGAGGATTGCGGGGCCTACATAAGCAAGCACACCAAGAGAGGGAGAGGAGAGGGCGACGGGAAAGGAGCAAGGAGGGGAAAGGAGGGGAAGGGGAAGGAAATGCAGCCCTGGAGAGAAAGAAGGCTGCAATAGCTCGGGGCCCCGTGCTCGCCACGCACGTGTCCACAAAAGAGTTGTGGACCCCCTGGGGGGGCATCCTGAAGTAGCAAAGAATTGTCTGTTTAGTAATAAAGGAAAGTGTGAAGGATAAAAGTTGTATAGGGAGACGAAGGTTTGACTAGAGTAAGGAGTTTCAGATGGATGTAGGTTGCAGGAGTCATGCGGGGATGTGCATAGGATAAGCTAGTGCAGAGAGGTTCATCAAACAAGTCTTTGAACAAGACCGCAACAACAACAACAATTAAGGGAAAGATTAGAAGGAGTTTCTACAGTCGCTGTTTGATCTTAGGAGATACAATGACACTTTTTTATAAACTTATGGACTGAAATAACCATTTCGTAAGCAAGGCTATGGGATGGAATCTTGCGACATGTTGCTGGACGTTAGTAGGAAGAAAATAACTTGGCAATGTTTTTGAGTGCTTTTAATGGACGAGCAATTAGAAATTTCTGTAATGAATTCAGAAATTCTAGCCACTGTATTTCCGATCTGCTGGTGCCACAAGCTTGCTTTCTGCAGGTAGACACCAATGCTTGATGTCTGATAATTACGCCAGCAAACGTAAATGAGCTTGCCTGTCGAGTTCCAATTCATGTGCCAAAATCAAAGAAAAATTCGTCGATATTGATTGAACAATTATAGAGTGCGCTACAACTTGTAACTCCAACCTTTTGCTGTACCAAGAATTAGGCTCGATTCTTGGCAAGTTAATATGTTTCTCCACCTAATGCCGCAATCTCACTGTGCGACAAAGGAATTTGGAACTATTCCGTCTGTTAGACTCCAATTCCTGTTAATAAATAGTTTTCTTTTTTCTATTTTCCTTTGCTTTATTCTCAGCGCACGTATATTTTGTAAATACCAAATGTGTGGGAGGTGTTCGTACATTCCAAAACGTTCATTAAACTGTTGTCCACTTACATTCATTATTTAGGGCCATATTTTTGATTTGGTGATGCTAATGCTCCACTTTGTTTTAGTGGGAGACAATTTAATTAAAAGTTATGCCCAACTGAAATTTCCACTACACTTGTTGAATTCAGTCTGGAAACTAGTTCGGTGCCGCTCTATGCGCTATTCTATCCCGTGCAAGGCTTTTCTTCCCCGAACAATTATTGCAACCCACATGCATCTGAACCTGCTTATTGCACTCGTTTGTTGATCTCCCTCAACAATGTTTGACATATGTTTTTAGTCTACTTGCCACCTCCACGTGTTTCCTAAGTTACGTAAATAATCTTACATTGCGAAGGAAATTAATTCAAAATTATATGCGGATAAATTTGGAAATTTTGGTAAGTACTATGGGACCAAACTGCTGAGGTCGTCGGTCCCTAGGGTTAACACTACTTAATCTATCTCTAACTTACACTAAGGACAACACACAAACCCATGCCCAAGGGAGGACTCGAACCTCCGACGCGGGGAACCGCGCGAACCGTGGCAATGCGATTTGGACCATTCGGCGACCCTGTATGCGGATAATTGCTTATAAATTTGTACTAAAATATGTTATAGCAATCCAGTACGAGGTATCTGCTTCTAAATAACCGACGCAGCAAAGTAGAGAGCGTGTGAGACTGCAGCTGCTGAGTCAAAGTGGTCATCTAATGACACCGCGACCTGGTTGCTACAAGATTGGCGGACAGCCATCCAATGAAGTGATTATTGTAGAACTGCAGTATCGACTCGTTTGTCTAAAAGCATGGTTCCTAAAGTGATCATCATTAAGATGCTGTTCTTTCCTGACCATTACACGGTGCAGATCGTCATGGAGAGAAAACTTGGGTCAAGAACTTTAAGTTAAAGAAGGACAAGATTAACTATGCATATGAAGGTTGCTGGTAGCACGCTGGGCATAAATTTTCCTCTTGTAAATTTTTTCTAATTCCAAGAGAACAGGTTCCTTTCATTTATTATCGTGAATGTTGGTGTGTGGTAGGTTATGCTATAGATGGGAAGAGGTTTTCAAGTGTTTTAAGCTTCTGCAATTCATATTAATTTCCGATGTTTTTAGAATTTTTATCGGTATTGTTCATTTAGCCGGACGGACGATCCGATTTGTTTCCCTTAAAATAAATCACTGCACAGATGTGTTGGGCAGTGTCTCAAGTATGGCTGTCGACTGCGTCACGCCGCTCTTTTTAGTCCTGAGCGCACAGTGAGCACGTAAACGTGCTGATAACACTGGTGTCTCCCGCCTAGTACGGGGGCCTGGTGTGAGATTTCGCCTGATGTCTTGCAACTCACATAACATAACTGTCATACGTTTCCTTCTGCATGACAATTCTCGGCCGCACTCTGAAGGGGCGATGAAGATGCTCCTGCAACGTTTCCGACGGGAAGTGTTTGATCACGCACAGTAGAGCCCGTAATTGACTCTTCCTGAGTTCCATCTCTGCTCACATGAATCGCTAGCTATGAAGACAACGTTCTGGCACAGACAACGGGCTGTAGACCGGCATAGAGAATTGGCAAGAAGCACAGGCGCCTTGCTTCTATGACGAGGGTATTGGAAAGTTGGTACGGGCTACAACAAATGTCTAAATCGGAGTGGTGACTGTGTAGAGAAGTACCTGGAAGTGTAGCTAACTGTTACAAAACATTTTTTATTTTCGCAGGCCTTTCCATTTTGCGAACGATCGGACCTTACTTTGCGAATAGGCAACGTAAATACTTGTACATGAGCCGTTAATCCAGGTGCAGTGTTTTCCGCTCTGGTGTGTAAAGAATCGTTTTAAGGTCTCAGGGGATACTTATCGAAGTATCAGAACAACAAAGCAATTCCTTACTTATGAGCGAAAAGCAACACAACCTACATAATTCCAATTTTCTCTACGGCTCCAACGGCTATCTGCGAGAGCTATTCATAACTTCCTAATGTTTATTAAAAATAAACGCTTGTAACTTCATGCCGCTTGCGTGGTAGGAAAAAGATACTTTGAAGGTAACCTTGCGTCAGTCTGCTTCCTACTGCACTCATTAGTGTGTAGGCGGTAAACGATTGAAATGGGCGGTGCTACTGCATTTTCGCCCAGCTGTCATTCACTTCCTGCAAGCAGGAAGGGTCACTACTGTCAACTGTTTAGTGTGTGTCGGAATGGGTCTATCATTGATGGTGTTGTGAGGTAGTGGAGCAGAAAATTCATGGTGGGCCGCACAGATGTGCTTAATGAAATAGTTCAAAGACGACCTACAGATGTGACTGATGAACTGGTAACAAGTCGACGAAATTGTGTGTGCGCGACATCGGTTCGCAATTTCCAAACCGTCCGAAGATCTGCCTCTCTAACATTGTCACAAAGAGGTCAGGTTGCTATTAACTTTTTGCACGGTGGATTCCAAAATGTCTATTAGATGTTCACAAAACTGCTTCGGCCGTGACATTCCTCCAACAACAGCAAGAAAAGAGGAAGGAATTTTTGAACAGATATGACTGTGGACGAGATATGGTTCCAGTAAGTGAACTCCGAAACTAAGGAAAAGTCCAAAAGGTGGATTCACAGTCTCCTAACAAGCCTAAACATTTCAAGCAGACGCTTTAAAGTCGCAAAATGGTGGGTTCAGTTTTTTTGGGAACGTAATGGAATTTGGACAACAATTCTCGTCCACGACAATACGTATCCGCCCCTTCCACCTCCAAACCCCATACTGCGAATCGAACGATGGAAAAACTCTGGGGACTTTCAAACGTTGTCCCTTTAGTCCGGACTTGGCACCAAGCAACATTCATCATGCCCCAAATATGAAGACCCGGCTGGCTACTCATCACCTCACCATTGACACTGAGGTCAAGGGAGACGCTATTCTTTGATGGAGGGATAAGGATGCTTGTATCACGGTAAGACATATTTGAATTTCAGTCGTGTCTAAGGGGAGAAATAATGTCAACATGAAAGTAAAGAATATGTATAAGTTTCTTTATAAATTTTTCTTTTATAAACAGCCACTTGGAGCTTAATTCATGAACAGCCCTCGTATATTTAGTGTAAAATATGAAATGCTTTTAGATAACCACTATCTGACGATGGGCTTCCAGTGGCTCGAAAGCTGGGGAAGGGAAAGAGAAGTATTCTGAATCTATTGGTTTCTGCTTCAAAATAGGGTATTTGCTATGAGAAATCAGGACAACTTTGCTGCTCTCAAAGGCAATTCGTTGTTGGAAAACTCATAGTATTGAGATGCAAATTGTTCAAATGTCCAACTTATCTACAGGCCTGGCAGCCATTGACTCACATTTTTTCATATTTAAAGAAATTTGTGGATGGAAAACGTTTCCAGACGCATGAAAATCTTATTGTGTGCTTGTACGATTCGACTAGAAAGAAAAGTTAGAATAGAAGTTTCTCTTTCTATAATAAAAACATTTCGTATATTAAATGAAATGGAATATTTTGTGGGAAGACTCTGAATAACTTTTTCAAATCCCACGTTATTCTTCTGAAGGAATAGCGAATTACATTTCAGTGCGTCTTTTGACCTACATGCTGCCTCATCAGATTAGCAGCTTACCCACCGCTGGTTCTTTAACGAACCGAACTCTCACGTGTAAAACATTTCACGTCTGATTACAAAAGAGATAATGTGTTAAATATTTGACCTTAAGCGTGTAGACTTTGAAAGGTATAACTAGAACAATAATTTGGAGTTCACTACGAACTTTTGGAATCCCCAAGAAAATAATATCTCTCATCAAGTGCATGTATGTAAACTACACATGCCAGATTCAACTTGAAGGTCTGCTTTCAGATCCAATATCAGTGAAAACAGGAGTTAAGCAAGGTTGCATGCTCTCACCGATACTTTTAAACATAGTACTTAATCTTGTAATGGCGCAAGCAATAGATAAAGTGAGAGGAATGAATTGGAGCAATGGGACACATCTAGGAAATCTGCAGCGAAGGAAGTTGGCTTGAAAATTAACGCCCAAAAAACTAAAGACATGAGGGCAAATAACAGCACTGCAGAGCTTAAGCTTGGGAGGCAGATAATTGCAAAGGTGGACGACGGAGACGAGGCACGCCCAAAAGACATGGAGACGGTCAGTTGAAGCAGAAGGCCATCAGCAAAGAATAGCAGAAGACAGAGCAAGATGGCGATCTTTTGTTGCAACCCTATGCTCCACATAAAGAGTCAAAGAAAAAATGGTTCAAATGGCTCTGAGCACTATGGGACTTAACATCTGTGGTCATCAGTCCCCTAGAACTTAGAACTACTTAAACATAGCTAACCTACGGACAGCACACACATCCATGCCCGAGGCAGGATTCGAACCTGCGACCGTAGCGGTCACGCGGTTCCAAACTGAAGCGCCTAGAAACGCACGGCTTCACCGGCCGGCTGGAGTCAATGAAATTATTAATAATAAATAAGCATGTAAGAGAGAAAAAGTTTAGAAAACGTCTGAAATTTCTGAAGTCTCCTCGGGTACTTGTTACCTTCAGAGGAAGATGACAAGTACGAAACTTGTTCAAGCGCTGACGCATAACAGCGCCTTGGCTCGGCTGATAACCCGAGAAGACTTCATCATCGAGATTCGCCGAGAAAGTCTAAATTCTCATAAAGGTCTGAAATTATATTTAAAGTCTATTGGAATTCGGTAAGTGCTCATTATCAAACACTGGGTTAAAATAGTCTGGGTACTTTGGGCTAAGTTTTAAGCAAGAGCTGGTTGTTCACTCATCCCAATGATTACTGCTTCATGTCTCCCGAACTACGTGTCATACACTGATAAAGTTTGGCAGTCACGTGCAGTAACATATGTGGACACTATCTGCAAAATGTGTTGCAAACAGAATTAATAGTAAAAAAACTAATAAATTACAACGTTATACCTTAAGCGACCCCCCATGAACCATGGACCTTGCCGTTGGTGGGGAGGCTTGCGTGCCTCAGCGATACAGATGGCCGTACCGTAGGTGCAACCACAACGGAGGGGTATCTGTTGAGAGGCCAGACAAACACGCGGTTCCTGAAGAGGGGCAGCAGCCTTTTCAGTAGTTGCAGGGGCAACAGTCTGGATGATTGACTGATCTGGCCTTGTAAATGAACCAAAACGGCCTTGCTGTGCTGGTACTGCGAACGGCTGAAAGCAAGGGGAAACTACAGCCGTAATTTCTCCCGAGGACATGCAGCTTTACTGTATAAGGATGTAGGTTGCAGTAGGTACTGGGAGATGAAGAAGCTTGCACAGGATAGAGTAGCATGGAGAGCTGCATCAAACCAGTCTCAGGACTGAAGACCACAACAAGAACAACAACAACAACCTTAAGCGACTGTTTTTCAGCATCAACAGCGAAAATATAGTAACCCATAAACGTCCTATCTTTCATCATTTTATGGATGCTCACAGCGAGAAACTTTCCTGTAGGTTTGAAATTACGTGTAAAATTCGTTGCAAGTTGTTAAGTGCTCTAAGTCTCAAATACTGGATGAACATAATGTGGGTATTTGCGCATGGTGAGTTATGCTGCCTCAAGACACTGAAAAGTCTCCTGCTGTGTGACTTGCGTTTGCTGACGAGGATCGAAAAATTGTGCACTGCTTGGTGAGAGAAAAATAATTTAATAATTTCTAAAATCAGCTTCACCCGCAATTTGAGGATGATTCTCAATGGACTCTTTAGTCGCAGCACACAACAGGGATTCACATAAGCGGGAGAGATACGAAAGGGTTATTTCCCAGTGCGATATTTCATGGCTATGGTTAGTTTCACGATCTAGAAAAAAATACCTATCTCGCTTCAGATCGGTATACGGGAAGCAAGGGCTTCTCTGATGAGTTGATCTGCAGAAAAGTATTATCCCTTTTATGTTTTGAACGTGAAGTCGGAAAGTTAGAGACCGCAAGCTCTTGAAAAGGATACGAACTATACTCGCTTCATTTTTACGTACCGAGCAATCGGCAATATTCACACAGTCCAAGCCAGCCAGGAATTAACCTGTTTTCACTTACCTCCTTTTGCACCCTCGAGAAACAGCTAAACTCCTTCGCCTTCGATGCAGTAAAAGATGCCACAGGACGATAATAATTGTGTATACCGATGACTTCACTTGAATGGTTATTATTAATTAATGAGCGGACATACTCCCATCTGCCCAAGCTCTACTGAACTCTAAAAAAGAACAGATATCACAAAGTGATAAAACAAGATCACTCTTACATATCTACTGCTTTTCTGCAGAGATCATGATATTCATCTGTCACCGAAACTACACTCCTGGAAATGGAAAAAAGAACACATTGACACCGGTGTGTCAGACCCACCATACTTGCTCCGGACACTGCGAGAGGGCTGTACAAGCAATGATCACACGCACGGCACAGCGGACACACCAGGAACTGCGGTGTTGGCCGTCGAATGGCGCTAGCTGCGCAGCATTTGTGCACCGCCGCCGTCAGTGTCAGCCAGTTTCCCGTGGCATACGGAGCTCCATCGCAGTCTTTAACACTGGTAGCATGCCGCGACAGCGTGGACGTGAACCGTATGTGCAGTTGACGGACTTTGAGCGAGGGCGTATAGTGGGCATGCGGGAGGCCGGGTGGACGTACCGCCGAATTGCTCAACACGTGGTGCGTGAGGTCTCCACAGTACATCGATGTTGTCGCCAGTGGTCGGCGGAAGGTGCACGTGCCCGTCGACCTGGGACCGGACCGCAGCGACGCACGGATACACGCCAAGACTGTAGGATCCTACGCAGTGCCGTAGGGGACCGCACCGCCACTTCCCAGCAAATTAGGGACACTGTTGCTCCTGGGGTATCGGCGAGGACCATTCGCAACCGTCTCCATGAAGCTGGGCTACGGTCCCGCACACCGTTAGGCCGTCTTCCGCTCACGACCCAACATCGTGCAGCCCGCCTCCAGTGGTGTCGCGACAGGCGTAAATGGAGGGACGAATGGAGACGTGTCGTCTTCAGCGATGAGAGTCGCTTCTGCCTTGGTGCCAATGATGGTCGTATGCGTGTTTGGCGCCGTGCAGGTGAGCGCCACAATCAGGACTGCATACGACCGAGGCACACAGGGCCGTACACCACTGGTGATCGTCGAGGGGACACTGAATAGTGCACGGTACATCCAAACCGTCATCGAACCCATCGTTCTACCATTCCTAGACCGGCAAGGGAACTTGCTGTTCCAACAGGAAAATGCACGTCCGCATGTATCCCGTGCCACCCAACGTGCTCTAGAAGGTGTAAGTCAACTACCCTGGCCAGCAAGATCTCCGGATCTGTCCCCCAGTGAGCATGTTTGGGACTGGATGAAGCGTCGTCTCACGCGGTCTGCACGTCCAGCACGAACGCTGGTCCAACTGAGGCGCCAGGTGGAAATGGCATGGCAAGCCGTTCCACAGGACTACATCCAGCATCTCTACGATCGTCTCCATGGGAGAATAGCATCTTGCATTGCTGCGAAAGGTGGATATACACTGTACTAGTGCCGACATTGTGCATGCTCTGTTGCCTGTGTCTATGTGCCTGTGGTTCTGTCAGTGTGATCATGTGATGTATCTGACCCCAGGAATGTGTCAAAGTTTCCCCTTCCTGGGACAATGAATTCACGGTGTTCTTATTTCAATTTCCAGGAGTGTATTTATCGTAACTCTTCGCTGCTCCTTGGGCGAAGTCTGTGCAGTTCACACACGATTGAACCCAATGACTCATTTCACAAAATGTTTGTTGCATACTGTCTCTCACTTGTGTCAGAGTGTTCATGGGTACGTTAAGCCTTAGTATTCATTATTGTCCATGTTTCTTTGAGATTCGATCACCTCGAACGTGGTTCTCTCGTATCAGTTTTTACAGTAATACGAAATGGTCTTTCGTTCGGCTTTTTCAGCTATAGTAATAATATAAAATTGTCTTTAAACACAAAAAATCATTCTAAGGTATCAAATTATATCGCGTAACTTGTCTCTTATCACATTAGATCATACAAGGCGATTTCTCTCTTTGTACATGTTTTATACATTCGTATTTCAGTAATACAATAAAACAAGTGATTTCCATTAAATATTTACAGTTCCTCGTACCTGAAATAGAAACAAGAAAAAAATACAAGACTCATTCATAGGTATACGTCCTCTTCGGCAGATTTACTGGATGTTATAGCCGTAGGGCGAATCGGAAATTGGTTGTGTTATTAGGCTGCCCTTTGATCCATCTGTGAAAATGTATTCAAAGCGTAGTTTCTTGGTACCCGAGACATCCCGTGGTACCCAATCCTTTTGAGGGATGTCCACCTCTTTCTCAACTGATAGTTCACATAAAATACATATTTTAAGATGAATTAGATAACATCTTATCATACATACATACATATACATAAAAATGTTACGCTCTGCTTTATGACATCATTTCACTCTTAATAATCTTAGGTCTGAGGAGCATATTTTTCGTTTTGAAATTAGTATTTAGTTTTCTGTGCTTCATGAGAAAAGTCACTCATCTGCTGACCAAATACACATTCCACCCACGAGCAACCCACCAGCTCTTTTTTGATCGATACCAATCTAACCTCAGCCACCGTAAATATACATTACCGTCGGTTTTATAGGCGAGAAGAGATACAATCATCTTCATGGGGCCCGTCGCAGGTCGTTGATCAAGTGGTAGAGTTAACTTCATGAACGGACTGTTCAAGAAGTAAACTGGAGACATCACGTTTATGACAGAATCATTTAGTTCCAATTGATTACATTCTTCTACGACAAGGTTGAGCCTGATACGGCGCCAAATGTGTATAGTTATTCCACGCATCGCATCCTCTGATGATAGACGGGACGACTGCCTCGTACCAATCACAGACGCTGTGTGTTATTTTCTACCGCCAGAGGCGCTGGCAGTTGCCATATGTGGGCACAGTGCTAAGCTAACATCTCTAACAGGCTCAATCTCTCTTGAAATAAATGCGCATTCTATAGCTATACAGGTCAATGGAAAGTACAGTTTATCACATTATCTCTATCCAGCTTTGAAAAGTGGTCTGTTAGTCGCTAGTCTTCTCATTTATTGGAAATGGAATGGTACTATTTTGATACAATAGGAGTAATCGTTAAATTAATTTCGCAGTTTCCCTCTATGTGTTGGTCGAGCACGAGTCAAAGCAGTTAAGACACTAGTCTTATTGGTAAGGAATATGTTTCACAGTTATATTTCCATGGTTTCTCTAAATCACTAAAGGCGAATTTCCTCAAAAAGATTCAATAAGATTTCCTTCTCCGTTCTTGTCTAGTTCTACCTTGTTTTCATCTCTAACAATAACTCTGACGTCGACGCGCCCTTAAACGCTTAAGTCCGTTCCTCCCTTCTTTCTCATGCTATCTTAATGCTGTTAAATTATATTGGAAAAAATTTGTGACCGAAATACTTTTTATATCTAGTAACGTCTGGTCAATTTTCATGCAAGTAAAACCATCTTTCTAAAACGCGGTAATTAAGAAAAAAGTGTTACCACTCTGCTGCTTTTTATATGATGGCTTTCTTTGCAGGTGTACATTTTAAATACGTTGCTTTATCTGATATACATTATACACGGGAACGCTTGTTAGTGTGTGTGTTATTCTCCTTCAGGCTCGACAGATTTGGATGAAATTTGGAATAGAGATAGCTTAGAATTATAGATCTACCTATCAAAGGAGTACGGGTGAAAAAGTAGTGTAGTCAATTACGGGTGAAAACACGTGCTTTATTCACGCAGTGTTTGAGAATGAGACCACTAGTGACTTGCAACAAACTTCACACATAATTTCAAACCGCAACGAAAGTTTTCCTCGCTGAGAACCACCACAATATGATGACTACGAAGTCTTTCGCGATGGAGTCCTTGCATAAAATGTTCTCGGTTCCGCGTCAAATTTGGATAAAATCCCGAGCTTTCGATGACTACCTCCGTCATCTTCGTCAGGGGTAAAACTGTAAAACTGGCTGCCGTGGACCCACAGCAGCACTTAGCAGGAAGACAGGGGAGCTACTGAAGAACTCTGGCCTCCCAGAAGAACTAGTGGAGAATCTACGACTAAGAGCACCAAGGCCATCCAGGTTATAGAGTCTACGTAAGTTCCATAAGGATGGGGTCCCGTTGAGACCTATTGTTAGTGCTATCGGGTCTCCTACATCTACATGCATCTACATCTACATTACTCTGCGATTCACATTTAAGTGCTTGGCAGAGGGTTCATCGAACCACAATCATACTGTCTCCCTACCATTCCACTCCTGAACAGCGCGCGGGAAAAACGAACACCTAAACCTTTCTGTTCGAGCTCTGATTTCTCTTATTTTATTTTGGTGATCATTCCCACCTATGTAGGTTGGGCTCAACAAAATATTTTCGCATTCGGAATAGAAAGTTGGTGATTGAAATTTCGTAAATAGATCTCACCGCGACGAAAAACGTCTTTGCTTTAATGACTTCCATCCCCACTCGCGTATCATATCTGCCACACTCTCTCCCCTATTACGTGATAATACAAAACAAGCTGCCCTTTTTTGCACCCTTTCGATGTCCTCCGTCAATCCCACCTGGTAAGGATCCCACACCGCGCAGCAATATTCTAACAGAGGACGAACGAGTGTAGTGTAATCGGTCTCTTTAGTGGACTTGTTGCATCTTCTAAGCGTTCTGCCAATGAAACGCAACCTTTGGCTCGTCTTACCCACAATATTATCTGTGTGGTCTTTCCAACTGAAGTTGGTCGTAATTTTAACACCCAGGTACTTAGTTGAATTGACAGCCTTGAGAATTGTACTATTTATCGAGTAATCGAATTCCAATGGACTTCTTCTGGAACTCATGTGAATCACCTCACACTTTTCGTTATTTAGCGTCAACTGCCACCTGCCACACCATACAGCAATCTTTTCTAAATCGCTTTGCAACTGATACTGGTCTTCGGATGACCTTACTAGACGATAAATTACAGCATCATCTGCGAACAACCTAAGAAAACTGCTCAGATTGTCACCCAGGTCATTTACATAGATCAGGAACAGCAGAGGTCCCAGGACGCTTCCCTGGGGAACACCTGATATCACTTCGGTTTTACTCGATGATCTGCCGTCTATTACTACGAACTGCGACCTTCCTGACAGGAAATCACGAATCCAGTCGCACAACTGAGACGATATCCCATAGGCCCGCAGCTTGATTAGAAGTCGCTTATGAGGAACGGTGTCAAAAGCTTTCCGGAAATCTAGTAATACGGAATCAACTTGAGATCCCCTGTCGATAGCGGCCATTACGTCGTGGGAACGATGTTTTCTGAAACCATGCTGATTACGTATCAATAGATTGTTCCCTTCGAGGTGATTCATAATGTTTGAATATAGTATATGCTCCAAAACCCTACTGTAAACCGACGTCAATGATATAGGTCTGTAGTTCGATGGATTACTCTTACTACCCTTCTTAAACACTGGTGCGACCTGCGCAATTTTCCAATCTGTAGGTTCAGATCTATCGGTGAGCGAGCGGTTGTATATGATTGCTAAGTAGGGGGCTATTGTATCAGCGTAATCTGAAAGGAACCTAATCGGTATACAATCTGGACCTGAAGACTTGCCCGTATCAAGCGATTTGAGTTGCTTCGCAACCCTTAAGGTATCTACTTCTAAGAAACTCATGCTAGCAGCTGTTCGTGTTTCAAATTCTGGAATATTCCATTCGTCTTCCCTGGTGAAGGAATTTCGGAAAACTACGATCAATAACTCCGCTTTAGCGGCACAGTCGTCGATAACAGTACCATCGGCACTGCGCAGCAAAGGTATTGACTGCGTCTTGCCGCTTGTGTACTTTACATACGACCAGAATTTCTTCGGATTTTCTACCAAATTTCGAGACAATGTTTCGTTGTGGAACCTATTAAAGGCATCTCGCATTGAAGTCCGTGCCAAATTTCGCGCGTCTGTAAATTTTAGCCCATCTTCGGGATTTCGCGTTCTTCTGAACTTCGCATGCTTTTCCGTTGCCTCTTCAACAGCGTTCGGATCTGTTTTGTGTACCATGGCGGATCAGTTCCATCTCTTACCAACTTATGAGGTATGAAACTCTCAATTGCTGTTGCTACTATATCTCTGAATTTGAGCCACATCTCGTCTACATAACGGTTGGCAAAATACTTAACCAAATTATTAGCACCTATAGTCGCCCAGTGCAGGCATCATATTAATAACTCAAAAATGTTTGTTGACATCATAAAGCAGATTAGGATAGGTCCGAATGACATGATCAGCCTAGATGTGGTCTCTTTGTTTACAAAGGTACCGGTGGAAGATACGTTAAAACTGTTGGCTGCTCATTTCTCTCCTGAAATACTGAAGTTATTTCAACACACTCTGAAGACTACCGACCTTTTGTATGGTGGAAAATATTATGAAATGACTGACGGAACAACCATCGGTTCGCCACTGTCACAGCCATAGCTAACTTTTTCATGGAGGATTTCGAAGAACGAGCGTTGAATAGTGCTCCCTTACGTCCATCCTGCTTCTTGAGGTATGTTGACAACACATTTTTAATCTCGCCACATGGCAATGAGGCACTGCAGCAGTTTGTTGGTCATTTGAATGGTATACACCAGAACATAATATTTACAGTGGAGATGGAGAAGGATGGGAAGTTACCCTTCTTAGATGTGCCGATGGAGCGAAAATCAGATGGACGTCTCGGACATCCTGTGTACAGAAAACCGACGAATACAGATTTATATCTAACGCACGTACTTTTCACCACCCAGCTCAGAAGAGAGCTATGCTGAATACCTTGGTACATAGAGCAAGGACTATTTCGGATAAAGAGATTAACCAATTGACGCCGGTATTCGGAAAAAATGGATTTCTGACCGTGATATCAGATCTATTCTGGCGAAGAAACCTAGGAAAGACGCTGTTAGAACAGATCAAGAGGACCAACACATCGCACGATTACCATTCTGCGGCGCAACGACCAGCAAGATCGGTAGACTCCTGAGCTGACAGGGAATCAGACCAGTCTTCCGGCCACCCAGGAAGATTAAGGAAATGTTGTGACCCGTGAAAGATAATCTCGGCCTGAGAGTACCGGGAATTTACAACATTCCTTGCTAGTGTGGCAAATATTATCTGGGCGAGTCTGTAAGAACTGTTGCCGATCGCTGTATGGAACATCAGCGTCACCTGAAATACAGGTATCTAAAAAAATCAGCGGTGGCTGAGCACAGTTTGTTAAATAAACATAGGATTTTATTCGATGAAACAAGAATACTTGTTCACGCTTCAGACTATTGGGACTCTGTCATCAGGGAAGCAGTTAAAATTAGAGTATGCGAAAATAATTTCAACAGAGACTCCGGATGTGCACTCATCAATACATGGAAGCGCGCAGTTGATAAAGAAAGAGCGCAGAGGGAGACTTTTTACATTCCTCGCAGTTCTTCGTCTGTTGCGATGGATGGCGCTGCAAGCAACGCTGGATAAAGCGCGCAGACAAAATCTATGGACATAGAGGCCGCCACCCCAGTACGCGCCGTTTTCATCATGACGTCACCCAGCCGATGAGAAGCCGTCCACTGCTTATAAAAGCGGTCCAAGACAGTTTTACACCACCAGCTCAAACTCTGCCCTCCCTCCTTCCTCTCAGTCCTTGCCACCCTCTACAATATCCTTGCCACTGGCTTCTACTCTGACCTGTGGATCACCTCCCATATCCTTATGTTCTCCAAACCCAACAAGCCTCCACCTGATGACTCTTCCTATCGTCGTATGTGTCTCACCTCGGTGTTCAGCAAGATCTTGGAATCCATCCTTACCCGGCGCATCCATCACCAATTCCACCAAAACCACCTCCTCCCCGACATCCAATGTGGCTTTCGACCTTCCTTCTCTGCTGATGACCGACTCCTATACCTCACTCATCTCCTCTCCCTCCAGCTTAACTCCTGTCGCTCCACCATTTTTGTCTCTCTCGACCTCGAAAAGGCCTACGACTGTGTCTGGCATCCCAGTCTCCTGTTTAAACTCCAAACCTTCGCCCTTACTGTCAACTACATCCATCTGATTGCCTCCTTCCTCTCCTGCCGCCCCTCCTACGTTTCCATCCATAACGACGATTCCCACACCTTCCATCCCGCTGCAGGTGTGCCCCAGGGCTCTGTCCTCTCCCCTCTCCTCTACCTCCTGTACTCCTGTAAACCACAGCAGATATGCCCCTACCCCTTCCCCCCCCCCCCCCCCACCCTCCAGTACACCACCTGCAGTATGCCGATGACATTGCATTCCTTGCCCTCGCTTCTACCCTTCAAGAGTCCCAACGCCTTCTCCAGAATCACCTTGACCTTTTTGCCACATGGTGTAACCAGTGGCTCCTGAAAATCAATCCTTCCAAGACCCAGGCAAACATCTGACTCCTGGATTTCTCCCTTACCATCTGTGCCCGTCCTGTCGGCCTCTCCTCCACTCTCACCTACCTTGGCCTCACCATTGACCATCACCTCACCTGGATCCCTCAGCTCTACTCCATCCAATCCAAGCCCACAACCGCCTCCGACTCCTCATATTCCTCTTTGGCCGGACATAGGGGTTGAACCCCTCTACCATCCTTCACACAATTTTGTTTTTACGTCCTCAATTATTGGCTTGACATATTCCAATCTCTGTCTTCCTCTACAGTTTTTGCCCTCTACAGCTCCCTCTAGTACCATGGAAGTCATTCCCTCATGTCTTCGCAGATGTCCTATCATCCTGTCCCTTCTCCTTATCAGTGTTTTCCACATATTCCTTTCCTCTCCGATTCTGCGTAGAACCTCCTCATTCCCTGCCTTATCAGTCCACCTAATTTTCAACATTCGTCTATAGCACCACATCTCAAATGCTTCGATTCTCTTCTGTTCCGGTTTTCCCACAGTCCATGTTTCACTACCATACAATGCTGTACTCCAGACGTACATCCTCAGAAATTTCTTCCTCAAATTAAGGCCGGTATTTGATATTAGTAGACTTCTCTTGGCCAGAAATGCCTTTTTGCCATAGCGAGTCTGCTTTTGATGTCCTCCTTGCTCCGTCCGTCATTGGTTGTTTTACTGCCTAGGTAGCAGAATTCCTTAACTTCATTGACTTCGTGACTATCAATCCTGATGTTAAGTTTCTTGCTGTTCTCATTTCTACTACTTCTCATTACCTTCGTCTTTCTCCGATTTACGCTCAAACCATACAGTGTACTCATTAGACTGTTCATTCCGTTCAGCAGATCATTTAATTCTTCTTCACTTTCACTCAGGATAGCAATGTCATCAGCGAATCGTATCATTGATATCCTTTCACCTTGTATTTTAATTCCACTCCTGAACCTTTCTTTTATTTCCATCACTGCTTCCTCGATGTACAGATTGAAGAGTAGGGGCGAAAGGCTACAGCCTTGTCTTACACCCTTATTAATACGAGCACTTCGTTCTTGATCGTCCACTCTTATTATTCCATCTTGGTTGTTGTACATATTGTATATGACCCGTCTCTCCCTATAGCTTACCCCTACTTTTTTCAGAATCTCGAACAGTTTGCACCATTATATATTGTCGAACGCTTTTTCCAGGTCGACAAATCCTATGAAAGTGTCTTGATTTTTTTTTTAACCTTGCTTCCATTATTAGCCGTAACGTCAGAATTGCCTCTCTCGTCCCTTTACTTTTCCTAAAGCCAAACTGATCGTCACCTAGCGCATTCTCAATTTCCTTTTCCATTCTTCTGTATATTACTCTTGTAAGCAGCTTCGATGCATGAGCTGTTAAGCTGATTGTGCGATAATTCTCGCACTTGTCAGCTCTTGCCGTCTTCGGAATTGTGTGGATGATGCTTTTCCGAAAGTCAGATGGTATATCGCCAGACTCATATTCTACACACCAACGTGAATAGTCGTTATGTTGCCACTTCCCCCAATGATTTTAGAAATTCTGATGGAATGTTATCTATCCCTTCTGCCTTATTTGACCGTAAGTCCTCCAAAACTCTTTTAAATTCCGATTCTAATACTGGATCCCCTATCTCTTCTAAATCGACTCCTGTTCCTTCTTCTATCACATCAGACAAATCTTCACCCTCATAGAGGCTTTCAATGTATTCTTTCCACCTATCTGCTCTCTCCTCTGCATTTAACAGTGGAATTACCGTTGCACTCTCAATGTTACCACCACTGCTTTTAATGTCACCAAAGGTTGTTTTGACTTTCGTGTATGCTGAGTCTATCCTTCCGACAATCATATCTTTTTCGATGTCTTCACATTTTTCCTGCAGCCATTTCGTCTTAGCTTCCCTGCACTTCCTATTTATTTCATTCCTCAGCGACTTATATTTCTGTATTCCTGATTTTCCCGGAACATGTTTGTACTTCCTCCTTTCATCAATCAACTGAATTATTTCTTCTGTTACCCATGGTTTCTTCGCAGCTACATTCTTTGTACCTATGTTTTCCTTCCCAACTTCTGTGATGGCCCTTTTTAGATATGTCCATTCCTCTTCAACTGTACTGCCTACTGTGCTATTCCTTATTGCTGTATCTATAGCGTTAGAGAACTTCAAACGTATCTCGTCATTCCTTAGTACTTCCGTATCCCACTTCTTTGCGTATTAATTCTTCCTGACTAATGTCTTGAGCTTCAGCCTACTCTTCATCACTACTATATTGTGATCTGAGTCTATATCTGCTCCTGGGTACGCCTTACAATCCAGTATCTGATTTCGGAATCTCTGTCTGACCATGATGTAATCTAATTGAAATCTTCCCGTATCTCCCGGCCTTTTCCAAGTATACCTTCCCCTCTTGTGATTCTTGAACAGGGTATTCGCTATTACTAGCTGAAACTTGTTACAGAACTCAATTAGTCTTTCTCCTCTTTCGTTCCTTGTCCCAAGCCCGTATTCTCCTGTAACCTTTTCTTCTACTCCTTCCCCTACAACTGCATTCCAGTCGCCCATGACTATTAGATTTTCGTCCCCCTTTACATACTGCACGACCCTTTCAATATCCTCATACACTTTCTCTATCTGTTCATCTTCAGCTTGCGACGTCGGCATGTATACCTGAACTATCGTTGTCGGTGCTGGTCTGCTGTCGATTCTGATTAGAACAACCCGGTCACTGAACTGTTCACAGTAACACACCCTCTGCCCTACCTTCCTATTCATAACGAATCCTACACCTGTTATACCATTTTCTGCTGCTGTTGATAATACCCGATACTCATCTGACCAGAAATCCTTGTCTTCCTTCCACTTCACTTCACTGACCCCTACTATATCTAGATTGAGCCTTTGCATTTCCCTTTTCAGATTTTCTAGTTTCCCTACCACGTTCAAGCTTCTGACATTCCACGCCCCGACTCGTAGAACGTTATCCTTTCGTTGATTATTCAATCTTTTTCTCTTGGTAACCTCCCACTTGGCAGTCCCCTCCCGGAGATCCGAATGGGGGACTATTCCGGAATCTTTCGCCAATGGAGAGATCATCATGACACTTCTTCAAATATAGGCCACAGGTCCTGTGGATACACATTACGTGTCTTTAATGCAGTGGTTTTCATTGCCTTCTGCATCCTCATGTCGTTGATCATTGCTGATTCTTCCGCCTTTAGGGGCAATTTCCCACCCCTAGGACAAGAGAGTGCGCTGAACCTCTATCCGCTCCTTCGCCCTCTTTGACAAGGCCGTTGGCAGAATGAGGCTGACTTCTTATGCCGGAAGTCTTCGGCCGCCAATGCTGATTATCAAAAATTTAGGCAGTGGCGGGGATCGAACCTGGGACCGAAGACGTTTTCATTATGAATCAAAGACGCTACCCCTTTTTTTTCTTAATCTCATTTTGTTCGTTTTTGCTCGTTGTATCTGCTCTGGGTGGACGTCGAAAGACACCCGTTTTAGTTCGTTGTTGATCCATTAACTCAGTTTTTTTATTACAGAGGGCACCTAGCCCTCTGACCGAACACGCTCAGCCACCGTGCCGGCTGTACCCCTAGACCACGGGTACATATCCCTTCACACCTACAAATCCTTAATACGTCCCATCCTCTGTTATGCCAGTCCCGCCTGGATTTGCACCCCTCCAAATTCTATAAGTCCCTCCAGATCCTCGAGTGCCATGCACTCCGTCTCGCCTTCCATATACGCCTCCCATCCGCCACACGGATCCTCTATGACCTGATTCCTTTCCCCCATCTGCTCCTATTCATCAAACATATCCCCATATTCTACACCTCCCGCTGCCTTGATCAGCCTCATCCCCTGGTTGCTCCTCTCCTCTCCAACCCCCTCTTCCACCCTTTCACTGTTGTGTCCCCCCTACCCTCCATCTCTACACCCTTCATCTCCTTTCCCAGCCCCTACACCCCCTCTTATGGGACCTCGTCCTCCATCGGCTGCTTTCCCCCCCTCCTCCCACTTCGTTTTTTCCTCTCCTTCCCCCCTTTTCTTTCTGACCATCTGTCCAGGTTCCCCCCGTCTGCCCAAGTGAGTGTTCAGTGTTGTGCATCTTTCCAAATTGTTGCAAACAGAAATCATGTTGTCGTTGGGTGTAAATGTTATATTTCTTGTGAACAGACACCAGACTGTCGCCGTTTTTTTTAATTGTCTATCTATTATTTTACCTGTCTGCTTCCTGTGTATTTTGTTAGCATCATCGACCCTTTGTTTTGTGTTTTAAGTTCCACAATTTTCCACCATTTTACCATTTAAGTCACTGATTTTATCACCTGCTTTTATTATTTATTATCTTCATTTTTTTACAACAAATTCTGCAGGCTGAAGAGCGTCGTACTAAGCTGCTGCCAGCCCGTCTCCTTCGGGGGAATCAAAACTCAATAAAGAAAAAAAATCTGTTTTACCCCTGACGAAGATGACTGAGGCAGTCATCGAAAGCTTGGGATTTTATTCATATTTGACGCAGCAAGCAAACTGAGAAATTTTTATGCAACCACAATATGATGAAAGGGAAAACGTTTATAGCTTAAGATTTTCGCAGCCCTTGCAATAAAACTTCCACGTGAAGCATGACGTTTTGTTTTGTAACTTCTTTACTACCAACTTTATTTTTGACACGTTTTGTAGATAGTATTCAGATTTATCAGTGAATGTACCAGCAATGTCATGTCACTGTACTGCACACAGTTCAGGAGATATGTCACAAACACTGAAATGCGTGAAAAACTGCTACATCATGTATGACGATTTAATATATTACTACTTTATACTTGCTCTATTCGCAACAAATTCGGTAGCAGTATCGACATATGCTGCTCAATGTACCTACAAAAATCTATCATTTTACGATATTTCGCCAGACACTGAGATGCGTGAGAAACTGCGGAGTCATCTATGATGTTTTAATTTACTGCTTCTTTACTACTAACTCTATTGAAAACACATTTTGCAGACAATAGCCACATATACCATTGAATGTACGTTCAAAATGATATCAGTGTACGGGATGTAGTTCAGGAGATACAACGTAATAAACATTGTGATGCGTGAAAATGAAACAGCAGGGCAAAATTCGCAAGATACAGGTGAAATGTGTGTACAAATACATGTGGAATATGTTAAATACGGTTGAAATATATTTAGAATGTGTTTATGTGCGCAAAGCTATGGGTAAAAGGCTCGTAATGACCCCTGGAACGACTTCAGCGAAATTTGCTACATGTTTTAGTTGCGGTCTGGAAAGAAATACTGTGGTAGTAAGAACCACCAGCCTCCTATTGGGATTGGAGGGATAACTTGGAGAGAGAAGGGGGAAGGAGGAGATGGACGGATAAAAAAGGGAAAGGATGTTATGGACACAGATAAGGAGTGGAGGAGACGAACAGAGAGATGGAGGAGGACGAGATGGTTGGTTGTTTGAGGTTTATGGGAAAAACAGCAAGGTCATCAGTCCCTTGTTTCAAATATGGTCCATTCTGCTAATGGGACATCTCAAGAAAGAACAATAAAAGGGAAAAAGCTAAAAACGTAAAAGGACAGTCATGTTGTCAATGGTAAAAACAAAATGAGGGAAGTCAGCAAGAGAACGAACCCAACGCTATGCTGAAGCAGCATAGGCAAGACCACCTGTGACTTAAAAGGTACAACCGCTAGAATGTAGAAGTACGTATGGGAAAAGGAGACTAACCAATCCTTAAAAAAGGGTAAAAACAGAGTAAAAGGGGAAGAAAAGAAGTCAGGGAGGTGAATCGGGAATCTCCGAACACTGCTTACAGTGGGAGACACCCAAACACTCGCCACCCAACCCCAGTACCAAAGAGAGAGTAAAAACCTTAAAACTGAGAACAAAAACCACTTTCCCAGAGGAAACCGAGAACCAGAGAGACCATCCAGGAATCGTCAGCCAGCATCAAAGGTAAAGTGTGGGGGAGTCTGTACTTAGCACGCAGAGCCGAAAGAAGGGGGCATTCAACCAAAATGTGGGCTACTGACTGGAAGGCTCCACAAGCACAAAGTGGGGGTGGCTCATCACGCAAAAGAAAACCATGGGTCAGCCTGGTATGGCCAATGCGGAGACGACACAGTGTGGTCGAGTCCTTTCGGGAGAAGCGAAAGGAAGAACGCCACTGGCCTGGTGTCACCTTAATCACACGAAGTTTACTAGACAGGGGAGTAGCCTCCCAAGAATTGGCCCATGACTGTGCTAAGTGGGATTTGATGTGAAGCCGTAAATCCGCTGCAGGAGGCGTTACAGAAAACGGGGGTAAGTGACTGCTCCCCCAGCCAAACGATCAGCGAGCTCATTACCCGAGATACCCACATGGCCAGGGACCGAAAGGAAGTCAATGGAACAAGCAGCACGGTGAATATCAGCGAGATGGTCATGGATGGCAGAGACCAAGGGATGGCGCGAAAAACACCAGTCAATAGCAAGAAGGCCACTCATCGAGTCCGTATATAACAAAACGCGGTTGTGTTGGGACTGTTTAATAAAGGTAAGGGCCTGGGAAATTGCTATCAATTCCGCAGTAAACACCCCACATGTTGGTGGCAGCAGATGATTTTCCGTTCCGACAGAGGACGTGAAGGCATACCCCACATGATCAGCAGATTTAGAGCCATCAGTGTAAAAAACAACAGCATCCCCAAACTCCCATAAAATTTGGCGGAAAAAGGAACGGAACACCACCAGGGGGGGGGGGGGGGGATGGAATCTTTCGGACCTCGGCGGAGATCCATCCGAATTCGAGGCCAAGGAACTAACCAAGGGGGGGGAAGTGGAGGGGAGGGAGCGAGGAAGACAGGACAAAGAAGGAAGCTGAAAATCACGGCAAAGAGACGCAAGGTGGAGCCCAACCGGTAAACCCGTCCGTGGGTGGGAGACGGGTGGGCGACGTCCATGGTCTGGGAACAAGATAGAATAGGAAGTATGAGTGGGAGAGGAACGGATAGCGAGTGCATAAGACACCAGAAGCTGGGACCGCCGAACAGAAAGGGGAGGGGGAGATTCCAGCTTCAACCAGGAGACTATCAACAGGGCTAGTAGGGAAGGCACCGGTGGCCAAACGGATACCACGATGGTGGACTGGATCCAGCACGTGCAGTGTGGAAGGAGCAGCTGAACCATAAACTTGACAACCATAGTCCAAGCGAGACAGAACTAGAGCACGATAAAGACGGAGAAGGAGGGAACGGTCCGCACTCCAAGAGGAGTGGGCAAGGAAGTGAAGGACATTGAGTTTACAGAAATACCCTACCTTCAGGAGTCTGATATGGGGCAGCCAAGCGAGCTTGTTATCGAAAAGAAGACCCAGGACACGAAACTGTGGGACGACAGCCAATCGTTGTGCATCGAGATAAGTTCTGGATCAGGGTGGTTCGTAGTACGGCGGTAGAAGTGGACCATCCGCAATATTAGAGGAGAGAATTGAAACCCGTGTGAGAGGGTCCATGCAGAGGCACGCCGTATAGCTATTTGGAGCAGCCGTTCTGCAGATGCCATCGAGGAAGAACTAACCCAAATGCAGAAATCATCCACATACAGAGCAGGGGCGACCAAGGGACCACAAGGCGACAAGTAGGACGAGATGGGAAGAGAGGAGACGAACAGCGAGAGGGGTTGGAGGATAAAAGGGAGCGGAGGAGATGGACGGAAAGAGGGGGAGGATGAGTTAGACAGAGAGAGGGGAGGAGGAGATGGACAGAGTGAGGGGACAGGAGGAAGTGGACTAACAGAAGGTTGGAATGAATACATACCCAAGCATATGGTTTTTTTTTGTACAAATAAGTGTTTAACGCCAGGTAACACCGAAAGGGTGCTGCCAGTAGTACTACACGCTTCTGGTATCTTGTAGGATTGTAGAATCCCGAAAAGATAATGTTACATGAATATCCTCCATAAAAACCATATGAGTAGAAAGGTATTCAGCATACAGTAAGTCCGACAGAAAGTCAGGGGAAGAATAACATTTTTTATAGTGTTTACATGCTTACCGAATGTGTCTTTACTTATTGATAGACATTTATCTCACATGTAACTGCATTCTGAAGATAGAGTACGCACGATTTATTAATTCTGTAAATCATTTAACATTGTGGGAGACTGTCACACTGCAGTAGACCACCACATGTATACTAGAGATGCTGGAACGCCGGTCCAAAGACGTGCAAAACACGCATTACCCTCTATCTTACTGTAGATATTGTCGTGATTACAGAATGTATATTTCAACCCCCGCTATGTAAACTAGCTCTTTTTTAAAAAAAAAAAAGAAAAACGCGGTGAGTCTTTTCTGCTGAGACAATAATATCTATTATTCGAATACGACTTTTGTAGCGCAATAACTCTGAAAGTTTCTTTCACTTGAAAGTTAATGCCTGTACTTGCAATGCGTTGTTAATACGTCAGTATTTATGGTAATATTCATCAAGGCAGCACGAAGCAGCAAGAAGTCTTTCAATTTTAGTAATGTTGTACATAGCAGCAGTGTTGCTATAGCGATTCTGGCCCACTTTGTTCACATTCGTTTAGCGTGGTATGTCTTTTCACCTCCTTTCATGATTTAAGATTCCATGGATTGCCAATGTTGTTGTCTCTGCTGTCTAGTTGAAGTTATACAGATCACTAGGGAAAGGATACAATGCAGCAGTTCAGTTTCATTTCATTTCAGATTACCAACCCCTTTTCTCGTCCCTTACCACGCACCGAATGTCTGTTGTTTAAATGTAATGGTAAGGGTCAGATATGTTTCCTTGGTTCAGAGCGTAGCAGTATCAACCTAAATACTTCCGTTTCATAGATGTCCTCTTATAGAGCATGCTACAAATCTAGAGTTTTCCCACTTTCTTGTGTCCACTCTACAGCCCAAAGGCACCAACCTCCTCCTCGAAAAAAATGGGGCAGTGTCTTCAACTCTCGCTTAGAGGCTGGTTTGAGTCAGTCTTGCAGTGGTTTGTCGTACTGCATTCTTTTTCCTATGGAACATGACCTAGACTAAGTTAGGTTGCTTTGTGCAGGCTAGGATGCCAGAAGATGTGAGTAAATCGATGCTTTCATTCATAGCTACTAATTATTAACGCTTTTAGGGAGGCTATCACTTTCAATGTAATTAAAGTCACATGTCAGGCGTGATCTTACAGATATGCGTTATCATTAGTCTTATTGACCACGTGGGCTTGGTATGCTGGTTTTTGTTAAGTTTTATATTTTCATGTTTTGATATGATTCCTCAGTATCACTGCTTTTGTAGAGTTATTTTGAGGTGGCATGAAACATGAATGAATTTATTCTTAAACAGCGGATATTCTGTGTACATCGTGAGTGATGGTTCACCATACTGTTCTCTTGTACTTCAAATTTACATCTACTATTCTTTCACCTAATAGGCTGCAGTGATCCTCCCTCGTTACATTCAAGTGCAGTCCTTTGATTTCATGTCTCCACATTTCATGCCCAGTACTGTGAACCCATTTTTTGTGTCACTGGCAACAACGTGTTTCCTAATCTGGATTTTACACTTAAAGATTCTTCCTATTAGAGAGCGCACAACTCGCTGTGTGTTACAAATCCCTATGTGCATCTTACAATTTTCAGTGAACAGATTTTTTTGGAATTAATATGTTTTACTTCGCGGAGTGGCTTCATCCTTCCCTTGTCTTATCGTAGGCTCCTTGTAACTGCACTGTACTAATTACACTGAGTATACTGAATCCCTTCAAGCATGACAATCGATTTTTTGTTCTCATTTTGTTCAAATAATCAGGTTTAGTATTTCTCGTCTATTTATTTAATTGCTTATTAAGGATGAATTGGCCCTCTTCCTTTTATTAATTTCCAAAGCATCAAATCCTACAGTTCTTCCTGGTCATCTAATTAATGAGATAAAAACTTCCTTATGTAAGGGACCTTAGAAGTCTTACATTCATGATGTAACAAACCTTTTCGGTGTGGAGTGGGAGTTCTCTATAATAAATGTTGAGTTGCTGATTGCGATTCTTAGTTGGTCCACGCTTTTTAAGCTCATCACTTTTACCAATATTGTTTATGTGTTAAATAATTGTGAAATTACGTTCTACAAGAGACCTCTCTGATAGTACGAATATTCCTCTTAGGATAAGAAAAATTCATAGAGAAGTGGTTGCTACTATATGTTCGTACATAAACCCAAGTGTTATATCTGTTGCATGGCTTAATGCGTTTGTTACTTAACTAACTATACCTCAGTCTTTCATTTATTGGTTTTCAGTATGGGTCTTGCACTAACGGTAAGTGTCGAAATTGTTCATTTTATCACAATTGCCTGAGTAACCTCGGTAATCCAACAAAATCCATTCAGTATGGTGAAAGAGGTGGCTTTCACTGCAGATTAATTGAACGTCGTGGACAGCAGAAACCAATCGTTTTCACGACCGGGTTATGTTTATGCAACTATTAGCAAAAAGTAAGCTTTTTCTCTTACAGAGAGCCTCGAAAAGTAGCGGACCGCTTTTATGTGGTGGCTTATACCATCACTTAGTGTTGCAGTATTCCTGTTTGGAAACATTAAATTTTGTGCACAATGAGCATTCCATCACTGGAGGCACTGCAAAATGATTTACTAAAGTGTGCTGTACTAGCTTCAGTTACCTTGTAAGAGCACAAGAAGTTCTCTCGTAAGTAAATAAAAAGCAAGTTTAGGTGTTAGGTTTTCCTCTCATAACTAAATAAGGAACAAGTTTAGGTGTTACGTTTACCATCAAGTGTCGTGGCATGCTCAGGTCCTGAAACATTGAGATGAGGAAGTAAGTGAGACCGCAGATCAACTAGAGTCTGACACCAGTGGTGAAACAGTTGTCACTTAGGATGAGCTGGATGCAGATCGAACTCATCCAGTTACAGTATCTGAAAGCGAAGAAGTATTGTTGCTTCGATTCAAACAGAACAGGGTGAAATAAATTGCACAAAGTGAGAGGAATTTTGCGAATGCCATCACATCGCATTTCATGGCAATGAAACGCTATAAAACGGGGTAGACATGAACTGTGGACAAAATTATGAGCGTAGAAGAACGCTAGATGAATCTGAAGAAATGTGTAAATTAGAGGAGGAGAGATTGCGCTAAACTCACGATATGCTAGTGCATGAAGAGACAAATAAGTTCGAGCCACTGAGAGTTTTATGAAGCAAATAACAAAGCATTTTTTATGGTGAAAAGGTATAGTCTTTTCTCAGATCCTACTTGCGCCAACATCCACGTATGTGGATTGATCTGTTTGCTAACATGTTATCCATATCATGGAGGCTGTCACTGAAAACAATTTTTTTTTTGGCCAGATGGGAGAGGAGGCAATGGCATGCATGCACATAGTAATGAGAGACTGTAAAACACTGGGACTTTAGAAATACGTTCGTGGAGGAATTTTGGCCAAGAAGTATGCAGAACCAACATAACCGTAGTATTCTGATGATGAAGGTATATAGTGACTCCCAGTTATCAAAAACCCATCCTCTCCTTTAAAGAAAAGAAGAATCAGTACCTGGACACGCCATATGACCCCCAGAATTGATAGGATTTGTTTATTTTATTTACATGTCAAGTTCCGTAGGACCAAATTGAGGAGCAAATCTCCAAGGTCATGGAACGTGTCAGTACGTGAACTTACAACATAAAAGTAATAACAGATAAAAATAAATGTTCATGAACCTGAAAGAAAATCACTCCATACGTTTAAGCAAACGCTATCAGCAATACAATGAGAATCAGCTTAATTTTTCAAGGAACTCCTCGACAGAATAGAAGGAGTGACCCACTAGGAAACTTCAGTTTCGATTTGAAAGCGCGTGGATTACTGCTAAGATTTTTGAATTCGAGTGGCAGCTTATTGAAAATGGATGCAGCAGTATACTGCACAAGAGTTAAGGAAGTCCGATCCAACTGGAGGTTTGATTTCTGCCGAGTATTAACCGAGTGAAAGCTGCTTATTGTTGGAAATAAACTAATATTGGCAACAAGAAACGACAATAAGGAATATACATATTGAGAGGCCAATGTCAAAATACCCAGACTCGTGAACAGAGGCCGACAAGAGGTTCGTGAACTCTCACCACTTATTGCCCGAACCGCCCGTTTCTGAGGCAAAAATATCCTTCTAGTATGGGAAGAGTTATCCCAAAACATAATACCATACGACATAAGTGAATGAAAATAAGCAAAGTAGACTAATTTACGTGTCGAAGTATTACTCACTTTCGATACCGTTCAAATAGTGAAAATGGGACTATTAAGTCTTTGAACAAGATCCTGAACGTGGGCTTTCCACGACATCTTACTATCTATCTGAACACCTAGGAATTTGAACTGTTCAGCTTCACTAATCATATGCCCGTTCTGTGAGATTAAAACGTCAAGTTTTGTTGAATTGTGTGTTAGAAACTGTAAAAACTGAGTTTTACTGTGATTTAACGTTAGTTTATTTTCTACAAGCCATGAACTGAGGTCATGTACTGCACTACTTGAAACCGAGTCAATGTTGCACACAATATCCTTTACTACCAAGCTAGTGTCATCAGCAAACAGAAATATTTTAGAGTTACCCATAATACTAGAGAACATATCACTTATATAAGTAAGGAACAGGAACAGCCCCAACACTGATCCCTGGGGCACCCCCCACTTGACAGTACCCCACTCAGATCCCACATCACAGCTGTTATCAACATTGTTAATAATGACCTTTTGCTGCCTGTTGCTAAAGTAAGAGGTGAACCAATTGTGAGCTACTCCCCTTATTCTGTAATGGTCCAACTTCTGGAGCAATATTGTGAGATCAACACAGTCAAATGCCTTGTTAAATCAAATACGCCAAGAGATCGAAGCTTTTTGTTTAGCCCATCCAGTACCTCACAGAGAAAAGAGAATATAGCATTTTCAATTGTCAAACGACTTCTAAAGCAGAACTATACAATTGATAGCAAATCGTGTGATATAAAATGAATAATTAACCTTACATACACAGCCTTTTCGATAACTTTTGCAAACACTGATGGCATAGTACTAGGTCTAGAGTTATCTAAATTGTCTCTTTCTCCTTTTTTATAAAGCGGCTTTACTACTGAGTACTTTAATCGCTCAGGAAACTGACCATTCCTAAAGGAAAAATTACAAATATGGCTAAATACAGGGCTAACATGTGCAGCATAGTACTTTAATATTCTACTAGACACTCCATCATAACCATGAGAATCCTTAGTCTTCTGTGATTTAATTATTGACTCAATCTCTCTTGTCTGTATCACAGAGGAGTATTTCAGACGTCAATCTCGCAAAGGCATTTGCTAAGAAATTTATATGACTTTCTGTAGAAACTAAATTTTTATTTAATTCACCAGCAATGCTCAGAAAATGGTTGTTAAATACTGTACATATATCTGATTTCTCAGTAACAGAAATATTATTACTGCGAACTGACTATCATCAACCTTGTGCTGCTGACCAGACACTTCCTTCACAACTGACCATATGGCTTTAATTTTATCCTGTGAATTAGCTATTCTATTTGCATACCACATACTTTGCCTTGCTAATAACATTTTAAGCACCTTACAATACTGTTTGTAATGCGCTACTGTAGCTTGATTGTGACTACTAACATTTTGATATAATTCACGCTTTGTTCTACATGATATCCTTATCCCACTAGTCAGCCAACCAGGCTGTCCATTACTGCTAGTACCCCGTTTAGAATGTTCTAATGCAAAGCAACTCTCAAAGAGCATGAGAAATGTGTTATGGAAAGCATTGTATTTATCACCTATATTATCGGCACTATAAACATCTTGCCACTGTTGTTCCTTGACAAGTGTTGAAAAACTCTATTGCTGTTGGATTAACTTTCCTACGTAGTTTGTAATTAAATACGACACTGGTTTGAGTACAAAAACGTTTTAGTGTTAAAATTTGTGCATCATTGTCTAAAAGGCCATTCACCCTTTTACTAACAGAATGCCCATCTAGTAATGCAGAATGAATAAAAATATTATCTATGACTGTGCTACTGTTCCCCTGCACCCTAGTTGGAAAAAACACAGTTTGCATCGGTTCATATGAATTTAGGAGATCTACAAACATCCTTTTTCTTACACAATCATGTACAAAATTAGTATTGAAGTCACCACATATAACTACTATCTGGTACTTCCTACAAAGTGAATCAGGAACCCTCTAGCTTAAGCAAAAATGCTCTGAAGTCGGAGTTAGGGGACCTATAAACAACAGCAATTAGAAGTTTAGTTTCACTAAATTCAGCCAATGCTGCACAACTTTCAAATATCTGTTCAGTGCAGTGTCGTGATGCATCTATGTACTCAAATGAAATACTGTTTTTTTACGTACAGAGCCACTCCCCCACCCCGCAAGGAACTCCTTGAGAAACAGCCAGTTAATCTGTAGCCTGGTAAAGGAAGCCTCTGAATTATCAAATTATTTAAGTCGTGCTCTGATATACCAATAATTTCAGAGTTAACGTCTATTAGCAGTTCACTAACTTTATCTCTAATACCTCATATTTTGATGAAATATGCTAATTCCTTCTCTACTTGGAAACATTACATCCTCTGGAGGTGAGCCCTTAGTTAGAGGCACTTCCTTTAAGCAGGTATACCTATCAGCTCTAACACCAGCTACTACAGGAATTTTTCCATGAGAGATACCACTACCACCACCACCCACTACAGTGTCACCTATAAGCTTAGACAGCCTCCCCTTCCCATACCTATTGAGGTGCAGGCCATGCCTAGTGAAACCACATCTACTGATAGACCCAACTGGCACCACTGAGATGTGATCCATGCCCTCCGCCATCAGTGCCCTCCCCAGCCCCACATTAACGCGCCTAACAGCTGCATTAAGGTGAGGCCGATCATGACGCTGAAACAGTTGCACGAAATGCACATTAGTGCCACCAGTTTGAGTAGTTATCTTAGCCAAGTCACCACTGACATATTCCCTGTCCCTGTCGAGACTGTTCCCTGCTCCACCCACTATCACTACCTGATCTTTCGTAAAATTCTTACATAACTCCCCTATGCTTTCAGTCACCTGAGCGGACCCTGCACTAGGCTTCACAATGCTGGTGACATGGTACTCACTCCCAAACACTTCCTGCAACTGCTGGCCCACACCTCTACCGTGCGAACTACCTAGCAGCAGAACCTTCTTTCTGCTAGACTTTGCAACTAACCTAGGCCTCCTAATTGCTGAGGACTGCTGCAAGTTACCTACATCTACGGCTACACGAGGCTCCTCTCCACTCAACTCTGGCAGTTGGTCGTATCTATTGCATGTATGCAAAGTAAAACTGTCTGAATACCACCTCTTCCTAGCTACCTTCTTGCCAACTACCAGTTCCCATTCCCCACCACCTTTCACACTCAACCTATCTAGCTCCTCCTTTGCGCATTGTAACTACACCTGAAGGGCACAGATCTTACGCTCCTGCTCCTTTATTAACTTGTTTCTACTACAGATTCTACATTCCCAGGAGAGGATCTCCCTAAAATGACCACTGGCTTCCCCAATGCATTCCCCCCCAATGAAAATACTTTGAACAAATCCCACACCGTAATCCACTACTCACAAACCTACAACAGAGCCCACACTTTTCACTCATGGTAAAATTTTACAGTTACTGAAAAAAACTATACGTCTACGTTACCAAAGTTCAGTTACACCAGTAGAACTATTTAAGAACTAACAATAATGGTCTCGAAATTCTCTGCCTGCTAAGAAAGCAGCTACTTGTATTAATACTACTACAACACAGCCAATACCAATACCAGCAAAATTTCACAAAATTATTAGCTAAAACCAAAAAATTAAAACAACCACTGTAACACTAAGCGAAGTTAAAACACTAAATGAAAATTTTACTGAAGTATTTCACTAGAAAGAATAATAAACGTCAGTTGAAAACTAAAGCACGAAATTTACTAAACGACTTCTACACACTGAAAACTCTATAAAACACAGCGGGCGAACAATTACAAAAGTTTATTAAGTCGTTATTTCGCCACAAACGGCACGCAACACCGCTGAAATTTATTATATTTAATAACTGTATTACAGAGCACAAATAAGTTTGTCAGTACTTACGTTAGCTTACATCCGCTGCAGTGCACGCCGCAAAATGTAAACACACTACTAAGGCACGAGGCTTAGACGAACGACGGAAGCAGACTCACAAATAATAGACCACTCGAGTCAGTAACACAGGAAGAAAGACTAAGATTAACGAAAATCCACTAATAAGTTACTTTTACGGCAAATATTAAAACAAATAAACTTTAAAATAATTAAATGAAGTCTAAAATTTATAAAATATTAACGAGCTATTTCAACAGCAGTGCAGCACACGTGACGTCACACCAAAGATCTCTGACTAAGCTTACAACTTGATTGTACAGAGAAATTGTTATCGCAGGTTGAAATATGAACATCAGACCTTTACTAAATTTAATGCAACAGTTCATGTGTGGTCCAGGTATCGTGACGCGTAAGCTGGCGCGACAGATGGGAAATAATGGTCTTCCAAACGATCATGTAATGGAATGGAGAAAATGGCGGTGGCAGTATTCCGCATGCCTGACTAATCATAGATGGACTGTAACTGATGGAAAAGCCGTTGGTGGGAGCATAATAGGTTCAATGAGCAAATCCTAGGAACATCTCAAATGAAGGAGGTATTGATTGATAACTCTAGTATGTGACTATACATTTTGGGACTGAATAATTCCACACCTTGTGAACAGAACATCACATCATTATATGTTCAGTTAGAGGAAAATAGAGAGGCACTTTTAAAGGAAGAGGAGAGTGTTTGTGTAGGTGGATACCCACTTCTAAATGTAAATATTAGCGGTAAGTCTGTAGAGTGTATCCTAGGTACAAGGAGTCGTGTTTCTGTGATAAAGGGAAGTAGGGGATTTGGTGTTTGTACATAGGGAAGCGAGTGGCTTGTGTTACTTCAAAACAACAAGAGTTAGAGACGATGCAAGCGGAAAGAGTGTGAAGGTAAAGAAAAAGTAAATATTGGGTTTCTGCATCAGTCTGTTGTGTTGAGTGTGAACTTCTTCGTTGCACCTGCCTGTCTGTTGACACGATTCTGGGCCTAGATTTCCTGAACCAATACCAAATTGTTGTAAATTAAGATGGGAGGTTTGTTGAAGCAACAGATCAGTCACATAGCTTCTACTAGTTTGCGGGATCAGTAGAGATGTATACTCAACTCTCACCGGGATGTATTTTCAGAACTTTCTTCCACGATTACTAATTTTGTATACATGCTACAGATCAAGGAGTACAGAAAACTTTTTGTGTGTCCCTGTCCCCTCCCCTTAATTTACAAGAAAAAAGTGGAAGAAGAGATCCGATGTATGGTTACACAAAGGGTGACTGAACCAGCCACCTCTTCTTACAATGCCACACTTCTTTACGTGCCTAAGAAATGGTTAGTTCTTTACTCTTGGAAAGTAAACACAATAGCAGAAACCGAGACAGACCAACTAGAGGCGATCTACGAGCTTTCACACCATTTTTACAGAGTAAGGAAGCTAGTTTCAGTGGATCTCCGAAAAACTATTGGCAGAACGAGTTACATCCATTGTGCCCCCAACACACGCCATTTGATGCTTCGTCCGCTGTTCCCAGTGTCAGAAGCTGTCATTTGGGTTGGATGTGTCATCTGCTATTTCATACAGCGATTAAACCCTATGATCCAGGAGGAATTGAGAAAGAAAGTTATGTATCCTTTATATAGACGTGATATTGATTGGATAACAGTCGTGGAACAGCATAATGAGATACTTGGCCACTTTTTACAAGCATTGAACTTGCACGGGGTGACATTGTATCTACAACAACTGATTTCAGGTGCAGCAAAAGTGAAATTTCTGGGTCATTTAATCACATAACCATCATTTTCATTGTCGTTATTCCATTTTATAGCTAATGGCCATCCATATTCGTAACTGTAACGCTGTAGTCGTCTCAGTGCCCGGCGAAGGAACTTTGCATCGCAGTTCGGAGTACCACAGGCGCTCAATTCGTGTATACCAGGAGTGATGACCTCAGGTGCCATTCCTTTTCATAACACAACCCCTACGGTTGTCATCCGCAGCACTCTTATAGCACAATGGTAAGTGTTCTTGCCCTTCACGGAAAGCCATCCTGGGCTTACATTTCAGCAAGATAATGACCGCCCGCACACAACGAGAGTTTCTATTGCTTTCCTTCGTGCTTGCCAAACCCTGCCTTATCCAGCAAGGTCGCCTGATCTCTCCCGACTGAGAACGTTTGGAGCATTATAGGAAGGGCCCTCCGACAAGATGGCAAGCTGAATAACTGCTTGCATAAGGGGCAGAGGTGGACCAACCTGTTACTGACTTGCTCAATTTGTGAAGCTCTTTCTCTTGAAAAACTTATCCAATTTTTCTGAAACTCTAATCAATTGTTTGTCTGTACAAACAGAAAAACTCCCTTGTTCCTAATTATTTACAATAAAATTGCTGCTTGTGCAAATTTTTCCCAAGTAGCAATGGGAAGAAAGGTATGTGTCTTGTATGATGTTATACAGACACTTGGGAATAGGGTACACTGGAGCGATTCTGTTTTCTTTAATTTGAGATCAGTAACCCCTCTCCATGTTCCTTTACTACAACAAGAACGTCTGACTCTACGGTATGGATGTGTAAGTGAGCATTTTTCACACGTAGTGTGGTAGATCATAGATGTTTCCTTGGTTCAGGGGATAGCAATACGACGTTAAATATCTCCATTTCATAGACGTCCTCTAACGCAGCATACTGAAATCCAGAATCTTCTCGCTTTTTTCGTGCCCACTGTATTGGCAAGCCGATGGCGCGATCCTCCTCCTTGCTTAAAAACCAGAGACCGTCTTCAACGGTCACCTGGAGGCTGGTTTTTTCAGACACTCTTGTGGCCAACTGTAATATGATCTAGTTTATGTCAGGTTGCTTTGTGCACGCCAGGGTGTCAGTCGTTGTGGGTAAGTTAAAGCTTTTGTGTCAAGCTGGAAAGTATCAATGCCTTTAGTGATGCACGCACTTTCAATCTAATTAAATTCACGTTCTTGCAGATATGATTTATCCTTGGTACGTTACCGACCATATAGGATCAGTGTGTTATTTGTTGCAAAGTTTGATATTTGAGGTTTAGATATAATGAAGCAATGCCAGTGTCTTCTTGGAGTAGTGATTTGTCATAGCATGTAATGTGGATGAATTTGTTCTGCATATGCATGCTTACGATTTTCTCAGTAACATTTTATTAGATGAGTGTACAGCGTTCCGCTACTTGAGAGCCCCCCCCCCCCCCCCCCCACGAAAAATGACTGATCGTAGGACAATGAAACTTTGTGGAAACACTTGTAAGAACGCCCAGAAGAGAAATAACAAATAAACAATTGATAGAAACGAAATGTTATTTCCATATGAGAGGGTAACATTTATTAAATGCGAAGCTTGTTTTATACGTTCCAGGGTACAAACGTTATTCCACGTGACTACTATCTGCATCCACGACTGCCTGGAACCGCACCGTTTCAGAATTGTTCGCAGCACTTTTCTAATGGCGAACCATTGAATGTTCAGCTGTTGCTACACAACTCGTGCACTGCTTGAAGATCGCACGTAGCGTCCACTGTTCTCAGCCACGGTAACAGCAGCTTCTTCAACAATTTATGGTGAAATTGGACGTCGGCCTTTCCCAGGAGCAATTCCCAAGTAGCCAGTTAATTTGAACTTCCGAATCAAGTTCTTCAAGTCCAGAGCGGAAAGAGCGCCTCTCCGTATTCGGTTAATGCGTCGATATTCGCAAAGAGCAGCACCACTACTGCTGTTATTTTGCTTAGACAGCTTTACGAGTAAAAAGACCTGCTCACCTTTTTGAATATGTGCAGCCGTAATGCCTACTGATGCTTGTGTTTTAGCCCTACATTGCTGTGCCTGTACCCATGCGGTAAATAGTTTTCCGCCTACATTGGTTCAAGTAGCGAAAGGTAAATTATAACGACCCTGCATTTTACTTCGCAGAGTGGCTCTGTCCTTGTCTTTTTAAAGGCTCTCTCTTTAATTATATAGCACTAGTTCTAATAATTATAACGAATCCGTACATGGATGATGATCGTTCCTTGGTTCAAAGTGTAAAGAAATTATCAGGTTTTGCTAGGTGTGATGAACTTACTACTCCTCATTCTTTGTGTGACTGATTATTCGAGATGAACAAACCCTGTCTTTCATTAATTTCCAAAGCGTCAAATCCCACACGTCTTACAGATCATTTAATGAATAAGATAAATCTTTCTTTTCAGAAGGATGTAGGCTGCAGTACGTACTGGGAGATGAAGAGGCTTGCACAGGATAGAGTAGCATGGAGAGCCGCATCAAACCAGCCTCAGGACTGAAGACCATAACAACAACAACAAATCTTTCCTATATAAGGGATCTTGGTGGACTTATGTTTGTAACGAATATTTTAAGTGTAGAGACGGAAAGCTATATATTAAATGTTCAGTTGTTGAAACTAATTCCTAGTTGACTCCCCTTTTCACGCTGTCCATTCCTGCTAATATTGCCCTATGTGTTAAATGATTATCAAATTATGTTCACAAGGTGAGCTCTGTGTCGGTAGGACTATGCGAGTGACATACTACTTCTTACTACGAGAAATGAATTCATAGTGAAATGGTTTCTATCATATAGTACACAGAATGCCAAGCATTCTGTCAACTGGGTGACTTAACGATTTATTGCCAAATTAACTAGGGCTTAATCTTTCATCTAATGGTTTCTCAGCACGAGCCTTGTAATTACGATGAGTGGTGATATTGTTTATATAAGAGTAACAGAAATAAAACACATTATTCTGTTTCTCTCAGTAGCCTCGATAAACAAACAAAATCCATTCAATATGATGAAAGAAATAGCTTCCTCAGCATATAGTTGAATGTTACGAACAGTAGAAGTCAATCTTATGACTCCAGGTCACGTTTAAGCAATATTGGCAAAACATTAATCTTATCAGCTTGGAAAAGTTATGAGTCACATTTATCAAGACGTCTCTTGCGCATGTAAGTACCGTACCCGTGACGTCATAAGCCATGCCAACTTTCTGCGACACCTTATTTCTATGATGTCATTTTGCCACTTTCCTCCCCTAAGCCACGTCCACTTCTTTGGAGGTAGTCCAGTCAGTGAGAGTTTAAGAAAACACGCCCATGTGTAGATCTCCCAATCACAGTGTAGTACCCTAGCGACCAAACACAGATTATCAACCTCTTCTTAAGCTATGCCCCTTCGCCAATCAGAGAATGGTTCACATGGCTCTGAGTACTATGGGACTTAAATGCTACGGTCATCAGTTCCCTAGAACTTAGAACTACTTAAACCTAACCAACCTAAGGACATCACACACATCCATGCCCGAGGCAGGTTTCGAATCTGCAACCGTAGCGGTCGCGCGTTTCCAGACTGTAGCGCCAATCAGAGAGCTAGAAAGCTAACAGACATATTTCGATATCTTAATCAAAATGCCGTATTTTAAGTGTTCAACACCGTCTCAAGCCAAATCACGCAGCCCGTCAGAGAGCTCCTAAACCTTCACACAAACACACACACACACACACACACACACACACACACACACACATTTTGATCTCCCAATCAAAGCCCTGTATCTTATCAGCCATCAAAACGATACAGCCAATCTTCTACGTCAAGGACGATATCATTCCCTTCGGCAATCGCGAAATTTCTGCATCTCTGGAAGCTACCTATGGCAGGTGGAGACGCGAAGGGCAGCGTTTGTCAAATTTCGACTTCTTTGTGACCTTGCTGATTTCGCAGGACCCTGACACGACTTCGCCAAAAGAACACAACTTCGTCAAGTTTTGACTTGTCTGAAATTTCGACACAACTTGACACACGAACGCAGTAACACACGCATGCACACACACACATACACTCACACACACACACACACACACACATACAAAGATTTAAATTTTCATATAATAAACTACAGTTTTGTCAGCGATTAAAATGAAGCAGCTAATGACAGCCCAGTATTTTACCAGCCATTAAAAATGGCTCTGAGCACTATGGGACTCAACTTCTAAGGTCTTCAGTCCCCTAGAACTTAGAACTACTTAAACCTAACTAACCTAGGACATCACACACATCCATGCCCTAGGCAGGATTCGAACCTGCGACCGTAGCGGTCGCGCGGTTCCAGATGTAGCACCTAGAACCGCTCGGCCACTCCGGCCGGCCAGCCATTAAAATGAAGCAACCAATTACATCTCATTACTTTGCCAGCCATTAAATCTAAACAGTTAGTCGCGATCTTTGTTCTCTATGTATTCGATTTTCAATGAGCAAGGCCGGAGCTTTGTACCACATTGGTCGGGAACTACAATTAAATTTTCATTTCAATTGTCTGTATTGTTTATCAAAGTACATAGGCCTAAAGAATTTCTTCTGTGCCCAAAGTGATTTTAGCATCGTGCTGGTCTTCCCTCCTGCCCATCTGGCCGCAGCAGTGCTGCTCTGGCGCTCGCTGTCGAAGCAGAGAGCGGGTCTGCCTGCTTATGAGCAGTAGCGGCGTTGTACCGAGCCTTCCTGGGGCAGCGCTGCACTAGAAGTCTGTCAGGCCACAGGGGGGAACCGGCAACATCATCTGGTGTCCAGCGCTGCGGTACTGTGGAAGCGGCTGACACACCTGTGGCCGGATGGGCAGGCACTGGCACGAGGGCAGAGCTGTATGTATCGGCGGGCTCGTCCAGGACGTAACGAGTCAGAAGAGTCTGATGTACCGGGGTAAAAAGGCGAAATGGACTTGGTGTAAGGGTTTTGTTTTATACAGAAAATTGTAATTTCGGTAAAATTTTGGATGTCACACGGAAAAGTGAAGTTTCAGTAGCATCTGGGTAATAGTAGGCAACATCTGTGCCATGAGGTGGTACTGCGACAGACTGTTAGTAGAACCTTTGCTTATGCGTGGAGTGCAGTCTTGAGGACAAAGAGGAAGTGTCGAGTTGCAATTTGTTATCGAGTAAAACTGTTGAGATCACGCTGTTCAAAATGTTTCAAATGGCTCTGAGCACTATGGGACTTAACATCTATGGTCATCAGTCCCCTAGAACTTACAACTACTTAAACCTAACTAACATAAGGACAGCACACAACACCCAGCCATCACGAGGCAGAGAAAATCCCTGATCCCGCCGGGAATCGAACCCGGGAACCCGGGCGTGGGAAAGGAGAACGCTACCGCACGACCACGAGATGCGGGCGATCACGCTGTGTGCTGGCAGTAATTTTCTTACATAATTTTTCATTTATGCAGAGATATTTTGTAAATTCATTCAGAAGACTTCAAAAGACACTATCGTAGCCCATTTGCCGAGACATCCAAGCATAGTAATTAATTTGGTCAGTGATTTATAAATGGAAATTTTTATGCTAACGTAATAATGTGTGATTTACTGAGCTTTCTTGAAAGATGGATAGCACGCATGTTTGTAAGAAAGTAAAGAGAATTTCCAGAATGAGATTTTCACTCTGCAGCGGAGTGCGCGCTGATATGAAACTTCCTGGCAGATTAAAACTGTGTGCCCGACCGAGACTCGAACTCGGGACCTTTGCCTTTCGCGGGCAAGTGCTCTACCAACTGAGCTACCGAAGCACGACTCACGCCCGGTACTCACAGCTTTACTTCTGCCAGTACCTCGTCTCCTACCTTCTAAACTTTACAGAAGCTCTTTCAGGAGTGCTAGTTCTGCAAGGTTCGCAGGAGAGCTTCTGTAAAGTTGCAGCAATGTTCTTTGCAGCAATGAGATTTACCAGCAAGGAAGTTTTGTGGATGATTCTATAGTTTAAAGTAAGCAATGCACATCGCGTTGCTAGTAGTTTGAATTCTTATGTCTTAACTACCATACCAGCAGCAGCCGCAATAGTTTGGACATAGCAGCAGCGCATCATTTATTCATTGCACAAACAGATAGACCATTTATAATTTACGTGTTATACAATTAACATTTCAACTGTGAAGTACTTTTCAGAGAGGGCATTTTTGTTAGTAATTTATATTTCATATTTTTCTCGCAAACTGATTGCTTGTATTATTGCTAACAGGACAATTTTCTTGAACTTTAACATAACAGACTGTACTTTCGCCAGTAGTTTAATGTTGCATTTCTGATTAACTTTTCTGTTGTTGATCAGTTTTCGAGTATTATGAGATTACTTACGAATTTAAATACGACCTTAACTGTTTCCCTGATCACGACTTCAACATCATATTACCATTGAGACAAAATATTAGTAGACATAACTGTAAATTACCATACAACAAAAATCCAATTAGCCACTTTCACTTGAAGACAGCTCTGTACGGCACGAATGTTCTTCAACTGTAGAGACACGTGTAGCACTACTGGTCTAAATCACAAGTGAAGGAACACTATGTGATGACTGGCTTATACTGTCTCATAGTACAAAGTACAAGACACGTCTATGAAATAACTTACTGAACAGTACTAATACGCATTTGCTTTTCAAAGTCAGTTGAACTTTATGTGAGCTCATGACAGAATAAAAACTTTATCTTACAGCAGATAACGTTTGCCATCTTCTTTTGATAATGCTAATATTTGCTGTCACACAGTGTACATTCAATGACAGTTTGAAGAAATAAGATACCGAACAGTAATTTCAATATTCGAATTTAATACACATTGAGTGCATGGGACACATTGTTACACTGTAGCAAACGGTGCCAAAGTTTCCAGTACTTCGTCAGTTACAGTTAAGCATGAAATGGAATTGTGACAAATTACCCAATGTGTCACCATTTTATATTCAAATAATTTTTTTCTCCATGTTCAAATTCAGTTTATCTTAACTGTCCTGCTGTAATATCACAGAAAATCTTTGATAATATAAAAATGGATTCTACTAGGGGTAACAACTCCCAGTTTTCATGGCGACTGTCATTACCCTGGTCGTGGTGACCGCCATTACCATGAACAAATACTGAATACTATTGTGATGATACTGGTCAACTGACATGGTCACAGCCAGTATCCCGATCATAACGGTTACCATTATCCCATGGAAACTTCACACTCCCCGCGAGAATTTTTCACTCATTCCAGATACGTGAGTTCACATGCACATTCCCCCTAAATTGAGATCTTCCGATTCCTTGCATAATACTATTGGCACGCTTGACAAGGATTGGACGCATCATAAACTGAGCTGCAAACTAGAGCAAAAGTGAACATGGCCACAAATTCGTGCAGGTATAAAACCGTTCATTGCTGCAGCGCCAAGTGAAGAACGTTTTGTTCAAGGCAGAAATTAACAACTTTATTCCCGTGCCGATTTACGGCAGTTTTAACGCTTCTTGTCCTTTAAGTAACGGCGCTCCTGGCAGGCAGTTTCAGACCAGGTGAAAAACTCAGCTCCCACACAGTTAACACTTTAGAAAATACGAACTTCTAACTCAGCTATTTTATCTGCAGGCCATCCTTTTTTTATGTTATTAGTTTCATCTCTATTACGTTTATGCTTTTAGAACTTGCTGATATAATGTAGAACGCATGACAAGCTAATCTGCCGCCGCTGATATTATGACTGTAAGCGATATCTACAAGCGTTAATATTAACAGTCAGTGAGTTTGTACGTCATTTTAGCGAGTTTCAAGTACTTTTAGACACATACTCCACTGGTTCACAAAAAAATTGAGTAGCAGTTAATAATGAATGACGAAAACCTGCAACACGAATATCTTGATACATAGATTGCGAATGATTTTTTTGCTAATAATGATACTGAGTGCTATCTCGTTACACCTAGCGAATTTCCAAAAATAAACGGAGGTATCAACTTAAAGTTTAAGGCATCACGCTTTTTCCTCTAAACATAGGCATTACGTACGGAAACAGGAAACATTCTGGATGCGACTCCCTAGTTTATAAAACTTCACAATTCCTCGATTTTTGATAGTATGTTATGTAATTTTCACCACTTACTTTCAAATTTCTGAAAGTTGAACACTTTATAAGCGCTTATCGGCGTTGCTGGACGAGGTAAGTGAAGTTCAGAACACTTTTCAAAAAATCTTTCGTAGGCGTAGTAAGAAGAAGTAGAAGAAGAATGTCCAAACGAGAACCGATTCTCAACAGTTTTTATTAAGCTTACTTTCCACTCTCAGACATTATCATGATTCAGTTCCTTCATAAAGCACAAGTTACATCAATTTCTGATACACTTTCGTCAGGTTACGTGTGTCGTCACGGTGAATACAAGACTGCTTTTTTATACTTGCAATAAGCTTTCACCGTAACTCCCTTCCAACCCACGATGTATACAAGCATTCTCACATGTCTAGATGTAATATGAATCATTTAATCATGTGACCATATCACAGCGTTCTATGAAAGAAAGATCTAATCACTTTTGCAATAGACGACCTTTATATAGTGCTCATGGAAACCAACGCTCTTTGGTAAACTTCGAGACACATGTGATTATTTATAAATATCAATAAAGTAATTGATCTTTTCATCATCATTGGTTTTCGTCAAGTCCCACCTGCTAATGATTTTCCGTGTAAGTTATACTACAACAGAGTTATTCGAAAACAGACATATCACGATGCTACCAACCAAGCGCAGGTGACTGAACATGTTGCTCACTGTCTATGGATTTAACTGTGTGGGTGTGAGGGGTGGGGGAGGGAGAGGGGGGGGGGTAAGAGAAGCGTTTGGTGTGAGAGGTCGGAAACTGATTGTGACTGTCAGGTTATCTGGACACGAGTAGTAGGCCTGAGTGAAATAAATTATCGGATGTTTTCACCAGCCACCTGATTCCGCCGTAGCAGATGTACAATCATTCAAGATAAGTATACTCTCAGTAGCACGGAAATACACAAAGCTTCCAGTATTACTTGGCAACTTTAATCTAGCGTGTATAAACAGGGACATCTATGGATTCACTGCATGTGGTATGGACAAACAGTCTTGTGAAGTACTTTTGAACACGTTTTCCTGAAATTGCCTTGAACAACTAGTTAGATAACCCACAGGCAATGAAAATATTTTAGACGCAGTAGCTACAAGCTGGAATGAGCTTACTGACATTGGCAGTATAAATACAGCGATTATTGATCATGATATCACCATAGCTACTGCGGTTAATAAAGCCATCAAATATACTAAATGAGTATTTATGCTAGAAAAAGGAGATAAGCATTTGTTAGTATCCCACTCAGACAGTGAATGGACATCATTTAGTTCAAATAAGACGCACGTAGAGGAGTCATGGGCAAAGTTTAAACAGAAACGTACGTACCAACTAATTGAATTAAGGATGAGAATGACCCTCCGTGGTTTAATAACGTAATTCGGAAAATGCAGAAATAACGGAATGGTAGCACTCTCTGTTCAAGAACGGTCGCACAGATGTTGACAGGTAAAAGTTAGCGGGAATTTGTGCGTCCGTAAGACGATCAATGTGCGAAGCATACAACAGTTTCCATCGTCATACCTTAGCGGAAGACCCTGTTGAGATCTGATCATACAAAAAATTCACTAAGCAAGTCGAAGGCTTCTGTCACACCGCTGGCCAACTAGCCTGGGGTGCCAAACAAGACAGGAAAAGCAAAGCTGAAGCTTGACATTTCACATTTAAGAAATCATTCACGCAAGGAAGCGAACAAACATACCGTCCTTTGTCGCACAGATTCCCGTACAGAGAACATAGCAATAGGCATTGAAAACACATAGGGCGTCAGGTCCAGACGGAATACCAGTTCGGTTTTACAGAGAATATCCTGCGGTATTGACTCCCTACTTAGTTTGCATTTATCGCAAACTTCTCGCTGAGCGCAAAGTCCCAAGCGACTGGAAGAAAGCGCAGGTAACTGAGGTATATACGAATCGTAAAAGAAATAACCTGCATAATTACAGAGCAATATCCTTAACATCGATTTGCTGCAGAATTTTTTAACACATTCTCAGTTCGAATGTAATAAATTTCCTTTAGGGAGAAAAGCATCCGACCACAAATCAGCATGAATTTGGAAAGCATGTCTTGTGCAAAACTGAGCTTTCCCTTTTCTGAAATGATGTCCTGTGAACCATGGATGACGGGCAACAGGCAGATTCCACATTCCTACGTTTCCGGAAAACGTTTGACACAGGGCCCCACTGCAGACTTACGAAAGATACGAACGTACGGAATAGATACCCAGAAATGTGAGTGGATCGAAGACTTCTTAAGTAGTAGCGCACAGTATGTTATCCTCGATGGCGAGTCTTCATTTGACTCAAGGGTATCATCACAAATTCCCCAGGGAAATGTGACAGGACAACTCTTATTCTCTGTATACAAAAATGATCTGACAGAGTGAGCGGCAGTTCGTGGCTGTTTTATGATAATGCTGTGGTGTACATGGAGGTGTAGTCATTGAGCGACTCTAAGAGGATACTGGATCGCTTAGACAGAATTCCTAATTGGTGAGGTAAATGGCAGCTTTCTCAAAACGTGGAAAAATATAAGGTAGTGCGGATGTGTAGGAAAAACAATATTGTAGCGTTCGAATACAGCATTACACGTGTGCTGAATGACATAGTTACATCGATTAAATATCTAGGTGTAACGTGGCAAAGCAATATGAAATCGAATGAGCGCGAAAGTTTGGTGGTTGGGAAGAATGGTCTAGTTCGTTCTGTTGGGAGAATTTCGGGAAAGTGTAAAAAAAATGGTTCAAATGGCTCTGAGCACTATGGGACTTAACATCGATGGTCATCAGTCCCCTAGAACTTGGAACTACTTAAACCTAACTAACCTAAGGACAGCACACAACACCCAGCCATCACGAGGCAGAGAAAATCCCTGACCCCGCCGGGAATCGAACCCGGGAACCCGGGCGTGGGAAGCGAGAACGCTACCGCACGACCACGAGATGCGGGCCCGGGAAAGTGTAGCTCATCTATAAAGTAGATGGCGTATAGAACGCTAGTACATTCTTGGGTTCTGCCCGAGTGTTAAGTGACTCCCCTCCCCCCCCCCCCCCCCCCCCTCAGCCGGAATATAGAGAGCGACATCGAAGCAATTCAGAAGATGGATGCTAGATTTGTTGCCAGTAGGTTCGATCAGCACGCAAGTAGTACGGAGGTGCTCCGTGTGCTCAAATGGGAATCACTGGAGGGAAGAGGGCCTCTTTTCACGAATCAGTATGGCAAAAATTTAGAGAACCGACATTAAAGGCCGATTGCATATCGATTCTAATGCCGCCAACGTATATTTCGCGTTAGGACGATGAAGATGTTGCGAAAGAAATTAGTGCTTGTACGGAGGGTTATAGATAGTAGTTTTTTCCTCGCTCTATTTGCGAATGAAACAGGGAAGGAAATGGCTATCAATGTCACTCGATACATTGCCATGGGCCGTACGGTGGCTTGCGGAGTATGTATATAGATGTAGATATAGGGGCAATGACAGACACTCCACAAGAACAAGTTGTTCGTTTGGTTGAAGCTGCAGCGATTATTGGTGAAACATTAGGTTGTTTTGAGTGTAAATGAAATGATCGTATGGCATTGTTGGCCGAGAGGTCCCAGTCGAGTTCGGCCGCTAAGTGCAAGTCTTACTTCAGTCGGCGCCACATTGGGCGACTTGCGAACGATGATGAGGATGAAATTACGGTGAGAGTAACACAACACCCAGTCCACGAGCGGACAAGATCTCCATCCTGGCCGGGAATCGAACCCGGGCCCAGTGTATGTAAGGTAATCACGCTACCATCCAGCTAAGCAGGCGGACGTTTTGAGTGTGTTAGACAATCATTAGCATGCAGTTGCCAGTTGTTCATTAATGTAAACGAGCTACGTTTTCAGTGACATCTATAAAACAATGTTTACCACAGGGCAGATAGAACAACGTTTCTATATATCATCAGCGACAAAACCGTTATGTACCCCCAGCGGGGACCCGATGTGCCTGTGATGTTTTTGTCATATAAAGAAATCTTTATTTTTATCTGTTTATTTTTGTCTCCTCCAAACGCCTCACGTACTTTTTGCACATCGAATATATTTACATACCCAGAACATATTCTGGTTTAAGTCAATAATGTACTTAAGTAGTAGGCCAAGGTAGTGATGGCTCCAGCTACAACGTTTAGGTGGTCGACCAAGTCACTGTCTTTCTACATTTTGAAAGTATTCCCTAACCATTAGAACTCTGAACATTGTCGATACAGGCTTTCTAGACACAATGCCTTGCATCAGCAATGAAACTAGCTGCTCTGTTGCGTTACGAAGACCTCTGTTAATACTGTACCGCATGCAGTGGACGACTATTTGAAACTTCTTTTAGGATGCGGAATACGTTTACCAAAGTTTGCAATAGTTCATAATACTTTTCGATAGTTCACCATGAGATGCACTTCCTTCATGTCAGCAGTATTATCCTAGTTCACCTCAGTTTAGAGTAACAACAGCCTTCAAAAATCGTAGAGATGAATCGCCATCAAGATATTTTATTGTTCAGCCATCGTACAGTAACGATCCAACATAAGATACCGGTGGAGGTATTCCGGCTATAATGACAATGTACAAGTTTCGTTTTACACTTCTGTGTGCAATGCTAAATTTATACTGCAGAAGGGAATCTTTCAGGTATTTTGAGGATCTTTTTCATCTAGGTAAAACAAATGCTAAATACTAAGTCTTTTTTTAAGAAACAACAAAAATGTGTATGTTTGAAATTGTACTGACAAGGAATTCATGTCTGCATTAAAAATAAATAAATAAACAAACAGTACACACGACATGACGGCTTGCCGTGGTGTTGTTATCGTTAGGGCAGCAGTGAAGAAGCACGTCAGAAGAGGACAGCGCCTTGTAACACGCAGTAAATCGTGTAATAATGGCCATGATTCATTTTGGGTATTCCCATGGCTATTACATATAAAATGAAAAGTAGAGTACAAAGATTCAAAATCGCCAAATTTCCGCGAAATTCATCATTATTAAAGAACTTAAAACAACAAAGCTCCGAGGAAGACAACGTAGTTGCAGAAATGTGGAAAAATATTTGTGACAGAACTCTAAAGCCGTCGGCACACGGACCGTGCATCCGAACGTTGAGCGTTGAGCGTGCCGAGTTTCTGACGTCATAGCGTGAAATAGCACGTTCGGGAGTCTTTCCGAACGTGCAGAGCAATATCTGGCATGTCAGATATTCTGAGCGTGAGTCTTAGCGTTGACCAATGAGATGGCACAACGCCACCTACGTCACACGCACACCGTCTCCCTTCAGTACAGAGTTGTGAGGCGCCGTATTGGCATTCATTTCAAGCCTATATGTATATATGCCGTTTCTGAGCACCAGTAAATTGAGAATCACTGGAAAACCCGTTGTTAGCTTTGTGATTCGTTCCAATAAAATAATGAGAAACATCATATTCCTGGCAAAAGAATTATTGTAATTTGCGTATTATGAGAGTAGGCTATTTGAAGGCAGCGACACACTGAAGATCCACCCAAAACGCATTGTTCTTGGTACAATTTGTTATAATTAAATTTCAATTAGTAACATATCTACGATTAAGGTTTTCAGCAGTCGGTAAGAGTGTATGATTAGATATAAGAACTGTGTTGTTGGTTTAGCATAGCCGCCCCGGGAACTCAGCGCTAACTGTCCTCTGTAATAAAAAAAACTGAGTTAATGGATCAACAACGAACTGAAACGGCTGTCTTTCGACGCCCGCCCCGAGCAGATAAAACGAACAAAATGAGATTTTAAAAAAAAGCGTGATGAGTAGCGTCACTATCCTATATAGATTTGCTTGTTGGGGCAGTGGTTCGCGGCTTGACAGTTCCATTTTTTTCCTAACATTCACGTTTTGGTTAGGTCCTCATATTTTTTTATTAGTTTGATATAAGTATATACTAATTTTTTTTTTTGAGGGGTGACTTTGTTCGATTGGCTTAATCTACAGGACAGTTTGCGCTACTTGTATAAAGATATTTTGCTCCTTTTTCTTTTACGCTTCGTAATTCACATGTTTCAAAGATTCTGCTACTGGATAGGAACAGTGATCAAGTAACACTGACCTTTGGGTTTTACTAAAATGTGGGAATGATGAAATAATGTTTATCCTATACGGATAAGTATTCCAAATCCGTACCGCACTGGTTGTAATGGAACTTTTATAAGCCTGTGTCCTTATTGATTGGACATGGTACTTTCCCTTTCGTGGACGATGGAGGAAATGTGCGTTTTAATAGAGCTAACGTGGGAATTTTACGCGCGCCCGTTGAGTAAACTGTGTTGTTCACGAACTAGAAACATCCCTCAACAGCCGCTGGAGTGCGTTGCGATCTCGTATACCACGTTGGGGGGGCCCACGTACCGTATGCACAAGTCGCATCGTTCCTGAGCGTTGCGCACCACGTTGAACTTGGCACGCTCAACGTTAACGTTCGACAGCACGGTCCGTGTGCCGACGGCTTAAGGCCACTACAAAAAGCAGTCGTAGACATCTGGGAGGCTGATGAAACACCAGAAGCTTGGAAAATAGCACATTACACAAAAAGGGCGACGAAAGAGATGTAAATAATTATAAAGGGATATATCTGCTCGCAGTAACGTATAAAATACTGTCAAAAACTTTACGAAATAGATTATAAAATGGAGGAATACCCCAGAGCGTTCAGGAAACGACGATCATAAGTCGAGCAGATATTAAACCTAAGGCTCGTAACCAAGTATAGGAAACTTTTCACAAATTCATTACGTCTTATTTACTGATTTTTCAAAAAGCCTGTGATTTCATCACAAATATACACTTTTTAATGTTCCCGAAGAGTCTGTAGTTTGTCAACAATGACAATGTTTAGGTGATATGTTAAAAACTTTCGAAATTAAGACGAATGTGAGGCATAGAGATGGACTGTTTCCACCATTATTCAATTGCGTTCTGAAAAAAAAAAAAAAATACGAGAATGGAGAAAAAGAGCAGAACGAGAGGGAATAAATAAAGTGAAACTCGGAAGAAAGGGATAGAGCTTTGAAACTGACTACTTAGCTTTCGTTGATGATTTAGCTATCGCAGGAGAGGCCCTACAAGATACAAGGAAACAGATAAACATTTTCCAAGAGGTAGCAGAAAAAACTGGATTAAAAATTTATTTAGAAAATGTCGTATACACAACCAGCGTTAAAGATGCTCTGAAACATGAAAAATAAAGAAAGTGTCAGAATTTAAATAGTTGGGAGAAACAATCCAGTGATATCCTCTGGACAAAGCAGCTAATATAAAGGGAGCCAGACAAGTGGAAATGGTATTACACTTAACGAAGAACACGTACAATAAAAGATCCTTATCTACTAATACAAAACTGAGGCGTTACAATGCTGTGATAAAGACTGGATGTCTTTTGCCTCAGAATGAGTCGCCATAAACACAGTTAAACAGTTAAATGATTTGCAGAAGAAATAAAAATAAATAGAAGAATTTGGGATCAAAAGTATGAAAATCGGATTTCTAAATTGAGAAGCAACAAGGAGGCGTAGGAAAAAGCTGAGGATACAATAGATACATTGAGAAAGCAGTGAATTACATTTTATGGCAACTTAAAAAATGGGTAACTACAGAATGATAAAAAATATTCAGTTTTAAAAAAAATCCAAAACCCCAATTTGCATGGTTCATAGAAGTTAATGAAGCTCTGCAAGATTTGGAAATAACAGAAAAAGACACAGAAAACAGACACTAATTCAGGGAAAAGGTACAAAAGTCAAGAGTTTCCGAAAGAAAACACTAAAGAACAGAGGAGGGGCATGGACAGAAGAAAGAAGAGAGCAACAGGGAGAAAGAAGTAAGGTGTATTGGAAAGAAAAAAAAACTGGAAAAGAATGTGATTTCATAAACTAGCTATTTTACGGTGTCCTCAGTTGGCCACATAATAAAAATAATGATAACAGTAACAACAATTATAAGGTACATAGTTTTTGCGTATGACGGAAAGACCCATAGTCTAGGGTGAGTTTGCCGGCCGAAGTGGCCGTGCGGTTAAAGGCGCTGCAGTCTGGAACCGCAAGACCGCTACGGTCGCAGGTTCGAATCCTGCCTCGGGCATGGATGTTTGTGATGTCCTTAGGTTAGTTAGGTTTAACTAGTTCTAAGTTCTAGGGGACTAATGACCTCAGCAGTTGAGTCCCATAGTGCTCAGAGCCATTTGAACCATTTTTTTTCTAGGGTGAGTTTATCTTCAGCGGCCTCCCGGAGTGGACTTGCCATACTTCCGCCTGCGGGGCATGTGAGCTAATGTTTGTTTACGTTGCGACTTCGCGTGCGTGCGGACTTCACGCGCTGAGATCATGGCAAATAAGTTCAGGAAATCGACATTACGTTTCAACTTATGCTCGGGATTCGCACGACCGAATGCCTTATATGTGGAACTTTTCCTCCGTGAGGAGGGAAGATCCCGCCATATGAACTTCTGGGTATCCACCTCTCGATTCTCAGCAATGCCGTTATTTTTTTTTTTTTTAATTATAATTGTCACTGCGTGCAAGAGAGTTTTGAATACGATCAAACAGGGTTCCGTTTCTGTCACACTGACGGTAACACCAGCGTGTGGCCGGCCGCTGTGGACGAGCGGTTCTAGGCGTTTAAGTCCTGAACCGCACTGCTGCTACGGTCGCAGGTTCGAATCCTGCCTCGGACATGGATATGTGTGATGTCCTTAGGTTAGTTAGGTTTAAGTAGTTCCAAGTCTAGGGGACTGATGACCTCAGATGTCAAGTCCCATAGTGCTTAGAGCCATTTGAACCATTTGAACATCGGCGTGATCAAAGTCGAACATGCAGGATTAGGCGTTAGAACTATTCGCGTGTTCGATCTGCCATTCTTGGTACCTATAAAGGACGTCATAGCGCCTTTCCGGCCACACGGTGTTGTTCATGATCATATGGCAGAACGCTGGGTCCACTTCTGCGCATACCCTGTTATTAACGGGTTATGATCTGCGCAGCATGTCCGTCTTATCTGGCCATCAGCGGACGTCGGGCCGTAATCATGTACGACGGACAGCCGCGTACTTATTCTGGATGTGGAAAAGAGGGACACATCGGATCTGAAAGTCTGCATTGATTGATAACACAGCTACCAACTGGAGGAGTCGTACTTTCCTCGACGTCTACGGTACTTCCGATCAGATATGCGACGGCGCTAAGTCGCTGCCGTCCGCGAGGCGGCTCTCGGAATTACGTAAACAGCTGATGGACAGTGTGACCCTCCTTCCCGAACAGGTTGCGAACGAGGTGACTGTCGATGTGACTTAAGCCATGTCCTCAGTTCCAGTGATTGCTCCGGCTGCGTCTGTGGCCGACGCTGATATCGAACGTAACTCCTTGGTCGACTGCCGGTCATTGTGGCCGAGCGGTTCTAGGCGCATCAGCCTGGAACCGCGCGACCGCTACGGTCGCAGGTTCGAATCCTGCCTCGGGCATGGATGTGTGTGATGTCCTTAGGTTAGTTAGGTTTAAGTAGTTCTAAGTTCTAGGGGACTGATGACCTCAGATGTTCCATAGTGCTCAGAGCCATTTGGTCTACTCTCTGGTTGTCCCGACGGCGGCGTCCCTGCCTGACCGGTGCGACTCCCTCCCGTCTTCGGGAAAAGGAAGACGATTGCGAAAACAATGTTCCCCTAAACGACGGAAAAGGAGGTGCCATAGGACGTCCTAATGATACACTAAATGTTGCGTCTGAGACCTTGGACAGTGGACGTGGAACAGAGACCCTCAGTGGCACGCGCATCGACTGAACGGAATGTTCCTACCTCTGAAGCCGCTAGCAAAGAAGGAACGATACTAGCCGATCTGGCCGGCCGAAGTGGCCGAGCGGTCCTAGGCGTTACAGTCTGGAACCGCGTGACGGCTACGGTCGCAGGTTCGAATCCTGCCTCGGGCAAGGATGCGTGTGATGTCCTTAGGTTAATTAGGTTTAAGTAGTTCTAAGTTCTAGGGGACTGATGACCTCAGATGTTAAGTCCCATAGTGCTCAGAGCCATTTGAACCATTAGGGGAGGCGACCTGCTGATGTCAACTTCTGCGCCGAGCGAGGGGTGCCGGCAACTACTGCTGCCGTGGGCTCCCGCATCTTCAGAGCAGCGACATGCAGCCCCCTACCGTGGTAGGGCACAGTTCCACGCATAGCGTATCGCGACACTGAATGTCGACGACATCCGCGCGCCGATCAGGATCCGTCTTCTGACAGAAATGGTATTGGCTTCTGAACTAGACATTGCACTGTTACGGAAGATGCACTCAGCAGCACTACCCCAGATAGCAGGGAATGACTTCTATGCCTCTCATGGGGATCATTTTGGTCGTGGAGTGGCGGTCTATGCACTGGTACGCGAAAGCATCCTAATTGACGACATAGTATATCTCCCATCTTCAAAAGATATGGCTTTAACGATTCACTCCACGGGTGCCATTAATGTCTATGGGCGTTCTGGTACTGGACGTAGGTGTGAAAGAGTACGATTTTATGCTGATGAGATTACCCCACTGTTCTTAGGTCGACAATAACATCTTCTCTTTGGAGGGAGCTTTGACTGCGTACTGGGCCGGAAAGATCAGTACCCGAATTCTACAACGAGCCCTACGGGATACCTGAAAGGCTCCCTGCCAGGAGGTTTGGAGGAGTGGAGCACTATGGAAACTCAACACTCAGCATCCTGATTGTCACCAACGTATCGCTGAGAAATGAACAAGATGCGAACAGCGCCTCCGATCCTACGCATCCGCCGTGAATTGGTGGTTGAAATACGTCAAACCGATGCTTCGGCGAACATTCACCACTTACATCAGGGAGGTGGCCGCTTGGCACAGGCACTCTACAGACTTCTACTTCTGCGCCCTCCGCGACCTTGATGGTCAGCCACCTTCCCGGGAAGTACAAACTGAACACAGCATGATTAAGGCTAAACTACTAGCGATAACTCGCCGGAAAGTACAGCGGGCTATCGCGTCTGTTCGCAAACCTGATGTGGTGTAGCGGTAGGATCCCTCCATACATCATACTGTGCACGATCGCAGACACCGCAGGCAAACCTTAGTAAAAAAAAAGCGAAAAAATGGTTCAAATGACTCTGAGCACTATGGGACTTAACATCTGAGGTCATTAGTCCTCTAGAACTTAGAACTACTCAAATGTAACTGACCTAACGACATCACACACATCCATGCCCGAGGCAGGACTCTAATCTGCGACCGTAGCGTTCGCGTGGTTCCAGACTGAAGCGCCTAGAACCGCTCGGCCACAACGGCCGGCCAACCGCGCGAGCCATTTGAACCATTTTGTCCTGTGGTTACACGCTGAAGCGCCTAGAACGGCTCGGCCAAACCAGCCAGCTGCAAAACTTAGCCACCGCACTCGTAGATCATAGTGCGCAGCGAGTCACTTCCCAAACAGACATAGTCGATAGCTTTGTCGAACACTATCGCCGGGTCTACCATACCGCGCACCCCACATTTGAGGAGGGGGTTACGTAATTGGAACCTTTCATCACCGAGGATGTCACTACCGCTATCTTCAGGGGAGCACTGTGCAAGTCACCAGGCATCGAGAGAGTCCCTGCTGAATTCTATTTTACGTTCTGTGGTCTCATGTCTACACGATGGACGAAGATGTATAATGAACTGATCACGTCTGCAGCTGCGATTTCGCCAGCTTTCGTCTAGGGTATTATTGTTCCCGTTCATAAACCGACACCTGGAATTACTACGGGCCACTACCAATACTGATTACAAGATTTTTGCGCGGTTATTGGCTGTCCGTTTCAGATCCCTCTTACCACGAGCCCTCTACACCACGCAAAATGCACCAGGTGGCACAGCTAACGTCCAGACAGCAACTGGAGACTGTCGTGACGTGTTTGCGCTGGCAGAGCCGTGCGGACTTCCTGCGATGGTTGTCGCCGTAGATTTTGATACCGCGTTTGACAGGGTACGCCATTTCTTCCTATATTCTGTATTAGAACGGATGGGATTCCCTGCCCGGTTCATCAGTGTCTTTCGGCGGCTGTTTAACAGCGCGCGTCCGTTGGTCCAGGTCAATGGGCATGTGGCGTGTCGGATACCGATTCAACGGCTGGTCCGACAAAGCTGCCCCCTGTTCATGTACTTTTATGCAGTGCCACTAGAGCCGCTCATAAGCCTGCTGACCACGCAGCTGTCTCGATTCTTCTTACGCGGTTACGCGTTCCAATATCGGGCTTACGCAGATGACCTCCTGCTGCTGGTTCGTCCTCGGGAAGAGGTCGCACGGATCCTCGACACCATCACAGTTCATCAGAGAGCGGCTGGAAGCGTGATGAATGTGCGTAAATCACTGGCGCTGTCTATTGGTCGCGAGCTACTCCCGGAAGATCTGGCGCTCCTGCCCTGTGTCCAACAGCTCCGTTGTCTTGGGATCACCTTTACGTCCTCGACGAGCCGTAGAGCGGCGGTCAACTTCCGTCAAGTTTTGAGAATTACCCGCATGATGATGAGTCACAGCTCCCTACGCCGCCTCGATCCTTTGCAGCGTGTTGCCTACCTGAATGCGTATGTAGCATCCAGAACGGTTCATACTGTGTAGATTCTACCGCGGCCGACTACGATAGGGCGTTGTATTGAAGTGGCTTTCAGATATTTTCGTATGTCTGGGTCCCTCTTCAAAGTACGATGTGGCACACGTGTAGGAGGGCTCGGTCTTACAATCGTCCGCTATCGTGCGGCAGCACTTTACATGACTACTATGCACAAACAATGGCGCAGTGTCGAGGCATCGGTTACGCACCATTTACTTGCCGTTCTTGTGCCAGTATCCCTCTCTCCGCTGGTCCCGGTCGGTGGTATCAGGCCCGCGTTTGCACACATTGCGGCCTTCTGTGTGGAACTCATACTCGCGCCGAACTCCCACGACTGCGGGCGAAGGATTTCTACGTCGTGGAACGCAAGTTCCCATTGTTGCGGTGGACTGTGATTCGGTGACAAATTCATCACAGCTTCTTTCCGACGCATATCAGATCGACTTGGAATTACACGACCGGTGGGAAGTGTCCAGCTAATCAGCTGCTCCGTGCCATACGCATGGCGGACTCTCCCCTCTTTATGTCGTAGTGTCGACCATGATCATCACCGATTCGACTGTGTAGCCGTTGCGGATGTCTGGTTGTTGGGGCGACAAATGGTCGCATGTTTCCTACGAGTGCCGCGACATGTTATTGAACCCGAATACTTTCTTGCAACGAAGTCTCGGACAGTCCTCTGTATTAAGGGCTGGACATTCACATATCTATAAGGAGATGCTCCTCACTCGCGCTTTGAGTTTTTGCAATACTTGTAGACCGCACATGTAGCGGTTGTGCACAGTTACCGTTATCGCGTGTGTTTTGCCAAGTACCTTAACAGCGTTTTTACCACGCCCCCGCTTAATTTGTGTGTTCCCAGCGCGGCAGGTGCCCGACCAGTTCGCATGACGCGCCTACAGCCTGGACTCGGCCCGCCTTCCATCCTGTATCACCTTGCGGGATTTTCAGAGTGCCGGATGGGTGGACTAATTTTAGTTTGTTTTCCTCTGTATATATGTGCGCGAAGAAATGAAATACATAAATAGGTAAAATTAATATGAGCGGTGTGAGGGTGCAGCACGGGGGCGGGAAGGAGGAGGCATCGTGGCCAGGCCTCGGAATTCGATCGCTGCCCACGTTGCCTCCTCCAACCTGTAACTGACTGTGGCACTAATAAACCGAAAGAAGAAGAAGAAATATGATCGCAGTGTTGGACTGACAAGCAGGCAAGTCATGTGCGAACCTCCCTCATCCCATTTCTTCCCCGCTGTTCGCTGTATTCAAATAAAAAGTTTAAAAAAAAAGGGTAGCCTCTCTGACTAGCAATCAAAACGTTCTCTGTCCCGGGTTCGAAACCAACGCTCAATTTTGATTAATAATTAGCATTGGCGGCCAAAGACTTCCGTCATAAGAACTCACAGTCACTCTGCCAACGGCCTGGTCGAAGAGTGCTTTGAGAGGACAGTGCACTCTCTTGACCTTGGGGTAGGAAACTGCATCTAAAGGCGGAAGAATTAGCAATAATCAAGGGCATGAAGATGCAGAAGGCAATGGAAACCACTGCATTAAAGACACGTACGTGTATCCACAGAACATGTGGTCTGTAACTGAAAAAGTGTCATAATTATCTCTCCATCGGCAAAAGATTCCTGAATAGTACCCCATTTGGATCTCCGGGACGGAACTGTCAAGGAGAAGGTGACCGTGAGAAAAAGAGTGAATAATCAACGAAAAGCTAACGTTCTACGAATCATAGCGTGGAGAAAAATAAGGGTAAGCTATAGGGATAAAAAGAGAGAGACAAGAGCCAAGAGGGAATAATAAGAGTGGACGACCAAGAATGAATGTGGCAGGGAAGCTAGGAAATCTGAAAAGAGAAATAGAAAGGCTCAATCTAGATGTAGTAGGGGTCATCGAGGTGAAATGCAAAGAAGACAAGGATTTCTGGTCAGATGAGTATTGGGTAATATCAACATCAGCAGAAAATCGTATGACGGGAGTAGGATTCGTTATGAATAGGAAGCTAGGGCAGAGAGTGTGTTACTTTGAACAGTTCAGGGATAGGGTTTTTCTTATCAGAATTGACAGAAAACCCTTATCAGAATCGACAGCAAACCAACACCGACAACGACATTTCAGGTATACATGCCAACGCCGCAAGCTGAAGATGAAGTATGTGAGGATACTGAAAGCGTAATCCAGAACGTAAAGTCAGATGAAAATGTAACAGTCATGGGGGACTGGAATGGGGTTTAGGGAAAGAAGTAGCAGAAATGGTTACAGGAGAATATGGGCTTGGGACAAGGAATGAGACAGTAGAAAGACTAATTGAGTTCTGTAATAAATTTCAGCTAGTAATGGGAAATACTCTGTTCAAGAATCGCAAGAGGAGGAGGTATACTAGAAAAATTATTGTCCGAGAGGCAATTCTGACGTTGCCGTTGATAATGGAAGCAACACTAAGGAATTTCTGAGCAAAATAAGGGTAAGCTATAGGGATGAAAAGAGAGTCAAGAGCCAAGAGGGAATAATAAGAGTGGACAACCAACAACGAAGTGCTCGGATTAAAACAGGTGTAAAAATTTCGTCCCCACTGTTCAGTGTACACATCGAAGAAGCAATGATGGAAATAAAAGAAAGGGTCAAGAGTGAAATTAACAATCGTAGTGAAAGGATATCAATGATACGATTCGCTGATGACATCGCTATCCTCAGTGAAAGTGAAGAAGATTTACGTGATCTGCAGAATGGAATGGACAGTTTAATGGCTACAGAATGTGAGTTGAGAGTAAATCGAAGAAAGACGAAAGTAATGAGAAGTAGCAGAAATTAGAACAGCGGGAAACTTAACATCAGGATTGATGGTGACAAGTAGATGAGGTTGAGGAGTGCTACTACCTACGTAGCAAAATAACCAATGACGGACAAAGCAAGAAAGACATCAAAAGCAGACTAGCACTGGCGAAAAGGGCATTCCTGGCCAAGAGACGTCTACTGGTATCAAACATAGGCCTTAATATGAGGAAGAAATTTCTGAGAATGTACGTTTGGAGCACAACATTGTATGGTAGTGAAATATGAAGAGTTCGAAGCCGGAACAGAAGAGAATTGAAGCATTTGAGATATGGTACTACAGACGAATGTTGAAAATTAGGTGGACCGATAAGGTAAGGAATGAAGACGTTATGTGTAGAATCGAAGAGGAAAGGAATATGATTACGAAGGCTTTCCCAGCATAATAATTGATAATATTGAGAGGCACCCACATGCCTTGCTAATACTGTGGCATCAAGCGGTCAGGCCTGCAAGATGAGTGGTCTGCCAAGCGAGTGGATTCGTTCTTATTTATCGAGTAACATGAGCTCTAGTACTCACAATTAAGTTACAAATTATGCTCCTGTTTGAATATTACACAACGGAAACGGAAACGCCCATCTGACTATTAGTAATTTACACAACTCTGCCTATTCACTACGCACTGGCAATACCACATTTTCTTACTTACTTAACGGCTTTGATCAACACGTGGTCATCACACTGAATATGAATGGCGCACACATTATAAATTCTGGATATCATGAGAACATACAATTCGAAGGAAAAGGCCACCAACCTTTTTCTTTTCACTATCTTTTTTATTCCGATAAATTCTATAACCTAAACACAACATTACATTTTCTACAACAATTGCACATGAGAAACTCCGCCCAGTGGGCATGGCCTTACATTCTCTATCTTATGATCTCGTAATTATCTAACACTACAGTGCACTTTCTGGATAGGATGGTGGATCTTTTTGCTATATCTCACACTTCGACTGTCACACCCATCATCACGAAAATTTCCTCCAGACCGAACGGTACAAAAGGAACATGCATAACCCACTACCTCTGAACCTATCTTGCTTCTCTCCCATGCAAACCACACATACTTAAATTACATGAAATACACCACACTGGCAACATGGAATACAACACAAGGAATAGTCAAAACGTTATAATCACATCACTTTCAGCTTTCCCACTTCAATTAGAAGTCATCCCAGTTTCACACGACACTGCCCCACTTCGTAGCTTTTCTTTCCTACTATGAACTCTGGAGGATATATGCACGTCTTCCTGTGCAATTCAAGCCAAGTGGCGTTGCTGGATAGACAGCTGACTCACCTTGCTTCACTCTCAGAGTATTGTAGTTTGAATCAAGCGTCACACGGAAACATAACACGCAAAGTAATATTAAGAACATATTCGTCACACACGCGAGTCCTCAACTGATACCATGGACGAGTACTTCTTTTTATCCTTTGTCTCACACACAGATTGAGACTCACACAGTACTCACTACGTGGAGGTACTCGTCTCTAATTTCAAGTCCTTCACACGCCATTTCTTAAATATTTCCAACTTATAGTACACACGCCAGTAATTCAGCTTAACTTATGCACTCGGTAGTATTTCAACTTATTGCTACACGTGGTTTCATAGTGACCGTTGGTCACTTCCGAAGATTACTACGATCCCCTTAATATTAACTGCCTGACATTTAATTCTCCCCACAAAAGTTCCTGAAATAGAGAAATTATTATTCCAAACTACTCTTAAGTATTCCACATGCATACCATTCTATCCACTCTTTTGTCTTTACGGAGCACACCTAAGACAGGTCTTACCAACACGAGATCCAGCGCCAGAATGCTGAAACATGGCCGTTCTTCGGGTCATCTCGCACCTCTGTCGAGTTGGGGGAAGATCATGATACCCATTGGTCAGCCACATTTCAGGCGCTCAAAGCTCAGGTAAATTCCATCTCTTTAGTTCCGTCTCAAAGATGATCATATATTGAACATTCACTATCTGCGGTTAGCAGACGACCATACATTCATTCATTTCGCAGATCTCACCAAATTGGATGTAGGGATTTATTTTGTGGGAGTTCACATGTGATCAATTAAATAAATAAATTGTCATTCTTTCCTACACTGGTATCCGGCTTCGGTGTATTAAGTAAAATTGAGTTATTATTACAAAAAATATGTTGCTCTGACAAGAATAACGAAGAATGTTGTAGCTATTTTCAATGTCGGGCGGTACTGTACCCTTTCATCATTCTTCTCGGGTGTGCAGCCGGACACAATATTTCCGCAGTCCAACTGGCCGCCATCTTCAGGTGAGAGTGCTGGTACACGATCTCGCAGGAACTGACTTCTTAGCGCAAGCGTCGGCCGCTATATAGGCCGCAGAAGGCCCACAATGCGTGCGCGAGAAGGTGAAGTAACTGCCATCTAGCGCAAGGGAACATAACGCGCCGCCACTGGTGGAAACAGGTGAAATCGAGATATCGCTATCAAAAATTAAAAATTATTCCGACGGACGGAGAGCTGATAACTCCGGGTTCCTAGTCTTACATAAAAGGTAACCATTGTCTCTATTAATAAGATTATCAGATAAACGAATCTTTATGGATTCTTTTATAACACAGTCCCAATAGCGAGATGCAGGGGCAACCATTTGTGTCTCGTCATATACCATTCTACGTCCCTCGGTGAGACAGTGCTCCGCCACTGCAGGTTTCTCAGGCTGAAGCAACCGTGTGTGCCGCTGGTGCTCAACACATCGGTCCTGAATGGTCCTGATTGTCTGACCAATATAAGCCTTCCCACAGTGGCAAGGGATCTTGTACACACCGGGCTTCCTCAAACCCAATACACCCTTAACAGAGCCAAGAAGAGCTCTAATCTTGGCTGTCGGACGAAAAATACTTTTGATATGATATCTTTTTAGAATTCTTCCTATTTTCGAGGGAATGCTCCCAGCAAAAGGTAGAAAAGCCACCGATTTGCAGGTACCTTCTAGTGGTTCAGGCGAAGGTGCAAACTGGAAAGCACGACGGATCTGTTTATCTGTATAGCCATTCTGCTTGAACACAACCTTAAGGTGGTCCAATTCTTGTGTCAAGCTTTCCCCGTCTGAAATGGCATAAGCTCTTCTCGCCAATGTCCGCAGGACTGCCGTACGCTGGAACGATGGATGACAGCTAGAAGCATGCAGGTAACGGTCCGTGTGTGCAGGCTTTCGACAAACACTGTGTCCCAGTGTACCATCATCCTTCCTGTACACCAGAACATCCAGAAACGGAAGCTTGCCATCACTTTCCACCTCCATGGTAAACTTGATGCTAGACTGCAGGGAATTAAAATGATCTAGGAGGCGGTCAAGAGCTTCTCTCCCATGAGGCCACACCATAAACGCATAGTCAACGTACCTCCAGAAACAGGATCGTTTGAAAGACGCCGTCTTTAGCGCCATGTTCTCAAAATCCTCCATAAAGAGATTGGCGACTATTGGGGACAATGGACTCCCCATAGCCACTCCATCAGTCTGTTCAAAATATTTGTCATTAAATAAAAAGTATGTCAACGTCAGCACATGGCGACAATGCTTGGTTGTTTCCTCATCGAGTTTTTCACCAATTTATTGCAAGGATTCTTCCAGAGGAACCCGGGTAAAAAGCGACACGACATCAAAACTCACGAGCAAATCCCAGGGACTAAGAGACAAGGACTTCAATCTCTGAATAAACACCACAGAATTGGGAATGTGATGTTCACATTTACCGACGTGAGGGTCAAGAACAGATGCTAAATACTTGGCTAGATTGTAGGTAGGAGCACCCAAATTACTCATGATTTGACGAAGCGAGACCCCTTGCTTATGAATCTTGGGTAGAAAGGAAAGGAAAGAATTATCTCGAAAACTGTGGTGTCACCGCCAGACACCACACTTGCTAGGTGGTAGCCTTTAAATCGGCCGCGGTCCGATAGTATACGTCGGACCCGCGTGTCGCCACTGTCAGTGATTGCAGAGCGAGCGCCGCCGCACGGCAGGTCTAGAGAGAAGTCCTAGCACTCGCCCCAGTTGTACAGCAGACTTTGCTAGCGATGCTACACTGACAAATACGATAGTTAGCATAGCCTTCAGCTACGTCATTTGCTACGACCTAGCAAGGCGCCATTACCAGTTTATATTGAGATTGTTATTAATGTATCAACAAGAGCGATGTTCTCCAATTATGGATTAAAGTTAAGTATTACATCAACTACGTACTTAATTTGCTACTATAAATTCCCTTAACTGTTCCAGATCTCACGCCAGTCTGCGTGAGCGTAAACGCGTGCATTTCGGCCTCCTCTAGCAACACGGTGTTGGCTCTTCTGCCAACACATCAAAAACAGTGACAAGAACAAGGGACAGGATGATAATATATTGTAAATTCGATAAAGAGCTGGTTTCGGCGTATTAGAGAGAACTGTGGATACTTTCTGACATAAACAGCTTACTTCAAGAGCAATCGAAACCTTTAGTGAGACACAATTTGCTAAATACGTTATAAATATAGCTGACTATTTTTATTATGCACGAATGTTTGTAGTTCTTCTTTCATTGTTGTTAAAAAAAGACTCGATAGCATTGTTAGGTGGGAGACCACAAGATGCGGCTTCAGCAGCCTAACTGGAAAGGGCGTTCTTCTCTCGCTCACAGTTGTCTCTTTCCATGCATTCCTATCCTCTCGAGTAGCACCGTGCTCGTCCATCCGACGGAAGGGTCACAGTCAACAGTGCCACTCCACGAGAAAATGAGGAGAGGTTTGGAACTGAACCAAGGGCAGTGGCGCAATGTACGGTCATCAGTAAGCCTTCGCCGACCAAATGTTAAATGTGAAAAATTCTTAGTACGTTACGATTCGAAGCGACTGCCTTCCAAACTGGGCGCCTCCGCAAAGACGTGCGTTAGTGACCTCGACTACAGAGGCGGCAAGAAGTGTATTATTCTTGGTTTTGTTAGCTGTTAACTATCATCAAGCCAATCACTAATGATTTTAAATGTACCAACTATGTCACACGAGAAAACTCTACATTCACATAAAGGGACTGGACAAAAATATGGCAACACCGCGTGAAATGCATGCTTCATCATAAATGCAGATTGCGATATAGTGTGTGATGACGAACACAATGTTCTCAATATGTTGTAAGTGTCAGTCGTGTTCAGAAGAGCGTTCTGTGTAAGTGTGATTGCATTACGTCAGGAGTAAGTGAATTGTTGGTGCTCGTATGGTGTGTGTTTCCGTAGACAGGGTATCCAAAGTTTTTGATGGTTCAAGAAGAAATGTATCGAAGATTTATATCACATGCAAGAGAAGCAGGAAAACATCGTCGCCACGTCACAACTTGGACGAAAGTGTGTGTTGAGTGAGCAACACGAAGGGAGCGGCGGAAACAACGATTTATAGGGCGAACCAGAATTCCGAAACCAGTCAGCAGTGATGCAAATACCAGCAACAGAAAAACAGAAAATTCAGTAAACTGTGAAACAGGCAAAAGCGGCGGTACGTGGAACAGCAGGTGCAATTAAAACATTTAACAGGACTGCAAGGCAGCCGGCCGGTGTGGCTATGCGGTTCCTGGCGCTTCAGTCTGGAACCGCACGACCGCTACGGTCGCAGGTTCGAATCCTGCCTCGGGCATGGATGTGTGTGATGTCCTTAGGTTAGTTAGTTCTAGGGGACTGATGACCCCAGATGTTGAGTCCAATAGCACTCAGAGCCATTTGAACTGCAAGGCATGCAGTCTCATGTTCCACAATGGCAAGGCGACTGCACGGGTGGTCTCTTTGCCACAAGAGCGCTACGTTGTGATCCGTTGGCATCCGCATATCGACAGCACAGTCTGCGATGGTGCCAAGGGCAGGGAGACCGAACCAACAAGTATTGAGGCCGCATGCACTTCCCGAATGCGAGCGGTTTCAGTGTGAGTAGTAGCCTCATATGGCGAGTGGAGGGGACACGTAACGCACCGAGGAATACTGTCTGACGCGATTATTTTGGTGGTACTGATGTTGTGGTGTGGGGAGACATTCTGAAAGTTCCTGGCAGACTAAAACTGTGTGCCGGACCGAGACTCGAACACGCGACCTTTGCCTTTCGCAGGCGAGTGCTCTACCAACTGGAAGCATAATGTTTCATGGGTGTACTAACCTCCAAATCTTTTAACACGATCCAATAACCGGTAAACGTCATTGTGGCGGTGTGCTCCTTCCGTATGTGTGTCTTTTCAGGAGTGCGTTCGGCAGTGACTTGACTTTTATGCACGACAGTGCGCGACTCTGTCGATCGGTGCAGGTTCAAAAATGGCTCTGAGCACTATGGGACTTAACTGCCGTGGTCATCAGTCCCCTAGAACTTAGAACTACTTAAACCTAACTAACCTAAAGACATCACACACATCCATGCCCGAGGCAGGATTCGAACCTGCGACCGTAGTGGTCTCGCGGTTCCAGACTGCAGCGCCTAGAACCGCACGGCCACTTCGGCCGGCCCCGGTGCAGGTGGAGGAGCTCTTGGAAGGAGAGGGTATTTGGCGAATGGACTGGCCTGCACATTCCGCCGACTGAAATCCCACCGACGATGTACAGGATGCGTTGGAGGGGCGTACTGCAGCTCGTGCACGTGCACCGACGACGATCCAGCAGCACTTAATCGTATGTGTAAGGTGTCTGTTCTTTCGGATATGTCTGAAAGAACAGACACGATCGTGGATAGTGACCCCGTCAAGATAGAAATTTCAGTGAATTACAAAGATCAGGTGCGGAGGGGGGCGGGAGGCGTACTTAGGATAAGTATTTCAACTCTCCCCGTTGATTTGTATCAACGTCCCGTAAAGAGGTGATGTTTGTAATTAATTGAAATTTCGTTCTTCACGGCTGTCACGATCGACCATGGTGTCTGTTGTTTCAGACACACATATAATTACGGCGACCACAAGCCAAGGATCATTTCTGTACGAAAGCACACACACGCTCTAAATCATGCGGGAATAGGCCTTGCCACGAGGATTGAGAGCAATGGGCAAGAAACACTGTCTTTGTATTGTGTGGTGTCCGCAGCTCGTGGTCTAGTAGCTAGTGTTATTGCACCTGGATCACGGGGTCCCGGGTTCGATTCCCGGCAGGGTTGGCGATTTTTCTCTGCCAGGGGACTGGGTTTTTGTGTTGTCCTCATCGCCGGCCTCTGTGGCCGAGCGGTTCTAGGCGCTTCAGTCCGGAACCGCGCTGCTGCTACGGTCGCAGGTTCGAATCCTGTCTCGAGCATGGATGTGTGTGATGTCCTGAGGTTAGTTAGGTTTAAGTAGTTCTAAGTCTAGAGGACTAATGACCTCAGATGTTAAGTCCCATAGTGCTTAGAGCCATTTGAACCATTTTGTTGTCCTCATCATTTCACCGTTATCTATAATCATTATCATTCGTGACCGTGGCTAGTTTTGATTGTGTAAACATTGGACTGTGTAAAATTTGGGATTTTGTACGGACGCTGATGAGTGCGCAGTTGCGCGCCCCACAAAGCAAACATCATCATGGTAGCGTGCGGAGAATGTGGGTCTGCTGGGGCGCGTGGTTGGGATAAGTCCACTCAGGCACGCTAATTCCTGGGTCCTCGGTGGCTTAGCGGCTATTACCGTATATAGCGGAATCGGTAGCGTAGTAGCTTGATATGCCGGCACAGTAGCTCAGCGTGTTCGTTCAGGGGTTAGCTACTTCTGTGATAAAAAAAATCTGAGTGAACGGATCAAAGAAGAACCTGAACGGGTGTCATCGGACATCCGCCCTGAACAAAGTCAACGAACAATACAGAACAAAATGAGATGAACAAAAAAAGGGGAGGTTAGAGCGCCTGCCTAGTAAGGAGGAGATCCTGGGTTAGAATCTCTGTCGGGTATACATTTTCAACTCTCCCCGTTGATTTCTATCAACGTTCTGTACACAGCTGATGTTTGTAATTCACTGAAATTTCGTTCTGAATTGCGCTGGTTCAAAAATGGTTCAAATGGCTCTGAGCACTATGGGACTTAACTGCTGAGGTCATCAGTCCCCTAGAACTTAGAACTACTTAAACCTAACGAACCTAAGGACACATCCATGCCCGAGGCAGGATTCGAACCTGCGACAATAGCAGTCACGGGGTTCCAGACTGTAGCGCCTAGAACCGCTCGGCCACACCGGCCGGCGAATTGCGCTGGTCGTGGAATGGAACCCCCTACCTCAAGAACTCCTTATCAGCCTCGTGATACGTTGCAGAGCATTGACTACTGTTCGTGGTGATCACACACCTTATTCAGAAGCACGATCCGCCTTTTGTAATGTGCACGAGACCATCATAAATCACAGAGACTTCAGTGTAACCTCTATTCGTCTCAACGCGAATTCCTTTCAGTTACATTCTGTATGCAGCAGTTCTTTCTACGTATGATTCAAGTTTCATCGACCAATGTTGGGAAGCAGTGACACACCGTACGGAAGTTACTGACGTGCTGAAGCGTGTGTTTGTAGTGACGTTACGCAACAAAGATGCAGAAAACTCATCAAACCACCACCATCTACATTTTAGTTAGGCATTAAGAACGCGCACCTGAAGAGAAGTCTTCCGGAACAGATAAGAATATAAGGTGTGAATGAAGGGTTCGAGATTTGTCGGAAAGTTGGCTAGCACAGCGGCTGCTGCGGCCGGCCGTCCGAGCTCTAGGGAGCACCAGGAGGAGCCGGTGTGTGTTGAACGTAGCAGTCGTTAAGGCGGTTGACGAGCCGCGAAACGAGCGCCGGCGTTTTAAGGTGCGGGCCGGGCAGAGCAGGCGCGGCCGCCGCGGCATGAGGCTGGGGCTGGCGCTGTGCTGCGCGCTGGCGCTCGCGCTGCCGCTGGCCGCGGCGCACCCCGGGGCGCTGGGCCGGCCCTCTGGGGAGGCGACGACAGCGACGGCCGCCGCCGCGGGAGCTCCACCGGCTGCCGCGGCTCCAGCGCCGCCAGCAGCCAACAGTAAGTCCGGATGCTGCTTTCGACGGCCGTTCGCGTAATACGGAGTGTAACCAGATGACGTGTCGCTTCATTCCTCAACTGCTATTCCCAAAGGGAGTGACAGTTAACGGAGAGAGAAGAAACAGAAAGAAACAAAACTTTGAGTTTTGCCACTGACACAGTAATTTTCGGAAGAGCAATTGAACGGAATTGATAATCTACATCTACATCTACATCCATACTCCGCAAGCCGCCCGACGGTGTGTGGCGGAGAGTACCTTGACTACCTTCTATTCCACTCTCGTATTGTTCGTGGAAAGAAGGATTGTCGGTATGCCCCTGTGTGGGCTCTAATCTCTCTGATTTTATCCTCATGGTCTTTTCGCGAGATATACGTAGGAGGGAGCAATATACTGCTTCACTCCTCGGTGAAGGTATGTTCTGCCGGCCGCGGTGGTCTAGCGGTTCTAGGCGCTCAGTCCGGAACCGCGCGACTGCTACGGTCGCAGGTTCGAATCCTGCCTCGGGCATGGATGTATGTGATGTCCTTAGGTTAGTTAGGTTTAAGTAGTTCTAAGTTCTAGGGGACTGATGACCACAGATGTTGAGTCCCATAGTGCTCAGAGCCATTTGAACCATTTGAAGGTATGTTCTCGAAACTTCAACAAAAGCCCGTAGCGAGCTACTGAGCGTCTCTGCTGCAGAGTCTTCTACTGCAGTTTATCTGTCATCTCCGTAACGCTTTCGCGATTACTAAATGATCCTGTAACGAAGCGCGCTGCTCTCCGTTGGATCTTCTCTATCTCTTCTATCAGCGCTATCTGGTACGGATCCGACACTGGTGAGCAGTATTCAAGCAGTGGGCGAACAAGTGTACTGTAACCTACTTCCTTTGTTTTCGGATTGCATTTTCTCAGGATTATTCCAGTGAATCTCAGTCTGGCATCTGCTTTACCGACGATCAACTTTATATGATCATTCCATTTTAAATCACTCCTAATGCGTACTCCCAGATTTATGGAATTAACTGCTTCCAGTTGCTGACCTGCTATAATGCAGCTAAATGATAATGATAATCTTTCCAAGTCCATCTTTATACCGGAGGGTTGGGCGAATTCGGCTGTTCGGCATGCAACGTCAAATGAAGAACACCTTCAGCCTTCTGTATTCCAAATTTTATTTTACTTTAGTGACCGTTTCGCCGGTTCACTATGCCATCTTCGACGAGTAGCAAGAACCCAATCTCGTGTGAAGTCGTGAAGTCGAAGTTGGGCCAGCATTTAGTAACTGGTATCAATAAAACTTAGCTCCCTTCCCCCCCCCCCCCCCCCCCCCCCCCGAACAGGCCGTGAAGGTCGAAACTACCGACAGGCCGCCGTGTCATAGGCGTCACTGGATGCGGATATGGAGGGGCGTGTGGTCAGCACACCGCTCTCCCGGCCGTATGTCAGTTTACGAGAGCGGAGCCGCTACTTTTGAATCAAGTAGCTCCTCAGTTTGCCTCACAAGGGCTGAGTGCACCCCGCTTGCCCACAGCGCGCGACAGACAGGATGGTCACCCATCAAAGTGCTAGCCCAGCTCGATAGCGCTTAACTTCGGTGATATGACGGGAACCGGTGTTACCACTGCGGCAAGGCAGTTGGCCAAGTGGTATCAACAGAGTAATGGTTCAACAACGTGACCCCTTCGACACGTCGGTCGAGGGGCCGAAAGGTGGCGTACGATGAATCATAGACGGCTGAAAGTGTTTTTGGAACTGATAATGTCTTGTGAAATGACTATCAACAGAAGTTAAACAAGCATAATGTTATGTAATCGAATTAACTCGGAACGACATTTTTATTTTAAATACAACTTCCTGCTGCACTAATTGTTTATTTACTTCTAGTGACATAAGTTACACGCGAGCTTGTTTCGACGTTTCGTCATTATCAAATGTACCTGTGGAGATGACACAATGGCTATAATACTTCTCCTTACGCCTACGTTTGTCTATGTCTACATATGGCACTTTGTCCTTGCCACATAGCTGGTATGATATGGTCAAAATTGTATCAAAAATAACTTTAGAAGATCATGCAAAGAAATAAACATAAAAATAACCTGACCATACCGTAACAAAAAAACAACCGACATGTACGCCCTAAGATACCATATGGACCACGTCGTACCAGCTAAGACGTAAGCATAAGGTGCCATATGTATACACAGACAATATACGTAAAGAATATTATTATACCTATTGTCCCACCTTCACAGGTACACTCCATAATGGCAAAACGCCGAAACGGGTTCTTCGTGTAACATGTATCACAACGAGCAAATGTCCGCAACTCGTGGTCTAGTGGCTGGCGTTACTGCCTCTCGATCACGCAGTCCCGGGTTGATTCCCGGCCGGGTTGGGGATATTCTCTGCCCTGCGACTGGGTGTTTGTGTTGTCATCATCATCATCATTCGTTACCGTGTAAAAAATGGACTTTGTACGGGCGCTGATTACAGCGCATTTGAGTGCCACACAAGCCAAACATCATCATCACTACGAGAATTAAATAAATAGTGCAATAAAAAACTTATACTTAAAAAAAAAGTTGTTCTTCGACTTCGAGTAAGCTGTGGGTCCACTCGAAAGAAAATTGTTGAATTAAATCAGATTTGGCGATACAGTTCTTTAAGGAGTTGATAAATTCTGCTGGTTCGGCAGCAGAATAACTGATAATGGCCGAAGAGCAGGTGAAACACAGACTAACAATGTGAAGGACGCAAAAAAAAAAAAGGCTCTGAGCACTATGGGACTTAATATCTGAGGTTATCAGTCCCCTAGACTTAGAACTATTTAAACGTAACTAACCTACAGACAGCACACACATCCATGCCCGAGGCAGGATTCGAACCTGCGACCGTAGCGGTAGCGCGGTTCCAGACTGTAAGGAAGTAGTTTTTACCGATGATGCTGTGTACAGGCTGTACACCCTAGCGATCGCCACCCCTCCTCGCAGCAATGGTAAAACATGGGACCAACTTTGGAGGGCTTACATCAGCAGACGTCATGGATCAACCACGCACGCTGCCTCGGTCAGAAGGCATTAACATATCGACACGTTTTTCTTTCATAAATATAAAAATACAACAATAAAAATATACCAGCCTCAATATGCAGCCTGAAGTAATGGTAATATACAAAATTAAAATCCCTTTCCTTAACGCAGAATTTAGTGACCCCTTGGAAAGCACAAGCTCTTAAACCAAACGCTCCAAAATTGTGTTAAAGGCTCTGAATCGTTGTATAAAACAAATAAAGTTTGTATTATATATGAATTTCGTGCACGGGGTGGACTCCAGTAACACCGTCGCACACAACGGTAGACACAATTAAGGCCTCTCTAACCCAACTGCCTCACAGCTGGCGAACAGTGTACCAGCAGATTATGGACCTCTCTGCAGCGACCCCTTTTTCTCCCGCCAGAACGCGGCATCTCGCGATCGAGTCCCAACCAACGACCAGAGATCGAAACAGAGGGCAAGGGTCGATATCCAGAGAGCCGCGACGGCTCACGCGTATTTCACCTGTATCTCTAGCGAATTTCGCCTTCCAGTTTAATTTTCCCAGAGCTCAACGTTTATGAGGTCCTATCTGTTGGGCTATGTGCTGTAAAATGATATAATTTTGTGGATCAGGTACATCCAGTGGCATATGTGGCTATTGCCTGCAAAATGTGGTGCTAATAGAGTTAGTAGTAAAGAAGTAATAAATGAAAACTTCATGTATAATGCGGCAGTTTTCCATGCGTCTTAGTATTTGATGTCATATTTCCTGAACTATGTGTCGTACAATGATATAATTATACTAGAACATTCAGTATTATATGTGAATACTGCCTGAAATATGTGTCAGGAAAACCGTTAGTAGTATAGAAGTAATAAATTAAAATATTATGTTTCATGCATCGGTTTACTGCAGAAACAGTGAAAATGTAGTAAGTGGGGATTGTCCGCGAGAAAAAGTTTCAGCCGCGCGGGATTAGACGAGCGGTCCGAGGCGCTGCAGTCATGGACTGTGCGGCTGGTCTCGGTGGAGGTTCGAGTCCTCCCTCGTGCATTGGTGTGAGTGTTTGTCCTTAGGATAATTTAGGTTAAGTTGTGTGTAAGCTTAGGGACTGGTGACCTTAGGAGTTAAGTTCCATAAGATTTCACAAACATTTGAACATTTTGAAAAAGTTTCAGAAAGATTTGAAATTATGTGTAAGGTTCGTTGGAAGTCACTAAGTACTCTCATCCTAAAATATTGGATCACTAATGTATGGGTAATTACTCATCATCGGCTATATTGCATTACTTTTTTACCCCCAGCCCTACCCCCTTTGATAGTTAAGTGGTTCTTACTCTTACAACGATTCTTTCCAGACAATAAGTCATAATTACACCAAGTTTCACTGAAATCGGTCCAGTCGTTTAAAAGGAGATGTGGAACATACATACATACATACATACATACATACATACGCACACCTATGTGCACATTTTTTATAATACGTAGGAATTTAGATGAAAATTCAGATTTTTTGCAGGAAATGCATAACCTGATTGTAATTTAAAACACACAATGTTTACTGAGAATCTACTATCATATTCTAAAAGTGCTCCTCGAGACCTATCAGAAGAAACTTAATTTGTGAGAGACACGTGAGACGCTGTCGAGATATTAATTTTCAGAGTCATTATAGTTACAAAATATTTGTCTTTAAAAAACTCATCTTATTTGTTTCTTTATAACTATGTTATTGCCTTTTCTGTGACTAGTTGGGATCAGATTTTATTGAAGTTAGTCATATTTAATGCTTTTGCAGGTCACTCAGCTCAGCCACATTGGTTTCCTCCTCATCGTTGTCTGGCAATGATTCGAGCATCTGGGTTTTGCAAATCATGCTCCAGCTCACTCTTCTGTAGACATGGTGTTTTTCATACTCACAGTGTCCTCCAGTCACCAAGCCTCAAAAGTGCCACCATCTATTGACAACACCACGACACTAGTTCACCATTCTTTGAGCTCAGCCGACTATGACCTTCCCTCCTCCTTAGCTGTCAAAACACGCTATACATATCCCAACCATGCCTGCTTTTCATGTCCCAGCAGGACATGTGTGCATAGCCACTTCCATTTTTTCCCTTCTTTTTTTGTTCCTTTTCCATTCCCAATCATCTTTATGAGGATGTGCACTCACAACATAACGGATGATTCATATATATTTATGTTTCCAGATCGTACAAGTGTTATTTGAAAGACATGAAATGTAATCTAAATTACCCACGACACCTGAAAGGAAAGGTAAAATACTCAGATGGGGAAGGTGAAACGAAATGAAACTTTATGGATGGAAAGGGTAATGATATTCTTGCATTGATTGCTAAATGGAGTCAGACTGACAATGAACTTGACTGTGTGATGACATTTGTCGGTAAAACGCTGCACCCCTTCTGCCTTGGAGGCATGTGCAGATTAAGTTGAGAAGGGTGTCGAAAATGTGTGGCAGTGGGCATACAGGCCCAAGAAACACTGACATCAACATCAGCAGATTTGTATCTGCGGTGTCATTTGATGGATGAGACAGTTGTGCAAGTCACATTTTGCTGAGGTCAGCATTAGCACTCCCTTCTCTCCAAGGCCATACTCAGAACCACAAATGCCAAGGTCTGGGAGAGGAGCGGAGGGGCATGCAGTTGCTGACAAGAGGAACTGCACATTCTTGTTTACAAGGCCAATACAGGAATCGTGACATCAGTACCACCACATCTGACTACACGCCGAGGCCATGGAGGAGAAGGTAGGGGAGGGGAGGGGAGGGTGTGGGAGGGCACAGGAGGAGAGAGGAGGATAGAAAAGCACAGGGGAGGGGAGAGGCGGGTTGGGATGTGCAGGGGAGGAGACAGTGGGTGAGGAGAGGGGCCTGTGAAACCACCCACCACCAAATGCTCAACAGCCAAATATGGTAAGGTATCTGAAATGCCAAAAAAATTTGTCAGCTGTATTTGCATAACTGACTTCTAAAAATTCGTTTAATGATTGACTCGCCAGAAACGTTAGTAGCTTTGATTGGAAGCTATAAATCGTTTGCCTTAGAATATTGGAACAAATAGATAACATATTTCTCCACAAATAATGAAAAACCAACAAAATATAAACAAAAAAAACAGGAATTTGTATTTATGGAAAATGAGTCTTTTGCCTTGATACCGCACCATAAACCCTGAACACAAATAAAAGCAAGTCCACACTCACATCCAGTTTGCCCCTGTCATCAGCAGATTTCTGCACTGTAGTGAACGAGTGCTTAGCGACACCAGCATATGGCTCCAATGTAAAACAAGCAAGTTTGTTCTCTGTACCACGATTTTGTTCCAGAACCAGTAGATTGCTGCACAGTTTAAAAACTCAGCAACGTCGAAAATTAATTATTTTCTGCGTTTAAGATGTTAAAAAATTTCAAAAATGTTTGTAAAATGCCTCAGCAGTGACTAAAATTAGATATTTACATCGGTAACGGAGGGTAATACATGAATAGCGCTGTAGGACTAAAATCAATTAATGTGATGTCACAATACTGCAAAAAACGTCTGCATTGTAAAAGAAACTGCGAGTTACTTTCCACATATGTACATGTTCGCCAAATTAGTGTTCAAAATTCTAAAGTATGCCCCTAACGCTAAATAACAATGCCTAATAACAGTTGACATTTAAGAATTTAGGCCTAAACCTTCATGTCGTAAGACGACCCTGATCAGGCTTATGACTGAAAAAAAAAAAGTGTTACAGAAGCAGAAAATAGATAGACTGAATGTTACTATTTATGCCTACTCACAACACACCGTCAAATAAATTATTTCCGCATTTATAAGGAGCTCTGAAGCATATTTTTTTTGGAGACACAGAGAGAAAGCATCGTGCTGCTGACTAGAAACTATGTAAATGGTGTTATAAGTTGGCAATAATTGCTATTGTTACAAATGAGGCAGGCTTGATGAGATATTGTACAATAACAGCAGTTTGCACACAGACATATGCTAGTAAAAGCAACAGAGTTGTAAATTAATTGTTTCCCACACGTATGATGTTGAAAAAACTCTAAAATGTCTAGGAAATAGGTAGGCCATGCAAAAAGTGTGATGTTGACATTCCTGGTTGAGGTTAATACATGAAAAAAATACTATAAAACTCAAATAAATTAATCTGACATCGCATATATCTGCAGTCTAAAAGAAGATGCGATTTAAATTCCACATATACACTTACTCGTCAAATTTAGTGTCTCAAAATTCTAAAGCAGGTGCCACAGGGGTAGATTTCGTTGCCGAATAACAGCTTACACATTAGAAGTAGGCCTAATATACACTTACTCGTCAAATTTAGTGTCTCAAAATTCTAAAGCAGGTGCCACAGGGGTAGATTTCGTTGCCGAATAACAGCTTACACATTAGAAGTAGGCCTAATAATTTTATTTTGTGAAACTACCCAATCAGATTCAAACTGCAGACAAATGCATGTCAGCTAAGCAGACAAATAGGCAGCCTGAATATAACTAAATAAGCTTAATCTTGATGTAAGATACAAAACATCCTCAAAGTATATATTCCCACATTTTAGTAGGGACGAAGACAATGCATTGTGTTATTCACTAAGAAAAATACAAACGAAGCTATTCATTACCAGTTACTGCTATTATTACAAATGACATAGGCCTACTGAAAGCTAAGCACAATAACAGCATTTTGCAGTCATAAGGCTCCCAACAAGTTTTATAGGCTGTATTTGTCCAATATTATTGCTCACAATATTCTAGGAGTAATTCAGCAGCCTTGAAATTGCTATGGTCATGTGACAGCGACGACGTAAAGTGTTCATTAAATCTGTGCAGTTGCATTTCTGGACACCATGGTCTACGAAAATCAAACCTGTAACCAACTAAACCATCACAAACACACACGTAGCATAATGCTGACAATATTCGTCAGCAGAACGAAGAGGGCGATGTTCATGTGGCAGTAGCATCTAAATACTGCTGACAACTACTCAAACTATGTCTTCTGCATGTCGGATGGTAGGCAATGAAAACCTCGAAACTCCATCTGTCTGTGAACACTCGTAATTCCACTAACTAGTAACTCTATAACCAAAGAGAGATTTGAAAGTGCATAGATTTCTCTAATCTGTCAATAACTAGGCTTCTAACAAACACACATGTAGCAACTTTCTCTATCGCTTTATATTATTTTTTAAGAAACCGTTTTTGCTTCACCTGCAAAATTTAACAAAAAGGAGTTATGAGGTTTTAATTGCCTACAATCGATATAATACATCACAAAGCTAACGTGGATGGCTGTATGCAGGGTGTTTCCGTGAGAGCGTGCAAAAATTTAACAGGACATATAGGATGCTCCACTGAACAAGTTGACGTGGGGAACTTGGGATCGCCGGCCAGTGTGGCCGAGCGGTTCTAGGCGCGTCAGTCTGGAACCGCGCGACCGCTACGGTCGCAGGTTCGAATCCTGTCTCGGGCATGGATGTGTGTGATGTCCTTAGGTTAGTTAGGTTTACGTAGTTCTAAGTTCTAGGGGACTAATGACCACAGCAGTTGAGTCCCATAGTGCTCAGAGCCATTTGAACCATTTTCGAACTTGGGATCGGAGAAGCCAGCTTAAGAAGATAACAGGAATTAAATCACATTTCTGTGTATTTTTTATTTCCATTAGTTACAGTTAACTGCAAAGACCATCACTGACACTGTGTCTTACAAAATGTGCTGACATTGATGGCCATCAGCCTCAATGCAAGCATGACATCGGCGAACAAGATTCTGACGCACCCTGACAAACATCCCTGATGCGTTTGGAATCACAGCACAAGCAGCTAAAATTCTGGCGACTAATTCCATCTCCGTATGCACTGGGGTCTCATACACAAGTGACATTAGATACGCCGATGGGAAATAATCAAGGGGATTCACGTCAGGTGACCCCGCAGACCATGGAGTAGGACCTCCCCTTCCAGTCCTGAGACCAGGAAATACAGCATTGAGATGGCTGTGAGCATCCACACTGAAGTGGGGTGGTGCACAGTCATGTTGTAGACACATCCTGTCACGAACAGCCAAAGGTACGTTCTCCAACAACTCAAGCAGAAATCTTTGTACAAACCTCAAGTACAGGTGGCTATTCAGACGGTCAGGTAGAACGTACACTATGTGATCAAAAGTATCCGGACACCTGGCTGAAAATGACTTACAAGTTTGTGATGCCCTCCATTGGTAATGCTGGAATTCAGTATGGTGTTGGCCCACTCTTATCCTTGATGACAGCTTCCACTCTCGCAGGTATACGTTCAGTCAGGTGCTGGAAGGCTTCTTGGGGAATGGCAGCCCATTCTTCACGGAGTGCTGCACTGAGGAGAGGTATCGATGTCGGTCGGTGAGGCCTGGCACGAAGTCGGCGTTCCAAAACATCCCAAAGGTATTCCATAGGTTTCAGGTGAGGACTCTGTGCAGGCCAGTCGTTTACAGGGATGTTATTGTCGTGTAACCGCTCCGCTACAGGCCGTTTATTATGAACAGGTGCTCGATCGTATTGAAAGGTGCAATTGCGATCCCCGAATTGCTCTTCAGCAGTGGGAAGCAAGAAGGTGCTTAAAACATCATTGTTGGCCTGCGCTGTGATAGTGCCACGCAGAACAACAAGGGGTGCAAGCCCTCTCCATGAAAAACACGACCACACCATAACACCACCGCCTCCGAATTTTATTGTTGGCACTACACATGCTGGCAGATGACGTTCACCGAGCATTCGCCATACTCACAACCTGCCATCGGATCGCCACATTGTGTAGCGTGATTCGTCACTCCACGCAACGTTTTTCCACTGTTCGTTCAATCGTCCAATGTTTACGCTGCTTATACCAAGCGAGGCGTTGTTTGGCATTTACCGGTGTGATGTGTGGCTTATGAGCAGCCGCTCCACCATGAAATCCAAGTTTTCTCACCTGACGCTAACTTTCATAGTAATTGCAGTGGATCCTGATGCAGTTTGGAATTCCTGTGTGATGATCTGGATAGATGTGTGCCTATTACACATTACGACCCTCTTCAACTGTCAGCAGTCTCTGGCAGTCAACAGACGAGGTCGACCTATCCGTGTACGTGTCCCTTCACGTTTCCACTTCACTATCACATCGGAAACAGTGGACATAGGGATGTTTAGTTGTGTGAAAATCTCGCTTACAGACATATGACACAAGTGACACCTAATCGCCTGACCACGTTCGAAGTCCGCGGAGCGTCCCATTCTGCTCTCTCGCGATGTCTAATGACTAATGAGGTCGCTGATATAGAGCACCTGGTAGTAGGTGGCAGCACAATGCACCCAATATGAAAAACGTATATGTTTTTGGGGGTACCCGGATACTTTTGATCACATAGTGTATGCCCAATGAGATTGTCGCTTACAACGCCGGCCCACATATCTGCTTGTTTTCTTACACGAAATAAAGAATGTACATGTAAATAAACAGCACATTTGGGAAAACTTGTATGAATGTTAGTTTTAAATAAGCTGGAAAACAGTAATGCTAGACAACGCGGTAGATAAGTTATAAGTTTACTTCCATATCTCCTTAAGCTGCCTTCTCTGAGCACATGTTCCCTACCTCAAGTTGTTTAGTGGAGCATTGTGTATGCCCTGTTACATTCTTGCACGATTTTACGGAAACACCCTGCCTATAGCACTTTAGCAAACCTACCGTATTAAGTCACAATAACAGCATGTACGAATAAGTACTGTTTGCTAATTCGAATTTCCAAATAAGATCTGTACTTTATAGTCTACAAGTTGCTGTATAATATTCAGTCACTTTGTATAGCACTTATTAACAGATATTTATAACACGTCGTAAAGTTCGTGGTTAGTGTGACTAACTGAAATAGATGCATGCGCTAACTTGCTTAGGAAAGAAAAAGACATTTATTAAAAACAACACTATTCCCTAATATTGTCTTAATTACATTGAATGAATAACTGTAGATGCTGTAGGTCCCCAGTATCCAAAACACAAGGGAATGGAGAGTGCACATGTAACACAGGTAGTAACGTCTCCACATGCATGGAAGATTGCACCCACTTCGTCCCAGAAGCAAATTTTCCACTGTTGAGCACCCTCAGCTGCTCGCTGTTCAGACGACACCGCTTTTTTAACAATATCTGACTCAAGTTTAATATTTAAGACTCGTTTGCCGTAATTATCGCAGTATTCGCCCGATAGATAGTATTCACAAAGTCAGCGCCCTTACCACGAATAAGAAACATAAATTTGGAGAAGCACAGAGCGCGTGTTGTCCATGGATCTTCCTTTTCATGCCAATACTTCAAAACACCATCACAATGAAAACACACTGTTTTATCACTATTACCGGTGTAAATGTTCCTCACTTCAATTAGCTCATCCGGTCCTTGCTTAGCAGCAAGACGCCACTCATCGAAAAATGCTAATCTAGCCTTGAGTGTGCTACATTTAGGGTTTACTGGTTACAGCATGATTTAAACTGAACTCTATTAAGGCTTTGGCTCTGAAAGAAATTTGGATGTATTTCAATCCTGTTAAGGTCCACTACCTACATCTCTATACAGACCCAGCACGGTTAAATGACCATTATCGATCTGCAACTGCCCTGAACTGGAATCAAAATGCGTCACTTGCAGCAGCAGTGGAATCGGAGAACTGACGACTCAGCACGGCAATATGATGCCTACTGCGACCTGCAAGTGCAACTTGAGCGACAGGTCAGATTTGCATGGCTCTCCTTGGTATCAGCCAAGCTTGAGAAACTGAGAACCGACGACTTGACACCGTGCTTGTTGGTATCTGCTGGTGCGACTAGAGAACAGGCGGGTCTCTCACTTAGCAACAATAGACAAGCTGCGTCTACTGGAGAATTGAACGCAAGGGAGCGAGTTCACTTTCACTTTCCAGACCCTGTGTGCACATCAGTTTACGTGTTGGTGGACTGGGATTGTAATATCTACAGAGGAGTGCGCAAGAGACCTTGATTACAAGTAGCAATCGACCACTGGCACTTTGATCGTCGTACTGATGGTGTATCCAAAATTATTTCTCATTATAAAATCTATAAGGTGGTTACCAATAACTTTGTTTACCCCCGAATTGTGATTTACACATAATTTCATTATATATCTTTTGTCTAGAACAGGAGGCCATCCACGTTAAGCAGCCCTTTCCAGCTACACTCATACTCATAAATGAAGGATAATTGCAAAACGTGGTGCCACCCAACGTGGCACTGCACAGAACTGGCGCTAATAGCATAGGCACATAGGGAACACATAGACACAGATCTGTAAGTCCGCGGTTTTGGCGATAAGTTGAGAAAACCGTCCCGAAACACGTGTGCTACAAAACGCCACTGTTTCCTGCGCATGTACTCCGACATCAATATGGGATATGATCGCCATGTGCACGTACACATGCCGCACAACGGGTTGGCAGACTCTGGATCAGGTAGTCGAGCAGCTGGTGGGGTATAGGCTCCCATTCTTGCATCAATGCCTGTCGGAGCTCCTGAAGTGTCGTAGGGGTTTGAAGACGTGCAGCGATACGTCGACCGAGAGCATCCCAGACATGCTCGATGGGATTTAGGTCTGGAGAACAGACAGGGCACTCCAGTCGCCTGATATCTTCTGTTTCAAGATACTCCTCCACGATGGCAGCTCAGTGGGGCCATGCATTATCATCCATCAGGCGGAAGGTGGGACCCAATTTCTTTCTTTCTTTCACTGGTGCCATGTCCCGCGCTGGCGCAGGGTCGGCATTGTTAATAATGCTACTATTTGCTAAACGTACGCTAGTTTGAGTGGTTTCATATCTTTTAACACAAAGCACCTATGTCTTCCATGGATGTCAGTCACCTTGGTGACGATGTGCTCGGTTTAGTTTGGCAGGTGCCCTCTCTCAGACACGTGGTGGTGTAGAACAAACATGATTCATCCCACTGCACTGCGTTTCTCTTTCTCCCTGAAACTTATGGTTGTTTGCTAATGACATGACACAAATTTTCTTCCATGCAAAAATTATAATATGGTGTGCTCAAATCTCCTCCAACCGTTAGTATACAAGTTAAAAATTCCTGTCGCTCATGCTGTTTTCGTAAGATCCTCATTTTTGTCTTCTGTATCTTTTGACGCTGCTACATGTACTGCCTCTCTGAGTGACTCACACTGTCTGTGCCATCAATTATGCCTCCTAGAAAAAGAAACAGATTGTCTCGCGCATGTACTGTGATGACAAGTATTCACAAGAAACATTCATCGAATGGCTCCCTACGCTATCCTAGCGTCAACCAAACACAAAAGCTGATACAGCGTCAGAAACCCATCCACTCTGTGGACACAATACGACCTCCATCGAAAACACTAACAAACACAAGGCATTAGCTTGACAATTGCAGCAACACAGACGAACAAAAATGACGCAGATTAAAAGCGCATAAGTGACAAAGTTCTGGGAAGACAAAGACACAAATCCTCCACAGTGGGAATAGAATGATAAATGTTCTGCTTCTATGAGACAGATGGGCAGAACACTGGGAAATAACTTTCTGCATAATTTTGTAACTTATTATCTGTTACCAGACTGCTACATATGAATTATTAACCCATCCTCCCCTCTTCTTTCTCAATGTAATGGTCCTAAGACGAGCAAGTACGAAGATTCGAGCCCCACTTCGATTCTTCTGAGGTGAATGATATCACAATGATCATTGCAACCCTGGAATGGCACAAATTATTTATAAAAGGTAACCACATACTATACTAATAATAGCAATCCAAATCTAAAAAAGTACTCCTAACCTAATTTGAATTTATGTCTTCTTCTTCTTCTGTTAATAACTGGCCCACGGTCCATCACCATATTCAGCTGCTGGATCGAAGGCCGCACCTCCACAATTTCGACTTCTTGTCGTCTCCTGTCCGGTTCTCTCCAGTTCCACTTGAAGTGTTGGTTGTCGTTTGCTCCATCAAAGTTATTCCAGTTATTTTGTGTATGTGGAGGTGGTTACTCTGCTTGTTGTTGCCCATAACCGTGTTCTTGTATCGATCCTAAAATTATTATTCCTTCCTTCGTTTTTCCTATTCTGCTATTCGTGAAAGCTTCCTTCCCAGTTCCTCCTCTTCTCTCGTGCATTCTGTGTAGGTGCACTCCATTTCACAGAGAATGCTTCTAAACGCTTCAGTAAATTTGTGAATAGCTTCAGGGAGAAAAAAAAACATTGTTATTCTTCAGTGATTGAACGTACAAAATATCTTAGCTGATCTTCTTTACAGCTTTTAGTATGTTGTACATGTGGTCGCACAATTGCTTTAACGGTAAATTTGCATTGCAATGTATAGAACTGGGAGCCTAGAAACGACGGAGATGATTCATCCCCACCGTAGCCCTCAGTAGTTCACAACCTGACAACAGGCTACAGCAGTCCACTCACCCCACCGCCGCCCCACACCGAACCCACGGGTATTGAGCGGTGTGGCCCCCAGTGGAGCCACCCCCCCCCCCCCCCCCTTGGAACGTCTCACTTCAGACGAGAGTAACGTGGTAGAGTAATTATGGTGTGTACGCGTACGTGGAGAAAGTGTTTGGGCAGCAATCGCCGATATTGTGTAACTGATGCAGGATAAAGGGAACCAGCCCGCATTCGCCGAGGCAGATGGAAAACCCCCTTAAAAACCATCCACAGACTGGCCGGCACACCGGACATCGATACTAATCCGCTGGGCGGGGACCGGCACGTCTTCCCGCCCGGAAAGCAGTGCGTTAGACCGCACGGCTAACCGGGCGGGCTATGGTAAGTTTACTTATCCTTGCATTTAAATCTCCAGCATTTATTTTCTATACTTTTTTAAGTATCCATTAATCGTCATACGTTGCATGCGCGTCCTCTCGATTTACCTCTTGTGAAGGACTCACATCAGTTATAGTCACCAGATTACTCAGTGTCTTTACATGTATCAGTCTTTCATTTATGAACGTATACGTTTGCAACCATGTTGAACATAACTGCATAACTCCAGGACTTTCCCGTCTAGTTATACCTAACTCCACTACATACCATTATATATTCATTCTTTAGAGCCTTGTGTTTTCTACTTTGTTGTTTTTTATTTTATAGCTATATCAATTCTTGAAGTGTTTCATTCCTTTGTTAATTATTCTTCTTTACTGCTCATCTTCGACATTCCATACAGCTATTTTCTAAATTTTCTCAGTCCTCTTAATTTCCATCTTTTTATGGTCTTTGATAGTCCTAAATGTATGACTCCGTTTTTTCCACTTGATTTTTATGAGTAATGTAGTTCGTCGGTTACAGGGTACCGACCTGTACCCAGGATAGGTAGGTGGAGCGGCTGCCAATTTTGAGTATTTTTAGGGTCTACCTTAGGTGGCTGGCTTCACAGTGGCTTTGGATCCATCTCTCCAGGTTTTGTAGGGTGTCCTTCCCTGTTTTTCTTCAAGGTTGTTTAGGAGATTCGGTTTCTCTGCGACTAAGAGCTGCCTCCTCCCTTCTGTCCTCCCCCTTCTTGAGCTTCCCCCTGTGCCCTCTCCCCCTCCCCCACCCCCCATCCTAAGTCATGGACTACTCTTCATCTGCCTTTTGCCCAACAGACCTGAATGGCTAGTGTGGCACTGCCAGCATAACTCTCTGGGTCATAGCAGAGTGCAAAAGCCTCCTCACCAAGGTAAAGCAGCAGTCCTCAAGGAGGTAAATTTGATAGTATTAAAATGCATTCTCTTGTCATCAGTCATTTATTATAGAATGGCTGGCTCTCCTGTTTTAAACATTCTGTATAGTTTTTACGAGTCTGTCTGTTTTAGGTTATTAAATACTATAGGTACTAATGGAGGTAACGCAACCTTGTACTGGTAGGACACTGAAATGGCAGCAGTATCTGGTAGCACCCATCGCCAGCCGTCAGGTACAGTATTATGGGAATTACAAAGAATGCTTTCGCCTGGCGTATACTTTGCCAGTGCAAGCTCGACCACTCAGAGTCCCTGGGCAGTGACAATGACATTAACTGCCACCTCTATGGGCTAGTCGGCATCACCCATCTTCGCTCATGATCCCCTATCATTAATTTGAGGTGTGCAACATTATCCCATGTGGAAAAGTGGTAAGAAATAACTAAATATCATGTAAGTTGGAGCAATGACTTGTAGCTCGTTGGTGTAACCGACAAACACAGTGGTACATCTCGGGAGTAACATTGTAACGTAACGTAAGGTCCTGTGAATAACTTTGCCTGTTGGTTGAAAAGTGGTTTAGGCCCATCTAAATTTTAGGGAACAATACCTTCACAGATTAAGTTTACAAAAGTCGCAACGGATAACGCAATGAATTATTATGGAGCATTCAGAGAAAACTAAGTCCCGTTAGCTACACTTGTGCCAAGAACTATGTATTTTAGTAGCATTATCATCAATGAAACAAATGACTATTTTCAAACATATTGAAATGGGATAAATTAATCGAGTACGGATATAGCTTCAAATGATAAAATCTTTATTTTGGCTAAGATTTCGCACGATAACAGTAGTCTTTTGTATTTAATAGATAGACAAAACATTCTTGATACATTTACATAAACGAACCTATGGCCTCACTTTCACTTTAATATAGCGGGTCTTGTGGGGTGGGGGAGATCTGGAGAGCACGTTGGCCCTGCTCAGTTTCGAAACACAAACAATCACGTGCACTAAATCCACATGCCGAAGAAAATGTTGATAGCATTTTTGTAAAAAGTGTTGTTCGTACCTCGTGGTTGGCATCGAGCAGGATTTTTGGTGTCTGCATACCTTTGCATGAAAAACTTCGAATCAAATCGATTCATTCTTTGCCAAATGTACGCTTGATACAATTTTTACTGATAATTTAAAAGTCCACCACACATAAAATAATATGGCAAGTCGAAATTTTCAAGGCCTGGGTTACGATTTGAATCTAGGGATCGCGTGGTTGCGACTAGCAGAAATCATCTTATTATGCCACTGATTAACTGTACCAAAATTGTAACCAGAACCTAAATGGTAATTCAAAACAGGTAGGAGAAGCAATTGTTGAGATTAAAAATTATTAACACATTCAAATACTTTTTTGTCCTTCATTCGACGCAGACGTTCTGAAGGAACGTGTGGTCACTTACCTGCCTTCCGAGCAACTCCGTGTAACCGTCGCGCGGAGCTCTATTCGAACCGCCGGAGGTGATGGGGAGGCCCATGACCAACCTCTGCTACGAAAATACGTTTTTGCTTTACTCGTCTTTGACCAAACCCTCCTGTTCCTGCTCTGTGCCTTCCAACGACACCGTATAACCCTTTAGTGGGCAAAATTATTGAGCAGTTTTTTTAAATGATTGGAGAGCAGATAGTAGTTAACAGACAGGTATATTTATCATACAGAATATCAAATTTGCTCCAACTGTGAAAGTGAGGTCACACAACAAGGTGGGAAGTATTCTTCCCACTGCCCTTCCTTGGAGTTAAATGACAAAAATAACTTTTTCAATGTATGTCATATTTATTTGATAAATTTACTTCTCTTGTTACAATGATTGTTCACAATTACTTGCCATGAAATTTTCTGAAACATGGGTCTATGCAAAGTGGTATTTGACAATATGTAAAAACACAGCGAGTGCTCTTTTTCTAGGCTTTGGTACTACAATGGCGGCACGTCCAGTAGGTTTCTCCTAAAATGGGTTGACGCTCCCCTACAGCCACATAATGAAAATCTTGACGTACATTACCCCTTTTTGCCAGAAAGACAGGTTTTTGTCCACGCCTTTTTTGGGTTGAGAAGCCAGCGATCAATTGTCTGGCTAGATGGATCCTGTATGTGAGCTGATCATGCTGTCCACTTTCTCCTTTACTTATTTTCCATAGGATAAAACTGTTCACTGCAGCAACGTTCATCAGGAAATAAAATATTCTGTGCCACCATTTTACAGAACGTCTGCCAATAGCATACCTTTCTCGTAATTGATCAAACTTATCGACACCACCCATTATTTTGTTGCATTCTGCCACAACTTCAGGACAAGAAATCTCTGTACTGGTACCATCCTTGTTTCTGTTTCTCATGGGTCATGAATTGCGGACAGCAAAGTGACTGGACCCTTATCCATCCATTTTACTGCAGAAGTGGCTCCTTTTGTTTCAAACTGGAATTCTCCTCGTTCCAGTTTTACGTTTTCCTTCATAAATTTTGGTAAATCAAAAGTATTTATCTTATACTATAGCTTTGAGAAAAAAATCACAAAATGTCACGCAAACAGCACTCAAAGGCTCCCCTACAGAGCAACACTCAGCTATACAATGCCTCTGCGCGAAGGTACAGGAAAAACGGCGCGAACTTGCGATTGGAGGTAGTGCCCTATACTGTTCAATAGGTGGCAGCACCGTACAGAAGTGGGAACTGTGAATCCCATGGACCTACGAGCGAGTTCATTGTAGTGGGAAGCATGTTTCCCACGGCTCACGAAAGGGTTAAGTTGGTAGAAGATTAGGAAACCCACCACTTCTCTGGTCCGTCTGCTACTTCATTTAATTCATTCACACTTGACCACACACTTTCAGGAAGAGTGAGAAATGGAAATCAGGACATAGGACATGGTCATAAGACTGAAAAGAAATGTTTCTACTTACATTGTCTTTACAGGCATGCAGTTGTCGGAGCAGAGATTAATCAGTTGCATGAAGATTGATTGAATTTTGGAATATTATATGTCATGTAGTATGGAGATTTGTTTTTGCACTCATTTCTTTAGCCATGTAACGACACCTATTGTGGTGTTACAACATGAGAAGGCAAAAAGGATTCTGCCACGATGTCTTTAGAAGTTTCTTAGCCTGGATGGGTGTTGTTGCATGCCAACGTCCAGTTCCCATATGTCTACTGTATACTCGAGCATAAGATATCAGCATATCATATGCAGGACGTAACCTTTGCAGGAAGCGAGGAGGTCCCGACGGAGCTGATGGACGTGATGGCGCAGCTGCTGTTGGACGTGTCACGGCTGGCCATGGAGCTTCACCAGAAGGGCGGGTCCGAGGCGGTGAGGGCATCCAGGGTGGACACGCCGGCGGCGGCCGCCGTTCTGCTAACCTTCTACTCGTCGGCGGAGGCGGCGAAGGCGGCGGAAAACTCGACGGCGGCGGCGAACGCAGCGGAAAGCTCGACGGCAGGCGCGCCGGCGGCCGAGCTGCCTACGACTGGGGGGAAGCGGTACGACGAGCCGGAAGTGCGCAGCCTCGTCTTGGACTACGAGACCAGCGCCGAGACCGCTTTCTCGGACCCCCTCTCGCTGAAGGTAAAGCGGCCGCCTCCCCCTGCCGTGCCGAATACGCACCGAGTCGCAGCCCACGGGCCAAAGAGCCGTTCAAGCAAGTTCGGTGCCAGGGGGGCGCATGGCAGCAAGTCCGAGGGGGCGAGGCGGTCCGCCGGCGGTGCCGGGGGGCGAGAGAAGGGCGACGAACTGGCGCCGAGCTTCCGCATCTACGGCAACTGGTCGCCGTCGTTGTCCCGACTGCTGCCAGCTCGCGAGCCGGACGACAGATTCGGGCTGGGCATCGTGCTGCGCGTGCTGGACGCCGTCCACAGGGCGGTCTCCGTGCTGAAGGGCCTCCTGAGCCGTCTGGGGATCGGCGGCGGCGCGGTCGGTCACCGCATGGCGCAGGACGTGGCCGAGGTGATGGCCGGGGTGCTGGCACGCGGGCAGCGCGGGGCTGCGCAGGTCGCCAGCCAGCCCGGCACGGCCGGCCACAAACCGCCCGGCTGACTGCAGAATTCCCTCACAGCGAGCCTCTACGGTTGTCACCTGGGAGCGTCGACCTCGCTCACTTTTTTTCCTTCTTTCTAAATAGAGACGGCAAGATCGTAAGAGCGAGGTCTGCAGGTACATCGACGACACTTGCTACAGTATCAGTATGCATAAGATGATTTCTTCTAGAATCTTCATTTGTAAATGATGCTCTAAGCCCCCCGACTTTTGCTGTTGCACATGGATTAAGAAGAAACACGAACTGACTGTATTCGACCCTGCAAGTGGAGTAGAAAAGAGTTTGGCACCTGCAATAATTTAATTTGATAGAAATTAATTAAATAAAGGAAAGTTTCATTAACGTAGTGAGAAATGAAAGGGTTGCTCTGCCGATTAACGGAATGAAAGTTCTGTCCAAAATAACAATTTAATTTATTATGACTGAACTCAAAATAATAAACAAAACACATCAAACATTTACAATACATCAAATTGGATACTCAAATAAATGCTGTGAAGGTAAAGTTGTCCACAAACTAGATTGTGACATTTATGATCAAGTGGTATGTGGAGCCAATTCCTTGCAACTCAAATCTTAAGAGAAACACCGAGCCAACCCAATATTAATTGCTGCTACAGTAGTGAGAATTCAGACAATGAACACCCAAGACAGAACAAAGTTAGAAAAGACGAACAGGCGCACTCTGCTGAGCTCTGATTATCACCTAGCAAAATTCCCTAATCTGCCGATGCTGCAGACATACATTACCAAGCTGTCTTCTTAACTGCAAGAACACGATCTGGCGTACCTGAGGTGATGGCTGGTTGCTTCGACATCCTGTTGTGGTGATGATAATGTATCGAGTATAGCCCGAAACAAATTATCCTGGTCTGGTTATTCCAGACTAAAGACTTCCTAGCAATACAAATGCGCCTCTAAGGGAGACGAAGAAGGAACGCCACACAATCACTGATGGTAGAGTGATTGATTTTAACAAGCGAAGTCACACAGTAACTCCAATACAGTCAACTTTAGCCAAAACTGCTCAATACAGACAACATAGGCCGCTTGTACGCAGAACGTTCAATTGCCAACTGTACTTGGAAAGTTATGTTGAAGTCGAAACTTCAGCAACTTAGTCAAACAGTTACAATTAAATAAACGTATATCAGACAGCAACGGAAGGCAGGCTGTCCAGAGCAGCGAGAGCTCAGTCTTCTAATCTACTCTGACTGAAAGGCGAGAGCCGACTCCCCTCAAGAACACCAATACAAGCCAAACAAAGAACATTCCCGCCCCTATGTCAGTGGCCGTAGTTAAACGTTCCAATCAGCAACTCAAAAACCGGCGGAAAATTCTACTCTATTGCCGACGCACTACTATTCCACCAATGGAGATACTTGGCGCCAATTTCTGCGCCGATTTTGCTACGTCACGGAGCTATACCCTGAGTAAGCCTATCACAGTTATGATTTTGCAGAAAACGCGGGAATTTGCCTGCCAAGACTGCCTGGGAACACAAGTCATTCCCACGCCTCGCTGGTATCCCGCCAGAAGTGTTTTCACTAAGTTTCTGCGAAGTAACGAAATCTCTAGCCCAGCTGCTCCGTCAGGCCCCTGTGGGCGTGTCGCCGCCGCTCTTATGGCAATGGCGGCGCCTGGAAAGCATCCACTCTACTCCCTCACATCTGTCGGCTTAACCCTTTCAAGATCAGCAGAACCCGCCTGTCACCGCACCACCCGGGTGATGACAGATCCTGCGTGGGAAGTCCGCGTGTGAAGCAATAGAAACTTTTCACCGCATGCAATTAGAGAGGAAAATCGAATTACTCAGAGTAAGATAGCAATATGAGAGGGGTCTCATGCCACCTCTCAATATCACGCAACACGCCAGGCTGCTGTTTGCTCAGTAAAGCCTTTGGCACGTGGACCGTGCTGTCGGACGTCAATGTTGAGCATGCTAAGTTCAACGTGCTACTGAACGCTCAGAAAAGATGCGACTTGTGCATACGGTACATAGGCCCCAACGTGGTATACGCGGTCACAACACACTCTAGGGGCAGTTGCGGGATGTTTGTAGCTCGTAAATCACACTGTTTACTTAACGGGTGCCAATTAAATTCCCACATTAGCTCTATTTAAACGCACATTTCCTCGATCGTCCACGAAAAGGAAAGTACTATGTTTAATCAATAAGTACACAGGCTTATAAAAGTTCCATTACAGACAGTGTGATGCGAATTTGCAATACTTCTCCACATAAGATAAACATTATTTCATCATTCCTACATTTTAGCAAAACCCCAAGATCATCCTTACTTGATCACTGTTCCTACCCAGTAGCAGAATCATTGCAACATGTGAATTACAAAGCGTAAAAGAAAAAGGAGCAAAATATCTTTATACAAGTAGTACAAGCTGTCATATAGATTAAGCCAATCGAACAAAGTCACCCCTCAAAAACAGGTGAAGTTATATTTACATCACATCAAATATTATAGTATATACTTATATTAAACTAATAATAAACTATCAGAACCTAATAAAAACGCTAATGTTAGGAAAAAATATGGAAGCGTCGGGCCGTGAACCACTGCCCAAACATTCTACTTCAGATGGATCACTGATGCTACTCACTTTTGTTTTGTTTTTTTTTTACTTATTTTGTTCGATATAGTTCGTTGCATTTGATCGGGGTGGACGTCACAAGACATCCACTCAAATTGATTGTTGGTTCCTAGACTCAGTTTTTTTATTACAGAGACTACGCAGCCCTCTGACCGAACACGCTGAGCTACCGTGACGGCTAACTTCGCTAAACCAACAACACACTATCTAAACTCAATCATAGCATGTTAGCACTTGCTGAAAACCTTAATCGTAGATATCTTACTAACTGAAATTTAATTATAACAAATTGTACCAAGAACAATGCATTTTGGGCGGATCTTCAGCGTTCGCTCTCTTCAAATAGCATACTGTCATAATACGCAAGTTACAATAATTCTTTTGCCAGGAATATGATGTTTCTCATTATTTTATTGGAACGAATCACACAGTTAACAACGGGTTTTCCAGTGATTCTCAATTTTCTGGTGCCCAGAACGGCCTATCTATGTAAAGGCTTGAAATGAATGCCAATATGGCGCCTCACAACTCCGTACTGAAGGGAGACGACGTGCGTATGACGTAGGCGGCGTTGTGCCATCTCATTGGTCAACGCTCAGACGCACGCTCAGAATATCTGACATGCTAGATATTGCTCTGAACGTTCGGAAAGACTCCCGAACGTGTTATTCCACGCTATGACGTCAGAAACTCGGCACGCTCAACGCTCAACGTTCGGTTGCACGGTCCATGTGCCGACAGCTTAACGCCGTCGGCACGTGGTGCGAGGTTGCTAATATCGATTTGGCGCTCTACGAGTTTTGTGATGTCACTTACTGCTGCTTCACGCTGAGAAACCACTTCGTCTCGTGAAATATAAAAGAAGTTCTGAGTGCCGCGTGAAGAAGTGAAGAACCAATAGGAAGCAAGACGGTCCTTACGTCACAAGCAGAAAGCGACGCGCCATACTGTGTTTCTCGCGCTTTGCAGAAGCCTGCATTCCGTGGGTGTTATGTTATACGTTACACCCTACAAGTATATGTTGTTTCTAAGCACCAGCACATTGCATGCCTCGAGAACGAATCACTACTGTAATGATTTGTTGTAATAAAATGACGGGAAACGTCGAACTGATGGTGAAAAATTTTTGTAATTATGTTTTCGTTATAGCTTGAGTGTTACGAGAGTAAACCGTTTAAGGGCAACGAACCACTGAAGATTAATGAAAACGCGTCACTCTTGTTAGGATTTCTTATAGTTAAATGCCAGTAATATTTCGGCGATTAAAGCCTACAGAAGACTGTAACGTTAAATACGGAATGTTTAGTAGCAGAGTTTCAGCATACGAGTAGCATACACGGATAAGGCCCTACGTCATCAGACCGGAAGTGTAACGGTAGACGGTTCGGATCTTGTTGCAAACAATTTTCTTTTTCACTCTTGTGTTTCCTAAAAGGCTGTGGGCCTTCCCAGTGAAAGTAATAGAAACAATTTCTGTAATATTTGATAGCCTGTCGGGAGAGAGTTTGTTCGATTTGGTGAACTTTTATAAGCTGATGTCCTTGCTGAGCCGACACGTGTCTTTCATTTTTCTCTTGTCACACGTTCACGGATATTGAATTTTTATTTATGTATGCCACAGGCAGAACAACATGAGTAACATATGGTCAAGATACGAAACGTGCGTTTTAATAGGGATGACGTAGGAATTTCACGCAAGTCCATTTTCAAGAACAAATTGTGTGGTCTGCGAGCCAAATAAAGTCTACAACCGCCGAGAGCGCAAAATCACATTAACCAGCTCGTCCCGTTTGCCGACGGCGCTGTGGCTCGTGACGTTGGATATACCGTCTGCATGCACCTCGAAGTTAGCTGCCTTGTCCCGCGTGCCGACGGCTTAACCGACCGATTTGAGTCAAAGTCTATTTTCCAGTGCAGCTTGGATTGACAGCCTGAACTGGAATACAATGACGTCAAAAAAGGACTACAGTGCCATAAAATTACCGAAGTGAACAGTTTTGACTGCAGCACAGAGTGGTGCGTGACGTCATTTCTAAGTTTATCAAAGAAGTGAAGCACAACGGAAGCGAAAAGTTCTGGTATTAGTTACCGTCAATCGTTGTTAACTGAGCACTGTACACAGTCTGAGCCATTATGCAATAAACAGTAATTCTCTGGTAAATGTTAATTGCGCCACGTGAACTCCGCAACACACACAGAATCTCTTTATCACACTCTGCACGTGGTTACTTGAGTACCCCCCTCTACCTATATTTATAAGATACTGATAATACAAACCATTTTACCTGTTTCGGAGAACGATTCGAGTTGGCTGCAATCGTCACTCAAACACTCTTAACACTGTGGGCCTTAAATCGACGAAAGGCAGACAACGTAGCCAGCAAACAGCATATTCATTCACCATTACTTTCTGTTCAACAGTAAAGACCGTATCTCAGCAAGTGTCAATGGAACGTCACGGAACGCAAGGGAACGTCGCCGTCAAAAGCTGGTGCATTCACACTGGACGGTACGTCAACACAAGGCCACGTCGAGTAGTCTAGCACTGAACGGTGGAAGTTAGGTTACGAATCGGTATATACAGCACTACAGATATAATGGTGGCGAATGTATCCTCACAAAGATTACTGCAGAAACTAGTAATGACAGTAGAATTTATTAATGACTAAACCAAACTTCATAAGGAATGTTTAGTCGAAGGCCATATCGTACATTTTCCACACTGCCTGAGAAGTGAAAGAATAGAGGGGCCACCCAAACATTTAAATAGGTGAATGTTTATTAGCTCGAGAAAATATACAAATGCAATCTCACTGAACCAAATTTAGAAGGCAATACATAGCGTCACTTTACTTCGTCCTATGTGTTTTGTTTTCTTTCTAAATACTTAATCGTCCTTCTTAAATAGAGCTATAGACCTAGTTTTTGCAATGTTAAAAAGTCTTGTTTTAAAGGAAATCAGTGCTTCTTAAATGATTTTCATTGGTGGCGGCAGGAATTTATGAAAGGGCCAAGGTCTAGGTTCCGCATCACTTGTGGTTGACAACATCTAGATTTACTTCGTGAACACATTAAAAAATTTCCTTTACAATGAAATGAAGCGAAAGACCAGTTAACAACAACAAATAATCACAGAGCGCAGGAAGGACTTAAAAATTTGGTTTGAAATCCAGCCCCCCCTTTTTTTTTTTTTTTTTAAAAAATTGCCACTAGATCAACATCAATAATCACATAGCGCCAGAAGGCTTAGAATTTACTTTAAAGCTCTCTTTAAAAAATTTACAACAAGATCCACTCCCGTCTTCAAGTCGACCAGCTGGTGAGACACAATGTTTGTTGGGTATTCGGACTACGACAATCTGGATCAACACACAATATGGCTAACTAGCCCAGCCTGAAAAACTGACAACCTGATGATAATATTAGACAGTAACCACGTAAAACACAAGAATAATTCACCACTTGAACCGTCTTCAAATTTATTCCCTTTTTTTTAACAAAACGACAAACACTTAAATAAGAATATAACACTTAACCCCAAGAAATAATTTGAAATAACTGCAATAAATTTTTTTGTTTCCAGAACCCTGAATATATATATATATATATGGTAATATTTAAACACAAGATTAATCCAAGGTAATTACTGCAAGTTGCCTCCACAAATCCAGTACTCGGACAGCGTTAAGATAGATTGCTCATTCGAATTTTTCACTAGGTACAAATACGGCACCTTACCAATATAGGGCATTCATCAACAGTCCACATTCTACATCTACATCTACATCCATACTCCGCAAGCCACCTGACGGTGTGTGGCGGAGGGTACCCTGAGTACCTCTATCGGTTCTCCCTTCTATTCCAGTCTCGTATTGTTCGTGGAAAGAAGGATCGTCGGTATGCCTCTGCGTGGGCTCTAATCTCTCTGATTTTATCCTCATGGTCTCTTCGCGAGATATACGTAGGAGGGAGCAATATACTGCTTGACTCTTCGGTGCCCGCATCTCGTGGTCGTGCGGTAGCGTTCTCGCTTCCCACGCCCGGGTTCCCGGGTTCGATTCCCGGCGGGGTCAGGGATTTTCTCTGCCTCGTGATGGCTGGGTGTTGTGTGCTGTCCTTAGGTTAGTTAGGTTTAAGTAGTTCTAAGTTCTAGGGGACTTATGACCACAGCAGTTGAGTCCCATAGTGCTCAGAGCCATTTGAACCATTTGACTCTTCGGTGAAGGTATGTTCTCGAAACTTTAACAAAAGCCCGTACCGAGCTACTGAGCGTCTCTCCTGCAGAGTCTTCCACTGGAGTTTACCTATCATCTCCGTAACGCTTTCGCTATTACTAAATGATCATGTAACGAAGCGCGCTGCTCTCCGTTGGATCCTCTCTATCTCTTCCATCAACCCTATCTGGTACGGATTCCACACTTCTGAGCAGTATTCAAGCAGTGGGCGAACAAGCGTACTGTAACCTACTTCCTTTGTTTTCGGATTACATTTCCTTAGGATTCTTCCAATGAATCTCAGTCTGGCATCTGCTTTACTGACGATCAACGTTATATGATCATTCCATTTTAAATCACTCCTAATGCGTACTCCCAGATAATTTATGGAATTAACTGCTTCCAGTTGCTGATCTGCTATTTTGTAGCTAAATGATAAGGGATCTATCTTTCTATGTATTCGCAGCACATTACACTTGTCTACATTGAGATTTAATTGCCATTCCCTGCACCATGCGTCAATTCGCTGCAGATCCTCCTGCATTTCAGAACAATTTTCCAATGTTACAACCTCTCGATACACCGCAGCATCATCTGCAAAAAGCCTCAGTGAACTTCCGATGTCATCCACCAGGTCATTTATGTATATTGTGAATAGCAACGGTCCTATGACACTCCCCTGCGGCACACCTGAAGTCACTCTTACTTCGGAAGACTTCTCTACATTGAGAATGACATGCTACTTTCTGTTATATAGGAACTCTTCAATACAATCACACAATTGGTCTGATAGTCCATATGCTCTTACTTTGTTCATTAAACGACTGTGGGGAACTGTATCGAACGCCTTGCGGAAGTCAAGAAACACGGCATCAACCTGTGAACCCGTGACTATGGCCCTCTGAGTCTCGTGGACGAATAGCGCGAGCTGGGTTTCACACGACCGTCTTTTTCGAAACCCATGCTGATTCCTACAGAGTAAAGATCTAGTCTCCAGAAAAGTCATTATACTCGAACATAATACCTGTTCCGAAATTCTACAACTAACCGACGTTAGAGATACAGGTCTATAGTTCTGCACATCTGTTCGACGTCCCTTCTTGAAAACGGGGATGACCTGTGTCCTTTTCCAATCCTTTGGAACACTACGCTCTTCTAGAGACCTACGGTACACCGCTGCAAGAAGGGGGGCAAGTTCCTTCGTGTACTCTGTGTAAAATCGAACTGGTATCCAGCGGCCTTTCCTCTTTTGAGCGATTTTAAATGTTTCTCTATCCCTCTGTCGTCTATTTCGATATCTACCATTTTGTCGTGTGTGCGACAATCTAGAGAAGGAACTACAGTGCAGTCTTCCTCTGTGAAACAGCTTTGGAAAAAGTCACTTAGTATTTCGGTCTTTAGTCTGTCATCCTCTGTTTCAGTACCATTTTGGTCGCAGAGTGAACATTTTGTTTTGATCCACCTACCGCTTTGACATAAGACCAAAATTTCTTAGGATTTTCTGCCAAGTCAGTACATAGAACTTTACTTTCGAATTCATTGAACGCCTTTCGCATAGCCCTCCTCACACTACATTTCGCTTCGCGTAATTTTTGTTTGTCTGCAAGGCTTTGGCTATGTTTATGTTTGCTGTGAAGTTCCCTTTGCTTCCGCAGCAGTTTTGTAACTCGGTTGTTGTACCACGGTGGCTCTTTTCCATCTCTTACGATCTTGCTTGGCAGATACTCATCTAACGCATATTGTTCGATGGTTTTGAACTTTGTCCACTGATCCTCAACACTATCTGTACTTGAGACAAAACTTTTGTGCTGAGCCGTCAGGTACTCTGTAATCTGCTTTTTGTCACTTTTGCTAAACAGAAAAATCTTCCTACCTTTTTACGTGACAATAGTGTCCCTGTGCGGTTGGGGCTAGCGAAACATCCTACTGGATGGCCAATGTAGTTCTAAAACATAATTTTAAAAAAAGGGTTTAACCACACGGCGCAATAATTGCCCTGTCTATCCCAGCCGGACTCTTATAGTTGGACTCATTAACAGACCCACCAAAAACCAGTATCACAAGCAACTTAAACAATACTAAAACCAGTCACTGTGCAGCAACAGGGACGAATTGCAAGTAATCAGGGGCACACAGAACCCAGAAGCGGCCGAGATACCCAATACACATCGTTCGCTGACATTACCGACCGACAAACCAACGGTCGTTCCTGATGAAATCAAAGGCAAGGGAAAAGGCTGCAAGCGAGTCGGCAACTGACATCTTGTTACCAAGAGGCCACTTCGACGGACGGCAACACAATGGACGGCGGCGGCAATACACTTTCTATGGAAAACCGTTAACTATCAGCCTCTCCCGGAATGGAGCCTTTGATCACATCCCGCACAATCGGCCGACCGTCATCCCGACCGCTTCAGATACGAGCCGTAACTTCCTCCCAGCACTGTCCAAACGAAACTCGCACGCAGCGAAAAATCGGCCCACCGCCCGCGGCGCGGCGGCAGCACCATCTGACGATCAAAGGAGGAACCGAGCCGAGGAAGTCGCCTGGAAGAGAAATCGACACGAGCCGACACTGCTCAACGTCTTCTAATGTTCTTATTCGTGCGAAGTATTGGCTTCTTCATTGTGCAGGTATTGTAAAGCATATTTCAGTTTTCACAGTCTGATGTTGAGGAAGGAGCGTAGTGATTTATTCATTTTTATTTATTTATTTGTTTATTGTTCGCAACGACAGCCTGTTATCTGGAAAACTAACAAAGGCCATATAACCAACAATCTTGTGCTTAACAATAAAATAATAAAGATATATTAATATTTACGGAATATTCCGTCGCTACTTGCAGGAAGTACACATATTAAAAACTTAATTAAATACACTGTATTGGTTCTTCACAATAATAATTTTCTACTTGTCCCTTATAAAGCGACTTTCCGGTTTCTATGCCATCGTCAGATAACTTAATACTGACCAGGTAGTCCATATATTATCAGCGAGAGTTCATAGATGTACAAATATGGTTTTCCAAATATATGTGCCATTTTATGACTATTTATCGGTACAATAACACAAGCATAATTAAATTCCCGAGGGAGCTCTGGAAACATAAGATTTATATGCTTTGTGTTTCTTTGTGAATTTAACTGTGCTTCGTTTCTGTATCGATATATATTCGTAACAGTCACATGTCTTCGGAAAGCAATTTTTATACAGTTGTCAACTCCCACTGATGCTGTATAGACTATCGGTTTCACAGCGGTATTATACCTCCGTGATTTGTTTAGTATTAAGTTGCCTGAGGATGGCCTACAAACCCGAAAGCCGGTTCATAGAGAACTATTAAAAAAGATGACAATGTAACATCAATACTGTCTATTTAAATACCTAAAGTGTACGTAGTAAGTATTTATTACTGATAAAACTGGTTTTCCGATGTCAGTAGAAGATGCTCTTTACGTTCCATCCCGTTCAGTTCCGTTGAAGGCCTATTTGAGTGCTGCCATTTAAAATGCCTAATAAGATGTTATGAAGTTCTGCGCAGTGACGTCCAAAGTGACTTTGCGTTAATACTCATTTACAATGTTTTTTGTTCGAGAATTAATTTGAGCACTATTACTGTTTTACGTCCGACTTGGTTCAATGCGAAAAAAAAAGAAGTGGGGGGGGGGGGGGGGGAGGGTGTAGAAGATCTACTTTCCGGGAGATCTCAATGTGAGGCGGCAGTACAGGCGCTAACTCTAACGAGTGACGTATTCGATGTCAATGCTGACATTCAGAATAAGAAACAATTTTAAACACAGCTGGCAGCACCTGTCGTAAATATATATTGAAAACAAGAAAAAATTATTAATGATTCGGGATTTGACATAGAGGTTTCCATCGAAGCTGAAGGAGATGATAGATGCCACACAACACTCGATTTCACTTCTCTGCCCAGAACACATTCCTACTCTTTGCATGTGCGGTTAATATTTAGGTTACCCCACAGATGGACGAAGACTAAACATATGGTACCAGGGCATGAATACAGAACAAGTTCGACCTAGAAAGTGTCCCAAACACTGTACAGCATGACAGTTAGAAGACTCTAGGTGATTGTATACATGAGTTAATGCCGTAAAATGTAAAATATCGTTATGGCCTTACCTACTACAAAGACAAAAAATGAATGAAGAAAAAAACACATAAAAATAGTGGACAAGCAAAATTCACTAATTTGGTGCGTGTCACAGCTTTAAATACGCAGTTTTTTTGAGTCACTTCCATTTTGGCATACTGAGAGGTCATTTCGCAACGGTATCGCACCACAATTTAATAAAACTGAGACTCTACAATACGTTCAAGTGCGGTACAACGCCTAAAACTTCTTTTCTTGACACAAAATAAAGCAACATCTGAGATGTGACACTTCTGTCAAACATGTTAAATGCCCTTGCACTTGTCTCCTCAAAGCCTTAAGGCTAGTTCATTCCAAAGATTTATTGCAAATTGCTTTCATTACTAAAGACACGTGAACTAAATTCACGCTACTTTCAACTTGATCTGCTTGCACTAGAGATGAAATGGCATCCAAACTCGGCAGAGCAATTACTGTCATAATGCGTACTCACTGTCACATGACTTGGGAGGCAATGTCGACAGCAAATACTATTCTGTGTTTATTCCGAGCATCAATGTTGGAGCGTCTGCTTTCATTGAAAGAAAATCGTAACGGCTAGTCATTTACACCTGCAAGAAGATCGTTGTGGACATGCATCCTATTAAGTGGAGAGTTAGTTGGAAACTTATTGGCTAGACTGTGCATGTTTCCACTTTCACTGAGTTTTTGGAAAGAATTTTTGACGTCCGTCTGCAAAATACGAAAAATAAATGTAGATAGCATGCTTCTGCCCCAGTTAACAAAGATTCCTGCGGACAGTACATCACATTACCTGAATTGTCACTATTAAAATCAGCTTCATGGATTCCTGTAGATCCTGCTGGGCAATCGGACAGTCACGAAAGCTTTTTCTACACTCGTCTCATAAAATTTTGGGATGGGTGCTAAAGAACCTGCTGCCGTGCGCCCAAACCAACGCATTGTCATCATCAACATAACCAACGTCAAGTAAGATTACCGTTGGTTCCTTTTTACACTAGTCATTCATATATATCCAGAATTCCCTTCTTCAAGTAATTTCCCGTCGGTAGTGAGTTTCAAGTTGTTTTATAGTTCTGTTTTGGTGTTGATCTTTGTTACACCTGCCGTGTTTGATTCCTGAATTTCAATATCAGCACAAACATCTAGTTTTCTTAATATATGCTGAAACGCTTCACCCTCTATTTTATTTGTAGGCTTGCTGTTATTTCGTTAACTGGCCTTCTACAGGTCTTTATCTGATTTGCTTATGACCGTGTAAATTACGTAAATTAATGATTTGCTGAACTTAATGTTTTGTGTGTATGTGAAGTTAATGGCCGGTATTTTTGGTGACGTTCCATGTAAGTGGAAAATGAGATTAGGTCAGTGTCAGCCATAACATGTTTCGTGTCTCGTCACTATCTTCCGAATTCCGCATTATTCTGACAATTCGTCGCATATAGTACAGAATGTTTATCCTCTGTATTTCTGTTCCTTTTCTTCTTGATTATCTACGGCTGGAGCCGTTTCTCCGCTCCCAGTCTCCGCCTTCTTCTGAACTGACCTCCCTCACGTATCATACACCTTGCTTCCACTGCCTCCTCCACATAATTTTGCCAATTACGTCGTGGGTAACCCCTTTTCTTCCTCTGTGACGGTATCCATCGTAGTATCCTATTTAGTACCCTTTTTTTGATGCATCCAATTCACATGGCCAAACCGTGTCAGCTATTTTTGTTGGATATCGGCACCTTCCTGCCGCAGACCTTTATCCCTCTCGAATTCTTCCGTCCAACTATTCCCCGTCCTTATTCTCGCTGTGTTATTTTCATATAATTTCATAAAAGTCTTGAGGAATCTTTAATCCAGTTCTGTCTCTTTCCACTTTTACCACAGTTTGTTGGTGGTACATTATCATACCATTTCTCTAGGTCAAGCAAAGCAACATGCGTCTCCAATCTACTCTTGTGCGTTTTCCACCTATTGGTTTCATTGTGAAAATGTCCATTAGCGACCTTCCTGCTCGGAGCCCTACTTGCTCTTCTTGGTGCTTGGGACAGGGTTCTTTCTATGCCAGACCTCCAGACCTTTCAGTACCTTCGAGTAGAGTCTTACAAAGAAAGGCATCACTGCCCAGCCTCTTTAATAATTTGGGTATTACGTGATCCTTTCTTTTGCACCGGCGTTGTGTAACATGTTTTCCATTCTGGTGGAACAACTTTGTAACTTTCTTTTGAGAATCTTGTGTTTGTTAGTGTAACTTTCTTTTCGAAAGTCTTGTGTTTGTTATGAATATACAGTGCGTAATGTTTGCCTTACTGAAAGTTACTGTATAACCTGTTGTTGAGCAAATGGTGTGTTTGATCAGGTTTACTGTAATCCAAAGAAAAATTAAACAACTTAATCTGCAAAACCAGTACATAATGCCTACAATCTAATCAATCTCTCTAAAATTTACTCAATCTCGTGAGAACCGAGTTCAATGGCCCTGTGCAATTCACTGATAAAATTTCCTACGCAAATAAACAATGAAACACATTTTCCTTAGCTCTTCAGTGGCAACGAATGTAATCTTGGAATTTTGTTCTCTGCGCAGTAGGCATACAAAATATTCAGTCTTTCCTCAGCGAAGTGCAATGTTGGTGGTAATATAGTAGAGTAGTTGATAAATGAATAACCTTGCAAATGTTCAGTGATAATGTTAGGTATTGGCTCAGCACTGTGCATTGCTGCCCGCAATTAAGCTGTTACAAACATTAATACTCTTCTGATTATTGCACATTCAATTTTCGCTGATTCTGATTGAAAAACGATTTCTTTCAAAGAATACCCATTGGATTAAAAAAAAGTCGCGATATGGAAGAGGATGAGGTACTGATAAGAGGATATGCTAAGACCGAATGCTTCAATTTGAAACTTGTGTTCAAAATAAAGTCTCTCCTTCACTAAATCTGATATGGAACATTTTACGTTAACTTCAAAATCAGTGAACTTCTCAACTGTTCTACAATTCTCACTTACTGACGTAGTTAACAATACTTGGATTGTTACATGACGAAAGGCTGACATCGTTTGACAAAACAGGTTCCAGAATCTAACTTGTCTGTATCAGGATTACAAAACACACAAAATATTACAAATCGGGTATGCCTAATCAACCTATACATTAAATCTGATGGAAAATACTTGTTTCCTACATTCAAGGGTCAGTACTGTAAAATTAGCAAAAGCCATACTTAAAACTAAATATACAAAATTTCATTACCTTACAGAACTGTATTATGCTGCGTCCATAGGCCAACAGCTGAATTCTCACAGCTAGTCGCCAGCTTAAAGTCTTACGTTCTACCTTAAACACAGTGCGACGGCAACTGCTATTACGCTACGCGCGCTCCCAATCGATTCTGCCCCTCAGGCAACATCGTTGGTTCAGTGGTGTCAAAGATACAATCTCTTCTGCATGAGATAACCATTTCATGTCATTTTGCTTGAAATATATTACAAAATCGGGCTCCACGTACAAGTGGACCCCTCACAACTTTCCCATCTAATACTCTTTCAAACAGCCTCCTTAGCATCTCCAACAATTTCGGTGGACCAAACTTCACTAGCTATGGATGTATCGATCCATATCCTGGTCCATTATTCATCTTACGACACTGTATTTAATTTGCAAATAATTTCAGAAAACAGCTACCTTATAACATTACTACATGAATGGTAAAATTGCTTAAATATGCCTGAGAGACAGGGAGAGAGACAGAGGGGGAGAGAAAGAGAGAGAGAGAGAGAGAGAGATTGGAGGTGATGGTGTGGTTGGAGGGAGAGGGGGGGGGGGGGTAGTGGCAGTGATAATTGAACTTTAATTTAGCCACTCTTCTTTCCCGGTAATTTTAAATCTTCACGACGGATTGGAGGGATTTCTGAGACCCACACACATAAACCTGTGAGATTTCTGATGGTTGCTACCGTCTCTTCTGCATGTGCCAATTCTCATTATCTTTTTACGATTTCTAAAACGCGGAAAGTGATTAAATTAGTAGTGAACTGCCAAATGATATCCAAGTAGCGGCGTTTACTGAACTGTTATTTCTTCCTTTGTACTATTGCCGTTGTTCGAAACTAGAGAACAGACGAATCCATATCGTGGTTACCTGAGATGAAGACTGTAGACTCTACATCACCTATCTCTGTTATTCTCAGCTACAGATCCTGACAGCTATCTTCCATAGTATACACAGTTACCCATACCTTCGTACTTTGTGGACTGCAATGTGCATCACATTTGTGGCACTATGTAACCAGATAATTGCTATGGATATTTGTAATTAACGGAATATTATCGGGTATGCTACCTTTTTCTGCATTTGATAAATTATGAGCCCTATTATGTGATGTATCTCTTTGTTGCACCTACACATCAAGTCAGTTGTCATTTCTCTATCAAATATTACCCTCATTTTCAACGAAATGAATTCTCCAAGAAATGTATTTTTCTGTTCATTACACTTAATTATGAAAAGATGGCAAGTCGACTTGAACGTGTATTTCTTTTAAGGTAACTCTTCAAGAACATACGAGCTGGAAGAATTACTTTGTGTAATCAGTTTATAAAAAAATTGGTTACTCTGATTAAGTTTCGACGTATGTTTATCAATAATTATACTCACACAAAATTAAATATTTTTGTCTTAGTGTGTTTCACGATACTTTTTATATTACTTTCAATCCTTTGGTCGTTAATTAATGAATATCATATGCGACCCGCAAGGAAAAAGTACTCATCGACTGTATAAGCAACACTATGAGCAGAAAGGACTAAATAAAGGTTTGTGACCAGATTTAATCTTCGTGGGCTACCTTTGCGACTGGGGAATTCGACACATGTATCACATTGTCCAGTTACTGACCTAAATTGGAAGGAATGGTTTAAACTGCAGACAGGATATGGTCGGTATGAAATAACCGTGGCTACAGTTTACTGAAGGAATTGTTCATTTCACAAAAATATATAAGCCGTGACTGCCACGACAGATTGATACAGGGTGTCTAGCGAAAGAGTCCCTGAACTGAAAATGGAATTGAGACCGATAGACGAGCGCAATATACAGTATGTTAATTTTGAAAGTTGTAATACTTTTATACAGAAGATTCGAATATTTCCAAAAGCTGCTAATAGATGTCACTGTAATTACGTACTGCGCCGCAGCAGAGCGCATCAGTTCCACCGTTGAAATGTGAAAGGACGTTAGGGCATCGAAGAAAGATACTGAAATCTTATATTCCATCGAATAACACGTTTTCTGATACTGGAATACAGCACGTTAGAACACATTGGTAAGGCAACAAGGCGAAGTTTTCAAACACAATTTAATGCTCCTAGAGGTCCCCTCACGAAAACTATACCCCAAGCTCTTCGCCAAATTCCAACGGACAGGCAGCGTGGCTGATGATCTAGCGGGGTATGTTGGCCCCAGGCGAACTGCAGTTACCCCTGAAAACGTCTCCACTGTTTCCGAAATTGTTCATTAAAATGAAAGGAAAGAGGTCCGAAGAATTGCAACGGAGACTGGTTTGAAGCGTTCCAGCACACAGTAAGTACTGAGACAGGCCTACACAAATTTACATTCAAAACCAAAAGCCTCCAGATCGTACATGTATGAGATGTGCGTTAGACGACTGATATTGATAACAAAATTCTCACAGTAACTGGTAATGAATAATTTGATGTAGGCTACGTCTGGTTCACTGATAAAGCACACTTCAATCTAAATGGAGTCATGAATAAACGAAACTGCGATTCTGGGGTTCCGAAAATTTCCGTTTGTGTAAATCTAAACCTCTGTATTCTAACAAAGCTACTGTTTAGGCTGAGGTACGCAGCAGAGGCTTTATTGGAACAATTTGTCGTCCCACACCTGGCGTTTGAGGATCGACCAGGCACCGAGTGGTTCATGGAAGCTGGGACCAGATCTCATCACAGCGAAAAGATATTTCGCTTTCTTGATGAATACATTCGTAACAGAGTCATTGCTTCGGTTTATTGCAAATTTATCGGCACAGGGATGGATTGCCTCCGTATTCGCCCTATCTGTTTTCTTGTGGCCGGTCGGTGTGGCCGAGCGGTTCTAGGCGCTTCAGTCTGGAACCGCGAGACCGCTACGGTCGCAGATTCGAATCCTGCCTCGGGCATGGATGTGTGTGATGTCCTTAGGTGAGTTAGGTTTAAGTAGTTCTAAGTTCAAGTGGACAGACGACGTTAGATGTTAAGTCCCATAGTGCTCACAAGGGAACCTTCCCATCGCACCCCCTTCAGATTTAGTTATAAGCTGGCACAGTGGATGGGCCTTGAAAAACTGAACACAGATCAATCGAGAAAACAGGAAGAAGTTGTGTGGAACTATGAAAAAAATAAGCAAAATATACAAACTGAGTAGTCCATGTGCAAGATATGAAACATCAAGGAGATTACGAGCCCAGGACCGCCGTGGTCCCGTGGTTAGTGTGAGCAGCTGCGGAGTGAGAGGTTATTGGTTCAAGTCTTCCCTCGGGTGAAATAATTTTATTCATTTTCGCAAAGTTGTGATCTGTCCGTTCGTTCATTGACGTCTCTGTTCACTGTAATAAGTTTAGTGTCTATGTTTTGCGACCGCACCGCAAAACCGTGCGATGAGTAGACGAAAGGACGTGGCTCTCCAATGGGAACCGAAAACATTTGATCGCAAGGTCATAGGTCAGCCGATTCCTCGACAGGAAAACACGTCTGATATATTCTATACGAGACTGGTGACGGCATGTACGTCACATGACAGGAAAATGTTGTCGACCCACCTAACTTGTACACTTGGCGAATGGGCAAAAAGATTCTTCTACCTTGCCCGATTTAGGTTTTCTTGTGGATGTGATAATCACTCCCAAAAAAGTGATGAAAACATAAGAGTTTGTCACATAAACTGCAACAAATGAATGCAACAGTTTGGCAGTCGCACAGTTTTCTTTGTGCTCTGTCAAAACATATGTTTTTAACGTTTTCAATTTTTTCCGCGTGTAGACCGTCAAATCCTGCGTATGTCCAAGCAAATCTGAACATGTCCTGGAATTTTTTAGAGCGAAGTTGATTTTTTGTAAGTGCTCGAACTTTGATAATTGTCTGAAAATAAAAAATTAAAATCTTCGCTGCCGGGAAGACTTGAACCAAGGACCTCTCGTTCTGCAGCTGCTCACGCTAACCACGGGACCACGGCGTTCTTGAACCGAGATTCACATTTATATTGCATATGTTGCACATGGACTACACAGTTTGTATATTTTGCTTATTTTTTTCATAGTTCCACACAATTTCCTCCTGTTTTCTCGATTAATCTGTGTACAGTTTTTCAAGGCCTATCCACTGTGCCACCTTACAACTAAATCTGAGGGGGGTGCGATGGGGAGGTTCCCTTGTCAGAGCCATTTGAACCATTAGAACTTCTTGTGACTATTTCTTGTGGAGCACATTGGGAGACACTGTCTACTGGAATCATCTCATCACGTTGGACGAAGTAGAATCGACGATCTATGTGGCACCTGAATCAGTTTTCGTAGAGACACTCCAGCACGTGGCGACAAATTTCATTGCTCGATTGCGGCACCTTCTTACCGCGAGCGGTATACCTTTCGAAAAGTTTATGACGTGACTGGCAAGTCTGCTGCAGAGGTAGAGTTCATTCATGCACGCTGATACTGTACGAGCTGCGCAGCGTACATCGTTATTTGTCTGCAGCTTTTCGAACTATTTCGAAATTTCTGCGTAACTTCTGTACAGAATTCATATAGTTTTCACAATAAATATACCTTTTGCTTCAATCATCTAGCCATCTTAGTCTGTGAGATATTTAATTTTAATATCAGGGACTCCTTTGCTGGAGATTATATATGTTTTCTTGGTTATCCACAGTTTGTGGTGTTCCAGGAAATAATCACAAGTCTTTTGAATTCATCGTGAAAAATATCACGACTCCATGAACTAATGCAAATTTAGAACACTACTTCAGTGCCAGAATCTGAAAGCTCCACTGAAGAAAAGTCTGTGAAAACATGTAAAAGTTTTACATTCCTAGACTTTTTGCAATACGGTTTAGAAATGCCTGATATATCGCACTTCCACGCGGTTTCTCTTCATCACAGATACTTGCTCGTTGAACACATACAACATACTGACTCAGACCAACACAAATCTTTCGGGAAACTCCTCACAGTCGTATGTGAGAACAAACACTTCACGGTGACCATAAATATACTCATCTTTCAAGCATATATTCTGAGCACCCCGTTTTATCGCACTGGGATCTGAACATCATACTCCAAACGTGAACGTAAGCTGAATACCTCTCATATGCTGAGATTAAAAACTATTTTATGCATACTTAGGAGGGACCATGAGACAAATGAGACAGTTCTGAATACTGCGAAGCTACCAAGTATCACCGCCACTCTCAAGGAACGTCGCCTTTAGTGGCTGGGACACCTACGTCGTGTTTCTCGATGCAGACTGCTTAGTGAGACAGTACTCGAGGTGGTACCCCTGGTCTAGGAGTAGTGTCTTTGATTCATAATCAAAGCGTCTTCGGTCCTGGGTTCGATCCCCGCCACCTCCTAAATTTTGATAAATAATCAGCATTGGCGGCCGAAGACTTCCGGCATAAGAAGTCAACCTCATTCTGCCAACGGCCTTGTCAAAGAGGGCGGAGGAGCGGATAAGGGTACAGGGCACTCTCTTGTTCTAGGGGTGGGAAATTGCCCCTAAAGGCGGAAGAATCAGTAATGATCAACGACATGAGGATGCAGAAGGCAATGGAAACTACTGCATTAAAGACACGTTACGTCTATCCACAGGACATGTGGCCTGTAATTGAAGAAGTGCCATGATGATCTCTCCATTGGCAAAAGATTCCGGAATAGTCCCCCATTCAGATCTCCGGGAGGGGACTGCCAAGGGCGAGGTTACCATGAGAAAAAGATTGAATAATCAACGAAAGGATAACGTTCTACGAGTCAGAAGCTTGAACGTGGTAGGGAAACTAGAAAATCTGAAAAGGGAAATGCAAAGGCTCAATCTAGATATAGTAGGGGTCAGTGAAGTGAAGTGGAAGGATGACAAGGATTTCTGGTCAGATGAGTATCGGGTAATATCAACAGAAGCAGAAAATGGTATAACAGGTGTAGGATTCGTTATGAATAGGAAGGTAGGGCAGAGGGTGTGTTACTGTGAACAGTTCAGAGACCGGGTTGTTCTAATCAGAATCGACAGCAGATCAACACCGACAACGATAGTTCAGGTATACATGCCGACGTCGCAAGCTGAAGTTAAACAGATAGAGAAAGTGTTTGAGGATATTGAAAGGGTAATGCAGTATGTAAAGGGGGACGAAAATCTAATAGTCATGGGCGACTGGAATGCAGTTGTAGGGGAAGGAGTAGAAGAAAAGGTTACAGGAGAATATGGGCTTGGGACGAGGAATTAAAGAGGAGAAAGACTAATTGGGTTCTGTAACAAGTTTCAGCTAGTAATAGCGAATACCCTGTTCAAGAATCACAAGAGGAGGAGGTATACTTGGAAAAGGCCGGGAGATACGGGAAGATTTCAATTAGATTACATCATGGTCAGACAGAGATTCCGAAATCAGATACTGGATTGTAAGGCGTACCCAGGAGCAGATATAGACTCAGATCACAATATAGTAGTGATGAAGAGTAGGCTGAAATTCAAGACATTAGTCAGGAAGAATCAATACGCAAAGAAGTGGGATACGGAAGTACTAAGGAATGACGAGATACGTTTGAAGTTCTCTAACGCTATAGATACAGCAATAAGGAATAGCGCAGTGGGCAGTACGGTTGAAGAGGAATGGACATCTCTAAAAAGGGCCATCACAGAAGTTGGGAAGGAAAACATAGGTACAAAGAAGGTAGCTGCGAAGAAACCATGGGTAACAGAAGAAATACTTCAGCTGATTGATGAAAGGAGGAAGTACAAACACGTTCCGGGAAAATCAGGACTACAGAAATACAAGTCGCTGAGGAATGAAATAAATAGGAAGTGCAGGGAAGCTAAGACGAAATGGTTGCAGCAAAAATGTGAAGACATCGAAAAAGATATGATTGTCGGAAGGACAGACTCAGCATACAAGAAAGTCAAAACAACCTTTGGTGACATTAAAAGCAACGGTGGTAACATTAAGAGTGCAACGGGAATTCCACTGTTAAATGCAGAGGAGAGAGCAGATATGTGGAAAGAATACATTGAAAGCCTCTATGAGGGTGAAGATTTGTCTGATGTGATAGAAGAAGGAACAGGAGTCGATTTAGAAGAGATAAGGGATCCAGTATTAGAATCGGAATTTAAAAGAGCTTTGGAGGACTTACGGCCAAATAAGGCAGAAGGGATAGATAACATTCCATCAGAATTTCTAAAATCATTGGGGGAAGTGGCAACAAAACGACTATTCACGTTAGTGTGTAGAATATATGAGTCTGGCGATATACCATCCGACTTTCGGAAAAGCATCATCCACACAATTCCGAAGACGGCAAGAGCTGACAAGTGCGAGAATTATCGCACAATCAGCTTAACAGTTCATGCATCGAAGCTGCTTACAAAAATAATATACAGAAGAATGGAAAAGAAAATTGAGAATGCGCTAGGTGACGATCAGTTTGGCTTTAGGAAAAGTAAAGGGGCGAGAGAGGCAATTCTGACGTTACGGCTAATAATGGAAGCAAGGCTAAAGAAAAATCAAGACACTTTCATAGGATTTGTCGACCTGGAAAATGCGTTCGACAATATAAAATGGCGCAAGCTGTTCGAGATTCTGAAAAAAGTATGGGTAAGCTATAGGGAAAGACGGGTCATATACAATATGTACAACAACCAAGAGGGAATAATAAGAGTGGACGATCAAGAACGAAGTGCTCGTATTAAGAAGGATGTGAGACAAGGCTGTAGCCTTTCGCCCCTACTCTTCAATCTGTACATCGAGGAAGCAATGATGGAAATAAAAGAAAGGTCCAGGAGTGGAATTAAAATACAAGGTGAAAGGATATAAATGATACTATTCGCTGATGACATTGCTATCCTGAGTGAAAGTGAAGAAGAACTAAATGATCTGCTGAACGGAATGAACAGTCTAATGAGTACACAGTATGGTTTGAGAGTAAATCGGAGAAAGACGAAGGTAATGAGAAGTAGTAGAAATGAGAACAGCGAGCAACTTAACATCAGGATTGATGGTCACAAAGTCAATGAAGTTAAGGAATTCTGCTACCTAGGCCGTAAAATAACCAATGACGGACGGAGCAAGGAGGACGTCAAAAGCAGACTCGCTATGGCAAAAAAGGCATTTCTGGCCAAGAGAAGTCTACTAATATCAAATACCGGTCTTAATTTGAGGAAGAAATTTCTGAGGATGTACGTCTGGAGTACAGCATTGTATGGTAGTGAAACATGGACTGTGGGAAAACCGGAACGGAAGAGAATCGAAGCATTTGAGATGTGGTGCTACAGACGAATGTTGAAAATTAGGTGGACTGATAAGGCAAGAAATGAGGAGGTTCTACGCAGAATCGGAGAGGAAAGGAATATGTGGAAAACACTGATAAGGAGACGGGACAGGATGATAGGACATCTGCTAAGACGTAAGGGAATGACTTCCATGGTACTAGAGGGAGCGGTAGAGGGCAAAAACTGTAGAGGAAGACAGAGATTGGAATACGTCAAGCAAATAATTGAGGACGTAGGTTGCAAGTGCTACTCTGAGATGAAGAGGTTAGCACAGGAAAGGAATTCGTGGCGGGCCGAATCAAACCAGTCAGTACACTGATGACCCAAAAAAAAAAAAAAACTTTCCAAGAGATTAGTTGGAAGACCTGTACTGGATCAAGTTTAAACGTCCCCTTAGAAAAATTGTACAAGACTGTGCTTAAGCACTGACACACAATATTTTTGGCGCAACGCAATCTGACTATCAGTAATCCCTACAAAAGTTTGGCCCTGAATAACATTAACCTATACCTTTCACAAATCACTTACCTCACAAAAATCTTCGTTACTTGAACTACTGATAGGCATAGTTAGCAAATGAAAGATTTCGATAGGGAACAAACAATGTATTATGCTTATCCATTACGGATATTTTAGAACCGTGACTGTATATTAATGTAAATAAGATATACACAACTGCAAGCAGTCACTTTTTTCAATAATAATGCTTTATTACATTAACCGGTTTTCGAACCCTTTCGGGTTCATCTTCAGATGATTTCGGGAGGATCCGGGAAGTTACATCATTACTGGTAGTAGCATAATGCTGGGTGCTGGTTCTATGGCAGAAAGATGGGTCACACTTTAATGTATCGCCATGACTATGGCTTATCTGTCGATATGGATGTAAATTTAGTTTTTAATTACACCGACAGTATAGGCGGCTTTTTCCGTATCTGTCTGCCTCCATTTTGATGTCCAGAACACTTTCACACGAACTATATTAGTTCACACTTAAACAGTGACACTTTACCAGCATCTGGCATGCGCTTTACAACTGTTGCTTATAACAAAGATCTTGACAGAGAGATATGGCATAAGCCTACTTTGTACAGAGATGTAATTTGTTGTTCTTTACATGTGTTAGAGTCGATATAAGGGCAAGTTTTTTATCAGAATGGCGATAAGATGAGAGCTCTAGATAAAATAATAACAAATTACTACAAGAACAAATTTCAGGTGATCTGATATATTATTTCTACTTGTATGTTACAGGCAGTATATATATATATATATATATATATATATATATATATATATATATATATATATATATTTGGTGTAGCTCATAAGGCAAACAACATCATTATGAGAAACATTCACCAGAACAAAATGTACAATAAGATGAATACCGAACATAAGATATTATGTGACATAAATGAGAAACTTTCAGTTGAAAATGCCCTCATTGTCAGAGCAGACAAAGGTAACACAGCTGTTGTCATGTATGAATCAGACTATATTAGCAAAACCTGTGAATTCTTCAGAAAGAATAGTATAAAGGAAATAGCATATGACCCTACTCTCAAATTCCATGATGAAATTAAAAAGTTACTTAAAAACTGCAACTTCTTGTTGACACCATCAGAAGCAAAGCACTGTATAGTGATGAACCCTTCAGCACCAAAACTGAGATCACAGCCTAAGATCCACAAACCAGAATGTCCGATATGTCCCATTGTGAACTCTATCAATAGCCCAAGCTATAAAATCACCAAAAAACTTAATGATATTATCCGCAAGGCATATGTATTTGAAAATAACTACTCCATTAAAAACTGTTATGAGCTCATCAATAGTATAAAAGATATCCCCATCCCAGTCACAGCTAAATTTGCACTCTTGAAATAGTAAACCTATGTACAAACATACCCGTCAAGGAAACAATTAGTTTAATAAGAAATAACTTACTGAAACATGGGACAATGAGTAGAGCTGAAATCTATGAACTCATAGAGATCCTGGAACTCATATTGTCACACAACTACTTCCTGTTCAACAACAAGTTTTACATTCAGGAAGATGGACTGGCAATGGGTAGTAGTCTTCCAGGCTTGCTAGCAGACATATATATCAATAACCTTGAAAATAACTTTTTCAGGTCCCAAACCCAACTAAAAGATAAGCTGCTTTATTACAAACGCTATGTTGATGACACACTCATTCTGTTCAATGGAGCAACAGAAGAAATAGATAATATAGCCAAAGAACTTAATAAAATACACAATAAAATCCAATTCACAGTAGAACATGAAACACCAGAAGGCATTAACTATCTTGATCTAACAATCTCAAATAAAAATCAGAAGCATGAATTCCAAATTTTCAGAAAGCCAACAACCACCAATGCTACCGTACACAAATCCTCTTGCCATCCAGACCAACGTAAAAAAGCATTCTTCAGAACAATGGTTAATCGCATGCTTAAAACCCCAATGGACACAAATGAAAGACAAAAAGAAATTATTAAATCAATTGCCTCCACCAATGGGTACAACACTGCAATAATAGATAAACTAATCCATATAGCAAAACTAAATCAACCAACTGCTGAACAACCACCCACAAACAAGAAAACCACATTTGTTAGCCTGCCTTTCTTAGGGAAGATTTCTCACCAAATTGCCAACCTCTTCAAGACATAAAAATAAGTTTCTTCACCAACAACAAAGTACAAAATAAAATCATACACAGCACCAAAACCACTATACAAAAATATCAAAAGTCAGGTGTGTACAAGCTCACTTGCAACTCATGTCCAAGCTTCTACATTGGACAAACTGGTAGAAGCTTCACAACAAGATTTAAAGAACACAACCTGAACAAGTCCAGCTTTGCCTCACATCTTGCCCAACACAATCATTCTGCAAACAACATAGAACAGAATCTCCGAGTACTACATTTTGCCAACAAAGGCACAATACTTGACCTTCTTCAAGAAATTGAAATATTTATCTACACAAATACAGCACATGACTACCTACTCAATGAACAAACTGAACTGAGAAACAAATTTTTCCTTCAGAACTTTGAAGATCTACTAGTTCAAAACAAGTAACCACTCAATGAACCCTACACTGGCTCCCCAACCCCCCCACTCCCAATGACCCACCCCCCCTCTCCTTACATCCTAACCACACCGGTGTCAATGTAATATACTACCACAGAATAAGACATGTGCCGTATCTCTAAATGTTAAAGTCCTCCATTGCTAACATAAATCAGTACTTTATACATATTAATTCTAGCTGGAACAAACAGAAGCTGCCCTTACCAATATCCCAGATCACTCTAATGTTAGAATAAAAATAAGTCAACAGTTAAAGAATTTTTGCTCATGATTTTTAAAATATATTAAATGTACAGCCATTCAAACAGCTTTAATCCATTACAATCACTTTAACTCTTATACATATACCTTTAGCTAAAATAAACAGAATCTGCTCTTGATAATACTCCAGATCACGTTAACGTAACATCAGAAACAAGCCAACAGTTCATCTGAAGATTTGTTATTAATTTAAATATACAGGTCCTAGTCATACAGACAGCTGCACCTCACTGCAGATACAATAACTCTGTATTATTGATTCCTTGGGATTCATGTTAATGCCAAACATGATAATTGCTATATATATATATATATATATATATATATATACTGCTTGTAACATACAAGTAGAAATAACATATCAGATCACCTGAAATTTGTTCTTGTAGTAATTTATTATTATTTTATCTAGTGCTCTCATCTTATTGCCATTCTGATAAAAAAACTTGCCCTTATATCGACTTTAACACATGTAAAGAACAACAAATTACATCTCTGTACAAAGTAGGCTTATGCCATATCTCTATGTCAAGATCTTTGTTATAAGCAACAGTTGTAAAGCGCATGCTGGATGCTGGTAAAGTGTCACTGTTTAAGTGTGAACTAATATAGTTCGTGTGAAAGTATTCTGGACATCAAAATGGAGGCAGACAGATACGGAAAAAGCCGCCTATACTGTTGGAGTAATTAAAAACTAAATTTACATCCATATCGACAGACAAGCCATAGTCATGGCGATACATTAAAGTATGACCCATCTTTCTGCCATAGAACCAGCACCCAGCATTATGCTACTACCAGTAATGATGTAACTTCCTGGATCCTCCCGAAATCATCTGAAGATGAACCCAAAAGGGTTCGAAAACCGGTTAATGTAATAAAGCATTATTATTGAAAAAAGTGACTGGTTGCAGTTGTGTATATCTTATTTACAAACAAACAATGTATTTACCTTAATAGTGTTCAAAAATGATAATATATATACAGCAGTTCATGACATCCATTCTTACAAATGTACTGTTTCTGACGGACACATGTCCAGATCATCCGCTCTCAAAAATGCGCCATCTCACTTCCCCACATCCACCACTGCTGGCGGCTCACCTCCAACTGCGCAACGCTACGCGTTGTTAACAGCCAACAGCCCAACACTACAATAGCCAACAACAATGCAAACCAGCCACAGACTGCACACAGCACAGCCAGTGATTTTCATACAGAGCGCTACGTGGCGTTACCAATATAGAAACCTAAACAGCCTACTTACACAGCCCCCATGCTCCCCACAAAAAAAATTACAAATTGTTTTGGGCAGTGGCCAATACAGATTTGAAAAAAATTTTCATAATTACAATAACAAAGAAATCAGTTTGCACACACTTATTGATACAATGTTGGTGAAAAGCTAAAATTTTCTCACAGTCCATAAAGACAGTCCTGATCATTCATCACAGTAAAATTGCAGTATTTTTTTCGAAGTCTGAACAGTAAAAGAAAATGCACACTGAAGTAGTGGATTTCCATGTAGTCTTGAACAAGTTGTGTTGTCCTTCCAACGGAAAGCCAGTGCTGACTCTTGACATGCAGACAGGTAATGGGCCACAACAGAGCAAACCCACAGCAGAGTCAGTCCAAGTTCAAGAATATTGGTAGGTAGGTCATCACAGAGCAGACCCACTGTAGTCCTGGTAGATAGTATGGTATTGGTGGGCCACCAGAGGTGCAGACCCACCTCAGTCCTTGTAGAAATAATGGTATTGGTGGGTCATCAAAGGTGCAGACCCACTGCAGTCCTTGTAGAAATAATGGTATTGGTGGGTCATCAAAGGTGCAGACCCACTGTAATCCTTGTAGAGACGGCCAGCAGCCATCTGTTGCGACTGTGCAGGTGCACAATCACCATCAAAGAGTCTTGCAGAGAATGTAGCAAGTCCATAAACCACCACATGTGCACTCACAAAGTTTTTGGAATTATCCTTAGAACCAGCAATGCTGTTAACCAGTCCCTTGCTGAATTATTAACACACATGGGAGCACTAACAGTCCTCTTTTTTTCACATATTGTGCATATACTATGACCAACAGAAATGTGTGCAGTGAAAAGAGTGCTTACTTGTTACTTAATGTGATAAACTGGTGTCAATTACAATTTTATAACATAAGAATACAATTACAGAAATACAGAAAACATCATTAAAAACATAATATTACAGATAACATTTGTAGTAATACAGGCTTTACAAAAGAATAGAAGTAAACATGTATATCGGTGTTACAGGAATTATGACATAAGTAAATAAATAAAATAATGATAATAGTTTTTGAAACATTAATTTCACATATGAGCATTGAAACAGAACAGAATTAATAATGTCTAACATGTTTACAAAGTAAATAACACATTATTTGAAAAATTTTACAACATAAATCTTATTAGCTAAACACATAAAGACAGGAAAAAGACAAATACACAATGGTACATAAACACCTAGTGGAATAATACAAAAGGGAAGACAGGGTTCGTTTTCAGTGTAACATTTGGTACTGCAGTCCAATCCAAAACCTCATTCTATAGATCTTTCCTCTTATTTCAACATTTGTTTCCACCAAAAAAATTCTATCCAAGCATGCTTTCTGTATTTCTATGTTCAAATATTTCTTACCTCATTATTTATTTTCCATTATCTTACCTCATCATTTATTTCCAAGAAAATTCTACCTAAACCTGTTGTCCCTAAACCCTACTTTTTTGTTCATATCCTCTTTCAAAATACTTTTTTTGGTCAAACCATTTTCTTATAGCCTCTCAATGCATTTCATCCAATTCATCACAACACGTTCTCATTTATAGCCTACCCCATCTTAAGCTAACTTAAATCTACTGAGCTCAGATGCTAAACTAAGGGGCGAGGCAATGCAGCACCACAAAACAATTAACAAAAACAGCAATGACAAAGAAATGCAAATTGGCAAAGCAAGCAGCAGTAAATGTAATAACTTATCTCTAAACATGACAACCCACATGCAGAAAAAAATAGTATACTAAAGACAACAATGTAGATAATGGTAATGTATATTCACATCTTAATATCTATATCATTAAAGTGGTCCACCACAAAAACTTATTGTATAAAAAATTACCGAGTAGTTGAAAAGAAAATTATGTATGCAGTTACTGTTATTAATCTCTTCTTATTGTTCTTTCCATTCCAAGTGCTCCTTTTTTGAAGAATGTGGATCATAAAATTATTATTTAATAGATCTGTTGACAGAAAGTTTTCACATTAGCAAATGCATTTAATTTTATTTCATAAAACCAATGCTGTAACACAGCTGGAAACCAGATATCAAATAAAATAAGCAACTATCTAAAGTGAAGCATAAAAATATAATTCAATAGTCATGTGGCATTTCATAAGTTAGTAGAAATTCTCTCAACTCTCGTAGAAAGACACTTGTCATAATCAGGTGTGCAGATGAAAGAATATTTCCCATCAGTTCATTAGCATTTCAGTAAGTAGCACAAAGCACGTGCTCCACAGTATAATCATATGTTTCCAAGTTTGAGCATGTCGTATTTGCGATGCTTTCTACAAAGAAATGTCAATAGCAAGGATAATGGCTCTTTTTTATTCTCCACCTGTGCCTCTGAAAGGCACACACTAATTTCTTTTTTCCAGGCGACTGTCACGCAGCTGGGTGCCCACGACGCATTACGTGAAGATGGTCACTTAACTTTCTTACCAAAATATTTACGACAGCAGTGACAGTGTCATATAAAAATTTCACAGGTCGAGAATTTGCGTTACAAATGTGTAGAAACAAAACCTATCAATATAACAGAGTCCAAAAAATTTTCGGCGTCATTCTGATACATTCACGCATGTACACACATTTCATAACTCTCAAAGTACTAATCTCAGGTTATTGATCATAAACATACCTCAACAGTATAATACACATCGTCATCGCAATAATAACATCATAACAGATCAATCACATCTCAGAATCGTCCCAGCTTCTTTCAATAATTTCGAGACCTTCAATAAAGTCATCTACCTCAAATGTACAGGGCTATTACAAATGATTGAAGCGATTTCATAAATTCACTGTAGCTCCATTCATTGACATATGGTCACGACACACTACAAATACGTAGAAAAACTCATAAGGTTTTGTTGAAGCCGCACTTCAAGTTTCTGCTGCCAGAACGCTCGAGAGCACAGTGAGACAAAATGGCGACAGGAGCCGAGAAAGCGAATGTCGTGCTTGAAATGCACTCACATCAGTCAGTCATAACAGTGCAACGACACTTCAGGACGAAGTTCAACAAAGATCCACCAACTGCTAACTCCATTCGGCGATGGTATGCGCAGTTTAAAGCTTCTGGATACGTCTGTAAGGAGAAATCAACGGGTCGGCCTGCAGTGAGCGAAGAAACGGTTGAACGCGTGCGGGCAAGTTTCACGCGTAGCCCATGGAAGTCGACGAATAAAGCAAGCAGGGAGCTGAACGTACCACAGCCGACGGTTTGGAAAATCTTACGGAAAAGTCTAAAGCAGAAGCCTTACCGTTTACAATTGCTACAAGCCCTGACACCCGATGACAAAGTCAAACGCTTTGAATTTTCGGCAAGGTTGCAACAGCTCATGGAAGAGGATGCGTTCAGTGCGAAACTTGTTTTCAGTGATGAAGCAACATTTTTTCTAAATGGTAAAGTGAACAGACACAATGTGAGAATCTGGGCGGTAGAGAATCCTCACGCATTCGTGCAGCAAATTCGCAATTCACCAAAAGTTAACGTGTTTTGTGCAATCTCACGGTTTAAAGTTTACGGCCCCTTTTCCTTCTGCGAAAAAAACGTTACAGGACACGTGTATCTGGACATGCTGGAAAATTGGCTCACGCCACAACCGGAGACCGACAGCGCAGACTTCATCTTTCAACAGGATGGTGCTCCACCGCACTTCCATCACGATGTTCAGCATTTCTTAAGTAGGAGATTGGAAAACCGATGGATCGGTCGTGGTGGAGATCATGATCAGCAATTCATGTCATGGCCTCCATGCTCTCCCGACCTAACCCCATGCGATTTCTTTCTGTGGGGTTATGTGAAAGATTCAGTGTTTAAACCTCTTCTACCAAGAAACATGCCAGAACTGCGAGCTCGCATCAACGATGCTTTCGAACTCATTGATGGGGACATGCTGCGCCGAGTGTGGGAGGAACTTGATTATCGGCTTGATGTCTGCCGAATCACTAAAGGGGCACATATCGAACATTTGTGAATGCCTAAAAAAACTTTTTGAGTTTTTGTATGTGTGTGCAAAGCATTGTGAAAATATCTCAAATAATAAAGTTATTGTAGAGTTGTGAAATCGCTTCAATCATATGTAATAACCCTGTACTTCAAAAATCATGATCCCTTACCAAATACATCATTCTAAGCTCTCATATTATCACAATGGTTCCGAAAAAATATGAACAGTTCACAAAGTACAAACAAAATACAATTTCATAAATGTGAAGTTATCCAACTGTGTAATTACGTAAACATCTGTCACTGATGTAATAAAAAAATGTTTGTTTCTCTGTTAAATAATCAGGCAGCTATGTAATTCTGTGTTGGAGAAATATGGTACCGATGTGTAAAGTTGTATCAGCAAATACCATATTATCTAGGGCTCCTTGTGCTTGCCACACACATGGTACACAAAGTAAGCGTGTACCCACCTGAGGATTAATGTAATTATACCCTCAGGTGTTACAGATTACAGCAATGGAATGAAATGTATCACAGAAAACTTCTGTATCATTGTAATTCAAAAATCTTTAAAAATAAATGTTTTAAGTACAAAATTAATCACTCAAATACGTGTCCTTTAATGCTAAATGTGCATCTTGCTGTAACATAATCACTGTGGAAATGTCGTAGTTATCGTCCTCCAAAAGCTAAGTTCTGCAGAAGTCAATGTACTTACCTCGTAATAAACAAAAGCGAAATGCTATGTGTATAGATATCGTAGTTATTACGTACAATTCCGTGATCAAGAAAGCACTACACTGTAACGTATTGTTGTGCTACAAAAAGGCTGTCTCGTTGTAGCTATACCATAAAAGTTACTACTAAAACATGTTTTACTTTCCAGCAGAATTCAGAAAAAACTGTGCCAATATAAAGTAGATATAGCACAAAAGCAACAATGTAAATTGTGTCACATTAGGAGCGTTGTGATATAACCGTGTAGCTGTCAAAGAAGCCAAAAGCTAAGTCATCTTTAATCTCACAGAATGTACCTCAAATAAAGAATGTCTTTTCAAGTAAACCAAAATGTTGCATTAAAATCTCATTAGCAGTACCTGTATATGTTCCAAGTATGTAAGCCCTATAGTCGTTACGTAAACGTACAACTAACAAGCAAGAATGTAAACACACAATAACATTGTGTAGTCTGTTCAGTATAACAATGCATTCGTAATTTCTGTTTAAAAATGTTCCCTAGGTTCTAGACTGGATAGTTAACTTCAAAACATTGTTGCATGTTAACAGTTTGTCAGTGTGACAAATTGTACTAGTAGCGTGAAGTGAAAAGTCTTATGGCAAAGAATAAGTTGAAAAACAGATTATCTTTCAATAAAACGTTTTACATGTGAGATGTGGTGCAGTCCTTTACTCTTTATAGTACTCAGAGTTTCAACTTGAACGCAATTATCATGCGCTATATGTCGGTAAAGAATACTGGAATTTTTCTCAAGGTTAGCGCCTATGTTATTTTTCTCTGTGCCAGCCAGTGCACGTGGCTGCCAGCGATGCGAGTCATTGTCTGTCTCTTTGTTGGCGCGCATCGTTATTGGGATTTGGAGACCTAACATCTACAAATTCACCTTGCTGAGAGGGCCCAGCCCTGTTTGAATCCCGCCAGTTCTGGTGAAATTCAGGTCTATCATAATGATTATATCGTCTGTCGTCATGTCGGTAGGTTCCATAGTTTCTTTCTTGTCGGTCACATAGTGGAGAATTTCTCCCTGAATCGTAACTGCACGCTGGACCGTTGCGTCTGAAGTTATTCTGTCTCCCTTGATAATAATTATTTTGGTTCCCATACTGTCTGTTTCTTTGATTGTCTCTGTGATAGTCACTAGCACGGAGAGGTGATCTTTCCCTGTAATTATTACTACTCTGCCAGCGGTTGTCATACGGGTGGTGTCTGTTTTGGTCACAATTTGTGTTGTGAGAATAGACTTGTCGTGTCCAGTTATTATTTGTTTCATCCCGGAATTGCGACGGATGTGACATGTAATTGTTGTGTCCCTGTTTTCGCGCTCCGCGATTGTCAGTGTCAATTGCTAATTCTTGTAAGAATCCCTGAAAAGCTTCAATGTCGTCTTTGCAACGTCCTGCCAAAATAATATGTCGTAAATGTTCAGGTAATTTGATTAAGCAAATGCGGATGAGTTCTGAGGGGCTGTATGGGTTTGACAGCTACTGATTCTTGTGCAACGTGTCCTCAAAATATTTCACAAGACTGGAAAATTCAGATTGTTCGAAATGTTTCATCATTATGATGCTATGTTTTACTCGGTCTTGTGTATCTTGAGACCAATATGCTGAGAGGAAGGGATGATAAAATTCTCCTTCACTGCGACAGTCGTGAATGACTGATCGCATTCTTTCAGCTGGTTCATTCTCTAAGTAGCCACACATAAATTCTAATCTGTGCTCTAATGACCAGTTGGCAGGAGAACAATGAGAGAATTGATGGAGCCACGCTTGTGGATGAATGTCGTTGCCAGAATTCTTAAATGTTTTGAATTTACGTGTAGCAATGAACAGCTTATAGTCAAAATCATCATGTCAGCGAGTAGCATATCAGTCATTGTTACGTCATGTCGGCGGTTCCCTTTCAAAATTCGGTGCACCTTGTCAATTTCTTTCATAATTTCCGAAATGCGCTGTGTTATTATTTAGTGGCTGTTCCGTATTTCTATGTCCCTCTTCCCGTATTGGAGTGCGAGTGTCCTCTAAAATATGTAATTCTTGTATTACCTGTGTCAACTGATCTTGTACTTCCCGGATTTCTCTTTGGTGTTGCGTGTTAACTTGATTCTGATGTTGTTTGAACTTCCTAATTTCTTCGCACTCTTCTGTGTCATTAAAGACTATCGGTTTTGTGTCATTCAGATTATCATCTGCCTTCGTAGATAAATTATTTAGCTGATCCGAAAGTTCAACTACTTTCTCTGATAATGAACTAATTTCCTCCATGTGTCTTTCTGAACCAATTTTCAGAGTATCTACTGCGTCCTTTAAGTTTTCCTGAGTTTTTGCAAGTTGCGTAACCGAATCGGTAGATGCAACTGAGTCAATTTTAGCTTGCAAGGTGTCGTGATTTTCATGAACAATAGTTTGCAGTTCCTTTATGGCTGCTTCGTGATTCTGTAATGAATTTTCATGACGCGAAAAAATAGGTTGGAAATGCTCACAAATTTGTGTCATTACAAACTTTTTGACATTTCGCTTCAATTTTATGTAACTCAGTAGTTAAATCTTCATGTGTTTGTTCAAGCGTGGTGTCTAACTTCCGAAGATTTTGTTCCATTGTATCTAACTGTTGCTGTGTTTGTATCTGATTTTGTTCCATTGTGTCTAACTTTTGAAGATTTTTTTCCATTGTGTCTAACTTTCGAAGCTTTTGCTGTGTTTGTCTCTGATTTTGTTCCACTGTGTCTAACTTTTGCAGATTTTGTTCCATTGTGTCTAACTGTTGCTGTGTTTGTCTCTGATTTTGTTTCATTTGCTGCATTAATTGCAATAATAATGTATTAGTGTCTGGAATCTGTTCCTCTATGCTTTTCGGCAGTGCATTTGCACCAGCAACATTCACATTTTGACGAGCAGAAAATGTGTCTTGACTTATTTGAGAAAACGGTGAGGACCCAAAACCTGAGTTACGGTATTTGCAATATTGTGTTATGTCATTTCGGATTCCTGAGGCAAGCTGTTGCCGACCGATCGATCGATAATGCTTCCCTGTTCACTTCTTGTTTCACTGTCTACACCATTATTTGCCGCCCGCTCCATTTCCCTATGCACAATTACCAAATTACAATTTTGAACATTAGTTAATTCATTAACGGTGGTGCTAACACACTGCTTTCATCTTCACTGTCATTTCTCAGTTTACTTTCGAGCCTAGTATTACGTTTTTCACACGCCATTATTGTCACAATATTTCACACAACAACACAGAAAAGCACAATTTGAAGAGCAAAACAAGAAAACACATTAACATAGCACTGAAAAAATATCCAGTTAATTGCAAGCGCAGCTGCGAAATACTTGGTGCAAATCTACATGCATGCCACTAGTGTTTTACTGTACAACAATGAAAAGCTACAACTACAAAGGAAATTCTCAGTATTATTATGCACTAACAAGAAACAATAGCTACACTAATTACACAAACTACAAGAAAAAATCAGAAGATTCCATTGAGGTATCCTGGCAGGGTCGCCATATGAAACGTCCCATTAGAAAAATTGTACAAGACTGTGCTTATACTGACACACAATATTTTTGGCGCAACACGATCTGACTTTCAGTAATCCCTACAAAGGAATGGCCCTGACTAACATTAACCTATACCTTTCACAAATCACTTACCTCACAAAAATCTTCGTTACTTGAACTACTGCAACACAGCGAGCGCCACTACTGCCACCTAAATAAAAGATTCAAACTACTGAAGGCACTAACTACTGATAGGCATAGTTAGCAAATGAAAGATTTTGATAGAGAACAAACAATGTATTTACCTTAATAGTGTTCAAAAATGATAATATATATACAGCAGTTCATGACATCCATTCTTACAAACGTACTGTTTCTGACGGACACATGTCCAGATCATCCGCTCTCAAAAATGCGCCATCTCACTTCCCCACATCCACCACTGCTGGCGGCTCACCTCCAACTGCGCAACGCTACGCGCTGTTAACAGCCAACAGCCCAACACTACAATAGCCAACGACAATGCAAACAAGCCACAGACTGCACACAGCACAGCCAGTGATTTTCATACAGAGCGCTACGTGGCGTTAGCAATATAAAAACCTAAATATCATACTTACAAAGTGTGACATGAGCGCATTTAATAGTGACTGTGATAAGTGGGAGGAGCTCGCAGAAAACCGCAGCAGCTGCAGGAAATTCGTGAAGAACGGCAGCAAATTCCACGACAGTTTTCGTGCGAAACGAGCTGGTAGACGAGCGCCTCCCACGAATCCTGCTTCCGGGTTCTTATGCTCCTGCCTCACTTGTGAGTGTCAAGTGGGCTCTTGCGCTGGACTCTAGAGTCACCAACGAAGGCGGTGATGTCAGTAGAATCTTCCGATAGGAAGTATAGGCCATTGATGACTAGCTACAATATAAATCTAACTTCTCGTACATTACACAACTTTTGCATATGCGAAGCTTCCTCTACCATTTTACAATTTGTCAATTTCATTGTGATTGACAGGTAAACATTCCATGTTATTTCTCGCCTGTCCCGCGTGAACTTTCAAATGAATAAAAACTATAATAAAACTTATCATTACAACAAATGTTAACATTATACAGGACTACAATGTCTAGAGGTGTTGTGAGGTGTCCTTTCTTGTCGAGCACTTCATTTGGGACTTACTGTGTGAGTCCAAATTACTGCTACCTCCTAACAACACTGACGAAAGGAAATCATGGCACTAAGGAGATGTTTTGGGACATAAACAAAAATTGATAGGCATGTTTCTGCATCTGAAAAATGGCATAAGAATGGTGCTAGTAGCCCCATTATGAAGAGCCAAATCAGGTATGCTCTGAATAGTCGCTATTACGGTCGCGTGCTTCAGTTACCTTCGAGACTGGGCGTGGTGAGTTTCTGTTAGCCAAGAAGGCGACAAAGAGGCCGTTATGAACGTCTCAGTGAGTGTGAATGAGGTTGTGTAATAGAGCTACGAGAAGCTGGATGTTTTTTCTGCGATGCTGCAGAAAGACTTTGCAGGAATGTAGCCTCAGTACATGGCTTCTAGAGACGGTGATCATGAGAATGTACGGTCACAAGAAGACGGGACACCGGGCGGCCATGTGGCACTACCGAAAACGAAGACCATCGTATTCGGCATGTGGCTCGGGCGCATCGTACTGTATCTGCAATTAGAGCAGCATTTGGCACCACAACGACACAGAGAACTGTTACCAGTCGTAGAATGAAGGCTTTCACGGCAGGTATTGTCATCACTTAACAAATGGCTCTGAGCACTATGGGACTTAACATCTGTGGTCATCAGTCCCCTAGAACTTAGAACTACTTAAACCTAACTAACCTAGGGACAGCACACACATCCATGCCCGAGGCAGGATTCGAACCTGCGACCGTAGCGGTCACGCGGTTCCAGACTGAAGCGCCTAGAACCGCACGGCCACACCGGCCGGCTCATCACTTAACACTTCCGGGCTGAGATGCCGTGGTCCATACATAAGACTCTCCCTGACGTTTCGCCTTCGACTGCGGAAGGCATCCTCCGAGGACAATCGGCGGACTGCAACGAGAGTGCCGTATATATGTCATCCATAGGGCGCCGCTGTCAATCACGTGACGTCGGTTGTGCTATGATCTCTGATGTTGCCAGCTTTCTCAATAGAAATTAATTGATTGTCACGCTGTTGCTGCAATGTTGACATCCATATCTTATCCAGCTTAATGCCTTCCCTATATTATTCCAATGTTTGGCAATCTCAACGATCTCTCTGTACATACGCACATAAGCCGGATAAGACCGTCATAGCAAAGACGTCGCATTATTATGCGCGAATTTACAGAGAGGCCATTGATATTGCCAAACATTGGAATAATTTTAATAGTTAAAGATGAAGGCATTAAGCTGGATAAGATATAGATGTCAACATTGCAGCAACAGCGTGACAATCGATTAATTTCAATTGAAAGTTGGCAATATCAGAGATCATAGTACGCCCGACGTCACGTGATTGACAACGGCACCCTCTGGATGGTTTATATATACGATGCTCACTCGCGCTATCGTTGCAGTTCGCCGATTGTCCTCGGAGGATGCCTTCCGCAGTCGAAGGCGAAACGTCAGGAGAGAGTCTTATTATGGACCACGGTATATCAGCCCGGAAGTGTTAAGTGATGTTACCAGTCATTTACCTCAAGGAAAGCTCCGAGCCAGGCCCCCTGTAGCGCGCGTTCCACGAACCCCAAACCACTGCTAATTACGACTTCAATGGTGTCAAGCGAGAGCTCACTAGATGCCAGGGTGGAGGTATGTTGCGTTTCTGAGGGAAAACGGTTCTGCCTCAGTGACAGTGATGGCCGTGTGTTAGAAAGAGGCCAGTTGAAGGCCAACCTGTGTGCGTGCTAAACACACCTGGAGCTATGGTCTGGGATGCGATTTCGCATACAGCAGGAGCACTCTCGTGGTTACCCCACGCACTCCGGCTGCATATTTGAATGTCAGTCGGCCTTTCGCATCTGCTGTAGTGCAATTCTTGAACAGCATTTCAGGGAGTAATTTCCAACACGATAACGCTGTTGTAACCCAGCGTGTGCTACAGAGTGTCGACACGTTACCTTGACCTGCTCGACTACCAGGTCTGCCTCCACTCGAATACATATGGGACATCATCGGACGACAACTCCACCGTCATCCACAACCAGCATTAACCGCCCCTGTACTGACCGACCAAGTGCAACACGCATGGCACTCCATCCCACAAACTGACATCTGGTACCTGTACAACACGATTCATGCACTTTTGCATGCTTGAATTAAACATTCTAGCGGTTGCACCAGTTATTAACGTACCCGTATATCACATTTGAAATGGCATATCTGCAACTTACTTTAACCTGTGATTTGCTATGTTAATCATTTAAATTTGTTACCTAGACGAATGTATTCCCTATATTTCGTTACTCTACATTAATTATTTTTTGGTATTGTGCATTTACACCTAAGAAGAACTGAGTATTTTCGTGCTGATTATCCCTTCCTGTTTTTCAAATTTTCTATACCTGAACTGCTTTGTTAATCGTGAGACTCAAAATCCCAGTATATTATTCAAATTCCCTTATTTAATAAAATTTTGATACTGCATAAAATTTTGATACTGCATTTCGATAGCTTTGGTCACCCGCTGTCAAAGGATGCCTTGTTAATTAGGATCCGCTAAAGCATTTCGAAATTATTATCTTTTCAAGAAAAAAAATTTATACTTCATTCATCGTCTACAGCTAATGTTCTAGTTCACTTACGGAGAACGCCGTTAAACGACGTTCTTCGCCGTATTTTTCTCTTTCATCAATACTATTCACTATTTCGTAATTTTATTAGTTGTGATTTTATTCTTACATCACCACCAGTTCTGCTTCCCACCGTAATAGCCCCTTACATTATGAACGGCCTTCTAAAGATCCGTTTGCTCCGGGAATTCCGCACACAGGAACCGTTCGGTTCACCTCCCGCCAATCTCACAAGTGCAGTTTGCTTCGTAGTCAGTGAATTTCTCCAGTAGCAGTTAATCAAAGACCGCCCGCTCAAACCAGGTGGCTCCAACGCGCCGCCTACTCGGGAACACTGCCCTCTTGCATCCGGCCTCAAGCCGATCTGCGCTATCATCTTTCGCACTGAGATGTATGGAAAAGAGAATATTCACTGAAATTGTATTTGCAAAGCAGTACAAAGTTGTACACTGCGATCGCTATGTAGGTATCATTATTTACTTACAAGGGAACCTCCCCATCGCACACCCCTCAGATCTAGTTATCAGTTGGCACAGTGGACAAGCCTTGAAAAACTGAACACAGATCAATCGAGAAAACAGGAAGAAGTTGTGTGGAACTACGAAAAAAATAAGCAAAATATACAAACTGAGTAGTCCATGCGCAAGATAGGCAACATCAAGGATAGCTTGAGCTATGCAGCGCCGTGGTCCCGTGGTTAGCGTGAGCAGCTGCGGATCGAGAGGTCCTTGGTTCAAGTCTTCCCTCTAGTGAAAAGTTTACTTTCTTTATTTTCGCAAAGTTATGATCTGTCCGTTCGTTGATTGACGTCTCTGTTCACTGTAATAAGTTTAGTGCCTGTGTTTTACGACCGCACCGCACAACCGTGCGATTGTTATTGAAGTCGAGAGCTATATTTGCTGGATTCATATTGCCCACGGAATACATCTCACGTATTTAATGCACTCTCGTCCAAAGTAGCGAACAGTCAACTGCCAGCCAGGGAGCCTCGTTAGCATGAATACGCCCTTCCGTGCGCTGTAGTCGACTGACGTCGTGTGTTTCGATGTTTGTTTAAGTGTAGCGTCCCCATACTACGACGCAGTTACCTCGCATCGGACGGACGGATCGACAGATAATAACTGTCTGAAAGTACAAAATTAAACTTTTTACTCGAGGGAAGACTTGAACCAAGGACCTCTCGATCCGCAGCTGCTCACTCTAACCACGGGACCACGGCGCTGCATAGCTCAGGCTATCCTTGATGTTGCCTATCTTGCACATGCACTACTCAGTTTGCATATTTTTTCATAGTTTCACACAACTTCTTCCTGTTTTCTCGATTGATCTGTGTTCAGTTTTTCAAGGCCTATCCACTGTGCCAACTTACAACTAAATCTGAGGGGGGTGCGATGGGGAGGTTCCCTTGTTAGTAGATGAAACAGGCAACTGAATAGAAGAACTACATAGTTGTATTGGCACGGTCCAAACAAAATTTAGATTCGATATTGAGACAAACGTGGATGTGAAACCAAAAAAAAAAACACAGAATGAACAACAAATATTAATTTTGTAATATACAAGAAACTCACAACCGAAAATGTATCCATTCACAACCAGTCCAGTCACCCACGGAAACAAAAACACTCAACTTTTAGATAGGTGCTACACAGACTTAACAGAACCCCATTAGATAAACTCACTTGTACACAGAAAGCAAATGAGAGCCATAAAAACCAAGAATACACTACCACCAGCAACAAACAAAGTCAACAGAGTGGGGTTCAAATGGCTCTGAGCACTATGGGACTCAACTGTTAAGGTCATTAGTCCCTAGAACTTAGAACTAGTTAAACCTAACTAACCTAAGGACATCACAAACATCCATGCCCGAGGCAGGATTCGAACCTGCGACCGTAGCGGTCTTGCGGTTCCAGACTGCAGCGCCTTTAACCGCACGGCCACTTCGGCCGGCAACAGAGTGGGGAACATGGTGAATATCTCTAACTAACGATACCTCTGCAGATAAATTTAGACAAGCTGGCAACTACCGTTAACGAGAAGCTTATATCAATCCTTTTACGTAGGTCAAACAAGCAGGAATTTTGAAGCTAGATACTCTGAACAGTTCGGAGACTTAAACAGTGACAGTGCAGCGACCTCTCTTGTTTATCAGCTCATAGAAGAAAATTGCTACCCAGATGATACTGAAACTGATCTTAAGGTCCTCAACGAAACTAACAGCCTCTACTGGAGACGCACAACACAGGAGAACTTCAGCAAGGAAGGAAAGCTTTAGAACAAATGCACAACATAATGGCACGATACGCTATTCACCCACTTAATGAGATACAAATAATGCAATATTACAAAAATATGATATTCCTTAAGAAAATATTGGCAAATTTTTTTAAAGTACTGAATACAGAACGATAGAAGATGCGTTCCACGGTAAGTATAGTATATTTGTGAAAGTTGTCAGTAGAGTATCTTTGGTGGTCACCTGTACGATGCGCATAGCTGTTCACATGTTGTCGGTGTTGTTTGAGCTCTCTACGTGTGGAGTTACACAGTTGATCTGCAAAACAATAGCTTACATCTCAGCAGGAATGAAGTTTTCGGCAACGCTGCGACGTGAGCATGTTATGAATAACTGACATACATCTTACAAGGAGCGTAAGTGATACCTGTACAATGAAAGTACAGAAGTGTCGGGATACCAAAAGATTATTAGTGACATGTAATAACAACAACCATGCTTACCCATCTAACTTAATGTCAAGGCCAATAGTACAGACATCAAAAAAAGGTTCGCATCACCTCGGTTCCGACAGTTCCAGAACCTGTACAGGAAACTGGAATAGATATCAACATAAACATCATTTCCGCCCCTTTATTTTGCTCATGAAAACCACACATTGCATGTTGTACCACCATACAGCGAGGCCTTGAGAGGTGATGGTCCAAATTTCTGCACACACCGGTACCTCTAACACCCAGTAGCACGTTCTTTTGCACTGATGCGTGCCTGCTGGAGACTTTAGGCTCAGAAACATGCTTGGGACACAACCTGAGGACGGTAAGTCACTAATCGCTTTTGACGCATATACTGGTCGTGAAAGCCGGCATTGTATGATCAGTATGTACACTGCCGGATGAAAATGGGACACATTCGAGGAGTCTGTTCAGTAGCACCAGGATACAGTATGCGCATACTCAGGGGTTATGGCGTCGCGGTCATCGGCGATCACATGGAGCTCAGGAGGCCTGTTTGTGGTCCCTCTCCTTTGAGTCTGCAGGCAGTAGCAGTGGTTCGTTTAGAGGTGACACATATGTTCTAGGGTAAAACGATGCCCTCACCGACGAGTAAGTACTCCTGCTGAACTGCGTCAGCTATTTAAACAGAGTCGCACTTTAGACCTCCGGGAAGATGGATGAAGGCATCGAGGGATCGCTGCACAAGTTGGGATAGTGTATAGGTGGTGTGTCGTTGCTTTGTGAAACTTTTCCTTACATTTAGATCAGATTCTAGAGCTCTGCGTAGTACTGACACACGTCAAGATCGAACCATCATGAGAGAAGCGATGATCGACCAATTGTCATCCAGGGACGAAATCCAGGTACACGTTTCGCCTGCTGTGTCATTAGGGACCATTGGGAAACGATTGTTTGCAGCAAAATTAAGATCACATGTACCTCTGACCTGCCTACCACTAGCACCCCCTCATCACCAAGCACGGATGCCCTGATGTTGTGCAAGAGTTGACTGGAGAGTTGTCTTCAGTGGAGAGAATAGGTTCGGTCTGTATGCGAGTGATGGTCATAGACCTGGCGAGGTGCCTATTACAGAGTGCATTCGCCTGCCATACACAGATTCCATTCGAGGCTTCATAGTGTGGGGGGCCATCGTTCACAATTCGCCGTCACATTTCGTGTAGCCATAGGGCAAAGTAACCTGTGAGCGCTACACTGCAAAGGCTGTTTGTTATCTTCGTGCTACTGCCACAGGAAGGTGATGTCTTTTTTAAGCAGGAAAATGCACGTCCGCATGTTGCTACTGCGACGCAACTTGCTCTTCTTGGTCTGCAGCAACTGCCCTTGTCAGCAATATCACAAGTTGCCTCGCCAACTGAACACGTATGGGACACGATGAAGCGGTGCAGCGGAAACTTATTCGTTCTCCAAGGCCCACAAGAACCTTTGCCGCATTGCAAGAGAAAGCATAAGATGCTCGTTATAGTCTATCACACCATGCCATTCCACACGTTACTGATGGCTTGTACACGTGAATACAAGTCTGCATTTCCGCCAAAGGGGGAGGAAGCGTACATTGTGTATTGTGTATCCATGGGACTGTTTTGGTACCCTTTACAGTGATACGTGTGTTTCATTAAGTCTGAATTTGTTGTCATATACACTGGTGAGCAAAAAACATAATGACCACTGACGACCGGGAGAATCGAATGAGAAACCATTTCTAGTGTCGGTACCAGCCGAAAATGTGGAAATTCAATATCATAAGCGACACTGACAAAGAGCAGATAGTTATGGCGCGCACATGGGAACGAGCATCTCGGAAACGGCAAAGCAGGTCGGATGTTGGTGTTCTGGTGTCGTGAGCACCTATGCAATGTGGTTGTAGGCTGCTGGGGCACTATTATGTTAAGGAGGACATTCACCTGCGCTTCCAAGGGACCTGTGTCAGTAATCGAAGGCACCAAGACAGCTGTAGACCAGTTGAATATTATTGCAGACTACCTGCATCCCTTCATCTTGACATCTTCCCCAACTGCGATGGCATCTTCCAGCAGGATAACCTCCCACGTCACAAGGCCAAAATCGTGCTACAATGGTTTTAGGAGTGTGATAGTGAGCTGACATTGATGTCTTGACCACCAAATACGCAAGAGGTGAACCAGATGGCACATGCCCACCCAGCTAGCCACGCCTTGACGGCGTGCCAGTTCTTTGCACGAACCCACCTGGAGGATTAGTGTCGAGGTCCAGGGTGCCATCCAGCCTGTGGATGGTTTTTAAGGTGGTTTTCCATCTACCTTGGCGAATGCGGGCTGGTTCTGCTTGTATTGTATTGTATTGTATTTGAAGAGTTTTTAGCAAACAGAACACAGCATGTTGTTATCAATGGAGAGACGTCTACAGACGTTAAAGTAACCTCTGGCGTGTCACAGGGGAGTGTTATGGGACCATTGCTTTTCACAATACATATAAATGACCTAGTAGATAGTGCCGGAAGTTCCACGCGGCTTTTCACGGATGATGCTGTAGTATACAGACAAGTTGCAGCATTAGAAAATTGTAGCGAAATGCAGGAAGATCTGCAGCGGATAGGCACTTGGTGCAGGGAGTGGCAACTGACCCTTAACATAGACAAATGTAATGTATTGCGAATACATAGAAAGAAGGATCCTTTATTGTATAATTATATGATAGCGGAACAAACACTGGTAGCAGTTACTTCTGTAAAATATCTGAGAGTATGCGCGAGGAAGTGGAATGATCATATAAAATTAATTGTTGGTAAGGCGGGTACCAGGTTGAGATTCATTGGGAGAGTCCCTAGAAAATGTAGTCCATCAACAAAGGAGGTGGCTTACAAAACACTCATTCGACCTATACTTGAGTATTGCTCATCAGTGTGGGATCCGTACCAGGTCGGGTTGACGGAGGAGATGGAGAAGATCCAAAGAAGAGCGGCGCGTTTCGTCACAGGGTTATTTGGTAACCGTGATAGCGTTACGGAGATGTTTAACAAACTCAAGTGGCAGACTCTGCAAGAGAGGCGCTCTGCATCGCGGTGTGGCTTGCTCGCCAGGCTTCGAGAGGGTGCGTTTCTGGATGAGGTATCGAATATATTTCTTCCCCCCACTTATACCTCCCGAGGAGATCACGAATGTAAAATTAGAGAGATTAGAGCGCGCACGGAGGCTTTCAGACAGTCGTTCTTCCCGCGAACCATACGCGACTGGAACAGGAAAGGGAGGTAATGACAGTGGCACGTAAAGTGCCCTCCGCCACACACCGTAGGGTGGCTTGCGGAGTATAAATGTAGATGTAGATGTAGATTGTATGGAACTGGGGACCTAGAAACGACAGAGAGGCTTTGTCACCACCATAGCCCTCAATGGTTCACAACCCCACAACGGGCTACAGCAGGCCACTCATCCTACCGCCACCCCACACCAAACCCAGGATTATCGTGCGGTGTGGTCCCCAGCGAACCCCCCCCCCCCCCCCCCTCTCAGGAACGTTTCACACCAGATGGCTGTAACCCCATTGTCTGTGTGGCAGAGTTATTATGGTGTAAGTGGAGAAAGTGTTTGCACAACAATCGCCAACGTAGTGTAACTGAAGTGGAATAAGGGGAACCAGCCCGCATTCGCCAAGGCAGATGGAAAACCGTCTTAAAAACCATCCACAGACTCTACCAAGTAATCATATGGGGCTACACTCGTCTGGTATGAAACGTTCCCTGGGGAGGGGGGGAGGGGGGAGGGAGATCCACTGGGGACCGAACCGCGAAATAACCCTAGGTTCGGTGTGGGGCGGCAGTGGGGTGGATTTAGTGCTGTAGTCTGTTGTCGGGTTGTGAACCACAGAGGATCCAGTGGACGAAGCCTCTCCATCGTTTCTAGGTCCCCGGTTCAATACACACAGTACACAGACGGAACATATCTGGGATGCTGTTGGGTACCAGCTCCCCGTCTATAAACCACCGGCCCATAATTTATGACAATTGTGTGGCCTGTCCATAAACCCCATGGTGCCACATACCTTTGGAAACCAACCACGGATCTGTCGGATTTATGCCAGGCAGGATCGGTCTTGTATAACATTCCAGAAGTGGACAAACATCGTATTAGCTACTTGGTCATAGTGTCTTGACTCAAGCCGGCCGGAGTGGCCGAGCGGTTCTAGGCGCTACAGTCTGGAACCGCACGGCCACTACGGTCTCAGGTGCGAATCCTGCTTCGGGCATGGATGTGTGTGATGTCCTTAGGTTAGTTAGGTTTAAGTAGTTCTAAGTTCTAGGGGACTGATGACCTCAGAAGTTAAGTCCCATAGTGCTCAGAGCCATTTGAATCATTTTTGTCTTGACTCATCATTGTGCTCCTACAGTGATGAACAAGCTGTCACCTCACTTGTCAATAAAATTGCCTTGTCCTTGAGCGAGTTGCAGTTTTTTCCTGTACGGAAATAAAAGACACCCACCGAGGATGGATGACATGCGAATGTCGAAAGATGCTTGCGTGGACAGGTAAAAATCGACAAAAATTTGGTTTTTCGGAAGGTGAGGTTTTAAAAACCAAGTTGAATTTTTAACTGTGATCATAGGTGCTACTCAAGTATAAATCTCTTCATTCTATAGTATGTATCAATTGGCTTAAGCCTATACTTCCTTTATCTCTTCTTTTAAAACATCTAATGCAAACAATAACTGTCGAAAGATGTTTGGGAGAAGAAGGAAAAAAAGGACAAACATTATGTTTTGCAGAAGGCGCTGTTTTAAAAACATAATTTGATTCTCAATATGACCTTAGGTTTTATTGAAGGATAAGAATGAAAACATCCGTTGATTGCGTAGGATGTGTCAGCAGGCTTATATTTCGTATCTCTCTTTCCTTCAAGTGTCTAACATGGCTTTTTCCTCGATAAACTGCCAATTGTACATCTCAGGGAAGTGACCAGCATTGGACTCACATCTTACTGGTATTCCTAAGGCCCTGGTATCGTTACCCTTAACCCTAGCGGACTGATAAAATTTCTCTTTGTATTCTTCATTCACATTCTTCTAATTTTCGGGGAAAAATTAAGATGTTTGTTCAGAAAGTGAATGTAGAGCCTCATCAAGCAACCTAAGTACTCTAACTTTTCGGGCTACAACAGAATGTTCTTGCTGATGTTTGAAAGATTTTCTTGTAGTCCAGTTTCTTCTAGAGCAATGCTGATCCCTTATGTTACTATCACGTGCAAGAAACATTAATTAAAATAGTATGTGACATATAATATACACGAAAGCGCTAGAAATTAAGTTTTTCAAGTAATGTCATTTAACTGAAAAAAAATAGTAACAAAAGTTACTAGACTAGGCAAATATCATTAAAAAGTTTCTTCATCGTTCGTACGGATACCAGCCTCTGTTTTTGAGCATTATGCTCTTATTTTTTGTCTTACATGATTATATTTTAAACAGCAATCCCCACTTTTGGTAGTTTAAGAGTATGTAGCTGTACGCTGTTTTCTTAGTACTAAATTCCCACATGACATGGTCGAATTACCCGGTTTGTAGATTGCACAGTGCTGCTTGGAAGAGTAGGACTTCTCCTTCCCACTACGAAAAATTATAGAAACTATTGTTTTCCAGGCTTTGTAGATGCAGAAGCGTCCATCTAGACTGCTTTAACATTTGTTCTGATCTTTCGCATTAGTACAAGGAAACTTGATAGTAATAAATCGAGAAATACCAAATGTCTTACTGAGAGGTTCCATGCCCTCTTTTGCATGTCACCTCTCATTTTCATCAATTTTATTAATGTTCTAGGTCATAGGACGGTAGTAACAGACCGAATAATGTTTTTTAATGAAAGTATTTGTACTGAGAGCTCAAAAACTACTTTTCAATTGATTCCCAAACATGTTGCTTTACTTTCCTGGGAGGCCTGTGCGAGGCGAGCATCGGAGGGCGCGGCACACTGCATTTCCAGTTGGGGGCTGCACTTCCCCGAATTCTGAGGGTTCGTACAATGGGCTTAAGCGCCTGGTGGAACGACTGACTTCGGTCGAGTTTCGCCTATTGTACGCAGGGTGAAACGACCTGCGAGACATCTGTCGCCGCACCTTATGTGTTTACCGTTCCGACGCGTCCGGAACGAAGACTCCTGGCACCGACTGACTGCATTGTCCTCCTGATTCCGAGAATACGTGTGGACCGTGCCCGGCTCGGTGCGACTGTCTGGCGCCGGATGGCCGGTGGTCTAGGCAGGTTGTTCTCATAGCCGGTCAAATGGCAAGTTTAGTGCCCTTAGCTGAATAGCAGAGGCATGATTGGTCAACTTAAACTGAGGCTAGTTGATGTCATAAAACCCTGCTCGAAATTGGAGGGAACAGTGGCTTTTGGCGCGAATGATGTTCTGAGACATTGTGGGGGAATTTTGGACTCAGAACTGAATGCTGATTTGCGGTTTTCGAGGAGAGTAGGGAGCAAAATTGGCTTGGCTCTTGCGTTGCGCGGGCAAGAGATTCGGAATCTGATCTTCCTCGGAGTCGGACGGTCTTGCAACTTGATCGCTCGTTTTCGAAAGAACTTAGAATTCTCGGACAGCCTTCGCGGCCAGGGGTCGATATAGAGTCGCTGCACGGCAGAAGTCGGCGCCTACATCATCAGGACGCTGCCTGCCGACAACGTCTTGCAGATTTCAATACTCGTACAGTATTTTTCGGCTCCGGCATTGTAGGACTTTATCAGTTTTATACTGAATCCCTCTGCAGCACGCGCGCTCGCTTTGCTACAAGTCCACCTTGTTTGTTTCTCCATGTGATCCCATTTGAGCTCTCACTGCTAATTGCGATACTGCTGTATAGTCGGGAGATTTGTGGTGTCACCGCCAGACACCACACTTGCTAGGTGGTAGCTTTAAATCGACCGCGGTCCGTTAGTACATGTCGGACCCGCGTGTCGCCAATGTCAGTGATCGCAGACCGAGCGCCACCACACGGCAGGTCTCGAGAGACTTACTAGCACTCGCCCCAGTTGTACGGACGACTTGCTAGAGACTACACTGACGAAGCCTTTCTCATTTTCAGAGAAGATAGTTAGAATAGCCTTCAGCTAAGTCAATGGCTACGACCTAGCAAGGCGCCATAGCAAATGATAGTTATCGTATGAAGCATGTCTCATCAAGAACGATGTATACAAATGATGGATTAAAGTTAAGTATTCCAGCAACTACGTGCTTTTCTTTATAGCAGTCATTACGTATCCTGTTTCAGACCTCACGCCATCCTGCGTGAGCTTATAACGTGCATTTCGGCCTTCTATAGCTATACAACAAGATTAATATTTGATTCATTAGGACCTCCAGTCATTATTGTCAATCTACAGCATCACAGAGAGTAGGAGCCCCTTGTTCTCAAGCCAACTCTTATTCTCATAATATTTCAGTATACCCTATCCTTTAACTTACTGTGTTTGTCGACAATCATGTGCATATATGTCCTGATGTATAATAAATCCCATTGTAATATTTAATCCACATATCATTTCGTAGATATAGGCAGAATCCCATTTCCTGTTTTTTGTTACGATAAAGTTATCTTTTTTTGAGCAGATTACAATTTTTATTAAATTATTTGAGTGTGCACTTCTTATTTTACCAACTAGCAGGGCCCCCCATCCTTTCCTTCCGTTACCGTTGTATTCATAATTAATTAGCTGGTAGATAAGGAGGGAGTCGAGTGCGTGTCTCGTTCTCATGCAAAAATCGTCTGAATTAAAGAGGTACAAACTCTTCTCCACCCCGGAACCTCACAGTACTTCTAATATTTGACTGACGCTCAACAATTTTGGTGCAACTCAATTACACTGTCACGAAATGTGAGGAAGTCTGTAACAAAAAAGAAATGAGATTTCATGTCTCAATGGTGCATTATACAGAAATAAAAAAATAGCGCGTATGGTTAAATTATTTAAGGCCATGGTTGTCTCTACTCTACGTATGGCAAATGTTTTAAAAAACAATCTCCGTACGACAAGACTGAGAATTTCTGGAACGACAGGTTACTCACGTAGTAAGAGAGAGAGAATTTGTACTGAGGTAAGAATTGTCGTTGGACACCTCGAATCCTGTGGGACTTCCTTTTGCCCAGCGTAGTGCAACTACTCGACGTGCCGTGGACTGAACAAGTCGTTGGACGTAACCTGCAGAAATAATGACCCACGTTGTCTTAATATCCGTCCGTAATCGTGATAGTGTTGCCGGTGCAGGATTTTCTGCACGAACTGACCTCTCGATTATGTCTCATTAATGCTCGATGAAGTTCATGTCGCGCGATCTGGGTGTCCAAATCATTCATTCGAATTGTCCAGTATGTACTTCAGACTGACTGATAATAGTTGTGGCCAAATGAACGACGCCTTGTCATCCATAAGAATTTCTTCGTTGAATGGCTGCAAAAGGTCTCCAAGTTGCGGAACATAACCATTTTCGGCCAATGATTAGTTCAGCTGGAGCAGAGGACCCAGTCCGTTCTATGCAGACACTGTCCACACCATTAAGGGGCCACCAGCAGCTTGTACAGTGCCTTGATCACAACTTGAGTCCATGGTTTCGTGGGGTCTGCCACACATTCGAGCCCTACCATCGGCTCCAACTAACTGAAATTGACACACTATTCTCAGGGATACATACGTCGTAGCTCCAACATTGATTTTTGCCGTTATTTCACGCGGTGATGCTGTACGCAAACGTTGCTACTCCCGGTCTTTAAGTGAAGACTGTCGGCCACTGCGTTGTCCGTGGTGAGAAGTAATGCCTGAAATTTGGTATTCTCGCCACTGTCTTGACACTATGGGTCTGGGAATACTGAATTCCCTAAAGATTTACGAAAGAAGTCTGCTAATACCTGTTGTGCTGGCAAAATAACTACGGAAACCTGTTTACATGGATCACTATAGTACACATGACAGCTCCGTCCTTCTAGATGTTGTGTACGCGATACTAACGCCATCTGTATATATATGTATATCGCTATCCGATAACTTTTGTCATCTCGGTGTATAATGGTGAAGCAACAGCTACGAAGTAGAAGCAAATGTATCCAGAAGTATAGAAAAACAGGATAAATCACTTAGACTCGGTGAACTATAAGCCTGTTCCGAAAATGATGTACATGTACCAGTCAAGTGGCTGAAAATCACGTAGACTATGAAAGAATATATACCTTCTATTGAGCAAAATTCTGCCAGTAAATGGATTAATAGCCCAACACGGAAAGTTTTCAACAGACTTTATAATAGATATGTACGAATTCAGTGTCGTGTCGTGGTATTGACTACAGTGGTTTTCGAATAAGTTTGGTCGTTTACCTCAGCAGACTAACGTGCATTGGCTCCTGAAGATGATGATTATTTTTCGTACGGCTTCTCGGAATGACACAGAGCATATCAAGCGGTTCCACACAAGCAAATAAAGTAAATTCTCTTCTAAACAATGTTCAGTTGAGCTGGATAAAACTGTTTTTCAGTTGCGTTCCTCCATTTTTTCAATTTAGAGCTGTAAAACTTACAAGGCTTTTTTTGTCACCGAATTATGATATGATTTTGGATATTAAAATTTCAGCACCAAAAAGGACACCAAATAACGGAATTTTACTTACTGCACCCATACAGTACTACGAGAAAGAATACATTAACTTTGTAGATGATTTGGCGAAATAGAAAGGGTAGAGTTAGTACACAGGGCTAGCAACTCTGACAGTAACAACGGCTCCAATCCGGCTGCCCATGAAGTGGAACTGAGTTTGGATATAAGGGACGTCATTCCAAGCTGCTTCAACAGGCGTTTATCAGTGGTAATCGCTGCCGAGAATTGGGACGTCAGTGTCTTGGCAACCTATTGGCAGGATTTGCATGTATGCAAGTTCAGCAGATCACACTGCTCCCGTATCGAGAACGATCAGATGGCTACGGGTACCATGCACCCTTAATGAAAGGTAACATCTCGCGGACGTTGAAGATAGAGCACAGCTATTCGCTTAAGTACGTCAGTGGTGTAGCCCTTGTGTCCGAATTACCAGCTATGAGTACCAGAGGTTGTTAGGTAGCGTACCCAGCTGCACACTGTTGCACCACACCAGATACTGGGTGCACATGACAGGGACGAATGCGATGTGGCAGTGTCCATCCTCCTCGGATATTCCACACGTGGATACATGTCCGTCATGATGCTGTACGCATAATCGAGACTCGTCTGCCACTCTTTAAGTTCAGTGTTGTCGTTGGTCGCACCACTGTCCCCGCTGAGGCGTCAAGGGAAGCCACGACAATGGTCGCAGTGTTAACAGTCGATGTTATCCGCACAACATCGCACTGACCATATGGATGCAGGTACATGTCTTGCTGCACGTAAGCACATTTCCTGATTCAAGGAACGTCACGGGCATACAGTATACAGGGTGTAATTTTTTTGTTGACAAACCAGAATAAGTCGAAAAATAAGCTTCACACGAAAAAATGCATACAATCCAAAGTTGATTATTTTCGAGGGGGACATCTGCTGCTGCTAAAATTAGCCCGCCACCGCAGCCCCTGGGGTGGAGCGGGAGGCAACTTTAAAATTCCAAATGGGAACCCCCATGTTTTATTGCAGAATCAGATTCTACATAAAGAACTACGTACATTTTGTCTTAAACATTTGTTTTGATTCTTAGTAGTTGGAGCTGTAATTCAAGAAAATCCATGTTCTCATTTTTGTGTGGAAAATGGTTACGGATAAATAAAAAATACTTATTTACTTCATAAATTTTGATTCGCTAAAACTAAAACTCTCGCTCTCTCCCCGTAGGGTGGGGTTTGAGAGAGAGGAATTGGAGTTTTACAAATGTTGACCTAAATATTAATTTTTTCGGCAGATTCGGATGCGGTTTGTTTGGCTCAACATTTGTAAAACTCTAATTCCTCTCTCTCAAACCCCACCCTACGGGGAGAGAGGGAGAGCCTGCCTCCCGCCCCACCCCCAGATGGGTGGCAGGCTAATTTTAGCAACAGCAGATGTCCCCCTCGAAAATAATCAACTTTGGATTCTACACGTTTTTTGTGTGAAGCTTATTTTTAGAGTTATTCTGGTTTGTCAACTTAAAATTTACACCGTGTATATTCCTATCAATCTCTGTCCTCGCGAGAGTTAGTCGCGTAGGGTTACAATTATTTGGCCATAGGTTTTATTTTAATACCTACATTCATTCGTGTAGTACAATTATCGTTAAATACGGGCGAAAAGTTAAGAACATGGTATGTACCTTCACTTAGAAACGGTTTCAGCAATAGCACACAGACCTGCCAAAGGGCAAAATTATTGGGATGGTGCATAAGCTGTAACTTTTTTTCCATAAGTTTAATAAACAGAACAGATCCATATGACAGAGCCTTAAGTCATCAATAATGTATATTCTCCTTCACTGTTTACATCAGTCTTCCCGCTCTGGGGTGCCTTTGCGACTGTAGAAGCCACCATGCTTTTGATTTGAAGAACGCGTCGAGACACGCTTGGAGCGCGTTTTCATCCGCGAAGTTCCCTGAAGGTTGTCTGACAGAGAACGAAAAAGGCAAAAATCTTAAGGTACAGGGTCAAGTGAATAAGGTGGACGCATAATGACTTCATAACCCAGCTCGTGTACAGTTTTTTTGTAAGTCTACCAGAATACGGCCGTGCGTTATTGTGGAGTAGCATCACTTCAGTCTTCCTTGTCGTTGTTCTTAGACTGCGACTGCAAGACCTCTCAGTTGTTGACAATAAATGTCAGCAATCGTGCTTACATCTCGGGTAGGCAATTCCTAACACACTATATCGTTGCCAGATGAATAACATTATGTTCTATGGATTCGGGCACGTCTTTGTACGGGGAGTAGCTGCTTTTTTCGGGCTCAACCACTCCTTTCTTTTCCTTGTGTTAGTTCGAGGGTAATCCCAAAAGTAAGGTCTCCTATTTTTTATAAGTAATTAGACCTGCTTATTTCTACAATGGTTTACATCAGTTTACAGCTTGAACTTTTAGGTATTTTTCTACATAATCACCATTTCTGTCGATGCATTTTTGTAGACGCTGTAGCAGTTTTTGTATACCCATGCCATACCAGCTCACCGCCATGCTGTTCAGAAAGTTATGACCCTCTTCTTACACCTCGTCGTCGGTGTGGAATCGCTTTCCGGCCAAATGTTCTTTTAACCTAGGAAGTGGTCGCCAAGTCAGGACTATAGGGTGGTTGGGTGATTATGGTCCACTGAAACTGTTGCAGGAGAGCAACGGTTTGCCGAGGGATGTGTGGGCGAGCGTTGCCATGGAGAATGTGTACGCCTTTGCTCAACATTCCTCTTCTCCAGTTCTGAATTGCTCATTTGAGTTTTTCAGAGTCTCACAGTACCTGTTAGCGTTAATTGTGGTCCCAGCGATTCAGCTCCGACGACGAGGTGAAAGAAGAGGTTCATAACTTTCTGAACAGCATGGCGGCGAGCTGGTATGACATGGGTATACAAAAACTGCCACAGCGTCTACAAAAATGCACCGAAAGAAATGGTGATGATGTCGAAAAATAGCTAAATGTTCAATCTGTAAACTGATGAAAACCATTGTCGAAACAAACAGGTCTATGTACTTATAAAAAATAGGAGACCTTACGTTTGGGATTACCCTTGTATAAAGACGTCGTTTCTCATCTCCAGTAACTACACAGGACAGGAATGGTCGGTGTTATTCACGAGCCGATTCATAACGAGCAAGCAGGGATGTGCATACAGCCAGCCACTGATTTTTGTGGTTTTGGCTTAGAGTATGCGATACCCATACATCCGATTTTTGAACCTCACCCACTACATGAAAATGTCGCACTGTGGTGGAATGTTCACAGTTCACACATCTACCAGCTCTCGATTGCACGGACGTGGATCATTGTGGATCCTCATCAAACCCAAACCTGGAGAGTTATTAATATGAAAACAACCCTACCTAAAACGAGAAAACCATTTTATTGCGGTGCTCTGTCCAATGGTATTATGCACATACACAGCGCAAAAGTTTGTGGGTGCCTCCGCTGCTGTCATCCTTCTACTGAACTCAAACCGAAGAAGAAGACGGCAATGTTCCGATTTCTCCACTTTGCAATCCATTTCCTAGCCGCCAAAGCTCCACTCACAATCTCCAAATGGCAAAATAATAATATGTAAGCTCAGTAGCACCAATGAACTGCAAATAAAACGTAACATCTATAAACAAACCCGTAGGAGCAACCGGAATACAAATATGCAAACAAAAACTCTACGAACTTACGTCCCAACCCAATATTTATCACGAATTTCACTAATTTTATTAACTAATTTGATTCTTTCTCCTACACCTTCAGATCGTATTTGTTTTTGCAAGTAATCAGAGACCAGTTTCAGTATTATCCTCTTTAATCGTTACAGTATATGAGTAATAGTTTGGAATGTCAGAACTCTGATCGTGGTAGGGATCATGGTAGGGAAGCTAGAAAATCTGATGAGGAAGCGCAAAAGTTCAGATTAGATATAGCACGGATCAGTGAAGTGAAACGGAAAGAAGATAAGGATTTCTCATCAGACAAATATAGGGTAATATCAACAACAGCAGGAAATGCTGTAACTGGAGTAGTATTTGTCATGAATGTGAAGGTAGGGTGGATGGCGAGCAACAAGTAATGGGATTATTCTTGCCACGACAAATAACCATCCAACGTCAACAACAACACTCCAGTTATACGTGCCAACGTCAAAAGCAGACGACAAAGAGATAGAGAAAGCATATGAACATAATGAGTGGGTATCACAGTATGTAAAGTAGGATGAAAATCTGACAATATGAACTTGGTAGCAGGAATGAGGTAGGTGAAAGGCTAAATGAGTTCCGCAATCAATTTCAGCTAGTAATAGTGACTATATTCTTAAAAAACCACAGGAGAAGGAGGTATACTCGGGAAAGGCCTGAAAATATGGGAAAATATCATCCGGCTGGTGAGACGGAGGATAGATATCAGATATCGACTGATATCACTACTTAGTTAAGAAAAGAAGATGATTTTCAAATTTCTGGTGTTCAACTTAACTCTGTCAAACATAATTTGCCGGTACAGAAATCCACACCCGAACATAAAACTATTCTTTAACAAACTTGAAGCTAGTCTTGTCAGTGTCAGGGACCTGATCAAAAAAGTTGTAATATATCGAGATTTTAACATTGACTTCAATGAAGATTCGAAAGACATACACTCCTGGAAATTGAAATAAGAACACCGTGAATTCATTGTCCCAGGAAGGGGAAACTTTATTGACACATTCCTGGGGTCAGATACATCACATGATCACACTGACAGAACCACAGGCACATAGATACAGGCAACAGAGCATGCACAATGTCGGCACTAGTACAGTGTATATCCACCTTTCGCAGCAATGCAGGCTGCTATTCTCCCATGGAGACGATCGTAGAGATGCTGGATGTAGTCCTGTGGAACGGCTTGCCATGCCATTTCCACCTGGCGCCTCAGTTGGACCAGCGTTCGTGCTGGACGTGCAGACCGCGTGAGACGACGCTTCATCCAGTCCCAAACATGCTCAATGGGGGACAGATCTGGAGATCTTGCTGGCCAGGGTAGTTGACTTACACCTTCTAGAGCACGTTGGGTGGCACGGGATACATGCGGACGTGCGTTGTCCTGTTGGAACAGCAAGTTACCTTGCCGGTCTAGGAATGGTAGAACGATGGGTTCGATGACGGTTTGGATGTACCGTGCACTATTCAGTGTCCCCTCGACGATCACCAGTGGTGTACGGCCACTGTAGGAGATCGCTTCCCACACCATGATGCCGGGTGTTGACCCTGTGTGCCTCGGTCGTATGCAGTCCTGATTGTGGCGCTCACCTGCACGGCGCCAAACACGCATACGACCATCATTGGCACCAAGGCAGAAGCGACTCTCATCGCTGAAGACGACACGTCTCCATTCGTCCCTCCATTCACGCCTGTCGCGACACCACTGGAGGCGGGCTGCACGATGTTGGGGCGTGAGCGGAAGACGGCCTAACGGTGTGCGGGACCGTAGCCCAGCTTCATGGAGACGGTTGCGAATGGTCCTCGCCGATACCCCAGGAGCAACAGTGTCTCTAATTTGCTGGGAAGTGGCGGTGCGGTCCCCTACGGCACTGTGTAGGATCCTACGGTCTTGGCGTGCATCCGTGCGTCGCTGCGGTCCGATCCCAGCTCGACGGGCACGTGCACCTTCCGCCGACCACTGGCGACAACATCGATGTACAGTGGAGACCTCACGCCCCACGTGTTGAGCAATTCGGCGGTACGTCCACCCGGCCTCCCGCATGCCCACTATACGCCCTCGCTCAAAGTCCGTCAACTGCACATACGGTTCACGTCCACGCTGTCGCGGCATGCTACCAGTGTTCAAGACTGCGATGGAGCTCCGTATGCCACGGCAAACTGGCTGACACTGACGGCGGCGGTGCACAAATGCTGCGCAGCTAGCGCCATTCGACGGCCAACACCGCGGTTCCTGGTGTGTCCGCTATGCCGTGCGTGTGATCATTGCTTGTACAGCCCTCTCGCAGTGTCCGGAGCAAGTATGGTGGGTCTGACACACCGGTGTCAATGTGTTCTTTTTTCCATTTCCAGGAGTGTAGAACTGAAATATACAATTTGCTCTCAATTATATATTCCCCCACCAGAGTCAGAAATGTATCCAGCACCACTACACACTAATAAACACTAATAAACAAGGAAAGTCACGAACAGACAGCTAGGAATATTAACAGGTTTGAATGAACACTACGCACACCTTTTTGAAATATGTTAAATATTGAGCTTAATTGTGCGAACAGAAACAGTGAAAGCTGGAAGAACCTTCAGAAACCATAGGATTAAGTACTTTGGTAATTTACTGACGAACGAAATATGGTGTGAGTGTACAGACGTGAAACACAAATGAGAAGTACAACATACAGGGTGCGGCAGCGTTCATAGTAGAATATTAAAAACACAGCATCAGGTAGTAACTGTAATTTATTTATTACCTCTCATGTCAATTAATAGTTAAAGGTATGCCATTTACTAATGTGTAAGTCATTGGCCATTGTGTGGATTACTTTTTGAATATGACTGCTGTCAAATGATGCCCCCCCCCCTGCACAACACATTCATCTAGGTGGCATTGGAAGCTTTCCGTAACTCGGCGTAACGTATTCCTTGGGACATTGCCGACGGCAGTTCTGATGCGATCCTTCAACTCATAAATTGTGGCACAACGTGTTCGGAACACTTCATGCTTCAGGTAGCCCCAAAGGAAAATGTCTGCACATGAAAGGTCAGGTGAGCGAGGCGGCCAGAAAATGTCACCAAAACGGGAAATTACTCTACCGGGAAATGTCTGTCGCAAAAATGCATGCTAATTCTGGCTGTATGCGAAGTCGCTCCGTCTTGTTGAAACCATAATTGTCCCACATTCACATCTACCACACCTGATTGGGGAAGAACGAAGTCTAGCAGCATCTTTAGGTAGCGTTCACTGGTGACAGTTACAGCCACTCCGCTGTCATCCTCAAAGAAGTAAGGGCCAATAATCCCAAAGGAAGCAACTCCACAACACACTGTGACACGAGAACTGTGCAAGGACTTGATGTGCAGTTCATGCAGGTTTACATCACTCCAATAACGCTCATTCTGTTTATTCACTGGATCACATAATTCCAAATGAGCTTCATCTGACATCAGGATGGTGTGCAACCATTGTGGATTGTGGCGAAGGAGATCACGCATGGTAAAGCAGAATTTTTCGCGTGAAACACAATCGCGAGGCCTAATTTCCTGAACAATCTGCAGCTTATATAGGGGAAAATGGAGATCTTCGTGCAATATTCTCCTGAATGAGCGATCGGATATATACACAGTTTGCACATGACACGAACTGATTTTTTTGGGCTACGCAATAGCGCAGCACGAACGAAAAAAACTAATCAATGAATGAGTAGTCGACGTTCAGGTCAGCTGGTAAAGCACACTTGAGGACACAGTTCAGCACGCTGATTGTACTGGTGTGCTAGTTATTGGTTACAGAAATGGAAATGCTGACAAAATCTATAAGAAATTCAGCATTGCATGCTACTTAATGAGAATATTAGAAGTATGCCGAAACAGACGCTGGGTAGCAATAACGGAGTCGTTATTCTTGAAGTAACTTTCAACAGCAAAGGCTCGATGCTGTGCACTCCACCGCTCCACATCACTGCCACACTCGAAATGGCAGCTCATTAGTACACGAATGCGGCACCAGCTGGCGCACATACCTGCAGTACGTCATTGTACTACGCAAGTCAAATTACGCTATGAAAGCTGCCGCACCCTGTATTTATGGACTTTTCTCACATTATTGTAGCATGTCATTTCCAGTTAAAAGACAGAAGATCGCATCTTGTGGGCTTAACATAAGAAACACTAGTTGACAACGGGTATAAAAATGTCATATGCTGAAAAGCAAAGATTATATGAGATCACCAAATCTTCCGTAATATCTAACGAATAGCACTCATATTTCAACAAATGTGAAAAAGCAAACTGATAATAATTCTCCATAAAATTCCAATATTAATTAGAACCACAGTGGTATAGAAATTACTGATTCCCAAAAAGTATCAAATGTGTTCAGTACTCATTTTAGCAATGTAAGCGAGCAGTTACAGAAATCAAACTTCACATCAAAAATATTTTGGTATCCTCTGTAAATACAAACCTAAATAATGCTTTATTGCCGGCCGGAGTGGCCATGCGGTTCTAGGCGCTACAGTCTGGAATCGAGCGACCACTACGGTCGCAGGTTCGAATCCTGCCTCGGGCGTGGATGTGTGTGATGTCCTTAGGTTAGTTAGGTTTAATTAGTTCTACGTTCTAGGCGACTGATGACCTCAGAAGTTAAGTCGCATAGTGCTCAGAGCCATTTGAACCTCTTGAGCCTACTTTACTCTGATTATTTTCCAGAAACCCAGAAAGAAGTTCTGTCATTCATCGGAATATTAAAAATTAACCACTACAAAAATGTGGAGATCTCATTACTGAACAATAAGCTCAACTTTGTAACAGTTCATTTCCAACTGGAATTTTTCAGTGATGCTTCAAAGTGCCACTCAAACCACTGTTCAAAAAAGGTAAACAGGGCGAAGTGGGTAACTTCCTGCCCATTGCTCCACTATCTGTAATCTCTAAAATAACAGATTTGTTTTTAAAGAAGAGTAGCACATCTTCTGGAAAAGTACAAAGTACTATTTACTGGCTTCAGGAAAGGCCCGTTAACTGATACATAAAATTCTGAACTTTCAGGTGAAGTACTTAAAAAACCAGATAATGGTGAAAATGTCATTGAAATATCTCTAGGTCCCTCTAAAGCTTTCTGTATCATAGGTCACACTGAACTATTGCTTAAGGTTAATAATATTCCGATTACAGGGACATTCAACAAACAGGTAAAATCATACCTAAGTGGACGAAAGAAAGTAGTTGAAATGCTACACCAAGGCCTCAACAAATTAATTCAACATTATTCAGACGAAGAAAACATTAAATATGGAGTGCCACAAGGTTCAGTACTAGGATACCCTCCTACTTCTATTTTAAGTGGATGACCTTAAAAATTTCTGTGAGGACACAATTCAGCACGCTGATTGTACTAGTGTGCTAGTTATTGGTTACAGAAATGGAAATGCTGACAAAATCTATAAGAAATTCAGCATTGCATGCTACTTAATGAGAATATTAGAAGTATGCCGCAACAAAGTTTATTTGAAAACCGTCTACTATCCTATACAGACCAGAACTGATATATGAATTTATTTTCTTGTGAACTTTTCTTTCAGCCAAAAGCTCATTGAGCCACAAGGATTATAAGAATAACGCAAGTGAAAAATCCCTCTCCTAAAGGAAAAAATGAAAATATTTACCTCCATAGCTCTAGCCAAATAGGAGACTTTCATATAGAATCAGTGAACACCAACCTCAATAAAAAAGGAGCCCTGGCATTATGGGAAAAAAACTAATCAATGAATGAGTAGTCGAAGTTCAGGTCAGCTGGTAAAGCACACTTGACTCATCACTGGATCCACAAGTTTCTTTAGGAAGTACACTAAACAATTGTGTATGTATCATAGTGATGTATCGTATAAATGTTAAGCCCTTTAGTACCTTTGTGATGTTACTGTAATACATACATCTATCTACCTGTACAGTTTATGCTCTTACTGCTTTTACAGTATGTTTTCCTTACAAGTGTATGATATATTGTACATATTACACTTTAATGTACAATTAACGTAAAAATGGTGCAGCTAATGTAAATTTAAATCATTTAATACTGTGTTCTTTTATACATTGACTTACACAGGAGAATGTACCATTTGTGTACCATGTGATTACCTGGATCAATAAAGATATAACGTAACTTAATCTTATCCAAAAAAAAAAAGAAATGAGAGACAAAAGATAGACACAGGGGATCCATAATTACAGTCAGAGCTTAACAGATCTTACGAGAAAATAAGACGTAAGGCAAAGAAAATATCCGTAAGGAATTTTTTTAATTGCTGCCGGAAGTGACAACCGAATGGCTATTCAAACTGATTTGTAGAATGGAGACTTTCAGAAAAATATGATCCACACAATCACGAAGATGGAAAGGGAAGGTAAGTGCGAGAACTGTTGCATAATCAGGTTAACGGTTCATGCAACCAAATTGCTAACAAGAAGAATACACAGGAGACTAAGAAGAGAATTTAGGTTCAGTAATATAACGTTGAGGTTAGGTTTAAGGAAAGACAGAGGCAAGAAGGGGGCAGTTCTCGTGTTTTGCTTGATATTGGATGCAAAAATGGAGAAAAACCAAGAAACTCTCATACGATCTGTCGACACAGTAAAATGGTGCAAAATGTTCGAAGTCCTCAGGAAATTACATGCGAACTATAGACAAAGACGGGTAATATACAAGATGTGCGACGACCGTGGTGGTCTCGCGGTTCTAGGCGCTCAGTCCGGAACCGCGTGACTGCTACGGTCGCAGGTTCAAATCCTACCTCGGGCATGGATGTGTGTGATGTCCTTAGGTTAGTTAGGTTTAAATAGTTCTACGTTATAGGGGACTGATGACCACAGATGTTAAGTCCCATAGTGCTCAGAGCCATTTGAACCATTTGGGTAATATGCAAGATGTGCAAAGCCAAAAGGAAAAAAAATATGAAGGAAAGACCAACAACGGAGAGGTCGGGTTGGAAGGTCTACAAGACAGGGATGCAGTCTTTCGCCCCTGCTGTTCAATCTGTACTTCGAAGAAACATGGAGGAAATAAAAAGAATATCCAGGAGTAGGATTAAAATGCAGAGTGAAAGTATGTCAGTGATACGATTCGCTAATGACTCTGTTGTCCTTAGGACAAGAAATAACTGCAGGACCTGTTGGGCGAAATATACAGCCTAATTACACGCTCTACGAAAGACAGTAAACGGAAGGGAGACGAAAGTAATAAGTAACAGAAATGAGATTAGCAACAATTTAAACATCAAATCTGTGGACCACGAAGTCGACTAAATGAATGAATTCTGTTTGTGTAGAAACAAAGTAATACATGACAGCCGAAGCAAAAAGAAAAAAGCAAACTGTCACAGCTGTCACAGTCAAATAGGGCAATCCTAGCGAACAGGGCAATCCTAACCTCAAACAAAGGCGTTAACTAGAGGAAAACTGTACTCTTTGAGCAAAGAATTACACGGGAATAAATCATGGACTGTAGAGAAACTGGAAAGAAGAGAATCGAAGCGTTTGAGATGTGTTACAGATGTTTGCTGAAAATTAGGTGGACTGATCTGAAATTAGGAGGTTCCCTGTAGAATCAACGAGGAGAAGAATACATAGGAAACAATGACAAGAAGAATGGACAGGACGACAGTATAGGCGTTAAGACATCAAGGAATAATTTCCGTGGTACCGGAGGAAGCCGTAGAGGGTACAGACGGTAGGGTAAGACAGAAACTGGTATATATTCAACATATAACAGAGGAAATTAGGTGCAAGTGAAGAGGTTGGTACAGGAAAGAATTTCATGGCAGGCTGTATCAAAACAGGCAGAAGACTGATAAAAGAAAAAGCACTTCAGACCCCAACAACTCAACATGTCTCTCTCTCTTTCTCGTTCTTCATGTAGCCTAATACGCTGTACTGTCTTCTCCGCCGCTTCAAAATTTCTATAATCTCTTTTTGCGTTCTACGTTATGCCATTATTTCCCTGTAATATATTTTTTATTGTCACTAAACCTCTCGTCTAATTCTCCCACACACCATATGGACACCTGTTCGGCTCGGCCGGTTTCGTAGTTCCCCAGATCTTTGCGTTCCCTGAAATGCACACAGCATGACGGTCAGTATAAAACCACTTGACTCCCACTCCGCCACGTTCGACATAGCGTGTTACGTCACATCACATTTGAGCAATAATTTCAGAAAAGGTAAAAAAATAACATTGGCTATTGATAAAACATGTGACCCGTCTTTTTCGCAGTTCCGACCATTTGACTGATGCAATAGCGATATTTGGGAACTCACTTTCCAAAACTGGGACTTACTTCAATACCCGTTTTTCGAGTATTACAAGCATGTTCTGTCTGCAATGACTTTCTCCCCTCTGAATCGGTTTCAGGAAAATAATTAAGAGTGTCCTGGACCCTAAGATAGTTTGAATGCACTACACTGCTTGAATACCTCTGATCCGATTCCCTTCCTCCTAATGTTGAGCTGACTTACCGAACCTGCAGCTTGCCAGTTTCCATATATACAAAAGACTGCTCGAAATGAAATAAACCAGGAGTGACAGATAAAATTACATCTATGACTCAGCGTTGTTAAGGTAAATGCGAGAACGAAAATAAATGTGCTGCAACAGTCTCTCGTGTCTGAAAAACATAGCGCGGCGTTATGTGGAGATTGAAGTACTCTTCAGAAGGAATGGTTGTACAAGTAAAATCAGCTGTATGGTTTCAGCGATACCGCTCTTGCCCATTTCAGGCTGTAAGCGCATTCTTGTACGGTGACGCCCGTCTGGGATGCGACAACTTCTCATCCTGGTGCCGGAAGACATTTTCGTTGTCACACTACGGTCGAAGAGGTGAATTAAAATATTGTTTGGCTGGTGTCCTGGGAAATAACCGAAACCCGCCGGTAGTATATGGAGTGAGGCCGTGTGAGACTCTTGATGGTGACCTCTTCGTCGACTAGCGACTCTTAAGTTGGGCGGCGCGATTGGCTCAATAAATGGTTCAGATGGCTCTGAGCACTATGGGACTTAACATCTGAGGTCATCAGTCGCCTAGACCTAGAACTACTTAAACCTAACTAACCTAAGGAGCAGCTGCGCGGTTCTGGACTGAAGCGCCTAGAGCCGCTCGGCCACAGCTGCCGGCGCCCGACTGGCGCTCTTGGACAGGAGTGGGCGGTGTGTCGGTACAGGGACTCCGTCTCTCACTACCTCCCGTTGGCTGAAAACACAAGCACAACACTGCACTCCAGAATGAGATTTTCACTCTGCAGCGGAGTGTGCGCTGATATGAAACTTCCTGGCAGCTTAAAACTGTGTGCCCGACCGAGACTCGAACTCGGGACCTTTACCTTTCGTGGGCAAGTGCTCTACCATCTGAGCTATGCCATGTCTCCGCAGTATCCTTTCTTTCAGGAGTGCTAGTTCTGCAAGGTTCGCAGGAGAGCTTCTGTAAAGTTTGGAAGGTTGGAGACGAGATACTGGCAGAAGTAAAGCTGTGAGGACCGGGCGTGAGTCGTGCTTCGGGAGCTCAGATGGTAGAGCACTTGCCCGCGAAAGGCAAAGGTCCCGAGTTTGAGTCTCGGTCGGGCACACAGTTTTAATCTGCCAGGAAGTTTCACAACACTGCACTGGTCAATCTCACTGCCCAGTCACCCACACGAAAGAGGAACACACATGATATTTAGCACGTCAATGGCAAGCCGCCTCCGCAGTTACCTAGCCCTGAACAACAGTACTGGATTCGGGAATCTGATCCCTACGGTCATTTCTGTAATGTGAGACCTACTCATCCTACTAATTAAGTTTATTCGCAGGGTCGTGATTGTGGATATGCCCTGACTTTAGAAATGTTTAATTGCGAAACATTTTCTGGTAATTATTTATATCTTTTAACGTTTCCTTTTGAAGAACACATCATGTCATGCAAGATCTTCAAATACAAACACTTTTCAAGAAGCATGTCCGCCCTTAACGCTAGATTGGCTCACAACATATTCTTCTCAACAACAAAATTCGTCTGACAACAACTGAAAAGGCGCGAAAAAGGCAAAGAGGTGAGGAATGTATTTACCTACACAATCATGTCATTTGAAACCTGCCCATAAAAGGAAAGAAAATTTTATTCCTAATTTATAGTTTTGATAATTGACACTTTAAACGTTATAAATGATCATAAAACAATAATAGTAGAATAGTCCTTATGGGTGTTCTTCAATAATAAAATAAGTTTAGCCTTATTTTTAATAGGAGAGAGTGTTGTATTTTCAACTTTCATCTCTAGCCAGGCCCGTAAAACAAGTTCAACATATTAGCTTATTCCATTTTTAAATGACGATATTAAATTTTTATGTCTGCTGCCTTTTTTTAAAATTACAAAAAATACAGCAGGTAATTAAGGTTTTCCTAAATCGAAATATGTTCCGACGTAGAAAATGCTCATGTACCTAAGAACAAGTATTCTATTGAAACTTGCAATGGACAAAGTCCTGTTAATATTGTAAATAATCGTCTCTCTATTGCGTTATTACTGTACTACACACCAATAATCAGTAAGCGTAATCAAATTAAGCAGAAACACGATCAAAAACCAGTTACGAGTTAAATATAAATTGAGATGTAAACTACTGGGAACTAAAACCAACTTCCGTTTCAAAGATTGGAAAATTATGAAGACACTGAAGAAACTCAGTTCATTTGCCAGTATCGTAAGTTCCATGGTAAAAGACTCTCTTCTGTTTGAAGGTGCAAGAGGGTGTAAGATCGGCAAAGTATGGCTTAGTCATCAGAATGTTATATAAATACAGTAGTTCTAAAGAGATGCAGCATTTTACTCGCCATATAATTCTGTATCGGAAGAAATTAACAATGTCTTCCAAATAGCTTTATATGTTAAACAGCACATAGAACACAATCTCACGTCTAACAATAACAAAAATTGCAGAAAATGGTGGAAACTGCTTATAGCCGTATCCAGTGAGTGTTTATGCGTGTGATTCTAAAATCAATCATTAGACTGAATTACCGACCAAAACATGTCATGTGTTTCTATCGGCCTTTAGGTATAACAGGCTTTCCTATTACAATCTTCCGTCTGAAACAATTTTTCAGTACATATTTTTACATTTGAATGTGAACAAATTTTTTGTCATCTGTTTTAACGTAAATGAAAATAAAAAATCAGTACTGTGTGAAAAGTTTCATTGGAACTGAAGATGACTTCATTGTTGGTATCGTATTGTATACTAAAAATAAAAGTGTGTCACTGACGAGTTCCATCACAAGGAGGAAAACGGTTGAGATTCACGTCATGAGATCAAGATTTTCAGTAATTTCCCTAGCCTGCCGAGATGGTTTCCTCGAAGAGGCTCGCTCGAGTGGCAACCCTTTCCTACCCATATTCGACTTCGTGTTCCGTTTTCGGGACGTTACATACGAAACTTCCTTACTCCTTTCCGATTATTTTCAGCAAAAAAATTCTAAAATAACTGACGACGCAAAAATCTGAAGAGGCTACTTTGTAGTGGACTGTAAAAAGAGACCTATGCAGAAGAAATCTTGGTGCAGCCACATCACAGCGCGGAGAGTGAAAGTTAAGGCGTTGATTCCTCGTGGCGTCCGTTATTAGCTTTAGGCAAAAAAATGTTCAAATGTGTGTGAAATCTTATAGGACTTAACTGCTAAGGTCATCAGTCCCTACGCTTACACACTACTTAATCTAAATTATCCTAAGGACAAACACACACACCCACGCCCGAGGGAGGACACGAACCTCCGCCGGGACCAGCCGCACAGTCCATGACTGCAGCGCCTTAGATAGGTTTAGTGGGCGACGCAGTCGATCTAGTAATAGCAAACTGAAGGAGGACCGGTGAGGGAGTGTTCGCACAGGGGACGTGGCGGACAGAGGCGGTGAGCCGCGAGGGCAGCGCGGGACAGCTGCTGTGTCGCGTGCGGCCAGTGGCTGCCTGCAGAATGCCCGCCCACGCTACGCTGCGGCCGCCGCCGCCGCCGCCGCCGCCGCCGCCGCGCAGAGCCCACAGTCAGTGGCGGCGCTGCAGCCAGGGCGACGCGACGCGACGTCAAGCCATGCCGGTGGTCGCGGCCTGCTGTGTGGTCGCGCTCTGCTGCCTACACGCCGGCCAAGCTCTCCGTAAGTACTACACACACTGCCTCACTCACTTCGGTCACGCCGTCTGCTTCGACTACTACTGTCGAGCGCTGGCTGTGCTGAGCGCTTGCTGCGGTACAAAACTTGTTTTGTGTTGTAGATTAGTACTATAGCAAAATGAAAAGGAGAGGGGATGGGGGATGAAACCCGAAGAGGATCCGTACCTTTCGGCTACTGTGTACTGCGTTGAGGTTCCCTATCATATATCATTTTTGATAGAGGTCATTCTCGACTTTTGATACACTACTGGCCATTAAAATTGCTACACCACGAAGATGACGTGCTACAGACGTAAAATTTAACCGACAGGAAGAAGATGCTGTGATATGCAAATGATTAGCTTTTCAGAGCATTAACACAAGGTTGGCGTCGGTAGCGACACCTACAACGTGCTGACATAAGGAAAGTTTCCAACCGACTTCTGATACACCAGCGTTGCCTGGTGAAACGTTGTTGTGATGCCTCGTGTAAGGAGGAGAAATGCGTACCATCACGTTTCCGACTTTGATAACGGTCGGATTGTAGCCTATCGCGATTGCGGTTTATCGTGTCGCGACATTGCTGCTCGCGTTGGTCGAGATCCAATTACTGTTAGCAGAATATGGAAACGTTGGGTTTAGGAGGGTGTACGGAACACCGTGCTGGATCCTAATGGCCTCGTATCACTAGCAGTCGAGATGACAGGCATCTTACCCCATGACTGTAACGGATCGTGCAGCCTCGTCTCGATCCCTGAGTCAACAGATGGCGACGCTTGCAAGACAACAACCATCTGCACGAACAGTTCGACGGCGTTTGCAGCAGCATTGACTATCAGCTCGGAGGCGATGGCTGCGGTTACCCTGACGCTGCATCACAGACAGGAACGCCTGCAATGGTGTACTCGACGACGAACTTGGGTGCATGAATGGCAAAACGTCATTGTTTCGGATGAATCCAGGTTCTGTTTACAGCATCATGATGGTCGCATCCGTGTTTGGCGACATCGCGGTGAACGCACATTGGAAGCGTGTATTCGTCATCGCCATACTGGCATATCACCCGGCCTGATGGTATGGGGCCCCATTGGTTACACGTCTCGGTCACCTGTTGTTCGCATTGACGGCACTTTGAACAGTGGACGTTGCATTTCAGGTATGTTAAGACCCTTGGCTCTACCCTTCAGTCGATCCCTGCGAAATCCTACATTTCAGCAGGATAGTACACGACCGCATGTTGCAGGTCCTGTAAGGGCATTTCTGGATACAGAAAATGTTCGACTCCTGCTCTGGCTAACACATTCTCCAGATCTCTCATCAATTAAAAACGTCTGGTCAGACAAAGTAATCCCACACTGACAGATCAGGTGAGCTGGATGGCCAGCTAGGGCCGTGACCAGACTCACCTCTGCTAACAACTATGTCAGGCGTGAAGACTATTTTAATATGCACCAAGGTATGGCCAGCTCTATGGGCAGTTGCTCCATTCTGTTGGAAGTAACTGTAGGTATTTTCCCGTTAATGCTGCCACAAATTCACGTCCTGTTGTATCCACTCGACCTTCCCAGTATTATTTGCCCCTCCCTGTATATATGGCTACTTCTACAGGCCGAAGACGTATCTGGAGACGCCCTGGACAGTGATGGGATACCAACCTTACTATCGCCCACCGTGTAGTGATGATCTGGGGTGCCATTTCTTTTCATAGCAGGACCAATTTGGTTGCCACCCGCGGTACTGTTATAGCACAGCCGTACGTCGACGATATTCTACGCTCTTTGTTCTTACCGTTGATGGAAAGCCATCTTTGGCTTACGTTTCAGCGAGATAATGCCCGACCGCACACAGCGAGAGTTTCTTTTGCTTGCCTTGATGGTTGCCAAACCCTTCCTTGACCACCAAGGTCCCCGGATCTGCCCCAGTTGAAAATGTTTCGAGCATTATGGCAGGGCCATCCAACCAGCTCGGGACTTTGACAGTATAACTCGCCAATTGGACAGAATTTTGCAGGATATCTCTCTGCAGGACATCCAACAACTCTGTCACACAGTGCCAAGCCGAATAACTGTTACCGTAAGGGGCAGAGATGGTCCAATACGTTGACTGTAGGTATCGTATCACAGACACAGTTCCCTTGACTGTTCAGAGATTTCACTAAACCCGCCTTAGATGTAAGCAACCATGCATGTCCAGCGTCTACTAGACGGAGGTGACCCGATAGTCCATCAGTTCCAGTCGTTCCACCAGGAAAGTGGAACACGGCTCATGTGTCTGTGGTTCAACCATGCCTAGACGGTCAACACTGCGGTTTGATCGAGTCCGCATTGTTACTTTGTGGCTGGAAGGTCTCAAAAATGGGAAGTGAACAGGCGTCTCGGAGTGAACCAAAGCGATGTTGTTCAGACATGAAGGAGATACAGAGACACAGGAACTGTCGATGACATGCCTCAATCAGACCGCCCAAGGGCTGCTACTGCTGGGGATGACCGCTACCTACGAATTATCGCTCGGAGGAACCCTGACAGCAACGCCGTCATGTTGAATAATGCTTTTAGTGCAGCCACAGGACGTCGTGTTATGACCCAAACCGTGCGCAATGGGCTGCTTGATGCGCAATATGAGGTCCATCTTTGCAACCACTACACTATGCGGTGCGGTACTGATGGGCCCAACAAAATGCCGAATGGACCGCTCAGGATTGGCACCACGTTCTCTTCAACGATGAGTGTCGCATATGCCTTCAACCAGACAACCGTCAGAGATGTGTTTGGAGGCAAACCGGTCAAGCTGAACGCCTTAGGCACACTGTACAGTGAATGCAGTAAGGTGAAGACTCCCTGCTGTTTTGGGGTGGCATTATGTGGGGCCGATGTATACCGCTGGTGCTTATGGACTGCGCCGTAATGGCTGTACGACACGTGAATGCCATCCTCCAAGCGATAGTGCAACCATATCGGCAGCATATTGGCAAGGCATTCGTCTTGATAGATGACAATTCGTGTCCCCATCGTGCACTTCTTGTGAATGACTTCGTTCAGGATAACAACATCGCTCGACTTAAGTGGCCAGCATGTTCTCCAGACATGAACCCTATCGAACATGCCTGGGATGGATTAAAAAGAGCTGTTTATGGACGACGTGACCTACCAAATACTCTGAGGGATCCACGCCGAATCGCCGTTGAGGAGTGGGACAATCTGGACCAACAGTGCCTTGATGAACTAGTAAATCGTATGCCACGAATAATACAGGCATGCATCAATGGAAGAGAAAGTGCTACTAGGTATTAGAGGTACCGTTGTGTACAGAAATATGTACCACTACCTCTGAAGGTCTCGCTATATGGTGGTACAACATGCAATGTGTGGTTTTCATGAGCAATAAAAAGGGCGCAAATGGTATTTATGTTGATCTCTATTCCAATTATCTGTACAGGTTCCATAACTCTCGGAACCGACGTGATGCAAAACTTTTTTTGGTGTGTGTATGTGTTTGTGAATCCTACTTATCACTTGGGAACAAGCTTTTAATTCTCTGTTGGAAATGCCATCAATTTCATGTGAGCTTTTACTTTTGATTGGGTTTATTATTTTCCTAATATCAGTAGGCGTGATGGAGAGAAATTCAGTTTTATCAAATTGCATAGGTACTGCCTCCTCCAAATACAGCCCTGTATTTGTAATGAACAGTTGGATCCTATTTTCTCTACAACGGTTAAAAATGATAATTAAGATATTTTCTGCCTCTGACTTTTTGTTAACTAACCTTTCATTGAGTTTGACAGAAATACAGTCTTCCTGGGCTCTCAGTTGTCCTGTTTCAGTTTTAACAATATACCGGATGGTTTTAATTTTATTATAAGAAGCGCTAATCTCAGAATACTGCACATACTTCTGGATTTTTAATAAATTTTCTTAATAGAGTGTAGTAGTTTTTACAATGTTGCATTGTTTCTGGATCATTACTCCTCATAACTAAGATATAAGTTTTCCTTTTCTGTTTACAAGATATTATTATTCATTTAGTAAGCCAAGACTTTTTATATGGTTTCTTATAATTATGTTTCACTGTTTTCTTAGGGAAACTGTTATCAAATATAGCACAAAGGTATCATGAATCAGGTTAAATTTTAAATTAGCATTAGGTTCCCTGTACACCTCATTGCAGTCTGTTGCAAGCTTTCCCCAAAATTCGCGACTATTAAATCATTAATTGAATGCACTGTTTCGGAGGACTGTTTTGCATTACTGTATGGAGCTATGTAATATACTGTAACTAGCTGTGCATCATGATTTTTGAAATCTGTAGCACCTGCCTGTCTGAGTTTCTCATTAAGCTTAATTTTCCTCAATGTTGAAACTGTGGGTACTGATCTTTGTCTAAGAAAGATCACTTATCTTCTCCCATCCACCTCTCCAGTCCTATGATTTAATTAAAATACACAAATCATATGAAACATTGTTTCACGAAACAGCTGTTCTGCCATCTTAGAGCACTGACAGCCCTTTGTAAATTTTAGCCTTTCATGCTATTCATAGAGTTGGTGCCATCATGCTGACATTCCACCTTATTTTCTTTTTTCCTGCTTTAGGCCCCTTTCAACTGCTGAGGTCATATTGGAGCCATAACAATCCTTCTTTTCCATGACACTTCATGTTGTTGAACCGAAAGCTGTTTATTTATTGGGCTAATAGCTACTGGTTTCGTTCATTTATCACAAAATTATTGCTTACAGCAGTGTGTATTACATTGATAATAACTTAAAAATACTACATATGTTAATTAAAAACATAAATAAAAAATGTATTCAAAAGACAGTTATTATACTTAACAATGCTTTAAATTTTATTTGATAATAGTTACAGGTACAAATCCTGAACTATGGTAGCATAACATAAATTATAAAGCTGTCACGTGTTGTTAAAAAGTTATTTTCATGAAAAAGTGTACAATATTGCAGATTTCTTAATAACTTTCCTTCTCAAAATTAAACATGATACACAGTATATGTAAAACACAATAAAACACTTAATTTTAAATGCATGTGCATAAGAACAGTAATTATGAAATATAGAACTCTTGCCATTTTCTGCTTCTTACATACTGAGGCAGATCCAAAAGACTCATATCGTTCCTCTACTTCAAACAGATGTTTTGAAATGCCTCTACATCTTACACGCAAGTAATGTGAACTTTTTCAACGAAGTGCTCATTTACACATTATTCTCCAGCTAAAAGGGATTCCTTAGAGTCTTGAAAAAGAATTTCAGTTTCTTTACACAACCTGTAAATACCAGTTGTAAGTCCTCCTAAATCTGAGTATTTGGTGAGATATGTGATATTTTCTTTTATTTTAGGCATTTCTAGATCCTTTGTACAATTAGTAACATCCATGCAAGATTCACATATTTTACACTTCAAAATAGCATTCTCAGTAGCTACAGTAATGTAATACATATCATATTCAACTGGAAGTGACAAATCACATGTAACTGTTTAAGCCTCTATATCTTCTGTATCATTCTCTTCTTCATTGCCAGACATTATGAGATCATTTTGTCTGCCTTCACCAGATTTAGTACACTTATTGAGACTAAAATAATCCAGTAAATAAATATCACTGTCTGTACCATAATTTGTGTTTTGCACATCAGAAACAAATTGTGACACACAAATCATCTTTATTACTCTCTTCACTTGTAAAGCAGATGGTTTCATTCCAGCCTTTTTCTTTATCTGTGAAAACATATTTTCTGAGGTATCCTGGGAAAATCGTCCAGGCATAAGGAATTCATATTTCATACTTAAGAGTTCCTTTGCAAGATTCATAATACTGATTGTTGATAATATGACACCTGTTTACACAGGCTTCCAACCTTTGTCGAATTCTATGTTCTGGAAGATATTCACAACACTTTCAAGAAACTCAAACTTCCTCTCTTTATTCCTTTGAATAATGGATCTTTTATTGTAATGGATTACTCATATCCGCCATGCAGCTGTTAGTTCATCCTTGTGTATTTGTCACAGACATACTGCTTTTTCCAAAGCTGCAGCAGTTTTTACAGATAACAACTGAACTGCAGTTTCAACATTCATTTTAGCAAAATGTGAAGGAAACAGATGCTCCTTATGTAAGTAATGCAGAGACCTTAATCCAAATATCTTCTTGTAAAGTAAAAACATGAGATGAGAAAGCAGAACGAATATTCTTTAATAAATGTGGTGGATCAGCAAGAACATCTACTGTTTCCTAATCGTGTGCTGTGAAAGAAGGATTTCTGTCACTTCTATTAACGTTCACACCTGAAAGATTCCACAAAGTCTTATTGCTGCGCCTCATATCTGAGCTTTAGCTTTTAACCCTATAGCTGTAGCAGCCTGGACAGTGGACAATACAAGTGTCTTCATTTCTGACCCATTAGTAGATGGACCATTTATTTCATGGGCCACAATCTGCTTCCATGGCATTTCTAAACCTTCTTTAGGACCTAATTTACCTTTTGCTACAAACTTCTTGCCTATGTTATCAAAATCCTTTGTACCACATATTTCCAGCTCATCAATGCTCATACAGCACATTCTATCATTTTCTTCCATTGTTTCAACTTTGGCTTGAAGTAGAGTCATCAGTGAATTAATAACATCAAAATCTACTTTTATAACCCATGCATTCGCCAGTTCAGAGTGCTGTACGATGGTGATGTATGTTTAGTACCTCTCAAATAACTATATCCTGCCTTCCTCAACATAAAACCTAATTTGAGTCGTTTTATAATACCTGCCTCAGACCACTGTGTAATAGCATTCGGATTTTTTTTCTTGCATTGGAAAATTGTTTCTCTGAGAGAAATGAGAAACTTTCCTTGTCTTCTTCCACTTCTTTATTTAACTTTTGATTTTCTGTCTCCATTTCTTCTATTCTTCGCCTTAATGCAGCCACTGATTCTGTTTCTGTAGGGTAGAAATGCAAAAGAAAAAGCATATGTACAAAAAAATTGCATTACAGTATCAAAGGAAACATGACTTACATTATCAAACATGTTGTACTGAAATAGTAAACAAATTATGATTAAATATACAAGAACTTTACTAATAGTGTGACACTTCAAAAAAAATATATTTTGTCTACAAAATAAGTCATTCACATCGAATCAATTTTGGCTACAATTACACATGTGGATTAATATTGCATTATAAGTTTTTTTAACATTTTAATCTGTTAAAAATTGTTACATCACTATTTTGCATTCTTTCTTTTCAAATTTGCTATATGTGGGCACTAAGGGGCAAATTTTAGTAAAATGGAATGTACGTATCAAATTATTTCACTTGTGAAGATGAGACAAGAACTTAGAGCTGTTTCTTCATTTGAAGGCAATATTACAGTCATGTTAATAGCTTGCTTCACACTAAAAACATCTGGAATATTCTGGGTATGACTGTAGCTTGGAAATGCCTGAAAAAAATTTAATGTATATGAACATACACTACATATTGAACAACGGAAAATGCAAGATGGAATGACTACAATATGGGAACCAGAGTTTGCTACTCACCACAAACAGGAGTTGTTGAGCTGCGACAGGAACATACAAAAGATTATCCAGATACTAGCTTTTGACCGTAAGGAGTTTGTCTGCTGTAGGAAACACAAGTACACACATTCACCCAGCTCACACACACGACTGCTAACTCAAGTCTGGCCTCCACAGCTGGAGATAGCAGTCGTGTGTGTGAGGTGGGTGAATGAATATGTGTGTGTGTGTGTGTGTGTGTGTGTGTGTGTGTGTGTGTGTGTGTGTTTTCTATGCTGGACAAAGGTCTATGGCCAAAAGCTACCGAGCTAGGTAGCACAGTGGTTAGCACACTGGACTCGCATTTGGGAGGATGGCGTTTCAAACCCATCTCTGGAGATCCGGATTTAGATTTTCTGCGATTTCTCTAAATCGTTTCGGGCAAATACCAGAATGGTTTCTTTAAAAGGGTACAACTGGTTTCCTTCCCCATCCTACGCTAATCCGAGCTTATGCTCTCTCTCTAATGACCTCATTGTCGATGGGACATTAAACACTAATCTCCTTCTCCTCCTCCGCAAAAAAGCTAGCATGTGAATAGTGCCTGTCATAGCTCAACAACTTCTCGTTGTGGTGAGCAGAAAACTCCCATTCCTATGTTTGGTATTCTACATATTGGTTAGGAGAAATGGGACTCATTGTCATGGGTATGCTAATATGTCGAAAAAAAGCAGTGACTTATAAAGAAAAAACATTACTTCGTTTTGTTTTTTAAAAGTAGATTATCATGAAGGCATTTTAGAAAGTCTTTGTAAGAAAAATGCTTCTAGAAAGTCTTTCTTCCATAAATGTTATTTTTTACATTCACCAATTACACAACAATTCCCATCACCACAAACACACCCACAAAACCAGAATATTGATGAATATATTAATGAATTAGATTTATTTTATTTGTAAGAAGAACAGTAAGTAGAAAATGTATTAAGTTATCTTGTGGAAGCGGGTAGTACCATCATGAATTTTGAAAGGATGGGTGCTAAAAATGAAAAAAATTAGCCTTTTTGGAACACACGCAAAAGAAACTGAATTTATCCTCTTACCCCAACCATACACATTTAAATACATTGTGTTGATCTTCTCCTCTACCTGTGTAATTTTGGTACTAAGAATATTTTGTTAAGCATTTTGCGACACAAAATCAGTAAATATTATGTTACGTATTGGACTGCTCTTGCATTTTTCGGAATGGTGCAGATGTAAAAATTATACTTCTAAACCAGCCATTTCTGTTACCACTGCCTTTATTTGGCTTTCACATTTGCTGGCTTCGCCATCTCACTTCCAAACTGTTGCCTCTAAATCCAAGCTAAACCTCATTCTGCACTACAGGTCAGTCAGTTACTGCAACTAAGATTTTAGAGGTGTCCAATATCACACTTCAGCCCATGAAGTCTGACTATTATACCTATTGCACCTGCTTATTATCATTATTATACCTAATGTTAAAGGGCACAAATAACTCCTGTTCATTATATTCACACAGGTTGCCTTCATTCAGAATTTAAATTTTGATTATTGACTGTTTCATGTCTTTGGTTTTAGCTGTTGTTGCGTATTTATTCGTCGTATTGGATCAATTTTGGATAAACGTATAACTAGGGATAAATATGATGAATAAATGCGCAACAACAGTTAGAACCAAACACATGAAACAGTCAATAATCAAAATTTAAATTCTGAATGAAAACAACCTGTGTGAATATAATGAACAGGTGTTATTTGTGCTGTTTAACTTTAGGTATAATAATAAAAATGATAATAAGCATGTGCAATAGGTATAATAGTCAGATTTTGTGTTTCAAAATGTTTAACTATTTAGACATTTATCTTGACCAAAAGGAGCGATTGGTTGATAGGACACACTCTGAAACATCAAGGGATCACCAATTTAGTATTGGATGTAAGTGTGTGTGGGGGGGGGGGGGAGGGGGATGAAAACTGTAGAGGGAGACCAAGAGATGAATACAGTAAGCAGGTTCAAAAGACTGTAGGTTCCAGTAGTTATTTAGGGATGAAGAGGCTTGCACAGGATAGAGTAGCGTGAAGAACTGCATCAAACCAGTCTCTGAACTGAAAACCACAACAACAACAAAATACATTTACTAAAATAAGAAAAATTACGAGTATCTGTAAGAATGAAGTTTAAATGAATGATTGGATTAGGGTCATATTTGAATGAAGTTGGATATGGAAAAACACTTTAAATTATTTCCTCCCACTACTTAAATACAGAAAAATTAAATACAGTGGAAACTCGATTAACCGTCATCTTCGGGACCGTGGTCGTGATGGTTGAGCGAATAGATGGATAACAGAAACACAGCATTCCTCCAAAACATAAAATCAATCAAATATTTTATGTATAGACACATATCACTCTCATAGTAATATAACAATATTTCGGAGCGAAAACAAATTAAACACGATTGTAATAGCAAATAAAACTATTTGTAACATGATAAAAACATCGGTACAGGAGCTACAAAAGTTGCAAAATACGTAATGTACAGTACTGTACTGTACTATAAACTTACAGGTGAAATAGTTTACCTAGCTTGGAAATAGTCAGTCAATTTCTTCTGCATTTTTGATGTCCGGCTTTCACCATGGCAATATTTCGTATTTTTTGAGCAGTAGTGCCTGCGTTGCATTAGCCTCTTCTTGACTTTCAAACCATGCTATACACTTTGACAGCACTGTTTCGGCCTCTGAGTGGCTAATAGTTTGTTTTTCTTCATGGTTTGAAGACTCGTCTTCATCAGCCCCTTCTTCTTCTTCTTCTTTGGTGGCAATTACGCTGGCAACAATTTCATCATCACTCAAAATTTGAAAACCCCCGCCCACTTTGTCACACTCTAACCACTCTGATACTTCTTCTGACGTCAAATTTGTGCTGATTTGTAAATTATTGCACAAATTGACCATCTCGTCAACTGTCACACACTCAGGTTCCTCCGATTCTTCACCTCTAGGTTGAAGCCAAGGTTTATTCCAGCCGTTCTTGAGATTTGACACTGACAAATTACTCCATGCGCTGGCGACATTGAAAATGGCATCTTTAACACTGTAACACCTCCAAAACTGTTTTACTGATGTTGATTCATCAGATGAGAGCAAACTTTCGATAAATATTTTTCTATAACGACGTTTCATGTTTTCGATGATTCCCTGATCCATGGGCTGTATAAGTGAAGTTGTGTTTACTGGAAGGAAGAGACATGTTATGTTGCCGTCATCACTTTTCATTTCACAAGTAGAGTGCGTTGGGGCATTGTCTACTAGCAATAGCGCTTTCTGTGGCAACTTTTTTTCAGCCAAATGTGCTCTAACTTGAGGTACAAATTGTTTGTGAAACCAGTCAGAAAAAATTGGTTGATCCATCCAAGCATTCTTCTGGGCGTAGTATTGTGCAGGGAGAGCATTCAAATTCTTAAGCGTTTTATAATTTCAAGTTCGTGATTAAGTCCTAAAACAACACGTTTACGTTTTTCAGACATTTTATCAAGTCACTGTATCACACACACCTGCACTAAATACGGTAGTGTAAAATATTAGTCAATAAAGCTTATTCAAGTGGAAAACACGTTACACGGCACAGCGCCCTAGATACACTGCGACAATTACAGTCTTCTCGCCACAACTGGACACCGATCCAGTGGTGATTGTTGACTCATAAGTGAGACAAAGACAAGAAAAGTGGGAGATGTGTTAGCACGTTAACTGAAGGTCATATTTTATGTACCATTCTACGGCGGGCGGGTACATTCACTTCCCACTAAAATAGAGTAAATAAACAAAGCGAACGTGTCACTGCACTTTAGAGCATTCTGTTATTACAGTATTATTATGCTGTTACAGCAGTGACGGTTAACAGAAACTGACGGTTTAAAGAGTGATGGTTAATCGAATTTTTACTGTACCCTGAATAATGATAAAAAGAAAACATGCACAATACAATTTCACTTACTTCAGATTTTCATGCTGTTGAAGTTGTGTGCAAAAGTGTACCTGGTTTTGGTAAGTCAATTCCTTTATTACACTTATTGGACAGATTTTGCAGAGGATTAGGCACATCAAAAACAGTTGGAACTGCTGTTAATTTTAATCTCTTCCAGCCATCTTGTCTGTGAGGCTCAACCAGAGAGTCTACAAAGTGTGTATGTAATTTCTTGTTTGTTGGATTTTTCTTTAATTCTTGTAAGTAACTGAAAACTACAAATAAAATCTTACTGTTGTTTTAATCATGATTAAAAACTCTTAGAGTGAGGTTAACTAAAAGACTTCAGCTAATCACAGAAATTAACAGCTGTGAAAACACTGCACTAAAGATTGCTTACATATACATAATTAACACAAGACAATTTGGAAGCATGCTAAGGAACACCTTCACATGAACATCAAAACACAGGTTTGACATTTATCAAAACTCCCTAACTTTATTTAAGTAGTGAGTTCCTCACTTTCTGTCTGAAAATTTGATAGGCATCCTTTTGTCAAACATGCAAATTATATATCTGAATATACTACTCAGAGCTCCATCAACTATCTCAGTTAATTTGAGGCCTCGACAATCTACACGATTTCAGACATTTCAAAATGGAATACATTTTGTGTTAATTTGTTTGTGTGCATGTGCATGTGTGTGTGTGTGTGTGTGTGTGTGTGTGTGTGAGTGTGTGTGAGTGTGAGTGTGAGTGAGTGCATGTGTGGGTGTGAAAGATTTTTGTAAGTGAGCATTTACAAGAACTATAAATGAACTATATAAATAAAGATTTTGACCTGCTGATTCTGCTAAACTGCCAATCTATGTTTTTTGAGCTTATATATATTTCCTCTTATGTTGATATATAATTGAATATGTTTTTGTATAATAGCTTTTCTTGTATGATATGACGTACCTATCTCGGACAATACCAAATGCCCATCTCAAGGTAAAGCCCTACGTACTGAAGGCCTACTAACCCTACACATTACTGCAGAAGCACTGTCAGTATCAAAGTTCGTCATTGTGACTTCTGGGGGTGATCTGATATCAATGACATTTTTGAAATACAAGCAAAAATCGCTTACAACTTTTACTTACACGGCAGGTTTGGGCAGAATTAAACTGATTATAGTTTTTGACATGACCTAGGCCCTATCAACCCAGGAGCTTAATGTTTTACGTTATGTGTTCCTATTGTGAAGTGGCGATAGTGGAACTGGCGAGCTTTCTCATCTTTAAAAATAGCAAATACTTCTGAAGTGTTATGATTACTATTGTGATACAGATCCGATGACGGCAGTTTAAGCCTAATTCTGCCGTAAACGGCCATCTGAATAAAAGTTTTAAGCGATCGTGGCTTGTATTTGATTAATGACTGTCAATATACTATAAGACACACATATTGTACTCTAAATACTTTATGTTCTGGAATGTTTTGCAGTGTTATGATATTTTGGGGCTGCTAACTCCCTACAGGCAGAATCTCTGTTAAGAGGTAGTACTTTCAAACAAGCTAAACAAAAACCTACATTCGAATATCGCATGCGATTTTTACTATTCAATATTGCATGGTAAATATTATTTACTTACAATAAATAACTGCGCGCTCCGCCCAGGTTCCCAGTTTTCGCGACGACAGTTAACAGTCCGTTTCTTTCTTATCTCCGAATCTTCTGGGAAACGAACCATCTAAGCCCACTTCTAAAAAGGTTAGAACAGTTTATGGCGGCAAAACCATCCTAATTTCGTGCTAAAGTACCGTGACGCATATCCTATAACACCGCAGAACGTTTACACTTCAGAGCTCTGGGAAAAAAAATGGCAGATGAGGCAGCTCATACTTATAGGAGCCTTAGTTGTATAAACAATGACATATTGGCAAGGGGTTAGTGTGGCATTCCGACGTTATTATCAAATGCAATCAAAGAGTACCAACGTGCTGTTATTCGTTTTTTGGATGCGAAGGACAAATATCAGTAGACAGGCATCGGACAATGGAAAATGTTTATGGTGCAGCATATATGTCGAAAACCGCCGTTGTCCGGTAGAAATACGACAAAGGGTGCAGTTGCTTCATGATAATGTACGCCCCCTATATCGCAGACGTCGAAACGCAGAAGTTAACGGCAACTCAAGTGGGAGACTCTCGAGCACCCGCCCCATAGTCCTGATCTCTCCCCATACAGTCATCACGCCATTTTTTATTTTTTTATTTTTTATTTTTTTTTATTTTAATTTTTTTATTTTTATTTTATTTTTATTTATTTATTTATTTTTATTTTTTTTGCAAGACAAGTATGCGACGATATCTGGAGCACCACAGATTGTCACTAAGGCGACCACCGCTCGTCTTCCGTTGACGCGACAGTGGAGAGGGCCGTGTCTACATCTATCATCTATGCAGATACCCCGCAAGCCACAGTAGGTGCGTGGCGGAGGGTACAGTGTACCACTACTTCTTTCCTGTTCCACTCGCAGATACAGAGAGGTCAAAACGACTGCCTATATGTCACCACATAAGCCCTACTTGCTCGTACCTTATCATCGTGGTCCTTACTCGCAGTGAATGTTAGCGGCAGTAGAATCGTTCGGCAGCCAGCTTCAAATGTCGGTTCTCTACATTTTCTCAGTAGCGTTTCTCGAAAAGAACGTCGCCTTCCCGAAGCTTTTCTATAACACTTACGTATTGCTCGAACCTAGCTGCAACGAATCTAGCAGCCCGCCTCTGAACTGCTTCGACGTCTTCCAGTGGTGCGCCCAATGACAATACACAGGACACGGGAGTGGCGGGACATCGTCTTTTCATATGAGAGATGGTTCTGTGAACAGCATTGCTATGGACGTATACGTGTGCGGAAGCTGCGAAGAAAGATTGCCAGACAGCATTTGTCATTGCCATACGGACCAGTACCTACGTTGTCGATATGCATTGCCACTCCATACACAACACGATCTCCTCTGGTTTGCGTAGCAAGTAATCTGTATAGCAGCAGTAATAATTCTGAAGTCTTATAGCTGGTAGCTGTGCCCTATCTTCGAACTGTCCGTGACGTCAATTGGTTCAAATGGCTCTGAGCACTATGGGACTTAACATCTGAGGTCATCAGTCCCCTAGAACTTAGAACTACTTAAACCTGACTAACCTAAGGATATCGCACACAACCATGCCCGAGGCAGGATTCGAACCTGCAACCGTAGTGGTCGCACGGTTCTAGACTGAAGCGCCTAGAACGGCTCGGCCACACCGAACGGCTCCGTGACGTCATTTTCAACACAATAATGCAAGAATGCATGTTTTCCATCCTGTCCTTGTCTATGTAAACCAAAAGTGTGTTCGACTGTAGTTCTGGGCTGAATATTCTCTGCATCTGTCGTCCATTGAAAATATCTGGCCATGCATTGTCCAGACTGGAGCGTAACTACTCGCAAGCATTACGGTTGATGACCTCTGCCACAGTATTAAATCAGCATGGAACGTTGTATCCGTGTCTATCATCCAAGCTCTATTCTGCTTGATACCCGTTCGGATTAAAGCTGTTGTATCTAGCAAAGGTGGTAGCTCTGCGTGCTAAACTTAGTTCTTTGTGTCCCCCCCCCCCCAATTCACCCCCCACCCCACCCCGAAAAACCCCTGTGAATTTAATCATGTATTCTTCCTACTGTACTGTATATGCGCTCATTTGTTATCCTTCGTAGTGTTGAAATCTTAACTGTCAGCAACGTAGTTGCCAAAAACGAACAAGTCAATGTCAGACTCTGTATTTAAGATATCCGACAACCTATTCCACTGAAACGAAAGAGAGTTTTAGATTCCCTCGAAACACAGTGACACTGTGGAATCTCGATGACGCTGAAGATACGCCTATCTTTGCCCCAGCGTCTGTAAGGTAAGAAATTACTGTGAATACTACTCTTGTCATGTGAAACAGTTGGGCATTTAAGAAAAGCCTTGAGCAAAATGTAATTTTTCATCACGACAGTATTCGAGTTCTTGGCCCTTGACGTGCTTTTGAGGTGAGGAAATTTATGGTTATTTTAAGCACAAGTTTTAAACATCCATACTATTCACCAGATTTGGCAGTCTCTTTTCCTTTGCTGTTCCAATGTCAACAGATAATTGTGCCTTGGAAACATTTTGAGTCCAAAGACGTCGTTATGGCACCTACAGATTAGATTATAAAAAATCAATACCTTGGTCACATGCTCTATTATTAAACTTTGTTACCAGTTTCGGCTTTGCAGCCATCATCAGATCTAATGACTACAGCAGCGATATGCAGGCACGTAGTCAATTCACTTTTACTGACTGTGTGCTTATTTGTCACTGCTGTTACCACTAGATCTGATGATGGTTGCAAAGCCAAATACTATTAGCAGTTTTAGTAAATTTGCATATGACCAAGACTTTGATTTTTGTAATCTAATCCGATACAAAGGTCACAGGTCTCCCTCAAGTGTTCAGATAGCTTCATTTCGTGACAAATAAGTATTTTACAAACTTTTCGGATCGCAACTCACGGTTGGAATCTACTCACTGGAAACAGCTCGAATGCCTAAAACCGCATTAAAACTGTTTTAAAATATGGGGCTGAGGATGTTCTACGAGTCATCGAGGTTCATTTGCTGTAAAACTCGGCATCTGTCTACTGTCGATGTTCGAAGAATAAAGTCTCTACAAACTAAAGAACCATACCACTTCTCAGGTGACTATGACCAGCGAATTCACAAGATGAGGTATTGTTTGGCAGAAAGCTAAATATTTTTCAGACATTATATGGACACTATTATGAAATGGATAAATTGCTACTCCCCATAAAGATGACACATTGAGTTGCAGACAGGTACAGCGGAAAGACTGTTACACAGTGAGCTGCGTGAGGTGTGCTTGCTTGAGTAAATGTGTGTGTGTTTCTCCTCTGAGGAAGGCTTGGGCCGAAGGCTCATTGTGTAACAGTCTTTTCGTTGTGCCTGTCTGCAATTTAAGGCGTCATCTTTGCGGTGAGCAGCAATTTAACCTTTTCAAACTGTTGTTGATAATACAGCCTGAACTTTCCACTATTTGAAACAATGTATGTTAATATATAGAACATTTACAGAGTAACGTTTGACAAGGTCAACATCTGAACTCGCTACACCATTTTCTGTGTACCTGCATTGCAGTAGTACCATATCAAAAACAACAATGAGCGCAGTATGTAGATATTTGCCGTGAGGTATTTCATGCCGCCTCCTTTCAATCACTTTATTGAAACTACACTCCTGGAAATGGAAAAAAGAACACATTGACGCCGGTGTGTCAGACCCACCATACTTGCTCCGGACACTGCGAGAGGGCTGTACAAGCAATGATAACACGCACGGCACAGAGGACACACCAGGAACCGCGGTGTTGGCCGTCGAATGGCGCTAGCTGCGCAGCATTTGTGCACCGCCGCCGTCATGTCAGCCAGTTTGCCGTGGCATACGGAGCTCCATCGCAATCTTTAACACTGGTAGCATGCCGCGACAGCGTGGACGTGAACCGTATGTGCAGTTGACGGACTTTGAGCGAGGGCGTATAGTGGGCATGCGGGAGGCCGGGTGGACGTACCGCCGAATTGCTCAACACGTGGGGCGTGAGGTCTCCACAGTACATCGATGTTGTCGCCAGTGGTCGGCGGAAGGTGCACGTGCCCGTCGACCTGGGACCGGACTGCAGCGACGCACGGATGCACGCCAAGACCGTAGGATCCTACGCAGTACCGTAGGGGACCGCACCGCCACTTCCCAGCAAATTAGGGACACTGTTGCTCCTGGGGTATCGACAAGGACCATTCGCAACCGTCTCCATGAAGCTGGGCTACGGTCCCGCACACCGTTAGGCCGTCTTCCGCTCACGCCCCAACATCGTGCAGCCCGCCTCCAGTGGTGTCGCGACAGGCGTGAATGGAGGGACGAATGGAGACGTGTCGTCTTCAGCGATGAGAGTCGCTTCTGCCTTGGTGCCAATGATGGTCGTATGCGTGTTTGGCGCCGTGCAGGTGAGCGCCACAATCAGGACTGCATACGACCGAGGCACACAGGGCCAACACCCGGCATCATGGTGTGGGGAGCGATCTCCTACACTGGCCGTACACCACTGGTGATCGTCGAGGGGACACTGAATAGTGCACGGTACATCCAAACCGTCATCGAACCCATCGTTCTACCATTCCTAGACCGGCAAGGGAACTTGCTGTTCCAACAGGACAATGCACGTCCGCATGTATCCCGTGCCACCCAACGTGCTCTAGAAGGTGTAAGTCAACTACCCTGGCCAGCAGGATCTCCGGATCTGTGCCCCATTGAGCATGTTTGGGACTGGATGAAGCGTCGTCTCACGCGGTCTGCACGTCCAGCACGAACGCTGGTCCAACTGAGGCGCCAGGTGGAAATGGCATGGCAAGCCGTTCCGCAGGACTACATCCAGCATCTCTACGATCGTCTCCATGGGAGAATAGCAGCCTGCATTGCTGCGAAAGGTGGATACACACTGTACTAGTGCTGACATTGTGCATGCTCTGTTGCCTGTGTCTATGTGCCTGTGGTTCTGTCAGTGTGATCATGTGATGTATCTGACCCCAGGAATGTGTCAATAAAGTTTCCCCTTCCTGGGACAATGAATTCACGGTGTTCTTATTTCAGTTTCCAGGAGTGTATATATTTCGATAATGGACGATGACAGAACGTAAGACACACCACGTTATACTTTCGGAAGTATAACCCTGAAAGAACAATCTATGTTAACATATATTGTCTCAAAGAAACGTTTAACCTTTCAGCTCATTTATGACACTTGTGAATACGCTGGGGATTATTACCTGTTGCATCACTATCTTTTAACGATATTGATTCTTCAATTCTTCGTGTATCTGCAGTGTTTACATCTGTTGTTGTTGTGGTCTTCAGTCCTAAGACTGGTTTGATGCGGCTCTCCATGCTGCTCTAACCTGTGCAAGTCTATTCATCTCCAAGTACCTACTGCCACTTACATAATTTTGAATCTGCTTAGTTTATACATCTCTTGGCCTCCCTTCACGATTTTTATCCTTCACGCTGCCCTCCAATACTAAATTGGTGATCTCTTGATGCCTCAGAACGTGTCCTACCAACAGATCCCTTCTTCTAGTCAAGTTGTGCCAGAAATCTCTCTTCTCCCCAATCCTATTCAGTATCTCAGGAGATCTACCCATCTAATACTCAACATTCCTCTGTAGCACCACATTTCGAAAGCTTCTATTCTCTTCTTCTCTAAACTATTTATCGTCCATGTTTCGCTTCCATGGCTACACTCCATATAAATACTTTCAGAAATGACTTCCTGACACTTAAACCTATACTCGATGTTAACAAATTTCTCTTCTTCAGAAATGCTTTCCTTGCCATTGCAAATCTACATTTTATATCCTCTCTACTTCGACCATCGTCAGTTATTTTGCTCCCCAAATTGCAAAACTCCTTTACTACTTTAAGTGTCTCATTTCCTAATCTAATTCCCTCAGCATCACCCGATTTAATTCGACTACATTCCATTTTCCTTTTTTTGCTTTTGTTGATGTTCATCTTATATCCTCCTTTCAAAACACTATCCATTCCGTTCAACTGCTCTTGCAAGTCCTTTGCTGTCTCTGACAGAATTACAATGTCATCGCCGAACCTTAAAGATTGTGTATCTTCTCAATGGATTTTAATTCCTACTCCAAATTTTTCTTTCGTTTCCGTTACTGCTTGCTCAATATATAGATTGAATAACATCGGGGATAGGCTACAACCCTGTCTCACTTCCTTCCCAAACACTGCTTTCCTTTCACGCCCCTCCACTGTTATAACTGCCGCCTGGTTTCTGTACAAATTGTAAATAGCCTTTCGCTCCATGTATTTGACGCCTGCCACCTTTAGTATTTGAAAGAGAGTATTCCAGTCAACATTGTCAAAAGCTTTCTCTAAGTCTACAAATGCTAGAAACGTCGGTTTGCCTTTCCTTAATCTATCTTCTAAGATAAGTCGGAGGCTCACTATTGCCTCACGTGTTCCAACATTTCTACAGAATCCAAACTGATCTTCCCCAACATCGGCTTCCATCAGTTTTTCCATTCGTCTGTAAGGAATTCGTGTTAGTATTTTGCTACCGTGTGAACTGATAGTTTGGTAATTTTCACACCTGTAAACACCTACTTTCTTTGGGATTGAAATTATTATATTCTTCTTGAAGTGTGAGAGTATTTCGTCTGTCTCATACATCTAGCTCACCAGACGGTAGAGTTTTGTCAGGACTGGCTCTCCCAAGGCTGTCAGTAGCTCCAATGGAATGTTGTCTGCTCCTGGGGCCTTGTTTCGACTTAGGTCCTTCAGTGCTCTGTCAAAGTCTTCACGCAGTATCATATTTTCCATTTCATCTTCATCTACGTCCTTTCCCACCTCCATAACATTGCCCTCAAGTACATCGCCCTTGTATAGACCCTCCACGTATCCTTCCACTTTCCCGCCTTCCCTTCTTTGCTTAGAACTGGTTTTCCATCTAAGCTCTTGATATTCATACACGTGGTTCTCTTTTCTCTCTACAACTTCTCTTTAATTTTCCTATGGGCAGTATCTATCTTACCCCTAGTGTTATATGCCTCTACATCCTCACATTTGTTCTTTAGCTATCCCTCCTTAGCTATTTTGCACTTCCTGTCGATCTCATTTTTGAGACGTTTGTATTCCTTTTTGTCTGCTTTATTTACTGTATTTTTATGTTTTCTCCTTTCATCAATTAAATTCAATATCTCTTCTGTTACCCAAGGATTTCTACTAGCCTTCATCTTTTTACCTACTTGATCCTCTGCTGCCTTCATTTCACAAAGTTTCCCATTCTTCATCTGCTGTATTTCTTCCCCCTGTTCATGTCAATTGTTCCATAGTGCTCTCTCTGAAACTCTCTACAACTTCTGGTTCTTTCAGTTTACCTAGGTCCACCTCCATAAATTCCCACCTTTTTGCAGTTTCTTCAGTTTTAATCTACAGTTCATAATCAATAGATTGTGGTCAGAGTCAAATATGCCCCTGGAAATCTTACAATGTAAAACCTGGTTCCTAAATCTTTGTCATACCATCATATAATCTATCTCAAACCTTCGAGTGTTTCCAGGTCTCTACCAAGTATACAACCTTCTTTCATGATTCTTAAACCAAGTGTTAGTTATGACAAAGTTATGCTGTTTGCAAAATTCTACCTGGCGGCTTCCTCTTTCATTCCTTATCCCCATTCTTTATTCACCTACAACTTATTCTTCCCTTCCTTTTCCTACCATCGAATTCCAGACCACCATGGCTATTAAATTTTCGTCTCCCTTCACTATCTGGATAATTTCCTTTATCTCATCATACATTTCTTCAATCTCTTCGTCATCTGTGGAGCTAGTTGGCATATAAACTTGTACTACTGTGACAGGCGTCAGCTACGTGTCTAACTTGACTACAACAATGCGATCACTATGCTGTTCGTAGTAGCTTACCCACGTTCCTATTTTTTTTATACATTATTAACCCTACTCCTGCATTACCCCTATTTGATTTTGTATTTATAACTCTGTATTCACCCGACCAGAAGTCATGTTCCTCCTGCCACTGAACTTCACTAATTCCCAGTATATCTAACTTCATCCATTTCCGTTTTCAATATTCTAACCTACCTGTTCGATTAAGGGATGTTACATTCCACGCTCCGATCTGTAGAACGCCAGTTTTGTTTCTTCTGATAACGACATGTTTCTGAGTAGTCCCCAACCAAAGATCCGAATGGGGGACTATTTTACCTCCGGAATATTTTACCCAAAAGGACGCCATCATCATTTAACCATACAGTAAAGCTGCATGCCCCCGGGAAAAATTGTGGCTGTAGTTTCCCCTTGCTTTCAGCCGTACGCAGTACCATCACAGCAAGACTGTTTTGGTTTATGTTACAAGGCCAGGTCAGTCAATCATCCAGACTGTTGCCTCTGCAACTACAGAAAAGGCTGCTGCTCCTCTTCAGAAACCACACTTTTGTCTGGCCTTTCAAAAGGTACCCTTCAGTTGTGATTGCACTACGGTACGGCTATCTGTATCATTGAGGCACGCATGCCATCCGACCAACGGCAAGGTCCATGGTTCAGTGGGAGGGGTGGGGGGGGGAATTTGTCTTCGCTCGGATTAGATCCTAAGCCCCTTGGCATGATAGTCAATCACTGTACTGTGTGAGCTACTAGGGCTCATCTATTAACCTTCAAACATCTAGTGTATGCAAATGTAGAGTCGTACACGTACACGACCTTGACCGGTGGTAATAACTTTTTAAATACGAAATTCAGAAAGTAATTTTTATTCAGTTTTAGCCAGTCTTCCAGATGTACTTCCTTTGTAAGAGGAGACAACGTAGAAAAATAAGTACATTTGTGACCCAGGAACACGATCTCCCATTAAGTCGTACTCTAATTCTTGTTGTATGTTTTCACTGATTGCAACATTTCACGACATCTGCGTTTGTGACCAGCATTGGCTTAAATGTAAGTTTGCTTCTCATGGCATTAAACTTACAAGACTAAGACAAAATAATATTAATTGCTCCATGTACTCTTTCAATTAAGAGTACCATGCCGGCTGCTCACCACGTTTAGGCACCTTTCCCGTAGTAATAGAGGCGGTACGACTCCTTACTGGCCAACGTATTCGACGTCTACGCCAGAGAGATTCTTGGCTGATTCTTCCTCCTGTTATCCTGTCTCCGTGCAACGGTGAGCCATTACCTCACGATGTGAACTGGCGACAGGAAAATTTATGACTGCTGAATTAAAAAGTCGTTTCTTCTTCTCGACGTATTCCATCAAAACAGAGCTTTCCTCTGGCCGACTGAGAGATATCCTATTCACGATTTATTAACGAAAATGAGAGGAACAGACATGGAGAAACAATACCACATAAAATATTGATAAATTGTCAGTGAGCTAGACAGATGACGGCAATGACTTTGCAAGTGGCCGGCCACTCGCTTCCAAGTGCGTCCCACCACATCTACAGAGCCATTCCGAATGCTGCATACTGCGAATCGAGCCGTTTATCGTCCCGCGTTCATGCCTTCCTATTGGAAACGGCGATAATGTTTTATCTTTGTTTTGCTCCTTTGCGTCTGCAGTGACTTATGATGAAAGTACTTGGAATCTCTCGCTTGGATATAAAGTTACTAGTTATTCCTTTTAAAATAATAACTATTATTCCACCTGATGTTGAATAGGACTTTCATAGTCGCGGTGATGGCTCTGTAAATCTTAACTGTCTTTTGTGCACAGTTCTTGCGCCCAATTTAATGGCCTTTCCAGTGGTTCGTAAAGCTCTGTAGCACAGTAGTCTAGTCTGCTGATTTTCAGATGGTACACCTACCGACTCGTTGGACAGTGTCTGGTGCACCCGCCATGTACAAACTCTGACCATCCTTGCGTAGCCGCGAACATGAACAACAGAAAAAAACAATTATTCCTGTGTCAGGTACTACGAAAGAGATGCTGCATTTGGAAATTATCTTCAGTCCCAACAAGTGACACCTAATCTGTTACACCTAAGCACAAATAGTCACCAAATTCGATGCAACAGTGATAAATACGTAGGGATAGGAAAAAAATCGTTTTATTTTATGGCCATTTTTTGCCAAATTCGGCGTTATTTTTTTACCAAATGCTCTGTTATCTTTCACCGACTTGCGGTGTTGTTTTTTTCACACTAAGCCCCATTATATTGCCCAATTCTCTGTTATTTTATTTTGTCATCTTCTGTGTTTTTTTCCTTTTCCATGTTATTTTCCTCGAATTTTATTTTTATTTTTCTCCAGTTCCGGAGTTTCTTTTCTTTCAGTGCTATTTTTTATCAATTTCGGTGTTATTTATTACCAGTTTCTTTTCTATTATACTGCGAATTTCGGTGCTATTTGTGGCGTCACGTCATACTTCAGTATGCGGCAGATGAACTGTCATTTTAAGATTATACATGAACTCCAGTCTTGAGAACTGTATCATAATTTTCTAAAGCTATCCTTTTATCACACTGAAATGAGAATTTTCTCTTAACTTGCTTCTTGATTAAATTTTTAGTGGTTACATCTCTAGTAATTTGGTTGTACTCTAACTATACTTTTTTCTTTCACTTCATCTTCAGTTAACCTTATCACAGGTATTCACCATTCAGCTTTTGAATATTCTTAAAGTTTAAAGTGAATCGTTTTATTTTCATCTCAATATTTCTATAATTTTTTCTCAAAATAAGAACTTTTAGGTCCAGTTGAAGCCCAACCCATAACCCAGATACTTTTTAATTTATCAGTTCACTCACTTAGGGTTTCCACAATATTTGCACCACAATCAATGTATACTATACTGCCTTATCAAAATATAGAACAGCTTTCCCTAATTTATGAAACGTATCATATAATCTGGGTCTTGCATTGCATATAGTGAATGCTACTGGAAAAATATTACATTTTGTAGCTGTGTTATTTTTCACATAATAGTTCCTTGATATTGTACTTCATCTTGTCCTTATTGTCATTAATAAAATTTATATCTATGTTACGCAATCAATCATGAAATAGCATCTCATATTTGTTGTTGTCCAAATTTTCCCCATAACGAATTTAGATTTATCTTACAATATTATGAGAAGAAATGTTGCTACTCACCATATAGCAGAGATGCTGAGTTGCAGAAAGCCACAACAAAAAGACTCTCACAATTAAAGCTTTTGGACACTGGCCTTCGTCAACAACAGACAGACACACACACACACACACACACACACACACACACACACACACACACACACACACACACGCTGACACAAACGCAAGTAACACAGACGACTGAAGTCTCAGGCAACTGCAACCACACTGCCAGTGTGGTTTCAGTTTGCCTGAGACTGCAGTCATGTGTGTGAGCTGTGTTTGTGGGAGTGTGGCAGTATGGTGTCAATTGCCTGAGGCTGCAGTCATGTGTGTAACTTGCGTTTGCGTGAGTGAGTCTGTGTGTGTGCCTATGTGTGTCTGTTGTTGATGAAGGCCAATGCCCAAAAGATTTAATTGTGAGAGTCTTTTTGTTGTGCTTTTCTGTGACTCAGCATCTCCGCTATATGGTGAGTAGCAACCTTTCTTCTCATAATATTGTTACATACCGTTCTGGATTTTCCATTGTTAGATATATCTTAGCAACAGCTCTTTTTCTGGATTTTCTTTTGCCTTCTGAAGATATAAGTCAATATCCATTTTTTCTTTCACTTTTTTTGATATACATCTCGTTATTTTCAAACTTATGGCAGCTGGTTTCTAATATCATTGTCATAAAGTTTTCACATACTTTTTGAAAAACATGTTTCTTTTATTTCTAAAATTACACACCTGATAAATATCTAAAATCTTAAATCGTTTTTCTATAGCTCGTTTAATTCAACAGTATTCTAAATTCCAATAAAACTTCTTTCATCATCACTGTGATTACATTTTTTTTTCTTCTGCATATTCTACACATAAAGGAAACAACAGTTCTTCCTTTTTTTTCACGCTTGACTTGTACAGGTTAAACAGGATGATACAATCCTCTAGGTGCCACTATTTTACATTTTATAAGCCCATAAAAATTTTTAGAACAACATCTTGCCTTACATATTTTTGTTGGATGACCTACATGATAATAATCAAGATAGTGTGCAGTTGGCTAGAGACTGCAGACATCAGTATATCTTATTTTTGTGTTAACACTATCTGCTTTAGCTCTTCTTTTCATTGTATTTTTGTGACCACCATAAACAAGCATCTCCTGGATTCCGTAGTTTGATAGCTTCATGTATCTGTTTTCATTTATTAAATTTTTTATACACTGCTGACTAAATACAATTACATTTCCACATATCTGCTGAATTATATCCTGAGTTTCGTATTTCTGTACTTTTTGTTAGTGTCTTTTTATATTAATCCGCTATTGTTTCTAGATTTTTGCTGTTAATTATTTCAGTTTTAAAACGCTTTTTACAACCATGCCAAAAACATCCATGGTGTTAACAGTATTTGTTTCCTTATCAAAGGCATATTTACTTCATCAATATCTAGAGGATGTTAAATATCTTTACTGTCTAAGCTATTTAACGAAGCTATAGATTCATTATTATAATTTTCGTTTTTTTCTCTATCCAATACAAGAATTCTTCTATTAGGTAAATATTTAGATCTGTATATAGCCATACAAACTGGAGAAATTGTTAAATGATTGAATGGATCTATATTAGCTATGTCTAGGAACTGTTTGCTTAGTTCTAAACAACATGTCTGTAACATATCTACATGAGAATTGCAATATTCAGTAATTTCTTTCTTCATGCTGAACACATAATTTTCTTTAAGTTTTTGACTACATCATTTGAGAAATATTTCCTGTTTCGGTTTTATAATATCAGCACAATAATATTCAATATCAACAACTGCCTCTACATAATTTTCGTTTTCTTTTCTGCTGAACAAATGTGAGAGTATCCTTTTCTTAAGCTCTTTCATATCAAATGATTTTGGAAAAGTACTGAGTGATTTTAGTACAAAACTGCTACCATCTATAGTTTTTAAACCCAACTGTTTTATCTCTAAAAACATAAATTTAATTCCTGTGTAGATAGTACATGGCTTTATCGTATTTTCAGAACAATACTTTAGAATAAATTGTGAATCATATCCTTTAGCAGAGTGAGCTATAAATCTATAATCATAATGTTCATTACATATCATCCATCTACAGAATTCATCATTTGACTTAAATTAATAAACAGTATCACAATTTAAACTGTGAAATATTATGATATTTGGAATGTGTATTCCTGTTCGTTCTTAAGTTTCATAATCAGACCATTTGCATTTTTCAGTATAGGTACAATAACTTCTCTTTGGGGTTCGGTTTTTACAACCATCTTCTTTTCCTGTGACCATATTGTTGTACCGTGAGCATTCAAAAATATAATAATTTTTTGGTTTGCCATTACCATACAACAATTTTTACTAGATTTTTGACAGACTTTGACTATATATTCTTCACTAATTTTTTTCATTCACAATCTCTTTTTATTTTCTATTGCATGTAACATTTTTTTATTTTAAATTTCGACTTCTAGACCACAGTTTGTACATCTTTAGCAGTCACAGTTATGTACTTTAGATCTCAAACAAATCCTTTTACATTCTTCACATTTATAAGCTGTATCGCAAACTTTTGAATACATTATGGGACAGGCAGTGATCAATGTCTTACAAATATTTACTATTAAAAACAGTCTTGATCACGATTTATTTATGAAGGTGACTGGTTTCGACCACTACTGTAGTCATCTTCAGACCATTGAGTAGGAACCTCTTTCTGTTGGAGTAGTGATTTTCCAACAGAAAGAGGTTTCTGCTCAATGGTCTGAAGATGACCACAGTAGTGGTTGAAACCGGTCGCCTTGATAAATAAATCGTGATCAGGACTGTTTTTAATAGTAAATATTCTTGGTGATTGTTTAAAAATTCTTCATTATCACAGCATGTATGACATTTTTCACAAAATATCCTATTTTCATCAGTGTTGTGTGCTGCAGCATTGCGTAATAAACATATTTTCCTTCTATCTTGCATTTATGTTCGTTCATGTTAGATGTTTTGCTACATTTACGACAAAAATGTGATGATTATTAGAATGCTGATATAGTGTTAATGACATGAGAATGGTTGCGATTTTTATGCAGATATACTCTCATTGTTTTCTCAGGACCACAATAGATGACTGAATTAGTATTTTCACAGTGTAAAATAGTTGCTCAACATTTGTAATATCGTTCAGAGCAAATCCTTCTTCGCTGTATTTGCCTAATTGCTTGCATAATATTTTGGTTTGCTCTTTTTGTAATCTGTATATCTCCTTTTCTAATTTTCTTAATTTTGCCAGTAATTGGTTCTCTGTCTAAGATTAAATTTGGGTGATATATTAATGCAACCATTATTACTCTGGGGCAACACAGGTTACCACTATTATTTATTCCAATAACGCGTTTTTTGTCTGTTCCCCATCAGCTAAATTTATGACTTTATCACCTTTGCTCCTTCTTGGAATTGCTGACCTTTGAATATTAAATGTAGTATTTGCAATACCAATAGACTCATCAGATGTTAAGGGGACCACACCCTGCATATCTAACTGCTGTTAATTTAGGTAAGTATTTGGCCCATGGCTGTCTTTATCCAACAGATGTGGATAAAATCATTCTATTTATGTTGTCTCTTGACAATCAACACTTTTTTGTGTGTTATTACTCTCAGTCTATTCATCATTTTTCATTAACAACTATGTCCTTGAATGTTCTTCACTGGTATTTATTGTAAATGATTTTTATAACAACATATAGATATTTTTATTCCACACACACAAGAAATTCGTTTATTGTTCTATACTCATGTGGGATATTCATTTATACATTGTCTACACATTGTCCTACAACCATTTTTTGTAAATTTCTGTGATGTAAAATTGTCAATTCACATCTCAGTTTAGATTGTACCTGTTCTATTTATATAGAAAAAATTTTATTGGAAAAAAGCAAAACAGTTCCATTTTTTACAATGTATCTTTTAGTATACTTATGACCTTAGGAGATAAGGCTGATGGTTTGTTGCAATCAATACCAAATAAAGTTAAATCAGTTGTACCTGATCTAGCTATTTTTTGTAGATTCATTAAATTCATAGAATGTGCCATGCATGAAAAAATATAAGAATCCATTGAGATACCTAAATGCAGAAATTATTCCAGTATTCACTCCTGGGAATTACATTTTTGTGACATCTTGTCTTTTACATTTAAAACAGTATTCATCTATCTCCACATATAAAAGTTCATTGCAGACTAAAAATGTTTTCCTGTATACTAGTTTACTTTAGAATTCAATTTAAAATCTTGATGTAATCTCATACTAGATGTTGACTTATGGCATCCTAGTATTAACTGTAATGTACACAAATATATCAAATACATCGTGTTGTTAACAAATAAAACAATTTCGCTATCTGGTCTTTGATATATTTCATACATTTGTTTAAATCTTGTGTAAAAATGATAACCAACTAACTATTTGCTTTGATTTGATATCAGTAGCTATCCATACCAACTTTTCATAAAATGTATTAAAATTCCATTCAAAAATAACAAGTGATCGAACTTCTTAATTTGATATAAAGATTCAGCTGGTCCAGATGAAACAACTGGAATTCTGCTTGGTATAGATAGCTGTGTTGTTGTCAACAGTTTCTACCACACAGGCTTTGAATAGCATTGATATCATTTTGAGATAATTCTAAATGTGAATCATTGTAGTTTGGATACATTAATCCTTCATCAGCATCTTTGTGTTCTGAACCTTATGCATGTCCAACTACATGAACCAAAACTTCTGATATGGTTTTTTATCTTATTGTGAATTCCCAGCAGTCTCCAAGTACTACAACAGTTTGTCATTCATATGTATTTCCACTGGATCATTATTCACAGTTGAAAGAACTGCATGATCTTACACATTATCATTTTCATCTAGATCCTTTGGAATATAGTGAGCATATATTTCACAATGATATACTCATCTTTTATTTCTAATGAAAATAACAGGATCATTTTTATTTTGATGGAACTGAACGTCAATCTATTTATGCCAGAAATGAAATGCAAACTTTGTTACTTGAAATATATTATTGGTTGCGCCTTTATAACGCCATTTTATGTTTTTTTTACTCCACTTCTAACACTTGTTCTATAGAGGGTATTTATATCTTTTGCACCACATCTACGTCTATTTATAAAATTTTAAGTTTCTTTCTCTTAACTCAACATTTATTTCAAGCTTGCGTACGTCCTGCAATTCATTAATGCTCATCTAAATACAATTTGTTTCAGTAAGCTATGTATCAACCTGAACAGTTAAGTATCGATAATCATTTAAATATTTCATTGCTTTGCTCCTACCATCACCAATTAGCATTGTCACAAACACCAATTTTAGATGATCCTTTATTTGTGCAGATTTAAAAATTTAAAATATTACAGAATTTTTATTAAAACAAATTCACATAACTAATAAAATTAATATGGCTTAACCTTTGGAATTCACAAACACAAGAAAGGCAGAGTATGTTAGTATAAGGATTTTAGGGGTAGCGTTTCATCAGACACAAATTAATGAGCCTGATCTGTATTCATTAATCTGCAAATCAAAAATGAGACTAAGAGAAGACGTTTCAGGATTGGGTTTAGCAATACATTTTACCATCTATTCGTAAACATGGAGAATAAAAAATTAAAGAGATGGATCAAGGGGAAATACCCTACATGGAGTAATCATAAACGAAATTAGAACAAACATAGAGCAAATTAAAATGGAATAGTTGATAATGCCAAGTAAATAATACAAAGAAGAAAAAGTGAAATAGACACTTTACTATCTCACATTGTTCCCTAAAAATTTGATCAGAAATTAAGATCAACTGTAGTCATTTTAAATTTATTTGATGAAAAATTTGAACATAATCATTAAGTCATTAGAGCACTATGGAAAAATTTATGAAGGGAGCGTAGAATCGATGATAGATGCCCAAAGTGTGAAAAATCCTACTTCAATATATTTGTACCAAACGTTTGAAGAAACTTTAAGAACAGTTTGTTGCCACAATTATTTCAACACTCTAAATGATTGCTCACAAGACCATTTAACTCATGATATAATGAGTCTTCATAAAAATCGAACCATCCTACATATTTATGAATAACACTTCTACATGTTGGACAAGAAGAATAAGCTACTAACCATGTATCAATACATTCTTCATGAAAAATATGATTATATTTTGTTTTATCAAATTGGTAGTTTTGACCAGTTAAACACATAGAATAATCGTTACCTTCAAACTGATCCATTATTTTATTAGGTTCAGTATTTTTTGTTTGGAAGATTCAGAAAAATTTGACAGCTTAAATTTTTTTCCAATGAATTTCACTTTAAAATTCTCTATTAAAATTTCTGATAGTTCCTCTTCACTTCATATTTCATCCCGATTTAATTTATCTTGAAATTCTCTCATATAATCATCAGATGAATTCTGAAATGTTGAGATAAAGTCTCTATCTAATTTGTCTTGAAATGCTCTCTTAAAGTCATCAGGTAAGTCTTGATTACACGATATATTACTCCAATCGATTTTATCTTGAAATTCTCTTACAAAATCTTCAGACAGTTTTTTATAATATGGTACACATAGCCAACTTCCATTATCCTCAAATGCTCTCATGAAATTTTCAGATATATGTTACAGTATGATATAATAGTAAAGTTTACTTTAACCTGAAATTATCTTATAAAACCATCAGATAATTTTTGATCATTTGATGTATATTCTCAATTTACTTTATCCTGAAATGCCTTCATAAATTTTTCAGATAACTTTTCTTTCTTTTATACATATGGACAATCACAGTATTTTTAATGTAATTAACAACTACAATTGAATTTTTAAACACAATTCATGTAACTGCTCAAAATATAAATTTTTACACATAAGATGAATTATTTGAATACATTTTTGTTCTTTAGCTCATAGCTCATACTCCTCATTCTTATTGTTAATATTGTTATTATTTTTGTCAATACTATTATCGTTATTAAGACGAATAAATTGTTGTTTCCTCAGTGGAGGATAACTTTTTATTACTATTTGCTTTCCCCTAGCTTGTAAATCACTTGCTTTTAGGCTCTTCATTTATAATAACTATTTTTCTTAGAAAAATATAAAAGTATCTCCAAAAAAGGATGAAACTTTATGGAATAATAACATCTGGTGAGACATATGCTGAAAAAGTAAAAAATTAAGTTCCATAGTAATTAACTTACATCGGTTTTCATAGTATACATAAACAATACTTATTTATTCTCCATTTATATTGTATAAATAACTCACATTCTCATCAGTAAACTGATTTTTAAATTGGATACATCAGTATAAGGATAACAAACAGGTAGAAGAAATGAAACTGTTTATATTCTCGTTTTATTGTATGATAAATTTATATATAAAATTGTTGTTAATGAAAATACAAATCTAAAAATTTATTTTCTTTAAATGGAACCAGTGCCAGATGAGGCAGGCTCAAGATTGCTTCCAACTTGCAGCACACCTACTTCAGTTGTAGCACTGTTAATGAATGTATTTCAGAATACCAACTGGATTCCTTATAACAATAAAGAAGTTCTTGTGATAATTGTTGAAAAGAATAATCCATGGCTTAAAGATAAAGATTTTGTAGAAATATTGGAGTATACAGATACTGATGATGCTGTTCAGAAATGTAATGACACTGATGAAAAAATAAAATATGAAAATATATCTAGACCTAGCGAAGTACCAGGTCTAACTTATAATGAATCTGGCATGCACTAGTCAATATTTAATTCAAGTATGCCTCTTATGGAAAGATTTACTAAATCTGTAACTAAGGAAGTTTTACCATAACTTCGATTACATGGTGCATACAAACTACAACCAACAACTGAAAATTTACAAGAACAAATCGAAGATTTACAAATTAATAAAGAAATGGCTGTGTTTTTTGGGGCGAACTAATGTAATGAACAAATTCAGAACTTCAGAAGACAGGAGGAAGTGTTATTTAACAAATAAATCAGTTGCAGCCATATGTATTTGTAACAACTGAAAATACTGATTTGAGAGATATGATTGTTACTGTTTGATTTTTTGATAATGAATTTGTGTATGATTACTATGTGATTAGATGTGAAGGAAGACGGCATCGGGCACAAGTAAATGTGCTTGCAGATACACATCCATACTATGAAGATGTAATAAGGATAGAATATAATCCAAACTTAGTAAACACATACAATAGAATGAAAGAAGAATGGAATCAGAATACTAATTTTTACAGACGTTAGTTTTTACTAATTAATGGATACACTGAACAACAACTTTTACCAGATTTAAGAATCTTTATTTATCCAGTTATTATGCGAATTACTTATCCCAACCATTTAAAATATACGTTATTACCATTTCTCAGCTAGATATACATTTGGAAACATTGTCTTCCTTTTACTTTTTTCTCCATACAAAGCCTTTAATTTGTATGTAGATGGATTACCTTGAATAACATCTTCAATCTAAAAAAAATTCTGTTGACGAGTTGGTTTTAAAACCTTTTCCAAAAATTCCTTTAAGTTCACTAATTCCAACTTTAGCAAAAACTCTACATTTAGTATTATCATTAGATACAATGACACCTAGCTCATATTTTTTGTCATTAACTTCTGCTGGCTTATTATTATTGTTGGATGCTTTTTTATAATTGTATTCATCGATTAACTTCAAGACCATATCTATCCATTTATAATTACATTGAAGAGCAAATCTCTTACACATTTTTTCTCTTAGTTTGTTGTTAACTCTTTCAACACCAGATGCTCTCACATTGATAAAAGTAGAGTAATGATTAACATTATACTTTTTAATAACTTTTTAAAATTCTTTAGTATAGATTTCTTTGCCATTATCTGTTTGTAAATTTCTTGGGCTTCTTTGCATTAAGATAGTTTCAAAAAAAATCAATGACACTTTCATTGGTTTTATCTTTAACTGGAATAGCTCAAGCATATTTTGAAAAAAAACATTGATTACAGTTAATAGATATTTACACCCTTAATTTACACTCCTGGAAATTGAAATAAGAACACCGTGAATTCATTGTCCCAGGAAGGGGAAACTTTATTGACACATTCCTGGGGTCAGATACATCACATGATCACACTGACAGAACCACAGGCACATAGACACAGGCAACAGAGCATGCACAATGTCGGCACTAGTACAGTGTATATCCACCTTTCGCAGCAATGCAGGCTGCTATTCTCCCATGGAGACGATCGTAGAGATGCTGGATGTAGTCCTGTGGAACGGCTTGCCATGCCATTTCCACCTGGCGCCTCAGTTGGACCAGCGTTCGTGCTGGACGTGCAGACCGCGTGAGACGACGCTTCATCCAGTCCCAAACATGCTCAATGGGGGACAGATCCGGAGATCTTGCTGGCCAGAGTAGTTGACTTACACCTTCTAGAGCACGTTGGGTGGCACGGGATACATGCGGACGTGCATTGTCCTGTTGGAACAGCAAGTTCCCTTGCCAGTGTAGGAATAGTAGAACGATGGGTTCGATGACGGTTTGGATGTACCGTGCACTATTCAGTGTCCCCTCGACGATCACCAGTGGTGTATGGCCAGTGTAGGAGATCGCTCCCACACCACGATGCCGGGTGTTGGCCCTGTGTGCCTCGGTCGTATGCAGTCCTGATTGTGGCGCTCACCTGCACGGCGCCAAACACGCATACGACCATCATTGGCACCAAGGCAGAAGCGACTCTCATCGTTGAAGACGACACGTCTCCATTCGTCCCTCCATTCACGCCTGTCGCGACACCACTGGAGGCGGGCTGCACGATGTTGGGGCGTGAGCGGAAGACGGCCTAACGGTGTGCGGGACCGTAGCCCAGCTTCATGGAGACGGTTGCGAATGGTCCTCGCCGATACCCCAGGAGCAACAGTGTCCCTAATTTGCTGGGAAGTGGCGGTGCGGTCCCCTACGGCACTGCGTAGGATCCTACGGTCTTGGTGTGCATCCGTTGAAACACGTATGTAACGCAGCAGCGATGGCGAGGCATTGCAGCGTCTCTGACCAGAGAGTATGCGCTTGACCGCGCGAGTGTTGCGACGAGTTCGCTAGTTGTCGCTATGCAGAGCAGTACTCTGTCTGTAGTCGTGGAAGTCTGTAGCTCGATTTAGTTACGAGCAGACGGTCAGTAGTAGTCGTGCAGTGCAGTTCGCTACTAGTCGTCATGTAGTGCTGTACGCTAATAGTCGTCATGCAGAGCGGTCGGTCAGCAGTAGCAGCCCAGTCCGGTTGTGTGATGTAGGCGGTCGGCAACACTGGTCAAGATGCTGAATGAGGTATAGTGTTAATTAATATAATCATTAGATAATGTAAAAATTTATTTATTGTAATTATTCTCCAACAAATGCCCCAATAATAATTTTTATTTCAAAGCATTTTTTCAAAAAAATTAATTTTTATTGAACTAAAAATTTCGTTGCACTTCCCATTTCACTCCACTTTTTTTAAAGAAAAATTTCAGTAAAATCAAAAAAAAAAGAAATATTATTATTTGGCAATGCAGTTCCTCCAAGCCGTGCGCACGAAAAAGAGCAGAAATTTGACATCCAGTTATTCTGAGGTAAGACTTTAATTCTGATTGTTTTACACAGGGCCAAAGACCGATATTTCGGTTTAATTGAATTTTCTTATCACTGAATTGACCTTAATTTTTTGTGAAGAAATTATATTTGAGTCAGATTGCGAATTTCACATTTTTGTTGCCATTGTCAATACCTCTCATTGTGGGCGAGGTTACAATTAGCGCAATGTCAATTAGCAGTTCTAAATAATTTTGTCATTTCTTATAAAATTACGGTGGGGAGGTTACACTTGGTGACACCCAGTCCAGGATCGTATTTCGTTGAGAGTCTTCTAAAAAACAGTCAGATATCTGCTCTTATTTGCTTAGATATAATTAGGATTTGGCGCAACGCTTTTACTAATCTTGTGACTTTCTTTCTACAGGTCAACGGCAATTCTTTGCTCTGTTGTATTTGTGTGTTGTTTTTGCATTGTGCTTATTGTTTTGTGAATAATTGTGACTACTGTAAAAATGCCGCGAAAGACTGTGAATAGTGTATCGCGAGGTATTACGAACGAAACTACCGATTTAAACAACTTTACCGATAGGACATGTGACACGCAGTGTAATGATGACAATCCTGCGTTCACTAACAATCAGTGCATTCCAACCACTAGTGATGACTTTTACCCTGATAATGAACAAACGAACTCAATTGTCTCGTCTGTTAATTTGACGACAATTGATAATGCGGGACACTCTATTGTAATGAGCGCTGCCCAGCCTAACACACCCGGTGTGAAAAATTCTCGTGACAAACAGACAAATTTGTCTAATGAAAGTGGTCAGTGTACCGAAAATACGACGGACTCGAGTGAGAAACGTTTTTGTAAATTACAGAATGACCAAATGGTCATACAAAGCGCAACAATTTCATGTACACGAGCAAACAGCACAAATAATAGAGTAGGGAAAGTTACATTGGATCAAATTGCGGCAGTAGTACAACTAATGACTGAAGTACTGAGAAACGAGCGCAAACAACGTGAATTAATTAATGAAAGAAATAAACAATCGAATGAAGATCAAGACGACATTAATAGAAAAATCAAACAACTTAGTGAACGGAATGAACAGATTAATGAACAGCTTGATGCCATTGCCGCGCATTATTGTGACAATAAAGTACAATTACGTGTAGATACTAAGACTTGTGCTAATAACAGTAATGAAAAAGTTGGCACTGTTGCACAAGAATCAAATAGTACACGTGTAAGCACAACAGAATTACATAAAGACGAAGTTAATGCAGTCACTGAACAATGTTCAGCAAACGCAACACAGGTACACGAAATTAATGCAGTCATCGAACAATGCCCTAAAAACGCAGTACGGATTCGCGACGAGGTTAATTTAGAGTCAGTGGAAGTTTCACATACTCCGAATACGGAAGTTGATGAGAAATTTGCTCGACAGATCAACCAAATTGACGAAAGTGTTACAGTAACAGAATTGAAAATTATTTCAGTCACCAATACGTCACAGAAACCGCCACGTTGCGAGCATTTGTCAGAGTCACGCAGCGTGTATAATGTGAACAATTTACAGAGACTACGAGACGTAAAATCCGAAAAGCAACGCGACTTGAAATCCGAAATGGCGCAGACGAACAGATTCACACACAAACCTGAACGTGTTCTCAAATTCAGTGACGAGAGCGTTGATAATAAGCAATTTGTGTTTGTAAGAAAATCTAAGGAATTTAATAATGACAGAACACAGGTACACGCTTTGAGCTGTATACGACAATTTATTTTTGTACATTCACCGCTATTGCCTGTAATGCAGAAGCTAGCTTTGAACCAGATGCGACAATTTATTTTTGTATTTACAACGGCATTGCCTATAATGAGGAAACCAGAATTAACTTGGATACAACTATTTGCTTTTGAATTTATACCGCTATTGCCTGTAACGCAAAAGCTAAAATTTATTTGCAGTGCGTAATTGACCTCAGGGGATTCATTACGCTTTAATGAATATGTGCCGTAGCGAGCATAGGGCCCCGAGCTGTAGTAGTGCTGTTTCATCTTTAGTTTTCTGCACTGCTGCCTTTTCTTCTACTATCCTTTATATCTATCAAAACTGCTCTTTAACTATTGCTCTTTGTAGAATTAAGAAACGTATGTAATGAAAACCGGATACGACAAATCTTTTACCGAATGTGACAATTTTCAGTAGGCACTCCCGTAATGACAACTACCGCCGGAACTTTAATTACGGATAAAATCGTAATCATCAGTATGTGTAAAATTATCAGCAATAGGAACCATATTTATGTAACAATAGATGTTTTTCACCACAACAGCATGAAAGTCAGCCGCTTAGCACACGTAACCAACAATGCAGTCTACAAGGTCAACCAAACTTTAATGTTCCGCCGCGTGCACGTATAGTCCCAGCCGCAACAAATAGTAACGCATGGCAGCAAAGAAATAACTACGTACAGACAACACACTGTTTCAACTCGTATCGCAATGCGCCGTATAGAAATTACTATCATGACAGACGTAAAAATAATGAGCACAATTTTCAGCGTACATTTAATAACAGTCGATCTTTTCAGCAGCAAGAACATCAGCAACAACACATTATCATGAATGATCCAGACAATAGGTGTCATCCATAGCGTAATACGTCAGGAAGAAATAACAGAACAGTTCAAATAGTGGATATGCCACAGCATCCTCCCGTGGAATAAATAACAGCACGTACGATAGAATTTGACCATATACAGTACAGGTTTCATATTCCAGTAACGTAAGCAATAATTTTGACACGCAGAATCTTCTTCACGAAAATGTTATTAATTTTGACGCCATCCGACACACGTTTGCATTAAGGACAGAATTACGACGTATGTAGACGACATTCTTATCGCAGAAGCTAACTGGTCTGAACACAATATGATTTTAGAACAACTGTTACAAACTTTTCATGCACAAGGACTTACAGTTAATCTTAGTAAATCGCACTTTGGCAAAACTTCTATAAAATTTCTTGGACACGTAATTTCAGCAGAAGGCATTGCGCCTGATCCAGAAAAACTTCAAGCTCTACGTGACATTACTGTTCCTACGACGAAGAAACAATTACGCAGTTTTTTGGGCTTAATTAACTTTTTTCGTAAATTTATTCATCACTCCGCTTTAGACACGCCTAGATTATGCCAATTGACAGGTAAAAACACTATTTGGTCTTGGGATAAGCAAGCACATTCTGAATTTGTGAACCTGAAACATGCTTTGTTGAATGCTCCACTGTTATCGCACCCAGATCTTACTAGAAATTTTTCCATTGCCACCGACAGTTCTAACACCGCTTTAGGCGTACACATTTTCCAGGAAATTGAAGAAGATGGTTCTACAGTAATTAAAAACATCGCGTTTGCAAGTCGCATTTTGTCACCTGCTGAGCGAAATTATTCCGTTACAGAACTGGAAACATTATGTGTTGTATGGGCTTTCACGAGATTTAGGCACTTTCTTTATGGCAGACATACCACCGTTTACACAGACCACAGAGCGATACAATTTTTACTTTCGGCCAAATTCACTCACGATAGATTAAGTAGATGGAAACTTTATTTACAAGAATTTAATTTTACGATTGTTCACATTCCCGGCACGCAAAATGTTATAGCAGACGCACTATCGCGTCCTCTCGGCAACAATCAGCAAGACGTAGCAACCAACTTCTGCAAAACAAATTTCAGTGTCATGTACATTCAACAAGTTGCATTTGAAAACTTTATTTCATCGTCATTACAGGACATAGCAAAGGAGCAAAATAAAGACAATGTGTGGAAAGAAATTAAACACCTTTGGCAAGATAAGAATAATGTTACGATTAGAAACCATTACACTGTGCGCAATGACATTCTGTTTCGCCGCTCTCATCCTGACAGCAACATTTCGTTATTATGCATTCCTGACGAACTGGTTAACAAATTAATTTGGTACACTCATTTAAGCTACGCACATTACGGAGCACGAAAATGTTTTCTTATACTGAGACAGAACTGTTATTTTACCAACATGGAGAAACGTATACGACGAGTTTTAGCGTCTTGTAAAATTTGCCAGAAAGCTAAATCAGACACCACTTCACATATTCCTCCTTTATATCCCATTGTACCTGTTAAATTAAGACACATGGCCGCTGTAGACATTTTTGGTACGATTCCCAGAACTAACAGAGGTTTTTGCTACATATTTGTCGCTGTTGAGCTCACTTCAAAATTTGTTACTTTCACTCCATTACGCAAAGCTACTGCTAAAACTGTTTCGAAAGCATTTGTAAAACATTTTCTATTTCATGTAGGGCATGTAATGAAAGTAATTTCTGACAATGGATCTCAATTTCGTAGTACCATATGGACACGCATGTTACGAGCCAGAAACATTTCTCCGATTTATATATCCAAGTACCACGCTTCTTCGAACCCCTGTGAAAGATTAATGAAAAGAAATTGGTAAGCTGTGCCGAATATACTGCCACAAAAGACATATTGATTGGGATACACACATACTCTCATTCCAAGACGTAATTAATTCCATTCCAAATGAATCCACTATGCTATCTCCGTTTGTTATACTGAAAAACGTTGAACCGCCAAACAAAATTAAAGAATTAATAGAATTCCCCAAAAGTCGTCGCCTACGACACCACGAAATAATTAACATTGCGCTGAACAACATCAAACGTGCCGCAGAGCGCCGGAGAAGACAGCAAAAACAGGTTTGTACACGCCGCGACTTTCACGTTGGACAGAAGATACTAATACGTACACACTATTTATCCAGCAAATTAAAAGGTAAGTGCAGTAAATTTGAACTTCTATACGCAGGTCCATATCGGATTCGCAGCATTCCTCACCCCAATGTTGTACACGTCGAAACTTTGAAAACCAGAAAATCGAAAGGCAATCACCATATCTCAAACATTAAACCGTTTATTGAGTGAAACCACTGTATGATTCAACACACTATGATGCCAATTACTAATGGAATTATTTCACCTGGCTAATTACTGATGATTATCGTATTTTTTCTTGGCAAGTGCCCGGCAAGGTAAGGTTAGCTGGTCGCTTTTCTTGTCGTTACACATCAGACCGTGCATACTTTTCCAGACGAACTTACGTATTTTATGAATAATTATGCAATTCTATGTAATGACGTATTAATTTTATCAAATTCTCTCTCCATTAAAGTCTTTAAGTCTCGCCTCGATTAACTACACTACATACAAGCTGAACACAACGAACGTCACATTTGTCTTTTTATGTACGATTGTATTCCAGCTTTGTTTATATGCACTGTGAAATAGTTAAGATATAACACACACCAGTCGACTTTGACATTTTTTTTTTTTTGCCTTATGACATCTCAAGGTCGTGACTGTTTTACATTTTTTGCTGCTGCATTGTGATATTCTGTGTACAATTTTGCATTTGAACACTGTCAATGTCTTTGACATATTACGTTTTCTGTCATGTTATGCTGTATGCTTAATTGTGTCACCATAAACCAGTCATTATTTAGTGGGTATATGATTTAAATGCAAGACATTAATCTTTGTTCATCAATTTCAGAAAGAAATGATGCGTGTAAGAAATAAATTCAAAAGAAATGGGAATTTCACCTAAGGAATAAACGAAAGGAGATGCAATAACTTTATGAGGAAGAGTAAATGGATCAGGATTAACAAGCATTAACAAGAATATACTATACTCATCATAGAATAGCAGTCTTAACTAATTTTTTCTTTCAGAATACAAGGTGATTGATGCAGGCTGTCAGACTGAACTACACATCTTAGTTTTAGTGATGAAATATGCTAGAGATAAGGATTAGTTGTATAATGAGTAATGAAGTGATTTTTTGCAGATGATAATGAATACTGATGAATAATGATGAAGGAAATGGGATTATGAATAATGAAGTTTTTCTTTACAGGTGATGATGATAATGAAGTTATGATAATATGGATAATGAATAATGAAGTTTTTTTCTTTACAGATGAGGATAATGTTGAAGTTATGTATTTATGCTACGTAGTTATTTAAGTATTTGTTGCAGTTTGTTTTGACAGCAGGTGTTATATTGCGTAGTAGGATGACAGAAAGTTTTGGAAAGGACGGCTATGGAACACATTTTTATACACATTTCACTACCTGTTAATTCGAAGTTCACTACTTTTCAGCATAGTGTGCGTTTCTTCTTTCAGGTCAATAATCCATTTTGTATAATTTTTTTTCAGGAGAAGTCTTTCATGATACTTACTAAACCTGTTACTTATTATACCTGTTCTAGTACTTGCATTTTTTTATTTTTTACCCATTTGTGTCTATCATTTATAAATGTGATCACATATACTGCCTTCTTACATAACCTTGGTACAGCTGACTCATGACGAATGACGTTACCTATCCTCATTTGCAGCAATAGGTCAAAAGCAAATAGTGTTATGCCTCAGGAATTAATTATCGATCCCAACGCAATGCATTGCTAACAAAAAAAAAAAAAAAAAAGAAAAAGAGTATATATTTAAGATAATGCTTTGTCACTAGCTAATAACTGCCACTGTTTATTGTAATGAGACTACTTATAATGCCCATGATTATTAATGCTATGACTGTAATTAACTGATTTTAATAATGACTTTGTAATGATCTGAATACTACTGAAGGAGAAACACTGTTTATTGTAATGAGACTACTTATAATGCCTGTGATTATTAATGCTATGACTGTAATTAACTGATTTTTAATAATGACTTCGTAATGATCTGAATAATACTGAATGATGAACTATGTTATATTCTATTCAATACTTGCTGGCCACTGAGTGCCAATAATTAATGTCACTTGAAGAATTGTTATTAATTATGCCATTGATTAGCTCTTGTTTTCAATGTTGATACTTTGTAACTAGAAAAGAATGTGACTGTTTAATAATGCTTTGTAATTAGGAGAAGGCTAATGATTCTTACTATATTAGAATGACAAATGATTAATTAACTGTAATCAGGAAAAGGCTAATGATTATTACTATTGGAATGACAAATGATTAATTAACTGACAAATGATTAATTAACTATGCCATACTTTGTAATTGAAAAGGAATGCGATTGTTTAATAATACTTTGTAATTAGGAGAAGGCTAATGATTCTTACTATATTGGAATGACAAATGATTAATTAACTGTAATTAGAAGGTTAATGATTCTTAATTATAATTTGTAACTGGAAAGGAATGTAACTGTTTAATAATGCTTTGTAATTAGGAAAAGGCTAATGATTCTTACTATATTGGAATGACAAATGATTAATTAACCATGCTATACTTTGTAACTAGGAAAAGAAGACTACTGATTCTATGTAAAACAATTAATGAACATTTTTCTGTAATACTACATACTTGGTACAGAAATGTTCAATAACTGGGCTATGAATGCCACAAACTACTAATTAAGTCTGTAATTGTCAATATTATGTGACTTGATGTCCTTCACCTCATGAGCTAACTACCCTGAATTACTGCAATGTCCATTTTGTCCTGTTTATCCCAGTGATCATGGAGCACTATCTTTGGTTTTGCACTAATTCTACGTTGGTGTGCCTTGTAAGAGCGTGGTGTTGACACGTCATGCTGTCCACCACCGTGAGCGATGAAGACGTTATTATGGTCCCACTGTTTGGTGTACCTAATGTACTGCCAAAATGAAAACATGGAACATTACTACGACAGTTCAGTGTCTTGGCTACACTGATAAATTCTGATGGGAAAAGAACTTCAAGTTGTGTCACTTGGTGTTGTACTTCGGTGGAAAGATATGGACTTTCAGAACAGCTGTGTGCAATCTAAAGTGCTACAACCATGATGCAATCCTTCCGTTTCCTATCCTGATTCTTGTCACATAAAGAAAAAAAAATTTTTTTTGGTAACATCATTTATGTTCATAGGTTATACATTTTTCGATTTGCTGAACTCCAGTGCGAGTACACTTATGGCACTGGTCGACATGATGTTTTGCCATTATGTTTATTTGTTGTGAAAATGCTAAAGACATTTCTTCAGTGCGTGTGCACTTTGGACATGATTTTTTTTTTTTGCCATTATGTTTATTTGTTGTGAAAATGCTAAAGACATTTCTTCAGTGCGTGTGCACTTTGGACATGATTTTTTTTGCCATTATGTTTATTTATTGCGAAAATGCTAAAGACATTTTTCGATTTGTTCTGAAGTACAGTATATGTACACTCTTGTCTTTTATATTGTATATACATTTTTATTGTAATGATATGTTCTGAACTACAGTGCATGTGCACTTATGTTAGGTGTTAATATGTTTTCTACTGAACTTCAGTGCCTGTGCACTTTTCTCATTTTTCAAAATGATTTGTACTCATTCTGTATATTCAATACTTCAATGCGTATGCACTTATGTCATTTCTTACTCATTGTATGTTCTGAACTTCAGTGCATGTGCACTCATGTCACTTGTCAACATAATATTTTTTGCCAGTCTGTTTATTTGTTCTGAATATGCCAAAGAATTTTTTCAGTGCCTGTGCACTTTGTTATCTGTCAAATAATTTGTATATACTTTTTTCTGATTTGTTACTATGTTTTGTATTCACATTTTGTCTTTGTCTTATATATTTTGTACTTAGTGCGTGTGCACAACATCTAATTCATGTACTACATCTAAATATTCTGTAAATTGTAGAAGTTTATTAATTAATTAAAAATTTTGCCGCGATTGGCAAGTCCAAATGACTCACCATCGCTGCCAAATTTTTGCCCCCCCCCCCCCCCAGTGGAGGGTTATGAAACACGTATGTAACGCAGCAGCGATGGCGAGGCATTGCAGCGTCTCTGACCAGAGAGTATGCGCTTGACCGCGCGAGTGTTGCGACGAGTTCGCTAGTTGTCGCTATGCAGAGCAGTACTCTGTCTGTAGTCGTGGAAGTCTGTAGCTCGATTTAATTACGAGCAGTCGGTCAGTAGTAGTCGTGCAGTGCAGTACGCTGATAGTCGTCATGCAGAGCGGTCGGTCAGTAGTAGCACCCCAGTGCGGTTGCGTGATGTGGTCTGGCGACAACACTGGTCAAGATGCTGAATGAGGTATACTGTTAATTAATATAATCATTAGATAATGTAAAAATTTATTAATTGTAATTAATTTCCAACAAATGCCCCAATAATAATTTTTATTTCAAAAGCATTTTTTCAAAAATTTAATTTTTATTGAACTAAAAATTTCGTTGCACTTCCCCTTTCATTCCACTTCCGTTAAAGAAAAATTTCAGTAAAATCACAGAAAAAAGGAATATTATCATTTGCAATGCAGTTCCTCCAAGCCGTGCGGAAAGATAAGAGCAGAAATTTGACATCCAGTTATTCTGAGGTAAGACTTTAATTCTGATTGTTTTGCACAGGGCCAAAGACCGATATTTCGGTTTAATTGAATTTTCTTATCACTGAATGGACTTTAATTTTTGTGAAGAATTTACATTTGAGTCAGATTGCGAATTTCACATTTTTGTTGCCATTGTCAGTACATTTCATTGTGGGCAGGTTACACTTAGCGCAATGTCCATTAACATCCCTAAATAATATTGTCCATTCTTTTAAATTATTGTGGGGAGGTTACACTTGGCTCCCATTTCTATTAAGTATTGTCATTTTATTTTTTTTTTTAATTTTTGTGGGGAGGTTACACGGTACGTCGCTGCGGTCCGGTCCCAGGTCTACGGGCACGTGCACCTTCCGCCGACCACTGGCGACAACATCGATGTACTGTGGAGACCTCATGCCCCACGTGTTGAGCAATTCGGCGGTACGTCCACCCGGCCTCCCGCATGCTCACTATACGCTCTCGCTCAGAGTCCGTCAACTGCACAAACGGTTCACGTCCACGCTGTCGCGACATGCTACTAGTGTTAAAGACTGCGATGGAGCTCCGTATGCCACGGCAAACTGGCTGACACTGACGGCGGCGGTGCACAAATGCTGCGCAGCTAGCGCCATTCGACGGCCAACACCGCGGTTCCTGGTGTGTCCGCTGTGCCGTGCGTGTAATCTTTGCTTGTACAGCCCTCTCGCAGTGTCCGGAGCAAGTATGGTGGGTCTGACACACCGGTGTCAATATGTTCTTTTTTCCATTTCCAGGAGTGTATTTTTAAATTCATTTGAATTTACAAGAATCCATTTCTACTAGATCAGCTGTTAATTTCTATATCCTTTTAGGCATATTGAGATCATATTGTAATTTCTCATACATAGGGAATGAGTAGAATTGACTGATCTCTGTTTTGTTCAATATTTATTAAAGACAAAATTTTATTAAGCCATTTATAAAATAACTGTCGAAAAAGATATATTGAATTGCATAAAATTGGCGTTTTCGTCATATGCAGTAATTTCTAATTCTTGTATAGTATCAAAAATTCGAGTACAGGGTGATTATAATTAAAGTTAAACTTTCAAACCACTGTAGAAATAACACCACTGGTCAGAATGATGTAAAATTGCAACAGAATATTATTGGAGAAGGGGGAAAATGCATGGCAGGAGAAAAATAGAATTACAAAATGTAGCAATAGATGGCGCTGTAAGCATCATAATTTCATAGTGGTCAGCTACAAATCACAAATGAATCACACAACAATGCCGTAGGTGTACATTTGACACTAAGCAAACTGTGCTGTTCAGTGTGCATGGGTGTGCAGGTGTGATACTGTCAGTTACGTAAGCCCATCCGCCATGGAAACGTCATATCATATCGGATTGGTAAAATCGGTTTTTAATTGTCCTGAGGCCAAAAGCCATATAAAAAGCATCAATCACATCGGTTTTCGATTGTCCTGAGGCCAAAAACCGCATAAAAGTTATCAATCATAATCAAATCCGTGTGATTAGCATAAAACATGTTAAATATCCTGTCCACCATTTTCTGCAATAAGTTGAAATCGACAAAAACAGCATATTCCACAGCTGATCAAAGTGTTTCTGGAGTCATGTTCAGAATATGGTGCACAATGCGTGCCTTCAATGCAGCCAAGTTTGCACCTGGAACTCTGAACGCAGCATCTTTCTGATAGCCCCACAGCCAGAAGTCACACAGATTACAATCAGGTGATTGGGATGGCCAGGCTGTAGGGAAATGGCGTCTGATAATTCTAGCATTCCCGAGATGGCACTTCAGTTGCTGCTTAACTGGATTTGCAATGTGTGGAGGTGTGCCATCTTGCATTAAATTGATCCCATCCACATCTCCACGTTGTTTGGGAGCTGGAATGACGTGGTTGCACAAAAGACATTCACAGCACTTTCCAGTGACTGTACAGGTAACACGACCAGAATAACGTTTCTCTTCGAAAAAGTACGGCTCTATGATTAATGATGCCGTAAACCCTCACCACATAGTGACCTTTTCAGGATGAAGTGGCACCAGTTGATTTGCATGTGGATTTTCTGTTGCCCGTATTCGACAATTCTGTGTTTTGACATATCCTGTCAGATGGACGTGGGCTTTGTCTCTCCACAAAATCGTCCATGGCCAATCACTGTCCACTTCCATGCGAGCAAGAAATTCTAAAGCAATGGTCTCTCTTGCTGGCAGGTCAACAGGAAGCAACTCGTGTGCGTGGGTAATTTTGAATGGACACCAAAGAAGGATGTTTCGTATGATTTTACATACAATGCTCAGGGGTATGTCCAATGTTCGGGCAATTCTCCATGCACTACGCGCTTGCGCACCACCACTCGTCTCCTACTGCATTGCCATGGCCACTGCTTCCACTGACGTCTAATCAATTCGTTTCCTCCCTCTGCCAGACTGACACCAAAAGAACCCGTCTTTTCGAATTTCCGAATCATTTTCTCCAGACCCACGGCAGTCATCAGACCAACGCCTTTTTTCAAGCTCTTCAGTGTCTGGAACTTCTGCAGAGCGTCGTGTGTACAGTCATCAGTCTTGTAACAGAGCTTTACAAGAAGAGCGGGATCCAGCATTGAGATAGTCATGGCGAACGTCGCAGAAGCAAAAGGAGGCAAAGCCATGTACCCAACATACACTCCTGGAAATGGAAAAAAGAACACATTGACACCGGTGTGTCAGACCCACCATACTTCCTCCGGACACTGCGAGAGGGCTGTACAAGCAATGATCACACGCACGGCACAGCGGACACACCAGGAACCGCGGTGTTGGCCGTCGAATGGCGCTAGCTGCGCAGCATTTGTGCACCGCCGCCGTCAGTGTCAGCCAGTTTGCCGTGGCATACGGAGCTCCATCGCAGTCTTTAACACTGGTAGCATGCCGCGACAGCGTGGACGTGAACCGTATGTGCAGTTGATGGACTTTGAGCGAGGGCGTATAGTGGGCATGTGGGAGGCCGGGTGGACGTACCGCCGAATTGCTCAACACGTGGGGCGTGAGGTCTCCACAGTACATCGATGTTGTCGCCAGTGGTCGGCGGAAGGTGCACGTGCCCGTAGACCTGGGATCGGACCGCAGGGACGCACGGATGCACGCCAAGACCGTAGGATCCTACGCAGTGCCGTAGGGGACCGCACCTCCACTTCCCAGCAAATTAGGGACACTGTTACTCCTGGGGTATCGGCGAGGACCATTCGCAACCGTCTCCATGAAGCTGGGCTACGGTCCCGCACACCGTTAGGCCGTCTTCCGCTCACGCCCCAACATCGTGCAGCCCGCCTCCAGTGGTGTCGCGACAGGCGTGAATGGAGGGACGAATGGAGACGTGTCGTCTTCAGCGATGAGAGTGTCTTCTGCCTTGGTGCCAATGATGATCGTATGGATGTTTGGCGCCGTGCAGGTGAGCGCCACAATCAGGACTGCATACGACCGAGGCACACAGGGCCAACACCCGGCATCATGGTGTGGGGAGCGATCTCCTACACTGGCCGTACACCACTGGTGATCGTCGAGGGGCACTGAATAGTGCACGGTACATCCAAACCGTCATCGAACCCATCGTTCTACCATTCCTAGACCGGCAAGGGAACTTGCTGTTCCAACAGGACAATGCACGTCCGCATGTATCCCGTGCCACCCAAAGTGCTCTAGAAGGTGTAAGTCAACTACCCTGGCCAGCAAGATCTCCGGATCTGTCCCCCATTGAGCATGTTTGGGACTGGATGAAGCGTCGTCTCACGCGGTCTGCACGTCCAGCACGAACGCTGGTCCAACTGAGGCGCCAGGTGGAAATGGCATGGCAAGCCGTTCCACAGGACTACATCCAGCATCTCTACGATCGTCTCCATGGGAGAATAGCAGCCTGCATTGTTGCGAAAGGTGGATATACACTGTACTAGTGCCGACATTGTGCATGCTCTGTTGCCTGTGTCTATGTGCCTGTGGTTCTGTCAGTGTGATCATGTGATGTATCTGACCCCAGGAATGTGTCAATAAAGTTTCCCCTTCCCGGGACAATGAATTCACGGTGTTCTTATTTCAATTTCCAGGAGTGTATTTATACCAACTTCAATTTGTGGAGCGTATGACAGGTGATTTCATTTACGTATTCTAACACATACAGCGCCATCTATTGATCAAATTTCATAATTTTTTTTTTCTTCTGCCTTACGTTTTTCCCTTCTCCAAAAATGTTCCGTAGTAATCTGACATCATTCTGACCAATGTGTTATTTCTACAGCGTTTAACTTTAGTTATAATCACCTGGTATATATAGTGTAATGTGGTTCCTGTATTATTCATCCACCCAATTTTTGGTTGTCCCCTGCAAAGGGTGGGTCATTTTCTCAGATAGGAATGCATGCTCTGCAATGTGCTTCCATGTTGGCCATATTGTTGATAACACGTTTTTACGGTGGAGTGTTCCATACTTCGACCAGCACGTTGACAACTGCTGGATGGTTATTGGTGCATGTGGTCATTTTGCGGCATGTCTCCCAAATGCAACCTACAAATGATCCATGGTTTTTAAGTTTGGTGATGAGCGGATCAGCCAATTCGCTGAATATTCTCTCAGTCCAAGAGCTTCTCCACTTGCACAGTTCGATGTGGTCGCACAGTGTCGTCCATAAAATGCCGAATGCCACTCTGAAAAAACGCCCAAACGGAAAGAGTACAGTGTCACACTAGTGTTGACAAGTGAATGTGTGGTACTGAAATATTTCGAGTTCTGTACGCCCATGCAACTTTGTGCAGTGCCATCCCATAACACCGGGACCACACAAACGATAACGTTCATTGCTGTTCTTGGGTGCTTTGTGTGTTCTCATCTCACACCACACATTTATATTTCCTCACCTCGAGCTTTGTTTGTAAGTATCAAACCAAAAATGTGTTGTAATTTAAATATATACTAAGCTAATTTGCAACCCCGCTTCATTAATCTAAAGTTCAGTCTTAAGATATACTTCGATGTGACTTGTGTTTTGGCGCACTGAAAATGTCGGCCTGCGTTTTCACAATTTATGGGAACTATGGAAACAATAATATTCATTGTTTCTTGTGAAGAAGACCAAGAATTTGACGGAAATTAAGAACCGCCTGGCACTGTTCTCAATCCAGAAGATTATGCTGTTATGAAAGTATATGGAAAAAGTAAGCAGTCCCATAGAATGTTTGTATGTAAAATTTATCATTTATGATCAAAGGTTATGTATACATTTTTTTAAAAAACAAGACTAATAATAACCAAGTTTAATTTAATACATGATTAGTCATTGTCCATTCAAGGAAATGTTGTTCAAAAGCTCTTTCTTACTTCCTGGGGTACTACTTCTGCATTCAGAGATATTATTTTTAAACTTATTTCAGTGACTTAATATATTAACAAACAATGTTAAAATAAAACAATTAGAAATACAACGATTTTTATTTCGAAACAATGTAAAAGCCCACAATATTTGCAATATTTTTAGTTTTTGTATTGCATAAGATATTTGGACTAGACAAATTTTTGAAGACAGTTTCTATCACCCTGTTTTACAGTAGTTAAAAGCTTCAAAACCCTATCTCCCAGACCTGAACCAGATATTGAAACGTCCCTATTCACTCCCAAGTTTAATAAGCAGAAGAGAATGAGATTAACATAGCTGTTCCTATTCAGCCATCTCTGCAGGTGAATAGATGCACCAAGCTTTTTATTTTTTTAAGTTAGAAAAATCTTAGCTGGAATTTGAAAATTGTGTTCATATTTTGAGCATTTGAATGCCATAACTGTGCCATAAAAATACCAAACTTTCCCTACTAACAGTTTTTCGCCAGACCAATTTTTTCCTTTAATTATTGAATGACCCTCGTATGTTGTGATAGCTGTCTATCCCCCATCCTTGGAGAAGGTTCCCGTTTTTACTTGAAGGTAGTACTTTTGAAGGTATGAAGTTTCGTCCTCTAGAAATTTCTAGAACGTTCCAGAACATTTGAGAACATTCTGGAACATCCAAGATCATTGTGGAACGTTCCAGAATGCTCTCGAATGTTGTAGGATTTTCTGGAACATAGTGGGCCATTTGAAGCCTTTTTGGTATGTTCTGGAATTCGCCACTGGTCGGGCAATCCATTGATAGGGGAATATAAAACAAAACCCGTCGTGGATTCGCAAATCAGTTTCTTTTCAGTGACGGAGGGACGAACCGATAAAGTAGAGCGGTGAGCGAATAAAAAGTGTTAGTAGTCAAAGTGATACAGTGACTGAATATAAATCGAAAAAAGTGTGAAAGATGAATAAAGTGTACTTAGTGTATTTCTTAATAAAAAGTTGATTTGATTTACATTTTAGGCAGTGCCCAATGTAAAAGAGGCAATATCGCCAGTTCTAAACGGCGAAAACAATAGCGAAAAAACCAAACAGATGAAGAGCGCGAAGCAGGCTTCACTTCCCAACGAACTAGAGTGAACACTGTGAGAAGCAGAGAAACAGAAGAACAACTAAATGAACCGGTTAAAAAATCAAGAATTGCAACACGCACCTCCAAGGGAATTTTGACCGTACTTGACTGGGCAAACTCCAGAGTCAAAACATTTTGTCCAAAATACAAAAGCTTACGAATCCTGATTCCAAATGACATCTTTCAGTGTCATTTCGATTACCACTAACAGAGACGAAATCGATTATGTTTTTCATCGAAAATGAAGAAACAGAAATTGATCAACGATGAACAAATATCAGTGGACTGAGACGAGAAGTAGTATGAGATATACAGAGGACCCTACACGAATACAATCAACTGGTTCTCATATTCAAAACAGCACTAGATCGTCTGATTTCTGATGACCGTGACTTTGTAATTCGAGTCGACAAAGGTCACATGGGGAACAGTAACGGCGATTTAATGGACATCGGATAGACTAAGTCGCTGTCGTAATCGGGGGCAATGAAAACGCAAGACTACAATGCATTGCAGAAGCACACCATCCATATGATGGCCTCCGACATCCATCAAAATTTCTGCACGGAGAGGACGGATATCGTTTTGATGTGAAACAAATTCAATCTGAAACAGGGGTAGAAACAAACAAATAACTCACTTTCAAGGAGTTCTATGCTTACTGCTTAGTGACCAGAGACAATGAAACATACGATCACATTCTCAGCACTCACTGTTTATTCCGTCAATTCCTGGTTGTATGCAAGAGTAAAAGCGGAACGGATGCTTTGAAGAGTGATAACATACTGTACCAAACCCGACAAGCTCATTCTGAACTGACCATCGAGTGCAACGGTGACATCTTCAATGAAACATTCATTCGCTACAGGACAATTGTTTAACAATTAACATCCAGACCTTAGTACAACTTTGGATGCAAGTACCACGGAAAGATGCTATCATGTCCTAAACTTTGAAATTACAAAGGAATAAAGCTGCAACATCAACAACTACTTCAGTACATTGCTCTCAACAAACCACTCGTTAGCGACAATCAAAAGACAATTTAAAATGTTATCACGGACCGGACTGAGAACAACACTGGCGGAATTATTTACACGGACACACCGAGAAAGCGTTTCTAATACATCTATTGCTGGCGTAAATACATGCTAAACAACACATCGCACTTGCACTGACATCATCTGGCGTTGCAGCCATACTTATGGAAGGAGGACGAACCGCCAATTCCGCCCTACAACCACCGTTGAATATAGCCAAAGAACAATTCCCATTACGTAAAATTTCAAGAACGTGTGGGTCGGATGAACTTCTAAAGCAAGCTAAAATTATCGTCTGGGACTGATGCACAGTGGCACACGAAAAATCACTCGAAGCCATGGACAGAACATTACAAGACTTGCGAGGAAGATCTGAAGTGATGCGAGTAGCTCTACTCATACCCTTAGGAGATTTCGACAAACACTTCCACTTATCCACAAGTCAACATCAGCAGACGAGATAAATGCATGCTTTTAAAAAATCACATCTCTGGCCACACATACAAATACTGCTACAAACAAAGACTTATGAGAGTAGAACTATGGAAAGATGAAGCAACAGCATCTTTTGCTCAACAACTTTTACAAACAAGCGAATGCACATAATCTTCAGACCAGACTATAGGGCTAATTAAACTCGACAGTGATTTCTACAACATAGCCACTGCTGAAAATGAAATCATCGACCAAATTTATCCAAACATTGTTCACAACACTACCAATCCCGATCGGATACTTGGCAACTAAAAATAATATTGTCGACGATATCAACTTCAATGTTCAAAAGAAAATTCACTGTAAAGAGAGAATATTTGAATCGATAGACACGATCGTAAACGTTGAAGAAAGTGTGAACTTTACTACAGAATTTCTAAAGTATCTGCAAGTACCAGGAATTTAATTACATTGCTTTCGACTTAAAATTGGATTTCCGATCATACTACTCAGAAATTTCAACTCACCAAAACTAAGTAATGGAACAAGAATGATCATAAAATACCTATCGAATAACATTATCGCAGTGGAAATTATGACTGAAAAATACAAAGGATACACTATTTATCCCCAGAATGCCACTGATCTCTATTGGACTGCCATTCCAATTTAAAGGACTGAAATTTCCAATCAAATTAGCCTATAGTTTTACAACTGACAAAGCGCAGGAACAGTCTTTAAAATATAGCAGCATCGACCTCAAAGATTCCGGCTTCTCTCAAGACAAGCTGTGCATAGCTTGATCTTGAGTTGGAAATTCGAAAAATTTGTACATATGTAGCACGTATAACAAAATGAAAAACGTTGTTTACAGACAAATATTGTAAATAGATATAATACGTTTTGAATAAAAATATTTTACCTCATACTTTAACAAGTATTGTAAGTAGTTAGAATATGTTTTGAATATTTTTTTTTTACCTCTTATACTTTAAAGGTTATCCCTTTATTCCAACTGCTACACAGTCTCGTATCAACTCCCTGAGTGAACCCGGGTATGACAGCTGGTTTGTAATAAAAGGCTATACCAATCCGTATCATCGATTATATGATTCTAGTGTAGAATATGATACATTATCTTCTTCCACTCTAAATTCGTGCTTGTTAAAAATGCTGAAAATTTGTCAGGTGATGTCTGTTTGACGTAAGAGCCACTAATAACAGTCTCAGAAAAGTTATCAACAATCGTTATGTATTACAGACACGGAGATGCCACACTTGACACACTCATAAACTTGTGTCTATACGTGTTGCTGATTTTTTTTTCTTACAAGACGTGGGAATAATATTTACACAATCATTGTGGCTCAAAAAAAAAAAAATGGTTCAAATGGCTCTAAGCACTATGGGACTCAACTGCTGAGGTCATTAGTCCCCTATAACTAACCTAAGGACATCACACACATCCATGCCCGAGGCAGGATTCGAACCTGCGACCGTAGCGGTCTCGCGGTTCCAGACTGCAGCGCCAGAACCGCGCGGCCACTTCGGCCGGCAATCATTGTGTTGTCGTAGCATTTTTATATAAGTTTTTGACGCTTAATTAACATTGTGAAACTGGACAAGCATCATAGAACAATTTTGATGTGAAAAATACTTAATCTGAATTTCCATTGTGCCTTACACCAAGTATGGCATGAAGATCGAAGTCATTTTTGGATAAATACTTGTAAAAATGGTGCAAAAATTCCGATCGGTCGGATACTTCGATTATAGGCAAGTGGGCTGCTCTGGGAGTATATTAGACTGCCTGTTTCGTCTTAATAGCCACTCAGTACGTTGCACTGTAACTGGCTGTTACGTTTTAACGACCACCACTATTCCAAGAAATGATGTGTAGTTTCGTGGAATAGGAATGTCGTCATAGGTAAGCTAGTTGTGGCTTGTCAGATGATAATGGCGATCTCATCCACAAGGGGACGTGGCATGTGACAACATGAGTTGCAAAGCTACGGATTTTCTAGTCCACTTGCGCTTTTCAAAGTCATTTAAATGTAAATTCGGTTTCTAATGCCCATTTCCTTCCTACTAACTTGCTTCTCTTCTAGTAGTTATCATAGGTCTCCGAAACAACAATGTATACCAAACCACTGTAAAAAAAGATACTGATCTTACTTGTTTTCAAGAAAGGACGTATGGGAGCTGTACATAATTGTGGGACTTTATTACTGACGTCAGGATATTGTAGAATTATCAGACTTCTTTTATGATCACATATCATTACGTTCTCTGACAACCAAGTCACCTCGACAAAAATCAACACGTGTTCCACAAACGAGAGATCTAGCGAAACCGAGCTCACTCTGTTCTGTCCATGGGATCCACAGTCGCCGTAGACATCATGTCTACATCTACATCCATACTCCGCAAGCCACCTGACGGTGTATGGCGGAGGGTACCTTGAGTACCTCTATCGGTTCTCCCCTCTATTCCAGCCTCGTATTGTTCGTGGAAAGGATTGTCGGTATGCTTCTGTGTGGGCCCTAATCTCTCTGATTTTATCCTCATGGTCTCTTCGCGAGATATACGTAGTAGGAAGCACTATACTGGTTGACTCTTCGGTGAAGGTATTTTCACGAAACTTCAACAAAAGCCCGTACCGAGTTACTGAGCGTCTCTCCTGCGGAGTCTTCCACTGGAGTTTATCTATCATCTCCGTAACGCTTTTGCGATTACTAAATGATCCTGTAACGAAGCGCGCTGCTCTCCGTTCGATCTTCTCTATCTCTTCTATCAACTCTATCTGGTACGGATTCCACACTGCTGAGCAGTATTCAAGCAGTGGGCGAACAAGCGTACTGTAACCTACTTCCTTTGTTTTCGGATTGCACTTCCTTAGGATTCTTCCAATGAATCTCAGTCTGGCATCTGCTTTACCAACGATCAACTTTATATGATCATTCCACTTTAAATCACTCCTAATGCGTACTCCCAGATAATTTATGGAATTAACTGCTTCCAGTTGCTGACCTGCTATATTGTAGATAAATGATAAGGGATCTTTCTTTCTATGTATTCGTAGCACATTACACTTGTCTACATTGAGATTGAATTACCATTCCCTGCACCATGCGTCAATTCGCTGCAGATCCTCCTGCATTTCAGTACAATTTTCCATTGTTACAACCTCTCGATGTACCACAGCATCATCCGCAAAAAGCCTCAGTGAACTTCCGATGTCACCCACAGGCTAACACCGTCTCCCTTTACCTCAACAATGCATTTAATACAGTTCTTCGCTGTCTTTTCGTGAGCGATGTATGTGCATACCGGATTTGGAACCATAATTGTGATTGGGTTCAGGACTTCTTACAGGTGAAATTCAGGGCGTTGCCTATGAACAGAAAAAAATCGACTAGCTTATGTGTAATTCAGAAGTACCCAAAAGAAATGCAATAGGATCTTTACAAGACATTTAAATAATCTAGTGGATAACGTTGGAAATTCCGTGGGTATGCTCGTAGAAGATGCACTTATCTATAAGGAGGCAGCGAGTTGCAGCGAAACATGCGGACAATCGATGACTGCTGCAGTGGTCGGTAGTTGAACCTGAACGTACGTCAGTGCAAAGTGCCGCGCAGTAACAGGCGAAGATAGACACTACTGTTCGATTACACTATTAGCGACAAATCGCTGAAAAAAGTAATTACCGTAAAATACCTAGGAGCAGCGATTCGGAACGACTTGAAGTGGAATGCCCACATAAAACTTGTAGGTAAGGCAAAAGCCATTACGAGATACAGTGCAAGTATCTCATCGAAATGTAATTCATTCACGAAAGAAGTGCCTTTTATAACATTTGTCGTGTTTGGAACGGTTACCAGGTTGGGTTAACAAAAGAGAGCGTAGCGTTTCGTCACGGTATCGCTGAATCAACGTGAGAACGTTACGGACATATTAAAAAAAACTCCAGTGGCAGGCGCTACGAAAGAAGCACTGTGCGCCACAGATAGAGGTTGTGGAATACAAGAGTCGCCCGGAAAACAGAGTTCCGTGGTACAAAGAAACACAGCAGAGGAAAAGAAATACAGTACTAACCTGACTATAGCAGATGTTGAAAGTGACCACCTTCCTTTTCTTCGCACATTTGTGCCCTGGTCATCTATTTACTGAAGGCGAATCGAAGCGAGACTGCTGGAATTGCTGCAGTCTCATCCGAATTGTTCTTCTGCACTTCTTGAAGACTATGAGGACTGTTGCGATACACAGTAGATTTGAGGGCTCCCCACACAAAGTAATCACACAGGTAACCTGAGTGGCCAGTCAGGGCCGCGATCAGACTAATCTCTGCTAACGTTGTGTAAATGTGACCCAAGGTTCAAAAAATGTTTCAAATGGCTCTGAGCACCATTGGACATAACATCTGAGGTCATCAGTCTCCTAGAACTTAGAACTACTTAAACCTATCTAACCTAAGGACATCACACACATCCATGCCCGAGGCAGGATTCGAAGCTGCGACCGTAGCGGTCGCGCGGTTCCAGACTGAAGCGCCTAGAACCATTCGGACACACTGGCCGGCGATCCAAGGTTCGGCTAGCCGCACGGACAGTTGCTCCACCCTGTTCGAATGAACCGTAGGTCTTTTCCTTCTCCGTTAATGCGGTCACAAATTCACATCCAATTGTATCCACTCGTCTGGGAACCTTCCATTTGCCACATCCTGTACGTTTAATACTGAAACTCCAAGAGTATGTTCCGGAAGAGTCGGACAAAAAATTTCAAACGCGTCTTGCGTATTGAGCAGAACGAGAAAATTCAAAAAATTAGTTGATACGGAGGTCTACCAATAACTATTCTTCCCACATTCCATTTGCGAACAGAACAGGGAAGTGGGAAAAGATAGTTGTGCCGCCACAGTCCGTAGAGTCACTTGCGCAGTAGAGATGTATATATAGTAGAATGTAGTAGTAATTGTACATGAATTTCAAAGAAGTAGAACAGGAATAAATACCTGGTAGGTGCCTGTCTTCAGTTACATAGTTCACTCGCAATATCTGCTGGAACATAACAAAGTGAAACGGTACGATGTGTAATGTTATGACTGATGTCACAATCGACTTCTGGTGAACACGAGAGATCCACCCAACCGCAAAATACGTACCTGTGTCCGTTGCGTCGGCTTAGGCGCCACCTGGAAAGGGACACACTTTGAATTAATTACTATGCAAATCCACGTACTCCAGTTCATTTGCCTAAGCAGCAGCAGAATTTTACAGGCCGCACCTCTCGGCGTCGTTAATATGCACAGCTACGCACAGCTCCATCCTGTTTTTGCGTTCGTTGAAACCGTTAATCTTTATTCATACGCAGATTAACAGCAACAAAATTACAAGTCCGTGTCCCTACAGGCTGTTAGGGTTCTCGAGTGACCGCACGCTAAATGCCGCTGATTAAGCCTTCACTTCTTCTGTTTTTATCGTCGGTTCAGGCTCTTAAGTAGCTCATATGTGAGCTTTACACTGGATAAGAGATCAACACACTGGGGATATTCAGTGCATATCAGCACTTTCACTTCTGCTTTTAAGTAGCCCATGAGCTTTCGATGCATTTTACTTGGGATCAGCATCCGTTTCACGTATTTTAAACTCGCTGTCACTGCAGATTACAAACACAAGCCGTTGCGAGCTTTTAGATTAAACTGCACACGTCTTTAATTAAGTATGCTTGTAACTACGTCCTTTTATTCAGAAAGTGTAGAATATATTTTATGGTTATGCTTTTCTGAAGGCAATGAGTGCTGTAGAGGGTAACAGCATGGATTATGAAGGAATTTTCATGTGAAATGTAGGTCGTACCACAGGGTGTGTCAAAAAGAATCAACCTATTTTTAAAGAAAACCATAACTGTTATGTTATTTGAGAGATGTGCATGAACAACGTACTGTTGGAAGGAGCAAACTCTCGAGTTTCCCATGGTTCCCACTAGGTAGAAGCAATGTGCGCCCACTTCAGTTCTAGTAAAAATGGTGTCGGGATAAAAGAAACCGTTTTGCGTTCTACGTTTTTGAGCAGTGCTGGTCAGTAATAACTGTACAACGTGACTTCGTGCTAAGTACGGTGTGGATCCTACTACAGCACAGAGCATTAGGCGATGGCATGTGCAATTCCGAGAAACAGATTGTTTGTGTAAAGGCTAATCTCTGGGCCGTCCCCGAGTGTCTGACCCAGACGCCGAACGCATCCGCCATAGTTTCACAAGGAGTCCGCAGAAATCCGATCGCCTTGCAGCTCGACAGCTCAACATGCCCCCCGATGTTCGTCTGGTGTGTGTTACGTCGACGTTTACACATGAAACCAGACAAAATTCAGCTACTGCAAGCTCTTCGTGAAGGTGACAAACAACAACGTGTGGAGTTCTGTAATTTCGTTCTTGGCAAGATGGAGGATGACAGTTTTCTTCCAAACTTGATGCTTCGTGACGAGGCAACATTTCTTTTATATGGTTAGATTAACCGTCAAAATGTGAGCATATGGAATACGGAACAACAACATGAAGTTGTACAACATGAGAGGGACTTTCCAAAATTTAATGTGTATTGTGCAGTTTCACAGGAAAATATGTATGGTCCAGTTTTCTTTGCTGATAACCCTGTCATAGGAAGCACATTTCTCGATATGCTCGAGAGCTTTCTTTTCTCAGAGCTGGAGACTGAACAACTTCATTTACCAACAGCATGGGACACCGACACACTGGCATCTTGAAGTGTGGGAATTTTCAAATCAAAGGATTACTGAACGATGGACTGGCCCAATGGACCAAATGGTTCAGCCTTAACGTTACTGACTCCAAGGTCACCAGACCCAACTGTATGTGATTATTTCTTGGCGGCGGGGGTTTATAAAATGATTCAAATGGCTCTGAGCACTATGGGACTTAACATCTATCGTCATCAGTCCCCTACAACTTAGAACTACTTAAACCTAACTAACCTAAAGACAGCACACAACACCCAGTCATCACGAGGCAGAGAAAGTTCTGACCCCGCCGGGAATCGAACCCGGCAACCCGGGTGCGGGAAGCGAGAACGCTACCGCACGACCACGAGCTGCGGACGGGGGGGGGGGGGGGGGTATAAAAACCTCTGTTTATGTGTTTATGTGCCTCCGATACGAACATTAATGAATGAGATGAATGAGCTGAGGCATTGCATAACAGCAGCTGTGGAAGCTGTAACTCAAGATATACTCGCTGCACTTTGGGAACAAATTGAATATCGAAGTGACATATGCCGTGCCAATGAAAAACAAAGCAAAAAATTTTTTTGAGTCCCCCGTTCTTAAAAAAACAAAATTCATTGTATATGTTTATTCGTTTCAGAAATATAGACGTGCGAAATCGGATGATTTTTTTTTATATACCCTGTATTTAGTAGTGAAACAGAAAACTCTGTGAAAGTGGGTGCCTGAGGTTCAAATGGTTCAAATGGCTCTGAGCACTATGGGACTTAACATCTATGGTCATATCAGTCCCCTAGAACTTAGAACTACTTAAACCTAACTAACCTTAGGACAGCACACAACACCCAGCCATCACTAGGCAGAGAAAATCCCTGACCCCGCCGGGAATCGAACCCGGGAACTCGAGCGTGGGAAGCGAGAACGCTTCCGCACGACCACGAGATGCGGGCTGGTGCCCGAGGGCCTGTAGCATAATTTGACTTTCTCAGGTTCACCCGTGGTCTAGTGGCAGCGCTTTAGAGAGGTAATTTTAACGTTCTATGTCCAGGGTTCGAATCCAGTCACTACCTAAATTCTCAATGAAAGTCATCAAGACTTCCGAGGTAAAGAGTCACTCTCGTTCTGCAAAAAATTTTATTAAAAGAGAGCGGAGAAGTTTCACGGAGAAGTTTTGCCCTTTGGGTGGAAATCTGCACCTGAAGGGCGGAAGAATCAGCAATGATCAACGGCATCAGCATACATAAAGCAATCGAAACCGCTGTGTTGAAACTTGTCACGGGTACCCGCGGGACATGTGGCTGTTGCTGAATACCTGTCATGATGATCACACCATCGCCAAAAGATACTGGATTAGACTACTTTCAAGTATCCAGGAATGGACAACCTTGGATAAACTATGAATGAGAAAAACATAGAATAACCAACGAAAATATAGCATTCTACGTCCCCGTGCCACAAATCAACTATCATAAAATTAAGACTGAAAATGCATTTAATTAAATAAAAATTGAGGACCTAACATTTTGACACGTTACAAGTATTTAAATGAAAGGTTTAATTCTAATAAGCGACCTCCACACACTTCATATTTTGCCTACAGGGAATTTCGTAGTGTCTTTTTCCTTACTCTGAATTCAATCCTGAAATTAAGTCAAGCTCCATTGACTAGACGTTTCATACGATCTTTCTTGTCAGATACACTTCAGTCATAACGACATTAGATACATTATTTTTCCTCTAATTTTCTACCATATTTGCCAGAAGCAGAGCAGTCAGGATCTCAGCTTCGCTATCAATCGAACCAAGTATCAGACCATCTCTGAAATGCTTTAAATTTCTTAACGGATTTTTAATTAATGTAGTACTCAGATGTTTTCGTGCTTTTCGGCCAACCGCTTTTTCTCCCTCACATTGTTGCATATGATGTGTGGATTTTTTCTAGTAGATATTAGGTTTTATTAATAACCACACCTTACCTCGATGGCCATTAGGTAGGTTTTAATATTTGCTGGAAGGTGGTAAGCATTTCTTCTTTGAGATAAACTGTATAATTGAAACGCAAAGTATTACTTTTAAGGATGCAAGCATTTATTTGCTTATTTGCTTTTTCAAGTTCCTGCATCGGTGGCCTGCGTTGATACAGTGACACTCACGTCAGATCGTGTCGAATTTCACTGATCCCTTTTGTTTCCAGTAAGATAAAACTTCTGAAGAGGATTAGAGTAATATTGAGAGATGAGGTGCGCAACAGCTACTAGCAGCCTTCCCTAACTTTGCAACTGAATTACAAAACAAGATAAACTAAATTTTACATACACACTGGAAGACTTTCTGCAGCTGAGTTATTTGATAAGATTATGTATTGCTGTAGCGGCTGTAGAATACGTGAACAATCTTGTTTCATTGTAACTGCTAGCAAGTAGCAGACTGGCATTGTGACACCGTCGCTCTTGATCCTTGATCAACAGCTGCTCTCTGCGAATCGCTGTGGAGGGTGCATTTTCTTTGACCATGTATTAAGGTTTCTTACCGTTGCATTTACGAGTGGAGTGTGGTAAGAATGACAGGAGCGCGAGCTGTTGTTTGCCTGATTTCATCAAAGTGAATTCAAAGGGAAAGTTTTGTAGGATACTGAGGAGCATTCATCATTTCTACCAGGAAATACGTTTCTAATTCTGTTGCGTCCTTCTTCGAGTATAAGCCAATTAAAATGCGTCAACATTTCGGTCGCACTCTAGATGGTGATGCTAACCAGCTGTGTTACTTAAACGTGTTAGTTAACCACACATACGTGGCTTTTGGTAGTATGTTAGTCGGTCAGTGTATCACAAGTAATTCAAGAATAAATTGGAAATTAAATTTATGTTAGTATACACATAGGTGACTACAGTCATGAGATAGCGTTATGCTCATTACAGACGGCAGTAGTATGGCGTACACAAGGTATAAAAGGCACTGCATTGGCAGAGCTGTCACTTATACTCGGGTGATTCATGCGAAAAGGTTTCCCGCGTGATTATGGCCGCACAATGGAAATAAACAAAGTTCGAACGCGGAATAGGTGTTAGAGCTAGACGCATGGGACATTCCAGTTCGGAAATCGTTAATGAATTCTATCCATAGTGTCAACAATGTGCTGAGAATACAAAATTTCAGGTATTACTTCTCGCCACGGACAACGCAGTGGTCGACGGCCTTCACTTAATGACCGAGAGAAGCAATGTTTGCGTAGAGTTTTCAGTGCTAACAGACAAGCAACTCTCTGTGAAATAATTGCAGAAATCAATGTGGGACGTACAGCTAATGTATCCGTTGTGACAGAGTCGGCGAACTTTGGTGTTAATGAGCTGCTATGGCAGCAGACAACCGACACGAATGCCTTTGCCTGCAGCACGACATCGCTTGCAGCGCCTCTTCTGGGGCCGTGACTGTACCGGTTGCACTTTAGGTGACTGGAAAATCGTGGCGTGGTCAGATCAGTTCCGATTTCAGTTGCTAAGAATTGACGATAGGCTTCGAGTGTGGTGCAAACCCTACGAATCCAGGGACTCAAGTTGTCAAGAATGCACTGTGGTAGCTGGCGTTGGCTGCGTAATGGTTCGGGTTGTATTTACATGGAATGGACAGGGTCTTCTACTCCAAATGAACTGATCATTTACTGAAACTGATTGTGTTCTGCTACCAGTTCCCAAACAATGACGGAAATTTTATGGATGACAATGCGCCATGTCACAGGGCAACAGCTGTTCACGATTGGTTTAAAGAACATTGTGGACAGTTTGAGAGAATGATTTTGCCACCCACATCGCCCGGCATGACTTCCATCCGACAATTGTGGCACATAATCGAGAGGTCATTTCGTGCACAAAATCCTGCACTGGCAACACTTTCGCAATTATGGACATTTACAGAGGCATCATGGCGCAATATATCTGCAGGGGAGTTCAGACTTGTTCAGTCCATGCGACGTCGAGTTACTGCTGTATGCCGGGCGAAATGAAGTCCGACACGATATTAGGAGGTATCCTTTGAATTTTGTCATGTCACTGTAATTAAATTGTATCTGCTCTGTTGTACGTATATGACATTTTAATAATTCTGTGTGCCGGTCGCTATGACCGAGCGGTTGTAGGCGCTTCAGTCCGGAACCGCGCTGCTGCTACTGTCGTAGGTTCGAATCCTGCCTCGGGCATGGATGTGTGTGATGTCATTAGGTCAGTTAGGTTTAATAGTTCTAAGTCTAGGGGACTGATGACCTCAGCTGTTAAGTCCCATAGTGCTTAGTACCATTTGAACCACTTTTATGAATAATTCTGTAAAATTCATTTCCAAGTGTTATTAATTGAAATTTCTATGTTCTTGCGACCATGCTTCACGTACGCAATAGGTGTGAAATGACATAGAGATGTATGTATCTCCGACACTCGGTTTCGTTCTCTAACCAGGTGAAATACACAGGGCGCATTAGATTGTTCACCTAACCTGGTAGTATGCTGAGGTGTGATACATCTGCTAGTGAATATCGACGAGACGCATTATTTTAGTTCCAATGCAACTGAAGAGGGGGAAATGAAAAAGCGTTCAAATGGCTCTGAGCACTATGGGACTTAACATCTGAGGTCATCAGTCCCCTAGAACTTAGAACAACTTAAACCTAACTAACCTAAGGACATCACACACATCCATGACCGTGGCAGGATTCGAACCTGCGATCGTAGCGGTCGCGCCGTTTCAGACTGAAGGGGAAAAGAAGTCTTTACTGCAATTACAGTCCCAATGGTTTTTCTTGCACTATACGTTTCAACTCCTCTGCGTGAATTCGTTACCCACATACGGTTTACTGTGCAATGGGAATCATTTACATCTACATCCATACTCCGCAAGCCACCTCACGGTGTCTGGCGGAGGGGACCCTGAGTACCTCTATCGGTTCTCCCTTCTATTCCAGTCTCGTATTGTTCGTGGAAAGAAGGATCGTCGGTATGCTTCTGTGTGGGCTCTAATCTCTCTGATTTTATCCTCATGGTCTCTTCGCGAGATATACGTAGGAAGGAGCAATATACTGGTTGACTCCTTGGTGAAGGTATGTTCTCGAAACTTCAACAAAAGCCCGTACCGAGCTACTGAGCGTCTCTCCTGCAGAGTCTTCCACTGGAGTTTACCTATCATCTCCGTAACGCTTTCGCGATTACTAAATGATCCTGTAACGAAGCGCGCTGCTCTCCGTTGGATCTTCTCTATCTCTTCAATCGACCCTATCTGGTACGGATCCCACACTGCTGAGCAGTATTCAAGCAGTGGGCGAACAAGCGTACTGTAACCTACTTCCTTTGTTTTCGGATTGCACTTCCTTAGGATTCTTCCAATGATTCTCAGTCTGGCATCTGCTTTACCAACGATCAACTTTATATGATCATTCCACTTTAAATCACTCCTAATGCGTACTCCCAGATAATTTATGGAATTAACTGCTTCCAGTTGCTGACCTGCTATATTGTAGCTAAATGATAAGGGATCTTTCTTTCTATATATTCGCAGCACATTACACTTGTCTACATTGAGACTGAATTGCCATGCCCTGCACCATGCGTCAATTCGCTGCAGATCCTCCTGCATTTCAGTACAATTTTCCAATGTTACAACCTCTCGATACACCGCAGCATCATCTGCAAAAAGCCTCAGTGAACTTCCGATGTCATCCACCAGGTCATTTATGTATATTGTGAATAGCAACGGCCCTATGACACTCCCCTGCGGCACACCTGAAATCACTCTCACTTCGGAAGACTTCTCTCCATTGAGAATGACATGCTGTGTTCTGTTAACTAGGAACTCCTCAATCCAATCACACAATTGGTCTGATAGTCCATATGCTCTTACTTTGTTCATTAAACGACTGTGGGGAACTGAATCGAACGCCTTGCGGAAGTCAAGAAACACGGCATCTACCTGTGAACCCGTGTCTATGGCCCTCTGAGTCTCGTGGACGAATAGCGCGAGCTGGGTTTCACACGACCGTCTTTTTCGAAACGCATGCTGATTCCTACAGAGTAGATTTCTAGTCTCCAGAAAAGTCATTATACTCGAACATAATACGTGTTCCAAAATTCTACAACTGATCGACGTTAGAGATATAGGTCTATAGTTCTGCACATCTGTTCGACGTCCCTTCTTGAAAACGGGGATAACCTGAGCCCTTTTCCAATCCTTTGGAACGCTACACTCTTCTAGAGACCTACGGTACACCGCTGCAAGAAGGGGGGCAAGTTCCTTCGCGTGCTCTGTGTAAAATCGAACTGGTATCCCATCAGGTCCAGCGGCCTTTCCTCTTTTGAGCGATTTTAATTGTTTCTCTATCCCTCTGTCGTCTATTTCGATATCTACCATTTTGTCATCTGTGCGACAATCTAGAGAAGGAACTACAGTGCAGTTTTCCTCTGTGAAACAGCTTTGGAAAAAGACATTTATTACTTCGGTCTTTAGTCTGTCATCCTCTGTTTCAGTACCATTTTGGTCACAGAGTGTCTGGACATTTTGTTTTGATCCACCTACCGCTTTGACATATTAGTGAGAATTTTCTCCTCCCTTTCTCCCTGAGCCGTGGGGGCTCGCAATCGATTTCGTGTGCCTTGATTTCGGCCATAATTCACTGGCGCTACTATTGGCAGCGCGAATCGACTGTAGCTTGTCGCAGATTATCTCTGGCAGAGCGATTCCTCAAGTAGGCGTTGAGCAGCGTTGGTGGGGCAGTAAGAACCAGGCAGCAGCGACAGATGGCTGAGTTCTGTTTATGTCACGGGTCGGTGTAACTGGTGAAACGGAACTACGAGTACAACACTGAGCTGAGTAAGGCGTCCTTCTGTCCACGCCCGCTGATTTCTCCGCCTTCGATACTCCATGCTCTGCGGGACTGGGTGTCACACTAGATATTTCGAGGATTATCATATATCTGCGACACTGTACGTTTATGGTCAGTATTTTGACACTACGATACGCCATCTTATATTGCCTGCGCTTAGTGGATAACTGAAATATTTCTTTGAGCGCAATTATCTGGGTTAAGACTCTGTTGTTTCAGATTATTTATATTTCTGATGAGTCGAATGTTTGGCTGCATACGCCTGTATTGGAGATTTATGTTTACCACTGAGAGCTTCACTGTAGTATATTTGGTTGGCTATACGCAGTGTGAACGACTAAATTCATTGGTCAACCTTAATGTTAGATTTTCCAACTGACACGGCCGTCAGCTTTTTTGTGCTGTAGTATCATTGGAGAGTGTTATGGCAATAAGCTGTGGCAAAAATTTTGCAGGTTAAATTCATATTTTGTTTGCTTTAGCAGAAATTTCCTGTATTTAATATATGTGTTAAAATTGTGTTGTAGATTACCACGGAGAAAAGCACTGCTTTTGAGATTTAATTATTAAGTACCGCCTCGTAGAGGTAAACTTGTCGGCTTCCTTACGTAACTGTTTGGTTCACTCAAGATTCCTTGCCGTGTTGGTTGCCTAATTACTGTCAGATCTTACACTCTGGGCGTTTATTAAATTTTCTTGTATCAAGTTTTATTCAGCTAAATGGTTTAAGAGACTTTCCTTCTCCATTATTATTCATTCTTGATATTTTATAAATTTGGTCAAAGATAAATTTTTGGAATTTGGTGGCATACTAAGAAACCTTATACCAAAACTTCCTGGTAGATTAAAACTGCGTGCCTGACCAAGACGCGAACCCGGGACCTTTACCTTTCGCGGGCAAGTGCTCTACCATCTGAGCTACCCAAGCTCTACTCAGGAGCCGTCCTCACAGCTTCAATTCTCCCAGGTCCCGAGTTAGAGTCACGGTCCGGCACACAGTTTTAATCTGCACTCCACTGCAGAGTGAAAGTCTCATTCTGCAGGCCTTACACTAGCCATTTCTCGAGAAGGTGGCCATCCGTATTTGCTGAAATTATGTGTTTGGCCTTTGTTTCACATAAGAGGTGAGCTTCGCAGTCGGTTTTTCAGCTGCTGGTGGCCACTGGGGCTTGTTGCTTTTACTCATCGCTTTGGTGTTCACTGGCCGCCTCTGGGGCGCATCGGCGATTATCTTAGCGCTCTGGTTTGCGATGCCTGCTAATGAATTTTAAGTAAAGTAGTGGCTTTATTACTTAATGTTATGATCTATGGAACCTTATTTAAAGTTTTTCTTTAAGTTATAGATGTCCTTCGGAATATGCTTGTATTGCCTATGTTATGGTTTTCGTGTAGCTAAGTTTTTTCTAAACTTGCTTAAGCGCAAGGTATTGTCTCGATTATTATTTTCGCGAATACTTCAAAATCATTTAACCATAATTACTGAGTTGAGCATAAGTTGGGATTGTACGTGCCTCACATGTGGACAACCTTAATTCGTTTTGGTAATTTATAATATTTTCGGTAGATTTTATGTTGATTTTAGCAGTGTGTTTGTCCTTTTGTGTATAAAGGGCCCGTTTGAATTTAAAAAAAATTAGTTAGTTTTCCGAAAATCCTTTGAAAGCATTAAGTAATATTTTCTTAAATTGTTTGAAAGATATCATTGCCGTTGCCCTTTGAGCAGCTTCTGTATCATAAGGAAAGAAGTTAAAAGAAACTGTTGTTTTATATTTGTTCTGGCAGTGTGTTTTGAGGCTTGATAAGGCAAAATCATTTGCTAAAGCTGATTATTGCTGCAAGCAACTAATTAGCCTTACATTGTCGCTCATATATATTTTTGATTATTGTGTTTATTTATTCAATCTATTATGTGGTGGTTAAATAAATGTAACCAACCAAACGACAAATGACACTGCTATTCCGGGTTCGCCCTTCCATGCTTTCCTTGTCCTATCCCATTCTGGGTATAGGGATTACATTCTCCACTTCGACGATGTGTACTAGACATTATCTAGAGCGGTTTAAAGGCATTTCATACATCAAAGGAGATATCTACAACCTGTAATACTATATTCAATAGCAGTCAGCTTCTAAATATGGTACTTTTATCGTGCTATTCTTAAGCTTCACTTGACAACATTTTTTCTGCCGTTCAAAGGAATAGAGACAGTATAGAGGTAGGCGCAGACCGTCTAGATTCCTGAGAAAGAACACTTACGTTTGGGTGACGCAGTGCTGCACTCTGCATCTACTTTGGAACGTCTGAAGGTTCAGAAGTAGTTTTCGATCGCAGATGCAGTTGCATGCACAAATATTCGCCTTGAAGCACGCAGCGGACGACACCACTATCAATGCTTACATAGGTGAAATTTTCTCTCACTTCAGTTCCAGAATCTTCAATGCTTCAACAGAAAGTGGGCTGCCATAGTTAAACGTGGATCTTTCCTGTGTAAATATATCTGAAAAACGATGGGCGCTCTTCTCATTTGCATTTCTCACGCTTAGCACCACGTCAACAGCAACTGCAGTATGCCTCTGCATACCCTCCCACCTCCCTTCCCCCTCTCCTCACCACTGCAGGTCACTCTCCTAAAATTGTTTAATATATGAATCAATTTCCAATTTTCTCAGGTAACGTTTGAAGAATGAAAACTGTCATGAAAATCGCAAGGCGTTTGATAAAATTGCGAGCTGGTTTTAATCTATGATACCTCCTGCTTACTAAAGTGAATGTACTACCAGCATCATTTGGGGGTTAGGGGGGGGGGGGGCTGTAAAAATCATTCCAGTCAGAAAAAGGCACCCATTTGCAAACTATCAGTACCAGATCATTCCTGCCGCAAAAATAAATCCGGCACAGCTATCTATAGGCTGGCCCCGTTGATTTCAGGGAGATGAGTACAGAAGACAGAAAGAGACTGATCCTCTACAAAGAAAATACTAGCTCTCGCAAAGAGAAACGACTGAGAAAGATAAACACGTTTTGTTGGGCCTGTGCTCGCAGTTGTAAAGATAAGCAGAATACTAGTAAAAGTGACTGTACAGTGCTATTTTATAAGTGTAAATTATGACGACAAGGTTATGATAGTTCGTTGTTATTACAGTTCTTAAATCAGTTGCATGGCACATAAACTTGATTTTTTTTATGAACAGCAGTTTGTTGCAAGTTGTACTATAGGTATGTCCTAACCTCGAATGGAAACAATTTATCTTTACTATTATTATACTCGAATATTTTACATACACAGTTCAAAAAAATAAACACCCAGAAGGAATTGAGGGAACGAAATGGAACATCACGGATTGAGAAGATGTATAATTTCTGTGACTACAGTGTCAAGAAGGTAATATGGCAAGACATTGTGTCTGGTCCTTGGTATCCTGGATACTGGCCTTGAGACAGTGTTGAGGTCCGAGCTAGATGCAAACATGTTGGGATCCATACCTGTTCTGTTGGGGCCAGATCATGGGATCGTGCTGTTAATGGTAGCCTCAACATCAAGCAAACAGATCATAGATAAACATGACATATATGTACTAGTAATTACCTGTTGAAAAATGGCACCCCACATCATTAAGGAACGAGTAACTTGCTGTGTCTCTCCAAACATTGGAAAATGGGCCCTCTCCCCAGATCGCCGCCATAGTCCCCCCGATGGTCGTCCTGGTTAGTGTGGAACCATGATTCGCTGCTGAACACAATGAAATGGCAATCATCGTCAGTCCTTGCTTTCCAGTCACAACACCATTCCAAATGCAGCCGCTTATGTTGAAGTGCTAACGCCAGCCTTCTCAGGGGACAGTATATCACTAGTCCGTCTGTTGCCATTCTCCAATGGCACAGAGCGTTGCGGGGAGTCAATTAGTTGTTCTCTGATAACAGGTGCAATATGGAAGGGCTACGATGTTCTTGCTGTACAACATTGTGATCCTCGTTTGTGGTGGTCAGGCGTGATCGACTGGAACCTTGGTGGTGAATATGCCTGCGCTCACCTCTGCACGCAGCCCAACATCTGGCCACTGTCACAGACAAATGCCCCACAAATCTGGATACTGTACGATTCGATCAGCCGGCCAAACTAAGATCCACCATGAGACTCTTTTTAAAATAAGTTGCCGATAGCGCTGTCTCACACGAATATGCAGCTTCTCCGTGTCTTTCACAGCACAGCTTTTTACATCCCTTACAAGCTCCGTCAGGCCTGGCAACATCACTAAAAATGAGCAGCACGATTGTTACATAGAGATGAAACTCCAATCAGTAAAGTAGTCACTGATGAAATGCACATGTATCAAGCTACATTGACATCCTGCCATGTCTTCTGGGTTGTTTATCCTTTTGGTAAGGCATAGTATTTTATTGTTACTGTCATTATGATCCTAAGCATTCACGGTACGTTAAAAGCAGAACGACAGAAACTTATTAAATTGCGGAGGTGGGTGGAGAGAAAATAACAAACAATGATCACCAGAAGCAAGACTCCACACCAGTGAACGTGATGTACACAGAATCAATCTCAAACTATAAAGCCGGAAAGAAAAATGCAGCACCCTCAAGGAGAGGGTCATTTTATTGGTAGGTGATCTGATAGGTAGTTCATCATCGTAGGAGTATATGACAACAAATTCCGACCAAATGAAGTATATATGTCACAGTAAAATGGTTCAAATGGCTCTAAGCACTATGGGACTTAATATCCGAGGTCATCAGTCCCCTAGACTTAGAACTACTTAAACCTAACTAACCTAAGGACATCACACACATCCATGTCCGAGGCAGGATTCGAACCTGCGACCGTAGCAGGAGCACGGTTCCGGACTGAAGCGCCTAGAGCCGCTCGCCCACAGCGGCCGGCTGTGTCACAGTATAGGATGCCCAAACAATCACATCAGTACATAGTGTACCGCTCTCTGGCTGCAACGCAGGCGTGTACTCTCGCATGTAAATAATCATAAAGATGCCAAATGGCACCCTAGATACATTGTCCCAAGCGTCTTGTACCTTTTGTCACATTTTAGCAATGGAGAATGAATAAGTTCCCACTTCATTACTTTCCACATGTGTTCAATTGGCGAGAGATGGTGACCATGCTGGTCAGGGCAGTTGTTGTACACCTCGAAGAGCACGTTGCATTACAACAGCTGTATGTGGATGTGTACTGTTCTCCTGTAAAAGTACATCACCCTTTTGCTGAAGGCAGTATCCCGGCGATAACAAATTGTGCATTGTAATTGGCACTGGTTGCTTGAGCATACAGAAACTCCAAATGTGATCGCAAGTTGTAACTGACAGCTGCCCAGACCATTAAGCCTGGGATTGGACACGGGTGTGTCGTGGGCAAATGCACTCCAGAATAGGCCATTCATCAGGTCTATGCCGCACACATGTCCGTCTATCGCTCACATACAGACAGAACCAACTCTCATCAATGAAGACAACAGAGGAAATTTCCACTCCTCAGTCGATTCTTTCATGACATCAAAATAGCCTTGCTCGGGGGTCTTGTGCTGTCTTTGGTAGCCTGACAAATGGCAGACGTGATCTTAGTCCTACTATAAGCGGGCGGTTCTAAGTTGTTATTAGAGATACATCAGCTGCAACATGTGTCCAGACTTCTTCCATGGATGATGTTCCGTTGGGCACTGCTGCTCGTATGTCATGTCGATGCTGACGTGCATCTGTATTATGCAGATGACCAGAACCAGGTCTGGGGGTATGGGAATGTTCCACAGACCACTGCTGAAAGGAGTGACACCCCACCGTTACATTCTATCCCACATGTACAGCAGTCCATTCATACATCCATCAAGCTTCGCGTATACCCACACAGCTGTCTATCAGAAGTATGCTCTCATCAGGGGGGCGTTGTTGTACCCTAGCATGAATGTTGCAGGCACTGTTCACTTCTAAACTCAGAACAATACTGCTTGCTGTGTCAAAACAAAGGCGCACAGACAGGATATCTCAGTGGCATCTCGTCGCTAGTGACTATGACAAATGAATTGCTAACATTACAACCCCTCAATATGTACACGTTACCGTTGTCACTGAACGCAGGTCGTGAGGGTACTGCATTTTTTTTCGGCAGTGTATTAGAACCAGTGCATGCTGTTGCATGGTTGCACTGAAATCTGAGCGGCCTAAGGCGCTGCAGTCCCGGACTGTGCGGCTGGTCCTGGCGGAGGTTCGAGTCCTCCCTCGGGCATGGGTGTGTGTGTTTGTTCTTAGGATAATTTAGGTTAAGTAGTGTGTAAGCTTAGAGACTGACTGATGACCTTAGCAGTTAAGTCCCATAAGATTTCACACACATTTGAACATTTTGCACTGAACTGTGAGACAGTGAGATGAAGATGTGCACACCTGGCCCAGAGCCAGGAGTCTCCAGAGACATCTCGTCTCCTCGCAGTGCCCTGCTTTATCACCAGTTGGCTTTAAGAGGAGTTAGAAAGGAAATTTTTTTAACCTTTGCGCATTTTTATCTCATTATGAAATTCGCAATTTTCCGAATACAATGATATATATGTCACTTATAAACTCACGAGGGGTAATATTTTTTTTTTTAATGTGATAAAATTTTTACGTGCATTCCTTCCAGATCTAATAAAATCGGTAATTTTTTATATAGAAGGCTGTGGTTTGCTGTGCTATAAAGGTCATGTCTAGAAGAGAATGGGCACCAGGTTGAGGAAGTTGAAACAAAATTTGAGAGACAAGAAACTTTCTGATAGTAAAACCATAAGAGACAGGCTGACAGACAAAATGATTGATGAACTACAGCAGTATTATGGAATGACCATTAGAAATAATAGTGAGGATGTTGAAAATGAAGCAGGCAGTATGGGCTACCTTCTTCCACAGACTGTCAATTGATGAAAAACCAATAACCACCTTTGCCATCCTGGACATGATTCATGGTGCAATTACCGCAATGCCCAGTACTCAAACAGTTCATACGGCCATAAACATTCCATCCCAGCAGCAGTTATGGATGTCATAAAACCTGTTTACGGAGACCTGGCAAATCTTGATTTACTGATGAAGTGTCTGCATGGTCAGACTCAAAATGAGTCGTTCAGTAATCTTATATGGACCCACTTACCAAAAAAGTTTTTGTTGGAATGAAGACACTAAAGTGAGGGGTCAGAGATGCTGTTATTGCTTTTAATGATGGCAACACTGGTGAGTTAAAGTGCCACAGCATATGGGAATTAATCCTGACGCAAACTGCATCAGAGAACTTGAACGGATGGAAAATATTAACACTGGTAAAGCAGAGTATGCAGTGCAGTTGGCCACTAAGGAGTCCAGGAAGAAGAAAAGAAGAAAAAACTTCGAAAAAGATGAAGAGGATGATATACAGTACGGAGCAAGGTGCTTCTGAGTGACTAAAAATAAAAAATTTAGCGAATATTGAGTTACAGTCTTTTGAAACTTTAGAAGCCATTCTGAAAATTTACATTTTCTGTTGCATTATTCCCTAAATCTCAGAAACGACTTCGAGTACTTCGAGTAGAGTATTCAAATTTTCAGGGAGTAATAACATACATATGAATATAATGTTATGTATAATTAAAATTATTTAGGGTAATGTACAAAAAAGTCCCCCCATGAAGCATGGACTTTGCCGTTGGTGGGGAGGCTTGCGTGCCTCAGCGATACAGATAGCCGTACCGTAGGTGCAACCACAACGGAGGGGTATCTGTTGAGAGGCCAGACAAACGTGTGGTTCCTGAAGAGGGGCAGCAGCCTTTTCAGTAGTTGCAAGGGCAACAGTCTGGATGATTGACTGATCTGGCCTTGTAACAATAACCAAAACGGCCTTGCTGTGCTGGTACTGCGAACGGCTGAAAGCAAGCGGAAACTACAGCCGTAATTTTTCCCGGGGGCATGCAGCTTTACTGTATGATTACATGATGATGGCGTCCTCTTGGGTAAAATATTCCGGAGGTAAAATAGTCCCCCATTCGGATCTTCGGGCGGGGACTGCTCAAGAGGATGTCGTTATCAGGAGAAAGAAAACTGGCGTTCTACGGATCGGAGCGTGGAATGTCAGATCCCTTAATCGGGCAGGTAGGTTAGAAAATTTAAAAAGGGAAATGGATAGGTTGAAGTTGGATATAGTGGGAATTAGTGAAGTTCGGTGGCAGGAGGAACAAGACTTCTGGTCAGGTGACTACAGGGTTATAAACACAAAATCAAATAGGGGTAATGCAGGAGTAGGTTTAATAATGAATAGGAAAATAGGAATGCGGGTAAGCTACTACAAACAGCATCGTGAACGCATTATTGTGGCCAAGATAGATACGAAGCCCACGCCTACTACAGTAGTACAAGTTTATATGCCAACTAGCTCTGCAGATGACGAAGAAATTGAAGAAATGTATGTTGAAATAAAAGAAATTATTCAGATAGTGAAGGGAGACGAAAATTTAATAGTCATGGGTGACTGGAATTCGAGTGTAGGAAAAGGGAGAGAAGGAAACATAGTAGGTGAATATGGATTGGAGGACAGAAATGAAATAGGAAGCCGCCTGGTCGAATTTTGCACAGAGCACAACATAATCATAACTAACACTTGGTTTAAGAATCATGAAAGAAGGTTGTATACATGGAAGAACCCTGGAGATACTATAAGGTTTCAGATAGGTTATATAATGGTAAGACAGAGATTTAGGAACCAGGTTTTAAATTGTAAGACATTTCCAGGGGCAGATGTAGACTCTGACCACAATCTATTGGTTATGACCTGTAGATTAAAACTGAAGAAACTGCAAAAAGGTGGGAATTTAAGGAGATGGGACCTGGATAAACTAGAAGAACCAGAGGTTGTACAGAGATTCAGGGAGATCATAAGGGAGCAATTGACAGGAATGGGGGAAATAAATACAGTAGAAGAAGAATGGGTAGCTTTGAGGGATGAAGTAGTGAAGGCAGCAGAGGATCAAGTAGGTAAAAAGACGAGGGCTAGTAGAAATCCTTGGGTAACAGAAGAAATATTGAATTTAATTGATGAAAGGAGAAAATATAAAAATGCAGTAAGTGAAACAGGCAAAAAGGAATACAAACGTCTCAAAAATGAGATCGACAGGAAGTGCAAAATGGCTAAGCAGGGATGGCTAGAGGACAAATGTAAGGATGTAGAGGCCTATCTCACTAGGGGTAAGATAGATACCGCCTACAGGAAAATTAAAGAGAGCTTTGGAGATAAGAGAACAACTTGTATGAATATCAAGAGCTCAGATGGAAACCCAGTTCTAAGCAAAGAAGGGAAAGTAGAAAGGTGGAAGGAGTATATAGAGGGTCTATACAAGGGCGATGTACTTGAGGACAATATTACGGAAATGGAAGAGGATGTAGATGAAGATGAAATGGGAGATATGATACTGCGTGAAGAGTTTGACAGAGCGCTGAAAGACCTGAGTCGAAACAAGGCCCCCGGAGTAGACAATATTCCATTGGAACTACTGACGGCCGTGGGAGAGCCAGTCCTGACAAAACTCTACCATCTGGTGAGCAAGATGTATGAAACAGGCGAAATACCCTCAGACTTCAAGAAGAATATAATAATTCCAATCCCAAAGAAAGCAGGTGTTGACAGATGTGAAAATTACCGAACTATCAGCTTAATAAGTCACAGCTGCAAAATACTAACACGAATTCTTTACAGACGAATGGAAAAACTAGTAGAAGCCAACCTCGGGGAAGATCAGTTTGGATTCCGTAGAAACACTGGAACACGTGAGGCAATACTGACCTTACGACTTATCTTAGAAGAAAGATTAAGAAAAGGCAAACCTACGTTTCTAGCATTTGTAGACTTAGAGAAAGCTTTTGACAATGTTGACTGGAATACTCTCTTTCAAATTCTAAAGGTGGCAGGGGTAAAATACAGGGAGCGAAAGGCTATTTACAATTTGTACAGAAACCAGATGGCAGTTATAAGAGTCGAGGGACATGAAAAGGAAGCAGTGGTTGGGAAGGGAGTGAGACAGGGTTGTAGCCCCTCCCCGATGTTGTTCAATCTGTATATTGAGCAAGCAGTAAAGGAAACAAAAGAAAAATTCGGAGTAGGTATTAAAATTCATGGAGAAGAAATAAAAACTTTGAGGTTCGCCGATGACATTGTAATTCTGTCAGAGACAGTAAAGGACTTGGAAGAGCAGTTGAATGGAATGGACAGTGTCTTGAAAGAAGGATATAAGATGAACATCAAAAAAAGCAGAACACGGATAATGGAATGTAGTCTAATTAAGTCGGGTGATGCTGAGGGAAATAGATTAGGAAATGAGGCACTTAAAGTAGTAAAGGAGTTTTGCTATTTGGGGAGCAAAATAACTGATGATGGTCGAAGTAGAGAGGATATAAAATGCAGGCTGGCAATGGCAAGGAAAGCGTTTCTGAAGAAGAGAAATTTGTTAACATCCAGTATTGATTTAAGTGTCAGGAAGTCATTTCTGAAAGTATTCGTATGGAGTGTAGCCATGTATGGAAGTGAAACATGGGCGATAAATAGTTTGGACAAGAAGAGAATAGAAGCTTTCGAAATGTGGTGCTACAGAAGAATGCTGAAGATTAGATGGGTAGACCACATAACTAATGAGGAAGTATTGAATAGGATTGGGGAGAAGAGAAGTTTGTGGCACAACTTGACCAGAAGAAGGGATCGGTTGGTAGGACATGTTCTGAGGTATCAAGGGATCACCAATTTAGTATTGGAGGGCAGCGTAGAGGGTAAAAATCGTGGAGGGAGACCAAGAGATGAATACACTAAGCAGATTCAGAAGGATGTAGGTTGCAGTAGGTACTGGGAGATGAAAAAGCTTGCACAGGATAGAGTAGCATGGAGAGCTGCATCAAACCAGTCTCAGGACTGAAGACCACAACAACAACAAAAAAGTACACAATATTTTAACTGTGTAGTTAAAAAATTGTATTTGCGAAAGCAGTGGCTGAAATACAATTATTGTTGTTCAGTATATTCAGAATATAAAGTTAATGTCCTGTAAAATCTTCATGTCAATGGCTACAGTGGTTCTTGAAAGGCACTAAATTCGGCATTGTAGGGATAGGGCGTTCCAGCTCCCCTTAACCTACCTCCCTGTGCGGCGGTAGTTCCCTTTTTTGTACACGCTGTCTCCCGCGGTGTTGCAGCGGACGGGACGGAGACCTTTCCGCCAGCCAGGGCGGCGCGGAGGGGCGCTGTGTCGCAGGTGGTGAACGCCGTAGTGGGCGTGGCGCTGGGGACCGGCGCCGCGGCGGCGCAGCCCTCCTCCGATCCTGCCACCGGTCGCGGCCTGAGGGAAAGGCTGCTCGCCACCTGGCTGAGGAGCGCGGGGAAGGTGGGACTGCCTCACAGCTACTACGTTTACACTGCACTCCTAGATGCGGTTCTCAGCAGACTGATTTCCTAGTTCCGCTTTTGGTTCATCAAGTAAAGGTTCCAGTATTGGTTCTGGGAGAGCGTTTCTGGCTACTACAATCACTGTCCATTTCTTGCAAGTGCTTCACAACGTTTGATTCGTGATTAGGTTGTAAGGTTACTACACTACTGACCATTAAAGTTGCTACACCAAGAAGAAATGCAGATGATAAACGGGTATTTATTGGACAAATATATTATACTAGAACTGACATGTGAATACATTTTCACGCAATTTGTGTGCATAGATCCTGAGAAATCAGTACCCGGAACAACAACCTCTGGCCGTAATAACGGCCTTGGTACGTCTGGGCATTGAGACAAACAGAGCTTGGATGTCGTGTACAGGTACAGCTGCCCATGCAGCTTCAACACGATACCACAGTTCATCAAGAGTAGTGACTGGTGTATTGGGACGAGCCAGTTGCTCGGCCACCATTGACCAGACGTTTTCAATTGGTGAGAGATCTGGAGAATGTGCTGGCCAGGGCAGCAGTCGAACATTTTCTGTATCCAGAAAGGCCCGTACAGGACCTGCAACATGCGGTCGTGCATTATCCTGCTGAAATTTATGGTTTCGCAGGGATCGAATGAAGGGTAGAGCCACGGGTCGTAACACATCTGACACGTAACGTCCACTGTTCAAAGTGCCATCAATGCGAGCAAGAGGTGACCGAGACGTGTAACCAATGGCACCCCATACCATCACGCAGGGTGATACGCCAGTATGGCGATGACGAATACACGCTTCCAATGTGCGTTCAGTGCGATGTCGCCAAACACGGATGCGACCATCATGATGCTGTAAACAGAACCTGGACTCATCCGAAAAAATGACGTTTTGCCATTCGTGCAGCCAGATTCGTCGTTGTGCCTGTGATGCAGCGTCAAGGGTAACTGCAGCCATGGTCTCCGAGCTGATAGTCCATGCTGCTGCAAACGTCGATCAACTGTCCGTGCAGATGGTTGTTGTCTTGCAAACGTCCCCATCTGTTGACTCAGGGATCGATACGTGGCTACACGATCCGTTACAGCCATGAGGATAAGATGCCTGTCATCTCGACTGCTAGTGATACGAGGCCGTTGGGATCCAGCACGGCGTTCCGTATTACTCTCCTGAACCCACCGATTCCATATTCTGCTAACAGTCAATGGATCTCGACGAACGTGAGCAGCAATGTCGCGATACGATAAACCACGATCGCCATAGGCTAGAATCCAACCTTTATCAAAATCGGAAACGTGATGGTACGTATTTCTCCTCCTTACACGAGGCATCTCAACAACGTTTCACCAGGCAACGCCGGTCAGCTCTTGTTTGTGTATGCGATATCAGTTGGAAACTTTCCTAATGTCTGCACGTTGTAGGTGTCGCCACCGCCGCCAGCCTGGTGCGAATGCTCTGAAACACCTAATCATTTGCATAACACAGCATCTTCTTCCTGTCGGTTAAATTTCGCGTCTGCAGCACGTTATCTTCGTAGTGTAGCAATTTCAAAGGCCAGTAGTGTAATTATTCCATCACCTATCGTGTGTGCATCCGGCACAGCAATATTTCTTGTTCCAAAATTTTGGCTGCTAACTTTACAAGCTACCCTTCAAGCTGAGTTAGTGACGGAATTGAAACCACTTGATTGTATTACATCAGATCTTTACGATTCTGTCGCGGACACTCCTGAAAATATCTGTACGGTAGAGTGTAACTTTGCCGGATCTAACTCACTTTGCTTACAATTGTGACATCACAAGCCCTGTCCTCTTAACAGTGGAGTCATCACCTTTACAAATGACATCATGACTCCCATCAATATCATCATCATCACGTGTCAAGCCACGCTCTCTTCCTCGCATTCCCGGTCCCTGTCCATATCCTCCCCCGTTCTGCAACTACAGTTCAGTATTTTAGCAGCCATTAAAATGAAACAGCCAGTCGCAATGTAACCCCATAGCAATTACAATGAAATGAACACCGTTAGCTGCTTACATGCGTTGACATACGTCAACGGGGACAGACAAAACTGTGTGCCCCGACCGGGACTCGAACCCGGGATCTCCTGCTTACATGGCAGACGCTCTATCCATCCTTTTTTTCCATTTTGTTCGTTGTTGATCGTTGTGTTTGTTCGTTGCGGACATCACATGACATCCGGTGAAGTTCGTTTGTTGATCGTTTCACTCAGTTTTTTTTATTACAGAGGCCAACCAGCTCTCTGACCGAACACGCTGAGCTACCGTGCCACCGAGGACACAGAGGATAGCGCGACTGCAGGGATTTATCTCTGACACGCCTCCCGCGAAACCCACATTCTCAACATATTGTCCCGCACTACATTCGTAGTGTCCCCGCCCATTATACTCATTACTCGCGGCGCGTTGCCGATTCCCGTAAGATTTCAGGCACTGTTTGTGCATTCGCACAGAAGAAGAAGATGGTCAAGTGGCTGGTGAGCCTCAACTGTATCTATACTAAGATGGTATCTGTTCTTTCGGACATGTTCGAAAGAACAGATACCATCTTAGTATACTAATAGCAATTATTTTGGCTGTCCACAGAACTATCGAAAATATCTGAATTTTTTGTGCCATGTTCAAAAAGATTTAACTAAAAAGCTTATGATGTACGCTGCAGTATTTCCACATCTAAAATACGCCAGCAACACTCACATACAATTTATAGGCCAAGCAACACTTGTGACCATTCTTAATTTCATTTTTGTACCACATTTCTCACGCACAATGAACTCACAAATTAAATACTTCAACATATAAAATTCTGTACCACTTATTACGAAACGTCATTTTGGCGTGTATACACTGACTACTGTATTTATTTACTAGCGACGTACATCATGTAGTGTTGCGATGCAGGCGATGGATGCCTCTCAGTATGGAAACTGTTCCGCATTGATTGTAATGCGATGCAATAGCCGTCCCACTGATGTAGAGACTGGTGTCACTGGGGAGTTTCCAATGGATGTGTTGCTCTGGAGCCAGTTCAGTTGAAAGCATCAGTGTAGGTGCCCTCAGGGGCTGTGTACTTGTCCCTGTGGTCGTGGTCGGTCTCAAGGTCGCTTAGAGGCCGTTGGTTTGCTACAGCTGTCCACGAGCCACGAATGCTGGGTTTAGTGTCGACGGGGACTGTTCAGAGCAGAACTGAAAAAAAAAACAACTGCAGAATATGTGTCATTGAAGGCCAACGCTAAACAAGGGCATTGGTGAGGGAGTCGTTTCCTCTGAATTTTCAAGACGGAGCAAGTGAAGAACCGGGAAAGTCGTGTCAGTAGGCCATGGGGTTCGTGCCGGTATGCAGCAGTCCCTGTTGGTGGCCGTGGTGGTATGAACCTGAGGAGTCTTGAGAGGCCGATCGTTACGTGTGCTGCGGGGTGGAGTCTTGTTTTGTGCAGATACTGCTCCCTGAAAACATTGCATGTCCGTAGGATGTGTAATTGTGACAGCAAGGGACACCATTCAAAGACGTCAGACCAAGTTGCGTGTCAGAGTCCTTGGGATTAATGATTTTGGCATCAAGAAGAGTTGCAGAAGTTTGTGAAACGTCTTGAAATTGCCTTGGATGGAAGGGTGTGCATATCAGAGTGACATAGTCGTGATCTGGCTGATCCAACTGAACAATAGGAGAATATTGACTACGGACTGCAGTGGCCTCCTATCTGTCAAAGGTCGACGGCAGCTACTGTGATGAGTCCAGCCGTTGGTAAGGGTGCCACTGAAGAATTATTGAAACCGCCTTGGACAAAAAAGTCGTTTGGATATGGTGCAGCCGGCCGCTGAGGCCGAACGGTTCTAGGAGCTTCAGTCTGGAACCGCGCGACCGCTACGGTCGCAGGTTCAAATCCTGCCTCGGGCAAGGATGTGTGTGATGTCCTTAGGTTAGTTAGGATTAAGTAGTTCTAAGTTCTAGGGAACTGATGACCTCAGATGTTAAGTCCCATAGTGCTCAGAGCCATTTGAACCATTTGATATGGAGCAGTTAATTACTCACAGTTAGCAGCACAGACAGCAGAGCTTGTTCAAAACAGCGCGTTTGCAACAACGGAGCTAGGTGCATTTGGTAAGGACGAAAGACAGCGGATGCCTACTGAAGTAGCTAGTTCCGCCATTGTAGTGCCTCTGGTGACGATACAGACGCCGTGAGCGGTGATGCTAGTGCTGCGAGTTCCGTAGAGCGATCCCAGGTTATATTTAAGCGATTTGTCCTGTCGGCGTGTGTACACTGACCACTGTATTAGTTTACAAGCGACGTACGCCAGCCAGTGTTGCGATGCCGATTGTGGTCCCGTCTTAATCATGTTTCAGGATGGCTGGGAACCATTATAGAAGATGTAGCATCAGCGTCCACAGACTTATGAATCGCCTACTCTGGTCCCTGAATGACGTAGCTCATTATTGTGTCACGACTTGAATCTGCGCCACTGGCCCCGTCTGTGACCGTACTGTCTTCACCATTGGTAACACAGAGTAGTGCTGAGGAATGTCCAACACTTCGACGCTCTTCAGTTTTTGCGCCTAAGAGAGTCCAATGTGCTACACTTGGATGTTGACTGGTCAACTTCCCGAATTATATATATTTCGTATGGCTAATAGAATACAGCAGTAAGTTAGTAGTAACACAAACAACGTATAAAAACAATGAATGGTCAATGTTACAAGCAACAAACAATTATTAGATCTAAAAAAGGAAGTAAAACACAAAATACATAAAAATACATAGAAATTTTGGTGATAGTATCTAGTAATAGGTTTTTCAGAAGGAGAAGAGTAGACCAGTCTCATAGTTGTATGTCCAAGTCCCTCAGCTAGTCAGAAGCATCTCCCTCCAGGAGGTGCAGCTCTTGCATTGTGCCAGGGAATCTCCTCGTAGGGCAGTCCATTGCGATATGATGTAGAGTTTGTGGATTCCCACAGTCGCAGTTGGGTGAGTCAGTCTGTCCCCATTTGTGCTTCCAGTAATTACATCTACCATAACCTGTTCGGATACGATTTAAAGTTGTCCAAGATTTTCTGGGAAGACCGAAGCCCTCGGGCCGTACGGTTGGGTCCGAGACTAAGTTAAGGTGATCAGGGTTAGACATATCCCATTCCCGACGCCAGGTTTCGTCGATATCATAATTGTCCTCGATCAGCTGTTGCTCTAATCTCCATGATGGCTTACGGGACTTGAGCCTGTGGCTGGGATTCTTGCAGTCTTCGTGTAAGGGTAGGTCACGGTTGTTAGCGCACTTTTGCCATTCCCTTTTCAGTGCAGATCTTCGCCTTAGATGAGGTGGGGCTATATTAGCCAGTACCGGGAGCCATTGGTGGGGCGTCGGTTTAATAGTGCCTGAGATGAGCCTCATGGTGTCATTTAGCTAGGTGTCCACCGTTGCTGTATGAGTGCTGTTTAGCCAGACCGGAGCGCAGTATTCAGCCACCGAATATACTAGTGCAAGAGCAGATGTTCTGAGAACTGTGGCGCTTGCTCCCCAGCTACTTCCAGTGAGTTTGTATAGGACATTATTTCTGGTTTTGATTTTACTTCCCGAATTGAAAAGTCCAAACAGACTGCTGATTGGGATACCTCAACCGGAGATGTGGGCAGAACGTCACCCAGAGATGGGAACAACGGCACTACTAATGGTGTTATTTCTGCAGTCGAAAACTCTTGGGGTACAAGTTCACTGATGAGTGACAGACAGTTAGCTAACCCTTCAAATAATGGAGCGACGCTGACTTTTAGCGGATTGGAAGATCCCACGGAGCCTCTGTGTGCATCAGGTAGGAAATCATCTTGTATCCCAAATGTTACTGCACGCAAATTGTTAACTGGTACAGAAAATGAATCATTACAATTGTCAGATAATCCTTTCTGTAAGGAATTGGTTTCCTGAACTGATACCACAATGGAAACGTAATATTATCGACAAGAAATGCGTATGTAATTGGGAATCTTTAGAGTGGTTGTGCCCATATGGTGGATAATAGCCTTGTGGCGATGGAAGTGCTGCAGGCTCGATTTCTTTTACAAGTCTGACGGACTGGCAGAGCGTCTGCAATGTAGTGAATGACGTCAAGAATTGTTTAAAGTATGTAGTTGCACTGAGGACATTAAGTGTAGCACAGTAGACGTTTAGCTGGTTCTTCAACTGAATGTACGATGTGCTTTCCATAATGCAACAATTTCTTTCTGAAAGCAAGCTGGTTTTGTTCAGGATTCGAGTGCACATCTTTCAACATAGTCTCCGTTCTATGCGATGGCCTTACATCACCTAACTGCGAGGACCAGTATGCCTACATTCTACCACTCTACTGGTCGACGTTAGAGCCAACGTCTTGCTGCATCAATAATCTCCCCATCATCCACAACTGCTTCCCACGGAGTGCATCCTTCATTGTGCCAAACAGATGGAAGTCGGAAGATGCGAGATCCGGGCTGTAGTATGGATGAGGAGGAAGAGTCCAATGAAGTTTTGTGAGCTCCCCTCGAGTTCTCAGACTTGTGTGGGGTCTTGGGTTGTCTTGAAGAAGATAAACTTCGTTTTCACTTTTGTGGCGATGAACACGCTGCAGTCGTTTCTTCAGTCTCCTGGGGGTAGCACAGTTCACTTCAGAGTTGACCGTTGCACCATGAGAGAGAACATAAAACAGAATAATCCCTTCATAGTCCGAGAACAGTGTCGCCGTGACGTTACCGGCTGAGGGTGCGACTTCGAACTCCTTCTGAGCAGGGGAGGAGGCGCCACTCCTTGGATTGCCGTTTTGTTTACGGTTCGAGATGATGGACCCATGTCTCATCGCCTGTGACGATGTTCGAGAAAAAATGTTACGATCAGCCTCGTAACGTGCAAGTGATTACGCATAAATGGTTCTTCATTGCTCCTTATGGTCTTCTGTTAGGCGGTGAAGAACCTAGCGGGCACACACATTTGAGTACTTCAACTTGTGGTTCAAATGGTTCAAATGGCTCTGAGCACTATGGGACTCAACATCTTAGGTCATAAGTCCCCTAGAACTTAGAACTACGTAAACCTAACTAACCTAAGGACACCACACACACCCATGCCCGAGGCAGGATTCGAACCTGCGACCGTAGCAGCCCCGCGGTTCCGGACTGCAGCGCCAGAACCGCACGGCCACCGCGGCCGGCACTTCAACTTGTGGACCAGTGTATCTGCATAACCAACAGAGACGTCCAGTTGTACAGCGGGGTGTTTGATTGTGATCCTTTAATCACCTCGAGTGAGAATGTCACACGTTTCAACACTGCAGGAGTCACAAATTTGCGCGGCCGGCGGGCACGAGGGAGATCCGTCAGGTTTGCGCGAACTTGCTAGGATGATGACAGACGCCTCGCCCAACGACTCGCCGTGCCTTTGTTTACTGCCAAGTCTTCGTAGACATCCTGCATAGCGCTGCTCTGGTTTTCAGCCAAAATAAACTCAATGTCAGCTCTCTGCCTGGAACACACTTCCGTTACAGACGTCTATAAGTAGCGCCGCCACCAATCGGAACGTCACGAAACTATAGGAGCTGAAGCTAAAGTATTACATGAATTCCCACAGAAAATTCTGCACTTTTTCAACCGAAACTGTCCGAGAAAAAAATGTGTTGCGTTACTTATTGAACGCCCGTCTTATGTTAATTTACTAGGATCCCCACCTGGTCTACACAGCTGGTGAGGTTCATACACTTTAGCACCAGTATATGCAAGTAGGAGATCTTCACGTTGAGTCTGACCGTGAATGTTGGAGGTCACAAACTGCTATTCCATCCTTGTGATTTAGGCTAACGTTGGTTTCAGTTCCTCATTGAAGCCTGACAACAGTGGAGGCAGCGTGGGGTACGGCATCGTCCAGGTTGGACAACGTTTTCCAAAGAAGCTGTTGTTGTCGAATTTTCGTTTCTAAAGTATTACTCATACTGAGCTGTCCAATTCCTGCAGCGCCATAATGAAATGAGATAGAGGACAATTATAACACACGAATGCAGTGATAAACACACTAAAGATTAGAAACAGTTCCAAGCAGTGTATTGGAGTGGGAGAATTCCAGTCGGCAAACACGAAATATCAAAAGTACTGACATTCCAGTCGCTGCGACGACCCTTCTGATTCAGTCCGAGTCATTATTATGTGTTGTAACCATAGGGAGCAGCACACTTTAATTGATATGCCCAGATAGCAAAGAACAATACCATTTGCATTAAGTATCAGAAGACTGCTAGTATATCACTGAAACTGTAATTTAGGCTGAAAGTTACTCAGTGACGTTAAATACTGGAATGTTTCTTCCGAGACAAAGTCCATCTGGGGAATTACTGTTTATGAATGGCGAGTCCCGCAAGGCAGTAGTCTGTGGCGAGCTGAGGCTGCACCTGACGTCGGCTTAGCTGCTCGATGCAAATTGAGGTTGAGCCCCGCGGGGCAGTGATCGGTGGTGAAAGAGGCTACGCACGACGGTGTCTTGGCTGCTAGGGGATGAAATAAAGACAGATTTCAGCAAGGCAGAGATTAATGGTGAGAAGTGGCTTTACGAAGCAACAGTTTGCCTGCTCAAGTACGCAAGCTGCGACTTTTTTGTGTTAAAACGCGTTCACAGTGCGTTGGCTGAGCAATGTCTAAGAAATTGCACTTTGTTAGGATTTTTACGGTCTGAAGATAATTTCTTCATTCACTGAAAAATAGTCTTAGAGCCCAGCCGGCCGGAATGGCCGAGCGGTTCTAGGGGCTACAGTCTGCAACCGCGCGACCGCTACGGACGCAGGTTCGAATCCTGCCTCGGGCATGGATGTGTGTGATGTCCTTAGGTTAGTTAGGTTTAAGTAGTTCTAAGTTCTAGGGGACTGATGAGCTCAGCAGTTAAGTCCCATAGTGCTCAGAGCCATTTGAACCATAGTCTTAGAGCCCAGGCATTTACTTGTCAATTCTATAAATTGAGAAATTAGTTGCTAATATAGTTTATTATTGATGTTGTAACTGATGACCGGTTCGTCTGTGAATGAGAATCTTAATTGCTTGCTTAAAGCCTCGGCCATGGGTTGTGAAGTCTACATGTAGGGATGCTACTTCGGTCCTAGTAACATAGAAACGTCCTGAACTTCACACCTGCGGTTGTGACCTGTAATTTGTGAAGAAAACTGGAATAATTACCTTGTTCTTTTAAAATATTAGGCCTTACTCGTTGCAAGCCGAGATTAAGCTTATTTATTTCTCCATATAGAGCCACAATATGTATGAGTTTGGTAATAAATACAAGATCTGGTTTTTGTGGCATTATTATAGTCGTCAGTGCTTGTACGTGAAAATTTTAGACTACAATTGGATTAAACTGTGATGAGAGAGAAGAGTTTGGAATTAATTTTAGTTACACATAGCACCATGATAGTACCAATCCTGCTTTTACAACTCAAAGAATTTCATTTTATCGCCGATAAGGTAATAGCTCAAATGTGAGGAATGACTGATCTGGGTCACACGAAGTTTGTTTACGCTATGTGACGACCCAGGCTATTCCGGACTGCTATATTTCAGGTTGGGTGAGAAGTGGTGAGGCAAAGGGCAGATTTATGCCCTGGCGTACAGTTAAACAGTGGTAATATTGACATGTGTTTATTCAAGCAGCCTTGTGTAGTGCTCCGGCTGACCACATGGCCGTATTACGAGTTCGCAAGCTCACCCAATTGTGGAATGCACTGACGTCCGTTGCCCTGGGTCACGGGCGGCAGCTACCGCGACGCCGAGCAGCCCAAAAACAGGCGCGGCGCCATGCTTGTCGCCAGACGTGTAGGACGAGCGTGGCCCGGTCAGGTCCTCCGAAGTCTTGCCAGCTAGGCTCCCCTCTGCGTACTCGTTGCCCACATGTCGTGTGCTTGGATGCAGTAGCCGACAACAGTTGTCCGTTGCCCAGCAGCATTTTCCCTGGTCACCCCCTCTGCCACCACCCGTCCCCGCAGCCAGCCAGGAGTCGACTAGGACTAACGGCCAATGACGCCTAAGTGGTTAGTAGGATGCGAGGGCACGCCTCCCCCAGCCAGACTGTAGACAGCTAGCAGTCCGTCTGTGAAAGTCCCCCAGAGGGCGGATGCTGGGAGCATTCCAGTTTTTCAAGTCGTCACAGATAGGCACACATCGTCGGAGCTCGATGAGAGAAGCAGTGGGCAGGTAGTCAGTCAATCTTCATCACCAATGGTGGGTCGTGGTTTCTGGGAGACTCAAAAGCCCTTCATTCTCTCCAGTTTTAGATGCAGACTGAATGGCTACTCGACTGAATGCCTTGAACCCTAAGCTCGATTATTTATATCCTTGTGGCTATACTTCTGTGCAGTCCTACTGAATGGGGACGAGGAAGTTTTCTTCCTTTTACTTGTTCTCTCTGCTTTAAATAGCTCGCTCTACCCGGAGCGCTGGTTGCTAGGACCAGCTAAATTTGCAACATGTAGCAGGAGCACAGAAATGTTCGAGTTACAAAATATTACTTCACTCTTGGTCACGCTCTGTTAGCTGTTCCATTCGCTTAACCATTGACCAGTGTCGCAAACTCCCGTCTCCCCGGAGTGTTTTGTCATGTCGACATTACCGTCCAGTGGCTTACTCGATTAGCACATCGACGGGGCTGGCCTCTACTGCCTGGCAGCCGTAGTGGGAATACAACTTTAAAAATTCACAATTCGCGCCCAGAACTTTTCCAGGGTGCAGCAGCCATTCTACCCAGCCCCACGCACAAAGTGTAGCGTTTCTCTGTAAATTAAATGGCATAGGCCATCGCGAGCACAGAAGGTGCTGGTGTTAAACTGAGAAATTGAATATGAAAGAACGCACACCATTTTCATCATACAGCCACTATAAACTAATCCACAAAGGAATTAATGACATTAGCTGCTAGTGGGCATTTATTTAAATCAATGAGGAAAGTTTGAAATTTGTGCCAGGCCGGGATTCAGATCCAGGCCTCCTGCTTACTAAGCAGATGCGTTGATCATTGCGCCATCCAGACGGAGTGATCACCGCAACTGCACGGACGGCCCTAGCATGCGTCCTGTCAGACCCAAACTCTCAACTTATCCACACACTACTGACGTTGTGCGCCTTGCCCACTACACTCAAATGGTTCAAATGGCTCTGAGCACTATGGGACTCAACTGCTGAGGTCATAAGTCCCTAGAACTTAGAACTACTTAAACCTAACTAACCTAAGGACAACACACACATCCATGCCCGAGGCAGGATTCGAACCTGCGATAAATACCATTTGCCTAAGTGTTGACTTGCCCCAGAATATTATTCCATGTGACATCAGAGAGTGGAAGTATGCAAAGTATGTTAGCTTACTAATTTCTACATCCTCAAAATTGGCAATTATTCAGATTGCAAAAGTTGCTGAACCCAGTCGTTTTAGGAGATCCAAAATATGACTTTTCCAATTAAGATTCTCACCTACATGTACACCCAAAAACTTAGTATGCTCTACCCCGGCTACTGGCTTCTTTTGATGTGTTATGTTTATTGAAGGAATTATACTTTTTGTAGCAGAAAATTGGATGTACTGTGTTTTTTCAAGGTTCAGAGCAAGCCCATTCGTAGAAAACCAATTAATAACTTTTCCAAAGACCTTATTTGCATCATTTTCTATCGGACCTTCTTTTACTGGATTAATAATTTTGCTTGTATCATCAGCAAACAGTGTCATTTCAGCATCTTGTTTCACATAGGAAAGGAGGTCATTCACATATATTAAGAACAGGAGGGGATCCATGATCGAACCTTGTGGAACACCTAACATAATTTCATCTCAGTTAGATGAAGTGGCAAACTCCTTTGAATCACTTGAAGCATATGAAGAGACGTTTTGTTTCCTATACTGTAGATATGACTTTAACCACTCATAGGCTGTTCCATTTACACCATAGAATTGTAATTTCTCTAACATAACGTACCTCGAGACAGGAATCGTTCCTTCGACAGTTCCACTGGGCGCAGTCGCCTGTCCTCCAAATTCGAACAATACTCACTATATGGCAACAATACTCACTATATGGGAAAGGCTGAAGCCAAGTACAATTGACTATATAGTTCGATATAGACTTGTGCTTTATAAAACAACTTCTGTTGTTGGTTCCAACTAAGTCGACACTGTCGTAATAAGCACTGTCTGCAGACTGGGCTATGTGGCACTGCACTTTGACTTAAGTATGTACTCTTTCAGCAGTGGCAGCGTGTGGTGTGTCTCATTCATTGCTGCATCTGGCAGCGAATGTTCTTACTTTTGGTACTATCATGAGGTACCAATTTTGACATGGTACCTCGTTTGTCAGACGACAGCATAATAAATGTAAAACAGTTTTACTTGCGTAACTTGTACTTCCTCTTTCTTTCTTTAATTTTTAATCTGATGAGCCTTAGGGGGACTAAAAAAATCACTAGTGATACGCTTATAAAAATTAGCGGTATTGAGAGAAAATGGTGCATTGAATCATAGCATTTACTGCAAACTTGTTAGTTACTTTCAAGTTCCTTGGATAATTTGCACAGTAAATCGTAATGATGTGGAACGAGTCATTTAATATTCACATTAATTAATTTATAAATACGGATTCATACTAAACATTAACAAGTTGCATCTTTTTCTTTAAGTGTGAGAAGTATATAGCCACCAGCATTATTGGGCATGGAGCCTAGAAGGAGTGGTGGGGATGCCAAAACACATTGCAGAACAAGCATTTACATTTTTTCTGTATATGATTTGCTAAATTTTTCAACCAGCTTTTGGAGAGTAAAGCAGCATGGAAGCTATGAACTTCAAAAATAGAAAAAAATTCCATCCTTTGTTTAACACACTTTTCAAATGTTAGTCTGAGAGGTTGTTCATGTGCATGGGTTTACACCCTGGCAGGTAACATCCTACCCAGTTAAACATACATATTACCAGGCTGACCACGTCCGTTATTAACAACCACTCTGACACAGTTTGTAAACCCCCAGGTAGTACTGATAAATCACAGGGAGCTGAGTTTAAGCTGCCCACTCACACTGGCCAACCAGTCACCTCATGCAGTATGCTACAACACGTTTGCCTTTAGCTGCCCACTCACAGGCTGATCAGTCTGTCAACAGCCTTCCCCCTCCCCCACCTCCCTTATTCCTCTGACTGTGTGTGGGCACACTGCAATTGCGCAGTGGACCTTACCTGCGCCCAGTAGTGTGGCATGCAGCTTTTACCATGTCAAAATAGAAGGGTAAAGGGTGAACAAAAAAAAAATGGTTCAAATGGCTCTGAGCACTATGAGACATAACATCTATGGTCATCAGTCCCCTAGAACTTAGAACTACTTTAACCAAACTAACCTAAGGACATCACACAACACCCAGCCATCACGAGGCAGAGAAAATCCCTGACCCCGCCGGGAATCGAACCCGGGAACCCGGGCGTGGGAAACGAGAACGCTACTGCACGACCACGAGATGCGGGCAAAGGGTGAACAGTGGGATGGAAGGTAGCGGTCACATCCAGCAGGTAGCGGTGCACCAGTGGAGCCAATGCACTCAGATCATGGACCTAGCCACTATAAAATTTCCCACACAAAGACAAACATGTCTTGGTAGATCTGCTCATTGGAGGGGGGTACGGCTGGACTGACCGGCCTGTGAATGGGCGGCTTTGTCTGCACAATTTTATAGCAGTTGGGTCCATGGTCTAGGTGTGTCTGTCCTCTGGTGCACTGCTACCTGCTAGTCCCAACCACTACCTGCCACCCCACACTACATCCTTTTCCTATCTGTTTTGGCATGGTGAAAGCTGCCACATGACTGAGCACAAACAGTGTCCAACTTGAAGTCACAATACGCCCACACACAGTAAGATGAGTCGGCAACCCTCTCATTGGAGGGGTGTTGGTAGACTGGTCAGCACGTGAATGTGCAGATTAAAGGAGGCATGAGAGAAACACATTTTACACCAGGGCAAATGAAAAAAACTGGAAGATTGCTTTCCCAATAATGTTGTTGATGTGGTCTTCAGTCCTGAGACTGGTTTGATGCAGCTCTCCATGCTACTCTATCCTGTGCAAGCTGCTTCATCTCCCGGTATGTACTGCAGCCAGCATCCTTCTGAATCTTCTTAGTGTATTCATCTCTTGGTCTCCCTCTACGATTTTTACCCTTCACGCTGCACTCCAATACTAAACTGGTGATCCCTTGATGCCTCAGAACATGTCCTACCAAACGATCCCTTCTTCTAGTCAAGTTGTGTTACAAACTCCTCTTCTCCCCAATTCTATTCAATACCTCCCCATTAATTATGTGACCTACCCATCTAATCTTCAGCATTCTTCTGTAGCACCACATTTCAAAAGCTTCTATTCTCTTCTTGTCCAAACTATTTATCGTCTTTGTTTCACTTTCATACTTGGCTACACTCCATACAAATACTTTCAGAAACGACTTCCTGACACTTAAATCTATACTCGATGTTAACAAATGTCTCTTCTTCAGAAACGCTTTCCTTGCCATTGCCAGGCTACATGTTACATCCTCTGCACTTCGACTATCATCAGTTATTTTGCTCCCCAAATAGCAAAACTCCTTTACTACTTTAAGTGTCTCATTTCCTAATCTAAATCCCTCAGCATCACCCGAGTTAACTCGACTGCATTCCATTACCCTCGTTTTGCTTTTGTTTATGTTCATCTTATATCCTCCTTTCAAGACACTGTTCAGTCCGTTTAACTGCTATTCCAAGTGCTTTGCTGTCTCTGACAGAATTACAATCTCACCGGCGAACCTTCAAGTTTTTATTTCTTCTCCGTGGATTTTAATACCTACTCCGATTTTTTCATTTGTTTCCTTTACTGCTTGCTCAGTATACAGATTGAATAACATCGGGGATAGGCTACAACCCTGTCTCACTCCCTTCCCAACCACTGCTTCTCTTTCATGTGCTTCCAATATTACGCGGCAGAAAACAGGATTCCCTTTATTTACACACTCTTACACTTATAGTCTCCAGGCATAGAGCCATGTATTTGCACTCATAGCGCAAGGTGTAGTGATCATACTAATGAAACTGCGTTTCGATTTTATATTGTGTATATTATAACATCAAAGTTGTTAGTGCTTGTTACTATTATACACTGGTGTCCAGAACTTAAGGACGGTACTAACGTTCGTCTGATGTGTCGCTGTGAAGTGACAGAGCTCGATGAAACCTGCACATTACGTAGAATGGACTGCTACAGAAGAGTGCAGATGGTAATACTAGCAAACACCCATGACATGAACAGAAATGAGACTGTTATTCGAAGACAATCATTACACTGAAGCCACTGTGACGTCTGATGGTCCTCTCAACGTTCTTAATATTGCGTGTGATCACCACAGACAGCAGGGCATGGTCGGCAATGTGCTCCAATGCTGGCCATAATGTGGTGAAGAGTTCTTGTGGTAGAGCATTCCACGTCTCCACCAGCACGACTGACAATTGTTCAACTGTTGCCAGTGCGTACATGCTGTAGTACGTCTACCCAACGCATCCCACGCATGCTCATTGGGATTTAAGCTGTGTGAATGGGCAGACCAGTCTATTCGATTAATATCTTCCACCTGCTATGTTTGAGGCGGCCACACATTTTCATCCATGAAAAGGAAGTACTGGCTGAATGTGCCCCTGAAAAGATTCATCAGCGAAAGGAGTACAGTGTCATAGTGACATAGAAGTGGTCAGTGTACCATGTTCAAATATTTTCAGGTCAGTACACCCATGTAACTTCGTGCCACCCCACAGCATAACATCTGGACTAAAAAACGATCATATTCGACAATGTGTCTGGGTGGGTTACATGTTCCCAGCTGGGCAAAGAGACCCTTACCAAGCAGTCGCCGAGCAACTATGGACCGTCATATTATGTGTCTTGTTGACCTGTTACACTTGGTTGCAATTACATCAGCTGTTTGAGGGCGTCCCTTCTCGCCTCTTGCACAATGTATCTGTAATTGACCGTGGTGGATCACCTCCTCTTCTTCGTGCAGCAATGCCTGTGGTTCAGAAGGCTCCCCATGCACATGAAACAGTGCTGTGAAGAACGCTGAAATCCTCGGCTACACTCATCACACTCCATCCTTCTTCCGTTTTCCCGATGATTCTTCCCTGCGTGAATTCACCCAAACGTCGTCTGCAGGAAAGTCGTCTAAACGTTGTCTGCAGGCCATGTTGTAATGAAAAACATCACCGCAGTGTCCGTAACTGATCCCTGATTCACACAAGCTGTCTTTTTCCGTGTACTCAACTGTCTAGTGTTGTGTGGTCAGCCCCATTTGGAGCTACAAACACGTTGATCTCACGCCATGTGGCGCACAACGTTCTGTGCACGACTGAGAGACCCTTGGCCACGTTCTCCCACAATTTCATTCATTTTCTCCAAGTAGTTATTATGTTGTGTTCCTTTATCTAACTTGTCCTTAAGTTTTGTAGAGCAGTGTAGTCCTCAAATTAACTGCATAAACTATGTTCTTAAATTCTGAATAAATGCTTTTCAAATACAACATTTCTCGGAAAGCAGTTTCTCGAGTTTTACTCTAAAGCAATATACGAAATACAGAGGTAAACAGTTACTACTATTATTATCGCTATATTAAAATATTTTGTATGTTTTATTGTTATTACTAATATATCCATCTGTGGGACATTAAAATTGTGTCTTACCCCAAGTAATATTTGCAGGGAGTGGGGGTGCATGGGGGAGGCGGTAATTGGGGGAGACAGTAACAAATTGTGGTCGTTCCCCCGGAACCGAACCCTGGATCTGCACCTGAGTGTAGTAAATAACAAAGTGTTCGTACTAATTATGATAACATGTATGGTTCCAGGAAATGGTGGAGAAGACTTATGAGAAGATGCTAAAAATGTCTCTGAGGGAGTTGATCGATCTGATAAAGAAGCACTTCAGGAGCCTGCGTCGGTCCGGCCAGATGTCGCGGACTGCGTACGTACCTGATTCAGCCGAGATGCACAGCCTCGGTATCGCCACTGACCGCTGATCTGGAGGGTTCACTCCAGGACCGACGAAGCATCGCCGTCCGTAGCATCACCGTCTACAATGTTTACTAAGATTGACTTTGGAGACAATGCCAGCTCTCTGAGAATAATCATATCTATCATCTGGACAACTGAAGGCGTTATGAGTCCTTAGTAACAACAGCTACCATTATATTGTCTACCAAAAGCTATTTTGAATACATCACCAAGTACGTATTTGAGATACTACTCCCTCCGTTGGCACCGCTGCAACCGTCATCGCCACCAGACACCGGTTTGGAAGTACTGTAGGCGCGGAACGATGTTTGAGTAGTGCTTCAATATCGTACGTCACAGTTAAACTACAATCACAGTCTCAGATAGTCTCGTATTTCTACTGATGATCGTACACTTCTGTGGTTCTTTCCTTACAGAATTATTACTTTAATCATTGCACAGCCTTACTCCAGATAATTTAACAGGGCTCTACCGTCTGTATGTCGAATAACGAATGGGCGGAATACACTGAATAGAACAATGTAACCCTTTCCGCAATAGTGATTACATCGAATGCAAATTAAAATATCTGGGAGCAAATTAATAAAATAAAATGGTCAGAGTTTACGCTCGTGTTTGAATTTCAGAATCACCCTCGAGGAGCTGTTACCTTGTCCAAACTGAAAAACGCAAATTAGCTCTTGAAAATTGTCTATTATGAGCTTATTTGCCAACTAAACGAAGAGAATGACAGTTCTATGGAGGCGCAATAAGCCAGTAATATCTACTTCTATGAAACACGGTTTAAGAAACAGAAGATACGTGTGTGTGTGTGTGTGTGTGTGTGTGTGTGTGTGTGTGTGTGTGTGTGTGTGTATGTATGTGTGTGCGTATCGTAGTCGTGACCACAGCCGGTAAAGCAACATCCATAAAAAACGGGAACCTGTTCTCAGGTACTGGTGCAGCATAACTTGTTGCACAGAATTTTTAAGGCCTCTAGTTTTTAAATTCTGAGTACATATAAGAACGACTATAAAATCTACTCTGACCAAATTACCCACTTATAAACTGAGAATACTGAATCGTGACAGTTTTAACACTATCTGGATTTACTTTAAGAACAACATGGCACAGGAATCACTTACTTGCACAACGTTTAACCAATGAGCGTAAATGAAAATTCAGATACACCTTGCTGACATAGTTTCCTATCAGTGAATACATACCTTGACTTGTGAAATGTATAGGTAGATTATATAATGATAAAACAGGTATTTCGAAAGCGGATTTTACAGTACAGAATATTTCTACAGGAAGACGTTGACTCTGGCCATAATTTATTGGTTATGAGTTGTGGATTAAAACGGTACAAGTTACAAAAAGGTACAAAATTAAGGAAATGAGACCTGGAGAGATTAAAAGAATCCGAGGTTGTTGAGAGTTTCAAAGGGAGTGTAAGGCAACGATTAAATGAAACCGCGGAACGGAATACCACAGAAGACGAATGGGTAGCTTCGTGTGATAAAAAAAGTGAAGACAGCACAGGACCAATAAGTAAAAAACAAAAATCCCAGTAGATATCCTACAAAAACTCAGGAGATATTGAACTGAACCGAAGAAATGAGGAAATATGAAACTGCAGTGGATGAGGGAGGCTTTTTTTTGCATGGGGTGGGAGAGGGAGGTATTCAGTATTTGATTGGTTCGAAACGCTCCACCACGCGCCATCTCTTCATCAAATAATACCACTTGCACTCTACGTCCTCAATTGTTTATTGGATATGTTCCGGTCTCTGTCTTCCCCTAGAGATTTGCTCACTACAACTCCCTGTAGTATCATGGAAGATATTTCCTGATGTCCTAACGTTTGTCCGTTTGTCCGTTTTCCTTGTCATTATTTGTCATACGTACCATTCTGCGTTGACTCTTAGGAGAATCCCCTCATTACTTACCTTATCAGTCCACCCAATTTTCAACATTCTTCCGTCGCACAACATTTCAATGACTTAGATTCTCTTCTTTTCCGATGTCCCCACAGTCCCAAATTTTCCACCATACAATGTTGTGCTTCAAACGTACATTCTCAAAAATTTTTTCCTCAGATTGAAGATGATGTTTGATGGCAGCAGACATCTCTTGGCAATGAATACACACCTAGCATGCTCTAATCTGCTTTTTACGTTTTCCTACTTTCAACCCTCTTGTACTATTATGTTTCGAATTCGCAGAATTATTTAATGTCGTTTACTTCGTGGTCCCCAGGTTTTATGTTACGGTTACCAGTAACCTCATTTCTGCTACTCCTTATTACTACAGTCTTTCAAAAAATGGTTCAAATGGCTCTGAGCACTATGGGACTTAACATCTGAGGTCATCAGTCCCCTAGAACTTAGAACTACTTAAACCTAACTAACCTAAGGACATCACACGCATCCATGCCCGAGGCAGGATTCGAACCTGCGAGCGTAGGCCGTAGGGGTCTAGAACCGCTCGGCCCCACCGGCCGGCTATAGTCTTTCTTCGCTTTACTCTCAATCCATATTCTTTACTCGTTACACTGTTCGTTTCACTCAACACGTCCAGTAAGTCTTCTTTTCTTTCACTGAGAATGTCGTTTCATCTCCAATTTTAATCCCAGTCTTGAACCTTTCTTTGATTTCTGTCATTGTTTCTTCGAAGTATGGATTTTTGAGGCGAAAGGCTACATCTCTGTCATACACCGTTCTTTATCCGAACTCTTCGTTATTGATCTTCCATTCTAACTACGAACACCTTGCACGATTTTGCAATGTCAAACGTTTTCTCCAGGTCTAGAGAATCTATGAACGTGACTTGATTTTTCTTAAGTGTTGCTTTCATTATCAGTCGCAACGTAAGAACTGCCTCTCTGCAGCTCTTAAATATCCCAAAGGCAAACTGATAGACATCTAACAGATCCTTAATTATTTTCTTCATTCTTGTGTACCGTACTCTTTGTTAACTTGGACGCAAGAGCCGTTAAACTGACTGTGCGATTGCTCACATAGTTACTAGCCCTTGCTATCTTCAGGATTGTGTGGGCGACATATTGCTGAAATTCTGATAGAATGTCTACGGTCATAGCTTCTATACACCAATTTGAAAATGTCAGGTATGCCGTCGGAATATTATCAATTCCTTCTCCTTTATATGATGGCAAGTCTTCCGACGTTATATTAAACTTTGACTGTAACACTTTATTCCCTATATCATCCTTATCGACCCCAGTTCTTTCAGAATCGCGGCATCAGACAAGTCGTCCCCTAGTAGTGGCGCTCAGTGTGCTCCTTCCATCTGTCGACTGTCTCTTTCGCGTTTAACAGAAGAATACACACTGCACTCTTAATTTTCCCAACCGTACCTCTACTTTCATCAAAAGAGATTTTGACCTTTCTATTCACTGAATCAGTCTTCCCGACGACCAATTCTTTTCCAATTTCTTCGCATTTTTAGGTGTGAGTGCCACCAAAATACCAGTTTAATAACCCATGGTTGGCAGATACTGACATGAATTCTTACAGACGAATGGAAAAGCCGATTACGGGACTGTTCAGTTTAGATTTTGAAGAAATGTAGCGTAACAACACTGAGCCTACGTCTTGTCTTAGAAGATAGGTTGAAAGAAAGACAGTTTATACCGACTGCGGATTCAGAGTAAGGTTTTGCAATGTTGAAGGAATATGCTCTTTCAAATTCTGAGAGTAGAAGAGACTAAATACAGTGACCGAAGGTATCTAGAAGTTACCAGGCTCCATTTATAAGAACAGAAGGACGGAAAAGGAAGCAGTAGTTTGGGAAGCGACTGAGAGACGAACTTAGTCTATCCTCGATTTTATTTAGTCTGTACCAGGAAAGGAAACCAGGAGAAATTTTGAAAGGGAATTAAATTTAGAGAGAAGAAATAAAAAAATTGAAATTTGTCGACGACATTGTAATTCCGTCAAAGATCACATGGGACTCGGAGGAGCAGTGAAACGAAATCGACGGATGCTTGAAAAGAGGTCGTAAGATAAACACCGAGAAAAGTGAAGCGAGGATAATGAAATGTATGCTGTTGCTGTTTGGGTAGGAAAATAACTGGTGGTGACCGAAGTAGAAAGAACATAAAATGAAGGCCGGCAATAGCAAATAATGCATGTCTGAAAAACTGAAATTTGCTAACATCAGTTAGTTTACGTCTCTTCTCAAAGTATTTTTCTGGAGTAGAGCGCCGAACGGAAGTGAAAATTGGACAATAAGGAATTCAGACAAGAAGAGAATACAAGCTTTTGGTATGTGGTGCAACAGAAGAAAGTTGAAGATTAGATGAATAGATCGTATAGCTAATGAGGAGGTACTCAATAGAACTGGGGAAAAGATAAGTTTCAGGCACAACTTGACTGATAGAAGCGAGCGGCTCGTGGAACACATTCTGAGGCACCAAGGAAAACCTTCAATTTGGTAATGAAAGTAAGTGTGTAGGGCTAAAATTGCAGAGGAAGACCAAGGCTGAATATATAAAGCAGGTTCAAGTGGGTGAAGTTTCCAGTAGCTAAGCAGAGATAACCTGCACAGGGTGGACTGACGTGAAGAGAAAATCAAAAGAGTCCTCGGACTGAAGACTACAACAATAATCACAACAACAACAACAACAACAACAAAGGAAAAGCATGAATATCTGTAAACGACAACATTGTCGTACATATAATGGCATCACCGGTGTTTCACGTATTTCGAGCACACATAGTACAATTTTGCATCGTTAGAGTGCCGTATATCAACAATGATGTTACAATTCCTTGTGCACTAAAAGAGATAATGAAGACTATTAATAAATTTCTATAGACCTTTTCTAGCTGACTGTCTACAGCTGTTAGATAACCAGAAATAAAGGTATTTTTGCCATCAGCTGTAGAACTATATGTTTATTCTCTACCTGTTTGGATTATTACAATCATCATCACAGGAGAAAAACCGTTTTTCTCCGTTGAAGTTGATGATAATAATCTAAACTGATAGCATATAAACAAACAGTTGTCCAGATAATGGCAGAAATATGATTTTCTCAAAAAAAATCCTAGTTGATAAGGTTAAAGGGACATTTCCAGGGATCACTAAAATGTTTCCCGTGTTAAGCGATACTCCTCGATAACTACTCAGCATTAGCAAAAGTACCATCCGTGCAGAAGAGGACTGGTGACCAAAGATCCTACAGAGAAGAACACCTTTCACCACAGCTATATGACAAACAATCCGTTGAAGGTACAGGAGCGCCTCTTTTGAAATTATTTTCAGGAAAACAGGGAGCTCCTTGGACTTTTAGAGACACGGGGGAAGACATGTCGGTGCCATAATTGTATCAGCGTATAATGTAGACCATTCATTGAATATGTGTGTTACTGGCTTTATACAGGGTGGTCCCCTGATCGTGACTGGGACAAATATCTCACGAAATAAGCGTGAAACGAAAAAACTACAAAGAGCGAAACTTGTCTAGCTTGAAGGAGAAAACAGATGGCGCTATGGTTGGCCCGCTAGATGGCGCTGCTGTAAGTCAAAGGGATATAAACTGCGTTTTTTTAAAATAGGAACCCCCATTTTTATTACTTACTCGTGTAGTACGCAAAGAAATATGAATGTTTTAGTTGGACCATTTTTTCGCTTTGTGATAGATGGCGCTGTAATAGTCACAAACACATGGCTCACCATTTTAGACGAACAGCTGGTAACAGGTAGGTTTTTTAAATTAAAATACAGAACGTAGGTACGTTTGAAAATTTTATTTCGGTTGTTCAATGTGATACATGTACCTTTGCGAACTTATCATTTCTGAGAACGCATGCTGTTACAGCGTGATTACCTGTAAATACCACATTAATGCAATAAATGCTCAAAATGATGTCCGTCAACCTCAATGCATTTGGCAATACGTGTAACGACATCCCTCTCAAGAGCGAGTAGTTCGCCTTCCGTAATGCTCGCACATGCATTGAGAATGCGCTGGCGCATGTTGTCAGGCTTTGTCGGTGAATCACGATAGTAAATATCCTTCAACTTTCCCCACAGAAAGAAATCCGGGGACGTCAGATCAGGTGAACGTGCGGGCCATGGTATGGTGCTTCGACGTCCAATCCACTTGTCATGAAATATGCTATTCAATAACACTTCAACCGCACGCGAGCTATGTGCCGGACATCCATCATGTTGGAAGTATATCGCCATTCTATCATGCAGTGAAATTTCATGTAGTAACATCGGTAGAACATTACGTAGGAAATCAGCATACACTGCCCATTTAGATTGCCATCGATAAAATGGGGGCCAACTATCCTTCCTCCCATAATGCCGCACCATACATTAACCCGCCAAGGTCGCTTATGTTCCACTTATCGCAGCCATCGTGGATTTTCCGTTGCCCAATAGTGCATATTATGCCGGTTTACGTTACCGCTGTTGATGAATAACGCTTCGTCGCTAAATAGAACGCGTGAAATAAATCTGTCATCGGCCCGTAATTTCTCTTGCGCCCAGTGGCAGAACTGTACACGACGTTTAGAGTTTCTCGCCGATGCATAGAAATATGGTACGGGTGCAATAGATGTTGATGTAGCATTCTTAACACCGACATTTTTGAGATTCCCGATTCTCGCGCAATTTGTCTGCTGCTGATGTGCGGATTAGCCACGACAGCATCTTAAACACCAACTTGGGCATCATCCTTTGTTGCAGGTCGTGGTTGACGTTTCACGTGTGACTGAACACTTCCTGTTTCCTTAAATAACGTAACTACCCGGCGAACGGTCCGGACACTTGGATGATGTCGTCCAGGACACAGAGCGACATACATAGCACACGCCCGTTGGGCATTTTGATCACAATAGCCATACACCAACACGAAATCGACCTTTTCCGCAATTGGTAAACGTTCCATTTTGACATGGGTAATGTATCATGAAACAAATACCGTCCGCACTGGCAGAATGTTACGTGATACCATGTACTTATACGTTTGTGACTATTACGGTGCCATCTATCACAAAGCGAAAAAAGTGGTCCAACTAAAACTTTCATATTTCTTTACGTACTACACGAATATGTAATAAAAATGGGGGTTCCTATTTAAAAAAACGCAGTTGATATCCGTTTGACCTATGGCAGCTCCATCTAGCGGGCCAACCATAGCGCTATCTGGTTGCCCCCTTCAAGCTAGACGAGTTTCGTTCTTTGTAGTTTTTTCGTTTCATGCTTATTTCGTGCGATATTTGGCCCGGTCACTATCAATGGACCACCCTGTATAGTTGGAGCAGTAACATTGAACAATCGCAGTACTACGATTTTACAGTCGCTTAGCTTCTAGTTTCATTTTCCCTGCACCAAGTTTCTGTTGGTAGCTGTAGGTGTCGAACGTCGAATGACAGACTCAGTCCGACAAAGTATCCTGTTTCTGAGACGCAATCGCAAAATCTGTTCTAGAGTTGGAAACAACGGCAGGTGAGGTTGATGAATTATAGTTTACGTCCATAATGTGCTGCAGACTCAGAGTAAAGCTGTAGTGAGGGCTTTGTAACTGCCCGAGCGTAAGTAGAGAAGCTCCACGGACGATGTACAAATCATGGCAGTACGATAACATAAATAATTCTGAAAAGGAATGTGGTTCTCATGGTTCTCAGCAGAAACCCTTTACTTAAATTAAACTCGAATACTACAACACCTCATGTTTGTAGGAGATAGCTGAGAACTACAAATTTGTGAGTCGAAGCTAAGTGATCGAAGTTAAGTGACGACCTCATCAGTTTAGCCACTTATATTTATATAGTTCCCCTAGTGTTTACTGCATACGCGTATCACAGCGACATTTTCGCTACAAGAGTGGGATTTGTAGCCAGTGTGTGGAAGCTAACTCTGTCGCAAATGTTATAGAAATATACTGAGGCGTGTGCTACGCGTCTAATTGCGACTAGCGTACAAAAACAGTAGAGAAGCTTCTGACCATGTTGGTACTGTATCTAATGGCGTGTAGTTGATTATCTGGCGACGCCCCCCTAACTTCTGGAAGGTGTAACTAAAGGTATTACTGTATGCCATATCTCAATTAAGACCGAACTAAACCAGTGCAGCCGGCCGGAGTGGCCGTGTGGTTTTAGGCGCTACAGTCTGGAGCGGAGCGACCGCTCCGGTCGCAGGTTCGAATCCTGCCTAGGGCATGGATGTATGGGATGTCCTTAGGTTAGTTAGGTTTAATTAGTTCTAAGTTCTAGGTGACTGATGACCTCAGAAGTTAAGTCGCATAATGCTCAAAGCCATTTGAACCATTTTTGAAACCAGTGCACACAAGATGACAGAGAGGCCTGGTTTCCAGGGTGACTGGTCAAAGGCTTTAAGCACGTCAACGTATTCATCGTCTGAGTAGTCCGATACCCTTTAAAGAACTAGCACAACCCAACGCTTTCTGTTAAATTGTGAACGGGATAACCATCGTGTTGGGTTTCGGTCGTGTTGTGCGTACACCTCGATGTTAAACTGCGATTTCTGCCGACTTACATTGAAGGGAAGAGCCCCATATGATCATGTAAATTAAGTAAAGGAAATAATAATGTCGTGAAGTGGAAACATCTTACTGAATGATAAGTAACTGGAGTTCAAAAATGGTTCAAATGGCTCTGAGCACTATGGGACTTAACATCTGAGGTCATCAGTCCCCTAGAACTTAGAACTACTTAAACCTAACTAACCTAAGGACATCACACACACCATGCCCGAGGCAGGATTCGAACCTGCGACCGTTGCGGTCAGGCGGTTCCAGACTAAAGCGCCTAGAACCGCTCGGCCACATCGACCGGCGTATAAGTAACAGGAGTGGTCCAATCAAACATAATAGTACGGGTACCATTTCATGCCCGTAGACATATTAATAGAGGAGGAATTATCTAATTTGTAACAAAATTTAGTGGTCACTATAAGAATCAGATTTACTATCGCAAAGTAAAATACTTGAGTTACTCACTGAGATAAATATGGATAAAATAATTCTAATGATGCACTCTAACCATGGCACAGGTGGGAGGGCACGATTAAAATGCAAAGTTATGCGAATAATACACGAATATGACTACCGGCTATAATCGTTGCTGTAAATTTCAGAAGAACTCTAAGAAATATGATCGAATACCAGTGAGATCGCCAGAGCGTACTTTGAAACCAAACTAGCTGGCGAAGAAAAAATTAAAATGGAAGAATTGGTTCCTGAAAGGTATGACTGATATCGCTTTATGAGTGAACCGCAATGATGGAGCATCTTACCATAGTCTTAGAGAGGCAGTGGCAGCAACAGATGGATACTCAGAGTCCAACTCTCTTTCTGTCCTCAGAATTCGAGAGGAAGTTCCCTTCTCTGCGACCACAAAGCTCACCTAACAACAAGCCCTTACTCCCTGATTTCCCAGCGGTAAGTCATTAATCCGCAAAAGCCTAACGAGAAGAGTTCACTCCTGCGTCTCCTAATATGTAGTGCACTCTGCACTCTCCTAACGTGAAATGTTCTCTTTCTGAACGCTCTACAGCTCTGTTAGTTTTCACCAGAGCTGGAACTCCAGCCAGTCGTGGCAGACACTGCGAATTCATTCCAGTAAATGTTTTACACAGTCTCTTACTGTCGTGGATTTCTAAACAAAAGTACTCTGAGGCGGGAAGGAAGGCAGAAAATCTCTCCCACCACATGGTACAGTTTCTAAACAGATCTATGAGATAGCTAACACGAAGGCATGACATGAAACTGGGTGCTCTGCGGAAAATAACAGTAAGAACCAACCAGAATGCTGGATTCCGGGATTTAAACCGAACTTTATTTTGTGGCGTCGCAGCTCAGGCAACGAAGATTCACACGCAAACTTCTGGGAAGTGACACTCGGCTATAGATCTCCGACGTTGCTAAAAGGTTTCCATGAAGAGTACTGTGCTTTTTCTGAGAGATATTGACCATCGCATGTCCCGCCTGGAGGGCGTGAGACGAGGGAGCTGAAAGCCTGTCTGTCTACCTGAGGCTGCGACTTCGCCTCAGATTCTGAACGTTTTTGTGGTAGCCAACTCCTCGTAAAAAGATCCTTACTTTTTGCTAGCCACCTCGTAGGTTCCCCGCTGTGCAGCCCCATCACTGTGCTAAAAAGAAAAGTGAACAGAAAGCAGTAAAAGGAACAGTCACTGGAGGTACTGAATCTCGATTGTAGCTGTTACGCAGCGTCAGTGATCGACTACTTCAGCAAGGGAAATGAGCATAAAAATATTCTGAAGTATGTAGGCTGACAGTTTCAGAGAAAAGTGGCAACGTGACAATAGTATATTCTAACATGTGGCACTTACAGATGTGACAGGGAATACTGTAGTAACGGACATCAGCTGTGAATATAGAATAACAGGGATGGCAACATCAGTGTCGTCTTTCAGCAGGAAGACGAGGGTAGCAGCACTAGGTGAGCAACACATACCGCCACAGTGGCCTTTAGTACTACGAATGAAGAGTATTTCAGACACAGGCCTAGGATTGCCGCAATAAAACCTTCGATTCCCTGTAGTCGGCGGACTGAGAGTCATGGACATGGTCCATTCTGAAGAAAACTATTCAGTGAACGTAGACCGGGAATTTCGAAGATGTGTCATTACGCACGATACCTTCGCGCCCTGTACATCCTCAGATCACCTACAAATTTAATCCTGTATTTTTCCTATGAATTTGTATAGAATATTCGATCAGGCGAAGGTCTGCAACTGAGGCAGATATGATACAGTCAGATTAAAAGTACTTGATAGTTGACATGCTGTAGCTGGTTTCCTCTAATCAGAGCGGTCAACGTTATGTCCGGACCGTTCGCCGTTGCCAAATTGCCCCAACAATTAATTCACTTCCATATCCTTGTCCGGCTTTCTAACTCGATGTATTTGGATCCCGAATGTTGTGACTGGCTCTTTTATTTCATATTTCATCACACATGCTAACCACACCAAAAGCAAAATACACACACACAGATGTTAACGAAATACACACGTTTCATGTACAGCACTAACCAAACACTACTGGATCCTTTCGCACAAGATTCAGCGTCATTTGTAGAGTTATTGTAATCACAGGACCGGCTTACTTCAAATAAGCTTCCCACGACATTTCATGAAGCCAAATTTCGAAAGCTGTTAATGGCTGCTACAGGGGCTCCAGAGTCATAAATACAACAGCTATTTCTAATGTAATGACGTAGCGTAGTGGTATCGCATCAGGTTGACGTGTATAAGGTCGAAGGTTCGAATCTCATGAGACAGAACGACGTTTTCTATTTTTGTAAATCTAACAACAGCTTTTATTTTTGTAAATCTAATGAAACGACTTGGATTAGAATCTGCTTGTGTCGCCTGTAATATTCAAGCAAGTGCCAACCAGGACTGCTCGTTGCTTGGTAACGCTGCACCCTCTGTAGCAAGTGTGAGGATAGTTTCGGGTAACCAGTGGCAGTGAGAAATTGCAGTTTGCGTTTATCGCTAAAACTGAAATTTTGCTGCGGAAGATGGCTATTAAAAAACATATTATGAATTTTTTCTGTCTTCAGTTTGCTCGTACAAGCTAGCCTTAAACACCATATACAAAGCGATGGTGATCTTAGTTCCTCCGTTAATTACCGGCCGCTGGGATACAATGCTCGTCACGAGGTTGTGGTTAGCTTAGGGCATGAGTTTAAATTCAGGCCTACAAAACGCGTCTGCCGCAGTTCAGTCGTTGGTCACTGAAAAATAGACGTCGACAAAGCATATACCACCTCCATCAACCCTCGAGGCGGCCGCTTCCGAGATTGCACTGCGTTTCCCTTTAACGGCATTTGCAAAGTGACTTACCGGGTTTGTGTAGCCAGCAGTGGAAGTGGCAACAATGCAGTGGCAAGTGACAAGACATCACCTATCAAGTAATTTTAATCGGACTGTAGAATAAAAAATCCCGTTCAGCTGCTATTGTTACTTATTGCACGACCGGTATCGAAGCCTAAAGCATCATCTTCAGGTTGCTACGAAGCAGTTATGGAGACATAGATGTGTAGCGGTCGGGCCAGTCAGTCACGGGCGTCACACCCATGTCAAACAAACGCAGGGGGTCGTAGGACTAGCAACCCCTTCGGCCGATTTGACAGTGCGACATGCTCTCGTGTGTTTGTTTGACGTATGTGATCGTAGCACCCCGAAGATGATGCTTTGGGCTTCGATACCGTTGGTGCAATAAGTAACAAATTAATAGCAACTGAACAGGATTTTTTTCTATCAATATATTGTATAGCATAATAAGACAAATTTCGTTATTTACTATCGTAGCTGCTTCTACAGAGCCGATGGTGTACTGTACGAGGTGCATTCAAGTTCTAAGGCCTCCGATTTTTTTTCTAATTAACTACTCACCCAAAATCGATGAAACTGGCGTTACTTCTCGACGTAATCGCCCTGCGGACGCACACATTTTTCACAACGCTGACGCCATGATTCCATGGCAGCGGCGAAGGCTTCTTTAGGAGTCTGTTTTGACCACTGGAAAATCGCTGAGGCAATAGCAGCACGGCTGGTGAATGTGCGGCCACGGAGAGTGTCTTTCATTGTTGGAAAAAGCCAAAAGTCACTAGGAGACAGGTCAGGTGAGTAGGGAGCATGAGGAATCACTACAAAGTTGTTATCAGGAAGAAACTGTTGCGTAACGTTAGCTCGATGTGCGGGTGCGTTGTCTTGGTGAAACAGCACACGTGCAGCCCTTCCCGGACGTTTTCGTTGCAGTGCAGGAACGAATTTGTTCTTCAAAACATTTTCGTAGGATGCACCTGTTACCGTAGTGCCCTTTGGAACGCAATGAGTTGGGATTACGCCCTCGCTGTCCAAGAACATGGACACCATCATTTTTTCAGGACTGGCGGTTACCCCAAATTTTTTTTTGTGGCGGTGAATCTGTGTGCTTCCATTGAACTGACTGGCGCTTTGTTTCTAGATTGAAAAATGGCATCCACGTCTCATCCATTGTCACAACCGACGAAAAGAAAGTCCCATTCATGCTGTCGTTGCGCGTCAACATTGCTTGACAACATGCCACACGGGCAGCCATGTGGTCGTCTGTCAGCATTCGTGGCACCCACCTGGATGACACTTTTCGCATTTTCAGGTCGTCATGCAGGATTGTGTGCACAGAACCCACAGAAATGCCAACTCTGGAGGCGATCTGTTCAACAGTCATTCGGCGATCCCCCAAAACAATTCTCTCCACTTTCTCGATCATGTCGTCAGACCAGCTTGTGCGAGCCCGAGGTTGTTAGGTTTGTTGTCACACGATGTTCTGCCTTCATTAAACTGTCGCACCCCATCACCACATGTCTCCTTCAACTGTCGATGAATTTCAGTTGGTTTCACACCACGCAAATTCAGAAAACGAATGATTGCACGCTGTTGAAGTAAGGAAAAGTCGCCATTTTAAGTATTTAAAACAGTTCTCATTCTCGCCGTTGGTGGTAAAATTCTATCTGCCGTACAGTGCTGCCATCTCTGGGACGTATTTACAATTAACGCGGCCTCATTTTAAAACAATGCGTATGTTTCTATCTCTTTCCAGTCCGGAGAAAAAAAATCGGAGGCCTTAGAACTTGAATGCACCTCGTATATGTAGTACCCTTCAGGGACACAGTGCATTTTCCAAGACCACATCATCAAGATTTTCGAAATCTGCATAGTGATGACTTAGTAGATTGGCCTAATTTTCTCCTGTATTTTTCATACTGACTTCTGTATGTCTCCTTTTGGTACAGTTTATCGACTGCGTTGTAGTTTAAAACAAAAATAGGTCGCAATTATTCCACAATATGTCTAACAAATATTTACAGCTTACTGTACTTGTTCACAGTGCAGGCAAATTTTTACTAGATAAGAAAAAGAGGAAGGATCCAAGTAAAAGTGTCCACACCTATGGGCAAAGGGGGCCCGCACCTCTCCCCCATCCCCTCCCGCGTAGTATCAGGGAAAGGAAATGATATATTGTATTCAGGTATTTTTTCTTTCAAGAAAACATTTTAAAAGTTAGTATTTTAATATGGCCAGATCTGAAAATTTTTTGTGGCTACACCATTTATCCTTCAAAACATAAAAAGTACACCACACCCCCAGATTAGCCCCTTCCCCCCCCCCCCCCCCCCGGGCCACTTCCTACAAACTATAGTTTAAATTACATTTATTATTACTGTTAAACACTGCATTCAGTCGGGAGAATCAATCGTGTGGACAATTTGTTTCTTTTAAGAAAGATTGCGAATTCCAGATGTGTACGAAGCCTTTTTGGACGATTTAACACAGACTCAGTGATTGCAGGCTCTCTTCGACACAGCTGAAACTTCCCCACTAATTACAGGGCCAACGTGACCATCAAATAATTCAGAAAAAACTCATTCGTTCATTCACTCCAGAACAAAAAGTCACAAACCTTATTTATGAAGGAAATTGTGTATTAAATCCATCTCCATTACATGTCCAGATCTCCGGTGATTCCACGTCTTAATTATTTTCCGTTTACAGTCTCTTTCTCTTCAAACAAACCGCTAGCGGCACAAATGTTAATTGGCTCGCTTTTGCGAGAAGAAAAGCAGAATATGTATCTCTCAGAAACACGTCAGTCCCTCAACAGATACTCCAGAAGCTGCCCTCGTTACCACTCTAACAACCGCGGAGAATGCATATATGCATCTCTGTTATTTCAAAAAATAAACGCACTAGAAAATACTTTGGCGTCGTCGAGCTGTCGCCGCATATACTACGAGAAAATCAGATCAGATAACTTTTCCAAAGTGAATAAATGTGGATGATTTGATTGAAAATGATTAATTGGTGCGTGGTAGAGGGTATTTTCTGTGGGGACGTTACAATAGAATGGGCGCCATTCGTAGCAAGTCTCTCCCCAGTGCAGAAGGTGCCACACTACATCCGCTGCGCTATTTGATCTCGGGTCTTTGATTTTTCTGTCAATCTCGATTCCTTTCCAGCGACAGCTGTGATACCTTCGTCGTTCATCGAAGCCAACATCATGGTGTCTTCAAGTGAACGCTGCCAGTAACATCAACTAATTACTTTAACAGACATGATACGTGAGAACTTTGTTTCAGTTATAAGACCGAGTAATCATATCTGAAAAAGAACAGCTTAAACTATACCTTTGGAGACTGCAGTCCTACGAATGATTATAAAGAGTGTCCATGTGATGTGCTGTAGTAGAACTTAAAACGGACGAAGTGAAAATACACGATGGACTGAAAATGGAGTTTTAAATATACCAAACCTGTACTAAGTCCATGCTGTCGATTTTCCATTTCCCCGCGCCCGCTCCTCCCTTTGCTTATAGCCGTTCTTACTTTTTCTGATGTAAAGAGGATACAAGCACTGCATCGTTAATCATGATGTCACGTGCGATTGCTAAACTTGTCTAAGAATCTTAAAACTGGATCATCAGTATCGAGAACGGTCTGACAATAGCAGCGGAACTCTGTAGCTCACATTAGGAATGGTGGCTATCTCTGAAACAACTGGTTTTCGGCTATGTATATATATTTTCTTCACACCAGTTTTATCTGAACGCTAAAACCACTCAGAATAAGCGGTTTATGAAATACCGGTAATTTTTCGGTTTTTTATTCCTGTTATTTCCTGTAAGAAACGTAGAAATCGAACAAAGATTGAAAAATTTTGGTAATCTTCGTTTGAAGAAACATCTGTCCTCCGATCGCTGCTATCCTCGAAAAGTGGAAAGTAGTTGATTACCAGAAAAAAATCAATATTCTCGTACTGACTCAAATTTTCTTAAAGTCTGCTCAAAAATCATGTTGTAAGCAGTGACAATATCAGTATTTGAGCATTACGAATGGTCGTGCTAAAGGGTGAAAACCGAAGTTGAAGATGTCTGTTTTTCATGATAAATTGCCATTTTGAAGGGTTACAAGCAGATAAAGGTATATTATGTAGACACCGGCAGCGGATCAAGTACTTTCTATTTTTATTGTGCATTATGAATGAATTTCGTTTTATTACTGTTACTATAATCTCCTTCTCTTTTATTATTTCGTAGTAATGGCAGACAAATCTTCAATCTGTTAAAGCAAATGAAGCACTGTACTTCATTGTTACGTAACTTTTTAAAAATATTTCCAGAGTAATGTTGGGACCATTCTGCAGCACAACAAACGTCCGGCGAAAACAGAGACAAACTATCGTATAGGCCGGGTGCAGGCAAGCCTTGCACACTTGCACGTACACACGTACCTTGAGCCACAACACATGCCAATGGAAACATTTTTGTCTCAGCAATAATGTGACAGTTCGTATGCCCTGTGTTTTTTGCTAGATCTTGTCAATATTGTTGTTAAAATAGCAGCGATCGATTTTCTCATTTACTGTGATAACGTTTCAAAATAACTGAAATTTTACATCTAAAAAATTACATATTTTTTTAGGAAAGGTTTATTTACACACGAAAAATTTTTGCACCGTTGCTATAGCTAATCCATATTTCGATTCTTTTACTCTTATTGGTAAAATATAAGAAATCCAGTTATAGCCGAGGCCACACAAATACCGAAAAATGGAACTAAAGTAACGTTATCTGTTTTAACAGATCGGTTTTCCGATCCTGCAGGTCACACGAGACATAGACAAGCAGCAGCCGGCAGCCAGAAAACTGGAGCTGCGCTGCTCTGTGGGCACCCTCTGCTAGCAGTTGCCGGAACCAGATCTCGCTGCCGCGGCGACAGATGGCGGGCTGGTCGGATGGCCACAAGGCGCCAGTACGGGACTAAGCGTATATCGTCTATACCTAAACCAGACTGAAAAATACGCCTATCATAGCATAGAAAATGGAGTATGTCCTCAGCAAAGTGATGTAGAACAAGGGAACTAGCTTTTTGACTTATGTAACAGCTTCAAAGACATTTAAATCAATACATATTGACATATTCGTGCTAAATTGTTTTTGCGTCCCCTCTGGACGGATACATAATTTTTTTCTTGGGGCAGGGAGAGGGAGAGCTAGAAGCCTGAACATGCCGTTATAGGCATTGTGAGTCTAATTTTAAAATAAATACAGACAGACAGACACACACACACACACACACACACACACACACACACACACACACACGTCATAAATTAATTTCATTACTGTCAGAATATAATTTTGTTACAGTCATAATTTTATGTCAGTCATTATTATGTGTGATGCGTTGAAAGTTTCCTCTTGCGATTCCTACAGAATAGATGCAACACTTTCTCATAGTTAATTGTTGATGCAATACCTTGGTGGATATGTATCAGTGCCAGTACATTTAAACAATCTTCTGTCATTCTGCTGAGAAGATATGTCTTCAGACGGCTTAAGGTTGAGAAAGATTTCTCCGCAGTGCTGGTCGTTACAGGAAATGAGCACAGTTGACGCAAGACAGTAATATTTGGCAGTGCCGCTGCTGTTTTGTAGGTTTCTACTGGAGATTTTGGCACATTCTCGTCCATTTGTTGCCAAATTTGTAGCTCCCCCTTCAAAGCTACGGAACAAGGGAGACTGTACATACTTTGTAAAACATGCTCTCTATCATTATCACTAAAGTTTTGCGACAGTAATTTTTGTATGTGTCTGATTCTTTGTAGCTAAGTTGTAAGGAGTCTTAATGAAATTTCATTTAACAAATGCTTGAGAAAAGATATGAACAATGGCAGACGGTAGTACTCTTCTACAGAATGTGTCTGAAAATGGCGTCTGTTGGTCTGTTCAAAACATAGCTCTACAGTGATACGCAAACTGAGTGCCACCTATAAGCATTTCTGAAAGTTCTCCATCGATTAGTAAGTCTGTTTATTTATATATTCAATTAACTTTTACCCACGGCTTCGGTCGCTTGTCAGTAGTATTGTTATGATGAGTAGATATCTGCGAAGTGCAGCTCGCGATGTGCGCCGTCCCCTCCACTGACACATCGCATGAATTTGTTCCGCCGTTTAAACGTAATCCACTACATAAAGTAAAGAGCTCTGGCTGCAGTAACACGCTGCATAACTGCTATTTGGTTCATAATTTTATTTCATACTACAATATAGAGCTCAAAAATCTGAACAAAAAATTCCGCGAAAACTTTTATAGTTCACCCACAATCACCATTTTTGTGATGTCTTTCGGACTCGTGGTGCCAGTTTCAATCGGGAGACAAAAATTGTTATGGGTAAACCGTAAAAGCTAAACATATACCCTCGTAGACTTCTGGGCAGATCTTTGGAGATCTATAGTTTCGTACTTTCCAATCTGATGTAGCTCTCATCGCCTCCGCAACGTATTGTAAAAGAGTGCATTGCCGACAAAGATTTTGCTGCCTTGATTCACTGTTGTCGACTATTATCACCTCTGCTTTCTGGGTTATTTTTTTTAAGTAACGTGTTTTTTTCCTAGAGTTCACGCTACCTCCATACCAAACTTCATCAATTTCGATTTAATGGTTCTGCCGTGAATATGTGACAGGCAGAGTTACTTTCACATTTGTATTATTGGTACCTTATGGATTACTTACTGTCCCCTTCAAAAACAATTGAAGTGCTATATCATGACTAAAATACGCTGGTTAGTCATAAAAACGCCAAACATGACACAACGTACTATTTGTCAACAATAGGAGTTTGGCGAAATGCCAAGACGCATAAAACACCGTACTATTTCTTACTAACGAGGAAGAGAGATAAAATATTTGCCGAAAAAATATGAATGTTTGAGCTTGAACGAAATCCTACAAATATGCAAATTTTTCACAAAGTAGAAGGTTTAACTTTACTTCCAAAGCGAGTAAAACCTAAACGATAGCTCATTTATCCTCTACGCAATGACGAAACGATAAACGACGTCATCTTTTATTGTACTTTTATCTTAAATTCTGACAAAGAAAGAATCAGGAAGGCTTAACGCAACAAGTCACACTTATAACATTCCGTTAATTAGGCTTTCTGTATTTTTTAAACTCACAATTACATGCTGACTGTAAGTAAAAATTGTGATTATGCCGAGATTCTCTCTCTCTCTGTCTCTCTCTCTCTCTCTTGAATTGTGTGGGTGGCAGTGTTGGGGGAGCATGTGTTCCCGTGTGTGCCACCTCCCTGAATCCGCCTTTGCGTCCCCTCCCCACCCAGGAACAAATCCACCTACAGAAATTTTATCCCCACAAGAAAACTTTTTAGCTATTACAAGTATGCTCTTAAGCCATATGTTGTTTACAATAGCCTGTGAATCTTCTGGCTTTTGGGCACCGGATCGAGATGCAGTTGTGCCAACACCCTGCAGCTAACAGAGTTCACTGCTCTGGGCATGTAGGATAACTCGCAAAAAAGCACGAATATATCAAGATACTTTCATTTAAATGTCTTTGCCAGTTAAGGCGAAAAGCTAGTTCCGTTCTTTTACATCCTTAACTGTGCCCAGGACATGTTTGTCTTTTTTGCGCTATGGTAGGAGCATTTTCCATGTGCTTGTATGGTGGCAACGGATAAAGCTTTGAAAACCAACAAGACTACCATTAATGACATATATTTGTTTATCTTCTTTCAAAATCTGAACCGATCCGCCAAGTGTGAAACAGAAATTGTGCATGTAAGAACAACTCACAAAAATGTATTTTTTTGTACGTAAAATCCGTATGGCGCTGGGTTTTGTTATTCACTTTCAACTTTTTCTGCGCATTCAGTTCACGTAAGACCGAATTTTATGTTCTACATTTACCTCGACTTACAACAATCGTTTCTGGACAACGGATAAAGATTGGTGAACAAAAAAATTTCTTTTGACCTTATTCACTTACCTACCTTCGTGCAAAGTTCGAACCGATTCGTTCAAGGTGTAGATATGGCGTACTTCAAACACCTCCCACAAAGTTGTGTTATTTGCTTATTTTTACACGTAAAATTTAAACATTGCACGTTAGCTGAGCATTATTTCAGCCAAACTGAAATCTTTTGCAAAGTGACATAATCGTTTCGTTCAATTTTCCTGGGCGCCAGCTCGGGCTTGTCGTTCAAACCTGCCTTACTATACTGTAACATAGCTACAGTAAGACAGATGTTCTAATGGCTTTACAAATGGCCTCTATTCCGGTCCAAATAAAAACAGTTTTACCCCTTATTACCTTATGGTCCTAGCTGAAATATGAACCGAACAGTAAGAGCCCACCAAACCGCGATTCTGCACGGGGCCCGTTCATACAAATTTTTGTTATAGCGCTTCCGTTCTATAACGATATATTCGATTATACTTCTGCCTTACTGTAACACGGCATAAAATATTCTCTTAATGTGTCATGAGATAAACTACTCAGCACTTCTTTACCGCAGTCGTGTCTACATATATGAAGGGCTACATGGTCCGCAGGGTACGGTGCACGGCGCAACTGCGGGGAAAAAGAAGACTGGAAAAAGAGATCTTCTTTTCTTTATAGGGAATTATGAGAAGGGAAGTGATCGTTCGGTAATAGCTGTGTTACTGTTTCTCTCATTATCTTTAATTTATTTAGTGAATGCCTTCTTATAAAATTTTTCTCATGCCTTCCTTATTACATCAGACAAAAAAAATAGTCACCCACAGGATATATCTTGCTAATACTGTGTAATACCACCTCCCATCTTCATAATGACCTCAGTTCGACGAGGAGGAGAGAACAGAAGTTTTAGCGAGATGTATTCTGCAGCTGCCTTTTTTTTTCCTTCGTCTTCCAGTCTTTTTTTCTTTCCGCACTTGCACCGTACACTGTAGGCCATTTATGTTTCAATATACGCAGATACAGTTGTAGTAAAGAAGTAGAATGCACAGAAGTTTATCTCACAACAGACGACTATTTTATTTCGTTATAAGAGTATGTTATGTTTCTGGGGTGTTTTTCGTAACATCACTTCGGTCTGTGCGTTTGGTTGCATGGAACATTAACCAAGTTGCTTGTTTCAACATCATCGGTGCCTTCCTTCTGTACGTCCATGATGAATATACTGTGGTGGTGACTCACGTTCATCTACATCTTCATCTACATGGTTACTCTGCAATTCACACTTACGTGCCTGGCAGAGGGTTCGTAAAACCATTTTCATACTACTTATCTAGCAGTCCACTCTCGAATGGCGCGTAGAAAAAAGGAACACCTAAATCTTTCCGTTCGAGCTCTGATTGTCTTATTTTATTACGATGATCATTTCTCCCTACGTAGGTGGGTGTGAAAAAAATATTTTTGCATTCGGAAGAGAAAGTTGGTGATTGAAACTTCGTAAATAGATCTCGCCGTAAAGAAAACCGCCTTTGTGTCAGTGATTGCCACCCCAACTCGCGTATCATATCAGTGATACTCTTACCCGTATTGCGCGATAACATGAAACGAGCTGCCCTTCTTTGCACTTTTTCGATGCCCTCCGTCAATCCTACCTGATAAGGATCGCACACCGAGCAGCAATATTCCAGCAGAGGACGGACAAGTGTAATGTAAGCTGTCTCTTTCATGTGTTTGTCGCATCTTCTAAGTGTTCTGCCAACAGAGCGCAGTCTTTGTTTCGCCTTTCCCACAATATTATCTATGTGTTCTTTCCAATTTAAGTTGCTCGTAATTGTAATTCCTAGGTACTTAGTCGAATTGACAGCCCTTAGATTTGTACGATTTATCGTATACCCAAAATTTATCGGATTTCTTTTCGTACCCTTTTGGATGACCTCGCACATTTCTTTGTTTAGTGCCAATTGCCACTTTTCGCACCATACAGATATTCCTCTCTAGATAATTTTGTAATTCGAGTTGATCATCGGATGATTTTACTAGACGGTAAATTACAGCGTCATCTTGCAAACAATCGAAAGGGGCTGCTCAGATTATCACCTAGATCATTTATCTAAATCAGGAACAGCCGAGAGCCTATGACACTACCTTGCGGAACGCCAGATATCACTTCTGTTCTACTCGATGATTTACCATCTATCATTACGAACTGTGACCTCTCTGAGAGGAAATCACGAATCCAGTCACACAACTGAAACGATACTCCATATGCATGCAATTTCATTAATAGTCGCTTGTGGGGAACGGTATCAAAAGCCTTTTGGAAATATAGGAATATGGAATCGGTCTGATATACATTCTCGACAGCACTCGTTACTTCATGGGGATAAAGAGCTAGCTGTGTCGCACAAGAACGATATTTTTTGAATCCGGGTTGGTTATGTATCAATAAGTCATTTTCTTCAAGGTGATTCATAATGCTAGAGTACAGTATATGTTCCAGAATCCTACTGCAAATTAAGGTCAGTGATATGGGTCGGTAATTCAATGGGTTACTCCTATTTCCATACTTGAATATTGATGTGACCAGTGCTACTTTCCAGTCTTTAGGAACAGACATTTCGTAAAGGGAGCGGTTGTGTATGATTACTAAGAAAGGCGCTATTGTGTCTGAATATCCTGAAAGGAACCTGGTTGGTATACCATCTGGACCGGAAGACTTGCATTTCTTAAGTGATTTGAGTTGTTTCGCAACACCTAAGATACCAACTTTCATGTCACTCATGCAAACAGCTGGTCTGGTCTCGAATACTGGAATATTTACGTCGTCGTCTTTCGTGAAGGAATTACGGAAAACTGTATTTAGTAACTCCGCTTTAGTGGCATCGGTAACATTTCCATCGATATCGCGCAGTGACGGCATTGACTGGTTTTTGCCACTGGTGTACTTTACATACGACCAGAATTTTTTTGAGTTTTCTACCACATTTTGTTTCATTGTGGAAGCTATTAAAAGCATCTCGTCCGCGCTAAATTTCGAGCTTCCGTGAAACTTAGCCAGTCTTGGGGATTTTGCGTTCTTCTGAATTTTGCACGTTTTTGTCGTTGCTTCCGCACCAGTGTTCTGATGTGTTTTGTGTACCATGGTGAATCAGTCCCAATCTATCTATTGCTGTCGATATTGTATCTTTGAATTTGAGCCATATCTGGTCTACATTTTGAAACACGTATGTATTCATTACCAGCGATGGCGAGGCATGACAGAATCTCTGACCAGAGAGTTATTTATCGTTGCTAGTCTGCGCCTGACCGCGCGAGTCGACAGTTGGATAGTAGTAGCAGTCTGGTACAGTTGTGTGTAGCGAGGCGGCAGAAGTTGCGAGTTGCACTCTGTCTGCAGTAGTAGTAGTCAGTCGGCAGTATTTGTAGCGAGTGGACGGTTGTACTGAGCGGGCGTCGGCATGCGTCGACGGCGTGCTGTTCTTCCGAATCTGCTCAGTATTGTGGTGGACGATGTGTATTATTGTAGAAGGTAATGAAGCAGCATTGCGCTCAGCTAATATCGTATGTCAATAGTAATTAATTTGTTCAAAAAATCCCCCAATAATAATTTTTCTATAAAGTAACTTTTTTAAAGAAAAAGATTCATTTCAATTTAAAGAATATTTCCTATGCATTTCCTCCAAGAATCAAAATTAAATATAGGCCAGCATTGCACGGAGCTGTGTCGAAAAATAAGAGCAGATATAGATGCAGTTTTACTGAAGTAAGAATTTATCAGGTTTAATTATTTCACAGTGCTGAAGGTCAGCGCTGCTGCCCTTATAAAATTTATCAGGTTTAACTATTTCTGTTCAGATGTTACATTCAGTTCATGCTTCATTATTTAATTAACATTACTGTGTGGTTTTACGATCAACCTTCATTCCTTAATTTTGTGGGGAGTTTACATTTGGGCCATTGTTATTCTTTAATTTTGCAAGGAGGTTACGCTTGGGTCATTTTTATTGTTCACTTTTGTGGGAAGACAACATTTGGCACATTTTTTTTTATAATCATTGACTTTCTAATTTCTTGCCGGGAGGTTACACTTGGCGACATCCGGACCAGGATCGTATTTCTTTGTGAATCTTCTGATAAGTAGTCAGATATCTGCTCTTATTTACTTAGTATAATTAGCATTTGGCGCAACGCATTTTCTAATTTGTCATTCTTTCTTCCACAGATCATCGGCAATTTGTTGCTCTTTGTTGTATAGTGTTTGTTGGAATTTGCATTGTCTTTGTTATATTTGTGAATAATTGTGATTTGCGTAAAAATGCCGCGAAAGACTGTTAACAGTACATCGCGAAGTATAATGAGTGAAATAACCGACTTAAACAACTTGACCGATAGTACTTGCGACACGCAATGTAATGATGACAATCCTCCATTTAGTGACAATCAGTGCGTACCGACCACTTGTAATGATTTTTATCTTAACGCTGAACAGACAAATTCAATTGTGTCGTCTGTTAATCTAACGACAATTGATGACGCGGGGCGTTCTGTTGCAATGAGCGCTGCCCAGCTCAACACAACCGGTTTGCAAAATTCACGTGACGAACAGACAAATTTTTCTAATGTAAATGAACAGTATAATCGGAGTACGACAGATTTATTTAATTCCGAGGTAGTGACTAACAGTGCACATCCGATTGGGAAACATTTTCAAGAATCACAGAATAACCAAATGGTTACACAAAACGTGACAATTGCAGGTACGTCATCAAACAGCACAGAGAATAGAGCCGGTAATATTGACTTGGAACAAATTATGGCAAGATTGCTACAACAACAAAGTGAAAATCTCAAACAACAACTTAGTGAAGATTTCAAACAACAACTTAATGAAAACTCCAAACAGCAGAATGAAAGACAAGACAACAATCACAAACAAATTAGTGAACAGATCAAACAACTTAATGAAAATCAAGACAATTTTAATGAAAAATTAGACAACAATTCCAGACAGCTTAGTGAACAGATTAGAGCCGTTGCCGCGCAATGTCATGATACTAAAGAACAGTTACGCGAGGAAATTGAGACTTGTGCTAGGAAAAGTAGCGAAGAAATTAGATCTGTTGCTCAAGAATTAAGGGATATGCAAACAGCTACAACAGAAACACTTAGAGACGAAATTAGTGCAGTCGGTAAACAATGCTCTGAAAAAGCAACACAGTTACGCGACGAGTTTAAATTAATGACAGCAGAAATTTCGCGCACACTGGATGCAAAAGAAGACGCGAAATTCGACCAACAGAATAGTCAAATTGACGAACGTTTTAATCACCACCTACAAAACAGTGATACGCGTTTCCGTAAATTTATACAGGATCAGAATAAAGTAAAACGACAAGTCATGGAAACAATTACTGCACAGAGACAGGAAGACAAACGTAAATTGTTTGCGAAAGCAAAAACATACGTAGACAACAATATTGCTACAGTATCGGACAAAATTAATACCATCGAACAGTTGAACACCGAATTGCGTGATGAAATTTCCGATCTTAAATCAAATACAGATACACACACAGTAGATTTTCAAACAGTGACCGACAGACTCGAACAATTAGAACTAACACAGGATTCCGATGTCATCAAAGCTGACGTTAAAAAATTGAGCGAAACCACGCGTAAAATACAAAAACAGATTAATGCTTCTGACACTAAAAACGATGATCAGGTAAAAATACTGACTGAAAAATATGATGATTTGGCCAGTCGCTATTGATGTTATCGAAAGTAATAATGACAGCAAATCAGACGATAGGCACTGATTTTGTTTAACCAAACACCTGAATTCCAAAATTTACAGCAGACGATCAGTGAGATAGATTCGTCTAATAATACATTACGCAGAAAATTGTCAAGTTTACAGCAGAAGTAACAGAGATGAAAAATGTTTCAGCGTTTAACACATCACAGCAGACGCCACTTTGCGAACATTTGTCAGATTCACGCAGCGTGTATAATCTGGGTAATTTACAGAGAGTACGCGACTTAGATTCTGAACAGTCACAGACAAATAGATTCTCATACAATCCTGAACCTGTTCCGACATACAGAGACGATAATTTTGATTACAAACATTTTCTATCAGTGAGAATCATCATCATCATCATCATCATCATCATCATCATCATCATCATTTAAGACTGATTATGCCTTTCAGCGTTCAGCCTGGAGCATAGCCCCCCTTATAAACTTCCTCCATGATCCCCTATTCAGTGCTAACATTGATGCCTCTTCTGATGTTAAACCTATTACTTCAAAATCATTCTTAACCCAATCCAGGTACCTTCTCCTTGGTCTGCCCCGACCCCTCCTACCCTGTACTGCTGAACCCATGAGTCTCTTGGGTAACCTTGCTTCTCCCATGCGTGTAACATGACCCCACCATCTAAGCCTTTTCGCCCTGACTGCTACATCTATAGAGTTCATTCCCAGTTTTTCTTTGATTTCCTCATTGTGGACACCCTCCTGCCATTGTTCCCATCTACTAGTACCTGCAATCATCCTAGCTACTTTCATATCCGTAACCTCAACCTTATTGATAAGGTAACCTGAATCCACCCAGCTTTCGCTCCCATACAACAAAGTTGGTCGAAAGATTGAACGGTGCACAGATAACTTAGTCTTGGTACTGACTTCCTTCTTGCAGAAGAGAGTAGATCGTAGCTGAGCGCTCACTGCATTAGCCTTGCTACACCTCGCTTCCAGTTCTTTCACTATGTTGCCATCCTGTGAGAATATGCATCCTAAATACTTGAAACCGTCCACCTGTTCTAACTTTGTTCCTCCTATTTGGCACTCAATCCGTTTATACACTCCTGGAAATGGAAAAAAGAACACATTGACACCGGTGTGTCAGACCCACCATACTTGCTCCGGACACTGCGAGAGGGCTGTACAAGCAATGATCACACGCACGGCACAGCGGACACACCAGGAACCGCGGTGTTGGCCGTCGAATGGCGCTAGCTGCGCAGCATTTGTGCACCGCCGCCGTCAGTGTCAGCCAGTTTGCCGTGGCATACGGAGCTCCATCGCAGTCTTTAACACTGGTAGCATGCCGCGACAGCGTGGACGTGAACCGTATGTGCAGTTGACGGACTTTGAGCGAGGGCGTATAGTGGGCATGCGGGAGGCCGGGTGGACGTACCGCCGAATTGCTCAACACGTGGGGCGTGAGGTCTCCACAGTACATCGATGTTGTCGCCAGTGGTCGGCGGAAGGTGCACGTGCCCGTCGACCTGGGACCGGACCGCAGCGACGCACGGATGCACGCCAAGACCGTAGGATCCTACGCAGTGCCGTAGGGGACCGCACCGCCACTTCCCAGCAAATTAGGGACACTGTTGCTCCTGGGGTATCGGCGAGGACCATTCGCAACCGTCTCCATGAAGCTGGGCTACGGTCCCGCACACCGTTAGGCCGTCTTCCGCTCACGCCCCAACATCGTGCAGCCCGCCTCCAGTGGTGTCGCGACAGGCATGAATGGAGGGACGAATGGAGACGTGTCGTCTTCAGCGATGAGAGTCGCTTCTGCCTTGGTGCCAATGATGGTCGTATGCGTGTTTGGCGCCGTGCAGGTGAGCGCCACAATCAGGACTGCATACGACCGAGGCACACAGGGCCAACACCCGGCATCATGGTGTGGGGAGCGATCTCCTACACTGGCCGTACACCACTGGTGATCGTCGAGGGGACACTGAATAGTGCACGGTACATCCAAACCGTCATCGAACCCATCGTTCTACCATTCCTAGACCGGCAAGGGAACTTGCTCTTCCAACAGGACAATGCACGTCCGCATGTATCCCGTGCCACCCAACGTGCTCTAGAAGGTGTAAGTCAACTACCCTGGCCAGCAAGATCTCCAGATCTGTCCCCCATTGAGCATGTTTGGGACTGGATGAAGCGTCGTCTCACGCGGTCTGCACGTCCAGCACGAACGCTGGTCCAACTGAGGCGCCAGGTGGAAATGGCATGGCAAGCCGTTCCACAGGACTACATCCAGCATCTCTACGATCGTCTCCATGGGAGAATAGCAGCCTGCATTGCTGCGAAAGGTGGATATACACTGTACTAGTGCTGACATTGTGCATGCTCTGTTGCCTGTGTCTATGTGCCTGTGGTTCTGTCAGTGTGATCATGTGATGTATCTGACCCCAGGAATGTGTCAATAAAGTTTCCCCTTCCTGGGACAATGAATTCACGGTGTTCTTATTTCAATTTCCAGGAGTGTATTTCTTTCCCACTGACATTACTTTCGTTTTGGAGATGCTAATCTTCATACCATAGTCCTTACATTTCTGATCTAGTTCTGAAATATTACTCTGCAAACTTTCAATCGAATCTGCCATCACAACTAAGTCATCCGCATATGCAAGACTGCTTATTTTGTGTTCACATATCTTAATCTCACCCAGCCAGTCTATTGTTTTCAACATATGATCCATAAATAATATGAACAACAGTGGAGACAGGTTGCAACCTTGTCTTACCCCTGAAACTACTCTGAACCATGAACTCAGTTTACCGTCAACTCTAACTGCTGCCTGACTATCCATGTAAAGACCTTTAATTGCTTGCAAAAGTTTGCCTCCTATTCCATAATCTCGTAGAACAGACAATAACTTCCTCCTAGGAACCCGGTCATATGCCTTTTCTAGATCTATAAAGCATAGATACAACTCCCTGTTCCACTCATAACACTTCTCCATTATTTGTCGTAAGCTAAAGATCTGGTCCTGACAACCTCTAAGAGGCCTAAACCCACACTGATTTTCATCCAATTGCTCCTCAACTAATACTCGCACTTTCCTTTCAACAATACCTGAGAAGATTTTACCCACAACGCTGATTAAAGAGATACCTCTGTAGTTGTTACAATCTTTTCTGTTTCCATGTTTAAAGATTGGTGTGATTACTGCTTTTGTCCAGTCTGATGGAACCTGTCCCGACTCCCAGGCCATTTCAATTATCCTGTGTAGCCATTTAAGACCTGACATTCCACTGTACTTGATGAGTTCCAACTTAATTTCATCCACCCCAGCAGCTTTATTGCACTGCAATCTATTGACCATTTTCTCCACTTCCTCAAACGTGATCCTATTTCCATCATCATTCCTATCCCATTCTACCTCGAAATCTGAAACATTACTGATCGTATTTTCACCTACATTGAGCAACTCTTCAAAATATTCCCTCCATCTGCCCAAGGCATCCACAGGATTCACCAGCAGTTTTCCTGACCTGTCCAAAATACTTGTCATTTCCTTTCTACCTCCCTTTCGAAGACTGCTAATTACACTCCAGAATGGTTTTCCAGCAGCTTGACCCAATGTCTCCATCCTGTTTCCAAAGTCTTCCCAAGATTTCTTCTTGGATGCTGCAGTTATCTGTTTGGCTTTGTTTCTTTCTTCAACATAACTTTCTCTGTCTACCTGAGTTCTAGTATGTAGCCTTTTTTTATACGCCTTCTTTTTCCTTTTACAGGCTGCCTTGAATGTGTCATTCCACCAAGCTGTTTGCTTCCTCCTACTTTTACACACTACTGTACCAAGACATTCTTTAGCCACTTCTAGTACTGTGTCCCTGTACCTTGTCCATTCCTTTTCCAATGACTGTAACTGACTACATTCAACTAACTGGTACCTTTCTGAGATCGCTGTTATGTACTTGTGCCTGATTTCCTTATCCTGAAGTTTCTCCACTCTTATCCTCCTACATATGGACCTGACCTCCTGCACTTTCGGCCTCGCAATCCCAATTTCACTGCAGATTAAATAATGATCAGTGTCATCAAAGAATCTCCTGAATACACGTGTGTCCCTCACAGCCTTCCTGAATTCCTGATCTGTTATTATATAGTCAATGACAGATCTGGTTCCCCTGCTTTCCCAAGTATACCGGTGAATGTTCTTATGTTTAAAAAAGGAGTTTGTGATTACTAAGCCCATACTGGCACAGAAATCCAAGAGTTGCTGCCCGTTCCTGTTGGCCTCCATATCCTCTCCAAATTTACCCATAACCTTTTCATACCCTTCTGTTCGATTTCCAATCCTGGCGTTAAAATCACCCATGAGCAGATCACTGTCCTTGTCCTTTACTCTAACAATTACATCACTGAGTGCCTCATAAAAACTATCCATCTTATCTTGATCAGTCCCTTCACAATGCGAATATACTGACACAATCCTAATTTTCTTGCTAGACACTGTCAAATCTATCCACATCAGTCGTTCGTTTACATACCTTATTCCAACTACGCTGGGTTCCATTTCTTTCCTGATGTAAAGCCCTACACCCCATTGTGCTATTCCTGCTTTGACTCCTGACAAGTAGACCTTGTATTCTCCCACTTCCTCTTCTTTCTCACCCCTTACCCGAATGTCACTAACAGCTAAAACGTCCAGCCCCATCTTACTTGCAGCCTCTGCCAGCTCTACCTTCTTCCAAGAGTAGCCCCCATTGATATTAATAGCTCCCCATCTCATTACCATTTGTTTGCCAAGTCGTATCTTAGGAGTCCCTGGTTTGTCAGTTAGAGGTGGACTCCATCACCTCCAAAGGTCCGAGGCATTTTGCTCTGATTGTTGCCAGCATCATATTTAACGTACCAGGGAAGCAGGTTGCTAGCCTTACTTGCCCCGAGTCCCATTGGGTTTTACCCCTAACGGCTGAGGGACTAACCGGTGGATTTGGTAGTCTTTGCCGTATGAGCACAAAGGTGACCACGACTCAGAATATCTCCAAGATGCCCAGCCTTATTCCAAAGTAACTGGTATCCCGACTGTCGGGACCACTTACTTGGCCACTCATACGTTGCCCGTGGTTCATGAACTAGGACATGACTACAGGAACCCACACCATGAACCACCATGAGAAAATTTAAAGTATTTAAAAATGACAGAACACAGATTCACCCACTAGATTGGGTACAACAATTTAGGTTTGCTTTCCCACCGACTTGGCTCGTAACACATAAACTTGAATTTATTTGCAGTTTTTTGGAAGGTGAACCGGCAACTCATATGAGACCGATTGCGAGACAATGTTATTCAGTAGAAGAATTTCAGAATGCTTTTCTGTCAGCGTATTGGTTGAAGACGACACAGCACGGAATTAAAGATCAACTAATTAGTTTACCGAATTATGAGAACTCAAATTTTCCCAGTGTCACGCAATTTTTTGAGCACATGGTCCAACAAAATCAGTACTTAAGTGAACCATACAGTGAATCTGCACTTATATAATTATGCATTTCTAAATTACCATGGTCATTAAGAGTGTCACTTTTAACGGGCCAACAGAAGGAAATTATTTCAGCATTCAGAGATCTGTTACAGCTTTTGGAAGTACAGCAATCGGTTTATTCCTTTATAAACAAAAATTTTTCTTATAATAACCAAGGTCAACAAACGTATAGCAATTACGTTCAGCCACGTAATTTCAATAGCAAAGGTAACAGACGCTTTAAGAACGACAACCTCCAGAACTTTAATAACAGTCAAAATTTTAATTATCAATATCGTCAAAATTATCAGCAACAGGAACCACATTTTGGTAACAATAGACGTTTTTCACGACAAGAGCATGAAAGTCAGCTGGTTAGAATACCTAACCAACAATGTAATGCACAAGGTCAACCAGGCTTTAATGTTTCGCCGCGTGCACGTATAGTCCCAGCTACAACAAATAGTAACGCACGGCAGCAAGGAAATAACTACGTGCAGAAAACACAGTATTTCAATTCCTATCGCAATGCGCCGTATAGAAATGACTATCACGACAGACGTAAAAATAATGAGCGCAATTTTCAGCGTACGTTTAATAACAGTCGGTCTTACGAGCAACAAAATGATCAGCAACAACATATTCTCATGAATGAACCAGACAGTAGGTATCATCCAGAGCGTAATACGTCTGGAAGAAATAACAGAACAGTTCAAACAGTCGAAATGCCACAACATCCTCCAGAAAATAATAACACGTCAGATAGAATTTGACTAGATACTGTACAGGTCGCATCTTCCAGTAACACAAGCACTACTTTTGACACGCAGAATGTTGTTCACGAAAATGTTATTACTTTTGACGACATCAGAGACACTCTTTTGCAGGAAAGACCAATTGTTCAGAAAAACATTTCACACCCTGTCATCGAAATTAAAATTGGATCTTCGAAATTTTCAGCGGTAATCAATTCTGGATCACCTATGTCAGTAATAAATGAAGAAACTTTCAACGAGTGTAACAAAGAGAATACCTATCCTACATTACCATTAGGAAAAACGAAAGTAAAAGGAGCAGTATCTAGTAAAGGAGTTGATGTTAAATTACAGACGCATTTATCATTTTGTATTGCAGGTCACACATTTCACTCAAATTTTTGGATTGTTCCCTTATTGACAACAGACGTTATTCTAGGTACGAATTTTCTGGTACAATACGACGCAGTTATTGATTTTCAAAATTCCTATTTAATGCTAAAGGATGAAAATGTACAATTGGCTTTAGAATTTCAGCACTCATTATCTGCAGAAGAACAAACAATTTATCGCACAGAGGTCATTTCCGTATCACCTAGCATAGACTGTAATTCCACATTGTTCACAGATACATACGTACATAACTATAATACTCCAGACGAAGCCGACTATGACGTAATACAGACGATTTCTGATAAAGTTAAACAGAGCAGTGCAAATACAGACGACGAACGCACGCGACTACACAAAATTCTTTTACAGCAAGCTCCAGTTTTCGACAGCATTCCTGGTACTATGTCCTGTTTTATGTATGAATTTCGAGTTAAACAGCACGACACATTTAAAGCCAAGCATTATTCCATTCCATATATCCATAGAGAACAAGTTAAGAAAGAATTGCAAGCTATGCTTGACCAGGGAATTATTGAACCGGCAGTTAGTCCGTACACAAACCCGCTCCATATTGTTAAGAAAAAAGATGGTTCACTTCGCCTCGTGCTTGATTCACGTCACATCAATGACATAATTATTAATGAAACAGATCGACCACAGACACTAGAGGAACTTCTACAGAAATTTCACGGTACTGCTATTTATTCTATATTAGATCTGAAATCGAGATTTTGGCAAATTCAGCTCCATCCGAACTGCAGAAAGTACACGGCATTTCTCTGTTTTGGTGACTGTTATCAATTTTGTAAATTACCATTCGGTTTAACAATTTCTTCTGTAGCTTTTATACGCGGTTTGAACACAATACTTCCGACAGAACTTAAAGACAGAATCACAACGTATGTAGACGACATTCTTATTGCAGAAGCTAACTGGTCTGAACACAATCTGATTCTTGAACGACTGTTGCAAACTTTTCATGCACAAGGACTCACAGTTAATCTCAGTAAATCGCACTTTGGCAAAAATTTTATAAAATTTCTTGGGTATGTAATTTCAGCAGAGGGCATTACGCCCGACCCGGAAAAACTTCAAGCTTTACGTGACATTACTGTTCCTACGACGAAGAAACAACTACGCAGTTTTTTGGGTTTAATTAACTTTTTTCGTAAATTTATTCATTACTCTGCTTTAGACACCCCTAGATTATGTCAATTGACAGGTAAAAACACTATTTGGTCGTAGGATAGGCAAGCACATTCTAAATTTGTTAACCTGAAACAAGCCTTGTTGAATGCACCACTTTTATCGCACCCAGATCTTACTAGAAATTTTTCTATTGCCACCGACAGTTCTAACACCGCTTTAGGCGTACACATTTTTCAGGAAATTGAAGAAGATGGTTCTACAGTAATTAAAAACATCGCGTTTGCAAGTCGCATTTTGTCACCTGCTGAGCGAAATTATTCCGTTACAGAACTGGAAACATTATGTGTTGTATGGGCTTTCACGAGATTTAGGCACTTTCTTTATGGCAGACATACCACCGTTTACACAGACCACAGAGCGATACAGTTTTTACTTTCGGCCAAATTCACTCACGATAGATTAAGTAGATGGAAACTTTATTTACAAGAATTTAATTTTACGATTGTTCACATTCCCGGCACGCAAAATGTTATAGCAGACGCACTATCGCGTCCTCTCGGCAACAATCAGCAAGACGTAGCAACCAACTTCTGCAAAACAAATTTCAGTGTCATGTACATTCAACAAGTTGCATTTGAAAACTTTATTTCATCGTCATTACAGGACATAGCAAAGGAGCAAAATAAAGACAATGTGTGGAAAGAAATTAAACACCTTTGGCAAGATAAGAATAATGTTACGATTAGAAACCATTACACTGTGCGCAATGACATTCTGATTCGCCGCTCTCATCCTGACAGCAACATTTCGTTATTATGCATTCCTGACGAACTGGTTAACAAATTAATTTGGTACACTCATTTAAGCTACGCACATTACGGAGCACGAAAATGTTTTCTTATACTGAGACAGAACTGTTATTTTACCAACATGGAGAAACGTATACGACGAGTTTTAGCGTCATGTAAAATCTGCCAGAAAGCTAAGTCAGATACGACTTCACATATTCCTCCATTACATCCCATTGTACCTGTTAAATTGAGACACATGGCCGCTGTAGACATTTTTGGTCCGATTCCCAGAACTAATACAGGTTTTTGCTACATCTTTGTCGCTGTTGAACTCACTTCAAAATTTGTTACCTTCACCCCGTTACGCAAAGCTACTGCTAAAACTGTTTCGAAGGCATTTATAAAACATTTTCTATTTCATGTAGGGCATGTGTTGAAAGTAGTTTCCGACAATGGAGCACAGTTTCGATCTGCTATATGGACACGTATGTTACGAGCTAGAAACATTTCTCCGATATATATATCCAGGTACCATGCTTCTTCGAACCCTTGTGAACGATTAATGAAAGAAATTGGTAAACTGTGTAGAATTTACTGCCATAAAAAAACATATTGATTGGGACACACACATACACTCATTCCAGGATGTAATTAATCCCATACTGAATGAATCTACTATGCTATCTCCGTCTGTTATACTGAAAAATGTTGAACCACATAACAAAATTAAAGAATTAGTAACATTTCCTACATCTCGTCGACTACGACACCATGAAATAATTGACATTGCGCTGAACAACATCAAACGTGCCGCAGAGCGCCGGAGAAGACAACAAAAACAGGTGTGTATACGCCGTGACTTTCACGTTGGACAGAAGATATTAGTACGTACACAGTATTTATCCAACAAAATAAAAGGTAGATGCAGTAAATTTGAACTTATATACGCAGATCCATATCGGATTCGCAGCATTCCTCACCCCAATGTTGTACACGTCGAAACTTTGAGAACCAGAAAATCCAAAGGAAACCACCACATATCGAATATTAAACCTTTTATTGAATGAAGATACTTTATGATTTAACATGCTGTAGTGCCATTTCCTAATTTTTATGACCACTTATGCAATTATATTTATGTGACTACTTACTGATGACTGTCGTATTTTTCTTGGCAAGTGCCCGGCAAGGTAAGATTAGCAGGTCGCTCTTCTTGTCGTTACACATCAGACCGTGCACATTTTTCCAGATAAACTTACGTATCTTATGAATAATTATGCAATTTTGCCTAGTGACATATTAATTTTATTAAATTCTCTCCCCATTAAAGTCTTTAATTCTCGCGTCTATTGACTACATAACATACAAGCTGAACACAAAGAAAGTCACATTTCTTGTCATCATTTTTTATGTATGTACGATTGTTTTCCTGTTTTGTTTGTATGCACTATGAAATAGTTAAGATATAGCAAACATCAGTTGACTTTGACATTTTTGCCTTATGATATCTCAACATCGTGACTACTTTACTTCTTTTTTTTGCTGCTACATTGTGATACACTGGGTACATTTTTGCCTCTGAATACTATCTATATTTTTGAGATATTACGTTTTCTGTCATGCTATGCAGTTCGTTTTGACAGTATGTGTTATATTGCATAGTAGGATGACTGAAGGTTTTGGAAAGGACAGCTAGGGAAAACATATTTTTTATACACATTTCACTACTTGTTAATTCGAAGTTCACTACTTTTCAGCATAAAACGCGTTTCTTCTTTCAGTTTAATAATCCATTTTTTGTATATTTTGCAGGAGAAATTATTCACGAAATTAATACGCTATAAGCAGTTAATCACCTGTTCTAGTACTTGCATTTTTCCTTACCCATTTGTGTGTGTCATTCATAAATGTGATCACATATACTCTATTTATTTCATAACCTTGCTACAGCTGACTCATGACGAATGACGCTACACATCTTCATTTGCAGCAATAACTCAAAAGCAAATATAGTTATGCCTCAGTAATTAATTATCTATCCCAACACAATGCATTGCTAGCACAAAAAAAAAAGGTATTACCAGTCCCAAATAATGCTACCAGTTTAAGAGAGTTCTGAGCAATACTGAATGATGTTTTTCTAATCACAAACCTTGATTAGTAGTTACAGTATGTTACATTTTCATTATGTCCTGTGTCACTGGAATGATCAGCTCTGAGTAATATGTCACTTGAATGATGAGTTCTGAGTAATACTGAATGATGACTTATGCACTAATGCTATTCCAATAATTAACTCATGTTTTGAATGATGACTTCTGAATGATACCGAATAATGTTTTGTAAAACTATATGAATACTTTGTAACTGACCAATGAGTGCCAATAATTATTTTTAAATATGTCATATGTCACCTGAAGGATGAAAAATGTTTTGTAATAATCAATACTTGCTGACCAACGAATGCCACTGTTTCTTATACTTTAAATTTATATTATGTTACTTTCATGCTATATATATGAATTAACTCCTGTTTTGAATGATGACTTGTGATGGTTTGTAATTAGGCAATGAGTGCCAATGTTCTCTGTAAATGACTTCTGAGGGTTTGTAATTAGTCCTCTGTAAATGATTTCTGATGGTAATTAGGCAATGAATGCCAATGTTCTCTGTAAATGATTTCTGATGGTTTGTAATTAGGCAATGAGTGCCAATGTTCTCTGTAAATGACTTCTGATGGTTTGTAATTAGGCAGTGAGTACCAATGTTCTCTGTAAAGTTACTCATGAACATTATTCTGTAATACTACGTACATGGTACAGAAATGTTCAATGACTGGGCAATGAGTGCCACCCATTACTAGTGTAATTCTCAATGAAGACTAGTATGTGACTTAATGTCCTTCACCTTCTAACCTAATTACCTGGAATTACTGCAATATCCGTTTGTCCTGTATATCCTCATGATCATGGAGCACTATATTTGGTTTTTGCACTAATTCTACGTTGCTGTAACAGACAAGAACGTGATGTTGACACGACATGCTGTCCACCACAATGAGCGATGAGATGCTATTATGGTCCCACTGTTTGGTGTACCTAATGTACTACCAAAAGGATAACATGGAATATTACTACGGCATTTCAGTGTCTTGGCTATGCTGATTAATACTTCTGGGAAAAGAACTTTAGATTGCCTCACTTGGTGTTGTGCGTCTGTAGAAAGATATGGACTTTCAGTGCAGCTGCGTGCAACCTAAAGTGCTACAACCGTGACGCAATCCTTCCCTTTCCTATCCTAATTCTTGTAACATATTAAAAATCATTTTGTTATCATGATTTGTATTCATGGCCTATACATTTTGTGATTTACTGATATGTTCTGAACTACAGCGCATGTGCACTTTTGTCATTTTGTTAATATGATTTCTACTCATTGCATATACATTTTTTGTGATTTGCTGATATGTTCTGTACTCATTGTATATATATTTTGTCATTACCTGATACGTTCTGTACTCAGTGCATGTGCACTATATTTACTTCATGTTCTACACCTATATATCTGTATATTATGTTAGTTAGTTAAAAAAAATTGTTGCTCATGGCAAGTCCAAATGACTCACCATCGCTGCCAAATTTTTGCCCCCCCCCCCCCCCCCCCAGTGGAGGGTTACGAAACACGTATGTATTCATTACCAGCGATGGCGAGGCATGACAGAATCTCTGACCAGAGAGTTATTTATCGTTGCTAGTCTGCGCTTGACAGCGCGAGTCGACAGTTGGATAGTAGTAGCAGTCTGGTACAGTTGTGTGTAGCGAGTCGGCAGAAGTTGCGAGTTGCACTCTGTCTGCAGTAGTAGTAGTCAGTCGGCAGTATTTGTAGCGAGTGGACGGTTGTACTGAGCGGGCGTCGGCATGCGTCGACGGCGTGCTGTTCTTTCGAATCTGGTCAGGATTGTGATGGACGATGTGTATTATTGTAGAAGGTAATGAAGCAGCATTGTGCTCAGCTAATATCGTATGTCAATAGTAATTAATTTGTTCAAAAAATCCCCCAATAATAATTTTTCTATAAAGTAACTTTTTTAAAGAAAAAGATTCATTTCAATTTAAAGAGTATTTCCTATGCACTTCCTCCAAGAATCAAAATTAAATATAGGCCAGCATTGCACGGAGCTGTGTCGAAAAATAAGAGCAGATATAGATGCAGTTTTACTGAAGTAAGAATTTATCAGGTTTAATTATTTCACAGTGCTGAAGGTCAGCGCTGCTGCCCTTATAAAATTTATCAGGTTTAATTATTTCTGTTCAGATGTTACATTCAGTTCATGCTTCATTATTTAATTAACATTATTGTGTGGTTTTACGATCAACCTTCATTCCTTAATTTTGTGGGGAGTTTACATTTGGGCCATTGTTATTCTTTAATTTTGCAAGGAGGTTACGCTTGGGTCATTTTTATTATTCACTTTTGTGGGAAGACAACATTTGGCACATTTTTTTTATAATCATTGATTTTCTAATTTCTTGCGGGGAGGTTACAATTTACATAATTAGCTTGGAAGGAATGGAGACTCTCTCTTAGGAAGGCATGTAGGATGACGACTGCCTTGCTTGCAGGGCTGTGCGCATGCGTCCCTAGTCTGACAAACACACAGACACTCTAATGCAGTTCGACTGGCACACTAAATCACTCAATCTTAATCCCATAGCAAATATCTGGCACTATTTTCAACAGCAGATGAAACATAGTGACCAGTATCCCCACTATTGGTATTTCTATGAGTCGAAGCATCAGTGCGTGGCGTTTGAGTAAGGCAGAGATAACTCCAAATATATTCATGTATAGAAGGTGTTAGTCATAGTCCCGCATCATGTGAACATGAGCAACCTGCCATCTGTCACCTTGCATACCACAGCGGATGTGATAAATTATACAGGGTGAGTCACCTAACGTTACCGCTGGATATATTTCGTAAACCACATCAAATCCTGACGAACCGATTCCACAGACCGAACGTGAGGAGAGGGGCTAGTGTAATTTCTTAATACAAACCATACAAAAATGCATGGAAGTATGTTTTTTAACACAAACCTACGTTTTTTTTTAAAATGGAACCCCGTTAGTTTTGTTAGCACATCTGAACATATGAACAAATACGTAATCAGTGCAGTTTGTTGCATTGTAAAATGTTAATTACATGTAACCTAAAGTTGACGCTTGACTACCATTCCTCCGCTGTTCGATCGTGTGTATCGGAGAGCACCGAATTACATAGGGATCCAAAGGGAACGGTGATGGACCTTACATACAGAAGGGACTGGAACAGCACATTACGTCCATATGCTAACACCTTTTTATTGGTCTTTTTCACTGACGCACATGTACATTGCCATGAGGGGTGAGGGGTGAGGTACCCGTACACACGTGGTTTCCGTTTTCAATTACGGAGTGGAATAGAGTGTGTCCCGACATGTCAGGCCAAAAGATGTTCGATGTGGTGGCCATCATTTGCTGCACACAATTGCAATCTCTGGCGTAATGAATGTCGAACACGCCGCAGTACATCTGGTGTAATGTCGCCGCAGGCTGCCACAGTACGTTGTACGTTGTTTCATATCCTCTGGGGTTGTAGGCACATCACGGTACACATTCTCCTTTAACGTACCCCACAGAAAGAAGTCTAGAGGTGTAAGATCAGGAGAACGGGCTGGCCAATTTATGCGTCCTCCACGTCCTATGAAACGCCCGTCGAACATCCTGTCAAGGGTCAGCCTAGTGTTAATTGCGGAATGTGCAGGTGCACCATCATGCTGATACCACATACGTCGACGCGTTTCCAGTGGGACATTTTCGAGCAACGTTGGCAGATCATTCTGTAGAAACGCGATGTATGTTGCAGTGCTCTCCGATACACACGATCGAACAGCGGAGGAGTGGTACTCTAGCGTCAACTTTAGGTTACAATATCTCCGGATGTAATTAACATTTTACAATGCAACAAACGGCACTGATTACGTATTTGTTTATATGTTCAGATGTGCTAACAAAACTAACGTGGTTCCATTAAAAAAACGTAGGTTTGTGTTAAAAAACATACTTCCGTGCATTTTTGTATGGTTTGTATTAAACAATTACACTAGCCCCTCTCCTCACGGTCGCGTCTGTGGAATCGGTTCGTCAGTATTTGATGTGGTTTACGAAATATATCCAGCGTTAGGTGACTCACCCTGTATAAATAATTGTCTGTAACTTTGTAAATTATGTAGACATTTCATTTCTAAAGTGATGTGTAATTTACGTACTGTTAATACTGCAAGTGGTATTCGGAAAGATACATCCGATCGGCCACGAAATGAAAACCACTGTGAAAATAAAAAATGTTTTATATGAAACAGTTCGCTACATCTTCCACCTACTTATTCCCACAGTCGCCACTCCGATTAAGACGTTTGTCGTAGCTTCGTACCAAACTCGTTGTCTGTGCCAAAATGTTGTCTTCATAGCCAGCGGTTGATTGTGAGCAGAGATGAAACTCAGAGGGAGCGACGTATGGCATGTATTGTGAGTGATTAAACACTTCCCATCGAAAACGCTGCTGGAGCATCTTCATTGGCACTGAAGAATGTGGCTGAGAATTGTCTTCAAGAAGGAAACACATGACAGTTATGTGGGCTGCATAGCTTCAGGCGAAATCTCTCACCTGGCCCTTGTACTTGGCGGGAGATACTATTTTCTAGGCATCTTTACTTGTTCACTGTGCCCTCAGATCTGAAAAGAGCGAAGCGACACGATCGACAGGCGTACTGGAGACATATCTGTGCAAAGCTTTATCGGATTTTAAGTGGTTTTCGTTTCGCGATCGATCGCAACTTACTTTCCCAATAGCCCTCGTGATAGTAATAATAATGTTGGATGTATTCGAGTCTCAGTCTTCTTCTACAGTTTTCACTCTCTCCAGCTCCATCAGGTGCCAAGGAAGTTATTGCCTGATGTCTTAACAAATGTCCTGTCATCCTGTCGGTTCTTGTCAGTGTTTTTCGTACATTCCTTTCTTCGCCAGTTCTGGATTTAAAGCAGATAATGACACGCAAAGACGGCATTCATGGCCAAGAGTAGTCCTTCAATATTAAACATCAGCCTTTCTGCAAAAGTGCGTTTGGAGCACAGAATTTTGTGGTAACAAATCATGGACTGGGGAACAACCAGAAAGAAAGAGGTTCGAAGCGTTTGAGATGTTATTCTACAAAAGGATGTTGAAAAGTTGGTGTATTGATAAAGTAAGGAATCTATGCCTCTGTCTCTAGTGATTCCGGAAGCTGCCAGCAGAGGGTGTCCATAGAGAATTACAGCTGCAGTGTAGTGGCTGCAGGTGCTGCTTGCCTGTGTCTCGTGTGAGCTGCAGGGTTCCGCTGCTACTGTCATACCATTCTTGTTTCTGATGATTAAGTTTGAGATTCTGAAACACTTAAACAATCGTACGTGACACCCTGATTAACAGTACAGTATGCCCTCTCCCTTTCGTCGTCCTCTGTTATTGTTCTTCCAATGTAGCAAGATTCCTTCATTCCAAATACTTCGTGGTCCCTAGTTTTGATGTTACCGCTAATCTCATTTATGCTGCTCTTCTTTATTTTGCTCTTCCTTCAGTTTATTATCAATTTATAATCTGAACTCATTAAATTGTTCATTTTATTCAACACATCAAGTAATTTTCCTTCACTTTCACTGACGATAGAAAAGTCATCAGTGATTTTATCATTCACATTCTTTAACCCTCAATTTTTAATCCCACTCTTGAACTTTCCTTTTATTGCTTTTTCGGTGTGTTGACTGAATAGGAGGCGTGAAAAACTACATCCCTGTTTCACACCCTGTTCAATCCGAACTCTTCGTTCTTGGTCTTCAATTCTTACTTTTCTCTCTTGGTTCTTCTACATACTGAATATCGCTGTAACTTACTCCCATTTCTTCTAGAATTTCGATCATATTGCACTATTTTATATCGTCAGACGCTTCTTCCAGATCGACAAATACTATGAATGTGTCTTCATTTTTGTATGCTCCTATCCTATGCTAAGGATGCCTGTTAGTGTGTCATCCATGCGTGACTCTGTGTGACAGTCAAACGATGGTAATTTGTACGATCCTCCTGCTTGAATGATTTATTAAATGCGTAATTTAAAACTTCCGCTTTCCTTTCGCTATCTTCTACTGCCTCACCAGACTGGCCGACCAGTGATTTGATAGAAGGCAATTTTAGGTAGACCAGAATATTTTCGTGTTCTCGGCATAATCTTTAACTAAGGTATACAGTTGTTGTTTGCTTCACGCTTGGACATTATTACAGACGTACGATTTCTACTAACTTTTGCCTCCGATATTAGTACTTTCTATTTTGAACCGACAACTCAACACTGTTTGCTTCCTCAGCATTTCGCGAATTTTATTATTAAACACTCTGCATCTTTACCGTTCTTAACCCATTTATAAATAAATAGTTATCCACGGCGCGATCTAGTCAGTTTAAACTTGCTCCTAATTCCTCTTTACTTCGTATTGGAACTATACGATGTCCATTCACTGTCTAAGTGGGATGTTAACAACGTCTTACTGCTTTTTGTAGCGTAAATAATCTCCTGGCGTCTTGATCATTTTAGTAAATTTAGCAGCCATCGTCGCTGTGATGACATCATGATCAAAAATCCCCGTCTCAGTACTGAAACTTTTTGTAGTTGCACGGTCTAAAATATTTTTCTTGCTTGTACCCTGTCTAACTAGCTGTTCAAGACAGCTTTCGGCAAAACACTTGCGAACCAATAGTGTGTGTGTCAAATGGAGACTAACTGTTCATTAAACGCCAGACTTTGTGTTCTGCTTGTGTCGTTGTGTTTGCACGAAATCTTTTCAAGAGAGAAAGATGGTACCAACGAATAAATAAACCGGTTCTTTGTCCACTAATTCCATATTGGTTCGCCGCGACGGCGCCACGCGGCGCTCATTCTGGTCACGATAGCCTCCCGTCAGCAGCTGCATCTTCAATCTTCAGCATCCTATTGACTTTAATAGAGCCATCCCAGGTCGTGAATGTACGTTCCATTGTATCAGCGTCACAGCTTTTCATTCTTCGGTCAGACAGGACGGCCTAACATAGATTCAATTACGGCACAAAAAGAAAGACAGTAAATGTCAATCGTCACGTTGGTCACCCTGCAAAAAATAGATCATGTGCCACTGGAATTTATTTAGGTCAAAAGTGTTTTACCTATACACCGTAAATGGAACTGACTAATCTCCACTGCTCGGTGGAAAAAAAAAAGCTTAGGTCATGTGTAGTCCATACAACGATTCGTGTTCCTGCGAAGAGCAATCAACGTTTCTTCTACAAGTGCAATAATGTTGTTACTCTTTTGTTGTGAAATATGAGTGAGGGGATGAGTGGATTTGACTGTACTCCTAAGAATATGTGTCTACAGCTTCGCAAAAGAATAGGAAGGTATGAAAGACGTAAGGTACTTGGTAAACAATTCAACGTCAAAAAAAAAAAAAGTTCAAATGTGTGTGAAATCTTATGGGACTTAACTGCTAAGGTCATCAGTCCCTAAGCTTACACACTATTTAACCTAAATTATCCTAAGGACAAACACACACACCCATGCCCGAGGGAGGACTCGAACCTCCACCGGGACCAACCGCACAGTCCATGACTGCAGCGCCCGAGACCGCTCGGCTAATCCCACGCGGCTAATTCAACGTCAGATTTATTTGATATAAGAGGAATAATTTTTGAAACCTAGATATTCATACAGCTTTACAACGGTCTGCAGACATAGCCATACACGCTATTTTGTGCAATATCTGGCAACTGAATCACATAAAACAGTAAATTCGTTAGGTCCTAGGGATGCTTTCGGTCATTTTCAGTGTATAGTTTCTAGACACAGAGTATATGTGGACAACCTCGCTTCTCTAATTTTCGCTCGGAATTTCGCTCATACTCTCATTGTGCTACAAAATCGTCAAAATCTTCTTCACCAAAAGTTAAAGTGTGTAAATTTCTACAAAAATCTCCAAATTTCACCGAAATTTTCCAGCGATTCACTGGGTGTGAGAATTATCACAAAAAACGACGTAAAATATATGATTACCTTGCAGTAATGCAGAGGTTGCACATACACATCCTAGCAAATGACAATAATGTAACGTATTTTCATTACATTGTAGATACTTTTTTTGTGTTTTAGATTGAAATTTTCACCTATTATGCAACTATCACTCTAATAATATTTAAATCAGGTGTCACTTTAATGTTATTAGTTTTTCGTGCCATTATACACAAGATGAAGTGGTTTCTTACTGAGAAACGGCATTTAGTTTGTGATTTCCATACATCAGTTTGGTAAAAAATGCTTTACTGTTTTACCATACTTACTGTCGATTATCTGTGTGCCTTATTTCATATCTGTCTTTGAGCTAAATAATTTCGTAAGCTAAAATATGTTACTGAGATGTGCAGAGGCTTATCCATTTACTAAATTCAATTTTTAAGTATTAATGTAACAGTATTCAACATATGCAGTTGGTCACTGGATACACACTATGCAAATGTGAACATTGCAGTAGTTAGAATGTTTAATCGAAAATTTTGTCTAATGTATAAACATAAACCAAAGGTATATCATGAAGAACTTATCAAATGTTGTGTATAGAAAGAGCAGATGGCATGGAAGAAGGTTAATAGTTAGTCATAAGTATTTAAAATGGCTCTGAGCACTATGGGACTCAACTTCTGAGGTCATTAGTCCCCTAGAACTTAGAACTAGTTAAACCTAATTAACCTAAGGACACCACACACATCCATGCCCGAGGCAGGATTCGAACCTGCGACCTTAGCGGTCTCGCGGTTCCAGACTGCAGCGCCTAGAACCACATGGCCACTTCGGCCGGCCATAAGTATTTATTTACATCTTGTTTTAGCGTATATGAAAATTTTGACACAAAACATATTATAGGTATAAAATGACATAAATGTTTACAAAGATGGATCTCTTACTATCCTACTTTGTTAATGTCATAAATTTTTAACCAATTGATATATTATACAACATAAACATAATTTAATTGTAGCCCAGTGAAGAAGTATTCAATAAGAACATTCACATAGCTGTTATGAGACTAAACAAACTATTATTTAAACCACACAAACCAGTCAGACACAGTGATTTCACAAGCTGTACACTAAATTTGTAGAATTACAGAGAGCAAGGAAAAAATTGTTAAAAAATATAGCTAATGTTTTAATCACTGTAAAGAAGGAGAGATAGTGCTGGCTAGCCTCAGTGCTCTGGCACCTGTTGACTTGAGAGCGTTAATCAAGAAATTAGGAGTAAACTACTACCACAAAATAAAAATAATTTAATAATTATGATTGCTGTGAATTTTTGTAATATTGAACACAGATTTCCATTTACTGTTATGTGAATATAAGAAGAATATGAGCCAAAGTACATACAACATTTTAAATACCAATATATTCTTAAAATGAGCAGAAAAACTACTATTACAAAATGTTCTCAATATTCAGTTTGAACTGTACTCAGCCTCCTCTATTGAGGCAAATGGAAAACATCCCACTACAGCAAAAGAACATAGATTCTGCCAAAGGACTTCCAGTGCAAAATAGGTGTATGTAGAAAAATTGCAATCTTGATTGAGGTGAACAGAGAGAGAGAGAGAGAGAGAGAGAGTGAAAGAGAAAGATGCATTGATTCTCTATCATCAGTTTTCATTACTACATTTTTATGCATGTTCATTACAAAATTGTTAAGTGTTGACTCAGTTGTTGACAAAGTAGTTGATGCTATTCTGAATAAAATAATTAAATGCTCAACTTTCTTTAATGTACACAAAGTACAGAGGTTTCATGTGATGAACAAAATCTTCACTTTGTGCTTCGTCACTCCTTTGTTATGAGAAATGACAAAATATTTATAGTTCAACAGGAATCTTATCTCTACTGCTACAGAAACATGGGTAGAAAAGTAGAAATTTTGCAAATAGTTTGAAGAGAACTCTCTTAAAAAGACTTTTTAGGGAAAGAAAAATGACATTCGGCAGTTTCAAGAAGGAAAATGTTTAGCAACGTTTTTATGCATGAAACTTTTAGAAGATGTAACAGTAAAAAGTATGTATTTGGGAAAACTTCTTTGACTGATTATAATCATTCAAAGTCGAGAATAGAAAATGTTTGTTTAATCCCTAGCATTTCATTTCATTTACTCAACAAACCATATCCAAGATGATAGAAGAGAATCTAAGGATTGTTAAATTACTTAGCTGACATGATACTCTTTTATAGTTTTCAGTTATCCAATAATAACCAGAAAGAAAAATTTCATTTTCTCTGTTACTGACACAGTCATGTAAGAAACACAAATGAAAACGTATACATAGGTTGAGAAAGATATTAAGAAGAATAACTGAATTTCAAGAAAGATCTGTATGATGTTTAAATAGAGTACTTGCACTTAAGGTACATGTATTTTTCATTGAAAGGTCCATCACATAATGCTGTACATTTGAAAATAAAATCAAAGTAAGCTTATACAAAACAGAACTGTAAAACTGCAATTATATCTTGCTCCATAAATATTCAGAGACTTAAAAAATTTCGAAATAGTTATTGACAAACTGATGTGACAGTGAGTGATTATCGGCATTCTGTTCTATTTCAAACATCCAAAAGCTGAGCTAAACCAATATTTTCTGTAAGCTGAAAGTCATTTGATGAACAGTTTAATGTGCATCCTCTACAAACTCTAATTGAAAATCATTCAAATATATTACACTGCAAGCAAGTTTATAAAGCTCAGTATTGCTGGATTTAAGATAATCTATATTTATATCTATAACAGGGTTCAGAGATAATAAGGAATTACTTGATGAATGATTATAAGGAAATACCAATACTCCACGTTGCTACTACAATAAAGTACCGAAAATATGCAATTCCAGAATATGACCCAAATAAATTCTGTCATTGCCCCTTAACAGCAACTGCAATAGTGAGCACCAACAAGCACCAAGTTAAGATATTGAACGTTTGCTTCAGTAAGATATTATGAGATGTACACAGCATTATCTGACAGCAAACCTGAGAGGTATTTGCAACATATGTGCCACGAAACTGAAATATCACAGACAGAAAGTGTTACTATTTCAGGAAAACTGTTCCACATTACAAGATTCTACATGATATTGTGAAACAAGTACGCAATGGAAATTTTCAGTTTGTTTAAGATAAACTGATGAAATGTATTTAGATATGGACCCAATGAAATCAATGTCTTATGATATGAAATTAATATAAAAATACCACACCATGTCTGTTTCATTAAAAAAGAAAGTTCATTACCACAATCATCTTACTGCAAAGTTCTTTTACCTAGTCTGTAAATTTGAGAAGCCAATAAATTTTCAATTGACTTGTTGTGTTTACGTAACTGCATAAACGCCCACTATTTTGTGGAAGTTTGGTGGTATGATAAAAAACCCATTCACCTGCTGACAAAGAAACCGAAAAGTTTTGTGTGAAAACGAAAATATGAAGATTAGGTTGATTCGTGGTTTGATATTCAAAGCTTCTTCCTCAGACAAGCTGTCATCAAACCTGAAGAAAGTTCAAATGACTTTGTAGACTTGTCCATAATTCCATTGACCCCATGTGAGTCATTATTTGGAAAAGTATTCCTATAAATGTGATAAGCTATTGACTTCAATGAGTATTGAATATATTAACAAGGAAGAGTGAGCAAGATAGCATTTGGACAATAATTTAAAGATGTAGAATATAATGTTTTTGACTCTGAATATGATTTTGCTTTATTGAGCATAGTGCTGAAAGTGAGGCTTATTCTAATGACAATATAAATATTTATATTCAAACATTATAGATATAATCAAATTTAGTAGGCCCTGATTGATGAGATGCAGGAATAAATAACAAACATAATGCTGAGTTCACATATGTCTAGATTAAATGTACTGAAGACCTGAATGAGAGTTTGTTGGGAATTCGTGGAAAAGAAAGTGGTAAAAATGAAAATAACTATACCGAGTAAATGGGAATAATACAAATCAAACAATAAATCAATGAGATATTCTAATCCTGGTAAATTTCTCCATAAATCTTTCACTTACAAGGAAATAGTGTAGAGATTTAGTGATTTGGGCATTAAATACGTTACCGACACCTGAAATTCGCCTTCCTGTTTACTAGTCATATGGTCCCTTTGTGGAAGGTGAAAAAAAATTATCTCACAGAGGCTAAATTATCAGTCCATCAGCTGACTCTGGTAAATAGATAACTCCGTACAAAGTGATGGCAAACAAAGAACTTATAATCTCATCTAAAGAATAAATAAACAGTCTGCACGCTCACAGAGATGAAAAATAAGCTTCAGTTTCAGAACAAGATACAGTGCACTGAAAAAGGAAGTTTGAAATGTGCACTGAAGTTGATGATCAAGGATAGAAATGGTGAAGTTTCATCTTCACGTAAATGGAAGCATTTAGCTATGACAAATGGTAGTACTAGATCAAAAGATGATAAAATATAGTAATATATTTTGCAATATTTCCCTATTATTGCTAAGTTATTGGTGGAAACGCGACAGAAAAGAACTAGACTGTTGGAGGCTAAGTTCTAAAACTCGGGGTAAATGTTGTAAAGAATAGGCTACAAAACATAAATAAAATGAGAGAAGTTAACTACCTCAAGATGTATGCACGTTTCTTCCTGTCATGTACAAGTGTAAGTGCAGGTCATTAAAAGCAAAAAGTAATGAGAACTGCGTGATCTAGAAATCTATGACCTTGTTCTTTATGTTCGTGAGACGTAACGCACACTGAAAGTTCGTGCTAAAAAAAGATGTGCTGTATGTGTCACGTTATGGGACTATTAGAACACAGTTGTTGGCCAATTAAGATCGATTCCCAGCAAGGCTACATTTTTTTGTATACTGGTCATTCTTCAAGTAACGTACAATAGAGTCAGGTAGATTTCAGCCCAACACCAGGCGATCAGTAAGTGGGGCACAGAGAGTCTCCGCTGGAAATACACTGAATGGGAATTTCGAGTATCAGTATTTACCTTATAACCAAAGGAAGCCACTGAAGAATGTTGGTCACAACCAGAGGATGTGAGCTAGTTTCAATTCAGTTCTATACGATGTATTTCTAACAAAAATTTGGAAGTTTTATTGTATGTCACAGTTTATTAGTTAAATGTACGTCCACTGCCTGACAAAACAGTGAACCACCCAAAAGACTTGGGCAGATATCAATGTAACTTGTTGCACGAGCAAAGTATAGAAGGGTATGTAACTGCTTAGAGTCGTAATTCTCTGTGACACCTAACACAGATACCACAGAACGTTAGTGTTGTTCGTCTTTGCTGTTTTTACCAGGCCTGATGGGGTGTATAAAGGGGGTGAACAATATCTGATGTTGAGTGATCACTGTCAGGGACATAGAGATGCCTAATACTCGCGTGAGACTGCACTATAAGCACGTGTCACAGTGTGACAGGACCTTATAATGGTCTCTTATTTGGGCAGCTGGTCGATCCTTTAATACCAAGATATGTGACGCGTTTGGGTGTGATGACAACGGCCTTGCCGCAGTGGTAACAACGATTCCAGCCAGATCACCGAAGTTAACCGCTGTCGGGTTGGGCTAGCACTTGGATGGGTGACCATCCGGTCAGCCGAGCGCTGTTGGCGAGCAGGGTGCACTCAGCCTTTGTGAGGCAAACTGAGGAGCTACTTGATTGAGAAGTAGCGGCTCCGGTCTCGGAAACTGACTTACGGCCGGGAGAGCAATGTGCTGACCACATGCCCATTCATATCCGCATTCAGTGAAGCCTGTGGGCTGAGGATGACACGGCGGCCGGTCGGTACCTTTGGGCCTTCATGGCCTGTGCGGGAGGAGTTTCGAGTTTTGAGTTTGGGTGCGATATTGCCTTGATGTTGGATCTCATGGGAGGAGGAAGCAGCCATACTCGTCGTATAATCTGACTGCACTAGGCGCATCATATCGTCTTCACATATGCTCCTACCATCCGAGTCGGTATAATGGACTGCCTGCAATATCCTGCGACATCCCGAACTGCTGGTCAGAGACTAGCAGCAGCCAGAGCAGGGAATTACAGACCCATGTGTGGGCAGCCATGAAAGAAACCGGAACTGCTCCTTTTGGAGTGACCAGGAAGGTTGGGTTGCTGCTGAGTGGGGTCACATTGTATTCAGCAATGTATCGCGGTTCTGCACTATCTTGTATGAACATCGTCACCAATATGATGGCAGCCAGGGAGAAGTACTATTCTTTCATTGTTTTAGGGAGTCACAATGGCGTTACTCCTGGCTTCTTGATGTGGGAAGTCACTGGGAAAGACTTCAATTCAGAGCTGATAGTCACTGAGGGAACTCTGAAATGGCACTGTAATGTCACAGACAACCTGCATCATCCCATGTGACACTACCGTGACGCTATTTCTCAACAGAACAGTGCTCGTCCACACATCGCATATGTCTCTATGACTTGGTAATCCCTTGGCGAATGAGATCCCCAGATCTGTCCTTGATAGAAAATGTGTGGAGCCGATTCGCACGTCCATCCCAGTGGCAGTATCCAGGATATCAAGGGCCAGTTATAACAGTTCTGGGCCTTCTTTCCTCAGAAGAGAAAACAAAGCTATCGTGACACCCTCTAGACCGACTCAATGTGTTAATCTAAGCCACACAGGATAGAACGTCATACTGATAAGTGCGTTGCTACTGCCAAATCCTTTCTAAATTTGATTCAATTTTTAAGCATTGAAGTAACATAATATACCCCTCAACACAAGCCCTTATGTTTCATATCATTCTCTCCAACTCTTTTTGGTGCTCCACTCTTTTCATCGGTCAGTCTAGAATAATATGACTTACTCGATCTCTCTTTTTGTCCAATTCTCTCTCTGTACTAAGGAATAGATCTGGCTGCTTGCGATACAGCTTTTTATAGAGTCTATGCAAACGATTGCCAGGCAAATGGGGTACAGTGCTTCCCAACTGGGAATAAATGGAAGGGATTTTCCAGTTGCGCGATTCACATGTCAGTCAAGGAAAACCTCCCAAGAACAGTGGTCGGAACAGGATGATTAGAAGTATGTTATTTCTGGGAGAAGTTCTCAACTGTCCCACAGATAAATTGAAATTTTGTATATGTGTATTAGTGTGTTGTATGTTGTGAAGTGCAGGTGCAGCGTCAATGAAGGTCGGCCAACCACGCTTTGCACTGCGAGACAAGGTTCTAATAGTTACGACTGCAACACTAATGATGAATACCCTGCAGCATTACGAACTGCAGTCAGTAAGATTCGAAAGCCCAACCAACTGACAATAAAACGTACACCACTTAGTCAACGCACCATCAACTGGTCTGTGGCAGGTAAGGCGCATATCATGAACTGGCTATTCAAAGTGACTGGTTACATATCACTATCGAAATTACACTGCTAATTACATCGTTGGCAGTTTGGATGTATCGGTGAAGCAACAACATATCGGAGTTTTCGTTCTACGACTTCCTTTCATTTAATAATGGTAAAACCAGAAAGTAGAGAAACATTTGAGACATCACTTAGGTTCATTTAGAGGTACTGGTTCTGCTAAACCTTCTCCAGTCGAGAAACTGCCAACCTCTTTCAGAAGAGCAGTGTGGATTGAAGAAGAAGAAATCATCGAGAGATGAGTGGACATTTTCCTGTAGACAAAACAACAGTGCGCCGCCGTAGGTTTCTTTCAACTTCCATATACAGTAAAACTCCATAACGACAAAGCAGGATAATCTTTCAAAGCTAAATTAGCCAAGAATCACACCAAAATCTGAACACATTTAGTTTTCATGGAAATAAATACTGATTATTAGCTACAATAATACGTTGGCAGTCTGTCTGTTGTGTAACAGCACTTACAGTTAGACGATAGCTCAGTGTTCTATTACATTGTCTCTGCTTGCTAAATACATCGAAATACTCTAGCCACGAAAGAAATCAACAAAAAGTGGTAAAAACTGAATGAAACCCTACATCTGTAGACTGAAAACGAAACCGTGAATTCTTGTAAACGGCCCTCTTCCTTTCCTGACCTCCATGCATCAGCGAAGTCCTACATCAGCAACACCTAACGCTCTCGAATACTTTCTCCACCCTAGTGTTCACATAACTGTCGTCTTACATCCGGTAAGGCTGCCGACCGTCTCAGATTCTGCGGGCTACAAACACCTATCATCGTTGCAGAGACGGCTAAGCTCACTCGCATGGCGCAGACCAGCTCAGCAGTGCCTAGGCCAAGTAGCACGAGATTTTCATGTGTTCACCGCTAACCACGGTTGTGTGCAGTAACACTTACGATGCATGAAGTCACTTATGGTCGTTACACACACATCGATCCTTTTCTCCATATATCACTTGTTACCAAGTACATAAATTCATATTAGTTGAAATGCTAATTATTGTGGGTACAGAACTTTCGCCAAAGACGCTTAGTTCAGGGTGTTTGACTTATGTTTAAATGACGAAACCTTATTCCAGATAAGATACTCTACAGTTCCAAAGCAAAGCCATCTCTCCTGACTGATGTTTTTACGACTCATGACTCATTTACCGACGCTCTCCACGTAATTTTGCATTGTCATTACTGCTTCACATTTACGTGTAAGATATATTCAACGTTCTGAATCTTGGTCGTCGAGTGCAGTTCCCCACCCTTAATCCCAACATTTTCACGTTAATAATTTGTGGATGTCTTCGCAAACATATCACAAATCTGTTTTAGTGGGAGTGTTTCATAATTTTTCTTTTGGCTATGCTGTATAATTCCTCTACAATTCATAGAGTAGGTATGAGTGAAAACATAGTGTTCCCAGAAATATCCATACCACACACGAATAGAACTGCATTTTAGCAATTACACTGACGAAAAGTATTCGCAGCACCATAAAATAATTAATATAGAGTAATGAAATTTCGGGAATACATTTATCTAGGTAACACGTTTAAGTGAGTAACATCGCAACACACAGGTTAACGTAAGTGTGAAGTAAGATACTGCAAATATTAAGTGCTGGTTTATAAATAATCGGTGTAACCACCAGGATGCTGAATTCAAGCATGGCAACGTAGATGCATTGTGTTGTACAGGTACTGGATGTCAGGTAGTGGGATAGAGCTCCATGCCTCTTGCTCTTGGTGGGTCAATACAGGGATGGTGTATGCTGTTTGTGGATGACGGTGGAGTTGTTGTCCGATGATGTCCCATACGTACTCGACTAGAGGCAGATCTGGTGAACGAGAAGCCCAAGGCAACATGTCAACACTGCTTAGAGAGTCCTCGGCCACAACAGCGGTACGTGGGCAAGCGTTATCCTGTTGGAAAATAGTGCATTTTATGCTGTTCATGAATGGTAGCATAACAGGTAGAATCACTAGATTGACGTGCAGATTTACCGTCAGGGTGAGTGAGAAAACCACGACAGTGCTCCTGCTGTCATACGAAATCGCATCACAGACCATAACCCCAAGTGCGGATCCAGTGCGTGTAGCATACAGACTCGTTGATTGCAGGCAGTCACCTTGCCTCCTCATAATCAACATACGGCCATCATTGGCACCCAGGCAGAACCAACTTTCACCAGAAAATACAACAAACCTCCACCCTGCCCTTCAGTGAGCTCTGCTTGGCACTACCGAAGTTGCAAATGGCGGTGGTGTGGAGGTCAGTGAAATGGACGCTACAGGGCATCTGGCGAGGAGCTGTCCTGGAAGAAACCAGCTTGTAACAGTTTTTTGTGTTACTTTGGTGACAATTTCTTCTGTAATTGCTGCTGCAGATGCAGTACGATACGCGGAACACCTCTCTATAGTGCCAAGTGGTCGTATGAAACCTGGTCTTTTTGCGACCACTACTGCCAGCAGTCATGTACAGCGTCTACATTCCTGCCAACTCATTTTGCAGTATCGCAGAAGGAGCAGCCAGCTTCTCATATCTCTATTACACGACTTCGTTCATACTCAGTAAGCTACTGATAATGACGTCTTTGTCGCCTTAAAGGCATTCTTGACTAACATGAATTCCCCACGTTCAGTCTCAAAGGTAACTAACTGTCATGACAGTTACAGGGTGTATTCAAAGCGAACCTGATGTGCATCCTCAAAGTGGCGCTACTAACGACACTTTTGTGCGACTAGCGCGAATTTATCTTAGACATCATCTTCCTGATGTAGAAGTACGCCTACCAAGATGTGTTTATGTTGCACAACTTCTTCTTGGTGTTGCGATGGTTTTTCGTCAGCGTATGTTATAACGTTTGCAGGCAGTGAAATATGTTTTGTCTTGCAACTGTTCACGAATTATCCTCACTTCTGAACGTATTTCCCGGACAACTATATGGCAGAAATTAGCGCCAATGGAATACTGCACAACTTTTGTCTTTCAGTGTCTGTACAGGGGAAGACTAGGCAACCGAGAGAATTAGATTATTTGAAGAACTGGAAATCTGTGACCGCCAACGATAATGGAGATGAAATGTAGGGCACCAGTAGATAACCAAGCATACAACAGGAACTGCAGTCATTACTAATATGTAGGTCACCGCCTATGGCGAGAGACAACTGAGAATGCTTAGAAGAATTTAATGCATCATAATAATAAACAAAGATTTGTGTGCAGTAGAGTTCTCTTTGAATTTTAACTTTTACGTTGTGAAAGTACTCATAAAACAGAGTAATAATGTAAAGAGAGTCCTAGCGGAGGATGAGCTGAGACAGCTGCTGCTGAGTGCAGTCTACACGGGAAACGAGAGCGAGTCGCCTATCCCTACGGTACGTATTTTGTTATTTAGTGTCATGTTTTAATGGCGAGTTTAGTACAATAATGATATTTTGTCTAAATGATTAGTTGTCCACTTGGCAGTTGACGAGCTACAGTTCAGACGTACCATCTACAGATAATGCAAAGAAGACGTCAGCAACACGATACGAGCAGTCCCGGCTGAGAACACGCCAAGCCTGTATATCCTGGCACCGAACCGATTACGATTACCCTCAGTTATTAAGCTTTACGACGAAAATGTCACATCAGTAGCTAAAGAACACGAAATGAATATTTAATAGCTACGGTATCGTATTTCAGGTGCGTTGCACGAAGTCATATGTCAACTTCTAAAGTCAATGACTTATTCTCTGCAAAACGATATAAAAATACAGACTTCAGATACCGAAAGAGCTCTTCTTCGAGGATCGTGTGCAGATCGGTAGCAGCTGCGTGAGCAGCCGAGAGGCCGTAATAGGCGGCAGGACGAGAATATGAAAACCATGAGGCTGACAGCACAATCTTGATGGCACCGGTCTAGAGGCGTTATGAGCAGCGCGCTCCTTAGTTAATTGGCAAGCGATGGGGATGTAAGCTTATAGGCAATTACATGCAAAGTTTGCACCACTCATATTTCTTCACAAAGAAGTGCCCTTAATATCTATCTCAGCTCGTGTGTTATTCATAGCAATGGCGAACGTTAGATGGAAGACTTGCAATTTGGTTGCGGATACAAAAACTGATCCGGATGAATGTATCAGCATTGATTTTTCAGCAATGATCTCACTAGTTATAACTCTTCTGATAGAGGGGCTCTTCTCAATTGATTCTGAACTGAATAGGCTGTGACTAATGAATATTTGTGCCAGACTTGGAATCGTATACGTTTCACTTGCTTTTATCTATCAGTCGAGTTAAGCATTTACTTTTCTCATCTCGCCTCCAAGACTGACTCAAAATTTTTTTATCACTTTATTTTCTTATATAATACAGAATAAAGAGAGGTGGCTCTCGATGTCGGAGCAGAACCACCCGAGGAATGGATAAGACGGATCAGATCGACGAGGATAAAGTATATAAAGCACATTCACATGAAATTCTGTCAACAAAGTATGCTAGGAAAATTCTTACAAGAAACCCTTCGAGTGCGAGGTCACAAATTCAATCTCTAGTAAGGCTCATTTGGAATTGTTGTGTTAACAATTATGACAGGAAAAATATTAGTTGCTAATGACTCACCATATACACCAGGAGGACGACAGAAAATGAGTGTCCAGGAGGTGCAGAGATCAATCTTCTATGAGACGTCTGTATTATACTTCACAAAATGGACATCGTCGACGTTAAAGAAATGATTTAAAAAAAGCCTTCATCTTGCAGCATGAACACCGGTAGAAAAATGGTGCTCAACAGTGATCACAACCGCTCGCACCATCAAGGTCGAACGCGAATTCGTTAGAGTTACAAACCGAGCTTGACGTTCGTCTATGTATCCATTATTAGAGGATGTATACAGACCCATATTACTATAACGGGCTGATGAGGACTGATGGAATATGACGGCATGCAACCGAATGCGAAAAAGTCTGTCGTGGAGCTTATCGTGAAGCAGACCATCCTTTTAAGGTATAGCGGCAGATAGTGCGATAATATGTTTTACAGGCAAGGAAAAACAAACGTCTATAGACTGAATTTGTCCAATGGTTCTGGGTGTTATAAATTCGAATGCTACACACTTTTCAGGAGAGATAGTTTGCTCTAAAGGGGTCTGTGTTTTACATGCAAAACAGGGATCAAGCAAAAGCAATTTATTTTGACCAGCTACTGGCCAAAGCAGTGCTCATACGACAGTTTTAGTTCTATTACGTCCATTTTCTCACTCCTGATTGCTGTGACGTAATATTCCCTACGGACCTTGCAAGATCAAGCACATGAGAAAGAATCTTAGTTAGCATAGCCCCTCCAACTTCTCACAGCGCAATAAACAACTTTCCAGCCAATTTACCATCTACACTAACAGCCGGCATAATTGTATACGAGTGCTTAAAGCATTGATGTTAGTTGGTATTGGTATTATTCTCTTGGTACGTCTAATTTTCAGGGTTCCTTTCATATGCTTGTCCTCTTCTAATCTCTAACGGTCGGAGCGGAAAACAAATTCCTTACTGAACGTTGGGATAAATTTCTTATCTCATCTGCAAATTTTAAGACCGATTGCACAGTCAAGATGAAGCTAGTAGTAGGGAGATAGCTGCATGAGGACACTTTTGATATCAAATTAATATGCAGTGTAATTAAGTTGAGCAAATAATTGCCCCACCTTCGGTTGACGTCATAATTTCTCCCCAGCCGCCACGTGGGTTCCCAATCCCTCCTCATGCCGCAACTTCTCCCCTCCCTCATTTACCCTGTAGGCGGGTATTTCGAATTTTGGTGGGAATTTCTTTGTTCCAGTGCTATGCTGACGTCCCACGCCACCCCCAACTCGGTAATTGGCGGGAAAATAAAAATGGCTGTGCCGTTTCCAAGACCGGAACCCCTGTCCCTCTGGGTGCAAAGCACAGATGCATCCCCTCCCCCTCCAACACATGGATACTGTCCAGATGCAGGGGAGGAAGGTTAGGTTAGTGTACTATATTGCCGGCCGCTGGTGGCCGAGCGGTTCTAGGCGCTTCAGTCCGGAATCGCGCGACTGCTACGGTCGCAGGTTCGAATCCTGCCTCGGGCATGGATATGTGTGATGTCCTTAGGTTAGTTTGGTTTAAGTAGTTCTAAGTTCTAGGGAACTGATGACCTCAGATGTTAAGTCCATAGTGCTCAGAGCCATTTGAACCATTTTTTTTTGGTACTATATTTGTTTTGATTGGGAAAAAAGGAGTAAAGATCGGTCCTTATCCCGAAATTAATCATTAAGATCCGCCCTAATTGCGCAACTATAAGCTTGGCGCTACGCAAGGAGCGCCTAAAATCACAATATAGGTCAAAAATTGGAGCTTCCATACAACTAGTGTTATCCTAATACCACTCGAAAATAGCGGCAGACATACTCAAACTCTACCCATCACGTACAAGCCGTAGGGAGAAAGGTTGGACTGGAGGCGCTATCTTTATTTTTGGTGGCAAATATGTTCAAATGACGAGATTCTGGCGTTGGACAGTGAGGAGTTGTATAAATGTTTTTTTTTCTTTTTGCTTTTTTTTTTAAATTATTGGTCTTCTGACTGGTTTGATGGGGTCTGCTGCGAATTCCTCTCCGGTGCCAAACCCTTCATCTCAAAGTAACTCTTGCAACCTATGTCCTCAATTACGCTCTGGATGTATTCCAATCTCTGTCCTCCTCTACAGTTTTGCCCTCCGCAGCTCCCTCTAGTACCATGGAAGTCATCCCCTTGTCTCTTAAGAGATGTCCCTTCTCCATGTCAGTGTTTACCCCTTATTCCTTTCCTCTGCAATTCCGTGCAGAACCTCCTCATTTATTATCTTATCATTCAAACTAATTTTCAGCATTCGTCTGTAGTTCCACATCTCAAATACTTCGATTTTCTTCTGTTCCGGTTTTCCCACAGTCCAAGTTTCACTACCATACAATGCTGTGTTCCATACGTGCATTCTCAGGAGTTTCTTCCTCAAATTAACACTTATGTTTGATACTAGTAGACTTCTCTTGACCAGGAATTCCTTCTTTGCCAACGCTGGTCTGCTTTTGAAGTCCTCCATGTTCCGTCCGTCGATGGTTATTTTGCTGCCTACGTAGTAGAATTCCTTAACTTCATCTACTTCGACCATCAATCCTGAAATGGAGTTTCTCGCTGTTCTCATTTCTGCCACTTCTCATTACTTTTCCCTATCTTCGATTTACTCTCAATCCATATTCTGTTCTCAATGGACTGTTCATTTCATTCTGAAGATCATGTAATTCTTCTTTGCTTTCACTGAGGACAGCAATGTCACCAACGAAACGTATCATTGTTATCCTTTCATCATGAATTTAATTCCACTCCTGGACCTTTCATTCAATTCCATCATTGCATCTTCGATGTACAGATTGCAAAGTAGGGGCAAAAGGCTACATCCCTGTCTTGCACACATTTTAATCCGAGCACTTCGTTCTTGGTCGTACACTCCTATTATTCCCTCTAGGTTCTCGTACATATTATATATATTACCCGGCTGTCCCTATAGGTTACCCCTATTTGTCTCAGAATTTCGAAGATCTTGTCCATTTTACATTGTCGAACACTTTTTCCAGGTCAATAAATCCTATGAACGTGTCTTGATTCGTCTTTAGTTTTGCCTCCATTATCAACCGCAACGTCAGAATTGCCTTTCTCGTGCCTTTACTGCTTATAAATCCAAACTGGTCGTCATCTGACACATCCTCAATTTCCTTTTCCATTCTGCTATGTATTCTCCTTGTCAGCAACTTGGATGCAGAGGCTGTTAAGCTGATTGTTCAATAATTCTTGCACTTGTCAGCTCTTGCAGTCTTTGGAATTGTGGATAATATTTTTCCAAAAGTCAAAAAGTATGTCGCCAGACTCATACTTACTACACACCAACGTGCATATTCGTCTTGTTGCCACTTCCTGATTTTAGAAATCCTGTTGGAAAGTTATCTATCCCTTCTGTCTTATTTGATCTTAAATCCTCCAAGGCTCTCTTAAACTCTGATTCCAATACTAGAGCTCCTATCTCTTCTAAATCCACTCTTCTATCACATCAGACAAACCTACCAACTCCTAGAGGCCTTCAATGTCCCTTTCCACCTAACCACTCTCTCCACTGCATTTAACAATGGAATTCCTGTTGCACTCTTGATGTTACCGTCTTGCTTTTGATTTCTCTGAAGGTTGCTTTGAAACTCCTGTATGCTGAGTCAGTCCTTGTGACAATCATTTCTTTTTCGATTTCGTCACATTTTCCAGACAGCCGTTTCGTCTTAGTTTTCTTACACTTCCTATTTATTTCATTCCTCAGTGACTTTTACTTCTCTATTCCTGAGTTTCCCTGAACGTTTTTGTACTTCCTTCTTTCATCGATCAACTGAAGGTTTTCTTCTGTTACTCATGATTTTCATCGCAGTTACCTTCTCTGTACCTATGTTTTTCTTTCCAACTTCCTGATTGCCCCTTTCAGAGACGCCCATTTATCTTCAATTATACTGCCTACTGAGCTATTCCGTATTGCTGTATGTATAGCCTTAGAGAACTTCAAGTGTATCTCGTCATTCCTTAGTATTTCTGTATCCCAATTCTATGCTTATTGCTTCTTCGTGACTAATCTCTTAAACTGCAACTTACTCTTCATTACTACTACATTGTGATCTGAGTTTATATCTGCTCCTGGGCACGCCTTACAGTCCAATATCTGATTTCGGAATCTGTCTGACCATGATGTAATATGGCTAAAATCTGCCCATATCACCCAGCCTTTTCTAAGTATACCTCCTCGTCTTGTGATTCTTGAACAGAGTATTCGCTGTAACTGGCTGAAATTTATTACTGGACTCAAAAAGTCTTTCTTCTCTCTCATTCCTTGTCCAAATCTCATATTCTCCTCTAAGCCATCCTTCTACTTCTTCCCCTAGAACGGCATTCCAGCTCCTAGATTTTCATCTTCTCTTATGGACGGACGCTATCCTTTCTATATCCTCATATACTTTCTCTATCTCTTCATCTTCAGCTTGCGACGTCGGAATATGTATTTGAACTATCGTTGTCGGTGTTGGTTTCCTGTCGATTCTAATCAGAGCAACCCTATCACGGAATTTTTCACAGTAACACACTCTCTGCCTGACCTCCCTACTCATAACGAATCCTGCTCCTTTTGTACCATGCCGCGTGGGATTAGCCGAGCGGTCTAAGGCACTGCAGTCATGTACTGTGCGGCTGGTCCCGGCGGAGGTTCGAGTCCTCCCTCGGGCATGAGTGTGTGTGTTAGGATAATTTAGGTTAAGTAGTGTGTAAGCTTAGGGACTGATGACCTTAGCAGTTAAGTCTCATAAGATTCCACATTTTGTACCATTTTCTGCTACTGTTCATGTTACTGTATACTAATCTAACCAGAAATCCTTATCTTCTTTCCATTTCACTTCACTGTATCTAGATTGAGCCTTTATAGGTTGGCCGGGGTGGCCGAGAGGTTCTAGGCGCTACAGTCTGGAACCGCGCGGCCACTACGGTCGCAGGTTCGAATCCTGCTTCGGGCATGGATGTGTGTGATGTCCTTAGGTTAGTTAGGTTTAAGTAGTTCTAAGTTCTAGGGGACTGATGACCTCAGAAGTTAAGTCCCATAGTGCTCAGAGCCATTTGAACTATTTGAGCCTCTACATATCCCTTTCCAGATTTTCTAGCTTATTTAACACGTTCATGCTTCTGACACATCACGCCCTGGCTCGTAGAACGTTATCCTTTCGTTTATTAAGAATCTTTTTCTCGTGGTCACCTTCCTCTTGGCATTCCCCTCCGAGAGCTCCGAAGGGGGGCTATTCAGGCATCTTTTGCCAATGGCAAGATCATGACACTTCTTCAGTTACAGGCCACATATCCTGTGAATACACTTTATATGTCTTTAATGCAGTGATTTCCTTGCCTTATGCATCCTCTTGCCATTGTTCACTGCCAATTCTTCCGCCCTTAGGGGTAGTTTCCCACCCCAAGAGTAAGAGAGTGCCCTCAACCTCTGTCCACTCCTTTGCCATTGGAAGAACGAGGGTAACTTCTTATTCCGGAAGTCTTTGGCTGAAAATGCTGGTTATTAATCAAAATTTAAGTGATGGCAGGCCTCGAACCTGGGACCAAGGACCGTGTAGGCTATTACTCATTGACGCTACCCCTAGGCTACACGTGCAAGTATTGACAGTTGAGGATACATGCTGAGAACTCTGTCTATCGCCATTTGACGCCAAAGTTCGCTACATACGCCTCCTGCTGTGTTTCTCAACAATCACCCAGCCGCCCATGTAATCGAAATTCAGGAAAGCCAATACACGCTACCACAACTGATGGAAAATACTTCACTGTTCTAATCACACATCGAAATTGTTGTGGAAGAAAAGCAGCACTCGTACTCAACGGGTAATAATGCAACAAACGTACCGGGGATGGGCGAAAATCAATATCCCAAAAGGTTGCAACAGGAGAGAGGGGCAGTAGCTGCTCATATGTTGTCACTGATGTGTGGTCACGAACTTCTCTACTTAGAGCCACTCTTACCTGCTGTCTGTACCACCCCTCGTGCCTCCCTGTCGTCGCCATATGCAGGGATACAGGCCTCTTCTGTCTTGCTGCTGGTGGTCCTAAAAGAGATCAGTCTGGTGGAAGTGATATATGGTCGAAGTGATCTACTGTCTTCGGGACTCTGCCACAGATGGAAGCTTCTTGCAATGTGTTAAACGTATTTTTCAGAAAGACTGGAACCAGCCAGTTGCTATCGCTTCTGTGCGCTTCTGTGCACTGACTATTCTCACCTAAGCCCCTCCCCCGCTGTATCTGGATGCAGAGTCTTCAGAACAATGTATCCCAGGCAAAGCACGTAGTTGCATGGTCCAGATGGTCAGTCTGCACTAACAATGCCGACATAAACAATAGACCTCAACGCCCCCTCAATAAAGTGAGTCAAATGAGAGCTACTCCGACTGTGACTTGTTTGTCTATGCGCCAAGTAGCACTGCTTCCCACACTGGACCCACGCTGCAGACATACCGCGCCGCCAGCCTTTCTGCGATGGAGACCACTTGTATTTAACATCGACACACCTCCTATAAACGAGCATCTAAAATAAAAGGACAACTGCGATGATAATATGTCCCCTTTCCATGAAAACAGGTGTAGTCCATTTTAGAGTTTCATGAGCAAAATAGGTATCGTTTTTAAATTCGACTGTAGGATACAATTCACATCTCTCTCTCCCCCTCCCGTTGTTTTGCAACATCCAACGAAGTGAAAAAATGCTACAGTACTGCTGCTGATTACAGATGATCAGACTGCAGAGAATAGAGATTTCCTTCAGTTTGGTGAACAAAATAACATGGATTGAGAGTGTCCCTCAGAGTGTCTGTAAATATATTGTCATGCATATGTGCATCACAGACATTTCAGAAACATGAAATAACATTACAGAATATAGCCTTTCACGCCATTTGCTCATTTGTCGGAAGAAACACAATCATTTTACATTTGACAGCAACAAGCTATATTTCAAGAGGAAGTTGTTTTGTACACTGTGACAGATCCAGTTTAAACAGTGCGCTGATGTATTGCACTAGCGTTTACGAAACAGTTCGTGAGGGCATGTCTTGTAATAGAATCTTCTAATGTCACCATATACGATTCCTCTTATACACTGAAAACAGGTATCATATGCATGACGACATCGGATATTTTTTGCCCACAACTTGTCTCTAGCGACATGTGTGTAAAGTTTCTGTCATCCAACAGTACATCATTCATAATAGTAGCCGATTCTTGCATTCTAGTTTCATATGCAGTTTGATCATCACTGAACACATTGTTTTTTGAAACCTACTCACTAGTCGGGAACAACACTATCATTTGGAGGTTCCGCGACGAGCTATAATTCAGCTGGTATATACCTTGTGATTAGAGGTTATGAAGTATGAAATAACACAGGACTTGCAGTAACACCCAGTTTTAAATATTAAATCATGACAGTAATAACAAAAGGAGTCATCATTCCATGAGAATAGATACAGTCGATTCCTGTTAATTTTGTGAGCAAAATCGGTGTAGTTTGAGGGCATTCCACATGTTCAAATTACAAATTGTCACGCACGAGGGCATTTCATTCAATTCAGATGTATGAAAAACTGATACAGATCAGCATCTATACATTTAATAATTGCATTCGAGAGCAGTCCTCATCGCTATTTGTAACATCCAGAGAGCATAAAAAGCTATGAACTACCTACCTCCAAACTTTAACGAGTAATACCACTCCTTGTACGAGGTTTGGAACCTAAATAGTGGCAACTATTTATTCACAACCGTTACAAAAGAGTTATGTGTTTGAACCTGTTACTCTCCTTCAAAGTAGTCACCAGCGTTGTGTAGAACCAGTTTCCAGCGATGTGGAAGGTCTGTTCTGTTGATAGTGTGAATGAAGCTGTCTACTGCCTGTCTAATCGCTGGAACAGTTCTGAAGCGAATGCCAGGAAGCGGTTCCTTCATCTTTGGAATAAAATGAAAGTCACAAGGACTTAAGTCGGGGGAGTATGGGGGATGGTACAGTACTTCCCAGTCCCATCGACCGAACAGAGCAGCCACAGCTTGCGCTGTATGCGCCTGCGCATTGTCGTGCAAAATTATGGGTGGGTTATGCAGAAAGTGTTGCAGCTTCTTTCACAAAGCTGGTCACAGGTGATGCTCCAAAAACGAACAGTAGTACTGTACATTGACGGTCTGCCATGGAGGAATGTAATGTGTTAGGACAACACCATCACAGTCGTACACGAGAATCACCTTAACTTTCAACCGCTCCATTCGCACCGTCAACAGAACAAGCTATGCTAACTGTATACTACGCCTTCCACATCACTATCAATGTGTTATACACAACGCTGATGACTACTTTGAAGGACAGTAACAGGTGCAACATGTAACTCTTTTGTATCGGTTGTGCCACTATCGGTTGCTGCCACTATTTAAGTTCCAACCCTCATAATAGAACCCCATGTAAGATTTTACTGCATGTCTCTCTTCCGAAAAGTATCGAAAAACAAATATTGTCTGCATGTTGAAATCAGGCATATTACATATACAAGTACTGCTCCATTTGGGTCGTTATTGCTCACACAGACCTGCGGAAAGTTTTATTGTCTGTCGTGGAGGGACACCATATCCAATAGACTATCAATGATGAATGTATGTTACTGTGTTCTTCTTTTATAAGTAGTTTAATACATTGTTTTTCAGCTGTAACTCATCCACGCAGTGTATGGCTACAGCTGTGTATGCGACCATACACTTTGTTTTTCTAGGATGCCTTCGAGGTCTGTGTCAAGTGCTAAACAGACATTAACTTGTTTCAATCCATTCGCTGTCACTGAAGGCTAAAAACATATAATGTAAACTGTGGGGTTCTCAAATCACAGAGGATGGTAGAAATAAAACACACAGTCGATGCTTCTCTTTGACAAAAATATGGAAGGCATCGCAACATATGGAAAGGGTTTGTGGCATTGTTGAGCATTTCCAAACAGCTATCCGAAGGTGATGACCTATACAGTCAATTTCATCTTCTCCAGTGACAGAGTATCAGATGTCTCAGTGTTTTATTTTGAAGAGCATTGTTTCCTCATTTTGCAATCAAGTACATGATCACTATTCTGGTGTTGAGCATCGCTGGATGGTGCTAATTATAACATGTGTGGTGTAATAGAAGTAAAAAGAGGTGCTCTTACCTTATTGGCGTAAAAAGTGTGGAAGGCATAGTAGCATGTGGAAATAGCACGAGTCTGCTTTGTTGAAGAACGCTTCCAAATAAATGTCTGAAGGTGATGACCTCTAGATGTAATCCCATGTTCCACAGTAACAAGTAGCAGATGTCAAGTGTGCCATCAAGGCCACTCCATCTCAAACAAGTGGTGTCAGTCAAGCATTATTCAGAGTTATCTAAATAAATAAAAATATAGACTGATGTAATGTTTATGATTGTAAATTTTGAGCTCTGATAGTAAATTAAGTACCGATCCAACGAAACTTGTACTGCCATAAAGTGAAAGCAAAGCTGCATTGTAATAGTAATTAATTGTCATAATCAAAAGGGAAGTATTTCATGCTGTAAAAGTTATCAATCTGATTGCAATAATTTTGAACGGTATAAACTGCCTGAATAATGAACTTTGACATGAAACCCAGGGTAATTGGTTTTGAAAAATTGATCACAAAAACTGTCTCTGAATAACATAAGTTGGCCCTGATTGAATAAATAAGAAAATCAAAATTTTTCTCCTTACCTAAATTCTGGACAAATCTGGATAATACTTTGCAGTACTGCTCAGTCTTGTGCGCCGCTATGCTAAAGCTGTAAATTACTGTACCTAAACAGAGACACTAAAGACGTGCAATGACTTCTCTGTTAATCGCCAATCAAGCTGTTTTTCGAACACACTTGTTTGCATGATACATTAAAAATAATATGATAAAAGTTGGTAATATAATGAAATATACACATAAGTGACAACATTATGTTTTTTGTATATTGAGAAAATGTGTTCAAGTCAGATTTTAAATTTAATGAACTTCTTAACATCCAAACAATACACTTTCCTAGATTTCGAATCTAGCGACTTTCACTACAGTAACCAAGTTAGTCCGATGATGCAGCAATAATGAAGAAAAAGGTAGCATCATTATAACATCTACCTGATATTCCTCCTTTACAAAAAATTCATTGATAAATTGAGACTTTAAATTTCAAATATAATATTGCCACTGCTTCCTCACTCTAACACAGCTTAACATTGTCAGCTACCTCACTTTGACACTGCTTAACATTATCTGCTTGTGCTTCCTCACTCCAAAACTGCTTAACATGATCAGCTCTACTCCAACACAGGTGAACTTTTACTGCTCTCTGTACCAAAGCTAAACATTGTCTGCTCCACTGCTCCCTCGTGCAGCTCAGAGATACTAGCTGTGATACAGCTTACAACATTGTTGCTCGCTCACAATCGATTCAGATCCCAAAATTGTACATGACACCTATCATTACCCTGTGGTGTGGTGGACCAAAATCTCACAGGCGAGTTGATGTCAGTGGCATGGTTAAGACTGGGAAATTTTACTTTATTAAAACAATATTATGATAGAAAGATGAAGAAAGGTGAGTACAAAAGTTTAAAGACATGAACACAGATAATAATAAAACAATACATGACAGAAAATGTGTACTAATTATTGCTGGACATAAACAGTTGCATAACTGAATATAGGTACAAATCATTGTTGGACATGAACAGTTACATAACTGAAAAGAGGTACAAATCATTGCTAGACATAAATAGATGTTACAAGTATAGTATTTGCTAAATATTAGGCTACACTCACAGTAGTGCACACTCCATTATATGTGTAGACTGTTAGTACAGAGAGCCAAGAGAATGCATATATGCACTGCACGTAGTAGCGTCGTAAGTACAAAAAGTGTCATCAGAGAAGTAAAACTTGTAAATAACCGCCAGCCATAAGTGTGTAGGCAAACTATATGACACATTAAGGGAAAATCTTGCAGTCGCGCAAAGATAGTATAAATATTACCTGAAAAGCACAGAGGAACAATCTTGCAGACCCACTGGCACTGTCATCAGAAGTGTTTGGTAGGAGAGTCCAGTGCAGGCCATCTGGCAGTTCCATGGGCACCAACATCAGAGGTATTTGATAAAACTGGCCAGTGAAGGGCAATCTCGCAGTCCCACTGGCACCAACATCAGAAGTATTTGATAGAACTAGCCAGTGAAGGACAATCTCGCAGTCCCACTGGCACCAAGATCAGAAGTATTTGTCAGAACTGAGCAGTGAAGAACAATCTTGCAGAATGAGATTTTCATTCTGCAGCGGAGTGTGCGCTGATATGAAACTTCCTGGCAGATTAAAACTGTGTGCCCGACCGTGACTCGAACTCGGGAACTTTGCCTTTCGCGGGCAAGTGCTCTACCATCTGAGCTACCGAAGCACGACTCACGCCCGGTACTCACAGCTTTACTTCTGCCAGTACCTCGTCTCCTACCTTCCAAACTTTACAGAAGCTCTCCTGCGAACCTTGCAGAACTAGCACTCCTGAAAGAAAAGATATTGCGGAGACATGGCTTAGCCACAGCCTGGGGGATGTTTCCAGAATGAGATTTTCACTCTGCAGCGGAGTGTGCGCTGATATGAAACTTCCTGGCAAATTAAAACTGTGTGCCCGACCGAGACTCGAACTCGGGACCTTTGCCTTTCGCGGGCAAGTGCTCTACCATCTGTGCTACCGAAGCACGACTCACGCCCGGTACTCACAGCTTTACTTCTGCCAGTATCTCGTCTCCTACCTTCCAAACTTTACAGAAGCTCTCCCGCGAACCTTGCAGAGGTAGCACTCCTGAAAGAAAGTATATGCGGAGACGTGGCTTAGCCACAGCCTGGGGGATGTTTCCAGAATGAGATTTTCACTCTGCCACGGAGTGTGCGCTGATACGAAACTTCCTGGCAGATTAAAACGTGTGCCCGACCGAGACTCGAACTCGGGACCTTTGCCTTTCGCGGACAAGTGCTCTACCATCATAGCTACCGAAGCACGACTCACGCCCGGTACTCACAGCTTTATTTCTGCCAGTATGTCGTCTCCTACCTTCCAAACTTTACAGAAGCTATCCTTTCTTTCAGGAGTGCTAGTTCTGCAAGGTTCGCAGGAGAGCTTCTGTAAAGTTTGGAAGGTAGGAGACGAGATACTGGCAAAAGTAAAGCTGTGAGTAGCGGGCGTGAGTCGTGCTTCGGTAGCTCAGATGGTAGAGCACTTGCCTACGAAAGGCAAAGGTCCCGAGTTCGAGTCTCGGTCGGGCACACAGTTGTAATCTGCCAGGAAGTTTCAACAATCTTGCAGTCCCATTGGCACCATCATCAGAAGTATTTGATATTCAAATCCTTCTGATTCAAATAAAATACGGGAGCTAACTGTGGCTCCCAGTGAAAATATTTCAACAACTGTGCAGAGTGCTAATAAAGTAGAAATGCTTCATGTAAAACAAGTCCGCCCCGGCAGCTGAGTGGTCAGCGTGACAGACTGTCAAACCTAAGGGCCCGGGTTCGATCCACAGCTGGGTCGGCGATTTTCTCCGCTCAGGGACTGGGTATTGTGCTGTCCTAGTCATCATCATTTCATCCCCATCGACGCGCAGATCGCCGAAGTGGCGTCAAATCGAAAGACCTGCACCAGGCGAACGGTCTACCCGACGGGAGGCCCTAGCCACACGACATTTCCATTTATGTAAAACAAGAGCGAACATCCTGGCAATGAAATACAATGGTGAACTAGTATACATACTACATCTAGAAACATAATGAGAAAGATATTACCTTAAAGAGAGAAAAAAAAACAGAATGCAGTACGTCTTAACACATACGAAATGGCTTAAAGCTTAGCAAATAATCAGTTTATCAAAAGCATTTACAAAGTCCACAAGTCAGAGCAATGTGCAAACTTATTGCCTTGTGACACAGAGTTTTTGACCTTAAAGAGCAAAAATATCAGAATTCAGTACATCTTACCACTAAAGAAGTGGCTTAAAGCTAAGCAGATAATCAAGGCAGCAAAATCAGCAAAAAAAGAGTATACATAAAGTCCAATATGTGATAGTAGATACAAATGGCATGGGAACACACTGTTACATTCAGTGTTATTTGTAAACTTAGTTGCAGTATGACCAGAATCGGTGCATACCAAGTTGTATTGACGGTATGTGAAAAATAGTTATCAAGAGCAAAGTGTGTCACATTTGGTAACATGAGTAACACAGTTCTATAAAATTGTTGTTGTATACATTCAAAGAAGTTGTAACGCCGGAAATGCATATCCTTCTATTTCCATCCATTGTACTACAGATTTTTCCTTGTTTTGTTACCTGAAGATATGACATTTCTGTGTCTCTATATATTGTAATTGTTTTATTACTTGTATATATATATATATATATATATATATATATATATATATATATGTATTTATGCATTTATGTCGATGTATAATTAGTTTGTTCCATTAAGTTTCGGGTGTGCAGCCGCAAGAAATCTCTTTCTCCTTCTAATATTTCGGCTGTAAAACGTTCAGCCATCTTCAGAGTGAGCCGCAAGACGGCCGCTCCAGTGCTTGCTTCGTCCCTTTATACTGTTGTACCGCGCGACTGCGCATCCGGCCACATGTGCAATTGCGCCAGAGACGTTGGTCGGCGGCAGAGACGTGCATAATGCGCGAGTTGTATCTATGACTCCGCAGTTGATCTTTGTTGGCATATCGATATATCATTGTGAGCTGCACTGTGACGACGTCTTTGCGAGTTTATTACAGCAAGTGCCGGATTCCAGGATTTATCAAGATTGAAACCACTGTCTCTATTAATTAAGTTCGTCGTCAAGCGAATTTCAATTGCCTCCTTTACTATCGAGTCCCAAAATGACGATGTAGTTGCCAAAATTTCGACGTTGTCATACAATGTACTGTGACCATTATCAATACAGTGCTCTGCCACGGCCGACTTGTTAGGTTGTAAAAGTCGTGTGTACCTCTGGTGTTCTGTACATCTTTCTTGGATAGTACGAGTTGTTTGTCCGATGTAAGAGAGGCCACATTCACATGGAATTTTGTGAACTCCAGATTTTCGGAGCAGCAAATCATCTTTGACGGAGCCCACGAGTGCAGCTGTCTTAGGTGGAGGACGAAAAATCACTTTTATTTTGTGTCTGCTGAGAATGCGTCCTATTTTTGATGAGAGGCTACCCACGTATGGCAGGAAGGCCATCGATTTAAAGGTTTCTTCATCTTCTTCTGCTTTCTTTGTGGCCTCTTTCGGTTTCATTTTCAGTGCCGTCTGTATTTGTTGTGGAGAGTACCCATTGTCTTCAAACACTCTTTGTAAGTGGGAAAGTTCATCTTGCAGACTGCTTTCGTCAGAAATAATACGCGCTCTGTGAGTCAAAGTTCGGAGAACACTCATTGTCTGAGCAGGATGGTGCAGCTATTTGCACGTAAATACAGATCGGTGTGTGTCGGCTTCCTATACACTTCATGTCCCAAAGTGCCATCCTCTCTGCGCCGAACCAAAACATCCAAGAATGGAAGGCATCTCTCATTTTCAATTTCCATTGTGAACTTTATTTGATCGTGGAGGGAGTTCAGATGTCTTAAGAAGTCTTGCAAGTTGTCTTCACCATTGGGCCAAACTACAAAGGTGTCATCAACATACCTCCAGAATACCGCGGGTTTCAAGTCAGCAGATTCAAGCGCCTTCTCCTCGAAGTCCTCCATAAATAAATTGGCCACCAGAGGGGATAAGGGACTACCCATGGCAACTCCGTCCGTCTCTTCAAAAAATTCGTTGTTAAATAAGAAATATGTGGAGGTCAGAACATGTTTAAATAAAGCTGAAATCTCTTTGTCAAAACTTCTTTCAATAAGTTGTAGAGATTCTGGAAGGGGAACCTTTGTAAATAAAGCCACTACATCAAAACTAACTAATATATCAGATGGGTTCATTTTCAATGATTTCAGTTTACTAATGAAGTCAGCCGAGTTTCTTATGTGGTGAGTACATTTTCCCACAAGAGGCCTCAACAATGATGCCAGATGTTTGGCAACGTCATAGGTCGGAGAGCCTATGTTACTCACTATGGGGTGTAGAGGAACATCTTTCTTGTGCACCTTTCGTAGACCATAAAGTCTAGGAGGCACCGGACCACTTGGTTTCAATCTCCGAACAACTTCTGGTGGAAAGGGAGAATCATTCAGAAGCGAAACAGTTAGTTTGTTGTGTAAATACTATTTGTATTTTTACGCTGGGTCTTGCCTAGGGAAAACTATGCTATCGAACGAATACATCGATAGGTCGTGTGGAGAACCAAAGTGTTTAAGATCTTTGGGAGTGTTCACTCTGCCGCGTGGAGTGTGGGCAGAGCAGAGGGAGTCTGGCTGGAGTAGGGCGGTGGAGAGGTGTGTTGTGTGACGCTCCCGCGAGTTGCCGCGCTTTCGGGGTCTGGCATTGCGCTCGACTTGCTATGATAGTTTCTGACACGGTGTCGCGGACAGGAAGCATTAGCTGGTGCACATCAAGAGCCCGTTTCGCCTGGTGACAGTGCCGAGAAGAAGGCGCGCCAACATCCAGCTTCTTCAACAGCGACAGCCGACAATGAGTGACTGTCGCCACCTCCCCGATCGACGACTGCAAACCTTCAATCAACCAACAAGGAAGACTAAAAGCACGTAAAGTTGTAGAACTGTATGGCAGACCTCAGCTTTTCGAACTGTTAAATTCATCTCATTAAATTACAGCAACTTAGCGTGAAGATTTGTTGCTCATTGTCCCAATTGCATTACCAAGCAAGGTCCCTTCCTTTTCCGGAAGGAACCTGAGTGTCGTTGAAATTCAAACGTCAGCATTAAAGTAATATTATTCGATTTCACTGCTTTCATTTCAAAGTTCAGTTAAGGTATTTATAGCTGGCTACGATATTTAGAATACACAGGCACAAATTAAGAGTGTGAGTTTTGTTACCATATTTTAGCATACCTGTGACTGCAGTTCAGCATGGTATGTAGTAAATTGTACTATTGTTAATCGTTCACAATCATTTAATTCAGGTTCAAAGTTAAATCTCTTATTTCTAAATTGCGTAGATTCAAGTAACTTTTGAAACGATTGTTGAGGTAGCCCAAGACTAACCCTATTTTACTGAATTTCGTAGTGCTTCAGAAACAAAGCCCACTATTAATTTCAGTCACTAAATTAACTTTCAATTTTCTGGTTTTATTAATTATTTTGCTAAATTAAGTCAGAGTGTAGTGAAACTTATTACTTCTGACAAACATTCAGTTTTCACACAACACATGTCAACCTTCAGTTGCCACACTTTTAGTGCTAATTATAAGTGCATTAATCTTTCATTTTCAGTTATTATAGTAGTTGTCCATAGGACTGGCGACCGTAATTTTCTCCAAATCTCAAATATCAAATTAACATCAATTAATTGTTAATGTAACGACCGCACATTTACTTTCTTTGTTAATTTTACCCTTTTCTCAAAATTAATTTTCACCAATTTCATTTGCATTTTTCCTTACATTTAGATGTAACCCTTTCCTCCCTCTTTACCGACAAATTAACTTCAGTGATGATTGCTTTTCCCAAATTTCCATTAGGTACACGTGGTTTAATTTTTCACTGTCATTAAGGTCGATAAGTGAGGGGGAGGTTACAAAGTACACATACATAGTTACTTTACTACAAGATACTTCCCATATAATTGCAAGAACATCTCTGTGTTAGCATAAAAATATTTATACTAACATCTAGGCTAACTATCCTTGCAGAGTAAACTCACGTAAGGGAAAAATAGGAGTTCCACTAACCACAGGAACAAATAGGACATGAGGAGAAAAAGGAACGTTTGTGTAGTGCACTAGGCCTATTGTACCTGTGGATAGAAGTAATTTTAAGTCATTCGTCATGTGCCAGTTAGTGTATCAACAAGAAGAATTGGGCCAAAATAATGAATATATATCAGACTTGACAAAGTAAATATTATCACAAAGCAGAAGAAGAGCAGTCATCAGGCAAGAAGAATTTAGGTATACAACAACAAATCACCATAGAGAAAAAGAAATCAAGTCTAGGAAAACAGCAAATCACTTAAAAAGTAACCTTAACTCACACCTACTATACCCAGGAAAAAAATCATAATGAAATCCCAAGAAAATATCATCATCATCTACACAGAGTCTCTCCTTAATATAATATCTTCAAAAGAAATACATCATGAAGACTCATAGTAATACTAGAAATGCACACAGATTATCATAAACATCATACCATTTGCTGACAAAGTTACAGCCTGACCCATTCTCAATCCAGTAAGACTTGTTAAAAAATGAATTAGCACATACTTTGAAAGTTCATCAGATGCAAAACCATGAAACACAGTCTGCCACATGACCATTACCTGAATGCTTACCATTTATTTCTGCATGTACCAAGCTGACTGAACTGTGATGCTGAAGTATATAGATCTGTCAGTCCTTAACAAAATTATGGTAAGAGGATGGCAAAAAAGGAAAGATTTACAAGCCGAAGGTGGGCCTGTAACAGTTAAGTGTATAGGATAAATATGTTCTAGCGGTAAAAAAAATTGCAAGACTAAGGTTCACCATAAACTGCTAATGATAAAAAAAATGCAAGACTAAGGTTTACCATGAACATCAAAGAAAATATATACCATAGTCTATAATGTAAGTGACTACAATAAATAAAACAAATAAAGCATAGTATGACCTGCATACAACATTCTTGAAAAGACAAAGCATGAGTATGGATAATGATAACACAAATTAGATTTAGTAATATCAGTTGTGTGAGTATGTTGTCTGTCAAGTTGTGTATGTGTTTCCTAATTCATTCAGTACGTATGAGAAAACCATAGCTTCCACAAGAACAAATACGCAAGATAATGCAGTAGGTTATTATTAGGCAAGAAAAAATGTCATGGTACATAGTTAGTTTGTTAGTTACGTGTTCCATTGATCAATCGCACGGTACAGTAGCCGTTATGATGTGGAATGTGTCAAGTGCACAAGAAATGCACGTATGAAACAAGGTTTTTTAATATATATATATATATATATATATATATATATATATATATATATATATATATAAAACACAGAGATAAGGATTAATATTTCTATTACTTACACCATTCCCTTAAATGGCATAAAACGCATATACTATATTTATAGATTTATTTATTTCCATTAAAGAATTCATCTATGGTATAGGAGTTGTCAAGGAGATATGATTTCAATTTATTTTTGAAGCTATTACTGCTGTCTGTCAGACATTTTATTTCATCTAGTAATTTGCCGAAAATTTTTATAGCAGAATATTTTACCCCTTTCTGTGCCAAAGATAGGTGGAGTAAAGGATAGTGTAAGTCTTTTTTCTGGTGTTATAATCGTGAATGTCACTGTTGTTTTTAAACTGGTCCATGTTATTGAGAACAAATTTCATTAGTGAGTAAATGTACTGTGAGGCTGTTTGTAAGAATTCCCAATCTTTTAAAAAGATGCCTACGAGATGTGCGACTATGAACCACACACATTATTCTAACCACTTTCATTTGAGCAGTGAATACTTTTTGTCTAAATGTTGAGTTAACCCAAAATATTATTTCGTATGACATCCGAGAGTGAAAGTATGCAAAGTACGTTAGCTCACTAATTTCTCTATCCTCAAATTTGGCAGTTATTCTGACTGCAAAAGTTGCTGAAAATAGTCCCTTTAGAAGATCCAAAATACGAATTTTCCAATTAAGATTCTCATATATGTATACACCCAAAAACTTAGTATGCTCTACCCTGTCTACTGACTTCTATTAATGTATTACATTGAAGGAACTGTACTTTTTGCAGCAGAAAATTGGATGTACTGTGTTTTTTCAAATTTTAGAGCAAGCCCATTTGCAGAAAACCAATTAATGACTTTTCCAAAGACCTTATATGTATCATTTTGAATTGGAGTTTCTTTTACCAGATTAATAATGATGCTTACATCGTCAGCAAACAGTGTCATTTCAGCTTCCTGTTTCAGATGGGGAGGGAGGTCATTCACATATACCAGGAACAGAAGGGGACTCATGATTGATCCCTTTGGAACATCTAATGTAGTTTTACCCCAGTTGGATGAAATGGCAAACTTATTTAAATCACTTGACTCATATAAAATAACTTTTTGCTTCCTGTTCTATAGGTACGGCTTAAACCACTCATATGCTATTCCATTTATACAATAGAACTGTAATTTCTGTAACATAATGTCATGGTTCACCCAGTCAAGTGCTTTGGACAAGTGACAGAAAATCCCATAGTCACAGAAAATTCCATAGTGGAAATTAGGCCAGAAAGAAGCATTGCTGTAAGATGTAGCATGGCTGTAGCCTGTTGTGTTGCTCTCACAGAGGAAAGAAAAAAAAATACCATGTAAATCCAGGGTTGCATAAAAATCTCAAGAAAGTGACAACTTCAGTGTAGTAGCAAATAGCTGTAGAACAGTTACTATCATCAACTTCCCATGGCTGATCCAAACTCATCTTTTAGACTTATAAACCAGAAATATCATCATGTGAAATAAAAATCGACTTCAACAAAAACAGGGTCCCTGAGCCCTAACCATTACCTCAGTATTATTCATCATCATCATTATTATATTCTCATCAGTAACCTCACATAATACATCATATATGTAAACCACATAAATCATAATCATGTACCTCATTAAAAATCATCAGTAATCATCATCATGAATTACACAAGCAAGTAATAAACTTCATAACACAACTCATCTGACATACACCAAAATAAAATTCCCTGTTCTGTCTACATCAGTTATCTCCCACACGAAAAACACCTCACAGCCATAAGTATAAAACATCGAATACTGTACACAAAACACTTTCAATGACAATAGGTCCTGAGAAAAAGAAATTGTAGCTTTCAGCAAATATTCCTTCTGACAGTAGACAAAAATGAATGAAAGCAACAGGCTGTAGAAAGTATGAGATAAATGGTAGAAAATTCTCCTGAGTAGTAGCAAAGTAAATCAAAATACAGGTGTAATTCCAAAATTATAAGATCAGAAAAGACAAATAGGCTGTAGAGATGTAAGTCCGGTAGTAATTCAGATCACAGTATAAGCATGTTGTCCGTAAAGTTGTGTATGTGTGTCCAGTTCATAGAACTCTTTGAGAAGTCACAAAATCAGGGAAAATCGAATATTATAAAACATTAAAGTAGAGTGTGGTCATACCAATCCGATAGTAAACAAATTGTCAGAGTAGGTACATTGTCTGTAAAGATGTGCGAGTGTTCGTGAAATTCTTTGACCCTTTTATATATATATATATATATATATATATATATATATATATATATATTTTACAAAATACTTTGAATTTTCTGACAGATAGAAAATGCTTGTAGTCAAATCCTTCGATTCTAAAATTATCGAAAGACTGCTGTCGGTTGAAAAAGGTGCGAGAGATGTCATGTGATTCTAAAACGTCTCTTTTCTTTGACCAGTTTAGGAAGCTGAGTTTGCGAAGAATGTTCTATACTCTTATTGATACAACGCGCGGCAAAGTTATGTGAGCAGTCCTGAGAAACGGTATCGTTCTTATTGTCAGACAAGCGAGCATTAATTTTATTAAGTTCCTGTTTGATTTGACGATTAATTTGCATCTGTCCCTTTCGAAAGTTTTCAAATAATTGAAATTATTCAGTGTCAGTGACGTGTACCGGTTGTGTACCTTCAGAGTGACTCTCATGATTTAATTTTAATTGTGCTACCGTGTCGCCGAGTTCATCATATTCAGCTTTCCGATTGTCGTATTGGTCGTGAATTTTGGTAGTGTCATCTTTTAAGTGACTGTAACTGTACAGCATGACAACGCGTTTTATTTTGCAGAGTAGCAACAATTTCACTGGGTACCGACTTTCTAATTGTAGCAATAAGTAGGGCTTAGTCCTGCCGCTGAGCTTCAGAAGTGGTATAAAATTGTCCATCAGCGGCTGCTTCTCTGTCTGACACACGTTGATTAATGTTGTTATGAGCTTTAGTTAGTTCGCGTAAACGAGATATGACATTGGTAACCTCTGGTGTAACATTGTTTATACGCTGTGTTAAAGCTTTGTAACGGTCTTTTAATTCGCCAGAGGGTGCTTTTTGATTGTCACGAAGCGCATTTAAAGATTTTTTTGCTCTTCGAATTTTTGATTAAGCTCTTCCAAATGAGTAACCTGTGCATCAAAACGTTCTGTACGAGATTCATGATTTTTAGAACGTTTATCATAAAATTCTTGAATTTGCTTAGTAAAAGTCTCGTTACTGTTTTTAGTTTCGTCAGCAAAACGTCTGAATTTCATCAGCAAAACGACTGGCTTGTTCATCAAAACGATTATTATTTTCGTCAGATAATGTCTTAGTAGCTTGCAACAGGCGTTCATAATCTGACTGAGGAAAAGAATGTAGATTATTGGTAGTCAGAGAACGTAACGGAACTGTCGTAAAGGTTTTGTCGCGGCTGGGTGTCGGATTGTGTCAAAGGTAGTCAATGTTGCATATTTATCTGTGTGCAATTACTATTCTCAGAAAAAAGATGAGTATTACGACAAATATTATTATTGGAATGTTGAGTTACGTCAGAATCAAGAGTGTCTACAATGTTGCATGTTTATCTGTGTGCAATTACTATTCTCAGAAAAAAGATGAGTATTACGACAAATATTATTATTGGAATGTTGAGTCACGTCAGAATCAAGAGTGTCTACAATGTTCGTGTACTGACTATCCGGTTGCAAAGGCACAGTATTTTGCATTATTACTTCATAAATATGGTTGCTATTAGTACCAATAGAATGATCAGCCAAGGTATTGTTGCTGATGTTGCATTTTGCAAATCAGATTTTTGAGAATCAGTTGTAGTGAGTGATTTGCTGACAAAGATATTACGTGGCATTATTACTTCATAAATATGGTTGCTATTAGTACCAATAGAATGATCAGCCAAGGTATTGTTGCTGATGTTGCATTTTGCAAATCAGATTTTTGAGAATCAGTTGTAGTGAGTGATTTGCTGACAAAGATATTACGTGGCATTATAATCGAGAAATATACGAACAAATCACAGATTCAAAAGACAACATCGAGAACGATAATGTCAAAGCTGAAAGGCAAAACACAGCATTAGCAAAATATGTGTTGCGCTTAATTACAGTAATAATTAAGGTAAGTCGGAGCAGTACACAATTCCTGACTGTTTCTCAAAATATTCGTACGTCGCTCGTACTGTACAAAAAATAAAAAATTAAAAAATAAAAATAAAAAATAAAATAAAATAAAAAAGAAAAAAATTGAAAGTTATCTAAATAAATAAAAATATGTCTGAAGGGCTGTGTTTCTGATTGTAAGCTCTGATCTGTCATAATAAATGAGCTGTTGTCGCAATGAAACTTGTACTGTGGTAATGGGAAAACAAAGCTGCATTGTAATAATAATCAATTGTCATAATGAAAAGGGGAGTATTTTATACTGCAAAAATTATTAATCTGACGGCAAAAATTTTGAACAGCATAGACTGCCTAAATAATGAACTTTGACATGAAACCTAGAGTAAATGGTTTCGTAAAATTGGATTGAATAAATGAAAAATCAAATTAATTTCTCGTTACCTCTATTTTGCGCAAATCTGGATAATGCATTGCAGTACTGCTCTGTGTTGCGCGCCGCTATTCTAAAGCTGCAAATTACTGTACCTACGCAGAGACACCTCAGAGGTGCAATGAGTTCTCTATTAAATGCAAATTGAATTGTTTTTCGAACACACTTGGTTGCATGATCCATTAAAAATTGTAAGATAAGGTCGGTAATAAAATATGTGCATAAATGACAACACTATGTGTTTTGTATATTGAGAAAAAGTGTTCAAGGCAGATTTTAAATTTAATGAACTACTTAATATCCAATCAATACTCTTTCATATCTATCAAATCTAGCAACTCTGAGTACAATAACCAAGTTAGTCCGATGATGCAGAAATAGTGAAAAAACACACGGTAACGTCATTATAGAATTTACCTGATATTCCAATAGACTTCCTCCTTTACAAAAAAAAAAAAAAAAAAATCATTGATAAATTGAGACTTTAAAAGTCAAATATAATATTACCATTGTTTCCTCACTCTAACACAGTTTAACATTGTTAGCTTCCTAATTCTAACACTGCTTAACATTATCTACCCGTGCATCCTCACTCCAACACTGCTGAACAGTATCAGCTCTACCCTAACACAGTTAAACTTTTACTGCCCTCTCTACCAAAGCTAAACACTATCTACTCCACTGCGGCCTCGCGCGGCTCAGAGATACTACCTTAACTTCTGCGATAGAGCTTACACCATCGCTGCTCGCTCACAATCGTTTCAGATACCAAAATTATACATGACAGTTATCACTATATGGTAATCAACACCATACCAGTGGACGGATTGGATGGGGAAGACACCATTGATATGGGACAATGTACTGTAATAAGCACTACAGCTGATAGTGCGATCAGTTTTAGCAGTTTTACCAGTTGTTTCGTAATTTTAACGCCAGCCAGTGACACAACAGAATGCTTTCCGATTTCTCTAGCATCGCTAAACTACCTCTCCGCTATTTTGTAAGTACCATATACTAGATTGTGACGCAGATAGATTACCGTGCAGTACGTCCGTTCTGTCCTATACATCAAAGTATACCAAACAGTGTCCCATACTGATGCAGCTAGGTTATTTATATATTTTGGCACATCGCTCATGTCAAGAGTTTATGATTACGGCTGACCATCTTTCCCTGTGTGGATGGTGTTCACGGAGATATTCTCGCAATCGCCGAATAAAGTTGGAAGTTGGCAGATCCCGCCCCCCCCCCCCCCCCCCCCCCCCCGACATTGTCCTTGACGCGGTGTATGGCGTCTTGTCACGGTCCGCGCGGCTCCCCCGGTCGGAGGTTCGAGTCCTCCCTTGGGCATGGGTGTGTGTGTTGTCCATAGCGTAAGTTAGTTTAAGTTAGACTAAGTAGTGTGTAAGCTTAGGGACCGATGACCTTAGCAGTTAAGTCCCATTAGATTTCACATACATTTGAACATTTTTTTATGCACGGAAATTTATGGGACATGTTTGACTATGATCTGGATGTTTCTCATGCGCCTGTCGCAGAGAACATTGAACACTTCTGAGAGGTAAATGAAAAGCGAGCTTGAACGTATTTTAAAATGCACTCGAAGGCCGTGTGTGTGTGTGTGTGTGTGTAAGCAAGAGCTATATTCTCATCAGGTAAGAGGGTTCTTTTGAAAATATTTCTTTACTCGTATGTTAAATTTAATTATATCCCGAGTTTCTATTTTGTCTCAGAAGATATGGTTGGTGAAATCAGATGAATGTTTTTGAAACACCCTTTACTTTGGTGGTGCTGTCTTGAAAACCAGTTCATTATCGTTGGTGATGTATGGTTGCAGCAATATACAGGGAGAAGCATTTAAAACTGTTTGTTGAAATATTTGGCGAAATATACATCGGATTAAAAAATAGTGGCAGTAAAAGTTGTTTACCTCGAAGAGGGATATCTGTTATCATAACGCTCGACCCCCTGCACCACCCCTGGGCGCAGGAGGGGGTTGACTTTGAAATCAGAAATAGGAACCCCTATTGTTTATTGCAGATTTGGATCCTCCGGGAAAAAAAATGTAACTTCTGTAAGAAACATTTCTTTCGTTTCGCGACAGATGGCGCTGTAATCGGCAAACTTGGAAGTGAGGTGACACTTGTTGAAAAACGGTACTATCTCAAATAAATACACTTCCGATGAAGACAGTCGAAGTACTTTTTTGATATTTTTGATAATGTTGTCACGTGACACCTCACACAATCGAATGAGGCTCAAAACTTGATCAGGCCCTCACTAAGCGGTCACGTCGTTAACGATGGCATCGAGGGTCGCCATCATTGCGACGTATTTTAAGGCTCATAAAAATGTTGATGAAACACGTTAAAGATACGCTTATCTGTTCCCGATAAGAATGTTCCGTCTGCAACGATGGTTCGCAGTGTTGTTCGCCTTTCACTGAAACTGGAAGTGTTAAACCTAGAGAAAGAGTCCGACGCGGTCTGTGACAAACGTAAATAACGTACTGAATGTTTCAACTGCGGTTGCTGCAAATCCTCACATTATTTCTCGCAAATTGCTCGATGTTTAGGAATTTCGCACGAAGTGTTCTACGCATGTTGCATGCACATAAATGACATCCATTTCATTTATCGCTGCATCAACAACTGCATGGTGACGATTTTCACAATCACCTGAATTTCTGCAACTGGGTACAGGAACAACTGACAGTCAATGATAATTTCATTTCACAGGTACTTTTCTCCGATGAATCAAATTTTATTAATCTTACGTTCACCCGATTTGACTTATGCCGATTTGTTTCTGTAGGAGTTTCCGTGGATGTACCGACAACCCCCGAAGATATGTGGCAGCGAATTAGCAACGAATGTGTAACATTAGCGCAGAGACACTAATACATGTTGGATTGTCATTCAGAGGCAGAGATGCAATGTGTATTAAAAACAACGGACAACATTTCGAACATTTGCTGCACTGAAACACTTGTGAGAGGCAAGGAGACTCGCAGTAATGAAGCACCCCGAGATTGTGAGAGGCAAGGGGACTCACCAAAATCAAGCACACCGAAGGGAACGCGTTAGTACTACGTCCACGTCGTTGTTACTTGGTAACGCTAAATGTAGTATATAAACGCATTGTGGGGGGATAGCATTTTCCCAAACATCAAGTAGAGTACTTTGATTTTCCTAATCGGTTGTGTATCTTTGTGAGATGTTACTGTTTACAACAATTATCGCTCCAAATTACAGCACCATCTGTCATGAAAAGAAAGAAATGTGTCATACAAAAGTTACATATTTTTTCGCGGAACATCCAAACCTGCAGTAAAAAATAGGGGTTCCTACCTTCCCGCCTCCAGGGTTGGTGCAGGGGGGGAGGGGGGCGGGGGAGTCGAGCGTTTTATTAATTAATGTCCCTCATCGAGGTGAACAACGTTTATTACCACTATTTTTTAATCCGATGTGTATTTCGGCAAACACTCCGACAAAGAGTTTCAAATGCCTCACCCTGTATAGAGCCAGCAGAGCTGAACAAACGTACACACCAAACTTTCGCCACAGTCTATATTGACTGAAAGGAATTCATTGCCGAATGTAATACTTCACGAGAAACAGTGTTGTTCTCACAGAGAGCTGACCAAGGTAAATTACAGTAGAGCATGGATTATGCAGATATCAACCAAATGAAACACAAGTTAACGGAAAGATTTCGTGTCAGTGCATTTAAATTTTCGCTCCATACACTTCCGCTAACAGCCGGTAGTTATTTGGCGTGGCGCGATAGCCCTTTGTTTTCTCTGCCAACAGTGAACAATCACATGCTTTGTTTTGAGCCTCCGCCACGAGTCAGCGGCGTGTGGGTCATCGGTTGTAGCATCGTGCTGTGATTCGCAATGGTGAGTAAGCGTAAACGTGTTGTTTTCAGTGTTTCCGATAAAACGAAAAAATAGACCAGTTGAAAATCTGTGCTAGTGAATCAAGTTACTTGAAGAATAAGGTGACTGGCATGCTACGAAATCGCATATTAAAAATAATAGTGAAGCCTGACATTGTCAGGGAGGAGTAGGGGACCTTAATTTTTTAATTTAAATGTTTTTTTTAAATGCCTGAACGGCAATTTTTTCCTTTAAACAATTAAAGCACGATTCCAATTTTCGGTTATTTTCTATAATCATCCTCAGAGCTGCAAAGAAATAGAGCAAAGGATCCTAAGAAAATTTTGTACCGTGAAGTAGGACATAAAACAATGTATAGTGGGTAAACAAAATGTATAAGGAGAGCAATAGTAAAAGATTTTACTATTGGAGCTAGCTCTCCGTATACATTATACACTGACAGAAAAAAATCACAAAACCAAAAAATAACTTCGTACAGTAATGCAATTACGGGAATACATTAGTCTAGGTAATATACACTCCTGGAAATGGAAAAAAGAACACATTGACACCGGTGTGTCAGACCCACCATACTTGCTCCGGACACTGCGAGAGGGCTGTACAAGCAATGATCACACGCACGGCACAGCGGACACACCAGGAACCGCGGTGTTGGCCGTCGAATGGCGCCAGCTGCGCAGCATTTGTGTACCGCCGCCGTCAGTGTCAGCCAGTTTGCCGTGGCATATGGAGCTCCATCGCAGTCTTTAACACTGGTAGCATGCCGCGACAGCGTGGACGTGAACCGTATGTGCAGTTGACGGACTTTGAGCGAGGGCGTATAGTGGGCATGCGGGAGGCCGGGTGGACGTACCGCCGAATTGCTCAACACGTGGGGCGTGAGGTCTCCACAGTACATCGATGTTGTCGCCAGTGGTCGGCGGAAGGTGCACGTGCCCGTCGACCTGGGACCGGACCGCAGCGACGCACGGATGCACGCCAAGACCGTAGGATCCTACGCAGTGCCGTAGGGGACCGCACCGCCACTTCCCAGCAAATTAGGGACACTGTTGCTCCTGGGGTATCGGCGAGGACCATTCGCAACCGTCTCCATGAAGCTGGGCTACGGTCCCGCACACCGTTAGGCCGTCTTCCGCTCACGCCCCAACATCGTGCAGCCCGCCTCCAGTGGTGTCGCGACAGGCGTGAATGGAGGGACGAATGGAGACGTGTCGTCTTCAGCGATGAGAGTCGCTTCTGCCTTGGTGCCAATGATGGTCGTATGCGTGTTTGGCGCCGTGCAGGTGAGCGCCACAATCAGGACTGCATACGACCGAGGCACACAGGACCAACACCCGGCATCATGGTGTGGGGAGCGATCTCCTACACTGGCCGTACACCACTGGTGATCGTCGAGGGGACACTGAATAGTGCACGGTACATCCAAACCGTCATCGAACCCATCGTTCTACCATTCCTAGACCGGCAAGGGAACTTGCTGTTCCAACAGGACAATGCACGTCCGCATGTATCCCGTGCCACCCAACGTGCTCTAGAAGGTGTACGTCAACTGCCCTGGCCAGCAAGATCTCCAGATCTGTCCCCCATTGAGCATGTTTGGGACTGGATGAAGCGTCGTCTCACGCGGTCTGCACGTCCAGCACGAACGCTGGTCCAACTGAGGCGCCAGGTGGAAATGGCATGGCAAGCCGTTCCACAGGACTACATCCAGCATCTCTACGATCGTCTCCATGGGAGAATAGCAGCCTGCATTGCTGCGAAAGGTGGATATACACTGTACTAGTGCCGACATTGTGCATACTCTGTTGCCTGTGTCTATGTGCCTGTGGTTCTGTCAGTGTGATCATGTGATGTATCTGACCCCAGGAATGTGTCAATAAAGTTTCCCCTTCCTGGGACAATGAATTCACGGTGTTCTTATTTCAATTTCCAGGAGTGTATTTAAGCGATTAACATTGCAAGGACACAGGCTAATGTAAGCGCGGGATAAGTCAATGCAACAGTGAAATGCTGGTATATTAATAACCGCTGTAACCGCCAAAATGTTGCATGCAAGTATGGAAACGTGCATGAATTGTGTCGTACAGGTGCCTGATGTCGGTTTATGGACGGTTAACACTGTCTGTGGATGACGCTGGAGATGTCGACCGATGATGCCCCATATTTACTCGATTGGAGAATCATCAGATCGACGTACCGATTTGCAGAGAGAGTACATGGAATAACCACGAAAGCGGTTCTGCTGTCTTACGAAATCGCACGCCAGACCGTAACTCCAATTATAGGTCCAACGTATCTAGCACACAGACAGGCTGGCTGCAGGCCCTCAACTAATCGCCTGTCTAACCAACACACGGCCCTCGATGGCTCCGAGGGAGAACTAGCTTTCATCGGAAAACATGCAAGACCTCCATCCTACCCTTCAATGAACTCTCGCTTGACGCCCCTACGGTCACAAATGACGGTGGTTTTGGGTCAGTGAAACGGGCGCTATAGGGAGTCTATTTAGGAGCTGAAGTAACCTATTTTTAGCAGTTCATTGTGTCACTGTGGTGCCAACTGCTGCTCAGATTGCTGCTGCAGATGCTGTACGTTGCGAGAGGGGATACGCCGAACACAGTGATCTTCCCTCTCGGTAGTGTCACGTGACTCTCTGGAGCCCTGTCTTCTTGCTAACGTAGTCTCGTGACAACCGTCGTCAGTAATCAAATCCAGTGGCTAAGTTGCTGCCAAGTCCTTCTGCAGTATTGCAGAAGGAACATCTAGCTTCTCGGAGCCCTATTACGTGACCTCATTCAAACTCAATAAGATGTTGATAACGGTGTCTTTGTCGCCTTAAAAGCATTCTTGAATAACATTAACTCACCACGTCCAGTCCCGAAGCTAACTACCGTTCACGACCATCGCAGCTCGTATTTAAAGCAAACCTTAGTTCCATCTTCACAGTGGCGTTACTAGTGCCACTCTTATGCAACTGGTTCGAAATTATAATAGACATCATCTTTCAAATGTAGAGCCACACCTACCAAGTTTCGTTTATGTCACACAGCTTCTTCTTGGTACTGCGATTTTTTTCTGTCAGATTAATACAATATATCATATACACAAAGTACACGGTGAGTCGCCTAAAACTTGCACAGCGAATATTGCTGAAATGGAAAGTTTATTGATGTGCCGTTTTATAGAATGGATTGGTACTGAAAGGCTCGTATTGTCAGGCAATAAACAGATTGTAATAGTACTTAAGAAATGTATTGTTTGGGCAAACAAACACTCTTTTTAAGTGGAACAGTGCCTATTGATATGATCAAATTAAAGTTAGAATGGTGTTTGCTGCAGGATTCTAGTGCGATGCGTTTACGAAATATCGTATTTTAAAAAATTTCCACACGATAACTTGTTTGCGATATTCAACTTGCGTAGTTGCTAGGTACGATGTTATCTTTGCTTACAGTGTGACTGCATTTTCCTCGATTGCATTGCGACTAGCTAGTCAGGTAAAGTATGATAGTCCAAGCAGTAGGTCGTGAGTGGACAATGGGATTTACCAAAGCAGAGAAAGCCGACATGCTCATGGTGTATGAGAGTGTAGGAAGACTGCAGTACGTTCTTGTATGGCGTATGTGGTAAGATACAAGAACAGATGTCAACCATCTCGACAATTTTTTATCAATCTCTTCAACCAGTCACGTGAAAGTCGTAGTAACAGAAGGAAAAAAGTGACGACAGAGAGCTGCATGAAAACGATCGTGAGAACCGTGTTGTCTCCTGTACATGTGAATTACGACATGACACTCCAGATGCACCATGTATCTGGTTTAGTGCTAAAGCCACATTTTCCAACTATGACCGGGTAAACTACCTAATAATGCACTATTGGTCTGTTGAAAATACCCTTCGGCTTCGTCAGTTGAAACGTCAGCGTCTATGGAGTGTAATGGTGTGGGATAGTGAACCATTCGCTCATATGCCAGCTTTCATAGACGGAACACTGAACGCGGACAAGTATCGCAGTCTCCTAACAGACCATCTTCCACGGATGGTACAAGACGTTCCTCTTCAGACTAGAAGGCACCTGTGGTACCAACATGATGGCTGTCCAGCCCATAGTGCACGAAACACCACAGCATGTCTTCACGAATTGTTTCCAAATCGTTGGACTGGACTCGGAGGACCTGTACCTTGGCTGGCCCACACCCCAGATCTGACGCCAGTAGATTTTTTTTTTCGGGGACAGCTGAAAGATGCTGTCTACAAGGACAGCACAGTTAAAGAACGATAACGAATTTCTGTTGCCCTCTACAACCATCTTCAGATTTATGTACAATCTGAAGATGATTGTAGAAGGCCACAGAAATTGGTTATCATGCTTTAATTGTTTAAGAAACGAAACTGCAGTCCAGGCATTAAAAATATTTTAAGTTAAAAATTATTTGTTGTTAAAAAAATAGTAGTGATCCCATTAAAAAATTTGTGAGTCAAATTGACGTAAAGACGGAATCTTACTCAGAACAACGCTGACCATGGCAGAAACCAGGTTTTAGAGACTGTAGTTTATACATGTTTAATGCGGGTATGTAGTCAAGCATATCCAATAGGTGGCACTTTGATTTGTGAAAAAGCGCGTGAAATAAGATACTAGCGGGCCACGCTGATTTTAAAGCGACTAACGGTTGATTCATGCGTTTCAGACCTACACATGGAATTAGGGAACAGGACATTCAAGGTAAAAAACCGTCGGTTGGGCTGATGCAGCTGGACATTATAAAGACGCTGTTAATAAACTGGTCGATAATGATGGCTATAACCAAAACAGTGTCTACAATGCAGACGAAACTGGTTTGTACTGGAAGAAAATGCTAACAAAATCCCTAGTTTCCAAGACAGAAACATTAGCAACTGGTTATCATGCGAGAGAATCTCGCGTCACTGCTATGATACACGGAAATGTTACTGGAACGCGTGGCTTATCCGTTTTGATCATAGGAAAGTCTAAGAATCCGTGGTGCATTACGAGACTAAAAGACCCACCAAACAGCCAATTTCTCTCTCAGCTGGCCGGGCTGATTAAAGAATCTTCAGGATGTGAAGATTATGACCAGGGAAACATCCAGACTGGCAGGAATATGTAAAAAAAAAAAATGTTCAAATGTGTGTGAGATCTTATGGGACTTAACTGCTAAGGTCATCAGTCCCTAAGCGTACACAGTACTTAACCTAAATTATCCTAAGGACAAACACACACACCCATGCCCGAGGGAGGACTCGAACCTTCGCCGGGACCAGCCTCACAGTCCATGACTGCAGCGGATAAAACTGTTCGGCTAATCCCACGCGACTATAATGTCAATGACCCAAATTATCAGTTACTGACGGATGATGAAGTCATAAAAAATTAATTGCCACAATGAAAGAATGTTATAAATAACCCCCATCTCACCATTACCCCACCCCCCTCCCTGTCCACCCATCCTCCCACACACACACTCTTTTTGTCTCTCTCTCCCTTTCTAGATTGAAATCAGCGTGCCACCCATCAAGAAACGCGCAACAAAACAAATGAACAGCTAAGTGCCGCAATGACACGATAAATGACAACAGAAACTTGAAAATAAATAAATAAATATATATACGTGTGAAGCCTTCAGATCTTATGTTATGAAGATAATAACTGCCTTAAGACTTCGCAAATAAGTGGAAGAGAGGCTAGAAGAAAAAAAATCGTAAATAAAAAGATAAATAACACTGTTTCGATCTAAAATGGAAGAGAAACAGAAACTGTTTGTTTTCTTTTGTTGAAGACAGACTCTAAGAAAACGTGTCGCAATCACAAATCTACCAGCATAAATACACCTTATTAACACAATTTAAGATAGTAATGTTTATAATTGAAGCCTGTATCCTAGGCATAATTTGTGCCACAATAAAAACGTATAATGTGTGGTACACGCAGTTACCACGTCTTCATATACATATGAATAACTTTAGATGGAGATTTCATTGTAACTCTATCGTAACAATTTTCAGACTGGAAAATAAAAGCATCTCACTGATGATAGCGCAGGAAGTGCTGAAACATGTTTGAGGAATGTAAAACAGGCAGCGTCTTCGATATGGCGGGATACCTCACCAATTCTCTCAAATGTCACGGGAAAAAAGGAGAGCAGCAATGTCCAAAAGATGATTACGTATGTCTCATTCTTAATTTCATATTGCTCACATGATGGTGGTACATTTTTTTCATAGATATCAGTTATCCGAACACCAAGAGCCCCAAATTGTTTCGGCAATTAATGCTCTACTGTACTTGTGCAATCACCAGAAAATAATAACAATAATACCATTAATGATAATAATAACAATAATAATGTTTATTGTATTTGTTTATCTGGTTCATTATCAAGGTGTCTTGATCGCAAGACAATATTACAGTGGTTCTATTGGATAGACAATAATGATGAAACCATGAATAGTGTACGGATTCAACTGAAGCCTTACGAAGTAAATAAGAACGAAAAATACGGTCGTAGTATAGGATGAAAGGTTGATAGGAAACAAAAAATAATTAGGGAAAAAATATCTACATACGGAGGTGATATAGAAGATAATGTGAATGAGTACATATAAACCTAATAAATATTTCGTGTTTCTGGAGAAAGAAATAGAAACTAAATGGGATCAAACTATTTTTAAAAAGTCTTTATAATTAAAGTAAGAAATTTACTAGGATACCTATCAGGAAGAAAGAAACAACAAAAGAGGAGACTGAAGAAGGCAGAAAATCACAGAGAATGGGGAGTAGTTGGAGCTGTAACGTGACAGTCGTTCGACAATATGTTACTAAGAAGAAAAGAAGAAAACTCTGCGGCACTCGTCTACCATCGGAGACAGTTTGTATTCTAGTGTGAGAGGCTAGAAACTGCTAACGAACTCTTCCCGTCACTCTATAAGCTGTTTGCGCTGCAACTTCGGATAATAGCTGGTTGCGGTGATAACCAAAGTCGACTAGACGTACGTAGTATGTATTTAGGTGAAGCCATTACAGTATGTTGCACGAACGACAAATAGCACACGCTAGGGAAGAAACTGCTTTTCCGAACACCTAGGGCGATAAGCGGGAGAGGGGCCAGACGTGTCGGGTAAGGCGACGGTAGTGTCCGCTGCGAGGAATGCCGACCGCTCGCGGTTATGAGGTCACCTGGCGAGGTCATGCAAATGCCAGGCTAGCTACCTGGCAGCGTGACATCCGCATGAGGGAATACGTCGGGGGCGGCGGTAGGGGGTGGGGGAAGCTGCGGGCGGCGGACCGGCCGCGAAGATGGCGGCACGACGCCCCCGTGAATCTATCTGGCGCAGCGCGGAGCGAGCCGATGCGATCGAGATCGGGGGAGTGGGATTGGGAGTGGCGAGGGGTAGGGAGGGGCGGCGGAGGGGGGAGGGCAGAGAGGAAGCGGGGCGGGTGGAGTGACCGGCGGGGCGTTGGCCGCGCGGCCGACCTTGGGCGGCGCGCAAGGTCCCCGTCCCTCGCTGTCGTGCGCCGTGCCTCAGCATGCACCGCTCCGCGCTGCTCGCATTTCACGGCTGCGAAGGGGCAGCGGGGGCGACCGAAAGGTTACCCAGGCAGCGCAACAGCGGCAGGGAAGGCCGCTGCGCACCAGGTATAATAACTGACACCGATCCACTGCCGCGTCCTCACGCGACTTCCGTCGCCAACTACACTGTCGCGTCACTATGTTATCACTCTGTTGTACTGCCCTCGTTTCTGATAGTTAAGATCTTCAGGATTAAACTCACACCCAAAAAAAGAATTAGTCACACCTCTTCCCCTATCCCGAAGACATCACACAGCGCCGTCTAGTACCACCTCTAGCTCCGATAAAGGATTCAGTTCGGTTAGAAAGAAAGTCCGTAATTTTCTCTGGGTATTTGATTCACACTTTAAGAAAATCATTGAAGTTTACATCCTTTGTTGTTGTTGTGATCTTAAGTCCGAGGACTGGGTTGATGCAACTTTCCATCCTACTCCATCCCATGCAAGCCTCTTCATATCCGAACAACTACTCAACTCCAGAACGAGATTTTCACTCTGCAGCGGAGTGTGCGCTGATATGATACTTCCTGGCAGATTAAAACTGTGTGCCGGACCGAGACTCGAAATCGCGGCCTTTGCCTTTCGCGGGCAAGCGCTTGTAAGTAGGCTGTTTATGTTTTCTCTATGTAAGTAGGCTGTTTATGTTTTCTCTATGTAAGTAGGCTGTTTATGTTTTCTCTATGTAAGTAGGCTGTTTATGTTTTCTTATTGGCAATGTTACGTAGCGCTCAATATGAAAATCACTGGCTGTGCTGTGTGCAGTCTGTGGCTAGTTTGCATTGTTGTCTGCCATTGTAGTGTTGGGCAGCGGCAGCTGGCTGTGAACAGCGCGTAGCGTTGCGCAGTTGGAGGTGAGCCGCCAGCAGTGGTGGATGTGGGGAGAGAGATGGCGGAGATTTGTAATTTGTCATGAACTGATATATATATTATGACTTGTGATGATATCAAGGTAAATACATTGTTTGCTCTCTATTAATATCTTTCATTTGCTAACTATCCCTATCAGTAGTTAGTGCCTTCAGTAGTTTGAATCTTTTATTTAGCTGGCAGTAGTGGCGCTCGCTGTATTGCAGTAGCTTGAGTAGCGAAGATTTTTGTGAGGTAAGTGATTTGTGAAAGGTATAGTTTAATGTTAGTCAGGGCCATTCTTTTGTAGGGAATTTTGAAAGTCAGATTGCGTTGCGCTAACAAAATATTGTGTGTCAGTTTAAGCACAGTCATGTAGAAATGTTCAAAGGGGATGTTTCATATGTCGACCCTTAGCCTAGGATACCTCACTGGAATCTTCTGATTTTTTCTTGTAGTTTGTGTATTTAGTGTAGCTTTTGTTTATTGCTAGCGCGTAATCATAGAGAGAATTTCCTTTGTAGTTGTAGTTTTTCATTGTTGTACAGTAAAACAGTTGTGGCATGCATGTAGATTTGCACCAAGTATTTCGCAGCTGCGCTTGCAATTAACTAGATATTATTTTCAGTGCTATGTTAATGTGTTCTCTTATTTTTGATCTTCAAATTGTGTTTTTCTGTGTTGTCGTGTGAAATACTGTGACAATAATGGCGTGTGAAAAACGTAATACTAGGCTCCAAAGTAAACTGAGAAATGACAGTGAAAACGAAAGCAGTGTGTTAGCGCCACCGAGTAGTGAATTAACTGATGTTCAAAGTAGTAATTTGGTAATTGTGAATAGGGAAATGGAGCGGGCTGCAAACAATGGTGTAGACAGTGAAACAGGTAGTGAACAGGGAAGCATTATCGATCGATCGGTCGGCAACAGCTCGCCTCAGGAATCCGAAATGACAGGACACAATTTCGCAAATACTGTAGATTCAGGTTTTGGGTCATCACCGTTTTCTCAAATAAGTCAAGACACATTTTCTGCTTGTCAAAATGTGAATGTTGCCGGTGCAAATGCACTGCCGAAAAGCGTAGAGAAACAGATTCCAGACACTAATACATTATTATTGCAATTAATGCAACAAATGGAACAAAATCAGAGACAAACACAGCAAAAGCTTGAAAAGTTAGACACAATGGAACAAAATCAGAGACAAACACAGCAACAGCTTCAAAAGTTAGACTCATTGGAACAAACTCTTGAACAAACACGTCAAGATTTAACTACTGAGTTACATAACATTGAATCGAAATGTCAAAAAGTCTGTAATGACGTAAAAACTCAAATTTGTGAGCATTTTCAACCTATTTTTTCGCGGCATGAAAAGGCATTACAGAATCACGAAGCAGCCATAAAAGAACTGCAAATTATTGTTCATGAAAATCATGAGACCTTGCAAGCTAAATTTGACTCAGTTGCATCTACTGATTCGGTTACGCAACTTGCAAAAACTCAGGAAAACTTAAAGAACACAGTAGATTCGATTTCAACACAAATGGACACTCTGAAACTTGGTTCAGAAAAACACATTGAGGAAATGTGTTCACTATCGGAGAAGGTAGCCGAACTTTCGGATCAGGTCACTAACTTATCTACAAAGGTAGATGATGATCTGAATGACACAAGACCCGTAGCCTTCACTGACACAGAAGAGTATGAACAAATAAGAAAATTCAAACAAAATCAGAATCAAATTAATACGCAACACCAAAGAGAAATCCGGGAAGTACAAGGTCAGCTGACACAGGTAATACAAAAATTACGTATTTCAGAGGACACTCGCGCTCCAACACGGGAAGAGGGACTTAGAAACACGGAAAAGCCGCAAAATAATAACACAGGGCATTTCGGAAGTTATGAAAGAAATTGGCAAGGTGCACCGAATTTTGAGATGGAACCGCCGAAACGAAGTAACAATGACCGACATGCGACTCGCCGACATGACGATTTTGACTATAAGCTGTTCATTACTACACGTAAATTCAAAACGTTTAAGAATTCTGCCAACGACATTCATCCACAAGCATGGCTCCATCAATTCTCTCATTGTTTTCCTCCCAACTGGTCGTTGGAACACAGATTAGAATTTATGTGTGGCTACTTAGAGAATGAACCAGCTGTAAGAATGCGATCGGTAATTCACGATTGCCACAGTGAAGGAGAGTTTTACCATGCCTTCCTCTCAGCATATTGGTCTCAAGCCACACAAGACCGTGTAAAACATAGCATCATAATGATGAAACGTTTCGAACAATCTGAATTTTCCAGTCTTATGAAATATTTTGAAGACATGTTGCACAAGAATCAGTACCTGACAAACCCATACAGCCCCTCAGAACTCATCCGCATTTGCTTAATCAAATTACCTGAACATTTACGACATATTATTTTAGCAGGACGTTGCAAAGACGACATTGAAGCTTTTCAGGGACTGTTACAAGAATTAGAAATTGACACAGACAGTCGCGGGATGCGAAAACAGGAAAACAATCACTACAGGTCACATCCGTCACAATTCCGTGACGACAGAAACGATAACTGGACGCGACAAGGCTATTCTCACCACACAAATCGTGTCCAAAATAGACACCACCCGTATGACAACCGTTGGCAGAGTAGTAATAATTACAGGGAAAGATCACCTCTCCGCAGCAATGACTATGACAGAGATAACCACAGAAACAGACAATATGGGAACCAAAACAATTATTACCAGGGGAGACAGAATAACTTCAGACGCAACAGTTCAGCGCGGAGTTACGATTCAGGGAGAAATTCTCCACCACGTGACCGACAAGGAAGAAACTACGGATTCTACCGAAATGACGACAGACGATATGATCATAACGACAGACGTCAATTGCATCAGAACTGGCGGGATTCAAACAGAGCAGGGCCCTCTCGGCAAGGCGAATTTGTAGAAGTTAGGTCTCCTAATTCCAATAACGACGCGCGCCAACAAAGAAACAGACAATGACTCACACCGCAGGCAGCCGCGTGCGCCGGCTGGCTCAGAGAAAAATAACATTGACGCTAACCTTGAGCAAGATTCCAGTATTCTTTACGGGCGAATACCGCATGATAATTGCATTCAAGTTGAAATTCTGCGTACTAGGAAGAGTAAAGGTTTACACCATATTTCACATGTAAAACCGTTTATTGAAAGATAATCTGCTTTTTAACTTTGTCTTTGCCATAAAACGTTTCACTTCACGTTACTAGTATGCTTTAGAAACTGTTACCATGCAACAATGTTTGAAGTTCAATATCCAGCCAAGAACCAAGAGAAATTATTTAAACAGAAATTACGAATGCATTGTTATTGCGAACAGACGACACAGTGTAATTGTGTGTGTACATTCTTGCTTGTTAGTTGTGCGATTACGTAACGACTATAAGGCTCACATACTTAGAACATTTACCAGTACTGCTAATGAGATTTTAATGCAACATTTTGGTTACCTGAAAATACATTCTGTATTTAAAGTGCTTTCTGAGAGATACCAGATGACACAAAGGTTAGTTTATGTGACAGCTACACGATGTTTATCACGACGCTACTAATGAGTGACAATTTACAATGTTGCTTTTGCGGTGTATCTGTTTTATATCTGCACAGTTTTCTGAATTCTTCTGGAAAGAAAAACATGTTTTGGTAGTAACTTTTGTGGTGTAGCAACAATGAGACAGCCTTTTTCGTGGCACAACATTACGTTACTGTACAGTACTTTCTTCATCACGCCAATAAGCATAATAACTACGATATCTATACGCAAAGCATTTCACTTTTGTTTATCATGAGGTAAGTACATTGGCTTCTGCAGAACTTAGCTTTCGGAGGAAAATAACTACGACACTTCCACAGAGATTATCTTACAACAAGATGCACATTTAGCGCTACAGGACACGCATTTCAGTGATCAATTTTATACTTAAAACATTTATTTTTAAAGATTTTTGAATTACAAAGAAAGTTTTCCGTGATATATTTCATTCCATTGGTGTAATCTGTAACACCTGAGGGTATAATTACATTAATCCTCAGGGGGGTACACGCTTACTTTGTGTACCATGTGTGTGGCAACCACAAGGAACCCTAGCTAATATGGTATTTGCTTATACAACTTTACACATCGGTACCATATTTCTCTAACACACAAATTACACAGCTATCTGATCATTTAACTGAGAGATAAACATTTTTTTACTACGTCAGTGACAGATGTTTACGTAATTACACAGCTGGATAACTTCACACTTATGAAACTGTATTTTGACTGTGCATTGTAAACTGTTCATATTTTTTCGGAACCATTGTGATACTATGAGAGCTTTGAATGATGTATTTGGTAAAGGGATTATGATTTTTAAAGTACGTTTGAGGCAGATGACACTTTTGACATGAGCAGAGAATTTTTTTAATTATTGGAGGAAGCTACGACGATTTTGAGATTTGACTGAGGTGTTATGATGTTATTTTTACGATGACGATGTGTATTATGCTGCTGAGGTATGTTTATGATTAATAGGCTGAGGCTACATGAGTTATTTGATTATGCTTCATATTTATAATGACGAAATATTGACGAGTGTCGATGGATACGTATATGTGTAATAAGGTAAGGAGTAATGAATAGTGGGTAGGGACTCTTGACTTGTGAAACAGGATGTTGGAAACCAAGAATCGTACTTTAAGAGTTATGACATGTGTGAATCATGTGTGAATGTATCACAGTGCCACTGAACATTTTTTGGACACTGTTATATTCATAGGATTTTGTTTCTACAGATTTGCAACGCTAATTCTTGACCTGTGAAGTATTTTTATGTGAGACTGTCACTTTAGCGAAAATTGCTGTCGTAAATATTTCCGTATGAAAGTTAAGTGACCACCTGCACGTAATGCGTCGCGGGCACCCAGCTGTGTCAGACGCCTGGAGAAAAAGTCATTAGCGCGTGCCTTTCAGAGCACAGGAAGATAGAACAAAAAAAAAGGGGAGGCCATTATCCTTGGAAATATTTTTACATCTGCACACCTGATTATGACAAGCGTCTTTCTACGAGAGTTGAGAGAATTTCTACTAACTTATGAAATGTCACATGACTATTGAATGATATTTTTATGCTTTGGTTTGCGTAATTGCTTATTTCATTTGATACCTGTTTTTCAGCTGTGTTGCAGCATTGCTTTTATAAAATAAAATGCATTTGCTAATGTGAACACTTCTTGTCAACAGATCTATTACATAATTATTTTATGATCCACATTCTTTAAAAAAGGAGCACTTGGAAAGGAAAGAACAATAAGAAGGAACTAGTAACTGCATTCATAATTTTCTTTTCAAGTAATTGGTAACTTTTTGGTAGAATAACTTCTTGTGGTGTACCACTTTAATTACATAGACATTAAGATGTGAATATACATTTCCCTTATCTGCATTGTTGTTTAGTGTAATATTTTTTCTGCTTGTGCTATGTCATGTTTCGGTATAAGTTGCTGCTGTTTGCCAGGCATAGTGTTATTGAATTTGACTTTTGCTCATTTATGCTGCTAGCTTTGCCAATTTGCATTTTTTGCATTGCTGTTTGTGTTGATTTGTTATGTGATGCTGCATTGCCTCGTCCCTTAGTTTAGCATCTGAGCTCAGTAGATTTAAGTTAGCTTAAGAGGGGGTAGCCTCTAAGAGAATGAGTTGCGATGAATTGGAAGAAATGCATTGAGAAAACAGGTTTAGGTAGGATTTTCTTGGAAATAAATGTTGAGGTAAGAAATGTGTGAACATATAAATACAGAAAGCATGCTTAGATAGAATTTTTTTTGGTGGAAACAAAGGATGAAATAAGAGGAAAGATATATGAAGTTTTGGGTTGGACTGCAGTACCAAATGTTACACTGAAAACGAACCCTGTCCTTTCCTATTGGTGTTATCCCACTATGTGTTTGTGTACCCTTGAGTATTTGTTTTCATCCTGTCTCTGTGTACTGTTTCATAGAATTTTTTTCTCTTCTAATACTAAGCTATATTCACTATGAGGAGGAATACTGTTATCCTCAAATATAAGTTGCATTAATAATATGTTATTTTCTTTGTAAAGTTGTTTACAATTCTGTTCTGTTTCAATGTTCATGTGTGAAATTAATGTTTCGAAAACTATTCTCATTATTTTATGTATGTACTTATGTCACTATTTTTGTAACACTGATGTATATGTTTATTTCTATTCTTTTGTAAAGCCTGTACTACAAATGTTATCTGTATTATTATGTTTTTAATGATGTATTTTGTACCTTTGTAATTGTATTCTTATGTTATAAAATTGTAATTGTCACCAGTTCATGACATTATTAACTTGGAAGTTACATTTCACTGCACACGTTTCTGTTGGTCATAGTATATGGACAATATGTGAGAAGTAGGGACTGTTAGTGTTTGCAAGTGTGTTAATAATTCAGCAAGGGACTGGATAACAGCATTGCTGGTTCTAAGGACAATTCCAAAAACTTTGTGAGTGCACAAGTGGTGGTTTATGGACTTGCTATATTCTCCGCAAGACTCTTCAGTGGTGATTGTGCACCTGCACAGTCACAACAGATGGCTGCTGGCTATCTCTACAAGGACTACAGTGGGTCTGCATCTATGATGACCCACCAATACCATTATTTCTACAAGGACTGCAGTGGGTCTGCACCTCTGGTGGCCCACCAATACCGTAATCTCTACCAGGACTACAGTGGGTCTGCTCTGTGATGACCTACCTACCAATACTCTTCAAAATTTCGACTGACTCTGCTGTGGGTTTGCTCTGTTGTGGCCCATTACCTGTATGCATATCAAGAGTCAGCACTGTCTTTCCATTGGAAGAACAACACTACTTCTTCAAGACTGCATGGAAATCCACTACTTCCGTGTGCATTTTCTTTTACTGCTCAGACTTTGAGAAAAAACACTGCTATTCTACTGTTATGTACGATTAGGACTGTCTTTATGGACTGTGAGAAAATTTTAGCTTTTGACCAACATTGTATCAATAAGTGTGTGCATTTGACATGTTTGTTATTTTAATTATGAAAAATTTTATCAAATCATTATTGGCCACAGCACAAAAAATATTTTGTAAAATTTTTGTGGGGAGCATGGGGGCTATGTAAGTAGGCTGTTTATGTTTTCTCTATGTAAGTAGGCTGTTTATGTTTTCTCTATGTAAGTAGGCTGTTTATGTTTTCTCTATGTAAGTAGGCTGTTTATGTTTTCTTATTGGCAATGTTACGTAGCGCTCAATATGAAAATCACTGGCTGTGCTGTGTGCAGTCTGTGGCTAGTTTGCATTGTTGTCTGCCATTGTAGTGTTGGGCAGCGGCAGCTGGCTGTGAACAGCGCGTAGCGTTGCGCAGTTGGAGGTGAGCCGCCAGCAGTGGTGGATGTGGGGAGAGAGATGGCGGAGATTTGTAATTTGTCATGAACTGATATATATATTATGACTTGTGATGATATCAAGGTAAATACATTGTTTGCTCTCTATTAATATCTTTCATTTGCTAACTATCCCTATCAGTAGTTAGTGCCTTCAGTAGTTTGAATCTTTTATTTAGCTGGCAGTAGTGGCGCTCGCTGTATTGCAGTAGCTTGAGTAGCGAAGATTTTTGTGAGGTAAGTGATTTGTGAAAGGTATAGTTTAATGTTAGTCAGGGCCATTCTTTTGTAGGGAATTTTGAAAGTCAGATTGCGTTGCGCTAACAAAATATTGTGTGTCAGTTTAAGCACAGTCATATATAAATTGTTCAAAGGGGATGTTTCACGCTTTACCAACTGAACTACCCAAGCACGACTCACGACCCGTCCTCACAGCTTCAATTCTGCCAGTCTCCTACCTTCCAAACTTCACAGCAGCTCTTCTGCGAACCTTGCAGAACTAGCACTCCTGGAAGAAAGGATATTGCGGACACATGGCTTAGCCACAGCTAGGGGATGTTTCCAGAATGAGATTTTCACTATGCAGTGGAGTGTGCGCTGATGTGAAACTTCGTGACAGATTAAAACTGTGTGCTGGTCCGAGACTCGAACTCGATCCGGCACACAGTTTTAATCTGTCAGGAAGTTTCAAAACATGGGTCAAATGGCTCTGAGCACTATGGGACTCAAATTCTGAGGTCATCAGTCCCCTAGAACTTAGAACTACTTAAACCAAACTAACCTAAGGACAGCACACACATCCATGCCTGAGGCAGGATTCGAACCTGCGACCGCAGCGGTCGCGCGGTTCCAGACTGTAGCGCCTAGAACCTCTCGGCCACCCCGGCCGGCAGGAAGTTTCAACTACTCAACTTACGTCCTTCTTAACCTCCTTACTGTATTCATCTCTTCTTCCCTATTCACCACTTTTACCCCTCTCCCACACATTTCAATACTGAACTGGTGATCGCTTGATGTCTCAGAATGTGCCCTATCAACCGATCGCTTCTTCTAGTCAGGTCGTGCCACACATTTCTTTTCTCCACAGTTCTATCCAGTACCTCCTCATTAGTTACATGATCTACTCGTCTAATCTTCAGCATTCTGCTGCAGCACCACATTTATAAAGCTTTTATTCCTTACTTTTCTAAACTGTTTATTGTTCATATTTCACTTCCACAAGTGACTACACCCCATACAAATTTCTTTTCTTCAGAAAGGCTTTTCTTGCCATTGCCAGCCTATCCTATGTATTTCTACCATCATCAGTTATTTTGTTCCCCAGATTGCAAAGTTCATCTACTACTTTAAGTGTCTCGTTTCCTTTTTTTTGATGTTCGCTTTATATCGTCCTTTCAAGGCATTACCCATTCCACTCAGCTGCTATCTAAGATAAGTCGTCGTTCAGTACTGGGCTACCATTTCATAGTTATACTGATTGTTATGCTTCATCCATGGCTGCAAGTATTCTCGGACACTTTCTATTAGTATGGGATTATGTGATATTACAGGTCCGTCGAACCAGGAAAGTATATCTTCAGCGCTATGAGCACAGCTATTTTCAGCTCGAAAGACGGGAGTGTCCACAACATATTCATCATGAAGATGTAGAAGAAAGGGCCATTTGGACACCTAGAATGTCTTACTAAACGTCCTTGTTCATGCTCACTGTAAGATGAAAGGCCGGCCTGTGTGGCCGAGCGGTTCTAGGCGCTTCAGTCTGGAACCGCGCGACGGCTACGGTCGCAGGTTCGAATACTGCCTGGGGTATGGATGTGTGTGCTGTGCTTAGGTTAGTTAGGTTTAAGTAGCTCTAAGTCTAGGGGACTGATGACCTCAGATGTTAAGTCCCATAGTGCTCAGAGCCATTTGAACCATTTGTAAGATGAAAGAGTGACCGAAGTCATGGTACGAGAAATACACCCAACACACCATTTTCGGCCTGATCTGTACGATCCACACAGTGCGGTTTAAATGTCTCATGGTGCAGTAGGAGTACTCTGTGCATTCCATTAGTTGAATAGGGATAGAACTGCGACTCGTTGGAGCACACTACAGCCTGCTACTGTCCAGTTCCTGAGATTTTTGGCCCATTCAAGAAATCAGTTCTAGGCGCCAGTGTGGATAACGGCCCTTTAAGGAACCCGACACTCAGTATCAATAGTATGTACTTCCCTTCGAAGTATTCTCTCGTAAATGATGAAGATGAATTTGTATTCATCGACAGTAACAATTCATGTCGGGTTTCAAATCGGTTGTCACTCACAGGGCATGACACTCTTTGTGTTACTTGTGCGCTAGAATTTTTTACGACCTCTGTTCTAACGTCGTGTTACGTGGCTGCGAATGCTACACCACACCTTGTACGCACGTTGGACAGTCTTTATACACCAAAAAATTCGTCAGTTTCATTCACGCTGTGGTCATGGGAAAATCCTTTTGTCACATACGTTGATAGGGCGATGTGGATAATTTCATTTGCATTTCTCTAGTATTTGGACGTCATGAAAGCGTAACCGCCTTTTGTACTGCTTGAAATTATATACCTGCAGTGTAATAAGAGATGCTGTGACGCCTGGAGGCTTGCTTGAAACATCTATGCTTTGCAAGATGCGCTGGAGCTGGCGCCCACTGTTAATCGTGAGATGAGGAGATACATTAGTCGGCAGCGATGTTTCATGAGCGGTACGGCACAGGCCGAGTGGTACGGTTGCAGTTATATTCTGAGGAAGTTGAACATGTTGATTTACTGGTTAATTATTTGAGACGAGGGAAGAGATTATAGCATTTTGAGGAGAATATTTTATTATTATTATTTTGATGAGTAATAGAAGAGGATTTAATTTAAGGTAATTGATTTTAAATTCTGTACTTGCGGAAGCTTTTACTTATGTATTCTTGTTTCAGACGTCCAGTGACTTGAGGATAGCTTCCTCAGTCCGTGGGTCCACATATGTGGACTTCGCGGTTTTATTCCATTAAAGTGCATGAACAGTTTCCATCGACTGCAGACCTCTAGTACACGTTTGTGGAAGTTTTGTAGTTTGAGTCCACGCTACTAGATTGCACCACAATCTGCCCATTGTGATGTTTTGAAGATACCGGCCAGCAAAATGGCTACACTCGGCGCGCGCTCTTAAGGTAATTCAAAATAATACCTGATTCTATATGTTAAATGTACTTCCTTTTTTGTTTTACATCTGTAAAGATAGTCACAAATGTGACTGGTATATATCTTTTCGTAAAATTACCTCTTGTTGTGAATACAGAGGACATCGAAAGTCGAAGTACACGTATATGTACTTCTGGTCTCAACCTTAACGCTTTTCTGCATCTCATTCATTGTAAACTTTCAGGTCTTATGGTATTGTGTGAGGAAATCCTCTCAATTATCCAGTAGTTGATGTCGATTGTTTAAACACCAAAATTAATTTATGGCGTTATTTTCAGTAATCAACGATGAAGAAATACTTCCGATGCTGGAGGAGAGTGATTTCAGTTCACTTTCAGACGATGAGAGTCAACAATTTTCGGGTGATGAGGCTGTCCCTGAATCTGCAGTCACTACTGAACACCCAGAATTCGAAATAGAAGTCCCTACGCCTGGTATGTCGCAGAACAGTGGAGGTAAACATAAGTTACAATGGACTTGCTCAAAAATGGAAAACAAGGAACAAGGTGAAGATAATTTCGAAAATCTGACGGATGGTATGTTAAGGGATCCTGTTGAATACTTTTCTGAATATTATGATAAGAAGATCATAATATGATAAGAAGATCATAATATGATAAGAATATCATATATCATGCTCAAAGTAAAATAAGGATTTAAACACAAATATGAACGAAATTCTTTCTTTTGTTGGGGTTGAAATTCTAATGGGTACTCACAAGCTACCACAAGCCAAGATGTACTGGAGTAGGCTACTTGATCTGCCGCTCATCAGTGATACTATGATTCTGGACAAGTATTTAAAGTTACGAAATATCAGAACAAGAATATGGACAATCAGATAATTTAACCATTTTACTGATTTAGCTATTATTAATTGCTGGATTATGTACAAAAGAACCTGTGCAAAAGATAAAGTACCAAAGAGTAACAGACTGACCCTAATACACTTCAGACTGAATTTGACTAATGTACTGATAAAATGTTCTCATGTCAGAAGTTCCTCACAACTCTCCAAAGAAATAACCTTGGATGAACCCTGACAGTTCAGGAGAAATGAAGACAATAAACCCAAAAGAAGAAAACTTGTTTCCATGCCAAGGAAGCCAACTCGATATGACCGGACTGATCACCTTCCCCAATACGATTAAGTAGATGCAAAAAATGGTTCTAAATGTCACTTTGAAGGTCGCAAATCCCTCACCAGAACCATGTGCAAGATGTGTAATGTTAATTTATGTGTGACTAAAAACCATTGTTTCGTAAAAGTTCATCAATAAAAACTTCAATATATTTTTCAATGTATTATTTATTTACCAGTTGAGACGTGAACTCCACATATGTGTATCTCAAATATTTTACACTGTACGAAAAATAAAAATACAAGTGATGTAATCATGAATCTAATTATGCGTAAGACTAATAAAAATAACACTAAAAACATGTTTCCTCACTTGTTTTATCTTCGGGACTCAAGAGTATAGGGTAAGCAACGCCTTATTTTCAATTTGAAGTTGGACGTAGGATTATGTAGTAATGTTTCTGAAGCAAAGAAAGAGATAATTTTTCAACACAGAACTTTTAAATTACATTTGATACTATAATTTATCTCAAGTCATTGTCCACAGCCGAAGTCCACGCCAAAATATGAGTTATGATTTTTACTAATACGACTTTGTCATGAACTTAGTATGCCATTTTTTTTTAAAAAAAAAAGAGAACACATTGCTCCAGTCACAATTCAGTTGTTAGTTGTAGCTCAGTAAATGCGAAGCTGTTTCAAGACGAGAGCAGCGTCACGGTGTTTCCATTGTGCAACATGTAACTCAAAACTAAATAAAAAAAGGGAACATTAAGTTTTTCCAGTTCTAATTGATCAGTTTAAAAGTTTAATGATTCACAATGTTTAATTCAGAGAGTATTCTTGTCATTACTAATGTTTAAACGGACAGGGAACAAGATAGGCACTTCCATCTTTCTTTCTCACAGTCACATTTTGCAACAGACTCTCGCAGTTGAATTCTTATATTCAAAGTTTACGAAATCATGTTGAACATTACACTGTGTAGCAAAATGTTTCACTGTCATGACTTACCACAGCGATAGAGGGTCCTGTATCTACCTGGCACCAATTTTGCACCATCTTCAGGTCTCTACAGCGACCATTGTTTTTCGGTGAGGGAACGAGATAAATTTTGTCTTGTGAACTTATTATTTTGCTCGAACTTTTTCGTGTCAGTTTCGTTAGTACGAGTAATCTGGTTGTTGGTGACATCGACCAGATGGTCACGTTCTATAAACCACGAAGTAACTATTAGCATGTTGAAGGCGGATGAGTTCGAAGCTCATACTGAAGCATTTGTTTGTCCACTTATTACGATACTGAAATAGTTCACAATGGAGCTTTTGTGAGTTTTATCTGAGACGCCTTTCGGCGTTAGAACAAGTTATTTAGTGTTTCTGCTAATTTGTATAATTGTTCTGTAGCTTAACTGTCCACATAATTTGATTTAAAGACACACTAAGGGTCACCGAGAGCCGCTGATGGAATAAACGTTTCTTCCACTAGCAGTTCCGATCAGTCGATTGTCATCTGGTGTCATAAAATTCTTTATATAAGCCTGTACTCTATCATTCTACTTGTGTCGCCAAAAAAATAAACATGCTGCACCATTGAAACTGTCTTCAATGGTAAAACGCATTAACACAGTGCTGTCTGTATTGAAACTGGTAGTGCCTAAGGGTTTATTACCTAAGCAGCCCTTGGTAGTTATTGAACAGGAGTTTCTTCAAATGTTTACAAGCTGTGGGACACCACCTGCACAAAGTTATTGTGCTGTGGTAGGCTGTGTCATGAGCTTAATAACCTTACTTTTGGTACTCACTAAGTCATTAGCTATTTCCCGTCACAAGGCGTCTAGGGTGCATAGATTATGACGTATGTCATGGATGTCCTTGTCGAAGCACTGGGACTAATCAGTCATACGAAAGTAGAAATTTAACACACTAACTCATAAAAAGGAACCGAAATTTTATTGGTACAAGCATTGTTCTTTATCACATAATCTGTACCTTATATTTCTTTCCTGTTTCCCTGGTAAGGTTCCAAAGATGAGCAACATCACGCCTTGTACTTCTCCCAATAGGTTTACATCTATACTTCCCGAGCCACCTGATATGCATCAGTCCACCGCCGGACTGGTACCGTAATAACGTAACTTATCCTTTATGTATAAAAGGAATGAATGAGATGATTTTTTCGTTTGTACTTGATTATTCCTAAGGCTAATTGTTCGGAAGCGGAATACATCACAGAGACCACAGCAGGAGTGTAACAAAGAGATATATGTGATTAAAATTTCAATTTTTATTGAAATTAAACGTCCTGTTTGGCTAAATGGCTCTGTTACTTACTAGTATAATTTTTATTTTGTAGTCAAGCGTAGAGTCATTGTTGGTGACGGCGGCCCGTGGCAATGATATGTAATGCAACACAATAATGTGTGTTACACAAATAGAAGCAGTAATCGGACTTAGCGACAAGATAAGTAAACTGAAAAATTCGACTTACGAAAGAATGCGAATGTGTATGCAGTGGCGCGCGGAGGGCGTGCAATCGACACGTCAACAAATCAATCGCTTCCAAACGTCGTTAACCGGGCGAAGTTGCGCAGTGGTTGGTTAGCACAATCAACTCGCATTCGGAAGGACGACGGTCCACACCCGTCTCCGGACATCCTGGTTTACAATAATAAAATACCACCGACCGTTATTTTGATTTTATTTGTTAGGCAACCAGTTTCGGAATTACATCTTGCCATCTTCAGCTGTAACGCCGAAACTGGTTGTCTAACAAATAAAACCAAAATAACGGCTGTTTGTATTTTATTATTGGAAATAGACCAGCCGAAATCCCGCACTCCGAACATGGGATGGAGGTTACGTTTATCCTGATTTAGGTTTTCCAAAAATCGTTTCATGCAAACGCCGGGATGGTTCCTTTGAAAGGGCACGGCCGATTTCCTTCAACATCCTTCCCTAATCCGAGCGTCTGCTCCGTCTCTAATGACCCCGTTGTCGACGGGACGTTAAACACTAATCTACCCCTTCTCACAACGTTACTCCACAGGGAAACATGGAAAGCAGCTTTACATATGTATTAGTAAAGGATGGTGGTATATTTTTAATTTAAATTTCTTTATTAATGATAATATTACAGAGAACAGGAATATGGAGGATTTTGGTAGTAAATATGGTGTGCTTTATAGAGTAATAGCTTAATAATAACAGATTGTTGAAAAGACGAGCCGTCATGGTACTCAATTTACAGTTATTGACACTATTCAATGTATTTGGCTTTAATACTTTTGGAGTTCTTGTGATGAATGTGTTTCTTATTATGAATGTTTTAAATGACCAGTCATCTATACAGTTGTTCACAAGTTTAACTATTGCTGTGGACGCCATATTGTCACCGCGGTATTATATACAAAACGGTCACAACAAAAGATACGTTTTGTTTCCGTTTTACGAGCAATGTACGGTACTGTTTATGAGAAGCTTTGTTTTAGCGTCAGGAATTTCTTGTTGTTTTACGCTTCTTCTTCCTTGCCTTTAACCGTTTTTCAGCAGCGAACTTAGTAGGCATTTTTCTGCATCTACAACTACACTTCGCTAACCACAGTGAAGTGTATGGGAGAGGGTACATCCTATCCTACCAGTTATTAGCGCTTCTTCCCCCTTCCACTCGCGAATGCAACGTGGGAAGAAAGATTGTTTATATGCCTCTGCGCGTACTGTAATTCATAATCTCGTCCAATGGGAGTGATATGCAGGTGGTTGTAGCATATTCCTAGGGCCATCTTTTGAAACCGGTTGTTGAAGCTGTTAGTAGACACAGTTTCAACAACCAGCTTTAAAAGATGACCCTAGGAATATGCTACTGTAATTCATCTAATCTTGTCCAATGGGAGCGATAGGTAGGTGGTTGTAGCGTATTCATCGAGTCATCTTTTAAAGCCTGTTGTTGAAACTATGTTGGTAGACATTCTCGGGATAGTTTCCGTCTATGCTCTAGAATCTGGCAGTTCAGTTCTTTCATCTCCGCAACACTCTCCTGCGGGTCAGAAAAACCTGTGAATATTCGTGCTGCCCTTCTCTATATATGTTTAACATCCCGCGCTGGTCCTATTTGAGACGGGTCCCACATCCTTGAACAATATTCTGGGATCAGTCGTACCACTCGGTTATGTTTCTGGTTTGTTTCCCGGCAGTGTTAATTATACGTGATGTACAGGATGACAATTATCGAACTGTATTAAAAAAAGTAAATTAGTTACAAACTACGAGCGTGCACACTTTTTATTTAACACGTAAACGTCCTACAGATATTCGCATTTAGGTTTAACATGTTCGATACGCCTGCCATCATTGGTGATGATGTCGCGCAGACGAATAGCGAAATCCTGCATGGCCCACTTAAGTGTCGGAACATCGATGCTGTCGATGACCATTGAATGGCTGTTTACAGCTCAGCAATGGTTATGGTGTTATTGCTGTGCACCTTGTATTTAATATAGCCCCACAAAAAGGAAGGAGTCTTATGTGTTCAGATCCGGAGAATATGGTGGCATACCGTTCAGTAGGTACCGTTCCATCAAGGAAATCACACCGATTATTCCATGACTGGACGTTGCACACCACACAGTCATCCGTTGAGGTCGAAGAGACTTGCCGATCGTGAAAAGTTGATTCTCAGTCCCCCAAATGCGCCAATTTTGCTTATTGACAAACCCATCCAAACGAAAGTGGGCTTCGTCGCTAAACCAAACCATACAGCGCATACTCATTACCATCATGCCCCACAGCCAACGTCCAGTTTGAACGTCCTAACGCAAACCTTTCAGATGTTATGACGATTTATTTCATACAGTTCAGTAACTGTCACCCAGTACCTCTTTCAATATGCGTCTAATGTTACCATGTTCTCGGCCGTAACCTTTTCAGGCACTGAAACTGATCGTTGTCATCGGCGTTTCCTGTGTCAGGGATCGTGAGGCGATTTGCAGTTGTCTTGAGTGGGCCAAGGCAGTACGTAGTTTTATAAACAATTCACAGATGACAACACCATTTAGAAACAAGAGGGAGGCGTAGTGTAAAGATCTGATATGATAATCCGTTAAAGCGACAGCAGAAAAGCTACAATGGCAGTATAGCGCACAATAATGAATGCAATTACGTTTACGAAAAGAAACTGCAAAAAATGTGACGTGAATGTGCAGTCAGACTTACCCCGTCTACGCAATCAGTCAATGTTGAAAAGAGCGTGTTGCATCACCGCAATGGGCTGTCCTGGTATTGCCTGGAGAATGCATACTAAAGTTGTGATGTTACAGTAGCAAATCATAGAAGATTCACGATTTCGGCACTAATTTCTACGTCGTGATGTCAGTAGTGGGCACTTATTCCTGATGTCACTCTCCATATTTACAGACACAAAGATCATAGATGTCATCGTTATATCAAATCAAAGATAGAAATACCATTGTCTACAGATGTATCTATTCCCAACACTGTGTAACAAACTGAATATATCGCAATTACATTATCACTCAAACTACCGAACCCAGACAATGACTTCGTAAACGCCGGACATTTGGATCAAATCGGAATATTTTCGCGGACACGTATAGTTTGTCGACGACAAATTGCTCGATGGTCACCGGTTCCTTCTTGTCGACATTTAAAGACGATCTGAGCATATTTGTGTCGGGAGAAGACCAGATAAAACACGTAAAATATTTAATATTTTTCTCCTGAGCAGCTGTTCAGAGAATGTGGTGATGTTTGAATCATTAGCCTGGGGTTTAGAATTATCCATATGCTTCTTTTGTGTTTACGTGGTCATTTGTGTCAGAACCCCCATATTTGCAACCGAAATAGTTGTTGAACAAGGGTTGTGCGGACTACTTTCCATTCAAGATTTCCTCTTTCTGACACTGTATATTTGTTTTTAAAATCGTGACTAAATATGCATTTATGTTTTGGCACTTTGCAGCTGCAAACAAGAGGTAGGCAGTTATTATATTGGTTCCAGGGCGCTTAACAGCCAATGTATACAATTAAAAGAAATAGACAGAAGATGAAATAAACGTAACGAGTTAAAAATCTTCATGAATGTGATACAAACTGACATAAATCGGTTTCCCTGCAAGATCGTTATATTATCTTAGCGCCACGGCCATGTGCCTGCGCACAAATGTATAGCGGGCGGGACGGCGGCGCGATACTTTTGATGGAAAACATGTATACGCGAGTGCGTCTATGCACGCTTCCCGTTGATTTTCTAATATAAAACGAATGACCATCCCAACCCACCAGTCGTCATTCAATGAATGTTAACCAAGATTTATTAAAATAAATTTATTTCCAATAAATAGAATTTCTCCCCCCCCCCCCTCCGCCCCCACCCCCTCTCCGAGGAGGCCCCCGGACGTCGCTGAAAATCCCGGACGTATGACAGCCTTATTTTGCGGCGTGCTGACAATTAGTAACACAATGCAAATCGGCGCTAAGATAATGGAAGCGGTGTTTCCCTGCTGTAAGTGACGGAAAAGAGGCGCCATTTCTGCATCTTTTGTTTGTTTAACCAACCGTGGCATTGTCCGATGAGGTCGTTCCGCCGAAATCACACTTGGCCCGATGTACTGGTATCTCTGGCAACCTGGGCGTCTGGAGCCTGTCGCCGTCCCCTCTGCTCATATTGTTGAACTGCTTCTGGACATCAACTATACAGGGTACAGCCGGAACGTCGTTTATGTGAGTATTCTAATATTTTAGGTATTTTACGAGATGACGTTTTAGTACAGAGAAAAGGGTTTTAAATAGTTTGACACGAGCCTATGTATTTACAGCAATGGAACTGTTTGGCAGACTGCCATCTGAGGAAAACTGACACTACATAGTGACCATCACAAGTAACTTGCATTGTGTGTACACTGAGCAGCACAGCACATTACTGGGAGGCTGACGAAATAAGATGTCCAGTTTTCTGATAAAAATTTTTTTGTGGCAGCCACCTCAGGAATCTGCGGAAAAGTTTTCTGGCACAGACAGTAGTATCACTTAATATGATGGAGCACATAGGCCTGAGTCGGTTCTGCAGATCTGTCACTCGTTTCTGTTACTGTGCGTATATTGACGACTTCCTGAGTAAGGTGTTGTGCATCTAGTTGTTACTGTGTACTTGACCTTATTCTGGAATTTGAGCTGGTTTCGGGATTGTATGTAAGCTTATCTATCAGTAAGATGTTAATAAGTTTTGGGAATGCTGTGAAGACTGGTAATTCGCTTTAAGTCTTTAGAAATGAAAAAAATGTGCATTCACAAAACGATAAGCTGTAACATACGCTGCTTAACAATATAAAAGCGTCACTGCTGCAATCAATTAACTCATATAAGTGTCTGGATGTAACACTGTGTAGGGATGTGGAGTTTAATAATCAGTAAGCTCAGTCGCACGTAAAACAGGTTGCAGTCTTTGGTTCATTGGAAAGACACTGGGGAGATGCAGTATACAAATAGGATTGCTTAAGAAACGCTCGTGGAACTCGTTCTAGAAGGTTGCTCAAGTGTATGGGAGCCTACTATGTAGGAGTAACAGGTGACGTTCAACGTCTGGACGGTTTGTAAGATAAGGTTTATTTGACTCGTGGGAGATGGTCACAGAGGTGCTGAAACACTGGCGGATGCTTGAAGACAGACGTGAACTATGCCCCGAAAACCCACTTAAAAAGTTTCAAGAAACAACATTAAGTGGGGACTTTAGGAATGTGTAAGAAATTCATACTTGTCGCTCCCGCAGGGACTGCAAAGATTAGTCATACGTCCGCTAAATCACGCGGGGCTAACAGGTAATTGTGGACAGGGCTAAGGCAGTTGCGGTCAGATTCATTTCACAACTATAATTTATTGTCATTTAGTTCACAAATACACTTTTGAAAGAATTAAACTTGCTTCGCGGCTGAAGGCCTTCAAACAGATGCTTTAGAATAAGTTCAGTTTTGAAAAGACATGACACACAGTTAAATTTACGAATAAGATAAATCGTATACATATATGAGACCAGCATGCACAGCGGCTGAAGGCCCCGGATTAAATCTTCAAAATTCCAAATATACTATGATGATTACTGAAGGCAGAAGAACACAATGTTTTAAGATGCTAACAGGGCTGATGGCCCACAAGGTGCACACAAAGAGATAAACAAACGCAATAAGATGGCTGAAGGCCGCAAATTTAAATTCTGCAAATTAAGGAAATATATATTGCAATAATCGGTAAAACAGTACATTAAGTTTAAAAATTTCCTTTTGCAACACCAACGGCGGAAGGCCCACAATAACTTGTAAAGTCTTTCAGAGGAAATTACAATAACCTTTCAGGAGCAGAAGGCGATAATGTTTGGATTTGAAGGAAACTCTGAGAACATGTTTCCAGGGTTGAAGGCCCACAACTAACCGTACTAAATTAAAAATATAAAATACAGTTAAATTACAACAACATTAACACTGCTAAATGGATAATTAAGAGAAAGGCACTCATGAGTCTCCAGTGGATCGGTCTGCCCTCGTTCACTTAAGTGAGGCAAGTGGTGAGTCCAACTACACTTAATTCGTGCGAACCCAACCAAGGGATGGTCACGGACCGACCGACACAACGACTTGCTTTGCCATCAATCAGTACATGAGAACTCAAACACCACGGTTACTAACGTGATAATCCACAATGATGTATGTATTAGCTGTCAAAACTACACACCATGTTGGACAGCGACAACAGGTGAGGAACAGACGCTGCCTGAAATTACGTTAGTGGCCAGGGCAGGTAACCGGAACACTAACCGCCACAAGACAGAAAATTCCGCTGGTGCACTCGAATTGTAGTCAACCAATATAGTTAATTGCACCGTATGGCGGCTAAATTTCAGCAATAGAAACACTCGGTGTTGCTCACAGGAAAACCTCCCCAACAGCTAACTACCACAACAGGAATGGATGTGGCTTGGGTAGTTGAAACCACTACTGAAGTTTGACGTCCTGAGTCGGTGAACAACGAAGCTCTAAGCGATCGGACAGCTCCACGCTCGCTCCGAGACTGCGCAGTGACCGGCATCGAACCAAGCCGACTGCACCGCGCTGAGATAACTTCCCTGGTCCGCAGTCAGAATGCCGACAACATCTAAAATAGGCGTCAGTGCAAATAACGCCAACTACACACGCAACCTGACAACACTTGCACGAAGAACTGAACGATACCCAACAGTAACTAAGCACGCACGAAGACAAATCGGGAGTCGATGCGCGCGCACACGCACACACACACAAACACACACACACACACACACACACACACACACACACACACAGCCGACTCATGAACGATCGGCGAGGCAAAACGCGTCGTCCGGTTGGACGACCGACCGACGATCAACCAAGATCGTGGCCTGGCTCAAGCGATGCGTGGCGGCAATGGTCGGGCGAGCCATGTCGACGCAGGCGTCACTGCTGCTCCAACCCGACTGCACTAGTCTGCATTGCAACTCCACTACTGGCAGGTCCGGACTGCGCTCCAGACGCGTTCCAACTGACTGGCAGACCCGAACTCGCTATCCGAACGCGCAACCCCCAACTCCGTTACGACAGACAACGACCGGGAAGAAATAGCAGTCGAGCAAAGATACTACGAGAGGCGATATATCGATACGTGCTACTAACGCCGCTCACGGTCAGGCAAAGCAGCAACTCATTGACAGTAGTAATTTAAATTAACGTAGTGAGGTGGAAGTACGTTGAAAACAGAGTGTAAAATACATTATGGCGGGAACACGAGCCACGCACGGCTCAATTAGATTACACTTATCATAGCGAGCACAGTGGATTTAGGCAATCATTATTCCTCCTGCAGAATACAGCAGTACAGTAGTAGGTAGTATATCTGTAGCAGCGTGTATGCGGGCGCGCGCGCGCGCGCGCGCGCGCATGTGTGTGTGTGTGTGTGTGTGTGTGTGTGTGTGTGTGAGGCCGTTGGTTATTTATCTCCTATGTGAAGCTATTCAGATTCTCTGGCCAGTAATCAAACAGTGTGCATGGAAGGACATTTTATTTGTTATGGCGCAACGCTTCTAAAATAGCGAATTAAGTAATTTTTGAGAGAGACGCCAAGTAAAAACGGTTTATCAAATATTTCTACAGAAATAGCGTTGTGGAACGCGTAAGGGTCTTGCGTTCGTAAGGTTTCTATCAACTTGTGCTGCAGACAAGTGCTACTCCGGAAGCAGCTGTAGCAGATATGCGGACCGGGGGGAAGGGACGCCGAATCGAGTGGACCTTGTACACCTCAATTTGGTTCAAGCGCGACGAATTATTCTCGTATTTAATAAAATAAATATCGCCCGACACTCTGAGAGCGCGTCATCAGGTGTTTCGAGACGGGTTCTGCTGCCGATAGCGGAATAATTAAAAGCGATTATACACCAGCGTGTTCCATTAATCGCATTCACGAAAAAATCCTAATTAAAGCACGGCAGTAACTCGTCCGGACGTGGAGCTTTTTTGCCGAGCTGTCCGCGGAAACCCGGCAGCGCATAAAACGTACGAGCTGCGGCGGCGGCGCGGCGCGGCGCGGCGCGGCGCTAGGGGATCTGGCGGCGGGCGGCAGCGCGCCTGCGCAGGCTGGCCGCTGCGGGCCGCACCTCGCCCAGAGGCCAGTGCAGCACTCGCAAATCGCCAACGTTACGGCACCAGCTGCCGGACGCTGATCGCGTACTGCAGGCTGTGTAGACAAGGACAGCCTGTCACAATAATACAGGGTGTACAAATGGTTCAAATGGCTCTGAGCACTAAGCGACTTAACTTCTGAGGTCATCAGTCGCCTAGAACTTAGAACTAATTAAACCGAACTAACCTAAGGACATCACACACATCCATGCCCGAGGCAGGATTCGAACCTGCGAATGTAGCAGTCCCGCGGTTCCAGACTGTAGCGCCTAGAACCGCATGGCCACCGCGGCCGGCACAGGGTGTTCCACAATGTTTTGAGCATTTCACAAATGTTCAGATGTGTGTGAAACCTTATGGGACTTAACTGCTAAGGTCATCAGTCCCTAAGCTTACACACTACTTAAGCTAAATTATACTAAGTACATGCCCATGCCCATGCCCGAGGGAGGACTCGAACCTCCGCCGAGATTAGCCGTACAGTCCTTGACTGCAGCGCCTAAGACCGCTCGGCTAAACCCGCGCGGCTTAGCATTTCAGGTTTGAATAACACACTAAGTAATCGCAAAACAAAGCCGAACATTTTAGTCGAAGTACAACGTTGTTTAGGTTTACTTGAGCAGCCCAGATGCAAAAGCCGCTAAATGCATTTTTTGTCGATTTTGAGTTGAGTATACTACACCATACATTTTCCAGCGCCGACACGATACAGTAGGTTTCAGGGTGCAAAACCCGCTACAGAGCATTGAAACTGGCTGCAGAAACTCGTGTTCGGCTGTAAAAGCCACCAACTGCACGTTGTCTTCGGGTGCTAAATCCGGTAACTGTCGAGCATTTGCAAACCCGCCTACTTCAATAGACAAAGCGGTCGCCGTGCCATATCTGGATGCAAGGAATGCCAACTAACATCAGACTTGCCAATATGTACACTCAAAGCTACGTTTTACTTTGTTACGATTAGTAGGGATGTTTTTCTCATTCAGAATTAGGTTGGCTGCACTGTAGCGAACACATAAGCAATAATGAAGCTCTCGCTACCGGTGAGTTGTCGAAATGTATGCTGGTAAGCAAGGTTCAGCTGGTCAGTAGCATGTTAATTGTATTTGGGTGCCGGCCGTTGTGGCCGAGCGGTTCAAGGCGCTTCAGTCCGGAACCGCGCTGCTGCTACGGTCGCAGGTTCGAACCCTGCCTCGGGCATGGATGTGTGTGATGTCCTTAGGTTAGTTAGGTTTAAGTAGTTCTAAGTCTAGGGGACTGATGACCTCAGATATTAAGTCCCACTGTGCTCAGAGCCATTCGAATTTTGTATTTGCGTGAGTGTTCTGAAGGAAATAAGTGATTTTTTGGGCGGTTTAGATGGAGAAGATGTTACAAACGAAGTGGGACTAATTGAGATAGTAGGAATTCCGTAAAACGTCGAAGTAGTTGCAAAAGACCAGAACGAGACCGAGTGCGACGGTCCCTTCTGGGAAAAGGAAGAGGCGTCCTGATCAGTGGAAAAGAAGGGTTTGCAAAACGCAATGGTAAGAACATGAAAAGTGCAGTGTTATTAAATAAATGTTGTGCAATGAAAACTGTGTTGACACTAATTGTCATGACACATGTGGAAATATAAGTGAAAGTTACTGGTAACTGGCATTTCCAGATAAAAAAGCCAAAAAATTCGTGTTCACGAAAATAAAAATGAAGAAGAAGCCATTCTACAACTTTAAAGCTGAAGATGGGAAGAGCGGAGACGTCAAAAAGGACCTCCACTTTGGTGAAGACTGGGCGACCAACGACAAACTCAAATTCTACACCAACGTGTTAGATGAGCTGGAAAGCACTTCTAGAGTCGCTCCTGCCGCAGCCAGCCATCAGAAGATGATGGAAGCGGTTTTGAGTTGACGGGCAGTGTTGAGGTCGATATCACCTAAAGGCAATTTTCAACTAATTTCGTTTTCTATAATTTTTGTCGCTGTTTTAACTAAGATGTAACTTTCTGACAATTTTACAATTTTATAAAATTTTGTCGGCTTTATTAAGATTCAATTTGGAGCTTAGTTTATTTCCTACAATATCTTGTGATATCGAAAACGCGATGGTCTATTTTTTTAAAAAACAAAACGTAATGTTGAGCATTCATAGCTGTTCTTTTTTTGACGTTAAGTAAGTCACTTTTCACGGTAAAATAATGTCACCTTCGTATTTTTATATGCCAATTTTGTAGAATTTTCAGACTTCTGTTTATATTTGCAATAATTAAAATCCACCTTTCTGTCATTGCTAACATATCACCAAATAGCGTGTTTGGCAACCGAATGTTTGTTTTGTAATAGGATCGATACATTTGCAAAACCCGATAACTGGATAAATCGGGTGCAAAAACCGGTAAGTCAATATTTTACTTAAGACTTTAACGTAAAAAACATAACCACAAATTTAAGCCATTAATACAGTGTAATTAATTATTTTTTATTTAGTTTTATAAAAGAAATAAAGTCTTTAACTTCAGTAGTTTTGATGGGACGAATTTGTCGCTATTATCTCAGTTTCGCGTGTCGTGTGGTTAGCGGCTTTTGCATCCGGTCTACTAACTTAGGAAAAACTGCATCGGGCAAATGACGACCTCTTGCGACTACACAATGCTCCAGGCGTTTCACCCAGTTTTTCAACACATATTTCATAAATGCTGGAGGACTTTTGGAAATTTCATCGTGAACTCGATCTTTTAGCTGTTGCAAGTTTCTCGGCCTGTCAGAATACACTCTCGCCGACAGTAACTCCACAGGTAAAAGACAAGTACGGTTAAATTATTCGAGCGAGGCGGCCATCCGACACTACTATGCGCTTACCAAACTCTTCACGGAAAAATTGCAACGTCTTGTTGCGTGTTCCAACAGCAGAAATTGGGTATCGCGGCTCAATCATGAAATGCTTACGAAAGGCACGTTGAACGTGTACGGCAGATTCGCAGTAGCGAAAATAGTGCTCCACCCCGAGCGCCCGATGTTCCCTCGACCAATACGATATGAGTAATCACTTGTATATGAGATGAAACTTGACATTCTGCACTACTAACACACGACGCCACCGTCGTTTATCTTGTTTTTTAGTTCTCGCTATTGAAATCTGAAATCGTCAAACATTTTGAAACACCCTGTAAATTTATCAAATCGCGTTTTAAATTCCAGAAGGGAATTCAGTCGAATAATAAGTGCTTATTGGGTAAAAATCGCCACAAATTTTAACAAATAATGCACTTCATTCAGTTGTGTCCTAACTAGGGTTTTATACGATGTGCAGAAAAACATCCTGATAACAAGCTCAGTGCAGTGTAACAGATCTCAAGGTCCGGATAACTACTGATCGAGAATGCAAAGTTGTGGAACAAAGGCAATAAAGTGTCATCCCATCAGCGACGAGTATGAGATTCCCCTAACTGACACCTGTCGCTGATACGCATCAGTCTAGTCATACATAACTGACTTCAGGTCATTACTACCTGAATTCTATTCCCATCAATTGATAGAATATTTAACCCTTGTAACAGGTAACGTCAGTGATTGCCAGTATTAAGCAATCTGCTTAATACTTCCTTCTCTTTCCTAGAGGCTGGTTTGCAGGTGATATTTTCTGTAGTTTAACTGGGTCCATTACAAGCCAGGATCTGGAGAGAGACCCAGGGCAATGACTTGCTGTCTCGTCAGTCCCACTGGGAGTTTGGGGTTGGGTTTTCAGGGAGAAAGACAGTGGTACAGGGTGAAGCGTCCAAACACGTCCAGTACACGCCGCGACACAGTCATAGTTCAGGCCGGGCATCTGGGCCCCGCCTTCTGAGAGTTTTTTGCCTCATATGTGCTGCACAATGTGGAGTCTAGGCCTACGTTAACAGAAGTTGTATAGCGTAGTGTGACGAACACCTGCATCCATGAAGGATATTAATTTTGACGAGGGGCGTTCAATAAGTAATTCAATCATTTTTGCAGACAACCTTGTGGTGGGACAACCATAGCTATGAGTATTAATCTGGGGTATTAATAACCACTTCAGCTGTATTTTAGTCCTTTATTAGTGTACCACTACCGGCGTCGTGGTGTTAAAGCTACATCTTCAGGCAACATATGATTAAAACTTTGGAGGAATCTGTTTTACCAACATTCGTTGTCCGTCAGTACAAAACACCTCTAAAAGACGGTATGTCATGGATTAATGGTTGGCTCCAAAACAAACCGCACCGTAGTGATCGCTTCTCTGATCTATGTGGAACCGCGTACAGGGGACGCGGCCGCATGCTCTGTCATACATGTTGGGAAAAAAATTCCGAGCGTTTCCGCTCTAATGTTTTAATCGTAAGTCACCTGAAGATTTGGCTTCAACGCCACTAAACCGGTTGTGCTGCAGTAATAAAGGACTAAAATGCAGCTGAAGCGGTTGTTAATACCCAGGCAACCACTTTTTTCTCAAAGGAGACTGGTTTTATTTAGGATTCTAATACACCATATTATTCCCCACTCTTCTGGCTACAAAACTCCGTTTTTCAACATAATCTCCGTTCATTGCGACGGACTTATGCCAACTTCCTGGGAGGGCCTGTATACCTGCATGGTACCACTCTACTGGTTGGCGTCGGAGCCAGCTACATCAGCTGCGTAAGTAATCCCCCCGTCATCCTCGTACTGCTTTCTGCCGGAGTGCATCCTTCATGGGGCCAAACAGATGGAGCTCGGAAGTCGTGCGTTCGGTCTGTACTGTGGGTGAAGAAGAACAGTCCGACTAAGTTTTGTGACGATCTTCGACAAAAAAAATTGTCACGATCAGCCTCAAAACGTGAAGAAATTCGGCACAGGTAGCCCTTCATTGGTCTTTATGATCTTTTGTTAGACGGTAAGGAATTCAGCGGGCTCTCATCTCTGAGTGCTCGCACCGGTGGACGAGCGTGTCAGCACTACCAACAGAGACGTCCAGTTCTGGCGCGAGATATTTGATTCTCATCCGTCGATTAACTCGAATGAGCCGCACGTTCCTACACTGCAGGCACAATTTCTTTATTTTCTGATTAAACAGTCGCATCATTGCTATAACGGCAAAAGCAAGACACTATGACTTCACATCTCAGCACGTTAATTGATTTGTTGCCTTACTTTCATGCTCTGTACGTTTCCGTGTTGGCTAATGAGTTATTAAAGACCCTTTTTTTAGTTGGTGAGGTGAAGTGTAGCCGAAGGCTACTACGTGTTTAGATAAACGTGGGAGATATCCCAGAACCAGCTTCAAAATTGGCAAAAAGAATCAACTTCTATGTAAAAGAGTAGGACTGAACCACGGCAATCCTCGACACCACCGACTGTCACATCATTATGCAGTCATGGCAAATGGACTGCGGGATTCTTAGCTCTACGATTGCATGGGGCGCTTTGTAACACGCCATAAAATTTGAGGATCTCTCAATTCCTTAAGAGGATGCTTTCGACGTTTAATTTTCACACGTTTTGCCACTCTCCTAGAGCAAATAATGGAATTTTCGTTTTTCAACAACAGCATTTCGGCCAGTAGATGAAGCAAACACGTAAACATGTATAAGGCCTAATTTTTCTGTATCTATTACGATAGTTCCGCCCAGTAAAACTGAATATAGAATTTTAAGGCAACATGGGTCTTCGCTGCCCACAGAGAAATGGTGAACGACTGCCGTAAACCAGTTGTACGGTGAGAGGAGCCGGCATCCTTCAGGCAACAGCTGACAGACGATGAGCACATACTTCCGCCATGATTATTTTGTGATGGGACTTGGGGTTGCACGCTGCTGCGTCGCTCCCTTCTGCATTTCGATAAGGGATGTAAGAGGAAGCGACAAAGAAAACTTTGAGAATACCGTTTCGACAGTATATGTTGTCTTTTAGCCTTTTTTTCACAGTCGTAGTTTCACAAGTAGTGTGGTAAATCTCTGCAACTATAGTTAAAATCTTATATAGACTAGACTCTTTTCATTTTACTTTAAAGCATTTTCAGCATTCCGGCAATATTTGTGGTTTTTCTTATAAATCTGTTTGGCGAACACAGTTCTCATGCTTAAAATTACTATTATTAATCAGTTCCCATGTTTTAAGTTACCATCATTACTCACGTTTCCTGGCTGCTGCTTCAGTTCCTAACATTCTTGCAAACGCAGGTTTTGGTTATAGACTACACAGCGCTTCACTCACACAGAGTATATTGTCGTTTTTATGTTTTGAAAATAACTTTCGCCTCGTGAGTCCGCCCCCATAGCTGAGTGGTCAGCGTAGATACAGCCAAACAGAGGATCCTGGGTTCGATTCCCGGCATGTTTTGAAAACAACTTTCGCCTCATGAGTCCGTCCGCATAGCTGAGTGGTCAGCGTAGATACAGCCAAACGGAGGATCTGGGTTCGATTCCCGGTGCTGCTAAGGATTTCTCCTTTGTACGGGGTGCACTCAGCCTCGTGATACCAACTGAAAAGCTACTTGACCGAGTGGTAGCGGCTCCACCATCTGGAAAGTCCACAAAACGGCCGGGAGACCCGATGTGTTGACCACATACCCGTCTAATCGCTGCCTCATGATGCCGCAAAGCAGAGCATGACACGGCGGCCGGTTGACATTCCTTAGGCTTTCACGGCTTCACAGCTCATATTTTAAAAAAAACTTTAGCTTCGTGTACTTTGTTTTCATCGCACGGAATGCCATTTTATTTAGTTAGTTACAAGTTCAATAGTTCATTTGAAATATTCTTTTACTGAAATCGTGTGAACCGAGTCAGTTAAAAAGCCTAACTCCTTTAAGAAGTACTTATATTACGACCACAAGTGAACACCAATATTATTCTTAGTGTTCGCTCTGTTGCAATCAATACTTTCCTTCTAAGGAACGAGTTACGCCAGAAAAATATTCCATCAGATGTTTTTGAGTGTAAATACGCTAAAATATGCGAGGAAGTTGATTCATTTGTTACCAAATCTTGCAATTATACGAAGAACAAAAGAAGCTGAGTTTTATTGTTTCAGCAGCTCAATAATATGCTTCTTCCAGTTTAGTTTCTCATCAGTGTTAACACCCAAAATTTTGGTGTATTCTACATTGTTTATTGAATGCTGTTCGTGCTACATCAATTGTTGGTATATCTCTATTTGTTGCACAGAACTGAAAATGGTGTGTTTTTATTTCAAAATTATGAGAGCGTCTGTTTTTAGTGAACCACTTAATAATTCCATGAAAAACATAATTAAAAATCTCTTCTGTTGCTTTGCCTCTAACGGTATTTATAATAATCCTCTGCAAAAAGTACCAGTTCTGTTTGCTGAATATTACGTGAGACGTCACCCACATACATAGGGAAAAGAGTAGACCCAAAATTGATCCTTGTGAGACTGCTTTCGTGATTTCCTCCCAATCGCTAAAATTTTCTCTGCTTTCAACATTGAATCATTCAGCACCACATTTTGCATTCTGTTTGTTAAGTGTGATTAAAATAAGTTATGCGTAAAGAAATCGATGTCATGAGACATACATTTTTCTAAGAGATTATCATGAACTACGCAATCAGACATCTTGGAAATATCACAAAAAACACCAACTGGCGTTATTTTATTATTTAAGGCTTCTAATGTTTGGTGAGAGAATGTATAAATAGCATGCGTAAATAGCATCCTCCGTCGAACAACCCTTTTGAAATTCTAACCCAGGTGTACTGGATAACTTAATTCTAGATAATGTCAATTGGGTTTTTGTTGCGATTTTGGTGGCCGTGGCAGCTTCTGTTATTCCTCTGTCCTAACTTGGATACCAAGAATTTCTAGTTACAAGACTTAATAACAAAATCCAGAGAGAAATAAAATTGAATCGAGAGAGACAAGTAAAGCAAAACATCATACAAATCCAGGAACATAAACACTTAATGTGAACACAGGCATAAACAACAACGCCACTATATAAGACCGGTCAACAGGTAAGCTGGTACACAGTCTAACAACCCTACCACAACAAAGGTCAAAAATGAATTACGATTGTAGTGTTGCTCACGCGGCTAAATATTGCATTTTCGGGCAACAACAAAGTTATATTATGTGGCAGGTGTCATTAGAGCACAGTTAATAAAGTCATTTCATGAAATAATGGATAAACTAGGCACCCATCTTTTCGTGTTTCCCACGCTGGTCTCGTTGTGAACTCATGGCTCAATAGTCGAAAATCTAGGTAGTGATGATTTCAAGCTCGGATGCAAAGAGGCCAAGGTGCTATTCTGCGATATTCAAAAGCTTTATAGATGTGTTTCATAAACCATTCTTGAAGATTAAACTTTTGCAAGTTAAGACAATGGTAATGTAAAAAAGTAATCAGCACTCCGAATTTAAGTTACACTTCTTTTTTGTTACTTTTGTTGCAACATCACTTCACAATATAAAACATACTTGAAAATATCTTCCCCACTGTTGAAGTTCACATTTCATAAACTGACTACAATTTGCGTCTTTTCAACAGGGCGACTCTCTAATAACCACTTACCCGCCCAAAAATCAGAGTTACAAGTACGTCAAAGATCATAGTGACAAAAGAAAGAATACACATAAGAATAATATCATTGCAACATAAACATATCGATGTATCAAAGTACCTCTACATTAATGAAATCAAATCTGAATGTGGTCTCAGAAATATGTTAACTACTTTACAGAAACACAGTAGAATATTGCTGGTATCGAGAGGTTGAGGTGAGGTGCCGCAATGGTTACGTAATTCAAGTACCATTACAACAGTCACTTATGGAAATAAAACTGACACATAGAATTCGTAACTGAGGAAACAAGGAACAAAATCAGCCTACCACGGGAATAACTCTATACAGAAATGTTTTAAGAAGCAGGCTGACAATGAAAAAAATATATAAAACTGATAATTACCTGATTCAGTGTAACAGCTACGATGCTCTGTGCTTCTTAGGACATATCAGCAGAACATTTGAAATAAGATGCAAAGAACATAAAAGAGGATGTAAAATGCGACACTATCCAAAGATCGCTCGCAGGGTATCTCCTACAAGAAAAACACCACATACCACAGATTTTCACATAACCACACACAGACCCACTCATGATCACCCATCCAGCATAATAAAACTAGTACACACACACACACACACACACACACACACACACACACATGAAACATTGAAACGTGCGTCTCTTCTATAGCGAGCTATCTGAATGAAAGGTTTCTCGATATGCGACTTTATAAAATATTGCGAGTAATACAAGACTTCGAATAAATTAACTGCCGCAACAAGAATGCGCGTTATCAATGATACAAAGTACATTTTCTACCGCATTCCAGCGACTTGTAACATGCGTTTACTTTGAGTATGAAATTTAAAAAAATCTGTTTTTCACTAACGTTATTTCAAGAGAGGACAAATCATTGTCCTCACGTGAGGAAGAACACAGTCTATCGCCCAAACAAGTTAGGACATACCAATCTCCCCTCCCCCCTCCTCCCTAAATTTAACTTTCAGAAATTGATGGCGAAGTACGGGTGAACCAAGACGGTCAGACACTTTTAAGAATTTTGAGATCATAGAAGCAACTAGTCTAGAAAAGGAAGCACAGAGAGTTTGACTACAGAAGCTCAGCGGAATGTACAGGAGAACGCGTGACATTTGCAACAAAAAGTGCATGCCCACACAAAGACGAGACACTACGTTACAGTAACGCGTCCAGAAGCTCTGTACGCAAGCGAAACTTTAATTGTCAAGAGAAAATGCTATCCGGAAATCATACTGGAAGAAGAACGAAGGACTATCAGGTAAATTCTTGGCCCAGAAGACACGGAGAACAGATACAGATTGAAATCCTGTAAAGTAAGAGCGAAATTATTAAATCTGGCAGCAGACATTAGAAAGCTAAAATTGAAGAATGTACCATGGATCCAACAAGTTGAAAACGACATCGAGAGAGCGTATAAGCTCTAAGCTGCATAGCTTAAGACCTATGGGCAGTGTTCAGTGGAAGAGATGTGTTTCACGATAGCGAAGATGAACAAGTGCTCATAAGTCTTAAGATACGCACTTGCTAACTACACTTTTTCCTTGCTCTGATCCATACTACGTCCTCCAAAACCATGGTACCAAAGATCTTGCAGTAGAAGAGGCATGTATCACAGTACCGAGGATGAAAAAGTGTTTATAGCTCTTAAGATGTCCATTTTAGAGCCCATGTTTACTAGATACTTCATTCTTGTTTTTTTCCATACTGTCACCTCTGTAAGTTTCCCATCCTACAATTTCAGCAACAACAGTACAAGCAAGTGTATTCCACTCTCAGAGTTATCAGATAAAATTTCGCTTGTAACTTTCAAATCGGTCGTTTTCGGACCAGCTCCCCTCACCTCAAAACTGCTACATGTACCCTTCTTCATCATCCATGAAAGTATGTAACATCATCATGAAATCAATCTGTATACCATTAACGCAATGCTATGGGTTTTCGCATCTTACTGCCATTGATCATTGCTTATAAGGGTTCTTCACCAAATTTCAATTATCTTCTGCAAAAAAATAAATGTACGAAATTGATTTCTTTTCTTTGTTTGCAGGTACATCTACAGGACTGTTACACATTGAAATCCTGGCGCCACAGTACCATAGAACGCCGCTAAGGAAGCTAAAACAAAGTGGCATAGTACTACTTGGTTACGCGTAAGGTGCAACTACTAACAGAGGTGTAGTGTGGGTTATAAGTATTGTATGGCAACGAAAAGTGGTAAAAGTTTGAATACGTGAATATAAACCGCTTTACGTTGGAAAAATATTACTTTCAATTTTGGCATCCAGATTCAAATTTGGCGCTGGGAACGCAAGAAAGACGTTTACAAATATTTTGTAAATTGAAGGTGAGAGGGGGGGGGGGGGGAGAGAGAGAGAGAGAGAGAAAGGAAAGAGAAGAAATATTGATTTCAGACCCATCGAGACTTCATGCAAATCAGCGGCGACGAGTTAAAAAAAATGGAGGTTTGAACTGGGATTCGAACATACGATATTCTGTTTAGTGGGCAAGTGCGTTAAACACTGCGCCATGCAGGCACAGCGTTTCTAAGCGCTATGCAGACTACCTCATCACGCCCCTCGGCTGACCCATATTCTCTCGTAGAGGCACGTAACCGCAGTCCCTACCCATGTCTTTCATGCTCCCTACTTTGAAATTGTTACAGGAGGTCGAAAGTAGTTGTGCATCTGCACTGAAGGTGGTGAATTCCTAGCCCGTCGAGGAGATTCAGTTGTATGAATGCGTGCTGTCTGTTGTTTGTGACATGCCCAAAAGAACAGACACCACGTTTGTGACACGCCCAAAAGAACAGACACGACACATTCACATAAACAACTTATATAAATGTTTCCATATGTAATGCGTCAGGGACGGGACATGAGTAGAAAAGGTCAAACAAATGAGAAAGGAATATTGTTGATGTTATTATTAATAGCCACCTACACACTTTTTTCAATGTGAGCTTCGGAAAAGCCGACGAGGTGCTGTACAGCACCAGATTCGCACCTGATGGCTAAAATTGGAACTAATTTTTTCAGCTTGAATCTATTCCACATCAACGTATTAGAATATCTACATGGTAATTACAGGCCACAGTAGACCTCTGTAAGTAGCTGCACGTTAACTGCAACCACCCAGCACGTTGACAGAGAGGTAATTTTGTTCTGTTTTGGCTCATTTAGCAGCGAGCTACGGTAATGTAGTACGGGTATTTTAGTGCTTACCAGGACTTCAGATACGTAAACACATACAAACAAAACATTAATTATGTGATTGATTCTTACACAGAGGATAACAGCAAACAGTCACATCAGGGTTCATCTCCAGACAGCTAGTTCACGCTCTACATTAGCCTCCGCCTTTTGATGTCCCAACTGTTGAAACTTCCTTCGGGTGGTGGTGCCCTACAACCAAAACGAGATGGGAGAGTTTGTCAACCTACATTCTGCATTCAGCCATGGGCTCAAAAGTCAGTTTTCGACAAAATAGAATCACGTAATTATTACACTATTGGCCTTTAAAATGGCTATACCACGAAGATGACGTGCTACAGACGCGAAATATAACTGACAGGAAGAAGATGCTGTGAAATGCAAATGATTAGTTTTACAGAGCATTCACACAAGGTTGGCGCCGGTGACGTGAGGAAAGTTTCCAACCGATTTCTCATACACAAACAGCAGCTGACCGGCGTTAACTGGTGAAACGTTGTTGTGATGCCTCGTGTAAGGAGGAGAAATGCGTACCATCACGTTTCCAACTTTGATAAAGGTCGAATTGTAGCCTATCGCGATTGCGGTATATCGTATCGCGATATTTCTGCTAGCGTTGGTCGAGATCCAATGACTGTTAGCAGAATATGGAATCGGTGGGTTCAGGAGGGTAATACGGAACGCCGTGCTGGATCCCAACGGCCTCGTCTCACTAGCAGTCGAGATGACAGACATCTTATCCACATGACTGTAACGGATCGTGCAACCACGTCTCGATCCCGGAGTCAGCAGATGAGGCCGTTTGCAAGACAACAACCATCTGCACGAACAGTTCGACAACGTTTGCAGCAGCATGGACTATCAGCTCAGAGACCGTGGCTGCCGTTACCCTTGACGCTGCATCACAGACAGGAGCGCCTGCGATGGTGTACTCAACGACGAACCTGGGTGCACGAATGGCAAAACGTCATTTTTTCGGATGAATCCAGGTTCTGTTTACAGCATCATGATGGTCGCGTCCGTATTTGGCGACATCGCGGTGAACGCACATTGGAAGCGTGTATTCGTCATCGCCATACTGGCCTATCACCCGGCGTGATGGTATGGGGTGCCATTGGTTACATGTCTCGGTCATCTCTTGTTCGCATTGACGACACTTTGAACAGTGGACGTTACATTTCAGATGTGATGTGACCCGTGGCTCTACCCTTCATTCGATCCGTGGGAAAGCCTACATTTCAGCAGGATAATGCACGACCGCATGTTGCAGGTCCTGTATGGGCCTTTCTGGATACAGGTAACGTTCGACTGCTGCCCTGGCCAGCACATTCTCCAGATCTCTCACCAATTGAAAACATCTGGTCAATGGTGACCGAGCAACTGGCTCGTCACAATACACCAGTCACTATTCTTGATGAACTGTGGTATCGTGTTGAAGCTGCATGGGCAGCTGTACCTTTACATGTCATCCAAGCTCTGTTTGACTCAATGCCCAGGCGAATCAAGGGCGTTATTACGGCCAGAGGTGGTTGTTCTGGGTACTGATTTCTCAGGATCTACGGATCCAAATTGCGTGAAAATGTAATGACATTTCAGTTCTAGGATAATGTATTTGTCCAATCAATACCCGTTTATCATCTGCATTTCTTCCTGCTGTAACAGTTTTAATGGCCAGTAGTGTGTGTATCTTCCAGGCGATGGTGCAAATTTTACGATTATCCCTCGTACTTTCCCGTATTTAGTGGCTGTTTTCTACCAAGTGGCCTCTGTATCCTTCTCCGCCTCTTGCTGACCAAGCCGTTGGCAGACTACAATTAACTTCAGTTTCCATAATACTAAACGGCCGTTCTCCTGTAATACCGGTACTGTATGTATCAACATCCATTGTGTCATCGTACACACCAATTCTTTTTTTGTGGCCTTAAATCTGAGTCTCTCAATTACAACGGTCGTTTAACAGAAGCTCTTGCGAATACAACCGTTAGCAGCGATGCCACAGGAATGCCTTCATGCTACCAACACCTGTTACGGCTGTCGTACCACCTCTGCAAGCCACGCGTTCCTCATTCGTCATTAACATCGCCCTGCAGGCAAGTTTGCCACATTTATGGGCTGCTTGCAGTAAGAAAGCGTACATTTCCAACACATACCTTGCCCTATTAATTCGCGCAAACCTAGCAAGCATCCAATATATTGCGGCCAGAATGTGCTCAAACGACTGGTTTCAGTGCCGTATTGCGTGCTACAGTACTAAAACACAGCAGTAATTTGCTGAAGACGCTTGAACGCTGGATAATGAACTGCCTTTTAGATGTGTGCTTCTCACATCACCAGTAGTTTTGTAGACATTTGAAATTTATGCTCCTGGTTTACTGTCGAGAACACATGGAAATCCTGTTCGAGAGTCACTGTAACATGAATGAGTTCGCATTATATTCGTCGCCTGTGGAAGCGACTGGTGTAATGTAAATTTAATGATGTAAAACTACAGTATTTTTTGTTCTTTATATTCGAATAATCTGATTCTCAGCAGCTGTGACGCAGATGTAAAGCAATAGGCACCAATAACATAGAATTGCTACTATTCTGAGATATTAGTTAGATTTCTTAACTTTTTCAGCTGCTGTCCTACTTCTGGGTAAATAATTGTAGTTGGAGAAGATATATGGATGTATTGGATAAAGAATTATCTACAAGTGAGCACTTAAAAGCGTGTGCATTGTAATTAGATATGACTCTTGCGGTACGATTCAGTTATATTTCAGGTTAGTTACGTAAAGAAAAAATGGAGATTTGTATGACGAAAACATCTGTTCAGTCTTGTTTCGCCTGTTGATCACAGCTTGTTACTTTGCCTAATTTGAATCTAATATTCATTTCCAACTTTTAGGTGGTAAATTTAATGAATATCCTGTATATTACAGTGAGGAGGCTTATGGACGTTTGATCTTTTATGTCCTAAGTTTTTCACTGTTTTGAAGTAAAACAATTACATCGTTTTTCCAATTTTAGGGTTCTCTTCCTTTGAACAATTTGTATCGAGACACTATCTTCTCACTACGCTTTCTCTTCCATGTTAATGTGAAATGAAGCCAAAAATTAAGATTAATTTATCAGTGGTGAACGTGACAGGGGATATCAGAAATAACAGGGAACGTATACTAGAAGACTTTGTTTAGAAGAACAAGACGTTTGCCCTTACCTAAATCTTCCAGGCAAAACAATGTAAAAATGCACATGAAAAGAACAACAGATAATTCTTTAGGGCACAATAAAGAAACTGCAGAACTTAGTATGTCGTATACGATTTTCGACTTGCGGACAGAAGTACTGACAGCGGTAAAGGTGATTCGCCTAGTTTAGCAGGACAGTCATGGAGCTTTGGCAGTTCTATGGAGTATACTGACTCGCGTAATCCCTTTAGATCACTCACCGAGCACATCTTTACCACCAATGGTGAGTAGTTGTCACCGCCTCGGCTAAAAGTCGGAATCGCCGTGCCTTAGCACGGGGCACAGTGGCCACCAGACAGAGCCCGTGGCTCGGGGGCAGGCAGTACCAGCTGCGAGGTGCCTCGCTGGACCGCGAGCATTGTCCGTGGTAGCAGTTTGTTCCTTAAAATAGCTCATTGGTCGACTGAAGCAGTCATATAACAGCAATAATATTCTCGCTTGCCACTCAATGCAGCAGAATTAAAAAAGGATAGAACCCATGGAAAAGTCAAGAGTTCTCGTTGGGTTTGTAACAACAACGACGCTGTACTATTTTACATATAAGTAATTTTTTTTCATCTGATTTTTCGTTAAACTTGAGTAATTGAGGTTCTGATTTCATTTGTTTTTTGTTTCATGCCATTGTGTTAAGAAAACTGTAAACAAGTTTCAATGTGAAGATTAATGTTTATGTCAAATGTCAAGTAATATTGTGATAGAATTGAAATGTAACAAATTTTGAAACTGTTGTAAGATGTTTAAAATTGTAAATGTGCGTCTGGTCCATACGTAGGCAATGTGTTAGGATATGTAGAATGCAAAACCTCGGGTGAATACCCGGTCTGTCAGGGAGCGGTAAAAGGTGGATGGCAGGCGAGCGCGGGAAAATGCGCACGGGCATTGCATGGCAGAACGGGCTCAGCAGTAGTAGTTGGAGTTTGGCATTGGTCTGAGCAACATCTTCAGGAGCGAGGAGGCTCTCCTGGAAGACGTAGTTTCACTGAGCCTCGGGTATGCTGTTCCAACGCCCATACAGCATGCAAAATTCCATAGGCACTAAATGGAAAAGTATTGCGACGCTAAGAAGAATTAAAGTGCCGATACGTCAAGAGCCATAGCTGTGGTTGCATGTGTGCTCTGTGCCTCGCCATATCGCCGCTCGCCAACCGCCGCATCGATACAAGCAGGTTGAAACTTTTAGTACTGTATTCGTATGGACCATAGAGTGAACTGTTCAATAATAACCTAAATTTTACCAGAACTTTCCCCTCATTTAATTATCCTCACAACTAACCTAGACAGGGTCCTTTCCAAATGTTGCGCAATCCGAGTGTCCCAAAATGAAAAATTAAATTTTGTGTTAATAATGATTCCTTGCAGACCTAGTTATGTTAGAATGGTGTTTAAAGAACTATTTTGTTAATGAACCAGTAAATGAATAACGAAGGTCTAACGAAGTTGAAAGATAACTTTAATATTGATATTGTAATGAAGCTTAATTATTTCGAAACAGATATAAAGGTATTTGAATGAGAAGTAAATAAGATAAAAAGAGTAGTAACTCATATACTGGAAACCTTGAACGCATGATAATTTCAGTGATAAATTTTTTTAATATAGTGATCATAACAGTTTCAGGGTCCCCCCCCCCCCCCTTTATTCATTTGAATTCTGAAGTGTTCCACATTGGTTTGACCAGAAAAAGTTAAGGTCAATATATAAGTCAAAATTTATCAGTGTCTTATCTTTATCAAAATTGAAATTTTGTGTGTGGCTCGAAAGTGCTATTTCTAGGGTAACCTATGCCCGATTTTAATCAGATCAATAGACAGTACGAAGCTTTGTAGTATACATTATAGTGTAGTGTTATGTATTCATGGTTTTTCCATATCAGTACAGAACGTGAATCTATCAGTTCAATAGATTTTCTGGTTCTAAAAGTTTACTATATTATGCAGTGTTACTACGTGTTGTTTTGCATGAATATACATCAATTTGTACAGGGAAGAAACTCAGTTAATGCCTAATTAGGCTGGCGACCGTATTATTAACAAATTGGTAGCATCTTCAGTGTTGCTTTTGGTCCATCCTGACGAGCAATTGCATTTCGAACTCGCTTGACGGATCATTGTTATTACAGAGTGGGTGTAAGTCTGATTTGCCACCATTCAGGTACACGCGGTCGATATCTATACGAAGATCCTTTCTCGTAAGGTGAAGCCCGTTCACTTACCATAGTACAGGCTTTAAGGAGTATTGTGTGCCCCATGCGCACGTTACAGGTTCGAGTCATATACGTCCACCGACTGAGATTATTCTCACATTACGAATTACCTTAGAGAACAGACGGAAAAATAAGAAAAACAGGATTCATAGCTTTTGACACTGTTGAACGGAATCACTTATTGAAACTTTGAAGTCATCAAGGATATACTGTAGCGAGAGAAAATGTTACCTATGACTTCTACAGAAGTCATTGCAGTTTTAAGATTAGAAAGACGTGAAAATGAGGCAGTTGTTAAAAAGGAAGTGAGAGAGAGATGTAGCCTACCTTTCAACGTTATTTGATCTGTACGTAGAGCAAGCAGTACAAGAAACCGAGGAGGTAGTCACAGCAAGAGTTTCCCAATGATTCAGGAAATTATTTATATGCTTTTTTCCAGTTACGGATTATGAATTTTTTATATGCAAATTAGATAAAAAAACAGCGATCTGTAACTGGAATAAGAAATAAAGAGAATAAAAAATAAAGAGAAATTTGTATGGGAATTAATGGTCAGGCAGAAGAAACAACATTTACGTTTGCCGATGACACTTTAATTCTGTCAGAGACAACTTGGAAGGTCAGTAGAACCAAAGAGTTATTGATTTTAAAAGAGCTTATAAGATGAACATCGACTAAAGTAAAAAATGGTAATTGAGTGCTGCAGAATTAAATCAGCTGAGACTGAGGAAATTCAGTTGTACGCAATGGGAATCTAAAATTGGTGGAGAACTTTTGTTATCTGGGAGACAAAATAACGGACGTTGAAAAACGTAAAGATTAAATAAAATGCAGTGTGACAATAGTAACAAAAACTTTCTTGTATACAGAAATGTTTGTTACCATCAAATACAAAATTAGTCTTATTCTGCGTCATCTTCCATTTACAGTACCTCTTCAGCGTTTATCGGAGTTCTTGTCTTGTCTTATTTTATAGTTATTGTTAATTTAAACTGTTGTATAGGACAACACGAGTAGGTTGTTTTATCATGTGTACAACCTCTCGTCTGTAGAGCGTAATTCTTCGCTAACGTTGTCCTCCCTTCCCACTCATCTTCGCGCGCGGGCACACACACAAACACACACACACACACACACACACACACACACACATACTGCTTTTTCGATGTTTAGTATTACTGTATTTCTGGTTTTTTCCATTCATACTTATTTACTGCTTAAACATAATAAGGTTACTCATGCAGTGTCGACAATGACATTTGCTCTCATTTTTCCCGTCACTCTCAATGCGTAACGTCTTTTTCAACTTTATTGATCAATACTGCGTCCTCTCTGACGACGATAGTTAACGTGATGATGGCCTTGTAAGCCAAAGCGTGGTGAACCAAATAAATTAGTACTACAGAACATGCACAATTTGTGTTTTTCTTTTGTAACTTTACATTATGTATAAAATGTATGCATGCAGACATATAGCCGTAATTGGGGAACCATAATATCCACGTGATATTCTGGAACAGACATACTGTAGCCCAAAAGGCTAATACCTGGTTCGTAGAGATTGGGGCGAGTGGGAGGGAGGGCCCGCTGTTCACAAGCCAAGATTTCCTCACCTGCGGCTATACCAAGAGTATCAGGTTCACTCCACTGAAGTGTGTCACCTTCAAGACGTCAGAGCTCAGGTTGGTGACGCCACCAATCTACATACGTTGAAACAGACGATTTTTGAAAGTGAATATAGATAGGATATATTGAATGCTAGCGATGAGTTCCATGTTTAAATGCGATATGTGACGTCCAGAAATATACTTCAAGTCTGTACAGAGGACAGTCATAATGTTTCATTCGACACGTCGAAAAAAGTTCAGCTGGAACCATGAAATCTGGCGGTGATGATAGTCCTTCTCTGCATATTCACCCTCGAACGTGATATGTTTTCCCAATGACAGATGGCTTCTCGCAGTCCTTGGTTGCAGAAGTCAGAATTTTTGGCTGTTCAGGAAACGTTGCATCTCAAAAATCATCTCGTCATCTTATTCGAAATGCCTGCCACGCAATGATTTCTTCATCGGAGGAAACAACAAGACGTCTCTGTGTGCCATGTCACGAGAATACCGGAAATGAGGCGCCATCTGGAAGCGCAGAGAAGAAGCATCTGTGATCGTGGGCTGTGTAGAATGAAATGAGGCGTTTCATGAGGAAGACTTTTTGAGATTTCCATCTCATGTCGTGACAGTCCAGAAAAACACTCAGCACCACCGTGCCCTATGATGACTGGCCTTCGCCTTTTCGCCGGTAGTGAATCCTCATGTTTCCACTTCTGCCTTTGCACCCTTACCTTTGGGTTGTAGTGATGCACCCAGTGCCCGATCGTGGCTATAAAAGTCATCTGGAATGGCGTAACAATGCTGCAGCATTCCTGCGGACGCTTCGGTTTGGCCGCTTTTTTGAGTTGGTGTGATCAGTCGCAGCACTCAGCGGGCGACACTGGTCTTGTTCAAAACGTCCGCACAAAGGGTTGAATACTGATCCATGTCTGATTTTAATTTTTTCACTACAAACTCACGACAGCTTGTTGCATGGTTCTCCCCTTTCAGATGCAGAAAACGATCTACTAGATGCTACTCCATTTTATCAACGGTTTCCTTTTGTCCTATCTTCTGGCGTGCTACTCTGTGTGGCTCTAGAGTTTCAGTAGGCCTATTGTTAAACACTACGCACTAGCGCTTGCAAAAATATTGAGTATGTACCTTCAGATTTTGGAATGTGGTAATTGAATTTTTACCTGTCGTACGACTGTATATGAGAGTACTATGTCTGTAGCTTTATTGGACTGAATTCTGGAATACACAGAAATTAGTGAATTATGAGACGGAGATTTGCAACCACAGCATTTATTTCTATTCATCGTAACGTATTAGTGACTTTTGTACGTAAAATTCAGCTATGACCAGCTGAATTACAGATAGCTGCTGTAACTAAGAGACAGGTTCCTGTCTTCACGACAAATGGCGTTTTATAGCCACCGTGTCAACGGTGTAGCGTGAGTAGCCAAGTGGACGAAAACCATCGCTGTCCAAAATGGAATCAAGTCTAATGGAGCAATCTACATCAACATATATAAGTACATGACTATTCTGCAATTGACAATCAAGCGCCTTCCAAAGGGTTCTTCGAACCACCATCAGATAACTTCTCTACCATTCTACTCTCTAACAGCGCATGGCAAAAATGAACTCTTAGACCTTCCTGTACGCATTCTTATTGCTCTTATTTTATTACGATGATCAATCCTCTCACGTTCATCGGAGAAAGTTCGTGACTGCAATTTCTTGAAAAATTCTCGCTGCAACGAAAAACGCCTATGTTTTAGTGATTGCCTGCCCAACTCGCTTATCTTATTCGTGACACTCTCTCCCCTGTTTTGTGATAATACAGAACGAGCTGCCCGTCTTTTGATTTGTTTCGATGTCCTCCGTTAACCCTCGGACGTTGGCGCGCCAGGTACATATAGTCTGCGGCCGCGAGCTCTTCTCCAGTTCATCACCTGCAATGGAGGGTGAATCTTTGACAATGCCAGCCACTCGTGCTGCCAAAACTTCTGTAAAATCATTAGATGAACGTCGGCCGAAGAACCCGAGACAGAAGTCAATAGGCAGTTTGTAAACGTAGAACTGTTACATCTTCTAAGTGTTCCGCTAATAAAAGGCTGTCTTTGATTTATAATCTCCACGACATTCTCTATGTATCGTTCCAATTTAAGTTGTAACTGTAATCCCTAGGTATTTGGTTGGATTGAAACCTTTAAATTTTTGTGATTTATGGTGTAGCGGAAATTTAAAGCAATTCTTATCGTGCTCATGTAGATGATCTCACATTTATAATTATTCACAGACAGCTGCCACTTCTCGCATAAAGAAGAATGTGAGCGCTACAGGCTTATACGTAATTAAAATAATACGTGAATCTAAAAAACGTGACATCTAAAGTGAAATTTACAGGAGAAATGTTTACGCTGTTGCACATAATTACTGGTGTAAGAAAACCGAGCGACTCTTTGTCTTCATTATTTAGCTGTGGTGCACAAAAACTTTAGGGGTCTCAAATTTTCTGCTAAATATCACAAAATGGAAAAAGTGTTCTAGGAAGGACATTGAATAGGATTAAAGATAACTGTGTAGCTTTTGTAGCGGAGTTTGCAACGCTTTTAGAAAATTTGGCAGAAGCAGCTAATCAAAAAAGCCTTCTGGAACGGAAAACTAGTATAACATCTCTCAGAACGTCATTTATAACTGGAAAAATAAAATACATGACAAATACAAATAACTCACCTAAATGCATAGAACCAGAAATAGATCAAATAGAAGAGTTATAAATTTATCTTGAAGGAACCGTTGAGCAGAATAGGCTAGAGATATTTACAATAGATGCAAGAGTTATCAAAACAAAAAGAACGCAAGGTTTAACTAAAAATAACTGCAACGAGTAATGCATCTGTGTAAACTAAAACATCAGACTGGTTACATCTATGTGAACTAAAAGCTACACCGAATATAGATACTTGAAACACAGATTATTAAAAAAATTAGGTACAAAACAAACTACATATCCGCATCCGACTCCACTCCGCTTATACCCATTCCTTATCATGTCGCGTGTCAGCAACCAGGGCCCACGAGAAATACGGGCCCCCACCGAAGTAGTGACGTCCCATTAGTTGAGTTGTCCGTCACAGATGGCAAACGCGCAGCTCCTCTGGGACACACGTGAAACCAATACCTCAATGAAAAAGCACCCACTAAAGGTCTTAATCTTGTAGTGTGTTATCGAGAGCCTGCGTGTATTTAAACGCGCATTTAAGAATAATTGCTGAACTGGTTTGAAATAGTAACTCGCTCCCCGCCGGAGACGGTCGCTGGAACTCGTAAGCACGCCACGCGATGCCTGTATCTCGTTTGCCCCGCCAGCAACTCTGCTAGGCGGGTTTCTGTCTCACGGTGGGCAGTGATCATAATGTTTTGGCTCATGAGTGTAACAGATGGTGTACCAGTGCACTTCACACCACGTTGTTTGAACAGTGCACTCACGGGTAACTTGACAGATGCTTATTGATGAATCTTTTATCGTACGATTGAACACCATCTTCCAGAGTGTGAACTATTTTTTGTCGATTACTTTGATCAAGTCTCTGTAGCTTCAAGAAGACAGTTCTCTGAGTCTATTCACGGTGATGAATTTCTTCCAGTTAGGATGCCAGCTGTGAATCTATTCTCTGTACATATGTCTTACTTTCTCGGTACCACATCCTATTTTACGACGTATTAAATGCATGTCTTCAAGGTCTTGCAATGACTAATGTTCCGTCTTCTACAATCAGTCATGACCATGAATACCGTCGACACAACAGAGACGTCACTGTATGGCTTGTCGAGATAGCGCCAGCATTCTCGATTTCGCAGCATTTGGTCAGAGAGAATAGCAGTCTACAAAGACGTGGGCCGCTCATGCAGAACTTCACACCACTTGAAGTATTCATACCGACCATTGTATCCTCATTTCAAAACACTCAGTTTGTGATTTTGAATAGTCTGTGTAAATCTGACCCCGAAGATTTGGAACGCACTGTATTAGTCAGTGCTGGCAGTCTCTTCAGGTTGTAGGCCACAGAGCTGTGGACTGAATGTTACAACGGCCGAATACTAACGTTGGGCGCAGCTTACTTCTTGGTGTTAATGGATACGGCAGCCACGAGGTAGTGAAACTGTTATTGGGATATTTTCACACCATACTTTGAAGTAACGTCAATCAGAACTAGAATATAAAGTATTTGGCTTTCGGCAACATTAACGCTGCAGGCACCTACATATTACAAGAATTCACTCCTCATTTTTCCGCTTTACATGGTTGTACGAGAAGTTTTGTTGAAACAAATACAAGTAATTCACAGATCTGCCGGTAACTGTTCAATATTTTAACGCTTTTACCGTTTATTGATAATACACAAAGTCCTTGAGAAGTACTGTGCTTGCAATTTTGCTCGAAAACATTGTGTCCTAGTCGTAGTGTGCATTTTAGGCCCACAATAAGGACTTATATAACGGTGAACCTGTGGAAGCTGCGAGGGCGGATCGTGAGTTGCGCTTAGGTAGCTTAACTGTAAGAGAGCTGGAGAACAGAATAAAAGGAAGTGAGCTATACGACACGTGGTAAGTTAAACACCGAGCAGCGTCCGATTCACGAATATCACGAATTATTCGACAATTCGTGTTGATACAAGTCAAAAACGTCAAAAGCGAAGTACTACAGCGCAAATTGTGGACCATAACATTTTCAGACTGCAATGTATATGTTTCCAGCACAAACCCTGAGAAGCGTTACCGCACTAAAGGACCAATGAAATTTAACGTAACACACTTCTATGACGAATAATGTCGTAAAATATTCACTTGAGGAGAGTGTGAAAGGCAGTTTAGTTCACTTTGGCCACTAAAATTCACTAAGCCTAGGATAAAGAACAGTTAACACACTGTTCAAAAGACGAAGGGCAATAAAACAAGAGAACTATGGAATTTCGATGCGGATGCCTGCGCAAACTCCACTACCTCGACTCTTCGACAAAAGAAAACTATGTAAAGATACAAAAAGGGCCAAAATCTTGACTCTAAAGAAGAAAAATCAGGACAAATACCAAGTAATGGCAAGAACACGAAACACAGTTGACAAAGAAGAATCGTTAGTATACTACATCATGAGAGATTAAGAAATTAAAAACGGTTATGGAACAACGGCCAAAAGAAAAGGACGCTACTTTGGGTTAATAGAGAAGAAATATAGAAGAATGTGCTAAGATAAGGGAAACTACACACAGCAGAAGTGAGCAAGTTAATATCCGACTCTTACGAAGAGGCCACGGTAGCGCAGAGCCCCTGAACAAATAGGCTGGTCAAAATGGCCCACCGGCAAATCAGTGTCAGATATTCAAAGGCAACACGCAGCCGGCCGGAGCAGCCGAGCGGTTCTAGGCGCCACAGTCTGGAACCGTGCGACCGCTACGGTCGCAGGTTCGAATCCTGCCTCGGACATGGATGTGTGTGATGTCCTTAGGGTGGTTAGGTTTAAGTACTTCTAAGTTCTAGGGGACTGATGACCTCAGAAGTTAAGTCCCATAGTGCTCAGAGCCATTTGAACAACACGCAAAACACACTGTTGAATGTATACAAAGAATAAATGAGTCGTTACAAATATTCTGAATAATTTTTAGAAGGAAGAACCCCGAAAACAGCAAATGCAACAACAATCGGAAATTTTATGGCATTTATTTCATTATATAGTGAATGGAAAATTATAGCCTTTATTAAGGCAAGTAGGTTAAAAATAACAGGGACAACGTGATTCGTCAACATCTATCTATTGTAGGTCTGGTATCCCGGTCCGACAATTCTGACAGCCCGCCAGAGGGTAAGGACGTAGAGGACAGCCGCTAGGCGGCGCCGCTACAACCTGCGAGCGCTGCTGTCGCCGCCACAGCGGTGTGAGCTGGCCACACCAACCGCGCTGGCCTATCGGCGCTCATGGTGGCAGCGCCGGGGCTCAAAGCTCATTCGTGTTCCGGCAACGCTCGTGACCGTGTCTCTATTCGTCCTTGCTCTGGTCGCTGTTAGTTGCTATGCCTTGGTATCCGATTTGGTTCGCTCTCTGGTCTCTGTTTCCCTCCGTGTGTTCTGTGCTGTTAGTCGCCACTGTTGTGTCTGAGCTGTACCGGCGATTCCCCATTGACCCCGTCGGCCGGTGCGCTCCGGTTACTAGAATTGGCGATGAGGTAAAATGTGAACAGTACGTTATGGGCGCAAAACTTGTACAGTTCGTGGGACAGTAACACCAACAGCTGCTCCTGCAGCGGCAATTGCAACAACAGTTCTAGCAGGAAACGGATCTTTCGCATCAGGAAATTCAGCTCCCGTCAGAACAGTTACAGGTACAAGGTTCACAACACGTCCAGACTGTGATCAAGTCCCAGGCGGAGTCCCATCCACCCGCATATCCGCCGTTTAATTATACGAAGTTGGAGTGGGACAGGTATTTACAGCGGCTGAAACAGCTCTTTTCGGGTTCTGATAACGCTCTCCAGCAATCGCTCTTTCTTTCTTGGGATTCTCAGGGAGACATTTTTCTCAAGAAGTTGGCTCCCCTCTCAAACCTGGTTGTAATCACTTTCGAGGAAATGTGTTCGTTACTCTCGAACTATTATACAAAATTGTTCCACGTGGTCGCATCGCGCCTCGAGTTCCATCAGTACCAGAAGCAACTGTGCCAGGCCTATCTCTGTGGGTGATGGATTTGCAAGGTCTGAGCCATCGTTGTGAATTCACCTGTGTCAACCCGTCTTGCAAAACCTCATATGGTGATTCCCTGACACGTGACGCAGTGGTCCAACTGGCTCCCGATCCAGAAGTCCACACTTCAGCCATCAAGATAGGCAGTACTTCTGCGGACGACACACTGAAAAACGGGCACTCTTTCGAGATCGAGCAGGCAGCAAACGAACATCTTATGGTCCGCCCCCAAATTGCAGCGGTCCAACCACCGATACCTGGACGGAATTCTCGCAAGCTTTCTTCCCGACGGCGCCGTCGTGGGTCATCACATTCAGACGTGTCAGTGACTTCTGAGCAACCAGTCCAGCCGCGTCGGCGCAAACGGCGGGTCTGCCATCTTGCCCTGATTGTTTTGTGACGCATCACGTGCAGACTGCCCTGATCGCTGGGCACACTGTACTCGTTGTGGAAAGGATGGACATCTCCGAACTGCCTGCCAGCAGGCATCCAGTCAGTTCAACACCACTCCTAACTTGCGTCAAGGGACGGCGCATGAACTTCTGTCCATCGTTCCCCAGGGAAATCCTTGCGGCCCTAAATTGTTTATTGATCTTACGATTCCTCGTCAGGACGTCTGTTTCCGAGTCGACACGGGTGTGACGGTTTCCCTGGTCTTTCTCCTGACATAAACGCGTCTGGGTGACCCAGCGTTGGCCCACCCTCTCGCAAGCTGGTTGCATATGGTGACAGCTCTGTTCCCCTCAGTGCTCGATTCTTACGCAGCTACTGCCGCTGTATGTTGTGAACAGTCATTCAGCTGGTAACATTCTCGACTTGGATGCGTTCTCGCTGGGTTCTCCATCACAGAAGAAGTTCTGGTCGTCTCAGACTGTCACCTTCCAGGAACCTAATGACATTTATGCCTCTTTAGCGTCTCTGTTTGAGCTTGGCCTGGGGTGCGCCACCAATTTTGAGACACATATTTCTATACGACAAGTTTCGGTGCCCTGTTTCTGTCAAACGCGTCCTCTTCTAGTCTTTTTTATGGATGGCCTTTAACCTCGATCTCGATCGTCTTCAGGACGGTGGGGTCATAGAACCGGTCACAAGTAGTTCTTGGGCCAACCCTCTGGTCTTGTTCCAGAAGCCAAATGACTCCCTCCTGCTTTGTGGAGGGAGCTCTGGTGGAAATCTATCCTGTACCATGTCAAGATGACTTCCTCTCATAACTAGTTGGAGGTGAATGTTTTTCTAAAATAGACCTTGCTAATACTTATTTAGAGATTCCACTCAATGAATTGTAACGCATTGTTTTCATCAATACGCATTTTGGATTGTAAAAATACAAGCGTTTGCCTTTTGGGATCTCTTTTGCTCCAGCGATCTTCCAGAGATACCTGGAGCAGTAACCACGTCCATCAGAGCGTCTACCAATTGCCTAGATAAGTTAACTGTATAGGTGCTACGCGCCCAGACCACCTGCATAACCTATGTACCCTCTTTACTATGTTGCATGTTACGGGGGTAAAGTGCCATCTACACAGATATCAGGTTCTTTAGGATCAAGTGGAGTACCTAGGCCATTTTTTCACCAAAGACGGGATTCAGCCTACTGACTGTAAAGTTTCTGCTACTGACTCTCTCCCAAGTCCCCAAAACCTTCAGAAGTTGCAGGCTTTTTCAGGCAAAGTGAATTATTGATCTAAGTTCCTTCCACAGGCAGCACACATTCTGTGTCCACTCAACCAGTTGCGGAAACAAGGCATTCCGTTTCAGTGGTCGGAGGACTGTGAGCAGGCCTTCATGTAGCTGAAGTGAATGTTACGTTCTGCTTACAGCCTTAGCCCCTTTTTCTTGTCACGCCCCCTTCTTTTGGCTGTGGACGCACCTTCCTATGGCATTGGTGCAGTGTTAGCACACCGTAATGATGATGGTGGAGAGTAACTTATTGCCTATGCATCCAAAACGCTGACGCCTCCCCAACGTAATTACTCCCAGATCAAGAGACAGGCGTTGGCGGTCATATTTGCCGTGAAGAAATTCCATGTGTACCTATTTACCCTCGTTACTGATCATAGACCATTGGTATCATTTTTTGTGCCACACTCATGGCTTCCAATATGGATGGTTCAAAATGGTTCAAATGGCTCTGAGCACTATGGGACTTAACATCTGAGGTCATCAGTCCCCTAGAACTTAGAACTACTTAAACCTAACTAACCTAAGGACATCTCACACATCCATGCCCGAGGCAGGATTAGAAACTGCGACTGTAGCGGTCACGCGATTCCAGACTCAAGCGCCTAGAACCTCTCGGCCACACCGGCCGGCAGTATGGATGGCCCAAAGGCCTTAGCATCGATTCTTTTCCTTAGGTCCTACAATTACTCCATCAAGTGCAAACCTATTGCACAACACCTAAACGCGGATACCATCTTGTGTTTACCCTCAGGCGCAGACCCAGCGTTTGGCCAACTGGAAATCTGCTGTTTTCATATCAACGTGGCAGGACAACATATCTTTAATTGGTTTCCTGTTACTGCTACTCACGTGGCGGCTGATACGCGCTATGACACTATTTCGTGGCGTGTTGTGCACTATGTCCTTCATGGGTAGCCCACTTATTTCTTGAAGTCTTCTGATCCTGGGCTCCAGGCCTGAGCTTGAGTCTCTCATCATTTGTCTGTCATATTCAAAGTGCTGCTGTTGGACGTAGAGGAGGGTAACCAACGTGTTGTTATCTTAACAACCAGACTCATTCACGACTTGGACCTCCTCCATTGCAGGGATTGGGGCATGTGATGGAGGAAATACCTTCCCAAGTAACATGCATACTGGCCCAGACTGAACAAGGATGTGGAGGTTGTGGTGCACTACTGTCCTCCATGTGCTCACTAAGAGGCTGCTCCACATCACTCCACTGCCCTTGGTGTCGCATTCATCTCGACATTGTTGGCCCCATCCTTGGATCTTTGTGGCTCATGTTCGAGGGCGCTTATTCAAATTAACCCTATGTGGTCAGTATGGCGCCCACCACCGCAGCTACCACACTCAACGCCCTTCTTCAGATTCTCAGCATTAAAGGCTTCCTTGCAACATTGTCACTGACAATGGGCCCCAATTTACAGCTACAGCCTTTGAAGAGCACCGCCAACGCTATGAAACACCTGCATAGCCCTCCGTTTCACCCCTCCACCAACGATGAAAGAGAGCGGATGGTGTGTGCATTTAAGCAATAAATGCTGAAGGCTGTCTATCACTACAGCAGCACTCACAATGTTGTTGAGAACCTACAGTTCCACCCCTGTCCATGGCTGCAGCTCATCAGAACTCCTCTGTGGCCGACAGCCATGTACCCTCCTCCATCTCCTAGCATGTCAACACATGAAACCCCAGACCTGACACAGTGGATGATATCTTACTAGTTCAACTGTTGCGGCACGTTCCTATGGGGCAAAACCCTCATGGATGCTGGCTTCAATAGTGGCCACTTATGAGCAGTGCTTTACAATGTTTGATACCCCAAGAGGTTTAGAGCGTCGGCACATGAGCCAACTCTGTCTGCACCTATAGCCTATACCTCCAACAGTGGATTGCTCTAAGTTAAGAGTTCCTGACCTCAAACGTCCCTCCACCTCACAAGTACCATTTGTTCTCCAGGACAGCATCGACAGCATCTGTGGACACGGGTATGAAGGTCGAAATATCAACACAGCCTCCATCTGCTGAGCTGTCATCCCCCACAGTGCAGTTCCCAGCACAGTGCCCTATGTCCCATGTTCCTTCTCCTAGCTGGCGGTCTCCACTGGCGAGACACCACACACTCACCTCCCAAAACATTGTCCAGGATGCTTCAGGCCCTACGCATACATATCTGGCAATTCTGACATCCTGCCAGACAGCTTGTACATAGAGGACAGCCGCTAGGCGGCGCTCCTATAATCTGCGAGCCCTGCTGTCGCCGCCACAGCGCTATGTGCTGGCCACGCCTGCTGCGCAGTCCTATTGGCGCTCATGGTGGTCCTATAAAGCCGGCAGCGCAGGGACTAAGACCTCCCAGCGTGCCAACTGGGATGCCAACCAGGTCAAAAGTCACCCTCCTCGTATATCACCATCCTGATGAGATCATCCATGCCTTTTCCTTCCTTCAGAAGGTAATTACTGATGCTGTGAAGGCCCATGTTCCTACTAAAACTATCCACTCTCACTGCCCCACTCTCCCTCTGCAGGCTGTCCTTCTCCTCTGTGAATCCTGCAGCGTCTACCACTCCTTCCTGTGCACTTGTGACAGGGATACACTCCAACACCACTGGCAAATACAGTGACATATACGGAACCTTATTACAGCAAAGAAACGCCGGGAATGGCGCCAGACCTGTACTCAACGCCACCCTCCCTATCAACTCCTCTAAGTACTGTTCCACCTTCCATCACCTTACTGGTTCCCATTCCGCACCCCATTACCCCCTTCCCAACAACCTTAGTAATGCCAGCCACTTCGCTTCTCACCTTTCTGAGGCCTTCTCCATCCCTGATGATTCCAACTTTGATTATTCTCTTTTCCCCACCACCATGGAACACACTGATACCTCAGTAGCTCCACTTGGTCCTAGTCTCGAGTACTTGGGGCAGTTGCCACCCTCCGACATCAACACTCCAATCACAGCACAAGACATTAAACTTCTCCTCCAGTCCAAACGCAACACACCCCTGGTCACGACTGTGTCACCTACTGCCACCTTAGAGAAAGCCCCTTCTCCTTCCTGACTGTGCTTGCTCATCTCTATAACGTCATCCTGTCAACCGGCTTCTACCCCAACCTGTGGAAAACTTCACATGTCCTCTTATTCCTCAAACCCAACAAACCCCCATCTGTCGCCTCTTCCTATTGTCCCATCTGCCTCACATCTGTCTTCAGTAAGATCTTTGAATCCATCCTCTCCCATCGTATCCATCAGCTCCTTAATCAACACCACCTCCTCCCCCTCACTCAGTGTGGCTTCCGACCCTCCTTCTCCACTGAAGACCAACTCCTTAACCTAGTTCGCCTTCTCTCCCTCCAGTGCAACTCCCGTGACTCTACCATTTTTGTTTTCCTTGATCTCCAAAATGCCTATGACCATATGTGGCATCCCAGTCTCCTCTTTAAACTCCAAATCTACACCCTGCCTATCAATTTTGTCCATCTGGTCGCTTCCTTCCTCTCACACCATCCTTCCTATGTAACCTGCCACAACTCCAACTCCTGTATCTTTTATCCCACTGCTGGCGTCCCCCATGGCTCCGTCCACTCTCCTCTCCTGTACACTGCTGAAATGCCCAACCACCCCCACCTTCCACCTTCTCCTACATGCTGATGACACCTCCTTCCTGGATCTCTATCCTACGCTTCAACAGTTCCAATGCACCCTGCAAACCCACCTCGACCAGTTCACCACTTGGTGTAACCATTGGTTTCTTCGTCTCAAGCTTCCAAAACCCAGGCAATCACCATAGGCCACACAACTGGCTTCTTCCATCTCCATGACTTCTACCTCACCCTTTATGGTCATCCCATCCAGCTCACCCCCACTCTGAGATATCTTGGCATCACAATGGTCTGTCACCTCACCCGGAGCTCCTGACCATCCAGCACAAAGCCCATTCCCACCTCTGCCTCCTGAAACTCCTGTCTGGCTGGCCATAGGGATTACATCCTTCCACCATCCTCCACACATACAAATCCTTCATCTGTCCTATCCTCTGTTATGACAGCATTGCCTGGATGTCCGCACCCACTCACTTTTACAAGGTCCTCCAAATCCTCGAACGCCATGCCTTGCCTTCTGTATCCGCCTTTCTTCCCCCACATGGCTCCTGTATGACCTCATCCCTTTCCCCCACCTCCTCCTTTTCCTCGAACATCCCCACATCCTTTACACTGTCTTTAGGCTTGATAACCCCACCTCTTAGTTTCTTCCTTCCTCTCCATCCCCCACCTGTTGCTGCGCCTCTATTGCTGTATCCCTCTCTTCACCTCCACCCCCTCCATCTCCTTCATCAGGGCAATTTCCAGCATCTCCCCCTCCCAGATGTTGAGCTTCGCTGTGACATCTACCCTTCCTTCTAACTGTAACCTGACCTTGTTCCCTCCCCTCCCCAGGGCCCCCCTTTTCCTCTCCCCTCCTCCCAGAGCGGATTTTCCTCCTCCCCCCCTGAGTCTTTGCACCCCCTCCTCAACTGTGTCCCTCCCACGTCCTCCCCTCCCCAGCCCTCTTCGAGGAGCCCCCTCCTGTCCCCTCTCTACCCCCCTCCCACCCTTATTCCCTTCTCCCTCTTGTCCATGCCCCTGGCAGATCCTGTGTTTTGCTCATCGTTATCAGTGTGATAGGTCAGTGTTGTGTTTGGTGCTGTTCTGTGCGTTAAGAGCTGTGATTTTAATTGTTTGCTGGACTTGTACATAAGGTTACTGTCACTGATTGTTATGTGCCACGCCGTCCGTCGATACTTTTATGTTCCGGTCATACTTCGCATTGTGTCCTTTTAATTGCCCCAGTGTGTGGTTTTTTGTGTGCACTACTTCTTTACGGTTTTTATCTCCATTTTACAGTCACCTCGTTTTTGTCTATTGTCTTCCATAAAGTTCCCCCCTTTTTTATATCTATGTACACCATATTTTCTCCTTTGTTATTTTTAAATGTCTTGTATTGTATGTTCTATGCCTTTCGGCTGAAGAGCATCGCATATGATGCCAGCCTGCCCCGGATGGGGAATGGAAGTACAATAAGGAAAAAAAGAAGGCTAAGACCGTAGTCGTATTCCGACAGCGCTCCTCGTCGTTTCTCTAATCATCGTTGCTCTAGTCGCTAATAGTTGCTACGTCGGGGTGTTCGATTTGGTTTGCTCTCTGGTCTCGCTGTTTTGCAGTGTGTTCTGTGTTGTCAGTCGTCCCTGTTGTGTGTGTCTGCGTTGACGCCATCGGCCCGTCTGCCAGTACGCTCTGATCTCGCTCGATTCCGGCTACTAGAGCAGGAAAAACCGGACGATATTATAGACGGCATGTGATTACAAACTTATCATCTCTACAGGTAACGCATTATCTTCAATAGATCACTATTTTCTTCTGAGACGCATGCAAGTTACGGTTTCCCAAATAACTTTACAGGCATAATACGTGACATATCAAAAAATAGCGGGTCCAATATAAGGTGGCTTAATGATAAAGATCAAAAACTTCGCTGGACAGGGTTGAACTGCGTCGATGCCGCTGTTTGTAATAACAATTGGACCACCTGGCCACCATGACAATGAATTTGCAAGGATTGCATAGACGTGAAATAAATAACCGATAGTAGAGAATACGAGAACGACGTTGTTTTCATAACCACAAATTAAAATGAAACAGAAAAGGTATTACAAGTAATAGTAAGAACTCGCATCCGGGACAAAACTTAATGAAAAGAAACCAAACATCGCGCACATCGGTAAAGGATAACAAATGCAGAAAAGCAGACGACTAAAACAGCTCCTGACAATGAAACGCGTAAACATTGACATCAGGGTCCAATAAGCGCACCACTGTCGAGAACAATGAAATCCGAGCAGATTTACGCGCATCCGTGCAAGAACACAGTGCGAGAAACTTAACTGACATTCAGAGAATGTTTGTAGCAAACGTATACATCTCATAAGTCGAACTATAGAATTAGATCGTACGAGTGCCACAAGAAACAGCAAAGTAGTGAAAACGATAACAGCAGGATTATGCCGTGTCATCAGCCAAGATCACATACGCAACCTAAAACTCACGAAGTTTATCAGTACAGCCAAAGCATTATATATGAGTAACACAACAATAAATGGGTAAAGCCGGCCGCGGTGGCCGAGTGGTTCTAGGCGCTTCAGTCCGGAACCGCACGACTGCTACGGTAGCAGGTTCGAATCCTGCCTCGGGCATGGATGTGTGTGATGTCCTTAGGTTAGTTAGGATTAAGTAGTTGTAAGTTCTAGGGGACTGATGACCTCAGATATTAAGTCCCATATTGCTGAGAGCAATTTGAACCAATGGGTAAAGCAACCAGACAGCCTAACCGCCCATCTCGAAAGTGAACAATCTCATCCGTGCCTTAACCCACCAATAGATGTGCGGCACATCCCACATGGACTAAGACACTTAAAACACTTTTTTCGTCGAACATCAAAATACATGAAACTTCCTGACAGACTGAAATTGTGTGCCGCAGTGAAACACGAACACGGGAACTTTGTGTTTTGTGAGCAAGTGCCCTACCAACGGAGCTTCCCAAACACGACTTACGACCCGACCTCCCAGCTTTACTTCCGGCAGCAAGTTATCCCCTACTTCCCAAACTTCACGAACGTTTTTCTGCGAAATTTGCTGAACTAGCACTCCTCGAAGAAAGAATATTGCGGAGATATGGATGAATTTTTCGCTCTGCAGAAGGGTGTGCGCTGATATCCAAATACATATCGCCGGTAAGACTAACATGAAGACGAGAGATATATGACAAGTTATTAGGAAGCAAATAATGAAACAATGTTGAACAAAATACAAAGACAATGATTGGGCAATATCATGGGAGGATATACATAATCGAGACTTAACAGCAAAAGTTAGAGCGTTATTGTAGCTGCGCTCTCAACAGGAAAATTTCTATTAACTCAAAGTTGAACCAGTACACCTTGCAAATTACCCGAAACGTACACACTGCGAATTAAAAAAAATGTTTCAAATGGCTCTGAACACTATGGAACTTAACTTCTGAGGTCACCAGTCCCCTAGAACTTAGAACTACTTAAACCTAACTAACCTAAGGACATCACACACATCCAGGCAGGATTCGAACCTGGGACCGTAGCGGTCGCGCGGTTCCAGACTGTATCGCCTAGAACCGATCGGTCTCCCAGGCCGGCACACTGAGAATTGGTAGACAGTATGAGCACAGATTACTTTGCCGATGCGCCAAGGAAATACGGGATGCTGTCCGGAAAGTATTTACAAGCATGAAAGAACAACAGCCATGAAATGAAATACTGTGAACTGGATAACGGCGCACGAAGTGAGGAAGAGTATTCGCTCTGTTGTATTAATGAAACATGTTTGGTGCTGAACATAAACGTAGCATGAAACGAACCGTCTACCGCAGGAAGCAGTTACCGTACTGAGGTGGCGCGACTCCACGCAGCAAGTCTCGCCCAGAGCAGGAGTTTACCGCAACACAAACAATGTTGGCAACAAAATGAGCAAGGAGTGACAATTATTTACTGAAACCATGTCTACACAAATACTCAGCTGTAGTGTGATGTTGATGATGATGATGATAGAGCTTTAGTATGATGATGACAGGAATGCGTGGCACTTATATAGAAGTCCTGAACAGTCGTCTAAATCAAACTCCAGTGAATGGTCCACAGTGCTAAGCGATTAACCCCGAACCAAATACTACTTGCGAATTGCCTAGACAACGGCTTCCAGGGGCAGCAAATATTTCATTTTAAACATCTCGCGTAATTACTGCCCGAGTTTAAAAATTTAAAATGATGTCTTAATCTACTCGTTAAGAGGTATAATCTCAGGTTAAAAGTTTAAAACAATTAGACAAGTAGTACATTAGAAACTGTGTGTTTGTCTTGAGGCAGCGCAACTACTAAGATCAAATAACCGGACTTCGTTCATCAATTATTTATCTGCAACAAACTTACGCATAAGCAAGTTTTCCTCACTAACAGCCCCCACAAAATGTTGAAAGGGAAAATGTTTATCGCTGACTACATTTTTGCTTTTCGTGTAGTAAGACTTCACCAGACATGACGTTTTGATTTATTACTTCACTACTAATTCTCTTCGCAACACACTTGGCAGGCAGTACGTACATACGTCACAGAACGTACATGCACAAATTATACTCGTATAATGGTGCGACACGTAGTTCAGGAGGCTTGCCACCATAAATATTGAGATGCGTGAAAAAACCTGCTTTTGCTTTAAATGGAGCTCAAATATTACCCATACTACGTACATCCAAGGTTTCATAATGAGAGCACTAGCGACTTCCCACAAACTTAAAGCATAATTTAAAATGTTTTTTCTAAGCTTTTTCTCGCTTACACGCTTAACGTCACATATTTAACACATAAACTCTTTTCTAAAGTAATCAGACGTTTGAAGCGGTTTTATACATGGGAGTCGATTCCTTAAAGAGTCAGAGTTTATTGGTGAATAATTAACGTAATAGTAGTTCCAGCCTGGTTCTGCTGTCGGTGACAGTCTCTAAGTTCTGGCTGGCTCTCTTAATAAGGCAAACTGTGACATCCTGTGATGACTATAAGGACGTGGCAGCTATCCGATTACTGCTCGTGCGGTAACTGATGGCAGCTGGTATCTCAAGGCAAATGCACCAACTGTCCGTGTGAAACTGTGCGTCCACTTTTATCCGTTATTTGCTGATGAATGGTCGTTTCCGAACTAATTGTCTGTAGTCGGGCTGTTTCACACCCCAACAGTAACATTCGGTACAACATTTTTTATTTTTGTATATGATAAAGGGATACTCAGGGTTGCTAATTTTGTTGGGTAACTTGGGTAACACTTTGACATTATTCATCAGCTTTTATGACCTAATTTTATTCAAGATTTTGAAATGTTCCATAGAATTCAGAAAAATGATTAATTATTCTTTAGCTAAAACTAATAAGTTTTTATAAGATGCTGTGTGTTTACAATTTTACATTCACAACTACATTCCAGTTTTGTATGCCAGAAGATTACTGTACTGTTATATGTCTAACATGAAAAACTTTGTCATCAAAGATATGTAATATGTTAAAACATTGCCTTCACTTTTTTGTTTAATATTACATTTTTTGTAGTCTATGTTGCTGTACCAATCAAACTTTTATTCAAGTGTGTCAAATGTCAAATTGTCATCATCTTCAGCATCACTTTCATAACTGCTGACGCAATCCATGCTACTTCTGGTCGCTGAGAAAATACTCACACATATCTCTGACGACGCACATTAACAATATGTTGTACATGATAAGTTACAAGATTTGCAACTGAAGTTACTTCGATCGCATTTCATACATTTGTATGCTACTAATTCCATCAGTTCAGGTGGGAATACAGAACTCCTTCTCCTTAAGCGTATCCATGAGTCATTTTCTACGGAAACGTTTAAGGAGCCGACAACTGCTCTGCTGATTTCCAGTAAATTTGTTGTAAGTGAGCACATTTTATGTGGTTTTGCAGTACTTCATCTATTCTTGGAAGTAACTTAAGGTCAGGAGAGATTTCTTTATCTGGTTGTAAACAGTTAGCATTGCAGATTGATTCACGTAGTCCATTGTTAAACAAAAAAGGCTGATGTCCAACTTTCACCATTTGTTGGTGATCAATGCGAATCTCGCCTATTAATACCAAGTCAAAAGTTTTCATGTCTCTCCTACAAGGGGCGTTCAGCAGCTTTGCCATTCTGGAATCACATCCTGTTAAAGCATGTACTCCAAGAATATTCTAACATTTGTCACCCAGATTATTGGCAATTGCTTTAATGACAACTGTGTGTCCATTAAATCTCTTCACAGTAAAAACTACAGGAAGTATTCGTTTTCAAAAAAACTGTAATATTAAAACAAACAGGTCTAGGCCTATATTTTCGCTAACGATCTGGACGTTCTTCTTACCACATTGCAAAACCATGCGTAGAGCACAGGAAAATAGTGTAACATCAGCTTCCCCATGAGCGAATAATGAATAACTTCTTCTTGTTTATGAAGTGTACTTGATTTGAATGCTGCTTAAAAAACATTTCGGGTAGGAAGTGCTGTTGTCAGTGTTGGGGTATCTGCTTAACAGCACCAGCAGACAGGCGTCTTTCTCGTTCACTGTTTTTAGTAAATGGAGTCTCGTAACTGTGAAAACAATATATGTGTCGTAGTCTCCTTTCACAACATTTATCACGATGGATTGGAGGTGATACACAATAGAACCAGTTGGCCATTTCGTGTTATACATCAAAGTACTGCCATCAATATGTCAAGTATGTGGAGAATTAGCTACTGAAGTAGTGACAGCAAGTATCTTTAGCAGAACTGATATTACTGTATTCATCAAATAATGACAACGGAACTGAAGACAGTTTATATTTAAGATTTTCTAACAAATTCATTTTCCTTCGTTGAGAGATAACTAATAAGCAAGCATATATCTTTACTGAATCATAATTTTTTTCAACTGTAATGCTTCACTTCATTATAGCCATGGTTGTTACTTCTTTATGAATCGTACCTTAAACTCCAGTAAATAATTTGTTTTTGAAAGCGGTGGCCATTCTGTCACCAATAGCTAAAGCATCGTGAACATTTACTCTCTTATTGTCTTTCTTGTCAGTGATAATGTTGACTGTATTACCTTGTTCAATTAGCAAAGGATACATGTGTTGTGAAGGAGCGAATTGTATTTTCTTATTGTCGTGCACTTCTAAAGTTTGTCTACAATTTGCCTTCTCTTTATGAGAAGTGGCTGCTCTTACTCTTGAAGTTTCAAACATTAGATCCAGTCCACAGCTCGTGGTCGTGCGGTAGCGTTCTCGCTTCCCACGCCCGGGTTCCCGGGTTCGATTCCCGGCGGGGTCAGGGACTTTCTCTGCCTCGTGATGACTGGGTGTTGTGTGGTGTCCTTAGGTTAGTTAGGTTTAAGTAGTTCTAAGTTCTAGGGGACTGATGACGATAGCTGTTAAGTCCCATAGTGCTCAGAGCCATTTGAACCATTTGAACCATTAGATCCACTCATATGGAGACTTCATTACATGTGCGCTGTGAAAGTATCCATCCAACTATTTGGTCAGGACATATTGTCATCTCTATGAGAACCTCTTTCGCTTTCCCATAATGGATTTAAGTCTGTTCAAAAAACTGGTCAAGAGATACAGAATTCCAAAACCCGGGCTTGTGTCGACAAGTGTGCTCCTTTTCTTAGAAGAATTTTCATATCTTCTGGTAATGTATTTTCCATTTCTAGCACGTGAATTATCCCACAGCTTGCATAATTCCTGTGACTGGTTGCAAAAACGTATGGAAGCATACGTTTTAAGCAATACATGTCTACCAACCAGTCTCCTTCTCTTTGCGATCTTACGAAGGGATGAATGTTGATTGTGGGATAAACAAGCGTATCTGCCCATAACCTACTGGTAGGATTGTCTCTAATTCTCTCCAACGTCTTCTGAATTTTATCCACTTTAGAAAGACCAGTAACCAGGAAAATCCCAATAAAAGCTGTGACTACCGTACGTAAACCACTTAGTGTTTTTGGCCATGCTTTGTCTGAAAACATATTGGGAACACACATACTTAAATAATAGTAACATCAATTCTGTATAATTTTCCTGTAGAATCTGAAAGTGTAACAAAACTGAAAGATGTAATTCAAAAATGGTTCAAATGGCTCTGAGTACTATGGGACTTAACGGCTGAGGTCATCAGTCCCCTAGAACTTAGAACTACTTAAACCTAACTAACCTAAGGACGTCACACACATCCATGCCCGAGGCAGGATTCGAACCTGCGACCGTAGCGGTCGCGCGGTTCCAGACTGTAGCTCCTAGAACCGCTCGGCCACCCAAGCCGTCGTGTAATTTAAGATTTTGAAGTTGCCGACCCCCACTCCTCTCCGCGGAGAGGGTCGGAGGAATGGAAAATTTTTTCACGTCCTACTCTTTCCTATAGCGAATGTAACATATTTCAAGATTCACTTTCTTTTATGCAACGCGTAGTTTTCGAGATATTTCAATATCTTCAATAACACTGACGTCACCATATATTATACAGTAAGACGAACTACACGACGTCATAAAAATTTATTCTCAAGAATACCAAAGTAGCACCCACCGGAGTATCAATTCTTTCATATCTAATTATCGTTGGGGCGCAGAGTGGCCGCGCGGTTTGAGGCGTCATGTCATGGAATGCGCGGCCCCTCCCGCCGGAGGTTCGAGTCTTCCCTCTGGCATTGGTGTATGTATTGTTCTTAGCGTAAGTTTGTGTAAGTTAGATTAAGTAATGTGTAAGTCCAACGACCAATGACCTCAGCAGTTTGGTCCCTTAGGAATTCACACATATTTGAACATTTATTTATCATCTGGAATAGAATAAAAAAACTTTATACCAAATTTTACACTATCACTAATTTTACATTGATCACAGCTGGATTATTGACGTCGGCGGAAGTAGCATATAGTCCACCGTGGCTTCAGACAATAAATATGGCGGGTGGATATCACTTATGGCGGAAGCTCAGTATGGCCACTGTTACGTGCGCCATCAATGTGGCGACAAAATGTAACTATGTGGTGCCATGCTGGAGGTGCCCATGTCCCATGGCGCCATTTGTGTCTACAGCTGTGTACCGCATCCGAAGGCGGACGTAGCATCCTGCCCCTGGAAGAGGAACCTGATGAAGATTGCTTCATTGGCTTCATGCTCCTATACTTACTGACGAGCACTATTTGGTAAGTGCGTACATGCTGTTCCCCATGGTTTGCCCTGGCATTTGTTCACTGCACCAGAGGGAACCCTTACCCAAAATCTCGGTGAGGCGGCGGCGGTCAGACAGGCTGGCGTAGTCATCCAAAAAATTCGAAAGCATCATTCAGTATGCCTTAGACAAGCACGTTTCGAGCAAGGCCTTAAGGGATGAAAAGAATCCATCCTGGATTAATAGCTATGCTAGAAAACTCTTACGTTCATCATTGATTCAAGAGAAATCAAAATATGGATCAGAACGAAACGTTGAACGGGGTGAAAATAAGCGTAGCGAGAGCAGTGACTCATGTTTTAAGTAGTTTCTAAAGCTAAATTTCGTCAACCGATCTAACTAAAAACGCTATCACGTTTTGATCTTACGTAAACTCAGTGAGCGGTTCAAAATCCTCGGTTTAGTCGCTGAGTGATTAGTGATCATACTGTCACCGAAATGGAAGATAACAGAGAAAAGGCCGAAATACTGAATTCAGTCTTTCGAAAGTGTTTCACGATGGAAGATCGTAATACGGTGCCTCCTTTCAATCATAGGACGAACGTAGAAACGGTAGATGTTCAGCTAATCGATCGCGGAACAGAAAAGCAACTGCGATAGCTTAGTAGTGGAAAGAAAACTGGACTAGATGAGATACCTGTAAGATACTGCAAAGATCACGGGAAAGAACTTGCTGTCGTTCTGCAAGCAGTGTATCGTAGATCGCTGGAGCCACGAAGAGTACCTAGCGACTGGAAAAAATGGCAGATGATTCCCCCTTTCGAGGGGGCTCGTACGACAGATGAATAAAATTATAGACCTACATTGTTGACGCGAATCCGTTGTGGAATTATGTGATATGTTTTATGGTTAAGAATTATGACGTTTTCGCAGAACAAAAAAATCCTCCATAAAAATAAATATGGATTCCGCAAAGATCTTGCAAAACTCAACTTGCTCCTTTCCTCCGTGAGATCCATGGCGCTGTAGGCAACGGCGGTCGGGCAGATGCTGTGTTTTTTGACTCCGTCCCGCACTGCCATTTAGTGATGAAAAAATAGTACAAGCTTTCCGAGTATTGAACAAGATTTGTGACTGGATTATTTAAGACTTCCTTGCACGTCGCTCTTAAGAGAACAAAATCGACAGATGTAAACGTAATTTCTGGATTGATAGGACCATCACTGTTTGCATTGTATGTAAATGACGTTAAATGACGTAGTAGAAAAAGTCGGACGTTATTTGTGGCAGTTCGCAGATGATGCAGTCGTCTATAAAAAGTAGCAACGCCAGAAGGCAGTACCGATTTGCAGACTAACTACAGAGGATTGATGAGTGGTGCAGGTTCTGAAAGCAGACCCTGAACATAAATAAATGTAACATATTGCACATACATAGGAAAAGAAATCCTCTACTGTACAACTATACTGTTGAGGTCAAATTGCTGGAAACAGTACCTATCTTAAAATATATAGGAGTAACTGTCCGGTGCCACCTTAAGTGGAATGACCAAATAAAACAGACCACATAAAACAAGTAGTAGGAAAAGCAAATGTCAGGCAGATTCACTGGAAGAATCTTAAGGAAACGTAACTGATACACAAAAGAAGTGGCTTACAAGAAACTTGCTCGACCGGTTCTTGAATATTGTTCATTAATATGGGTCCTTACCAGGTAGGACTGATAGAAGAGATAGAGAAACTTCCTGGCAGATTAAAACTGTGTGCCGGATCGAGACTTGCACTCGTGACCGTTGCCTTTCGCGGGCAAGTGCTCTACCATCTGAGCTACCCAAGCAATCTCACGACTCGTCCTCACAGCTTCAATTCTGCCAGATTACTTGCCCGCAAAAGGCAAAGGTCCCGAGTTCGAGTCTCGGTTCGGCACACAGTTTGAATCTGCCAGGAAGTTTCATATCAGCGTACAATCCACTGCAGAGTGAAAATCTTATTCGGGAGAGGTAGAGAAGATCCAACGAAGAGCTGTGAGTAGTCGGCGCGAGAGTGTTACAGAGATGCTCAACAATCTCCAGTGGCACACTTTACAGAGGAGGCTTTGTGCATCACAGTTAGGTTTACTATTCAAATTTAGAGAGAGAAACTTCCGGAGAGAGTTGGACAACATATTACTTCCTCTGAGATACATCTCGCGAAATGACAAAGACAAGAAAATTCGAAAATTAGAGCTAATACGGAGGGTTGTCGACATTTTTCTTCCCGCGCGCCATGCACGTGCTGAACAGGGAATTAGCAATCTGGCAGTAGTACCGAAAGTATCCCCCGACACACACCGTTAGATGGTCTGCTGAATATTACATACAGGTACATCTGGACGTTGTCGGTAGCTGAGCCCCACTGCTGGTAGCAAAGCCAGGGACGGCTGGCGGATAAGACTGCAGGTCCCCAAGAGGACAGGCTGCACAGAAGTCACGTGAGCCTGAGAGAGTAAACTCCTGTAAGTTCTGTCTGTATGTTAATGCACGCGAGACGTCTTCATTTGGTTTATGTGTTGTATTGTGACACCATAATGCGTTTGAACTCTGTGCATGATGTTTGAGAGCTTTTCTATTTCTTTGATTGGTACGCAATATTTATATCCATTTCTGTGAATGATAATGGCCACCTGATCATTGACTCCAGCACATCTTGTGAAGAAGTTCACTTATGGATGCTGCATGTGATATGAACTTTCTGCAGTAATCAGTTTGGCCCAGTACAGAATGTAAGTGCTTCGAATGTTTAGGAGCAGAAAGGTTTTTTTACTACTTCAACGTGTTGCAACGTCGATCTGACACCGTTTTGTGACAGTCTGTACCCTACGTATTGTGCTTCCCAGTGGATGAATATGAACTCTTTATTTACACTTAAAGTTGGACTCCTGTAAAACCTTTATGAATTTTGTAACAGTTCTGTGGGATATTTCCCTGAGACAGGTAGTTCATAGTGATGGGAGCGTTCCAAATTAATTGTTCTAAGTATTGCTGAAATAGTCTAAGTGCACTTGCAATCCCAAATGGCAATCTCTTGTTCTGGAAGTTTTCTCTAAACAGGTCACTTATGAGCAATATTATGTGCATGTCCTCACCCAGCAGTATTTGTAAGTTGACCTGCTTCAAATCACGTTTAGCAAAATATATACCACCAGCTACTTTAGACATTAATTTATCTAGTTTTGGTTCAAATGGTTAAAATGGCTCTGAGTTCTATGGGACTTAACTTCTGGGGTCATAAGTCCCCTAGAACGTAGAACTACTTAAACCTAACTAACCTAAGGACATCACACACACCCATACCCGAGACAGGATTCGAACCTGCGATCGTAGCGGTCGCGCGGTTCCAGACTGGAGCGCCTAGAACCCTCTCCCACACTGGCCGGCTATCCAGTTTTGGAATTGAATAGATTGCGCATTGACTGTTGCATTGAAATCACCGCAGATCCATAATGTGCTATTCGTTTTTTTGGACTACAATGACTGACGATGTCCATTGGCTACTGGTAATGGATTTTTGCAATGACACTCTCTTATAGACGGTCAAATTTCTGTTTCGCTTGGCCCTTTGATGCAAATGGAATATTGCGTGCTTTACAGAATTTTCGCATAGTGTTCAGGCTCAATGTCATGTCTCGATGTTACATGTTGTTGCAGAAAAAAATCTATTATATTTTTTCAAGTCTTGCAACAACTTTTTTAGGAGCTTCAATGTGTATCACATTCGCGCCTGCATCGATTCTGAAGCATAGTATATAAATCAAGGCCCAGTAAGTTTATTGCCTTGTGTGAGTTTTCTACTATAGAACTGACCTGTTTCATAAACTGCTTGTAAACAAAGTATACTGTGAACTGATCTTAAACAGATACTTGTTGGTCGCTATACCTAAATAGCAAATTTTAAAATTCAGTCAATTTCAACAATCTGAACTCCTTGTACGCCTGAAAATTAATGAAATTGAAGAGTCTGTGTCAGTTTGAAAGTTCAGTGTCACTTTATTAACTCTGAGTGTCACAGATAAATCATTCCATTTGCTGAGAACATAGCATTCATTTTATGTTTTGCCCACGAAATGTTATTAATATTCTCATGTTAATTTTTAATAGTATTTAAATTTTTATGAGGAATCACTTTCGTATGTCTGAGCACCTTATTACGTTGCCTGATTTGTTCCATGTTACACACTTCGGATCTGGGACCTATCCTTTTGCAGTAACTGTTTTTCGTCTTTCAGAAGAAACAGTCATCACACTTTGTGATTAACACCATAGTGTGCACATAAACATAGATTTACTCTATTGAACCTATGTTCTGTTGGTTCGATCTTGTTTTCATGCTGTCATCCACACAGTTGCTCTCATGGATCGTTGCTGTGTGCTGTGTTTGACTCATCCAAAACACCCTAGCGTCTTCATAGTGAAGAGCGTCAGCTTAGTAGCGTCTGTTCATGTAGCCATATTGAATTCGATATGTCCTGCAGCGGCGGTTTAGTCGACCTAAGAAGGTCTTTTTTTAACTTATTATCAGGCGATTACATTACAATCACGTCACGAATGAGAGAATCAGTATAAGATTTATTGCATTTGTCATTTTCGCACAGAAATTTGCAATCAGTAGTTACTTCTGTCATTGTGCTATCCACTCTTAATAAAACTGAATTGAATTCTTAAAGCACCGAAAAGTTTGTGGATGGCTGCTGCTCTGTGGACTTCTGCCTTAAAATAAGATTCTAACTTATCTTTCATTTCTGAATATGGAAGAGTCACCGGATTAACTTCAGGATACAGCTTTTGAATCACCTTAAAAATTTCGGTTCCTGTGTTAGCAAAGAAGAAACGCTTTGTGCTGAACATCACCTGATAATTTGTGTGTGTTGAACTGTTGATCTGTTATGGAGACGTAGTTGGGCCAAGCTTGTATTTTCCGGTCAAAGCTAGAAATGGTGGTGGTGGCATCTTAAAGTTTTCTTGGCTATGTTGGTTCTCGACTTCTAGCCTGACCGACAGTGCCACAAGTAGCCTTGTGCCATGGGTAGCTGTTGCAGTAGAAAGATCATGATCTGCACCGACGCGGATTGAGCCATTTATGAAAAAAGTAACCAGTCAGAACAGTATATTAAAACGTAAGTAATCTTCCGGAAAAGCAAACGGTATTAGCAGCCAGAAAATGTAAAAATTGTACAGTCCAAATACGTTTTAGAACGCCGTGCTGTAAAATAATGTGTCGCCACAAAAATTTTCACTTGCACTAGCCAGTTATTTTGTGTTTTGATTGTCATAGTTTACATGTTACTGGCAACGTTCTGTTCTTGGTAATTTCTCATAGGCAGGTTGTGCACCGGCAATGATCCTTGTTAATCCTCATTGCCACTTTATAGTGTTAATTCCTACTCATCTACGTCACCAGTATCTGCTGTATTCACCAGGTAAGTTTGGTGTCCAACATAAAAGCATCAGAAAAGAAACCCTCTCCATTCAGAAGACAGATGTTACATTGAGGGGGTGACACTATGAGTAGCAATTAACAATAATTTACTGAAAGCATATCACAGCAGAAACTCAGCTTTAGTGAGATGATGATGACGTGAAGGCGTGGCACTGATGTTAAAGTTCTGAGCTTTGCTCTAAACGTAGCTTTAGTGAATGGTGATTAGTGGTTCCCGCCTTATTTCGTTGTCGGTGACAGTCACTAAGTTCTGCCTCTGCTAATAACGCACAGTGCTTTCACTGTAACCACATGAAATCTGTCCTATGGCGGCTGGTTCGATGTCTGATAGCAACTGGTAATTGATGACAAATCCAACAATTGGCCGAGTGAAGCTGTGCGGCCGTTTCTATTCGCTACCAGCGGATGAATGTTTTCGAACTAGTTGTCTAACGTTAGGCGGGCGATAATTTGCATAGAATACTAGCACATGATTGGTGAGTCTTGAATAAGTAATTTTTTGAGCATACTAATTGATTGCTTTTTCTGGTCGTACCACATCCTTGTTCATTTGTCACAAATGAAAAAATTGCCACTTCGTTTCAAAAGAAAAATATACACTTCACGACTGTCATACTTTGGACTGATGAAGCCACATACAAATCTAATGTCGAGGTAAATTTCCACAATCTTCACTGCTAGTCGGAAGAATGTCCTTACTGGTTACGTCAACAAGATAACAACAACGTCTGGACCATAAGTGTCACTTGAACTTATCCATGTTATAGTTAATTTTAGTGAATAATTAAATGCCGAGCGGCGCTCTAAATTTTTTCAGAATGCACTGACAGAGTTGCTAGAGGATCCACCAGCAACAGTGTTTTTTAATGTGGTTGGAACAGGATGGATGAATAGAACATTTTTACTTGTTGGTAAGATGTTCGTTAAATCAGATTTTTTGACATCGGAGTGGCAGAAGAAGGTCAGTAACTTGGCTATCACTGTCTGTAGAACTAGTTCCCTTTGATAATTTTTTGTTGCGCATCAAAGGTGCTGTGCATCAACAGTTTTGTACAATGCGAGATGACATAGAAAATTCCCATAACTCCCCTAAATTAAGTGCGCAAAAGAAGATAGGACTATATTTAGGAGTTTGAGCAACTGTTACCGTAAACATTACCAGAACATGCGGTATTTTATAATTTTTTTATAAGTTTTGAAATTGCAAACGTAAGGACAAATTTTTCACTCAATGTAGCACTAAGAGCATCGATTGTCCTGCAAAATTTCTTTCTTTCTTTTTTTTTACGATCTCATTTCCAGGAACCATTCTTCATAATATCACGGAAATAATGCAAAATGTGATAATAATAATGAAAAAGTTTTAGACCAGAAATGATTAGTTTTGGCGGCTCCTTTCAGCGGTAATAAGTACACTGGTCAGCCAGAACATTATGACCGCTGACCTGCTATCAATATAAGCCGCTCTACACGATAGCAGCGTCACATGGCGAGGAATGACTACCAGTCAGACACATGCACGGTGCATGTAAGAGGGTCACTCCAAAAGAAATGCACACTATTTTTGTAAAAAAACACTTTTCATTCTGCATGTGTGAACGTTTTACAGTGTGTATATACATCCTTCCCTCTTGTTTTCATACTTAGTTCAACTTGTTCCTGTGAGTGGCGCCGTCATAGCATGTCTTCAAGGTGGCTGCTACACTTGACGTTCGTCAGATTCAACGTGCTGTCATATAGTTCCTGTGCTGTCAAAACGAGACAGTGGGAAACATCCACAAGAGGTTGAAAAAAGTGTATGGAGATGCTGCTGTCGATCGCAGTACAGTTAATCGGTGGGCAAACAGGTTACGTGATGAAAGCGGACACGGCAATATTGAGGATTGTCCTCGCAGCGGCAGGCCTCATACTGCACACACTCCAGACAATGTGCAGACAGTTAACGAATTGGTGAATGCTGACAGACGCATCACAGTGAACGAATTGCCACGCTACGTTGGGATAGGGGAAGGAAGTGTTTGCAGTATACTGAACGTGTTGGCGTTAAAAAAGGTTTGTGCGAGATGGGTTCCCAGGATGTTGACAGTGGCTGACAAAGAAACAAGGAAAATAGTATGCAGCCAACTTTTGGAATAGTACGAGAATGGTGGAGATGAATTTCTTGGAAGAATGGTGACACGTGATGAAACATGGCTCCATCATTTTTCACCAGATACGAAGAGGCTATCGATGGAGTGGCATCATGCAAATTCACCCAAGGAAAAAAAAAATATTCAAAACCACGCCTTCTGCTGGAAAAGTTATGGCTACGGTGTTTTTCGATTCCGAAGGACTCTTGCTTGTGTACATCATGCCAAGTGGAACCACCACAAATTCTGATGCATATGTGACGACACGGAAGAAACTTCAATCTCGACTGACAAGGGGAGGCCGCCAATTGTGAAATTCAGTTTCGATTCATACTGCGCATGATAATAGCTCATGGCCAGAGGTGTAATGTGGCAAAGCACCAAGATGCACTTCTCAGCCGTTGTCGAGAAAATCGACAGCTAAAAGAAACTGTTGCGGTGAAATGCTCTCTACGGTTAATAGTTTTATACAGCGTCGTGACGCAGCGGTAAGCGCTCGGGTTTGTAATCGGAAGGTCGGTCGCCGGATCGAATCTCACGCCATACAACATTTTTTTATTAGTTTTTTGTAATTGAAATATATATATATATATATATATATATATATATATATATATATATATGTTGTTGTTGTTGTGGTCTTCAGTCCTGAGACTGGTTTGATGCAGCTCTCCATGCTACTCTATCCTGTGCAAGCTTTTTCATCTCCCAGTACCTACTGCAACCTACATCCTTCTGAATCTGCTTAGTGTATTCATCTCTTGGTCTCCCTCTACGATTTTTACCCTCCACGCTGCCCTCCAATACTAAATTGGTGATCCCTTGATGCCTCAGAACATGTCCTACCAACCGATCCCTTCTTCTGGTCAAGTTGTGCCACAAACTTCTCTTCTCCCCAATCCTATTCAATACTTCCTCATTCGTTATGTGATCTACCCATCTAATCTTCAGCATTCTTCTGTAGCACCACATTTCGAAAGCTTCTATTCTCTTCTTGTCCAAACTATTTATCGTCCATGTTTCACTTCCATACATGGCTACACTCCATACGAATACTTTCAGAAATGACTTCCTGACACTTAAATCAATACTGGATGTTAACAAATTTCTCTTCTTCAGAAACGCTTTCCTTGCCATTGCCAGCCTGCATTTTATATCCTCTCTACTTCGACCATCATCAGTTATTTTGCTCCCCAAATAGCAAAACTCCTTTACTACTTTAAGTGCCTCATTTCCTAATCTAATTCCCTCAGCATCACCCGACTTAATTAGACTACATTCCATTATCCTTGTTTTGCTTTTGTTGATGTTCATCTTATATCCTCCTTTCAAGACACTGTCCATTCCATTCAACTGCTCTTCCAAGTCCTTTGCTGTCTCTGACAGAATTACAATGTCATCGGCGAACCTCAAAGTTTTTATTTCTTCTCCATGAATTTTAATACCTACTCCGAATTTTTCTTTTGTTTCCTTTACTGCTTGCTCAATATACAGATTGAACAACATCGGGGAGAGGCTACAACCCTGTCTTACTCCCTTCCCAACCACAGCTTCCCTTTCATGTCCCTCGACTCTTATAACTGCCATTTGGTTTCTGTACAAATTGTAAATAGCCTTTCGCTCCCTATATTTTACCCCTGCCACCTTTAGAATTTGAAAGAGAGTATTCCAGTCAACATTGTCAAAAGCTTTCTCTAAGTCTACAAATGCTAGAAACGTAGGTTTGCCTTTCCTTAATCTTTCTTCTAAGATAAGTCGTAAGGTCAGTATTGCCTCACGTGTTCCAGTGTTTCTACGGAATCCAAACTGATCTTCCCCGAGGTTGGCTTCTACTAGTTTTTCCATTCGTCTGTAAAACATTCGTGTTAGTATTTTGCAGCTGTGACTTATTAAGCTGATAGTTCGGTAATTTTCACATCTGTCAACACCTGCTTTCTTTGGGATTGGAATTATTATATTCTTCTTGAAGTCTGAGGGTATTTCGCCTGTTTCATACATCTTGCTCACCAGATGGTAGAGTTTTGTCAGGACTGGCTCTCCCACGGCCGTCAGTAGTTCCAATGGAATATTGTCTACTCCGGGGGCCTTGTTTCGACTCAGGTCTTTCAGTGCTCTGTCAAACTCTTCACGCAGTATCATATCTCCCATTTCATCTTCATCTACATCCTCTTCCATTTCCATAATATTGTCCTCAAGTACATCGCCCTTGTATAGACCCTCTATATACTCCTTCCACCTTTCTGCTTTCCCTTCGTTGCTTAGAACTGGGTTTCCATCTGAGCTCTTGATATTTATACAAGTCGTTCTCTTATCTCCAAAGGTCTCTTTAATTTTCCTGTAGGCGGTATCTATCTTACCCCTAGTGAGATAGGCCTCTACATCCTTACATTTGTCCTCTAGCCATCCCTGCTTAGCCATTTTGCACTTCCTGTCGATCTCATTTTTGAGACGTTTGTATTCCTTTTTGCCTGTTTCACTTACTGAATTTTTAGATTTTCTCCTTTCATCAATTAAATTCAATATTTCTTCTGTTACCCAAGGATTTCTACTAGCCCTCGTCTTTTTACCTACTTGATCCTCTGCTGCCTTCACTACTTCATCCCTCAAAGCTACCCATTCTTCTTCTACTGTATTTATTTCCCCCATTCCTGTCAATTGCTCCCTTATGCTCTCCCTGAATCTCTGTACAACCTCTGGTTTTTTTAGTTTATCCAGATCCCGTCTCCTTAAATTCCCACCTTTTTGCAGTTTCTTCAGTTTTAATCTACAGGTCATAACCAATAGATTGTGGTCAGAGTCCACATCTGCCCCTGGAAATGTCTTACAATTTAAAACCTGGTTCCTAAATCTCTGTCTTACCATTATATAATCAATCTGATACCTTTTAGTATCTCCAGGGTTCTTCCATGTATACAACCTTCTTTCATGATTCTTAAACCAAGTGTTAGTTATGATTATGTTGTGCTCTGTGCAAAATTCGACCAGGCGGCTTCCTCTTTCATTTCTGTCCCCCAGTCCATATTCACCTACTATGTTTCCTTCTCTCCCTTTTCCTACACTCGAATTCCAGTCGCCCATGACTATTAAATTTTCGTCTCCCTTCACAATCTGAATAATTTCTTTTATTTCATCATACATTTCTTCAATTACTTCGTCATCTGCAGAGTTAGTTGGCATATAAACTTGTACTACTGTAGTAGGCGTGGGCTTCGTATCTATCTTGGCCACGATAATGCGTTCACTATGCTGTTTGTAGTAGCTTACCCGCATTCCTATTTTCCTATTCATTATTAAACCTACTCCTGCATTACCCCTATTTGATTTTGTGTTTATAACCCTGTAGTCACCTGACCAGAAGTCTTGTTCCTCCTGCCACCGAACTTCACTAATTCCCACTATATCTAACTTCAACCTATCTATTTCCCTTTTTAAATTTTCTAACCTACCTGCCCGATTAAGGGATCTGACATTCCACGCTCCGATCCGTAGAACGCCAGTTTTCTTTCTCCTGATAACGACATCCTCTTGAGTAGTCCCCGCCCGGAGATCCGAATGGGGGACTATTTTACCTCCGGAATATTTTACCCAAGAGGACGTCATCATCATGTAATCATACAGTAAAGCTGCATGCCCTCGGGAAAAATTACGGCTGTAGTTTCCCCTTGCTTTCAGCCGTTCGCAGTACCAGCACAGCAAGGCCGTTCTGGTTATTGTTACAAGGCCAGATCAGTCAATCATCCAGACTGTTGCCATTGCAACTACTGAAAAGGCTGCTGCCCCTCTTCAGGAACCACACGTTTGTCTGGCCTCTCAACATATACCCCTCCGTTGTGGTTGCACCTACGGTACGGCTATCTGTATCGCTGAGGCACGCAAGCCTCCCCACCAACGGTAAGGTCCATGGTTCATATATATATATATAAACTATTAATGAATTGCTTATGCATTTTGGTGAAGGCGGATCGCTCTCCAATTGTACCGCCTCCATTTTTCCGTTTGTTTAACAGGGTGTACCAAAGCTCTCACGTCCGCACTGATTTTCGACGATGTTATAAGTTGTGCTAGGGACCGCATCTACCTTCTTTCGAAGTTAGCAGGCAACTATCGCTTTTATGCGGCGGCTCGTTTCGGCCCATTCAACATCTGTCCTTCAAGTGTAACGAGCGAGTAACGGAGCTTATATTTCATACCTGCCACAGCAAATTTGTGTTCGTGGGGTTTCTACTCTAATTGGAACGTTTGACTTACGCTATACGTATTCGTTTCGGAATATCGTTTCTACGTCTTCCGTTAACTATACGTGGTTAACATTATGAAGACAATTAATAACATTTGTGAAATACAACTTTGTCTGCGGAAAACATAATGATGTCCGAAGTCGCCAGTTTTTCCACGACAAACGACTTTCAACAACTTATTATATGCATAATTGTTGCAACCGAATGCCGGGAATTATATATATATATATATATATATATATATATATATATATATATATATATATGTGTGTGTGTGTGTGTGTGTGCGTGTGTGTGTGTGTGTGTGTGTGTGTGTGTGTATGTGTGCGTGTGTGTGTGTGTGTGTGTGTATAGACACATTTGAATAGCAAAAAACAAATACTAAAAAAAAAGAGTTGCATGGCGCGAGATTCGATCCTGCGACCTTCGGATTACGAACCCGAGCGCTTACCGCTGCGCCACGACGCTGTCGATAATTATTAATCGTTGAGAGTATTTCACCGCAACGGTTTCTTGTAACTGTCGATTTTCTCGACAACGGCTGAGAACTGCATCTTGGTGCTTTGCCACATTACACCTCTGGCCATGAGCTTTTGTTATGCGCAGTATGAATTGAATCTGAATTTCACAATTGGCGGCCTCCCCTTGTGAGTCGTGTTCGACCACATCGACAAAAGCAGGATGTCTTGCTGTTGCACGACAATGCACGGCCACGTGTCAGTCAAAAAACCATGTACGCGATCACAAAACTTGGATAGACAACCGAAACACCCGCGTTACACTCCTGACCTGGCTCTATGTGACTATCATCTCCTTGGGAAACTGAAAGACTCTCTTTGTGGAACAAGGTTTGAAGTGTTGGCGTTAAAAAAGGTTTGTGCCAGGTGGGTTCCCAGGATGTTGACAGTGGCTCACAAAGAAACAAGAAAAACGGTATGCAGCGAACTTTTGGAACAATACGACAATGATGGAGATGAATTTCTTGGAAGAATTGTGACACGTGATGAAACATTGTGCATGCTGCCAAACAGTGGCTTCAACAGGTTGGTCCAGAATTTTACCATGCGGGTGTAGAGGCACTGGTTCCAAGATGGCGTAAGGCAGTTGAGAGGGATTAAAATTATGTGGAGAAATGAAAATGTTGTTCCTAAAGGATGTATCTACACACTGTAAAACTTTCAAACATGTACAATAAAAGATGGATTTCAAAAAAATTGTGTGCATTTATTTTGGAGTGATCCTCGTACTGTCAATGAGCGTGCTGTCCGTGTTTAGAATGGGGAAGGCTTGCAATATATCTGAGTTTGACCGACGGCAGATTATGATGGTCTGGAGGCTCGGTACGAGCATATCGGAAACTGCACAACTTGACGGTGTTCGAGGAGTGCTGTAGTGAGTGTCTTCAACACGTGGCGAAACCGAGGTGAAACCACGTCCAGGAGTCGTGGGGTGGCGGCCATTCCTCATTACAGATGTCGGACGTCGTAGCCTGGACAGACTGGCAGAACAAGACACGCGGCGGACTGTGGCCGAAAAACATCATATATTAATGTTGGGCAAAGTACACTCCTGACGGTGGGCATCCGCAGTGGACGACCCGCTCATGTGCTAATCTTATCGCCACGACATCGGCAACTATGACTGAAAGGAGCACCTGACCATCGGCACTGGACGTTGGCGCTGTGACAGAGCGCTTCATTGTCTGATAAGTCCCGATACCTCCTTCATCAGTCGACGAGAGGGCGCGAACCCGTCGTATTGCAGGGGAACAGCTCCTTGACACCTGTATTGTGGGACGGAACAACATGGCGGCGGCTCCATTATGCTCTGAGGAGCATTCACGTGGGCATCCATGGGCCCAGTAGAGCCCTTGTACGGTATCATGCCGGCCAAGGAGAATCGTACACGGGTTTCAGACCATGTACACCCGTTCATGACGATCATGTTTCCCGATGACAGTGGCATTTTTCAAAAAGATCATGCTCCATGTCCCAAGGCCAGGAGTGTGACGCAGTGGTTCGAGGAACGCAGTGTTGAGTTCCAGTTGACGTGCTGATCCCCCAACTCGAGAGATCTGATTCCGATCTAACACATCTGGGATGTGACTGAACGTGACGTCAGAGCTTATCGGTCCCTTCCCGGAATTTACGGCAATTAGGTGACATGTGTGTGCACATGTGGTGCCATCTCCTTCCAGCCTCATTGCTTCCATGCCACTGTGCATCGCCGCTGTTATCCGTGCCATAGATGGACATATCGGCGATTAGGTAGGTGGCCATGTTCTGGCTGATCATTGCACGAGTATATTCTTCCCATGTTAAAGTTTGAAATTCTAAATCTGAGTTGGTGGTCTCTACGTTCCACAAAGGGTACCTTCCGCCAATGTTAGTGCGCCAAAAAGACTTTGTACTCGAAAAAGGTCGGACGCCCCATTTCCGACAAGGAGTCCCTGTACAAGAGGTCTGAATTACCCTTGCGATCCATAGCCGCGGTTCGCCTTAAAGCTGCCTTTGCATTCGGAGTCATTGATGGAAAATGAATCATTACGACTCTTAATCGGATGTAGCTAAGTTAAAAAAAGTAACAAAATGATCTTATTTGTAAGGCAGTAATGTCCAATATCACTGGTGCAGATATAATGACCAGTACTTTATTTAAATGAAACATTCATTCAGCCATAATTCGCATCTGGGATGCTATTCTAGGATACCAGTCCCTGATCTTCACGACTGTGTACCAATATTTGATGAATGGACAGCTCTAAACGTAAGTAGGTTCCCCCACCTAAATCCAGCAGGTGCCGAGCAGGAAGACCTCGCCTTAACGACGCCTGGCTGCGGGCGATGCGTCCATAAAGTGTCCAATTTTGGATAATTTGCGCGCTGAAATCCCTTGTTGCCGAAATAGCTACGCTCAAAAAACTCATTGCCGGTGCGGATTATTCATGGGCTTAATGGGCACTGCGTGTGCGGCCGGCGGCCTCGCGGTCGCTTCTCAAGGGCCGCGGGTTGGTCGGGGGCCAGAAGCGCGGCGCGGCCAGCTGCCTGCGGTTCACGGTCGCCAGCGCTGTGGTCCTCACCAGTGCTCAGCAGTGCGATAGCAGGCCGCGTTTACACGTAAATGTCACTAGCGTGTTACACTTACACGCAATTGGGAAAAACGGTATAACGGAAGGTAACAGGCGATCAGTCACTGTCCGAATGCTAGGAAAAATGTTTCAATGTACAAAAATTAGTCAACCCACAGCTCACTCACAGATGAATCGTTACAGAAGGTGCATGCTCAACCGCGAGCACACCCACTGTACGTGAGCATAAGACGGTAGCGATCAGACAGTTATGTTTCTAACGTACACCGCACGTACCCATGGCTAAGTATAAGGATGTGACAGTGTGGCAAAATGGGACAATAGTGTATGGCCCATTCAAATAATTTCTGGGAATTCAACCAGGCAACACTTTCAGCGACCGCCGATATGTCGGTGGGAGATCACCCCGCCATTTTCAAGGCAACTGCAACGGACAGGCGACGTACATGCAAATTTAAAACCTCGGTTCTCGGACTGATGCAGGAAAGATAACACACACCGAACACTGGTGCCACCAAAGATGACGAAAGTCAGAGATATCGATAGTGAGACTACGAATTCGCAGGTGGGGTAGCATTGACTCTGTCCCTCCGTTTTTTGACAAGGGAGAGAGCCAGATTCCAAACAGAGTTTAAACAAAAACCTCCATCCCTGTTAACAAGGTTGCTTGCTAATTTAATCTCAACTGCCTCCTTAATAACACTGTCCCAGTAGCTGGACGTGTATGCCAATATCTCGATGTTATTATATAACATAAGGTGAGCAGTATCCAAGCAATGTTCGGCAATAGCAGATCTACTTGGCTGCTGTAATCGTGTGTGCCGTTTATGCTCAGTACATCGGTCCTCCATGGTCCTGATAGTTTGACTAATGTATGCCATGCCGCAGCTACAAGGAATGCGATATACACCCGCCATACGCAGACCAAGATCATCCTTAACAGAACTCAAAAGCTCTCTTAGATGGAGGTCGAAAAACACATGTTACATCTTATTTCCGTAAAATACGACCGATCTTGTTGGAACTGTTTACTACGTAAGGCAAAAAGGCCGAAGACTTAGGTGTCGACTCAGAATTATCATCAATCACCCGATAGCGCAACGCACGTTCAATCTGTCTATCACTATAACCATTTTGACGAAACGTAACTTCCAGATGGGGCAGCTCAGCTAGCAAAGTTTCAGCGTCGGAAACGACATGGGCCCTGTGTACGAAGGCACGAAGTGTCCCTCCACGCTGAGTCGGATGGTGACAACTATTAGTCTGTAAGTCCGTGTGAGTACGTTTCCTGTAGACTGCATGTCCAAATGATCCATCATCCATCATCCTTTCTTCTTACCAACGCGTCAAGAAAGGGAAGGAAACCATCCTCTTCCATCTCCATCGTAAAACGAATGTTAGGGTGGATCGAGTTCAGATGTTCTAGAAAGGCATTCAAATTCTCCCTACCATGAGGCCAAACAACAAACGTATCGTCAACATATCTAAAGAAACAGGCGGGTTTCAAAGGCGCCGACTCCAATGCACGTTCCTCGAAGTCTTTCACAAACAAATTTGCGACCACAGGCGACAATAGACTACCCATCGCAACTCCATCTGTCTGCTCGTAATACTGGTCAGTGAATAAAAAGTAAGTGGATGTCAACACATGCCGAAGAGGTTTTTTAATTCAGCACCAAACCTAGCCTCGATTAACCGCAACGAATCAGACAGAGCAGAGAGAGAGAGTGAAGAGAGAGACCACATCGAAACCCACTAAAATATCAGTCCATCCAAACGACGTAAAAATCAGCTGAGTTCGTGATATGATGTTCACACCGACCTACTTTTGGACTCAACAGACACCAAGATGCTTGGCTACACGATATGTCGGAGCGCCGATATTACTTACTATAGATCGGAAAGGAACCCCTGCCTTGTGAGCCTTCGGAAGGCGATATAAGCTGGGGGGAACAGCACTATAGGTGTTAAGACTCTCGATAGTGTCCTGCGACAAACCACTTCTCCTCAGGAGGCTGTTGGTCTTTGTCTCAACACTTTTTGTGGAGTCAGCATCGCTGAAAGTTGTATACGCCAGGAGAAACTCAGGTCTCACAGTGTATGGCCCATGTTCATGCGGTGTGTGAGGTTACTGGATTTGTTGGCATTTTGAGGCAAACTGTTTAACGTGTCTACAAGCAGTGGTGTAGAACAAGTGGCCACGAAACACGACGTCAGAATTGTGGTCGGAAAGAGACCCTGACTGAGAGGGACTGGAGAAGCGTTTCACAGTTTGTAAATCAAAATCCCACAGAATTGTTGCAAGCAGTGAATGTAGGTCCATCTCAGTCTGTTAGCGAGAGGACATTGGGACGGGAACTGCATGGAATAAACATTGAGAGTCGGTCACCTCGCAAGAGACCATTGCTCACACATTCGCCGTTCGTCGGGCTGCAGGAATGTGTGACTCATCTTCAGAACACACCGCCCATCCCATTACACATCGACTGTCCTGAAAAATGACCTAACTTGCATGCCAGAGAAAATCTGTGGGACATGTTGGAACAGCGGGTAAAGTGCCGACATCAGAACCCCGCAGTTTGATGGAATGCGCGATCAAATCCTCAGCGAGTGGCTTAACCTGGATGCGACGTACCTGCACAATGTTGTGGAATCACTTCTTAACCGAATCCATGCGATTATCAAGTCAAGGGGCGTAATTATACGATATTAAATGATTCTTGTTACAATTTCTTTAGGGGGACTACTTTTAGTACTGTCAGCGTATCGTCTGAAAAAAATTAAGTAATGTAATTAATTTCGTGTATGTTTGAAGTATATTCCGCCGTCTTGGTACACATTAAAATCTGCCGGTCGCAGGAACGTCGATGCCGCCAGACAAGCCAAGACAAAGTAGAGCAGGCCTTTCATAAAATGAGGTGTAGTGCGATAAGTCAATTTCCGTACTTGAAGGGAAGAACGCTGTCAATGGAAGTGCTAAGCTAGCGGAAGATTACGGCAGCTATGTACCATCGTATGTCGCAATGGTTAGATGGCGCTAGGCTTGCATTGTTGTCAAACAAATCTGGATAACGAAGATCGAGATGGTAAACCATCTTCTGGCAAGGAGAACGTAACGTAACAGAAATGGATCCCTGGAGAGCGACATAAGACAGTCGACGCGACAGTGGGAAAACTAAATATCAGTTTCATAAGCTGCGACATGGTTCCGGATTAAAACGGTGATCCATGAAGCTTAGAATCAATTTCTTTTTTTTTATCAGTTTTCACAAAACGTTTGGTCCTTACACTACAGGTTTCGGTCAGCAATAACCATCATTAGATTTGCAGCAGGAAGGTGAAATGAAACCAAAAAGCCCAGGCCCGCAAAAGTGTTCAAAAAGCAAAACGATTTTTAACCAGTGCCTACTTTGCTTCATTTGATAATGTTTTATATTAAATTTTTTTTTACTGTTATCTCATACCGCAAGCCCTATATGGGGGGGGGGATGGGCTGTCAGCTATACCATACTCCGCTCTTTAGTTGAGAGTATTCATAAAAAGATAACTAAGGTGATAGAAGAATGAAAATATGAAGACTGTTCCCGTTTTAAGTTAAAATGGTTAATGGCGGACAGCTCAAGAGACGAAGAATGTATACAATTTTAGAAACATAGTTGCGAAGAGCTGAAATTCTTTTATGAAAAAAAAAATCACTGGAGCACTCCACTTTCACTTAACATCTGAAGGTCCTGCACTTGGTGAAAAAGTGTTCCACAAAGAGAGAATATGGTCCATAGTTCAGGGATGGAGGGGTTACTTGAGGAGATAGGGGTCTGTTAGGTGGGGAAACTTTGGAGACGATAGGTAGGAGATGCAGCAGATAGTGGGAAGGACAAAGGGTGAGAAGAAGAAATGGTGGGGGGCGAGGGTAGTGGCACAAGAAGAAAGGGATAGGAGTGTGTGCAGAGAGAAAAAAGGAGAGAGGAGCCCTCATGTGGAGTGGGATGAGCGCGGAAGGGTTAAAGTTGCAGGAAGGATAAATATCAGGGAGGGTCTCATTTCCTGGGAAAGGAAGTTGGTGGAAGCAGCGTTGGTATATAACATAGAATGTGTGTAGGTGTAGGGACTGAGAGATCTGGAGGGACTTGGGTGGAGCGGATATCTATGCAACACTGGCATGACAGAGGATGAGTCAGATTAATTTTATTTTTTATTTTTTTTGAATTCCCCACAATGGGGCGGCCTGGCAGCGGACAAAAGTGCTCAACAGCCAAATGCTACAAAAGCTGTATTCAAAAGCGGTTAATACATATAAAAGGTGACAATAATTTTCTAAAAAATGCATGATGGACCACAGTGGCGATTTTTAAGTAAAACCAAGTGACAAAAGGAATGGGGCATTATTGGTGAATCTGCATTATCAAAACAACAGTACTTCGGCAGCTGTGCTTCGAGAATATCGTTGGGTGAAAGGATTACGAAAGGGTCCTCTTTCTCCACCTGCTGCAAGGAGCACGATAAAGATGTTAGAATCATCTGGAGAACTGGGCGTAGCTACCGGAAGGCCGACGACAGGTTGCACCACAGGTGGTTGATGAGATCGCTGTTGCTATGACAGACAACGTTGCGCGCAATTCCCGATCGTCTGGTAGGGCGCATGCTGCATCACGACAGTTGAACATCCCGTAGTCCACCGTATGGATGATGTTCCGAACCATTTCAAATGGTATCCACAAAAAATCCATATCGTACAGCAGCTAGCAACACAGGACTCAAAACGATTGGTTGATTTTGTTCTCTACTTTCTAGCAAGGATTGAAGTTGAGGTGGGCTGTCCCTGGACCGTCCTATTGGCAGACGAAGTTCTTTTTCCTCTGGTGGGTAAGGTGAATACACAGAATTGCCGAGTGTAAGGATCTTCACCTCCAGGCACTGTGCATGAAGTTCCTCTGTATGGTGAAGGTGTCACCGTATGGTGCGGCTTTGCAGCTACTTTCATTATTGGCCCTTTCTTTTTTGAACAGTCTGGCGCTCAAGACCAAGGACGTGCGGTCTGATTGGCCAGCGTTACTGCGATGTGCTTCACCAGCATGTCATACCCACCCTACAGGAGAGAGACGCCTTGAGCTCAACAGTTTTCATGCAAGATGGGGCCCCAGGGTACATCGCACGTGAAGTTCACCTGCTTCTCCGAAACACATTTAGAAACGATCGAATTATCAGCCTATCGTTTCCAAACGCTTCACCAGCACGATCACTGATCTCATTCCCTGTGATTTCTGTTTGTGGGGCTACCTGAAGGACAGGGTTTACTAGGGGAACATTCACACATGTGCTGATCTGATGCGCGGCATATCAAGAGAGGTAATCCGTAGGGGCATGCTTCTTCCAGCTGTGCAGAATGCAGTCCTGGGCTTTCACTCTCTTCTGGACACTGATAGGCGCCATATTAAGCCCCTTTTGTAGCAGTAATGGTACCGATGTAATAGTATGATGTGCTGTAACAGCACATTAAAAGCGTTTGAATTGAACTGATTCTACATAGTTTATCTTTCCCATGTCCTTGAAGTTAGTGGTACCAAGTTTGGTTCTCGTACGTCATTCACGTGTTATAAAGTGTTACATAGGGAAAGTTTAATTATAACCATCCGGTATATCCTTTCCTGTATAGAGTGAACTACATATTTGCTCCATTTTCTTACGATTTTGTTTTTCTCTTGCCTTTTATTCTTCCTTCTCTGTATATGTAATACATTTCATTAACAAGATAATCTTATTAACTGATTGTTACAATATTTCATCATACTTTTCTTGGTATGGAATATCGCACGGTAAGTGAGGCTCTCAGGCGGTCACATTCCGCCGACTTCTCACCAGTGCTGCATTCTGGCGGCCACGCCAATAGATTTCACTCAATACTTACTTTAGTATTGTTTTCATCCTTTCCGCTTCTTTCCCTTGTTATCATATCAACTTTATATCATTTTATAAGCTCCGTAAGCTTGTTCTTGCGTAAGTTATTTTTACCAAAAATAAGCACATTTTATTACTTAACCATTTTCTTTTAACAATTTTAAATTTAACTTTATTCATGTTTTTAGTTATTAAATTTTATCGTTTTAATAATTTATACATTTGGCAAGCCCGCTTTACATTTTATTCATTCATTGCATTCTGTACAGCTTTATAGTTGTTGATTATGTGTAGACTTACAGCAACGACAAGTGTTGAGGTTACTGAACTGCCGTTTGTTATGAACAATAACGCTATTGACGGTAAGACTACGTGGGCACTGTGTCCTAGTTTGCACTATACTTTAAATATGTACGATGGTGCTTAGCTGTTTCTATGTATATTTTGTGGCGATGCCACTATGAATTTATTATATTAGGATATGTTATAGAACAGGTATACCACGTCATATTTTATGCACGTGTTTTCACATCGATGGAAGTAAATATTTGTCACTATGGCATATTTTATTGCTTTAAGATGTAATCTGTCCACTAGTCTTACTTCATTTCACCTTTTTGCTGCAGATCTGAAGATGATCATTGCTGACCGAAACCGATAGTCTAAGGACGAAAGAAATAAATAAAATCAATAAAATAATAAATAAAATCAATGGATTTTAAACCAGTCATGTTCAACACCTTGCACGACATTTTGAACACAACAAAGATTACCGCCGCGAATGCTCGCAGCCATTCAACTACCCCGCCGAGTTGAGGTGGAAACGTACATGTTGCATCTTCTTCAGATCCACCCATATTACTTTTTTTCCCGCGTTTTCAACATGGACGAGTGCTGGGTGTATAACTACGACACAGAGACAAGGGAGCAAAGAGAGCAGTGGATTCATGCAGATTAACCAAAGCCGAAAAAGGCGGAGTCCCGAACTTAATCAGAAAGGATGATTCTAGGCTGTCTTGCTATCACATTATGCTCGTAACGGACAAATCATCACAAGAGCATATTACTTCTGACGAGGTTACGGGAGGCTATAGAGATGAAGTGTCGCTTAAAGCTGCTACACGACGAGTTTTCACTCCACGACAATGCACGGCAGACTCCACACGGCACGGTCTATGAAATTTTGTAATCCTGATAAAGTGCCAACGAGTGCCTCCTCTCTCTTTCCTCGGAGGGGCATGACGGCCGTTTTCCGAATGACAATGAGTTGATTTTCAAGGATGGGCATTTCCTGAACAGACATATGGCAGGCTTCGACAACCAAGGCGCCGGCCGGTGTGGCCGTGCGGTTCTAGGCGCTTCAGTCTGGAACCGCGTGACCGCTGCGGTCGCAGGTTCGAATCCTGCCTGGGGCATGGATGTTTGTGATGTCAAATGGCTCTGAGCACTATGGGACTTAACGTCTGAGGTCATCAGTCTCCTAGAACTTAGTTAAACCTAACTAACCTAAGGACATCACACACATCCATGCCCGAGACAAGATTCGAACCTGCGACCGTTGTGGTCGCGCGGTTCCAGACTGAAGCGCCTAGAACCGTACGGCCACACCGGCCAGCTGGAGAGGGGTGATTAACAAGATTGAGCTCCATACTAATAATTGGGAGAAATGGCTATTGTAATATAAGGTGGACCATTAATTGTCTCTTGAAATTTGGAAGGAATTTATTTCCTGTTACTGAACGGAAGTCGGGTTCCTGACACAGAAAATGATTTAGAGAACGCAGCAGTGCTATGTGGTGGTACAGAGACAATTTTCCTTTGTTGAGAACGAGTTTTTCCCCTGTGCTGTTCGTATAGTAGATTAAGAGTTGGAGACAAGGAAGAGTGAGTGCAGTGATTCAGAATATGATGGAGCAATCATAGATTATGATAGTCTGTACACTTATCAGCATTTAGTCATGATAACTGTAAGTAGACTTGTCTGATAAACTCGAAAAAGCTTACAGCACAAATGTATTGCACACAGGCATTCATCACCAGTTAGAGCCAGCTTGAGCTTTTGATCAAAAGTACTTGGAGAATGGCATCGCCATAATCAAGTATGGGAAATATTTGTGTCTCTTTTTAAGTTTGAGGGGAAATAGATTCTAATATTTCTGTAGCGAGTGAACTGACGTTGACACCTTTTTACAGACTGGGTGCTTGTACACAAGTTTTCTTGGACTTGCACTTAGAGTTAACTGAATGTCGCCCGCGTATAGATGAGATTTACAGTGGAAGAGAAGAGTTGACACATCTTTAATATATAACGGTAAGAGTAATGGGCCCAACGCTGATCGTTGTAGGCTCCCCAATCTTACATCCCATTACTCTAATATTTTTATGGTACAATCACTACAAAGGTATCAGTGAAATCGCTGTACAGCATTTGAGGAAAAATTTCTACGCGTAAGTTTAGTAACTGGAATGTCAAAGTCGACAGTGTCGAAAGCTTTGCTGAACTCCAAAAACCACATAATAGTTGCCTGTTGTTTGTACATGGTTAGTTTCTGTTCGCCAGTCACTTTTATAAGAGCAGTCGTTGTGCTGCGATTTTGCAGGGAACCGGACTGGTGTTCTTTTAAAAAGCTATTTGGTGTTAATTAGTGAGCTGTTAGTGAATTATGTATCCTAAAAGTTTGGATAATGCAGGTAGAATTCAAATGGGCCTGTAGTCGGAAGGCTGTCTGGCATATTCCATCTGGGGTAATTGTTTGATGAGCCCCAGTTCGAGGCTTTTGGAAAGATGCTGGAGGTCAAAAAATGATAAAAATTATCCAATATTTTGGACAGTACAGGATCGACGAGATTATTGATCATTTTCATTGCTATATTGTCCTACACTGCACCGGCCGAACAATTTCGCACAATTAAGTTTCGGACCGTGTTAGGCCTTACTTGTTGCTGAAAAAGTTTTTCGTCACTGCCAACTACTGATACTTCAAGACAATCGATGGTTTGCACCCTTGTGCGTTGATCAAGTAAAGATACAGACGTGGCGAAATACTCATTTCGATTCTCAATAGGAACAACAGTTTCAGCTGGGAAGGAGTCTTACGTCGGAGGATGTGGCCGTGGGTCAGCCGTGCTAGTCAATGAGAAACCGACACAGGATAGCAGATTCCCTGTGAAAAGCACTAAGGGAACACTGACACATGGTCACGGTTTCCTTTATGGTTCGCAGTTTATTTGGAGAAACCAGGGCACACCAATCCGCATTCCCAGCCTCCAGCCATTGTCAACATAGAGTCGACTGAAAGTCTGGATCTGGTAGCCCCACCTCAAAAGTCAGCATTCTGGTGGACAAGCTGGCCAACTGGTCAGCATCTTCGTTCCCTGAGATCCCAGCGTGGCAAGGGTCCGATACAAGACGACCGACCGTGGGGCTCTACAGGAAATCCTGGATAGTCACAACCAATGGGTGTCGAAGGTTAGCGCTGGTAACAGCTGGAAGACTTGTCAAGGGGTCACTGCCAATTAAGAATGAGTCACCAGTGCAAGAACGAAAGTGGTTAAGGGACTGAGCAATGGCCACCAATTCTGCAGAGAATACATTGGATCCGTTCCGTAGGAAGTATAGTTCACTGCATCCTGCATGTGTGCAGACAAAACCAGTTTGTCCGTCGATTGTAGAGCCGTCATTGCAAGCCGTGTCCAAACCTGGATATCCAGGAACAGGCGGCGAAAAACCACAGGTTATACTGAGGCCTTGGGTGCAAAGAAGAGACCGAAGCAGGCCCGAAGACGGGGTACACAAGATGAGGGCGCACGCATATTCTTCCTGACAAGAGGCGACAGGGGGAAAGATGGAGGCCAGAGCAGAGACTGTGTAAGCGAACTGCAGTTGTGACTCCAAACCTTGGCCTATGTTGTTGGAGGTAGGTTACGTTAATGTCCAGGCCACCAAATTCGTCTGATGTGAACCAGGTGGAGCACATATGGGACGCTAGCGAACGCCAGTTCTTCGCCCATATACCACTGTCCCATAATTTACGGGCATCGTTGAGCTGTGCGTAGAAGCTAGTGCCACATAACGCCTCAACAGTCACGCAGGATCGCTGCTGTATTATATTTCACAGGGAAAAATGGTCCAAATTGCTCTGAGCACTATGGGACTTAACAGCTATGGTCATCAGTCCCCTAGAACTTAGAACTACTTAAACCTAACCAACCTAAGGACATCACACAACACCCAGTCATCACGAGGCAGAGAAAATCCCTGACCCCGCCGGGAATCGAACCCGGGAACCCGGGCGTGGGAAGCGAGAACGCTACCGCACGACCACGAGCTGCGGACATTTCACAGAGAGACCAACATGCTATTAAGCAGGTCGACATTATACTTTGGCTCACCAATATAGTTAAAAATTACAATACTTCACTTCACTGAAACTAGTAATGAAACATTAATGAAAAGATGTCCTATTTATAACGTGTAGTGCTTTCACTTTTCAGAGCTTAAGCGATATTGTTTCTGACGGCACTGTAGACGAGTGGAAGCAATAACGGGATAACAACGGTGATGCAGCGCTGATAGTCACAAAGGTATAGCACATCAAACAATTTTATAAAGTAATCACAACATTTAAAATCCTGCTAGGAATGTAGATTTTTTTTAAGTACAAGGTATTAAACTTTCTTTGAAAATTCTCAAATATACTGAAATTAAATTAATTTGGAGACCTGAAAGTCTTTTGTCATTACAGGCTTGTGTTGTATCATCAGTATTGTGACACTAAGGCTTCAGCTTTAGGATATGGAGAAGTATCCAGTACCATGTATTTTGAAATGGATTAATACTTGTCCACGAAGATGTCTGAAGTAACACATACGGCGTTTTTGTGAACAATAATTCAGAGCTTCAATACAGTACAGTCTTCAACTACTTGATGAGTTTAGTTCGACTATCTCCGCACTCCTCTGGCACGCATTCATGCCATGGTTTCCATAATTTATTTGGCGGCTCAGCGCCTTCCTACCACAGGGGGACTTCCCCTCCCGCCCTTGATTTTCCCTTCTTATCGTTACATCCTCTACACTCTAGACTGACCTTATACGTGAATTAGCTATTTTACTTTTTGACTTAAAACTATATAATATATATAGAAAACCTTCATAATTCATTAAAAACCTTTTTTATAGATTTTAATTATATAAAAATTAGAAAATTTTTCATCATATCAGTGTTGTGGATACGTGGCAGTACGTGTTAGTGTTACACACTGAATTTATCAAGTTTTCCTCAACGTATTCTAAATTACATTACAAAACATTTAACCCATAGATGAGTGGACCAATATATTTCTTTAAACGTTGCATGCGGAAAAAAACTAAGTTTTAGATGCCGTCGAGTTTTATCACCATTTTTCGTGTCCGCTTTAAGCAACTTGGTATACAGGGTGTATCATGACTAATGGTGTTAACGCATACAGTTTAAAGTAGACGATGTGTTGCTGTTGTGATCTTCAGTCCAAAGACTGCTTGAGATGCAGCTCTCCATGCTACTCTATCCTGTGCAGACCTCTTCATCTCCGGATAACTAGAGCAACTTATATCTTTCCGAATCTGCTTACTGTATTCATCCCTTGGTATGCTTCTACGATTTTTCCCCACACACTTCACTCCTGTACTACACTGGTGATCCCTTGTTGTCTCAGAATTTGTCCTATCAACCGAGCCCCTCTTCTAGTCTGATTGTGCCATAAAATTCTTTTCTCCCCAATTCTACTCAGTATCTCCTCATTAGTACCATGATATACACATTTAATCTTCAGCATTCTTCTGTAGCATCGCATTTCCAGATCGTCTCTTCTTGTCTATACTGTTTATGGTCGATGTTTCATTTCCATACATGACTACGCTCCGCACAAATACTTTCAGAAAAGACATCATGTCATTTTAATCTCTATTCGATGTTAAAAATTTACTTGGTAAAAACTTTCAATAGTGTTTACGCCGTTAATTATGATACGCCTTGCATGTTTTAAGGAATACCAATTTCATATCCACCCATGTTCTCTCACACGGTCAGTAAAATATTTAATTAAGGAAAAATACGAATCAAATCTGACGCAAAATTAACTGATACCGACAACATTTCACAGACTTCCACACACTATACTAGACGCAAAAAAGTCTAGTAAATACGTGCGCTTTTGCATATCCCAAGAGTTATGACCGGATCTTCATCTTTGATACTACGAAACAAAACTTTTCCACTGCAAGTTCTTTGCTTTCCATATTTTGAGAGGTAGTAGTGTGGACAAGGAAATAATGTCCACTGAACGTGAGCTCTGAAGTACATACCTTAAGAGCTAAGAGCACTCGCCTATCTTCAGTCCTGTCAGACACAACACTTGTACTGAACAAGTGCTTGTGGCTCTTACTGTATGCATTTTAGAGCCCATGTACACCAGACACTTTTTTCTTGTTTTGGTCCACAGCACCTCCTCCCAAAATATGGTAATAAAAGAGCTTACAGTAGAAGAGGTGTGTCTCACAGTATCGAAGGTGAAGAAGTGGTTACAGCTCTTATAAATGTGTGTTTTAGAGCCCATTTTTAATAGATATTTTTTCATCTCGTATCGCTTCCTTTCAACTGTGTTTACTTGGTTGAATTTTCTCACATTGAGAAATTAGCAGAAGTGATCTGTTTTACTCGGTAAAAAACTTTCAGTAGCCAAGATCGCATAAGCTTGTCTTTATTTTTGACAGCCTGTTTTTTGTTATTAGACGTGTTCATTATGAGTTAGAGCCTCGTGCTATGTTGTTATTAAAACTGTATATTGCGATTTTTAAGAATCATTAGTCATCTGTGAGCTTACGTACAAGGTGATTTTTAGCTGTAAATGTTATATTTCTCAATATCCCTTGTATGAAATGCTTTATTTTATCTGCTGTATTGACAACATGGCAAGAGGCTCTAAATCACAATCGACACACTCATAAAAAAAAGGTTGTCAAAAATAAAGACAATTTTTTTGCGATCTTCGCTACTGAAAGATTTTTTACCATGTAGGCGTTTATGCCATTAATTATGAGACGCCTTGTATATTTTAAGAAACAGCGCTTTGTTTTAGTCCCGTGTTCTCTGACACAGCGAGTATGACGCAAAATTAACTGATGTCGGCTACAATTCACAGACTTCCAGACACCCACCACTGAATTCGAAAACTTGCGGAACTGTTTTGACAACGACAACACCCTAGTATAAGCGGTAAATTACACTCTGCAACAGAATTGAAGCATCACTTTTTCGAAACCTCGTAATTACTACCCACTGCGACGTGTAAGTTTGAAATTGCACTCATAGGTGACTACAAGTTTCCTCTGTAATGGCGCAAATGCTTTGGGTCCTGCGATATCATAGTTGGGGGTCGGCGACACTTTGAACAGAAAGGGGTCGACCCATGAGAGTAAAGGTGGGTTAATGATGTCACATTGGCACCGAATTTCACAATTCTGCCCAATGCAATAGTGGACATGTCGCGCAATGAGAAGATCGTCCCCCTTAACCACATTTCACCTCTTCTCTTGATGTCTCCGCGATGGGGGTCAGAACAGCGCCAGCCAGCGTTGAAATCACGTGGTTTTCTTATGGTAGGCCGAGGAAAAAAATTCAGACGCTGTGCCTCTCATAATCGGCACGCAAACGACTCAGGGGGTGGCATAATGGTCGTCAATGAAACCATTCCTTCGCTTGGGACGTTGATTCCCAAATATTTCGCAGTTGAAAACGACACTTCGCAATGCGATGAGCAACAGGAAGAAGTTCTTGAAATCGCATGGCACTGCTGACGCCCTCGGGTGTTTACTCCTTCTCTAAGGGAATGGTGGGGCTGTGTCCCCATTGAACGTGATAGCGACCGTCTGGAGCGCGGAGTGACCGTAGTTTTCGCTGTGGTGTACAGGGCTGACCGACTAGGGACCGTTAAAAACCATTCGGCAAAATCTGAACATGAGCCGAAGCACCAATGGGTAAGTATGCTTTTTAACCTTCCTGTTTTCTGCCCTCCTGTGGTGTGATCACGAGGGAGTGCAACATTAACAGCTGCGTGAATAAAATGGCAGAAACCCGGCTAAAACCCTCCAGTGGATAACACCCTCAGTGCCACTCAAGCAACTTTGTTGATCGATCTACATATACAGGGTGGTCCATTGATAGTGACCGGGTCAAATATCTCACGAAATAAGCATCAAACGAAAAAACTACAAACAACGAAACTCGTCTAGCTTGAAGGGGGAAACCAGATGGTACTATGGTTGGCCCGCTGGATGGCGCTGCCATAGGTCAAACGGATCTCAACTGCGTTTTTTAAATAGGAACCCCCATTTTTATTACATATTCGTGTAGTACGTAAAGAAATGTGAATGTTTTAGTTGGACCACTTTTTTCGCTTTGAGACAGATGGCGCTGTGACAGTAACAAACGTATAAGTACGTGGTATCACGTAACATTCCGCCAGTGCGGACGGTATTTTATTCGTGGTACATTACCCGTGTTAAAATGGACCGTTTACCAACTGCGGAAAAGGTCAATATCGTGTTGATGTATGGCTATTGTGATCAAAATGCCCAACGGCCGTGTTCTATGTATGCTGCTAGGTATCCTGGACGACATCATCCAAGTGTCCGGACCGTTCGCCGGATAGTTACGTTATTTAAGGAAACAGGAAGTGTTCAGCCACATGTGAAACGTCAACCACGACCTGCAACAAATGATGATGCCAAAGTAGGTGTTTTAGCTGCTGTCGTGGCTAATCCGCACATCAGTAGCAGACAAATTGTGCGAGAATCTGGAATCTCAAAAACGTCGGTGTTGAGAGTACTACATCAACATCGATTGCACCCGTACCATAATTCTGTGCACCGGGATTGCATGGCGACGACTCTGAACGTCGTGTACAGTTCTGCCACTGGGCACAAGAGTAATTACGGGACGATGACAGATTTTTTGCACGCGTTCTATTTACCGACGAAGAGTCATTCATCAACAGCGGTAACGTAAACCGGCATAATATGCACTATTGGGCAACGGAAAATCCACAATGGCTACGACAAGTGGAATATCAGCGATCTTGGCGGGTTAATGTATGGTGCGGCATTATGGGAGAAAGGGTAATTGACCCCCATTTTATCGATGGCAATCTAAATGGTGCAATGTATGCTGATTTCCTACGTAATGTTCTGCCGATGTTACTACTAGATGTTTCACTGCATGACAGAATGGCGACGTACTTCCAACACGATGAGTGTCCGGCACATAGCTCGCGTGCGGTTGAAGCGGTATTGAATAGCATATTTCATGACTGGTGGATTGGTCGTCGAAGCACCATACCATGGTCAGCACGTTCACCGGATCTGACGTCCCCGGATTTCTTTCTGTAGGGAAAGTTGAAGGATATTTGCTATCGTGATCCACCGACAACGCCTGACAACATGCGTCAGCCCATTGTCAATGCATGTGCGAACATTACGGTTCAAATTGGTTCAAATGGCTCTGAGCACTGTGGGACTCAACATCTTAGGTCCTAAGTCCCCTAGAACTTAGAACTACTTAAACCTAACTAACCTAAGGACATCACACACACCCATGCCCGAGGCAGGATTTGAACCTGCGACCGTAGCAGTCCCGCGGTTCCGGACTGCAGCGCCAGAACCGCTAGACCACCGTGGCCGGTGAACATTACGGAAGGCGAACTACTCGCTGTTGAGAGGAATGTCGTTACACGTATTACCAAATGCATTGAGGTTGACGGACATCATTTTGAGCATTTATTGCATTAATGTGGTATTTACATGTAATCACGCTGTAACAGCATGCGTTCTCAGAAATGATAAGTTCACAAAGGTACATGGATCACATTGGAACAACCGAAATAAAATGTTCAAACGTACCTATGTTCTGTATTTTAATTTAAAAAACCTACCTGTTACCAACTGTTCGTCTAAAATTGTGAGCCATATGTTTGTGACTATTGCAGCGCCATCTATCACAAAGCGAAAAGAGTGGTCCAACTAAAACATTCATATTTCTTTATGTACTGGACGAATATGTGATAAAAATGGTTGTTCCTATTTAAAAAACTCAGTTGATATCCGTTTGACCTATGACGGAGCCATCTAACGGGCCAACCATATCGCCCTCTGGTTTCCCCCTTCAAGCTAGACAAGTTTCGTTCTTTATAGTTTTTTCGTTTGAAGCTTATTTCGTGAGATATTTGGCCCGGTCACGATCAATGGACCACCCTGTATACCTATTAGGATCATCGAAACAAATTCAGCTCAGCGGCTGCTGTATCGTCTGAAGGCAGGCAAACCGTACCAAAACTTTGTAAGAGTGGTTGCCTAACACTTTCCCTCGATTCTGAGCGACGGTGTGTGCGTGCGTGTGTGTTTGTGTGTGTGTGTGTGTGTGTGTGTGTGTGTGTGTGTGTAATGTTTGTGCTGTATGATGATGGTGATGAGAGAACGGAGAGGCTGAAATTGGATGGCGGCACATAGCCTGCTACTCTCGAATAGCTACAATGGAGCTGCAGAGTATAACGTCCCCTTCCGATGGAGGGATCACCATCAACGGTGTCTCATGCCCTCAATTCATGAGACACTACGGAGAGGTTTGGTATTTGAACGAGGACACTGGCGCAAAGTATGGCACTCAGGAACTTCACACCACCATCTCTCCTCTTACCAGCGAAATACTGACAGTGAACGTTTTTCCAACACCAGGATTCGAACCGGCTTACATGTTTTTCTCGGCCACCCATATGAAAACCGAGTGATTTCAAGGCCGGTTGTCGCGACTCTGACCTCCATCGCAGAGGCGCCAGGAGAAGGGGTGAGATGTGGGTAACACGGTCAGTGGTGAGCTTCTCATCGTGCGACACGTCCGCGAAGGCGCTGGGTAGGATTGTGGTTAAGTTTGGTGCCAATGTGACGCCATTGACCCACTTCACAGCTCACATGAACTTTTGAGCTATGGCCTTTCTCCCCGTATGTGTGGACACCTTGCTGTTTGGAGCGTCGCCGTGTTCAGGGGCGATATCTCAGGGCGCCACGATTTTGCACCGTTGATATCTCTGAGCCAACTTTCACACTTTTGCTACACAATGAGTATCAGTAAACGGGGTTTCAAAATAATGATCCTTTAATTTTGTTGCTCAGTGTAGGAACAGTAGAAATCAGTGTTCACTTGTTCAGTCCAGCGTAAAAACTAAGTAAATACATGCGGTTTTCGACCTGGCGACAGAAAGCAGCGACATTTGTTTGATCTGAGAGTCGAAATGTCTTCGTGTTGGGTGATTTCTGTTTCGCGCTAAAAGAAAAAGAATACATGAAAACGCATGGTATTTCGTGGGGACGTAAGTATTATTTGATGTTAAGTGTTTCCGAGTTAAACGTTTTCACTGCACAAATTCGGTTTGCGGTTACCAGTTTGCCAGCATAACTAGGAGTCACTAGTGGTGTCCCGCAAGCGTTCCTTGCTTGTGTGCATATACAATTAATTTGTGGATGCTGCCGCATTACATTGTGAAAGCTTTTCCCCGCAAGTGAATAGATTGAACAGCATGTGTGAACGCGTAGTAGACTGTAACGATGCAATCCTCCCGTCCAGCTATTAAAACATATAAAAGAAGCTAGGATCCTGGAATTTTTGCTTTGAGTTTTCTGTACTGGGCAGGGCGGCTGGCAAGAGCAGCTAGCGATGGTACTTGGAAATCAAAGATGCCGAACATTGTCGGAAATGACCACCCTGAAGGCCAGAGCACATCAACCGGTCCTCCCAGCGGCTGACTACGAAATGCGGTGCGCCAAGAACAGCGTCAGCACATGACAGTACAGAGATAATTAGAGTAATACGTCAGTAATAGAAAATAAACTAAGACAGACAATTCTGACTGAGACGAGAAACCCGGACTGTAATATTATCAAACATTTAAAATTAATAGTAAAAGTAGACAGAGAAAAGTATGGTTGCCTTGGGATTGGTTGGCATTAAGAAGTGTTGACCTATCAGAACGTGACACCTGCCCAGGATTCTCTCTCATTTTCCAGGAAGACGACGTAAAGTTCAGTTCCGGTGGAGACTTAGTGGCATCGACTTCTCATATGGGCTTGGTGGACTGAAGAAGGCGCAGGGGAATGACGTCTTGTTAGCTGGTAGCCGTGAGCAGACTAGTTTCTGTCTGCAGAACTCACACGTTTATGTTTCTGTCACAACCATGAAAATGTTGTGTGTAGAACTGCTACGAAACATGTTGTTGTTCCGAACAGCAACAGTACTGTAATGATGCTTTCCGAAAAAGAGTTAATTACTTGCATGTAGTGAACACTGATATGTAATCGTATGTTTTATTGGGACGCTCACACGTTTCACGACAAGGTCATAATAGGAATTTTAATATAACTGTCATATTTTCAGCCAAGTTCCTCTCTTTGCGCACTGGCCCTTCTGTACAGGAGTCAACCTACAAATGAGCACGTGCGTTCACGCTATTTGGCCAAAGGTATCCGGACACCTGTTAGTGGATATTAATGAAGTATGTGCCTCTACCTTTCACCCTTTTACCATGGCTTGAACTCTGTTGCCGACATTTTTAATGAGGTTCCTTAATGTCCTTAGAGGAATGGCAGCCGGTTGTTCCTGAAGATTCGAAACCAGAGAAGGTGATGAAGTTGATTGCTGAGGTGTGGACCAAAGTCGACTTTTTAGTTGATCCTAAATGTGTCCTCATGGGTTCAGCGATGTTACTGTCGATAAACCATTGCCTCACAAATGCTGCTTTATTACAACTTGCTTTGTCAGGCAATATCGTCTTCGAACTATTCCTCTACTGTACACAGCACACAACACTGTAAAATGTATTCATGTTCTTCGCCATTTACCGTTCTCTTAAGTACAAGAAGGGGACTACACGCTAACCACAGTAAACACCCCATACTATAACATCACTTCCTCTGTATTTCACTGTAGGCACTATAGCAATGCTCGACGGCACCGCCGGCCGGTTTGGCCGAGCGGGTTCTAGGCGCTTCAGTCTGGAACCGCGCGACTGCTACTGTCGCAGGTTCAAATCCTGCCTTGGGCATGGATGTGTGTGATGTCCTTAGGTTGGTTTGGTTTAAGTAGTTCTAAGTTCTAGAAGTTGAGTCCCATAGTGCTCACAGCCATTTGAACCATTGTTTTCAACGGTCCCTGTCCGCCAGTGCATGAGATCTGCCTCGTCTTCTTTTAGCTGTGGATGTTGCTTCACATTTCCACATCACAATCACGTAAGTAACAGTCAGCTTGCAAAGCTGTAAATGGATTGAAATGTGCATGATGGATTTGCTACTCAGATGAAATTCATTGAGTAACAAAAAATTTGTATTATCAAGTTCTTCTGACCGACCCATTCTGCTATTATTGCTTCTCTACTGGCGACAGCACTGGTTGATTCGTCTCTCGTGACGTCTAGTGGTCATTTCCGCATTACATTCCGGTGTGCAATTTCTTTTAAGCAGAAAGCGTGTGAGCTGCCTTTTTCTGCTGCTGGGTGGTTATAAGTAAAGTTCACCTACTGGCAGAGGTCCTGTGTGGGCTTTCATTACAGATGGGAGCAAAACTTGGCATTATTCTAAAGCGTTAATGAGGAACCGATTTACGCTGGAGAATAATTGTTGCCAATTTTGGCCACTAGGTGAAAATCTGGCGCTGTGAATACAAGAAAGACGAAGATGAATCTTTCCGTACGTGATGGATTAGGAATGGGACGTGGGAGGAATAGGTCAAACAAGTGAGGAAGGCATAATGTTGATGTTGTTATTAACTACCACTTACACAATTTGTTCAATATGAGCACCAGAGACGTCGACTGAAACCATATAGGGCCAGATTTGCCTCTGGTGGAGAAAATTTGAACTAATTTTTTTCCAATGTACATCGGTGCCGCATTAACGCATTAGAATATCCGTCAAGTTTCGCTGGCATACGATAATTTCAAAAATGGTTCAAATGCTTCTGAGCACTATGGGACTTAACTGCTGAGGTCATCAGTCCCCTAGAACTTAGAACTACTTAAACCTAACTAACCTAAGGACATCACACACACCCATGCCCGAGGCAGGATTCGAACCTGCGACCGTAACGATCGCTCGGTTCCAGACTGTTGAGCCTAGAACCGCTCGGCCACCCCTGCCGGCCGATAATTTCAGCCCACACTGGACCTCTCTGAGTAGCTGCACTGTAATTATAACCAGCCAGTATGTTCAGCTGCCCTAAGTAGTCTGCTAACGCAGTGATGTGACGGTAAAAGCCCTCAATGTTCCGGAGAGCCGCGGGTCTCCATGGGAGGAAGTGGAGGAGAGGCGGGCGCCGCTTCCGCGAGTCTGGGCGGCTGGCTGCGGACACTGAACCGAGCTAGGCCGCCTGCGCTGCGCTGAGCCGTTCAGGGCGGCACACGTGCAGTCAGCCTGCTGTCTGCTGGTTGCGGCGAGCAGAGCTGTTTGCCTACGTGTCTATTAGGCAGTCTCTTGTCCTAAGTTCTCGTCTGGCCGTCGGGCACCGCATCCTCAATAAATTTAGTATCATTTCTTCGAAGGCCGTTCACTTCGAATGAATTTATTTATTTTACAATTGAAAGAAAATCAGCCCTCGGTCGCTATTTTTAACAAATTAACCTGGTTTCGACACTGCTAGGAGTGTCTTCCTCAGATCTTAAATCAAAGAATCGTTTATATTCTATAACATGGTGACAGAATTATGTCTAAATCGTATAATAGGGTGTAAGTACGGAATCGTCGTGAAAGACTGGCAGTACTTGTATATCATTTATAAACAATAAATATGCCAAAAGGGCAATAGTCACAAAAATATTGAAGATAAAGAAAACTGTGATGGCGAGCCACTAAGGGCTGCTCGTTTTGCGTGGTGCAGGTTGCAAAACGGACTGCGCCTAGAACCGCTCGGTCACACAGGCCGGCCACAAAACGTAGAATTTGTAGGATCCTCCACTGCGTAATTCAGGACAGGCAGCGATTTATGGCGGAATTAACGACATAGTACAATGCTGGTGCAGGCAAAAGTGTTTCGGAGCACGCCGTTTATAGGCCATTGTTGAACATGGAGCTCCATATCACATGACCCCTACGTCCTAACTGTGTTGACCCGACAACGTCGTCAGTTATGACTGAGGTGGGCACAGCGTCACTGAGTTTCCGCCGTGGATCAATAGAGACGTTTCGTCTCTCGGATGAATCGCATTTCTTGCTACACCAGGTCGATGGCTGGGCCCTTACACGCCGTCATCCGGGTGAATGGCTGTACGAAACATGCACCGCGTCACAGATGCAGGCCGCTGAGGGCAGAATTATGCTATGGGGAAAACTGAGTTGGGTTCCACGGGACCTGTGGTGGTAATCGAAGGCACCACGGCAGCTGTGAACTTCGTGAACATTATTGTGGACCACCTGCACCTCTTCGTACTTGAAGTCTCCGCTTACGTCGATGATACCTTCCAGCAGAATAACTGTCTGTGTTGCAAAGTCAGAATCGTGCCATAGTGGTGTGAGAAGCATTGTAGTGAACTCACATTGACGTCTTGGGCAGCAAATATGCCTGATCTGCTCCCATTCTAACTCATATTGGACGCCAACTGTGTGCCCATAAACCACCACCCAGTAATTTGAGGGAATTACTTGACCTGCGCGTAGATATCTGGTGCCACATACTTCTGCAATCCTGTCAAGGACTTTTAGAATCCATATCAATCAGGACCTCTGTCCTACTGTGTTTTCTTTGGTATACCTTAAGAGAATTTGCCCTGTCTGTCTCAAAGCTGTTATTTCAATCTGTGCACACTCGTTCTCTTACTAATTACTTAACTGATTATTGGTGGGAGATTTATGGAAGCTTGGTCTGTCTGCTTGAAGGCAGCTTTATAAATTTGGGCAACTGTTTATTTATTAAATTATCTAGATGCCCTTCGAGGTGTGCTTATATCTTAACAATTTTCGTTCCCCAGTTGTCTCGTAGCAGCTTTAAGTTACTCTGTCTTCCGGTATAGCTATTAATTTTTTAACCTCTTGAGGTGAGTTATTCTTCTATTTTGTCTAAAAGCAACATCTGTCGCCAAATATTATTTGTTAATTTGCTGAAGCATTTTCTGAGGTGTGGTTCATGAAGGGGGAAATTTTGAGTCTGAAATCTATGAACCGCTTTCGGACACAGCTTATGTCCTTAACTATTGCCTTGTTTAGACAGGGTGTGGAAGTTCTTAAATTAGAAAAGTTCAGAGTGTTGTTTCTAATTCTGTCACTGTATCTGATTTTAATTATTTCTCGTAAATAAACAATGGTGAGTGATGTAAACTCCAATCTGTACAGCCCTTCCACTTAATTTCCTGTTTGCCTGCTGCAGGTTTAAGTAAAAACTGCCAGTCTTGCTTGCGAGATGAAGGCAGAGCTCAGCAGCTGTGCCATCGTCGGCAGAGCCGACTGTTGTCCTTTGATAAGAGCTGAGTGCCGGCCTGTAGTGGCCGTGCGGTTCTAAGCGCTATAGTCTGCAACCGAGCGACCGCTACGGTCGCAGGTTCGAATCCTGCCTCGGGCATGGATGTGTGTGATGTCCTTAGGTTAGTTAGGTTTAATTAGTTCTAAGTTCTAGGCGACTGATGACCTCAGAAGTTAAGTCGCATAGTGCTCAGAGCCATTTGAACCATTTTTTTTAAGAGCTGAGTGGAGGGCCCGATTCAGAGGTTCAGATCGTTTTACGACCGTGTAGGTTGCAGTATTCTCGACCAAGAAAACGAAGTAAATATTCCAAAGAGGAACTGATAACGTGAGTAGCTTACAAATAGATATCTTCGGTACAGCGGAGTGGCTTAAATCACTTAATAAAGGCAATACATCCGGTCCTGACTGACTCAGTAAGGTTTCTTTCAGAGTGTGCTCCATATTTAGCAATCATATACAAATTAGGTCTCGTTGATAGATGCGCACTGAAAGACTGGAAAGTTGCACAAGTCACATCAGTATCCAAGAAAGCATATAGGAGTAATCCGCTGCATTTCAGACTCATACTGGTAATGTTGACTTGCAGTAGGATTTTGGAACATATACTGTGTTCGAACATTATGAGTTATCTCGAAGAAAACGATTTATTGACAAACAGCCAACGCAGATTCAGAAAATATCGTTCTTGTGAAACAGTACTATCTCTTCATTATCACAAAGTAATGAGTGGTATTGACAAGGAATGTCAAACTGATACCATATTTTTAGGTTTTCGGAAGGCTTTTGACACGGTACCTAACAAGCGACTTCTAAACAAATCGCGTGCCTATGGACTAGCGTCTCACTTGTGCTACTGAATTCGTCATTTCCCGTCAGAAAGGTCACAGTTCGTAATAACTGATGGAAAGTCATCGAGAAAAAGAGAAGTAATATCTCCCCCAAGGAAGTGTTATAGGTCCTCTGTTGTTCCTGATCACATAAACGATTTGGGAGACAATCTGTGTAGCACTCTTAGATTATTTGGAATGATGCACTTATTTATCGTCTTATAAAGTCATCAAATGCTCAAAACGAATTGCAAAACTATTTAGACAAAATACCTATATAGTGCGAAAAGTGCAAATTGACTCAAAAAATAAGAAGCAGGAAGTCATCCTCATGAATACCAAAAGAAATCCACAAAACTCCGCCACACGACAAATGAGACAAATCTAAAGGCTGTAAATTTAACCAAATGCCCAGGAATTAAAATTACGAATAATTTAAGTTGGAATGATCACATAGATAATGATGTGGGTAAAGCAAACTAAACACTACGATTTATTGGCAGATAGCTGAGAAAATGCAACATGTCTGCTAAAGAGACTATCTACACTACACTTATAATGCCTTTCTGCAGTACTGCTGTGCAATGTGGGAACAGCATCACATAGGATCGACGGAGGACATAGAAAAAGTTCAACGAAGAGCAACGTGATTTGTATTTTCGTGAAATAAAGGAGAGAGTGCCACTTAAATGATACGTGAAATGGGATGGCAATCATTAAATCAAATGCGTTTTTCGTTGGGGCAGGATATTCTCATAAAATTTCAATCAACAATTTTCTGCTCAGAGTTTGAAAATACTTTGTTGGCACCAGTCTACATAACGAAGAATATTCATCGTAGGAAAATAAGAGAAATCAGAGCTCGCACATTAAGATTTAAGTGTTCGTTTTTCCTGCGCACTGTTCGGGAGTAAAACGATAGAGACATAGCTCGAAGGTGGTTCGAGGAACACCCTTCCAGGCACTTAACTGTGAACTGCAGAGTATCACGTAATGTGAAATCGATAATAGAGTTTCTACAGTCTAAATAAATATACATTCAGAGATTGCCAGTACTTGATTGTATAGTGTTCTTCTATCAGACGTAAACTTAGTGCGCTGACCATGAATCACAGAATGACAGACCATTCTCACCAACATGTTCACAGCGGACCGAACTGAAAAAGCTTTTACTTGCTTCAATATGGATGTTCGCTGGACACACTGCTGACAGTTTCTTTGGAGCGTTCTGAGCAAACGTCCCCTGTGCTTCCTGCAAACAACTGTGAGGCTTGTTCCCTAACCTACCACCCATCGAAACAGCCATGCGTACTGTGTAACTGTGTGTGGACTATCGACAGATCGTAGCTCACCAGCTGTTGATAGCTCACCTCTGTGTGATAGTGTTTGAGAAGACGACAGTTCATTAAAAAATTGTGTCTATTCACGATTCCACACATATGCCTTAACAATGTTTTTGTCTTTAACGAACATATTCACACCTGCCACGAATGTTTCTGCTGTCTTCTTCATTCTCTCTGCGCGACATGAGCGCAGTGATATGCCTGGACGAAATGTCACATTCTTCTATGAAGCCACTGACGGAATGCAAAGAAGCTCAAAATTGTCCAGTTGTCTACAGTAACTGTCCTCGCAGCTTCCAGATTCCACGCTTGAATGTGCCAACCGTGGACTACTGATATAGGCTCTGTCTTGATCAAATTATGCTATGACAGATTCTTTTACAGCCTTCAGTTCTGATGTTTTCTTTCACTAGAAGTGGCCTGGGTCTTGCCTTTTGCGCGTCACAAAATCTTCAATTATACTCCATGTGGATTTCGAGCGGATGCACTTATGTCGGTTCACAAGTTTTCTGTAAAACTGGTATCCGCAATTAAAATAACTTTTATGAATAGTGTCCAATGCTGGGTAATCCATGCACTGCGGGACGGAGGATCCTGATATTTTTTGGGGTGAAGGTACGTATTCACTTTGCTCTGCATTTCCTTCATTTGCTGGCGAGGACTTTCCAGAACTGCTGGAACTCTCATACCCATGTGCAATTTCTTCTCCACCATCAGACTCACAATCACTATCCATATACAATGCGTTGATATGTGATATTGTTAAATCCCCAGAGTATTTTTGCGTTATGTCACACAACAGGCGTGCAAGCTCTCATCCGTCACTCCAATTACATCTTCATTATCCGAAGTGTTAGTTTGACGTACACTCGACAGCAAAGAAAGTGGGTCACGCCTGAATTCCAATGTGTAAACTGCACCTGAATGTATGCAACCTACATAGCATACTGTGTTGCACATCGTCGCAACCCTCCACAGTACAGTCGTTGCAAGATACACAATGGGTACCGCTAGAGACTACTAGAGAACACCGGTCTTTAAGACAGTCCGTCCAGATGTAAAGTAGCACTACGATAGTACAGAAGAGATCAGACAGTCCTTAACGTTTGTAAACTAACCTTAATTACAATAAGTGACATTTCAAACGTTATGGAACAACTAATTTTGTCATATAAACCGTTCAGTAAACCTTAGGCACAATTAAATATTTGAGACAGCATATGGATTTATAAAGTTGTATGGCAATTGGAAACAAGTTCTTTGCTGTCTAAAAGGTTTACCCAACACATGCTGAACATCGTTCAACGTTCAACGAGGAGTGGTTTCGCATCAACTTTATGTAATACTAAGCAGTTAAAAGAAAACGTGATTAACGGCGGCAAGCACTCAACGGAAATCCCAACATTAACAGCGAATCACACGTAATATCATTGTTCACATTACTCACCAACAGTTACTTGTACACAAAGTTGTACTTTAAATGACATCACCAACGTCTTCGTTATGGATCCGGATGCAAACCCAGGACGTAAAGCCATTGTTAACCAAGCAAAGCTTTGTGCCTTATCGAGACTCGATTACTAGGCAGAACGAGACGTCAAATATTGACGTTTGCACCAGTATCAGTTATCAATTCACAACTTGAACGTAAATGACGATAATGTTTGTACGAAACCAGGAACCCTAACATGACAATTACCCTCTTGGTAATTAACCTCGAAAGACGTTGTATATTGTTGCATTGTCAAGGAACAAAGAATGCACATGTTTAAAACTGAAATGCCATCATGTAATGCTGGCGACAAGGATGCGACGCCAGGAACTAATCGGATTGTTGAATAAGTACGTAAAATCAGAATGTAGATATCACAGTTTGTCACCAGTAGTGGGGTTGGAACCTTAAATGACGACTGAAGTTGTATTGCCTGACCGGGATTCGAACCCGGCGCCTACCGCCGTCGTTGTCTAACCAGGAACAGACGAGAAATGTCTAATGTTGGTCCACCATTATAGAGATGTGCACACGTTTAACTAGAAATAAGGCGACGAAAACGTCTATGCTGACTGAGAGTCGAATGCCGCTCACATGGTTATGAAGACACGTTAATAATCAAATTCTTATTCAGTAGTGGCTAGGAGTAGCATGTTTGGTTGCAAACCTTAAGGCCTTTCTCATTCCTAGTAACGTGTTGCCTAATATCTGCGATATCATGGTGTTAATTTACAAGTGGACTGACTGCCGTAAAGAACAATGTTCTCTAGTAGTCGTGTATCATTGAGACGAAAATGAAGTGCCTCAGCAGAAAGTAATTTCCGTCGTGCAGCACGTATTGTTTCAGAGACACTGAGTACATGTTATAAGTGCACGAAACGTGTATTATATACTACGTATACACTATTATTTGGAGCAGCTGCCGCCAAACCTGTGTACTTTTACATTCCGCTTAGCTGTCGTGGTTGAATACACGTTTTCTTAAGGCTACATCTAATACAGAGCGCTTACAAGAAAGAATAGCTTCCTGCGTCATGCTATTGCTAGCTAGGTGAAATATTTTGTGGTAGCTATGCTTAAAATGAATGTATTTTTGGAAGTATTGTTCGACGATTATTTGAATGAATCGTCAAGTTTAGGTGTGCCTGCACATGTTATAACATAATAGCTGTAGCTGCGTGAGGTTATACTACAGACTTGGATAGGTTAGGTGTAACGTTTGATCCTTCAAGGGGTGATCGTGGCCTTGCGGCCCGGGTCTGTACTAGCCGCGGCTCGCGAGCTACGGGCCAGCCAGGCTGGCTGAGGCGAGACGGAAGTGAGCGAGCTGGCTGGCGGTGGCGTTGGTGGGCCAACAGCCCGGGACGAGCCAGCACGGCTGCGCCGCTTGCCTCTGCCTCTGCCGCTCCGTTTGACGTAAATATGTTTACCTCCTCTCCTGGCATCAGTATAAGAGCGGCAAGCAGAAATACACATCAGGCTTTCTGCGGTAATGGCTCACTGGGAGAGGTCTATTCGAGATAGAGTCGTCACTCTCATTGAAAAGAAGGAGGATGTTCCATCAGAGAAACTGGCAGACGGTATGGCGTACCACATACCACTGCAACGAGATGGAGGAGGATCTGCCTTGAAAGAGGCACCATCAACAGGACTCCTGGCTCAGGCAGGAAGAGAGTGAGCTCACAGCAGGAAAACAGGGACCTAGTGTCTAGGAGCAGAGAAAATCCCTTTCTGAACGCGAAGCAGTTGTGGCGGGAGACCAACTTCCCAGGCTCCAGTGACACGATTCGCCGAAGGCTGAGGAACGCGGTACTGCATACACGACGATCCGCCGCGAAACAAGAGCACAGCGAAGACAACGTTTTATACCGGCTATGATTTGCGGAGCTCCATCTGAGGGCGTCGTGGGACAACGTCATTTTCACTGATGAGAAGGTGTTTTCCACCAGTAACGAATCGTTTACAGGACGCAAGGGACTCGCCGTCTACGCGAATATGTAACCACGACGAGAAGAAGTGGCCGGCTATCTGTTATTTGCTGGGGTTGGATTTCTGCGAGAGGGGCGAGAACTCTTCACAGGATAGAAGGAACTCTGGACAGCGTGCAGTATGCCCACATAATGGAAAATGTGATGCTTCCGTCAGTGCGAAGGCTGTACGCAGAAGTGGACGTCACATTGCAAGACGACCATTCTCCCATTCAAAAGCCGGCCGCGGTGGTCTCGCGGTTAAGGCGCTCAGTCCGGAACCGCGTGACTGCTACGGTCGCAGGTTCGAATCCTGCCTCGGGCGTGGATGTGTGTGATGTCCTTAGGTTAGTTAGGTTTAAGTAGTTCTAAGTTCTAGGGGACTGATGACCACAGCTGTTAAGTCCCATAGTGCTCAGAGCCATTTGAACCACTTTGAACCCATTCACAAGTCTGCATTTGTTCAGCAGGGGCTCTCCACGATTGGCCTCTACGTCATGGACTGTCCGCCACGGGCGGCTGATATGAACCCCATGGAGAACATGTGGGCAGAGGTCGCCAGAACATTAACAGAGAACTGGCGACGAAACCAACCAACTACTGCGGACGCTCTTTGGGACTGCGTCCTGGCAGCCTGGGAGGAAGTTGCTTCTTCAGGCTGTTGCGTCCGTCGGCTTATACATGCTATGCCAAGACGCATGATAGAAGTACAAAATCATGAAGGATTCTTGATAAAATATTAGAGTCCTAAAAATGTTTTGTTATGTCTTCTTTTTCGTCATTTTTCCTCATTGGGAGCTAGTGGAAGATCGCGTGGCAATAGAAAAGATACAATATGGGTTAGTTTTCCTTTGAGTTGCCTTTTTAATTCAAGTGTGTTTCTTTTGAATATACAGTTTATTAAATATTCTATTTTGATTTCATTTGTACCCTGTCTAGATACTTACAAACTAATCAGCGTAGATGGACTCTGTCACAGTAGTTTTTGTTATTTCAAATACATCTCTCTCTTCCCCTCCATCCATGAATGCACCCTCCGTCCTCCACACAATACACAAACGATTTCATATTATGTTTACTCGTTGTTAATATCTCCTCTATTCTCTCTCACACACACTCTCTCTCTCTCTGACACTATCGCCGCAAGTGCCCTTCTATTCCATTCCCCCAAAACTTTATAAACAAATCTAGCGTTTCCATTGGCGCTACATTTTCTCTTTTAATTGCTGCTATCTTTACTCTCTATCATTCCTCTCAATACCTATGAAACCATATTCTTTGATCTCCCCTCCTATATAACCTATTTCTTCGTTCTGAAAACAGTCCTTCCTTATCTCTCGGTTCTAAGATAAAACTAACTGTGGCACACATCTAAGTAAGCAATACTTTGCAAGGCATTTCACGCTTATATTTAGCACTTCTGCACTTCTATCCATTCCCACATCCCGCTCTCCTTCCTGTTACCCGTCCCCTGACATCTGCATCTACATCTAAATGATGAAACACGTATGTAACGTAGCAGCGATGGTGAAGCATGATAAAATCTTTGACCAGAGAGCCATTTATCGTAGTTAGTCTGCGCTTGACCGCGCGAGTGTTGCGAGCAGTACGCTATTAGTCGTCGTGCAGTACAGTCTGTCGATAGCAGTAGCTCAGTTCAGTTGCGTGCAGTATGTCGGTAGTAGCAGTCGAGTGCAGTTGTGTGTGTGACGAGTCGGCGAGCGTCGACATGGCATTCTGGTCAAGAGGCTGAATGAGGTATATTGTTAATTAAGGTAATCATCAGATAATGTAAAGTTTATTTATTGTAATTAATTTTCAACAAGTGCCCCAATAATAATTTTTATTTCAAAGCAATATTTTTAACAAAAAAAAATCATTTAATTGAACCAACGATTTCCTTCCATTTCCCTTAAAGAAAAGTTTCAGTTAAATTTAAAAAAAAAAAAAATATTATTTGCAATGCATTTCCTCCAAGCAGTCGCCAACAATAAGAGCAGAAATTTGACATGCAGTTATACTGAGGTAAGAAATTAATTCTGATTTTTTGCACAGGGCCAAAGACCGATATTTCGGTTTAATTGAGTTATCATTATCACTGAGATTTTCTTATCACTGAATGGACTTTAATTTTTTTTGTGAGGAACTTATATTTGAGTCAGATTGCGATTCTCATTTTTATTGTCATTAAATTTAATTGCTAGGGAGGTTACACTGCGGTCCCATTTCTATTAAATATTGTCCTTTTCAAAATTTCTCTGGGGAGCTTACACTTAGCTCAATGATCATTAGCAGTCTTAAATAATATTGTCTTTTAAAATTTTTGTGGGGAGGTTACACTTGGCGACCCTGCCAGGATCGTATTTCGTTGAGAGTCTTTTGAAAAACAGTCAGATATCTGCTCTTATTTGCTTAGTATAATTAGGATTTGGCGCAACGCTTTTACTAATCTTGTTACTTTATTTCTACAGGTCAACGGCAATTCGTTGCTCTGTTGTATTTGTGTGTTGTTTTTGCATTGTGCGTATTTCTTTTGTGAATAATTGTGACTTTAGCAAAAATTCCGCGAAAGACTATGAATAGTGTATCGCGAGGTATTATGAACGAAATTACCGACTTAAACAACGTAACAGGTAGTAATTGTGACAATCCTGCGTTCACTGACAATCAGTGCGTTCCAACCATTAATAATGATGTAGACCTTAATGATGAACAAACGAACTCGATTGTGTCTTCTGTTGATTTGACGACAATCGATGATGCGGAGCGCCCTATTGTAATGAGCGCTGCCCAGCCTAACACACCCGACTTGGAAAATTCAAGTAACGTACAGACAAATTTGTCTAATGAAAATGAACAGGATACACAAAGTACGACGGATTTATTTAATTCCGAAATAGTGAGTGACAGTGTAGGTCCGACTGATAATCCTTTTTGTAAATTGCAGAATGACCAAATGGTCACACAAAGCGCGACAATTCCAGGTACACAATCAAACAGCACAGATAATGGAGTAGGTAACGTTACTTTGGAACAATTTATGGCAATAATGCTACAGTTTAGGAACGAACAGAACGAAAAACAAGACAAACTTAGTGAACAGGTCAAACAGGATAACGAAAATCTCAAACAGGACTTAAATGAAAAACTTGACAATAATGACGAAAATCTCAAACAACTTAGTGAACAGGTCAAACAACAGAGTGTAGTTAACAAACAAGATAATGAAAAACTCAAACAATACTTAAATGAAAAATTAGACGACAATTCCAGACAGCTTAGTGAACAAATTAGAGCCGTTGCCGCGCAGTGCCATGACACTAAGGAACAGTTGCGCGTGGAAATTGAGACTTGTTCCAAAAAAAATAGCGAAGAAATTAGGTCTTTTGCTCAGGAATTAAGGGAAATGCAAACAGCCGCAACAGAAACACTCAGAGACGAAATTAGCGGAGTCGCTAAACAATGCTCTGAAAAAGCTACACAATTACGGGACGAGTTTAAATCAATGACGGTAGAACTTTCGCGCACAATGGACGCAAAGATAGACGCGAAATTCGACCAACAGAACACTCAGATTGACCAACGCTTTAATCTCCACATACAAAACAGTGATACGCGTTTCCGCAAATTTATTCAGGATCAAAATAAAGTCAATCGTCAAGTCATGGAAACAATCACTGCACACAGACAAGAAGACAAACGTAAAATGTTTGCGAAGGCAAAAACGTATGTAGACAATAATATTGCTACAGTGTCAGACAAAATTAATAACATAGAACAGTTGAACGCGGAATTACGTGATGAAATTTCTGATCTTACATCAAAAACAGATACACACACAGTAAATATTCAAACAGTGACAGACAGATTCGAACAATTAGAACTAACACAGGATTGCGATGTCATCAAAGCTGATGTTAAAAAACTGAGCGAAACTACACGTAAGTTGCAAAGACAGATTAATGCGTCCGATTCTAAAACCGATGATCAGTCAAAAATACTGACTGCAAAATATGATGAATTAGCCAGTCGTATTGATGCTATTGAAAGTAATAATGATAACAAATCAGACGATACTTCACCGTTTTCATTTAATCAAACACCTGAATTTCAAAATTTACAGCAGACAATTAATGAGATCGATTCGTCTAATAACACGTTACGTAGAAAGTTATCGAGTTTACAACAAGAAGTAACAGAGATGAAAAGTATTTCAGTTAATAACACATCACAGCAGACTCCACCTTGCGAACATCTGTCAGACTCGCGCAACGTGTATAATTTGGGTAATCTACAGAGAGTACGGGACTTAGATACCGAACAACCACAGTTCAATAGATTCTCTTACAATCCTGAACCTGTTCCATCACACAGAGACGATAATTTTGATTACAAACATTTTTTGTCAGTGAGAAAGTTTAAAGTGTTTAAAAACGACAGAACACAGATTCACCCACTGGATTGGATACAACAGTTTAGTTTTGCTTTTCCACCGACTTGGCCCGTTAAGCATAAACTTGAATTTATTTGCAGTTTTTTGGAAGGAGAACCGGCAACTCGTATGAGACCGATCGCGAGACAATGCTATTCAGTAGAAGAGTTTCAGAATGCTTTTCTGTCAGCGTATTGGTCGAAGACGACATAGCGCGGAATTCAAGACCAGTTAATTAGCTTACCAAATTATGAGAACTCCAATTTTCCCAGTGTCACGCAATTTTTTGAGCATATGGTCCAACAAAACCAGTACCTAAGCGAACCATACAGTGAATCCGCACTTATACAATTATGCATTTCCAAATTACCACGGTCATTACGAGTGTCACTTCTAACGGGGCAGCAAAAGGAAAACATTTCAGCATTCAGAGATCTTTTACAGCTCTTGGAAGTACAACAATCTGATTATTCTTTTGTAAACAAAAACTTTTCGTATAATAACCAAGGTCAACAAACTTACAGTAATTATGAACAGGGACATAATTTCAATAGAAAAAGTAACAGACGCTTTAGGAACGGCAACTACCAGAACTTAAATCACAGACAGAATTCTGATTATCAATATCGTCAAAATCTTCAGCAACAGGAACAACACTTTAGTAACAATAGAGGTGTTTCACAACAACAACATCAAAACCAGCCGGTTAGCATACCTAACCAACAATGGAATGCACAAGGTCAACCAGGCTTTAATGTTCCGCCGCGTGCACGTATAGTCCCAGATCCAACAAATAGTAACGCACGACAGCAAGGAAACAACTACGTACAAAGAAGACAGTATTTCAATTCCTATCGCAATGCACCGTATAGAAATGACTATCACGACAGACGTATAAACGATGAGCACAATTATCAGCGTACATATAATAACAGTCGGTCTCACCAACAGCAAAATCATACGCAAGAACATATTCTCATAAATGAACCCGACAGTAGGTACCATCCAGAGCGTAACACGTCTGGAAGAAGTAACAGAACAGTTCAAATAGTAGAAATGCCACAACATCGAGCTGAAAATAGTAACACATCAGATAGAATCTGACTAGATACTGTACAAGTCGCATCTTCCAGTAACACAAGCACTACCTTTGACACGCAAAATGTAGTTCACGAAAATGTAATTACTTTTGACGACATACGAGACACTCTTTTGCAGGAAAGACCAGTTGTTCAAAAAACCATTTCACATCCTGTCATCGAAATTAAAATTAGTTCATCGAAATTCTCAGCAGTAATTGATTCCGGATCACCTATATCAGTAATAAATGAAGAAACTTTTAACGAGTGTAACAAAGAGAATACCTATCTGACATTACCTCTAGCCAAAACAAAAGTAAAAGGAGCAGTATCGAGTAAAGGAGTAGACGTTAAATTGCAGACACATTTATCATTTTGTATTGCAGGTCATACCTTCCACTCAAATTTTTGGATTGTTCCTTTATTGACAACAGACGTAATTTTAGGTACGAATTTTCTGGTACAACACGACGCAGTTATTGATTTTCAGAATTCGTATTTAATGTTAAAGGATGAAAATGTACAACTTGCTTTAGAATTTCAGCACTCTTTATCTGCGGAAGAACAAACAATTAACCGCACAGAGGTCATTTCCGCAACACGTAACATAGACTGTAATCCCACATTGTTCACGGATACGTACGTACACAACTATAATACTCCAGACGAAGCTGACTACGACGTAATGCAATTGATTTCTGATAAGGTTAAAGAGAGCAGTGCAACTACAGACGACGAACGAACGCACTTACACAAAATTCTTTTACAGCAAGCTCCAGTTTTCGACAACATTCCTGGTACTATGTCCGGTTTTATGTATGAATTTCAAGTCAAACAGCACGACACATTTAAAGCAAAGCATTATCCCATTCCATATATTCACAGAGAACAGGTTAAAAAAGAATTGCAGGATATGCTTGACCAAGGAATTATTGAACCGGCAGTTAGTCCGTACATAAACTCGCTGCATATTGTTAAGAAAAAAGATGGCTCACTTCGCCTTGTACTTGATTCACGTCACATTAATGACATTATTATTAATGAAACAGATCGACCACAGACACTAGAGGAACTTCTACAGAAATTTCACGGTACAGCTATTTATTCCACATTAGATTTGAAATCGGGATTTTGGCAAATTCAGCTTCATCCGGATTGCAGAAAATATACAGCTTTTCTCTGTTTTGGCGACTGTTATCAATTTTGCAAATTACCGTTCGGCTTAACTATTTCTTCTGCAGCTTTTATTCGCGGTTTGAACACAATACTTCCGACCGAACTTAAAGACAGAATTACGACGTACGTAGACGATATTCTTATTGCAGAAGCTAACTGGTCGGAACACAATATGATTCTTGAACAACTGTTGCAAACTTTTCATGCACAAGGACTCACAGTTAATCTTAGTAAATCGCACTTTGGCAAAACTTCTATAAAATTTCTTGGACACGTAATTTCAGCAGAAGGCATTGCGCCTGATCCGGAAAAACTTCAACCTCTACGTGACATTACTGTTCCGACGACGAAGAAGCAATTACGCAGTTTTTTGGGTTTAATTAATTTTTTTCGTAAATTTATTCATCACTCTGCTTTAGACACACCCAGATTATGCCAATTAACAGGTAAAAACAGTATTTGGTCATGGGATAAGCAAGCACATTCTGAATTCATGAACCTGAAACATGCTCTGTTGAATGCACCACTTTTATCGCACCCAGATCTTACTAGAAATTTTTCCATTGCCACCGACAGTTCCAATACCGCTTTAGGCGTACACATTTTTCAGGAAATAGAAGAAGATGGCTCTACAGTAATTAAAAACATCGCATTTGCAAGCCGCATTCTGTCACCTGCCGAACGAAATTATTCTGTTACAGAACTTGAAACATTATGTGTTGTATGGGCTTTTACGAGATTTCGGCACTTTCTTTATGGCAGACATACCATCGTTTACACAGACCACAGAGCGATACAATTTTTACTTTCGGCCAAATTCACTCACGACAGATTAAGCAGATGGAAACTTTATTTACAGGAATTTAATTTTACAATAGTTCACATTCCCGGCACACAAAATGTTATAGCAGACGCACTATCGCGTTCTCTCGGCAACAATCAGCAAGACGTAGCAACCAACTTCTGCAAAACAAATTTCAGTGTCATGTACATTCAGCAAGTTGCATTTGAAAACTTTATTTCATCGTCATTACAGGACATAGCACAAGAACAAAATAAAGACAACGTGTGGAAAGAAATTAAACACCTTTGGCAAGATAAGAATAATGTTACGATTAGAAACCATTACACTGTACGCAATGACATTCTGTTTCGCCGCTCTCATCCTGACAGCAACAATTGGTTATTATGCATTCCTGACGAACTGGTTAACAAATTAATCTGGTACACTCATTTAAGTTACGCACATTACGGAGCAAGAAAATGTTTTCTTATACTGAGACAGAACTGTTATTTTACCAACATGGAGAAACGTATACGACGAGTTTTAGCGTCTTGTAAAATTTGCCAGAAAGCTAAGTCAAACACCACTTCACATATTCCTCCTTTATATCCCATTGTACCTGTTAAATTAAGACACATGGCCGCTGTAGACATTTTTGGTCCGATTCCAAGAACTAACAGAGGTTTTTGCTACATCTTTGTCGCTGTTGAGCTCACTTCAAAATTTGTTACTTTCACTCCATTACGCAAAGCTACTGCTAAAACTGTTTCGAAAGCATTTGTAAAACATTTTCTATTTCATGTAGGGCATGTCATGAGAGTAATTTCTGACAATGGATCTCAATTTCGTTCTGGCATATGGACACGCATGTTACGAGCTAGAAACATTTCTCCGATTTATATATCCAAGTACCATGCTTCTTCGAACCCTTGTGAACGGTTAATGAAAGAAATTGGTAAGCTGTGCCGAATATACTGCCACAAAAGACATATTGATTGGGATACACACATACTCTCATTCCAAGATGTAATTAATTCCATTCCAAATGAATCCACTATGCTATCTCCGTCTGTTATACTGAAAAACGTTGAACCACCAAACAAAATTAAAGAATTAGTAAACTTCCCTAAATGTCGTCGACTAAGACACCACGAAATAATTGACATTGCTCTGAACAACATCAAACGTGCCGCAGAGCGCCGGAGAAGACAGCAAAAACAGGTTTGTACACGCCGCGACTTTCACGTTGGACAGAAAATATTAGTACGTACACACTATTTATCCAGTAAATTAAAAGGTAATTGCAGTAAATTTGAACTTCTATACGCAGGTCCATATCGGATTCGCAGCATCCCTCACCCCAATGTTGTACACGTCGAAACTTTGAGAACCAGAAAATCGAAAGGCAACCACCATTGGTCAAATATTAAACCGTTTATTGAATGAAACCACTTTATAATGTAACATGCTATGATGCCATTTACTAATCTTTATGACCACTTATGCAATTATATTCACATGACTAATTACTGATGATTATCGTATTTTTTCTTGGCAAGTGCCCGGCAAGGTAAGGTTAGCAGGTCGCTCTTCTTGTCGTTACACATCAGACCGTGCACATTTTCCATTTTTTTTTGTGTGTATGATTGTATTCCAGTTTTGTTTGTATGCACTGTGAAATAGTTAAGATATAACACACAACAGTTGACTTTGACATTTTTGTTGCCCTATGACATCTCAAGATCGTGACTGTTTTACATTTTTTGCTGCTGCATTGTATTATTCTCTGTACATTTTGCCTTTGAACACTGTCAATATCTTTGACATATTACGTTTTCTGTCATGTTATGCTGTATGGTTAATTATGTTACCATAAACCAGTCATTATTTAGTGGGTATATGATTTAAATGCAAGACATTAATCTTTGTTCATCAATTTCAGAAAGAAATGATGCGTGTAAGAAATAAATTCAACAGAAATGGGAATTTCACCTACGGAATAAACGATAGAAGATGCAATAACTTTATGAGGAAGAGTAAATGGATCAGGATTAACAAGCATTAACAAGAATATACTATACTCATCGTAGAATAGCAGTCTTAACTAATTTTTCTTTCAGAATACAAGGTGATTGATGCAGGCTGTCAGACAGAACTACACATCTTAGTTTTAGTGATGAAATATGCTAGAGATAAGGAATAGTTGTGTAATGAGTAATGAAGTGATTTTTTGCAGATGATAATGAATGCTGATGAATAATGATGAAGAATATGCTATTATGAATAATGAAGTTTTTCTTTACAGGTGATGATAATAATGAAGTTATGATAATATGAATAATGAAGTGATTGATAATGAAGTTTTTTTTTCTTTACAGATGAGGATAATGTTGAAGTTATGTATTTATGCTACGTAGTTATTTAAGTATTTGTTGCAGTTTGTTTTGACAGCAGGCGTTATATTGCATAGTAGGATGACGGAAAGTTTTGGAAAGGACAGCTATGGAACACATTTTTATACACATTTCACTACCTGTTAATTCGAAGTTCACTACTTTTCAGCATAGTGTGCGTTTCTTCTTTCAGGTCAATAATCCATTTTGTTTTTTCTCCAGGAGAAGCTTTTCATGATACTTACTAAACCTGTTACTTATTATACCTGTTCTAGTACTTGCATTTTTATTTTTTACCCATTTGTGTTTATCATTTATAAATGTGATCACATATACTGCCTTGTTACATAACCTTGCTACAGCTGACTCATGACGAATGACGTTACCTATCCTCATTTGCAGCAATAGGTCAAAAGCAAATAGTGTTATGCCTCAGCAATTAATTATCGATCCCAACGCAATGCATTGCTAACAAAAAAATGTATTACCAGTCCCAAATAGTGATACCAGTTTGAGAAAGTTCTGAGTAATGCTGATCAGCTCTGAATAGTATGTCACTTCAGTAATGACTTCTTAATGATACAAAAAAAATATATAAAATAATGCTTTGTAACTGGCCAAGGACTGCCACTGTTTATTGTAATGAGACTACTTATAATGGCCATGATTATTAATGCTATGACTGTAATTAACTGATTTTTAATAATGACTTCGTAATGATCTGAATAATACTGAATGAGGAACAATGTTTTATTGTAATGATACTACTTATAATGGCCATGATTATTAATGCTATGACTGTAATTAACTGATTTTTAATAATGACTTCGTAATGATCTGAATAATACTGAATGATGAACAATGTTTTATTCTATTCAATACTTGCTGGCCACTGAGTGCCAATAATTAATGTCACTCAATGAATTATGTTATTAATTATGTCATTAATTAGCTCTTGTTTTCAATGTTGAGTTTTCATATTTTGGTAAATGACCAATGAGTGCCAATAATTTGTATCACTCAGTGTATTATGTTAATGCTAGGCCAATAATTGACTCTCCTTTTCAGTTAAGACTTCTGATGAACATTATTCTGTCATACTAAATATGCTTTGTAACTGGCCAAGGACTGCCACTGTTTATTGTAATACGATTACCCATGATGCCAATAATTTAATTTTATGAACATTATTCTGTAATACTAACTACATGGTACAGAAATGTTCAATAACTGGGCTATGAATGCCGCAAACTACTACTGTAATTCTCAATATTATGTGACTTAATGTCCTTCACCTTATGAGCTAACTACCCTGAATTACTGCAATGTCGATTTGTCCTGTCCATCCTCATGATCATGGAGCACTATATTTGGTTTTTGCACTAATTCTACGTTGGTGTGCCTTGTAAGAGCGTGGTGTTGACACGACATGCTGTCCACCACCGTGAGCGATGAAGACGTTATTATGGTCCCACTGTTTGGTGTACCTAATGTACTGCCAAAATGAAAACATGGAACATTACTACGACAGTTCAGTGTCCTGGCTACGCTGATAAATTCTGATGGGAAAAGAACTTCAAATTGTGTCACTTGGTGTTGTACTTCTGTGGTGTCGGGGAATGAAGACTCCTACGCCATCTGTTGGTGTTCTGTAAAGTCTGTACATTGTGCTGCCCTCTGCAGCGGATATATTTCTACGATAACTGTAAAATGGACGTGTGAGAATGAAGGTGTGTGTGAGCAGAAGTTTTACTGTGTCCTTGATTTCACTAGTGTGTAGCAACATTTTGGTGCCGAAACCTGGGAGAACATGAAGAGATAGAGTGCTACTACACATTAAAGAGGACTCGACGGCGGCGGAGAAGGTTTTGAGCGACTTCAATCTCAAAATCCGGTCACGTCACGCCACGTTCAGCTCACACAGATAAGTTGCGGCATTGCTCTGAAACTGTAGCAAAGGACACTGCGGGGCGATTGATTTGTATGTGATGTTACTTGATGCATGTTTGTTGGTGGCAGAGCAATAGAGGGCAGTTGGCGTATTATTTGCAAAGCACAAAGGGGACTTGCTGAAGTATTGGTAGACTGCAGCGCCATCTGTTAGCAACAGCGACCACTACTAAAGGTCGCGGAGGTTGAAAACTGCATGGCCGCGCCATCTCTTGAGAACTACAAACATCACTAGGGGCTGCTAACGGTTCACACTCCAGGACAGCGCCATCCCTTAGCGATAGCATCCAACCTTGAACGCACTCTCGCGACAGAAAGCAAAACCACCAACTCACCATGGCAGAAGCAGTAGCTACGAACTTGGGGAGGCTGCGCCGGAAGCGGACGACCTTGCGATCGAATGCGACGCGTTTCGTCAGCCAAATAAACGCCTTCGATGGTTCTACAGCTGCAGAAGAAGTAGAACACTTCCAGGAACGCCTACAAGAAACATTAGAAGAGTTGACCAGACTCAACGATACAATACAGGACTTGCTGGATGACTCTGAATACGAAGCCGACACGGAAGCTTGTGAGGAATATACTGATAAATGCAAACGCCCTCCGAAAGGCGAAAGGCCTTCTAGGAGGAGCGCGCTCAGGAGACAGAAACGTGACGTCAGCGGCTCAACAACACGCCTGTATGGACATAAAATTGCCTACTATCAAACTGCACGCATTCTCAGGGAATATAGAAGCTTGGCCTCGATTTTGGGAGCAATTTACAGCGTCCATAGACGAGAATCCGATGGTGTCAACAATGAACAAGCATGTATTCCTCCGTGGTTACCTTGATGGGGAACCTAAGGACTTGGTCGATGGCATTGCTGTTACAGCTGATACATATGAGCAGACTAAGCAAATTTTGAAATCCAAATATGGGGATAAGAACAGAATTATCCAAAGTCACCTGGATTTCTTGGAGAATCTTAACACTTCGACTTCAGGCAGTCCAGAGGCTCTCAATTCCACCTACATTGAGTGCCATAAGCGCATCCAAGCACTACGAGCACTAGGAGAAAATGTCGATTCTTATGGGAGAGTGCTTGCACCCAAACTTCTTCGAGCCTTTCCTGAAGAAATTTGCAAAAATTGGCTTGTTCATGCCCGAAGACAAAAGATTGAAGAAGGGAACCTCACCCACCTTCTGGAGTTCTTAAATGAAGAGGTGGAAGGAGCTATCAACACACGCAAAATTCTTGGAGATACTGTACCACACGAAAATTACGTACCAGCAGCATCTGCCTTCCATGTAAAGGTTAAAACGAAGAGGGACAAGAAGAAACAACAGAATTCCGAGCCCTTCTGTGTGTATTGCAGCGAAAGAGGGCACTGGGGCCAAGACTGCCAAAAGATTGCAAGCTTGCAGGCAAGAATCGACGCCCTCAAGACAATGAACCGTTGCTTTCTATGCCTGAGACGTGGCCACAACAGAAATCAGTGTTTCAAACGGGGAAAGGCGTCCTGTGCGAAATGTAAGGGGGAGCATCACATTTCTATCTGCAGTAGCCATACCACAACAGTAAATAAAATTGAAACTATGACTTCTAACTTCACATACCTGCAGACTGCTCGTGTGAGTATCACAGGACCCACTGGTAAGAACAAACAGACACGTGCCATCCTGGACACAGGGAGTCAATCGAGTTTCATTCACCATTCACTGATCGAATCTCTCCAACTAAGTGTCATTGGAAGCACTACTCTCGAGATAACTACTTTCGAATCCAGTTACAGTTCATCACTCTCGCGGAAGAAGGTGCAGTTTAATATGATGGGGTGCTCCACTAATTCCCACATATCAGTAACAGCCTTTGAAAGCACAAATAATTTTTCACAGCAACCAACAGTGCCACAAGATGTAGGAGATATGGCCTTGAGGGGTGGTACACCACTCGCAGATCCTAAAGGAGACACTGAAGATCTACCTATTGAGATCCTGATTGGAGCTGATTATTACTGGAGAATCGTGACTTTGGAACAACCAATCAAGGTATCACCATCATTGGTTCTTCTCCCAACAATCTTTGGATATGTTCTCAGTGGAAACAGATCTAGCACCACCGTCAACAGAGCAACTGTCAACTTTATTCAGGGCATCTGCAGTGATATATCTGATGAGTCAGTGCGCCGATTTTGGGACCTGGAGACAATCGGGATAACAGAACATCAAGAGCGAGCATTAAAACCCATGGACCACCCCATTTATCAGGAATCCCGAGAATCATACTGTGTGGAATATGGCCGCAGAGTTGTATCTCTGCCTCGAAAGAAGGATATGCCTCTCTCCTGCAACCGAACAACTGCTGAAGCGCGTCTTCGCTCCTTACAAAACAAGCTGCGAGGGAATGAAGAGCTGGAGGTCATTTACCACGAGACCATGTCGAAATATATTGAGAAGAACCAGGTAGAGGTAGCACCTGAGGACTGTACTGCTGGAAACACTTTCTACCTGCCACACCACATTGTGAAGAAATGCATCAGTGGAAGTGTGAAGTATAGAATAGTCTTCGATGCATCCTCACATGAGCCAGAGTCTCTATCGCTGAATGATGCCCTCGAAAAGGGACCAAATTTACTTCCGGATATTCTAGCAATCTTACTACGATTCCGCACACTTCCAGCGGGATTAGTGTGTGATGTGGACCAAGCTTTCCTGCAGTTAACGTTGAAAGAAGAAGACAGAGACCTCACGAGGTTCCTTTGGTATCGTGTTGAGCAAGCTGGAAGTGGTGCCTACATGACCACAAATGACGTGATTACATATCGCTTCAAACGTTTGCCATTTGGACTTGCACCAAGCCCATTCCTGTTGTCAGCTGCCATAGGGGAGCTAGCAGCACTAAATAGTGAAAAATATCCACTATCCTCAGGACTTGTAAACAAGTCAGTGTTCATGGACGATTTCGTAGCCAGTGTTAGAGACAGCGACACCGCTGCAACTGTTTACCATGAACTGACAGAACTTTTCCAGCAGATAAGTCTTCCATTGTCCAAATGGGCGACTAATTCGAATGATCTGAAGGCAATATGGGATGTCAAAGGCCTTGAAACAAAGACCACAACCCAAGTTTTAGGAATTAATTGGAACGCAGAAGATGACTCTATATGTAGTGACTACGAGAAGATAGCTGAAAATCTAATGGACAAACTGGCTACCAAGAGAAATGTTCTTCGAGCAGCTGCTCAGTTTTATGACCCCCTGGGTGTGTTCACTCCTGTCGGGATCGTTTCAAAGATAATTTTCCAAGACACATGGCTGAGGGGTCTTACATGGGAGGAAGTTTTTCCCACAGATCTTGCATGTCGTTGGCACTCATGGGTCTCAAAGCTTCATCATTTGTCATCACTACATATTCCTAGATGGATAGGGGCGCTGGGCACAGGTGGCTCTGCAGAGGTGCATGTATTCTGTGATGCATCCGAAAGAGCCTACGGAGCAGTTTTGTATATAAGGACATCTACTGAAACTGGATACACTGTGCATCTTGTCTGTAGCAAGAACAGACTGGCTCCTATCAAGAAGGTAACTCTACCCAGGTTGGAGTTACTTGCTGCATTGGTCGGATCACGACTCCTTCATTACTTTTGCCAGGAAACAGGGTTTGATGCCAACAGAGCTACCTTGTGGAGCGACTCAACAGTCACTTTGGAATGGGTACGGAGTGATCCAAACAAATGGAAAACATTTATCTGTAATCGTGTGACAGAGATATTGACATACACCACACCCAGCCAATGGAGGCATTGTCCGGGAAGCCAAAATCCTGCAGATCATCTCACGCGGGGACTAGAAGCAAATCTGCTAGCCACTCTTGATATCTGGTGGGGTGGTCCACCATGGCTTTCAGAAGACAAGCAGTTCTGGCCACTAGAAATCTCAGCCCCACCTCCATCAATGCCAGAAGCCAAAACGAGAGCAAATGTCACTCTGATCACCATCACTGAACCACTACTGGACATTGCAAGGTTTAGTTCATATTGGCGAGTACTGCATATAACTGCCTTTGTATTTCGATTTATCAGCACAACAAGAAACAAAAATAGAATCTCCGGCAGTTTTAGTGCTTTGGAATTACAAAATGCCCGGACCTACTGGATCAGAAGAGTTCAAGAGAAACTATTCACTAGTGAACTGTCTGCATTGCGTAAGGGAGAACAATTGCCCATGCAATCAAAGATTGCTCGATACAATCCCTTTATATTGGATGGCATCCTTCGTCTTGGTGGTAGGCTGCAATGTGCTGCACTGTCACACTCAGAGAAGCATCCAGTTATATTGGATGGACGCCACCATTTCACTGAGCTTCTCATCAGACACACACATGTAAGACTGCATCATCTCGGTGTGCGGATTGTGTTAGGGGAACTGCAGGAAGAATTTTGGATTCTGCGAGGACGACAAGCTGTTCGGAGAGTTCTTCACTCTTGTCTACCATGCAAGATAATACACAGTCGCCGGTATGAAGAGATGGAGGCCCCACTACCACTGGACAGAGTTCAGCCTTCAAGACCATTTGCAGTAACAGGCATCGATTTTGCCGGACCATTATATGTCAAATCTGGACATCAAACAAAAAGGTCCTACATGGTCCTATTCACATGTGCAACAACACGGGCCATTCATATTGAACTTGCAACTGACATGTCCACTGACAGATTTTTGATGGCCATGCAACGCTTTGCAGGACGTAGGAGCCTACCAGTCACTGTCTACTCAGACAATGCTACAACATTCCATGCAGCCAGCTCAGAACTGGCAGAGCTTTTCAAAACCATGCAGCATACTGACGTACAGCTCTACTGTGCCCACCATGGAATCACTTGGACATTCATACCACCACGTGCGGCTTGGTGGGGAGGCTGGTGGGAACGCATGATAGGCTCAGTCAAGCGCTGCCTGAGGAAAGCCCTTGGTCGCTCCCAGGTGGATGAAGAGAGCTTAAACACCACCTTGATCAGCATAGAAGCCGCAATAAACTGACGACTCATCACTCAAGGAGAGAGCGACACTGCATTGACGCCAGCTCACTTTCTGAATGGTGGGAAATTAGTAACAATTCCATGTGGGCCAGAGCCAGCAACTAGAAAGGACCTTGCCAAGGAGTTCCGACTCAGACAAAAGGTCAATGACGAAATCTGGCGCAGGTGGAAGACAGAATACCTCCTGCTGCTAAGACAATATCATGAGGTGAAGGGATATCCTTCGCAAAGGAAACCGAGAATTGGAGAGGTTGTTCTGCTCCAAGAAGACAGCAAACCACGGCACTTGTGGAAGAGGGCTGTGGTAGAAGAAGTGCGGCATGGCAGAGACAGTAAAATACGGTACATCATCCTCCACCAGCCAGATGGTATGAAGATCTGTCGACCGGTCCAGCTGGTCATCCCCCTCGAGATGGACCAGGGTGGGGAGGATGTCGGGGAATGAAGACTCCTACGCCATCTGTTGGTGTTCTGTAAAGTCTGTACATTGTGCTGCCCTCTGCAGCGGATATATTTCTACGATAACTGTAAAATGGACGTGTGAGAATGAAGGTGTGTGTGAGCAGAAGTTTTACTGTGTCCTTGATTTCACTAGTGTGTAGCAACATGTGGAAAGATATGGACTTTCAGAACAGCTGTGTGCAATCTAAAGTGCTACAACTGTGATGCAATCCTTCCCTTTCCTATCCTAATTCTTGTCACATAGTGAAAATCATTTTTTTGCTAACATCATTTATGTTCATGGGTTATCCATTTTTTTTTCGATTCGCTGAACTCCAGTGCGAGTACACTTATGTCACTGGTCGACATGATTTTTGCCATTATGTTTATTTATTGCGAAAATGCTAAAGACATTTTTTCGATTTGTTCTGAAGTACAGTATATGTGCACTCTTGTCTTTTATATTGTATATACATTTTTTTATTTTGATGATATGTTCTGAACTACAGTGCATGTGCACTTATGTTAGGTGTTAATATGTTTTCTACTGAACTTCAGTGCCTGTGCACTTTTCTCATTTTTCAATATGGTTTGTACTCATTCTGTATGTTCAATACTTCAGTGCGTATGCACTTATGTCATTTGTTACTCATTGTATATACATTTCGTCATTTGCTGATATGTTCTCAACTCCAGTGCGAGTACACTCATGTCACTTATCAACATGATTTTCTGCCATTCTGTTTATTTGTTCTGAAAATGCTAAAGAATTTTTTCAGTGCGTGTGCACTTTGTTATCTGTCAAATAATTTTTATATACATTTTTCTGATTTGCTACTATGTTTTGTACTCACATTTTGTCTTTGTCTGATATATTTTGTACTCGGTGCGTGTGCACCACATTTAATTTATGTACTACATTTGAATATTCTGTAAATTGTAAAAATTTCTTGCGATGGCAAGTCCAAATGACTCACCATCGCTGCCAAATTTTTGCCCCCCCCAGTGGAGGGTTATGAAACACGTATGTAACGTAGCAGCGATGGTGAAGCATGATAAAATCTTTGACCAGAGAGCCATTTATCATAGTTAGTCTGCGCTTGACCGCGCGAGTGTTGCGAGCAGTACGCTATTAGTCGTCGTGCAGTACAGTCTGTCGATAGCAGTAGCTCAGTTCAGTTGCGTGCAGTATGTCGGTAGTAGCAGTCGAGTGCAGTTGTGTGTGTGACGAGTCGGCGAGCGTCGACATGGCATTCTGGTCAAGAGGCTGAATGAGGTATATTGTTAATTAAGGTAATCATCAGATAATGTAAAGTTTATTTATTGTAATTAATTTTCAACAAGTGCCCCAACAATAATTTTCATTTCAAAGCAATATTTTTAACAAAAAAAAATCATTTAATTGAACCAACGATTTCCTTCCATCTCCCTTAAAGAAAAGTTTCAGTTAAATTTAAAAAAAAAAATATTATTTGCAATGCATTTCCTCCAAGCAGTCGCCAACAATAAGAGCAGAAATTTGACATGCAGTTATACTGAGGTAAGAAATTAATTCTGATTTTTTGCACAGGGCCAAAGACCGATATTTCGGTTTAATTGAGTTATCATTATCACTGAGATTTTCTTATCACTGAATGGACTTTAATTTTTTTTGTGAGGAACTTATATTTGAGTCAGATTGCGATTCTCATTTTTATTGTCATTAAATTTAATTGCTAGGGAGGTTACGCTGGGGTCCCATTTCTATTAAATATTGTCCTTTTCAAAATTTCTCTGGGGAGCTTACACTTAGCTCAATGATCATTAGCAGTCTTAAATAATATTGTCTTTTAAAATTTTTGTGGGGAGGTTACAATGAATACTCTGCAATTCATAATTATGTGCTTGGCAGGGGGTTCTGTAGTCTGGTGGATTAGTCTTGTTTTGATGTGTAAAACGTGTAGGTTCGTATCTCACGTCAGGCGTAGATTTTTAACACACACAAATAACTCTCCTTCACCTCTAGTAACCGCAAGTGCAGAACGCCAGGAAGCTCCGTAGTTCAATATCCGCAGTAAAGATAACATCCCTTCGCTGCCGACTGGGGCAGAGAGACATTCGTTTGAGCTGTGACAGATGGAGAAACCCCGGAAGGCAGAGACTTTGTCACCAGCAAGCTGTCGTAAACTAGAAAACGTATTTCATTTAATGAACCAATGGCCATGTAGGTTCACAAGGCTCTTACTTTATTTGAAACTGAGAGGTTGAAAATTGTGGTGCTGGACTGGGATTCGAACTCGGTTTCACAGTGTTCCCCCAGATTGCAAACTCTTCTAGGCCTCCTCGAAAGACACCTATCTGGTTTCGAATCCTGATCAGGAAAACACATTCATTATTTCATTTCAAGCCCTAGCATGTGCACTCCGAACTACTAGCGAAAAATAGTTGCATTTTCAACGTCTCTTCGTGCGTTGTCAGCTGTAACGTGTTCGTTTCAACTCACAGCCACATGATGAGCTTTTTATCACAACATTAGAAGTCAAACGTTCCCTTACATCTTTTCAAGTTCATAAATTCCTCTCCATCCTACTGACGAAAACGGATTTGGGTTTGACGTTGTGTTCGTTGTGATCACCAACGACGACATGTTGTGGATTCAACTTCTAGCCATCAGAGTATTTTCCATCACATCATTGAAAGTACAAACATGCCACTCCTAGCTATTATTGGAAAAGAATTTGATAGTTAAAGTGTCTTCCTGACCACGTGTGCGGTGTTTGAATTCCATTCAGCACAGAACTTTTTGTCGCCTGATATCGAGCTAAACATGCGCACATCTCGCTACTGGTGAACCAAAAATAGCTATTTATTGTCTGTTCCTGGCTAGAAACGACGGCGCTAGATGCTGGGTTCGAATCCCAGTCAGGCAAAAACAATTCCATCGTCTTTTAAGGTTCCCACATCACGCTATTGCTGAAAACATTTAATATTTAACTTCTGATTTTAGGTACTTCGTTAACAATCCGATTAGGTGCTGGGTTCGCATCCCTGTCACAAGCTTTACATGATGCCATTTCAGTTTTAAACATGAGCGTACCTTGTTCCTTGTGAATGACACCATATTAAACGTCGTTGGGGGTAGTTCCCAGGAAGGTAACTGTTATGACAGGATTCCCAGTTCAGTACAAACATTTTCATTTATTTTCAGGATCTGAATTGATAACTGATACTGGTGCAAACGTGTATGCTTCACGTCTGTTTATACCTAGTGATCGGGTCTCAATAACGCACAAACAAAGCTTAGCTTGGTTAGCAATGGCTACAGGTGCTGGTTTTGAATCCAGGTCCAGAACGACGACATTGGTCATGTCATTTAAAGTTCAAATTTGTGTACATGTAGCTGTTGATGTGTTACGACAACAATGATATCACTGGTGATTCGCTGATAATGTTGAGATTTCCGTAGCATGCTTGTTACCGTTAATTACGTTTTTTTACTGGTTCGTCCAATATCCATTTTCCAGAGCCACTCGCCGTTGAGCGACGTTCAGCACGTGGATGGAAAACCTTTTCGAGAGCGAAAAACTTTTTTCCAATTGCCATACAGCTTTGTAACTCCATATATTGTCTCAAGTATTTAATTTTGACTAAGGATTACTGTACGATATATGTAAAATAATCTGTTTTCTCAGAACTTTTGGAATGTCACTTGTTGTAATTAAGGTTAGTTTATGAGTGTTATGGGGTGTCTCATCACTAAGAACGTGTTTTCTAATATATTTTGTATGACGATATTAGTTGACGCTTAGACTGACTGCCATAAAGACCTTTGGTCTCTAGTAGTCTGTAGTAGTACCCATTGTGTGTAGTCAAACGACTGTACCCCACTGGGGTTTGGTGTTTAGAGGACCTGCAACACAGCTATGTTACATTGGTTGTATTCGGCAGTGACCCACTTTTTTTGCTGTCAAGTGTACATTTTAGTGCAGCAGGTTCGCTATTCGAACCCAGGTCTCCTGCTGCTAGGCAGATGCTCTGACCACTGAGCCAGCTGGACATAGTGGGCCACTGCAGCTGCACGGACTACCCTACCATGCCTCTTGTCAAGGACAAATTCTCAACTTATCCACACACTACTAATATACTGCTCCTTTCCCGTTATCTTCATTACTCATGGCATTTCGCCGATTCCCATGCAAGCTCGAGCCTGCTGTACGTCTACAATGAAGAGATCATTTGCTGTCTAGCCTTGATTATACACTCAAGAGCCAAAGAAACTGGTACACTTGCCTAATACCATGTAGGCCCCCACCAGCACCCAGAAGTGCCGCAATACAATGGGGCATGGACTCGACTAATCTCTGAAGTAATGTTGGTGGGAATTGACGCCATTAATCCTGCAGAACTGTCCATAAATCCGCAAGAGTAAGGAAGTGTGGAGATCTCTTCTGAACAGCACTTTGAAATGCATTCCAGATATGCTCAATAATATTCATGTCTGAAGAGATTGGTGGCCAGTGGAATTGTTTAAACTCAGAAGAGTGTTCCTGGAGCATCTATAGCAATTCTCGAAATGTGAGGTGTTGCACTGTCCTGCTGGATTTTCCCAAGTCCGTCGGAATGCACAATGGACATGAATGGATACAGGTTATCAGACAGGATGCTTACATACGTGTCACCTGTGAGAGTCGTATCTAGACGTATCAGGGGTCCCATATCACCCAACTGCACAAGCCCCGCACCATTACAGAGCCTCCACCAGCTTGAACAGTTCCCTGGTGACATGCAGGGTCCATGAATTCAAGAGGTTCTCTCCATACCCGTACACGACCATCCGCTCGATACAATTTGAAACAAGTCTCATCTGACCAGACAACATGTTTCCAGTTATCAACAGTTCAATGTCGGTGTTGATAGGCCCAGGTGAGGCGTAAAGCTTTGTGTCGTGCAGTCCTCAAACGTACACGTGTGCGCCGTCGGCTGCGAAAGCCCATATCGATGATGTTTCGTTGAATGGATCGTACGCTGACACTTGTTGATGGCCCATCATTGAAATCTGCTGAAATTTGCGGAAGGGTTGCACTTCTGTCGCATTGAACTATTCTGTTCAGTCGTCGTTGGTCCCGTTCTTGCAGGATGCTTTTCCGGCCGCAGCGATGTCGGAGATTCGACGTTTTACCTGCTTCCTGATATTCACGGCACAGTCGTGAAATGGTCGTAAGGTAGATGCTGTGTTTCATAGCTCGTGCGCGTAATATAGCACCACGTTGAAACTCACTTAAATCTTGATAACCCGCCATTGTAGCAGCAGGAACCGATGTAAATAGTGCGCCAAACACTTGTTGTCTCATACGGGGGTGACACTGATGAATGACAGTTCCTAGCCACGTACCGTGTTTTCCTTGTGTTTTGCAGGCTGTATGATTGACACAGCGTACTGTAAGCAGGAGAATGGCACTGTATTCATGTCGGGAACAAATCGAGGTAGTATTTGTGCACGGCTTAGGAGATGGAAATGGTCGAGAGGCAGCACGGCTATACCAAAACAAGTACCTTCAAAGACATCAACCGCATCATACAACATTTCAAGACATTTTTGGGCGTTTGTGTGATCATGGGTCCTTTCAGATAGATGACCGTGCGGGGAGTTGGCAGCATCTGCGTACACCAGATTTGGAGGACCGGCTCTAAAGGATATTGATACGAAACCTAGTACATGCTGCACGCAAGTGGCCCGCCAATTTGGTTTAAGCGATGTACGATTACATGTATCTTGCATGAGAACAGCTATTAGCTATGTATGTTTACAGGTGGGGATATTTAGCCGCCAAATAGTTGTTAAAGCTCATGGTGGAACCTCGGGCAATCGGTTTCATTAATGTTCACGTGTATATGTGTGGTGTCTGTTCTTTCGGTCATGCCGCGAGTAGCGAACTGTGCAAAATAAATGCCAAATTCGACTAAATAGCTAGGAATTACAATTACGAGTCATTTAAATTGGAAAGACCACATAGACAATATTGTGGGGAAGGCGAAACAGAGACTGCGCTTTGTTGGCAGAACACTTAGAAGATGCGACAAACCCACTAAAGAGAGAGCCTACAATACACTTGTCCGTCTGCCGGAATATTGCTACGTGGTGTGGGATCCTTACCATGTAGGATTGATGGAGGACATCGAAAAAGTGCAAGGAAGGGCAACCCGTATCATGTTATCGCGCAATAGGGGTGAGAGTGTCACTGATATGATACGCGAGTTGGGGTGGCAGTCACTGAAACAAAGGCGGTTTTCTTTGCGGCGAGATCTATTTACGAAATTTCAATCACCAACTTTCTCTTCCGAATGCGAAAATATTTTGTTGACACCCACCTACGTAGGGAGAAATGATCATCATAATAAAATAAGAGAAGTCAGGGCTCGAACGGAAAGATTTAGGTGTTCCTTTTTCCCACGTGCCATTCGAGAGTGGAATGGTAGAGAAGTAGTATGAAAATGGTTCGATGAACCCTCTGCCAGGCACTTAAGTATGATTTGCAGAGTAACCATGTAGATGTAGATGTAGACATAGATGACGCTCTGGTAGCAATGCCACTACGCTATCTGTTGGCGGACGACGTTCAAACCATTATCAGTACATATACTATCCTCTAGGTGGAATACGCCGTCATCCTTACAAAATCGACGTCGTCGTTCCGCGTCTATTAATTTTTTTCGGTAGCATATGTTTTATCCCCCCTATTTTATTTTCTTCATTCTACGACTGCAGTAGCTATTGGTTGCTGCAACCCAGTATCCAGTACAGCATTTAATGAGATTTTGGCTTCGTTGTTTGCCCTTTCTGACCTAAATTTATTGGTGGCACATTTCAATGCAACGCCTCGCAGTCAGCGTTGTTCGCTCTTAATTTATTGCCTCTAGGCTATCACAATATTTGTAAGAAAATTATCGACTAATTATCGCCGGCCGCTGTGGCCGAGCGGTTCTACGCTCTTCAGTCCGGAACCGCGCTGCTGCTACGGTCGCAGGCTCGAATCCTGCCTCGGGCATGGATGTATGTGATGTCCTTAGGTTAGTTAGGTTTAAGTAGTTCTAAGTGTAAGGGACTGATGACCTCAAATGTTAGTGCTTAGAGCCATTTGAACCACTTGAATAATTATAATGACGGACTGCTGAATTATGTAGTAACTAGCAAAATAATCTAGTGATCACTGTTTTATCCGAAACGTTGAAGTGCTCGACATGTACCAAATTAGTCGTAACTCCTGCAAATTACTTGCTCGCTGAACACGATTCACATTTTTGATAGGCGTAATAAATCCTCCAAGATAGCTCTTGAGCACATTTACTTGTCTGCAGATATTATTGCTCTTAAGCTCTTCTTTCAATTGAAAAATTTTATGTAGTACAATAGAGCAGAACTGGAATGACAAAAAGACACGGAAACTATCGATTTCCCAGGTAACATCACCATGTACAAACTTGAAAAACTCGTTACGAAATCGGAAAAAGATAAAGTGACTTATTTGGACGATATAGGACAGGAGCAAATGAAAGATTTCGATATAAAAACAAATTCATTTGCTTCTATAAGTTTATCCATGTTGATTTATGTTCAAATGACATACTTTCTCGTAATGTGGGTCACTGGGCTTTGGGAGACTTACTTTAGTAGCTCGAGGTTATGGTCACGAATGTCCATGCAATCTCGACGGGGTACAGTACGTGGTCCCATTAAACGACGCTACTATGCCATTATGTGAACATTAGTTACAGACTACGCTCAAATCCCAACTCTTAAGTAATACCGAAATAGTATAAATATGAAGCGGCGACCTCACCTTAACTTTTGAGGGATGTTTAAATAACAGCTAAATTGAAATTTACTTACGTTTAGTTAACTTCCAAATTCCTACTGCTGAAACACAAACAAAGGTCATTTAACCGCCAACTACAATCTCGAAATGTCATTAGAAATTTCAGCAAATCAAAAAACAGTTCTAACCAATTTACATTGTCTATTCCCAGTTTAACAAGCTTCATAATGGCCATTAACTCTCAACACTGGTTATTTGCTAAAAAAGACTGACATCTATTAATAACATCTTTCTATGAGGCTCCATATTCTCTACTTTGAAGAACAAAACTGTCAGTCAGTACCAGAAGCTATTGCCTTAAAGTCTCGCACCTAAAAACTAAATAACAAAACTAGCCTACAGAAGTCGGAAACTGTTGGTGAACCTCCACACCTACCCACTGGAACAAACAATTAGCGGTCTCGCAGACCGGGTGAATCCGAAACATAACTTGACCAATCCTCGTGGATTACAAATGTATGTCCTGAAAGTGAAATGCTACAGAAATTAATCATTGTGTCGTGCCTCTCTCTGGATCCTAAGACCTTTCTTATACCCTCAAACCATAGGTGACTGGGACCGATAACCGTAGCAGTCCGGTCCCTTTAATCCCACAAACCAACCATACGTGGATGTACACTACTGGCCATTAAAATTGCTACACCAAGAAGAAATGTAGATGATAAACGGGTATTCATTGGACAAATATATTATACTAGAACTGATAGGTGATTACATTCTCACGCAATTTGGGTGCATAGATACTGAGAAATCAGTACCCAGAACAACCACCTCTGGCCGTAATAACGGCCTTGATACGCCTGGGGATTGAGTCAAACAGAGCTTGGATGGCGTGTACAGGTACAGCTGACCACGCAGCTTCAACACGATACCGCAGTTAATCAAGAGCAGTGACTGGCGTATTGTGACGAGCCAGTTGCTCGGCCACCATTGACCAGACGTTTTCAATTGGTGGGAGATCTGGAGAATGTGTTGGCCACGGCAGCAGTCGAACGTTTTCTGTATCCAGAAGGGCCCTATAGGACCTGCAACACGCGGTCGTGCATTATCCTGCTGAAATGTATGGTTTCGCAGGGATCGAATGAAGGGTAGAGCCACGGGTCGTAACACATCTGAAATGTAAAGTCCACTGTTCAAAGTGCCGTCAATGCGAACAGGAGGTGACCGAGACGTGTAACCAATGGCACCCCATACCATCACGCCGGGTGATACGCCAGTATGGTGATGACGAATACACGTTTCCAATGTGCGTTCACTGCGATGTCGCCAAACACGGATACTACCATAATGATGCTGTAAACAGAACCTGGATTCATCCGAAAAAATGACGTTTTGGCATTCGTGCACCCAGGTTCGTCGTTGAGTACACCATCGCAGGCGCTCCTGTCTGTGATACAGCGTCAAGGGTAACCGCAGCCATGGCCTCCGAGCTGATAGTCCGTGCTGCTGCAAACGTCGTCGAACTGTTCGTGCAGATGGTTGTTGTCTTGCAAACGTCCCCATCTGTTGACTCAGGGATCGAGACGTGGCTGCACGATCCTTTACAGTCTTGCAGATAAGGTGCCTGTCATCTCGACTGCTAGTGATACGAGGCCGTTGGGATCCAGCACGGCGTTTCGTATTACCCTCCTGAACCCACCGATTCCATATCCTGCTAACAGTCATTGGATCTCGACCAACGCGAGCAGCAGTGTCGCGATACGATAAACCGCAATCGCGATAGGCTACAAAATCGACCTTTATCAAAGTCGGAAACGTGATGGTACGCATTTCTCCTCCTTACACGAGGCATCACAACAACGTTTCACCAAGCAACGCCGGTCAACTGCTGTTTGAGTATGAGAAATGGGTTGGAAACTTTCCTCATGTCAGCAAGTTGTAGGTGTCGCCCCCGGCGCCAACCTTGTGTGAATGCTCTGAAAAACTAATCATTTGCATATCACAACATCTTGTTCCTATCGGTTATATTTCGCGTCTGTAGCACGTCATATTCGTGGTATAGCAATTTTAAAGGCCATTAGTGTAGTAGCAGTTATGGATCGGAAAAACTGCAGCTGTTCGGTAGCTTGTTTTCCTTAGCAGCTGCTTTGATAACTTACAACTGATATGTTGCCATATCTTCATTAAATCATTATGGAATTGAGGGTGAGGGACTATGCTGGTGTCATCCATTATTACCTGAAAAATGGTAACTGTAACAGTTCCACAGTGTCATGTTGCAGGAAATCTGTATACGACTGGGCTTCTGTAGTGTGTGTTACCTCTCAGGGTTCCACACTTGGGGCGCTACTTCAACTGACATTGTTTAATGAATTACGTCCATTGCATGCAGAAGGTTATGATACTGGCATACTTGTTACAGGTTTGTGACAGTTACTCGATGACATCTTATCATGTTATTGAGACAAGCAACTCTTGGTTCTTATTCGATAAATCGACTCTGCATTGCAATAGAACAAAGTACGTGGAAAAAGTTCTACCATTCCATTGTGTGATACAGGAACAGGTTTTGAATTATTTCAGAATAAAGACAGTCTTAGTTGCAAAGTTATTTAATATGAAAAACAATTTTCGCGTTTTTAGGGGATCGTCCGATGGCCTACAAAACAAGGAAACACTCTTTGATAAATAGGTGATAAATAGGGGAATGAGCTCGATTCTACGTCGTACGACTACAAAGGTAAAATACACTAAAAGTAACAGGAACTTATGTAAAAGTAGCTGAACATGTAACCCATCATCATAAAGCCTTACAAAATGGAAAATCGATGCCAAAAGTAACTTGATATGTAACCCATTCATCATAAAAACATATAGAAAGGAAAGAGAACTTACTTAAGAGAAAAGAAAATCTCCAGTGCATCATGAACATGCAGGAAAAATTTCAAAATCTATAGCTTGTTACCTTAAGCACACTAGCAGAATCTGGCACAGCACCACAGAATTGGACTACAATTACAAAAGTAAACACACAGCGCAGTATCCATTTGGTCTGCACACCAAGATTCCTGTTATTCCGAAACAAGCAGTGTGTCCGGTTTCTTGTACATAATTCTATCCACTCTAGCATTGAACACACTTGGAAAGGTGGCACAATTTATGAGGGAGAAGGTCCCTGAGTCTTAGGAGTTAGGCCACACAATAAAACTCTTGTGAAGCTTCAGTTTCATGATTTCCAAAACATCCTAAGTACAAATGTTAGTAGCTGTTCAGTCAGCTCTTCGTTGTTCAGTAAGACTAGTTTATTATCGATTGTTTCGTTCTTTGCTGTTATATGGGATTTTGGATAAAATCAGCTCAAGAAGAAACAATTACTTTCTCCAGAAGCGAACCATTCAGACCGTACATGGTTGTAATTCACGAAGCTCATGTAGGCACTGTTCTGGGAATTCTTATACCAACATGACATTACGTTTACTGGCTTATAGTATTTCTGATTGACAACACGAACTTATTTAAAAGCGAAAACAACCGCTGTTCAATGAACAAAATAGGAGGTTCCTATATTTTTGTTGCAGATACATCTTAAGTTATCGCTTAATTATTTGAAGTAGCTCTCAGCACATAATTTTCAAGAAGCTTAACCAATCGTTGAAGTATTGTCAGCTGGTGACCTACTCCTGTTTCCTGCCAGATAACTTTGTATAGGCTTAAATGTTTAGTGGAGGTGCAGTTCACCGAAGTTAATGGAATAGTAGGTATTATTTTTGTCTTTCTACATTTTAGGCTAGTGTTATTACTACTTTAAGTTACGGAATCTCCATTGGAAATCGGAAAAGCATGTTCAAACTACTTTTGATATCCATAATTTTCCCGAATTAGTTTACATAAATACAGGAACAGTTCCCAGTAAGAGGGCAAGTCTAGCACTTTCCTGTCCTTTCTTTGAGATTTCCAAAATGAAGTAAATTTTGCACTATATATCTATTTTTATAGTTCAGTGTCTGTTCATTCTAGAATTTGACAGCTGCAGTTGCTTTCTTCTAATAACTACTGTGGTTGGCATACCATACTCTTAGATGATGTATCACTGACGCAGATATGTTAATGACAGATAAAATTAGAAATGAAAGAAATAAAAAATAAAAGCAGGTCAAGGTAGAGCAATCACACGTGCGTTAAAATAGTTAAAAATTCCCGTGGTCAATAATAATCCGTCTTTGGCGTTGTTATAATTAGCATAATAAAATTTGCATCATATTAATGAGTTGAATAAAACAGTGTCTCATTTAGCTGGTTTAGTTTTCCACTCTCGTTGAAAAATATGCTTGTGAATATTTGTACTGTAGGAAAATGTTGCGAGAGGAAGAAAGCGTTCTTCACTACGGAGAATGGATTAATTCGGTTTGTCGTATGACAGGAATGTCACCACACGTTTTACTTCTCCTTGTGATAGTACAGGATGAGATGCGACGGTGAAATTTAGGAAAATGGTTACCCAAACTGTGCAAACGACTGTAAGAGTAAGGAAATACTTGTCCTTAGTGCATATAGGCTCCACTCTAATTCAAATATTTTTGTTCAAAGAGAAAGAAAGCGAAAGGTGTGGTTTCTAATGTCACAGAAAGTATTTTCAGAGAAATAATTTCTTCTTCTCACCCCCCTCATTTTTCCACTCTCTCTTACTCTCTCATCTCCCTTGCCCTTTTACTTCATCCTCCCAAAAATAATGAAATAAGCACGGCTCTTCTTCTTTAAATTACATTTTTATCATTTATCGTGTTAAATTACACATTTACTTTTAATTTCTCTGCCTGTCTCGCACTCCGCAATTTGTTTTTCTCGTCTTTAAGTCCTCCCAAAACCTATGAAAAAGATGAATTTAAATCAAATGTTTCATTTCCTACACTTCGTTATCAGAACATCAGTATACAATCGGAGTGAGAGTATATTTCTCTTATTGTTTTCCAGTCTTTTATTTTGTACTAATCTTTTTTCTGTGATTATTCCACCCTCTTTACAAATGTTTTTGGATGGGACCCCCTTTAGCAAAATACAATTTTGCTTTTTATCCCAAACATGTTTCACAGCAGTTGCGGCAGCATCGGTGGTCTTTTTTATTTATGGCTGTTAAACATAAAGAATGTTCTTTACTGTTTATATACATGAAAATATAAGTTTTTCAACCGTAATTACAGATTTTTGAAGAGCACATAAAATTACGTACTCATACCTTTTTACCACATGTGTGGTTCTCCTGCTGTATTGTGTTTTTATAGTGTCTGTTTTCTTTCACATGTCATCTGTAAGCACATACAATGTAATGTAGACAAAATATTTATGCAAAAATCACGATTTAGAAACTGTTATGGCTATGCCTGAAGTTAATTTATATATATATATATATATATATATATATATTTATATATATATATGTGTGTGTGTCTGTGTGTGTGTGTGTGTGTGTGTGTGTGTGTGTGTGCGTCTATTTACATTATGTTTCACTTACGTTTTCCTTTCATAATGTAAACACACAGACACACACACACACCCTTTCACATAAAATTAATTAATTTCAGGCATAGCCTTAACTGATTCGAAATCGTAAATTTTGCATCAATGTTTTATCGACATTAACTTGTATGTGGTTTCAGATGACAACCTGTAAAAGATAACAAAAAAATGGTTCAAATGGCTCTGAGCACTATGGGACTTAACATCTTAGGTCATCAGTCCCCTAGAACTTAGAACTACTTAAACCTAACTAACCTAAGGACATCACACACATCCATGCCCGAGGCAGGATTCGAACCTGCAACCGTAGCGGTCGTGCGGTTCCGGATTGCAGCGCCTAGAACCGCACGGCCACCGCGGCCGGCAAAAGATAACAGACACTGTGAAAATATAATACAGCAGGAAAACCACACCATGTGGTAAAGAGATATGAATATAAAATTTTATGTGCTTTATAAAACTAATATTTACACTACTGCCCATTAAAATTGCTACACCACGAAGATGACGTGCTAAAGACGCGAAATTTAACCGACAGGAACAAAATGTGCGATATGCAAATGATTAGTTTTTCAGAGCATTCACACAAGGTTGGCGCCGGTGGCGACACCTACAACTTGCTGACATGAGGAAAGTTTCCAGCATGGCTGTAACTGATCGTGCAGCCACGTCTCGATCCCTGAGTCAACAGATGGGGACGTTTGTAAGACAACAACCATCTGCACGAACCGTTCGACGACGTTTGCAGCAGCATGGACTATCAGCTCGGAGACGATGGCTGCGGTTACCCTTGACACTGCATCACAGACAGGAGCGCCTGCGATGGTGTACTCGACGACGAACCTGGGTGCACGAATGCCAGAAAGTCAATTTTTCAGATGAATTCATGTTCTGTTTACAGCATCATTATGGTAGTATCCGTGTTTGGCGACATCGCGGTGAACGCACATTGGAAGCATGTGTTCGTCATCGCCATACTGGCGTATCACCCGGTGTGATGGTATGGGGTGCCATTGGTTGCCCATCTCGGTCACCTCTTGTTCGCATTGACGGCACTTTGAACAGTGGACGTTGCATTTCAGATGTGTTAGACCCGTGGCTCCACCCTTATTTGATCCCTGCGAAATCCTACATTTCAGCAGTAAATGCACGACCGCATGTTGCAGGTCCTGTACGGGCCTTTCTGGATACTGAATATGTTCGACTGCTGCCCTGGCCAACACATTCTCCAGATCTCCCACCAATTGAAAACGTCTGGTCAATGGTGGCCGAGCAACTGGCTCGTCGCAATACGCCAGTCACTACTCTTTATGAGCTGTGGTATCGTGTTGATGCTGCATGTGCAGCTGTACCTGTACACGCCATCCAAGTTCCTTTTGACTCAATGCCCAGGCGTATCAAGGCCGTTATTACGGCCAGAGGTGGTTGTTCTGGGTACTGATTTCTCAGGATCTATGCACCCAAATTGCTTGAAAATGTTTTCACATGTCAGATAGTACAATATATTTGTCCAATGAATACTCGTTCATCATCTGTATTTCATCTTGGTGTAGCAATTTTAATGGGCAGTAGTGTATATCGTACAAGGAAGAAAATTTTGCCTGGTCAACTGAGCAGGATTTATAAAATGGAACAGCGCCTCAGTCAATAAGATTTATTCTGAGAAATAAGCAACTTTGGTATCGGAAATTTCGTCGCGAGGTATACTGCAATACGAGGTGGATTCAAGGTATAATATCTCAAATGTTTTATCTCATAAACTAATCACACAAAATTTCCTGAGTTAATCTCTCTGCAGCCGTTACACCTTCCTCACAATGTCGACATCATGATTCCGTGGCTGCTGCGAACGCTTATTTTAGAGGTGTGATTTGACCTTTGAAAAATGACTGACGTAATAGCACCATGGCAAGTGAATGTGCAACAACTGAGAGAGTCTTTAAGCGTTGCGAACATCCTACAGTCGCTACGTACCAGGTCAGGACACAAGGTAACTTGAGAAATCACTTCAAAGTTGCTGTCACGAAGAAACTGGAGCGTCGCGTTCGCCCGATACGCTGTGCATTGTTTTGGTGGAAGACCACACGTGCAGCCTTTTCCAGCCGATTTTCGGACAAGCTGGAAGGAGTTTGTTCTTAAAAATATCTTTGTAGGATGCACCTGTTGCCTTTGGAGTACAACGTGGCCACCTTTATTTTTTCAACACTTCGCTTAGCCAAAGGATTTTGGTGGAGGTGAATGTGTGTGCTTCTAGTAAGCTGACGGGCACCTCGTTTCAGGATTGAAAAATGGCGCCCATTTACCTTCCAATGTCACAGTCGATTAAAAAGGAAGTCACATTAATGGCGTCATCAAGAGTCAAAGTTCGTGGCAACATGCCACACAAACAACCTTGTTTCATTTGTCAGAATACGTGGCAGCTGCATGGAGGACACTTTTTTCGCACTTTCAGCTTTTCATGCAGGATTGTGTGCACAGATCCCATGGAAATGTCGAATTTGGAGGCGATGTGTTCCACACTCTTTCGGCTATCCTCCAAAACAACTTCCTCCACACGTTCAATCATGTCGTCACACTGGCTGGTGTGAGACTTTCTTGTTTGTTGTAGCACTACGGTCTGTCTTCTTTGAACTGTCGCTCCCACAGACTCACACTAAACATATCTGTGACACTGGCATTACATGTCTGAACTGAACTGTTGATAAATTTAAGTCGGTATCGCAACAAACAGATGGTCCTCTTTCTCGCCGCTACCACTAGAATTGTGTGTACCGTACAGTGCTGCCATTTCTGTCACGTATTCGCAACGGTGGCACACGTATTTTAAAACAAGCCGCTTGTTTATAACTATTTCCGTTCCTCAGGAAAAACATCATATTATAACTCGGATGCATTTCACATATACCTCAAGAAAGTTTATTTTTACAGTCTCAATTGTGTCACTCATTTATGTGATACAAATGACACCATAAACATAAAATTTTATTAAAATGAACAACTACTGTGTTATATAGATCCTTTCCCGGTTTTTTTTCTTGAAAACACGTGTAACAAAAATATAGATCTGTAGTTATTATCTTCATCTGTTTCTCATATTTCTTTTATAAGCCTCTCCTGCGGGTACTCATATCTCTGTGAATAATTTTTGCTTCCCTTCTCGCATATTATTGGGAAACCTCTCTTATATCGTTTCTAGAGTCTTTGAAGCGTTTTCTGTTATGATCTAGTTGCACATAAATCTTGACTAGACTTTAATCTTTGATACAATTTTCTATTTCTTTTAATTTCGATGTGTGTTTATTAACTACTCGAAAAATTTAGTTCCGTCTGTATATTAGAATCAGTTGAAGAACAGAACGCAAACGAAATGGCATATTTATGTTAATTAGTGACACAAGCTGGTGGTTTTACAATACTGCCACTAGTTTCAATCCAGACATCATTATCTGCAGAACACGTATACAATATGTAACAAGATTATTCAATTTCTGCTGTCGGAAAAGACGTGCAATATGGTAAACGGTTAAAATCACTAAGCACTAATTTTTAAAGCATTTTATGGTGAATATTAAAGCTACAATTTTAAAATATAATGCATAATTACTTATCACTGTACGTATATGTGGTCTTGTAAATACAAGTGTGGTAAACAAGTGAATCACAGTCTTACGTAAGACATTAACTATTTTTCACATCCAGTCACAATGTACCTGGCAATGTCATGGCATCAAGTTTGGACCTGAAGTATGGCATTACAGTCTCATTATAGGTCAGGAAGGGTATCTCGAACTGTCCTGTATGTGGTAAACAGCATTGTAATCTATATTTTCAGTAACTTCACCCAGTATTTTATTATAATTCTGAAGCACATTCTCTCATAATAGAAAACAAATTATTATAAAACTGTCAATTAATTACTCTATTACACGAATGTTATGGAAACTCTTAAGTTAAATAAACTGAAATACATTTTGAAGTTGTAGAAACGGCTAACGGTATGTCTTTTAAACACAAATTTAAAAAAAAAAAAAAGCAACAACCATAGATCGTTCAATGGTATAGCGTACTTGGTGGATTATGTTATAAATATTAGAAACTATTACGCTACAAAACGTGGCATCTATAGCATGGTCAACGGCTCAGTATACGAACATGTACAGTGATGCTATTAACATACACATAATCAAGCAACAATGTACGTACATCAAAAAACGTTTTGCATCACCTCGGTTCCGAGAGTTCCGGAACCTGTACAGAAAATTTGAACAGAGATCAACATAAACATCATTTCTGCTCTTTTTATTGCTCATGAAAACCACACATTGCATGTTGTATCACCATACAGCGAGACCTTCAAAGGTGGTGGAAAAGATTGCTGTACACACCGGTATCTCTAATACCCAGTAGCATGTCCTCTTGCACTGATGTGTGCCTGTTTTCGTCGTGGCATACTATCCACAAGTTCTTCAAGGCACTGTTAGTTCAGATTGTTCCACTCCTCAACGGCGATTCAGCGTAGATCCCTCAGAGTGGTTAGTGAATCACGTCGTCCATAAACAGACCTTTTCAATCTATTCCAGGCATGTTCGATAGCTTTCATGTCTGGAGAACATACTGGACACTCTAGTCAAGCGATGTCATTATTCTGAAGGAAGTCATTCACAAGGTATGCACGATGGAGGCACCAATGTGCTGCCGATATGGTTGCACTATCGGTCGGAGGATGGCATTCACGTACTGCACAGCCGTTACGACGCCTTCCATGACCACCAGCGGCGTACGACGGCCACCACATAATACCACCCCAAAACAGCAGGGAATCTTCACCTTGCTTCACTCGCTGGACTGTATGTCTAAGGCGTGCAGCCTGACTGGGTTGCCTCCAAACACGTCTCCGACGATTGTGTGGTTGAAAGCATATGCAAAGCTCATCGGTAAAGAGAACGTGATGCCAAACCTGAGCGATCCATTCGGCATGTTGTTGGGTTCATCTCTACCGTGCTGCATGGTGTCGTGGTTGCAAAGATGGACCTCGCCATGGGCGTCGGGACTGAAGGTGCGCCTCATGCAGCCTATTGTGCACAGTTTGAGTCGAAACACGACGTCCTGTGACTGCACGAAAAGCATTATTCAACATGGTGGCGCTGCTGTCAGGGATCCTCCGAGCCATAATCCGTAGGTAGCGGTCATCCACTGCAGTACTAGCCCTAGGGCGGCCTGAGCGAGGCATGTCTTCGACAGCTCCTGTCTCTCTGTATCTCCTCCATGCCCAAACAACATCGCTTCGGTTCATTCCGAAATGCCTGGACACTTCCCTTGTTGAGAGCCCTTCCTGCCACAAAGTAACAATGCGGGTGCGATCGAATCCCCGTATTTACCGTCTAGGCATGGTTGAACTACAGACAATACGAGCCGTATACCTTCTTCCTGGCGAAATTTCTGGAACTGATCGGCTGTCAGACCCCCTCCGTCTAATAGGCGCTGGTCATGCATGGTTGTTTTCATCCTTGGGCGGGCTTAGTGATATCTCTGAACAGTCAAAGGGACTGTGTATGTGATACAATATCCACAGTCAAGGGGTATCTTCATCATTTCTGGGAGCCGGGGTGATGCAAAACTTTTCTGATGTGTGTATTGCTCGATACAGTCTTTGTTTCAGAATAACGCGCTAACTTCGATACATTCAGGCATTATAAAACTGGTAAACTCCTAATGTTAGTAACTGATCGGTTTGGTAGCAGATATTTTATTTAGAACTGTAACGCATCGTCTTTTAAAGACAAAGCAATAATGATTTTCCTGAGAGTTAATCGCTAGCGTATATATTATAATCGTTGGAAAAAATTCAAGTACCATTTGTTTCCAGAAAATTGATGTAGATTTAATATAGAATCATCACTTGTCTTTTGCTCCTTGTTCGTTCTGTCCAATGAATGTAGAAAGAACTCATCTGCTTAATGTTTTGTAATGTATTTAATAATTAGAAATGTTTTGTTTCGCCGGCCGCAGTGGCCGAGCGGTTCTGGGCGCTACAGTCTGGAACCGCGCGACCGCTACGATCGCAGGTTCGAATCCTGCCTCGGGCATGGATGTGTGTGATGTCCTTAGGTTAGTTAGGTTCGAGTAGCTTTAAGTTCTATGGGACTGATGACCTCAGAAGTTAAGTCCTATAGTGCTCAGAGCCATTTGAACCATTTTTTGTTTTGTTTCATTCGCTTCTATGAACATATGATCCTGTGATAGTAATTGTGGTGCCTTGATATGTTTGCAGCTATCTGAGCCGTTGGAAGTGGTTGGTTAGGTGGCATGGCGATACCACTCTACATTTACCTCTTTCACAAGTCGAACTTTTCTCTTTACGAAGTCCGATTATCAATCCTCCCGTTACGCAAATATTCCAGTTTAATGAAATCTCACTCCTACTTCACCGGGCTTTTCCTCTTTCCGACGGCTGTTTCTGTTCCTGAATTTGTCAAGTAACTTATATCTCGGGTGAAACAATTTTATTCGACGCAGCAGGAATTCTGTTTTAACTTTAAGACAAAAAATTGTGTGATAATATGCCATTATTATACTCCTGCTGTCATCAGTGTGATCTGTCCCGTTTCTTAAATTATTAATCACTTAGTTTTACTCTTTATATTTATTTCTTTTTTTACCGGATTCATTACAGACTCGTAACTACCAATGTGTTTTGAGTAATGGTTGCTAGAATATATGACGTGTCATGGCTTCATGACATGTTCATTAACTGCCTACCAGGGAGCAAAACATTTAATTAATAGTATTAGCAGTAAATGGATTTTTTTCGTTTTGAGGAGACTTTCACAGAATAAATAAATGATAATAAAACGCCGTCCTCTTGCTCCTCAGCAGGCAGCCTGGTAATGAACCTTGATTTGTGGCGACTGCAAACGCTTCCTCACGGCTAGTCCGCAGGTACCACAGGAATGGTGGCGACCGTAAAACCGGTAACAAGGAGCAAACGTCGGCCTTATGAGTGCTGAGAGGCGTCACCGGTCAACGTCGCGGCTACTGGCCGGCCAGACGCCTACACGTGTGCCCTTCTGTCGTAGAGAAGCACACGGGTATTTTTGGCAGCAGCGAAACTGCAGCACCCGAGTCGGCAAGTTCAAACGCCACTAATGGCGAACGGCCATAAAAAGAACTGCCTGTCAGAATTTGTAAGCAAATATCTCATTTTATCACGGACTAAACTGAATAGAGCTCGTTTACGTGAAAAATGAAAGACCAGAACTAGTTCTGCTGGAAGGGGACTGTTATGTTCGTCTGAACGCGTGTTGTGTCTCTCCCATGTTTCTAGATGACGCAGGAACTGCAATGCCCCAGTGAAAAAAGCTGTCTCCGCATTTTGCAGACACCAAAGAAATTTAGAGACCGTAATATCGGTAGCAAGGAGTTTGTTGTTGTTGTGGTCTTCAGTCCTGAGACTGGTTTGATGCAGCTCTCCATGCTACCCTATCCTGTGCAAGTTTCTTCATCTCCCAGTACCTACTGCAACCTACATCCTTCTGAATCTGCTTAGCGTATTCATCTCTTGGTCTCCCTCTACGGTTTTTACCCTCCACGCTGCAATGCTAAATTTGTGATCCCTTGGTGCCTCAGAACATGTCCTGCCAACCGGTCCCTTCTTCTCGTCAAGTTGTGCCACAAACTCCTCTTCTCCTCAATTCTATTCAATACCTCCTCATTAGTTATGTGACATAACCATCTAATCTTCAGCATTCTTCTGTAGCACCACATTTCGAAAGCTTCTATTCTCTTCCTGTCTAAACTATTTATCGTCCATGTTTCACTTCCATACATGGCTACACTCCATACAAATACTTTCAGAAACGACTTCCTGACTCTTAAATCTATACTCGATGTTAACAAATTTCTGTTCTTCAGAAACGCTTTCCTCTGCATTGCTAGTCTACATTTTATATCTTCCCTACTTCGACCATCATCAGTTATTTTGCTCCCCAAATAGCAAAACTCCTTTACTACTTTAAGTGTCTCATTTCCTAATCTAATTCCCTCAGCATCACCCGACTTAATTCCACTACATTCCATTATCCTCGTTTTGCTTTTGTTGATGTTCATCATATATCCTCCTTTCAAGACAATGTCCATTCCGTTCAACTGCTCTTCCAAGTCCTTTGCTGTCACTGACAGAATTACAATGTCATCGGCGAACCTCAAAGTTTTTATTTCTTCTCCATGGATTTTAATACCTACTCCGAATTTTTCTTTTGTTTCCCTCAGTGCTTGCTCAATATACAGATTGAATAACATTGGGGAGAGGCTACAACCCTGTCTCACTCCCTTCCCAACCACTGCTTCCCTTTCATGTCCCTCGACTCTTACGACTGCCATCTGGCAGCAAGGAGTAACATTTAATTAACGACGCGTTACGAATCATAGAAATAAAAAAATGCCGAGAAAAATAATTACATTGAAAATCCCTGGTAAATTAAAAGTGTATGCCCGACTGAGATGCAAACTCGGGCCCTTTGTCTTTCGCGAGCAAGTGCTGTACCGAATGATCTACCCAAGCACGATTAAGGCCCCGCCCTCACAACTTCAACTCCGCCAGTACCTCGCCTCCTACCTTGCAAACTTCGCAGAAGCTCTCCTGCAGACCTTGTAGAACTTTCTTCTAGAAGTGCTAGTTCTGCAAGGTCTTGTGGAGAGCTACTGTGAAGTAGGGAGGGGTGGAGACGAGGTACTCGCGGTACTGAAGTTGTGAAGGCGGGGCGTGAGTCGTCCTTGGGTAGATAAGTCGGTAGAGCACTTGCCCGCGAAAAGCAAAGGACCCGAGTTCGAATCTCGGTCCGGCACACAGTTTCAATCTACCACGAAGTTTCATATCAGCCCACACTCCGCTGCAGTCTGAAAATTGTTTTTTCTTTATAAAGTCTTATGGGACTTAATTGCTAAGGTCATCACTCCCTAAGCTCACACACTACGTAACCTAAATTATCCTAAGGACAAACACACACACCCATGCCCGAGGAAGAACTCGAACCTCCGCCGGGACCAGCCGCAGAGTCCTTGACTGCAGAGCCCCAGACCGCTAGGCTAATCCGGCGCGGCGTGAAAATTTCATTCTGGAATAATTATATTGAATGGAATTTTCCTTCCGTTTGAAAGTGTCACGGTCCCATTAACGACAATTTCATTTCTATGCGTACGCGAAATGTAAGATTTTGGACAATAAATTCGAAAACAAAATTTCATCACGAATACGTTAAAGATACCCACATGTGACTGGTTTATTGTTTATGCATAACAGTATTCTTTGATTGCGAACAGCATCAGAAGATTGCTGACTTTTGCAAATTTCTAGTCCATTAAATTTAACATGTTCGTTCCGGATGACTGTCTGTGGCAGTTATTTACCCATATAAGCAGTGTTCTTTTCACCTCTCTTGGGAGAGTAAAGCAAAGAAAATTTAAAACGCAACAACATTGATTTGCTTAATTCAGGAGATGAATCAGAAGTACTGACAATTAATAATAAAAACATGGATGTTCGTGCAAAAACACCATTTGATAGGGTGTACTAAAGCATTCGAGGTACGAAGACACTAAAGACGCCGAGAATTAATAGTGTTCCAATAGAGGTAATTGTAGTTGGAGGAAAACTATTTCGAAACAAACTTACGCGGTGTTAAAATAATGTCAAAGGCGGCAGAAATTTTCAGTAAACTAGAACAGTAGTGTAAATGTTAACTTTGCACACAAAGAAACGGACAAAACATAAAAAAGTTCTACAGTACAGTCTGTCATTTTTCTCTTCGCGACATTATCTCTCAAAAGTATAGAAAAACCTGGCTTCGAAGTGGGAAGGTCAAAACACACAATTTCCAAGACGTCAACAAAATAACAGGACGGCGTGGTGACAATAAAATAACAGGACGGTGCGGTGTATATCAATTAACAGCGTCAGCGTTTAGCTAACTCGCGACACCATACATTCTTCAAGAAGATTCCAGCAGAAACATACATCTGCATTTACATATACATCTATGTGTACATGGATACTCTGAATGACACGTAAGTGCCTGGCAAAGGTTTCATCAGTCCACCTTCACAATAATTCTCTACTATTCCACTCACGAACAGCGCGCGGGAGAAACGAAAATCTATATCCTTCGGTGGGAACTCTAATTTCCTTTGTTTTATTATGACGATAGTTTCTCTCTACGTAGGTTGGAGTAAAAAAAAATATTTTCGCATTCGGAGGAAAAAGTTGATGATTCAAATTTCGTAAGATGATCCCACCACAACGAGAAATTCCTCTGTGACGCTCTTATCCTTATTTATCGATAATACAAAACGTGCTGCCTTTCTTAGGACTTTCTCGATGTATTCCGTTAATCCCTTCTCGTAAGGATCATATATCACGCAGCAGTACTGCAAAAGAGGACGGAAAAATGTAGTGTAGGCAGTCTCTTTAGTAGATATGTTGCATCTTTTAATTTTTCTGACAATAAAACGGAGTCCTTGGTTCGCCTTCCCCACAACATTTTCTAAGTGTTCTTCCAAATTTAAGTTGCCCGTAATTGTAATTCCTAGGTATTTAGTTGAATTTGAGACATTTAGATTTGACTCATTTATCATGTAACCGAAGTTTAACGAATTTCTTTGAGCACTAATGTCGATGATCTCACACTTTCCACTATTTGCTGTCGATTGCCAATTTTTCGCACTATACTGATATATTTTCTAAATCATTTTGCAATTTGTTTTGATCTTCTGATGACTTTACTGGACGATAAATCATCTGCAAACAACCTAAGACGGCTGCTCATATTGCCTTCTAAATCGAATGGCAGAACCAATTCTCTCTTACTTGATGACCTTCAGTCAATTACTAAGAACTGTGACTTCTCTGACAGAAAATAATTGACCCAGTCGCGTAACTGAGACGATATTCCAATACCAAGTAGTTTGATTACAACCGGCTTGTGAGGTACAATGTCAAAAGTCTTTTGGAATTCTCGAAATACGGAATTAGTGAGGAATACCTTGCCGATAGCACTCAAAACTTCGTATGAGTATAGAGCTAGTTGTGTTTCACAAGAACGATGTTCTCTAAATCCGTGTTGACTGTGTGTCAATAGACTGGTTGTCTTCAAGGTAATCCATAATGTTCGAATTCAACATATGTTCCAAAATCCCGCTGCATATCGACGTTAATGATGCGGTCCTGTAATTTAATGGATTACTCCTACTGCCCATTCCGGATATTGGTGTGATTGGTGCAACTTTCCAGTCTATGGGTACGGATCTTTGGTCGAGCGAGCGGCTGTGTGATTTTAAGTATGGAGCTACTGCATCAGCATCTTCTGTAAGGAACCTAATTGGTATACAGTTTGGGCCAGAAGACTTGCATTTATTAAGTGATTTAAGTTGATTGCCTGCTCCGAGAATATCTTCTCATGCCGGTAGTTGATCTAAATACAAAATGTGAAATATTTACTTCGTCTTCTTTGACGAGGGAATTTCCGAAGGCTGTGATCAATATCTCTCTGCTTTAGCAGCACTGTCATAGTATTTTCATTGATATTGCGCATGGAAGGCATGGATAGTGTCTTGCCGCTAGCATACATTACATCTGCCAGGATTAGAGACAAAGTTTCGTTGTCGAAACTATTATAAGCACCTATCGTAACAAGAAATTGGAGAAGAATGTGACTCGGTCTAACAACATAGAAGATTTTAACTTTTCTAAATTATCACCCTACCTGACATTCACAGCCAACGGCCTTGCCGCAGTGGTAACACTGGTTCCCGTCAGATGACCGAAGTTAAGCGCTGTCGAACTAGGCTAGCACTTGGACGGGTGACCAGCCGGTCTGCCGAGCACTGTTGGCAAGCGGGGTGCACTCAGCCCTTGTAAAACTGAGGAGCTATTTGATTGAGAAGTAGCGGCTGCGGTCTCGTAAACTGACATACGGCCGGGAGAGCGTTGTGCTGACCACATGCCCCTCCATATCCGTATTCAGTGACGCCTCTGGGTTGAGAATGACAGCGCGGCCGGTGGGTATCGTTGAGCCTTCCAAGGCCTGTTCGGACGGAGTTGATATTAACATATTCTGAGATAACTTTTATACAGCTTCAGTGAAATCTGTGCTGACACTTTTTGAGATACAAATATTTGGCTCAGTGTACATATTTAAGAATATGACTACACATATATCAACGTTGTAGCTTCTGTCACATTTTATGAGGACGACGGGGAATTTGGAATTGAAAGAGGAGACAGACACAAAGATTCCAACCCAGTCACGTTATTCCCAGCAGCGCCAGAGGAAGTTTATAAGCATCCTGCTAGGTTTTACTCGGAAACGGATTACCACTAAAAATAAATCCGGAATTCCTTGATTTAAGAAAAATACTCCGTCATATACAAATTTTCGAACACTGAATTTAATTTAGTAAAGCAATATGACTGTAAAGAGTTTTTAGAAAGTTACCTAGGCAATGAAGACTTACTTTTTTAGTGCAACTAGTGGTCAGGGCACAGGGAAAATTGAATTTAGGTGAACATAAGCAAATGTACCATTATATCAGAGAGCATAAAAGCATTTAAGCAATGTGGCTAATATAAGGTTGCAGTGTAAATGGGTATGTGAAACCAGTTTGTATAATAATAGGCAAATATAAATCACTGAATTAACGCACTTTCTTAAGAACAAAGTACTGCGTCTCTACCACATGCATCAGAACCAAAACCTATCTTTCCTGCTCTGAGTCATGCACTCAGATATAAAGTGTAATGTTGGTAGTGATTACTACTATTGCTGTCGTAAATTGGAGTAAGAAAATCAGTGAATTCCAGCAACTGCAACCCAAGTAATATCTTCTCATTAAGTAGTCACATTCAGACTGAAGAGTAAAAGTCGGCCTAAATCATTTAAGCAAAGAAATGAGTGCAAGGAATATTGGAATGTAATTCATATAACTGACTTCAGGAAAGTGAGTAGATCATAAAGCCATGTTTATTGCTGACCTACAGAAAACACGTAACACACAAAGTTCCATAACATAGGAAAAACAGACAAAAGCGGGATCTATAAACTCGCAAGCGTTTACGACGGCCAGTAAATAGGAACTGTGAATAAACTGGCTGTATTACTATTCAGATGAACTGATATCAACAAATTCTGTACTGAACCTTGACACATGCTCATCTTACAAAGACCCGGTAACCACATGTGAGACGCGTGTCCACCACGTGAAATTTACAACAAATTCGCTATGCAAATCAAGAAAATAGTGGGCAGGAATTAAAAGTTCGTCGTGAATGATTTTGCCTCCGAAATTTTTATTCTGTCGTCAATATCAGTTGAGGTATTACATATTATGCAATGCAAGTTGCAACCCTTTGCCGCTACACGGCTCCGATTTGCAGCACGTAACATATTGATGCCTCAGGGAGAGCGGGTTGTAATCGAGTTTCTAACCCCAAAAAACGTGTCGCCGATTGAGATCTGTAGAAGAATGAAAGCTACGTGTGGTGATAATTGTGTCAACCTCAGTAATCTGAGACGTTGGGCTGTTCGTGCCTAATGAAGGAAATGCTGGTGCTAACCTCAATATGTGTGACAGAATTCGGAACGGACGAAGGCATATGGCGCCAACGAGACTCATCGGAATCGGGTTGATTAGTTCACCCGAGAAAATCGTCAGATAACTCAGACACAGCTCTCAAGTAAGCGTGGCATTTCACGAGAGCGTGTACAGGCCATCATTACAGAACTGTGCTAAAGAAAACTTTGAACAAAGTGGGTGGCTCGAATGCGCATTTCTGACGTTAAACAGAGGAGATTGAACGTCTGTCAACAACTTCGTTTGGGTTTTGCCAGTGAAAGTGATGGATTTCTTAGCAACATCGTGAGGGCGATGAAAGGTGGGCTCACCATTTTGAGCCCGAAAACAAAAGAGCATCAGTGGGATTCTACCACAAAGGATCACCAACGCCAAAAATGTTCAAGACCATGCCATCGGCAGGGAAACTCATTTTCACACTCTTCTGGGATGTTCAAGGTGTTGTGCATTTGGAATTCGTGCCCAAACGCACCATGAACTCTAAAAATTACTGCGAGACCTTCAGAAAACCGAAAGCACGAATTCGAAGCGGTAGTCCACACACGGAGCACCCTCTACCTCCAGCCAGACCACACAAGAGCGCCGTGACATCTGCAACAAACCGACGCCTGGGGTCCACTGTGATCGATCATCCTCCTTAGATTCCCGACTTGGTCCTATCTGATTTTCATCTGCTTCCAAAATTTAAAGAACGCCTTCGAGCACTTCACTTTGACAGTAATGAAGCGGTGCAAGCAGAGGGGAGGTTGTGGCTTCGTCAAATCTTGTCAAACATTCTCTTGTTAAGAGTCAACAAACTGGTCTCTCGTTGGGAGAGATATGTTCATCATCAGCGTGAATATGTTGAGAAATATACGGTATATGCAGACGTGAAGAAGATGGAGAATAACGCAACGTTGGGACTTCTTCAAATTCATCCACAACATGCGCAGCGAAGTGGACCATGACCCAATTGGTAATTTCATCCTGAATTCAAAGATGACACCTAGGATACGTCACAGACCCACCCGCGAAGACAGCTAAGTTGTTCGTAACCGATATTTGGTGCAGACTTGCATCTCTGCATTAGCCCCATGGTAAATGGAAAGCGAAAATGATTGAAACGTAAAATAATTAATTAAATGCTGGAAGTAGCAACTGAGTATACAACTTACAAGTTTTCACTTACCTAAACTAGGAGACAGAAGGGATACTTGTTAAAGGAATACATTTGAGCCAACTGTGTTCTGCGGAGGATATTGATGTGTTGCCTATGTTGCCGGTAGACGAATGGAAGGCCTTAACAGAGCAAGATTCAAATTATGATTTAGACTAATTGTAATAAGACGAAATTAATGTATATTGAGCACATGAAAAAAATTAGGATATAAGTCATAAGAATAATTGATAAGTATGGGTCCGATGGCAGCTAGTAGCAGGAAGATGAACGCCAATAGAAGAAAAGAGAAAAGTAAAAATCACTTTGACGCCTTCTTGTAAACTAAATAGATTTGTCAAGACTGAAATGCAAAGCATAAAATCGGTACTAACTGCTGACTTCATAAAATGGAAGATAGCATTTAAATATGAACAACATACAAATATTTAGAATTACTCAGCCAGAAGCGAACAGAAACATTTTGGGCATTACCGGGGGAGAAGGGAAAACATACTGAGTAGGGGAACGAACTTAGGTGGAAGGCATCATTGTAGATAAAGTGGAAACGAAATGGAGTTGGGTATAGTCAGGCGACTGAGTGTTCGATGGACCAAGCAAGTACTCGAATGGCTCCAAAATGCAAGAAAAGGTCAAGAAGATTACCTAACGCAAGGCGACTGTACGACATAATAAAGCACATAATATAGCACACGAGTGATATAGCTGAAGACCTCTTTGAATGCTGAAGCGTGACATGTGCCTTTATCCAGCAACAGATGCTGGCGATGATGATTAGTAGTTGGTGGTACAAAGATGCCACTCCCTCCATAGTGACTATAGTGAGTAGAGATACGGAAGTAATAAAACATGTAGCGTCTCTAATAACGAACAAACGAAGTGCTACGATACAACGGGCACACTTACTTTACCAATGGGTGTGGTATTATTTCGCAAGACTGATCCTTTCTCTGTTTGGTCTGATTGCAATGCCCTGAGAGAAGATGAAAATTTTTGGATCTCACCTAGAGTGTCGTCGAAGTTTGCTACGACTAGTCTGTAATGAAAAATGTTTGGTATATACATACAAAAGACTCTAATTTTCTGCTATTTTAAATGTAAATGTTATTCAGATGAAGCTCGGCAGCAAATTATTATTTTTCAGCAACGGCACTGAACGTAATCCCGTTATTATCAGTGGTCAATATAAATGACTGTCAACGAACGAGGGTGATTGTCCACATGCTTTTAATATAATATCAGAACAAGCACTTTCAGGGGTCGAAAGTCCAGCAACTGCTGATTATTTTTCATTAATTTCAAAATTCCTGAAAATATTGATTGTCGCAGGGGGAAGGAATTTATGTGTATTTATTTGGATCCCTTCGTACCTTTTAACATCGGCAAATCGTCTCGCAATTGTAAGTGCAACTCTATATAAAATAGGGAAAATTATGCGCATCGTGTATCCACTAAGAAAGCTGATTTCCAACGTCTTGCAGTTTTCGCAGTTGAACACAGGTCAGAAGCACGGCAGGCAATAATAACCCAAGTGTAAAAGAAATTCTTACACCAGTAGTTTGTCATCGAAAATAGGAGTAAGCGTCCAATCACCAGACTTAGTTTCACTGCTCGATACTAGAACCTCTCCGCAGTGTCTCAGGAACACAAAGTGATGGTCTGTTAATGCAGACCGCTCCATTAGAAAGCACCGCGTTGGTGTTATTGAGAGTGTGGGCACCAGGGTCTGCCCCTTCCTTCTCTAAAAGCCTAACTGCAGTCTTCACGATAAAGGATGACAGCCAAAAACAGTTGCAGGATAAAAAGTTATTAAAATTCTTGACCAAGGTTTCGGTACATATAAATATACCTTCATCAGAAGTAAAAAATCTAAAATTACATCACGCAATGGAGATTAATAAAACAATTGTACCAAAGGCGTCGTCAATAATTAAGAGGAGAGAGCGGGTAGATGAAAGAGTATATAGAAGGTCTATATGAAGGGAAAGATAGGTCTGATGTGATAGAAGAAGAAACATGAGTCAATTTAGCAGAGATAGGGGATCCAGTATTAGAATCCAAGGGAGCCTTGAAGGACTTTAGATCAAATAAGGTAGAAGGGATAGATAAAATCCCATCAGAATTTCCAAAATCATTGCAGAAAGTGGCAACAAAACGACTATTCACGTTGATGTGTAGAATATGTGAGTCTAGCGAAATACCATCTGACTTTCGAAAAAATATCATCCACACAATTCCGAAGACTGAGTTGACGAGTGCGAGAGCTATCGCACAGTCAGCTTGACAGCTGATGCCTCCAAGTTGCTGAAAAGAATAATATACAGAAGAATGGAAAAGAAAATTGAGAATGTGTTAGATGACAATGGTAAAGGCACCAGAGAGGCAATTCTGACGTTGCGGTTGTTAATGGATGCAAGACTAAAGAAAAATCAAGAGACGTTCATAGGATCTGTCGACCTGGGAAAAGTGTTAGACAATGTAAAATGGTGCAAGATGTTCGAAATTCTGAGGAAAATAGGGATAAAATATAGGAATAGACAGATAATATACAATAGACTATTTACAGGAACCCAGAGGGAATAACAAGAGTGGACGACCAAGAACGAAGTTCTCGGACTAGACCGGGATGTAGTCTTTCACCCCTTCTGTTCAAACTGTACATCGAAGAAGCAGTGATGGAAATAGAAGAAAATTTCAGGAGTGGAATTAAAGTTCAAGGTAAAAGGATACTAACGATACGATTCTCTGATGACATTGCTATCCTGAGTGAAAGTGAAGAAAAATTACAGGATCTGCTGAACGAAATGAACAGTCTAATGAGTGCAGAATATAGATGAGAGTAAATCGAAGAAAGGCGAAAGTAATGAGAAGTAGCAGAAACGAGAACAGCGCGAAACTTAACATTAGGATTGATGGGCAGGAATACATATGGAGTTAAGGATACTACTACTAAGGCAGCAACATAACCAATGACGGGCGGAGCAAGAAGGACATTAAAAGGAGACCAGCATTGGCAAAAATGGCATTCCTGGTCAGAGAAGTCTACTAGTATCAAACATAGGCCTTACTGTGAGGAATAATTTTCCGAGAATGAACGTTTCTAGCACAGCATTGTATGGTAGTGAAACGTGGACTGTGGGAAAACCGGAACAGAAGACAATGGAAGCATTTGAGATGTGGTGCTACAAACGATTGTTGAAAATTAGGTTGACAGACAAGGTAATGAATGAGGAGGTTCTGCGCAGAATCGGAGAGCTAAAGAATATGTGGAAAACACTATGAAGGAGAAGGAGCAGGATGATAGGATGTGTCTTAAGACATCAGGGAACAACTTCCATGGTACTAGAGGGACCTGCGGAGGGCAAAAACTGTAGAGGAAGACAGAGACTGGAATGCATCCAGCAAATAATTGAGGTCGTAGGTTGCAGGTGCTACTCACACGGGGACCCTCCATACTGTAAATCACGTATTTTGACGCGCTTCAAATATGTTGTAGAGGCACTTACCCTGGGTACCTAGATATCCGTTTTTTTAATTCTTTTTTTTAGCTACGGGCCTTGGTTTTTGAAAAAAAATCGATTTTGAAGTTCATTGCGCACTTTGTATATCCGTAACATTACATACGTTCAGAGCAAGTCAGCGTAGCGCAGCGGTTGAGGTTCATGGCTACCGCACTGGGGGTACCGTGTTCGAATCGCCGGCACGGTAGCTCAGCGTGTTCGGTCAGAGGGTTACGTGTCCTCTGTAATAAAAAAAAAAAAAAAAAACTGAGTTAATCGATCTTCAACGAACTTAAACGGATGTCTTGTGACGTCCGCCCCGAGCAGATGTAACGAACAAAAGCGAGCAAAATGAGATTAAAACAAAAAAAAAATCCCCTCACGGAGTAGATTTTCGGCGTATTTAATGGCATTTATGATTTCGCCTTTTGATTCTTGGTTCAACTCCTCTACTTGTGGATCTTCTTATGGCTGCACTAATGCAGAAACACTTAGTTCTTCCATTTCACAGAATTTTTCTAACACACTGCACTAAGCACGCTTTGCGAGTAACTGACGCTGTAGTTAGATGCGAACGTAAAGGAATGCAATTCGCATCCTCATTGGCCGCAACTGGGAGCTGGGGTTCACGTTACGGTTAACGGTATTCACGGTAGAGGAAACGATAATGGGCGGAGATCGATTTCAGGTAATACAGGAAGCGACCGTTGTACGAACATTTGGAACTCGAACTGCGAACCACAAACGGAATGAATGTTTAAAAAAATTATTAACTGAATATATCTTTATAGTTTCGCACACATTACATTGTTGACATTCTTTGAAATAAAATTGAAAAATTCGGTCGATTTTGAAAAAAAAAGAAAGTACACTAGCAGGATTCGAACACGGTACCTCCAGCGCGGTAGCCGTAAGCCTTTACCACTGCGTTACCCTGACTTTCGTGGAACGTATGTAATGTTACAGATATACAAACTATGCAATGAACTTCAAAATCGATTTTCTCAAAAACCAAGGCCCGTCGCTAAGGAACCGGATAGGCAGGTACTCAGGGGGAGTGCCTCTACAACATATTTGAAGCGCATCAAAATCCGTGATTTACACTGTGGAGAGTCCCTTTGTCAGTGGTAGGTTGGACAGAAGAGGAATTCGTTGTGGGCCGCATCAAACCAGGTAGAAGACTGAGACTAAAAAAAGAAAAGAAAAGAAAAGAAAACAAAGGTTTTTCAACGACGCTGCTGTTCGTACAATTTACTTTGTATGATAGGTCCACATTAGGTCACTCCGGATGACTACTCCTAAACAAATTGCATTTGCTACTAGTGTAATCAAACAGTAATGGATTCATTTGTTTATATACAGTATGTTATGTTTATTAACGTTTGAGGTAAATACTCACTTCCTGCACCAATCGTCGGCACTCTGTAGGCCGTCCTGCAATTCACTACAGCCTCCTGGGTTTGCAGTTGTCCAACAGACAACTGAATTGTCTGCAAATAGTTTAATGGAGTTTTTAATGTTACCAATATACCATTTCCAATTATATTGCAAACAGTAGTCGTCCTATCATGCTTCCTTAGGGCACTGCTGAAAACACCTTTACATATGTCTATTTTGTTCAGTTAAAACGACTTGTTGAAGTCTTCAAGAAAGTCCTGAAGCCAATCACAAGCACTATCAGATATTGGCTTTGTTCGTTTTTTGTTCATTAAGCGATGGTACGGATCTGTATTAAAATGCTTCTTGAAATGAAGGAACACAGCATCATCCCGGGAGCCATGGTACACGGCACTCTGGATCTCATGCTCGAACAGAGCGAGTTGACTTTCATAATATTTCTGTCCTGTCAAATGACCTGTTCTTTCAGTCAAGTTGTCTCGAAATTTGTTTTTTACCCCATTAGATTCAGGATGACTCTGAGCACTATGCGACTTAACTTCTAAGGTCATCAGTCGCCTAGAACTTAGAACTAATTAAACCTAACTAACCTAAGGGCATCACACACATCCATGCCCGAGGCAGGATTTGAACCTGCGACCGTTGCGGTCGCTCGGCTCCAGACTGTAGCGCCCAGAACCGCACGGCCACTCCGGCCGGCTTCGATTCAGGACCTGATTAATAATCTATATACATCTAATCTTTTGTCAACTAGTGCTTCCCTGTCATAAACATCGATTCTTACAAATGCAGTCTAGTGTCTGTAGACGTATATAACCTTTTTTTTCTTTCTTTATTGTATTTCAATTCCGCATCGGGGCGGGCCGGCAGCAGCATGTGCGCTGCTCTTCAACCGAAAGACATAGAACAAACAATAGAAGACATTTAAAAATAACAAAGGAGAGAATATGGTGAACATAGATATAAAAAAGGGGGAACATCATGGATGGCAATAGACCAAAAAAAACGGGGTGACTGCAAAATGGAGATAAAAAACTGTTTAAAAGTAGCACACACAAAGGGCCACACACTGCGACAATTAAAAGAACACAAGGCACAGTATTACTGGAGCATAAAAGGTATCGACGGATGGCGTAGCACATAACAAACACTGACGGCGAACCTCGAGGCAGTACACAATTTAAATCACACCTCTTGAAGCACAGGAGAAACAGCACTAAACTCAACACTGATGTGGCACACTGATGATGATCAAAACAGAGGATCTGCCAGGGGCAAGGAGATGAGGGAGGCCGGAAGAAGAGAGGGAGGGGAAAAGATAGGGGAGATGAGAGGGGGGTGCGCTGAAGAGGGCCAGGTAGGGAGGGATGTGGGAAGGAAAGAGGCAAGTATGGGGTGCAGGGTCTCAGGGGAGGGGGGAGAAGGAGGAAAATCCGCTCTGGGAGAAGGAGGCAAGAGGAAAAAGGGGGCCCTGGGGAGGGGGGGGGGAACAAGGCCAGGTTATAGTTGGAAGGAAGGGTAGATGTCACAGCGAAGTTCGTCATCTGGGAGGGGGAGGCGTTGGAAATTGCCCTGATCAAGCAGATGGAGGGTGTGGAGGTGGAGAGAGGGAGGGATACAGCGATAGAGGCGCGGCAATGGGCGGGGGATGGAGAGGAAGGAGGAAACCAGAGGGTGGGGGGTTCAAGCCTGCAGACAATGTAAAGGATGCGGAGATGTTGGAGGAACAGGATGAGGTGGGGGAAGGGGATCAGGTCATACAGGAGCTGTGTGGGGGAAGGAAGGCGGATACGGAAGGCAAGGTGGAGCACATGGCGTTCAAGGATTTGGAGGGCCTTGTAAAAGCGGGTGGGGGCAGAGATCCAGGCAACGCTGGCATAGCAGATTATAGGACAGATGAGGTATTTGTAGGTGTGGAGGATGATAGAAGGATGCAATCCCCATGTCTGGTCAGACAGGAGTTTCAGAAGGTGGAGGCGGGAATGGGCTTTCTGCTGGACGGTCCGGAGATGAGGGGTCCAGGCGAGGTGTGGGTCGAGGGTGAGGCCAAGGTATTTCAGGGTGGGGGTGAGCTGGATGGGACGAACATAAAGGGTGAGGTAGAAATCATGGAGGCGAAAGGAGCAATTGGTGTGGCCTATGATGATTGCCTGGGTTTTGGAGGGGTTGAGATGGAGGAACCACTGGTTACACCAAGTGGTGAACTGGTTAAGGTGGGTTTGGAGGGTACGTGGAGACCGTTGAAGGGTAGGATAGAGAGCCAGGAAGGCGGTGTCATCAGCATACTGGAGAAGGTGGACTGGTGGGGGTGGCTTGGGCATATCAGCCGTATACAAGATATAAAGGAGAGGGGAGAGGACAGAATCCTAGGGGACGCCAGCCTTGGGATAAAAGATACGGGAGTTGGTGTTGTGGAGGGTGACATAGGAAGGACGGTGCGAGAGGAAGGAAGCGACCAGATGGACAAAATTGATAGGCAGGGCGCAGGTTTGGAGTTTAAAGAGGAGACCAGGATGCCATACTCGGTCATAGCCGTTTTGGAGGTCAAGGGAAACAAAAATGGCGGAGCGACGGGAGTTGAGCTGGAGGGACAGAAGGTGAACGAGGTTGAGGAGTTGGTCTTCAGCAGAGAAGGAGGGCCGGAAGCCACACTGGGTAAGGGGGAGGAGGTGGTGTTGAGGAAGGTGCTGATGGATGCAGTGGGAGAGGATGGAGTCAAAGACTTTACTGAAGACGGAGGTGAGGCAGATGGGACGATAGAAAGAGGCGGCAGAAGGGGGTTCGTCGGGTTTGAGGAATAAGAGGACGCGGGAGGTCTTCCACATGTATATAACCTTTCGCTTCCTGTTTTTTATACGAGCTACCTTTAGAATTTCAAAGAGTGTATTCCAGTCAACATTGTCAAAATCTTTCTGTAAATCTATAAATACTGTAATTTTAGCTTTATCTTCCGTCAGTCTACCACCTAAGAGAAATCGTAGTCTCAGTATTCCCTCGCGTGTTCTTGCATTTCTCCGGAAACGAAATTGATCTTCCGTAATGTCAGTTCCACTAACTTTTCCATTCATCTGTAAATAATGCGCCTGTATATTACAAAACGCGACCACATGGAACAGCTTATAAGGAAAAGCATGTGCTAAAATAACCTCTACAATGTTACCAGCAACTGTAACAAAATTCATCAGAGGCATTATACCTTGTAGGCAAAACGATTGTAGCACTGAACATCTTCAAAACACTTACTGTTCAAGCGGAATCTCGCATATTGAAAAACAATTGACCTTAATAAAGTCACACAACCTGCGTAGTTCGCTCGCGGAACCTCCCCGTGCTTCGTTTCTAGAAAAGATTCCGATGGTTAACGTTTGAAAAGGTGGATTCGTATTAAAAGTTTTCTCATGTTGATTAGTTTTTCGTGTACGGGTTTACGAGTAGAGGCGTGACACCTTATATCGCTCCTGTCTAGGGCCTGTGTATCGGGAGAATGACTCTTGCGTGTACATTGACAGATGGTCTGAAGCGGGTTCAGTCGAGTACATAGTTCTGATTTTTATCTGCTAGGGGACAGTAGCGGACAGGACTAAAGAGAAAGAACTATAATGTAGTTAAGTATTTTGGCCGCCAGAGTCCAGTAGCGCACAGAAACATTTAAGAAACATGTCAAGAGAATGTTTTTGTGAATTTTCCTGTTTTTTTCTTGACGGATTTTTTGTTTATGTTTGTACAGTTTTCTATATGCTTTCACTAGTGTGAATGATGCGCGAAGGCGGTCTAAAGTAAATATGTAAAATTGGTTCAAATGGCTCTGATCACTATGGGACTTAACTGCTGTGGTCATCAGTCCCCTAGAACTTAGAACTACTTAAACCTAACTAACCTGAGGACATCACACACATCCATGCCCGAGGCAGGATTCGAACCTACGACCGTAGCGGTCGCGCGGTTCCAGGCTGTAGCGCCTAGAACCGCTCGGCCACGACGGCCGGCAGTAAATATGTAGATCATTCCTCTATTGATGAACGCTTTACGAACTAGGTGAGAAAGTTTTAAGACAGTGTGAATGCAGACAACGGGGAATTTTGTATCATAATATGTTGAGTAACTTTATGGTAAAAGGAAAGGCAATTCGAGTGAAAATGAAAATAGTTAATAACGTAAAGTATAAACAAATTATTAAAGTTTTAAATATTTCTATCGGGAAAAAGTACAGTTAGCAAGTGTGTTATTTGTTGATTGGTTAGTCACGAAAAGCGCGGGAGAGTAATGCTTTCCATTGGCCTTAAAGAAAACTGACCTATCAGAACGGAGTATTCTTTTTATTTTCCGGTTTTAGTTGTGCTACATGTTCCTGAAGCGTTTTAAAGTAAAGGCATATTTATTCCTGTATGCTTTTTAGAAAGTACGGATTTTTTTAAAATAATTTTGTGTATGAGAAAAGACAGTAGCTCCGCGTGGTATATTGAGGAGGTCGGCGACTAAAAACTTGAGTGCATTAGAGATAGATAATGGTATGGCGAGCATTTTCATTTAAGAACAATCCGTGCTTAGTAACTGTTCAGAATTCGGGAAATACGTCACCATAAACTTGATAATGTGAATGAAAGGGTTTGTGCATGACTATGTTAAGATCAGCACGGGCTTGGCAGTGAACGTGTACATTTTCTTCTTGTCCACTTCACTTCCATACATGGCTACACTCCATACGAATACTTTCAGAAATGACTTCCTGACTCTTAAATCAATACTGGATGTTAACAAATTTCTCTTCTTCAGAAACGCTTTCCTTGCCATTGCCAGCCTACATTTTATATCCTCTCTACTTCGACCATCATCAGTTATTTTGCTCCCCAAATAGCAAAACTCCTTTACTACTTTAAGTGCCTCATTTCCTAATCTAATTCCCTCAGCATCACCCGACTTAATTAGACTACATTCCATTATCCTTGTTTTGTTTTTGTTGATGTTCATCTTATATCCTCCTTTCAAGACACTGTCCATTCCATTCAACTGCTCTTCCAAGTCCTTTGCTGTCTCTGACAGAATTACGATGTCATCGGCGAACCTCAAAGTTTTTATTTCTTCTCCATGAATTTTAATACCTACTCCGAATTTTTCTTTTGTTTCCTTTACTGCTTCAAAATTAAGACCTTTTCCCGATTCTTAGAATAGTTACGTTGTATGCAGCTTGTTGTGAGTTGCAGTACTGGTTTCCTACCGGCGATCTTCTGCAACGATTTAACAGATGTTGTTGTTGTGGTCTTCAGTCCTGACACTGGTTTGATGCAGCTCTCCATGCTACTCTATCCTGTGCAAGCTTTTTCATCTCCCAGTACCTACTGCAACCTACATCCTTCTGAATCTGCTTAGTGTATTCATCTCTTGGTCTCCCTCTACGATTTTTACCCTCCACGCTGCCCTCCAATACTAAATTGGTGATCCCTTGATGCCTCAAAACATGTCCTACCAACCGATCCCTTCTTCTGGTCAAGTTGTGCCACAAACTTCTCTTCTCCCCAATCCTATTCAATACTTCCTCATTAGTTATGTGATCTACCCATCTAATCTTCAACATTCTTCTGTAGCACAACATTTCGAAAGCTTCCATTCTCTTCTTGTCCACTTCACTTCCATACATGGCTACACTCCATACGAATACTTTCAGAAATGACTTCCTGACTCTTAAATCAATACTGGATGTTAACAAATTTCTCTCCTTCAGAAACGCTTTCCTTGCCATTGCCAGCCTACATTTTATATCCTCTCTACTTCGACCATCATCAGTTATTTTGCTCCCCAAATAGCAAAACTCCTTTACTACTTTAAGTGCCTCATTTCCTAATCTAATTCCCTCAGCATCACCCGACTTAATTAGACTACATTCCATTATCCTTGTTTTGTTTTTGTTGATGTTTATCTTATGTCCTCCTTTCAAGACACTGTCCATTCCATTCAACTGCTCTTCCAAGTCCTTTGCTGTCTCTGACAGAATTACGATGTCATCGGCGAACCTCAAAGTTTTTATTTCTTCTCCATGAATTTTAATACCTACTCCGAATTTTTCTTTTGTTTCCTTTACTGCTTGCTCAATAAACAGATTGAACAACATCGGGGAGAGGCTACAACCCTGTCTTACTCCCTTCCCAACCACTGCTTCCCTTTCATGTCCCTCGACTCTTATAACTGCCATCTGGTTTCTGTACAAATTGTAAATAGCCTTTCGCTCCCTGTATTTTACCTCTGCCACCTTTAGAATTTGAAAGAGAGTATTCCAGTTAAATCTATTCTCACAAATTACAGCTGCGCCTTATATGTAGCGGAAACAAAGTTGAGGCCAAAGTAACTTCTTTTTTAGCGTATAGTCATAAAATGCAATAAAAATGGAATTTTATATCATAAATGGTTGATTACATTTTCACCGATCGCAGAAGCAAAATGACTACTGTGAGACCCTGTTAGTCTGCATCAAGTTTTGTCTGAAACCCTGTTGTCTTCGAATGCAAATTGCTTCTGTAAATAAGAATAAAATAGAACACGCTGTGTATATAGGTATACTGATTCTGTATGATGTATGTGATGAGATGAGATGGAAATTAATAATCAGTAGTTATAAGTACAGGTTTGTCACTCGTAAACAAAGCAACAGCTAACGCGATTACTAACAAAAAGTATTCATGAGACGCTGAACAAACGAAGTAACAAACATTCAAACTCCTATTACAGTCACTGAAATGGAAGAACACAAAGTTCTGTGCTGTGTTATCAATATAAGCTCGTTTTCCAACCGAGCGTCGAAGTCTCCGTCAGTTGTCTAGAAGACGTGACTTTCGTGAAAGAACATGTTCTAATAATTCTTGTAAATAATTGTGTAACCGCTTGTTCACATTAGAACGGAAAGAATTTTCTCATGCATTATTGGTTTCTTCTTTTCAGGAGAATACAGTATCTTTTTTTTTTTTTTTGTAAAAGCATAGTGAATATTTCATAACAGAGGTACACTGGACTTTCTGTTGTATCCTACACACCAATACATTACGTGAGAAAACGCTAGTGACAATAGTTTGCTTTATGGCAGAAACAATTTGATGGACTATTTCGCTTACTGACTATGACATAAAAAAAAATGTTCAAATGTGTGTGAAATCTTATGGGACGTAACTGCTAAGGTCATCAGTCCCTAAGCTTACACACTACTTAACCAAAATTATCCTAAGGACAAACACACACACACCCATGCCCGAGGGAGGACTCGAACCTCCGCCAAGACCAGCCGCACAGTCTTTGCCTGCAGCGCCTTTAGACCGCTCGGCTAATCCCGCGCGGCGACTATGACATCCTGCGAGGTTTTCTATCCTTTATTTCTAATGACGCGTGATCGCGATGTAAGCAAAGCCAGAGGCTAATGGACATTTCTCATTCCAAAATAAACGTTTTGAAACTATTTTCGTATATGTGTGCGTGTCGGGGACCGTGTGGGGGGAGGGGCGATGGAGGTGGATGATAATAGTTTCCCTTTGACAGCGAGACGAAAAACTTTTAGCATCCTGGTGGCTTATCATGGTGACTCCTCGAGCTAAGAGGCGAACTTCAGTGTGGTCTACTTTACGCTATACAGTATTAATGCAGCAAAAACTTAAAAATAGAGAGCAAGGTTGGTTAGCTTCACTTACATGAAAAGTGCACCAACAATAAATTTCTCTTTTTTCCTCAGACTAAAAGCAGTTTTTGTTCTAAGACAGTCTCCCAGCCCCGGTGGACTCCCCAAGCAAACATGGGACAAAAAATTTAAGTGTTAAGGGTTATTACAGGGATTGTGATCGGTAGTAGGCAGAAGGAAAACTAATGATGTATTTATGAACAACTGCCCGTTCTGGTTGACATTTGTACGTTCATGGTGAGCGAGATAGAGCGTTGACTAAGACACTGGACTCGTATTCAGGTAAACGGAGGATAGAATGCCCATTTGGATATCCGGATTTAGGTTTTCTGTGGTTTTCCTAAATGTCTAACGGGAATTGCTGGGATGGTTTTTGTAGAAAGAAAACACGCCAGCCGGCCGCTGTGGCCGAGCGGTTCTAGGCGCTTCAGTCCGGAATCGCGCTTCTGCTACGGTCGCAGGTTCGAATTCTGCCTCCGGCACGGATGTGTGTGATGTCCTTAGGTTAGTTAGGTTTAAGTAGTTCTAAGTCTAGGGGACTGATGACTTCAGATGTTAACTCCCATAGTGGCTGGAACCATTTTTTGAAAACGCGTCAGATTTCCTTTCCCACACTTTTCCAGTGAGAGCCTGAGCCCTCTCCCCTCCCCTGGAGACCTCTCCGTTCACCGGCCGTTAAATCCTAACATTCTTTCCCTCTATCTTCGCTGTACTAATGGGATCCCGTTGCCAGCAGATGAATTTAAAGTGGAGTTTATGAACCATAATAGAGAAGTTTCGGAGGCAACTGAAGGAAGCCCCACCAAGCACGTAAACTGCTGCTGCGCCAAGAGCGACTGCAAAAAAGTGATTTCCAATACTGTCAAGCGTGGTACACTGAAGGTCGATTGGCTTGCACGTACGCAAAGATTAAAGTGACGCACTTCATTAAATAAATGCTTAAATGCATCGTGTAATCGCTGTTATATAAGAATTATATTTTGGTATATTCGACAATGCGCAATGTGACTTCTTGAGACGAAGAATTCACCAATCGCTACAAATGCACTGCAGTACTGTATGATCATTAAGGTAGGTAGCGATTTCATGTCTCCTGATTATACTAACGGGAGATTTGGAGATACTAAAGAGAAGTGTACAGTTAATACATATTTAAAACTGCAGATGAATTCTACAGATTCTGCAACTTGATAGCCCTTCTTTATATCTTTATACTGGTTCCAATGTTTACATGATCTGCCTCATTTACTTTAGCTTTGTGGCTGGATGCCCTTGCTGTCGCCACAGCCATCCGTTAACCTAAAGGGGGGAGTATCTTGCTTCATCTGTCTGTAACATGTTACAGTTTTTTGGCTAGGAGCGTGTAGTTTACTCTGAGGTGTAGACTGCAGACCAGCACATAATTTGTCTCAACCAACGTGGACGACCGCACGAAAAGTACACACACACATCAACAGTAATTAATCCGCTGCGAAGACTCGATCACAGTCTGACTCACATCATCAAGCAAGAATGTTTTCCTTCCGCACGCACGTCAACAAATATGCCCGTGGATCGGTATTCTCTTTATGGCAGTGTTACCGCCGTTACTCTCTCATTGAGTCTATTTCCGTTTATGGGCAGCTACTGTAGAGTACATAGAGATTTAATTTTCTGCATTGAACATAAAAGATTGGGCAGGTTTCCTTCTGGTAAAATTGTGTTACAACGAGAGCATGTTGGAAATGGTCTCGAAGTGAAAATGGTGTGAATCTGTGAGCTGTTAGCCTGATAACAATTGTTAATCTCCGATGCATGCGTCACGTTTGTCTTGTCTGTTTGTCTAAAGCAACACCGCGCTCGCCCACAGAACAACATCGAGCACTGACGACATCGGCTGTAGCTGACAGACGACACTTTCAATGTGTGTAATTGCCTTTGCCTTTGGCTTGTGTCCAACATGGTCTCATCCAATCTCTCTCTTCTAGTTCGTAGCATCCGTTAATGTACACAGTGCTTTCGTAAGTCACTGAAGTAGAAGAGCGCAGATGTGTCCTGCCTGTCAAACAGTTTACGTCCCCGGTAGTCAGATGTACTTTTTATATGAAATTACCTCGGCAGAGAGACTTTTAGAGGAGTTGTGAACTACAAAATTTTAGTCTTTATTGACAACTTCACAACTTTTTATGATATCTGTGTACTCTAGATCATGACTCTATACTCAATGAGTCTTGCCTGTGACTCAGGCAGCACTGTTGTGGCATTTGACTCCACAAACATTACAATACAAATACAATATCGATATATATCCGCTGTTGTATATCTGCTACTGTCCAAGTCATCTCACCTTATCTTCGTTACCACTTCTTCGTCTCTTTCGCTGATGCCTGATGCCTTTGACATTCACACTATAATACAACTGTCCACGCCTAAACCACCCGCGACTGCTACGGTCGTAGGTTCGAATCCTGTCTCGGGCATGGATGTGTGTGATGTCCTTAGGTTAGTTAGGTTTAAGTAGTTCTAAGTTCTAGGGGACTGATGACCACAGATGTTAAGTCCCATAGTGCTCAGAGCCATTTGAACCATTTTTGAACCTAAACCACCACAGGTGAAAACACGTCAATATACAGAATTTAAATAACGTGTTACACAATGCGCGTTTCTAAGCAATTTTATATGTCACGTTATCTATTTGCAATTTATGCTAGATAAATGTGTACTTCTGTATATTTTATATGGGTCGCAGGGGAAACACTCCATTCCAATGGCCGTTTCTTTATAATAGCAGCCATATACGTGGAGCCAACCAGCGACTTGACGTGACAACGAGAGAGCGCAAAACAATCCTCCCAGTCAGTCTTGCAGTCCTCCATACGGAAGTAATGGTTCCATGATCCTGGTTTGTAACACGTAGGGGAATTCGAATGCAGTTGTGGTGTCGAAAGGTCTCTACAAATCTTGTGACGGGCCTCACACAAGGCAGTCGAGATCATACTGAAATTAGGTAAAAAAATATGCGAAGAAGAAATAATTATGTCTACAGCGTAATTAATGTATTTTAGTTTTATGCAACGGATGTGAGAATATTTGTAATATTTTATTGCATAATACCCCAATATTGATTATCAAAGCCAACTAATAAATCAGCGACTTGGTGGTGGTTGCTGTTCTGAATGATTTATTGTCTGAGTTTCTGTGGCAACTGAGAAAAAGACAGGAAAACAGATGCCACTGGTTTTAAATACCACGAAATATTGTATTTTCAACGTTTTCCGTTTATTTATTTATTTATTTAATTATTTTGCAAGGATCTTTACCATTTGAAAGAATCTGCACCTTATTACTACGTCATAGTTACTACCTTTAATATGTTTAAGAATTAACATACTCATAAAAGAATTTATGGTTTACTTCCTGTTGCAGTCAGTAACGTCGATTTCTAGTTCGTGCACAGTCGTAAAACGAAAAGACATCTTCTGAAGATAAGTGGTAAATTATCACAAATTACACCACATTCGAACTGACATACGACTCAGGGCTGATGTGCTATGCCCATTTAGACTTTTCTCCAGAGGCCAGAAGAAGGGATACGAGTTCTCCGCTCGCTGACACAAATTTATTGGAGTGCACTTCAAGGTTCAAAAATGGTTCAAATGGCTCTGAGCACTATGGGACTTAACAGCTGTGGTCATCAGTCCCCTAGAACTTAGAACTACTTAAACCTAACTAACCTAAGGACATCACACACATCCATGCCCGAGGCAGGATTCGAACCTGCACTTCAAGGGACGACGTTAATTGTATACAGCGCTATATTTTATGATAGTAGCATCACGGTAGCGCTCACCAAATTAGTAAAAATACAGAACCGCTTCGTTACAATCTGGTCTTCGGAGCAGCGGAAATGCCTCTCCATATTTGACGCAGGTACTTAGCTCAGAAATTTATAGTCCAAAAAATCCAAATTTTGGATTCTACATTTGCTGATAAATTAGTAAGTCTAGAGGATCTCAGCCGTGTAAGTTATCCATTCCTTATTCAAAAAGCCAGCTGTTGAATAGCATCGACTACTCTCAACAGGCTCTACTTTAGTACCCAGTTCACTGGACAAACCGTCTTATGGTAATTTCTTTTTCCAGCCTACTTGCTTCCCGTCTGTAAGATGCATGTGCTCCCAAAACACGAACAGTATGTTCACGACAAGCGTGCGTATGCAGTGGATAGCTGCAATTATAATATTCGCTGATGGATTGAAAGTAACAAATTCTATGTGGGTAGTGCCTTTTTTTGTCCCGACTTCCAGCACCCCGCCTCCCTCCCCCCCCCCCCCCCTCGCCGCCCCGCCCCCGCCTCTCTCTTTTCGTCAGATCACGTTAGTATTTACCGGGGAAGCAATGACCATCTTGTAGTCTCTTCGTTTCGTGGAACCACATGAACTGAACAATATCTTGGGATATCAGACTCACAAAGTGAACCATTAGGGCTCAAAAACCAAAGCAATACGGATGAGCATACGTAAGGCAGAAGGTGATTGAGCTGCCGCGAATGGAACTTGAGTGAACCTGCACTGTATTTTATCGTATTATGGTTTCTAAGAAAACGAGTATGTTGATCTCCTGACAAAGAGTGCAGCGCGTAACGGGCAATCAGTTATCCACAATTTCCAAGCACGTATTGGGTAACATTCCTAAACTCGAAACTAGAACACGTAGCCCGTGGAAAAATGAATAATGGAAAAACACTACAGTACAGATTGTCAGCATTGATTTACTGATTTTATTTAAAACCTTGCCATTTAGAAACAATAGCCAGTATTTATTGCAATCGTCTCCTGAACGAATTTGATGATAAATCTGAAATGATCTGAGTGCAGAAGAAAAAATGTTCGTATTTCATAAGGACAATGCTCATGTCCACAATTGTGCTTAGCTAGTAGCGAAACTGAACGATGTGAGATACGAATTATACGAATACTACTCTTATTCACCAGCTTTGGCACCCTCTGATTTCAGCGGATGTGGAGATTTGTACATGGTAACAGTTTTAACTGTATGTAGAAGTCACAGCAATTGTTGATTGATATTTTGCAGATCCTACAAAATCATAAATCAAGCATAAGATGTAATCGCTTGGAAAGAAGTAAGTCCATTAACCTGAAAGTTTACGTCAAAAACTAAATAAATTTTTGATCTGAAAGCGGTTTTACTGTTGTCTGGCCTGGATATTCCCTCTCTGCCGCGGTACTCGTATTTATACTAGGACCGTTCTCAGCGTTTAGCACGTAATTCTTGTTTTCCTAGCACTCGATCCGCATGATTTCTCTTCCCTCGATTTCTTCGACCATAAATGGACCAGATTTTGGGCGAGATAGTGACAAACAGCCGGGTCAGTTTTGTTTAAGCTGTAGTATGTGTCCGTTATTAGAGCTTCTAGCGCGAAGTTGATCGTGAATGGAGAAATTACTGGCCGTGATAATGTTTAGTCGCTCTACAGGAGTGGTTAGATTCATCATAGAGCGTCTAAGTGGGGCTGATCAGTCTGGTAATTGCACTATGGACCATCTTGCCTCATTTATTTTTCCTGTGGATGGCTTCTACGGAAAAATAAAATGGATAAAAAAGCATTCTATGTCAGACAGCATGATCTGACACTGTCTTGGCGGTCTGAAATCCAGTCTCTGTTTACTCAAGTAGCTCCCCATTCGGCTTTACGACGTAGAACGGCTCCCATTCCTGATTATTCCACCAAAAGAAGCTCTGAGGTAGTTATCAGCAATCTAACCGGGATCTCTGCATCTGTAGCCACTGCCTCTTACCATTAAATCCCGCAGAAGGACGAATAATGAAACAAAGTACTGTAATCACGGATTTCGCACCATCCCACGGTTATTTACTAGCTGTAGCAGAGGAAGATGTTCAATAAGCTGTATTTTCTTGCAGTACTTTCATGTGTGTTAGCTGTGGGGTGAAACTAGAAAGCGCGCAGAAGACGTCAAACATAGTAACATCCTTTAGAGGCTGCGAAATGTCAGTTATTACCGTGCTACAATTCCGTTAATGACGCAGTGTGGAACGGAACGATGTAATCCTGCACATAGTCTTTACTGACAACGTACAGAGACGCTTTACGATCGTCATTTGTTTATATTACCTTAAAGGTAGTCGTTTTAGTATATTCACTGTATTATGTTAGAACGGCATGGTAAACGTACGTTCCACTGTAATTAGAGACATACTAGCAACAACGTAGTTTCTGTACTCTTTAATATCTCCGTCCTGTAATTGAAAAATATTATTGAAAACAAACTACTCTTTGAGCGCGCGAAACTGCCTTAAAGACTATTTTGCCCGAAGTTTATGAACATTGTGTTCAGGTACTATAGCACATAAATTAACGAGCCAAGTATTCGCTATTTACCGTAAGAAAGTAGTTCGAAGGGCGTATCCTTAAGGCTACCAAGTAATAAAGCTCTTTCCACGACTAGTGACACATGTGAGTCCTCCTGTCCTTTAGAGGAAACCTGTCCATGACCCTCTTCCGAAGAAAACAATGACATGTGTCAGACATAATTTCCTACACGTATCTCCTCGGCTCAGTATTACTCCCTGGTAACAAACTACATTTTGTAAGCAACAATGAATATCTTTCTGTATCTCTGCCGTTGTTACAACACAGGCCCAACATAAAATTGTATCCTATAGCAAACAAATATTGACTTTTACAGTTACAATATTTAGTAGGCATCAAACATTTATACAGTTTAAATCATGGGACCTTTGTATCCGACGAAAGTTAAAAGTACAAAAAAAAAAATGTATGAAGTCTAAGGGGCAGTCAAAACGTGTCCGTCCGAAGGCCGTACCGTCCAGAATAGAGATTCCAATGAGGCAAAAATCCGCGTGAGCACTGAGGCAATCATCCCGCGGAGGTACCAGGATGAAGACACTCGATTGCTGAAACACCATGTCCTACTGCGTGAAGAAGTCCGTAACTGTTAGTTCATGAGCCCACGCGAATAGTAAACAGTTGTGAAAACACACTAGACCTCTTAGCAACAAATAATCTTGAGTTAACAACGAGCATCAAAACCGATTCAGGGATTAGTGAACACGGGGTAGTCGTAGCGATATTGAATATTGTAATCCCCAAATCCTAAAAAATAAGCAAAAAATATACCTATTCTAAAAGGCAGATAAAAATTCGCATGACGCCTTCCTGAAAGACAACCTCCACTCATTACAAATTAATAATATAAGTGTAGACCAGATGTGGCTTAAATTCAAGGAAATAGTATCGGCAGCAATTGAGAGATTTATACCAAATAAATTAACAAACGACGGAGCTTGTAATGTCCCCACAGAAAGTACCCTCTACCACGCACCAATTAATCATTGTCAATCAAACCATCCACATTCATTCACTTTGGAAAAGTATCTGATCCGATTTTCTCGTAACATATGCGGCGACAGCTCGACGACGCCAAAGAATTTTCTAGTGCGTTTACTCTTTGAAATAACGGAGATGCATATATGCATTCTCCATGGTTGTTAGAGTGGTAACGAGGACAGCTTCTGGGGTATCTGTTGAGGGATTGACATGTTTCTGAGGGATACATATTTTGCTTTTCTTCTCGATAAAGCGAGCCAATTAACATTTGTGCCGCTAGCGGTTTGTTTGAAGAGAAAGAGACTGTAAACGGAAAATAATTAAGACGTGGAATCACCGGAGATCTGGACATGTAATGGAGATGGACTGAATACACAATTTCCTTCATAAATAAGGTTTATGACTTTTTTGTTCTGGAGTGAATGAACGAATGAGTTTTTTCTGAATCATTTGATGATTTCGTTGGCCCTGTAATTAGTGGGGAAGTTTCAGCTGTGTCGAAGAGAGCCTGCAATCACTGAGTCTGTGTTAAATTGTCCAAAAACGCTTCGTACACATCTGGAATTAGCAATCTTTCGTAAAAGGAACAAATTGTCCACACGATTGATTCTCCCGACTGAATGCAGTGTTTAACAGTAATAATAAATGTAAAGATCTCTTACAGCAAGCCAGCCGCTGATTACCAAGACGAAGGACTACACCAAAGATTTTATTTGGCTGATTTCACGAAATGAAATATTATATTAAAAACTGTACATAGATAAAGGAGAGAAAGAGAGAGAGCGAATGAAAATGGAGATAATACTAATAATCCTGATAATACTAATAATCCTTCATTAGTCTAACTTTTCGCCTGTCTTATCACGGATCAGCCAAGAAATGGGAGGCCCTTACTTTACTGTTATAGATTTATGTGTGAAGGTGAAGGGATCTTAAAGGCAACAGATACACGTCTATACAGCCAAGACATTACACAAAGTTAGCGGCTAGCTGCATTCATCATCTATTCTTAGATGAAGAGACGGCAACTTATTATCCTTAACATTTAAAAAATGTTAAAAGCTGATTCTCCTTGGTACTCTAAACGGGTTAGAACACTGTTGCAGAAACAACGAAACAAACATGCTAAACTTAAACAGACGCAAAATCCCCAAGATTGGCGATCTTTTACAGAAGCTCGAAATTTAGCGCGGACTTCAACGCGAGATGCTTATTACAGTTTCCACAACGAAACTTTGTCTCGAAACCTTGCAGAAAATCCAAAGCGATTCTGGTCGTATGTGAAGCATGTTAGCGGCAAGAAACAATCAATGCCTTCTCTGCGCGATAGTAATGGAGATACTATCGAAGACAGTGCTGCCAAAGCAGAGTTACTGAACACAGCCTTCCGAAATGCCTTCACAAAAGAAGACGTAAATATTCAAGAATTCGAATCGAGAACAGCTGCCAACATGAGTAACGTAGAAGTAAACATCCTCGGAGTAGTGCAGCAACTTAAATCACTTAATAAAAGCAAGTCTTCTGGTCCAGACTATATACCAATTAGGTTCCTTTCGGAATATGTTGATGCATAATTAACAATCATGTACAATCGTTCGCTCGACGAAAGATCCGTACTCAATGACTGGAAAGTTGCACAGGTCACACCAATATTCAAGAAAGGTAGTAGGAGTAATCCACTTAATTACAGGCCTACATCGTTAACGTCGATATGCAGCAGGATTTTAAAACATATATTGTGTTCGAACATTATGAATTACCTCGAAGGAAACGGTCTGTTGACACACAGTCAACATGGGTTTAGAAAACATCGATCCTGTTCAAAAATGGTTCAAATGGCTCTGAGCACTATGGGACTTAACTTCTGAGGTCATCAGTCCCCCTAGAACTTAGAACTCTTAAACCTAACTAACCTACGGACATCACACACACCCATACCCGAGGCAGGATTCGAACCTGCGACCAGACTGTAGCGCCTAGAACCGCTCGGCCACCACGGCCGGCTATCGTCCCTGTGAAACACAACTAGATCTTTATTCACGTGAAGTGTTGAGTGCTATTGACAAGGGATTTTAGATCGATTCCGTATTTCTGGATTTCCGGAAGTCTTTTGAAACTGCACCACACAAGCGGCTCGTAGTGAAATTGCGTACTTATGGAATATCGTCTCAGTTATGTGATTGGATTTGTGATTTCCTGTCAGAGAGGTCACAGTTCGTTGTAACTGCTGGAAAGTCATCGAGTAAAACAGAAGTGATTTCTGGCGTTCCCCAAGGTTGTGTTATAGGCCCTTTGCTGTTTCCTATCTATATAAACGATTTGGAAGACAATCTGGGCTGCCATCTTCGGTTGTTTGCAGATGTCGCTGTCGTTTACCGACTAATAAAGTCATCAGAAGATCAAAACAAACTACAAAACGATTTAGAAAAAATATCGAAATGGCGCGAAAAGTGGTAGTTGACACTAAATAATGAAAAGTGTGAGGTCATCCACATGAGTGCTAAAAGGAACACGTTAAACTTCGGTTACACGATAACTCAGTCTAATCTAAAAGCCATAAATTCAACTAAATACCTAGGTATTACAATTACGAACAATTTAAATTGGAAGGAAAACATAGAAAATTTTGTGGGGAAGGCTAACCAAAGACTGCGTTTTATTGACAGGACACTTAGAAAATGTAACAGACCTAATAAGGAGACTGCCTACACTACGCTTGTCCGTCTTCTCTTAGAATACTGCTGCGCGGTGAGGGATCCTTACCAGATAGGACCGACAGAGTACACTGAAAAAGTTCAAACAAAGGCAGCACGTTTTGTATTATCGCGAAATATGGGAGAGAGTGTCACAGAAATGATGCAGAATTTGGGCTGGAAATCATTAAAAGAAAGGCGTTTTTCGTTGCGACGGAATCTTCTCACGAAATTCCAATCATCAGCTTTCTCCTCCGAATGCGAAATTATTTTATTGACACAGACCTACATAGGGAGGAACGATTACAAGGATAAAATAAGGGAAATCAGAGCTCGTACGGAAAGATATAAATGTTCATTCTTTCCGCGCGCTAAACGATAGTGGAATAATACAGAATTCTGAAGGTAGTTCGAGAAAACCCTCTGCAAAAATGTTCAAATGCGTGTGAAATCTTATGGGACTTAACTGCTAAGATCATCAGTCCCTAAGCTTACACACTACTTAACCTAAATTATCCTAAGGACAAACACACACACCCATGCCCGAGGGAGGACTCGAACCTCCGCCGGGACCAGCCGCACAGTCAATGACTGCAGCGCCCTAGACCGCTCGGCTAGTCCCGCGTAGCTAAAACCCTCTGCCAGGCACTTGAATGTGATTTGCAGAGTATCCATGTAGATGTTGAACAGGAACCGCCGACCCTTCGAGGCCGTTTTTAAGGGACCGTAGTCGTGATAATCGGATGGAGAGAGACGAGGATTATAAGGCGGGAGTTCAAGTGTCTCTACGTTACGACATTTGCGACTTGGCGAAGAGCTTTACAGATTTCCCGGGCGTTTCTAGTTAACTACACACCGTAATTTCTTCATTGTTGCGAGGTACCGTTCCCCAGTGATGGAGACACCAGGTACCTTGAAATCAATAAGTAATGGGTTCTGACAATTAAAGACCAGGGTGAGCGTCACCTTTCCAGCAACTGTCTGGCTCTTAAACTTCTTGGGACGAGCGGACGATGGATGACACCACTGCATCGTCGACGCTTTCGACTCCGATTCCCAGTCGCCTGCAACAATGCGTTCAAGGAACGTGTTGCCTTCAACATTGAAAGGCGCCAGGTGCTGCAAGCAAACAACAATCCGGTTTTGTTTTATGTTCGGCATTCAAAGCCCGTGGTATCCACCGCCTGCGTTTTCATCTCCCTAATGGATGAACGACTCCCTCGTCTAGGAGTAGCGTCTCTGATTAGTAATCAAGACGTCCTTAGTCCCGGGTTCGAAACCCGATACTGCTTATACTTTGATTAAAAATCAGTAACAACGGCGGCCGAACACTTCCGGCATAAGCAGTCACCTTCATTCCACCGATGGCCTCGTCGAAGAGGGCGGAGGTGCGGAAAGAGGTTCTGGGAATCTCTTGCCCTTGGGGTGGGTAATTGCCTCTGAAAGGTAGAAGAATCAGCACGGATGTGTTTCCCCAGGACATGTGGCCTCTAATTGAAAAAGTTTATCGGTGATCTCTCCATTGGAAGAATATTCGTGACTAGTCCCCCATTTGGATCTCAGGGAGAGGAGCCCCAAGCAGCAGGTGACCATGAGAAAAAGACTGAATAATCAATAAAAGAATAACGCTGCAAAATTCAGGGCTATGAATATCAGAGATCTGATGGTGGTAGGGAAGTCAGAAAAACTGGAAAGGGATATGCTAAGGCTCTATCCAGATACAGTAGTCGTCAGTGAAGTGCAATTGAAAAATACATAGATTTCCGGTAAAACGAGTGTAGAGTAATATCAACAGGAGTAAAAAGTGGTAAAACGGGAGTATGATTCGTTATGAATACGAAGCTAGAACAGAGAGTGAATTACTGTGAACAGTTCACTGATAGGGTTGGTCTCATCGTAATCGACAACTGTATTTCAAGTGTACATGCCGACATCGCAAGCAGAAGATGAAGACATAGAGAAAGTAAATGAGGATACTGAAAGAGTAATGCAGCACATAAAAGGAGATGAAAAAATAGTAGTAATAGAGGACTGGAATGTAGTTACAGGGGAGGGAGTAGAAGAAACGGTTACAGGAGATGCTTGGGACAAGGAATGAGAGAGAAGAAAGACTAATTGAGTTCTGTAATAAATTTCAGCTAGCAATAACGAATACTCTGTTCAAGAATCACAAGAGGAAGTATATGTGGAAAAGGCTGGGAGATAAGGAAGATTTAAGTTAGATCTCATCATAGTCAGACAGAGTTTCCGAAATTAGGCACTAGATTTTAAGGCAAACCTAGGGGCAGGTACAGCCTCAAATCGAAATTTGGTAATGATGAAGAGTAGGCTGAAGTTTAAGAGGCTAGTCAGGAAGAATCAATATGCAAAGTCGTGGGATACCGAAGTACTGAGGAATGAAGAGATATGCTTGAAGTTCTGCAAGGCTATAGATACTGCTGAGTGGGCAATTTAGTTGAAGAGGAATTTACATCTCTTAAAAGGGTTGTTACAAAAATTATACATAAAAACATAGATACAAGAAAGTTAAATGAGTAGAAACTACGGGTAACAGAAGAAATCTTTCAATTGATCGACGAAAGAGGGAAGTACAAAAACGTTCAGTGACATTCAGGAAGAGAAAAATTCAAGTCACTTACGAATGAAATAAAGAGGAAATTCAAACGAAATGGCTGCATGAAAAATATGATGAAATCGAAAAAGAAATGATAGTCGGAAGTACTGACTCAGAATCTAGAAATTAAAAGCAACGACGGTAACATTCAGTGCAGTGGGTATTCCACTGTTGAATGCGGAGGAGAGAGCAGATTACATGATAGGAGTGCATTGAAGAGCCTCTATGATGGGGACGACTTACCTGATGACGTGGTAGAAGAAGAAACAGGGTCAATTTAGAAGAAATAGGGGATCCAGTATTAGTATCAGAATTTAGTAGAGCTTTGGAAGAATGAAAATCAAATGAGGCAGAAGGGACGGAGAACATTGCATCGGAATTTCAAAAATCATTGCGGCAAGTGGCAACAAAACGATTATTCACGCTGGTATGTAGAATGGACGAGACTGGCGATATACCATCAGACTTTCGGAAAACATCATCCACTCAATTCTGGAGATTACAAGGGTCGACAATTGCGAGAGTTATCGCACAATCAGCTTAATACCGTATTTTAAGGACTATAAGACGGACTTTTTTCTTCGAAATATTGTCTCCAATATTAATGTGCTTCTTATACTCGAAATTAATATAAAATGTCCAGTGTTTGATTAAAAATTTCCGCCAGTCTTAAAAATAGCCGTATATTCGACTCCGCGAGTGATCTATGTCCATCTGGCAACATTGGATTCAACTGGCAGCAGCAGTGAACCGATACAGTGAACACTCCTTGCGGCGATCCACAAGCTTGTTGACACCGTCTCCCTCCCAACCCTTCATCATAAACCTAGATCACTATCTAGCCTGTAAAGCATCACTATCTAGCCTGTCTGTGATGCAAATGAACATAAACTGAAGGAGATTTATGTTATCTGTAACAGTACAATATTTTTGGCAGTAGCCGGTTTCGTAATGGAAAAAAGGTATTCGTATGAGGGAGGCTACAAACTGAAAGTAAAACTTACGCAGGAGAACGTGGAAACACAGCAACTGAACGGCATTTCGGCCCTCAAGCAACAAAGCAAACCATTCGCAGTTGGCAGGCTAGTAAAGAAGAACTGACAAAATAAGAAAGACTAATGGCAGTGAAGACTACCTTACATATGAAGAGGACAACGATGATGACGAGGAGGAAGAAGAAGAAAAAAGATGTTCAGATCACTTTTTCAGGAATTTTAAAGGTCAGTTCAGTTTTATAAACTAAGATTTTGTTTCTAGTCTGGCTTTGCAATCTAATAATAAAAATGGTAAAAATATTTTTTTTAATTGCTTGAAAATTAACGTGCGTCTTATAGTCCCTATCGTCCTATACTTCTTAGAATACGGTAGCTCATACATTCAAGCTACCGACAAGATAAATATACATAAGAAAGGAAAAGTAAACTGAGGATCTGTTAGATGACGATCAATTTGGCTTAGGAAAGTAGAAAACATCAAAGAGGCCGTTCTGACTGTGCGGTTGATAATGGCAGCAAGATTGAAGAAAAATCCAGAAACATTCATAGGATTTGTCGGCCTGTAGAAAGCGTTTGATAACATAATATGATGCAAGATATTGGAAATTTTGAGAAAGATACGGATAAGCTATATGGAAAGATAGGTAATATACAATATATACAGAAACCAAGAGGGAACAATAAGTCTGGAAGACAAAGAACGAAGTTTGCGAAATAAAAAAGGGTATAAGAAAGGAAAGTAGTCTTTCACCCGTACTGTTCAATCTATACATCGAAGAAACAGTGACGGAAATAAAAATAAAATTAAAGAGTGCGAGTAAAATTCAGTCTGAGAGTATGTCAGTGTTAAGATTCACTGACGAAATTGCTACCAGCAATGAAAGTGAAGAACTGCAGGGTATGTCGAATGAAATAAACAGTCTACTGAGTAAAGAATATGAATTGAGAGTAAATCGGAGAAACACGGAAGTAGTACAAAGTAGCAAAAATTAGAACAGGGACAAACTTGACATCATAACTGGTGATCACGAAGTAGATGGAGTTTAAGTAATTCTGATAACAAGAGAGAAAAATAACCCTTGACAGACGGAGCAAGGAGGGTATAAGAAGCTGATTAGCACTGGCAAAAAGGGCAGTCCTGACCAGGAGAAGTCTACTAGTACGGAACATAGGCCTCAGTTTGATGAAGAAATTTCTGAGAATGTACGGTTAGAGTACAGCATTGTACGGTAGTGAAACACGGACTGTAGCAGAACCGAAACAGAAGAGAATCGAAGCATTTGAGGTATGGTGCTCCAGACGAATGTCGAAAATTAGGTGAACTGGTGAGATACTCAATGAAGAGTTTCTCTGTAGAGTCGGCGAGGGAAGAAATATATGTACTACATTGACAAGAAGAGGGGACAGTATGGTAGGACATCTATAAAGACATCAGGGAATAACTTCCATGGTACTAGGGGGAGCTGTAGAGGGCAAAAATTGTAGAGGAAGAGAGAGATTGGTAAACTTCCAACAAAAAATTGAGGATGTACGATGTTACTCTGAGATGAAGAGATAGGGACAGGAGAGGATTTCTTGGCGTGCTGCATCAGACCAGTCAGAAAACTTATGACTAAAAAATAAAAAATTATAATTTTAAGGGCCTCAAGCATTATATTGAAACCAGCGATGAAGAAAATTTAGTTGAAAGAAAGATGAACGTTGCGTTTATATCATATCCGCAGACAGAATGTTCCGGAATTCCACAGTAAGAATAATAGTAGCGGAACTGGACCCTTGCTATAATTGAGTGTCTAATATAGAACATTTCTAACTAGTACCTTGCGTTCGTTGAGTACGTAGGGAAAGCATCGCACGTTCATTCTTACCTTTCAACAAATATCGAAGGGATAAAAATAAAATTAGCAAAGATATTGAACAGCCTCATCATTACAGTGCAGAAAAAAGGTACAAGGTGATGTCTCCTGGGACATGTACCACTCAGTGGATCTGCACCTTCACTTAGGGCTGAGTTTTTGTGTATAAAAATGAATGTCTTGACCGAAAGACTGTGTCTATCTGGTTACCTTTTCCAACAATTCTGAGATCTCTGTGTAATAATATCAGCTGCATAATTGTAAGTAGGCTGTTTAGGTTTTCTTATTGGTAACGCCACGTAGCGCTCTGTATGAAAATCACTGGCTGTGCTGTGTGCAGTCTGTGGCTAGTTTTGTATTGTTGTCTGCCATTGTAGTGTTGGGCAGCTGGATGTTAACAGCGCATAGCGTTCGGCAGTTGGAGGTGAGCCGCCAGCAGTGGTGGATGTGGGGAGAGAGATGGCGGAGTTTTGAAATTTGTAACACTGGACATCATGAACTGCTATATACATTATGACTTTTGAACACTATTGAGATAAATACATTGTTTGTTCTCTATCAAAATCTTTCATTTGCTAACTATGCCTATCAGTAGTTAGTGCCTTCCGTAGTTTGAATCTTTTATTTAGCTGGCAGTAGTGGCGCTCGCTGTATTGCAGTACTTCGAATAACGAAGATTTTTGTGAGACTAGGTTAATGTTAGTCAGGGCCATTCTTTTGTAGGGAATATTGAAAGTCAGATTGCGTTGCGCTAAAAATATTGTGTGTCAGTTTAAGCACAGTCATATATAATTCTTCTAAGGGGACGTTTCATATGTCGACCCTTAGCCGAGGATACCTCACTGGAATTTTCTGATTTTTTCTTGTAGTTTGTGTGATTAGTGTAGATTTTGTTTATTGCTAGCGCATAATTGTAGGGAGAATCTCCTTTGTAGTTGCAGTCTTTCATTGTTGTACAGTAAAACAGGTGTGGCACGCATGTAAATTTGCACCAAGTATTTCGCAGCTGCACTTGCAATTAACTAGATACACTCCTGGAAATGGAAAAAAGAACACATTGACACCGGTGTGTCAGACCCACCATACTTGCTCCGGACACTGCGAGAGGGCTGTACAAGCAATGATCACACGCACGGCACAGCGGACACACCAGGAACCGCGGTGTTGGCCGTCGAATGGCGCTAGCTGCGCAGCATTTGTGCACCGCCGCCGTCAGTGTCAGCCAGTTTGCCGTGGCATACGGAGCTCCATCGCAGTCTTTAACACTGGTAGCATGCCGCGACAGCGTGGACGTGAACCGTATGTGCAGTTGACGGACTTTGAGCGAGGGCGTATAGTGGGCATGCGGGAGGCCGGCTGGACGTACCGCCGAATTGCTCAACACGTGGGGCGTGAGGTCTCCACAGTACATCGATGTTGTCGCCAGTGGTCGGCGGAAGGTGCACGTGCCTGTCGACCAGGGACCGGACCGTAGCGACGCACGGATGCACGCCAAGACCGTAGGATCCTACGCAGTGCCGTAGGGGACCGCACCGCCACTTCCCAGCAAATTAGGGACACTGTTGCTCCTGGGGTATCGGCGAGGACCATTCGCAACCGTCTCCATGAAGCTGGGCTACGGTCCCGCACACCGTTAGGCCGTCTTCCGCTCACGCCCCAGCATCGTGCAGCCCGCCTCCAGTGGTGTCGCGACAGGCGTGAATGGAGGGACGAATGGAGACGTGTCGTCTTCAGCGATGAGAGTCGCTTCTGCCTTGGTGCCAATGATGGTCGTATGCGTGTTTGGCGCCGTGCAGGTGAGCGCCACAATCAGGACTGCATACGACCGAGGCACACTGGACCAACACCCGGCATCATGGTGTGGGGAGCGATCTCCTACACTGGCCGTACACCACTGGTGATCGTCGAGGGGACACTGAATAGTGCACAGTACATCCACACCGTCATCGAACCCATCGTTCTACCATTCCTAGACCGGCAAGGGAACTTGCTGTTCCAACAGGACAATGCACGTCCGCATGTATCCCGTGCCACCCAACGTGCTCTAGAAGGTGTACGTCAACTACCCTGGCCAGCAAGATCTCCAGATCTGTCCCCCATTGAGCATGTTTGGGACTGGATGAAGCGTCGTCTCACGCGGTCTGCACGTCCAGCACGAACGCTGGTCCAACTGAGGCGCCAGGTGGAAATGGCATGGCAAGCCGTTCCACAGGACTACATCCAGCATCTCTACGATCGTCTCCATGGGAGAATAGCAGCCTGCATTGCTGCGAAAGGTGGATATACACTGTACTAGTGCCGACATTGTGCATGCTCTGTTGCCTGTGTCTATGTGCCTGTGGTTCTGTCAGTGTGATCATGTGATGTATCTGACCCCAGGAATGTGTCAATAAAGTTTCCCCTTCCTGGGACAATGAATTCACGGTGTTCTTATTTCAATTTCCAGGAGTGTATTATTTTCAGTGCTATGTTAATGTGTTTTCTTATTTTTGCTCTTCAAATTGTGCTTTTCTGTTTTATCGTGTGAAATATTGTGACAATAATGGCGTATGAAAAACGTAACACTATGCTCCAAAGTAAACTGAGAAATAATAGTGACGACGAGCGTAGCTTACCAGTACCACTGTGTAATGAATTAACAGACATTCAAAGTAGTAATTTGGTAACTGTGCATAGGGAAATGGAGCGGGCGCCAAATAATGGTGTAGACAGTGAAACAGTTAGTGAACAGGGAAGCATTATCGATCGATCGGTCGGCAACAGCTCGTCTCAGGAATCGGGAATGACAGAACACAAAATTGCAAATACTGTAGACTCAGGTTTTGGGTTCTCACCGTTTTCTCAAATGAGTCAAGACACATTTTCCGCTTGTCAAAATGTGAATGTTGCCGGTGCAAATTCACTGCCGAAAAGCATAGAGGAACAGATTCCAGACACAACTACATTATTATTGCAATTAATGCAACAAATGAAACAAAACCAGAGACAAACACAGCAGCAGTTAGACACAATGGAACAAAATCTTCAAAAGTTAGACACAGTGGAACAAAATCTTAAAAAGTTAGACACAATGGAACAAAATCTTCAAAAGTTAGACACAGTGGAACAAAATCTTAAAAAGTTAGACACAATGGAACAAAATCTTCAAAAGTTAGACACCACGCTTGAACAAACACGTGAAGATTTAACTACTGAGTTACATAACATCGAATCGAAATGTCAAAAAGTTTGTAATGACGTAAAAACACAAATTTGTGAGCATTTCCAACCTATCTTTTTGCGTCATGAAAATGGATTACAGAATCACGAAGCAGCCATAAAAGAACTGCAAACTATTGTTCATGAAAATCACGACACCTTGCAAGCTAAAATTGACTCAGTTGCATCTACCGATTCGGTTACGCAACTTACAAAAACTCAGGAAAACTTAAAGGACACAGTAGATACGATTTCAACACAAATGGACACTCTGAAACTTGGTTCAGAAAAACACACAGAGGAAATAATTTCACTATCGGAGAAAGTAGCCGAACTTTCAGATCAGTTCACTAACTTATCTACAAAGATAGATGATGATCTGAATGACACAAGACCTGTAGCCTTCATGGACACTGAAGAGTATGAACAAATTAGAAAATTCAAACAAAATCAAATCAATACACAGTACAAAAGAGAAATCCAGGAAGTACAAGATCAGTTGGCACAAGTAATACAAGAATTGCATAGGAAGAGGGACATAGAAATACGGAACAACCACAAAATAATAACACAGGACATTTCGGAAATTATGAAAGAAATTGGCAAGGCGCATTGGATTTTGAGATGGAACCGCCGAAACGAAGTAACAATGAGCGATGTGCGACTCGCCGACACGATGATTTTGACTATAAGCTGTTCATTACTACACGTAAATTCAATACATTTAAGAATTCTAACAACGACATTCATCCACAAGCATGGCTTCATCAATTCTCTCATTGTTTTCCTCCCAAGTGGTCATTGCAGCACAGATTAGAATTTATGTGTGGCTACTTAGAGAATGAACCAGCTGTAAGAATGCGATCAGTCATTCACGATTGTCACAGTGAAGGAGAATTTTATCATGACTTCCTCTCAGCATATTGATCTCAAGCTACACAAGACAGAGTAAAACGTAGCATCATAATGATGAAACATTTCGAACAATCTAAATTTTCCAGTCTTGTGAAATATTTTGCAGACACGTTGCATAAGAATCAGTATCTTTCAAACCCATACAGCCCCTCAGAACTCATCCGCATTTGCTTAATCAAATTGCCTGAATATTTACGACATATTATTTTAACAGGACGTTGTAAAGACGACATTGAAGCTTTTCAGGGACTGTTAACAAGAACTGGAAATTGACACTGACAATCGTGGAACGCGAAAACAGGAACACAACAATTGCAGGTCACATCCGTCACAATTCCGCGATGAAAGAAATAATAACTGGACACATGGCTATTCTTACAACATAAATCGTGACCAAAACAGACACCACCCGTATGACAACCACTGGCAGAGTAATAGTTACAGAGAAAATTTGCATTTCTGTAGTAATGAATATGACAGAGACAATCATAGAAACAGACAATATGGCAACCAGAACTATTATTGTCACGGGAGACAGAATAACTTAAGACGCAACGGACCACCGCGCAGTGATAATTCAGGGAGAAATTCTCCACCACTTAACCGACAGGAAAGAAACTACAGGAACTACCGACATGACGACAGATGGTATAATCGTAACGACAGACTTGAATTGCATCGGAACTGGCGAGATTCAAACAGAGCAGGGCTCTCTCGACAAGGTGAATTTGTAGAAGTTAGGTCTCCTAATCCCAGTAACGACGCGCGCCTACAAAGAAACAGACAATGACTCGCACTGCTGGCAGCCACGTGCGCCCGCTGGCTCAGGGAAAAATAACATAGACGCTAACCTTGAGGAAAATTCCAGTATTCTTTACCGACGTAGACCACATGATAATTGCGTTAAAGTTGAAACTCTGCATACTCGGAAGAGCAAAGGGTTAAACCACATTTCACATGTAAAACCATTTGTTGTGAGATAATCTGCTTTTTAACTTAGTCTTTGCTATAAAAATTTTCACTTCACGTTACTAGTACTCTTTTTCAATCTTAGAATCTGTTAATATGCAACAATGTTTGAAGTTAAATATCCAGTCAAGAACCAAGAGAACTTATTTAAACAGAAGTTACGAATGTTTGTTATTGTGAACAGACGACAGAGTGTTATTGTGTGTGTACATTCTTGCTTGTTAGTTGCACGATTACGTAACGACTATAAGGCTCACATACTTAGAACATTTACCAGTACTGCTAATGAGATTTTAATGCAACATTTTGGTTTACTTGAAAATACATTCTGGATGTAAAGTACTTTCTGTGAGATACCAGACGACACAGTGGCTAGTTTATGTGACAGCTACACGATTTTATCACGACGCTACTAATGAGTGACAATTTACAATGTTGCTTTTGCAGTGTTTCTGTTTTAATTCTGCACAGTTTTTCTGTATTATTCTGGAAAGTATAACATGTTTTAGTAGTAACTTTGTGGTATAGCTACAAGGAGACAGCCTTTTCCGTAGGACAACAATACGTTACAGCACAGTACTTTCTTCATCACGGCAATAAGCGTAATAACTAAGATATGTATATGCAAAACATTTCACTTTTGTTTATCATGAGGTAAGTACATTAGCTTCTGCAGAACGTAGCTTTCGGAGGAAGATAACTACGACACTTCCACAGAGATTATCTTACAACAAGACGAACAGTTTCGCGCTACAGTACACGTATTTGAGTGATTAATTTTGTACTTAAAACATTTATTTTTAAAGATTTTTGAAGTACAATGATACAAAGTTTTCCGTGATACATTTCATTCCATTGCTGTAATCTGTAACACTTGAGGGTATAATTACATTTATCCTCAGGGGGGTACACGCTTACTTTGTGTATCATGTGTTTGGCAAGCACAAGCAGCCCTAGCTAATATGGTATTTGCTTACACAACTTAACACATCAGTACCATATTTCTCTAACACATAATTACACAGCTATCTGATCATTTAACTGAGAGATAAACATTTTTTTTCTACATCAGTGACACATGTTTACGCAATTACACAGTTGGGTAACTTCACACTTACGAAATTGTATTTTGTCTGTACTTTGTGAGCTGTTCATATTTTTTCGGAACCGTTGTGATATTTTGAGAGCTTTGAATGATATATTTGGTAAGGGAGCATGATTTTGAAGTATGTTTGAGGTAGATGACACTGTTGAAATGAGCAGAGAATTTTTTTTTTAGGTTTTGAAATTATTGGAGGAAGATACGACGATTTTGAGAGTTGACTGAGGTGTTATGATGTTATTATTACGATGACTATGTGTATTATGCTGTTGCAGTATGTTTATGATCAATAAGCTGATGCTATGTGAGTTATTTGATTATGCTACGTATCTGTTATGATGAAATATTGAAGAAGTGTCAATGAATAAGGTAAGGAATAATGAGTAGTGGTTAGGGACTCTGGTTTGTGAAAAAGGTTGTTGGGAACCAAGAATCGTACTTTAAGAGTTATGAAATGTATGTAAATGCGTGAATGTATTACAATGCCGACGAAAATTTTTTGGACGCTGTTATATCATAGGAGTTTGTTTCTACAGATTTGTAACGCAAATTCTTGACCTGTGAAATATTTTTATATGAGACTGTCACTGTAGCGGAAACTGCTGTCGTTAATATTTCGGTAAGAAAGTTAAGTGACCACCTTCACGTAATACGTCCTGGGCACCCAGCTGCACGACAGACGCCTGGAAAAAAGCCATTAGTGTGTGCCTTTCAGAGGCACAGGTGGAGAAAAAAAAAGAGGCCTATATTCTCGCTATTGACATTCCTTTGTAGAAAGCATCGTAAATATGACACCCTCAAACTTGAAAACATGATTACACTGTGGAGTTCTTAATTTATGATATTTACTGAAATGAAATGATGAGAAACATTGTCTTGCTAGTTGAAAGATTGTTTACTGCATTATGAAATGCCATATGGCTAGTGAATGACGTTTCATGCCTTGCTTTGCCTCCTTTGTTTAATATATAGTTCCTAGCTGAACTGCAGCATTGGTTAAAATAAAATTTTATAGATGTACTAATACAAATATTCTATGCCTAAAGATCCAGTAAAAATAACTTTATGATGGATGTACTCCAAATAAATGTGGGAGCACAAAAAGACATTTCCGCTTCACAGGAATTGCATACATAATTTTTGTCAGTGACTTGGTAACTTGTGTGCTAGAGCAAGTTACAGTGATGCATCACTCTAGTGTTAAGATGTGACATAGGTATTAAACATGGCCATTTTTACTGTCATATTTTTTCTGCTTGAGCTTTGTCATGTTTAGGTATAAGTTATTTCATTTTCTGCTGCTGTTTGCCAGGCATGGTGTTTGCAAAAACAGACATAATGTCATATGGGATAACAGCAGTCAGTGATTTTATAATGTTACTTAAAATCCGTCTTGATTGCAATTTTTTTTTTATTATTCATATGACTGGTTTCGGTTCATTCAGAACCATCTTCAGATCTGATATTTCAGTTACAGGAGTAACCCGTCCAAATCCAGCAACTTTCACATGCTACGTCACGACGTAGCATCTGAATATGGTTCTGAATGAACCGAAACCGGTCATATGAATAATAAAAAAAAAAATTTGCAATCAAGATGGATTTTAAGTAACCAGGCATAGTGCTACTAAATTTCACTTTGTATTACTCTGTTAAGCTAGTTTTACTACTGATTTATTTTTCTTGTTGCTGCACATTGGCTCATATTAGTTGTAATCTTGCATTGCTTGGTAATTTAGATTTACTGTAGCTTGCTTTGCAAATTTCCATTTTTTTGTCATTGCTGTTTGTGTTAATTGTTTTGTGCTTCTGCATTGCCTCGTCCCTTAGTTTAGCATCTGAGCTCAGTAGATTAAAGTTAGCTTAAGAGGGGGTAGACTATATAAGAGAATGAATTGGAAGAAATGCATTGAGAAGTCGTACGAAAAAAGTACATAAAGCAGGTATAGATAGGACTTTTTGGAAATAATGAAGAATGAAGGGAGATCTCCGAGAAGTAAAGAAAGTTTTTTTTGCAAAATACTGCAGTAAAAGAAACCCTGTCCTTTCCTTGTGTTATCCCACTATGTGTTTGTGTTCCCTTGTGTATTTGTGTTTTTCCTGTCTTTGTGTGTTTAGCTGATGTTGTTATGTTGTAGAATTTTTCTAATACTATGTTATTTACTTTGTAAAGATGTTTAAACATTATTTGTTCTGTTTTGTTTTAATGCTCATGTGTGAAGTTGATGTTTCGAAAGTTATTCTGATCTTTTATGTATTTACTCATGTCATAATTCCTGTAACACTGATGTATATGTTATTTCGATTCTTTTGTAAAGCCTGTACTACAAATGTTATCTGTATTGTTATGTTCTTTAATGATGTATTCTGTATCTTTGTAATTGTATTCTTATGCTATGAAATTGTAATTGACACCAGTTCATCAAATTAAGTAACTTGTAAGTTACATTTCACTGCACATGTTTCTGTTGGTCATAGTATATGGACAATTTGTGAGAAGTAGGGACTGTTAGTGTTTGCACATGTGTTAATAATTCTGCTAGGGACTGGATAACAGCATTGCTGGTTCTAAGGACATTTAAAAAAAAATTGTGAGTGCACAAATGGTGGTTCATCGACTTGCTATATTATCTGCAAGACTCTTCAATGGTGATTGTGCACCTGCACAGTCACAACAGATGGCTGCTGGCCATCTCTACAATGACTACAGTGGGTCTGCACCTTTGATGACCCACCAATACGATTATTTCTACAAGGACTGCAGTGGGTCTGCACCTCTGGTGGCCCACCAATTCCGTCATCTCTATCAGGACTACAGTGGGTCTGCTCTGTGATGACCTACCTCCCAATATTCTTCAAAACTTCGACTGACTCTGCAGTGGGTTTGCTCTGTTGTGGCCCATTACCTGTCTACATGTCAAGAGTCAACACTGTCTTTCCGTTGGAAGGACAACACTACTTCTTCAAGATTGCATGGAAATCCACTACTTCTGTGTGCATTTTCTTTTACTGCTCAGACTTTGAGAAAAAAAAACACTGCAATTTTACTGTGATGGATGATCAGGACTGTCTTTATGGACTGTGAGAAAATTTTAGCTTTTGACCAACATTGTATCAATAAGTGTGTGCATTTGATTTATTTGTTATTGTAATTGTGAAAAAAATTTTAACAAATATGTATTGGCCAGTGCCCAAAAAAATTTGTAAAATTTTTTTTGGGAAGCGTGGGGGCTAGGTAAGTAGGCTGTTTAGGTTTTCTTATTGGTAACGCCACGTAGCGCTCTGTATGAAAATCACTGGCTGTGCTGTGTGCAGTCTGTGGCTAGTTTTGCATTGTTGTCTGCCATTGTAGTGTTGGGCAGCTGGATGTTAACAGCGCATAGCGTTCGGCAGTTGGAGGTGAGCCGCCAGCAGTGGTGGATGTGGGGAGAGAGATGGCGGAGTTTTGAAATTTGTAACACTGGACATCACGAACTGCTATATACATTATGACTTTTGAACACTATTGAGGTAAATACATTGTTTGTTCTCTATCAAAATCTTTCATTTGCTAACTATGCCTATCAGTAGTTAGTGCCTTCCGTAGTTTGAATCTTTTATTTAGCTGGCAGTAGTGGCGCTCGCTGTATTGCAGTAGTTCGAGTAACGAAGATTTTTGTGAGGTAAGTGATTTGTGAAAGGTATAGGTTAATGTTAGTCAAGGCCATTCGTTTGTAGGGATTATTGAAAGTCAGATTGCGTCGCGCTAAAAATATTGTGTGTCAGTTTCAGCACAGTCATGTATAATTCTTCTAAGGGGACGTTTCATAATCTATTAATTTGTCGGGTGTAACTTGGATTTCACTCTATGCTGTGTTTGCCCCGTGATGTCATCACTGCACTTGAGGTAAATAATTTTGGTCACCACAAATACATACATCAAAAAAAGTTTTGCATCACCTCGGATCCGATTGTTCCGGAACCAGTATAGAAAATTGGGATAGAGATCAACATAAACATCATTTCCGCTCATTTTATTGCTCATGAAAACCACACAGTGGATGTTATACCACAATACAGCGAGACCTTCAGAGACAGTGGTCCAGATTGCTGAACACACCACTACTTCTGATACCCATTAGCAATTCCTCTTGCATTGATGCACGCCTGTATTCGTCGTGGCATACTATCCACAAGTTCATCAAGGCATTGTTGGTCCTGATTGTCCCACTCCTCAATGGCGATTCGGCGTAGATCCCTCAGAGTGGTTGGTGGGTCACGTCGTCCTTGAACAGCTCTTTTCAATCTATCCCAGGCATGTCCGATAGGGTTCATGTCTGGAGAACATACTGGCCACTCTAGTCGAACGATGTCATTCATAATATGTGCACGATGGGAGCGCTAATTGTCGTCTATGAAGACACAGGCAGGCAACAGCAGGGAACCTTCATCTTCTGTACTCGCTGGACAGTGTGACTAAGGCATTCATCCTGAGCAGTTTGCCTCCAAACACGTCTCCGACAATTGTCTGGTTGAAGGCATATGCGAGCGACTCTCATCGGTGAAAACGTAATGCCAATCCTCAGAGGTCCATTCGGCATGTTGTTGGGCCCATATGTACCGCGCTGCATGGTGTCGTGGTTGCAAAGATGGACCTCGCTATGGACGTCGAGTGTAAAGTTGCGCATCATACAGCGTATTGCGCACAGTTTGAGTCGTAACACGACGTCGTGTGGCTGCACGAGAAGAATTATTCAACATGGTGGCGTTGCTGCCAGGATTCATCCTAGCCAAAACCTGTAGATAGTGGTCATCCACTGCAGTAGTAGCCATTGGGCGGCATGAGCGACAGTACCTGTCTCTCTGTATCTCCTCCATGTACGAACAACATTGCTTTGGTTCACTCCAAGATGCCTGGACTCTTTCCTTGTTGAGAGCCCTTCCTGGCACAAAGTAACAATGTGGATGTAATCAAACGGCGGTATTGTTCGTCTAGGCATGGCTGAACTACAGACAACACGAACCGTGTACCTCCTTCCTGGTGGAATGGCTGGAAATGATCGGCTGTCAGACCCGCTCCGTCTAATAGGCGCTGCTCATGCATGGTTGTTTACATCTTTGGGCGGGTTTAGTAACATCTCTGAAATGTCAAAGTGACTGTGTCTGTGATACAATCAGTATCAATAGTCAACGTCTATCTTCACGAGTTCTGGGAACTGGGGTGATGCAAAATTTTTTTTTGATGTGTGTAATAAGTAAAAACAAATTATATACATCCCCTCACATGCACTATATTTAAAAAAAACTCATCACGAGTAGCAGTTCCTCACAGTCACTAAGTGGTAATATTTTTGATAACAGTAATAACTAAGCAACTAACGTAAAATATAAGTAACATAAAAGTTTTGGAGACAAACGTCAAAAATAATTAAGCTATCTGTTTTTACAGCATAAAGTGACTAGTAAACGCACTATTGTTCGTGAAAATTACAACACCAAGTATCAGACATGTGATTATGATGTAAATGATTCCATAACTAATGACATAACAATATACAAATGATTAGAATTTCAGGACTGTACATGCACTTCAACCCTGAGTAATCAGTGGAGCGTGAAACTCCCACGTGTTACAATCAGAACTGTAGATGTCGTGGCATGGAAGCAACGAGGAGCTCAGTATGCCTGGGGAATGCAATACCACTTGGTTTGCAGATGCGCCCACACAACATCGACAGTGGTTTTCGGAGGACCAGTACGAAAAAGCTGTCGACCAATTATATCCCAGATATGTTCCTTGAGTGACAGGTTAGGCGACGGTGGAGGCCAGAGAAGCAGTCATACCCGACCTTTTTTGAAGAAGTCTTGCCCATCCCTTGCCATATATGGCCAGGTATGGAGAGCTGCATCAAACCAGTCTCAGGACTGAATACCACAACAACAACAACAACATTGTTCTGCTGAAGTACGGCATGTGGAGCTGCCTGCAGGTGGGGCGTTGTCTCTACTTCAGTGACATCCCTAATGTAGCGACTGCTCACATTTCCCTCAGTATATATGAGATAAAATTGCATGTTATATACAATGGCCGCCCAAGACCATCACACTGGCGTTTGTGAGATACGTTGCTCAACAATGCAACCAATCCAGTAGGTGTCACCAAGGTAACGTCTAACACGTACGCTGCCATCGCGATAGGACGAGTTGAAGCTGGACTCGTCGGAAAAAAATTAAATTTTGCGACTGAACACGCCACTGACGGATTTTAATCTCCCGTTTGCAGTCTGAGACGTTGGAGTTTCTGGTCGATGGAAGCGATGGAGTGCCTACCATGTGTCCAGTCCTCACTAGTCGACTTTGAACCGTCAACGCAGAGAGTGCACAACCTCAGTTCTCTATCTCCAGCCAAAACGGTGGCGAAGCTATTTTGTCGTTTACGGCCAGGAGCACAAGAAGGCGATTTTCTCACACTGTGGTCACCATTGTGTGTTAGAGTGCTAGCCTCTTCTAGGTACTCTTTCCACAAACCCATCACTGTCATAACAGCATGCCGTATACAAGCGCAGTGCCGCGGTACGACAAACCCGTTTTCCGGAGACCAATCATTCATCCACGTTTAAGCTCACTCGGATGCTGATATTGCGCCGTTTGACGTCGACGAGGCATACCGGAACTCGCCTCCATGTTTCCACTTCGTTTGACATCTCTCCGTTGACTGAACGGAGCATAACACCCATCTGGCACACAAAAGAGGACGCCGCTGGTCCTGCGTGCAAGCCATCTCTCTGCAATCTTAATCACTTATTATGGTTCCACTGTCTCACACATCCTCCGATTGGTCGGGCGGGGTAGCCGCGCGGTCTAAGGGCGCCTTGCCACAGTTCGCGTCGCTCCGAGGTTCGAATCCTCCCTCGGGCACGAGTGTATGTGTTGTCCTTAGCGTAAGTTGGTTTTAGACGAAATACTGTGTAAGCATAGGGACCGATGATCTCAGCAGTTTGTCCCATAGGAACTTACCACAAATTTCCAAAATTTTTCCATCCTCCGATTATGAAGTGCTTCATGCTGTTTCTCCAAGTGCTCCAATATTCAGACTGTGTAGTGCATTTACAGCTAGATAATGTCAGATTACCAGAACACAAAATGACCCAAGCACCAATAGTTTCACTTTAGGCCTAACATTTTCGTTTGATTTAGGTATGTGGTAAAATATGCTTTCAAAATACTACAAATATAATGACCACGTAAATATTGTCCCGTTTTTATCTGTTATTCAAAAGGAAAAAATGAACAAAGTGATGGCGAACATCCAGATTTCCTTAATTCTTGTTGAGTTTCATTCACAACATACTTTTTAAAATATATAGATGTGTAAGAAAAACTCTGAATCTGGAAATATGAATACGACATACTAGGACTATTCTGAAAGTAAGTTCCGATTGATCGCGAAATAGAAACCACTTTGAAAGTAAGAAATATTTTATCTGCAACAGTTAGCTACAGCTTCCAGCCACTGCTCTACATAGTCATCACTCCGACTTCGACATTTGTCGTAGCATTGTACCAACTTTCCAATACCCTCGTCATAGAAGGCAGCAGCCTATGCTTCCCGCCAATTCTCTACGGTCATCTATAGCTCGTTGTCTGTGCGAAAATGTTGTCTTCATATTCGTGAGGAGAAATGAAGCACAGAGGGGGCCAATTACGCGCTGTAGTGGCGAGTGATCAAACACTTCCTATCGAAAAAGCTGCTGGAGCATTTTCATTGCCCCTGCAGATTGCGACCGAGAATTCTCTCAAAGTAGGAACTGTATGACAGTTCTGTAATGTGGGCTGCATAACATCAGGCGAAGTCTCTCACCACGACCTCATACTTGGCGGGAGACAAATTTTCTACGCATCTTTATGTGCTCACCATGCGCTCAGACCTGAAAAGAGCGAAGTGATGTAACCGGCAGGCATATTAGCGACACTGCAGAACACATATGTGCAAAGATTTATTAGATTTTCAGAGTGGTTTCCATTTCTTGAGCGATCGGAACTTACTTTTCGAATATCCCTCGTATGTTGCGAAAAGTCAAATTTACCTCGAAGACTAATTTTTGGATAACGTTTTACTGAAAAATTTAGAACAACTGCAAAATCTGGTGTAATAAGTCAGTAAAAATAATAAATATTTTATCAAAATTTTAAAATATTAACTACATTACTCGATAACAACAGTTTCAAGATGTGGGCGTAAAATAACCCCCTTCCTCCTGGTATTGCGAAGCTTAAGGCAGAATTCCCCAGCAAAACATATTTATTTGAAGGAAAACACGAAGAAAGAGTGAGCTTTAATCTCAAAATGAAAAGCTGGTAAGGCATTGTATTAGAGCCCTCTTAGGGCATGTGGCTGGGTTGAGTATCTTCGTCTGTACGTCATAGATATATATTTGCATTCATAAGGTAACAACTGCACAAAAGTGTACGAATGAAATGGTGAAGCAACTCGATACGTACTCCATACTTGGAGTACATGGGACAGTACGATTCTTATGACAAAAACCCTAAACTGGACACGGATTCGCGGACCACAATTAATGTTGCGGAGTGCCATAGTGAAATTTTCCAACAGTTTGACAGGGGATTCACAGACGTGGCTGATGCTGATCGGAAAGTCCAGGTGTTGCGCCAAACGACTGCTCATCTTCTGATCAAGCTGAAAGAATATCTGAGAAGTAAAGATTTTCCAGTGATGATGACGTTCACAAAGCGGTTCTCTAATGGCTAGGTGATCAAGGAGAGGATTTCTATCGTCAACGATCTGAACGACTGGCCGAACATTTCGATCGCTTTTTGCAGAGACTTGGCAGCTATGTTGAAAAACTGTGTTATGTGTCTTCGTCACTTTGAAGTGTAGTGCAGCATTCAATGATGGCCTGTTACAATAAAGTGTAGCTTACGCTTTGTAGTTCCCTCAGACATTTTGGCATTGGTCCGTGGGGAAAGTGACAAAATGGAAACATTAAGTTTACGTTTGAGTGCTTTTACAGTTTTCTGTATCTGCTGCTGCGGCCACAAACAGAGTATAAAACGAGCTGCGTTTGTTTTTCTGAGAATTTAAAAGTAAATTACCGAACTATCAGTTTAATAAGTCACGGCTTCAAAATACTAACACGAGTTCTTTGCAGACGAATGGAACAACTGGTCGACGCCTGCCTCGTGGAAGATCAGTTTGGATTCCTTAGAAATTATGGAACTTGTGAGGCAATACTGACCCTACGAATTATCTTAGAAGACGGATTAAGGAAAGACAAACCTTTTCTAGCATTTGTAGACTTAGAGATAGCTTTTGGCAATGTTGACTGGAATAATCTCTTTCAAATCAGAAGGTGGCAGGGGTAAAATACAGGGAGCGAAACGCTATTTACAATTTGTACAGAAACTGGGTGGCAGTTACAAGAGTTGAGGGGCATGAAAGGGAAGCAGTGGTTAGGAAGGGAGTGAGATTAGGTTTGTAGCCTATCCCCAATGCTATTCAATCTATACATCGAGCAAGCAGTAAAGGAATTAAAATCCATGGAGAAGAAATTAAAACTTTGAAGTTTGACGATGACATTGTAATTCTGTCGGAGACAGCAAAGGAGCAGGAAGAGCAGTTGAACGGAATGGACAGTGTCTTGAAAGTACACTACTGTCCATTAAAATTGATACACCAAGAAGAAATGTAGATGATAAACGGGTATTCAATGGACAGATATATTATACTAGAACTGACATATAATTGCATTTTCATGCAGTTTGGATGCATAGATCCTGAGAAATCAGTACCCAGAACAACCACCTCTGGCCGTAATAACGACTTTGATACGCCTGGTGATTGAATCAAACAGAGCTTGGATGGCGTGTACAAGTACAGCTGCCCATGCAGCTTCAACACGATACCGCATTTCTTCAAGAGTAGTGACTGGCATATTGTGACGAGCCAGTTGCTCGGCCACTATTGACCAGACGTTTCCAATTGGTGAGAGGAGAATGTGCTGGCCAGGACAGCAGTCGAACATTTTCTGTATCCATAAAGGCCCGTATAGGACCTGCAACATGCGGTCGTGCGTTATCCTGATAAAATGCAGGGTTTCGCAAGGATCGAATGAAGAGTAGAGCCACGGGTCGTAACACATCTGAAATGTAACGTCCACTGGTCAAAGAGCCTTCAATGGGAACAAGAGGTGACCGGGACGTGTAACCAATGGTACCCCATACCATCACGCCGGGTGATATGCCATTATGGCGATGACGAATACACGCTTCCAATGTGCGTTCACCGCGATGTCGCCAAAAACGGATGCGACCATCATGATGGTGTAAACAGAACCTGGATTCATCCGAAAAAATGACGTTTTCCATACGTGCACCCAGGTTCGTCGTTGAGTACACAATCTCAGGCGCTCCTATCCGTGATGCAGCGTCAAGGATAACCGCAGCCACGGTCTCCGAGCTGATAGTCCATGCTGCTGCGAACGTCGTCGAACTGTTCTTGCAGATGGTTGTTGTCTTGCAAGCGACCCCATCTGTTGACTCAGGGATCGAGATGTGGCTGCACGATCCGTTACAGCCATGCGGATAAGATGCCTGTCATCACGACTGCTAGTGATACGAGGCCATTGAGCTCCAGCACGGCGTTCCGTATTACCCTCCTGAACCCACCGATTCCATATTCTGCTAACAGTCATTGGATCTCGACCTACGCGATCAGAAATGTCGCGATACCATAAACCACAATCGCGATTGGCTACAATCCGACCATCATCATAGTCGGAAACGTGATGGTACGCATTTCTCCTCCTTACACGAGGCATCACAACAACGTTTCACCAGGCAACGCCGGTCAATTGGTGTTTGTGTATGAGAAATCGGTTGGAAACTTTCCTCATGTCGGCACGTTGTAGGTGTTGCCACTGGCGCCAACCTTGTGTGAATGCTCTGAGAAGCTTACCATTTGCATATCACAGCATCTTGTACCTGTCGGCTAAATTTCGTGTCTGTAGTACGTCATCTTCGTGGTGTAGGATTTTTAATGGCCAATAGTATGGAATATAAGATGAACATCAACAGAACAAAACGAGGATAATAGAATGTAGTCGAATTAAATCAGGTGATGCTGAGGGAATTAGATTAGGAAATGAGACACTTAAAGTAGGAAACGAGTTTTTTCTATCTTGGAAGCAAAATAAATGATAATGGCTGAAGTAGATAAGATATAAAATGTAGACTGACAATGAAAGGAAAGCGTTTCTGAAAAAGAGAAATTTGTTAACATCGAGTATAGGTTTAAGTGTCAGGAAGTCTTTTCTGAAAGTATGGAGTGCAGCCATGTTTGGAAGTGAAAGGAGACAACAGAAGATTTCGAAATATGGCGCTACAAAAGAACGCTGTAGATTAAAGGGGTAGATCACGCAACTAATGAGGAGGTACTGAACAGAATTGGGGACAAGAGGAATTTGTTGCACAACTTGACTATAAGAAGAGATCGGTTGGTAGGACATGCTCTGAGGCATCAAGCGATCACCAATTTAGTACTGGAGGTCAGCGTGGAAGGTAAAAATCGTCGTGGGAGACCAAGAGATGAATACACTAAGCACATTCATAATGATGTAGGTTGTAGTAGTTGCTCGGGGGTGAAGAAGCTTGCACAGAATAAAGTGGCATGGAGAGCTGCATGAAACCAGTCTCTGAACTGAAGACCACAACAATAACATAAAAGAAAAAGCAATTCATTTTCGGCTTTTATTCCAAGGTGTTAGCCCAGTGGCAACCTTTCATTAAAACATAGAGGCTCTGCCTTTCAGACTACTCAGATGCGACCCACGGGTCCACTAGAGGTTTAGTCTGTCCTAATGAAGTCTCATCGAACCTCACAAGATGAAGCTTCCCACATATGCATGTAAACTCATTCTGTAATATCGGTAGGCCAGACAGGGGCCGTCATTCAATTTACCACTTGCAGTAAATGCTTGTATTTACAGCCTTAGGCAGCCTCTTCAGTGATTTTCCAGCAGTAAACTGTGACCATCGTCTGAACTCCTCATACAGCAGTGACGTTTAAAAGCACTCCATAATGGACGCCCAGTCACGCACTGCGTGCGGCTCGTCTCTGGCCGGTCGGCCCCTGGCGGACTTCCGTGACGCTTCGGAACGGCCGCCCGACGACGGCCGAGGTCCGCGTGGCTAATTAACGTCTTTGCGGGGTATCCGCTCATTTTAATTACGCGCGACACGGCGGCTCCTGCCAGCTATTAATTACCGTAAGCTGCCCGAGCCTTGTAACTCTCCGATGCAATTTGTTTCGCCCTGCTGCATAGCTCTGGCGGGAGCCGCGCGTCTGCAGCAGGGACCGGCTTACCGCTGCACCGCGCTGGTGCCACCAGCCGCGGCCCGAGGCATGGTACAGGCAGCAGCCTCGTTCGAACAAATGCAGTCACCTTTTACTGGTAAGTCTCGCTGTAGTTCATATCTAGTATCCGTCACGTACGAGCGGTTATACCGTACAGTGGTGGTACTCTAATTCTGTACCACAAAATAATTGTCTCGGAAATGTGGCATTGTTGATAAAGCATTTTACTACGCCTATATAAGTTACATCTGTAGCAGTACTCATAAGGTTTTAATATAAAAGTGGATCTTATTTTTTTTCTAATTTCGTATTCCTTCTTGGAATCGTCTAGTTTTTTTTTCTTTTTGTTTAACAAAAATTTTAAGACTCATTTTGTTGAAACTGAAGACGAGGAACCCATGATACAGCGGCCAATAGTTGCGTCGTGTCACTACATTTTCATTGCTGCTTAAGTGTGTGCTTGACTGTTTTCATCGCCGGCCTCTGTGGCCGAGCGGTTCTAGGTGCTTAGTCCGGAACCGCGCTCCTGCTACGGTCGCAGGTTCGAATCCTGCCACGGGCATGGATGTGTGTGATGTTCTTAGGTTAGTTAGCTTCAAGTAGTGCTAAGTCTAGGGGACTGATGACCACAGATGTTAAGTCTCATACTACTTAGAGCCATTTGAACCATTTTTGAACTGTTATCATCAGGGTGATTCTTATATGGAGGCTACACAGATATGTCAAGGGATTTCAGCACGCCCCCACATTTATTAACTTTTTGAATATTTTGATGATGTGCCACATTTCATTAAAACTAATTAATATTAACCGATACCACAGTCGACTTAAATACTTAATTAAGACTCATACACCGAAATAAATGTGTCATTTTCTATTGGAATAAATAACTGTGTTCAACCTACATAGTATAATTCTCGATGCGATAGGATCCGTAGCCGCGATGAAGTTTTTGAGAGATTTCTTGAAGAGAATTTATTTTATGTACATAACATGATGTCATAGGAGCAACGACGTACATCACATAATCTGCTACTAAAAAATCATCCATAAAATAATTGGAAATCGCCTAAGGCAGATATTGTCAATTGTGCAGGGCATAAAGAGAATGGCAGCTGAAGGCTTCAAGAAATCTTTCAAAAAAAAAAAAAAAAAAAAAAAAAAAAAAACACAACTACATATGTATGTTTTGTAAATATGATGAAATATATTTTAATGGGAGAAATTTATGGACTAGTATGTAACAGAATATACAAAATGTGTGGCTGCAGCATGAATCAGTACTGATTTTTGCACAATTTTCTTTTCATCGTCTTTTTTTTACAATCAGAGCTTTGTCTCCGGTGACCTTGCACATATCACAAAATTAACTCTTTCATCAGCTGTTAATTGTCCATTGAAATCTTACATTAGCTTCACTTCTCTTTCGGCTGTATGATATACTACCTGAAGATGTTTCGTAACCTCTTTGACACTGATGTCGGAAGTGTCTGAGTCTCAAGGAAAAGTAACCTCACTTAAGAAATCTATGCTTAAATTCTGCAACATGGCACTATGCCACTATGGCTCTAGTATATTAGAACATGTTTTAATAAGACACGTCTGCAGATGGTCATTATAGCCCGAATCCGGTGAACTGATGGCACAAAGAACTGTGACCATAGACGTGAAGTAAAGGAAATTTATTCTGCGACATGTCCAAACTCTTGACTGAAATGAATTCATCATTCTGCTGCGGTGTGAAACTTTCATTCTCGAAACATTCCGCAGGCTTTGGGTAAGCCATGTCTCCGCAACATCCTTTCTTCCAGGAGTAATAGTCCCTCAAGTTTCGCAGATCTGTGAAGTTTGGAAGGTAGTAGATGAGGTGTTGCTGAAGTAAAGCTGTGAGATGTGGTCGGGTAGCTCAGCTGGTAGGGTACTTCCTGGCAAAAGACAAATGCCCTGAGTTCGAGTCTCGATCTGGCAAACAGTTTTATCTACTAGGAACTTACATACCAGCGCACTCTCCGCTGCGGAATGAAATCTTCAATCAAGAATACGTTAGCGGTCAGGCACACACAAAAGCTGCAACAAACAACACGAGGTGACATAACACGACTTCTCATCCACTGCGGCATGGGTTCCTTGTTTTCCATTTCAGCAAAACAGGTCTTTCAATTCTTCTTAAAACAAAGAAAAAACTAGGAGATGTGTTGGAAGAAACGTGAAATTCAAGAAAATAAGGACCATCCTAATCCTAAACAATAATAAAACTGTAAAACCGTCATGTCTGTCTGCTTGTCTGAACACGCTAATCCCCAAACCTATTAAATGAATTTTCATGAAGTTTTCACAAGTAAATTGAGCGTAGCCTGGGACAACGTATAGGCTTCATTGCATCAAAATCGTAACATGGAAAGAAGATACCGTAAATTAAATTCTAAAATCGTCTGCTCAGCTTAGTAGTTCGAATGTTTAGTCACCACAGCTTAGTACACATAAGAAACAGTAGACGGTGCTGTTAGTTTTTTTAACTCAGTGAAACACATATTTGCCGCGCGGGATTAGCCGAGCGGTCTAGAGGCGCTGCAGTCATGGACTGTGCGGCTGGTCCCGGCGGAGGTTCGAGTCCTCCCTCGGGCATGGGTATGTGTGTTTGTCCTTAGTATAATTGTCCTTAGCAGTTAAGTCCCATAAGATTTCGCGAACATTTGCACGTTTTGAACAAACACGTATTTATGGAAGTTTCTGTCAGTGATAGAATTAAATGCTGACTCTTGTCTTTATGTGTACAAACTAACAAAGAATTTAATTGGTTAAGATACACAGATTTCGTGATTCCGCTTGTATTGAAATCTTAACGACAAAGCTGATCTTCGTTCGATAGATTTTGTTGATTTTTTTGCTAGGAACAACGAACTTATTTATTGTTTTTGTGATATGGGTGCCTAGTCGTTACATTCTGATTTCCTTTTGTTTATGTTTAAAAATGCCTAGGAAACGGTCGAGTCTTTCTGTGTGGCTAAAAGACTGAGGAGTACGCAGTGCCAAGAGTCCAATGAGGATCCTAAGGCGAGACTTGATGTGGCTCGAGATTATCAGGCTTTAACTCGCTCTTTGGAAACTCCTTGGGGATGCAGGACACAACGTAACTCGGATCGAGAGCGTCAAGCGTTACGTCGCTCCTCAGAACCCTACATTCGCAACGGCTAAGTAACATCATAGAAGCGGAAATTTTGACGTGAAGTGGAGCAGGCGGGCGAGGTTTTGTTTTCACAGTCCCACTTAGTCTTAACTATTTACCATTTCACTTTAAGTGTGTACAATTTCCAGTGAGATTATGGTATGCCATTAACATGAAGAAACAAAAAGGTCAGATTCTGCTTGTAACGTTCCTCCTCAAAAATCACTTCGTCGGCATTCTTGAAATACTTGACACTCAGCGCCCGAGGAAAGAAGAAGACGTCTCTGTGTGCCGTGTCAGGACAGTACAGGTGCCGAGGAGGACAGAGGGGTGGACCCAAAACGTCATCGCCGAAGGGGGGCCGGAATATGTTCCCCAGGCGCGTGTGGAATGAGCTGGTGTGATGTCGTGGAGTAAAACCACTCCCTGGGACAGCTCCCAGTAACGCCTCCACTCCTCCAGTGATCTCGCCAGGAGACTGTGTAGTATGTTTTTGTAATGGATTACTATCTTTCAAGATAATCTATTAGTACCAGTCCATGTCAGTCCCAAAATATATACTCAACGTCACCTTTCCCGATGATGATTGAGCCTTCACCTTTATCGCTGATGTCCTGGCTGCAACATTTCCGCTCCTGCCTCAGTTCGACGTGTGTTTTGAGTGAGTGTGTGCAGGCGCGGAACGCAGTGGGCGGTGACCCTTCTCATGTTCAAACTGTCGCGAAAGATGTTGAAAACTGATCCATGACTGATCTTCAGTAATTCCACTATCGCCTCGTTTGTGATACACCGGTCTTTGAGTACCAGCGGCTCCATTTCTCTTATGGTTCGCGTTCTTCGCAGAATGGTGTGCTACTTCCCTCTTGGTCGTTCATACTTTCTTTGACTACTCTGGAAGTGGCTGCGCCACCTAACCTCTGTTTCACACGGCGGTGCACAGTTGTTGCGCACTTCCACCTACTCACGACCGGTTATGCCACCGTTGGGTCCCCTCGTGGCGTGCTACGGTACTGTGGTGCGAGGATTTCAGTGTATACCAGGGATGCATAAAATTACTTCCAAATAAACACCTTAGTGTGAATAGTGCTCACGCCCTGAGAGTTCCCTACAAACTTAATTATGTACATAGGTAACAATTTCTATTTTCTGAACGCCTGGTGCAAGTTTTTCTATTGTACGCCACTATGGCAACTTCCGTGTTATTAATCTATTTCATTTATCCAAGCAGGGAAAGGGGACCTACAGTTTGACGTGGAATCCGAACCCTGTGTTGTTTCTGGCGATTTCTCACATTGTTGAAAAGTTGTAAGTAGGCTGTTTAGGTTTTTATGTTGGTAACGTCACGTAGCGCTCTGTATGAAAATCACTTGACTGTGCTGTGTGCAGTCTGTGGCTGGTTTGCATTGTTGGGATATTCTAGTGTTGGGCAGTTGGATGTGAACAGCGCGTAGCGTTGGGCAGTTGGAGGTGAGCCGCCAGCAGAGGTGGATGTGGGGAGAGAGATGGCGGAGTTTCGAGAGCGGAAGATCTGGACGTGTGTCCATCAGAGACTGAATGTCATGGACTGATGTATATATATTATGACTTTTGAACACTATTAAGGTAAATACATTGTTTGTTCTCTATTAAAATCTTTCATTTGCTAACTATGCCTGTCAGTAGTTAGTGCCTTCATTAGTTAGAATCTTTTATTTAGCTGGCAATATTGGCGCTCGCTGTATTGCAGTAGTTCGGAGTAACGAAGATTTTTGTGAGGTAAGTGATTCATGAAAGGTATAGGTTATTGTTAGTCAGGGCCATTCTTTTGTAGGGATTGTTGAAAGTCAGATACCGTTGCGCTAAAAATATTGTGTGTCAGTTTAGTGACGATCAGAATAAGTAAAGAGAGAAATGTCTGAGTCCGTTCAGTTTGGCTCAGCTGTTTGAAAACCATATAACGTAAGAGGTTATCAGCACAGTAATTCATTAATTTTTCTAAGGGGACGTTACAAAGTGAAGGCTACTTTAATACGAAGACCGAAATATCCATAAGAGGTTCGATACCGCGCGCTTTCGGTTTTGGTGCACGTACTTTACCTCCTCTTTTCCATTGTGTTCGTCACTGTTTTCGCCATCTGGTCTGGGCTGACGTCACATGACACCCGTTCAAGGTCATCGTTGAATAATTTACTTATTTTTTAAAATTTTTTGTTATGGAGAGCAGACAGCTCTCTGACCGGAAACGCTGAGTTACCGTGCCGGCTCCGCTAGACCACCACGCCCAACATGTGTAACGTAGACATAGGTCAACTAAGGGTTTTGATAAGTGAGTTTGCGAGTATCAAAGTATATGGCATATGTGGCCGTATCTTTTGGCTGCATTGACTTTGAAGCTCAAATTATTTGCACCACCAAGGGACGTTATAGTTTAGTATTTGATCTAAGTTGCTACTCGTATTTTCAATAATGGGTCATTGTTATCAAGTGGGAACATTCGATAGCATCATTTTGGATTTATCTACAAACTGCCTAAGCCCTCATTTTCCCTAATGTCGTGTATTATTCACTACCAATAAACCCCCCATCATTTACAGAATCGGACTACCATGTATCGAACAGCTTCGAGCCCCTGATTACTTTGCATCTACATCTACGTGATTACTCTGCTATTCACAATTAAGTGCTTGGCGGAGGGTTCAATGAACCACCTTCAAGCTGTCTCTCTACCGTTCCACTCTCTAACGGCACGCAGGAGAAACGAGCACTTAAACTTTTCTGTGCGAGACCTGGTTTCTCTTATTTTATCGATATGATCATTTCTTCCTATGTAGGTGGGTGACAACAGAATGTTTTCGCAATCGCAGGAGAAAACTGGTGATTGAAATTTCATCAAAAGATCCCGTCGCAACGAAAAACGCCTTTGTTCTAATGATTGCCACTCCAATTCACGTATCATGTCTGTGACACTATCTCCCATATTTCGTGATAATACGAAACGAGCCGCCCTCCTCTGAACTTTTTCTATGTCATCCGTCAGTCTCACCTGATGTGGATCCCACACCGCACAGCAATACTCCAGAATAGGGCGGACAAGTGTAGTGCAAGCAGTCTCTCTAGTAAGTCAGTTGCACCTTCTAACTGTTCTGCCAATGAATCGCAGTCTTTGATTTGCTGTATCCGCGACATTACCTATTTGATCGTTCGAATGTAGGTTATTTGTACTTGTAATCCCTAGCTATTTAGTTGAGTTTACAGCCTTCAGATTTGTGTGGCTTATCGCGTAATTGAAATTCAGCGGATTTCTTTTAGTACACATGTCAATAACTTCAGGGTCAATTTCCACTTTTCGCGCCACACAGATATCTAAATCATTTTGCAACTCGTTTTGGTCATCTGATGACTCTAAAGGACGGTAAATGACAGCATCATCTGCAAATAATTTACTTAGATTGTCTTCTATGTCGTTAATATAGATCAGCAACAACAGAGGGCCGGTAACAATTCCTTGGAGATATTACTTCGGTTATACTCGATGGCTTTCCGTCTATTACTGCGAACTGTGACCTTTTTGACAGGAAATCACGAGTCCAGTCGCACAACTAAGACGATATTCCATAGGCACGCAGTTTGGTTAGAAGACGGGCTTGTGAGGAACGGTGTCGAAAGCCTTCTGGACATCTAAAAATATGGAATCAATCTGACATCCTCTGTCGATGGCACTCATTACCTCATGAGTTGTGTTTCACAAGAACGATATTTTCTGAATTCAGCTACCTATGTGTGAATTAATCGTTTCCTTCGAGGTTATTCATAATGTTCGAACACAGTATATGTTTCCAAAGCCTAATGCAAATCGACTCTAGTGATATGGGTCTCTAATTCAGCGGATTACTCCTACTTCGCTTTTTGGGTATTGGCGTGACTTGAGCAATGTTCCAGTCTTCAGGTGCGGATCTTTCTGTCAGCGACAGGTCGTATATACATTACTGGCCATTAAAGTTGCTACACCAAGAAGAAATGCAGTTGATAAACGGGTATTCATTGGACAAATATATTATACTAGAACTGACATGTCATTACGTTTTCACGCAATTTGGGTGCATAGATAGGAAGCAGTACCCAGAACAACCAACTGTAGCCGTAATAGCAGCCTTGATACGCCTGGTAATTGAGTCAAACAGAGCTTGGATGGCGTGTACAGGTACAGCTGCCCACGCAGTTTCAACACGATACCACAGTTCATCAAGAGTAGTGACTGGCGTATTGTGACGAGCCAGTTGCTCGGCCACCATTGACCAGGCGTTTTCAATTGGTGAGAGATCTGGAGAATGTGCTGGCCAGTGCAGCAGTCGAACATTTTTTGTATCCGGAAAGGCCCGTACAGGACCTGCAACATGCGGTCGTGCTTTATCCTGCTGAAATGTAGGGTTTCGTAGGGATCGAATGAAGGGTAGAGCCACGGGTCGTAACACATCTGAAATGTAACGTCCTCTGTTCAAAGTGCCGTCAATGCGAACGAGAGGTGACCGAGACGTGTAACCAGTGGCACCCCATACCATCACGACGAGTGATACGCCAGTATGGCGATGACGAATACACGCTTCCAATGTGCGTTCACCGCGATGTCGCCAAACACGGATGTTAACATCATGATGCTGTAAACAGAACCTGGATTCATCCGAAAAAATGACGTTTTGGCATTCGTGTACCCAGGTTCGTCGTTGAGTACACCATCGCAGGCGCTCCTGTCTGTGATGCAGCGTCAAGGGTAACAAGGGTAACCGCAGCCATGGTCTCCGAGCAGACAGTCCATGCTGCTGCAAACGTAGTGGAACTGTTCGTGCAGATGGTTGTTGTCTTGCAAACGTCCCCATCTGTTGACTCAGGGATCGAGACGTGGCTGCACGATCCGATACAGCCATGCGGATAAGATGCCTGTCATCTCGACAGCTAGTGATACGAGGCCATTGGGATCCAGCACGGCGTTGAGTATTACCCTCCTGAACCCACCGATTCCATATTCTGCTAACAGTCATTGGATTTCGACCAACGCGAGCAGTAATGTCGCAATACGATAAACAGCAATCGTGATAGGCTACAATCCGACCTTTATCAAAGTCGGAAACGTGGTGGTACGCATTTCTCCTCCTTACACGAGGCATCACAACAACGTTTCACCAGGCAAGGCCGGTCAACTGTTGTTTGTGTATGAGAAATCGCTTGGAAACCTTCCTCATGTCAGCACGTTGTAGGTGTCGCCACCGGCCCCATCCTTGTGTGAATGCTCTGAAAAGCTGATCATATGCATATCACAGCATCTTATTCCTGTCGGTCAAATTTCGCGGCTGTAGCACGTCATCTTCGTGGTGTAGCAATTTTAATGGCCAGTAGTGTAATTGCTAAATATGGAGCTATTGTATCAGCATACTCTGAGAGTAACCTGACTGGTGTACAATCTGAACCCTAGGCCTTGGCTTTATTAAGTGATTTAAGCTGCTTTGCTACACCGAGGACATGTTCTTCTGTGTATCTTATCTTGGCAGTTGTTCTTGACCGGAATTCGGGAATATTTACTTCGTTTTCTTTGGTAAAGGAGTTTCGGAAAACCGTGTTTAATAACTCTGCTTTAGTGGCACGGTCATCAGTAACTTCACCCTTGTTGTCGTACAGTGAAGGTATTGATTGCGTCTTGCCACTGGTGTGCTTTATGTATGGCCAGAATCTTTTTTGGTTCTCTGCCAGATTCCGAGGCAGAGTTTCGTTATGGAAATTATTAAAAGCAATCTTGGGGATTTTGCGTTCTTTTAAATTTGGTATGCTTTTTTCGTCGGTTCTGCAACAGCGATCTGACCCGTTTTGTGCACCATGGGGTTTCAGTACCATCACTTATTCATTATGTGGTATATATTTCTCAATTTCCGTCGATACTATCTCTCTCAAATCATTTCACATGTTTTCTAAGTTTACTATCTCTTAAAAAGGCGTTAAGAGCATTTTTATCAACTTTTTATAAATAGATGTACTTTGCGTTTCTTTTGATCGTTGTGGGTGTTATGGTATTCATCCTAGCAGCAACTGCCTTGTGGTGCCAATCCCTGTATTCGTCATGATACTCACTATTTTTCCAGGATTATTTGTTGCTACGAGGTCAAGTGTGCTTTCGCAACCATTTACGCTTCGAGTGGGCTCATGAACTAATTGTTCAAAATAATTTTATGAGTAAACTTTCCGTACAATTTCGGATGACGTTTTATACCTTCCGCCGGCTTTAAACGTATAATTTTTCCAGCATATCGAGAGTAGATGGAACTCGCCACCGACTGTAATTGTATGAGTGGGGTACTTATTTGAAATGAGACTCAAGTTTTCTTTGTACTCTCCAGCAACTATATCTTCTGATTTGGGGTGTCGGTAAAAAGATATAATTAATAGTTCAGTCCGATTGTCAGGTATATATTTCTTGTCCAACACCTGTACTGAGTGGTCAGCACGTCTGACTGCCATGCATAGGATCTGGGTTCGATTCCCGGTACTGGCACGGATTTTTCGTTGCTGGGAAGAGTGGCCTTGTGAGGCCAGTTGCGCAGCTGCTTGACCGAGCTGGAGCGGCTCAGGATCACGGAAACTGACAACGGCCGCGAGAGCGGTATGCTGATCCCATACCCCTTCGTAACGCAGCCAATGAAATCATCTGCAAAGGATGACACGGAGATCCTTCGGTACCGATGGACGCACCAAGACTGGTAGACGGCGTTTGCGTACATACGTTACGTATACAAAGCTACTGCTCTGTTAAAATACAAAAACTCGTTGGCTTACTACAACGCCATGTCTCACTGTTTGAGGACTGATCACTACTTCCAGTCAGTCTGCGTGTTGTATCAAGGTCATCCCGTGGTATCATTCTAAAATTTTGTTTTGTAATATATTTCTATATTTTATTAATGTTGCGTATTTGTATGTCTACTTACACACTGAAGCGCCACAGAAACTAGTGTAGCCATGCGTATTCAAATACAGAGATATGTAAACAGACAGAATACGGCGCTGTTGTCGGTAACACCTACATAAAACAAGTGTCTGGCGCAGTTATTAGATAGGTTACTGCTGCTACAACGGCAGGTTAACAAGATTTAAGTGAGTCTGAATGTGGTGTTATAGTCGGAACACGAACGATGGGACACAGCGTCACCGAGTTAGCGATGAAATGGGGATTTTCCTGTACGTCCATTTCACGAGTGTACCGTGAATATCAGGAATCCGGTAAAACGTCAATTTCCGACATCGCTGAGGCGGGAAAAAGTTCCCATCAGCACGGGATCGATGAAGACTTCCGCACATTGCTGCAGATTCCAGTGCTGGGGCATCAACAAGTGTCAGCGTGCGAACCATTCAACGAAACATAATCGTTATGGGATTTCAGAGCCTAAGGCCCCTTGATGACTTCACGACAGAAAGCCTTACGCCTCGCCTGGGCCCGTCATCATTGACAGTGGACTGTTGATGATTGGAAACATGTTGCCTGGTCAGACGAGGCTCGTTTCAAATTGTATCGAGCGGATGGACGTGTATGTGTATGAAGACAACTTCGTGACTCCATGGACCAATGGTGTGGGGCGAGTGCAGTTGGAGTGATATGGGACCCCTCACACGTCTAGATGCGATTCTGACAGGTAACACGTACGTGAGCATCCTGTCTGATCAGCTGCATCCATTCATGTCCATTGTGCATTCCGATGGATTTGGGCAGTTCTAGCAGGACAGTTCGACACCCGACGCGTTCAGAATTGTTACAGAGTGGCTCCAGGAACACTCTTCCGAGTTTAAACATTTCCGCTGGCCACCAAACTTCCTCGATATGAACATCATTGAGCAAATCTGGGATGCCTTGCAACGTGCTGTTCAGAAGAGATCTCCACCCCCTCGGATGGACAGCCCCGAAGGATTCATGATGTCAGTTCCCTCCAACACTACTTCAGACGTTAGTCGAGTTCATGTCACTTTGTTTTGCGGCACTTCTGCGTGCTCGCGAGGGCCCTACACGATATTAGGCAGCTGTGCCAGTTTCTTTTTTTTTTTTTTTTTTTTTTTTTTGGCTCTTCAGTGTAGTAAACATTTTGTTTATAGGGATATGGAAGATGACTATGCAGTCGAATCTGACGTAAACACAAAAATATTTACGTAAGTTTCCATTAAAAAATTGAAAACTATAACACTTCTGTTAAATCATTAATGATTACGTCCGTGTTCTAAGCACATAGTGTAACCGAGACACGCAAGAAATATAACCTTTGCACGAGATGGATAAAATATAGTTCGTTCATGTCATCATTTGAACTAACTTCGCGGCATCTGCTAGGCTACATAGCGGCACGGCGCTGAGCTGGGCACCAACTCCAGAGGGACTGCCTTACAAAGATCGTATACAGTTTCTAGTTAAACGCATTTTTAACTTTTAGACGTAGCAGCGTTGTAGGAGTACTGTGTAAATGGGAAACTTGAGAGTATCAACTGTGGAATGGCTATGGGATGATTATTTGTGCACGCTTTGTTAATTAATTCGGGTAGCCTTAGCAGTGTCTAGGCTTATGATACTCTTTAGTGTATAGGGAAGGTTCTTCAGCAGCTAACATCAATCACAGTCCGGAAATGACTCCTAACTGAGAAGCATCGCTGAATATTAAAGCGATTTCCATAAAAAAAATCGTCTAATGAACATATATAAAGTGACAGAACAGTTTCAAATATCTTGCAAAACCTGTCTCTGTAGAAAAAAGCGATATCCGCTTCAGGAAGTCGACGTCCGGTGTAGGGCTGCAGTTTCCGGAGCCCTTGTACCGAAGAGGACCAAAGAGATAGGGCATCGCAGTAAACATGTAACATCGATTAACGACTCGTCTATTAAACATGTAAATGACAGCAGGGACAATATGCATACTTTTAACACCCACAGTAGCTTATGCTCCGTTGACGGCTGGCTGCCTTCCTCAAATTGAAGCCTATATTTAAAATTTGTAAACTTCTCATGGTCGGGAATGCACTCTTTTCCTGCGCTAGTCGGCGTTGTTTCGTCCTTCGTAGGTTATTTGGCTCCCAAGGAACCACAATTTACTAATTTCGTCTACTTTCTCACCTCCATCACCACCAGTTTTGATGTTAAGTTCCTCGCTATTCTCATTTCTGCCACTTCCCATCATTTTTGTTTTTTTTTTTTCGTTTTACTCTCAATCCGTATTCTGTTCATTAGACAGTTCTTTTCATTCAACAGATCCTGTAATTCCTCCTTAGGTTGACTGAGGATAACAATGCCATCAGCGAAATTTATGGTTTAAATCCTTTCTCCCAGTATTCTCATCCCACTTTTGAACCTTCCCTTTATCTCGGTCATTTGCTTCTTCGATGTGTGGACTGAATACTAAGGCCGAAACGCTGGATCCCTGTCTTACACCCTTTATAATACGATCTCTTCAGTTTTAGTCTTCCAGTATTACCCTTCCTTCTTGGTTCTTGTACCTGATATGTATAGCCTGTCTTTTCTTAAAGGTTAGTCCAATTTTTCTAAGAATTTAGTAACTTCGTGCACCATTTGACGTTGTGGAATGATTTTTGTAGGTCGACAGATCCGGTGAAAGTGTCTTGATTTTTCTTTAATCTTGCTTCCTTTATCAACCGCAAATTCAAAATTGCCTCTCTGGTGCCTTTACCTTTCCTAAAGCCAAACTGTTCGTTATACAACAGATCATCAGTTTTCTTTTCCATTCTTCTGTATATTATTCTTGTCAGCAACTTTGATCCATGAGCTTTTAAGTGGACTGTGCCATAGTTGTCGCTCTTATCAGCCTTTTCTATCTTCGGGATTTCGTGGGTGATTGCTGAAGGTACGACGCCAGTCTCATAGATTCTACACACCAATTTGAATAATTGATCGGTTGTAATTTCCTCCAAATGGTTTTAGAAGTCCCGATCTGCCACTTCTGCCATTTTTTTCTCTGAGATCTTCCAGAGCTCTTTCAATTTCTGACTCTAATACCCTTTGCTTGCGACACGTCATTGTAAATTCTCAATATTCAGTACTGTCTTTTATCTTATTGTAAGAAAAACTCATTAATGCGATTTGCTTGAATCGTTGTCTGGCGATCCGAGCAAGCAGGGCTCCTATGCACCCCATATGTAACAAGTCTGAATCCTCTCCCGATTGGAATTAGGTAAGTTTTTCTGAGGTTACGGTTGGAGCCAAATGCCTTTTCATACTTATGTATCCTATTATCGACTACCCTAAGGTTCTTCTCCTATTGCACGATGACACCCACGTCATCTGCTTATGTTCTGCATTTAATGACACTTGAGTACAAATTTAATCCTTGAAATTTGCCATTCTGAGAAGTGAATCAATTGCAGTAACAAAGAAATGGCTCTGAGCACTATGGGACTTAACATCGATGGTCATCAGTCCCCTAGAACTTAGAACTACTTAAACCTAACTAACCTAAGGACAGCACACAATACCCAGTCATCACGAGGCAGAGAAAATCCCTGACCCCGCCGGTAATCGAACCCGGGAACCCGGGTGCGGGAAGCGAGAACGCTACCGCACGACCACGAGCTGCGGACTGCAGTAACAAAGACAGACATTGACATGGGGCAGCTGTGTCGAACCGGCCTCTCGAAAGGTAATTGTCGGTGAATTTTCCATTGATGATAATCTTGCAACTGACGCTTTTATGAATATTTTTAAACATTTGAATAAAGCATACGCTGAATCCGAAATGGTACAATTCTCCGAACATGTGGTGATGAGAAATGCTGTCGAAGGCCTCAATATTGATATAAAGCTAAAATTGCAGACACTGGTAGCGATATTGCGCTTTAATATATGATATCTCTACAATCTGCTAGACTTTCAAAAGTTCAGGGCACTCTCTTGCTCATGGCGTAGGAAACTGCCCCTAAAAGAGGGAAGAATAATCATTGATCAACGTACGAGGATGTAGAGGGCAGTGGAAACCACTACATTAAAGACACACAATGAGTGTCCACAGGACATGTGGCCTCTGATTAAAAGATGTCTTGATGATTTTTCCATTAAGAAAAGATTCAGGATTCGTCCCGCATTGGGATCTCTAGAATGGGAGGTGACCATAGAATAATCACTTCAAGTTGCTGATGAGAATTATGTACACAAGAATGGAAAGAAAATTGTGAAGCTGTTAGGTGCCGATCAGTTTGGCTTTAGGAAAGACGAAATACAGGGTCTATTGAATGGAATGAGTACAGAATATGGATTGAGAGTAAACCGATGAAAGACGAAAGTAATGAGAAGTAGCAAAAATGAGAAACTTAACATCAAAAACGGTGATGTCGCAGTAGAGGAAGTTAAGGAGTTTTCCTACCTTGGAAGCAAAATAATACATGACGGACGAAGCAGGAAGCACTTAACAAGCAGACCAGCACTGGGAGTGTGGAAAAACCATAACAGAAGATACCTAAGCACTGCAGATATGCTGCTACTGAAGAATGTTGGAAATTAGGTGGATTCTTAAAGTAAGGAAAGAGGAAGTTCTCCGCAGAATGGGCGAAGAAAGTAACATTTGCAAAACACTAACAAAAAGGAAGATCAGAATGACAGTACAAGTATTAAGACGTCGGGGAATAACTTCCATGGTACTAGAGGGTGCTGCAGAGGGTAAAAACTACATAGGAAGAGAGAGATTGGGATACCTCGTAGGTTGCAACTGCTGCTCTGACGGGAAAAGGCTAGCACAGGGATTCGTAACGGGCCACATCAAACCAGTCAGGCGACTCATGACTAAAAAAAAGTTCTTTGCTGCTCTGTTTAGGAACATTTAGTGGAACCATTGCAAAATCTCTTTGGCTTGTCTATGTTATAGGGCTCGTGATCCTACTGGTCCTTGTCCGCCCACTCAAATGAAATTGTATTCTCACTAATAGGCAAAATCAGGAAAATAAACTTGCTACGTTGGATATAAAGTTCTGGTGCATAAATAATGTAACCAACAACGAGATTGGTAATTAAAATTGCCACTTTTATGAAGTCGATTCTACACGTTCAGGTGTGGACTGGTCGAGAATGATATACTTGCTGTTGTAATACTGACCTAAATATACCTTGCTCTACTGTTTATTGTTTCAAGATAACTACATGTTTTAAGAAAACAGGACGTGCAAAATAATTTCAAATACAGTCCAGCCCTACAGACGAAAGACAACACAAGTCCAATGATTGCCCGGTACGAACTGCACTGGCAGAGTTGAAATCCTAACCCACAGCGTTCACGAAAACTCGCGAGTGTCCGCAGACGAGAAAAAACTTCACAATCTGAACACAGAGCAGGTAGATCACTGGACAGAGAGATACAGGTCTTGCCACTTCAACGCTCACACAGCTCCATTCCAATACGGCTGCCCTCTTTTGGCGGAGTACATAGATTTCAACTTAATTCCGAAAAGCAAATAGTGTGATAGTTCAGCAGCGCAAATTACAACCATTCACGCTTATGTCCTACATTAAAAATAAAGGCACCAAAAGATGCTCACTTAAACACAGGTTAAGACGGAATGTCAAAAAAGAAAAAAAAATGGCTGAATGATCCTCCCCAACAGTATTTAAATGAAAGCAATTCTATAGGAATTAGGACTACAATTGGTCGTTGTGAACTCTTTAGACTCCGTGTATCACGATGACTTCTTTGCGCGATTTATAAAGGCCAGTGTTGACGTCACGTCCAGACACTGGCGAGTCTCACAGAAGCGCGAGGGTCGAGTAGCCACGGCCAGCCTCCCGCCAAACTTCAGCGAGGCGCGCGGAAGAGCGGCCACGCTCTAAAAAATGGCTCTGAGCACTATGGGACTTAACATCTATGGTCATCAGTCCCCTAGAACTTATAACTACTTAAACCGAGCTAACCTAAGGACATCACAGACATCCAAGCCCGAGGCAGGATTCGAACCTGCGACCGTACCAGTCGCGCGGTTCCGGACTGAGCGCCTAGAACCGCTAGACCACCGCGGCCTGCGGCCGCGCTCTCAGACCAAAACAAGCCACCTCCGACCTCTTTTCAGCCTGCCTTGCCACATAGTCATTACTGTCTCATTATGACCTCTTGAACTATTTGGGGGTGTGATGCTAGTCATAGTTTGCGTTACTATCATTGCTAAAATACATGATGTCTGATGTGCTTCACTTGGGATGAACATTTTAAATTTTACCACTATCTGGATGTATCGAAGAATAATAAGTGTTTGGTAGATATGTCAAGACAGTTGTTTTCCTGTGACGACGTCTGCAAATCGTGCTGTGTTGCAGTTGGGTGCCACCTTACTGATACAGTATGCCCTCTGACTCCTTGCGTTCCATACGTCTGCTCTCTTGGACGTCTTCTGATATTACACAAATGACATTATGATCAATGAATATGAACAGGGATTATTTGGTCCTCACTTTCGTCCCTGTAGTGCAGACCAAACCATTGGGTGGAACGTTTTTCCCAATATATTACTTACTACAGTAACAGCAATAGTAGCAATTGCAAACTACACATCATGTGTCACATTTTTTTTCAGCAGGGAAGTGGTCAGCAACTATTTAAACAGTTAAGCTGTTTTCTGCACCATCATGACACATTGCACTTTCGTGATCTGTTGACTGTCTTTGTGCTTGTTAACGAACAACTTCACGTGATGTATAAGATATTTACACCAAATGACAGACATACCGATCAGTTAAAATATAATAGGCGATCAAAAGGTTTCCGTTTGAGAAAGTCGGTGCAGCATAGGAAAAGTAGCGCGACTCTGATGCTGATATATAAGCATGGACATGTAGGCGAGTGTAGCAGTATGGCGTCCGTGTCTTTCTGACATGTGTGTGGTAAATAAGGAAACGCAAACTGAGGCGACATTGTTACCAAAAGCACTCATACAGGACCGATGTGCTGTTATTCTTTTCTTGGGTGCCAAAAGACAAAAATTGTAAATATACATGGGAAAATGAAGAATGTGTATTGGACAGCATATCTGTTGAAAACCGTGGATGTGGAACACGGCCACAAGTTCCGTGCTGTTAGGTTTGACACAAGACGCCGGTCGACCTGGAACGGTAGCCTCAACTGGGAGACTCAAGAGGAAGACACTCGAGTACCGCTTTATAGTCGTGATCCTTCCCCGTGCTATTACCACGCCTTTAGTCCATTAAAATAGGCTTTGAAGGGTCGACGAAGATGTGTATCATACAGTTACGGGCTTCTTCGCGCAGCAGTCTGTGGTTGTTAATTCCTAAGGGACCAAACTGCTGAGGTCATCGGTCCCTAGACTTACACACTACTTAAGCTAACTTACGCTAAGAACAACACATACACCCATGCCCGAAAGAGGACTCGAACCTCTGGCGGGAGAGGCGGCGTTATCCGTGACACGGCGCCTCAAACCGCGCGGCCGCTCCTCGCGGCTCTTCGCGCACCAGGACACAGTGTTTCAGCAGACGGGTCTCTTCAACTTGGCGCATCGGTAGTATGAAGTGCCTCAATGCTCACAACGATTTTAGCTGATTAGCAAACAGATTCTGGACTCTACGGCCTTAGAATGCAGACTTTTTGATGACATTTTATACAAGGACAAAGGTCCAACGCGAGATTAAATTCCGCCTGGTGTCATTGCAGACGCGTGACGCAGTAACGCGGCAAAGAAAGTGTTATATCCTAGCCAGTAATGCCACCCGAGCCCGCTGCCAAAAGGTTGGCAGCATCAAAGTCCGGACGCCGTCCGCATAAGCAGCGCCAGCGAGACAGGAAATCGCCGCAAGTCTGCGCGCGCCACCGCTGGCTTCTGGGTTCTTAAGCGCTGGAGTCGCGAGCGCTAGGACAGTTCCGTATTCGCCGCTCAGTTGTATACTCGCCACCGAATTGTGTACTTGTTAGTCAGTTGTGTGTTCATCGCAGCAGAGTTGTTGTTTGTCGTCAGCCGACGCTGACCTATCCGCTCCGACTCGAACTAGACAGACTACTGTGTTTCTGTATCTTCGTTAATAAAGATAAGTACCGACTTTTATTTAATCAGAGTGTTTGGGTTTTCATCTTTCTGTTCACTGTTCCAGCGGACCGGTCGGGCCGCTATTAAAAGTGTGGCGGTGACTTCGTAAGCCGTTTCTACAGCGAATTGTTTGTCGCTACGAACACCGCCACAAAAGAAAGCATGCAGCCACAGGAAAAAAACGAATGGAAAATCATTCTTGAGACGATACGGGCCGCAAACGCTGGCATCTGAAGATTAACACCGTTCAAACGACGGAACTGATCGGCTACGCAGATGCTATTGTTGTCATCATCTACTGAAAGACGTAGAAGGTGAATCCACGACTGGGCGACAACGTGTTGGACGTCTGCGTCTTATCCGGCTCTGTAAAGAAGAACGAGCGGTGACCTGTGGCAGAGTTCAGTGCTGCTGCAAACACAGTGGTTTCGGACCAGACCCATGAAGCACAGGTAATTAAACACGGAGCCCTGAGGCAGACGCCCCTGCCATGTCACATTCAGACCCAACGACCTCCTCAATTACTACTGGAGATCATCGCACTGTGTATCAATCGAAGCATGTCGCCCAGTCGAACGAATTACGTTTCTTGCTGCACCAGGTCGTTTGGTAGCGTCCGAATGAAATGCCATCTAGGGAAACATCTGCAATAAACATTCATCGCGCCACAAAAGCAGGCCGAGTGTAGGACAGGAATAGAAGTATTACAGTGTTCCTGTGGGCTTCCGTGGGATTTTCGGTAATAAAAGGAATCAACATAACAGCTCTGGGCTACGATGACGTTAGTGCGGAACATCTGCATCCATTCACACTTGATGTTTTCCTCGACGGCAATGGCTTCTTCCAGCAGGCTAACGTATCGCAGGACAGAGTCGTGCTACAATGGTTATATTAGCTTGACAGGGTACTCAAATTGATGTCCTGACCTCCAGATTCGCCTGGACTCTTGCCCTGGAAGACACCTGGGATACTATCGGGTTCCAGCCCCGCGCCCACAGCACACCGGCTGCTAATTTACAGGCATTGCATCACTTGTACTTAGACATCAGATGTCGCATACCTCCGGAAACCTACGAAGGACCTGAATCCATGCCACGAGCAATCGCTGTAGTATTGCTTTCTAAATACGGACAAACACTCAGGTGTCGAAAATGAACCACGGATCTTGCCGTCGGTGGGGTGCCTTCAGCCTGCGTGCCTCAGCGATACAGATAGGTGCAACCACAATGAGGGGTGTGTGTTCAGAGGACAGACAAACGTATTGCTCCTGAAGAGGACAGCAGCCTTTTCATTAGTTGCAGGGGCAATATCTTGGATAGTTGATAGATCTCGCCTTGTAACATCAAGCAAAACCGTCTTGCTGTGCTGGTATTATGAATGGCTGAAAGCAAGAGAAAACTACAATCATAGTTCTTCACAAGCCATGCAGCTCTACTGTACAGTTAAATGATGACAGCATCCTCTTGGGTAAAATATTCCTGAGGTAAAATAATCGCGCATTCGGATCTCCGGGTGGGGACTACTCGGGAGGTTGACATCATCAGCAGAAACAAAAATGCCGGCTCAAGTAATATTGTATCTCTTAATACCGCAAGTAGATTAGTAAATTTAAAGAAGCAAATGGATAGGTTCATGTAAAATGAAGTGGGAATTGTTGAAGTTCGGTTGCAGAAGGAACAGAACTTTTTGTCATACTGTAAGGTGACAGGCAAATCCAACACCTTCCATGAAAACCCTGACATGATAAGCAAATACAGTAGTATGTCACATAGCTCCGAATAAATCGTGACATTAAATTAACCAAAGTAATACGAGTAACGAGTGAGCAAATGGAATACCACAGACTAACACAATAATGCCTAAATGCAAGCCATACCTTCCCACCGTGAGACGGACGCAGTTCCGAAGGGAGAAACGAGAACAGAAGCCGAGAGCAGAACCGTGTTAAGCTGGAAGGCCCTATGATAAGGGACAGACACCCACGTCTCCAGCTAACCGCTAGAACCACCCCTCAGCCCATGTTAAAAGTTGGAGCCCTCCAGAAGAACAGTATAGATCTTACGATAACACAAAAAGGGCCACACCCCAGCTGCAAGTTTTAGCGTGAGACTTTTTCGCGTCTCTGTTACGTCAGGACCACCCCCCAGCCCATGTTAAAAGATAGAGCCCTCTAGAAGTACAGTATAGATCTTACGATAACACTAAAACGACCACACCAGCTGCAAGTTTTAGTGTGAGACTTTTTAGTGTCTCTGTTACGTTGCAAACTTTAAAAACATTGCCCCACCACGAAAAGTATAACGTTTCTCATTGGATAGACAGAATTTTTGTAGGCGGAGCTTAAGGTTAAATTGAGACCCTGATTGGTCAGATGAAAACACAGCCAGATAGTTTTTTAAAACCAATTTCGGTAAAATGTAGTAAGGAGAAGTTAGGGGAGAGTTGCTTCTGAGACGGCGCGGTGAGCAGAGCTGTGCTGTCCGCCGCCCCCTGACGAACACCGACAAGGTAATGAACACATGCGATGCCGCATAACAGCTCAGAAAGCTTCACTCAGAACTGCAGAAGTCTCATCTGTTACACCCCCTTTTTGCGTAATGCTAGTGTCGATCGTCAATTAAAGCTCATGGTGTTCACATTTGCCACTTGAAGTAAAAATCTGAAACGCGATGATTTTTCTGTTATATAGTTATTGAGAAGCCACATCAGCCACTATAATTTACGACAAGTTAGATAAGTAATTAATGATAATTGAGGGTCACTGTAGACCATTTTGATAGTTTTCTGTTTTGTGAAACTTACTTTAAACCTAGATTATAGATGTCATATGGCATAGGTCATCCTTCAATCCATTGTAGAAGTTGGAAACCCATTCAGGGAATATTCGTTCACATTATCATGATATTGGTCCAGCGAAGCACAGAACAGAGTGAAGTACGAATTATTACAGAACTCATATTTTGAAAATTCAGGAGAGAAGAGTCCCGTGAAATTTTTCGAATTAATGGCAAAGAAAAATCAATGCTTAGATGTACCATACAGTGATGGAGAGTTGATTAAATTATGAGCTATGAAGTTACCATTGAAATACCAGCAATTATCAGTAGGTCGCGGAGGCAATGACGTCGAAGCATTTAAAGGTATTCTAAGGGAACTAGAGTTCATATTTTCGGAAGATGACGCAAGAAAAAGACGAAGTGCACGTGAAAACGAAAGCAAAAAGCAGTGGAATCCACAAGACACAGTACGAAGAAACAATAATTACGAACCATGTGATAACTTCGCACCAAGAAACGACAATAGATTTCAACAAAGAACCGGTTATGGATTTAGAAGAGAATATGGCAATAACTACACTCCTGGAAATGGAAAAAAGAACACATTGACACCGGTGTGTCAGACCCACCATACTTGCTCCGGACACTGCGAGAGGGCTGTACAAGCAATGATCACACGCACGGCACAGCGGACACACCAGGAACCGCGGTGTTTGCCGTCGAATGGCGCTAGCTGCGCAGCATTTGTGCACCGCCGCCGTCAGTGTCAGCCAGTTTGCCGTGGCATACGGAGCTCCATCGCAGTCTTTAACACTGGTAGCATGCCGCGACAGCGTGGACGTGAACCGTATGTGCAGTTGACGGACTTTGAGCGAGGGCGTATAGTGGGCATGCGGGAGGCCGGGTGGACGTACCGCCGAATTGCTCAACACGTGGGGCGTGAGGTCTCCACAGTACATCGATGTTGTCGCCAGTGGTCGGCGGAAGGTGCACGTGCCCGTCGACCTGGGACCGGACCGCAGCGACGCACGGATGCATGCCAAGACCGTAGGATCCTACGCAGTGCCGTAGGGGACCGCACCGCCACTTCCCAGCAAATTAGGGACACTGTTGCTCCTGGGGTATCGGCGAGGACCATTCGCAACCGTCTCCATGAAGCTGGGCTACGGTCCCGCACACCGTTAGGCCGTCTTCCGCTCACGCCCCAACATCGTGCAGCCCGCCTCCAGTGGTGTCGCGACAGGCGTGAATGGAGGGACGAATGGAGACGTGTCGTCTTCAGCGATGAGAGTCGCTTCTGCCTTGGTGCCAATGATGGTCGTATGCGTGTTTGGCGCCGTGCAGGTGAGCGCCACAATCAGGACTGCATACGACCGAGGCACACAGGGCCAACACCCGGCATCATGGTGTGGGGAGCGATCTCCTACACTGGCCGTACACCACTGGTGATCGTCGAGGGGACACTGAATAGTGCACGGTACATCCAAACCGTCATCGAACCCATCGTTCTACCATTCCTAGACCGGCAAGGGAACTTGCTGTTCCAACAGGACAATGCACGTCCGCATGTATCCCGTGCCACCCAACGTGCTCTAGAAGGTGTAAGTCAACTACCCTGGCCAGCAAGATCTCCGGATCTGTCCCCCATTGAGCATGTTTGGGACTGGATGAAGCGTCGTCTCACGCGGTCTGCACGTCCAGCACGAACGCTGGTCCAACTGAGGCGCCAGGTGGAAATGGCATGGCAAGCCGTTCCACAGGACTACATCCAGCATCTCTACGATCGTCTCCATGGGAGAATAGCAGCCTGCATTGCTGCGAAAGGTGGATATACACTGTACTAGTGCCGACATTGTGCATGCTCTGTTGCCTGTGTCTATGTGCCTGTGGTTCTGTCAGTGTGATCATGTGATGTATCTGACCCCAGGAATGTGTCAATAAAGTTTCCCCTTCCTGGGACAATGAATTCACGGTGTTCTTATTTCAATTTCCAGGAGTGTATAATTCACCCAAGAACGGCAACAACTATTACAGAGGGAATAACGACAACCGGAACGGGTACTGGAGAACCAATAGACCGACAAATTATCAACAAAGAAACCACTATCAACAAACTGAACAAGAAAAGAGAATACAGATAGAAAAGGTGGAGGTAAGACCACCAAACCCCGATAAACGTTCGAATTGACAGCTAAGCGCCCATGCCAAAGAGAATGACGCACCGACCCAGGACAATTGCAGCACCTTGAACAGAGAAGTAAAAACCTTATCACGAGAGGAGAAGAAGGAAGAAACAAATCCGCAGGGACCAGATGAAAACGAAGACAAGAAAATAACAATATCGTGTTGGGACGAAATTAATTGGGAGAGTACTGATGAGGAAGATAAATTACCAGAGGCATGCCCAACGAATGTAGGAGGAAAGGACGAAGTAATGAGTATTGCAGAGCTGTTTGAGATGGAAACCAGGGAAAGCGAATTCAATGAGGATAATGTGCAGTCGACAGAAGTTGAAAATAAGTTATGAGTGGGCACACAACCCAACGAATATAATGACAGAAGTTATGAAGCGATAATTAGAGCATTTAGATGCGATTATATGCAAGTAGCGACGAAGAAGGAGAAGATAGACGAGGATGAGAAAAAAGTAGAGGATGTTGTAGAAAGCGTGAATGAAGGAAGAAATAGAGAAGAGGAAATAAAAGAGAGAGAAGTAGCAGTCGAAGCTTATCCTACAGAAAGATCGAATTCACAAGGGAAATTCCTAAAAAGACTCATGTATTATTCAGTGGAGGATTCGTTGATGCAAGAAGAAGAAGAACAGAACCAACCCTTTCAAATTCAACCAATTGTGATGGCCATGGTAAAGCATATCCCAGTCAATATTGTAATTGATAGTGGAAAGGAACTGACTGCGATCTCAGAAAATTTATTCATGCAGTGTAATGCCAATGAGGAATTGCCAGTTCTGAAAACAAGCAAGGTTAAAGTAAGAGGTCCTATTAGAAACAATGCTGCGGAAGTTACGAGACAAACAAGGTTAACTCTTTCGTGTCAAGGTCAAAAAATCGAAGCCAACTTCGTGATTATACCTAAACTAACTGTAGATTTGATTATAGGTGCAGATTTTTTAAATAAGAGACGAGTGGTAATAGATATGGGGAAAGGTAGTGTAACATTCGGGAATGTCACACTTCTCTTTGAGCAAAAACTAAAATTAGAAGAAATACCAGTTATAAACAAACAATTAAGAATCACATGAGATAAAGAGGATGAAGAATTAGAATGGTATGCACAAAAGGGGGAATCGCCTCAACTCATGTTAGAAGTCCATAAAGAAATCCGCAAAAAATTGCAAGAAGTTCAAGGTATTTCGGGACACAGTAAAAGAGAATTAGAGGGTATTTTACGAGATAAAGCAGAGGTATTTTTACCTAAGACTGGCAGTATTAAACACTTTCAGTACAAGTTTGAAGATTAACTTTATTACTGGTAAATAATCAGCACAATATTTCAAGATTATGTTGCAGATAAGGTCGTCAGGAGAAAGAAGAATGAAGAGAGAGGAAGGTGGGAAAAAGAAAGTAATTTCAATAAAAACAAAAGCAAAAATAACACCAATAGTACCATAGATTAAGGTGAAGGGATAAAGTGTAGATAGTCTAACAGCATGAAATACTAAAATGCTATACACCACGACACTACACAAAAAATAAAAAAAACGAATTTGAGGATTTTTGTAGAAGTTAAGACTCAAAATATCTTAGAATTGTAACATGGAAAGGGCACCGAAATTTGTAAAGCTTTTTAAGAAGGCGTAAAACAATGTAGGTACTAGACGTATGTTAGATGATTATAAGTAAAACTTTTTGTAAGAACCATTGCAAAAACTCCAACAAAGACCAGATGCAACGACCCACAAGTTGCAACGCGAGAAGTGTCAAGAAAGAAAAGGACATAATTAGCAAGACTCGATTCCTACAATGCAGAAGCGTCGAGAGAAGGGAAAGGGCAGTGAGACCAACAGAGGGTAGCTGAAGTGAGCAGTAAATCTGCTGAACCACAGGGTGGCGGAACCCTGCTGGGACAGAACGAGGAACCACAGAGTGGCGGAACATGGAAGGGACCGGTGCAGGGACTGACAAGCAAACACCGGACTATCACCGCTCGTACACCCCGGGATGCCCCGACTTAGCAGAGTGAGCAAAAAAACGGCCCGACGAGACGGCCGCATGGGCAAGCAACCACTGGCAAAAAAATATCTGTAAAAGTCACACTACTGCTATTAAACAGCACGCTGATGCACGAAACTGAAGAAAACGACCACAAAGTAGAAATAACATGCCCAAACCATTTATCAAACTGTTACTAGGAGGAGAACTTCAAAGAGACTAGTTATCAATAAATATTTCCATATCCTGCCCAGAGAAGAACCAAGAATCAAGTAAGAAGCAGAGAAAAGACAGGAGAACAGAAGTTGAAGTTTCGCAAGATTGAGACCAAGAAAGAAGATGGGTGAGGAATAGACGACATACCTTCCCAAATCCCTATCCTATTGTAAACTAGTCGTCTGCGAAGTATTAAAACGAAAAACGACCGCTTTCAGCGACACATAACGACGACTTTCATGCATATAAAGCCAGTAAACCACGAGATTCTGCACTCACAGCTCCATTCCATTATGGGACCTCCACAATAGCAACACACACTTGCAAAGCCAACAAGGAACGACGAACGAAGCTGTACATCAAATACTTGCCCACAACCATCTCGTTCAAGTCCATCACCTTCGTGCAAAAAACATTCGCCAACCTTATGCTTAAACATTCATAGGATTGCGTGAAAGTGTGAAATCAAATTATGTGATGTAGGAGTTGTGCAAAAGAAACGTGTGAAAAACTAAATAAGTTAAGCACACCAAACAGCTAATAAACTATTAAATAACAGTCATTGACTATGGACTTAAGTAAAAAATAGACTATCGATAAAAATAAGTCATTAGTGATGTGTCGACAGAAGTGCCGACACAGTGTGATTTGAGGAGACCGCAATGCATGCTATAAACACACGAAGGATGGCGTGAGGTCTGAAACAGGATACGTAATGAATGCTATAAAGAAAAGTACGTAGCTTTTGGAATACTTAACTTTAATCCATCCTTGTTGTATACATCGTTCTTGATGAGACATGCTTTATATGATAAGAATCAATTGCTATGTAAGGCTAATGGCGCCTTGCTAGGTCGTAGCCATGGACTTAGCTGAAGGCTATTCTAACTATCTGTTCGGCAAAGGAGCGAGGCTTCGTCAGTGTAGTCGCTAGCAAAGTCGTCCGTACAACTAGGGCGAGTGCTATTCCGTATCTCGAGACCTGCCTTGTGGTGGCGCTCGGTCTGCGATCACACAGTGGCGACACGCGGGTCCGACATGTACTAATGGACTACGGCCGATTTAAAACTACCACCTAGAAAGTGTGGTGTCTGGCGGTGACACCACAATTAGTTCTGAAATGGACAGTATATAAAGAACAAAAGTAAGGCATAATAAACACTAAAACTATATGCCACTTATTTTATCCTCATAAAAATAAAAGAATAACTACATTTTACTTATTTTCTACTTATAAAAACAAAGAATAAAATATTATCTTGTTGGATGTTTTCCCTTTTTTTTAACATTTGTACCATTTGTTAGGATAATATCTCAATACTTGTGTATGTATATTTCTTTGTCAAAGCAATTCTTGGAAATAATTCTTATTTGTTAGTGTAACAAGGTTGAAATGAGTGTCTAGAAACAAAAACATTTTACTTGTACATGATATTTAGAAAATGTGTTAGGAATAGATTTTACTTAATTACTACATTTATAAAAACAATATTTCTAAGAAAATCGATGTGAAAGACTCCTCACTCTCGATAACAAGCTTCTTAAAAAACATACTTCACAATAAAAAAAAGAAAGAAAATAATTACAAAATAATAATTATAATAGAATAAAAATATTCTTCCCCTGTCAATATAAGCATATTTTTGATAATAATGTGGAAGAATATAAAAATATAAATTAGTAATACAAACTAGCATAGAACAGAATAACGTGGCTGAACAGTAGGCAACAAAATTTAGATAATGGAATAATTTTTGACTGACTTAGACAACGATTCAATCATTGCCTAACTTCAGTGCAAAAATTAAGTTCGAAGGGTGGTGATATGTAAGGTGTCAGGCAAATCCAACACCTTCCATGAAAACCCTGACATGATAAGCAAATACAGTAGTATGTCACATAGCTCCGAATAAATCGTGACAATAAATTAACCAAAGTAATACGAGTAACGAGTGAGCAAATGGAATACCACAGACTAACACAAGAATGCCTAAATGTATGTCATACCTTCCCACCGTGAGACAGACGCAGTTCCGAGGGGAGAAACGAGAACAGAAGCCGAGAGCAGAACTGTGTTAAGCTGGAAGGCCCTATGATAAGGGACAGACACCCACGTCGCCAGCTAACTGCTAGGACCACCACCCCCCCAGCCCATGTTAAAAGCTAGAGCCCTCCAGAAGAACAGTATAGATCTTACGATAACACAAAAAGGGCCACACCCCAGCCGCAAGTTTTAGCGTGAGACTTTTTCGCGTCTCTGTTACGTCAGGACCATCCCCCAGCCCATGTTAAAAGATAGAGCCCCCCAGAAGTACAGTATAGATCTTACGATAACACTAAAAGGACCACACCAGCTGCAAGTTTTAGTGTGAGACTTTTTCGTGTCTCTGTTACATTGCAAACTTTAAAAACATTGCCCCACCACGAAAAGTATAACGTTTCTCATTGGATAGACAGTATTTTTGTAGGCGGAGCTTAAGGCTAACGTTGAGACCCTGATTGGTCAGATGAAAACACAGCCAGATAGTTTTTTTAAACCACCTTCGGTAAATTGTAGTAAGGAGAAGTTAGGGGAGAGTTGCTTCTGAGACGGCGAGGTGAGTGGAGCTGTGCTTTCCGCCGCCCCCTGACGAACACCGACAAGGTAATGAACACACGCGATGCTGCATAACACCTCAGAAAGCTTCACTCAGAACTGCAGAAGTCTCATCTGTTACACCCCCTTTTTGCGTAATACTAGTGTCGATCGTGAATCAAAGCTCATGGTGTTCACATTTGCCACTTGAAGTAAAAATCTGAAATGCGATGATTTTTCTGTTATATAGTTATTGAGAAGCCACATCAGCCACTGTAATTTACGACAAGTTAGATAAGTAAATAAAGATAATTGAGGGTCACTGTAGACCATTTTGATAGTTTTCTCTTTTGTGAAACTCAATTTAAACCTAGATTATAGATGTGACATGGCATAGGTCACCCTTCGATCCATTGTAGAACTTGGAAACCCATTCAGGGAACATTCGCTCACATTTTTGTTGAACACAGTTGGTTTTTACCATCCTGTATTAAAGCATTTCCTGTTATCAATAGTGGAATTTATAAACAATGTTTTGTGAGTAGAATAAAATTTCCAATGGTAAACTTAACTGCTTTTTCGACGCTATTTTACCAGCTAACTAAAAATAGGAAAGCCTTGAACCCCTTCCACTAAATTTAGTTAGTATTAAGATTCTGTTACAGGGAGTGCAGTGGAGCTGATGCTGAAATCATTAAGTATTTGGTTATATCATCGCTAGTCTCACTGAACTCTTCTGAACTCTACACGTCATGTGTGGTCTGACGTCTCCTTACCAGCAACAGGTCCCAAGTTCAAACTAGTCAATTCCCTAAAAAACACGCTCAGGGCGTCGTTGCGCGAAAGTGGTAGGGAGACACGATATAGCACAACAGACACCACGCAGAATGTTAGAATATGACTACAGGGTAATAAATATAAAATCAAACAGAGGTAACGCTGAAATGGGATTATTAGTGATTAAGAAAATTGTAATGCGGGTAAACTACTATCAATATAACAATGAACACATTAGCGTAGCCAAGATAGACATGAAGCTGACGCCTGGAGCAGTAGTAAGCCAACTACCTCCACAGATGATGAAGAGATTGAAAAAATATATGATGCTACAAAAGAAATTACTCAGATAGTTAGAAAGCATTCCATCCTCAGGCCACAAGTCGCCCATCGGGACCATCCGACCGTCGTGTCATCCTCAGCTGAGGAGGGTCGTGTATATATATATATATATATATATATATATATATATATATATATATATATATATATTGTGAGGTCATTAGCGCCCAGTCACAAATGTAAGTGCACATATAATCTGGTAAAACTCGAGGGGGGGGGGGGGGGGGGAACACCAGAAAGCTCTTACATAGACGCAGATAAAATAACTAAAAGAGTTAGATGTCTTTGGACAAGTCCGTCATAGTAATAAAACGAAGAACACGAGCAGCTGCTCGAGCGTCATCAGCTAAAATTTCCTGTAAAGTAGATGGCGGAGACAGGACAACACGAGATTGATTAAAACGAGGACACAACAATAAAACATGGTGCACTGTCAATGCATGACCACAAGGGCACTGCAGGGTGGGGTCACTGGATAACAGGTAGTGGTGGCTAAACCGTCTATACCCAATCCACAACGTGGCCAAAAGGACCTCCTCTCGCTGAGATGGTCGGGAGGAGGTTCTCCAAGCTGTTGGGAATGGTTTTATCCCAGAGCTTTTCTTGAAGTGACGACCAAGTTTCCCACTCTTACAAACAACCCCACTAATGTCAGGCAATGGGACACAAAAGGAGGCTGACCAAAGCAGGAGGACTGTAGCCTTGGCCGCAGCATCAGCAGCCTCATTCCCAGGCACTCCTTCATGGCCTGGAACCCACATAAAGCTAACAAGAGAGCCATCATCAGCAAAACAATGGAGGGATTGCTGGATCCGTTGCGCCAAGGGATGGACTGGATATGGAACTCCAAGGCTCTGACGAGCACTGAGTGAAACAGAGCAGAGTACATACGGAGAATGGCGGTGGCGGTGGCGGTGGACATACTGAATGGCCTGATTGAGAGCAAAAAGCTCGGCCGTAAAGCTGGAACACTGGTCGAGGAGCTGGTATTTAAAGGCGATATCCCCGATGACAAAGGCACAGCCGACACCATCGTCAGTTTTGGAGTCATTAGTGTAAATAAAGGTGTTACTGGCAAGTCGCACACGAAGTTCGACTAACCCTGAGCACTACACTGCATCCAGAGTACCCTCCTTCGGGAGCGAGCTGAGGTCAAGATGAATGTGAACCAGAGCCTGGAGCAAAGGTGGTGTCGGGCTCTCACCCTCTCTGAAGGTGGTAGGGAAGGCAAAATCCAATTGTCGAAGCAGGTGTCGAAAGCGGACTCCAGGGGGCAGCAGGGCAGACACATACAGACCATACTGACGGTTGAGAGAATCGGCGAAGGAGGACTGATAAGAGGGGTGGTCAGGCGTTGACAACAGCTGGCAGGCATACCAACAAAGCAGTATGTCGCGCCGGTAGGTCAATGGTTCTTCGGCAGCTTCAGCATAAAGACTCTCTACGGGACTGGTATAGAATGCTCTGGTCGCAAGACATAACCTCCAAAGATGGATGGAGTTGAGATGGCATAAGAGGGATGGATGAACAGATGAGTAGATGAGGCTCTCATAATCCAGCTTTGATCGGACTATGGACCGATATAAGTGAAGCAGGACAGTGCGATCCGCTCCCCAAGATGAACCAATAAGAACACGGAGGACATTAAGGGAATGTGTACAATGGGCAGCCAAATAAGAGACATGTGGAGACCAACAAAGTTTCTTGTCCAGTGTGAGCCCTAAAACCTTTGTCGTTTCCACGAATGGGAGAACAACGGGACCGAGATATAAGGATGGTTGAAGCAATGCTTTATATCGCCAAAAGTTGATGCAAACTGCCTTCCCTTCAGAGAACCAGAAGCCATTAGCCACACTTCATGAGTATAGGCTCTCAAGACAATGGTGAAGGCAGTGCTCCAGGAAGCATGTCCTCTGGACACTGCAGTAGATCGCGAAGTCATCGATGGAAAGAGAGCCTGAGACGTTAGGTGGAATGCAATTCATAATAGGATTGATCGCTATGGCAAAAAGGGCTACGCTCAAAACGGAGCCCTGAGGCACTCCGTTCTCCTGGAGGAAGACGTCAGACAATACGAAACCCACACGTACCAGAGACTTTCGATCCGTTAAAAAGGAATCAATAAAAAGGGGCAGGCGACAATGTAGGCCCCACCTGTGCATAGTGCGGAGGATACCTCCCCTCCAACAGGTACCGTAAGCCTTCTCCAAATCGAAGAACACAGCTACCGTTTGGCACTTTCGCAAAAAGTTGTTCATGATGAACGTCGACAAGATCACAAGGTGGTCAACAGCGGAGTGGCGTCGACGAAAGCAGCATTGAACATTGGTAAGTAGCCATTGAGATTCAAGAATCCAAACCAACCGAGTGTTAACCATGCGCTCCATCACCTTACGGACACAGCTTGTAAGAGAAATGGGGCGGTAACTAGAAGAAAGGTGCCTATACTTCCTCGGTTTGGGTATGGGAACAACGACAGCCTCACGCCAATGCATGGGGACGTGACCTTCGGTCCAGACGCGATTATAGGTACGAAGAAGAAAGCACTTGCCTGCCGGAGAAAGGTGTGTCAGCATCTGAACGTGAATGGCATCTGGCCCTGGAGCAGAGGACTGGGACAGTGCAAGCGCACGTTCGAGTTCCTGCATGGTAAAGGGGGCATTATAATCTTCCAGATTCAGCGAGTGGAAGGAGGGTCGCTGAGCCTCTTCTGCCTCTTTTCTGGGATGGAAGGCAGGGTGGTAATGGGTGAAGCTTGAAACCTCCGCGAAAAAGTGGCCGAAGACGTTGGAGACATCCACAGGGTCCATAAGTTCCTCATTACCTGAAGTCAGGCCAGGTATAGACGAGTGGGCCTTAATGCCCGACAGCCGACGCAGGCCATCCCGGACTACAGAAGAGGGAGTAAAACTGTTAAAGGAGCTTGTGAAAGAGTTCAGAAATGGTTCAAATGGCTCTGAGCACTATGGGACTCAACTGCTGAGGTCATTAGTCCCCTAGAACTTAGAACTAGTTAAACCTAACTAACCTAAGGACATCACAAACATCCATGCCCGAGGCAGGATTCGAACCTGCGACCGTAGCGGTCTTGCGGTTCCAGACTGCAGCGCCTTTAACCGCACGGCCACTTCGGACGGCTGTGAAAGGGTCCCAACAAGCTTTCTTGCTGTCTTTGATGACTCGACGACATTGCGCTCGGAGTCGTTTGTAATCAATACAATTCGTCAACGTAGGATGGCGGCTAAAGGTGCGTAAAGTACGTCGTCGAGCACAGATAGCGTCTCTGCAAGCCTCATTCCACCAGGGGACTGAAATGCGATGTGAAGAAGAGGTAGTACAAGGAATGGAACGTTCGGCAGCATTGATGGTAACAGCCGTGAGGTATTCAACCTGGCTGTCACAGCTGAGAAAATCATGGTCCGGAAAGATCGCCAGGAAGGAGTAAAGTCCCCAGTCAGCTTTCAGTATGTTCCAGCTCGAGGGACATGGGGATGGGGTGTGGTGCAGAAGACAAACGACACAGGGGAAATGGTCGCTCGAATAGGTGTCAGAAAGGACATACCACTCGAACCGACAGGCAAGAGTGGTAGAACAGATCATGAGGTCCAAGTGGGAGTAGGTATGAGTAGAGTCCGAGAGGAAAGTTGGGGCTCCAGTATTGAGGCAGGCAAGATTGAGATGGTTGAAAACATCCATCAAGAGGGAGCCTCTCCGACAGGATGCAGGAGAACCCAAAAGGGGATGATGGGCATTGAAGTCGCCAAACAATAAAAACGGCGGAGGAAGCTGAGCAATCAGGTGCATCATGTCAGCCCAACTAACTGCAGATGACGATGGAGTGTAGACAGTACAAACAGAAAAAGTAAAGGCAGAAAGAGTAATACAGCCAGCTATTGCTTGGATTGGGGTGGTCAATCGGATGGGATGGTAATAGACATCGTGCCGAACGAGAAACATGACCCCACCATGAGCTGGAATACCATCTACAGGGGTTAGGTCAGATCGCTCAGAGATATAATGGGGAAAAGCAATACGGTCAGTTGGACGCAACTTCGTTTCCTGGAGACCAATGGTGAGCGGCGGAAGAGCAGTTGTAATTCCTCCCGATTAGATCGAATACCTCTTATGTTCCAATGTAACAGAGCCACCGTGAATCAGAGAAAGGGGGAACAAAATGGGTGAAGAGCTGGTCACCTCGACGGCTGCAGAGGGACAGGTTTCGAGGGAACAACCGTCGGGAGGCAGATCCTGTTCCATCGAGTCGTCGCCAGCTGCGGCCACATTCCTGGGTTGCGCAGGAGGGGCAGCATCGTCCGCCGACGACAGGCCAACTGAGCGCCTGGCAGCAGAGCATCCTGGCGAAACCGAGGACGGCTGGGAGCAGCGACTGTCGGATGGAGCATCAGACAAAACGAACTGGGGTGGAGAGGGAGATAAAGACTTCTTCTTTGAGGCCTTCTTGGAAGGCCGATGAGTCACAGGGATGGTGGGCTGCGGGGGCTGGACCTGAAGAAAGTCCTCATGCTCAGGGTCCATTTTTGAACGCCGGACCTCGGAAGTCGGGGTCCGTAACGTTTCCCCTATGGACGCTTGAGAAGAGGATCGCTTCTCATGCGGCGGAGGAGGAGGAAGACGAGGAAGGGTGGCCCCTTGGGCAGAGGGGGCAGGGGCCGTGAGGGAGGAGCATTTGACCTTTTCCGGGAGAACATCCCCCTCGAAGGCGAGAATAAAGGCCCCAGTGTCGACGTGACAATCTTTGGGGCTGCACTGGACTCGCCAGACGAAATGCACGCCATGGCGCTCCCGGTTGGCCCTGAGCTCCTCATCAGATTGCAGCAGGAGGTCCTGATGGAAAATAATACCCTGCATCCTATTGAGTGCCAGATGTGGGACAATGGACACTGGGATGTCCCCTAGTCGGCCACATGCCTGGAGCGCCACCGACTGTGTAGCGGCGGTGGTCTTCATGAGAATGGACCCCGAACGCATTTTACTAAGAGCCTCAATTTCTCCGAAGATATGCTGTACAAAGAACATGGGCTTGGAGGTGGCGAACGTCTCCCCATTGGTCCGAGAACAGACCAAATAGCGGGGTAAGTATTTTACCCCAAGCCAGCGGGCCTGTCCTCCCTCCCAGGGAGTGGCGAAGGGGGGAAAGGCAGAAGTACTAGACCCAGAGACAGAACCTTTCCTCTTAGAAGGTGCGGCCGCAGAGCGACCTGATGCATGTTGACGTTTCATCTGCGAAACGTCCGCCCTGATACCACACACTCCGACCAGGGGCTCTTCCCACGGGCGCCAACCAGCCTCAGCAAGGGCCACCTGGCGGATGACTGTTGCCAGGAGTCCTGATGCTCCAGGTAGACGGGCATCTACTTCTTCGCTGACGTGGGGAGGGTGCAGCTCAGGTATCGGCAGTACAATCCCTGTGTTGTCAGGGGGCTACAACCTAGAGGGTACATGACGACCCACCACAATGGACTGGCTACTGTGCTGGATTTCGGGTGCCATGGAAAGTCCATCATGATCGTAGGTGCAGATGGGGACGCACTATGGGCGTAACTTGTGCAACCCATCAGGTGTTTAGGCGCAAATTGATGAACAGTGGGTGCAGTTACGACGCCGTTACTATGATGAGTGCCAAGGTCTTAGTGCACTGAGGACTGGTGATACACCATGTAAGGTGTCCTTCCCCAAAAGGCTCATACTTCTGTAGTATTTAGAAAAATGGAGGTCAAACCCCAATGAGGACCATCACATTGAAGGCCGAAATGGTTGAAACTCCTTTTAGTCGTTTCTTACGACAGGCAGGAATACCTCAGGCCTATTCTTACCCCGGACCCACAGGGGGGTGGGGGGGGTGGGGGGGGGCATGGGGCGTGTGATCAGCACACTGCTCTCCCTGTCGTTATGATGGTTTTCTTTGACCAGAGCTGCCACTATACTGTCAAGAAGCTCCTCAATTGGCATCTCGAGGCTGAGCACACCCATAAAAATGACAACAGCTCATGGAGGCACAGATGATCATCCATCCAAGTGCTGGTCACCCCAAACAGCGCCTAACTTCGGTGATCTGACGGAGACCGGTGTATCCACTGCGGCAAGGCCGTTACCCCAGGTAGTTGAAAAAAATGGTTCAAATGGCTCTGAGCACTATGGGACTTAACATCGATGGTCATCAGTCCCCTAGAACTTAGAACTACTTAAACCTAACTAACCTAAGGACATCACACAACACCCAGCCATCACGAGGCAGAGAAAATCCCTGACCCCGCCGGGAATCGAACCCGGGAACCCGGGCGTGGGAAGCGAGAACGCTACCGCACGACCACGAGATGCGGGCCCAGGTAGTTGAAGGAGATATAAAATTAATTGTGATGGAGGACTGGAATTCGATAGTAGGAAAAGGAAGAGAAGGAAAAATTGCTGGTGAATGTGGACTCGGGGAAGGGAATGAATGAGGAAAGTGCCTGGTAGAATTTTGTACAATGGGTAACTGAATCATCGCTAGAACTTGGTTTAAGAATCATAAAAGAAGGTTCTATACATGGAAAAGACCTGGAGAAACCGGAAGGTTTCAGATTGATTATACACTCATCAGCGACAACATTATGACCACAGACCGACTATCGGTATAAACAAGTCCAAGCGATAGCAGCGTCACCTGGCAAGGAATGACTGCTAGTTAGACACACACATGGTGCGTGCAGTGTAAGTGAGCGTGCGTTTCGTGTGTAGAATGCGGAAGGCGCGCGGTCCATCAGAGTTTCACCGAGGGCAGATTGTGATGGGTCGAAGGCTCAGCAGGAGTATTTCGGAAACTGCACGACTTGACGGGTGTTCAACGAGTGCTGTGGTGAGTGTCTTCTACACGTGGCGAAACCAAAGTGAAACCACTTCCAGACATCGTGGGATCGGGCGGCGACCCCTCATTATAGATGTCGGACGTCGTAGGCTAGTCAGACTAGTAAAACAGGACAGGCGGCGAACTTCGACTGAAATAACGTCAGACTTTAATGCTGGGCAGAGCACAAGTGTGTCTGAACACACAGTGCACTAAACACTCCTAACGATAGGCATCCACAGCCGACAGCCCACGTATGTGCCAATGTTAACACCACGTCATCAGCAACTACGACTGAAATGGACACGCGACCATCGGCACTGGACGTTGGCGCAGTCGTAGGGCGTTGCATGGTCCGATGAATCTCGACAGCTCCTGCGGGCAGAGACAGTCTGACGGCGGCTCCATTATGCTCTGGTGAATAGTCACCTGGGCATCCATGGGTCCAGTGGAGCTCGTGCAAGGCACGATGACGGCCAAGGAGTATCTTAAACTCGTTGCAGACCACGTACTCCCCTTCATGACGATCATGTTTCCCCACGGCAGTGGCATTTTTCAACAAGATAATTCGCCATATCCCTAGGCCAGGAGTGTGACATAGTGGTTCGAGGAACACAGTGCCGAGTTACAACTGATGTATTGTCGCCCCCCCCCCCCCCCCAACTCACCAGATCTCAACCCGATCGAACATATCTGTGATGTGACAAAGTGGCGTCAGAGCTCATCGTACCCCTCCCAGGAATTTTTGGAATCAGGTGACTTGTGTGTGCAGATGTGGAGTCAGCTCCCTCCAGCGACCTACCAAGGCCTCATTGCCTCCCTGCCGCGACGCGTAGCCGCTGTGGACATAACGGCTATTAGACAGGTCGTCTTAGCGTTCTGCCCGATCAATGTATAATGCTAAGACAGAGATTTAGAAAGCGGATTTTAAACTGAAGGACACTTCCAGATACACATGTGGATCCTGGTCACAATTTATTTGTTATTAACTGTAGATCAAAACTGGAGAAATTTGAAAGAGGTAGGAAATTAAGGAGATGGGACCTGGTTAAATTGAAAGAACAAGAGGCTGCTGATACATTCAGAGGGAGCTTTAGTTAACAGTTGACTTGAACAAGACAAAGGAATACTGTAGAAGACGAGTGGCAGGCTTTAAGAGATGAAACAGTGAAGACTGCAGAGGATCAAATAGGTAAAAAGACGGTGCGTAGTAGAAATTCTTGGACAAACAAGACAAATTGAATTTAATTGATGTAAGGAGAAAATATAAAAATGCAGCAAATGAAGTAGGCGAAATGGAATACAAACCTATAAATAAATGGGCCTGACAGGAAGCGTAAAATGGCTAATCTGGAATGGCTAAAAAAACAATTGTAAGGATTTAAAAGTATATTTGACTAAGGGAGAGACAGGTACCACCTAAAGGGCAACTGAAGAGCCTCTTGGGGAAAAGTAAAGAAACTGTATGAATATCAAGAGCTCAGATGAAAAACCAGTCATAAGAAAAGAAGGGAAAACTGGAAGGTGGAGCCGGCCGGAGTGGCCGTGCGGTTATAGGCGCTACAGTCTGGAACCGCGTGACCGCTACGGTCGCAGGTTCGAATCCTGCCTCGGGCATGGATGTGTGTGATCTCCTTAGGTTAGTTAGGTTTAAGTAGTTCTAAGTTCTAGGGGACTGATGACCACAGTAGTTAAGTCCCATAGTGCTCAGAGCCTTTGAACCACTGGAAGGTGGAATGATTATATATAGGGTGTACACAAGGGAGATAAACATCAAGGCAATATAATAGAAAGGGAAGTGGACGTAGTTGAACATGAAGTAGGAGATGTGATATTTCCAGAGGAATTTGACATAGCTCTGAAAGATGCAAGTCGACACAAGGCGCTGCGAGTAGACAATATTCTGTCAGAACTACCGATAGCCTTGGGAGAGCCAGTCGTGACAAAACTCTTCCATATTATGTGCAACATGTATGAGATAGGTGAAATACAGTCAGAGTTTCAGAAGAATATAATAATTCCAATTCCAAAATAAAGTAGTTGCTGATAGATATGAAAATCACCGAATTATTGGTTTAATAAGTCCAAGTTGCAAAATACTAACACGAATTCTATACAGAAGAATGGAAAACCTGGTAAGAGCTGACTTCGAGGAAGATCGGCTTGGATTCCGGAGAAATGCTGGAACACGCGAGGCAATACTGACCCTACGACTTATCTTAGAAGATAGGTTAAGGAAGGCAAACGTCCGTTTCTAACATTTGTAGACTTAGAGAAAGCTTTCGACAGTGTTAACCGCAATACTTTCTTTGAAATTCTGAAGCTAGCAGGGATAAAATACAGGGAGCGAAAGACTATTTACAACCTGTGCAGAAACCACAAAACAGTTATATATCTCGAGGGACATGAAAGGGAAGCCGTGGTTGAAAACGAACACAGGGTTGTAGCCCATTCCCGATGTCATTCAGTCTGTATTTTGAAAAATCATTACAGGAAACGAAATAAAAATTTGGAGCAGAAGTTAAAGTTCAGAAAACGGAAATCAAAACTTTGACGTTTGGCGATGACATCGTAATTCTGTCAGAGACAGCAAAGGACTTAGAAGAGCAGTGTACGGAATGGACACTGTCTTGAAAGGAGGATGTGAAATGAACATCAACAAAAGCAAAACTACGGTAATGGAATGTAGTAGAAATAGATCAGATGGATGCTATGAATAGATTAGGAAACAAGACACTTAAAGTAGTAAATGAGTTTTGCTGTCTGGGCAGCAAAATAAGTGATGATGGCCGTAGTAGAGATGATATAAAATGTAGACTGGCAATGGCAAGAAAAGAATTTCTAAAGAAAATAAATTTGTGAATACCGAACATAGATTTAAGTGTTAAGTCTTTTCTGAAAGTATTTCTCTAAAGTGTAGCCATGTGTGGAAGCGAAACATGGACGATAAACAGTTTAGACAAACAGAGACTAGATGCTTTCGAAATGTGGTGCTACAAGAGAATGTTGAACATTAGAGGGTAGATCACGTAACTAATGAGGAGGTACTGAATGGAATTGGGGAGACAAGAAATTTGTGAGACAAATTGGCCAAAAGAACGGGTCGGTTGATTGGACACGTTCTGAGGCATCAAGGGATCACCAGTTTAGTAGGATGGAAGTGAGGGGGTAAAAATTGTAGAGGGGGACCAAGAGGTGAATACAGTAAGCAGATTCAGGAGGATGGAGGCTGCAGTAGTTATTCAGATATGAAGAGGCTCGCACAGCGCAGAGTAGCATGGAGGGCTGCATCAAACCAGTCTTCGGACTGAAGACCACAACAACAAATTTTATCTCGTCAGCATTGAAGAATGATGCTGCAGGACCAGTGCGTGGGAATGCAGTGAATTTAATAATATAATCAGAGGCTGATGCCGTCGTTGTATTTTAGTGCAGTGCAATTGCTGCATGAATAACTAATCCTGATAAAATAAAGTTCATCAGCTCCGTCTGACTATGGACTAATGTGTTAGTAATATGCCAAGTGTTGAAGTTATCTCTCCAACCTCAAGTATTAGCTACCGACGTAAATGAAAATCCAATATTGTTTTCCTTTTTCTGAAAACATCGTCATACGTAAACTAGTGAGAGGCATACGAGAAAGTTTCGAGTTGCATAGCGCAGTCGAACAGAAGAAGTTTTCTTAATCAACTCACTATTAGGAGAGCAGCATGGGCAATAAAAGCATCCTGAAGGATTGCTCCTCAGTGCCCTTCTTGGAGCCGGTGGTGAGTTCATAAGCTTAAATGTTAATATGAACATATTAAACAAACCCGATGCAAGAGCAGATGACCACTGGATGCGATGGTTGAGTGAGCAACTTCAAGTGAAATTCTCGATTTGAAGTCAGGGACTGTAACAAACTCGACGACAGAGAGGAACTATAAAGCAAACAGTACATTCATATCTTTCATCTGGATAACAAGGGTTCTACTAAATTCATCGCTTGTTGTAATCGTTTACAGCGTCATGTAACATACGGTAGTTTGTAGAGTAGCGTTTCCGTTCCTACAAAGAAACATGCTGATGGTTTCCTCGCGTCCACGATTCCACGCTCGTGATTTCAATCACTTACGAGTGATGCGCGTGGCAACTCCGAGGGCGCCGGTAAGAAGAGGCGGCGCGCTTCCTTTGATCTTGAGGACGTTTTCTTACACGCACGTACATTGTTTGCAGTCGAGAAGAAATGACCCTCCGTCCGTCTTGTGCGCTTAAGAGAAAACTATAACATCGTGGAAATGCAGTACAAAATCGTAAAATAACAGTGGCAAGAAAATACTACTAATTGTAAAGAACATCTCTTACTATTTGTAAAATCATAGGGATACGTTAACCAACATTTGTCCCTCATAAGAGGGCTTATATCGAAAAGTGAGCGTTTTGGATTTAAAATTAATCTTTTGACAAAAGTTGAAAACGTGTCGAAGCGGTATGTGTAGGATATCATTTGTCCGTTTCCTCGCTATGCTTTGAGCTTTTAAGATTTTTGCTGCTCTCATTGTAATTCAGTCAGCCTCGCCAACCCACTGCTCTTTTTAGTTCACTAGTTTCTCTTCTTAGTATTTGGAGAGATCATCTATGGCATAATACAAACAAGAACACACAATTCAAGGAAACCCATTCAAAACTCAGAAATGTTGTTCATGACTTCCTCTCTTTCTCATACTGGATTTGCGGAATCCCGCGTTTATATGTCAAGTAAGAGTGACATTAAAGGAGTGTACATGTAAAATTTCGAGGAATATCAAAGAGGAAGTACAGGGGAAAAAACATTCGGATGAAGACTCAAAGTAACAATGAAGGAAAGATAAAGCGCAATCCCCCACATTTACAAAATAGGACCACTGAAGGTTTGAATCGAAAAGATAAAAAACTAATATATTCTCCTGTCTGTGACTGAAAACTGAAATGAGGCATCATCCTATTATATGAACTGAAGACTTCTTCCAACGACATTTGACTTTTGTCCCCACTCGCCGCTTTAGTGTTTCTTTAGGATTTCAGCTTTCCACTACCTTTCAGTGTACAGTTAAATCTGAATTTTCATTTGTTCTCTGCTATTAGTCTTGATTAGTCTTACTGATTTTTTGAAGTTAGATCGACTTCAGTCCCTATAAAATAAAAATACTCCGTAATGAGGTCCAGAGGAACCCACGGGATGTGGCGTCATTTTGGATGTGCTGCTGAGGTGCCTCGGCTCAACACACAACCCTTACAGGTGTTGTCGACTGTCTGGACCTTGGCGTCAGTGTTTCCCACAGGTCTGAGTGTCCCACGTTCCACTCCTCAAAGCAGGAAAAACCCTTGACAGTACTGGGAATTAAAAGAAAGTTCTCCGCTTGGCAGCTGCTGTTTTCCAGGTGCTCTTTATGACCCCAATTACGACGTACCCCGTTATTTTCAGTATCCTTGATATGTGCCTTTACTGATTGTAACATTTGTTGGAGTCAGACATCGATGTCGGATGTTCACTGTTCGCCTGTCACCCTGATAGTGTGGGTGTTGGTGGTTTTCCGTATAGGCTTGTGCATTCACTGCTCTGTCTACTTTACCCTCGCATGCATCACATGTTTCAATGATTTATACTGGGATTGAAGATTTACTTCACTCTATTGAAGATCATCACAGAAAGTATTAAACGAGCACCTCTTCAAAACTCGTACATGTCGCAAAAAGACGGAAACGCAACGACAAAGTGCAGCTACGCGCCATACTAGCGTCCAGCAGCTCCGCTGCCGACCACACAACAAACGGCCGCGCTATCACGTACGCTGACACATCACGATTTAGCCTAATACGATTCACGCTGTTTCTTTTAATGCATCCATCCAACAAGAAGACTATACCTGCAGTAAGCAACATCGTGATACAAAAACTTTGTAAAAGGCATGATTCGTCTCTAAAGATGGTTCAAATGGCTCTAATCACTATGAGACTTAACATCTGAAGTCATCAGTCGCCTAGACTTAGAACTACTTAAACCTTACTAACCTAAGGACATCACACACACCCATGCCCGAGGCAGGATTCGAACCGGCGACCGTAGCAGTAGCGCGGTTCCAGACTAAAGCGCCTAGAACCGTTCGACCACCGCGGCCGGCTGCTAAGAGATAACTGCAAACATTTGTTGCACTTCCTGTCCTTAAGTCCTTCTCTTTTACAATAAGGTCTGGAATAACGTTTGCCTTTCGAATGCATACATCATGCCTAATTATTATCTTTCTAACGCCAACACTAAAAATGGTGGAACATGAGATGTTTCGTTGGAGAGAGCACTACCCACGACGCAGAAATGGTGGTTAACACTCTCTAGGAGATTTGTCTTTTTCTGGAAGTAGTAGAAGAGCGATCAGTAAGTTTCCGTTCGTAGGCCTTACAGTCCAGACTCGCAGTGAGCACTGAGGCACTCATCCCACCGATGGACCAGCTTGAAGATAACCGTTTGATAACACACCATGTCCTGCAGTGTGAAGAGGTGCGTAACTGAAAGACCATTTTTAGAGGCCCGAAGGCGTGATTATCGCATGGGTAGAGATCACGACTATAGGTCAGATGTTCGAGTGTCTCCCACTTAAGTATGCATAGTTTCAGTGTTACATCCGCGGCTGGGGGCTGTGCGTTACCGTGAAGCAGCAACACCCCTTTTCGAAGTTTTCCCGTACGTATCGACTTAACTGCACGCCGTAATTTCTCCAGCTTTGCGCAGTACCGTTCCCCAATGATGGAGACACCAGGTTCAGTGAAGTCAACTACCAATGGGCCCCAATAACCAAAGAACAGGCGAACAGCACGGAACTTGGCGCACCATTCCACAACGGTGATTTTTGACTGAAATGCTAGCCTACACATCCTTCATTCTCCGATGGATGTGTACCGGTGTTTGTCCTCCGCCGGCCAAGAAAAGAATAACAGCGCGCCTGTCCTGGTGGAACGCAATTGATAATTACGTCGCCATAATTGAAGTTTCCGCATTTACCGCACGCACGTCGGAAAGACACTAATGAAACCATAATCCCTTGCTTAAACGTCAATGGTTATACACTCCTGGAAATGGAAAAAAGAACACATTGACACCGGTGTGTCAGACCCACCATACTTGCTCCGGACACTGCGAGAGGGCTGTACAAGCAATGATCACACGCACGGCACAGCGGACACACCAGGAACCGCGGTGTTGGCCGTCGAATGGCGCTAGCTGCGCAGCATTTGTGCACCGCCGCCGTCAGTGTCAGCCAGTTTGCCGTGGCATACGGAGCTCCATCGCAGTCTTTAACACTGGTAGCATGCCGTGACAGCGTGGACGTGAACCGTATGTGCAGTTGACGGACTTTGAGCGAGGGCGTATAGTGGGCATGCGGGAGGCCGGGTGGACGTACCGCCGAATTGCTCAACACGTGGGGCGTGAGGTCTCCACAGTACATCGATGTTGTCGCCAGTGGTCGACGGAAGGTGCACGTGCCCGTCGACCTGGGACCGGACCGCAGCGACGCACGGATGCATGCCAAGACCGTAGGATCCTACGCAGTGCCGTAGGGGACCGCACCGCCACTTCCCAGCAAATTAGGGACACTGTTGCTCCTGGGGTATCGGCGAGGACCATTCGCAACCGTCTCCATGAAGCTGGGCTACGGTCCCGCACACCGTTAGGCCGTCTTCCGCTCATGCCCCAACATCGTGCAGTCCGCCTCCAGTGGTGTCGCGACAGGCGTGAATGGAGGGACGAATGGAGACGTGTCGTCTTCAGCGATGAGAGTCGCTTCTGCCTTGGTGCCAATGATGGTCGTACGCGTGTTTGGCGCCGTGCAGGTGAGCACCACAATCAGGACTGCATACGACCGAGGCACACAGGGCCAACACCCGCCATCATGGTGTGGGGAGCGATCTCCTACACCGGCCTTACACCACTGGTGATCATCGAGGGGACACTGAATAGTGCACGGTACATCCAACCGTCATCGAACCCATCGTTCTACCATTCCTAGACCGGCAAGGGAACTTGCTGTTCCAACAGGACAATGCACGTCCGCATGTATCCCGTGCCACCCAACGTGCTCTAGAAGGTGTACGTCAACTACCCTGGCCAGCAAGATCTCCGGATCTGTCCCCGATTGAGCATGTTTGGGACTGGATGAAGCGTCGTCTCACGTGGTCTGCACGTCCAGCACGAACGCTGGTCCAACTGAGGCGCCAGGTGGAAATGGCATGGCAAGCCGTTCCACAGGACTACATCCAGCATCTCTACGATCGTCTCCATGGGAGAATAGCAGCCTGCATTGCTGCGAAAGGTGGATATACACTGTACTAGTGCCGACATTGTGCATGCTCTGTTGCCTGTGTCTATGTGCCTGTGGTTCTGTCAGTGTGATCATGTGATGTATCTGACCCCAGGAATGTGTCAATAAAGTTTCCCCTTCCTGGGACAATGAATTCACGGTGTTCTTATTTCAATTTCCAGGAGTGTATAACAGCATTGGAGCCGCGCTACGTTGGGTGTACGCTGCTTCGGCAATGCCCCAAAACGGAGACTTTTCGATCGCCCGTTATATATACTGAGAATACAGAATACCCGTATCACGATGTTTATAATGTGAAGATTCACAATTGCAAAGAAATCCACAAATCATACAAGTTTTACAAACCTTTGCTTACGATGGTTGATGACATCAGCCGTCCACGTACAGCTTACACTGCATTCTGTGGATTACAATAAGATAGTTCTAAACGGAAAATACGTTAAAATGAATTGTAAATTTGTCAGAAAAGCTTCTTTTGTGTAGGACTACAGACAAGTGAAACTTAGCAATAAATCGTTCCTACAAGAAGAGATAGGAACTTCTAAAACGTCGAGTTATAGAAGAATGATGAAGGTTATACAGGAATTTCGGGTATCTATTAAAGAGATACCGCGTCTAATGGAAGACAAAAGAAATTTATAGCGTAGCTCCTTCATAAGAAGGCATAAGTTGATAGGACACATCCTGAGGCAGCAAGGAAAGTTAACTTGGAGGTACAGATAGTAACAGTCGTTGAGGGTGGCCGAAGCTTGAATAAAGTCAACAAAAATGGTTCAAATAACTCTGAGCACTATGGGACTTAACATCTATGGTCATCAGTCCCCTAGAACTTAGAACTACTTAAACCTAACTAACCTAAGGACATCACACAACAACCAGTCATCACGAGGCAGAGAAAATTAAAGTCAACAGATTCAAATGGGTGACACAGAGGATGAAGAGACTAGCGTGGAGTGTTCCATGAAACCAGGCTTCGAATGAAGGCTGCAACAACACTTCATGACTTCCCAACTGGTGCTTCCATTTGACTTCTAACCACTGGATTTTGCATCCAGGACACCCATTGGAATTCTTCGTTGTATTTCTCAAACCAATACGGTAAGATTCTACATTTGTATGAAAGAACCTGAAAATGACGCTGAAGACATAAACTATGGACGGTTCAGGTTGTCAACAATATCACTGATATAGTCCGCAGCTTTCATACTACGTTCAGTGTTTCTGTTTCAGAATACAAATAGACTAACAGGAGTGCGCTTCACGATTCAACGCTTTCACCAACAGCCTGAGAACAGCTCCGATTCAGATGCCCAGTCATTGCACTCATAGAAGACGGCGTGGCTGCTCTGTCTCGAGAGTCGACGTAATGAACCAGGAAGCGTGATTCATCGTTTCCGTTGTCTAACTTTCGACCAATTGCCAAACGAAACGGTTAATAGATCGAAGGTGGCAATGACAGAAGTAGTCAAGTGCCAAGTCCCATTTGCGGTAACGGTCAATAAGTGGGATGTTCCGAAAGAATTGTGCCTTCTCTGTCACTACACTCAGCTGTCAGTTACCCAACACGCCGTTGCCCATACTGCTTTGCAAAACAGGCCTTAGAGGTTCTTGTTTCTCCTTGAGATTCTGACATCCAAAGTCTACTACAAGCGTTTTTCACTGTCATCCGCCTACGTACTAACGAAGCTAGCACGACAATATCCTACGAACACTCTTGCTGCAACATCAACGGTCACATCATCACCATCTGCCTATGACCACACTGGCTACAATCAGTAGTTTACCCATTATATTCACGGAGAGGCGACCGACTGATTTCTGTGTGTCGCCAGACATTGATAGGTAGCTTTTCAACCGTTGTCACGTCCATTCCGCGTGACCAGTGCGTTCTCATTTCCTCGGCAATGACGACGTGGGCTCCATTCTGAGCAGTGCACCTGTTATTAAATAGGAGTGCTAACAGATATGGAAAAAATCCATAAGTATTTAGCTCGGATTGTAACACACTGGCATGGATGACACGAAAATGCAACAACCGTGCACTGGGAACGTAAGCGGGAAGCTCTGGAAGAAAGTGAAATGTTCACAGATTTCTTTCAGACAACTTGCGAGAATTCAGCAGAATAACATCATTGACAATTGCCGCTATTACGGCCGAAGAACGTCGCGTCATTTTCATGGCACAAATTTCAATCATTATTTTCACAAAACATTAATGAACAATCTGTGGTAATGCATACAGTTGGAACGTGAAAGTGATTCTGTTTAAAATACGAGAAATACTCTAACATTTTTATTTACTTTTGGAGCATATCTACAGAAAGGAAGTAGTATTCATCTGCTAAAACAATCAAGACAAGAAACGAAGTCTATTACTTGGTGAGAGAAATATATCTGTGTGGATGAGACTGAATGGTGGTTTGGATGCGAGATCATTCGACTTGTAAAAGAGCTCTCTGTTTTGACTAATGTCATAAGCAGAAGAAAGAAAAATATGTTGAGAGAAGACACTAACCTATGAATACACTGATGGTAACTTTTACACTGCTTTATGCTTAGATTTCGTAGGAACGTCTGCTGCAGTGATGCAGTTGTACTTTGTGATTACTGTTATTTTTCTTATAATTTGTGTGACACTTGGGGGACTAATTTGGCAGAGAATAAAAAACCATATCCACGATAGTTCTAGCGTGCGACTGATGTCTTCTCAGTCTATGTGAGCGTGAGCGCATGGTTAAAACTACCACATTACTAGTGCTATTAAGCTGATTCCGCCACCGCTTTTTTTGTACATATTTCTTTCTTTCTGTTGCATTCGCTTTTGGAACGCGGGAGGAATGACTGCTCATATATCTCTCTGTAGACGGTGTTTCTAATACTAATAAGGAAGCAGTTGTAGTACATTCCAAGATTATTCACCTAATATTGTTTCTTGAAAGTTTGCAAGTAGGCTTTCGCGGGGTGTTGGCCTATTTTAAAAGGGTCTGCCATTTCAGGTTTTTCTGTATTTCCGTGACATTTTAAACTCAGAAATGTTGTACATGACTTCCTCTATTTCTCATACTCTTTCCTAAATCTGTAAATGTATTCGTTTTCATTCTGCAACGAGTGGAGTTGTGAGGTGGAAAGAAGGTGTCTAAGATGACTGACTGTAGGAGGCTACAAGATGGCTTACACAGAATTTCTACCTGGTGCAATGAATGGAATCTAGCTCTAAGGGTAGGAAAATGTAATTTAATGTGGACGAGTAGGAGAAACAAATCCGTGATGTTCGGATACACTATTAGTGGTGTTCTGCTTGACACATTTACGTTGTTTGTATATCTGGGTGTAGACGTTGCAGAGCGACGTGAAATGGAACGAGTACTCGTAGTTGAGAATTGTGGTAGGGAAGCCGAATGGTCGACTTCGATTTATTGGCGGAATTTTAGGGAAATGTGGTTCATTTGCAAAGGAGACCGCATATAGGGCGACCTGCTCTTGAGTACTGTTCGTGTATTTGGAATCCGCTATAGGTCGGATTAAAGGAAGGCATTCAAGCAGTTCCAATAAGAGTTGCTGGATTTGTTACTGGTAGGTCCGAACAACGCGCAGGTGTTACGGAGATGCTTTGTGAACTCAAATGGGAGTCACTGGAAGAAGGGGACATTCTTTTCGAGGTACACTATTGAGATAACTGAGAGAATCGGTATTTCAAGTTGACTGCAGAACGATCCTACAACCGCCAACATACATTTCGCAAGAGGATCATGAAGTTAAGATACGAGAAATTAGGGCTCATACGGAGTCATATAGACAATTGTTGTTCCCTAGCTCTGTCTGCGAGAGAAACGGGAAAGGAAACGTCTAGTGGTGGTACAGGGTACCCTCCGCCACTCACTGTACGGTGGCTTGCGGAGCATGTATATAAACGTTGTTGTAGATATTTACTGTCCAGTTCAATGCTGATGCAGCAGTACACGCATACTTGACCTGTGCCTTCGCGTGAGGACGCAATAGGAGAATCAAGAAAATTAAACATCATTCTCTGACATTGAATGTGGTTTCCACAGGTTTCAATACCAATTTTATCGATTAAGAAGTACTCACGCACTCAGAAATATACTCTGACGCACCCAACCCATGCAAGTCGTATAAAGGCAGACCCAAACACGTGTACATCAGCTGCCGGATTTGCGTTCAACGTCTACTGCAGTCCTCAGCCAACCATATCACAGCGCATTTATGACAAGTATGCGGACACTGCCAGTTTTCAAATGTACCCACTGCACAGCTTAAATTACGTGTTACGTAAGAAATCAGAATCTGCAGAACATGGCCATGAATGGGACCATGTATGTCCACGGTTTTACATATTAACGGAAAACTTGTATGGAGGGGTGTGCGGCAAACACGACATTCGTATTATATTAGTGGAGTTGCGGTGACTCTTGGCAATACTGTCGACCTATGACAATACTAGAAGTGGCATAAAGTTTTATTTTAAAGAGAAACTACAAATACACAACTTTTCTAATTGAGAGCGTGATCCCGTTTTGCAGTCTCTTTCAAACATTCCTGCTTTGGCTCTATCTCAGCTCGTTATAGGATTCTGAGATAGTGTGGCGGTTAATGACGCGTGGGCCGGTCGGGGTGGCCGAGCGGTTCTAGGAGCTACAGTCTTGAACCGCGTGACCGCTACTGTCGCAGGTTCGAATTCTGCCTCGGGGATGGATGTGTGTGATATCCTTAGGTTAGTTAGGTTTAAGTAGTTCTAAGTCCCATAGAGGTCAGAGGCATTTGAACCATTTAATGACGCGTGACAAGTATTCGACCGCTCTTTGCTGAAAATAGCATCTCCAGATCCGTTACGTACAGGATGTCTTTCCCAAGGGTCGTCAGACGAATTTTCTATGTTGTTCCGCCTGATACTTACAATTTAGTTTCTGCAGTGTGTAGGTGTAGGCAGCCCAAACAAATATTGCTCACCAAGTCTTTAATGCGAAACACAGTGTCGACAGAAAACGCCAGTGTGTTTCCCGTTAAAAGCAAAATGACTTTTAAAATGGAATTTTACGCATTCATTCGACTAAGGTGTCCCAGCCAGCCCGGTTAGCCGTGCGGTCTACAGGACTGCTTTCCGGACTGGGAAGGAGCGCCTGGTCCCCGGCACGAATCCGCCCGGCGAACTTGTGTCGAAATCCGGTGAGCCGGCCAGTCTGTGGATGCTTTTTAGGCGGTTTTCCATCTGCCTCGGCGAATGCAGGCTGGTTCCCCTTATTCCGCCTCAGCTACACTATGTCGGCGATTGTTACGCAAACCATTTTCTCCACGTACGCGTACACCACCATTACTCTACCACGCAAACATTGGGGCTACTCTCGTCTGGTGTGAGACGTTCCCTGGAGGGTCCATCGGGGGCCGAACCGCATAATAACCCTGAGAAAGTGGTTTGGTGTAGGGCGGCGGTGGGTTGAAGCGGACTGCGGTAGTCGTTGTGGGGTTGCGGACCACTTTGACAGCGGTGGGGACGGAGCCTCCATCGTTTCTAGGACCCTGGTTAACATAAAATAGAATATAAGCTGTCCCAAATTAGTCTAGTATGATATTCGCTTTATCGATATGTATTAACAGGGACAGTAAAAGACGAAGAACAACCAGTACTTTAGCAACGACAGCAGCACACTGGCCCGCACTGACTGCTACCGATATGCAGCAGCGCTGTTCAGTCGCTGCTGGAGTACCGGTAGTTCTTCGTGTTTCGCTGTCCCTGACAGTACATATCGACGAAACGAATACCGCATTAGACCCATTTGCTCTATCAGATGGGCACGCAAAACATCGCTTTAAACATGGTTTTGTCTGTAACAGGAAAAAACCGACGTTTTTCGTCAGAGCTGCGTGTCGCATGAAAGACTTAGTGAGTGATATACATACTTATGGAGTATATTCCTCTAGACAGTGTCCTAATCAGGGGCACCTGTGTAAAAATTTCTGTTCGCTCAGCGACATGTTACAGTTCAAGATTTATTCACGTCAACGTGGAACACAAAGCACGTAATGCAGCAACTCTCAGACGTCATGTGGCTGCCGCTGGTGCGCGAGCAGCTCAGCGTAGCGGCTTTGTGCCCCCTCTTGCACTTCAGTAACTGAACCCAAACATGAGTTGCATATCGGCGAACTTTTCATCGGCAAACGGTTCGACACTGCTTTGTATCACTGTTACAAAACTTAGCAGCAGTGAACCCAAGCATTACCGTTGTCAAAGCAACTGCCATGAGTGAAATGAACAAGTTTGTTTTGACACAAAATGCAAAGCGCATACCAGCGACATTCACACTTTGGTCCAGAGCTTTTCAGTGCCACAAGATACAAAGATGAAGTAGGGTAATACACTCTAAGACAGAAAACGATGAAACGTCTGGTTAAACCCGCAAGACAGAACAGGTAGTTGGAATTGTGGAAAGGGGCCAAAAACGAGCGGCTGTCAGTTACAATCGAACACATATCACTTTATTTAGTTGCCCAAACATTACAGCGCAAATTTCCAAGCTTAACTATCGACGGAATATATCACACAATCTTATGGCTTAAGGGCACAACTTCTTTAATTTTTAAAACGGCTGAAGGCTCATGATTTAAAAACAAAACTACAATAAATTTTCAAAGGCAGAAGGCCCAAAGCTTTATCCTTAAATAATTTTAAAAAAGGAGGCTGAAGGCCCAAACAATGTAACACTTAACAATAAGGAATTTTACTTTTAAAGCGGATGAAAATGGCTGGCTCTGAGCACTATGGGACTTAACATCTGAGGTCATCAGTCCCTTAGAACTTAGAACTACGTAAACCTAACTAACATAACGACATCACACACATCCATGCCCGAGGCAGGATTCGAACCTGTGACCGTAGCAGTCGCGCGGTTCCGGACTGAGCGCCTAGAACCGCTAGACCACCGCTAAAGCGGATGAAAGCCTATGATTCAAAACACAACTACAAAAAATTTTTACAAGGCAGGAAGCCCGGGCTTTATCCTTAAATGATTTTTTTAAAAATGATGTTGAAGGCCCAAACAAACTAAGATTTAACAAGTAAGGAATTTTAATTTTAAGACGGCTGAAGGCCCATGATTGAAAGACACAACTACAATAAATTTTCAAAAGGCAGAAGGCCCAAAGCTTTATCCAAAAAAAAAAAATATTTTAAATCAGGCTGAAGGCCTAAACAAACTAAGACTTAGCAAGTAAGGAATATTAATTTTAATTTTTTTTAAATGAGGTTGAAGGCCCAAACAATCTAAGATTTAACAAGTAAGGAATTTAAATTTTAAGACGGCTGAAGGACAATGATTGAAAAACACAATTCAAAAGGCAGGAGGCCTCATTATTTAAAACCCAACTAAAAGCATACAAATTTAAACCATCGGCTGAGAGCCATGAAAATACACAATTAAACACCAATAAGAAAAGGCAGACCAGCCACTGGCGCTCAGAAGTTTCCGGAGGTCGGTCTGCACTTGAAATATTAACGTTCGCTTAGGGGAGACAGGTAGTCGGCCCAACTATATCCGATCCGCTGGCAATGCAACCAAGTGACAGTCAAGGGACTCATCGACAAGACGACTTGCTTTCGACCCTACCAGTAAACAAGGAACTCCAAAGCCAAAACGTAAAAGGCGTAGCTGCCCACAACCAAGTACGCATAAGCTGTCAAAACTACACAAACGTGTTGGACAGTGACAACACGGTGAGGAAAGGATACTGCCTGAATTTTATGTCAGCGGCCAGGGAAGGTAACTGGAATGCTAACGGCCACAAGGCAGAAAATTCCGCTGGTGCACTTGGACTTCAGATAACCAAAATACAGTTACACTCCACCGGATGCTGGCCAAACTTTCGACAACTAGAACGCACGCTGTTGCTCATGGGAATACTGCCAACAGCCAACCATGAAAACCAACGGCACAATGTAAACAGACTGGCTTTGGTAATTAATTCACCGCTCAACTTTGATGTCCTGGTTGGTGAGCCACGAACCTCGTTGCAATCGGAACACCTGCCACACACTCCGACACTGCGTAGAGATCGCCAGCGGGCCCGGCCCACTGCGCCGCGCGGAGATTTCCTGACTAATCCACACTAAGCGACCGACTGCCACACATCAACACGGAGACAGCACTAAAATAACTGAGCAGTCGACAAGCTACACACAGTTTCAAGGACAATTGCATGGAGGACTGGACAATACTAACGGCAGTGACTATATAATAACAGGGACGAATTACGAGTCGGCACACACAGCCAACCCTTAAGCGATCGCCGGCCAAATACACGTCGTCCGGCAAGACGACCGACCGAGGACCAACCAAAGTCGTCGCCACTCCAGTCATGTGTGTGTCGGCAACCGTCGGGCGAGTCATGTTGCCGCGCCCCGATTGAACTGGTGCCGCGAGCCAACTCGCCAACACTGCCAGGTCCGAACTACCTGCTTGCACGTTCCAACTCACTGGAAGATCCGAACTAACTCCGAACACACGACAATCTGGAAGTAATAGCAGTCAGCAAAGATAATACGCCAGGGTTTATATCGATAAGGACCGCTGCTGCCGCTGACGGGCAGGCAAGGCGGCAACTCAGTGACACCAGTAATTGAAGTTAACGTAACGAGGTGGTAGTACTGTAAAAACAGGATGTGAAATGAGATATGGCACGAACACGAGCCACGCACGGCTCAGACGACACACTACGAAGGAATTATCCGAACCAGACGGAAATTCGTAGATGCGTTGTACATGTGCTGATAAACAAATGATTACAACTTCCTAAAAATTGGATCATTTTTTCGACGGAAAGAGCAAGACAGCAAGGCTTTGGTCCACCTCTGGCCCTTACGCAAGCAGTTATTCGGCTTGGCAATCGTTCATAGAGCTGTTGGATGTCCTGAGTACATCGCGCCAAATTCTGTCCAATTGAAAAAAAATGGCACCGCAGACAATCACTCCTGGTTTTCGGGCCTTATGGTGGGCGACCGTCAGTTTGGTGTCCCACTACCGTCCTGAACGTCTCCAGACATATCTTAGGCCTGAAATCTCATTACTGAAATTGTCTTCAGTGATGAACCCTCTTCGAACTGAGCCTCAATGACCAGCGAAAACACGTCAGGTGCGTCGTTTTTTTGTCTTAAAGTAAAAAAAATGCAATTAGTTTATTCGAGCCACCGGAGCCCACTGGATCTTTATATCGAAAGGCACAGAAACTGTCCTTGAACAAACTGCGAAATTTCGTCGATGGATTTCATGTCCACTTTGTATTGAGTTTAAAATATCGTATACTTCCATTATTGAAGGCAGAGTTCACCTAATTATGACAGTATTGTGGAAGAAAGCCAACAAAAGGGTCAACTTTTGCACGTACTTAGTTGACATGAGTTATCAACGTCATTTACTTCTCTACCGTTCATATACTATACCTATATGCATCATTGCGAAGTGTTATTGGAGGGGTACATTGTTAACAAACGTCTCTGGCAATCGTCTGTAGGATTCCGCAATCAGATCCAACCGTTTTTCATATGTAGAAATGGCTTTCATCCGTGTTGAAATTAAGTTCACGTAAGGATGTATTTTCAAGAAACATATCCCACAGGCATGGAGATACTGAAGAGTCAGTTTGCTATTGTTTGTACTGAAACTTCTTTGCTTAAATGAGTGTAGCTGTACTTAAATTTCTGAGACCCACAATACTCTAGCGCAACGCAATCTGACAGCTAAAAAAAAAAAAAAGAAAAAAAAAGTCCATAAACCACCACTTGTGCACTCACTAATGGTTTTGCAATGTCCTTAGAACCAGCAACACTGTTAACCAGCCGGCCGCAGTGGCCGAGCGGTTCTAGGGGCTGCAGTCCGGAACCGCGCGACCGCTACGGTCGCAGGTTCGAATCCTGCCTCGGGCATGGATGTGTGTGATGTCCTTAGGTTAGTTAGGTTTAATTAGTTTTAAGTTCTAGGGGACTGATGACCTGAGAAGTTAAGTCACATAGTGCTCAGAGCCATTTGAACCATTTGAACTATTAACCAGTCCCTTGCTGAATTATCAACACACGTCCAAACACTAACACAATCATTTGGCCTCTGAGATTTTCTACGTACAGTTTGACCAACAGAAATGTGTGCAGTAAAATGAATCCCTACTATTTACTTAATATGAAGAACTGGTGTCTATACAATTTCTAGTTTTACTGCATAAGAATAAAATTACAAAAGTACAGAAAACATCATTAAAGAACATGATAAAACAGATAAAAAAAAGTCCATAAACCACCACTTCTGCACTCACTAATGGTTTCAGGAATTGTGACATAAGTAAATAAATGAAAAATGAGAATATCCATCTAAATATTAACTTGACACATGAGCGTTAAAAGGAAACAAAACAGAATAAATAATATCTAAACATCTTTCCAAAGTAAATAATATTTTAGATTGGAGGATAACAGTATTCCTCATCGTAGTAAATGCAGCTTAGCGCTAGAAGAGAAAAATTCAATTAATCTTATCAGGTAAATACACAGAGACAGAAAGAACACAGATACACAGGGGTACACATAAACACATAACGAAATAACACAAATGGAAAGGAGAAGGTTTGTTTTCAGTGAACATTTGGTACTAAAGTACTTGTGATACTTTCCAATCAAAACTTCGTTTTCCCACAGATCTTTTCTTCTTATTTCAACATTTGTTCCCACAAAGAAAACTCCTATCTAAGCATGCCTTCTGTATTTACTTTCACGTATTTCTTACCTCCTCATTTATTTTCCATTATCATACCTCATCATTTGTTTCCAAGAAAATCCTAGCTAAACCTGCTGTCCCTAAACCCTACTTAGCATTTCATTTCCTGTTTCAAAATAACTATTCCTCAATATACAATACTCTTTTGGTCAACTTTTTTGTCTTATAGCTTCTCAATAAATTTTTTCGCAACTCATCACAGTTCATTTTTTTATATAGCATACCCCCTCTTAAACTAACTTAAATATACTGAGCTCAGATACATAAACTAGAGAACGGGGCAATGCAGCAGCACAAAACAGTTAACAAAAACAGCAAAGACAAAAAAAATGCAAATTGGCATAGCAAGCAGCAGCAATTGCAATAACTTATACCTAAACATGACAAAGCACAAGCATCCATCACTGGAGAAAAAACATTACGGTAAAGATAGCAATGCAGATAAGGGAATGTCTGTTTACATCTTAATGCCTATGTCGCATCTTAACACGAAAGTGATACACCACAACAACCTATTCTATCAAAAAATTATCAAGTCTTTAAAAATGGAATTATTTATACATTTCCTGTTATCAATCACTTCTCCTTCTTATGCTTCTTTCGTTTCCCAGTGCTCTTTTATTTTAAAAAAGAATGTAGATCATAAAATTATTATTTAATAGATCTTAGTAATGTAACATCCAGTTCAATCACAAATATAAATCGTCATTGACATCCAGTTCAAAGATATATAATCATGAATAATTTTCAGTCTCCAAGTCGGACACTTTAGAACTCTACTCTCCATCAATGCTAACTTCTCACATCTAACATCCATCACTGCTGGCTGTTCACCTCCAACTGCCCAACAGTACTTCCATCACTGCTGGCGACTAATTTCCAACTGCTCAACACTACTGGTGATTAACTTCCAACAACGAGTACGACCAGCCACAGAGTCTCTTACAAAAAAAAAAAAAAAAAAAAAAAAAAAAAAACCCGCGGTCAGAGATCCAATGCAAAGTGCTACACAGCGCTGCCAACACAGAAGCAGTCCACTTACAGTACAAGACTTTTGTTAGCCCCAGTGGTTTTTGTAGCATATAGGATGTGAATGTATGATTTCCCAGTGTTGTCTTTTCAATGGAATTCTCGCGTCTGCAAATGATAAAATGAACCTGCCACTGACAGTCTACACGTAGGGATTTCCGTTAACCGAAGTATCGTGTTTTGTTTACTTCACTTCTGTTTAACAAATCAAACGAATTATTCCTGTCGGAATGCCACTAGAACGAATCACAATATGCATACCATAAATTATTTAATCCCAGAAAACATATAGAGTGGAAAAATTGTGTAAATGTGAAGTAAACAATGTCAGATTGTACATTACATGTAATTTCGAGACTGGCAGAACATATGTTTGACTTTCCTTAGATCGACCCCCTCTGTATTAGACGGGCACAAAGTTGGCTGATACCGATTAGGGATAAGAAACAGAAGTCCTAAACCCTAACAAGACTTCCACAAAAAGCTCAGTGGACAAACAAGTGGAACACAACACATTAATGTGAGTGTTGTCTTATCCGCCAAATCGAAGTGAGCATACCACCTATTAAGATGCAGACAACAGTTGTACTGCGCAGATGATCTGATCCTTGGGGTGTTGGCCGCTGGGCTGATGATGTATGTGGCGTGCCTGTAGTTCTCTGCCTACACGCCCTGCACTACACAGTATGCCGTCCGCAAACTGGTAGAGCTGAACTTGCCTCAGTACAAGATATAATACGAGTCAAAATTTTCTTTACTTACTGGCCGTGGACATAAATTCGACGCAAGCATTCTTCAGTAAAGATGCACTTCAGTGTGCGTCAGACTCCACAGAGAGGTAAAGAATCGCCACTCGAGTAAATAGAATAATAACTCTGTTCACAGAGAAACGACTTCACGCCCTCCTTGTGGCGAAATCAACACTTCCCAAACTCTAAGTGCCAGATTCTTCGCTGTGGATCTCGCCAGCAAAGTCTCTAGATCGATCCACAGAGGGAGCTCTCTTTAAGCGATCCCTGCAAGGAAGGGTCTCCACGCTATACTCCCACTCCCTCTTGGACAGGCGAAGTCTACCTCTGCGCTCTGATGACGAATCCCAGCAGGCATTACAAAAACATTGCCTCCCTCCAAATGGGTCATGAATCTGCCAGCCAGTCGCCTGAAGCTGATGGCCTTTCAGAAGAATTTCTGGAAGTTTCCATTTCCAGTCCTATATCCTTAGCACTCCACCAAACAAACACACATCTATGCTTTTCAGTGGCGGCTTACTGCGCTTCCCGTGAGAAGATTACACGGATATCTGCTAGCGACCATCGTTTGTAACCATGCGCATTTCTTTGCACTAAAAAAGATGTCATTTCGTCTTGTTCCGCCCCCGATGCTCTTCCGCTTGGCATTCTGATTTTTTTTTCTGCCCACCATAGTGCAACCTCCCTTCCTCAATGTCTGCGTTACGGGGGTTCTGCAGCCACCAGCGGTGTTAAACCGCCACCACCTCGATCTATTCTCTCTCACAAGGAACGCCTTGAGCGGAGGTCGCAAGTCATTTGAAATTTTGTGTTAACAATTACGACGGGAAATGCTGCTAATGATTCACCATGTTCATCATGAGGCTGACAGAAATTGAGTGTCCGGGAGATGGAGAGGTCAGCCTTCTTTGGGATGTATGTATCGCACTTCACAAAATAGAAATCTACGACATTCAAGAAACGTTCAAAATATACCATTAACTTGCATCATGAACAATGAATGAAAAATGGGCCACCAAAGTGATCACAAGGGTTCGCACTATCAAAACCATAGGCGAACTCTGGGAGTTACAAACCGTTTAGGGAATTCACCTAGGTATCCAATCTTAAAGAATGCATAAAGAATCACATCGGTGCAACGTGGTGATGAGAACAGATGGAATGTGATAGCATGGAACCGAATGCGAAACAGTCTGTCGTGGAGAGTTTGTCATGAAACTGGCAACCTTTAAGATGTTTGCTGCAGAGAGTGCGATAATATGTCATATAAACATGGAAAAATATTCAGAGACTGAATTTGTCCAGTGGTTCCAGTTGATATAAATTGCCATGTCACACACTTTTCAGAAGGAACAGTTCGCTGTAAAGGAGTATGATTCTTATACGCAGACCAGGGATCAAGCAAAAGCAAGTTATTTTGACCAGCTTTTGGCTGAAAGTAGTGCTCATACCATAGCTGTAGTTCTCTTACGCCTGTTTTCCCACTCTGGATTGCTGCGACGTCAATATTCCCTGCTGCCCTTGCAAGATTACGCACACGAGAGAGAATCGTAAGGGGCAGAGCACCTCCAACTTCTCGCAGCACAATAAATAACTTTCCAGCCAATTTACCGTCCAGATTAACAGTCGGCATAATTGTATACGAACGCGTTAAAGCATTGATGTTAACTGATGTTGATACACCACTCTTGATACCTCAATTTTCCAGGGTTCCTTTCATATGCATTTCCTCTTCAAGTCCTTATTGGTCGGAACTGAAAACCGATTCCTTACTGAACAATGGGAAAAGTTTATTTCATCAACAAATTTTCGGGCCGATTCCACAGTTTGCTGTACATTGTGAGCTTAACGCTTCGTTTGAAATTTCGTTATCTTACGTTTTCCAATTCTGTACCATTGTTTGAAGTTTTGCAAACCATTCACTGCTTCCTTTGAAATCAATGTAACCTACGGCGCTCGTAATTTGATTCGCATAACGTAGTATGTCACTATCACGCACACCCTCTAAACTGTATGGAGCATCTTCGAAAAGGGCAAACACCAGTTTCTGTAACAAGCGTCTTGTCCTCCCTTAAATATCTGTAGTTAATGTTATGCATTACACGGTCATATTGCTGTATTCCTATTCGAAAACTGTTCATAACTGTTTTTTTACTATGCTGCGGATGACCTTCCATGCATGTTATTATGTCTATTTCTCGTTCCTTGGACAACGATTGTTCTTTACTACGTATCACTGGAGACGGAATTTGTGGCTCTCTGTCCGACAACGAAGATGTTCAATATCACTTTCACTTGTCCAGCACGCATCGCCGTCACTGTATTCTACGTTTACACTGTCCGCCCAGGTGAGCATTTACGACACTACACATTCAACTGACTCATCTTGCAGAATCGTTAATATTGCATCTGCCACATCTTTCTCACTTTGCGAAATTCCTTAGATTCCTTTCTGACGAAATGTCAACTTCATCAATTGTCGTTGTAGATATAAAGCAATGTTCGCTTTTTTCTCCATATCCACTAGTACTGTAGCACTGTAGTGTAGCGTTGTTCTGTGTTACTCACTAACTTAGCATTTCAGCTACACTCTTTAGCTTCATGCTGTGCTCATCATTGGATATCCCTAATCCTGCCCCTCCCCCATCCCCACTGCTGCCATGCCACTAACAGCAAATGTTGTGGTGCATGGTAGACAATATGTGGGGCGTCGAATGCTGTAAATGTCATCGCCGTTTGCAAAATCGCACTCAAGGGCTTCCTTACGCAGGGCGGTAAATATTCTACCCTGCGGAACACGCCAATTCTCTTGCCACCTCCTCTTTAGCCGATAGCAGCTTCTGAGGAACACGTGGCGCACAACGCCCTTTCTCTCAGCGCTCACCTCTAATTAATTCCCAGACATGCAGTACCACAGAAATTGTTAGTACATGGCATTAGCCAGGATCAGCCAATGAAATGATTAATTATCCGATTGTGCATCGTAAACAGTGATCTAGTATAAATCTAAATCGAAAACAACTTCCAGATTATTTAATATATAGCGTCTAAATCTTACCTAATTACGAGTTCATAGTGTAAGGCTCTCAATTTCGGTCAGTATACAATACATACAGTGTTTTAGCACAGATATGACAAGAGTAATAGTAGTTTGAGTTTGGTGACTGTGCCCCAGCAGAGCGTGCCACATAGTAAAACAATAAGGAGAGTCCATCGTGATGTGATGGATGATTACCACAGACTGTTATAACATGTCACTTACAATAAAACATCAAATCACCATTGAGAAGTCAAACAACAGGTGCTTGTCAATTTGTGAATTTTGAAAGTGGACGTGCTCCCGTCAAATAGTTTTTGTATCTGATACCTAGCTGGGTTTATATGTGTCTTCGTTGTCTTCAGAGTGTGATTCTTGTCGCCATACTTTGTTCTACGAAGAAATCTGAAACTTTCAAGGACTGTAAAATTCGTTCAGTGACTAGTCAAAAAATAATAAATCTTCACACTTTTAACTTCTACACTCTTAAACTCTTCAAACAACTCGCTGATAAAAACAGTTTCCTTCTGCTCCAATGACTTACAAACTCCAAATAAACAGAAAACACGTGTACCGCTTACAAATGGCGTCAGACGGTTCTTACCTACATCTACTCTTGTGCTAGGGAGAGAGGCCAGCGATAACATTTGTAGGCACAAAACCTAACTATTCACATCACTGGCAAAGATCGTATTTACGTAAAAATAGCAAAATTTGTTGGACATATTGTACAGAACTAGAAAATTTAGAGTTGAGTTTCTACTCACACGGAATACAAGCGATAATGAAAAGAATATGACATTTACGTATAAATAGATTGACGGAAAAAAAATTACGACATCAACAAATATCTAATGCAAAATAATGAAATTTAGTTTATCATTTGTCTAGGTAACATATTTAAGTGATTAGTACCGCAAGATCACAGGTTAATGTAAGCGTGAGATAAGCCATTGAAAAAGTGAAATGATCGTACACTAATAACCAGAGTAACCGGCAGAATGTTGAATGCAAGCATGCAAACGTGCTTGCATTGTGTTCCACAGGTGCCGGATGTCAGCTCATGGAAAGGAGTTCCAAGCCTGTTGTACTTGATTCGTTAATACAGGGACGGTTAATGCTGGTTGTGGATGACGCTGGAGTTGTCGTCGATGATGTCCCATATGTGCTCGATTGGAAATGGATGTGGTGCTCGAGCAGGCGAAGGCAACATGTCAACACTCTGTAGAGTATGTTGGGTTACAACCGAGGTATGTGGGCGAGCGTTATCCCGCTGGAAAACATCTCCTTGAATGCTGTTCATCAGTGGCAGCACAACAGGCCGAATTACCACAGCGAAGTACAAATTTGCAGTCAGGATGCGTGGGATAACCAGGACATTGCTTCTGCTGTCATACTAAATTGCACCTCTAGCTCCAGGTATGGGTCCAGAGAGTCTAGCACACAGACAGACTGGCTGCAGACCCTGAATCGGCCTTCTAACCAACAAACGAGCATCACTAACACCGAGGCAGAACCATCTTTCATCAGGAAACACAGCAGGCCTCTATCCTGGCCTCCAGTGAGCTTTCCCTTGGCACCAGTGAAATAGCGTTGGTTTGGGGTCAGTGGAACGCACGTTAGAGGGCGTCTGTCTTTGAACTAACCGATTTGTTAGAGTTATTTGTCTCACTGTAGTGGCAACTGCTGATCAGACTTCTGTTGCGTATGCATTACGGTGTTCCCCCCCAGTAGTGGCCTCGTGACTGCCACTGCCAGTAATCATGTACAGTGGCGACATTCCTGCCAAATCTTTCTGTAGTATCGCAGAAGAAACATCCAGCTTCTCGTCCAAATTCAGTGAGGCGTTGATAATGGAGTCATTTACGCCTTAAAGGCCTTCTGCACTAAAATCAATCCACCACATCGATCTCAAAAGTAGCTAGCGCTCACGACCATTATGGGGTAAATTTAAAACAAACCTGATATTGATCCTCATAGTGACGATACTGACACTACTCTTGTGCGACTGGCGCGAAATTTTAATAGACAACAGATATCACCTTTCAGATATGAAACACGGCTACCAACTTATGTTAATGTCGCACAACCATAAATCCTTATTGCTGTCACGACTTTTTTCCGTTAGTGTAATTTTCAGTGAGGTTACTGTCTTTCAAATTAAATAACCAATACCCATCGGTAGCAGAGAGTTCATAATCATTATGCTTGATTACTTCATGCAGAGAAGACCACGTACACTACTGGCCATTAAAATTCCTACTCCAAGATGAAATGGAGATGATAAACGGGTATTCATTGGACAAATACATTATACTGCAATTGACATGTAATTACATTTTCACGCAATTTGGGTGCATAGATCCTGAGAAGTCAGTACCTAGAACAACCACCTCTGGCCGTAATAACAGCCTTGATACTCCTGGGAATAGAGTCAAACAGAGCTTGGATGGCGTGTACAGATGCAGCTGCCCATGCAGCTTCAACACGATACCACAGTTCATCAAGAGTAGTGACTGGCGTATCGCGACGAGCCAGTTGATCGGCCACCATTGGCCAGACGTTATCAATTGGTGAGAGAGCTGGAGAATTTGGTGGCCAGTGCAGCAGTCGAACATTTTCTGTATCCAGAAAGGCCCGTACAGGACCTGCAATATGCGGTCGTGCATTATCCTGCTGAAATGTAGGGTTTCGAGGGATCGAATGTAGGGTGGAGCCATGGGTCGTAACACATCTGAAACGTAATGTCCACCGTTCAAAGTGTCGTCATTGCGAACAAGAGGTGACCGAGACGTGTAACCAATGGTACCCCATACCATCACGCTAGGTGATACGCCAGTATGGTGACGACGAATACACGCTTCCAATGTGTGTTCACCACGATGTCGCCAAACACGGATGCGACCATCATGATGCTGTAAACAGAACCTGGATTGATCCGAAAGAATGACGTTTTGCCAGGTTCGTCGTTGAGTACACCATCGCAGACGCTCCTGTCTATGATGGAGCGCCAAGGTAACCGCGGCCATGGTCTCCGAGCTGATAGTCCATGCTGCTGCTAATGTCGTCGAACTGTTCGTGCAGATGGTTGTTGTCTCGCAAACGTCCCCATCTGTTGACTCAGGGATCGAGACGTGGCTGCACGATCCGTTACAGTCATGCGGATAAGATGCCTCTCATCTCGACTGCTAGTGATACGAGGCCGTTGGGATCCAGCACGGCGTTCCGTATTACCCTCCTGAACCCACCGATTCCATATTCTGCTAACAGTCATTGGATCTGGACCAACGCGAGCAGCAATGTCGCGATGCGGTAAACCGCAATCGTGATAGGCTACAATCCGACCTTCATCGAAGTCGGAAACGTGATGGTATGCATTTTTGCTCCTTACAGGAGGCATCGCAACAACGTTTCACCAGGTAACGCCGGTCAACTGCTGTTTGTGTATGAGAAATCGGTTGGAAACTTTCCTCGTGTCAGCACGTTGTAGGTGTCCCCACCGGCGCCAACCTTGTGTGAATGCTCTGAGAAGCTTATCATTTGCATATCACAGCATCTTCTTCCTGTCGGTTAAATTTCGCGTCTGTAGCACGTCATCTTCGTGGTGTAGCAATTTTACTGGCCAGTAGAGTATAATCCTTGTCTGCTCCGTGGTAGTCTAAGTTCTTCAGTTTGAGAACGTCAATGGCAAGTTCATATCGAGGAACGCAGGGTGAATGTACAGAGAACTTATGCCGCCGGTGGTGGAGTGTGTGTGCAAGGCAAGGCGCCGTGTGTCCGCGTCACATACCGGCGTTCGGTGCCGGCGTCTGGAGTCTGGCGGCTGGCGCGCCTCGCTGCGCCTCGCGGTGACCGGATATTGTTTGAAGGCGGCGGACGGAGGGTTCATTGCTCTGGATGACGTCACGCCGGCGGCGGCAACTGGAGCAGCGGCAGCGGCCGCGGCCGTAGCCGGTGTCCACTTCCCAGTACCCGGGCAGCCGGCGGAGCGTCTGCAGCCACTGCCGGACACCGCCGCGCTGTCGCGACCGTGCAGAAGTGCTTAAGAGGCTAGCACCACAGATCGCACCGTACTTAGCGGAATTACTAACTGACGCATTACGGCTAGGCCGAGTACCGACAGTCTGGAAAACCTCAAATGCAGTACTCATACAAATATCAGCAGACCGGGATCCTTCAGATCCTAAGTCACACAGACCCATGTCAAATATCCAGGACCGGCTTCTGTGTGACTGCTTGCAGGCCAACAGAGCTCTCCTGGGTCTAAGAGCGCACCAGTTCAGATTCACAAAAGGCACAAGTATTGATGACGCAGTTAACAGAACTCTTGAAATTACACACAATACTGATAATACATAGTCATTGACAATCGTGATTGACATCGCAGGAGCATTCGACAACCTGTTTTGGCTAGCACTATTTTTGAGGTTACACCAGATGGAAATACTCGAAGTCCTATAGAACAGTCTACTAAATTACTGCAGGTATAGAGTAGTACAATGGAGTGCGGGCAATCGGAAGGCAGGAAAATTACGAAGGTTTGCCCCCAGGATTTGATCTGTGGGTCCTCTTCTGCGAGATAACTATCGAACCCCTCTTGCAACTGCTAGATGAGGCCGATAGGACAGAAGGAGTTGTCACATATGCAGACGACGTACTTGTGGTCATAATAGCAAATACAGAGTCCAGTTAGAACAGAAGGCGGGTGATATATTTGAAACAATAACACAGTGGTGTGACACAAAGAAGGTCAAGATGGCGGGTGACAAAACAACCTATACTGTATTGAAGGGTAATCTCAAAAGAAACTCGTCAGTAAAAATCGGGACAGTAAAGTAAGAAGAACCCAACTAACTCGCAACTTGGGCGTACACCTGGATGAAAAACTGAATTTTCACGAACACATCAGAATCACAACAGACGAGGCAGAAAAAATACTATACAAACCGGCAAGAGTATTTCAGAACAATACAGACTCCCCTTTTCAGTCACATGAACATAGCAATGCACACTCTTCGAATCAGTACTAAGTTTTGCGGCCAGTACATGGGTGCTCAAACTCGTCACATACAAAACAGCGGTATTTTGAGACTGTGGGGGCCTTTCGGCACGACGCCTGTCGAAGCACTGTGCGTTGTGCTCGGAACGTTCCCAATAGATATCACAATCAGATATCGGACAGCATTTTACTGGTTAAAGATGGGTAGACTAGGTTAGCAAAATAGCTACTTCACTGCTGAACAACAAGCAGGACCTCAAAAAGTGGAGAACTGGTACATGGCAGGAGATATGGGGCACGAGACGTCGGGGACGAGGATCACATAAGTTTTTCCGGAGTTAACGGAAAGGTTGAGAATGAAACATGCCGACCCTACCCACGGCATGGCATATTTCTTGACAGGACACGGACTTATCCCACGCACTTGATCCACGTGAGTCTAAGAGACTCATCCGGATGAACATGTAGGGGTATGGGAACCACTGAACAGACAGTCTTATTCTGCTGATAATTCAGACACCACGGGAACACACTTGGGATACAAGGCATACAAACAGAGCCCCACATATATGAAGAAATCAGGACAACAGAACCTTGGGACGAACTGAACGCACTCACAGACATAATATCTAAAGAATCTAAAGAAGACTACAGACGTGAGAGGCCGTACGGACGATAAGCCTAAATGCAGCACCCAGACAGACGCCATAATGTGGCGTACGAGGACGATGACTCTGACAGGACAAAACGACCACACACAAATATCCCCAGACAACATCAGCGTCTGCGAGAGGACGCAGAAAAACCAACCTAAACCTAAGAGTAATTACCAGTTATAGGACAGAACAGATGCTGGAGATCAATAGAACAGATTAAAAAAAAACTAGATTTAGACAATGTTTGTGACCATCGCAAACTGCCGCAGGTAAACACGGCACTTTAAACCTGTAAATGGTGTAATTAGTCGTAGAATAGTAGTAGCTGTAGTCTGGCATAGACCTTTTCGGATTAAGAGTAGAACTAGTAGCAGAATGGAGTCCGCGGATTAACGGCTTGACGTAAAATTCCAACGCTTCCACCCTCCGTGCTACACGGGGGAGAGACTTTAAAATTTTTCCTTTCCTAACTTCTTTTTTTTCTATTCAGATCTAACTTTTCGTTTACATTCTGTAAGACTTTTGTTAAATTGATCCGGGGATAACGCTGCCAAAGAGAAGAAAATAAAAATAAAAACAAGTAAAATAAAAGAAAGACAAAAACAATAAAATAAAGAACATATAAAAGATAAGACAGAATCAAAGAAGACCCGCCTCCACGTGGCGGGACAAGGGCAACGATGCGATCGGATGTGGGTACTGGTGTGGAATTTACAATCCACATCAGGGACCATAAACCGGTCAAATAAGACCCAATGTAAGAAGTCAAGTGATGGGTCGTAAAATAACGGCAGCGAGTGAAAAAGAAATGTTGCGACGGGTTTCATACTGCATCCATACCAGTTACCGGAAATATCACGGAAAATTCCGAAGAGTGATTCTGTTACGTATTAATTGTATGGAGAAGCTACAGCAATATGTGAGATGTGTGTTCTGGGCGCTTCAGTCCGGAACCGCGCTGCTGCTACGGTCGCAGGTTCGAATCCTGCCTCGGGCATGGATGTGTGTGGTGTCCTTAGGTTAGTTAGGTTTAAGTAGTTCTGAGTCTAGGGGACTGATGACCACAGACGCTGAGTCCCATAGTGCTCAGAGCCATTTGAACCACTTTGTGTGATGTGTAAAACAGATAAATATGTCATTAAACATACGAAAAATTGACGAAGTACTGTAAAACTATGAAAATGGAACATTTAGTGATCCATCTATGACGTCTCACTCCTTTATTAACAACCTGAGTGAAGGTATTCACATTTAGCTGCCCGCAACTCGACCCAACACGTCCGCTAAACCAAATTAAATCTATCTAAAGGACCAACATCCGTTCGTAGGACCGCGAACTGCATGAATAACCAAGCCGTAAGATTTACAGCAATTAAATGGGATTAACAAAATAGATAGAGAAGATGCAATTAAGAGCTGCTCGTTTCATCACGCGATTGTTAAGCAAGCAAGCGCTAGTGGGTTACTGAGAAGCTCTACACACTCGAGTGGCAGTCGCTACAAGAGACGCATTGCGTGTAGAGGAGGAGGTTACTGTTGGAATCCTGAGAATAGTAGAGCTACATATTACGCGCGTGCCTAATTGTCGTGAAATGATCACGACAATAAAATAAAATAAACAGACAAAATTAGCACTGATACGGAAGTTTGACGATATTCGTTCTTCTTGCATAGCAGTCAAGAATGGAACAGAGAAGTGGAAAAATGGTAATGGTACCTGGAGTACCCTCCGCCACCTACCGTAAGGTAGCTTGCGGAGTATGGATGTACAAGTAGATAAACAAAATTAGACGAACACCTCTCCTGTTCTCTTACATCTGCTGTTCACAAAGATTACGGCAAACACTGGAATGCAGTAACAACAAAAACCACCTAAAAATGTGAAGGTGGACACGCCAAAATTAATTAAAAACGAAGCTCCTTTCTTTATCTGCGATAGTTCTAGTCCATGGTTTTCGCATACTATGAAGCGTAAGGCTTAGCTAAGTCTCGTTAATACCTTTATAAACTCTGTTCTCTTATGAAAGCTCCTCGTAGTAGCAGAAAACTATTTGTCAATCAGTCTTGTATAGAACAGCATTTGTTCCTCCCATCCACAAGTAAACTGCAGTATGTTCCCGTGTTGTCTTATGCAGCGAAGACAGCGACTATCCGCTTTCCGGCGCTCCAAGTACACCCTTCGGCACTTCCCCCGTACTGGCTACTCTCATACACTCTACCGTACAGTCTTCGTTCGCTGTAAACAGTCGAGCCGCCCTCACCAGACTAATTCGGACCGCCGGCGACCCCTACAGGTGCCCTTAGCGCGACACACTTTTTGCCTTGTTATTCTTTTGATTGATTGTCTCACCAAATTCCATAAAACCGAGCCCCCATTGGCCACTCGCTTCCTTTCTGCTCTGTTGTCGTACTGCGTCCTCCCAGGGGTTTCCTGATGTACGAGGTGTATTCCGAAAGTGAGGTGGAAAGGTCATCGGTCCCTAAGCTTACACACTACTTAATCTAGCTCAAACTAACTCGCTAAGGGCAACACACACCTATGCCCGAGGGAAGACTCGAACCTCCAACAGGGGGAGCTGCCCGGGTCCTGGCAAGACGCATCTGATTGCGCGACTATCCCGCGCGGCTCGCGAATTGAAACCACAGTGAAAACCAAAAGTGCTTTATTTGCAGTAGTTAGCCACACCTTCCAGCAACGTCTCTACACAGCCGCCGCTCCGTCTGAAATACTTGTCGTAGCGCTGTACCAGCTTTCCAATACCCTCGCCATAGAAGGCAGTCGCCTGTACTTTCCGCCGATTCTCTAATCTGATCTGCAGTTCGTGGTCTGTGCCAAACATTCACTTCATACCCAGCGGATCTTGTCAGCAGAGATGAAAATCAGAGGGAGCAAAGTCCGGGCTCCATGGTGAGCGATCAAACAGGAAAATGCTGCACGGGCGTTCTCTATGCCCCTGAAGAGTGCGGCCGAGAACTGTCATGAAGAAGGAAATGCATGACAGTTACGTTTTGTGGGTTGCATCAAATCAGGCGAAATCTCTCACAGGCACTCACTCTTGGCGGGAGACACTGTTTTCTAGGCATCTTTACGTGCCCACTGCGCGCTCAGAACTGAAAAGACATACATTACGGGATCAACGGACATACTACAGACGCTGTCCAAGACACCTATGAAAAGCTTTGTCGAATTTTCACTGTGATTTCCATTTCGCGACCGATCGGATCTTACTTTCGGAATACGCCTCGTAACTGCCGTCTGGAAACCATACATATTACATTTCAAAAAGAAAGTTTCACTGCACATCTCTCTGGTGCTCATAAACAGGATGAAGCGGAGCTCCACCGACAAACTATCAGAGCAAAAAAAATGGAGCAAAAAAAAAAAGTGTACTACACATGGCCTCGTAAGTGCGTACCTTAAGAGCTCTGAGTACTTCTTCGTCTTCGGTACTGTGAAACACATCGCTACTGCTGAATAAATGATCATAATTCTTAAGGCATGCATTTCGGAACCCATGTTGACTGAACATCTCTTTCTTGTTTTCGTCCATACTATCACCTCTCAAAATATGGGGAGCAAAGAGCTTGCAGCTGAAGTTTCTCAGTATAGAAGAAGAAAAAATGCTGGTAGTTCTCAAGATATGCATTTTACAGTATCTGTTTACTAGACTTTTTTTCTCTTGTTTTGGTCCATACTACATCTGAAATTTTGTCGATGGAGTTCTGCTTCCTCCTGTACAATCTTTGAGTTCCCGGAGCTAGTATGATCCACAATTACTCCATGTAATGGGCTTCTTAGCAAACATTATTGTGGACGGGTTTACTCTTCTGTATCCTGCGTTCGTAAGCTCTTGTACATTAGAGCATGGGTCAGCATGTCTTCCGGCTTCACCATGTCGCTGCACAATAGAAATATGTTTCAGCGGGGATCCTTAGCCAGGGAGATGTTAATCCTCCCTGTGACCGCTATTCGTAGTAGGACTCCTCCATCGAACTTTTGCCAAATAATGACACATACTGAGTTGAAAAATTCCGATTCTGATCCATCTAAATGAACCCTCACACTCCGTAGTCCTAGTGCTTAACAATGCGATAGCATTCATGGAGTCGTTCACTTTCCTTTAAAACTTATTGGTCATTCACGAATGTATCTTCCTGTATGCACCATCACACCAGGACTACATGCGACCCCTCATCTACAAAGCGATGCTTTTCAATGCCTGGTTCTTACGCAGTTGGGGCGGCTCCAGTTTTTTCTTGGTAGCTGCTTGGCTGTAGGGTCTGTGGTTGGGTCAATGTGATGCATCAGGCATTGTCCATAAATAGTGTCCAATTAGAATTCTTCTAAATGTCAAGGGGTAGGTTGATGGGGACTATGAGAGCCTACGTACGGTTTCTGCATTACTGTCTGGTATGTGGAAAGTGCGAAAGAACATAGTTGACTGACGACTTTCTAGGAACTGATCTGTCGTAAATCTTATTCCCTTCTCGGTACTCTGCCTGTTGTCGTCTGAGATTAGGTGGTGCTAAACTAAACAATACGTGAAGCTAGAGGACTGGTGCTCTTTTTAACTTATCACACTCAATTTTAATTGTATTACTAACATGACTCCTTCTGGCGAATACGGGCGCACGATATTCGATAACAATACATTATCGACTGCGCTGCGGTACGTATGTGTCTGCCCGTTTTCTCCAGATTTGCCAGCCAGCTTCCTAATAATACTGTTTATAGTTTTAGTTTTTCTTCCCGTCATTTCAAGACATTTCTTAAATATCAGAGAACTATCAAGTATTACTCTAGATTTTTAGCATTTGGGTTGTACTTTAATTCAACTCGGCAGAAGTCGATACCAAGTTTTAAGTCAGCGAGCTCGCTACTTTAATGTTTAAAAGATTCATTTAGCTCATATAAATCACATGGCAGAGTTTCTTTTCTTTCTTCAGAATGTTTTCTTTGCCTTACTAGAGCTTATTGTCTAGCGTAGAAACATACCATCTCCATAACAAAACTTTTTAGATGTTGTCGCCGGCATGTCGCTTGCGTATAAAATAAATAGAACAGGGAGCTAACAGATACTTGGGCAGTCCATTACTTATTTTATATGAATTACATGAACATTTTTCTACCGTGACTCTGGACGAGAGATTTGTAAGCCTAGTGTCTAGTGAGCTAAGCCTACTGTATTGGCCGTTTCAACTTAAGCAGTGGTTCATCTAGCCGACACCCCCCAAACTTCTTGTGTCGTTGACAACGTGCCATTTTTTCTGTTCTTGGTAGGCCCATTGCCTTTTATTTATTAATTTAAAAGACATTATATGTAAATATAGTAAAATTATTACATACATGCTTGTATCGGTGGTGATGAACTTGATACTTTATTTGAAAATTTTCAGTTTTCGGCTTAAGTTAACCTTGATTTCGTTGATCACTGATTTACAATCGTTTCTTTTCTTGTAAGAAGTTTGGCAACCATGCTGAAATCGTTTTTCATGAGGTATGAAGATAGAAAGGCTACCGAAACTTTCCTCGCAGTAGTCCATAAAACATGATAAGTAACCCGTGCGTTTCTCTGAAGCCGGAATCGCTCGCAACCCCTACTAAACTTAAACGTGCCTCTTTATACAGCACTTTCGTTTTCCCTATATTATATCGCGTTTTCTGGGAATTACCATATTTGTACTTGCTGTAATCCACACGTGTCTGCTCTGAACAACTTCGATCAATCGATATAAGCTCTGTAGCAACCTCTACGCTTGGTCACTATTACGATTTTAAGTCTTTGAAAGTCCGTTTTGCTTTCGAGCGATAGGATTCGTCCGCGGGTGTTGAGCTGCGTGGTTCTGCTAGTTTGAAATGAACAGTACTGTTACCCTCTCCGTTCTAACTCTGTGCGGTATGGTCGATGAGGCTCTGTATTGTTAGTTGATGTTGAGAGGTGGGCTGCCTTTGTCTGGGGAAGGTTCGTACTGTTATGCAGGTATTACGATGTATGGGGAGTCGGGTGAGATAATTACAATTTATTGGATATGATAGAAGTTAGAGTGGCACTGTAACTAACTCTGCATTTAGGTAGACGGTGGGTGGACGGCAGCTTGAGCACAGTGGAGTAGGAGATCATAGGTTGCTCATACCTACTTGCTTGAAAGCTGTTTATTGCATCACACACACACTTTATTTTACTCCGTGATATTGTAAATTCAGAAGCGTTATCCTCCCCTGACATAGAAAGATTTCAGTCAGTTACAAATGTTTGCAACAACGAAGAAATTACATCTGGTTGTAAATTTAAATCTTGGAATTGCAGTATGAACTATCCCTACGAAACTGTAAAGTTATGTTCTTGTATTTAGTGACGATATACTGCATGTTAATTCATTTTTCTCAGTTTCATTTTGATACGAACGTTATTATTCTTTGCGTTCAGTCATATGAGTGCCCCACGGGGGCCTTCCTGTTATTAGCGTAAACTGCGTAAGCGCTCGACTACTAAGCAGTCCTTATGTACATGTTATAAATTTACTTTCCTGATAAAAGTAAATCGATGCGTATTGCTGGCTGCTATTTGTAAAATATTGTGCTACGCCATCTCACTCCTTATTGCAAAATGACGACCCAGCCTCATTGGAGAACTAGACGCTGTAAGCGGAAGGCTAACACATGTTTATAGTAGTCCATTGTTTTTACGAACCATTACAATCATGTGTAATATTCACGTAGTAGATATGCCGAGCTCCTCATTTCTTTTCGTTGCTCTGGGTTTATGACAGTGTTTGTCTTGTGCGACTGTTTTCTGTTTAAGTTACAAGTCAGATCGCGCGTTACCAAGTTGTTTTCCGGGGCATTAGAATAATACATTCCGTATATCTTGAAATTATCAGAGCTTAGTTATCACTACTTAGGGGAGTAGTCTATGCGTTTGAGTACACACACCCATCTTTCAAACTGCACCTTAAGTTTTTCATTTGTGCTGATTCTGATCACTCCTTCTTGTAATGTGACATGAGTTTCTTCAATGTCAGTGTATGGAATGACAATTCACTGTGGTACTTCCTCATTCAAAGCATCTCCAGACCTACCTTGAAAGACTCGTAGGTTCAAACGTCATCATCCTGGCAGTGTGTCTGTGGCGAACTGGGAAAGTTCGCGTCGTCCAATGTTTTCCTTCATTATCTGAATTCTGGGAAGAATTCAGATAACAGATTGTCACCTTGTGCATGCTATTTAGTAAACAGATTTGCTAACCAAGCAATGTCAAGATTTCACTTGATTACATTTTCTTTTACAATTGGATCTTCAGCATCGAGAAACTAAAATAGTGGAGGTGCTCTATTCTCTCTTCCAGCTGATGAGAGGAACAGTGACGTACACAAGGGAGCGCTTTAGCTCTCTGAGAACGATTCGGAATTTCGGTTGCGACCTGACTAAACGGGATCGAATTTCGTGGACCTACATTTACGTATAATACACCCCAAATTTAATTTTCTTTCTCTCTGTGTGACATGGCGTCGAAACGTGGAGTCGATATTTACGACTTAGGGAATTACTGATCAAGCCATACTGTACTGTAGCCTGCAGTAAAATGAACAAAAGCGACAGAAGTTTCCGGCCACTTCGGAAACTAGTTCCAATAAACAAAGTTAAACTTAAGACCTGATGGAACAGTGCGGCTAAAAGTCTGCGAATGGTGACCAAGCTAGATCTTTCTGCCTGATAGAAAGAAGTCACAGGTACAGAGAAACCTATCTCACAGGTCTATTAGAAATGATATGGTGATTTTAGTAGCTTTTACTCTCAAGGCAGATTATGATAAATATATGATACTTCCTCTATCTCTGATGCAAATGATAAGCTTGTACGGTGACCTTATATACTCTATTTGATCCCTTCCGCTGGAGGTTCGAGTCCTCCCTCGGGCATGGTTGTGTGTGTCGTTCTGAGCATAAGTTAGTTTAAGTAATGTGTAAGTCTAGGGACCGATGATCTCAGCAGTTTGGTCCTTTAGGAATTTACACGCAAACACACACGCACACTATTTGATGCGTGTCTAATGTGTGATGTGACCGACGTCGAGGCTATAGAGCTGTTCTCGTTACGTCCCCGCATGCATACAGTACGGATCCGCCTCCTCTATTTCAACAAGGTCACCAGAAGCTGTACAGCGTATGAGCATATCTCACAGGAATATAAGCACACTAGATAAAAAGGTAGTCGTTTCGGGAGACATCTCCCCTACACCGTGTAAATGTCGTCTAGCCTAGATAATGGCCTCAATTTGGAGAGGAGGAGAGTCCACAAGTTTGTGCAGGTATGGTGGATCCAGCTGAAGCAGCTCATTGAAGACGAAATCCCATTGAGCTACTAGTTATGAGCATTCTGACAGCTGTGTTTCATGCACTGTTCCAGACAGCCCCAGTACATTGGCTGGCATTAAGACCAGATGTAGCGGGGTAGCCGAAGTGCGACAGGCTGCCTATGTATGAGTATACTCTGGAAACAGCTGTGAAGTGCATGGCAGAGGGGTACGTCCCATTCTGTGAGCTGTTAGGGCTTTTTTCCCCCTTCCATTCACGTATGGAGCGCGGGGAGGATGATTGTATAAATGCTTCCGTGTGTGCTGTAATTAATCTAATCTTGTCAAAATCTTCAAATGTATGTGAATTTCTAAGGGACCAAACTGCTGAGGTCATCGATCCCTAGACTTACACACTACTTTAAACTAACGTAACGTAACTTATGCTAAGAACAACACACACACACACACACACACACATGCCCGAGAGAGGACTCGAACCTCCGGCGGGAGGGGCCCGCAGTCCGTGACATGGCGCCTCAAACCGCGCGGCCACTCCGCGCGGCTAATCCTCACGATCCCTAAGGGAGAAATACGTATGTGGTTGTAGTATGTTCCTAGCGTCATCATATAAAGCAAAGGCTTCAAGTTTTGTACGTAGGCGTTTCGGGACAATTTACGTCTATATTCAAGAGTCTGCCATTTCAGTTTACTTAGCATGTCTCTGACACTCTCCCACGGGCCAAACAAACCTTTAGCCATTCGTGCTGCCCTTCTCTGTATACGTGCAATATCCGATTTTAGTCCTAATTGGTACGGGTCCCACAGAATTCAGCAATTATCTGTATGGGCATCACGAGTGATTTGTAAGTAATCTGCTTTGTAGACTGCTTACATTTCCCGATTATTCTACAAATAAACCGAAGTCTGCCACCTGTTTTACACACGACTGAGTCTATGTGATCATTTCATTTCATATCTCTACAAAGCGTTACACCCAGTACGAGTTGTCCGATTCCAACTGCTTGTCGTAGGCATAATGGTCATACGATACTATGTTTTTTTTGTTTTTTTTTTGAAGTGCACAGTTTTAAATTTCTGAACGTTTGAGGCAAATTGCGAGTCTTTGAACCATTTTGTAATCTTATCGAGATCTGTCCCAATATGGTACTTCTTTCAGGCATTACTTCATTGCAGATGACTTTATCAGCGAAAAGGGTGAAGTTACTGTTAATATTTCCCACAAGATCAATAATACTCAGCTTGAGCAGCAAGGGTCAGAACACACTTTACTGGGGTGCACCCTAAGTTTCTCCTGCACCTGTCAATGACTCTGCATCCAAGAGAACTTTCTGCACCCTTCCCATCAAAACAATCCTCCATCTAATCACTAATTTTGCTTCATATCCCACACAATCGTACTTTTTGTCGAACTACGAGCATATGCGTAGTGGTTTGCGAACACGGCTGTTTTGATCTTGGAAAATGATTTTCGGTCACCAAGAATGTTGAAGTAAATATTCTACTTCCTATTCACTGTAATCTGGATCGATGGGGCCTATTCATGGTACGAAAAACACACCCAAAAGTTACATAAGCACCACTGGGTTGAAATACACTGTACACCATTATGGCCAAACGCCTGATTCAGGAGTCCGTGCAAGTGACGCCTTGTAGCACCTGAAAAGAGACAAAACCACGGATCGTCGGATCACCCTGCAAGCCCCCATTCAGCTATTGTTCAGTTCCTGTGCCATTTGGTCTACTGAATGAGCTCAGCATTATGTGCCATTATGCCGGTCATTTCCGAGGAACTGGCTCCAAATGCCATCTGTTCCCTTCGAAATGTTCGCTCAGGAACTGGGTGGAATGCTCATGCATTCACTGAGAGCAACAGCTTCTGTCGCTTTTGCAAGCGATTATGTCGGGCAACTCGTAGCGTTCGTTTGCTGTCCATAACCATTGTTCATTCGCCTTGATTGCAGATGTGAATGGGAAGCCAACGCTTGTAGACGTTGTACAGTCTGCTTTGACACTCAACAAGTCGGACAATTTCATTCAGCATGTGTTCATGGGTACCACTTACTGCCAAAACACACGACAGCAATGACTTACGCCTGCAGTGCAGGGTCATAGATAGTCTGGTACACTATCTTGGATTTTAGTTTTAATTTCCCACTAGTCCAACTTGCTTATTTCCACTAACTTTGATTTTGATTGGCTGGAGATAGGGGAAGAGGGTGACAGAAGCTGAGGGGTAGAGTTGTGAGAGGGAGAGAGAGTAGGGGGCATGATGATGTTCAAAGCTTCACGTTTTCTCCTTTAAGGGAGTGACCAATATTTTGTCCGGCGCTGAGACTATGCACTGAAATTGCTATTGGTTGCCTACGAGTATGTGAAACTACTTCACTGCCAAGGCAGACACCCATTGAAATACTCTCAATCCATTGTATTCTGTTGTGGCCAGGCATCCGTTTCTCGAAAAATTTTCCAACGTGGTCCGATATGGTTTCCTTCAACAATGGAAAAAAGTACACTGTGTTGGTCTACGAAAGGCAAAATGTAGTTTGTGGTACAACGAAGAGAAAATTTGAAATTTGCAATTTGTATAAAGATAGAGTAAATATGGGCTCGTCTTGTACCACTAAAATTAAATGAACTAGTACAAATGTTTCCAGTTCCCAACTATTACAAAATAAAACAGAATTTACAGTCATCAAATAAAAAACAATTTGATCGAACATGTCTGAAACCGTTTACATTTCTATGTCTTCACTCCCTTCCCTCCACATTTTATTTGAAAATTTAACTGCAGTGCAGCATGTGGTTTTTATGGCACTTGCAGTTTCTGACCGGGTATCACGTATTATGATCTCACATTCATATATCAAGGAAGTTTCCTCAAAAACTGTAAGTTTCATGAGGAGAAATTGAGGGCCCCATCCATAACCACGCAAGTAAGGCCATTAAATTTAGTAATCTAAATAATGAGTGAAATGGTGCGCCTTAATGTTTCTAGACATATCTCGGATGTACGTAACTTTGTACATTTGTTTGCTTTACATTGCAGAAAACTAAGCTGTGAATCCTGTTCAGTTCTTCTAACAGAGGAGAAAATCTTTATTCTTCTTCTTTCTCCTCCTCTTCTCTCTCAAGCGTTAGCCGTGGCACGCCACGACTTCTTGAACCATCCATCTCGTCTTGGGGCTAGAAATGTTCCTTCATCCTTAAGCGACACACTGCACCCGGAATAGTTTCCTCGTCTGCATTTTGTATATTTTCTTTCCATTATTTTCTGTATTCCTTATTTTTTCATTTAAGTTATAGATTCCTACATTCTTCCGAATGATCGTGTTTTTATCTGTTTCTTTTTGTTACTCACTGGACGTATTTCAAAAACCTCAACTGTTTCAATTCTCTCCAGGGGCCACTGCCTTATCGCAGCTCTGGCTGTAGCACAGATCGGCTAGCGTGTTCGCGTGAAGCTATGGCTTATGCGTAGCAGCTGGCAGGGTCTCCCAATCAATACAGGCCCCAAAGGATGAACCTGATGAAGTGTGTCACACAATACGCCATCTCTTCCTCTTTCCTTCCCATAGTCTTTTTCCATGGCCCGTTTTCCCCGGCCACGGTGTAACACACTCCACGCCGAGGGGTGTGTGGCACATGGAAAGATGTGTACTGAACGGAGCCTCAGCGGTATCGGGCAACCTCCCTGAGAGATGAACCTTACAGTAGCGTGGTGCCTGCTGGTGTCGAGTTCATATCTCTCCAATTCTCGTAGGAAAAAAATGGAGAAAACAGAAACAAATTAAAAAAAAGCGATACCTCAAAAACCCAAACATCGAGTTTTGAACCGATGAAAGTTGTTTCCATAACTGGATTCGGGGCAGGCCAACCCAAGATGTGCGAAACGTCAGTAGGGAGTTGAACCGAATCTATATCGTAGTCCTGCATGGGGATAAGAGGAGGAAACTTCTAAGAGAACTACGAGAAAAGGAAGGCAAAAAATGGTTTCCTAACAATAACTGGAGGGAATTAAGACGTGAAAAGAAAGACCATCTCAGAGTGGAGGAGATACTTAAGACCCTTTCTACTTCCAAGACAAAGATAAGACAATGGGGTAGGAGTCCGTTACTCTCACCTCCCTCCAACCGGAGGCAGTAAACAGGGGAACAGGCCTACAGTATTGCAGTCTCGGTTTTTAGGATGGCGATAATCCAGCAGCGATATCCATTTGTTAACCTCGCAGCAGGAGGAACTGTTTCGCATGGTTTACTTTGAAAAGATTGGGTAAGAGGCAAATCAGAACCCAAAATCAGAGGATCTACCTACACAAAGGTGCTCTAATCTTTGTGAGGGGATGGAAACAACAGTTTGTTTGAGGGAGATGGTGCCGAAGGTATCTCCATGGGAGGAGCTTTTGGAGACCACAAAGGTTTCAGTTCGGGCACCTAATGCTCTAAACGTAATATTTCGATAAACAACTGAAGTCGTAGTTGTATTTTTGAGCACAGTCAAGATGAGGTTACATTGTGATTGGCTGTTTCATTTTAATGGTGGCCAAAGTACTAGGTTCTCATTCTAGGAGTTAAAATCCACATCTCAGCTAGTTTGACGATTTTGCTTCTTTCCACTAGCACAACTGCACTAGTTCTATCATGTTGGAATTCGATTGGATGTTTCATTTTAATACTAGACTGTGCTGAGGGGAGGGAAGGTTTTAACTTCCGACTAGCGCAACTAAATTAATTCTGCCATCTTCGATTTTGATTGACTGTTCATTTTAACAGTTATCTGCGATTGGGTAGAGAAATGGGACAGAAGAGGGGACCAAAGAACAACTGTTCTAGTTTCACTATCTTGGATTTTAGTTTTAATTTCCCACTAGTCCAACTTGCTTATTTCCACTAACTTTGATTTTGATTGGCTGGAGATAGGGGAAGAGGGTGACAGAAGCTGAGGGGTAGAGTTGTGAGAGGGAGAGAGAGTAGGGGGCATGATGATGTTCACATGATAACCTTCAGTGTCAATGACAATTCACAGTCATTTTGTTTCGAGAATCGACATTACATACATACATACTATTTACTACTATCTTTGCATATATTTTGTATGACGTTCTTAGGAGGCTTAAACCTCTATAGCTTTCACAGTCCAATCTTGATCCTCTTTTAAAAATGGGTATTATTGCAGCTTTTTTCCTTTCCATTAGTATTTTCTATTGATTGAAAAAGGTCGAAAACCATATAGTTAGCTTCTTCTGGTAGGTATTTAGGAAGTTCTGTATATTTTCGATTCCACGAGGTTTTCGGTTTTTAGAGGACTGTAAGGCCTCTGGAAGATCTCTCTGTTTATTGTTCGAACTTCCTCAGTTTCGTTTTTCTCCTCTTCATCTGACTAGAGACTTTTAGAGAAGCTCCAGTCTTCTCTGTTTAGAAAATCTAAATTTGTCAGTTACTTTTCTTCTTTGCTTATGTATTTCATTGTTTTGAATGCAGTAGATTGATAGCCATGTACCTCTGTTTCTATGTTCGGTGTGCATCTTTCTCAGTTTTCTTTGTGTGCAGCTCTTACTAATTTCTTTTCTTTGTGTTTTATGCAATCTTTTAATGTCTGAGGAGGTTTCGTCATGACTCTCTGTAAATATAGCTCTTTTTTTCGAAAACCGTGTTTAAATTATTCGCTCCAAATAGTAAACCCTGACGTTGGTTGTATTTATTTCTTTTCCTCAGGGTTTCAAAAGCCAGTCTTTAAGTCAGTTGAGTTAGTTTCAGCGATTCTGATTGGACGTTTGTACTCATAGGTTCCTTTATAGCACGCAATCTTATATGGGGTTGCTACTAATATCTGATATAAGGATTGGTGATAAGTCAGTTTTCCATAGTGTTCCCCATGTAGTTTTGTTCTGTAGTGTTGGTCTTGTTCATTTAGTTTCTAATTTCACTTTCCCTCTCACTGGAAAACTATATAAGTTTATATGCATTCATCTCATAACTCTCATGTCCTAGAATAATTTTTTCGTCTTTTTATTTGCCACTAAAAATCTATTACTAACTATATCCATTGGACAGCTAGGTACATTTGAAAATCTCTGTGTACAAACAGTATTTTCTATTTCCAGTTAATTAAATGTCACATTGTCTCATGACATCATTCCATTCTGATTCATTCCTGCTTCTCCTTTTATTTCAGTAGGGTTCTTAATGGGCTGTTGTCCAATTCTAGCATTGATATTGCCTCTCAAGACAATGTAGTCAATCTTAATTAGGGAATCAGCGACACTTCGTAAACTGTTTCCTTCTTCAGGGGCATACACTGACGTAAAGCTCGCATATCCTCTTGCTATTTTGAATCTGCATGTTACAGTTCTTTTATTTACCCAACTGTAAGATGTTACCACTCTCCTTTATTTCTTTTCTTTCTTTTGTAGGACTGTGAATCAAAGAAATAGCCTTCATGGGGCATTCTGATTTGCAGACTTTCAGCAATGAATGTCCGAGTGTAATAACTCTAAGCCGTGCCCAGCTCGCGTTGATGCTGCTTGTTCTTTGGCACTTTGTCACAAGCGAGCAGCATCTTATTTCTCCCTGAGTTCCTACCATAATGAGTAGCTGATCTGCCTCCAGCAGTGGCAGCAGCAGCGCTTATCGATACTAGTACTGCTATACCATCTTTGATATGACCGCTATATTTCCGTGTGGTGTTGTGTGTGACAGTCGGTTGGTTGTGACAGAGCAGCAAGGAAGTCTCTGTGTGGTGTGGTCAGGCCGGGGTTACTGGCGGCGTGCATGTGCAGTCAGATTGTGAGGCGCTAGCTGCGAGAGCTACAAAGTTCGTTGCCCACCGAACCTGGACACTGAAGATGAGTGATCAGTTAACCTGTTATGAAACCTCAACTGCTGTGACATCTCCTCGTTCATTGCTGATTGTTACTTCCTGGGCCATTTCGGCTAGCGTGGTGTGTCGGAGTCAGCAAAATTTTACAGCCATCTTCCTGTATGGTCTTTAACTATTAACCTGGTTGTAGCAGCAATGTATGGTGTGTTGGAGTCAGCAAAATATTACAGCCATCTTCCTGTATGGTCTTTAACTATTAACTTGGTTGTTACTTATCAGCGAAGTGCTCCAGCTATATTTTCTACCTTGTGGCCGTTAACGCCCCAGTTACCTGCCCTGGTCGTTAGCATAATTTCTGGCAGTGAGCTTTCCCTCGCCATGTCGATGCTGTCTGGCACGATGTGTAGTTCGACAGCCTTTTAATTGTTTGTTCATATTTTTTTCTTTGAGTGGTTATTATGCCTTGGCTGTTTTTGGACGCCAATTTTGAAGATGTTGTGTTGCTGGTATCTTCGTCCTTGGCTGATGTTGTGCTGTTGTTGTGCCGTTGGTCAGGGGGGAAGAGAATTGATTAGGTTGTTGGTCGGTCCTTCAGCCATCCCTGGGTCGGGTTGTCATCTGATTATTTAACCTTACTCTTGGCTGCCTGTCTCACCTCACCTTACATTAGAGCTACCTCCTGACGCCGACCCTTGGAACACTTCCGAGCACCGCTGTTCTATTGGTTTTAGATTGTGATTTTCATTTTAGTCTGAAGTACTGGGTGAGGCCTCCAGCTGTCTATTAATTTAGTTAGTTTTAATTTTAAAATAAGGCCTTCAGCCGTCTAAAATTAAAATTTGAAGACTCGTTTGTTTAAAACGATTTTTTTTTTAAATTGGCTCTATCTGAAATTCTTGTTATCCAGGCCCTAAGCCCTAAGTTGTTCAATGTCTTGTGTGTGGTCTTCAGCCGAGTATTTACGTGAAATAATTGTTGTAGTAAGGCCTTCAATCGTATGTATTCTTTAAAGTAATTTTATATAACCTGTGTTCAGGCCTTCAGCCGTTCTCGTTTTTGGTGTGGTTTTGGGCCTTTAGCACAGGAGGTGTCTCAAGCTTTCTAAAGTAGGCCTTCAGCTATATTGTTTTATTTTGATCCTTTTAAGGCAATGTGTAATTAAGTAGTTCTTAGGAAAAGAAAAGTTTGTGTGTTTTGTGCAACTGACAGTAACTGATTACGACCCCCCTCCACAACCATAACCTGACCCACTCTATCCTGCGAAACGAGATTTCAAATTCATCACAATCACTGAAATTAGGTAAGATTCTAGATTTTGTATGCAAGGAAAGATAGCGATGTGTGATTGTCAATCAGAAACCTCCTTTAAGTGCCGATTCTTAGCGTGAATATAGTACTATGCACCGTGTAATAAGGAGAACCGTCTACCAGTAAGTTTCAGTGTGGTAGTATTCTATGTTATGCAGTATGCCAACGGCCCCAACGACTAAGGCCAGAGAGGAAAGACATATGGTTTGCTTATCCATGCAAGACTGTACAGCCAGATCACGTACTTTGAATCAGTAAACGGAATATTTGCAGCAAGACCAAACACCACGTGGTCGGCGCATGACTTTGGGAGCACAAAAGATTTTCGGCACAGTGAGATTATAGGTTCGACATCATTGAGAAAGATAACATAAGGCTACATTTTTCCATTCTGTCTGACCTAGGTCGAATAATAGTGTGCCGACTATTATCATTGCCAGTAAGTTCTCCAGATCCCTCATTCACTGAAGACACCTGGTCACTGGTTATTGAAAGACATGTCAGACATTATTATTGATCAGCTGTGGCATAGATCTGAAGCAGCATGGAACGACATACCAGTCACACTCAACCCCAGTCAACTGGATATGATCCCCAGTTGGGTTCCAGCCACTCTTGATGCCAAGTGTGGCAGCCAGGTATACTACCAACTCGCTTTATATTTACAAATCACCTACATATTTAATCATGTAATCTTCCCATTGTACTGTACGATATTGCACGAGGGACATTTAATAAGAAGTGCACACATTTTTTTTCTGAAAGCAGGTTGGTTTTAATTAGTATTCCCGTATACCACATTAACCCTATTTTTCAACGTAATCTCCATTCAGTGTGACGGCCTTAGACCACCTTACTGGGAGGGTCTGTATGCCCGCATAATCCCAGCCTACTGGTCGACGTCAAAGGCCACCTCTTGCTGCATCAGTAGCCTCCCCACCATCCACGTGCTCTTGTGAGCTTCTCTCGGGTACACAGGCTTGTGTTAGGCCTTGCGTTGTCACGGAGAACTTCATTTACATTTTTCTGGCGACGGACACACTGAAGTAGTTTCTTCTGTTTCCTAATGATAGCACAATACACATCAGAATTGATCGCCTCATCATGAGGGAGAACATGAAACAGAATAGCCCCTTCACAGTCCCAAAGGATTCTAGCCATGACATTATCGGCTGACGGCACGGCTTTGAACTTATTCTGCGGAGGAAAGGTGGTGTGGTGCAACTTCATGGATTGCCGTTTTCTTTCCGGTGACGAATCAATGTTTCATAGCCTGTAACGATGTTCGACAAATAGTTTTCTCGATCAGCCTCGTCACACGCAAGCAGATGCGCACCGATGTTCCTTCGTTGGTCTTTATAGTTTATTGTTAGACGATGAGGAAACCAGCGGGCACACACCTTTCAGCACCCCACCTGGTGGACGAGTGTGTCGGCACTACCAACAGAGACGTCCAGTTCAGCAGGGAGGTGTTTGGTGGTGACCGGTCAGTTAGTTCGAATGAGAGTGTCCGCACGTTCCAACACTGCTGGAGTCACAGCTGTGCGCGACCTTGTTGCGTTGATGACAGACGCCTCGCCCAGCGACGTTTGTTCACTGCCCGGTCTCCGTAGATATTCTGCAAGTGCCGATGAATATCTGTGGTGCTCTGGTTTTCTGTCAAGAGAAACTCAATGATAGCTCTCTGTTTGGAACGAAGCTGCGCTACAGCGCCATTGTAAAGGCAATATATATCGCCGCCATCTATTGCAACTCCATGAAACCATAGGGATCGAAGAGGGAATGTTCCAAAATATCCATCATCAAATCCCTCATTCTTTCAACCGAAACTGTTCGGTAAAAATACGTGTTGTCTTATTTTTTGGACGCCCCTCGTATATGTAAAATAAGTATCATTTGTCTATTTGCTATCTATCCAGATGTTGTAACTATAATTGGCATCGATGTACTCTCATGCTCATAAATTAAGGATAATGCTGATACATGGTGAAACAACGCTCTGGTGGGTGGTTTGCGGGTTTAAATCACCTCGGGCTACGACCATGCGGTGCATCTGACCTACTGTCGCCCGCATCTCGTGGTCGTGCGGTAGCGTTCTCGCTTCCCACGCCCGGGTTCCCGAGTTCGATTCCCGGCGGGGTCAGGGATTTTCTCTGCCTCGTGATGGCTGGGTGTTATGTGCTGTCCTTAAGTTAGTTAGGTTTAAGTAGTTCTAAGTTCTAGGGGACTTATGACCATAGATGTTAAGTCCCATAGTGCTCAGAGCCATTTTTTGAACCTACTGTCGTCGCACGGTGTCGCTGGCAGCAGTCCACATACGCAGAGGTATGTGTTGGTGCATGTCAGAGTACGGTGCAGCGAGTAAGTGTGCAGACGTTTTCAGACGTGCAAATGGTGACTGTGTGTTGAGAATGGCTCAAAGAACACATATTGATGACGTTATGAGGGATAGAATACTAGGGCGACTGGAGGCTGGTCAAACACAGCAGATCATAGCACGGGCCCTACGTGTGCCACAAAATGTGATCTCAAGATTACGGCAACGATTCCAGCAGACAGGAAACGTGTCCAGGCGCTACAGTACAGGACGTCGACAGTGTATAACACAACAAGAAGACCGATATCTCACCATCAGTGCCCGCAGACGGCCACGGAGTACTGCAGGCAGCCATGCGCGGGACCTTACCGCAGCCAGTGGAACAGTTATCTCCAGACACACTGTCTACAGACGACTGCAAGGACATCTTTTATTCGCCCGGAGCCTTGCAAGGTGTATTCCACTGACCCCTGGTCACAAGAGAGCCCTTAAAGCCTGGTGTCAAGAACACAGTACATGGTCATTGGAACAGTGGTCCCAGGTTATGTTCACGGACGAGTCCAGGTATAGTCTGAACAGTGATTCTCGCCGGGTTTTCATCTGGTGTGAACCAGGAACCAGATACCAACCCCTTAATGTCCTTTAAAGGGAGCTGTATGGAGGTCGTGGTTTGATGGTGTGAGGTAGGATTATGATTGGTGCACGTACACTACTGCTTATCTTTGGAAGAGGAACTGTAACAGGTCGGGTGTATCGGGACGTCATTTTGCACCAGTATGTCCGCCTTTTCAGTGGTGCAGTGGGTCCCACCTTCCTCCTGATGGGTGGTAACGCATGGCCCCACCGAGCTGCCATCGTGGAGGAGTACCTCTGAAACAGAAGATATCAGGCGAATGGAGTGACCTGCCTGTTCTCCAGACCTAAACCCCATCGAGCACGTCTGGGATGCTCTCGGTCAACGCATCGGTGCACGTCTTCAAACCCCTAGGACACTTCAGCAGCTCCGATAGGCACTGGTGCAAGAATGGGAGGCTTTACCCCAGCATATTGTCGACCACCTGATCCAGAGTATGCCATCGCTTTGTGCGGCCTGTGTATGTGTGCATGGTGATCACATCCCACATTAATGTCGGGGTACATGCGCAGGAAACAGTGGTGTTTTGTAGCACATGTGATTCTCAACTTATCACCAATACCGTGGACTTACAGTTCTGTGTCGTGTGTGTTCACCATGTGCCAATGCTACTAGCGCCAGTTTTGTGTAGTGCCACGTTGTGTGGCACCGCTTTCTGCAATTATCCATAATTTATGAGCATGAGTGTACTTTGGTGGGGCTGCACAAGACAGAGGGCTCGGCAGCTGAGACGTCGGCTGTCCAGTGGCGAGGCGTGGCGCCACTCGCCTACCTGTCCGGGCGCCCCGCCGCCTGTCTCATTATGAGTGATCCAGTGCGCCTGCGCAGCAAAAATGAGCAGGCAGGCAGGCAGGCAGGCAGGCAGACAGACAGAGAGGCGGACGCGCGGCGCCTGGGCAGACGCCGGCGGCAGCACCAGCGGCGGCGCCGCCGGCAGACGCCCGGGCGTTCAGACGTCGCCGGTCTGCCGCATTAATTACTCTACCGCCGCTGACAGCCTGGGAATCCTTCACTATGCAGCGAGGCGTGCGCTCCAGTGACAAAAAGAGGCGCAGCGTTTTAGCCTGTGGAAAAGCCGCTCTCCACCGTGTTACTTCACGGGAGAACTTCTACTGAGTTTTGATTGCAAGAGTGAACCGCAACCCGTGCTTCGAGGCATGCTCAGATCACTCAATTCCGCACTTGTTCCCAGGCTATGTAAATCGCTGCGGAATATGCAGAGTAGATGTTCGACAGCTTATTTACAACTAATTTTAACTCCCTCGTGATGTCACAGTCATCGTCTTCTATTCTCCTTCTCCATTCCACATATATATAAGATATTTTTGACCGGTTTACTTCAAGTAAACTTCTAAGTAATGTTCGGACGGACATAGACTACATATTTGTAATACACTGGGTGATCAAAGAGTCAGTATAAATTTGAAAACTGAATAAATCAGGGAATAATGTAGATAGAGTGGTACAAATTGACACACGTGCTTGAAATGACATGGGGTTCTATTAGAAAAAAGAAAAAGATTCAAGAAATGTCCGACAGATGGCGCCTCATTTGATCAGAATAGTAATAATTACCATAACAAAGTAAGAAAAAGCAAAGATGATGTTCTTTACAGGAAATGTTCAATATGTCCACCATCATTCCTCAACAATAGCTGTAGTCGGGGAATAATGTTGTGAACAGCACTGTAAAACATGTCCGGAGTTATGGTGAGCTATTGGTGTCGGATGTTGTCTTTCAGCATCCCTAGAGATGTCGGTCGATCACGATACACTTGCGACTTCAGGTAACCCCAGAGCCAATAATCCCATGGACTGCGGTCTGGGGACCTGGGAGGCCAAGCATGACGAAAGTGACGGCTGAGCGCACGATCATCACCAAACGACGAGCGCAAGAGATCTTTCACGCGTCTAGCAATATGGGGTGGAGCGCCATCCTGCATAAACATCGTACGTTCCAGCAGGTGTTTATCAGCCAGTTTGGGGATGATGCGATTCTGTAACATATCGGCGTACCTCTCACCCGTCACGGTAGCAGTAACAAAACCAGAATCACGCATTGCCTCGAACAAAAAAGGCCAGATAACGGTAGATGTGGTAAATCCAACACATACCATGACATTATAGTCGTGCAATGGAGTTTCCACAACAGTTCCAGGATTTTCGGTAGCCCAAATTCTGCAGTTGTGCGCGTTGACAGACCCTCGTAGCGCGAAATGAGCTTCGTCGGTCCACAACACGTTACTCAACCAATCGTCATCTTCCGCCATCTTTTAAAACGCCCACACCGCAAATGCCCTCCGCTAAATCGCCAGGTAACAGTTCATGATGCCGATGGATTTTGTACGGATAGCATCAGAGGGTACGCCTCAGTGCCAACCAAACAGTAGTGTATGGAATGCCGGTGCGACGTGCGACTGCACGAGCGCTGACTTCACCGTGCATACACGAACCCGTTACAGTCTCCATTTCTTCCTGAACTGTCTCAGCAGCATTACGCCTTGTGCTCGGTCAGCCACTACTGGGTCTATTGTCTAAGGAACCCGTGGCTTCGAACTTCGAAATCATTCTCGCCACAGCTGCATTTGTCAACGGACCTTTACCCGTTCGAATCCCCTTCCTATGGCGATAGGATCGTAACGCAGAAATAGCACATTTCCCATTCTGATAACACAGCTTCACTAAAAGCGCCTTTTCAGGTAACGTCAATATGCTGCGACTGATGGCGCATCTGATTCTCTCTCTCATTAGAGCTCCTTTTATACACGATTGTCATGCGCAGTCACTGACGTTTTACTATCCAGCGCCATCTGTCGGACATTTTGTAAACTTTGTTTTTTTTTTCTGTTCTAATAAAACCCCATGTCATTCCAAGCATGTGTGTCAATTTTTACCTCTCTATCTACATTATTCCGTGGTTTATTAAGTTTTCAAATTTATACTGACTTTTTCATCACCCAGTACATGGTATATAACTAAGTATTCAGTAATACAGACAGAAGAAACATTGTTAGCAAAACTCTCGAATAGTTCTGACCGATTTACTTCCAATTTTTGAACACTATTCAGATAATCATTCGGATGGACCTACGCTACAGAGAGAGAGAGAGAGGGAGAGAGAGAGAGAGAGAGAGAGACAGAGAGAGTATATGTCCACCCAAATGTTTATGTGAACAGCGTGTAAAAAATGGAAGTAAATCGGTCAAGAAGTATTCGATATTTATGCTACCAATCTTTCTTCTTACATATTATTATATACATATCTGTATACCATATATTAAAAATATATAGCCTGTGTCTGTCCGAAAGATTGATAGAAGTTTATTAGAAGTAAATCGGTCAAAAGGTTTTCAAAATGTTTGCCATCATTGTTTTTCCTCTTTGTGTGTTATTATACATATATTTGTATATCACACCGAACGAGGTGGCGCAATGGTTAGCACACTGGACTAACATTCGCAAGGACGGCGGTTCAAACCCGCGTCCGGCCATCCTGATTTAGGTTTTCCGTGATTTCCCTAAAACACTCCAGGCAGATGCCGGGACGGTTCCTTCAAAAGGGCACGGCCGATTTCCTTCCGTGTCCTTCTCAAGTCCGATGAGACAGATGTCCTCGCTGTAGTAAATCGTTCATTACTTTTCTAGAGTTTTGCTAATAACATTTCCACTTTATTCGATATGTACATGTTTGTTTGCCATAAATATTAATAATATGTAGCGTATGTACGTCCGAATGTTTATGAGAATATCGTGTAAAAATCTGTAGTAAATGAGTCAGGAACTTTTCGAGATTTTTGGTAAGAATGTTAAACAACGACTTGTCTTTATGTAGTAGCATAGATAACGGGACGACTATGTCGAAATCGAATGCTGTAAGTTAGCATACTTAGTTATGGGTAACAAACTTCCTTTTTGCTATCTCGTTTGTTGCACGGACCCGAGCAAACGAAAATACATAGTGATGTATGGCACGACTTGCAGAACTTCTTTGACACACAGCCATGAATCCTACCACGAATAATTACTCTGAAGTCGACGGTCCTGCTTGACAAGCTGGGCGAACAGTTATAATAAACCAACAAACATGCTTCCATGAAACAACTTTTACTACTTCATCACTTCTTACTAATACATATATGAGCGCTTCGCATTTCGGCAGCAAGTACACTGACGCACCCATCTAATAATCGTCCCTCTTCCGGTTAGCGTACATGTAACTGTAAAGCATCTGATGATGGCATCATGAAGCGAAAACGCGTCATGTTAATAAATATTGGTAAAAAATGGTTGAAGCAGTAAAAATTAATTCATAAATTTGGGATTAATTCAAGATTACTTTTCAACTACTTACTGCAAAACTACCGATAAATCATTCGTTAACATGCAGTTGCTGGAGAGTATGACTCAATAAAAAGATATGCCACAGAAATGATAAATAAATGTCACGATTGAGGATGCAGGGTTCTCACCCCATTCACAAATCAAGCGTGCAAAAACATGACTTCTTTACGCTAATACCTGGAGTTGGAAGATTGGGAAATGATGAAATCATCTCGTGTGAACAGCCAAGTGGTGGCGTCGTCTTTTCGCAACGTTCCGATGAGTTTCACACCCCTCACCTTCAAGCGAAGTGTTGTGATGCTCGTTCGTTCATTAAATGACGAGCCATTCCTGGGCTCGAGCTGTTTGAAGCTCACGATCATTAGGAGTGACCCCTGCTGGGTCTTCTGTTGGTCGATGAACTCTCGTTGATAGATTGGCATGATGTTTACCTGAAACGAAAAGAAAATGACAAGCTACTCGAGTGAACGATGGTAATAATGTAATGGATGTGATGATGGATGAGGGCGTTGTTAGTTTACTTTAGAGCGAAGAAAATTATCCTCGCAGTAGATCAGGCCAGCTTATGATCGGCCTGTGGTCCAGAGCCTGGATGAGCCGATTTGGGAATTGTCCCGACTTCCCATAGAAAGCACGTGCATTCTGCCGGAATCTGAACCGCAAAAGCGGGATACCCGTGTCTCCATTCGGTAGACGGGTTGGGAGGATCAGAGAGAGTTTGAGATAGCGGTTCAGCACCCTCTGCAGTGTTCCGATGTGCGAGTTGGCTGCGTATCCCCACACAACAGCCGTGTATTCCAGCGCTGGTTGGACCAGAGTTAAGTACAGAGTTATGCCGTGTTCCGAGTCCGTCAAGGGTTACCCTTGGTATTTCGCCATCATTTTCTATGGGATGGGGCCTCCTAGGATATTGACTGGCGACAGATCTAGCGGCAGCCGCGTTCAAGTGGAGAGTGCTACCTGGCACTTGGCTGGGTTGAGTTTCGATCGCCACCTCGTCGAACATGCTTCCACTGCATCGCATGCGAATAGGAGACGGCGTCTCATAGCATGAGCATTCATGCTACAGGTGAACAGTGCTGAATGGTCAGCGTGAAACGCGAGCTGTACGTTCCCCAAACATGGTTCAAAGGCCTTGTACAAGGAGGATAGAAGTGACCCTCATACCAACTCCTGCACCACCCCTGCGCATATCTGCCGATTTGTGGACGTTCCTTCCTCTGCCCTGACGTCTTACCTCATATCTAGGTAAGACCGGAGAAGGACTACGTGTGAGTCGGTATCACGTGCTCAAAATGCTTGTGCACAAGGCTGTCGTGCTACACTTGGTCGAACGCCTTACGCACGTCGAAAACATATCACCTCAAGATATCCGCTTTTTCCCAGTGCTCTCATGTCCGGTTTCACCAAGCTCATCAGTTGACGAGTAGTGGAGTGGCCACTGTAGAACCCAAAATTGTTCGTCTGGTTTGATGCTCTCCTAGGTGACACGTTGTTTCAGCCTGTTTTTGTACAGTCTCTCGAAGACTTTAGAGAAGGACGGTAGTGGGCTGACAGTTTGCTAGCTGCCCGCCTGACAAGGGTCCTAGCGGTCTTCAGAATGCCCCCCACCTCCATGTATTACCATTGAGTAGTTTAGACACCCAAGAGCAGAATATGATCAAAATGTGTGTGTGAATTCCTAAGGGACCAAATTGCTGAGGCCATCGGTCTCTAGACTTACACACTATTTAAACTAACCAACTTATGCTAAGAACAACACGCACACCCATGCCCAAGGGAGGGCTCTAACCTCCAGCGGGAGGGGCTGCGCAATCCGTGACATGACGCCTCAAACCTCTCGGCCACCCCGCGCTGCATCTGATAAAAGATAACTCTAATGGCTCGTGGACCGACGGTGGCTGGTTCTTCGGGAGGTGATTACTGATGTCGTCAGTGCTTCATGCCCTTGGTGGCATCAGAGCTGTGCTGCACTTCTTTCTCACTGACCGGTTGAACAATGTGATATCCATCTCTTGGTGCCAGAAAGCTGGACAATTGATCCTCGGCGTGATAAATGTAATATTCGTCAACCACGTCGGTCACAGGCGTAGAAATCGCTGCAAAAGCATTATAAAGTACGCTTGCCTTAGCATCTCGCTCGAAGATGAAGTCCTGCCGTCCTGCAGCGATTGGATTCGTTGTCGATGACGCAAAAGGTTCTTGACGACTCCCCAGGCACTGCAGTCATCAGGGTTTAATGTGTTCAGTAGGTCTACACATACGTCTACATGCATATAGATACTCAGCAGTCCACCATACGGCGCGTGGTTGTGGGTACCCCGTACCACTACTAGTCATTTTCTTTCCTGTTCCACACGCAAATGGAGCGAGGGGAAACGACTGTCTATACGTCTCCGTATGAGCCGTAATTTCCCATATCTTACCTTCGTGGATCTTACACGAAATGTATGTCGGGTGCAGTAGAAACATTGTGCAGTCAGTTTCAAATGCCAGGTTTCTAAATTTTCTTAAAGAAGAATGTCACCTTCCCTCCAGTAATTCCCATCTAAGTTCCTGAAGTACGTCTGTAACACCTGCGTGTTGTTCGAAAACACCAGTAACCCTGTAACAAACCTAGCAGCTCGCTTTGAATTGCTTCGATGTCTTCCCGTAATCCGACCTGGTACAGGTCCCAAACACTCAAGCAGTATTCAAGAATAGGTCACACTAGCATCTTATGTGCAGATGAACCACATTTTCCTAGAATTCTCCCAGTAAACCGAAGTCGGCCATTCACCTTCCCTACTACAATCCTCACATGCTCGTTCCTTTTCATATCGCCCTGCAGTGTTATGCCAAAATATTTAAACGACGTGACTGTGTCAATCAAGCAGAACACTACCGATGCTTTTTCCAAATATTATTGTTCTGTTTTTTCTACTTATCCACATTAACTCACATTTTTCTACATTCAGAGCTAGCTGCCATTCATCACACCAAACTAGAAGTTTCGTCTAAGTCATCCTGTATCCTCCTACAGTAAATCAACTTCTATACCTTACCGTACACGCAGCACCATTAGCAAACAAGCACATATTGGGGACTGATGACCTTAGTACTTTAGTCTCTTTAAACAACAAACCAACCTACCGACAACAAATTGCTGGCCATCCTATCCGCTAAATCATTTATGTATGTAGACGATAACAGCAGCCCTACCATACTTCTCCGTGGCTCTCCTGGCAATATCCTTTACTCTGACGTACACTTGCTATCGAGGACAGCATACTGGATCCTAGGGCTCTGTTACTTAAAAAATCTTCCAGCCACTCACATATCTGTGAACATATTTCATATGCTCGTACCTTCGTTAACTGCCAGAAGTGGGACATTGTGTCTAACGCTTTCCGGAAATCTAGAAATGAGGTCTGTTGGTGACCCTTCATCCATACTTCGCAGTATATTGCGTGAGAAAAGGATAATCTAAGTTTCGGATGAGATCACCCCATTCCAGGTTTCTGTGCTCCTTGATGGCCATCTTGATCACACTGCTCATGTGGTTCAGTCAGCGTTTTCTGGGTCATTTGCCATAGACAAAGCAGCTGGTTCTTCACAACGATTGCCTCCAGGATGTGTGGCGGTATCTGTAGCGAAAAATCTCGTGCTCCTTGCAGCCATCTTGGTGTCACTGCATCTGCTGCCCAAAGTATTCTTATGCTGAGGAAAGCCAGGGCTACCCAGGCACCTACTCCATCTATATCAGGCACGTCTTCAAGCCATTCCCCTTTGTAGTGCTCTCTGTACGTTTTACCATATTTTGGACGACCCGATGGTAATGCACCTATTACTCCCATGTCGAAGATCACGGGTATACCTGCAAAGCTGATACCTGGAATAACTCTTCTAGAAAGTTTGTATCTTCTGAAGGCATTGCAGCCCCTGTAACTGGCCACATGTAATGCACCTATTACTCCCATGTCGAAGATCACGGGTATACCTTCAAAGCTGATGCCTGGAAGAACTCTTCTAGAAAGTTTGTATCTTCTGAAGGCATTGCAGCCCCTGTAACTGGCCACATGTAATGCACCTATTACTCCCATGTCGAAGATCACGGGTATACCTTCAAAGCTGATGCCTGGAAGAACTCTTCTAGAAAGTTTGTATCTTCTGAAGGCATTGCAGCCCCTGTAACTGGCCACATGTGGTTCGTTGCAGTTGCAGCAAAGAGGAGCCTCTTGCTTCTTCCTTGAACATTATTTACTCTTGTGCAGGCTTGCGCATTTCATGCAACGAGCTGGCATTTGGCACGAGTGTGCTACAAGGTCCATGTCTTGGCAAATGTACCACTGAACTCTCTTTCTCTTGGCTCAGAGGCATTCCACTGTAATTGGAATATCCGTAACGTTTTTATGCTGGAAAATGTTCTGATTCTGGACTTTGTCGATCAGGACAACAAGAAACAGGAGCATGTTCCTGTGTGTCCTCAGCAACTTTATCAGGCCTGCAGACCTTATCGGAAAACCCAGGATTTCTATTTCCTTGTTCAGGTGATCAGGTTCCATCTCCATTGGAATATGCATAAGGGGGCTGCCATTGTGGGAAAACAATGCAGCCCGTCGGCCTCCTACAGCTTCATGGCTTTCCAGTAGTCATTAGAGTTCAGCATCTGGACCCTGTACAGGTCGATTTGGTTGTTGCAGATGAATTTAGCAGTGGCGACACTCCGGATCAACGCCTGGGGGGTTTCGTAGTTGCTTCCCCACAGGATGGTGATCAGAGGTGGTTCCTTTTCCTGTGCAATGCGGGGGCTTCCTTTGAGTCACTTCGCCGGCCGGAGTGGCCAAGCGGTTCTAGGCGCTACAGTCTGGAACCGCGCGACCGCTACGGTCGCAGGTTCGAATCCTGCCCCGGGCATGGATGTGTGTGATGTCCTTAGGTTGGTTAGGTTTAAGTAGTTCTAAGTTCTAGGGGACTGATGACCACAGCAGTTGAGTCCATTAGTGCTCAGAGCCATCTGAACCATTTGAGTCACTTCCGGCATTTTTTAAAACCTGTTTTCAGTCTTGTGAGCCTGCTGTTGCACTTGCTTTAGCCATTTGGCTCTAGCAGACGACGAAGCTGTCCTCGACAGTGGTGGCAAGGTGCTTCCGAGAGATTTCGGCAACCTCCTATGCCACGTCCCGTGGTGGCGGGTTCGTTCCAGTAGAATTCGACATTGCTACGTTGGTCATCGTGGCAGCTGCCATGTCAGCTGGGACGGCATCTAGGTGACTGAGGATGAAGTCATCAATAGTCAGGCTCCTCTTCTTCCTCTCTCATGGGGAGCAGTAGCCGCATTAAGACTGGGATCCATCCCTTTCACATTTCCATGCCTTCTTTGCATCCTCTGACTCATCACGTGTTTTGTCTTGCGACTTCTCATGCGACTTGCTGCGACTCCTGTGTGACTTGCCACGACTCCCGTCGGAAACAGCCAATTTGACTGTGCTGGTCGAGGTGGCAGCGGCTGGCGTCTCAGTGGTCGTGCCCACAGAGAAGTTAGTCTTCATCAGCGATGCAGCTAGGGTCTTGTCACCCTCCTTGTGTTACAAATGCCCGCCTGTGGATAGACAATGGGGGCTGATCTCGGCCATCTCGGCTTTCGCGGCTTCAAGCTTCGCAGTAGCGATCCTGGCTCTCTCGACCGCCATTTGGACGATGACGTTGTCACCCTCTTTTTGGTAAAATGTACTGCCCATGTCTAGGCGGCATTGGGCGCTTGTAAGGTTCGATGCAGTCCTCTCTCTCACGACGTTAATGATATCCTGATTAATTGTTACCACCGGTGAAACCGAAGTCTCCCGTACCTTTGGTGCTCTCTGTTCTGAGTAGACGCCATGTCGTAGGGTCGCGACCTTGGCTATGGTTGCAAATAGCACTCTCGACTCTCGTTATGTCCTTCTCGGAGTCCTGGGTAGAAGGTCGGAAGGGGACGCTGGCAGGAAACATTTTCCGATGCGCCTCTCCTTTACTTTCGTCGCATCGTGAGAATGACGAGTAGGCCCGGTTGGTCTTTCTTCCACGACTAGTCACCCAGAAACACGACAATTTTGTTTCCCAAAACACATAACAATTTGCTTCCTTAGAAATTAGGCTTTTGCCACACCACACCACTCAGAGTACCTAGATGTCAGCTGGTGGCTTGGTGTCAAGCTTCTCTCCTACAGGAGAGGAGAGTAGCACTAGTAGAAAGAAATTAAGCTTCTGTGAACATGCCCAACATGAATGGGGCTCTGGCTCACTTATTTCCTAACGGTCCCTAGGGGTGCTGTTTATTATCCCTGGAGAATAAATACCAGAACCGGAAAAGTCGATAGGCGTCTATGATGCCTATGCTCCGTAGAGTTTCGGGGGCGTGGCGGGTGATGTTCGTGGAAGAGCAATCTCTGGCATTTGCGCTGTTCTTCGCTCGTTCGCCATGCTAGGTGACCGAGACGCGGCAGGTGACAGTGATGATGTGACCCTCAGCAAGTCAATTAGCAGAACATCGGAATGCTCTGTTCCATCTATCTATATAGTTGCTCGAACGCTGTCTACTTCTGCAGGCAGGCCAATCACGCGCTTCCAGAAGAGTGTGCCGTGTCGGTGGTGGGAGAACGCGACTGGTGGAGGGATATCATGACGAGGCCCTGGCATGGGGGTCGAGCCCCAGTTGTTGTCAGCCTGCAGGGCCCCAACTGCAGAGCTGAGCTTTCTGATGTATCTTCTTAATTGTGGGATCCCATGGTGTGCTACGCTGAAATACTCTATTACAGCTTACTAGATTGTTGTGCAGACTTATTTTCACTACCTCTTTGACAGCCGAGTCCCAGAAGCCGTTGACGCTTCATTGTGTCTTCGCATTTATCAAATTCGAAGGAGTGTCTCTCGTTGATGCTGCACTCTGCTACCACAGACTTCACTGTGTCTGTCCGATGTACTGCATTCCACATTCACACTTAATATTAAAGGGTGCAGTACCGCCCGACATTGAAAATAGGTACAACATACTTCATTATTCTTGTCTGAACAACATACTTTTTCTAATAATAACTCAATTTCAATTAATACAGCGAAGCCGGATACCAGTGTGGGAAAGAATGACAATTTATTTATTTAATTGATCACATGTGCACTCCCTCAAAATAAATCCCTACATCCAGTTTAGTGAGTTCTGTGAAATGAATGAATGTATGGTCGTCTGCTAACCGCAGATAGTGAATGTGAATATATGATCATCTTTGAGATGATTCTTTGGCCACCTTTGGTGGGACCAAAGAGATGAAATTTACCTGAGCTTTGAGCGCCTGAGATGTGGCTGACCAATACGGTAGCAAGGTGCTCCCCCACTTCGACAGAGGTGCAAGAGGACCTGAAGAACGGCCATGTTTCAGCACTCTGCCGCTGGATCTTGTGCTGTTAAGACCTGTCTTAGTTGTGCTCCGTAAAGACAAAAGAGTGGAGACATGATATGCATGTGGAATATTTAAGAGTAGTTTGAATTAATAATTTTTCTATTTCAGGAACTTTTGTGGGGAGAATTAAATGTCAGGTAGGTAATATTAATGGGATCGCAGTAATCTTTGGAAGTGACCAACGGTCACAATGAAACCACGTGTAGCAATAAGTTGAAATACTTCCATGTGCTTAAGTTAAGCTGAATTACTAGCGTGTGTACTATAAGTTGAAATATTTAAGAAATAGCGTGTGTACCATAAGTTGAAATACTTAAGAACTGGTGTGTGCAGGACTTGAGATTAGAGATGAGTACTTCCACGTGGTGAGTACTGTGTGAGTCTCAATCTGTGTATGAGACAAAGGATAAAGAGAAGTACTCGTCCATGGTATCAGTTGAGGACTCACGTGTGTGATGAATATGTTCTTAATATTACTTTGCGTAATATGATTCCGTGTGACGCTAGATTCAAACTCTGAGAGAGAAGCAAGGTGAGTCGGCCGTCTATCCAGCAACGCCACTTGGCTTGCATTGCACAGGAAGGCGTGCATATATCTCCAGAGTTCGTAGTAGGAAAGTAGAATTACAAAGTGGGGCAGTGTCGTATGAAACTGGGATAAATACTAATTGAAGTGGGAAAGCTGAAAGTGATAGTGTTGTGACTATTTATTGTATTGTATTCCATGTTGTAGTGTGGTGTATGTCATGTAATTTGGGTATGTGTGTTCTGCATGGGAGAGTAGCAAGGTAGTTTCAAAAGATTAGTGGGTTATGCTTGTTCCTTCGGTACCGCTCGGTCTGGAGGAAAGTTTCGTGATGATGATTGTGAGAGTCGAAGTGTGAGGCATAATAAAAGATCCACTATCCTATCCAGAAAGTGCACTGTAGCGTTAAATAATTACGAGACCATAAGGTAGAGAATCACCAATGTAAAGCCATACCCACTGGGCGGAATTTCTCATGTGTTATTGTTGTAGGTTATAGAATTTGTGTGTTTAGGTTATAGAATTTATCGGAATAAATAAGATAGTGAATAGAAAAAGATTGGTGGACTTTTCCTTCGAATTGTATGTTATCATGATGTCCCGAATTTATGATGTGTGCGCCATTCATATTCAGTGCGGTGGCCACGTGTTGATAAAAGCTGTTAAATAAAAGAAAAAAGAAAATGTGGTATTACCAGTGCGTAGTGAACAGTCAGAGTTCTGTAAATTACTGATAGTCAGATGTGCCTTTCCGTTGCGTATTATTCATACAGGAGATTGATTAGTGACTTAATTGTGAGTACGAGAGTTCATGTTACCCGATAAATAAGAATGAATCCACTCGCTTGGCAGACCACTCATCTTGCAGGCCTGACTGCTTGATGCCACAGTATGAGCAAGGCATGTGGGTGTCTCTCATAATTTGACCCTGCCAGGATTCTGCTGTTAGGGTTTGCTGTTAAGATTTTTTTTATGGAATGTATTGTGATAGTGCTAAGAAGTAAAATTTTTTTGTTTGCAATTTCTTTCTGGATTGATGAGGATTTTTTATTTTTTTTTATGTAATCACTTGCTACATCATCTAAGGTTGGAAGATCGTGGTATAATTTTTTTTGCGTAATGTCCGTAGTAACTAGGTCGCAGTCGAAAAGTGTAGTCACCATGGAGGAGAGTGATTCTGGGGTAAACGTAGCAGTGCAGCAGGAAGTAGGTGTCGACCTTGGGTTAATGAGCGAGAATGGGAAACACTCGGAAGGGGCTGAATTGTTCAGCGGACCGTGGCTAGGTGATCGTTTAAGTGGCAGGCTTTGTCCAAAACTGGGGGCTTTTCCCAATGACGTGGGCGAGCCGGGACTAGGTCAGGTATGCAGTGAAAGTGAAGCTGCCCTTGGCGAAGCTACGGTTTCTCAGGCGAACGAGGTGAGCGCACCGAAAGTAGCAAATGACAATGTGCTACTGCAGTTTTTACAGAGGATGGATAGAGATGATAAGGAAAGATTGGAAGCGATGAATAGAGATAATAAGGAAAGATTGGAGGCAAATAAGGAAAGATTGGAAGCGATGGATAAAGATAATAAGGAGAGAGATAGGTATAATAAGGAAAGATTGGAAGCGATGGATAAAGATAATAAGGAGAGCGATAGGGAGTCTAAGGAAAGATTGAAGGCAATGGATAGGGGAAATAAAGAGGCAATGAGGAAGGTACACACAGTTATCAATGAGCGTCTGCCCACAGTTAATAATCGGTTAGATGAGGGGGAGAAGAATCTGGATGCGTTGAAGCAAGTATGTGATGCTGTGAAAGAAAAAGCCAATAATTTGGAGGTACGAATAAGTGCAATAGAGAGTGATATTACAGAACGTAGGGACGTGTTGCCGGATGAGCGAATCAAAGAGATAGTGGAGGACTTACTTGCAGATAAACAAGGGGCATTAGACAGCATGGATGCTCAAGTCACCCGGCAGGAAGTGGCGCTAAATAAACACAGGGATGAAGTTGCGGGGGTAGTGGTCAGAATGAATACGATTAGCGCAGATGTAGAAAAGATCAATATAAGAGGCGAAACAGGCTCTGACAGTACGCAGCGAGAGGTTTATGACGACCAGGAGGAGATACAATCACTATTACAGTTTAAAGAGGCACAATTAGAAACAAATAGGAAACATAGGGAAGAACTAGCACAGTTGCAATTAGCGTGCAGAAGCGAAGGTGAAACACCACCAGGTAGACTGCAGAGGGAGAGTGAGGTAGATTCAAAAAACGAAAATAGGCATAAAGAGGAAGACGAAGTCAGAGAGTTAGAAGAACGGTTGTGTCGGATAAAACAGGTGGCAAACCCAACTGGGTATAGTCCAAGGTCGGAAAACACAAATGCGGAAGAAGAATGTAGGAGTCACTTCGTGTCGGTACAAACGTACACTTGTTTTCCGGATCCTGATAATTACCAACATCCATGCCTATGGCTGTCTCAATTTCAAGATTCATTACCTTCATCGTGGGGACCGCTCCTCAAAATGAAGTTTGTGTGTAACCATTTGAGGGACGAGGCTAGAGCGAAAATGCAGGAAGTTATTAAAGACTGTAGTAGCTACAAGAATTTTTGTGACAAGTTTTTAAATGAATTCTGGTCGAAAAGTAAGCAGGACCAGGTTAAGCAAAGCATATTGATGATGCCAAATTCTAACGAAGGTGGTATAAGGGATCCAGTGGCGTGCTATCAGGAAATGCTGAGACGAAATAGGTATTTGGATGTGCCATACGAAACTGGGGGGCTCATTAGGATCTGTATAACGAAGTTTCCAGTGAGATTGCGCAGAGATATAGTAATAGCAGGCAGAGGCTTAGACGATTCCGCGTCATTTCAGCACTTGTTACAGGAACTGGATAATGAGAGCAACATTGTGAACGGCGACATGACTCATAGGTCAGACAGAGTCGAGGATAGGAACGGCAGAAACTATCAGAATGACAGGAGAGCATGGAATCAGAGGAATGACGGAAATGGAAGATGGCGAGGAAATAGGGGGCAGAATTCATGGGGATATCGACCGGAAAACCGGGAAAATAGAAGATGGGACAGAGATGGAAGAAGAAGGGCAAATGGAAATGATTGGCGAAGAGAGGATAGGCAGTCATTGGGTTCACGACAGGACAATCACTGTCACAATGACGGAGGGACAAGAAGGTGACTACATGATAGACGGGTACAAACCAGGACTATTAATGATGTAAATATTAGGTATATCGATTACGGAAAACTAAGGGAGAATCTGTTAGAGGAGGTAGGAGATGTGGGGAGTGAAGTCCACCCAATAATTAGCGTAGAAATAAATAATATAATCGTACCTTGTGTCATCGACACAGGCAGTGTAATGAGTGTTTTGAGGGAAGATGTGTTTAAGTGTTGTAGTCTTACAAAACCATGGCCAACGTTGCCATTGCAAAGGACAACAGTGAGAGGGGCAATTACAGGAAAGGGAATTGAGGTGAAGTTACAAGCGCAGGTAGACTTTGTGTGCCAGGCGAAGAGGTTTAGTACAGTGTTCATGATTGTGTCATCTCTAACTGTTGAAGGGATACTAGGCGTTAATTTTTTAAACCAATATAAAGCAGTCGTTAACATGAGAAATGGTTCGATGGAGTTGAAACGAGATTGGAGGAAATTACTTTAAGATTCGACGATTGCTTATGTGCTAAAGATAACGCACACTTAGCGTTATGTCTGGCGGCAAAGTCCGGTAGACAGGCACAGAATACGGGGTTCAAACAAGAGAAGAAGGGAATTCATAAATGTTTGGAGGAGGAGATCGGGGAGAAAATCTGGCATTTACGAGGGACCACGGTCTACGGGGAATTGCAGAAAATTTTATACGAGAATAGAAAGGTATTTAAACATGCTGCGGGTACAATAAGAAATTTTGTGTATAGATTCAAGGTCAAGCCTCATAAACAGTTTAGTGCCCAAGTGCGCCCGATACCTGTTGTGTACAAAGAAAGAGTGGAAGCTGAGATCGAAAGCATGCTACAACAAGGGATTATCGAACCAGCATCCAGTCCGTACAACAGTTTGTGTCGAAAAAAAGGATGGGTCAATTAGATTAGTTTTGGACGCAAGAAGGATTAATAAGATAATAGAGCCAGAGACAGATCGGCCGCTGACACTTGACGAATTGCTACAAAAGTTTCACGGGATCAGAGTTCTCAGCTCAGTTGATTTGAGAATGAGTTTCTGGCAGGTGGAGCTAGATAGGGGGTGTAGAAAATACACTGCTTTCTTGTGCTACGGGAAATCGTATCAATTCCGGAAACTACCATTTGGGTTAAATGTATCATCCGCGGCATTTATCAGAGCGCTAAATACTGTCATTCCTAATGAAATAAAAGATAAGGTAACACAGTACGTGGATGATGTCCTGATAGCCGAAAGAAACTGGGAAGGCCACAATAGAACGTTAAGCATATTGCTCGGTGCATTGGAGAGACATGGGGTAACCGTGAATTTGGGAAAGTCAGAATTTGGACGAAAAGAAATCGAGTTTCTAGGTCACATTGTGACACCAGAGGGAATAAGACCAAATCCAGACAAACTCGAAGCAATCAGAGATTTTCCGGTGACAAGAACAAAACGTCAGCTACGGGGTTATTTAGGATTAATCAATTTTAACAGGAGGTTCATTAAGATTGGGGGTGCAGCGACACCCAGACTATGTCAGCTGACTGGAAAGAAAACGGTATGGAATTGGGACCCTGTTGCACAGGAAGAGTATGAGGCGTTAAAGAAGGCACTGCTATCGGCACCTCTTCTCGGGCATCCAGACTTAGGGAAAGAGTTTTGTATGGCCACGGACAGTTCCCGTAGTGGACTTGGGGTAACATTGTTCCAAGAGCAAGAGCAAGGAGGAGAAGTAATACAACAACCTATTGCATTTGCGAGCCGAGTGCTTAGCGAAGCTGAGAGAAATTACACGGTAACTGAGCTTGAAGCTTTGGCAATAGTATGGGGTTTTAGTACGTTTAGATACTATTTGTATGGGAGGCATACTAAAATCTATACTGACCACACGTCACTACAGTTTCTGATGTCGGCCAAACTTAACCATAGACGACTCGCTAGGTGGGCACTCTATTTACAGGAGTTTCAGTTTTCGGTCATGTATATTCCTGGGCCACAGAATATAGTGGCAGATGCGTTGTGAAGGAACCCAGTAGGTCGTGGTCAATGCTTTGATGAGGAGGTAAACGAGAACAGATATGATATATTGTATATGCAGGGCGTGCCGTTCTAGAAATACATAGGGGCGATACTCACAAATATCGCGAAAGAGCAGGATAAAGACGCCTCATGGAGAATGGTGAAGGACAGAGTTAGAGCGAACTTAGATGCCAATATAGCGCGCTTTTATACAATTCAGAACGGGGTCCTTTTCTACCGTAGAAATCCGAACACACAGGACTGGGTTAGTCAACAAGCTGATCTGGTACACGCACCTAAGTTACGGGCATTACGGGGCAAGGAAATGCTGTAAGAAGTTAAGGGAATCAGTTTATTTCATTAGTATGGAGAGGAGGATCAAGAACGGCTTGGTTGTTGCAAATTGTGCCAGAAGGCAAAATCGTTAACTATCTCGTGCAAAGCGCCGCTTTTTTCCGATAGTGCCAGGTAGATTGAGGGAATTCGGAGCAACAGATTTGTTTGGCCCGCTACCTAAGTCAGTGCAGGGATATAGATATGTTTTAGTAGCAGTGGAATTGGTGTCAAAGAATGTGACTTTTACCGCATTGAAACGTGCGACGGGAAGGACAGTAGCAGCAGCGATCGTTAAAAACTTTTTGCGAGAAGTAGGAACTGTAGAAAAGTTCATAGCTGACAATGGACCACAATATAGATCCAGACAATGGCTAACCACACTGAAGAGAAGAAGGATAAAACCGGTGTTCATATCCCGATACCATACTGCAAGTAACCCCAGTGAAAGAGTGGTAAAAGAACTGGGAAAGTTGTGAAAGATCTATTGCCATAGGCAACATAGAAGTTGGAGTATTTTTCTCGAAGATTTTCGGGACATCCTCAATGAGCTACCACATGGAGCAACTGGTTTATCACCAATTACGGTACTAAAGAATGAACCACCACCAGATCGAGTCAGGGAGCTGGTAGATTTTCCGCGATCAGGAAAGCAGAGGCACACAGAAATTGTCAAGGTTGCGATAGGGCGTATTAAGAAAGCAGCTAAGGATAGGCAGGAGAAGCAGAAAGGAAAGATCCGTAAGATCGAATTGGCAGTAGGAGACAAGGTTCTAATTAAAACTCATCGATTATCAAAGAAGCACAGATTCCTAACTAGCAAATTCTTTACGGTCTATAGTGGACCATTCAGAGTGAGGCGAATTGTCCATGAAAATGCTGTACTGATTGAGACGATCAAGGGAAAACAATCTCGTGGGCTTTATCACATTTCTAACATCAAATTAGGGAAAAGTTAAGGATAGATCGAAAGTAGGCAATTTATGGTAGATGGTCAGTGTATTTATTTGTGGTGTGTAACGTTGTGCAGGGTCAAATCGAACATAACAATTTCCAGGCGGGATGTCAGGAAGTATGACGGAATAGACTGGTCGAATGAGTCATGAACAGGAGTCGACAGAGTGGTGTATGTATGTATTTTTTGTCATATGAATAAGGATCAAGCAGAAACGACGTGATGATTAATGGGTGGATAAAGATGGTAGATAGAGAAGCGACGTGATAAATAGTAGTGGATAAAGGTGATATTTGAGAGAAGCGACGTGAAGCAGTGTGGTTAATAAAGAGAGATTCGACGTGATGAAACAGTGGTAAATTAAGGTGAGTAGAATTGAATAATGTGGAGATGTCAGATTGATGCGAATGGCGAAGGAAGACCAGGAAATGATGGAGTAATGGACGGACGGAGAGCCGAAATACGAATGAAGAGATGGGGACAACTGCACAACGTGAAGGGACTTAAAGGGAGTATGAGTTCCAGATGGTGAACGTTGTGGAATACTGACGTAAGATGTAATATAAGTGTAAATCTAATTCGTAACCATAACATTTGCAATATAAAAAAAAAAACTTTTGTTGCTGAAGCCTGGTACCAGTATAACTGATCAAAACGGTACCAAGAATGGGTACAGTTGTTTTGCAGGATGAATAATTTGTGGAATGAGATTTTCACTCTGCAGCGTAGTGTGCGCTGATATGAAACTTCCTGGCAGATTAAAACTGTGTGCCCGACCGAGACTCGAACTCGGGACCTTTGCCTTTCGTAGGCAAGTGCTCTACCAACTGAGCTACCGAAGCACGACTCACGCCCGGTACTCACAGCTTTACTTCTGCCAGTACCTCGTCTCCTACCTTCCAAACTCTACAGAAGCTCTCCTGCGAACCTTGCAGAACTAGCACTCCTGAAAGAAAGGATATTGCGGAGACATGGCTTAGGCACAGCCTGGGGGATGTTTCCAGAATGAGATTTTCACTCTGCAGCGGAGTGTGCGCTGATATGAAACTTCCTGGCAGATTAAAACTGTGTGCCCGACCGTGACTCGAACTCGGGACCTTTGCCTTTCGCGGGCAAGTGCTCTACCAACTGAGCTACCGAAGCACGATTCACGCCCGGTACTCACAGCTTTACTTCTGCCAGTACCTCGTCTCCTACCTTCCAAACTTTACAGAAGCTCTCCTGCGAACCTTGCAGAACTAGCACTCCTGAAAGAAAGGATATTGCGGAGACATGGCTAAGCCACAGCCTGGGGGATGTTTCCAGAATGAGATTTTCACTCTGCAGCGGAGTGTGCGCTGATATGAAACTTCCTGGCAGATTAAAACTGTGTGCCCGACCGAGACTCGAACTCAGGACCTTTCCCTTTCGCGGGCAAGTGCTCTACCAACTGAGCTACAGAAGCACAACTCACGCCCGGTACTCACAGCTTTAGCTGCAGAGTGAATATCTCATTCTGGAAGCATCCCCCAGGCTGTGGCTAAGCCATGTATCCGCAATATCCTTTCTTTTAGGAGTGCTAGTTCTGCAAGGTTCGCAGGAGAGCTTCTGTAAAGTTTTTGGAAGGTAGGAGACGAGGTACTGGCAGAAGTAAAGCTGTGAGTACCGGGCGTGAGTCGTGCTTCGGTAGCTCAGTTGGTAGAGCACTTGCCCGCGAAAGGGAAAGGTCCCGAGTTCGAGTCTCAGTCGGGCAAACAGTGTTAATCTGCCAGGAAGTTTCAATAATTTGTGTATTTTTTTTCTTAGATGAAATGTCGCAATTCTAAGATGATATTCAGCAGGATGAATAATCGGTAAGCCGATGGAGAGAGGTGCCAGAGTGAAAGGACGAATTCGGAGACTGGAATGCTATCTCCGAAACAGCTTCATGTGTTATGTGGTTGAGTATAAGGGAGCAAAAGTATGGTATGTTGTCGTGAGTGTGGTGGTGTTAAGGTTAGCTGACTTCTAGACCTATTCTGTTAGTGTATTAATGGACTGAATGAGAAGGAAAATGTGATGTCTGGTGAGTGAAAGTCGTAGAGTAGTGTGATCAATGCGCGCACTCCTGTAAAGCGGATGCTACCGATCCATAACTAAAACATTATTGTGCTTTATTGTTTGATTTGGATGAACCTCGATGGCAGCTCAGGATCTGACATCATGTGGATGGTTCATACATGTCCTAGAAATGTTCTTATATATAATAAGAAGGTAAAATATATAAAGAGATACTAATTTCAGTCTGTCACATGCACAAAGGTGCATTGTATGTTGTAGATTTAGAGTCATCAGTTTCTAAAATGTTTATTGTGTTAGGATGTTAAAGTAGTTTACTATTTAATAACACGTGGTAGGTAATTGTGAGCTGTGTAGATTATTTCTTAGTTTTTTGTTAGAACACTTTCAATGGGTATTAATTTCAGTCTGTCACAAGCACAAAGGTTCATTGTATATTGTAGTTTTAGAATAAACAGTTTCTAATATTTTCACTGTGATAGGATGTTAGTAGTCTACTATTTGATATTGTAATTATGAGCTGTATAGATTGTTTCTTATTCGTTTTTTTTTTTTTTTTTTTACACTTTCATGTTTTGTATGAGGGACAACAGGTACAATCAATAGCACAAGTGTGGGCTGTATATAGAAAAGGGATAAATGTTGATGTTGTATGTGTAGAAAACTAGGGTGTATAATTTTATGTCTTTTAGAACAAAGATTCTTTTATTACCAATGTATCTAGTAGATCATACATGTAATCAATGAGTGTTTAGATAATGTAAGAATATCCTTTTGTCTGTAATGTTGCGAGATGCACGGAAGGGTCTGACTGATTGGGTGTCGTAGCGCTGAGGTGCTACGCAGAACGCGCCCATACCGCTAGCAGGAGGCCAAGCTGACGTCGCCATGGAGTAGGTGACAAAGCCGCTGTGCTCTCCACTCCACTGTCGGTCGGGATACACTCCACGCGCCCGCTACAACAGGTCAACGGCCTGGGGCGACACGCACCTACCACTGGCTGCCATTCATAAGTTACACCACCCTTACGACTGGAGACAGTATCCGCGGAGGCAACAGCGGGTGGTATTTTCTGCGCAATGGCTCACGCAGCGGCGGAGCGACGGCAGAATGAACGACGCGCGGCAGAGTCCGGCGGGCATTTTTTACCAGCAACTATTAACTAGTACTGGACTGTGGAGCTGTGAAACAAGATGACTGCTCGTTACATCTCCATAAGGTGGAAAGTGAAGGACTGGTGTTTCCACGTTGTGAGTGGTGGAAAAGATTTTGTCTTTAGCAGACAGGACGATTGTTTTGTTTTGTCTTGACCACTGAACAGTGGGATCCATAAACTTTTAGCAGTGACTTGTTAAGTGTGCTTTGTGAATTGCATGTGGGACGCTTGGTATACTTAAAGAGGACAGTTGTCGTTTGGTGACTAATTATTGTATGAATGCAAGAAACTAAAGTGGGACATTGAGATTTGCATTTGTAGTAGGAGACATTCCTTTAATTGGTGTGGGAATAAGTGCTGTTTGTTGGAACTTACGACTTTTAATTACACCATGAACTGAAAGGACAGAACTGTGGGTAATAGTAGTTGTAGGGCCATTTCTGGACGACCAGATTCGTGTGGATGGTACTCTGAGAGTGACTATGACATTTGTGTTTAATGTGTTGAAAATGCTGATTTGAGTGACTTAAAGACTTTCGTCCGGGTAACCATGGGAGAGCTTTGACACCGAGACTGTTTCTAGGGAACCTGTCAGCAACTTTTTTGACCCCAAGGAAATCACAGAATGAAATGATTCCGTGTGACACGCAAAATAGTGAATAATGTATTTGTACTTGTAATTGTGTAAATTTTTTTGTATGTTTCATTCCTGAAGGGACAGCAAGTGTAATTGTATTTCATTAACATTTGTGTTTAGAATAGTTAGTTTTTTTTTTGTTTGTTCTGGGTTACCAGTTCACGTAGCATGTTTATTAGAATATTTGGTACAATGATGCTTTAATTATTAGCCAGTGGCGTAATACTAACGTAGCAGCTCTTGTTGCATTGGTCAGTAAGTTTGTTACGGGGGACAAGAGTTTGTATTGCACAACAAATATCGGAATTAACCGATGCATTTTGATGTCGTGGACAGTAATGATCTTGTTGGTGTGTTGACTGAAGCCACTTATTTTCATTATCACAGTGGTGATATTTCACATTAAAGTGTAACGAAGGCTAGTCGAAATGCAAGTTCTTGTCGTCTAAATGTATAACAACAGAGAAATGAGCAGTAGAGTAAGATATGAGAGCTACTGGTGGATTCAAGCACTTATTTCTAACTATTTATTGCATGTATTGATCAAAGTTGATGGACTGACTAGCTCAGCAGCAGCTATTTGTACTGGTGGACAAGGCTAAGGTTAAACTCACAGTCGAGTAGTGGTGGCAATTGCTTAAGCGATAATAGTTAATGAGGTATGGCATGATGTTTTAGACTGACTATATTACGTAACCAGTAAGTAACTTGTGGTATATATCATTGTTTTTCTTCCCAGTTTTATTTCTCTGTACATTTGATGTATATTTTAGAGTAATGATATGGAGCCTGACTTTATACATGGAACTAGTGTACGCAATTTTTTCTTTAGTTGATTCTGTTTTGTATTTAGTCATTGCCGTGTAAAAGATTATTACAACGCAATTTATGAATGTCAGATTACTTGTTCTGTGTTTGGATGGTGAGCTATTTAAAATTTCATGAGTACAATTAGTATTTTTTTATTTGACATAGAATTAGTGAAGTTTGGATTACTCTAAAAAAATAACGAAGATCCCAGTAACTAAAAATTTTTTTTTATCTCAACATTATTTTTTTATTTGTATGATGTAATGTTTTATTTGTCATATGGATTGTTGTAAATTTGTATGTGTACGTTACTCTGGATTGTGGAGAGTACAATAATGCAACAACTGTGTCAATAATTTGGTAAAGTAACAGCAATTGGTCGTCTATTTGAGGTCACCAGGGGCTAAGGTCTCCTCCTGGTTATTTTGATGAATTGCTACGTTTGTTCTAATACAGCTTTGTTAAAAAAATGTTCGGAAGTACCCTCGCATTGCAAGGATAGTACCGTGCCAATTTTTTTCTGCATGGGTAGCCGGTGGTGAAAGGGTACAGTACCGCCCGACATTGAAAATAGGTACAACATACTTCATTATTCTTGTCTGAACAACATATTTTTTCTAATAATAACTCAATTTCAATTAATGCAGCAAAGCCGGATACCAGTGTGGGAAAGAATGACAATTTATTTATTCAATTGATCACATGTGCACTCCCTCAAAATAAATCCCTACATCCAGTTTGGTGAGATCTGGGAAATGAATGAATGTATGGTCGTCTGCTAACTGCAGATAGTGAATGTGAATATATGATCATCTTTGGGACGATCTTTTGGCCACCTTTGGTGGGACCAAAGAGATGAAATTTACCTGAGCTTTGAGCGCCTGAAATGTGGCTGACCAACACGGTAGCAAGGTGCTCCCCCACTTCGACAGAAGTTCGAGAGGACCTGAGGAACGGCCGCTGGATCTTGTGCTGTTAAGACCTGTCTTAGTTGTGCTCCGTAAAGACAAAAGAGTGGAGACATGGTATGCATGTGGAATATTGAAGAGTAGTTTCAAATAATAATTTCTCTATTTCAGGAACTTTTGTGGGGAGAATCAAATGTCAGGCAGGTAATATTTTGGGATCATAGTAATCTTCGGAAGTGACCAACGGTCACAATGAAACCACGTGTAGCAATAAGTTGAAATACTTCCGTGCGCTTAAGTTAAGCTGAATTACTAGCGTGTGTACTATGAGTTGAAATATATAAGAAATAGCGTGTGTACCATAAGTTGAAATATTTAAGAAATGGCGTGTGCAGGACTTGAGATTAGAGACGAGTACTTCCACGTGGTGAGTACTGTGTGAGTCTCAATCTGTGTATGAGACAAAGGATAAAGAGAAGTACTCGTCCATTGTATCAGTTGAGGACTCGTGTGTGTGATGAATATGTTCTTAATATTACTTTGCGTAATATGATTCCGTGTGACGCTAGATTCAAACTCTGAGAGAGAAGCAAGGTGAGTCGGCCGTCTATCCAGCAACTCCACTTGGCTTGCATTGCACAGGAAGACGTGCATATATCTCCAGAGTTCATAGTAGGAAAGTAGAATTACGAAGTGGGGCAGTGTCATATGAAACTGGGATCAATACTAATTGAAGTGGGAAAGCTGAAAGTGATAGTGTTGTGACTATTTATTGTATTGTATTCCATGTTGTAGTGTGGTGTATGTCATGTAATTTGGGTATGTGTGTTCTGCATGGGAGAGTAGCAAGGTAGTTTCAAAAGATTAGTGGGTTATGCTTGTTCCTTCGGTACCGCTCGGTCTGGAGGAAAGTTTCGTGATGATGATTGTGAGAGTCGAAGTGTGAGGCATAATAAAAGATCCACTATCCTATCCAGAAAGTGCACTGTAGCGTTAAATAATTACGAGACCATAAGGTAGAGAATCACCAATGTAAAGCGGAATTTCTCATGTGTTATTGTTGTAGGTTATAGAATTTGTGTGTTTAGGTTATAGAATTTATCGGAATAAATAAGATAGTGAATAGAAAAAGATTGGTGGACTTTTCCTTCGAATTGTATGTTATCATGATGTCCCGAATTTATAATGTGTGCGCCATTCATATTCAGTGCGGTGGTCACGTGTTGATAAAAGCCGTTAAATAAAAGAAAAAAGAAAATGTGGTATTGCCAGTGCGTAGTGAACAGTCAGAGTTCTGTAAATTACTGATAGTCAGGTTTGCGTTTCCGTTGCGTATTATTCATACAGGAGGTTGATTAGTGACTTAATTGTGAGTACGAGAGTTCATGTTACTCGATAAATAAGAATGAATCCACTCGCTTGGCAGACCAATCATCTTGCAGGCCTGACTGCTTGATGCCACAGTATGAGCAAGGCATGTGGGTGCCTCTCAAATAGTGTAAACACCTTGCATTTGCAGAGCTAGCTAACCTTTGGTCGAGCGAAGTATGTCCGTAACTTTTAGCGTTGCAGGGAAGACTGTCGTTATTTGGCGCTTTTTTAATACTGTTGCGAGCTTGGCTATCGATGACCCAGCATACAGCAAGAACGCCACTCGTTGTACTTCGTCTTCTTCTGGTTTGTCTTCCCACCTCTTGCCTGTACATAAGGCACATCTTGTTTTTGTCTCGTTGTAGCAGATTTTGCAGAAAGTTTCCCACGGATGGTACAACTCCTGTGGCATGCTCTTCTTGCTGAAGATGTAGCAGGATCTTTGTACTAAGGTATTTAACACCGATTTATGTTGCTCTGGATGTTGCCCACTCCGAGCATTAAAGTATAAGTCATTGAGGGTCTTGTTCCTGTGGACCAAGTGTCCCAATAGACTGTCCGGATTTCTCTTGATCAAAATGTCCAAGAAAGGTAGGCATCCATTCTCTTCTACCTCCACATGCTTTCGTATATGCCACAGAGGTGACGAAGAATCTCTACAGGTTTTCCTTGTCATGCGGCCACAGTATAAAACTATCATCTACATATCTGTAAAACACCTATGGTTTAAGGTGGGTGGTGTTCCGTGCTACATCTTCAAAGGGCTCAATTTAAAAGTTGGAAATACGTGGAACTATGGTCCAACCAATGGCAATACCATCCATTTCCTCATATAACTTCCTACCACACACGACATTCGATGTAGGTGGTGGTGTTAGCACATGATAGAAGAGTTTGATTGTGTCTGTGTCAATGTGACTGTCTAGTAGGGCTAAGTAATCGTCCAACGGCACTGAAATGAAAAGGAACATGACATCAAAGCTGACTAGTAGGTCCATCTTGTCAGTGCATAATCCCTGGAGTACCTCAACAAAGTCTGTCGAGTTACTGACATGATGCAGGCAGGACCCGCTAGTGGCTTTGACACCTGTGATACATGCTTGACTATCTCCTATGTCAGCAGATTTATGGTGTTCAGCATAGGACACAGTGGGACACTTTTCTTACAGGTCTTCAGGAGGCCATATAGTCATGGTGACGCCAGTCCCCTGGGCTAGAGCTTTCTGATGATGTTTCTGTCAAGTCACAAGCTGTTGACAAAATCGATGGTCTCACATGCAACAAAAGTAGTCGCTTCTTTTCCCATTTGTTTGCATAAAAGATCTTGCAGTAAATTGTGGACCTTCTGCAGTAATCTTCTGACTACAACAGCACTGCTGCTAAGACCACTATATCTTCATCATTATAAAGGGCCAGCAGAGCCTAGCGTTCTGTTGGCAAAATGTTGTTGTTTGGCATTCTTGCTTTCTCGAGTAACCTGCAAGTCTCCCTCCTAACTCTGTCTGCAACCTCCAAAGGGGTCTGCGTATGGCTTGGTGCCTGGGCTGCGACGCGATCCCCACCACCTGTCGCATCGCGTTCGCTCCCCCCCCCCCCCCCCCCCCCGCCCAACCGATGTTTCTCCCCCTTCCAGAGAAGCGTGATTGGCGCACCTGTAGAAGTGGCCGGTGGACGAACGACTGTATAGATAGGGGAACACAGCAACCCGACATATTTACATTCATTCATGCGAAGAGACGGTCCCAGGCGACAAAGCGGCTGCTCCGTCCCTCCTCCCCGCAAACAAAATGGGGAAGTGAGCCACGTCGCCCGAAGATGACGTACATAACGTGCCACGTACCACCACAGGTGACACAGTGGTCCTTCTCAAAGCTGCTGTGGCGGCAGAGAAGGCCCTCGTGGAGGAGGAGCTCCTCGCTGCCCACAGTCGTGTCCACCTCCCCCATGCACCGGCAGAAATGCGTGAAGACGAGGTGGCGGCCATTGAATTGGAAAGGCCTGCTCGTCCTCCCGAAGGGCTATCCGACCAGCAGCAGATGCAAGAACAAGAAGAAGAAGATGTCGAAAAGACGCGTATCTCGGCAACCCCACAGGAAGAGGCTATGATGAAGGAGGGCGCTTTTTTTTTCACTTCCAGACGAGCATAGCGTGCAGGCGGTCCTCAAGAAGGTCGCCGACTCTCTTTGTAACGGCACCTATTGCCACCTTCATAATCCCTATCCCTACACCCACCCTGAATTTCCTAAATCTTCCCTGCTTCACAAACAGAAGGAGCTGAGGCTAATCAGTTCACAGCCTGTCTTCACCGCCGATGATTAGTGGCTCATAATCAGTGTCCTAGAAGATTGGATAGCAGAGAGGGAGAGATCCAGTCACCGTTAGCTTGTTAGCAAATATGTTTTCCTCTGTCTCAGTTGACGCCGTGTAATTCGTCAAGTTAGCTACCATTAACACCAATCTCAGAGGAACAGTAGGATCAGCACTTATCTCCTTATCTGCAAAATCTCTTACACGTGACAGATCGAGGGAAGGTCAGTTATTTGCGACAAAGACAGCGGCATCGTGACGGGTACGAAATTCATCGAAACATTGCAACAAGACGAGGCCATCACTCGGCTGATAAGTCGAGAAGATTTCACCATTGGAAAACGCTGAGAGAGCCTGCAATCACAAGTATGGTGAAACTCAAAGCTTTGTGAAAATATCGCTGTCTTGAAAGGAAAGGAATGGAAACGAAACGAAAGAAAGAAGGAAGATCAACATTCGGCATTCCAATGGAAATGATTATATACATAACACAAGCTCGGATTAGGAAACGATGAAAAAGGAAATCGGCCATGTCCTTTCAGAGGAACCATCCCGGCACTTGCTTTAAAAGAAGCTTAGCGATGCCATCAAAAACTTAAAGCCACATAATCAGACGGAAATCTGAACCTTCATCCTCCAAATGCGAGTCAACTGTGCTACTGTGTCACCCTACTCTATCTCAGTTGCAGTTAGCCAACTCGTATCAATACTTGTAACGATATGAAAGGGGATGTTCACGTAGACACCGTTTTAGGTCAGAATGTTTCACTGCCAAGGTCATATCATTGACAAGGTCGTTTCATCGGCGGTATACTGGCAAAGTGCAGTCAGTATCTAATGGACAGTGCTTATAAATCACTTGTGCTTTGTATCCTGAATATGATGTGTGTGGGACCCATACGAAATATTTGGATATGGTGTCTGTTCTTTCGGACATCTTATTAAACAGTAGACTAACAAGGAGGGCATTGATCTTACAAGAATTTTATATCCAGGTAATGTATACCAAAGGAGAATGAACCAGATGGCAGGTACTCCATCAAGACCACCAGTGGATTGAAAGAGCATATTGGTGATTGTGAATTGAATGTTGGTGTCTGAATTTATTTCTTGAAAGTGGCAGAATACAGCGAAGAGATGAAGGAATTAATAACTAATAAGCAGTACCAGAGTTCCGCCCATCTTGCACAGATCACTTCGAAAATCTCGCTGAGTACTTCAAGTGCCTCAAGTACTTTCTTGCGGCCGGCCGGTGTGGCCGTGCGGTTCTAAGCGCGTCAGTTTGGAACCGCGTGACCGCTACGGTCGCAGGATCGAATCCTGCCTCGGGCATGGATGTGTGTGATGTCCTTAGGTTAGTTAGGTTTAATTAGTTCTAAGTTCTAGGCGACTGATGACCTCAGCAGTTGAGTCGCATAGTGCTCAGAGCCATTTTACTTTCTTGCGGGCGACAGTATTTTCATTCCAAATAATGATTCGGCATATTTTCAATACAGTTGCCACTCCAGACGTTTTTTCAATGTCACAAAGACGATCTTCAGCTACATCTTAATTCATTGGAAACTTGAGAGCTGGATGCACCGTGCGACCTCCTTCAAGTAGGGTTGCTTCAATCCCTGATGATGTCTCAGGTAGGGAGATCTCATGCTTCATTCAAATTTCGACGAGTATCAAACTGAATGTTTATCCTGTGCTACCTCGTGCACCAAGAACAATAAGTTCACCATTTCCGCCTCGTACATGCTCTGTAAGTGTGTCGTACGGGAGGCGTCGATCGTTTGGTAAGGGCTTTTTCTGTGCCTCAACATAAAATTGCAGCGCGTCGGTGTCGTATTGTTTTTATCGCAATACGTCTCTATCGACAACATCGTTTCTCTCATGTTCCAGTGAAAATGACCCAAGGGATAGTTAATTTGCTGCAGCGCCATATAGCGGCAAGTTGCAACAAAGTGGATAGAATAAAAACCTTCGCCATGAAAAAATACACAGATGTGCCAACTTTTTCATGGTGGTCGGTCAAACGGCGTCGAAGTCCACTAATCTCAAAAAAATGGCTCTGAGCACTATGGGTCATCAGTCCCCTAGAACTTAGAACTACTTAAACCTAACTAACCTAAGGACATCACACACATCCATGCCAGAGGCAGGATTCAAACCTGCGACCGTGGCGGTCGCGTGGTTCCAGACTGTAGTGCCTAGAACCGCTCGGCCACTCCGGCCGGCTCATACAGACATATCTATACCATTTTTTATATCTTTAGGAGGGCGTGCCTAAAAGTAATTTTTATTCTGCTGTCAATATAACATGAGTTATTACATGTCATGCATATTACTCGATCGATTTTTCCACTTCGCAGACGCAAGCTGTTCTCCTAGAGGGCTCCAGCTTCCAGCTTGTAACACGGCGGTGTATAACGTAACTATGTCGGTGGGTGAGAAACAGAGTGCTGCAATTGGGTTTCTGACGGCAGAAAATTTCATCCACACATGAAGCACTGTCTCCTTCAGGTCTGCAACATCTCCAACAGTGCGACGCCTTGGGTCCACTGTCATCTGTCATCCTACATACCGTCCTCACTTAGCCGCATCTGACTTTCATCTACGCCTACATCTACATCTACGTGATTACTCTGCTATTCACAATAAAGTACTTGGCAGAGCGTTCAGTGTCTCTCTACCGTTCCACTCTCGAATGGCACGCGGGAAAAACGAGCACTTAAATTTTTCCGTGCGAGCCCTGATTTCTCTTATTGTATCGTGATGATCATTTCTCCCTATGTAGGTGGGTGCCAACAGAATGTTTTCGCAATCGGAGGAGAAAACTGGTGATTGAAATTTCGTAAGAAGATCCCGTCGGAACGAAAAACGCCCTTGTTTTAATGATTGCCACTCCAATTCACGTATCATGCCTGTGACACTATGTCCCCTATTTCGCGATAATACAAAACGAGCTGCCCTTCTTTGTACTTTTTCGATGTCATCCGTCAGTCCCACCTGATGCGGATCCCACACCGCACAGCAGTACTCCAGAACATGGCGGACAAGCGTAGTGTAAGCAGTCTCTTTGGTAGACATGTTGCACTTTCTAAGTGTTCTGCTAATGAATCGCAGTCTTTGGTTTGCTGTACCCACAATATTATCTATGTGATCTTTCCAATTTAGGTTATTTGTAATTGTAATCCCTAAGTATTTAATTTAATTTAAAGCCCTCAGATTTGTGTGACTTATCACGTAATCGAAATTTAGCTGATTTCTTTTAGTAGTCATGTGAATAACTTCGCACTTTTCTTTATTCAGGATCAATTGCCAATTTTCGCACCGTACAGATATCTCATCTAAATCATTTTGCAAGTCGTTTTGATCATCTGATGGCTTTACAAGGCGGTAAATGACAGCATCATCTGCAAACAATCTAAGACGGCTACTCAGATTGTCTCCTATGTCGTTAATATAGATCAGGGACAAAAAGAGGGCCTATAACACTTGCTTGGGGAATGCTGGATATTACTTCTGTTTTACTCGTGACTTTCCGTGGAAATCGCGAATCCAGTCGCACAACTGAGGCGACACTCCGTAGGCACGCAGTTTGGTTAGAAGACGCTTGTGAGGAACGGTGTCGAAAGTCCGGAAATCTATAAATCTGTTTCCAAAATTTAAAGTACTCCTTCGAGGACTTCATTTTGACAGCGATGAAGTGCTGCAGGCACAGCTGAGGTTGTAGAAGTTCCATCAACAAAGTCCAGAAATCCACATCGACGGTATCAATGGACTGGTCTCTCGTTGGGAGAAATGTGTTCTTCGCCAGGAACGACTACGTCGAGAAATAAACATATACACATGAAGAATAAAGTTTGTTTCATTTAAAGAGTTTTAAGTGTTTTCACATAAAACATTCGGAAGCGTTGTTGTTCAGTTCGCCCTCGTGGATTAGTCTCATTCACATGTACTTCCTTTTTGTGTACGTTCTCACAAAGAGTAAACAAAAATACGGTTAATTTGGACTAACATTGTCAATTCAGTAGACAGACAATTTACCCGTGTAATGGCTACTGACTTTGTAAGAGCCGACACCCACAGCGCTCTTCGGAAGACTCTTCTCCTCTCATTGTATGACCCTTCTCCTCTCATTGTATGACCCGTTCGCAACAATTTCAGTCACTTACCTGTGTTCACGGAGAACGGTCTATCTGTATCTGTCGGTCCAGCCAGAACATATCACAAAAACGACCGGAAGGTTCGTTTGCTCGAGTCGGCGTCTTGTAGTCTTTACAATAACACTTGTTAATTTACACAACTTGTAACGAGTGGGCAGCACAGCACACTCGAGATGTTTTGCGAAATTCTCGAGAATTCTACATCTATATTCCGCAAGCCACCATATGATGCGTGGCGGAGGGTACCTCCTTCCTCTTCCATCCGCGAATGGTGTAATGAGGAATGACCGTCAGTAAGTCTCTGCATGAACTCTAATATCTCCGTTTTATTCTTCCTGCCATTTCAGGATACGTATGTGATAGAGACTAGCACAATTCCTGACTCTACTCGGAACGTAAACTCTCGGAATTTAAACAGTAAACTTCTTCGTTTACCATAACGCCTCTGTTGTAGCGTCTGCAGCAGTAGTTTGTTGATAGTGTCCCTAACGTGAGTCATAAATCGTAGCGTACATTTCTAAGTAATTACTATTACCTGAACAGTGTTTTGGTTTTGGAAACATGTGCAATTTCGGTGTCAACGTCTAACAGAATAAAATAGGAATCTGAGTTCGTGTTAATCAGACATTAAGTGGAAAACGTTTCTTGTAGTTTTTTGTGAAGCGTTAAGATTAGAATGTATAGCTATCTCGATTTAAATTTAATCCTACGTCTGTGGAACAATGGTAAAAATTACCACACTGAATAGTTAGTTTTAATATAAATAATATTCATCTAATGCACAACTGGGATTCACCTGATTTTTATCTATATAAGATATATTGAAATTTCTTCAGAAACGAAGAGGGAATGTCTACCATACAAAATATGTTCGTGGCTTTTTGTCTGAGTTGTCTTCGTGAGGGATGAAATCAGAGGTGAACAAGTCTTATTTCACATCCATTTCACCTCAAAGTTTACTCTTGGTTGGTTGTTGTCCATGATGATTAAACATGTTATTTGGTTTATGGGAAGCCTTTCTACCTGTGAGGGTCATCACAACAAGAAGGGCTGAATGCATCTGATGTGTACGTCAGTCACTAGAACTGGCTACATAAACTTACAGTCCTGAACAGTTCTTCTCTGTGTATTCTTCTCTGCGTACAGTTAGTATATTTCCTTCTAAAACTCCTGTGTCGTATATTGATGAGCTCTACTCATCATTTAAGTAACGACAAACGTAATATGGTGGCTTAAAGCAGTTTAACCGACTGAAACCAGTAGATATTTCAGTTTGAAATAAAAGCAGCTGATGGTCAAACATGGATTTTATACATTATATAATGTTAAAATGTTTGTGATTCATCTAGGTTAAAAATTGGAACAAATGATCATGTGAGTAAAGAAGAGTGGGTATATTTGAACGGTGAAAATGAGTAGTACGATAAAATGAAAAAAAGAAATTAATTAATAAGTCTTATACAGTTACGATCAAGAAAATCTGTTTAAAATGGGGAAAGAAACTGGTATGAGACAGTGTAGCCCATCGTCGTAATTAACAAATGTACTGATACTATCATCATCAGTTTTTTCGAGTGTAACCTGCTACCATGTGACTGAAATTAGTTCCTTCGGTCGTGTCCTCGTTTTCAGATACAAATTACGTTTACTCCCTAAGTGTACACTTGAGGAACATAGTACATGTTTTGGAATGATTAAAGGTGACCTATTGAGTCTGCAGCCAATTTTATTTTGTTCACTTGTATTTTTCTTCCACAGATTTTAACTGTTTTAAAGCCCTCTAGCTGAATGAAATCACACTACTTCAGTTCGTAGAAGAGTTCTTTTCTCTTTCAAACTTGTTTAATTTCACTGTATCAATCAGATTGTATAAACAAACCTTTATTCATTGAGGCACCATTGGAGTATATAGAAATTTGAACTATATAAATATAAATATATTTATATATGAAATACATAAATAGACTGCCATAAAGTATCACCGACATCTACGTGACACATACTTCTATATTGTGCATTTGTCCAGCTCATTAATCACTGAAGACAATGGTGTGTTTTCATGTTTGTAGGAGATAGTACATACATCCGTTTTTATGAGAGAGTTTCCTTCCTAAAACGTTTATCCATTATGGATTTTCTTATTATTGTTATTTAGTCTGTATCTTTCCATGAACTCACCTTTCACTATCTTCCGCAACCATTACAAATATTTTTGTCACAACACAAAGAGTGACACTGGTATCTTGCAGTGACGAGAAAAATAAGTGAGATTGTTAGCCTCGTAATGTACACCGAGGTGGCAACAGGCATGAGATACCTCCTAATATCACGCCGTACATCCTTTTGCCCGGGATAGTGCAACAACTCTATGGGGCACGGTCTCAGAAAAGTCGTTCGAATTTCCCTGCAGAAATGTAGCCATGCTGCCTCTGAGGCCGCCAGTAATCGCGCAAGTGTGGCTGGTGCCATGGATCTCTCGATTATTTCCATAAATATCAAATGGGAATCATTTTGGACCATCCGGGTCTACAGATCATTCGCTAGAACTGTCCAGAAAGCTCTTCAAACCAGTCGCGAACATTTGTACTCCGATAACATGGCGCACTGTGATCAATAAAAATCCCATCTTTGTGTGGGAACATAAGGTCCCTGAATGGCTGCAGATGGTCTCCAAGTAACCGAACTTAACAGTTTCCAGTCAACGACAGGTTCAGTTGGACCAGAGAACACAGTCCATTTCGCGTGAACACAGTTCACACCACTGTGGAGCCATCACCAGCTTGCACAATGTCTTGTTGAAAAACTTGGATCCACGGCTTCGTAGGGTTTGCACCACACTTAAACCCTACTATCAGCTTTTACCAACTGAAATCGGAACTCGGTTTTCCAGTCGTCAAGGGTCCAACCGATGAAGTCACTCACCCAGGAGAAGCTCTGTAGGCGATGACACGCTGTTAACGAAGGCGCTTGCATAGGTCGTCTGCTGCCGTAGCCAATTAGCGGCAGATTTCGCCGCACTGTCCAAATGAATGCTTTCGTCGTACGTCCCACATTGATTTATGCAGTTATTTCATGCAGCGTTGCTTGTCTGTTAGTACTGAAAACTCCTCGCTAACGCTGCTGCTCTTGGTCTTTAAGTGAAGACTGTCAGCCACTGCGTTGCGCGTAAGGAAAGGTAATGTTGGAAAGCTGCTTCTAGTTCCAACTACCACTCCGCGTTCCCTTCGTGCGGCCACAATCACGTCGGATACCTTTTAATACGAATCACCTGAGTGCTTCACCAATGCACTACCCTGTTATACCTTGCGTACGCGATACTACCACCATCTGTATATGTGGATATCGCCATTCCACGACTTTTGTCACATCAGTGTATTCTGTCTGGAAACCACGTAACGATGATTTATTATCAGTACCCTCAACTAGGACTCTGTCAGGGAATGATAAGAACAAGCTGAACACTGAGTATCGCGCTTAACAGTAACTCACTATGGGACACGAAACAAAATGTACTGAGGAGTGCGCGGTAAAGAAAAGCACTGGTTACGGCGATGCCTGTGGGGGGCGCACAGCCAGTTGTAATTAATGTGCGGAAGACAGCCACAGGACGCGTGCTGCTTGCTTTATTTCGACTTGTTTCGCTCTACAAACGTAGACATCCTTAGACATTCATTTCCCTAGGGGCAACACGTTACAGGATAAAAGCACCGCTCAACACCATCGTTAACACAGAGTCATAAGGCAATATATATCTGCGAATTATCGCCTTTTGCGAGCGAAACAGGTCAAAATAAATAAAATAACATACGGTCGGTGCTTCTCCTCTGTACATTAATTAGAGTGAGTACCTGTTTAGTTTTGCGTTTTTCCTCTATTTGCTTGAAGTAGTAAAGTAGCTTGTGAGCAGTTCACAACCTGTACGGCTACTGAGATGTGCCAGTCATCCACAGTCACATGTGCTGATGTCATACAGATATGCTGACGTCATTCTGGTCCACTAACGGCATAGACTTACAAAAAACTAAAGATAACTGGACAGCTCACTCCCTTGTCAAGTAGGATTTGTAGGGCAACACTGTGTAAAAATGATTCGTGTCTTGCTTTCATTTGTAACAGAGAATGGAAGCAAAACTGAAGGCCTAGAGAATGTTAAAGTTCAGAGTTAAGTTACTGCTCGATGTTCGTTACGTTCTAATATTACTTTTCCATAATACACATAATGTTGGGACGTTGTAACTGAATATTAGTGTTACCTCAGCTGAAACGTCCATGACTGTTCCTTGAAGGCACACGGCCAATTTCCTTCCCCTTGCTTGACACAATCCGAGCTTGTGTTCCGTCTCTAATGATCTCGCCGTTGACGGGACGTTAAAACCAATCTTCCTTCCTTCCTTCAAACATCCACGGTAGCAGAAAATGTATTTCTAGTGTAGTTCACTAAAAAGGTGGTAATATGAACGCTAATTAAAATGTACTTGACACTTTCGTGACAAGGCAGCAGTAGAACACAAATGAAGCAACACAATAAGAAATAACATTTATTAATATTGATGATACAAACTTAACCCTGGTAACACCCTGACGAGTGGCATTCTATATCCGACTCCTAATACAAATAAATCCAACTAACTTTGCTGCCTTGGCGGTCCATGATATTATCACTATGAATGAACGTACAGGACTACTATAAATCATCAACTCGTTTCCAAAGTTTTATGTTTTCCAAAGCATTCCACAGACAAATGCAATTGATGTATGAATAGAAATGCAACCGCAGCGGTTTGGCATTGTGTCAACCAGCTGACTTTATGAATGAAGTGCAATGACAAAATAACGACAGTGTTAGAAAAGGGTTTTTGTGTGTTGGAATATGCGAGATGTTTACCTATTGTAACAGTGCAGCGTGCACTCAGAAGGAGTTGTGGAATATAATCGCTATGTAAACAGAGTACTGCGTGTTAGTATCGACAGTTTACGGATAGTAATTCCCTCTGTAAACAGAAAAGTCCGATCAACAAAGCGTGCCAAGTACAATCGTGGAGACGGTGAGGAAAAATTTCGTTTGCAGTACAAAATAAATCAAGGACCCGCGCATTCCACGATCTTCGAATGCCGCAGCAACCTTTGTGGAAAATTTTGGGACGGCGGTTAGTTTCAAACCGTACCGTCTATACCTCATGCAACGACTGAAACAAAAAGATGATGTCTGGCGCCTTCAATTTGGCATCACAATAATGGATCCATTTGAGAATGAACATATCGCTTTGCACCAGCGATTTATTGTTTTCCAAACTGATTCTATGCTAGTCTCACTGTTCAAAAATGGTTCAAATGGCTCTGAGCACTATGGGACTTAACAGCTGTGGTCATCAGTCCCCTAGAACTTAGAACTACTTAAACCTAACTAACCTAAGGACATCACACACATCCATGCCCGAGGCAGGATTCGAACCTGCGACCGTAGCAGTCGCGCGGTTCCGGACTGTGCGCCTAGAACCGCGAGACCACCGCGGCCGGCAGTCTCACTGTTAATGAATCATCCGATACCAGTTTTCGTTGATTTTTGTGCAGTTAATGGAGTTTGCAGGGGAACTGGTTTTCTTTTCGTATTTATCTATTATTACTATTATTTATCCTATTGGACAGTGTAGCAGTACTGGGATTTGTAGTGATGGTTCTGGGTTGATTTGTAGTGGCGGTGCTTACTGGGTTCAAGACATGTACAAATTACAGAAACACATTCATCCACACTTAAAGATTCAGCTGGAAGTATCACCCCGAAGGTGTGTGCTGACAATTCTCGTTCACAATCAAGTCAATTATTTAAAGAAGTACAAAGTAAAGTCCATCCACAATTAATTAAGCAGCTGATGGTCAAACATGCATTTTATACATTATATAATGTTAAAATGTTTGTGATTCATCTCGGTTAAAAATTGGAACAAATGATCATGTGAGTAAAGAACAGTGGGTATATTTGAAGGGTGAAAATGAGTAGTACGATAAAATGAATTATCGCGAAATATGGGAGAGAGTGTCACAGAAATGATACAGGATTTGGGATTGGAAATCATTAAAAGAAAGGCGTTTTTCGTTGCGACGGAATCTTCTCACGAAATTCCAATCACCAACTTTCTCCTCCGAATTCGAAAATATTTTGTTGACACCGACCTACATAGGGAGTAACGATCACCACGATAAAATAAGGGCAATCAGAGCTCGTACAGAAAGATATAGGTGCTCATTTATTTCCACGCGCGATACGAGATTGGAATAATAGAGAATTGTGAAGGTGGTTCGATGAAACCTCTGACAGGCACTTGGAAGTTATTTGCAGTTTATCCATGTAGATGTAGATGCAGATGTAGCAAACATCAGCATAGTTTTGCACAATCAAATCTCTAATTATTCTTGTTGCTCAGCCTTCGGCTTGAATAACAGAAATAAGAGATTTATCTCATCAATGAATTTGCTTTAAAAGGAATTACCCGCCTTTGAACTACCTTGCAAACCAAATTCAAATCATTCACTTAAAACAATCGGGTATCACCCGCTCGAGAGTGCCCACTAGCACCTCCAGCACAAAATACCAAAAACCATCAAATTGGTTTCACAGTGTAATATTCATTAATCACCATAGAGAAGTGTGCCAAAACCTACAACAATTAATGTTAACGTTATCCACGCTGTCCAGCTGTGCACCAATTTAAAGAAATCTCCTGTCTACTAACTGACAGCGGATAAAACACATTTGAATAAATGTTATGTGCCGTAGCAAACAGCAAATTAAATACAGTTACATAAATCGTATGAGCGGTGGCTCAAAGCGAACTAAGGGAATTTATGCGAAATCCGTGTCAGTAACTGACACCAAAATATTCACTTTACGCTGGCTGCTGTGGCCGAGTGCTTCTAGACGCTTCAGTCCGGAACCGTGCTGCTGCTGCGGTCGCAGGTTCGAATCCTGCCTCGGGCATGGATGTGTGTGATGTCCTTAGGTTAGTTAGGTTTAAGTAGTTCTAAGTTCTAGGGGACTGATGAGCTGAGATGTTAAGTCCCATAGTGCTTAGAGCCATTTGAACCATTTGAAATCACTTTCACAAACAAATCGGCAACTGGATATGAACACAGTCTTCCTTCGCACCAATTGAAGCCAGTCGTTACTGACACAAAACAGTCCGCTGGTGACAAGTGCAGCTGCCGAGTGCAGCTCGGAGCCAGACCGGCAGGTGCCGGCGCCGCAGCGTCGCCCCGCTGCTCCGTCTCTCCAGTCGTGGCGCACCGCCTGCCTCGTGATCCACGAGGAGACTCCGCCTACCACGTCGACGGTCGCCAGCAGACTCGCGACGTGCCGGGAAGTTACTCCGACAGCGCACACAGCCCGCGCTAAGGCCGTCAGCGGGAGTTTTGGGAACAGCAAGCGTCGTGATGTCATAGTACCGTTATACACTGAAGCGCCAAAGAAACTGGAATAGGCATGCGTATTCAAATACGGAGATATGTAAACAGACAGAATACGGGGCTGTGGTCAGCAACGTCTTTATAACACATCAAGTATCTGGCAAAGTTGTTAGATCGGTTACTGCTGCTACAACGGCAGCTTATCAAGATTTAAGTGAGTTTGAACTTGGTGTCATAGTTGGCGCACGAGCGATGGGTCGCGGCATCTCCGACGTAACGATGAATTGGGGATTTTCCAGTACGACCATTTCAAGACTACCGTGAATACGAGGAATCTGGCAAAACATCAAATCTCCGATATCGCTGTTGCTGGAAAAAGATCCTGCAGGAACGGAACCAACGACGACTGAGGAGAATCGTTCAACGTGACAGAAGTGCAGCCCTTCCCGAAATTGCTGCAGATTTCAGTGCTGGGCCATCAGTAAGTGTCAGCACGCGAACCATTCAACGAAACAGCATCGATACGGCCTTTCGGAGCCGAAGCCCCACTCGTGTACCCTTGATGACTGCACGACACAAAGCTTTACGTCTCGCCTGAACCCGTCAACACCAACATTGGACTGTTATGACGTGAAACATGTTTCCTGGTCGGATCAGTCTCGTTTCAGATTGTATCGAGTGGATGGACTTGTACGGTTTTAGAGACAACCTCGTGAATCCATGGACCCCGTATGTCCGCAGGGGACTGTTCAAGGTGATGGAGGCTCTGGAATAGTGTGGGGCGCGTGCAGCTGGAGTGATACGGGACACCTAATACGTCTAGATACGCCTCTGACAGGTGACACATACGTTAGCTCCCTGTCTGATCGCCGGCATCCATTCATGCTCATTGTGCATTCCGACGGACGTGGGCAACACCAGCAGGACAATGTGACACCACACATGTCCAGAATTGCTACAGAGTGGCTCCAGGAACACTCTTCTGAGTTTAAACACTTCCGCTGGAAACCAAAACCCTCGGCCACGAACATTATTAAGCATATCTGGGATATCTTGCAACGTCCTGTTCAGAAGAGATCTCCGCCTCCCCGTACTCTTACGGATTTATGGACAGCCCTGCAACATTCATGGTGTCAGTTCCCTCCAGCACGACTTCAGACATTAGTCGAGTCCATGCCACGTCCAGCTGTGGCACTTACGCGTGCTCGCGGGGGCCTTACACGATACTTGGCAGCTGTACCAGTTTCTTCCGATCTTCAATGTAGATGTATATTATATCCACTACTGGCCATAAAAATTGCGACACCAAGAAGAAATGCAGATGATAAACGGGTATTCATTCGACAAATATATTATACTACAACTGACATGTGATTACATTTTCACGCAATTTGGGTGCATAGATCCTGAGAAATCAGTACCCAGAACAACAATCTCTGGCCGTAATAACGGCCTTGGTACGCCTGGGCATTGAGTCAAACAGAGCTTGGATGTCGTGTAGAGGTACAGCTGCCCATGCAGCTTCAACACGATACCACAGTTCATCAAGAGTAGTGACTGTCGTATTGTGACGAGCCAGTTGCTCGGCCACCACTGACCAAAAGTTTTCAATTGGTGAGATATCTCGAGAATCTGCTGGTCAGGGTAGCAGTTGAACATTTTCTGTATCCAGAACCTGCAACATGCGGTCGTGCATTAACCTGCTGAAATTTAGGGTTTCGCAGGGATCGAATGAAGGGTAGAGCCACGAGTCTTAGCACATCTGAAATGTAACGTCTACTGTTCAAAGTGCCGTCAATGCGAACAAGAGGTGACCGAGACGTGTAACCAATGGTACGCCATACCATCACGCCGGGTGATACGCCAGTATGGCGATGACGAACACACGCTTCCAATGTGCGTTCACCGCGATGACGGCAAACACGGATGCGACCATCATGATGCCGTAAACAGAACCTGGATTCATCCGAAAAAATGACCTTTTGCCATTCGTGCACCCAGGTTCGTCGTTGAGTACACCATCGCAGGCGCTCCTGTCTGTGATGCAGCGTCAAGGGTAACCGCAGCCGTGGTCTCCGGACTGATAGTCCATGCTGCTGCAAACGTCGTCGAACTGCTTGTGCAGATGGTTGTTGTCTTGCAAACGTCCCCATCTGTTGACTCAGCGATCGAGACGTGGCTGCATTATCCGTTACAGCCATGCAGATAATATGGCTGTCATCTCAACAGCTAGTGATACGAGGTGGTTGGGTTCCAGCACGGCGTTCCGTATTACCCTCCTGAACCCACCGATTCTATATTCTGCTAACGGTCATTGGATCTCGACCAACGCGAGCAGCAATGACGCGATACGATAAACCGCAATCGCGTAGGCTACAATCCGACCTTTATCAAAGTCGGAAACGTGATGTTACGCGTTTCTCCTCCTTACAGGAGACTTCACAACAACGTTTCACCAGGCAACGCCGGTCAACTGCTGTCTGTGTATGAGGAATCGGTTGGAAACTTTCCTCATGTCAGCACGTTGTAGGTGTTGCCACCGGCGCCAACGTTGTGTGAATGCTCTGAAAAGCTAATCATTTGCATATCATAGCATCTTCTTCCTGGCAGTTAAATTTCGCGTCTGTAGTACGTCATCTTCGTGCTGTAGCAATTTTAATGGCCAATAATGCGTAAGTCTCTACTTTTCTAATGTACGTAAATAATATCTCAGTATAGATCAATTAGCCGTGCTGCGGCTCGCATTAGAGCTGTTGGTAGGTTTCCGCCCTCTGTTGGAGGCCAGACGGTATCGTTTAGTTGGTATGGTTGCGGTTGTTTGTCTTCTTCTCATGTTGACTGGCGCCACTCGGTTTAGCAACCGTTGCCTGTCCGCTAGTGGCAGTAGCGGCGGTTATCGATATGTAGTAACTGTGGCCCTATCTTCGGGGCGACGTCTTTGTTTTTACGGGTCGTGTGGGTGGGCCAGTTCGGTTCGGGACTCAGGAGGAGCCAGGTCCGAGCAGGGCCAGGACACGCCGCGACCGCTGGCGGTACGCATGGACTGCCGGATGGCAGGTCTGTGGTCACGAGGGTGCACGACCTCATCGTAAACCGAATCAAGCAAGCTTTAAGATGAGTGCATTTCAATCCTTGAACAGAAATCTCCACCAATGTGATATCTCCAGTGACTCGGGTTCGTGTTGCTGCTCGTACTGTCGCCGAGGCGAAGAGCAGCGAGAGGAGTGCTTGGAGAAGGCGGATCTCATTAGCTTTCCTAGACTTCTTATTACTATTTACTGCGTTCAGCTTGTTACAATTTGTTAAGTTCACCCAGCGGTAATTTTTCTTGCCTGGTGGCCACTAACGCCCCAGATATCTGCCCTGGGAGCCGGTTGGTGACCCTTCTGCTCTGGTGGTAGTGATTCCTTTCTCGTTCTGGGCGCTCTAAGCACAGTCTTCTGGGGACGTAGTGTAGACTTCCGGTTCCGCCTTTGGCGTATTGTTCCATCGTTGTATTTGGTTTATCGGACTTCAGGTAGCTTCACCAAGATTATCATTAGTCATTCATTAGACTGCCACTAGCCTGAGTTACCATCTTGTGAAGTGAACGCAACTCTTGTCTGCCTATCTCATTGCTCGAGAAAGTGTTTTTTGCCGGACCGTCTCAGAGATCGATTCCTGGAGCACCGTCTGGATCCGTTGCTTGTTTCTTTTTTTAATTAACTTTTGCTATTGCATTTTCTGTTTTATAGCAGGTTTAAATTTTTTTCAATTTATTGCCATTCTTGGCGTGTAAGGTCTTCAACCGTGATTGTGGTCGCTTGCCTTAAAACTCTGGTTTGGTATTTCTATTTACGCAGTAAGCCTTAAAAACCTTATTTACTGCCATTCCTGGCGTTTGATGCCGTCTGCTGTGTCTGTGGCGACTTGCCTTTAATATTTCAATATCTGTAATTTGTAAGTTGCAGCGAGTTTTAAACAATTCTTAATTTATTGCCGTCCCTGGCGTGTAAGAATTTCCGCCCAGATGACAGTGGCTTGCTTTTAAGACATTATCTGTTGAATGTGAATTTAATGGTGATTTGCTAAACTGTAACTCACTGAAAACACTATTATTTACACATTTGTTTATTCCTTCATTAATAACGTGTGGTAATTTTAATTTATTGTTGAGTCTGGAACATTGGTTTAAAATAAATTGTACGTAACTGTAAAAGGCAACCAATGGTAACTGATTACGGCCCCGTCCACAACCGTAACCGAATCCTGCCTTCCCTTGACTACCAGGTTTCAGTAACTTTTTGGAAAATTACCTATGATGTATTGTAGTCCTTTGTCGTAAGCGGATGCCATGTTAGACTGCCTGTCTTATGACCCGGCTGTGATTACAGCTCTCCTCGGCTAAATCTCGTGTCGTCGCTGTTCTGTGAAGTTGTGTCATACGTTAAAGCTATGAGTCTAATTTGACAAATTATGTGAATCAAAGAATTTCCATGTGAAAAAAGTACTACAAGAACGATCCTTTAAGAAATCGGAAGAAACAAAAACAGCAACAGCAAATAATTATCGTTCCGTCATTTACGGATCGGAACACACAAGTCCATGTTCCAGAGTTTAGATAAATGAATTTTAGTCCATAGACCGCTGAAGCTGTTAAAAAGGTAAGTGGGGGTCGATATTTTATATAAGTATCTCTGAAAGTACTAACTTTATTCTGCAAGAATATGATGATTCACGAAAGTGGCATGATTATATTTTAGCGGTTTTTGTCAATAACACCATAACCGAGAAGGCGCCAGTACCTAAGGTTGGTTGGTTGGTTGGTTTAGGGAGTAAAGGGACCAAGCTATGGGGTCATCAGTCCATTGCCAGTGCCTATGTGATGGCGGCTTCTTTTGTGATTGCTGTATACCTCTTGCCATGTACACAGCATATATTTTCTTACAAAAAATTATAGTTTTTCCTTACTCTGCTGGAATGATATGAATTCTTGGGTTCGTGTAGATTCCCTCCAGTTATTCACTTAATCAGAAATGGATAGCTACAACCTACACAGAGAGACCTTTCGACCTACAGTAAATCATTTGTTGTGCTCTTCTTATTTTGATGAGCATTCCCGTTTAGAAAGTTATATGAATAGATATCAACTGTATGAGGTCACTATACCCACAGTATTTCAATTTCCATGTCATATGCGACCGTATACTTCGTAAATAAAGTGCAGTATCCTAGGAATCTAATAACATAGATACAGCATCCTAAGAATCTAGCAAATAATATCATTAGCACGTGTAATGATGTATTTATATCTTTTCCATGTTCTTAAAGAAAGGAACCACAGAATCAAGATGTGAAGCTGGGACCGTTCATAACGTCTGTGAGAGTGGACCGCCTGGTTCAAATTATACGGTATTAGACAGTATTAGATACGACAGTTTTTCGTGTTTATAAAGTCCAAGCAAGGTAAAGGACAAATACGATAGAATCGTGAAAATGATGGTAGACAAAATTCTACAACACAAAAAGAAGTCAAAGACTGTGTAGACAAATTGTTGAAGAAAGACGCAGAAGACATGTCAGTTGCGAAATATTGAACAAGAACTGAAAGTGAAAATCCCAGTGAATAATAAAATATTCTCACTCTCTGTCACTTTCTAAGTGTCATGCAACTATCCTCAGTCGATGACTTGCCGAATGTGCGCTCCACCTCGTCAGAAAGAACACATACTTTAACAGATATCTGTAACATCTCGTCTGTTCATGTAGACTTAAACAGAAAACCAGGACACTACACTCACTCAAGAATAAGTTTCAAACAGACTTGATTACTCAGTAGGAGTTATGAAGCAAACATGCAGTAATTTTCTCTTCAGTTTCTTTTGTTGCCTCTCGAGCCCTTTAGACACCTAGAACATCCTCTAGGCTGTGGCTAAGCCATGTCTCCGCAATATCGTTTCTTTCAGGAGTGCTAGTTCTGCAAGTTTCGCAGGAGAGCTTCTGTAAAGTTTGGTAGGTAGGAGACGAGGTACTGGGAGAAGTAAAGCTGTGAGTAGCGGCTGTGAGTCGTGCTTCGGTAGCTCAGAGACAGTCCGCCTTTCGCCGCGGAGCAGCTCGGACTTGTTTACGTCTCGGCTGCGAACGGTCGCGGAAGAAGCGGTGTTTACACCGTCGTCACTCGCGTGTTACTGTTTAAATCGAACGCAATGGCACACAATTTCCGAAAAACCACGATACAGTTCACGTTCTGTAACGAGTATGCAAGACCGAAGGCTTTCGAAATCGAACGTTTCTTGAGGGACGAAGTGCATCTTAATTACACGGAGATTATTGGAATTCATTTATCAATCGTGAGCAGCACTCTTTACGTGAAGATGATTGACGACGCAGCCTGTGATAGGATCATTGAAGCCGCCAAACGAGGATTCCAGTTCCGACACTCCGATGGTCATATTGGCGAAGTTTTAGTCGCTCATTCGGGCCTGGGCGTGCGTACGATTCGAATCTTCGAGCTGCCTTTCGAGGTACCCGAATCATTGGTCACTGAATCACTCCAACCATATGGCAGAGTTATTAGTCATACGGCCGAACGCTGGGCAAGTTTTAGCACGTATTCAGTGCTCAATGGTGTCCGACAGGTGCGAATTGCCCTTACAAAACATGTGCCATCGTACATAAACATCGGCGGCTGCAGAGCTATTGTCATCTATGATGGACAGCCCAGGACATGCTCCGGGTGTGGTGGTGAAGGACATCTTCGATCAGCGTGTATGCAGAGGAGACTCGTGCAACTCCCCAGCGGAGACTTCCAGAATCCGACCACACCAACGTCACTGCCGATGACTTACGTGACGGCACTTCGCGGGGAGGTGACGCCGAGGTCGGAGCGCACCATCGAACCGACGCCGCAGTTGATTGAGGCGCCTTCGGACGCCACTGAAGAAGGAATGGCTCCGACCAACATCCAATCTCAGACACTACAGGTGGCGCAGAAAGAGGATGAGAGCATCACAATAGGCATAGAAGCTGAAGTGGAACGGCCCCAGGGGATTGTGGCGGCGGCGGGAACGCAGGAGATGCAAGATGCGCCAACACCAGAGGCCGAGGTTAGGGCCCGCAAACAACGCTCGCCAAAGCGCCGCAAGAAGCGCCGACTAAACTCTGCGGAGACGCTCCCTTCTCTTCTAGGGAGCCCTGATGAGTCTAACACTATGGACCCGTCTGACATGGAACCACAAGCTTCGGATGTCGCAGATCATATGAATTCGGACAGTGAAATGATGTCATATCGTTCAGACGACGCATCCGCTCAGGGGCCTGCTACCCCTTCGGCGGTGGAGTCTACAGCTGCGAAAGAACAACAGATGTCACACAACAATGCCGCACAGGAAAATTTGGAGCACACCAATAGTATCAGCTGGTATGAGCAGGACGACGACATCACCGATGCGGACCATTCTATTGATGGGGCCTTGCATCCGTCCGCATCTCAAGAAACCTAATGCCGCAGGGACACTTTCCTCGGGCGACCCTCGGCGGATGTGCAACGGGACTATCGACACGGTGAAACTTTGTCATTTTAACATCATGTGGAGATGACAGCTACTCGACCCCAGGCATACAGAATAGGGACAGTGAATGTAAATACCATTAGATCGCCCGTGAAACAGCAGTTGTTTAGGGACATGATATACGCGTCGGATGTGGATATACTGATGGTGCAGGAAATTTACATTCCTGAGTTCCAGGACGTACATGGATACATCTCCTACACCTCGCCGCACTCGAACAACGACAGTGGAACGGCGATATTGGTCCGGGACGGGATTCCGGTCCGAGACCTGGCTTATCTACCTTCGGCACGAGGACTGGCGATAACTGTTAATGGAATTCGCATTCTCAATGTTTATGCCCCTTCCGGCACAGACAACAGACGGGCGCGTGCGAGATATTATTCGGAAGAGATTGTGTCCTTATTTACCGGCAGATTCGATCATTTCATTATAGGTGGTGACTTCAATTGTGTTTTAGCCCAAAAAGACCAGACACCACATTACAATACTAGTCGTGAATTGCATGTGCTATGCCGGGATCTGGAGTTAAGCGACACCTGGGACATGATTCATAGGAACCGTGAGGGATATACTTTTTTTACCAGTCACTCGGCGAGCAGACTCGATCGAATATATGTTTCGGTTGGCCTACAGGATAAGGTGGTCGACGCGGAACGATGGCCTGCGGCATTTACTGATCATCTGGCTTACATTTGTACCATGTCACTCCCTAGGCAAAGTGTGTGGAGAAGCCGCGGGACATGGAAGCTCAATTCGTCCCTTTTGGCGGACCCCGAATGTCGTCAGAGAGTCGAGGAGGTATGGACCACATGTCAACGCCGTCTACCAACGTATACCTCCGTGCTTCAATGGTGGCTCGAGTGCACTAAGCCGGCAATAAGAAGAGCTCTAATACAGTATGGTCGGGATAAGGCGAGATGGCAGAGAGACACTCTTGATTATTATTACACCATGCTTCGTGAGCTGTCCTTCCAGGTGCCGTCTGCAGAACATCATGCGGAAGTTCATCGTGTCAAGGCACAAATCCTATCGATCACGCGACGACGACTGGGTGGCATCCCAATACGGGCAAGATGTCTTGACACCATCACTGGGGAACGTACCTCGATGCACCATGTGTCGCGGGAACATAAGCGTTACCGCCGGGCATTGGTAACAGTGCTCCACGGTTTAGATGGCCGTCAACTGACAACACAACAGGACATTGCAAATGAATTTTTAGAGCATTTCCGCCATCTCTATGCCGGTACACCGACGGACCGTCAGGTAGGGGAAGAGATACTGCAACATCTGCAAACGACACTGACAGAGACGGATAAGGCAGCGCTTATGGAGCCACTCACAGAAGACGATATAAAGGTGGCACTCAGAAAAGGAGCGGCCCATAAATCACCGGGGCCAGATGGCATTACGCTAGAGTTTTATCGAGAATTTGTGGACATGATGATGCCACAGTTGGTGTCGATGTACAACGAGGCGATGAGTCCGAACATGCGCCTACCGTCGGATTTTGTGACGGGCTTTCTTCTTCCCATCCCGAAGATGGAGAGGAGTCGTAGTGTTACTCAATATCGGCCTCTCACTATGCTAAACACCGATTATAAAATTTTTGCACGGCTACTAGCGTCTCGTCTCAAGCTGGCGATATCCAGGACAATATCCCCTGATCAGGCTTGCCTAGGGGTGCGAAGCAACATCTCCTCGGCGTTAAGTGAATACCGTGACGTTATCGCCCTTGCGGAAACTTGTAAATTGCGAGCAGCGATGATATCTGTGGACTTCGACCGTGCGTTCGACAGGATAAACCATGACTTCTTGGCGTCAGTCATGAGCCGAATGGAGATTCCACCTGTTTTCATCTCCATCATTATGAGGCTAATACGAGGGGCTACATCGAAGGTGATTGTAAACGGTCGGGAAGCGGGCACGGTTCCTATTAACAGCTCCGTCCGACAAGGGTGCCCACTCTCCATGATGCTGTTTGCGATAGCGCTTGAGCCGCTGATGTGTGTTATGAGGCGCTCACTTACTGGGATAGCGCTTAATGAGAACTCTTTCGTTTGTCGCGCATATGCGGACGACCTGATCCTTCTTGTCAGATCAGGTCATGAAGTGCATCAGGCTGTTGAATATCTAGACTCTTACGGGACGGCAGCAGGCAGTGTCATTAACATGACGAAATCCAAAATTATGCACATTGGACGGGGTCTGGAAGACATACCGGGACCGTTTCAGACGGTGGAATCGCTGAGATGTCTGGGGATCACATTTACCCGTTCACTACGGCGGTCAGCGGCGGCGAGTTCTCGGCGGCTTCTGCAAAATGTTCGTCTGGCGATACGGAACAACTCACTGAGAGCCTTTGACATGATCCAGCGTGTGGCATACACTAACGTTCACATAGCGTCACGACTGCCCCATTTAGCGCAGATCCTACCAATACCGAAGGGTATTGCAGACCGCCTCATGGCTGCCTTTGGTTACTATGTTAGTACTGGGATGTTGTTTAAGATCACGTATGACACGTTAACGCTGCACTTCCGGAACGGTGGCCTCAGCCTCACAAACGTGCGAAACAAAGCTCTGGCGCTTTACATGCGAGCGATGATACGAAATTGGCAACAACGAAAGCACACCATTACGTCAGCTCTGATAGAAGTACTTGTTCCGCCTTCGTACGAACCCCCTATTGCGGTTGGCAATATTTCGCCTTCTCTTGCACACATTGCCTCATTTCTGGTTGATTACAGTTATGTTCGTCTGCAAGTACCTTCGACGAGACTACCCACGACTCGGGAGATCTATAGGTGCTTGATGGATCACCATGCCCGCAACGTAATGGAATTCAAATTCCCGTCGAGAACGTGGAACCACATTTGGTGTGCAGTGCATACTCCATTAGTGTCAACAGCAGCGAGATCGATGTGGTACATTCTTATAAACCGCAAACTTGTGACCAGGAGTCGATTACATATAATTCATATGGTCGATTCTCCTCTTTGCACAAACTGTGGCCTGTTAGCAACGGAAGAACATGGTTTAGTGTGTGGCGCAGCGAGGGACGTCTGGATGCTGACGCGTCGAATATTGGCCTTCCTTCGGCGCACTAACTACACAGAAATCACATCGGATGTACTTTTTCTACCGGACAAGACCTTTTTTCCCAAACAAAAGACGTATGCGGTCAATTGGATCGCTGGACATGCGACGAAATATTTGTATTCGTACGATATTAAGTCCGTGATGGATTATTGGATGTATTTACAAGAACAACACGAGCTCATACGGAGTCATACGAAATACAGGACTTACTTTTCCAACTTTTTAGGAAGTGTTTTTCACAATCCGCCCGACAGCTGGGGTGTCCCAGACCTGAGAAGACTCCTGCAGCAGAACGACTAGACACAATACTGCGCGGTTCAGTTATATTGGCATACAGCACACTGAGAAGACAACGGGCCCCTACATGGTCGACGCAGGAGAAATACATGAATATATGCCGCCCACAAAGGCAGAAATGGTCAAGATTATATGGCTGTCTGCCAGATTTATGATGTGACACCGCATGCTGCAGGGATTGTGATGCAGATGATAACTTCATTTTCACTCCCGCCCGTGACTAGGATTGTCATTTACTTTCTTCATGTTACACAAACAAAAAAGGGCGGCCTTTACGTTGATTTTCTGGTTTCCAAATTGTTTTTGCTTTGTTTTTGCTGTCTCGATCCTTTTCGTCTCCCTAAGATAGTACAATCGTACGAATAAAGATTGTTTGCTTATCCTGCCTTCCTGCTCTCAAAAAAAAAAAAAAGATAAAACCATCCGCTTGGAATACGGATTTTTCTTTTTTTATTTTCACTTTCATTTAAGTTGTATGTAAATCTTATTTATGTATTTGTATAGATGTATGACATTTAAGTAAAAAAAAAAAAAAAAAAAAAAAAAAAAGCGTAATGAGAAACGTCGCTGTCCTGTGCTGATTTGTCTGTTGGGGCCACGGTTCGCGTCTTGATGCTTCTAAATTTTTTCCCCTAACATTCGCGTTCGTATTAGGTTCTGATTCTTTATTATTAGTTTAATATAAGTATGTACTATAATATTTGATGTTATGTAAATATAAGCTCACCTTTTTTCGAGGGGTGAGTTTATTCGATTGGTTTAACCTACAGGACAGCATGCGCTACTTGTATGAAGATATTTTGCTCCTTAAAAAAAAAAAAAAAAAAAAAAAAAAAAAAAAAAAAAAAAAAAAAAACGTTTGTACCCTGGAACCTAAATATGCTCCGAATTTAACAAATGTTGAACTCTATGTGGAAATTAAAATGTGATCCTTTCACTGATGTATTCGTTATTTCTCTTCCATGTGTCCTTAAAAGTGTTTCCACAGAGTTTCATTGTCCTGCGATTGTTCATTTGCATTTGGGGCCCTCTTAAGTAGCGAAAGTTTAATTACAACCACCTCGCACGTCTAGTAATGCCGTTCCTCTTCCTCAAGTCCTTTTAGGACATCTTCGTTCCAGCTCAGTGTAAAAAATATAACGTTCTCAAAAAAAAAAAAAAAAAAAAAAAAAAAAAAAAAAAAAAAAAGATGGTAGAGCACTTGCCCGCGAAAGTCAAAGGTCCCGAGTTCGAGTCTCGGTCGGGCACACAGTTTTAATCTGCCAGGAAGTTTCACCTAGAACAGTATTTATGTTGGTCCCAATGAAAGGCGGTCGTTGGTTGCTTCAGTTCGGGAACAGTTGCCTCACTTCTCCCCTCCACCGTTGCACGGAGTTGACAAGCAGTGGTTACAGCGGCGCTCTGTCCCCAGCATACCAGCTTCCTAAAGTTAATTTCTAACGAGCAGATCGGCTCATTACGGGTATCACAAAATTTTCGCCACTTTTAGCACGGTCTCTCTTCCCTAGCGATTATTCCGTCGTACTCGATTATTTGACAAATTTATTTTTTATTTAGCTCCTGCCCCACGCCCCTCCAGCCCTGTCTCACAATTGTCGATTAGCACAAGACAGGGAAGAAGTATGCGCCATCTGTTAGTGAATCATCAAAACTTTGGCTCGTGTGTGGTCGTATTTGAACTGCTCGTGTTTCGTATTTCCTGAGGTAGAGTTCGGAGAGCACACGAGCATTTGCCAATGTGTATGTCGAAAATCGAATGAAAATTCGCACTCAGGCTAGCCGGTGAACTAGACCAACCGTTATTAATCCCCTTCGCAGATTCTGTCTGGGTCTGGCTACCTCTCTATCTTGGAAGCTAACGAAGTACACCAATATTCAAGGAAGGTAATAGGAGTAATCCACTAAATTGCAGGCCCATAATATTAACGTCAATTTCCAGCAGGATTTTGGAACATATATTGTGTTAGAACATTATGAACTACCTCGAAGAAAACGGACTATTGACACACAGTCAACAAGGACTTAGAAAACATCGTTCTCGTGAAACAGAACTAGCTCTTTACTCACACGAAGTGATGAGTGCTATTGATAATGGATTTAAAATTGACTCCGTATTTCTAGATTTTCAGTAGGCTTTTGGCACTGTACCACACAAGCGGCTTGTAACCAAATTTCGTGCTTATGGAATATCGTGATTTCCTGTCAGAGAAGTTATAGTTAGTAGTAATTCACGGAAAGTCATCGAGTAAAACAGAAGTGATTTCTGTCGTTCCCGACGATAGTATTATAGGCCCTTCGCTGTTCCTTATCTACATAAACGATTTAGGAGACAATCTGTGCAGCCGTCTTAGGTTGTTTGCAGATGATGCTGTCGCTTATCGATTAGTAAAGTCATGAGAAGAGCAAAACAAATTGCAAAACGTTTTAGAAAAGATCTGTATGGGGAAAAAATTGGCAATTGACCCTAAATAACGAAAAGTGCGAGGTCATCTACATGAGAGCTAAAAGGAAGCCGATTACACTATAAATCAGTCACATCTAAAGAACACAAATTCAACCAAATACTTCGGAATTAAAATTAGGAACAACTTAAATTAGAAGGAATACATACAAAATATTGTGGGGAAGGCTAACCAAAGACTGATTTTTATTGGCAGGATACTTAGAATATGTAACAGGTCTACTAAAGAGACTGCCTACACTACGCTTCTCCGTCCTCTTTCAGAATACTGCTGAGCGGTGTGGAATCCTTACCAGATAGGATTGACGTGGCACATCGAGAAAGTTTAACGATGGGCAACACGTATTGTATAATAGCTAAATAGGAGAGAGAGTGTCACTAAAATGATACAGGATTCGGGGTGGACAACATTGAAACAAAGGCATTTTTCGTTTGGGCGAAACCTTCTCACGAAATTTCAATCACCAACTTTCTCCTCCGAATGCGAAAATATTTTGTTGACGCTCACATACATACGATCACCATAATAAAAGAAGGGAAATCAGAGGTCGCGCCGAAAGATATAGGTTTTTCCCACGCGCTGTTAGAGAGTAGAATAATAGAGAATTATCTGCCATGCACTTAAATGTGATTTGCAAAATACCCATGTATATGTAGAAGTAAGTGTAGAAGCTAAACGCGAAATTGTCGCCGTTTCGTTTGATACATCAACATATTTTCCATTAGGTATAATTGGTGCTGCTGGTACTCTTCAAGGCGTATTGTAGACGCCGCCGTAGTGGAAAATAAATTTCTCGCGTGACCAAAATTATTATAGTTATTTTCCTGTTTTAAGTTGTGCACGTTGATGAAGAGAGGCAATAATTATATAACATTAAATGGAGAGTGTAATTGTAAAGACTCCATAATAATCACAAAATTTATTGGAAATGAACAGTGACTGCCTCCTGAGGTGAAATTACAAAGGTAAATAGATTTTCGTCACTTGTTATGCTCTTTAGAGTACTGTTATTAATTTGTAATAAACAAATAATGTTTTTAACTATGAGGATCTTTCTAAAGACAAAAAATGTTTTGATCTGTCGAGCTGCGTAATGCTTCCTCCAAACCCCGGCACCATGTAATAGACATTTCTAATCGTAGGTGGCTGTAAGGCGGTATCAGCGAGCAGGAATGGACGTTTTCTGTTTAATTCTGTGATTGTGAAAAGCATGACAAAATTAACGATCCCACCAAGAGTGAGGTTCGTAGTGTCGTAAGTTTTCTGAATGCAAGAAAGGGCGCCTGTTCGAAATTTAGGGACAGAAATTGAACAACGAAGTTTCAGTTCGAAAACGGCATATCATGCTTAACAGCTGACGAATGAATATTCATAATGATGAATGATCAGGCAGACGAGACACTTGCGCGCATTTTGCTGCATTCACGAGACATTTGCTTTGAAAGTTTAAGTGGGAAGATTCAGAAGACTCGCACTATAGCCAGGACGTGGTCCCCAAACTGGAGGCTATTTTGAGGTGAAAGTACTATTGAAATGACAACGAACTGAAAGGAAACTGTTTCGACAGACGCGTAACTGAGTATGCAGAAGGCATAGGAAAGCTCGTCGAGCGCTATGATAAATGTTGAAATCCGAATGGCGGCTACTTACAAAAATAAATAAGAGTTGAACATATGTTGCAAAAGTCAGATAAAATAAATGTTCTTTGATTTTAGAATGATCATCACACAATCTGTTCCTGTGTATTCTCCATCTAGACCTACGCAATTATTTTCTTGGGATTCCATTACACAGGTCAAGGGCACCATTTACAAACTACAGAAAAAGAAAAAAAATAATGGCCAATTATAGTAACCGGATTTCCGCAGAAATCTGTTATGAATGCACCACGTGTAGTCACCTACCAACCTGTTACGCACATTAAGAAGAACATCACTCGTTGTTACATCAACAACAGCATTCACAATAGTGAATATTTGACGAAAAAAGCAGAAAATGCAAGAGACTATCCTCACCATAATAAATTGCCGAAGGAGATCAAAGAGACAACTAAAAATGCAGTCATACAAAAAATTTATTAAAAATAATGATACATAGTTCGGGGGCTATTCAGAGATCACAGAGTAGGGATCAGTAAGAAATTAGTATAAATTAATAAGGGAGACCTCCGTGATTTTACCGCTTACAGTTAAAAATATAGCCAATCTTACTGTAAAACATTACAGCCAAGGGTTTTGATAGACAATATACTTATCTCGTTCCATTTCTCTGAGTTGAACATCTCACCACATGTGGGGGATACTCAGTTTTTTAGACAAACAGATGAGAAAATAGGGAAAATATAATCCAAACGATGAAGTGTCGTCATGGCGTTGTGTGTGTGTATGTGTGTGAGTGTGTATGTGTGTGAGAGAGAGAGAATGCGTATGGGCGTGTGTATGTGCAGCGTACATAATTTGTGTGTGTTTGCCTCTGTATATGCGTGCGTGAGGATGTGTGTAGTGTAAGCAGTGACCAATGAAGTAACATAAATAGTATTACAGCATTTTATTGATTACTGGATAATTTGTTTTCAAAGCTGGTTATTGACATTTTGTGAGAAGATTTCGCCCAAACGAAAAATGCCATTGTTTTAATCATATCCACCCAGAATCCTGTATTCTATATACAAAAAAAGCATTTTGCACATCATCTAAATTCTTTATCAGATAAATGTATATGTATTAATATAGGCCGGCAGGAGTGGCCGAGTGGTTCTAGTGGCTTCAGTCTGGAACCGTGTGACCGCTACGGTCGCAGGTTCGAATCCTGCCTCGGGCTTGGATGTTTGTGATGTCTTTAGGTTAGTTAGTTTTAAATAGTTCTACGTTCTAGAGGACTAATGACCTTAGAAGTTAAATTCCATAGTGTTCAGAGCCATTTGAACCATTAATATGGCTGTATGTAACACTTAATTAACTTAAAAGTTCTCCTTTTTGTATTAAGATGTCATGTCACGTATCACTATGTACGTGATTTGTGAATGAATAAACTAATGCAGTGGAAGTATACAAAATAATACAGAAGAATGTCGTCGCGAACAGGTGCGAAGAGTTGCCTCTAGCTTTATCAAATTTACTAACTGGAGCAAAACGAGTGACAGTGCTGATGGAGAAGGTCTGGGACGAGGCAGCAAAATTTTATAATTAATTAACTGTATGAACAAAAATTACTAAAAGACGAACACAATAACGAAAGGGAGTTATTTATTCAACAACCTCAAAGGAGAATGAATAGATTATTTTATTATTACACGGCAATTTCTCCTGTAATATGAACAACTCAATGAAATAGGGGAAACAGAAAATCTAACAGCTTTTGTCAGGCAACAGCTTTTGTCAGGCAAGACCGGACAATAAAACGCTGAAAACATGTATCACTTCTACCGAGTTTAGTTTAAAAGAGAAGATATTAAATGCGTCATCATATGTGAACCACAGGACGTAATGGAAAAAGAATTCAGGTGGCTTACGGCTCATTTAGACAGAACGTGGTTGCATGGATATTAGAACGTGAAAAAACGCAGAAAAACTGAAAGTGCGAAGAAATTTGTCCACCTATAATGACGGTCAATGTCAGAGATTTTCACACTATGCGTCACTGCTCCCAAGGGCGTAACGACCTTACAGTGAGGGAATGACGGTTGTTTCTTAAATACATTCAAGGGAAAAAAATCGCATCACCGAGGAGTTATGTGACGTAATTGAAAGTTGATAGCGTGTTTCTACATCTGAATGATGATGTCGATTCAAATTTAGCTTTCTCTGCCTCGTGATGACTGGGTGTTGTGTGATGTCCTTAGGTTAGTTAGGTTTAAGTAGTTCTAAGTTCTAGGGGACTGATGACCATAGAAGTTAAGTCCCATAGTGCTCAGAGCCATTTGAACCATTTTTTTCAAATTTAGCGCCAGTCGCATTTGAGGACGAGAATCAGATTTGCTTCAAATACACGCTGTAATGGTTATGAGCGTTAGTTACCTTTGAGATTGGAAGTCGTGAGTTGATGTTAGTCAAGAATGCCTTAAGGCGAGAAAGACGCCGTTATCAACATCTCATTGAGGTTAAACGAGAGTACTACGAGAAGATAAATGTTCCTTCTGCGATACTGCAGAAACGTTTGGCAGGAATGTAACCACTGCACATGATTACTGGCAGCAGTGGTCACAAGAAGTTCAGTTGTGAGAAGACCAGACTCCGGACGGTCACGTGGCACTGCCGAGAGGGAAGACCGTCGCGTTCCGTGTATAAACCTGGCGCATCGTACTGCATCTGCAGCAACAATTTGAGGATCGGTTGGCACTACAGTTAAACAACGAACTGTTACAAATCGGTTACTTAAATTCCGAGCCAGACGCCCAGTAGCGTGCATTTCACTGACCCCAAACCGCAATCATCCGCGACTTCAGTGGTGTCAAGGGAGAGCTCACTGGAGGGTCGAGTGGAGGACTGTTGTGTTTTCTGATGAAAGTCAGTTCTGCCTCGGAGCCGGTGAAGGCCGTGCGCTCGTTACATGGAGGCCAGTTGAGAGCTTGTAGCCAACCTGTCTGCGGCGCACTGGACCTGCACCTGGAGTTATGATCTGGAGTGCGATTTTTTACATCGAGAGTACTCTCGTTATTATCCCATGCGTCCTGTCTGCAAATTTGTACGTCAGTCTGGTGACTCGACCTGTTCTGCTGCCATTTATGAAAAGTATTTCAGGGGTATTTTCCAACAAGGTAACGCCCGCCCACATACCGCTGTTGTAACCCAACTACACTTCGGCCTGCTCGGTCACCAGACCTGCCTCCAATCGTGCACATATGGGACATCATCGGACGACAAGTGCAGCGTCATCCACAAACAGCATTAGCCGTTCCTGTATTGCAACAAAATGGGACTCCAGCCCACAAACTGACAACCGGCACCTGTAAAACATAAAGCATGTAAGTTTACATGCTTTCATTCAACACTGTGACGGTTACATCGGTTATTAATGTGTCAGCAGTTCACATCTGCAATGAGTTACCTCGCGCTTACATTAGCCTGTGATCTTTCAATGTTAATCACTTAAATATGTTACCTAGACAAATGTATTACAGAAATTTCATTACTCTACATTAATTACTTTTTGGTGTTGCGATTTCTTTCCGTAAGTATGTAATAATTTGGCTTATTTACGTTCTGAGTAAATGAACTTCGTGTGCACTCGTAGTGACATCTATGGGCCGATGCAGGTCGCCTTTTACTTCTTGTTTGCCTTCAGTGGTTTGTGTTCGTTTGTCAGCAGGGGCAAATTTGTAAACGTAATTACAAGAGGTGATGTTTCAGATGTAGCATGCTATTCTAAGGACATGAATAGATGTAAGTGTCGAAGAATGGAGAAATATGATTTTCGGTTCAATGTATACTGCGTTTTGAAATGTAGGACTATGACGGTGTGTCATTTATTTCGAAGTCCAGCTGCTGAAATCATGCTTTCCATTATAATGAAACGACAGTTGGAGTTAAATCACGTTTGTCCTGTAAAGAAACCACGAGAATACTTTTCCATCAAGTTAAAGGAAATGACAGAACAAGAAAGAATTCACTGAACAAGTCACAATCCTTACAAAGTTACCTACAGTGCAGCAAAAGTTATAACGGAAAACCTTATTTTACCAGCTGCTCTGGACATGATTTCTACTACCTTCACTGACTCAGCTGGCAAGGAACTGGCAGGTATGCCTTTGGCAGACAACAATGTCAGTAGTCGAATACTTGGTATGGTTCAAAACATTAACAATCAGTTTGTTGAAAAACCCAAAGGCAATCGTGATTTCATTACTCATTTCAGAGAGGCTACGTTACGTGTTGTTTACACAAGACAGGAAATTTCTTGAAGATTTTCTGTTACGCAGAAAAACAATTCTTGCAACAAAAGCAACTCTTTGAAATACTAGAGTCCCGTGTGGAAGAAAACAACATTAACTGGGAAAATAGTGTAGGCGTGTACACAAATGGCCGTCTTAGTAAGGCTGGCTGTTACGCTAGATTCCAACCTCTCATCCACAGAGAAGCTCGCCGTGCAATTTAGATGCATTATTTCATTCACCGAGAAGCACTGGCATCAGAAAAAAATGAGCTCTTTCCTTCATGACGTTTTCAGTTAGTGACCGAAGCGGTAAAATTCATTCAAAGTCGCCCACTCAAGTAATATTTTCAAGAAATGTGTTTCGATACGAGAATTGAGTACATGTCCCTAATTTTACAGTGACGCTCGCTGGCTTTCAGCTGGTAATTCTGGAAAAGCAGTCCTTACATCAAATGGTTCACAAATTTCTCCTGTGAATTTAACTTTAGAGCTAATGTCAGTTAATGTTACATTAATTAGTGCTAGATTTTTAGTATCTAGTTCTTGTTCCTTTAAAATTTGGAAAAGAGATTCATGAACGCAGGAATGAAATTTACTCTCGCATTGTTCAAGAGAAACATTCCAGTGTTACGTCAACAGTAAATAAATAAAAAACTATGCATTTTATTGTTTTCAAAACTGAAGTTTACTTATACCACATTTTGAATCAATTGCCATGTGTAAAAGGAGGTGGCGCAGTGGTTAGCACACTGGACTCGCATTCGGGAGGACGACGGTTCAATCTCGTCTCCAGCCATCCTGATTTAGGTTTTCCGTGATTTCCCTAAATCGTTTCAGGCAAATGCCGGGATGGTTCCTTTGAAAGGGCACGGCCGATTTCCTTCCCCATCTTTCCCTAACCCGAGCTTGCGCTCCGTCTCTAATGACCTCGTTGTCGACGGGACGTTAAAAACACTAACCTAACCTGTAAAAGGAACGTCGGGTGCTTGTGTCAAGGGAGCGTAGGGCCAAAAACATTTTGAAAATCGCAGTTCTATATTACACTTTAAGACAAAATAAAATCAGGAAGATTGGATGATTTATTCAAGAGGAAGAGCATCACAAATTGGTCATATTTACATTATTGCTAGAGTTGTTGGATGTCCTCGTGAGGCATATCGTGCCAAATTCTGTCAAATTGTCGCGTTAGATCGTCAAAACCTAGAGATGTTTTGAGGGCCCTGCCCATAAAGCTGCAAAGTTCTCAGGTGGGGACAGATCCGGTGACGTTCCTGGCCAATTTAGCGATCGGCAAGTGTGAAGAGAGACAGTAGAATTTGCCATGATCTTCCTCAAATGTAAGCCCAGGTTGTCTTCACTTGAAGGACAATAAAACGGGGCGTAGACTATCGTCGATGTACCGATGTGTTGCATGGGTGCCGCGTATGACAACCGTAGGAGAACATCACTCGAAGTGGTAATCATCACTGAAAACAACTTTACTCCAATCAGTGATATTCAAAGCCGAAGACGTGCCTGGAAATGGCTGGGATAGTAGTGGGATACCAACCAGGCTCTCGCCCGCCATGCAGCCCGATAGCCAGGAGTGTTGGTCTGGGATGTCATTTCATTTCATAACAGGACCCCTTTGGTTTCAACCGCGCCACTCTTACGACACAACGGTTCGTAGACGATACTGTACACCCCGTTTTGTTGCTCTTCACGGCAAGCCATTCTGGGCTTACATTGCAGCAAGATAATGCCCGCCCTCACATGGTGAAGGTTTCTACTGTTTGTCTTCGTGATGTGTCAACTGGGCAGAATTTGACACAATATCACTCAGGACGATGCCCAGCAAGTCTGTCAATCAGTCACTGCATAAGGGCCAGAGGTGGACAAAAGCGTTATTGACTAGCTCAATTTGTGAAGATCTTCCTCGTGAATAAATCATCCAATCTTTCTTAAAATTGTAATTATTTCTTTGTCTGTATATGTTCATCACATCTACCGATTTCCATCCTATTCGTATAATTCCAGCTGTGCGTGACCACCTCAAAATTCTGTATTTACTGCTCGTTATTATGAAACTGTTTTGCTTTACAAGGCACGGTGCATTCGAGGTGGTATTCGACTGCGTTCCGCCGACCTTTGAACTGACTTACCCAGACAATTATGGGGTACCTACAGTCAAACGTCGATTCCGTTCTGCGTTAGGCAGTAAGGCGGCGCAGAGCTCAGCTCTCCGGACTTGTGTTCAGGAGAACGGAGGTTCAAATCTCCTCCCAGCCATCCAGAGTCAGGTTTTCATCGTTTCTCAGAATAGCTCAAGGCAAATTCTCGGAATGTTGTTTTGGAAAGAACACAGTCGATTTGCCGGCAGGAGTGGCCGAGCGGTTCTAGGCGCTTCAGTCTGGAAATGCGTGACCCCTACGGTCGCAGGTTCGAATCCTGCCTCGGGCATGGATGTGTGTGATGTCCTTAGGTTAGTTAAGTTTAAGTAGTTCTAGGGGACTGATGACGTCAGATGTTAAGTCCCATAGTGCTTAGAGCCATTTGAACCATTTGAAAGGTCGATTTCCTTTCGCAACCTACCTAAATTATAGGTTCTGCTTCGTCTGTACAGACTTTATTGTAGACTGGACGTTAAATCCTAATCTACCTTCCTTTTTAAGAACATTAGAACTCGGTACTTTTCAGACACGCAAAGCTCTGTCCGAGATGAATCGAGTGGGAACTGACAGAAAAAAAGGTCTAGAGATCGGACCCCCGTCCATAGTACTCGTAGTTTGGTACTTTCTCTCTTTGCCGTTGAATCCTATAACGATTGAAAAGAAAAACTATAATTAAAAAAGAGAGCAGAAACTGAAAAATTAACAAACTCGTTAAGACACACCCCATTGCCAGATTACGTCCTACAAATATATTATTTCTGTTAATATTTCTGATCACGACAGTTAGTTTCCTCTAGTTCACTGAATAATTAAACAAAGTCTTGACTGGCTATAAGTCACATAACTCAAGGGGCACATTTACGGACAGTCGATCTTCTCTTATATTATACGAGTACTTATTGCGCAGTTCGTCAGTGCTGTGGGGCCCCGTACGATCTTAGAACGGCCTTCTACGACGAGTGAAATTCTTCCCATGGAAAGGATAAGAAATGCTTGTCTCAGAGCGGAGAGGTACAGCCGTAACGAATTAGACTGAATCAGAAAATTTGTAGTTTGCTGCAAACAATATCGAAAGTGCCGCCTCGGTACCTGTCTGAAATTAGGAAATAATCACAACAGGAGACGACTAAAATTTTCTTGGCTCTCATAAAGCATGGAAGCAAACAAGTGCTTGCGTCCCGCTGGTGACGTAGATGCTCGTGTTTTGAAGAGGCAGCTGCCTCGAAGAAGGCAAATGGTACAGGTTCTGGGCCGGCCGTCGGCGATGAAAGGGCGAGCCAAGAAAAGGCTGGGGGAGGAGGACCTGTCCAGCGGCTGGAGCTGGAGCTGGAGCGGAGGCCACTCTAGGCCGTTTAAATGCGTCCTGGTCTTCTGAGAATGAGGCGACTGTGCGCGTTCACACTTGTGTGTGTGTGCGCTTGTGTGGGGACGGGTACAGATAAAGAACACGTGTGCTCATCTCTGCAGGCGCCCATGGGAAAAGACTGGCTCTGCACTACGCACCTCACCACCACAGGTTTCCTGCTGGGTTCCTGAGAATACTTAACTTTCACGTCAGGAGACGCTCCTTTACTGTCTAAAGTCCAGTATGGAATTTATGTTGCCTACAAAATCTTCCTTCAGAGAATATATTGTTTTAGAAATTCATATTACGCTGTAAAAAAAAAAAAAAAAAAAAACATCATTCTCACTAACATTTGATTTTATTTCCTTTGGACGGCATTCGCGATCTTTAAGTGAGAAATTGAAGGGTGATGTACTGGTAGCGATCATTTACGAAACACAATTCATGCGATATCCGTTTCACGCTTTCATTATCAAAACAATGTGATCGCCAGTGATCGAGAAGCATTCATTGCAATACGACGTAGGACTACTTGTAACAACTATCATATCAGTTTACGGTATAAAATATGCAAATATCTTTTCAGCTTTCCCTTATGCACCAGACATGAGTAAAAAGAATAATGACAATTTTTTATGACACCTGCTCGATTATGATTTGCTCTTAGAATCTTCCTTCATGGGCGTTCCAATACGTTATTCGATTGATATATAGTTAACGACTTACATCAACTTACCTTTGCACGGGAAGCATCAGACTACACATCTGTAGAACTGTAACTAAAGCTACTGAAACCGAAAATGCCCTCAACGAAAGTATCGGTCTTATATTGCTGGTCGCTAAAACTGTTGCATCATGATAGCGGAATGTAACAAATGTCAAATTGTGAGGACATCTTCTGCATGTTTGCAAACGTAAATGATCACCCTTTCAGCTCAACCGCTCAAAGTATCTAGGCGTAAACAATCAACAAACAAACAAAAATGGTTCAAATGGCTCTGAGCACTATGGGACTTGACATCTGAGGTCATCAGTCCCCTAGATCTTAGAACTACTTAGACCTTAACTAACCTAAGGACATCACACACGTCCATGCCCGAGGCATGATTCAAACCTGCGACCGTAGCGGTCGCGCGGTTTCAGTCTGAAGCGCCTAGAACCGCTCGGCCACACCAGCCGGCAAACAATTAACATTTTGGATGTCGGAAGAAGATGCCATAATTGTTGCTTCTTCATGAAATTATGACCGGAGTCTTGTAATTTTTAAAACGAAATTAATCACATGTTTCACAAGGTTTCTTCAAATTTAAAACCGATGTATACGATGAAATAATAACTTTCACGTCCCGTAGTATTTTTTTCTTTTACATGTCTGACACTAGGCATCCCGCCCTGAAGATCGCGGTAAGATGGCAAAATGAATTTAATACCACGACCAACTTTATTATATATTTTACTGTCAAGTAATACGAAATAAAAGTTCGTATTGCAATTAACGACCTTCCTACGGTTGATATTTACTGTTTTACAGTACTGTCGTTACTCATATCTGCTTTGTCTGTGCACGTTTTATAAACCACTTCTGACAGTGAATGCTCTGAATTCAATCCACTTACGGTCGGTTTTCTTCGCAGCAGTCCCTTTTACACACAGACAGTCAAAAATCGATTTTACTTTTGTCCCTCGTTTCGCAGTTCTGGAAGTTTGTTTGGTAACAGAACTTATCTAATGAGCTGCTTTTAAACTTCATAGGATTTCTTGGAGTATGAAGACAGATGCAGTATTCTTGCACCTTTTATTCGGTGTTTGCAAAGTTGGTATCGGAAGAATCGTTTCAAACAAGGTCGAGGTGCCTGCATTGGGTGCAACACTTGCGTTAGATACAATTCCTGTGCTTACAGGTTAATTAGGAGTGCTGGGTTTTTAGTTATCAGATCCACCAAGAATGTTGGTTTCATTAGGACGCTTCTCCGTAATATCTAGGCATCATCTGCAACTAAATAAACGCATAAAAAAAGGTTGCACCCGTTTACAAAATGGTTCAAATGGCTCTGAGCACTATGGGACTTAACATCAGGGGTCATCAGTCCCCTAGAACTTAGAACTACTTAAACCCGTTTACATCTTACACGAAAGGAAATATGTCATCCTGTAAGGTATCGGGATCAGACGGAAATAGAAATATGTGTATTGTGGCAAACTTGATGTAACTGGACGTACAAGTAGGTCAAGACACAGAGTACTTGATGAACACACCTTTAGCATTGGTGAAAATGGTTAGAAATCAGTAACTTTGTTTATAAATATAATTCGATTACTTTACACCGGCCGACCGCTGTGGCCGAGCGGTTCTGGGCTTTTCAGGCCGGCACCGCGCTGCTGCTACGATCGCAGGTTCGAATCTTGCCTCGGGCATGGATGTTTGGTATGTCCTTAGGTTACTTAGGTTTTAGTTGTTGTAAGTCTAGGGGACTGATGACCTCAGATGTCTACACTGCAAATATTAATGCATACCAAAGTCTTTGGGGTTCCAACGACGAACACATCAGTTACAACTGCACGTACTGCTTCCCCCACGAGACTGACTCAAGGAAGCAATGAACCGCTGAGTGCTGCGCTCTCTTGACACAGTGAACTAACAGGAGCAAAAAGCCATCATACTTCGATTACCATCTTGCCCCCTATTCTAATGGATCAAATGGCTCTGAGCACTATTGGACTTAACTTCTGAGGTCAGCAGTCCCCTAGAACTTAGAACTACTTAAACCTAACTAACCTAAGGACATCACACACATCCATGCCCGAGGCAGGATTCGAACCTGCGACCGTAGCGGTCTCGCGGTTCCAGACTGACGCGCCTAGAACCTCTCGGCCACACCGGCCGGCGCCCCCTATTCACTCTAATAAAAGAATACGCAGTTGATTCCTCATTCAAAAATAGATTTAAAATGTTTTTTTTTTTTTTTTTTTTTTTTTTTTTGAGAAAAGATCAAATTATGCCTCGTGTAACGAGCAGATACGTCTGCAAGCAGGCATGGGAACTGTACAGGACCGTGGCGTCTTGAGTCTGCTGCATATCTTTCCGTGATGCTGCTTTTCGCACTGGTCGTGATCCCATAACTGGCACGTGGATATGGAATCGACCGGTTCGGGAAGCCCATACTCAAAGCCATGTAATGGTTCTACGCGTGTAGCTAGGATTGCCAGCACGGCGACCATTGCTGAAGCTTTACCCGACGCGACAGCAGAGTCAGGAGCTCTGCCTGTGGTGCGCCCCGTGACAATACTGGACAGAGACGCCTCCCAGTTCTACGTACAGCATTTCGATGGATGTATTTGTACGCTGAGGTCATGATCAGAACAAATATTGCCAGATTGCATTCCTCGTTCTCATAAAGGCCTACCACTTGATCTTACGGTACTGCGGTGGGAAGGGGGTGGGGGGAGGGGCAGGGTGCCGGAGGAGGGTGGAGGGGTGCGTGAATTGGGTACACAAGACCGCTAGCAGCCCGCGCCGCCCTGACCTACCTCGATACGGAGGGTGTTGCCCTAGCCAGCACGTTCTCCAGTTTCCTCACCCTTTGACAACATCTGGTCGTGCTTTGCCGTGAGTCTGGCGCACCACTACTCGCCACACACAGCGCTTGATTAACGCTGTCGAGGCGGCATGGAATGATAACCACACGCGTTATCTGTTCGAGGTCGTACCGCGCCACGACAGAGCCACTGTTGCTGCCAGTGTTTGCTGCTGTGTGTATTAAAGTTCGCACCTTCCACGCTGTCAAACTAGCCACAGATTTATGATTTCTTACTACTGCAGTGTAAAGGCGCAATAAGCGAAATTTCATTATTTGCTATCCTCCTTGGCATTGTCGTTTTAACGGCGAACGGCATACTTCTAATGACTGACTCTGCCATCTACAAAAAAATTTAACAACATTTTCGAGTACTCACATGAGATTCCCCATATTGTCGATGACCCTAAGGTTCATAATAGGTACAAAATATCCAAGAAATCAGTAATAACAGAAACCAAAAGGGCGAGAATTTTTCTGTATAGTTAATACTTGTAGTTGTGCTAGAGGAAAAAGAAACACGGATACCTTACGTAGGGCTACATTTCCAGACATAAATTCGGGATGAAAGAATAAAAGTCATAAGAATCGCAGACGGCGGCGCTGTCCTTAGTGACATTAAAAATTTGCTCAACCCCTGAGAAAATCATGTCACTTATAACATAAAAAGTCGAAATAATGTATGAATTCAAATTATCGTCTGGGGTGGTGTAGTGTAACAGCTAATAGCTCGTACTGTTTCGGCAAATTTCAACTGTATAGGCAGCTGCTGTTTGCGGAGTTTCTAATTAACTGTGGACAAGCCTTATAACTCTCCACACAATGCTATGTGGAAAAAAGATCTATCTAAATACAAAGGCTGTTACCTGCTACACACTGCTTACTCTGTTATTAGAAATGTCAGCTTCGTGTATGAAGCTCATTTTAACCGTTGTTCAGTCCAAAACCTTACTATGGAAGAGTGATGCAATGATGCAATGTGCGTGCGGTCTTCGTCAGTTCTTCATACAAAAAGAAGTGTCAGTGCGAAAATACAATGTGGAAGCAACAAATTTTATTCGCTCCTTTTTTTGAATCAAAGACAGCGTATTGCACAAGACATAAGTAGTGGAAATCAGTATAAAATCTAAGTTCCACGAAAGTAATAGCACCATGTCTGAAGCATATATGTATCGAATTTACTATGACAGTAGTAAATTCGTATAAGACAAAATTAACCATGGCGGAATAATATAGTTCCTTTCGTAACTTTAGTAACACAGCAAGTTGTTTGCATTTCCTGGACAGAAACTGGTATGAACGCACTCACTGTCCTGTTGAGTTACTGCATTGTTAGTACTTTGTCCAACTTTGTCTGTATTCTACCTAATTACGTCAGACATTCTCTTCGGTACTGATTTCGTCGAGGTCAGTATTTCTTGCAATGAAATTGTCGCCCCCTCTTCAGATCACGTACGTCCTCGAATGGCCTTCCATTGCGGAAACACGCCTCGCAAGTGCTCTCCAAAGCTTTTCCATGGCGTCCAAATTCGGGCTAAGTGCAGTCCAGGGCAAGACATACGTACGTTTACTCTCAAACCAAATTTTGGTTATAGTAGAAACATACACATGCATTATCTTGTTGAAACATTAGAGTTTCGTCCCGTAGCTCGTCATACATTCTGATCAGTTCTGTCTCTAGCGTCTCTGTGGACACGTTAGAATTCAAAGTTTCTGCTCATTCGTACCTGCTCCTCTGTTCTAAGATCGTGCCAATAATGTTGAAATCCATCCGACCCATCTAAATTAAACTTCTTCTCATCACTGAAACTCACGTCATCCCTTTCTGAAGCTTTTCAGCTAATTTTAACCTAACCTGTTTTTGTTTGGCTGTCAGAGCAGGTTTCTGTAGTCGTTTCTTTAATAAAAGTTGTTGTACACGTCTAGCAGTTACTGGCAACTGGAAATAAGCAACAATTTGAAAAGAATAACGGTTTGCGGCCCTTGCTTTGAGCAAAAATAACCATTTCTATGCCATTTCTATGCCTGGGTAAATTTCTACAGTGCCCGTACTGTTGTACGCGTCCATGTCACGGACTTTTTCCACCTTCTGCCACCTGAATCGTTGTTGTCTTGTTATATACTGTCCATCGGAAGGGATACCATTTGACTGCATTTGTCAGTATTCTATTGCATATACTTTATGCACAACTGTTCCAACCGAAAATTTTAATTTTCCCACACATAACCATGCCATTATACTGTAGATGAGCGTGAATGTATTGAAAAAGCATTGCTTGTGCATGTGATGGTGAATTGCTTATTGAATCTTCAGTTTCTTTTCCTCAGTCTTCGAAGGAAAACTATACTACTTCTAATCCATCCTTAACGCATTATGCTAAACAAAGTGTTGACCACGTGATTAAGTAATAGACAAAATAGGAGCGTAGGTACAATTGGTTGTACTTTGACAGCGAACGAGATGGAGCTTTTTGGAAATTTTGTGAAAAGCATTTAAAAAATGTCATCGAGGCTCTACAGAACAGGAAGCATGTTCATTTCTGTGCCTTTCATTAAACTTGGAAAAACTACTGGAAGCACGGGAAAAGTAGAAAAACATGCCAAATCACAGTAACATGCAAAAGTCATTGAACTTTTAAACGACTGGTTACAGGAATCAAATGCTTTAATTCGCGCGCAAGACAATTAAAAGAAATTAAACTGAGAAAGTGTTAAATCGCCACGCAGAGTCTCCTTTAATTCGAAGTGTACATTTCCTTAGTAAGGAAGAAATACCCCGCACAACGAAATATGAACCTCTAATTCGTAAGCTGGTTCTAAAAAATTACATTAAAATTGTAAAGTGGGTTAAATTTCACATTGAAATGACCACATATGTTAGCAAATATACTGCTTTAGAATTATTAGGTTGCGCTGGTGAGGTTCTAGACAATAAAGACGAACAATTCTCCACGTTAAATACTTTTTCTTAAAGGTAAACGACTCTACAAGTGTTTCTAATGAAAGTTAACTGTCTTTGCTAGTTCATTATGTTGCGCCGTTTTCTGAAGTGAAGGAAAGGTTTTATGTCTGGTTGAATTGAAGAGTACGACAGATGAATCTATATATATATAGCAATTCATAGTGAATTAAAGAAATCAAAACTCGTTTTCGGCAGAATTGTAATACACTCATTGGATGGTGCTCCTAATTTTAGTGGTTCTGTCACTCGGGTCAGCGTTCCATCATCAGAGAACAGAAAACACGACTTGCCATGCACTCACCGCAGACCACATTTTTGTCATCTGCTGACACGAACTATAGCAATAAACACCCTACAATACAACGCGCATTAGACAGTGTTAGTTCTTCAGGATGTGTATAAAAATTTTCGTTGTTTTCCTAAACGAGAAAAATGTATTGCACGGAATTCAGTGTGTTTTAGAACAATCTGTTTTAAAAATAACCGTAGCTGTCGTCATCCGCTGGTTGAGTATCTATTGCACAGTTCATGCTATATTCCTATGCTATAAGCCCATTATAGTGGCATGCGAACATAGACACAAGGACTGTACGGATTTAGTATGTTTGACGGGAGGAATATCGTTAGAAACGGTGAATCACAATTTCATCGTAGGTATATTATTTTAGGCGGTACATTCTGCAGAAACTATCAGCGAAAATCTTACAACCGACTGTACTTGTTTCTGGAACTATAATACATTTAAGAAACATTGTCTGCCTTTGTGATTGCGATGAACATGTGTGGAAAATGAAACATTAAATAAAGTCAAAAAACTACAAGTGGACGCAATAGAAGTTAAAAGCGTGCAATTCACGAAAGACAAGAAATGAACTACGAAAAACCTAAAAGAAATTTGTGAGAAGTGTGATTAATGAAATTGAGCAACGGTTCGATGACAGATAATTAAACAAAATGACGCTGAAAAAAGTATTAAATCCCCAAGCAGAGTCTTCTTTAATTCGAAGCGTGTATTTCCTTAGTAAGGAAGAAACACACCATACAGAAAAATGTGAACCTGTAATTCGTGAGCTAGTACTACATGTGAAAAATATGTGCAATCATTGAAGAAGAGACTGATAAAGATAGTTTATACGAAGAAATCCGTGTACTAAATAAAACTTTGGAACAGTGACAAATATTTTAATTGTCTTAAATGATTTCAAGAATTTAGTGATAATGATACTAATGAACTGTGATTGATGTTATGACATAAAAATATCGACCATTTAATTGCTGAGAGGCGTTCATTTAAGTACGTCGCTCATAATAAATTAGAATATGTTCATTCTTTTATCTTAATGGCAGACGTCGGCTATGAAGCACTGAGAACACTCACTGAATGAGTGCTGGACATTCCCGTTTCCACCTCCAGTGTGTAAGTCATTCAACGACCAGGAATATGGATTGAGAGTCAACCACAGAAAAACGAAAGTACTGTGAAGTAGCGGAAATATTTATAGCGACAACTTAGTATCGAAGTTGAGGACCTTAAGCTCGGTACCCATAGGGAAACAGCGTTTTGCAGCACTGGGATGCTCCAACAGATCGAAACTGATAAAAAAAGCGTAACGATTCAGACGGTTAGTTCTTTGTTGTGCTAACAATGATCACGGTTGTCAAAAGACATCACATCTTCAGTTTGGAAGGTTACGATTAGTTTACATAGTGGAGATGAGTCACGAAATGTAAGCTAGTCAATGTTTGAATGACAAGAGATTGTAATACAGTTGTTGAAGAACACTGGGAGACTCTCGAAGATGGACGGCGCACATCTAACGGGAACCTGCTTAGAAAACTTCAAGAGCCGTCTTTCAGAGCAAAAACTACGAAATATCTTGGGCCCCCTTCATATATACACTGCTGGCCACCGTAAATGCAACACCAAGAATGACAAGAGGTAGCAGAACAAAATTTATTTTGTAGATATGTTGACCAAGTATCAAATGATTACGTTTACAAACGTCTGTGACATGTGGTTCCTGCCAGAATCAGTAGCCAGAGTAGCCGCCATTGTTGGAGATCACCGCTGCCACACGTCTCGGCATTGAGTCAAAGAGACGTTGGATGTGTTCCTGGGGTACAGCAGCCCAAGCAGCTTCCACACGTTGCCAAAGATCATCTGGTGTGGCACCTGGGGATGTAATCAGGGTCACTCGTTGAGCAACCATGGACCACATGTTTTCTATCGGCGAAAGATCCGGAGAGCGAGCCGGCCAGGGAAGCACTTCAATCTGGTTATTGACGAAGAACCTTTGGACAATGCGTGCCACGTGTGTTCGCGCATTAACCTATTGAAATATGGCTGTGGCCGAGCCCTGAAGGTAAGGAAGGACAACTGGCTCCAGCACCTCGGATATGTAGCGCCGGCTATTTAAAGTACCGGCAATGCGTACTAGAGGCGTGCGAGAGTAATATCCAATGCCGCCCCATACCGTAATACCCGGTGCAAGACTAGTATGGCGGTGCATAATGTAGCTGTCCAGCATCCTCTCTCCACGGTGTCTCCACACTCGAATCCGACCATCGTGGTGCTGCAGACAGAAGCGTGCCTCGTCAGTAAAGACAACGTCATTCCATTCTGCCGTCCACATCCGTCTGTCATCACACCATTGGCGACGGAGACGTCTGTGGTTCTGCGTCAGTGGTAGACGAAGCAATGGACGTCTTGCGGACAGACCACTCTGCTGTAAACGGCGTCGAATGGTACGCTCAGACACTGGATGATGCGTTACAGACGCAATTTGCTGTGCTATGGTTCGGGATGTCACTGAGCGATCCGTCACTGCCATGCGCACAATTTGCCTATCAGCACGTGCAGTGGTGCACCGAGGTGAATGCGATCGACCACGTCGGTCCGTCGTACCCTCCTGCATCCAACGGTCACATATCCGCATTACAGTTGTTTGGTTTCGTCCAACACGACTAGCGATTTCTCTGTATGATAATCCACAATCTCGGTAAGCCACTATCCTTCCTCTGTCGAACTCGGATACTTGATCAAACGATGTTCACTGTTGTCTACGAGGCATAACTGATCGTCTTGTGAAACAACCACAAGGTAAACACACGTGCCGAACGTACACTCGTCGAAATCGCCAAGCCTTAAATGGCGCTATGAGGTGGCGCCACAGGCGCGCGTGATGTGCGTCTGCGCTGAAATTCTAATCAGTTGCATATCTCATCGCTGCAAACCCATGGTGTAAATTTCACTTGATTCGGATGCTTCCTTCAGGGTGTTGCATTTACGGTGGCCAGCAGTATATTTCGTAGCGACCGTGCAGATGAGATTATACAAATCACAGATCAGAGATGGACGAGCAGTTATTCTTCCCTCTTTCCGTTCATGAATGTAAATGGAAGTAACGTTAGTATATTTATTTATTTATAGTTTATTTTATCCTGGATAGATTTGGGAGTTCATGCCCTGTCCTATCCGACATATTTTACATTATTTTCAAATAGCAACACAGGTGTTATGAAATGAATCAAATTTAATACAGGATACAACACTGAGAAGATACCAGCAGCAACCATACTAAAGAAAAACAGAACATACACGGTGATTCTTACTAACACTTGAATGTCGCAGAAGCGATGTAGATGACAGTGAGACAAGTAGTTTAATATAAGACACAAGGGGTGGCAAGTGTCGGGAAATGCACCAAATGTGGATGAAACATGTTGAACATGTGACGTCGCCAGATGCCGGACGCCGCCGCACGTGCAGCGGTTGAGCCTGTCGATCTGTCGCACCTGATCATCCCAACCCAAGTGCTCACGTCGGTGCGGCTTCGGTCCTACGTGCGCGAAGGGCCAATGGTTCGAGTCTTGCCTCTGGCAGATAGTGCTTTTTTTCATTGCGTTAGACTGTTATGTGTTTACATTGAGGTAAGATTCTTTACTTTCTTTACCAGTTTCGCGGTTTATTGGAAAGTACAGTACAACATAAACCTACCGTGTTGCGTCAGAGTTAAATGAGTGTAAGCTTCCGGATTTCATCCTTATCAGTAACGTCTGTAAACAAAAAACTAAGGGACAAAAGGAAAGGAACGCAGAACAAGAATAGCTTTTCCTTGTTACAGCGAGGATAGTGGTTCTGTAACTTCTACCTTTTCAACAGACAACATTTACAAAAGGTGCTCGAAATTTGCACCGTTGTTCATTAATGTGTAGCACTGCCGTCTACCGGAAAGTGTAGGATCGACAAGACCGTACGGCGAGGTATCCCATTTGGTGACGTCCCATGTTTAACATAATCATCCACTTGTGGGGTATTTCCTGGCATCTGCAGCCGCATGTGTCTCATAGTAGAGTGCTTGTCATAGTGGCATCTGCGCCACTTCAGATGTTTTTAACGTTAAGAACCACCCTATATTTCAGTCCATGGAAATCACAACAACAGAGGCAGATTACAATCAGGTAGAGTTAGACTGTTGGCGCTGGCAGTAAGAGATGTAGCAGATTACCATGAGTTAGATTTCAACTGTAGGTGCCGGTAGCAATTGGTGTGACAGATTACCATCATATACATTTAAGGTGTAGGCACTGGCAGCAATTAACGTCACTGATTACCATCAGGTAAGTTGGAAATTTGCGTCAATCAGTGACAGTATCTGTATGGCCAAAGTGGCCAGCTTCCTCTCACTGATTTAATTCAACGGCCACTAACAGTGATTGTCTGTCTTTCCTTCTATTTGTACTACCAGGTAGATCTAATCTGTAGGGACCGACAGCAGTTGGTATGTCATATTCCCGTCAGTGATATTTAAAACTATAGGCAGTGGCAGCAATTGGTGTGGCAGATTGCCATTATAGGCACTGGTAGCAACTGACAAGGCCAAATACTGTGACGTGGATCTATATAGTAGGCAGTGGCAGCAAGTGATATGGAACAAATGGTGCAAGTGGTGGAGAAAGGGGATCATAATGGAAACCGAAGTGGTGGAGACAGTGGGGAAGGAAGTGGCTTCACTGCCTGAGAAATGGAAACAGAAACAAGAATAATGTTGAGTATATGGAGGCGTTTGCTTTACTGCTTGACAGAGACAAAACTGACCATAGTTAAGGGAGATGATGTGAGGCTGACAAAAGGAAGTGCTTCCGTTTTCTCTTAGATAGAAAGCAGGGCACAGAATTTTGCGCAGAGTACAGAATATTTCTTCCAAAAACGGATGACACCATAGGGAAAGAGTAAGCAACGTTTATGTTTTTAACCGATGGGCAAAATTAAATACTGAATAAATGAAATTTTATGTTTATGGTGAGATGACAGGTACTTGATCTCTGATGTGAGGTATCAGAGTCGAAGCACACTAAAGAGCCAAGAAATTAGATTTAGCATCTGGTAATTACATACTTTGTCTGGCCACAATCATCTTTACTGGGGTATGAAGCACTGACTTCATTGGATTGTTTGATGTTACGCATGGAACGCATACAGCCATTCACAGTTAGTTCTAATCGCCTACGTTTCTCAGCACGGATGCGCGTTGGGTTACATAGTAACATTAGAGGGTCAGAGCACGATCCAGATCTTGTCATAACATATGGATGGCTTATAGGCAAGCAGAAGTTTTTCTGCACGTGGTGATAGCATTTTCTGCCCGTCGTAGTAGCAATTTAGAGAGGAAGAAAAGAAAAAAGAAACATTGACATGAAATTAGTAGAGATTAACATAAACGTAAATGTAGTAGTGGCCCTAAAAATTCAGCAGAAACCAATGGCTTTTATTAAAACTGAAATTCCTCCAGCTGTACTTAAGATTTTTTATTTCCTTCGCTAAGCGCCGGCCGGGGTGGCCGAGCGGTTCTAGGCGCTTCAGTCTGGAGCCGCGCAACCGCTACGGTCGCAGGTTCGAATCCTGCCTCGGGCATGGATGTGTGTGCTGTCCTTAGGTTAGTTAGGTTTAAGTAGTTCTAAGTTCTAGGGTACTCATGTCCTCAGAGCCATTTGAACCATTTGGAACCATTTACTTCGCTACTAGTTTCGGCGTTGCGTCAACTCCATCTTCAGGCCCGTACACTTTGATGAAATCAGTTGTGTGTGGCTCAGTCTAAAAGTCCGCGGTGAGATCAACACGTGCTCTACATGGATGGCGGGCAGTAACTAGTAACGGTTCTAGGCGCTACATTCTGGAACCGCGTGACCGCTACGCTCGCAGGTTCGAATCCTGCCTCGGGCATGGATGTGTGTGATGATGTCCTTAGTTAGGTTTAAGTTTAAGAAGTTCTAAGTTACTGCCAGTCATCTATGAGGAGTACGTGTTGATCTCACCGCGGACTTCTAGACTGAGCCACACACAAGTGATTTCATCAAAGTAGGCCGTGCGGTTCTAGGCGCTACAGTCTGGAGCCGAGCGACCGCTGCGGTCGCAGGTTCGAACCCTGCCTCGGGCATGGATGTGTGTGATGTCCTTAGGTTAGTTAGGTTTAATTAGTTCTAAGTTCTAGGCGACTGATGACCTCAGAAGTTAAGTCGCATAGTGCTCAGAGCCATTTTTTCATCGAAGTGTACGGGCATGAAGATGGCGTTGAGGCAACTCCGAAACTAATAGCGAAGTAAATAGAAAATCTTAAGTACAGCTGGAGGAATTTCATTTTTAGTAAAAATTATACCAGCTGTGTCCCACCTTCATCCAGTTTAAATACGGATGTACGAAGAGAAATGAGTGGATTCAAAACAAGACAAAACGCATATTTAACTAAATCAAATATATAGAGAACGGACCGAGTTAATTAAATTAGCTTAGAGATTCTAGTGCCTCTGGATCACACAGTCTTGTTGTACGTGCTGTCTTTCGGCTGAAGCAATGCCAAGCATCTTACAGTGGGGCTCAAGTCGTAAAGCTGATGAGGCTGTGTGAGTGTAAGACTAGCCGCGCGGGATGAGTAATTTTAGTGAAAGGCAGTTGCAGAGGAGTCGAGCCGCGGGCCACAGGGTTTCCCACACGAGCCACGGCCAGTGCCACCGGCACCGGTCCTGGATGTTTCCCTTCAATTAAGCGCGGCCCGTCCATTAGGGGCGACCGTTGGCGCGCTGGCTGCAGCGGCGTGCAGCCACAGCCACAGCCCCGGCCCCACACAGCTGGCCGGCTGGCCGGCTGGCGGGCTGCACGCGCCTCCCGGCCCGGCCCGGCCACGCCGCCTTTGTCTCGCCCAGCGGCCGCCGCCGCCGCCGCCGCCGACCCCGGCCGCTTCCGCCATCCGGCGTCGCGCGTTACGTGCAGTCGCCCGCGTAAATCTCTTGACACTTCACCACAGTGCTCACCTCCCGGAGATTGCGATGGCATTAAGAGAAGATCCCGGCGAGAAGATTAGATTAGACTACATTAGATTAGTACTTGTTCCATAGATCATGAATACGATACTTCGTAATGATGTGGAACGTGTCAAGTTAATAAAAGGTGTCCATACAAGATGTTACATTAGACAAAATATTACATGGCACTCAATAATTTTTATTTATTTATTTTTTTGGAGGTTGGGAAATTACCCACTTACTATATCCAAAAATTCATCTAATAAAGAGTTGCCATTAAGAAATTCTTTTAATTTCCTTTTAAATGCTATATGGCTATCCGTCAGACTTTTGATGCTATTAGGTAAATGACCAAAGACTTTTGTGGCAGCATAATTTACCCCCTTCTGAGCCAAAGTTAGATTTAACCTTGAGTAGTGAAGACCATCCTTTCTCCTAGTGTTGTAGCCATGTACACTGCTATTACTTTTGAATTCGTTCGGATTGTTAGTAACAAATTTCATAAGTGAATATATATATTGTGAGGCTACAGTGAAGATTTCTAGCTCTTTAAATAAGTGTCTGCAGGATGATCTTGGATGAGCTCCAGCAATTATTCTGATTACATGCTTTTGTGCAATGAACACTCTTTTACTCAATGATGAGTTACCCCAGAATATGATGCCATACGAAAGCAGAGAATGAAAATAGGCGTGGTAAGCTAATTTAATCAGATGTATATCGCCAAAATTTGCAATGACCCTAATAGCATAAGTAGCTGAACTCAAACGTTTCAGCAGATCCTCAGTGTGTTTGTTCCAGTTCAACCCCTCATCAATGGATACACCTAGAAATTTTGAATATTCTACCTTAGATACCGATTTCTAATCGAAGTCTATATTTATTAATAGGGTCATTCCATTTACTGTGTGGAACTGTATATACTGTGTTTTGTCAAAGTTCAATGTGAGCCCATTTGCAGAGAACCACTTAATGATTTTCTGAAAATATTGTTTACAATTTCACCAGTTAATTCTTGTCTGTCGGGTGTGATAGCTATACTTGTATCATCGGCAAGACCTTCACCATACCCACTCTTCGATGTCCCAGAACTTCGTATTAGCGTTGTTGGTCTCGAAGGGAAAGCGAAAGCGATCATCAGCACAGTGGCCAACAGTTTAGTCTCTTCTTGGGGACGTGATGCTGATGCCGTGTAGCACCGCTTGTAGCCTTGATAATGAGAGTCTGCAAGTTTCTTCAGGTATGCCACGTCAAAGTGGAGCAACACATTCACACGTATCTGGACTGTTGATTGTTACACTATGCCCTCTCTTCCAAAACGTCTCCGACAATTGCTCTGGGATTAAGATCGGGTGATTTATTGGCCCAGTCGAGCAATGAAAGCATGCATCAATGATCGGTACAATACGAACTTGTGTGTGAAGTCCTGTAAAAACTGATGTTGTCATCTTGTGAGAGGGAGTGTCGACAACATACACATTAAAATGATGTAGAAGAAAAGGCGTCACCTAATCACGGAGAATATTGTGCGAGGGTGAGTCAAATGAAAACCTTAAATTTGTAATAACAAATCGAAATTTTGCGCCGCTATGCTTTAAGCTGGTAAGCGTGCTACAAACAGCGAACAGGTGGCAGCATAGTGCAGATGCACACATACCGTCGCAGTATCATTATAAAGATGGCCGCCCCACTTGAGACTTGCACCGGGGAAGATCAGCGTTCTATTATTCCGTTTATGCGTAGTGAAGGTGTGAAACCTACTGAAATTCATCGATGAATGAAGGTTCAGTACGGTGATACATGTTTGTCACTGCAGCAAGTCTGCGAATTGAGTAGGAAGATCAGAAATGGTGTGACTTCAGTGGAAGATGCTCCTCGTCCAGGTCAGGCACAACGAGTTGTCACTCCACAGAACAATGCAGCAGTTGAAGCCATAGTGAAGAAAAACCGCCGAGTGACACTGAATGACATTACAGCATTTTTGCAGATTAGTCACGGGTCAGCACACCACATTCTGCATGATGTGCTCCAGTTTAACAAAGTCTGCAAGATGGGTGCCACGGCAGCTGACTCCTGAAATGAGAGAACGACGTGTTGTTGCTTGTGAAGAACTTATTCGGTGCTTTAAATGAGAAGGTGATGGCTTCCTTGCAAGAATCGTTACTGGGGACGAAACCTGGGTTCACTTCCACCAACCGGAAACGAAGAGAGCGAGCAAGAAATTGCGCCATTCCTCATCACCAAGTGATTTACATATGTTTGGAACACTCAAAGACGCAATGGGAGGAAACAAGTTCCGTTCTGATGAAGAGGTACGCCACGCGGTGCATCAGTGGTTGCGCGGACTACCAAAAGAAATTTTTTCTAACTGAATTTATGCACTTTGTAAGCGCTGGAGGACTTGCATTCAGCGTGGGGGAGATTATGTTGAAAAGTGATACAGATTTGTACCACTTCTGCACAATAAATAATATTTAAAAAATATTTAAGGTTTTCATTTGACTCACCCCCGTAATAAACATCCAGCCGTGCAGTCTAGGGCGCCTTGTCACGTTCCATGCGGCTACCCCCGTCGGACGTTCGAGTCCTCCCTCGGGCAAGGGTGTGTGTGTTGTCCATAGCGTAAGTCAGTTTAAATTAGATTAAGTAGTGTGTAAGCTCAGGGACCCAAGACCTGAGCAGTTTGGTCCCATAAGATCTTATCACAATTTTTTTACAAATAAACATCCTGGTTCATACTCATGGTAACCTGAGCGAGGAGACCTAAGTACGTTACCAAAGATCCCCAAAACATCATCGAACCACCTGCAGCTTGAACCACGCCCTCCATACACTGGAGATTAACGGCTCAATGGGCTTTCTGTGCAATAGTCGCTTTGGATCACATGAAAACAGGCAAAACCGCGACTTGTCGGACCACACTACGTCCTTCCCGTCCGCTGCTGTCCTTCCTATGTAGTCTGGCCCGTTGAAGATGTGAAGCTTTAATGTGCTACTGTGACCAGTGGCCTTTTGCGAGGTACCCGACTCCTAATGTTAATTACATGCAGTTGCTTTCACAATATTCTCTTTGAAACTGATACAGATGGGCCTGCCTTCACAGACAGCATCAATTTCTCTCGCCTTTGAAACCGATTGCCATCAATAAGTACTCATTCTCATTTCTGGTAACAGACGGTTATGGAAGTAAAGTAGAAGAAACATCAAAAGCACATAGAATTCCTCAACTTAGAAAAAGCGTTCTGCAGCATGAAATGTGCATAATGTCCGAATTCTGTGAAAAACTGGAGGAAGTTATAGGGAAAAACGGGTAATATACAATACAGACAAGAACGAAGAGGCAATAATAAGACTCGAAATGAAAGAACGAAATGCTCGGTTTAAAAAGGGTCTTTCACCCCTACTGTTCAATCTACACCTCGAAGAAGCAACGACGGAAATAAAAGAAAGATTCCAGAGTAGGATTAAAATTCAAAATAAAAGGATATCAATTATAAGAATCGCTGACGACATTGCTATCCTTAGTGTACAGAATCTGCTGTATGCAATGGATAGTCTAATGAGTACAGCATATGGAATGAGAGAAAACCGCAACAAGACAAATGTAATGAGACGTACCAGAAATGATAACAGCGACAAACCTAACATCAAAATTAGATATCAAGCTGTCAAAGGTCGGAAATTCTGCTACATTGGAAGCAAGGAGGACATAAAATGCAGATTAAAACAAGCAAGTGCGGTATTCCTGGCAAGGAGATGCCTGCTGGTATTAAATATTGGGCGTAATTTTAGGAAGAAATTTCTGAGAATGTACGTTTGGGGCACAGCATTGTATGGTACAGAAATATGGACTGTGGAAAAACGGAAACACAAGAGAATCGAAGTGTCTGAGATGTGGTGCTACAGAAGAGGATCAGGTGAAGCGACATAAGGAATGAGGAGGCCTTCCGCAGAAACGCGAAGGAAGGAACATATGGAAAACACCGACGAGAAGAAATGAAAGGATAATAGGACATATGTTAAGGCGTCCCGGAATAACCTCAATGCTACTACAGGGAGCTGTAGAGAGTAAAAATAGAGGGGCAAGAGAGAGATTGGAATACATCCAACTAGTAACTGAAGACGTAGGATGCAAGTGCTACTCTGAGATGAAGAGTTTAGCCTAAGAGAGAAATTCGTCGTGGGCAGCATCAAACCAGTCAGAAGATAGATGATTAAAAAAATGGTTAATCTCTTCCTAAGACTAATATAGACACACATTCGACAGTCCGAGCTGATACGCCATCAAATCGGTCAACTTCATTCTTGGTGTGATCGTAGGCACGTCCAACGACGACAGCTCCTCTCTGCCTTTACGTCACGCGAGTGTCTTATTACGCTTACTCCCGATTGGCATGTACGCACCATTTGACTGACACGACTTACTATCACATGACCAGTGGGTACAACTTCAAATGTTCTGATGTGTGTGAAATCTTATGGGACTTAACTGCTAAGGTCATCAGTCCCCAAGCTTACACACTACTTAACCTAAATTATCCTAAGGAGAAACACACACACTCATGCCCGAGGGAGGACTCGCACCTCAGCCGGCATCAGCCGCACAGTCCATGACTGCAGCGCCTTACACCGCTCGGCTAATCACGCGCGGCAGGTACAACTTCTGCAGCACCTGCAGCGTTCCAAGGCGACCCGTTTACTCCATTTAGAAGCCAACTAATGCTTTGTCTGGTGATCCTGTTACACTACTTTCGCATAGAAATTATCGTATGAATGAAAAAAGTGATCCTGTGTTAACGTTTGAGTGTTGACTATACGTTCTTTGCATTAAAATTAAGTACAGATCTATTTTAGAAACCATATTTTCTGTAATCAAAGACCACAATAATTAAACAATTATTTGTAGTACCTGAACCGTAACAACGATTAATTATTCCTAATTACTTAAGCTGCAGAACATTACGATTCTAGAACAACTAATAATATTAACAGTTTGGTTGATCCTGGAGTGTTGATCCTGGAATTTGTAAATCTGACGAAAACCTGTCGAAACAGGAAACCAAACACTTCCAGACTTCAAATTATTCTTGCCTACAATTACTTCTGATTTACTGGCGCAAAGATTACGAAGAGTTCGGTTGATGGGGAGGGTGGGGCGCAAAATGTATTTTACTGCAGGTGCTAGTTGCGTTGGTGCCATCGGCTTTTATGCAACGTAAGTTATTATTTTGTTTTCGTTATTCAGTTTTCATTGTACCTTCTCATAACACTAAAGGCGCTAATAAGCATAGCACTAAAAATAAAAATGATATACATTATTAACTATATAATCACATTCACGGAGGGAAAGAGGTAACGTATGTGCTCATAAGCTTACTAAAACTCAACAACAGGAGCAACAATTCAAAGCATTTTTAGTTGAACCTCTTTTACCTATCAGTGGAATGTACGAATAGACAACATCTGTGTGTGCATGTGCGTCTGTTTCAGTAATCAAGTTAACCATAGACTGAGTGTAATATAAGCACCACTTACAACCACCGAATAAATACAATGCAGTTCAGTACTGAGAAAAAGTATTTTTCTTATAAACTTGTGAAAGTCTTACATTATTTCCGAATATCATAATCTTAATCATCACCATTTTCTTGGGGCCTTTGTCCAACTGCAACTCGGTTCGGCCATGTTACTATAGATTTGGCAGTGTTAGTCGCAGAGGGTGGCCAGATGCCTTTCCTGTCGCCACCCCAAACCCCCCGGGGCGCAATTTGTGTACCCCAGCCGTCTGTGTCTAGTGTAAGCCATGCAACAGCGCGAACGTCTTCAGATGTCTGCGAGTTGTGTAACTGAGGCGGAACGCGGGGAACAGCCCGGTATTCACCTAGTGGGTTGTGGAAAACCGCCTATAAACCACAACCAGGCTGGCTGGCATACCAGCCCTCGCCGCTAATCCGCCGGGTGGGTTCGATCCGGGACCAGTGGGCCTACCCTAGTCCAGGAAGCAACGCATTAGCGCTCTCGGCTACCCTGCCGGGCCATCAAAATCATAATCCATGGAACGAAGGGATAACTACCTGTTTATCAATATTATCCCTCAGAACGCAGCGCAAGGAGGGTGAAGGTGGCAGGTCTATCAAACCGGCTGCCTTTTGCCCTTTGAAAAAATCCTCAGAACTCATTCTGACAGCACGCTGAGTGGCCGCGGGGCAGTTATGGAACGATTGAAGCAATGAAAAATTCCCGCCACTGTCTCGAATTGAACCCAGGACTTCCTGGGCCTGTGTTCTTTGAAAGATGTTGGGTTAAAATTTTAATATATTGCTAATTCATCCTTCCTTTCTCCATGACCAGACAGGCACAGGCCATGCTCTATTATTTTAACCACTGTATTTTTATTTTACTTGTGTTTTGAAAACTGATTTTATAATATTTCTATGACCCTATTTTGTTAGAGGATGTATTGGTTCAAATGGCTCTGAGCACTATTGGACTTAACTTCTGAGGTCATCAGTCCCCTAGAACTGAGAACTACTTAAACCTAACTAACCTAAGGACATCACACACATCCATGCCCGAGGCAGGATTCGAACCTGCGACGGTAGCGGTCGCGTGGTTCCAGACTGTAGTGCCTAGAACCGCTCGGCTACCCCGGCCGGCAGAGGATGTATGTATTACTCTATGTGAATATGTTACTGGAAGTGAATTCAGAATTGGACAGAGTGAATCATTCAGTCCTGGCGCGGACTGCACACGCTTGAATATTGAGCTAATGAAGATAAATCTATAGTAACTGTCAGTGAAGGTAGTATTAGACCCTATGGAAGTTAATTAGAGCCAATTTCATATTATCTATTGAAAGTTTCACTCGTTTCAAAGTATTTCTCAAAGAAAAAAAGGAAAAGAGATCAAACGTAACCTATTGACTGGCTTCAGCGACTTTTGACGTAGGTTTTCATTCAAATTTAAGACATTTGCGTAAGTATTAAGCGAAGAATTGAGGTTGTTTGCGTTACACATATACACTAATGGCCGAATGCTGTCTCATATCTTGGAAATAGACGCCAGCTACGATGGGCACACTCCCCTGATGCAGTTCGTAGCATCAAATACTTTCTTTGTGCCACTATATGGATAAAAGTACGTAAGGAGGACTCACACTGGCCTTTGCGACAAATATTTTCTTTCATCTCTAACGGCCTCATCGTCGATGGATTTTTAACTCCAATAACCCTTCTTTTCTTTTTTCCCCAATGTTTTTCACTGAAAGCAAGTGTCGCACGAAAGTTAAATGGTCGCAATTCATCACATTTGCCAGAAATTGGGTGCACCATAGTGATAAACCTAAACTATAACAATGTCGTTCAGGTTCCGTTGTTCTTCTTGAATGTGACGTGCTACAGACACGAAATTTAACCAACAGGAAGAATATGCTGTGATATGCAAATGATTAGCTTTTCAGAGCAATCACACAAGTTTGGTTCCGGTGGCGACACCTACAACGTGCTGACATGAGGAAAGTTTCCAACTGATTTCTCATACACAAACAGCAGTTGACCGGCGTTGACTGGTGAAACGCTGTTGTGATGCCTCGTGTAAGGAGGAGAAATGCGTGCCATCACGTTTCTGGCTTTGATAAAGGTCAGATTGTAGCCTACCGCGATTGCGGTTTAGCGTATCGCGACATTGCTACTAGCGTTGGTCTAGATACAACGACTGTTATCAGAATATGGAATCGGTGGGTTCAGGAGGGTAATACGGAACGCCGTGCTGGATCGCAACGGCCTCGTATCACTAGCAGTCGAGATGACAGGCATCTTATCTGCTTGGCGGTAACGGATCGTGCAGCCACGTCTCGATCCATGATCAAGAGATGGGGACGTTTGCAGGACAACAACCATCTGCACGAACAGTTCGACGACGTTTGCAGCAGCTCGGAGACCATGGCTGCGGTTACCCTTGACGCTGCATCACAGGCAGGAGCTCCTGCGATGCTGTACTCAACGACGAACCTGGGTGCACGAATTCCAAAATGTCATTTTTTCAGATGAATGCAGGTTCTGTTTACAGCATCGTGATGGTCGCATCCATGTTTGGTGACATCGCGGTGAACGCACGTTGGAAGCGTGTATTCGTCATCGCCATACTGACGTATCACCCGGCGTGATGGTATGAGGTGCCATTGGTTACACGTCTCGGTCACCTCTTGTTCGCACTGACGGCACTTTGAGCAGTGGACGTTACATTTCGTATATGTTACGACCCGTGTCTCTACCCTTCATTCGATCTCTGCGAAACCCTACATTTCAGCAGGATAATGCACGACCGCATGTTGCAGGTCCTGTACGGGCCTTTCTGGACACAGAAAATGTTCGACTGCTGCCCTGGCCAGCACATTCTCCAGATGTCTCACCAATTGAAAACGTCTGTTCAATGGTGGCCGAGCAACTGGCTCGTCACAATACGCCAGTCACTACTCTTGATGAACTGTGGTATCGTGTTGATGCTGCATGGGCAGCTGTATCTGTCCACGCCATCCAAGCTCTGTTTGACTCAATGCCCAGGCCTATCAAGGCCGTTATTACTGCCAGATGTGGTTGTTCTGAGTACCGATTTCTCAGGGTCTATGGACCCAAATTGTGTGAAAATCTAATCACATGACAATTCTAGTGTAACATATTTGTCCAATGAATACCCCTTTATCATCTGCATTTCTTCTTGGTGTAGCAATTTTAATGGCCAGTAATGTATTTAGTAGTACCGAATCTACTCGCGTAATTAAAGGTTTTAAGTTCTATCTTTTGTTTCTTTTCAAAACACGTAAAGCCCACATCGCGCTTACGCGATCTTAGGCCTAATTTTTCGGGTATACAAGTTTTGAGCCTTTGAAACGTCCCCTTAGTACGATTATACATGACTGTGCTTAAACTGACACACAATATTTTGTTAGCGCAACGCAATCGGACTTTTAAAATTCCCTACAAAAGAATGGCCCTGACTAACATTAAACTATACCTTTCACAAATCACTTACCTCACAAAAATCTTCGCTGCTCAAGCTACTGCAATACAGCAAGCGCCACTACTGCCAGCTAAATAAAAGATTCAAACTATGGAAGGCACTAACTACTGATAGGGATAGTTAGCAAATCAAAGATATTAATAGAGAACGAACAATGTATTTACCTTGATATCATCATATATAAATATAGCAGTTCATGACAAATTTCAAAACTCCGCCATCTCTCTCCCCACATCCACCACTGCTGGCGGCTCACCTCCAACTGCCCAACGCTACGCGCTGTTCACAGCCAGCTGCCGCTGCCCAACACTACAATGGCAGACAACAATGCAAACTAGCCACAGACTGCACACAGCACAGCCAGTGATTTTCATATTGAGCGCTACGTAACGTTGCCAATAAGAAAACATAAACAGCCTACTTACATAGAGAAAACATAAACAGCCTACTTACACCTTTAACGTTATTTCAAGTGTATTACGTTACTATGTTAATAGTATGCGTATGTATTAGTGTTCCACATAACTGTAGTGGCTCTTGTGATTTGTAATTAATAGGGTATTATTGTTATTGTCTAGACAAATTTTGTAAAAAGTTCGGAAGCAACCACGAGCGAGAAGTGTTTGAGTTGTTGTAGGGAAGTTAGTTCTGGGGTTCTGTGTAGCTGTTGCGACAGATGATTACATCGGAAGGAATGTACTAGCGTGGGAATTGGGGAAGGAAATGGCTCTCTTCCATGGTAGTGCAAAGTATGTTCAAGGGATAAGAAAATAGCTGAACATAAAGGGAAGGTTAGAGCCCTTAAGGCTGAACTGGATAGTGCTAGGGAGGAACTGACAAAGAGGGGAGAAGGGTGAAGACAGGTTCCCAACTGCAGCAACGAACAGGGGCCACAGAAAGAGAACAGTATCTGACGGCTTCATCATTGGCATAAGCGATAGATATACCTTGCTAACTCAGTTAACAGATGAAGAGGCTCAGGTAGATGTAAGTGTAGTTAATACTCAACAGACTTCCGCCAGAAAACCGTTTTAAGAAAAATAGAAAGTTGGAGGAAAGTTTTGTTGTTAGGTAGTAGCCGTGGAAGGGTTGTGGGCCAGATCTTTCAGGAAGTGATAGGTACTAGGTCACAAAATTTCTCATGCTCAGTGCATATCTTAGCCAAGTGATAGTGGATGTAGGATCATTATGCAAGGATTTTACAAAGCAGGATCGTGTCGTAGTAATGGGTGGAGCAGGAAACAGTATTGATATGGATGAGGGCTACAATACTGAGTAACCTGTGAAAAATAGCATCTGTAACGAACCATACAAATGTTGACTTGGTTCCTGCTTATGGGATATAATCGGCTCTGTCAGGAGAGTCAATATGGAGCCAGATCAGTTGCTTTATACGGTTACTTTACCAGTCATAGGTTTCCTTCCTGTTGATGCTATTGATCGGTGGAACTTCACAAGGTGTGGCCTGCATCTCATTAGCAAAGGAAAGGTTAAATTGGCCAGTATGATAGCAAAATTTTTAGGAGAGAACACTACTGAAACTCATAGCAGTGCCTCTTTTTTAGACTAAGATCAGAGTCCAATGAGTCAACACTGAGTGAAATTAAGTTTAATGAGAAGCTCAGGATGGTACAAGAGGCGTTAAAATATCACATGATTCTCATAAAAGGACAGTGAAAAATAACATTAGTACGTAACAAGGTCCTCATAGAAGTACAGTGAAAAATGTTAGTATATTGCATCAGAGTAACAGGGGATTAAAAAACAAAGTAGATGAGCTTCCTCTTTGTTTAGAATGTTTAGAAACTGTGGGTGGAATAGATGTATTATCATATAGTAACAGATATGGAAACGGTAAATGTAGTTCGATATAAGCTATCAGCACACGTAAATAGAGACACTATGGATAGAGAAGGAGTTGCCATACGTGTTAAAATATATCATGATGTGAAAAATCTAGAAACTAAAAAATTTTATATGGAGTAACATAAAGAAGCAAGTATGTGAGCTTAAACCAAATAATGGTATTTTTATAATCGTAGCTGCGTGTAGGTCCCCATTCGGAAATTTTCAGCTGTTTTTCAAAAACTTGAATTCTTTGCTGTGCTATCTGTTAGACACAGGGAAGCAAATTAATGTTTGTGGAGATTTCAGTGTAGGTTGTATGAAAGAGTGTGACAGAAAGCTAGACACTGAAATATTACATGGTTCTTTCAATTTGACATCTGTTATTTATTTTCCTACTCAGGTAGTACAGGAAAGCAGTACACTGATAGATAATTTTTTTATAGACCAAGATAAATTTAATCAGCTATTTCCTTTTAAGAATGGTCTGTCTGATCATGATGCATAGCTAACTACAGTATATAACATAGCTCAATGCAGTAATGCAAAATAGTCCTGCAAAGTAGTGTGTTCAATTACCATTTTAACAAACGCTAATATTAGGGAAAGCTTGCAACAGTTAGACTGGGATAAGGGGTACAGGGAACATACTGCTAATTTAAAATTTAACATTTTTTATGATACCTTTATGAGTATATTTGAGAACAATTTCCGTAAGAAAACAGTGAAACATACTAGTAAGAAACCACGTAACAAGCCGTGGCTCACTAAAGGGCTAAAAATATCATTAAACAGAAAAGGGAAAGATCCAGAAACAGTCAAACATTATAAAAACTAATGAGCTGTATTAAGGAAAGATACTAAAAAGTCCAGAAGTATGTTCGTTACATCTGAGATTGGCATCTCTGATGATAAAATGAAAACAATTAGGAATGTTACTAAAACCGTGAGTGCAGGAAGACTGCATGAATGAAATCCTGTTACCAAAAAGTCAGAAGTAGATAATATTTTTAATAATTATTTTTTATGTGTTGTAGTGAAAATTGGATCCACCTATTCATTAGAAAATGCAAGGCTGCATATGAAAGAGGCAATATCTATCCAATTTGATAAACCTCAAATTCAACCCACCTCTCCTACTGAAATTAATAAAATAATAAATCCACTCAAAAGTAGTAGCTCACATGGAATTGATGGCATTTCCAACAGAGTACTAAAAACCTGTTCTCAGCCACAGATGTAGTACCCCAGCAGGGCATTTTTTTTTTAATAGACTGAAATATGTAACTGTAAAACTGTTACACAAAAAAGGGCGTAGGTCTGATACTAACAACTACCTCCCAATCTCACTTCTGATGATTTTATCCAAAATTCTTGGAAAAGTAACATATTCAAGAGTAGCTTGACATATTTGTAAAAATGAACTACATACCAATAAAATGTCAATTTGGTTTTCAGAAAGACTTTTCAACAGAAAATGCTATTTTGCTTTCACTGATCAAATATTAAATTCTCTGAATATGTCAACATCACCCATTTGCATATTTTGTGATCTGTCAAAGGCTTTTGACTGTGTGAATCATGAAATTATTCTAGATAAATTTGAGTATTGTGGTATGAGTGATACAGTGCACAAAAGGTTTAATTCGTATTTAACTGAAAGAGTGCAGAAAGTTGAAATTGACAGTACAGATAGTCTGAAAAAATCAGCAGAGTTCTCTAACTGGGGAGGTATCGGAAAGGTATCCCATAGGATTCAGTCTTGGGTCCTCTTTGTTCTTAATATATATTAATGACTTTCCACGCCATATTCATGAACATGCAAAGCTAGTTCTTTTTGCTGGCTATACAAGTGTAGAAATCACACCCAAAAAACAAGAATTACCTGAGGAAATTGTAAATAATGTCTTTCGGAAAATTATTAAACTGTTCTCTACAAATGGACTCTCGCTAATCTTTGAGAAAACTCAGTACATGGACTCCTATACAGTAAATGGCATAACACAACTGATAAATATAGACTTTGAACAAAAGTCTGTTGCTAAGGCAGAATATTATAAATTTCTGGATGCATGCACAGATGAGAAATTGAGTTGGAAGAAACACATTGATGATCTGTTGAAGTGATTAGGTTCAGCTACTGAGTTATTGCAAATTTTGGTGATAAATGTATCAATAAATTAGCCTACTATGACTATTTTCATTCACTGTTTTCATATAGCATCGTATTTTGGGGTAATTGATCATGAACAGAAAAAGTATGCAGTATGTAAACGCGTGTAATGAGAAAAAAAGCTGGAGTCCATTCAATATCACCTTGCAGACATTTATTCAAGGAACTCATGATATTCACAGAACCTTCACAATACTTGTATTCACTTATGAAATTTGTTGTTAATAACCCACCCCAATACAAAAATAATAGCAAAGTGCTTAGCTACAACACTAGAAAAAAAGGAAGACCTTCCCTATTCTGGGTTAAATCTGACTTTGGCACAGAATGGGGCGATTTATGCTGCCACAAAAATCTTTGGTCATTTGTTAAATGGCATTAAAAGTCTAACAGATAGCCAACCAGCATTTAAAAGCGAATTAAAAGAATTTCGGAATGACAAGTCCTCGTCCTCGATGGATGAATTTGTAGATACTAAGTAGTAACTGTAAGAAAAAAAACGTGTAAAGAAAATTGACACGTAAGTGCGAAATGTCGTATTCATGATCTATGGAAAAAGTTTTAATGTGATGTAATACTCCTAAGTTAAGGATATTTCTTTATAGCAGGGGTGCTCAACCCATTGATCGCGATTAACGGGTCGATCACCATGGCTTTATGAGTCGATCTTTCAAAACCTTTGTCCGAAATCTGTTTAAATGAGCTGTTTTTGTAAAATACCAGTTCTCTGACAATGAGTGTTTCACACGGCATTTGTAGACGCTAAATCTGACAGCACTCTCTCCCCCTCTTTCGTCTCCATCCGCATTTCACCGCCTTCAACGCTCGCGTCAAGCCAATCTCTCCTTCTGCTTGGTGAGATTACTACTCGCGAACTGTAATTAAATGTGAAACGCTTTACTCAAATAAAGTCAGAACTGTTGAATCAACAAACATCATGGGATCAAGAAGCTGCAAAGACGTATATGAGCAACCTGACAGCACTGAAGACAGTTTGGAAACGGATTTTTGGATTTCGAGGAAATGGAACGTGTTCTAGTTTTCATAGCTCAATCTTTCCAGAAAGAACGTGGAAGATATTTAAAGTAAAGTGAGTAGTCATTTCTCTTGCAATGAATTGAAGAGGAAATTATTCTATTTCAAAATGATATTTCCTTAAAGTGAAAATAAAACGAAAATAACTTTGGAAATTAGTGAGTGTAAAGACACCCCTCACACTGTGAAAGTGGCATCGTATGTTTTATCGTTTTCGGCTCAACTTATCTATGTGAGACAGCATTTTCAACGATGAACGAAGTGAAAATTCAGTATAGCAATAAACTGACTGATATTCATTTTTCAGACTATGTAATGTTGGCTGTCATAAATTATTCACCAGATCATAATAAACTTTCCAACAATAGGCAAAGCCAAGTAGGTCACTAAGCTTTTTTCAACAATTATGATGGTGTATATTTCAATTTTTTTCACATGTGTAATATCTTGAAAACTGGTAGTAGACCTACAACTTTCGACCAAGAGAAAAATACCTTTTATGTATTTTGTGCAATTAAAATGGGTAATATTGGGCACAGTGTTTTTGTGCTGGAACCTTTCAGAATTTTTAAATCAGTAGATCTCTAAAGTAACTAAGTACCTTGTATCTTATCTCAAGCCTTATAAGTTAGAGCACCTCTGCCTTATAGGAACCAATCTTAGACGTTTAGCCCCATTTGTCTGAATAGTGCAGTATATTTCTACAACAGTGTCATGCCGGGACCATTCAATTAACGGATTACTATTTTCCGAGATTTTTCTAAATCGATTGAGGCGAATACTAAAATGGTTCCTTTTAGAAAGCTATAGCCGATTTCTTTGCCCATCTTTGTTCAATACGTGCTTGCTCTGTATCCCTAATGATTTTGGGGTTGACGGGACATTAAAACCCAATCTTCCTTCTTCCGACATCAGAATGATGTGTATCTACTCGTAGGAAAATGCCAGAGCTGTTTTCAGACAGTACGAAGGCATCTCTCCGTGACGTGCTTGGAATTTCGTCTGTCCGCGAGTCGTAGGAACGCATTTCCTCAGTGCTCAACTGCGTGTTTGATTCGATGTCATGATTTTTTGACCAGGTACTGGTTCTCTGAAAATGTAAATTTGTTTCACAGGTATGTACCTTTTATTACATGATACTGAAATTATGTGCGGATTAAGGTGTACACTTACCCAATAAATCTGTATCTTTATTTCAAATTTTACAAACCGTAACGCAGTTCAGTGTCTGAGCGTAAAAAGCAACTGTTCATCAAATCTGCAGTTCTTTTGGAATTTTCTTGAAATCCTTTGAGTGGTGGTCTATTTCAGACACATGGCGTATTTTTACTGTGTAATTTCAGCACCTAGTACAAAATAACAGTGATACGTATAAGTGGTACCATGGCAAGCAAGATACGTTTTTACTCGTTTCATATTGAACTGTCTCAATATTATTCGTAGCTTTCGACTTTTAAAAGTTGGTTCTTTTTCCATTTCGTGAAATTTATGGCCTAATTATTTCACTTATTTTTTCGTGGGTTCTCAGATTTCAAAACTAACGGTCATTTCTGCTGCTCGCTGCTCTAAACGCTCACTGAAGTGTTTCTTAACATCCATAACTTTCAAACTATTTTTTGTTCATAGTGATCTAGTAATCTCGTAAGTCCACCTCTAAAAAGCCAAGTGCACGGAGCCTGATTGTTATGTTGACGTCCACCACCCACCTTTATTAAAATTTCTTCGTTTACTATATACCTTTTCCAGATTGACCAAATCTGACCTCCAAGTGGGCTGTAAATACATTGTTATATTTTTCACTCGATTCTTAGAATTTCATGATAATATGTTCATCACCTGATACGTATTAGAGATTTTATTGAATTTTTTTGTTAACTGCGTATATTGCCTCATTTCCGAATTTTTGTAGAGTTTTTTCTGTGGTGTTTGTATACGTTAACCAGCTTTTCCAGTTTTTCTGTAACTTTCTAGATAGATTTTAAATTTTCTGTTTGAAAATAGTATTAATTTTTTTTAAAATTTGTAGGTGAAATATTTTAGAATTGCTAAATTCTTTTTTTCATAGCATTCGAGTTCCTGTCGTAGTGTTAACCATGCAGTTTCCGACACCATTTGATTTGCCTTACTCTGATAAGTCCAGTCCTCTTATAAACTCTGTCAGTGTTCTGTTCACTTACTATGTCCTGCTAATCGGAATGTTTAACATGTCTCTTATTGAAACTTCCTGGCAGATGAAAACTGTGTGCCCGACCGAGACTCGAACTCGGGACCTTTGCCTTTCGCGGGCAAGTGCTCTACCAACTGAGCTACCGAAGCACGACTCACGCCCGGTACTCACAGCTTTACGTCTGCCAGTACCTCATCTCCTACCTTCCAAACTTTACAGAAGCTCTCTGCCAGGAAGTTTCATAACAGCGCACACTCCGCTGCAGAGTGAAAATCTCATTCTGGAAACATCCCCCAGGCTGTGGCTAAGCCATGTCTCCGCAATATCCTTTCTTTCAGGAGTGCTAGTTCTGCAGGCTCGCAGGAGAGCTTCTGTAAAGTTTGGAAGGTAGGAGATGAGGTACTGGCAGACGTAAAGCTGTGAGTACCGGGCGTGAGTCGTGCTTCGGTAGCTCAGTTGGTAGAGCACTTGCCCGCGAAAGGCAAAGGTCCCGAGTTCGAGTCTCGGTCGGGCACACAGTTTTAATCTGCCAGGAAGTTTCATAACAGCGCACACTCCGCTGCAGAGTGAAAATCTCATTCTGGATGTCTCTTATTATTTTTATTGTGTTATTCCATCATAGTAATCACTACACCATTCTAGAAAATCGGTGCTCCTTACCCGCAGCTCTGTTGACACATGTGTCACTTTCTGTTGGCCTTCACATTGCTCGCAGGTTCTTGGTTTACAATGCGATCCACACAGGTCGGCTCTTCAATTTCACTGTCAGTCTCAGGTCCGAGGAGAAACATTTTTATTTTTATTCTGGGATAAATAGATTGAATACTTTCTGGATAAGCAAAACTAATAGTGAAACTTTCGTCCACAAGGCCACCAATGGAAACGCCGGTATAGGATAACCATTTACGCCTGGCCGCCACAATTTTGTCGCCACTAGCGGCCACTGAGGGCCCGAACGTCAGTATCAAAAAGTTGTTTTAATGGGGAAAATGATCAATTCAGTTTACGCAAATATGTCACTACAACATAATCGATCAAACGGTACGTTTTTGCAACATCTTTGCACAGGTAGGAAGGGTGAAATAGTATTAGTAATGTAGCTTCTCAGACCAGAAATGCTGTACTTTAACAACAGAAAAATATTTCTCTTTTCGTCACTACCGTTCTAAATATCAACCTTTTTCCAATTCGTAGCGCTAATCACTTGCAAATTGCAACGTGAGTAAAAAGCCTACCTTAGTCTTGAGCCAGTTGTACCTGATTCAGTTTCGTGGAACGGTTCTCAGTATAATGACATCAATAATTCTCGAGATAATAGTAATCATATGATTAAGAGGTGTTTGCAGATACGGAAACCCAACTGAGATGCGACCCATGAATCTTCTAATGTTTTCCACACTGCAAGAAGTCCATTTACCTGCCATACAAAATTCGTGTCTCATGACAGCATGCACAAGCAACAACTAATTATTTTGGCTGTTATGAGCATCACTAACCCCCAGCATTTTACCTTGCTTCTGTCTACTGTCTCAGTGCCTATAAGCTAGCATAGTGGCAACTAGGGATTTGAAACTCCCTGGCAGATTAAAACTGTATGCCGGACAGAGACTCGAACTCGGGACCTTTGCCTTTCGCGGGCAAGTGCTCTACCAACTGAGCTACCCAAGCACGACCTGCGCCCCGTCCTCACAATTTTACTTACGCCAGTACTTCGTTTCCTACCTTCCAAACTTCATAGAAAAGGTCTCGAGTTCGAGTCTCGGTCCGGCACACAGTTTTAATCTGCAACGAAGTTTCAAATTAGAGCACACTCCGCTGCATAGTGAAAATTTCATTCTGAAACTAGGGACTTGTTCTCACATGATGGGCTTATGTGACGCTTATCTTTTGTGTTTGTCGAATGCTGTTCGCACTGAAATCGAATTATATGTGTCGCTGTGATAGGGTCGCTTAGGTTTGAGAACTAGCACGAAAATATTCCCTATGCAGTGATAAAAATGAGTAAAAACTGTCACTAAAACTTTTTTTCTGGTCATCGCTTTTCAGGCTGCTACTATAGGGCACGTCATGACTTTTCTTCGACGCCTGCCTCTCCTGCTCAGAGCAGCAGTTACAAAGTTTACGGTTACTGTGGTACCACGAATGTTATTCCTTGACGTCTAAACACATAATCTATCATACTAACCATCTTCCACGTAGTCAGAGTTATTATTCCTTTCCCGTTCGGTTCTGTTGAATACTTCTTCACCTATTAGCGGTACACTAAATTGTCACTGTCCTTCTGAAAAACCACATCTCACTCACTTCGATTCTCTTCTACTGCGATTATCCCACAGTCCATGTCCCACTTCCATACAGTAGCGCGCTTTAGCTGCAATAGCATGAACAAACGGACCTGATCGACCTGATTTGTGTTGCGCCTGGTTTGTATGCAACCCACATAACGTAACATACTTGCAGATCTTTCAATCTCTTTCAGATACAGTCATTTGGCTATACACTGCTTCGTACGACTGTGCAGATTAATACCACGATAATGTAAATACTCGTAGTAGGAAACACGTTATTCGAGACGACACAGTCTCTAACATTTGTAAACTCAAATTTATATAGTAAACGGTATTTCAGCGGTATTTCAGAAAGCAAGGCTGGACTTAATATTGCATTACGATTTTTTATTTAACTGTCCAGGAATAAAGTGCGCACAGGTTTAATGCTGCTGACCACACACGAAGAGACGTTAATTGTTGAAGTGTTTTTCACCAGTAGCTAGGAATGGCATGTTTGAACCTGAAAGGATGTAATGAAAACTTCTGTGTCTGACGGCCAGACGAAACAAGCACCTCGTTGACAATTCAAAAAGACACTTTAGAATTCACAATTAATTTTCACATGCAGTTTAGTGTGCGCACACTACAGCGCGAAATTACATGTTGAAAATTTTTGTGCCGAATCGGGATTGGAGCCCGAACACGTGTCTGTTGTGGAGACCACGAAGAGTTGTAATCTTGGGGAAACAACGAAACAATGGAACTGTATCATTCTAAAGGGATCACATGTCACTAAATGGGATATCTGACCTAGAATGCCAGTACAGTATCAATAGTTTCAGCATTTCAACTTCAAATACAAGAAGAAATAATTGCCCTTTGACCTTACATAACTACTGGTTGTTTAATAAAATAAAATTACTGTTGTAAGAAATATTCCTAGTGACAGAGAGTTCCTACTTGCAACGCCTTCCACCACTGTTGGCCTAAACTACGCTAACTCTCCTATAGTCGTTACTGAAGGGACATCAAGTTTTATATGGACCTGAAACCATGGTCAACCGTATATTGTTCACTTGACGTTACCAGAGGTGGCAAAGAGTCTGTTGGTGATTCATGTTCAAAGCTAGAATCATTCCATTTGACCACCGAACTACACACGTAGCGAGTTCATGACTTTGTCGTAATATATGATACTCCACACTAGGTGACCATTCTCAGTCCCTGGAGGTGGATTACAAAATGGTTCAAATGGCTCTAAGCACTATGGGACTTAACATCAATCCACTAGACTTAGAACTACTTAAACCTAACTAGCCTAAGGACATCACATACATCCATGCCCGAGGCAGGATTCGAACCTGCGACCGTAGCGGTCACGCGGTTCCACACTGAAGCGCCTACAACCGCTCGGCCACACCGGCCGGCTGGTGGATTACAACCTTTTCAAAACATTAATTTCCTTGTTCGTCTGTAACGCAATTCGTCAGCTGCCTCGGCAACTCAGTGTGTGTGTAGTACTTGATTTTGTAATCAGTGAATGGAAATTGCTTAACGACGGCCAGCTGCACGAACTGATGAGGAGGTTTCTACAGGTTCAAATGGCTCTGAGCGCTATGGGACTTAACATCTATGGTCATCAGTCCCCTAGAACTTAGAACTACTTAAACCTAACTAACCTAAGGACATCACACAACACCCAGCCATCACGAGGCAGAGAAAATCCCTGACCCCGCCGGGAATCGAACCCAGGAACCCGGGTGTAGGAAGCGAGAACGCTACCGCACGAGTTTCAACAGGAAGTGTTGTTTTATACTTGAGGCGTTTTGGCGCTGAATGTATTACTGGGCTAGTGGAAAAACTAGCGCAATGTAAACTTAAAGCCGACATTCGAGCACATTGTTCCCTTTATTATTTAAAACCGGATTTCTTCTCCCATAGTTGCTTTCGTAAGGGCGCTGTGATATTTCCTCATGCAGCATACGATGTGAAGAATGTAAGAAGTATGTAAGATTCCGGGAAATAATACACTTGTAAAAAGAAGGATAATCTGTATGTTCACGTACATCTGGTTTGGCGTGCTATCACGTAGGTTGCTAAAAGTGTATTGATAAAGTGTCATTTTTTATTTGAGGTTCTACAATGGTTTTTGTCGCGACTTATTGAATGTTTCACATTTAAAGGTTATGAGAATCGTTGGTTAAGGGTTGGAAAATGGAGCATGAAGCAGTTAAAAAGTCTAGCAGTTGTGATTTGTTGTTCACGGCGGATTTAACAGATAGTTGCAGGCTGTGGAAGCAGTTGTAAACATTTTTGCCTTGTATGGCGGAAATAGTACCAAACACATCACATCAGAAAACGATTTTTTGTTTTAGTCACGATCGGTTCGACGTGAATTATTTGTCACATTCAAGAAGAACAACGGAACCTGAATGACGTTTTTATAGTTTAGGTTTATCACTATAGTGCACCCAATTTCTGGCAAATGTGATGAATTGCGACCATTTAACTTTCGTGCGACACTTGCTTTCAGCGAAAAACATTGGGGAAAAAAGAAAAGAAGGGTTATTGGAGTTAAAAATCCATCGACGATGAGGCCGTTAGAGATGAAAGAAAATATTTGTCGCAAAGGCCAGTGTGAGTCCTCCTTATGTACTTTTATCCATATAGTGGCACAAAGAAAGTATTTGATGCTACGAACTGCATCAGGGGAGTGTGCCCATCGCAGCTGGCGTCTATTGCGAAGATCTGAGACAGCATTCGGGCACCACATAAGACAATCGACCAAGGAAACTGCATCAAGTGTTGCTACTGTACGAGAACGCCCATCTGTGCTCTGCTGGTTTTCTGAAGAACCTATCCAGAGCTAGCCTAAACCAATCCCTACCACTCTTATTCTTCTAATCTTGTGGCCCCAAACGTTTATCTTTTTTGCTCCATATCTAATAACTTATTTGTGGACGAAAATCCTGTGTAAACATGAATTGATGGTATCCTTATCTCTGAACCAGCTGTTTTCTACAGACCAGGAATCCAAAAATACCTGAGCATCATCAGTCTGTTGTAGTTAATGTGAAAGAGTACATTGTATATAGTTTTTCTTTGATGTTTCTCTGTTATATTCAATAAACCAACGAGAGCTACTATAAAAAAAATTTTCTGTTCTAATACAAGTGATATATCTTTTTTCATGATAACCTTACAAAGAATGTATACCTCAGTCAACAAAAGATATTTGCAATATGAGCGTGCCTAAAACTGCTCAATTAGATACTAACACTTCTGAGCTGTTGTCTTTGCGTGTGTGAAGTCCTGAATCATACCCAAGAAGCATTTCGGGGTACCGTGAGGGTTTGTAAATCCGATAAATGGCTCTGAGCACTATGGGACTTAACACCTGTGGTCATCAGTCCCCTAGAACTTAGAACTACTTAAACCTAACCAACCTAAGGACATCACACACATCCATGCCCGAGGCAGGATTCGAACCTGCGACCGTTCTGGTCACGCGGTTCCAAACTGAAGCGCCTACAACCGCACGGCCAAATAGGCCGGCGTAAATCCGACAGTGAGAGTAGTCCCCAAAAGAAACCTCGACATCACAGGTAGTAGAATCCCTTAAATTCATCTACTTCGTGATCACCAACTCTCGTGTTAAGTTTCTCGTTGTTTTCATCTCTGCTCATTACTTTCGGTTTTCTTCGGGTTACCCTCTTTCCCCATTCTGTACTCATTATGATGTCCTTTGCACCCAACAGATCGTGTAATTCTTCTTCACTTTCACTGGGAATTATAATTTCATCAGCGAATCTTATCACTGATATTTTTTCACCTTGAATTTTAATCTCGCTTTTGAAATTTTCTTTTATTTCTGTCGTCGTTTCTTTGGTGTACAGATTGAACAGTAAGGACGAAAGACTACATACCTGTCTTACACCCTTTTTAATGGGAGCCCTTCGTTCTTGGCTTTACATTATCATTATCCCTCTTGCCTGTTGTACATATTCTATATAACCCGTCATGCCCTTCAGCTTACCATTATTCCCTTAAGAATTTCGTATCTCCTGCAACACTTAACATTGTCAAAAGCTTTTCCCAGGTCGACAAATCCTACGTTCGTGTCTTGATGTTCCTTTAGTTTTGCTTCCGTTTTCATCCGCAACGTCAGAATTCCCTGTCTGGTGCCTATACCTTTTCTAAAGCCAGATTGATCGTTATCTAAGAGATACACAATCTTCTTTACCATTCTTCTTGTCTGCAACTTGGATGAGCTGTTAAGCTGAACGTGCGATGAATCTCACACTTGTCGGTTCTTGTAATCTTCGGAATTGCTTGGACGATATTTTTCAGAAAGTCTGATGGTGTATCCCCAGTCTCATATATTTGTTGCCACTGTCTCAATGATTTTAGAAATTGCTCTGTATTGTTATCAATCCCTCCTGCCTTATTTGCTATTAAGTCTTCCAAAGCTCATTTAAATTCTAATATTTCCACCTCGTAAGAAAAGGCAAAGCTTGTATACAGGTCTGTCGTATTAGGTGAACACAGGTGAGGTGTTTGGCGCGTATAATTGCTTGTCAAAGCCACGGCAGATAGGAGGCCCAGAGAGCAACAGGTTCCTCCGACTTGGCTGGAGGTGAGTGGATTAGGGCTTTGTGCGCATGCGCGCAGCAGGATGCGGCTTGCTGCTGCTTGCCGCAGGACAAGACAAACAGAACCCCCCCCCCCCCACAAGCTGCCCTGTCACACCCGAGCCGGGCTGGGGCATAATTGCCCGGCAGTAGTGGGCCGGCCGGTCCGGCTCCTTAAGTTCACCCCGCGCCAGCAGACCGGGCACGGCTATTGAAGAGCTCGCCTTGAAAGGAAAAAGAGCCCCCCTGCCAGAAGCACAAGAGAAGATTCTTCCTTTTTTCGTTCCTTCTTTCTGTCTTCTTTTCCTTTCCACTGTTGTCATCTTTAACGTTTCATCAGCAGCGATGTTCAGTTCAGTGCTGTCGGGAAAGAAGCGAATGTGATTAAATCTTTCTTGATCATTAGATCGATCCAGTGAAAAAACGGGAGATTTTTTCGTCTGATCTCGCCAGTTCTAGTTACTAATAACAGGAACAAGAGCTTTTTTAGTTATTCCTGATCTATGGTATTCTGCTTATAACAGTTTGAGACAAACTCGTGTACTCGTGTGGAAGACAGACAAATCCATAATTATAAAATGAGATTTTCTAAGATGCAGTATTAAAATGACACCGCACTCCCCCACGAATTCCGCTAGCGTAACCCTCCCTTATCTACACTCCTGGAAATTGAAATAAGAACACCGTGAATTCATTGTCCCAGGAAGGGGAAACTTTATTGACACATTCCTCGGGTCAGATACATCACATGATCACACTGACAGAACCACAGGCACATAGACACAGGCAACAGAGCATGCACAATGTCGGCACTAGTACAGTGTATATCCACCTTTCGCAGCAATGCAGGCTGCTATTCTCCCATGGAGACGATCGTAGAGATGCTGGATGTAGTCCTTTGGAACGGCTTGCCATGCCATTTCCACCTGGCGCCTCAGTTGGACCAGCGTTCGTGCTGGACGTGCAGACCACGTGAGACGACGCTTCATCCAGTCCCAAACATGCTCAATCGGGGACAGATCCGGAGATCTTGCTGGCCAGGGTAGTTGACTTACACCTTCTAGAGCACGTTGGGTGGCACGGGATACATGCGGACGTGCATTGTCCTGTTGGAAAAGCAAGTTCCCTTGCCGGTCTAGGAATGGTAGAACGATGGGTTCGATGACGGTTTGGATGTACCGTGCACTATTCAGTGTCCCCTCGACGATCACCAGTGGTGTACGGCCAGTGTAGGAGATCGCTCCCCACACCACGATGCCGGGTGTTGGCCCTGTGTGCCTCGGTCGTATGCAGTCCTGATTGTGGCGCTCACCTGCACGGCGCCAAACACGCATACGACCATCATTGGCACCAAGGCAGAAGCGACTCTCATCGCTGAAGACGACACGTCTCCATTCGTCCCTCCATTCACGCCTGTCGCGACACCACTGGAGGCGGGCTGCACGATGTTGGGGCGTGAGCGGAAGACGGCCTAACGGTGTGCGGGACCGTAGCCCAGCTTCATGGAGACGGTTGCGAATGGTCCTCGCTGATACCCCAGGAGCAACAGTGTCCCTAATTTGCTGGGAAGTGGCGGTGCGGTCCCCTACGGCACTGCGTAGGATCCTACGGTCTTGGCGCGCATCCGTGCGTCGCTGCGGTCCGGTCCCAGGTCGACGGGCACGTGCACCTTCCGCCGACCACTGGCGACAACACCGATGTACTGTGGAGACCTCACGCCCCACGTATTGAGCAATTCGGCGGTACGTCCACCCGGCCTCCCGCATGCCCACTATACGCCCTCGCTCAAAGTCCGTCAACTGCACATACGGTTCACGTCCACGCTGTCGCGGCATGCTACCAGTGTTAAAGACTGCGATGGAGCTCCGTATGCCACGGCAAACTGGCTGACACTGACGGCGGCGGTGCACAAATGCTGCGCAGCTAGCGCCATTCGACGGCCAACACCGCGGTTCCTGGTGTGTCCGCTGTGCCGTGCGTGTGATCATTGCTTGTACAGCCCTCTCGCAGTGTCCGGAGCAAGTATGGTGGGTCTGACACACCGGTGTCAATGTGTTCTTTTTTCCATTTCCAGGAGTGTATTTTTATAGTGAGGTGAAAAGTTGATAATGAAACTTCAAAACTGCTCTTATCTCATAGAGAGAGAAAAAGAAATAAATTCCCGGAAAGACTACCTACATCAAATTACAATTCAGTGTACATTGCCAGTTACCCTCTCCAATATATGCCGAAATGATGTGTTGCGCGTAGTTTGTAGCGAAACTGTGCGGTGAGGGAGAAACTTTCATGAATGTAAACCAAGCAGAAACATTACAACAAGCATGTAACTGCAAAAAATGTGGCGTCTGTTAAGTATGCAAGATGCTGAGAAAATTACTACTTTCCCTGTTTTTACGATAATCCCAGAACGTTTAAATTATCAACTATAAAATAAGAAAAATTATCTACTCGTAATTTTATATGCAAAATTCCTGTCTACACTTAATAATTCCTTCCTAGAAGTTTATTTCCAGTCCCTAATTCCTCTTTGCCTTTTTCTCGTGCCTCTTATCAAAATATTGATGAATACAATATACAGAACTCTATTTCGGTCTATTTGAAATGTAAGTAACGTAAAGACTAAAAATGATAAAAAATGTTACCGGAGACGAAGTCGATCCCACGTCCATTGCATTGACGTCCTGTACTGTTTCTGCTGCTACACTTGGTGTATGGACGCCAAGCTAACGTAAATGGCTACAAAAATGTTATTTTCTTTAAGCGCCTTGCCATCTGGAGCTCCCACTTCAGTCACTTGTATTTCTGGACAACCTGTGCACGTAACCATAAATTTGGACGAGTTTGGCGAATGTAAGGCGGTTCTCGCTGCCGTCCCTGCACACTTTCTGAAGTTTCCGATCAGAGAGATTCGGCTGAAAAAACATAGAACACGGAAATCATACTGTCATTCTAAACGGAGAGAAGTCTTTAGATGTATGAGTAACTTTGGATGTACATGAAGGAACTGTATATGACATTACTTTTCATAATATGTGTAATAGACCTAGTAGGGAACTTCAGTCGTTCCTCGAGGTTAATCGCGGATGATGCTGTTGTACACAGAGAAACTGAAACGCTAGAAAATTGTAGCGAAATGCAGGAAGAGTTGCAAAGGAACGACGCTTGGCGCAGAGAGGAGTGACTGACTCTCAACATAAAAACAATGTAACATACTGCGAAACGTAGACAGGAAGACCATGTATTTTATGCTTACATGATTGCAGAACATCCAGTGGAAACAGTTACTTCAATAAAATATCCAGGCGTATGCGGACGGAGCGATCTGAAATGGAAGTACCAAATAAAATTAATTAGGGTAAGGCAGGTACCAGAGTGAGATTCATTGGAAATTCTACAGAAAATGCAGTTCCTCGATGAAGGAAGTAGATTAGAAAACACTCCTTCGATCAGTACTTGAATACTGCTCGTCAGTTAGGGGTCTGTACCATGTAGGGTTGACAGAGGGAATAGATAAGTGCCAAAGAAGAGTTGCACGTTTCGTTATAGGTTCATTTAGTAAGCGAGAAAGCTTCACTGAGATGTTGAACCATCTCCACTGGTAGACGGTGCAACAGGCGTTCCACACCGCAGTATGTTCATAGAAGAGTCAACCAGTATATTGCTTACTTCTATGTATAGCTCGCGTAAAGACCATGAAGTTCAAATTAGAAACGTTCGAGCCCGCATGAAGGCTCAGCAGCAATCGTTCTTCTAGAGAATCATTTGCGAGAGGAAGACAAAATGGAGGTCATCGTAAGCTGCTTGACGAGTACACATGTAGAGAACAACTTCACTTATCCCTGATTACAAACTTCTAAAACTCGCGCCGCCACGCCAATTCCGCCACAGAGGACTCAAAACTCGACTCCTGCTCTCCAAAAGGGCTGCCGCTCGATACCTCGACTTCGCCAGCTACCAGCACTTCAACGAAATTATTTTGACATGCAGACGTTTCGACCAGTCAGTCTCCGGAGCAGAGTCGAGGCACTTCGACTGGCGATTTCCTCTTAACGCGCATAGTGCTGCCTGCGGACTCTTTCAAGGTTTTTAACAGACATCAGCCATCGAACCTGTGGGAAACACTCGCCTTTGAAAACCGCCGTGTCGGACTTCGCCACCTCCCTTTTGCCAGTTTAACCAAAGACCAGACCATTATCTCCAGGCCGGAGTGCAGAAGCCGTCTCCCGGAAGCCGGAAATCCGACGCTGTCGCTCATAACAGCGACGAGCAGTTTCCGACGATCGCGACCCGGAACTGAGACGTCACAGAGTTAAAACAGGAACTCCGAATGGTACAGGATGCAGAAGGAAATCGGCCGTGCCCTTCCAAACAGAACTATCCCGGCTTTCGTCTTAAGTGGTACCATTAGGATTTGAACAGACACCCTCCTTAATACAGGTTTAGTGTCTTAACGGGAGGTAAAGAACTTTCCAGCCGGCCACGGTGGCCGAGCGGTTCTAGGCGCTTCAGTCCGCAACTGCGCGCCTGCTACGTTCGCAGGTTCGAATCCTGCCTCGAGCATGGATGTGTGTAATGTCCTTAGGTTAGTTAGGTTTAAGTAGTTCTAAGTTCTAGGGGACTGATGACCTCAGATGTTAAGTCCCATAGTGCTCAGAGACATTTGAACCAAGAACTCAAATTCAGGAGGGTTCGAGCGAGAGTCCACTAATACTCCTACACGATTTCTGCGACTTACCCTTCAGATAGGAGACCGCGTTATTTGCGTTTTGGAGGACGAAAAAGCCATGCAAAAGTTTTCATAGACGTTTGAACTCCCTGTACAAACTGACTCATCTTGACATTTACATTTTTATGAGTAACTTGAGACGACTATTGACTTTTACATTCCGCTTAATAGCATTGACCCTGATTCCGTACCGAAAACGGATAAGGTAACGAAAGAAAGGCAGGTGGGCAAAATACTCGAATGCTAAAATGGTGAAATGGATATATAGCACTTAGTACACGATACTTCGCACAACGCTTACTTTCACCGTTATTTTAAAAATGTCTTCTGAATTATGTACGATCTTTTCGTTGAATACTTTTTCTTCGTCGTCCAGTTAGGTAAGGCGTTAAGATAATAATTCACCTTTTTTAAACTGCTGTAAAAAAAGTGTAATGGACCTCTTTAGCTTAGCATTGCCACACTACTACGAAGGCGTGTTGAAAAGTAATGCCGCCTAACTTTTCATATGCCGTTAAAGCTTTTGGATAAAACAAACGTTGTTTACATTCTACGTCTTTGTTCTACATGTCTACATCTTTATTTCTCTACATCGTCAGAGGCGGCTCTCGTAATCTCGATATTTCATGACTAGTTGGTAGTGATTAGTCGTTGTTAATATTGGTTTCTTTCTGATCTCAGGGCATGGTTGATTTTTTTTTTTTTTTTTTGCGGGAAGACGCCGTAATTTACTGTCTTTAAAATTCGTCGTAAAACAAGGCTCGTAGTGGACCGAATATTTCGTAGTATCTTTCTGTCTTCAACTTTGATCGATTAATCAATGAATAATGACGACAATCTTTAAGCAAGTTGTGTTCAAATAAATTTTACACCTTTGTAAGTAAGTTGAGTTCATGTCAAAAGTTAATTTCGTGAGTTATTATAAAGTCAATGTTCATTAATGCTAACAGTCAAAGATCCTATACACATGTTAACTTTCGTTCCATTTAATGAAAACATGACGATCGCTCCACTGTGCTGCGTAATGTAGCGAACGAAAATAAAGTTCTCACTGTTTTGATTTTAAATTAATTCCTGTCCACCAAAACTCCCTATCCCACCTCCTTCAATTCACTTTAAAAAAATTAATCATTAGTCCCGTTTAATAATAAAACTTTTCCCTTTCACAAAGATAACTGCTTTGTGAGATGGAAGATACTTCTGAAATTCAAGTTTTGAATACTTCCATGCACATATTTTCACGATAAGCGCTCACACGAGCTAAAACAGTACAGACAACGTGGGACAAGATGAGCTGAGGTAAAATGATAAAATGACGAAATAACAGCGAAATACTGATGCCTCGACTATTGACGGACTTACAGGTTGAAGTAACTAGAGTAGTTTCATCATCGGCTTGGTGACGAACATATTTCTCCCAATGGGAGACCAGTTTGTTGATATCTCCACTGCAGAATGTTTGACTTTGTTGACACGCCCCAACCTCACTTCTGCTTGCACCGCTTTGTCACTGTCAAAGAGAAGTCCTAGAAGGTAGTTTTTAAGTTTTTAAAACAGTTCAACATCGAGTGAGACCAAGTCGGGGCAGCACTGGGTATGAGCGATGACAGAGAACCCAAGGCGTCAGATTTTTGCGGATGTCGCAGCGCTCGTGTTTGGTTTGACATTTTCATGGGGACGGAGAGGTTACTCCATGTATGGACGAACATTTAGAATTCGTGCTTCAAGTTTTCTGAGGGTCTCGTGGTACTACGCCTTTAGGCATGAATTCCAAATGCATCACACCTTGAACATCCCGGAACACTATGAGCGTGACTTTTCCTGCTGATGGCATGCTCTTTAAATTTTTTGGCGTCGGTGATCCCTCGGGGAGGAACTCCATTGATGCTCTGTTGTTTTCCGGGTCAAAATGGTGGACCCAGCTTTCATCACATGTCACAGTATTATTAAGGAACGCATGGCCTTCACGCTCAAACCGCAAAATAAAATATCGATAGACCTTCTTCCAGCTCTGTGTGATGTCAGGAGTGAGCCTTCGAGCCAGCCACCGTGCACACAGTTTTCCGTAACGCAGATCTGCAGTGGTGGCCTGTACACCTTCTCGTGATATGCCACTCTTACCTGAGAGTTGTTTCTGTGTCGCCCGAAGATTTTCTCTGGTGAGTTCATCGAGCCGATTCCTATGCGTCCCGTCGGTTGCCGTACGCAGTCGTCCGCTCCGAACTCTGTCACAAATGTTGAGGTTAACACCATCATGCCGGCCGCAGTGGCCGAGCGATTCTAGGCACTGCAGTCTGGAAGCGTGTGACTGCTAGGTTCGCAGGTTCGAATCCTGCCTCGGGCATAGATGTGTGCGATGTCCTTAGGTTAGTTAGGTTTAAGTATTTTTACGTTCTAGGGGACTGATGACCTCAGATGTTAAGTCTCATAGTCCTCCGAGTCATTTGAACCATTTGAACACCAATATTTCGTTAATTTAGAACATGAATAACCCAACGTCGACACTGCTGATGTCGATAGAATCGTCACTGTACACAATTTTCATTCTTGTATGGATTTCAACTGGAGACACTTTTTCTGCGGTTAAAAACACGATTCCAACATGCTTTACCCACGTACCGACGTATTTAAGTTACACACCCCCATATTATACGCTTCGAAGCTCTCTAGCGGCAGAGGATTGCAAATTGCATCTGCGTAGAGGGAAAGTCGGCCGAGTAATGTGCATGGCATATAATACCTCAAGCGATATTGGGAATAAAATAAAGAATTCGAAGGCATTACGTTTCAACACACCTTCGTATAATATTGTCGATTAACGTGTTGCGAGCTGTGGCTAAGAGAAAGTAATAGGCCGACTGTTAGCTGTGGAGTTCGTGCACTGGAGGTAAGGGCAGTTCTGGACAGTTTGTGAGATTGGTGTGTAGAGAAAGTAAAACTTGCGGAGTTCGTGTGAGCCAGAGCCACCTCACTTGATGCCCGATCTGGTGCTTTGTATCAGTCAACAAAAGGTCTCCATGATAAACATTATGGAATGTGTTAGACGATTGCGTAGCGACTGTGATGAGTATTAAAATAAAAAAAGTAATGTGCCACGACTATATTTCACAGCTAGCGTAAGGTGGGAACCGGTTACTTCCAGACGGCAGCACGGCACACGTCAGATCGTGGGGGAGAGCGCACGGGAGCTGGTTCGGTGCAGAGCCCGCTGCGCCGCCCCACGGCAGCAGCGGCGGTTTGCATGCGCCGGGCGGCCCCTGCGCCGCCCCAATCTGCGTCGCCATCGGCCCCTGACGCCGCCGCCGCCGCCGCCGCCGCCGCCGCAGCTGCCGTCGCCTCCAGCGCAAATGAATTCCTCGCCGGACAGCATCGCGTCACGCGCCGCACTCAGCCTCTGGGAATCCCCTCCGGGCAGCACAGTGCAGCGCAGTGCTCCGACACGCGGTACAACCTGTTTCGCTGCAAAGCGGCAATTTGCAGGTCTCTTATATGAGTGTAGTCATAAAGTTTCAATTGTCACTTCGCAGTATTACGTCCCGCGCGACAGTACCGTAGCACGCCCCTAGAGAAGCCAAATGAAACAGCGCAGTCCGCTATGAAATGAAAATCCGTTTTCTGCCTTTGTGACGGAACAATGCTGCAACGATCCATGCTCATAAAATTGTGGAGCAGCCAAAAGTCGCATACAAGTTATCTTTGTTTACACCTTCCGTTCGTCAGACGCGAGCAGCTTCCGAAGTTTAGCAGTCAATGGGCACACTTGGAATGTTTTTGGCTGTGTACAGTGCCGTCGACAAACACACACACACAAAAATTCCTGCTGTTATGTAGCACAAATACTTTCAGTGTGGTTAAACAACCGTTTGCAACTGAGAGCGTGGTCGCATCGACGATGACACAGACTGTCTGGAAAAGGTGGCGCTCACGGGCGCTTGCTTTCATGTGGTAAGGAGGTAGGGAAAGGTGACTCTCGAGTCTGGGAACGACGTTCATGATTTTTTTCTACAAAATAACAAACAAATTACAAAACTAACTTTAGACCTTTATTGCAAACCCTTAAGCCCAGAGGGCAGTACATGACATGGCCGAGAGCCTTCGCATAGTGTGGGGACAGTTGATGGGATTCCTGAACGCTACAGTTTTCAGCCTAGAACAAACTTCAAAGACTGTTTCGAACCTGGTAATGTTATCTAATGTAGTACGTATGGATACTTTTCGAATGAACGATTGTTTACCAACTGGCGACACACTGAAATAAAAGTCAATCTATTCGCCAAAGAAGTCGTTATAAAAACGTGCATTTAAAACAGAAATTAAAATTTATCGCAAAAATTATATGTGCTGCAGCAGAAAAAACGCCGACTCGAAATTTGAAGAAAGGCATAATGGAACTGCATGTGCATTTCTTGTGTTATATCTTCGGCAAACGTGAAAAAATGTTGCTTCGAAAAAACAAGCGTTTAAAGTTTCAGATTGTGTTTCTTAATATTGAAACTGGACAAACCTTTAATCAGGAATGCCAGCCAGCATCGTTCACTTGGTCTTTTTGTATCCAATGTCGAAACACTCTTCTTCTGACGAAATTAAATCGATTAACCGGTATCCGCTTACCAATCGAAGTATTTTTTTGAGATATGGATTATTTTTCGAACCTTACCCAGCCGTATAAGAACGTTTGTTTGACATTTTCAAGCACTCATGTTTTACTTCGTACAAATAAGCAGATACAAGCACGTGCTTTCAGACTGTTTACCACAAACGAATCATGTTACAAAGAGAAATCTTTTTGAGAATAGCACTTTAGTTTATACTAATTCTCTATGTGATACTATCCGAAACTAAGAGGACCCCTATTCCGTCGGTAACTATTATAGTATTACACCGGCGCAAACCGAGCGCTCGGATGTGCCAACCGCCATGCAGTAAATGGCGGTTTTAACATATTTCGACATTTATGGCACACTTTATATGAATGGATCTTAAAAATAGACACTCGAAGGAATATTTGAAGCCAGTAAAAAAATTGGCTCCAAACCCAAAAAAAAAAAGAAACTATACACTGGTCGAGGTCGGACGTGGGGTGAACAAGAATATCGCCTAGGTGCGTGTTAGAGATGGCGCCCACATGGCACTCCATTAGGTGTGTGTGAACATTATGCCGCAAACCACACTTGTATATCCATCCCTATTTCTAAAATATACACGACAAAGTTGTAAAGATAATTTTCGGACACCCTTTACTTACCAGTGCCATCCTTTATATCAGTGCTCCAGTTCGAATTAATTAATTGAAATTTGGACTCTAAATCTCTCAAAGCGGAAAGTCTATTAGAGAAGACGGAGTCTGAGAGATCATCATGGAGTTATAGCCAGGGGAGACGTCATGACGTCACAAGTTTTTGACCGACGTACGTCATGTTAGTTGCCAAGAACATTAGTTTCTGCTCAGAGTGTTTTTATATAAAATGACAGCTATCGTCATTTGGGGTGTAATAATCACTCCGATTATAGTCCTAAGTGCACGGGAATAACATTTCATTCGTAAGGGGACTAGTTCAAGCGATATTTTCTTTCATGTACATGAATTTTGGTTACCTATTTAGTTTTACTATAGTGGTTTTATTTCCGTCATACGAGTTTATGTTTCCTACCAGTCCAACTCGAGAAGTACTTTAGGTGAACGCTATGGAAAGGGAAGATAGGAGATCGACTAAACAGAGTAAAATATGTAACCAGCATTTTCGGCAAGAAGACGTAAGCTGAACATCATTCGTGTCAGACCGTGTTAAGGAGAGTGCTGGACGACGAAACAGGCCTTTTCGTATCACATACATCTCTTCTTGGTTATTCGAAACGTATAAGTAAAAGAAAGCTACTCAAATGGAACGAAATGCTTCGTATTACTGGATCCAGTATGCGTTTAAGGCGAGTAAAACGTCTAAAAATGTATTTCTGACTCTATAGGAAGGACGTAATTAGGGTTTAACGTCTGGTTTGCATCGAGGTCATTAGACACGAAACAAATGTTCAGAGTGTTTCAAAATGGGGTACGAAACCGGCCGTGCTCTTTCAAAAGAACCATCATGACACTTGCCAGGAGCGATTTAGAGGAAATCATGGTAAACTTAAATCTAGATGGCCGGACATGGAATTCAGCCTTATAATATTAATCAGGACTGCAATAAAAAAATAAGCATCAAAGAAATTGTTCCACTATTCCAAACATTCCAACGCTGCGTCAAGGGCTAAAACTTCGACGGACTACTGAAAATCGTACGACAGTAGTCTAAGAATGAGGATGTAAAATCAGGAAATGGTGCGAGAAGGGGGGGGATGGTCAAAGACAGAAACGTGAAAGTTGATTCCGTGTGACACCTTTGCGCGTGACCCATTTTCTTGGTCAGTTACGGAGGATACGTGCTGCGATGGCGTGGCGGCAGGACAAGAGCCTGGGACGTTGTGGCAGCTGCCTCGCGGGTGACCCTGCTGCCCTTTGGGGTCGTTCCCTTCCCGTTGCCAGCTGCTACTGTTGTTCACCTCGCGCTCTCACTGTGCCACGCAGATGGTGCCCTAGTTCCGTGGTAGCTCTCCCCTTGAGGTTACGACAGGTGTTCCCGTCGCGTAACCCCGCACGCTGATTTTCGTCTGACTTTCTCGTTCGTTTGCAGAGACACCTGCTGATCGGTGAGTAATTTTCGTGCTTTCCAACATTTGCTTGTATACACGATGATTTAGCTGACTTTGCCTATAGGTTTTACGCTACCCGCAACGCCTTCAAAAACCGCAAGCAAGATTTTCATACTCTCTCGTCTTGCTACGTATAAACTATTAATTAACTATACCTTTTTCCAGGAAATTTAATGTAGTTCAATTCTGTACTGGGATAGATTTCTGTCGGAGGCCCCTGTACTGGAATTACTCAAGAAAAACGCGTTTAAAGTTCGCTTTTATATATTTCTCTTGAATAATTTGAATAACTAAGGCCTCAATAGAAAACGTATCCTAGTACAAAATTTTACTACACTAAATTTCCTACAAGAAGCTCCTGTTCATTTTTGCTGTAGGACTAATAGTTTGTGAATAGCAAGTGAGAAAATACAAAAATAGTGTGCGTGGTAATTGAAGGCGTTGCGGGTTGCATATCACCCATAGGCAGGAGCTGCTGAATCACCCTGTATATGTGTTTAAAGCACTTGGCTATGTAGTAATTAGTACATCTTTTTTTAAATAAAATATATTCAATTCATGAACAGCGTTAACATAGGCTTTATGTCGTTTATACTATACAATTATTGATTTACCTCTTTATTAAATCCATATCTATTCCTCGTAAAGCATCTATGATGTGTGCCAATGCTGTTGACCCCGTCCTTCCTCCATTTCTCACTTCCAGTTGCGAAGAAGCGGGAAGAAAGATTGTTGGTAAGTCTGCCTCTGAGCTCCAATCTCGCCAAATTTACCTTCATGATTTTTTCGCGCTATTTACACTATCTGATCAAAAGTATCAGGAAATCTATAATCTATATGTAACGCGATACTGACCACTAGATGCCTTGAGAGGCGGAAACGCCAGTATAAAAGAGGACGAGGAGTATCTTGTTGACAGTAGAGAAGCAGTAACAGCAGACTGAGTTGGTGGTGAGCGATCAGTGACATCGAACGTTGCTACGTAACTGGAAGCCACCTGAGTAACAAATCAACCACAAACATTTCAACCCTTCTAAAGCTGCCCAAGTCGACTGTTGGTGATGTGGCTATGAAGTGGAAACATGAAGGAACAATCACAACTAAACCAAGACCAGACTCAGCTCATGTAGTGGCGGAGGGGGACCGTCGAGCTTCGTTGAGAGTGACAGTAAAAATGGCGTGGAATCAGTGGAAGAAGCCACTCGTGAGTCCCAAAGTGCTGCCAGCAGTCCAGCTGGCACAATGACTATGCGTAGAGAATTAAAAGTGGTAGAGTTGGGTAATGGTCGAGCATCTCCTCATTACCCACATATTTTTGTAGTCCGTGCTAACCAATGTTTGAGGAGGGGTAAAGAGCGGCGACTGTAAAGCGTGACTTGGAGTCATGAATCTCACTATACCCTACGGATAGCCAATTCAAAGGTTTGCTACTGGCGAATGTCTGGCGAATCTTAACAGTAAATCACGCCTCGGGGCCTAACGCCTCTCTTGAAATGTCTACCACTGGAGCTGTATCAGTATCTCTGGGACGCTCCGCCCTAATTAAACGAATCTGTGACCAATGTCGGTGCACTTATTTGGACATATATTACACTGCCGGAAAAAGTGCTACCTTCTCAAGCACTTCGTTCAGCGGCACCAGCGTGTAATATGTGCAGACTAAGGAATTTTAGTATTACTGATTCATTTGTCACAGTGGTTGGATAAAGACGGCTGCTGTCCACCCAGTGTTTTGAGTCTGCAGGCAGTAACAGGGCTCAGTTTAGAAGAGAGCAATGTTTGCAACATTCATTCTAAGGAACAACCATGCTGCACAGACGAATTTGTATTCCTGTCAAACAACATCAACAATTTGAACGGAGTCGCTGGGCCTGCGGGAAGCTGAATGCACGTTGAGCCATTGCGACTCTGTGGTTACCGATTCTGCAACTACACTGAAGCTAAAAAGAAATTGGTATAGGCATGTGTATACAAATACAGAGATATGTAAACAGTCAGAATACGGTGATATGGTCGGCAAAGCCTATATACGACAACAAGTGTCTGGCGTATTTGTTAGACAGTTATGGCCACTTTAATAGCAGGTTATCAAGCTGTAAGTGAATTATAGCAGACGCACGATCGATGGGCACAGAATCTCCGAGGCAGCGATTAACTGGGGATTTTCCCGTGCGACTATTTCACCAGTGTACCGTGAATATCAGGAATTCGGCAAAATATCAAATCTCCGACATCGCTGCGACCGGAAAAGGATCCTGCGAGAATAGGACCAACTACGACTGAAGAGGACTATTCAACGTGACAGGAGCGCAACCCTTCCGCAAATTGTTGCAGATTTCAGTGCTGAGCCATCAATAAGCGTCAGCGCGCGGACCATTCAACTAAATATCATCATATGGGCTTTCGGAGCCGAAGGCCCAGTCGTGTACCCTTGATGGCTGCACGACACTAAGCTTTATGCCTCGCTTGGGCCCGTCAACACCGACATTGGACTGTTGATGACTGGAAACATGATGCCTGGTCGGACGAGTCTCGTATGAATTAGTGTCGAACAGATGGACGTGTACGGGTGTGAAGACAACCTCACGAATCTATGGACCCTCCATGTCAGCGGGGGACTGTTCAAGCTGGTGGAGGCTCCGTAATTGTGTGGGGCGTGTGCAGCTGGAGCGGCAGGGGACGCCTGATACGTCTAGATACGACTCTGACAGGTGACACGTACGTAAGCATCCTATCTGACACCTGCATCCATTCATGTCCATTGTGCATTCCGACGGACGTGGGCATTTCCAGCAGGACAATGCTACACTTCACACGTCTAGAATTAGTACAGAGGGCTCGAGGAGCACTCTTCTGAGTTTAAGCAATTCCGCTGGGCACCAAACTCCCCAGACATGAACATTGCTGAGCATATGAGGGATGCCTTGCAACGTGCTGTTCAGAAGAGGTCTCCACTCCCTCGTACCCTTACGGATTTATGGACAGCCCTGCAGGATTCATGGTGTCAGTTTCCTGCAGCACTATTTCGGACATTAGTTGAGTCCCCCCCACATCGTGTTGCGGCACTTCTGCATGCTTGCGGGGCCCCTACAATATGTACCAGTTTCTTAGGCTCTTCAGTGTATATACATCATTTGTCCATGAGGGCGTGGTAACGGGTATCAGCGCGCTCTGGCTGCGATTGAAGTGAAGCTAAAAGTTAGGCCAGTCGCGATGAAGAGGAGGGTTGGCAATCGGCACGATGGGGAAGCGGTTCTCTCAGTGGGTGAGAGAGGTGAGAGAGGGACAGAGAGAGAGAGAGAGAGAGAGAGAGAGAGAGAGAGAGAAGAAAGGGGACTGGCTTGTTTGCCAGGAGTCCAGCTTGGCAGCTTGTGCGGTTGGCACCTTATGTCGCTGAAGGACTGCTGTTGACTTCAATAAGACTTGCTACACGTGGAGCAGTGGTCACAGGTTTAGGTGATGGTGACTGCCTCCGTTTCTGGTGACATATATTCTCATCCCCGTGCTTACAAAGGGTGTGGACTTGTCTGTGACATAATCGCAGCATTTTGAATAGCCTGTTAGTAGTTTGTTGCGTCGGGTAAAGGAAGTGATTGGTCCGTCAGACCGTTCCCGACAATGACTCCAAGTGATCTGTCACGGTATTAAATTTCTGGTAGTGACATGTTGGTATTTATATGTAATATTTTACGAATTTGTTTGTTAATGAGGTTTCTCCCCTGAAGTCTTGAGTTAGTTTGTTACAGGCTATTTTGTGTACCAGGAAGCAGGTGATACATTTGTTAATCTGTTTCTCCTGCTCAGAAGCTTAAAATATTTGGCTATGGTCTGCCCTGTGGTCAATTATCGTACGCAACATTTAATATGACATATTAACTGATGTACGCATTCAATTACTCCAAGTTCATAAATCTTGGCAGTCGTGTGGCTGTGCAGTAAGCCAGGAAAACAGTCAAATCTGGTCATTCATAAGTTTTTGTAGTTCGGTTTTAAATTTATATTGTATTTTTAAATGATTGTTAATTGATACTGTTCTAGGTGAAGTAGTCTCACCTGAGGTTATATTTGATTTTTATTCCGTTCACCTTAGAGCGAAAATAGGCCTTGTTACTAATTATAATTTGGTTCTTGTGTGATCGTGTGTAAGCACATACTGCTTCTCAGGTTTCCGTTTGAATTTGTGATCCGTTATAAGTAAGCGGGTCAGCGTGGCCCAAAGTGCTGAATCCTGTGTTAAATTGTCTAATGGGTTTTTGTTTGTTACATCTGATCTTTGTATGCCATCTTCAAATTTGTTATTTGAATGCACTGATCTTTGTTCTGTATGCCAGGCAGCCGCCTCACGATTACACTAGTCCTAGCCCGGACTGGTGGTTGTGCATCGTGTACCAACTGCCTCTACGCTTTTCCTTTCCTGCTTGGTCCTTCGTGGTCGGCCGAACGCAATTCGACTACCAGGCAGACGAGTGTGCCCGCGCTTGGTGTTCCGTGGTCCCGTGTTCGGTCGCGGAGCTTGGCACTAAGCCACGCCATATCATCCAGCAGTTCCGGAACGGAAGTTAAATTACCAACTGGATCTTTTTCAGATATTCTGGCATCAGCTACTTGAGTCCAAGCACCCCAAGGGACCACTAGCCACAACATATGAAATAATAACTTGGCCGTTAGTTTGTATACCTTTATTGGGACCACTGTTTACCTTTTTCTGCCTGTATGTTCTAAATTTTCTTTGTGGGAGCTGTATTGGCGATCTTATTATTCTGTCCATTAAAGGCTGCGTACTGCTGAGTATTTGTACACTGGAAATTGTTCCGCCTTGCTGCTTATCGTAAATTTGCTTGAGTAATGGGACTGAAGCCTTAAGGTCTGTTTTTAGGATAAAATTCTCTTCCAGGTTCTCAACAAAGATTAAATGAATACTGTAATTATTTGCCTATTTTTATTGGCATTTAAGTGCCTTTCATATTAATTGATTGTTTCTTAACTTGCGGTGCGCACAACCTCTGTTCATATTTACTAGTATTGCAAAATTGTTTGGTGAACACTATGCCAAAGATATTTAATCACTGAGTAAATTGTTAAATTTAATGGTGACTAAAAGTATGTAATAAGAAAGCGAATGAAATTTTGCTAACCTCTGGCCCAATTCTTCCCGAAATTGTCGGTAGTTAACCATTCAGACGTATCTATCGTCTGATTGCTGCACATGTTGAGCCCACTGTATCTGTGGTGTGTGGCTGCATTTAGCAGTAGTATGTGGAACACACACACATCCGTAGACCACATTCTGGACGTCCTCTTAGTAGAGACGCAGGTCGAGATCGACGCATTGTGCGAGCAGGTGTGCGGACCGAACACTAACAATGACCTATTCTTCCCATATGTTGCACCTGCTGTGACACCAAGGACCATTAAGTATCTGCTGGAAGCAGGACTAATTTTAAGATCACGTGCGGCTCTGGTCAAGCTACTACTGATATGACACCACCAAATATGGCTACTCTAGCTTCGTCAAAGAGTCCGCTGGAATGAGGAATGACACTCTGCGATTTTCAGAGATGAGAGTAGGTTCTGTCTGTACGAGAGAGCTGGATGTACATGTGTACAGCACAGACCTGCTGAGCGGCCTATTCCATAGTGCAATTGCCCACGACACAGAGGTCGCGTTCCGAGATTCACAATGCTCGGAGTCCCCAGTTACAACTTGCGGGAACATTTGATGTTTCTGCAGTGATAAAAGTACCAATACCCGCTACAGTGGACAGCTTTTATCCTCGTGCTGCTGGCATTTCTTCGACAGGAGAAAGTGTACTTTTTCAGCAGGACAATAGATGTCCACATACGGTTGCTGTGATGCAAAGGGTTCTTCCTGTTGTTCAACAACTGCCCTGCCGAGCAATATCGCCAGATCTCTCGCTAATTGGACACACAAAGGACGTCAATCGTGAATTTACTAGCTCCCCGGAGCCCATAAGAACTATTACCGAAATGCAACAAATGTTGCAAGGATCCTTCCTGAGCGTATGTATGCGAGCATACACGTCTGAGTTACAGCCAGAGGGGTGTATACTGTGTACTGATGCGACTGTTTGGACACCCTTTACTGTGACAGCAATCAATAGGTGTTTCATTAAGTCCGAATTCGTTATCGTGTCCTTCTACAATGATGAGCTACAATGATGTCAGTACAATGAGCTTGTACTTGAACGTGCTACATTTTTTCCCCAAGAGTGTCTGGTACGCTTACGAAACTATCAATATTGAAGGGTTTATCTAATGAATCTCAGGCTGTCATCTGCCTTTCTTGCGATGATTTTTAAGTGGTTATTGCGTTTACTAAAACGTGCCATATATATGCTACTGCAAGTCGTGTTTTCTTAATCATAAAATATTATAAGAGATGCTATCAATTTGTGCATAGTAAACTGGACAGGTGAATTAAAGCGTGTCAGATTTACCAAGAAAATGTAGATAAGAGAAACTGGCGGAAGAATAAGTGCAAATAAGAGAAAGAAAGAGAAGACAAGGGACTACCTTATTCTCTGCCTTCTAGCGCTCAATCTGAGGAGTAGTTAAAGTGTGGCAAGAGTAATTTTTATGTTAACGCTCATTCTTGTCGAAACCTTTCCTAATCTGTGTGCCTATTCGCCTAGTTCGCCTATCAATAACTACCTGATAACGAAGCAACTATTTAAAAAAACTTCTTAAAGGTTCTTTTAAAAATTCATCTTAACGCGATGAAAAGCAGTCGACGAGTCGCAGGCAATGAACTCATCTGCGATATATTGCAGCATCGTTGGCAGTCGGAGACTGCAAACTGTGGCCTCCTTCATTCTGGCAGGTTTCAACGTCTTCACGTTGATTATTACTTTGATAGTAAAACATTACCTCCCACATACACGAGAGTGTGTTGAAAAGTTATGCGTCCGAATTTCTTCATGTGAAGATTCTTAAAGCTTCTTGAACTAAAAAAAAATTAAAAAAGACATTATTAATCTTCTGCATCTTTATTCTTAATGTCTACATACATTTTATTTCGCAACATAGTCACCAGGGCGACGAACACATTTTTCCCAATGAGAGACCGGGTTGGGGATTTTCTCTGCTCGGGGACTGGGTGTTCGTGTTGTCCTCATCATTTCATCCTCATCATCATCAATATTCGTGGCAGTGGCTAGATTGGACTGTGTAAAAAATTGGACCGTGAAAAACTGGGACTTTGTACGGGCGCTGATGACTGCGCAGTTGAGCGCCCCAAAACCAAACAGCATCATCACCAATGACAGATAAGTTCGTCGATGTCGTCATTGTAGAGTGTTTGACTTTGTCGTTGGAACCACAACATCAACGTCTGATTGCACCACCTCATCACTATCAGAGTAAAGTCCTCTAAGATGTTTTTTTAAGTTTTGGAAAAGGGGGAAAATCGGATTGGACCAACCCGGGACTGTATGGAGTGAACACAAAGGGTCGGAGTGTAGCAAATGTCGCAGTGCTCGTGTGTGTTCTGGCACCGTTATGCTGAAGATGGTGCACCATCTGTGGATTAACTCTTCGATTTAATGCTCTCAGTTTTCTCAGTTTTCTGTTTTCGCACGGACAGAAGTACATTATACGCCGCCATACTACACGCTATAATTTGGAGTCCTCAAGCGGCAGAGGGCTGAAAGTATGTAGGCATGAAGAATGAAGATTTGGAGTGTTAATAACGTGTGTTTTATTTAAGAAGCTTTGAGAAATGTCATATGAAAATTCCGGAAGCATTACTTTCCACCATGCCATCGTAACAAGGCTACTCTTCGTTTCCTGGGTCTTTAGCCCTCGCTGATAATTTCTGCTGGAGATTTTCGTTTCGTAATCTGTGGTTACGGAATCATCTGATGCCACATACAACACGAAATCTTCCAAAACCACCTAGAACCCAGTCCAAGCAGAATTTCGTTCCTAATGTGGACCAGTCGCTACTAGGCAGGTGGGTATGGTAAATCATTGTAAACCCCCTGTCCTTCGTGTTTCTATCAGGGAACCAGAGCTAGTGGGCGTCAAAGATTATCAAACTTCAATTATGCTGTCTATAAGTTTAAGTATTTGTGGAAGGCTTGTTGAATTTGTTTCTCCTAGACTAACTAAAAGAGAGGAATCTTAATCAGATCGGTTGAAAGTAAGACAAACAAGAGAAAAATACTTTCAGTATATCTGTAAGAAAGCTGGTGCAGTAGTATTAGTAAAACCGACTTGAGAGAGAGATTCATGCTCGCTCTGAAAAATAAAATGAAAAATAGTGCAACTCCAGATATAGATATTATACCTGGCGAACTTGTAAGCGAAGAAAGAACAAAAATTGCAAAGTCGGTTGCATATCCTCGTGAGTAAAATGTAAGATCGGGAAAAGCTATTCAATAGCTTTCAGCGGAACGTTATAAGATAAACGCCGCAAAATGTGAAATTTATCGAATCGATATATAAGAGTAGTGTGCCAATATAATGAATATGATTACATGATACCCTGCAAGCCACCTAATGGTGTATGACGGAAAGTGCTTTCGGTACCACTAACAGTGAGTGTCGGTGAGCCTCTCTGTATTGGCTTTAATGTCTCAAATTTTCTCGTGGTTACTACACGAGATGTATATGGGAGGAAGTATTACATTGTACGACCCCTCCCGGAAACTACTTTCTCAAAATTTCAGTAGTAAACTTCTCCTGACGCACAACGCTTCTCTTGTAACGTCTGCCGCTGGTTTTAGTTGAGCATCTCTGTAACGTTTCCGCGCCGACCAAACGATCCGGTGACGAAACGCGCCGCCTTTCGTTGGATCTTCTCTGTCTCTCCTGTCAGTCCTATCTGCTAAAGATCCCATATTGATGAAGAAATGATGTTTTAGGAGGAAAAGAAATAGCACTAAGAGTAAATTTCTAGGTGATGAGGCTGCTACTTGAAAACGAAGAAATGCCTACATCGTATCTGACCAGGTCTGATCTCACAAGGAAAAAACAACTATTACGATAACGTACATGCAAAAGATATCATATCAAACTCTTCAAAATAAGTTGAAAGCAGCAATACTTCCCATGTGCACTCGCTGTGTGTCGAGAAACTCAAAGAGGAGGGATAGTACAGCTAAGCTCTGGGTCCCTATGGGATCCTTGCCAGGTAGACCTCATGTTGGTCACGTCCTTCCAATCTTGCCAGGGTTTTAATGCGCTTCGCTTCGAGACTAAACTGCTTCTCGAGGTGGAAAACACGAGTTACGTTGGTGTTTGACTACAAAAACAGCCGTAATCTGCAATTCTGGCAACAATCTCGACTAGCGTAAAAGTATTTCGACTACGTCAGAGGCCGTGAAAGCGCGTGGGTTCAACAACTGTAAGGACGTTCATCCCAAAGCCACGTCTCGCATTTTAGGTGAATTGTCGATCTAGTGTGGAAATAAACTGGCAGGAGTACTTCTACAAGAACACTGATGGGTATTAGTTGATACATGAGTAAACGCATTATCGGAGCGCTGAATACACTCTTGTATTTACCCATGTCATCAATACGTCTGAATACTGATTCAGACATCAGAGACTTGCTTATGCGTAAGATTGTGTCTCTGGATTTAACTTTTACTGCCTCCTTTTCTCATACTTCTGTTTTTGGCGTTTTTTTCCAAGATAATATGTAAATGGCGTGTGGCTAGGGCTTTCTGTCGGGTAGACCGTTTGCCTGGTGCAAGTCTTTCGAGTTGACGCCACTTCGGCGACTTGCGTGTCGATGGGGGTGAAATGATGATGATAAGGACAACATAACACCCAGTCTCTGAGCGGAGAAAATCTTCGACCCAGCCGGGAATCGAACCTTTGCCGTTAGGCATGACATTCCGTCGCGCTGACCACGCAGCTACCAGGGGCGGACTTTACTAAGATTTTTCCTACTCTTTTGACAGCTATCTGACAATTTCGGATTTAGCTCAAATTTTCTTCAATTTTCACTGTCCTACTTTTTATCATGGCGTCATTTGTCTTTATTCATTTGTGTTTTTACCTGTGCTTTATACCACTGCACAGCTCAAAATCTTATAATCGTCTGCTGAATGTAGGCTTTACAGTCAGTAGTGGGGTTCCTACATATTGGCTAGCTCTGGAATATGTAAACAAAGAAGTGCCTACCTGTTGTGGCTCAGGCTAATCAAAGCTTCTTCTACTCCAATTCTTTTTTGGTGGCTTGTGGTTTTATTACTGACCACTTACTGTTATCGGCTGAGACCAGCGATGTGTCCACATACACATTCTCTTTCGTGACTGAACTCCTTATCTACTGGTATGAATTTTTTTTTGTTTTGTTTATTTGTTTTGTTTTATTTCAGAAGGATCTCTAGGCCTTTACTGTTTAGTAGGGGACAGTTAAATTCGAACGGAACGGGAATCGGTACACGTATTTGTTGTACGTTTACAGATAAACAAATGATTACACTTTCAGAACAATTTCATAATTCATTCAAGAGAAAGGGTTTCATAACGGTCGTGCGAAATCCAGCTGGCGCTATTTGTCCACGAGACTCAGAGGGCCATAGAAACGGGTTCCCAGGTAGATGCCGTGTTTCTTGACTTCCGCAAGGCGTTCGATACAGTTCCCCAAAGTCGTTTAATGAACAAAGTAAGAGCATATGGACTATCAGATCAATTGTGTGATTGGATTGAAGAGCTCCTAGATGACAGAAAGGAGTATGTCATTCTCAGTGGAGAGAAGTCTTCCGAAGTAAGTGTGCCACAGGGGAGCGTCGTAGGCCCGTTGCTATTCACAATATATATATAAATGACCTTGTGGATAGCATCGGAAGTTCACTGAGGCTTTTTGCGGATGATGCTGTAGTATATCGAGAGATTGTAACAATGAAAAATTGTACTGAAATGCAGGAGGATCTTCAACGAATTGACGCATGGTGCAGGAAATGGCAATTGAATCTCAATGTAGACAAGTGTAATGTGCTGCGAATACATAGAAAGAAATATCCTTTATCATTTAGCTACAATATAGCAGGTCAGCAACTGGAAGCAGTTAATTCTGTGAATTATCTGGGAGTAGGTATTAGGAGTGATTTAAAATGGAATTGTCAGCCGACCGGTGTGGCCAAGCGGTTAAAGGCGCTTCAGTCTGGAACCGCGCGACCGCTACGGTCGCAGGTTCGAATCCTGTCTCGGGCATGGGTGTGTGTGATGTCCTTAGGTTAGTTAGGTTTAAGTAGTTCTAAGTTCTAGGGGACTGATGACCTCAGATGTTAAGTCCCATAGCGCTCAGAGCCATTTGAACCATTTTTTTTTTTTTTGGAATGATCATATAAAATTGATCGTCGGTGAAGCGGATGCCAGACTGAGATTCATTGGAAGAATCCTAAGGAAATGCAATCTGAAAACAAAGGAAGTAGGTTACAGTATACTTGTTCGCCCACTGCTTGAATATTGCTCACCAGTGTGGGATCCGTACCACATAGGGTTGATAGAAGGGATAAAGAAGATCCAACGGAGAGCAGCGCACTTCGTTACAGGATCATTTAGTAATCGCGAAAGCTTTACGGAGATGATAGGTAAACTCCAGTGAAAGACTCTGCTGGAGAGACGCTCAGTAGATCGGTACAGGCTATTGTTGAGGTTTGGAGAACATACCTTCACCGAGGAGTCAAGCAGTATATTACTCCTTCCTACGTATATCTCGCAAAGAGACCACGAGGATAAAATCAGAGAGATTAGAGCCCACACAGAGGCATACCGACAATCTTTCTTTCCACGAACAATACGAGACTGGAATAGAAGGGAGAACCGATAGAGGTGCTCAAAGTACCCTCCGCCATACACCGTCAGGTGGCTTGCGGAGTGTGGATGTAGATGTAGATAAATTGAACAAGACAACAACGCCTTAGCCCATCTCTGGCCCTTATGCAAGCAGGAATTGGACTTGGCATTGACTGATAGAGTTGCTGGAAGTCCTGCTGAAGGATATCGTGCCGAATTCTGTGCAACGGGACCGAGCTGGTTGGCAGACCCTGTCCCCAATGGTCCAAACGTTGTTAGTTTGGAAAAGATCCGGTGACCTTGGTGGCCAAGGGATGGTTTGGTAAGCGCGGAGACAAGCGGCAGAAACGCTCACCATGCGCGGGCGGGCATTTTGTATCTGAAACGTAGTCCCAGAATGGCTTCCAATGAAGGGCAACGAAACGGGGTACAGAATATCGACTTAGTGCTTGCTGTGCTGTGAGGATGCCGAGGATGAGAAGCAGAGGCGTCCTGCCATGAAAAGGAGCAGGACCCGTGACCACCAGTTGTAGTGGGACGCGAAATTGAAGCGTCCCCCATCCACCAGTGTCAGCCCAGTTTGCAGGTGAATATAAGTTAATTTAGTGTTTTTTATGTATTTTTGTAATATTTGTAATAGTTGTGAATTTTCTAAAGTTTTGTATTTAATATTTTATGTTTCATGTACGGAGAGGGCGGCGCAACGAACGGAGACAGCATCTTCACTGCCGGGACCAGAGAGAAAATTGCTGGCCACTATACGTCGCGGGTCGACAGCCAAAGAGCAACAGAAGATCCTGAAACCGAGTTGCTGCGTCGTGATTCTAAAAACTGGAAAAATAAGAATTTGTAATGTTTCTACAACAATGATGTCACAGAAAGTTTAATCATGTTGTAAATGGTCAGTCCTATCTTGTCAAGGCTCAGGTTCACGTCTATATGTAGGAAGATAATAAACTAGTGGATACTACTAAAGTTCAAATACGTGTTACGAGAATTTATTTATGAAGAATTATGTTAATGAATTATTAATTTATTTGACTAGATTATTAATTGTGACAACGTTCACCGCGAGTTTGAATCTGGAAAGTTTATTCAATGTTGTTCTAATATTTGTTAAATCAGATAACTTGCATTAATATAATTTCTGAGAAGAAAGTTTGCACAAACAAATTGGACTATGCGACGTAATTCTGCGCATACGACTCAAATGATGATGTTTTACAGTTTCCTTCAAGAACCATTCAGAGACAATTTAAAAAGAATTTAAATAATTTTGAAGTGTGTTGTAACTGAAGTAGGTGACGAAGTCTGCACATGGTCATATGTCAAAAGAAAATCATTTATGCAAAACTTGCGTCGTTACACTACACAGTCTGGTTATCGGGCGACAGACAGGACGGTATCCCCTCGCTGTCCGGGGCGTCTCCAGACACGTCTTCAGCCTGGAATCTCACTGACTGGAGTTGAACTGTCTTCAATGGTCAGTCCCGCTTCGAGCTGTGCCCAAGACCAGCGAATGCTTTTTTCCGATGATATTGCTCTTTAGCTTCCAATGATTTCTTCCGCAGATATTCATTATATGCTTCCTGTTAATTAAATTAAAATAAAATGAATCAGGTCAACAGAAAAAACCGTAATATTTGAAACAGAATCACAAGTAGACAAGAAAAAGATAACAGAAAAAACAGCACAGCTTAAGGACATTCGGTGTGAAGAACGCAAGAAGTTCAGACCCCTGCTGGCAGTGCACCATGTCTCAACATATCTAACTGACCAGGAATACTTAGAAGAGCTCTACGAAATAAACCTGAGTGAACACATTACTAAAGACGAGCTAGATAACAAGGTTAAAATAAAATTTAAAACAAGACCAAAGGGCAAAAGGACAGCAAACAATATTCTGGAAGTGTCGCCAAGTGCACGATTACTGTTGCTTCAAAAAGAAAGGGTTTTTATTCAATTTGAATCTTTGTACATCAAAGACTTTGTTGCTGTACAAAATTGTTTTAACTTTTGGGGCTTCGGTCACCCATCGAAGCGTTGCGACAAAGATCCAGTATGTGGAAGATGTGCAAAACCGGGACACAAAAAGTCAGAATGCAGGCAGGAGAATCCCGTAGGCTGTCTGTATACCATGCAAACACAGAAACAGAACACGCGATAAGGCAGGGGGGGGGGGGGGGCAGACTGTCTACATATAAACAGCTCTACGAAAGACTAATAGGGCGCACCGAATGCGATGTTCTGTACAACGTCCGTTAATAAGGAGTGCTACCGTAACTGTCAGGAACCCACCCCCTAACACACGCAGGAACAGACGTAACTAATAACACAAACAGGTAAAGGTACAAATCGCCGTCGACTAGGATGATGAGAGGCTGGCGGCGAGCCGTTGCCTGGTGGCAACACGGAGATATTACAACCCCCAAATGCAGATACCGATACTAATGTAATGCCTCAGTTCTGGGAGACAATACAGTGTAGGTACTTCTCGCAACTTACACATAACGCCAATTTTTCCGCAACTTACACATAGTGACCACATGCAAAAATTGGCTGTATGTGTAAGTTGCGTGAAGTTCACTTTGAATAAGAAAACGCTATCTGACATTGAAATCAACGTAAAAGATTGCGTCGCTACCAACTCTAGCCACACGACAAACAAAGGGTTCGGCTGAACCGGAAAATTAATTAATTTAATCATAAGAAAAAGAGACTCATAAGAGAACATTCATTGTACTATCACTCGTAAAGAATGGGATGTAATTACTAGTTTGATCCAGGCATTGTCCACGTGAATCAAATATTAAAATAAAGTCAATAATGCGTGGACACTGTGCATGAGAGCAGCTTGCAGCAGCACTCCTGAAAACAAATTCTAAAGAATTTGTTTTAAATACTAAGAGAACATTATGGATGGGCTAACAAGGAAACTACATGGTAAATAGGGTAGGTAATACAAACGTAACATAGGTACGCAGGATAAGATTGGTGGCAAATTATTCATTCCTTAAAACATCGATGTAATGAATCTACACAACTGCTGTTGCTTGGTAAAACTAAGTACAATTTCTTGTGAAACGGTACACGATTCACAACACACTCGTATGCCGACGTGGTTTGCGGAGACACAATTTCTGCATACCGTGGTCAAGTTTTAATCACATTAAACCACATAGCCGCGAACAATTAACATTTTTCAGAAGACACATTTGAATGGAAAAAGGGTGATGGCAGTGGGCCAACAAACACTACTATTAAACCAAGTGGATGGCTTCCAACGGACATAAGGAAACTAGAAAAAGGAAACTGACGAAGACACAAATTTATTAAGGTTCACGAAAGATTAGAACGTATACAGACGCAGTTGCAGGCAGAGAAACATTCACACTGAACCGAGGGCGCACTTCTTACATAAGCAGCATCTTTGTGTTACGTTCTTCTTACAGATCAAAGTCTGCATTAGGAATCAAACTGAAAGTCTGCAGAAGCCTTACATTCCTTGCTGCGACAAGGTTAAACAATCCTTACAAGATCCGACGCGAGACCAAAAGCTAAAAGTTCCCCTCACGCTACGAGACAACGCGCCACGCGGTTAAACCAACTCACCGTCATCCTAACAGAGCTCGGCTGCAGACCATCGGCGGGCTGGAATCAGACTGACCATCTCCCACACTCCAACGTCTCCCACGCGATTCCATGGCCAGGAAAAGCGAGAGATGAGGCTTCCGCCAGAAACCTAACACCGGTAACTTTCACGTAAGGAGAGCAAACCTCTTATCCTACCTCTAAAACTGCAGGGGTTAGCCATTCTGTACAACTACCGCTGATTCTCTGCAGCAGTCTAAACCACCGTGTAGCAACATGAAACACACCACATTCATTCACTCACGCCTGCCAGAGAGTTTAGTATCACCGGAAAGTAAATAAAATGATAATGAAAGGGGACTACAGGACCATTTCAATTTGTATACATTGTCCTATCTTACTTCCTTCCTTCCTGAGTCGAAACAAGGCCCCCGGAGTAGACAACATGCCATTAGAACTACTGACAGCCTTGGGAGAGCCAGTCCTGACAAAACTATACCATCTGGTGAGCAAGACGTATGAGATAGGCGAAACACCCTCAGACTTCAAGAAGAATATAATAATTCCAATCCCAAAGAAAGCAGGTGTTGACAGATGTGAAAATTATTCAACTATCAGTTTAATAAGTCACAGCTGCAAAGTACTAGCGGGAATTCTTCACAGACGAATGGAAAAACTGATAGAAGCCGACCTCGGGGAAGATCAATTTGGATTCCGTAGAAATGTTGGAACACGTGAGGCAATACTGACCTTACGAATTCTCTAAGACGAAAGATCAAGGAAAGGCAAACCTACGTTTGTAGCATTTGTAGACTTAAAGAATGCTTTTGACAATGTTGATTGGCATACACTCTTTCAAATTCTGAAGGTGGCAGGGGTAAAATACAGGGAGCGAAAGGCTATTAACAATTAGTACAGAAAGCAGATGGCAGTTATAAGAGTCGAGGGACATGAAAGGCAAGCAGTCGTTGAGAAGGGAGTGAGACAGGGTTGTAGCCTATCCCTGATGTTATTCAATCTGTATATTGAGCAAGCTATAAAGGAAACAAAAAAATAGTTCGGAGTAGGTGTTAAAATCGATGGAGAAGAAAGAAAAACGTTGAGGTTCGCCGATGACATTATAATTCTGTCAGAGACAGGAAAGGACTTGGAAGAGCAGTTGAATGGAATGGACAGTGTCTTGAAAGGAGGATATCAGATGAACATCAACAAAAGCATAACGAGGATAATGGAATGTAGTCGAATTAAGTCGGGCAATGCTGAGGGAATTAGATTAGGAAATGATACTTAAAGAAGTAAAGGAGTTTTGCTATTTTGGGAGTAAAATAACTGATGATGGTCGAAGTAGAGAGGATATAAAATGTAGACTGGCAATGGCAAGGAAAGCCTTTCTGAAGAAGAAAAATTTGTTAACATCGAGTATGGATTTAAATGTCAGCAAGTCGTTTCTGAAAGTATTTGTATGGAGTGTAGCCATGTATGGAAGTGAGACGTGGACGATAAATAGTTTGGACAAGAAGAGAATAGAAGCTTTCGAAATGTCGTGCTACAGAAGAATTCTGAAGGTTAGATGGGTAGATCACATAACTAATGGGCAGGTATTGAATAGAATTGGCGAGAAGAGGAGCTTGTGGCACAACTTGACAAGAAGAAGGGATGGGTTGGTAGGACATGTTCTGAGACATCGAGGGATCACCAATTTAGTATTGGCGGACAGCGTGAAGGGTAAAAATCGTAGAGGGAGACCAAGAGATGAATACACTAAGCAGATTCAGAATAATGTAGGCTGCAGTAGGTACTGGGAGATGAAGAATCTTGCACAGGATAGAGTAGCGTGGAGAGCTGCATCAAACCAGTCTCAGGACTGAAGACCACAACAACAACAACAACTTCCTTAGGGTACACCAGAAATTACCTTTATTCGCATTCGGCAGGACGATAATTTCAATCCCCATCCAGCTATCGGCTTACGTTTCCCTTGATTTCCCCGTACCGTTTAAGGCAAATGCCCGGAGGCACGACAGATTTCCTTTCCCATTCTTCTCTAATGAGTTCATTGTCGACGGAATGTAAAATACTGACTTTCTTTCCTCCTTCGACTTCGCTCCATACCCAAGCGACCGACACCGGTACCTTCTCTGGTTTCATCTTTTGAGGAAGAATGGGCTGCCACTCCTCTGCAGTCACGCATACATTGAAAGCAAACCCAGCAGATTTCAAGCAGTCATAACGACGCAGTCTGAATAAAGCCCATTTTGACGTCGACAATACACTTTTGATCGGACAGAGTATTTTGTGCTCCAGCAGGGGGTGGCCGCCCAGAGGCCTGTGCCGGGCGCTGCCGGACGCGTGCCGGAGAGCAGTTTTTGCGAGCGCGGCCAGCACGTGCCCCGCTCGGCGGCCGCAGTCGCTCCCCGCTGATTGTTACTGCCCAGCGCGGCAATCTGGCCGCTCGTCTGCGGTCGCTCCGGCGGGCCTACATCTGTTCTGCAGCCAGAACACGGCCGAATCTCTTCCTGCACGGTCGTCACCGTGTTCCGCGAATTGAATACCGAGTGGCTACACAGAACGACGAGCGAAAGAGGCTGTAACATTTTGTTATTACTATCCAACTTAACTACCTCCGATAGAGGGCAGTACTGGAACGATACCGCACTCATCCAGCAACCAGACCTATCACGTGTTACGGAGGAGATTGTTACAAGTCAATTCGATCAGGTGAAACAGCTGCGTCGACTGCTCTTTTTTTCTTTTTTCACTGGCTACATTGATAGCAACATTTACAACACAATCGTATGTGAACTGAGTCGAAAGTCATAAGCCGAGAAGCGTCGGCAACTCTGACCTGCTTTCCAAACGTTACAAAATTCTCCTACATACCTTGCGAGACTAACACTATTGGAACAAAGGTTATTACAGAGAAACGATCTAACCGCTGCCAATTCGATTGATCCCAGAATGAATCTTCCACGCTGCAGCGAAGTGTGCGCTGTTTTGAAACTTTCTCACGGACTGAAACTGTGTCGGACTGGGACTCGAACCCAGAAACTGGCCTTTAACGGGCAATGTTACTATCAACTGAGCTATCCCCTCAAAGATTCACTTGTGCCAGTACCCCCCTACAAATATTCTGAACGAAATTCTTGAATGTGAACAAATTAAACTTCCGTGACATCAAAATTTACACAGTGGTGGCTTCCCGCAGCGCTTTACATTGACAAAGATTCTCTCACTAACAGATCGACTCATCTCTTTGACACCTAGCGTCCAAGTGAACGCCGTATTTCAGCGTGCTTTTTAAAATACATACTAATGTTGCGAGCCTGACAACGCCAAGCTTACTCGCAGGCGTTTCGTAAACGTCGCCCAGTCTTCCGCCGCGGTATATTAATCGTAGGCGTGTAGGCGCCCCGCTGCCCGACAACCATCAATCTCGGGGCCCAAGAGGGCCACAAACCGCACCCCCACCGTCATGCAGAGCATGTCGCCAACAAGAGGGAAAAGCTAAAAAGCTAGCAAGGGCTCCGCACCCCCCCCCCCCCCCGCCCACTCGCATACCAAGCCTCGCATTTACCGAACAGTTATCCCGCCTGCCCTCACGCATGGCTCCGCTGCATTAGTGTCACCAGGATGCGGACGCTGCAGCGCCTGCAGAACAAGGTGCTCAGGTGGAGCCGAGCCCGCACACCCCACCACTCACGAGAATTGTCACTCACCGCGAGGAAGCGGATATCGTACCCCTCAAGACGACCATACGCAACAACGCGCGGCGGCTCTATGACAAAGCGGATGCCTTGCGGTACACTGTCCATCGATTACGCCACGTTGGGACCACACCTTCACGCCGCTGGCATCGACATCCGGTTCCCCTAACCATCCTAGAGGAATCGGATTCCAACCATGGCTAACGATAGGCCTGGTACGCCCACCACGGATGCATCCTTTGGCGGGACTTGGCCTCATTCTATGTATGTCCAATACTTTCCCACCTTATCCGCCCACGTTAGACTAAATTTTTCTGCCTGACCGATGTAGTACTGTCACCGTCGGAGGGTGGTACGGGACTACAAGTCCCACCGCCACACCTCCAAAGTGTACTGCAGTGACGCAGTGTCACTGCCTCGTGGATAGATTTACTGCCTCACCAGCACAGTTAGACCGCAAAAAACCGGTGATGCTGTATTGTAACATATCACAAAAAAACTCCATTCGTTCGCACGTTTCGAGCATCTCGCTCAAAATTTGTAAGGGAAGTGAAGTATGGAAATAACGTCACCAGTTACACACAAATTTGCGCGGAATATACGCTGCCACTGCGCACCTCCACCCCTATATGCCCCACGCGCCACGTACCCCCCTTTGCTTGGATCTCCGTTTCACTACTTAAAAATATGTCAGCATAATTTAACTGACTAAATCAAGCCACATGTGCTTTGTGAACCGCTCATTTCGTCTGTACCTCAGAGCTTCCGCGATGCCACGCGGAAACATTCCCAGGTGCGGCTAGAATCTATACGCTCTTGGCGCTGGGCAGCATGCAAGACATACTACGCATCTCTACGGTATATATTTAGTTGGAAACGTTTATTGTCGCATTCGTATTAATTTATCTGCTCCGTTACACTACCACTCATTCTGCAAGGAACAGACGGAAATAAGTAAGTAAACTGTTTTATTAGTTTAGAGGTAATCGTCATAATTGTGAATAAAGTTTTCTCCCTGTGAAACAAGACGCTCAAGGCCTTCATTGAAAGATGTTTCCAGTTGCCTACAGCGCCATGAGGATGTGTAATGGCTTCCCAGCCAAACTTGTGCAGCGTTGCCAACAGGCACGCAAGCCCCGAAAATGTCATGATGACCGTTTTTCTTTGACTGTCTAGAACAAAGCGCCACAATTAGCTCACTGTAGTAAGTGGACTTACTTTTACATTACATGTGGCAAGGGCCTTATCGACCATACCCCTGCTCTATGAGCCTCTTCCACTTCTGCCTGTCCAGTGCGCTGTTTGTCCAGTTGCTGCTGCTTTTCATCCTCATTGTGTCCTCCCGAATGTTATCCAGCCATATGATTCTGGGTCTCCCTCTTCTTCTCGTTCCTTCTAATGTTCTGCTGAATGCCATTCTAGGCAGTCTATTCTCTGTCATTCTTGCTATATGGCCTGCCCAATTCAACCTTCTCCTCTTGAGCACTTCAACGATGTTATGGTGTTTGTACAGCCCTCTTAATTCTTCATTTCTTCTTATTCTCCATTCCATGTTATTTTCGTCGTATACAGGTCCAAAAATTCTTCTTAGTATTTTTCTTTCGAATATTAACAGTTTTTCTTCATCTTTCTTTCTAACTATTAATGTTTCACATCCATATAACATCACAGGTATAATGGTCGATTGGTATAAGCGGATTTTGAAGTTACTGCTAAGTGATCTTTTTCTTAGAATTTTGATGAAACTAAAAAGTGTCTTGTTTGCTGTTGCTAAACGGGCATCTATTTCTATATCTGTTCTGTTGTTATTATTAAAAATACTTCCTAGGTACTTGAAGTGGTCAACAGTCTTGAAATTGAATCCGTCTACAGTCAGAGATGCAGCTTTTCTGGTTTTCTTACTTATGGGCAGGTGTTCTGTCTTTTCTTCATTAACATGTAATCCTGTTTTCTCAGCAATTTTGTAGTAATTTTGCATCATTCTGATTAATTCTCTTTTGTAACTACTTATTAGTGCTATATCATCTGTGTAGGCAAGTCTTGTAATGTTCACACCCTGTAGCTGAATCCCTTGTGGACTGGTTTTAGAAAATTCTCTATCAGTCTTCTCTAGGACAAGGTTAAATGAAATATGTGAACTGGCATCCCCTTGTCTCAGTCCAGTGCACACCTTAAAATCTTCAGTTTCTCCTACCGGTGTCTGTATGTGACATAAAGTTTCATCGATACACATTTTAAGTAATCCGATTAATTTTGATGATATTTTAAATTCCTTCATTATATTTAGGAGTGTCAGTCGGTGCATGCTATTATAGGCCTCTTTAAAATCTACGTATAATATGTGGACATCCACACTGAATTCCCACGCCTTCTCAGTTACTTGTCTTAGGGTGAATAAGTGATCTAATGTGGATCTGTTTCTGCGGAAACCGCATTGGTAGTCCCCAATCTAGTTCTTCTGTTATTGGTATCAGCCTGTTTAATAGGCAGCTTGATAAGATTTTGTAGGTGACATCCAGTAAGGCAATTCCCCTGTAGTTATCACAAACTAGTGGACCATTCTTCTTAAATACGGGGCACACAAGTGCAGTTTTCCAATCTGCAGGAATGGTCTCCGTCTCCCAAATTGTTTCTATTAACGCCTGTACTTCTAATTCCAGTTGTGGGCCTCCATTCTTTACCAACTCAGCGTGTATCTTGTCCTCACCACAATCCTTGTTGTTCTAATTTCTTTATTGCTTGCTGTATTTCATTTACTGATGGGGTAGTAACTGTATCAGCTGTATCAGTTGTATCAGTTCTTCCAATTTAAAGTATGAGTGTGGGTCATTGCAGTTGAGAAGTTGTGAAAAGTATGTCTTCCATCTGTTTTGTATGTCACTTTTGTTGGTCAATATTTTCCCATACTGATCCTTTATAAACTGTTCCCCTTTATTGAATTTACCAAAGAATTTTTTTATATTTTGATACATCTGCCTTGTCCTGTGATGTTGGAAATCATCCTCTGCTTCTCTGACCATATTGTTATAGTATTCCCTTTTCTCTTGTCTTAGGGTTCTTTGCGTTTCTTGCCGGAGTTTATAGTATCTTTCCTTCAATGTCATATTTTCCCTTTCTTTAATCCATGCATTCCTCGCATTTCTTCTTTCCAGCACTTTTTCTTGACACTTTGTGTTAAACCAAATTTTATAAGGTCGTTTTCTTTCACCTATGATTTTGGAAGCTGTTTCTTGAATACAGCCCTTCAGGTGTCTCCATCTGCTTTCGACATCCTGTGTTTCTGCATTGGTCAGTCTCGGTTTTGTAAGGTTGCTTCTAATTTCTTTTGTAAAATTTTCTTTTACATCTACTTTCGCCAGGTTTCCTATGTTATATCTTGTAATTTCTTCTCTATTTCTATTTATTTTCCTTTTCAGTTTTACTTTCATTTTTGATATTATTAACAGGTGATCTGTGTCGCAATCCGCTCCCCTAAAGGTTCTGACATCTTTAATGCTGTTTTGGAATCGTTTCTGGATAGATACATGATCTATTTGATTGACTACCTTTCCATCTGGTGATATCCATGTTCCTAAATGAATGCGTTTATGTTGAAATTTTGTGCTGGTTAATCGTGAGGCCATTTGTAATTGCAAAGTTTGTAAGTCGAACCCCATTCTCTGAACTTTCCTTGTGTAAGATAAAACTTCCGATGGTTGGCTTGTAGATTACTCCTAACACTATTTTCACATTGTGCCTACTTAATAAGCTGTACGTTTGTTCCAGTTGGCTGTAGAATTCTTCTCTCGTGTTGTCATCCTTACCTTCTGTGGGTGTGCGTCCATTTAGAAATGTAATGTCTAACCACTGCGTCTGAATAGTGATGTATGATATACGGTTATTAACATGTTTGAACTCCCTTACTGAGTCATCTATTGATTTATGAATGTAGAAACCGATTCCAAACTCATGGTGCTGACTGCTGTCTCCATACATTATTGCCCCGACTGCTATTTTCAGTGAACCTGTTCCCTGCCATCTTACTTTTTGGAGAGCTACCAGTTGCACTCTATATTTTCTTAATTCGTTTGCTAGTGTTTGGTCAGTTCCAGGACGATACAGGCTTCTAATATTCCATGATCCAAAAGAGAAATCCTTGTAGCTTTGCCAGTTTTTGTTCAAGTAAATCCTGTCCTATTTCCGAGGCTGGCGTTGAGTACCCTGACCGATTTTTTTTTTTTTTTTTTTTTTTTTTTTTTTTTTTTTTTTTACATGGGCGGGTCGGTAGCCCTCTGCACAATCCCCAACCTGGAGGACCAGGAGTCTTGATTTTGGGGTACTCTACCCCTAGGAGGGTTGCTTTCACCGCGGCTGAGCAAGCCTCTCCTGCCCGTGCTAGTTTTGGTTCACCCCGGGTATTTTATATCCCCGGTACCCTCTATATCTAGAGAGCATTCCCCTATCCGCCACCTGGGGAGGCACCCGATGGGGGACTAGTAAACCCCACATGAGGACACTCTGCAAAAATTGAAGCGCGCCATTAGGTCCAGGATGGCACCATTCTGTTGCAGGATAATGCCCGCCACATGTTGCCAATGTTGTTTCGAGTACGCTACAGATGTTCGACGCGGAAGCCCTTATATATCCTCCAAACAGTCCCGATCCTTCCCCTTGCGATTTTTACTTTTTTGAGCCGTGAAGAAAGGCATTCGTGTCTGTCGATTTGCTTCGGTCGAAGAAGTGCACTGCTGGGTACCATCATGGTCCCGTAGCCAACCGCAAACATTTCTCCATAAAGGCGTTGACCATCTCGTCTCAAAGTAGGAAAATTGTATTAACAGTTAATGACGATTATTTTTGGAATAATAAATAGTTTATTTACTTTTTACATCTGTCTAGTTTTCATTTGAGTGCCCCTTTTAATTAACAGCCGCAAGCCAGTGACGCCTTGACCCACGAGACGCGGTTAACCTCATCACAGCTCCAGCTCTATAATAAAAAGCCCTGTAGTTTGTAACCTCCCCACGAAAATTCTTTCACAACTAGTGTAACCTCAAAACAGAAAAATTCCTAAACTTCTCAACAGTAAAAATTATAATTACGTCGTTCACATTCAGTGTAACGTCCCAACAAAAATAAATTCAGTAACCTGGTAATAATACAATGTAACTAACTTCTCAAATAAATTGTCGCTTACTTATAACTTTTCAATAATTGACTGTGAATTTAACCTGGTAAATTTTGGACGTCAGCATTGCTGCGTCATGGCCCTGAAAGATCATTCTGAATAAGAAAGAAAAATTCTTACCTCAATGAAGTTGCCGGATAACGTATATATATCTTCTCTTACAATAAATTTTTCTGGCACAGCCTTGTGCAATGCTGGCCGATAGATTTGTCATTTATGAAAAGAAACAACTGATTTTTCTTTTGCAATCATTGGGATGATCATGGATTGGAGAAGTTAGTAAATTCTTTAAATTGAACTGAATGGTTGTTAAAAGTTACTTTTTATGAGAAAGATTATTATCAGGACATTTTTAAAACATTTACATGGGACTTGAGATAACAATACTACATATGCGTGAGGCTGCTTTTACCTCATACAATAATGCTCAGGCTCCGGCATCGGTGCACCACGACCGGCCCAGCCAACACGATACACCAGACCAGACTGCTCGCTAGCAACAACTTTACTCCTACAGCTACACAGTTCCAACTGCAGTCAACACTGCTCTCTGGTCTGAGATTCTCTTATACCTTACATATCGCAGGTAGCGCGTGAGCAATACATCGAAATTACATCTGCTCGGACCTCTTACATAACACTCCACTGGGGGGGGGGGGGGGGGGGGAGGGGGGTCAAAAATTTGGCAGCGATGGTGAGTCATTTGGACTTGCCATGAGCAACAAATTTTTCTAAAATCTATTTAGTTACTAAGTCAACAGTCACAGAGTATGTACATTATTGATAAGTGCAGGACATATTAAGTAATGAAACAGAGTGCACACGCACTGAGTACAGAATATATCAAGAAATGACAAAATGTATATGCAATGAGTACAAAAGATATTAACAAATGACAAAGTGCACACGCACTGTATAAGCCTTTAGCATTTTTACATAATATATCATGAAGTGAAATAAAGTGCAAGTGCAGGACATATTAAGTAATGAAACAGAGTGCACACACACTGAGTACAGAATATATCAAGAAATGACAAAATGTATATGCAATGAGTACAAAAGATATTAACAAATGACAAAGTGCACACGCACTGTATAAGCCTTTAGCATTTTTACATAACATATCATGAAGTGAAATAAAGTGCACACGCACTGAATACAAAATATATTAACAAATTACATAAAGTGCACACGCACTGTAGAAGTCTTTAGCATTTTTACAACCTATCATGGAGTGAAATAAAGTGCACACGCACTGAGTACAAAATATATTAGCCAATGACATAAAGTGCACACGCACTGTAGAATTCTTTAGCATATTTAGAACGACTGATCATATTAACAATTGAAATGAAGTGCACACGCACTGTAAAAGTCTTTAGCATATTTAGGAACTAGGAAAGGAATGGGAAGTATTGCATCATGGTTGTAGCACATTAGGTTGCACGTAGTTGCACCAAAAGTCCATATCTTTCTACAGAAGCACAACACCAAGTGAGACAATCTGAGGTTCTCTTCCCTGAAGTATTTATCAGTGTAGCCAGGACACTGAAATGTTGTATTAATATTGTATGTTATCATTTTGGTAGTACATTTGGTACACCAAACAGTAGGACCATAATGACATCTCCAGCGTTCAAGGTGGTGGACAGCTTGATATGTCAACACCACATTCTTGTAGAATCCATACTCTCACATCAACGTATAATTTGTGCAAAAACCAAATATAGTGCTCCATGATCATGAGGATGGAGAGGACAAACGAATATTGCAGTAATTTCTGGTAATTAGGTCAGAAGGTGAAGGACATTAAGTCTTATGCCAGTCATCATTGAAAATTACATTAATATATCAACCGATTTGAATAATTATTGGCATTCATTGGTTAGTTACTAAACATTTCTGTACTATGTATGGAGTATTACAGAACAGTATTCGTAAGTCATCTTATTACAGTAATTATTACAGAACATTATTCATAAGTCATCTAATTACAGTAAATATTGGCACTCATTGGCCAGTTACAAACCATTTTTATGCTTTATTCAGAAGTCATCATTCAAAGCAAGAGTTAATTAATGGCATAGCATTTATACATAAGTCATCATATTACAGTAAACAGTGGCATTCATTGGCCAGTTACTAAACATGTAGCAAGTATTGAGTATTACAAAACTCTATTCATAACTCATCTGATTGCGGTGATTATTGGCACTCATTGTCCAGTTACAAAGTATTCATATAGTCTTACAAAACATTATTCAGTAGTATGCACAAGTCATCATTCAAAACAAGAGTTCTTGCGTGTAGCAACAAGTTGCTAGTGACTATATATGATATCATGTAAGTGACATAAGACATATTTAAAATGTAAGACAGTGTAACTATTAGTCAACGGCTGTAGTCCACTAATACATAGACATAACGGAATCAATACATCAGAAAAATTTGCGTTACATTTAGGACTAGAAATATATCTTAAACTGGTAGCATTATTTAGTTATATACTGGTAATAGTTGGGACTGGTAATAATTTTTTTTTTTTTTTTTTGCTAGCAATGCATTGCGTTGGGATCGATAATTTCTGGGGCATGAAAATATATGCTTTTGACTTATTGCTGGAAATAAGGATTAATAACGTCATTCGTCATGAGTCAGCTGTAGCAAGGTTATGAAACAAGTAGAGTATATGTGATCACAATCATAAATGATAGACACAACTGGGTAAAAAGAATGCAAGTACTGGAACAGGTTTAATAACTAAATGCTTATAGCATATTAATACCATGAAAAGCTTCTCCTGAAAAAAAAATACAAAATGGATTATTGCCCTGAAAGAAGAAATGTATTCATATTATGCTGAAAAGTAGTAAACTTCGAATTAACAGGTAATGAAACGTGTACTTAATATCTGTGTACTGTCTTTCCCAAAACATTCAGTCATTATACTATGCGACATAAGACATACTGTCGAAAGAAACTGCAACAAATACTTAAATAACTAGATAACATCTCTTAACTAATAGTAAATATATAAACTTCATCATTACTCTCATCTGCAAAGAAAAACTTCATTATTCATATTACCATATTCTTCACATAACCATTCATCATCATTTATTAACATCTGCAAAAAAAATAGACACTTTATTATTCATATTACCATTAACTTCATACAACTATTCATAGTATAGAGTTTCTTGCTTCTAGCATATTTCATCACTAAAACTAACATGTGTAGTTCTGTCTGACAGCTTGCTCAATCGCCTCGTATTCTGAAAGAAAAATAATTAGTTAAGACTGCTATTGTACAGTGTGTATAGTATATTCTTGTTAATGCTTGTTAATTCTGATCCATTTACTCTTCATGACAAGTTATTGCATTTTTTTTCGTTCATTCCGATGGTAGAATTTCCATTTCATATTAAATCACTGTGGTTTGTTTAACTTATTTCTTTTACACGTTATTGCTTTCTGAAAAAGATGAATAAGGATTAATATGTTGCATTTAAATCATATAGCCATTAAATAAAAACTTGTTTCTATTGATACGACTAGGCATACAGCATAGCATGACAGAAAACGTATTACGTCAAAAACATAGACAGTTTTCAAGTGCAAAAAATGTATACACAGTATCATAATGTAGTAGCAAAAAATGTAGAATAGTAAAGATGTTGAGATATCATAAGGCAAAATGTCAAAGTCAACTGGTGTTTGTTATATCTTAAAGATTACATAGTGCATACAAACAAAAATTCTACTTTCGGTAGGAAAACAATCATACATACACAAAAAAATGAAAACTGTGCACGGTCTGATATATAACGACAAGAAAAGCGACCTGCTAACCTTACCTTGCCGGGCACTTGCCAAGAAAAAATATGATAATCATCAGTAAGTAGTCATATAAATATAATTGCATAAGTGGTCATATAAAATTCAGGAAATGGCATTACAGTGTGATAAATCATAAAGTATATTCATTCAATAAAGGGTTTAATATTAGAGACATGGTGATTGATTTTGCTTTTTCTGGTTCTCAAAATTTCGACGTGTACTACATTGGGGTGAGGAATGCTGCGAATTCGATATGGACCTGCGTATAGAAGCTCAAATTTACTGCATCTACTCTTTCCTCTGTTGGGTAAATAGTGTGTACGTACTGATATCTTCTGTCCAACGTGAAGGTCACGGCGTGTACAAACCTGTTTTTGCTGTCGTCTCTGGCGCTCTGCGGCACGCTTGATGTTGTTCAGCGCAATGTCAATTATTTAATGGTGGCGTAGTCGACGAGATGTAGGAAAGGATACTAATTCTTTAATTTTGTTAGGTGATTCAACATTTTTCAATACAAAAGTCGGAGATAGCATAGTAGATTCATTTGGTATGGAATTAATTACATCCTGAAATGAGAGTATGTGTGTATCCCAATCAATATGTTTTTTATGGCAGTATATTCCACATAGTTTACCAATTTCTTTCATTAGTTGTTCACAAGGGTTCGAAGAAGCGTGATACTTGGATATATAGATCGGAGAAATGTTTCTACCTCGTAACATGTGTCCATATCGCAGATCGAAACTGTGGTCCATTGTTGGAAATTACTTTCAATACATGCCCTACATGAAGTAGAAAATGTTTTACAAATGCATTCGAAATAGTTTTAGCAGTAGCTTTGCGTAACAGAGTGAAGGTAACAAATTTCAAAGTGAGTTCAACAGCGACAAAGATGTAACAAAAACCTCTATTAGTTCTGGGAATTGGACCAAAAATGTCTGCAGCGGCCATGTGTCTCAATTTAACGGGTACAATGGGATGTAACGGAGGAATATGTGAAGTCGTGTCAGATTTAGCTTTCTGGCAGATTTTACATGACGCTAAATCTCGTCGAATACGTTTCTCCATGTTGGCAAAATAACAGTTCTGTCTCAGTATAAGAAAACATTTTCTGGCTCCATAATGTGGGTAACTCAAATGAGTATACTAAATTAATTTGTTAACAAGTTCGTCAGGAATGCATAATAACCAATTGTTGCTGTCAGGGTGACAGCGGCGAAACAGAATGTTATTGTGTACAGTGTAATGGTTTCTAATAGTAACATTATTCTTATCGTGCCAAAGGTGTTTTATTTCTTTCCACACGTTGTCCTTGCTCTGCTCTTGTGCTATGTCTCGTAATGACGACGAAATGAAATTTTCAAATGCGACTTGTTGAATATACATAACGCTAAAATTTGCTTGGCAGAAGTTGGCTGCGATGTCTTGCTGATTGTTGCTGAGAGAACGGGATAGTGCGTCTGCTACAATATTTTGTGTACCGGGAATGTGAACAATGGTAAAATTAAATTCCTGTAAATAACGTTTCCATCTGCTTAATCTGTCATGTGTAAATTTCAAGAAATTTTATAGAAGTTTTGCCAAAGTGCGGTTTGTTAAGACTAACTGTGAGTCCTTGTGCACGAAAAGTTTGCGACAGTTGTTCCAGAATCAGATTATGTTCAGACCAGTTAGCTTCTGCAATAAGAATATCGTCTACATACGTTGTGATTCTGTCTTTAAGTTCTGTTGGAAGTATAGTACTCAAACCGCGAATAAACGCTGCTGAAGAAATTGTTAAACCGAACGGTAATTTACAAAATTGATAACAGTCACCAAAACAGAGAAATGCTGTGTACTTTCTGCAGTTCGGATGGAGCTAAATTTGCCAAAATCCCGATTTCAAATCTAATGTGGAATAAATAGCAGTACCATAAAATTTCTGTAAAAGTTCTTCTTGTGTCTGTGGGCGATTCTGCTGCTGCTAAGACCGACAGATATTAAATGTACGCTGAAAATTGTGCTCATTACTTTTACGTCTGTCATGATAGTCATTGCTATACGGCGCGTTGCGATAAGAGTTGAAATGACGTGTTTTCTGTACGTACTGATTTCCTTGTTGCTGTGCGTTACTATTTACATTAATAATAATGTCGTTCACATGACGCGAATCAAGTACGAGGCGAAGTGAACCATCCTTCTTCTTAACAATATGGAGCGGGTTTATGTGCGACTAACTGCCGGTTCAATAATTCCTTGGTCAAGCATAGCTTGCAATTCTTTCTTAACTTGTTCTCTATGAATATACGGAATGGGATAATGTTTGGCTTTAAACGTGTCGTGCTGTTTAACTTGAAATTCATACATAAAACCGGACATAGTACCAGGGATGTTGTCAAAAACTGGAGTTTCCTGTAAAAGAATATTGCGTAGTTGAGTACGTTCGTCGTCTGTATTTGCACTGCTCTGTTTAACTTTATCAGAAATCATTTGCATAACGTCATAGTCGGCTTCGTCTGGTGTATTATAATTGCGTACGTACATATCTGTGAACAACGTCAAATGACAGTCTATGTAACGCGATGTAGAAATGACCTCTGTTCGATTAATTGTTTGTTCTTCTACAGATAAAGAGTGCTGAAATTCTAATGCCAGTTGTACATTTTCATCCTTTAACATTAAATAGGAATTTTGAAAGTCAATAATTGCGTCGTGTTGTACCAAAAAATTCGTACGTAAAATAACGTCTGTTGTCAATAAGGGAACAATCCAAAAATTTGAGTGGAACGTATGACCTGCAATACAAAATGATAAGTGTGTCTGTAACTTTACATCTACTTTACCAGATACTGCTCCTTTTATTTTAGTTTTGCCTAATGGTAACGTAGGATAAATATTCTCTTTGTTGCATTCGTTGAAGGTTTCTTCATTTATGACTGACATAGGTGATCCAGAATCGATTACTGCTGAAAATTTGGATGATCCAATCTTTACTTCAATGACAGGGTGGGAAATGGTATTTTGAATAATTGGTTTTTCCTGCAAAAGAGTGTCTCGGATGTCGTCAAAAGTAATAACATTTTCGTGAACAACATTCTGCGTGTCAAAAGGAGTGCTTACGTAGCTGGAAGATGCAACCTGTACTGTATCTAGTCAAATTCTTTCTGACGTGCTGTTATTTGCGGGAGGATGCTGTCGCATTTCAACTATTTGAACTGTTCTGTTATTTCTTCCTGACGTATTACGTTCGGGATGATACCGACTGTCTGGTTCATTCATGATAATCCGTTGTTGTGGTTGATTCTGCTGCTGGTAAGACCGACAGTTATTAAATGTACGCTGAAAATTTACTTTTACGTCTGTCATGATAGTCATTGCTATACAGCGCGTTGCGATAAGAGTTGAAATGACGTGTTTTCTGTACGTACTGATTTCCTTGTTGCTGTGCGTTACTATTTGTCGGACCCGACGCTATACGTGTAGGCGACGAAACATTAAAGCTTGGTTGACCTTGCTGACTACATTGTTGGTTAGGTATGCTAACCGGCTGGTTTTGTTGCTGTTGTGGGAAAACCCTCTATTGTTACCAAAATGTGTTTGCGATTGCTGAAAATTTTGTACATACTGATGATGAAAATTTTGTCTTATTAAAATTATGCTGGTATTTCTTTTTATTTCGCGAGTGTCTACTGAAAACTGTCACTTTCGGCAGAACTTGTCATATCTGGTTTTCTTTACTCATTCTTAATTCTAGATAGATCGATAGTTGAAGAGATGTTTTGATAGATATAAAGGATAGTAAAAGAGAAGGCAGCAGTGCAGAAAACTAAAGATGAAACAGCACTACTACGGCTCGGGGCCCTGTGCACGCTACTGCACATATTCATTGAAGTGTAATGAATCCCCTGAGGTCACTTACGCACTGCAAATAAATTTTGGTTTCTGTGTTACAGGCAATGCCCGTGAAAATTCAAAAGCAAGTTGTTGTATCCAGTCCAATTGTAGATTCTGCATTACAGGCCAAGCTGGTGAAACTACCAAAACAAATTGTCGTATCCAGTCCAAAGAGTGAATCTGTGTTCTGTCATTTTTAAATACCTTAAATTTCCTAACGGATAGAAAGTGCTTGTAATCAAAATTATCGTCTCTGCATGTCTGAACAGGTTCAGGATTGTGTGAGAATCTATTTGCCTGTGTCTGTTCAGATTCTAAGTCACGTACTCTCTGTAAATTACCTAAGTTACACTGGCTGTGTGAGTCCGACAAATGTTCGGATAGTGGCGTATGCTGTGATGTGTTACAGGCTGAGACATTTTTCATCTCAGTCAATTCGTGCTGTAAAGATGACAATTTTCTACGTAATGTATTATTGGACGAACCTATCTCACTGATCGTCTGCTGTAAATCTTGGAATTCGGGTGTTTGATTAAGCGAAACTGGTGACGTATCGTCTGATTTGGTGTCATTATTATTTTCGATAACATCAATACGACTGGCCAATTCATCATATTTTTCAGTCAGTGCTTTTATCTGATCATCGTTTTTAGTATCACAAGCATTAATTTGTTTTTGTATTTTACATGTGGTTTTGTTCAATTTCTTAACGTCTGCTTTGATAGCATCGGGATCCTGTATTAGTTCCAACTTTTCAAGTCTGTTGGTCATTGTCTGAAAGTCTAATGTGTGTGTGTGTGTGTCTGTTTTTGTTTTAAGATCGGAGATTTCATCATGCAATTCGGTGTTCAACTGTATCGTCTGATACTGTAGCAATATTATTGTCTACGTATGTTTTTGCTTTCGTAAACAACTTTCGCTTATCTTCCTGTCTCTGTGCAGTAGTTGTTTCTATGACTTGTTTCATTACTTTGTTCTGTTCCTGTACAAATTTACGGTAACGCGTTTCACTGTTTTGTAGGTAGTGATTAAAACGTTCGTCAATTTGGCTGTTCTGTTGGTCAAATTTCGTGTCTACTTTCCCATCCAGTGTGCGTGAAAGTTCTGATGACATTAATTTAAACTCGTCGCGTAACTGTGTTGCGTTTTCAGAACATTGTTTAGCGACTGCACTAATTTCATCTCTAAGTAATTTGGTTGTGGCTGCATGTGTATTACTTAATTCTTGTGCAACAGATCTAATTTCTTCACTACTATTCCTAGCATAAGCCTTAACTTCCTCACGTAATTGTTCTTTAGTATCATGACATGGCACGGCAACGGCTGCAATCTTTTCACTAAGTTGTTTGAAATTGTTGTCTTGATCTTTCTTCGACTGTTTGGAATTGTTGTCTAGTTTTTCATTAAGTTGTAGCAATACTGCCATAACTTGATCCATGCTAAAAGTAGTGACTCTATTTTCTATGCTGTGTGTTGGTGTATCTGCATTTGTCGCGTTTTGTGTAACCATTAGGTCATTGTCTGATTCACGAACAGGTTTGCTAATTGGATGTGCTCTGTTGGTCACTACATCGGAATCAAATAAATCTGACGTATTCTGAATACATTGTTCATCTTCGTGAGAAAAATTTATCTGTTCACAATCCAAATTTTGCAAATCGGATGTGTCAAACTGGACAGCGTTCATTGTAACGGAACGTGCCGCGTCATCAATTGTTACATTTACTGTGGACATAATTGAATTTGTTTGTTCATCATTAGGATCAACATCATTACTAGTGATCGGCACGCACTGATTATCTGTAACTAGACGATTATCACTATTACACTGACTGTCGCTAGTATGTTCGGTCAAATTATTCGAGTCGGCTATTTCACTCATTGCACATCGCGATGTACTGTTAACAGTTTTTCGCGGCATTTTCACAAATCAAAATTAAGCACAAAATGAAACAAAGATAAAGCAAAAATGGAACAAATACAATTACAACAAAGAGCAATAAATTGCCGATGATCTGTGAAGGAAAGAGTGGCAAATTAGTAAATGCGTTACGCCAGACGCAAACTACATTTAATATTAAGTAAATAAGAGCAGATATATAACAGACTACTTCTCAGAAATTCACAAAGAAATACGATCCTGGCCGGTTGTCGCCAAGTGTAACCTCCCCACAAAATAAAAAATAATATGAATAATATTCACATTTAGTGTAACCTCCCAACAGAAAAGTTCCGAAACCTCCCAACAGTAAAAAATATATTTATAACATTGACATTTAGCGTGACCTCCCAATAAATAAATTCCATAAACTACCAATAATAAAATGTGACTACCCACTCAATTAAATTGTCGCTCACTTATAACTTTTCAATAACTGACTGTGAATTTAACCCGGTAAATTTTGGACGTCAGCAGTGCTGCGTCATGGCCCTGAAAGATCATTCTGAATAAAATAGAAAAATTCTTACCTCAATGAAGTCGCCGGATAACGCATATATATCTGCTCTTACAATAAATTTTTCTGGAACAGCCCTGTGCAATGCTGGCCGATAGATTTGTCATTTATGAAAAGAAACAACTGATTTTTCTTTTGCAATAATCGGGATGATCATGGATTGGAGAAATTAGTAAATTCTTTAAATTGAAATGAATGGTTGTTAAAAGTTACTTTTTATGAGAAAGATTATTATTAGGACATTTTTAAAACATTTACGTGGGACGTGAGATAACAATACTATATATGCGCGAGGCTGCTTTTACCTTATACAATAATGCTCAGGCTCCGGCATCGCTGCACCACGACCGGCACAGCCAACACGATACACCAGACCAGACTGCTCGCGAGCAACAACTTTACTCCTACAGCTACACAGTTCCAACTGCAGTCAACACTGCTCTCTGGTCTGAGATTCTCTTGTACCTTACATATCGCAGGTAGCGCGTGAGCAATACATCGAAATGACATCTGCTCTGACCTCTTACAAGTAACCAACTAATTTCAAGAAAGATTCTGATATCCAGCGAATGGACTTGAGTACGTTCGTAACGACCCTACCGCCCTCTTTCTGACTCTCAAATGCAGTTTTTTCTTTATGTCTGTTTTTACGAGTCTGGTGACCTCAGTGAAGCAGCGTGACCTTGCTACAACTTTATCTTCCGTAGCGTCTAAATTCTGTCTCGCAAATTCAAGTAATTATATTAACACTTCGAAGACAATGCTAGCCGATAATGCACCCTTTGCTTAATCTTGACCTCATATTTGCCTGACTGAATTGTAATTCCATTGTAGAAGCATTTAGCAGACAAATTATTGAGTCGTTTTATTCAGCAACAAAATATTTGTGGCACTTCACTGATTACTTTGAATTATCGTTTTGGTAACTTATGTTTGCTATTAAACGTAGTGACAGTATTGATCACTGGAACATGAACCGTGGCTAAACTCACTTAAGTTTTAGTCTTAAAATTCAACTCTGATATTTACAGTCGCCACGTTTGATGGAACTATTTTCAAAGTTAAATCCGTTTTTCAACTTGGAACTGTTACATAAGTTGTGTTTTAATAGAATTAGAATTAGCTTTTGAGAACTAGAATGAAACTGACAAGATATTTATCGACTTTCACTCGTCACTTGATGTATTTTCAAAAAACGTTTTAAGTTAATATTTGTCATTTGAATAAAGTTAACATACTCTTGAAAGTTTACAAAATGATTTTATGCAAACAAATGTCACTCAAGTATTGAAGTATTGCAACAAAATGACCCATCAATGACGTGTAATACTCTGTCCCAATGAATTGAGTATAACATAGAAATTACAGTTGCTGCTGTTACATTCAGCGTTTATAAATTTTTAGGTAGGAGTTAAGAATATTGAAATGAGTACTTGAAATTAAACACTCACGAGTAGTACAATTTAAATGTCTCTATATGGACCAAACACAAAACACTGGAACAACAAAATAAATAGTTCGTAATTTCCATTGTTATGAGCAGTGTAACTGAGGTTCAAATGGCTCTGAGCACTATGGGACTTAACACCTGAGGTCATCAGAACTTAGAACTACTTAAACCTAACTAACCTAAGGACATCACACACATCCGTGCCCGAGGCAGGATTCGAACCTGCGACCTAGAAGCGTTCGGCCACAACGGCCGGCTGTAATTGAGAATATGGTGCCAAAAACGCTTCTGCAAATTATTCACGACTGTGGTTTGAATGATATAATGGCGTAATAATGGCTGTGCTTGTCAAACCTGTTTACAGCCAATTTTTACATTTATTACACAATATAACTAGAGAAGCCTTGCGACCACAGCTAGTATTCAGTTGGTGCATAATTTCGTAGCATTTTTGTCTTGCATATTGGTATTCCGATTACTATGGGTTTATTTCTGGGGTGTCATAGTTTCATTTGTAGTTCACGGATGCTATTTGAGTTTACTTATTGTCATTTTGTCATTCGGAGATAGTGAGTGTATCCGTGGACGCTACAAAATGGAGTGCCAAATTGGGAAATCGGAACATTTCTGACACATTCTTCTGTTTATGTTCAACAGAGGGATGACAGAAACATTTGCGCAATGTATGGAGATGATGTCGCTGGACAGAGCATGGCAGGAAAATGGTTTTCTCGTTTTACGGAGGATCTTTTTGACATAAGTGACTCTCCACGTTGAGGAAGACCTTCGGGCTTCGATGAAGATTGTCTAAAGGCATTAATCCACTATGATCCACGGCACTGTAGTCGAGAATTGTCAATTGTGATTAATTGTGGTCATTCCACCATCGTGCAACGTATGTGTGCAATGGGAAAGATTAGAAAACAGGGTGTATGGGTAGCGCATGCTCTAAGCCAAAATCACAGAAATCACCAGATGGCCATACTTGCATCTCTGTTCGTTCGTCATCAGTTGGCTCGTGAAAAACGTCAACCATTCCTATCCTGTATGGTTACTGGTGACGAGAAATAGTGTTTTTATGGTAGCTTAAGGAAAAGAAAGGAATGGTTGAGCCGAAACACAGCAACAGCTGACAGTACAAAAGATCTGCGCGCCTCCGCAAAAGACAGTTTTATGCATCTGGTGGAAGAGCGACGGCGTAGTGTACTGTGAATGCTTCCCCGAGATGTAACCATCATTGCTGACATTTATTGTCAACAACAGACACGCAGTCCAGAAACAAATTGCAGACGCAGAACCACGTCTGCTACAGTGACAAGAAACGCTGTAAGTAGCGCGCCTTCAGTCCGTAGCTCGTGGTCGTGCGGTAGCGTTCTCGCTTCCCGCGCCTGGCTTCCCGGGTTCGATTCCCGGCGGGGTCAGGGATTTTCTCTGCCTCGTGATGACTGGGTGTTGTGTGCTGTCCTTAGGTTAGTTAGGTTTAAGTAGTTCTAAGTTCTAGGGGACTGATGACTGTAGATGTTAAGTCCCATAGTGCTCAGAGTCATATTTGAACCTTCGCCTTCAGATTTTCACGTTTTCCGCTCTCTGTCAAACATCCTTCAAGGAACTTCCTTTTCGGGCGAAAATTAATTCTGAACATAGCTCGAAGCGTTGTTTGTCCCAAAACCACGTCATTTCTACAATCGTGGCATCGAAAAGTTACCCCAGCAATGGCAGTCTGTTGTAAATAGTGAAGGAGAATATATTAATGATGTCTAAAGTCTCTGTTATGTGTGCCTGTTGTTTAACTTATGCACCGAGTCAATAATTACGAGAGACGAACGCAGAAGCATTAATAAAAGGCTGGTAAGTACTTATGGTGGCACAGGACAGAGTGCGCCAAAACATGACCGCTTCCAGTTGTGACTGGCTACTCCTCGTAGCTCAACGTGTCTGCAGTAAAGGCATTTCCACATAGAAGGTGTTCCCCAAAATGGAATGCGACAAGGCCACCTATTACCCATGACTCAACACTGTCTGCTAGGTCTGTGGTCTGCATTTATAGCCTTTTAAAAAAGGCGTTCACCGAATGGAACTGCGAAAGGCAAAAAGTTTGCCCTCCCTCAGGTATAACGGCTTCCTCTTTTCTTATGCATGGTATAGTATTTTTTCAAAATAATATTTAATACCAAGTTAATAAGGAACTCAGACCATACAGAAATTTTGTGTTTTATCATCTTCATTCAAGAACAACACTTCATTCGTGCACTTGGCATTATAACGGGACAGATCACTGCAACACACTATGTACGTGGTTACTAAAACTGTCCGTTTTATCTTCACCGCTAATAGATCTGCACACTGCTTTCAACTGGCTACGAGCAGCTGTCTAAGACGATCAAGGACAACAACAAACAGTAGTACAGTGCAGAATCAGTAGGGAAAGAGTCACATAAAAATATGACTCTGAAATCTGCATCGAAGGAAAGGAAATTTATTGGTACGCCTTAACCTTAGGCAAGTCCGTCAGTTTTACCCGACACTAGCTCCAGGTAGCTGATGGCACCACGCTGTGAGGCTTCTTTGGACCGCTTATCTTCACACTCGCTAATTCAGGACTGGCTTCGAAAAACAGGAAACATCTAAGCAGAAATAACAGCCCGAGCATGGAAACGCAGTTCAGAGAGTTTGTTAATATAGTTGATCACGGACTATCACTAACTCCAAAACTGCTAAATACTGACCACATTAAAACACAAACTCCAACCCAGAGGGTCCACGACTTGTCAACTCAACCCAGCGAAGACTGGCGGCAAAATTTAGGCCTTCAGTCGATCTGAATGGAGAACAGAAATGCAGGCATTCTCATTCACCATTTCCTGCTCCTCCTTACAGCACTTCTATAAGGCGTAGCCTCCTGGTGGGATATTAAGATCTTTTCATGCTACGGGTGTCAGAACCGCCAATTTACCCCCCCCCCCCTTCCCCAAGGCCACATTCTACGTGAGGGACACAAGCGACTAAAAGCGCGCATCATCTCCAGGCGACAAAATACGACCCCAGATATAGCTACGGTAATGTCTCAGGTTGGCGTCGACAATTCTCTGCTTGTCCGCTACATTTGGCAACGTTTAAATTCAAACATGTTTGAATTTTCTCGCTGCAACAGCACACATTACAGTGACAGCGACAGCTGTAAGTCTTCTCGGAGAGGCAATGGAGCAGACACGACGGTTGCTATCAAACACTTATGACCCGATTTTAAGAACACCATTCAGTGAAGAAATTTGATTCTTTTGCATCTTACAGCTTGATATCTTCGGTCAATAATGGACCATCGTGCTTTTCGTTATTCGTCATAGTTACTGTACTCCACGGAACGAAGTAAATGATTTTCAAATTTTTTTTAAGAGATTCAAAAGATAAAAACGCATTTTGGTATAGGTTTCGTATAGTTCATTTTACTCCTAGATTTCTGCATCTGAAAAGTAGTCAACATATCAAAATTTTATTTAAAGTTGAGAACAGAATAATATCTCTCTTAGTTCTCGACATTTTGGAATGTACACTCACGTTCAGAAAACCAGAACACCTTGAACGACTAGCGGTAGGACGTTCATATTCATGGGACGCATAGATTAGTGTGTTCTCCGGGTATGATTAGCATTTGAACCATGTCGGCCGGCGGATTCAAGGTCAACATCGATACCGCAGCGCAACACCACCTACCGGTAAAATGTGGCTGCGGCTCTCATTATCGCTATAAACCGAGGGTAATGGATCAGTGAGACTTGAGCAGACGTGCAGGATGCCTCGCAGATACATGCATGAACCGTACCTTCGGATCAGTGAGTTTGAAAGAGGGCGCAATATTGCCGCGAAAGAATGTGATGCATCCATCTGGGAAACTGCTGCTCGTGTACGACGAAGGCTTTCGACAGTGCAACGGGAGTGTGCCGAATAGTGCACGGAAGGCCGTAGAACACGACAAGATGGGTAAGGTAGCAGCACCCAGGCCATCCCCCCCTCCAACCCCCGCCCCCCCACCTCATCCGGATGGCACTACAGTACAGACATGTGTCCTCCTCAGCTCTGGCGCAATGGTGGAACAGTGTAAGACATCGTACACCATCAGGCGTGACAGTCCGTCGCCGTTGTGTACAAGTCATCCACTTCTCCGCCTATCTTTGACGAATGTGCAGAACTATACTAGACGGCAATGGTGTATGGAACGACATCACTCAGGATGTGACGAATCCCGATTCTGCTTGTTTGAAAATGATGAGCGCATTTTGGTTCGCTGCAGATAGGGGGAGTGGCCTTACAGTGACTGCATTTGCACAAGACATAGAGCGCCAGCTTAACGCCTCATGGTGTGGTGTGCTGTTGGGTAAAGCCACAAATCACAGTTGGCGTGTCTCCAAGGCTCTGTGACCAGTGTGACCTACGTAAATAACATCCCGCTATCCGTCGCCACACTCTTTTTGCATAACACTCCAAACGCGATTTTTCAACAAAACAATGCACAACCACATGTTGGTGCACAAACACCTGCCTTCTTGGTGTCATAGGGTGTCAGGCTTTTCCCCTGGCGCGCCAGGTCACCAGTTTTGTCGCCAATCGAAAATGCGTGGGACGTGGTGAAACGACGGGTGCAACGCTGTGACACGATGCCAACCACCACAGATGAGCTGTGGAACCAGGTGAATGCTACATAGATGGCTATACCACAGAACGACATTCGCGCCTTATATGCGTCGATGCTGTCACGCATGGAACAAGTTATCAAGGCTCATGGTGGACCGTGTTACTAATAGGCCACAGACACATGCTGAACCGAAGTGACTGAAATGCTAATCATTTCTACAGAACATACTAATGTACATGTTCTGACTCTAGTCGTTCAGGGTGTTCCGTTTTTTTTTTTTCCTTTAACGTATGTATGTGATAGACGGCTCGAAACGAGGGCTTTTGCAAATGACAACACGCTGAGAGGATGTGTTTTGTCGTGTAGTTAGAATTTTGGTTAAATGTTTGAGCGAACTGAAAATAAGACTCCCTATAAATTACAAAATGGTTTTTTGTGCGAATTTCCACAGCCAAACGAAGAGTGGGAACGGATAAATGGTGTATCAGATTGACCAGCGTGAGGTCTAGTTTAGGAAATAAATATTTAATTCCAGAATGAAATTTTCACTCTGCAGCGGAGTGTACGCTGATATGAAACTTCCTGGCAAATTAAAACTATGTGCCGGACTGAAACTCGAACTCGAGACCACTGCCTTTCGCGGGGGAGTGCTGTACCATCTTTTCTTTTTTTTTTTAATCTCAATTTTTTTCTATCTTGTTCGTTGAATTCGTTTGAGGTGGACGTCCAATGACACCCGCTCAGGCTCTTCGTTGATTCGTTTACTCAGTTTTTATTTTATTTTATTTTATTTATTACAGACTTCAGCTAACCCTCTGGCCCAACACACTGAACTACCGTGCCGGCAACCATCTGAGCTAACCAAGCACGCCTGACGTCCCATCTTCTCAGCTCTAATTCCACCAGCACCTCGTCCACTACCTTCCAAACTTCACAGAAGCTCTCCTGCGAACCTTTCAGAACTAGCACTCGTGGAAGAAAGGATATTGCGGAGACATGGCTTAGCCATAGCCTGGGGGATTCTTCATGAATGAAATTTTCACTCTGTAGCGGAGTGTATGCTAATAGGAAACTTCGCGAGTTCGAGTCTCGAGCCGGCATACAGTCTTAATCTGAAGAAAAACTTACCAACTTGAAGGAAATTTGAAATATTTCACAAACATCTATTGCTGCTTTTAGCTATCTAAGTGAATTGTCAAAAATTTCATCTCTTCAAGGTTTGACTAATTTGCCCGTGAAAAGATCCACATAAAAACATACGTTGGTGTGATATTTAACTGTCGAAAAGGTTTCCTTCGAATCAGGTACTAAATTTAGAACTTTTTTAGAACATACGATGCTAGGAAGGCAAATGAGGTGTCAAAAAGATCATGTTTTCTGAACAAAACTTCAAGATAAAAAAATTTAAAGAAATTGGTCTGATGTTTTGTAAAATCATTTGTCTGAAAAGAAATAAAATAGGTTAGAGAAATGATTGATGTTCCTTTGACTGATGCTTGAAATCATGTACAGCAAATGAGGCACATTAAATATTTCTCTATTCTGTTTTATTCCCTCCTATTAGACAAATCATTTCACAAAACGTTTGATCTTTCTATCAAAAATTTTGAATGCTTTATTTATGCAGACTATTTAGGCGAATTGAAACACTTGGCATTTACATAGTTTGCTAATGAATTACATTCCCAACTATCAAATATCAGTCCTATTGCATGGTTGTTCAGTGCTTTTTTTAGGAATTTAATATATGTGATAGGTGTGGGCACACACTTAAAAATAAAGTAATTTTTCAAGACCTTCAAAACAAATTTTGAGATGCTGTGTAAAGAGTAGAGATAACATTTAGAACACAGAACAAGTGATTACATTGTAACCAAATGAGTTAAAACATAAGAAATGACCATATCCGTCTACAGTCCCGAGAGCCACGACAACACCGATTACTAGCCAAAGGTGTGCAACAACACTATGGACACCTCATTGCGAATTGCGAGGGACAGTCACTTCTCACCAATTACGTCAGTCAGTCATTCTTTCACACTTATCAGCTGCTGAAGGTTCATGGTCAAATGAGACACATGAGACTTCAATTCATTGAGATATGTAGTTCAACGTACCTGTGTTCCTCTGCGTGTATTCAAAGAATTAGTTGTTGATTTTCGTAGTTGGTGATATTTTCGCAGAAAAAACTGAGTAGCACCGTCACTGTGTCGTAGCGATTATGATTCTAGACTATTACATAGAGGGCCGTGAATTAACTCACCTGAACAGTTGATACGTCCCCTTAGAAAAATTATGAATGACTGTGCTGGAAAAACTCTTACGTTATTTCATTTTCAAACAGGTGAGGAAAATTCAACATACTCAGACAGTTTTCTCTTTACTTATTCTGATCATCACTGTTGTGGCGTAGAAAGACAGCCACGCCACGGAAGTAGCCGAAAGGCACGCGTTTAGCAGGCAAGATATAGGTCTGTAACAGGATACGTAATGAATGCTATAAAGAAAAGTACGTAGCTTCTCTAATACTTAACTTTAATCCATCCTTGGTACATCGCTATTGACGATATAAGTGAGACTCCATAGATACATGCAATGTTACTAATGGCGCCTTGCTAGGTCGTAGCCATGGACTTAGCTGAAGGCTATTCTAACTATTGGCTCGGCTAATGAGCAATGCTACGTCCGTGTAGTCGCTAGCAAAGTCGTCCGTACAACTGGGGCGAGTGCTAATCCGTATCTCGAGACCTGCCTTGTGGTGGCGCTCGGTCTGCGATCACACAGTGGCGACACGCGGGTCCGACATGTACTAACGGACCGCGGCCGATTTAAAGCTACCACCTAGCAAGTGTGGTGTCTGGCGGTGACACCACAATCACTAAACTGACACACAATATTTTTAGCGCAACGCAATCTGACTTTCAATAATCCCTAAAATTAATGGCCTTGATTAACAACTATACCTTTCATGAAACACTTACAAAAATCTTCGTTACTCGGAACTACTGCAACACACCGAGCGCCAATACTGCCAGCTAAATAAAAGATTCTAGCTACTGAAGGCACTAACTACTGATACGCATAGTTAGCAAATGAAAGATTTTGATAGGGAACAAACAATGTATTTACCTTAATAGCGTTCAAACGTCATAGTATATATATAATTTTGTGACATCCAATTAAACAAATTTCCTTTTTCTGACGGACACACGTCCAGATCGTCCGCACAAAACTCTGCCATCTCTCTCCCCACATCCACCATTGCTGGCGGCTCACCTCCAACTGCACAGCGCTACGCACTGTTCACATCCAACTGCCCAGCACTACACAAGCGAATAAACCAACAATGAGTCCAACCAGACATAGACTGCACACAGCACAGTCAGCGATTTTCATACAGAGCACTACGTGGCATTACCAACATAAAAACCTAAACAGCCTACTTACACATTAAAACTTTAATTTCTATATTCGGTTCGAGGACATTCTAGAAGTGTCCACAGATATCAAGAATCATTGTACTGGAATGTTCTGTAACAGTGTGCTCTGGCCGGAGGCAGTTCGTCCGCGCTCTTGTATGTGTAAGTGCTGAATAAACCTTCGTTAAGTGAAGTTAGTGTTCGTCATTCATCTAATTACACCTTCTTCTTTTACGAAATTCTCCATGAAGACCCTTCCCTTAGTAAATTGCATGCACAGCGCTCCTTTATCGCCTTATTTTCCTAAGTAAAGCTAATTTTATTGCCTTACCCTCGAGATACAATATTCCACGACTTATGACCACCGTTTTATAGAAACAACTGAATGTCTCTAATAGCCATGTTGCGGCGGGAGCTCGTGTTCACAAGCAGGATGCCAGGCCATGTCAGCCAAAGCTGCTGCTTGTAGCTGGAATGTCACGCATCCAGATGCCGCACGGTGTCAGTCACTTCCTTCGCTGACGTAGAATGCGGTTTGAAGTCCGTCATACAGGCTCCGGCCACAACCCATTTAGGAGGTTTTAGGAAAGTCTACATCATCAGCTCCAAGCTGAAGAAAAACCTCCTTCTCCCTGCAACGCGATATTGGCACAGCCGCCTACCGTAGGCAACAGGGCTACCACATATGGGCGACCAGGAAGTAAAGTGTTACAACTGCCGTAGCTTGATTTTCATTCCACTCCATGCGTTGATGGGTCCTTCACCTACCGAAGACGTTTGTAATACTGACATTCGGCCACAGATTCCATTTACGAATCCAATCGAGTATCATGACCAAGTGAGATGGCACAATGGTTATACACTCAACTAGCTATCAGAAGAGTGAAGGTTCAAATCCCATTACATCCATTCTGATATAGGTTATCCATAGTTTAGCTAATCAGGTTAAGGCAAATACCGGGATAATTCCTTTGAAAGGGACACAAACGATTTCCTTTTTCCAGTCTCAGCTTAAGTACTGAAATTATTACTATGTCATTGGATGCACTTCATTTTTTCTGGGATCGCTCATGTATTCAGATTTGCATTAGTGTTTGGCTGTAAATTATCATAGACTCACAGAGCTGTAAAAACGCGTCTTTCACCTTGTCTGAAAATCTGCCAGTTATGGAACATTATGCCCTGCAGAAAGGCCATGGCCATGTGAAAAATCAGCCGTCCAAATTCCCAGCTTTGGGATTTATCCTTTTCTGGTGACGCTGCTCGCCTTTGTACCTGGCTGGCCCGTACCGGTTGCTGCAGCTTACCCAGCCGCCGAGTTTCGGCTGAGGCGGCCACGTTGCACCCAGTGCCCTACGCCGCCACAAACAAATTCACTTTACCCACTACCAACTCCAGTCGGCCAAATCGCGCTTCTGCATATGAGTAATGTTACACACCTCCACTTAATGTGACACATTACCTCGCTAACTTGACACATTAAGTACCACAAAATTTGACATACTTACATAACATAATAAGTACATACCGGTACATATCACAATAAACAGAACACATAACCTGCGTATCAGAACAATAATGTAAGTACCTTTGTGGTGGTATGAAACAGCATGTACCTCCTAGGATATGCCATAACATTTTATTCTATCAGTATACATTTAATAAATGTAACACAAATTATAGTTACGGCATTTTAATTAAATGTCCAAATAAACATTAATTGTATAAGTTTACGAGGCTTTCGAAACAACTTGACTTTTGCTCCTTTGAAATCATATACCGAAGCGCCAAAGAAACTGGTATAGGGGTGCGCATTCAAATACAGAGATATGTAAAGAGGCAGAATACGGCGCTACGTTCGGCGACGCCTATATAAGACAGCAAGGGTCTGAAGCAGTTATTAGATCGGTTACTGCTGCTATAATGGCAGTTAATCAAGATTTATGTGAGTTTGGACGTGGTGTCATAGCCGGCACACTAGCGATGGAGGAAAGCATCTCCAAGGTATTCCCTTACGACCATTTCACGAGTGTACCGTGAATATCACGAATGCGGTAAAACATCAAATCTCCGACGTAGCTGTGGCTGGAAATAGATCCAGCAAGAACGGGACAAACGACGGCTGAAGCAAATCGTTCAACGTGACAGAAGAGCAACCCTTCCGCAAACAAATGCAGACTTCAGTGCTGGGCCGTCAACAAGTGTCAGCGTACGAACCAGAAACATCATCGATACGGGCTATCGGAGCCGAAGGCCCACTCGTGACCCTTGATGACAGCATGACAAAAAGCTTTACGCCTCGCCTGGGCCTGTCAATACCGATATTGGACTGTTGATGACTAGAAACATGTTGCCTGGTCGGACGAGTCTCGTTTCAAATTGTATCGAGTGGATGGACTTGTACGGGAATGGGGACAATCTCATGAATCCATGGACCCTCTGTGTCAGCAGGGGAGTGTTCAAGCTGGAATGGTGTGAGGCGTGTGCTTTTGGAGTGGTATGGGACCCCTCATACGTGTAGGTACGTCTCTGACAGGTGACACGTAAGCATCGTGTCTGATCACCCGCATTCATTCATGTCCATTCTGCATTCCAACGGATCTGGGAAATTCCAGCACGATAATGCGACACCACACACGTCCAGAATTGCAACAAAGTGGCTCCACAACACTCTTCTGAGTTTAAACATGAACATTGTTGTGGATATCTGGGATGCCTTGCAACGTGTTGTTCGGAGGAGATCTCCACCCGTTCATACTCGTACGGATTTGTGGACAGCCCTGCAGGATTCATGGTGTCAGTTTCTTCCAGCACTACTTCAGACATTAGTCGAGTCCATTGACGTGTCGTGGTGCGGCACTTTTGCTTGCTCGCGGGGGCCCTACACGATATTAGGTACGTGCACCAGTTTCTTTGGCTCTTCAGTGCATTTTCTTTGAACATTTCTTCGAGGCACTTCACTGTCACAGACACAGAATATGTTTGATGTTGTGGCATCGAAGTTTAAATTGTTGGCGGTGCAGCTGCCTGTGCAGAAATTTCGTGACCAGCTCGGCCACGTACTGCGCCGAACATGGGTCAATCCGCAGTCAGCGTCAGTGCTGGAAGGCGATAGCTGTCGAAATACGTGGTTTTATTGCTAGTAATTACATGTCTTCCCGAACCTCCATACATCAGGCATTGAACGCCCTCCACAGTGGAATAGATACATCATGAAACAGAACAGCAAGCAGAAAAGGTTTTATAGCATAGGCAAAACACTTGGTTCAGCTGGACATTTTGAAGACTCCGTCTACGTTCCCACTAGAAAACACGTCTTTCGTGCTACGAAATTTGTTCGACGCCTTAAATCAACTAACATATTATCATTACAATTTTACCGCTCCTAATAAGAAACTTTAAAACTAATATTACCCTGTGCAGAAATCGCCCATTTAATTCTCCTTTTCTCAGCTAATCAGCACTTAAATTCATCAATCTCCTACATTGATGATAAAACACTTATCCCTAGAATTATTCTCATGACGTTTGTACGAAGTAATCCCCAACGTTTAGTTATACGAATCTATACACAACCCTTTCAAAATAACATACTTCATAGAATTAACCCACTTAATACACTCACAAGACTTTGCTTATATTTTTTTGTATCCAACCACTTGTTCTACGCTCACAAACATTTCAAATTTTTTGAGGTCTGGTGACCTTCACACATCTAATTTTGGGCGAACAATGATTACAAATAAATTACATATATTACATGAGACAACAATCCAAAATACTACAATCAACACACAGAAATAGCCCTTAGAAATTTCTCCTGCGAATGTCATGTATAGTACAGTTTAAACTACTGTCTTACGTAAATAATGAGACTAATTATGTTCTTCTTACCTTCGCACACCAAAAGTCGTGCGGCCAAATGTCGACACTCTCCTTGCAATAAGTTGTACCTTCAAACATTTTGCGTATATCATAAATTCACCAAGTTACCCTTTGCACGAAACAGAAAACCTCCCGGAAATTCTTAAAGATACATGTGAAAATACACTCATATGTACACTTATATCAATGCACACGCCCCATTCTTCTTTTACAAGGTGCAGCTCTGCCACTGTACCCTCCTGAAACATTTATCTCGCCAGTGTGTCTTGCGAATCTCACTTTTTTACGGTTTTTCATTTGCTCAAATTCGAGCCCTCTTTCCACGTGCGTCAACGGACTCTTACGCTTAGGTGCAAAATTGTGACTACCGCTGGAACGCAAATTTAGTTTCATATATGCACAGTTTCTTTCGTCATTAACATCGATCAGTTCACTTAAAGGCTGCATGCTTTTAATTTCACTCCTCATTAAATGTGGTTTCCTCAAAAGGTCATTTTCAACTTCCCTTTGTTTTTCTTCCATATGCACGATACACATTATAACTTCAGAAAAACCCTCAATTTCGTTATCCATTCCTAAATTCTCCTGGTCTACTTCCAATTCATCTGCATGATTTAAACCACATTACAACCCGTCATTTCATCATCCTCGTACATGGTGACAGTTACTGAACTATATGAAAAACAAAAGTAAAGTAGTTACAAACTCCGACGTACACATACTTTATTCAACACGTAAACGTCACTGCAGATATTCGGATTTAGGTCATGACATTTCGATATGCCTGCCATCATTGACTATGATGTGGCACAGACGAATAGCGAAATTTTACATGACCCGCTGAAGTGTTGCCGATGACCTCCTGAATGGCTATTTTCCGCTCAGCAATGGTTTTTGGGCTATTGCTGTACACCTTATCTTTAATATAGCCCCACAAAATGGAGTCCCATATGTTCAGATCCGGAGAATATGGTGGCCAACCGAAATCCATAAGAGTGGCCTCTGGGTACCCCAGAGCGAGGATGCGATCCCTAAAGTGCTGCTCCCGGACATCAAACACTCTCCTGCTTACCTGGGGTGGAGCTCCTTCTCGCATGAACAACATCTTGTCAAAATCAGAGTCACTTTTAATAATGGGGATGAAATCACCTTCCAAAACCTTCACGTACCGGTCGGCAGTCACCGTGCGATCAACGAATATCGTACCGATTATTCCGTGAATAGACACTACTGCACACCACACAGTCACTCATTGAGGGTGAAAAGACCTCTCGATGACGAAATGCGGTTTCTGAGTCCCCCAAATGCGCCAATTTTGCTTATTGGGAAACCCATCAAAATGAAAGTGGGCTTCACCGCTAAACCAAACCATACAAGGTGTTACAAAAAGGTACGGCCAAACTTTCAGGAAACATTCCTCACCCACAAATAAAGAAAAGATGTTATGTGGACATGTGTCCGGAAACGCTTAATTTCCATGTTAGAGCTCATTTTAGTTTCTTCCACCTACGCTCAATGGAGCACGTTATCATGATTTCATATGGGATACTCTACCTGTGCTGCTAGAACATGTGCCTTTACAAATACGACGCAACATGTGGTTCATGCACGATGGAGCTCCTGCACATTTCAGTCGAATTGTTCGTACGCTTCTCAACAACAGATTCGGTGACCGATGGATTGTTAGAGGCGGACCAATTCCATGGCCTCCACGCTCTCCTGACCTCAACCCCCTTGACTTTCATTTATGGGGGCATTTGAAAGCTCTTGTCTACGCAACCCCGGTACCAAATGTAGAGACTCTTCGTGCTCGTATTGTGGACGGCTGTGATACAATACGCCATTCTCCAGGGCTGCATCAGCGCATCAGGGATTTCCTGCGACGGAGGGTGGATACATTTATCGTCGCTAACAGAGGACATTTTGAACATTTCCTGTAACAAAGTGTTTGAAGTCACGCTGGTACGTTCTGTTGCTGTGTGTTTCCATTCCATGATTAATGTGATTTGAAGAGAAGTAATAAAATGAGCTCTAACATGGAAAGTAAGCGTTTCTGGACACATGTCCACATAACATATTTTCTTTCTTTGTGTGTGAGGAATGTTTCCTGAAAGTATGGCTATACCTTTTTGTAACACCCTGTATATGCACATACTAATTCCCATCGTGCCCCGCGCCCTTGAACGTCCTAACGCGAACTGTTCAGCAGTTATGACGATTTTATTTCGTACAGTTCAATAACGGTCACCCTGTAAGCATCAAACGTACTGTTCGTCTCCTCCGAAATAACGATATCACTAGCTGCAACATACAACTAACTACACAATTTAAAACATCGTCACTCTTATACAAATCCTCATTTATTTCTACCAAAACACTATAAACTTTATCACAATTAATTGCATTAAGATCCGCCAATAACTTGTAAGCTTCTTCATGTAAATCACCAATTACATCCATGAATGCATTTCAGAATTCACCACCAATAACTCCATCAACCTCCGCAGATACACCATATAAATTGCGGTTACTACATCGTTTCGCGTTAGAATCCACTGTACACATGAATTCTGCAAACTCTCAAACGATTTCCCTTTCACATCTTCTCTAATGTCAGGTTTCTCCAACAGTTTGGGTTCTCATCTACTACCTAACTTATCACTTTCACATTCATCCATCCATATTCGCTCATAATTGACACTATCATCAACAGCTATAGGTTCACTTCCATCAATAGAAATAAATGCACAAATTCCTTCCTTCTCCTAATTTGTCTGATACAAAATCATCTTCATTACTTTCATCTACATTACTATAGTTATTGGTACAGGCTGATTAGTGCCTCACAAGAATTCGTCGTACACTCCACCTCCACCAAATTCAGAGCTATCTCTGTCTCTCTTTTGAATACAGTATCTTTCAATAAACAAACATTGATTCCGTTATTCATTCCCTTTCACCACCAAAAAATTCTTGAGCCTCATATCATCATTATGGAATCTATCAATACATTTTATAATATTTCTTGCACCCTGCATAAAATTATTCCCCATTTAATTTTTATTTCTTATAACCTCGATTTACAGCTTTTGTAACCTCTTTGCCAAATTTTCGGCACCAACAGAATTTTTAAAACAATGTGTCCTTTTCGACGCCAGTTTATTTCTTCATCTCCTGACCTGAGACGCAGCGATTTCTAATTTCCGACCTCCCATTCTGGCGATACATTTCCTGAGGCTCCTATTCCTCAAATTTTCGTTCCCGTTTTTGATTTCCATTGAGAAAATTCCTATTTCCATTTCCCCTTTGATAATTATTGTTACCATTCCAATGATGATTATTTTTGTGATTATTGTGGCTACTGTTCCTGTTGTGATACCCATTTCGCTGTGTACTCTTCCAATTATGTGGCTTGATTTTCAATGAATGTTCAACTTCCTCAGTAAAATCTAAAAACTCGTGAGTGGAATTTGTCGGACCGTGGTCAAGATCCCATTGTAAAAGTTCCGGAAGTCTTCTTTTAAGTGCCGTAATCTCCGTCAACACTCTCAGTGGACGGTTGATATGCATCAACTTACCCTTTTCACACACACAAAAATCCTACATCGACCCATTTCGGTTTTTTAAAATTGGTGCGTCATTCTTAAATCACGCTTGTTTCGCTTCACTCCAGAATTTGTTCAGGAAACAATTTTCAGACATTTCCTAGGTAGTAAATGAAACACATGCCCATGACTGAGCATTGCCTTCAAGATGTCTTTTTACGAATTTAATTTTTGCCTCTTCTGACATTCCTCTCACATAACCATCTCTACATGCAGCAATAAAGTCAATGGTTCTTTCCGTCATCTGAACTGCCCTATGGAATACCTATTACACTAGTATGATTTGCTGCTAAAGAATTTAATTCTGTCCACATGTATTTAAATTACTTGTCATTCTGCAGAGCTTCTTTAACTAATGCAGTTGCAAAATGTTCTCCGTTCTGAATCATCTCTTTCCCCATTCTACTACTCTACCTGGGAAATTGTTAACTGATTTAGTGGTCATATCCTCAAGCGCATTTTGCCTCAGCATACATTTCTAAACATCGTTACTCAGCTCGTCCCTTATCTTTTCCAATGTTTCCCCGAATTCCTACTCTGATACATCGACTCTGCTGTTAACCAGGCCACCTCAGAAATTCTGCCCATGTCTGCCCTTATAACTTCTAATTTTGTATCTATAACCCCTTCAATATCTGACTCAATTTTTTCCACCTGAGCTTTTGCACTTCCAATTTTTGAACTGAGATCACAATTTCCTTGTTCCATTTTTGCAGTCAATGCCCCTCACATTCCATGGACTGGTTAGTAATCATTAATATAATAAGCCTTTCCATCTGTTTGTGTGCAATAGGCTACAGTAGATTTGTTTATGTTGCAGATGAAGTTCTAATGCCTGTACCATGTATCGAATTCTATATGTTGCTAAAAATTTTCTAGGAGTACAGCGTTCTAGCGGCTGGAGTAAGTATGATACCCTGCCTGTCGTCGGATCTGTAGTAACAATGGACAGAAACGAGGAATGACGGGCGTATCACTGTTTCCTTATCAGCCAGACAATCTTCTGTCCCCAGATTGATACATATATCTTCTTCACCTTCTGAAGGTCTCCAAGTGTATCACCGCCAAAACTGATTATTTAAATTGAGGAAAAGGCTACGGTTGGGTAGCTACAAATCAGTAATGACCACTAATTGGACTTAACTCTGAATAAATTATAATAAATAAGACACAAAAGTGAGATAATCGTGTTACAATGTTTTGTCCAGTTCACTCGCAATTCTGAGTGACTTGCCAAGGTGCCACCTTGCTGCAGAGCAAGTAATGAAGTATTAGATGCATTAGAACACAATAAACAAGAATGCTTTATCCAGTCACTAGAGAGAGACAGTGAGAGAGAGAGAGAGAGAGAGAGAATTGTTGAACAGAGATGAATTAAGAAAAGGGAAGATACTAGCCATAACATGCAAAATACCGTCACAAAGACAGGGGCGGTACGACGAAGCTTACCTGTTTGTTATTGGTGGAACTGCGCTGACAGATGCTCACGGTGCAGACAATGTGAGCTCACAGCAGCCGCTTATATAGTTGCTGCAAGCGTCCAATCGAGAGACATACTGATCAAACCAGACTGCCATTGCACATGGATGCTTCTAATGTAGTGCAAGACAACGTTTGTGTATCAAAGTGGCAGTAACGTGGATGCCACGCCCTGGTGCGCGTCCAAGGAAGCTTTAGGGCAACGGAGAGAAGGAGATAATCTTCGAATGACATGTGGTGTCATATTAAAGCTGAGACAGTTGTGCATGTTATCTTTCGCTAACATCAGAGCAATGCACTTCCTTATCGCCAAGGCCATTTCAGACATCATGACACCCAGCCACGTACCAAGGCTATGGAGGGGAGAGACCGGGAGGCTCCCCCTGCGCCCCCGCGCTTCTGCAGTTTGCATGAAGCACCCCCACCTCAAGCGTCCGTCACTCCACAGTCAACGGCATGTGTGTTGGCAGCATCAAGTGCACTGCTGCGTCTGTGCATTTCATGAGATGAGAGTGAGGAATGCCTGACGTTATGTATTGCACAATATCAAAATTAATATGTGTTAAATTTTTTAAATCATCCGATGATATTCGTAACTTATTATGTACACCACATAGTGCCATCACTACAGCATGTGTTCAGTTCACGAGATGATTGGATTGAGCCGGCACGGTAGCTCAGCGTGTTCGGTCAGAAGGTTAGCTGCCCTCTGTAATTAAAAAAAAAAAAAAACTGAGTGAATGGATCAATAATGAACTTCAACGGGCGTCACGGGACGTCCGCCACGAACAATTGCAGCGAACTATAGCGAACAAAATGAGATTCAAAAAAGGATTGAGCAAAGAAGCAAAAATCCACCAGTTAAATATACTCACAGATTTGAGGATGAAGAATGTAAGTGTAAGCAATTGCAGTGAATATTCATCTACCTATAATTGTTATGTTTCTGTGTAACATTATGGTTCAAATGGCTCTGAGCACTATGGGACTTAACTGCTGTGGTCATCAGTCCCCTAGAACTTAGAATTACTTAAACCTAACTAACCTAAGGACATCACACACATCCATGCCCGAGGCAGGATTCGAACCTGCGACCGGAGCGGTCGCGCGGTTTCAGACTTGTAGTGCCTAGAACCACTCGGCCACTCCGGCCGGCTGTAACATTATACTTAGGCTCTTGGCGATTTAGTTTTTGTTGCCATTACAGCGCTATTGGAGGAGTTCACAGCAGCAGCACGAGTCCGCAGGTTTTTTTTTTTTTTTTTCACAGCAAGACATGATGGGAGTGCTGGCGATGAAATGACTGAAGCAACTTGTTGTTGTTGCTGTGGTATTTTACAAATTGTAATGAATATACTGTCAGCAGTTATGAAATAATAAATAATTATAGCTTAAATAATTGTATACTGGTGTTTACAGCAATAAGGAGGAATAAGTATGTCTCACACAACCCACCACGCTAGCCGAGAGTGCTAATGCGCTGCTTCCTGGACTCAGGTAGGCGCGCCAGCCCCCTATCGAATCCGCCTGGAGGATTAACGACGAGGGCCGGTGTGCCGGCCAGCCTGGATGTGGTTTTTAGGCGGTTTTCCACATCCCACTAGGTAAATACCAGTCAGGTCCCCACGTTCCGCCTCATTTACATGCGTCGCAGACATTTGAAACATGTCCACACTATTTCCTGCTGTACACTAGACGCAGACAGTTGACATACACTGATTCCGTCGGGGTACGGGGTAGCTGCAGGAAGGGCATCCGGCCATCCCTCAGAAACTAACATTGCCAAATCCGTTGTACACACACCGACCCTGCGATTGCTGCAGGACTATGGCGTAAGCGAAGAAAGAAAGAGAAATATGTCTCATACATATGTAGTTTAAACTTTTTAAATGCATGTCGTACTGCCTCTGGCACTGAGGTGTTTTTCAGCCCCACAGTGCGATATTCAGCATGTTGCCTAAATGTCATAACCTCGAGACCATTGACATACATAAGATAATAATAATGGCAGTAGCTGTCGCAAATATACAGGGTGTCCCACTCAAACCTCCGTGATTTCAGGACCCAGGGAGAAAATCCACAGTAGATACGACAGTGAAAAATGCACCACATTGCAGATCATCTCAAATAATTTATATTCCCGTGTCAGAACTATATAAATAGTTCTACTGACACCATAAATACTGTACTTTAGCAACAGCATCTTGTGCATTTTCTACTCCCATAATTTCTTGAAAGTCATTATCAGGTGTGAAACTTACATTTACACATTTAGAACCACCGATAGCTACATTGTATGTGTCAGTGAATAACAACAGTCTTGTGGAGCTTGGCTGCTGTGGTTGTGCTACAGTGTGATAAGATGGCACCAGACCTGAAAGGTCGAGAAAACATTCCGTAGGCTACTACTATGGAAACATCTAACTTTCCTCGTTCTTTACTGGATCAGGTGCTCATTGCAGCTGGTTTGTTTGTACTATGGCTTAGTCTAGAACACCAGACATCCTGTAAACTGTAGCTGCTGATGTGATACTCACATATCTGCAACAATGATTAATAAACGACATAATAACAAAAATAACGATATACACACATAACAATAATAATTACAGATGTACTAATATAATGCATAGTGATAATCTTCTTCCCCACCGGTCGCTGCCGCTGGTGGCACTTCATTCTGGATAACAAATGATGATGAACATGGAATCACGTTATTATAAGAAAAATGCTTAAAGGGCCGGGGAGGGGGGGGGGGGGTAGCTGAGCATGCACGCCGTTAGCTGCAGAGTGTGAGAGCTTGAGCTATGAAGTGTTTCATGCAAACAACAATGGTGTCGGGGTGCAGGAAGGCTCTCCCTCTCTCCCTTGGCACGTTGCTAGATCTCATGATTCCTGGAATGGCCTTAGAGATAAGGAGGTGCTGATGCTGCTGTCAGCAAGATATAACACGCACAAATGCTTCAGTTGTAATATAACATGCAAGGTCTTATGAAGGTTATCTCATTCTCTCCTTGCCCTACCACTCATGGATACTAAAAGCATTCCATAGCCAGCATGACATGGGTGGAGGCGGAACTCATGCTGCTGTCTCAGTCCCGTGGGGACAGCACGACCGCTTGCCACACAAGTTAGGAGAACTGTCTTGGCACCAGTTCTTGGAATGGGGGAGGAGTTGCTGCCCCACTGTATTAGCATGGTTTCGAATTAAATTCGAACACAACAGCCCTAAAATTGATGGATTTCCGCAGTCTTAATGTAGCTTCTAAATTAATTAGATGGTGAATTACTTCACCCCTGCCTATCAGCGGTCCTTCATGAAGGCAAACTATTAGTGGTGTCCACTGGCTGGAGAAAGTTGATCTTATTCCATAAATAAATTAATTTAGTTTAAATACTTTCTAATTAATTAGCAGGCAGTTCCACAATTACTATCAATGAACTCGCAGATCTGCAAGTAAATGGAATCTGTGACTGAAATTAAGAATTTAATTTTATTCAGCCCTTTTTCTTTATGATTTGGACTGGACTCGACAGCCATTGTGGATTTACCATGCACACTGCATGCCTTCAGAAAATCTGGTGTTACAAGTACCCTACATACAACAGCGTTATCTATGAACAGTCTCTTATTTCATTTTAAGATAGTCATGTGGTATGTTTAATTAAATTTGGTTACGCTGTTGTCCGTTTTCAACTGAATAATGACGATGTGTCTACTCTGCTTGCATGGATTATGAGTAGCCGTGTGATTACTAACTTCAATAACATTTAAGTAGCTACTCCCATGTTCATAATTCTGCAATAAATGTCATTTTAGGACTGATACTCGGCTGTAACAGTTAAGTACTCCAGGTTGTTATTTAGTGTCACCTCTGACTCAGTGTGTACGTCTTGCTGCTGACTCTCCTTGAGGTGGATAAACGCTATCAGGATGCAAAGTTTCTTCCAGCTGTTAATGGGGATACCATTCGTTGGCCTACTACAATCGTTTAACGAATTTCCTTATTCAGAAAAACGAGGAAAAAATGCATTTCATGTTGTAAATTGTATTTGGACTTTATTCGTTTCCTGTAGAAGATTTCTCATGATTAGAACCAAAGATATATGAACCTACTAGGGTTTCCTTTTACTGATGACACCCAGGAAAGCTTATAATTGGCCTATGCTGAAAAAGCAAAACATTGTGACCACCTGCTTAATAGAGTATTGGTTACTTTTGGAACACAGTTCTGCGTGTCATGCATTCGACAAGTCGTTTGTAGGTTTCTGTAGGTGTGGGGCACTGGATGGCTGTGCACAGGTCATTCAGTTCCCATAAATTAGGACTTGGTGGTTTGTGGGCGCGCGGCAGGGGCCCAATAGTGTCTATGACGTGTTCCATCGAATTCATGTAAGGCAAATTTGTTGGCCAATACATCAAAGTGAATTCGCTATTGCACTCCTCAAACCACAGTAACAGTATTGTAGTGCCTTCGCTGTCGCGAAGTACATCAAACGTCAAGAGGTGTAGATGATCTGCCATAAAGTGTCCAGAGTTCACAGCTGTCACGGTACATTAGTTTACCACCGTAGGTCCCATGAAAGTCTAGGCGAAAGTCCTCCATAACATATTCCGCTCCCCAGCAGCTTACGCCCGTGGCTCATTCCATGTCCAGTCGTCTACAGCGGAGCCCAAGTTCAATTACATGTACTGAACGGGCTCCGAAATACTTCTGCTTGCACCAGCACTGTACTTTGTTGTCAGAGTTACCACAGTTCGCTGCCCATCCTCTTGTACAGTGTGGGCAAGCCTCCGATCTCAATGTTCTGTGATGAGGCATGGGCGTCCAACACTTCATCACTCACTCGTGGTTTCACTGTTCTTCAGCCACTGTCCACAGACTCTCACGCCGTTAGCACGTGAGCAACCGACCTGTTTCACCGTTTTCGAAATGCCCTTTCCCAGGCTCCAGCCATAAAATCGACCCTTTGTCGACGTCATATATATCAGTGGATTTTCATATTTGTAACCTATGTCTGTCGCTATAATGACTCCTCATACGTTTCTAATTCGCTTATATCCAGGGTGGTTGTAATTACACTTTCGCTAATACGGAGAGTCACAATGAAAAACCAGTGGGTGTAGGTCAATGAAACTTTGTGGAAACATTTCTAAGGACATGCCGAAGAGAAATAATGAATAAACCCTTGTAAGAGACACATTTTAAGACTCAAATGGGACGGTAGCACTTGTTAATTGAGTACCAGGATACAAACGTTGCTCATTGTGACGCCCATCCTGCGTCCACGACAACCTAGAACCACAGTAGAGATTGCTCTACTGTTGCCCGAAACATCTCATGTGGGATGATGGCTGCTTCCCTTTCTATGCTCATCTTCAACCTCCAACGTGTGCCAGTGCCCCGTTAATAAACCCTGTCCTTCAGGTAACCCCACAGACAAAAATCATAAGGGTCCTAGCAATGTGATCTTAATAGCCATGTAGTCTGAAACGATCGGTCAGTGATTCGGTTTTCTCCAAAGGCTTTGCGGGGGAACCGAGTGAGCCCAGAAGCAATGTGCCTCGATACTCGCGAAGAGCAGTAGCACCATTGCTGTTGTGTTGATGAAGCAACTTTACGAGTAAAGCCCTGCTCGCCTCATTCAGATGCGTGTTAAGTGTAATGCATAGTGATTCTTATGTTTCGACCCTACATCGCCTAACGATAAGTCGTAACACAAACTCTGCTAACCAGGCAAATCCTACAGCACACAGTCTGAACATCATTCCTATAAAGTTGGTTATCCACATGGTAAATAGTTCTCCGCCCACACTGGCTCATGTAGCGAAAGTTTAATTATAACCACTTTGTACTCTCTGTAGTTCGTCGCGCGCTGACAACATCTCCACGCAGCTTTTAGCCTCGTTGTGGGAAGTGGTCATAATGTTTTGAAGTGTGAGTTAATATCAAACCTGTCTTACTGCTACTTCTGGTATCTTTCTTCCTTCTTTCAAAAAATGGTTCAAATGGCTCTGAGCACTATGGGACTTAACATCTGTGGTCATCAGTCCCCTAGAACTTAGAACTACTTAAACCTAACTAACCTAAGGACATCACACACATCCATGCCCGAGGCAGGTTTCGAACCTGCGACCGTAGCGGTCACGCGGTTCCAGACTGAAGCGCCTAAACCGCACGGCCACAACGGCCGGCTCTTCCTTCTTTTGTACTTGGTCTGCATCCCTTATCTTCACAGGGTCGACATATTCATTTCCAGAAACGTTAGTGGTGGAGTATGACCAAGTAACTGTTCCGTCTCCACCTCTTTCTTCCCCCTTATCCCCCCTCCCCGTCCCCTTCTCCCCTCCCTGTTCCTCCCTGGAACGGAATTGTTACTACAACTATCTCAGTCTAGTAGCACATAAAAAAGTATATGAACACAATTTCTAAATGTTTGAGCAACGTGTAAATGAGGCAGGATGCAGGAAACAGCCCGGTGTTCACCTTGTGAGATGTGGGAAATCGCCTAAAACCACATACTTTCTGGGTGGCACACTGGCCCTCGACGTTAATGCGCCAGGTGGATTTGTTCCAGAGCTGGTGCGCCTTCCTGAATCCCGGAAGCCTTGTTAATAAAGGTATTTAAGTAATCATCGGTACTAATTCAGAAAAATTTGCACAAGTTAAACATCAACATGGCCCGTTTAGTATAGAAAGCTGGTATTACTAAGATTTATTTTGGCTCTTTAAAGATAACGTAAGACCTTTATCCTCAATCTGGATGTAATCTTCACAAAACTTCTTCATACTGTCAATATGGGCCAGATGTCCCTCTAGTCTCTATAAGGTTCTTAGTTTCAGACTTATTTCTCTTGATTATATGAGCGTGAACTTATGGTTGTCGATCATCCGTCTGCATGCAGTCGTTGTTATAGCCAGTGGATCAACAGCGTCCTCCACGAAATCCTTCTGGGTGTCAGCTAGCCTTCGTACTCTAGGGTTTTGCGCCTCATTTATGATGGGAGACAGTCTAGAGTGATCGTGGGTTTCTGCATCTGTTACATCTAGATAAAATTTCAGAAGCTGTTTCGGTGCAAAGAAATTGTAAACAATCCGTGAGAGAATGTGTATCCAGATACCGTCTTGGTTCTTGGGTCAGATTTCTTCTGTAGAATCTGTCTTCCATTTTCTCGTTGACACTGATATCAATAGTTAAATGATGAAGTCTCGACTGCGTGGAGTGCTTCTGAAAAGAATGGATGTTTCGGAGTGTCGTAGTTTGGGCTTCATGAAAGAGAATTTTTTGTTATAAATATTTCAGTTGATTGCGCATGCTTTACATTATTCTTCTGCATTAATTTCACTGCTCACTCTTCCCGACGATTTCACTTAAGTATCGGGTGGTTGTAATTACCTAACAAAAGTCGTGGGATACCTCATGATATCGTGTCGGACTTCCTTTTGTCCAGCATAGCGCAGCAACTCGACGTGGCATGGCCTCAAATAGTCGTTGCAAGTCCCCTGCATAAATAATGCCGTCGACAGCTGTAAAGTGTTGCCGGTGTAGGATTGTGTGCTCGAACTGACCTCTCGATTATGAACCATAAATGTTAGATGGGTTTCATGCAGTGTGAAATGCGTGGCCAAGTCATTCGTTCGAATTGCCCACCATAATCTTTAAACAAATCGCGAACAACTGTGGCGCGTTGTCATCCATAAATATTTCATTGTTGTTCGTTAACATGAAGGTCATGAATGGCTGCAAATGGTCTCCGAGGTGCGGAACATAACCATTTCGACTGAATAATCGCTTCAGTTGGACCTGAGAACGGAGCCCATTCCATGTACACAAAGCCCACGCCACTATGGAGTCAGCAACAGCATTCACAGTACCTTGTTGACAACTTGGGTCCATAGCTTTGTGGGGTCTGCACTACATTCGAACCCTACCATCATCTCTTACCATCTAAAAGCGGGACCATCTGAACACGTTGGCACATTCCATTTCGGAAATCGTTATGAATTCAATATTCCGAGATCCACAGCGTCAGGAGGGTACCGAGAATACCAAATATCAGGCGTTACCTCTCACGATGAAAAACCCAGTGGCCGACGGCCTTCACTTAATGAACGAACTCAGTGGTGTTTGGGTAGAGTTTTCAGCGCTAACAGACAAGGAAATTAATGTGGGACGCACGGCGAACGTATCCATTAGGACGTTGCGGCGAAATTTGGTGTTAATGGGTCGTAGCAAAAGACGACCGACGTGACTGCCTTTTCTAACAGCAGGAAATGGCCTGCAGCGCCTCTTCTGGACTCATGAAGATCTCGGTTGGACCGAAGACGACTGGAAAACTGTGACCTGTTCAGACGAGTCCCGATTTCAGTTGGTAAGAGATGATGGTAGGGTTAGAATGTAGCTCAAACCCCACGAAGCCAGTTCCAAATCCAACTACCTTCACGCATTCACAGTCTGTTAATTCCCGTCGTGCGGCCATAATCACGTCGGAAACCTTTCCACATGAATCACCTGAGTGCGAGTGACAGCTCCGAAAATTCACTGCCCTTTTGTACCACGTGTACGCTATAGCATCGCCATCTATATGTGTGCATATCGCTATCCAACGACTTATGTCACCTCAGCGTAGAGTGCAGCTACTCACAGAGATCCAGTGTGGGCTTTACAGAACCGATTTACGCTGGAGAAATACTAGTTCCAATGTTGGCCACTAGGTGCACACCTGGCGCTGTATCTTGTTTGTATGACGGTATGATGTCCACACCGTCATTTGACAAGTAGTAACGTGAGTGCACGGTATGGCTATGGAGAAGAAAACCGTGCATTATTAGCGAAATTGTTTTATGTGAACGGCAGCAATTACAGTGCTCAATTGAGATTATCGTCGACTGCAGCGTATGCCGAAAGGCCCGATGTCATTAAAAGGTTTAAAGAAGATTATAATGAAGTTCGAAAAGACGGGTGAGCTTGATGTGGCACCTGGGAGATGAGAGAGACCTCTCCCAGTGGAACTTATTGACCAGGTTGCTGTAACTGACCATGCAGCACGTACACCGGCTAGCGCTAGTGTTCATTGAGTGTCACGAGAATTGTCCATCCAATCAATGCTCAACAGTACGGAAATTTTTGCGGTCTTTTTACACTGGTACCCAGATAAGGTCCAGAAGGTGCGGCAACTGAAACATAATGATCCGCAGCAACGTCATTTAGAATTTGCTCTTCGGTTTCTGGCACGGATCGAAGTTAATGGCACGTAGTCGGGCAGTATTCTGTAGAGTGACGAGGCACATTTTACACTACAGGCTGCAGTGAATGCACAGAACTGCCGAATTTGGGGTCCTGTTAAACCGGTTGTAGTGCACGATGAGCCACTCCACTCACAGCATGTGACTGTGTGGTGTGAATTCACAAGCACCTTTATTCTCGTTCCGTGCTTCACTGGAGAGAATAAACCCAAAGAGCATGTCGAGTGTATCCGTGACATCTGCATGTTATCGAGATCTCCTTGTTCGGCGTGTTATTCCTGCTCTGGAAGAGCACAACTATGTGGAAATCATTGTTTTCATGCAAGATGGAGCAACACCTCATGACGGTCGCCCATTGAAAGCTCTGCTAAATGCAACGTTCCACGAATCGGTTATCTCCAGAGCTTTTCCAGATTCATGGCCTGCGAGATCATCTGGTATTAACCTATGTTACGTCTGGCTCTGGGAAATCCAAAAGTACGCGTCCACCTGAGACACATTTGGTCTCTACCTGATCTCAGGGCCATTACACATGCACAGGTTGTACATATTCCACCGCAATTGCTGCGACCCACTGTTGATCATGTCGTTTTACGGATGCACCATCTCGTCAATGTCTCCGATCCTCAAAATGATTAAATTGTGTACGCGGCGATTAATAATAAAATCAGCAGTATGTCTTTCCCTTTCTTTGACCTTTATTGCCAATGTCCTGTTCCAGATCCGTAGCATTTGGGAACATTTCCATACTTCTTTCTTGCAATCACAGGGCCGTAGATGCAACTGCTGGCCAAAGTTGGAATTTCTTTTTTTTCAGCGTAAATAGGCTCCGCATTAATACATTAGGGTATCTACCACAAGATAATTACTAGAATATCGACCATACTATAATTACAGCCCACAACTGACCTCTGTGAGTAGCTGTGCTTTAATTATAACCGCCCAGTACTTGAGGTGCAGAACCTCAGTAATGCTGAGGTGTCCCAAGTCTGCATGTTTGGAGTCGTTGGCCAGTTCTGACAGTGGTATCATGAAGCTCTTGTGGCGCTTGTCTGACATCAGTGGTACTCTTGGTAACTACTACCTAACATTTAATATTGATTCTTTGTCTTTTTATTCACATATGTATTTCGAGTTATTTTTTGCGCCATATTTTGATGGTCTTATTTGTTATTCCGCTGTCCCTGTTGTGGTATTCATTCCTAAGACTGATTTGATACAGCTCTTCACACTAGTGTATCCTGCGAAAGCCTCCTCCTCTCCAAATTACCACTGCAACCAATATGGTTCAAATGGTGCAAATGGCTCTGAGCACTATTGGACTTAACATCTGAGGTCATCAGTCCCCTAGAACTTAGAACTACTTAAAGCTTACTAAACTAAGGACATCACACACATCTATGCCCGAGGCAGGATTCGAACCTGCGACCGTAGGAGTCGCGTGGTTCCAGACTGAAACACCGACAACCGCTCGGCTACACCGGCCGGCCAACCTATATGCTTTTGAGCATGCTTACTATATTCATCTCTTGGTCTCCCTGTACAGTTCTCCCCCTCCTCCCCCACTCCCCCCCCCCCCCCGCTCTTATCACTCCAATACTAAAATGATGATCCCTTGATGCCACAGAATGTGTCCTATCAACCGATGCCCGACCCTTTCTTTTAGTCAACTTGTGCCACAAATTTCGTGGCTATTGACTAAGTTCTCACTAGTTACGCGACCTACACAGCTCATCTTCAGCATTCTTCTGTAGCACCACCTTTCAAAAACCTCTGGTCTCTTCATGTCTAAACTATTTATCGTCCATTTTTCACTTCCACTACCTTCCTGACAAATACGTTGGTAAAACACTTCATAACACTTAAATATATATTCGATGCTAATAAATTCCTCTTCTACAGAAACGTTTTTCTCCCCATTGATAGTGTACATTTCATATCCTCTTTACTTCGGCCATCTTCAGTTATTTTACTGCCCAAATAGCAATGCTAATCTACTACTCTTAGTGTGTCGTTTCCTAATCTAATTCACCCAGCGTTGCTTGATTTCATTTGACTACATTCCTTTATCCTTGTTTTGCTACTGTCAATTTACAATGTGATCGGCAAAATTGAAAGTTTTGATTTTTTTTTTCTGAACTGCAATTCCTCCTTCAAATTTTTCTTTGGTTATCTTTAGTGACTACGCAACGTACAATTGAATAACACCCCCCCGGGTTCCCGGGTTCGATTCCCGGCGGGATCAGGGATTTTCTCTGCCTAGTGATGACTGGGTGTTGTGTGATGTCCTTAGGATAGTTAGGTTTAAGTAGTTCTAAGTTCTAGCGGACTAATGACCATAGATGTTGAGTCCCATAGTGCTCAGAGCCATTTGAACGATTTTTGAATAACACCCTTGACTCTTACAAACAGCATCTAGATTCTGTAGAAGTTGTGTAGGAGGGCTTGCTGAAAATTAATGTCTCCGAATATTTTTTGTGAAAACTCTTAAAGCTTTTTAAATAAAACAGACATTACTGACATTCTACATCTTTATTCTTCATGTATACATGTCTGCATCCCTCAGCCGCTAGATGGCTCCAAATTGTGGTGTGTAACATGGCGGTGTGTATCGTAAGTATCTTGGTGCGTGAAAACAGCTTGTTGTAATCGAGTTTCGAATTCGAAGATCTCGTCCACACATGGAGCATCCTCTCCTTCAGCATGACAACGCCACACCACACACGAGCGCTACGACGTCTTCAACAATCTGACACCTTGGGTACACTCTCATCGTTCATCCACCTTAGAGACCCGCCTTGGCCCCCTCCGATTTTCATCTGTTTCCAAGACTTAAAGAACACCTTCAAAGACTTCACTTAGATAGCGATCAAGCGGTGCAAGCAGAGAGAAGGTTGTGGCTGCGTGAACAAAGTCAAACACTCTACGGTGACAGTATCAACAAATTGGTCTGTCGTTGGGAGAAATGTGCCGATAGTTAGGGCGACTATGTTAAGAAATAAATATGTGGACATGAAGAATGAAGATTTAGTATGCTAGTAACGTTTGTATTGTTTAAAAAGATTCAAGAGTTTCCACATAAAAAAATTCTGAGGCATTACTTTTCAGCATGCCTTCGTATAACCTTTCTGTCCCTGTATTTTATCTCCAATAACTACAGAATTTCAATTATTGTATTCCCGACGACATTGTCAAAAGATTTCTCCAAATCTACGAAAGCTAGAAACATAGGTTTGCCTTTCCTTAACGCATCTTCTATGAGAAGTCGTAGGGATAGTATTGCTTCCTGTGTTCCTGCATTTCTCCTTAATCCAAACTCATCTTCAAAAAATGGTTCAAATGGCTCTGAGCACTATGGGACTTAACATCGAAGGTCATCAGTCCCCTAAAACATAGAACTACTTAAACCTAACTAACCTAAGGACATCACACACATCCATGCCCGAGGCAGCATTCGAATCTGCGACTGTAGCAGTCACGCGGTTCCGGACTGAAGCGCCTAGAACCGCTCGGCCACCGCGGCCGGCAAAACTGATCTTCCCTGAGGTCGGCTTCTAGCAGCTTTTCCATACTTCTGTGAATAGTTTGTGTTAGTCTTTTGCAGCCGTGACTTATTAAACGCATAATTTGATAGCATTCACATTTGTCTGCAACTGCTTTCCTAGCATTGGAATTATTACATTATTCTTGAAGTCTGAGGGTATTTCGCCTGTCTCATACATCTTGCGTACCTTGTGCAATAGTTGTTATAGCTGGCACTCCCAAGGAAATCAGTAGTTCTTATGGAGTGTCGTCTAATCTGGAGGCCTTGTTTCGACTTAGGTGTTTCAGCGCTCTGTCGAATTCTTCTCTCAACGTCATTTGTCCCATCTCATCTTCAGCCACGTCCTCTTCCCTTTCTTTAATATTACCTTCAAGCTAATATCCTTGAATACTCCTTCCACCTTTCAGCTCTCACTCCTTTGTTTAGTACTGGTTTTCCATCCGAGTTCTTAATATTCGTACATTTGCTTTCGTCTCCAAACGTCTTTTTAATTTTCCTATGAGGGGTACTGTCCTCCCCTAGTTAAATACGCTTCAGTATCCTTACAATAGTCCTCTAGCCATTCCTGCTTGGCCGTTTTGCATCTCCTATCAGTCTCATTTCCAATCAGTCTTACTTTTTAGAATTCCTTTTAGCCTGCTTCATTTGTTTGGTTTTTATATTTTCTCGTTTCATAAAGTAAATATGTCCTGTGATGTCCAAGGATTTATTTTAGGTCTTGTCCTTTTACCTACTTGATCCTCTGCTGCCTTCACCATTTCATCTCTCAAAGCTACCCATTCGCCTTCTACTGTGTTCCTTTTTCCTATTTCAGTCAATTGTTGCCTAATTCTGCCTTTGAAACTCTCAACAATATCTGATTCTTACAATTTATCGACGACTTATCTTCAATATTTCCTGCTTTTTTACAAATTTCTTCACTTTTAATCTACAGTTCAACCAGACACAAAATGACTGGAGATAACCCACTGCCTTGCCTGACGCTAGTTTTATATCAAAAGAGTTGGAATCATCTCCTCTTGATTCTTCCTCATTTCTAATTGTGTTTGTATAATCTCTATTTAGTTCACGTCGGACGATTCTATGAAGTTTTTTCTACTTTTGTGTATAGTGTGACGAATTCTCGTTTCTTTAAGAGATATTCAGATTCCACGGGACGGCTGTGTGTCTACCCTGAAAACACTTACATACGGCAAAGTATTCGTTACAGATTTCCCCAAAGTGCACGAATTCTTATTAGACATGTCCTGAAGAGATTACACATACAGAGATGTGCAGTAGATTTTCTCAACTTTTAATATTTCATTCTGCTCCCATTGCGTGTTATAGCCTTTCAAAAAAATGTGTTATGCCATATGTACCCTGAATTTTAGGACGTAAAAGGTTTGTGACGTTCCCACGAAGGTAGTTAACGCCTTATCCAACATATCTGAAATATCAAACTTGCTCAAGGTTCTAGTCGTTGGTGCAATTTTAAAACTGAGTGTACTTTTCCTATTAAAAGCCAACACCTATCATGTTTATATCAGCATTTTTCGATAACGCTTTATTGATAATACTCTTTAGACAAGTACTTACTTTTCGAACTGATGTCCATGTTGCTAGTACTGTAAGAATAATTAATGGAGCATATCTAATTAAGAATGAGCGTCGCAGTAGCAAGATTCTCCACTCTTATTGCTTGATTGCCAAAGAGAGACTGTAGACAGCTTTGCTGTTCGGCCCTCACCCAGTCTCAGCGACCAGTATTTTCCGTCTGAGCACTTTGTATCCTCGATAAGAGTTCACCTTCTCCATCATTTACGCTAGGGACTACATTTTTACAGGATACTAAATCTTTTCACTATTTAATATAAACCTTCCAGCAACTGTATCGAAAAGATTTCTACAATATTTTCCATATAAAAAACATACTTTTACCTTTACAGGAGAACTCTTATTTCTGAAAGTTTTAATCTTAAAAATTTTCCAATTAAATACTCAGATCCTTAAAGAAAATAAATGTGTGTGTGTGTGTGTGTGTGTGTGTAAGAAGTGTAAGAGAGAGAGAGAGAGAGAGAGAGAGAGAGAGAGAGAGAGAGAAAGGCGGAGCTGGGGGAGGAACTAACTAGATTATACAGGTTGATTACAAAACGATATTTTGTATCAGGTACGTTACAGGAACGACAGCACTCGGTCATCTATCACGTGGCGTTCAGATGCCTTGAAAGAAAAAAAAAATTACAGTTATAATTAAGTTATGACTCTGTACGTAATCAACTAACGGTCATGTTGAAAGACAAATGAATTGTTGCCAACGATTGAGGTACTTTCATTTACAAAGCGCAACACTAATGAAGCATTGTTTCGAGTTTAGTCGACTGAGCGAAGAAACAAATGGCTGCGAAAAACGCTACGATGTATTCATTCGGCTTAAGTTATGTTAAGAACGGCAAACGCGGACACCATTCATTAAGTCAACTGTCAGCAGCGATGCTCCCCGTCTTGAATCACGCCGAAGGCACACAGTGACATGGCCGAGCGACGACTGGAATGCCCTCGGTCCCCTTTATAGGTAATAAATACCGTCGTTGCTGGTCATGCATCTGCATTACCTTGCAACACAAGCGACCACGCGCTCCGCGGTCTTCGGAATGACGGGTGTACTAGCATCGGCATTGATGACACGTAATTAGCTACTTTCCATTCTCCTTTCAGGAGTCTTCTGTTTCCCAATCTGTTCCTCTCTCTCTCTCTCTTTCCGTATAACATGACTTGTAGATATTCATCCACTGTATGATGCAGACCTTGTTTATGATAAGTGTTCTTCTTACATAGTCCTTTGAAAAATGTGGTGAATCGTGAGTCAACCTGCTCAGAAAAAAGAACTGTATTTCTTTATACAGTTCTCATTATTGCCAATACGTTTAGTCGAACAATTTACGATCTTTTTCATTTCATTGATAAAATACGATTATTTGACTGTGCGAAATCCTCATGACGGCAATAAGCACTTTGTCATATGAAGCAAATTGCGTGTCATCTCGTTCAATTTTTAAGAAGTCACTTGCGTTAAATCTGAAAATTAGAAACGCCCGGGTATCCGTGCGTGTTAACCTGACCATTTCTTGAACGGGAATCGGCCCCGCGTACTAATGGCGAAGAGTCTGTGTGGTGGACAGCCTGGATGCGGTTTTAAGGCGACTTCTCATATCCTACTAGGTGAATACCGGGCTGTTTCCCAGGTTCTGCCTAAGATATATGCTACGCAAACATTTAGAACACTTTCTCGCACTTGCGCATAGATTTTCTCTATACTCAGACGGGCTGGGTAAACTGCTTCTGCCCTGGGGGTGAATAGGAGACATGAAGTTAGCTAGTTGCTCTCCTTACACTCTTACTCAGCATCAGCATATGGAAAGTAGGGTCGATGAGAAACCATTGCGAAGGCCAGTTCATACTCTTTTGCCTCTGTGGCTGCTGCACTGTCTTGTGCGCCAATAAATACAGCACAAAAATCCCGTTATGGTCACATTATTTTTCCAAGAAATCTATGGCTAGAAATTGGCAATCTAAAAAATCGTGGAGGCTGAGGAGTGAACTACGAACGGCCCTTTTCTTGAGTGGCCGGATAAGTAAATACTATAAAAAACCCTTACCAGCTGAAATTTCGTCCCTTATACTGATTGTTCTTTCAAGTCTACAAATTCGGTTCAGTCATGAATTGTCTTATCAGGCTAAGTGTTATTTATTGCCATCGGACAATCTCAGAGATTGTGTTTAAATAAACTTCAGCGTTTCATAGTTTACGTCAAGTCACGCAGCGCACGGTATTTTCGTTTCCAGTTTTACTTCCCAGTTACTATATACACGTTCAGTTGAGGAACTCAAAATCTTAACTGTACCGCACAGTTTTACCTTGTAGTCTTAAATTACAATATCACGGACTGTTTTTAAAAGATCTCCTCTTGACTGACGGCCTTATATCCATATTCGGTACATAAACTGTCATTTTTCAACTAGTTAACCGAAAAATAATTGATTTGTCCCGCAGTCCAACACTTCGAATGAAAATATTTAATAACAAGAGGGAACCAGGATTTTCCCTCGTGCTGTGCAGAAGCTGCTTCAATTACAATTTCTGAATTTCTGTTCACTGTCAGATGTGAACTGCCTGATACATGTAGTTTCAATAGTCGTCAGAAAGGTTATAAGAATCACTTTTAACAACAACGATGCCGTTTAACAAAAGTGCCGACGATGACGGGGAAATTCATCAGATTTACATTCCGATCTCTGAAAATCGCTAATCATCCGAAGGCACAGTACTCATAGGGTACTGTGCTCCTTCCAGTACATGAGTCTAGCGCTGCAATTGGAGAACCACCAAATATCCAACTTGTGCCTGAACTGGCAGGGCTGGTCGTAAAATGTCTAAAATTTTATGAATTCTATGACGGAAATACATTCACGGAAAAAAAAAATGCAGCATTGAAGAGGAGCTGTGCGACTTCGACGAAAGTTTGTATGCGTATTACTACATATGAAAGAAGATGTCTATTCAAATTTTACACTAGTTGCGTAACAGAGGCACTAGTAGCGCCGCTATGATACAATTTCAGCTTTGCTTTAAATGCGCGCTGTAACGGTCGTGAGCGTTTCTTACCTTTGGGACTGGACGTGATGAGTTGAAGTTAGTCAAGAATGCCTGTTCTAAGGCAACAAACACGCCGTTATCAGCGCATCACTGGGTCCGGACAAGGTCGTGCAATAGGGCTACGACAATCTGGATGTTCCTTCTGCGATAGACTAGAAAGACTTGACAGGAATGTAGCCACTGTCCAAGACCGGCCTCCAGACGGCTCCGTGGCACAACTGACGGGGAAGACCATCGTGTTCGGCGTGTGGCTCTGGCGCAACGTGCTGAATCTGCAGCAGCAGTTTGATCAGCAGTTGGCACCACAGTGACACAACGAACTGTTACCAGTCGGTTACTTCAAGGACACCTCAGAGCCGTCCCGTTGCGTGCATTCGACTGACCACCAAACCACCGCCGGTCGCTACTCCAGTGGTGGTCAAACGAGTGCTTAATGGAGTGCAGGGTGAAGGACTGTTGTTTTCGGATAACAGCTGATTCTGCCCCGGCGCCAGTGATGGCTCCGTGTTGGTTACGAGGAGGCCATTTGAGGCCCGCCGGCCGGAGTGGCCGAGCGGTTATAGGCGCTACAGTCTGGAACTTCGCGACCGCTACGGTCGCAGGTTCCAATCCTGCCTCGGGCATGGATGTGTGTGATGTCCTTAGGTTAGTTAGGTTTAAGTAGTTCTAAGTTCTAGGGGACTGATGACCTCAGAAGTTAAGTCCCATTGTGCTCAGAGCCATTTGAACCATTTGAGGCCCTGCGATCAACATGTCAGCTTGCTAGACACATAGATTTACATCTGGAGTTATGGTCTGTGGTGAGATTTCGTATGACAGAAGCAGCACTCTCGTGGTTATCCCATCACCCTGACTGAAAATCTGCACGTCAGTCTGGTTATTCGACCTGTTGTGCTGCCATTCACCAATAACAGTCCAGGGGGTGTTTTCCAACAGGATAACGCTCGCCCACACACCGCTATTGTAACCCAACATGCTCTACAAAGTGTCGACATGTTGCATTGGCCTGTTCTTTCACCAGATCTGTCTGCAGTCGAACACATATGGGACATCATCTTGGGCGACAACTGCCGCGTCCTTTACTGACCGACCAAATGCAACAGGTGTAAGTAGGCTGTTTATGCTTTCTCTATGTAAGTAGGCTGTTTATGTTTTCTTATTGGCAACGTTACGTAGCGCTCAATATGAAAATCACTGGCTGTGCTGTGTGCAGTCTGTGGCTAGTTTGCATTGTTGTCTGCCATTGTAGTGTTGGGCAGCGGCAGCTGGATGTGAACAGCGCGTAGCGTTGCGCAGTTGGAGGTGAGCCGCCAGCAGTGGTGGATGTGGGGAGAGAGATGGCGGAGGTTTCTAATTTGTCATGAACTGGTATATTTATACATGATGATATCAAGGTAAATACATTGTTTGTTCTCTATTAATATCTTTCATTTGCTAACTATCCCTATCAGTAGTTAGTGCCTTCCATAGTTTGAATCTTTTATTTAGCTGGCAGTAGTGGCGCTCGCTGTATTGCAGTAGCTTGAGCAGCGAAGAATTTTGTGAGGTAAGTGATTTGTGAAAGGTATAGTTTAATGTTAGTCAGGGCCATTCTTTTGTAGGGAATTGTGAAAGTCAGATTGCGTTGCGCTAACAAAATATTGTGTGTCAGTTTAAGCACAGTCGTGTAAAATTGTTGAAAGGGGACGTTTCACAGGCATGGGACTCCATCCCACAAACGGACATCCAGCACCTGTACAACACAGTGCATGCATGCTTGCATCCAACATTCAGACAGTTAAACCGGTCATTAATGTACCAACATTTGACATTTGTAAGGGCTTATCTCGCGCATACATTAACCTGTAATCTTGGAGTGTTAATTACTTAAATAAGTTACGTAAACAAACGTATTCCCGAATTTTCATTACTCTACATTTTTTTGGCGTTGCAATTTTATTTCGTCAATGTATTCAAGACTCTCTCAAATATAATGCTGATGACCCTGTATTTTAAGTATTGGCGGCCGATGAATTAACTACGACTTCAAGGAAGAGTCCAGCGAAATTTGTGCCACAACGTACCAAACAACGCGGAAGCTTTTTACTTCCGTCACTACCTTTCATTCTATCATTTCCGACAGATCGCTATGAAGTGATTAGAACAACGAAGAAAATGTTATGCAATCTTTAGAAAATTTACGAGATTTCAAGGTAAAAAATTAAAGTCTCAGCTTGAAGACAAAACTAATTTTGGAATTCTTTTTCTAAACAGTAGATTTGCTTTAATAGCCGTTTTGAACTCTTCAAAGTAGGCTATATACTGATTTTTCTGTGATATTTGTCATAAGTGTGATACAAAATATTATTCAGAACTTTCGGAGTGCCAAACAGGACAAACCTCTTCCACCTAGCATGTAAAATATATGACATAGGTAAAATACCCTCATACTTCAAGAACAATGTAACAATTCCAATTCCGTAGAAATCAACTGCTGACAGATGTGAGTACAGGGTGTAACTAAAAGGGATAGTCAACCTTTCAAGAGACATACCTCACACGTACGAGAAACACTCTATTTCCCCGTTAGATCTCATTTTCTACTTCTCTCCACAGTCACATTAATCATGGAAAACAAACAGAAAAAGACAGATACAGTATTACATGAAATGTTCGAAATACGCTCTTAGTTGCATTATGAAACACTTTCCTAAACGCAATGCTCTCGCGGTTGCATTGAATCCCTCATGCGCTGGTGTATCCGTGGAGATTCATATGGTCAACAAAGATTTTCTGTCAACGTTTGGGTCGACATTATTGGTGACTGTTTCTTAGAGCCTTATGTTCTTCCACCCAGGCTCAGCGGAGAAACTTAACATGCTTTCTTAGACAATACTGAATCTGTTCTGTTAGAAAAGTGGTCCCCAACCTTCCTTAGACCATTACCCCTGAGTGCAAGCAGACATTAGCTAGTACTCCCCTCTCCCCCTCTCACCGCCGCTCACCGATGGCTGCTGCCCCCTCCCCCTTCCCACACCTCCCCAAACGTCACCGACTGTAGCACCCAACCAAATTTTGAAATGAAAAAGCATCACACTTGGTGATGTAACTGCCTAGTTTCACAATCACTTCATGAACCATGGTCCTTGCGGCTGATGGAGAGGTTTGCGTGCCTCAGCGGTACAGATAGCCGTACCGTAGGTTATAAATACAACATCAAATAGGGGTAATGCGGGAATAGGTTTAATAACGAGTAAAAAGTAGGAACGCGGATAATCTACTATGAATAGTGTAGTGAACGCATTATTGTAATCAAGATATGCCCACACCAATCAAAGTAGTACAAGTTTATATGTCAACTAGCTCTGCAGATGAGGAGCAGATTGAGGAAATGTATGATGAGATAAAATAAATTATTCAGATAGTTAAGGGAGCCGAAAATTTAATAGTCATGGGAGACTGGAATTCGATAGCAGGAAAAGTAAGACAAGGAAAAGTAATGGGTGATTATGGACTCAGGGAAAGCAATGAAGAACTAAGCCGAATGACAAAATTTAATCATAGCTAACGCTTGGTTCAGCAATGAGAGAAGGTTGTTTACGTGGCAGAGACCTGGAGACACCAGAACGTTTCAGACTGATTGTATAATGGTTAGACTCAGTTTTAGAAACCAAAAAATGTAAGATATTTCCAGGGGCAGATGTGGACTCTAACCACAATTTATTGGTTATGAACTGCCGATTGAAAGTGAAGAAACTGCAAAAAGACAGGAATTTAAGGAGATGCGTCCTGGATAAGCTGAAAGAAACAGGGGTTGAAGAGGTTTTCAGAGGGAGCATTAGGTAACGATGGACAAGTACAGGGGAAAGGAATACAGCAGAAGAAAAATGGGTAGCTTTGAGAGATAAAATATTGAAGGCAGCAGAGGATCAAGTAGGTAAAAAGACGACGGCTCGTGGAAATCCTGCTGTAACACAAGAGTTATTGAATTTAATCGATGAAAGGAGAAAATATAAAAATGCAATAAATGAAGCAGGCGAAAGGGAATACAAACGTCTAAAAAATGAGATCGATAGGAAGTGCAAAATTGCTAAGTAGGAATGTCTAGAGGACGAATGTAAGGATGTAGAAGCATATTTCACTAGGAGTAAAATAGATACTGCCCACAGGAAAATTAAAGAGACATTTGGAGAAAAGAGAACCACCCGTATGAATATCAAGAACTCAGATGGTAAAGCAATCCTAAGCAAAGAAAGGAATGCGGAAAGGTGGAAGGAGTATATAGAGGGTCTGTACAAGGAAGATGTACTTGAGGGTAATATTATGGAAATGGAATAGGATGTAGATGAAGATGAGATTGGAGATATGGTACTGCGTGCAAAGAGAGTGATACTGCGTGACAAAGTGTTGAAAGACTTAAGTCAAAGCAAGGCTCGACATAATTCCTTTAGAGGTACTGATAGCCTTGGAAGAGCCAGTCATAACAAAACTCTTTCAGTGGTGAGCAAGATGTATGAGACAGGCGAAATACCCTCGGAATTCAAGGTTAGGTTAGTGTTGTTTAAAGTCCCGTCGACAACGAGGTCATTAGAGACGGAGCGCAAGCTCGGGTTAGGGAAGGATGGGGAAGGAAATCGGCCGTGCCCTTTCAAAGGAACCATCCCGGCATTTGCCTGAAACGATTTAGGGAAATCACGGAAAACCTAAATCAGGATGGCTGGAGACGGGATTGAACCGTCGTCCTCCCGAATGCGAGTCCAGTGTGCTAACCACTGCGCCACCTCGCTCGGTCCTCGGAATTCAAGAAGAATATAATAATCTCAATTCCAAAGAAAGCATGTGCTGACTGGCGTGAAAATTACCGAACTATCAGTTTAACAAGTCACGGCTGCTAAATATTAACACGAATCTTTTACAGAAGAATGGAAAAACTGGTAGAAGGCGACCTCGGGGAAGATCAGTTTGGATTCAGGAGAAATGTAGCAACACGCGAGGCAATACTGACCCTACGACTTATCTTAGAAAATAGATTAAGGAAAGGCAAACCAACGTTTGCAGCATTTGTAGACTGAGAGAAAGTTTTTAACAACGTTGACTGGAATACTGTCTTTCAAATTCTAATGGTGGCAGGGGTAAAATACAGGGAGCGAAAGGCTATTTATAATTTGTACCGAAACCAGATGGCAGTTATAAGAGTCGAGGGGCATGAAAGGGAAGCAGTGGTTGAGAAGGTTGTGAAACATGGTTGTAGTCTATCTGCGATGTTATTCTATCTCTGTATTGCGCAACCAGTAAATAAAACAAAAAAAATTCGGAGTAAGGATTTAAGTCCAGGGAGAAGAAATAAAAACTTTCCGATGACATTGTAAGTCTGTCAGAGACAGCAATGGACAAGATCAGTTGAACGGAATGGGCAGTGTCTTGAAACGAGGATATAAGATGAACATCAACAAAAGCAAAACGGGGATAGTGGGATGTAGTCGAATTAAATCATGTAATGCTGAGGGAATTAGATAAGAAATTAGACCCCTAAAGTAGTAAACGAGTTTGCTATTTGGGAAGCAAAATAACTGATGATGGTCAAAGTAGGGAGGATATAAAATGTAGACTGGTAATGCCAAGCAAAGCTTTTCTGAAGAAGAGAAATTGGTTCAAGGGATCACCAATTCAGTATTGGAATGAAGGGCGGGGGGGGGGGGGGGGGGGGGAATCGTACAGGGAGACCAAGACATGAATACAGTAAGCACATTCAGAGGGATGTAGGTTGCAGTAGTTACTCGGAAATGAAGAGGCTTGCACAGGATAGAGTAGCTTGTAGATCTGCACCAAACCAGTCACTGGACTGAAGACCACAAAAACAACACTTTTTTGTTCTCAGTCAGTGCATATCATAAGTTGTGCTCCAAATCTATTCACTTCCTTGTTTATACTTTCATAGCCATGATAATCTAATATCTATTTCCAAATCTATACATTTTGAATGCCAAATTTCTTTTCCATGACTTGTATTCGGATTGTGTGTGCGTGTGCGTGCGTGTGTGTGTGTGTGTGTGTGTGTGTGTGTGTGTGTGTGTCTGTGTGGGAGTGTGCGCATGTGTATGTTAGAATGAATGACAAAGCAGTTCGTGGCGCATTGCGTGTGGTACCTACAGCTCCTTCTCAGCTAAGAAAGCTAACTCTCCTGTATGAGAGTAAATACTTGTTACAAAACAAGCTTCCCCAGCGTTACTCTTCCCCGTAGCAACACTTCCTTCGCCGTACCCTGTAATTTCGTTTAAAATCAGACAAATTCAAACGCGTGCATTGGTGCTTAGTATTTGCAAGTCACTTGATTGCTGAACTCCACATTATTGAAATGCCAGAAATTGGACGACTTCAGGCTGTTAATGCTTTCTGTCTGACCATTCAAATAATAATAATGATAATCAAACTGTGTACAATGTTGATTGGAATGCTCTCTTCCATATTCTGAAGGTGGCAGTGGTAAAATACGGGGAGCAAAAAGCTATTTACAATTTCTACAGAAACCAGATGGAAGTATAAGACTCGAGGGGCATGATAGTGAAGCAGTGGTTGGGAAGGGAGTGATACAGGGTTGTAGCCCATCCCTAATGTTATTCAATCTGTATATTGAGCAAGCAGTAAAGGAAGCAAAAGGAAAATTCGGAGTAGGAATTAAAATCCATGGAGAAGAAATAAAAACTTTGAGGTTCGCCGATGTCGTTGTAATTCTGTCAGAGACAGCAAAGGACCTGGAAGAGCAGCTGAACGGAATGGACAGTGTCTTGAAAGGAGGATATAAGATGAACATCAAAAAAAGCAAAACGAGGATAATGGAATGTAGCCGAATTAAATCGGGTGATGCTGCGGGAATTAGATTAGGAAATGAGACGCTTAAAGTAGTAAATGAGTTTTGCTATTTGGGGAGCAAAATAACTGATGATGGTTGAAGCAGAGGGGACACAAAATATAGACTGCCAATTGTGAGGAAACGTTTCTGAAGAACAGAAATTTGTTAACGTCGAGTATAGAGTTAAGTGTCAGGAAGTCGTTTCTGAAAGTGTTTGTATGGAGTGTAGCCACGTATGGAAGTGAAACGTGGACGATAAATAGTTTAGACAAGAAGAGAATAGAAGCTTTCGAAATGTGGTGCTACAGAAGAATGCTGAAGATTAGATGGGTGGATCACATAACTAATGAGGAGGTACTTGGAAGGAGAGACATCACTGGTCGTATTTTTTTGTTTTATTAACCGCAAAATCGATTTTCGGTCACTAAGTGACCATCCTCAGTGCTAGAAGTTAAAAATTCACATAACGATCAGAGAGTATAAAACAGAAAATCACAACTACACCTGCATATGAACATAACAGTTGGTAGGAACGTACCTGTAATATACAATTTAAATTGGTAGGCACTGGTGTCAACAAGCTTAGAGCGCTCACATAAACTGAGGCCGCTGTTTACATGCACCTGTTCAGCGGACCTCGGTGTGACAGGGCTTGGAACGCCCTCTATGTGACATGGGTCACGTGAAGACTTAATATTACTGGTTTTGCGAGATATTAACACTAAATAACTCTTGTGCATTTGTGAATCATGAAGTAATTCAAATTTAACATGTACGTAAAACACATAGCGTCTGGCCGCTTGTGTACTTTACATACGACCAGAATTATTTCGGATTTTCTACCAAATTTCGAGACAATGTATCGTTGTGGAACCTATTAAAGGCATCTCGCATTTAAGTCCGTGCCAAATTTCGCGCGTATGTAAATTTTAGCCTATCTTCGGGATTTCGCTTTCTTCTGAACTTCGCATGCTTTTTCCGTTGCCTCTGCAACAGCGTTCGGACCTGTTCTGTGTACCATGGGGGATCAGTTCCATCTCTTACCAATTTATGAGGTATGAATCTCTCAATTGCTGTTGCTACTGTATCTTTGAATTTGAGCCACATCTCGTCTACATTTGCATAGTCAGTCCGGAAGGAATGGGGATTGTCTCTTAGGAAGGCTTCTAGTGACACTTTATCCGCTTTTTTAAATAAAATTATTTTGCGTTTGTTTCTGGTGGATTTATAAGAAACGGTATTGTGCCTAGCTGCAACGACCTTGTGATCACTAATCCCTGTATCAGTCATGATGCTCTCTATCAGCTCTGGATTATTTGTGGCTAAGAGGTCAAGTGTGTTTTCGCAACCGTTTACTATTCGCGTGGGTTCGTGGACTAACTGCTCGAAATAATTTTCGGAGAAAGCATTTAGGACAATCTCGGAAGATGTTTTCTGCCTACCACCGGTTTTGAACAAGTATTTTTGCCAACATATCGAGGGAAGGTTGAAGTCCCCACCAACTATAACCGTATGAGTGGGGTATTTATTTGTTACGAGATTCAAATTTTCTCTGAACTGTTCAGCAACTATATCATCGGAGTCTGGGGGTCGGTAGAAGGAGCCAATTATTAAATTCGTTCGGCTGTTAAGTTCGAGTATAACCTCCACCCATACTAATTCGCACGGAGTATCTACTTCGAGTTCACTACAAGATAAACCACTACTGACAGACACAAACACTCCACCACCAGTTTAGCCTAATCAATCTTTCCTGAACACCGTCTGAGACTTCGTAAAAATTTCTGCAGATTTCAGACTTTAGCTAGCTTTCTGTACCTATAACGATTTCAGCTTCTGTGCTTTCTATTAGCGCTTGAAGCTCAGGGACTTTCCCAGCACAACTACAACAATTTACAACTACAATTCAGACTGTTCCTTGATCCAAGCACGTCCTGTATTTGCCATGCACCCTTTGAGATCGCAGCCCACCCTGTACCTTCCCGAGGCCTTCTAGCCTAAAAATCCGCCCAGTCCACGCCACACAGCCTCCGCTACCCGTGTAGCCACCAGCTGAGTGTAGTGAACTCCTGACCTATTCAGCGGAACTCGAAACCCCACCACCCTATGGCGCAAGTCAAGGAACCTGCAGCCAACACGGTCGCAAAACCGTCTGAGCCTCTGATTCAGACCCTCCACCCGGCTCTGCACCAAAGGTCCGCAGTCGGTTCTGTCAACGATGCTGCAGATGGTGAGCTCTGCCTTCATCTCGTAAGCAAGACCGACAGCTCTCACCAAATCAGGTAGCCGCTGGAATCCAGAGAGAATTTCCTCAGATCCAAAGCGACACACGTCGTTAGTGCCGACATGTGCCACCACCTTCAGCTGGCTGCACGCTGTGCTATGTTTTACAGTAAGTAACCGTGTATATTTGATGTCATGTATGTATGGGTTCTGACCCAGTGCTTATGCAGAAGCCTATAACCACTTTTATAGCAATGCTAGTTTGTCCAAAGGGACAAACTTGACGTACATCAGCATGTCTGTTAAATATGCTAACAAAATTGTTTATCCACACCTACAAACTTTTTGTAAAGAACATTGTGTTTCACGGCATTTTAATTATTATGTAATGGCTGTTTCGTACTATTACCATTTTTTTTATATTTGACTCCTTTGTCTTAACGTAACATTTTTCGTAAATCACGAACGTTGTACTTCTAACTTACCACGCCAGATGGTGGGTATTATGTTTTTTAAAAACCTGTGTTATACCTCATTTCATGTTATTCATATATTATTCTTTTTCATTGTCTTTTTCTCTTTTACCTGTCATGCACTCTGACAACTTATTATCGATCTGGTTTATTTTTTGTAAGTTTGTTTTTTAAAAACAATACGCCAATGTATTTTAGATGTTTCCTTCCCCCTTCGTCTGCTATGTGTTTTACGTACATTTTAAATTTGAATTACTTCATGATTCACAAATGCACAAGAGTTATTTAGTGTTAATATCTCGCAAAACCAGTAATATTAAGTCTTCACGTGACCCATGTCACGTAGAGGGCGTTCCAAGCCCTGTCACACCGAGGTCTGCTGAACAAATGCATGTAAACAGCGGCCTCAGTTTATGCGAGCGCTCTAAGCTTGTTGACACCAGTGCCTACCAATTTAAATTGTATATTACAGGTACGTTCCTACCAACTGTTATGTTCATATACAGGTGTAGTTGTGATTTTCTGTTTTATACTCTCTGATCGTTATGTGAATTTTTAACTTCTAGCACTGAGGATGGTCACTTAGTGACCGAAAATCGATTTTGCGGTTAATAAAACAAAAAAATACGACCAGTGATGTCTCTCCTTCCAAGTATATCCATTATCTGGTCGTGGTGCACAGGACACTCCATGGAGTCGCCAATCAATAATGAGGAGGTATTGAATAGAAATTCCAGACGTAAATGCCTCCGACCACGACATAATAGACCGGAATGTTTTAATGAGAGTAACAGAGCAAAAGGTTAACTACAACTTGCACGTATGAAAAGCAGAATGGAATAATAAGAACAGAAGAACATGAAAGGGAAGCAATAAATGAGAAAGGAGTTGTTCAGTATGTACATTGAACAAATTGTGAAGGAACCTAAGGAGAAATTTCAAAAGATAATTTCTTAGGGAGAGATGACAAAGGAGTTGGAAAAACAGTTGAACAGAACAGACAGCATCTTGAAAAGAGATCGTGAGATGAACACCAAAAAAGTGAGACATGCAATGTAGTCGGACTAAATTAGGGCCAGAATTACGCAAATAAATGAGTCACCAAAAGTTGTAACCCAAAAGGGCTTGCTATTTGAGCAACAAAATAAATGGCTATGGTTGAGGTAGAGAGGATATAAGCTCTAGATTGGAAATTGCAAGCAACATTTGCAAGAGAAATTTCTTAACATCAAATGTAGATGTTTTACGAAGTCTTTTCCGAAGGTATTTCTCTGGAATGCAGTCTTAGACGGAAGTGCAACTTGGACTGTAAGTAGTTCAAGTAGCTCAGACAAAAAGAGAGAAGTAGCTTTTGAAATGTGGCGCCACAAAAAAAAGTTGAACGTTATATGGGTAGATGGGATAACTAGGGAATATGTATGAATCGAATTCAGTAGAAAACAAATTTATAGCACAACTTGACTGAAAGAAGGGACCAGTTGATACGACACAGGCTGAGCATCAGAGCGTCATTTATTTGATAACGGGGAAAGCGTGGGGTGTAAATATCGTGGAGGAATACCATGTATGCAGCACAATAAGTAGGTTCAAACAGCCGTAGGTTGCAGCAGACATGCGAAGACGAATAAGCTTGTATAGGACACAATAGCTTGAAGAGTTGCTTCAGACCAGTCTGTGAACTGAAGATCACAGCAACAAGAACAAATAATGACTCATACGTCCGTCACCAATTGTTTTGCTGCTTATTATGCCAATGGGATAGCAGAGACTGAAAAAACCACTCTTACCTACGGTTCAAAATGGCTTGAGCGGAATAAATAGCGCCTGGGCAGAAAAATATGGTAAATCTTCCTCTTTTTGACCCCAGAAATGTTACTTCGGCTGCACATTACATTATTACATTGGGTCTCGTCAAAAAGTTTATGAAAACCATGGACAACACTTCACATGGATCCATGTACTTGTAGAAAAAGTTTCAAAAAATCAATGATACAAAATAAAGGAAGAAATATTTGTAGGAATATAAATTACATAAATTAATGTCTGATGGACACTTTCTTGATTAGCTGGATGACGTTAAAACAATGGCATGACAATCTTTCGCGAGTTTCTGAAGAAATAAATTTGAGTAACCATAGGGCAGACACCTACCGTGATTTTGTACAAGAAGTACTGAGATGGTAGCACCTTACGGGATGTACGCATCACTTAAGATACAATCATTAAATTATCATTTGGTCTTCATCTGGAAAAACCATAGCATCCTTAGTGAGGAAGAACAGTTCGAACTGGAAAAGTGTTAGTAAGGCAAATGGAGCACTTCAAATTTCGTCCAAACATTGTCGGTCGACCTGCTGTTCCTAAGGCAAAGTATGACGAGTTTCTTTACTTTTCTTTACTCTTACGTTACTCATTTTTTTTTCATTTTGTGTACTGACAGGGTTATTTGCTATTTCAACTAGGAAGTATTACATGGAGACTAAGTCCAGCACAGAAATTCTGACATTACATCTGAAGTCAGGGCCGAGTTATCTTCCTTAAAGTAGCGTATATTGTTCTTGAATCTGAAATAAATTTTTGTTGTTGTTGACCTGTGTATTGCATGTACTACAGTATTTTATTTAGAAAATGTCCAAAAAGTGCTGAATGTTCATCCTGTGTAGTAATAATCTTGCAGGTGATATTAGTATTACAGATGATGCAGTTATCTACAGCAAAGTACTGTCTGGAAAAACTTGTACAAATGTACAATCGGATCTTGACTAGATTTCAAAGTGGTGCAAAGATTGGCAACGTGCTTTAAATGTTCGGGAAAGTAAAATTGAGCATAGCACCAAACGGAAGATCGTCTCCAATATCAACGAATCACAAATAGAATCTGTCAACCTGTGTAGATAGCTAGGTACAACAACTTGGAGAGCTATGAAATGGAATGATGATATAGGCTCAGTTGTAGGTAAAGCAGATGGCAGACTTCGGCTTATTCGTGGACTAAAGGGAAATAAAATCAGACTACAAAGGAGGTTGTTTACAAAATACTCATGCGACCAATTCCAGAGTATTGCTCAACTTTGTGGCACCCATACCAAATAGAACTAACAAGGGATATTGGACGTATGCAGAGAAGGGCAGCACGAATGGCCACAGGTTTGTCTGGCCCTTGGGGAAGTGTTACTGTGATACTGAAGAAACTGAACGGGCAGAAAGATGCAAACTATCCCGAGAAGGCCTACTTACAAAGTTTCAAGAACCAGCTGTAAATGACGAATCTAAGAGCATGTACTAACCTGTACATATCGCTCCTGATGGGATAGCGAGGACAAGGTTAGATTAAGTTTCTGTTCATCCACCGAGGACAGTGGGACAACAGCAGGACATGAACTATTTGAATAGTGATAACTGAGTCCAACAGCTGTATTTTAATCCAACGTCGTTTATTTTTTATTTATTTATTTACACGTCAAGTTCCGTAGGACCAAATTGAGGAACGCGTCAGTACATGAAATTACATAATAGAAGTAATAACAGATAAAATAAAATGTTTATGTACACAAAAAAGTGAAGCCATAAGTTTAAGTAAACGCGATCAACAATATAACATTGGAATCAATTTTTCAAGGAATTCCTCAGCAAAATAGAAGAAGTGACCCATGAGAAAACTGTTCAGTTTCGATTTCAAAGAGCGTGGATTATTAATAAGATTTTTGAATTCGAGTGGTAGCTTATTGAAAATGGATGCAGCAGTTTACTGCACACCTTTTTGCACTAGAGTTAAGGAAGTGCGATCCAAATGCAGACTGAATTTCTGCCTAGTATTAACTGAGTGAAAGTTGCTAACTCTTGGGAATAAGTTCATGTTGTTAACAAGAAACGACAGTAAAGAATAAATATATTGAGAGGCCACTGTCAGAATACCCAGACTAGCGAACACGTGTCGACAAGGCGTCCGGGAACTTACACCTCTTATTGTCCGAACTACCCGTTTCTGAGCCAGAAGAATCCTTTGAGAATGGGAAGAGTTATATACCATACGACATGAGCGAATGAAAATAGGCAAAGTAGACTAATATTCGTGTCGAACGATCACTTACTTCAGATACCGTTCGAATAGTAAAACATGATCCTGAACAGTCCGCAGCTCGTGGTCGTGCGGTAGCGTTCTCGCTTCCCACGCCCGGGTTCCCGGGTTAGATTCGCGGCGGGGTCAGGGATTTTCTCTGCCTCGTGATGACTGCGTGTCGTGTGATGTCCTTAGGTTAGTTAGGTTTAAGTAGTTCTAAGTTCTAGGGGACTGATGACCATAGATGTTAAGTCCCATAGTGCTCAGAGCCATTTGAACCATTGCTCAGAGCCATGATCCTGAACGTGGACTTTCGACGACAGTTTGTCGTCTATCTGAACACCGAGAAGTTTGAACTGTTCAGTTTCACTAATCGTATGCCCATTCTGTGAAATTAAACGGTCAGGTTTTGTTGAATTGTGTGTTAGAAACTGTAAAAACTGTGATTTAGCGTTAGTTTATTTTCTACGAATCATGAACTTATGAACTGCACTATTTGAAACAGAGCCAGTGGTGCATACATCCTTTCCTACCAAGCTAGTGTCATCAGCAAACAGAAATATTTTAGAATTACATGTGACATTAGAAGGCACATCATTTATATAAGTAAGGATCAGGAGTGGCCCCAACACTGATCCCTGGAGCACCTCCCATTTGACCGTACCCCACTCAGACTCCACATCACAGCCATCCTCAACAAAGTGAATAATGACCTTTTGCTGTTTGATGTTAAGGTAAGAGATGAACCAATTGTGTGCTACTCTCCGTATTCTATAATGATCCAACTTCTGGTGCAATATTTTGTGACCAACACAATCAAAAGCCTTTGTTAAATCAAACAATATGCGCAGCATCCGAAATCTTTTGTTTAATCCATCAAGAACCTCACAGAAAATAGAGAGTATAGCATTTTCAGTTGGTGGACTTGTTACTGGAAGTCACGGAATCCAGTTGATTTTGACCCCACTGCACTCGCCTTTGTTGGTTGCACATGCTGGCGTATCATGCTTAATTAGTTGTACTGTATCCATTTGAAGAATCAGTTGATCTTTGCCATTGTGGATCGAACGTTGATGGCAGATTAGATCTACGCTTGGGGCCCAAAGGTGATACTTTTTGACCTCCAAGCTGGTAGCATGTTTTGAATAAACGACGTTGGATTATAAAACATCTGTTGGTTTCATTTATCAACCCGCCAGGGTAGCCGAGAGCTCTAACGCGCTGCTTCCTGGAATCGGGTAGGCGCGCCGGCCCCAGATCGAATCCGCCCGGCGGATTAACGACGGGGCCGATGTGCTGGCCAGCCTGGATGTGGTATTTAGGCGGTTTTCCACATCCCGCTAGGTGAATACGGGGCTGGTCCCCATGTTCCTCCTCAGTTATACGCCTCGCAGACATCTGAACACATTCGCACTATTCCATGGATTACACTCGACGCAGCAGTTGGGGTACACTAATTCCGTCCCGCGGGGTACGGGGTGGCGGCAGGAAGGGCATCCGGCCACTCCTTAACCATTAACATGCCAAATCCGATTAACGATGGCTGACCCTGCGTAACTGAGGGACAAGGCTCAAGTGATAGATAGATAGTTTCATTTATCACTGTCCATATTAGAGTAAGTACCGCGGACAGAGGCGTTTAAACAGTCACTCTTGCACCACTCCATACGTGAATCGATCTGGAAGAAAAATGGTACAATGTGAAGTGCCCTCTGCCATGCACTTCACAACGGGTTGAAGAGCACGGATGCAGATATACGAAGATTTACAAAGTACCAAAATCGCCGAATGTAGGTTTTCAGGATGTGTTCCTGTACAGTGCCTGGTGAGCACGGCGGACGCCAAACTAGAGCTGGCAGGCGGCGCGTGCCTGTCGCCCAGTCAGCGACCTCGCTGGCCGCGTCTCCTCGTCCCCTGCAACCAGACCGCCCGCGCTCATCGCAGCGCCCGCTGCCCACGACCGCGGCGGCAGCGGCGGCGACGACGGCGGCGGCTCAGCCCTGCCCTTCGAAAAATCGCGAACCAAAACAAACAGCACGCCGCTAGCTGCCCGGCCCGGCGCAACACGAGTAAGAAGAAGCAGGCCGCTCCATTGGCGGGCGGCGCCGGCCCCTGATTGGCCGCGCCGGGCCCCGCAAGTGCAAGGAACTTGCATCAAGGGCACGCCAGTCTCGCCAGCTGGCCGCCAGCGCCAGTCTACGTCCAGGTCGCGCCGCGCTGCGCTGCGCAGCGCAGACGAGGTGTCGAGGGGGCCGCCTGCCGCCTGCCGCCTGCCTCCTGCCAGTGCTTCACAGTGCCGGTGCCGAGTGATTGCCCCGCGTGGTCCACGGGCCGCCTAGGCGAACGCCCCAGAGGCAGCGAAGAGCCTCTGCCAGTGACATGACGCGACGCGACACCGTGCCGGCTGCTCTGCGAGACTTGAACGCCAGATCAGAACAGCAGCACCAGCGGGCGCCGCCAGGGCTTTCTCCGCGGTCGGGCCGGTCAGACCAACGGATGTGACGTAAGTAAGGTTCCGTCAGTTTGCTGTGTACAACCAAGTTTCTGAACGGTGCGTTCCTCCAGTCTACATTTTATCAACATTGCTGTGTTCTGGATCTGTGGAAATTCGAATTAAAGAAAAAAAAAAAAAAACGTTGTTCGTTATGCTTCGGTCTCATACAGATAAATACTTTTGCCATTAGAGTGTGACTTGTTTCGACAGATCGAGGTGTAGGCTAGATCGGAAGGCGACAATTGGGTTGAGAGTTGGTGAAGTCAATGAGTACCAGCTAACAATACAGGTTGCGCTAACAGGATCCTCTCCACTACTTTCTATGAGTATTCCTCGGATCCGTAGCTGTTTTCCACAGCTACAAACTTTTTCTTCTCCACTAGTCTTGACTCACAGCCTATTTGCAAGCGCTGATTCTCGTTCAAATTAAACTGTCATGTTGCAACCTGGCTTCACGACTGCGCAGAGAAAGGCTGCAAATTTGTCTAACTATGGGCAGTGATGAGGAGAGGTTGCAGGATGACCTGTTGTTGAATTTGAACGAAAGTCGGTGCAGAGACTAGAGCTGCGACATCAGACAAGTGAAATTAACAGATCGTCGGTCCATAATTAACACACATTTCATTAATAATAATTAATACTGATATACTGGATTCAATTCAGAAAATATGTATTATGTAATATACAGATCTCCGAAAGGAATATTGGCCAAATTATAATTACTTTTTACACTAGCAGGGAAAACTACCGGTGGAGGGTGAGGGAGGCTCTTTTATCCATTTTGAGAAAACTCCAAGGTACAAGATTCATTTCTATGTTTATTTAAATTGGGAATCCCCTTTCATGTTCAGCCGCAAAAAGTGTACACTAACTCGAGGAAAAAATAAACACGCGCTTTGGAAAAAATAAACACGCACTTTGGAAAAAATAAACACCCACTTTGGAAAAAATAAACACGCACTTTGGAAAAAATAAACACGCACTTTGGAAAAAATAAACACGCACTTTGGAAAAAATAAACACGCACTTTAGAAAAAATAAACACGCACTTTGGAAAAAATAAACACGCACTTTGGAAAAAATAAACACGCACTTTGGAAAAAATAAACACGCACTTTGGAAAAAATAAACACGCACTTTGGAAAAAATAAACACGCACTTGGGAAAAAAATAAACACGCACTTTGGAAAATACAAACATGCACTTTGCTCTGTAAGTCAGTTTTATAAGGCTTCACTGTAGTTCCCAATATACCGGAACACAAATTGGTGTCATACTGCACAAGGTAATACTTGTAACTTTATAAGGATATCCTTACATTACACGAAGTATAGGAAGGGGGGTTGTAGAGTGCGTACAGTGAGATGTACAGATAAATTGTGAGAAGTTTATTCGACTCACTGTAAAAGGTCTGAACTGGCGGGTATTTTGTAGAGACCCGAAAATGTCGCGGCGTCTATGTACTGATGAATTCTACGAAAATCCTTCGGCTACTTTCACTGCCGAACGAAAGAGATAGCTGCATAGAAATCTTGGGTTTAAAATCTCACAAGGTAAAATAACTGAAATTTTTGGGAGGATTTCAGGATAAACTTCGTTCGAAGATAAAATGTCTAATGACAACACGCAAAGTAGTATCTAAGGAGCCAGTCTTACGACCCTTCATCCATGAATGGAATGAGAGATATTCTTAAAGTGCACTGTCTCTCCCACGAACCTTACCGATTCAGAGTGTAAACACAGATATTTCTGAGTTAAGTAACTCAGGCAGGACGCCAAGACGATAGATGACACAAACGTCGAATTCACTTTGGAAGAATGCTACTAAATTCACCATAAACGTCTTCTTTTCCCATCGAGCAATAAATTCGCGGTTTTGATTTTCTCATTGCTTTTGTTGATTTATTGTTTACTTATTTTATTTTTTCCCCTGGAGACAGAAAGGTTCCACATCAACAGCCGACTCTACTTTGGAACTATAAATATATGTCAGAATGAGAGCATGTGGACAGCAACAAATGCCACAACGAAAAACTGAGTTCTTCGATTTGTGTGCAGATGAATCAGATAAACTGCTTTCGGATGACAAGTATCCCGGAACATCTCCCGATCCTATAGTTTAGTTAAAACTTAGTACATAAAATTTAGCGATTAGAGTCCCAACTTCTATACAAAGACTCGCGCCTCCCATTTTCAGTTCTTAATTTATTGTATTTAAACAACTTCTGCCAACAGTATTTGTCATTTCTACAATCCAGTACGCGATGTGGCTTAGAACTGTTTGGTAACGGAAGGACAGATGCATAAATATAGCACTCTGCTCTCATTACGATGTTTTTCCTTGTGTATCTGGTTTGAGTGTCGTCTTGTTTTAAGCTCTTCGAAAGTTTGTCTCAGGAAACCTGCGTGGAACACATCTTTCCGACGACTGGCATTTGATAAGTGCTCAGCCTAAAGACTCGGTGACTTTGTGAGATTATTGTATAAGGTGTACATTGGACCGAAGTTCTCAGGACGTATGAAGCTGCGATAGTTTTCCTCTTCAGAAGCTCGTTGATGACATAGTGACAGACTTTCTTACGCAACATCATCGCCGGATATCGGCACAAGAACTTTGTTACTAAGTCTGAGCATTATTCTTTTTTTGCCATGGATTTCCTTTCTGTTAAACAAAGTGCGCAGCCTGTGTAGTTATATTAGCATCCAAAGGGAAAAAGAGTGAAAACAGACGTTTTTAGCATACTTACGATTCTCAGCTTGAAACAGAAAACATTTCTGAAAACATTTCTGAAAAGGCTAGATCAGATATTACAGTTATCTAATGCACATGAAGCCAATGTATAAAATAGCTACTAGTTCAGCAACTGAAAACTCTCACTAACAAATTTCTAAACTGATCTTCAACTCAGCAAAGATTTCTTCAGAATTATACGTCAGACAGGATAGATTAATTATCCTTTCACACTACAGGCATCTACAGCCGAAAATTTATCATTCTGAGATATGTGCCAATCACTTTCTTGTTTGGAGCCGTTTAACCTCATGCGGACTCTTCTTTTTTCAATGCCCTACTCGATATCTGGTGAGAGTAACTGATGAATGGTCCATACTACTACTACTACTACTACTACTACTACTTCTTAAGACTATTTATTGCAGCAGTCATCCATGATAACGATTAATAATTACTCGGTTACCGATTTTCATTTTAAGTCCTATTGCTTGCTGTGTATAGTGTGCAACAACAATTCCAGCATCCATGCTTACTTTAGTAAGATTTCTTATTTGAGGATACAGTGGAGGTCAGTGACCGAAGGGGGATAAATTGGTGTGGTTAATTATATTAAGTGTAAGCTTAGACTACTTGCACGTTTCACAGAACTAAGTTTATCTGCTACGAATATCTGTCAACCGTCTAAAGTATCATCGGAGTTTACATGGCTTTTCGGCGAGAGCAAAAACAGGTGTTAAGTTACAAATAATACTGATGTCGTCAGTTCGTAAAATGCCATGAATTATGTTTAATTCAGCTGTCCTGCATGGCGCCCCGACTGCTCTAAGCAGACATTAGAGTCAAGGCGAGCAAAAGCGGGAAGGCAGTAGTAATTAATGGCCTGTAATGGTAGAGCACTTGAATGGTTAGCTCATATCCCTACATGTATAAATAATTATGACGACGTTAGAAGTCGTTTCCTTTCAAAGGAACACATTTCATAAGTAGCACTGGCTAATTTCTGTAAGTGTTTACCACTTTCCCATGCTAAGCGCATTCTCAACAAAACAGCAAAGGCAACTGCTTGGCAAAAATTACAGTATTGACTGGTAAAAACAAAATTAGTTTGTGAGATAGTAACTGTGTTCGTAAAATCTTATTTCCACGTAGAGATTACTACTGACTTCAGGAGGTATCGGCTCTTCTTTCGTAAAATTTTAACAGATTGATCAATCCGTTATTCGAATTTACCGCCAAATACTGCTAAATAAACGCTCCCAGCATATTCATATTACACAGCTACCACACGTTCTTAGCCATTTTTTGACGTTTTGTTCCCCAGTTACAATAAAACAGTTTATAAGAATTTGGTAAATTTTTAGTTTTTTAAACCGATGCTCTTTTTAGCCTTCTGCACACATACTTCACAGTGCGGTAGCGTCTATTACTTTTAGTATATCTAGACAGGAACAGCTTGTAACTGCTGACGAGAAGTACATACTCGAGAACGCTAGGACGAAAGACGTATTAATAAGTAGAACGGAGGCCACAATAACGTTGGTCATCCACTACAAATCAGCTAGAACTTTGCCAGAGGAAGTTAGTCACGCGTTCTGGTTACTGCGATCTCTTTAAGATCTCAATGGTCAACGTAAGCGCAGCGCGCTCAAACGTCCGGTAGAAGCTCTGCCTGTGTTCAGAGTTAACGCTTCCACTATCATCATCTACAAGTCTGTGTCAAACAAGGAGACAACGCCGCAATTCGGTTTTTGTAATTTATTGTATCTGTGGTACGTTCAGAACTCAAATCTCGTTCGACGCAGTTCTATGTTAGTACAACAGATTCTCGAGAAAACACTTTGAAGTTTACCGTGGAAATTTAATTCCTTAAAATTACGATTTCGATGGCCTGCTTTGTGACTTACTCGGTAGCGTTGGAATGCGGTGATCGGGTAATCAATGGATCGTTGGTTCGAATCATGCTGCAGTGTTTTTCGTTTAATTTTTAGTTAAAGTCGAATACCTACGTCATTGAAGTTTAAGATTAATCAAATATATGCGAATTAACACATTACTCATTTTTATGAAAAACGCACGTCATCTTGTCTCAAATTTCATATTTCAGACATTGCAAATATTCTTAAGTATGGATATTTTGTAAATTGTCGTTAATAAAGAGCGTTTACTAAAGAAATTGTAAATTAAGTCCTTCATAAAATATCAATAATTAATAATTTATATTTGTAACAAAAACTGCGTGTGATACGTTATTAGCAACAAGAAAACAGGTATTTTTTCTAAAAACTGTTATACATGTGTTAATTAGCATAGGTTCGATGAATTTTAAAATTTAGCTGTCTAGGTGTTCCAGATGAACGGAAGAAAGGAATCTGAGACAGACAAGACTAAAAATCGAACCAGTGATCCATTGGTTAACCTGTTACCTTTCTCTAACGCTACTGAGTAAACCAAACGGCCAGTCGTGAAAATCTTCTTAATTTTAGTGAATTAAAATTCCGTGGAAAACTTCAAAGTCGATTTTCTGAAAATGTTTAGAGAGCTTTGGGAACTGACGAGTACTGAACTTCACATGTCATAGATACAAAAAATTTCAAAAATCAGATTGCTAGGTGATCCTCTTGTAAGTACCGTTACACTTACATTCAAATGGCCTGAAGTAGCGACAAAAACCCCATGCAGATGTGTGGCACAAAGCAACAAATAGGAGCTGTACAGTCGACATACAGACAACGCGACAAGGCGTTGCTGAAGAAGCAGGATGTTCCTCCCACCCCTCTGCTTCCTCTCCATTATATTAAAGTGATTTGACAAAACCACCGAAAATCATAATGAAATTTCCGCACGATGATCAGAACCCCGTTTCTGCTGAATAAGTGTCTAAAAACTCGGTATTAACGACAGGTCATTATTTTGGTTCAATGATCCATGGCTTTCAGAAATTTTCATAACCTTATACTCTGCCATTATCTACTTAGTCCAGAAAACGAATTCCTGCCGAAGTAAACAACAGTAAGAACGATAAAGCCTCGAATCTAGTGTCGCTTCACAATCCCCAATGTTCAGCAAGAAGTGAAACCTTTCTTCAAACTTAGTTACTAATGGCGCATGAGATAATGGGAGACCTGAGAGGCAAATAGTCTTCCCAGTGTTGAGGTTCAAATCCGACAGATCGCTAATGCCACTCGCGCGTCATCGTTAATGGATCACTTAAGCCCATGTCATAAAGGAAAATGTCAGGAGGGGCGGCAGTCACCTATCCAAGATTTCCAAGGACATTTTCAAGTTTTATACTTTACATGGAGAAGCTTCGTTATAGCGTCTTTGGAGTGTTCCACACGTAACATACCAATGCAGAAAAAAATTGAAGATGCGGATTGATAGCTCACTTTCCTCTTCAGTTTTTGTGGTATTGTATTGTTCTCCTGGGAGAAAGAACTCGCCTTCTGAGTGACCTTGATAAAAAGGTGGAGGAATCGTTTTCGGAATTAAGTATGTTTCACTGCCCACAGTTCTCACAAAGAAAACTTGCTCCATATTTTGTCCGATACACACCACGGAGCAAAGAAAAAACTTACGCTTTATTCAGTCTGTTAACAGTACACATGGCTGTTACTTCTCTATGTTTACCACTACACTTGTGTGGTCTGTGTTATAATTCTTCTGCGAACAGTTATTCCTCCTTGATCAGAAAGAATGGTCGATACGTACCCACTTCGCATTATGACCCCATATTGGAACACTAGTAGCCCCATCCGAACTACTTAAATATACTATCTCACACACTTTGAGAGTACTAGAGATTCATATGAAATCTAAAATCCAACGTCTTTCATTCCCACTACACACACACATTAAAAGTGGCTTTCATATGAACAACAAAAATCTGTACAGCGGTTATTTCATTTATTTATTTATTTTTTTATTCATCTAAGAATCATATTACAGTGATACAGAATTTTTTGTGATAATGCAGTGCCAGGCCAAAATATAACATGAAGCATACATAAGGAGCTTAAAGAGGATAGGACAGGTAGCCTACGGTGGCGAGACGCGTGGTCGGCCGTGACCTTGACTGTGGAACCATTTCGGCATTTCTCTTGGCATTTGAGGAAAACTACGAAAATCCCAAACCAGGATGGCAGGATAGAGCAGCTCCATCCTCCCGAATATTAGGTCAGTGTCAAAACAGCTGCACTCCTCATTTGCTAATTTTACACTGTATGATGTTCCCTCATTTAAAACAAACTGTTTCAGGTAACTTATAAAACATGACTTCTGGCGTCGTGGGTTCAAGCATCACCCTCGTCTCCTCTTCACCCATCAACAGACGTACCAAGGATGAAGGATACTCTGAAAAATACCCTGAAATCAGGAGTGAGCTGTGGACCTCCGCCAGAACTGAACCTTGCATGCACCCCTCTCTGTGTACTGATTAAGAGTGTAAGACGACAATGATTTACCGTGCATAATGTGGCGTAGGTCATAGTTGCGGAGAACAGATGTAGATTTGAAAATCCTCAGAGCTATTTTCTGACTTTCGGACAGGACCGATAAAAATGTTTGGAGCGTCCATACCATTCGTGCTGCCATTAATCAGGATTGCGTGCGTAGTGTCACTGGGTTAATTCTTTGAACTCGCGAGGGACTTAAACTGTGCATCTGACATAAGTTGGTTCGATATTCCTTAGTTTCTTAAAAAGTGTAAAAAAGAAATCTGAGCTGCATGGAGAGAGCAGTTAGAATTCACAAAGATTCATTATACTAATCGTACGATTTCACGTTAATAACAATTCTGTACATTTTCTCAATGTATTGTGCAGTTACAAACTAGTGGAGATATTCTTCTTCAAAGAAGAAATAATAAAGTAAAGCAAAGTGTGACTTGTAAGCGATCATACATCATCAGAGGAGGGTCCACAATGAACTTCAAAAACGTTTATAAGTGAAGGCATTCTGTAATCAAAAAGAGTAAAGACAGTACTGAATACATGCAATACAAAATTAAGGAATTACTTTTACAGCTCTACTGCGAAGCACCTCATTTCAATCTCTCATACATATGTGCACTCTCAGGGAATACTGACCCGGAAGAAATCCTCGATATACAACCATATTCAAATTTGTATTGTTTTTGGTTTTCTTCAGATCTTGCTGCTTCGTAGAAATATCTTGTGTTGACTCAACATCAAAAGTTGTGCTCGAGGACCTTATAACAGGATTCTAATTCCCATGGTTTCGTGGAGCCATTGCCGTGTAATTTAACTCGTCCTAAAACAGAGACTGACTGATAGCTCCAAGAATGCATAATGACGTCAGTACCTAGCGTTTAATAATAATAATAATAATAATAATAATAAAAAATAATAATAATACGAGGGTAAGTCAATTATTATCTGAAATTTAGTTATATTTTTGTTTATTTTGGCAGTACTGTCGTTTTACGTTGATGACGCATGCTTTGTTTATTTGTTGTTACATCTTTGAAGTTTTCAAGCTGCTATGTTAGTTTCGCTATCGTTGCCGTGCTGTTAATCATGGCTGTTCCGCTGTCTATTTGCACCAAAGAAGAGCAATGTTCAGTGATACGTTACTTTTGTGTGTGTGTGTGTGTGTGTGTGTGTGTGTGTGTGTGTGTGTGTGTCGGAACGCGTATCAGGGGCCGAAGTTCATCGAAGACTTTCGGTACAGTACGGGAACAGTGTTTTGCCACAACGGAGTGTCTAAGAATGGATTGAAAAATTCCGAAATGGTCGCACAAGTGCTACGCACGATGAAGGAGCCGGACGACCGTTTACTACCACAAATGAAGAAACCATTGAGCGTTCATGTGAAATGATTTTCTTAGACACACGATTAACTACTGACGAAGAAGCACATCGTCTGCAAATTAGTCACTGTTCTGCCTACAAAATCATTCACAGCAGACTTGGGTTTCATAAAGTTTGCGCAAGATGGGTCCCAAAACAACTCACACAGTTGCACTGACAAACGCGCTTGAACATCTGCAAAACACATTTGAATCGCCATGGTAACGAAGGGGACAACTTCTTGGACATGATCATTATTGGTGACGAAACTTGGATCCATCATTAAGAGCCGGAGAGTAAACGGCAGAGTATGGAATGGAAACGTCCAATAAACAGTTTACGTTACGGTGAGATGCTTACTGTCAGGTTAAAGCGTGCAATTCGAAGCAAACGCCGAGGATTGCTGTCAAAAGGTGTTGCGTTGTTGCACGACAATACCCGTCCGCATACTGCTGCCCACACTGCTGAAACGCACCAGAAACTCAAATTTGAAGTACTGGATCATCCCGACCTTGCCCCATTCTGAGTATCACTTGTTTGGTCCACTCAGACAGGCATTAAGCAGTGAAAGAAGCGGTGCATTCCTGGCTCGCAGCTCAACCGAGAACCTTCTTTTATGAGGGCATGAGGCAGCTTGTACAATGATGAACGGAGTGCGTTGAAACGCAAGGAGACTACGTCGAAAAATGATGTTCGTGTAAGTTTCCTATTTGATTACAATAAATTTTTTTAACTACTTAGCGGATAATAATTGACTTGCCCACGTCATAATAATAATAATAATAAAGAAAAATGTCAACACTTTTAATGCTTGATAAAGAAGTAGATGTAAAGAAGAAGATCTTTACCGTTTTTGATTTGGAAAACATTTTGACATCATGAATTAAAAACTGATCCTTCAGTCTATGTGAAGACTGCGGGCTGACTGGAAAGACACAGCTGATCTGCCAAAACTACAAGACTAACCGCGCACAAATAAAACGCGAATGAATCGAAAGATTGAAACACTGCTCTATCCCATTCATCATACCGGTACTTGGCCAACATATTCATTCGCCAAGGCCTCAAAATTTTCAAAGGAATAAAGGAAATTAATAAAAATAATAACATACTGTCATTGGCGTACTATTTTTTGATATGGCCTTACATTCACATCACTAACGTGAACGGTAGAATAGTCTTGCAGTTTAGAGATCATCATTTCTAACGTTGCAAAATGTACACTGGTGATTATAAAGTAGTTCTTCTTTGCTAAAGATTACACAACGAGATAATTCCTCTTACTGAGCAAATCCATGATGATGTGACAAACGCTTTCACTAAGTATTTTGCCTGGAGTGTCCTGACCTACCGAAGTGACATCTGGACAGAGGAAGATGAATAACAGCCACAAGCAAAGCAAAAATAGAGAACAATAACGTACTTGTTTCTAAAACAAAGGCAAAACGTTATATTTTGTGTTAACTGTCATTCAAAGATGTAAGATACTGAGAGATTTCATTGTGTGTACAAAAGTTGCACTTGCTCGTTATTCAGCAACCGATTTCCGCCTATACTGGACCACCTTGAGACCATATAAAGCATGATCAGCTGGTCATGGTCTAGTATAAACTAAAATCAGTTGCAGAATAATAAAAGTGCAGCTGGTGCACATAATGAGTCTTTGAAGGAAAGTGACTTTCCAGGAAAATGTATATACGGAATTACAGTTTGAAGACTGTGTTATGAGGATTGCACGACACATTTTAAGGCAAAGTAATCATTGACTGGGAGATATGAGAAGGACAAAGAAATACAAAAGCTATCAAGTGATGGAAAGTGGGAAGTGTGTATACAGTGACAAGGGATAGTTTTTGTAAAATACTAATAGTGTTACCCTAAAAACAGATTTTGTCACTCCATCTGTCTATATTTCGTGGTAGCAGTGCTTCCTGTTCCACATTATATTTTATTTTGACCGACGCAAGCAGTGCGTTCATACAATGTGCTCCTAAAATTTCCGCCTAGTTTTGTGAATTTTTACACTTTTACTGTGCATTTTAAATTATGCCCTTATGCCATTATTCCTTAAGACAAGATCTTCTTAAAATTTTCCTCTTGACCCTTATTTACCTAGTTCACAGGTTATCCATAAAGCACTTGCATACGTTAATTTGGAGCACCCATTACTTTACATAATGTTGTGGCTGATCCTTTCATTTATGTTACATTTATAGTGTCATACATAATCGGTTTGAGAGCTTTATTCGATTATTTGTTCCCTCTCCCTTCGTAAATCTAAAAATAAAATTACATTACTAAGAAGATAGCATTAATTCATGCACACTGTTCTTGGAAATGATGTTTGGCATACCTTACGCTAGACATTTCTGATGAAAAATTTGTGAAATAGTGGTTAGCACTTGCCAACGGTTTAAATTTGACTACATGGAATAATGGGAAATGTGACAGTTACCGTGATGAATTGAAGCTGGAGTACTCATAATCACAACGTTCGTGAAACATAAGCCAAAAAAAGGAGTATAATTATACTCATGCCATCACATTATTTAGTTCCGCCAATAGTCAACAAAATAGTAAACTTTAAACGTCCCTTGGTTCCCAAACTACGCTAAAAATTTGTCAGTAATAGAGGTACTTTCCAGAAACTCTTTCACTGGCTTCCTTTTTTTTTTTTTCAAAAACGTATAAATATAAATAAACATCATCAGTTTCGGTTCTCTTTGATTTTGAATACTTACTCGCAGTAAGACAAAACCTCATCGCAAATATACCGTTATTGATACTACATTTTCCGAGAAGACTCCAGCACTGCCCCTACGGCTACTCAAGTTTAACCGTTAAGACTATAGTGTTTCTTTCTCTAAGTTTCACGAAGACGCGTCGACATCGTTTGCAAAAAATCATTTTAGCTGGTACTCTGCTATAGGTTTAACAGTTATGTCGGAACAAACTAACACTGTAACTAGCCTGTAGTAAAAATAGATTTGCGCTAGTTTAGGAAATATGGATTTTTAGGGAAGTTTTGAATCTAAAAGGACAGTCACGCGATTTCAAAGGAATCATAATTTTCGATGAAAGAAGAACTAGTGCTTCTGTGGGAAACAACGTTCATACTAAAATTCTAGAACATTGCGATGTACAAGGTTTTCGAAAGAACTGTGCCTTAAAATAGGTAAAGACGCTTTTTGCCACAACGTAACAGCGTAAATAGCTGCTTCATATGTATTTTGTTATACAAGGTTTCAACGCACTGGCGTAGGTGAAGTCGAGACAAACAAAATTATACAGACATTTGTGGTCCATCAAGCCGGAAAATGCCTCAAAATGGCCTACAAAACCAAGCTTAGATAAGGCGCATGCGCGCCCTGCGAGATTTTGGCTAAAATTGCCCTTTAATATTAAAAACCCCTTGTTCTTGCACGTACAAAATGTAACATTAAAGTTTGTGTAAATTTTGCTTCCAAATATTATGAATTTTAACAGCATAAAATTAAAACTTCGGACCTCTGGTTTGTCTGGCCTTCTTTCTATGTTTAGATCGAACTGTCGATGGTATCAGTTTCTTTATAGCGTCTACAAAACTTTGTTCTTTCATTACAATCGCGGGAATGTTTAAATTAATAAATTTAACGAAACAGCAGACTTTACAAGAGGCGTAATAGAGCGAGAGGATATTGAATATCACGTTCAGCGCGTATACATTCTGTATCTAGTGGGTTTTGTAGGCCTGTTTTAGTTTGTCTCTCGGCTTAATAGACCGCAAGTGTCCATAAATGAAACTGTGCGTCTGGATTTCCCCTAAACCATTGTGGCACGTTATGAAGTTATCGTTTACGCCTTGTATAATGGTATAGCATTGCTTTCTTCTGGTATCACTTCAATGAAGATATACCCCATTATTAAGAAAATGTCATGTCACAGAAAAATCTTGATGAACCTGCTTGTGCTTTCATTATCTTCCACAGGCATCGTGGAAGTTGGTAATGTCTAAGACACCGCAACGTTGTGTAAGTTGCTAGATAGTTCATGTATTGCCAAGAAAATATTAATGATAATGCAAAATGGAACATTGTGTTGATCATCGTCCTAATATTAAAATTCTGTTTACTGCTACGAAGCTAATATTGTTTACGAACATAGTAATTACGAATGCATCTGTCAATATTAGATCTGAAAAATAATTATCGCTCATATTCCAAAAATGTATGGCACGATAAACGAACCTACGATTTAGTTCATACGGAAAATGAAACAAAGAAAAATCAACAGGGAGCAGTTAACGTTTCCCAGTTTCTCCATCCAGAATTTTATTAACTATTTTTCCATCTTAAATATTGTCCATACCTGAAACAAGTGTCGGAGGTACTAACAATATCGGAAAAAGTGTAAATAATGATCAGTAGCAGATAAATTTAGGAGCATCTCTGATGGAGTTTTTTGAAACGTATGGGAACTGCTCTCCATTAAGTAGAAATAAATATTTAGTGTTGAACGGTAAGATATTTCTTGTGTAGTTTACTCGTATCTCTTTCAAGCAAGTCACGTGCAACTTATGCAACTTTGTCTTTCTGTACCATGTACCTGCCGTAGAATCGAGCAGGCGAATTATTTGAAGCGCTTTTGTTCAGAGATGTCTTGATTATATTTGATATATATATGTATTTTTGTTAATCTGATCCGACTCTAGAAGCAATACACATCTAGCAAATGCGATAGAGAAAGAAATAAAGTATTCCCACATCAAAAACAGCGGATACATTTACCAAATGGCTTCATTGTTTTCAGATCTTCCGAACACCAGCGAACCCCAGTTCCATAGACAACTTCGTGATTAAAACTTTGGTAGGATCTATTACTAAAGAATTCAATGGTTACAGGAGTGCTATTAAAGACTAATAAATTACTTCTCATTAAATTTAGACCAGTATACTAATTCGTAATCTGTAAATGATCATCATGTGGCTACACAAAGTAATGAAGCAAGCGTAGTCAGTAAAGACTCGCTGTACATGTTTTCACCAAAAATTGTACAAATTATGTACGGAACCTGTAGTTAAGTAAATAACTAAACTTACTAGCCTCATGTTCCAAGACGGTAATCATTGTCCAGTCAACAGTGCGCTAGCACCCAGAAAATGCTAAATAATCTATTCTCGTGTGCAAGGGGTCTTACGGTACGAAAATCGCAGACTGCCCCACAATCCAAACATCATCATCATCATGAAAATCGCGTAGCAGACAAAAAAGTTGTCTTGAGATTCGAAGATAATTTAGACGCCATTGTGCTTTTCTAGGCATTGTGGTTTTGGAGGCTATATGACCGCGGTTTCCTGCGAACTGTGAATGACATACTCCTTTATAACAGACCTACAACATGATCCAATTTTCGCGTTGAATTTGTTTTTCTTATATAAGAAGCAAGACCAGATGAAAGAGAGATGATCCCGGTAACTCTTACCCTTTTTCTCTAGAATGTGTTACAAATAGGAGGTCTAGTGTTGTAAGACAACGCGCCTCCATTCACACGATCAATAGGCACGCTGTAGCGGCGGGCAAATGTGGTGCAATACATCGCAATGTCGCGGTAGCTATGCATACCTCAGTTGTTTCTGATGACAGCTGCGTGGCTTCAAAAATATTTTACTGTAAAATGATGTACGTCACATCATCTATCAGCAGACACTGCGTTGTTTTAGGCACGTACAATAGCGTGCCAAAACTCGAGCATTTTTCGTACTCATTGATGGTTAGAGGTAGATAGTTCATGGCTTTTGGGTTTTGCTGTAGGGTATTCACTTTGTTACAACACATCAATTAGTAATTATTAACACCAAATTGTCCTTCATTTGACCAGCTATTTCCCATACGAGGATAATTTTTCTAGTATGGAGAAAACAGAATACATTTACACGTTTCCACTAAAATAAGGCCTGGCGGCAAAACACTGAAAGTCGGGCTAAATAGACGTTGTGTATTGCAACGATTCGGATAGAGGTATCAAAACTGTTTCTTATACCACCCCGCACGCTCTGTACTTACTCTAAGCTCATGTTCAGTGTTAAGTTACAATGTACATGAACACTTAAAAAACATCGTCGGATCGTCAATAATTTTTTTAGTAGCTAACTGTGACGCGCTTTCCGCTTACAAGCAATTTTCACTGTTCAAAAACACACTATTAATTAACTGCATACTCCTCTAACAGGTCAACAAAAAATATTGCAGAATATAATGTCTTAAACTCGCCTCAAACCAATATTAGCTATAGAAATTAGGCTTATGTTTGTGTGCCTACTGAAAATAGCATATAAAATTTTTTTTACAGAATCTCTAAACTTTCGTTTACAACAACTGTTTTGACAAACTTGAAGTCTTACATAGTCATTAAAAATAATACGGAAGATGGAGTAACATGTAGACACGAAACAGGAAAAAATACAATAAAAGCGAAGCTAACAACAAGCTAGCCTGCTCAAACGTGCTCCTTAAGGCGAATTACCGGCAACAAGCAGACCCTGGGTTTGAGCCCCACCATAGCACGGTGAGTGAATTTTAATTCAGTTGTCCTTTTTTTCATAGTGTTCTGTTCAGAACTCTGAAACAGTAAATACTTATATACCAATATACTGAACTCTCCCCTACCAGTTTCACATCAGGGCTTGAATAAATATTCTATTTCTCGTTAAAAGTTTTGATTCTTTGTTCTTCAATAAAGTACACTTTACTCAGACAAAAAGATGGCTTAAGATATTCGTAAACAAGTAGCCATTCTCGCTTTGTTTACTCCTAAATATTATATTTCTGTGGTTCAATGAACCAGTCAGTTTAGTAGATACATTGAATCATCGAATTTGTCACAAACCATCCAGTGAATAATGCCGGTAGATTTCTGAAACTGTCGGCGCACGATGCTGCTGCCTATAGAAGTGTTACAGAGCCAGAATACTGCAGCGAAATGCAGAAAGACATTCAAAGGCACGACGTTGGGCACAGGGCTTGACTCTTGGCTCTCATTGTAAATAAATGGAACAAATTGTACATAAATATGCGAAGATACTTATTAGGCCTTGTGTTCGCTATCAGTTACTGCAAAGAATGACTGTAAAATATCTAGGAGTAGCGTCAGATGCGATTGAGAATGAAATGACTAAACACAACTAGCTGGAATACCAGCTACGAGGCTGCGAATCCTCGGAAGAATATTAAGGCAGTACCACCAGTTTACCAAGCAAGTGGCTCATAAAATATTTTCGACAAGTTCTTGTGTGTTAGTCATCAGCTGTAGACCCTAATTAGGTTGGATTAATAGAAAAGGTCGAGAATATCCAACGAAGAGCGTTGCGTTCCGTCAAGTCGTCGTTTAGTAAGTGCGAGAGCATTGCAGATGTGCTTGATATATTCGTGCCAGGCCACAAGAAACTTTGTGTGCCATAGAAAGTATGCGTCCCAGGACGGGTCTGACAGAACGTCTCGTGAAGGCAAGACAATTCAGAAACATTAGAGCTCAAAAGGGAAGAGTCGTTCTTCCCATAGTCCATTCGTGATTAGAACGGAGGAGTCCTCTCCGCCTCACACAGCGTAAGGTGGCCAGCGGACGGCTAATGTGGATGTACGTAAATGGTCATTTCGTGACGTATTTGTGGAAGTAATACTGCATGACTTTTCGTGGAGTGTGCGCTCTCGGAATATTAACAGTAAAACTCTCCGTAGTGCAAAACACTTACCCTGTAGCGTCTTACACTTCCATGAGTAACTCCGACTTTCTCGTCCTTATTTAACGAGCCTGTAACGGAACCCAAGTTTCTTCTTTTTCTTCCCCTCCTCTCTCTCTCTCTCTCTCTCTCTCTCTCTCTCTCTCTCTCTCTCTCTCTCTACCTCTGAATCGATCGAACGGATGTTTTGTAAGTCACTTCTTTCATGGATGAATTGCATTTTCCTTTCAAGCCACCAACGAATCCCAGCCTTACGCCAGATTTTCCTACAATTACTTTTATGTCCTCATTCCACTGCAGATCACTCAGTACGGCAACTCAGATGTTTTACTGTTGTTAATCTTCCCAGTCATTTACCACTCCTAGCGTACAGGCAGAGAGATGGGTCTCTTCGCTCATTTATGCACGTAAGTTACATTTATTTACGTTGAGGGTCCCAGCACCAAGCATCGATCTCCTGCAGTTCGTCTCGCATTTCGCTACGTCTCTTAGTGTTGCAGCTTTCCCACAGACAACAATACAGTCCGAAGTAGCCTCACAGAGCTTCAGACTTTATCCACTAGATCACGATGAACAGGAACGACCATGAAACAATCCATTGCGGTACAACCGATCGATTTTGTTCCGTTGAGCAAGATGTGTTGCTACGATCTGCTACATTTATTATAAATGTGTCTTTGACTCCCATTTAGAGCGATGTTCTGAAATTTACAGAGGAAAATTATTACCTTCTGGCGGTGACGCAGTGTCCAGAAACTTTTCGAACATCTTGAACATTTGCGATTATATCTAAATTTTCAGTGGTGTTTTTGACGTGCACTTCTCCCTGCTGTAATGCAGCTGCTGAAATTACGTGTTTCACTCTTTATCAGAGAGATCACTCCCTCAGAATCGTAGGGGACAGCTTCTATGGAGTCTGCGGGCTGTGGAGGCGAACTTGACAAAGCCTATTCTGCTCCTGAGGCGTCTTAGAGTAGATGCGCACCGCCTGCTAAAGGCGAGAGCAGAGCTGGCAAATGGTCAACGGTGCAAACAAAGTACGCTCGTTAGCCACATCCATTATAATGGAGTAAATGTATGGTGAAGTTCTTGGTTATACGTCTAGTTGCGCAAGTAGTTTTGTGCATGGTGGGGTTGAGTGGGGGGTTAATAGACGTAGTATGTTATCTAGAGGTCTAACAAATCACATACGTTATGTATTACGCTGAACAAAGGTAGGGCCACATTTGTGGAACCGACCAAAGGGTGGTGTTGGAGTCACCGACTTTGTTGTGTTTGAATTGGTTGTGATGTAATATAATTAATGTCAACATGGACAGAGAAATATTTTTGTTTATACTAGTTCCTAAATTAGTCGTCCTGTGTATGCGTTTTGTTCACATGGCTGTCTTGGAATGTCCCATTAGAGAATTACGTAAAATGAACTTCATCCGCGATTGACAAGTGAGACTGTTCTTACAACCAATAAAGGATGCTTTCGCAATGAGTACGCTGAAGGAGTTGAAGTAAAAACTACTGGAATTTCCACTTTGACACCTCTAACGTCCCCTAATCCAAAATCTTAAAGAAAATATTGGCTTCAAGACTTTGGTTCCTGTGAGGAGGTTATGAAGTGTCTAATTTTTATGATCTGAAACTAAAATTGGTTCATGGAGCACTTGTTTTTATTCGCGACTACATCGCAGTCTGTAAGAGGATACCACAGCCTGGTATGTATTTTGTCCAAAATCATACATTTTGAGCAAGTAAAGTAACTGTCAAAACACTGAACAATCGGAATTCATTTGTCATGAATATTGTCATTCACTGTAAATACCATATTTTCAATTTTACACAGATCTCACGAATAATATAATATTCCCGTCTCCTAATAGAACAGATGTAAATATTACTAAGTCATAAACAATAACACGTACTATATACAGAACAGCGTAAAGACTGGTAGAAGCTGACCTCTGAAAATATCAGATTTGGTTCCGGGAAAATGAAGGAACACTAGAGCTAACAGTGGTAAGCACATCTTACTTTAGTAGGTAGACTGTAAAAAGTTAGATTTACGTTTATAGTATTCTTAGGTCTATGGAAACTAGCTGCAGGGCCCAGTATTACACGGGATGTTTAATATCTGACACACAGTTATTGGCCTTGTGCCTCGTTGATACTCATAGCGACTGCAAGCAGCATGGGAAACTGGAGACCCTTTAAATCGAAGGGCACATTTGAATCACTGGTTATCAACGGAATACGAGCAATGAATGTCTTCATCTGCGGCATACCCCATGATGTTCGGCAATAGGTTCTTCATTGCCAGCTTTCTTCCGTTGCATATGTAAAAACGGTAACTAATCAATAAATAACAATTTGCAGTTACGTTCATCAAATTCTCGAGCTTTCCCTCGTTCTAGTGATGTCTGACGGTACAATCTCCAAGATGGGTATTTCCGCTGTAATTTTTTTAAGTAAATCGGTCAAGTACTTTTCGAGATGTTTGGTAAAAAATTTATAACCTATGTCCATCCAAATGTTCATTAGGAGGTCGTGTAGGAATCTGAAGTACATCGGCCAAGAACTTAGAAAGATGTTTGGTAACAGCTCTTCTCTTTTATATATTACATACACAAGTTTCAAGTCAGATTACGAAATCTTATGTAGACAGCGATCTTCCTCTTGTCTCGAAAGTAAAGTGTGCAAAATTTAATAAATGTCTGAATAAAGCTGAAGATCTCTGTGAATTACAAACAAACGGACACTCTTCTTTCTAAATATAGATTTTTGGCAACGTTGAATAGAACGCTTCTTGTCATTGTGTATGTAGCAGAGATATAATACTAGCAGATAGTAATCGTCTAAAACTAACAGTAAACCAGACTGCATTGATGAGTCGAAGGACATCGAGAAGGAAGTGAGACACGGTGGCAGCCTATCCCCCAATATTAATCTATACAATGGAAAAGCAGTAAAGGAAATCAAAGTGAAATCGGTAAAGTGAATTGATTTTTAGGGACAAAGAATAAATACTCGACGGTTTCTGTGACGATGTGATTCTACTAGAGACGGTAAAAGACTTTTAAGGTTAGCCCAAGGGAATGAGTTACGTATTGAAATGGGGTAAATGATGAACATCAACAAAAGTAAAACAAAGGTAATGACATGTATTTATAATAAGTAGAGCGAAGCTAAGGGGATTAGAATAGTAAATGAGAAACTAAAAGTAGGCGAGTTTTGCTATTTCAGCATCAAAATAACGTACTATGGTGGAAGTAGACGAAAAAAAATGCAGTCTGACAATATGAAGAAACAAGTTTCTGAAAAAAAAGAAGCTTATTAACCGTGAATACAGATTTAAACTTTAGGAAGTCTCCTCCTAAGGCGTTTTTCTGGAGTGTTGCGTTGTACGGAAGTGGAACGGGGACGATAAAAAGAGAACAGAAGCATTTGAAATGTGGTGCTACAGAAGAATGCTGGAGATTGACAGGTAGAGGTCGAATATCTAATGACGATATTGAATCCAACTGAGGAGAAGAAAGATTAATAACATAACTTGACGAAAAGAACGGCTCGCTCGGTAGGGACACATCACGAGGCGTTAGGTAATTATGAGTTTTGTAATAGGTGAGAGATGGGGAAGAAGTGGTACGAATTGTAGGTGGAGACCTAGGCTTCTCTACAGTGAGAGGAGGTTAAAGTGGATGTAAGCTGCAATACACAGACGGAGAGGAATGTGTAGCGTAGACTAGCTACGAGAAATGCATCTACCCTGTCTCCGTACTCAACAACATTTCGGAACAGACAACCATTATTTCACTCCTGCACGATAAAAACAATTGTTACTATAAAGCACGAATTACTTAGGCCAATCAGATTTACGTACGACACTGTAGTGCTGTGTAATGCGAAGGGAAGTAGTTAGGAGTCTCCGCACGTGGAGCTGAGCAGCAGAACGGCGAACGGCGGGTCTCAGGTTGCTGCAGCAGACGGCGTGGTCTCGGTTGCTCTCCATTGTGGCCGTGGCCACTGACCTCGGCTGCCGCGATGCGTATCAAAGAGCTTAATTAAACCAATTAGCAGCCTCATGCGCGTACGTGTGTGTGTATGTACGTGCAGGCTGTATGTGTGTATGTACGTGTAGGTTGTATGACGCGTGGCCACCGGCCCGGGAAGAGCCGCACCATCTAATGTACCTGCACACTCCGGGGCAGGAATTTTCATCCATATTCATACGTCAGTCTTCCACGTCCGCGTCACTTTAGATCTATATCAGCCACCGCATCCCAGGCAAGTTCCACGCCTCTGTGCAGGACGACCAGAGACCACTTGGGGTGTTCTTACACAGGGTGATTCACGAAGATATGCAAATATTTTAATATGTTATTTTACAAATAAAACTAAAGAAAAAAGTTCATATAAACAAAGGTCCGCAAATGTTTAGTAACGGAGTTACAGCTAATAAGATTTTGCCTGAAATTTAGCAACTTCGCTAATATGAAGCCATCGCAAAACTGTACGAGGTTAAAGTAAAGCACGATTTCTATTTATTTTGTTGTTATTGATCTGGTGACTCTAATGGCCTTGACGTGTATCTGCAGTAATTTTCCAGAACATCCAGACAAGCAAAGAAGTAATTTCGTAAAATATTTAATTTATTAACTACTTGGCCCATTTTTTTTTTTAACTTCCGGTCTAATGCTCTAAGTTTTCAACAGAAGTTGTAAAGAATTTAACTTTGGAAAAGTGATGGTAATAACGTATGGAGCGCTCGTACTGATTATGAACGCTAGGTAGAGAACATGTCTCCCGTAACATTCGAAATACTCCACTAACGGTTCGTGCATTCAGAATCCTCCGACCTGGATAAAGTACGCGATATATGTTAACTTCAGCCGTAGCATTACCATTAGATTTGCCATTAATAAACACCATATCGGCGTATTCATCTGTCGTAAATTTGAGAGGTATTCCTATTTCATAAATAATCTACAAACTACAACACTTACGATGTGATTTCATTTGAATACACTGTTGTAATTACGTTCTTTCACTGAAAAATACAGAAAACTAACCCGTTTCAAGGTTAATAAGCGGCTCAAACAACTCACTAACGGTTGCCAAGAATGACACAAACGTCTATATAGCTGGTTCAAATGGCTCTGAGCACTATGGGACTTAACTTCGGAGGTCATCAGTCCCATAGAACTTAGAACTACTTAAACCTAACTAACCTAAGGACATCACACACATCCATGCCCGAGGCAGGATTCGAACCTGCGACCGTAGTGGTCACGCGGTTCCAGACTGAAGCGCCTTTAACCGCACGGCCACACCGGCCGGCCGCGTAACTCGGTAACTAAACGTTTGCGGACCCTACGTTTATACGAACTTTTTTCTTTAGTTTTACTTGTAGACTAACATAATAAAATATGTTTGTAAATCACCCTGTATATTGCTAAAGCGAGTGGGACTCAAACGAAAGAGGACAAAAGTGGAGACTGAATATAGAATTGCAACGGGTTTGTTTGATCTATAGGAAAGTGTAAGAAATCTTAAGTGTGTGACAGCTGACTATCCCGCAAAAGTCTGCTTACTAAGTTTCATGATCCTGTATTAAGAAATTAACTGTCTACAACGGGTTGTTCCCGTACAGACAGACAAGATTAGATTAAAGCACGCGTGCTGTGATTTTCGAGCACCATTCGTACCGCGCTTCATACGTAGTTGGACTGGACATAAATACTAATACTTAGTACAATGTTGTGTAACATTTGCGATGGTTTGTATAGTAGTTTGCACTGTATGGGTGTAGGTTACCTAAAAGTAAAGCCCTTACAGAATTCTATAATATGCGCAGTATAGGTAGGTTGTATACCATCGTAGCACCGCAGAGGTCACCCAGGTCGCAATTTACAAAGCATCCCTTCTATATAGAAATTTTGCTCTAAACCGCTGTAAACAAGCGATTCAGTCGAAATCGGTTTTATGAATTTGATGAACTAATAATTCAAAGAAATTTTCCTCCATAGAAAGAACACTTTTCTTGATGTTTAAAGTTCAAGACACAAACCTATTTTCTACCACTTACGAGAACACAGCAAGTGGTATAACCGGATTTCCCAGTAACTTCGCTCATTGGAAGAATGGTCAAAAGAGGCGAACACATGTGTGTGCTTATCCGTAGGTATCCCATCGCTTCTGAGAAAACGGCGTTCAGAATTTTTGAGGCACTTTCTGTGCCTTATACCTATTCAATAGTTCAAGAAGCGGTGGCACAGTGGTTAACAGTGCGGCTTCACACTTCTGCGCCCCGTGTTGGATCCCGATTATTATTTTACTTCTGTTTTGTTTGTCGTTCACCTACCCAGGTCCGTAGAAGATAACGACACGAATGTTTCCCATTATAAGCTGAAATAAGGATGTCATTCGCCTACTAATTGTATATCTGGTAAATGAATTTGGAAACAGAAAAAAATAAAATGAATGGAAAAATTATTTGAAATGGTTTTCGGTGAAATTCCTGTACTGTATCTTGACTAATCAATAGTAAGCGCCAGTAGTCAGAAAAGTAATTCTTTATGCTGGGGTTCCCTTCAGTAATGTTAACGATGTTTCATTTCGGAGTGAGCTTCATGCGAAGAAACGTAGCTGTGTCTAACCAGCCCTCGCGGGATGCTGGTGTTGGGAATTCACAGAATCTTTCTGAGCAATAAACATAAGAATAAAATAAAAGAATTAAGAGGTGATATAAGAATGAAATGTAAGAATCTCAAGTTAAAGAGACTGAACCCTTGAAAATAGCACACTCACACACAGTGTTCTTATTGTGAAACGCAATAGTAATTTTTCAATTAATATAGCGCTGTTGTATCTCGTACTTAATGAGAAACATCGGTTAGTAATCTACGGACATGGGCTGATAAACGAAAAATAAAACAATCGGATTCCGAACACGGGACACAAAAGTTAAGAGTCGGCGACCCTAGTCACTATGCACCAGTTGTGTTGAGCTCACACCGAGCTGAAAGGCATCTAAATTGCGTCGAAACCTTTGACAGTCGTTTTCTGCGAAACGGTCAAGTATCTACAGATAAGCTGAGACTCGTGTTCGCTTATTTTGGCTCCTCTTCCACCGAGCGAAGCTTCTGGGAAATAGAGTTATGGGGCTTGTCATGTTCTCCTCTTCAGTCCATCGTCAGGTAGCAACTAACCGTCGTTCCCCACTTGAAACAGGCTTGGTACAGATTGAGACAAGACAAACTACATTATTGAACATTCATTTTTCCTGCAACAAAAGCTGCAGAACGGAGAAGTATTCTGCACTGAATCGCAGAAAATCAGAAACTCGACTCTCGACGGCGAGAAACAAGGTACCAGTATCGGCCAGGAAGCTGGTCGGGAAGACACTGCAGAAAATCAATAAATCAATGTCCTCCCCCCCCCCACACACACACACATGTGTGCATTTACTTAGCAATTGATCTACAAGGCCTGTTCACTTTGTATCATCCACTAATCTCAAAAACAGTTGCAGATCGCATCCCGGCAAGAAGTGGCACAACTTTAAAGTGCAATATTTGAGAAAACTCGACTTAAAGAAGTAATTCTATAACACCTGCTTTAAAATAATGGAAGCTTTCTGTGGACGTTGGGGCACTTCACATATTTTCAGTGACAAACTAAGAATCGCCGTTTTTAGATATGTCACTTTGCTTGCCGGGCTGCGATATTTATATCAAGTGCTACATTTTAAAAATGTGAAAATGTTGTAAAATGAACTTTCGTTTTAAAATGTAGCCATCTGTGTGTTTGATACTTACCTGAAACTGATTCCTCTTTTGGAAAGTGGTAACGTCAGTTACAAACACTGAGCAACAGCTGTTTGCGGACATTTATACGGGGTGTGTCCACCCTTCTCCTTCATGCCGTCATGAACTCTCCTGGAGAGAGTCAGTGAGGTGTGCGAACGTGCCGGCCGGGGTGGCCGAGCGGTTCTAGGCGCTACAGTCTGGAACCGCACGACCGCTACGGTCGCAGGTTCGAATCCTGCCTCGAGCATGGATGTGTGTGATGTCCTTAGGTTAATTAGGTTTAAGTAGTTCTAAGTTCTAGGGGACTGATGACCTCGGAAGTTAAGTCCCATAGTGCTCAGAGCCATTTGAACCATTATTTTGTGCGAACGTCTGTAGACGAATGTCAACCTATTCTTCAGTGCCAAAACCTGGGAAGGTAGTTATGTTGGACACTTGGTTCTGGAGCGAAGTCGACGTTCTAACTCATTCCCAGCGGTGATCCATCCGGCTCAGAGCGGGATTCTGGGTAGGAAAATCCATTTGAGGAATGTTATTATGTACAAATCATTGCCTCGTAGATCCTGCTTCGACAGGGTACATTCACTGTTCCTCTAGCACACAGTGTTGTAAAATGTGTTCAGATCCTTCCGAATTTAACGTAATAAGGGGCTACACCCTAGCCACTGAAAACAAACCATACCGCAACACCACCACCTCCTCTGGAAGATGATGATCTGAGAGCATCAACCAAAACCAAACCCTTCCATCGGATTGACATTGAGTATAGTGTGATTCATCACTCCAGTTATCCACTGTCCAGTGGCTCAGCTCTCTGCGGTTCTTACAGCCTGAAGTTAAGCTCTGCATTAAAAGCAGAAATGTATGGTTTGTGAAGAGCTCCTGACGATCGTACCCCATCCTTTTTATCTCCCTACGCACAGTCGTTGTGCTGGCTGAACAGCTGGTAGTGCATTGGAACTCACCACTGATTCCTTTACAAGCACCCTCTGCAGTTCTCGACAGTTCCTACCCATCGGTACTTGAGGTCACACCTTCGCATTTCCACTTCGCAATCACATAACAAATAGTCGACTGACCAGCATTAGGATTGAAGTGGCCCTGATGGATGTGTTACTCAGGTGACATTCAATGACTAGTCCACGTTTGAAATCACTGAACTTTCCCGACCGATCAATTCTGGTAATACTGCTTCTCTGCTTACTGCATATTACTCCCCTCCTCTTTTTGTACTTGTAGGGTCAGCCTCTCCTGACGTCTGATGGTTAATTCAGAATTACATGTGTGAGTTCTGATTCTTTAGATCAGGTAGTGTATCTATCCATAGCGAGCTATGTTCAAACACAAAGTTACATTCTCTGCTTGGCTCTGATTTATTCTGTCAAACACAATTTCAAAATGTGTTCTGTGATCGCATCGTACCCATTTCTCCCAGAGCCTAGTAGCAGTTCTGTTTCGTCTTCTGAATAAACCGGGCGACACTCAGAGAAATACGTTGAACGACATACGAAAGTTTGAGAAAATACACATAAAGATGTGAGCGTGATAGTTCTTAACCAGATACGAATAACATATGCTTCACCGCGGACTGCTGATGTTTTACTACGGACATCTTATTTTAAGGGAATACCACTTTTATATGAAACAAAAGCACATTTTTAAAAACAACATGAAAACCTAAACTTCCATCTATTTTCCAACCCAGTACCCGTGAATATTCAAACATTTATCATAAGAAACAAACAATCCGAATTCCAGTCGTAAACAAATCCATTGCTTCGTTTGTTAACACCTGCCCTTCGGACGCTTTGTATTTAAAGTCGTCGTGGAAGTGACAGCCTCAACAGAAAACACTTCTTGAAATTTGATCAATCTCGTGAGGTAGTTAGGAAATCGTAATGTGCTTTTTCTTTGAACTTCTACATTAACTTTTCGCACCCAAGTCTCCATAAACTTTACTATTTTGATCATGAATATAGACTTCTTTCATGTATTTTGCACGCAGAAAGCGAATCACTGTGCGTATTTCGCAGTGGCAGGTTCCACAGTTAACTCAAGCATTTTAAGGAAGCACATTGGTTCACAAATAGAGTATAACAATTGTGTTGTATAGTCTCTGGGTAAATAATGGGTGTAGATATGCAGAGTGCGCTTATACTCGACCCACGCATTGAAGCATCCACGTTTAAAACAGGTTACCAACGAAGGATAACCATAAAATTTAATTATCACCTCGAAAAAATAGTTCCGTGTTCAGTTCTTGTGTGGTTGCAGATTTCCATAAAGCACCCCGAGGAAAATATTGATGGTTCTCAGCCTTCCTTCAATAACAGATAGTTTTACTTGTCTGCCGTGCTGAGTGGCCGCGCGGTTTCAGACGCCATGCCACGGATTGCGCGGCCCCTCCCGCCGGAGGTCAGTCCTTCCTCGGGCATGGGTGTGTGTGTGTGTGTGTGTGTGTTGTTCTTAGCATGAGTTAGTTTAAGTAGTGTGTAAGTCTAGGGACCGATGGCCTCAACAGTTTGGTCCCTTAGGAATTCACACACATTTGAAAATATTATTTCTCTAAAGGCCTCCTCGTCATCCGGAGGTTAAATCCTAATCTTCCTTCCTTCCTTCCTTCCCTCCTACCCACTGAACCATATCACTAGTCTTAATTCACACTCAAGATATAGTACGTTTTGGGACAGACTTCTAAAAATATTACATTATGTAGCTTTACATTACTACTTAATATGATGTATTAGTGCTGTACCGTATTATTGTACTCGTAACTTCTGTTGAGAATTACCTGATGCAGTTTAACCATCTAGGCAGTGGGCTACATATGAGTTCCGTAATGATAAACTATTAAATATATCAATAGGGAGTAGATATTATTACAAAGAAGCGTTTACTTTGATACTGGCGGTTCCTAGGGTTAGACGAAAGTGATGGCCGGAAAGTGTACGGAAATGGGTTTCCTAGAAAGATGGGAGGCAGGATGTCTACCTAGAAAATATCATGACGTTCCTTATGCAATGATCGAAAGCTAACTGCGCTGTCAGAATTACGGGAGGTGAACTGGGAAGCTAAAAGTGGTATACAGAAGAACACTTGCACTTGGGTGCGCGTGTGAGAAATGCCGTGAATCTCTCCTGGCCTATCTTTGTCCCCGCACACTCATTATTCTGAGCAGAAGTGCGTGAGTCAGTTACTTTTCGCTAGTCGTTCCGCCGAAATAGAATCCTATCAGCAATCACTGAAAGTCGCAGTAACATCGATTCGCCACTGATGCAGATACATCTTACTTAGGTCGTACATGCTTTCTCGTAAAAAAGTGTTTAATGATCTTCTAAACTGAATATGGGTTCAGCTTTTTTCTTCTGTTTCGTTCGCCACTGAGTAGCTACCACGTGTTGGTGATGCCTGTATGACTATTACCGAGGCAGACGCTGGCAGCAGCCGCAAGAAGTGTACGCGGCACTTGCAACTGCAGACATCCGGCAGGCACGCTGCTTCCTCGAGCGGCCAGTTTACCGTTTCCGTTCGCGGCTGCCCATTCTTTTTCTCCTTCTCTGTGATGCATCATTGCCCGCCGTTTTTCGCTACTCCCTCCACTTATCGCCCGGAAACATTATTTCCGGCTCGCGACTGCAGATCATATTCATTTTTGGCATGATTGTTACCGTACGCTGAAGAATAAAAGTACAGTGGCGCCTAACGTGAACGCTGAGTTGAACGTGGCTAGCTTTGACACGAATTGGTCATGGTAAGTAGTTGTTTCTCCCACGTTACCCATTCAGTCATGGTAGACACATCCAAACACCCATTTTTTCACATGGTTCAAATGGCTCTGAGCACTATGGGACTTAACATCTGTGGTCATCAGTCCCCTAGAACGTAGAACTACTTAAACCTAACTAACCTAAGGACGTCACACACATCCATGCCCGAGGCAGGATTCGAACCTGCGACCGCAGCAGTCGCGCGGTGCCGGACTGCGCGCCTAGAACCGCTAGACCACAACGCCCGGCATTTTTTTTCACATGCATGAGCAATTATTAAAGATCTTTTTTATTAATTTGTTGTTATCCTGCTCATGGTTTACTATCTAGCAGCCTGGCAAATACTGCAAAAAAAAACCAAGATGTTTACAATGGAAACAAACTCTTCATAATAACACGACCGTAGCAGATGCAGATGATCAGTGATCCTTACTACAATATTTCCTTCTGGTTTAATATCCTACTACATACGGTGATTTGCCCTACAGTGGCCCAGTGGCAACTCATCGGAATCGTAATACTTAATGTAGGTAAATTCATCCACAAGTCTTCTACATGGAATGCCTCAACGAATTCTCCATCGACACAGTCAAGATAACCCTTAACAAGCCATACGACTTTGCGGTAACCGTATCGAACGATATAAGCTCTCATCCCAAATTACTCATAATTAATGTAGACGAAGTTGTTAATGCACCACTGTCGAAAAATATACTTCCTGTCAAATCTACAATTATCTCTCTTTCAGCTCTTCCAGCGTCCTCTAACGGCATTCACCTGCTGTAGTAATTATTTGTATTTTAATTCCTGTGGTCAGATACAGTTCATATCACCACAAACACCAGTTACCGCGCCGGCTCGAGTGGCCGAGCGGTTCTAGGCGCTTCAGTCTGGAGCCGCGCGACCGCTACGGTCGCTGGTTCGAATCCTGCCTCGGGCATGGATGTGTGTGATGTCCTTAGGTTAGTTAGGTTTAAGTAGTTCTAAGTTCTAGGGGACTGACGACCTCAGAAGTTAAGTCCCATAGTGCTCAGAGCCAGTTGAACCAGTTACCGCAGTGAAAGAAAGTTACGTGTACTATCTGACTGTACAATGATTAAACGTTGAAATGTGTTTTCACTGTTGATGTATTCCGTTCCGTAGGCAGAGATGCAGAGCAGACCTAGCTTTACTGTAGACAAATACAGGAAACGCCTATATCATAGTCAGGTTGTTGAGTGAACTACACCACTTGTCAGTAATAAATAAGTATTGAATCCACGTTTGGCTAGTCTCCTCTAAAGAGCGCTGCGCCTTAAACGACACTAACTATACTTAAATCTTTTGTGTAAAGTAGTTAACCTAATTTTAAAGCATCTATTTCTTAACTCAAAAGTTGGCAGTGCAAACTTTAATTTTGCTCGTGGTTTATACGTTCTAAGTACACTTTGGTCCAAGGCAACAAATTTACTTTTGAATTAATTGATTTCTGCCAATGCCAGTGCCGGAAGGAATTTTAATTCAAGAACAAATAAATTTAATTGCAGTTAGCTTTTAAGCAACGGTGCAAGGATTACGTGTAGGCCTCCTACTTGCGAGCCAATTGGCTACATTCCTACTGAAGTTGTAAAGCTGATTTTTGATTGCAAGTACGTTAATAGAATTTGATTGTTCTGTCTTTAATACAGAATTAATTTCCAGAGACTCTGGACTAAATCTTGGCAATTAACGTAAAATACGAGACTTAGTTCAGTGATTACGCCACAAAATACATTTACACACACGATTTCATCTATATTATTTGTGCTTATCCTCACATTTGCGAGCGTGTGAACGTGAGCCAATGACATCTTCACTTCCATTTCTTCTTTCATTTTCTTCTCAAAACATCTTCATTGATTAGCTGTTCTTTCTTCCTTCCAACTGCCTATTTCTCCATGTTGTTTTATTTGTTTTCGATTTTGTTTCCGAATTCTTTCTCTCCTTAATCTCTTGCTCTGAGACTTTAAATTGCTCCGGGTCGTCTTATATTCCTTTGAGCAGAATGGTCTTCGATCTATCTGCATAGCATGAGCAGAATCCGGGACTGTTTGCAGGATGTGTGAGGACTTCCTAGCAAAACTTCCGCATCGTAGTCGAAACAGCCTTGGCAACGCGTGGACGCATGGGTCACATTGCAAATCCCCCGTACAGTCCCTATCTCTCCCCATGCGATTTCCATATTTTTAAAGCCCTGAAGGGAAATTAGTGGCCGTCGTTTTGCTTCAGACAGAGAGGTACATGCTCATTGTTCCGTAGGAAACCGCAAAAATTTTTCCATGAAGATGTTGACCGTCTTAATCACAGTGAGATAAGTGTATTAAGTTATGGCGATTGCTTTTGAAGTAATGAATAGTTCATGTACTTCCACAAGCGTCTTGTTTTCATTTCTCTGCAATTACATTTGCTGTAAGTGCTTTTGATGATGAATGCCAATATAAGTACTGGTAGTGAATGAGTCCTTCGCCTAATTAGCTGAAGCTGTGTTTTGCTTTGTAATGAGAAATAGATACCCTTGCATATGTTAACGTTTCTACTAACAGTATTTACAAAGTTCATTAGTAATTTGCATCATTAGCAGAGGCGTGTCTGAGCAAACGATGTCGGCTTAATTTAAGAGGCGCCTGCATTTTTTGGGGCACTTCATTTTACTATTTACCAGTAATTTTGATGTGGCTAATACTACATCTCATTCAGTAAAATAAGATTTAAATGTCGTGTCACTACGGCCTCCCGTCGGGTAGGCCGTTTGCAAGTCTTTCGAATTGACGCCACTTCGGCGACTTGGGTGTCGATGGGAATATAGTGATGATGATCAGGACAACGCAACATCCAGTCCCTGAGCGGAGAAAATCTCCGACCCAGACGGGGATCGAAGCCGGGTCCTTAGGATTGACATTCTGTCGCGCTGCACACTCAGCTACCGGGGGCGGACATCTAATTGAATTATTTCGCAGGACAGTTCGAACGATAACCAACCTGTAGACAACCGACTCTGTTTTGTAACGACTCATTATGTTTTTCTGCAGTGATCTATAGCATTCGGAGTAATTAGTACACAGGGGCGCAGAATAATGTGTTCTCTTTTGTACCCTAGTGGCGCTTAGTGTCCACCAACATGAATTTAAGCGAGAAACTAAGCACAAGGATGCATGGCCTGAACGGTCACACAGCTATTGGCTCTGAGCATTATGGGATTTAACTGCTGAGGTCAACAGTCCCCACACACAGCTATTGTTTGGTTAAAGATCAGTGAAACAGATGAGTATGAATTTACGAGAAACCTTTGCGTACCTTCGTTACTCTTTACCTGAAACAAACTCACAGCTTTTCTTACATGGCGGTAGAAACACTACCTTCTCACTTGTTGTGTGTTGATAGAATACAAACGCGTGGCTGTTCAGGAAACTCTCGCTTCCCGCGCCCGGGTTCCCGGGTTCGATTCCCGGCGGGGTCAGTTATTTTCTCTGCCTCGTGATGACTGGGTGTTGTGTGATGTCCTTAGGTTAGTTAGGTTTAAGTAGTTCTAAGTTCTAGGGGACTGATGACTATAGATGTTAAGTCCCATAGTGCTCAGAGCCATTTGAACCATATTTGTCCAGGAAACAACGCTTCGAACTCACTGCTCGCCACCTTCTATGGACCGGTGGGGATACGCGGTAAGATGTCAGTACTGATTTAATGTACTCGTCTGCGGCTCGTTAACTCTTGATACAAATGTTATAAATAGCAAAATTACTTGAAGATGTCCTTGTTATATTTGTCGAAATCAGCTACGTAGTGGCACCGAACGTTCAACGTGAAAAGTGTTAAAACGTAGTTTCTTTACAATTAGAATTAACGGAAGAGAAAATAGCATTAATAGTCAGAGAAGTTGATTTGAGCGGAATTTGAATTTGTGATTGTCGCTAGTTAAATCAATCAGGTCACTAAAAGCTGTTACACACGATTATGTGACACTAACGTTGCTGTGGAACAGCTGAGGAGCACAAATAGGATAAATTCTAGCTTGAGAGCCAAGTATAGAACATCAGTGTGAGGAACGCGTATTGTGGGTTCTTAAGGCGAACTTCCTACTCCATAGTAAGACTTGGCCAACAACGTAGCATCCTAGTTGCTCTAAATTGATATTTGTTTTAGTGAAAAGTAGGAGTGCGTCTTGGTCGTCGTCTCCCCAAAGATTCCTCTGGCGTGAATTATGAACTGTGCCTTGTGCCTCAAAGGCAGACTGCAGCGGCAGCCTGCAGTGAGGCAGCGCCGCCTGCAGTGCGCGGTGTGAGTGGCGAGGAGGGGCTGCTGCCTTCACCTTTAGCTGCAGCGCAGTGACTCACGTGGCGCGCTGCCGGCGCGTCCCTCTTTTTGGCAGCGCTGGAAAAACAGCGGCCGGTGACGCGACCATTTCGACACCGCCCGCTCCGTGCAGATCCGGTAGCGCCGCGTCGGCCAGCACCGACCCAACACGTGCGGTCTGACGCTGCACGCACTAATAGCACTATCACTGCCCTGGGCGTGGCGGAAGGATCTTTTTTAATTTTATTGCGAGTAGTCACACATTTCGACTACGAATTATAATGATCCATTCTTACAATTCAAACGAGACTCGTCATAAAATGCCTACGTTTAAACTGGGAAATCGTGGGGGACATTTAATAGAAATTCAGCGTGACACCTCCACGACATATCTACACTGTAGGGCCAAAGAAACTTGTTCACCTGCCTAATATCGTATAGGGCCCCGCGAGCACACGCAAGTGCCGCACACAACGCGCCATGGACTCGACTAAGGTCTGAGGTAGCGCTGGAGGGAACTGACACCACGAACAGTGTTGGGCTGTTCATAAATCTGCAAGAGCACAAGGGGCTGGAGATCTCTTCTGAACAACACGTTGCAAGCCATCCCAGATATCCTCAATAATGTCCATCTCTAGGGGGTCTGGTAGCCAGCGGGAGTGTTTAAACTCAGAAGAGTGTTCCTAGAGTCATTTTGTATCACTTCTGGACTGTGGGGTGTGGGTGTCGCATTGCTGAAACTGCCCAAGCTAGTCAGAATGCACAATGGACATGAACGGACTCAGGTGATCTGACGGGACGCTTACGTACGTGTCACCTATCAGACTCGTATCTAGACGTATCAGGAGACCCATACCACTCCAACTGCACATCATTATAGAGCCTCCACCAGCCTGAACAGTCCCCTGCTGACTTGCACGGTCCATGGATTCATGAGGTTGTCTCCATACCCGTACACGTCCATCCGCTCGATAAAATTTGAAACGAGACTCGTCTGACCAAGCACCATATTTCCAGTCAACACTCCAGTGTCGATGTTGACGGGCCCAGGACAGGCGTAAAGCTTTGTGTCGTGCAGTCATCAAGGGTACACGAGTGGGCCTTCGGCTCCGAAAGCCTATATGGATGATATTTCGTTGAATGGTTCGCACGCTGACACTTGTTGGTGGCCCAGCATTGAAATCTGCAGCAATTTGCGGAAGGGATTCATTTCCGTCATGTTGAACTATTCCCTTCAGTCGTTGTTGGTCCCGTTCTTGCAGCATCTTTCTCTGACAGCAGCGATGTCGGAGATGTTTCACCGAAATGCTAATACAGTACTCTCGTGAAATGGTCGTACGGGGAAATCCCCACTTCATTGCTACCTCGGAGATGCTGTGTCCCATCGCTCGTGCTCCGACTACAAGACCACACTCAAACTCACTTAAAACTTAATAATCTTCCATTGTAGCAGTAGTAACCGATCTAACAACTGCGCCAGACAGTTTTTGTCATAAATAGGCTTTGCCGACCACAGCGCCGTATTCTGCCTGATTACATATATCTGAATTTGATTACGCATGCTCATTCCAGTTTCTTTAGCGCTTCAGTGTCCATACGAAATGGAGGTGTCGAGCAGTCACAGAAATTATATATATTTCTGTGACAGCTCCAGTGCATTTCCTTCCGTGCGGATGCACTAATATCGTTCGAACTCCTACGGGAATCAACAATTTGCCAGTAGGAATTTAATGCACCAGGGTCAGAGAGAGTGCGCACATGGCAGCAGCGATTAAGGTAATGGCTCATGAGAACCAGTATATATGGGTTCCAGTCCCGGTACGGCACAAATCAACTTTCGCCATTGCATTTCCACAATGCCCTGTGCGACTGGAAGTCACTAGTTTCCCACCCACACCCTCTCTTTCCTTCCCATTCCTCGTCGATATATATTCAACTGAAATCACTTAAGAGGAAAGGTCGCTGGACCTGACAGGATACCAGTAAGATTCTACATGGACTACGTAAAAGAACTTGCTCCTATTATTACGCTGGTAGAACGAAGTGGTACCTACTGAAGGAAAAAAGCACTGGTCATACCGTTTCCAGAGCATTGAGGAATACCCACACAGAACTATAGACCTATATCTGTGAGGTCAGCTTATTCTAGAATTTTGGAACATGTTTTATTCTCGTGTGTTATGACATTTCTGGAGACTGAAAATCTCTTCTGTAGGCATCAACACGGGTTCCTAAAACTAACGTGAAACGCAGCTCTCTCCATTCGTCGCCAAACCCAGATGCCGCGTTCTTTAACTTCAGGAATGTGTTACAGTTCCGCACTGCCGTCTACTGAACAAAATACGAGCGCACGGAATATCAGATGAGTTATGTGATTGTATTAAGAAGTTTATAGCAAACAGAACACAACAAGACATTCTCATCAGAGAGAAATCTTCTGTTGTAAAAGCAACTAGGTGTGTACCCCAAGCGAGTGTTACAGGACAATTACTTTGCAGAACATATCACCAAGTGGATAACATCGGGATTTCCATGAGACATTTCGCGGATGATGCTGTTGTATACAAATCAGTAGCAATGCCAGAAAATTGCAACGAAATCGTGGAAGACTGCAAAGACTGCAAAGATTCGACGCTAGGAGCAGGAATTGGCAGCTGACTGTCAAATATAACGTATTGTGCACAAGTAGCCAGGACGACCCAATATCGTATGATATATCTGGAAAAAATGAAATCCATAAAACATGTAAGATTATAATTTTGGATATAGAGTCGCAGGCGAGGCAGCTGCCAGACTGAGACTCATTACAAGAGTCTTCAGGAATTTAGACCACCCATAAAGCGGGTAGCTTACACGAAGCCTCTATTGACCAACACTTGAATATTCGTAGTCAGTGTAGAATCAGTGTCCTGTGAGATTGTCAGAGGAAACGGAGAAGGTCCAAAGAAGAGCAGCGCGGTTTGTCACAGATTTATTTAGTAGGCACGAAAGCATCACGCAGATTCTCAACAAGCTCAAGTGAGAGAGCGCTGCAGGAGGCGTTCTGCATGACGGCGTAGTTTCCTATTAAAATGAAGAGGACGTAAGTTTTTGGAAGCGCGGACCAACACATATCTTCCTAAATATATTTCCCGAAAATATCATGACGGTAGGATTTGAGAGAGTAGAGCTCCACGGAGGCCTACCAACAGTCTTTCTTTTCGCATACCTTTCACGACGGGAACAGAAAAGGGGAAGTGAAAATGCTACACTATGCACCGTCCACAACCCTCTTGTGGAGTATGTATGTAGTTGTAAGATCTCTAACTCGAAGTTGCGGAAGGATAGATTTGGGTACTTAAGTGGAAAGATTTTATTACTGTAGATTGGACTGCCCTCTTCAAAGTGTGTGTGTGTGTGTGTGTGTGTGTGTGTGTGTGTGTGTTGCTATCTGAATACACAACTTAAATACAGGCTGCACGTAAAGTCCGGGAACACTTCCAATTATTTATTGCACAAGAATTAAACATTGTACAGATGTCACAGATATTATATTTTGAAGAGAAACTCTGAAAGTTTTTTTACAAACATTCGATATGCGAACCATCGAATTCTTGCGATACCCGTCCCAGCATGGCATCGTCGACTGTGGCAGTCGCTTCCCGTACTCTCTCTCGGAGCTCTGCTACATCACCAGATCTTTAATGTGTCCCCACAGAAAAAAGTCACACATCCGTTGAACAGCTATAGCACACTTGTGTTTGTCAAACTCCAACATACAGAAAGCTCGCTCCGCACCTGGACTCGCCATGTTTGCGACTAGCGCAGGCTATCGCCAAATTAACAAACTACGCTGTGGTGATATACATGAAGAAAAAAAACTTTCAGGGTTTCTCTTCAAAATGACGTATGTATGATATCTGTACAATGTGTGGTTCTTGGGCAATAAATAATTGAAAGCGTTCCCGGACTTTATGTACACCCTCTATAGTTACTTATTAGTATATTAATTAGTAAAAGTACGTAAGTACTACACTGGTATAGATTCGCAATAATTTATATGCTGTGTGAATTGTTCCTGCAAATCAGTAAACTGAAATGTCCTAATTAGTATCAAACTATTTTTTAATACTTGATTGCCAGTAGCTGTAAAATGTATGTTATGCATGCACGCAGGGATCTAATTAACTTGTTACACTTCGACAAATTGCTCTCCATTTTACATACATAATACTTCGCTGTATAATATGTATATTTGACATAACGTGTAGCTCCCTTTCTACGTGTGTTAGAATTGGTTCTCTGAAATCTCTTGAGACAATTTATTGTCTTGTCTTACTTTCTAGTTTTGAAACTATAGATTCGTAATTGAGTTATGTCTCCTTCATTCTATAACTGGAAGAACTTGCACTATACTGGGGATAACAACAGAGCTTTTGGTATAGTAGTTACTGATATTTCTCTCCCTGTGCGTAATGTATTTGTATACATACCGTGATGGTGCAGTGGCTATCTCCCAATTCGTTAAATGAACTCACTTTTTTTACATACTAATATTGACTAACATGTATTTTGAAAACCGTTTCTTGTTGCGGAAGTCTGACACTGAAACAAATTAATACACAGTTAAGAGATGCATGTACATAGGAACAGCATTTGACGATGCATTTGCTTTACACGCTGTGGGCAGGATTCTAAGGGCATACATAAAATTCTAATTACTTACTCTTCTCTAGTATCTTCGTGCAATCATTTCACTTCAGCTGACAGTCAATAAACAGTACCAAAATATTTCTGTGAACTACGTTTAATTTATTTTCCAGTTTTAGGTTGCACTTCTTGCTATTAGTTTTCAATGACAGTTTATTTCATTTTGATGTAAAAATTAGAGAGGGTTATTTCCTTTCAGTTCCATGGGTTCCAGTGTTTTCATTGTCGTTACATTGCTTGTCTTTCCCAGATGATTTTTGACATACTCTTCTAAATTTGACACATATCAAAAACATAAATTATCTGAAAATGCTACCCTGACAAATCCCCATGTTGATTTAAATCAATATTTAAATAAAAATTGCTGTCGATAAACTATTTAGTTGCTGTTGGAGGTTATTTTCTTCTGTGAGCATTGAATTGTTTCCTGAAATAATTTTGTCCATTTATGTAACATAATCCTTCAATGATATTCAGTGAAACCTCTTAAGATTGTCAGCTGCCATAGATTTCAACCATCTGAATAAAATACAGAAACAGGTAGCATGCCTCTTAACTGCAACTTTCTTTGAAGTTGACTTACTTAGCTAACACTGTCTCGCTTTTGTAGATAACGCTTGCCTTCTTCCGTGCTTCGAACTAAAATAGATTATAGGGCGTGCTACAGTTTGGCGTGTTCTCGAGGCTCTGGTTCAGTTGTTCAGTTTTCCTTTTTTTTCATACTTTGTGGCTTCAAATACCAGATAGGACCTCTAACATTGTGTTGCCTTAGTTATAGTTAATGATTACTGTTATGTCTTGTATTAACACTGGTTTTTATTTCCAGAAAACTGTGGTTACTACAGGGAAGATATTCAACGTGTTGCGTGTTAAGATTTATCTGTTCCTACCCATCTTGATCAGTTGCTTTTAAGCTTTTACATTGCTCTAGATTACACGAGATAAGTCTTTGCCTTCCTAATGTTTGAATTGATGAACACTTCTAAACAGTAACACAGTTGATATGGATAAACTAAGACTTATAAATATTTGTAACAAAACAGTTTTAGAAAATGGGCGAGCCTTTGAAATGAAATAATAAATCTTCCAGAAACTATGAAAATCATATAGTCTTCTGAAGAGACTGCTATAATATTTAAAATAAATCACAGTGTAACCACTTGACATTTGGCACACCATAACAGATTTTGTATACAATGTACAGGAAGTGTTAGTATGGCTAACCAGAAATTAAAAATGTACAGAACAGCATATATTCGTGGAAGGCTTCATATTCGTAACTGTGTTAACTTAATATAGTCTATATTAGGACCATACCTGTACACACAACATTCCCTAGTGTCAATAGACTTTGTGTCTGTTTGAGAGACTGGATGCAGTGTTCTATCCGCTTTCAACCTCATCTCATTATACTCGCGGATATTATAAAGTTTGGAAAATAAGCTGTCTTTTTTTTTTTTTTTTTTTTTTTTTTTTTAAGATCTGGCTTGAACGAATGACGTGCCAAACCTTCCCAATGTTCGGAAGAGCCTGGCGTAAAGAAAAATAAAACTTCTCGCAAATGTTAGTGTACCAATGCAGGCTTAGTAACGACTCCTCCGAGGCAGCGATTTAACATGAAGTGTTCCTTACCTGCCTCAAAAATGTAGTAGCTATGATAGTTTCACGTAATACGAATTTTATTTCTTGTTTAAATGCTCAATACCTTATTTTCAGTGTTCTCTTAAGCATGAAACTGTAAATAGTTCTTCGTTTGGTGGCCTACCCGTCAGTTCTTCTAATTTTCCAAAATCCGTTAACGCTTACTGTTACGGACATCTTGTTTTCATAGTAACAGATATACTGAACGGTAGTTAATATTCACAGACGATATTTGAAGCTGATATTTTCCTAGACTACTTCGAAACATGTCCTTTGTATGTCATTTTTATTTGCTTACAAGACATTGCCTTATATGAACGCTTACAGCTCAACCCTCAAATTTTCGGTCTTTGCAATATTTTGCCTGGAATTAGATTAATTTATATAGAGGTAAAATGAAAACTCGCAATTTTTAAGACAGCTTTTTTGAACTAAGTTACCACGATCTTCCGGAACATGTATTACATGTAAAGAGAGTACAGTTAATAATCGAACGCTAGTTAGCTGTTAGTATATATAACTTGTTGCTAAACATCACCTAATCATATTCTTTGGCCGTTCTTTGCAGTGCTGTTTAAAAATTGATCCGTAGCTCCACACAGTATTTTATAGTTAACCTTACTCCGTTATGTAACTGCATGCAAGTCTATAAAATTTCAATCTCATATCAGTACTGTTGTAATCAACCATACCTATATTACTAAGCCTATCCGCTTCCACGAGCTACACGCATTTGCGTTTCAATATTTCGCGTGGTTATTGTTTGAATTTAAAAATTTAACAGTTTAAGTGACACTAGTAAACGTATATACCACCGGTAAACAACTGTAATTACAATTTATAATTGTCTTTCTGCTGATTTATTAGTACGATTACTTACCAACCCGCACCTCATGGTAGACTTGAGAATACATAATAAATTGATCAGATTAATTCATTACTGTTACTGAGAGTACAAACTGACACGCTTAATTCTTATGCTGGTAAAAACCTTTTGTCACTTACAGGGTTAAAATGCCATCATCTACTTATTAGGAAGATATGACATTACGTTAATAGTTCAAAACAATAAGGCAAGTATTACATCTCGAAGCTCTGTGTTTGTCTTGAGGCAGAGTAACTGTCGGCGTACAAATATCGAAACTTCATTCATAAATTGTTTCAGGATGATATCACTTAGCGTGTTCCTACAAACTCCACACGTAATTTGAAACCTTAACGAAACTACTTCTCGGTGACACTCCTCACAAAATGATACGAGAAAATGGCTCATTGTTTACTACATTTTCTCTGTTCATTCAATAAAACATCAGCTTCAGACATGAAGTTTTAATTTATTACATCTTCTTTACCGATTCTATTCGCAACTCAATTTGCTGACGAGAGCCACATTTAACACTGAGTGTTCCTGCAAAATATATCGTAAGATACATAGTTCAGGAGACACGTCATAAATAGATGTGCGTGAAAAACTAGCATTTTGCTTAAAATGGAGCGCAAATTCCTCAGACTAGATTCATCCATTTTTTCACAATAAGATCTCATAGCGACTTCCGTTAAACTTCTAACCGTAGTGTCAAACCCTTCCTAAACTTTTCTCGCTTACATTCATAAAGTCAAATATTTAAAACATTATCAGAGTGATAAAGTATTCAGACGTTTGAAACTGTTTTACACACGGGAGTTCGACTCTTTAAAGAAACTGAGATTAACTTTGTAAGTAGGCTGTTTAGGTTTTCTTATTGGTAACGCCACGTAGCGCTCTGTATGAAAAATCACTGGCTGTGCTGTGTGCAGTCTGTGGCTAGTTTGCATTGTTGTCTGCCATTGTAGTGTTGGGCAGATGGATGTGAACAGCGCGTAGCTTTGAGCAGTTGGAGGTGAGCCGCCAGCAGTGGTGGATGTGGGGAGAGAAATGGCGGAGTTTTGAAATTTGTAAGACTGGATGTCATGAACTGCTATGTATATTATGATTTTTCAACACTATTAAGGTAAATACATTGTTTGTTCTCTATTAAAATCTTTCATTTGCTAACTATGCCTATCATTAATTAGTGCCTTCCGAAGTTTGAATCTTTTATTTAGCTGGCAGTAGTGGCGCTCGCTGTATTGCAGTAGTTCGAGTAACGAAGATTTTTGTGAGGTAAGTGATTTGTGAAAGGTATAGGTTAATGTTAGTCATGGCCATTCTTTTGTAGGGATTATTGAAAGTCAGATTGCGTTGCGCTAAAATATTGTGTGTCAGTTTAAGCACAGTCATGTATAATTGTTCAAAGGGGACGTTTCATAACTTTTTTCATCTAATGTCTACCTGCTTAGCAAGTTCTCGTGAACAAAGAAATCTTCCAGAAATTTGCCACGGTATAAAAACGAGTTGAGAATGCAGCCTTATAGATCGCTCACAACAGATATTCACCGGCCAGACATTTCAAAATCCTCAAGGCGAACTGCATCTTAGACGATTCAGCAAATGTGATTTAAATTCGCTGTGACGGAATAGCAAGTGCATTCCTCAGATATCAACGTGGATGCGCGGCTGCATTCCCCGGAGTCTTGTCAGCAATTGACATGTCGGGAAAAGCTAAGCCTGCACATTTAATTAGCCACTTGGTACATTGTAACCAACTATATTATCCCATACACAGCTCTTTTTTAATGGAGTTCAATAACGGGCTCTCGGTAATTACTGCAGAGATAATACAAACAAAGCGGAAAATACTATTATCAGGTACTTTGATGAATGGGGACATCGATTTTTAAGTATTTACCATTATCCAGAACGTAAATCTATATCAGTAAGATTTATACCTACCTGATAGGCATGTTTGTCAGTAAAATCGAAACTAGCGAGTTCCTTTAATGCAATGAGTTTTTATTTTTTTCTGTGTTATTTCCAGACAGCAACATAACTGATAAGCAGTTTCCGTGAAAGACAAAATTGGTTTTCGAGACATACGCAGATACTGTTATCACACATTTTCACGGTGTAGGTACGAATTTGGTTTTAAAGTTTTGCAGTGTTATTAAAAGGGACTATTTCTTCCCTCTATTTGCAAAAAGTTAAATTAGCCTATAGAACTATGTTAAACATCTCTCCGCAAATCGAGCACTTACACTTTCTATTGATGCATTTGTAGGCGCCGCTGGCCTAGCGGTAACCACGTCACTAGGTACAGAGGTCGAGGCATCGATGTCCGGTCGGACCACAGATTCTGCGTTTTAACTTAGACCTCGCCTGTCAACGATGTGAGGGGTCGCCGCAGACGACACGTGATTCGGATTCCACGCTAAAATGTAGTTCCTCTCTTCCCAGGTGGCTAACTGGAGTACCTGAGGACACAAAACGGCGTAGAAGTTGGGCCCAATTGAGCCATACGAAATAATAATAATACTTATTATTATTATAGATGTATGAGCTGTCGGAGGCTACGAACTGTCTCTTTGGCGTCACCTAATATAGACTGCGAAGCAGAACAAAAAGTAGGGACTAGTTTCGGTGCCGTCTTCCATAATGTGGTCGGTGTGGTAATCCGACTGTCATACGCCGGAAGCACCACTTACCAGTGGATATTCTCGCCGTGAAAGGAATTTGTACGTCGCAGAGCAGTGGTCAGAAGGCAGGGACGGAAGGATCAGTGAAAGAACGAGGAGGAAGTAATGCTTCTAGTGGACAAAGCGTCTTAAATATTTATCACTCCAAAATGAGATGAATGTACATACTAAAAATCTGACCGTTTTGTCACAGTGCTGTGTATTAAGAACTGCTAAACAATATCTGTTACTGTCGAATGAAGAACTGTCAATGCAGAGTATTCATTTACTACAGGTCACGGAACTTTCAGTTTTCATAATCAGTGTAGAGTGGTAATGTGTCCCAATTTTTTTCTTCTGTCAGTATTGTTGAAAGTAGAATCATATACAGATCCAGACGTATCATTGTAAAGAGACAAAGAGGAAGTTTTTGAACCATGTAGCGTTTAAAAGAGCTTAGAAAGTTAGGCACAATTAAGTCGGTCGAAATGTATGGGTAATATTATTGGTAGAAATTATTAGACATTATCTGAAATAAAATTATTAGATTCCTGGATGCCTTTCAGAAGAAAGGAAGAAAGAAAGAAAGAATGTAGTATGACTGGGGCCAACCTTCCGGCGCCAACAAACTTATTAAGAGAAAATACAACCTCGAACAGGTCTAGGATTGGGAAAGAAATAAGCCGTTCCAGTGTTCATCGTATTCTCTTTAGGGGAACAAGGAGAATTTTAAGCCTCTATTACTGGACGAGGATTTAAGCCTTGCTGCACCGGAGTTGGAGTCCACCCGGTTCAGAATCCCTGCCCGTGAAGCGTCCACAAGAATTATTATTATTATTAACGAAACTGCAAGAAATCATCAATTCAATCGATCGAGTAACTTGGGCGTTGTACTTGGAGTAATCATAATCCGGCTCTTGCTTCGCATTTGGAAAGAGACATACATATCTGTTGGGATGTGAAATCTTTTTGAAAGGTTATACCTATGAAATCATGCCAGAAATAAAATAGACAAATAATTTTAATAATCGCCAAATAACTGAAGAAGTATACCGAACAAAATTTAAATCTTTGGGAAAGGTGATTTCACCGCTGCCAGTACTTGATAACTTACGATTTGGAAACGTGCAAACAGTCGTTGAAAATAACTGCGTAAGAAACGAAAGAATGAGGTACCGATCTCAGCCCAGAACGCAAAATTGTTTTGCGATGCGTGGAGGTGGTGCTCTCTTACCGTTGTGCCACAGTTACACACTCATGAAGTCGTTTACGTAGTCCTGGAGTGACTTCGTTGAAAGTGTACGCTGAAAGTGTAAAATGAACAAGACGGTAAGGCACAGCTGGTGCAGTTCTCTCAAATTATTTGAATATATTTAGAGAAAATAAATCTCCAAAAATAAAAAAATATGTAGGATGATGGGACAAACTTAGCAGAGGCTAATAAACAAATCTTCTGATTTGCGGGTTTTCAGGCCTAAACTTCTATTTTTGTTCGTTTCTCTATTTTTGTTGCCGGCCGGAGTGGCCCAGCGGTTCTAGGCGCTACACTCTGGAACCGCGTGACTGGCACGGTCGCAGGTTCGAATCCTGCCTCGGGCATGGATGTGTGTGATGTCCTTAGGTTGGTTAGGTTTGAGTAGTTCTAAGCTCTAGCGGACTGATGACCTCAGAAGTTAGGTCCCATAGTGCTCAGAGCCATTTGAACCATCTATTTTTGTTCTTTTCGCTACTTTATATATTTTTATACTTCTGTAAACGCACACTGCAACGCCCAGAAGGAATGGTATGAATCAGTCCAACTGGAGGTTGTTTAGAACAGTAGAACCACAATAATGGATTAAGGTTACAGAGATATACCAGGCACGGAGGCTCCGCAGTACCCTCTATGATGTGATCGGATAGAGGAATGTTGGGCCACGCTCAGTCGCTGCAGAGCCATCAGACGAATTGAAAAAGTGAAAGCAAGTGCCGGCATTATTTCTTATCGATGTCGTGTGCAATATCAGGTGTGAGTGAATTCTAACAGGCCTCGATGATGGGTCTCTCGGAAACAGGTTTCCTGTACCGTGATATTGCGGCTCGTCTGTGGCATGCTGCTAAGACAGTGACGTGTGTGTGGAAGCAGTGGACGTATGAGGGTCATAAACAGTGACAAGCGGGCACCGGACCACTCTGCGATCACAGCGTAGGAAGACCGCCTTCTTGTCCACATTGCCGTAACCGACAGAACAGCTTCGCCCACAGTGTTGGCTCTGCGTTGGATCACTGCAACAGTCGTGGACATGACAGCGTCGATGGTTCGCCACCGCCTGCCGGACTGGTAGCGCTCATGGCACTGCGTCACCTTCCATTGACCAGAAGCCACCAACTACTCGGATTGAAATGGGCGCATGAGCGCAGTCACTGGCGTGCTGAGTTGTAAGACTTGTCTTGGAGTCTTCGATGAGCACACTCGACAAAAAATTGACGGAATCCAGGCATTGATGTCTCTGGCTATGCATGCATCGCTGTATCGGATTCTCTCTACATGGAGTGGAACGCATAGGGACCTGAAGACAGCATTAATGAGATGCCGAAACTGGTCGCGTAAATAAAATAACTTTTGAAAATATACGGCTGGTTGATGATTATTCTTTGGTAAATTGTTGTGGTGCGGTTGGTGGGCAACCAACGGCTCAGAGTGCAGCGTGTGGCGGCTTCACACCGGTCGGAATTACTAAAGTCAACAGGCAGGAGCAGTTATGTAATTCAATTCGTTTGTTTATTGCTGTCTCAAATCTATGAAATAGATTTCATTGTAATCAAATGTCTCCTTTTTGGTGTTTGTTTTCACAAAATGGTTACAATTAGTCTCAGCCAGTGTAGACGGTAAACTATTTAGCGATGTGCACCCAGATTTATAAAAAATGATGTTCGCACTGTGCGCTTCAGGAATTAAGTTATTAGTATTGTTAGTTTCATGACTTACCTTAGGCGCCAGTACTCGTGCGGCGACGTTGGGAACAAACAAAAGCATCAGTGGGCGTTAAAGTTGCAGACAACACGGGTCTGAAAGGCGAGCGGGACTTTACTCGTAAAGACGTTTTATTAAAACAACAGTGCTGCTGCTCTTCGCATTTAAGAAATACGGAGAGGTCATCTTCCGCGCCGAAATTAAAATAACATGATTAGGAAGTCCGAATTAACTGGCGATTCGGACGGGAACTGCTGCTGGGAGAGGCCGACAGCCAATTTCGCCACACATTGTTGAAGTTACTGTTGTCATGGTTGAGAATGCTGGTCGCTCTGAGCGATTTTAAAACAGCCGCCGAGCTGTGTGAAGAAATCTCGTCGTTCCATTGTGCTGCGAACAATGGTGAACTGGTATTTCCAGTGCGATTCCACGCTATCGTGGATGCAGACGGTCGTCTCAGTGAAAACTTTTGTCACCTGGAACGTAAACATGGTACACAATTAACAAATATTTTCCCTGATGTGGAAATTAGAATGTGTTTCTTTCAATCGTTTGGTCGTTATCTCTCTTTCGCATGTCCTTCGAAATGTTTCCACAAAGTTCCATTATACTACAATCACTCGTTTGTCATAGGGCCCTCTCCAGCAGCGAAAGTAGAACTATAACCACCCTCTGCTTTTGGTGAATATTCGTGTAGCCTTATTGGAAGTTTTGGAGAATTTCACTGATAAAACCTTATAGATTTATCACTTGAGTAACAATATCTCCGTGAAGACTCTTCGAATTTTCGTTTATCAACTGCGGCAGAAGTGCTGCTCTTCTGATGGAACATTGGGAGGGCTACTAGCGTGCCTCAGTAACACTCTCCTGGTGACGGTGGGTGATGTGATGGTCAGTGGTCAGGCATCGAGACTCGGTCCTTCCAATCCGTGTCCGCCCCGGTAGCTGAGAGGTCAGCGCGACAGATTGTCAATCCTAAGGGCCAGGGTTCGATTCCCGGCTAGGTCGGAGATTTTCTCCGCTCAGAGGCTGAGTGCTGTGTTGTCCTAATCATCGGCGTTTTACCCCCATCGACGCGCAAGTCGCCGAAGTGCCATCAAATCAAAAAGACTAGGGCCCCATGTCGAGTAGACCTTTGGCCAGGTGCTAGTCTCCGATTTGATGCCACTTCGGCGATTTAGGCGTCGATGGGTGTGAAAGGCTGACGATTAGGACAACATAACATTATATATCCAATCCGTCCGGTGTATCTACGGTTATAGCTGCTGGCGTTCTTCACTATTATTGCTCTAGTGCGCTGTTTTGTAAGAACATCTGCCGGGTGGATGGTAATTTCAGCTCTGCCGTGAGTTATCCCAAGTGACCACAATAAAAAACCATCATTGTTAAGGTGTGAAAAAGTGTTACGGGAATGAGTGAAGGGGGTGGAGCGGGGAGAGAGGTAATGCTTACTCTCATCCAAGCTCTCTACATACTATCTGAGATATTCTGTTGAGCTCAATGGAGGTAATCTCAAAAGCATTTTGATAGCAACCATTACAGACTACCGCAATGATTCCTGTTTTGGGGTTGGTGGTCAAATACTGTTTCATCGGTAGTGATAAGAGTTGTCGCTGTAGCATATAGCTCAAACGACTGCTGTTATATGAATTTTGAAATATTGATACGTTGTCACTCCTTGTTTGCATCTAGCTTTTGGGCGTTAACTCTAATAATCAACTTAGATATGTCAATTTTTAAGCAAATTAGGCATGCGACACAATCAGTATAGCGCTATTTTTTTTAATTATTACTTCGTCGAGTTATGATTTGCCATCAGCAGTAGCCTCGGAACGTGTACCGGCCTACAGACGTTGGCGCTCATTCGATTTCGAAATCACAGCGTTCAGACTATGGTGCGACTGACCTCCAGTTAAATTTATTCTTGCCCTCTCACTTACATGAAAGTAAGTTCAATGATTTATTACCTGCTAACCCCTGCACGGTTGTGAGGACTTCGACAGATAGAACAATACGAATGGTGTAGCTGGGCAGGTCTACATACAGTCAAGGAAGAAGCTAGCTAACAGTGTAATAGTAATTTATATATTTATTTACTTCGTGTTGCTCAAGACTAGTGCAACTGCTTCAAGTGGACGCCGCTTCGGCCACTTCGGTGTACCTGTTGGGAAAGGCAACCTGCAGTTCGTAGTGGAATCTGAATCACGTCTCGTTCCTGTCCAATGTTGACATCATTTAGACGTGAAGTTAGAGGTAGGCTGAAAAAGTTCTGTATTTTGACTCGAATTAAATCCGGTGACCTCTCTGCTTCCAGACACGAGCTTTACCCATCTTTTGTCATCTTTCCTTCGATCTGTTTTTCGTCATTGGTTTTGTGTGGGTGACAGCTTTCAACTTCAATGAAGAGAATGAAATTTTCACTCAGCAGCAGCGTGTGTGCGCTGATGTAAAAATTCATGGCAGATTAGATCTGTGTGCCGGACAGAGACTCGAACTCGGGACCTTTGTCTCTCTCGAGTAAGTGCTCTACCATCTAGGCTACCCCAGTACGACTCACAACACGTCCTCACACTATTAATTCCGCCAGTACCTCGTCTCCTACCTTCCAAACTTCACAGAAGCGCTCCTGCAGACCTTGCAGAACTAGCACTCCTGGAAGAAAGGATATTGCGGAGACATGGCTTAGCCACAGCCTGGGTGGCTTTTCCACAGTGAAATTTTCATTCTGCAGCGGAGTGTGCGCTGATATGAAACTTCCTGGGAGATTAAAACTGTGAGCTTTCGTAGCTCAAATGGTAGAGCACTTGCCCGCGAGAGGCAAACGTCCAGCGTCCGAGTCTCCGTCCAGCACACCGTTTTAATCTGCCAGGAAGTTTCAGTCAAGAGAACTTCACTCGGTATTTATTCCTGAACGTGACCATTCCCCTGACCGAACACGCTGAGCTACTGAGCTGGCTGCTCGCTAGACTGCCAGTGAGCTCGGTATAAAGTTACTTCGCTCTCGAAGCTGAGAATCTAAGGCTCATTGATCAGAGGTCTGACCCTGGCCACCTCTCGATCAGTTCGGCACACCATACAACGAAGCAGTGCTGTTCTCACCATACCCTTCAATTCAAATGGTTCAAATGGTTCTGAGCACTATGGGACTTAATATCTGAGGTCATCAGTCCCCTAGAACTTAGAACTACTTAAACCTAACTAACCTAAAGACATCACACACATTCATGACCGAGGGAGGATTCGATCTTGCGACCGTAGTGGTCGCGCGGTTCCAGACTGTAGCGCCTAGAACGGCTCGGCCACAACGGCCGGCCCCTTCAATTCCAGTCAAGTAGTTGGTCGACAACTGTTCAGCGTAGTGTTGGTCGATGACAGCGTTGATGAATTAAGATTAGCTATATGGCGCAGTGGAAGTGAACTGAAGAACTTAGTTATGTAAATGATTTGAAATTACGCAGCGACTTCGTTCGAGATGACGACAGCAGGGGATTTATCGCCACCTGAAGTGCGACTGGCTAGCGGCCTTTACTACGACAGGGCCCCCACACTGCATCCTGACCATCACAGATCTGCCAGCGACCGCAGCTGTTTACCGGCGACTGCCGGACCCGCGGACGTGGACCCGCCACAGCAACCGCCACCGCCGCCGCCGGACACCCCAGGCTGGCCGGGAACCGGAGTCCGCGCGCGGCCCGCGATAAATCTCCTCGGCGGTCGCGTCGCTACTCTCTGGGTGGTATTTTGCCGCTCGCGCCGTGGCCAACGCGAAATTATACGTTTTAAAAGATTTGTTGCTCAATTCTCCGGCATCCCGGCTGTCCCGTCGCGCAGCGGTAATTTAGCGCCCGGCAAGTACCGCTCGGTACCAGATTTGCTCGATGTTAATGCTGATATTAATGTTGCCGTCATGCGGTCCGCACGATGTTTATCAATTACGGCTTCCTGTGCCAGTGAATCCGGCGAGGGCACACTCCTGTGAATGACCTCAGCGGCACTACTTGCCACATATAATGTGCTCTAGTGCACTACACTTCGGCACCTAATGTGTCGCATCGACTGCGGTAACAATGTAGCAATCGCAACACGACGTTCGTGTCGATTTCTCAGTAGACACCGTTTTGCGTTGCCCTTCAACATGCGAATGTCACTTTCGCTACCGGGTACTGCAGTTAACACTTACCAAATGCTATGTTACGGAACAATCTAAGAGCGAAAATAAGACAAACTAAAGAATTGATATTTGCCACACTCTTTTTGAACAGCTTAAAAAAATGGTTCAAATGGCTCTGAGCACTATGAGAGTAACTTTCTGAGGTCATCAGTCCCCTAGAACTTACAACTACTTAAATCTAACTAACCTAAGGACACCACGCATATCCATGCCCGAGGCAGGAGTTGAACCTGCGACCGTAGCGGTCGCGCGGTTGCAGACTTTAGCGTCTAGAACCGCTCGGCCACTCCGGCCGGCAACAGCTTATAGAGCTGTTGCGTATAATCTCTCTACCTGAATTGTCACAAGCTGTCTCTTACATTCTCACTTAATGACATGAAACCTTGAATCCAAATTCATCACATTAACGCTGAATGACCTAATGGATTACTACCCTCGAAGTTCTCTTCCCCCGCTTGTTAATTTTGTTAGATATTCAATCACCAATTTCCGGTAAGCTTACCGTTGGCACCATCTTTATAGTGATAGGGGCCAGGCGGGATTAGCCTAGCGGTCTAAGGCGCTGCAGACATGGACTGTGCGGCTGGTCCCGGCGGAGGTTCGAGTCCTCCCTCGGGCATGGGCGTGTGTGTTTGTCCTTAGGATAATTTAGGTTAAGTAGTATGTAAGCTTAGGGACTGATGACCTTAGCAGTTAAGTCCCATAAGATTTCACACACATTTGAACATTTTTTATAGTGATAAAGTAAGGATGTCTTGCGAGTTAGAATGATACTATGACACAATAAAAGCACAAGTCATTTGGAAGAAGCTATTAATCGCGTTTCCGACCTGAATTTTGTGAAGGGGGAGCCGTAGCATCTAGGCAAGTAGATCTTTGTCATGGTTTGGGCGACTAGAAATTTTAAACAGGGAATACTCAAAGCAGCTTTAGATTATTTTGTGGTGTCTTTACAACAGTTAAACTCTTGTGAAAATTGCTTCATAATGCAGCGTACCTACTGGTGTTTCAAATACCTCAACTGCCTGAGGTGCCGCAGCGGTCAGCACATTGAAGAACAAGCTTCAAATCTCCGTCCAGCCAACAAGGTTGTGGTTCCCCGTGATTCCTCTGAATCGCTCCAGGCAAATGTTGGTATGGTGCCGGTGAAAGAGCGTGGCTGATTTCCTTCCTCACCCTTAGACAATGGGAACTTCCGCTCGATGTCGACGGGATGTTAAACCAGAATCTTCCTTTTTTCCTTTCTTCCTTCCTCCTTAGAATATATCTGGCTCTGAGACGTCGCATGATGGGAACCCCCATTGCAGTTTTAATTAGGGATATCACTTAAATACATGTATTGAACTAAGACATTTAAAAATGGAGAGACATTTACAAATTCGTAACGCACGCATACACATGCAATTTTAGCGCTTTACAAGTTTTAGGATATAAGCAATCTTAGCCGCGAAATTATGTAAAGTCAATGACGCGCTTCAGTCTTTTGAGACATCATCCGTGTGTGTAGAAGTGACTGGATATGAAACCCATCTGTCATAGGGCTATATAAAATGTCTATGACGCATCGGTTTCATATTCAGTTAGTTCTACACAATCCGATGATGCCCCAAAAGGGTGAAACGCGCCACTGGAATGAAATAATCTCGCAAACCAAAACTGTTTTTATTCTGAAACAATCCGAAATTGGTTGCTGTACCACCTTTCCACAATGGAATGGAATAATTTTTATCGTTGACATGTGTTAACTAATTAATCAAACAGTATTAAATTAAAGACTTCAGAATAGAGTCCCACTCGCGGAACTTCTTTGTATCTGCACAAAAAGTTGTTTCGTTAATTCTTAAATTTTCGTCAAAAGTAAAACTCGGAACGAAATTTTAATCGTTCTGGAAACGCTAACTCGTGTCGCTTGGCCGGCCGAGGTAGCCGAGCGGTTCTAGGCGCTTCAGTCTGGAACCGCGCGACCGCTACGGTCGCAGGTTCAACTCCTGCCTCGGGCATGGATATGCGTGGTGTCCTTAGGTTAGTTAGGCTTAAGTAGTTCTAAGTTCTAGGGGACTGATGACCGTAGAAATTAAGTCCCATAGTGCACAGAGCCATTTGAACCATTTTGTGTCGCTTGTCATAAGGAAGCAAACACCTATTCAGCTATAAAATATCCTACGTGTGGAGCTAAAATAAAATTGTAAAAAAGTACAGACTACGTGTTTCACAGAAACATTACAAAGCTCGAAGGTGACGGCATCGTTTGATAACGCTACCAGAATGAAAGTGATGAGTATGCGAAACTTGTTCTGTGTTTGATCGTAACCGGTAATTATAAACACAAATGCGACAAAAGACTTAATTGAAAGATATATTACAATAATTCAGTTGTCGTGGATTTATCTACACTTGCCATAATGCCAAGATTCCATAGGAGACGGTGCAGGTGAATGTACAGACTGGCGCGAAACAGAGAGAGTGTGTTCTTAATTCAGAGACAAAGTTTCTGCGGAACTGTTTTAATGTCTCCAGGGTGTGATATCAGATATGCTGCAGATACTACCTACACACAAGAGAAATAACGTTCAGGAAGTACATGTCGAGGCATATTAGTGAGAAAGTATTTCCCGACGCTGAATTGTCTCTGCAGGTGACAACATTTTTTAATCAAAATTGATGTCCACTGCAGCAGTGGACGAGCGGCCTACTGCAGATATGTCCTTGCGCTCTGCAGGAAGGCAACAACGGTGGAAGTGCTGGGCAGCCTTACGGGAACAGACCTGCACAAATCTTCTGAACGCTGGAAGGAACGGATGCGGAAATGCTTGTATTCGAATACACAACACTCAGGCGGCGAACCCAGTAGTAGGTGAGAGTGTTTGTAGTGCAAGCCTCGCCACAGAACGTACAGGTCAGAGGTCAGCCCGACCTGTAAAGCAGGGTAGGCGGCCATCTGTGGCGTATCAGGCGACAGAGTAAAGAGCTGACGCTGGCACAGGCACAGGTGTTTCGGAGCGCACAGTTCAGCGCACATTGTTGAACATGATGCTCCCTGTACGTGTTAACTCTGCGACATGGCCTGTTAAGACTGCATTGCGGCACGGGATCTTCGAGATTGGATCTTCATTCAGTGGAAACGTGTCGTCTGACCGTATGAATCAGGCATCTTGTTACACCAGGTCGACGGTCGTGTTCCGATACACCATCATCCAGGCGGAGAGCTTCTTGAAACACGAACCGCACTACCGACGCAGGTCGTGATAGTAACGAGGAATTCTTTGGGAACCTGTCGTAGTAATCGAAGCACAGCTGTGGACTACGTGAACATTCTTGATCACAAGCATCCTTCCGTGACTGATGTATTTTCCCCAAGGCGATGGCATCTTCCAGCAGCATTATTATCCCTGTCACAGGACCAGACTCATGCTACAGTGGTTTGAGGATCTTGATAGTGAACGCCAGTTGATGTCTTGTCCACCAAATTCGCCAGATCTGAACCAAATGGAAAATACTTGGGAGGCTCCGCACCCACAAACGACCGACCAATAAGTTGGGGAATGGTATCTGGGCTTCCAGAAACAAACGAAGAACCACTGGCGGATTTCGTTTCGGGTGTGGACCAACACGCTGTTAAAAAAGTGGTCATACATTTTTGGTTTGTCAGTGTATTTCATTGGAGGCAGTGATCGCAGAATGTAAATCATTGGAAGGTGAGTAGGCGATTAAAAACTGTTATGATAAGGCATTAACGACCGAGGGTATGAGCAACACGATTGAATATTCCTTCAGAACAGTACCTGTATCATAGTAGCGCTTAGGTCTTCAGCGATCAGTGAGAGGATCTCGCTCAGTCGTCTTCAATGAGAAGCGTATGGCTTGTGTTCCACCGACACTGGACAGCTATTCAGTATTGATACCGCATACATCTTTCGTAAACTGCCACTAAACAGTAAGATTTGGATGACCCTCATCACAATGTAACGAAACTTTTTACGGTCGAAAAACAATAGCTCAGTGACATGCCAAAATAGTGCCTTGGTAACGCGAGAGAAGTGTCATTTGTTTGGTGTGCTGTTATTGTATGTTTGGCGAAAGCAGCAACCAACCATCATCAATGGTTTTGTTTTCGCTACTCGTTTGTAAGAGTAGACAACATGAAAAATACAACAAATTTCATGTAACACCGGAATTGGGTGTATCATAGTCTGTAAAGCCATTAGGCCACCCTCTGAACTCTACGGCAGAACGATTTGCAAAACCAGCCATTACGGCCTAAACTGCTCTAAAAAATGAATTAAATTGCTTTTGCAATAGTCTTTGCTCCAGATATTCTTCATTTGGCACAGTACGGTAATTAATATCATCACTCTTGGAATGAGTTAAAATGAATTACAGAAATTTTTGACTTCATTAAGGAGAAAACAGACAATACCTTTGTAGTCGCTTCTGTTTCGTCATTTTCTCGGAAATTTTGTACCTGAATTTGTGAAAACAGAGTTTTCAAATATTTATGTCTGTTACTTGATCAGTGCTTTGTTGCAGGTCTTCTCAAGTCAGTTGGCATGAGTATTGTAGACACTTCATACACCACACTTTACTTGTGTTGTAAGCAAATCTCGTCAAATCTGATAAGACGATACTTTGATTACCTGCGTTTAGATACAAAATGTGGTGTTGAGGCCAATAAGATGTATGCATCCTTTTTCTGCAAGGAAATATATACGGATTGGTCTGACAAGGGCGACTCCACTGGCTACTGACTGGTTTTCCTTGAAGTGTCTTCAAGTCATACACTGAAATGATGAAGCGTGTGCCCACAGAGGTGCATTCAGTCTTGAGGACTCTGGAGCTGGTGTGACGTATTCCTGCTGCGAAATCAGTCGCATGACCCAGTACCCATCGAACAGACGCGTCCAGAATTTGCAATCCCCCCTTCTCCGCATACGAGAGGCTGGGAAGGTGGCATCATTCTGCTGGTCACCGAGGCACACGGGAATTGAGACGAATGATCTAGCAGATGTTTATTTAATAGTATCAATAGCAGAAATTTGTTCGTCATCCTGTAGAATCGTTTAATTTGTAAGACTGTAACGGAATGTCGTTCATGAAATGTGTGCAATAAAACGGGATAAACCGTGCAGAGCGGTGCAAAATAGATTTCGACGTGTGCTCCGAAGTGTTCATTGAAGTAGCGAAAAATCGTGAATTTAGTCGGGAACTTAATGTGCGCCAGGGAGGAGCGCATCTGTCTAGGGGGCCGCCAGACGCCAGCACCGCGGCCGCTGCAACAGCTGCTTCCCCCACTGGTCGAGGACGGCGTGCTTAGTGTTTCCAAATAAATTTGTTCTGTTTAGGGCTGATGTGATGTTATGGCGGATACCTGTTTGGGGTAAGATCTTTTGTCTGCTGCTGCGTCGCTTATTTTTGCACGTCCTTGAGGAAAACCAAGCGTCAGCCTAAAACGTGATTATTGACATTATCAAACTGTTCTTCTCCTTCAACCAATGTAAAATTGGGGCAATTCAATTTTTGCAGGGGCTATAAATCTGTTTTAACTTCTTTTGTAATGTATGGATGCACTTCATGAGACAGCTTAGCTCTGTGGCCAGGGTGGTTGTCCACTCTGCTTTGGATTGAGCTGGTAGCACCAAATCTCATTCTCTCTGATTATCGTTTTCCGAAAAGACGCACAGATGACGATTGGATTTGCAGTAGTGAGCAGTGAATGTGTTAGGTCCTCCACACTTTTCCAGATGGCTTCCTTCAAATCAAAGTTGTCCATTCGGATTTCGTACTACCGATTTTAAATGTTTCATTCATCTAATGAGCCAAGTTTACCACTACTTTTGAAATCTGGTAGTATCGAGCTCTGTTTACTATGACCATTATCTGATATTCATCCTCGATCGTCCTGTACCGATGCTTCACACTACGCAGCAGCGTCGTCAGCGAACAATCTTATAAATGTGCTGCGTATCTGATAAGTTGGCTATGTACACTGAACACATGATTGATCATCCATGCTTCCTTGAGGAGGACCCTGTGTTCGTTTGCATTGAATATTGCCCTTGCGATATAGTGGCTGGGATTGGTTGTTTATTTTCATATTACATGGATCATTTGTTCGATTAATCCTAATAATGTGGAATGAGTTGCTTCACATTCACATTACACATCCATATTTAAAAATGGCAAAATATCTATCATTTAGAGGTATAGGTTGGACCTTAAGTTCTGGAGGTCTTAAGTTCAGGTTTCCACAAAATAAACAAGAAATGGACAATAAATCAACGCATTCTCCGTTGCTGTTTACAACTTCTGCCGAACGTTCAACAAGCTGTTAACTGCCTCAACGGTAGAAATCACATGGTATCTACTCGAAAAAACGGTCCAGCCAACCATTAATTTCCACGCCATTATTGAGTGAATGCCACGCAATGCGTTCGACAGAGGTCGAAACGGATTGAAATCCGAAGGCGCTAATTAGGAAAAATACAGAGGATGTAGCAGCAAGCCTCAGCCAAGCATTTGAATGGGTCCCTAGGAGACGAGGGCGTCTTGTCAGATAAGAACGGCATGTCGCCGATCAGTCTCTTCGCTGGATAGTGTTGATAACTCGTTGGATCTGGTGGACGCTAAGTTCTGCGCCCGATCAAACAATGAGGTGGATCAAGTATGTCCTTGAGGTAGAAAATGCCATCTACGCATCGCTTCTTCACCATACACTTCACAAATTCCTCGAGAAACTCCTGTCCCTTTGGGACATAGATTAAACGCAAAAGCTAGCTGTCGAAAATGCTCTTTTGTGTCATCTTCACACTCCATCTTGGTGACCTATAAAGAACAAAGTATATTAGCTTAAAGAAACAAAATACACTATTTGTACAGCACATAATTCACTATCAAATAACATAAAACACATTGCCAAAACGTTTTATTTTTCACCCTGTATTTTAACTTTAATCTCGTCAGGACTTAGGGGCCAATTGATATCTTTTAAATACTCTGTTAGTTAGTAATTCTTGCTGTCGGACACTTTGCCATTGGGTAAGTGTTCAAAGATGTTGGTGGTTGCACTGTGCGGCCCTTTTGTGTTAATCTGCAATGTCATTTTATGTTCTGTTATTGTAACGATATACATCACTTTACCTTTTCAACTGTATCGAGTTGTTCTCAATAACCATTGCAACAATGTTACAGTTTAGATACACTTCTAGAATCTGGCAACAGGCGGAAGTTACCTATGTTGATGTAATTCGGTGTGTCCGTTTGTTATTACAAATCGTTGCAACGAAGACGTGCTGAAAAGTAATCTCCGAAGTCACGAGAAAACTCTTAAAGCTTTTTAAATGAAACAACGTTAACATTATACATATTTATTCTTCATGTTCACATCTTTATTTCTCAACATAGCCCTTCTGGCGACGAATACGTTTCTTCCAACGAGAGACCAATTTCTTGCTGACGGAGCCACAACCTCACTTCTGCTATCAAAGTAGCAGCGGCAGCAGCAGCAGCACTCCGTCTTCAGGCCACAAATGGCCCATCGGGACCATCCGACCGCCGTGTCATCCTCACTAAGGATGCGGATAGTAGGGGCGTGTGGTCAGCACACCGCTCTCCCAGTCGTTACGATGGTTTTCTTCGACCGAAGCCGCTACTATTCGGTCGAGTAGCTCCTCAATTGGCATCACGAGGCTGAGTGTATCCCAAAAAGTGGCAACAGCGCATGGAGGCCCGGATGGTCACCCATCCAAGTGCCGGACACGCCCGAAAGCGCTTAATTTCGGTGATCTGACGGGAACCGGTGTATCCACGGCGGAAAGGCCGTTACTATCAAAGAGAAGTCCTCCAAAATGTTTGGGTACAGATGAAAATCGCATGGGGCCAAGTCGGGACTGTATGGATGATGTTCAGTGACACTGAACACCAGACTTCGGCTTGTTGCAAACGTCGTACCGCTCTTGTCTGGCATTGTAATATTGATGGAGAGGGGCCTCCATGTGTGAGCGAAATCTCTGAATTCGAAACTAGATTACAACACGCATTTTCTCACCCACCGATATAGTTACGCAACACACCGCTTTCTTAATTCGGGTCTCCCTAGCGGCAGAAGGTTGCAAATACGTAGACATTAGTAATAAATATATATAATGTTAACAACGTTCATTTTGTGTCGCAGGTTCGAATCCTGCCTCGGGCATGGATGTGTGTGATGTCCTTAGGTTAGTTAGGTTTAAGTAATTCTAACTTCTAGGGGACTGATGACCTCAGAAGTTAAGGCCCATAGTGCTCAGGGCCATTTTTGAACCTTCTTGCTCTTTAACAAATAAATTGCAATATAAACATAAATGAATGATCAAGGGAACTAGTAAATACTAAATGATAAATGTTGTTTCTCCTTATACATTTATTGTAGATTAAAACCCCTTTATGTGTTACAAATGTTCATATATCAATGTCCAATGGACATAAAGAGATACAATTGAATTTTCTAACTAATGTCATTGATAAATTGCCCAAATCTGCCCCTTTTTATGGCTGCGTGATCTAATGCAAATAACGTGAGATGACTGACATCAAAATACATTCCAAACACTAGAAGATAATACTTTCAAAGATGATCTACAGTTGTGTGCAACCTCTGTGGAAATAAAACTTACGTGATCACAGCTATTTAGCTTTATTGCCCTAATAAGCAGTTAGCAATATCACTTTATGTACTGCGTCCGGCGCGTCGGAGTGATGGTTCTCATACACGTCTGCGACGATGGAAGAACTCCAGCCACAAAATAAAAACTCTTTAAAACTCTAGGATGGCAGAGGGAAGTCCTCTGACTACTATAATCTAATACTGTCTTCTCCTCCCTGTGTTCTACAGAGAAGGAACGCGAATTCCCAGCCACAAGGACGGTATTCAGATAAACTCTCAACATTAGTATAGACAGAAGAAGTGCTATCAATCACTGAACTCTGCGTACTCAATGACGAATCCCTACACGGAGGCGAAGTCCAGAATCGTATAAGTTCACAACAGAAGAGTGCCTAACCGTTGTAATTTAAAGATTACCTGAGAGCAAAGACAGCAAGTCCGTCTATATCAACAAAAGCTGATACTGAGCGACCGTCAATCACGGGTACTCAAAACGGAAGACCTGTTTCTCTCTACAGCTGGCTTCCCAGAAAAGCTTGGTTCCCCTCCCTTGTAACTGCAGAAGGTGAAACATATTGTCGAATCGACGGAATATTCTCCCGCTTGACAGAATTTTCCAAACGCCGACCAACCATGGTTTAGTCTTTTGGCGTCCAGCGCGGAAAATTTGCGAGGGAATACCTATCCCCGTCAATTACGAATTCATACAATGGTACACTTCTCAGACTAAAAATCCTTGGAAATAACTCATCCCGCCAGATTTCCGAAATAACGCTTCCTTTTTGCCGACCGGCGTGGCCGAGCGGTTCTAGGCGCTTCAGTCTGAAACCGCACGACTGCTACAGTCGCAGGTTCGAATCCTGCCTCAGGCATGGATGTGTGTGCTGTCCTTAGATTAGTTAGGTTTAAGTAGTTATAAGTTGTAGGGGTCTGATGACCTCAGATGTTAAGTCCCATAGTGCTCAGAGCCATTTGAACCAGCTTCCTTGTTCCTCTCTGTTGCGTCCAAGATTTTCAGAGTTTCTGAAGTACTATCCCGTTGTCCATCTGACCTCGCTACACACCGGCCGGCCGCCGCTGTATTGTGCTTCAGCGCTCATGTTCCCCGAACGTCCGTCTTGGGGCTACTTCCTGTGCAAAGCAGGAGCAACACACCTGTGTGGGCTTTTCCACCCAGGGCTTGAGTTACGCCAGCCGTTTCATTTCCACTGGCGTTCCAACCTCTGCTAATATAGGCAATCATTCATTACTGCATTTTGATAATAAAGACAGTCCATCACCTTTCATGCAATAAGCGTTAACAACTATCTACAAGGTGTATGTGGCAACGTCAGTCTTCTTTAAATATTCATATATACGATATACAACCTATCAAATGATACCTAATTCCGGTTGTAAATCACGGGAAAGTATGTAGATGAGTGCTTGTAAGGTGCGAAATTATAGCCACCTTACACTAATTTTCAGCACGCCATCGTACAAAGTCTGCCACTGTGGTTTCGAACTAGTGGCGCTTTCTCATAAGGCGGTAATTTAGTTATTGATCCCACACGAGGTAGAATTATGGTGTTTTTAAATGTGCGGGTACTGTTTATGTGTGTTCTTTGTATACATTAAATAATTTACGGTAACATTGACTTAATAAATGAACGTAACGAAATCAAATTGTGGTGAATACACAACGTATTGCAGAAGAATGATGAATGTTCATGAATATGACAGGAAACGATCATTTGAAACAAAGTTTCTAGCAACCATGAGCTAGCTAAAATTCATACCTTAAGATTTATGAACAATTTTTCGGTAGAAGAGATGTTTCAGAATTGCGAAGATGGGCCGTAGTTCAACAGAATTTTTACTTGGAATGATCGTTTCTGTCTTGTCCATGGATATTGACCGTTCCTCATAGGATACCCTGTATTTAAAAGATTGAAAGATGTCAGGTTTCAACATTGTCAAGTTGGCACAGATCTTAAAACCCAATAAAATTTTATGATTGTGTATCTTATCGGAAAATTGTATCAGTCTGAATTTTTGAAACATCCTTCGGAATTAGTAACGGAGATTTTTTCGTAAGACGTTGAGAAAAATGCATATCAATAAGGCAATCAGCTGTTAAAGAGAGCGACGGAGGAATTCGGCGAAAACTTAGATTTCATTTTAAACCAAAGCGGTTAGAAACAGGTTTCTTCAGTCTACTTTAATCTCCTCTGGTTTAATGACGGACCAACTTTCTTGTGTATACATATCGTGTCTTTAACACAGTGGTTTCACCTGCCATCTGCATTCTCGAGCCGTTGATCATTGCTAATTCCTCAGTCTTAGCACGATGCACCCTCTCCGCCATCTTTTGATAACACATTTGATGTCATACAAGTGATTCTTTACACTGCCAACGGCGTTGCCGCAGTGGTAACACCGGTTCTCGTCAGTTCACCGAAGTTAAGCGCTGTCGGGCTGGACTAGCACTTGGATGGGTCACTATCCGGCCTGCCGAGCGCTGGTGCAAGTGGGGTGCACTCAGCCCTTGTGAGGCAAACTGAGGAGGTACTGGACAGAGAAGTAGCGGCTGCGGTCTCGTAAACAGACATACAACTGGGAGAACGGTGTGCAGACCACGTGCCCCTCCATATCCATATCCAGTGACGCCTGTGGTCTGAGGATGACACGGCGGTCGGTCGTTGCTGTTGGGCCTTCATGACCTGTTAGGGCGGAGTTTTTAGATTCTTCGGTTACCATAGCGTGGAACTCCTTTCAGTGTGCAGTCCTTGGCTGGGCTTGAAGCCTGCGCCCAGGAGTCCCTGAAGATACGCGTAACGTTACCACGTAGGGCACGGTGGTGACGCTGTAGTGAATGAGTGATTTTTCGACAGATCTCGTTGCAGTCGCTGATGCGACAGATTACTAAAAGCAGCCTGATATGTGACGTGACATATTTTCTCTGATACTCGTGACAAAATGTTGATCAACTTCATACAATGTAGAATCATCTTCAGATAATGTCATGACAAAAAGCAATGAGAAAGTGACAATGCTACTTCAATTATTTTAGTGTAATTAATGAATAAATCATTCCTCAAAACCAGACACTGGCCGAAGAACACCTGTCACACTATCAAAAGAAGGCAGGACTTAAAACTAGTATTTGCTGCACAATAGGGTCGTTGCGCACTGGTTAAAATCTTTCCTAGAAAACTGTTACCATAACAAACAATCCTGTTGGAAGAACACCCGAAACTGAGCATTATAGCAGAGGTTGAAAATACAGCTTCAGTTGTAAATTATTCCCTGTTCTGCGCTCATAGGCAGTACACCGGGCCTGGTACACGCGGCGCTCGGGGACCACAGCACAGCTACGACACCTGAGGATGGGCTTATAATAGTCCGAAACCGATCGTGTGAAAGTAAAGTAATTTACAACTGAAGCGGTATTTTCAACCTCTGCTGTTACCATAACGTGATATCTATCCCGTTCGCCCCAACTTCCACATCACATGTTCAATTTGCTGCCGCTATTAAGCTACACGAATTCTTAAGTAGCGGAAAATATGGAGTACATTTGCTTGGCTATTTCTGTAAGAACGTTCCAGGCGTACTTCGACCACCTACAACATATAGTTCCGGAGGTGCATCAACTCGTGACGGTGTAATGTAAAAATAAGTACAATAAATAGTTGTTGTGCCATCTGCGATTATGTAAAAGACTGTATAGAAAGCGTATTGTCTTTTTAAAAAAAAATTCACAAGAGTTTGATAATACTCGGCGTATCAAGGTTTCAAGCATCATTTACATCGTCACCAGAATTTGAACGTTTGTCTAATTAAGAGGCTAGTCAAATCATTTTGTTAAGATAGAGATCTACACTCCTTTTCGACAAACATTTTGCTTTTAAAAAATCCGGATAGATTTGGCTACGCTTGACATTCGTCAGCTGTTACTCTAAAGAGCATTTTCCTCTTTTCGTATTCGGGAGGACGACGGTTCAATCCTGCGTCCGGCCATCCTGATTTAGGTTTTCGTGATTTCCCTAAATCGCTCCAGGCAAATGCCGGGATGTTTCCTTTGAAAGGACACGGCCGACTTCCTTCCCCGTCCTTCCCTAATCCGATGAGACCGATGACCTCGCTGTCTGGTCTCCTCCCCAAAACAACCCAACACCCCTCTTTCCGTAGAAGTTGTTGTAGACATACTAACACGTTGTTGTTGCCTTTAGTGTGAAGAGCGACATCTCTCCACACTAATCTCCTGTGCAGGCCTCATCCCTGCACAGCTTCTGCACCCTACATCTATTTGAACTTGGTTACTACATTCAAGCCTTTGTCTCGCTCTACAGCTTTCATACCCCACACTTCCTTCCCTAAGCAAACTGCCGATTCCTAGGGGTCCCATAATGTGCTCTATCAACCTGTTCCTTCCTTTAGTCAACTTCTGCCACAACTTTCTTTGCTCCACATTTAATTTCAATACCTTCTCAGTAGTTGTACGAACTACCCATGCAATTTTCAACGTTCTTCTCCAGTATCACATTAGAAAAGCTATTTTCTCTTTAAACTGTTTATCCTCCGCGTTTCACTTACGTAAAAGGCTACTCTCTGCACAAGCACCCTCAGAAAAGACTTCTTAACACATTACATTTATATTCGATTTAACAAATTTCTCTCTCTCTTAAACAGCTTGTTTCCCTAGTTATCTTACGATTTGGTCTCTATCAGTACGTTTACTAAAAGATTAAATGTTCTGAGCTCCAATACCATTAGACGTCTTAGCCCTTGCGTACCGAGTACGTAGTAAATAAATCGAATGTACAGATACTACCCTCGCTTCCGCCGACGTGGAGTGTATCTCATTTATATGATGCCTGGTCTTTGAGAGAGGGCTCTTTGACAGCCAGTGTGTCGTTGACCTAAGTTGCCCAGTTGTAGCCGTACTCGTAAGTTGATGCTCATGCTCTAACTCTGGGTAAAGGAGCGGGAGATGTTTTCGCAGAGAACAATGAGTATTGTGTGCCGTATTGACCTGTGTCCGGCGTGCCCGCCTTTGTTTCGTGGGCCGCTGCTACGGCCGGCCGCCCACTGTGACGCTCGTTTGCGGCTTCTCGGCTTTAATGTCCGACGCTCCACCGAGTGCCCCTTCTGCTCGGCGCACTTCTTCAGTGAATCGGCTTCGGCTAGTTCATTGAAACGAGAGTGGCTGGACACTATTCGATCAAACACGAAATTAAAAGTGCAGATCATATCCATTTCTGTAGTCTATAAAGATGAGTAACGTAATTAGTAGCTGCGTAAGATCTACAGGTCTCCATTCAGGAAACAACTATGTTTGTCAATTATTGTCATTCTCTTAAATTAATCTCTTTTATAATGGTTCCTCAGATAAACACCAAAATTGCCCAAAAACACCAGAATTACCCAAAAACTGCAATGCAAGAAAATCAATAAATTATATTGGCGAAGGATATCGTCGCATCTGATTCTGCATCGAATAAATCTAATGGAAATACTAATGCACTATCTGTTAGGATGTCGGAATGCCACTCATTACCTCTGGATTCTGCATATCGCATTAGTAGTATCGAATAGTCATTCTCTACTTTCCAGTTAACGTACTTGAGGATTACTAAGGAACTACGATACCGAGCCCGCACAACAATTCAGTCGTTTCCGCAACATTGTTCGAGTAAACCAGGCATGGGAAAAGTTCGGTGACCCGTGGGCCTGATAATGTCACTAACCTCCCAAAACGAAATGGAAAATCTGCTTCTGGCATTAAATCATCAACTACGAAGAAACAGTCTTAAACTACAGTATAACCACTGCTACTACCACAGACAAAATTCTAAGTTCCCACACAAATCAATCATTTGACACTATTCAGCACCACAAAGTGAGATCGAATTATCGCCGATCGGCGTTAACATCCTCCAACCAAGCCGACAACAATCTCACGAAATTCGCCTAAACGACTGCAGCGTTGACTCAAACGCTCCAGAGTCCAACCAAGATTCGGAGTGACCGTAGTTCGGCCACCAACAAACGACGACTAACTGAATTTCTCATGAGACAAACCAAGAACCATTTACTTTGAGCAAACAAAGCACAATAATTCTCTCTCTTAACAAGAGTTGGGTTTCCTTTGCGGCTGTCGTTGGAGTCCTGCGGTGGCCAGATGCGCCGTAGATGTTACATCCGTGCTTAGCACACTCGCTGCTCAGATATTTTCAGACGAGAATCTCTACAACATTTTAAAAAATACGTATAAGAACTCTTTCCAGACAACTCATTACACCCTCATTGCTTTTCGTAACCACAAATTTTGATAAGGCGACACATCCTAGTAACACCGATATAAAACACATTTTGGCGCATTACACTTCCTGCTGTCTTCGATTCGCTACAATCTGTTGTTCGTAATTGCAATACCAAAGTATTTAGTAAATTCAAAGGTTATAGGCTTTTAATAGCTGTGACTGTCTGAAATTGTCTTCAGTATGCATCAATCTAATATTTTAAATCGTGTGTGCGTTTTTTAGTGGCCGCTAATATTTGTGATGCGAGTGCAAGTGGCAGTTTCGAACGCTTACTAGGCTTATAAAGAATAGACAGAATTATACATTGGAAATGTTTGTATTAATTGTCGTCGAAATAAATTTAGATTATACAGATTTCGGTTCTGGCTAACTGATCTTTGTCATCATGTTGGCCAGCGGAGTGAATAACACTTGACAAGATTCTTTATCTTCATTATTTCGATATCCACTTGGGTATTTGAATCCCCCCACTCCTGCAATGTCTTAAAGCCTGCGCCACCTCGCCCGCAAGTTAAAGATGTTTTCCACTTGCCGATTCGGAAGTTCTGGAGATAAACGCAGACCGCGTGTGCAACGAAATTTTCTCGAATGCAGTGGAATCGCGGTAAACAGCAGCAAAATATGGCGCGAAAGGAGAAACAGCTGTGGCATTTTGAGGCAGAAGGCGAAACCGGAGCCGTCAAACCCCAGCTGGCCTTGTGGCGGCCTTTTAGTGGGCTGACTGGTTTCAACGTGGTCGGCTCCCTCGTTCACTTCATATCGGCATTTCGCACCACGCAGAATCTCCCAGCTGAGTGATTTTATTTGTTTAGTCTGTACTGTACCGAAGTTGCGATACGTTCACACATACATGCACAATGTTTTCTCTTTTCATTCACCAGCGCTGCTCCGGAAAGATGATTCACCTTTGCTTTTTGTCTTCTGATGTCTTCCATTTTCTCGGCAAGGATTCTTCGTGACACTTAGGGACGAGTAGTACGTACTTCGAATTCCGTGAGACTTTATTTAAAAATTGTGGGGTCAGTACGTTAAGTGCTGTATGACCCTTCTTGCTGGTTACCATATAAAGTTGCTCATTTATTTATCGATCCCATATACTTGCCAAGAATTAAAACGTACTGATGGTCTTCACACTAGCACTAGTCGAGGAATTTCTTTCTTTAGCAGAAAGACTATAGTCCCCTATAATATTACCAATGAATTCAGTAACTGATAATCGTTGATACCGTGATTCATTTGGTCACTCCGTTTTGTCACTCGGAAAGATCATGATGAGTTCTTTAAATTTCATTAGTGCCTGGTGACGACTTGGTGAAAATTATTTCAGTATGAAACAGATGACTTCTGTGCAGTTCCGCGCGTAGTGTTTCGGGTAATATATCCAAAAAGAGCCTCAGTAGACGAAAAAAGTGCTTCCATTAGGCAGTTAGCCCAGCGTCACAACAGCTCTCTGGAGAGTCCGCCAACAGCTTAAGAGACATACTCACGTTACTGATCAATTCATTCATATGGCAAAGACCTTTCACGAATATCCGTCCAGAAGAGCATAATCGGTTCGTCTGAGGCGCTTAAAACAAATGAGTTTATATAAGATTTCCCAGGACGAATGGTCAGTATTCAGGGATTTGACACGAACAACCATATGAAGCAAAAAATACGTATCTCAAAAGCTACGAACACTCGCACAGAAGAAGAGCGAAGATGAATAACTGTTCATAGCTCCTAATATAAGCATTTTAAAACTCACGTTTACCACACATTTTTTCTTGTTTTGGTCCATACTACCATCCCTGAAACTATGGAAACCAAAGAGCTTGCACAGTATCGTAGATGAAGCACTGATGTTGCATTTTAGAGTCCAAGTTCACTAAAATTTCTTCTGTGTCTAACGATCGTTCTTGTCATATCCGTGGATTTGACCATCCTTCCTGGGACACCCTGTATTCAGGAGGCATGGGATACAAGTCCCTCTCCATACAGGCACACGAAAGCTTTCTTTCCCTAAATGTAGGAGAGTAGTGTAGTTCCTGTAACGGGTCACGCCGTATTCTCCCTGTCATTCTCAGACAATGCCGCTACTTCCCCTTTAACGCCGTGATTTCGGCGAGGCACTGTAATCTAAAACTTCTTGTACAATAGAACACGAGTCTTTATTCTTTGTAGATTGACAACGGTTTTTTCTGAAGTTTCTATGCCTTCTGGAGTGCAGAATACACTCAGACGCATTTCCTCGCCATCGAATGTGGACAAGCGGCGCTGAAACGACGCCTGTCGCGTATCTGGAAGAAGCCGTGATCAGTTCTTGGTGTGGTTGCAGTGACTTGCGTTTACCTTTGTTTCCTTGTAACACAACAGCCACACGTTGAAACTATTTCATCAGAGAAACAAATACTGGTATATTCGCAATACTTGAAAGGTAAATATTGCTTCTGAATCCGAATTGAAGGGCATTTTTCTTTTTAATCTTACTCTTAGTTTTCCCTTGTGAAAGAATACTTGATAGTGGTGATGGAATGACACCTACACATGTTAACTGATTTCTGCAACACATTACTTGAAACATAATGCCAATTCTTGAAAAAGGTAGCTATCTCCTTGGCAGCCAGGATTCTGAAAATATAGTATGCTGATTAAATACTGAGAATCCTTCCCGTCTGTCGCGTCATCAGTTGACAATCTCAGGAACTCCACTCCGAATACATCTTACGGAACCGTTTGCTGTTATGTTGCAAGTAAAATACAATCACTTATTTAATAAAAACAGGCATTCACATCGGAAGTCATCTGAACATGAGGATGAAGGCCAAAAATATCATATCACTGACACAGCAGCAGAGGCAAAAATTCACATACTTTTGTGTATCACCTACTAATTTATGCTAAAGGTTACATGACATATCTTTCTGTACATGCTGACACTAAAACTGATTAGAAAATGTGATGGTAAGCTCTTATACGTAATTGGAATGTTATAGCAAATTAACTAAAAATCTTACATTTCTCCATTGATTTATATTTGTAAAAACAGAGAATGTAAGTAAATGATTTTCCTGGTTTCTACGATATACAGTTTCCTGATGACAAGAAGAGAATAATCTTATTCGCGCATGATTTAGAATTTGAAACTAAAGAGCAAAAAATTAAATAACGGGATGTACATATAACTACTGTTTGCTTTCGCCTGATTATCGCCCCAGTACTGTTTTCCCTCCACATTTTAACTTCATTTCCACGTCAGTATTACGAACTTCCTTGTTGTAGATTGGTTTCTTCGTCTGATTAATCTAATTGTAAATTTACCTTCTTTTAAAGTTTATTCGTTTCTGCTACTTCAACGTAGTTTCCAAACGGAACATTCAACACAACCTACTCTCCTCCATATTAATCTCTCTCTCTTTTGTCTTCATCCTCAAGTCAAAAAAATCTGTGTCAAATGCATTATCCGTTCCGTTCAAAACTTCATATAGCTCTCGCTTTCATTTCTGTTAAAAGGGCTTAACATTTATATTTGTCTGACTTTCATTTCCATTCTTCTTCATATCGTTACATCCATTGCGTCTGAATCATTAAACTACAGTGGCGACGATTAGGTGCAACTTTGTCTCAAATCCTTTTAAACAAACTATTCTAGACTTGTTTCTAGTTTGTTACTTCCTACCTATATTTTAAGGGCACTGTAGGTCCGTCGCCTCTGTTCTATATTCTTTTCAGGATTTCGAAATATCATTCCATACGTCGTACATTCACTCGTCATGGACGACTGTTGAGATGTTTCCCTTCATTACAGTCTGCTGGTACGCCTATCTTTTCTCAAACTAAACTGACCTTCGTCCAGAGCCTCTTAAACTATCGAATCAGCAATTTTTTTTTTCAGGCCAACCGGCCACCATTTCTCATAAATATCAACTCGATTATTCTTCGGCAGCGTAAAGATAGTGTACCTGGAAATCAAATGTTACGTATCAACCCTCATCCTTAGCTTTCACAATGGACCTCTTCTCAAAAATTTTACGAATTCTTGCAAATTCTAAAGCGCTAATCGTTTCGCCTTGCTTTCTGCATTCTTATGGCATTCGTCAACAGTATCGGTTAGCGTTTAATTAAGTTTCTCCATTGCCTCCAGTTCCGCAGACACCCGCGTCTACCCTGCACCTCTTGTAAACCTGTGTCCCAACAGCCTACAGTGTTCCACATATATGAGAACCGTTGCCGGCTGCCGCGCCCCTGTCACCAGACGCCTCCTTCCAGCCACCTCCGTGCACTTCGTATTGTTTACCATCGGATTTTCAATCGCGAATCCCTTCCACACTGTGAACTCAGCCCCGAGATCGCTAAACCGCCTTCCAGCCTTTACGTAACCTATCCATTACATCATAAATAAAGACTCTAACATACGATTTCCTTACCAAGCTGGCGTCTCACCCCTATACTAATACCTACACCACCAACTATTCCACAAGAACGTCATTCATCCGTTACCATCTAATATCCTTCCCTCTACCTCCTACATCCAGTCCCCAATCACAGTTATCAGCAGCTATCATTATTTTCTTATGATTTAGTACATACATCACCTCATCATCCTTGTCATAGAGGTCATCTGTATTTTAAACTCATAAATTGTGACTCTGAACTATTTTTAAATCAATACAGACGGGGGAATAGAAATACTTCTGAGTAAAAAGATATGCCTGCTGTTAAATACACTACCGGCCATTAAAATTGCTACACCGAGAAGAAATATAGATGATAAACAGGTATTCATTGGACAAATATATTATACTAGAACTGACATGTGATTACATTTTCACGCGATGTGGGTGCATACATCCTGAGAAATCAGTACCCAGAACAACCACCTCTGGCCGTAATAACGGCCTAGATACGCCTGGGCATTGAGTCAAACAGAGCTTGGATGGAGTGTACAGGTACAGCTGCCCATGCAGCTTCAGTACTATACCACAGTTCATCAAGAGTAGTGACTGGCGTATTGTGACGAGCCAGTTGCTCGGCCACCATTGACCAGACGTTTTTAATTGGTGAGAGATCTGCAGAATGTGCTGGCCAGGGCAGCAGTCGAACATTTTCGGTATCCAGAAAGGCCCGTACAGGACCTGCAACATACGGTAGTGCATTATCGTGATGAAATGTAGGGTTTCGCAGGGATCGAATGAAGGGTAGAACCACGGGTCGTAACAGATCTGCAATGTAACGTCCACTGTTCAAAGTGCCGTCAATGCGAACAAGAGGTGAGCCAGACGTGTGACCAATGGCACCCCATACCATCACGCCGGGGGATACGCCAGTATGGCGATGACGAATACACGCTTCCAACGTGCGTTCACCGCGATGTCATCAAACATGGATGCGACCATCACGATGCTATAAACAGAACCTGCATTCATCCGAAAAAATGACGTTTTGCCATTCGTGCACCCACGTTCGTCGTTGAGTACACCATCGCAGGCGCTCCTGTCTGTGATGCAGCGTCAAGGGCAACCGCAGCCATGGTCTCCGAGCTGATAGTCCATGCTGCTGCAAACATCGTCGAACTGTTCGTGCAGATGGTTGTTGCCTTACAAACGCCCCCATCTGTTGACTCAGGGATCGAGACGTGAGTGCACGATCCGTTACAGCCATGCGGATAAGATGCCTGTCATCTCGACTGCTAGTGATACGAGGCCATTGGGATCCAGCACGGCGTTCCGTGTTACCCTCCTGAACCCACAGATTCCATATTCTGCTAACAGTCATTGGATCTGGACCAACGCGAGCAGCAATGTCGCGATACCATAAACCGCAATCGCGTTAGGCTACAATCCGACCTTTATCAAAGTCAGAAAGGGAGGTACGCATTTCTCTTCCTTACACGAGGCATCACAACAACGTTTCACCGGGCAACGCCGGTCAACTGCTGTTTGTGTATGAGAAATCGGTTGGAAACTTTCCTCATGTCAGCACGTTGTAGCTGTCGCCACCGGCGCCAACCTTGTGTGAATGCTCTGAAAAGCTAATCATTTGCATATCACAGCATCTTCTTCCAGTCGGTTAAATTTCGCGTCTGTAGCACGTCATCTTCGTGGTGTAGCAATTTTAATGGCCAGTAGTGTACGTTTTGACCCTCGTAGACAGTCTTCCTATGTGAATTCAGAAACGCTGCTTCAGGCCACATTTGTCATTGCAGAGCGCTCTGAATCTTGCAGGATGGCGTGGTCCCCACGGCTCTAGCGTTGTCTCTAGATTTATGCAGGTCGGTATAGTTGGCAGCACGCGGCTGGGTGATACAGAGCCGCCGGCTTCCCGTCAAAAAACCGCCAACGTGTCGCGCCAGGCGAGCCTCCGCACACCGTCGTACGGGAGTGTTCTTCATCTGACGCACGAAACACACACTCCTAAGCTGCTCATCTTCCTTTCGCACTTAAAAAAAAAAAGAAAACCTCTGTGCAGAAGTTAACTCTGCATCTATCACAGGTAACTGTGCTTTTATTCATGACCGTCATCTGAACCGCCTGCCACTTGTTGTTCCGTTTACTTCTTAGGAGATGGAGAGGAATCGAGAGTTACGGTCTACACGACGAATGAGGATAAAACTGAAATTTATGACCCTTCGTCTTCCGTCTCTTGTTTACAGATATAAGATCAACTCCACTCCGTAAGTATTTTATAGCGTAGTTCGTCAGTACAGTTTCCGTTTACATACATATAAATTTCCTGTAAATTTGAATTGTCACGGACGGTTTATCGGAAAAATCAACCTCCGGTACTTCGTCTGGCAGACTATAATTTCACGAGATAAGTTGTTCAACGCTATTTAAAATTAGAGGCCAAAATTCTAAGGCAGTAAAAGGTAGTAATATTAATGAGAATCAGATAAAATGAGACATTGTTCTTGACTAGGAAAAATCTGCGATTATTTATACGACTAGCACTCATAACAGCTCCCTTTGAATTCCTGCAAAACAGTAATCGTTCCAAAATCCTTTGCAAGACATCAACATATTCGTAACTCTCTCCAGTGTTAGGATAGACAGTCGATCAACGGCTTTGTATTCTACAGCGTAGGGTAGACACCACCAAATTCTTACAAATCTAAACATATATTGCCATGTTTTAGCCTTTCTGCAAAACTTGTTCCCTTTGCCGTAAAATTATTGCGCTATACTTAAATTACAAAAACCTAAAAACAAATCAGTTTATGGGCGAGGAATACCATGCCTCAAACTAGTAATAACATGTTAAAAATAAACTACTTCCGTGGAATCAAACATAGCTCCAAATATTTGTCTATAAACGTAACTTTAAGATTAGAGCAGACTTTGAACTTAATCTCTGTTCCAAAAAAGTTAGCCTTCTCATTTTTTTTCGGTATAAGAGCATATAGTGGAACAAGAAAGTGGTAACGCAAGGTTGACCTCCAAGTGAACATTGTTTTTGTACATATTTTATCTCATAAAAACTTCATGCATAGAAAAGGCCAATGATAAGGAAACTAACGGCAATAACAAATTTGACTTACCGTGAGTGGACTATGGAATTTCATCGTTGGGAACTGAAGTCACATGACTTCACTTCGCCAAAAATCATTCATACTTCAGTTTTAGGTGCAGTTCCGTACATTACCACCACAAAAAATGGTTCAAATGGCTCTGAGCACTATGGGACTCAACTGCTGAGGTCATTAGTCCCCTAGAACTTAGAACTAGTTAAACCTAACTAACCTAAGGACATCACAAACATCCATGCCCGAGGCAGGATTCGAACCTGCGACCGTAGCGGTCCTGCGGTTCCAGACTGCAGCGCCTTTAACCGCACGGCCACTTCGGCCGGCTTACCACAACAACTTAAGTGTAATACATGTACGTGATACAAATTTTGACAAGCGCCGCAACTGGGCATTGAAATGAATTCAAGGGTATCAAGTGAAAATTTATGCCGGACCAGGGCTCGAACCCGGATTTCCCGCTTCATCGAGCGATCACCTTAGCGGCTTCGGCAATCTGAGCAGAGAGAGAGAGATATTATGGCCGTCAAGATACACTTATTAGCCGAACATAACCTCCGACCTACTAATGATATAAACCCTTCCACGCGACAGCATCGCCCCCTGGTGAGGAATGACTGCTAGTCAGACACAGGCACGGTACTGTAGTATTAAGCGTGCTGTAGAATGGGGAATGTCAGCGATTTGAGTTTGATTGGGGGCACACTGTGATGGCCCGTAGGCTCGGCACGAGCATTTTGGAAACTGCACGACTTGTCGGATGTTTGAGGAGTGCTGTGGTGAGTCTTCAACAGACGTTTTGGGGTTGGGCGGTGACCTCTCATTAAAGACGTCGGACGTCGTCGGCTGGGCAGGCTGGTAAAACAGGACTGACGGCGTACTGTGGTAGCACTAACATCAGACTTTAATGCTGGCCAGAGCACAAGTGTGTCTGAACACACAGTGCACCGGACACTCATCTCAACAATGAGCCTCCGTTGTCGACTATCCATGCATATGCCAATGTAAACACTACGACATCAACTACGACTGAAATGGGCACGCGACCATCTGCATTAGGCGTTACCGTAGTGGAAGAGTGTTGCATGGTCTGATGAATCCCAATGGATTCCTCATCCTGCCGATGGTAGGGCGCGAATCCGTCTTCTTCCAGGGAAACAGCTCCTTGACACCTGTACTACGGAACGGAGGCAAGCTGCTGGCGGCTCCGCTATGCTCTAGGTAACGTTCACGTGGGCATCAATGTGTTCAGCGGAGCTCATGCAAGGCACCATGATGGCCAAAGAGCAGAGTATACTGGTTGCAGACCACGTGCACCCTGTAACGTAGCAAGTTATTACGAAATAACAGTAAGGCACGCAGCTGTGTAGCACGGTGGCTTCAGGATGGCTATGTTTCTTCTTAGCTCTGACTCACAGCGCAGCTGACACTACCAGCCGTGAGAACGGGCTCAAGTAACATTCAGTCGGTACGCAAATTTATACCCTCTACGAATCTAAATAAACCATAGTAATTATTATCCGATATTGTTCAAACTTGGTTCACAATCTTTTGTTATTAAGGAAAGGAGGTTGCCAAACTTTCAGATTTTTATCTATAATAGTTTCGGACATGAAAATTACTTAAATGTCCTAAACCCGACACTTATACTTCAAAACTCAGTTAGGAACAAGATCATATTGTTTTTTATTAGCATCTGAAGTAATAACGAAGTTTTCAGTGTATAAAAGCACTTAATTGGAATTTTCTTTTCAAAACTTTAATTACTCTACGTTATGTAGTATAAAAATCATTCAAAATTATTTGCTTACAATTTTTTGTGTTAATACATGGGAATGAATGAGAGAGTGTATGCGGAATATACTTTAAAACTTAATGTCGTTTTATGTAGAAGCTTATGAAATTGGACCGTGCGAAAATTGTGTTGTAACCACGATGCTGAAGACAGGTCAGTGTGTGCTTGCTTTTTTAAGAGAGCAGCCAGAATAAAAGTCGGAAGAGGAAAAAGTTTCCACATTAATTTAAAGAATATTTTGCATTTCGTTTTATTTTATTAAAGAATATATTAGAAATTGAAATTGTAATGACGTAAATGACTATCTGATTATGGTTGGCTAAGGCGAGTTTTGCCGTGAGAATGATCTGGAAGGATCATTCTGATTGGTCATTCAGATCAGTAGCCAATCAGAATTAAGCGGTTTCCGCACGCAGATAGTTAGACAGGAAGAGAGGAGAGGAGCATCGAGGGAGTCGCTCGCTAACCTGCTTCCGAGCAACACCGTGATAGATGTCTCCGCGAAAATAATATGTAAAATGAAGAATTACGGAGTTCATTGTGTTCAGAACGTGTCGGGACTAAAACGGCTGTAATTACGAACATTTTGAGGAAAGTGGTATGTTTTGAAACTATTTTGTCGAAGTGTTATAAGCGTGTGATCTTTTGTTCGTAGAGACCATTTCTCGTGCAATATTCCGCGTTCTTTATGGAATACTTTGGCAAGCACTTCTGACATAGAAGACCACTGAAACGACCGAAAGCTCAACTCGCTGATAGTGGTGGGTCAGTGACTGTTTGATTGAAAAATTAATCGGGTCGGACTTGCAGAAATTCTGGCTCTTTTTTAGTGTGAAATATGTTGTATAGACGGTGAACTTGGAATGGTAGAGCATTTGCCTCATTAAATATGGATTTGATAGCCATTTCATGTGCTTCCTTACGGATAAGAAGACGTTAATAGAATTTTGAAATATTTACTGCAATTAAACTGCATTCTCCTACCGCCCTAAACTTGTGAAAATGAACTTACAGCAACTGATTTGCAACTTGAGTTACGCGGCCTCTGTGTGGTAGGTGGTGGGTATTAGGTAGTGGTTTCATCAACGTTCCTTTACACTGGCTGGCCATGTATCCACTACTGCAGAGTGAATGACGTCGGAAGGAAGAAATATAGAGGTAGGTGAGACGAAAGAACGACAGACCGACCCCGCCCCGCCGCAACCCCTTCATGACGATTATATTTCCCGACGGCAGTGGCATTTTTAACAAGATGAAACACCATGTCACAAAGTCAGGAATGTATGATGGAATGGCTCGAGGAACACAGTGGGGAGTTCCAGTTGGTGTGCTGGTCCCCAACTCATCAGGTCTCAACATGATAGAACACATCTGGGATGTGACTGAACGTGGCGTCAGAGCTCATCGCCCCCTCCACCCCCACCCCTTCCCGGAATTTATGGGAATTACGTGACTTGTCCTGTAGATGTGGTGCCAACTCCCTCCAGCGACCGACCAAGGTCTCATTGCTTGTATGCCACGATGCGTCGCCGCTGTTATCCGTGCAAAACGTGGACATATTGGCTATTGGGCAGGTGGTCATAATGTTCTGGCTGATCGTTATGTAAGGCGTGTTCAAAAGTAACGCCTCCGAATTTATGAGAAAACTCTTATCGCTTTTTAAATGAAACTAACATTAAGATTCTACATCTTTATTCTTCTTGTCTACAGATTTGTAGCCCTTTCCCGCTAGAGGGCTACGAATTGTACCGTGTAACATGACGGCATGCAACTTACATGACGGTGAGTAAGTAACCCTCAGAAAACCGAAAGCACTGACTCGAAGAGTTCGCCGAGAGATGGAGCAACTTCTCCTTCAGCAGGACAAAGCCAGATCACAAACGAACGCTGTGACATCTGTAACAATCCGACGCCTTGGGATCACTGTCATCGATCATCCCACATCCTGTTGCGACTTGGCCTCATCCGATTTTCATGTTTCCCACCTTCGAGGTCTTAACGTTCCTAGTGATGAAGCGGTGCAAGCAGAGGTGAGGCTGCGGTTCTTCAACGAAGTCAAATATTCCACATGACTGTGTTAACAAACAGTCGTCTCGACGGGAGAAATATGATCGTCGCCAGGGTGGCTATGTTGAGGAATAAAAACATAGACATGAAAAATAAAGATGTAGAATGTTAACTTATATTTTATTTAAAAAGCATTCTCACATAAGTTCTGAGGCATCAGACCGCCAATTAATTAAATAGCACAATTCATGCCAGATATGATTTAACAAAAACATTAACTCTGTATTAATTCGCCAAATCACTGAGACTAGAACTTGTACTTACATTTCGTTACATGGGAGTGCACTAAGGTGATTAAGACTGATTAAATTAGTCTAATCTATGAAATTGTAATATCACTGGGGCTAGCACTCATGTGACTCTTGCTATTCGTGCACTACATTTAACAACGAACATGGACTGTAAGCCGTCACCACAACTTCACATTTAGATGTAGAGGGCTACCAGAAACTGCCTGCAGCTGAGAAACATTGTCAAGTCGTAGTCAGACCTATTTAACAAAGTCTGTACCAATTACACAGTTCCAAAAATGCTGTTATACCCTGTTACTGGAAAAGTTACGCCATGAATATATCTATCGCAATAAGTCTAAAACGCAACCATTACGTGGTTGCTGTAATAAGGCTGCTGCATCCACAGTTCCAACACATCAGTTAAGATTAACACATTGCCACAGTTAAGATACCTTAAAAGGACAAGATCGAATTAGCTTTACCAACACGGAATAACTGAAAAGAAACACTGACCATAAACACCACAATGAGGTTAAATAAAAATATCTCCACTGCCCATGCCCTGGCTCAAGCTAAAACCCTCTCCAGGTAGACAAACTATCCAGTAATATTACAGTTTAAATACAAAAGTCATCCAATAACCAACAGAGTTCGCAGTTATTTTGCTGTTTATGAAACGCACAGACCATGTGGTATCCAGAGAGTACAGTAATCCCAGGTACAAGAGCTCAGCCTCCTAGAGGCCGCCGACATCACTTTTTGTGTGTCGAACCATCGTCGTCTTTGATCGCGACTGGCGATCGGCGCACAACGCTCGTCGTGCGTAGAAAGGCCTCGATTTTCGGCGCACACGACCAGAGGCTTGCTCTATCAGCAGCGTTTGCACGACCACACCCAGCACTTCACTACAGCGTCCGCAGCTCGTGGTCTAGTGGCTAGCGTTGCTGCCTCTGGACCACGGGGTCCCGGGTTCGATTCCACGTCGGATTGCGGATTTTCTCTGCCCGGGGACTGGGTGTTTGTGTTGTTCACATCATTTCATCATCATTCGTAACAGTGGCTAGATTGGATGGTGTAAAAATTAGACAATGTTAAAATATTAAATGTGTGTGAATTCCTAAGGGACCAAACTCTTGTCTCATCGGTCCCTAGACTTACACACACCCGTGCCCTAGGGAGGACTCGAACCTCCGGCGGGAGGGGCCGCGCAGCCCGTGACATGACGCCTCAAACCGCACGGCCACTCCGCGCGGCTCAGACAGTGTAAAAATTGCAACTTCGTACAGGCGCTGATAACCGTGCACTTGAGCGCCCCACAAACTAAACTCACTTCACGGCCGCGGCGCGCCCATCGCCATGGCACGGCATCTAAATCACCGCATAGGTGTGGCGCGTCGTGACTGCACAGAGCAGTAAAAAAATTATATATAAATTGTTACCCTCGGATGAGCTCACTTAACAGTAGCTTTGTTGTCATGAGTGATGGTGAGTAAGTAAACTACTATGTAGCATCAGCTGCCCTAACGACTCTGCTTGTTTGGGTAAGATTAGCTCGTGATGCGTGCTCCACACTCCTCACCCCAAGCTGTGCCAAAGCACGATGCGTCGGCATGCCTATACTTAAGTAACCTGCGAAAGTCCCACGAAAGTTTCCCTAGTAATTTTGGAAATGAGTATTCAGACATTCACACACACTGACAGGATAGTTTTACAGATTTTTTATTGGTATAGATAGATTGAAACGCGTTTTACTAAGAAGCCTCTATTTGTCATTTTCCCTTATTTTATGTACTATCTAAGTAAAAAACAGTTTCACCCAATTTTATGAGTTAAATTATCAGAAGTAGATTTGGAAATCTAAGGAAAAGCAGAAACACTGTTCGCTTACATCGGTCTAAAAATCTGGATAACTTTCAAGATCATATTCTTGCATGTAAAAAACGTGTATTCAGTTGTTCAGATGTGGAAACAGATGTTAACATTCTCCCCCTTGGGTTAAAATTGAGCTTTTGTAGTGCGATATACATGATAAGGAATATTAAAAGCGGCGAAACGATTGTAAATGGGTACACTACTTCCAAGTTTGTTCATACGTCGAAAGTTAACAGCAGTCATCGATGCAGACTTCAACGTGCAATTAAAGCAATCATTATATATGTTGTATCGCTTAATGCCTTTCTTCTTTTGTAGGGGGTGTAGTGATAATATGGGGCGTAGGCCTAGTTATAAGTAAGATACTCTTCGTGAATTCTTCCCGTAGTGCGAATTAGAATGATTATTTGAACATCAACACGAGTAACAAAATTCTGTCCGGATTTGTGATCCACTTCACAGAATGTGCAACAGTTTCGGCAACTGTTCATTCCAAAACTGCTAATTTGTACTGAACTCCAAGCGCATGTGTAATTTAAAATAAAGTAATGAATATTAAAAAATGTCCCCATGTCAATACGGTGATTCTGAAGATTATATCTGAGAGACATCTTAAACAAAAAGAAAGAAGCTGGCCCAATCAAATCGTAGCATATCTTAATTTCCATGATAGGCATTGCAGGTTCAATCTCTAATGTTAAAAGTTGAATCTTTCATGCTTTTTTGGGCGTGTACTATGTCATATCCCAAGGTGGACTGTGCTATGGAGCAGAAACGCTGACTAAATAATAAGTAATGCTATACAAATTCAGATGCTGTTTGACGCACATATGACCTTCAAGCGTAAAAGTTTCTTCTTGAAATACCACCAGCATTGTAAACCTGTATATTCTGCATGAAAGTGCTGTCTTTAGAGTTAGTTCAGTCCGGGTTCATGTCCCGACCGTGGCACAAATTTTACTTCATTTATTCAGCTTCCGCCATTATGTTAATTGTATTATACGATTAATCTTCCAGTCCAGATCATAATGTACTGAATACACCACCATCCGAACATTTAAAAAATCTTGTATTTTCCTTTCAGTCGTAAGTTTCTATGTAATTTACTTATATATGAAATACTGAACGTTCTTTTTCAAAAACTTCCTCTTCGTATAAGGCGTCCTTTAGATGTATTAAACAGCTGAGCAATACATACGGTTTTGCTTGCGAGGCGCCATGACAAAAACTTTAATCACCGTGAAATGCTGGATTTGAAATAATGAAATTGGATGTAATTAAATCCCAAAAGAAAGTAATTGCGAACTCAGAGAATACTATTTAACTGAAACACAATTCTCAAGTACGTTATGGAAGTTACGTAGTATGAAGTGTGAAGTCTGACTTGGAGTATCAACAAAACAAAACACTGCTCGACGCGGAAGAAAGTAACACTCTAAGATTACCTTCACTGTTCATTGTAAATTAATCTGTTTGCTTAGCACAACACCTGAAAATTATGACTACCGACTGCTTGCTCACAACAATGCAAAGTCAGATCTTCCCCGAAAGAAAAGTAACTTACTTCATGCGCAGCATGCTGTTTTGTGTCTGGTATACTGACGTTCTCGAAAGCAAACTGAGATCAGTAAATGCAGCATATATTTAAAACTTTAATGAGAATCGTGGATGTCTGTTTTAATTTAAAGAAAAGAGTCCTTGAAAATGCTCTCATTTTTGTCAAAAAAAAAGACCGTACAACAAAAGAAGACCCTAAAACTTAAGAAATTGACTTGTTACAAAAATTACAGACATTTAAACCAATTGCGTTATTTACGACACAATGAAAAGAGAGATCAAATCATCGCTAACCATGAATATTCTAAGTTAGCTAAGGGATAAAGGTTTCCTTCAATTAATGGTTCTGACAAACATTTCTTTCTTCCCCATGCGTTGGTTATCTTGAAATATTCCTCCAAAAATCTTCTCCATCCATACAGTTAGGAAAATACCTTCACAGACAAGCTTAATAAAGAACTCCAGACAATTCCTCCCAGATTCACAACTTTCAGATCTCCCTTCCCTGAACTCAACTGCTGGCTACTAGCCTGTACACCTAAAGAGAATGCGCTGTCGCTGCACCAAGCACACCACAGATTACATTAAACACAGTTAAGAATGTTATCCACTACTCATGCAGCGTGCTACGCCGCTTTGTCCCAGTACAGTAAAGGTGAAATATTTTCAATGGCAGAAAACGTATGAAAACCTTACACAGTATATAAATCTAACTATAGTGTCCTCAAGTATTGGTACCGTGCGACTGGTTACATCTACAGCTGCATTTATACCCCTACTCCCATTTCCATGTTACAAAGTGTGGATTCTGTCAGTAAGTCTATGTACAAGCAATAATTTCTTTGATTTTGATCATGTCGTCAGAAAGGGAAGGAAGTATTACATTGCATCGCTCTTCTTCGAGTACGCGCATTATAAAACTTTAACAGTAGTGTAATTTTCTCTGTGATGCACGCTGCCCGTGACGCTCTCGATCCAACTGAACAAATCCTTGAAGAAACGCAATCCTTTCACTGTTTTGAACGGACTAGTTAAATTCATGACCTGGTCGAATGAGTCTTCACGCTATTTCATTCTTGGAAGAGTGAATCTGCCTTACGGCTCTCCTAGAGCTCATTTTATGCTATCGTTCTATGTCAAGCGGCTCCGGATGCTTGCTTCTAAACAATTTACGGTTGTGGCAGTTTACAGTGCGTGATTACCAGTGATACAGTAGACTAGTTCTGGATCTTTCCGTAGTGCGTCCAATTTGTTTATATTCTTATTTCATACTTCGGTTACAGTAGCTACAACCATCTTGAAAGAAGTCATTTTCGTCTGTGGGGCTATTTGAAATGCACTTCATTTCATTTGCGATTAGTTCAACACATATGCTGACCTGTGTTGGGTGTACACGTAGCGCGACAAACTCCGTATACCCATTGCACTTCCTTCGCATCTGTTGTTGTAAGATACACCACCAACCGACGGTAATGTGGCACGACAATGTTATATTCTTTAGCGAAACCTACGTAAAGCTGGCATTACATACTCGCTGCGCCCGTACCAGACTATTTTCTTATTATGAATGCTAGTTCATGTTTCTTTCACACTTTATATGGCTCATGACGTGTTGGAATACATCTGATGGGTTTTGCGAGAGATATGTAAGTGGAGGGAGTATGTATCATACGAGAGCGTGCTGAAAAGTAATTACTCCGATTTTCTATGTTAACTCTTCAAGCTTTTTAAATAGTGTAAACGTTACCATTCTGCATTTTTTATTCTTCATGTCTACGTATGTATTTCTCAACATAGCCATCCTGGTGACAAACTAAATTGTCCCAGCGTGAAACGCATTTGTAGATACCGTCACTGTAGCACTTTCCACTCAGTTGACGGAGCCACAATCCCACCTCTGCTTGCACGGCTCCTTCACTATCAAAGTGAAGTCCTCGAAAGTGGTATTCAAGTTTTGGAAACAAATGAAAATCGGAGGCGGCCAAGTAGGGACTGACTGGAGAATGATGGAGGACACTGAACCCAAGATATCAGATTTTTGCAGAAGTTGCAGCGCTCTTGTGTTGTCTAGCACGGTCAGGTTGAAGGAGAGGGTGCCCCTTGTGTGGACGAACTCTACGAATTCGAAACTCGGTTACAGCACGCTGTTTCTTCATGCACAGACATAGTTACGTTACACACCGCAATGTTACACGCTACAACTGAGAGCCCTCTATCGGCTGAGGGCTGCAAATAAGTAGAAATGAAGAATAATGTAGAATATTAACATTTTTATTTAAAAAGCTTTATGTTTCCATGTAAAAATTCGGAGCCATTACTTTTCAGCAGGCTATCGTATTTTTAAGTCTTGTGGTTTCTTGTTTTACCTGAGGCTTGCCATAACTCCTTGCCACCAGATGACTCGATAATGCCCAAGGAAGAATAGTAAGAAATCGCAAGTTAAATGAAACTGCCGGCCGGTGTGGCCGAGCGGTTCTAGGCGCTTCAGTCTGGAGCCGCGCGACCGATACGGTCGCAGGTTCGAATCCTGCCTCCGGCATGGATCTGTGTGATGTCCTTAGGTTAGTTAGGTTTAAGTAGTTCTAAGTTCTAGGGACTGATGACCTCAGATGTTAAGTCCCACAGTGCTCAGAGCCATTTGAACCATTTTTTAAATGAAACTGTGTTGTTTCAAATAAGTGACAGTTTAGAGATAAATGATTTCTTCAAAGATATTTGTATACATGTTTAGTGGTCCTTGTATCAAGCGTCGACTTTGTCTTGCATTTCGCTACAATATTCAGGCATGAGACGTTATACAACATTAAAACGAGGGTGATGCGACGCAGTCGATTTAATTCAGGCAATGAATAGGGAATTACAGCAGGAAATTACACTTAAACTAGTACACAACTTATGCAGTTTCAGCGGCAAAATAGCCGACCACAGCAGAAATAGTGGATATAAAATACAGACTGGCAATAGCACAAAAGTTCATGGAAAAACTAAAATACCGGGTGATCAAAAAGTCAGTATAAATTTGAAAAGTTAATAAACCACTGAATAATGTAGATAGAGAGGTAAAAATTGAGACACATGCTTGGGATTATATGGGGTTTTATTAGAACCACCCCATATTGCTAGACGCCTGAAGGATCTCTTGCGCGCGTCGTTTGGTGATGATCGTGTGCTCAGGCGCCACTTTCGTCATGCTTGGTCTCCCAGGTCCCCAGACCTCAGTCCGTACGATTATTGGCTTTGGGGTTACCTGAAGTCGCAAGTGTATCGTGATCGACCGACATCTCTAGGGATGCTGAAAGACAACATTCGACGCCAATGCCTCACCATAACTCTGGACATGCCTTACAGTGCTGTTCCCAACATTATTCCTCGACTACAGCTATTGTTGAGCAATGATGGTGGACATATTGAGCTTTTGCTGTAAAGAACATCATCTTTGCTTTGTCTTACTTTGTTATGCTACTTATTGCTTTTCTGATCAGATGAAGCGCCATCTATCGGACATTTTTTTAACTTTTGTATTTTTTTGGTTCTAATAAAACCCCATGTCATTCCAAGCATGTGTGTCAATTTGTACCTCTATATCTACATTATTCCGTGATGTATTCAGTTTTCAAATTTATACTGGCTTTTTGATCACCCGGTATGTTAATGTTGGATCTCTCGAGGTATTTGTTCAGGTTGTAGCCTCGTACAGAATCGAAACACGGGCAATAGTGTTAAGACAATAAGAGAACAGAAGCTACTGAAACGTGATGTAACAGGAGAATGCTGAAGATTAGACGGATAGATCAGATAGTGAACTCAATTTGGGGGAAAAGAAACGTTTGGCACAACTTGACTAAAAGAAGGGGTAGGTTGATAGAATATATACTGAAGCATCAAGGAGTCGTCAGTTTCGTAATGGAGTGAATTACGGGGATGTAAACATCGTACACGGTTACACAGACTTGAATACACGAAGTAGGTTGTTTTCGACGTGAGTTGCAGACATTAAGACACTTGCACAGGATAGAGCTGCACCAGATCAGTTATTGTAGTGAAGAACAATAATCTATTAGGTTAATCTACGACATTATGAGAACGTGGACATGTGTAAATGCTGTGGCAGCAGCGCAGCTACTGCACTAGCGGCTCGGCACGCCCAGACCATTTGGTCTGTATAAGGCGGCGTGCAGCGGCAAGGAATCCCGTCCGCTGGGCAGGGGGTGCCGGCGGTCGCCTTTGTCCAGCTCCAGGCAGACTCCAGGCTCCGGGTCTGGGGCGCTGCACCTCCGCTCTCCCTGCACGCCGCGCCACACAACGCTGCCAGTGACGTCACGGCTCACTGCCCCGATGTAATCTCTCCCCTTTGCGCCCGACGCCGGCCATATGGTGCCGCTGGACAGTTATTCTAATACACAGCCAGTGCCCCGCGAGGAGCAGTGGCTGTTACCGGAACAGCCCGTGAGCTGTTGCTATTGGCTCTCTGTAATGCACAGGGATGCAATCGTAGAACTGACTCTTGCCACCTCCATTTCTATGCGTCCTAAAGAGTCAGGAACAACGTGATGTTAATTCATTACTTTCAGAAGTGAAGAAACGCCGAGAACAGCTAACGGTTTTCCTTAGTACATAAGACTAAAACTACTTGTGGCGTTCCCTGAGCATCCACGGGCATCGGCGTTCCATCTCCCATCTCTGCTGCGTCACTTACCCCGATTTTTTTCTGACATCTCACACTGCTACAGGAAAAGAACCCATCGGAAAGTGCTAACGTGTTGGTCCGTATAGACAGGAGATGGGTAGATTTTAAGGAACCCTGCGTTTTTGTCGATATTTATATATACTGCTAGTGATTATAGGGAACAGTTAATTTTTTACTGTTATTAAAAGAGGGAAAGTAGATACAAGAGAATTGTGGTGTCAGTCATTAAAACGAAGGTGTTTTTCGTTGCAGCGAGATGTTTCTACGAAATTAAAATCACCCATGTTCTCCTCTTAATGCCGAAATATGTTTACTCCCACAAACATGCAGAAAAATGACCATCACGACAAGAGATAACAGCTCGCACGGAAGGATTGAGGTGTTCCTCTTTCCGACGTGCTATTCGCGAGTGAAATGGTAGATGTAGTCCGAAAATGACTCCCTCTGTCACACACTCCACAATTGTAGAGTAATGCTGTAGATGTAACTGTAGATAATAGAGGTAAAAGGTTAATTCCACGTAGTACAGATTACTAGATGACTTCTAAAATAGCTATAGTTAATAGCTACAGAAAAACTGTTTCTGCTCATGGACTCATAAAAACTTTCAAGGATGATGAAGTTCTGTAAGCGACTAGGCCGAATTCTAAAATCGAAAATAACGTAATTTCTGGAGTAAAACGAAGCGAAGTGGTTTAGTTGTTAAGGCATGAAAGAGACAGTCGGCGGCAGCAGTGTTCAGACACCCAACTGCCCGCCCCCCTTTCTTGCATGTCCTGACTACGCCACATCAATTGAACATCCTCCTGAACACTTAAATGAAGCCACGGCCACTTTTCTTGTGCCACCTCCGAACTGACGTAATTCTGATTGTCTAAAGACACTCTGCGTTGACGAGACTTTGAACTATTGTTTTTTTTTTTTTTACAGTGTGAAGCTGTAGGAATGGTTTAGTCAATACATGGCTCACATTTCACTAGCTTTAAATCATCATTTGCCTTATGCAGATGTGAAGAGAGGATGACATGCAAGGACGTCACATCAAAATTGCGTAAAGATGGGAGAAGGAATAGTCAATCTGTAGCTTCGACTCTATTATCTAAATGTTTCTAAACTGCAGTAGCTGTGCAGCAACGCATCACGATTTCAGCGAACGTCGAGATATCGTATTCGTTAGTTTGCTTACTTGTGCGCTTCTCCCATCCAAGGAGAGGAGCAGGCCTCATTATATCTATTCAGCGTCATTCTTCCAATTTCTTCTGCCATTCATCTGAACTCAACATAACGGAAATCTTGTGTCAATAACATTAAAAATACAAATCAAGCAACCTAGCTCATGATACAAAAATTTCTCCAAATTGCAAAGGGCACACACATTGTCCATGTGATGGAAACGCTGTTGGATAGACACGCAGAAATGAGACAAAGAAGTACTAGTGCCCACACACGGTGCCAGTTCTCAATACAGTGTCTTAATAAATCAGCTGCTCTCGGCTATATTACGCCGTACCGAATGAACAAAAATATGAAAACCTCGACCAGCAGAAATAATTAGTGAGCAAACGTAGCGTAGGAGTCTCTATTAGCTCTCTGCAAGGCCTGTGTTCGGTCAGGGTTGATGAATAAAAATACTTCACGGTGAATAACGTAATTTACCAATGCTCTCTCCGTACAAAAGTCTGGGCAGGTTAGAGAAATAAGAGAATTAGGTAGTGAGGGTGAATCCTGCTGTCCGAAAGATACAAGCATTTATATGAGATCCTGTTATTGATGCTGAGGAAGATGCTTGCACGTACGTTAATGTTGACTGTCCCAACGCATAGGGCTGATAAAAGCTCCCTGACTTGCAACCGAGTGGCAGTGTTTAAAAATCGTTACTTTGTGACGAGTGTCACACACATTATCTTCCCCACAATATACTCCAGCACAAAACATGTGGTTTTGAAACGTCCCCTTAGAAAAATTATACATGACTGTGCTTTAACTGACACACAATATTTTTTAGCGCAACGCAATCTTTCAATAATCCCTACAAAAGAATGGCCATGACTAACATCAACCTATACATTTCACAAATCACTTACCTCACAAAAATCTTCGTTACTCGAACTACTGCAATACAGCGAGCGCCACTACTGCCAGCTAAATAAAAGATTCAAACTACTGAAGGCACTAACTACTGATCGGCATAGTTAGCAAATGAAAGATTTTGATAGAGAAAAAACAATGTATTTACCTTAATAGTGTTCAAAAGTGATAATATATATATCAGTCCATGATATCCAATATTACATATTTACTCTTTCTGATGGACACACGTCCAGATCGTCCGCTCTCAAAATTGCCCCATCTCTCTCCCCACATCCACCACTGCTGGAGGCTCACCTCCAACTGCGCAACGCTACGCGCTGTTCACATCCAGCTGCCCAACACTACAATGACAGACAACAATGCAAACTAGCCACAGACTGCACACAGCAGAGCCAGTGATTTTCATACAGAGCACTACGTGGCGTTACCAATAAGAAAACCTAAACAGCCTACTTACAGTTTGAAAGATATTTTCTCAAGGAAGAGTGGACGATGATGAATGTGTTCATAACTTGGAGAAACGCAGAACTCTGTCCGCTTCTGTTTCCCGGGAGGTAGTAACTCCCGTTTCCCTTAATGAGTAAGAGTTGCTCGTCAGCTTCCTCTGATAGACGTCCAGCAATCACCGAACGCAGGGATTCCATACTGAGGAAAACCACCAGGAAGGTCAAAGGTATCCGATCAACGGTAGAGACGAGAAGAGCTGTCCGAAGTTTTACAGAAATAGTGATTATTTGATTCGTGCTCACACTCGAGAACTCGGTCAAGATGCTCTCTTAGCTGGATAGTTCTTCCACCTGTAAACCGTCTTCTACAAGCTGACGAGGAGCTACAGAAAGTAAAGAACGAAATCATATATTCCGGATCACCAGACGAAAAACTTCTTTACAGAAGTGTCTTGCGCACCGCTGTCGTGTCGCGTCGCGTCGCGAGACCTTCAACAGTCGCGTAATGTACTATACTATGCAGTGTTCTTAAATCTCCCGCCGGTCGCGAACATCATTTCCTGCCACGAACATGTAGTGCTTTTATGGGTGATCTGACAGACGTAAACAGAGCCCTACGTTTTATTAAACAAGCCTTCCGTAATCGTGTTTCAATTTGCAGTGACTCAATTAGCAGTATCCAGACAATTGATCACCGTCACTGTTATAACCATGTGATACCTGCTATTGATGATCTTCTCTAGTCGTACTGCCTTCTCAGTTGTCTTTCTCTAGGTTCCAGGTCCTGTGTGTATCCCAGGGAATGAACTGGCAGAAGCCGGCCGGAGTGGCCGAGCGGTTCTAGGCGCTACAGTCTGGAACCACGCTACCGCTACGGTCGCAGGTTCGAATCCTGCATCGGGCATGGATGTGTGTGATGTCCTTAGGTTGGTTAGGTATAAGTAGTTCTAAGTTCTAGCGGACTGATGACCTCAGAAGGTAAGTCCCATAGTGCTCAGAGCCATTTGAACCATTTGAACTGGCAGACCGTTTAGCTGAAGAAGCGTTACTCGCCCCGCCTTCACTTTGAAAATCCTAAATGTGGATCTGCGGATGCAAATAAGGACTCTTGGTTACTCGGAGAAGGGACAATATGAGCCGGGCTGCTGCCCACTCTAATAAACTCCGCACCAGCAAGGAGACTGCTGCAGCTTGCCGCTGTTCCTTCCATTCCTCCCAGATGGAACCCACCGTCCTACGTCGCCCTCGCATCGGCCATACCAGACCAGCAGACAGTTTTTATTTCGTGTAACGAGCCACCCCCATACAGTAGTTGCGGAGGCTTACAGATAGTAGCTCGAATAACGATGAAATGCGTCCTTTTTCTGGCCTTCTGTGTAAATCGCGCTCTTCAGAATTATTTGTCACTGCTACTGGAGAACGTTTCACGAACGTTTGACCCGGTTATCCATTTGCTCTCTGAAAGTGGTTTTTATTCTCATGTGTAAGTTTTTAAACTAACTTCGGGGTGGTGGCGGTGTAGTTAGATTGGGGCGGCTCGCATTGCATGCTGGATCTGCGTATCCTTGATCCTACCTCCTTCACCAGCTTCCTCTTTTTCATTCTTTCATCCTCCTTTTACACTATTTTAATGACTTTTGGATGGGGTTTTCCTCACCTTCCATTTTCGGATAGCACTCGGTATAGTGGGTGCCCTTTAACGCCATGAGTGTAATGTTTCAGGGGGAGGGATGGCTGTGGGTGGGACGGCTCTGGTGCATCGCTGGTTGCCAGAGATGCCCACCTGCTGTTTTTAGATTAGATTAGATTAGATTTACTTTCATTCCAATTGATCCGTAGTGAGGAGGTCCTCCAGGATGTGGAACATGTCAGAAAAACAACAATACATGACAAATATTTACAACTAAAAAAAATAAGCTAATGTACCATTCCACAGGTCCCAAGTGGAATGATCGTCATTTTTTAATGAACACTAAGAGTCATTTTACAAATACTAATGCACTGAATTTAAAATAAAAGAGTTTTTTATTTATTTATAAGGTAATAAACATGTAATACAACTACTGTAATACTTATTTACAATGAACACATTACTGCACTGAAATGGTGCAGAAGTTAGATTATACTTTCACACACACACAACACACACACACACACACACACACACACACACACACACACACACACACACACAAATTTTCAATGAACACATTACTGCACTGAAATTGTGCAGAAGTTATGTTGTACTTATATACAAATCAGTTGGTTTTACTAAGAAATTCATCAATGGAGTAGAAGGAGTTGGCCACCAATAAATCCTTTAGGCTTCTCTTAAACTGAATTTCATTGGTTGTTAAGCTTTTTATGGCTGCTGGCAAGTTATTGAAAATGTGTGTTCCTGAATAATGCACACCTTTTTGTACAAGACTAAGTGACTAAATCCTTGTGAAGATTATTCATATTTCTAGTATTGATTCCATGAATTGCGCTGTTGGTTTGAAAAAGTGATATATTTTTAATGACAAATTTCATTAAGGAATAAATATATTGGGAAGCAGTAGTTAGTATCCCTAGTTCCCTAAACAGGCTTCTGCAGGATGTTCTTGAGTTCACACCACATATAACTCTTACTGCACGTTTTTGTGCCCGGAAAGCTTTAGCTTGGCTTGATGAATTACCCCAAAAAATGATCCCATATGACATTATGGAATGAAAGTAAGCATAGTATGCCAGCTTTTTCATTTTTATATCCCCTATGTCTGACAAAATTCGCATTGCAAACAGAGATTTGTTAAGACGCTTCAGCAGTTCTGTAGTGTGCTCCTCCCAGTTGAATTTATTATCAAGCTGTAATTCCAAGAATTTAACACTGTCCACTTCTTCTATCTTCTTGTCATCGTATGTTAGACATATACTCTTGAGACACCCCTTACAAGTTCTGAACTGCATGTAGTGTGTTTTTTCAAAGTTTAGTGACAAAGAATTGGCTAGGAACCAGTGATTAATGTCCACAAATATTTTATTGGCTCATCTTTCTAAGACTACACTTGATTTGCTACTTATTGCAATGTTTGTATCATCAGCAAACAAAACAAACTTGGCATCTGGTAATGTTACTGATGAAAGGTCATTGATATACACAAGAAAAAGTAAGGGCCCCAAAATGGAACCTTGGGGGACCCCACATGTAATTAGTTCCCAGTTGGATGATGCCTGACAGCTTGATACATGTTTCTTTCCTAATAACACCCTTTGTTTCCTGCCAGAGATATAAGATTTGAACCATTTTGCAGCATTTCCTGTTACACTATAATATTCTAGTTTACTTAAAAGGATATTGTGATTTACACAGTCAAATGCCTTTGACAGATCACAAAATATACCAGTTGCCTGCAATTTTTTGTCTAATGAATTAAGCACATTTTCACTGTAAGTGTAGATAGCCTTCTCAATATCAGAACCTTTTAGAAATCCAAACTGTCACTTTGACAGTATGTTATTTGAGATGAGATGGTTATAAAGACGACTGTACATTACTTTTTCGAAAATTTTTGAGAATGCTGGCAACAGTGAAATTGGACGGAAATTTGATGCTATTTCTTTATCTCCCTTCTTAAACAGTGGCTTAACTTCTGCATATTTCAGCCATTCAGGAAATATTCCACTGATAAACGACTGGTTACACAGATAGCTTAATATGTTACTTAGCTCAGAAACACATTCTTTAATTAACTTTGTTGATATTTCATCATACCCACTAGATGTTTTTGATTTTAAAGTTTTTATGATGGACATTATTTCTGTTGGGGTAGTAAGGATCACATTCATATTATGGAAGTTACTTGAAATGTCTGGTCTAAGGTAATCCATAGCAGCATCTACCGAACCTGACAACCCCATCTTTTCAGTAACAGTTATAAAATGTTTGTTAAAAAGTTCTGCAACACTATACACATCTGTCATCAATGTATCATTTACTCTTAATGCTATATGTTCCTCTTCATGTCTGGTTCTACCGGTCTCCTCCTTCACTATATCCCACATTGTCTTTATTTTGTTACCTGATATGACTATCTTTCCCTTGTAATATATTTGCTTTGACATCTGTACTACAGTCTTTAATATTTTGCAGTATTTCTTATAATGTGCTATAGCATCAACATTGGAGATGTTTCGGATTGACAGATACAGTTTTCTTTTTGTTTTACAAGATATCCCTATTCCTCGAGTAATCCATGGCTTCTTTGTAGACTTTGCTCTAAATTTGGTAAGTTTTGGGGGAAAGCAGTGTTCGAATAAGGTAAGCACTTTATTAGCAAAAATGTTATATTTTTCATTCATGCCATGAGCACATGCTGCTTCTCTCATCTTGCTTTCATTGCCGACGGTCCAACTGATGTCCATTACGTTATTAACATTCTCGCTTTCACTGTTCTGAATCTCCCATTTAGAAGGCATTCTTTGGTCCTATGATTGTCTTCGTCGTTAGTAGGGTTGGCTGGGATGAGCTCTGGGAGACCCATCTTCTGCTCTGACCCCCATAGATTTCTTTGGAAATTATTTCTCAGCTCTGGCACCAGCATTGCGTTGAATGCATAGACTTCACCGCTCCTGCGTACTTCCATAATCGGAGCACATTCCTGGTGGATGTCACTAACTGCAGTTGAACTATCACTGGAACGAGGGTCTGAAGACATTGCTGTTCAGTCCCTTAGCTTCCAACCAATCAGCCATGACATACGCTGGTCAAAATTCGCGAAGTACGGGATATAGATCACAGTTAAATAGGCATTGTGCATACGAACTCAACAGTTGAACTTTGATGCTCTCACTCTACTAAAACCTTCGTCAATATCCATGATATGCAAGCCACCTCAGAGTGTGTGATAAAGGGTACTTTAGTCTACCATCACCATTTAAGACTTCCCTGTTGCACTCTCGAAAGGTGCGTGGGAAGAACTGTCGCCAAGCCTGTGAATGAGCTGTAATTTTTCTGACTTCATCGTCGTGGCAATTTTGTGAGAGATACTTGGGACCATTTAGTATATTGTCAGACTCTGGATTTAGCCTACGCTATTGAAATTTTGACAGTAGCGCCTGCCATTGCAGTTCGATGATATGCGTCACGATCTGGCGCGTACTAAAAATTTCCAAAATGATTTACTTTTCGTTGGACATTCTCTCTCCCCTACAGTAGTGGAAATCAGTATGAAGGAATGGATATCTACAGGAAAATCAACGTTGTCGACTGGAATAATTGTGCACAGTGTACATGCAATAGTGTGAGATCCGTTATACTGACAAATGCAATCAAATGATATTGCATTTGATGTCAGTAGTAAAATCCGGGTATATAAAAGAACATCGATTCAGGTGGTAGATGGTGTAACTCAGTATTAAGGCAGTCTGTTTTGTATGGTGTTAGTGTGTGCGTATGTGCCTTCACTGCAGATAGAAAAGACGCCATTAGCGACAGTGCATGTTATGCACATAACTCCGATTGTGACAGTACTAGGCGGAAAAGAGTTCATGCATAAATCGACGTGTACAGGGACATGCGACACTCTAACCGTGAAACTGCCAAGAAGAACTGTTAAAGTACAATGACTGATAATTTAGTTTGACTGGGTGCACGATATGACAGAACCTAAAGTATGGGCTAAGTAGAAAACAGAGCCACTTTTAAGCAAAGCATGGGTCACAAACGGTTACTCTTCTCAGCTCGTTACTTATTTACATTTCGTAGTAACCGCCCGACCTCTACGCCAAATTCTGTCAAATTACAAACATTTTGCATTCAAGAAAGACCACGGAAACATGGTGTAAAGCCCAAACATAAACAGGCTAGATTGGAGTTAGCGGAAAAACCTATGTCATCGACCTCAGAATTGGTTAAAGTGATCTTCAGTGATAAGTTTAATTTAGATAGGCTGAATGGATTTAAATATTACTGGCATGATTTGAGAACAGAGCAGCAATAGCATGTAAAAAAGAGCAGAAATTTTGGTGCTTGGAGTGGTTATGATTTGGGCAGCCTACTACGCTAAAGGTAAGTCACGCATTGTTTGGCAGTACATTACAATGAAACAGAACTGATCAGTGTGTGACGACCTAGGTAGCGAAAGTCTAATGTTTAAAAAAAATGCATCTGTATGTGTTTCTGGTACAACCAAAAGTGGGTTAAAGATAAAATTTGGATGTCTTGCTCTGACCTGCACATAGTCTGGATATGAACTTAGTGGACAGCCTATGGGGAATACCTGCAAGGTGTTTGTGTATCGCAGTGGAAGGTAATTTGTGCCTTTATGCAAGTTTTCACCCATGAACTGCAAACGGCTTATTGTGTTACGAAAGATATTATAATTACATCATGACAGTTCACGTCTTACATGTATCTGCTACTTCCATAGTAAATTTGACACAATATGCTACCGTCATTGTGGTACTACTTTCTTAGGAACCCTGCCTTTATACTGATTTACACTATTGATTTACGTAGTAAGGGACGGAGAAACATAAAAAAGTAGTATTGGTTTGGTTCAACGAGCGTTTTGTAAGGCTCTTATTTCTAACGTGAGAAACAATTAATTGGGATCATTTCAGTAAATTCCGCTGCATGTGTATGAGTAATAGGATATAATTCTTGTGGATTTCAAATTCATTTGTGTATCTGCTTTTGTCGCATACTGAATCCAACTTACATGAACTTTTTATACACAACTTGCCATTAAAATTGCTACCCCATGAAGATGACGTGCTACAGGCGCGAAATTCAACCGACACGAAGAAGATGCTGTGATATGCAAATGATTAGCTTTTCAGAGCATTCACACAAGGTTGGCGCCGGTGCGACACGTACAACGTACTGACATGAGGAAAGTTTCCAGCCGATTTCTCATACACAAACAGCAGTTGACCGGCGTTGCCTGGTGAAACGTTGTTGTGATGTCTCGTGTAAGGAGGAGAAATGCGTACCGTCACGTTTCCGACTTTGATAAAGGTCGGATTGTACCCTATCGCGATTGCGGTTTATCGTATCGCGACATTGCTGCTCGCGTTGGTCTAGATCCAATGACTGTTAGCAGAATATGGAATCGGTGGGTTCAGGGGTACCCGTGGTCTAGGGGAAGCGTCTTTGATTCATAATCAAAACGTCTTCGGTCCCGGGTTCGATCCCCGCCACTGACTAAATTTTGATAAATAATCAGCATTGGCGGCCGAAGACTTCCGGCATAAGAAGTCAGCCTCATTCTGCCAATGGCCTTGTCAAAGAGGGCGGAGGAGCGGATAGAAGTTCAGGGTACTCTCTTGTCCTAGGGGTGGGAAATTGCCCCTAAAGGCGGAAGAATCAGCAATGATCAACGACATGAGGATGCAGAAGGCAATGGAAACCACTGCATTAAAGACACGTAACGTGTATCCACAGGACATGTGGCCTGTATTTGAAGGAGTGTCATGATGATCTCTCCATTGGCAAAAGATTTCAGAATAGTCCCCATTCGAATCTCCGGGAGGGGACTGCCAAGGGGGAGGTTACCATGAGAAAAAGATTGAATAATCAACGAAAGGATAACGTTCTACGAGTCGGGGTGTGGAATGTCAGAAGCTTGAAAGTGGTAGGGAAACCAGAAAATCTGAAAATGGAAATGCAAAGGCTCAATCTAGATATAGTAGGGGTCAGTGAAGTGAAGTGGAAGGAAGACAAGGATTTCTGGTCAGATGAGTATAGGGTAATATCAACAGCAGCAGAAAATGGTATAACAGGTGTAGGATTCGTTATGAATAGGAAATTTAGGGCAGAGGGTGTGTTACTGTGAACAGTTCAGTGACCGGGTTGTTCTAATCAGAATCGACAGCAGACCAACACCGACAACGATAGTTCAGGTATACATGCCGACGTCGCAAGCTGAAGATGAACAGATAGAGAAAGTGTATGAGGATATTGAAAGGGTAATGCAGTATGTAAAGGGGGATGGAAATCTAATAGTCATGGGCGAGTGGAATGCACTTGTAGGGGAAGGAGTAGAAGAAAAGGTTACAGGAGAATATGGGCTTGGGACAAGGAATGAAAGAGGAGAAAGACCAATTGAGTTCTGTAACAAGTTTCAGCTAGTAATAGCGAATACCCTGTTCAAGAATCACAAGAGGAGGAGGAATACTTGGAAAAGGCCGGGAGATACGAGAAGATTTCAATTAGATTACATCATGGTCAGGCAGAAATTCCGAAAACAGATACTGGATTGTAAGGTGTACCCAGGAGCAGATATAGACTCAGATCACAATATAGTAGTGATGAAGAGTAGGCTGAAGTTCAAGACATTAGTCAGGAAGAATCAATACGCAAAGAAGTGGGATACGGAAGTACTAAGGAATGACGAGATACATTTTAAGTTCTCTAACGCTATAGATACAGCAATAAGGAATAGCGCAGTAGGCAGTACAGTTGAAGAGGAATGGACATCTCCAAAAAGGGCCATCACAGAAGTTGGGAAGGAAAACATAGGTACAAAGAAGGTAGCTGCGAAGAAACCATGGGTATCAGAAGAAATACTTCAGTTGATTGATGAAAGGAGAAAGTACAAACATGTTACGGGAAAACCAGGAATACAGAAATACAAGTCGCTGAGGAATGAAATAAATAGGAAGTGCAGGGAAGCTAAGACGAAATGGCTGCAGGAAAAATGTGAAGACATCGAAAAAGATATGATTGTTGGAAGGACAGACTCAGGATACAGGAAAGTCAAAACAACCTTTGGTGACATTAAAAGCAACGGTGGTAACATTAAGAGTGCAACGGGAATTCCACTGTTAAATGCAGAGGAGAGAGCAGACAGGTGGAAAGAATACACTGAAAGCCTCTATGAGGGTGAGGATTTGTCTGATGTGATAGAAGAAGAAACAGGAGTCGATTTAGAAGAGATAGGGGATCCAGTATTAGAATCGGAATTTAAAAGAGCTTTGGACGACTTACGGTCAAAGAAGGCAGAAGGGATAGATAACATTCCATCAGAATTTCTAAAATCATTGGGGGAAGTGGCAACAAAACGACTATTCACGTTGATGTGTAGAATATATGAGTCTGGCGATATACCATCTGCCTTTCGGAAAAGCATCATCCACACAATTCCAAAGACGGCAAGAGCTGACAAGTGCGAGAATTATTGCACAATCGGCTTAACAGCTCATGCATCGAAGCTGCTTACAAGAATGATATACAGAAGAATGGAAAAGAAAATTGAGAATGCGCTAGGTGACGATCAGTTTGACTTTAGGAAAAGTAAAGGGACAAGGGAGGCAATTCAGACGTTACGGCTAATAATGGAAGCAAGGCTAAAGAAAAATCAAGACACTTTCATAGGATTTGTCGACCTGGAAAAAGCGTTCGACAATATAAAATGGTGCTAGCTGTTCGAGATTCTGAAAAAAGTAGGGGTAAGCTACAGGGAGAGACGGGTCATATACAATATGTACAACAACCAAGAGGGAATAATAAGAGTGGACGATCACGAACGAAGTGCTCGTATTAAGAAGGGTGTAAGATAAGGCTGTAGCCTTTCGCCCCTACTCTTCAATCTGTACATCGAGGAAGCAATGATGGAAATAAAAGAAAGGTTCAGGAGTGGAATTAAAATACAAGGTGAAAGGATTTCAATGATATGATTCGCTGATGACATTGCTATCCTGAGTGAAAGTGAAGAAGAATTAAATGATCTGCTGAACGGAATTAACAGTCTAATGAGTACACAGTATGGTTTAAGAGTAAATCGGAGAAAGACGAAGGTAATGAGAAGTAGTAGAAGTGAGAACAGCGAGAAACTTAACATCAGGATTGATGGTCACGAAGTCAATGAAGTTAAGGAATTCTGCTATCTACGCAGTAAAATAACCAATGGCGGACGGAGCAAGAAGGACATCAAAAGCAGACTCGCTATGGCAACAAAGGCATTTCTGGCCAAGAGAAGTCTACTAATATCAAATACCGGCCTTAATTTGAGGAAGAAATTTCTGAGGATGTACGTCTGGAGTACAGCATTGCATGGTAGTGAAACATGGACTGTGGGAAAACCGGAAGAGAAGAGAATCGAAGCATTTGAGATGTGGTGCTATAGACGAATGTTGAAAATTAGGTGGACTGATAAGGTAAGGAATGAGGAGGTTCTACGCAGAATCGGAGAGGAAAGGAATACGTGGAAAACACTGATAAGGAGAAGGGACAGGATGATAGGACGTCTGCTAAGACATGAGGGAATGACTTCCATGGTACTAGAGGGAGCTGTAGAGGGCAAAAACTGTAGAGGAAGACTGAGGTTGGAATACGTCAAGCAAATAATTGAGGACGTAGGTTGCAAATGCTACTCTGAGATGAATAGGTTAGCACAGGAAAGGAATTAGTGGCGGGCCGCATCAAACCAGTCAGTAGACTGATGACCAAAAAAAAAACTCTTATCCGCATGGTTGTAATGGATCGTGCAGTCACGTCTCGATCCCTGAGTCAGCAGATGGGGACGTTTGCAAGACGACAACCATCTGCACGAACAGTTCGACGACGTTTGCAGCATCGTGGACTATGAGCTCGGAGACCATGGCTGCGATTACCCTCGACGCTGCGTCACAGACAGGAGCGCCTGCGATGGTGTACTCAACGACGAACCTGGGTGCTCGAATGGCAAAACGTCATTTCTTTCGAATGAATCCAGGTTCCGTTTACAGCACCATGACGGTCACATCCGTGTTTGGCGACATCGCGGTGAACGCACATTGGAAGCGTGTATTCGTCATCGCCATTCTGCCGTATCACCCGACGTAATGGTATGGGGTGCCACTGGTTACGTCTCGGTCACCTCTTGTTCGCATTGACGGCGCTTTGAACAGTGGACGCTACGTTTCAGATGTGTTACATCCCGTGGCTCTACCCTTCATTCGATACCTGCGAAACCCTACATTTCAGCAGGATAATGCACGACCGCATGTTGCAGGTCCTGTACGGGCCCTTCTGGATACAGAAAATGTTCGACTGCTGCCCTGGCCATCACATTCTCCAGATCACTCACCAATTGAAAACGTCTGTTCAATGGTGGCCGAGCAACTGGCTCGTCACAATACGCCAGTCTCTACTGTTGATGAATCGTGGTATCGTGTTGAAGCTTCATGGGCAGCTGTACCTGTACGCGCCATCCAAGCACTGTTTGACTCAATGCCCAGGCGTATCAAGCCGTTATTAGGGCCAAAGGTGGTTGTTCTGGGTACTGATTTCTCAGGCTCTATGCACCCAAATTGCGTGAAAATGTAATCACATGTCAGTTCTAGTACAACATATTTGTCCAATGAATACCCGTTTATCATCTGCATTTCTTGTTGGGGTAGGAATTTTAACGGGCGGTAGTGTAGAAATAAATTTATTTGGCACTACAACAAAATAACGTCGTTACTATGTAGTTTATTCTAAACAAAGACCACTAACACACAAAATACGCGAACTAATTTGTCTTGCATTACTGATGTATCGTCTTTCTGAAAAAAGTTTCCTTTCAGAAGAATTCCATCTTACTGTATTCTTCGCGGTACGTCTTCATTTCTACGGTTGATACGTGTAGCTGATACGAGGCAATTCATCTTATAAAAGCAACATAGTCACCTGTTGTTCAGTGTCACATAGGTTCGTGGGACCGGTTTTCAGTCTTCCATTAGTCAACAGCTCACTATTGCCTTGCGCCAGTCTCCAGTCATCCGACGTTCACTGGCTTGCTGTTGCTGTGAAGATTGGAGCTTGCTGTCAAATATTTTATATAGCTTCTCGTACCATTTCTTTTAAGAGAAATGTTTGAAACATTTGTTGGTTGATACTAATATGCACAGGAGATAGTTTTTCTATTCTTGGTCACAACTGGCGAAAAAGCTTAATTAACGTCACTCTTTCTGAATGGTGTACCATATCTCACTGTACTTTCTGAAGTGACCACTAAAGTACACTACTGGCCATTAAAATTGCTACACCAAGAAGAAATGCATATGATAAACGGCTATTCATTCGACAAATATATTATACTAGAACTGACATGTGATTACATTTTCACGCAATTTGGGTGGATTGATCCTGAGAAATCAGTAATGAGAACAACCACCTCTGCTTGTAATAACGGCCTTGATACGCCTGGGCTTTGAGTCAAACAGAGCTTGGATGGCGTGTACAGGTACGGCTGCCCATGCAGCTTCAACACTATACCACAGTTCATCAGGAGTAGTGACTGGCGTATTGTGACGAGCCAGTTGCTCGGCCACCATTGACCAGACCTTTTCAATTAATGAGTGATCTGGAGAATGTGCTGGCCAAGGCAGCACTCAAACATTTTCTGTATCCAGAAAGGCCCGTGCAGGACCTGCAACATGCGGTCGTGCATTATCCTGCTGAAATGTAGAGTTACGAAGGAATCGAATGAAGGGTAGAGCCACGGGTCGTAACACATCTGAAATGTTACGTCAACTGTTCAAAGTGCCGCCAGTGCGAACATGAGGTGACCGAGACGTGTAACCAGTGGCACCCCATACCATCACGTTGGGTGATACGCCAGTATGGCGTTGACGAATATACGCTTGCAATGTGCGTTCACCGCGATGTCGCCAAAAACGGAAGCGACCATCATGATGCTATAAACAGAACCTGGATTCATCCGAAAAAATGACTTTTTGCCATTCGTGCACCCACGTTCGTCGTTGAGTACACCATCGCAGGCGCTCCTGTCTGTGATTCAGCGTCAAGGGTAACCGCAGCCACGGTGTCGGAGCTGATAGTCCATGTTGCTGCAAACGTCGTCGAACTGTTCGTGCAGATGGTTGTTGTTTTTCAAGCGACCCCATCTGTTGACTCAGGGATCGAGACGTGGGTGCACGATCCGTTACAGCCATGCGGATAAGATGCCTGTCATCTCGACTGCTAATGATACGAGACCGTTGGAATCCAGCACGGCTTTCCGTATTACCCTCCTGAAGCCACCGATTGCATATTCTGCTAACAGTGAATGAATGTCGACCGACGCGAGCAGCAATGCGGCGATACGATGAACCGCAATCGCGATAGGCTACAATCCGACCTTTATCAAAGTCGGAAACGTGTCGGTACGCATTTCTCCTCCTTACACGAGGCATCACAACAACGTTTCAGCAGGCAACGCCGGTCAACTGCTGTTTGTGTATGAGAAATCGGTTGGAAACTTTCCTCATGTCAGCACGTTGTAGGTGTCGCACCGGCGCCATCTTTGTGTGAATGCTCTGAAAAGGTAATCATTTGCATTTCACAGCATCTACTTCCTGTCGGTTAAATTTCCCGTCTGTAGCACGTCATTTTCGTGGCGTGTCAATTTTTATGGCCAGTAGTGTAACAAGCGAAACTTAGAAGAGAAACTCAAGAGTGTTCGGATATGATCGAAGGTAAGCTGCGCAGTACTACTGCAAGTACAATCGCCTCGGCGAGAGCAGAATGCTGGCGTCCGGCGGCGTGCATCTCGGCGTGTGAGAGCGACTCCAGGGGCGTGGGTGTTGCGACCGCCGCGGCAGACGGCGCCCGCCGGGCCGCCGTGTTTGGAGGAGATGGGCCGCGGCTGACAGCGAGTGTGCTGCCGCCAAGGCCGCCGGCAAATGTCGAGGCTGCGCCGCGGCACAGCGGGGGGCGCAGGGGTAGGGGCGGGCAGGCGGCGCTCCCGTTCCGCCACCTCACACTCTCCGCTGTCGTTCCGTCTCCGCGCTGCGGATCGTCTAGACGGCCCAAGCCGCTACTGTGTTACGATGGAGAGACCTGCATAAAATGTCGCTTCTCACACAGTTATTGCGATGTATCTTGTCATTATTAAATACTGGAGCTCAGTCAAACTACCAACAGATGTTAGTGACATTCGGTCTATCAGATACAGTACTAAACGGACCAACCACTACAATAATAATGCCTTCTGACATCTTCTATGGGGGGAGGGGGCAGGCAAATGAAAAGCGAAGCTGGCCGGAGTGGCCCAGCGATTCTAGGCGCAACAGTCTGGAACCGCGCGACCGCTACGGTGCCAGGTTCGAATTCTGCCTCGTGCATGAATGTGTGTGATGTCCTTAGGTTAGTTAGTTTTAAGTAGTTCTAAGTTCTAGGGGACTCATGACCTCAGAAGTTAAGTCTCATAGTGCTCAGAGCCATCTTCAAAAGCGAACACCCGCCAAAACGGGACCATGGACTGGTTCTATTCAAAAGTAGATCAATTCCTGTTACGTAGAACGCGGCCGGCCTCTGACGGATCCACAGCTGCATCAGCTCTTGCACTCCTCATCCGACTGAAGCCGACGTCCATGCTTTCTTTCTTCAGGCCGCCAAAGGTGTGAAAATCGCGTAGTTAAAGCTATGGCCTGTGTATAGGATGATGATGCTGCAATTCCCTACCAAATCGCTGAAGCACAGCCTTCGTACGATCGGCAGCGTGGGGGCAGCCCGAGGGCGAGTCGCAGGAACAACAGTGGAAACATCCCACAACTCCAGAATGAGATTTTCACTCTGTAGCGGAGTGTGCGCTGATATTAAACTTCCTGGCAGATTAAAACTGTGTGCCGGACCGAGACTAGAACTCGAGACTTTTGCCTCTCGCGGGCAAGTGCTATACCAACTGAGCTACCCAAGCACAACTCACGCCCCGTTCTCACAGCTTTACTTGTGCCAGTACCTCGTCTCCTACCTTCCAAACTTTACAGTGAAGATGGCAGCTGCGACGACCAGTGGTAGCGACAGAGTGCGACAGGGTGCGTGGAACCAGGCTGCGGAGGCAGCGGCTTTCAGCAGCAGTGCCTTGCTCGTACGAGCCGAGGTGGAAAGCAAGGTTACTGCTGGCACTGGAGAGGTAGGTGACCCGCTGTACGGCCCCCGCGTCGAACTGTAGACCCCCAGGTTAGGAGGCCGGCTGCAGCACAAATACACCCGCAGGTGGCCCACCGGTTGGAGGGTGCTGTCAGCAGCACTGGACTCAGCACGAAGAGCAGGGTCGCAGCTAGCAGTTGTTCGTCTGGCGGTGGCGGCTTGCAGGTTCAGGTGTCGACAACTGCCGTGGACCTCCCGCTGTCCTGTCTAAAAATGACTAGTATTTATAAGGGCTTGGCCGATCTTTGTTTACAAAGGTCTCGATTCCCGTCACATAAGCCACAACAGAGCTAAGGGTCGGACGTCAAGCGATCAGGGGACTCGTGCCACAGAGGATTTGCGTTTATGTTGTAACAGAGGTTCTGCCTTTCTGTTGTACGGATGGTGTTAAAGCTCTGATTCCTCTGCTGTCGGGTTCGACGCCGTGGGGCAGAACGTGTTGCAGGTACAGCTCGTTGCTGCTGGAACTTGGCCTGGCCAGCGCCAGTGTGACACAGCTGGATGAATCTCCTGTATTACCCGTGTCACGTGTGCCAGATAAGCCGCTTCGCAACAACACTCTCAGATTCCACCCTCGAGATGGTTTAATTCGTACTGTCAATTAAAAAAACACAGTGCACATGGCGAGTAATGTAGGTAGGTAACCCTCTCATCACCCGTGCCAGAGAGATCATCTCCACTGTAAGCATACTTCCAGTATTAAACTATTAGATTTTCCATGGTATGAGCACCGCTACTCCCCTGCTGTGGAATGTACTTATTAACGGCCACTGTATTGGATGAAAATGCTTACTTTGTTCGACGACCTATTTCGGCTTTTATACTGAAGCCATTTTCTAGTAAATTCCGAAAATTTTACTGTGGTCTGAAGTTATGCCAAATAGGACTGCACTAAATAGTGCCTGTACATTACTGCAAATATTTGCAATACGGATGCGCGTCGTCACTGTAAAGAAGACGTTTCCATTGACGCGTGCTGCTCAAATTGGGTCAAATGGGTCTGAGCATTATGGGACATAACTTCTTAGATCATCAGTCCCCTAGAACTTAGAACTACTTAAACCTAACTAACCTAAGGACATCATACACATGCATGCCCGAGGCAGGATTCGAACCTGCGATCGTAGCAGTCGCGCGGTTCCAGACTGTAGCGCCTAGAAGCGCTCGGCCATCCCGGTCGGCCGGCGTGCTGCTCACAATTATTAATGTAGAGAAATGTTCTTTGCTCCCTTGGCCCGTGAATAGAATTCAGAAAACAACTGGTCATCATCCAGTGCAGAGGAACAAGGCAAAATGTATAGGATGAAGAGTAATACGGTACACCAGTTGCCGTTCAGAACTATTTCTTTACGACAGCTGTTGAAAATGTCGACCGTCATAGTGATAAAAGATGATACAGTGATGCCCACGCACTGCCCTATACAATCTAGAATCTCAGCAAGTTGGTTTCAAACACCATCTGTGACGGCCCTCAACCCAGGTCAGTGTAAGTAACGACTGCCGGAAACAAAGTTGTAGATGGAATTTAGTAGGCATATGAAGTCGGGACGCGGTAAAATATGAGAGATCAACAGAGTTGTCAATAGCCGGTACCGCGACTAGGTAGTAACGGTGTCCCTACAGAACCGTCGCACATTTCGCATTAAATTAGACCGAACAGTCGGGCACGTATTGTGAGTAGTGCACTCACTGGGCTAGGAAACCGAACAACACTCTGTGGCTAACGAGTCGCTGTAAATGAAGAGTCGTTCGTATTTAAACACGAGTTATGGCAGTAGGTTGTCAGTGCGTAACCAGTGTTTATGACGCAGCGGCGCACTGCGTGTTCGTCGGGCGCCCATTGACAGCGCGAGTAGGAGAGAGAGGTGAGCGGCGTGCTCGGAATGTGGCCTGGTTGCCGCCGCGCTCTTGACCTCGCGGCCACAGCGCAGTGCCTGGGCTCAGCTCAGCTCAGTAGCTGCATCGCGCGCTCCGCTGCACACGCCTGCTTGTGAATTCTCCTCTTGCCCACTTCCATAATACTTACTTCTGCCCTTGCTGGTTACTGAAAGTTTATCACGACTGTATTACGTGTCGAGTAGTTGAGTAGAGTTCATCAACCACAATCACTGGAATGCCACTACCAGTTTATTGTACACTATCTTGGATCCGATTATTGGATTATACTAACAGACGTATACCACATTCCCTACTTGATAATTAGACTTCACCCGACAAGTGACCGTACAATTCGCTACAGTACTCGGACACCTTTGGGCTGATTCCTCCGACCGTATCTGTAGACTCGGCTTCAGCGACTCCCGCACAGGCGTGTGTTCAAAGCAAGCAACAGCGGAACGCCTCCTCGAGGCAGGAGATGCGTAACAAATAGTCACACCTCAGAGGTTCTACCTGCTCTCGTACCGATCAGGATGCAACGTTGGTGGTCTTACATGCTGCATGCTCTTCCTTTACGACAGCCACTGTTTCTCTCGTCTCTGACGTAAGTGCTCAGCCGTCCGCGGTGGCCGAGCGGTTTTAGGCACACCAGTCCGGAACCGCGCGACTGCTACGGTCGCAGGTTCGAAGCCTGCCTCGGGCATGGATGTGGGTGATGTCCTTAGGTTAATTAGGTTTAAGTAGTTCTAAGTTCTAGGGGACTGATGACTTCACATGTTAAATCTCATAATGCTCAGAGCCATTGAACCATTTTGTAAGTGCCCAAGCGTACTCCTGCGTCGTTATCAACAGAACATTCATTCACGCTATCACACTGCCTCACCTTTTCACGAGCTATGGACTTCGCGCCGTCGTTGTTCCAACGATACGCTAAACTGTACTGTAGCTACAACCACATTGTAGATGTATCTAACGAGGTTCTCCAAAGCGGTAGAAGCATTTTCAGTACTTCAACTGTCAGCATCACTCACTGATGCGGCCTTTCGCAAAAATAGACATTGTCTTCCTATATTAATACTGTGTACAGCTCAATGCAACGAGAAGCTAACAGCCCTTACATTTCCCGAAGACATGCAACTCTACTGTATGGTTTAAAAATGACGGAGAAAATAATTCAGGGATAAAATAACCCGCCATTCGCACCTCAGGACGCGGACTACACAAGAGCACATCGTCATCGAGAGAAACAAAACTGCGTTCAACGCGTCGGTTGCTGTAACCCTGAATACGTTAAACGGGGAGTCAGGTTACAGAATTCAGAATTGGAAACCGATAGGTCGTTGTTAGGTACACCGCGGAGGCAGATGGAACAGGACTTGTGGACAGGAGCGTACAGGTTTGTAAGTACAAACTTAAATGGAGATAGTGCAGGAGTAGATCTGCACTCATGCTCATAAATTAATGATAATGCTGATACATGATGAAACAACGCTCTGGTGGGCGGTTTGCGGGTTTAAATCACCTCGGGGTATGACCATGCGGTGCATTTGACCTGCGATCGTCGATCGGAGGCGCTGGCAGCAGTCCACATACGCAGAAGGGTGTTGGTGCATGTCAGAGTACGGTGCAGCGAGTAAGTGTGCAGACGTTTTCAGACATGCAAATGGTGACTGTGTATTGAAAATGGCTCAAAGAACACACATTGATGACGTTATGACGGGGAGTATACTAGGGCGACTGGAGGCTGGTCAAACACAGCAGGTCGTAGCACGGGCCCTATGTTTGCCACAAAGTTTGATCTCAAGATTATGGCAACGATTCCAGCAGAAAGGAAACGTGTCCAGGCGCTACAGTACGGGACGTCGACAGTGTACAACACCACAAGAAGGCCGATATATCACCATCAGTGCCCGCAGACGACCAGGGAGTACTGCAGGTAGCCTTCCTCGGGACCTTACCGCAACCACTGGAACAGTTGTCTCCAGACAACACAGTCTACAGACGATTGAACAGACATGGTTTATTCGCCTGGAGACCTACAAGGTGCATTCCACTGACCTCTGTTCCAAGGAGAGCCCGTAAAGGCTGGTGTCAGTAACACAGTACATGGTCATTGGAACAATGGTCCCAAGTTATGATCACAGACGAGTCCAGGTATAGTCTGAACAGTGATTCTCGCCAGGTTTTCATCTGGTGTGAACCAGGAACCACATACCAACCCCTTAATGTCCTTTAAAGGGAGCTGTATGGAGGTCGTGGTTTGATGGTGTGGGGTGGGATTATGATTGGTGCACGTTCACCCCTGCATGTCTTTGACAGAGAAACTGTAACAGGTCAGATGTATCGGGACGTCATTTCGACCAGTATGTCCGCCTTTTCAGGGGTGCAGTGGGTCCCACCTTCGTCCTGATGGATGATAACGCACGGCCTCACCGAGCTGCCATCGTGGAGGAGTACCATGAAACAGAAGATATCAGGTGAATGGAGTGGCCTGCCTGTTCTCCAGACCTAAACCCCATCGGGCACGTCTGGGATGCTCTCGGTCGTCGTATCGCTGCACGTCTTCAAATCCCTAGGACACTTCAGGAGATCCGACAGGCACTGGTGCAAGAATGGGAGGCTATACCCCAGCAACTGCTCGACCACCTAATCCAGAGTATGCCGATCCGTTGTGCGGCCTGTGTACGTGTGCATGGTGATCATATCCCATATTCATGTCGGAGTACATGCGCAGGAAACAGTGACGTTTTGTAGCACATGTGTTTCGAGACTGTTTTCTCTACTTACTACCAATACCGCTGACTGACAGATCTGTGTCGTTCGTGTTCCCTATGTGCCTATGCTATTAGCGCCAGTTTTGTCTAGTGCCACGTTGTGTGGCAGCACATTCTGCAGTTATCCTTAATTTATGAGCATGAGTGTAGTAATGAATACCAAAATAGTAATGCCGGTAAGCTACTATGAACAACATACTGAACACATCACAGTCAAGACAGACACAAAGCTAACACCAACCACAATATTAAAACTAATAGTGTACCCCATGGTGTTCTATCGACATCTTATTCCCAATTTAATGGAACCAATAATTCAGCAGAACACCAGGAATGACGTTATTAATCAAACGCGCTGAGCAAACACGAGAGCATGCAAGAGTACATCCCCATGTATCTACCACGTACGCAGATTATGGAAGACCTTAATAGAATGTAGGTGGGTTAAAAAAACTGTTTAGACAGTTAACGCCGTCGTCGTGGGTCTTCAAGCGCCTTGGAAGCTGTTAAGTGACGCGTGACGCTCAGCGTCGAAAATGCGACAGGCTTGTCACTCTTCTACTTTGTAGCTCTTGGGCTGTCTTGCGTTCTCCATCAAAGTTCCAACGGACATGAGGTTGCTCTGAGATTCGTTGGATTCGAGTAACTTTGCAGATAGAGCTCTTAGAAATAAGCGCTAAATCAGACTTGCGTTTGCGAGGCTTATAGTAACAGTTTTAGATATGGTTCTCCGGATTAGAGCCCGATTTTTTTTTTTGTTGTATCTCCACCAGAATTCTCCAGTAATGTCAGGTGGTGTAGGAACTCAATACTATAAACAACGCGCACAATAAAATTGGATTTGCACTGTCAAGAAATGATCTATAGACACCAATAGTCGCCGACCAACGCGCCCCCGTTGTCTGCATGCCACTCTCGTGTACCATATTTTAAAATTTAATAATACTCAAAAAGATACAGTTTTGTAAAGTAGCCCGTGCTCTTTCTCATGGTTCGAGCTATCTCCAAACCAAATACCATCAGGATCTGCTCAGAGGTAATCGTGAGAACGTAGGAGTGGGCTACTTTCGCAATTAATAATACTGATCTTAATATAGAAGTATGGATTAAAGACTTCAGGAATTGAATAAGCGTTGTATTTATTACGTCTAATCAATTATATAGAACATATCAACCAATAACAGCATTTTCACAAATATGGTAAAGTTCAGAAGATGAACAGTAAGTAGCTTTTTCAAAGAGTAAATATTTTTCCTTAATTTGCGCAACATTCGTTATATCAGATCTTGTACTCCGGAAAGTAGGTTATCTTCATCACGGTTAAAGCTACTTCACGCCAAATTTCATGGATATCGGTTCAGACGATCAGTCGTGAAACTTAAGACAGAGTTACTTTCACATTTATAATATTAATTTGGTTTATTGATTAAACTGTCAGGGTTATAATTTCACGAGTCAATAAAAATTACAGAATGTGTTTTGCAAAATATCTACCGAAAATCATGTATTTTTAACACATTCGCCTTAAGTAGTCACGTACACGTCAGACGTCAGCTGTGCACAGTTCATAATAAATGTTCGAATATCCGATACTCACTTTCAATGTATTTGTGCGCGCTTTAGAGAACATGTTTTATTTCTTGTCTAAGTACCTCAGCAGTGTGCTGAAAACGCTGGTGAACTCTCTACGATCAGCAGTTCGAAGAATCGAAGCGCGTCGGCGCTTCTCTTCTACGGAATTAGGAACAGCACAACAGCAGAAACCGTAAACATACACCATATGTACATGTTGTTGATTAGTGTAGACCTGCGACATTTTATCCAGCGCGCGTAAAATCATAGTTAACCGATGCTTCTCTTTGCTACAATCTGTCTTCTGCATACTTCATTCACAACATAACATGGACAACTACGCGTTTAACAGGTTAGTTTAATCGCAAGGAGAATTACCAAGTAGAGGTGAAAGGAACACAGTAACTTGGGCTAGTATAAAACGTCAGAGAGGTTCGGTGGTTAAGACATTTATATGCGCGCCACTAGCTGGTAAACAAGAGTTCATTAACTTTTCTGTCTCGGAAACTATTCGGAATATGGCACATTGCAGAAGTTTTTGCTTCAAAGGAGCGTTGCTGTCATATTCCTGAATATTTACAATTCGTCAGGGATATCCTGTATGTGATAGGATTCCTACCTTTTCTCAAATTAAGACTTTGTCGAAGATGTTCATAATATCTATCCATCTAAACAAATAATAGCCAAGAACTTACAAAAGTAAGTCCAATGCGTGATCGCTAGCTCATAAATTACATACTGACAACGTAATTTTTTAATTTAGCTAGCATTTCTCCTTGAGGGGGTAGTAGCTTTGTATGAAACAAATTCAGTGGTATAATTGTATCTTACCTCTGAGAAAAATGACGGAGTAACGAAGACATACAAATTCTGGTTTTGTGCTATTGTTATGGCCGTCCAGAACTCCATTCCACTCTACACAGAAAAGTACACAAGCCGAGGTAAACAATATGTTACAACACTCTAAATGGAGAGTGGAATCCCCAGATTCAATTATTTTTGCTACGTAATTTTGTCTGGTTTACCAACTATAAAGCACTATGACAGTGCCAGAAATCATAAACCTCACGGTAGATACACTCCTGGAAATGGAAAAAAGAACACATTGACACCGGTGTGTCAGACCCACCATACTTGCTCCGGACACTGCGAGAGGGCTGTACAAGCAATGATCACACGCACGGCACAGCGGACACACCAGAAACCGCGGTGTTGGCCGTCGAATGGCGCTAGCTGCGCAGCATTTGTGCACCGCCGCCGTCAGTGTCAGCCAGTTTGCCGTGGCATACGGAGCTCCATCGCCGTCTTTAACACTGGTAGCATGCCGCGACAGCGTGGACGTGAACCGTATGTGCAGTTGACGGACTTTGAGCGAGGGCGTATAGTGGGCATGCGGGAGGCCGGGTGGACGTACCGCCGAATTGCTCAACACGTGGGGCGTGAGGTCTCCACAGTACATCGATGTTGTCGCCAGTGGTCGGCGGAAGGTGCACGTGCCCGTCGACCTGGGACCGGACCGCAGCGACGCACGCAGATGCACGCCAAGACCGTAGGATCCTACGCAGTGCCGTAGGGGACCGCACCGCCACTTCCCAGCAAATTAGGGACACTGTTGCTCCTGGGGTATCGGCGAGGACCATTCGCAACCGTCTCCATGAAGCTGGGCTACGGTCCCGCACACCGTTAGGCCGTCTTCCGCTCACGCCCCAACATCGTGCAGTCCGCCTCCAGTGGTGTCGCGACAGGCGTGAATGGAAGGACGAATGGAGACGTGTCGTCTTCAGCGATGAGAGTCGCTTCTTCCTTGGTGCCAATGATGGTCGTATGCGTGTTTGGCGCCGTGCAGGTGAGCGCCACAATCAGGACTGCATACGACCGAGGCACACAGGGCCAACACCCGGCATCATGGTGTGGGGAGCGATCTCCTACAGTGGCCGTACACCACTGGTGATCGTCGAGGGGACACTGAACAGTGCACGGTACATCCAAACCGTCATCGAACCCATCGTTCTACCATTCCTAGACCGGCAAGGGAACTTGCTGTTCCAACAGGACAATGCACGTCCGCATGTATCCCGTGCCACCCAACGTGCTCTAGAAGATGTACGTCAACTACCCTGGCCAGCAAGATCTCCGGATCTGTCCCCCATTGAGCATGTTTGGGACTGGATGAAGCGTCGTCTCACGCGGTCTGCACGTCCAGCACGAACGCTGGTCCAACTGAGGCGCCAGGTGGAAATGGCATGGCAAGCCGTTCCACAGGACTACATCCAGCATCTCTACGATCGTCTCCATGGGAGAATAGCAGCCTGCATTGCTGCGAAAGGTGGATATACACTGTACTAGTGCCGACATTGTGCATGCTCTGTTGCCTGTGTCTATGTGCCTGTGGTTCTGTCGTGTGATCATGTGATGTATCTGACCACAGGAATGTGTCAATAAAGTTTCCCCTTCCTGGGACAATGAATTCACGGTGTTCTTATTTCAATTTCCAGGAGTGTAGTTTAAAGTATTGTATAGTGAATAAACGACTGAGGACTTAATCAGTAATGAATTAGTAGTGTGTTTACAAATCTAGTTAGTAGGGATATATTGCCACAATAATAGAACAGAAGCTTCTGAAACGTGCTACAGGAGAGCTCAAGAACGGATGGGCAGACTGAATAACCAACGAAAATTTACTGAATCGAATTGTCGAGAATAGTAGCTTACAGCATAACTTGGCTAAAAGGATGGGATGCGGCAGTAAGGGACACATCCTGAGACGTCAATGAATCGTAAATTTGATAATAGAGTGAAGTAAATGTAAATCCCGTGTGGCTAGGACCTCCCGTCTGGTAGACCGTTCGCCTGGTGCAAGTCTTTCGAGTTGACGCCACTTCGGCGACTTGCGTGTCGATTGGGATGAAAGGATGATGATAAAGACAGCACAACACCCAGCCCTGAGCGGAGAAAATCTCCGACCCAGCCAGGAATCGAACCCGGGCCCTTAGGTTATTTATATTATATCTATGAAAAGAGTATTAAATTCTAGAGTAACATTTCAAGTTAACAATAAGATTTGTGGGTTATTTTAGAAGTTACACTAAGGTGGCCAAGTCGTGGGATACCCCCTAATATCATATCGGACCATCTACTCCGATCGCAGTGCAGTAACTCGACGTGGCATGGACTGGACAGGTCGCTGGAAGTCCCCTCCAGAAGTATTGAGCCATGATGCCTCTATAGCTGTCAGTAACTGCGAAAGTGTTGCTGTGCTGGATTTTGTGCACGAACTGACCTCTCGATTATGTCCCATGAATATTCGATGGGATTCAAGTCGGTTCATCTTGGTGGCCAAATAATTCGCTCGAATTGGCCAAAATTTTCATCAAACCAAACGCTAACAACTGTGACCCGGTGACAAGACATCGTTGTTTGGGAACATGAAGTCCGTGAATGGTCTCCAAGTAGCCAAACATAACCATTTTCAGTCAATGATAGGTTCAGCTGGACCAGAGAACCCAATCTATTCCACGTATACACGTCCCACATCATTATGTAGCTACCTCCAGCTTGACATCCTTGGGTCCATGGCTTAGTGGGGTCTGCGCCACACTCGAACCCTATCATCAGCTGCTACCAGCTGAAATCGAGGTTCACCATGACTTTTGTCGCGCGCGCATTTGTGCGTGTTATACATACATTAATAAAATTGGCAAACTGGAGAGACGGGTTACTGACAGGAAATTGAGGAAAAAAGTCCTGTGAACATACGTTTAGAAATGCATCGTTGATATGGTAGATGGCGCTGACAAATGAAAGTTCCTCTTACCAATTACCGTGTGTTCCTAGTGTGTTGCAGGCTGTGTGATTGATGGAGCGTACTTCAAGCAGGATAATGGACAGGTATTCATGTTGGGAACAATGCGGCCAAGCTGGAGGAAACGGTCGAGAGGCAGAACCCGGTCCTCCACATCCGGTGTACGCACAGTCCGCCCACCTCCCTGCACGTCCACGTCTTAAAGACACCTGAAAGATGTGTCAGCATTGGTTACCTGCTTCGGACTGCCTTAACAGACATGACTTAAAAATGGCCTAACAACCTTAACATTGTACTTGATAACGGCACGAAGCCTAAATCTAAGTAGTACATAAGATAAACACAGCAACAAAGTCAAATGGCGGTATACTCTTTCAAAAAGTATTCCGTGACTGTGGCCCAACACCATCGAAAACTTTAAAGAACATCGCTTTGAGGAAGAGTGTGGCTGTAACGCTTCATCGTAACATCCTGATTTAGAATTCCCTTTGTTTGCTTACAGAGCTTAAGGGAGTCGTAGGACTGATTACATCGCAAATATTTTAGCAGATTTTCTCCTCACGCCCATCCTTGTTCTAGCTGTGCATGAGCTTCTTCTCCAATGACCTTGTTTTTTATGTACGTCAAACCAAAACCAACAGAAAAAATTGAGAGCTCGGGTCGTTCCGAAATAGCTCAGTCTTTAGAGCTCTTTCCTGCAGAAGGCACAGATCCCAGGTTCGAGTCCTTGTTTGGCATAAAATTGTAATCCGGTAAAAAGTTGAAATCAGCGCAACTCGTGTGTAGAGTGAAAATTCAGATCGACTTTCTTTACTCTCTTCAGAGTCCTCACTGTTAATGAATCGCTGGCCGGGGTGGCCGAGTGGTTCTAGGCGCTACAGTCTGGAACCACGCGACCGCTACGGTCGCAGGTTAGAATCCTGCCTCGGGCATGGATGTGTGTGGTGTCGTTAGATTTATGTAATTCTAAGTTCTAGGGGACTGATGACCTCAGAAGTTAAGTCCCATAGAGCTCAGAGCCATCTGAACCACTTGTTAATGAATCAATTTTCTATGAATACTATATTACCTGGATTTGCGTGGCTATCCGTGCATATGTCTTCATACCATCCATCAATATTTTACTGAAACAGAACAGAGATATTGGTATATTCCAGATGCAATTTACAGTCTCAATACCCACCCGATTCCTATACCCTGCTGTTATGTACATATGTAACGTTCTTGTCGTCTGACGTAAGTTTTAATACTTATTTCCCAAATGTTGTTTATAACTACTTCAGATTTTCACCGATTTTTCTTTTTGTTAGTTTTATTGAATAATTTTCTGTATTTGAGTATCCAAAATTTGTGATATGTATATTATCAATTAAAGATCATTTAGAAAGTTAGATTATTAAAGGTCGGCTGCAAACCTTGAACATTCTTATCGAGTATGGGTAGGAATACAAATATGAAGTTGTTACTTTCTGCCATTCATCGCTTTTTTCACCTTCCTAAACGATTTCCAGTTGTGAGAAATGGCATGTTAAACTGCGCTTTCTGGTCTACTGTAGGTCCTCCAATAACTGGCCGGCTAAGGTAGTTAAATATAGGAGGAGGGTGAGTTGATACCATCTCGATGGAGACCATCGTAGTAAAACGCTGCGTTGTTCAAACAAAGTTCGCTGCTGAGTACAATGTCAGCTAACAAACGAAGTAACTGATGAGAAGTAATTGCTGCACATCCCTACAAATATTTGTGTTTCCATTTATGGCTTTTTAATTGGTGGGTGAACGCATGCATAAAGAACCAGATATTATTAGAATCTTGACTGCAGCAAGGTGCTGGTTATTATGAAACAAACGAAAAAAATCATAATCCGATATGAAGAAGAATGTGTAATATTCCAATATTCTAAATTAAAATAATTGATACCAAGATCTATTAAGTTTTAAGTCTCACTGAAATGTCATACCCTCCAACAAATATCAGATTTCAAATGCCTATGATGCACTTTGGGAATAGCATGACTCACTAGTTGCTCAAAAGAAAAACAGAAAAATAATCCACCAATGTGAAATACATTGCTAAAAATGCACTCTGCATCCAATGTAAACATCTGTATGCAGCTGAAATTACACATTAAAGAGAAACAATAAATATGTGACTAACGTAACGAGCAATAATATATATTAAGCAATAATGTATATAAGAAACATGGCTTGTCATTATCAAAATGAAGTAGTAATTGCTTTGGGAGCTTGAGAAAGTAACATAGTAACTGATTCTAGTTTGCCGATTTCACACTTTTTGAAAAACGAAAGATTTGCTACGACATAATACGGGCATCTGCCTATCCGGACGGGTAACTTTCCTCTGTTTAAACCGGCCCCTACTGAGGCTGCACCGACAGTTCGGCTCGGCGTGACGCAGCGATATCCCGCGGTCACGCACCGCCAACTGGAGCTGACGGCGCCCGCCGTGCACCGCGGTGTTGCATATACTGTGGGCGCCACAGCCGATGCGGTGCCAGCCGAGCGGGCGGCCACGCATGCGCCAAGCGTTTCAGCAGGAGCCGCTGCAGTATCGCTTCTCAGGCCGTGGGCGTCGCTGTAACTAACATCGACACGAAGCGCCACCAGGTGTGTTAATTAAAGCCTTTCTCACAGTAGAACGCCCACCTACGCTTTCAATAGCTTTCACTGAAACGCTGTAGCAATGAAAGTGACGGACGCCTGCCTTCATTATGTGATAAACAATAATCGCGTTACGATTTCATGCTGGAAAAGGCATACGAGACGAGTTAAAAAAACTGATTTTTGTTCTTTTGGATAGACTTCTATGTATTCATCGACACCACTGCTTTCCGCTTAATAGTCCCAATTACATAATACTGGGTATATATACTTAGGCCAGCGCTTTTTTCCAAATTCTGGTACGGTTCTGGAACTCTGTGTGTGAGATACCTTTTGGCTCTGTGATGCGTTTTCAATCTTATCTGTACTTCTGAAACTGTGGCCATTTGAGGTTTGTTTTATTCTGGAGAACAGGAAGTTCCCCAGTGAATATATGGAGGCTGTGCGTCACTACAGTATCTCATTGCATTTGGCTAAAAAGTCACGAACAGTTAACTGGTATGAGGGAGTATGTTATCGTCGTGCAAAAGACATCAAATTCTGTCCTTAGTTATGGCGTCCTTTTACTAACAACGTTGAAATTTTAAGCAGTGTTATTTCGCCATTGTTGCAAGAGCCTATGGTGTAGTATGCCGCTAAAATCGAAGAACACAGTACAAACTTCGTTTGATCTCACTTGATGGGCGTTTTTAGATCTCAGCGCTTCATGAACCACTGAGCCATAGTTTTTTCGTAAACCCATGTTTCAACACTTCCGACACGTTATTCCTTAGCGACTCTTGAGCTATTTGCATTCGGATTGTTTTTATTCGACATTCAACAATTTTAGAATAAATTTTGCTGTAAATGCTTCGAACTTAAAATATTCGGCGAAATGTCATAGCATGATCCCACTGATATGCCAACATCATCAGTGAGCTCAGTGGTTCGGTGATGGATCATAATCATTCGTTTCACTTTTTGCACGATTTCAGTCGGTAGATGTGCTGGTATGTCCAGGGCGCCCGTAATCTCCAGCCTCTTCTTGGGCTTCTTCAAACCATTATACTTAATATTCATACATACTCTGCAAGTCACCGTACGATGCGTGGCGGAAGGTATGCTGTAATTAGTCATTGCTGGTCCTGTTGCACTCGCAAACAGTGCGAGGGGAAAAAGACTATGTATATGCCTTCGTACGAGCCCCAGTCTCTCTAAGGTTACCTTAGTAGTCCCTAAGCGAAATGTACGTTGGCTGGCAGCAGTAAAATCACTCTGCAGTGAGCCTCAAATGCTGGCTTTCTAAATTTTCTCAATAGTGTTCGTCTACAAGAACGTCGCCTTCAAAAATGGCTCTAAGCACTATGCGACTTAACTTCTGAGGTCATCATTCGCCTAGAATTTAGAACTAATTAAACCTAACTAACCTAAGGACATCACACACATCCATTCCCAAGGCAGGATTCGAACCTGCGACCGCAACGGTCGCTCGGCTCCAGACTGTAACGCCTAGAACCACACGGCCAATCCGACCAACGTCGCCTTCCTTCCAGTCATTCCCATTTGACTTCACGAAGCATACCCATAATACTTCCGTGCTGTTTTAATCTATTTGTAACAATTCTAGCAGCCAGGTTCTAAGCTGCTTGGATGTGTTTCTTTAATCCGACCTGATGCGGACCGAAACACTCGGTCAATACTCCATACTTATAGACTTTTGCTTTACCCACAACAGACTCTCCAAAGATATTTAATATTTCTGTAACTTCATCATACTTTTCTGTTCTTGTGACAATATTTAATACACATTTTCTGATACCTTTTCAAACAAAATAAATAATCGCTGAACTACCAAAACAAGTAACCTCTTTGACAACTGACAACATACTAAATGTCCCATATGGTCGATACACTGCAGATATCTTTTCAGACATGTTTACAAACACAACCGAAAAGGGCGAGAATGTGGCTAACACGACGCGTGAAATAAAAACATTTCAGTTACTTTTTGAACACACGTCGTACAACTATTGTCATGTTTGATTATACACTTCAAAATTTTGCAGTGAGATTCTTGCCTTTAAGTTTTAGCACGTTTCTCTAATACGCTTCCTAATACTTTACACGCCAACATTAACAAGAGTTACAACACTGTACTTGCTTTCCATGAGTTTTAGAGTACGGTTGAAAAATATTTCTATTTAAAGAACCGTACTCGTTTCGATATGTATTGATAAAACTATTATCCATACAAGATGACGTGCACTCTGCCTTTGTCATTTGCCGCAGACCTTGCTTCGACACGTGTAACCATTCTGTAAATAGAAGGGGTGCAAGGTTAGACAAACAACAGGAAACTCCATCCAGGTTGGTCTTTGAATTCTGTTCCTCCAGAAAGCTAGTCCACTGCGGTGAAGACGTGTAGCACAAACCGAAGACAATATTCAGTTCAGCAAAGCTAGGAGACTAACGTTTTTGACATCGTCACTGATAAACCTCAACTCCTCAGACAGCAATCTCGAGTAAAGTCGCCGTTTTTACGACCATTTGTGAGACTAGCTCCACGTCATCAATTGCTGTGCCTGTTAGCGATTGTCAGGTTCATGGTGTCTCATATTCTATTGCTTTCAATCCGGAATGAAATTAGTCTCGCACATATTTAACGTTTCTGTCCCATACTCCTGTTCGTCTCATGTAACTCCGTTGCCATTCTTATCTCAAACTGTAGCACACTTTGTTTACAATTTCCCACCAGCAGTACGACGGTATTCTTCAACCTTCAAATTTGTTGGGTGGCATTAAGAAAATTGGCTTTAGAGTATGTTCTAGTGCTACGTAGCACTCGGCGAGATGACTCCACGAACATTAACTTTTAACATTGTTCTCTCTCTCATACACAAGAACACCCACACGCACACACGTCCTAGGAAATGACGTCTTAAGATCCAAAGCACGCTCATGACCGCTGCTGCAGTGCATGTGTTCATAGTAAGGTGAGGCGCGAAGGACAAATACGCTACATTAACACCACTGAGAAGATAGAAAACGTTTGTTTAGTTGGATCAACTAGGGGCATTTGCTGCACCCATACAAACAATGAGTATTGCGTCTTGCGTTAACTTGTGAGTCAGGGCAAAAATTTTAAATATTTCAAAGCCATGTAGCTATCGAATTGCATCGAGAAAGATTGAGGAGTCTGGCCAATGTAATGAAAAATGTGCGGCGGATCTAACTCATTCATTTAAATTTACACAGCAGTCTCCACAACGGCGAACGAAGGGAGCTCTTCACGGATATGTAGGTCGAAATTACAACAAAATCACAGGTAAAGTTTGTACGGAAAAATAAAAAAATAAGTTTAGTAGCTTCATACAGACCTCTCCAAATCCTCACCTTTCATTAAACACTACCTAATCATCGCGTGGTCCGATAAGAGGCTTGTGTGTATCGATCAGGTGCACACCCATTAAGTCGTAAGACTTTCGTCAAAAAATAAAAGAATTAGTGGAAGTATATGACCAATTAGAATACTTCGCCTATCCACTGGAAAGAACTTACAAATTTTTCTAATAATTTTGCACAGGCAGAATAACTTTATCGATCACTGCGGATCTCTGACTCAAGAGACCTCACACACCGAACACTTTCAAACATTATGTCTGCCGATTGGTCCAACACCCAGGAGAACTCAAAGCTTTCGCGACATCTAAGGAGTCCCAAAATGGTTTCAACGTTCAAAACCCTCGAAAGCCTCACTAGAAAGATGCAGGTATTCTCACAGGTAATCCGTCATTTCCACTGTTAACTCATATGGAAAGCGCTTCTTCCTCCGAGGACTCCTCGCAACTACATTTCCTACTAAAACGGTGCAGGTGAAAACCTGCCACACTGGCAGCCAGTCTATTGAGCTCCGAACACAACATTAAAGAAAAAACTACCTATCAGCACGAGACTGGTGCATCCAAAGTGCATCCGTACCTGCCAAGAAAAGGTCCAACGGGGCAGCTTTTCGGGTCAGGCCACTACCGCAGCTGTCTACGCTGAAATCTGAAATATAAAAGCATTTATTTTAACACAGTGGTGCGAACCGCTTTATAATCATGAACATAAATGTAGTTTTTGTGTAGGGCCTCAATCGTCTTGAATTTTTCAGTGGGCAGTTGATCCAAATTGAGCCGAACGTTCATCTCTCTAACCCTTCTTGCTGTTGCGTCCGATTCCCAAAGGCAACCGGTCTGACGGAAGGCACTTGACTGGGAAAAAACACTTTGACTTTAAAAACAACGGTTAACCGATAGAATCCAAGTTAAGGGTTTGGGTTTGGCGAATGCCTGGAGACCGTTACCTGCCATCAGATGTTGTGTCAACAGTGAAGTACAGAGATGGTGGTGGTACAGTATGGCATATTTTTCGTGGTTTAAGTGTGGCTCCTGATTGTGCTTAAGAAAACGATAATGCGGGAAGTTGTGAAAACATTTTACACCGTTGTGTACTGTGTGCGGTGGAGAAGCAGTTTGGAGACTATGATTGTATCAGCATGACAATGCACCTCGTCGTAGAGCAGCATCTGTGGGGCAACGGTTTGTGGACAATAACATCTCTGAAACGGACTAGCCTTTCGTATATCCCGACGTGAACCCAACACGTTTGGGACGAGTTAGAACGTAGACTTGCCGGAGACGTCATCGTCCGATACCACTACCTTCCCTGGTTTCGGCAATTGGCGAATAACGGGCTGCTATCCCCTGAGAGACATTCAGGCGCCTCATCGAAAGTATCCCCAGCAGAGTTAGTCGTCAAAAGGGGGAATGATACACACTCCCCACATTAAGGTCCACTTACAGGTGTGTGGGTACATTTGTTTAGCTAGTGTAACTTAATACGTTAACAAGACATTGCAAAAAAGTTAAAAGGTATTCTAATATCCATTGTGTCAGATAGGTAGATCAGCGACTGTTGACGTCGTAACTAAGGCCCGCAACAATCATGAGCGTTTTAGAGGGATATTAAAAAGGTCATTAAACAAGTTAGTTTTAAGAAACTAATGTATTTTATGAAAATGTTACTTGCTTACAGTTGCAAAAAGCTACTTTTAAAGTTGATGTACTGATTTCTAGATGACATGAATATGACCTCGTTTGTTTAAGTACATTTGTAACGATTTTACGACTCCTTTTGTATATCTGATTTCATTTTCTCCATCTCATCAATTTACTAAATCATAGAATTTCGCAGTAAAACTTTATACAGTGATACAAATAATCTTAAATGCTATACTGTGAGCTTTTAATTCGCAAATTGCTGTAAAACGCTATTTGTACGAGTTAGCGTGCACATCATCCGTTCTGGAAGGAGCTGCTCCGCAGATTCAACCTACGGATCTACGTATTCTGAATGTGGCATTGGGTCGAATTCGGAAAAAAGTGTCCCGATTAGGATCTGAATCGAATAGTTATAGCCGAGAACGCTCGTTGCATAGCACCCGCGAGTGCCCAGTTAAGTGGAGTGGTCGAGGCTACAGGCCGCGGGCAGACGGGCAGGCGGCGCTGACTCAGCCGCGGGCCGCCCACTGACTCACTCTCCCCGCGGCCCGCTGCCCCCTGCCCCACTAGGCCGCTACCGCTGTCCCGCACTCCGCTAGCGCCCTCTTCTTTTTTCCCACATCACTGCCACGGTCAGTGTGAAGACACTCTTCCTTCCGTGTACGTCCATCTTTCTGACTGAAATGAAATGATCGTATGCCATTCTTGTCCGGGATGTCCCATTCGGGTTCGGCCGCCAAGTGCAAGTGTTATTTCAGTCAGCGCCATATTGGGTGACCTGCGACCCATGATGAGGATGAAATGATGATGACAACACAACACCCAGTCCCCGAAGGGAAGGAGTCTCCGACCCGGCGGGGAATCAAACCCGGGCAGCGACTTTGGCCGTTCACTAACGTTATGTAATGGAACACCTACTGACTGTTGGTAGTAGATGGTTGGAGACACAACATCGTTATTACAGTGTACCGTAGCCAGTTCACAGATGTTGGCCGCTGATGAAATCATGTATACGACAGTAGTTAACACACTCAGCGTCAGTTGCTGGAGCACCAAAACTGGTAACCACATAATAAATAGCATCGGAAGGACGGTGTAGGTGTTCTTTTTTATTACATTCCTTCCTTTTATTCACAGAGTGAACCCGCACAGTAATGACACACAGTCCGGAGAACAACGGTTTAAATCCCTGTGTAAACATTCTGCGTTGTGTCTGTTCTATATCGTGTCTCCCTACCACTTTCGCGCAACGACGCTCTGAGCGTGTTTTTTAGGGAATTGACTGGTTTGAACCAGGGACCTGTTGCTGGTAAGGAGACGCCAGACCACACATGACATGTAGAATTCAGAAGAGTTCAATGAGACTAACGATGATATAACCAAATACTTAATGATTTCAGCGTCAGCTCCACTGCACTCCCTGTAAAGGAATCTTAATACTAACTAAATTTAGTGGAAGGGGTTCAAGGCTTTCCTATTTTTAGTTAGCTGGTAAAATAACGTCGAAAAAGCAGTTAAGTTTACCATTGGAAATTTTATTCTACTCACAAAACATCGTTTATAAATTGCACTATTGATAAAAGGAAATGTTTTAATACAGGATGGTAAAAACCAACTGTGTTCAACAAAAATGTGAACGAATATTCCCTGAATGGGTTTCCAAGTTCTACAATGGATTGAAGGATCTTCTCAATAACTATATAACAGAAAAATCATCGCGTTTCAGATTTTTACTTCAAGTGGCAAATGTGAACACCATGAGCTTTAATTGACGATCGACACTAGTATTACATAAAGGGGGTGTAACAGATGAGACTTCTGCAGTTCCGAGTGAAGCCTTATGCGCTCAAAAATGCGGCATCGCGTGCGTTCATTACCACTGTTGGTGTTCGTCAGGGGGCGGCGGGCAGCACAGCTCCGCTCACCTTGCTGTCTCGGAAGCAACTCTCTAGCCACTCTCTCCTAACTTCTCCTTACTATAATTTACCGAAGTTGGTTTAAAAAAAAAACTATCTGGCTGTGTTTTCATCTGACCAATCAGGGTCTCAATGTTAACCTTAAGCTCTGCCTACAAAAATTCTGTCCATCCAATGAGAAACGTTATACTTTTCGTGGTGGGGCAATGTTTTTAAAGTTTGCAACGTAACAGAGACGCGAAAAAGTCTCACGCTAAAACTTGCAGCTGGTGTGGTCCTTTTAGCGTTATCGTAAGATCTTTACTGTTCTTCTGGAGGGCTCTATCTTTTAACATGGGCTGGGGGGTGGTCCTAACGTAACAGAGACGCGAAAATGGTCTCACGCTAAAACTTGCGGGTGGTGTAGCCCTTTTTGTGTTATCGTAAGATCTATGCTGTTCTTCTGGAGGGCTCTAGCTTTTAACATGGGCTGGGGGGTGGTCCTAACGTAACAGAGACGCGAAAAAGTCTCACGCTAAAACTTGCGGGTGGTGCGGTCCTAGCGGTTAGCTGGCGACGTGGGTGTCCGTCCGTCCCTTATCGTAGGGCCTTCCAGCTTAACACGGTTCTGCTCTCGGCTTCTGTTCTCGTTTCTCCCCTCGGAACTGCGTCTGTCTCACGGTGGGAAGGTATGACATGCATTTAGGCATTCTTGTGTTAGTCTGTGGTATTCCATTTGCTCACTCGTTACTCGTATTACTTTGGTTAATTTAATGTCACGATTTATTCGGAGCTATGTGACATACTACTGGATTTGCTTATCATGTCAGGGTTTTCATGGAAGGTGTTGGATTTGCCTGACACCTTACACCTGTTCGGCCATTCATATTTCGTTTGTCAGTAGTTTTGTTCAATTTTTTAAGGCCAATGACACGGTAGTTTGTTTCATATGACACAGTCGATAACGTTCTCCATCCTTCGTTCACCAATCCTACCCTCTGCTCCGTCTCAAATAGCGTAGTTGGCAATGGTGCATTAAACCCTAATCTCTCTTGCATCCTTCCTTCCTTCATTTATTCCTAGGAGCATCAGTTATTCGCTTCAACTCTCGCCCACAACGGCACGTTTCGAAACGTCTTATTACCGCCATCAGACCTGAATCGCGTCATACAGAAGAGCAATCTGCCGATGATAAAACTCAAACCCTGGATACAAAGTCGAAATACGATGATCATATACAGCCAAACAGTCCCTCGAAGCGTCCTTTCCACACAGTTAAGCCAAATAATTGCAAATTCTATAATTCACAAGAGATGTAATCATGGATCATTCCCGAGCTGTCTTCACTGAATACACGTTCAAAATAATCCTTACTATAAATGTGATGGAGCAATAGTAGCAGATATGAGTCATTTTTTCTTCTTCTTCGAACGTCAGATGTTTGCTAACAAGCAAACTGATTTCATAGAACAATTAATCAGACTAATATAGCAACTCAGCCAATGTCTGAATCACTGTCACCAGTTATAACAAGCCTTACATCTACGGGGCAGTGCGGAGAGGTTTGTAATTTTAATACGTTGGGTTGGGTTGTCTGGGGGAAGAGACCAAACAGCATTGCCTGGAGCGATTCAGTGATATCACGGAAATCCTAAATCAGGATAGCTGGGTTCGGGATTGAACCGTCGTCCTCCCGAATGCGAGTCCAGTGTGCTAACCACTGCGCCACCTTGCTCGGTTTTTATTGTGAGCATGAGTGCTAAGATATACGATGGCAAACGTACAGCAAAGTCTTCCTCTCACACGTACTAGTAATATTTCCAGAGTCACATTCATTTTACAGGTACAGTGGGTTTGTATGAACACTGTACATTTAGCACCGTTGATTAAAAACGTACATATATTCTTTACGGGAACTTAATTTTTCCAAGTGTTAAAAAATCTGAGAACTTCAATATTTCCGCTTCAGGAGTTTTTGTATAAACTCATTTCGCATTAATCACTCTTGTGTTGACCACCATGAAATACATCATTTATTTCGAGGTATGATGATAGACATTAGTATCGTATAGCCAGATCAGTACACACTGATGAAGCAAAACATTATCAGCACTGCCCGCCTCGACTTTGGATGCAGCCCGGTGGTGCTGCAGGCCAGTGACGCGGTAGCAAAAGTATGTCAGCTGAGCAGACACACAGGGATCACCCTATCGAAAATAAGGGCAACAGATGGCGAAAGTCATTGAGATAAACGACTTTGACAAAGGCCGGATTATCTTTATGCAGAGCTTCTCAACGAGTGTCTCAAAAATGACGAAGCCCGTCGAATGTTAAAGTGCTACTGTCTTGAGTATCTACGCGAAGAAGTTGAAGGACAATAGAACTACCATTAGGCGCTAAATGGTTGGACGTCCACATCTCTTCACCCAACCTGGGCCTCGGAGGATTTTCTGCTCTTTAAGTACAACAGAAGGTGATCGGCGGCATCTCTGCCGAAACAGCACAATGCTCGTGCACATACAAGTGTTTCAGAGCACACTGTTCATCGTACTTTGTTGGACATGCAGCTCCGCAGCACGTCAGTCCTGTGTGTTCACCCAACGTCAACATCAGTTAAGATTGCAGTTGGCACGGGACCATCGCGATTCCACCGTCGAAACGTGGAAACGTGTCGGCTCTTCGGGTGAATCACATTTTTCCTCTACTAGCTTGATGGCCGTCTTCACAAACTCAATCATAGAGCTGAACGGCGGTCCGAAACGTGCAGCGCTGTACGGACGCAGCCTGGTGGGAGCCTTAATACACTATGGGAGACATTCTCCTGCACTTACATGCGACTTGTGGCAGTAATCGAAGATATGCTGACAGCTGGTAACCATCTGCATCCCTTCATGCTTGATAAATAAATGTCGTGTGACTTGGGCCTCCCGTCGGGTAGTCCGTTCGCCGGGTGAAAGTCTTTCGATTTTACGCCACTTCGGCGAGTTGCGCATCGATGGGGATGAAATGATGATGATTAGGACAACACGACACCCAGTCCCTGAGTGGAGGAAATCTCCGACCCAGCCGGAAATCCAACCCGGGCCCTTAGGATTGACATTGTGCCACGCTGACCAGTCAGCTACCGGGGGCGGACTTCATGCTTGATGTCTTCCCCGAAGGCCGTGCCATCTTGCAGCAGTATAATTGCCTCGGAGCCAGAACTGTTTGAGGAGCATTATCGTGAACTCACGTTGATGTCTCGGCGACCAAATTCGTCTGATATAAATGCTATGGAAACCATCTGGATCGCTGTCGGGCGCCATTACTGAAGACGCAGATCAGCGGTCTGTTATTAGCGTGAATTACATGACCTGTGCGTAGACTTCTAATGCCCACATACCGTCACATACCCAGCTAAAAAACTGTCGTATCCCTGATACGCAAAGTCAGTCATATATTTTGGTCCAAAGACGGACAAACAAGCTGTCGCCCCGGTGGTAGCAATGTATTGTCTTTTCATGGTATTTCCTACATAGTCCAGTGGTTTTTAATGCTGTGCATCACATAGTTACGTAACTTAATGTTAAGTGCACTGATAGTAAGTTTAGGTAATTAGATGTTACAATGCACTTATTACGCTACATGTTGCATGTATATTTCCGTGCGATCACTAGAAAGGTGACGTGGGTAACTTTGTTCGTGGAATAGAACGACAGACTGTTTATGGTCACTGCCTCGAGCAGCGGTTAGCGGTGCCACTGTCATGTCAGAGAGATCACAGGATCTCGGAAATGGCCCTACATTAAGGCAGAACATTGGTGCTGCTGAGTTTCCGCGGCTAGCAAGAACACCAGTGAGTCTTCCCAGGAGCAAGTGCTCCGCATCAAGTACTCTCTCAGCTAACCACAGAACAAAGAAAATTGGAGGAATACGACAGTGTTTAAAACTAACGTTGGAAGAGATACAGATTACCTTATGATAGAGACAGAGCTGACAGAAACAAGAAAATTACAGCTTTATATACACGTTTATATATCAAAAACTAAAAGGTAATAGCAACAATCCAGAGATGGTGGCCCTGCGTCTGTCCGGCGCCCCTTGAGAAGTGCTGACCCGGCAGGAGGTGCCGTCTGCCCTTGATTCTCTCCCCACTTCGCAGGGGGAAGCGGCGAAGTTCCCTTGTAGCGGAGACTTGGCGTACGGGAGAAGGCAACATGTTGTGCCGTCTTAGTGGTTGGTAACGGTGTTGGTTCACGCATTTACGTTTCTGTTAAGATTTTTTTTACATTCAGTTACAATGAGTTATGGTATAATCAGCATCATATTAGACGCCCTGATATTGGCAATGCCTTTCGAAAGCCGTTGGAAAGAAACTTTAAGACTTCACTTGGCAGTGTCTTACGATTTTAGGCATACTTAGAGTAGTGAAGGACTTATTTCAGTTCATTAGCATTTAAACTAAGAACTGTAGGTAGTTGTTTGTAAGCAATTAATTACTCCCATTGTCGAAAATATGCTATGTTTTCACATCAATCTGGAAATAACGAAATTCAAGTTGTTCAGCATACTGTTGATATTGTTACTGTTAGCGTTATGTCGTACTGCCTATGTGCTACACACATTCTATTCTGAACTTACTAAATCCTGATTAGGGATATGAAATTACTTGAACATTCCAAACACGAATGTTGAAATAAATTCAAATAAATAAAACAGTAATGTAGCTATGTAGGTTTCATATGTTCCCTCTGGTGCGAGCAAACTAAAACGTTCGCGTACAATTTGGTGTAACGAGCTGTCCATTTTCCATCTGGTGACAAAATACCGCGCTACAAAGTTGGCCGCTGCCACTTACGTGTAGTCATTGCATAACTGAGGACTGCAGTGTCAGTCAAATGCATTACGACGCCCAATGCGCGCACAATGACTGTTGGAAGTGGATGTTGCTTTAGAACAACATTGTCAGTTCAACAGTTTCCTTGCAGCGCTCGCGTACCTGGTGACGCCGTGATAATACGAATTTTAACATAATTGTTACATTTTCTGTTAACTTGCCCTCGTAGCCTATGGCCATTGCTTACAGGAGACAACCTAAACTCAAGCAGAAGCATCAAGGTGTGCCTGAACCAATTCTTGTACATTTGTAACGAACTGTATTGTGCGATTGCCTCGGCGTGCAGGACAGCAGCACCACAACATGCCGCACAGTACGGCAGTAGCAGCTTGCGGTGCAGACAGTTACATGGGGCGTTCCCGACGGCAGGGGCAGCTGCTGTGGGGGCGGGGGCGGCGAAGGTCCGCTCCCACGGCCCCCGGCGCGGCGGCCGTCTTGTCGCGGCGGGGCGACCACGGCCGCGGCCGTGCTGTCCGGCCGCACCGCACCGCGCTGCGCCGCGCCCTCTTCCGTCCAGAGACACTCCCCCCAGGCATCGTGCTCCTCCTCATATTCCACTCGCCCACAGTCCGTTGCGCCTCATCCATTTGTTGTCCACAAAACACCCTCAGTTCTTCCTCTATAACATCAACAATGAGAACAAAAGCGTACTGGACGAAAAGCTGGTCACTCCCCAGGTAGCGCCACGTTAATGCTGTACATCACGCTCTCCACCCGGCGAGGAAGTGTGTCCGCAATATACACATCATGAAGATGTAAAAGAGGAGCCACTGAGAATTTTCAGATAAACCTGCTGCTTCATGTTCACGATAAATTGAAAGGCTAGGTCAAAAAAATGTACCAGGAACATGACCGAAATATCACACAACCAACTATATATATAGGGTGGTCCATTGATAGTGACCGGGCCAAATACCTCAAGAAATAAGCATCAACGAGAAAACTACAAAGAACGAAACTCGTCTAGCTTGAAGGGGGAAACCAGATGAAGCTATTGTTGCCCCGCTAGATGGCGCTGCCATAGGTCAAAAGAATATTAACTGCGTTTTTTTAAATAGGAACCCCCATTCTTATTACATATTCGTGTAGTACATAAAGAAATATGTTTCAGTTGGACCACTTATTTCGCTTTGTGATAGATCGCGCTATAATAGTCACAAACGTATAAGTACATGGTATCACGTAACATTCCGTCATTGCGGACGGTATTTGCTTCGTCATACATTACCCGTGTTAAAATGGACCGTTTACCAATTGCGGAAAAGGTCGATATCGTGTTGATGTATGGCTATTGTGATCAAAATGCCGAACGGGCTTGTGCTATGTATGCTGCTCGGTATCCTGGACGACATCATAAGTGTCCGGACCGTTCGCCGGATAGTTACGTTATTTAAGGAAACGGGAAGTGTTCAGTCACATGTGAAATGTCAACCACGACCTGCAACAAATGATGACGCTGTCATCGGTATCAGACAAATTGCGCGGGAATCGGGAATCTTAAAAACGTTGGTGTTGAGAATGCTACACAACATCGATTGCACCCGTACCATATATCTACGCACCAGGAAGTGCATGGCGACGACTTTGATCGTCGTGTACAGTTCTGCCACTGGGCCAAATAGAAATTACAGGATGATGACAGATTTTTTGCACTTGTTCTATTTAGCGTCGAAGCGTCCTTCACCAACAGCGGTAACGTAAACCGGCATAATATGCACTATTGGGCAACGGCGACAAGTGGAACATCAGCTTCCTTGGCACGTTGATGTATGGTGCGGCATTATAGGAGGAAGCATAATTGGCCCCCATTTTATCGATGGCAATCTAAATGGTGCAATGTATGCTGATTTCTTACGTAATGTTCTACCGATGTTACTACAAGATGTTTCACAGCATGACAGAATGGCGATGTACTTCCAACATGATGCGTGTCCGGCACATAGCTCGCGTGCGGTTGAATAGCATATTTCATGACAGGTCGATTTGTCGTTTAAGCACCATACCATGGCCCGCACGTTCACCGGATCTGACGTCCCCGAATTTCTTTCTGTGGGGAAAGTTGAAGGATATTTGCTATCGTGATCCACCGACAACGCCTGACAACATGCGTCAGCGCAATGTCAGTGCATGTGCGAACATTATAAAAGGCGAACTACTCGCTGTTGAGAGGAATGTCGTTACACGTATTGCCAAATGCATTGAGGTTGACGGACATTATTTTGAGCATTTATTGCGTTAATGTGGTATTTATAGGTAATCACGCTGTAACAGCATGCGTTCTCAGAAATGATAAGTTCACAAAGGAACATGTATCACATTGGAACAACCGAAATCAAATGTTCAAACGTACCTACGTTCTGTATTTTAATTTTAAAAAACCTACCTGTTACCAACTGCTCATCTAAAATTGTGAGGCGTTTGTTTGTGACTATTACATCGCCATCTATCACAAAACTAAAAAGTGATCCAACTAAAATATTCATATTTCTTTACGTACTACACGAATATGTAATAAAAAATGGGGATTCCTGTTTAAAAAAACGCAGTTGATATCCGTTTGACCTCTGGTAGCGCCATCTAGCGGGCCAGCCATAGCGTCATCTGGTTTCCCCCTTAAAAGGAAACGAGTTTCGTTCTTTGTAGTTTTTTCGTTTGACGCTTATTTCGTGAGATATTTGGCCCGGTCACGATCAATGGGCCACTGTATATAATATATAAACGCGTTGAAAGCCTCACTGTGAAGCCGGTGCACCCGACGCCTTGCAGAATTTGAAAAGAGAGAAAATCGCAACTCATTGAATCCGGTTCCGTCTTCCCTTGCCGTCCTTGGAAGTCATTCTTGTGATTTCTTTCTTGAGTATTTCGTGGTTCCTTCCGTAGTAGTATTCCCGCCGGGTGCAGCAATCATGATGCGTCACTTTGATACAAAAGATCTTGCGATTGTTCTACTTTGAAAGGACGATGCTATTTTTTAAAAATTACTCTAGTGCGATTGTTGTACTCTGTAAGGACAATGCTGTTTTTTTTAAATTACTCTAGTGTTATGTAAACATTGATAAGATACGCAATCTAGCACCAAGCAACATAGTCTTAGTAAATTTCTTTTAGTTTTTAATGTGATCTGCGTACGGTGCATTAATAATGCACTGTTTATTCACACGCTATATAACGGACTGTGTCGATTATTTAAGATGGCCTGCGTTATGATTCACTTCAATAATTATGTTAAACTATCTAGACTTTCCTACCATCCAAGGCCCAGAAATGCGATTTCATAGTCGGAAAAACTTGCTGCTAGCTCACGTAAAATTTGACCGGAGATTTTATTATCAGCGTCGTATTAAACATTAAAGTTAATACATGACTCTCACTGTTAATATCTTTGTGGCTCGTTACGAAGTGTTCACACTAAAACATTCTGATTAAAATCTAAACTCACAGCCTATTCAGCTGATTCACTTCTTAAAGAATTCTCATTTAATAAGCGGTTAACGTCTCTCTCTCTCTCTCTCTCTCTCTCTCTCGCACACACACACACACACACACACACACACACACACACACACACACACACACAAACACACACTCTCTCTCTTCCTCCCTCTCTGAGACTACTTGGAATTTAAATAATGTTGAACTTCGGTAGTTTTTAGTAATAAAATGAAATATTTAAGGCAGATTAAAATACGTTGCCTACAACTGACTGGAATACGAGAGGGGCTTCATCGTGGGACTACATGACACACTTCCAGTTAGCTGCCTTTCAGTTTCTGTGTTGTTGAAGACTTGCAGGTTTGCATGTAGCTCTGAGCGATGTGCCTTCGCGAGGTACCTAGTCCGAGTGTCCATTACATGCAGCTCCCTCAGCTATACTCGCTGGCCAAGTGGTTGAGATGGACCTGCATTGACTGATGACAGCTTTTCCGGGTTTCAGACAGTTTGCTACTGAGAAGGTGTAACACCAGTGTCCGGTCTTGGTTGGTGTCTTTCTACCATCACTCTTCTTATGCCGTGTTACATAGCTGCGAGTGTGAAACCACTCATTGCAAACCAGTTAGTCAGTGCTAATACACCGAATAACTGGGCAACTCTGTTCAAGGTATGGTATAGGTACGTCCAAACAAAATAGCCACTCTCCGGCATCCGCCACGCTTCCACGTCGAACAACCTTACTGCACTCATTCTACACAGCCCATTCGCTCACTCACACAGCTTTACAGCCATGATTTATCATGGCGGTAGAGGTTCACATGACAGCTTGGTGTCATTGTACACCACGCACGTTGCTCCAAAGAGACCAGTGCGCTCTTTTAAGACTGTGGGGAATACTTCGTCTAGTGGACTTGCTTGCTGCTTTATTCCTTCTTTTATGGGAATGAGACATACTGCTGAGGTACTAAAGCTATATAAAACGTGATCACTACACAAATAACACTCTTAAACAACTCCACGTGCAGAGAAACCGTGATGAAAACGCCTGACAGACTACTGCACTGAAACTGCCCGTAATGATTGCAGGACGTACAGGACGGACATAACACTGAGTCAATGGACAATAAGAACGAATTACGTTGTCAAGTAGTTAACGTCTCTCGTACTGTTAGTCGGCAATCACATGGGATAGCTACCTTCTAGGATGTCACCTGCTCGACGTCCGTCACACGGGACGTATACAGCCTGATGGACTTGCTGAATTACTGCGGCAGACAGTCATTAGCACTTGCCTGCCGCTATTGCAGAGAGCAGAAGACAACTCGAGCAGTTAGACATGTTCATTGCTCAAGAGTGCTTAACTGTGTTTTCTTTCCTTCGTTAAACTTCCGTTACTCTGACTGACACACACACACACACACACACACACACACACACACACACACACACACACACACACCAATGAATGCTATCGATCTAGAAGACGAGGATTTCTCCATTAGTACTTCCTTCAATTTACCAGCACACTTTAGCACGAGGGCATGGGATTTATTGCATCCAGGCTATAAATGTCACTCCTTGTAAAGCCAGGATACAAACTATTTACAAGTGTTTCAGTATATGAAACTCGGCGTGTCATTCCTGAACTTAGCTTGCCGTTACCGATTGTAGAACAAATACATTAGTTTCCGGTGTTAGAATTTACGCTGAGAGGACACGAACGCAAGTCAACATGAAACTAATACATTGAACGGCTGTCCCCAAAGGTAGCATTTCTTATACTAACCGCATAGAATCCTTTCTGTACTTGGACTGCCCCTCGCAAAATGTTACATAAATACTACCATAGAGAGAGGAGTGACACTAGTTAACATACTGCGTTCATGTCGAGTGTACAACTCTCAGTGCATTTGATCGTTGGATACAATTTCTGGATGCCAAGCGGGTAGTCAGAAATCACCACCACTTTCAATGGACAATGAAAGCATTAACCTTACCACAAGTATACGTGTTCCATCTTCCAGTGACCCTTCGTCACTGCATAAAATGGTCACTCAGCGAAGTAGAGCAGTGATTAGAATACTGTTACATTCATTGTCCTCCCCTCCGTAAGATGCAGTCACACGTACATTTGGTCTAAACAACGTTCGAAGCTCGTCATTTGATTTAATTACGCCATGGCTGTCAAAGGAACCATATCGGAAAACCTATACGTACTTTACACACTCAAATACTCGTGACATCATTTTAACAAGAGTTACGTCATTGTAATCATATGATAACACTAGGAGGCAGCTCAAACCACTGGTAGCCATACATTGAACCGTGTCCACTTAGCTCTCAAATTGTTTTTCTAAACATCCTGTCCCAGAAACACAGACTCTGAATGAGACAGTATGCACATCAGTAGTAGTACAGAATCAAATGCTTTGGTTTCCACAGAAAAAACAACCCTTTGTTTTGTAATTCGCTAAAATTTATTTCTTTAACATCGCGTCTAGATAGCTATTAGAACTACAATCTAACACGAGGCCGTTTCCTAAAACGGAGAGACTTAGATAAACAGTTAGGTCTCAATAGCCTGCTCCACTGCGGCCGCCCTACCTAAGTAAGCGCTGCTGCGATTGCAAGTGCTCTTCACATCTGACGCAAATCTCTGCCAACCCGTACAGACCGCCATTTTCACCTTTCTAAAATGATTGCATCTCTGTAAATGTGGTGCAAATAAGGAGAAATCCGAACAAGCAGTCACGGATCGAAGCGGCAGGACTAGGAAGCGTGGGAGGGTACTCCTCGGCGAAGAAACACTCAAATACCACAGGAGCTCAGTACTGATCTCGACATGATAAACCTCGGCAGGCAGTAAGTGCCGCCCCCACTATCTTCCGGATAGGAATTCAACTCAAGCGCTAATCGAAGAAAAGTCTCAACAGCAAACAAGGCGTGGAGGAAATTCTGGGAACTCTGTAAGGTCAAGCGCAGCCATTCTCTCTATGGGAGCAAGCCCTACGCGAATTCTGGCCCTCCAACTTACGGGTTGATCGGCGGACCGTCAAGCAACCCAGTTAAGATGACCTTCCACGAAAAACTCAAAACAATCCTCGGAGATAGAATAGTATTTTGGTGATAGTGGCAGAGGAAAAAGACTAAGATACAAACACTTACGGACGGAGACGGGGAATGTCGAAACGGTGAAAGCATCGGGGGCTGTGAAGTCGTTGAATGACGAATTATGCACTACAATAGGGATGCGTCCCCTTACAGATCGGATGGAGAAATAAAGACAAACAGAAGTGAAAGATTTTACAGTGGTACTGCAGAAAGGAAAGGACAACTTTGAACAGGAATAGCAGTGAACAATAAAATAGTGCACGCTATAGCGAAATATGAAGCAGTCAGTGAAAGACTCTGCTGCTTTAGAGTAAAGGGAAGGCTTAACATCATTTCCATCCTCCCTGTGCATGCTTGTACGGGAGAAAAGGATGACGAGGAAAATGACTTTTTATGAAATGGTTGTTGTACAAGTGTACGATGGGATGCCACAATACATAATGATTGTTATAGATGGAGATGCAAAATTGGTACTGAATATGAAAAATAAATGCGAGTTGACCGTACACCCTTCACAAAGAAACAAATGACATTGTGTAAGACTCCTAACATTTGCAGCTAAGGAAAATGCAGATGTTCTGTATAATGTTTCTGCATAAGAAGATACACTTAGAAAGTTCGAATATTCCGGAAAGGAAGTGTACCAACAACATTGACGATGTATCGGAGGACTCAAAGCATTAAGTGGCATCGAAAATGTCTGGGTATTGCGAGGAACAGGAGTGGGAATTGATCACAATTTGGTACTAATTAAAGTAAAAGAATGAATCGCGAGAAAATACGACACAAGCCAACACACCAAAAGGCAAAATACATGTAAATCCACTGGGAAATGAGAGAATAAGATGTGAATACCAGGTGCAGCTACCAAACCTATTTCAAATTTTGCAACAACAACAACAAGAAGCAGGGAGACAGTCCAATCCATCATGATTCAGATGCGAAGAAACTCCTATAGGCGCGAGATAGGAAAAGGAGGGATAAACTAAAGTTTATTGAAGAATGCACAGTGCCGATAAGAAAGAGAAATGAGTACACAGCATGCAACGTAACAAGTCCCCACATTCTTGAAAAGAATACGCAAAGGCAGCTAGGGAAACAAGGACGGCAACAGAAAGACAGAGGTGACAGTCCATCACTCAACAAATAAGAAAATAAGTCTGAAAAAGACAAAGAAGAACAATGTAAGGTAATTCTGACATGTATTTCAAGACAGGGTATAAACCAGAAACTGCACCAGTGGAAAACAATGGAGGTAAATAGGAGGTTGCCCGAGAACAGGGCTTGAAATTGTGGAAGAACAATTTCGAAGAACTGTTGAATATTACTGTAGGAAAATAGATAACTGAGGAAACTACAGCCTGTGGAGGACCCCAATCAAAAGTGGAGGAGCCTACAATGAGAGAAATGGATGAAGTTAGAAGACAAATGAACAGTAAAGCCCCAGGAAGCGATGGTAGGGCAGTAAAACTGCTGAAACAAGGTGCAAAAGCATTGAGAAAAGCTCTCTATTGACTTAATGCAGTTGCAGAGAGGTGGAAAGATACCCAAGAAATGGCAACAACCAGTAATATGTCCAATACACAAGAAAGAAATAAGAAAAAAGTGTAAGAAATACAGGTACAGATCGTTATTATGTAGCATGTAGAAGGTCTTTGTACGCATTGTTTGCAAGCTCTTACCATTTACAGGGTTTCTCAGGAGGAAATGACAAGAACAATCATTCGAAAAAGTCAGCCCAGTAAATATGGGCTCTAAATGCATACGTTAAGAGTTATGAAATGTAAATCATCGATACTGTGAAAAACATCTCCACTATTGTCCGCAGCTCGTGATCTAATGGCTAGTGTTGCTGCGTCTGGATCACGGGGTCCCAGGTTCGATTCCTGGCCGGCTTGGAGATATTCTCTGTCCTGGACAGGGTATTTGTGTTGTCCTCATCATTTCATCATCCTCATCATTTGTGACAGTGGTTATATTGTATTGTGGAAAAGAAAAAAATTGTAGTGTGGGAAAGAGAAAATTGTAGTGTGGGAAAGAGAAAATAGGACTGTGGGAAAGGGAAAATTGGACTGTGGGAAAGGGAAAATTGGACTGTGGGAAAGGGAAAATTGGACTGTTGGAAAAGGGAAAATTGGACTGTTGGAAAAGGGAAAATTGGACTGTGGGAAAAGGGAAAATTGGACTGTGGGAAAAGGGAAAATTGGACTGTGGGAAAAGGGAAAATTGGACTGTGGGAAAAGGGAAAATTGGACTGTGGAAGAAGAGAAAATTGGACTGTGGAAGAAGAGAAAATTGGACTGTGGAAGAAGAGAAAATTGGACTGTGGAAGAAGAGAAAATTGGACTGTGGAAGAAGAGAAAATTGGACTGTGGAAGAAGAGAAAATTGAACCGTGGAAGAAGAGAAAATTGGACTGTGGAAGAAGAGAAAATTGGACTGTGGAAGAAGAGAAAATTGGGACTTCGTATGGGCGCTGACGATGGCGCAGTTGAGCGCCCCACAAACCAAACATCATCATATCTCCACCATTGAAATAGTGCTCATAGATCTTAAGGTATGAATTTCGAACCCAAGCTTACTAGCTTGCTTTACTTCGAATTATCATTCCTGTCATCCGCCTATGAAAGTTCCCACAGATAAAAGATGTGGAATATAATAGAAGAGTCGAGGGTACCTTAGAAACTGGTCAGGTTAACCGGAATGTGCATTAAGAAAACAAAATGTAACGTGAGGGCTGAACGGAGGGAGTCTGAAAGTTTTGCAGTGGAGACAAGTGGCAAACAAGATGACTGCATCTCGCCCTATTTATTTAAGTTGATATTGGGAAAGGCTGTAAAACGAACGTCATCGGTTGGAAGCGGCGTAAATGTAGGTGGCAAAGCGAAACCGCGTTTGCCGATATTATTTTCCTTATAGCGGCAAGGGGGATCGTTTTATAAAAAAAAGGAAAGTTGTAATAGAGGATGCACAAAAAAGTCAGAGGAGTCAAGATAAAACTATGTATGATTGAAAGACGAAACACTGAAGAGGAAACGGAAGAAACGCTGACAGTAGAAGGTAAGGAATTTACAAAGACTAGATCATTCAAATATCTAGAAAGTAATGAAAGTGCGAACAATATGGAGAGGTGTCTGTCCTCAGTGGGCAAGCTATTGAGCAGCAAACCACTAAAATGAACAACATAACTCTACAAGTACAATTACAGGACAACTATGTGACCGGTAATAGTCTATGGTTATGAAACAAGAATACTGAGCCAAACGGTGGAGAGAAAAATTGACCTACCAAAGTAGTGTCAAGAAAAATCTTTGGACCTATCAGAAAATTAAATTCTTCGAAGAAGGAAAAAGACATAAGTCCACACGCTGTTCAATGAATCTCATGTGACCGCTGTAAGTAAAGAGAAGAACTGAATGGCTACGCCATTTTCTGAGGAGAGAAGAAAGGATGGTGAAAGCAGTGCTAGAAGGGAAGCTGCAATGACGAGACAGCATGCTGCACGAAAATTAGATGGTAGGATGGAGTTGAGACCCTAAAGCCCACGAGAGCACGACCAGACACAGAGGACTCCGGAAGAGGCAAAACAATGAAATAATGAACCGACTTCCACTCGTGTGGCTAACTAACTAAGTGAAATAAATATCTTTCGGAATCGTCCACTCACGGAACGTAACGTAGGACACAAATTACCGCCTTTAAATCTCGAAAATGATGTACGGCACACGCCAAATTCCAGAGTTCAGGAGATAGTGTAGTGTTAGACGTTTCAGCTACACAAAATGCTGCAGACTGATTGGAAATCACTTTCGCACTGTATCTAACTCACTCCTAATTTTACGTTTCAGAACTGCGCTGCCACTTGGAGACACTCTTCGGAGCAAATATTCAGTTCCCACTGTTCAGAAAAGAGATTCCATGCAAATTCTGGCATTTGCGCCATCCCGGAAAGCTGCAGAGAGAGAATTTCCTGAGCATGTCAAACAGCTAAGAATGTAAAACTGTGCTGGGTTTAATGAAAGACCACTTCAAACGTTATTGAACTGCTACGACGAAAAACTGCTTCTCAGACTAGACAACCGGCGGGCGCCCGTCCCTTGTCTCAGCAACAAGAAAATCCTGCCCACATTACGGCGGTCTCCCGAGTCGTACGTGAGCAGAGCCTTTCGCTGAATATAAATGCGAGTCGAGTAATTGGCTGTTACCGACAGTAAATTACACGTTGCATTTTTTAGCAAACTGTAAATATGGCGGCTATTTATTTCATTTTAATCTATCTGAAATAGAAGTATATGATTCATGAATAAGCAATTATTCGATGTCTTATCCCCATAACAAGCCTCTGGAACTTATTTTTCTGTCTACCAGAGGCACGTACCATATTGAATTAAAAAAGTAAATAAAAATTCTGTAAAGGTTTACAAATTGCTTACAGATTTATCCATATTAAACTGACACATGCTTATAGCCATTTCTAATAATTATAGTGGGAACTGGAGGACACACAATTTATTTCACAGCGTGACGTCTGGCATACTTTGAAGGACTTCACGGTGACAGTGGTGGTGGTAGAGAGAGAAAGTTCGATGACTTTTCTTTGAAAAATTATAGAGTGAGAGCGCGAATCAAATATTTGTCTCTAACGGCAATTTGGTGATTTGGGCTAGCACAGCCAAAGAGAGAATTGTACAGCACATCGCCATAAAAGAGATAGCGTGTGTAGTTACCTGCACTTGACTTCGGCCTCTTCTTCACTGTAACAACCTGTGACGGTTTCGAATAACACGAGGGGTTCCACTGTTTTGGAGACCCAGTGTGCGCTCCTTACAGAAAAGTACTCCAACTTCGCTAAGGAAAGTTCTCTGGCACTTTCTTAAGACCAACACTTGGATTTTACAGCGCAAATAATTACAATAATGGAGTTAGCCTGTGTCCTACCGTGTGCTTCGAAAATTCTTTGAAAAAGTGAATAATAGCAATGCGCCATCTTTCGCAGCTCGTTACAAACTGGACCCATACGTTGATTAATTAAAATTGCCATTTTGCTTTGAGCTCGTGACTGGCTCAGCAGTTCAGCTGCTGTTGCTGCTGCTTCTATTCCTGGTCCCTTCCATCTGAAGAATGGCTGATGCAGCTCTCAGCGGAAATCTATCCTGTGCAAAAGGCTTCAACCTACTTCCCGGAATTCGAGCCTCGAGAGTTTGGCTGTTCCTCCTCCATATCCCTCTACTACTAGGTCAATATTCGTTGACGACTCAGAATGTTTTCTATTTCTTTAGGTCCAGTTGTGCTGTACATTCGACTCACTACCTCTGCATCAGTTATCCGACCTACACACCTAATCTTAAACCTTTATCCCTATACAACGGATTGCCTTTTACTTCATTCAGACCTGTTGAGACTTCCGTGGCCTCTTGTTGACGTTTTTATTGTATGCTTTTGTCTTGGGATGTTCTACATTCAGTTAATGCTTTTGCGAACGTTTCGCAAGCAACAACGGCAGATGATGTGAAAAACCTTCATTGCTGGCAATGGAGTGGAGTCTAGTCCGAGGGTGGTGATTATGAGTGTATCTGTTCCACAAGCATTTCAGGGCCTATGAATTGTCATCACCGCTGTGCGTCCGGAAGCCTTGGGCTCCCCTCTCCGCCTCCCTCTCGGAATCTCGGGCACAGAATTTTTATCCATATATTTAGTGGATAAGGAGCAATGCTCTGGGATACATTAATATTTTTGAGTCACCTATAAAATCTTGTTCTTATTGACTAACTAATCTGTATAAAAATATGAGTTTTGCATTCTTGCGGTTCCTCTCTCTGATCCCCCCCCCCCCCTCCACCCTTCCCCGTCCTTGTGGATAAATACCTCAGAAAGCCCGGTATTGCTGTGTTCTCTCTTTGTTACCTGCAAAGGTCGTTCGCGGCAACGCGGGAATGCGAGATGCGTTTACTTCGATTTTGTTCTTTTTAAAACTATCGTCACCGTGAAGTTCTGTGTATTCCGTGAACGGACCGGCGTGCTAGCTCTTCCCTGCAGCGGACTCGCGCAGCACGCGGTCTATCACGGCTAATTTCTCCACTCGTTCCAACCTGCAATACTATGGATTACGGGGCAGTGTTATTTATGCATCTTCCAGTCATTCCAACATATACTTCTGCACAAATCTACGGTATGAGGCTCATTCTCAACACTGCGAGAGGGTCCCTTTTGTCCTTCGCCAATCTATATTTTATTCTTACGAGAACATCGCAATTGCCATCGCCAGATTTCCCAGGAACTTCGCTCGGTGTGGGAGGAGCCAAAACAAGTTAACTGTCTCGTAGATATCGACCGTTTCTTAAAAACCGGTGGTCAAAGATTCAGGGGTGCTTCACGTGCCCTTTGCTGCGCAACATCCGCAGACGAAATGGTGGCTCAGTGACTAGCGTAGCAGCTTCCTAATTTTGCTGTCCGTTTTCGATACGCGATTATTGTTTTTATCTTAATTTCATTGTTTTCATTCATCTACCCATATACGTAAGAGGTTCCTGCACGAGTGATTCTTACCAAATTAGGGGGGACGTCACAGTATTTGTAAATGCGCGCGCGACCACACACACACACACACACACACACACACACACACAAACACACACACACTTTCTAGATACATATGGGTGCATTACAATCCTTTTAAATTACCATATTCTTATATGTTATTCACGTGTTTATTCTTCAGGAAGATTTGGTGCATCCCCTTGGATGTCACCGATCGTGGAAATATTCGAAACACAGAGGAGATTCCTAACACCACAGGAAGGCAAGTTTGCCACAGTGGCATGTCTCTCTGTGTGACTCTCACTCGAGGAAGAAACGTAGTTAACAGTGGTGAAGATTTCACTTGTTGGCAAAAATTTCACGGCAAACGATGAGTAACGGATCACTTTCCCAAATTCTGGCGCATGGTAGGGAGCACATAATATGTTACCTTGGATGAAGAGGCATCGTCAAATGCAAGAGTAACTTCATGTGTGCCCCAGGGAAGTATGCTGGGACCCTTGCTGTTCATATTGTATACTAATGACAATATTAACGGTAACATCAGACTTTTTGCAGATGATGCAGTTATCTATAATGAAGTATCATCTGAAAGAAGCTGCATAAATATCGTCAGATCTTGATGAGATTTCAAATTGGTGCAGAGACTGGCAACTTTAAATTTTCAGAAATGTAAAACCCCACACTTCACAAAACGAAAAAGACGTAGTATCCGATGATTACAATATCAGTGAGTCACTGCTGGAATCGTCCACCTCACACAAATACCTGGGTCTAACACTTCGTAGGGATATGAAATGGGATGATCTCATCGGGTCGGTCGTGGGTAGGTGGCAGATTTCCGTTTATTGAAAGAGGGAAGTGCAATCAGTCTACCAAGGAGACTGCGTACAAATCACTCGTGCGACCAGTTCTGAAATATTGCTCAAGTCGTTGGACGCATACCAGATAGGACCAACAGGGAATTTTGAACGTTTGCAGAGAAAGACAGCACGAATGGTCAAAGATTTGTTTACTACGTGGAAGAGTGCCACAGAGGTACTGAAGGAACTGCGCTGGCAGACTCTTGAAGATAGACGTTAACTATCCCGAGATAGTCTATTAACAGTGTTTCAAGTACTGCCTGCAAATGATTACTCTAGGAATATGCTCACATAGGAATCGTGAAAATAAGATTAGAATAATTACTGGAAGCACAGAGGTATTCAGTCAATCATTCTTCCCGCGCCCGTATGTGAATGGATCAGGAAGAAACTCTAATAACTGGTACAACGAGACGTACCCTCTGCTCTGCACCCCACGATGGTATACGGAGTGTAGATGTAAAGCTAGCACTTATGAATGAAGATATACTACAGGAATTTCACAGACAACAGTTTCAAACAATTTTCTCATTTCTTTAGAAGAGTAATGCACATTTGCACTCCATCTTCAGGCCACATCGGGACCATCCGACCGCCGTGTCAGCCTGAGATGAGGATGCGGATAGGAGGGGCGTGTGGTCAGCACACCGCTCTCCCGATGGTTACGATGGTTTTCTTTGACCGGAGCCGCTACTATTCGGTCGAGTAGCTCCTCAATTGGCATCACGAGGCTGAGTGCATCCCGAAAAAGGCAACAGCGTATGGCAGCTGGATGGTCACCCAGCCAAGTGCCGGCCACGCCCGACAGCGCTTAACTTAGGTGATCTCACGGGAACCGGTGTATGCAGTGCGGCAAGGCCGTTGCCGTAGAAGAGTAAGGACAACTTTATATCAATATACACTGTAATCATTCGTGTAGTAGTCTTGTACAGATATGGATATATAAATGAAAAACAAAACTAATAGAAGTAAGTGGGGTTCGAACATAGGGCGCAAAATGAAGAAGCCACGATGCTAATCATGCCAGAACTTCGTATGAGGATATCGTGCGGTAAAAGGCACATAAACTATCTCGAACGTCGAAAACATAGAGTACTTTTTTTCAGAAACGGTAGAGTATATACGGGTAATCACACATGTTAACTTATTCTGAGCCCTCTTCACTGAGCGAAGTTTCTAGAAAATTGGTTTATGGCACTTGCCGTGGTCTCCTCGTTAGACCATCGTCAACTATTTTGTTGGCCAAACACCGAAACTAATTTATAGCGTCTGTCGTCTCGTTAACGTAATTCCCTCACAAAATGACACTAAATTGCAGGTGATACTTAAAAAGGCTGTATATTGACCTCATCGTCACCGAGTGTTAAACTTCAAATCTCCTTTTCTGTTCACTTACTTGATACGACACCATGTGTATTCTGTCCTACGAATGTTGAAATGGAGGAGGGGTGGGGTGAGGGTGGAAGGGAGAGGTAGGGAGGGAGAGAGAGAGAGAGAGAGAGAGAGAGAGAGAGAGGGGAGGGGGAGGGAGGGACAGAAACACGCAGAGTACGGTGGTCGCCGCGCCGCAATCTCCGTTTCTTTTTTGTGGTGCAGTTGTAAACGCAGTGACGGGTACCCTGCGGCCGTGGTGTGACGGGACGGAGAGGAAGGGCGTTTCCGCTGTGGCCCGCACTGGGAGTAGAGCAGGGCAGAGCAGAGCAGGGCAGCGCGTAGCGGCGGCTGTCCGGATTTAGAGACGGCCGCTGGCCCGCCACACCAGAACCGGTTGCCGCCCGCGCCCGCGCCGCCGCGGCTGTTGCCACGCGCAGTCCGCGGCGCCTCGCAGCCCGGCCCGGCCCGGCCGGCGTGTCGCGGCCGCTCTCGCCGTGGCCTCGCGGGCCGCCGCCACACGGCACTTCATCTTCAGTCTCCTCTTCCTGTCGGGGTAGAAACGGCCGCCAAACCTCGCCTGCGGGACCCGGCAAATGGGCGAAGGTTCCGTTTGTCACCCGGCATATCTGTGTACCTAGCCATTAACATAGCAAAATCAAGACGGATTGCAACGACAGGCAAATTGCCGTGATGTGTACTGCATGCTTAAACAAAGGAATGATTAGAATTTCAGCGTCTCCACACACCGCAGTAAGGAGTAATTCCATCCATTTCCAGTGTGTGTATATAAAGTATGCATGTTCCACATCTACTACTAAATTGCTGGACCAATTTCAACCATACTATGTATCTATCAAAGTGTGTGTCCGTGAGAGAAAGAGTGAGTGAGAGAGAGAGGGGGGGGGGGAGGGAGAGAGGGCGGGAGGGAAACTAGTAGTAGCAGCAGTAGTAGTAGTAGTACTAATAGACGCCATGCCGCGCGAACACCTATACTTAATTCATCAAGTATTTGAGAAAGACAGCAGTTAGCGACTTGCAGCAAACTTTACACAAGCACAGAAGAGCCAAACAAACTGATACACCTGCCTAATATCGTGTAGGTCCTCGCCAGAACGCACGCAAAAGTGCGGCAATACGACCTGGCATGGACTCGACTAGTGTCTGAAGTAGTGCTGGAGGGAATTGACTCCATGAATCTTGCAGGGCTGTCCATAAATCCGTAAGAGTACGACGGGGTGGAGATCTCTTCCGAACAGCACGTTGCAAGGCATCCCAGATTTGCTCAATAACTCTCATGTCTGGAGAGTTTTGTGGCCAGCGGAACTGTTTAAACTCAGAAGAGTGTTCCTGGAGCCACTCTGTAACAATTACGGATGTATGGGGTGTCGTACTGTCCTACTGGACTTGCTCAAATCAGTCGGAATGCACAACGCACATCAATGGATGCAGGTGATCAGACAGGATGCTTACGTACGTGTCACCTATCATTCGTATCTAGACGTATCGGGGATCCCATATCACTCAACTGCACATGCCCCACACCATTGCAGAGCCTCCACCAACGTGAACAGTCCCCTGATGACATTCGGGTCCTTTGATTCATGAGCTTGTTCCATACTCATATACGTCCATCCGCTCCATACAATTTCAAACGAGTTCGCCCTACTTGGCATGTTTTCGGTCATCAACAGTCCAATGTTGATGTTGACGCGCCCAGGCGAGGCGTAAATCTTTGTGTCGTGCAGTCATCAAGCGTACACGAGTGGATCTTCGGCTCCGAAAGCCCGTATCGATGATGTTTCGTTCAATAGTTCGCACGTTGACACTTGTTGATGGACTAGCACTGAAATATGCAACAATTTGCGGAAGCGGTGTACTACTGTCACGTTGAACGATTCTCTGCAGTCCTCGTTAGTCCCGTTTTTGCAGTATTTTTTTCCGGCTGCAGCGATGTCGGAGATCTGATGTTTTACCGGATTTCTAATATTCACGGGACATTCCTGAAATGGTCGTACGGAAAAATCCCCACACCATAGCTACCTCGGAGATGCTGTGTCCCATCTCTCTCGCGCCAATTATAGCACCACCTTCAAACTCACTTAAATCTTGGTAACCTGCCAGTGTAGCAGCAGGAACCGATCTAACAACTGCGCCAGACACTTGTCTTTATAGCCGATGCCGTCAGACTACCGCACCGTATTATGCCTGTTTACATATCCCTGTATTTGAGATCGTCATGGGTGCCCCCGTCGGAGGGTCGGGTCCTCTCTCAGGTGTGTGTGTGTGTGTGTGTGTGTGTGTGTGTGTGTGTGTGTGTGTGTGTCTGTGTGCGCGTGCGCGTGTGCATCTGTTGTCCTTAGCGTAAGTTAATTTAAGGTATATTAAGTAGTGTGTAAGCCTAGATACCGATGCCCTCAGCAGTTTGGTCCCATAGGAACTTATCACAAATTTCCAATATCTGCATTCGAATACGCATACCTATATCAGTTTCTTTGGCGCTTGAGAGTAGTTTCAAATATTTACGAAACTCTTTTCTCGTTGAAAAAACCGACAAAATTATGAAAGAAAAAAGTTTCTCGTTTACAGCATTTTCGCTGTTCATGCAGTGTAAATACCGCCTGAGGTACGACGTTTTAATGTATTACTTCTATACTACTAACTGTATTCACTACAAATTTTGCGGTCAGTATTCGTGTATATTGCTGAATTTACTAGCAAAATTACAGCATTATCCGACAAACGATTCGGTAGATACCTCATTAACATTAAGCAACGTGAAACCGTAACTGCAGGGTGAAATTCGCTGGATAAATAATTGAAATATGTGTACAAATACATGTGCAGTATGTTAAATATATGTAAAATGTATATGACACTAGCGTAGGCAGGCAAAACCACGGTTATACTGACCTTAAGCCCCTTGAACGATTTCAGTCAATTTTGGTACACCTTAGTTAGTATCTGGAAGGAGATACTATAGGGGAGCGGGAGGTAAGAATTGGCAAACTCCTAATTGGGGTGAGGGTGATAAAGTAGAGAGGGAAGGACCGATAATGGCGGAGGAGATGGACATGTAGTGGTGAGGGGAAGGATGAAATGGACTTGCAGCAGATAGGAGTAAATAGATACTTGGCCAACGCCGCGTACTCTGCTAGCTACATACGTAAACTGACTACGTAGTGGGTTTCTCACTCAGATGTGACACGTGAATGTTAGTTGTTTGGGGGAAATCGTGTAATGCCTAGCATAACAAGTTGACGAGACTGCGCCGGGTTTCGTCAGTGGCCACGTCGTGGTCTTTTGATACGTTTCTCAATAGTGATACTGGTGAACGCATCACGTGAATATGGAATCGATGGGGTTAGAAGTGCCATATTCAACACCGCAGAAGTACTCAACGGCCCAGGAGGCCAACGGACAACAGGACAGATGTCACTGAATCAGCAGTTAAGGATCATGCAGCCGCACCCACGACGCTTACCTTAAATCAGAAAATGGCCTTCATTCTAGCAAGACGACTAACCCCACTTGGAGTACGCTGTGTCAACTCTGCATTCACGTCTACATTAACGCTCGGCAAGCCATCTGGTGGTGTCTACCCGATCATACTTCTGGACCCATTAACTGATCTCTCCCTGCTTCCCCCTCCCCTTCCCCCTTCCCCTCCCCCTCCCCCTCCCCCTCCCTCTTCTCTTCACTCTTTCATTTGCGAATGGCGCGTGCCAAAATCATTTTCCGCAAGCCTTTGTATTACCTGTACTTTCCAAAATTTTCTCGTCGTATTCATTTCGCGAGATGTATGTGGGAGGAAGTAATATGTTGCCCGACTCTCTTCGGCAAAGACACTCTCCAAATTTTAGTAGTAAACCTCTCCGTGACACAAAACGCCGCGCCCACCTGGTAAGGGTCGCAGACTGATAAACAGTACTCAAGAATTGGTCCAACAACTGCCTTGTAAGCAACTTCTTTCGCAACTGTCGATCAGGGGCTGCGCATGTGCGGAGAAACGTTCAGAAAGATGCATATCTTCTACAATTTGAATTTTTCTCTTTATTACCGCATCCTGTCAGTCTCTCACTTACCGTTAATAATCAACCTTACTTTCAGAAACGATTCTCTGGTATCACGAAAAAAAGCCTAACAAATCAAGACTGTCATTAAAAGTTCCTCAGGAGCAAACAGATTGCTAAAACTGCTACCCATGTGGAAAAAGGAAAGATCAAAGTCCTACCGTGGTTTCCATTATTTTCCCAACACTAATATCGGCCTTTCCGAAGTGGTAAGTATAAAAGTAGCATAAATCACAGAAATAAATGTTAAGCACGAGGGGAAAAGTATTGTTGAGTAAATGGCTCGGTGGGTTCATAGCGTGTTTTGTGGCGTGGCACTGAAATAACCATGCAAAAAGACAATTCATTCTACCGTTTAATATTGACGTAAGGTGAAAACTAGTTTTCGGGAAATAAGTAATAGTCAAATCGTATAGTAATCGACTATCTTTGTAATTCCGAACAACTCTGAACAATATATGTCCTTTGCATGAAAACTCGGCACAGCGGATTTCATAAATATATAATGTGACAACAAACGACATGATTATCACCGAAAGTGCGTCCCATATGTACCTAAAAAGGACAGACGGCCGAAATGAAATTCCATCTGATTTATTGCTGTAACGGCAACAGCCTTACCACAGTGGATACATCGGTCCCTCCTATCCGCATCCTCATCTGAGGGTGACACGGCGGTCGTATGGTCCCGATGGGCACTTGTGGTCTGACGACAGAGTGAGTGCTACTGATGTAACAGTAAATCTTCACCACCTTGGAAATATGGTACATAGTACTATCTAGAACTTTGATCTTTCTCTCCTAGGCTTCCTAATACTCTGTATACAGTTCTGTACATTCTGAAGGAAGATTACAAAGCATCCTGCGAAGTTTCCCCTCATGAAAGCCGTTTACGCTAAACCCGAAATGCCGGCCGAAGTGGCCGAGCGGTTCTAGACGCTATAATTTGGAATCGTGCGACAGCTACGGTCGCAGGTTCGAATCCTGCCTCGGGCATCGATGTGTGTGATGTCCTTAGGTTAGTTAGGTTTAAGAAGTTCTAGGGGACTGATGACCTCAGAAGTTAAGTCCCATCGTGCTCAGAGCCATTTGAAACATTTTTAAACCCCAAATAAACGTCGTACGAATGATCTGAGATCACTTTTGTGTAATACATTGAGGTGACTGATGTCATGAGATAGCGATGTGCTCACTTTTAGAAGGCCTACACAAAGTATAAGAGGGCAATGGATAGGCCAAACTGTCATGTGAACTAAGCTGATTCGTGTAAAAGATGTCCGACTTCATTATGGCCGCACTACGGGAATTAAGACATTGAACGCCGAATGGTTGTTAGAGCTAGACGCATGGGACAGTCCATTTCTGAAATCGTTATGGAATTCAATATTCAGAGAACCATAGTCTCACGAGTGTGCAGGGAATACCAGATGTCAGGCATCACTCTCACCACGGACAACTCAGCGGCCGACAGGCTTCACTTAACGACGGAGTGCAGGTGTATCTGTGTGGAGTTGTTAGTGCTAACAGACACGCAACTCTGCGTGAAATATCCGCATAAATTAATGTGCGACGTACGACGAACGTATCCGTTAGGACAGTTCTGAGAACTGGCGCTAATGGGTTATGGCAGCAGACGACCGACGCGAGTGCCTTTGCTAACAGCACGAGATCGTCTGAAACTCCTCTCATGTTCTCGTGTCCATATCGGTTGGTCCCTAGAAGGCTAAAAAACCATGTCCTGGTCAGGTGAGTCCAGGTTTCAGTCGGTAAGAGCTGAGTATAGAGTTATAGTATGGCCCAGACCCCGAGAAGCCATGGACCTAAGTTGTCAACAAGGCACTGTGGGCAAATCGGAGATGACTCTCTAAAAGTGTGAGCTGTGTTCACATGGAATTGACTGGGTCCTCTGGTCCAACTAAACCTGTCAAAGACTGGAAATCGTTATGTTCGGCTACTTGGAGACCATCTGCAATCATTCATGGACTTCATGTTCCCAAACGACGACCGAATTTTTATGGATGACAGTGCGCTATGTCACCGGGCCATAGTTGTTTGCAGTTGCTGTGGAGAACGTTCTTGACAAGTCGAGCGAATGATATGATCACCCAGATCGCCCGATATGAATCCCATTGAATAGTTACGGAACATAATCGAGAGGTCAGTTCGTGCACAAAATCCTGCACTGGCAAAACTTTCGCAGTTATGGACTGCTATGGAGGCAGCGTGGCTCAGTGTTTCTGCAGGGGACTTCCGGAGATGTGTTGAGTCCATGCCACATCGTGCTGCTGCACTACGTCGGGAAAAAGGAGATGAGATAGGGTATTAGGAGGTATCCCATGACCTTGGTCACCTCAGTTTATATAAGGGACAGTCAAGTGAAAACGAGACATCTGGAAGAAAAGCAAGTAAACTTTATTTCAGAAGTAATCGCCATAACTGTTAACATATTTATTCCACAGTAAGACGAGACGGTCGGTGAGCTTATGAAAAAACGTTTGCAGCTGGCTAACGAAACTTGATTGTACCCAGGAGTCCACCTCCTCGTCTGAAGCAAATCGACGGCTACGAATGTCGTTCTTCAGGCCTCCAAAAATACGAAAATCGCATGGAGATAGGTGGGTACCGTGTGGAGGATGTGTAAGGGCTTCCCAGCGAAACTTCTGCGACGTAATCGAAACGACATTGGCAACATGTGGGCGCGCCCATCGCCGGAAACACTTTCACATCCTCCAGACAGTCCCGATCTCTCACTGTGCCATCGATTTACTTCGGGTGAAGAGGTGCACACCTGTGTGCAATCACTGTCCCGTATGCAACAGCACATACTTTTGCAGAAAGATATTGACAGTCTTGTCTCGCCGCAGGTTAAATACGTTAACTTACATCAGTTACTTCTGAAATAACAAAGTTTACTTTGTTTTCTGTACGTCTCGTTTCCATGTGGTTGCTTCGTACACTTAACTTTGCCGGCCGGGGTGGCTGAGCGGTTCTAGGCGCTACAGTCTGGAACCGCGCGACCGCTACGGTCCCAGGTTCGAATCCTGCCTCGGGCATGGATGTGTGTGATGTATTTAGGTTCGTTAGGTTTAAGTAGTGCTAAGTTCTTGGGGACTGATGACCTAAGAAGTTAAGTCCCATAGTGCTCAGAGCCATTTGAACCATTTTTGAACATAACTTTGAACGTGGACAACAAACGCTAAATTTTGCATTCTTATTGGCCAGATTATAAATTTGGTGTGGAACATGCTAATGAAGTCCGACCGGTAGTTCATTTGTTCCTTTGTCATGTTTTGGGGTTAGTTGGGGTCGTAGCAACTTCGAGTAGAGAATAATTGCCCAGGTGGTTTTGAAACTAGGAAAGAGCGTCGGGTTACGTCTGATAGCTTTGTCATTTTTTGTAAACAGGGTGTAAATTTTAAGTTGACGTACCAGAATAACTCGAAAAATAAGCTTCACACGAAAAAATGTGCCGAATCCAAAGTTGATTATTTTCAAGGGGGACGTCTGCTGCTGCTAAAATTAGCCATCCACTCCGGCCCCATGGGGGTGAGGCGGGAGGCAACTTTCAAATTTCAAATGAGAACTCCCATTTTTTATTGCAGAATCAGATTCTACATAAAAAATACTTATTTACTTCGTAAATTTTGATTCGCTTCAACTAAGACTATCTCTTTCTCCCCATAGGGTGGGGTTTGAGAGAGAAGAAGCAGAGTTTTACAAACGTTGACCCAAATATTAATTTTTTCGTCTCTTTCAAACCTCACCATATGGGGAGAGAGGGAGTGTCTTAGTTTTAACGAATCAAAATTGACGAAGTAAATAAGTATTTTTTATTTATCTGTAACCATTTTCCACGCAAAAATGAGAACATGGATTATCTTGAATTACTACCAAGAATCAAAACAAATGTTTAAAATAAAATGTACGTAGTTTTTATGTAGAATCTGATTATGCAATAAAAATGGGGGTTCCCATTTGAAATATTAAAGTTGCCTCCCGCCTCACCCTCAGGGGGCTCGGATGGCGGGCTAATTTCAGCACCAGCATATGTCCCCCTCGAAAATAATCAACCTTGGATTTTCACACTTTTTTTCATGTGAACCTTATTTTTCGAGTTATTCTGTTTTGTTAACTTAAAATTTACACCCTGTATATTGGCTGCCACATTAAGACAGCAGTTTCATCGAGCTGTGTAGCAAGTCTCGCGCCTCCTCCTCTTTCTCACCCCCTCCCCTTACTCTCCCAGAAAAACACCTGAGACAAATGTAGCAGTCCAGATGGTGATGTCTGGCGCGTCTGGACGGGATGTCATGCATACATGTTCTCCCTTGGTGCTACGATAAAACATACCAGCATGACGTCTGTAACAAAATCGGCCGCAGATGTGTAACTATGTGTAACTAGGAGAAGCCTACTTATTTATTTATTTATTTATTTTATTTATTGCTGCACTGTAGACGGTACATCATTAAGTGTGTTCCTTCGAAGTTAGGACGACTTCCCAACCACGAGAATCTGCAAATAAGTTTATATTTAGGCGAGAAGAAAAATAATGCAGTCAGGAGCGTTCCTAAGGCAAATTACGGTATTTGAGATAACGCCTATAGCATCGACTGCAGCCGTCCGCTGTGGACGAGCGGTTCTAGGCGCTTCAGTTCGGAACCGCACGACTACTACGGTCGCAGGTTCGAATCCTGCCTCAGGCATGGATGTGTGAGATGTCCTTAGGTTAGTCAGGTTTAAGTAGTTCTAAGTTCTAGGGGACTGATGACCTCAGGTGTTAAGTTGAAACGTCCCCTTTTTAAAAATTTATATACGACTGTGCTTAAACTGACACACAATATTTTTAGCGCAACGCAATCTGACTTTCAAAAATCCCTACAAAAGAATGGCCCTGACTAACATTAACCTATACCTTTCACAAATCACTTACCTCACCAAAAATCTTCGTTACTCGAACTACTGCAAAACAGCGAGCGCCACTACTGCCAGCTAAATAAAAGATTCAAACTACGGAAGGCACTAACTACTGATAGGCATAGTCAGGAAATGAAAGATTTTAGTAGAGAACAAACAATGTATTTACCTTAATAGTGTTGAAAAATCATAATATACATAACAGATCATGACATCCAGTCTTAGAAATTTCCAAACTCCGCCATCTCTCTCCCCACATCCACCACTGCTGGCGGCTCACCTCCAACTGCGCAACGCTACGCGCTGTTCACATCCAGCTGCCGCTGCCCAACACTACAATGGCAGACAACAATGCAAACTAGCCACAGACTGCACACAGCACAGCCAGTGATTTTCATACAGAGCGCTACGTAACGTTGCCAATAAGAAAACATAAACAGCCTACTTACAAAGTCCCGTAGTACTCAGAGCCGTTTGAATTTGAATCGACTGCAATTTTTTCAATGTATTCTGCATCTCCGTATGTCAACTAAAATGAAGTATCGCCCAAATGTTATATTGGGAATATTCGAAATTGAGACGCTAAATTATGAATAATCGTTAATTATGGTCATGTGAACCGGTGAATCACTGTTTCTAGTCATAGGAGAGAGGAGAAAATTATAGTACACAAAACCAAATGAAGATATGTTGCGTTCTTTTACCGACGTTGGTGTGTATTTTCTCATTTTAGATGTTCAGCAGAGCTTCAGGCTGACGTCAGAAGATACTATGCTCTTGATTTAGTATCTTTCAAACAGTAGCATTACAGTTGCGCACTTTCACTCTTAAGGAATTATGAGAGATGAGATAGCTATAAAAAAAATACATCAAACTTACATGCCTCAAAAAATTTTAAGTTCAGAGCGCAAAGAGAAGCAAACCAAGCAGCCCACTGAAACATCCACCTTCACTTCCGACCATCACAGTTCGCCCACTTGTACCCATTTTATGTGTGATTCGGGCCTGAATGGGTTAGCATCAGACAAGCTTCAGATTACAAATACTCGGTTCAAGATTTTTTGTCATTTCACACATCTTTCATCGTTCAACTCTAGTAATGACATGTTAATGTGAAAAATGACTAAATCCACCGTTATTCGATATTTGTGTTAAAATATAGGCCTTCCTGTAACTGTTTGTGTAACTCATTTCAAAATTCGGAGGATGCGAGGGTATACCACCACCAGTGGGATCATGTCTGAAAAAACCACTGTCCGTGTTGCTCGAAACAAACTGCGGGCTGAGAGACCCTACATATTTACGACACTCCGGTTGATATAACGAATTCTCTCGCGCTAAGGAAATATTTCTAGCTGGTATGTATGGTGCATATCTAGTTAATATTTTTTTTCCTTGTAAAAAGTTATTGTAAATTATGATGATTAACTTTTGTGTTTATTTTATATATTTGCATTACGCTAGAGCTCTAAATTTGGAATGGAATACTGTGTATAAATCTCATAAACAGGTAACACTGTGAAGGCAGCGGCCACAGTTGTAATGGTATCACAACTGTCTATTAGAAGACACTGCTGCCGTTTAGGAGACAACCTACATATGTCAAACAGGGAGACATTAAACGTATACATAGGACAGGACGGATGATTGTTTGAGCCACCTGAGAGTCACAGAAATGCTAAAAAACTTTAACCGGGAGACGCTTGAAGATAGGCGCAAACTCTCCAGAAAAAGACTAGTTAAATGTTCGAAGAGATGTTACTAAGCGAAGAATCTGGCAATATACTACAGCCCCCTGTGTACCGCTCCATCGTGGACCAAGAAGACAGGGCAAGATTAATTACATCGCAAATGGGGCATTTATGTAGTCATCCTTCATAAGTGAACGGAACGCGATGAAACTTCGATACCTGGGATGGAAGTTAAATTCTTCTAAGCACATCTCAGTGGATTTCAGTGTGTACATGTAGATGTAATTCCGAAAACTGTATGTCCCGAAAAGCGTTCTGTGACTCGCATACTGTTGAAACAGTGCCAGAAACGAATGACGTTAGTATTAATTTTTAATCAATGTTGCTTTTCTCAAAAGTTTGTAACCTTTCAGTGCAGTTTTTAGAATTTTTTGTTTGACAGTTTATAGTACTTACATGGTGTAAGTCTCTAAGGTGGAGTTGTAATATAATGTAACAGAAGAACTCCTACATGCAGCTAGATTAGTTCACGAAATTCCTATACGGTGTTCATTTTAGCTATTCGTAAATTTCTGCTGTTATGCCATAATAAAGCAATAGCTGCAAGGAACCGACCGTAATTACATACAACATCGACAGAGGAAATTCATAAATAAAATATAGCAGAATTAAAAGTAATGATGTTTACAACAGTGCACTGATTCAGTGGAACTAGCTATACGTGCAAGGAGACAAGCAGCTGAGCTAACCAGTCACCAGTATATTATTGAGATCATAAAACTTATGAGTAGCCATGCTGACAGTGGGTATACGAATACTTCCGAAATAGTAGCTGAAACGAGAACACTACTAGTTCAGTATAAAACGGTTAAAAACTAACAATTTAAATAATTAATTTCATTAGACTTTCAAATGTGATTAGAATTGATTTATGACTGACAGACTGCCTATGAGCCCTCTGCCATACTGCATTTCATACGATTGAATACAAGCGATTTATGCTATATGGAAGTACTCACTGCCACTGACGATATCAATCTACCCAACTGCTGCTTCTTCGCTCGCCACAGTTTTGCCAAAGTAATTCAATACAAGACCAGTGATTCTATCGAGCCGGCCGAAGTGGCGTGCGGTTCTAGGCGCTGCAGTCTCGAACCGCGAGACCGCTACGGTCGCAGGTTCGAATCCTGCCTCGGGCATGGATGTGTGTGATGCCCTTAGCTTAGTTAGGTTTAACTAGATCTAAGTTCTAGGGGACTAATGACCATTTGATTCTATTGAACCTGTATGCCACTAGCCTCACTCTTGCTTGTCTTTATTACAGACGATGTAAGACAGTCACATTTAGTATTTCATGTGAATAGATGCCAATATGAATTGGTAAGGTGTTATGGGACCAAACTTGCTGAGGTCATCGGTCCCTGCAGATATGAAATCAGAATCACTTACAGGAAAAGGTGTGATGTTGTCAATAAAGTAATTAATAAAAATATAAATTCTCACGTCTAGTCTGATGTCACAGAGTTGTATAGAAATTCTCATTTTTAAATTTTCTGGAAACATACTCAGAAAGGGCATGAGACGTAAGTGGTGGGCTTGATGCACAGGCACAGCTGTCTACTCAACAACTGTGTATTTTTGCTATGTAACATTAGTATTAAATTTTCGATCTCCCAGTAACGTACGCTTTGGCACTCGTAATAGCGAAATTTACAATAAATACTTCGTTCTCTGTCCATACTGCCTGAAAGCGAAATATCGCTAAACAGCACAATTTATAGTACTGCCGTAATTACCGTTGTGGTTCAGACTTTCACTTCATATTTCATAGGGAAGGGCGTCTTTATTTCGTCCCATGACAATGACGATTGGTTCCTTGTCACAAATTCGATTGCTTCGTGAATACTGGTCTTCTGCATTGATTTCGTGATAAGTCTTCTGCCTTGGATCCCGTCGCTTGCAGTCTTCCGCTTTTGCGATTGCTCGTCTTCGATGTGAATGTAAGGTCATGTTCCTTCTTTGAACTTGCAACAATGCTGCTATTATAGTTTTTCTGCAAACTTCTGTGGGCCGCTCGCCTGTGATACTAAACTGCTTCCTTCGGTTCAGCGCTGTAATACTCCCATCCACGCAAAATTTTCTGACCTTCCTACAACGAAAGCGGCTTCTTCCGTGAAAAATCATTTTTAAATAAAAATATTCACGAAGCGTCTATCGCCACCCGTCCTACCGAACCCCAGCACCCCTTTCACTTGTTACTTTCTCGTTAACAAAAATTTATAACAGATAAAACTTTTCATACCTGTCTCTAGTCTATGTAGTTTACACAAATTATAAACAATTAAATTTACGTCAAATGTTAAAGCGAATTTATAAGGTACGCTAAATTTGTTACAGGTACAATTGAACACAAAATACAGAAATTAGATTAACTACGTATAAATATTTACAACTTTTATTACACGTGTAGTCACACTAAAAATGCGTTACATTGTCTTCAGAGAGAGAGAGAGAGAAAGAGAGAATTACTCATTATTAGTGTATTGGTGAAACGGTGGCTTCTTATAATTTTGTTATTTTTAATTTTGGTTTTCCGTTATAATGGTCGCATTCGATTCTGTTCCTTATAGCTACATATTGGTAACTGGATAACAGTCAAACCTGACAATAAAGGAAATTAACAATCAATCGAAGGTGAAGATGGTTCTCATTCCAAAAACATTTTAGAACTTTGATGCCTGCCTGACGGAAAGTAATACAGTAAATTGTGGAACTTAATAGGAATCAGTGTCAACAGGAATACAATTTTTTCTGCTCGTACCGTGGTTAACCAACTTGTACAGTGGCGATAAACAGTATCTGGCTAAGTTTCGAGTTAGTATTTCGCTTCGGTCGTTCAGATTAACGAGCGAATAAATTTCGGGTAGCGGGCCTGCTGAAGTGAGTGCCTCCATGTGGCCGCTGTAAAAGGGACAGTTGAGTATATCATTGACGTCGCCACACACAATTTTGGCTGCCTGTGTGACAGTTACAGAGGACGTAAACGGCCGGAGATACCGGTATGCCAGATCACCACGGTCTTGAGCATTAGGAGGACTGACATCCGGGAAGCCGTGCAGCCACGAAGCTCTTAACGGCCTGCAGTCTCAGATACACAACGAGAATAGCCCTGTTCGGCTAAAACCATCGCCAGCCGGACAAGCTATCGTCAATCTCTAGTAGTCCATAACGGTCGCCGTCAACCATTTATTGAAGTGGCTTCGACACTATTTTACGAAGATACCTTTAAATGCCGAAATTCGTGCTACCAACATATGAACTACGAATGCTGACCGATGAATTGGTATGATCCCACTTTATACGAAAGTGTGAATGCTGCTACATCTCACCTGCAAGTCTTCAAGACATTGGAAGGAACTGGTTCTATTATTATTAACACGGACACTACGGAGAAGTACAACTTTCAGAAGCAGCACCGCTACTTAATCACGAACTACGTAAGTCTTATATCAGCTTTAGTACACTTAAAGGTACACTTTCTGACACCCTTAAAGAATAAATATAACCTGGTGCAACTTTCCACCTTACACGGAAAGAACAAGTCGTCATCAACGACTGTTTTGTGCCACTGAAAGAAGTTTGTTGCAGGTCTACTAATTATTTTGTGCTCATATTTGGAAATGGCAGTTGCTAGCTGTACTCGTTTATCAGTTCAGAAAAAGTTATTATTTTTCCTACCGTTATGTAAAGTCGCATAAAAAATAAATAGTATACGAGTAAGTTCAGTATTGTACAGTAGCTTCGTCACTCTTGCAGGAGTACCATTTTCAATACGCCAAATTGCACTGTAGTTCAGTACTTACACAAACTAGAAGACATCCATCCATCCACAACTGCATGGCTCAGCAGGTTACGAGGTAGTACGAAAGAAAAGCTGTACCACGGTCATGAAGGAATAACATCTATACAATTTTTAAATCAGGGCACACTTTTAATGCTTGGAAAATAAAATTACCTTAACTGATGTGACAGATCGAACCCAAGCAATGCATTAACCAAGCAATGCATTTATAACTGAAATAATTTAAAACATAATCCATCTGGAACGCAAAATCGAATACATGAACAAAAAATGGTTCAAATGGCTCTGAGCACTATGGGACTTAACATCTAAGGTCATCAGTCCCCTAGAAATTAGAACTACTTAAACCTAACTAACCTAAGTACATCACACAAATCAGTGCCCGAGGTAGGGATTCGAACCTGCGACCGTAGCAGTCCCGCGGTCCCGGACTGAAGTGCGTAGAACCGCTCGGACACCGCAGCCGGCGAATACATGAACATCTTATCTCCCTAAATCATTGCCTCATCAGTACATAAAAATTGAATATATCGTCCAGAAGTACAAAATTAACATTGCAATAGCTGTTAAATCAAATTTAAAGGAATTGTAGTTGTGCTTCGGGCCGAGAGCTGAGATTTTCCTGAGCGTTTAAAGTTGGTGCCAATTTGGGGGTAGGTTTGGGGGGGGGGGGGGGGGGCGGCGGCGGCTGTGGGGAAGGAGTGGTTTCTCGGATGAAAAAAATGATGCACCAAAATTAAGGTCAGTTACAGCACACGCTCTTGTACAAGGTTTTATTCTGGATTGAATAGTGGCGAAAACCATTATTTCCTGTTTGCCTACTCGTAACCTTTCAGGAAACAAAACATTGAGCCAGATTATTCCACACAGGTTCAGGTATTAGGCCCATGGAACACTGTTACTTTTCAGCAACTGATAGCAACTGCTTCCAGGTAAATAAATTTACAAGCAACGGCATTTGGAGACAATCTGAGACATCCCAGTAGTCCATCCATTTCGGATGTGAAGCCGCATAAATCCGGCGTCTTCTAATATTTCGGCCGTGTACTGTTCGGCCATCTTCAGAGACAGCAGAAAGACTGACGCTCCGTCACTTAATTTGTTCTTTCAAACTTGTAGACCGCTCCACTGCGTGCATGCGGTCTGACACACAGGCGCCAGAGAGGCTGATCGACGGCGAAGAAGAGCAATATGCATGTACTAGATCTGTGGCTGCATAGTCTATCCACGCTGAGATGTCGATGTAGCACTGAGCTGCTCTGTGGCGACGTCTTTGTAAATTTCCTACAGAAAGCGCCACATCTCTTGACTTATCCAGGCTGAAGCCTCAATCTCTATTAATTAAAATTTTTGCCAAACGTATTTAGATTAACTAACCCCCCCCCCCCCAAAAAAAATCAGGAGATGATTTAGAATCTCGGGTGTTCCCTACAACGTTCATGGTCTGTCCGACGTATGAAAGGCCACATTCTCAGGGAATCCTGTAAACCCCAGCGTCCTGGAGCGTCTAATCGTCTTCAACGGAACCCAAGAGTCCTGCTCTCTTCGGTGGGGAACGAAAAAGCACTTTGTGCTTTCTGAGGATCCATCTTATTTTTGACCGAGCGAGGTGGCGCAGTGGTTAGACACCGGATTCGCATTCGGGAGGACGACGGTTCAATCCCGCGTCCGGCCATCCTGATTTAGGTTTTCCGTGATTTCCCTAAATCGCTCCAGGCAAATGCCGGGATGGTTCCTTTCAAAGGGCACGGCCGACTTCCTTCCCCGTCCTTCCCTAATCCGATGAGACCGATGACCTCGCTGTCTGGTCTCCTTCCCCAAACCAACCAACCAACCATATTATTTTTGAAGATAGGCTTCTCACATATAGCAGGAAAACCACGTCGTCTGATACTGCATTCCTTATGGCCCGTTTCATTCGTAGCGTCTAACGTATCTGCTGTGGGGATTGACCACTGGCTGCAAAAATACTGAGTATAGGAGCTAGTCCTGCAGACCGCTCTCGTTAGCACTGATGTGCGCTCGGTGGACCAAAGTTCTGAGAATAGCCATCGTCTGGGAAGGATGGTGGCAGCTGCCATTTGCACGTAAATATAAATCTGTATGCGCCAGTTTCCGATGTACTGTGTCTCAAAATTCCATTATCTTGCGCCGAACCAAATATCCAAAATTGGAAAGCATTCCTCCTTTTCAATTTCCGTTGTAAATTGGATTTGTCCATGAAGGGAATTCAGATGATTGATAAATTCTTGTAATTTATCTTCATCATGGGGCCATACTACAAGCGTGTCGTTAACGCACATCCAAAATACTGTGGGCTTTAAGACAGTATAACAATAACTATTCATGGATAGTCGACTGCTAAGAACCTGATGTAGAATTCCGAGTACCTCACACAAGGTATTGTGTGTTAGGCATCGAGAACAATGAAGAAGCGTTTTTGGATGTAAAGGCATTCATAGTTGCTTATATTACGAGGGTGAGTCAAATGAAATCCTTAAATATTTGTTTTAATATTATTTGTTGTGCAGAAGTGATACAAAGCTGTATCACTTTTTAACATAATCTCCCCCACGCTCAATGCAAGTCCTCAAGCGCTTACAAAATGTATAAATTCCTTTAGAAAAAAAATTCTTTTGGTAGTCCGCACAACCACTCATGCACCGCGTGGCGTACCTCTTCATCAGAACGGAACTTCTTTCCTCCCATTGCGTCTTTGAGTGGTCCAAACATATGGAAATCACTTGGTGATGAGGAATGGGGCCATTCCTTGCTCGCTCTCTTCGTTTCCGGTTGGTGGAAGTGAACCCAGGTTTCGTCCCCAGTAACGATTCTTGCAAGGAAGCCATCACCTTCTCGTTCAAAGCGCCGAAGAAGTTCTTCATAAGCATCAACACGTCGTTCTCTCATTTCAGGAGTCAGCTGCCGTGGCACCCATCTTGCATACACTTTGTGAAACTGGAGCACATCATGTACAATGTAGTGTGCTGACCCATGACTAATCTGTAAACATGCTGCAATGTCATTCAGTGTCACTCGGCAGTTTTCCTTCACTATGGCTTCAACTGTTGCAATGTTCTGTGGAGTCAAAACTCGTTGTGCCTGACCTGGACAAGGAACATCTTCCACTGAAGTCATGCCATTTACGAACGTCCTACTCCATTCGTAGACTTGCTGCTGTGACAAACATGCATCACCGTTCTGAACCTTCATTCTTCGATGAATTTAAATAGGTTTCACACCTTCACTACGCAAAAACCGAATAACAGAACGCTGTTCTTCCCTGGTGCAAGTCGCAACTAGGGCGGCCATCCTTAAACTGATACTGCGACGGTATGTGTGCATCTGCACTATGCTGGCACCTACAAGCCATTCTGCACGCTGCTTGTAGCACGCTTACCAACTTACAGGATAACGGCGCGAAATTTCGATTTGTTATTAAAAATTTAAGGTTTTCATTTGACTCACCCTTTTACTTCGTAGGAATGAAATAACACGCTTTTTCCGCATATGTACATGGATTTGCTGCTCAAACAGAATCGATAATTTACAGGTCCATGACAGTTGTGAGAGACCCACATTTGAACTGATAAAATCCAGTTAAATAACTGACAAACGGCTGAAAATGGAAATAAATATTAATTTCAATATATATTGCTCCGAAAACATTATAGGTTTAGAAGATTAGTTAACTTTCATAGATTAAAAAAATTTTTAAATATCGTGCCACACCTGGGTGTTGTTCCTGCTGCTGTTGCTAGCACAACCGCCAGCGCCAAAACTGATCTCATGCAGCTCTCCACGCTAGTCCATCCTGCGCAAGCCTCTTCATCTGTGTATAGCTCCATCAAACTCAGTTGTTCTGAACCTGCTTACTGGAGTGAAGCCTTGATCTGCCCTTACTATATTACCGCTCCCGCACTTGCCGCCACTATTCAACTGACCATGGTGTTTTACGTGCATGTTCTGTCTCAGTATGGCGATGCACTCCAGACAAGTACTGTCAAGAGACTTCCCAACACACAAATATACATGCGATGTCAACGAATTCCTCTTTCCACAAAAGTTTCCGTTATAATTGTCGAGCCGCATTCCTATATCTTCTATACTCCAGCCCTTGTCAGTTATTTTCCTGCACGAATAGAAAAGCCCGTCTCCTAATTTAGTCCCTCATTTTCTATTCATCACCGCCTAACTTTTTTTAGACTGCTATCCTTATTTTCCAAGTCATCAGTCTTTTGCCTGGTTTAATGTGGTCCACCATGAATTCCTCTCCTGTGCTAACCTCTTCTTCTCAGAGGAGCAGTTCCAACCTACGTTCTCAGATATTTGCTGGATGTTTCCAATCTCTGTTTTCCACTACAATTTTTATAGAAGTATAGCACGCTCTAGTACTATACAAGTTTCTCCCTGATGTCTTAACTGATGTCCTACCATCCTGTCCCTTCTTCTTGTCAATGTTTTCTGTATATTTCTTTCCTCATCGATTCTGCGCAGAATCTTCTCATTCCTTATTAGTCCACCTAATTTTCAACGTTCGTCGGTAGCAACACATCTCAAATGCTTCTATTCTCTTCTGTTCCGGTTTTCCCACAGTCCATGTTTCACTACCACACAATGCTTTCCTCCAAACGTACATTCTCAGAAATTTCTTCCTCTAATTAAGGTCTGTGTTTGATATTAGCAGACTTGGCCAGAAATACCATTTTTGCCAGTGGTAGTCGACTTTTTATGCTGTCCTTGCTCCGTCGGTCATTGGTTATTTTACTCCCTAGTTAGCAGAATTTCTTAACTTCATCTACTTAGTACCATCAATCCCGATGTTCAGTTTCTCGCTGTTCTCATTGCTACTGCTTCTCATTACCTTGGTCTTTCTTTGATTTACTCTCAGTCCATACTCTGTACTCATTAGACTGTCCATACCGTTCAGCAGATCATGTAATTCTTTTTCACTTTCACTCAGGATAGCAATGTCATCAGCGAGTCTTATCATTGGTATCCTTTCACCTTGAATTTTAATTCCACTCGTGAATCTTTCTTTTATTTCCGTCATAGCTTCTTCGACGTATAGACCGAACAGTAGGGACCAAAGTCTATATCCCTGTCTTACACCATTTTTAATCCGAGCACTTGGTTCGTGGTCTTCCACTTTCATTGTTCCCCCTTGGTTGTTGTATATACTGTGTTTTAATCATCTTTCGCTATAGCTTACTCCCATTTTTCTGAGAATTTCGAGCATCTTACACCATTTTACACTGTCAAACACTTTTTCCGGGATGATAAATGCTATTAACGTGTCTTGATTTTTCTTTTATCAACAGCAACGCCATAATTACCTCCCTGGTGCCTTTACCTTTCCTAAAGCGAAACTGATGGTCATCTTGTTGTGGGTTGGCAAGAGAGCCAACCCGGTATACTAGAGGAAGCCGAAAGGCACGAGTTTTAGCTCACGCAGGCTGGCGTGAGGTCTGGAACAGGACAAGGAAATTAGGCTTTAGCAAAAAACGTACGTAGCTGCTGGAATACTTAACTTTAATCCATAAATGGTGAACATCGCTCTTGACGGTAAATGTTTTACAGCATCAATAGTAACTGGTAATGGCGCCTTGCTAGGTCGTAGCAAATGACGTAGCTGAAGGCTATGCTAACTATCGTCTCGGCAAATGAGAGCGTAATTTTGTCAGTGAACCATCGCTAGCAAAGTCGGTTGTACCACTGGGGCGAGTGCTAGGAAGTCTCTCTAGACCTGCCATGTGGCGGCGCTCGGTCTGCAATCACTGATAGTGGCGACACGCGGGTCTGACGTATACTAACGGACCACGGCCGATTTAAAGGCTACCACCCAGCAAGTGTGGTGTCTGGCGGTGACACCACACATCTAACACATCCTCAACTCTCTTTCCCATTTTTCTGTATACTGTGCTTGTCAGCAACTTGGATTCATGAGCTGTTAAGCTGACTGTGCGATAATTCCCGCACTGATCGGTTCTTGCAGTATTCGGGATTGTGTGGATGATGTTTTTCCAAAAGACAAATAGTATATCGCCAAACTCCTCATACATTCTACTTACCAACGTGAACAGTCGATTTGTTGCCACTTCCCTCAATGGATTTACAAATTCCTGTGGGATGTTAACTATCCCTTCTGCCTTTCATTTTAAGTCTTCCAGATCTCTTTCAAATTCTGATTTTAATACTGTATCCCCTATCCCTTTTATATCGACTCCTGTTTCTTGTTTTGTCACGTCATCGGACGAGTCTCGTTTCTCACAGAGGCTTTCAATGTGTTCTTTCCACCTGTCCGCTCTGTCCTCTGCATTTAACAGAGCAATTTCTGTTGTACTCTCAATTTTTGCCACCCTTGCCTTTAGTTTCAGCGAAGGTTGTTTTGAGTTTCCTGTAAGATGATTAGTCCTTCCGACAGACATTCCTTTTTTGATTTCTTCACATTTTCCAAGCAGCCATTTCGCATTAGTTCCATTGCACTTCCTGATTATTACATTCCTCAGTGACGTGTCTTCCTCCATTCCTGAATTTTTTTTGAACATTTTTTCTTCTTTCATCGATCAACTGAAGTATTTCTTCTGTTACCCATGGTTTCTTCCACTTGTCTTCTTTGTACTTTAGGTTTTCTTTCAAACTTCTGTGATTGCCCTTTTTAGAGCTGTTCATTCCTCTTCAACTAAACTGTCTACTGAGCTACTCATTATCGCAGTATCTATAGCCTTAGAGAACTTAAAGCGCATATCTTCGTTTCTTAGTACTTCTGTATACCACTTGTTTGCGTATTGATTCTTCCTGACTAATCTTTTAAACGTCACCACTACCAAATTCTGGTCTGAGTCTCCATATGCTGCTGAGTAGACCTTACAGTCCAGTATCTCATTTCGGAATCTGTCTGACCATGATATAACGTAACTGAAATTTTACCGTATCTCCAGGTCTCTTCCCAGTATACCTCCCCCTCTTGTGATTCTTGAACAAGGTATTCTCTACTACTAGCTAAAATTTAATGTAGAACTCAATCTTTTTCCTCTGTCATTTTTAGTACCAAGCCCATATTTTCCTGTAACCCTTTCTTCTACTCCTTTCCCTACAACTTCATTCAAATACCGCATGACTACTAGATTTTCATCTCTCTTTACGTACTTAATTAGCCGTTCAATATCCTCGTATACTTTCTCTACTTCTTCATCTTCGGTTTGCCGCGTCGGCATGTATACCTGAACTATCGTTGTTGGTGTTGGTTTGCTGTCGATTTTGATTAGAACCACCCTGTCACTTAACTGTTCACAGTAAAGCACTCGCTGCCTTACTTACCTATTCATAAAGAATCCTGCTCCCTTTACACCATCTTCTGCCTCTGTCGGTATTATCCTGTACTCATGTGAGCAGAAATCCTTGTCTTTACATTTCACTTCACTAACCCCCACTATATTTAGGCTGAGCCTTAGCATTTCCCTTTTCGAATTTACTAGCTTCCCTACTAACTTCAAATTCCTGATATTCCACGCACCAACTCGTAGAACGTTGCCTTTCGTTTCTTATTCAATCTTCTCGTTGTCACTTCTCACTTGACAGTCCCTTGCCGGAGACCGAATGGGCGACCAGTCCGGAATCTCTCCCCAATGGAGAGATCATGACCCTTTTGCAGTTACAGGCCACATGTCGTGTGGAAACACGTCGTGCGTCTTTAATGCACTGGTTTCCATTGATTTCTGCATCCTCATGCCGTTGATAATTGCTGATACTTCCACCTTCAGGGTCAGTTTCCAGCCCCTGAACCTCTGTCCGCTTCTTAGCCCTCTCTGACAAAGCCGTTGGCTGAATGAGGGTGACTTCTTATGGCGAAAGTCTTCGGCCACCACTACTGATTTTTATTCAAAATTTAAGCGGTGGAGGGATTAGTAATCAAAGACGCTACCCCAAGTCCACGAGTGCGCTCCATTATCCTTGTTTAAGTTCTGTTGATTTTCAGGTATTCACTTTCGTTAAAGAAGACACAAATTCTTCTCAACTGAATTTGCAAGTCCTTTAACGACCCTGCCACAATTAGAATGCTTTGGCACACATCGACGTTTCTATTTCTTCTACCTGACCTTTAATTCCTTTTCCTATTTTACCATTTCCATCGCTGCTTTTTCAGTGAACACGTTGCATATCATGGGGGAACAGACTTTCACTATCTCACTCCCTTCACAGCTACTGCTTCCTTTTCATGTACTTCGACTCTTATGACTGCAGTATGGTTTCTATAAAAGTGATGAATAACATTTGGCTTCCCATTCTATACCTTGTGACTTCAGAATTCGAAAGTATGTCTTCCAGTCAACATTGTCAAATACTTTTCTAAATCTGCAGATTGTATAAATGAACGTTGGGCTTTCTTCAGTCGATCTTCTAAGATAAGTTTAAATAGTGTGTAGACTAGCTGTTTAGAGTTTTTTTGATCAGTATTCTCGATAATACCGGATCTAGTTTGGAAGCACCTCCCTTACAAAAGTGGGTGACATTATGTTTCAGAAAGCAGCGGCCAGGATGCACAACTTCAAAGACGCCAGCAAAGCTGTGAGAACAGCATGAAGAAGCTGTCATGTCGGTTGCAATTAGCAGAATGCGGTGAGTGAATACTACATTCCATCCTCACCTCTCACTATTCCGTATCACAGGTAATGCTGACCATCGATAAATTGCGGTTCGTATTCCAGGTCTATGATAGTGTACGATATTTTACCAGCTGTTCGAAACTAGTGCTTTACCACCCGACCAAATCATCGTCGATCATGACCGTGCCGAAGCAGAATCAGAAAATACAAGTGGAATTTGACTTCTGAAGTCCTGCGAAGAACGCATTGTAACTCTTATTTCCGAAAGTCGCTTGCGTGGGAAAATTATAGACACAGTAACAAGTGAGCGCGACATTGGAAAACTGTTCAATTGACCCCTTAGGGAAAAAGTCATGGGAATGAAGCTATAAAAATTTTCTACGTGCCTTCATACAATCTGTGATTCATTTCGTCTTCTCAGTCCTTAGGCAAGAGGAACGTTCGCGGTAGCAGAATTGTTCTGCACTCAGCTGCAAATGCTTGTCCTCTCAATTTTCTCAATAGTATTTCGCGCCAGCTACCCTCCAGGGATTCCCATTTTTAACGGTGCATTTACGTAACAGTAGCGTGGTATTGTATCTCGCCTATATTATAATTTACTATTTTTGTAAGGCTTGGTAAGGTGAGTATTCATTGAAATAATTAAAGGTTGTGTCTTACTTTAGTGTAACTTGACAATAAAACTTGCCCGGTGTAAAGCCTAAAGCACTCTGATAGCAAAGGAGAAAGCTGTTATCCAGTTAAACACTACATTAATCACTTACAGATATGGTACTTAGAATAACTGCGAAAGTAAAGTTATCTGTAGTGTGTAGCATTTACTATGTATCAAGAACAGTCAGACTATCAAGAATGAACTAACGTACAAGCACAGTAAATACTCACTAGTTTTCCACAGTAACATACACACTGCGTAATACCCCAAGTTTCGGCAAAATATGTAATTCCAGGCGGGCACCTCATCGAAGCAAACCGATGGCCGAGACTGTCTTCTTTCAGGGCTCCAAACCTGTGAAAATTGTAAGGGGAGAGATACGTACTATATGGAGGATGTCACGGACTGATTTCTAAGGGAAAATTGTGAGACATTTATAGCTGCTTATTTGACCTCTTTCTATTCTAAAGGTAGATTCATCCAGCTTCCAACATAAACTTTAGTATTGCAGTGATACTTCCTTTTTATTAAGTCAAAAAAGAGTGCAGTTGTCGGAAACCAGAAGGTACGTCGTGACGGATGCCCATCTTTGTCTACCAATAACCAATGAAGGTAATGTATTTTAAAGTTTTGTCCTTGTCATTTCAGGGTTAAATATGACTTTTCATGCGGGCAAAATAGCGGGTAAACAGCAGAACGAATTTTTTGTATTGAAATATGAAAAGGCCGAATCCGTCACTGCCGTGCAGCGTGCGTCCGAAAACCGTACAGCCTCCAGCTACCAACCCTTCAGAGGATTCTGCGTTGTTACGATCAGTTAAAGGACGCAAGTTGCTTCTATCAAGGGTTAAGCTCCGAACGAGGAGCTGTCGTAGTTGAAACAACAGTCTTCCCGGGAGACGTTTCTACGTAGCACAAAGAAATCTACACGTAATGCAAGTCAGGATCTGGTCATTCTGCACTGAACAGTTTCTCATGCGCAAGCAGTTACACCAGACACCATATCGCAGGCCGCTGGTGCAAGCGACCGCAGCTCAAGTCGCGTATTCTGTGAACTTCTCCAGGAAGGAATGGAACACGGCTAATTTAAACCCCTGACTTGCTTTCCGTGATTAGGCAACAGTCCACACAAACGGTGAAGTGAATCGCCACAGTGCCCGCATATGAGGCTCGGAAAATCCCAGTGGAGCAGTCGAGATCGAAAGAGATTCTCCAAAGGTGAATAAATGCCGTGAATAAATGCCTTCTCTGCTGCTTCACGTCGCGAAGTGTTTTCCTGGGAGGACTGTGACCGTTACAATGTGTCTACACATATTGCAAAACAGGCTGTTTCCTACTGTGGTAGCGGGTACCCCAAACCTCATATTCCATAAAGACGGCGATCCACCTCACTGGTATAGTGTGTCGCCATCTGAACGAGAAAATTTCAAACAAGTGGATTTGGCGCTGCACACAGAACGGTTCAGAACTCTTAAAGTGGCCCCATGGTCTCCTAATCTTACGCTTTGAGTTTTATTTTCTTCAGGGATACGTGATGAAACATCCCCTTAGAAAAATTTATAAATGACAGTGCTGGAAAACCTCTATGTTATTTGATTTTCAAACAGCTGAGCAAACGTCGTCGAACTGTTGGTGAAGATGGTTGTTGTGTTGCAAACGTCCCCATCTGTTGACTTGGGGATCGAGACGTGGCTGCACGATCCGTTACAGCCACGCGGATAAGATGCCTGTCATCTCGACTGCTAGTGATACGAGGCCGTTGGGATCCACCACAGCGTTCCATATTACCCTCCTGAACCCACCGATTCCATATTCTGCTAACAGTCATTGGACCTCGACCAACGCGAGCAGCAATTTCGCGATACGATAAACCACAATCGCGATAGGCTACAATCGGACCTGTATCAAAGTCGGAAACGTGATGGTACGCATTTCTCCTCCTTACACGAGGTATCACAACAACGTTTCACCAGGCAACGCCGGTCAACTGCTGTTTGTGTATGAGAAATCGGTTGGAAACGTTCCTCATGTCAGAACGTTGTAGGTGTCGCCACCGGCGCCAGCCTTGTGTGAATGCTCTGAAAAGCTGATCATTTGCATATCACAGCATCTCCTTCCTGTCGGTTAAATTTCGTGTCTGTAGCACGTCACCTTCGTGGTGTAGCAATTTCAATAGCCAGTAGCGTATAACTAGACATACATAACCTATAATGTAGGCATTACAAGGTATGGTAATAAATAATACAATAATAAAACACAAGGACCACTCATAGACGGTGCTCCAGGAATCGATCTCTGAGAAGGTCCTGCAACATCCACTTTCGCGAGCGATGAGATAGGCAGCCAAGAGTTGTATTCACTTCACAAGAGAGTGGCAGTCTAAAAAATGACTAATGAAAATCGTTCTGAAGCTACCTGACGTCCGATAAACCAAATGCAACGATGGAACAATACGCCGAAGCCGGAACCGGCGGTCTGCACTGCGTCCCCCGAATACTGTGCTTAGAGCACCCAGAACGAGAAAGGAACCACAAATCCGAAAATCTGCACAAACAAGTCACAGTACAGAACACCAGACAAACTAACCGTAACTAAAACCCCACTCGATTTGCGTGTGAGGCATAACCGAAATGTGACCAACCAGAACCAGCAACCACATGTCATTGCGGAAACAATCGCAAAGCGAGCAAAAACCAAGTACCAAGTGAGTGACATCAAATTCATTAGGCACACAAACGCACACTGAACTCACTGTGACAACTAAGACGATGGTTGGCAGAATGAAGCAAATCTCTTCACCGCTTTATTAATTCACAGGTGAGTAACGACACCGTCTAATCACTGAGCCACGTGCTTTTAACACAGTAGAGTCTTCAAGTACTAAGCGGTACGCAGATCCACCAAACTGCAGATCTGTCACATCACATACGTACTACGGGGCCCACACGGATGACTGGCTCTGCTCTACTTGGATTGAAATGCACTCATCTTAAAGCTTGCTGGATCTGGTTTATGACGGGGTCGTGTACCCTCTTGACCACAGCCCTCCCATCCGGCAGTCCGTGCGTGCCACCAGTGGTCCCGGCGTGTTTCCGCACTGCGCGGACCTGGCTCCTCCTGAGTCCCCAACCGAACTCGCCACTTACACAACCCAGCCAGAACAAGCATGTCGGCCCAAAGGTAGGGCAACAGTTACTACATATCGATAATCAAATTGCAATGAAATGAACACCCTGAGCTGCTTACAGGCGTTGACATACGTCAACGGGGACAGATGAAAATGTGTGGGACTCGAACCCGGGATCTCCTACTTACATGGCGGACGCTCTATCTACATGAGCCACCGAGGACACAGAGGATAGCGCGACTGCAGGGATTTATCTCTGGCACGCCTCCCGCGAAACCCACATTCTCAACGTATTGTCGCGCACTACATTCGTAGTGCCCCGCCCATTATACTCATTACTCGCGGCGCATTGCCGATTCCCGTAAGATTTCAGGCACCATTTGTGCATTCGCACAGAAGAAGAAGATGGTCAAGTGGCCGGTGAGCCTTAACTATATATATACTAAGATGGTATGTGTTCTTTCGGACATGTCCGAAAGAACAGATACCATCTTAGTAAATATATCGATAATCACCGCTGCTGCCACTAGCGAACAGGCAACGCTTGCGAGACCGAGTGGCCCCAGTCAACACGAGAAGATGAAAAACAACCGCAACCACGCCAACTAAACGATACCGTCTCGCCTCCAACAAAGGGCGGAAACCTACAAACAGCACCAACGCGAGCCGCAGCATGGTTCACCATGCATAGCACTTCTCACCGTTTGTCCGTGTGAGTGAATGCGAGTGTGGTGGGAGGGAGTGAATGCTTGTCATTTTATATCCTTCCTCTTTACTGCGAAACAACAATTACAGTCGTTTCTCCACATTCCTTTTTCTTTTAAAATGTTTCAGGGCGCTGATGACCTCGATGTTGAGCGCCCGTAAGCTACACACCGAAAGCTACACACCCTACTTGTAACAGTGTGTAAGAAACTTGTTAAAGTACTTTCCCATACAATGTATCATTCACTATTTTGTATGTAATACTTGGTAAAATATCGATATCCAAAATCGACAAATAATTTGCAAGCCCGCGTGTGTTGCACTGCGAGGACGAGAAATGTTCGCCTTGCCCGAGAATTCACGAAGTATATGTGTGAATTACTTACGTGCGCTTAAGCGCGGTCTTTGTAGTCCTGTATATTAGCAGCGAGGACAGTGGGTGGTGGGCTATCAATATTAGCGCCAGCAGGTCCCGGATGAGCAGTCTGAATATGCCGAGCACGACCCCAGACAGGGGACGCGGTGAGGTGCCGTGCCGTGCCGTGCCGTGCCGTGCTCTGCTGGAGTGCGCCGGCCCGGCTGCAATTACGGCGGGCCCGCAGCCCGGCACAGCGGCGGCGATGGCGAAGGCGATGCGTATCGCGGCTGCATTAACTAACTGCACGTCCCGCGGAGCTCGTTCACCGGCGCTGCTCCGATTCTGCACCGCGATAACCACCACCTTCGGCTGTTTATCATAAACAATCTCCAATTCGCGGAGGAGTGCACCGGAGTAATCAGACGAGAAATACAACCGCCGTCCAGGATGTAATTTCTCCTAGGGCAAGGCGGTTCCTCCTGGCAGGAATACAAACTAGGGAGAAGGCGCAGTTTATATTGAAATAACTCAGGGGGGAGGGGGTCGGCGTACGTTCACCCTGTGCGATCCGTAATTTCCTTCTGTTAAACGCCAGCAGTAAACTTAACACCGCTTGGCAGACTGCACATTAGAGATACTTCCATCGCACCACCTTTGCTCTAAATGTTTAAGATGGCCACTGTTCGTACGTTTTCATTAACAGTTGACATTTTCATACATCCTCTTCCACTGCGAATGCCATTTCATAAAGAACTCGCGAAAGACACAGTGCCGAAAAGTGACGTGGTAGAGAAGTAGGTCTTCAACATGTGTTACTGGTTTCATAGTTCAGAATGCGATGACAAGCTACAAATAATCTATAGAATTTATTTCTACAGGAAATTATTTCTCGGCCCAAATGATAACATTTCTATAATAACTAATTACCGAGATTTTCATTATAAGCTGACAACTGATTACCAGGATACATCAAATCTACATGAAACCTTCGTTTTCATTCGTTTCCTACAGTAACAACCAATTTCGCGGAAATTAACACGATAGTAAATATAACCGCTGTTTGCTTGTGCCAAAGCGTGTACCATTTTCTTCTGTCATAATGTTTGGTTTTTCAGGTCAGATTCCCAGCTGTTAGTATTCTATGAATAACCGTCGCCGGCCGCGGTGGTCTAGCGGTTCTAGGCGCTCAGTCAAAAACCGCGCGACTGCTACGGTCGCAGGTTCGAATCCTGCCTCGGGCATGGATGTGTGTGATGTCCTTAGGTTAGTTAGGTTTAAGTAGTTCTAAGTTCTAGGGGACTTATGACCACAGATGTTGAGTCCCATAGTGCTCAGAGCCATTTGAACCAATAATCGTCAACAAACAATTTCTTACTAGTATGTATACTATAACATGAGTTTATAATATGACTTCAGAACAATTTCAGCTTTCGAAGCCATTTTTCAAGTAAATTTTCATGTACGTAAGAGCAGAACTATGTTAGAAATCATCCAGAACATGAGAGACAATTTTGTCGAGTACACACAGGATGTAGTAAGTAAAACAGTACACAATTCTACAGGGGGTAGTATTGGTCAAAACTATAAGAAAAGTTACTACAAAGATATGCCCGGATAATCGGTACCTTTCGAGATATGGGCTGTTCAAGATCCGCAGTTGACAGTCTGCATTTTAGATGAGACAGCAATCGCAAGAGGCGGCACAATAAATTACTAAAATACGCACGCGGGTACGTATTTCCATCCTTTCGACACCGTCCGTACGACAGAGCACAAACACTGAACTAACTGCAATACTCACGAAGTGTTCCGAAGTGCCTCGGAAACCGTGTTTGTCGCTCTAGAGTGTGTCACAGTTACTCGCTAGCAGTATCTCGCACACTTCAGTTGCCATGGCCGTAGACGAACTAGGTATCACTTTTCTCTTGGCAACACAGCGCATACTACAAACTACATTAGTAAAATGATCCGACCTTTCTGTCTGTGACTAATCACAATGGTTTGGCCCATCACTCCAGTGTGTGAATCTCTTAGAAAGAGAGAAGTGCGTTTTCAGCCGGTGGAAACTGTAAATCTCGTGAGTTTGAAACAGCTGGTCAAGCGCATGGTCGGGTCCCATTCGTCAAAAAAATGTGTGTGACACCTTATGGGACTTAACAGCTAAGGTCATCAGTCCCTAAGCTTACACACTACTTAACCTAAATTATCCAAAGGACAAGGACACACACCCATGCCCGAGGGAGGACTCGAACCTCCGCCGGGACCAGCCGCACAGTCCACGACTGCAGCGCCTGAGACCGCTCTGCTAATCCCGGGCGGCCTCCCATTAGTCGCCTTTGACCAGTGACGTCCTGTGTGACTTGATCTGTTTACGTTGTGAAGCACGTAAGCGGTCTGTTATTAAATGGTGTCAGTGGTTGTCTTAGTAATTGGTGTATACTATATTCTTTGTTACAGATACGTCATGATTTAGGAAGGTCAATGAAGAAGCCGAGGACACAGGTTACATTGTTACTAGAGAAACGAGATGCAATCATACTATAATCTTGGTCCTTACAAATATTTGGCTGTTTATTTCCGTAGATGACGACATGGAACCGTAGCGTATTTAAAACAGATTGTTTTTCTAGGGGGCATTCTGTACAGTGGCGCACCCTTGTGGTGGATGTTTTGGTTATTCGGTTTGTATTAGCACTTCTCGTTTGTAGTTTGTTGGTTTTTTAAAAATTAATTTTGTGTGTTTCTTATTTGTTTGCAAGTATGAATCGAACTGTAAAATTAAGTTCCAAGGAGACTTGGTACTGCTACGGGCGAAGAATAGGCCTAGTGCTATTAGACTGCAACAATTATCTGGATTCTCATCGCCGAATGTGTGAGGTGCTGGATTCTTTTCTCTCTCTCTCTCTCTCTCTCTCTCTCTCTCTCTCTCTCTAAGTGTGTGTGTGTGTGTGTGTGTGTGTGTGTGTGTGTGTGTGTCGCAGACTTCGTTTGAATCATATAGGTTAACTGCAGTATTCAATTCTATTTTTTTTTTCCTTTCTCTCTTTCCTGTTCTGTTTATTCTGCAGGAGTTCGTATGCGTTATTTTTCGATTATATGTCTCTCGTAGTGATAGTTTATCGCCGCCCAAAATATCCTAATTCCCTTTGTTGTCTCGTTGCTGTTATTCCATTGGGTAAATGAAATATTTACACTTGTTTGCGGCTTTAAGGGTCTATACTGTCGTCGCCATCTTGAAGGATGTAAGCGGCCTTTTACTGACCGTAACTCCGGTTGTCTTAGTAACTCATGTAAACTACGCTGTTCATTCAAATTACAAATACGTCGTAATGGGTGCGGGTATTAAGGTGGAATCGAGCCGTGCGCTAAGCACGAGAAGCAGCTGTATCTCAGAAACCACGAACAGCAGCACATATAATTACAGAGTATCCTGTTAAAAATTGTTCCTATTGTCACCTCTCGGCATCTCAGTTCCCTCCTGAATCACATGGAATAAGCTGACAGTTGTTTAAATTAGAGATGAAATATTCAACGACATGTCTCTTCAACTTCCTCACAGAAATCTATACACACTACCACGTCAAAGTTCTTCTCCACGTTTTCCTGTCTGTATGTGGAGGCTAATCTAAGGAACATTGTTGATATTTTGATGCCTTACTACCGAACGCGGTAACTGCTAAACATGCATGGGAATTAGATAAACATCCTAAACTCCTGACATCCCCCCCCCTTCCCCGTCCGTCTCTTCTTCTCCCATCTCTCTGAACTTGACTCTCGTTTATCGTTTTGTAAACGAAACCTTCATTGGAAACTGAAATTGGTTAAAATGAATGTATAAATCGATTCTGATCCTTGGTATTCTTGGTACGAGAGAGATCCCCTCAGCTGCTAGAGCTATGAGGACAGTAGCTTCAATGACAGTATTTCACACAGTTTTAATATGTAAACGGGAAGAATTATAAAGTTTCGGGCTATCCAGATTCTGTAGTAGTATTCTAACATCAGTCAATAAGCTATGAAGCCACCTTTCCTGTTTCCTGTAAAAATGTAGTCGGGGAAGAGACAAAACCGCACGGCGTTGTGTATACAGTTTATTTAATACTCTGTGTATAGAGAGAACATATGTGATAGAAACATTTTGTCTAGTGGTTTACAATCCCTGTTGTCTTAGTTACACCTGATAGGGAGAGGAAACGAAACTCCACATTTTCACAGCACAGCACAGCATAGCGTTGTATTCCTCGCAGTTGTATTTAATAGAAACCCTGTACATATTGCCGGCCGGTGTGACGGAGCGGTTCTAGGCGCTGCAGTCTTTAACCGCCCGACCGCTACGGTCGCAAGCTCGAATCCTGCCTTGGGCATGGATGTGTGTGATGTCCTTAGGTTAGTTAGATTTAAGTAGTTATAAGTTCTAGGGGACTGATGACCTCAGATGCTAAGTCCCATAGTGCTCACAGGCATTTGCACCTGCACGTATTTGTGTTAAAAAGAAGATATGGCACATGTCTTGTTGTATCTACTGCATTTCAGCTGCACCTACGTACATACTCCACGAACCAGCGAGAGATGCATGGAAGAGAGTAAGTCCTATTGCCATTAGAGTTTCTTCCCGATCCATTCACGTATGGGGCGCGGTAATAATGATTGTTCGAATGTCTCTGTGCGTGCAGAAATTATTCAGATCTTATCCTCACGATCCCTACGTGAGCGATACGTAGGGGGCTGTAGTATATTCGAAGAGTCATCATTTGAAACTGGTTTTTGAAACTTTGTTAGTAGACTTCCTCGGGATAGTTTAGTTGTATTTTCAAGAGCCTGCCAGTTCAGTTTCGCCAGTACCTCTGTTACACTCACCCATAGATCAAACAAACTTGTAACCATTCATGCTGCCCTTATCTATATAGATTCAGTATTCACTGTTAGTCCTGTTTGATACGAGTCCCACAGACTTGACCAATATTCTAGAACCGTTCACAGTAGTGATTTGTAAGCAATCTCCCTTGCAGAGTGATCGCACTTCCCCAGTATTATACCAATAAACAAAAGTCTACCACTTTCTTTACCCATCACTGGGACTATGTGATCACTCCATTTCATATCCCTACGAAGTGTACACCTAGATACTTGTACGAGTTGGCAGACTCCAACTGTGACTCATTTATGTTATAGTCATAAGGTACTACATTTTTATGTTTTGTGAAGTGCACTGTTCTACATTTCTGAAGATTTAAAGCAAGTTGCCAATCTTCGTAACACTTTAAAATCTCATCAAGGTCTGACTGAACATTTATGCAGCTTCTTTGACAGTATTTCTTATAGAGAACTGCATAATATGAAAAAAGTCTGAGGTTACTGTTGTCTGCAAGGTCATTAATACACAACATGAAGAGCAAGGGTCCCAACAACTTCCTTGGGGCACACCCGAAGCTATATCATGTGACGATCACTCTTCATCCAAGATAAAATGCTGCGTCCTCCCCACCAAAAAGTCCTCAATCCAGTAACAAATTTCACTTGTTGTTGTTGTTGTTGTTGTGGTCTTCAGTCCTGAGACTGGTTTGATGCAGCTCTCCATGCTACTCTATCCTGTGCAAGCTTCTTCATCTCCCAGTACCTACTGCAACCTACATCCTTCTGAATCTGCTTAGTGTATTCATCTCTTGGTCTCCCTCTACGATTTTTACCCTCCACGCTGCCCTCCAATGCTAAATTTGTGATCCCTTGATGCCTCAAAACATATCCTAGCAACCGATCCCTTCTTCTAGTCAAGTTGTGCCACAAACTTCTCTTCTCCCCAATCCTATTCAATACCTCCTCATCAGTTACGTGATCTACCCACCTTATCTTCAGCATTCTTCTGTAGCACCACATTTCGAAAGCTTCTATTATCTTCTTGTCCAAACTGGTTATCGTCCATGTTTCACTTCCATACATGGCTACACTCCATACAAATACTTTCAGAAACGACTTCCTGACACTTAAATCTATACTCGATGTTAACAAAGTTCTCTTCTTCAGAAACGATTTCCTTGCCATTGCCAGTCTACATTTTATATCCTCTCTACTTCGACCATCATCAGTTATTTGACTCCCTAAATAGCAAAACTCCTTTACTACTTTAAGTGTCCCATTTCCTAATCTAATCCCCTCAGCATCACCCGATTTAATTTGACTACATTCCATTATCCTCGTTTTGCTTTTGTTGATGTTCATCTTATATCCTCCTTTCAAGACACTGTCCATTCCGTTCAACTGCTCTTCCAAGTCCTTTGCTGTCTCTGACAGAATTACAATGTCATCGGCGAACCTCAAAGTTTTTACTTCTTCTCCATGAATTTTAATACCTACTCCGAATTTTTCTTTTGTTTCCTTTACTGCTTGCTCAATATACAGATTGAATAACATCGGGGAGAGGCTACAACCCTGTCTCACTCCTTTCCCAACCACTGCTTCCCTTTCATGTCCCTCGACTCTTGTAACTCCCATCTGGTTTCTGTACAAATTGTAAATAGCCTTTCGCTCCCTGTATTTTACCCCTGCCACCTTCAGAATTTGAAAGAGAGTATTCCAGTTAACGTTGTCAAAAGCTTTCTCTAAGTCTACAAATGCTGGAAACGTAGGTTTGCCTTTTCTTAATCTTTCTTCTAAGATAAGTCGTAAGGTTAGTATGCCTCACGTGTTCCAACATTTCTACGGAATCCAAACTGATCTTCCCCGAGGTCCGCTTCTACCAGTTTTTCCATTCGTCTGTAAAGAATTCGCGTTAGTATTTTGCAGCTGTGACTTATTAAACTGATAGTTCGGTAATTTTCACATCTGTCAACACCTGCTTTCTTTGGGATTGGAATTATTATATTCTTCTTGAAGTCTGTGGGTATTTCGCCTGTCTCATACATCTTGCTCACCAGATGGTAGAGTTTTGTCATGACTGGCTCTCCCAAAGCCATCAGTAGTTCTAATGGAATGTTGTCTACTCCCCGGGGCCTTGTTTCGACTCAGGTCTTTCAGTGCTCTGTCAAACTCTTCACGCAGTATCTTATTCCCCATTTCATCTTCATCTACATCCTCTTCCATTTCGATAATATTGTCCTCAAGTACATCGCCCTTGTATAAACCCTCTATATACTCCTTCCACCTTTCTGCCTTCCCTTCTTTGCTTAGAACTGGGTTGCCATCTGAGCTCTTGATATTCATACAAGTGTTTCTCTTCTCTCCAAAGGTCTCTTTAATTTTCCTGTAGGCAGTATCCATCTTACCCCTAGTGAGACAAGCCTCTACATCCTTACATTTGTCCTCTAGCCATGCCTGCTTAGCCATTTTGCACTTCCTGTCGATCTCATTTTTGAGACGTTTGTATTCCTTTTTGCCTGCTTCATTTACTGCATTTTTATATTTTCTCCTTTCATCAATTAAATTCAATATTTCTTCTGTTACCCAGGGATTTCTATTAGCCCCCGTCTTTTTACCTACTTGATCCTCTGCTGCCTTCACTACTTCATCCCTCAGAGCTACTCATTCTTCTTCTACTGTATTTTTTTCCCCCATTCCTGTCAATTGTTCCCTTATGCTCTCCCTGAAACTCTCTACAACCTCTGGTTCTTTCAGTTTATCCAGGTCCCATCTCCTTAAATTCCCGACTTTTTGCAGTTTCTTCAGTTTCAATCTGCAGTTCATAACCAATAGATTGTGGTCAGAATCCACATCTGCCCCTGGATATGTCTTACAATTTAAAACCTGGTTCCTAAATCTCTGTCTTACCATTATGTAATCTATCTGATACCTTTTACTATCTCCAGGATTCTTCCAGGTATACAACCTTCTTTCATGATTCTTGAACCAAGTGTTAGCTATGATTAAGTTATGCTCTGTGCAAAATTCTACAAGGCGGCTTCCTCTTTCATTTCTTCCCCCCAATCCATATTCACCTACTATGTTTCCTTCTCTCCCTTTTCCTACTGACGAATTCGTCACCCATGACTATTAAATTTTCGTCTCCCTTCACTACCTGAATAATTTCTTTTATCTCGTCATACATTTCATCAATTTCTTCATCATCTGCAGAGCTAGTTGGCATATAAACTTGTACTACTGTAGTAGGCATGGTCTTTGTGTCTATCTTGGCCACAATAATGCGTTCACTATGCTGTTTGTAGTAGCTAACTCGCACTCCTCTTTTTTTATTCATTATTAAACCTACTCCTGCATTACCCCTATTTGATTTTGTATTTATAACCCTGTAATCACCTGACCAAAAGTCTTGTTCCTCCTGCCACCGAACTTCACTAATTCCCACTATATCTAACTTTAACCTATCCATTTCCCTTTTTAAATTTTCTAACCTACCTGCCCAATTAAGGGATCTGACATTCCACGCTCCGATCCGTAGAATGCCAGTTTTCTTTCTCCTGATAACGACGTCCTCTTGAGTAGTCCCCGACCGGAGATCCGAATGGGGGACTATTTTACCTCCGGAATATTTTACCCAAGAGGACGCCATCATCATTTAATCATACAGTAAAGCTGCATGTCCTCGGGAAAAATTACGGCTGTAGTTTCCCCTTGCTTTCAGCCGTTCGCAGTACCAGCACAGCAAGGCCGTTTTGGTTAATGTTACAAGGCCAGATCAGTCAATCATCCAGACTGTTGCCCCTGCAACTACTGAAAAGGCTGCTGCCCCTCTTCAGGAACCACATGTTTGTCTGGCCTCTCAACAGATACCCCTCCGTTCTGGTTGCACCTACGGTACGGCCATCTGTATCGCTGAGGCACGCAAGCCTCCCCACCAACGGCAAGGTCCATGGTTCATGGGGGAATTTCACTTAATACCCCCATATGATCGTGTTTCCTACAAAGAGTGTAGATGTGGTACTTAGCCAAATGCTTTTCAGAAATCGAGAAATACTGCAGCCGCATGACTTTCAATGTGTCATGTGAGGAAAGAAAGAATGGGGTTACACATGATCGATGTTTCCGTAAACCATCCTGTTTGCACTAAGGAGGTCATTCTGTTCAGGATACCTCACTATGTTTGAACTTAGAATATGTTCTAAGATTGTGCAACAAATCGATGTCAAGGATACGGAACGGTAGTTTCGTGGATCACTTCTACAACCCTTCCTGTAAGCTGGTGTAACCTCTGCCTTTTTCCCGGAACTAGGCACAGTATTTTGCTCGGGGCATCTATTATAGATTATAGTGAGAGAGTGGCTAACTCAGCCGCAAATTCGGTATAGACTCTGATAGGGATTCTATCGGGCCCTGGACCTTCGTTCAGTTTTAACAATTTCAGCTGTTTCTCAACGACACTGACACTAATATTTATTTCACTCATCTATTGAGTGGTACCAGGATTCAGTTACGGAAGTTATCCTTGGTTTTTATTTGTAATGGAACATATGAAACGAGTTAAGCAATTCAACTTTTCCTTTGCTACCCTCAATTTCAGTTCCTGTCTCATTTGCTAGGGACTGGACATTAACTTTGGTGCCTCTAACAGTCTTCACAATTAACCAGAATTTATTTTGGTTTTTTGAAATATCATTCGACAATCTTGAGCTGTAGTAGTCATTGAAGGTATCATGCGTTGCTCTCTTGAGAGTCCAAAGCGTTTCATTGAGCGCTCCTCTATCCATAGCTCTACGCTTTGTTTTACACCTGTTATGCAATACTCTCTGTTTCTTTAGAAGTTTCTTTACAGTGACTGTATACTATGGAGAGACCCTCGTATAATGAATCGTGCTACTGGCTACGTATTTATAGAGCACGTAGTCAAATATTGTCCCTCTACTTGTTCCTTATCAGTGCTGACAGTTTAAAGTTCCTCATTGACACACGACACTAATGATTTTTATCTAGTTTACTGAAAGTATAAACCTTTCTGCTTGTTTTAGTTGTCCTTTGTACTTCAGTAATCACTGTTGCCACAATCACATCATGGTCACTGATACCAGTTTCGAAGTGGACATCCTCAAAGAGGTTAGGTCTATTCGTTGCCATTAAATGTATTTCCATAATGAGTGGCTTTGCTACCTTTTCGAGGTAGTTCTCAGAGAAGGCATTTAGTAATGTTTCACAGGTTGTCTTGCCATGTCCACCACTAACAAAACTGTAATTTTCCCCAATTAATTGTTGGATGGTTCAAATGGCTCTGAGCACTATGGGACTTAACATCGTAGGTCATCAGTCCCCCAGAACTTAGAACTGCTTAAACCTAACTAACCTAAGGACACCACACACATCCATGCCCGAGGCAGGATTCGAACCTGCGACCGTAGCAGTCCCGCGGTTCCGGACTACAGCGCCTAGAACCGCACGGCCACCGCGGCCGACAATTGTTGGATGATTAGATTCTCCACCGATGAATACAGAACGATTTGAAAACTTACGTATAAGTGAACTCGAGTTTTTTTTTTCTAAAGTTTTCAGTTACCTCAAGAGATAAGTCGGGTGGACGATAGACGAATCAAGTTATTTTATGCCCTCTCGTGATACCGAGTTGTGCTCAAACCATCTCACATTTTTATCTCGGTGTATTTGAATTTCACTGCTGCGACAGATACACCACTTCCATTTCCCATTTGCCTGTGCTTTCAATATGCACTCAAATTTTCCCCAAAAATCTCAGTGCGAGCAGTTTCAGGTTTCAACCAGCTTTCTGTACCGAGTATTTCGCGTGCTTCACTGTCTTCCATGAGCGCTTCGAACTCTGCCACTTTGATGCAAATGCTTCGGCAGTTAACCATTAGGATTTTTATTTTTACCAGTGAGAGATGTTTCTTACGCTGTTGCACTGATACTTCTGGGTTTGCAACTGCTATCGTTATCTGTATTATATGGACAGTGGCAAAATAGTTACAACGATGTATGTATCGAAGGAAAAATGTTTCTATGTTTCCATTCAATCCTATTCTCTTCTTTTATTTCTCTCACGAACTTTCGGAGATATAAGATAAGAGACAGTAGCGCAGTTGCAGTGACAACTACAATGAGCAATTCTCTAAACCTAGCTTTGACGTTCTTCCAACATACAATTTCAATTATAGGTACACTTGCGTCTTACATTAAAATTTATGTATGAACCACTTGAAACCTAAAATCAAGAGAATGAGATGGGGCTAAGTGAAACATTTCAACTTTTTGGTCCCAAAATGGTAATAAATATTTCAGTGCGTATCTTAAATAAGAAATGGTGAATAGATCATAGTTATAAGTTTTGTATTAGAAATGTGCATTGCTTAATGGGCTATTCTTCATCGTAAATAGCGAAATTTAGAATACCCAAACGGAAAAATTAAATTTATGGGGCTATTGAATCGTAAAGGGGACTACGCGAATCATTGTAAACTGCCACACAGATTAGACTTTTTAACTTTTCCAGCAGTTGTAACATGCATTTTCCACAGCGGAATGGATTACAACCAGCAGCTTTCACAGAACTTCCGTGAAATCACTCCTAGCACTTACAACACGTGATCCGTTCCCCATTCTTCACAGATCTAGTGTCGTAACATTTGATGTTGCAGAATCCACGAGGTATGCTTTATTCCTGCGACTCAGCTTCAGGTAGTGATGAAATGAATCCTCGTTTTGATTTGAAGATTTCTCTTGAACATGCAGCGCATTTCTGCAACCGTAGACCTCCTTTCTGTGGATGTTTTCAAAATGCAATTTACTCTTCCCTCTTGCAAAGCTGAGATGAACTGGTGAAACCAGATAGCAAGCAGAATTTTTTTTTTCACTTCTCGCTCGAGTGGTACCGGTCGGTTTTCGTAGGGGTTGTCAAAACGGTTGTTGTAGTCTCTGACTTCACGAATTTCTTTCAGGACTGGTTCTGGTTTACTTCAGATTCTGGGATAATGAGAGGGACTCGTCATTTTCGAATGTGGGCAAAGGTAGGAATTTGTGTTAGGGTACTTCGATGGGATTGAAGGGGTAAATTTCGGTGCACTCAAATTCCTAAACAGCATTTCCTACATTACCTCAACGTTTCGAGCCGACGTCGAAAGTTTTACCAAACTCCAGTTTTGTTAGGAGTCGAAGTGATTACTCTGTATAATTAGGCGACATAAATATTTTAATAAGGGAGAGATAATGCATTTTATAAGTCGAATAAGAAAGCAACACCAAGACTTATTTACATAGCATCACTCCCTTATTGTTTAGATGTAAGTAGTTATTCAAATTCATAACAGATGTCGCATGTCGTTTTGTTGACTTATCTGATGGATGCTATGCCCTTGTAGCCACTTGTGCACGACTTGTCTAGCAACGGTCCTTTAACATAACGATGGCAGAGGTGCGCAACAGCCTGAGCAGTACAATGTTTTATTATTTCTATGCACAGGGCCCCATAATTCAAAAAGCCCCATCCTACGCTACCTGTAAATGAACATAATGTAACTCCGTTTGGGACTCACTGATGGCATATTGTTATTAAAAGCGAAGCGTGACTAGGTGATCAAATTCATTCATTTTCAGCCGGCAAAAGAGGCTTAATTTACAGAAAAGGAATCTGCTACGACCTAGAGCAGGAATTCCACATCGCACACGAAGACAGTCAAAAGTACTTTTGTTGAATATTTTGTTAGAAATGCAATACAAATGCGCTAGATAATCTTCGAGGAAAAGCTTCAAAAATATAGAACTAGATATTTTATCATACAGTTTGTACATATTTCACTACAGATTCTGTGATTTATAACGAAAGAAAATTTATATTCCCGGCGGGGTCAGGGATTTTCTCTGCCTCGTGATGACTGGGTGTTGTGTGATGTCCTTAGGTTAGTTAGGTTTAAGTAGTTCTAAGTTCTAGGGGACTGATGACCATAGATGTTAAGTCCCATAGTGCTCAGAGCCATTTGAACCAAAACTTATATTCAGGTTTACCGTCTGAATCTTATTCCATTGTCACTCAAGTCCAAAACGTGCTATCGAAAAGAAACCGTCGACAAATGATAGCACGTGCAGTTCATACTTTCGTACTGATCTCCATCGTGATACTGGGGTAACATGCCATTTATTACCATAAAACTCAGGGGCGAAGTACGTTCTATGTTATTAGAGAACTCTTCATGGAAGGGTGTAGTTATAGATTAATTAATATCTGCACTGATTTCTTCGACAAAAACTGGTGGAATGGGGGGGGGGGGGGGAAGGGGAGTGTTGTGTATGTGGTATGTGTGTACCGCAAATTCCAAACGACGCAATGGGAGCTTCAGGCACCTGCGCCGGTATTAAGACATAGCATGACGTCACGAAGGAAAGTGACCATTTTGAAAAATATGTGTAGTCTGTAAAATGCTGAGCATGTCGGTGAGGATAAAGTTATTAAGTGGAAGTAAGCTGACTTTATTATTACAATATTACGCGCTTTGGACGCTGCCATCAGGAGATCTGTAGGAAACAAGATAAAAATTTCTAGAATTAGTTACAAAACCAAGATAATCAGGCACATAAAAATATTACAAATCATCAGAAGACACACGTCCCGGAACATCATGTTCCTCATGGATGTCAAAAGCATTAAACGTTGTGGACGACGTCGGCTTGGCCCGGCGCTCCATCGTATGCTGATTGGATTGGATTGGATTGGATTGGATTGTTTTGGGGGAAGAGACCCAACAGCGAGGTCATCGGTCTCATCGGATTAGGGAAGGACGGGGAAGGAAGTCGGCCGTGCCCTTTCAAAGGAACCATCCCGGCATTTGCCCGGAGTGATTTAGGGAAATCACGGAAAACCTAAATCAGGATGGCCGGACGCGGGATTGATCCGTCGTCCTCCCGAATGCGAGTCCAGTGTGTCGTATGCTGAGCACCGTGGGGGATGAGACTGCCACCACCCACCTACGTACATCATTGTTTGCCTCGTCTTACTTTACTGCTTTAATATTGTCGGTCCGAATGACGCTCGTAACATTTTCAGTTTCCTCACTTTTACTGTTACATATATCCCGGCTAGAAAGTATTTTTATTCTGCTATTGATTTAGCCGTTAATGGAGATGGCGCGTGGGGGTCGAGGGGACGGGGGTGAGAGAAGAGGGAGAGCCAGACGTGGATGAGGTGTGGCTCGTCGTAGACAAGCCCTGAGAGAGGCGTCATCAGCTCCTGATATGCATATCGGCCCGATTCATATATTCTCCAAACCATTCCTCATCTTTGGTATCAATACTGCTTTTAAGGACTCAGTCCTTCGTACTACCACAATTCCATCAGATTTCTGGCTAACATTACTGACGCCAGATCGACTGTATTTTAAACAATGAACTGAAGAAGTCGCTGTTCAGTCCCTTCACCCCAGCTACCAACCAAAGAACCCACACGCACCTGAATACCACCACCCTCCCTTCCTCCCTCATTTCACCTATAGAACGACTTCACACGTTACGGCACCCAGCTTGAACCCAGCGTTAAAAGATTAGTTATTTTTTTAAATCTGTGGAACTATGTTTTTTCACGTCTTACAGAAAAATGTACTCGCATTTGGGAGGATGGCGTCTTAAATTTTCGTCCGGCCGTTCGGATCAAAATTGTCCGTCATTTCCCTAAATCGCTTCTGGAGTATGCTGGGATGGTTCCTTTTAAAAGGGCACTTCCGGTTTGCTTCCGCATCCTTTCGTAATCCAAGCTAATGAGCTAAAATTGTAATCTTCCATCCTTCCTCCCTACCTACCTACCTTCATTCCATCTTTCGTTCCTTCGTTTTCTTACAGAAGGGAATGCCTTGTGCTCTTTTCAAGTAGTATCGCGCGATAGGACAGTTTTAAAGTTTAAATTGGCTCTGAGCACTATGGGAGTTAACTGCTGAGGTCATCAGTCCGCTAGAACTTAGAACTACTTAAAACTAAATAACTTAAGGACATCACACACATCCATGCCCGAAGCAGCATTCGAACCTGCGACTGTAGCAGTCGCGCGGTTCCAGACTGTAGCGCCTAGAACCGCTCGACCACTTCGGCCGGCACTTAAATTCCTATCAGCGATAACATCGTTACGAACGGTGAATCTTACACGCCGGGCATGTTGCGATCAGAAGTAGTGGAGCGGCGGCTGCGGAGACGCGTGCACAGACGCAGCAGCACCATCAGCCGCCGTAGAGTGGCGCTTCTGCGGCTGGTCCGGCGCGGCGGCAAGTAGCCGGCCGGTCATCCACCCGGCGCGGCTGGCGGGGGCGGCGTTGGCGGAATGTGGAGCGTCTGGCCGGCCACGCCCCCGGGTCGCCGGCCTCTCCCCCTCCCCCCCCCCCCCCCACTCTCCCCTCTACCCACCACGTCTGCCTTCCTAGACGGCGCGCAGAGGCATGCCGCTGCAGCCAACTTCCGGCTATCGAGATTTACACGGATTCTTCGTCTGTGCGGAATGTGCGGCCTGTGTATATTCCTCGTAAAGCTGTAGCCGTAAAAGGTTCCACCAGAATGAAGAGATCCAACTTCCCAGCGCCTTACAGGTCATCAGAGACGCACCATTCAGCCGGCCGTTGTGGCCGAGCGGTTCTAGGTGCTTCAGTCCGGAACCGCGCTGCTGCTACGGTCGCAGGTTCGAATCCTACCTCGGGCATGGACGTGTGTGCTGTCCTTAGGTTAGTTAGGTTTAAGTAGTTCTAAGTCTAGGGGACTGATGACCTCAGATGTTAAGTCCCATAGTGCTTGGAATCATTTGATTTAGACGCACCATTCGCTCTGTTAGAGAATGAAGAAATACGCTGTAGTCTCCTTCGTGAAACTAAGAAAAGGAAAGTTGCCGGCAACTCGAATACCACAACCAGATAGAGGGACACTTGCAGTTTAACGTGGACTGCGAACCACGTCATATTTCGCAAAAAAATGATTCATATGGCTCTGAGCACTATGGGACTTAACAGCTGTGGTCATCAGTCCCCTAGAACTTAGAACTACTTAAACCTAACTAACCTAAGGACATCACACACATCCATGCCGAAGGCAGGATTCGAACTTGCGATCGTAGCAGTTGCGGGGTTCCGGACTGCGCGCCTAGAACCGCGAGACCACCGCGGCCGGCCATATTTCGCATATTTCACTTTAATAAATTGTTTCGCGTGACGAAACAAATGATAAATCCTAGAACTAACTGGAGTCGAGCCTCGATCCGACACTAATCCACTTTTTATGGATATTCCTTTTTATTAACTGTAACATTTTGTGCAAGGTAAAGTCATCTATTTACTTAAATATCTTCAACATTTCAATATCCTGTCAGCAACTGTATAAATATTAATTTTGATAATGAACAGCCTCAGTTGCACCGTTTACCTAGAAATTTACGTAGGTTTCAGGCGGGATAACCCAACTTTCTTCAGAATAACAGTATCTATTGTTTGTCCATAGTAGACTTCGTCAAGCTAAAACTACAAATCCATAAATTATCGTCAGGATGTAAAACCTATCTGGCACTGCCTCGGCCCCACTTCGCGACCGCGATGCGGCAGCCACGATTGCTGTACTGGAACTTCCTGAGGAAGGATTCGAACCTGCGACCGTAGCGGTCGTGCGGTTCCAGACTAAAGCGCCTAGAACCATTCAACCACATGGACCGGCGATGTTTCACACTATTAGTTCATTTCAAGTTGGGGGGTTAAAAGGAAATCATCACGTTTTAACTGTCTATCTTCGTCAAAAGGATACAGTACTGTCGAATAACGTTGGAAAAATGTATTCCATTATGAAAGTGATGTGCAGACACAAAGTAAATATCTCCTTTGACATGGAAGTGGTAACGTAACCGAAAATGTTTATCAGTAACTACATATAACGCAACAAACCAGAGAAAACATTATGCACAAAGTTACACACATTCTTTTTTATGTACATGTGCTGGATAATGCTTACGAATACCAGTTCAAAATTTCGCTTTATAACTACGGAGTAAAAAAACCTTTTGGAATTGAGAATATTGCTGTCGCGACTGGTTTAATCAGGTATATTAAATGGTGTTCAGCCAACAAATAATTCATCAAAGAAGAATTACTTACTGGAAACTAATACCGAACTTCTAAAAAGCACTCTAAAACGAAAAAGACGCACCATGAAGGAATAATCCGAACGGCATGAAATTGGTATGCGTGATGTAGATATGAAGACAAATAAATGAGTACAATTTCAGAAAAAATGGACGATTTATTAAAGAGAGAAAGAGATTCACGAACTGAGTAAGTAAATAATGCGTAGGTCCACCTCTGACCTTTATACAGGGCTGTTAGGTAGTTATTACACGTCCTCCTGAGGGATATCATGCCAAAGTCTTTCCGATTGGCGCATAAGATCGTCAAAGTCCCGACCTGGTAGGAGGGCCCTACCCATAATGCTCTAAACGTTCTTCAATGGGGATAGACCCAGCGACTTTGCTGGAAAGGTATGGTTTGGCAAGTACGAAGATAAGGAGTGGAAACTATCGTCGTGTGCGGGCTGGCACTATCTTGCTGTGATAGTTTGCCACGGAGGGCAATAATACGGGGTGTATATCACCGTCGACCTACCACTGTGCTCTAAGGTTGGCGCGAATGACAACCAAGGGGCCACTGTTACGAAAAGAAATGGCATCCCACACCATCACTTCCGGCTGTCGAGTCGTATGCCGGGCGACGATCAGGTTGGTATCTCAACACAATCCGGACCGTCTGCACACACATCTTCGCTGTTTATCGGGGTTAAGTTTACATCTACATCTACATCTAGTTCGCAAGCCACCGTACGGTGCGTGACGCAGGGTATTCTCTAGCACTACTAGATACTCCCAAACAGAGTGAGGAAAAAACGACTGTCTATAAGCGTCCGTGTGAAACTAAGTCAAATTATTTTTCTTTTTAAACACTGAGCTACAGAATTTTCCCTGACAAAGACAACTCAAACTTCACCTATTCATTTATTACTCACAGTATACGAGCCCAACGTAATATGACTGCTAAACATTGACAAGAAGACTTCCAATAATTAGCACAAAAGAATGGCTACGAATTGCAAGAAATCCTAACAACAATACAAATCAAAAATATGAAATTAAAACCGAGCAAGGTGGCGCAGTGGCTAGCACACTGGACTCGCACTCGGGAGGGCGACGGTTCAATCCCGCGTCCGGCCATCCTGATTTAGGTTTTCCGTGATTTCCCTAAATCGCTCCAGGCAAATGCCGGGATGGTTCCTTTGAAAGGGCACGGCCATCCCCGTCCTTCCCTAATCCGATGAGACCGATGACCTCGCTGTCTGGTCTCCTCCCCCAAAACAATCCAACCCAACCCTATGAAATTAAAGAAATAGGAAACTACCTCCAAGCCTGTTAATTGCCTAAACTCATTTAAACCTCGAATCCCAACAGTGCAAACCCCATTCTTTTTCATAAGTTACCTGCCTCACAGAAAATCTTCATAACACGAACCATAGCAATTACAACAAGTAACAACTGCAGCCAGCTAAATAAAATGATTCTAATTACTATAGGCTCTAACTACTAGGAGGCAAATGGTTAGCAAAATAAAGATTTCGTTAAAGAGCAAACGATGTATTTAGAAAATTTTACCTTATTCATGTGACACATAGATCCAAAAATTATATACATTATCAACAAAACATCCATCATCATACATTTCCTAGCGTATTTTCTTATAAACACATAATTTCATATCACTTTACAATGCATATCCTACCAACACAGAGTCTCCAGTAAGAATATCATGTCCATACACTCCCATATCCACTCGCTAACTGCTAGTCCGTCCAACCACAGAATCTCTTGCCGAGGGTGCAGAGCGCTGTCAGCGATATTAACACAGTCTATTCGCTGCCAGCATACAAACAGGCTACTTACACGTGGACCTTAAGCGGAATGTGTATTGGTGGCAGCAGTCAGCTTCAAATGCCGGTTCTATAATTTTATAAATTTTCTCAGTAGTGTTTCCTGAAAACAACGTCGCCTTCCCTCCAGCGATTGCCATTTGAGTTCCCGAATCATCTCCGTAACACTTACGTGTTGTTCGAATCTACCGGTAACAAATCGAGCAGCCGGTTTCTTTGATTTGCAACGGTGTCTCCCTTCACTCCAACCTGGTAGGGATCCCAAACACTCGACCAGTACGCAAGAATAGGTCGCAACAGCGTCCCTTATGCAGTCTCCTTCATAGGTGAACCACTCTTTCCTAAAATTCTCCCAATAAACTGAAGTCGACCATTCGCCTTCCATACCACAGTTCTCACATGCTCGTTCTACTTCATCTCGCTTTGCAACGTTACGCCCTGATATTTAAACAACTTGACTGTGTCAACCAAGACACCAGTAATACTCGCTTCGAACATTTCAGGTTGGATCTACCTACTCGACATTTTAGCTGCCATTCATCACACCAACTAGAAATTTTGTCAAAGTCGTCTTGTATCTTCCTACAGTCACTCAACTTCGATACCTTTCCGTACACCATGACGTTATCAGCAAACAACCGCAAACTGCTGCCCATCCTGTCCGCCAAATCATTTATGTATATAGAGAACAACAGCGATCCTATCACTCTGCCCTGGGGCACTCCTGACGATACCCTTGCCTCTGATAAATTTCGCCGTCGAGGACAGCATTCGGGGTTCTATTATTTTAGAAGTCTTCGAGCCACCAGCATATCTGTGAACTTATTCCACACGCTCGTATCTTAGTTCGAAGCGTAACTCATCACTGAAGGTAATTCTACCCCAACCAATGAGATTTCAGGCCGAAGACGTGTCTGGAGATGTCCTGGACAGAGGGGGGTATCAACCGGATTGTCGCCGCCGTGTGGCCCCACAGCCAGTACTGATGGTCTGCGGCACCAGCTCTTCTCACGGCGGGACTCCTTTGGTTGTCATACGCGGCATGCTTACAGCCCAGCGTTGTCGCTGTTGTTATTGTTACCTTCAGTCCGAAGAGGGCTACTCAAGCTAGTGCAAGCCTTCTGATCACCAAATAACTACTGCAACCGACAACCTTCTGAATCTGCTTGCTCTACTTATCTCTTTGTCTCCCTCTTATTTTTACCCCATACTCTTCCCTCCAATACTATATCAGTGATCGCTTGATGTCCCAGAATGTGTCCTACCAACCAATCCCTTCTTCTAGTCAGTTTGTGCCACAAATTTCTCTTTCCCATAGTTCTATCCAGTACCCCCTCATTAGTTACGTGATCTACCCATCTAATCTTCAGTATTCTTCTGTAGCAGCATATTTCAAACCTACTAATCTCTTCCTGACTAAACTATTTATCGTCCATGTTTCACTTCTTTACATGGCTACACTCCATAATAATACTTTCAGACAGGATTTCCTGACGCTTAAATCTATACTCGATGTTAACAAATTTCTTTTCTTCAGAAACGCTTTCTTGCAATTGCCAATTACATTTTATAGCCTCCCTACTTCCGCCATCAGTTACTTTGCTGCCCAAATAGTAAAACTCATCTACATTATCTCATTTCCTAATCTAATTCCCTCAACATCACCTGTTTTAATTCGACTACACTCCATTACCCTGGTTTTTTGTTGTTCATCTTGTATTTTTTTTCAAGAAACGGTCCATTCCATTCACCTGCTCTTCCAAGTCCTTTCCTGTCTCTCAGAGATTTACAATGCCATTGGCAAACCTCCAAGTTTATTTTTGTCTCCTTTGACTCTAATTCTCACTCCAAATTCTTCTTTAGTTTACTTTACTGCTTATTCAATTTACAGAATGAATAACATCGGGGATAGGCTACAACCCTGTCTACTCCCTTGGCAACCACTGCTTCCCCTCCGTGCCCCTCGACTCTTGTAACTAGCGTCTTGTTTCTGTAAAAGTTGTAAATAGCATTCGCTTCCTGTATTTTACCCCTGCTACCTTCAGAATTTTAAAGAGAGTATTCATGTCAAAGTTGTCAAAACCTTTCTCTGAGTCTACAAATGCTATAAACTTAGGTTTGCCTAATCTTAATCTATTCTATAAATTAACTCAAAGGGTCAGTATAGCTTCGCGTGTTCCTACATTTCTCCGAAATCCGAACTGATGTTCCTCGAGGTTGGCTTCTAACTGTTTTCCCATTCTACTATAAAGCATTCGTGTTAGTATTTTCAAACCATGACCTATTAAACAGACAGTTTATTTATAATTCTAATTATTATATTCTTTCTAAAATCTGAGGGTATGTCACCTGTCTCATACGTCTTTCACACCAGATGGAATAATTTTGTTATGGCTGGCTCTCCAAAGGTTATCTGTAGCTTTGACGGAATGTCGTCTACTCCCGGATCCTTGTTCCATTTATGTCTTTCAGTGCTACGTCAAATTCTTCTCGTAGTATCATGTCTCCAACCTCATTTTCTCATCTATGTCCTCTTCTGTTTCTATAATATCGCCTTCAAGTACGTCTCCCTTGTAGAGCCCCTCTATATACTACTCCTACGTTTCAGCATTCCTTCTTTGGTTAGAATCGTTTTCTATCTGAGCTCTTGATATTAATACAGCTGCTTCTATTTTCTCAAAAAGACTCTTTATTTTCATTATGGTGGTATCTAACTTTCCTCAAGTGATACATGCTTCTACACTCCTGGAAATTGAAATAAGAACACCGTGAATTCATTGTCCCAGGAAGGGGAAACTTTATTGACACATTCCTGGGGTCAGATACATCACATGATCACACTGACAGAACCACAGGCACATAGACACAGGCAACAGAGCATGCACAATGTCGGCACTAGTACAGTGCATATCCACCTTTCGCAACAATGCAGGCTGCTATTCTCCCATGGAGACGATCGTAGAGATGCTGGATGTAGTCCTGTGGAACGGCTTGCCATGCCATTTCCACCTGGCGCCTCAGTTGGACCAGCGTTCGTGCTGGACGTGCAGACCGCGTGAGACGACGCTTCATCCAGTCCCAAACATGCTCAATGGGGGACAGATCCGGAGATCTTGCTGGCCAGGGTAGTTGACTTACACCTTCTAGAGCACGTTGGGTGGCACGGGATACATGCGGACGTGCATTGTCCTGTTGGAACAGCAAGTTCCCTTGCCGGTCTAGGAATGGTAGAACGATGGGTTCGATGACGGTTTGGATGTACCGTGCACTATTCAGTGTCCCCTCGACGATCACGAGTGGTGTACGGCCAGTGTAGGAGATCGCTCCCCACACCATGATGCCGGGTGTTGGCCCTGTGTGCCTCGGTCGTATGCAGTCCTGATTGTGGCGCTCACCTGCACGGCGCCAAACACGCATACGACCATCATTGGCTACAAGGCAGAAGCGACTCTCATCGCTGAAGACGACACGTCTCCATTCGTCCCTCCATTCACGCCTGTCGCGACACCACTGGAGGCGGGCTGCACGATGTTGGGGCGTGAGCGGAAGACGGCCTAACGGTGTGCGGGACCGTAGCCCAGCTTCATGGAGACGGTTGCGTATGGTCCTCGCCGATGCCCCAGGAGCAACAGTGTCCCTAATTTGCTGGGAAGTGGCGGTGCGGTCCCCTACGGCACTGCGTAGGATCCTACGGTCTTGGCGTGCATCCGTGCGTCGCTGCGGTCCGGTCCCAGGTCGACGGGCACGTGCACCTTCCGCCGACCACTGGCGACAACATCGATGTACTGTGGAGACCTCACGCCCCACGTGTTGAGCAATTCGGCGGTACGTCCACCCGGCCTCCCGCATGCCCACTATACGCCCTCGCTCAAAGTCCGTCAACTGCACATACGGTTCACGTCCACGCTGTCGCGGCATGCTACCAGTGTTAAAGACTGCGATGGAGCTCCGTATGCCACGGCAAACTGGCTGACACTGACGGCGGCGGTGTACAAATGCTGCGCAGGTAGCGCCATTCGACAGCCAACACCGCGGTCCCTGGTGTGTCCGCTGTGCCGTGCGTGTGATCATTGCTTGTACAGCCCTCTCGCAGTGTCCGGAGCAAGTATGGTGGGTCTGCCACACCGGTGTCAATGTGTTCTTTTTTCCATTTCCAGGAGTGTAAATGCTAACCCAGATAGTCCTGAATTATTTGTTTTTCAAAATTGATTTATATCTTATCTACATTCATTCACAAGGTTGTAAGGAAGAAAGTAAAAAGAATTTTGAATATTTATTTTTATTTAGTATTTCCAAAAATGGGCGTCCTTTCAGAAGGACATCAGGACAATAAGGGAACATGTTTTTAAAATATATGACATTGCACAATTAACTTATTTTGGTTTTTATACTTTCAAATAAACATAAATAAATTTGAATTATGGGCTGCAACAGCTAATAAATACGAAAAACAAAGAAAATAACCAATACACATATTTTATGCACTAGTATGATAAGACAAAAAGCAACAAACATGAAGTGGTTCGTCACATTTTATGCACATAGTAGTAGTTTTTTTGTGGCAACTTCGACATTTCAGCTGCTTCTTCTTTTTTGTTATCTCGTCCATTGGTAATTCAGCAACATAAAGTTCTCTTCCATCAAATCTAGAATCTAGTTTTGCCCTCTTACTAGGACGTGTTACTTTCAAGAATTGCAGTGACAATTCGACGACGAAATGTCAGATGATCTGTGGGTTCGTCGTGTGCTTAAAAAAAAATCCCAGGCATTTTGCTCTGCAATGTCTATAAAATGTGCAATGATCGGGAAATACCACTTTTTCCCTCTTATACAGCATCTATATAGGGATACATTTTGGTCAGCTCGATCTATGCATCCCATATGAGTTTTGTAGGGGTGTAATAAGTTAGGTTGATGCACGCTAATCCTTTTCTTTTGTTCCCTGGAAAATCTTGCTACAGAGCGTAGTGGTTGCACTCTGTCAAAGTCGGCGGCTACAGTAACAACATTGTGGTCATTCCAACGAACAATGGAATTCCCGGATGCTGAGTCAGAACAAACTTCATATGATCCTCTATTTTCTTTTATCATTTTATCTACTGATGATAGAGTACAATTCTTAACTCTGTTTCCTCTTATTGTTCCTGTTGCTTCCACGCCCCTCTCTTTTAGGTCATGTAGTAGTTCAACGCTAGTAAAGAGGTTATCAAAGTATATTCGATATGGAATATGTGGAAGTAACTGGTCAACATAAGTCATTACGACACCGTACCCCATACTTTCGTTTCATAATCGTTACTACACGTGCAACCTCCTTGGTAGGGTTCGAGCCAAATAATATATCCACCACTTGTGCCTCCACACCAAAATTTGAATCCGCGTCGGATTGGTTTCCCTTTTATGAATTGTTTGCACCCGTGACTTCCGAAGTATGAGATCATCGATTCATCGACAGAATGATGCTGCACGTGAGGCGTAAATTGTTTGAATCTATCATTCAGCATACACAGTAATGGGCGGATTTTCCCAAAACGGTCTGATTTATCTAAATTGTCATTGTTGCATACATGCAAATTGGTAAAGATAAAGTCAAATCGATCTCTGAACATGGCATTTGTTACGAGGTCGTTGTGACTGTCTTTATCTGATTGCCAGTACATCTTTCTGCGTGACACTGTTACATAACCACTTAGCAGAAGTATTGCAACAAACACCAATATCTCGTCTTCTGAACAATCACCTAGTCTGTTTCTCTTGGCTGCGTACTGAGATGTGTAAGTGACCATCATTTGAAGCACTTCGTTATCAAAACACTGTTGGAAATATTTAAGCGGTGTTCGCACTTTCTTCATTGCAACTGTGAAGATTAGAGGCCATACAGGTGCCGGATTAACTATTTCACCGCTTTTCCAGTTATGTTTCTTGAGGTTTAGATCTTTATTCTTCGTTAGCCTTACTGGTTTGTTTGTGGTTGTTGTTGTTATTGTTGCTGTTTTTGTACTGCTGGAGGGTCCTGGAACAACATCAGAGGTAAAAGATTGTTTCCTTGTTGCATTCACAGCATTACCATTGGTAGAAATGGCCAAATCACAAAGCGCAGTAACATTGAGCTGACTTGCTGGTAATTTATCTACACTTGGATTTTCTTCAGCACCCGAATCTTCATCTGTTACGTCATCAGTTGAATTTAGAGGAGGGTGTAACGCTACATTCACACTAGTATTAGGTATTTCCTCATCTTTTGGTTCTAACATGTCCAAAAAATCCATCAGTGTACATCGATTTCTGTGAATACAAAATGACAACATATACCCTGACGTTCTTCTGGAAGAACGGTTGAAAACATTATTGAATTACAACTGACGAAAACTTTCAAACGTAATATGAACCCATAAATAATATAGGTTAATTCTTTAAGATATTATATGACAAGTTTCAGAATTATTGACGCAATATGAAAGAAAATATACATACCCATCGATGACAAGGTCAGTCAGTTCGTCTATGGTAAAAGCGGCCTTATTTTCAAGACACAGTTTCTTACTATGAACGGCAGTGTCAAACTGACTGTCGCAGCGCGCAACTGACTCTGCCTACTTCATATAACAATGCGGCACAGTCCGTTGCAACAATGCGTTATTCGCAAAAATAAATAATTTCAACAGTGAGTGACGTCGTCCTTCCAGAAGGACGTCGGGGTTATATGGGTTTGTCCTCTGGCCATTCTTGCTTAGCCATTTTGCGCTTCCTTTCAGCTTCATTTTTTAGGCGTTTGCATTTCATTTCATCTGTTTCATTTGCTACATTTTTAAATTTTCTCCTTTCTTCAATTAAATCAAATATCTCTTATGTTACCAAGGATTTCTACTAGGCCTGGTCTTTTTAACTCTTTGATCCTCTGTTGCCTTCACTATTTCAGGTCTTAAAGCTACCCGTTCGTGTTCTACTATGTTCCTTTCTCCTGTTATAGTCATTCGTTGCCTAATGCTCCCTCTGAAACTCTCAGCAACCTCTGTTTCTTTCAACTTATCCAGGTCCCATCTCCTTTATTTCTTACATTTTTGTAATTTATTCAGCTTTAATCTACAGTTCATAACCAATGAATTGTAGTCAGAATACACATGTGCCTCTGGAAACGTCTTACAGTTTAAAATCTGTGAAAATTATTGCATTGCATTGTAGCAGTTCCCAATTATTTCAGAATAAAACAGTCTTGATTGAGAGATCATTTAATGTCAGTGACATCATCTTTCTGAGGCATCATCATACTATCTATAAAAACAGGAAACCAATCAATTAGTAGCAAACAGAGGAAGGGACATCACTACGTTAGGTAAAATGATCTGAAAATAATAGCTTACGTGAAAGTAGCTGGATATGAAACTCATCCGGTTTTATAGCGATATAAAACGGAAAATTAACAGCAGTAACTGCACTTGTAGCTCAGTCGTCATAAAAACACAGGTAGACATAGTTAAGAGAAAGGAAAACCGCCAATATATCATCAAGATTGCACAGAACGGTGCCGGTGTCAGATGGTACGTGCAAGGTAACATGCGACGGTCGGTGAAATTTTTCCGCCACCTTTCTGTAGATTCTTGATGATACATTGGCGGTTTTATTTCCTTTTTAATTAGGTCTTCCTACCATTTTATGTTTTTATGACGGCTAGAATCACACTTCCAGTTACTGTTGCGTCCATTTTCCATTTCATATGGCTTTATGACGGATGGGTATCATATCCAGCTACTTTTATGTAGGTTTCTATTTATTTTCAGTTCTTTTTACCTACGTAGTGGTGCAAGACAGGACCATATCTCTTCCTCTGTTTGTTACTAATTGGTTTCTTGTTTTTATAGACAATATGATGATCCTCCAAAAGAGTGAAAGCGTGATTTTCATTAAATAATTTAGCAGTCAAAACAGTTTTTATTGTGTAATTTAAAATCTGGATTAGAAATCTGTCTTACCATTATATATTGTCTGAAACCTTCCAGTGTCTCCAGGTCTCTTCCACGTATACATCTTTCTTTCATGATTCTTAAACAAAGTGTTTCCTATGATTAAGTTATGCTCTTTGAAAAATTCTACCAGGCGGCTTCCTCTTTCATTAGTTTCTCCAAATCCATATCCACCTACTATTTTTCCTTCTCTTCCTTCTAGTATCGAATTCCAGTTCGTCATCACAATTAAATTTTCGTCTCCCTTGGCTGTTTGAATAATTTCTTTTATGTCATCACGCATTTATTCGATCTCTTCATCTGCGGAGCTAGTTTCTATGTAGAATTGTACTACTGTAGTGGGTGTGGGCCCGGTATCTATCTTGGTTATGATAATGCGCTCACTAGGCCGTTCATATTAGCTTATCCGCATTCCTATTTCCTTATTCATTACTAAACCTACTCCTGCATTACCTTTATTTGATATACTGATACACCTGTATTTACCTTACCAGAAGTCCTGTTTCTCCCGCCACCAAGCTTCACTAATTTCCCCCCCCCCCCTATAAGTAACTTCAGCCTATGCATTTCTCTTTATAAATTTTCTAACCTACCTGTGCGATTAAGGGATGTTAGATTCCACTCTCCGATCCGTAGATTGTCAGTTCTGTTTTTGTCCATTATAACTACAGAGTCAGTAGCGAGCCAGTGGGTGTGTTGGACCTTTTCCATCGAGCTACGGACCCCCTTGAAGATGTCTCCCGCAGTCGGAGACGAAACGTTGGGAATTGACACAGAATTCATCAACCGACCACAGCATAACAGCCCGGATAATTATAATGGACATGATATTTCCGGCCGTGAAAGTATACATTTTAGTATCAGTTCTCTTTTTCCTAATGAAGAATCCTCCTGAGTAGTCCTAGCTCGGAGATCCGAATGGGGGACTATTTTACCTCCAGAATATTTTACGAAAGAGGATGCCATCATCATTTAAGCATACAATAGAGCTGCATGCCTTTTGGAAAAATTACGGCTGGAGTTTCTCCTTCGTTTCTTCTGTTCGCAGTACCAGCACAGCAAGGCTGTTTTGGTGTATATTACAAGGCCAATCAATCATACAACTGTTGCCCCTGCGACTACTGAAAAGCTTGCTGCCCCTCTTCAGTAACCACACATTTGCCTGGCCTCTCAACAGATACCCCTCCGTTGTGGTTGCACCTACGGTACGGCTATCTGTATCGCTGAGGCACGCAGGCCACCCCACCGACGGCATGGTCCATGGTCCATGGGCTGCAGCCTAGCGATGTGTCGAGAATATTCTATTCCCCGTCTTGTTGCCCGTCATGGCAAGCTATCCAAGCAAGATAATTATCTCCCACACATGGCGAGAATTTCTACCGTTTGTGTTCCTACTTGCTAAACCGAGCCCTGGCCAACAAGGTCGAAGAATTTCTCCACAGCTAAGAACGTTTGGAGCACTATGGGTAGAGTCCTCCAACCAGGGCGGGATTCTGACGCTCTAAACGCACCGTTCGGACATAATATGACAGAATATCCCTGATGACATTCAACAACTCTATCAATCAATGACAAGCGGAAAAACTGCTTGCTTAGGGTCAGACGTGGACTAACGCGTTACCGTTAGTTCAATTCGTAAAGCTCTTTCGCTTGAACAAATCATACAGCTTTTTGAAATTGTAATCATTTGTTTGTCTATACATGTACATCACGTCTACTGATTTCCGTCCCATTCTGATAGCCGGCCGGAGTGGCCGAGCGGTTCTAGGCGCTACAGTCTGGAACCGCGCGACCGCTACGGTCGCAGGTTCGAATCCTGCCTTGGATGTGGATGTGTGTGATGTCCTTATGTTAGGTAGGTTTAAGTAGTTCTAAGTTCTAGGGGACTTATGACCTCAGCAGTTGAGTCCCATAGTGCTCAGAGCCATTTGAACCATTTTTGAACCCATTCTGATAATTCCTTCGTAAAATAATTCCTTTGTAAAAAACAAAAAAAAAACGGATGTCTTAGCTCGCGCGATACACGAATATAGACTAAAGTAATGGTTACATAAAGCACAAACTGTTTAGGAGCGCATAAAATGCCTCGTGAGTAGATTAGTGACGACTTCTTCACACTAACAAAGTTTAACGACGTATCTTATTTACACCATTATTATTACTTCTTCATTTACAACAAACAGAAGTTATTCGTCGAAAACCGCTTCGGCTCTCCTTATTTAGCCGTAAGCCAATGTAATTTTCACGCAGTGCATAATTTGAACAACTTTTTACTAATGGGTGCGATTGATGTCATTGAACGTATTTTTATGGGGGTGATTTACCATTTGGTTAAAGGTTGAGAAATTTTTTATGGTATGACACATTTAAAGCACCCTCGGCCTTCCTGAAGACTAGAAAAGCAACGGTCCCGGCGGAGGTTCGAGTCCTCCCTCGGGCATGGGTGTGTGTGTTTGTCCTTAGGATAATTTAGGTTCAGTAGTGTGTAAGCTTAGGGACTGATGACCTTAGCAGTTAAGTCCCATAAGATTTCACACACACATTTTTTAGAAAAGCAACCATTTATTTCCATTGTAGGATGTAGGATGACAGTAACGCGAAAAATGGAGTTCGTTCTATTAATACTTAACGCTTGGGTAGATTATTGCTTAAAAGGATGCACTACTAGCATCCTAATACCCACAACGATGAACAAAGCAAAATAACTTGCCATAGTAAGTTCTGCAATTCAGAGACTCTTCTGTATTTGCTTTACATAATCATTTACAATAATTTCAATAACATAAAGATGCTTTTCGATTATGTATACGAAATTTTTAATTTAACAATATTCATAATGTTCTGGACGAATGCTTTGATATTTATGAACGGATATTTGAATAATATCCCAGAAATTAGTTAGTTTTTACGACAAGTATGGTGCAGCTCTAACTTTGTCTTGAAAGAATTATAGATCCTTGTTATATACTGCGTAGCCACTATTCGAATTAGTGTTACTCTTGCACATCTAGTAGTGCTTCATCAGTCGGTCTTTAGCTTGTTAAAACATCGGGCATATGTATTTTGGGATAAACCAATAACACCCAGTACTCTTCCAGTTCTTAATGGGCAATTTGGGACTGAGCAGAGTGTAAATGCCGTATAAAAGTGGTGGATGACCCAGAAATAGGTGAAGCCACGAGAAGAACAAATAGTCTTAAAAATGTAATCCAGATTTTCTGAAACTGAGAGCATATGTAAGTGCTGTTACTGTTCGCTCTTGAAAGCAAGTTGGTAGGTGTTAAACACAGTGTCGTTTATTTCAAGTAACTGATTATAACTGTAGTTTCTACTGCTACCTTACTTTCTGATATCGTGGTTTTCTAAAGTCACGCCACTCAATTAGCGAAAGAGGTTATTAATAGCGGAAGCGTGTGACGTAGGACGAAACCAAATGCATCCTTAGATAGGCTATAAAAAAGTCATTCAGCAAACGATGAGGACTGCTGGACTCCACGAGCATCTCGATGACACACTGGTATTGAAATTCTTTTAATAGTTACGGATGTATAACCTGATCGGTGTGTTGTCATAACGCATTTCAAGGTAGTTTCAAAATCTCTGATGGCAACGCACAGTCCTTGTTCGTGTAAATGTTCTCGAAACTGAATACAAACAAATGTTACATTACCTGCCAATAATGAGTTAACATTGTATAAAGTAACTCCAGTTTCCGAAAGTAACTTTGATTTTGCGACTGCGAGGGTGCCTCTGTGTGAGTGAGCAGGGACGTTCTTTGTAATGGTGCTAGACACACACACACACACACACACACACACACACACACACACACACAGTACATTTATATGATTTTTTTCGATATTAACTATTTTATCAGCTATAATTCTATTACACGTTGCATAACTCTTTTTGTCATATAATGTACTAATTTATTCATACACAATTAGATTAGTATACCTAACAAAGAATAATATTAATAATAATAAACATATGTACACAATATGAAGCAATAAGGTGCTAATAACAAACTTTTGTTTTTAGATGGTGTTCTACGTTGTAACCGTTCATCTTTAGAACCTAAAAGGGATGTAGTGGAGATTGGTAACGAAAGATGCAACTGGTTTAATTTCAGGTATAATTTTGTATGTGGTCTGCATTTGCTTCGAGACTGTTATTAACACATAAATAGCGAAGTTTAAAACTAACTTTTCAGAGGCAATTGTGATGACGTACGTGTTCTAATATCAAGCATACTCAGCTTTTTCAACTGAAGAACTGAATGTCGCTGAGGGTGGTAGTTACTCGCTCATATGAGATGAGTTGCATCTCGAAACTCATTCAGATGTCAGTGCGATTCTCTTCTGCTGCAAAAGTGTGGATTTTATCATTTCATCAGAAGAAATTTCAACCAGGCGAACAATTCTAAGTGCTGCCAGGGTCCACATGCACTTCTCTCAGCTCAGTTACTGAGTCACAGTCGATTATCTTTATTTTATTTTTAAATAATGGTATTATCACTGAGGCTAACAAGAGTACCTTGCGTACTTACCCTCACCGATTTGATTCATGTTGATATGGTGTATAGAGTATGGCTAGAACTTAGAAAATTTTGGAAATTTATGGTTAAGGTCTTATGGGACCAAACTGCTGAGGTCATCGGTCCCTAAGCTTACGCACTACCTAATCTAACTTAAGCTAACTTACGCTAAGGACAACACACCCACACACACATACACACACACACACACACACACACACACACACACACACACACACACACACACACACACACACATTCCCGAGGAAGGATTCGAACCTCCGACGGAGAGAGCCGCGTGGACCGTGACAAGGCGCCCTAAGCCACACGCCTTTGCGGTGCGGTGCTAGAACTTAAACTTCCATATAGAGGAAGGAGCAACTCTCAACCGTTTTCGAGAAAATAGTGTTTGAAAGCTTTAGACATGCGTGTATATACTATTGTGTGGTCGCTAAGAGGCAAAGAGTCAGTAACCAAGTGATGATTAAGTGCTTCATTTTTTAAGCGCAAGGTCTCTGGATCGAATGTCGCTCCTGGTGATTCTTTTTTTATTCCCATGTAAATCTAACAACAGATTTATTATGGCTGTTCGAACTATCAGTATTTGATATGATATGATTTATTATTTGCATATATTTATGCCGAAAAATAAGGAACAAAATATTTTTGTAAGGACAATGGAAACAAAGGATACACGACCATTTTGAATCAGATCAGTATATCTTCGTACATCCATAGTTGAAATTGGGGGCAGTGGGACGTCAGCTGGTATAAATTTATAAATATATTTCCACACGGAGCACGTCCGTATCTCACCACTGGCTTCTAGTACCAGCTTCACGCAGATAACGTCAACAAGTGTATGGGCCTGAAGATGACGTTATTACAACGTTGAAACTAGTTGCCAAAATAAAATCAACACCTTAAATACAGCAGGAGGAATTTCTTCATTTATAATACAAACCAGAATAGTCTTTTTATTGACATTACTGTACCTTAATTTGTGACACGTGTGGAGCACTACACGAATCAGGATGATACTGATGGCAGAAACATGTAAAACTATAATTATTGTCGCATATAGCACACGTAATGAACGCAGAAGTTTTGCATGAGAATGTTTTTTTCCCCTCAATGTTTCTACTGCAAAAAAACTTTCTTTTCCTTCATAAATAGTTTTCGGTCACCGCAGTTTCGCGGTGTACCACGTATATCCGACATCACCGAATATTGTTGCAAATAACTGATACTGTAAGACTGAATTTTTATGCAGTCTTCTCTTGAAGCTATCTCTCTGTTGTGTTCGATTATGTACGAGCAATTCTGTAGTCACTTTATAAAGTTTTTCACCTGCCTGTAAAAATAAACGTCACACGGCTGCACCCACGGAGTACATTTAGGATGAATTACATTAATACTGCACGTTGGCAGACCCTCCCGATCTTGAAAGATTTCGTCATACAAAATCGGGTTCGTTTGCCCTCCCCATGAATCGAGGAGGAAAAGAAATTCTTCTCCCACATGCGGCTTCGAGATGTCAATTACAAATTCCTTGTATAGAAATGTTGTGAGTTTGCCGGACTTCTAAGATGTTGTCATAAAGTTTTTGAGTTTGTGTGCGAACTCAAAAGCTGTTCTTTGCAGCTAGTAGTATCTTGCAAGCAAACTAATGTCGTTGGTAGTAATTTTTCAGATAAGGTGACAGCGTACTGCGCAGTGTACGAATGTCACCTTGTGCATATCCTTTCGCTGCACAAGAATCACATTTGTTCCCGTTCGGCGAGAGTTCGGTCATAAGTAGATTGATGCTAGCACCCTAAAACACATACTCACAAATTAGCGTCGTATGGACTATAAAAATAGTGTCGTAACTGTTGTAAATGAACCGGATACTTTTATTTGTATTTGTGTAATAAGTCATTGATTCCGGCATGAGGACTAGTCTGCACGCAGAAATTTTCTGCTGCGTCAAGGACTTGTTGCAGTGAAGCGCCATCCTCCTCGGACACAGAACTGGTAATTTTCTCTGGCGAATCCGATGTTTTCTTTTGAAAAGCACGACCCACGAGTCAGAAGCTTGAACATTTAAGTTATGAAATTGGGTAGCAACAGCAAGAGTCCGTTGCTGCAGATTTCTCGTCGTCGCCTGCTAATTACATTCTCGAGCTTCCATGAAGCGACCGTAGGGCTACGAATCAGCTGTTTTAAGTTTTTCATGGCTTGTTTTAGCCTATTTTATATGTTCTTCTTATGTTTTCAAATATTTTGTGCTTCTGAGGCGTGAAGCTCCCCTTCTATGAAGGAGAATATTACTCATGACTGTGGTGTCCACGACAAATAGGTCTAGCAGCGGATATTGCACGCATACAAGGAAGGGCGTTACGAATAGCCACAAGTTTGCTTGACTCACGGAGGGCGTCACCGAAAAAACCTGAAATGGCAGAGTCTATGAGAAAAGCTTCGATTGTCCCGCGAAAGTCTGCTCCCAAAGTTTCTAGAATCAGTATTCAGTGAATAATCTGGAAATAAAATTCAGCATCCAACGTATTGCTCCCGTGTCGTCCACGAAGACAAGATTACGGTAATTATAGTACTCACAGAGGCAGTCATATATAATCTCGTGCAGTGGTAATTAATGCACATACGAAGCGAGCTACGCAGATCAGTTAAGACAGGTGCCAAAGAAGCTGCGTGTTTTACCTGTTTGAATTAAAAAGAAGTACAAAAATCAGGCTTGCTAACTGTCGTACCGAACAACAAAATTTCTCAAGAGTCCATACGACATTACCAGAGTAACAAATGTCTCCGTATGACCTGGGCATTTCCTACATCTTCAGTAATTTAGAGTACATGCTTTTTATACTGGGTCATAAACCAAAACCTAGTGTCTACTCGCTACTGTGCTTGGAGAATCAGCGTATGGGCCGTACGAGACGAGTCTGCACACTGCACGAGCTAGCTGCAGCGTGGGTCCTTTTTCTTGCTCTGTAAGCCCACTGCCCCTCGGCACGCTTCCTTTTTGTCATTTTTACCCTCTCCCTCTCTCCCCGCCCCTCTCGCGTTCCTGACCTGAGAGACCAGATTAGTGAGCAGCGCGCCGACCCTTTGAGTCTGCAGTGACCCTTCGCCCATTGTGCCTTCTACCCTTCCCCATCGCGGCATTATCGACCGACTATCGGGGTGTCATTTCGATCGCTTCGAGGGGGGAAAAATCCAATCGCAGCTCCGCACGGGGCGTTGCCTGTCCAGCCTAGCCAGCTGATTGGAGGAATTCTCCACGCAGTCGCCGTCGAGGCACAACACGGTTGGCTGGGGAAACAGCTGGCCAGTTGGCGATTCTTTTGTTCGCGTTTCCATACTACACGCCAGCTGCCCAGGGAACTAATTCAACTTGCGATGTATCTTACTAGAGGGGAAGCGAACGGGGGCATTGTCAGCGTTAATCTATTAAAAATATCAGCATGGGTGGGGATGTACTATATGATCCCGACGCCGAAACGTTTGCAGATTTTGCGAAAACTTCGCTAAAGCGTACAATTTAGCACTAATGCTAAAGCGAAAATTATTTGTTTTGAGTACAGTGTTAGTGTTCATCCGTCTGCACGTATTGATTACTCAGTACAGATGGTTAAACGTAGTGCTAACTGGAAATATAACACGCTATGCTGAGTTGATTGTCCTATGGTAAACGCGAGAGATTATCCTAACGAGTGACCGCTGCCTCACTGGGTGCCAATACTGGAGACGTGTTTCTGAGGACGACTCCACTATGGCTGCCGCCAATGTCGACTTAAGAAACGAGCCGCTGCTTCTCCTTCTGGTAGCTGTGCAGTAGCGCAAACGGATGTGAGTAGCCCCTGGTTCCACTCCGCACACCAAGGAAACAGCCTTGTAGAAATCACTGATGGAACTCGGGTCCTGCCATCTACAGAACAGGACAGGTTGTATTATTAAAATGTGAAATAACTTCTGTAGAACTAGCTACATTAATTACAGGACAAAGTTGCAATACTGAGCCGGCCGGTGTGGCCGAGCGGTTCTAGGCCCTTCAGTCCGGAACCGCGAGACTGCTACGATCGCAGGTTCGAATCCTGCCTCGGGCATGGATGTGTGTGATGTCCTTAGGTTAGTTAGGTTTAATTAGTTCTAAGTTCTAGGGGACTGATGACCAGAGATGTTAAGTCCCATAGTGCTCAGAGCCATTTTGCAATACTGACTGTGATTGTTCTTTATTGTTGAGAGTGAACTTTCTGCTTTCAACATTGTCGGCTGTTGCGTCGGGGCTACTGTGATGTCATGCTCTGGTTCCGCACCTTACATTTCGTGTGCGCAGCATGTACCCACTCCGTGGAAGTCAACGGAGTGCTGCGTCAACAGTTACCATAGGGCCGAAAGTTATCGTTCCTGCTATGACACCACAGTGGCAGCAAACAGCAAACATACACTACACCCAACTAACTCGCTTGTGCCTTTGGTCGGTTACACTTTACAAACCACATCGCTATTCTGAAACTCGAAAAGATTACAGTAAACTTTCAAAATGCATGCATGTTTTAAAAATCTGTAGACTTTATCAAATGAATTAATCAGTAATTCTAAAAGTTATATTCGGCAAGGTTCCTTTTTATTTTGAGAGCTGTTTCTGTAGCTCTAAAGGAAATCGGACAAAAAAGATGGCCATTCATGTCGAAACGTTTATGGAAATTATGCTACGCACTCAAATAGCGAACTTACATTTGCCTACTTACGGAATTTTATACCGTTGTATCCTACAATTTCGCTGATAGGACTACAAATATCTCGGCTCAGGTGCAAACAGCTCTATGAATGGTGCAGCTTCTTGAGTAAGAAGTGTTTAAGACATACTAAGCGATTCCCATCTATAATTGTAACAGATGTATATCTCGGGCAAATAGGGAAAGAGTTAACGTTGAAACAAATCATTCTCCATTGTATGCTGGCATAGCTCAAATCCGTACTACTGTGGACGAGCATAGGGTACTAAGATAGCGAAAATTGTGAAAGGCCTGTTTGTCCCAAGGAATACTGACAGGTAAGGTGAAAACCATAGTACTAAAAGGTATTAGCAAAATCTAACACAAAGCAACAATAATAAACGCTGCAACTAGCCGTACTTTTCGTTGAGTAAACAAATATGTTTTCGTGTACATCGGTACCCACATTATATTAGGATGATTTAAAATTAGCGTATTGAAAATCATTAAACAAAATAAATTAAGAATACAATTTTTATACTTACTTTATTATTGTTCGAAATGTTCTACTACGTTTGGCAAAAAACATTAGAAAATTTTGCGCTTGAACAACAAATAATTATTCCCACGCTCGATCAGTGCACGAAATAGAAATAATTCTTATGATACATTATAGGAGACTCAGCTAGTGTCTAAGACTTTTCAACGGGTTTTCTGCAAGAATGTTTCAGAGTAGCCCAGTGGTACAGGTGCATCACATTTTTGTTATTACGTCGAATCACCAAGAAGATCAGTAGCTCGATATTATCTTTGGTTATGCAACCAACGGGGAGGTATGTGCTTACACTGGAGGAGGGGGAGGGGGGCAATCGATTGCTACCCACAGTGCAACCTATTAAAAAGGCTACACTCATTGTATTTGTTTATTAATATTACCCTGTAGAGAAATTTTTCTCAGGAATTATCCTCAAATTGTCAGAAACTAAGTTTCTGATGATGTATTCTCAGTGTCATTATCAGAACTGCAGTTATTGCAAGCGTAATTATTCTCGAATTTTGCTTAAAACGCATGAGCCCATTCCGTACATGCACCTCGAGCACTGAAACCACTGTTTTCGTAGCCTCGATTTCGAGTACGGTTCATTACACTCAACGCAGGAACAGTTGCAGTCGCCTTCGGGTGGCCAGACGCTGGTCACCATGAATCCTGCCGAGATACTTCCTGGCGTTGCTGCATTGGGCAGGAACTGAAGGAATATCATAGTTCACTTACTCTTCCACCCATCACGTGCACTGTAAGTGAACTTCTTGAAAGGCACAAACATTTCACTGAGAGTTGGTTTTCGCGTCATGCCTCTGATCTTCTTATTGAAATTTCTCATGTCTTGTAAAGAAAATGCAGAAGCGGCAGCATTTGACATGCGGGAGGGTGTTACATTGTAACAACTACCTCCAACAGAAGTGTAAAACTGGACTCAACATGTGGGCATTTTGTAACTGCTTGAAACCTAGCATCAGTTTTCCTTTATACACAGACTTTAAACTTACTACCTCATGCAATACGGGACTTGAGCTGATACAGATACAGGCTACGCCATTATTTAAAGAAAATAAACCCTACTCGTAGATGGTAAAATTAGGAGCAGACGCAGAAACGTACCGTCTGTGGCTCAGGTAAAGTAGTATCAGCAAGTGGCGCAGGATCTCAAATGAAAGTACTAATATCATTTAGAAGGAAGTTGAGTTGCTGCCGTCAGTTGATTCAAAATTAGAAGGTAACATTTTGCCACGCGTAGATAATAGCCCAGCTATTGCCTCCATAAAATAAAAAGAAACCGGGAATGATAAACTTTCAAGGAAGGTGGTGATTACCGGCCACTGTGACCGAGCGTTTCTAGGCGCTTCACTCCGGAACCGCGCTGCTGCTACGGTCGCAGGTTCGAATCCTGCCTCGGGCATGGATGTGTGTGTGGTGGCCTTAGGTTAATTAGGTTTCAGTAGTTCTATGTCTAGGGGGCTTAGAGCCATTTGAAGCATTTTGAAGATGGCGATTTTCTGCCTGATAGTTGCCAAATCAGAGCTTTCGTTCCGTCTATTAGTACCTCTTAGTCAGTGGAACGATAATCCATAAGATCCTTCGTGTTGATACGTTATAAGAAAATATGCTCTTTTCAACCTTTTTAGTGGTATTATTAGTTTACCAGTGACGTAAATTTCCTCCATTGCCAATGTTGCAGTCCGGTATAAGGCGTGACGTGCGGCTGACTCTGCACAGTCCTTATTGGAAGTAACATATATCTTCCATTACTCCTGCCTAAATTGTAAATGAAGTTGTGTCCACCGAGGCATCAGAAGTACGAGCGTTAAGTCGATAAGCATGAGAAACTAATTTTTTAAACAATGGAAAATGCAGGATGGAATGTAACGATATTATGAAAAGGAAAGTTGCTACTCTCCATATAGCGGAGATGCTGAGTCGCAGATATGCACAACAAAAAGTGTCACAAATAAAGCTTTCGGCTAACAAGGACATTGAGAAAAATTAAAGGCACACGCGCACCTCACACACAATGACTGCAGTCTCTGGCAACTGAAGTGTGGCTTCAACAAGAGAACACAATTTTCAACGGTACTGATCTGCAACAGCCACCATGCTTTTCGATGAACTTGGTCCACCGTTACACAAGTTTTTCGATATCCTCCGAAATAAAAAAATGTTACACAGCAAGCCACGTATAAAACGCTTCCTCAATCGGTTTATTAGAGCTGAATCGACGGCCTCTTAAAGCATCTTTAAGGCAACCACCTCCAGTGATAATGCCTTTCAGAAAAGTTTCACCTTGGTTAGCATGGTGGTACAGTGAGTGCTGAACAGATTTTCATTTCCCTAGTGCGTTGCGTCAAGTTAGTTTGGACCACATATCGCACCTACTTTGTGAAAGTTGAGCCTGTTCTGCTCGACTTCATATGCAGAACCATGACTAATCTGTATATGGTTCGACACGTCAACAACAGTCTTTCGTCTGTCATGCAGAACTAAGGCACGAACTTGTTCAATACAAGCATCAGTTGTGGCTGTAGCTGGACGACATGCTCTTTGCTCATCCTTCACGTTTGTTCTACAGCTTTTGATCTGTTCAGCCCACTGGTAAACACTTCACTGTGACGAAACATTGTCCCCACATTGTGCAACCTTCAATGAATTGACGCTTCTGGTAAACCACAAAAAAAGTACGGAACTGGTGCAAACAGAGTGGGAGTGGAGCAAACTTTGACGTATAATGAAGACCATTACGGTCGACAGTTAAATTGCACCACACCAGAAAAGTTCAGAAAGTAAAGACCTCTGAAACACTATGAGAATAAGCTATGGTACATGTGAACGTGTTCTGTTCGAAGAACTAAACATGAGGATTACGGCGAAGTTTGTGCCACAGCAGCAGTACGATCCAGGTTTTCTTTTAAAGCTTGTCATTTGTGACTTAAGTTAGATTTATGGCTGCGGCCCTGAAACTACGCTGCCCGCGGCTCAAGGTCTAGATCACAGGGTCCTGGGGTCGATTCCCGGCTGGGTCGGGAATTTTCTCCGCCCGAGGACTGGCTGTTTGTGTTGCCCTCATCATCATTCGAGAAGTGCAGAGACTGGAAATGGAAAGATTTCGAACTTGTACGACCACGATGTTGAGCGGCCCACAAACCAACGTCGTCGTCGTCATCATCTGAAACTAAGATATGGAGAAGTCGTCCTTCTCAAAAAATCAAAAGTCGAGAGTAACTCAGCAGACCGGTTCATTTTTGAAAAGTATTGACGGGATTGTTCATAAGGGATTCGTCGCTCCTGGTCAGACGGTCACTAAAGAGTTCTGTCGCGACGTTCTAAGACTTTCGAAAGATAGAAAACATCTACAAGAAGTGGTGCACAAACAACTGGGTACTCCACGTTCACAGTGCACGACGGCACCGGTTCTATATTGTTCAGGAATATCTGACCAAAAGGTAGATGTCAGTTGTTCTCCAGCAGGCCCACACACAAGACAGCTACGTGAGATTACTTTCTACTTCGCGAGATGAAAATAATGTTCAAGTAGTGAAGGCTGGTAACATGCGGGAAGTTAAAGCTGAATCGCAGATGGTAGTAAACACCATATGAAATATACTTCCACGGTGTATTTCAAAAACGGCACAAACGTTGAGATCGGTTCAAAATGGTTCAAATGACTCTGAGCACTATAGGACTTAACTGCTGTGGTCATCAGTCCCCTAGAACTTAAAACTACTTAAACCTAACTAACCTAAGGACATCACACAACACCCAGTCATCATGAGGCAGAGAAAATCCCTGACCCCGCCGGGAATCGAACCCGGGAACACGGGCGTGGGAAGCGAGAACGCTACCGCACGACCACGAGCTGCGGACGTTGAGATCGGTATATTTGCTCCCAAGACGGTTACTTCCTATGTGATGGTAAGATCTAGCCAAGACTTAATTTTGTTTCCGTTTCGCCAGTCTCTGGACTCGCAATTTCGACTGAACTTTTCCTTCCCCTTGAGCCTGCCACTCAACTTTAACCCAGTACTCCGCATTCGTTTAGTATTCTGTTGCCACCTCGCGTCAGATTTTTTGTTTTCCTTCGTAATGCAGGTGCTCTTGGAGTTTCTACTTGAGCGAAATATGCTTATGAATATCCTCCAGTGTTGCGCCAATTTCTCACAGTTTTTCTTCCACCTCAGTGGAACATGCCTACTTGGTCTTATTGTTGAGAGAGAAATGAAAGATCCGATGGTCCTGCCCTGTAGGACTATGGGCGTGGAAAACAGTCTCTGTCTACGAGTGGTATTTGTGATATTTTCTTCATGCATAGAGTTGATGGTGATGTAAATTGTATCACGATTTTCTTTCAATGGGGTTAAGAATTTCGATAAGGTCTGTCTTCTATTTTAAGTTTTTCGATCATACATTGCCTATTCGTAGCAAGGCATTCTGAGGCATGTATGGTCTCCCGCCGTATTACTACACAGTAGTGTAGTACCTTGGAGTCGACAATAGTTTTGTCTCGTAAACACTCTGGTTTCGCTGATATGCTGTTTCTATTTTTCTGATTGGTGCTGCACAGGTGATGCAGAGGTGTGCCTCTCTATCCACTCTTCCTGCTATATAAGCCGGAGTAGCCATGCGGTTCTAGGCGCTACAGTCTGGAACCGAGCGACCGCTACAGTTGCAGGTTCGAAACCTGCTTCGGGCATGGATGTGTGTGATGTCCTCAGGTTAGTTAGGTTTAAGTAATTCTAAGTACTAGGGGACTGATGACCTCAGAAGTTAAGTCGCATAGTGCTCAGAGCCATTTGAACCATATATAAGCTTCTCCGTCCGCTGATCTCCGATCCCTATACCTCTAGTGCTATATTGACATTTCTTGAAGTAGATCCAGTGTCTTGTCTTTGCTGGTTGTGTCGCCATTCAACAATTCTTTTGCAGTTGTGTCTAACGAATCGGAACAAATTGCGAGGTCATCTGAAAAGGCCAGTAGTCAACTGTCAAATTTTAAAGATGTTTGTCACTTATTCTTTGTCGGAACTAGTGGAGTAAGGCACATTGTGGACTATGATTTACAATCCTGCACCGAACTGCGAACGCTGATGTTGCTGGGCGAGCCCGTAGGAAATATCTGTTACCCACTCCACAGAAGATTGTCATGCCACATGGACCGACAGTGTGGGAAAGCGATTAGAGTAGTCTGTGTTGTCGTCGAGCGACGGCATGTGGCAGGGTGGGACTTCTCAGTTTTGACGCCAAGATGGTTAACTTCTAGTACTAATATTTAATCGTCTTTTATTCTGTTTTCCTTAGTTCATTAATTGCTTCAAAATTCATGGAGGTATGTTCCGTTTATGCACCTAAATGAAAGGCCGTTTTGTTTATTACCATACCCGTTTCGCTTCTTTTATTTGTGAAGCATCTATAGAGCCCGTTATCAGATTTGATGCCAAAGAAGATTAAGAAACCAATCTGACAATGCTGACGCCTTACCGACGCTGACGTCTATATAACTAAAATTCTGTTATTAAAAACTGACCTGGACAGGTTAACAATAGAGTTATTTTAATATTGTGAATGAATGGGAGACTTAACCAACCTGTCAAGAAAGTGCGCCCTGTGATGACAGACCGGAAGGAGTTAGGATGACACACCCTAGTACTGTGCTGACTTCCAGATGCGGAATGCATACAGATCACGAGGGCTACATTTCACTTACGAAAATAAACTAAATTAAAATTTGAATAGGGCGTCGCTTTGGGATCGAGAAAGATGAACATAAATACTGTTCAATGTTTCTCGAATATTTCTCAAAGGTTACAATCGGATCCCACAATCGTCAGTATGGTTAGTAAGTTGAGACTGGCTCTCATAAAGGGTTCATTGTGAAGACGCAATTTCTTTATTTTGGTTTTAAATAATAAATTTGGTGCATCCGATGTATTGACACTTTATTGTGGCACTGTAGTAGGATCCCCGAAAGCCACTATGAAATTCACCGTCCATAAATCGCATGTTATAATCTGAAGCCTACGGAGAAACGAGTGGTTAGTGCATCCGACGTGGCCAGCTCGTTACGGCAGGCACTTACAATTAGTCTCATTTAAGAACGGAAACAGTACATAGTTAGGTACCACCTGGTTGAGATCACTGCTGAAAAGTTACAGCGAGAGTTCATGTCCTTCTCTGATTCGCGACGTGATTTCAAAAGTATCTGAAATCGCACAGACTTCAGATGTGGTGTTTGTCAGATAAAAGCCCTAATTTTATAATCTAACTAGGAGGGGGCCTCCGAGGTGAATCTCAAGGCACCTGCACAACCTTGTAAGGTAGGGTCACCGGCATCACACTCTAGTCATTCATCAAAGTAGGTCTTCACTTGCGAGCAATCGACGAAACTTTCCTTTCATGCTCTAGAACCTTAGGAGTAAGTTTTGCAAAGTTGACATGTAATGCGCCGGCCGCAGTGACCGAGCGGTTCTGCTTCAGTCTGGAACCGCATTGGTCGCAGGTTGGAATCCTGCATCGGGCATGGATGTGTGTGACGTCCTTAGGTTAGTTAGGTTTAAGTAGTTCTAAGTTCTAGGGGACTGATGACCTCAGATGTTAAGTCCCATAGTGCTCAGAGCCATTTGAACCAATACTGCATGAGTAGGGTAGGAGTAAGTGAAGAGCGAGAGCGAGAGAGAGAGAGAGAGAGAGAGAGAGAGAGAGAGAGACTGAGAGTTTGGTTCGTGGCCTCGGTGTGGGGCGTGGGCAGCGGGCAGCGGACCCCTGTCGTACCCGGAAGGCGGCGGGTGGCGACTGGTGCGGTGCGCCCTCCACTTCCTCCAGCTGTACGCATTCCGAGACGTTCTCAGGCGGTATAAAGAGCGGGCGGACAATGGCTGGCGGCCGGCCAGACGGCAGCCGGGCACAAAAACGGCGGCGCGCGCGCTGCTCGCTGCTCGGCGCTCATTATCCCAGCCTAGGCCCGGGCCGCTCCACACTCAGCTGACGCGGTCAGCGCGCCGCGGCCGCCCGCATATAATGCACTCGCCGCGCCGCGCCGCGCCGCGCCGCGCTCTCACGCATCAAAACACGGCCCGCCTGCACCGGCTGCTCCACCTGTGGCCACATCCTCATCTCGCGCACTCCTCAACTCAACACGCACCTCACCTAGAGCAACCCACACAGTACGTGATAACTTGCGTTCGCACATGGGAGGAACTGCGAAAGGCGGAGGGTACCCCTCTGCAGGGCGAGGCACGGAAAGGGTTTCAGCGAATATACTCAGCTGGGCACGTAGTATCGACTGTGGCATTCAAGTTAGTAGGTCTCCTGATGTAATGATATACACTACTGGCCATTAAAATTGCTACACCACGAAGATGACGTGGTACAGACGCGAAATTGAACCGACAGGACGAGGATGCTGCGATATGCAAGTGATTAGCTTTTCAGAGCATTCACACAAGGTTGGCGCCGGTGGCGACACCTACAACGTGCTGATATGAGGAAAGTTTCCAACCGATTTCTCATACACAAACAGCAGTTGACCGGCGTTGCTTGGTGAAACGTTGTTTTCATGCCACGTGAAAGGAGGATAAATGCGTACCATCACGTTTCCGACTTTGATAAAGGTCGGATTGTACCCTATCGCGATTGCGGTTTATCGTATAGCGACATTGCTCCTCGCGTCGGTGGAGATGCAATGACCGTTGGAAGAATATGGAATAGATGGGTTCAGGAAGGTAATACGGAACGCCGTTCCGGATCCCAATGGCCTCGTTTCACTAGCAGTCGAGATGACAGGCAGCCACGTCTCGATCCCTGAGTCAACAGATGGGGACGTTTACAAGACAACAACCATCTGCACGAACAGTTCGACGACGTTTGCAGCAGCATGGACTATCAGCTCGGAGACCATGGCTGCGGTTACCCTTGACGCTGCATCACAGACAGCAGCGCCTGCGATGGTGTACTCAGCGACGAACCTGGGTGCACGAATGGCAAAACGTCATTTTTTCGGATAAATCCAGGTTGTTTTTACAGTCTTATGATGGTCGCATCCGTGTTTGGAGACATCACGGTGAACGCGCATTGGAAGCGTGTATTCGTCATCGCCATACTGGCGTATCACCCTGCGTGATGGTATGGGGTGCCATTGGTTACATGTCTCGGTCACCTCTTGTTCACATTGACGGCACTTTGAACAGTGGACGTTACATTTCAGATGTGCTACGACCCGTGGCTCTACCCTTCATTCGATCCCTGCGATATCTTACATTTCAGCAGGATAACGCACGACCGCATGTTGCAGATCCTGTACTGGCCTTTCTGGATACAGAAAATGTTCGACAGCTGCCCTGGCCAGCACATTCTCCAAATCTCTCACCAATTGAAAACGTCTGGTCAATGGTGGCCGAGCAACTGGCTCGTCACAATACGCCAGTCACTACTCTTGATGAACTGTGGTATCGTGTTGAAGCTGCATGGGCAGCTGTACCTGTACACGCCATCCAAGCTCTGTTTGACTCAATGCCCAGGCGTATCAAGGCCGTTATTACGGCCAGAGGTGGTTGTTCTGGGTACTGATTTCTCAGGATGTATGCACCCACATCGCGTGAAAATGTAATCACATGTCAGTTGTAGTATAATATATTTGTCCAATGAATACCCGTTTAACATCTGCATTTCTTCTTGATGTAGCAGTTTTAATGGCCTGACTGTACTTTTTTAACTGCATACGATTGCTCATATGAACACGCTTGTAGCCGTTCAGTAGCTGGCACGTATGTATCCGTGCAGTTGTCATCTCTCCAATTCCAACGACGTACGCAGGGTGGTAAGAAACAGTCTGCAAAGCCCTTAAAGGTGGGTCGTGCTGGGAAATAATTAAGAAGAAAATTGGTACGTCGTGCCGTTTCCGATTTAATTAGCATTTATGTTAGCCAATCAGGTCATTGCGAGCGCAAATTCAAGCGCTCCCCTAAGTGCGGTAATGCACAGACATCTGTGTGTCCGTGAGTTACCACTCCTTCAAATGCTCATCACCAGTTGAAACGTGCTTTCTTCGTATGCGATAAATTTAAATTAGGAAACCAAACTAAGAATACTTTTGGTGACAATGTCTCTGACAGGGTACTTGACTTTCGCAAACAGCAAACTGATTTGCTCGACTAACGTCAGTGCTAATTAAATCGGAAATGGCGTAATGTATCAGATTTTTTTCTTTGGTACTAAGCGCAAACCACCCTTCAAAGCGTTTCAGACCGTTTCTGACCACCGTGTATAAGAGACGGGAGCCGACCGTGCCTTGAGTGCTAACGTCAGCTGTATACTTTTCGAGGTTTTCTTACTACATGTACTCTACAAAATACACACTGGGTGTGGACAATTTGCACCAAAATCCGTATCTCTTGCTTTACTTGCATGAAGGAACAACTACTGCAGTGGAAACAGTTCGCATCAACAGAAAGGTACGCGAAAACTTAAAGCCTTAATGAAAACAGGTCAGATGGAATTTAGGTCGACACTTCGAAGTGACTTGGCAAGATATATGTATGTACGTCATACATACCATACAACTGCAAGGATATTAGCTGTAAAACGGACCGCCGAACTAAAGAAAATTTAAACTAAAAAGTGCGTTCAGTTAAGGTGTAGTAAATAAATGCATGCAACTTAGATGAACGAAATGTGTTCGCCAAAACCCATATTGTACAAAAAACACTTATTCCACTCCTTATACATGTGAGTGTTGAATTCTTGCGTTATTCAAAAAGTTTATATCGGAAAGAATAATTCAGTCACCGAATTTCATTTCGGCCTCATTCGTCAGATTTTAAAGACATGCCACCAATAGTAAAAAGCGTGGGGAAACCGTCGATCAGGCGAGGATAATTCATTGCGGCGCAGAGAAAAGCACTTTACAACCATAGTTTAATCGTCAGTAAAACAGTATGGAATTGTAAGGAGATGCATCATATTCAGTAACCATACACAAAAAAATAGTTATCAGTTTACTGATGTAAATGATGTTTTGTGGGACTGTGTGTTGCGCGTAGCTCCCAAATATAGCAAATAACAAAATTCATGAAACAAGTTTGTTTGTACGGTTATCTTGCTTTAGGAACTGCAACTACAAAGAATATTCAAAATACAATTTATTATTGGTGAGGATAAATAGAGAAAAGCGTGCGATGTTAACGACTCAGCGGTGTGAAAGAGTTTTGTGGAGCTGAAACGTTGCGCAAAAATATCACACAGATGTGCTAAAATTGAAAGGTAAGACGGTGGAAATCGGCTACTGCGCTATAAACACGGCCAATTTCGCTCTCCGTCGTTGTGTGAAGCCTTTAGACCTCTTGTTTACGCAAAACTTGACGCCTATACATGAGTACGTGTGCACATTTGAAATTATGTGGAATAATTTATACTGCTGCAGTCACTTTTTACTAATTTTTTACTAGCACAATGCATTTCACCAGCATGCTGCCATCATCAGGTGCATTATACAGTTACTTATACATTAGCTGACTGGTTATGTACATTAGCTGTATGTGCCAGTGGTGTTAGGAATCGAAAAATACACCTGTGTGGAAGGATAAATCTGTTACAGTGTGTACATTATGTGAATAGCATGATTAGGTAATATATTAATACGTTTACTTACATTTCTGGTGGCTATTTCATTTTCTGGCACACAGAGCACAGTAACAGGTAAATCACAACTTAGCATTTTCACAAACATCTGTTTACATCGTTCCAAAGAGTTTTAAAATCTAAGATAAACTACTTACATTTTCAAAGACTGTTCACATAGTTCCAGGGAGTTATAAAATCTAGAGCTAAATTACTTACAGTTTCAAACACAGTAATATATACCTGTAGTGAAGATAAGGACTTTTTTCTAGATGTATTGGCAATATGGAGAATGTTACATGGATACTTAATGAAAACTATTCTGTCAATGAAATAAACATTTAATGTTGGAGAAGTTTTTGAAGAAGTCAACATTATTACTTTCAAGCTTATCATTGAATGATACATCTCCATGTGCTGTGCCATGAATGAAGAATTCCAGTTCTTCATGTAAGTCCATTCGTCAAGTCTGTTCTTCAAAAACTTCTCCAAAGTTGGACAACGAGCACAAACGCCCGTAATAATCGTTACGAGACCAGTTAAAAGTGCTGCTGTATTTTGTAACACAAAGTTACTCGATTGAAGCTGGCCTGAAGATAACGTAGTATATCGACGAAACTGGTAGCCTAGAAATAAACCTAAATAACGGCGTTTGGTATTGTTTTATTGGATATTGAACAGCCGTAGTCACATACTCCAGCCAGAAGATGGAGTTACATTTATGTCATCTAACTCCCACACCATAAACTCACTGCTATGTCCATTGGTAAAAAATTACTGGGAGAAAATTAGCTTATATCGACGGCAAAATTCTCAGAAGAAAGAAAAAAGAAGAAAACACTACTTTCTACAACGGTCGCCACAATTCCCTTGTTTCCTACATAATTAATCAGAAAATTACACACACTCCATCTACTTCCATTATCTTAACACGAATGGTAACTTGCGTAAGGCTTGCGTGAAAGTTTTCATAACCTCACTGCTCTCACTACCTGCAATAGTGCATCTGTCCTTTTAAAGGACAGACATGCCCACGTGGACAATGGTGCTGTCAATTGACACTTAACATTCACTACTGACGTCATGTGCACAACGTGTTACAGCGTACCACGACGTAATACATTTCTTCATACAACCTCTTCTTGTGTACCAGCTAGATAATACCACGCATTGACCAACATTATGCTATTAAAATTTACCACTATGACATCCCAATTTTGCGCTGATGCTAGAGTGCCTTAGTATTCGCTTTCTGCACTTGCTTCCACACGTGGTTTACTGTTTTAGCAAAGTTTAGTACAAGTTACTTGTTTGTTCCCACCGTCTTTTAGTAACTTCGGATGGTAATTGTATCTTCCTTCCATACACTAAATTGTAAGGTGAGAGACCAACATAACATGCGCTTTTGCATTATATGTGGTCATGACATGGGGTAGGTGAACATCCCACTCATTATGGTGACTACTCATGCAATCACGATTGCTTTGTAGAAAAGTTTAGTCCTCCCGTCAGCGTATGGGTGCTATGGACTATTTCTTATTTATTACACATGCAATCATGGGTGACACAGTTGTTTGTCAATTTAGACATGAAGTTAGTGCCCTGATCCGTTATCGCTAATTCAGGTATGTCAAACTGCGACAGCCAGTTGTTTACCATCGCCTGCGCTAGTGTACTTGGTTGCTCACATTATGAAAAATGGTATATGATAGAATGTAGTGGTTTGAATCTGGCATACATCTAAACATACGCAATCATCTCTAGTGATATGGTTGCCTCCGGTAACCTCTGAAGTGGTGCTTGTTGATTACTGAGGTATGGATGTTGTGTGCATCATACTGATCAGCATTCTATTTTCATGTCCTCCACCAATAATGGTCAGTTAACCTTGAATGTTCATGAGTTTCTTTTAACTCTTTGTTACGTTGCAGCAGTTACTACAACACATGGCTCAAGCCTCACGAAACATGAATTTATAATTTGCAGTTGGTCGTTTTCACTGTCACAGCAAGCCACCTAAGTGAGCACTGGAGTAGTTCTTGGCTAGGGGGTGTGGTTACTGGCGTTTGTGATGGAGCGAACGTTACTTCGAGCGTCGATAGACTGGTGTGAAGCAGAGAAGGGATTTTTTTATTTTAATTTTTTTTTTTTTTTTTACAGCAATGTGGATACATCTCCCGGAATTGAGTGCCAAGACTTTGGGGCAGTAATGAGGAAGTCTGTGGCGTTATTGACGGTCAGCATTGGTCGTTTCCAAGCTGCTGGGGCAGCAGCCGGGGTTCTACAGGCGGGTTACACTTGGAGGTGTGGACAGAGGAGCAATAGAAGTGGCGACAACAACACGGGTCCGTGTCGAAAGCTGTTGTATATCTGCTGAGCTGACAGGCCAGTAATGGGACGTTGGCCAGACTTATTTCAGATCAGTGTAGCAGGCCGAAGATGTGACAGCGGACACATTTGCAGCTGTGGGGGTTACGAGATAGATGGAATACGAGTCAGTTGGTGCAGGGCCGAGAACAGATAGCCTTCTAGGAGCTGGTATACGAAGCTTTTGAACCCAATGATCATTTTAACGTTGCGTTTTCTGAATCTCTTGACATGCAGATAACAACTGAATTGTGACAATATATTATACTCAGCATTTCCTTTCTATGCTCAGTTCCTCTCAGTCTTATTTAATTATCTTCATGTATAAGCGACTTGATTTTCCCCGCTGTAAAGGCGTTGTGGATGACAACTAAAGAAGTCAAGCTATGAAAAGAAATAGCACATCAGTCACTCCACGGTATTGGGCTGTATGGCGGCTGACAGTCACGTTCGCATCCCAACAGCAACACGTCTTGGCTTGTCGTCGAGGATCAGTTCGAAGCAAGACTCATCACTAAAGATAATTCTATTTGCTGTGGGTTGGCAGGAGAGCCAACACCGGGTACTAGAGGAAGCCGAAAGGCACGCGTTTTAGCTCACGCAGGCTGGCGTGAGGTCTGGAACAGGACAAGGAAATTAGACTTTAGAAAAACGGACGTAGCTGGTGGAATACTTAACTTTAATCCATTAATGATGAACGTCGCTCTTGACGGTACATGATTACAGTATCAATAGTAACTGGTAATGGCGCCTTGCTATTGACGTAGCTGAAGGCTATGCTAACTATCGTCTCGGCAAATGAGAGCGTATTTTGTCAGTGAACCATCGCTAGCAAGTCGGTTGTACAACTGGGGCGAGTGCTAGGAAGTCTCTCTAGACCTGCCGTGTGGCGGCACTCGGTCTGCAATCACTGATAGTGGCGACACGCGGGTCCGACCTATACTAACGGACCGCGGCCGATTTGAAGGCTACCACCTAGCAAGTGTGGTGTCTGGCTGTGACACCACACTATTCTCATTGATATTCTAGGTTGAAGACGCTTCTGTTAACGTCCGGACAGTCCGTCTTCTGTGCGGACTGTAAGTCAGATGTGGCAGTAAGAAGTGCAACTTTGATTGCAGGGATGTTTTAATATTGACTGGTGCATGGAAGTAGAAAGAGAGAGGGTGAACGTCGGACACATTTCAGACTAAAATGTGCAACTGGTTAACCACCTGGAACATGGTAGGGATTCGACGATTCTTGAAAGGTTACTGGCTGGCACTCAGAAGAATTACTATTCAGCCAATCAAAATTATCCAGTACCCAAAAAATGGAGGTCGGACGTTTTCTTGTCAGAAGCGCTTTGCAGTTAGTTACTCGCTGGACAGCCTCCTCCATGGGAAGACTTTACTCCAGGCTTAAGTAGGCTGGGAGGCTCCACCAGGCTGCGATGAACTTACAAGCAGACAGAGAGGCGCTGGGGATACAATGACAGTGACTTATTTTGGAGCCACTTAAGTTCCCACTTGCATCTTATCAGTGTTTTGAGATCCAGCCACAATAGCAAAGCGAACTACAGGGATATCTGAATAATTTGTAACAAGGTTCAGTAATTTCAGTCTTCACATTGAAGACTTATTTGCAGTTAGATGTGTAACATGTTTCCAGCTGTGGAAAGAGATATTGCGCATTTCGTTTTGTAGTACTTTCTCTCTTTATAAACTTAATTTCGGATATCACGGTCTGAGACACGCGAATGTCATTGTTTTCTTCAGATACACGTTCACTTCAATCATATTCCAGATATCCTACCAGTGCTCAGTGCTTAGTCCAGTAATTAAACGTTGATTCCATTTGTTTATTGTGAATTTAATGAACTACATGTGTAACAGACTTAGTTCGTTAAGTTCTTTCTATAATTTCGTTGTCAGATAAACTCCTTTATCACTGTTCTGATGGGTGATGGTTTGGCCATGTATATCTGATATAAGTAAATCATATGTTATACATGACCAAATGTTCAGTTAAAGATTCCAATTAAGGTACACCACACAAAAGTCACAGGATAGGACGTTACCTGCACTTGGCACTACGAAACAGTTGATTAACCAAAGTGGAAGAAATTCTGGGACTATCTCTAGCGAAAATCTCCAGAAGGAATTTTACGTCTACAGCTTCTCACATGATTTCGGCCATTCTGTTATGCCAGTGTTTTCAATATTTAGAAGCTTTCGAACGTGAAGGGTAAATGACGTAGTAAAGTGAAAAAAGTATGTTCAGAGAAAAGGGATATGTAAAGAGATATTAAACGCATTTTGAGTGCTCTGTCATTGCTTTATTCATTTCAAGTCCAGATTGCAAAATACTTAATTGACGCAGATCTGCTTGTTTAATTGTTCGTTCGTTACGTTAAGTTCACTTGTGTAATTGCTGGTTGTGAGTGTTATTTGTAGAAGAAATACGGGCCTATCGTAAAACTGTACAGTTGTTTAGTTCGATTCCTAAGTACGTCACAAGTAAAAACACCCACCCACTCCCTCAGCGCGACCCAGAGTCGGAGTGAGACGCCGTACGTGTAACGCACGCACGCCGGACCCCGACAAACGGCAGCTCGCAGTAACAGCGCTAACAACGGCACGGCCGCAGGCCGCGGCGAATGGATCCGCCTGTGCAGTATTTACAGCTATTGTTATGGCGCCTGGGGAAGCAAAAAGGCCTGCCACGCCGTTACGGCGGGTAATTTATTCAACCAAATTACGCCGCCGGCGCCGAGTCCGATGCTGGCCGTGCGATAGCCGGCCGTCGCTCCCGCCGCGGCGCCAGAACTCATCTGCGAGTCAGTAGACGGTCGCGTCCTGGACGAGCTGCCGCGGACGAGCTGGCGCAGTGGCTTTATATTCGGCAGGACGGTGGTTCGGATCCCCGTCCGTCCATCCAGGGTAAGGTTTTCTGTCACTTCCCTAAATCACTTACGGCGAATGCCTCGATGTTTCGTATGACAGGACATTGCCGACTTTCTTCCTCATTGTCCCCCAAACTCAGCCTGTTCTCCGTTCCTAATGACCTCATCATCGACTGGAAGTATACAGTAATCTTCTTCGGCTACTTCGTTTTTTCGGCACTCCAGACTTAGAGCCAATTCCACCTGCAGTTCCAAATCTGAAGTTGGTACTGAAAGCCATAAATAACAGTGCTTGAAGAAGAAGAAGAAGAAGAAAAGAAGAAGAAGAAGAAGAAACTTTCATTCCCTGGCATAAAGCCAAGCATAACTTAATTGTAGTACTATTGAGTATTTAGTATATAGTACAAAACCCTCTGTTTTACTTGTAGCACTATCTGTCACATCGGCTTTTATCTTGTTACAATCTGTACAAAGATAGTAAAATGATCTGCGACATGCAATGTATGTTTTCCAGGACTGAATCCCGTTGTTCTTATGTTGAAAGTTCGCATTGTTCTGTTCTCTATGCCCGAGATGGCAGTGACCGGATCATGCCAATGATATGCTCCGTATTACCTGTATGACGGCCGAGAACACTGGTTCAGTGCGCCGCTCTTATATCATGACGTCCCATAGTGCTCAGAGCCATTTGAACCATTTTTTTGATGACCCATGATTGGCAATATGCTAAACTGTAATTTTTACAAATACCCTTTTAGGATTATATCACCACTTGCAAACAAAGAAAACATGTTTGACGATTGGAGTTCCAAATTGTTGCACTTGCTAATCCGTTCCCGTGCCATTTGTTTCAACGAAATCCGTACCCCAGCGACTGGAGACGACGTGTGCGAATCGGGCCAGTGTGATGTACGAGACAATCGCAGTATAAACCTGTTATGTAGCTACATGTTCAATTCACGTGATACTGCTCTTGTAAATGTTAGCACTAATTTAATTCTTGTTCCTAACAATGCTTCAAAATATAAAGTTCGACGCATAATCTCCGTGTGTGTCTTCAAGCGTGACTGCTTCAGGAGGAATGCAATAACACGACGCCTAAACATAAATATTGTCAACAAAAACGTAATTAAAAAGAAGAAATGCGTCCCTTCAACGAATTTCCAGTAGAAAAAATATCTGCAACTCAGAACATTAGTAGTCCTGCGTGGCACTGGGACAGAAGATATGCCGTTTTATAATGTGAGCATTCTCACGTCGTTTCGCGCCGTACTTCATGTTTCATGCAAACATTATATATCCCCGTCGGTTTTTTTTTTTTTAGGTATCGGATCGATAAGTTTTCGGAAATGGACTCCATATTTCACTTTAAGTCGAAGAGATGTTTCACCTAGTGATAGTTTTCCACGCATTTAGTAGTCCGGCACCTGGAGATTTTTGAACATTACCTCTGCTACATTTCTTCGGTAATCAACAAGTGTTTCCTTTATCAGCCCGTGTAATTTTTTAAATGGAGCCATATCCAATACCAAAAATAAGTTCGGCTCCGCTTTCGTTCCTACGAGCGTGACTCGTTATGTTTAGGTTTTTAGTTTTGGTCAGCCTTTGTTTCCAGGAGTCAAACTTGTGAAAGTACGCGAGTTAGTGACTAAGTTAAACAACAGGTTTTCGTGACTATTACTTGCTGCTTGACTGGTTGGCTACAGGTCATTGGAAGTTGAGAAAAAAGTATCATACTTATTACATCAGAATGTTACTCATCGTGTCTTTAATCAACTGAAATATGCAATGTAATAATTTTCTTACATTTTCATAGTCAATAGTAGTAGCGATTACAGGAAGAGAGAAATTTACTGATCTAAAACATTTAAGGAGTTTCACAAAGTTCTGATCAGTATTTCAGCGACTTAGCTACGTGCACACAGAGAGTAAACCAAAGCTTAATGACCACTGCTTACCGAGAGGTAGAATGTCGCCTGATAGCAGACATGTGACGCGGCAAGAAAAGTATGCAGGGTAAACATGAATAAAACCGACAAACCACAGTGACGGATTCCTGACAGGAAATGACGGGAAAACGTCCTGTGAACATGACTTCGAGAATGGACGGTGTGCGTGTAACCATAAAAAATCTTCCTAGGACACCGTATACAGCTGCATCGCTTCCACGTCACAACAGGTGTTACTGCTGCGGTTAGGGATAGTACGGGTCGTGCAGGATACACACAATCGTACTTCGACTTACACCATGGCGACGGGCCACTCCGAAAGAACAGACACCATATCCATATAAGTCTATGGCTCTGGCAATACCGGCCATGACCTCCTCCTTGTGTTCGGGTGCATTCATATTACCCGAACTCTTACGGGACTTGGTAAGAATGTCTTCCACGAGTGATGAGTGTGTTGGGGTGGGACACTACGAATGTAGTGTGTGGACATATGAGGTGAGAATGTGGGTCTCGCGGGAGGCGTGCACGAGATAGTCCCTGCAGTCGCACTATCCTCTGTGCCCTCGGTGGCTCAGATGGACGCCGGCGCAGTAGCTCAGTGTGTTCGGTCAGAGAGCTGGTTGGCCTCTGTAATAATTAAAAAAAAACTGAGTGGAAGGATCAACAAACGAACTTGAATGGATGTCATGTGACGTCCGCAACGACCAAACACAACGATCAATAACGAAAAAAAAAAAGATGGATAGAGCGTCTGCCATGTAAGCAGGAGATCCCGAGTTCGAGTCCCGGTCGGGGCACACATTTTTACCTGTCCCCGTTGATATATGTCAACGCGCGTCAGCAGCTGAAGGTATTAATATGTAATTCTAATTTGCCTGGAGTTTGTCCTTATCCAGTAGAGCCCAGCCCTCCATACCAGATGTACGCACGGTCCACCGCCTCCCTCCACGTTGTCTGCCTGAAAGGACCCATGGCGACACAAACGAGCGGAAAGGACTTCAAATGTTGTGTGATGTGTTTGGTGTCTGTGAGGGTTCTTCCTTTTGGGGTAGCCGTGCTGCATCTCGAATGTTTCCATCTGCTTGGTCGCACACAAACACCATCTCGCCTCGTTCCCGATACGAATACCGGACCATTCAACTGCTTACAGTTCCCTGCGTCAATTTCACAGCCTGCAACACACAAAGAACACACGGCACGGGGTCGGAGCAACTTTCATTCGTCAGCGCCCTATACCGTGGCAACGATGTGTTTCCGGGCACATATTCATAGGACCTTTTTTTCCTCCACTTTAGTCAGGAATCCGTCGCTGCAGTTTGTTCATTTTACTAACATTCCACCTGTACACATGGAACAGAGACGAATATTGAATCGTTCTGGCGACAAAGCAGGTCGCAAGTGACAAATCAACTGACATTAGCGGCTTTCACAGAGGATAGATTGTTATGGCGTGCCTGGGCAGTAGCATCTCCGAAACAGCGAAGCTGACGTGCCTCTGGGAAGTTGTTAAAAGATGGTGAGACCACAAATAGGCGACAAGGTGTTAAACGTCCACGTCTCGTCACAAACATGACGGTCGGAGGTTTGTCTGCTCTACGAAGCAGGATCACGGCAGATGCGTGGCAAATGTCACGACACAATACGATGCTGCCGCAGGCTCCCGTGTTCAGCGCTCATTGTTGTAGTTGAGGCTGCGCAACAAACTGCTCCTACGCGTTCCCCTGGTGACCCAATGACATTGCTAATTGTGATTGCAGGGCTCATCGGGACTGGACCGATGATCAATGGAAACGTGTCGCCTAGTCGAATGAATCACTCATCGTCTTGTTACACCAGGTCGATGTTTGTGTCCGCATGCGCCGTCATTCAAGTGAACGACTGCTGAACACGTGCACCACGCCGCGAATGCAGGCCCGTGGGGGAAATAGGGAAATATACGCTATGGCAGACATGCGCTTTGGCTTCCATCGGATATGTGGTGGTCATCGAAGGTACCATGACATCAGCGGACTACGTGAACATTACTAAGAGCAGCCTGCATCCTTTCGTGTTTAATGTCTTCCCATGCGTAGCTGGCTTCTTCCACGAAGATAACTGTTCATATCACAAGATCTCAGTCCTACTACAGAGGTCTAAGAAGCATGATAATGAAGTAGTTAACTGTTGGCCAACAAATGCGCCCGATTTGAGCACGATGGAACACACTCAAACAACTGGCACGTAGTTTACGGGGAATTCTGTGAGATATGTATAGGCATATGGTGCCACGTATGTCCAGAAACTTACCAACGACTTGGTGAATCCACGCTAGGTAGAATCGCCGCTAAGCAGGAGGTTATAACATTAAGATTTGTCAGTGACTAATCTTGAAACTTACGCCTCAATGCTCTTCTATTACCAACTTAATTAACTTTGGCGCCGGCCAGAGTGGCCGAGCGGTTCAAGGCGCTTCAGTCCGGAACCGCGCGACTGCTACGGTCGCAGGTTCGAATCCTGCCTCGGGCATGGATGTGTGTGATGTCCCTAGGTTAGTTAGGCTTAAGTAGTTCTAAGTTCTGGGGGACTGATGACCTCAAATGTTAAGTCCCAAAGTGCTCAGAGCCATTTGAGCCAATTAACTTTGGCAATGTACATAATTATGTTTCTTCGTGCACTCAGCCTTCGAAACAATTGACGATATTTTACCAAGAACATAAAATATCCTCTTACTAGGCACTGCGGCATTAAAATCTCCTCTTGTTCCTGTTAACATAATGTTATCAGTTTTTGCTCACCTCATCATTCGTCAGACTCGTGCAAACTTTCGTAGGTAATGCCATTTCGAGCGTTTTTTGTTTTCAGTGTGTTAATGTGCTGTAGATGTCGTTTCAAGTTCGTGCGTTGTACCGTATGTGTGTGGTCTGAGATTACAGACCAGAAGGAAACGTCTGCAACCCTGTAAATGCACTGTAGCAGCGCTAAGGCGGGTGCGTAATTTAATAACTTCGTCATATTGACGAGCCACTGTCAATGGTGGTACGTATCTCATTTCAAGAGATACCGTGGAGGAGCTTAGAACGTAACTAAGAACACTGCAGGATAGTCTACCAGTAGGAAATTTTATGGAGCCACTTGTCATGTCCTTGCCAGCCAAACAAAAAAATTAGAAATACTTTTCGCTACATGCGATGCGAATATCTGCCAATCATGCATAAGCGATTTGGACTGTGGAGGAACAAGTAAATCCTTGGCTTCATAACTGCCTCGGTTATTGATTCCTGCTTTCTGTTCTCAGAGCTTGCTCTCTGACCGAATGTATCTGTTTTTATTTTACCACTATGACGTAGGTACATTTTCAAAGGCATTTGTGGTGGATGCACCTTTCCGCTTCATAAATGTCGTTGTACGCGTGCGTGCGAAAGAGAAATTCTGTATGTTCGAACAAAGGTTGAGATATGATTTGACAACTACGTTAGCATGATAGTGACCTTCCTGCTTCACAGAAGCATAGCTTGTTACGAATGTGGTGCGCAGTAACGTATACTGGTTGAACACTTTATTTTAGGAGACGATATGACCAACGAATTCCATGTCAGGGCAACACACGGTTATTTGATATCTAGCTTACATGTTTTCTTAACAATCACAATTCAAGAGTTTCTGTCCACACCAGTACAGTAAATTAATATTTATTCATTTTGCTGCACGTGGCACATGGCGCAATGAAATATTTACGAAGTGTTCGGATTTAAGATACTGAACGCACAGTTGACTTTGTTACATGCGATGTTCCAAATCTTTAGGATCAAAATTCCATGTATGGGACGAGATGCTAACCTTTCTGAGACAAGGAACTAGTGGTGGAATACCAGCTTTGCAGTCAGTACAAGGTCTTGCTTAAGAAATGTGTGTGAAGCATCGCTGTTGAAAAAACGAGCTTCTGTTTAGTTACAAACCCCTATATACCGCACGGACATTGCCAGCTCTGTCTTCAACAGTACATAATGGTGTGTAACTTGGCCAACGTGAAGGTTACCACGGTTTACATTACTTGACTGGCTGTCTACAAAGGAGCATCACTCGTTGTACGAAATTGATGTCCTACAATTTATATTGTCTCTACTTTCTGGCGGCTCTTTTCTGCAGTCCCATACACAAAATAAAGAGTGAGTAGTAAACACGTTCTTAGCTGCCTGTATCAGTATACAAAGGACAACAAGGATATTTGAAAGAGTTACTGTAATGTATGCATTGAGATACTAGTTGACTCTGCTTTAGACAGCTACTATGAACTTAAGTGTTTGTTAAATGATGTTAGGTGGTTATGCCGAGAAAAAGCTAAATATTAATTTCCAGGCATTAACGTCATGTCTCAAAAGTACTCAGTTTACATACCTCTACCAGCCGCATAACCTTGACATTGACTTTGCGACAACGCTTTATATAGGTCTGATGACCTTTTCTTCTACAAGTGGGGATCCGTGGGATTGACGTAAGGGGTGTCATATTGGTCACTACACCTGCTCCACTCCCTCCCCTTATGAAAACAGAAACTTTTATATTTTTGCGTTTATCCATTTACAGATTTCACAGGTAACTTTCTGAGAATAAACCTGCATAAAAACTGTCTCAAATTGGGTAGGAATTCTGTAACTTCCAAGCTACTTCTGGGGGATCCTGTTTACGCGGTAGCATCTGCGACCTGACTGGTACCATTCCAACCAGGTATTAGTGCACATCTTCAGACTGACCAGCTTACTGTCAACAACAAATAAGAGACGGTTTGTGTACCAAAGAGTGATCCTGTCCCTGAGTCGATCCCTAGATTCGCGCCTGGTCTGTCACGTTACATATTGCATAGATGAGCTTTCACTTCTAGGTATGTTAGGTAAACGCAATTTATGTAGCACGTTGTGGAATTCTGCAGCCCCACACGTGTAGGTGAGCGCTTCTTATGCTCGTCATACCTTTCACGACAGCGCAGCAGATGCCGCAGTCTCGCCGCCAACTGTGTAAGATTTCAGGCCCGGCTGCGCCGTCACTGACCTCGCGCGGCACGTTGCAGAAAGTTGCTTTCGTCACTTCCGGTGAGTCAGTCCCGGATGATGATTTAATACGGTCACGTAACGAGGCTCTCACTTTGGAAGCTCGTCTGCTGTACAGGTAATTGCTCTCAATCGTAAAGAGTGGCGCCCATAGAAACATCGTTGTAGTGGAACTGGATGACAGGCTGCTTGAACGTCTAAGCTTGGCAAAGTAATAGACTCTTTTTTTACTGTTAAGGTTTGTTCGCGTTCCACTGATGAATAATGTGATAGTGTGTTGGGAAAATGAATAGCTTATTGTCCTCGGTGCGAGCTGATATTAGGTAAATTTTATCATCATAGGCATACATAGAAGAAGTAAGAATATAATTGTAGATATGACTCCAGAGAAGATTAATAGTCAGTAGATTTTCTTTATATATTAGGCGCCTGCCTTCTAGAGTCACCTAGCGGTGAGTTTCCAACATTCTAGGACTCTTCAAGCTTAACTTTCTATGACCAAACAGATATGAATTTTATAAAATACATCAGTGTGTCATGAGACTGCGCTCTCTCGTAGACAAACTGCAATTCCACAGTTTCTTACCAATGAATCGAATCCTGCCACTTCCTTCACCTACGACTGAAAGTACTTCATCGTTTCGCTTCACATACATCTCACTGAGCGCAGCGGCTTACCAATAATACTCTGGTCTGAGAGAGAGCAATGAATCTTCTTTGAAAACAAGACAGTTTCTTTAACCTCAGCTGAATTAATAAATTTAAAGATTAGAGTATTAATATTGAGGGACTGGCGTGATATTGATTCAGTTGTGGAGGATCACACTGTACGGATCAGCAAAAGTTTAACGATTACTGGGATTTATTCATGAAACGATCGTCTTCATATTTGAAGTCTCAAAGAGGCAGAGTAAGACACTGTGAAGAAGGATATATGAAATATTGTTCCATAGACGTAAGAAAGACATGAGGTATAAACCATATCAATTACTGAGAATAACAGTTTGTCAGTGGGAAATGTAACCTCTAGTCACAAGCAAATTCCTATGTCCTTGTGTAAACCCTATAGGTCCCTCACTGATACATTCGAGACACTATGCAACATTAAAATATTATAGTAATAACAGAAAAGACTCGAAAACTTCTAAAGAAATAAATCACTCGTACATGGGATTAAGTATGGTGAAACATTACAGGATGATTGTATACAACATTTTCACAATAAAATACTGAATAATAGTTGTAATGTAACTTACACATTCAATATAAGAAATTCAGATATTACTTTCATTCCTCGACAGGTGGCTTTGTTTCATCTGTTACACTATTTGTGGTAGTCAATGGAATAAAATACAAAAATTCATTTTCTCCTGCACAGCACTCCCAAAATTAAATTCTGAAATTGAAACAGACTGCTACTTCGAAGTGACACTAACAGATGAATGTAGCGCTAGTATGGTTAAGTGTCCAAAAGAATGAAAAGCTACAAAATGCACAGCATGAGAATAAACATCACATAAGAAAGTTGTCTAAGTAGAAGATACTCTTAAAATTTTACATCTCGCAACGACGAGAAATAAGTAGTTGGCAATAATCCTTCTAGCAGTAACTTACTAACGAATTTTTTCCAGGGGCTTCTTTTTCTATAGCCATCGATATCCTTACATCTTCCCCAGGATCGTCACATTCTGCACACTGTTGCTCGTTACAATATGTACTTCAACAGTAAATCTAAATATAACTCCTGATTTCATAGAGAGCCCCTTAGGCAAAGGTCACAAAGATGTGTCGTCCGTTCTTTCTACAGTTAATACGCGTACACGCGTATAGCAAAGCACCGTTCGTGTAACACTGAGCTTTGCCGTTTGTAGTCTTTCTCTGCTTGGATTAAATACGCCCATCTTAGAACCGTTTGACCCCTTACATACGTTACTAGATAGATTTCATGTATCTTCAATGTGGCTGGTACATCGAATTTTCGACAGTAACAGCCTCTGTTACATTATTTTAGCTACTGTATATTTTATGCTTATTTTGAGTACAGGTTTTATGAAATGGCTGTAAGCTCATCCTTCAGTATTTTGTGCTTTTATTTTAAATTGTGAATGAACGTGAGTGAGAATGGAACAGAATAAGTCTTATTTCCGTACCACATTTTACATTTGAGGACGCTATTCAAGTATTTTAACCCACATCTGTGTCTAATTACATTAACGCCATGTTTTAATTCAAAATGGCCGAAAATTCCATTTTTACCACATTTTTGATAGGTATGTGTGTCAAGAATATTGGGACGAAAAGTTTTTTCCATCAGTGCGTTACAAAACTTGTTACAGTCTATTATTGGAAGGAGTGTCACGGCCGCCGTGGGACGCTCTCTGCCGGAGACGCTCGTCTCAGGTAGAAAACCTGTCGTGCAGTGACGCACGTTGACAAAATGATTTTATTGCAGAGTTCATGCAAACAAATTCGCCGAAAAAGCCGACGAATAACGTGGCAGGCTGCCGAACGCAGCATATCCAGCTCAGCCAGATCGGCTTTTCTCGCAAAGAAGAACGATGGAATTGTTCTCCAGGAACAATTCGAGTTAGAGGGTTAATATACGCTTCTGGAATTGCAGACTAAACGTGAATAACGAAAACACTTTCTTTTGCCAAAATTGGTCACGACATAATTTTTGGTCAATCGTATTAGATTAGTAATTTTGAATTTAGGAAATCTAACTTCGTATCTGTGTTCATCAACATCAAAAATGTATAACATGTATTTATTACACAAATGTAACATACACTTAAGTTTCTCCTAAACTTTAAACAGGTTTTGTTCAAGAAACGATTTTTCGAAGCTGCGTGCAGCGTAGAACAAAAACGGTTCAATCAATTAACTTCTACCTCTGACCAGCGAAAAGTAAACACTTTTCTTGGGAGCTTATACCTATAATACACGAAATTTGGTAATGTTAAGCTATTTTTTAAAAAGCCACAAAGAGAGGAGACTCTAAAAAATCGAATTTGAGGTTAGAGTTAGCACCATATCGTTAAATTTAAGGATATTTTATTGTGGTTAGGTATAAGCTTCCATAAACTTAATGTAGTATCGACTGATATTATCCATTTTTTATTACAGATAACTCCTGAGGGGCTAGACTGCATACAGTCTGCGTACTTGAGACACACATGCCCTTGATAAGTACATACTTACGGGCGCCATGTTTCTTCTTCCTTTCTATTGAAAACCTAAAATAAAGTTGAAAGTATGATCAATTACAATCCCCAAATATGTACTTTGTATGTCTTTCATTGTTTCAAAAAAATTCAAAACTTTTCCTATTTTTTCCTCATTTAAATGAGAACCTGACCTTTACATAGCAATGTGCGACGTACATACTGAGTGCTCTTTCCTACCAATTATATCAATAAAGCAGCAGTTTTCGCCCTACACAACGCAGAACAGTAGCAAACCTAAATCCACATCTGTTCTCTGGAGACGAACTGCAAAGTGTGTGGCAGAGTTACTTCCTATTGTACCATAATAGGTTTTCTTCCCGTTCCATCTGAATGACAAACGCGATTAGGGCGGCCGCTGAAAGGCTTCTTTGTGTAATTAGTCTAATGTTGGGGTCGCGGTCCCTGTTAGAGCGATGCGTAGTGGGCTACAGTTTATTCCTAAGTTTCAGAGTCAATACTGGTTCTTGACAGTCTGTAGGTAGCCCTCCATGGAATATAACACAAACGAAATGAAGGAATTAGTTGTCATTCGGCATTGAAATACATCAATAGCGAAAGCTCAAAATTTTTACCGGACTGAGACTGGAAACCATATTTTTTCCATTTCTCGCGAACGGTCGCCTTGTCCGCCTAGGGCATCAGGACACGATTCCAGATCGACTCAAATTTACGATTCATCCACACTCTACCGACATAGTGTCCCTGCCCAGTACCCTCATTACTAGCAGCATATTCCCATAGGAATTAGAGCGTGTTGTGCACTGAAAGGATTCATTTGGCCACCTCTCTCGAGTGGTATATACGTCGTGTCCGTTCTCTCGGAAATGTCCGAAAGAACGGACACCACATACACATATATTTCGTGGAATAGTTGACCCCTCAGGCGTCTACCATCTCAGTTTTTTTCTACATCTCCGTGACTTTCCCCTACATATAACAATTAGTGCCACTCTTCTTTGAATAAGTTCAATTTCCCCTATTGTTTGTACTCTAATAAGCCAAAACATTATGACCACTGCCCACCACGATGTTGGATGCCTCCTGGTGATGTTGTGGGCACGTGACGCAGCAAGGAAAGAGTGTAAGCGTAAGAGAGAGAGAGAGAGAGATGATTGGGCAGTCGTTATAGCGAATACACGCGGGGAAAACGCGGAAATCCACTGTTATAAGCGGTTTTGACAAAGAGAAGATTGTTTTGGTGAGGCGGCTGGAAACGAGAAGCTCTGTAACGGCGGAGCCAGTCGGCTGTTGGGGCACTACTGTCTTGAGCATCCGTGGAAAGTGGTTGAAGGGCAGTGAACTAACGAGCAGGCCACGTCGTACTGGATGATCACGAGTCATCACAAAACATGGAGGGCGGAGGACCCTCCAATGTGTAATCACGGACAGGCAGCGATCTGTGGCAGAACTGACGACAGTAGAGTGCTGATGCGGCACAAGTGTTAGGAGCACATCGTTCAAAGGCCAGTGTTAAACATGGAGCTCCACATCACACGACCGTTGCGTGTTCCTGTGTTGACCCAACGACATCGTCAGTTATGCAAGTCCATTAGGTGGATGGTTGCTGTCATCCAAGCGAATGACTGCATGATACGTGCATTGCACCGCAGATAAGGCCGGTGCGAGCACAATTATGATACTGGGGTGCTTTGAATTGAGCTTCTATGGGACACCAAGACAGCAGCGAACTTCCGGCCCGGGTGGCCGAGCGGTTCTAGGCGCTTAAGTCTGGAACCGCACGACCGTTACGGTCGCAGGTTCGAATCCTACCTCGGGCATGGATGTGTGATGTCCTTAGGTTAGTTAGGTTTAAATAGTTCTGAGTTCTAGAGGACTGATGACCTCAGAAGTTAAGTCCCATAGTGCTCAGAGCCATTTGAACGATTCGAACCAGCAGCAAACATTATTGCGGACCGGTTGCATCGCTTCGCGCTCGAAGTCTCCCTTGACGGCGATGATGTATTCCAGCAGGATAACTGCGCATGTTTGTAGGTCATAATCGTGCTACAGTAGTTTGAGGGTCATTATAGTGATCTATCATTGATGTTTTGGCGCCAGCTGCGTGCCTATAAACCACCATCCCGTAATGGCTTGAACTGTGCGTAGACATATGGTGCAAATAATGGCTCTGAGCACTATGGGACTTAACATCTGAGGTCATCAGTCCCCTAGACTTAAAACTACTTAATCGTAACTAGCCTAAGGACATCACACACATCCATACCCAAGGCAGGATTCGAACCTGCGACCATAGCAGCAGCGCGGTTCCGGACGGAAGACATCTGGTGTCACATAGCTTTGGAATCCCGTCAAGGACTTGTGGACTCCATGCCGAGAGGAATGTGTGTTGCACTAAATTTCAAAAGTGTAACAACACACAGTTAAACAGGTGGTCGTAATGTTTTGGCTCATTGGTGTATGTATTTGGTATGAATGCAAATATTCTAGGATTTGTTACGGAATCTCCTTCGTAGACTGCATATTTCCAGTATCCTTACAATGAACCGAAGTGTGACATCTGATTCATTTAAGACTGAATCTCTGGTCATTCCATTTCTAATCCCAACAAACTGTTAAACCTAGGAATTTTTCTCAGATGAGCGGTTTTGTGTAGAGTGGAGTTTCACACTTATTAATGTTTAAAGAAAGCTAGTAAAATTGCACCACTTCAAAATCAGCACCACTTCAAAATCAGCACCACTTCAAAATCAGCACCACTTCAAAATCAGCACCACTTCAAAATCAGCACCACTTCAAAATCAGCACCACTTCAAAATCAGCACCACTTCAAAATCAGCACCACTTCAAAATCAGCACCACTTCAAAATCAGCACCACTTCAAAATTTGCACCACTTCAAAACGTTCACCAATTCAAAACTTGCACCAATTCAAAATTTGCACCAATTCACAATTTTATCGAGATATGATTGAATATTTTGCAGCTTTTTCCAGATTTACCTCATTGGAAGTAGCTGTATCCTCCAAAGAATGTCTGAGGCTTCTATTAATTTTGTGTGAAAGTTTATTTGTATGCTACACGAAGAGTAAGTGTTCCAACACACTTGCCCGGGTGTTCTAGGCGCTCAGTCCGGAACCGCGAGACTGTTACGGTCGCAGGTTCGAATCCTGCCTCGGGCATGGATGTGTGTGATGTCCTTAGGTTAGTTAGGTTTTCTAAGTTCTAGGGGACTGATGACCACAGATGTTAAGTCCCATAGTGCTCAGAGCCATTTGAACCACTTGCCCGGGCCACGCCTACAGTTAATTCTACATCGCTTGAAGCAAACCGTACGCAGACAAACAATAACTGACAGCTGTTCGAAGAAATGACTTCATGTGTGGAGAAGAGCACGACAACCCTTTGTTCAGCAAATGCCACCTTTATGACGTACAGAATATGAAAATAGCAAATATAGGCTAAGGCCGAAACACGGGTAATGACCGTGGTATTATTATGGGCGGGATCGTGCTCTAATATAGAGGGTCTTGCAGTTAAAAAGGCTGCAGCGTTCCACGGTCTACGTGACACACAGCAGCTGCTACACGTGGAGCAGCCTTTCACAGATTCACACGCCGACGGATGGCTGTGGACGGGAGAGGCGCTGTTGCACGAAGGTCGCGACACAAGCTCGTGGCCCAGCGCCTGTCCGCCTTGCTGCGAACACGCCTGTGTATTTTCACTGACAGGCAAAAATAATGTGTTGTAAGCTCTTTGTGTACTTGTCTTCAGCTCGAATACTGGTCTCCTACAGCTCTTGATGTTACACTATCCTGTGCAAGCCCCTTCATCTCTGTGTAACTACTTCAGTCCCATCCTGCTCATTGTAATCAGTCTTACGTCTCCCTCTATAATCCCCCCCCCCAACATCCTTTCATTGTCAAATTGACCTACCCTTGATGAACCAGAACGTGTCCTATCAATCAGCACAATTCAAAAGCGCCTGTTGTCTTCCTGTTTGAATTGTTTGTCGTTCACTTTTCATTTCCTTGCAACATCATATGCCATATAGTTCAGAAAATGCTTCTAATACTTACATTTGCATTCGATGTTAACAAATTTTTCATGTTTAGGATGTCTTTCATTGCGTGTAATAGAGTTTTACATCCTCTCCACCTCTCTTATCGTTAGTTACTTTACTGACCAAGTAGAATACACACTTTTAGTGTCTACTTTTTTAATCAAATTCCATCAGCACCGTCTGATTTAATTCCATTACTCTTGATTTACTTACGTTCACGTTCATCATATAAGCTGTTTTAAGACGCTGTCGATTCCGATCAACTGCTCTTCAAAGTCTTTCTCAGTCTTTTCAGTGCATTACAGTATCATCGGCAAACCTCAGTTTTTGTTTAGTCGACATGAATTTTAATTCTCTTTCAAAATTTCTGCTTGTTTTCCTTTGTATCCTGCTCAGTGTATGGACTGAATAACATATGGGTAGACAAGTACCATGTCTCTCTTCCTTCTCAAGTACTGCTTCCATTTACGTGTTCCTACTCTAATAACAACTCTTTGGTTTTTGTAAAATGTGTGGATAAATGTTTACTGTATTTTATCTCCGATACCTTAAGACTTTTAAATACACTCCTGGAAATGGAAAAAAGAACACATTGACACCGGTGTGTCAGACCCACCATACTTGCTCCGGACACTGCGAGAGGGCTGTACAAGCAATGATCACACGCACGGCACAGCGGACACACCAGGAACCGCGGTGTTGGCCGTCGAATGGCGCTAGCTGCGCAGCATTTGTGCACCGCCGCCGTCAGTGTCAGCCAGTTTGCCGTGGCATACGGAGCTCCATCGCAGTCTTTAACACTGGTAGCATGCCGCGACAGCGTGGACGTGAACCGTATGTGCAGTTGACGGACTTTGAGCGAGGGCGTATAGTGGGCATGCGGGAGGCCGGGTGGACGTACCGCCGAATTGCTCAACACGTGGGCGTGAGGTCTCCACAGTACATCGATGTTGTCGCCAGTGGTCGGCGGAAGGTGCACGTGCCCGTCGACCTGGGACCGGACCGCAGCTACGCACGGATGCACGCCAAGACCGTAGGATCCTACACAGTGCCGTAGGGGACCACACCGCCACTTCCCAGCAAATTAGGGACACTGTTGCTCCTGGGGTATCGGCGAGGACCATTCGCAACCGTCTCCATGAAGCTGGGCTACGGTCCCGCACACCGTTAGGCCGTCTTCCGCTCACGCCCCAACATCGTGCAGCCCGCCTTCAGTGGTGTCGCGACAGGCGTGAATGGAGGGACGAATGGAGACGTGTCGTCTTCAGCGATGAGAGTCGCTTCTGCCTTGGTGCCAATGATGGTCGTATGCGTGTTTGGCGCCGTGCAGGTGAGCGCCACAATCAGGACTGCGTATGACCGAGGCACACAGGGCCAACACCCGGCATCATGGTGTGGGGAGCGATCTCCTACACTGGCCGTACACCACTGGTGATCGTCGAGGGGACACTGAATAGTGCACGGTACATCCAAACCGTCGTCGAACCCATCGTTGTACCATTCCTAGACCGGCAAGGAAACTTGCCGTTCCAACAGGATAATGCACGTCCGCATGTATCCCGTGCCACCCAACGTGCTCTAGAAGGTGTAAGTCAACTACCCTGGCCAGCAAGATCTCCGGATCTGTCCCCCATTGAGCATGTTTGGGACTGGATGAAGCGTCGTCTCACGTGGTCTGCACGTCCAGCACGAACGCTGGTCCAACTGAGGCGCCAGGTGGAAATGGCATGGCAAGCCGTTCCACAGGACTACATCCAGCATCTCTACGATCGTCTCCATGGGAGAATAGCAGCCTGCATTGCTGCGAAAGGTGGATATACACTGTACTAGTGCCGACATTGTGCATGCTCTGTTGCCTGTGTCTATGTGCCTGTGGTTCTGTCAGTGTGATCATGTGATGTATCTGACCCCGGGAATGTGTCAATAAAGTTTCCCCTTCCTGGGACAATGAATTCACGGTGTTCTTATTTCAATTTCCAGGAGTGTAGTACGTTCCAGTCGAGATTGCCCAAAGCTTTGTCTGAGCCAACAAAATGATATCAAAATAGTTTTTCCCGTCTTCCAGCTATCTTCTTATATAAGGTGAAGATTCGGTATTACACCTTTCGTGCTCCTACATTTCTCCGGAGCAGAAAATGACCGCCTGAAAAGTAGGTTTTTACCAATTTCTTCCAGTCTTCTGCAAATAATTCGTGTATATATTGCTACCATGACTTAAGATGTTACTGTTAATATTCACACTCGTCAGCGCCGTCAGCATCTGCGTTCTTTGGAATTGGAATTACTACATTCTTCTTGAAGTCAGAGGGTACCTCATTCTATCATAATCTTCCCTGTCAGCTGCATCAGTTCTGTCATGTTATCGCCTCCGAAGGATGTCATTAATTGTGACGGGACGCAGTCAACTCATTTTTGAGTTCATTTCCAGTGCACCTTAGTGAACTGAAAATGTTCTCCAGGTGTGAAATGATTCCGGCCTTGAGGTCAGACGGGGCCAAATGTAGTGAATAGGGTGCGTGTACTGATAGTTGATACTTCAGAGGCCTTAGTTTTCGGTTTTTCACAGATTTCTTGTAGGTACATTTGCCTGCTAAACTTTAATTTCTATACTTTTGGAATCCGGGCATCTTACTACCCACTCTATGCATTCTTTCATCTATTTGGTCCAAAGGATTTGGGTAATGTTTGTTAGTCCTACATCCCTTGCAAGATAATCAATAAAAAAGTTTTTTACATTCATAATTAATATCGAAGGTATGATTTCAGTAAGTAAGGCTAGCTTCGCGTTTTTTAATGTAAGGGTACAGACATCTTCTCACTATATTCATCGTTGTTATCTTTCCGATGAGCAAACTCACGTTCCATCCATTGCTGGAAGTCAGCGTACAAAATCTTCTGTACATTCTTATGCAATCGGTCCGAAAGTCGTAGGTAATCTATTAGTTTCCGCATTTGCGTCAGCTGTGTCAGACACCTTAAATTGCCAATCCTCCAACCACAGAGCAGGAATTTCTATGGAGTGTGTAAAGCATACTGTGCACGTCTGCAATATCAAATCGAAATGACCTCAGTATAAAGTCAGCAGGCAAACAGAAAATTACGATGAAGGACTGGACGAATTGGGGATTCACATAATTAACAATCGTTTATTAAAACATATTTATTTAAGGAAAATAACTAAAATCAGATAGATTAAGACTGTTCAAACAACACACTAAACTTTTCAGATTTAATAAATTACACACCTTAGCTCAGTGCTAATAGTTACACAAAAGCTGTGTCCGACAGCGTTTCTTAGATTTCAAACTCGAAATTTCCAATTTCACGGAGCACAACTCAGAAAATGCTTCAACAAATGAACAAATAATTAATAATTAGAAACAAAAGCCTCTTTAAGACAAGACGGAAGCATAACTCATATCAAAAGGTTAAAAACGTAATAGCTATGCCGGAAGACAGAGTAAGTTACACCTGCCTCCAGACAACTAGGAAAAAGAAATTCTTAAAATACACCTCCAAGGGCAGCTGGATAATTTAAAAAAGTAAACAGATGCACAAATTTATAGAGCTGCCTTCAGGCAGACAGAACAAGTTTCCTTAATCTCGCTTCAGTGAACAGTTAAGTAATTAATAGGAGAACGAGAGTGCACATATTGATATAACTGCCTTAAGTCAGTAAAAGTTCTCTTAAGGTATACCCTGGAAAACACGTACGTGATTCAGTAAGTAAACGTGTATGCATAGCGACTCAAGAACGCCATTTAAAAGGGAGGAGAACCTATAATTAGTACTCAGAACCAACTTGTAACAAAAGGAAAATAATAAATAAACGAAGGTGAGAAAAGGTCACCACCGGGAAAACATGTAAATAACGAATAATCGAACAATTGTCCGCCCCCAGTAGCTGAGTGGTCACCGCAACAGAATATCAATCCTAAGAGCCCGGGTTCGATTCCTACTTGGGTTGGAGATTTTCTCCGCTCAGGAACTGAGTGTTGTGTTGTCCTAATCATCATTTCATCCGCATCGATGCGCAAGTCGCCGAAGTGGCGTCAAATCGAAAGACTTGCACCCGGCGAACGGTCTACCTGACAGGAGGCCCTAGTCACACGACATTTTATTTATATCGAACAAGTAAACTGTGGTGTCACCGCCAGACACCACACTTGCTAGGTGGTAGCCTTTAAATCGGCCGCGGTCCGTTAGTATACGTCGGACCCGCGTGTCGCCACTATCAGTGATTGCAGACCGAGCGCCGCCACTCGGCAGGTCTAGAGACACTTCCTAGCACTCGCCCCTGTTGTGCAGCCGACTTTGCTAGCGATGGTTCACTGACAAAATACGCTCTCATTTGCCGAGACGATAGTTAGCATAGCCTTCAGCTACGTCATTTGCTACGACCTAGCAAGGCGCCATTACCAGTTACTATTGATGCTGTAAAACATGTACCGTCAATAGCGATGTTCACCAATTATGGATTAAAGTTAAGTATTCCAGCAGCTACGTACGTTTTTTGTTAGTCTCATTTCCTTGACCTGATCCAGACCGCACGCCAGCCTGCGTGAGCTAAAACTCGTGCCTTTCGGCTTCGTTTCATAGCGGGTTGGCTGTCTTGCCAATCCACAACATAAACCTAGTGAGCTATAACTAGTCTTGAGATAGAGAATAAATTTCTTCTACACTTCAATTCACAAATGGCTAGTAAACGAACACATAAGAAACCTTTGGCTTTTTACACCCCGTGAACCTCAAATGTGCCACTTAGATACCATCAACGGGCTATATTTTCACAAGTCCGGACGACATCTCAATGTGACACGTGCGATTCATATACAGCTGAGAAACGTGTGGCCATACTAACGGGGTTCGACACTATGTTCATCAAGAGCACTTGACTCAGCAAGGCCCGAAACATCAAAATGTACACCATTTTATTACAGATTTCAAACAGTAATTCAAATAACTTGAATGAAAGCAGCCCAATGGCAACCAGCGGCGGTGTGTTCCATGAAGCCGGTGTACAAAGGCGACGTTAACAGCCACAATCTAAATCTTCATTTATACTCCTCAAGCCGCCCAACGGTGTGTGGCGGTGGGCACTTTACGCGCCACTGTCATTACCTCCCTTTCCTGTTCCAGTCGCGTATGGTTCGCGAGAAGAACGACTGCCGGAAAGCCTCCGTGCGCGCTCGAATCTCTCTAATTCTACATTCATGACCTCCTTGGGAGGTATAAGTAGGGGGAAGCAATATATTCGATACCTCATCCAGAAACGCACCCTCTCGAAACCTGGACAACAAGCTACACCACGATGCAGAGCGCCTCTCTTGCAGGTCTGCCATTTGAGTTTGCTAAACATCTCCGTAACGCTATCACGCTTACTAAATAACCCTGTGACGATGAGCACGCACAGGGTCCAGGTCCAAGTCAGTCAAAACGTGCTACAAGAGAGAAAACTGAAAACAGACAAAGGGAGCGTCTAAATACCAGTGTCATTCTCACTTAACACAACCTCGTGACCTCAGTAATTGTGCAGATCAACGGACACTCCACATGATACCCTTCATAAATTGGCCTGAGGCAAAACATGGTCGCACTTCATACAATGCTCAGGATTACCAAATCATCGAATTCACTGCTGAACGTGGGAAAGTGAATTGCAATAACAGCTGTCTTTGGTTGCTACACTTTACTGTAGCCCCTTCCAAGGCTACGCCACAAGATATTGGGTCGCGCAAAACGACTCAAATCAGGCAATATATCGGTTCAGTAAGCTCCTTGCATAATGTGACTTCCAGCGAGAAGAACCAACAGCGAATTCAAAAAGCCAAGACCGCACCAATGTTCTGTTTTTTGGTAACACCCGTGCCCACAACAATTAAATAGAGAGAACATTTAAAGGGCAACCAATCAGTCCGCGGCACGTCAAGTTCAGCCTGACGGCACATCGTGCACAAAGGCCCTGCGCGGCTCGCCCTCTGGTCCGGCGTCAAAACACGGGCTGCCCGGGCGATCCGCTGCCGCTTCTCACCGTTCATTGTGGCTCCACCACACCCCCTGGCGCCACAAGCTCCGACCCTCCAGACACGGAATACGCCAGGCGCACCGAACGGGAATTCAAAGAGGGAGCCCGCCATGGCTCACAAAGTATATGCGAAGAGTTTCCTATTAGTCTATTCTTCTCTTATTTTATACATCTCGTTACTAATAATGGAAATTTTGGATAACTGTCACTGCTACAGATGCTAAACGAAATATGTGAAATGAGGAACTGTTACTTCTCACAGGTGACTGACTGGATCATCCTAGTAGCGCGCAAGCAGTTGCGCACAAATGGTCCTTCGTTGCTCTTTATGGTCTTTCCTTAGGCTGCGAGGAGCCAGCGCGCACACATCTGTCCACACGTTCCAACATTGCAGCATCCATCTAGGCGTTGGTGCCCTGATTGCTTCACGATCAAGCAACGGCTGTGTTGGGGTTTACGTGCCGGGAAATGGTGACTCGGCAAAACAGTCATGATTCACGCTCATATAAACATTACCCGTTCTAGACAAGCAGTATCAGTCGCCATCTGCAGCCAGTTATGAGGGAAAATCTACGCCTGTCTCATCCGTAACTATTAGATGATGCCTTCACTAGCTCCAGGTACGCCAGTTGCAACTCAGTTCAAATGCTGTTGTCTTGGTGCATTCCAGCAGGATGGCGACCTACAGCTAACTTCCATCCAATGCTGGCCGCCTGCACCATAACAAATATAATCCAGACATCGGCAAGAGAGAAGTATTAAAATGCATGATGAGACAGCGGTCTGGTTGCAGGGCCTTCCCGGATGCGCCACGTGCGTCGACAAAGGACTGACCAGGGTCGGACAATAGTAGGGTTTTCCCCATTAGGGTACCAAGTGGCCTGTGTCAGCCGGCCGGTGTGGCCGAGAGGCTCTAGGCGCTTTATTCTGGAACCGCGCGACCGCTACGGTCGCAGGTTCGAAACCTGCCTCGGGCATGGATGTGTGTGATGTCCTTAGGTTAGTCAGGTTTAAGTAGTTCTAAGTCCCATAGTGCTCAGAGCCATTTTTTTTTTTTTTATCTTGACTGGCCGTCGGGCGCGAAATTGTTATTGTTTTAAATTTGTGAATGAACTTAACCTCTTCAGTCCTGGTGATAAAATAAGTAGAGAAAACATTTCTCATCACTTGTTTTGCTATTGTCACGAAGTTATTTTATGAATTACACTGTTACAATTTTTATTTTTTCTAAATTATTTAAGGTACTTCAGTTCTTAAACAGTAGAAGAAAAAAAATGCTTTGTAACTCATACAATTTTTATTCATGGAATTTAAAAAGCTGTTGTTTCTAAGTACGTACAGAAATGTATATTTCACTTGCTGTAATCGGTCCGAACGCCCCGTATTTATGCCTTGTAGTAGTCCGGTCATAAAATTTTTAACTGGACTATCGTGGTTACTTGTTGACAAAGCCTGTTGGGTTACGTCTTGGCCTTCTCCGGCTAACGCTTGTTCGATGACGTTTCTGGCGTTTCAGAAGTCGGCATGAGGTGTCGCCATTTGGCCACCAGCAATGAAGGGTGAAGCTTTGACAATGCCGCCAACTCGTGCTGCCGAAACGACAGAAAAATCATCAAACGAGCGTCAGATGAAGAACCCAAGACAGAACCCAACAGGCCGTTTCTCATTCTTGCCACATACTGGCGAGCGTTCAGCCTCCGTTCAACAATTACCAAATCACTCATGTTGTCATACCCAGTATCTCCATATATGCCAAGATTCCAAGAGGGGGCGCGGAGTGGCCTAGCGGTTTGAGGCGTCATGTCACGGACTACGCGGCCCCTGCCGCCGGAGGTTGGAGTCCTCCCTCAGGCATGGGTGTTTGTGTTGTTCTCAGCATAGGTTAGTTTAAGTAGTGTATAAGTCTAGGGAACGATACCTAAGTACTTTGGTCCCTTAGGAATTCACATACATTTGAACATTTGATTCCAGCAGTTTAAGACCTATGTCTCGAGAATCGCTACTTTCTGTGACCATTCTCCAGGTCATCTACGGACGAGTTGGCGTCGTTCTAACCGTCACCAGAAGCGAAACCCATCGCTGAAAACCACAGAACGCCACTTAATGTCCCAGTTACTCTCTACACCAGGAGAATCTGTTGCCCCTGGTATGGCGTCAGCGACAAACAGTGTAAGGCCAGTCGAGATCTCATCCAAGTTTCCAGTAATGAATTCCGACAATTCTTCGTGACACATTTCTGTAATCTCTGCCATGATTTCATCTGTTGTCATCCGTTGATTAGTCAGAGCCAGTCGACCAATCATCCGACATTTCTATAGTTCAGTCCTTCTGGAAGCACCTATGCCTGCGTTATTGCCACAATGTTATTCAGAGTTCATCTGCTCATCACTCGTTTGGCAGTCGTTAGACTACATTCAACTATTGGTGCGATCCGTCGGTGTGACAGTCGCATGTCCTTCATGCTAATGATCCGATCTGTGATGTGTCCGCACGGAGTTCCCGTAACGTTACACATCCCAAGCAGCCATCGTACACGCCAGTAAATCTTAATTTGCAGGAATGACTCTTCCCTGTACTAAAAACAAAGTCGCATAACGATACAATTTTAATTATCACATTCCCGAGGCATGGAAATGCTGGAATATTAATGTGCCAGCATTCGCTGAAGGTGCTCGAGGTATATCCATAGAGTAAATATCTCTGGAGTGAGCATTGTCAACATTAAACTAGGATTGTCAAGTGTTTTCGGGACTTCGCTGTGCGTGTTTGCTTTCCGCAGCGTTTGAAGTTTATAATATCAAGAATTTTTGTTGTATTTCACCGTCTGCTGATAGTGTAATAGCGATGGTGAATTACTGTTGTTGCTGCGGATGCAAAGAAAAATATGTGAAAGGAGCAATAGTAACTTTTCATGGGTACATACCATGTAGCTCTAATTATAGTTATCGTATTAGTAAGAGACACTGTATACGTTAAAAATTTCAAGACGCATTATAATTAAGGCTTGATGCTGAAGACCTATTTTTCAACGACTTTATGACTATACAGTATAATAGATATTACGGCAGGTACAAAAGCTTACAAACAATCGCTTCCTCTCGTAAATTTGCTAGTGGAGCAGGGAAGGGAATGGTTAGTTGTTTCAGCAAATACTATCCTCCATGCATTTATCAGTGACTTGTCGATTATGTATATAGATTACTCAGTCTACTATTTATTTAATAAACTGGGAGCAAGTACGTAAAATGCGTTAAATAAATACTTCAAAGTGTCACAAGTAAGAAAAATTGTGCTTTAGGTCGCAAAAACGAGAAAATAAATACGCAGAAATAGCATAAAAAAGGACGAATTAGCAGGGATATAATCGCTAATGTGTAACAAATTCGGTGTTTTTCGGACACTTGCAAAAGTTCTAGCGTACTGTCAAGTCGTTTTGTAAGACTATCACTGCAAAAATGTACGTCAGGCTCTGTAATACTATAAAGTGCCGTATCATACCGAAAACTACCAAAAATCAAGTCCATCTGAACTGTGACACCTATCGCAAAGAAGTAGGATGTAATATCACTTGTCCTTAAAAGTTACGTAGCTGGTTTATTCCCGGTATCAAATGGATACTGTTAAAATGTCTACGCAACATATATAAATAATCCACGACACGTACGAAAAGAATCCGTCTGTAGTAGGGATGTAGTGACATTCTAAGTATACAGGGAGCTGTACGGACAAACACACGACGTCCCGAGAACACGTGACCAGGCCCGCAATGTATGTTGACAACACAAAATCTGTTCTGCGCATGTGAATGCTCACTCCAGAGATATTTACTCTATGGGTATATCACTCCGTTTCCGTCATAGATGGAGTCACGAACGATGGCGGTCGAGTTCAGTCTTTTTCTACACATCTACGTCACTCATTTTCCGACAGTCAGTGAGTGTTGAGTAGTGTTTTCAGCGCTCTGCTATGAATGTCGTAGCCAATACAAGTATTAAACGTGATCTTAGAGTTTTTTAGTGAATTTTGATTTCGCAGCTGATGGTGGTGGTAAAACAACACATTCTGAGGAAACAAATTCTGAACAAATTCTCGGCAAAGAAATTCTGAGCAAATTCCGAACAAATTATCGGTAGACGTAATTTTCAGTATACACGCCTTCTTCAAGTTCAAAGCACGTGTGTGCTATTATCGGAACAGTCGCTTGGAATCGGCAACAATGCAGTCCCCGTCCGTGTCTCGCGCTGTGCGAACAGCAATCGTTCGTAGATCGAACTGTTACAGTGTACAAGGAATCACACTCCCGGAGCTTCACATGTCAACCTGAAGACACGTTACGGTAAAAAAAGTACTGCGCGGAACGTCGTTGTTGAGGGTGTGGTTGAGGGTTCCACTATTGCAGTGGCTCCGCCCGTGGACGGAGGACGGGCGTCGCCCTTCACAGCGCAGCCGGCAGTCGGCAGTCGGCAGGCAGCGACGGCCAGCCGACAAGTGAATTATGCAACGGCCGCGCGGCACAAGGCAACCGGAATAGGATACGGGGCGCGTGCCGGACCTGACGAATGTCGGTTATTTTTACGAGTGCCGGCCAAGGACGGCGCTTGCTGCTGCTGCCGCTGCAAGCGGGTCAACCGCGTGCTTCAGCACTGGATTGGGCCAGCCACTGTTCCCAAAAAACACACGCGTGCTTAATTTCGTGTGAGGCTGACAGTCCGGAGACACGGGCAGAGGCGGAATAATAAGAAGGGCGGGCGATCCACAAGCACCAGCTTCAACAGAAGCAGGTAATTAGCTGGTGTAAGATGAAATATAGTACTGAGCACAGGAGACAGATCCGATAGGTTCCGGTACTAGTGTTGAAAGTAGACGGGAACTGCAGAACGGTGGCTAGTGGCTACACTGTGGACTGTTCTAAGGAGACGCTACTGTGGTCGTTAAGAGACAGCTCTGTAAGGCTAGAGATATCGATACCGTTGCGATATATCGAGTCTTACCTTTACCCATCTCTGCTGGGCCCAAGATAAGAGAAGACGCAAGTCACTTAGGATGTGGAGAGAGTTTTCGGCGCCTTTAGAAAAAGCGCATAGTTCTCACTCGTTGTTGTTGTTGTGGTCTTCAGTCCTGAGACTGGTTTGATGCAGCTCTCCATGCTACTCTATCCTGTGCAAGCTTTTTCATCTCCCCGTACCTACTGCAACCTACATCCTTCTGAATCTGCTTAGTGTATTCATCTCTTGGTCTCCCTCTACGATTTTTACCCTCCACGCTGCCCTCCAATACTAAATTGGTGATCCCTTGATGCCTCAGTACATGTCCTACCAAACGATCCCTTCTTCTGGTCAAGTTGTGCCACAAACTTCTCTTCTCCCCAATCCTATTCAATACTTCCTCATTAGTTATGTGATCTACCCATCTAATCTTCAGCATTCTTCTGTAGCACCACATTTCGAAAGCTTCTATTCTCTTCTTGTCCAAACTATTTATCGTCCATGTTTCACTTCCATACATGGCTACACTCCACACAAATACTTTCAGAAATGACTTCCTGACACTTAAATCAATACTCGATGTTAACAAATTTCTTCAGAAACGCTTTCCTTGCCATTGCCAGCCTACATTTTATATCCTCTCTACTTCGACCATCATCAGTTATTTTGCTCCCCAAATAGCAAAACTCCTTTACTACTTTAAGTGCCTCATTTCCTAATCTAATTCCCTCAGCATCACCCGACTTAATTAGACTACATTCCATTATCCTTGTTTTGCTTTTGTTGATGTACATCTTATATCCTCCTTTCAAGACACTGTCCATTCCATTCAACTGCTCTTCCAAGTCCTTTGCTGTCTCTGACAGAATTACAATGTCATCAGCGAACCTCAAAGTTTTTATTTCTTCTCCATGAATTTTAATACCTACTCCGAATTTTTCTTTTGTTTCCTTTACTGCTTGCTCAATATACAGATTGAACAACATCGGGGAGAGGCTACAACCCTGTCTTACTCCCTTCCCAACCACTGCTTCCCTTTCATGTCCCTCGACTCTTACAACTGCCATCTGGTTTGTGTACAAATTGTAAATGGCCTTTCGCTCCCTGTATTTTACCCCTGCCACCTTCAGAATTTGAAAGAGAGCATTCCAGTCAACATTGTCAAAAGCTTTCTCTAAGTCTACAAATGCTAGAAACGTAGGTTTGCCTTTCCTTTATCTTTCTTCTAAGATAAGTCGTAAGGTCAGTATTGCCTCACGTGTTCCAACATTTCTACGGAATCCAAACTGATCTTCCCCGAGGTTGGCTTCTACTAGTTTTTCCATTCGTCTGTAAAGAATTCGTGTTAGTATTTTGCAGCTGTGACTTATTAAGCTGATAGTTCGGTAATTTTCACATCTGTCAACACCTGCTTTCTTTGGGATTGGAATTATTATATTCTTCTTGAAGTCTGAGGGTATTTCGCCTGTTTCATACATCTTGCTCACCAGATGGTAGAGTTTTGTCAGGACTGGCTCTCCCACGGCCGTCAGTAGTTCCAATGGAATATTGTCTACTCCGGGGGCCTTGTTTCGACTCAGGTCTTTCAGTGCTCTGTCAAACTCTTCACGCAGTATCATATCTCCCATTTCATCTTCATCTACATCCTCTTCCATTTCCATAATATTGTCCTCAAGTACATCGCCCTTGTATAGACCCTCTATATACTCCTTCCACCTTTCTGCTTTCCCTTCTTTGCTTAGAACTGGGTTTCCATCTGAGCTCTTGATATTCATACAAGTCGTTCTCTTATCTCCAAAGGTCTCTTTAATTTTCCTGTAGGCGGTATCTATCTTACCCCTATTGAGTTAAGCCCTTTACATCCTTACATTTGTCCTCTAGCCATCCCTGCTTAGGCAATTTGCACTTCCTGTCGATCTCATTTTTGAGACGTTTGTATTCCTTTTTGCCTGTTTCACTTACTGCATTTTTATATTTTCTCCTTTCATCAATTAAATTCAATATTTCTTCTGTTACCCAAGGATTTCTACTAGCCCTCGTCTTTTTACCTACTTGATCCTCTGCTGCCTTCACTACTTCATCCCTCAAAGCTACCCATTCTTCTTCTACCGTATTTCTTTCCCCCATTCCTGTCAATTGCTCCCTTATGCTCTCCCTGAATCTCTGTACAACCTCTGGTTCTTTTAGTTTATCCAGGTCCCATTTCCTTAAATTCCCACCTTTTTGCAGTTTCTTCAGTTTTAATCTACAGGTCATAACCAATAGATTGTGGTCAGAGTCCACATCTGCCCCTGGAAATGTCTTACAATTTAAAACCTGGTTCCTAAATCTCTGTCTTACCATTATATAATCTATCTGATACCTTTTAGTATCTCCAGGGTTCTTCCATGTATACAACCTTCTTTCATGATTCTTAAACCAAGTGTTAGTTATGATTATATTGTGCTCTGTGCAAAATTCTACCAGGCGGCTTCCTCTTTCATTTCTGTCCCCCAATCCATATTCACCTACTACGTTTCCTTCTCTCCCTTTTCCTACACTCGAATTCCAGTCACCCATGACTATTAAATTTTCGTCTCCCTTCACAATCTGAATAATTTCTTTTATTTCATCATAAATTTCTTCAATTTCTTCGTCATCTGCAGAGCTAGTTGGCATATAAACTTGTACTACTGTAGTAGGTGTGGGCTTCGTTTCTATTTTGGCCACAATAATGCGTTCACTATGCTGTTTGTAGTAGCTTACCCGCATTCCTACTTTCCTATTCATTATTAAACCTACTCCTGCATTACCCCTATTTGATTTTGTGTTTATAACTCTGTAGTCACCTGACCAGAAGTCTTGTTCCTCCTGCCACCGAACTTCACTAATTCCCACTATATCTAACTTCAACCTATCCATTTCCCTTTTTAAATTTTCTAACCTACCTGCCCGATTAAGGGATCTGACATTCCACGCTCCGATCCGTAGAACGCCAGTTTTCTTTCTCCTGATAACGACATCCTCTTGAGTAGTCCCCGCCCGGAGATCCGAATGGGGGACTATTTTACCTCCGGAATATTTTACCCAAGAGGACGCCATCATCATGTAATCATACAGTAAAGCTGCATGGCCTCGGGAAAAATTACGGCTGTAGTTTCCCCTTGCTTTCAGCCGTTCGCAGTACCAGCACAGCAAGGCCGTTTTGGTTATTGTTACAAGGCCAGATCAGTCAATCATCCAGATTGTTGCCCTTGCAACTACTGAAAAGGCTGCTGCCCCTCTTCAGGAACCACACGTTTGTCTGGCCTCTCAACAGATACCCCTCCGTTGTGGTTGCACCTACGGTACGGCTATCTGTATCGCTGAGGCACGCAAGCCTCCCCACCAACGGCAAGGTCCATGGTTCATGGGGGGGTCTCACTCGTTATCCTGCCAAATCGCCTCATGTAATGAATAAGTGCAGATTAGGGCGCAGCCCTTATATGAACGCGAACAGGACCTCGAAGTATTCATTAACTTTTTATTATTGTGCAGTATGGAGCAGTATATTTTTTCTTCACGTTGACCGAACAAAATCTTACAAGACAAGGGCTAAGTCGATTAAAAAATGTTTACTAGCTTTCGTATCTACATACTGGACTTTCGACAGGCGAAGGGATCTTCTCATCAACTTAAACGCGTAATAAACCATTGCTAGCCATTAACTGTTCAGTTTCAACACGACTTTTCACCATAAAAGTTTGAATTACGTACACTGAAGAGTGGCAGCAGCACATGAGGACACGTGTGACATAGGAACTGGGTTGTGGAAGTCACAACGGTGAAACATGTGCTTCAGAGTACAAATAGTCAGATTCAAATTAATACACCAAACAACACATAAAACTTGTAGCCGGCCGCTGTGACCGAGCGGTTCTAGGCGCTTCAGTCCGGAACCGCGCTGCTGCTACGGTCGCAGGTTCGAATCCTGCCTCGAGTGTGGATGTGTGTGATGTCCTTAGGTTAGTTAGCTTTAAGTAGTTCTAAGTCTAGGGGACTGATGACTTCAGATGTTAAGTCCCATAGTGCTCAGAGCCAGTCCTCAAATTACCGGAAACTTACGCCTTTAACTCTATTATAGATGATACGAAAAATCACACAGTATCACGTGTGTGTAATGCAAGTCTGTGTGTAATGCAAGTCTGTGTGTAATGCAAGTCTGTGTGTCAGTCCCTTTAAGTTACTCTTGAGGGTTATTTTAGGGATCTTGTGATGAGTGGCCTAGTGAGGTTGATGTTATGTATGAGAAGAAATTCTTTTCATATGACATTTTCTGGATTTTTAATCAGTGATGCAGATTGATAGTTGGTCCAAGTATAGGCCAGATTCAATTTTCGTCATCCGGTAGTCCATCACTCTTAACAATGAGTAAAAATAATATAGGACGCAATGCTGCTGACCGCACTGAGTATGTGTGATCTCAAAGTCAACCTCTTCGCTATAGTGAGTCCAAAGTATTTCTACACCTACATATCAAGGGCTTATTGAAATAGTGGTACAAGTCCATTTTTGTTCATTCTGAGATAATGAGCGCTGAAAAATCTGCAGTTGAGATACCAGAAATACTCAAGTATATATACTGCAGAGTATATATACTACAAGTACATATACTGCAGATTTTTCAGCGCTCATTTAACTTTAGGACTATGTATCTCAGAATGAACAAAAATGGACTTGTACCACTATTTAAATAAACCCTTCATATGTACTTTGAAAGCCACCGCATAGTGCGTGACGGAGGCTACCTTGTACTATTAGCAGTCACTGCCTTTCCTGTTCTATTCGCAAATAAAGGGAGGGAAAGACGAACTGTCTAAATGGCCTTATACGAGCACTAATTTCTCTTACCTTCACCATGGTTCTTACGCGAAAAGTACGTTCGCGACAGTTCTGACACGTCCTAGGCAGCGGTGTGATACCAATACGGCCTAGCAACCAGGAATGATGCTATGGGGTGCCTTTTCATTTCATAGCTTGAGGCTATATATAATGCGATAATGAACAGTTCAGTTGAAGAAGAATGGGCATCCCTAAAAGAGGAAATAATAGAAGTTGCAAACGAAAACATAGATACAAAGAAGGTAACTGCGAGGAAATCGTGGGTATCAGAAGAAATACTTGAGTTGATCGACTAAAGAAGGCAGTGCAAAAATGTTCACGGAAATTGAGATATACACAAACTAAAGCCCCTTCGGAATGAAATAAAAAGAAAGTGAGAGAAGCTAAGGGCGAAAGGCTGCAAGAAATATGTTGATGAAACCGAAAAAGAAATAATCGTCGAGAGGGTAGACTCAGCATACAGAAAAATCAGAAAGCAAGAGTGGTAATTTTAATGTTGTAATGGGAATGCCCTGTCAGGCGCAGAGCAGAGAAACGATACGTGGAAAGAGTACATAAGGTCTGTGAGGGGGAGGGCTTCTCTGAGGACATGGTAGAAGGAACAACTGGAGTCTATAAGGAAGACATAAGGGATCCGGTATTAGAATCAGATCATAAGAGATATGGAAGGCCTGAGATCAAATAAGGCACGAGGATGGATAACTTTCCATCGTAATTTCTGAAAGCAATGTGGGAAGTGACAACCAACTGAATATACAAGGCAGCGTGTAGAATCTACGAGACTGGCGATGTGCGATCGGACTTTCAGAAAAATATCACCCACGCAGTTCAGAAGATAACAAGAGTCGGTGAGTGTGAAACTACCACACAATCAGCCTAACAACTCACGCTCCCAAGATGCTGGCAATGATAATACACAGAAGAGTGGAAAAGAAAATGGAGGATCCGTTAGATGATCACCAGTTTGGCATTCGGAAAGGTAAAGGTGTTAAAGAGGTAGTTCTGGCTTTGCACTTGATAATGGAAATCAGACTGAAAAAAATAAAAACACGCTCATAGGATCTGATGACCTAAAAAAATCGTTCGACAATGTTAAAGGGTGCGAGATGTTGGAAATTACGAGAACAATCGGTCTAGGCTATATCTAAATAATATCTAAAAGAACCACGAAGAAAAAATAAGGTGGGAAGATAAACAAGGATGTTCTCTGACTAAATAGGTCTAACACAGGATAGTCTTTCGCCCTTTCTATTCTGTCTGTACGTAGAAGAAGAGACGACGGAAATAAAAGAAGGGTCAAAAGTGGAATGAAAACTTAGGGTGAAAGGATATGAGCGATGAGATTGGCTAATGACATCGCTATCCTCAGTGAAAATGAAGAATTACAGTATCCGACGAATGGAATGAACAGTCTAATGGGTACAGAATATGGATTGAAAGTAAACCGGAAAATACGATAGTAATGAGAAGTAGCAGAAGTAAGAACAGCAAGAAGCTTAACATCAAAATTAGGGACCACAAAGTAGAGAAAGTTAAGGAATTGTGCTATCTTGGAAGGAAAATAACCCATGACAGATGAAGCAAGGACGACATAAAAAGTAGACTAGCACAGGGCAAGAGGTCATTACTAGCCAAAAAGTCTACTAGTATCAGACATAGTCGTACTTTATGGATGAAGTTTCTGAGGGTGTACGTTTCGAGCACAGCACTGAATGGTGGTGAACCACGGGCAGTGACAAAATAGAAACACAAGAGAATCGAACCGTTTGAGACGTGGTCTCCAGAAGAATGTTAAAAATCAGGTGGACTGACAAGATGAAGAATGAGATGGTTCTCCGCAGAATCATCGGAGGAAGGTCCATGTGGAAAACACTGACAAGAAGGCACTGGGTGACTGGAGATCCGTTAAGACATCAGGGAATAACTTCCTAACTTCCATCGTACTACAGGGAGTTGTAGAAGGTAATCACTGTAGACGGAGACACATTGGAATACATCCAACAAATAGTTGAGGATGTAGATTGCAAGTGCCTTTGTCTGAGATGAAAGTAGCACAGGAGAGGTCGCATCAAATCAGGCAGAAGACTGAATTATCGCATGCTTTTTGAGTCATCAAACATGTGTTTAAAAAGAAAAGTATGTAGTGGCGTACCTCATAAGGATTCAGGACAATGCTATGGCTACGGGCACAACTACCACAAGTGTAAAATGCAAGAAATTTTACCCATATAAGCGATTTGTCATCGTACCAGCATAAATATCATCCTACGTATAGGACTTGGCATCTGTGATGATTGTGCCGATACCTGCTACTATTGTGTTGAAGTCTCATTAGGGTTGTCATTATGTGTTGTCCTTTCCACTTTTCTTTGTGTATCGTGATACGCCATAAACATAACATACAATCTTTGGTGTAATGTAGCTTGGTAATGCCCAAAGGGACGAATTATGAAATGTACTCGCAAACTGTGAGTAGGGTAAGATCACAGGTATATCATTTCCTGGAAACAGATGAAAAATTGTGACCAATCGGGGCTTGAACCAGGATTCCCCGCGTTACGCGAGTAGTGACCTGGTCACCTAAACCGCTCGGCTATCCGAGCACACTCCACGGATAGACCCAAACTCCTTTATGTTCCAGTGCCCGCTTCATATCACAGTTACGTGATTCGATTTGGCGTGGAATACGTTAGTGCTGTATCTGTATTTGAAAATGTGTAAAAAGTTCGATGCTGTGTTCCTTCGGACATGCACGCATATACGAAGGAATACTACACCGAACTTCACACTCTCAAATATAGATACTGCAATAATGTGCAACGGGAGCCGGCCGCGGTGGCCGTGCGGTTCTGGCGCTGCAGTCCGGAACCGCGAGGCTGCTAGGGTCGCAGGTTCGAATCCTGCTTCGGGCATGGGTTTGTGTGATGTCCTTAGTTAGGTTTAAGTAGTTCTACGTTCTAGGGGACTTATGACCTAAGATGTTGAGTCCCATAGTGCTCAAGCCATTTGATTTTTTTTTTTTTTTTTGCAACGGGACGAAATTAGATAATCACTAATATGGTGTTAATCTTCAAACAAAAAAAAAAAAAACGCCTCACATGGGAAAATTATGCTGTTCAAGAAGTTTATAGCGCTTGTGGACAGACGAGCAGAAAAGCCTTTTACACTCCTGGAAATGGAAAAAAGAACACATTGACACTGGTGTGTCAGACCCACCATACTTGCTCCGGACACTGCGAGAGGGCTGTACAAGCAATGATCACACGCACGGCACAGCGGAGACACCAGGAACCGCGGTGTTGGCCGTCGAATGGCGCTAGCTGCGCAGCATTTGTGCACCGCCGCCGTCAGTGTCAGCCAGTTTGCCGTGGCATACGGAGCTCCATCGCAGTCTTTAACACTGGTAGCATGCCGCGACAGCGTGGACGTGAACCGTATGTGCAGTTGACGGACTTTGAGCGAGGGCGTATAGTGGGCATGCGGGAGGCCGGGTGGACGTACCGCCGAATTGCTCAACACGTGGGGCGTGAGGTCTCCACAGTACATCGATGTTGTCGCCAGTGGTCGGCAGAAGGTGCACGTGCCCGTCGACCTGGGACCGGACCGCAGCGACGCACGGATGCACGCCAAGACCGTAGGATCCTACGCAGTGCCGTAGGGGACCGCACCGCCACTTCCCAGCAAATTAGGGACACTGTTGCTCCTGGGGTATCGGCGAGGACCATTCGCAACCGTCTCGATGAAGCTGGGCTACGGTCCCGCACACCGTTAGGCCGTCTTCCGCTCACGCCCCAACATCGTGCAGCCCGCCTCCAGTGGTGTCGCGACAGGCGTGAATGGAGGGACGAATGGAGACGTGTCGTCTTCAGCGATGAGAGTCGCTTCTGCCTTGGTGCCAATGATGGTCGTATGCGTGTTTGGCGCCGTGCAGGTGAGCGCCACAATCAGGACTGCATACGACCGAGGCACACAGGGCCAACACCCGGCATCATGGTGTGGGGAGCGATCTCCTACACTGGCCGTACACCACTGGTGATCGTCGAGGGGACACTGAATAGTGCACGGTACATCCAAACCGTCATCGAACCCATCGTTCTACCATTCCTAGACCGGCAAGGGAACTTGCTGTTCCAACAGGACAATGCACGTCCGCATGTATCCCGTGCCACCAAACGTGCTCTAGAAGGTGTAAGTCAACTACCCTGGCCAGCAAAATCTCCGGATCTGTCCCCCATTGAGCATGTTTGGGACTGGGTGAAGCGTCGTCTCACGCGGTCTGCACGTCCAGCACGAACGCTGGTCCAACTGAGGCACCAGGTGGAAATGGCATGGCAAGCCGTTCCACAGGACTACATCCAGCATCTCTACGATCGTCTCCATGGGAGAATAGCAGCCTGCATTGCTGCGAAAGGTGGATATACACTGTACTAGTACCGACATTGTGCATGCTCTGTTGCCTGTGTCTATGTGCCTGTGGTTCTGTCAGTGTGATCATGTGATGTATCTGACCCCAGGAATGTGTCAATAAAGTTTCCCCTTCCTGGGACAATGAATTCACGGTGTTCGTATTTCAATTTCCAGGAGTGTACTTTGGTCTATCTCTTTAAAGTACACTGAAAAATAAACCGGTAAAATATTGGTCAATATTAAAAAATGCGCAACTAAAATATGTCTTTCGTTACAATGTTATGATGTACACTACAATCTATAGAATTTGGGGAGAAAAGTAACTATAGACTGGGGAGTTAAATCTAGTGTCCCATCTTCTTACGACTCATTGTAGATAAAGCAGTAGGCTGAACCGAAAAGAATGGTGTAGTGGGAGAAGCAGGAGGAGAGTAACAGGACGACGAAGTGATTTAGTAACGGAAGTTTTAAACCAGGACGGCAGCAAAATATATAAAGATTGCTACAATCTTCTAAACACCTATAGGTGATGAAAATTTGAACACAGAAATGGGAAGTGGACGCTCACAAATAAAAATGTAATACAAACAGGAACGCTTCTTCGAGTGTGTGTCTCACTAAAAATATTTCCATAAAGTTAGTACAAAACCACACTTCTTCATTTACATACATACTCCGCAAGCCACCATATGGTGCGTGGTGGAAGGTGTCTTCTACTCGTACCACCACTTGACATTCACTTCCTTTACCACTCGCAAATGGAACGAGGAAAAAACTGTTGTCGGCTAGTGTGGAAGTCAGCTCCGACACAAACAAGGAAGGAAAGAATTTGCGATGGCTGGTGGCAGAAATTGGAAAATTATCTGTACATACACTTTCAAATTAATGGAACACTTCATTTCAAAAAACGAAACAAGCATAGCATCTCGTTATGGGGCGGCTTCCTGTGCCTCCTACATGAAATTACATTTACTATCACTACTCGCAGAAAGTAGGCTAAGTATCGTCTTCCTGGTACTCAGTATTCGTGCTCTCGAAGTCTGCGACCCAAATAGGCCGACCAGCGAGGGGTAACTGGTTAACTCAGCGATGACACAGGGCGCTGTAGTCCGTCTCCCTGGATGTGCGGCGCTGCCCGCTCTTCCCACTGGCGCGCGGGTCAGCGCCGTTTTGATGCCGTTTTGCGGCACTGCGGTGGTTGGTGTGGACTGCACAAAAATGACTGCTTACGCGTATCCGTCCAGGTCCTAATTCCTCTTATTTTGTCTTCACGCATCTTACGCGAAATGCACGTTGGTGGCAGTAGAATCGTTCTGCCAATGCTGGTTCTCTAAATTTTCTCTATCGGGTTTCTCCCCAGAGATTCCCGTACGATTCACTAAACACCTCTGTAACCGAACCTACCGGTAACAATTGTAGTAGCACGCCTGTGAATTGCTTCGATGTCTTCCTTTAACCCAATCTGGTGTCGATCCGATATAGTGGAGCAGTATTCAAGAGTGGGTCTCACTAGTGTTTTGGACACTGTCTTCTTTGAGCTGCTCTTTCCTAAAATCCTCCATACTACCGCCATTCTGTACTCGTTTCATCTCTTATCGCTTTCCAGTGTTGTGGCCCAGGTAATTAATTGGCGTAGGTCTCAAGCAGCACACAACTAACACCTTATTTGAATAGTAATAGTTTATTTTCTCTAATCATCTGCGTTCGCAGCTCGTGGTCTAGTGGCTAGCGTTGTTGCCTCTGGATCACGGGGTCTCGGGTTCGATTCCCGGCCGGGTCGGGGATTTCCTCCGCCCGGGGACTAGGTGTTTGTGTTGTCCTCATCATCTCATCTTCATTCAAGACGTGACGAGATTGGAAATGGAAAGATTGGGAACTTGTACGGGTACTGATGACCACGATGTTGAGTGCCTCACAAACCAACAACGTCATCAACTTACTCATCTGCATGAACATTTTTCTGCATTTAGAACAAGCTGTGATTCATCACAACAAATAGAAATTCTAAATCACAACTGTACCCTCATGTAGCCACTCAAGGACGAGGCCTAGTCGTACACCACAGCACAATGGACAAAAAGTCGTAGATTGCGGCCCACCCTAGCCGTCAGGTGTTGTTTGTATGTGGAGAGTAAGGGCGGCCCTGTCACACCTCCCTGGCGACACCTGACGATACTCTGACCAACACTCGCTGTCCAGGACAACGACTTCTACTACTTAAGGATCTTTGTACCTCTCACATATCTTGGAACCCATTCCGTATGCTCCGAACTTCGTTGAGTCTGCAGTGAGGCACACTGACAAACGCTTTCGGGAGGTACAGGCATATGGATTCTCCTACTGGGCTTCTTCCATTGTTCGAAGGATATGTGAGAAAAGGGCAAGCTGAGTTTTGCACGAGCTATGCTTTCTAAACCCGTTCTGATTAGTGGACAATAACTTTTCTGTCTGAGGGAAATTCCTTTTATATTAATTTACTATATGCTCAAGAATTCTGCAGCATACTTATGTTAAGGATAATTGGTATATAATATTTCTGGTCCGTTATTTTACACTTCTTACATACAGGAGTCACTTCCGCTTTTTCACGATCGCTAAGGACTTGGCACTGTGGGAGAGTTTCTTAATAAATGCAAGTAGGTGGCCAGTGTCGTAGAGCTCTCTGTAAAACCGGATTGGAGTTTGTAACGGGACATCCTCCTCCAGCATTACCTTTCCTCAACAGTAGTTGTCGATGCCAGTATCATTATTTGAATTTTGGACACGTCAGTACAATCTCAGTTGCTTTTCTGAAAACTTTCATATAATTTTATGCAAGGTATGTTATATTTCAAGCTAAAATTTATGAAAAGAAATTACTCTATAAAATATTTTAGTTTCGATGTTATGATCGACAAGTACTAGTCCTGAATGTGCGGTTAAAATTAGTTTTTAGAAACAATTGAAATATCGAATTATTGGCACACTTAAATTTCTATTGTTAATTATGCAATCCTATATGGTTTACTATGTTTATTTCTGGATTCATTTACGAAATAATAATCGAAATTAATAATGTACCAGAAGCTGGTAGGGAATTCGTATGTAAGAAAAGTTGTAAACCGCTTGGAATATGGTTATTTCCGCAGTCGTAAGCATGCCTGTGATGTGATCGGAAGTATTTTTGTATTTTCTGAGAACAATTTAAATTTCGGCTCTGTTAATGTGAAAAATCGAAATACTATCTGGTTACTCAAATGTGAGAAAATGTATTGTCGTAAAAAAGAAATGCTGCAACAACAGCCGTCAGATATATTTAGTTCTAACCAACCGTGAGGACCTGATGTGGCATTTTCAGTTTTAAGAATCAGACCCCTAGACAAGAACAACTAGAGCCAACTCAACATGACAAGCTAAATCTTCATAAAAGACATTGTGTAATGTGGACTATAGGTGGAAGTAGGAAGGAGGGGGTTGATTACATGTTCCATCCGGACCTGGCAACTTATTTGTTTTCATCTTTTTTTCAGTCGTTGCTTAACGCCAGGGATCTCTCTATGTCTTCCATATAGGAGTATTTGCGACGGTCAAACGATAGTACGTCTGCACGATCCTCCTGCGTGGATGATCAAAATTTAAAACTTCAGCTTTCCTTCTGCTGCCTTCTATTATTACGCAAGGTAGCTCAACGACGATCTGATTATAAGCCCTCGACCCGCTTGGTGACTTTACGTACGATTTAACTTCTACTCGAGTTCTTTGCAAGGTCTTTCGGTAAGGTACGACCGTGGAAGATGCATTTTTCCGCGCATCGGTTTTCTTTATGCATTCACAAATTTCTATTACTCTTTGCCAGCCGACATTCAGCAGTCTTTTTATAGCCGACTGCAACTATGCCTCCTGAGCACTTTCCAAATTTTTTTATTAACCACAGTAGGTCTTTTCCATTCTTAACTCACTTACTCGGCACATACTTCTCTAGAGCGCTATTTATATTCACTCCCTACAGTTGAGTGATATTAAAAAGTTGTATACATAGGAGAACATTTTTTGTAGTGTAAGCTAGTGGGTATCTTCTGGGAGGCTTCCTTTGACTATTTGGCCTTATGGTAATTGTTTAAATTTACTGCTTTTATTGATAACGAATACAAAGAAAAATTATTTAAGGGAACTTAAATACCATGAACCGTTTGTGATGAAAATGAGGAGCAAACGTCTCCTACAAAGATTTGTTCTGTAAGCCATATGGCTTTGCCGATAAAGAGAAGAAGACACGCTTTGTTTCAGGAGGACGCGAATTAAAATTTCATTCTGACTCAGAGTCTAGTCTGTAAGTGGCCTTGTCTCTAATAAGAAGACATTTTGGTATAACAATGTCTTAGGATTTTTACACCAATCATTAGTGTATAACAAGCAGGACATGCACTACACTGTGATTTTACAAATAACACAAAGGCTTATATCCGCAAGCAGGGAATGGTAAAAATCTGCGTCACTATCGTTGGAGTAGACGCTTTCAATCAAAGTAATCACGCGATGTATTGTCAGTCTAATCAGTAAATTTTGGAAACATCAGGGTATAAAACAAACGTACTTATACCTAATTAGGCAGTAGCTGTTGAAATTTCTCGCAACATTAAGCAAGCATACCTTTCGTGCAGCACGCATAACGCCAATATCGTAGACACTCTGTAGCAATCATCTTGGCTGTTTGCAGTTTATCATCCTCTGAGAGAAGTAATTTAATACTGAGTTGTTCCATATGGCTTATCTAAATGTATGCTAGAGCAGTTGTACTGATACGTTACGTGGCACAGCCTTTTTAAGTCTAGGTGACACATTTTCTCGTGTTGCCTACCACAAGTCTCACTATGCCTTGCGTTTTGACTGTTCAAGTTTTCCAAGTGGACTTCGAAAATCGGTGCTGCGAGCCTATTTAAATTTTCCGTAGTTTTTGTAAACCAGTTCAGAACGCCGGGAAGTTTCCCCCAAACGGTAGACTACTAAATTGTTTGTTTGCCCAAACGTGCGTGTTTCTTCTCTAATGGCCTATCCGAACGACAGTCGCAGTACGTAATTACTCATCTTAGGCCTACGGCCGTTCGACACAGGCTCTACACATGCTAAGCAACGTTTCGAGTGTGTTATCTACAATCCGCACGATGGATAGAGTCATAGAGATTGAAACTCACACAACTACTAAAACCGAGAGTAACAGTTACCGTTACACAGCGATAAACCGGAATTTTAAAGCCAAAATTATCACCATTTTATTTCTCTGCGCCGGCCGCGGTGGTCTAGCGGTTCTGGCGCTGCAGTCCGGAACCGCGGGACTGCTACGGTCGCAGGTTCGAATCCTGCCTCGGGCATGGGTGTGCGTGATGTCCTTAGGTTAGTTAGGTTTACGTAGTTCTAAGTTCTAGGGGACTTATGACCTAAGATGTTGAGTCCCATAGTGCTCAGAGCCATTTGAACCATTTCTCTGCGTAGACTTATGGTCGCATGTGTAAAGTATGCGGATACGCAGGATACTCGAAATTTCGGTTATCTCCTCGGAAGAAATCGAGGTGCAATTGTGAAATTTGTTGTTTGTCCTTCTCTACATATTACCCTCAAATGCAAGACATTTCTCCCTGCAACGATGAAACAGCGGAGAAACTGATAGTAGAATTCTGCGATTTGACTGTTCGGGAAACTTTTCATTCGGCAATCAATCCGTCGCCATTCTGAAAAAGCAGCCCACCTTTTGTTTCTTTATTCTCTTTCCTCGGATGAAGTCACTTGGTGCCATGTCAGGAGAAAATGGCGGTGAGGCAAAACTTGATAGCACGAAGAAGCAGCACTTCTTTGTCCTATACATAAAGAGCTGAGGCATTCTCGTGATGGATAACACCTCCTCGGACACCTTCCCGAGGCGCTTCTTCTTGGCCGCCTCTCGAAACCCCATCAGGAGAGTTGTATGCACCTTTCAAGTTTCCTCCCTTACGAGCATAATCTGTTAACGCCACACCACAGCAGTCCACAAAATCGTCCTCCCCTCCTCCACCACCACCACCACCACCACCACCACCACCACCATCACCACCACCACCACCACCATAACACCCTTGCTTGATGGTGATTTGGCCTTGGCTTTTCCCGGTGGTGGTAAAAGCACTTACTTCCACTACTTACTTTCCTCCTTTGTCTTAGTGTCGTCACGATACACGCAGCATTCATTTCATGGTAATCAGTCTGATAAAGAAGTCACCTAGAATTTCCGTAGAGAGCCAAATCATTTCTGCAGGTGCGTCGGTGCGTGGGACGTTTTGAGTGTGTTACCAGTTAAGATACTCAGCGGGCAGCAACCGTGGTCACGTACAAATGTCGCGGAAGATGTTGAAAACATATCCATGACTGATTTCAACTATTGTTCATCTCGACTGTGATACGGCGGTCTTAGAGAACCAGGGTCTCCATTTCGTTTGGGAGTTTCGCTTCATCAGAGACATAATCAGCCTCATCGTTTTCCGTGATTCACACTGGTTTCACATTGAAGGCGTGTGCACTAACCGACCACTGTGCCGTACCACGGTGCATTCTTGCAGTGCTTGACTAACAACGTATCATGGATTACTGCAGCGTTGGTTCCCTTCCAACACATGGCGCACGATAATAGATTTGTCAGTCGTCTGAGTTATGTTATTTCGGTTGCAGCTCTGACGAGTTTTGGTAATGTTGCACGGTGATTTCACGGGGTAAGAGGGCTGCAGACGGTAGCTACAAGAAAACAAAAAAATTCATGGCTTTATTTTTCCAGCTTATAACCTGGAACAACCCTAACACTGACCGCATCGGAAGACAGGTAATAGTTCTGCTGTTATGAAAATTTAATGTAGAAAATGTTGCTATTGTTGTTGTTGTTGTTGTTGTTGTGGTCTTCAGTTCTGAGACTGGTTTGATGCAGCTCTCCATGCTAGTCTATCCTGTGCAAGCTGCTTCATCTACGAGTACGTACTGCAGCCTAGATCCTTCTGAATCTGATGTAGAAAATAAATGGTGATATTTACATCTTTCTCCTGTCGCCCAGTAACGTAAGTGTGTTACACTTTCACGAACAATACTTTTAGCTTCAGCAAATCTTTGGTAGTGACTGTAATTAAAATTCTAAGTTACCTGTACGTACGCCACTAATGTATACCACATGCATACGTATTTTTCGCCTGCAACTTCTGACAAGTGCGTTAAGACCGATAACATTGAGTATTAGTCCTAAAATTAGGTACTTCATTTTGAATGTGAACGGAATTTAATTTCATTAATGGACATTAGCGAAGCGATTGAAAAGGTTATCTATCGAAGTATTTGCGTCTAGTAATAACTATTAATTTACTGGTATTTTTTTAACCTGCAGACTGTATATATCTTACAGTGGCCTGCCGTAGTTTAAATGCGACTGCTGTTAGACAATATTATAATGCTTCAAAATATTTGAACACATAATGAAAAGATCTCCAAACTTTAATATAGTGTGGGAAAAGGATAAATTGCTTCTACCTTGATCAAAATTTCACGTATCAAAGCAACCTTAAGTATAATAGAGCGATTTCCTTGTTGTTCACAGGTTAATGGCACATGACAAGGTAAGTGGAGAAGACTGGCGGTTTCCCCTTGCAATGAAATTGGAAACCTGCCACTGGAAAATGATGTCGCTGGGGTGCTGAAAGAAATACGTGAGTAACTAATAGCAAATAACTAAATTCTTATTTTTTCTTCACTTGTTATCTAAAATCCAGAACAGGCAAAATTTATAGCTCCTAACACAAATGTAATCTCACTAGACGTATTCGTACCCTATACTGCACTGAGTACTGTCAGCAGACAGCACTCTCAATGGTACCCTATTTGGACACGAAATAGCAAATATAGCGAATATCTAACTCTTTGAATTATATCTGCAAAATAGCTAAGCATTCGTCCAATGCCAAATAAACTACGGAAGATAACTTAGGACTACATACTAAATTACGTCGATTTTAAGTCAATTTACACGTGACATGAAGGAAAGTGAAAAAGGAAAGAGTGAGAAGAGACAGGTGGAACGCCTGAACTGTTTTCCATCGGGAACAAAGGATGCAGTTGATCTATGTATTAAAAATACCTAAACGAATTTTTCTTTTTGCGTTAGCAGCCTCTTCACTTGTTTGAAGCGGCCCACGACGAATTCCTCGTATGTCCCAATCTCTTCGCCCCAGATTGGCACCTGCACGCTGCATACTCAGTTTTTGTCCTCTACAGCTCCATCAAGAACCATGGACGTTATTCTGTCTCTGATGTATCAATACATGTCCTAACATCCCGTCCCTCCTCCTTGACACTGTTTTCCATATGTTCCTTTCTTCGCCGATTACGCTGAGCACCACCTCAGTCCCCATTCCTTAAGAGTTCGCGTAATGTTAACACCATTCTACAGTTCCATCTCTCAAACGCTTAGATTCTCTTGTTTCTTCGGTTCCCTTTAGTCCGTGATCGGCCTGTATACAATGCTGGGTTTCAGACGTAGAATACCAGAAACTTATTCTTCAAGATAAGGCCCATGTTTGATAGTAGTAGGCTTCTGTGGGGCTGGGGCGCTACCTTTGCCTTTGTTCGATGGCAGGTAACTTGAGAATAACAGAGACATATTCTTCAGCCGCCTACGTATCGCTATCGTAGGGACCGAGAAGACAAAATTAGACTAAATACAGCAAGCACAGAGGCAGTTAAGCGTTATTCTTACTGTACTCCATACATGTGGTACCATGCTATATATCCTCTGCCAAGCACTTTAGTGGTTGGCACAGAGTATGTCTGTTGATATCGCTGTAGGTGTAGTAGTGTGGCTCATGCACGGAATAGGAGGCCTCCAAAACCCTGGTGCGACCGATATTTGGATATTGTCTGTCAGTCTGGCTTCCGTACCAGTGATAAAGGGAATTGAGGAGATCCAAAGAAGAGCAGCACGTTTAGTCACAGGTTCGTTTAATAAACGCAAAAGCGCCACGAAGATATTCAGCCAAGTCCAATAGCAGACGTGAAAAGAGAGGTGTTTTGCTTCACGGTGTGATTTGCTGCTAACATTCCAAGGAGTACTTACCTAGAAAAGTCAACAAATATGTTGCTTCTTTCCATCTATATCTCGCGAGAAAACCGTGCAGGTAAAATAGGAAAGGTTAAAGTTCACAACAATTCATGGATTGCATAGTATAGGTGTAGGTGTAGATGGGGAATGGCATGGAGTTGAAATCCCACGTCTATGGCTCTGAGCACTATGGGACTCAACATGTGAGGTCATCAGTCCCCTAGAGCATAGAACTACTTAAACCTAACTAACCTAAGGACATCACACACATCCATGCCCGAGGCAGGATTCGAACCTGCGACCGTAGCTGTCGCGCGGTTCCAAACTGAAGCGCCTAGAACCACACGGCCACACCGGCCGGCTCCCACGTCTATCGACGCGGTTTTTGTGCTAATGTTTACTAATTATCGCTAAAAAATGGTTCAAATGGCTCTGAGCACTATGGGACTCAACTGCTGAGGTCATTAGTCCCCTAGAACTTAGAACTAGTTAAACCTAACTAACCTAAGGACATCACACACATCCATGCCCGAGGCAGCATTGGAACCTGCGACCGTAGCGGTCTCGCGGTTCCAGACTGCAGGGCCAGAACCGCGCGGCCACTTCGGCCGGCAATTATCGCTACTCCCTAGGGAAGCACAAAGTAACAATAGTTGTCTCCATTGCGAACCTTCTAGTGACTTCTACGATTCACTTCTAAAAATATTTTACTACTCTGGAAAATTTTTTTGTGTTCACAAGAGTAGATAGATAAATGCCGTGGAGTACGAAGTTCGAAGACTTAATATGCGTTTTTCTTTTTCCGCGTCTTTCCGTGATGGTGTAAGCACGGAAAATGTGCACGTAATTGGTCCCATTAAGAAAAGCATTTGCGCTGACGGACGATTGCTCCAGAACTGCTCAGTGGTCAGCGTTTAAGGCTTTGAGATCATTTATTACTCGCCGTCTATTCTCGATGGCTGCTCCAGAAATTAACCTTAAAGACAGGACTGCATAAGTTAGTAGATCAGATCGTAATCAGTTTCTGAGATAACTGGTCGATACGTCAAGATGAATGCATCCCTCCTCAATATCTCCTGACGGACTGCATCCGGGGTTGAACGAACCTGGAACAGTTACTAAGAAACTCGTCTCGCCCAGAGTTTTATAAAAACAGCACAGTCATTACGGCATTTTGATTCTGCTTCGGAACTGTGCGGTGATAAGCATTGCCACATCAAAGACATAACAGTTCCATATATAAACTAGTTAATGCCAAGTATCTGTCTTCCAGACAGCTGTACGTAAATGGTAGTACAATTGTAATAAAGCTTTCTGAATGCGCAGTCAGAAAACATTAGGACGCTAGCCACTTTCATCTGGCTCACATTTACTTCACTGTATTGCCTTCCCGTTTCCAACGTTTATTGCTTTTGTTAGCAGCATGAATCCTCTACATAGAAGTCAGTCATATGACTCCGCAATTCACATACAGACTTCTTCTGCAGAAAGAGTTGGGCTTCCATCCCCCGTTTTCAGCTATCCCTGTTAGAGAGTGCTCTAGCCTTTTGAATTACTCTGGGCGAATTAGGAGTTGGTTCCTTCAGTAATACAAAGATCTATTTTTACTTATTTGTATTCGTATTCTCTGCTACCATTCACCTTTCTTTTATGTTTAATTTGACATATTGCAACTGGTTTCGAGCATGTCTTACCGTCAGACGTTTATACATACAGAAAAATGTTACTTAAAATTAAATGTTCGCTGCCGGTGATTGCGTTCGGGTATTTGCAACGAGGAGAGGGCAGTAGTTGGCCAGAACTGGATTGCCACCGATTTCTTTTTCTGGTGTGGAGCTGTGTCTCATTGTTTGTGATTGACTTGACAGTCTGTTTGCTATGCAGATAGTTTTGTATTAGTTTTCATGGTGCGAAAATCATGTGGTACTTTAGCTGAGAGTTGTTTACTTAAGATTTTGGTGTGCCATTGCAGCAGTGTTACGTCCCACAAATACTTCGCCAGTGTACCAATGACGCAAATCAAACTTTGGGACGCAATAGTCGTAAGTGAACAACTGTCAATGAATAAAGTATATCACACGATTTTCGCACCATAACAACTGATGCAAAACTATCTCCATCCCACACCTGCAGAACAACTCACGGGGTATCAATTTCTGGCCAACCACTGCCTTCCCCTTCCTCCAAATACCCCAACAGACTCACCAACAGCGAAAAATGAACAAACAGTTATATGTTAATTTAGTTTAGGACATTTCAAGTAACAATTTTTATAAGTTGTAAGCGCCTGAAGATCAGCAGAACACGCTCGAAACGGCTTTAAAATACGTTAAATTAAACGTAAAACAGGTGATTGATATCGGAAAATACAAATAAGGAATTACTCCACAGATTCACGGTTCCCTAACGTAGCCAGTATGCCCACAAGAAATAAAGGTCGATTTTTCCTCCATTTCTTGTCTTGCTCATTTTATGCTTGTCGCTTAAGACTTTAGTCTTTAATTTTATCCATTGCCCCGTAAGAGGATTAACGTTGTAAATTTGGTTGCGACGAATTTCTGTCTTCAGTGATTGAAAAAGCACTTTTGTGTCGTTCAATCGTTAAATTCCATCCTCCCTCTCTCCTTTCCTCCTGTCAGTCCTTTGGAACTGAACTCTCCCATCTTTGCTTCATATTTTGCCATGTTCCTATCACTCAATTTTCTACATTTTGTGAGCCGCTGTCACATTGACTGAAAGACTGAGTGGTGGTAACATTTCAATTGAGATTTTGAGTGAAGTGCGAAACAGTTTTTATTTCCCTTTATCGTTGCATTAAGTGCTTCCAAGTATTTATATTCTTTTCTTCGTACTATGCCCGCTTTCTCTTCAACATGTTTACTGCATCAAGTAAGGATCTGAGCCACTCTCAATTACAGATTTTTTTGATTCGGCCTTCAGTTTTTATACAAATGATTTAACAGCTAAGGTAGATTTCAATTTAAAAAGAAACTTCCGAGACCATCAACACAGCATTTTAATCGGTGTTGTTTCCCGAACAAACAGTTTTTAAGATGCAACGTCCTAAGCCCGAGATTAGCTGAACACCACTTTTCTGAATATTGGGTGGTTGTGATAGCATTTGTGTGTTATATATGTTCCAGAAGCTTGTACACTGAAGCGCCAAAGAAACTGGTATACGCATGTGTATCCAAATACACAGATATGTCAACAGGCAGAAAACGGCGCTTCGGTCCTCAATGCCTGTATATGACAACAAGCGTCTGGAGGAGTTGTTTTATCGGTTACTGCTGCTACAATGACAGACCATCAAGATTTAAGTAAGTTTGAACGTGGTGTTATAATCTGCGCATGAGCGATGGGTCACAGCATGTCTAAGGTAGCGATGAAGTGGGGATTTATCCGTGCGACCATTTCACAAGTGTACCGTGAATATCAGCTATCCGGCAAAACATCAAATCTCCGACATCACTGCAGCCGGAAAAAGATCCTGCAAGAACAGGACCAACGACGACTGAAGAAAATCATTCAACGTGACAGAAGTGCAACCGTTCCCCAAACTGCCGCCGATTTCAATGCTGGGCCATCAACAGGTGTCAGCGTGCGAACCATTCAACGGAACATCATCGTCATCGATATCACTCGTGCACCCGTGATGACTTTACGCCTCGTCTGGGCCCGTCAACACCGATATTGGACTGTTGATGACTGGAAACATGTTGCCTGGTTGGACTAGTCTCGTTTAAAATTGTATCGAGCCGATGGATGTGTAAGACTTTGGAGACAACCTCCTGAGCCCATGAACCCTGCATGTCAGCAGGGGACTGTTCAAACTGGAGAAGGCTCTGTAATGGTGTGTGGCGTATGCTCTTGGACTGATATGGGACCCCTGATATGCTACTGTGACAAGTAAGCATCCTGTCTGCTCACCTGCATTCGTTCAGTCCACTGTGCATTCCAGCAAAACAATGAGACGCCCCACACCTCTAGAATTGCTTCAGAGTGGCTTCAGGAACATTCTTCTGAGTTTAAACAGTTCCGCTGGCCACCAAACTCCCCAAACATGAACATTATTGAGCATATCTGGGATGCCTTGCAACATGCTGCGCAGAAGACATCTTCGCCCCCTCGTACTGTTACGGATTTATGGACAGTCCTGCAGGACTCATGGTGTCCGTTCCCTCGAGCACTACTTCAGACATTAGTCGAGTCCATGCCTCGTGGTGTTGCGGCACTTCTGGGCGCTCGCTGGGACCCTGCATGATACTAGGCTGGTGTACAACTTTCTTTGGCTCTTCAGTGTAATGGCAGCTTGCATTCGTCTCATAAACGTCCCTTGTGGTAATCTGTTCCATAAGGAGTTCTCTCTTTCTTCAAATTTTTTTCTGTAACTGAAACGCTTATTTGTGGAAGGACATGACAGATTTTTATGAAAATCAGATTTTGGTGGAAACAGTTTGTTTGGTTGTAGGTGCTTCGTTTGGTAATGGAAGAACTGATGCTTAGAATGGTACAAACGAGCGGTATTTTATTCGTTTCACAAACTATTTTATATTCCTGTTGAAAGCCATGATGTTCCGAAAAAGTCCGCTTACAGCTGGTGAAATTGTTGTTTATTAAAACACGACAGGTTTCGCGACTTTAAGCCGCATCATCAGTTGAACCTACATAATGTAGCCACGTTTTGTGGATATTATCATTAGTAAACGAATGTCTAAAATATGCTCGCAGTGTTAAAGGATCATAGGCACATCCATCGCTCGTAGTCAAAGTTAACTATTCAGGGAATATTGTCAATATTATGACGGGTGAAAGGTGAAAGAGACGTGCCCCATTCTTTAAAATTTGCCTCGTCTTAAAAGAAAAAAATATTTTATAGAGAGCCAATGGTAAAATTTTCTTTTTTTCTAAAAGGAGGCCGGATTGTAATAAGGAACCTACAACGCCCTGACCTTATTAGTAATGCAAAAATGCATAATCCGCTTGCGGCTCCTATCGGTGAGTCTACATTTACTATTTTTAATATATTAAACATATCAATATATAATAATAATAATAATAATAATAATAATGGCTTTCGGAACACACAAATGTAAGAAAAATAGCATAGTCAAGGGAAAACACACTAAACAAGATGATGACTTATTGGATAACCACAGCGACTGCATAGAAGCGATGGAAAAAACAGATGCCTATAAATATCTAGGATACAGGCAAAAGTTAGGAATAGATAATACAAATATTAAAGAAGAACTAAAAGAAAAATATAGTCAAAGACTAACAAAAATACTGGAAACAGAATTGACAGCAAAAAACAAGACAAAAGCTATAAATACTTATGCTATACCAATATTGACCTATTCATTTGGAGTAGTGAAACGGAGTAACACAGAACTAGAAGCACTCACATTAAGCAGAAAGAAAGGAGGAAGATGATTTATCGACATAAAAAACCTACATTATGGACAGGTAGACAATTTAAGAAAATTCTTTATAGAACGAGCAGAAATTAGCAAAATACACAAAGCAATCACTCATATAAATACATCGGCTACACCATTGCAATTTCATAACCACTTCTACAACCCTTTAGATCACATAACATCAACAGATACAAAGAAAGTAAATTGGAAAAAGAAAACACTACATGGCAAGCACCCGTATCATCTAACACAGCCACACATCGATCAAGCCGTATCCAACACATGGCTAAGAAAAGGCAATATATACAGTGAGACAGAAGGATTCATGATTGCAATACAGGATCAAACAATGAACTTCAGATATTACAGTAAGCATATTATTAAAGATCCCAATACCACAACAGATAAATGCAGACTTTGCAAACAACAAATAGAAACAGTAGATCACATCACAAGCGGATGTACAATACTAGAAAATACAGAATACACCAGAAGACATGACAATGTAGGAAAAATAATACATCAATAACTTTCCATACAACATAAACTAATAAAACAACACGTTCCCACATACAAGTATGCACCACAAAATATACTGGAGAATGATGAATACAAATTATACTGGAACAGAACCATTATAACAGATAAAATAACACCACATAACAAACCTGACATCATACTCACCAATAAAAAGAATAAATTAACACAACTAATCGAAATATCCATACCCAATACAACAAATATACAGAAGAAAACAGGAGAAAAAATTGAAAAATACATCCAACTGGCTGAGGAAGTTAAGGACATCTGGAATCAGGATAAAGTTGACATTATAACAGTTATACTATCAACTACAGGAATCATACCACACAATATCCACCAGTACATCAACGCAATACAGCGACATCAAAACGTATATATACAACTACAGAAATCTGTAATTATTGATACATGTTCAATTATGCGAAAGTTCCTAAATGCAATGTAACATATACCGTACAGTTAAAATGAAGTCACGCTTGATCAAGGTCGGCGTCACTTTCCATTTTTAACCAGACATAACGTCTGAGAAAGGAAAGAAATAATAATAATATCTAATATATTAAAAATCTTCATTCAGATCTGGATATTACAAATAGGTATTGTCTTTTCAAGAAATAGTTTTCCGTTTCCTAGTTTAAGTATTTATTTTATTTTAAGATGTTCAAAGAATAGTTTGACTTACGTTCTGGTAATCCACAAGTTGACACTAGCGGGGTTCGTTTACAGCTGTAAATTAGAGTCTCACTCTAAAAGACACTGCAAAACATGTGGCAGCTTCTGAATCAGCAGTACGTTAAAAAAAAGCTGAAAAGTTTTACAGTACCTTTGTCAAAACGAGGAAAGTTTACGGGTCTCACGTTTGTGATAACATGCAGAAGTTACACCTGCCATGCAGTCCTGTTCAGGAGATGTATTATTACAGGCATCTTTCCGTTTTCTCATTTGCATTACGTTATCTCAGCGTAAGCATATTCTCACCCGTGGAACTTAGGATTCCTTTTTGTACCGTGGTGGCCAAGGGAAAACCTTATAATGAAACACCCTCGTTCTTTTTCGGTATGAATGAAGATACTTCCCCAAAGATCAGAAAAGTTCATCTTCCTAACGCTTCCTGTGGTGGGCATCACAAAAGCCATTGCGTAATAAGATTCTTACTACGCCTGACAGGCAGTGGGAAATTTGGCAAAATTGTTTATAGTTTTCCAATCCACGGCCATTCATTCTTATTGCGTAACTATAATTTGAGTCTCGGCAGCGAATATTCAGAGGTGGATACCATGAACCGTTAGAAGTTTGTGAAATAAATTGCTCTGCTTTAATTACTGGTCAATTTAATGTTCCTGTGATTACATCAGAGGATGTTCTGAATTTCGAAACATGGTGGCCAGAATTGTACAAGCGAACGTGTTTATCAGAAGAATCTAAATCCAGTGCAGCTCAACGATCTCATAAACATGATTTCACCATTGCTAGTTTCGTGCAGTTTGACTACAACTGAGCCACTAAAAGGCATAGTTAGTGATTCACAAAACATACACGTTTTAATAAAGCACACTTTTGTACTAAAGCACAAGTTTCGCATGAATATTTCAAGTGTAGTACCAATTAAAGAGCATATGATAATGGAAAAACTGCCTATCAATCATAATAAACTTAAGGCCTTACCTAAAGCCATAACATACATACCAATTCAACATAAGGACTTCTAGATCTCTCCTCCAGTAGCCCACAACCAATTCTGTCCACAACTAACTGTGTTTCATACTTAGTGGAATTCGTTAAATGACGTCAAGTATAACTCATGACAATTGTTTATTCTGAAAAAGTGAAAATAAGCATTACTAATGGGCATAAAATATTATTCAGTACTTTCTCTAAAATATGTCTGTTTATTTGTGTAAAGGCACAAGTCGAGAAAATTTTCAAAACTTTAATTTTTTTTTTAATTACTCTGCGTTGTTCATGTACGAAACCATATTACATACATGGACAATTACTTTAATGATTATACAATTTGGCTCACCAAGAACTAGAAAGATTTCTAAGTTTTTCTTCTTTCTCTAAGCTTTGCCTTTCTGAATTTGTCTTCTGCAGAACAAGCTCGTACTTGCACGATACTCATCTGCAAACTGAGTTATGCGCTGTATGACAAGGAGTGTGATGATTACTAAAAGAAAATAAAAGCCGTTACATATTCCATCATTACACAGATTCTGTCTCACATTGGCTTTAGCTGTAACCGTTAGTCTAGTGAAATCGCTTTTATTGAGTTACGAGAGTAACAGATGTCATTCCACGGCTTTCCTGTATCGAAGACTCATTAAGTCAACTTATTACGGAATCGATGTTTTATCGTAGCAGGATTGACATGTGCACTGGGTTTCCACTGTTTCTCTAGTTGAAAATCACCAAGATCTCCTGATCGTTTAGCATTATTAGTATACAGTCTCCTCTTATCTGTTTGCTTCCTTCTGGTAATGTTAAGACATTCTGTATCCTCTACTTTCTTTCGATAGAAACTCCATTGCCTACTGTTCGCCAACAACCATCAGACTAGTATCTACTAACGTTGAGAGGGCTCAGACTTGTTGTTATCCTAGGTTACTTTTTTTTTTTTTATCTTCTCGTAACTTTCAGTCGACGTACCTTCAATAAGTCACATAGTTTGACCTCCACATTTTGCACAAGCAGTGGGTCTTTACTGACGAGAGGCGGTTTTTCGGCTACTCCGAGTGCTGTGAGCCCTTTGCATCGGCCACGCCTGCTCCTCGCCCCTGTCTATTCTCCGGGGAAGTTGTTCAGTCGTCGCTAGGAACTACGGCACGAAAACATTTTATTACTCTGTTGTGTTACTCTCCATGTCATTTCTGCAGTCACATGGCTATTTTCCTCAAACATGATTACCTACGGAAAAAGAAAACTTGTCCCAGGCACCCATTTTTGGGCGAAAAGCTGGATGATTCCTTCAACCAAATTGACTCTCGATGCTCGCCACAACCGCGCCCCGTCTGAATGAGAACTCACTTTCTGGTAACCGCCAATTCCACGTGCCGTTACCCGCTATAGTTATGTTCCTTTCTCACACTATGTCTAACGGTATGCTTACCATACGTCCGGGATTAGGCCGGTGAGTCGTGGTTTTTTAGTACTGGCTGGGGTAATATCCGGGGGTTTGAGAATTTTATCACTACCGAGGATTTTTTAAATTTTAAACATTCTGTTACTGTCGTGTCTGTCTCAGCCGATCTCGAGGCAAACGCTGACGTTGATGGGGAGGCCTGACTATCGATTCCGTCAAAACTCTTCACTTAGTCTTAGTCATTTAGATCAGGGGCAATGTGTTTATGTTGTTGTCGTTGTGAAGGTACAGAAAGCTGGCTAAAGCCTGAAATAAGTTCTGCAGAAACTTTTACGAAGTCTCAGACGGTGTTCAGGAAAGATGGATTAGGCAGAATTGGTGGTGGAGTGTTTGTGTCTGTCAGTAGTGGTTTATCTTGTAGTGAAGTCGAAGTAGATACTTGGTGCGAATTGATACGGGTGGAGGTTATACTTAACAGCCGAACGAAGTTAATAATTGGCTCCTTCTACCGACCCCCAGACTCCGATGATATAGTTGCTGAACAGTTCAGAGAAAATTTGAGTCTCGTAACAAATAAATACCCCACTAATACTGTTATAGTTGGTGGGGACTTCAACCTTCCCTCGATATGTTGGCAAAAATACTTGTTCAAAACCGGTGCTGGGCAGAAAACATCTTCCGAGATTGTCCTAAATGCTTTCTCCGAAAAATATTTCCAGCAGTTAGTCCACGAACCCACGCGAATTGTAAATGGTTGCGAAAACACACTTGACCTCTTAGCCACAAACAATCCAGAGCTAACAGAGAGCATCATGACTGATACAGGGATTAGTGATCACAAAGTCGTTGTAACTAGGCTCAATACCGTTTCTTCCAAATCCACCGGAAACAAACGCAAAATAATTTTATTTAAAAAAGTGGATAAAGTGTCACTAGAAGCTTTCCTAAGAGACAATCTCCATTCCTTCCGAACTGACTATGCAAATGTAGACGAGATGTGGCTCAAATTCAAAGATATAGTAGCAACAGCAGTTGAGAGATTCATACCTCATAAATTGGTAAGAGATGGAACCGATCCCCCATGGTACACAAAGCAGGTCCGAACGCTGTTGCAGAGGCAACGGAAAAAGCATGCAAAGTTCAGAAGAACACGAAATCCCGAAGATTGGCTAAAATTTACAGACGCGCGGATTTGGCACGGATTTCAATCCGAGATGCCTTTAATAGATTCCACAACGAAACATTGTCTCGAAATTTGGTAGAAAATCCGAAGAAATTCTGGTCGTATGTAAAGTACACAAGCGCCAAGACGCAGTCAACACCTTCGCTGCGCAGTGCCGACATTACTGTTACCGACGACTGTGCCGCTAAAGCGGAGTTATTGAACGCCGTTTTCCGAAATTCTTTCACCAGGGAAGACGAATGGAATATTCCAGAATTTGAAACACGAACAGCTGCTAGCATGAGTTTCTTAGAAGCAGATACCTTAGGGGTTGCGAAGCAACTCAAATCGCTTGATACGGGCAAGTCTTCAGGTCCAGATTGTATACCGATCAGGTTCCTTTCAGATTACGCTGATACAATGGCTCCCTACTTAGCAATCATATACAACCGCTCGCTCACCGATAGATCTGTACCTACAGACTGGAAAATTGCGCAGGTCACACCAGTGTTTAAGAAGGGTAGTGGGAGTAATCCATCGAACTACAGACCTATATCATTGACGTCGGTTTGCAGTAGAGTTTTGGAGCATATACTGTATTCAAACATTATGAATCACCTCGAAGGGAATGATCTATTGATACGTAATCAGCATGGTTTCAGAAAACATCGTTCTTGTGCATCGCAGCTAGCTCTTTATTCGCACGAAGTAATGGCCGCTATAAACAGGGGATCTCAAGTTGATTCCGTATTTCTAGATTTCCGGAAAGCTTTTGACACCGTTCCTCACAAGCGACTTCTAATCAAGCTGCGGGCCTATGGGGTATCGTCTCAGTTGTGCGACTGGATTCGTGATTTCCTGTCAGGAAGGTCGCAGTTCGTAGTAATAGACAGCAAATCATCGAGTAAAACTGAAGTGATATCAGGTGTTCCCCAGGGAAGCGTCCTGGGACCTCTGCTGTTCCTGATCTGTATAAATGACCTGGGTGACAATCTGAGCAGTTCTCTTAGGTTGTTCGCAAATGATGCTGTAATTTACCGTCTAGTAAGGTCATCCGAAGACCAGTATCAGTTGCAAAGCGATTTAGAAAAGATTGCTGTATGGTGTGGCAGGTGGCAGTTGACGCTAAATAACGAAAAGTGTGAGGTGATACACATGAATTCCAAAAGAAATCCGTTGGAATTCGATTACTCGATAAATAATACAATTCTCAAGGCTGTCAATTCAACTAAGTACCTGGGTGTTAAAATTACGAACAACTTCAGTTGGAGAGACCACATAGATAATATTGTGGGGAAGGCGAGCCAAAGGTTGCGTTTCATTGGCAGGACACTTAGAAGATGCAACAAATTTACTAAAGAGACAGTTTACACTACACTCGTTCGTACTCTGTTAGAGTATTGCTGCGCGGTGTGGGATCCTTACCAGGTGGAATTGACGGAGGACATCGAAAGGGTGCAAAAAAGGGCAGCTCTTTTTGTATTATCACGTAATATGGGAGAGAGTGTGGCAGATATGATACTCGAGTTGGGATGGAAGTGAATGCGAAAATATTTTGTTGAGCCCAACCTACATAGGTAGGAACGATCATCAAAATAAAATAAGAGAAATCAGAGCTCGAACACAAAGGTTTAGGTGTTCGTTTTCCCGCGTGCTGTTCGGGAGTGGAATGGTAGAGAGATAGTGTGATTGTGGTTCGATGAACCCTCTGCCAAGCACTTAAATGTGAATTGCAGAGTAATCATGTAGATGTATACGTTTTTGATGATTTTTATGCCTCTGATTTTTATCTCGCCTTTTCATATCACTTTTCTAGACACGAACTCAGTTTCAGAACATCAAACTGCACCTCTGAACTGGATAAACAGTTATAGGCCCCAAAATTATCGTCTACTACAGCTAAGACCGAGGAAATTAACGTTAACACTATTCCGCCATTTATATTTGATAATGTGTTGCGGTCTTGGGAAAATAATGAATCAGTCACTGCAGAAACATCACGACCCAACTTTGTTTTTAGAGAAATGAGTTACGTATTGGAACTTGGTGAAGTGTTGCCAGATTAATAAACACAAGAAAGGCAGTAGTAAATCATCAAAGGGTACCAGTATTGGAGCTCGAAATCTTCACTTCATGTAGAAAGGTCCATAGTGACTGACTTGCGCTCTTTTTGCAATGAATATATGGAAGTGCTTTTAATAGCCTGACGTACTGTAAAAGTCCGGTTAACGGCTCACCACAGAAGGTCCAAAAATTTTAAGGTAAGGTTAATGAAGTTTCTGACCGCAGTGGAAAGAAAAATGACTGTGACTCTGGGATGAAGTCTGTCTACGTGCAAGAGGTGCTCTTATCAGATGTTCATGTTCAGGATGTCTTTTATTTGAAAACGCTGTTGGTAAATGTTTTTGACATACATAATACGAAAAGTAAGCAGTCATACTTTTATGGGTACCATAAGGGGCAAAGCCAAGGAAGGTGGAAACGAAGTTCGGTCATTTCTGTACTGTTATATCCAGGGACATATCCCAAAAGATGTGAATGGGCTTCACTTCTTCTCCTTAAGTGAGCCGGTTAGAATAAGAATAACACAATGATTCACTTCCGTTAACACTTGTATTAACTGAGAGATTTAAGAAGATGAAATTTCCATATAAATAGGCATAGTTTTCCGCTAAACGACAGAGATGGTATGATAAAGAAGTTGGTGTACAATCATGATAGGACCTATATATGTACTTGAAGAGTATGCCGTAATGATAAAAAAGGCAACCAATAAATTATCAGAGGAACGTGTTAACGATGTTGCTATATAAGTGTTTAAAAGTTGGTGGCCCTTTTATTTTACAGAATCTTGGCTCTCTAAATTAAGCATGAGAAAATTTCATAACGAACATAAAATGTATTTTTCCTTTTCTAAATGGACGAGCTATCATTATGATGCACATCATACTGAGCAAGTGAAAATAGAACAGTTCTTTGGTGGTGCCGTCAGAGATATTTCAGGCTCCTTTATATCTTCTGTAAGGATCCTGTACTTCCCTGTAAGTTAGCATATCGTTAAAAACGGTGCGCATCAGTGAAAAAAAAATTATGAGTAATTCCAACAATGGCCAATACCAGGGGGAACAAACAGTGACTATGATCAAGATGATTAACTTGTTTCATTGTGTTACGCTTCACCATTGTTACATTCGAAGTGCAGCTACAGCTCAAAATGCGAATGAAATAGTTCTAGTGCGTTTGCAGTTCACCATATGTACTGATTTTATAGTAAAATCAACATGTTTTTTCCAAGTACACGTTTCATTTAGTTCATCAGAATATCATGAGTGGACAGTCAGTGTTCTTTAGTTTCAACTCTGTTACTTCGTGTGTATCCTTGTATTTATCAGGCTTTCTGTAGTATGGATGGGAATTTTGACCGCTGTGTTCAGCCGAATTGGAATCCTTTCGCCCACAGCTCCTGCTGGTGTTGGCTTCGGACGCGCTGCTTCAGGCTGTCGCCAATGGGCATCACTGTGGGGGCAGGACGGAGTGATCCGAGGGTCGTCCAGTGCGGCCCACGTGTTCCCCGATCGGCCCACGACTGTGGCCACCCCGGATACTTCCCGTACCGGGATTGATCCTTCACCTGTGGTCAAGTGAGAGGTTGTTACAGGCAGTGGCAGGAAGCGAAAGACCTTCTGAAGGGCCGATCGGAGGGCCACCTTAGTTCGTCTAATGAACAGGTTTCGGGCGCTGTCTGTGGGTGACGAAGTCCGTGAGCCAGATGAAGTCGCTTTTTTCCAGAGGAATATTGTCGACCTGCAAGGGCTGGCATTCACAGAGGGTTTGATACGGATAAATGGGAGCTCCAACGTTAGGCGCGTAATGGGGTCCCTCAAGGGATATGCCTGCGAAGGAGGGTGTGTGCATACCGGGAGGAGTCATTCCTGAAGTGGGACGGGTGCTTCCGGATGCCTTGATGAGTACAGAATGCAGTCAGCTGTAGGTGGTGGCTCATGTTGGTACTAATGATGTGTGCCGCTTTGTATAGTAGGAGATTCGCTAGCTGAAGTTATATGACCGCCAGTCTCGCTTGCTAGATGAAGGCGGAGCTCACCCACAAAACCCTGTAGGTTCAAGATTCCTCTACTTGAGCCATAGGATGGTGGGTTTCCAGGTTCCGATAAATAGTTAAGAAGTTCACTACACGAAGGAAGCGGATACACGGGTAGCGGGGGCTGCGTGGGTGGGATCGAACGGGTTTTTAGGTTAGAGGATCTTGGGAAAGCGCATAAAGAGGGGGCAGGAGGACCACAGGAGGATGGTAGGCTACGAACAGTTACTATTGTAGTTGTAAACTGTCGTAGTTGTGTTGGAAAAGAACAACAATTTTAAGAAGGGATATATTAAATACATATGATGGTAGATTGTTTACTTCTGTCAGAAGTAGTTCATTTTGTGGCGAAATTAAGGCATAGTTCCTGTGAGTTAGTATGGGTAGAGGTTACATTTGATAAGCGGAATAAAACAATTGGTTCCTTTTCCTGACACCCAGATTCAGATGCTACAGTTGCTGAAAAGTTCAAATAAAACTTGTCATTCGAAATAGGTGTCCTACTCATAAAATACTTGACTGTAACTGCAATAAACCCTCAATATGTTGGCGAAAATATATGTTTAATGTCGGTGGTAGGCATTAGACGTCGTCCAAAATTGTACTGAATGCCTTCTGACAAAATTATTTTGGAACACTAGTTCAGGAGGCCATTCGAAATGTAAATGGTTGTGAAAACATACTTGACCTCTTAGTAACAAATAATCCGGACCAAATAGGAAGCATCTTGACAGATACAGAGATTAGAGGCAACAAGGTTATTGTAGCTAGACCGAATACAATAACGTTCAAACCCATCAAAAATATTCTACTTAAAAAGCAGTTAAAAATACCCTTGCCAGCTTCCAAAGTGCCTCCAATCCCCCCAGTGTGACTGAGTAAGCGTAGAGCAGATGTGGTTTAAATTCAAAGAAATAGTATCAATGGATATAGGGACATACTTAACACATAAATAAGAGTTGGTACTGATTCCTAGTGGCAGACAAAACAGGTCAGAAAACTATTACAGAAGCAAGGAAAAAATAGCATGCCAAATTTAAATGACTGCAAAATGCCCCAGATTGGCAAAGTTTCGCAGAAGTTCGAAATATAGCGCGAACTTCAATGCGAGGTGCTTTAAATAGTTTCTCCAACGAAACTCTACCTCGAAATCAGGCAGGAAACCTAGAGAGATTCTGGTCCTATGTACACTACACCAGCGGTAAGATGCAATCAGTACCTTCACTGTGTGATAACAATGGATATGTTACTGACAGAGCCAGTAAAGCAGAGTTACTAAACACGGTTTTCCGGAATTCCTTCACCTATGACGACGATATAAATATTCCATAATTCGAATCAAGAACAACTGCCAACATGATTAACTTAGAAGTAGATATCCTCGATGCAGAGAGTCAGTTCGAAATACTTACCAAATGCACAGCCTTCGGTCCAGATTGTATACCAGACAAGTTCCTTGCCGAGTATGCTGGTACCATAGCTGCATACTTAGCAATTAGATAAAACTGCTCAGGCGCAGAAAGATCGATACCCAAAGACTAGAAAATGGCACAAGTCGCACCAATACCCAAGAAAGGAAATAGGAGTGATTCGCTGAATTACAGACCCATATCACTAATGTCGATTTTCATTAGGATTTTGGAACATACACTGTGCTCGAACATCATGAATCATCTCGAAAACGGTTTATTGACAAATAACCAACACGGATGCAGAAGATATCGTTCTTGTGAAACGTAACTAACTAGTCCTTCATTCTCACGAAGTAATGAGTGCTATCGAAAGGATCCACCAAATTGATTCCATATTTCTAGAATTCCAGAAAGGTTTCTGACACTGTTCCTTACAAGCAACTGCTAGTTAAATTGCGTTCCTATGGACTAGCGTCTCAGTTGTGTGACTGGATTATTAATTTCCTGGAAGAAAGGTCATAGTACGCAATAACTGACGGAAAATCGAGTGAAATAAAAGTAATATCTGGAGATCCCCAAGGAATTCTTACAGGCTGTTACTGATCTACATAAACCACTCAGGTGATAATCTGAGCACCCTCTTACACTCTTTGCAGGTGATGCTATCATTTACCGTCACCTGAATTAATGAAATTATGAAAACCAATTACAAAACGATTTAGACAAAGTATCTGTAGAGTGCGAAATCAGCAATTGATTCTAGATCATGAAAAGTGTGGTTATCCACCTGAACACTAAAAAGAATCTTCTAAATTTGAATTACAAGATAAATCACACAAATCTAAAGGCTTTGAATTCAACTAAATACTTACGGATGACAGTTACAAATAACTTAAATTGGAACGATCACATATATAGGGTTGTGGGGGGAAAAGTAAACTACAGACTGCGATTTAATGGCAGAACACTTGGAAAAATGCAGCACGACTATTAAAGACACTGATTACACTTCGCTTGTCCTACATCTTCTGGAATATCGTTGTGTCGTGTGGGATCGCATCAGATAGGATTCACAGAGGACATCTAAAAAGTTCGAAATAGGGTAGCTCGTTTTGTAATACCGTGAAATAAGGGAGAGAGTATCACGGATTTGCTACATAAATTGGGGTGGCAGTCACTAAAACAAAGGCGTTTTTCATTGCGGCAGGACCTGATATTTCAATCACCAGCTTTCTCCTCAGAGTGTGGAAATATTTTCTTGGCGCTCATCTACGCAGGGAAAAATGATCGTCATAATAAAAGAAGAGAAATCAGAGCTCTCATAGAAAGACTAAAGTCTTTGTTTTTCCCCTCGCGCTGCTCTACAGTGGAATGGTAGAGAAACAGCTTAAAGTTGGTTCAATGAACCTTCTGCCTGGCACTTAATTGTGTCTTGCACAGTAATCATATAAATGTTATTGGAATATGTAGTTGTTCATCGCAAAATCGTCATGAGTGAGCAATTGACTCACATCAAAAATACTATTTCTTTTCTAAGCGCTTGGCCATCTGGATTTGGACAGTCAGTGATGACGAGGAGGCCCCTTCCCCTTGCTAGCTTCAATTATATTATAGCCCGAATCAAAGTTTCTGGACTATCCGTACTTCTATGATTTTCTTGAGCTTGACAAAACTCGTGTTCAAGCCTTTTAAACATCAGAGAACATGCCTATACATACAAGGAAATTTTAAAATTGGACCCAATTTAATTAATTTACGTTTCATGGCATACGTGACATAAACAGTTGACATATCGAAGGGAAGAAGGAGGTCGAAAGTTTTGTTTCTTTAAACACTAGTTGCGTAAAGGGCCGCTAGGGCGTCATTAGGCAGTTGTGAGTAAGATGGCTGCGATGGAGCAAAAGGTTTTCTGTGTTCTTGAATTTACAAGAAGTGAGTCGTCTGTTACAGTGCAGGGAGATTTCGTCTTTATTTCAGCGTTGAAACACCAACTAGGAAATGCGTCAGCCTTTGGTTTAAGCAATGTGTCTGCAAAGGTAAAACCCTGGCCTCCACATGTGTCAGACGACGATGCCAGACAAATACCAGATAATCCGTTTGTAGTCCATGTAAGTCAATCAGCAGAGCTAGGATGGAACTAGGGATACCTCAATCAACAGTGTGGCGGGTTTTGAGATGGTGTTTGCTGTACAATCCTTCCCGCTTGCAGTTTGACCAGGCTGTCCTGGAAAATTATAAAAAATATGTAAGGTGTGGTTCGCTTATTCTAGAATAGAGAACAGCTGTGTAAGGTGAAATGAAAAATTTAATGTTGCAATTTTTCTCACAAAATTACACGCTTTTATACAGTTTTCAACTTGACAAGATAAAAACAGCATAATGGATAATGTATCTTGCCAGCATCAAAAAGTGAAATAGCTTTATACACAACAACGTTAAATATTAACTATCTGAAAGAACATTAATCCTAAACACAATATTATGAAAGTTTAATTGAAAGTTCCTTTACAAAATTGCTTGTACACATACATTATGATGTTGGTCAGTACTACGAAAATCGTCCGATTTCGGTTCAGAGTTCGGTACAATTTAGGATGACAATCAAGTCTATGGTGGATGGTTAGGTATGTGACAAATCTGAGCGCAAATTTTACAAAGTTTACACCTCTGCACGCGCTTATTTACCTTAATCTGCGACGTGCTGCCGACCGCAAGGCCACTCTCTGCCGCTGAAATTGTAAAACTAATCTGGCCTTTGCTGAACTTTCCATCAGAAACTTTCCCTATGTTTCTCATTATGTGAGAAAACATGTTATCATCCCTAGTCTTTGTAGGTGGCGATATACACACACATCGTTGGAGCAGTGTGCATATTATAGTGCCCTCTCGGTTCTTGCAAGAACAATTAAGTCATTCGGCTGGTTCATCTCTCCACAGTTGGAGCTAAACGTTGCTACAGCTAATTTCTAGCTGAAGTGCAGCAGTGTCCACACAAATTTCTTCTCTGCGTCATACGGAGCGTTAAGGCTCCGTTCTGCACTTGACGCCAGGTCAGAGAAGAGTCCCCTGAAAATTTCTCTCTTGTCCTACTCATCATGGCAGAACTGCCTCCCTCCACTTGTGTTCCTTTTTCATGTCACGGCTTTTTCCGACTAATATTTTGTAGAAACTCTCTTTACCAATCGCAATCTCCCTTCTATCAAACTGTGTCGAAACTAAGTGTTTTTCTCATCCCTAGTGCGTTTCCGCCAATTGGACGTTCTAGACGTGTATTCCAGATGCCTTTCCATGTGCCACACTCGCTGGACGAAAGTGCGTCACTTGCTTTTGTTCATATCCCATTGGAATTCTGAAGCACAGCTTTCTAAAGCTTTTTCACTGTCCCTTGTGCAGATGTGCCGCTATATGCGGTCCTCCGGCCTGAATCACCTGGCCCGGGATCGCTGACCCTCCTCCTGCCACCCCTTTAAGTGGTTTCCATTGTTAACCCCCGCAGTGTGGCTTTGCTACGCCATTGTAGGGCTGGCTTTTCAAAACTAAAAGCGACTCGTGTTGCCTGTTCCACCTTCCATTCAAAGACATGCATTGTATAGGAAGTGTGTTAATTACAGTCAATTGGCTCTCATCGCTTTTTGCATTACATACTGATAGACAAATATCCTCATAAACGCCGAATTACGTTAGGTGTCATCTTCACCTTCTCGTTGTGATATATAAAGGTGTCATGTAAGGTGCAAATCTGACCATTTCTTCTGCCACCTTACAAATATTGTTAATGGTAGAAATGGTGCAGGATGATGTGTTCATACCACCCTTAACTTTTAACGATGAAACTGTGTTCTATCCTAGTCGAAAAGTGAATAGATTCACTGTTCACTTAGGACGTCTGCAAAATACCTCTACAACATTACGGCATGTGAGAGACTCGGCGAAGCTAAACTTTTTCATTGCCTTGTCACGAACAAAAGTTTATACTACTCTTTTTTTTCAGAAAGAATTGTAAGTTGAATATCGTACCTGGGTCTGTTGGAACTATGGCTTTTTCCTCAACTTACGTACTGATGATTGAGAAGACTTAGCAGGATGGAGCCCTGCCCCATTTAAATAGTCACATTCGAGACATTTTAAATCAATCCCTTCATCGGCGATCGCACGGGAAATAAAGACATGGTCGTCGACCAATATCTCCTGATCTCACTCCCTGTCTTCTTTTCTAGTGGGACTATGTTAAGCAGGTCATTGATGTCCCATCTTACTAATAACTCTGGCCAACATGCAACGCTGTGTCCACTGCTGTGGTGAACTGTGTAACAGAAGACATTCTGCTTCGCATGTGGGATGAATATGGCTGCCGCTTCCGACGAGACACGGCAAGTGCCGTAACCCTATTTCCCAGAAACATCGTGCAGTGGAAGGGGAGTCAAAGTAAGCTAACATATGCCTCCGCTTACCAGCAGATACTCCAACGTTTTAGAGAAAACGACGGTCAAAGCCTTAGGGGCACTTCATGAACCTTTCAGCGTGCAGTTCTCTCAGCAGAAACGGTGACACAGTGATTAATGTGGCGGCTCCTCAATTTTGAACCCTGTGTCTGAAACCCGATAATTGTTTTTTTTTATTTTGTTTATTAGTTTTTTCCGTTTATCTACCCATGCCTGTAGAGGGTAACTGCAAGAATGTTTCTTATCAAGTTATGGGACATATGGGCATTATATAAATTGTAAAATTACAATTTGGTGTCGTAATATGTCATATATTCAGCATATATCGTATGAGCGTATCGTATTTTCAGGGGTTAAAGTCTTTTTAGATTCTCACCTTCATATTTCATTCTCATATCAACTATTATATCAATTACCATATTATTTGCTAAATTTAGTTCTTATGTCTATTCTCCAGGAAGGTTTGATACATTCCCTTGGATGCTACCGATCATAGAACCACATGACAGGCAGAAATACTGAATACTGCAAGCATCGCGTGAAAGCAGGTTCGCCACAGTTACGTTTCTTCGTATGAAACTTACTCGGGAAAGAAACGTTGTTAACAATGGTGAAGATTTCACGGCAATTTATACAAACGGATCACTTTTCCGAAAACTGGCGCTTGCAATTGATTATGAATCAAGATATATTACAACATGCTATTTTGTCAAAAACTGACATTTTGAGCGCGTGGCTATGTACAAAATTACAACAACCAGCCACTTTTTACAATGCTATTTATTTATTTAAACAGCGCCGTTAACGATTTCGAACCAACAGGTTCATCTTCAGACTGCTAGTTCACGTTTTACATTAGATTTCGCCTTTTGTTTCCCACCTGACGAAACTTCCTTAGGGTGGTGGTGCCGATGAAGAATCCGCGCCATTACGTTCTAGTGCAGGTTGCTTATCATCTTGCAGCAACGAAAACTGTATAATGCACCTTTTTTGTATGTATGTTCTTCGAAGACGCAGGTCAGAAGCGAGAAACCGCGACGTTTGCCAGTGTGTCACTGTGTCCGCTGATACCATCGTGTGCGAAAAGGCACGTAAAGCACCTCAACAAGTTTGACCGCTATTTTCGCAGAAACGTTCACGAGGCAAGTGTTCGCTTATTTGGATTCCCCTTCCACTGAAATAAGTTCCTGACGAATCAAGTTACGGCACTTGCCGTGTTCTCTTCGTTGGATGTTTGCTGTGCAGTAAACACATTAAATATATTTCACTTGAGCTAAATAAAATTAAAAAAGTTTGAAACTTCCGCCCTTCACTGGTATGTAAATACCTTACTGGCCATTAAAATTGCTACACCAAGAATGGTTTCATATGATAAATGGGTATTCATTGGACAAATATATTATACTAGAACTGACATGTGAATACATTTTCACGCAATTTGGGTGCATAGATCCTGAGAAATCAGTACCCAGAGCAACCAGCTCTGGCCGTAATAACGGCCTTGATACGCCTGGGCATTGAGTCAAACAGAGCTTGGATGGCATGTAAATCTACAGCTGCCCATGCAGCTTCAACACGATACCACAGTTCATCAAGAGTAGCGATTGTCATGTTGTGACGAGTCAGTTGCTCGGCCACCATTGATCAGACGTTTTCGATTGGTGAGAGATCTGGAGAATGTGCTGGCCAGGGCAGCAGTCGAACATTTTCTGTATCCAGAAAGGCACGTACAGGACCTGCAACATGCGGTCAGCATTATCCTGCTGAAATGTAGGGTTTCGCAGGGATCGAATGAAGGGTAGAGTCACGGGTCGTAACACATGTGAAATGTAACGTCCACTGTTCGAAGTGCCGTCAATGCGAACAAGAGGTGACCGAGACGAGTAACCAATGGCACCCCATACCATCACGTCAGGTAATATGTCAGTACAGCGATGAAGAATACCCGGTTCCAATGCGCGTTCACCGCGATGACGCCAAACACGGATGCGACCATCATGATGCTGTAAACAGAACCTGGATTCGTCCGAAAAAGTGACGTTTTGTGATTCGTGCACTCAGGTTCGTCGTTTAGTACACCATCGCAGGCGCCCCTGTGTGTGATGCAGCGTCAAGAGTAAACCCAGCCATGGTCTCCGAGCTAATAGTCCATACTGCTACAAACGTCGTCGAACTGTTCGTGAAGATGGTTGTTGTCTTGCAAACGTCGCCATCCGTTGACTCAGGGATCGAGACGTGGCTGCACGATCAGTTACAGCCATGCGGATAAGATGCCTGTCATCTCGACTGCTAGTGATACGAGGCCATTGGGATGCAGCACGTCGTTCCGTATTACCTTCCTGAACCCACCGATTTCATATTCTGCTAACAGACACTGGAGCTCGACCTACGAGAGCAGCAATGTCGCGATACGATAAATCGCAGTTGCGATAGGCTACAATCTGACCATCATCAAAGTCTGAAACGTGATGGTAGGTATTTCTCCTCCTTACACGGGGCACCACAACAGCGTCTCTCAGGGAACGCCGGTCAACTGCTGTTTGTGTATGAGAAATCGGTTGGAAACTTTCCTCATGTCAGCACGTTGTAGGTGTCGCCGCCGGCGCCAACCTTGTGTGAATACTCTGAAAAGCTAATCATTTGCATATCACAGCATCTTCTTCCTGTCGATTAAGTTTCGCGTCTGTAGCACATCATCTTCGTGGTGTAGCAATTTTAATGGCCAGTAGTGTAGTTTATATAAAATGTATGCTTCATGAAACAACGAATCAGTTAAGTTGGGCCAATTTTTGGGAATACACCAGTACTTCTTCTCTGGAAACTTTATCGAGAAATGTGAGGGTTGCCCCTATGGCGGAAGAGCGCGCGAGGCGGCAGTGATGGTGGCGGTCGCGTGTTGACGGTGCCAAGGGCGTCCACAGGCCGCGCCGGGCGCCGCCGCGGCCTAATATAGAGGCAGCCAGCAGCCAGCAGCCAGCATCCAGCCGCCTTGACCGGACGCCGCTGCACGCCTGGCTGCGCCGGCCGCCGGCCGCGCTCGGCCCACCAGACAGCCGGATGTTAGCGGAAACGTCACGCCGACCTGCCGCGGCCCGGCCCGGCCGCGCTGCCACAACGGCGGTGCCCAGGTACCGCGCCGTCTCGGGATTCACTCTCAAATGGCGCCTTCTGCACTTCACTACAAGGCTTCGTTTTCAATTGTCGCAAGTATTCTTGCTGCTTTCGTAATCACCACTGCGACGGTGGCGCTGTTAGTACTTCTCTACACATGCACATTTAAATTCGCCACATTTCCCCAGACGTTGGGGACTTGAGGGAGACCATTGCCTTAGAGGTCTGTATCTTGGATATTCAAGAAGCCTTCAATGATCACCTCACCGTAATGCTAGAAATGCGTACAACACAATGACTTCTTCATTCGAGTAAAGCAGAAAATGTCTGTGTGTCGCCGGCCGCTATGGCCGAGCGGTTCTAGGCCCTTCAGTCCGGAACGGCGCTGCTGCTAAGCTCGCAGCTTCGAATCCTGCCTCCGGGATGGATGTGAGTGATGTCCTTGGGTTGGTTAGGTTTAAGTAGTTCTAAGCCTAGGGGACTGATGACCTCAGATGTTAAGTCCCATAGTGCTCAGAGCCATTTGAATTTGTCTGTGTGTCTTGTCAAGAGAATAACTGTGTCTCGTGCAGAGTGAGTTTGGCCGTTATCGTGAAAAAGGAAGTAGCTTATAACTTCGAGAATTTTGCAGTCCTTACCAAGTAGCCACGGCAGGAGACACGGAATAAATTCAGAGATGCGCTGCTAGGAACATACCAAATCGGCGGAGCTCGTACGAAAGTGTAGCATACATCCTCTGGGAACTTAAATGAAAACCCTTAGAAGAAAGACGACTTAGCTACCGCAAACCTCTGTCGTGTCAATTTTCAGAACTTGTATCCGAAGATGACTGTCTGACCACTCTATTGCCGCTATGGTATATCTCGTGTAGGCTAGGGTGCATATCAATGGATATAGATGGTCAATACGAAAGAAAATTGAAAAATGATATTTTGCGAACTTCGCCTTCCCATTACAGTAGCCTACTGAATATTTAGAAGATTTAGAAGGATACTGCGCTGTGGAAAAACTGAAAATATTGAACCACTGAACGTCGTATACTATTTAGAAGGAACAGGGGAGTATAGACTCGACTATTGGCGAGATGATTATGGACATGGTGGCGCTTCAATGCTATGGTCGATGGCTGGTGACGGTTCTTTGCACAGTCGCGTTATTTTTCTCTCCAGTAGGCCTAACCAGACTGTCTCCGTATATGGCAATGCTACAGAATACAAAAACAGCGGGGCTGGATAGTACGAGAGCTGCTCTCGGACTTCACCACGAACTTCACATTCTCTACTCCAGTAATTTGCCTGTATCCAGCATTATAGGTGTTCTGCTCAAATATAATGCATGTGTACTTCCCGTATTTTTTCCTATAGTAGTATGCAAAGCTGCATAGCTGTGATATAGACGAATCCACGACCAACCAAGAAAGTGAAGCACTAGATTGGGAGCAGAAAACAAAACGAAACGAAACTTGATAGATAGGCAGGTATGTAATGTTAGTTCAGTGATAACGAAATCGAGTCTCATTTACAAAGAATTTGGCACTACGAGCCCAGACACCCGTATGATGTTAAACCACCTCTGGCCTGGATGCATGCACTAATCTGGTTGCCAATGTTATCATAAAGCATTTTCTGAGACTGGCTGGTGCAGAACTCTTGCAACTAGTTCTTGATAACGTGGATACTAGCACTTCGACAGAGTTGTCGTCAGACATGGTCCCATGCATGTTTCACTAGTCTCAAATCCGGGGATCTTCCTGGCCATAGGCGTAGCTCAATACCAGTCAGTCATTTCGCGGAGACACGTGCTATGTGCGGAAGTCTGTTTTCTTATCAAAAACAGAGCGAGCGCAGTGGTTATCAGACTGGACTCATATTCGAGAGGACGACGGTTCAGACCCACGTCCGGCCATCCTGCTTCAGCTTTTCCTCGATTTTCCTAAATCACTTCAGGCAGAGGCCGGGACGTTTCCTTTGAAAGGACACTGTTGACTTCTTTCCCCATCCTTCCCTACCCCGATGTGACCGATGACCTCGCTGTTTGATCCCCTCTCTGAAATCAGTCAACCAATCGTATTAAAATGCCACCACGGTACTGTCTCATGATAAGCAACCTACGTGGTGTGTCTAAAAATTTCGGTGAATGGCGTCATATCTGAACAGCAACTTGGCACGTGTGCACCTGAATGCGCTTGGGTCTTCAGAGACTTGAGGAGAATCGATACACGGCATGCACTGCATGTGACTGGCTGTGTAACCAGACTGCGACCAGCTGAACTTAGTCAGTGTGAGAGGAAGTGCCACAGCACAATGGGGCAACGTGTAAACATCAAGTTCTGTTACAAATTGGGGAAGACTGTAACGGAGACACATGGAATGTTGGTTCAGGTGTGCAGGAGGGAACCAATACGCAAAAAATGTGTTTGCGAATAGATTAAACGTTTCCGTGAAGAGAAGGAAAGAACTGAGGACGAGCCAAGTCTAGGTCGGCCATCGTCAAGCAGAACCCCAGAAAAGATCGAGAAAGTGCAACAGTTCCTGGCACAAGATGGACTACGGACTCTCAGACTGATTGCGGAGGAATTGGCCACTAGTAAGGACACGGTGCACCCCACCGTCCGCCATGATTTGGGTAAGTGGAAGACATGTTCCCGATTTGTGCTGTACAAGCTCACAGACGAGCAGAAAGCAAATTGGATGGAAACTGCTGGTGGTTTCAATTGCATGTGTGATCATGATCCATTGGATCTGAAAACCATCGTCACGTTAGATGAGACGTGGTGCTACTAGTTAAATCCGGAACCAAAACGGCAATCGATGTCATAGTGTTCAGTTTTCCCCGCGATCAAAACCAGCCGTCTGCAAAAATCCAAGGTGAAAATGCTGTTGATCGCTTTCTTCGACAACAACGGCTTCATCCACAAGGAATTTGTTCCTGCAGGTCAAACCATTAATGTTGCATATTACCAGTCCGTTTTGAAACGATTGCTACAGCGTGTCCTGCCGGTTCGGCCAGAGTTGCACAGGACTGGAAAAAGGTTGCTTCTCCATGACAATGACCCTGCACACTGCGCGATCCGTGTGCGTCAATTCCTGGAAGAGAAGGTGCTAACTGTTCTTGAACGCCCTCCGTACTTCCCTGATCTACCTCCTGCGGACTTCATTTTCTCTCGCATGGAGGCGGCCATGAAAGGTGAACGTTGTGCGGACGTGCATACCATCAAAGATTGTGTGACAACCGTTCTGCGATCTGGCTCGATTTGCTGATAGATTCCAAAAGCCGTACGAACGTTGTCAAAAGTGTGTTGTTGCGGGTGGCAACTATTTTGAATGTCAATAAAGAACATTTGTTTGTATCTTTTGTTTTGTTTGTTGTCTGATAGCATTCACCGAAATTTTTCCACACACCACGTATGAGAACGCAGGACGTCTACGACATACTGTTCTGCCATCAGAGCTCTTTCAGCCACCACCAGCTGTGACCTGAATTCATAACTGGTGGCTTCTCACACCATGACGCCAGTAATAATAGAACAATGTTTCTCCAAAACACTAGAAGAATCAGACCACTCCCAAGGTCACCGTCATACTCGCTGAAGATCCAAGGCAGTGCAAAATAGCGATTCATCACTGACCGCAATGAAAAGCCATTCATAAACAGTCAATGCTGCCCCAGTCACGGCACCATTTCAAACTTGTCTTGTTGTGCTAATACCAGCCTACCCATTGGATGGTTCAAAAAATGGCTCTGAGCACTATGGGACTTAACATCTGAGGTCATCAGTCCCACAGATGTAGAACTACTTAAATCTAACTAACCTAAGGACATCGCAAACATCCATGCCCGAGGCAGGTTCGAACCCGCGACCGTAGCAGCAGCAGCGCGGTTCTGGACTGAAGCGCCTAGAACCGCTCGGCTACAGGGGCCGGCCATTGGATGGTAATTCCCTATTTCTGCTGCTGTTAATCTCTGACAAATGCTGCAGGGAGTCCATTAACTGTTCCCTGACGGAATGCGCAGGTCAGGAGGGGTTTCGATGTGCTTGATAAACAGTGCGGCGATTCTCCATTCTGGTGGTCAGGTGTAGTCGACCGGAATATTGACGATGATAAGGTTTGCCATTACATTCTTATGCAGCCCAACTTTGGCTCAGTGTCACACATGAAGGCCCCACAAGTCTGGATACAGCATTAACTGGTCAAATGGTGACCAACAACGACGCCCCTTTCAACTGTCGGCAAGACAACTGTCCCGCATGACTACGCGGCATCCCCGTGTCCTGAAGTGATGCTGTTCATGCCCGTTATAGACCTTACCATGCCCAGTAACAAAACTACACATGAACAACACTAATACACTCTGGTGTTCTCTAAAAAAAGAGTGCGATCGAGCCCCGTCCTGTAGCATAAATTCAAAGCAAACCTTAACCGGTAAACTGAATAACCTATTGCAGGAAACTTGCTAGGAACTGCATAATACAAAGTCATTTCCAGAAAGTAACCGACACAGTACTTCAGCTCCGGTCTTATATTAAAATAACTGATGGCTGTAACATCAGCAAAAAAAAAAAAAAAAAGCTTCAAATGGCTCTGAGCACTATAGGACTTACAAGGGAACCTCCCCATCGCACCCGCTCAGATTTAGTTATAAATTGACGCAGTGGATAGGTCTTGAAAAACTGAACACAGATCAATCGAGAAAACAGGAAGAAGTTGTGTGAAACTATGAAAAAATGAACAAAATATACAAACTGAATAGTCCATGTGCAACAGATGCGAAATCAAGGACAATGTGGGTTGAAGAACGCCGTGGTCCCGTGGTTAGAGCGAGAATATCTAGAACGAGAGGTCCTTGGTTCGAGTCCTCCCTCGAGTGAAAATTTTACTTTCTTTACTTTCGCAAAGTTATGATCTGTCCGTTCGTTCATTAACGTCTCTGTTCACTGTAATAAGTTTAGTGTCTGTGTTTTGCGACCGCACCGCAAAACCGTGCGATTAGTAGACGAAAGGACGTGCCTCTCCAATGGGAACCGAAAACATTTGATCGCAAGGTCATAGGTCAACCGATTCCTCCACAGAAAAACACGTCTGATATATTCTATACGACACTGGTGACGGCATGTGCGTCACATGACAGGAATATGTTGTCGACCCACCTAACTAGCACACTTGGCGAATGGGTAAAAAGATTCTTCTACCTTGCCCGATTTAGGTTTTCTTGTGGATGTGATAATCACTCCCAAAAAAGTGATGAAAACATAAGAGTTTGTCACATAAACTGCAACAAATGAATGCAACAGTTTCACAGTCGCACAGTTTTCCCTGTGCTCTGTCAAAACATACGTTTTCAAATGTTTCCGTGTGTAGACCGTCAAATCCTGCATATGTCCAAGCAAATCTAAACATGTCCTGGAATTTTGGAGAGCGAAGTTGATTATGTGCGGGTGCCTGAACTTTAATAATTGTCTGAAAATAAAAAATTAAACTTTTCACTCGAGAGAAAATTTGAACCGAAGACCTCTCGTTCTGCAGCTGCTCACGCTAACCACGGGACCACGGTGCTCGTCAGCTGACACTCTCCTAGATGTTACCTATCTTGCGCATGGACTACCCAGTTTGTATATTTTGCTTATTTTTTTCGTAGTTCCACACAACTTCTTCCTGTTTTCTCGATTGATCTGTGTTCAGTTTTTCAAGGCCTATCCCTGTGCCAACTTATAACTAAATCTGAGGGGGGTGCGATGGGGAGGTTCCCTTGTTAGCATCTCAGGTCATCAGTCCCCTAGAACCTAGAACTACTTAAACTTAACTAACCTAAGGGCATCACACACATCCATGCCAGAGGCAGGATTCGAACCTGCGACCGTAGCGGTCGCGCGATTCCAGACTGAAGCGCCTAGAACCGCTCGGCCACCAGCAGCCGGCTAACATCAGCAAGAAGGTGGTTATTCATATCTCCACAATTATTGAATCAACTCGCTGTTAGGTGCATGTGAAAATCCTCTGTACCTTACGATGCAGTGAAAATAGCTAACTTCATTAATGGTCGTCCTACCATCCTACCGATTATTGACTAATACTGATGTAAGATGGTTATATCACAGCAGAACTTTTCTCATATTCTATGAGATTTATTTTTTCACACCAGGCACACCTTTCCCTAGCCAAAGTCTGGCTACTGATAGTAGCTTATTTCACAGAAATTTTGTTAAAAAATCAACAGTTGAAGTTTATTACTAGCCAAAGTCTGGCTACTGATAGTAGCTTATTTCACAGAAATTTTGTTAAAAAATCAACAGTTGAAGTTTATTACTTCACGGACCGAACACAAACCTGCATAATGTGCAAGACCGTATGAATCGTTCATTAAAAGCCTTGCAGTTTGGGAACTCTGCCTAAATTGCAATCAAATATAATGCTTCGGTACCCTTCACGATTTCCTAGTAGAAAGACGTCTTAGTTCGGACGAAAATGTCAAGAATGAAACGAAGGAACTTTTTCACGATAAAGGATGACAGCCAAAACAGTTGCAGGATAAAAATTTATTAAAATTCTTGACCAAGGTTTCGGTATATATAAATATACCTTCATCAGAAGTAAAAAATCTAAAATTACATCATGCAATGGAGATTAATAAAACAATGCGAACAGTTTAGCACCGGTACCGGTCGTCAATAATTAAGACATCTTCTCCATTTGTATGACCCTGTGCCGATAGTCATGTTGTACATATGGAGAAGATGTCTTAATTATTGACAACGCCTTTGGCACAATTGTTTTATTAATCTCCATTGCATGATGTAGTTTTAGATTTTTCACTTCTGATGAAGGTATATTTATATATACCGAAACCTTGGTCAAGAATTTTAATAAATTTTTATCCTGCAACTGTTTTGGCTGTCATCCTTTATCGTGAAGAATTTCAACAGTTGCTGTTGCAGCCATGTTTAAAATCGTGAAAGGAACTTTTATTTGAAGGGATTTGGAAAAATTTCAAACACTACTTCCATGTTCTATATAGTAATAAACTGGATTCGCAACGCTTGCAAAAGACAGTAATTTTGGAATACACATGAAGTGTACATTGAAACGAACAGCTGGTCGAAACTTCCAGTGACTAAATTACAGAAAATAAATCTTTATCACTGACAAGTTTCTGTTTAAGCTTAGAGACGGAGTTTCCAATGCTATTAAATAAAGTGGTAACTGGTTTATTTTTGGTAAGGTCTTATGGAACCAAACTGTTGAGGTTGTCGGTCCCTAAGCGTACACACTACTTAATCTAACTTACTCTGTGGACAACACACACACACACACACACACACACACACACACACACACACACACACACACACACACACACACCATGCCCGAGGGAGGACTCTAACCTCCGACGAGGGAAGCCGCATGGACCGTGACAAGGCGCCGAGACTGCGCTGCTACCCCGCGCGGCAACAAGTTTATTACTTGTCCCATCCACATCTCTGTGCGAAAAGGCTTTTTCTTCTTACACGTAAATAAATAATAAATCAAGAAACAAACTTCACAGCAGACGTAATTTGAAACTGTCCTTATATTATGTGGTTCCTAATTTCAAAGTTATGTCACATGCAGAGCAGGCGCATCTCCTCAACGAATTCCAAGGAAGGGTTGAGTCAGTCAGTTCCATAATGAAAACTTTTAGATTAGCAGAAAAGCGTAAAATACTTTGATGTTTCATACTAGACACAGCCACTGTGTAAAAGCATCGCCGGCCGCGGTGGTCTAGCGGTTCTAGGCGCTCAGTCCGGACCCGCGTGACCGCTACGGTCGCAGGTTCGAATCCTGCCTCGGGCATGGATGTTTGTGATGTCCTTAGGTTAGTTAGGTTTAACTAGTTCTAAGTTCTAGGGGACTAATGACCTCAGCAGTTGAGTCCCATAGTGCTCAGAGCCATTTGAACCATTTGAACCTGTTCTTTGTAAAGGATCAAGAACGCCTTGTTCCTAGCACATCAAACCTTCACGATTCTCGAAGGAGTGCAGACGACTCAGAAAGCATTTCCGCATTACACACGTGTGTGACCAGTCTATCCTGCCTTCCCGGCGCTGCTTGTTTCCCACGTACTCCGAGCTGTGTTGACACCCGGGCTCGTCAGGTAGCTGATGAGCCGCGGGTCTCGAAGGCGCATCCCGGCTCGCGCATTCCGTTGCCGGTAAGAGTTCGATTACCCGCCGTGCGGGCAACAGAACGGAGGGCTCTGGATTCTATACCGCGCGGCAGTACTCCAGCATAGGACGGACAGGCGTGGTGTAGGCAGTCTCTTTAGAACACCTGCTGTGTCTTCTAAGTGTTGTGCCAATAACACCGAGTCTTTGCCTTTCTCACATCATCTGTGGTATCGTTCCATTTTAAGTTATTGGTAATTTTAGTTACTGGTATTCAGTTGAATTGACAGTCTTTAGATTGTGTGATTTACCGAGTAACCGAAAATTAACATGATTAATTGTAGTACTCGCCTGGATGACCTTACACTTCTCAATATTTAAGGTCACTGAAACTTTACGCACCACACACATACCGCGTCTACAACATTTTGCAATTGCTTTTGATCTTCTGGTGACTTTCCTGGATGGAAAATGACAGCAGCATCTGCAAATACGCTACGATGGTTACAAGGATTCTGTCCTAAATCATTTATATAGATCATACACAGCAGAGAGTCTAGAACACTTCCTTGGGGAACCCCAGATATCATTTGTTTTACTCGATGGCTTTCTGTGAATTATTGCGAACTGTGACATTTCTGACGGGAAATCATTAACTCGGTCTCACAGCTGAGACAATACTACATAGGCATCCAGTTTGATTAGGTTCAGCTTGTGAGGAACGGTATCGCAAGCCGCCTAGAAAACTAGAAATAAGGAATCAATTTAAGATCCCCTGGAGATAACGTTTTGAATACCTGCATAGCGTGTTTTAATAGTGTCCTCAATAGCAGGGAAAAGTACGAGGAATCCTCATATTGCACTTTCGAGCTCAGTACTAGTCAGAAAAAAATAATAATTTAGGATGGTACGCCTTTTTGCAGGTACATTAATACTGATTTTCTTTAATCAAAACACTATTCGCGTATTTACAAAACTGTGGGCTCAAACTTAATTCCTTATTATAGCCGCTGTGGCCGAACGGTTCTAGGCGCTTCAGTCCGGAACCACGCGACTGCTGCGGTCGCAGGTTCGAATCCGGTCTCGGGCATAGATGTGTGTGATGTCCTTAGGTTAGTTAGGTTTAAGGAGTTCTAAGTTCTAGGGGACTAATGACCTCAGATGTTAAGTCCCATAGTGCTCAGAGCCATCTGAACCATCTTTATTACATATGAGGAATATTCACCTACGCCTCCTTGTGACTTTTTTACTCATCACTCTTCTGATTGGTTTGATACGCCCCGCCAGGAATTCCACTCCTCTCTTGTGCAAACCTTTCATCTCCACTTGCAACCTTACGTTCTGGAATATTTGCAGGATGTATCCCAGTCTCTGCCTTACTCTACAGTTTTTAACCTCTACAGCTCCCTCTAATACCATGAAAATTACTCCGTGATGTCTTGAAAGATGTCCTATCATCCTCCCTCTTCCTCTTTCAGTGTTTCCCATTATTTCTCTGCTCGATGATTCTCCTGAGAATCTCCTCCTTTCTTACCTTATCATCCCACCTAATTTTAAACGTCCTTCTGAAGCACGAAAACAAAAATGCTTCTACTCTTCTGTCGGTTTTCTCACAGTCCATGTCACGCTCCCCTACAATGGTGTGCTCCAAACGTACATACTCAGAAATTTCTTCCTCAAATTAACTCCTATATTTATTCTAGTCGACTGCCCTTTCCCATAAACGTCGTTTTCACCATTGCTACTCTGTTTTTTATATCCTTGCTCCGTCTGTCACGGATTTTCTTGCTACCTATATACCAGAGTTCCTTAACTTCATCTACTTCGTGATCGCCAAGTTTGATGCGATGTTCCTTGCAGTTCTCATTTGTCGTACATCTCTTTACTTCAGTGTTTCTTCGTTTCCACTCAGCAGGTCCTGTAACACTTCTTCACTTTCACCCAGGATAGCAGTGTCATTAGAGAATCTTAACATCGATATCCTTTCACTTTCAATTTTAATCCCACTCTTGGTTCTGTCTTATAATTCCATCATTGTTTTTTCGACGTTTAGGTTGCTTAACAGGGACGAAAGACTACATCTCTGTCTTACACCCTTTGTAATAAGTGCACTTCATTTTTCGCTTCCATTCTTACTGTTCCTTCTTAGTTTTTGTACATATTGTATATTAACCATCTTTCCTTACACATTGCCTCTATTTTTCTCAGGGTTCCTAACATCTTGCACCATTTTACTCTGTCTAACTCTTTTTACAAGTCGACAGATCTTATGAAGGTGTCTTGATTTTTCTTCCTTCTTTCTTGCATTTCAAGCGCAACGTCAGAACTATCTCTCCTGTCTTTTTACCTATCCTAAAGCCAAACTGGTCGTCATCTAACAGAACCTCAATTATCTTTTCCATTCTTCTGTATATTATTCTTGTTAGCAACAAGGACGTGCCAGCTTCTAAGCTGATTTTGAGATAATTCTCGCACTTTTCGGCTCTTGGATTTTCGAAACTGTGTGGATGGGATTGTCCAGAAAGTCTGATGGTACACTCTGTGATCAAAAGTATCCGGACACCTGGATGAAGATAACTTAAAAGTTTGTGGCGCCCTCCATCGGTAAAGCTGGAAATCAATATAGTGTTGGCCCACCCTTATCCTTGATTACAGCTTCCACTCTCGCAAGCATACGCTCAATCAGGCGCTGGAAGGTTTCTTGGGGAATGGCAGCCCATTCTTCACGGAGAGCTGCACTGATAGAGAGGTATCGATGTCGGTCGGTGAGCCCTGGCATGAAGTCGGCGTTCCAAAACATGCCAAAGATGTTCTTTGGGATTTAGGTCAGGACTCTGTGCAGGCCAGTCCATTACAAGGATGTTATTGTCGTGGAACCACTCCCCCGAAAGCAGTGCATTATCAACAGGTGCTCGATAGGGTTGAAAGATGCAATCGCCATACCCGAATTGTTCTTCAACAGCGGGAAGCAAGAAGGTGCTTAAAACATCAATGTAGGCCTGTGCAGGCGCCATCCATTAAAAACACGACCATACCATAACACCACCATCTCCCAATTTTACTGTTGGCACCACACCCGCTGACAGATGACGTTCATCGGGCATTCGCCATACCCACACGCTGCCATCGGATCACCACATTGTGTACCGTGATTCGTCACTCCACATAACGTCTTTTCACTGTTCAATCGTCCAATGTTTACGCTCCTTACACCAAGCGAGGCGTCGTTTGGCATTTACCGTCGCGATGTGTGGCTTATGAGCAGCTGCTCGACCATAATATCCAAGTTTTCTCACATCCCACCTAACTGCCATACTACTTGCAGTGAATCCTGATGCAGTTTGGAATTCCTGTGTGATGGTCTTGATAGATGTCTGTCTATTACACACTGCGACCCTCTTCAACTGTTGGCGGTCTTTGTCAGTCAACAGACGAGGTCGGCCTGTACGCTTTTGTGCTGTACGTGTCCCTTCACGTTTTCACTCCATTATCACATCGGAATGTGTGGGAGTGTGGAAATCTCGTGTACAGACGTATGACACAAGTGGCACCCAATCGCCTGACCAGGTTCGAAGTGCGTGAGTTACACGGATCGCCCCATTTTGCTCTCTCGCAATGTCTATTGACTACTGAGGTCGCTGATACGCAGTACTTGGCAGTAGATGGCAGCAAAATGCACCTAATATGAGAAACGTATGTTTTGGGGGTGTTCGGATACTTTTGATCACATAGTGTATATCGCAAGACTCGTACATTCTACACACCAAAATGAATTAGCCTTTTTTTGCCAATTCCCCCAACAATTTTAAAACTTCTTATGTAATGTTATCTACCCCTTAGTTGATCTATCCTTTATTTTATCTTAAGTCGTCCGACCCTATTTTAATTCTGATTCTAATTATGGACCCCCTACCACTTCCCTATCGACCCCTCTTTCTTTTTCTATCGCGTCACCAGATAAGTCTTCCCCATCACAGAGGCCTTCAACGTGCTTCTTCCACCCATTCGCTCTCTCCTCTACATTTAACATTGAGATTCCCATTGGACGTTTAATGTTACCGGCCATGCTTTTAATTCCACCGAAGGTTGTTTTGACCTTTCCATATGTTGAGTCAGTTCTTCCGGCAATCAGTTCTTTTTCGATTTCCTCACATTTTTCATGTAGCTATTTGCCTTAGATTCCTTGCACTTGCAATTTCTTTCATTCTTAATCGACTTGTATCTCTGTATTCCTGAATTTTCAGGAAAATTTTTGTACTTTCTTCTTTCGTCGATCGATCAGATGAAATATTTCTTGTAGTATCCGTGGTTTCTTCGCAGTTACCTTCCCTTTATCTATCTTTTTCTCTCCATCTTCTGTGATTACCCTTCATAGAAATATCCATTCCTCTTCTACCGTGCTGTCTACTGGGCTCTTCATTACCGCAGTAGCTATAGCCTCATTCCTTATTGCTTCCGTATGCCACCTACTGGAGCACTGACCCTTTCTGACTAGTCTCTTAAATTTCAGTCTACTCTTCATCATTACTAAATTGTGATCTGAGTCGCTCTGAATCTATATCTGTTCCTGTGCATGTACCTTACAATCATATATCTAATTTCGGAATCGCTGCCTGACCGTGATGAAATCTAACTGGAATATTCCCATATATCCTGGTCTTTTGCAAGTACTATTATATCACTTCCTTGTGTGATTCTTGAACAAAAGTTTATTGAAGAACCGAATTAGTCTTTCTCCTTTCTCGTTACTACTGCCAAGCCCATATCCTTCCGTAACCCTTTCACTACTCCTTCCCCTACAACCGCATTACAATCTCCCTTCTATTAGATTTTCATCACCCTTAATGTACTGAATTGCCCGTTCAATGTCCTCATAAATTTTCTGTCTCTTAATCTTCTGCTTGCGACTTTGGCATGTACGCCTGAACTGTTTCATCTGCGTTGGCTAACTATTCATAACTGGCCATTTCACTTCGCTGACGCCCACTATATATGAATTGAGCTTTAGCATTTCTCTCTTCCGATTTTCTAACTTCCTACCACATTCAGACTTCTGAAATTCCACGCTCCCACTCACTCAACGTTATCCTTTAGTTGGTTATTCAGTCTTTTTTCTCATGGTCACCTCCCCTTGGCAGTGCCCTTCCGGAGATCTGATGACGTGATGTTGGGAATCTCTTGTGAGCGGAGAGGTCATGGCACTTCTTCAACTACAGGCAACATGTCCTGTGGATACACGTTATGTGTCTTAAATGCATTGGTTTTCACTGCCGTCTGCATCCTCACGCTGTTGATCGTCGCTGAGTCTTCCGCCTTCCACGGAGTTTCCCACCCCAAGGGCGAGAGTGCCCTGAACCTGTCACTGATCCTCCACCCTCTTTAACAACGCCTATGATTTTTATTCAGAATTTAAGCAGTGGATGTGCTCGAACTCAGTGTGGAAGACATTTTGATTACTTATTGAATACGCTACCCCTAGACCAAGGGTGACTTACCACAGTTAAAAGAGACAACACTGAAAGTAGCATTTTGTATCCTTTTACGGCTCATGATTCCTCCACGGTTTAAATTATTTCTTTATTTATTGCTTCGAGAAAAGCGATGAGCTAAAAAGAGAGAAACGTGATACTGTTGATTGCGGTTACAGATGACGAAAGACAATTGAACTACTGGGACTGCAATTAAACAGGTATCCGATGCGTCGAACATATTGAGAATGTTATCGATCGCCAGGTCAGATTCCAGAATTCACCACTTTATCCGCACCCGTTACCGCACGAATACTGCACGAGAGAGAGAGGATATGTTGCAGCTATTGTACGTAAGATGGGAGCTGAAGTCAGTATGTATCGGGCAGCGCAAGAGAAAAAATAACTGTGACGCTGTGCCTTGTGTGGTTAAGGTCTGGGATTGCCGCTACAGTCGCAAATAATCCTGGTTTTTTAGAGAACTGTGCAGCGGCTAATGGTGCCACATATTTAGAAGTGGTAATGAGCGTGATCATCATTTAAAAGTAAACGACATGGTGTATGGTGTTCTGGTATGGTATTGCTGCACGACGACGCTCGTCCACATGTTGCCACGAAGGTCAGAGAATTCTCAAGAAGTTCCAAACGAGACTTGTGTAACCATAATCGGTCCATCTACATCTACATGGTTACTCTGAAATTCACGCTTAAGTGCCTGACAGAGGGTTCATCGAACCATTCTCATACTACTTCTCTACCATTCCACTCTCGAAAGGCGCATGGGAAAAAGGAACACCTAAATCTTTCCGTTCGAGCTCTGATTTCTCTTATTTTATTATGATGATCATTTCTTCCTACGTAGGTGGGTGTCAACAAAATATTTTAGCATTCGGAAGAGAAAGTTGGTGATTGAAATTTCGTAAATACACTCCTGGAAATGGAAAAAAGAACACATTGACACCGGTATGTCAGACCCACCATACTTGCTCCGGACGCTGCGAGAGGGCTGTACAAGCAATGATCACACGCACGGCACAGCGGACACACCAGGAACCGCGGTGTTGGCCGTCGAATGGCGCTAGCTGCGCAGCATTTGTGCACCGCCGCCGTCAGTGTCAGCCAGTTTGCCGTGGCATACGGAGCTCCATCGCAGTCTTTAACACTGGTAGCATGCCACGACAGCGTGGACGTGAACCGTATGTGCAGTTGACGGACTTTGAGCGAGGGCGTATAGTGGGCATGCGGGAAGCCAGGTGGACGTACCGCCGAATTGCTCAACACGTGGGGCGTAAGGTCTCCACAGTACATCGATGTTGTCGCCAGTGGTCGGCGGAAGGTGCACGTGCCCGTCGACCTGGGACCGGACCGCAGCGACGCACGGATGCACGCCAAGACCGTAGGATCCTACGCAGTGCCGTAGGGGACCGCACCGCCACTTCCCAGCAAATTAGGGACACTGTTGCTCCTGGGGTATCGGCGAGGACCATTCGCAACCGTCTCCATGAAGCTGGGCTACGGTCCCGCACACCGTTAGGCAGTCTTCCGCTCACGCCCCAACATCGTGCAGCCCGCCTCCAGTGGTGTCGCGACAGGCGTGAATGGAGGGACGAATGGAGACGTGTCGTCTTCAGCGATGAGAGTCGCTTCTGCCTTGGTGCCAATGATGGTCGTATGCGTGTTTGGCGCCGTGCAGGTGAGCGCCACAATCAGGACTGCATACGACCGAGGCACACAGGGCCAACACCCGGCATCATGGTGTGGGGAGCGATCTCCTACACTGGCCGTACACCACTGGTGATCGTCGAGGGGACACTGAATAGTGCACGGTACATCCAAACCGTCATCGAACCCATCGTTCTACCATTCCTAGACCGGCAAGGGAACTTGCTGTTCCAACAGGACAATGCACGTCCGCATGTATCCCGTGCCACCCAACGTGCTCTAGAAGGTGTAAGTCAACTACCCTGGCCAGCAAGATCTCTGGATCTGTCCCCCATTGAGCATGTTTGGGACTGGATGAAGCGTCGTCTCACGCGGTCTGCACGTCCAGCACGAACGCTGGTCCAACTGAGGCGCCAGGTGGAAATGGCATGGCAAGCCGTTCCACAGGACTACATCCAGCATCTCTACGATCGTCTCCATTGGAGACTAGCAGCCTGCATTGCTGCGAAAGGTGGATATACACTGTACTAGTGCCGACATTTTGCATGCTCTGTTGCCTGTGTCTATGTGCCTGTGGTTCTGTCAGTGTGATCATGTGATGTATCTGACCCCAGGAATGTGTCAATAAAGTTTCCCCTTCCTGGGACAATGAATTCACGGTGTTCTTATTTCAATTTCCAGGAGTGTAGATCTCGACGCAAAGGAAACCACCTTTGTTTCAGTGACTGCCACCCCAACTCGTGTATCATATTAGTGACACTCTCACCTCTATTGCGCGACAATACGAAACGAGCTGCCCTTCTTTGCACTTTTTCGATGTCCTCCGTCTATCCTACCTGGTAAGGATCCCACACGGCGCAGCAACATTCCACATTTACTGCCAATTGCCACTTTTCCACCATACAGAAGTTCTCTCTAGATCATTTTGTAATTGGAACTGATCGTCTGATTTTACTAGACGGTAAATTACAGCGTCACCTAGCTCATTTATGTAAATCGTAACAGCAGAGTTCCTATGACACTACCTTGCGGAACGCCAGATATCACTTCTGTTCTACTCGATGATTTACCGTCTATCACTACGAACTGTGACCTCTCTTAGAGGAAATCACGAATCCAGTCACACAACTGAGGCGATATTCCATATGCACGCAGTTTGATTAAGAGCCGCTTGTGAGGAACGGTAATCTAGGAATATGGAATCGATCTGAGATCCCTTGTCGACAGCACTCATTACTTCATAGGAATAAAGAGCTAGTTGCGTTGCACAAGAACGATATATCCTGAATCAGTGTTGGTTATGTATCAATAAGTCATTTTCCTCAAGGTGATTCATAATGTTCGAGTACAGTATATGCTCCAAAATCCTACTGCAAATTGAGGCCAGAGATATGGGTCTGTAATTCAATAGATTACTCCTATTTCCTTTCTTGAATATTGGTGGGATCTGTGCTACTTTCCAGTCTTTAGGAACACACCTTCCGTCAAGTGAGCGGTTGTATATGATTGCTAAGAAAGGCGCTATTGTCTCTGCATGCTCCGAAAAGAACCTGATTGGTATACCATCTGGACCGGAAGACTTGCCTTTATTAAGTGATTTGAGTTGTTTCGCAACACCTAAGATATCTGCTTTTATGTCACTCATTCTAACAGCTGTTATGGTTTCGAATTCTGGAATATTTACTTCGTCTTCTTTCGTGAAGGAATTACGGAAAAGTGTATTTAGTAACTCCGCTTTAGTTACACCATCGTCGGTAACATTTCCATCGCTATCGTGCAGTGACGGTATTGACTTCTTTTGCCACTGGTGTACTTTACATACGACCAGAATCTCTTTGGGTTTTCTAACATATTTTGAGACATCGTGGAAACTATTAAAAGCATCTCGCATTGATGTCCGCACTAAATCTCGAGCTCCGTGAGACTTAGCCAGTCTTGGGGACTTTGCGTTCTTCTGAATTTGGCATGCTTTTTTCGTTGCTTCTGCAACAGTGTTCTGACGTGTTTTGTGTACCATGGTGTGATCAGTCCCGTCTCTTATTAATTTATGCGGTATGAATCTATCTATTGCTGTCGATACTGTATCTTTGAATTTGAGCCATAATTAGCTTGGGAGGAAGTGTTTTGCTTTTCCGGTGGTCACAACGTCTTCCTTAACTTTAAAACATTTCCCTGCGTTTCCGGCACAGAAGTTCGTGTGTTGCCTTAATGTCGCAGGAATAACATTTTCACAAACAGTTTGAGATTGTCGTTCTCTGATCTATATTTATCAGGAAGTATTTACAGTTTCTGTATTATTATTTCGAATAAGTAACTGATGACCACTTTTCGAATTGACATTACGCCTTGTACATCGTATTATCCATGTAACTATAAACGGCAACTCTTTTGTCTTGCAGATGTTAACGAGCACGATGTTAAGTGCGTAAACCTGACATCCTGTCTTTTTCGTCGCTTCGTGATACTTGAAAGTACATTGACAGCCAGGTTTCCAGGGCTGGAGAGAGTACAAAATAAGCATTGAAGTCCCTTAATTTCGCGCTTGTTTTAATAGAATACTAAGCTGCTCCCTGCTACGGGCGCTTTGCTTCTGGGTCGATTAATCGAAATTTATTACTTTCAGCAGATAGTAAGCCTACTATGAGTTTCCTGTGTACAGGGTATGCAGATGAAATCATTTTTCCTCAAAATAATTTTCGTCTTAATGGCCATCACTAATTACTTTCGAAATACAGTTTTTTTTACATGTCAGATGCCAAGTAAGTTCTCCAAAAATATAGTGAAGCAAACTTTCTATGTACCTTCTACTCCATAGTACGGAGTCGAGTGAAATCAGTTCAGTGATGTTTATTGATACTAAAACCACGTCTTCGTAGAAAACTTTTGTTACAGAAATATCAGAAAATTGTTAATGTTCTAGATTTATCTTATATTGGAAATCGACTTGTAGCATTGTTTTATGGCTTCTAAGAATCAACTATGATAATAATTAGTTTGAAAATTCGATGAAGCTATATTTCCACAAACAGCGATCATAAATACACGACATGATTTCCGTCTCAAAGACGGAAGTTTGAAGTTCTTACACCGATCTTTAATGCAAAGCGTGAGCCCCATGTGTTTTTGTCTGTAATGTAGATCTGGCCAGTCATGTTCGATCTCCGTAACCACGGGGGATTTTGCAGATACTTCATCAGGGTATTGCAAGCACTGACTTTTCTATATACATCACGTGTCGCCTGATTACTCACAACGTTTATCCCCGATGTATCCTCTTGCTATGGGTTCATGGCTATAAAGTTCACGAAACCCCTACCCACACGATAGGCGTAAATGGGCTACAGTGGTGTATAAATTCGACAGCACTGAACCCACTGAAATCTTTGCACAAAATGACTCTCGCTGTTAACACTGTAACGGTAACTAATGGCTGGCTCCCCGATCTGATTTCTGCCGGCTCTGCGGCATACTTTCACACGCTTTGTCGACTGTGTCTCCACGTACGTTTTGCCTTCAAGCACGTCGTTTCCCTTAACGGCAAACGTGTCCCTAGTTGCAGTCTTGTTGGTATTAAATTGGGAACGACGTTGCTGTAAGAGCGTGACGTTCAGTATGTAATCCGAACACGTATCGAACGCAACAGCATTCTCTCTTCACTCTTATTCAGTCACCCATTAGCGACGATCGGTAGGCAAGATTTAACAACAATAAAAACATCGTTCACTTTACACACCACATAGCATAATTATGTGAACATCAAAACACCAAACGTCCCTCTTTGAGATGGCTTTAATACTACGTATTTTTGTCGTCTTGGGTAAAAGGTAGACATAGTAGTTCAGCGAATAATTTGTAATTATCCTGTGCATGGAAGAGGATAGGATGAACTCTTGCACTGATAAGATCTGTCAAATTCTGTTTGGTAGCATACGATACTGAGTAAACTAAATGAACTCAGATGGCATTAAAGTTCTGTGATAAGATACACAGTCTAACAAAATGCAGCTAAGGTTGTCAAAATTATCTGTAACTACGAGCTGCCACGCCAAACCTACTCCATCGTATTTACTTCCCTTAATACGCTGAATGGCAGAGTGTCCTAAATGAAGCTAATACAGGGCTAGAATAGTGAGTGTTAGGGGACACTAACTATTGTATAAGGAGCAAATAAGTCACTAGTGAGGATTCATACCCTAAGACCAATAACATCAGGCTCTATAAAGCGGAATGCGAACGTGATATTCTAAGCACGAAAGTAGACTTCATTGGCCGAAAGTTACGAACACGATTCGCATCAGACCTTGAGCACCAATCGGACCGTCTGGCCCCGCTAGCTGAGTGGTCAGCGCGACAGAATGTCAATCCTAAGGGCCCAGGTTCGATTCCCGGCTGGGTCGGAGATTTTCTCCGCTCAGGGACTGGGTGTTGTGTTGTCCTAATCATCATCATTTCATTCCCATGGACGCGCAAGTCGCCGAAGTGGCGTCAAATCTGAAGACTTGCACCAGGCGAACGGTCTACCCGACGGGAGGCCCTAGTCACACGACCAATCTGACCTATAAGAATGTCGCATTTTGTTGCCGCTAAACGCACAAAATACATAAATGGTTGGCAACAAAAATGTTTTAATTCACGGCTTTGAGCGAAAGTAGCACTACTGATGTGCAAACGTAAAAACACACATTTCAAATATTCTTGAAGTAGGTATATAAAGCTATAAAACTTGGAATTGTTTCATTGAGATCTACTTTCTCATAATGTTTTGTAAATTACCCAGGAACTCTACACCCACAGGATTGGGTTACATGTCTCGCTCTTATCCCAGTGCAATAAAATAAAATAAAACTTTGATCCTAGTGCAACAAAGAAAGTTTTCCCTGATGTAGTTTTGTGGCTTATCTACATAAGTACTTTTTGTGTAAATCCAGACCTAATAGTGGGGATACCCATTAGAGAAAATACCTGGGTTCTTCCAATTCTTCGTGTAATGTATGCGATGTCACTCACGAAACTAAACCTAATGTAACTTGATGTAAGAGAAATTTTCACCTACAGCTGCGTGATCATTTAGCTAAAGCGACAAAAAATTAGTTTGAAATTTTTTAACCTTTTGCATCCTGTTTTTCTCTGACATCTGGCCTCTATTGGATAAAATATAAATCAACTTACACACTAAGTAATACATTGCAATGAGGATGTAAATTTTGCGGAAATATGACAGTGCGTGCCCAGCGTGGAACCAAATCCCAGAAGAAGGTGTTAGCAGAAGGATGGAAACATCGGGTCGAAAGTTTCTGGACCGAAAGACGCATTTAGAAAACCCAAAAACTTTTGACTTCACCTTCTTAAGGAATTTCGTTCTCTGCACTGTTCATGCAGAAAACGACCATGGAGTATGTTTTATTAGACACTGGAGAGTGAAGCGCTAAATGCTGATGTATGAAAAAAGGGGAAAAAATCTCGATCAGCAACACATCTAAGAGGAAGAGTGCGCGAAAGTAAGAGGAAAAAATAAATAAAATAAAGTGAAACGAAGGGAAATAATCTTCCCGAAAGTCCCAATAGTAGAGGACTTGAGTATCTAAAATAAAATTAAGGTGTTATAGGGCAGAGATATGAGAAACAAGTATGAACTGTTAAAATACTTTGATGCTGTCGGTCATTTACTTCCAGAGTAATAACGAATCATAAAACATAATAAACAAACAGGGCCACCGATAAATATAAAGAAAAATGTAAACGCTTAATATTAGAGATCCATAGACTTCTTCTTAATTAAGAGCTCTAAACAAATAAAAGGAAAGAAAAAGGCTGCAGGCCTCCGATAAAATGAAAGAAGAAAATTTAATAGGCTAATAATATGCTATTAAGGGCTATAGACTGTGACAATAGAACTGCAACACCTCGAAGGATAGCAAATAACGAAATTTTACTAATTGTGTACGAAATATAGTAGGAAGATTAAATTATTCAATTTGTAGATGATTTGGGAAGATAGGGTGTGACGTTTAGTGCAGAGTCCTGTCACCTCTGGTAGCAACAAAGGCTCAAAGCCGACTGGTCATAGAGTTGCCCTGAGTTTGAATGAGACAGAGATTCGTCATTCCGTACTGCTGCAACACTTTGCCAGTGCTCATCAGTCGCAGTGGCCGGCGAGTGATGGCGTGCCATTCTTTCAGAAACCCATGATCAGACGTTTCCATTGGTTGAGACGTCTGGAGAATGTGCGAGCCAAAGCAGCAATCCGTCACTCTCCATACCGAGTTAGGTGAGGACAACACAGTCTTGTGGTGAAAGATAACGTCAGGGAGACCTCGAAGGTATTCCTTAGCCACCGACCTTAACAAGTTTGAAATGGAACGGTTACTGCCCAGACTGCAGGCTGTGCAAACAAGAGGTGATCGTACTGTGTACCCAGTAGCACCGCGCACCACCATGCTAGATTACGAGTGAGCCTGAAGATGGACTGGGTAGCAGAAACCGATTATGATTGTTTCGTGAGAAGTCGATTGTGTAAAAAAACAAACAAAAATTATAAGAAGTAATGTTTGTACTACTCCAGCAATACCTGTTGCCTCGTAATAGGGCCAAATAAATTCGTTCATATGATGTGCGGCCGTGTGCGGAGGAAGCATTTGGAATTGAAATAATAGCAGTTAGTAAACAGTGCTAAAGAGATGGGAAGGGTAGCACTTGGCAGTTACCTTAAATACGTGGTGACGGTTATTATATAGGACAAATCGTTCAAATGGCTCTGAGCACTATGGCACTTAACTACTGAGGTCATCAGTCCCCTAGAACTTAGAACTACTTAAACCTAACTAACCTAAGGACATCACACACATCCATGCCCGAGGCAGGATTCGAACCTGCGACCGTAGCTGTCACGCGGTTCCAAACTGAAGCGCTTAGAACCGCACGGCCACACCGGCCGGCTATTATATAGTACAGACATGGCGGAATTTTGAAATTCGATACAGGGAACATTGCAGTCATAGCAATCGGACAGCATTTGGAGCACATGTAAAAGATAGTAAACATGAAGTGAGTAATATAAATGAACAAATGGATGTGCTACATAAAGCTCCAAAAAGTCTCTCTCTCAACGTGATCGAGGAGATTGAAATATACGCTCATCAAAGAAAAAACCCAGACGTACTAGTTAATGAGCAACTATGAGATTTTTAAAGACCTGTTTTAGGCTTACTCTTGAATGCAACAGCACGCTTCAGTAATAACAAGCTGCAGCGGAACGGCCCTCAGCGTACTGGCGGCGAGGTGAATTGGGCGCGGCGGAAGAAGATTTGGCGTGGCGTTGTATACGTTCTGACGTAGAGAAATGCTCTCCACCACCAATCAATACAAAGAAGGGGAAACGCACATTTTCGAAAGAATACCTACATTTTAATTACATTCTTAAGTTTCTTTATAAAAAAATTTTAAATTGGTGTAAATTATTTTGGTTTATAGTCCACTCAAAAATAGATTACTCATATGTTATTACTTTAAAAATTGTTTTATTAAAAAGTATATTCGCCATTAATATGTACGGTGAAAACAAAACATATGCACAATTCTTATAGGTAGAGGGCACTTTTTACTGTTACCAATCAGGTTTCTCCAAAACCGTGGTATAAAGTTTTAACAGATTAAAATATACTTTAGTTATGACAGCGAACCGGTAGTTCAGTACTGACAAGTTACTCTGTAACTGCAATGTGTGGTATGTTGGAATTTAATACGTTCCAAAATTTCTTTTTGTAAACTGAGATATTTCTGTCAGTAACTGTATCTCTCTCGTTAATTATATTTTTAACTTTGTCTGACAGATATGAAGATGAGCAGCTAGCCTGAAACCGGTCATTGAAAATAAAAAAATAGCGATCATGTACAGTGGTGCCTAAGGAAAGCGCATCGCACTGTGAACGACTTCAGGACAGTTGTGCATACACTATAAAGTAGTTCAGCGTGTCTTCGTGAAACTTCACGATAAAAACTCAGGATAAGCAGACCGAAGCGTCCTCAGTGCCAGGTGCACTAATTCTGTGGTCGACTAATACACCTAACAGTTACTAGTAGGGTTAAATTAGTAGAAGTTGGCAAGCAGCAAAAGAAGTTTATGTAGGCGTAGACTGGTTTTAGATTGTGCGCGGGCTGCATTCGCACAGGACGTTTTCCTGTGACGGGAAGCTAAGGCGCTTCCAGGCGGCAATGAGCGCGCGGTTCTCGTGAGAATCGGGCCCCGCGTAACGGCCCAGCGGCGCTAGCCGGTCACCGCCACGTGGACAGCCTCGGCCGCTTTTGCATGTGGCTTCTGCCGTCGCGGGACGGCCGTGTGACTGGACTGCTCAGTTTCTGGCACCTGGGCTCACTCCGGTGGGATATGCGCTGAATTCTTATCCCCCGCTCACTGCCCACGTTCTGGGTAACGTGGAGCCACGCACCAGCATGACCTTAAATTCTCATATAGGTGCGCATGGTAAGTAAACTCAGCGGGTGAGCTTTCCGCAGTTATGGATTAAAGTCCACTACTTCTCGACCAAGATGAAAGTGAAGAAAAGTAAAGAGTATGTCTTCAACATAATTCAGCGCTTCAGCAATCGTGAAGACAACTGAAGGCTGATTTTTTTATTGTCTGAAAGTAAAGAGCTGTCTACTTTCTCCGTGATGCGAAGGTAATTTGAAGTGAATGACCACTATTATCGGCTTTATAAAAATAAAGACTAGGTAGAACATAAAACAGTTAGCCGCATCCAGATAAATGAACAGTTTTACGTTTGGAAGGTATCGGACTCTGGAAACATAAGAAACTGTGCAGTATAAGACCAAAATATTGATTAAGCTCTTGTATTGGCTGTCGCTCACAGTGAATTTAAGGATATTGAATGTAATAAGTACCTTTTAAAGGTCAGTTAATGGCTATAGCGGAAACGACGGAGGCATCAGTAGAAAGTTAAAGCACGCGTAACAACAACAACAAAAACTACTACTACTACTACTACTACTCCTGAAGCAAGGCACAGTTCTCACCTTAACATCTTAACAGTAATATTTGAATGTGTGAAGAAAAATTATGGAAGTGTGGAATTATAACGAGAGTTTGGGAAGTAAGGACGAATTTGAATTTGCCCCATTTTGTTATAAGACGTTTGGAAGCCGTTTTGTTATATTTGTTATCTGGAATATTTCCCATTAGCAGCCTGGTGGCTTTTGTGTGATTAGCATTGTTGCTTAATGTTTGTTTTCTTCATGGTGCGGATGACAACTAAGCAGTGTATCCAACTGATAAAAAGTTATTCCAAAACTACTGAAAGTCCCGCGGCAACCGTTCATAACTGCGTGTGGAACTCGGACGTAATGCTGCTCCAATCGAATCATCAGTTCGGATGTTGATACGGAAGTTTGAGACCACGGGTTCTGTTTCAGACGTTAAGAAATCAGGACGACTGCGTTATCTTCGAACACAAGACAACATAGCAGTCCTACGTACCAACGAGACTGCAAGCCAGAAAAAAAATCGGTTCGCCTTCGAGCTCAAAGTTCACTGCATGAAATCCTTTCAAAAGATCTGAAAATGCATGCGTGCAACATTCAACTTACACAAGAGTTCAAGCGTGCAGATCATGGAAAGAGACATAGATTTGCTCAATGAGTCTTTGCAGAACTGCAGAATTTGGGGTAACGAAGGTCCGCCAGTGACTGTGGAAAATGAGATGCATGCAGAACGCACGACAGTGCGCTGTGGTTTCTGGGCAGGAGCAGTGATCGGGCTGCACTATTTTGAAAATGAGGGAGCTGCCGTCACTGTGAACAGTGACTGTTACCGAAACATACTTTCAGACTGGTTTTGTTTTTCTCTTGTTGACGAAAATAACGATTTTTTGTTTAAAAAAAATGGTGTGACGTGTCACACATTCCGTGAGACCATCGTTCTGCTGAATGAAACGTTCACTCAAAAAATTCTCTCTTTGTGTGGTACCCAGGAATGGTCTGCCGCTTCATGCGATCTTATACCTTGTGACATTTTTGTGGGGTTTGTGAAATCAAAAATGTACGTGAACTAACCACAAATAAAACACCAATTGAAGCATGAAATGGTAGGGGTCATCTCACCGGATGTTTGTGGATTTGTCATCAAGAATGCTTTGCTCGGCCGCGCGGTCTTGGGAGAAATTACTTAACGTTTCCAATAAATTTTGTATGTTTTATAGCTATTTAATATCCGGCCCTACTTCCCCGACACCCACTACTAATAAAGCCGCACCAGAACAAATCACGCTGCGGGAAGGAAGGGGTATTCGATGCCTTTAACGCACACTGTCATTTCCTGTATTAATGAACTACATCAGGTGTCACATAATAATATTATTTGTTGCCTAAGAATTGTTCATAAAATTTCCAAGGCACATGGTGAATATTAATTTCCTTTCTGGCCATTATTGTATTTCAGGTGAACTCTGCTGCAGCCACCGAGATTTATCACAGAATACTTACGGAAGGCCTTTCGCGAAGAAAATGAACGGAGCTTTTAAAAATGTTGATTAAAAAGTCCTCCAGAGATCAATTATTCAAATCTTATAGTACGATATAAAATTACCCGATGAACAGGTGCAAACTAACGGATTACATAAAAATTTGTCTCGTTCAGTTTCTGAAACTGTAAGACAAATGAATGACCCAACGACAAATCGAACGTACGAAGAAACCATTTGTAGTATGGAGCAGTATAAAAGCTGGACGTGAGCAGAGAGTGCTACAAGATACTGTAAATTATCCTGCTAACAGTTCTACGCATCTTTTTGAAGTTGTGTTCGAAGTATAATAGTATATAGAACGATACTCAAACGTCATACGAAAAGTGATTGCTGAAACTCAAACAAGCTTGAATTGTTGGAGAAAATAGCGAAAGAGGAAAATACATTGAGCTAAATGACATCAGTAACGGTCAGAAAACCGGAAGTAAGTGCAGACACGGTATACACAAAAATTATCGATCGGGTGCCTATTCGCAGCAAAGCAACGAAATCACTTCTTTCGAGGCCAAAAAATCAAAGAAAAGTAAGCGCATTATATACTAATTTCTTATTACGGCCTTTCACATACCTTACTTAGAATTTGTGTCTATCAGAAGTTGTACCTCTCATAATTTGGATGTATCGGCCGATTACTACTTTGTCACTACTTACTTTCTGCTTTATAAAACGCACTTATCTTTGACATTTCATCACTTAATATTAGCAGACTTACCTCATTGCAGATTACTGCGAAATAAGACTGACAGTAAACTAATATGCGTTGAAAACACAACGTTTCTCGATATGAGCTCGGGTTGTATTAGTAGTTATTGGCAAGTACGGAAGTAAGTCCTAGGATTTGTCCTTGCTGCTGGGTTCACGAAAAACTGTTAGCCTTCTCATGGCGCTCTGCGCATGGGAAGGTAAGAAAACATTAGAACCATGCCATCAACTGCGCGTTCATTTGTTCTAGCAACGTCGTAAAGACATTCTACTGCGTGGTTCAGAGATAAATGTTTGTGATTTATGACTGAGCTTAAATCCGTTTTAAAGAAAACCTGTTCGCTACGTTTACGTGCGACGCATTTTTTGGAAGACAAAAACCCAATTTCGAAAACCGTTTTTCGCTGTCTTGTTTACATGTTCCGGCATGAAGCGGATTTCCTAGCCCATTCAAATTTGGCGTCTAGAAGACAGATGTTCCGTCTTATGATTCAGTCAACACAATCGCTGTTTCTCATCAGCTGTTTATTAGAGGTACACAGCTTAATGGGTAGTCCAATATACACTACTGGCCATTAAAATTGCTACAACAAGAAGAAATGCAGATGATAAACGGGTATTCATTGGACAAATATATTATACTAGAACTGACATGCGATTTCATTTTCACGCAATTTGGGTGCATAGATCCTGAGAAATCAGTACCCAGAACAACCACCTCTGGCCGTAATAACGGCCTTGATACGCCTGGCCATTGAGTGAGACTGAGCTTGGATGGCGTCTACAGGTACAGCTGCCCATGCAGCTTCAACACGATACCACAGTTCATCAAGAGTAGTGACTGGCGTATTGTGACGAGCCCGTCGCTCGGCCACCATTGACCACACGTTTTCAGTTGGTGAGAGATCTGGAGAATGTGCTGACCAGGGCAGCAGTCGAAAATTTTCTGTATCCAGAAAGGCCAGTACAGGACCTGCAACATGCGGTCGTGCAGTATCCTGCTGAAATGTAGGGTTTCGCAGGGATCGAATGAAGGGTGGATCCACGGGTCGTAATACATCTGAAATGTAACGTTCACTGTCCAAAGTGCCGTCAATGCGAACAAGATGTGACCGAGACGTGTAACCAATGGCACCCCATACCGTCACGCCGTGTGATACGCCAGTATGGCGATGACGAATACACGCTTCCAACGTGCGTTCACCGCGATGTCGCCAAACACGGATGCGACCATCATGATGCTGTAAACAGAACCTGGATTCATCCGAAAAAATGACGTTTTGCCATTCGTTAGACCTGGTGGAGGCTGGTGTTCCACGATGCGCTCCGCAACAGTGCGCGCCGTCTCCTCTCTTTATACGAGGCAGTCAGATGGAGGAAGAGTAAGTAAACTGTTTATCATTTCAAAAGTGATCGCCGTAACTGCTGATGCATTTATCTCTCTCTGAGACAAGTCCTCCAATGCCTGCATGGTAAATTGTTTGCGATTGCTTACAGAACCATAATTGAACACATGCATGCACCTCTTCGTACGAAACAAATCGATAGCCACGAATGACTTTGTTCGGGGATACAAATATATAGAAATCGCAAAGCTCTTCAGATGAATGCCGGGATGGTTCCTTTGAAAGGGCAGGGCCGACTTCCTTTTCCGTCGTTCCCCGATTCGATTTTTATGAGAAACAAGATGAAATTTTCTACTATAGATCAAAATTGCTTCAAATGTTGCTAGACAATCATGAAAATATTCTATACGTTATCGAAAGTAAACACCATAATAAATATTTACCACTCACTTAAATTGAAACGTGTATCGTCTACTGCTATATGAAAATCTCAGCCTGTTACATTACTGTATAGGAGGGAAGGCCGAAGACTTGCTCAATATGTGTAGTGCACTTGTATGACTGACGATGCGATGAACCACTGATGCACTGAACGCAGGATTTTTCTGTTTAATTTCTTTTACTCCCTCACTGAAGAGGACGAGAATGGGCTGACAGAGGTACATCGAAAGTTTTTAGCCGAGAGCATTTATACAATACAAAGACAAACTTTCTGTAAAAAAATAATACTTCTACATGTTTTTTAAAATTATCAAAACAGGTTTTAATACAGTAAACATTTTAGGTTAACTAATTTCATCTCAAAATACTGTCAATGGACGATAGTATTTACAAAAATTGACCATTTCATTTAACTGAAAATTATGGAAAACAAGCAGTCGGCGGGAAGGTTGTTGGAGCGTTCTGGAAACGATGTGGGATGGAAGAGTTGGAAGAAGACCCCTAATCGAGCATTTGGAAAATGTGGAAGCAGATGGTGGTAGTGGTGGGGAGAGGAGGGGAGGTGGCGAGGGAAGAGCGGCTAACGGGAACCCTGAAGGACAGGAAGGGAATCGGCTGTTGAATCTGGAAAGATGGGGGCATCTCTCTAGGCACATTTCACGACCACGGGGAGACGGTTAGACTTTAGTTGGAATAGGCAGTGGGTAGTGGGTATGTGTAATGTTGGAGGGGATTTGTTGATGCAAGGGTGTCAGAAAATGGTTCAAATGGCTCTGAGCACTATGGGACTAACTTCTGAGGTCATCAGTCCCTTAGAACTTAGAACTACGTAAACCTAACTGACCTAAGAACATCACACACATCCATGCCCTAGGTAGGATTCGAACCTGCGACCGTAGCGGTCGCGCGGTTCCAGACAGTAGCGCCTAGAACCGCTCGGCCACTCGGGCCGGCCAAGAGTGTCAGAGTAAAAGGGTTAACAATGAGGGTTGAATCAATAGGAACGTAGGCGCCAAGTTAATTGGTGGTCTAGGATATCCGAAGATTACTGGTGTGAGAGAGAAGTAAGTTAAGTTCCCATATGATCCTACTGCGGATGGGTAGCAGATGCGGTAGGGGATGCAGAGTTCTTCGCAGTGGAGGATTTGGAGGACTGGAAATACAGTTGATGTTGTCATAAGAGTATTGGTTAGATTAAGGATTCGTTGGTGACAAGTATGGCGGAGGGATGCAATCCCCACGTTCGGCATAGCTGAGGAGAGAGATTTGCGGATGAAGTAGTGCAGTAAATGTCACACAGTCGCACATACAACTCTTATGGACCAGAAGTAGGGAATGTATCGGAGTAAGGTTGCGCCGTCCAAGCAAGCAATCACGGGAGTGCCACAAGAACAGGCAGGCGATGGCGGGGAGGCAAGGTGCAGCGAAACTCGCAGCTCCGGAGCTGCCCGTCAAGTGCGTCACCCGCAGTCCTGGTGCGAGAAAACGAGTCGGCGACGCGAGCGCAAAGTGCCACCGGTGCGTCGACACACGGCTGTTGACATATTTGTCGCGTCTGAGCCGACCTGTTGCTCCGAGATCCCCCAGTCCCCAAGCAGACACACCCAGTAGTGTCGGCATAGCCTGTTTTTCCATCAACTGTTGGGAACACTGATCTCACAATCGTGTTACGCCGTCACCGTTTGCGACTAAAAGCAGACCGTGCTTATTTCTGTGCTGCTCTCCTGTTACATATCTTCAGGAATGAAAGGTGTATTTGGAATAGGTAGAAATTAACTATACGTAACTGGTCGTAAGACCGATGAAATATTGTGACTGTTTACGTGCTCCTGGGTCTTTGCGTTATTACTTGCAACGCTAGCCGTACAAAAATAACGTACAAGTACATGGTTCAGCGATTCCCTCCAAACCATGGGAATTGCAAACGGCATTGATTTCCTCTTCTCGTTTTCCACTGTCTCAGTCCGTCAGCCGGCCGGTGTGGCCGTGCGGTTCTAGGCGCTTTAGTCTGGAAGCGCGTGACCGCTACGGTCGCAGGTTCGAATCCTGCCTCGGGCTTGGATGTGTGTGATGTCCGTAGGTTAGTTAGGTTTAAGTAGTTCTAAGTTATAGGGGACTGATGACCTCAGAAGTTAAGTCTCATGGTGCTCAGAGCCATTTCAGTCCGTCAACACATGTACGAGATATCTTGCAAGGTGCAAGAGAAACTGTGAGAAACTGTGAAACTATGTTTAACAGCACAAATATAACCTCTCAACATTAGAACATGTTACCAAAGAATTATAAAGTTGTTGTTGTTGTGCTCTTCAGTCCTGAGACGGCTTTGATGCAGCTCTCCATGCTACTCTGTCCTGTGCAAGCTTCTTCATCTCCCAATACGTACTGCAGCCTACATCCTTCTGAATCTGTTTAGTGTATTCATCTCTTGGTCTCCCTCTACGATTTTTACCCTCCACGCTGCCCTCCAGTACTAAATTGGTGATCCCTTTATGCCTCAGAACATGTCCTACCAAACGATCCCTTCTTCTAGTCAAGTTGTGCCACAAACTCCTCTTCCCCCCAATCCTATTCAATACTTCCTCATTAGTTACGTGATCTACCCATCTAATCTTCAGCATTCTTCTATAGCACCACATTTCGAAAGCTTCTATTCTCTTCTTGTCCAAACTATTTATCGTCCATGTTTCACTTCCATACATGGCTACACTCCATACAAATACTTTCAGAAACGACTTCCTGACATTTAAATCTATACTCGATGTTAACAAAGTTCTCTTCTTTAGAAACGCTTTCCTTGCCATTGCCAGTCTACATTTTATATCCTCTCTGCTTCGACCATCATCAGTTACTTTGCTCCCCAAATAGCAAAACACATTTACTGCTTTAAGTGTCTCATTTCCTAATCTAATTCCCTCAGCATCGCCCGACTTAATTCGACTACATTCCATTATCCTCGTTTTGCTTTCTTTGATGTTCATCGTATATTCTCCCTTCAAGACACTGTCCATTCCGTTCAACTGCTCTTCCAAGTCCTTTGCTGTCTCTGACAGAATTACACTGTCATCGGCGAACCTTAAAGTTTTTATTTCTTCTCCATGGATTTTAATTCCTACTCCGAATTTTTCTTTTGTTGCCTTTACTGCTTGCTCAATATACAGATTGAATAAAATCGGGGAGAGGCTACAATCCTGTCTCACTCCCTTCCCAACCACTGCTTCCCTTTCATGTCCCTCGACTCTTATAACTGCCATCTGGTTTCTGTACAAATTGTAAATAGCCTTTCGCTCCCTGTATTTTAGCCCTGCCACCTTCAGAATTTGAAAGAGAATATTCCAGTCAACATTGTCAAAAGCTTTCTCTAAGTCTACAAATGCTAGAAACGTAGGTTTGCCTTAACTTAATCTTTCTTCTAAGATAAGGCGTAAGGTCAGTATTGCCTCATGTGTTCCAACATTTCTACGGAATCCAAACTCATCTTCCCCGAGGTCGACTTCTACCAGTTTTTTCCATTCGTCTGTAAAGAATTCGCGTTAGTATTTTGCAGCTGTGACTTATTAAACTGATAGTTCGGTAATTTTCACATCTGTCAACACCTGCTTTCTTTGGGATTGGAATTATTATATTCTTCCTGAAGCCTGAGGGAATTTCGCCTGTCTCATACATCTTGCTCACCAGATGGTAGAGTTTTATTATGACTGGCTCTCCCAAGGCCGTCAGTAGTTCTAATGGAATGTTGTCTACTCCCGAGGCCTTGTTTCGACTCAGGGCTTTCAGTGCTCTGTCAAACTCTTCATGCAGTATAGTATCTCCCATTTCATCTTCATCTACATCCTCTTCCATTTCCAATATTGTCCTCAAGTACATCACCCTCTATATACTCCTTCCACCTTTCTGCTTTCCCTTCTTTGCTTAGAACTGCGTTTCCATCTGAGCTCTTGATATTCATACAAGTGGTTCTCTTTTCTCCAAAGATCTCTTTAATTTTCCTGTAGGCAGTATCTATCTTACCCCTATTGAGTTAAGCCCTTTACATCCTTACATTTGTCCTCTAGCCATCCCTGCTTAGGCAATTTGCACTTCCTGTCGATCTCATTTTTGAGACGTTTGTATTCCTTTTTGCCTGCTTCATTTACTACATTTTTATATTTTCTCCTTTCATCAATTAAATTCAGTATTTCTTCTGTCACCCAAGGATTTCTACTAGCCCTCGTCTTTTTACCTAGTTGATCCTCTGCTGCCTTCACTACTTCATCCCCCAAAGCTATCCATTCTTCTTCTACTGTATTTCTTTCCCCCATTCTTGTCAATTGTTCCCTTATGCTCTTCCTGAAACTCTCTACAACCTCTGCTTCCTTCAGTTTATCCAGGTCCCATCTCCTCAAATTCCCACTTTTTTGCAGTTTCTTCAGTTTTAATCTACAGTTCATAACCAATAGATTGTGGTCAGAGTCCACATCTGCCCCTGTAAATGTCTTACAATTTAAAACCTGGTTCCTAAATCTCTGTCTTACCATTATATAATCTATCTGATATCTTCTAGTATCTCCAGGGTTCTTCCATGTATACAACCTTCTTTCATGATTCTTGAACCAAGTGTTAGCTATGATTAAATTATGCTCTGTGCAAAATTCTACCAGGCGGCTTCCTCTTTCATTTCTTAGCCCCAATCCATATTCACCTACAGTGTTTCCTTCTCTCCCTTTTTCTACTCTCGAATTCCAATCACCCATGACTATTAAATTTTCGTCTCCCTTCACTACCTGAATAATTTCCTTTATCTCATCACACATTTCATCAATTTCTTCGTCATCTGCAGAGGTAGTTGACATATAAACTTGTACTACTGTTGTAGACGTGGGCTTCGTGTGAGATACAGTATCCCGCCTAAAAGCCAGACAGATGTGACAAGTTTGGCCAAAAGTTCCACGTTGTTACAACAAAATTTCCCTGTGTGAAAATTAGGTTTAAATGAAAGGTGGGTTCCTTGATTTGTGAAAAAAACTGTACGTCATAGAAAAAAACTAAACAAATCTGAAATTAGTACAAAAAAGTACTTCAGAAACAGCGAAAATTACGCAAACAACAAAATTCATGTTGTCTACTGACAATTAATGATTAGCAATTTTTTTTTCACACTTTATGCCACGTATTTAAAAATCTTAACTTCTGTAACAAAACTGAATTTGACCGAAAAAGTGGACTGCATGCAAATTAACTGCACTGATCATGATTGATGTAGGTCACTGTCTAATCATAATGCCCTCAGATGTGTTGCAGCTTCGGGCTGCTTAATGTGCTGGATGGCAGTCGATCAGGTCAGAGCTCAATCCAGGAATGTGATCAGCCAATGCCGCACAAGGAATAGGATTTAGCCTTCGCCAGATCCCCGCGACTTGTACCAGAGAGAGAGAGAGAGAGAGAGAGAGAGAGAGAGAGAGACTGACTTTGTACTTCGTTTTCGAATGACGTATAACAGTGATGAAACGTTAATTCTTGATGAAAAAGACCGCTTCAACTATATGATAAATCTTCATTTATGACACAACTAATTTCGCGGATTTAGCACCATGTCTTTAGAGATACATCTGTATGAAAACAAGAGTAATACGAATAACGACATTGTTTCGGTTAAAATGTAGTTCATCTATACACGTAGCTGTATATGAAAATTATGTGCTCGCATGTATTTTAGTAGAGGACCTAACATTCTTTGTCCAGTTGGATAAAAATGTTCACCCGGTAAAAGTCGGGGATCTAATTCAAAATAGGCCAAAATTCAGGAAACATCATCACTATACAAGAAATCTAGAATAAGGGTGAAGTGATAAACCAGGTAGATGTAAAAATAAACAAATTATATGAGAAGGTAGTGAAAGCTACGTTTACGCTGTCAAGGTAAAGTAAATCTCATAAACTGTATATTGTGTATGGTTGTAAGATAGGCATGCAGATGCAATGCGGCATATGAGGAAGAGCATCGTCTAGATAAAAGGACACTTGAAAGGAAAAAAAATTAAATATACGCATCAAAAAACGTTTTGCGTCACCCATGTTCCCAGAACTGAAGATAGACGTTGATTATGGATATTGTACGACAGACACCCTTTGACTGTTCAGAGATGTCACGAAACCCACCCAAAGATGTAAACAACCATGCCTGAGCAGCGCCTATTAGACGGAGGGGGTCCGACAGCCGATCAGTTCCAGTCATTCCACCAGGAAGGAGGTACACGGCTCGTGTTGTGTGTAGTTCAACCATGCCTAGGCGGTCAATATCGCGGTTCTATCGCGTCTGCATTGTTACTTTGTACTAGGAAGGGTTCTCAACAAGGAAAGTGTCCAGACGTCTCGGAGTGAACTAAAGAGATGTTGTTCGGACATGGAGGGGGTACAGAGAGACAGGAACTGTCGATGACAAGCCTCGCTCAGGCCGCCCAACGGCTACTACTGCAGTGGATGACCGCTGCCTACGGATTATGCCTTGGAGGAATCCTGACAGCAACGCCACTATGTTGAATTATGCTTTTCGCGCATCCACAGGACGTCGTGTTACGACTCAAACTGTGCGCGATAGGCTGCATGATGCGAAATTTCACTCCCGACTTCCATGGCGAGGTCCATCTTTGCAACTATGACACCATTCTGCGCGGTACAGATGGGCCAAACAACATGCCTAATGGACCGCTCAGGATTGGCATCGCGTTCTCTTCACTTCAACCGGAAAATCGTAGGAGACGTGTTTGGAGGCAACCCGATCAGGCTGAACGCCTTAGACACACTGTCCAGCGAGTGCAACAAGGTAGAGGTTTCCTGCTGTTTTGGGATGGCATTATCTGGGGCAGACGTACGCCGCTGGTGGTCATGGGAGGCGCAGTAACGGCTGTACGATACGTGAATGCCATCCTTCGACCAATGGTGCAACCATATCGGTAGCTTACTGGCGAGGAATTTGTCTTCATGAGCGACAGTTCGCGCCCCCCTCGTGCACATCTTGTGAATGGCTTCTTTCAGGATAACTACATCGCTCGTCTAGAGTGGTCAGCATGTTCTCCAGACATGATCCCTATCGAACATGCCTGGGAGAGGTTGTAAAGGGCTGTTAATGGACGACGTGATCCACCAACCACTCTGAGGGATCTACGCCGAATCGGCGTTGAGGAGTGGGACAATCTGGACGAACAGTGCCTAGTGAATAGTATGCCTCGACGAATACAGGCATGAATCAATGCAAGAGGACATGCTACTTGGGTATTAAATGTACCAGTGTGTACAGTAACCTGAACCACCACCTCTGAAGGTCTCGCTGTATGGTGGTACAATATGCAATGCGTGGTTTCCATGAGCAATAAAAAGGGCGGAAATGCTCTTTATGTTGATCTCTATTCCAATTTTCTGTACAGGTTCCGGAACTCTCGGAACCGAAGTGATGCAAAACTTTTTTGATATGTGTGTTATATAGAGATACCAGTTGCCTTTTTAAAGCAAGGGGAGCAACCGTGACTAGTGGAATAAAATAATGAAGTAAAAGGAATTATAATACTTTTATATTAATAACTCCTTTATGAATCGCAAATGTATAAGTAGTGATACAAGAGTCGCATAACGATTAATAGTTCTAGAGCTCAGACACAGAACGGAAGATTGCGATTTCAGGGACGAATGTCAAATAACTGCGTGTAAAAATTGTTTAAAATAGGGCACAGACATATGTACTAGGTTCTTGTGTTTAAGAATTCGAATTCTGCGCTATCGCAACATTCCAGTGCCCGTTTCCCTTATCGGCATCGTCGCCGACACCTGTTCAGCGCAGTTCGTGTAGGTGGTGGTCGCGACCTCATGTTGATACGACGCTGATACGCTTTTGGTTTGTCTATATAATGTTCTTTTATCCATATTAACTTTTTGTAAGCTGCATTTTACCCAGACCTTCGTTGCCTATCGCACAGTGGTATACAGTACGCTCCACTTTGCGATTTACTTTAACTTGCCAGGATGAACGTAGCTTTCACCATCTACACATGCAATTCGATTCGTTTTTACATCCATCTGGTTGAACACTTCATCCTTATTCTAGATGTTTTGTATCCTGATGATGATCCCTGCATTTTGTCCTATTTTAAATTCGGCTGCCTATTTCTCCACGGTTGAACATTTTTATCATAACAGGACAAGTACTGTTGGGTCATCTACCGGTGATCGTTAGACGAAATGAATTTTGAAATAAATTTGAGTGCATATGTTTCATGGATAGTTTCGTGTATACTTGAACTACGTTTTAACCGAAACAAGATCTTTATTCGTTTCACTCTTGTATATATACTGATATATCCCTGAAGAGGTGACTCCAGTGTCATGATACTAGTTGGATCATAAATAAAGATTTATCATACAGCTGAAGCTGTCTTTTTCCATCATGGTTCAGTTCTACAGCTACGGATGCCCGCAATACGAAATTCGCCAAACGTTAAAGTAATTACACTCCTGGAAATTGAAATAAGAACACCGTGAATTCATTGTCCCAGGAAGGGGAAACTTTATTGACACATTCCTGGGGTCAGATACATCACATGATCACACTGACAGAACCACAGGCACATAGACACAGTCAACAGAGCATGCACAATGTCGGCACTAGTACAGTGTATATCCACCTTTCGCAGCAATGCAGGCTGCTATTCTCCCATGGAGACGATCGTAGAGATCCTGGATGTAGTCCTGTGGAACGGCTTGCCATGCCATTTCCACCTGGCGCCTCAGTTGGACCAGCGTTCGTGCTGGACGTGCAGACCGCGTGAGACGACGCTTCATCCAGTCCCAAACATGCTCAATGTGGGACAGATCCGGAGATCTTGCTGGCCAGGGTAGTTGACTTACACCTTCTAGAGCACGTTGGGTGGCACGGGATACATGCGGACGTGCATTGTCCTGTTGGAACAGCAAGTTCCCTTGCCGGTCTAGGAATGGTAGAACGATAGGTTCGATGACGGTTTGGATGTACCGTGCACTATTCAGTGTCCCCTCGACGATCACCAGTGGTGTACGGCCAGTGTAGGAGATCGCTCCCCACACCAAGATGCCAGGTGTTGGCCCTGTGTGCCTCGGTCCTATGCAGTCCTGATTGTGGCGCTCACCTGCACGGCGCCAAACACGCATACGACCATCATTGGCACCAAGGCAGAAGCGACTCTCATCGCTGAAGACGACACGTCTCCATTCGTCCCTCCATTCACGCCTGTCGCGACACCACTGGAGGCGGGCTGCACGATGTTGGGGCGTGAGCGGAAGACGGCCTAACGGTGTGCGGGACCGTAGCCCAGCTTCATGGAGACGGTTGCGAATGGTCCTCGCCGATACCCCAGGAGCAACAGTGTCCCTAATTTGCTGGGAAGTGGCGGTGCGGTCCCCTACGGCACTGCGTAGGATCCTACGGTCTTGGGGTGCATCCGTGCGTCGCTGCGGTCCGGTCCCAGGTCGACGGGCACGTGCACCTTCCGCCGACCACTGGCGACAACATCGATGTACTGTGGAGACCTCACGCCCCACGTGTTGAGCAATTCGGCGGTACGTCCACCCGGCCTCCCGCATGCCCACTATACGCCCTCGCTCAAAGTCCGTCAACTGCACATACGGTTCACGTCCACGCTGTCGCGGCATGCTACCAGTGTTAAAGACTGCGATGGAGCTCCGTATGCCACGGCAAACTGGCTGACACTGACGGCGGCGGTGCACACAAATGCTGCGCAGCTAGCGCCATTCGACTGCCAACATCGCGGTTCCTGGTGTGTCCGCTGTGCCGTGCGTGTGATCATTGCTTGTACAGCCCTCTCGCAGTGTCCGGAGCAAGTATGGTGGGTCTGACACACCGGTGTCAATGTGTTCTTTTTTCCATTTCCAGGAGTGTATATACTCCGCCAAATACCGTATAGGCGGCAAAGTTCTGGGTGCCGCTGCTCAGTGTGTGTGTCGCTACCAGTATATGGCTGGCGGTTTGTCCGCTGCCGTGCCAGCGGTAGGAGAGTGGAGCGGCGTCGCCGTCGGCTGCAGAACCCCGCGCCCGCGCCCGCGCCCGTCCCGGCCGGGGCAGATCTCCGCAGACAGCGATGAATGGCTCGCCTGCCTCGGCCATTAATCTGCTCCAATTAACCGAGCCAGCGGCCGGCCTAATGCGAGCTGCGTGGCAGCCCACCACTTAGCGGGCACTGCAAATCCAGACGTCTCTATTTAGCCATCACCGAGAACAAAGTGCGACAGAGTGCCTCTGTCACAATTTCGCTGTTATTATTTTTGTCGGCCGTTTGTCAACGTTGGCGTAAAGTCAGCGGGTAGTGGAAAAAAAAGCGGAATGACGGCGTTATCTGACTGGCCCCCTCTGGCGCGGAGCGGCAGCAGCCGTAGTGCGCAACGCGAAAACTCTGCGCGCTACCTTACCTCTGTACTCAACTTTCGTAAGTTGCCGGCACACTCAAAGCAGCTTGTGTATCAAAACCTGTAGCTCGTCTCCATAAATCATGAATAGCTTTACCCACTAAATGGTCCTATCAGAGCAAAACAAAAGGTAAATATGCTCTTGTTTTAAAAGACTCCGAAAAATGGGTTCCTGTTGTCTCATCGTACCTTCCTCAGACCCTTTAAAACATTTCCCTAAAATTTTGGCATGCAAACACATTCGCACTCTTATTAACATGCAACTAATCTCTCCCTTCCATAAACTCCCCTAACTCTAGCTCGCTCACATCCACTAGTCCATTTATGTAAGTCGCTTGTACCCATCCACTCCATCTGCCGACTCTCACTCACTCATTTCGGCCCAATTCATTGTCATTATCTGTCTCTCACAGCTGTCATTGCCTCCTGTTTCACAATAAACCTGTTCTACTATTACAGTCTCCTCTCACTGTCACTGTGTTTCTCTCTCTCTCTCTCTCTCTCTCTCTCTCTCTCTCTCTCTCTGTGTGTGTGTGTCTCTCTCACACAGCTAATATCTCATTCCTCCTTTCCCACTGCGCGATCTAGGGCGCCTTGCCACAGTTCACGCGCCCCCCCTCCCTCCCCGTCGAAGTTTTGGGTCCTCCCTCGGCCATGGGTGTTAGCGCTAGTTTGTTAGACTAAGTGGTGTGTAAGTCTAGGGACCGATGACCTCAGCAGTTTGGTCCCACAGGAACTTACAACAAATTTCCAAATTTCGTCCCTTCCCATTGCTGTCGTTTTCTTACTCTGATTATATCTCTCTTCCTCGTTGTCATTTTCATACTCTATCTTCCATTGTCACTGACTTCCACCTAATCTTAATCTTTATCCCTCCCTCCATAGCAGTGTCTCCTTCACTCTCTTCCTAGCACAGCACTCTTCTGTAAATGCCAACTACTCTCTCTCTCTCTCTCTCTCTCTCTCTCTCTCTCTCTCTCTCTCTCTCTCACACACACACACACACACACACACACACACACACACAACCATTGTCCCCTCCCTCCTTCCTGTCCACGACTACTGCCTACTTACTATCTTGCAGTGTTTATCACTTTTCCTTTTCTCACAACATACAAAGGTGCGAACATTTTCGCATGTCAAAATTTTTAGGAAAAACTTTAAAGGTGGTGAGGAAGGTAGAATGAGACATCTGGTACCCCAATAATTAGTCTTCTGAAATAAGAGCATACCAGCCTTCTCCGCTGGTTCCCTTCTTTTCCCTGCTACAGCGGGACTTGTCACTCACATAAAAACAACTTCGTCGGTAAGTAAAATTTTGAGAATTTACTTACGTGAAACTGAAATAGCGGCAATGTAAGATTATACAACTTTATAGTTCAGACTGGGTTCCACTAGCACAAAAATTTTGCATGTGCTTCAGTACAACAACATGGTGTTCCCATAACCCTTATGATAATACCGGACACAGTTGGCAGCACGTTTTTCTGAGCTCTGTTTCCGCCTCACTCCGGATAACACATCGTAAACATTCTAGCCCTTTGTTGTGCATGGACGTTTTCGAATCCGCAGCTCGGTTTTGTTACCCAAAAACAATGTTTTTCGGTTTTTCTCAAGGACCGACCATGAACTAAATGCTGCTTCAATAAGGCCTTTAAGGCGCACCGTAGGTCTCACATACTGCGCAAAGAACCAAGCTATTTGTTCCATTTGGTTCAGCCGGAGGAATTTTGCAATATTCAAACTTTGACCTTGTACTGAGGATGGTTACAGTAAGGTGAACTCTGCATTTGTTATAAAAACGGCCCCTGTCCAAGGGCTGTCCAAAACACTTGACCCATCCTCTCTATCAGCCATAGGACTTGAGGTACGAGCCCTGAAAGAAATCCGTTTACCTGCGTATCCCGATTCACGGGATACGGAAATTTTTTTGGTCGCCATGTTTAACGTCACCATTCGACGGACGGATCACCACCAACGGTGCACCGAGCCTTCACATGGTAAGGCACAGCGAAGAGGTTCGGTATCTAAATCAGGATACAGGTTCAAAGTGTGGCGATGAGGAGCTTAATGCCACTATCTCCCCTACCCTTGCCGGCCAAATACTGGCAGTGAAAATTTTTTCCACCACCAGGGTTCGAACCGGCTGGCAGTGGATCGAGCGCCACGCATAAGCGTGAGTTAGCGATGAGGTGGTCGTTTACGAAATATTGAAATATTTCACCATTCACAGTCATTGGCGGTCGATGTTAATTTCGGCCACGACGAACTTACATTGATAGATAATAAGAGAATATCTTTCTATTTTACATGTAGGACTCCCTTCTCTCTCTCTCTCTCTCTCTCTCTCTCTCTCTCTCTCTCTATCTATCACACACACACACACACACACCAGAGTGCACACAATTCATTAAGATGGTAGCAAGAACAGTAGGCCCCAACCATAGGCGGTGTTTTCCTAATAAGAATATTTGTTCTTGAAACACCTCTGACCTCTTTGGCTGGCTCTGAGTACTATGGGACTTAACTTCTAAGGTCATCAGTCCCCCAGAACTTAGAACCACTTAAACCTAACTAACCTAAGGACATCACACACATCCATGCCGGAGGCAGGATTCGAACCTGCGACCGTAGCGGTCGCGCGGCTCCAGACTGTAGCGCCTTTAACCGCTTGGCCACCCCGGCCGGCCCTCTTTGGGCTATCTTGTATTTAAATACTGCGCATGCCGACAGTAAGAATAATTTTTGGAAAAGATTGTCAGAACGAATGCGTTGTTTCGAATATATTAAAGTACTTCATGATGTGCTGAAACACAGGCGGCACTGAATCACTTTCCTGAATTCAGCCTTCCATTCGTGCAGTATATAGAGATGTTGAAATAATGAACTAAGATCGAAAAAACTAAACTCTGCCCGAACAGGTCTTGGAAGGCCCAACAGTACCTACCGGACGCCTTGTCATCCTCATACCACAGGCATCACTGCATGCGTATATGGAGGGGTATGTGGTCAGTGTCCTGCTCTCCCGGCCGTATGTCAGTTTTCGAGACCGGAGCCGCTACCTCTCAATGAAGTAGCTCCTCAATTTGCCTCACAAGGGCTGAGTGCACTACAGTTACCAACAGCGCTCGGCGTACCAGATGGTCACCCATCCAAGTGCTAACCCAGACCGACAACGCTTAACATCGGTGATCTGAAGAGGAACCGGTATTACCACTGCGGCAAGGCCTTTGGCAATGGAGATAAATAGCTGACCTAAAATTTGAAAGTATAACAAGTAATTGGATTTTACGTATTCAGACTATACGTTATAGTAGAAAGAATAAATTATTAAATGTGTAGGTGATCTAGCATATACTGGGTGCGAAATTTGATCCTCGCAGAGGCCACTTAAGACAGCAACAATGGTTCAGGCCGAATTGAACATAGTCGAACAGCGTGTGGCTGACGGTTACGAGTAGTTCATTCCACGTTGCTTATCCTCCATGCCATGGTTCATGAATCCTAGTAGATGGCGAATAGCTGCGCACCAGATGTTTTCAGTGTGTCGGAGATCTGGATAACATGCTCGTCATGGCAATTAACACTCTTCGTATTAGGTTTAGTCAGGACACCGCGGGAAACACGCGGAATGAGTTACTTTCTCTAAAATGTCACAGAGAATAAAATGAGGAGCCACCGGTCATAACTCATCAGAAATATAGATCTGTTATCCAAATTTTCTTGGCGATCAGTACCGAATGACACTTGACATCACGCCAGGAGTAGGTGACGAAAACCTGGCAGGCTGGTTTCCCACGGAGTAACGACACGCTGGTGCGTCCGCCGTGTTGCCGCACGCAGCACCGTGACTCGTATCGAGGGACGACGTCGTGTCTATCGTGTGCCTGTCCAGCGCTGTCGAGTCTCACTTAGCGATGCGTGAGTGCAGACAGCAACTGTATAGTCGCCGTGCTGACAGTCCGCCGTGCACCAGAGCCGCAGCGCTGTCCATGCAGGTACGAGGAACGTTCCAAGAGCAAGTTTCGCCACTATATTGCACAAGGAAACTTTATTGCCAAGAATAAATACACCGTGGCCTCATGAACTGTACACCTTGCGCTATTTCTCGACGTAGTCGCCACCGAAATTGAGACATTTGCCGTAGCGTGCAGTCAATTTCAAGAACCACTATGGTAAAAGTAGGTGTACTGCGATGCAAACATTTGTCGCAGAGCCGGCTCCACCTCAACCCTTATTTGGAAGTGAGGTGCCGAAAGGGCAGCTTCCAATGTAGGGAAAAGGTGAAAGTCCGATGGGGCAAGATCGGCGCTAACGGCCTGGTGATCCAACCTCGTCCATCCGATGAGACGCATCTGATCCTTTATGAACCTTGCTCTGTGTGGTTTTACGTTGTAAAAGAGCGCTACACCTTCCCTTGAGAGCCCTGGCCTCTTTCGTCGAATGGCAGATCTGATTTTGGTGAGATTGTCGCAGTAGGGTGCTACATTGATAGTCTCTTGCTCGAGGAAAACAAAGATACATGCACCTTTCGCGTCCCAGAACACTGTGCCTATAACCTTTCCTGCGGAGGATGAAGTGGTTTGCTTCCACGACATTTAGGTGGCCTTGGATTCTGGGGTAAAGTGGTGCACCCTGATGATTCTGTGAAGATTTTGAACAAGAATTCCTTTTCCTCTCACTCCTATCGCACGAAATGATCGAGGCTGATTCTCATTCTTGCACTCCCATGCAATACCAGCGTCCCGCCATTTGACGACACATGGCCTCTTCAGCATACTCGGTCTGTAGGCGTTCATAGATGACGGACACACTAGGTGCACGTGCTCATTCGTACCGGATAACTGCATGCACTTCTATTGGCGACCACGCTGTGAATACACGCACGTTTGTCGACGTGACGTATATTCGAAAAACCTTGGGCACGTCGGTCAATTGGTACTCTCATTCCTTTGGCGCTTGGGCCTGTGTCATTCCTTATCCGCTGACCGCTGACATCCCTTCCGTCGTTGACCGAACAGCGTGTGTGGCTTCATATAGCGTTTGTCTGTGCCACCTGGTTTACCATTTTCTCTTAAAAAAAAGAAGACGAAACTTACTTTCAGAACGTTCCTCGTACTTGCCTCGCTTGAAGCTGGCTCATTTCCCCATTCAAGGTTAGTGACGTAACTGTATGATGTTGTACGAACGAACCAGAGTCTCTCCTCCGTAGGTAGTTGCTAGTACTGTCGAGTATTTCCTTCATGAACCCACAGTGTCCATATTCACATCTGTCGTGGAATGAGGAACTGCAGCCTCTGTAGGCCACTGTGGAAGTCTGCCAAGCGCTAGTGGATGTCGTGCCTTGTCACACGAGACACTGCACCATCTTCTCACCTTTAGAATGCGATTTCCGATTGAGGAACACAGTGCGTGTTCTTTCGTCACACGCAATGTGTCTACTCTTGCCTACTGTGGTCGCGCTGAAATGTTCATTCGTATACGTATGTAGTACTCTCCGTGCCAAGTTGATGTTTCTTCGCTTGTCGCCTTCATGGTACTGCGATTTTAATAGACACTAGTTTATATGATAAACTTCCCGGTTGGATGGCGTGTTAAAGCGCTGCTTCCGGGTCGGGGGCTGCGTCGGTCCCGGATCGAATCCACCCTGCGGTTTGACGACGATGACCGCTGTGCCGGACGGGCCTGGATGTGGTTTTTAGGCCGTTTCCGACATCCCACTACTGAATACCGGGCTGGCACCCACGTCCCACCTCAGTTATAATACTCAGTTATAATACTCAGTTATAAGACTCGCAAACATTTAGAACACTACCACTAACTTTTGCATGACTAATACTACTTGCAGACAGTTGGAGCATACATATTCCGTCCCAGATGGATAACGTGGTGGCGACAAGAAGGTCATCTGGCCACTCCTTAAGCTATCCATGCCAAATCTGTCAACAACCATGCCGACCCTACGCCGATGTGGGACAAAGGCACAAGAAAAAGTAGCTGTGCAGACCGGGGCTGTTCAGAAGGCGGCGGCTAGGTGAGCACCAGCACTCACCGCAGCTCGCCGCCCTGGTAGCGAGCGGTCGCGGTAAAATGTGGCTGTCAGACGTGATTATAAAACGCAGGGCAACTTAAAACTATACGCTCTCTTCAGAGGAGTGACGATGTCTTAAGTTCCCCCTGGTTTCAAACGCAAGCGTATATGCTTAATGGTGGAATGCTTAAAGTGGAGAGTAGCTCTTATAAAACCTATGAAACGCAGCATTATGGCCAGAATAGAAACTTCAAGACGAAGATCGGACACACCAGAATCAATTTATAGTATTTCAGCGTAGGATGCCAAGCTGCAGTTAGAACTTACACATGCTGTGTGACAGGCAGTTGAATAATAAGTTTCATAATAAAACAAGTCTCATAGACTAGTATGAAAATTTTCTTCAACTTAAATGTTTACAACATAACCAGTTTTCATTATGTAGATGTTTCGTCCTAAATTTTTGTCCGAACAACAATTTTCCGCAGAGGAGGGAACGAACCCAACAAGAGGAGCTAGCTCCCTGCCAGACGTTAATTTAAAGCGTATCTGCGAATTTGCGGTGCTCAGAAAGTTGTACGACACACTGATGCTTTAGTGAAAACAAAAATTAAAAGTGCAGTTTTCTACGTTTAGTATATGAATAAAATGGTCACGAAATACATATTGATAACAATTTAATTTTCGTCGGAAAACGACATTCATCATAAGGCCGATCCATCGTAACAAATGACATTTTTCGTAGTTTGATGCCGCACGTTGTTTGCCACGTCAGTTAAAAGAAATGTAAGTTCCATTTTATTGCCATTTCTCATCAGTACAACAGTATTAGGAAATGAATCTGCCACGAAAGGCTTAGTCACCGCGAAGCGATACGTCTTCGTAGAACTATTAGCGGCCGTAGCAAAGACACATTGCCAAAAATTCCTCTTCCCGAGCTGCCTTGCTCAGATTCCTTTGCCCCTCCCACCGGCCGGTGTGGCCGAGCGGTTCTAGGCGCTACAGTCTGGAACCGCGCGACCGCTACGGTCGCAGGTTCGAATCCTGCCTCGGGCATGGATATGTGTGATGTCCTTAAGTTGGTTACGTTTACGTAGTTCTAAATTCTAGGGGACTGATGACGTCAGTAGTTAAGTCCCATAGTGCTCAGAGCCATTTGAACCATTTTTTTGCCCCTCCCCACACCTCCCCGCGTCTTCCCCTTCCATTACTTGCCGCCAGCCGGCCGGTTGCTCACTGCCGACACTTGAGCGCGACATAGCTCCAATGAGCAAATAGGTGAAAAGGTCTGGCGCAGGTAAGTCATTTTAGGCTGATCTGTGGAAGTCGACATTGTCTCAGTAGAACAATATCGGCTATTGTGAACATGACAGCTGGGGAAATCGGTAGTTCGTAATGGAAACACAAGCACGATTTAATTCTCTAACAAGCAGCCGCAGCGGTAGTTTCAAACAAGCCGCATATAGGAGTGTGTCTCCATTAGAAAAAGCTCTCGACCTGCCGTTTGTTTTTTCCTTTAATTTATTGGCTTTCAGGCCGTGCCCATTCAGCCATCTCAGTAGTGGAATATCACTTATGACGATGCGAACGTAAGGACATCAAAACACCCTGTCACCAAGAGCAATATATCCCCGGGCCCGTGCGCTTAACAATCCGCGTCGCTGACCGCGCAGCTACCGAGGGGGACGCATACGTTGTTAGAGGCGTATACTTCGCAGCACCTCACAACTGCTCGGCTCTCGTGTTTACTGAGTCCGACGGCCCTCTGTCGACTGCACAGCAGAATTCGCGAGCCGTACCACCATTGCGACTTACCAACCCAGCAGTGACGGACCGTATTCCAAGAGAGTGATGCCGCACTACTTCAACACCTACACGATTACTCTGCAACTGACACGTGTTTGATAGAAGATCCATCGAACAACCTTAATGCTATTTACACTCTAGAACAACACGCGGGAAAAACATATAGATTTATCTGTGTGAGCTCTGATTTCTCTTATTGCAGTACAGTGATCATTTCTTCGTGTGTATGTGGACGCCAACAAAATACTTTAGTATTCAGAGGAGAAATTTGGTAATTGAAATTTCGTGGAAAGATCTCGTCGCAACGAAAAACTTCTTTTAGTGATTGGCAAACCGACTCGCGTATCGTACTGTGACCGTCTCCTCCCCTATTTCGCGATAATACAAAACAAACTGCCCGTCTCTCGTTTTCGATATCCTCCGTCAGTCCTAGGCGGTAAGGCACAGTAATATTAAAGAAGAGAAGATACAAACGTAGTGTAAGCAGTCTCTTCAGTACAGCTGTTATATTTTTTAATTGTTCTGTCAACTAAACGCAGAGTCTGATTCGCCTTCCTCCCACCCACCTTTCCTATGAAAGCATTCCATTTTGTTGTCCGCAGCTCGTGGTCGTGCGGTAGCGTTCTCGCTTCCTGCGCCCGGGTTCCCGGGTTCGATTCCCGGCGGGGTCAGGGATTTTCTCTGCCTCCTGATGACTGGATGTTGTGTGATGTCCTTAGGTTAGTTAGGTTTAAGTAGTTCTAAGTTCTAGGGGACTGATGACCATAGATGTTAAGTCCCATAGTGCTCACAGCCATTTGAACCATTTTCCATTTTGTTTTTCACCGAGATGTTCCGCAAACACGTGCCAGCAAAGAGTTGTAGCCCTCAAGGTCTTCGAGTCTTCCAGCTTTGAGCGATTATTAACGATCAGGCCATATTTGCCGAATGCAAACAGTCATTGCTTCCGGCAGTAAGACTCACTGCTTAGCGTCATGACGTGTCTTTGTCGGTGCAATGCAGTTCACTTATGTTTTATACTGACATCAGGACTTGCCTTCGATTTTAGGCGAGAATAAGACAAGCAAGGGAAAATCTCTCATAGTTCTGAATGGAGCAGAGTTCATTCTTACAATTTCCTCGGTGGTAGATATCCCACATGAAACGCATTTATTATCTATTACTTTGAATTTATTTCATATCCATCACATAAAAGGGGCGCGCGCGCACCTGTGTGTGTGTGTGTGTGTGTGTGTGTGTGTGTGTGTGTGTGTGTGTGTGTGTGACGATAGTCGTCCAAATAAGTTTTGCGAATATTGTGACCATGACGCCGCCCCAGATTCCCAATGAAGTCGCAAAATTCGTAACCGGAGAGTAGATGCATCTCGAAAGTCGTGCGGAAAGTGGAAACACAATACAGTTTCGTTACAACGTGAAAGTATTACTCAAAAGATTGAGTGATACTGTATTGTCAAAGCAATGTGCAGTACGATGTGAGAGAGATTAAATGCCCGTGTCGTGTCATTCAGTAATGAGACAACCTCATCTCATCACGTAAGGACACGCCTTGCGAAACAGTCGTGCAACCTTTTCCAGGCTGTTTCACGATCGTGTCACACATCTGACTGTGTGGATTGAGAGTGGCCGCTGAGCGAGGCGTGGGATGAATCACGTGCTTGATTAACAGGATGCTCGGAGTGCTGTAAATCAGCATTACTCTGAAGTAGGACGAACATCATGTCACCAAATGTAGTTCAGTTGTCCGTTATCGCATGTGCAGTGAACAAAATTTAATTTCATATAGTACTATAGCTGAAATAATTATTCTCATCTCATAAACTTCCAAAGAACGTTTGGGACATCAGTAGTAGTCGCACAGTGACGAATAATCTGTGTTTCAATTTTCTGAAGAGTATCAGTCAAATAGAAAATGTTTCTACCATTTATTCGAACTATTATACCACAGAACATCGCTAATCATCATCATTATTGTATTGCCCGTTTCCCAATCAGTGTACATGCAGTGAAAACGATGTTACAAGAACACCTCAAAAAATATTTTGAACCATTCTTATTACTGTCATAGAGTTATGATCAGAAATCCCTTCTGACTGTTGACCACATAAAGTCGATACGAATAGCAGCCTGGGTAATCGCGATAAAGGTAGATGTTCATTTTCAGTGCTTTGAGCAGAGCGCGTTGTTTCTGCAAAATTTCGAACACACATTTGTCACCATGGTTCAGCGTAGATCAAGCCCTCATTGTTAACAAGATGGGCTGCCAACGCATTGAGTTGCCACCGCACTGGTGTACACCACAGTGAAGTCATTCGAACGTTCAGCCGCTGTCGCGAGACGCAAAACGTTGAAGATCTGCTGCGTAGGGGTCGCCAGAGTTTAACACCTACACACTGATTCGTTGATACCCTGAGGACAACGCAACAGAACTGCGCGAGGGCTTTGTATACCCAGGCGGTAGGCAGCCGACTGCACGCGATCAGTTTGGCTTCTTGGCTTCTCACAGTCCCTCACGAACCGCAGTACAAAGCTCACAGCAAAGAGGTGCACCATGAAAGCGTTAGAAGGAACGACTGGGATGGAACGAGGATCAGTGGCGTCGGGGTCTCTTCAGCGACAGGTGTACGGTTTGTCTGACACCTGATCATGGCCGCAGAAGAGTGCTGAAGCGGCCAGGTACCAACACAGGTATAATTCACGCAGCTCGGTGGTTTCAACAGTGTGTTAGGTCAGTCATGTTTGCGTCCAGTATCAAGCAGAAATACGACAGGGGATGGCACAGGCTACAGCAGAGACGTCTCTTCCACCCTGAGGACGGCTTGCCAAGGAGGATACTGGCTTGTGTAACGCACTGGGTGGAGAGAAACATTTTGAACGTTACTCGGGCGCAGATTTTGATTTCATTGCTGTGCACTGCCACGCAGAGTGCCTCTCTTGTGTTTATCTTCTATAATATTTCACAGACGCTAGAACAGGGACAGGCGTTTCAGACAACATTTTTTGATCTAAAAATGGCATGAGTACAGTGCACCTACGTTACTTTTGGGTGGCAGTAGATAAGCTGCGGCAAAATTTTCCAGGAATTATCCGTTATTAAGGACCCATCACAAGGTTGCCCATTAGCAGCGACCTGAGATATACTCAGAAATAGGCTTGCAAAACCGGAAGAGGAATTGTATTGGAATGAGAATCCCTGCAGGACAAGCAATACTCTGTCCTTTACTCTTCGCCGATGGCCAGTTCCTGATAGCGGGAGACAACGACAACTCCTGTTAGACGTTTAAGAAACTGAACAGAGAATACCTAAAATGGGGTCCGACAATAAACAAGAAAAAGAATGAATGCATGGTTGTGGGTGATGATAAAAGAGAAGACTTCGTTGTACGTTTCAGGAAAATTAAAAAGTCCTTTCTTTTAAATACTTGGGCGTAATTTTTGGAACAAATGGAAGCAACACACAAAACATTGCAAATAAAATTGGGGAAGGAAAATGAGTAATTGGCCAACTTAACTCCTTGCTATGGAGTGACAAAACTGCAAAGAAAACGAAGGCCCTCCATACAAAATAACTGTAGAGAATGTCATCACATACGGCACTGAAAACTGGGGCTAACTGTGAAGGAGAAAAATAAATTGACAACTCTTGAGGTGGAATTTCGGGAAGAAGTTGTCGCAGTTTCAAATGGAACACATCAAGGGTGAAACAATATGGGAAATTACAAGAGAAATAGACGGTATTCTTGATATCGTAGATAGAAACTATTAATTTGCTATGGGCAACTGCATCGAATGGATTATAACGGATGGCCGAAAATAATGTATGAATGAACATCAGCTGAGTGAAGAAAACGTGGAAGACCATCTAAAACAAGTATTCAAGATGTCGAAGATGCTATGAATTCCTGGGTCTTCACGAAGAAGGCTGGACAGATAGCAAACGATGGTAATTGAGACTCGGGAGAAGAGAACACAATTGAGCACGCACGCACGCGCACGCACAGGAATTCTGTTCCGAAGCCTTATTTTTTTCACTCCATGCTCTCTTTGAATATAAGTCTGCGCATGATCACGGATGTCTCTCTCTATAAGGTGAGAACACTTGTTTACTTAATAAGATAAAGCTTTGGCCTAAGTTCTCGTACTTGCATTTTCCTTTCCAAGCATAAAGGGCAGGATAATTAAGTAGGTAGTACGGATTTATGATCAGTTTTTGTGCTTTAGGAGTGTTCGCTGGACTCAATATGCTTAGAACAATGTCCTTGCGTAAGGAGACATTGTTTCAGGTCTAACCCGTAAGTGAGCCTACTGATGAGGCTGCATAGGATTTCCTTTGTTGTCTAGGCTGTTGTTCTTCTAGTATGAAAAGACCTTTGGGAATGATGTTCCCATCTACTTGCTGAGAATACCTATACTCCCTGCGGCATGAATCTTATGAACGCCTCCAAGAAAAGTCAAGTCTAGGAAGACCTATTCCCAATCAGTTTCTAATTCGTTGAAGAGAATACGTTAATATAAGAAATTTCAGTGAACCAATCAATTAAAGAAATTGTTAATCACCACCATTATCATTCGAATGACTTCTTGAATATTTTTAAGGTCCTCGAATTATACCGAACGATTTATAAAATGTGCAAAGTGAGTTTCAGCACAATAGTTGTTCAAAATACATAGGGATGTCATATGTTACTCGTTGCATTCAGCAGATGTGGGGAGTATCAAGCGTGAAGAAAAGGGCGTTAGTCGGCGTGTTTACGAAAGTATTTGAGGAAGCGTGATCCACACCAACAGATCGTGACGTGGCAACGGGAGAGAGAAGTTTGCACACAGCGCCTACCCCATACACGTCTGTGATTACAGTACAATATTATGGATGAATTAAAGTTTAATTTCTGTGACCTGAAACGATGGTTATGTAATTTTATAACTAACTGTAATATGTAAATTATTTTAAAAGTTATTTTAAAGATAAGTTGATACAAAGGAAAACTTCTTTGCCTAGGGCATTAGCCTTTTTCGCCTCTTCCCTTTCACCACCTTTCCTTCCGTTTCTTTAATAACTATTTTGATGTTCCTCAATCACTTTACAGGAAATATACACTCTTCGACTCATACGCTACCATTACTTCGTTTGACATGAGAGGCTTCTTAGTTGATCAGTTAAGAGTTAGTTCATAGCAAGGATAGGTTTGTTTCACTTTGTAAATTATACGTTACGTCAACTTAATACTAAACTGGAATTTGCACTTATTCCATATTCAAACAGATCCTAAGTTTTATAGTTAGTGTAGCTGAACTGGTAACGATTGAATACTCTGCCATCTCAAACTATTAAATGAAATGATTTGTATAAACAAGACTGTTGTGACTGTTACTCAAATCAGGGAATACTTCGGCTGTGTTTGTCCTGCAGATGAAGAGAGTGTTAAACGAAAACTTGTTTGCACGAAATGTTGGTGGTTCTCTTATAAACATACAAATTTCTAATGTTCGTAAGGCTGTATATTTGACCATCACTCTTTCACATTATCGGCAACGTTTCAGAGCTCTTTCACAACTGACCAAGGCCACTTATTCTCCTTCCTAAACACCTCTTCTTTATATTTGACTATCTGTGGAACACAGATTTTCCTATCAAGTATAACAGTTGCAGTTCCTTCCATGCATATTCATTTTAGGTATCGTGAACAGACATAAAGGATACAGTTGTCATCTGTGAACGAAACTACTCCTACTTGCGTGGCAACTGAAGTGAGCATCCTCGAGTTGTGTGATCTAACATGTGTTCCCGATTCGTAGATGGTTGGAGGTGTAAGTAATCAAAACGCACGAATAAGTCGCTACAAATGTCTCTAGCGCATGATTAAGCTAATTCTTAGAAAGTAGCATCCACGAAACAGTGAATATTAATCGATATATTGGTGATCGGTCACGGATATTTAGTACTGCGCAACGAGAGATTTAATTTACGGATGGTGGTACGTGACACCCTAAAGAGAGTGTGTAAAGTAAGCAGAGGCGGACACCAAATCATTCTAACGACGGTATGGGAGATTCACTGATATAAGCGATTGTGAGCGAGGCCAGGTTGTTAAGCCCCGGCGCCTGGAAACTAGGATCTCTGAAACGGCGAAACTGGCTGGCTGTTAGCAAGGCATTGTCGTGAGCATCTGACGAACGTGGTTAATGGACAGTGCAAGTAAGCGTAGGTGAAACTAGACGTTATCTTATTACAGAACGTATTGGATAGAAGCCGATCTGTGATAGATCTGATGGCAAAGTACAATGCTGGTGAAGGCACAAATTGTAACAGTTACATCGATTAGAAGTAGGTTTATATTATGCAACCGTGTAGCTGCGATTTTGGAGTGTGTATTCTGTGATAGTTAAGGTCATTGATTTGTGACAGGAAATTTAGAGTTTTGTAATATGTTAAAATAATGAATTTTTATAATATGTGTATGTTTACAAGAAAGACAATGTTTTTGGAAGCTCGTTCATGCTTAGGGCACTTGTATTGTAAAATGTAAGAGGCGTAGAAGTCCCTCCACAACGGAAGTGGCATGGGGCGATGTAAAAGGTGGTTTTGGGGGTCGAACTGGGCGGTTCCTTGGTGTGAACGGTACGCTGTTTATTTAATAAGTGGCTAGCCGTAGCACGGTACACTTCGACGGTGCCAAGAGAGGCAATTGGAAACCGCTTTGCAAATGATTTTTGTCTCGGATGTGGATCTCGCTATTGTTTGGTGTTCTCGGCAAATATGTTCAAAATCCGACGCCGAGAAAAGATTTTATAGATCATTCGAATATCAAGAGCCGTGAGTACAGTTAGCCGCCATGTCGTTTGCCACCAAAACTATGTCTCTGCGTCGCTAACTTCATACATCCAGATATGTATATGGGCATGGACCAGTAAATTTGTGTGAGTGACTTTAATAATGACCAAAATGCTGTAAATCTGTGTTCGGAACCATATCTTCTATTCTGGTCACGAACCTATGCAGGGTCCTCTCCTAAGTGTTACTAAAACGGCGTATCCTGTTTAAAATTAACTATGCTTGCTTTCAAGTATTTTCAGAGTGGTTTCTACTTGTTTGTCAAATGTGAAAGGAGTAGCAAAAGTCAAAGCTAAAATCACAACAGTGAAGGCAGATAAGATTTTGCTAAGGTACTCCGAGTTTATTACAAAGTATAGTATTGCAAGAATACAGTGCCAGATAGTGTAAATGTTATTCTCTAAAATACCTGCTTCACAGGTGATAAAAAAAGGTAAATAAGTTAAGCTCATTTTAAACATAATGCAGTCTTGGTTACTATCGTGAATCATTCCTTATTTTTAGGTTAATTAAGTGTTGAATTTTCTGCCTTGCAAAGAAAAATATAAACTAATCCAAGTGAAGTTAAGGAGTAGCTTTGTTTGAATTAGTCTTTTCTACTGAAATAATCATAGAGCTTGACTAGTGACATTATACTAGTTTATGGATCCCCATCATATTCTTCAGATATTAGAAAGATAATTGAACTATTTCTGCAGCTAAGGAAATTATATATAGGTGTAAAGAAGAGTATTAAACAGTGTAATATTAATTATCTTTATTTGTGCCTTTACATGTCAGTTAAGATAGAAGTCGCTCATGTCCAAATTTAGTTAGGCACTTCATGCAGTAACATTTCAGTATTGGTTTAAGTAAAGATCTTGGGTGTAGCTGTTGTTAGTATGAGTTTAGTGCAAATTGCTTTCCATAATTACTGGAGTGCGTTATTGATAACTTCTGCTACACATAACTCAGAGTAACCTACGTCCGTTTGTATCCTGTGCGCTATTCAAAGGGATATATTAATGAAAGTAACTTTAATATGCATTATCCAATTTTCTCAAACGCATATTTCCAAATTAATGTGCCCAACTGGGCTGGCGACCGTTCATTTTTTTTTTCTTTCACATACGAATTTGATCGCTTTCATTAACTCCCAAGGTTAAAGTCTGTTTAGTTTTTCTGTTAAGTTCACCATATTCAAAATTATATTCCGATACCTTTATCCATTAGACACACTCGCGGTCAAAATTTAAGATCCTCACAGTGGGTAACATTAGCTTGTTCCATGGCAAGTTAGCGTTATAGCTGGCTTTTCGCAGGGCAAGAATAGCAGGTTAGGTGGATAGGGAAGAGTGACATATTAACGACAGGTTAGTGTTATAAAGTGTTCTGGAATACACCGTTCAGGTTAAATTCTTGAACGTGAGACTCAGCATAAGACTCCTACGTGTTCCCACGTTGACCCGAAAACATCGTCAATTAAGATTTCACACGACACAGGATCATCGACGATGAACCGTCGATCGATGGGAACGTTCGTCAGATTGGGTAGAACAGTTTATTGATGGTCCTGTTCGGTTACACGGTCATCGAGGTGAACCGTTGCTCAAAACATGCACCACGCTACGAACGCAGGCTCGTATTACGCTATGAGGGACCCACTCACGGGCTTCCATGAGACTCGTGGTAGTATTCGAAGGGAACTTGAGACTGTGGACTACGTGAACATTATTGAGGACCATACGCATCCGTTCGTGCTCGGTGTCTTCCCCGACGGCAATGGCACTTTCCATCAAGGAAACTACCCATGTAAAAGCGTCGGAATAGTGCTACAAAGTTTCAGGAGCTTGATAGTGAACTCACATTGATATCTCCACCACGAAATTCACGTAATCGGATCCCAGTGGAGCACATCAGTGACACTATAGCAGGTCAGCTCTGAGCCCATACAGTATCTTCCTATAATTAGCGAAATATCACGGTTTATGTGTAGACGTTTGGTACTACATACCTGCATAATCCTATCAAGGACTTGCTGAATCCTTGTCACCATGAATAATTACTGTTGCCCAACGTGCTGTGATGGAGATAGTCAAAATGTTTCGGTCCATTCCATCAGTTTATGTGGGTACTAAAGATGTCGGCTACCGGTCACGGCATTAATGTTTCAGACTTCTAACCCACATGATCTCTGATCTCATTAGTCTAGGTTTTCTTGAAGACTCAATAAATCCCCAATCCTGATTAAGTAAGCTGTAGGACGCTGTGTGTAATTGCACATACGGCTCTGGTCACATAGTACCAATTGCTATACGTGCCTCTACAACGGTTATGAGGGAGTCGTTATGGTTTTCTCTCTCAAAAAATTTGCTGTTCGTGGATTGTGCAGACGAATGTGAGAGAGAGCATTCAAGCCGGAGCATCGACAGCGGCTACGGATTGGCCGGCCTGAGGCGTGGCGGTGGAGGCCGCGCGCCACCCGGATCTGCCAGACGACGCGGCCAGGCTGCGGCTGAGGCGGCGGCCACACCCAAGAGTGGTCGGGAGAGGAGAGAGGAGGGGAGAGAAGAGGGAAGAGCAGCTCAGCACGGCGGGGCGACAGCGACGGCAAGGACGCGGCCGGCTCTGCTCTGCTCCACTCCGCTCCGGCCAACTCGACAGGCAGGCAGGCGCTTCCTCACGGACAGATCCGGCACTCCACTAGCGTGGCTAGAGGCAAAAGTACAACCTTACGCACCACTGGGGGCAGTTAAAAACCGAATATATTCGATACTTAGTAACGAGTATTCCACGAGAGTTAACGTGACCTACCAGAGAGTAATAGTGCTATATAGATAAATAACACTCTTTATCTGTTTTTACTGTAAGCCTCTAATTTCATACAAAGTTAATATCATGATAGAAATTAAGGAGTGCTTCGCTTTTGAAGTTCTGTTACATGTACCAGCTTTTTCACCACGGTTTCACTCGTGTAAGCGTTCCACACATACATTTCACATAACTCCTCCTTCCTCTCCGTGTCCACTTCTTCCTCCCCCACATCTCCCTGCCTCATCCTGCCCCATTCTTTCTGTGTATAGCTTCTCCTGCCCCCCCCCCCCCCCCCCCGCCTCCTCTCTACTGGAAAAGAAATCGATCAAGCACGTTAGTACTACTACCACAAACTCCCTGTTGTACAGGACAGCCTACATCTACATGTCAAGGGATGGAAAGCTATCCTAGCCCCCTGACGTGTAGGCTGCCCTGTAATGCAAGTCGATAAGGCTGGCGATACCATTTCCCCACAACACGCGTATCTACACGGTAGCCTGTGTGGCATAGGCTGTAAAACGTTACCTTTTGTCTGTATCCCTGCTCCTATTAGTACTTTTTTTTTTTTTAGCCATCAGTCTTCTGACTGGTTTGATGCAACAAGCAACGAATTCCTTTCCTGTGCCAACCTCTTCTTCATCTCCCAATATCACTTGACACCCACATCCTCAATTATTTGCTGCATGTATTCCAATCTCTGCCTTCCTCTACAGTTTTTGCCCTCTACAGCTCCCTTTACTACCATGGAAGTTATTCTCCGATTTTTTGACAGATGTCCTATCATCCTGTCCCTTCTCCTCGTTTGTGTTTTCCACATATTCCTTTCCTCTCGGATCTGCTCAGTTCCTCCTCATTCCTTACCTTATCTGTCCGCCTAATTTTCAACATTCGTCTGTGGCACCACACCTCAAATGCTTCGATTCTCTACTGTCTTCCCACACTCCATGTTTCACAACCACACATTGCTGTGCTCCTAACGTACATTCTCAGAATTTCCTTCCTCAAATTAAGACCTATGTTCGATACTAGTAAACTTCTCTTGGCCAGGAATGCCCTTTCTGCCATTGCAAGTCTGCTTTTGATGTCCTCCTTGCTCTGTCCATAATTGGTTATTTTGCTGCCTAGGTGTCAGCATTCCGTAACTTCTTCTACTTCGTGGCCATCAGTCGTGTTGTTCAGTGTTCTGCGCTTATAGGCATCACACCGCGCCTGGTACCCGCGGCGCCCGGGGACCACAGCACAGCTACGGCACCTGAGGATGGCCTTATAACAGTCCGAAACCGGTCGTGTGAAAATAAAGTAATTTACAACTGAAGCGGTATTTTCATTCTCTGCTTGAATTTGTCATCTAGCCATTCCTGTTCAGCCATTTTGCACATTGCGCCGGCCAGAATGGCCGAGCGGTTCTAGGCGCTTCAGTCTGGAACCGCGCGACAACTACGGTCGCAGGTTCGAATCCTGCCTCGGGCATGGATGTGTGTGATGTACTTAGTTAGGTTTAAGTAGTTCTAAGTTCTAGGGGACTGATGATCTCAGAAGTTAAGTCCCATAGTGCTCAGAGCCATTTGAACATTTTTTTGCACATTGCCAACTTTGTTTTCGTAGACGTCTGATTTCCTTTCGTCTACTTCACTTGCTGCATTTTCATGTTTTGTCATCAACTGTATTCAAAATCCATGTTATGAAAGGATTTCTAATAAGCTATGACTTTATATTTAAGTTATGCCTCCGCAGCAGTCTTCCACTGTATTCGTTTATCCCGTTTCAGTCTAACGTTGTCTAATCGTCCTTCTGAAACTCCCAACACTCTGTGGTTCTTCAAATTTATCCACATCTCGTCTCCTCACTTTCTTACCTCTTTGTAATTTTTTTCAGCTTTAATCTGCAGTTCATAATCAAAAGATTCTGGTCAGGTCACATCTCGCCCTGGACACATCTTACCATTTAAAATCTTGTTCCGAAATGTTTCACCATTATGCTGTGCTACTGAAAAGCCCCGCACATGAAAATAAATGAGTCTGTAAATAGCAGTTGCACTGCATTATTTTAATCAGCCACCGCAGAGTAGCACGACAGGTTAACTGACAACAAAGAAAGACCCCAGTGTAACGGGAGCAGGCCACATGACGTTTGTATTATTTTGGAGTTCATTTCTTGGTAAACATGTAGTTTTCCCAAAAGCAGCGAGTTGTCATTCATGTACAGTACATCGCTGGCCGTTCGTACGCGTCTGTTGTAGACAGGTCTCATGAGAAATACGCAGATGCCTCAGCGACAACACTAACAACGTTCATCACCATTTTACAGGAATGCGAAAGAGTTGCAAATAAGAAGTGAACTGAGGGACCGCCCGTTTTGAAGGACGGTAAACTGACTCACGTGAGAAATGCTATTCTGCATACGCCTTCAGAAAGGTTGAGAAGACAACCTGACCAATCAGATTTCGTATGCCACTACTCAAAAACTGATGCAGAAGGTACAATTTTGTAAATATCATGTACGTTACGCGCAGGAGTTAAAAGCGCCGGTTAAGAAAGTGCCCTACGTGCGGAACAAGGTTTCGGTCATTTGTTGATATCGACGAAATTTCAGAAATGGACCGTGTTTTTCTCGCTGATGAGACGTGGTTTCACCTTAGTGAATACGCGAATAGTCAAAGCACAAAAATTTGGTCGACAGACAATCAACATGTCTTTCAAGAAAACATCATGCACTGTAAGAAATATTAGTCAGATGTGATTTATCACGTCAAATGGTCGGTCCTGTTTCCTTTGAAATTATAGTGACCAGTGTTGTGTACCAAGAAGACGTTAGATAGTTCATCTCTCTCCTTGCGGCAGAGAAACGTTGTTGTTGTCTACAGGTAGTTGCTACTTGTCACCGATCTAATGAAACAATTCGTTTCTCTAGCGGCTTTTATGAGATCGAATCATCTCTAAGGTTCTTCTGGTTTAACGGCTCCATACTTCTTCTTGAGGGGGCTACCATAAAAGAATGTCCATAAAACAGGCGTCACACACTGGGGACACTAAAGATTAAAAAAAAAAAACAGCGGAGTTTAACATCATCAAATTCGACGTATTCGGAAAGTGTCCTCAAACACAATGAGTTCGTGCATGAGTTGCAGAACAGGGTACCCATTTTGTACACATGTTACAAATAGTTTGTGTGAATGCACGAAATAATACACATGGTACTGACTCGTTCACACAGTTTATAACTTCTGATGTGCGTGGCTGAAACCTTCCAGCGTGACAATAAATCACTGGAAACAGTAATTACTGTAAAATACCTCAGAGTTTCTTATGTGCGGAGCGACCTGAAGTGGAATGACCTGGCAGAAATAATTCTAGCAAGTGCAAATACCATCCTGAGATTATGTTCAAGAAATCTAAATAATTGTCATACAAAAAGTGTTTTCTAAGACTACAAAACACTAGTACGATCAATCCTTCAGTACTGCTGCTCTGTCTGAGAAACTTGACAGTGTAACATACTTTTCATGAAGGCGCAGGGCTGAACTGTTGGCCTAATAGCCCTGGAGGGACATAATAGTAACAATGTCAAATGATGTTTCTGCCGTGGCCTGCAACGTAACAGTTATTATTGTTATTTCACTCAAAATGTTTACAGGTTTATGTCACTTCTACTACGTCAACTCAAACTATTTTTTTCGGTTGTAACTACGTAAAAGCGAACTCTTTAACACACTTATGTTATAGGAATCTTTCTTCTCTCCCATAATCGTTATACCTGAAAAACATGCGACACTATATAGTTTTCGTTTTCTTGTTCTGGCATCGACACGATACACAAATTGTACCAGATGTATCTTTTTGCCAATAATAGTTGGAATAGAACATTTTAACACTGTTTTATTTTGCAAAACGCCGAAGCTCTCAGTTGTGCTGTTTCAATCAGTTCTGACAAGTACTTTATGGATGTTTAAATGAAGTTGGAAGCGAGTGGTTTGGTGACGCAACCATCGAGTGCCATAAGCTTTGGGTCGTTAGCTACCTTATTATGAAAAGTCGAGACTGTATCTTAATTCTAAATCATATTAACTTAAGAAAAAGCTTCTATTGTGTGAACTGTAACTACTACACGGTATTCGCCACCAAGCGTGCCGTTAACCAACGATATCACTGTAGCCTGAGGCTAATTTTCCTTCAGTCTATTAACGAGGAAAATTTTATTTGAAGTATTAGTAAAAATACTGAAAATCTATTGCGAATAAGAATAGTTGCATTTCGTCTATTTTTTATCGCCTTTGGAGTAGACCCTTTCGTTTCATACTTTGAATCCTTATAACATGGAAAATTAATAAATTTATACGAAAGGACCCACTTCACCAGATAGCATTAATAGAAGAGAAAAAGAGGATCCAAGGAACAGCAGCGTCTTTCGTCCATGGTTTGCTCAGTAAGTGCGAGGCTGTTACGGCTACGCCCAACAAACCCAACTGAGAGATGTGTTGTCCGTCACGAATCGTCGAATTAGACAGGCACCTTGTCACCTCCTCCCTCGTGCATATCGCTAATGATCAACACGAAAGAAACAGATGTTTTGTGGCTCCTAGAGTGACATATCGAAACCGTTCTTTCCACGCGCAGTTCGATAGCAGAAAACAAAACTGCAGCAGCTACGAGATTTCGATTTGTTAGAGCACTACTGGAATGGTGCAGTGTATCTACGAGAGAAAATACATGCAAAACAGACATAAGGTAACAGTGGAGTACTGCTACAAGATGGGGCATGCTTCTCACGTTATACTTAACTTCGATCATGAGAACAGAAAGGAAGGCAGCGAGAACGATCACAATATTCTTTGATTGACCTAAGAGAGTAACAATAGTGACAAGCATGAATAGGCAGACAGTTGAATAAAGCAAATTGTCTCTCGCGAAAATCTACTTAGAAAATCTGTCGAAGACTATTCTCGAGTCCCCTACATGTCACTCCTGTTCGTACCATTATGATGAAATTGAGCCATACTCCATCCATAACTATAACTGGGTAAAACATTATTTTATTGTGCAATTATAAGAATATCTAATAATTCATTGCTGAAGGTGAAGATCATATTTTAGTCTGTAAAAGATAACCTGCAATTCCATTCAACTACTCCCAACCATGGAGTTCGCAAGACTCGAATTCATTCAGGGAGAGAACGTACGAGCTCCAGCCCATTGTGTTGGTATAAACTTTCAACCTGTGAAGGCGCTGCTTGTGAAAATATGTTTCGTGCCTTTTGTTTAAGCAAAAAGGAAACTATTGGTAAGAGTAAACTACCTCCTAAAATGTAACAGTCTGTCTCAGACGAGCTGCCACACATTTCGCGCCATTGCTTAAGGTGCTGGAGCATATGTACGCCTTGTAGATATGCAACCTGCAGACACCGGCGGCACGAGTATGTTGCATAAGAATAGGGGACATCGCACTCAGCGACCATCGGGAACGTGCGTGTTATGTGAGGCAATGGTCTTCAGTTTTTGAGCTAGAACACTTGAAATATTTTCATATAGTGACAAAATTTTTAATTCCTTGAACACTGTGGTTACACAGAACGAGGTTGCGGAATTGCGGAATACTTTGGCGGCTTCACTTCTATGCACAGGAGGGAATCCAAATATGCATACTACTACATGATTTTGTTTTCGATGATTTCCATTCAGAGGTTATCTTAAACGCCCCTGTAAACACCTAAGTTATTATTCTCTAACGTTATCTCTTTTCTTATCGGATACTGAATGTGGTGCCATCTATAACAAATATTGTATACAACGTTCACTTCCTCATACTACAGAATACTTTATGTTCCTTCGTGCAAAACTGCTGTATAGGACGTTGCAGCATCGTGGATGGTATCATAAAATGAATTCTCACAAACGGATCGATATGAATGACCAAGAAAAGACTCCGTCTAAAAGTAATTTAGCCACCTTCATATGTAGCGTTGACTCATCGACCGAGTACTGCGATAAAGACGTTTAGGCGTAGAACCGATGCACACAAATCTATCCCTCTATCGTTGAAGTCAAGTTGTTGTAGACTTACGAAACATATTGTATGCTCAAGAGTTATGATGTTTTTGGAGAACCAAAATCTCTCCTATAACATATCTGGATTCCACAAAGAGAGATCCTGCGAAGCCCAGCTCAGCTCGGTCTGTTCCTCCACGAGATCCATAACGCTGCAGACAACGGCGCTCAGGCTGATGCCGTGTTCCTTGACTCCAGGAAGATATTTGACAGCGTGCCGCACTGCTGTTAAAGGAAAAAAACACGAGCTTACCGTGTATCGGACCAGATCTGCGACTAGATTCAAGACTTCCTTGCAGTCGGAACTCAGCACGTCGCTCTTAATCGAAACAAATCTACGGATGAAAAAGTAATTTCGGAGGTATCCCAAGGGAGTGTGATATCATTGTTAATCTTTAAAATGTATATTGATGGTCTAGTAGAATGTGTCGGACGCTCACTAAGGCTTTTTGCAGGTGGTGCAGTTGTCTATAAGAAAGTGGCATCGCCACAAGACAGTAATGATTTGCAAAAGGCCCTGCAGAAGTTTAATGAATAGTGCATGGACTGCCAATTGATCCTGAACGCAAATAAGTGTAACATATATCGCATATACAGGAAAGAAAATCCAGTACTTTACAAGTATACGATTGATGACAAATGGCTGGAAACAGTAAGTACCGTATCTAGGAATATCTGTCTTGAGTGACCTTAAGTGGAATAACCACATAAAAGAAATAGCAGGAAAAGCAGTAGGTAGACTCAGACTCAAAAGAAGAGTCTTCAGGAAATGTAACATTTCCACGAAGGTAATGGCTTCCAAGGCTCTCGTTCGACCGATTATTGATTGTTCTTCATCGATATAAGGCCCTTACCAGTAGGACTGATAGAAGGGATACAGAAGATCGGTGGGGCAACAGCGCGTTTCCTGACGATTTAGTTTAGTCCGCGCGGGAGCTTTAATGAGATTGTCTAAAAACGCCAGCGGCAAATGTTACAAGAGATGCATTTTGCACCACGGAAAGGTTTAGTATTGTAATTTCGAGAGCGTCCGCCTCCGGTAGCTGAGTGGTCAGCGCGACAGAATGTCAATCCTAAGGTCCCGGGTTCGATTCCCGGCTGGGTCAGAGATTTTCTCCGCTCAGGGACTGGGTGTTGCGTTGTCCTAATCGTCATCATTTCATCCCCATCGACGCGCAAGTCGCTGACGTGGCATCAAATCGAAAGACTTGCACCCGGCGTACGGTAAACCCGACGGGTGGCCCTCGTCACACGACATTTCGAGAGCGCACTTTCTGGGAAGAGTCTTCCTTCCACATACGTTCCGCAAAATGACCGCGACCAGAAAACACGAAAAATTAGAGTTAATAAAGAGGCTAGCCGGCATTCTTTCTTCTCAAGCGCCATTCGCGAACGGAACAGGTTTAGGGGGAGGGATCAGTTTGTGGAACTTATCACCACACACCATTAGCTGTAGATACCTAAGACTACTGATCTGCTTGCAAGAGTTGTACAACTGGTAACAGAGCTATTGCCAGGGCGTACAGATACCCATGGAGTAGTTCGCCCGAAGGGGATACTCCTAAGGCTTTCCACAGAGATCCCTCATCTCCCTAGAGTTTTGTGCCGCGAACTTCATTCAAGAGGCTGTGCAGCAGTCACTTGACCGGAAGTATAATATAAGGTAATAATAAGATTTTTCGAAAAACCGTCCTAGAAAAAAAGAGAAGATAACAAACTGTTAGTCGCGAGCATAATTCAGAGAACTCGGTTTCACTTCCTTCCTGTCTTCCTACTCATCTAGAGCCTCACCACTAATAAAGTAGTCAGTTGCTGAATTGTTGAAGCAAGATAAAAATCTGTAAGTGGGATAGAGTGCGATGCTCAGAGGCCGAAGAGAACGTATCTCTTTCCGTGCTAACCACTTGCTAGGAGGATTGAAAGGCAAGAAGAGTTTTGCGGTGTGTTTCTGGAATAGCATTTTCTAGGAAATTTAACCTCGTCAAATCGTAGGCTACCTGACAAACATCTTTCCATTGCGAAAAGTGCGTGTTTCTGGAAACGCGCTGGTACTTGAGAAATGACACACATACATTTGTAGCGCGTGTAGACCGATTGAACACCTACATTACTACCAAGAGAAAGTGATTTGTGACATGGCGTGGCAATAAACAGTTGATCCATCAAGACACTTTGAACGCGTGTAGAAGAAACTGCGGAAAGCGCCTCAAAAATTATGAACATAAACATAGGTTAATATACGGGGCGACGACGATATGGTCCAAAAGTGTAGAAGACAATAACAAAAATAATTACAGGTTAGTTTCATGTATCGTAACACCGAACACTGCTTAAACGTCACAGGAACAGGAACACAATACGACGGCGTGGTGAAAAGTAGTGCCTCCGACTTTCTATTTGAAAACTCTTCGGGCTTTTTAAACAAAATATTCTACAACTTCATTTCTTGTCTACATATTTACAACTGCTAGAAGGCTATGAATGATATTGCGGTGAATAATATAACTGTGAAGGTGAGCATTAGCAAGCTGTAATCGAGTTCAGATTTCGAAAGGTTCGTCCACATATAGAGCACCCTCTCTCTCAGCATAACAATGCCAAAGCACACATGAGTGTTGCGACATCTGAAACAATCTGTCGCCTTGGTTTCACAGGCATCTGTCATCCTCCATACAGTCCCTATATGGTCCCATCAGATTTTCATGTGTTTCCAAAGCTTAAAGATCCCATTCGAGGACTTCATTTTAATAGTGTTGAAGCGGTGCAAGCAGGGGTGAATTGTGGGTCCGTCAACAAAGTCAAACATTCTACAGTGAGGATATTAACGAACTTGGCTCTCATTGGCAGGAATGTGTTAGTCGCCAGGATGATCATACTGAGAAAGAGATATGTAGACCTGAAGAACAAAGACAGAGTAGAATGTTAATAACGTTTGTTTCATTTAAAAAGCTTCAAGGGCTTTCAGATCAATAAATGACCTAGCAGATAGTGTCGGAAGTTCCATGCGGCTTTTCGCGGATGATGCTGTAGTATACAGAGAAGTTGCAGTATAAGAAAATTGTAGCGAAATGCAGGAAGATCTGCAGCGCATAGGCACTTGGTGCAGGGAGTGGCAACTGACCCTTAACATAGACAAATGTAATGTATTGCGAATACATAGAAAGAAGGACCCTTTATTGTATGATTATATGATAACGGAACAAACACTGGTAGCAGTTACTTCTGTGAAATATCTGGGAGTATGCGTACGGAACGATTTGAAGTGGAATGACCATATAAAATTAATTGTTGGTAGGGCGGGTACCAGGTTGAGATTCATTAGGAGAGTCCCTAGAAAATGTAGTCCATCAACAAAGGATGTGGCTTACAAAACACTCGTTCGACCTATACTTGAGTATTGCTCATCAGTGTGGGATCCGTACCAGAACGGGTTGACGGAGGAGATAGAGAAGATCCAAAGAAGAGCGGCGCGTTTTGTCACAGGGTTATTTGGTAACCGTGATAGCGTTACGGAGATGTTTAGCAAACTCAAGTGGCAGACTCTGCAAGAGAGGCGCTCTGCATCGCGGTGTAGCTTGCTGTCCAGGTTTCGAGAGGCTGAGTTTCTGGATGAGGTATCGAATATATTGCTTCTCCCTACTTATACCTCCCGAGGAGATAACGAATGTAAAATTATAGAGATTCGAGCGCGGACGGAGGCTTTCAGACAGTCGTTCTTCCCGCGAACCATACGCGACTGGAACAGAAAAGGGAGGTAATGACAGTGGCACGTAAAGTGCCCTCCGCCACACACCGTTGGGTGGCTTGCGGAGTATAAATGTAGATGTAGATGAATTCGGAGGCACTACTTTTTAGCACGCCCTCGTATATACGAGTGCCACTTACAAAGCGAATGTAGTTGATTCTACAAATTCTCGTTACTGATATATGCCACGAAAATGCCTGTCAGTTAAAGAGTATGGGCGTATCGTTAAGCAAAGGACATTTAGTAAGACACTGTGAAAGTTGAAATGGGTAAACCATACCACCATACAACCAGCCATCATCTTTATGGGGCAGAAATCTGCTGTTCACTGTTGCATAGAAGACGACGTCATGCAATACACACCAGCAACCTCACTATGAACGAGTTATCAAATATTCTGCTTCGTTTCTGAGATATATCCGTGTGTCACATAATCATGTATATACAGTGTGAGACCATTACGATATTACAGACTTTCAGGAATGACGGAAAAGGGTAAAAGTATCAATTTGAGGTAACGGTCCCTGCGACGGAAACCACCGAGTCGAAAGTTATAAGCGAAAATCGCTCCGATTGTACCTCCGACAGTGGAACACATGTACTGGAACTGTTGTTAAGATTGTAGGGTAGGCAACTTTCAGACGTGGTAGTGCAGAGAAAAACAAGAAAGAAGTCTAATAAACATGGGCACTATAATGCATACCTCAAGAGTTATGAGCACTTGCTTAGGAGAAGAGATATTTTTCACAGAATCGAACATGAAAAAGTGCTAATAGCTGTTACGCTATGCATTTTAGAGCCCATTTTCGCTTGGCACTGTTTTCTTTTTTGGTTCATACTACCACCTCTGAAAGTTGTCTACCCTACAATCATAGCAACATCAGCACTGGCACGTGTATTCCGCTGCCAGAGGTATCAGAACGATTTTCACTTGCAACTTTCGACTCGCTCGTTTCCAGCGCAGGGACCCTTGCCTCAAATTGATACTTTTATCCTTCTCTATCATTTCTGGCCGTTTAACATCGCGGAGTCACACTGTATAACATATATCAGATTCTTAATAAACGTGTCATTGCGCCAGCCAGTCAGTTTGCTTGTTGGCAACTTTACCTGAATGCTTAATGGTGTGCGTGAAAATTTCTGTACCTTAGGGACTGTTTAGTAAATATACGAAAGTTACCTACTATCACTGGCTGCATGTCCTTGATAAAGTCAAATGAATCTCAGCCACAAAGATTTCGTTGTTCGTGAAACTTCATTTTAAGATGATAAATTAATGTGCAGGTAAAATGAGATGTAACTATTTATGCAGCAGGTTTATCTCCCGTAAGCGGGGCTGCAGATTCTTGGCGCTAACCCCCTACCTACTCTGCACTAAAACGAATTGTGGAAGTAACCTAGTTCTGACCTATGCAGGTGTCCAATTATCGATTACACGCGGTATTAGAAAAGTTTCTTTAAATGCCTCGTGTATCCGTATATCGACAAAATTATCAGAAACTTCAGAAAATATGATCGCTCGTAATTTTTGCCACATCTTTCCTATCACTAACTGGAATTGTCTCCTCCTACGGATTTCTTTATTCTGTGAAACTTAATAATTGCAGACAGTCACGCAATAGCTTCGTGGAAGAAAACCGCATCCATGTTACTTAATTCTAGATGAATAAAGGTGTTTAATTTACTGATAAAGCTCCGCCACTTTCAAATAGGACTACTCGAAGTACGCAATGAAGATGGTAATAACGCATCGTCGACACCTTGCGTAGAGCTATGGATTCCACAGTACAAATAATTCAATGACACATACCAACATGTACAAGTACAGATCTTCGTATCTGTTCGTGTATAGACTTTTGAGTACGAACCGAGGTATTGAAATACACTCCTGGAAATTGAAATGAGAACACCGTGAATTCATTGTCCCAGGAAGGGGAAACTTTATTGACACATTCCTGGTGTCAGATACATCACATGATCACACTGACAGAACCACAGGCACATAGACACAGGCAACAGAGCATGCACAATGTCGGCACTAGTACAGTGTATATCCACCTTTCGCAGCAATGCAGGCTGCTATTCTCCCATGGAGACGATCGTAGAGATGCTGGATGTAGTCCTGTGGAACGGCTTGCCATGCCATTTCCACCTGGCGCCTCAGTTGGACCAGCGTTCGTGCTGGACGTGCAGACCGCGTGAGACGACGCTTCATCAGTCCCAAACATGCTCAATGGGGGACAGATCCGGAGATCTTGCTGGCCAGGGTAGTTGACTTACACCTTCTAGAGCACGTTGGGTGGCACGGGATACATGCGGACGTGCATTGTCCTGTTGGAACAGCAAGTTCCCTTGCCGGTCTAGGAATGGTAGAACGATGGGTTCGATGACGGTCTGGATGTACCGTGCACTATTCAGTGTCCCCTCGACGATCACCAGTGGTGTACGGCCAGTGTAGGAGATCGCTCCCCACACCATGATGCCGGGTGTTGGCCCTGTGTGCCTCGGTCGTATGCAGTCCTGATTGTGGCGCTCACCTGCACGGCGCCAAACACGCATACGACCATCATTGGCACCAAGGCAGAAGCGACTCTCATCGCTGAAGACGACACGTCTCCATTCGTCCCTCCATTCACGCCTGTCGCGACACCACTGGAGGCGGGCTGCACGATGCTGGGGCGTGAGCGGAAGACGGCCTAACGGTGTGCGGGACCGTAGCCCAGCTTCATGGAGACGGTTGCGAATGGTCCTCGCCGATACCCCAGGAGCAACAGTGTCCCTAATTTGCTGGGAAGTGGCGGTGCGGTCCCCTACGGCACTGCGTAGGATCCTACGGTCTTGGCGTGCATCCGTGCGTCGCTGCGGTCCGGTCCCAGGTCGACGGGCACGTGCACCTTCCGCCGACCACTGGCGACAACATCGATGTACTGTGGAGACCTCACGCCCCACGTGTTGAGCAATTCGGCGGTACGTCCACCCGGCCTCCCGCATGCCCACTATACGCCCTCGCTCAAAGTCCGTCAGCTGCACATACGGTTCACGTCCACGCTGTCGCGGCATGCTACCAGTGTTAAAGACTGCGATGGAGCTCCGTATGCCACGGCAAACTGGCTGACACTGACGGCGGCGGTGCACAAATGCTGCGCAGCTAGCGCCATTCGACGGCCAACACCGCGGTTCCTGGTGTGTCCGCTGTGCCGTGCGTGTGATCATTGCTTGTACAGCCCTCTCGCAGTGTCCGGAGCAAGTATGGTGGGTCTGACACACCGGTGTCAATGTGTTCTTTTTTCCATTTCCAGGAGTGTATGTAAGCCGGAGACTCATTACAACATTTTATATCCTAGCACTGAAATATAGTTCCGATCCAATGAATATTTTAAAGACAAGTTTCACCGAAGTCATCACCAAAATTGGCTTAGCAGTTCTGGCCAAAAGAATCATAACGGTGGTATTTTCTGGTTGTTTATAGTTCCAGATTGTTAGGTTCTTGTTATAAATCACTTAACGCAGCCATCTTCAGCTCGTCCACGGAAAAAAAAAATTAAATTTGATTCAGAAGATATTCGTTTACGCCTGACTATAATAAAGACTATAATTAACGAGCGTTATGAACCCACATTTTAATTTCGTATCGCGTTATTAACATTCAAATGGTAACATCCCGCGACTTATGTCAAAAAGTAAAGAAGTGTCAGATTCTGGAAATAATCAACCGAACGTGCACCTAACGAGCTAGGAATTAATCCTGCGTGAAGTCCTTACGTTACTGACTTCATCACACAGCACTGCAGTAAACAGCACAATAAATTTACACCCGGCGACAACACAGACTCTATGATGAAGTCTCGAACCTCATCAATCCTAACGAGTATTCTCCTAATATTTTGAAGAGTCGTATCAACGTTGATCGATAACATCGTCACATAAAGCATTTTCAATGGAAGGTAAATATTCTATCGCAATGGAACGTGTCCTTCTGAGAGTGGTTATGTAGTTGTACGTAATAGTCCGGCATTCGTGACGTCTTTTCGAAACAGCCGCAATGAACTTAGGAGAGACACGAAGTAAGCATCATGCCACAGATAGCTCCTTGAGCTCATGTGGAGGACACCAAATAGTGAAACTAACCAAGTTCCTCTATCATGATAACATACATTGAGAGAATCACTCATTGCATTTCAGGACGATGTCCTAGTGTTGGTGCTCTGCTGTTACTATTTCCTTCCTGTATGGAAAATCTGTTTAGTATGTGCATAAACTCAACGCCAGAATCTTAATACTGTAATGTTTTCGTTCTTGTGGATGAGTTTGGAAATAACAAAGGGACCACGCTTACTCGTCGTCATCGATTTCATCCACATTTATGGCATGTGCAGGGCTTGCCCAGACATGAAAGTGACAGAATGGATTTTCCAGATTGCTGAGCATCTAGAAAAATACAGCATTTTTGGCGCGGGTCGTGGGAGGCATGACCCATTTATGTTAGCATGGTCTCCAGGCAGCGGTTGGCACATCGGAAAGAATACAGAACGGTAATCCGAGGATCGTGGAGTCAAATCCCCATATAGAAAATTTTTTGATTTTCGGTTTTTACGTTACTTACACTGCGAATAAAACAACATAATGCTAAAAATATTGTATTTATGAACATTTCCATAAAACTCATGAAAAGAAAAGCCAAGGAAGATTTGGGATAGCAAATAAAGTTCCAAGTACTGACCGTAGTTACAGCGTCCGCAAGTTCTCACCAACTAATTTCCGGGAAAGTATTGTAAGGCAAACACGAGAAGTTCGTCTACAAAATTAGCTCGTTTTTACTACTGAAATCTTCATGATTTAAAATTTCCAGGTTATACTCATCGTAAAAGAAGCTTTACTAAACACGGCCCTTCACAAAAGACGACGTAGTAAACATTCCAGATTTCGAATGAAGAACGACTGCCGACATGAGTGAATTAAAAGTAGGTATTCTTGATGTAGTGAAGCAGCTTAAAACAGTAAGGCAAGGCTTCCGGTTCAGACTGTATGTCAGTCAGGTTCCCTTCCGAGTATGCTGATACGATATCTTCATACTTCGCATTCGTATACAACCGTTCAGTCGATGAAAGCTCAGTGTCTAAGCACTGGAGAGTTGAGTAAGTCACATCAGCACGCAGTAACCCACTGAATTACGGACCGGTATCACCAACGTCGATGTGTTGTAGGATTTTGGAACATGTACTGTGTCCAAAAATTATAAATTACCTCGAAGGAAACGATTTATTGAAAATAGCACGTATTTCTAAAATATCGTTCTTATGAAACATTACTAGCAATTCACTGTCACGAAGTAATAAGTGCTATTGACTGGGGACGTCAAATTGATTCCGTAATTTTAGATTTCCAGATGGTTTTTCACACAGTTCCTTACAAGCGATTTTTAATCAAATTGCGTGCCCATGGAGTATAGATTCAGTTGTATGAATGGCTTCGTAATTTTCTGTGAGAAGCCACGCAGGTAGTAATAATTGACGGAAAGTCACCGAGTAAAAAATCAGTATTATCTGGCATTCCCCAGGGAAATTTTAAACAGACCTCTGCAGTTCCTTATTTACATAAACGTCTTAGGAGACCATCTGAGCAGCCGTCTTAGATCGTTTGCAAATGAAGCTGTCATTTCTCGTCCAGTACAATCATCAGATGACCAAAAAGAACTGCAAAATGATTCAAAGAACATGCAAAAAGTTGAAAATGACTCTAAATAATGAATAGTGTGAAGTTATCCACACGTGTAGTAAAAGGAATCCTTTAAATTTCCGTTACACGATAAATCACATAAATCAAAACGTTGTGAATTCAACTAAATACTTAGCAATTACAGTCACGAGTACGTGCAGTTGGAGCGATCACATAGATGTTGTGGGGAAAGCAAATTAAAGACTGCCATTTATTGGCAGGACACTTAGAAGCTGTAACAGATTTGCTGGAGAGACTGCTTACACTAAGCCTGTCCGCCCTCTTCTGCAGTATCACTGTGAGGTGCGGGATCCGCACCAGATAAGGTTGATGGAGGACATCGAAAAAGTCCAAAAAAGGTCAGCTCTTTTTGTACTATCGCAAAATAAGGGAGAGTGTGTCACGGTTCTGATCCACGAATCGGGGTCGCAGTCACTAAAACAAAGGCGTTTCTTGCTACGGCAGGGCCTTCCCATGAAATTTCAATCACCAATTTTCTCCTCAGAGTGTGAATATTTGTAGTTGGCGCCCACCTACATAGGGAGAAATGATCATCGTAATAAAATGAGGGAAATCAATGCTCGCAGGGGAAGATTCAAGCGCTCGTTTTCCCGGTGCCCTGTTCAAGAGTGGAACGGTTTTAAAGTAGCTTGAAGATGGTTCAATGAATCCTGTGCCTGGCACATTATTCATAATTGCAGAGCAGTTATGTTGCTGAGGGCGTAGTAATTTTCTGGGCATGCTACACATGTTATAAATACTGAATTTTGACAATTGTTTGGTTGTTTTAAAATTCCTGTACGAAAGAAACTTGGTTTACATTCACCAAAGGTTCTCTCTCATCGCACAGTTCACAGCAAACCACGCGTATCGCTGCTGGAAGGTCAAAATGAAACTAACGGAATACGAAGTTGTGTACGTTTCAACTACAGGCCCTTCTTGGAAAGTTGCTTTCAACGTCCTCATGAACAGTGCAAGGACAATACCTTCTCGGAGATTTGTGATCTATCTCAAATTATCCTCTGCTTTTCATTTTCATGCCTTTCACGAAAACATTAAACAATGCAATATACTGAGGAGATCGGTTTATTTGTAACGTAAGTAACGTAGAAATTGATAGTAAAATATTTTTCGCATAGCGACTCGACCGCATGACCCTCCTATTACAGTTCTGCACGCCGCTGTGCCAAAGGCTGCCTGGAAAGCATCCTAACATCAATGAGTTATATGTCACCCGACCCACACCAAAATTTCTTTTTTTTTTTTCCCAAACTCTCGACCATCCGAAGCTCTCACTTCTGTCACTTTTATTTCTAGCCAAGTCCTACACATGCCATAAATTTGAACGAAATTGATGACGAGTAGGTGCGGTCGCCTTGTAAGAGAAACGACTGTTAAACCCGTTGCCAGCACACGCCCTCCTCCTTTTGGAAAGCACGGAAGAGGTCACCGACCGTAACGTCTCCATCGTATGCACTGATCACCATCAGCATTGCGATGCGCCCATACTCTGTGCTACCCTGGTGTTGTGAGGCTGCAGTTTTAATCCAAGACATTCCATCTTTTGAGCAGACACTTTGCGCCGCTATGTCTTCGCTGTTGCTGGCCTGGCCAGGTACCGAGGACGTGAATTTCTCTGCCACTTTCATTGGAACTGGCTAGCTCAGAGTGAACAGTGGCAAAGGTGTCGAACTGCAGCAATGCCGGCTACACAGCTATGTTTCCAAGGTATATCTCATCGAAGCATTTCGCTACTGCAGTGAACAGAGAACTTTTATTTTCCACCGGTAAGAAAATTCAGAAAAGGTAACTAAATACGTCTCAGCGAAAGTTAATAACGTTATATATAATTACTATTACGAGACGGGTTTTAGTTTATCTATACAGACTCCAGTTCCTGGGGTTAACTAGAACACCGAAAGCTTTTCCGTTATGCCGTTCATACCGATACTCATTGATAGATTTTTACACTGAAGCGATATTTTTATGATTGATTTCATCATTACGATACTTTGTGTGGGATTACAACCAGCCTGCACAGTGCCAGTAATCAATTACTGCTGTGGCTTGGATACAGCTAACGGAAATATTATTTTACCACGCAGATGTTATACTCACCCCTGTCCCTCTTGAACGTGTACATCAGCGCCTTGTAGAGCTGTATATGGCGCAGAGCTGGTACCAGACGCTCATGTGGCAACTGCTGTGCTGCCGATGCAGTACGTGTGCACTCCCACTGTTTCCCTCACTCGATCTTCAACCCCCTCCCCTCTCTGGCAGGAAAATGCTCTACAATGGCCGGCCGGTGTGGCCTAGCGGGTCTAGGCGCTTCAGTCTGGAACCGCGCGACCGCTACGGCCGCAGGTTCGAATCCTGCGTCGGGCATGGATGTGTGTGATGTCCTTAGGTTAGTTAGGTTTAAGTAGTTCTAAGTTCTAGGGGACTGATGACCTGAGATTTTAAGTCCCACAGTGTTCAGAGCCAGTTTTTAGCTCTACAATATAACAATCTGAAAGTATATTCATGTTGGTTATGAAGACCTTGGTAAAATACTCGAATATAATGCATTCGTTACTAACCCGAAAAGTAGTTGTGCAGTCTACAAGCGGAAAACACAAACATCGATGAAATCGTATCGGCAGCCATATAGGTGCCTGCGTTGCCATTCTGTGACGTTTAGAGGGGAGAAACAGACGTTACTGTGATAGCTTCGCTCTGTCATTGGTATTGTAATAGCTTCGCTCTGTCATTGGCCAAAAAAGAAAGGAAGTGTGTATCATTATAAGTTTTACATATCGAAATGCTGCTGTACTGTTAAGTTTTGGACGCCACACATTATGTGTGATGTGTTTGTCGATAATATGTATAAGCTGTGTGCTTATTGTGAAAACCAGATTAGAAAATGTGATAATTACTTTTACATGATATGGTGTAAGTAGTAGATATTTGCACCAAACTTAAGTTTCCTTTCAGCTTGCGAATTCGTTTGTTACACACATTCTCTCTCTCTTTCTTTCCCTCACACTCTTTCTCTCTCTCTCTCTCTCTCTTCCTTCCCCTGCTTCTCTCTCTCTCTCTCTCTCTCTCTCACTCTCTCTCTCTCTCTCTCTCCCCCTCTTCCCCTCCCTCTCTTCCCCTCCCTCTCTACCCCTCCCTCTCTTCCCGACTAACACAGCACCACGAGAATCACGCATCCGCCAAGCAGCTGAGTACAGCTCAGGTCTGTACAGAGGCGGCTGCTGCTGCTGCCGTTCTGCTGTGCCGCGGCTTGGGCCTTAGCGGCTCAGTGGCCGACCATGAGCACCGCCTACTGGCCTGCTAAGTCCCAAGCTGGCGCCAGTGCATCCAGCGCCACCACCGTGATCGCCAACAGCATCGAGAGCGTCGAGGACTCGAACGGGGCAGTAAGTGACTGCCGTGTAGGTCACGCTGGACAGCCCAGACATTTCACAAACCCTTATAGACAGCAAAATAAGAACGTTCATAAATATAGCTGCCAATATGTAGGGAACAGAACTGGAGCAAAATCAGACATGACTATACGTCTAAGGCGGAGGCGGCCCGTTGCAGCAGTAATGGGGTTTCTAAGCGGCATTTGCCTTTCAATGGCTCTCATATGCAATGCCCTTGGAAATCCCAAACATGCTCAACAATATCTCGACGTTATTTTCTGAAAAAAAAAAACAGCTGGTATCCTCAAAAGATATGAACTGGAAAAAGTCAGGCTCTTGGTTCCAGATACCTTACATGACATTACTTCAGTGTTATATGTTTTAGAATTTAATTGATCCTGTGTGGCAAAAAGACTATACAAAGACATAGATTGTTGGCAGGTATTCTTTCCAATTTTTTGCTTTAATTCTAGTAGAGTGAGAATGATGTATATTTTACTGCAGGCTTGTAAATGGAATTGTAATTGATAATTCAAAATGTGTTGTCGTAGTGCGTGTGTTTCTCTAATCAGTCACACGATTTAGTGGTTCTTGTCACTCGGCTTATTACGAATACACTATACTGTAACAGTTCTAGTGAGCGGAAGGTCTAAGTTGAAGTGGGTATGACATATTCTTTTGAAACAAATAACGTTAATTCAGTTCCCACATCCAGGAAAAAACATTAATTAAAAAAATACTAGATCCCCCGCAAACACTATATAATGCAATTTGGATCAACAAAAACCCGCGCTAAATGTCGCTTACAGAAGAGCTGACACACAGTTGCAATAAAACGATACAAATGACTTCCGACACAATCATAATACAATACATACAGTAATATCTTAATTCCAATTAAGTCAGATGTGATTTAATGACCCGATCTTTTTCATCAAGCTAGAAGCAACATCAGCAGTGCTAGAGAATACACCCCATTCAACAATGAAATATTTTGACTTTATGTTATATAGCAATCAGACACACGAAAACATCAGCCAACACATGCAGCGGTGCCCGCCAAATTGTAAGTCCACCGTGCAAGCTTCCTCCAATTTCGGTCCCGTCTAGTACACAAAATAACATTAAATCCAATGGTAACCACCAGGGTCGCTGATACAGACAAAGTAAGTGTCCTATAGTGGTACAGCGAGTAGGGCGCTGCATGGAGGGCGAGCTGACTTGTCGGCAGGTCCAGGCCCGGGGGCTGAAGGCAGCAGCAGCTGGCTCCACCAGTGTACCCAGAAGCCGCAGCCGAGCGGGGCGGCGCCACAGTCGCGCTCCCCGCGAGAAGGACGCGTGGTTTTTCAATACTGCAGCTTTCATAAGTTCTGTATATGTTTTCGTGATACAGTAATCTCTAGAATTGTGTACAAGCCCTAATGACGTAGTGTTACCACACACGCAGAGCCTGTTATGACGCGAGCTGTGACATTTATTGGCGCCTCTTCTGCTAGCGCCATCTCGCGACGCGGCCTGCAGTGTAAGAACAGAGCCGGAGTTGCGATAGTGCCTAGCTTGCGCTTATATGTGATGGAGATAATTAAAATTTATGTCATCTCTCTTGGACGCCTATGTGCTACTTACGACAATTTTGTAAGGCCTGCGTGTTATAGGCAACTATTAATATCACCATTGTTTGCCTTGATGTTGTAACCTGTATGTGTCCTAAGGTATATAAGTAACTTTGTATGTATACATGTTATATAAGTGGAATCCAAGCCCACTCTTACAGTGTTTTATGTCCTCCCAAGACCCGATGACGGCGGCTTTAGTTTTGCCGAAACCAGTAATAATGAAATAAAAAGAATTCCTGCGATCTTGGATACCAGTTTATTGTTTTCCCATATAGATAAATCATTTCAATTTTGGTGTTACGTTATACTGTGAATAAAATATACATATGACTGCGCAACAATCGTCTTCTATTAAAATATGAATAACTACTTCAGTTCCAATTTAGATTGTACTTATAGAGACTGACAGATTACAAAGACATTTCTCATAGAAAGCTGTTCCAGCAATTTTTTTTTTTAGTACCACCCAAAATCGTTCCCAGAATACGTGTATTTGTACTTTTCTTTTTCTTAGCAGAGCCTCCTATCAAATGATATTTCCTAAATCTGATAAAATCACTGATTTCCCCGAAAACTGGGGCAGGAAGCTTTGGATGAAGGAAAATATTTTTGTCTTCTGAGACAGCGAGATACAAGCATATACTGAAACAGCTAATTTCTTAAGTAGGCAGACGTCGACAGACTGTTATACAAATAGATAATGATGACCGTTTTACAAAATTATCCTCTAACTTCTGAATCAATAGCGTAGAATCTTTAGAAGATGCTTAATGGTGTTTTATAAGTTCACCTGCGTATTGTCCGTCAAAAACAGAGAAATCTACATGTACATGACTACACTGAAATTCATAGCCAAGTCACTGATAGTCCGAAAGTGTTTCTGTGAATTCACTATTTCTCCATCGTTCCACTCTCAAATAGCAAGTGGTCAGAATGGACACCTAAATCTTCCCGTTTGAGCTCTGATTTATTTTATTAAAATGGTCATTTTGGAGGTGATGATGATGATAATGATGTTCACCCTAGTTGCGTATCATATCAGTGAAACTCTCCCCTATTTCAAGTTAATACAAAACTAGCTGCCCTTCGAACTTTTTCGATGCTCTCCGTCAATTCCACATGAATAGGGGATTGTAGGCGGGCTGTTCAGTATATCTGTTGGACATTCTAAGTGTCCTGTCAACGAAACGCAGTCTATGGTTCGTCTTCACCACCTTTTTCTATGTGATGGTTTCATTCTAAGTTCTTCGTAATTACAACCCGTACGTATTCAATTGAATCGACAACCTTTAAATCTGTGTTATTTGTCGTGTAACCGTAATTAAACGGATTGCTTTTAGTATTAATATGGTGGACTTCACACTTTTTATTGTTTACTGTCAGTTACTTTCACATAATACAGGTATCTTCTTTAAATCATTTTGTAATTGTTTTTCACCTTTAGATGAATTCACCAAACGGTAATCGATAGCATCATCTAAGGGAGCTGCTCAGCTGAGGATCTAAAACACTTCCTCGGCAAGCCACAGATACCACACCTGTGTCACAAGATGACGTTCCTTCAGTTACTCCGAACTTCGGCAATTCTGACAGGAAATCACGAATGTAGTCATACAACTGAGACAATACTCCACGGGCAGGCAATTTAATCTTGCCAGTAACTGTGACAAAAGGATTTTGGAAACCTAAATATATGGAACAACTTGACATGGTGTTTCGATAGGATTTATTTCCTCGTATGAATAGAACGCCAGTTCTGTTTCACAACAACGATATTTTCTGAAACAGTGCTGGTTATGTGTCAGCAGGTCATTTTAATCGAGGTAACTAAAAATGTTAGAACACAGAATATGCCCCAAAATCGTACTGCAGATCGATGTCAGTGATATGGCTTTATAATTGTGCTGATTACTTCCATTTCCTTTCTTGTGTGTTGGTGTGACCTGTATAAATTTCCAGTGTTGTAGGTATCGATCTTTCGTCGACCGATCAACTGATTATGATTTCTAAAATTGCGCTGTTTCTTCTACTTACTCTGAAAGAGAACTAACTGGTATAAAATATGGACCAACTTCAGTTACTTTGCTACACTGAGGGTGTCTACTTCAAAATTATGCATGTTGGCCACTCAGCCCAACTGAAGTTTTAGAATATTTACTGCATTGTCTTTGGTGAAGAAATTTCGGAAAATCGTGTTCGATAACTCCTCTGTAGTGATGCTGTCTTCGGTAACATTACCATTGCTATCATTCAATGAAAGTATTGATTGTGTCTTGCCATTGGTATACTTTACATGTGACCAGAATCCATGTTTGTTAGGAAATTGTTATTGCTGAGTTCAGTCCGAAGGCTGGTTTGATGCAACTCTTCATACCAGTTGTGCTGTGTCAAAACGCGCTGGTTACATTCGCCCTTACTAGTGCTGAGCATCCTACATGATAACTTAATAATAACATCTGGTGGTTACTGTAAATATACGTGTATGATATGTTAAGAGAAAAAAATATGTTGTAGATTATCCGAGAGTGTCAACGAGAGAAAAAAAGAAAAACTACAGGTAGTGAGGGCGTGCGACGTCAGACATGCACCAACTCGCCATCGCTGGGTCCATAGATGATGCCTGAGCGACGCGCAGCAGTCGGCCGCTGTCATAGATGACCGACAGCATTAATGAATAATTAATTAATTGTCTAAAGTTGGCATGGCGCTGCATTTTTTTCAGTAAAAATGATTCCTATTGTATGGCGTTAGTTCCCAAGTAGACTTCTCACCGACTAATTTGATATCTCGGTGTGTGTCTAGGCCTGATAGTAGAGCGACCTACTGCGTGGTGTATTGAGGCACCGCAGATGGCGGTTAAGGCTTGGGAGAGGGAAAGCAGTTTTGATTGGTAGAACCAGTATTTTAATTTGTTGCAGCTCACTGAGGCAGCGTGGCTATTTAGTCTGTTAGATCGTGTTCATATACGTGGCTGTGACGGCTGTTTCCTCCCAACGCTGAGAAACGAAAAATGGTTCAAATGGCTCTTCTAACTTACTTAACTTCTAAGGTCATCAGTCCCCTAGAACTTAAAACTACTTAAACCTAACTAACCTAAGGACATCACACACATCCATGCCCGAGGCTGGATTCGAACCTGCGACCGTAGCGGTCGCGCGGTTCCAGACTGTAGCGCCTAGAACCGCTCGTCCACCCCGGCCGGCGCTGACCAACGGAATGTAGAGAGATTTTGTGTGATTTTAGAGGGTGTTTCAAAAATGACCGGTATATTTGAAACGGCAATAAAAACTAAACGAGCAGCGATAGAAATACACCGTTTGTTGTAATATGCTTGGGACAACAGTACATTTTCAGGTAGACAAACTTTCGAAATTACAGTAGTTACAATTTTCAAGAACAGATGGCGCTGCGGTCTGGGAAACTCTGTAGTACGATATTTTCCACATATCCACCACGCGTAGCAATAATATGGCGTAGTCTCTGAATGAAATTACCCGAAACCTTTGACAACGTGTCTGGCGGAATGGCTTCAAATGCAGATGAGATGTACTGCTTCAGCTGTTCAATTGTTTCTGGATTCTGGCGGTACACCTGGTCTTTCAAGTGTCCCCACAGAAAGAAGTCCCAGGGGTTCATGTCTGGCGAATAGGGAGGCCAATCCACGCCGCCTCCTGTATGTTTCGGATAGTCCAAAGCAATCACACGATCATCGAAATATTCATTCAGGATATTAAAGACGTCGGCCGTGCGATGTGGCCGGGCACCATCTTGCATAAACCACGAGGTGTTCGCAGTGTCGTCTAAGGCAGTTTGTACCGCCACAAATTCACGAAGAATGTCCAGATAGCGTGATGCAGTAATCGTTTCGGATCTGAAAAATGGGCCAATGATTCCTTTGGAAGAAATGGCGGGCCAGACCAGTACTTTTTGAGGATGCAGGGACGATGGGACTGCAACATGGGGCTTTTCGGTTCCCCATATGCGCCTGTTCTGTTTATTGACGAAGCCGTCCAGGTAAAAATAAGCTTCGTCAGTAAACCAAATGCTGCCCACATGCACATCGCCGTCATCAATCCTGTGCACTATATCGTTAGCGAATGTCTCTCGTGCAGCAATGGTAGCGGCGCTGAGGGGTTGCCGCGTTTGAATTTTGTATGGATAGAGGTGTAAACTCAGGCGCATGAGACGATACGTGGACGTTGGCGTCATTTGGACCGCAGCTGCAACACGGCGAACGGAAACCCGAGGCCGCTGTTGGATCACCTGCTGCACTAGCTGCGCGTTGCCCTCTGTGGTTGCTGTACGTGGTCGCCCTACCTTTCCAGCACGTTCATCCATCACGTTCCCAGTCCGTTGAAATTTTTCAAACAGATCCTTTATTGTATCGCTTTTAGGTCCTTTGGTTACATTAAACCTCCGTTGAAAACTTCGTCTTGTTGCAACAACACTGTGTTCTAGGCGGTGGAATTCCAACACCAAAAAAATCCTCTGTTCTAAGGAATAAACCATGTTGTCTACAGCACACTTGCACGTTGTGAACAGCACACGCTTACAGCAGAAAGACGACGTACAGAATGGCGCACCCACAGACTGCGTTGTCTTCTATATCTTTCACATCACTTGCAGCGCCATCTGTTGTTGAAAATTGTAACTACTGTAATTTCGAAAGTTTGTCCGCCTGAAAATGTACTGTTGTCCCAAGCATATTGCAACAAACGGTGTATTTCTATTGCTGCTCGTTCAGTTTTTATTGCCGTTTCAAATATACCGGTCATTTTTGAAACACCCTGTATGAATAGTCACTGGTGATACACTAGTTTTGGCGAATTTAGGGGCTTGGGCTATCAATTTATTGCCGTCTTGTGGACAGTTTCGGTCTTAAGAAATGGTTTGCTGTGGCAAATCCAGTGTGTGCCTGGTTAGAGAGAGAAGTAGATTTGTAGGTGCTGAGTTTTTGGGAATCGCTGAAACCGATATGCGGTCCGTGGTGTATGATTAGTGGTCGCAGCTCACCCAAAGGTAATTGGTTTGTTAGCTGTCTAGTTGGAGTGGTTTGGGGGTGATTGGTATGTATGTCGGGAAGGTGAAACCTGGAACACATTTTTGTTGTTGTTTAAGTACCATAATCGTACAGCGGACCTAGCATGGGCTCATACAGACTCGAATTGTTTCTCCGTATTATAATAGATCGCACCAGAAGTGGAGCTGATAAGCGGCGAAAATAAAGGAACCATTTTACAAGCAACACGCACCTAAACAAAAACTTTATTAGCTAAAGTGACGACTTGCCGAATTCAAGTTAGGTAACTTATCGGGTCGCGTATTGTCAGCTCCTGCAGAGGTTCTGATTTGTGTAAAATTGTTATTTAAGGTTAGATTTAAAGTGGCGATGGCACCTGGGGTTTTTGCTTCTATTCTCTTTTTATTATTATTTCTTTCTTGTCTCAGACGTTATGTCTGGTTAAAAATGGTAGGTGACGTGGACCTTGATCAAGCGTGACTTCCTTTTAACTGTACGGTATATGTTACATTGCATTTAGGAACTTTCGGGTAATTGAACAAGTGTCCATAATTACAGATTTCTGTAGTTGTATATATAAGTTTGGATGTACCTGTACTGCATTGATGTACTGGTGAATATTGTGTTGTATGACTCCTGTAGTTGATAGTATAATTGGTATAAAGTCAACTTTATCCTGATGCCACATGTCCTCGACTTCCTCAGCCAGTTGCATGTATTTTTCAATTTTTTCTCCTGTTTTCTTTTGTATATTTGTTGTATATTGGGTATGGATATTTCGATTAGTTGTGTTAATTTCTTCTTTTTATTGGTGAGTATGATGTCAGGTTTGTTATGTGGTGGTGTTTTATCTGTTATAATGGTTCTGTTCCAGTATAATTTGTATTCATCGTTCTCCAGTACATTTTGTGGTGCGTACTTGTATGTGGGAACATGTTGTTTTATAAGTTTACGTTGTAAGGCAAGCTATTGATGTATTATTTTTGCTACATTGTCATGTCTTCTGGGGTATTCTGTATTTGCTAGTATTGCACATCTGCTTGTGATGTGATCTACTGTTTCTATTTGTTGTTTGCAAAGTCTGCATTTATCTGTTGTGGTATTGGGATCTTTAATAATATGCTTGCTGTAATATGTGGTGTTTATTGTTTGATTCTGTATTGCAATCATGAATCCTTCCGTCTCACTGTATATATTGCCTTTTCTTACCCATGTGTTGGATGCATCTTGATCGATGTGTGGCTGTGTTAGATGGAACGGGTGCTTGCCACGTAGTGTTTTCTTTTTCCAATTTACTTTCTTCGTATCTGTTGATGTTATGTGATCTAAAGGGTTGTAGAAGTGGTTATGAAATTGCAGTGGTGTAGCCGATGTATTTATATGAGTGATTGCTTTGTGTATTTTGCTAGTTTCTGCTCGTTCTATAAAGAATTTTCTTAAATTGTCTACCTGTCCATAATGTAGGTTTTTTATGTCGATAAATCCCCTTCCTCCTTCCTTTCTGCTTAATGTGAATCTTTCAGTTGCTGAATCTATGTGATGTATTCTATATTTGTGGCATTGTGATCCTGTAAGTGTATTGAGTGCTTCTAGGTCTGTGTTACTCCATTTCACTACTCCAAATGAGTAGGTCAATATTGGTATAGCATAAGTATTTATAGCTTTTGTCTTGTTTCTTGCTGTCAATTCTGTTTTCAGTATTTTTGTTAATCTTTGTCTATATTTTTCTTTTAGTTCTTCTTTAATATTTGTATTATCTATTCCTATTTTTTGTCTGTATCCTAGATATTTATAGGCATCTGTTTTTTCCATCGCTTCTGTGCAGTCGTTGTGGTTATCCAATATGTAATCTTCTTGTTTAGTGTGTTTTCCCTTGACTATGCTATTTTTCTTACATTTGTCTGTTCCAAAAGCCATATTTATATCATTGCTGAATACTTCTGTTATCTTTAGTAATTGGTTGAGTTGTTGATTTGTTGCTGCCAGTAGCTTTAGATCATCCATGTATAGCAAATGTGTGATTTTGTGTGGATATGTTCCAGTAATATTGTATCCATAATTTGTATTATTTAGGATGTTGGATAGTGGGTTCAGAGCAGGGCAGAACCAGAAAGGACTTAATGAGTCTCCTTGGTATATTCCACGCTTAATCTGTATTGGCTGTGATGTGATATTATTTGAATTTGTTTGGATATTAAGTGTGGTTTTCCAATTTTTCATTACTATGTTTAGGAACTGTATCAATTTAGGATCTACTTTGTATATTTCCAATATTTGTAGTAACCATGAGTGGGGTACACTATCAAAAGCTTTTTGGTAACCAATGTATGCATAATGTAGCGACCTTTGTTTAGTTTTAGCTTGATATGTCACCTCTGCATTTATTATCAGCTGCTCTTTACATCCTCGTGCTCCTTTGCAACAGCCTTTTTGTTCTTCATTTATAATTTTGTTCTGTGTTGTATGTGTCATTAATTTCTGTGTAATGACTGAAGTTAATATTTTGTATATTGTTGGGAGGCATGTTATGGGGCGATATTTAGCTGGGTTTGCTGTGTCTGCTTGATCTTTAGGTTTCAGATAAGTTATTCCATGTGTAAGTGTATCAGGGAATGTGTATGGGTCTGGAATGTAACTGTTAAATAATTTAGTTAGATGTGAATGTGTTGAGGTGAAATTCTTTAGCCAGAAATTTGGTATTTTATCTTTTCCAGGGGCTTTCCAATTGTGAGTAGAATTAATTGCTTGGGTGACTTCATGTTACAAAATTATCACTTCAGGCATTTGTGGTATCATCTTGTATGTATCTGTTTCTGCTTTTATCCACCGTGCATGCCTGTTATGTTGTACCGGGTTTGACCATACGTTGCTCCAGAAGTGTTCCATGTCTGTTATGTTTGGTGGATTATCTATTTTAATGTGTGTGTCATCTATTGTCTGGTAAAATTTCTTTTGGTTTGTGTTGAATGTTTGGTTTTGTTTCCTTCTATTTTCACTTTTTTTGTATCTTCTAAGTCGTTTGGCCAATGCTTGTAATTTCTGCTTCTTTTCATCTAATTTCTCTATCACTTCTTGTTGTGAGATTTTACCTAGCCTTTTTCGTTTTTTTCCTGACATTTCATTTCTTATAAATTGTGTTAGCTGTCCAATGTCTTTTCTCAGTTTTTCTATTCTGATCTGTAGCCTGTGTTGCCATGCTGGTTTTGTGGGTTTCTTCTGTGTGTTGGTTGGTTCTGATCTCTGCCTAGTGTGTATATTTAGTGTAGTGAGTGCTCCTATATAAACCAGTAGTTGTAACTCTTCCATAGTTGTGTTTTCGTTTATTTTGTTGTGTATGATTGTGTTGATAGTTTTTATTGTTGTTTCGACTTGTAGGTTATTTGGCGGTCTATGCAAGAATGGTCTAATGTCTGTATTTTTGTCTTTGTATTCTATATATGTCAGCTGAAATTTTTCTTGTATGTCTAACATGTGTGTCACTTCGTGTTCTATTTGTGCTTGTTCTGGTGGCTGTCTTAAGATTTCGTTTTCCTCTGACTGTTTAATTGATGCGTGTTGTTCTTTGTTTGTTTGCTCTGGGATGTTTGAGTCCATTACTGTATTTTCTTCTTCTTCTTCGTCTGATTGCACGTTATTTTTTTCCAGTATTTGTTGTACTTGTTGTTTGATGTTTTCTAATTCTGACTGGGGTATCCTGTTATTTTTTATTATTACACGGATCTAATCAGCTAGTCGTTGTTCTGTTAAAAATTTTAATTCTGGGTATCTGGTAATAAATGTTGTGTATACTTGTGATCTGTATCCAGTTGTGTTGGTTCCTAGGTTTGTTGCTTGGTAATAACAGAACATGAGGTGTCGATTAACTTCATCTGACCATCTCATCCTCTGTCTTTGTTTTCCTTCTAGGGTGGTTGCAGGAAGCATATCCTGCAAAACACCCCTATTTGGATTTGAATCATTTTCCAGTTGACTAGCAGTGTCGTTACCATTGTGGTCGGGCATAGGGTTCAAGCGTCGTCCCTGACCATGACGGCGCTTGTCCGAGGCTTCTTTAGTTCTGTTCTGAACCAACTAATCACACTAAAAGGGGGGTTAGCCTTATTAGTGGTTTGTTCTTTTCGTCGCCTTTTACGACTGGCAGAACATACCGGAGGCCTATTCTTTTCCCGGGCCTCCACGGGAATTATTATTATTATTATTATTATTATTATTATTATTGTTACTGAATTTCCGTTTTGTGGGGATGTGGTAGTCTTTGATGGCCCTCGCGCACTTACATGAATAAAAGTGTATTGAAATACCTAGAGACAATAAATTCAACTTTTCTCGGGTTAACAGAAACCTTACGTGTATTCAATTAGTAGCTGGTGTGTTTGCATATATATTTTGCGAGAAAAGCAATCTTAATAATGCTTTGCAGGACACAGGTATACGATGATATTTGAAAGTGTTGCGTGATGAAAAAGGTTCATCAATCGAGTCGATCTACGTTAAATGTACAAAGCTCAGGTGCGTTCAACAGTTAAAACGATTTCATTGATGGAAAGAGTGTTCCAAGTAACCTTATTTTGAATGGAATTTGTAGAAATTTAATACGGAAAAGTCAACGATTACACCGATAACAAAGAATGGTACATCTGTGGAGTAGGTGACGACATGTTATTTACATAGCAACGCTGGACTAAGCGGAAAGAGATTTAGTGGCAGCATAAACTATTTTAATTCTTATCAATATTGTGGGAAGAGTCTTAATACAAACTGGTCATAACACGACGATATATGGAATAGAAATTTCGTAAGTAATTAAAAAGTTGCGAGACGTCTTCAGAGATAATATACTGCATTGTGAAGATTTCGTCGTGTGGCTAGAACAATTGCAACTAGATGTGACATTTATCGCGACATAATAGAATCAGGTACTGTATTTAAAGAGGTGTGATGCTTTGATTTGACCCGTAGTACGATAAGGGGAGTTGATAGCGAAATTGGCCTGTCTCGTAAGCACTGCTTGATATTGGTGGTCATTGTCATTAGAATGTTTGGATGAGTCTATTCGTAGTGTAATCGTGTCTTTGGTCGATCACGACATTGTGTATAGTAAGGGTGTTGTATGTCATTATTCGATATTCTAGCCGGCTGTATAGTCAGTAGTTGAGGTTACTGCAGTAGTAATTACACTAAGGTTGACCTGTCTTCAATTTGACCCTTGAAAGTGTAATTACGGTACGAGCTAGCTTCGAATAGTTGCCAGGCGCTCCGCTACGACTGGAGTCTTCTGAAATCTGATAGCGTTCCACAGTCCTAACATCGACTGTAAAATTAAAATTTTACCAAATTAAAGCTGTAGTGGTCGACTGGTTCGCCCAAGTATTTTGCGCGGCAGCAAGTCATACATCAGCGGCATAGCGACGTTGGTACAGTACGATCCGTTGTCGTCGTGAGTTCGATTTTTGGTACCGCCAGTCGGCGCGTTACACAGTCTATCCTGGGCAAGCCTCTTGACATGTCTTTAAAGGGGAAAGCAATAAGGACTTGGTGGGGAGAGCGGGTCGTGGGAGGGGAAATCCGTGTGAATCAGTTTCTCTCTCGGAACTGCGTACGTAAAGGTGGTGCGTGAGTCGGTACCGATCAGCCATTACGGTGTAAATACAACACGGAGGTAACGTTCGTGAAGGCTCGTTATTTGAGCCCAGATTTCCATGAGCTATCTTATCATTTTGCGTCATTGATAACTGGACTGACTTCTTTTTGTAATTCCGGAGTCGGATCCTTATGCAGTTCCGAAATATTATTTTCGTTAAAAATCTAAAGTTTTACAAGTGTATTCAGAATTCTAGGCAACAACCAAAGAGTAACCTTTGTCAGCCTTAGTTAATAAAGCATCAGCTTCTTTAAGTTTATTATTAATATACTGAAAGACTCAGAGAGTCTTTCATGCCTCCCCAGCACTGTTTTTTTTTTTTTCATTTTTCACCTGAAAATGGGGGTAGGAGCGGATTTATTCGTCAATATGTATTATAGAATTTTACTGGCAGAACTAAAGCTGTGAGGACGGAGCGTGAGTCGTGCTTGGGTAGCTCAGACGGTAGGGCACTTGCCCGCGAAAAGCAAAGGTCCGGTCCGGCACACAGTTTTAATCTGCCAGGAAGTTTCATCAGTCTACCTGTTTAAGATCTGATGTGCGAGTAAGTTGGTTTTAACATTTTCCTCTGTAGTTCGCAGTTTTACTAAACTGGAGTCCTGCCACTTTTAAGAAATAAAGGTCTGTATTGTCTTTGTATACCAATCTGAAGATGCCTTAAAAGAGGCCAAAATCGTTACTGGCAAAATATAAAACAATAAAGGATCTTTTGCAGCCAAGACTGTTTATCTCTTCAAAATATTTATCACTGTTTGCTGTATCGTCATGAATTGGAAAATAACATCCAAAATACTTCAATAATAAAAACGAAATCAGCAAAATTAGAAAAGGTCTAACTCTTGAGTTTGAAACAAATATTAAGAACTAATTGAGATCTCTCTAAAAGTAACGAATCTACAATTTAAGCTACATAAGAAAAATGCGCCCGTACATTCAGTTTTTAACAATAGAAGTTGTGTGTGTGTGTGTGTGTGTGTGTGTGCGCGCGCGCCCGCGCGCGCGCGCGCGCGCGCGCGTTCGTACGCGTGTATGTGTGTATATAAATGAAGAAATTTTAATATTAGGAATAGTTCAGTTTTGATATTCCAGAAGAAGCTAGATGCACGTCATTAGATGTTAAGGAACATAAAGAACATATCAACTTAAGAAACTACTGATATCATCCAAAATATTCTATTAAGACATAAAACAATGAGAGTGCAGGGGGAAAAGTAAAAGTTATTTATTTATTAGAAAGTATGCTATTCTTTCATGGAAAACGTTTACCATTGAAAATGATGCACTAGGGACGGGGAAACTTTCTGGCAAGAACTTCGTCAGCGTTTTTATTGCTCCCACTCAAATTATTATTTAAAGAAAATTCTGAAATTACTATTAAAATTAATTATTACAGCAGATACGTAGGTATATACTGTTACTCTACAAAGATGCAAAGATGAAATAGACGCTTTAGCTGCATTTTTAAGTACCACTCATACGGAACTGCTATTTACTATAGAACACGAAAATGACAAAATTAATTTCGTTGACCTCATCACTACCAACAGTGGTGGCAAGCAGCATTTTGATATTTCTAGAAAGCCTAGTGCAACAGGTGCTATCATTAATGCTGCATCACGTCATCCGCAGGAATATAAAGGAGCATTCCTCTTCTCAATGATTCGTAGAATGTTTAAGTACCCAATAGGTGCAGATCGAAGTGAAAAAGAAATTGCTTTCCTCAAACAAACAGCTAGGGCTGATAATTTTGAAGCAACTGTTACAGTGACATGTGAGCGTTACCTGTCCAAACAGAAAATTTTTAAAAAATAGAAGCATAACTGCCATTTGTCACCAGTAATCTGCTCCAAAACAAGCTCAAGCATACGCGTGGTAGACAAGGCATCAACTACGTAAATTCCGGTGTCTTCAGGTTTCTTCATAATCACTGTAATAGACTATACACAGGACAAACAGTTTGTTTGGCCAGCTCCTTACACGAAACAACCATTCTCTAAGGTCGATTCAAGAGAAGTCAAAAATTTTCATAATGCGCTTACCTGGCACCCGCTAAATACTCTGTTAAGAAATGGATTTTTATGCACATTACAAAAAACATTTATTTAACTTATTTAAAGAACAACTGGACTATTGGTAAGTCCTATTTGATGATGTGCTGTAGTACTGCTGTTCTGTTCCATTATTATTCTCTTAAATACTTGTATTTTACATAGTTTTATACTCCTTTCATTCTTCTTATACACACTACTGGCCATTAAAATTGCTACACCAAGAGTAAATGCAGATGATAAACGAGCATTCATTGGACAAATTCGACCCGCAAGTCGCCGAAGTGGCGTCAAATCGAAAGACTTGCACCAGGCGAGCAGTCTACCCGCCGGGAGGCCCTCGTCACACGACATTTCATTTCATTTATTTCATTGGACGTGTTATGCTAGAACTGACATGTGATTACATTTTCACGCAATTTGGGTGCATAGATCCTGAGACATCAGTACCCAGAACAACCACCTCTGGCCGTAATAACGGCCTTGATATGCCTGGGCATTGAGTCAAACAGAGCTTGGATAGCGTGTACAGGTACAAATGCCCATGCAGCTTCAACACTATACCACAGTTCATCAAGAGTAGTGACTGGTGTATTGTCACGAGCCAGTTTTTCGGCCACCATTGACCAGTCGTTTTCAATTGGCGAAAGACCTGGAGAATGAGCTGGCCAGGGCAGCAGTCGAACATTTTCTGTATCCACAAAGGCCCGTACAGGACCTGCAACATGCGGTCGTGCATTATCCTGCCGAAATGTAGGGTTTCGCAGGAATCGTAACAGATCTGAAATGTAACGTCCATTGTTCAAAGTACGTCAGTGCGAACAGGAGGTGACCGAGACTTGTAACCAATGGCACCCCGCACCATCACGCCGGGTTCTACGCCACTATGGTGACAACGAATACACTCTTCCAATGTGCGTTCACCGGGATGTCGCCAAACACGGATGTGACCATCATGATGCTGTAAATAGAACCTGGATTCATCCGAAAAAATGACGTTTTGCCATTCGTGTTCCTAGGTTCGTCGTTGAGTACACCATCGGAGGCGCTCCTGCCTGTGATACAGCGTCAAGGGTAACCGCAGCCATGGTCTCAGAGCTAATAGTCCATGCTGCTGCAAACGTCGTTGAACAGTTGGTGCAGATGGTTGTTGTCTTGCAAGCGTCCCCATCTGTTGATTCAAGGATTGAGACGTGGCTGCACGATCCGTTACAGCCATGCGGATAAGATGCATGTCATCTCGACTGCTAGTGATACGAGGCCGTTGGGATCCAGCACGGCATTCCGTATTACCTTCCTGAACCCACCGATTCCATATTCTGCTAACAGTCATTGGATCTCGACCAACGCGAGCAGCAATGTGGCGATACGATAAACCGCAACCGCAATAGCGATAGGCTACAATCCGACCTTTAATAAAGTCGGAAACGTGATGGTACGCATTTCTACTCCTTACACGAGGCATCACAACAACGTTTCACCAGGCAACGCCGGTCAACTGCTGTTTTGTATGAGAAATCGGTTGGAAACTTTCCTTATGTCAGCACGTAGTAGGTGTCGCCACCGACGCCAACCTTGTGCGAATGCTCTGAAAAGCTGATCATTTGTATATCACAGCATCTTCTTCCTGTCGGTTAAATTTCTTGTCTGTAGCACGTTACCTTCGTGGTGTAGCAATTTTAATGGCCAGTACTGTATTTATAGATTTGCTTCTCAGGCATTAACTTTGTACATTTTCTGGTTTTATTCCGTGTTTAGCACATAACTGATGAATTTGCCACTTTATCAACTGCTATTAATACCTTCATGTTCATAATGGGGTATACGATCTAATATTTCGCTAAATACCTACTTATCCGATATTCGTCATTCTAACAGCGAGTGGTGTGTTGTCATAATAAACAGTCTTTCGGCGCTGATAACTTATTTTCGACGAGTTCTAGGTAAGCTACTTTTGAAGCAACAGACACTCGTCGGGTTACCGATGGTATGGATAATCGACGTCCTTTTCGTCAAGTCGGCCGACGGTGTCCGTCAACGATACATCTTTGGCTTGTAATTTGCCTTACCACAGACGCGATTTATCAATATACACCACACCGCCCGTCCCCATGACAACTGATGGCGTCCTCTACACTTATCTCTGCGTCCTAGGCACCTTGCCACGGTTCGCGCGACTAAGGCCGTCGGAGGTTCGAGTCCTCCCTCGGGCATGGGTGTGTGTGTTGCCCTTAACGTAAGTTAGTTTAAGTTAGATTGAGTAGTGTGTAAGCTTAGGGAGTGATGACCTCAGCAGTTTGGTCCCGTAGGAACCTGCCACAAATTTCCATATTTCCTCTGCGTTGATCACATTTCCACCATTATGTTATTACATCCACGCACTGCCCGTGGGTGGAAATTACGGTTTGTATAACCGATTTTTGTTGGTTGGCTGTGTGATTTTTACTGTTTTCTTTTACAAATGTTTCGTTTACGTTTGCTAATTTTGATGTATGTTAACCTGCCGTGTTATACATTTTCTTTTATAGTGCAGCCTTTTTCATACGTTACCTTCATATGACTAGCCGTACGGGCTTCTTCCGTGATCGTGCAGTAGGCGATGGGTCACCCATTTAGCGCACACCATTCCTATGCTATTCAACATTTGACGAATTTGTCTTTTGACATATATTCGTGCTCCTACGGAAACAGTGCGGTGACGGAAGTTTTGACATAGCGATATGCATACATACAGTTGGTGGTAATAACGCGTACACAAGGTACAAAAGGATAGTGCAATGGCGGAGCTGATATTTGTTCACAGGTGATTCGAGTGAAAAGGTTTCCGAAGTGATTATGGTCGTACGACGGGAATTACCAGACGTTGAACACGAACTGGTAGTTGTAGTTAGACGTATGGGAAATTCCATTTCGGAAATCGAACGGAGTTCGGTATTCCGAGATCAGTGTAAAGAGGGTGCCGAGAATACCAGATTTCTGGCATTACATCTCACCATAAAAAATGCAGTGGCCAACAGCTTTCACTTAACGACTGAGAGAAGCGACGTTTGTCTACACCTGCCAGTGCGAAGAGACAAGCGACACAGTGTGAAATAACTGCAGAAATCAATGTTGGACGTTCTACGAACGTATCCTTTCGGACAGTGCTGTGAATTTTGGCGTTAATGGGCTATGGCAGCGGACGATCACCGCGAGTACCTTTGCTAACAGCACGACATCACATGCAGTGCCTCTCGTGGGCTTATGACCACATCGGTTGGAACCTAGACAACTGGACAACCATGGCCTAGTCAGATGATTCCCGATTTCAGTTGATAAGAACTGATGATAGGATGAAAGTGTGGCGCAGACCCCACAAAGGACTCAAGTTGTCAACAAAGCACTGTGCAAGGTGGTGGTCGTGTGGTCACGCACTCTCATCTAATACTTTCCCCTCTTCGGGGAAGTGTGTGTGTGTGTGTGTGTGTGTGTGTGTGTGTGTGTGTGTGTGTGTGTGTGGGAGGGGGGGAGGCGAGTTGTAACATTGCGGCTTTTACTCCACTTTGTACTTGTGTGTGTGTTTATTTCTGTGAATTTTGGTTGTCTGCGTGTTTGGATGATTGTTCAGTCTGTGTCTGGTACTTGCCTGGGGTTGGCGAGATGATTGATATTATGGGAGAGAGAGGAGGATCAGAAATTGGATATAGGGATTTTCTCTTCGACTTAGTCGTCGAATATCGTCATTGGGCGTTTGTGCTTGACACGGGACGTGTCATACCGACCTAGGGAGTGGATGAGCACGTTTCCTGACCTGGAAGAGCCTTCATAGAAGACCCTTGCAAGATCTTGGAAACGCTCTTTTAGGAGTGGGATTTCAACTGCGGCTTGCAGATCGTATAGGGAATCCGAGGGTTAGACGCAGTGCCCTCCTGAGGGCGCGGTTCTGCAGCCTCTCGAGTTTGTCCAGGTGCTGCTTCGCTGCGTATCCCCAGACAGGGCATGCATATTCCATGACTGGCCGGATCAGGGCCTGGTACACGTTTACTGCTATTGGTCAGGGAAGGGAGCTATTTGAGTTCAGGACTGGGTATAGGATGGACATTCTGGCACAGACCTTCCCGTGGACCTCACCTATGTGGGGTTTCCACATAAGATGAGAGTCCAAGGTTACGCCAAGGTACTTGGCGGTTCTGGGCCAGAGGGGTTGGGTTCCGTTTAGGTGAAGGTGGAGGGGGGGGCGTTGAGGAGGTCCGCGCCTTCCGTGCCTCTGGGTGATAGCCTGTGTCTTTTCAGAATTGATGGTAATGCGCCAAAGACGGGCCCAAGTTTCATCTAAAACCCTTTGTAGCCCACAGATGACCAGGTCCTTGTTTGCATTTCGTGTGTAGAAGGCTGTGTCACCTGCGTACTGCGCTTTGTGCACAGGGAGGGGGGGGGCACTGATGTGTCTGCAGTGTACAGACTGTACAAAACGGGCCCCAGGACCGATCCCTGTGGCACCCCATCACGAATACGCCTTCTGGTGGAGGTGGCGGTTTCTACTTGGACGTAGTAAGTCCTACTCGTGAGATAGCTTTTGATCTGCTTAACTATCTGCTAAGTGGTGTGGTGTGGTGTGCTGTGAATCGTTCACTGACTGAAAGTGCTAGGGTTTGAGTGTAGCGGAGCACAGACCAAAAGAATCCATGGAACCAAGTTATCCACAAGACACTGTGCTAGCCAGTGGTGGCTCCATAGTGGTGTGGGCTGTTCTTAGGTTTAATGGACTGAGGCATCTGGTCCAACTGAACCGGCAATCCTTGCATCGCCGCTGTGTTCTAGGCCAGCGTGGAAATGGTGCTCAGGCTGAACATTTGCTACATGTTGATTAAGTGGTGTGAAACTTGTTTACAGGAGCTTATTCATTTCTTACATACTGTGACCTTTTTAGGATATATTGTATGGAACATGGGTATGCGACTGTTTTCATTTCTAAAGAAATGCTGTATGATTCATCAACTAAGTATGATACACGCACATGTGATGCTTTTCTTTTTCTGATCGTGACGATTAGTTAGACCAAAATTTTACTTACGTATACATATACAGGGTGGTCCATTGATCGTGACCGGGCCAAATATCTCACGAAAGAAGCGTCAAACGAAAAAACTATAATGAGCGAAACATGTCTAGCCTGGAGGGGGAAACTAGATGGCGCTATGGTTGGCCCGCTAGATGGCGCTGCCATACGTCAAACGGATATCAGCTGCATTTTTTAAAAAATAGGAACACCCATTTTTTATTACATATTCGTGTAGTACGTAAAGAAATATGAATGTTTTTTAGTTGGACCACTTTTTTCGCTTTGTGATAGACGGCGCTGTAATAGTCACAAACATATGGCTCACAATTTTAGACGAACACTTGGTAACAGGTAGGTTTTTTAAATTAAAATGCAGAACGTAGGTACGTTTGAACATTTTATTTCGGTTGTTCCAATGTGACACACGTACCTTTGTGAAATTATCATTTCTGAGAAAGCATGCTGTTACAGCGTGATTACCTGTAAATACCACATTAATGCAAAAAATGCTCAAAATGATGTCTGTCAACCTCAATGCATTTGGCAATACGTGTAACGGCATTCCTCTCAACAGCGAGAATTTCTCCTTCCGTAAGGTTCGCACATGCATTGACAATGCGCTGACGCATGTTGTCAGGCGTTGTCGGTGGATCACGATAGCAAATATCCTTCAGCTTTCCCTACAGAAAGAAATCCGGGGACGTCAGATCCGGTGAACGTGGTGCTTCGACGACCAATCCACCTGTCATGAAATATGCTATTCAACACCGCCTCAACCGCACGCGAGCTATGTGTCGGGCATCCATCATGTTGGAAGTACATCGCAGTTCTGCCATGCAGTGAAACATCTTGTAGTTACATCTGTAGAGTATTACGTAGGAAATCAGCTTGCATTGCACCATTTAGATTGCCATCGATAAAATGGGGGCCAGTTATCCTTCCTCCCATAATGCTGCACCATACATTAACCCGCCAAGGTCGCTGATGTTCCACTTGTCGCAGCCATCGTGGATTTTCCGTTGCACAGTAGTGCATACCACGCCGGTTTACGTTACCGCTGTTGGTGAATGACGCTTCGTCGCTAAATAGAACGCGTGCAAAAAATCTGTCATCTTCCCGAAATTTCTCTTGTACCCAGTGGCAGAATTATACACGACGTTCAGAGTCGTCGCCATGCAATTCGTGGAGCATAGAAATATGTCACTGGTGCAATCGATGTTGATGTAGCATTCTCAACACCGACGTTTTTCAGATTCCCGATTCTCGCGCAATTTGTCTGCTACTGTGTGCGGATTAGCCGCGACAGCAGCTAAAACACCTATTTAGGCATCATCATTTGTTGCAGGTCGTAGTTGACGTTTCACATGTGGTTGAACTCTTCCTGTTTCCTTAAATAACGTAACTATCCGGCGAACGGTCCGGACACTTGGATGATGTCGTCCAGGATACCGAGCAGCATACATAGCACACGCCCGTTGGGCTTTTTGATCACAATATGCATACACCAACACGAGATCGACCTTTTCCGCAATTGGTAAACGGTCCATTTTAACACGGGTAATGTATCACGAAGCAAATACCGTTCGCAATGGCGGAATGTTACGTAATACTACGTACTTATACGTTTGTGACTATTACAGCGCCATCTATCACAAAGCGAAAAAAAGTGGTCCAACTAAAACACTGATATTTCTTTAACTTCTACACGAATATGTAATAAAAAATGTGGGTTCCTATTTAAAAAAACGCAGTTGATATCCGTTTTGCCCATGGCAGCGCCATCTAGCGGGCCAACCATAGCGCCAACTGGTTTCTCCTTCAAGCTAGACGAGTTTCGTTCTTTGTAGTTTTTTCATTTGATGCTTATTTCGTGAAATATTTGGCCCGGTCATTATCAATGGATCACCCTGTATATCCTGCTCTAAGTTTTACACAGGGAGTTACAGAAAAGCTCCAAATGACATGTGTTTCTCGTAGAGCATGTTATAAGACGTACATACAAACCTCAAACCATGCAATAACCTGACATGACTGTACGTAGCACATAAGAGGTGGTGATTCCATTATCGATAAGGTAACACTTGAATTGCATTTGCTTACACGTAACTACTTTGCACCTGGAATAAAACTGCAAAAGCGTCTAGCTCGTGGTAGTAAAAGTTCAATATACTAGACAACGCCTGCAAGTAGCGTGATATGGCTTACGCTGCAAATAAAGATCATCACGTAGCAGATGTAACAGCTAGGTAAATATGTTGGAGAAAGAATATATGCGTAGGGCAACGCATTGCAGCATTCGTAGTTGATGAAGCACTGTATGCCAAACTTAAGAATAGGTTTTCTTTAACCATATCCAATCAGTTCCGGTAGCGTTTAAGTGTTTCCCGAAGCAGAGAAGCAGTTGTTCAAAAGCGAAGGTTTGTATCAATACCTAAGGCACCAAGTAAGATCATTCTGTTCGTAATTCAAGCACTTGCAGGGTTATCAACAGTGTTCTTTGGTCAGAAGAGCAGGAACCCAGCTAACATTAACTTTCAGTTCTTGGAAACTTTAAGAAGATCCAGTTCTTCTGAAAACATCAAGACAACCATGGACGATTAAATCAACTATTCAACTAGAAATGCCTCGATTTATTTTTCTAGTGCTACAAAAAGACAGGAGGAGAAATCTTGAAAAATGATTCAAGTGAATTTGACAACAGTAATATGATCAATTCTAAAGTGTACCTAAATTCAGTGTGTTTTCTGTTTTATAACTCACAGCCCGATTTGGTCTACTGTACGATATGTATGTAAGGTTTTGCTCTTTCTACTGTCAAATAGATGAATTTGGCTTGTTGGCTGCGTGCTCAACTGTAAGAAAGTTGAACGAAATTGCACCTATAATGGTAACTGACTGCTCCAATTGGAATTACAGACGTACATATTGAAATGGAATCATCACAAAAATTCGCTTCAGGCACAACAGCATACGCGGTACTACCGCATGTCTGTCTCGTAAACAACTTGTCTCTCACAGGAATCGTACCACGTGTAGTTTAAATATGGAGGTACTGCACCGCACATATCTCAGAATGACGTCTCAGAATGCAAACGTAGTTGTGAATATACAAGAGTTCTATGATGAGTGTGCGCCGTTTGTGTTTAAAGATGTTAGATTAACCACATTCTCTAAGACTGGACAAGTATTAACGACGTAGTCCACAATCATTGCTTCATCTCGTCGATACAATGCTTGTCTCACTCGCCGTTATCACAGAAAGTGGTGGTATGCTGAGGGAGTCCAATATTAAAGTACGATAACATCATTCTGGACCTAAGATTATGAAGGTAGCATCACTTACATCATATACCGTGAAAAATTTTGTGAACTCGTAACATCTTCAAGAGTGTATCAGAACAGAATCTTGAGGAGTACAGATACCCAGTGATTCAGAGACTCAAGTGACAACAGCATCAGTAGTTGTCTGTGAACTTCAGAACATGTACACATACTTTTAAATTGGATTATCAGTAAATAATTTTTTTAAAAAAGCTTTATATTTATTTATTCACATCGCATTCCTCCATAATACCACTTGTAGTCTTCAGGTATGTATGTCAGGCCACTCTGGTCAACTGTCGTATGACCCACGTCTGCTGCATCCCACATTTCAGGTTGCAAGAGACGCCATGTGACACATCGTCTGCGACATGAGCACATCAGTGTTAGTGCAGTGTCTCTAAGTTGTGGAAGTGTCATAATCGCGCTCAAGTTGGGGCAGCCATGCCACTGTCATCCACAAATAAAGCATATAGATTACCACCTATCCCACTTCCTTCTGACCACAGATTATTGTATCAGCATTAAGTGATAATTTGACATTGGTAGCGGTGATGACATGGTAAGAGTGCTCCTTTGTCAAATGTTGATGACTCGATTCTGAACATAACTCACCACTCATGAATGATTAGATGGATACCGTATGTGGGTATGATCTACATTCACAATTCTCGATCCCGAGTTCATGGGGTTTTGTGTCTATCATGAAGAATCCGACATGTATTACTTCTTCTACTTTTATAGACACTCTTTTGTTATAAATAGATGCATGTAATACTTACGATTTTTTATAGATTTAGTTCATGGAAACATTGTGAGAGACGTGAGTGATGAACTGGAACATAAGATATTTTAATATGCTCACAATATACCAGCGAAAGGCGATGAGTTGTAAAACCACTTACTATTGGGGAACCACTATTTAAGTATCAGAATTCATTGTTAGAGATGGATGTATATGATTATCATATGTGTGTATGCTATACTTATCAACCCTGCTTTTTTTTCTGCAGTAGTATTGATGTCTTCTGGAGGAGGGATTATATAGATCTGAGCATGATACATCCACCACGACCACCACCACCACTGCCACCACCAGCACAGCCCAGAGCATCAAAATGGTAGCCTACATCAGCTCAGCCCAGACCATCAAACTGGCAGCTACAAACACTGCAGCCCAAATCTTCACATGAGGTGACCCCATGGCCTCAACAATGTTCTTGCTCTAGCGGGAGCAGTCCAACAGCCTATTCTGATAAAATGAGCACCAGGTAAATAGTGCAGTTGCATTGAACTACTCTGTAGTTGCTGGTGTTTTCAGCAGCAGGATGCTGCAATCCTACATTGATGATAGGGGGTTTCAAGATCTGGCTACTTTCCATCGAGGAGTGGCTATCTCATCATTAGGCGGAAGGCAGTTCTGTACTGTTAGCTCACCTCTTGCTGAGAAGGTGGTAATGCCATAGAGAAAAGCATTGCTAAAATTGTGGAAGTAATGGGCTGATATCAGAGGGCATGTTAATTGGAACTTTTACTGAGACAGTCATACTGAGCGATTTTTTTGATATGTAGGAAAGAAGACCTGGTAAGAAGCTCAGCTGTGTACTCCACCTTGATTTGTACTCATGTGCTTTGATCACGTTAAAAGAGGAACCCTGGTACATTTATCTTTTTCCATATATTTCCACAAAAGGGGCATGTGTTAATGCCAACAATGTTGAAAAGGATGGTAGATACTCGTTTGCTGGTCGCTTTTGGCTTGTTACGGGAATTACCCAAAAACTTCAAAGGCTAAAACTCATGTCTGCAGGCATTATAACTTTGAAGGAACCTCATTCCCCATTACCATTCCAGACTTATCAGATTTTAGAGGCATTATCCTAATTATACAGTTCATATTTAGATAAGAAGACGAGCAGGTCAGGAGATGTAAAGTATAAAATAATTGGACCCTCTGTTTTTCTGAAGTAGCCCGTCAGTGTCCCATACACATAGCTTTATTGGTGGATAGCTGTGGGAGATAAGTATCACTATGTGTGGATTAAAAGAATGTCTGACCTGCATTCTGTCCAAATGCTGGAACGTAATGGGGCAAATCATTTTTGCAGCAGATCCCTCAACTTTTTCAAGAAAGACTCCAGACTGCTCGAGACAGGGAATGTTTACCCAGGTTAAAAAGTTCCTAAAATTTAAGAAAGCTAACTGCCAGGAACAATGTCTCTTCGTTGTATATGGTAATTTTGAGTGCTTAATAATTCCTTTGGCATGTCGTGAGGTGATCCCATTGCCTCTCTCACAACTTTAACAGAATAGGACATATCATATGCAGTGGCTTACCAAGCTGTATGCTTGTATGATTTCAGTCGCAACCAATTTGAATCATAAGACGGAGAAAATCCTGCAAAATGGTTGGTCTCTGAGCTTTAAAACTAGCTTTTTAATTATTTTTATTGAACACTGACTTACAGAATTTTCCTTGACAAAGACAACTGAAACTTAAACTATTCATTTATTACCCACAATATACAATCCCAACGCAATCTGACTGCTATACGTCGATAACATGACTTCCAATAATTAACACAAAAGAATGGGCCTGAATTACAAGAAATCCAAAATAATATGAAATTAAAGAAATATGTAACTACTTTCAACTCTGTTAATTGCCTAAACTCATTTCAATCACGAATCCCAACAGTGCAAACCCCATTCTTTTTCATGAGTCACTTACCTCACAGAAAATCTTCATAACACGAACTACAGCAATTACAGCAAGTAGCAACTACAGCCAGCTAAATAAAAAGATTCTAACTACTATAGACTCTAACTACTAGGAGGTATATGGTTAGCGAAAGAAAGATTGTATTGAAGAGCAAACAATGTATTTAGAAAATTTTACCTTATTCATGTGACATCCAGTTCAAAAAATTACGTAGTTGTCAATAATTCCACTGTCCAAACATCAATAATCAAACGTCTTTCATCATATATTTCCTTGCGTGTTTTCTTATAAACACGTCATTTCATCTTACTTTACAATGCATGTCCTACCAACACAGAGTCTCTGCTAAGAATATCATGTCCATACACTTTCCTATCCACTCGCTAACAGCTAGTCCGTCAAACCACAGAATCTCTTGCCTAGGGCGCAGAGCGCTGTCAGCGATACTAATACAGTCTATATCGCTGCCAACATACAAACAGGCTACTTACAGTTTGAACAATTTGTGCAGGATATTGATAGTATTCATAGCAAAAAACATCCCAGTGATACAATTGCTGGAGCATGATGCATTATACAAGCAGACAGTTGACTTTCATATTTGTGGCATGCTATTGGATAGAAAAGTGGAAACTCCACGTAGAGACAACTCTTATATAAAGAGGCAGTTCCGCTGTGCAGCTCGCAATGCATGCAGCTTGAAATACAAACTGCCTTGACACACACCTGACTGCTCCCATAACTGCAGTGAGTATGAAGCTCACTTTATTGTTGAAAACTTGGGTGATTTCGAGTAGGAGAAGGATAAGGTCAGTTTCATATCTGACAACACAGAAAACCACGTTTCATTCTCCAAACAAATCACGCTCCGCTTCCTGGATTCATTAAGATTAATGCACACATCTTTTCAGAAACTTGCTGAGACAATGAGTCAGGATGATACATATCTTGGCAGAGCCACATATACTGACAATGAAAAGTTTCAGTTTATTACAAAGAAGGAGTCTTTCCTTAAAAATACCTGGATTTCATGGAGCGACTCTGCAAAACTACATTGCCCTATATAATTGCATTCTCCAGCTAACTCACTGGCGCTGCCGTAATGAATACAGAACATTTTAGCAGGAGTTTAACATTTCTAATTGGGAAGAAGATGCTGTATTATACACGGAAAAAGAAATGCACGTGCTCTCAGATATTTTTGATAAATTTCGGAGTTTATTCTATATTCTGCCTCTTATTACACCATTTCAATGCTTTTGTGGAATGCAATTTTACCAATTTTGAGAAGTTTCTTAGAAAAATTGGGATAAGCTATAGGGAAAGACAGGTAATATACAGTATGTACAAGGACCAAGAGGGAACAACAATAGTTGACGACCAAGAATGAAGTTCAGGGATTAAAATGCTCTTAAGCTGATTGTGCGATAGTTTTCGCACTTGTCAGCTCTTTCTATATTAGGGACTATGTGGATGATGTTTTTCTGGAAGTTTAATGGAATACTACCTGTCTCATACATTTCATATACCAACATTAATAATGGTTTTGTTGCCTCTCCTACCAATGATTTCATAAATACAGATGGAATTATATCAATCCCTTCTGCCTTATTTGATTTTAAGTCTTTCAAAGGTATCCTGATTTGTGATTCTAATGCCGGTGTTTGTGGCCGAGCGGTTCTAGGCGCTTCATTCCGGAACCGCGCTGCTGCTACGGTCGCAGGTTCGTATCCTGCATCGGGCATCGATGTGTGTGATGTCCTTAGGTTAGTTAGGTTTAAATAGTTCCAAGTCTAGGGAACTGATGACCTCAGATGTTAAGTCCCATAGTGCTCAGAGCCATTTGCACCATTTTGTGATTCTAATACTGGATTCCCTCTCTCTTCGGTACCGAGCTGTGTTTCCTCTTCTGTCATATCACCAGCTAAGTCCTCCCCTTCATACAGTCTCTCATGATAATCATACTCCCTATCTTCTCTCTCCTTTGCATTCCACAGTGGAATTCCCGTTGCACTCCTAACGTTACTGCCTTTGTTTTTAATTTCACCGATGATTGTTTCGACATCTCTATAGGCTGGTGCAGTCCTTCCGACAATAATTTCTTTTTCGATTTCTTCACTGTTTTCATGTTGCCTTTTCGCGTTAGCTTCCATGCACTTCCTGTTTATTTCATTTCTAACAAGGGAACCTCCCCATCGCACCCCCCTCAGATTTAGTTATAAGTTGGCACAGTGGATAGGCCTTGAAAAACTGAACACAGATCAATCGAGAAAACAGGAAGAAGTTGTGTGAAACTATGAAAAAAAAAAGCAAAATATACAAACTGAGTAGTCCGTGCACAATATAGGCAACATCAAGGAGAGTATGAACTCAGGAGCGCCGTGGTTCCGTGCTTAGCGTGAGCAGCTGCGGAATGAGAGTCTTCCCTCGAGTGAAAATTTTAACTTTTTATTTTCAGTTTATGTGAAAAACTCTTATGTTTTCATCACTTTTTTTGGAGTGATTATCACATCCACAAGAAAACCTAAATCGGGCAAGGTAGAAGAATCCTTTTACCCATTCGCCAAGTGTACAAGTTAGATGGGTCGACAACATATTCCTGTCATGTGACGCACATGCCGTCACCAGTGGCGTATAGAATATATCAGACGTGTTTTCCTGTGAGGAATCGGTTGACCTATGACCTTGCGATCAAATGTTTTCGGTTCCCATTGGAGAGGCACGTCCTTTCGTTTACTAATCGCACGGTTTTGCGGTGCGGTCGCAAAACACAGACACTAAACTTATTACAGTGAACAGAGACGTCAATGAACGAACGGACAGATCATAACTATGCGAAAATAAAGGAAGTAAAATTTTCACTCGAGGGGAGACTTGAACCAAGGACCTCTCGTTCCGCAGCTGCTCACACTAACCACGGGACCACGGCGCTCCTTAGCTTACACTATGCTTTATGTTGCTTATCTTACACATGAACGATTCAGTTTGTATATTTTGCTTTTTTTTCATAGTTTCACACAACTTCTTCCTGTTTTCTCGATTGATCTGTGTTCAGTGTTTCAAGGCCTATCCACTGTGCCAACTTATAACTAAATCTGAGGGGGGGGGGGGGGGGTGCGATGGGGAGGTTCCCTTGTAAGTGTCTTTCATTTCTATATTACTCAATTTCCCTGAACAGCTTTTGTATTTCCTTCTTCCGTAAATCAGCTGAACTATTTCTTCTGTTACCCATGGTTTCTTCACACTTAGCTTCCTTTACTTTTCTGTAAACAATCTCTGCGGGTGTGACAAGTAACAATATCTGTCGTTTGGGGGGTTCTGACGACTGCCCAAAGATGAACTCTTCAGACTGAGAGATGAGATCCAAAACGCAGCTGCCAATGATGGTTTGGGGTACTTTTGGGTGGCAGAATATCTCGACACTTTGCATGACATGCACAGTGGCTTGCCATTACGTCTGGAGTATCTAGCCCAACGAATTGGTTCCGTCCCCAGTCAGATGACGACGGTAGGGAATACACAGAAACCGAGGGAGGTGGCGCAGTAGTTAGCACACTGGACACGCATTGGGGAGGACGACGGTTCAACCCCGCGTCCGGACATCCTGATGTAGGTGTCCGTGATTTCCCTAAATCGCTCCAGGCAAATGCTGGGATGGTTCCTTTGAAAGGGCACGGGCGACTTCCTTCCCCGTTCTTCCCTAATCCGATGAGATCGATGACCTCGCTGTTTGGCCTCTTCCCCCAAACAACCCAACTAACCCAATACACAGAAGTACATTCTAAATCACCTGCAGCATCTCGAAGCAGCATCCCTGTTGAAGGAAGCTATTGACGTTAATACTGAGCAGACGGTTCTCGTGACATGCGTTTCTGAAAAAAAATTTTGTAAATTACTGAATAATCCTGTATCGGCAAGCCAGCCGGAGTGGCCGAGCGGTTCTAGGCGCTACAGTCTGGAACCGCGCGACCGCTACGGTCGCAAAAATATGGCTCTGAGCACTATGGGACTTAACTTCTCAGGTCATCAGTCCCCTAGAACTTAGAACTACTTAAATCTAACTAACCTAAGGACATCACACACATCCATGCCCGAGGCAGGATTCGAACCTGCGACCGTAGTGGTCGCGCGGTTCCAGACTGTATCGTCTAGAACCACTCGGCCACTTCGGCCGGCCCTACGGTCGCAGGTTCGAATCCTGCCTCGGGCATGGATGTGTGTGATGTCCTTAGGTTAGTTAGGTCTAAGTAGTTCTAAGTTTTAGGGGACTGATGACCTCAACAGTTAAGTCCCATAGTGATCAGAGCAATTTGAACCATTTTGTATAGGCAAAACTATGGAAAACGTTAGGATCCACCGTTTATTTAGTTTACCAGTGGGATGGGCGATACGGTGCAACAGACTATGTCACCAGGCCAAATTTTAAGTGGGTTACAATCTTCCGAGAGAGAGTAGTTGCTTTGGAGATGGTTAAGGTTTCAGTGGAGTTCACGAAGCCTGTTTATATTGGTATACATATTCTGGATCTCTCCAGATTCCACATGTACCGATTCCACTATGAGTTTGCACACAGAAATTTCACTAAGTGTAAAGTGTATTATATGGATACTGATAGTATCATCTAATGAGTGATAGGCTGCGATCCATATGAAGTAATTAGATACATTCCTGAGGATTACGACATGCCTGAATATGTGGCTGATAATCCTTACTGCGTAATACCTCAGAACAAGGTTAACGGCCTGATAGATACGAGATGCATGGCCCACAGACTGAGGACTTCATGGGACTCAGATCCAAAATGTATGTGTACTGTATAGACGCAGGTGCCAGCCAAAGGCGGGCTAAGGGTGTCCATCCTGTAGCCTCACAAGCTCTCACGATTCAGTACTACAAGGCGTGTGAGCGAGGTGTCACAGTGCTTAGCACATTGGACTCGCATTCGGAGGGATGACGATTCAAACCGGCGTCCGGCCACCCTGATTTAGATTTTCCGTCATTTCCCTAAAACTCTTCTGGCAAACGCCGGAATGGTCCCTTTAAAGGAGTTTGGCTGATTTGATTCCCCGTCCTTCTTTAATCCGAGCTTGCGCTCCGTCTCTAATGACCTCACTGTCGACAGGACCTTATACACTAATCATCTCCTCCTCCTCCTCCTCGAAGGCGTGCTTGCAATGTGGTGCTGATGATTCTCTGCATAGGGAGCGGCAAGTAGTCTTTCGATCACAGGGTCATGAGGTACACACGGTACTGCAGTCTGAAGTTCGTCTGTCGCGTTATGACGACAATGGCCTTCTTGTGTGTGTGTGTGTGTGTGTGTGTGTGTGTGTGTGTGTGTGTGTGTGTGCAGTCCCCAGTAGACAGTGTAAATAATGTATATACTGAAGAAACTGCAAATGCAGGAAAAAGCGCTCTCTGCAGTTTTTCTTTTTTTTTTTTTTGTACAGTTCATTTTAAAAAAAAGTCACACGCTCATTTTTATAATACTGTACAAATAATTGTTTTCTATATGCTTTGAATTCAGCCTGAAATCGTTTTCAGGCCTATAGGTGCAATTAAATACATAGGTGTTCCGTCAGTAAATTCTACTTTCACAGATTTTATAATTACAGTCTCAGCACCTACATTAGTCGACACCAGTTGAATAAATTCGACTATGTGCTGTTCGAATTCCATTATATTTATACTATTCACATGCTAATATCCATAAAGTCGTTGTACGCAGCTCTAATATATGGACACCAGCGTGTGTGAGTATATCCACCGCAACTGGTAGTCCACAATATAAATTAAATTTAGAACACTTGAATGCTTTAAGCAAATGTGTGTGTCCCACGAGGGGAACTCAAGCGCACCTTCCTGTACATGTCAACTCTTGCGACGCATCATCCAAACGTATGTACCAACAGTAGGGATGTAAGTTTGACCATAATCTGTCGTCATTTTCTTCTCTGGAAAATCTCTCATGTTACACAGATAGTCCCACTCATACCATGAATACTGTGCTTTAGAACCAACATGTTAAACATTTTCTGCTTCTATAACTACTTCTATAAGTGAAGTCACTAGGCCCACTTTCATCCATTTAGAAGCACTAGCTGTCACATTGTACGTATTGGTGAGTAATAGTACTCTTAGAGACTCATCCGAGGTGAGCTGAGGGTGAAGGGAAGTGAAGAGAGGGGGGTGGGTTGGTCTTATCACGTGCTGACAAGAACCTTCAGTATCACATACAAAGGTGTAATATGACAAAATAGGTCATTTGAAGGTTGTCTAATTTTCTCATTGACCTTCAACTAGCGAGCCATGCAAGTCTTCTGGCACTAAACTGAGACTTGTCAATCAATGGAGACAGTGGCTCGGTGCAGGCTCCCAGTCGAAGTTTTAGCTCCAGTTCCGTACTTCTAACTATCCTTAACCACTCTACATCATCGCAACACCGTTTTCCTGGGCAGCAGGCAGCGCCTGGGCCATGTGACGTAGTCAGCACTCCAGCAATGTAGCGCTGATTCAGGCGTCAAAGCAGAGCCGTATGTGACATCCAGAGATGATATCCATGTTGACTGGTGTGAATACAGAGCCCAATGCGAGACACGCCAGAGTGTGCAGTGCACTCCAGTGCAGACAGCAGTGTTTGACAGTGAGGACGTGTGGCCACACAGATAGCAATGGAGTTTGATTCCACGTATGATGACAGCTTGGCACCTAGGTGGTCGAGGCATGAACCGGAAAGGTCAAGGGTAGGTAACAAACAGTGGATGCGAGTCAGCGAGCTGGTGGCCTGCAACCTGGAAGGCACTAAGTCAGCAGCGTTTGGACTTTCCACGGACAGCAAAACTGCAGCTAGTGAAGATAGTGTCTGGTGGCAGCAGCTTGTTGACACATTTCTAGTCATAGAATGGTGTCGGTTTCACCTCATAGGTGGCTGCTCGCGGTGACTGATGTTGTTGTTGTGGTCTTCAGTCCTGAGACTGGTTTGATGCAGCTCTCCATGATACCCTATCCTGTGCAAGCTTCTTCATCTACCAGTACTTACTGCAATCCACATCCTTCTGAACCTGCTTAGTGTAGTCATCTCTTGGTCTCCCTCTACGATTTTTACCCTCCACGCTGCCCTCCAGTGCTAAATTTGTGATCCCTTGATGCCTCAGAACATGTCCTACTAACCGGTCCCTTCTTTTTTTCAAGTTGTGCCACATACTCCTCTTCTCCCCAATTCTATTCAATACCTCATTATTAGTTAAGTGATCTACCCATCTAATCTTCAGCATTCTTCTGTAGCACCACATTTCGAAAGCTTCTATTCTCTTCTTGTCCAAACTATTTATCGTCCACGTTTCACTTCCATACGTGGCTACACTCCATACAAATACTTTCAGAAACGACTTCCTGACACTTAAATCTATACTCGATGTTAACAAATTTCTCTTCTTCAGAAACGCTTTCCTTGCCATTGCCAGTCTACATTTATATCCTCTCTACTTCGACCATCATCAGTTATTTTGCTCCCCAAATAGCAAAACTCCTTTACTACTTTAAGTGTCTCATTTCCTAATCTAATTCCCTCATCATCACCCGACTCAATTCGACTACATTCCATTATCCTCGTTTTGGTTTTGTTGATGTTCATCTTAAACATACTCCTGCATTACCCCTATTGGATTGTGTATTTATAACCCTGTATTCACCCGACCAAAAGTCTTGTTCCTCCTGCCAACGAACTTCACTAATTCCCACTATATCTAACTTTAACCTATCCATTTCCCTTTTTAAATTTTCTAATCTACCTGCCCGGTTAAGGGATCTGACATTCCACGCTCCGATCCGTAGAATGCCAGTTTTCTTCTTCCTGATAACGACGTCCTCCTGAGTAGTCCCCGCCCGGAGATCCGAATGGGGGACTATTTTACCTCCGGAATATTTTACCCAAGAGGGCGTCATCATCATTTATCCATACAGTAAAGCTGCATGCCCTCGAGAAAAATTACGGCCATAGTTTCCCCTTGCTTTCAGCCGTTCGCAGTACCAGCACAGCAAGGCCGTTTTGGTTAATGTTGCAAGGCCAGGTCAGTCAATCATCGAGACTGTTGCCCCTGCAACTTCTGAAAAGGCTGCTGCCCCTCTTCAGGAACCACACGTTTGTCTGGCCTCTCAATAGATACCCCTCCGTTGTGGTTGAACCTACGGTACGGCCATCTGTATCGCTGAGGCTTGCGAGCCTCCCAACCAACGGCAAGGTCCATGGTTCATGGGGAAGGAAGTAACTGATACTGCCACTCTAAAACCAGTAAGTGTTTCTGAACTGGTATCAGTTCTTTCCTCTTAGTCACAGCGGAAATGAGGTTCAAGTCATGACCATTGGGCAACCATGACACCACTGCTCCCAGCCTTTCCATTGTGTCAGCAGTTTCACAGCTCTAACTGTGGCGTGTAATAATTCCTTTCAGGAGCAGTATCTGTGCTGTTGGCATGATTCACTTAGTGTCATAACACAAAATACATAATTGGCGCTCATATTGTGGTGCCTTGTGCCATTCTGCTATGACATCACTTGCTGAGTTGATCACAGGGTTCTTCTGCAGGAAGAGGCACAGTTGTGACACAACACAGTGAGCCAGCAACCACAGCAAGCTCCAGTTGTGTTGCGCTCTCACCCCTCTAAATGTGGAGGGCTTCGAGTAGCAGCTCAAGAGTTCTTTCCTCCTGGAGTGTGTAGTGAGGGATCCGTTGTGTTTACCAGCCTAGATACGTTTAATGACATATCCAAAATCTGCTGCTGCAAATGTGAGGCCTTGCAACGTGAGGAGTCGTCTGAGCATTTAGCATACTCCTGAGATGCTATGAGACCTATACAATCAACCAATTGCACCTCGTAAGGTCCTGTGAATAAGCCAAGTCGTGAAACGGATAATATAATTACCGTTTGAATTAAATAAGAGTGTCCCAGTCAAACATGAAATTTGCGTACCACAGCTCACTGAATGAAATTAAGGGTCACTATAACGATATGATTTATTGCTGGAAACAATAACGTGATTTTAGCCAGCGAATAAACAACACAGATAATTACGAAAGGTCACAAGGATGCAGAAAGCGAACAAAAAAAAAGTTCATATGGCTCTGAGCACTGAGGGACTTAACTTCTGAGGTCATCAGTCCCATAGAACTTAGAACTACTTCAACCTAACCAACCTAAGGACATCACACACATCCATGGCCGAGGCAGGATTCGAACCTGCGACCGTAGCGGTTGCGCGTTTCCAGACTGTAGCGCCTACAATCGCTCGGCCACCCCAGCCAGCAGTGAACTAAAGACTTGGCACAGTTGCGTGTGTTGAAGGTAGAGTGATACCAAAATTGTGTCCACGAAAATCCACAATGATTGCTCAATAAGTTGATAACCTAAAGAAAAGACCCAGAAAAGTACGAAGATGCACAATTTCTCTCGGCTAAGTGGGTACTGAATGGAGCTAGCTGGTTATGAATTACTTCAGAAGAACGAAACTTTGAATTTAAAGAAATGACTTCACGGTCCGCACAGACGGTGGTTGCGGTGCCACAGAATTCTAAGTTCATCCCCCTCGTCTGTGATCAGCTCTGAAATGAAGACAGCTCTGTTATCTCCCTGACGCCCTGTTATTGTGAAGTGTACCCTTTAATCCCCCTACGATGAAATGTATTTCTCTTCTCCTCCACAAAATCTATCTGTTTCTACCACCACCTGAATATCGGTAGCCAGTCACAGTATACATTCAGAACTCTGACCAATGAAAAGTTTATAAGAACTACAACAATTTCCCTACTCCTAAGGAAACTGTTGTTGTCAAACAGTCCTCATTAATTCTCTTTTGGAGAGGAGTAGAAGACAGAAGTTTTCTTTTACTATATGTGTTTTTTCACGTTTCCTGCAATCAAAACTGCTGCAAGCTTCCACTTTCTAGTTGTCGTCCCGCTCCGAAAATAATTACTATGAACCAATAGTGGACTTCCTTAATGAATTTAAACATTTACATCTGTGACATCATTTGGTCCCCAACAACCAACCGCTGCCGTGTGAGTGTGTCGTGTTTCTCTCCTGCTGTCGTGCATTTTATCTTGTCTAAAGTAAATTCGTTAAGGTCTTTGCTTCCTGAGTTTTCACAACGTGCTAGGCACTCAGTATTGGCCAGTCGCACACTCAGTGACCATCTGCTGCTTTTGCGTCTGGCGAAAAACAGTGCCCTCTCCATGGCTCACATCTGTCTTAGTCCTGCCTTTCAGCAGAAATATTTTTATTATCTGCCTACCACACTCCACTTAAGTGGTCTCGTACATTCTCATAGCCCGTTGACTATCTCAGGTTGAAGAAATATATTACAATGAAGTCGTTGTACAGAATTAAAAAACGATTTCTACGTATATCTGCATTCATTGGAATGATGTTCAGTTGCGTGCACACTTTCATGGCTTTTAAAAATTTAAATGGGTTCAATATCCTCTTCTGAATAATGAAATACTTATAAGGACATAGAGCAGTTTCGGAGAAAATTTCCCAGTAAGCAACATTCATTTTGCAAGGCTTTCCAGGTAGACAAACAGTGCAATATTTTTTTCTCCAACATGTGACCCTTCACCCTACTTCGTCATGAAAGTTCCAGAATGCTAAATCAGCCTTCAAATCACTACCTTAGCTCATTATTCACTTAAAACTCCTGCCATAATGAATGGTACAAGTAGGTCATTCAATACACGGATGTCCGTCGCCCCGATAGCTGCGTGGTCAGCGTGGCGGATTGCCGTCCTACGGGCCCGGGTTCGACTCCCAGCTGGGTCGGGGATTTTCTCCACACGGCGTGCAGACCGCCCAATGTGGCGTCGAATGTAATAAGACCTGCACCACAGCGGCCGGACCTGCTCCGTAAGGGGCCTCCAGGCCAATGAAGCCAAACGCTCATTTCCGTTTCCAAAACATAGATGCCCAGTCTTCACTTTCTTCAATAAAAAATGGCTCTCTTCCCGATGATATATTTTAATTATGTATTAAGAAACCATATAAAAAACAAATATGTGTCGTAAGGACTAAACTGCCTCCATTGCACACCTCCTTCCCCCCCTTCCCCCCGCCCTACCCCATACACTGGCGTTTCTGTTACAAGATATGGCTCTGAGCACTATGGGACTTAACTGCTGAGGTCATCAGTCCCTAGAACTTAGAACTGCTTAAACCTAACTAACCTAAGGACAGCACACACATCCATGCCCGAGGTAGGATTCGAACCTGCGACCGTAGTGGTCGCGCGGTTCCAGACTGTATTTCAATTAACATGGACGTAAAGTGTGTATTTGGCACGCAGTTACACCACTTGCGCTTCCTGTGTATTGTTGTATGTGAGTTCATCCCCCCCCCCCCTCCAACTAAATAAAACTGCCTTAATGACACTTGCGGTTGTTAAAGTATGCTGAAATATAAGAAGGAATAAGCTGGAAACTTACGGAGAAACTGCAGTATGGAACCTGAAATTTTGCACTTGAAATTTGGAACCTGAAACTGGCAAGTTGTGGTGTCTGATTATGATCACATCAAATAATACAGTCAACGTGCAAGTTTCACGAGAACTGTGATAACTTTTATTTGTTAGTATCACTTAAATATGTTTGGGCGAAGCCAGGTAATGTAACTAGTACATACACGACCTGGGCAATTTTTAGTGGACATTAATATATGAGGTGTCTGAAAATCTGTGGAGGAATGGCAGCCCATTATTCCTCAAGAGCCGAAACTAGAGAAGGTAGTAATGTTGGATGCGGGGTCTGGTGCGAAGACGACGTTCTAACTCGTCCCAAAAACGTTCCATTGGGTTCAGGACGGGACTCTGAGCAGGCCAGTTCATTTAAGAAATGTTATTGTCTGCAAACCATTGTCTCACGGATGCTGCTTTATGGCAGGACACATTTTCACGTTGATAAAAACATCAGGGAACTGTTGATCTGTTTTACATTTCACAATGCTCGAAAATGTTTTCATGCTCTTCCACACTCATCGTTTTCTTGAACACGATAATGGGAGCACACGCTAACCACGAAAAGCACGCCCATATCTTAGCACCATCTAGTCTGTACTTCGCAGTTGGAGCTAGGCATAACAGCACGCAATGTTTTCCATGCACTTGCCATCACAAACACTTCCATCTATTTCCAAAGGATGTAGTGTAATGCATCACACCAAATCACTCACTTGCAGTCTTCTACTGTCCAGTGACATTGGTCATTACGCTACCTCCATATTCACTTAGCACTACCTACAGAGATGTGAAGCTTGTGAGAAATAGCTCTGCTATTGTACCACATCCCTTTAACTCCCTGTGTGGAGTCATTGTGCTGTTTGGATTACTGAAACCACTTTCGAAATCACGAGAGTTCTTCGCATTCATGCTGTCTTGTGCAATCACCCTCCGCAATGCCCTTCGATTCCTGGCCATCAGTACATTAGGTCTGCCCGGTTCTGAGTTAGCTGTTGTTGTTCCTTTGAGTTTCCAGTTGACAATCACATCGCCAACAGTCGGCTTCAGCTGCCTTAGAATTGCATGTATATAAAGTGAAGGAACGAATGGAAATTTGTCCTTTGACTGGGATTCGAACTCACAACTCCTGACAGCTACCACCCTGGCACAGTGGTTTTGCACAACTGTACAAACTACCCCAGCACGCCAGCCTCCTCAGTCCAAGTTCCCATTCACGCAACATCCCACTTGGTACTAGCGTAGTGGTTAGCACACTGGACTCGCATTCGGGAGGACGACGGTTCAAACCCGTGCAGTCCATCCAGATTTAAGTTTTCCGTGATTCTCTAAGTCGATTCAGGCAAATGCCAGGATGGTTGCTTTGAGAGGGCATGGCTGACTTGCTTCCCCAGTCTTCCCTGATCCGATGAGACCAATGGCCTCGCTGTTTGGTCCCCTCCCCAAATCAACCGACCAACCAACCAACCAACCAACTACTTGGTATTGCACCTAAACTGAAACAGCATTGCAGAGGCTCTCCAACCGTATTGGTACAGCACCTTGGCGTCGAACTGAACGGAAGATCATGCCTCAATGCCAGGAGTAGGTGCCTTAATCAAGTGGTTCCAGATACCTTTTGAAATCTGAAACATCTATGATTTATATATGTAGACTGAAGCGACGAATGAAAATTTATACCAAGTTTGTGATTCGAACTCAGGTATCCTGTTCACTAGGCAGATGTGATAACCACTGCACCACCTCGACACACTGGCTTTCCCCAACTGCAGAGTGAATACCAAGTGGGCTGAGGCGTGAATGGAACGTGGAATGTGGAGGGAACCGTGCTAAGGCATTCTCTGCAGCTGTGCAAAGCCACTGTTCCAGGGTGCTGTTGTGGTTGGCACATCTGCTACTGAGCGGGAGACTGGGATTCGAATCCCAGCCTTGGTACAAATTTTCATTCATCGTTTTAGTCTGTATATACAGGATGATCCATCGATCGTGACCGGGCCAAATATCTCACGAAATAAGCGTCAAACGAAAAAACTACAGAAAACGGAACTCGTCTAGCTTGAAGGGGGAAACCAAATGGCGTTGTGGTTGGCCCGCTAGAAGGCGCTGCCATAGGTCAAACGGATATCCACAGCGTTTTTTAAAATAGGAACCCCAATTTTTCATTACATATTCGTATAGTACGTAAAGAAATATGGATGTTTTAGTTGGACCACTTTTTTCGCTTTCTGATAGATGGCGCTGTAATAGCCACAAACGTATGTCTCACAATTTTAGACGAACAGTTGGTAACAGGTAGGTTTATTAAATTAAAATACAGAACGTAGGTACGTTTGAACATTTTATTTCCATTGTTCCTGTGTGATACATATACCTTTGTGAACTTATCATTCCTCTGAACGCATACTGTTACAGCGTGGTTACCTGTAAATACCACATTAATGCAATAAATTCTCAAAATGATGTCTGTCAACCTGAATGCATTTGGCAATACGTGTAACGACATTCCTCTCAACAGCGAGTATTTCGCCTTCCGTAATGTTCGCACATGCATTGACAATGCGCTGACGCACGTTGTCAGGCGTTGTCGGTGGATCACGATAGCAAATATCCTTCAACTTCCCCACAGAAATAAATCCGGGGACGTCAGATCCGGTGAACGTGCGGGCGCTTCGACGATCAATCCACCTGCCATGAAATATGCTATTCAATACCGCTTCAACCGCACGCGAGCTATGTGACGGACATCCATCATGTTGGAAGTACATCGACATCCGGTCATGCAGTGAAACATCTTGTAGTAACATCGGTAGAACATTACGTAGGAAATCAGCATACATTACAACATTTAGACTGCCATCGACAAAATGGGGGCCAGTTATCCTTCCTCCCATAATGCCGCACCATACAATAACCCGCCAAGGTCGCTGATGATCCACTCGTCGCAGCCATCGTGGATTTTCCGTTGCCGAATAGTGCATACCATGCCGGTTTACGTTACCGCTGTTGGGGAATAATGCTTCGTCGCTAAATAGAACGCGTGCAAAAAATCTGTCATCGTTGCGTAATTTCTCTTGTGCCCAGGGGCAGAACTGTACACGATGTTCAAAGTCGTCGCCATGTAGTCCCTGGTGCATAGAAATATGATACGGACGCAACCGATGTTGACGTAGCATTCTCAACACCGACGTTTTTGAGATTCCCGATTCTCACGCAATTTGTGTGCTACTGATGTGCGGATTAGCCGCGACAACAGCTAAAACACCTGCTTGGGCATCATCATTTGTTGCAGGTCGTGGCTGAACATTTCCTGTTTCCTTAAATAACGTAACTATCCGGCGAACGGGTCGGGCACTTGGGTGATGTCGAGCAGCATACATAGCAGACGCCCGTTGGGCTTTTTGATCACAATAGCCATACATCAAGACGATATAGACCTTTTCCGCAATTGGTAAACGATCCATTTTAACACGGGTAATGTATCACGAAGCAAATACCGTCCGCACTAGTGCAATGTTACGTGATACCACGTACTTATACGTTTGTGACTATTGCAGCGGCATCTATCACAAAGGGAAAAAAGTGGTCCAACTAAAACATTCATATTTCTTTACGTACTACACGAATATGTAATAATAAATGGGGGTTCCTATTAAAAAAAGAAACGCAGTTGATAACCGTTTGACCTATGGCAGCGCCATCTAGCGGACCAACCACAGCGCCATCTGGTTTCCCCCTTCAAGCTAGACAAGTTTCATTCTTTGTAGTTTTTTCGTTTGACGCTTATTTCGTGAAATATTTGGCCCGGTCACGATCAATGGAAAAACATGTATACTTCATAGATGTTTGAAAACTGAAAATGTCTGAGCCTTAAAATGTTTGAAATGGGGTTGATGGGTTTGTTTCTCAGGTGACAAGCAATGACTGGTCCAAGTTCGAAGTCACTGAGCTCTACCTCCTGACAAAAAATGGCTCAGAGCACTATGGGACTTAACATCTCAGGTCATCAGTTCCCTAGAACTTAGAACTACTTATACCGAACTAACCTAAGGACAGCACACACATCCATGCCGGAGGCAGTATTCGAACCTGCGACCGTAGCAGTCGCGTGGTTCCGGACTGAAGTGCCTAGAACCGCTCAGCCACAACGGCCGGCTCCACCACCTGACACATTGTGTTGTTACTACTTGTGACAACACAATGGCTAGTTTTACACTAGCGGGTCCGCTCTTGTGACATCTCGATGATGATGATGACTGGTTTGTGGGGCGCTCAACTGTGCGGTTGTCAGCGCCCGTACAAATGTCCAAGCTTTGCTCAGTCCAATCTCGCCACTTTCATGAATGAAGATGAAATAAACACCCAGTCATCTCGAGGCAGGAGAAAATCCCTGACCCCATAGGGAATCGAACCCGGGACCCCGTGCTCTTGAAGCGAGTACGCGACCGCGGGACCACGGGCTGCGGACGTGACATCTCGAGGTCAATTCCGGATCACAGAGGGGTGTCCAGATACTTTTGACCACATAGTGTATAGAATTGGCCAGCTGTACTGGGTGATCAAAAAGTCAGTATAAATTTGAAAATTTAATAAACCACGGAATAATGCAGAGAGAGAGGTAAAAATTGACACACATGCTTGGAATGACAGGGCGTTTTATTAGAACAAAAGAAAAAAAACCTCATATTGCTAGACACGTGAAAGATCTCTTGCGCGCGTCGTTTGGTGATGATCGAGTGCTCAGCCGCCACTTTCGTCATGCTTGGTCTCCCAGGTCCCCAGATGTCAGTCCGTGCGATTATTGGCTTTGGGGTCGCAAGTGTATCGTGATAGACCGACATCTCTAGGGATGCTGAAAGACAACACCCGATGCCAATGCCTCACCATAACTCCGGACACGCTTTACAGTGCTGTTCACAAAATTATTCCTCGACTACAGCTATTGTTGACGAATGATGGTGGACATATTGAGCATTTCCTGTAAAGAACATCATCTTTGCTTCGTCTTACTTTTTATGCTAGTTATTGCTATTGTGATCAGATGAAGCGCCATCTGTCGGACATTTTTTGAACTTTTGTATTTTTTTGGTTCTAATAAAACCCCATGTCATTCCGTGATTTATTCAGTTTTCAAATTTATACTGACTTTTTGATCACCGATACTTTGAGAAGCTCACACTGGTTTTTCTTATAATCGGCAGGCAATAGCTGCGTTGCTGAGCCGCCAGGAAGCGTAGCGTCGCCAGGGGGATGCTGCTCTGCACAGTGGGAGGCCAGGAGGCAACGTCCTGCGTCGGTCGGCCGCCGGCAGCGGGACACGCGCGCCTGACAGACTGCAGTGGTAGCGGTAGAGGGAGCCGCAGCCGCAGCCACGCCCGCCGGCCCGCCCGCCTTGATAGATGGTGATCTGTCAGCGAGCCGGGGACGGGACGCCGGCCGCCTTGTAAAAGCGGCCAATTACTCCAGCATGTTGCAAATGTCGCCGCGGCCCGCGCCGTAACTCTCGCGGCGTCAGCACTGTGCGGACGACGAGGACCTAATGATACGGCGGTCCGTCTCCCTGTCTCGTCATGACTGGCGTCCACCTTAAATCCTCTCCTGTCGCGCTAGGAACTCGCCATTACCGGCTAACTACTGTGTTTCTGTTTATAAAATTGTTATTTGATGACTCGGATTCGCTCGTCCGGCATTAATCGGAAGTTATTCGTCACATTAGAGACGGCACATAATGGACGAGCTCCATTGTGGGCGCAGGGGACACAGTCGCTCCGTGTTGCGGAGATATGGCTTGTGACTGCTGGACTGAACTACTACTGTGAATTATGAAGCGCTGTCACTTCTTATGGGCTCCGTGGACTTCTAAGAAGAAATTGTCATAATTCTCAACTTAACGTTTTCCATTATCAGAACAGAGTCCGTTACAAAATACGGACCAACAGCTTGGAAAGCAGGAAATGTACTCGCAGTTGCGAATATGAATCACCTTCAGCTGTATATTGAAATGACGACACTGAGGAATAATGCCGGACCAGGACTTCAATCAGGTTTTCCCGCTGTACGCGGGTGTTCGCCTTAAGCGATTCGGCCATCCGAGTAGGCCTGAGTCATCAGTCTTCTGACTAGGGCTGTTGACAAAATATCGATTTACTGTAATTTTTTTCTAGAAAATATTGATGTATATCGGCAATACTTTCCAACCAAAATGTCAGTATATCGATATCGAAATGGGAATATCGAGTGCCGACATTTTTATTTTACGGTTCTTTGGAAATTTTCAATAAATATTTCAAGTTGTTCTTTGGAAATTGCAGTACAACATACTTTCACTTTCACAGTGTGAAGGAGCAGTGCCACTTTTTGACTTTTCATCACATTCAATCTCTCTCTTTGATTGTGTGAAGCGAGTATGGGCGGCACTGAGTGGTAGCGGTGTGAATGGAATAACAAGGTATACTATGTGAAGGAATAGCACACCAACTGGGTTAAAAAACATTTCAGCGCAACTAGTGTGCTATTTCTTCACATCAGCATTCTTCCAAAACTGCTGTAGAAACTGATGAACAAAAATCTAAATGACAAGACTGGTTTTTTCAATGGGCGAAGACGCGTGAGGGAAAATGCTAACGTAATCGGCGCTCCGTGTTACCAACAGAAACTGCAACGGTTAAATTCACCAGGCAATTTTGACACTACATCTGCTAGGTCGCTGGCGTTTGCGCAAATGTAAAAACACGGAAGTTGACTTGAAGTGAGACAGGCAGATCCGATATATGACTAAACTGAACGAAAGATCCATCGGACATCAACAGTTAACCATTGTTAGCAAAGTAGTTATCACCAAGCTTGAACGAGCATCGCTTTCCTTTCAATACTTGCTCTGAGGGGAGTAAGCAAGCAGGTAGAATAAAATTATCACCCTGCAGCAAGGCGAGCGCTGATATGAAACTTCGTTGCAGATTAAAACTGTGTGCCGGACCGAGACTCGAATTCGGGACCTTCACCTTTCGCGGGCACGCTCTCTGTCGACTGAACTACCCAAGCACGACTCACAGCCCGACCTCACAGCTTTAATTCCACCAGATCCTCATCTCCTACTTTCCAAACTTCACAGAAGCTCCCCTGCGAAACTTGCAGAATTAGCACTTTGGAAGTAAGGATATTGCGGAGACATGGTTCTGCCACAGCCTCGGGGATGTTTCCAGAATGAAATTTTCACCCTGCAGAGGAAACTGCGCTGATATGAAACTTCCTGGCAGATTAAAACTGGCTGTGTGTCCGACCGAGATTTGCTTCCAGAAGCACTAGTTCTGCAAGTTTCACAGGACAGTTCTGTGAAGTTTGGAAAGTAGGGGACGAGGTACTGCCGAATGGCTTGCCCCCGAATGGCAAAGGTCCCGACCTCAAGTCTCGGTCCCGCACACAGTTTTAATGTGCCAGGATGTTTCAAGCAAACTGATAACTTCCTGATGTACAGAACATCTAATAATAAATCAATGGTTAAATATACAGCTCGAAAGCCGACAGTATATTTACACTGTGCGGCTGATATTTTGTTTCGCCCATACGTCGATATTATTTTCCGTCGATATATATATATATATATATATATATATATATATATATATAATTTTTTTCCCTATATCGAGGGCAGATAATGATATTTTTTTAATATTAGTATATTAGATTACCGACATTTTTAAAAATATAGTCATGCTTCTGACTGGTTTTATCCTGCTCGCCACGAATTAAAAAAAAAATGTTCAAATGTGTATGAAATCCAATGGGACGTAACTGCTAAGGTCATCAGTCCCTAAGCTTACACACTACTTAACCTAAATTATCCTAAGGACAAACACACACACCCATGCCCGAGGGAGGACTCGAACCTCCGCTGGGACCAGCCGCACTGTCCCTGACTGCAGCCACGAATTCCTTTCTAATGTTAAGCTCTTCATTTCACAACCTACTTCCTCACTTATTTGCTGGAAGTATTCCAGTCTCTGCATTCCTCTACAGTTTTTACTCTCTACAACTCCCTTTAATACCATGGCAATTGTTCCCTTATGTGTTAATATATGTCCTATCATCCTGTCCCCTCTTCTTATCAGTGTTTTCCATATATACCTTCCCTCTCCGATTCTGTGCAGAACCTTCTCATTCGTTACCATATCTGTCTTCCCTAACTTCCAGCACTCATCTGTAGCACCACATCTCAAATGCTTCCACTCTCTTCTGTTCCGGTTTTTCCACAGTCTATGTTTCACTACCAAACAATGCTGTGCTCCAAATGTACATATTCAGAAATTTCTTCCTGAATTTAAGGCCTGTGTTTGACACAAGTAGAACTTCTCTGCGCCAGGACTAGTCTGCTTTTCATATTCTCCTTCCTCCGTCCATCATTAGTTACGTTTCTGCCTACGTAGCAGAATTCTTTAATTTCTTCTACTTTATGATCACCAATCCAGATGTTAAGTTTCTCGCTGTTCTCAGTTCTGCTACTCTCAGTCCGTATTATGTACTCATTTGACTTCATTCAGCAGATCCCGTAATTCTTCTTCACTTTTGCTGAGGACAGCAATGTCATCTGCGAATCTTATCATTAATATCCTTTCGCCTTGAATTTTAATCCCACTCTGGAATATTTATTTTATTTATTGAACAGTAGGGGGGTACTTTACGTATACACCCGTCCACGAAGGACCCATTTGTTGATAGCGTGGTACTGGCGCATAAATGCGAAATAGCAATGCTTGTGTTATAGCAGAGAAATACAGGTTCGAGTATCAGTTCAGCAAAAGTCTTCATTGCTGTCATTCCTATACACAACCGAAGGCGGATCATTTTCGCAACTGCGAACACAGTCCCAGTATTTCTCGACACTGTATTCACTGCAGTGCCTGTTAGACGCCCGAAGGAACGTCACATCACGCTTCTTAACAACACAGGCACTGCAGTTTCGTATTCGTAGTCTGAAAACCGTTTCCATGCTCAGGCGCCTATAGTATTTTGATTACTATATGACGTTATTTTTTCTGAACATAGGTTGCAACAAATTTTATCTATTTCGTCACTGTAGTTCTGAAATACAATATAAACCTTTCGTTAATTCCCAGTAAGCAGCTCTACACTTGTCATATTATTTTTTCTATAAATGCAGAGAAGATAAGCACACCAGAGGAAACATTTGCCACCCAAGTGCGCACACACAGATGAATCGTTAAGCCTTTACAGATGGCGCAGCGATCGAGTGTTAAGCTGATTCCCGCGTGCACTGCCTCTGGGTGCGCGTAAGGAAGTACCGTCAGTGAGACATTTTTCTTTCAGGCGAACATTGTACGTAAACGTGTGTAAGTGTAAGGACGTGACAGAGGCTCAATCGTGTTTGGCCGTGCCCGTGGCCATAAAGTTTGTGAAGTTGCTTTAGCTGTTGGTGTTTGGTGGCGGTCTTTGCAACGTATCCTCAAGCAGTGGTGTAACACACGTGGCTGCAAACCACGCCAGCCCAATTGTGACCGGAGGAAGATCCTTAGCCGGCCGGGGTGACCGAGCGGTTCTAGGCGCTTCAGCCCGGAACTAGACTGCTGCTACGGTCGCAGGTTCGATCCTGCCTAGGGCATGGATGTGTGATGTCCTTAGGTTAGTTAGGTTTAAGTAGTTCTAAGTTGTAGGGGACTGATGATCTCAGAAGTTAAGTACCATAGTGCTAAGAGCCATTTGAACCATTTTTTGAGGATCCTCACAGAGAGGGACCGGCGACACGACTCACGGCCAGTGAATCAAAATCGCTTGCAAAACCAGCAGGAATTGCTGCAAGCAGTGAATGAAGATCCATCCCAACCTGTTAGTGAGAGGACGTTGCTACTGGAACTGCATGCAATGAACGTTTGGAATCGATCATCTAACAAGAGTCCATTGCTCACAAAGGCGCATGAATCTGTGCGTCTTCAGTGGGCTACACATAATCGAACGTGGACAGTAGATGAGTGGTGGAACGACATGCGGTCCTACGAATCACATTTTTGCTTATATTGAAGTGATAGACGTTTAAAGTGCACCGAAGACCAAATGAAGCATTTCTTCCTAAATGTGTGCAAGGTCAGATTCAAGCCATAGATGGGACTGTGATGTTTTGGAGGGTGTTTGTCTTGCTGTGGACTGGACCTGCTCACTGAGGTCACCACTAATATGAACTAGGATGTTTATTTAAACATTCTCAAAGGTCAGATTGTAACAATACTGTCAATATTGTTAAAAACTTCTGCTGATTAATTCTGCATAGTGTCAAGTGTATATTCTTTGTTATGCAATGTCTTTGATCTGCTGTAAAGAAGTGGAAAGTTAGTGTGACATGTTTACTCTTTGCAAGTTAAGTTCTTTGTATTATTTGGAAGGAAGTGGTATTTATTTATAATAATAGTACTAGTAGTAGTAGTAGTAGTAGTAGCTTTATTCATCCGTAGATCTCTTTTTACAAGGATATGTATATTTGTGCTGACTTCTTAATATGTTTATATAATGAGATTGTTTAAAATATGTTTGCTGGTAACTATGTAATAACTAGTTCATACATTGGGACTTTGTATTGTATAAAGGGAAACCCAAAGTAGTTCCCCTCTGCAACGGAAGTGAGTAGGCGCGCTAGGAAAAGGTGGATGTGGTGCTTAGTCTGGACGGCAAGTGAGAGACACAGTAGTCAGTCGGCAGCAAGTAACTGACCAGTAAACAGCGCTGGTGCCGAGTGAGGCTTACAGTATTACAAGTGGAATGGAATGGCCTCGGACTTAATATGCGGATGTAGAATGGTGCTCTCGAATTGTGAAAAGCTCTAAAAATGATATTAACAACGCCAAGAAGAAGTAAGTAGAGCTTTTTATTGCCAATGGAAAGACCACCTAGCCGCCACTTGCTCGCCACCACGATTGCGCAACCACTCCGTCACACATACGAAAGGTTAGAACTGTATTACTGTATGAACCAGTAATGTTGCATTTGGTTCTGTGAAATTATAGTCCTAATATTCAAACTGTGTTTGAACTATGTATCCATCCTATGCCATTATCCAAGTGGGATCCTCCCCTTTTAGTGATGAAATGCGAGAGTGTCCTTTTTGCATGATGGACTGACAAACGTTGGATTTAAATAAGAATGCCTAATTTTCAATGAGAAAGTACTATTGTAGATTTAAGTAACTGTTGCGGGGATAACGAAAGAAAGGCATCTAAGGATAGACAAATTAAAAAGCATTAATAGTTTTATAGTGCAATTTAATAACGTGTGGCATATGCGTAAAAATTACTTGTTTCTCATACATATAAAAGAGACTGTGTTTGAGTATTTTGAAACTTAAGTAGGAAATGAACTTGAATGTCAATTTAGGAAAGAGTATTACTTGGAAAAGAATGTTCTAATGTATGTTGCTTTAAAGTTATTTTCAAAAACTACTTGCTTCACAAGTGGTATCATAAAACAATTTGTATTGAGGTTGTTTGAAGTAAAGTTTTACTGGAAATTGTCACTGATTTGTAGGTTATTGTCAGGGTAAAGCGTGTTAATACAAAATTAATGGCCTCAAATAAAAAAGTAATATAATTCTACCTTAATGCTACATAATTTTGAATGTATGTATAGTTTTGTTGCTACAATGAAAGGGATAGTTTGTGGTACCACATTTCTTTTCCATCATAATAAAAAGGATAAATCGGATTAATAGGTTTCTGGTTAATGAATCTTGGAGTGATTACTGACAAGCAAAGGTAGAAGGTTTGTGTGCTGTGTCTCCTTATTACTTTTGTATAGTAAATGTGAGTATTAATTGTACTTCACTGTTATCATGTGTTATCTGGTCTTATGTGGATTGTGAGGAGCAAGTTTAGACTATATTAGCTAAAGGCAAAAGAAATGATGAAATTAAACAAGAGAAAGGGCTCATTTGCAAATCTTGTGACTGCTTTACTGGTAAAGTGACGACTGCTGCCACTCACTGTGCAATTTGTCTACTTGAGTGTGTTCATTGCACTTCAGAGAAGAGTATTTAACGAAAGTTCGCTTTGAACTAGTAAAAATAGATTGTTTATAAATAATGTTATTAAATTATTATGCCTAATTATGCCGGCGACCGTATAACTATTTCATTCAACGGTAATCAGTTGCTGTTACTCTTTGCAAAATCATTTTCTTTCTGGTACCTGCCTACAGCTATTCTTACGAAATTAAGGTTCGATACCAATTTTCCGTTGGGCAAACGCGGTCACTTTTCTTAACTTCTCTCAGAGGGTAACATTTACTGCAAGTTTAGGCCATATTTCGCAAATTTTCTACCGAAGTAGTGTTATATGTGGCTGCCTTGTGACAGAAATAAGCCTTCTCGTCACTAGGTAAACTGCATGCCGATATAACAAGCGGAGCAGCAGTGTTATAAGGTGGTGCCTTTCAGTCAGTATCTGCATGATGAGTATGTTACTCATACCCCCATTTTTTAAGACGACGACTGCAAAATTCATTGGACTGGAAGAATGTATGACTGATTTTCGGGTCGCTTCTCCACCCTACTACATCTCGACTGGTCTGCAAAATCACCTGACTTGAAACCCACATAAAATTTGTGGGATATGTCGGAACAGTGGGCAGAACGTCGACATCAGCATCCCAGAATTTTGGTGGAATTTTGCGATCAAGTCCTCGGCTAGTAGCTTAACCTGAGTGCGTCGCACCTACACAACCTCGTGGACTCATTTCCTAACGGAATCCAGGCGGTTATCAAGTCAAAGAGCGGGTTCACACGGCATTAAATTATATTTGTAATGATTTCTCTTAGGAGGTGACAGATTTTTTGTCCGGTGAACGTATGTAACTGTGTTACAGTGGCACTATGTGGCCAAAAGTCTTTAAAGCTTCACTAACCACACTCGACAGGGCTGAAGGTCTTCTAGTATGAATAGATCCACGCCGCAATCCAGCCCACGAACTCGGAAGGATGCGTCTTGAGGCAGGAGGGCCTAGTTGTCATGGTCATCCAACTGCACACAAGTCATGGAGCCCAAGATCGAATGTGTCACGCCACTTATATTCGTTCATTGGTCAGTGGAGCAGTGTTCATCAGTTTTGTAAACCGATCAGACGATTCTCAGTTGACCTGGTGGTTGCATGGCTGACAGCTGTAGCATTTATACACCATGTTAGCCCGCATTTTGTAAGATTTCATCATACACTTAAACCTCGATGTATCGAATCTCTAGGGAAGGCAAATTTCATTCGATGTATCAAGGGTTCGACATAGCGAGGTTTCCGAAAAACAAAGAAACATTTTAAAACCCACGGTTTTCTTTATTACTGTACTGTGCCTTTTTTCGCGTTTGTTTTAGTCCTACGTTTACTTTCGGTAATATGAAAAAGAAATCAATATAGATTGTTATGCATATTGATTTAAATATTCTGAAACTGAGAACAATATGTAAGTTTACAAAATTCTTCAGTAAATGAATATGCAGTACATATTAAAAATCATTGGCTTTAAGAGTAATCCGTAATTTAGGCTTGCTTTAAGCTTTTGATCACCCGCGAGTCAATTTCATTGTCTGTGGTTACAGTGGCTGAGAACACATTATCCTATAGCTCCTCGTTCTTCTCCACCTACGCCCTGATTGTGCTAACAGTCACTTTGGCCAGACTGGCCGCCACTGGCTGTGCTTTTTCGACCTCTCCCTCCGCCTAGTCCCCTTTCACTTCATCATTGTTGCCATCTTCTTTTCGTTCGCTGTCTTCAGAGCGTCAACAAATCTGGCTTCTGTTATGATCCTGCTATTGGCTTCTGTTAATGATCCTGCTATTGCGACATAGTTATCCACATCCACGAAATCTTCAGAAGGAATGTGAGCAGTATTAAAGTGAGGCACCACTTTCGTTCATTAGGACTCGCGAATACTAACAGGGGTTGTCTCCTGTAAGTACTGTACAAAATAAATATTTTAATCAACTCCTATAAACCATTGTCAGACTGAAACTAAGATTTTACATGCTTACGTATTAAATCCACCAGCTGCTCAGTTTCATCTGTCGTCGAAAACCCACATGTTTGGAAACAATTTACGATCGTTTGCTCCTTCATGTTTCGGCACGCATTATCCAGTATTCTCGTAGCATCTATAATGTTGATAACTGTAGGGAAGTCATCACCAATATTGCAGACTATCATTTGGACCACTTCATACCTGTAGTTTCCTTCGGCGTTCTTTATCATTCCTTGATCTATGGGCTGCAATTTCGACGTAGTGTTACGTGGTAAAAATTGTAGTGTCAGGAATTTTAATGGAGAGGTAGCACTGTTCGCACTGAAACACAACTTTTCGATTTGCACGTGTCATCGACCTATAAAAACCATTAACCAGTTGGAAAACACTTCTGAAGTCATTCATGCTTTCTTGTTTGTAGTGTACTTCACAGGGAAAGATTTACACCCAGAGAAACTTCGCCGTTTCTTAAGTTTTCCAGTCATAAGTGACGCTTTTTTATCTGCCAACAGAACGATAACACAATCTTTGTTTAGCTTGTCCCCGTGAGATTTTTCTCCTCGGAAAGTCAAAATTTGTCTGGAAGACATTTGTATAAAAGTTAAAGTTCGTCTGCGTTGAAAACATCATCCAATTTGTTATCTTGACGGACCCTCTGCAATTCTAATTTCTACTCATCACAAATTTTGTTATCTGCTCTGGCACATTCCCCTGGTCACTTTCTTGAAAACAATACCGCGTCTTTTTCTGAAATTTTCTAACCACTAACGCGAACGAAACGTATCGTATCCCGATGCTGCTGCAAAATAATCTGCACCGCGCGGGGTAGCCGTGAGGTCTTGGTAGCCTTGTCGCAGTTCGCGCGTCTGCTCACGTCGAAGGATCGAGTCCTCCCTCGGACTTGGATGTGTGTGTGTTGTCTTCTGTGTAAGTTAGTTTAAGTTAGATTAAGTAGTGTATAAGCTTGGGGACTTTTGACCTCACCAGTTTGGTATCATAGGACTTACCACAAATTTCCAATTTCCTAATCTGCATTTTCCTTCAAAATAAGTCCACCACTGTTCACATTATTGTTCCTCTGTTGTTGGAATCATTGCACTATACACACCTCTGAATCTGGACACTCAGCCTTTCGTTGTCGTTTCCGATCTGTCCCTCCATGTGTGGTAATCCCGTGGTCTTCATCTTTCATTATTGTCGACAGTGTGCTTGCCTGAATCCCAAACTTTGCAGCTATGTCTTTCCTTTTCTTAATTCCTGTTTTCACTTCGTCAGTTAACTTTTGCTTTTCAGCGATTGGGAGACATTTTCGCTTTGAGTCCATTTCTGACACGTACAGCTCACACTCAATAAGAAAAAATCACTGTCGCAAATCGCACCTGCACGAAGGGCGCGGGAACTGCAAAGTGACGCAGATCTTAGTGGCGCATCGACGCAAGGAGGGGTGGGCTGGGATTCCCGTACATGCAAACACTTCGATATACAGAGGTATCATATAAAAGACTTTGATAGATGGAGTTGACATCGACATAAAAAAATTTTGCCCAATGAACTTCGATATATAGAAGTAAAATCTGCCCTTCTTGAGCTCTCCAAAAACTTCAAAATAATGGAGTGTTACCTCCGAAATATTAAGATTTTGGTCTCTCAAGGGAAGGGAATGAAGAAAAAGTTCGATATAGACAGGTTTTCGATGTAGCGAGATTCAATATATCGGGATTTGACTGTACAGTATAGTTTAGGTGACACTGCTATAAGCCAGCAAATAGTTAAGACTAGTTCCACAAAACGACGGATGACCGCGAAGAGTGAGAGGGGCCGTGTGAGTAGGGGTGTGTCGTACCAGAGCGAACAGAAAACACAGTGATTCACACTGCAAGGCTAGGTGGAAGCGAATAAGTTTGTTTATTAATACTAACCAGCAATTCCTGGTCAGAGAGTTTTGGCTGCATAGTGAAATGAACCATAACATAAATGTGCCGGCCAAAATGTGATGTGTTATTTCGCTCCTTACATGTGTTTAATCGTCGAGAATAATCTTGGACTCGCATTCGGGAGGACGACGGTTCAAACCCGCGTCCGGCCATCAAGATTTAGGTTTTTCGTGATTTCCCAAAATCGCTTCAGGCGAATGCCGGGATGGTTCCTTTGAAAGGGCACGACCGATTTCGTTCCCCATCCTTCCCTAATCCGATGGGACCGATGACCTCGCTGTTTGGTCTCCTCCCCCGCATTACTCAACAAATACGTTCTCCATTTCTCTCCATCGTTCGATACCTTGTACACTACTCACCTCATGAGTAGTGCACTTTCGACCTCTGTGCTACCCCTGTCACCATTCTTCTTCACCTACTATTGTACAGTTGGACGTACTCTGTCGATCAGAAATAACCGGACACGTATTAGTGGACATTAGTATGAGGTGTGTCCATCCTTCACATTTATGGCGGCTGTGAAGCTGGGGACTAGTGGTGAGAATAACCGAATCATAAAAATCAGTTCACGGACAGACACCACATATTTGTGTAAATACGAGCGAGGACGTCTCTACGTACTTTCAGTGCGGATGTACTATAATTTCCGAACCCTGCTGTGAGCAGTGTAAGTACCTGATGGCGGCACTACTCGGGCCTGACAGCTTGAGCATTTGGGTTCGATGCGAAGCGTGTCCGGTTGGACAAGGTGATTAAGGCAGCGTTCTAGACAAGCGTAGCATCCAGATTCGAGTTCTGGTCCGGCACAAATTTTCAACCTTCACCATTGATTTACACTGAGGTGACAAGAGTCATGGGATAGCGATATGCCCATATAAAGATAGCGGTAATATAGCGAACACGAGGCATGAAAGGATACTGCATTAGCGGAGCTGTCATTTGGTCTCGAGTGATTCGTGCGAAAAGTTTTCGGCGTGATTCTGGCCGCGCGACGGGAATTAATAGACTCTTAACGCGGAGTGGTAGTTGGCGCTAGATACATGGGACAAACGATTTCGGAAATCGTTAAGGAATTCAACATTCTCAGATTCAAGACTGTGCCGAGAATACCAAATTTCAAACGTTGCCTCTTATCACGGAAACGCAGTGGCCTTCTGCTTTCATTTAACGACCGAGAGCAGCGGCGTTTGTGTGGAGTTATTAGTACTAACGGACAAGCAACACTCCGTCAGAAATCAATGTCCAACGTACGTCAAACATATCTGTTAGGACAGGGCGTTGGCGTTAATGGGCTATGGCAGCAGACGACCGACGTGATTGCCTTTGCTAACAGCGCGCCATCGCCTGCAGCGCCTCTCCTGGGCTTTGGGCTTCTGACCATATCAGTTGGACCCTAGACGCCTATAAGACCGTGGCCTGGTCAGGTAAGTCCCGATTTCAATTGATAAGAGCTGATGATAGGGTGAGAGTGTGGTGCAGACCCCACAGAGCCACGCCCCAAGTTGCCAAAAAGTCACTGTCCAAGGTGACTCCATAACGGCGTGGGCTGTATTTAAATGGAATGGACAGGGTCCTCTGGTCCAAGTGAATCATTCATTGACTGAAAATGGTTATGTTCGGCTACTTGGAAGCCATTCGCGGGCTTCATGTCCAAAACAGCGATGGAAGTTTTATGGATGAGTGCGCCATACCACCGGGCCACAGTGATTGAAGAAAGTTCTGGACAATTCGTGTGAATAATCTGTTCAACCAGAACACCTGTCCTGAATTCCATAGAACATTTATGGACATAACCAAGAGGTCATTTCGTGCACAAAATCCAGCACCGGCAACACTTTCGCAATTATGGACTGCTGAATGGCTCAGTATTTCTGCACGGGATTTCCAACGACTTGTTGAGTCCATGCCACGTCGAAATGCTACACTACACCAGGCAAAAGGATGTCAGGCACGATGTTAGAAGCTACTCTATGGCTTTCACCACCTCAGTGTATTTCAGTCCCTATAGGCGCCTGAGATCTCCGTTTCTCATATGTTGTTGTTGTGGTCTAGAGTCCAGATACTGGTTTGATGCAGCTCTCCATGCTACTCTATCCTGTGCAAGCATCTTCATCTCCCAGTAACTACTGCAACCTACATCCTTCTGAATCTGTTTAGTGTATTCATCTCTTGGTCTCCCTCTACGATTTTTACCCTCCACGCTGCCCTCCAATACTAAACTGGTGATCCCTTGATGCCTCAGAATGTATCCTACCAACCGATCCCTTCTCGTAGTCACGTTGTGCCTCAAATCTCTCTTCTCCCCGATTCTGTTCAGTACCTCCTCATTAGTTACATGATCTACCCACCTAATCTTCAACATTCTTCTGTAGCACCACATTTCGAAAGCTTCTATTCTCTTCTTGTACAAACTATTTATTGTCCATGTTTCACTTCCATACATGGCTACACTCCATACAAATACTTTCAGAAACGACTTCCTGACACTTAAATCTATACTCGAGGTTAATAAATTTCTCTTCTTCAGAAATGCTTTCCTTGCCATTGCCAGTCTACATTTTATATCCTCTCTACTTCGACCATCATCAGTTATTTTGCTCCCCAAATAGCAAAACTCATTCACTACTTTGAGCGTCTCATTTCCTAATCTAATTCCCTCATCACCACCCGACTTAATTCGACTACATTCCATTATCCTCGTTTTGCTTTTGTTGATATTCATCTTACATCCTCCTTTCAAGACACTGTCCATTCCGTTCAGCTGCTCTTCCAGATCCTTTGCTGTCTCTGACAGAATTACAATGTCATCGGCGAACCTCAAAGTTTTTATTTCTTCTCCATGGATTTTAATTCCTACTCCGAATTTTTCTTTTGTTTCCTTTATTGCTTGCTCAATATACAGATAGAATAACATCGGGGATAGGCTATAACCCTGTCTCACCCCCTTCCCAACCACTGCTTCCATTGCATGCCCCTCGACTCTTATAACTGCTACCTGGTTTCTGTACAAATTGTGAATAGCCTTTCGCTCCCTGTATTTTAACCCTGCCACCTTCCGTTTCTCATAACTAATATTAATTTTGTTTGCTGACGTTAGTGGTTATAATTCAAAAAACGATAAAACACTGTATACCCAAACCTTCCATTCGCCATCCACCCGACACCTCATGGTCCAGAAATGACTGTACTTCAACCTCCAAAGTCACTACAAGAAACTGTGCTTCCTACAAACATTTCAGATGATGGTGATCCAGCAGATTCAAGTCATGAAGCAGATTCTACTTTCGAATGTGCTAGACGTGAAGTGTTAACTCAATCCGAACTCAGTATCCTAGTGAGAGGCCTGTGTCTAACCAAAGAAAAGGCAGAACTACTTACAAGCAGACTGGGGAAAATAAGGAAGAGAATCTTTGGCTGAATGTATGTCTCTTTATTTCTACAGGAAGAGAGAGTTGCGGTTTACACCTTCCTTTAAACAAGACGGTGACCTGATATTGTGTTCTGACATACATGGATTAATATATGAATTTAGAATAGAGTATGGAACAGGGGCTTGGAGGCTAATTATTGAGTCCTTTAAAGAAGCTTAAAAGCTGTTGTTTTACATTATCGTGACATATATGCATCAGTGCCAATTTTTCATTCAGTGCGCTTAACAGGAATTTATGAAAACGTACTACTGATCCTTAGAAAAGTAAAATACTCAGATCATAAGTGGATGATCTGTGAGGACTTGAAGGTTGTATGCTTGGCACTTGGTCAGCAGACAGGACTACGAAGTACCCAAATTTTCTGTGTAAATGGGACAGCAGAGGCAGAGAGCATCGTTGGATCGAAATAAATGGCAAGTTCGCCAAAATGTCGTTCCTGGAATTAAGATTGTAGTGTAATTGAACCTTGTCGACCGTGAAAACCCCACTTCAGGTGAACCTAGGTAAGATGAAGCAATTTGTGGAAGCACTCCCTAAACCTGGAGATGTTTCAAATGTTTGTGTGAATGTGTTCTTCATTTGTTAGAGACCAAACTCGAGGAAGTTGTTTTGTTGGACCTGAAATCCGCAGGCTAATGTGATGTGTGACGGCGAATTTGTTGCTACAATGACGTATGATGAAAAGATGATGTGGACTGCGTTCAGAGAAGTCGTTTACAAATTTTTGGGGAACAAAGTTACAAGAACATTATCAAAACATGGTTCATGTCTGTAAAATTGGGTTGTCTGATGAGTTTGGAACTTCACTTTCTTAAATCAAATTTGCACTTTTTCTGGTAAATCTGGCAGCAGTCAGTGTCGGGCAAGGGAAAGATTTCATCAGGATATTTGTGTCCTGCAGAGAAGATATCGAGGACAATGGAATGGTTCTGATTGATGACTGTTGCTTGTAACTGCATCGAAAAAACCGGTAGTCGCCTCGTAAGAGGAAGAGCGACATACAATGTTTTGCAGAGAAGAGAAAGTGAACACGTTAGTAAGGGAATGGTGATGATGCTAAATAAATTCCAGAGAGTTTGTATGTAATTTACATTATATATAATGTTCTAATAATATAAAAACGAATGTTTCACTAAATTTTTAGTAAGATATTAAAAATAATTGCGTACGATAGACAATAAAATCGGAGATTGCAAATAAATAAATAAAATTAAAAATAAAAAAAACAAAAAACCGGTACGTGATAGAGGAAAAAATGGCGGAACTCTTTTGCACTCACCACAATTAAAAGCATAAAAATAAGGTAAATCCACAAAAACGTGTTTTGAAACTCAAATTTGGTCGGCCTCTGAGTGTTGGTGTTATGCATTCATTTATTTTAAGTGAAACCAGTCTGTAAGATTAGCCGAACGAAAATAGTCCACCTAACCCGTTGTAGTTTTGCATATTGCCTGAATTATTCTTTTTTTCCTCATAAGAGAAACTAGTCTGTAGCATTTCTGTCGGTTGAACCATATATTCGTCCTTCCAACTTCCATCACTTTGAAATTTAAACTGAGGTGACCGAGCTGTCGAGTCTTTTTTCCTGAGTGAAACCAGCACATATTACTTTCATTATTTCGACTAAAGCATTGGTATACGACTGGGGTAAACATACACCTGAAGGACTCCAAACACTGGAACAGTAGTCTATAGCTGGTCGCACTAGCGTCTTGTATGTGATTTGCTTTACACTTTCCTATAAACCTTGCAACAAATCTAAGTCCTCCGCAATACTGCTTTTACATGATCGTCTTATTCCGTATAACTTCTTAATATTACACTTAGTAACGATGTAATGATGTTCACCACAAATCATTACTGTTTCTGTTTTTTCTCTGCATTTTCTTACATTTATCTACGTTTAAAAAAAAAAAGATGTTATTCATTAAGCAAAGTCGAAATTTTATTCTTTTCGCATCTGATTACGATCGTCGAATGACAATAATTTCTTGTTTTCAATAGCATAGCCAGCGAACATTTGAAAGTGCTGCTGATCCAACATAATAAATCGATTTATGTATAATGATATTATTAAGAGTCTTGCTAACTGTTGAACTTTCGCCTTCTAGAATAATGGCTGTATTACTCAAATATTCGTAGAAACAGTCACATATTAGTGAAGGTACTTCATATGGTCATTTCTAGTTAGCAACCAATGAAGTGGTACAGTGCAGGACTCCTTTCACAAGTCTAGGATGGCAGAATCTGCCTGTTCACCTTCATCCGTTGTTTCCTAGATGCCGAATATGAATAAAGCCAGCACCTCTTCCGGACGCTAACGTTACGACCAGGGGGCGGGATCACGTTGTAATCAGGATATCGAGTGAAGTGTGAGGGTGATTGGTTCAGTGCACGCCCAGAGGCGTCACCGATACAGCTTTATCAGTAAATACGTTCAGTGGCCGAATAAAGTCTACACAAGTTTAGTTTCTCCAGAGCTGCTGGCGGCGGCTGGGCGTCGGCCTTTTGGCGCACTTCCTGCGAAGGATTGCTGACGACTTCTCAGCACACCGTGACGTTGCTGTCGCAAGATCAATGCATAGAATGCTGGAGACGGTGGCAAGTGAGGCAGATGTGGCCTGTCGGATGCACTACGGTGACCCAGGTCAGCGGCCACCTCGGCATTCTCGATGATCGTTCAGGTGGAGTCCGCCGAGTGTGGTGTGCGATGCTGTTAGTCGTGCACAGCTGCCTTGGTCACCTCATCTGGATTGACCAAGACTGAAGCGGACATTCACCAGTAGACCAGGATGCACCTCGGCTGGTCGGTGAGATGGCAGCCTGTAGATTATCTGCAGTGACCCAGAGGAGGACGAGGGCTAGCTACCCACCAGTCTTCACATCCGCGATTACCCAGTAGGCAGCAACGGCAGACCATGGCTATGGTTTGTATCGGGTTTGGCTGCCTCGTCGTTGAAGTCAGCAAGCAAGTGGCAGTTTGACCATCATCGAACAACTCGTCGTGGTTTTTCGCTGAAAGTCATTAGACTGTCATTCTTTCTGGTTCTTCGACACAGAATGGCAGCACGGCAGAACGTATCTTATGCTCCGAAAACTACGTTATTTATAGGACACGAGCTCCCGCTTATGATGCGGTGGGTCTGCGTACATGAGAGTATTTTTCCCCATTTATTGGACCGTCAGCGCTCTTTAAGTCGCTGTGGTAATTTCAGTAATGTTTCTAGGTCGTCAAGATAGGTTTTACTGTCGGCGTCTGACTTCCTAGCGGTTCTTGGAGGCGGAGTTACATAGCGTTGCCTCACAGTGCATTGCTAATTAGTCCAGAAGTTTCCAGAATGAAATTTTCATTCGGCATCGGAGTGGGCGCTGATATGAAACATCCTGGCGGCTTAAAACTGTGTGGGCCACCGAGACTCGAACTCGGGACCTTTGCCTTTCACACCCCGCTGCAGACTGAAAATTTCATTCTGGAAACATCCTCCAGGCTGTGGTTGAGCCATGTCTCCGCAGTATCCTTTCTTCCAGGAGCTTGCAAGGTTTGCAGGAGAACTTCTGTGAAATTTAGAAGGTAGGAGACGAGATCGAGATACAGGCGGAAGTAAAGCTGTGAGGACGGGGCGTGAGTCGTGCTTGGGCAGCTCAGGAGGTAGAACACTTGCCCGCGAAAGGCAAAGGTCCAGAGTTCGAGTGTCGGTCAGTTACACGGTCTCAAGTTGCCATGAAGTTTCTTAGTCCAGAGGTGTTTACATTTCTAACTGTCCTGTTGTCATGCCTGTTGCAATGGCCGTATTCCATGTTGATATAACGACTGGCACATCAGTTCAGCTCCTACCTATTCCGTTCCGAGCTCGCCGAACGGAATTTTAATAAAAAAACTCAGCTTGCATGATAAAATTTTTCTTCTGTGTAGCGCTGTGTCCCACAAGAGTGGTCTGTCTGAAATTATGTTGCTACAAAATTCGAACATCCGATATTTTAACATTTTTTACAATAATAATAACTATTATTATTGTTATTATTATTGTTATTATTATAGGAAGGAACAATATTGACCTGCGCTCTATTGCAGGGGAATCTTCACAATCCAAAGAAAGACTGTCGATAAACACGAAGTAGGAAACGAGTAACTCCATAGCTCTTTCAGCGTAAAATCTAACAAGGGTTCTGTCACGGAATTTGTGTAGTTTTAATTGCTTTTCAATACTGCAGCTTCAAACATCTTTAATTTGTGAGTCTGAGCGGTAGTCTAACATTGGTACGGTAGAATCCACATGCTCCAATATCTATGCTCCTTGTTATATATTTAGGGTGAATATGACAGTGAAAATTGTTTCAGTCGTCACGCATAACACTTTTTTCCTGTGTCGCTTTCCCCCATTTTCGACTGCAATGTTCACTTGCCTTACGGTTTTAACAAACATAGTGCATCAATAAATAAATGAATGGTTGAATAGGTTTAGAAATTTTTAGTTCATCTGGTGTCATCTAACGCCTCACTATACTATTCCCAGAGTAAATCAGACGATAACAAAACGTCAGGAACAACACTTCACGAATAAAAATTATTTAAGCATACCTAGCCAACTGTATTTTAACAGATCGACGTACAGTTAAACACGCTGGGAGATGCTCTTAAGGCGGGTCCACACTGAGCGCGCCGTGCCGCGACACGCAGTTTTCCGGCTGTTGTCGGTACATCAAAGGACAGCTCTGCGCGGGGTGCAGCAGCGCAGCGCAGAACGACTCGCTCAGTGTGGATCCGCCTTTAGACGTAAACATGTCTCTACTGTGGATGACAGTTAATACATACAGCGTACAAAAGTTCTGAGACGTACCCTCATATAAGTTAAAATTAGTAAAAAATTACGTAGCTGTTGGTGTGCTGATCCGCCAGCCTCAAAGAACGACGTTCTTCTGGTGGAAGTATTCTGAACTGAGATTACATGTTAATGCTACCACGAGCGACGGTATCGAATCTCCTTCGCTGCTGGACAAGTGCTGCAGAACTTTGGCTTTCTGGCTTTTATCTACTAATTACGTGTACTTTACATAACACGAGACCGCCATTTTACGTCTTATCGTGTGTTGTCAGAATGTTGTAAATATGTACTGTACTTATCTCTTAGCTTCGGGTAAGTGTGGTAATTAACGTAATTTGTCTAGTTTACAACTTGGAAACACTTTTCTTTTGTGTTCAAAGTGACGTGTTCTTAAATGGGTATGCAAATATAATTTCTGTATGTCCACTGTATTCTAAAACTTCTGTTCTCATCTGATTTACAAAGAATCGCGTGATTAGGCATTAGTTAAACTCTAATGGTAAACTACACACATAAGTGAACGAAAAAGTTCTGAAGTCACTTATTGATACATTAATTCACTCATTGGTGCACTGTGTTTGTTAAAGTCCATCGTGGGAAAGAACCATGAGGGAAGTTAATCATTTCAGAAGTACCGTATGCAATAGCACAGAGATGCAGCTACGACGAACTGCTTCTGTACTGCATTAATAACTCATTATCTATAAAAGCAGACGGTTTGTAACAGGAACTCGTCGTACTCCATTTCCCCTTACAAGATGGTAAACATTACATATCGCCAGAATAGCTTCAGTTGATTCCAAATAATGAAAAGTGTGAATTAATCCAGATGAGTACTTAAAGAAATTTCGGTTACATGATAAATCACAGAAATCGAAAGGCTGTCAATTCAACTAAATACTTAAGTAACTAAAATTATGGATAACTTAAACTGGAACCATCACATGAATAATGTTGCGGATAAAGCGAACCAAAGACTGATTTTTATTAACAGAACACTTAAGAGATGGGTCAGGTCTGCTAAAGCCACTGCCTATACTAAGCTTGTCCGTCCACATTTGAAGTATTGTTGTGCGGTATCGTATCCGTGTTAGACATAACTGACGGAGAACATCGAAAAAGTTCAAAGAAGGGCAGCTTGTTGTTTTACAATCGCGACATAAGGGAGAGAGTGTCACGGGTATGATTTGCGAGTTAGGGTGGCGATCATTAATATAAAGGCGTTTGTACGTAGTTGCGGCAGGATGTTCTCACGAAATTTCAGTCACCAATTTTCACCTCCGAATGCAAAAATATTTTGTTGGTGCCCCCGTGCATACGTAGTACTAAAATAATAGTAATCAGAACTCGCACTGAGAGATTTAAGTGTTTGTTTTTCTCGTGCACTTTTCGACGGTGGAAAGGGAGGTGGGCCGTGTCGGCTCGTTGTTACATCGTTGTTTACTGGCGCAATCCGTTTCCCTGTGACGTCACTGGGTGGCGCTTCGATAGTCTTGTAGTTGGCTGTTTGGTTAGAGCTAGCTGGAGGCAGGTTGTTGGCTGTCGGTGGGGCAGTGAGAGGGAGGAGCGGGTGACGAACGGTGAGCGTGCCATTACGGGGCCTGATCGGCGGTCGCTCGTCCAAGTGGACGGCTGCTTGTACGTGGCCGTGTTGGGCTCTACGCTGTTGCACCAGATTGACTATCTGTGTTGCGACTCACCGTCTGCTGATGTGTGTGATCACGTTGCTATTCCCTGATAACAGCCCGTTCTACCCTATTTTTGGGTGAGGTACTTCTGTTTGAGGATTTTGGCACCTGTGCTCCGCTGCTGCACTTCCTCCCGTTACACTTGTTTCCCCACTGTTCTCCATCACTCCCTACACAACTACTAAATTCATCCTCTATGAAATTTTAGTGTATTTTAACTGTGTTTTCCTTATCTTGAAATTTGCTCAACATTTCGGTGATCTTGTCATTATTGCTTGGGTGTGAAATTAAATTGCTTGTAATATGTTCTGGGGCATATATTAGCGACCACTGGCGTCGAATATCGAGCCTGACGTTTAAAGTGGCAAGTTGAGTTGTAACATTCGGCATGGTCGTGATAAGCAAACGCCAGCGGCGCGTTGAATGTTGGCTCGTTTTCTGTACTCAGGTCGGAAGGTCTTGGTGAGATCCAGCAATTCTCTTAAAAGAAATAATTTGTTTTACTGTTCATATTTTATTACTACTGTGATCTTGTGCTAAGGTATTAGTGCTTAAGCATTTCTTCTTACTTTTAAGTTTACTCAAGTGAACTTTTTTTTTTTTTAGGCGTTCTTGTGAAGACTTGGCTGTTTTCTCAAACTAATTTCCGTCTTTAGTCATTACTGTTAAACGATAAACCGGTTAATCTTCGTTTTAAATACGCAGTCATTGTAACACTTAGATTCTGAGGCGGGGTTTGGCATTTGGTATTCTTGTGTGGGAATTTACTTACTTTGATGCTCAGTCTTGCATGAATCATTTGTCTGTTGGCTTGCCCTCGGCTTACCGAGTTGGTCGAACCATTGAAGCCGTTGGGCCCGCAATGTTGCCCACTACCTGCCGATTCACCGGGCGTGTCTTTGTCCACGTCGACGGTGTACGTGTGTGCCGCCTGCTGTTTGCGGCAGCCACTGACGCGGCGCGGCCTCCTCGCTTACCACGGCGTCTCTATATAAGTTATTAATCTTCGGACCTAAGTTTAAATCAACGTGTCCGCTGCCCTAAGCCATCCTAGCCAAGCTTTGCCTCCGGCAGCAAGGTCTTGTCTTGCACTGCTGCTTGATTAGAAGATCTTTCAATTCTTAATTGCAGATTGCTGTAAATTTTGAAATTGTTGTCAGATGCTTAACTTATAAAATTGTGAGTATTGTTACCTTCCTGTTTGAAAATTTGCTAGATTGCTAGCGCTAAAAGCGCCCTCAAATTATTTAAATGGTACTCTCGAAGTTCTAAAATTTTTATAAATAAGGGCTACTTTTTCTTATTTGAAGTTGTTATCTAATGAGTGGTTTTTACATTGCTACGGAAATTATCTTTCTGTAATTGTAGTGAGGTCAGATTTGCCTAGTTGAAATTTTAGATGCCTAAAGTACTCGCGAGCTGTATTTTAATGAATGTTGACGTGTTGTTTCAAAGAGGTATTACTTGTCCTGAAAAATTTTTTTTGTAAGTTTGGTCCTTTGGGTTCACAGTCCTTAAATCAATTTGTCATTTATTATTTATTTATATGTTATTGATATTTTAAGCATATCTCATCAAATAAAGGATTATCAATTATTGTGGTAAATGAATACAACCTCTTCATAATGAATACGAAGGATCAGCCACCTACCTCCCGCGGAGACGCTGGGGGTGTAAGTAAAAAATGGTTCAAATGGCTCTGAGCACTATGGGACTTAACTGCTGAGGTCATCAGTCCCCTAGAACTTAGAACTACTTAAACCTAATTAACCTAAGGACATCACACACATCCATGCCCGGGGTAGGATTCGAACCTGCGACCATAGTGGTCGCGCGGTTCCAGAGTGAAGCACCTAGAACCGCTTGGCCACCGCGGCCGGCAGATGTAAGTAACATAAACCTTTTTCTAGGGAACACAAAATCTCTTCCACTAGTCAACACATGAAGGGTATTACATAGAGCGACACACAGCGACCACAACGCAATCGTCAGAACCACAGACAGAAATGTCAGTACACATGACACGGACCATGAACAGCAGCATTTACTCAAAGGAAGAACCGACTGGCAAAAAGTTCGAGATATTGTTGAGGCGTCGTCACTATACGCTGTACAAGACAGCATAGATTACAAAACGCATGTACTGACAGAGGTCCTACAAAGAGCACAAGAAGTAGCAAAAACTGGGTGGATATAGAAACAACCATGGTCGAGAGAACCGGCTAGATTAAGGAAGGATTCATGGGACAAAAGGAAGTACTACCAACAAGCAAACACAGCTCCTGAAAGACAGATAAAACTCGACCTATATCGTGACGCTAAACAGAAATACCAAAAACTACTAAAGGCAACAAGGCAAGACTACTTGACCAGTTTCGTCAAAACCCATCAACAGAACGACATCGGGGACAACCATTCAAGATGGAAACAGAACGAGTTAAGACACCGACTGTTCTATCAACACTAAAATAAGCTGACGGCACAATTACTGGAGGATGGAGAGGCACAGCAGAATATCTCCTGAACAGATGACGATCTCACACAAGACGAACGACAGCACGCTGACTATGAGAGAGGATGAGGCAACCATACATCAGTGACAGTGTAACCATACCATTCTCACAAGAAGAAGTCGCGACGGCAATCAGCAGGCATAAAAACCAAAAAGCATACGGCCCAGACAAAATACTTTCCAAAACATTACAACAAACAGTAACACAAATCAAATCTTTTCTGACTAACATGTTCAACGAGGCACTATTAGCATGCAAAATTCGGAACCTCTAGAAAACTGCTAATGTTGTAATCACAAGACAAAGAGCCAACAGACCCCAAAACGTACCGACCGATAGATAACACTCTCGCCAAGGTACAGGAAATGCTCCTGGGTGACCGTTTACAATCGCACAGACGCCTCCTGGACCTAACGACCCATCAATTCGGCTTCAGGGGAGGTAGATCAGTAGCAGACGCCGTCAATCAAGCGCCGACAGTAACAAATAGCATCAGCGATAAATACGTGGCCGCCATACTAATCGACATAGCCAAGGCTTTTTATAACCGTCGGCCGGGGTGGCCGAGCGGTTCTAGGCGCTACAGTATGCAACCGCGCGACCGCTACGGTCGCAGGTTCGAATCCTCGGGCATGGATGTTTGTGATGTCCTTAGGTTAGTTAGGTTTAAGTAGTTCTACGTTCTAGGGGACTGATGACCTCAGAAGTTAAGTCCCATAGTGCTCAGAGCCATTTGAACGATTTTTTTGTTGTTGTTGACAACCTGTCGCAGCGGTCCCTCGTCACCAGGTTAAGGGAAATGAGGCTATCAGCTTCCCTCGACTACTGCAGGGGTACAGTTCCGTTGTGGGGGGCTGGTACTCACAAGGTTGTCAAGAGAATAACAAAGGGATGTCCACAGGGCTCCATCTGAGGACCAATATTTTGGGGTACCGCAATCGAGCCCTTGCTGAACACCCTGGACGGTGACGGCAGGATAAGAGGTGTCGTGGCATACGCAGATGACCTGCTGGTAGTGGTATCAGCCATCTCGAGAGCAGCACTCGAGACAAAGAGCACGTACCTGTTTCAGAAAATTAACGACTGGGGCGAAGAAAATAAATTAAAAATAGCTCCCAACAAAACAGTATATTTACTGCTCAGAGGGACACTACAGAGGAATCCAATTCTAAAATTAGACAATACAAGCATACAGAGGAAGCAAGCCACATGTTATCTAGGACTGCATCTTGACGAAACCCAGATTTTCAACTATCATATCAAATTGACAATTGACAAAGCCTTCAAAGTTATGCACAAGCTAGCAAGACTCAACACAACTCAGTACAAATTACCTTATTAAGACGATATGGACTTACCACATTGCTATATTTGAACACATCGAATGCTTCGCCGCAAGTGCTTGGGCTCAGAGACTGAACATGCAGGCTAAGAAGACAATTGGAAGACGAGGTCAACGTAGTGTACTCCAGAGAATGAGCGGAGCCTTCAATACCACATCACTAGAGGCACTTTGCGTTGTGGTGAGGACCTGCCCTATAGACATAACAACACATTATAGCGCTGCACTTTACTGGTTAAAGAGGAACACGCTCCATAAAATCACCGAAATTACAGGAACCAACGTTATAAACAAAACACAAATGAAACAATGGCGGATTCAAACATGGCAGACAGATTGGGATGCACCGGACAAGGGTCGCCGAGTACTCTCTATCTTTCCTACGTGCGCGAAAGACTAGAACTGAAACCCGTCGACCCAAGCCGGGGGATGGTCCATTTCCTAACAGGCCACGGGCTGTATCCGGTACACGTTAATCGCATTGGACTCACTAACGATGAAATATGCATTTGCGGAGAAACGGGACACCAGAACATGTCACACTGCTATGCAACACCCTGGCACAAGTGAGACCTATACAGAACGACAGTGGCATCGCCAGGATAATACGCAATTCCGGTGACTGGAACACAATAAATAGCGTAGCCGATATTGTATCGAACACACTACATGAAGAATACAAGCGCCAAAACCCATATGGAAGGAGGCTTAGACAAGTGAAACCAACACAACAAATCACTTGGGAGGACATAAGGCCGACCACAGATTCCGAAAGCGAGGAAGGAACCAACAGAGTAAGTGAACGTGACTCAGAAGGGATCAACACGTAATGGACCCAGACCAGCAGTGCATGAAGCTGCATGCTACAACAGAGTCACAAACAATACAACAGGCAGTAACAATCATAAAACAAATAAACGCCGACACCACATAGTAAGACTCTAGTAATAAGGTAACGTCGCTTGGGAGGGGAAGGCTCGAAGAACTTTTATTCCGCGGCTCTTCCTCTGCAACGACATATTGCATAGTGTTTCAAGTATAATGCACACAAGCAATGTATTGTTCGTGTTATTACGTGTACACAGATGTATATTCTCTTCTCTATTTAAAGCAACAATCAATGAATTTTATACATCAAATGTATTTTCTGTGTTAAGCATGTATAAAAATAAAAATCTTATTAAGTTATTTAAGGAATAATGGTGAGACAGGGTTGTTTCCTATCGCAGATGCTATTCAATCTGTATATTGAGCAAGCAGTAAAAGAAACAAATGAAAAATTCGGAGTAGAAATTAAAATCCATGGAGAAGAAATAAAAACTTTGAGGTTCGCCGATGACATTGCAATTCTGTTAGAGACAGCAAAGGATCTGGAGCAGCTAAACGTAATGGACAGTGTCTTGAAAGGAGGATGTAAGATGAACATCAACAAAAGCGAAACGAGGATAATGGAATGTAGTCGAATTAAATCGGGTGATGCTGAGGGAATTAGATTAGGTAATGAGACGCTTAAAGTAGTAAACGAGTTTTGCTATTTGGGGAGCAAAATAACTAACGATGGTCGAAGTAGAGAGTATATAAAATGTAGACTGGCAATGACAAGGAAAGCGTTTCTGAAGAAGAGAAATTTGTTAACACCGAGTATAGATGTAAGTGTCAGGAGGTCGTTTCTGAAAGTATTTGTATGTAGTGTATCCATGTACGGAAGTGAAACGTGGACAATAAATGGTTGAGACAAGAAGAGAATAGAAGCTTTCGAAATGTGGTGCTACAGAAGAATGCTGAAGATTATATGGGTAGATCACGTAATTAATGAGGAGATATTGAATAGAATTGGGGAGAAGAGAAATTTGTGGCACAATTTGACTAGAAGAAGCGATCGGTTGGTAGGACATGTTCTGAGGCATCAAGGGATCACCAATGTAGTATTGGAGGACAGCGTGGAGGGTAAAAACTGTAGAGGGAGACCAAGAGATGAATACACTAAATATATTCAGAAGGATGTAGGTTGCAGAGGCTACTGGGAGATGAAGAAGCTTGCACAGGATAGAGTAGCATGGAGAGCTGCATCAAACCAGTCTCTGGACTGAATACCACAACAACAATGCAGTCAAGTAGCAATTAACTTCATTCTGTTTGTAACAAATTTACAAACATAAGTTTATTCCTCATGTAAAGCAAAAATTCATGTATTCCATGTATCAAACGCTCAATCAGTATTTAACCTATATAATACCAGGTGCATATATCTAAGGTATCACATAGAATATACCACAACTACCAACAACAGGACAAACACACAGTTGCTAAATATCATGTAGTGACCTGACTTGCAACACTCCCAATAATATATCACTACACACAAACACAATAAACACACATAATCACAAACCATTTCAGATGAGAGTAGCTCGAGGTTCTACTGAGATCTTTTCGCCCGAAATAGGTAGAAATAGGCTATTACCCACCAGCAAGCTACTTACACTATATTACACATCCAAATATAATATATCACTTCCCTCTACATATTGCTACTTATTTTCTCCACACTCCTCTTATTTTTTTTATTTTTGTTTGACATTTGCGTTGTATAAATCATATTCTCATCAACTAGGCAGAAACAAATTATGTAGAACCATTTTAACAAGTATTAAGCATCAATTCGCTGTAACCTGAGAGAAGTGTTTATATTTTATGTTCTTTATATTATTTAAAAAGCATTAGCAACTGTATACCAATAAGACTGTAATAACGAGAAGTCTTTGCTGTTAGATTTAGAAGCACCGGACCCACCTTACACTTCAAGGCGGTGGATTACTCTGCACTGTTAATGAAATAAATAAATAAATATTGTGAAGCAAGAAATGGCCCCACCGAGCGAGGTAGCGCAGTGGTTAGCACAGTGGACTCGCATTCGGGAGGACGACGGTTCAATCCCGCGCCGGCCATCCTGATTTAGGTTTTCCGTTATTTACCTAAATCGCTCCAGGCAAATGCCGGGATGGTTCCTTTGAAAGGGCACGGCCGATTTCCTTCCCCGTTCTTCCCTAATCCGATGAGACCGATGACCTCGCTGTTTGGTCTCTTCCCCCAAAACAACCCAACCCAAGAAATGGCCCTTCGTTAACTCAGCCCGCAGCTTCCTCCCGTACGTTAAGTTGTTGTCGTATTCTGAGGCGTCCACTGAGATTTCAGGAGGGAAATAGTTTGAAGATGGTTTGATGAACCCTCTGTCGGGTACGTAATTATGAATTGCATTGTAGCCAAGTAGACTTACGTTTGAAATAGAAAGAATTGTTCCCTTTCTTATTGTGCTTTTCAGCTGCTGTATTTCTTTTGAGAGATAGTTGGGCATTATGTGAGCAGACCTATCATCAGTCAGTAATACCATCTAATATGTAGTCTGCTACTAATGTACTTAGAAATAGGATTGTTGGAAGAAGTGCTGTCAGGGATTAATATACCCAGAACCAAAAATTAAGATAAATTAGTAGAGTGGCTACTTCCATATATTTTTGCGTCAGTCTTCTGACGGGTTTGAAGCAGCCCATCACGATTTCTTCTCCAGTTCCAATCTCTTCATCTCAGTGTGTGTATGGCTCTTGGCTCAAGTTGTTGATAATCACCCCTGTACTTATCAATAGTGGATTGTTTCATCACCAATATTATTTTTTGACTGGTTGGGTGAGGTTCACTAAGCACAATGTCACTATTATTTTATTATATTGTAACATGACTATCAGATGTAGCTATTCTATGTTCTTTCATTTTCATGCCATATTTCGTGGTCATTTTCTTGAGAGCTTTGGACATGTTTACTAGGGAGGAAAGATTTGAGACTTCCACACAGCGAAGGTACACTCCCACTGTGATCTGTAGTTCCTGCTTGTCGGCAGAAGACGGTCATGGTTCTCTTAAGATGGGGCAAGCATCCCCAGAGAAACTGAGCAGTTTAGAGGAAATCGTTCTGCGGCCTGTTCTGTGCTTTCGTTAGTTTGAGCCGCACTTGTCCTGACTGATGGCAGAGACTGCCATGCCACCACTGCCATCCACTTGCGCGCAATGTTAACATCATGTTGTGTAATTTCTCTTGAGATTTTAGGGAACTTTGCTCTTTGTAAGCTTTATGTGACATGTCTATAATATAAAGAGCAAAGAAAATCTGTTGGAGTTGACTTATATTTCAAGAGCCCTTAATTCTCCAAAAACTTTCTCGTGGTTAGGTGACGCACAGACAACAAATTTAACCTGTTGTATTTTACGTCGTCAGCTTTCTCTGAGACTGACACACAACATATTTTAGAACAGCTTAGGTGGTGAGAGCGGCGTTCACTTCCCCTACTCACGTACTCTGGGTGGTGGAAGAGGGGAGATATCTTGCAGAGAAAAACACAGCATTGTTCAGGGAATCCTTTCAGAAAGACAGCCAGGTGCTGCTCTCCTAAGCCTAGTGTGAATTTCCATTACCTCAGGAGTGATGCGACAAGATAACTTTCAGTTTAAATTTCAAAATCCAGCAATCCGGTTAGTTCTTACTATTATTTTGCACAGAGCATACACTTTCTCGTCCAGGCGAATATGCTGGCGTCTCATAGGTCTGTTTAGAAATTATACGATGGAATGGGAGAGAGTTTCTGCCTGCCTGCCCATCCCATGCCTCTATTGTTTAAACACAGCGTAAATCCGCAAGAGTAGGAGATAACGTCTTCACTTACTGGATGAACTCGCAATGTCTGACACGACTGGCCGGCGAGTTTCCGACTCTGACAGAGACCGCAAAGTTTCAGAGCGTCCAGAAAGAGTGCAAATGCTGCTAGGAGATGGAAGAGTAATGAACTGTTGCTGGACGACTCATGATGCGAGCCCTGTGGTCACACGGAATGGCGTCTCCATCTGAATACTGACCATCGGGAGGGGGAGCTGAACTCAGCCTCCAGCCGCTACCACCACTGCCTTTTGTGTTTGCACCACGAAGTTGGTAAGATGGGCCATCGTTGTGTTCACTGATTCTGTAGAGATGCAACGCCAGTTCATCCCCTTTAGGAACCAGTTATTCAGTCTTAATACATTACAGCCATCTAGTAGCTTTCTGTATGCACTTTGGCAATCTTACTGGCAATTAATTTAGAGAGATCCGCTTCAGTTGCAGTAACATTTACTCATACCACTACCGGTTTAGGGATTTTAAAATCACCCTCTGTTGCGGATGTCCTACGTACCAAATCTTGTGATATTACTGGTGTTCAAACCTATTTTTCACTCTCTTCATGTATCGTACTAAACATGCTTACAGTCACTGTTCGTGTATTACTCATATAACTTCGCTTTTTATAGTTCTCAACCACCTGTGCCAAGGTTAGAGTTCATCATCAGAATTCCTCATGCAAGCATTAAATGTTTCATCGTTCATCTCAGTGGGTAACTCGTGTTTTGCTTTTATATAATAAATTGACTGTTACACGGAGCAGTTGTTTTTCTTATAGATTAGATGATCCTTCCTTTCATTAAAATGTCTATATATGTGATGGGGTATCCACTCTTATTATCATTCAGTAATATTTTTCCGCTGCATGAGTCTTACGTCTTTAATTAATTTGCATGATCGTATGGGATACTTCCCTTTTCCGTAGGTCACCAGAGATTGGACTGCAGCATCGTAGGGGAACGCGTAACATCACAACCGACTCCCCATATACACTCCTGGAAATGGAAAAAAGAACACATTGACACCGGTGTGTCAGACCCACCATACTTGCTCCGGACACTGCGAGAGGGCTGTACAAGCAATGATCACACGCACGGCACAGCGGACACACCAGGAACCGCGGTGTTGGCCGTCGAATGGCGCTAGCTGCGCAGCATTTGTGCACCGCCGCCGTCAGTGTCAGCCAGTTTGCCGTGGCATACGGAGCTCCATCACAGTCTTTAACACTGGTAGCATGCCGCGACAGCGTGGACGTAAACCGTATGTGCAGTTGACGGACTTTGAGCGAGGGCGTATAGTGGGCATGCGGGAGGCCGGGTGGACGTACCACCGAATTGCTCAACACGTGGGGCGTGAGGTCTCCACAGTACATCGATGTTGTCGCCAGTGGTCGGCGGAAGGTGCACGTGCCCGTCGACCTGGGACCGGACCGCAGCGACGCACGGATGCACGCCAAGACCGTAGGATCCTACGCAGTGCCGTAGGGGACCGCACCGCCACTTCCCAGCAAATTAGGGACACTGTTGCTCCTGGGGTATCGGCGAGGACCATTCGCAACCGTCTCCATGAAGCTGGGCTACGGGCCCGCACACCGTTAGGCCGTCTTCCGCTCACGCCCCAACATCGTGCAGCCCGCCTCCAGTGGTGTCGCGACAGGCGTGAATGGAGGGACGAATGGAGACGTGTCGTCTTCAGCGATGAGAGTCGCTTCTGCCTTGGTGCCAATGATGGTCGTATGCGTGTTTGGCGCCGTGCAGGTGAGCGCCACAATCAGGACTGCATACGACCGAGGCACACAGGGCCAACACCCGGCATCATGGTGTGGGGAGCGATCTCCTACACTGGCCGTACACCACTGGTGATCGTCGAGGGGACACTGAATAGTGCACGGTACATCCAAACCGTCATCGAACCCATCGTTCTACCATTCCTAGACCGGCAAGGGAACTTGCTGTTCCAACAGGACAATGCACGTCCGCATGTATCCCGTGCCACCCAACGTGCTCTAGAAGGTGTAAGTCAGCTACCCTGGCCAGCAAGATCTCCGGATCTGTCCCCCATTGAGCATGTTTGGGACTGGATGAAGCGTCGTCTCACGCGGTCTGCACGTCCAGCACGAACGCTGGTCCAACTGAGGCGCCAGGTGGAAATGGCATGGCAAGCCGTTCCACAGGACTACATCCAGCATCTCTACGATCGTCTCCATGGGAGAATAGCAGCCTGCATTGCTGCGAAAGGTAGATATACACTGTACTAGTGCCGACATTGTGCATGCTCTGTTGCCTGTGTCTATGTGCCTGTGGTTCTGTCAGTGTGATCATGTGATGTATCTGACCCCAGGAATGTGTCAATAAAGTTTCCCCTTCCTGGGACAATGAATTCACGGTGTTCTTATTTCAATTTCCAGGAGTGTAGTATGCTTAAGTTTTTGTTCTTACGGTGACAGTTATTTCGTTGTTAGCGGTGGCCAGACACAACCAACTGCTGTATGAAGTTAAAGGCAGACACCATCGAGTTTCAGTACCTTTTTGTTGAAAGGTATTGTTGAATGCCAGTTACGCAGTCATGCCACAGGATGCCAATAAAGCTTTAATTTTCTTGATTACTTCAATATTGGACCGCGTTCCCTACATACCAATTACTGTTCAATATTCTTCCGACACTCAAGCTTAAAATTTAGTACACTACTTGTCTTTCGTCGATCGGGAGTTCGCGATCGACCACACCTGGCACGCGCTTCGAGGCTAGCCGCCATAAAACTCGTTGTTCACCTCACAGACGCTTAGCTGCAAGCTGTTGCACCTCACAGGGGCTGTATTTGTTCTCGTATCGATAAAAATGCTGCAACGGTACCTCACAAGAGTCCCTAACGTGACTTCCTCTTCAGTGACAAATTCATCACTTCAAAATAGCGCTTGCACCCTTTTTTGTATGATATATTTCAGTCTCTGCCTTCCCTAAATATTTTTCCGCCTACAGCTTCCCCTAGTATCATGCAAGTTATGCCCTGATCCTGAACACATCCTATCACCCTCAAGGGTGCAAAAAAGGGCAGCTCGTTTTGTATCACGTAGTAGGGGAGACAGTGTGGCAGATATGATACGCGAATTGGGATGGAAGTCATTACAGCAAAGAAGTTTTTCGTCGCGGCGAGATCTATTTACGAAATTTCAGTCACCAACTTTCTCTTGCGAATGCGAAAATATTTTGTTGAGCCCAACCTACATAGGTAGGAATGATCATCAAAATAAAATAAGAGAAATCAGAGCTCGAACAGAAAGGTTTAGGTGTTCGTTTTTCCCGCGCGCTGTTCGGGAGTGGAATGGTAGAGAGATAGTATGATTGTGGTTCGACGAACCCTCTGCCAAGCACTTAAATGTGAATTGCAGAGTAATCATGTAGATGTAGATGTAGAATAAAAGTTCTAGGGTTTTCAGCCGCGCCAAGTGATTAAAATTCTACATGCTTTCGGCTAAGCACTCCTTGGTCATTGTCAGGTGGTATGACTGCTAGTGGGCTGCTTGTGGTTATTACCCTACAGAATTTCTTTCGTGATTGTAACTAATACGTGTACCAAATTTGATTCAAATCATTCCAAGGGTTTCAGATGCGCTTTTTACCCTTACGTATATCAAATATGTTTCACACACATTTAACATACTTCACTCATTTTTGTACACATATTTGACCTGTATGTCTAGCAAATTTCACTTTGCAGTCTCATTTTTACGCGGCTTAATGTTTATGAGGTCTTAACCCCAGAACTATGAGCTGAGCAATTATATAATTTTGCAGATACATCCACTGCGAAATTTGTTGTGAATATAGTTAGCAGTAAAGAGGAAATAAATCAAAATGTCATGCATGATGTGGTATTTTCTAACGGACCTCACTGTTTATGAAGTCATATCTCCTGAACCATGTGTCGTACAATGACATATTTTTGTAGGTACATTCAGTGGCTTATGTGCACACTGTCTGAAAAATGTGTCAAGAATATAGTTGGCAGTAAAGAAGTGATAAATTAAAACATCGTGTTTCAAGTGAATATTTTACTGCATGAACAGCGGAGATGGAGTAATCGACCAATTTTTTTTCCTTTCGTTATTTTGTTGGGGTCGTCAGAAAAAGTTTCGTAACGTTTGAAAGGATGTGTTAAGTTTGTTGCAAGACTCTAAGTGCTCTCATCCATATACTGGATAACTAAAGTATGGGTAATCTCGCGTGGTGGGCTACACGGCTTTTACACCCCCTTCCCCACCCCTTTGACAGGTGGGTGGTTCTTAATCACACTGTGATTCTTTTCAGGCAGTAATTGATAGGTGTACCAAGTTGCGTTGAAATCGATCTATTGGCTTAGGAGGAGGTGTGGAACATACGTATATACAAGCATGTGTGCATCCATTGTTATTATTTGTGTGGAGTAAGAACAGCCGGTTAGAAGTTTCTTAATATGATATAAGAGAAGGATATTATTTCGTCGTTGTTTTAGAAATAACACAAAATTTATAGCAAAATATCACAGAGCTTAAACCAGGTACTGAGTATTAGTTACGTCGACCAAGGACGGGAAAGGATTCAAACGTGACATTTTCACCGGATTTTATAACTGTCAGAGGAACTACCTTGAGTGTTCCTGAAGTGTCTTTGGAAGCCATGGGAAACCTGAAGCACGGAAGCCTAGCTGTGATTTGAACACCACTCCTCACAACTGTAGTGCCGTTTCTCGAGCAGTGTGACATCTGGTTCATTGCTGCACACTGTCTCTGAACATAAATCGCTTCCATTATTCCGTTGGCGCCTCTTACGGATAACATATGTTCACGGCTTCTGCAGCAGCCTGGAGGAGAAAATTACTATTCAACTGGAAGATGAGTGGAAATAAATCTCGCAGAGAATGCTTGTCAGACGTGATAATTGCTAGGAGGGCAGTACTCAGAACATTAACTGCATCGAGTTGGGTTACTTTGTAACTTATTGGCTGTCCAGCTAGCAATTTAACACTGCTCGATGTCAGCAGCGATTAACTTTGACTGCTTACCAGCCTAAGTTTTCTCACCACAGTGTCCTCCCACCGGCTCCAGAACTTCCAGTCTCTATCTCTCTCTCTCTCTCTCTCTCGCTCCCTCCCTCCCTCCCTCCCTCCCTCCTCCCCCTCTCCCCCCTCCCACTCTGCATGTACGTGTGTAGGTGTGTTACACCCATTTATTAGGACAAGTAAATCTTAAATGTAGTGTCGCGGTTTCGAGCCTCCAGGCAAGCATACTAGGCTGCTGATCTATAGAACGCCACCTGTTGTGAATATAGTGTGACGACTGAAAATTTGTGCTAACGTGGGAACATATTCACTATGTTGAAGGTTCATCATACCTGAATGGTTTCCACTGATAAATCATGTCATTATATATCATCTCAGTACTGCCCTCCCAGCAGCTATCAGGTCTGACAAGCATTCTCTAGTAGAGACATTTCCGCTCCTCTCCCGCCTGAATAGAAATTATCTTCTCAAGGCTGCTCTAGAAACCGTGAACGTATCACACTGGTCTTTCCCATAATTTAATTTCCGTGCATTTAATACATCTCAACTGTTGTATTAAACACATTTGTTTTATTTTTATTTATTTATCAGATGTCGTGGATCCATGATTTGGTCGTGGAAAGAGTCAACACACAGGATGCTGACTGGAAAGTTTATAAGGGACAGTCAAATAAAAACGAGGCAGGCTATACAACTAACATGGCGCGGACGTCAGTAACGCAGACAGGTGTATTTTGTAATTGAAGGTGGAGTGGAAGAAAGAAAAGGAAAGAGAAGGGACTTTTGATATCAGCCGAATCGGGGCTTTATGCGTAATCAGCGGCATCGACTGAAAATCTGTGCTGAACCGAGATTTGAACCTGGTTTCTCCTTCTTACTGGGCAGTTACCTTAATCATTGCACCACCCGGCCACAGTGTTAATCGAAATTGCGCGGATTATCTCGGTACTTCCCTCGGGCTCTATATGAAGTCCCGATGCAACTGACATGATTTCCTACCCTTCAATTTCATTCCTTTCCTATCCTTTAGTTCCCCCTCCTCCCCTCCCCACCACCTCCGCCATCAATCTACATAATATGTCTCACAGCTGCAGATTCCGTGTGGTGTCTGTTCTATCGGACATATCTGAAAGAACAAACACTACACATTCATACAACAAGTAGGTGTATGTATAGAAGTGCCCTCTGATGGAAATAAGGAAGGAACAGCGTGAACTTTCACTTGTTAGGAGTGCTAGGCGTGAAGTCAGCGAATCATACGAGCATCCGACTTCACTGTTGATCTGATCTAATTTGACAAAAAATCACACCAAACTGTACATTTTAATAAACAAGTTGAAAACTGGCAGAAACGCTCAGGATGAAGTCCAGATCAAATTCTCAAAAGTCGTCAAAATGTCTTGTAATGTATGAGTTTTAACCATAGCAACTGACAAAGCGTCCAATTTGCTTCGTTTTTGTGGCATTTTTTTCTTTTTTCTTTTTTTTATTTGCAACTATTACAACCAAAAATAGAGATAAAAAGGTAGAAGGTAAAATAACCGCATGTTTTGTATATACATTTCATTTTCAATAAAAAAAACGAATCACAAAGAGTTAATATCCGTACCCTTTGGCAGAATATTTGTTTTATGTCCTTGTGATTAAAATCAGTAATCAACTCTCAGCGAGTGTCGCACATAATGTTTTGCCATCACTTAGTTCTCTCGCTTGCCGGTAGATGGAAACCTGTAACTCGCCAGATGGTGACAGTTCCTGGGTCTCTCTGGCTGGTGCGGCATCATTGTGGCGTGTTCTGACTTGCGCACAATTCCTTTTGTTGATTGAGAGGTAGCCGAATGCGTAGCGTGTTATGTTGTGTAAATTATTAGCAGACGAATGTAAGTTGTTGTCTGGTAAGAAAAACAGTTTGATACCCAAGACACTCAACATTCAAACTTTAAGTGTTGCTTTGTAAAAACTGGTGCTGTCAAGAAAGCATGAATTGCACTAAATGGATTTTAAGTGTATTATTTCTGTGAACAGAGATGATGGTGAAAATTTTACAATATCTTTCATAAGAGACCAATTTTGTTATTTCAAAAGCCAGCCGCGGTGGCCGTGCGGTTCTAGGTGCTTCAGTCCGGAACCACGCGACTGCTACAGTCTCAGGTTCAAATCGTGCCTCGGGTATGGATGTGTGTGATGTCCTTAGGTTAGTTAGGTTTAAGTAGTTCTAATTTCTAGGGGACTGATGACTTCAGATGTTAAGTCCCATAGTGCTCAGAGCCAATTTGTTATTTCAAAAGCATGTTATTTTAGAAGATGTAAAATTTGAAGTTATCAGTTGGCATTGTGGTGGTTCGATAACTTCTTCGCTCTAATAGTCTAATCGTTCCAGGTGGTTGATTGCGGAATTGAGAATTTCATTTGGTGTAAGAGTTTTTGGTTTATGAGTGTAAGTTCTTGTAACATTTATAAACATGGACAGTGATTTGTGTGTTTTGTGCAAAGACTGTGAAAGTGGAGAAATTAATGCTGCAAAAAGAGGCCTGGATACTTTGCATTAGATGAGTCTGGAAATGAATCATATTACCGGCTGACTGTATAACAAAGAAAGTGTTACAGTGCTGTCATAAGGCTTACATTCATTGCGTTCACTCAAACATTAATGGTGAAGATGAACAGCAACCACAATTAAGGACAAATTCGAGATGCATGAATGATGAGTTTGGTTTCAGAAGGGACTGCATGTTTGGTGGAAAGATTATTGGCGTTGTTGACATCTACAAACATCCAGGTCGGCAACATTCCCATGATTACAACAATCTGTGAAATAACTATGAAGCGTGTTGAATAATGAGGTGAAGTTTAGTGAAGATTATGTACAAAAACGGCCTCGTGGCTGATGACGCTCGCTATCACCGTTTCTGCTACTCAACATTCTGCCAACCATATTCACATAATCCTGCCTACGAAACTGACGCGTTTGGATCTACTGAAGCACTGGGAAAACAGTTATCTCATCCTGGACGCTCTGAAAATAACACGAAACTCATACTATCTCAAAAGTTAAGTGATTATCTTCAGCAGAATGATGAGTACCACCACACATTCCAGGAACTAGTCGACTTCATGAAAAGCTCCTGTCCTGACGAGGTACTTTGCAGCTAAAACATTCAAGATAAAACTAAACTGTAAGATGTCTATGGACAAAGCATCACCATATCGAGCTAGTTGGAAGGAAAAGTGTTGTCTGTTTCACCGTGAAAAATCATCAGATTCCTAATTAAGCGTGGTACAGGGAGAAAAAGGCAAATGGATGAGAATTGTTGAAGCAGTGGCAAGAATTATTGGTGAGGACATCTGCTCCCAAGTTTGAGTCTTCCAACTACCTGACAGTAGAATAAATTTCATCGGGAAATGAGAAACTGGTCCCACACATTCTTCAAGGCGTTCCGAAACTTGTTCTTCAAACTCAGAAAACAATCGAGGAAGACACTTCTATGAAAAGAAACGAAACAGCAATCGCTCTTTCGATAGTTACTGTTGTCCACCCTCGTTTCTTCGTTTCTCATTACAGCGGTAATTGTTCAGAGACACTTGGTGTAACAGCCTCGTGCTCCGTAACGACACATTTTGAGGCCTCGAGGTCAACCTAAGGTGAAAGAGAATGCGTTCTTACAATTCTTTTTTATATCTGATAACGCAGAGCACAGAGTGAGGGCATTGGATGGTCACAGTAACCTTCACACTGTGGAGGGTGCAAGATACATCACGCCTGCAAGAACTGTTGAAGCAAGCGATTTAATCCCAAGAGGTGTTAGGCCACCTTCAACGCCAGAGTTGGCGTCTTTGGGTTCACATAACGTAACCCTCATGAATATGCCAGTTTCATGACTGAAGACGAACCAACACTGGAGGAAGTAATTGGCAATATATCCTGCAACTGTAAACATGATTGTGTAAACAAGTGTGCATGCGGGACAAGCGGCTTGAACTGTTCGAGTACGTGCGGCTGCTGAGCTGGCCGTTGGTGCACAAATTGTATGGACTTCACTGTCTCTGAACGACGTCGAAACTTTGACAGCTTTACTTAATAACGGTAAATATCTAAAAAAGATGTAAAAAAAATCGAATCCATTTTTTCATTTTCAATTCTAATGTTTGGTCAGATTACATTTTCCTAACATTATATTTTGGTCAGTGAGTGAGCATCACTTCGATAAACCATTTGAGCTTATTACAACATTGCGCAGTTTCATGAAAGTCAATATATTATTGCTGCTGTTTTCCCATCTCGTGTAAATTACCTAAATTACGTTTTGTTTTGACTGTACATTACAACATAAGTAGTAAGTTAAAAAACATCAACAACATATGATCGAAAGTTGCCAAATCTTAGGTCTTTTTTTTCCAGCGGTAGTTGAGTTAAAATAGATATTACTATTTCTAGAAAAGAAAAACTGGACAATTGTAAATGAGTTTATCAGTTTAATTTGTCGCAAAAACGAACCATGTCGAACACCTGATTACTTAACATGGTTATAAACTTGAAAATTCCATGATGGCGGCGGTATTTTCAAGATAATGGGTGTTTCCCAAAACGGATTTTTGGGACTTTTGACATTTTGATCTGAACGTCGTGCTTAACATTTCCGCTAAGCTTCAGATATTTTTTTAATGTTTGGGTTAGTGTCTGATTTGACTGGACTGTAAGGAGGCTTGGAAAGACAGTACAGCGAGGTGTACTGACTGCGAAAAGTGTGCAGGAAACGAAGTTAATGCCCGAAGCTCTGCTGTGTACGGCGAACACAGGATATCATGTATGCTTGTGTATGCGTGGAAAAGAAGATTTAGAGAAGGCCAGGTCTCATTGAAGGACAACAGCTGGCCAGCACAGGCTTACCGTGTCATTCATTCTGTCACTGCTGTGGTGCATGCCGACATCAGAAATGAGGGTTGGTTGTTTCGGGGGAAGAGACCGAACAGCGAGGTCATCGGTCTCATCGGATTAGGGAAGAACGGGGAAGGAAGTCGGCCGTGCCCTTTGAAAGGAACCATCCCGGCATTTGTGTGGAGAGATTTAGGAAAATCACGGAAAACCTCAGATGGAAACCCAGTTCTAAGCAAAGAAGGGAAAGCAGAAAGGTGGAAGGAGTATATAGAGGGTCTATACAAGGGCGATGTACTTGAGGACAATATTATGGAAATGGAAGAGGATGTAGATGAAGATGAAATGGGAGATATGATACTGCGTGAAGAGCACTGAAAGACCTGAGTCGAAACAAAGCCCACGGAGTAGACAATATTCCATTGGAACTACTGACGGCCGTGGGAGAGCCAGTCCTGACAAAACTCTACCATCTGGTGAGGAAGATGTATGAGACAGGCGAAATACCCTCAGACTTCAAGAAGAATATAATAATTCCAATCCCAAAGAAAGCAGGTGTTGACAGATGTGAAAATTACCGAACTATCAGCTTAATAAGTCACAGCTGCAAAATACTAACACGAATTCTTTACAGACGAATGGAAAAACTAGTAGAAGCCAACCTCGGGGAAGATCAGTTTGGATTCCGTAGAAACACTGGAACACGTGAGGCAATACTGACCTTACGACTTATCTTAGAAGAAAGATTAAGGAAAGGCAAACCTACGTTTCTAGCATTTGTAGACTTAGAGAAAGCTTTTGACAATGTTGGCTGGAATACTCTCTTTCAAATTCTGAAGGTGGCAGGGGTAAAATACAGGGAGCGAAAGGCTATTTACAATTTGTACAGAAACCAGATGGCAGTTATAAGAGTCGAGGGACATGAAAGGGAAGCAGTGGTTGAGAAGGGAGTGAGACAGGGTTGTAGCCTCTCCCCGATGTTATACAATCTGTATATTGAGCAAGCAATGAAGGAAACAAAAGAAACATTCGGAGTAGGTATTAAAATCCATGGAGAAGAAATAAAAACTTTGAGGTTCGCCGATGACATTGTAATTCTGTCAGAGACAGCAAAGGACTTGGAAGAGCAGTTGAATGGGATGGACAGTGTCTTGAAAGGAGGATATAAGATGAACATCAACAAAAGCAAAACAAGGATAATGGAATGTAGCCTAATTAAGTCGGGTGATGCTGAGGGAATTAGATTAGGAAATGAGGCACTTAAAGTAGTAAAGGAGTTTTCCTATTTGGGGAGCAAAATAACTGATGATGGTCGAAGTAGAGAGGATATAAAATGTAGGCTGGCAATGGCAAGGAAAGCGTTTCTGAAGAAGAGAAATTTGTTAACATCCAGTATTGATTTAAGTGTCAGGAAGTCATTTCTGAAAGTATTCGTATGGAGTGTAGCCATGTATGGAAGTGAAACATGGACGATAAATAGTTTGGACAAGAAGAGAATAGAAGCTTTCGAAATGTGGTGCTACAGAAGAATGCTGAAGATTAGATGGGTAGATAACATAACTAATGAGGAAGTATTGAATAGGATTGGGGAGAAGAGAAGTTTGTGGCACAACTTGACCAGAAGAAGGGATCGGTTGGTAGGACATGTTCTGAGGCATCAAGGGATCACCAATTTAGTATTGGAGGGCAGCGTGGAGGGTAAAAATCGTAGAGGGAGACCAAGAGATGAATACACTAAGCAGATTCAGAAGGATGTAGGTTGCAGTAGGTACTGGGAGATGAAAAAGCTTGCACAGGATAGAGTAGCATGGAGAGCTGCATCAAACCAGTCTCAGGACTGAAGACCACAACAACAACAACGGAAAACCTAAATCAGGATGGCCGGACGCGGAATTGAACCGTAGTCCTGCCGAATGCGAGTCCACTGTGCTAACCACTGCGCCACCTCGCTCGGTATCAGAAATGACCGACGGCAGTGGTGGGAAGGCATTCGTCTCCTGTTGTCCATCAGTTATGGGGTCGCTCACCCCATCACGACAGGGCATCAGAAGTTCTGGAATATCTGTGCACAGTGGGGTCCCCATAAACTGACGGAGGAGCAGGAATAGATCAGACTGTCGACATCGTTGCAGCACCTGGAACGACATGACAATGAAGATGAGGAATATCCCTTCCAGTCCCGCTTTGTCGTGGGAGATGAAACACAGTGTGGTCAGTTTGAGCTGGAGAACAATCGTCAGAGCTGACAGTGGTAGCACATGAATTCACTCCCAACGAAAAAATACGAAGTCGTGCACATCAGCTCCGGAAAAGTCTTGATGACCATTTCGTTTGGCTGCAAAGGCCCTCTGTTCCTTAATTTTCTGGGACATGGTTCCACAATTAACGCACAGCGATACGTGGAATTCCTAAAACTGAAGCTTGCCTTTGAAATCCCTGGGCTAGCGGGACAGAGCGGATGAGGTTATATTTGTGGAAAGGGGCGAAAATAAGTTACTGTCAGTTGCACTTGACATGTAACTTAAAACACACACTGACACAAGCAAGAATTAAAAACTCTCAAGTTTTTAAGGAAAGACCTCCTTTGATTTAATTTAGATCTGCTCAAGGCCACATCCAAAATCCAAGGCACAAGACCTAAGCAAGGAATTGAGGTACAGGAGTTCTTCTGGAGGTTTCACTTCTTCAGAAAGAAAATTTTTTTATCTTCAATATAAATAGGCTGAAAGACTTAGCTTAAATTTTTCCCATAGAACTCGGCTGAAGGCCTCACATTAACACATAACAGTGTTACAGCTTAAGGCCGAGACAAAGATTGTCAATGTTTAGTCTAAATAGGCTGAAACTCGGCTGAAGGCCGCATATCAACAAAACAATTTAACGGCTTAAGGCCTAGGAAGAAGAGCTTTCAATTTGAAAAGGCTAAAGGCCTTATCTTAAAATACTTCTTGTGAAACTCGGCTGAAGGCCTCATACTAAAGAATAACAACTCATGACTTAAGGGGAAGACAATGGTTTTGAATTTTGAATTTAAGAGGATTAAAACTCAGCTGAAGGCCACACATCATGCAGAAAACAATTGTATGGCTAAAGGCCTAAAGGGAAGAGCTTCTAAATTTCAACTAAAATAGGCTAAAGGCTTATCCTAAAATGCTTCACATAGAACTCGGCTGATGACCACACAGAGTACTTAAGACTGAAAAGGAAATCACTATGTAAAACACAAAAAGCCGTGCTCAGAAGGTTCCAAGGGTCGGCCTATGAATTTAATACAATTAACGCACGTTACACGTATTGCCAAATGCATTGAGGTTGACGGACATCATTTGCAGCATTTATTGCATTAATGTGGTATTTACCGGTAATCATGCTGTAACAGCATGCGTTCTCAAAAATGATAGGTTCACAAAGGTACATGTGTCACACTGGAACAAAAGAAATAAAATTTTCAAACGTACCTACGTTCTGTACTTTAATTTAAAAAAACCTACATCTTACCAACTGTTCGTCTAAAGTTATGACCCATATATTTGTGACTATTACAGCGCCATGTATCATAGAGCGAAAATAGTGGTCCAACTAAAACATTCATATTTCTTTACGTACTACACGAATATGTAATAAAAAGGGGGGTTCCTATTTAAAAAAACGCAGTTGATATCCGTTTGACCTATGACAGCGCCATCTAGCGGGCCAACCATAGCACCATCTGGTTTCCCCCTTCAAGCTAGACGAGCTTCGTTCTTTGTAGTTTTTTCGTTTGATGCTTATTTCGTGAGGTATTTGACCCCGTCACTATCAAATGGTCCAAATGGTTCTGAGCACTATGGGACTTAACTGCAGTGGTCATCAGTCCCCTAGAACTTAGAACTACTTAAACCTAACTAACCTAAGGACATCACACACATCCATACCCGAGCCAGGATTCGAACCTGCGACCGTAGCGGTCACGCGGTTCCAGACTGAAGCGCCTAGAAACGCACGGCCACATTGGCCGGCCCCGTCACTATCAATGGAACACGCTGTATAATTTGAAAAAAAAAAAAGGCAAGCCGACTTTCGCATAGCAATACTTTCTAAGACCGTGCTGATTCGTGGAGATAAGTTTGTCGGTCTTAATAAAATTTATTATATTCGAACTCAGAATGTGTCCAAAAATTCTGCAGCAAACCGTTGTGAGAGATATTGCTCTGTGATTTTGCGGGTCCGTTCTTTTGCTCTTCTTATATACAGGAGTCGCCTGCGCTTTTTTCCAGTCGGCCGGGACTTTGAGCTGGGCGAAAGATTCGCGATAAATGCAAGCTACGTAAGGCGCCAATGCTGTAGGTTACTCTTTAAAAAACCGAATTGAGATTTCATCCTGACCTGATGACTTATCTGTTTTCAACTCTTTCAATAGTTTCTCTACGCTAGGCATTCTTATTACTGTGTCGCCCATTCGGGAGTCTGTCCGATAGTCAAATGACGGTATGTTTGTACGATTCTCTTACGTGAATGATTTCTCGACCATGAAATCTAAAACTTCGGCTTTCGTTTTGCTATCTTCAAGTCACACCATAGCATCAGCAAGTGACTGGATTGGAGCCTTAGACCCACTTAGCAATTTTATATAGGACCAGAATTTTCTCGGGTTCTCGAATTCTCTGCCAGACCTTTTGTTAGGTATGACGGTGGTAGTTGTTGTATGCTTCGCGCATAGGTCTTTTCACAGGTGCCCGAATTCTACTAGCCTTTGCTTGTCGTCATTTGAGCGTGCTCTTTTAACCCGAGATTGCAACAGCCTCTGCGTCGTCAGCATTTTCCGAATCTCAATATTAAAACATTGTGGGTATTTTTCGAGCTTTATCCACTTACTAGGCACATAATTCTACAGACCACGATTTACAATCTGCTTAAACTTTTACTGTAATTCCTCTGTGCCCACCTTACTGGAAATGAGTGATGCCAATTTACTGCCTAAGTGAAATACTAACAACTGCTTATCTGCTCTATCTAGCAGAAACATTGTCCTAGCCTTCTTGGCTGAATTTTTAACTTTCGTAATAATACGAGGTTTAGAACTTAAATAGTGGCAACTATTTATTCACAACCGATACAAAAGAGCTACATGTTTTCACCTGTTACGGTCCTTCCAACTAGTCACCAGCGTTGTGTAGAAACCGTTGCCAGCGATGTGGAAGGCGTAGTATACTGTTAGCAGAGCCTGTTCTGTTGATGGTGCTAATAGAGCGATCTGCTACCTGTCGAATCTCTGGAACAGTTCTGAAGCGAATGTCACGAAGTGGTTCCTTCATCTGCGGAATCAAATCAAAGTCACAAGGACTTAAGTCATATTACTGTTCGTTTTTGGAGCATCACCTGCGACCAGCTTTGTGAAAGAAGCGGCGACACTTACTGCCCAACCCACCCATCATTTTTCACTACAAGCGCGGGCGCATACAGCGCAAGCTGTGGTTGCTCTGTTCGGTCGATGGGACTGGGAACTACTATACCATCCACTAAACTCCTCGGACTTAAGTCCTTGTGACTTTGATTTGATTCCGAAGACCTCACTTTTTTTTTCTTTCTTTCAATCTGCTGCTTGAATCAACATCCTTGACGCCGAGCTGATCACATGCTGGCTGTCACATGCTGCCGAGTGATCCTGTGTGCTGCCTGTGACAGCAGGCCATTTACCAATCTCAGCACATCATCAGTGGTCAAATACAGTCTACCGAAATGGAGGATTGGGGGCATTGGCTACATGAGCACCGTCATGACTGATACAGTCTCTACAGACCATTACTCACTGTCGAGCGCTTCGTCTAATTCGACAAAACCAATTTACAATTCTCCATTTGTCTTAAGTCATGCTTCCATTATCAATCTCAACGTCAGAACTGCCCCTCTGGTACCTTTACCTTTTCTAAAGCCAAAGTGTTTATCATATAACAGCTTCCCGCACCTACCAGGTCTACAACTTTGCTTCCGCCGTTTTGCAGTAGACTGCGTTAGTAGAAAGTAGTGGCGCAAGTCGTAGGCCGTAAGTGTCATACAGTAAGCTTAGGCATTTAACAGTATGAAACCATCAAAATATTTGTCGATTTTTGATTGCATCTTAAAGTTATTCTCGGCTAAATATGTCAACTTACGAGCTCAATTCTCGTCATCTGCGGGAGGTTTTAATTTTCTGCTTTGATATGAAGAAATCTGCGGCTGACGCTCATAAAAAGCTGGGTAAGACCTATGATGAGACACCTGTTAGTGACAGAACTTTGCAGAAAATGGTTTTCATGCTTCAAGAACGGGGATTTTGACGTTGAAGACCGGCATGGTTGTAAAAGAGAGAAAGCTTTCGATGCTACTGCAACCGACGAGAACAATGGTTCAAATGGCTCTGAGCACTATGGGACTTAACATCTATGGTCTTCAGTCCCCTAGAACTTAGAACTACTAAAACCTAACTAACCTAAGGACAACACACAACACCAGTCATCACGAGGCAGAGAAAATCCCTGACCCAGCCGGGAATCGAACCCGGGAACCCGGGCGCGGTAAGCGAGAACGCTGCCGCACGACCACGAGCCCCCCCCCCAGGGGCTCAGCATTCATTTGCTGAGTACGGGCTTGGCGACCCCGGGGTCCTGAGCTGGGGACTGGTCAGCGCCACCAGTCTCCTGTCACCGTAAACCCCGGACATGCTTCAGCGACCACCGCATGGCGCAGCGGTGGAATGTTGTATGCTGCGGGGAATGGTAATCTTGGCTTGACCGCCTGGATTGCGAGGAAGGTAAACCTCTATAAAAACCCCTCAATCTTATGGTGTGCTGCGCGCCTATAAGATGCATGGCTGTTGGGGTGGAACAGTCGCAAGCGGGCAACCTCTGGGGCACCTGCCGCACCCCAGTTGTATAAGGCTTACTCAGGCACGCGGGGCTCTGTCTGAGCGGACCTTTAGTTCCCTAGCTGCTCGTGGGACCACAATGGACCCTTCGACCTCTACGTTTCCCCCTACCAGTGGATTGGGTGGGCCACTGGTAGGAAAACACACCCAATCGAAAAAGCGACTTCGTGCTGCGAGTCCTCCAGCGCCTGGTGTTACTAGAGATTTATCAGACTGTCGTAACAGAGCACATGCTGATATCCAGAATGTGTTTTTGATTGTCAAACGGAAGGAAGGTAGCTTTGAGAGAGTTTCTCCCTTTTACATCCACAAGGGTCTTGAGGGAATTGCAGGAACACTGAAATCTGTGAAGCGTCTGCGCAATGGGACTCTGTTAGTTGAAACTTCTAGTTCCCGTCAAGTCACTTCTCTTAGGAAAGCAACCTGTCTCGGAGAGTACGCTATCGAGACCGAGCTCCACTCCACTTTGAACTATAGTAAGGGTGTTGTGACATGTAGGGACTTGGTGGATATCCCCAAGGACGAGTTGAAATCTGAGTGGGCTGACGAAGGTATTGTCGACGTGCAGCATATTATGAAACGAGTCGATGGGGACCTAGTCAAATCCGACTCGTTTATTCTCACTTTCAATCGCCCGAGACTCCCAGAGCATGTTAAAGCGGGTTTCTTACGTTTGCCAGTACGGCCATATTTCCCCAACCCAATGCGCTGTTTTAAATGTCAGCGCTTTGGGCATACTACGTTGGGGTGCAATGGGATAGCCACTTGCGGTAAATGTGGTCAGCCTGCCCATGAAGGAGCCGATTGTTCATCGCCTGTGAAGTGCGTGAATTGCTCTGGGAGTCACCCTGTCTGGAGCCGGGTCTGCCCCATCTATCTCGAGGAACGGAAGATACAGGAGATCAAAACATCTAAGCGCATCCCCTATGGTGAGGCCAAGAAGCTCTTTAAGGCCATGCAGCCTCCTGTGTTTACAACATCTTTCGCTTCCACTCTGCAGAAACCGGTACAGTTGGCCACTGTTGCTACACAAACGGAGGTTGCTAGTGTCACCACTAATACCTGCATTTGCCAGTGCACTTGTGCTGCTGCGGTTGTTTTGCAACCTGCAGCTCTCCCCACAACATCGGACAAGGCCGTGGTTGCTGACATTGGGGTACTTCCTGCACCTCCCCATATGGCACCTTCTGCCCAGGCGAGTAAAGCTCCAACTGTTGACAAGGTTCTGCATTCTAAGCCCCCCAAGACGAAGACGCCAAAGGTGAAGGTTTTGCCACCTGAGGAGACTAGTCACGGTCAGTCCGATGATGATGCCATCGTACTATCTGACATCTCCCTTGGGTCGCCATCGGAGCTGATGGACATTGATGTCGACCGGGGGCGATCTTCTCGCTCCAGCCCCAGAAATAAATCTCCGGCCAGTACGGGCTCTCCTCCAAAGCACAGGGGCAGGGTGAAAATTCAGCCACCCTGATCACTGGCTCCCATATTACAGTGGAACCTGAATGGGTTCAGGACGCATGTGGCCGAATTACAACTCCTTGTACGAGAGCGCCCCTTGTGCTTATGTCTCCAAGAGACACATTTCCGGGCCACTGATGCTCCTTCTTTACGGGGCTATACCGTGTATCGAAAAGATGATCTGATGGGGGAAAGGGCAAAGGGTGGTGTTGCGGTTTTTGTCCATGACATGCACCACTCATCTGAGCTCCCTCTCGTTACGGACTTGCAAGCAGTTGCAGTTGACCTTCTTGTGGGGCAGAGGCTCACAATCTGTTCCGTTTACTTACCGCCTCAGGACGCCATAGACTCTGAGGCTCTCACAGACCTTATTACCCAACTCCCCCGCCCATTTCTCCTTCTGGGGGACTTCAATGCTCATAATGTCTTATGGGGCTCTACGACTACTTGCCCCAGGGGTCGCATTCTGGAAAGCCTCATGGCATCCGAAGAACTGTGCATCCTCAACTCTGGTGCTCCCACTCATTTCTGTACTGCTTCTGGGTCGTCGTCAGCTATTGACCTTTCCTTTTGCTCTCCAGCACTCGCGGATTCTGCTCTGTGGGAGGTTGCCGCTGACCTCCATTCTAGTGACCACTTCCCCCTTTGGATTCGCCTCCTGGATGAGACTGTAGCATTACCAGTGCCACCCAGGTGGAACCTCTGCAGAGCTGACTGGACACTTTTCAGCGATTTAGCTGTTTTGGAACACCGTGCCAGCGTCCACGAATGGGTCGACCATGTTACAGCCGTGATCTCCCATGCTGCTGAATTGTCGATCCCACGGTCCTCAAGTCATCCCAAGAGGCGCCTTGTCCCTTGGTGGACCACTGAGTGCCGCTCAGCCATCCGAGCCCGCCGTGCAGCTCTGCGCCGCTTCAAGTGCCGTCCCTCAGCTGACAATCTTGCGGCCTTTCGGGTGGCAAGGGCCAAGGCGCGGCGAGTGATTAAAGAGAGCAAACGACGGTCATGGCAGTCGTTCTTGAACTCCATCTCCCGCTCCACTAGTTCAACAAAAGTGTGGGAAGCCATCAGGAGGATCTCCGGGAAACGCAGCCAACTACCTGTCACAGCATTGCTGCATCAGGGTAGTCTACTCACGGCGCCGAGAGACATTGCCCAGACACTGGCCACGTATTTTGCGGCATCTACCGCCACTATTACCTGTGATCCAGATTTCTGCCGCTACCGCACTGCTATCGAGAGGGATCACTTGGACTTCCGGTCTCCAAATTCTGAACCCTACAACTGCCCCTTCACAATGTGGGAACTGGATTCGGCGCTGTCTGTGGCTCATGATACTGCGCCAGGTGCTGATCAAATCCTGTACAGCATGCTGCAGCACTTGTTGCTGCCATCCAAGGAAGTACTCCTGAATTGTTTTAATATGATATGGTCATCCGGCACGTTCCCTGACTCGTGGAGGGAGGCGATTTTGGTTCCCCTCCTCAAACCGGGGAAGGACCGAATGCATCCCAGTAGTTATCGGAGTATTGCTTTGACGAGCTGTGTCGGGAAGACATTGGAACGCATGGTCAACCGTCGCCTGGTTTGGCTGCTCGAGACCAGGCAGCTCCTTAGCCACTCTCAGTGTGGCTTTCGGAGATGTCGTTCAACTATAGACAACTTGACCCTGCTTGAGGCGGTCATCCAGCAGGCCTTCTTACGTAACCAGCATTGTCTAGGTGTATTCTTTGACATTAATAAGGCGTATGACACTACTTGGCGCCGCCTTATCCTCAATCAACTCCATCAGTGGGGCTTTCGTGGCCATCTCCCCATCTTCATTCGGTCCTTTCTTTCCCGCCGCCTCTTTCGATATCGGGTTGGTAATGTGCTATCTGATTTGTACGTGCAGGAGAATGGTGTTCCTCAGGGAAGCGTGTTAAGTGTCACCCTCTTTGCCGTCGCCATTAACAGTATCACGTCCACAATCCGGAGTCCTGCCCAGTGCTCCTTGTTTGTGGACGATTTTGCTGTTTTCTGTTCTTCCTCCAGTCTTGTCACTGCTAGTCGGCAGCTGCAGCTTACGATAAAGCGATTAGAGGCATGGACTGCGAAGACGGGTTTTACCTTTTCTGCAGACAAATGTGTGTGTGTTCATTTTAATCGTTCTCGACGTGCTTTTACCTCCCCTGAATTGCGTCTGAGGGGCACCATTCTTCCTTTTAGAGACACTGTGAGGTTCCTGGGCCTCACTTTTGATTCCAAGTTGTCGTGGTTGCCGCACCTTAAAGACCTCAAGGTGCGGGCCCTGAAGGCGCTGAATATTTTGAAGTGTTTGAGCCATCGGTCCTGGGGAGCAGATCGGGCGCGTCTACTGCAGTTTTATAGGGCTTTCGTCCGGTCGCGTCTTGACTATGGATGCACTGTGTATGGGTCAGCGAGGCCTTCGTATCTGAAGATTCTTGACGCAGTACACCATGAGGGTATCAGGCTGGCCACTGGTGCCTTCCGTACCAGTCCCATCCCCAGCCTGTGTGCTGAGGCAGGGGAACCGCCGCTCGCCATCCGGCGGAAACTCCTCATGGTGCGACGGGTGTGTCAATTCCTTGCCTGTCCTCTCTCCCCTGCATACCCTACTGTTGCCCGACCCCCTATGGAACGTCTCTTTTCCAGTCGTCCAAGGGCAACGAGACCATTTGGGATTCGTGCCAAGCATTTGCTTGAGTCCCTTGGTGTGGAGCGTGTGGCACCCCAACTCCAGGGTTTTACCCGCCTGCCTCCCTGGTTGCTCCAGAGGCCCAGCGTCCTTTTAGACTTGTCAGAGTACCGGAGGAGCTGCACTCCTGCGTTTGTTTTTACCTCCTTATTTTACGATATTTTAAACCAGCATCCTGACCATGTACCAGTATTTACGGATGGCTCTAAACAGGGGGACTCTGTAGGTTGTGCTGTGTTTTTCCCTGATCGAGTCATCAAATTACGGCTTCCTGCAGCGTTTACCATCTTTGATGCCGAATTGTTTGCGATCTTGCGGGCATTGGAGCAGATGAGATGTGTTCCCAGTCTTAAGTTTCTCATCTGTTCTGACTCTCTGAGTGCCCTTCAGACCATGCAACACTTGTACCCAGCGGATACGGTAGTCCAGAACATCCATGATGCCCTACTCCACCTGCAACGGCAGGGGAAGGAGGTTTCTTTCTGCTGGGTGCCGGGGCACGTGGGTATTAGGGGAAACGAACTGGCGGATGTGGCTGCCAAAGATGCATGTTCCCTCCCTCACGTTGTTGAATGTGCCGTCCCCCTCCATGCTGTTACCTCCCTTTTGCGTTCTCGTGTTATGCGTCAATGGGAAGAGGAGTGGCTGGCAGTCGGTGAAAATAAGCTGCGTTTGGTCAAGGCCACCACGCGGCCATGGCGTACGTCCAACCAGTCATGCAGGCGGGATGAGGTTCTCCTCACCCGCCTCCGCATCGGGCACAGTCCCTTAACGCACGGTTTTTTACTCCGGCGGGAGGACCCACCAATCTGTAGTGCTTGTGGCGTCCAGATAACTGTCCGCCACATTTTACTTGACTGTCCTTTATTCTCTGACCAGAGGGCGGTGGTTTCCTTGCCACCGGATTTGCCCTCTATTTTGCAAGACGACGCAACGACTGTGGTTAAGGTCTTACGGTTTTGTGTCCTGTCAAATTTGTTGCCTCGGATTTTAGGGAGAGGATTTTAATGTGCTGCTGGGTGACTGGTTCACCCAGGTTTTAGGTAAGAGGTCCGCCAGTCACGATTACCTACTTGTTTCCCTTCAATTTCTGTTCTCTTTTCCTTGTGTTTCCTTTCCTTTTTAGTGCGTTTCTTCTCCTCTTGTTTTGCCTCTGTATGTGAGGATTTGTAACTGCGTCAGGTCTGTGTCTTTTAGCCGTTCTCCTTGTTCGCTGTCCGTCTTCGTCTCTTCTCCGCATGCGTTCCTGTTTCTATGCGTTTGGGCGCTGATGACCACGCTGTTTAGCGCCCGAAAACCTCAACCCACACACACACACACACACACACACACACCACGAGCTGCGGACGACGAGAACAATCACAGGAGATCGTTATCGAAAGCAATTGATGTGTTTGAGCCGATGAGTGAAAGACAAACGGACACAACACAGCGATAGATGTGAAAAAGTGATTTTGCAGCATGAAAGTGCTCGATCCAAAGTCGCAAAACCCGCCAAAACATACCCGCCGCATTCTCCGGATTGTCCCCTTTGACTACCAACTATTTAGTTCAATGGCACACGACCTGGCTGCCCAGTGCTTCCTGTCATATGAGCAATTGCTAAATTGGATCGATGCATGGATCTTCTCGAAAGACACCCAGTTCTTCCGCCGCGGGAATCGTATGCTGTCCGAAAGGCGGGAGAAAGTAGTGGCCAGCGATGGCCAATTCTTTGAAACATAAATTTTTTGTAAGATGCTCACAATAAAGCCTGAAACTTTGAGAAAAAACCGCAGAAGCAAAGTTGTAACCATGTAGACACGAAGTTTTGAATTCGAGTCGACTTATTCCCTTATTTTTTAAACTGCAGTTCAGCAGTCGGCGAAAGGTATAAGTCTGACGGAACCTCAAAGACAATTTCCATTATTTTCTAAGCCAGCAGTAATAGCAAGGTGTTCCGAAAACATTTCCGCGGAAGAACTCTTGGCTGTGTCAAGATCAGAACAGCTTATGCTCGAGAGCTCTCTCTCTCTACAGTGAACACCTGCCACCGGCAATAAGCCACGTGCCACACTGCCCGCCTAATGTCAGGCGCTGTCAGACGAACGATGCGCGGCGCAACTTGGGCACGTTTCTGTTCCTGTATTGGTAAGCATAAAATTGTTTGTTGTGCTGATACAAAAGTCGGCAGTGTTCCCATCGATTCCAACTCCCGTGGGCGCTTCTGCCATTTACCGCGGAGTGACAACGCGAGTCTCTTCCGCCGCCAGCCAGTTTGCAACCTGCAGCGACCGCCGGCGGAGGTCACACCGCTGGAGCCCTTGTTGGCTATGTTTGTGTTTGCTGGCTCAGTATCGTCAACGGCGGCGCCTACCATTAGGTGTGCCAGTGATCGCCCACTCGGGTTTGTGGGCACAGGTCTACCTCGCTGCATGCGCAGAAGCGCTGCGTGGCTTGTTTGTTGTCCAAAAAGGCTCACGTCGTGATTCAGGAAACCGCTGGTATGAATGGCCAAAGGACAGTTTTCTTTAGTTTATGACTGTCCTGGTTCCAGTCTTGTTAGCTGCCGTACTGAGTCGGAGCTTAGTTTTGGGGCAAGTTATAATAAGCTTTATTAGCCAGGTGTACAAATTTGGCTAACTGTTTATGTAAAATCAAAATATTTTTTATCTTATTGAGCCTTAACGTCAATCATGTCACAGCAGTATTTTCTATGTATGGATAATTGGTGATTTATGAATTTGTTTTATTCAATTTGTTTTACTATCGTGTATTAAATAAACTACGGTAGTTGCGTTTTGTAATTGCTGAAGAAGTTGTGGAGTTAAATGGCTCTGAGCACTATGGGACTCAACTGCTGAGGTCATTAGTCCCCTAGAACTTAGAACTAGTTAAACCTAACTAACCTAAGGACACCACAAACATCCATGCCCGAGGCAGGATTCGAACCTGCGACCGTAGCGGTCTTGCGGTTCCAGACTGCAGCGCCTTTAACCGCACGGACACTTCGGCTGGCGTGGAGTTAAATATTGTGGTTTTCATTTACAGGTATTTTTGAAATAAAAGTATAGTGTATTTTGAGTAAAAGTATCACACCCACCACAACCCAGACCTTCCACTCGTTTATTGCATAACAATAAATTGAGTTTGATCTTCCGCTTGAAATAACTTCGGTAAGCCGAGTGACCACCGTGCGGTAACACATCACGAGTAAGTTGCCGTGAGTGTATTTATCAATTCTCTTTTTTATTATTTCAATTTTAACTACTAGTCTTGCAGCTACGTTCTGGATTTTGCTTCGTTAAAACTTAGAAACGTTATTTAAACATTATAACATATATTAGCAATCACACAACTGCCTAACATATGCGACGTATTTTTCGCTTGGGTTTAATAGAGGAGTGAGGAGAAAATGGTTCAAATGGCTCTGAGGACTATGGGACTTAACATCTATGGTCATCAGTCCCCTAGAACTTAGAACTACTTAAACCTAACTAACCTAAGGACATCACACAACACGAGTGAAGACAGCAGAGGCAGCTAGAAACACCTGTATTGTGTGTGAGGAGTGTGGTTTTGGACAAATCACGTTGGAAAATTGCTTTTTTGATTCAAGAAATATCTTTCCAGCGTGAATGAATTTCCACCTTCAGGAGTTCTCTGTAATAGCAAGTGATGAAGTGCGACTATCTAATATTCATGCAACTTTTGTATTCAGTAGTCAAGGTTTAGAAGTCGGCTGTAACAGTACTGCACACAGTAATTAAAACAAACAAACGTCAAAGCAGTGACTATCATCGCACTTTTGGTAGAACGTCATCAGTTCGCTCGCTGAGCATTCCTATGTAATATAGTTACTTGTGACGAGTTATGATTTTATGTTAACTTCTGAAGAAGATGTCAGTCGTTGAGCCCTAACAAGACATATACTTGAGAAAAGGTCAGTGGTAAGGTAATATTTTGCTTTCGCTCAAAAACAGCGTTATGGACTGCGAACATTTCACCAAAGGTGCCAGAATCTAGCTGGCATTTATTATCAAAAACTACGATGAACTTCAGTCAGAGTGTTAAGAAAAACAACCGACAAACCTGCAACAAGTGTTGTTAATAGACGATAATGCTCTCTGCTGATTTCACAAACATAACCATCCAGAAGTTGGTTTGGTAAGTTACCCCCATACATTTATTCTTCTGACCTTCTCCCGGACAACTAGCATCCGTGGTCTAGGGGTAAATTCTGTGATTAAAAATGAAAACATCCTTGGTCCAAGATCTGAACCTCGCCACCATTTAAATTTTGTATAAAAGTCATGAGCAATGATCAATGGCATGATGATGCATTAAGCAATGGAAACCATTGCATTAAACACATAATGTGCATTCAAAGGACGGGTAGCCTCTAATTGCAAAAGTGTCATGATGATCTCCATTGGCAAAAAATTCCGGGCTAGTCCCCCATTTCAATTTCCAGGAGAAGACTGCCAAGGGGAAGGTGTCGGTGAGAAAAAAATTGAATAACCAACGAAAGGAAAACGTACTACGAGTAGGGGAGTGGTGTGTCCGAAGTTTCAACGTGGTAGGGAAGGTAGAATATCCGAAAAGGAAAATGATAAGACTCAACATACGTACAGTGGGTGTAAGTGAAGTGAAATGGAGGAAGACAAGGATTTCTGGTCAGAGGACTACAGCTGTAGAATATGATATAACGGGAGCAGGATTCGTTATTAGTAGGAAGGTTGGGCAGAGAGAGTGTTACTGTGAACAGTTCAGTGATAGGGTTGTTCTCGGCAGAATCGACAGCATGCCAACATCGACAACGATAGTTCATGTATATATGCCGGCGTCGCAAGCCGAAGATGAAGAGAGAGAGAAAGTGTATAAGGATACTGAACGCGTAATTCAGTATGTAAAAGGAGAATAAAATATAATAGTCATGGTGTACTGGAACGTGCTTGTAGGGGAAGGCGTAGAAGCAAGGTTTACGGGAGGATATAGGCTTGGTAGCAGGAATGAGGGAGGAGAAAAACTAATTGAGTTCTGTAATAAATATCAGCTAGTAATAGTGAATACTGCATCCAAGAATCACAAGAGGAGGAGGTATACCTGGAAAAGGCCACGAGAAACAGGTAGATTTCATTTAGATTACTTCATGGTCAGAAAGAGATTCCGTAATCAAATACTGGATTGCAACGCGTACGCAGGAACAGAGTTGGACTCAGATAACAATTCAGTAGTGACGTTTAAGAGGCTAGACAGAAAGTATGAATGCGCAAGTGGGATACAAGCCTAAGAAATTAAGAGATATTCCTGACGCTCTCTGATGCTATAGATAGTGCGATGAGGAATAGCTGAGTAGGCAGTTCGTCTGAAGAGGAATGGACATCTCCAAAAAGGTCACTTCCAGAAGTTGGGAAGAAAAATGTAGGTACAACGAAGGTAACTGTGAAGAAACCATGAGTAACAGTAGAAATATTTCGCTTTATCGATGAAAGACAGAAGCACAAAAATATTCAGGGAAATTCAGGAATACAGCACTACTAATCGCTTATAAATGAAAGAAATAGGAAGTCCAAGGAAGCTAAAACGAAAAGGCTCTACGAAAAATGTGAAGAAATCAAAAAAGAAATGATTCTCGCAAGGACTGACTCGGCATATAGAAAAGTAAAAACAACCTTCGGTGAAATTAAAAATAAGGGCGTTAATATTAAGATTATAATAGGAACTCCACTATCAAATAGAGGAGAGAGAGCGGTTAGGTGGAAAGAGTACATTATAGGCCTCTATGAGGGGGAAAACTTGTGTGATGACGGGAAAGAAGAAGAAGCAGGAGTCGATATAGAAGAGATAGGAGAACAATTTCTAGAGTCAGTAATTAAGAGACCTTTGGAAGACTTAAGATGAAACAAGGCGGAAGGGGCAGATAACATTTGATCAGAATTTATAAAATCATTGGAGGAACTGATAAAAACGACTATTCACGTTGGTGTTAAGCATGTATGAGCCTGGCAATACACCATCTGACTTTCGGAAAAGCATTATCCACAGAATTCCGAAGACTGCAAGAGCTGAAAAGTGCTTGATTTATTGCACTATCAGCTTAATACCTCATGCGTCCAAGTTTCTGTCAAAAATAACTTACAGAGAAATGGAAAAGGAAATTGAGGATGTGTTAGATGACTATCAGTTAGGCAAAGGTACCACAGAGGTAATTCTGACGTTGTGGTTGATGATGGAAGCAGGACTAAAGAAAAAAAACAATACATGTTTATGGGATTTGTCGACCTGGAAAAAGGGTTCGAAAATGTCAAATTGTGCACGATGTTAGAAATATTGAGAAAAACTGGAGGTAAGCTATAGCGAAAGACGAGTGATATACAATTTGTAGAGGAGGCAAAAGGGAACAATAATAGCGAAAGACTAAGAACGAAGAGCTCAGATTAAAAAGGGAGTGATAAAGATACGTAGTCCTTCGCTCATGCTCTTCAATCGATACATCGAAGAAGAAACGACGGAAGTAAAGAAAGGTTCACGACTGGAATTAAAATTCAAGGTGAAACGATATCAATGATAAGATTCGATGACATTGCAGTTCTCAATGAAAGTAAACAAGAACCACAGGATCTGCTGAATGGAGTGATGTGATGCTACAGAGGAATGTTGAAAATTGGGTTGACGGATAAGGTACGGGATGGGGAGGTTTCCTGGAGAATTGAAAAAAGGTGTATATAGAAAACACGAACATGAAGAAGGGACACGTTGGTAGGATATCTGTTAAGACATCACGAAATAACATCCATTCTATTAAAGGGTTTTGTAGAGTGCAAATATTGTACAGGACAACATAGATTGGAATACATTCAGCAAATAATTGAGGACGTAAGTTGCAAGTGCTACCCTGAGATAAAGAGGAGAGGAATCCATGGTGGGCTGATCAAACTTCCCAGAAGACTCATGACTACAAAAGAAGTCAAGAAAATTTCGTTCCAGAGTTAAATGCACTTCAAACATAGACTCACTGCATCTTTAACTCGGAACCAGCAGTTTTCTACAGGCGCAGAATCGTTAAAATAACTGATCATTATCAGACTGATCTTGTTGATGAGTAATTTGTCTCTTATGTTACCAGTTGTGTTCATGAAACTAATGAAAAACGGTATCATCATTTCACTTTAGCTACACAAATGAATACAACTTACAATGATTACTTTAGAACATAAAGCTATTTCACTAAAACAGAAAGAATATGTAACACAAGATTATCTAAATATAAACAAATTAGTAATATATTACTCGCTTTGTATTTCAAAAGGTTTTTTGTTACGTGTCGTTCTGTGTTAAATTCAAGTAATTTGGAAATATGTTATTTCATAAATAAATTCGTGTATTCACAAAAGAACCAAAAGATATGGCTGCATTCAGAAACAGAAAAAGGCATTATCAAATGTGCTGCATGCAAAGTTTATCGGCCTTACACTAAGGACTACTGACAGTAGAGCAAAGACTTATGACGGAGACAAAAATGGTTCAAATGGCTCTGAGCACAATGGGACTTAACATCTGAGGTCATCAGTCCCCTAGAACTTAGAGCTACTTAAACCTAACTAACCTAAGAATATCACACACAGCCATGCCCGAGGCAGGATTCGAAACTGCGACCGTAGCGATCGCGCGGTTCCAGACTGAAGCGCCCAGAACCTCTCGGCCACTCCGGCCGGCTATGACGGAGACATTTTATTAAGATTTTCTTTCTGATTTAAGACGTGGCAGCTTGTGGCTCTCTTACAGTATCACTTATCTACCCCTTGTTGTCCCAGTAGTCGCTAGAGCAGATAAAGCGCAACGTAAAAGAAGATGTTTTTTGCAATTTCTGCATGGATCACCCTTCCTGGACTCAGAACTATAAATTGATATGACACAACACCCTAAGTGAAAATCACTCAAATTATTTTGGAAAGAACATGAAAATATCAAGTGAATTTAGGAGGTTAGTTCTGTGTCATCCAGGAAGTAAGTCGACTGCCACAGAGTTCTCAAGCATAATGTGCACTGTTACAAAGTTTAGGGTATCAGCAGGAACAAAGTTTAGACAGCCGATGTGTTCCTTTAGGGCCCTTACACCTGAGAAACTAACGCTTGAAAGGTGGCGCTAGATCCCGCGGCATTTACTGGAGATTGAAACACCAAAAGTATTGTCTAATGAGCTTCATTCCCGTTTCTGTAACTAAGTTTAGAAATTTCAGCCTAGCTACTAAAAATAACGGAGATGCGCTTACAGCTAACTAAACGCCATAAATTATACATGCTGAGAACTAAAAAGCTTATCAACAAATGCAACTTACATTTTTTTGCATTTTGAGTTGTTGTGCTATAAACATTATTTAAGACGCTATCTGACTTCTTACCGCTTCAGTACAGGGTACCTCCATCGCCTTTGTCAGAGCAAAAGATTGTTAGAATTGATGTTGTGCTAGCCTTATATGACCCATAGGTGGCCTCTGATTGGTCGGTAATTACGTAATGCTGTCGCAGATGGTGTCAACGTCTGTGCTGGTGGCGCCACCGTTCCCGCGGTATCGTAAACATTGCGACGAATACTTTTCCCTCTTCTCTGCATCGAGAGCTCATTTCCATGCACTGCTAAGGTTATAGTCGCTGTCACGGTTGAGGTTCTTCTCGCACATTCTTATTTATGCAGCCTCTTTAATTACAGAATCCCAGTATGTAGGAGCCTGGGATAAAATTTTTGCTTCGAAAAATAGTATTTTCTGCTCGTTTGAGAGACTATGCTCAGTAACTGCAGATTGTTGTAGGCATTGCCACTGGGTGATGTTATCAACTGTACGATCAGGAGGGTACTGATACTCAGTGAATGCGGTGGTGTTACGGCAATCCGAATGATGTAGTGGTGACTCACGCAACCTAGTGCTGACTACCTAAGTAAAATTCGTTGCAACTGTGACTAATCTCGACTTATTTCAGCCTACTCCGCAAGCTAGCATCCAATATGCACTTCAGTACATTGCTTCACGTTTTTCACAAGAGCAAGTAGCGAATGGAACCAAAAATTCCCAACATGTTTAATGAGACACTTGTCAACCTAAACAACCTTGAAGCACCGTCTCATTTCAACCAAGCAGGCACGAAATGCTGCTCAAGATGGAGAGTTACATTAAACTTATGGGGAAAAATGAAAAAGGTATGTCAGCTGAGTGAAGCTCCGAATACATTTTTATTTAGTATGAATCGTTTTGTCAACTTAACACAACCTATTTGGTGCCATGTATATATCCTGCAAATAACGCGGTCGTTTTCATTTACAGGCAAAGACTGCAGAGCAATTGCCAAACCCAATTATATTCACGACTAACGTTATTGTTTTCTACTCCCTTTACAATTGCTTTTTATATAGTTAATGCCTTCTGCATACTGCTGTTATGAATAATTAAATGCGAGCATTCGTCTGTAAGAGCAAACCTTGGCTATAGCCCTAAGGTGTGTATCACGTCTGTCAAACTGTCTTGATTAATTACTGCTATTGTCCGACTTTCTGGGAAGTATGCAGATGACTCCAACAAAGCGTCCTAGAGCTTCTAAAGGCTGACAAACGAATAATTAAAGATCTTTGTATAACATCTGTAATTACACCAAATGTCGTTTGTCAAGCCATGAGAAATTGCAAATATGATTTCCATGAAATCTTTACAGTGTAATTACTGGTAGAAAATAAAATAAAATTTTTCCTGTGTACCTGCCATAGGTATTTATACTGTAGTTTAGTCAAACGCATACTTACTGATACAGCTGCAATTTTTAATAAAATAAGTAATACTTGTAAATCACACTACTCAAAATAGCTTTTATTATACATTTTTCTCACTTGTTTTAGTACCGTTTGTGCACATGTTAATTATTTTCTTCAATTCATAAGCTCCTAATGATACAAAAACGACAGTAGAGTTCAAAGTTGTGGTAATTACATTAATTCTACAGAAAATTGCACAACAAAAATTACCATCTCCTATTCACCTGAAGTGACAGTCACTACACGCATTCCAAATGTTGCAAGTAATAAAGGAATCAACTCGCTGCAATCATACTTCTACTCCTGCGAAGTAAACTGACTATTAGGTACTCAAAAATAGACACAACGCTCTGAATCACATATATACTATAATATGACAAACAATTACCATTGATTTAATAATGAAGTGGAAGTATCGTGGCCCCAATCATCAGCGTATGGATACACTTTGCAAATTTTGAACTGTCTACTCATCTGTGCTATCGCGTTACTGCTCGAAAATTCTCATATGAATGTTGTGATATCTCAGAGTTTTCATCTCTTATGAAAACGTGAGGGGCCAAGTTAATGACGCTAGGTGGCAACTTTTAAGGTATGCATTTTAGAGCACATGTTTATTGGACACTTTTTCTTGTTTTGGTCCATACTACCATTTTCCAAAATATGGAAAGCAAAGAGCTTGCAGTAGAAGAGATTTGTTTCATGATATTTAAAATCAAGAATATCTCATAGCTCTTGATGTATGCGTTTCAGAGCTTATGTTTACTTGACATTGTGCTTCTATTATCGCGTACTTTCAGTCGTGTAAGTTTGCGCCATCCTTTTTGATACACCGTATATTCATTTTAATTGAAGACATTGAAATATCTCGAAAACTACACATAGGATCAAAAAAGGTCATAGTTATAATTTTTTGTCTCGGAGCGGGGTATCCAATTATACCACACTCGACCCGCCACCGCACCACGTGCTTGGGTCACGTAGGACAACTTTGAACTATTCAGTGAGAATCCAGTTTTTTGTTGCAGGTTACAATTTTACTAACAAATCTAGCCACGTGTTGTCTGAAGTATATTCTTCGTTTCGCTACAGATGGCTCTGTAATCGGTGAAATAGAAATGGGTACACGACCGCAATTTACGATACGCGGCTCAATGGCCCTTGAATATTCGATGACCAGTGGGACCCCACCTCTATGCTGCGAGGGTAATAGAGGCCAGTGTCTAATTGGAAATCCCATTCGCAACGTTGTACTCCTCTGACATGTCGAACTCAGACTACTAGCAAATGTGTAGTTTTCCAGATATTTCAATGCTTTCGATTAAAATGATCACTTTTTTGTGAATGCACAAATTTATTTCGAATATTTACGAACATTTTATTAAACCGCCTTCTGTCTGTTATCATTCTAACTGGTAATTCATTTGCATTAGTACACTGTATTTTTTAAGATCTTTTTGCTTTAGTTTCTTGAACGCGAGAGGTAAAATAAGAGAAAAATTAGTCACCAGCACTATATTCTCTCACATTGTATAGAACAGTCGGATAGTGCTCAGGTAGCTTACCGATTTCATGCCTGTAGAAACGTACTAGTCCTGACTTAAAGATGTCATCATGCCAGGTTTGAACAGCACATAAGTCCGGAAAGCAATTATGGCTTTTCGATAAGGAGAGGGAAAGGTAAACCCAAAAATTTGCAGGGACAAGATCAGAAGACTAAATGTGTGAGGAATGGCTTCCCGAACGAACTTATGGGGAGATTTTGTCTGTGCGTGTGTGAAATCAGCAGTGTGTGTTTACGTGTATTAGCAACAAGTGATGCAGTTTTGTTGGTTTTTTTTTATCAAAATGGTTCAAATGGCTCTGAACACTATGGGACTTAACATCTTAGGTCATCAGTCCCCTAGAACTTAGAACTACTTAAACCTAACTAACCTAAGCACATCACACACATCCATGCCCGAGGTAGGATTCGAACCTGCGACCGTAGCAGTCACGCGGTTCCGGGGTGAAGCGCCTAGAACCGCACGGCCACCGCGGCCGGCTTTTTTTAACACTATGATTGAAATGTATCGTAATTTCTGATAACAAATACCATCTAGATGCCGACGTCTCTGTTGAGGAGTCCGCAGTACACAACACTTGTTTTCAACCACCGAATGCAAAATATTACGTTTCAACCTACTGCCATTTGTCTGAGCATAGGTCTTATGTTAGGGCTCACGGAATGATTTGTTCTTAAGGGGTTAACATAAACTCATCATAACTCGTCGCCAATAACTTTATTACACAGGAATGCTCAATGAGCGATGTCATGACGTTCCAGAAAAATGCAATGATAGTCACTCGATTGCTTTGAATTAAGGCATGCAGTACTCCCACAATCGACTTCTAAACCTTGACTACTGAATGCAAATGCCGCATGAATATTAGACGGTCGCACATCACATATGTCAATTATCGAGACTTCCCGATTCTGGAAATCCATTCATACCAGAACGATCTTTCTTGAAACAAGAAAATCATCTACCGTTGTGATTTATCCCAAAGCACTTCCCCCACTCACGGAAGAAATGTTTCGAGCTGCCTCGGCTGCCTTCATCCCCGTATTATCCCAAGCCGACAAATGTGTCTCGAATGTTAGGCCTTTTTCCTATTGCGACTCCATTTGATAACGTTTAAACAACATTCATAAGTTGCGAGTTTACAAAACCCAGCACTAAACTGCAAGACAAATACTTTAAATTGAAATAAGAAGCTGGCCGCTGTGGTCTAGCGTTTCTAGGCGCTTCAGTCTGCAACCCCTCGACCGCTACGGTCGCAGGTTCAAATGCTGCCTCGGGCTTGGATGTGTGTGGTGTCCTTAGGTTAGTTAGGTTTAAGTAGTTCTAAGTTGTAGGGAATTGATGACCTCAGATGTTAAGTCCCATAGTTCTCAGAGCAATCTGAACCATTCTGAAATAAGAAACGGAGAATTAATAAATACACTCACAGCAACCTGCACGGTGTTCACTCGGTTTATGGAAGATATTGTTTCCGGTAAATCAAACCAAGTTATAAATACTTTCAAGCCTACCAGCACGAGAGCAGATGCGTTCCCAGAGTGCGCCTTGCCTCTTTCGCCTGGTTAGGTGGCGCCAGGGCGGCCTGTGGAGCGAGGGCAGTCTCGGGCATCAGCTGTGCCCATCGTTCCCGGAAATGTTCCTGGAAGTTTCTGCTATTACTATTGGCTAAGAAAGTGAAGCGAGTTGTCTACTGATAGCAAACTGATAACTTGAGCAATTTAAAAAGTGAAGGAAGTAGTGGACTCGAACTCGCGACTTCGTGTCTTTAATATATAATGTTTAACACAAACAGCGGCTACAATTGTGTACATTGATATTTAGTGTATATTAGCCGCAACAGATATATTTTTCCTCAATGGAAATCTCATGCACACATCTGTAAATATTCTATCTTTTCTTCATGCAAAAGCGGTCTCATCTGCTGCGCGTCATTGTAAAAATATCAACAAGTGAAGGTAGCGGTGCGCAGCAGCTTGTGACCGCCAGAATTCACGGAAGTTGTTGGTTACTTACGCTCCACTGTATAACTGAATATTTTTTTTATTTTGTATGGTAATTATTGAATTATCAGTTTATTTATTACAACCACGAATATTTCAGAATTATTTTAATACTTAAAAAGAAGCCAAATGTTCAAATGTATAAATCATGCATCAAACATCATCAAAAATCACCTAAGAGCATTAGAGCATAAAGAAACGTTTTCCTGCCTCCAGAAAAAGTTCAGGTCTGTAAGAGACAGATCATACCAACTTGACTCATCGTTTGTTTGCGACCTCCATCTATTGTTTCAGAAAGTCCTTAGGAGTATTATGTATCCCTTCTGCCTTATTTGATCGCAGGTATTTGAAAGCTGTGTTATACTCTGTAATAGAGCGTCCCCTTACATGTCGACTTCCATTTCTTCTTCCATCACATCGTCAGACAAGCTTCCCCCTTGTAGAGGCCATCAGTGTACTATTTCCACTTCTCTTCTCCGAGTTTTACACTGAAATTGCCATTACACACTTAGTGTTGGCACTGTCGCTTCTCATTTAACGAAGGTTGTTTTGGCTTTTATTTATTTCGAGTAAGTAACGGCCATTTGTTCGCTTCCTATTTATTTCGTTTCTAAGTAACATGTAATGCTGTATCTCTGAAGTTTTCTGAACTATTTTGTCAATCCTTCTTTCGTCGAGGAATCTAACATTTTTCCTTCCAATTTCTCAGCTGTTACCTTCGTTGAAGCTACGTTTGTATATCCAACATTCATGACTGCCCTTTTCAAAGATAGCCATTCCTCTTCCGCTAAATTGCTTTCCGTCGTGTATATTATCGCAATAAAAACTTTAGAAAACATCGTGTATGTCATAATTTCCTAGTACTTCAGTATCGCAAGTCCTACCGCATTGACTATTCTGTATCATTGTCTTGAACTTCAGTTCACTCTTCATTATTACTAAGTTGTGATCCGAGACTATATCAGCCCGCGGATACACTTTTCCAAACTAACACTGTATTTCTCAATTTCTCAATCCTAAAACCATTTTAAATGTCGACTACGGGCTGTGAAATTGCTTGCAGACTAAATTCATTGTGTCACATAATTCTTTACATTATTGGCCTGTCTCGGCATGAGGCCATTTTCGAGTTCCACTTTTACGTTGTTTCGCTGAAATGATAGGACCTTATCTAAGGACTGATTAGGCAAAAATTGCGTCACAGTCATATCATAAGGCCACGCCACTGCACTAACTGGAGTGGCAAGCTTTTACCGACAAACTGAATTCGCCCCAAACTCCGAATTTTGTAGTTTCGAGGTTGTTCATTCAAATCCAAACAGCAGTGGGAAAATAGTGAAGTTGACCTTATTTCATGGAGAATAAATATGATACGTTTGTTTGCATGCCCATCATCCCCAGGAGTTATAATTAATTGTTATTAGTTTTTCCGTAACTACAGTAAATTTAAGACGTAAAGAAACAATAATAATTGAATCGATAGATTGTTAGTTGTAATCTATAGCAGCACTTAAACGCGAAAGAATACCCCCGACCAGATGCTGATCATTAGACGCAACTTAAAATTACATGATTTACTGAATAATAAATATCAACAGCCGTAGGTGCATGTTCCAGGTCATTCAGCGTTACAACTGCGGCAAATAGTCAAGGTATGTATTTTTAGAACAAGATATATACAAAAGTGTGCAAAACGTAAGCCAGTCGCTGTGGCCGAACGGTTCTAGGCGCTTCAGTACGTAACCGCGCTGCTGCTACGGTCGCAGGTTCGAATCCTGCCTCGGGCATGGATGCGTGTGGTGTCCTTAGCTTAGTTAGATTTAAGTAGTTCTAAGTCTAGGGGACCGATGACCTCAGATGTTAAGTCGCATAGTGCTCAGAGCCATTTGAACCATTTTGCAAAACGTAAGGATGAAAGAAATTTTCACATGTGTGCCTGCCAAGTAACATACCTCCATGAATCATGGACTATACACAAAAAGAACTGCTCACAGTATATTACAGAGTGTAACTGAGAAACGTACGCAATGAAGCGAACAGAAATCACATTTCTATTGAAGGACAACAGTTGCACTGAAGCCACGGCGAGTTTTGATGGTCGCTTGTTCAGTAAAAAAGGCGGGACAATGTTTTTAATAAACGGTGTGGTCATTACGAACGGCCATGCGTGTTCTGCAACGTGACACCGTGCTGGGGACAAGGTTGGTAAGCAGTTCTTTAAAAAGTGTGTTCCATACTTCACCATCGCATCTGACGACTGCTGGGTGGTCTTCCGTGCATGTGGACATGCTGCGATACGTCTCCGTAACGCATCCCACACGCGCTCCATGGGATGTAAGTCCATGGAATCGACAGGCTCCTCCGTGCGCGAAATATCATCTCGTTCCTAAAGTTCCGCCATCTGCGCAGTTCGATGCGGTCTCGCATTGTCATCCCTAAAAACGTCATCAGGGTCTAATGCACCCCCAAACAGACGCCTAAGGGGAAGAAGCACTGTATCACAATAATGCTTGCCGGCGAGTATACACACGCAGCATAACACCTGGGCCACCAAAACGATCGTGTTCGACCATGTAAGAGGATATGTCCAGCTGATTACTCTGACTTAATCTGCTCCCATCCTAGAAGAGCACGCTACATCACTTCTTTTGTCCAGTCCCTGCGCTCTTGGCACAATCGCAAATGGTGCGGCCGACGTGTAGGTGTCAAAGGAACGCAAGGTACCGGTCGACGGGCAAAGAGACCAGCCCCTTGCAGACGCCGTGCAACTGCTGGGCGCGACACTGCGTGCCCTGCAGTTCTATCAAATGGCTGCAGTCGCACCCACTGTGTGACGTGGATCGCTTTTTGCCTGTTGCGCAATGTAGCGGTCTTCTGCTGCTGCAGTTGGCCGTCGTCGGCCACCTCCTTTCGTTCCGGTAGCAGTGCTTGTGGGTCGGGATGCTCCTCATGCACGAGCAACAATGCTTTAAGCAATAACAAACTGGGCTGCACTCGTCATACTTCTTCCTTCTTCCTGTTTCCCGATGATCCTTCCGCGTGTGAAGTTATCCAGATATCTCTGGGCCATGTTGCAAAGGAGAACACCACCACAGTGTAGGTAACTTCTCGCTGACTGCCTTTTCCCGTTCCTTCGGCTGCTTCGTGTTGCAGGGCCAGCCCCCTTTGGCGCTGCAGTCATACTGACCTCATGTTATGATGTCCAACTTTCTATGCACGACTGGCAGACCTCTGGCAACAAATTACCGTGCTTTCATTAATTTCTGCTGAGTAGTTTATGTCTTACGTTACTTTATCTAGCTCGTCTTTAAGTTTTTCAGAGCGGTGTATTTTGAGAGAATTTTAAATTTTACGTATCATTAGACAGAAGGTTCAAAAATGGTTCAAATGGCTCTGAGCACTATGGGACCCAACTGCTGAGGTCATTAGTCCCCTAGAACTTAGAACTAGTTAAACCTAACTAACCTAAGGACATCACAAACATCCATGCCCGAGGCAGGATTCGAACCTGCGACCGTAGCGGTCTTGCGGTTCCAGACTGCAGGGCCTTTAACCGCACGGCCACTTCGGCCGGCAGTCAGAAGGAATTAATCGGCAGTAAGAGCTCTACATCTACATCTACATCTACATGGATACTCTGCAAATCACATTTAAGTGCCTGGCAGAGGGTTTATCGAACCGCCTTTACAAGTCTCTATTACTCCATTCTCGCATAGCGCGCGGAAAGAATAGACACATATATCTTCTCGTAAGAGCTCTGATTTCCCTTATATTATCGTGGTGTTCGTTCCTCCCTATGTAGGTTTGTGTCAACAAAAGCTGGTGATTGGAATTTCGTGAGAAGATTCCGTGCCGGCCGCAGTGGTCTAGCGGTTCTAGGCGCTCAGTCCGGAACCGCGCGACTGCTACGGTCGCAGGTTCGAATCCTGCCTCGGGCATGGACGTGTGTGATGTCCTTAGGTTAGTTAGGTTTAAGAAGTTCTAAGTTCTAGGGGACTGATGACCACAGATGTTAAGTCCCATAGTGCTCAGAGCCATTTGAACCATTTGAAGATTCCGTCGCAACGAAAAACGCCTTTCTTTTAATGATTTCCAGCCCAAATCCTGTATCATTTCTGTGACACTCTGTCCCATATTTCGCGATAATACAAAACGTGCTGCCTTTCTTTGAACTTTTTCGATGTACTCCGTCAGTCCTATCTGGTAAGGATCCCACACCGCGCAGCAGTAGTCTAAAAGAGGACGGACAAGCGTAGTGCAGGCAGTCTCCTTAGTAGGTCTGTTACATTTTCCAAGTGTCCTGCCAATAAAACGGAGGCTTTGGTTGGCCTTCCCCACAACATTTTCTGTGTTTTTTCCAATTTAAGTTGTTCGTAATTGTAATACCTAGGCATATAGTTAAATTTAGGGCTTTTAGATTAGACTGATTTATCGTGTAACCGAAGTTTAACGAGTTCCATTTAGCACTCTTGAGGATGACCTCACACTTTTCGTTATTTAGGGTCAACTGCAACTTTTGGCGCCATTCAGATATTTTTCTAAATAGTTTTGCGGTTTGTTTTGATCTACTGATGACTCTATTAGGCGGTAAACGACAGCTACATCTGCAAACAACCGAAAACGGCTGCTCAGATTGTCTCCCAAATCGTTTATATAGATAAGGAACAGCAAAGGGCCTACAACACTACCTTGGGGAACGGCAGAAATCACTTCTGTTATACTCGATGACTCTCTGACAGGAAATCGCAAATCCAGTCACATAACTGAGACGATGTTCCACGAGCACGCAATTTCAGTAAGAGCTGCTTGTGTGGTACAGTGTCAAAAGCCTTCCGAAAATCCAGGAATACGGAATCGATCTGAAATCCCTTGTCGATAGCACTCAGCACTTCATGTGAATAAGGAGCTAGTTGTGTTTCACAGGAACGATGTTTTCTAAACCCATGTTGACTGTGTGTCAATAGACCGTTTCCTTCGAGGTAATTCATAATGTTCGAACACAATATATGTTCTAAAATCCTGCTGCATATCGACGTTAACGATATGGGCCTGTAATTTAGTGGATTACTCCTACTACCTTTCTTGAATATTGGTGTGACCTGTGCAACTTTCCAGTTTTTGGGTACGGATCTTTCGTCGAGCGAATGGTTGTATATGATTGTTAAGTATGGAGCTAATGCATCAGGATACTCGGAAAGGAACCTAATTGTTATACAGTCTGGACCAGAAGACTTGCTTTTATTAAGTAATTTGAGTTGCTTCACTACTCCGAGGATATTTACTTCTACGTTAATCATGTTGGCAGCTGTTCTCCATTCGAATTCTGGAATATTTACTTCGTCTTCTTTTGTGGAGGCATTTGGCTACAGTATTAGTGGTAATACTCATGATTTTGCATGACAGCTTGTTTCACAATGCAGGATCAATAATCACGAAAATTGAAAAAGAGAGTATATTTCTTGTCGAAATAGATCGGTCAGGTAAATGCACGAGAAACTTAGTGTTAATCACAGCGTAAATGCATCTTACAACAGAAACTAATTTACGAAAATATTGTGTAGTATAGTCTAAATTGCGTGAACATATCGCCTCGAAAACGTAGAAAGAATTGCTTTTAAAGGTAACCAGTTAATATTGTGTAATTTAGCATAATCAGTCTCGCTACAGGATGCTTCATTGTTGAGTTGTTTCGCGCAGATATCCACAAAGAGCAGTGTTGTCGGCTAAACAACAAAACCTTCTTGCAGTGACAGCACATATGCAGGTGTTTATAACTAAACTTTCGCTACTTCAGAGGGCCCCCACGAAAAGCGAGTGATTGTGAGACAGCGAAACTTTGTGGACACGTTTGCAAGGAAACGTGGAAGAGAAATAAAGAGCAAACCATTGAAAGAAACACATTTTAATTTCCAGAAGAGAGAATAACATTTGTTAACTGTGTACCATGTTTATGTTCCAGGTTTCAAAAAAAATGGTTCAAATGGCTCTGAGCACTATGGGACTTAACATCTGAGGTCGTCAGTCCCCTAGAACTTAGAACTACATCTACATCTACATCCATACTCCGCAAGCCACCTGACAGTGTGTGGCGGAGGGTACCTTGAGTACCTGTATCGGGTCTCCCTTCTATTCCAGTCTCGTATTGTTCGTGGAAAGAAGGGTTGTCGGTATGCCTCTTTGTGGGCTCTAATCTCTCTGATTTTATCCTTATGGTCTCTTCGCGAGATATACGTTGGAGGGAGCAATATACTGCTTGACTCCTCGATGAAGGTATGTTCTCGAAACTTCAACAAAAGCCCGTACCGAGCTACTGAGCGTCTCTCCTGCAGAATCTTCCACTGGAGTTTATCTACCATCGCCGTAACGCTTTCGCGATTACTAAATGATCCGGTAACGAAGCGCGCTGCTCTCCGTTGGATCTTCTCTACCTCTTCTATCAATCCTATCTGGTACGGATCCCACATTGCTGAGCAGTATTCAAGCAGTGGGCGAACAAGCATACTGTAACCTACTTCCTTTGTTTTCGGATTGCATTTCCTTAGGATTCTTCCAATGAATCTCAGTCTAACATCTGCTTTACCGACGAACAACTTTATATGATCCATTTTAAATCACTACTAATGCGTACTCCCAGATAATTTATGGAATTAACTGCTTCCAGTTGCTGACCTACTATATTGTAGCTAAATGATACGGGATCTTTCTTTCTGTGTATTCGCAGCACATTACACTTGTTACATTGAGATTCAATTGCCATTCCCTGCAGCATGCGTCAATTCGCTGCAGATCCTCCTGCATTTCAGTACAATTTTCCATTGTTACAACTTCTCGATATACCACAGCATCATCCGCAAAAAGCCTCAGTGAACTTCCGATGTCATCCAAAAGGTCATTTATGTATATTGTGAATAGTAACGGTCCTACGACACTCCCCTGCGGCACACCCGAAATCACTCTTACTTCGGAAGACTTCTCTCCATTGAGAATGACATGCTGCGCTCTGTTATCTAGGAACTCTTCAATCCAATCACACAATTGGTCTGATAGTAGATATGCTCTTACTTTGTTCATTAAACGACTGTGGGGAAATGTATCGAAAACGCCTTGCGGAAGTCAAGAAACACGGCATCTACCTGGGAACCCGTGTCTATGGCCCTCTGAGTCTCGTGGACGAATACCGCGAGTTGGGTTTCACACGATCGTCTTTTTCGAAACCCATGCTGATTCCTACAGAGTAGATTTCTAGTCTCCAGAAAAGTCATTATACTCGAACATAATACGTGTTCCAAAATTCTACAACTGATCGACGTTAGAGATATAGGTCTATAGTGCTGCACATCTGTTCGACGTCCCTTCTTGAAAACGGGGATGACCTGTGCCCTTTTCCAATCCTTTGGAACGCTACACTCTTCTAGAGACCTACGGTACACCGCTGCAAGAAGGGGGGCAAGTTCCTTCGCGTACTCTGTGTAAAATCGAACTTTGTATCCCATCAGGTCCAGCAGCCTTTCCTCTTTTGAGCGATTTTAATTGTTTCTCTATCCCTCTGTCGTCTATTTCGATATCTACCATTTTGTCATCTGTGCTCGAATCCTGCCTCGGGCATGAATGTGTTTGATGTCCTTAGGTTAGTTAGGTTTAATTAGTCCCAGAACTGCTCTCATTAATAAACGTTCACAATGCACACGTAGAACTAGGGACAGAAAGTTGGCTGAAACGAGATGTAAACAGTAAGGAATTTCTAAACTCAGATTGGAATGTATACAGCATAGACAGGCCGGACAGTGAAGGGGGAGGCGTGTTTATAGCGATAAGAAGTGCAATAGGATCGAAGGAAATTGACGGAGATCCGAAATGTGAAATAATTTGGGTGAAGGTCACGGTTACAGCAGGCTCAGACATGGTAATTCGATGTCTCTATAGGCAGACTGAAGCGCCTAGAACCGCTCGGCCACAGCGGCCGGCTCCAGGTTTCAAACGTTGCTCAGTGTGATGACCATCTGCGTCCACGACATACTGGAACCGCACTAATTTTTGCTCTACCGTTGCCTGTAACATATCAGGTGGGGTGTTCGCTACGTCTCGTGCCATGCTCATCTTCAACCCGCAACTTTTATTAGTGCCCCTTTTGTAAACCTAGTAACTTCTTCAACAGTCTGTGGTGCATTTACCCATCGGCATCTCCCAGGAGCATTGCCCAAATAGCCAGTTAATTCGAACTCTCGAATTATGTTCTTCAACCCCAGTTGGGAAAGAGGACCTCTCCATATTCCTTTAATGCGCCGATACTAACGAAGATCCGCAGTACTGTTGCTGTCGTTTTGGTTAAACAGCTTTACGAGTAAAATCCTGCTTACGATGATTGTTTACAACCGTTAGCACGGTGATGCTTGTGTTTGAAGCCAACGTCGCCGTGCCAGTACGGGCGCCTAACGGCAAGTCATGACACTAACTTGTAGCGCACATCCTGAACATCATTCCTATGAAGTAGGGTACCCATGCGGTAAACAGGTTTTCCTCTACACTGTCTCAGTTTAAATAAGATTGTAACCACCTATTACAACTCAGAGCCATGGTCAAAACATCAGTGACGTGAAAGCTCTACTTTAGGATGTAACGGTGCTGCAACAGCCTGTCCACGAGCTTCACTCTTTTCGTCTCTCTTTCTGTTTGCCTCCTCCAACGCTTATGTCCACCTCTTCTCTCTCTCTCTCTCTCTCTCTCTCTCTCTCTCTTTCTCTCACTCGCTCTCTGTCTCTACCCACTCTGCAACCAGGCCTATTGCCTTAAACAGGTGAGGGAACGTCCACAAATACGTGACCTCAAAATGGGGAGGGAAGTATCCTGCAAAATCTCAGCAGATCTCATCTTCAGGAGAGGAGGGGGGGAGGGGGGGGGGACAGGAAAAACTCATGTCAACTTTTAAACTCACGGAATGTAGATTAATATAAGTTACAACATTTTGTTTTATAAAATTAATCCCGAGCATGGACTATGTTAAACTCCACAACAGTCTAAATGGCTTCTCTGAACTGAAATTCATGCCTTACACGTGTGCATGACGAGATTCCCAGATTTGAAAGAAGTGCCACACACTAATCAGATTATATTCAGAGGGTTCCGTGCCCCGCTGGTCGAAATCATTGCGTCTCAGGCAGTGTGTCAGTCGTGATATTCTGCAACGATTATAAAGCCGATGTTATTATGTTCAACATGAATTTTTATCAAAACTTTTACAATGTGAGTGTTAAGCGAGATGCCGAAATGTCGAAACACATGTGCGAGCAAGAAGTTAATAGTATGTGGAAGCAAACTAAGTTCAGCAACAAGAATCCTCTTAGTGATCATATACACTAAAAGATTGAAAAGCCACATAATCATATGGATCGAAAGAAGTTACAGACAATATTGTTAAAATGGTTCAAATGGCTCTGAGTACTATGGGACTTAACTTCTGAGGTCATTAGTCCCTAGAACTTAGAACTACTTAAATCTAACTAACCTAAGGACATCACTCACATCCATGCCCGAGGTAGGATTCGAACGTGAGGCCGTAGCGGTCGCGCGGTTCCAGACTGTATCGCGTAGAACCGCTCGGCCACAACGGCCGGCTGACAATATTGACTTTCATGTGCAAAGTAGGTAAAGCTTCAATGACATTTAGGTATGCAATACATCAAACAAGTTTAATTTTTTGGGATCAAAATAGTTAATACGGATCGAAGGAAGGTACAGACAATATTGTCTTAATATGTGCAAAGTAGGTAAAGGTTCCATGACATTTAGGTATGCAATACATCAAACAAGTTTTAATTTTTTAGGATCAAAACAGTTAATATTACTTTCGTGGAGCCTTTTTGTCCTTCTGTCTCAGTCTCTCTCTCTCTCTCTCTCTCTCTCTCTCTCTCTCTCTCTCTCTCTCTGACTGAACACTACACATGGTTCGCATGTTTAAAATAAAATGTTCTTAATCACACGTTGAAAATACTGTTTAATACACTTTCTAAATGAAACATGTTTTTATTAAAGTGTTTTAATCATCGTTTACAAGAAATTTCAAAAAATTGCTTTTTACTTACTTTTAGAATACCTCACATGATAGATAGGGGGATCCCATCACATCTCACCAAATTTCACCAAGGGAGAGGGAGGGTTGTTGGAAATCTAAGTACAACAACGGAACACCCAACGTAGATTTTATCAGATTTTATCACACTGTAGTTTTGTGTTTATTTACTCAGCAGTTATGTGTGCGTTTACATAGCACCACGGTGCAGAAGCGGCTTTCAGACAGTGTTGCCGGCTGGCCGGTAGACGAGCGTGTGCATGGAGTGTGCGGGCAGCGACAGCGACGCCTCTCCCAGCTGGGGGTCCGACACCACCACGGAGCGCCGCGTCCCCTGCCTGACAACACACAAACAATGGGGTCAGCACAGTGGCGGATTTACATGTAGGCCTACTAGGCACGGACCTAGGGGCGGCACCTTAAGGGGGCTCTGTACTCATTTTAACCTTTTACGTTTTAAAATAACTGCGCTTACAAACGGCAAAAAATTTTAATATTGTTAAAAAAATTTCTAGTTTAAATTCGACAGTACAAGTTTGGAAATATACATAGTTTACTTGGTGACTGAATGGAAATTTAACATTGGGTTTCTGTTTTGTATCATTTTAATGATTGTTCAAAATGTTTGGAAGTAAGCTGTCAGGACGGCAATCTATAATACAGTATTTGAAACGTTATTATTCCGAGAATGTTGTCGGCTTCTACTTAACCCTACCATATTTTCCAAACTGGGATAAACTAATCAGCAGTTTCGTAAATACTGTAACATGTGTGTGTCTCAATATGTCAAACCCGACCCTACTTAAATTTCTTGAAAAATTACGAGGAAGCATCAAGTCAGCCCTCCATTTCTGTCATTAATGTGAAAGCTCTGTGGTCTTCAATATCTGAGCTTTGATTTAATGACACCCGTTTAACAAAACATGTTCATACTGGGAATATTTTACATTTTTAAACACATGTTTGTACGAAAAGAACATAACCAGAATATCTAATAATGTGTGAAATATACTTCACAACTGTTTAAAAATTTTATTTATTTATTTACTTAGCTACATTTTTTGGCAAAAGAAGAAGAAACCAACTTTCGTTTGTCTCGTTCATTGTGCTGCAGCCTGCATGATATCAAAGTTTCCACTCTGTGCAATCGAATGGTACGAGACATTGCAAATTTTATATAAAACTTCTTAACTAAGCATTTTTTCTTCGAGGAAATGTTATTTTTATTTTATGTTCGAACAAAAGGTGCATTTACATATAGACACAAATGACAACACACCACATCAGCTGCCAACAAGACTACTTAAACTTTCTGGTCTGCTTCTCTGCCCACAGCAATAACTAAAATGTTATAGGAATATGTGGGATAAGAGTCGATCCAGCACACCTCACTGCAAGAAACTGCAAAAATTATTTGCTTTTTAAATTAGAAAGAGAGTGCCAAGAATATTCAGAACATATTTGTTTCCCAGCTAAAATTCTGGCGATGCGGGAAACAGAGCCCAAAACACGAACTGTCCTGTTTTCTTTACGAGACGAAATCCAGCCAGCAGGTGTCTTCTACTGTTCACTGACAACAGGGAAAAAGGCGGCAATAAAAAATTATTCTGCATTGTCGTTCGTCCATAGCACACCTACGTCGAGTAATCCGACTTGGTCAGTTCATCGCTCCGTGTTTAAAGGAAATATCTTTGTGCTCGTGTGCCGCGTTTAAAGAAAAAAGCTTTGTGTTCATGTGCGGTTTAGTACGATTGGAACTGGAACAGTCTTTCTTTCTTTTCTTTTACAATTTTTTTTCTTTTGTTTTGACTGTGGGTTGACAACTTTGTATGTGACTTAACATGAATAACAGTGAAAAAAGCAAAAATACAAAATTAAGTGGGGCAGCATTTCGGAAATTATAGGAGGAAGGGTGAGAATGAGAAGCCAATGTTTAAAAAACACTTGGCAGATTAGATAAATTTTTCGCAAAAAATGTTGCTGGTTCGACTTCGAGTTCAAGTAGTACAGATGATATTTCTTGAACTGCAGCTGTTGGAAAGGAGGTAAACAAAAGTTAAAAATGAAGAAAAGCAAATTATTCCTGATTTCGAGTTTCACGAAAAACTAAGTGTCTAGTCAGACTTTACAAAAAGAAATAACCTAGTTAGTCATGATCCTGTAGAATGGTGTCTCAATTAATCAACAATCGACATTCTCTTACAACGTAGCATTAATCAAAATTGTAATGGTGGTTTTTCTAATTCAAGAAGAGAAATAGGCGACAAAACCACATATTTCAACAAAAATGTATTTTACTGCAAACTTTTAAATGCTAAATCAACTCTGCGTGATTTTCTAATATACTCCTGTAGCACCTGTGCTGTTTGTTGGGCACCATGTAAATTGTTTGGAAGTAAGGCTGCAATTGCTACTAATGGTATTGCAGATTGGAAAAATATTTCTAATATTTTATATCATCGTGAGATTTCACTTGAACACAAAAATTCTGAGTTAGTACTCTTAACAAGAAAACAGTCACTTGGAACGATAGATAACCATTTCGAGTTGTATGTTGAGACAGAGAAAATGTACTGGCGCAGTTTGTTGAAAAGGGTGTGTGCAGTAGTGAAGAAGCTAACAAGTCGGGGACTTCCCCTACGTGGACACGTTGAAAGATTCCATTCATTACACAATGGTCAATTTATGATGTCTCTTCAACTTAAAGCCGAGTTTGATCCTTTTCTCGCAGAAAGCATTAAACGATTGGAAATCCATCGCAGGGACATACAAATTATCTTTCTTCAACAATTTGTGATGAAATAATAGAGCTTCTTTCTGAATGAATAAAAAGAAATATCATAAGTGAAAAAAAGGCCAAAAATTCTCTATTATAGTAGATTCTACTGCGGATGTTTCACATATTGATCAATTATCTTTCATATCAAGATATGTGAACGAGAATGGTGAACCTCTTGCACGTTTCCTTCTGTTTTTACCAACCCTGGTACACAAGTCCGAAAATTTAGCTGAGGCCACACTAAAAGTCTTGTCTACAAATTCCATTGATATTACTGACTGTACAGGCCAATCATATGACAACGCAAGCAATATGTCAGGCACCTACACTGTTTTGCAAGCACGTATTTAAGAACGAAATCCGAAAGTGCATTATGTGCCATGTGCAGTACATTCTTTGAATTTATTCGGCAGTAGTGCTACAAGCTGTTGTCGGGAAGCATGTTCAGTTTTCAGTACAGTGCAAAACCTTATTAATTTTTTCTCTGCTTCTACGCAGCGCTGGGTAAACTTCTTTCTTTCATTAAACCAGGAAGCATAATGGTACACTTTTTTCAAAAACGCGTTGGTCAGTAAGACAGGAAGCGTGTGTAAGTCTATATGAAAACTGGGAGGGCGTTATCAAAGCCCTCACCCATATTGCCAATAATACGTCTGAAAAACCACTTGTGCGAAATGTGGCTTCAGTTTTATTGAATCAACTCAGCAGCCTAGAAACGGTATTCATGATGACAGTTCGGAAGGACATACTCCAGAGATTCAATAGTGTAAATCTGAAATTGCAAAGTGTAAATATTGATAGTAAAATAGTGTATGAATTATATGAATCACTTTTAGGATTTATTGCATCTATTCGTGGCATGTCCGACTTTTATGAAAATAAATCCACGGAGATTGTGACTGATACAGACTATGAATGCACCTATAAACGATCATGGAAACGCAAACTTCATGATGACGAAGAAGCGGACTCTGAAAAAGTTTTTCTGACTGGAAGACAAAAATCTAGAGTCGAAACATTTCTCCCAGTACTCGACAACTTGTACGCCGAATTAATGAGGAGGAAGGAAAGCTATAGAATACTGTTGGACTCCTTCAGTTTTCAATAACCTGGAGAACAGTTCAGCTGACGATATTACTGGAAGTGCAGCAAAACTCCAAGCGTCGTATGACACAGATTTAGAGCCTTTCTTCACTAGTGAATGTGTACACTCCGCGTAACATTTGAAATCTTTTGAGATTAGTGATATACCAGTCAAAACGAGTAAATTTTTACGAAAAGAGAGATTACAGTCCGTGTTTCCGAATGTTGACTTTGCTCTTAGAATTTTTCTATGTATGGCACTTACAAATTGTTCAGCAGAACGCTCGTTTTCGGCTCTTAAGAGACTGAAATCGTACCTATGTTCTACGTTGTCTGAGGAGAGATTGAACGCCCTGTCCATTCTTCACATCGAAGCCGTCCTCCTAGCTGGTAACCGTCTGGACTATGAACATATTATCAACGAGTTTTCTGCCATCAAAGCCAGAGGCAAAATTTTCTAACTGGTGAGTTTGTTTATGTATTCATATTAGTTTTAAAAATTTAACATTATAATGTGATTTTTATTATAACTTCGAGCACATTCTTTGGATTTACAGACTACGTATTACCTGTTTGTTTTACAATTACCGGCGGCAGAACGCGGAACTAAACCTCGTTTACGTGCAGACGTGACCGAAGGCGCTCGACAATAATAAACAATACCCTAATGACCCAGGCCGCTCGGCGCTGTACAGTCAAGTCATACCGATATTGTAATATGTTACAACTGATGCGTATTCTTGGCATCTGCTGAAATGTATAGTTATCGGAGAAATATACATTATCGCAGAATACGCTCAGATGAAAAACTGTTAATAAATAACGCAGTTCAGTTCTGTCGATAAATACGTAAAAGCTTTGCTAACTGTTCAGACCTTACATGGATTAAAGGTATTGTGTATACTTATTATGCAACATCTAGCTACACAGACCCTAATCATTTACACGTTAACTATTAGATTATAAAACAAATTTGATTTTTCCGCACTAGTCTGTAAAATCATGTATCAGAAAATCCAGTTCTGTGGTTGTTCGTCTGTATTTAGTTATTAGTTGTTGCACCGAAATCTCTATTTCATTTTCATTTCTTACGCTTTCCTATAAATTCACGTATTAACAGCGAACGTGTTTTTCTTATCTGCTACACATTCAAGTTATTAAATCGAAAAACGACAGTTTAATTTTAATTTTAGCACGTCTCTGTAAAAGGACGTATTAATTTATAATGTATGACACGATCACTTCAATTTTTAGATAGTAACACAACTTTTCTATTTTCATTTTCAGTGGTTTCGTGTAAAATAGCATATTAAATGTGAATGTATAACAAACATCCGTTAACTCCTACATACTCTGCTGAATTTTTAGGCCATAAGAGAAAAGTTATTTTCCTTGCGTGCGTATCTGTTGTCTTTCGACAGAAGAATGTGTTAACACAATGCAATTTTAAGTTTGTTTTATCCGCTGCCGTACACCAAGTACAGTTCAGGAACCATATAACATTTCGATAGGGCGCAGGTAGACAGTTGACGCGTCCCTCAGAACAACGAGTAGCAGAGTACGGAAACGGCTCACAGCGCTCCCACCCAAACTGGCAATTGTGAAGTGATCGGGTAAAAGTTATTATTTAAAACATGTTTTTTTTGGGGGGGGGGGGGGGGAGCAGGGTGCGCATATAATGTGGTGTGCCTAGGGGCGCAAAATTTTTAAATTCGCCACTAGGTCAGCACATAGCCTGCCACGCAAACAGAGAGGCAAAATAACGGGGCGCAGCTACAACATATGCTGTGGCTCACTCCTGTCGTTTATCTTCATCCCCAGGAGTCACATGAGACCTGCTAAAAGACAACAATATAATCTGGTGCGAGATGGGTCCACAGCCGCTCAGGTAATTGCTAAACATAGTCGATCCGCTGACGCTTGACAAACATTGTTCCATTTTTTATGTATTGAGATTGCAAAAAATGGTTCAAATGGCTCTGAGCACTATTGGACTTACCTTCTGAGGTCATCAGTCCCCTAGAACTTAGAACTACGTAAACCTAACTAACCTAAGGACATCACACATATCCATGCACGAGGCAGGATTCGAACCTGCGACCGTAGCGGTCGCGTGGTTCCAGACTGTAGCGCCTAGAACCGCTCGGCCACTCCGGCCGGCTTGAGATTGCAATTTCGAGTATTTCTCGCCTTCATGCAGCTAAAAACATTTCTCATGTCGTTATATACAAAATACTAGAAACTCCAATTCCCAAATGCAAACACGCTCATATCCACAAAGTCTCCCGCTAGTCTTTTTATCAAGCGAGTACGAATAGTACCCAAGTCGCAGAGAGCACAAATAAACGCAAAAGGAGCTAAAAACCGAGGTGGAACATATTTTCCTCGTTCGTGCGTCCTCACTTTTCCACTATCAGAGCACGTTTAGGGCATTTTGGTTTTGCAATTCAAGCTGCTTCCCGCGTAGTTTTCCGCCTAGCTTGCCCATAACATTTTAGTCACATTCGCCTGTTACTTTGCGGCAGGGCAACTCGACATTTCTGGTGCATGGACAACGACTCCGTCCTTACTGGCTTGACTGGCTGATGTTTCATTTACGACACCAAATAGTGGACGAACGTATGATCCACAGTGACAAATGGTGCTCAAAACTAGTTGGATTTTTTTAAAAAACGACCCAAACTTTGCTTCGAAATTCTTTTTCGCATGCACTCTTGGTTAGCATTAAGTAAACGCAGCACCAAAATTCAAGAAAGCTTTTTTCATTATTCATTACGTACAAAACACCAAACAAGTGTCGGCCGCTGTGGCCGAGCGGTTCTAGGCGCTTCAGTCTGGAACCGCGCGACCGCTACGGTCGCAGGTTCGAATCCTGCTTCGGGCATGGATGTGTGTGATGTCCTTAGGTTAGTTAGGTTTAAGTAGTTCTAAGGGGACTGATGACCGTAGATGTTAAGTCCCATATGCTCAGACCCATTTGAACCATTTGAATCTAACATGTTCTTCTTGTAAGCCTGTAGCCCGTAAACGGCTGGAAATGCCCTCCAAGTAGGCGAACATGACCAATTGTAGTCGATGATTGGTTCAATTGCACCAGCGGACTCAGTACCATCCATGTAAACGAAGCCGACATCATTACTGAACCATCAGCAGCTTGCACAGTGCCTTAACAATTTCGTTCCATGACTTCGTGCAGTTGGCGCTACACTGGAACCATATCGTCAGCTCTAACCAAGTGAAATCGGGACTCATATGACCAGGCCACGGTTTTCCAGTTGTCTTGGGTCCAACCTGTATGGTCATGAGCCCAGAAGAGGCGCTGCGGGCCATGTCATGCTGTTAGTAAAGGCACTCGCGTCGGTCGCCTGCTGCCATAGTCCATTAACGCCAAATTTCGCCGCACTGTTCCAACGGATACGTTCGTCGTACTTTCCACTTTCATTTCTGCGGTTGTTTCACACACTGATGCTTGTCTGTTAGCACTGACAACTCTACGCATATGCCGCTGCTATCGTCTCATGGTTAGAAGTAATGCCTGAAATTTAGTATTCTCGGCAGGCTGTTGAAATTCTGGATTTCGGAATATTGAATTCCCTAACGATTTCTGAAATAGAATGTCCCTTGCGTGTAGCTGTAGCTGTCATTCCGTGGTTAAAGTCTGTTAATTCCCGTCGTGCGGCGATCATTATGTCAGAAACCTTTCCACATGAAACACCAAAGTTCAAATAACAGCTCTGCTAACGCACTGCCCTTTTATACCTTGTGAACGCGATACTACCGCCATCTGCATACGTGCAGTCGCTATCCCATGACGTCTCCTCGGTGTACTTTTCACTTTTCCAGCGTTTCCATGCATGGTTGCAGTATTGGGAGGCGTTCACGAGAGTCTATAAAGAGCCCTCCAGATCGAGACACAAGCTCACGTACAGCAAGAACCATCGAGAATGAATCTTTCACTGTACATCCGAATATGTGGTGATTTTAAATTTCGAGGCAGATTAAATCTTGGTGCCGGACCGAGGCTTGGAGACAGAACCTTTGGAAGGTAGGGGAGAGGTAATGGCGGTAGTAAAGATGAGAGGGTGGGACGCAATCGTGCCCAGGTAGCTCAGTGGGCAGGGCACAGCCCGTTAAAGGCCAAGGCTCCGAGTTCGAGTCTCGGTCTGTCACAGGGTTTTAATCCGCCAGAAAGTTTCAGTGGAAATCATATTTAAGAGATCATTAAGCAATAAGAAATCTCTTCCTCAAAATGAGAATTGTTTACAGCAATGCGTTGTCAGCAAGGCAAATTCAAAAATTAAAAGCCCCGAATGTCAGTTCTAAATGTCACATCGTTAGGAACTGAACAGGATCTTTTATAGTCAGCGGCTTTCAAGAACTATTTTGTAATGAATAATGAAAACTATGTAACACGTACACAGCAAAAGTAAAGTTCCAATCCACTGTTCTGTCTCCACAATTAGCGATTACTATGTAACTTACAAGATAACCCTGTGTGAGACAACACTCAGTATCTTATATTTGCTGTGCGCAGAGTTACTTAGCTATTACGTGCGAAGGACTCAACGGAGCTAACTATGAGTGAGGCCAACCACGGGCGATAAGACTCACACGCGACTCTGATATTCCTAGAGGCCATCAGCACAGGCCGAGTGGTATTACCACGCAGCTACGTACTCGTACGTAAACGCGTTATCGCAACGCTACATATGGACTACTCGGACTACTCGTGTGCCAGCTGGTTATTTAGTGCACTCTAGGCCCTTTCCCGTTGTAGGATTCTTCCTTTCCTTATTCTCCTTCCAGTATATTTTTCTATCTCAAAAATGTGTTCAGATCGCTCTGATCACTATGGGACTTAACATCTGAGATCATCAGTACATTAGACTTAGAACAAACCTAACTAACCTAAGGACATCACACACATCCATGCCCGAGGCAGGATTCGAACCTGCGACCTTTGCAGCAGCGCGGTTCCTGACTGAAGCGCCTAGAACCACTCGGGCACAGCGGCCGGTTATCTCAAAGAAGAAAGGTGAACAATTGGCGTTGTCCTAGTGGTCTTGTCTCTGAACTTTTGTTGCAGTGTATTATGGAACGAAACTAAAACTAAAGTGTCGAAGACAGCAAGAGTAATGAGATTACGCGTGCTGGAGAATACTATAATGAGGTCTTTCCATTTACTGGGACGTTAAACGTAGGTAGTCTCAAAACATTATATCTACAGCCCACAAACAATTTTCCACAAAATTACGTAAGTGCCTTCCCATTTAGAAACAATATTATTTACAGGCGCACCACTGTCTAAGTCCCATAGTGCTCAGAGCCATTTACACCACTGTCTGTTTACATTAAATTTCGTACCAATAAAATGTTTCTGCTATTTACTAAGCCAATGATAGTTCTTAGAACTCTTACTAAAGACAGTTCTTCGTATTAATATCCTCCACAGCCGCACATAAGAACTGTGGGGCCATGTGAAAATATGTAGTAAGAATCGTCAACGCGTCGGTACCAGCTAATCTGTACGGGACATATCGTATATTTTTAGTTACAGTGATAGAAACACTCCTATTGTAATGGTCAAAGCAGAGTATAGGTTTAACTATTCTCTAGTCACAAAATCTTGCACCATATAATCTAAATCATGTAGCTTTATTAATACAGTAACGTACAACCCAGTTGGTGTCCTGCATATGACTTTCAGACTGGAAATGTATGTCCACCATTTTGTGGAACTCCGGTTTACGTCAGCATCTGTATAAACCATGTGTACGTAAAAGCTAAACGTATATTGCATTTCTTATTAGTTTTGTCAAATGGAAACAAGGGAGAGAATAGACTGACTTCTGTCGGAAACTGATTGTACAAGATATTCCACAAGAGGGCGGTTATAAAGGATGTTAGCGTAATACGTGCAAATACTTTTACTGATGTCAGTGTACTGAACATAATTACATCGGTGGTTGCTTCATTTGTAGACTAATAACTATAGCTATTACGAGTAGTATCTTTTTAGATTGGTTAGTATCTCGAAGCACAAGTGGCAAGGGCAAGCCATTAATGCTTATTTTCCCATGGGTAGCAGGTCAGGTGTTGAAGTGTGGACGCGTGGACGCTAAACGGTTAGTCCATACTGACAGACATAGCCCACTTCGTGGTGATGTTACAACCGTGCAGAAAATATCGAGTAGTTAATTAAGTGACGTACTTCTGGGAAGACTGTTAGACACACAGAGAAAACAACTAATACATTGGAATGGGTACATATTAAGGTACCAGCGATCACATCTGCGATTATACCTCTAACACCCTGTATGCACCCAGATCTAACGTTAGCGTCATTACTGTGGTGTAGAGCCTCGGGAAAACAGTAGGTGAAATTACTTGTAGTCATTTGAAAGTAAATAATAAAGATACAAATTGGTGTACAAAACATTGGTCGGACATCATATTCATGCAGTGCAGAAAACTTCTGTTGCAGCTCTAATTCAGCGGGTCGGGATAGGACAATAGGGACCAAGACATGGTTTTCATGGCCTCGTTGCTGAGCAGAGTTCGAGCATGGATACAGTATCATCGTGTGTCCACAACTCGTTGTCTAGTGGCTAGCGTTGCTGCCTCTGGATCACGGGGTCCCGGGTTCGATTCCCGGCCGGGTTGCGGATTTTCTCTGCCTGGGGACTGGGTGTTTGTGTTGTCCTCATCGTCATCATCTTCATTCGTGACAGTGGTAGGCTGGACTACGTAGAAAATTGGAGTGTGAAAAAAATTGAGACTTCGTATGGGCGCTGATGACCGCGCAGTTGAGTGACCCACAAGCCAAACATCATCAACACAGTATCATCGCTACGAGTGGTGTAATCAACGTCGTCATTGCTCGGTGGAGAATTAGGGGTCGATTTTATTGGGTAGTGTGGCTGCGTCGATCTGTCGGAAGCTTCTATAAACAGTATTTACCTGATTCTGTTGAGGCTAAATTCGGTGGGTATGGTGTGATGATATGTCTCTATATTCGTTCGGCTAACGATTTAGATTTAGTTTCAGTAGATAAAAATTAACGAACGCGTTTATTATATACATTTTAGGTTATAGTGTCCTTCCGAAAATGCGACAATGTACGGAAATTGTTACTATACTACAATGCCACTGCCCACGGAACGGGAAGAATTATATCGTGGGACGCAGATTATCGAGTGAATTTACTGCAGTGTCCTATTCAGAATAATGAACCTGAACCAAACACATATGTCGGCCTGACTGCCGGTAGAGGTACGTTACCATTATTATTAATATAATCGAATAGCTGAGTAGTCGCAAACGAACACATACTAGTTGTTTTTTTGGTGCATTTATTTCAAATGACATGTTTCGGGCTCTGCCCATCTTCAGATTTTCTGGTGTACACAATATAACAAATAATTAGTTATACAACTTTTTAAAACACCAAATGTTGACAATAAAGCGCAAAATGGAACTAAGTGTCAGGACACGACCACAATACATACAATTTCATAACAAAAATAACTTCGACAGTTTGTTCTCTATTTATACATTCAAGAACCAAAAGATGTGACGTAATTTAAACTTGGAAAATGAGAACGTTGGTCGTGAGGTCTACTGTGGACTCTTTTAATGAAAATGATATTGTAGAAGTTAAAAAGTTTCCTCTTATTAAATATGCCAATGAAATTAGATCAAAGGTGGTCAATAGTGACGTCATCTTGCACGCAAGTTGGAAGAAAAAACGACTTATAATGATGAATCCTAAAATGCCTATTCATAAATCCCAAATTTAGCTATATGAAATGCAGATGCCTATACGCCCAGTGGTGATTGCCTGGCAAAGCCCCAATTTTTTTGTTAACAGGAAATATGATTAAGTAATTATACACATTTCAAAAAGTATATTCATTGAAGAATAGTTATGATGTGGTACAGCATTCGAAAAACTTTACTCTGCCAAAAAATGCCATCCTTCTGTTTCTCAATATAAAAATATTGTACACAAGTATACCAATAGAAGAAACACTCGCTATTGTTTATGCATATACAAAATAGCTGATCGAACTTACAAGGCTTGCGCTTTCTTTTAATTAATTAGCGTTCAACGGAAAAACTTTCTTTCAGAAAAATGGGCTGGTTATGGGTTCAAGGCTGTCAGGGATTTTATTGGAAATATCTATTAATAATCTGGAAAATATTTTTTTTATGCCCATAGGAAATTGTGCTGAGAAAAAATCATTCTGTCTTATAGATATGTTGATGTCATTATCGTTACGGGTAATGATAAATAAACAGAACATGTATCCCAGAAATTAAAATCCATGGAAGAAAATATTAAGTTTTCGACTGAATCTGAAAAGGAAAGGGCCATTAGTTTTTTAGATATACAAATAACCAGAGAAAATTCACAGATCAAACTAGGTATTTTTCGGAAACCAGTATCATCAGATCTTATCATCCCGATAGATCCTTGCCACCCTGAAGACCAAACAATGTGGTTTTTTGTATATATGTTCCAGAGTTTAGCAAAGCGTGATATGGGCAAGGATTCGTTAAATAAGGAAATCGGGACAATTGTACAGATCGGTCTCTCAAATGGGTATGATGAAGCTAATATTAGGAGGCTAGTTGAAAAAGTTTATCCTAAGGTTTCAGCAGGCAAAATGGAACATAGAGAAGAAGAAAAGCACATCGCCTTAACGTTTTTTGGACCCTTTTCACAAAAGACTACAAACTTGTAAAAAAAGTTTAACGTTCAGTTAGGATTCCAAACAGTTAACAATTTGGGGAACTTGTTGAGGCACAGTCTAGAACCCGTGCAAAATAAATTTTGTAAAACAGGAGTATGTAAACTGAAGTGCGGATCATGTGAATGTTTTTACTTGGGACAAACAGGGTGAGAGTTCAAAATGAGGTTTTAAGGGGACATTGTATGCCCTATGCCGCCAATGTTAAATTATCGAATTTTGTGACCCATTCTCTTGGAAACTTTTTAAGACACCAACTTACAATTTTCCATAACTATTGAATGCACCTTTCTAGATACACTGAACTAGAATTATTACTAAAATTGTATTGTGGGGCACGTTATATATATTTTTTTGAATACTCAGTTTTTTGACAGAATTTTGTAAATAAATGAACACAAAAACAAAACAACTCAGGATATTTTAATTATTCTACTTCCATATGTGTTGAATCTCACCCTTGGTATGCTTTGAAAATTTCATGTCTCTACCATCACCAGTTTTTTAGAAAACGGGGTTTTATTGCAAGAAATGTAGTTCAGAAATATTGAGGTTTAAAACATTTTTATTACAAATTCTTATAAAGGCTAACATTTCTGCATCTTTTATGCACTAGAATTGCCCTGGCCCATATTGCTGAGCAGCTAATTCTGCTTCACTTACACGTAGCTCATCCAGTTGCCGCAGTCCATTATCAATGTTCTGTCCAAACCTTATCCCTAACTTCTCCAGATCCCACGTCTTTCATAGTTCCCACTATTAAAAGTTACTACAGCCCCAGACACTGCTAACGTCAGAGTCATAAGGCCAACAAATACATTTTTAGGCACACGGAACCACACAACATTATTGAAAGCTAATTCACATTCTGGGTTTTCCCATGTAAACACTTGTTTAGTAGCTCAGGATTTGCCAAATCTCTGTAAATAGGTTTGATTGCCTCCATTACTGCCAAAGGAAGAGAATGTTTGTGTGTAAATCCATGCAGGGTGAAAGAAAATTCAGCTTGCCTATATTTACACCAAGTATTTGGTGGTGGTGGACACCAAGAATGATATGGTTTTTCATCTGTTGATATCCGATGAAAGAAAGTGTTCCACACAGCTCTTTTCATCTTCTCTAAATTGTCACAGTTATCTCTAACAATAGCCTACCCTTAGTCACTTTATTTACGTATAAAAAGCAACAGAAGTTAGCTTATTACAAAAATAGCCGATAATCACACTACTTTCAGCGAAAACTAGTATCAGAAAGAAACAACTGATTTGTTTATTCGTAAAGCCAGCTTCTGAGACGTAGCAATAGGCACAAAACAAAGCAATTCGCAGCCTTCTAGACAGTATAGTTCCAAAGATATGAATGCTCAAATGTGGCAATACATGCGTAGCTGCGAAATTTGACAGTCACACATCAACATTCGAAATATTATTTGAAGGTCTCATAATTGTCTGACTTTAATGTATTATATACCAAAATATTCAGAAAAATCCACAGTACATTATGGAGTAGAAAACAGAAAATGTCAAATTTCAACGAATTTCACATACAATGTCCCCTTAAAGAACATGGATACACAAGCACTGGTAGTGCATTAGGTTTCTATTTAAAAGATGAATGCCATACATCAGCAGAATTAGAAAGTAGCATGACAATTCTGCACTGAGACAGGAAGGGACACATTGGAGAGCAAATCATTAGTGGTTGGTAATTTTTTTTTTAGTATTTTTGACGATTTGTTGTGAGAGTCACGTGAAAACTTTGATAACTTTCGTAACATTTCTGAAATTGAGTATACAGACAAGCACTTCTCCCTTTACTATTTTTTTATGGCCTACAGTGGTTAGTGAATACAGTGTTAGTTAGGTTTATCAGTGATTCAGGAGGGAAACATCTTCGGAAGCGCAACGGCATATCAGAAAAAGTCCTTCTGTAATTATGATACGTTGCTTTTTTCTAATGCAAAAGGAATTTTGAACTTTGAAATGTACAGGCTCTTATGTACTACTCTGATCAGTGAATCAAGACAAATTTTTCTGTAATTTTGATACGTTAACCTTTTAAGACAAATAAATATTTAAATATGTTGAAAGGCACAATCTCATGCACATATATTACAGTGATGCTTCTTTGATTGTGCTTAAGTGCAGGCAGACAATCACCTTTTCCTTTTTTATTTTTTACTTGCAGCCATAATAGAAGTATTTTTGTTGTCGTTTTTTACTGTTCTAATGGGCAGTAAACATTTTGACTTGTGGGTAGCCGCAGTAATAAACCACAGGATGGGTCAAATGTCTTAATATTTTATATTTGACAAACAGTCCACAAGTGTAATTGCAAATCTGAACAAATCCGTTTGTAATCTTCGACGATTCATCTCTTTCCAAGTCAAAATATTTTTTCAACGATTTTCTAATATACTTTTTTGCACTTTGTACTACTGTGATGTGTATTTTAATGTGCCTTTGTGCAGGCATAAATGTACTTTTCGTTATTATTGGTTATTGTTTTAATTTTTTGGTAAACATTTCGGCATTTGCACAGCCGCAATGCCGTAAGATGGCGCCCTTATGCACTGCTTGGTTCACCTAGCAGGTGTGAGCGCACTGAAGTAGCAGTTTTTCGTAGTCCTTCTCACTACCAGCATTCCACATTCCAAATTTAAATTATATGTCAGACATTTTGATTCGTGAATGTATGAGTCAGGAACAAACTGTCAAAGTTATTTTTGCTATGAAATGGTATGTATTGGTTCTGACACTTAGTTCGATTTTGCGCTTTCTTGTTAACATCTGGTGTTTTAATAAAATGTATAACTAATTATTTGTTATATTAATTACACCAGGAAATCTGATGATGAGCAGAGCTCGAAAAATATCATTTGGAATAATAGCACCAGAAAACAACTAGTACTTGTTTGTTTCGACTACTAAGCGTTCCTAAAATCCAGCCAATTACTGAACATAACAAATAGAATGTGCCACTTGAATCTCCTAAAAATCCAGCAACAATCATTCCACATGCTCACGTAAACAAGGATTCAAAGTATTGAATTTTCTCACATTGAGAAGACCGAAGAAGCTACCTGTTTTAGCTGCTAAAAGCGTTCAACAGCCTAGATCGTATAAATATTTCGTTGTCTAAGACAGCCGGCTTCGAGAGACTTTGCTCTCATCTTCAGGTCTTAAAAAATCTTTTTGTTATGAAACGTGCTCATTTTACGTTGAACCTCACGCCCAGTTGTCAGGTGGATAAAAATCAGCACATTGCAGATGGTTTATCATAAAGAAAACCCTTTTTTAATATGCTAATTTTTATCCACATGACAACTTTGTGTGAGGTCCAACTGAAAAAGAACACATTTCATAAGAAAAATATTTTTTAAGACCTGAAGATGACAGCAAATCTTGGCGAAAATCGTTGTCTTAAATAAGGCAATATTTACATCGACAAGCCAAAACGTTATGACCACTGCCCATTGCGTTGTTGTATGACGCCTGCGGGCACGTGACGCGATAATAAAAGTATGTTACCTGTGCAGACACGGACGGGGACGGGGGATCACCCTGGCGAAGCTATGGGCTGCAACTGGAGAAATCCACTGAGATAAACGACTTTGACAATGGGCAGATCATCATTAAGCAGAACCTATGAAATAGTATCTCGAAAACGGCGAAGCTGTCGAATGGTCACTTGCTGCTTTCCTGAGCATGTACGGAAAAGCCCGCATCTCGTGGTCGTGCGGTAGCGTTCTCGCTTCCCACGCCCGGGTTCCCGGGTTCGATTCCCGACGGGGTCAGGGATTTTCTCTGCCTCGTGATGGCTGTGTGTTGTGTGATGTCCTTAGGTTAGTTAGGTTTAAGTAGTTCTAAGTTCTAGGGGACTGATGACCATAGATGTTAAGTCCCATAGTGCTCAGAGCCATTTTCTTGTACGGAAAGAGGTAGAACAGTGAGACTACCTCTAGGCACTAAGTAGTTGGACGTCCACAATTCTTCACAGAACGTTGGTCCGGAGGCTTGTCTGTTCCGTAAAGTAGGGCAGATTGTTATCTGTGGCATTTCTGCTGAAAGAGCACAATGCTGGTGCACGCACAAGTGTTTCGGAACACTCTGTACATCGTACATTGTTGAACATGGAACTCCGCAGCAGACCAGCCCTACGACATAGTCAGATTGAAGCGGGCATAGGACCGTCGGAATTTGGTCGTTGATTAACGGAAACGTGTCGGATCGTTAGTTAAATCACATTTATGCTACAATCCCCTCGATCCCCAAACGCCGTGATCGAGGTGAGAGGCGGCTCGAAACGTGCAGCGAGCCACGGAAGCAGGCTGGTGGTATCGGTATTGTGCTATAGGAGACTTTTTCCTGCGCTTGCATGGGACGTGTGGTGGTAATCGAAGAAACGCTGACAGCTGCGAACCACCTGCATCCCAACATGCTTGATGTCTTCGCTGAAGGCGATGTCATCTTTCAGCTGTATAATTTTCCGTGCTACAATGGTTTGAGCCTCATTATAGCGAAATGACACTAATGTTTCGGTGACCAAATTCTCCAGATGTATATCGTGTGGAACCCAGCTGGATCGAGATCAGAGGCGATCATAGCGTATGCAAATCAGCTAGTCTTTATTTACGCAAATTACGTGACCTGTGAGTAGACATCTAATGCTATATAGGCCTACGTTCACAAACCTACCAACAAACTGTCGGATCCCTAATGCACAGAGTCAGTGAAGTATTTCGTTCCAAAGACGGGCAAACAAGCTATTAAGCATGTGGTCATAACGTTTTGGCTCATCAGTGTAAGGGATCTAGACTGTTGAATTATTTCAGAAAGTTTCGAAATAGTTAGAATGACAGTCCAGTTCCGTCCATCTGTTCGGCGTCAATAAGTGTGGGAGAGTAAAGGAGCACAGCCAGCACATTGTGAAACCATTCGGATTTGCGGACTGGGCCCCAGGCTACAGAGAGAGAGTTGCAACGTACTTGTTCTGCAGGACGACGACGACGTCATCCTGAGGCGTGAGGAAGGCGACGCTCTCGACGTCGGTGGAGTTGGCGTCGGCGTCCATCTGGAGTTTGACGCGCCTGGATCCGCGCGGCACGAAGCGCGAGAAGTGCGCGATGGCGTAGTACATGGGCTGCTTGTAGAACTCGTCCGCCGTCGCGTTAGCCACGATGGACGCGTCCGCGGGGTTGCTGCTCCAGTTGGGGCCGCCCTCAGTGTTCACCACCATGTTCCAGTCCTCCCAGCCTGACGTCCAGTGGTTCGTCACCTGCGCAACACACAGAACGCACCTCACAACGGAGACCGTGACTGGCTGCAGCCCGTACCCGCATTACGGCAATAGGGGCTCCCAGCCGGATGAGGGCACAACTGGGTGAAGAGGTGCCCTGCTGATCATTGTCTAGCAATAACGCTTGTATTTGTATCATGCCTGCAGTTTTATCGGAATTGGTTGGGTTCGTCTTGAAAATCAACCTGAGTTGCGCACATCGTAACACATCGAACACGAACTAAAATAGTTAGTCCTAGGCGAAGGGACGCCGGCGCAGGTAAAACTACAGCTGCCGTCGGTTTTCAGAGGGCTCCAACCTAACTTTGATACATTCAGTTCACAAAAAATATTTATAAACAAAGAGAACCTTAAGTGTTTCGTTTAATGAGAGAGACAGTCAGGTCAGTAAACGTACAGTTCATAAAACCGTAATAACAAATGTTAAAAGGAATATTGTCTCTTACATAAAATAATGTGTGGACAAAAAACAGAAACTGTCGATGTTTTACAGTTTCAGTTCATTTCGTGAGACGTTTTTAGGCTTACACGGCCATCACCTTGTATGTAAATGCACAACAGAATTAAAGGATCACGTTTTGGAAACCCGGTAATTTACACCCATTGCGACGCTTAAGTTTGAAATTTATCTCACAAGTGTGTACAATCTTCGTGCGTAATGGTGCAAAAGCGTGGCGCCCTGCGACGTCACTCTCTGCCTCCACAACGCCTGAAGCAGCAAGATGTCGCAACACGTGAAAATATGACACAAGTTCAGATGACGTGTAAGGTGGTTTAATTACGTCACATTGGCACCAAACGTTACCAAAGTCTGCCCAACGCCACGGTGGACAGATCACAAGATGAGAAGGTTTTCACACCCCATTTATCCACATTTCACCCTTTGTTTTGACGGCTCTGTGATGGAGGTGAGAACCACAAAGTCCAGCGTTGAAATCACGCAGTTTTCTTACGAGAGGCCGAGCAAAATATTTTAGAAACACCGCCGCTCAGAATCTAAACCCTTACAGAAGAGTTGAAATGTCCGAGGGCGTCAGCAGAGTCAAAGGTTGTCAGGAAAGTCTTCTTGTTGATGATCGCACTCCCAACCACCGTTTACGACGGCGAAATGTGAGGAAATCTACACCCCAGGGAAAGGGGTTGTTTCGTTGAGGTCCTTTATGCCACCCCTCGAGACCTTTTCGCTTAGGCCGGCATGTGTGACCGAGCGGTTCTAGGCGCTTCAGTCTGGAACCGCGCGACCGCTACGGTCGCAGGTTCGAATCCTGCCTCGGGCATGGATGTGTGTGATGTCCATAGGTTAGTTACGTTTAAGTAGTTCTAAGTTCTAGGGGACTGATGACCTTAGATGTTAAGTCCCATAGTGCTCAGAGCCATTTGAACCTTTTCGCTTAGACGCCGAGCGGCGGTGTGTCTGGAATGTTTTCTTCGGCCACTCATAAAAAAACCTCGTGATTTCAACGCTGGCTGAATCACAGAGGCGTTACGAGGAGGGCTAAATGTGGGCAACAGGTGGTGAAATGACCTTTCGATCATCTGATGCGTCCACGGTGGCACTGGGAAGAATTTTTGTGGAATTCGGTGCCACTATCACGTCATTAACCCACTTCACAAGTTAAGTAAACTACTGAGCTGTGGCCTTTTCTTCGCATGTGTCAAAACAAACTTGACGTTTGAAGCATCATAGGACGCAGCGCTTTTGCACCGTTACGCAGAAAGATTGTACGCAATTTTGATCCGAATTTCAAACTTATGCGTCGCAACGGTTCGGAATCACCTGGTTTTGAAAAAGTGATCCATTAATTCTGTTGAGCAATGTATTATACATGGAAGAAAAAGAGAGAGAGAGAGAGGGTGAGTGAGTGAGTGTACGTGTGTGTGTGTGTGTGTGTGTGTGTGTATGAGCTAGTATGTTTTTTACTCCTTCATGCTGAAACTATTGGACTTTTTGGGATGAAATATGGAACGCTGAATTAACATGCAGGCTAGCCTGCGTCTACCTACTTATCACGGAAAAAAATGGTTCACATGGCTCTGAGCACTATGAGACTTAACATCTGTGGTCATCAGTCCCCTAGAACTTAGAACTACTTGAACCTAACTAACCTAAGGACGTCACACACATCCACGCCCGAGGCAGGATTCGAACCTGCGACCGTAGCAGTCGCGCGGTTCCGGACTGAGCGCCTAGAACCGTACTTCAAGAGATTGTGGGGAGTGAGAGGAAGTGGTGGAAAATAAGTGTAGTTCACGACGCGCTAATACCCATACATTATTCGTATAGTATTTGAGAATAAGAGCATTTAGTGTATTGCAACAACCTTTTCATCTAATATTAAACCTTCATGGAACTTTTTCGAACTGACAACCCCCACAAAATGATGAAACGAAAAAATTCTATAGCATAGTAGATTTTAGCTGCTCATGCAGTAAAACTGCCGCATGAATCATGACGTTATAGTTTATTACTTCTTTACTACCTACAGTATTCGTGAGACATCTTACAGGCAGTTTTATCGTATACCACTGAATGTAGCAGCAAAATTAATCACTGTACGACACATAGTTCAATACGTACGAAGTCATAAACATTCAGCTGAGTGAAAACGTACCTACCCTGTGAAGTGGACTAAAGATGCAGATATCTGTACAAATACGTGTGAAATCTCTTAAATAAATGCGTTATATATTTGACAATTGAGTATGTGGACTAATCCGCTGTTAAAAAAGTAATCTCGGAACGATTTCTACCTAATTTGGTACACATATTTGTTATGCTCTGGAGGGGAAGACTTTGATGGTAAGGACAACCAACCTCCTATTGGGTTGTACGTGCTAACGTGGAGAGAGAAGATACGAGGAGGAAGTGGACAGAGAAACGAAAGAGGAGGAGATGGAGAGAGAGAGAGAAAGATAGAGGGGAAGGAGGAGGAGATGCACAGAGAGTGGGGAAGGCGGAGACGGACAGGGGGGAGGGGGGATCAACGCGAGAGGAGGTAGAGGAGCTGGGCATAGAGAGGTTGGATTGGGTTGTCTGGGGGAAGAGACCAAACAGAGAGGTCATCGGTCTCATCGGATTAGGGAAGGAAGTCGGCCGTGCCCTTTCAAAGGAACCATCCCAGCATTTGCTGGGAGCGATTTAGGGAAATCACGGAAAACCTAAATCGGGATGGCCAGACGCGGGATTGAACCGTCGTCCTCCCGAATGCGAGTCCAGTGTCTAACCACTGCGCCACCTCGCTCGGTTGGGCATAGAGAGGGTAGGAGGAGATGAGCAAGGAGGGGGGAAGAAGGAGATAACCCGAGGGGAGCTTCAGCAGGTGGTCAGAGAGGGGGAGGAGGAAATGGCGTAATAGATCATTGGAATAAATACGTATCTGAGCATTTCCTTTTATAAATAACTGCTTAGCAGCATTTACCACCACGGTTCGGAGGTAGTCACACAATAACTATCGTCCTTAAGAAGGATAAGTAGTGATGAACAACCTTGAAAAGAATGCCATACGTGAAGAGTATGATGCTGGAGTAAATGCCATTTGTGGCAGTGGAATTGTGACAGTTGAAAATATATAAGTAAATAGAAAATGAAGTAAAGAAGGTGACATAACCTGAAAACTTTAAATACTGAAAAAATTATGTGTATGCGGTGATAGTGGAGGGAGGGGAGAGGGATATATGTTGTTGAGTTCAGTTTATTTCAGATTGCTCCATATTCTGTTGTTTATACGTACTTCGCCCCTGCTTCACTAGAAACGAATGTAATTCTTGATACATAGTTGCAGCTTGTATTACATTGCCTTTAATTTGTGTAGTATTTACAATAGTTCAGCTTTAGCTATTTAGGTGTAGTTGAGTTTATTCTTGCTCATAGTTCATTCTGCATTTTACAGTGCTAGAACCCAGATAATTCACAAAAGAACATACCTGAGAGTCTCCATGACAGTACTGAATTGTAACTAAACGTCATATTAAACTGACAAGCACGGTGTCACCAAAATTCAGTTTATGAAATGTGTATGCAAACTGCATCTTTTAAGCCAACTTTTCACACGTCGACGCTCAAAATATTGATCATTCAGCTAATCAAAGCTACATACTGGCGAAAGGAAAATCCGGAGACTCGAGTCTTCATGGTAGGAAGCAGATGGCAAAAATTACTCTACAGCCGAGCGTCTCCGCAGCCAGGAGCCGTCGCGGGACGAGCGTCTCCCGAGCAGCCGCCTCTTTCAGCAGAGTCGCTGAGTAGGCGACTCAGGCATTTTCCCAGCTGAACTGATATTAGCCTCAGGTGCCAGCTGTTTGTACGGAACCAATGACTGATTTTGCAGCCACTTCTGCCTCCACCTTCAGGTTAATATTGTAGAGATCCAACAGCAACTGCGAGACGGACTGTAGGTAAAATCAGGTCATTTTTTTTATTGATGTTCTGTAATTCCAAGCTTCATTCTGAAGAATTGCCTGTTGCTCTCCCTTCAATATGCTATAGACTTAGCCCATAGATACAAACGTAGATCCTTCTGTTGTGCTTTGTCCATCTGCTCTTCAGCAATCACGGTACAACTTCCACGAGTATAGCTGCTTTAGCCCTATATAAGTTCAATTGAATCAACTTCCTGATCCCTTCTCCAGACTTGCCAAGGTATTCGCGTATATTGTCAACGTTTGTCGAACCATTTATCAAGTATTTTGATGTAATCAGTTGTTAATCGTGATTCTTGCTTAATTTTACAAATAAAGAATTTCTTTATCATTATTTTGGAGAGCCAGGCAGTGCTCAAGTATTGTTCATTGCAGTTATTCTATTCACAGTAGTAAATGCATACTAAACGAGACCACAATCATTAGGAAAAAAGTAGGGCTACTCTTGGAGCCTTAGGGTAGACATTCAGAATCTCCTGCACAAACCATTTTTCAAAGTAGAACATGCAGGCACCTGTTGGAAAAGGGATAGAAATTAAAAACATCATCGCTGAGAGGTAGTGCTGGCTCCCACACCTGATATGTCAACGTAATTAACAAAAAAGACAGATGTGTTCATGGATGGAGAAGAGAAGAAAATAACATTACACAGAAATTTACGACGGCAAAGATTTTCTTTGCAACTGTGATGAATATAGTTCAGGATCACTTGGACAGCAAGCTCACCAGGAACGTTCAAATCCCCACATCCAGTAGTATAGATACACAAGGCAGCATCCCTCAGGGAAATCATGTCCGTAATCGCCTAATATGGCGCACCAGAACCACCTGTAATACATTAATATTTCTTCCCTCCTTCCCTCTAAATCTGTACGAGTGGATTTGGATTCGAACTACGCTCGACTTGGATGTGAACTCTGTACCTTACCCTCGTCTGCAGCTAGCTCGGTTCACAGCGTGGACCGCTAACAAGCGCTCGAAGAATAATACCAACACTGGATAATAAGACATGTGGACGTATAAACTTGTAAGACATGTCCTTCTAATTATAAACTGGTATGAGGCAGGACTTTGAGGACAGATAGTTAAAGAGATTCTTTCAATGTTTCTTCACTTTGGCCACAACATATCATTTAAATCCAGGTCTCACTAAGCAACTTTATATATCACGTATTATGAGAACCATTGTGGTAGAAACAACACGCGACTGTGTATCAACTAGTTCATTTTCTTTTTTCGTCGTATGATCGTCTTTATGTCTGTAGATATGTTTGTGAAGTATTCTTGATGATGGCCTCTACGAAAACACTGTTTTAACTCAATTCTCACGTATATGTGCACTTAGTCTTGATATGAAATGGTGGGACATTGCAAAAAGATATTTCGCTAGCTCATAGAGCGAGAAACGACGTAAATTTACGTAATGGTGATAGCAGAGAACGTCAGTCGCTGATATGGTGGAGTATTCACATGATGCGATCCTGAGTATCCACATGACGTGAACCTCATAGCGCATTTCTGGGACACGAATCTTTCTGCACATAGAAGGATCGGTCAGAAAATAATGGCTTCTAATGTACTTCTCGCTTACATAACCACTGTTCCTATAATTGGAGTGTAGCGACGACGACAATGTCTTTTCTTTAGCTATTCGATTGTGCTAGATTGGAGCTCTGTAGCAGTGAATGAAGTAAAACGTGATGTCCAGATTTGCAGGTTGGCCACAATTGGACATATTGCAGTGTTATGCAAAACGGGAAATTGTTTGTCCATAGTAAGACACACAATGATGCGGTTGTAACAACGTTAGTTACAGAACAACAAACAGCAACTCAACCAAGCATAAAGGTACATAGGGATGATTCGGCTGCCCTTACCGATGTCATTTTATGTATCCCTACGTGACAGAACATTGGTGTTGGTTAGTTCGCTCTGCAAATTGTCAAAATATCGCAAAATAATTCATAAACTATACGAAGACATCTTAGACCTATTGTGCAAATTTTATTTATGAGACTGCTTTAGCATATTAACGTGGCGAGAAATACATTATTTTTTTCATTTCACTATATACTCGAATTTTGTTAATTCAACACTTCTAATTCATATAACTCCTGTCAGTTCTGTTGTAAAACCCATTCTATAAGGCAAAATTTCCGAACGGTTTGCGAAAGATTAGGTGCTGTAAAAGGAATAAACTAAGAGACAGCCAAAATCTGTATGAGCACATAATTACACACTTTGATAAGTATGGTAGAAATAAGGTATAACTTGGATCCAAAATACCCTGTAGCTCATGGTCAATCTTCAGTTGTATTTTTTACAATATGATTCCGTTTGTTAAAAGTTGTCCAAAGCCATGAGAGGCAAGTTATTTCGGTTACGTTGCTGTTGCCCATCTCGATAATCTACCTGATAAAAGCGTAATTTGGATTGCATAAAACATCACCAGGGGCAGCTAAATCACCCTGTATGTACAGTAAAGTAGATAAAAAGCAGCAGTGTTGTATCTCAATGAGGAACCTGAAGCTTCTAGCACACAACAAGACCACGCAGATGAACAATTGTTCAAGTTGACACTGCACTTGGTAGTTATGTACATAGTTGAACTGCTCATAATTGGATGGACCGTCAATGGTATACAGTCATTGTAAAGAAACTTCTAAAGAAAGAGATACCTGCATCACAGGTGTAAAACAAAGCATAGAGCTGTAGACAGAGAGATGCTAAATGAAACCCTTTTGGCTACCAAGAGAGCAATGCGTAAAGCCTTCAGTGGCTAACGTTGGAGGATATTGTCAGGTGATCTTTCAGAAAACCCAAGGAAATTCTGATCGCGTGTAAAGGCTGTTAGTGGCACCAAAGTTAGTGCTCCATTCCTTGCGGATGAGACCGGAACTTAAATTGAGAGTATCAAAGCAAATGCTGAAATGCTTAACTCCGTTTTCAAGTGTTCCTTTAGAAGGGAAAACTCAAGAGAATTGCCCAAATTTAATCCTCGTAACACTGGAAAGATTAATGACATAAGTATTAGTGTCAGTGGTGTTGAGAAACATCTGAAATCGTTAAAATTGAACAAAGCTCCAGGGCCTGATGAATCCCTGTGGTTCTATATTGAATTTGCGGCTGAGTTACTCTCTCTTATCCCCTGAAAATGAAACCATGTCCAGTATTTAAAAGAAAGCACAGCTCACAACTCTTTACAAGAAAAGTAGTGGAAGTGATCCATACTGCTACCGTCGATTATCTTTGAGACATAATTGTTGAATAACATATTCTGAGAGCAAACTTAACTAGACATTTCAAACAGAACGATCTCCTGCATGTCAGTCAGCATGGGTTCCGTAAACAACGATCACGTGAAACCCAACTCGCACTTTTCTCGCATGACACACTGAAAGCTTTGGATTAAGGCCGTCAGGTAGATGCAATGCTTCCTGATATCCGAAAAGCCGTTGACTCAGTACCACATCTACGCTTATTATCAAAAGTACGATTGTATAAAGTATCAGGCGAAATTTGTGAGTAGATTGAGTATTTTTTGGTAGGACAACATAGCAAGTTATCTTGGTCGGAGAGCCATCGATAGATGTACAAGTAACTTCAGATGTGCCCCAGGGTAGTGTGTTGGTTCTTTTGCTAGTCATGTTGCATATTAAAGAGCTTGTGAACAATATTAATAGTAAGCATAGAATGCAGTCATCTGCAATGAAGCACTGCCAGAAAGAAGCCGCATAAATATTCAGTCTGATATTGATAAGATTTCAAAGTGATGCAAAGATTGGCAACTTGCCTTAAATGTTCAGAGATGTAAAATTGTTTACTTCACAAAACGAAAAAGACGTAGTTTTCTCTGTCAGTAATATCAATGAGTCACTATTGGAATCGGTCGCCGGCCGCTGTGGCCGAACGGTTCTAGGCACTTCAGTCCGGAACTGCGCTGCTGCTACAGTCGCAGGTTCGAATCCTGCCTCAGGCATCGATGTGTGTGATGTCCTAAGGTTAGTTAGGTTTAAGTAGTTCTAAGTCTAGGGGATTGACGACCTCAGATGTTAAGTCCCATAGTGCTTAGAGCCATTTGAACCATTTTTGGGGTCGGTTAACCCATAAAGATACCTGGGTGTAGCACTTTGTAACGATTTGAAATGGTATGATCACTTAGTTTCAATCATGGGAAAAGCAGGCGGTAGCTTCGTTTATTGGTAGAATATTGGGGAAATGCAATCACCCACAAAGGACATTACTTAAAAATCACTCACATGAACCATTCTAGAATATTGCTCATGCATGTGGGACCCGTACCAGAGAGGACTAACAGGGGATACTGAACGTATACGGAGAAGCTCTCCGTCTTCAGGCCACAAGTGACCCATCTGGACCAACCGACCGCCGTGTCATCCTCGGTAGAGGATGCAGATAGGAGGGGTGTGTGGTCAGCACACCACTCTCCCGGTCATTATGATGGTTTTCTTTGACTGGAGCCGCTACTATTCGGTCAAGTAGCTCCTCAGTTGGCATCATGAGGCTGAGTGAACCCCGAAAAATGGCATCAGCGCATGATGGCCCGGACGGTCACCCATCCAAGTGCCGGGCACGCCCGACAGCACTTAACTTCGATGATCTGACGGGAATCGGTGTATCCACTGCGGCAAGGTCGTTGCCTTCTACGGAGAGGGGCAGCATGAATGGCTACATGTTTGTTTTGATACGTGGGAGAGTGTCACAGAGATACTGAAGCAATTGAGCTGACAGACTCTTGAAGATAGACATAAACTCTCCCAAGGAACCGGCTGTAAATTATGACTCTAGTAATAAGCTAAAACCACCTACGTATCGCTCGCATAGCGATTGTGAGGACAAGTTTTTATTGATTACAGCACGGATGGAGGCATATAAATGATCTTTCTTCCCGCGTTCCACATGTGAATGAACGGGAAGAAACGCTACTAACTGGTATAATGGGACGTACCTTCTACCATACACTTGTAGATATAGATAGATGTAGAACATGTTTTCGTGCAGGGTGATAATGATCTTTTGTCCATTTTCGAAAAGATTCTCGTGCTGACCCAAGAATAACTCTTCTTCTTTAGTATCGCTGCAGATGGCATATTTTTTTTTTTTTTTTTTTGTGTTGAGATTCTGTGAAGCCTTTTTGACATTGATTTTTGATTCAGGTTCAAATAAATGAACTCACGTGCTATCTTCTGTCACGATGCCACTTAACTGCTGCTCTGCTTCTAGTATGAAGTGGTGTAACAAGATGATGATTTTTGTTTCCCTTGCCTGTTTATTCTTGTTGGTCAACATTCATGTTACCCAGAGTGGACTAACATATAGTTAATCCATTTCCTCACTAACTGCACCTGATTGAGAGGTGGAACGCATCCGACAGCCCTGATCCGCCGATACTCAGTGGTAGGCACGGACGACATCGCTCCTTGTTGCGCCACTCCTTTTTCGGTGAGCCAGCGCCTTTCCTCCGGCAGCATCCGTAAAACGATGTTAGAGGATAACTACAATGTTACCCACTGTAGCATCTCCAGGAATCCGTTGTTCGCCGTTTCACTAATACTAATCTCGGCTTCACCGCCAAAGTACAGGAATTCCATCACAGCCTAGTGACTATTTCTCATACCTATGAGGGCAATTATGTGTAGTGCCGGCCGTTCTGGTCAAGCGGTTCTAGGCGCTTCAGTCCGGAACCGCGCGACTGATACGGTCGCAGGTTCGAATCCTGCCTCGGGCATGGATGTGTGTGATGTCCTTAGGTTAGTTTGGTTTAATTAGTTCTAAGTTCTAGTGGACTGATGACCTCAGATGTTAAGTCCCATAATGCTCAGAGCCATTTGAACCAATTATGTGTAGCGCTACAATGCAAAACACGGAATATTTTCAAAGGGTGTTGAATAAGACTGTAACACGGTAACAACTTTCTCACAACTAAACCACAATAAATTACCACTGTTTTATCCAAAATCATTTCACATGAGATTTATGATGCTTGCTTTATGATTGAGCCACAGGGGAATGTTTTGCAATGTTCACCTAATCAGTATTTCTCGGTGGCTCATCTACATCTACATCTACATGATTACTCTGCAATTCACATTTAAGTGCTTGGCAGACGGTTCATCGAACCACAATCATACTATCTCCCTACCATTCCACTCCCGAACAGCGCGCGGGAAAAACGAACACCTAAACCTTTCTGTTCGAGCTCCGATTTATCTTATTTTATTTTGATGATCATTCCTACCTATCTAGGTTGGGCTCAACAAAATATTTTCACATTCGGAAGAGAAAGTTGGTGACTGAAATTTCGTAAATGGATCTCGCCGCGACGAAAAGCGTCTTTGCTTTAATGACTTCCATCCCAACTCGCGTATCATATCTGCTACACTCTCTCCCCTATTACGTGATAATACAAAACGAGCTGCCCTTTTTTGCACCCTTTCGATGTCCTCCGTCAATCCTACCTGGTAAGGATCCCACACCGCGCAGCAATATTCTAACAGAGGACGAACAAGTGTAGTGTAAGCTGTCTCTTTAGTGGACTTGTTGCATCTTCTAAGTGTCCTGCCAAAGAAACGCAACCTTTGGCTCGCCTTCCCCACAATATTATCTATGTGGTCTTTCGAACTGAAGTTGTTCGTAATTTTAACACCCAGGCACTTAGTTGAATTGACAGCCTTGACAATTGTACTATTTATCGAGTAATCGAATTCCAACGGATTTCTTTTGGAACTCATGTGGATCACCTCACACTTTCGTTATTTAGCGTCAACTGCCACCTGCCACATCATACTGAAATCTGTTCTAAATCGCTTTGAAACTGATACTGGACTTCGGATGATCTTACTAGGCGGTAAATTACAGCATCATCTGCGAACAACGAAAAAGTACTGCTCAGATTGTCACCCAGGTCATTTATATAGATCAGGAACAGCAGAGGTCCCAGGACGCTTCCCTGAGGAACACCTGATATCACTTCAGTTTTACTCGATGGTTTGCCGTCTATTACTACGAACTGCGACCTTCCTGACAGGAAATCACGAATCCAGTCGCACAACTGAGACGATACCCCATAGGCCCGCAGCTTGATTAGAAGTCGCTTGTGAGGAACGGTGTCAAAAGCTTTCCGGAAATCTAGAAATACGGAATCAACTTGAGATCCCTTGTCGATAGCGGCCATTACTTCGTGCGAATAAAGAGCTAGCTGCGCTGTAGAAGAACCATGTTTTCTGAAACCATGCTGATTATGTATCAATAGATCGTTCGCTTCGAGGTGATTCATAATGTTTGAATACAGTATATGCTCCAAAACCCTACTGCAAACCGACGTCAATGATATAGGTCTGTAGTTCGATGGATTACTCCTACTACCCTTCTTAAACACTGGTGTGACCTGCGCAATTTTCCAATCTGTAGGTACAGATCTATCGGTGAGCGAGCGGTTGTATATGATTGCTAAGTAGGGAGCTATTGTATCAGCGTAATCTGAAAGGAACCTAATCGGTATACAATGTGGACCTGAAGACTTGCCCGTATCAAGCGATTTGAGTTGCTTCGCAACCCCTAAAGAAAATACCAAAACAGTTTTGCTGTTCATTTATATCTAGCCTGTACATTTCTTCGTATTTACCCAGTTGAAGCGAAATGCACTTAACCATATTCTTTAACGCACCGTCAGGGTTATTATTTAAGGTGTCAGTGATGTGTACAAATTACCTTCCAGTACTATAAACATGTCTAGTATCTTGCTTGATAGATGTGTGGTACGTCCATACACCGCATATGTAGAAGTACAGCGCGCTCAGACAGCGTGTTTTACCTGTATGATGTCGCTGGTGTAGTTCTCTGCCCGTTCCCACGATCCCAGCCTCACCGTCGGGTAGCCGCTGCCGAAGAACGGACCTGCAACACGGATACGCGTGGTCGACGCCTGTCAGGCATGACGTAAATTATCTATTATTTATGTCAGAACTATCAATGTGTTACTTATGTACAAGTTGTTTCAAAAAGAGCACATCTGATATTGCAAGATCGTATCTTGTGCACTATTGAAAATAGAAACATTGGGCAAATTTTAAGTTCCACATTGGTGTACAAAGTCTTTAACCCTCGAGCGGTCGCACCGTTTCTTATAACACGAGCGGGCGCGCGGCGCACTTTGTACACGTGAAAAAATAGGTTTCCTTATTATACCAAGTTAAGGCATGTATGATCAAAATCACAGTTTAATCTTAGTTCATTTAAGCAAGGAAAAAATAAACATACATAATATGAGCGAAACTACTGTTTTGTTAACCAATAATCAAATAAATAAACTCTCTGTTGCCAAGGACATGTGTTAAAGAGACAGCAGTGACGCATTCGAAGCATTAAGCAATGCACTTGCATCAGATCTCGGTCAGCTGCTTAATCGATCACTAATTACACTACTGGCCATTAAAATTGCTACACCACGAAGATGATGTGCTACAGACGCGACAGGAAGAGGATGCTGTGATATGCAAATGATTAGCTTTTCAGAGCATTCACACAATCTTGGCGCCGGTGGCGACACCTACAACATGCTGACACGAGGAAAGTTTCCAGCCGATTTCTCATACACAAACAGCAGTTGCCACGCGTTGCCTGCTGAAACGTTGTTGCGATGCCTCGTGTAAGAACGAGAAATGCGTACCATCACGTTTCCGACTTTGATAAAGTTCGGATTGTAGACTATCGCGATTGCGGTTTATCGTATCGCGACATTGATGCTCGCGTTGGTCGAGATCCAATGACTGTTAACAGAATACGGAATCGGTGGTTTCAGAATGGTAATAATACGGAACGCCGTGCTGGATCCCAACGGCCTCGTATCGCTAGCAGTCTAGATGACAGGCATCTTATCCACATGGCTGTAACGGATCGTGCAGCCACGTCCCGATCCCTGAATCAACAGATGGGGACGTTTGCAAGACAACAACCATCTGCACGAACAGTTCGACGACGTTTGCAGCAGCATGGACTATCAGCTCGGAGACCATGGCTCCGGTTACTCTTGACGCTGCATCACAGACAGGAGCGCCTGCGATGGTGTAGTCAAAGACGAACCTGGGTGCAAGAGTGGCAAAACGTCATTTCTTCGGATGAATCCAGGTTCTGTCTAGAGCATAATGATAGTCGCATCTGTGTTTGATGACATCGCGGTGAACGCACACTGGAAGCGTGTATTCGTCATCGTCATACTGACGTATCACCCGGCGCGATGATATGGGGTGCCATTGGTTACACGTCTCGGTCACTTCTTCTTCGCATTGACGGCGCTTTGAACAGTGGACGTTACATTTCAGATGTGTTACGACCCGTGGCTCTACCATTCATTCGATCCCTGCGAAACCCTACATCTCAGCAGGATAATGCACGACCGCATGTTGCAGGTCCTGTACGAGCCTTTCTGGATACAGAAAATATTCGACTGCTGCCCTGGCCAGCACATTCTCCAGATCTATTACCAATTGAAAACGCCTGGTCAATGGTGGCCGAGCAACTGGCTCGTCACAATACGCCAGTCACTACTCTTGATGAGCTGTGGTATCGTGTTGAAGCTGCATGGGCAGCTGTTCCTGTACACGCTATCCAAGCTGTGTTTGACTCAGGCGTATCAAGGCCGCTATTACAGCCAGAGGTGGTTGTTCTGGGTACTGATTTCTCACTATCTATGCACCCAAATTGTGTGGAAATGTAATCACATGTCAGTTCTAGTATAATATACTTGTCCAATGAATACCCGTTTATCATCTGCATTTCTTCTTGGTGTAGCAATTTTAATGGCCAGTAGTGTATCTCATAGACAACTGTCTCAACGTGGGATTATGTTGCTAGTTCGTAACTGGGGGTCACTTTTTTGGATTGATCGTAAATTTTTTTCGTCTAGCTCGCTTTGTATTTTATATTACTGCTGCTCACTTGGACGTACGACAACAGACTTGTGTTAATTGAAGCAATACTGAAGGAATAGGTATAGGTTTGCAGTTGTGAAAAAAATATGGAACCGCATAAAATCAGTTGTGAAAAAAAATGGAACCGCACCCGCTCGAGGGTTAGTTTAAAAAGAACTAATTTACGAGGGTATATGTCACACATGCATGCACATAAAATCTTGGGGTACCTTCTACAAGTACGTTTAGAGTCAATGTTTTCATTGATCTTTCATTAACCTCTATCGTGCACTCCACCAGACACATGAGAAAAACGCAGAAAATAGTGAAACTCCTCCCTTACTTCAGGAAGGAATGTCTGGAGATACTGCAATCGCTGCAGTTGTTAAGCGATGTCACATTTTCTCCAAAGCTGTTGGAAGGGGAGCCACACAGAAACTGCCTTTGACAATTGCCTAGGAAAAAAACAACGTTACTTTGAGATCATGTGACATTGGAGACCAGTGGGTGAATTCGAGAGATGCCTACGCTCCTTTCGGTCGTTCGATGGTTGAGACCGGCCATTGTTAAGAGATGCTCTTACGTGTACCTGCCAAGGAGTTTGTGCTCAGTCGTGTGAAAAATGAAACTTCCGGAATGTTTTTGCAATAGTGGAAACTGCCACATCCCCAACATACGTGATTCCTGTAACAATCTTCACGATAAAAGTGAACTGGCCGTAATTCTTCCGTCGGGAAACACATACAAACACATGAAGCTCTGGAAACTCTCTAATGCTCTGCTTCGTTCTCTATACTCGTATGCTGTGTCAGTTCACGTTTCCACTTAAATGGAAAGCAGCCTCGTCACTAGGCCCCTAAACATTAAACCTGTAAGGAAATTTTCTTCCACTTCCTCGTCCACAGCTAATTCATAAAACTCTACGCATTGTGTTTTGCCACTTCCATTACGGGCTTGTGGTCGTAGAATACTGTACGCTTTGAAACTAGAACTTCTCCACAATACACCAATACACGCCAGAAAGACATGGGGCCCCTTCGTGTTCCAGCACAGTTCCAAGCTACCAGTGTAGAGTTGGTGTGGCCTGCGTGCCGCAGGCAGAACATTGACGACAACATTGTTCTGTTGTGATAGTGGGTTTCCACTAACTAACCTTTATAAAGAAGTCGAGAGGGAGCATAGCCTCCTTGGTTATTTAGGATTGGTTCTAGGGAACAGAGAAGGACCACTGACAGCGATGGTGATTTTTCAAAGTAGCAATATGATATGAATTCTTTAAACACGATTATTTACCATTACACATATTTACACTCCTGGAAATGGAAAAAAGAACACATTGACACCGGTGTGTCAGACCCACCATACTTGCTCCGGACACTGCAAGAGGGCTGTACAAGCAATGATCACACGCACGGCACAGCGGACACACCAGGAACCGCGGTGTTGGCCGTCGAATGGCGCTAGCTGCGCAGCATTTGTGCACCGCCGCCGTCAGTGTCAGCCAGTTTGCCGTGGCATACGGAGCTCCATCGCAGTCTTTAACACTGGTAGCATGCCGCGACAGCGTGGACGTGAACCGTATGTGCAGTTGACGGACTTTGAGCGAGGGCATATAGTGGGCATGCGGGAGGCCGGGTGGACGTACCGCCGAATTGCTCAACACGTGGGGCGTGAGGTCTCCACAGTACATCGATGTTGTCGCCAGTGGTCGGCGGAAGGTGCACGTGCCCGTCGACCTGGGACCGGACCGCAGCGACGCACGGATGCACGCCAAGACCGTAGGATCCTACGCAGTGCCGTAGGGGACCGCACCGCCACTTCCCAGCAAATTAGGGACACTGTTGCTCCTGGGGTATCGGCGAGGACCATTCGCAACCGTCTCCATGAAGCTGGGCTACGGTCCCGCACACCGTTAGGCCGTCTTCCGCTCACGCCCCAACATCGAGCAGCCCGCCTCCAGTGGTGTCGCGATAGGCGTGAATGGAGGGACGAATGGAGACGTGTCGTCTTCAGCAATGAGAGTCGCTTCTGCCTTGGTGCCAATGATGGTCGTATGCGTGTTTGGCGCCGTGCAGGTGAGCGCCACAATCAGGACTGCATACGACCGAGGCACACAGGGCCAACACCCGGCATCATGGTGTGGGGAGCGATCTCCTACACTGGCCGTACACCACTGGTGATCGTCGAGGGGACACTGAATAGTGCACGGTACATCCAAACCGTCATCGAACCCATCGTTCTACCATTCCTAGACCGGCAAGGGAACTTGCTGTTCCAACAGGACAATGCACGTCCGCATGTATCCCGTGCCACCCAACGTGCTCTAGAAGGTGTAAGTCAACTACCCTGGCCAGCAAGATCTCCGGATCTGTCCCCCATTGAGCATGTTTGGGACTGGATGAAGCGTCGTCTCACGCGGTCTGCACGTCCAGCACGAACGCTGGTCCAACTGAGGCGCCAGGTGGAAATGGCATGGCAAGCCGTTCCACAGGACTACATCCAGCATCTCTACGATCGTCTCCATGGGAGAATAGCAGCCTGCATTGCTGCGAAAGGTGGATATACACTGTACTAGTGCCGACATTGTGCATGCTCTGTTGCCTGTGTCTATGTGCCTGTGGTTCTGTCAGTGTGATCATGTGATGTATCTGACCCCAGGAATGTGTCAATAAAGTTTCCCCTTCCTGGGACAATGAATTCACGGTGTTCTTATTTCAATTTCCAGGAGTGTATATGCGAGACATATGACCAAAAAGTTCTCTAATACATTCAGTTCAGCTGGAAGCCCACTCACTATTAATTCACTGTTATTCTGTCCTACTGCAGAAGGGCTTCACACCAGGAAGGGAGAAGAGCCACCTTCATTCTTGTTGTAATCCCTATAAGATGCAGTACCTGAGGTGCCCAGCTCAGAAACGAGTGTTATCGTTGCCACATGTTCTGCTGTCTACTGAATTAATTGCCACTTTTCCTAACTACTAAATCAATGGCCACTTGCCCTAAATATTATAGCACTGGCCACTTGGCCTAATTTACAAGAGACAAGTGCTACTAAAAAATGAAATCCGCTACACTGCTGTTCGAGACAGACTGTCTCTGCTCATCACTGTTCAATGAAACATGAAGGTGTTACAAACTTTTGTAGCTTGCTACTTATGTACGCAGTCAAACGGCCTGGAGTAATACTATCTTCTCGTGGATGACTACCTACTGCTCTATCAGTAGCTCATGCTGTCAACAAGTCTCGCTGGCTCCTGCCTCGGCTTCACTGGCTAGCTACTGCTTGGACACTTCTTTTATCCTGTTTTGATACTGACTATGGCTTCACTTTTATACGCTTCTTAAGGGTCTTTTCCACTCGGGTACAAACCCGACTCCTTCATTGTCTTTCTGGCCTTCTCGAACATTCTGTTGCCATGTGTCCTTATTTATTTCCATCTAAAGCATAGGTTAGTCAAATCTTCTCTACGATGTGTGCGGTCCCAAGCCTTCGCCTATTGACCTCCAGACAAGCGATTACCACTTGTGTGCACCTTGGTAGACAATCAAGTGATTACTCTGTGGGGAAGTTGTTTCCAAACACATCATCTTCTCAAAATATCCTCATTGGCGTTTGGTAGTGCAGACAGACTTGCTTGTACACATATTTTGGCTGAATCTTTTCTTGTTATAATACGATATATGGCTAAAATACACTCCTGGAAATGGAAAAAAGAACACATTGACACCGGTGTGTCAGACCCACCATACTTGCTCCGGACACTACGAGAGGGCTGTACAAGCAATGATCACACGCACGGCACAGCGGACACACCAGGAACCGCGGTGTTGGCCGTCGAATGGCGCTAGCTGCGCAGCATTTGTGCACCGCCGCCGTCAGTGTCAGCCAGTTTGCCGTGGCATACGGAGCTCCATCGCGGTCTTTAACACTGGTAGCATGCCGCGACAGCGTGGACGTGAACCGTATGTGCAGTTGACGGACTTTGAGCGAGGGCGTATAGTGGGCATGCGGGAGGCCGGGTGGACGTACCGCCGAATTGCTCAACACGTGGGGCGTGAGGTCTCCACAGTACATCGATGTTGTCGCCAGTGGTCGGCGGAAGGTGCACGTGCCCGTCGACCTGGGACCGGACCGCAGCGACGCACGGATGCACGCCAAGACCGTAGGATCCTACGCAGTGCCGTAGGGGACCGCACCGCCACTTCCCAGCAAATTAGGGACACTGTTGCTCCTGGGGTATCGGCGAGGACCATCCGCAACCGTCTCCATGAAGCTGGGCTACGGTCCCGCACACCGTTAGGCCGTCTTCCGCTCACGCCCCAACATCGTGCAGCCCGCCTCCAGTGGTGTCGCGACAGGCGTGAATGGAGGGACGAATGGAGACGTGTCGTCTTCAGCGATGAGAGTCGCTTCTGCCTTGGTGCCAATGATGGTCGTATGCGTGTTTGGCGCCGTGCAGGTGAGCGCCACAATCAGGACTGCATACGACCGAGGCACACAGGGCCAACACCCGGCATCATGGTGTGGGGAGCGATCTCCTACACTGGCCGTACACCACTGGTGATCGTCGAGGGGACACTGAATAGTGCACGGTACATCCAAACCGTCATCGAACCCATCGTTCTACCATTCCTAGACCGGCAAGGGAACTTGCTGTTCCAACAGGACAATGCATGTCCGCATGTATCCCGTGCCACCCAACGTGCTCTAGAAGGTGTAAGTCAACTACCCTGGCCAGCAAGATCTCCGGATCTGTCCCCCATTGAGCATGTTTGGGACTGGATGAAGCGTCGTCTCACGCGGTCTGCACGTCCAGCACGAACGCTGGTCCAACTGAGGCGCCAGGTGGAAATGGCATGGCAAGCCGTTCCACAGGACTACATCCAGCATCTCTACGATCGTCTCCATGGGAGAATAGCAGCCTGTATTGCTGCGAAAGGTGGATATACACTGTACTAGTGCCGACATTGTGCATGCTCTGTTGCCTGTGTCTATGTGCCTGTGGTTCTGTCAGTGTGATCATGTGATGTATCTGACCCCAGGAATGTGTCAATAAAGTTTCCCCTTCCTGGGACAATGAATTCACGGTGTTCTTATTTCAATTTCCAGGAGTGTATTCCATGATCACGAGAGAGGAATGGCTGTCTCTCAGTTGGTGTGACAAGGCAACTACTGTGGACTATGTGTACAACTCTGTTGAATGTGCTCTATGAACTATACGAGCACATGGAGGCGGCCTGTGGACTTCTGCTTACGTAAACAACCAGGATCTAGAAACTGTTGTTGCTATTGTTGAATGCTTCGAGTTACAGGAGTTCTAGTGCCATTCTCTCGACAAAAATCACGCCTTGCATTCTGACTGAATGGTATCTGTTGAAATGATGAATGCAGATTGCCTTTTCAAGCTTTGTTGTCACCATTTCGCTTCTACACACAGAGAACAGTGAACGAGCGCGCTATCTCCATCAGTGAGTTCCACTACCGACGACTATATGAGCTGCAAAGCAAACAGCTTGTGTCAAGAAAAGCCACTAGTTTCGATACGTAAGTCAAAACTAACTCTACGTTACTATCTTCGTTTTAGGGAAGTTATAGTTTTTTAAATCGGATGTAAAACCCTCTGGTCTGTATCGAGAAAATTTTCTAGTCTATAACTTCTCTGAGTCATGACATGCAGAAACGAGAAAGAAATAGTTGTTAAGAAACTGACTTTAGCGTTATGGTCCTTTTCAAGCAGATGAAGTTGTTGGCATATGTTTTGCACTAAAAACTTAATTCAGTATATGCAATCATGTACTATCTCTAAGAAATTATAAATTTATATTACTTGATATCCATGTAAAACATTAAATAATATTTACAGTAGTGTTATATGGGGCAAAATAAATGCCTTTACAAACTTTGAAGGATTTAAAAACTTGAAAATAAATTACTTTAGATAAGAAATTAGAACACCCCCCCCCCCCCCCCCCCCATGAACCATGGACCTTGCCGTTGGTGGGGAGGCTTGCGTGCCTCAGCGATACAGATAGCCATACCGTAGGTGCAACCACAACGGAGGGGTATCTGTTGAGAGGCCAGACAAACGTGTGGTTCCTGAAGAGGGGCAGCAGCCTTTTCAGTAGTTGCAGGGGCAACAGTCTGGATGATTGACTGATCTGGCCTTGTAACAATAACCAAAAGGGCCTTGCTGCGCTGGTACTGCGAACGGCTGAAAGCAAGGGGAAACTACGGCCGTAATTTTTCCCGAGGACATGCAGCTTTACTGTATGGTTAAATGATGATGGCGTCCTCTTGGGTATAATATTCTGTAGGTAAAATAGTCCCCCATTCGGATTTACGGGCGGGGACTACTCAAGAGGACGTTCTTATCAGGAGTAAGAAAACTGGCGTACTACGGATCGGAGCGTGGAATGTCCGACCCCTTAATCGGGCAGGTAGGTTAGAAAATTAAAAAAGGTAAATGGATAGGTTAAAGTGAGACATAGGAACAAGACTTTTGGTCAGGTGAATACAGGGTTATAAATACAAAATCAAATAGGGGTAATGCAGGAGTAGGTTTAATAATGAATAAAAAAAATAGGAATGTGGCTAAGGTACTACAAACAACATAGTGAAGGCATTATTGTCGCCAAGATGGATACGAAGCCCACGCCTAACACAGTAGTACAAGTTTATACGCCAACTAGCTCCAGAGATGACGAAGAGATTGATGAAATGTATGATGAGATAAAAGAAATTATTCAGATAGTGAAGAGAGAGGGAAATTTAATAGTCATGGGTGACTGGAATTCGATAGTAGGAAAAGGAAGAGAAGGAAACGTAGTAGGTGAATATGGAACGGGGGTAAGGAATGAAAGAGGAAGCCGCCTGGTAGATTTTTGCACAGAGCATAACTTAATCATAGCTGACACTTGGTTCAAAAATCATGAAAGAATTTTGTACTCATGGAAGAAGCATGGAGATACTGGAAGGTGTCAGATATATTACATAATGGTAAGACACAGATTTAGGAACCAGGTTTTAAGTTGTAAGACATTTCCAGGGGCAGATGTGGACTCTGGCCACAATCTATCGGTTGTGAACTGTAGATTAAAACTGAAGAAACTGCAAAAAGATGGTAATTTAAGGAGATGGGACTTGGATAAACTGACAGAACCAGACGTTGTACCGAGTTTCAGGGAGAGCATTAGGGAACGATTGACAAAAATGGGGGAAAGAAATGCAGAAGAAGAAGAATGGTTAGCTTTGAGAGATGAAATAGTGAAGGCAGTAGAGGATCAAGTAGGTAAAAGGACGAGGGCTAGTGGAAATGCTTGGGTAACAGAAGCGATATCGAAGTTAATTGACGAAAAGAGAAAATACAAAAATGCAGTAAATGAAGCAGGCAAAAAGGAATACAAACGTCTCCAAAATGAGGTCGACAGGAAGTGCAAAATGGCTATGCAGGGATGGCTAGAGAACAAAATTAAGAGGTGTATATCACTGGGGATAAAATAGATACTGATTACAGGAAAGTTAAAGAGACTTTTGGAGAAAAGAGAACCACTTGCATGAATATTAAGAGCTCAGATGGAAACCCAGTTCCAAGAAAAGAAGGGAAAGCAGAGAGGTGGAAGAAGTATATACAGGGGCTATACAAGGGCAATGTTCTTGAGGACGATATTATGGAAATGAAAGAGGATGTAGATGAAGATGAAATGGGAGATATGATACTGCGTGAAGAGTTTGACAGAGCACTGAAAGATCTAAGTCGAAACAAGACCCCGGGACTAGACAACATTCCATTAGAAGTACTGATAGCCTTAGAAAAGCCAGCCCTGACAAAACTCTACCATCTGGTGAGCAAGATGTATAAGACAGGCGAAATACCCTCAGACTTCAAGAAGAATATAATAATTCCAATCCCAAAGAAAACAAGTGTTGAGAGTTGTGAAAATTACCGAATTATCAGTTTAATAAGTCACAGTTGCAAAATACTAACAAGAATTCTTTACAGACGAATGGAAAAACTGGTAGAAGCCGACCTCGGGGAAGATCAGTTAAGCTTCTGTAGACATGTTGGAACACGTGAGACAATACTGACCCTACGACTTATCTTAGAAAATACATTAAGGAAGGGCAAACCTACGTTTCTAGCATTTGTAGACTTAGAGAAAGCTTTTGACAATATTTACTGGAATACTCTCTTTCAAATTCTGAAGGTGACAAGGGTCAAATACAAGGAGCGAAAGGCTATTTACAATTTTTAGAGAAACCAGATGGCAGTTATAAGAGTCGAGGGGCATGAAAGGGAAGCAGTGTTTGGGAAGGGAGCGAGTCAGGGGTATAACTTATCCCCGATGTTATTCAATCTGTATATTGAGCAAGCAGTAAAAGAAACAAAAGAAAAATTTGGAGTAGGTATTAAAATCCATGGAGAAGAAATAAAAACTTTGAGGTTTGCCGACGACATTGTAATTCTACCAGACACAGCAAAGGACTTAGAATAGCAGTTGAACGGAATGGAGAGTGTCTTGAAAGGAGTATCTAAGATGAGCATCAACAAAACAAAACGAGGATAGTGGAATGTAGTAGAATTAAATCAGGTGATGTTGAGGGAATTAGGTTAGGAAATGAGAAACGTAAAGTAGTAAATGAGTTTTGCTATCTGGGAAGAAGAATAACTGATGATGATCGAAGTAGAGAGGATACAAAATGTAGGCTGGCAATGGCAAGGAAAGAGTTTCTGAAGAAGAGAGATCTGTTAACATCGAATATAAATTTAACTGTCAGGAAGTCGTTTCTGAAAGCATTTGTGTGGAGTGTAGCCAACTATTGAAGTGGAACGTGGATGATAAATAGTTTAGACAAGAAGAGACTAGAAGCTTTCGAAATGTGGTGCTACAGAAGAATGCTGAAGATTAGATGGGTAGATCACATAACAAATGAGGAGGTATTGAATAGAATTGGGGAGTATGCCGGCGACTTGGGAAGAGGTCCCATTCTTCCAGTGTTTTGCAGAGATGCAGTGGTGTTTCTCCTGGCACCATGGTGTGGACAGACATGGTTATGACTTCACGTCATGGGTGGGAGTGACTGAGGAAACACTGACGGCACACTGGTACCTCACGGACATCCTAAATCTTCTTGTGTTACCTCCCAGGCAACAGTATAGTGGTGCCATTTTTCAACAGGCTCAAGTTCGTCTGCACATGGCAGGTATGGCACTGAACTGTGTGCGTGATTTCGAGGCAATCCTATGGCCAGTAAGATCCCTAGATCTGTCCCAGACAGAAGATGCTTGGGACCAGTTCGGACGCCAAATCCATCCCATTGGCAATATCCAGGAAATCAACGGCAATATTTGTAGGCGACCTTGCTTCAGGAAAGGATACCGTGGCTTTATTACACCTTCACCAACCGAATCGGTGCATTAATCTAGGCCGTAGGAGCTGTGGCATCATACTGACAGTTGGTCTCATACTTACAAGTTCTTTGTAAATTTGACTCTATATTCTCATCACCGAAATAACCCGTGAAATTTCGTATCGTTTGGTCCCTCGCTTCTGGGTGCTTTACTCTTTTTGTCAAGCAGTGTACATCTTTCCTGGGGAAAGTAGTTTCTGACGATGAACTTTACCAATCTTCAAAGTTTTAAATATTTTGTCACATTTTTTTCCCATCTTTTTATGGGGTACCCTTTAACTAAATAAACTGCTCAAAAAAAAAAAAAAAAAATTGCATCATCTGTGTATTTTAGAATGTGTGTGGACTTAGATTCAAGAGGCGAATGAAAGAATAAGCGTAATGAAACTAACAAATAAACTTTGCTGTTGAATAAAAACAATCATTATTCATAATAAAGGCAGCCTATTCGATAGTGAACATCTTTGAAATCAAAATCTCCTTTTGAGTAATATTCAAAAAAGTGTTGCTTCAGTCTGTGATTTGTAACATGCTTAGATCGTCAGCGACATGCTGTCCTCAGGTGTGTAAGACATTGCTATTCTAGGCTGTCCCACTCCTCAGCTGGAAAAGGAAGGAAGATTATAATCTGTAGTCCCATCGATATCGAGGCCATTACAGACGGAGCACAAGGTAGAATTGTTTCAAAGGCGTGAATGGAAAGCGGCTGCGCCCTTCCTAAGGAAGCGCCGTGGCAGCTGCCTGGAGTGATTTAGGGAAATCACGGAAAACTTGTATCTGGATAACCGTAAGGAATCTGAACCGTCGTCCTGCCGAATGCGACCCCAGTTTTCTAACCACTGCGCTACCTCGCTCGGTCCCTTGGCTGCAGCCCTCCGGAAGATATGTGGTGTGAGCAGCGTCATTGCGACAAGACAGAGCAAATTTGAAATGATGCCAAACATTCCCAGTTGGGTTTAAGTATGATAATACCGTAGGATATTCTGTTAAGTTTATTCCCAACTTCTAAGGGAAGGAGTTCACAGTATGGTCTCGAAATTCCCGAGCGTAACCAGCTGAAATGCTGACTGTAGAACTCGACAGGAGGCTGAAAGATCTTGTCTTGGCACTTCACACACCTACAATTATACTCGATAGGGACGAAACACTTCCAACGCGCGTACATGATTTATTCGTAATGCCACGAGTTTTCTGACTGGTCTAGTATGGACCTCAACGATTTTCTCTCTTTTGCCAATTTCGTTGTACGATCTGCGCCAAAGATCCTGAATTATTCGTCGGTTGTATAACAGTATGTCTTCCCCTTACATTTTTTGCTCTGTTTGGTTTTCTCTGGTACCATGGAAGTTATTTCCTGATCACAAATGCCCTGTCGTTCTGTCCTTTGTTCTTGGTTGTAATAAGTGATACAGGCCCGTTCCTCTAGCACTATGGAACATATTCCCTGTTGTCTTAGCAAATGTCCTATCGTCCTATTGCTTCTTGTTAGTGGTAACAAATGATTCAGACCTATGATAGCAGAAGCTTTATGGCTTCAATGAGTAACTTCCATGGTATTGCTGTTGAAGGCAAAACTGTAGAGGAGACAGTGGTTGAAACATATACAACAAATAATTGAGAAGGTTCGGGGTAAATTCTACTTTGAGAGGAAAGGGTTGGCACAAGAGAGAAGTCGTATTAGCACCACGAAACTAGTCTGAGTACAGATGACCAAAAATAAATAAATAGAAATCGGCGTTAAACGTGACTGATGCAGAATCCTGATTAATCTTAATCCGTGGGCCTGTGCATTGCTACCTACCATCTCCAAAGCCTTCAACGATACTCATCAGGCGTCTCTAAAGTTGTACAATCGTTTGTGAAGCGAACCCACTGCCAGTGATTCAGCTATCTGTAGTACCATAGAACTTATTTCCTGATGTTCAGAAACATTGTCTGTGATGGGCTGACACAATCTCGATGAAAGGACAGGATATTACTACATACATCGAGACACGAGAAATGACTTCCATGGTACTACAACTTCCATGGTACTAGAGGGAGGCACACATTGCAAAAAAAATGAAGGCGGACACACACCAGAATACATCAAACAAGTACTTCAGGACGTTTAGTGCGTGTATTGGCTACCCAACTTATTTAGACACTACTGTGCTGTTCTACGGGTAGTCAGAGGCACAGGCCCCAGTGGGGGGCCACTTACCGTAGCAGGCCTCTGTGTAGAGGATGAAGAGGTCGCTGTGGCTTCGGTGCAGGTCGTCCAGCACGGCGGGGCCGGTGGTGGAGTCCTGGTACCAGTGCACTGCCACACCGCTAGTCAGCCGCCGCGCTGGCGCGCCGTTCAGGATCTGTGGACCACGTGCAACTTACTACTACTTTTCTTACCACTAACAGGAAATTGCTCTGATTTCAGTGTGCTCAATATTCCATTATTCCTTATGACTCGTTTCCGAAATATGCATCATCAGTTCATGAAAATGGAATCAACTGTAGATGAACGCACCAGATGAAAAATTAGGCACTCCACACAGACATCACAGCAATACCATGAAGCACCAGGTCTACCCTTAGTAATGGCTACAGTTCGATGAGAAAGACAGTTACAAGATTATCCTGATCTGCCATTTGCTGCTGAACCGACTCATGGATGACTTTATCCCGTAGAGCTGCCATACTGGGGGCTGATGATTCCTATCTTTCACCTGCTGTTCCAAGTACTGTAATGCCAGACATTTTCTATGGTATTAAGATCGGATCATTTATTGGGCCAGTTGAGGTGCGATATTGTGCCTGACTGTTCGTCAAACCAGGAGTGAGGAACGTATGCATGCAGCTACGTGAAGGGAGCTGTTGGCATTATGAAAGATGGGATTCTCGTCCACCTAACGCTCACAACGAAGATGTATAAGAAATTTGGCCAACGAGAATGAAATAGTTAGTCCATTTGATGTTCACGGCCATCCTAGTGAGTGAGTCTAAACCACAGTACTGAAAACACCCACAAAACATCACAGAACCAACTCCATACTGAAATGGACCCTCAACGCACTGTGCGTCAAACGCCTCACTGCGCCATCGGTGTACTCGAAGTATTTCGACATTTGAAAAAAGAAGGCAAATCGCTTTTCGGATCGCACTAAACGCCTACAGACAGCTACTGCGGACTTGTGTTGTTCGATCTATTGAAGACGCGGAACTTCATGTAGCGCCGTGAGTAATGGACTTTTATGGGGGACATGTCAGCTGCATGTAGTTGCCTTTGCAGTGTTCGCTTGGAAAGTGGTTGCGATATCACTGACAGCAGCAATTCCTGTCGGCTTAGAAACGATTGTCATTGACAAAGTAGTACAACTCATCTCCGCTACTTTTCGTTTAGTACGATGGGCGTTCAGTGTGTAGCTAAACATATTTTTTTCCTCGGTCATCTTCAGTAGAAAACCGCTGAACTTGTTGTGGGATATTGTGGAATATTCCTGCTTTCTCCCCTATAGTTTCTCGAAATTCCGATAGATAGTGGCACTATACGTAGGATCCACAAAATGTTCCAAGGTTACATGTCGTCAACTTCAGCCTTTGCAAGAAACGTAAGAGCGAAGTCTACCCGAAAGTCAGCGTCACGTAGCAAAAGTTGGTGAGTAATGTGAAACTTGAAGGTATTCCATTTCACAGTTGTTCGCAGCACTTTTCTAACGGCAGAATGTCCAGCTGTCGTGACTAGGCTTGAAGACTGCATATTGCGTCCAGCATCCCCAGCCATGCGACAGTAATTTATTCAACAATTTGTAGCGCAATTTTCCATCAGCCTCTCCATGGAACAATTCCCAAATCGCCAGTTAATTCTAACTTCGGGATCATGTTCTTCAACCCTAGGGCGACGGAAAGAGGACCTCTCCGCATTCTTTCATCGCGTCGATACTCACGAAGAGCAGGAGCACTATTGTTGTTGTTTTGATAAAACAGCCTTACGAACGTCCTCCTCACCTTGTCCAGAGCAGTTTGCAAGTGGAATGCACACTGACGCTTGTGTTTGAAACCTACGTCGCCGTACCAGTACTGGCATCTAACGGCTAGTCATCACACTAGCAGTGCTAACAGCACAAGCCCTGCAGCAGGCAGGGTGAACATCCTTCCTTTAAAATTGGGTGCATATGCAATAAATATACTGTCAAGTAACATTAATGTGACCATCACCAAAGTTCAACGTTAAGGTGCATAACCAGGTGGTAGCACGAGCAGTGGAGAATATATAAAGAATGTCGAGGTGGACGCAGACACCATTGCAAGTGGATGCAGACTCCATTGCAGTCTTCGTTGTAATATGGAAATAGGGCGATTTGTTTGACGTCCAAAAGGGAACGATCATTGGTTTTCGGGCCAAGGATGGAAGTATTTTCGAAACCGCTAAGTTTATAAACCGTTCGCATGACCCCATGGTTAAAGTATACCGTACATGATAAAATGGCGCTAAGCAAAACCTGGAGCTGAGGCGACTGTAATGAACCTCGGACCTTAAAACAACAGCTGCGGAGATGTGCAAGGACGAATAGACGAGCAACTGTTGAGTAACTGACCACCCAGGTGAACCAAGGGGCTACGAACAGGGTCTCGTCAATGACCGTTCAGCGAACATTGCTTCATATGGGCTTCTGCAAATGGCACCTGGTTCACGCAATCATGCTGACTGCAGTTCATCGGTGATGAAAGCAGCTGGACGTCCAGTGAGCGGCGACGGTATTTTTAGATGAATCACATTTTACTCTCCATCAGACAGATGGCAGTTGCCGTGTACGATGCTAAACGTCTGAAAGTAGACACCCTGCAGCAATCGTCGTTAGCGCCCAGGCCGAAGAGGGAGCGTTATAGCCTGGGGAATGTTTTAGTGGCATTCCCTGGGTGATCTCGTCATTCTGGAAGGCACATTGGACCAACACAAGCATGCATCTATCCTTGGGGAAGATGTCCACCCTTACATACAGTTGGTTTTTCTCGCCACGATGCCATCTAACAGTAGGACAGTGCGATGTGTCACACAGCAGGCAGCGTATGTGTGTGGTTCGAGGATCACCAGGATGACTTTACCGTGCTCCCCTGGTCACCAAACACCCCCCCCCCCCCCCCGATTTAAAACCTGCCAGTGCGGTCAAGGCGCTGCAGTCATGGACTGTGCGGCTGATCCCGGTGGAGGTTCGAGTCCTCCCTTGGGCATGGGTGTGTGTGTTTGTCCTTAGGATAATTTAGGTTAAGTAGTGTGTAAGCTTAGGGACTGATGACCTTAGCTGTTAAGTCCCATAAGATTTCACAAACATTTTTTTTTTAAACCCAGCCAGTTATCTCTAGGACCACCTCGATCGGGCTGTTTGCACCATGGATTCTCCACTGAGAAACCTACCCAGTTGGCCACGACGCTGGATTCGGCATTGCTCCACAGCCCTGTCGACACCTTCCAGAACCTCACTGACTCACTTCTTGCACATCTCTTAGTGGTCTGAATTAAGAGAGATGGCTACTCAGGCTGTTGATAGGTGGTCAAATTAGTGTGACCGGACAGTATATTTGTCCGTCTGCACTGGCTCAGGTAGCGGAAGTTTAATTATACCCATCCTGCACTTCAAGCTTGGAACACGTATACACCTTCTTCGCAGTTTCACTCTCACCCTCTGATGCACATCTGTATTAAGCCAAAACTTTATCGACATAAAACTCAGGACATGTACTGTCTTCTGACAATGCACCATCTTATTGTGCAATGGTCTTAGCGGGGGACAGCTGCCCATCATAATTTTTTGAAGTCCATTTACATATGTAACTAGTTGCTGACGGCGATATGTCATGACCAGAATGGTTGACACATTTCCAGCCTAATCCTGATTGGTGTAATCAGTCAAAGAGAATAAACTTCAAGCAGTGCTGTCAGCTCCTGGAGGAAGACAGGGAGGCGCGCCAACCTCACCTGGCGGGTCCAATCCAAGTACGCGCGAGTGTCCTCCCCTATGATGATGTCCGTGCTGGCCACGGAGGCGTCGCGGCGCAGCGTGGGGCCCAGGAAACCCTCGAGGAAGCGGCGCAGCCCCTGGGCGCTCCAGCCCATGCTGTTGACTCCGTAGTTGACGACGGCGCCGGACGTGGGCTCATTCTGCAGCGACACGGCCCACACGTCCACGCCGCGCCGCCTGTACTCCTTCAGGAACCTGCAGGCGACAAGTGGCCGTCACAGTGTTTGTCATATTCCCAGCCACATCACTTAGCCTTTTACTTTTTTATTCATTTACAATGAAGTGACAAAATTCATGATATAGCGACATGCACATGTAAAAATGACGGTAGTATAGCATACACGACGTAGAAAAGAACAATGCATTGGCGGAGCTGTGATTATAATTCGACATGTCGTCGAATCGGGTGTACTGCCGGTGGTCTGCGTTTTTCTGACACAATATTTCGACATCGTACCTCGGCGTCTTCATCAGGTGCTTCCTGTGACTGAACGACAGTCTGTCCGTATCCCGTATTTATGTCTGGATGGTGTCTGTCGTTCCCTACGCTGTCCGCTCCCGTTGCGACCGTGTCGGTTGGTCGCCAGATGTTCCGTCTTCCGTCCGCGCCAGCTTCCGCTGTTTTCCCTAGTGGCGGCCGTTTCATGGCGTGCCTTACTAGGTCCGCGCCCACCAGGCGTGTTCCTAGCACTGATGACAGGCTCTTAATTTCGATCTATTAAGTTCAGAATGGAACTAAAAAGTAATGGTCAACTTCCTTTCTTGGATGTCCAGCTGAAAAGGAATACAGACGGCACATTAGGCCATAGTGTGTATAGAAAACCTACACACACCGACATATACCTGTAGGCTGACAGCTGCCATCATACAGCACAGATGAATGAGGTGCTGAGAGCACTTGTTCACCGAGCCATAATACTGTCCGACTCAGACAGCTTGGCACCAGAGTTAGGACACCTACAGCAAGTTCGTAGACAAAGGATACTCGACAAGGGACATCCGCAAGGCGCTACATCCCTCCAGACGACCTGATACTGAGGGAGAAGAACAAGAAGAGACCAGGAGGGTAGCCTTTCTACTGTATGCAGGACCTGATCTGCTAAGACCAGCAGAATACTGGCACAATATCAAGAGTGTGTTCTGCCCACCAACCAAGATCAGGGCGCTTCTTGGAACGGTGAAGGATGATCTGGGATTGAGAAACCTGGTATCTACCATATACCATGTGAATGCGGTATGTCTTACATTTGCCTGACCACCAGGGCCTTGGACATAAGATGTAAAGATCACCAAAGGCATACCAGGCTACGACAAGCCACTAAATCGGCAGTAGCAGAACGTTGTTTGGAACTTGAGCACACCATGAATTATGATAAAACCAGGATCTTATCTCAGACCCCCAAATTTTGGGATAGCGTCATCACTGAATAGATCGAAATTAAGATGATAGTGAACTTGATAAACCAGGAAGCTGGATCCCAAATAAGCACGGCGTGGAACCCTGCTTTGGCCCTATTACAAAAACAACGGAAGAAAACAGAAGACGAAGAGAATGACAGGGGCGTTGGAGAAAGTCGGAACGGTCACCAACAGCTAACACAGCCTGTCATCAGTGCTAGGAACACGCCTGGTGGGCGCGGACCTAGTAAGGTACGCCATGAAACGGCTGCCACCGGGGAAAACTGCGGAAGCTGGCGCGGACGGAAGATGGAACATCTGGCGACCAACCAACACGGTCGCAGCGGGAGCGGACGGCGGAGGGAACGACAGACACCATCCACACATAAATACGGGATACGGCCAGACTGTCGTTCAACACGTCGGGGAGGAAGGCCTGCTCCATGACGAACAGTTCGGCTTCAGGACGGGCCACTCCACGTAACAGCAACTACTTCGACTGGTAGAGCAGGCGATGGGGGTGCTGGAACGTGGCGAGTATCTTGGGGTGGTACTCCTGGACGTTTCCAGAGCCTCCGACACCGTGTGGCACGACGGCCTTGTGTATAAACTACTTACACAAGGCCTACGAGACGTCGACGGCGCGCCCCATAGCAGTTGGAGTACCGCAAGGATCCGTCATCGGCCCCTTGCTCTACTCACTGTACACCGCCGGCGTTCCGAGGAGGCAGGGAGCGCACGTTGCGCTCTACGGCAGAAGCATCAACGCCAGGCTGATGCCTCACCGCCAGCAATCGGCTTGCGACGTCCTCGGAGCTTGGGCCACTGAATGGCGACTCAAGCTTAACGCAGCCAAAAGTCAGGCGGTGATCTTCACTAGAAAGAAGATTCCATCCGACCTGTAGCCACTCAGCATCATGGGAGGCCCCATCCCATGAACGAACACCGGACGCTACCTAGGCGTCACTCTGGACCGGGGCCTGACATGGAAGGCGCACATCAGGGAAGTAAGGGGTAAAGCGCTTGGCAGATTGCGCTTGTTATACCCCTTACTGAACCCAGCGACGACCCTGCGCCCACACTGCCGCATTACACCGTACCTAACACTAATTAGACCAGTGTTGGAGTACGCTGCTGTGGTGTGGGGCAACGCTGCCGACTCGTCAATCGCAAAGCTGCAGACGGTCCAGAACAAGGCGCTTAGGCTAGCGCTTCACCTGCCACGAGATTTCAGCACCGGAGAACACAGAATAGCGGGAGTCCCGCTGCTTACTCACCGATTCCGGCAAGCGGCACATCGTTTCTACACGGCCGTGCGGACGTCGGAGAACGAACTCGTCTGCAATCTGGGCAACCAGGTGCACTGGCGCCCGATCACAAGGTGGCCAGACCTGTTGCTGGTGTAAAGAAACGCCGCGACATTAGCAAGAAGACCCTATAGGAGCAACGCAACCGCGAGGACGATTCCACCAAAAAGACAACACCCCAAGAAAGAAGTAGGAAAGGCGTGATCCGCTCACCCTACAACTCACCGGAGCATGAAGCTCCGTGAATTAGCGTAGGGTAGCGCTGGCGGCTATTCTCTGTGGCTGCGCTGCGCTCTGCTCTGCTTGCCGTCCCTGTCGTTCAGTCACAGGAAGCACCTGATGAAGACGCCGAGGTAAGACGTCGAAACATTGAGTTAGAAAAACGCAGTTCACCGGCAATACACCCGTTCAAGGATATGTCACAAAATCGCTGAAAAGTCTAATAAATTACATAACTCGAGTTATTCACGGAAAAAGGATTCAGACCTGATTATGACCACACGATGGGAATTGACAGACTGTGAACAGGGAGTGGTAGTTGGAGCTAGACTCGTGGGTTATTTCATTTCGGGAATCGTTGGTGTTCTTGTGGCATGGAGTCCTAAGACTGGTTTGATGCAACTCTCCACCTCTACCAATCCATCGATTTGGATACGTGCCATTCAGGTGATTCCACAGATTAGCATCAAAGTGTGCTGGAGCTCCGTTGTATGGCAGCTGTATGTCCATCAATGGTTTAGTGGCACTACATTAAATAGGGTATATGAAACATTTCCAATAAATGTAAGGTAGATCGATCATGTTAGTCCGTTTCGCAGTATATATAGAGCCAATGATTTTTGTTGCTGTTGTTGTTATTGTTGTCTTCAGTCTAGAGACTGGTTTGATGTAGTTCTCTAAGCTACCCTGCGCTGTGCAAGCCTCTTCATCTCCGAGTACCTACTGGAACGTACTTCCTTCTGAACCTGCTTACTGTATTAATTTATTGGTCTCCCTCTACGATTTTTACCCTCTACGCTTCCCTCCAGTACTAAATTGGTGGTCACTTGATACCTCAGAACGTGTCGTACCAACCGATCCCTTCTTCTAGTCAAGTTGTCCCACAAATCTCTCTTCTCCCCAATTCTATTCAGTACCTTCTCATTAGTCACATTATGATTCAAAAGCTTCTATACTCTTCTTGTTTAAACGGTTTATTGCCCATGTTTCATTTCTGCACATGGCTAAGCTCTACATAAATACTTTCATCAAAGACTGCCTGATACTTAAATCTCGATGTTAACAAATTTCTCTCCTTCAGAAACGCTTTCCTTGTCACCGTTAGTCTACATTTTATATTCTCTCTACTTCGACTGTCATCAGCTATTTTCTGTCCAAATAGCCGAACTCGTCTACTACTGTGTCTCATTTCCTAATCTAATTCCCTCAGTGTGACCTGATTTAATTCGACTACGTTCGATTACCCTCGTTTTGCTTTTGTTGACGTTCATCTTACAGCCACCTTTAAAGACACTGTCCATTCCGTTCAACCGATCTTCCAAGTCTTTTGCTGTCTCTGTCAGATTTACAGTGTTATCGGGAAACCTTAAAGTTTTTATTTCTTCTCCCTGGACTTCAATTCCTATTCCATATATTTCTTATATCCCCCTTACTGCCTGCTCAGTATACAGATTGAATAACATCGGGGATTGGCTACAGTCTTGTCTCAATCCTGCGAGCTAACATCCCAAAGATGTTTGGGCTCACATGCGGATCCTCTTCATCGAAATGTCTTGGTTCAAACTCGTCTAAGGGTTGAACCGCACGTGTCACGTTACACGCCCTAAATTAGACACTTGTAACCCTTTGGTTAAATTGTCTAGCTGATGGAAAGTTTTGCGAAATACAAAGTTAATATAACATATAATAACAGTATTAATAATATCGGGAACTAAATTAACGACTCATAAATGGTGTTGGGCACACAGTTGCGATTCGGTTAAGATAACGTTTATTCAGAAAGGAAAATAATAGAGAAAGTGGTCGTTTTTTAGAATTACTATTACACTAGAGCGCATATCCATTTGACACAGTTCCATCATTCACAATCTCATCGCGAAACACATTACTCCATCTCAATTTTCTAAGTCGTTTCACTTCCTAGCTGCCTATAGACCGACCGTCCGCTTTCGTGTTTCCACCCGCACTGTCTCTGCCCATCCCACCGCGTTTCCGGCGTACCGAGCATCGTCGCTCAACTGACCAGTGCAGTTCCCTTTCCTGAAGCCGTCCATCTGATTGGCTACAGCTTATTGTACATTATTTTACATCTTAACATATTAAAATAATCAAATTTTGTCCACTTTCACGTTCTAAATAAAGTAACAATAATACCCATTACATAATTGTGGTGTGCATACTGTAAGACCTTCGGTACACACACCATCAGATTATTTGACTTGTCGCTCTAACGAAGTAGGCGAGTGTCAGCAATATGTCTCGTGGACTTACTGTGGCATGTTTATCTTCTGCCGTTAGGTCAGACGAGTGAAATGCCACTTGAACGCTTAGAGTAGCAGATTGACGGTCATCAACTTTAAACAGAACTTGATTAATTTTCACACACATTTATTAAAATAATAACAATCATAAAAATTACTTAACTTGGTTCTGGATGCTATTTACAATTGAAAATCTGAAGTTCCTTTGGTATTGGTATGTTAATCTTATTCTCACATATATCTCTGATACCTGACAAAATTGTCTATACATTTATCTTCATGGCTATGTAAAGGAATATGGTAATCTTATTGGGCACAGACTGAAACTTGACTATAGACTGGTGCAGACAAATGCAGACTGACTAATCGGAGGTCTGTACACTCGTAATACCTCGCGCGTTCATGTATCACTGTGCGAGTGTGATCCGCGAGGAGAAAAGGTTCTACGTTAGCAGCAATCTCATTGGCTGCATTACATATTAATACGCTGATCGGCGGAAGCAGAATTTGGTCTGTCTCTATGGTAGCGCCATCTCGTAGTGCGGAGACAGACGAGCGCTGCGCCTGCGCTGTTGTGCTTACCGGGGCGCGCTCTAGTGGGAAAGTTGTGTAAGCGCTGAATATGCGGAACTATGTACACATCAATAATAAACAAATTCTTTAAATAAAACCAATACCATTTCCTTCACTGCTTTGAATGCCACGGTGAAACGTCCCCTTTGAACAGTTGTACATGACTGTGTTTAAACTGACACACAAGATTTTTAGTGCAACGCAATCTGACTTTCAAAAATCCCTACAAAAGAATGGCCCTGACTAACATTAACCTATACCTTTCACAAATCACTTACCTCACAAAAATCTTCGTTACTCGAACTACTGCAATACAGCGAGCGCCACTACTGCCAGCTAAATAAAAGATTCAAACTACGGAAGGCACTAACTACTGATAGGCTTAGTTAGCAAATGAAAGATTTTAATAGAGAACAAACAATGTATTTACCTTAATAGTGTTGAAAAATCATAATATACATAGCAGTTCATGACATCCAGTCTTACAAATTCCAAAACTCCGCCATTTCACTACCCACATCCACCACAGCTGGCGGCTCGCCTCCAACTGCGCAACGCTACGCGCTGTTCACATCCAGCTGCCCAACACTACAATAGCCAACAACAATGCAAACCAGCCACAGACTGCACACAGCACATACAGAGCGCTACGTGGCGTTACCAATATAAAAACTTAAACAGCCTACTTACAACGGCTAGTATCCTTGCACCAATGCGCTTTCTGATAAATAAACAAGGAACATAAGTAACTGTTATGCTCTAAACTTTACATCAAATATTCTATTACCTAATGATTCAATAAGGTGTCATGCTGTCATCGCTCAATGTATTTTGTGTGGAGGAAATGATGATCTAATGCTTCACTGAAAATACTGATAATTTAAGTTTACTATATCTTTTAAACAAATAAAGTTACAGAGTTCATGTTAACAACGTTTGTCATTTTAATGATGCTCCTCTATATGAAAGCCTTCAGATTTTAGCATTCAGCTCTTTTTTTACAAAACTTGTTAATTTAATTTTAACAGTAAATCCTAAACTATTATAGATGTGATCGATATTCAAGTTTTATTGGGATCGCCATGAAAAGTTATGGAGGATGGCAGATTAAAATTACTGTGGCTTGATTCCCTGCACTACTACAGAATTAAATAGTTTTCATAAATGTTTCCCTTTATGGCCCATCTTAGGTCCGCCATATTTAACACTGAAATGTCTCCTTGCCCACAAAAGCCTTCTACTGGTTTTATCTATGACGTAGGTTCTCGTCTGTCTCACTCGCACACTACAGCAATTAGGCCTCAATAGACAATAGACAACAGACAATAGACGCCTTCGAGTTTGTGGCCCCGGTCCTGGATGACAGGGTTCATTTCACAATTCCTGTAGGCTTACTCTCGGCCATAGATTTAAATGAGAGAGCAATGCTCTTTAACTCAAACTCCCTTCTCAACCACTGCTTCTCTTTTCTGCTTCTCGACTCTCATAACTGCCGTCTGGTGTCCTTACAAATTGCAAATAGCCTTTTACCCATGCCACCTTTCGAATTTGAAAGAGACTATTCCACTCAACATTGTCAAAAGCTTTCTCTAAGTACACAAATGCTATAAACGTTAGTTTGCCTTTCCTTAACCTACTTTCTACGAGAAGTTTTACATTGGGTGTTCCTACATTTCTCCAGAATACAAACGGATCTTCCCCGAGGTCAGTTTCTATCAGTTTTTCCATTCGTCTGTAAACAATTCGTGTTAGTATTTTGCAACCGTGACTTATTAAACTGATAGTTCGGTATTTTCAAACCTGTCGGCACGTGCTTTCTTTGGAATTAGTATTATATTCTTCTTGAGGTCTGAGGGAATTTCAATTGTATCATACATCTTGCTTACCAGATGGAACAGTTTTGTCATGACTGGCTCTCCCAAGGCTATCAGTAGTTCTAAGGGAATAAGGGAATACTGTCTATTCCTAGGCCCATGTTTTTACTTAAGTCTTTCAGTGGTATGTCCAGTTCTTCACGCAGTACCATATATCGCATTTCGCCTTCATCTACGTCCTCTTCCATTTCCATAACATTGCCCTAAAGTACATTTCCATTGTACAGACCCTCTACATACTCCTTCCACCTTTCTGCTTTCCCTTCTTTGCTTAGGACTGGTTTTCCATCTGAGCTCTTGATATTCATACAAGTAGTTCTCTTTTCCCAAAGGTCTCTTTAATTTTCCTGTAGGCAGTATCTTTCTTACCCCTAGTGATATATGCCTCTACACCCTACATTTGTCCTCTAGCCATCCCTGCTTAGCCATTTGGCACTTCCTGTCGCTCTCATTTTTGAGACGTTTGTATTCCTTTTTTGCCTGCTTCATTTACTGCATGTTTATATTTTCTCCTTTCATCAATTAAATTCAATATTTCTTATGTTACCCAAGGATTTCTACTAGTCCTCATCTTTTTATCTACTTGATTCTCTGCTGTCTTCACTATTTTATTTCTGAAAGTTGCCCATTCTTTGCTACTGAATTCCTTTCTCCTGTTCTTGTCAATCGTTCCCTATTGCTTCCTCTGAAACTCTCTGCAACCTCTGGTCCCATCTCCTTAAATTCTTACCTTTTAGCAGTTTCTTCAGTTCTAACCTACAGTTCATAACCAATAAATTGTGGTCAGAGTCCACATCCTTCTGAATCTGCTTGGTGTATTGATCTCTTGGTCTCCCTCTACGATTTTTACCCTCCATGCTGCCCTCCAATACTAAATTGGTGAAACTTTGATGCCTCAGAACATGTCCTACCAACCGATCCCTTCTTCTAGCCAAGTTGTGCCACAAACTTCTCTTCTCTCCAATCCTATTCAACACCTCCTCATTAGTTATGTGATCTACCCATCTAATCTTCAGCATTCTTCTGTAGCACCACATTTCGAAAGCTTCTATTCCCTTCTTGTCTAAACTATTTATCGTCCATGTTTCACTTCCATACATGGCTACACTCCATACAAATACTTTCAGATATGACTTCCGGACACTTAAATGAATACTCGATGTTAACAAATTTCTCTTCTTCAGAAACGCTTTCCTTCCCATTGCTAGTCTACATTTTATATCCTGTCTACTTCGACCATCATCAGTTATTTTGCTCCCCAAATAGTAAAACTCCTTTACTACTTTAAGTGTCTCATTTCCTAATCCAAGACCCTCAACATCACCCGACTTAATTCGACTGCATTCCATTATCCTCATTTTGCTTTTGTTGATGTTCATCTTATATCCTCCCTTCAAGGCACTATCTATTCCGTTCAACTACTCTTCCAAGTCCTTTGCTGTCTCTGACAGAATTACAATGTCATCGGCGAACCTCAAAGTTTTTATTTCTTCTCCATGGATTTTAATACCTACACCAAATTTTTCTTTTGTTTCCATTACTGCTTGCTCAACATACAGATTGAATAACTCCGGGGAGAGGCTACAACCCTGTCTCACTCCCTTCCCAACCACTGCTTCCCTTTCATGCCCCTCAACTCTTGTAACTGTCATTTGGTTTCTATACAAATTGTAAATAGCCTTCCGGTCCCTGAATTTTACCCCTGCCACCTTCAGAATTTGAAAGAGAGTATTCCAGTCAACATTGTCAAAAGCTTTCTCTAAGTCTACAAATGCTAGAAACTTAGGTTTGGCTTTCTTTGATCTAGCTTCTACGATAAGCCGTAGGATCAGTATTGCCTCGCGTGTTCCAATATTTCTACGGAATCCAAACTGATCTTCCCCAAGCTCGGCTCCTACTAGTTTGTCCATTCGTCTGTAAAGAATTCGCGTTAGTGTTTTGCAGCCGTGACTTATTAAACTGATAGTTCGGTAATTTTCACATCTGTCAACACCTGCTTTCTTTGGGATTGAAATTATGATATTCTTCTTGAAGTCTGAGGGTGTTTCGCCTGTCTCATACATCTTGCTCACCAGATGGTAGAGTTTTGTCAGGACTGGCTCTCCCAAGGCCATCAGTAGTTCTAATGGTATGTTGTCTACTCCCGGGGCCTTGTTTCGACTCAGGTCTTTCAGTGCTCTGTCAAACTCTTCACGCAGTATCATATCTCCCATTTCATCTTCATCTACATCCTCTTCCATTTCCATAATATTGTCCTCAAGTACATCGCCCTTGTATAGACCCTCTATATACTCCTTCCACGTTTCTGCTTTCCCTTCTTTGCTTAGAACTGTGTTTGCATCTGAGCTCTTGATATTCATACAAGTGGTTATCTTTTCTCCAAAGGTCTCTTTAATTTTCCTGTACGCAGTATCTATCTTACCGCTAGTGAGATAAGCCTCTACATCCTTACATTTATCCTCTAGCCATCCCTGCTTAGCCGTTTTGCACTTCCTGTAGATCTCATTTTTGAGACGTTTGTATTCCTTTTTGCCTGCTTCATTTACTGCATTTTTATATTTTCTCCTTTCATCAATTAAATTCAATATTTCTTCTGTTACCCGAGGATTTCTACTAGTCCTCGTCTTTTTATCTACTTGATTCTCTGCTGCCTTCACTATTTTATCTCTGAAAGTTGCCCATTCTTTTGCTACTTAATTCCTTTCTCCTGTGCTTGTCAATCGTTCCCTATTGCTTCCTCTGAAACTCTCTGCAACCTCTGGTCCCATCTCCTTAAATTCCTATCTTTTTGCAGTTTATTCAGATTCAACCTACAGTTCATAACCAATAAATTGTGGTCAGAGTCCACATCTGCCCCGGAAATGCCTTACAATTTAAATCCTGGTTCCTAAATCTCTGTGTAATCGTTACATAATCAATCTGATACCTTCCTGGGTCTTCAGGTCCCTTTCACGCATACAGCCTTCTTTCATAATTCTTAAAACTAGTGTAGCTGTGATTAAATGATATTCTGTGCAAAACTCTACCAGGCGGCTTTCAGTTTGATTCCTTTTCTCCACCCCATATCCACCTACTACTTTTCCTTCTCTTCCTTTCCCTCCTATTCAATTCCAGTCCACCATGTCGATCAAATTTTCGGCTCCCTTAACTATCTGAATAACTGCTTTCATCTTATCATACATTTACTTAATCTCCTCCCCATCTGCGGAGCTAGTTGGCATATAAACTTATGCTACTGTGGGTGGATGTGGGCTACGTGTCTAGCTGGGCAACAATAACGCGTTCACTATGCTGTTCATAGTAGCATACCTCGTTCCTATTTTTTACTCATTATTAAACCGATCCCTTCATTACCCCTATTTGATTTTGTATTTATAACCCTGTGTTCACCTGACCAGAAGTCCTGTTCCTCCTGCCACCGAACTTCACTAATTCTCATTAATCTTTAACCTATCCATTTCCCTTTTTAAAATTTCTAACTTGCCTGTCTGGTTAAGGGATCTGACGTTCCACGCTTCGATCCGTAGAACGCTAGTTTTGTTTCTCCTTATAATGACGTCCTTCCTCTTGCTTTCAGCCGTTCGCAGTACCATCACAGCAAGCCGTTTTAGTTTATGTTACAAGGCCAGTTCAGTCAATCCTCTAGCTTTTTGCCCTGCAACTGTTGAAAAGACTGCTGCTCCTCTTCAGGAACGACACGTTTGTCTGGCCTCTCAACAGATACCCCTCCGTTGTGGTTGCTCCTATGGTGCGGCTATCTGTATTGCTAATGCACACAAGCCTCCCACCAAGGGCAAGGTCCATGTTCCTGGTGGAGGATAATGCGGTGGTCGACGGCCTTAACTAAATGAACGGGAACATTGCCTCTTGTGCAGAGCTAACAGACAAGCAACACTGTGTGAAATAACCGCAGAAATCAAAGTGAGACGTACGACGAACGTATCCATTAGGACAGAGTGCAAAATTTGGCGTTAATGACCTATGTAGCATACGGCTAACATGAGTGCCTTTGCTAACAGCGCGACATCGCCTGCAGCGCCTCTCCTGGACTCGTGACCACATCACTTGGACTCTAGAGGACTGGAAAACCGTGGGCTGGTTCGAGCGTGGTGCAGACCCCACGAAGCCATGGACCCAGACGCCCACAAGGGATTGGGCAAGCTGGTAAAGTCTCCATAATGGTGTCGGCTGTGTTGACATGGAAAGGACTGGGTCCCCAGGTCCAGCTGAACCAATCAGTGATTGGAAATAGTATATGCGGCTACTTGGAGACCATTTACAGCCATTCGTGGAGTTCATGTTCCCCACTTCTTCTCTCTTTCTCGCAGTCTGGTCATACACTCTGTCTCTCTTTGTCACTGGGTTCCACCCACTTCCACTTTCCCTTTCTCTTTATCCCCCCCCCCTCTTGGCACTGTCACCTTCACTCTTTTCGTAGCACTGTCCTTTCACTGTCAACAGTGTTCCACTGCCACTGTGTCCGTCACTTTCTCTATCAATTCCATTAGCTCCTTCGCTCTGTCCGCAGCTGGTGGTATTGCGGTAGCGTTCTCGCTTCCCGCGCACAGGGCTCCGGGTTCGATTCCCGGCGTTGTAAGGGATTTTCTCTGCCTCGAGATGACTGGGTGTTGGGTGTCCTTCATCATCATTGACTCGCAAGTCGCCGAAGTGGCATCAACTAAGAAGGACTAGCAATACGGCGGCCGGACTCGCCCCCAATGGGGCCTCACGGCCAACAATGCCATACGATCATTTCATTTTTCCTTCGCTCTTTCTATAACACAACCACTGTCCACTATCTGACAGTATTTATTGCTTTTCCGTCTCTTTGCCACTGGTGCTGTCTCCTCTCTCAGCACAAAAAAACCGTGAATATGTTCACGTGTCTATTCTTTTTTTTTTCCTTATTTTTAGAGGTGGTGAGGAAGGTAAAATGAGACAGCTGGTATCCTAATTTTCAGTCAGGAACATATTCGTACTCTGGTGCTTCGATAGGTGCATTCTCCCATTGGTTTCCTTCTTTTCCCTGCTATAGCAAGCCATGTAACTCATATGATAAACATGTATTGGTCTATAAAATTTAAATAGTTTTCTCATGTGAAATAGAAATAAAGCAAAACTAATTTCACAACTCAGACTGGCTTTTACTTGTGGAAAAATTAATAACTGATGATAAACGAGGTATTTTACAGCATATTTCTCTAGACTAGATCAATTTGAATTTTACGTGCCTATTTTACCTGTACAAGTGCGGTAACTTTGAAGTTCCTTACCTCGGAAACGGTGAAAGATATGAAGAAAATTTGAAAGGTTGTTCAAGATCAGGATAATAAGAATACCTCGTAAAAATTATAGACATCCCGCTGCGCAGAGTCGTCTCTCAATCCGCGGGTAGGTTTTGGTACTTAAATAACAAGTGTTTGGCATGTTTCCACGGTTAAAGATTTTCGAAAACGGACTGATGGCTCTTCTAGATAAATGCCTAGAGAACATACCGTTAAAATCTGAGCAATTTTCTGCGGTTACTTATTATTATGATTTCGCGTCATACTTTACATTACGTGTAGAAGTAGGGTAACCTTGAAACTCTGTATCTTGGGAACGGATAAGATAGCAAAAAAATTTACTAGGTTATTCGAGATCTGGATCTTAGGAATATATCCCATAAATCTGAGCAGATGACAATGTGGCCTCAAACGCAGAAGAATTTTATTGACTGAGCCATTTCCTATGCATAGCCGTCTTGGAATCCTCAGCTGTATTTTGGACCGCTGACGACGGCGAAAATGTAGCTAAAAAAACTCTTTCTCTTGGGTTTTTAGAGGAGCCGCACACGATAATGGTGCCTCCATAAGTCCCATCTGGCCCACCGTAGACCACGTCAAATGAAAAAAGAACTAACCTATTTTTTTCTATTTCCATAAGCAGGAGGAAGTGTGTAATATACATAATTTGACCAAATACTGTCGGATAGTGATACTAAGACGCTTCTTCTGTTAGGTATAAGAGAAGGAACACGAGTGGTTTGAGATCACTTGATAACAGAGACCTAACTTTTGGCACTGTGTGGTCGTAGTGCATTTGCACACCCTGTTAACCCTAGCTGCCCTAACCTGTCGGCAGTCGTTCTTACCCTGCCCTCCATCCAGTGACATCATTACACTTTGCGTGAACACAACACAACTTAAGAAGATTTTCGTAGACTTTTTATCACCAATAGAAACCGAGGTATGAGCACCGGAAAATCCTGTTTTTTTGCGCGGTGTTTTGGAACAAATTGGTAACGCATGCTGTCACATGCATGCCGAATAGTACATCGCTTCGAACACATAGGAAGAATATGCTCGGAAGCATGCCTGAAACGTACGTTAGACAGGACTGCCAGCAACGATAAGAGAAGGAACACGAGTGGTTTGAGATCACTTGATAACAGAGACCTAACTTTTGGCACTGTGTGGTCGTAGTGCATTTGCACACCCTGTTAACCCTAGCTGCCCTAACCTGTCGGCAGTCGTTCTTACCCTGCCCTCCATCCAGTGACATCATTACACTTTGCGTGAACACAACACAACTTAAGAAGATTTTCGTAGACTGTTAAATTAATAACACACTATCTGGTAAAACACACTATATTGTAAAGATCCTATGTCCTGCGATTGGTTCTGAGTAGGCCCTACATTACTAACGATAAAATTGCAGTGATACAGTCACCACACACCAGAATACTAGGAGCGTAAGCGATAGATGACAGAAACAGTGTCTAACGTAGCAAGTTATTACCGAATAACATTTATTGCAGTATAGCACGCAGCCGCGTATCACGGTGGCTGCAGTATTGTGTCTTCGCTGTGACTCACGGTTTCAAGTAACATCTAGTAGGAACGTAAATTCATACCCCATACGAATCTAAATAAACTATAGTAATTACCATCGGATTTTTATCAAACTTCATATACAATCTTTTGTTATTAAGTAAAGGACCCTGTAAAATTTTCAGACTTTTATCTCTTATAGTTCCGGAGGTTGAGAAAATCACTTAAATGCCAAAAAACCGTCCCTTAGGTTTCAAAACTCAGTAAGTAACATTAGCAGTTTGTCTTTTATTATCATCTAAAGTCATACCAGAATTCTCAATATATAAAATCACTTAACTGAATTAAGCTGCAATTTCGTAGTGTAAAAATCACTCAAAATTATTATCTGCTTATTATTTTGTTGTGTATATACATGGGAATGAATGAGAGTGTCTGTGGGACATACGAAAAAAACTTAATACTATTTTATGTAAAAACTTATGAAATTGAATCATGGGAAAATATGATGTAACCACGATGCTGATGACATATGTCGAAGTGTGCTTGCTTTTGTAAGAGAGCAGCCAGAATAGAAGTCGGAAGTGGAATAAGTTTCTAAATTAATTTAAATATTATATTGTATTTTGGTCTATTTTATTAAATATTATATTAGAAATTGGCATCATAATAACGTCAATGATGTTCTGAGTAGTGATTGGCTCAGGCAAGTTTTGCCACGAGAATGATCTAGAAGGACCATTCTGACTGGTCAATCAGACCCATCAGCCAATCAGAATGAAGCTGTTACCGCGCGCAGAAAGTTAGATAGGCATAGAGTGGGGTGGCATCAGGATACTCGCTCGCTGGCTGCCGTACGTTTAAGACCATGTTAGATGTCACTGTGAAAATTACATGTAAAATGAAGAACTATTGAGTTCATTGCGTTTAGAACTAGTCGTAACTAAAGAGGGTTGATTTACGAAGATTTTGAGGAAAGTTTCAGGTTTGTGAGTTCATTTATTGAAAAGTTATGAGCATGTGATATTTCGGTCTTAGCGAAACTCCACGTGGCATATTCAAGGTATTTTATGGAACATTTAGGCCAGTACTTCAGACATTGAAGACCACTGATTCGACTGAATGTTGAACTCGCTGTAGTAGTGGGTCAGTAACTGTCAGATCGAGCATTAATCGGGTCGGACTGGTAGATATTCTGGCTGTTTTTTTCGTGTGAGAATATTTTCTAAAGACTGTAAGAAGGGAATAGTAGAGCAGTTACAAATAGTAAATTCTCACTTTATAGCAAATTTATGTGCTACCTTAACAATTAAAAGCAGTTTACTAAAATTTCAGAAGGCTTACTGCAGGTCAACTGCATTTTCCCTCTACCCGAAATTTGTTAAATTGAACTTACAGGAACTGATTCGCAACTCGAGTCACACGGCCTCTTTGTGGTAGGTATTAAGCCGTGGTTTCATCAACACTTCTTTATACAGTCTAGTTAGTATCTACTACTACAGAATGAGGGACGTCGTGAGGAAGCCGTACTGAGGTAGGTGGCCAGTGAATGAGACAGAGAGAGTGTACGATCGAATAACGACGACGACAAACCCAGCCGCAAGTGGTGACCAGAACGTCATCACTGATGCGTTAATACATCAACGAGGAAATTTTCTACGTGAGATAAGCATCATCCTACTCACCGTCAGTAAGAAGAGAGATGACGTAACGACTCGACATTAGCTTCGTTATCTACGCTAGCGACGTCTAAGTCTGTAATATTGCACAATCAAAAGTATAGCTTCAAAAGACCAAATCAGATGACTGCCTACGTGACTGTTCATAAACTAACTTTGTCAACATAATATGAGCGATTAAAAATCTTATTACGTCACTGAAATGGAACTGCTATCAGCTACAGCCCCTTCCTCAGCCAACACCCGACGCAATCTACCTCGGACAATGGTCTGGTGCCCCTATTTATAACTTCTCTGCTGGTTGTGACGTCAAACACGTTACTTTTCTTAATATCATGTTATTATGTTCTACATTTGTTTTTTCAGTGCTAATCCTCTAGCACCACTGCTTGAAATAATTTTACGATGATGTAAACTCCTTAAAAACGTATTTTTCTGTATGAACTACCTCCATTACTTCTCTCACGTTCAACCCCATATTCCTTCTTTCCTTCCTTGTGCTTCCATTACTAACGGCAAAGTTGTAACTGCCTCACTGGTGATTTCACTTTTCCTAAAGTGAAACTGATCATTAGCTAACAGATCCTCAATTTTCATTTCCTTTCTTCTGTGTATCATTCTCATCAGCAACTTAGGTGAATAAGCTGATTGTAGGATAATTCTCGAACTTGTTGGGTGTTGTTATCTTCGGAATTGTGTGTATGATGTTTTTCCGAAAGTCTGGTGGTATATCGCCAGTCTCAAACATTCCACACCCAGCGTGAGTAGTTGTTTTTTTATCACTTCCCGCATTAATTTTATAAATTCCGGCGTAATTTTATCTAGCCCTTTTGCCTCATTTGATCTTAAGTCTTCAAAAGCTCTTTGAAATTCTGGTTCTAATAAATAATAGATCCCCTTCTTCCTTGCCGACTCCTGTTTTTTCTTCTAAAATTTCGTCAAACACGTCCTCACCCTCATACAGACCTTTAAGGTACTCATTCCGACTATCCGCTCTCTCCTCTTCATTAAGCGTCGAATTCTCGTTGCACTCTTAATGTTGCCGGTCTTGATGTCAGTTTCTCTGTACGCAGAGTCTGACAATAATTTCTTTTTCAATTTCATGTAGCCACTTCGCTTTGGCTTCCTTGCATTCCCTATTTGTTTCGTTCCTAACCGACATGCATTTCCGTATTCTTGACTTTCGCTTAACGTTTTTGTACTTCCTTCTTTCACCCATCAACTGATGTATTTATTCTTTTACACATGGTATCTTTGCAGTTACTTTCCTTGTACCTACCTTTTTCTGCCCAACTTCCGTGACTGCCGTTTCAGAGATATCAATACTCTTCAACTGCACTGTCTACTCAGCTATTAATTATAGCCTCAAAGAACTTCAAGCATATTTCTTCAGTCCTTAATATTTCCTTATCCCACTTATTTGCGCATTGTCTTTTCCTGACTAGCCTCTTAAATTTCAGCCTATTTTTCATCGTTTTTAACTTGTGATCTTATTCTATACGTGCTCTTGCGTACGCCTTACAATCTAGTATCTGATTTCGGAATCACTGCCCTACCATGACATAATCTAGCTGGAAGCTACCCTATTTCCCTGTCTTTTTCAAATGTACTTCCTGCTCTTGTGATTATTGAAAAGAGCACTTGTTATTACTGTCTTTCTCCTCCCTTGTTCCTATTACCAAGCCCATATTCTCCCGTAACCTTATTCTAATCCCTCACGACTAATAAATTTTCATCTTCCTTTACGTACTGAATTACCCGTTCAATATACTCATATACTTCCTCTATCTCCTCTTCATCTTCTGCTTGCGACGACGGATGTATACCCGACTACTGTTGCCGGTGTTGGTTTGCTGTCTGTTCTGACGCGAACAACCCTACCTCTGAACTGTTCACAATAACTACTGAACTATTCACAGTAACTCGCTCTCTTCCCTTCTTTCCTATTCACAATGAATCCTACTCCTTTTATACCATTTTCTGCTGCTGTTTATATTACCCTATGCTTGTCTGAACAGAAAACTTGTATTCTTTCCGTTTCGCTTCACTGAGCACTACTGTATGTAGACTGAGCCTTAGCATTTCCCACTTCAGATTTTCTAGTTTCCCTACCACGCTGTACCCTGTGACATTCCATACCCTGACGCATAGAAGGTACACTTTCGTTGGTTATCTAATATTTTCCTCAAGGTTACCTCCTCACTGGCTGTCCACTCACGGAGACCTGAATGAGGAACTAGTCCGGAATCTTATGCCAACGGAGAGATCGCCATGCAACTTAAAAAAATAATATTACAGGATATATGTCCCATGGATACATTTTATGTTCCTTTAATGCAGTGGTTTCCATTGCCTTCTGCATCCTCATCCCTATTATCATTGCTGATCCTTCCTTCTTTCAGGGGCATTTTCCTACCCAAAGGGTAGGCTCTTTGGCAAGGCCGTTGGAAGGACGAGGTTGACTTCTTATGCCGGAAGCCTTCGGCCAGCATTGCTGATGACTTTTTATTCAAAATTCAAGCAGTGGCTATGTTGGAACCCGGTATTCTGGACGTTTTGGTTAGTAGTGAAAGGTTCTACTCCTAGACCATGGGTACAGACTCCTAAATAACGTATAGATCAACAGAGTTTATCAGCTTATCACAATATCTGCAATATCCGCTGCTAGTAATTCTCAAGTTAGCCTCGCTCACATATCTCACATGTTTTAATGTAATCTTGTATCTAATGCTTTCTGAAATTCAGTCTCCGAAACCATATGATTGCTTACAATAACATAAAATGTGAAAATGTGAGATAGTTTTCTTGATCCTTTCTTTCAACCAAATAATATGGTATTATAAAGAATGATATTTTGTTCAAGACAGATGGCGTCGTTAAAACTTGTTCGAGATTTCTGTGCTTGTATCATAGGTTAATGCTGCTGTAATGCTATGCTCAATAGTGTAATTGTGTATTCTGTTCTGTTACGTGCAAATTCGAAGTGCTTTATTATTCGATGTTGTAAGTTGTGTAAAATCAATAAATTCCATAAATAATGTCGACCATCAAGGATCTGCAATGTCTTATTACTAAACTTTATGCACGAATCATGTCTTATTACTAAAATTTATGCACGAATGACAAAAAACTGGGTTCCTCGTGGTAAAGCTGCAAAATACACTCCATCTGAGCCAACTTAAAAAAGCTTTGAGAAGACAACACAAGGGGAATAAGATAAATAATTTATTTCCTTTAAAACAGCACTCTTTTTAACAGTTTGGGCTGAGTCGTCACATCTCCCTGTTTTGTCAGATGCAACTCTGAATTGAAAATGGAAATGCCGTGCGGCGAGGGCCTCCCGTCGGGTAGACCGTTCGCCTGGTGCAAGTCTTTCAAGTTGACGCCACTTCGGCGACTTCCGTGTCGATGGGGATGAAATGATGATGATAAGGACAACACAACACCCAGTCCTTGAGCGGAGAAAACCTCCGACCCAACCGGGAGTCGAACCCGGGCAATTAAGTATGACATTTCGTTGCGCTGACCACTCAGCTACCAAGGGCGGACTGTAGCTCTGCATAACACACACCATTAACACTACTGGACAGATCTAAATTTTAATTTTTGAAATGTCGTCGATAAATAGATGAGGATAGAAAGTGACCTAGCCATGTGTCAACATGTTTCCTTGGTTTTCTGAAGCCATGCTGTAGACAGAGCTGTTAAAAAGTATGTAGCAGAGAATCAAGGGGCGAATTCATATGATATTATGATAGTCCCACGTACGAGCAATTAACCTACTGTCCAGAGAATTTGAGTCAACAATCTACTATTTAAGAAACAGCAAAGGTTGCAGAATGTTCTTTATTAGCTTAAGAACGACGCTACGCCCAGATAAGTTATGATTAGATTATTTTAAAAAATCAGAAATTATCTGCCAAAAAGCACCCGTCCAGAAGGCATGGCACCGTGCAAAACGTACTACAATGCAGCCTCATGGAGGCGACGACAGCCATAGCAGAGCAGAACAGGACCTCGCGCGAACTGTAAACTGCCGTACACTACAGCGGCGCTAGAGGCCCCTCCATATTCACATAGCGCGTACATAGGAATGACAGGAGCAGATGCCAAATTTTGGGTTATGGTAATGACAGCGCCAAGCGGATCTGCCGTCGGGTGTACAGTGTGATAACAGCATAAAATCAAATAGTAATAGATAAATTAAGGAATGAATGAAACATATTAGATGATATGGGAATACACACAATGCAGGACATGCCAGATCGAAAGCTATGCACAGAAGCATAGAAAACCCTTACTCTCAAAAGCAGTGTAAAAGAGTAACGAAATAAAATACGTAGATCAATGAAATAAAGTTTAGATTACAAATATATGGCTAAACGGTAACAACACGAAAAAGACAAAATATAGCTACATTTAAATGACAAGCGACCAAGGCCTCGGTAATAAAAAACTAAAAACCAATAAATTGTTTAAAATGGGAAACATGAAATCATAGAAAATCTGGTTCTTGCTTGATAACTGATCACTGAGGAAACATATCGTTCTTAGCGTGTGACGTTTGACAATTTCAGTTTTTTCAACCAGATTTAGCCTCTTACGTTTTGGAGCGTAGTGCAAAAACCATAGATTTCCGAGCGTAGGAGGCTGGTCGCCACTGGATTTAAGGTGCTCAGCGAAGTCGAAATTATGCTTAAGCTGCCCCTTCTTAGTGAGTAAATGTTCCTGAACGTAATTTTAAAAGCCCTCCCGTCTGGCCAATATCAGCTGCTTGACGTTCACAGTACTCGAGCTTATATACCCCAGAGGCAACACATTTATCTTCCAGTGGACGGTCATTGCGAATGTATTGATGATAGATTTTATTGGACGTGGTATTCACTATTCTTATATTTTGACCAAGAAAGAGTTTAGCTATGGCGTAGGATACATTATATAAAAATGGAAGTTTAGCAAACTTGCAATTTTGAGGTGGGGGACTGAGAGTGGTTCCTCGGTCGTCTGGTGACGCTTTTTCCTTGTATCACATGCCAACGGTGGAGGGGCGGTAGCCATTACAGAAAGCGACATATTTCAAGTTTTCCACTTCCTTCGTAATAGATTCAGCTCCAGGCGAAATTTCTGTGATATACTGGATGACTGATCTAAAGTAGCACGTAGTTACAGGGACGACACGACGAAGCGTGTATAAATGAGTCGCTTGTGGATGGCTTGCGATAAATGTCGAATTTGAAAACTCACTAGTGAGTCAAAGCTGCCAATCGAGGAAGTTGAGAATACCGTGGCTATTCATGCCCTCTTGCATAAAGACCATTTAGCTATGAAGACTTGGACCAGAAGCATAATATCCGATCCTTTACCGTCAAAGACAATTGGAAAGGCAATTACTATGTCATCGACATATCGACCGTAAAAGTGAAGTCTTTTGGAAATGGCGGAGCCCCGCGTGAAATAGTCACACCCCGGTAGTGCCCAATTGATTACTAGTTCATAAGAGCGTAAACTAAATAATCTTCGGAAAATTTATTGTCATGCTGCATGTCACTGGGATAAGAGAACCAAGGCCCACTTTCCCTATGTCGAGCGTGTTGTCAAATTTATGGATATAGTTTTCAATGAAAAACAGCTGAACATGCTCAGCAACGGCCTTAGGCATAGCATCCAACCAAGGCTAGACGATGTCAATACCATCTCCTTGCTAACAAACATAATTGCCGTTGTAACTTCAATTTTTAGCAAATCTCATAAGCTGAGAGTCGCTGGTAAAGATAGTGAACTTATTAAATCGAGGTCCTGTTCTGCTCTGCTATGGTTGTCGTCGCCTCCATGAGGTTGCCTTCTAGTACGTTTTAGGCGGTATGAATTCTTGAGGGGTGATTTTTGACAGAAAATTTCTGATTTTTTATCATAACCTGACAATGCCCTATTCAGACGAAACGCGTCGTTTCGTTCTGCAACCTACTACCGTTTTCTTAAATAGTAGCTATAGAAAGTTGCAGTACCATCTCGCCAAGATGAAACTGAATAATTTTCAACAAAGTACTTTGATATATAAATGATTATCTTGTATTGAGTTTAGGGCACTGTTACCGTATTCTCACTCAAACAGAGTGACAAGAATATGATGTCCACAGATGGATTGATAGCTAAAATGTTCATGCCTGGATTAGAGGCGGAGAATATTTTCGAACCTGTCCCTGGGTAATTGTCTGGTCCCATTGTCTTGTATTATTCCATCAATAATCGCCCGTCAATGTTTCCCACCAGTCCCGTAGACCTATATCCATCGTATTATGCAGAAAACCTGACTCATCAAACATTGGAGTCGCAATTTGGAGGGCGATGGTTCAGAATCGCTTTTTTTCTAGTTTTCTATGATTTTCCTAAATCCAGCAGGTAAATTCCGGGATGATTCCTTCGAAATGACACGGCCGATATGCCTCCCCCTCCTTGACGCGATACGAGCTTGTGCTTCGTCTCTAATGACCTCGTCGTCGACGGGACGTTACACTTAATCTTCCATCCTTCCTTCAACTAATCACAAAGTATTATCCGTTGATAATCAGCCACAGCCTAGTGAGATTTCTGTGCCAGGAGATGAACATAACAGAATGTCTCGACAGTTTAATCAAAGCGCACACTTTGGTTACTGCTGTTTGGCTGCAGTGAATGCACTGATGTATCTTGCTGGATCTTACTTGACGAAGTAGTTGGCCCAGGCCTGGTAGTATCTGGGCTGTAGCCAGCTGATGCCGGTCGTCCCATTGGAGGCCTTCATCCAGTACGGGGCCGTCCAGGGCGCCGCGTGTATCTTCAGCCTCTCGTCGCTGAGGCTCTGCGCCCAGAGCAGCAGCGGAATCTGCGAACAGAAATCACTGCTGCTACTGCTGCTACATTACTGTGTCCGACAGTTTATTTTTAGCCCAGAAGCAAATCGTCGTGACCGCACGTCACGTTAGTTCTATTAACCGCATCCTAACACTGACGTCGAAGTACATCTGCTCACTTGTGAGATTTGTGGTTGACAATACAACAGGAACAGCAGCATTTTCTCAAAGAAATCAAGACAGACGAACGACCTTCATGGAGACAGGTCTTTGTTAAATACTGTCCACGAACGTGTGCTCCATTGTCCACCACTTTTTTCTTTCAACGAAAATTAAGCTGAGTGGTTATAAACTGGGGATATTCTACATCAGGTTCTCTTGTTAAAAACATTGTGTTCTCCACAGGAACACTTAAGGTCCTTGTTATACATTAGTTGCAGTAAACTGAAAAAGAAGGAAAAGTAAACTACCACTGTTCGTGTATGATACTTAGATCGTCTTAATTATATTACGTTAATTGTGGCAGATTGAAACAACTAAGAAATTAGGAAAACGCTATTTATGGATTAATATGTCAGATATGACGGATTCTACCACTGCAGTTCTAATATTTCTTAAGAAAATTTGAAACAAAATTATTCATATAATGAAGGTCATCTAAAATAGGCGTACTACTTACAGATCAACATAGTTTGGGATCCAGAATGAGATTTTCACTCTGCAGCGGAGTGTGCGCTGATATGAAACTTCCTGGCAGATTAAAACTGTGTGCCCGACCGAGACTCGAACTCGGGACCTTTGCCTTTCGCGGGCAAGTGCTCTACCAAGTGAGCTACCGAAGCACGACTCACGCCCGGTACTCACAGCTTTACTTCTGCCAGTACCTCGTCTCCTACCTTCCAAACTTTACAGAAGCTCTTCTGCGAACCTTGCAGAACTAGCACTCCTGAAAGAAAGGATATTGCGGAGACATGGCTTAGCCACAGCCTGGGGGATGTTTCCAGAATGAGTTTCATAGTTTGGGATGACAAGTTCTACCGGCTGCGGGTTCTTTGGATTGCCCGTTCCCACTAACGTCCGTGAAAAATCTTCCTTACCACCCACTCAACCGGGGTCAGCTCCATTCTTACGTGGGTAACTAGAAAATCATCAGAAATTACCTGCTATCTGCTAGCCACTTTCTGGCAGCTCAGTTACTATCATCTCAGTTACCATCCTAAAAAAAATCATTTTTTCAATATCTTAAAGACGCGTTTATTATAGTGACCAACCATTTTGTGTAGAATGAACAAAATGGTTCAAATGGCTCTGAGTACAGTGGGACTATGGGACTCAACATGTGAGGTCATCAGTCCCCTAGAACTTAGAACTACGTAAACCTAACTAACCTAAGGACATCACACACATCCATGCCCGAGGCAGGATTCGAACCTGCGACCGGAGGGGTCGCGCGGTTCCAGACTGAAAACGTCTGCACACTTATTCGCTGCACCGTACTCTTACATGCACCAACACACCTCTGCGTATGATGTGGACTGCTGCCCGCGCCATCGTGCGGCAACTGCAGGTCAAATGCACCCCATGGACATAATCCGAGGTGATTTAAACCAGCAAACTGCCCACCAGAGCGTCGTTTCACAATGTATCAGCATTACCCTTAATTTATGAGCATGAGTGTAGTTACCTTCGATCTGTTATGGAGCGACAATATCTATTGGAAGGGTTATGGCCATCGCCATCTGGAGGTTGTTCTGTAGGTCCCACTAAGGGGGCGTGGGAGCAGATCGTCATCCATCACTGTATTGGCGTTCCACTGCTGTCATTCACTTCCATTCTTATAGCAGTCTTTGATAGCAACAGTCTCTCTCTCTCTCTCTCTCTCTCTCTCTCTCTCTCTCTGCATTTTCCCTGTATGCAGTCTACAACAAGGTCATACATTGGCCATCTTCTCTAGAAAGCTGTTGGCTACATTCTGCAGTATAGATGGCGACACTTGCTGTGTGGGCCAATGGCCTCGTAATGACAATGAAGCTGACTTGGCCGATCTGCCACCACCACTGGAGCCTTATGGCCCGCACCCTGGCCGGCACATACCGGACAGGTATTTATGATTTGCACTCCCACAAGCGCTGGTTGCCTGAAAGTCGATTCACCATTATATTTTGTGGACAACAAATGTTTAATATTGCAGTACTGTTTTAATCACACCTTTTGGTGCAAGACAGGCATTCAACGTACCCACGTTTCTTGGGTGGTCAACTGGCGACTTTCTGACATCGACCAGACCTCGAGCCACCATTTGGCATCAGAAGTTTTGTTGTAAGAAGGCTAGTGACATTAGAAACTTGTATCTGACTCCAGTGTCGCAACTGCAGCCTCACCTACCAGCCCAGCACTATCAGTTTCTGAGTGCATCTTTGTCTGTCTTTCCTTTTGTGTTGCAGCCATGGGTGTTAAGCGAGTCATTCACCAAAATATGAAAGCGACTTTCGTACTACCGCAAGAACCTGCTGTCTGTCACAATTCAAGAGTGTGGTACATATGGTCTGTTAAATGCAAAAATTGTAATTTATATGGGTATGAGTTGCCATGCACCAAGACAGTACTAGTTAAATGTGATACCTGTAGAATGGTTGGCCATGAAACATTGCAATAGGCCGGATCCCGATGAGTCATGATAAGTCGTAAGGATCAGTTTTCTAGTGTCTCTGACTGTATCTTTGCAGCCATAGTCTCTCATACTTGGTGTACTTTTCAGATGGACACTACACAAATACCAGAAAAATCGCGCGGCAACGATGAACGAAGCAATTGGGTTTTGAAGGGGTGAGTAGCAGAGTTGTAGAAGCAGATAGACACCTCTACAGCCAGTAGTTTTCAAGTGCAATACGACTCAGTAGAGGCAAAAATCATGTAGAATGTACCTATTCTTTCTGTAGACCCTGTAGCAGCTGGTCTAACGACTTTTTTCGGGAAAAACAACAGAGAATGTGCCTATATTTATTAATGATTTGAATGCTGCCGCTAAATTAGGTCATCTGTCGGTGGGACATGCTTGCACATGCCTAAGTTAAGTTTGGGTGCTGTTGTGAAAGCGTATGTCATGTACCATGAAGAATTAAATAAAATGCAGACGTTTGAACAGCTAGCTAGCAGGCTTTGTCGGTGGCACTGCAAGCAGAACCCTAAGAAGTTTTTTACAATACAGTTTAATGACCTGCTACAGAAGCGTAATGAATCAGTGGAAGCATTTTCAGATCGGATTAGTAAAATTTGTGCGCTAACCTATGAACTGGTGCACCGTGTGAAAACAAGCAGAGTTATTCTGCAGGAGATATAAATCAGGGCATAGATGTGTTTTTGTGGAGACGTCCGTCTGGTATAAGAAGAAGGGTTTATGGGTGATTTATCCGCTGCTGTCAGAGTTGCTACTCAACTAGAGGTAACTGAAATTGCTACTTGAGGATAAAATGACAGAAGTGCATTCTCCTCGGAGGTAAAATGTTATAGGTGTGAAAGTATGGGCCACGTTAAGAAGCAATGCCTCCAACTCCAATGATACAAATGCGGGGACGTAGGGTATTGATCGCATCATTTTCGAAGTAGGAAACAGGATAGACAGCGTCAGGACAATCATTTGTTAAACAACAAGGACAATGCCTCTGTCATCGGACAGCATCCCCAGGAAAACAAAATACTGAAAAACTTATGCAGAGACGGAATACTGCTTGTTGGACCCAATGAATGGAACGGAACATCATTTTTTGGTAGACGCAGGGGATAATGGTCGGTCGTTAGTCAGGAATTCTTAGGCTGGAAGAGCCGGAAATCTCCACTATATATGGTATGTGTGGTAGGTGATAATGATGTGACGTAATTGGGGAAAATACTACTCAGTTTTAGCACCGAAACACGAAGATTTCAGGAGTATATGAAGATGTTACCACATATCGGCGAGTAGTACTGTGCTATCCTTAGCCTTGATTTCTGGATACACATCACGCAAAATCTGACCTTTTGTAGTTTACAGTTGAGCTCAGGTTGCATTGTTGACACTGGGTATGATTACTGCTAGTGCTACATCACCACAATGAACATCAATTGCGTATGTAGTACCAAATAAACTGCAGATGTGTTCACTAAAGACCAATTCGCGTGATAAAGTACCGAGAGGTTCAGGAAAGATAGTCTAGGTGAGTGTGAGTACTGACCTGCCAAGCGAATGGCCATGTATTGTACAGCCACTCAAAGACAATAATGAGGTCGAATCGTCGCATCGTTTTGTACGTAGAAGAGCAGTAAGTGCATGGGAAACACACTGCCGATAAAAAATACTGAAAGCTGGATTCAAAGGAGAGAGCAGGTCAGGTTGAGGAAAGGGGCCCAAATCAGTTGCTGCTAGCTGCACAAACTTTGTTTGATAAAAACACTTAATCAAAAAATGGTTCAAATGTCTCTGAGCACATCATAACATCTGAGGTCATCAGTCCCCTAGAACTTAGAACTACTTAAACCTAACTAACCTAAGGACATCACACACATCCATGCCCGAGGCAGGATTCGAACCTGCGACCGTAGCGGTTGCGCGGTTCCAGACTGAAGCGCCTAGAACCGCTCAGCCACCGCGGCCGGCATACGTAATCACACATGCCCTTAAAGGAATTCAGAAACAATACGGCTGAAGGCCAAAACACAAGTTACTAAAATTGCATTAATGAATACACACAGCTGAAGGCCTTAGTTACAAAATAGAAGAACTGAGGACTTAAGGCCTGGATAACAAGAACTCCAATAAGAAAATTTTAAAGGATTTAGGCAAAGACTTTTCAAATTTTAATTTGAGTAGGCTGAAGGCATAATCTTAGAATATTTCATGTAAGGTTCGGCTGAAGGCAATATACTGAACATAGAACAACTCAAGGCTTAATGTGTAGATAACAAATTAAGATAGAGAGAAAATTCTGAAATTATTCCCTTTTGTTTTTACTTCAGACGGCTGAAGGCCGTATCTTAAAATATTTAACATAAGGTTTGTCTGAAGGCCACATACAAAACTTTAAAACAAACTAAATTAATATGTGGCTGAAGGCCTCGCACAGTACTTGAAACAAAAGAAAATAAAAATCCCAAACAACAGAACAGTGGGGCTCAGAAATGTTCCAAGGGGCGGCCTGGGGAGGAAACTCTAACAACAGGTTAGGTGAGACAGGCAGCCAAGTGTAACACTAAATAATCGGGTGGCAGCACGACCTAGCGACGGCTGAAGAACCAGCCAACAGCCTAATCAACTAATCAATTCCCTTCCACCCAACCAATGGCACAACAACTGAAAATATCAGCGAGGAAGAAGATTGCAGCAACACTACATCTTGATAATTGGCATCTAAACACAGTCAAGGCACAATAACCACTCCATGAAAAAAAAGGAGAACAACATCAAGCTGTCGAACTACACGCCGCGCCGGACAGCATCAACATGATGAGGAAAACACACTGCCGGAAAACTATGCTATGACCAGGGCAGGTAACCAGAATGTTAATGACCACAAGGCAGAAGATACTGCTGGTGCACTTCACTAATAAGTTACAATCATTTCAATACTTAAACACCATACAAGAATATGGCTGCAAAATGTGCCAACTGCAGCACACCATACGTTGGTGCTTGCGCAACAGCCCAGGAAGCAACAACCGGCAATGAATGAAGAGATATCACAGCAGTTGAGGTTTCGAAACAGGTTAACTGATTACTCAACTCCAGTATCCAGGTTTGGAGGGCGACGAACTTTGCAGCTCTCGTAGCTAGTGCCTCACGACTCCGACAGCATGCGCACGCCGCCAGCGGCCCCGGCCTGACTACACGATGCGGAGACTTCCTCGCTGCTCTGTCACAACCGACGGACTACTCACAGGTAGTAACTGAGGGAGCAATAAGGCGCCACTCAATGACGAGAAAATGCCAAAAGGAAACGCGAGCAAGGCACGGCTCAAATACAACACCCTCAAGAACTGTGTTTAGTAGAGGCAGGGTATAATATACGCGTACTAACAGGCTATAGTGTTAGTGGTCCATTTGTAACGTTCATCAATCAAAGAAGCCTGCCTGAGCTCTTTTGACTCTTCCGGCAATAATTGTGCTGAGTTTAGAGTTTAGGGGTGAACAGCGTTTGCATAAGTCATTCCAGAATACAATTATGCTAGCCCCCCCCCCCCCCCCCCCAGTGAGTATGAACTCTTGGTGAACAGCTTCATCCACTTGAATGGGGTCGCACTGTGGGCATGCAGGAAGTGGGATTGATGAGTAGATGGAGTGCTCCACTTGGACGCGTTACATAGTTGGTGTGACGGTGCTTGTAGCGGTGGTCTATGGGGATTCCCACACCTGTAGACCGGGTTCTGGACGTCCGCACAGTAAAGATGCATGTCAATATCAAGGCATTGTTCGACCAGTAGAGGCTGACCGAACATCATCCAAAGACGAAATCTGGGAAGATGTAGCACCTGCTGTATCATCTGGGACCAATGTGAACCGCCTGCTTGAGCAAGCTTAACATCACATGTGCCTGCGGGCAGGCTACCACTGACAGTGTGACACTTGCAAGCATCGTTACCCCGGTGTCATGAAAAAGTCGACTGGAGAGTGTAATGGCACTTCGTTGTCTTCAGTGATGAGAGTAGGTTCAATCTGTATGCGAGTGACGGACATAGAAATGATGAGCTGCTTGTCTAGAATGCTTTCACCCACAACTCACAGGTCTCACTCAAGCTTCATCGCGTGGAAGACCATCTCTTACAACTCGCGGTTACTTTTGGTGTTTCTGCGGGGTAAAGTAACCAGTACTTGATACATTGCACCGACTGTTTTCCTTGTGCTACTGCCCTTTCTATTCCCTTTGCTTTTTCAGTAATGCAGTCCTCATAAGTCTGCTGCAACGCAGTGTGGCCCATAATATCGCCAGATCTCTCACCAGTTGAACAAGTACAGGACATGAAGAAGCAGGAACTTACTCATTCTCTACGGCCTGCAAGAACCATTGCCGAATATTGTAACAAAGAGTGCAAGATTCTTCGACCAATCTATCTCGATAGGACATTCAGCAGTTTTACGATCATTTGATTGCCAGAGTACACGCCTGCACTGCCGCCAGAGTGGGTACGCTGTACATTGATATGACTGTTTCGCCACACTTTACTGAAACATGTGTGTTCCATTTGGCCTGAATTTGTTATTGTATACTCTTACGATGATCAACTACCTGTCACCTCACTTATCAATTAAATGACATTGTCCTTGAAGCTGTTTGATTTATTTTTCTGGAAGTGTTGATGGTGACTATATGATTCCATTGAGCATAGAAAATTTTGTCATGGATAAGGTAAGCCTGCCGTTGGGGTTACTAGTTACCAGCTTACATATATCCTACAAGAGGATCACATAGATAGGTTAAGTGAGGACCTTCCCTACAAGCAAACAGTCAATGCACCTGCAATGCGTGAAAAGGTGAAGTATTTGGAAGGAAGAGATAAAGCACTGATGAAAGCTCTGTTATTATTACATACGTTTCTGTTTAATGTTTATGATCCATTACCGATGATACTAGTGATGTGACACAGAAAACCAACAGGACATAGCGATACAGTATACAGGAAACCATACAGAGTCCCAAGACACCTGCAAACAGTTATGGATGAATTTAGCGCCAGCATTTGGCTGATGGCATTACTGAACATAGTGATAGCCCATGGATCGTACCGATCGTAATTGTTCCAAAAAAAAAAAAAAAATCGCCAGATGTTACCAGAAATATCTTGCGGTGATTATAGGTTTCTGAATACAAGAAATCCTATACCAAACATAATGGAAAGTTTAAATATCTTAGGTTACAGTAAATACTCTTTTACAATGGGTTTAAAATGTGACTATCACCAATACTGGAAGTATTTCTGGAGGACCGCCGTCTGCACTCTCGTGGGATCGTTACCAACGTCATAGAAGGCCGTTTGGCCTCAAAAATGCACCAACCAATTCCAAAGGTTGCTGGATGGCATACTCAGATGATTAAAACTGAAGCATTGCATGATTATGTCAATGACGTAACTGTCTTTTACAAAAGCATGGAGGAATATGTACAACAATTGGAGGTGGTGGATTTCCAGCATGCTGAATTAATTGTAGAACAGACACCTCTATTAACCAGTTCACTATAGGAACAGCTGAAGAGGCAAGATTCACTTTTTATTTTATTGATGACCAGTTTCAAGTTAGCTGAACCAATTTTGGAATCATCCAGACAGACAAACCAGTACTTCCCGAAATATCACATACATCATGTCAAAATTATACACGTATATATGTAACAAAGTCGAGTTTAACCATGAACAGTGCACTTACATGTTTTTCTGTCACTGTTCATCATTAAACTTCACTTTGTTATATATATACAAATATAATCTTGACATGGTTCATTCACTATTTCATAAAATACCGTTTTGACTCTGTAAGTGATCTGGAAATGTATTCAGATCAGACGACACTAGTCATCAGTTAAATAAAAAGTGAATCCTGCAGCTCTGGCTGTTTCTATATCAAACGGGTTGGAGGAGGTATTCAAGAGGCTAGATACAGCACATTTGACACAGAGTGTGGATAAATATCACGTCGCAGCGGCAGAGGTGAATTATCTGGGGCTTGTAATTAGTCAGGAATGTATGCTAATACCGATACAAATTTATTTTCTACAGTGCATGATTTCTTGCCGCCACGGATAGTCTTTGTTGTTTCTATCGAAAATTGATTACAGATTTTATCGAAATTCCTGAGCTGTTGAATCTTTTGTTAAAGAAAAGAGAAAAGTTTAAATGGTCTACTGACTGTCAGACTGTATTTGATAAATTAAAACAGGCGTTAACGTCGAGTCTGATACTGGTGTTTCCGAAATTTGAAAAAAAGTTTATTTTTATCGTGCAATGCAAGTAATTTGGCAAACAGATGTATTCTCAGATAAGGGGTGGATGGTAAGGAACACTTGCTGCCATGTGCATCAAGACAGTTTAATAAAGCCTTGCCACGTTTTTCTAATATGGAAAAAGAGACGTTGGCTGCCATCTGTGGTCTTACACATCTCCATTGTTATCTCTACAAAAAAAATTTAAGGCAGTAGTGGACAATGCTGCAATGAAGTGTCGCATAATACTAATAGTGCGTTTGGGTGTACCTGCAAACATTAGGTGGCCGGTAGTTTACTTCATGACCTCGACCACCAACGACCACAGTGTCCCACTACCAGTACACTACAGTTCGTGGACAATGTTTGTTTGTATCGGCATGAGATAGCACCATGCTACGGAGCACCATGTCTGAGGCAGTGGTTTATGGACAATAATGTTCCTGAAGTGGCCTGGTCTGCCTAGTCCCCACCAGAACCCAATTGAGAATTTTGTGGAGAGTTAGAATAGGGTCTTCGCACCAGACCCCAGCACGTATCCCTACCTTCTCTGGTTCAGACATGGAGACGCCTCATTCACTCACATCTACACACATAGGTATTCTGATCATGACTGACAGTTGCAATCGTTGCACATGTCGGGAAATTGGTTCCCCAGAACACTTTCTTGTAAAATGCATTAGATTCAGGCATGTACATAGTAAAATGGAACACAAATGGAAGCAATGTTATATGATGCATTGAGAAACTCAGATACATGGGCACAGTTGAACACACTCGCCAACAGTATTTCGAAAGCAGAACATGACATATACAAAGAGGCTCATCAGTACATAAGAAGAAGACAGGCCGACACAGATAGATCGAGTAGCTCCAGTACTGACGATGATAAAAGTGACAGTGACAACACTGACACAGCATAGAGACACGAAATATACATAACATATACATAACATGAAACATGTGAAACATGCACAACTACTCATTTGAACATTAATAAAAGGTTGGAATTTATATCTTATTATTAATGAATCTAATTAAAAGTAGAAATAATTAGAATAGTCCATGGATAGATACTGTTGTAGAATCCACGTTAAACCTATACTCAGCATTGCTAAGTAGTTACATCAATAAACACATCATTGTAAGTATAATAATGTGAATGTAATATAAGTTTAATATAAAGTAAGCAAGCAAAATCAAGGATTGTAAATGTACAACAGAAACAGATCATGCATCTTACGCAATTATACAAAATTAATAGGTTCACAACTCAAGAGGGTCTAGTTTTATTCTACAAAAATGTATGTAACGAGAGTTAGTGGTGATTTGTTATATCTCCTACAGCTATGTTGGAACAGTTTACAACTTAATTAGATCACAGGAAGGCATGATTTTGTCCAAAGGCTATGCGGAATTTGTTAACTAATGAACCTAGTGGTAGTATTTGTTATGTAACCTAACAAACATCAACTCACACAGAACTCTTACAAACAACACCAACATAGACTATATCCGCATGGGCTGAACAAATCGAGTTTTCCCTAAGAGGATGTTCATGAGGATAATACTAAAATGGGTAGCATCAAATGCGGACGTTGGACTTGAAGTTCGAGGCCACGACCCCTTCTCTAAGTGGTGTTGGTGAAGGGAAATCTTTATCTACTATTTTCTGTCTTCTTTTATTCTCTTCGTAAACTGTACCGTAAATTTATAATTTCCTACTTTCAACTTATTACATTTTTCTTTAAAAATCTAATTGCTGTAAGTAAATTAATAATAGTACCAATGTAATTGATGTAAGTAAATAACGGATAACAACAAAGATCAAAGTAAGAAAAGAACTCGACGCAGCCCAATCTTCACGTGGTGCTGCATGGGCAAAGTGCCCGTGGCCTCAGCTGCATAGCACAACTTTGCTGCGCGGTGGGGCTGTGGATGCTGGCTAAGAGGCCCTTGTGGAACACTTCGGCCTGCATAATGTAATAAGATGGCAGGTCCTAGTAGAGCGGAGCGGGAATTCCACTGTTAAATGCAGATGACAGAGCGGGTAGGTGGAAAGAGTACATTGAAGGGCTCTACGAGGAGGGAGATATATCTGATGTAATACAAGAAGAAATAGGAGTCGATTTAGAAGAGATAGGGGATCCAGTATTGGAATCAGAATTTAAGAGAGCTTTGGATGACTGGAGATCAAATAAGGAAGAAGGGATAGATAAGATTCCATCAGAATTTCTAAAATTAGCTTAATAGCTCATGCATCCAAGTTGCTGACAAGAATTATGTACAGAAGAATGGAAAGAAAATTGAGGATGTTTTATATGACGATCAATTTCGCTTTAGGAAAGGTAAAGGCACCAGAGAGACAATTATGACGTTGCGGTTGATAATGGAAACAAGACTAAAGAAAAATCAAAACTCGTTCATAGGACTTGTAGACCTGGAAAAAGCGTTCGGCAATCTAAAATGGTGCACGGTGTTCGAAATTCTGAGGAAAATAGGGGTAAGCTACAGGAAGAGACAGTTAATACGCAATATGTACAAAAGCCATAGAAATAATAAGAGAAAACGACCAGGAATGAAATGATTGGATTAAAAAGGGTGTAAGACAGGGAAGTAGTCTTTCACCCCTACTGTTCAATCTGTACATCGAAGAAGCAACGATGGAAATAAAAGAGAGGTTCAGGAATCGAATTAATTTCAATGTGAAAGAATATCAATGATACGATTCGCTGATGACATTGCTATCCCGAGTGAAAATAAAAAAGGATTAGATGACTCACTGTATGGAATGAACAGTCTAACCAGTACGGAATATGAATTGAGAGTAAATCGAAGAAAGAACGAGAGTAATGAGAAGTAGCAGAAATGTGAACAGCGAGAAATTTAACATCACGATTGCTGGTCACAAAATAGATAAAGTAAAGGAGTTCTACTACCTAGGCGGACCGACAGAGCAAAGAGAACATCAAAAAGCAGACTAGCACCGGCAAAAAGGGAATTCCTGGCCAAGAGAAGCCTACTAATATCAAACAATGGCCTTAATTCGAGGAAGAAATTTCTGAGAATGCAGGTTTGGAGCGCAGCACTGTATGGCTGTGAAACACGGACTGTGGGAAAACCGAAGCAGAAGAGAACTGAAACATTTGAGATGTGGTGCTAGAGACGAATGTTGAGAATTAGGTGGACTGATAAGGAATGAGGAGGTTCTGTACAGAATCGGAGAGGAAAGGAATTTGTGGAAAACACTGACAAGGATAAGGGACAGGAGGATGGGACATATGTTAAGACATTCCGTGGTACTAGAGGGCGCTGTAGAGGGAAAAACTGCAAAGAAAGACAGAGATTGCAATACACCCAGTAAATAATCGAGGATGGAAGCTGAAAGTGCTAAGTGCTACGCTGAGATGAAGATGTTGGCATAGGAGAGGAATTCTGGAAGGGCCGCATCAAACCATCCGCAAGACTGATGACTCAAAAAAAAAAAAAAGGCACGTAAGCGTAATGCAGCTTGGAAAGAAACGTTTGAGGACAGTTCACAGGTTCCGTCCGTGATCAAATACAACAGCATTGACTAGCATCTGCATTTATGTTCAAACATACATTTCTCGCGATGATTCCTTTGTGCAATCCCTGTAGACAGTCGTTTATCGCCCGCTCCATTGTAGAGTGGAGCCGGGAAGGGAATGAATAGCTGTGACAAGAGGGGTACTCTGCGCTAATGCACCATGTGGTGGCTTCCAGGGTACAATTTCTAAATTTACGTGTATACCTCTTATGGGTACAGCAGACGCCTGAAATTAGCCTTTGTGAGGTACTGTGTAGAACAAGCTGCGCTGTTACACATATTTTCCGCTTCAAAGGATAAGTTTCTAAATTGCGACCTTTTTGGTGGAGGAATGGGTATGTACGTCTCTGTTTTACATGATATATATTTATGCTCCCCATGTCGAATGGCAGCTGTAATTCATGCAAAAGGAGGGCCAATAGTCTGCTAATAAAGATTGTCTCTCACGTATTTGCATTATTTAATTTAGCCCTTACCATCTTTTCTGCAGTGTGTCATTTGAATTGGGTGCGAAATATCTCGATTTTTTTCGTCATGTACACTGTAGACAATAGAATTGCGATGACAGGTCTTCATTTTCGCCGTACGGTGGAAGTAGTAATCTACTAATACCAATCGCAAATAACTGTAAAAAGATGTCTGCTTACATTTAGAAAAATAAAGTGATTTCACTTATTAAGCATTGGCTGTTGACAGAACAAGTTCATAATTTCAAAAGAAAGAAAGACGCTTTTCTTGATCGTTTTTACAGTATCAACGAGTTCATTTTTTTTTTTTTTTTAATTTCGTACGGTAAGAGGTATAGTGAGTTGATGTAGGAACAGATATCGATACAAGCTCCGCTGCTAATGTCTGCTACTGATATTGTTTTCTTCCATCAATGATGGAGGAACATAAGACAGTGAATTACCTTGTACTCGATGTCTTCCGGCTGGAGAGTAAAGTTCTTTAGAGACGGGTCAGGCTCCTCGCTGTCGTCATACGTGTATCCGCGAGTCGAGAAGTCAGTGGCACCCATGGGCAGGCGCACCAGCGAGTACTGTGAGCTGCCGTCGCTGCTTCCGAAGTAGCTCCTGCAACACAGCGCCGCCTGTCAACACAACCGCCAGCAGACCGACGCACCCACCGATGTAGCACCGCGTGACTGGCGGCAAAGAAGGGTATGAATCCCAAATAGTGTTAAAAATACCCAGTCACCAGCCATCTTACACAAACCACTTGAGTAACTACCAGTAAACATCAACTCTAGACGCAACTACGTAGGCTGTCGGAGCCAGTGTCAAGTGGTTAACATTCCTTTACGTAAACTGTAGGTTGAAGCGGGAGAAAGGAAAAGAAATGAGGGCAACTATTGATGTCCACTGCATCGGGACATTTATGCGGCATCAGGGGCGACGAGTGAAAATGATTGCCGAACCAGGATTCGGAAGCGGGATGTTGTGATTCTCAGACAGTTACACCAGACGGACACAGTGTTTATCACATTTGCATGGACTTTCTCGGAACGCCTCCCGGCCGACCCACACTCGCACCCATCCCTACCTATCCGCAGTCCCGGCCCATGCCCATCGTACTCGCTGCTTTGAGATTCCCACACAAGGTCAAATGTAAGCGTGAATCTGAACGGAAGGTGGTGGATTCATTTCCCATCGATGCGAAACGATTATATGAATGTGTGGTGTCTGTTTTTTCAGACATGTCCAGAACAACAGATACCACGCATTCATATCAAATTATTTTGTCGGTTTTACCATGCCATTGTATAAAATAATTTGTAAACTATAAAACAGACATTTTGGCCATATTAAAATAACCTTTCTCATGGCAAGACTGGTTTTACAGGGCAAAAGATGTCGCTCTTTAATGCAATTAGGCACTGTCGGTACCACATATTTCTGGAACTTTATTAGCTATAGACCGTAATAGGCTACTCGAGAGGAGAGGGAGAGGGTAGGGAGAAGCTATTCGTGAACTTTCCATCTTGTTGATGATTAGTGTCTGCAAATCAGCGCTTGGATTTTGTGGGCATGTTTTACTCCTCGTATGCGCTAAATACACTGACAGTTCCTCTGTAGGTTTCCAGGCTGTCGCATCCACACCCTGTGAGACTTCTGCCCTGGGATCGCTGACAGACCATCGGACTGTGATAGTCAGCAGCCAAAACCCAGAATTTTGTAGCAATCCTCTCTGTTAATGTTATGAGGCTGTTTAATAATTTCAGTCATCTCTTGTACTATGTGCCGGCACGTCCATGGCTCTTGCCAGTACATGAGCTTCTTGGAACATGGTAGGTTGTCTACACTCACGGTGGTGGTCTGTTATTTCGAATTTATCGCGTGTGCTAACTGGCCTCCCTGCATCACCTGTGTAGGCAGCTCTCCACTTACAACGTAGCACATATACTCCTAGGGATACTCAGGTTGTCCACTGCATTCCTGGTGGAACCTATCATGATGTCAATCCTGTGGCTGCTGTAGAAAATCGGTTTGAAACCTCTTCGGCAGAGGGCGCTGCCAAGCCATTCACTGAACTTCTTTGCCTTGCCATCTTCTTTTGCATGATTTCGGATGGCCTTGGTTTCCTTTCTTATAATCTTGTTATCGTAGCCGTTTGCGAGAAATGTGTGGTGTAGCTCCCTCAATTCTTCTGTGATATTAGCACCACTTATCTGATAGGTACAGGCAGCCAGCTTGCGCAGAAGACAATACTTCTGAACTGTGTGGTGGTGGCTCTCCGTATTCAAGTATCTATTTGTGTGGGTTGGCTTCTGGTACACTTTGTGTCCTAGTTTGCCGCTGACTGTTCCCTATAACTTCATATCCAAAAATAGTAGCCCAACGTTGTTTTCAGTTTTGTGCACGAACAGTTTGTGTAAGCTGTTGAAGTGCTAAAGTAGGTTTCCCAAATCCGCTTTCCAGTGTGGTCAGATTACTAACGTGTCGTCCACATGCCATAGCTAATAATGGGAGCACAACGCTGAGGAAGCTAGGGCCGTTTTCTCAAAAGCTTCCTCGAAGGTATCCTCAGTGAATGGGGAGCAGTGACAGTCCATTGACACTCCATCTAATTGCTCATAATATTTTCTCCACCAACTGAAGTACGTTGTTGACAGACATAAAGGCACAACATCACAGATATCATATGAGAACTGCTCTTGTAGGATGCAAATGGTCTCCGCGTAGGTATGTTGGCGAAGACTTAAGGAACCATAATTTCAGTGGAATGTGTCTGCTTTTACTCCTTCGTTTAAGGGTCTGTTCCACAAGGTGACGAAATTTTAGTGCCAGATGTTTCGTTGTGTAATAGATTTCCTTCGCTATAGGCAGGCCTGATTGGAAAATATTCATTATGGAGTTAACACCTTCCATAAATTCTACTAGGCACAGGATCTCTGGTAATGACTCACTTGGCTGTGTCAGGATCAGTTCTTGCGTCTTTTGCAGGGGCCTTCGTGTTCTCGACTATCCTGGTTGTAAGATTATTATTCTCATATTCAGTTAAAATTTTAATCACCTTGACACCGTCCACGGGAGCCTACGTAATTATGTCAGTGATCTGTATAGGCAGGAAATTTATCATCACATACGGAAGCTGGCATTGCTGGGGAAGAGGAAGGTGAAATTGCTGAATGGTTTGTTGTTCCTCAAGTACTAGAAATGGGAGAACGATTTACTATCGGGTCAGTCACGCTTCTCTAAGGGGACGGATACAACAACTCCAGAGCTTCATAAATTGCAACAAGCAACTGTACAGCGTCATAGTTTTCAGCGAATGACCGGGATAACATCGACAGAATAACTTACAAGCAAGCCTGCGTGGAAAAACATGTGATCAGCAGTCGGCCGAAAAAGTTGAGATCGACCTGACAGGAAGCAAACAATATGCTTAGCCAAGTCTGGATACAGCTCGTTCAGCGGCAAACATCTCGACGAAAATCGTCAGTGAGGCAGTGGCGTCAATTCTGTCCAAACGGTTAAACATTGCAGCTACGGCCACAAAGATTCCTAGACATCAGATATTTCAGTCTGTGGAGACGTCACTCCATGAAGTACCAGAAGTGGAAGTAGAAAAAATAAGACAAAAAACGATAGAATCTTTCAAGAAGCAAAGCCACTCCGACATAATATTACACTTGAAGGGAAGCAGAGCATAAAAGTGCTCAGGAGTAACAATGATATCGTGGCCCTATATGCAGGCAAAGGAAACGCTACGGTTGAGATGGCACCTCTGAATGTGGAAAGAAAATGGACGAGCTGCTGAGCGATCCTATTTACAGAGAACTAAGGAGTAATCCGACGACAAGGTTAGTCAAGAATACGAAGCCCCTCATAAAGGAGTTATAAAGTCATCCTGGCACAGCCAACCGACTCATCACCAAATTCCCTGGACTAACTAGCAGTTATAAGAGTCGAGCGGCATGAAAGGGAAGCAGTGGTTGGGAAGGGAGTGAGACAGGGCTGCAGCCTATTCCCCGATATTATTCAATCTATATATTGAGCAAGCAGTAAAGGAAACGAAAGAAAAAATCGGAGTAGGTATTAAAATCCATGGAGAAGAAATAAAAACTATGACTTTCGCCGATGACATTGTAATTCTGTCAGAGACAGCAAAGGACTTGGAAGAGCAGTTGAACGGCACGGACAGTGTCTTGAAAGGAGGATATAAGATGGACATCAACTAAAGCAAAACGAGGAAAATGCAATGTAGTCGAATTAAGTCGGGTGATGCTGAGGGAATTAGATTAGGAAAAGAGACACTTAAAGTAGTAAAGGAGTTTTGCTATTTGGGGAGCAAAATAACTGATGATGGTCGAAGTAGACAGGATATAAAATGTAGACTGGCAATGGCAAGGAAAGCGTTTCTGAAGAATAGGAATTTGTTAACTTCGAGTATAGATTTAAGTGCCAGGAAGTCGTTTCTGAAAGTATTTGTATGGAGTGTAGCCATGTATGGAAGTGAAACATGGACGATAAATGCCCGCATCTCGTGGTCGTGCGGTAGCGTTCTCGCTTCCCACGCCCGGGTTCTCGGGTTCGATTCTCGGCGGGGTCAGGGATTTTCTCTGCCTCGTGATGGCTGGGTGTTGTGTGATGTTCTTAGGTTAGTTAGGTTTAAGTAGTTCTAAGTTCTAGGGGACTGATGACCATAGATGTTAAGTCCCATAGTGCTCAGAGCCATTTGAACCATTTTTTTTAGACGATAAATAGTTTGGACAAGCAGAGAATAGAAGCTTTCGAAATGTGGTGCTACATAAGAATGCTGAATAGTAGATGGGTAGATCACATAACTAATGAGGAGGTATTGAATAGAATAGGGGAGAAGAGGAGTTTGTGGCACAACTTGACAAGAAGAAGGGACCGGTTGGTAGGGCATGTTCTGAGGCATCAAGGGATCACAAATTTAGCATTGGAGGGCAGCGTGAAGGGTAAAAATCGTAGAGGGAGACCAAGAGATGAATACACTAAGCAGATTCAGAAGGATGTAGGTTGCAGTAAGTACTGGGAGATGAAGAATCTTGCACAGGATAGAGTAGCATGGAGAGCTGCATCAAACCAGTCTCATGACTGAAGACCACAACAACAACAACAATGACGAAACGTAAAATGTCCTTATACCTGTATTATGCAGAGCACACTTTCAAACTACTAATATGATCTGTGGACCACTGTCTGATGAAAACCAATTAACATGGACCATTTTATGCAAAACATTATTCAGAAATCCACGTTCAGCAGAGTGATTAGTACCTCTCCTCAAGGGCGTGAGTGAGACAAATTTGTAAGCCAGCTCAATCATGGCAAAGAAAAAGAATGAACTTGAATAATTCTTGCAAGGGGGCCAAAGAACTCTACCGCAGTAAGTTCTCTCATTCTTGAGAGAATGGTAGGAAATAAAGTTTCATATGTGGCTTCGCCTTCTGACAAAATTTTCATGAAATCAGAACTTTACAAAATAGTTTCTCCATGTTTAGAAAGTAGCATTTCCTATGAAGCTTGCAAATGCATTTCTTTGACCCAAAGTGTGCACACCTCACGTGATATACCATATCAGTCTGATAACTAAATCGTCAAGAATGTATACAACCCAGTGTGAAAGATTTATATCTCTTCTCCTAAGCAAAATCATTTGTTTTAACAGGAAAAACTATTTAATTCTAACTTTATTCTGATCTCTTCATTTCATATTCGCTTCTCTCAATGACAGATCTTTATCCTGTTCCTTTGTATTATTCTAAAGATGAACGCATAATGAAATGATCAAATGCTGCCTTTTTCGAATACAAGGTAGTGAAAGTAATTTCATTACGATCATCTTTGGTGCCAGTATTCAAGCCCATACGAGATCTTGGAAAAGCATCACCAATGACACTCTCTTCGTCAGGAATATATTAATAGTGAATTTGAAATATTGTAAATACTGCGGCCACCTGGCTAAATGGTCATGAGTTAACCATGTACTCAGAAAATTGTCGAAAGCGTGGTGATATGTAGAGCCCTTGATCACCTGAACGAACAAATAATATCTGAATTTCACAAAACCTCACACAACAGCCAGGGCCTCAAACTTAGTGACAGAATAGTTGGGCTCACACTTAGTGAGCACCTAGCTTGCAAAAGCAATATTACGATACTCCACGTACTTTAAATTCTTATGAGAATTTAGCGCCAATATCTGTCTTAGAACTGTCTGAGCCTACAAAGAAATATCTGTTCAGAACAAGATGTGACGTAAGAAGATCTTCCAAAAGAATCTGTTTCAAAATTTCAATTCTGTTTGTGCCTCGGCATCCCAGTACGCACACTCGTGGTGTAGACAAAGTGTTCAGAGTAACAAATACCTGATAGAGGGCAATACATTACTGTGATTCCTCGCTGTGGGAAGAGGAAAAATAAAAGTGGTCTCACTCTTATCTGGACCAGGTAGAATACAATGTGTCCAAGAAATGTCACCTGTCTCTCGATGAATTCTGACTTCTGTAGTGACACTATACGCTTTGCATACACTGAAGAGCTTGTCCAATATCTTATTATGTTTTTCCCAGCTATCTTCAGCAATCAAGTTATCGTCAACGAAAGAAGTCAATGTCTTTCTCATGTGATTGAAAAAAGGCTCAGGTCATTACTGTTTTCAAGAAGGATCGCCGAACAGACGCACAAAACTACAGAGCTCTATCTCTGATGTCTAACTTTTGTAGAATTTCGGAACACGTTTTACGCTCGCCTATCATGGCGTTTGTGTTGACTGAAAATCTCCTCTGCAGGAATCAATATGGATATCTAAAACAACGATCTGTGAAACCTATCTCGCTCTTTTCCTTCATCAGACCCAGATAAGAGCAGATACCAGCTAGATGCCGGTGTTGAGTACAGTTCGCATTTCCGCCTTATGAAGAAAATATGAACGTATGGAATATTAGAACAATAGTGAGATTGGTTCGATGAGTTCCTAGCAAATAGAACACAGCACAACATTCGCAATAGAGAGACGTCTTCAAATTAAATTAAATTTCGACCGTTCCTAAGTGAGTGTTATAGAATCGTTACTTTCCGCAGTTTATATAAAGGACTTAGTAGATAACGTTGAAATTTCCTTGAGGCTTTTTCACAGATGATCCTGTCGTATACAGAGACGTTTTGACGCTGAAAGATTGCAGCATAATGCGGGAGGACTTGAAGAGGATTGATGCTGAGTGCAGGGAATGGCAATTGAATCTTAACATAAACAAATGTAACGTATTACGAATACATAGACAGAAAGACCTCATTGCTGTATGATTACAGGATTTCAGAACAATCAATGTAAGCAGTCATTTCCCTAAACTGTCTAGGAGTACTCGTACCAAGCAATTTGAAGTCGAAAGCCCACATAAAATCAGTTGTGGGTAAGGCAGAAGACAGACTGAGATTCATTAGAAGAACCTTTAGGAAATGTAGCCTATCAACAAAGGAAATAGCTTATAAGGCACTCACTGTACTAGTACTTGAATACTACTCAACAGTCTGTGATCCAGACAGGTTGGCAGAGTATATAGAGAAGATCCAAAGAGGAGCAGCACGTTTCGTCACAGGTTCATTTCGTAAGCGCGAAAATGTGACAGAGATGCTCAGCCAAATCCAGTAGCAAATGCTGCAAGAGAGGAGTTGTGTATCACAGAGCGAACTAGCATTTGAGAGTGTTGTTCCTAGACAAGTCAACCAATATACAGTACATATATCCCACACAAGACCACAAAGATAACGTCAAAGATATTCGAGCTCATACACAGTCTTATTAGTTATTGTTCTTCCCAGGAACGATAGCCAACCACAACAGGAAAAGGGGGAATTGGCACAAGTGCACAAAGTATGCTCCGCCAAGTGCTGAAAGTTTGCTGGTGGGGTATAGATGGAGATGCACCTGTAGAACAAGGCTCATAGTACATGAAACATTGTTGTTGTTGTTGTTGTTGTAGTCTTCAGTCATGAGACTGGTTTGATGCAGCTCTCCATGCTACTCTATCCTGTACAAGCCTCTTCATCCCCCAGTACCTACCGCAACTTACATCCTTCTAAATCTGCTTAGTGTATTCATCTCTTGGTCTCCATCTACGATTTTTACCCTCCACGCTGCCCTCCAATACTAAATTGGTGATCCCTTGATGCCTCAGAACATGTCCTACCAACCGATCCCTTCTTCTAGTCGTGCCACAAACTTCTCTTCTCCCCAATCCTATTTAATATATTGCATATCATTACCACGTCTGCCGCCTCTGCACAGCCACCGTGACACCATTTTTCCTGTAAAGTATGATAAACTCGCTGGGAATATGGTAACAGAATTGTATAAAAATGAATCAAATTCACAACAGGTCTAGACTCAAAAGAGAACTCCAATTTGATGGGAAGTTTAAGACATTGGTTCGAACTCTTCTTCTGAAGCACACATTCATCAAAACTCAACTTCAGTGCAGCATCATTTCTCTTCAAAAGCACTTCACCATAACCCAATTTCATCACTGCATGATGTATCAGAAAAAAGTTAGTCCCTACAACTGTGTCAGTATCCAACCTAGGCACAGTCATATACCTTGCAGAAAACCTACAACCTTGACAAATAAATTGAATATACACGTATCACTACACCTCAGCACTTCTCACAATAACTGCCCTTTTCACCTTAGACCAACGCAGAGAAAGAACAGGCCATCAACGTACACCTTCACAACTCTAAAATGCAGATCACTCAACACAGAAACTTGGCTACCTATGTCCAAAACACAAGACAGAATAGCTCCATTATTATTTATTTGTAGCACTTGACTCACCAAAGAATTTATGTTTACATGTATCTCAGTAAGTAGAGTTTCTCTATTAAATTCAAAATTCAACTTGTTTAGTTGTTCGCATCTGTTGATCGTCATGTTTGCAGCTCCCAAATCGCCTGCCATCAGCAACTGGAAATGACGTGGCTGCAGGCTCCCCAAGTGAACATTGTTCCATGGATTGCCTGTTCGAACTCCCAACAATCTGTGGACTTGAATCTCTATCATTCCGCGACCATCTCTACCATTTCCTATATAACATCGATTGTGACAGAACTGTTTACCATTCAACCTACCTCTGTCTTTCTTAAAATTATTACTTTTATTGTGATTGGGTTCTCCTTCCTAATGCCTCCATTTACCATTTCCATACCTATCACGATGCAAACCATACAGCTCACAGTCATAATTTCCATTCCTCTATGACATCAGATCAGGATAAGAGAACTGTTACTCTCACCATGAACATTATCATCTCCTCTGTCATAGCGTAAGGTAATCTAAACATGGTGCAAAATCACAAAATTCGTGTGTATTTTTAAGAGTAAAATAGTAGCCATTAGGACAAAAATTGTCATTGTTAGAGAGTAGAGCCCACTTTGAAATGGCATTTTATTAATTGGTTAAAGTTACGAAATGTAGTATAAAAAAAAATAAAAGCGGTGTATCATTTTTTGACTGTAATTGTTAAATATGATATGATTCATCCAAAGACAACTGCAGAAATTTCGTGATTTGTTTTTCCCCTGTTGTATATTTATAATTTATTTACAAAAATAATACATACAAGAAATAGGAGCAAAGTGACTTTGTGCAATAAATTGTGCCAACAAATGTGCAGAGTGATATTTGAATGTAGCTACACATGTAAGTAGTGACAGTACTTCACTTGTAAAAATACTGTAGTGTAGGACCACCTACTCTTTGTGTCCATCTCTTTCTCTCTCTGTTGTAAACACGATAATGTCACGAGCCTAACTGGAATTTGAGTGTCCCCTGTCAGGTAACACGTTACGTGTGAAACAAGCAGTGGGTGTGGGTGATGTTGGCCCTACCTGAGCAGGTGCTGCTGGGTGGCCGAGCTGAGCTCCCTGATGTTGATGGCTGTGGAGTCTGTCATGGCACCGCCAAAGCCCAGCATCTGCTGGAACTGATGGCTCGTGTCCACCCGCAGGTGCACCACCCCGGACTGCAGCTCTGTAGACATGCAAAAGTTTAGTTAGCATATGTCATAGCACAGTTTGTATGATCTTCTACATAAGACGCAAAGTACACAAATTAGAAATGTCACATATTTTCTTATGTATACGATATCATCTTGGATATCAGTAGGGACGTCAGATAGCTAGAATATGACTGTCAAGAGAATTCTGCTGTGGTTTGCCTATTGGCATCATATTGACTTTTTGATGAAGCTCCCTTTCTTCAATGGTACAAAAAGCCACACATTTTCCCTGGTTTGTTATTAACCCATTGAAGTTGGTACATATTTTCTGGCGTAAGTCGAAAGTCGGGTGTTTTTTTTTTTTTTTTTTTTTTTTTGTGATACACGGGAGATCCTTCACGCACATTAGTGAGGACTCTTCAAACTGTGCACCACATTTTGGTAATGATAAAATTGTCGACAAATAGTTCGCTGGCTTGGAAGTGTGGTGTGGCACTGGAGAGCAGTATATTTCCATATAATTGTGTGGATGGTTGGGAGCAAAGGATTATTTTGTATTTTGTTGCATTTTCTGAACAGAGCATGGTCGCGATGAGTTTGGAGTAAGTGAATTTTGCTAAGTCTGTGGAGCCAGTAGGTAGTCATACGAATTGTTTTTCAAAACATTATCCCCGTGGTACATGTTAGTTCTACATCTTCACGAGAGCGCCACTGAGCGACACTGATGCACTATATTCCGCATCAGCGTAGTCCACACTTAGAGATGAAATTCGCAGAGTAGAGGCTGAGGATCTCATCTGGTACTATAGAGTTTTGCAGAAAGTTACTTATTGTCCGAAGTTTCGCGGCAACCATCGTTATGTTCACTTCAGCGTAAGTTCTGTGCAGATTCACATCGATATTTGTTAGCGTTTACTGTAGGCAAGAAGTTCGTAACTGCCTAGCCATTTGATCAGGTGTCAACATGCGACTTATGGTTTGCTTCAACAATAAAGAAGCCTCCATTCACGAAACTATTGCATAAGAGTGCTTAAATCTTTCGACTACACTTTTTCCTGTTTCCATGTCTCTGTGTCCGACAACAACTTCCCAGTTCTCGGTATACCCGAATTTTACAGACAACCAGACGTGTTGGCGATATACAGACTGGCTACGAGTGATGTTAAACGGTTCCTTGAGGTAGCCCTTCTTTAGGTTTTATTTGTTTGTTTCTTCCATTACTTATGATGATTTCAGAAGGTCTGTTGCTATACATGTCATTCAGTAGATGGACTATTTCTTTGGATGGTATGGTTTAAATTAAACCGTGATTCCAAATAGTGGCGTACACTGCTGTTAGTCAATGAATGCAGCAGATATCTTTAACTGCTCTTGGAAGTCTGCTGTTACAAGTATGTAGGCGGTAAGCGCGAGTGCCTGTTCTGTGCAGGTTCTTTTTGGTAGAGAACCAGTTTGCCCGATAAGGATTTAATTTGAGTTGAGGTTGACAATATTACTAGAAATAACCCTCTCCAGCAGTTTAAACAAGGTAGCTCACTAACTATTGCGACTAAGAATAACTCCGAAGGTCTCATAGAAGCTGAAAATTTTGTGGGACAAAAGTTGCATGGGACAATGGGGGCCATAATATGACGTTGGTTTTTGTTGCTAGGTGGAGTCGCTTCAGAGATATGAAGGTCAACTTTGTTTTCTTATGGGATGCTATATTTTGGTACTTATTTTCTGATAGCGGCTGCCGAGACGAATCCAGTGATGTGTAACGGTAAGGTTTTTGAAGGTCAACGAAGGTCACATAGCTGGCATGAACGTCCATTTACAGAAGGTATTCGAAGTGATGACCATTGGTGTCAATGCAGTGCTGCAATCCTATTATCATGGATTGAGTGGTATTGCTTATCACATCGGCACTTATCCACCTACCATTAAGCTTTCTTCGATTATATATTTCTATCCTCCATAATCCCACACCATACATTCACCGACCACGGTTTATGATGTACAACTTGCCGCAGCCAACATGGATTTTCAGTTGCCCAATAATGCATGTTATGCAAATTAACATTTCCATGGTTCGTGAATGTAGCCTCATCAGTAAATAAAATCAAATTAAGAAATGTGTCGTCCCTCGGAATCTGAAGTTGAGCCCATCGGTAGAATTCAATACGACGCATACAATCCGTACCAGTTAATTCTTGGTGGACACTGATATGGTAAGGATGACATTTATCTGGATCATGGCAGATTCCCTTGCGATTTGACGCTAACTGACATAAGGATCTCGACCCACAGTGGCAAGAGTACCAATTTTCGTTTCCTCGTTAGTAACTTTCCTTTGCCGAACATGTTTCCGATGCGTTAAAGATCTAGTTGTTCTCAGTTTATCACACACATATTTAAATGTACGACGTTTAGGGTGAGTACGTTGAGGATATCATTCAGCGTATAAGTCTCTAGCTCTCACTGAATTTCGTTGGCATTCTCCGTAAATGAGAAGCATATCAATTTATTTTTCGATTAAATACATCATTCACATTCGCTTGATTCGACGATACTAGTCTCACCGTTCCTATTAGCGTTGCATTGTGAAATCGTCGAATGGTGTTTACATGTCAACGGCACGTTATACGGATACGCCGTATTCAGCGAATATTTACTATTTGCACGATATATGTGAGTGATGTGTCAGAGCATGTGCTTCGATAAGTGCCCAAGTGATTAGGAATACCACTCAATCCCTGATAAGAAGATTGCAGCACTGCATTGATACCAGTGGTTATCACTTCGAACACCTTATGTAAATGGACGTTCATGCCACCTTTCTGACCTTCGTTGACCTTCAAAGACCTTACTGTTACACATCATTTGATTAGTTTCGATAGCCGCTATCAGAAAATAAGTACCAAACTATAGCATCCCATTTAAAAAACAAAGTTGACCTTCATATCTCTGACGCGACCTCACCTAGCAATAAAAACCAATGTCATATTACGGCCCCCGTTGTCCCATGCAACTTTGGTCTCACAAACTTTTCAGCTACTGTCATACTTTCGGAGTTATTCTAGATGGCAATAGTAAGTGACCCTTCCCGTATATCAAGCTAATCAAAGGCAACTAGAAGTAACTGGTTTAGTTTGGTGACTATATTTGTTCCTTTAAGGAAATATTCTTTGGTTTCTGATTTCATTAGATCAACGAGAAATCATGAGATCGACATAATATGGAGTGATGTTCATTCAATGCATGCTTAAACTCCTCTGTACGTTTGCCAGAAGATAATCTGAAGCTGAGGTCTGTAAGGTGCATGATACTGTTAAATTCAAATTGCAATGTCTAAAAAATTTTATTTATTTAAACAGTATGAAGCGAAAGTCGACAGAATAAAATGATCGAACTTATACAAAAGAGTAGTCTTGGGGAAACCATTATAACTATGCCAGTAAGCACAAGTATAATCTCTGTGATTAGTGTTCACTGGAAGAAGAGTATTTGGAGAAAAATTGATAATTTTATGAAAAATAAAATATAGAGATGAATGTAAGTTATAAATGTACTGACTGTAAGGTTCTGAAGGTGTTAGAGCTTGTAATTCAGTTAAACAAAATAAAATCATAAATTAGGGAAGTCACTATGTGTTTGACCGCCAGACTTTTGGATGATTTTGGCGTGAGCACCACAAGGGAGGAATGAACGGAAAACCAGAACAGTTGGAGTCGAACCTTGACAGTGCAGAAATCGTGGAGTGCAATGTCTGGCGATCTGATCCCTAAGCAACAACAATTCAGAGTGAAAGAGCTTCACATTTGGTATGTCAGTGGTTTATGGTTCATGAAATCGCCTCCAGTTTATTTAGTGTCAGAAAGCAAGAACATCTGACTGATCTTATGTGGTGGAATATGGAGGCATGATGCTGCAAGTTAACTTGACTACCGCGATGGGTGGTAGTTATCAATTAATTCCACCACTGGAGACGTGAAGAGCCTATCCAAATTTTTATTATCAGAATGTTACTGTCAGCGCCATGGTTTGCCAAAGTTCTAATATAGTTTTCTTAAAATTATTTGTTAGAATGGTTCAAATGGTTCTGAGCACTATGGGACTTAACATCTTAGGTCATCAGTCCCCTAGAACTTAGAACTACTTAAACCTAGCTAACCTAAGGACATCACACACATCCATGCCCGAGGCAGGATTCGAACCTGCGATCGTAGCAGTCGCACGGTTCCGGACTGAGCGCCTAGAACCGCGAGACCACCGCGGCCGGCATTTGTTAGAATCATTGTCCCAAAGTCATATACCGATCCAAAGTCCCCTGTCCATTTTGGTAAATGTAAATTCCGTGTCACTTTGTACGGTCAAAAGATCGTTGTGACTAGTGTTACGATATTCTTGCAGTGTCATATAAAAGTAACTTCTAAAATAATTGCTTCATAACTTGTGTGGCATCTCAAGCCTGAAATTTGAATCCTGTTATCCACACCACGCTTTGGAGAGGAGTTTAAAACATAAATAGGTGTCTTGCTAATAGTAGTATTCTGTCAGGTGACATGTGTCAATATTTGTGTTAGAGACTATTGTGAATGTTAGGAAAAAAAACAGTGTAATGTTGTGCAGAATGCTCTACTGTGCGAACTAAAAGCTGCATTTTTCTGAGGAGCGACACATAATCAGAGCGGGAGGGACGGAAGTCCCGGCAGGTAGTCAGTCGTAGATGTGGGCGGTTGTAAACCCGACCGCTAAATGGATTCACTTTCCGTAGCGTGGCCAACGCTACAGATTGATACAGAAAATTATTCTGCACATTATTATTTTCATAGTAAGCAATGTTAACTAGTCATCCAGCTAAAGTTTGTCACGCTTGTAGTTCAAAAGCATTCCTTTCCCTGTTATGTAAGGTTAGAAACGGTTCGATTACACGTTATTCGCACATCTGAAATACGAAGGCGAAACGGTCACACGTGGAAGCACTGGGTTTGGTTACAAAGTGCAGCCACTTTGTACAGTTTATCGCATGGGTCTCATGCAGCCAGTTATATGTCGGCATATTGCGATTAAGCTTTTGGTATGTACAGATATGGACCACACAAGGCGAGCATATTCCACAGTGGAGAAGCACACTGCCTAGAGCGGTGGTTCTCAGCACCTTCGGCATAATTCACCATCTGTTTCTCAGCATGTATTTTCTTGCTGCGACTTTGAGTCGAGTCTTCATGTAGTAATGTCTGTGCATCAGTGACGAGTCCGGTACGACACCGAGGTATGTCGGTTTATCTGTTTGATGATGTATTGTTAGTTTCACAGGTAAAGAGTGTGCTGCCACGCAGTCTGAGCAGTAAACAACAGGACTTCCCTCTTGATCTTGAAAAGCTCGGTTGTTCTGGGGTTTCCATACATATGGCACACCTCATTGTGCTCAGGATATTCAGACCCTCGTCTCTACCTTCCCTGCCTCTAGATCAAGCCGCACCATGTCTAGTGAGGTCCAGTTTCGTTGGGAGGCGTTCATTCTTTGAGTTTTGCTATGCTGTAATATTACTTGATATTATCCACTTCAAAGATATGAGGTATCTATTGTTATACTGTAACTCTGCAGTCCTAATGCATTCACTTCATACCTTCCAGCACAGTGTCGTGAAACATCATTAAGAAGGCCCTGACCCGCACGTGAGTGGAAAGAGTGGGCAGCGGCACACCTCCAGGAAGACAGAGTTCAGTGCCCTCTGTCAACGCTGACTTAAGCAGCCGCCAATCGCTGGTCGGGTCCACTTCAGTCACAGATATCGAGAGCATCAGTACTGAGTACGGTGCTTTTCCTGTGTTCTGCGGGCAGTAATCGTGTGTAAAATTAAGTGCATGTAGGAGCCACAGGAAGCACCTCAAGGCACCTCATAACGAGAAGTTATGTTTCTTTCCTTTTTAGAAATAAAGTGTTCTATTAATCTGCAAGTGTTATGTACAGATCATTTTGGATTCCCGCCACCTATCGTCGTAACTTCTCTCCTTCTTTGTTTGTGTTGGTGCTGACGCCCACAGTAGTCAACACAACAGCAACACTAACTAATGATACCATTCAACCGTTTTCTGTCCTACACACGACTCAACAACACGTTTAGAGGGACAGTGCTCTCATCATCAGGTTCACAAACATAGTTCACGCGGTTTTTAGTGTTTTAACCTCATGAGCTAAGTTTGACAATCTGGTGATGACAGCACTGTCTCTCTGAACGTGTTGAGTCGTGTGTAGAACAGAATGCTACCATTTGTTATAGACAGTGTGAATTTAACGATTAGCATTCACATATAGTTTGGGGGATGTCTAATGTGAGTTGAGTGAGAAAGTAGATCGCATTGAAAGTGGTCGTTGGCGGATTCTGGAGTGGTACTGAGTTATACAGAATACTAACTGAAGAAGACCCACTTCAATTGGTTTTCTTTTTCCATTTCTTTTCTTCACTTTTTGTCGGATATCACAGTAACGTTCATACATCCGTGACCATTTCAGTACAACATCCGGATATATCAGTACGCAGTTAATTATCTGATTTGTGTAGCACCTGTCTTATGAACTACGTTTGGTGTTTCTTTTCAAGTGCAAAAATTAATAATTTTTGTGCATGTCCAATACATAAACACCCTACTTATAGATATCCATTTAAGGAAATTGATCGCCGGCCGGAGTGGCCAAGCGGTTCTAGGAGCTACAGTCTGGAACCGCGCGACCGCTACGGTCGCAGGTTCGAAACCTGCCTCGGGCATGGATGTGTGTGATGTCCTTAGGTTAGTTAGGTTTAAGTAGTTCTAAGTTCTAGGGGACTAATGACCACAGCAGTTAAGTCCCATAGTGCTCAGAGCCAAGGAAATTGATCCTATTAAATGGAGTCTGCAACAATGGAATGTTTGCCTCCTGTTTGTTGGAAATCACCCTATATGCTAATGTTAACAAAAATTAAAGCACTTTGAAGGTGAATTGTAAATTTGTTGAAATGGATACAATTCATAATATTAATACTAACTTGCCTTTTTCCTTTTCTGGTTAATATTTCCGCTTTTATGATGTCATTCAGAAGCGTTCCACTACATCTGATTTACCAGGCATAGCTGAATAAAATAAAGACACCGCCACAGGTAATGCAAGAACCTCATTGAAGTGGGTCAATTTGGGGTTGGCAGGCATTTGCATCAGGAACTACCTGCTGATACAAGTACGGTCGCCATCGCATTGATCAGTTACCATGTAGACCGGTGCAGTAGAGCGACCAGAGTTGTGATATCATCGATGCAGCAGAAAGGCAGACTCTCTGTGGCACGGGTGATCTGACTGCTTCACATTCAAGCAGTCACTCTGCTGTGCCTTATGTGATAGGCATCGGTACCTTGTTATAACAATGATACACCAAGCTCATATAAATATTACTAATTTCTATACAGAAGTGCAAAGTCTGACAGCCATCACCTCCTACACTGGCGTACGAGTCTACACGGATGAATTAACCCTGGACTCTGCCACTCTACCCTTGGCCCATTTGTTCATGCTGTGTCCGTTGCTGCTGGCTTAGCGCCATCTAACCAGCGGGCCACCTGCTGGAGTACTTCTGCCACTGCTTGCTTCCAACCCCGTCGGTCCTGGGCTGTGCAGCCGTTCAGCCACCATTCCCAGTGGTCCGCCTCTGTTCACACAGGCAGGCACTGCTGCTGAGAGCTTCCTCCTCCACTCTAGACACATTCGCATACCCCTGTGTGCCCTGTCCCAAGACACATGGCTGCTGGGCTGCCGGTAGCCTGTTAGGCTGCCCTCATGGGCTGCTGTCTGCTACCGGAGTCAGCATCCTTGCTGAGTCGCTGTCGTCATCACTTCATCACCTGAGCGACGCCACTGGTGGCCAGAGACAGCAAGCCACTCGTTGACTGCAGCATCATATCGTCGGGATGTACAGCTTACACTTTGGGAGTGTTGGGTTCTCCGAACACTGGTACGACTGTTGTAGCTGTGGGGCAATAATGAACGTTTCTACAATGCTGTTTTCATGACGAAACATCAGACGACAACCAGGCGTCCCCTCGCCACTCCACCGCTGCTCCCCTCAGGGTGGTGGACCACTGGCTTCCAGATCCCTGACAACCCAATTCTACCACCCACCATAGAGGCCAGCCAAGCCCCGGCCTCTATAGAAGATGTTCTGCAAGATCATACTGTGGACACAGAGCGAATTTAGAAATTCTGTTGTTACCTCCACGATTTTGTGATGTTTCATCATAGTGTTAATGGATTTAAATATTTTATCTACCCTTGCAACCATACTCTGTAATCACTGATTTGCTTGTTGAACTACGTCATTTTAGTCGATAAATTATTCTCTCATGTAACTATTCTTTGTGTATGTATTTTTATTCCGCAAACAGATATGCTATGCCGCGTTGTTATTCCTCTTTCCTTACTAGGTCGCACAACTCACTGTTAACACGATTACGACGCAATGCAGACCATTCTTACATAATCTAGAACCTTCAAAACATTCGAGAGTATTCACAAAATCTCAAAAACACCAAAAGTCTCATTTCTCCTCAACCACAACAGCTACCATTGCACAACCACTATAGTGCACAGTGGGGGAAAACAAAGGTAGCACCAGACACAGATATCAGTGCTTTTCACTAAGTGGTTTTGGAGGTATCTACAATTTCACCCATAAATACTTCAGCTTTAATATACATTTGCAGATTACCGAATATTTGAAGTGAATAGCAGTCTACAATACTTATGAAGTAGAAATGCGATGAGGGGAAGGATATTAATTAAAGAGTTCATAGGACAGATACTAATAAGGTGTCATTGTGAAAGTTGTGTTGGGGTTCAAGTGGTTCACGTATTGAAATTAAACAGTCACTTGTGTATGACGAGAAACAGTAACTGTCGTATACGAGGTTTCATCTAAACTTTAGTAAATTTCCAAGCTGGCACTAATAAGAGAAACACTGGTTTGTGAAGTAATGATGACTGTGAGTTCGAAATGAAACTTATTAAGGACTAGCTTAGCACCCACAGTTTTGCTCGTGTAGACTATATGACCTTCAGAGATTTTTTGTTTTATCGAATTTTTATGTTGTTCACAAATTTAACACTTTCTAAGCTTTTCACGCTAATTAAAGACATATAAGCATGGTGCTTTCCGAATGTACTTCTGACTGAAGAGCGGTTCTGCTGCCTGGAGTCCAAATATTTTGTTAATCATGCCTCTTGCGTTCTTGTGGAGACATTCCCATAGAATGTTTCATCCCTTAACAAATATTTCTTCATATCTACCCGAGAAGTGAAACACCAATTCCCATAATTTACCTTTAAATATTTTTAATGTAGCGAATTTTTTTTTTAATTTTCATCCCCTATTGCACTCCTTTAGCGGTTTTAATTCCAGAAACAGTGAAACACGTTTTTTTTTATTTCTAACAGAGAATTCGAATGTCACTTGTCATAGATGTAGCTTTAAAAATCCACTAGTAGTTCTACAGTAATTATTTATTTTTTAAAAAACTTTCACCCTCTATTTTGGTCCCTTAGAGATTGCATTTCCAAAAATACTGAAACACATATTTTTTATTTTCTTACTGAGATATTAAATACCAGTTTTCGTAGTTCCAGCTTCAAAATTCCCTCAGTAGTGACACACTTCCAGAAAGCCTTTCATCCCCTATTTCACCCCTTAGGAGTGGAAATTCAGACAATTGATTCTTAAATTAAGGTGAGCCTATCAGTCAGTCAGGACATGGTCTTTTATGTACAGAGATGAATCTTACGCCTAACGAACAGCAACTATAGTTACAAGTGTCCCTTCTTAATTACTGGACATAAACTGGGAACACCTTGATTTATACGAGGGCTATCCACAAAGTACATTACGTTTTGGAATTAAAAATAATTAAAGCATTGGAAAATTGTTTTATTATATACAGATGAAAGCCACACTTAAATACTACTTTTCTACATAGTTGCCATTTAAATTAAGGCACTTACCGTAGCAATGGCCGAGCTTGGAAATTCCTTCGTCGTAAAATTCGGCCGCCTGCGCCTTCAACCATGTGGTTACCTCTTCTTGAAGCTGTGCGTCGTCATCAAAACGCTGCATAGCCAACCACTTCTTCATTGCTGGGAATAAGTGGAAGTCGCTCGGTGCCAGGTCGGGGCTGTACGGCGGATGAGGTAACAAGTCCCACTTAAAAGATTCGAGAACTTGACGAGTGGCATTTGCCGTGTGGGCCCGGGCGTTGTCGTGAATCAGCAAGATTTTTGAGTCCAACTTTCCCCTGCACTTGTTTTGTATTGCTCTTCTGAGGTTGTGCAGAGTTTGGCAATACCTTTGAGAGTTTATTGTAGTGCCTCTTGCCGGGAAATCCACAAATATCACACCTTTTCTGTCCCAAAAGACAGTCACCATCCCCTTCCTTGGCGACATTGTCTGCATGCATTTCTTGGGTTTGGGGGGGGGGGGGGGGAATGTGTGTGCCCCCACTGCATTGACTGCAATTTTGTCTCGCAGTTCACATGCTTAAACCATGTTTCGTCACCAGTAACGATGCGATCGAGTAATGTGTCGCCATCTTTCTCGTAAGCGTCCAAAAACGTTAACACTGCAGCCATTCGCTGATTTTTGTGAATCTCTGTCAAGATTTTTGGTATCCATCTTGCACAAAACTTGTGGTAACCAAGCTTTTCGGTAATGATTTCGTGCAACAAACTTCGTGGAATTTGTGGAAAACTCGTAGAGAGTTCCGTTATTGTGAAATTACAGTTTTCACGGACCGCGGCATCACTATGCTGGGTCTTCCACTTCGCTCTTCGTCGTGAACGTTAGTTCGGCCATTTTTAAATTTTATGACCCATTGACGCACTCCACCTTCAGTGATTATGTTGTCCCCATACACTTCACAAGGCTGCCGATAGATTTCTATCGGTGTACAGTTTTTTGCAGTCAGAAACCTTATTACAGCACTCACTTCACACTTCGCGGCATTTTCAATTAACGCTGACATTTCAAACTGTCACAGTAACTCAACGGAGTACAGCACGGACCTCTCACTAGCACGGCAGGATGCCGACTGAGCGCCGGAATGCCATGACACCAAGATGGCCGCGCTAGCCCCGCCCCTAACGGACAAAAACGAAAACGTAATGTACTTTGTAGATAGCCCTCGTATAAAATGAACAGTTCATTAACCTGTATTAAAAGATTTGAACAGGGACGTGGCACTGGCACTAAGCAGATGGTCGATTTTAACCTTCCTTTTTTATGGTAACAGAGTGCTTCAACCAAACAAAATAATTTCCCATTGCCTTTACTTAAATTTATGACCGTTAATAACCATCAACAACAGCCACAGGGAGTGGTAACTTATTAGTTCCTCGCTGTGTTCATCCCAACACAACAGCCGCACTACGCGTGACCATCTGCTAAATACGACTTCGTTTGCTAATTGCTAACCGCTAGTTCTCGGACTTGAAAAACGTTACTGTTCTTCACTCCTAATCCAAGTAGTGTTTATTGAATCAGAGGCGGTTTTAACTGAAGGATGCATTACTACACGACCGTTAAGCACTTCATATTACCATTTAGAAACCATTATAGTTAAAAGTATAAATAATTGTCAGACGCCCGTGTTTAAACACAGGATTGCTAATAAATATGAATATGTATTTCATATCGTAATGAAGAATGAAAGCTGAGTTTTGCCATTTCAGGTTTTTTTCCTGAAGGTACTCGTATTGAAAGTCAGACTTCTGGTATTCTCGAGTAAACGTTTAGTCAACATTGAAGACAGTAAAAGGAAACAGGTGATGGCGGGCACGCAACATCTGAGAACTATCTAATTTAAGGCTTACCGAAGCAGACGCAACTGCCTTTTTACTAAAGCTCCATTTGCAATTGTCGAACGACAGTTTTCCCAGAAGCAGACTTATGTGTTGCATGTGCGTAGTTCATTAAAATTTAGAAGAGACTCCAGTTTATCGCATGTTTCGCCGCATCGGCTAATGAAGGAGATAACGGGTAACAATGGAAACAACACTTTTTGAGGTATTTGTGTCAGAAGGCTACGCTATCAGCACGTAGGTTCTTAAACGACGCTGTCAGGAATGGAAGAGAACCAAACAATTTTTAACAGGACCCTTGTGATAAGATATATCCCTCTTTCATGTTGGTGTGCTCCTCGCTCACCTGGCAGAAAATATGGAACTTACCACTGAATGACTTGAACCTCGTCTCTCTGAGGCTGTGGAGTGCAGTATTGTAGGCAGTACTTTTCTGGGTCTATGTATTCAGTTAACCCATTATGGCGGGTAGTACTTGCCGAAATAAAAGAGAACTAAATTTGCCCATGTTGCATTGAGTACCTAAATATATGAAGATCACTTAGAATCAGTGTCACAAGCTCAAAAAACTGAAAACTGACCAGCTAAATAGTCAGAACAAACGCAATAGCGCCAAATAAACACATATACAGCGTTTCTTACATTCCACATGCCATTATGAATAGCACATTAAATGAATGAGCAACTGAAACAGTTTTCCTTAGACGTGTTCAGTGTAAACACCATTTGTCACGTGGCACATACCGAGTCAGTGGGCAAGATCTTTCCAAACCTTGATCAGTGTGCCTCGAGTAACTACTGTAAACGACTGCTTTAGTCTTGTCTCTTAAGTCTGGTAGATCAGCTGGTAGCGGATGCATATATACAGGATACTGTATGAGCCCCAAAAGGTAAAAATAGCACGGCATCATACCGTGTTAACAAGATTACAATGCGAAACAAACTCTGTCGCTAAATCCCGTGTGTCCAATGCAGCAGTTGGGTACAGCATAGTTTAACCAATCATGTACTGAATTATGCTGGTGAGGTGGCGCTCCGTCTTGCTGTCAAACAAAATACTGAGGTTCATCTTCTTTCAATTCAAGAAAGAGCCATAGCTCTAGCGCATCAAGATACGAAACACCAGTTACAGTTGCTTCAACGAAAAAAAGACCCATAAAATTTCCCATCGAACGTTGCACAAAGAAAACACCTGTTTCGGAAAGTCTCGTTATAGGGATTTGCTGACGCCCACATGTGCATTTTATATGTCTTTACATTTCCATGGAGGTAAGATATCGATCCATCACTGTAAAACATAAAAAGTTCACTAGCCGCTGTATTTCACACATCAAACAGGTATACAAAAAAACTGTTTTGAGTTGTTCTTTCATTTTATGTGTTATTGATAATAGTCAGTTGAATGTAATAAATGCTAAAAAGCCTTACAACCTCGACATCCATTTTGAAACACCTGGTATTTTACAGCAGAGTGTCGTCGTAACTGCTGTCTGCTTCACGTCTGCTGTGCAGCGAGCTACGTTAATTTAAGTATTAACTGTATTTTTCTTACTTGTCACTTCTTCTTCCGTGTGTTTTTGCTTTTAGGAAGCTTTAATTGTCGAGTGCTAGTAATAGTGTTCCATAGATTTCGTGTTTGTTTTGAATACAGTCAGAGAGAGTCCTTTTAGTCAGCCATAGTGCCAGTAGTGCTAGTGTTTGTTTTCAATAGAGTCCAGAGGCAGGTAGTGCTATTTTCATTGTTTTCTACAAAAAGTGTCTAGCAACCACAGTTTAGTCAACAATCAGCCGCCTTTAGTGAATTAGCAGTCTAGTTAAAAGTTGATTAACTCTCTACAGTAAATTGATTTCTTAGGATGGGTAGGATGTGTCACTGCTGTGTACGGACGCAGGAGCTGGCCACTGTTCGCGAACAGCTGAGCGTGTTGATGGCCGCGGTCAGCCGTCTTCAGGCTGCTGCCTCGGAGTGTAGCGGCAGTGGAGAGTCTGGTGTGTCGCATGGTACACCCCAGGTGTTACATGCTTCACCCACTATCCCTGCTGTCGCGGGTACCGGGCGCGGTTGGGCCACCCTCTCCCCAAGGGGAGTGGCGGGTTCAGCGACGTTCGCGGCGCACGAGGCGGAGGTTCAATGTGGAGGCTAGCCGTGTGGCATCGCCCGCTCTGCCTGTGAGTGGACATGTGGCCGCTCCTTCAGGCACACGGAGGGAGGAGTTTAATAGTTATTGGGAGCTCCAAAGTTAGGCGGGTGATGGAGCCCCTTAGGGAAATAGCGGAAAGGTCGGGGAAGAAGGCCAGTGTTCACTCTGTCTGCTTCCCGAGGGGTCTCATCCGAGATGTGGAGGAGGCCCTACCAGCGGCGATAGAGAGAACTGCACTGGGTGCACCCGACTGCAAATTGTTGCTCATGTCGGCACCAATGACTCCTGCCGTCTGGGTTCAGAGCTCATCCTCAGTTCGTACAGGCGGTTGGCGGAATTGGTGAAGGCGGAAAGCCTCGCTCGCGGGGTGGAATCTGAATTAACTATTTGTAGTATCGTTCCCAGAACCGATCGTGGTCCTCTGGTTTGGAGCCGAGTAGATGGCTTAAACCAGAGGCTCAGACGATTCTGCGGAGATCTGGGGTGCTAATTTCTCTACCTCCGCTATCGGGTGGAGAAATGTAGGGTCCCCCTGAACAGGTCAGGCGTGCACTACACGCCGGAAGCGGCTACAAGGGTAGCGGAGTACGTGTGGAGTGCACATGGGGGTTTTTTAGGTTAGAGAATCCCCTCCCTAGGCCCGACAAGACGCCTCCTGAGACGCGGCCGGGTAGGAGTAGGCAAAATGCAACAGGGAATAACAATATTAATGTGCTAATAGTGAACTGCAGGAGCGTCTATAGAAAGGTCCCAGATTGATTTCGGGGGAAGAGACCAAACTGCGAGGTTATCGGTCTCATCGGATTAGGGAAGGATGGGGAAGGAATTCGGCCGTGCCCTTTCAAAGGAACCATCCCGGCATTTGCCTGAAGCGATTTAGCGAAATCACGGAAAACCTAAATCAGGACGGCCGGACGCGGGATTGAACCGTCGTCCTCCCGAGTGCGAGTCCAGTATGCTAACCACTGCGCCACCTCGCTCGGTGAAAGGTCCCAGAACTGCTCTCATTAATAAACGGTCACTATGCCCATATAGTACTAGGGACAGAAAGTTGGCTGAAACCAGACGTAAACAGTAATGAAATCCTAAACTCAGATTGGAATGTATACCGCAGAGACAGGCTGGACAGTGAAGGGGGAGGCGTGTTTATAGCGATAAGAAGTGCAATAGTATCGAAGGAAATTGACGGAGATCTGAAATGTGAAATAATTTGGGTGAAGGTCACGGTTAAAGCAGGCTCAGACATGGTAATTGGATGTCTTTATAGGCCCCCTGACTCAGCAGCTGTTGGGCTGAGCACCTCAAGGATAATTTGGAAAATATTTCGAGTAGATTTTCCCACCATGTTATAGTTCTGGGTGGAGATTTTAATTTGCCGGATATAGACTGGGAGACTCAAACGTTCATAACGAGTGGCAGGGACAAAGAATCCAGTGAAATTTTTTTAAGTGCTTTATCTGAAAACTATCTTGAGCAGTTAAACAGAGAATCGACTCGTGGCGATAACATATTAGACCTTCTGGTGACAAACAGACCCGAACTATTTGAAACAGTTAACGCAGAACAGGTAATCAGCGATCATAAAGCGGTTACTGCATCGATGATTTCAACCGTAAATAGAAATATTAAAAAAAGGTAGGAAGATTTTTCTGTTTAGCAAGTGACAAAAAGCAGACTACAGAGTACCCGACGGCTCAACACAAAAGTCTTGTCTCAAGTACAGATAGCATCGAGGATCAGTGGACAAAGTTCAAAACCATCGTACAATATGCGTTAGATGAGTATGTACCAAGCAAGATCGTAAGAGATGGAAAAGAGTCACCGTGGTACAACAACCGAGTTAGAAAACTGCTGCGGAAGCAAAGGGAACTTCACAGCAAACATAAACATAGCCAATGCCTTGCAGACAAACAAAAATTACGCGAAGCGAAATGTAGTGTGAGGAGGGCTATGCGAGAGGCGTTCAATGAATTCGAAAGAAAAGTTCTGTGTACTGACTTGGCAGGAAATCCTAAGAAATTTTGGTCTTATGTCAAAGCGGTGGGTGGATCAAAACAAAATGTCCAGACACTCTGTGACCAAAATGGTACTGAAACAGAGGGTGACAGACTAAAGGCTTAAATATTAAATGTCTTTTTCCAAAGCTGATTCACAGAGGAAGACTGCACTGTAGTTCCTTCTCTAGATTGTCGCACAGATGACAAAATGGTAGATATCGAAATAGACGACTGAGGGATAGAGAAACAATTAAAATCGCTCAAAAGAGGAAAGGCTGCTGGACTTGATGGGATACCAGTTCGATTTTACACAGATTATCCGCAAGGCGTTCGATACGGTTCCCCACAGTCGTATAATGAACAAAGTAAGAGCATATGGACTAACAGACCAATTGTGTGATTGGATTGAAGAGTTCCTAGATATCAGAACGCAGCATGTCATTCTCAATGGAGAAAAGTCATCCGAAGTAAGAGTGGTTTCAGGTGTGCCGCAGGGGAGTGTCATAGGACCGTTGCTATTCACGATATACATAAATGACCTTGTGGATACATCGGAAGTTCACTGAGGCTTTTTGCAGATGATGCTGTGGTGTATCGTGAGGTTGTAACAATGGAAAATTGTACTGAAATGCAGGAGGATCTGCAGCGAATTCACGCATGGTGCAGGGAATGGCAATTGAATCTCAATGTAGACAAGCGTAACGTGCTGCTAATACATAGAAAGATAGATCCCTTATCATTTAGCTACAATATAGCAGGTCAGCAACTGGAAGCAGTTAATTCCATAAATTATCTGGGAGTACGCATTAGGAGTGATTTAAAATGGAATGATCATATAAAGTTGATCGTCGGTAAAGCAGATGCCAGACTGAGATTCATTGGAAGAATCCTAAGGAAATGCAACCCGAAAACAAAGGAAGTAGGTTACAGTACGCTTGTTCGCCCACTGCTTGAATACTGTTCGGCAGTTTGGAATCCGTACCAGATAGGGTTGATAGAAGAGATAGAGAAGATCCAACGGAGAACAGCGCGCTTCGTTCGTTACAGGATCATTTAGTAATCGCAAAAGCGTTACGGAGATGATAGATAAACTCCAGTGGAAGACTCTGCAGGAGAGACGCTCAGTAGCTCGATACGGGCTTTAGTTGAAGTTTCGAGAACATACCTTCACCGAAGAGTCAAGCAGTATATTGCTCCCTCCCACGTATATCTCGCGAAGAGACCATGCGGATAAAATCAGAGAGATTAGAGCCCACACAGAAGCATACCGACAATCCTTCTTTCCACGAACAATACGAGACTGGAATAGAAGGGAGAACCAATAGAGGTACTCAAGGTACCCTCCGCCACACACCGTCAGGTGGCTTGTGGAGTATGAATGTAGATGTAGATGTAGAGTAGTTATTGAGACGTACACCGCATTCACAGAGAAACTAATCTGCTAAATCAAGTGCTGAAATACAATATGCAGCCTGCCCTCAGCACTAAAATTCTAAAAGCCATTATTCCAGCAGCAAAAAATGCAGCATAAATAATGATGTTTAAGAATAATGAAAAGACATTTATGGCTCAGAAAGAATGAAAGCCTTAACTGATGAATTAAACGAACGGAAAGCAACTTATAATGCCCACCAAAATGACAGGAAAGAACACTCCATAAAACAAACTGAAAGCTAAGGGACAATGAAGCCATAATTACCAAGACAGACAATGGGAGCACTTCGCGTATAATAAAAGAAGCACAATGCATTAACAAAAAATCGCGATTCCTCACTGAAAAATGTCTTTTCGGGAATACAAAGAAATCGGATAAAATTTAAACACTTGCTAAGAAACACATATATATTGATATCTTATGAGGAGAACCAAAGTAGTAAAGTTCTACTACAAACCCACAAGCACCAGAGCTAAGATGAAAAAAAGAAAAAAAGTTCGACCCATCAAATCCATTGTCAACTCAAAAAAGCACCAAGGTTTCAAATTCACAAAGAAATTTAGCAATAAACTAGGCAAGGAATGCACACAGAAAGATATTCAGTGAAATACAGACAGCAAGTGATTGAAGAAATTAAAATAATCAGCATCCCATAAATAGCCCAGCTAGTACCATAAAACATTACAAATATATATATACAAACAAATCCATCCCAGAATTATACAGAACCATCAGATCAAACCAAAATAAACATGAAAAACTATCATTGCCATAAATTATTGAAATTATGGAATTCCTTCAAACAGTACTAACCTACAAAAATTTGACATTCAGTAATAAAATTTACATGTAACATAAATGTCTTACAACATGTTCAATCAGAGGAGGTATAACTGGCAACATATATGTCTATTAATAATTTGCAACATGTTATGTATGCTATTTGATGACGCTTTGATCTTGTTAGATGGTGACACAAATATATTAATAACGTTACTTGGTACAAGTAATCAACAGGACTTGATATAAAAGCTATTGATGAGTATGAAAACTAAGGCAGTATTAATTACCCAGATCTGAACATAAGCGAAGGAAACAGCAAACACAACTTGAAAGTCCAGAGAAACAACATCCATGACTCACTTCGCCACCCAGTAACAACAATGCTGCATACAGAGCACTAATTGACATTGTCAATAACACTCCAATTGGTAAAGATAAAAGCATGAGGAACCTAGCACAATCACACAATTAATTGCAGTGAATGGCTACACTGACGCATCTGTATACAGCCTCAAAGAAAAAGCAATAAAGCTTCAGCCACTAAACAATACTTAGAAAAGAAACCCACTGCTCATGTACCTTTCACAGGAAACCCTCCTACTAAATAACTATCTGCAGAATATCAATAACCATTTTACAATACGAAAAAGACTGCAGTACAGACCCAGACACAACATACGCACAGAGACGTATTAACATGGACAATCTGGCCTTTTAGTGCATGTAAAACATTCTACATAGGACAAACGTTCGAAAAAGCCACAGTGAACACACAAATGCCTATCACAGAAATAATATTAAACAGTTGCAGCCAATTACATTGAGGACACTGGATATCCATTCTATATTAAAATTGATCCCTGACAAATTTTCACTCTGCAGCGCAGTGTGCGCTGATATGAATCTCCCTTTCACATTAAACCTGTGTGCCGGACCGAGACTCGAACTCGGGAGCTCATCTTTCGGGAGAAATTGTTCTACCAACCGAGCTACCCAAGCACGATTCACTCCCCGTCCTCACAGTTTTACTTCACTTCCCCCAATACCTCATCTCCTACCTTACACACTTTACAGAATTTCTCTCGGGAAAGCTGCGGGACTAGTACTTCTGAAAGAAAAGACATAGCTTAGTCACAGCGAGGGGAGCGTGGAGGCCATGGAATTGGTCCGCCTCTACCAATCCATCGGTCACCGAATCTGTTGTTGAGAAGCGTACGAACACTTCGACTGAAATGTGCAGGAGCTCCATCGTGCATGAAGCACATGTTGTGTCATACTTGTAAAGGCACATGTTCTAGTAGCGCAGGTAGAGTATCCCGTATGAAATCATGATAACGTGCTCCACTGAGCGTAGGTGGAAGAACATGGGGCCCAATCAAGACATCACCAACAATGCCTGCCCAAACGTTCACAGAAAATCTGTGTTGATGACGTGATTACAAAATTGCGTGCGGGTTCTCGTCAGCCCACACATGTTGATTGTGAAAATTTACAATTTGATCACGTTCGAATGAAGCCTCATCCGTAAAGAGAACATTTGCACTGAAATGAGGATTGACACATTGTTGGATGAACCATTCGCAGAAGTGTAACCGTGGAGGCCAATCAGCTGCTGATAGTGCCTGCACACGCTGTACATGGTACGGAAACAACTGGTTCTCCCGTAGTACTCTCCATACAGTAACGTGGTCACCGTTACCTTGTGCAGCAGCAACTTCTCTGACGCTGACATTAGGGTTATCGTCAACTGCACGAAGAATTGCCTCGTCCATTGCAGGTGTCCTCGTCGTTCTAGGTCTTCCCCAGTCGCGAGTCATAGACTGGAATGTTCCGTGCTCCCTAAGACGCCGATCAATTGCTTCGTACGTCTCCCTGTCGGGACACCTTCGTTCTGGAAATCTGTCTCGATACAAACTTACCGCGCCACGGCTATTGCCCCGTTCTAATCCACAGATCAAATGGGCATCTGCCAACTGCGTATTTGTAAACATTGCACTGACTGCAAAACCACGTTCTTGATGAACACTAACCTGTTGATGCTACGTACTGATGTGCTTGATGCTAGTACTGTAGAGCAATGAGTCGCATGTCAACACAAGCACCGAAGTCAACATTACCTTCCTTCAATTGGGCCAACTGGCGGTGAATCGAGGAAGTACAGTACATGCTGACGAAACTAAAATGAGCTCTAACATGGAAATTAAGTGTTTCTGGACACATGTCCACATAACATCTTTTCTTTATTTGTGTGTGAGGAATGTTTCCTGAATGTTTGGCCGTACCTTTTTGTAACACCCTGTATATATGTATTCTGAAATATGTGGCCTGTAAAGGATAGCCTACAGTGTCATTAAAATAATTACATCAGAAACTATGACGCCGTTGCTATCCTTTAGCCACATATTTCAGAACTTAAGTATGTGGCCTGTAAAGGATATCATAGTTTCTGATATAATTATTTTAATGAGACTTTAGACTGAACGCTTCCCAGATCGGCGGTGTCCGTCACGCTGGACCATTGGCAACATCTGCAGGACACTCGTGGAAACAGGAAGCTGGGCTCCCACAAAACGGTGACGTACAACGCCAGCGACTGGCAATGGAAACGAAATTGCTGTTCTGGCTGCTGTAGCACACAATCCACAGCTGAGTGTATGAAAAATTACACGACGTGTAGGAATAAGCCACAGTAGTGTGTGTAGAACCTTGCATCGGCATTGGTTTCATCCGTTCCATATCTCACTGCGCCAAGAACTGTACGGGAATGACTGAGTCTCGCATTGCATTCTGTCGTTTTGCACTTCATCAGTTGTTAGGTAATCCAGTATTCCTAAGCAGTACGTTGTTTACGGTCGAGGCTTCATTTTCAAACCATGGTAATGTGAATCTGAGGAACATGCACTACTGGTCCGTGCAAAATCCTCACTGGATTCTCCAAGTTGCTCGTCAACGACAGTGGAGTGTCAATGTTTGGTGCGGTATCATTGCTAACCGTATTGTAGGTCCCTATTTTTACCGTGGAACATTGAATGGACAGCGATATGCATGATTTCTTCAGCACACACTGTCGCTCCTCATGGAGGATCTAGGATTAGAAACTCGTTTATCAATGTGGTTCCAACATGACGGATATCACGCACACAATGCAAAATGTGGCAGAGACCTTCTAGATGCGACATTTCCAAATAGATGGATGGGGCAGTGAGGTACTGTGCGATGGCCAGCACTGTCCCCCGACTTGACGCCATCTGTGAAACACTCCCTCGTTATCCGTCTGCAAACGTGTATTGATGCAAACGGAGGGTTCTTCAAACATATGTTGATGTGATACAGTTTCATTGGTCAAGATGTGGCTGCATTTTCTATGTTGGATGTAATGCAGAACAACACAGTTGGCAACAGGGCACTAGTAAACGTGTTTAGCGAAGTGAATTCAGGTGTGCTATCTCTAATTGTACCTCTAGTCGTCATTTCGCTAGAATAAACATACATATACAGTTTGAAAATGTAACCTTGCGTTGGACGTTTTGCAAGTAGGCTGTTTATGTTTTCTTATTGGCAACGTTACGTAGCGCTCTGTATGAAAATCACTGGCTGTGCTGTGTGCAGCCGGTGGCCAGTTTGCATTGTTGTCTGCCATTGTAATGTGGGGCAGCGGCAGCTGGATGTTAACAGCGCGTAGCGTTGCGCAGTTGGATGTGAGCCGCCAGCAGTGGTGGACGTGGGGAGAAAGATGGCGGAGTTTTGAAATTTGTAAGACTGGATGTCATGAACTGCTATATATATTATGACTATTAAGGTAAATACATTGTTTGTTCTCTATTAAAATCTTTCATTTGCTAACTATGCCTATCAGTAGTTAGTGCCTTCCGTAGTTTGAATCTTTTATTTAGCTGGCAGTAGTGGCGCTTGCTGTATTGCAGTAGTTCGAGTAACGAAGATTTTTGGTGAGGTAAGTGATTTGTGAAACGTATAGGTTAGTGTTAGTCAGGTCCATTCTTTTGTAGGGATTTTTGAAAGTCAGATTGCGTTGCGCTAAAGAATATTGTGTGTCAGTTTAACGACAGTCATGTACAATTGTTCTAAGTGGACGTTCCAGTGTTACTTGTTGATTTTTGTGGATTGTGCATACCATCCCATTGTGTGAGCCCCTGACACAGGCAGCGTGAGGTGCACACTTGAGTCTCAGGACGTGCGCTAGCTGTACACTTCCTTTATTTCAAGCGTCAACTTCGCTTCGCAATTTCTCTGGATATAATCGACGTATTGCGATACAACCAACACCGTTATTTTTGTGATTTTTCATCTTATTGATCGCATTCGAAATAACAGAGGGTGTCCACTTAAAAATACAAGAGTTTTTGTTGATAATAGTATCTGTTTACGTTTTAAAATTTCGCATAGTATTTGGTTTCCTGAGTCCATGCCGTACTTTCATGCTGGTGAAAACCGTTTCTGAATATCTATTGTTGTTCCAGCGATATTTGAGGTGGCAGAGTTAGGTGACACATCCTGTATATACAGGGTGCCCACCACCCCACCCCCTCACCCCCCACCACCCACAAAAAGAAAAAAATCCACGAGAACGCTCAGTATGTTCTGCGAAATGGCAGTAAGGCAGCACACGGATCGGTTTTCTAGTAGGAACCCATATCCAGAAATGTACGGTGTGATCTCTGGAGAGTGTTGAAGTCTTGGATGGTTATGTATTCCACATTACATCAATAAACCCAGCATGAGCAGCACATTGTACTGCATTACAAATGTGCTGAACCTCAGACACATGAACCAATACATGTAGCTGTCTTTGAAGTACCTTCTTGGACTCGAGCAATAATCTCATCGACTGACGTTACAAGTGTGCCATGCACGCTACTCTTCATAAAACCCCACAGAAATTAGTCGAAAGGTGTCAGATCTGGTGACTCTGGTGTCCATGGAAGTGACCCACCTCTACCAATCCATTTGGATACGCGACGTGGAGTGATTCCACACTTCCACATCAAAGTGTGATGGAGCTCCGTCGTATGGCAGCTGTATGTCCGTCCAAACGTTTAGTGGCATTACATTAAATGTGTGTGTGTGAGTTCCTATGGGACCAAACTGCTGAAGTCATCGGTTCCTAGACGTACACGTACTTAAACTAACTTACGCTAAGGAAACCACACACACCCAAACCCGAGGGAGGACTCGAACCTCCGGCTGGAGGGGCCGCGCGGTTCGTGACATAGCGTCTCTAACGAAGCAGCCACTCTTCTGGGCTACTACATTAAATAGGGTAAGTAAAACATTTCCAATAAGTGTAAGGTAGATCGGTCATGTTAGTTCGTTTCGCAGTATATATATCTCAATGATATGGTCACCAATTACTTTGGCCCAAATGTTAATACCGATCCTGTGTTGGTGATTTTGAACCCCCTCCGCACGTTGGTTTTCGTTCGCCCAAACAAGTATTAGGTGCAAGCTTAATATGACATCTCTAGTTAACTTGCATAGCTAACACTTGGTTTAAGAATCATGAAAGAAGGTTGTATACATGGAAGAACCCTGGAGATACTAAAAGGTATCAGATAGATTATATAATGGTAAGACAGAGATTTAGGAACCAGGTTTTAAATTGTAAGACATTTCCAGGGGCAGATGTGGACTCTGACCACAATCTATTGGTTATGACCTGTAGATTAATACTGAAGAAACTGCAAATAGATAGGACCTGGATAAACTGAAACAACCAGAGGTTGTACAGAGTTTCAGGGAGAGCATAAGGGAACTATTGACAGGAATGGAAGAAAGAAATACAGTAGAAGAAGAATGGGTAGCTTAGAGGGATGAAGTAGTGAAGGCAGCAGAGGATCAAGTAGGTAAAAAGACTAGGGCTAGTAGAAATCCTTGGGTAACAGAAGAAATATTGAATTTAATTGATGAAAGGAGAAAATATAAAAATGCAATAAATGATGCAGGCACAAAGGAATATAAACGTCTCAAAAATGAGATCGACAGGAAGAGCAAAATGGCTAAGCAGGGATGGCTAGAGGACAAATGTAAGGATGTAGAGGCTTATCTCACTAGGGGTAAGATAGATACTGCCTACAGGAAAATTAAAGAGACCTATGGAGATAAGAGAACCACTTGTACGAACATCAAGAGCTCAGACGGAAACCCAGTGCTAAGCAAAGAAGGGAAAGCAGAAAGGTGGAAGGACTATATACAGGGTCTATACTAGGGCGACGTACTTGAGGACAATATTATGGAAACGGAAAAGGATGTAGATGAAGATGAAATGGGAGATACGATACTGCGTGAAGAGTTTGACAGAGCACTGAAAGACCTGAGTCGAAACAAGGCCCCCAGAGTAGACAACATCCCATTGGAACTACTGACGGCCTTGGGAAAGCCAGTCCTGACAAAACTCTACCATCTGGTGAGCAAGATGTATGAAACAGGCGAAATACCCTCAGACTTCAAGAAGAATATAATAATTCCAATCCCAAAGAAAGCAGGTGTTGACAGATGTGAAAATTATCGAACAGTCAGTTTAATAAGCCACAGCTTCAAAATACTAACACGAATTCTTTACAGACGAATGGAAAAACTAGTAGAAGCCAACCTCGGGGAAGATCATTTTGGATTCCGTAGAAACACTGGAACACGTGAGACAATACTGACCTTACGACTTATCTTAGAAGAAAGATTAAGGAAAGGCAAACCTACGTTTCTAGCACTTGTAGACTTAGAGAAAGCGCGGTAGTAAACACGGCTGTTTCACCCGATAACGGGCGGGCTGCAGGTCCGGCCGTCTTGTAATCATTGCCATATTGTTTGCTGTTTTGCAATACAGCACTTCAGATTTCTTTTGCAAAGATTAAAAAGCTTATTCAACTTGAGGTTTAAGGTCAAAAGAATTTTGCAAATTTGTTCATTTTGTTAAGGAAAATTTTATGGTTAAATGCTTCGATTATCTGTAAAACACAGTTTATATATTGCTAAATAAACAGGTTGTGTGAAAAGAAAGTTATATTGGTGCGTTCTCCCTTTCAGTAAGTACCACGTATAGCCCGCCCGGTTAGCCGTGCGGTCTAACGCACTGCTTTCTTGGTGGGCAGGCGTGCCGGTCCCCGGCACGAATCCGCCTGGAGGATTAGTGTCGAGTTCCGGTGTGCCGGCCAGTCTGTGGTTGGTTTTTAAGGTGGTTTTCCATGTGCCTCGGCAAGTGCGGGCTGGTTCCCCTTATTCCGACTCAGTTACACTATGTCGGCGATTGCTGTGCAAACACTTTCTCCACGTACGCGTACACCATAATTACCCTACCAAGCAAACATTGGGGTTACACTCTTCTGGTGTGTGACGTTCCCGAGCGGGGGAGGGGGGGGGGGGGGGGTCCACTGGGGGCCGAAACGCACAATAACCGTGGGTTCGGTGAGGGGATGCGGTGGGGTGAGTGGACTGCTGTAGCCTGTTGTGGGGTTGTGAACCACTGAGGGCTACGGCGGGGACGAAGCCTCTCCGTCGTTTCTACATCCCCAGCTACATACAATACAAGCACCACGTATCAACTACTTTCCTGTACGATTTATACACCTCAGGAAGAAAATACCTACGTACAATTTTCTGGCTTCTTTGGGTCCCCTCTCGATGGTCGCGAACAGGGAATGTTGTGCGGTGCGTCCGTTTGAAAAACGTTCCGCGTACGATGTTACAGCAGCTGTCCCAATGCAATCCGCGTTGTCGTATGCAAGCACCGCTTAGGTGATATCCTCACCTGTGTCCCGGTCCGTGTCACACTGCTGTCAACAATGTTACTGCCTGGCAGACCACACAATGTCCGCAGCAGCTTGCGCACAAGGCCTGTGTGAAGGAATGTAATGGCTAAAGGGTTGCATACTTTCCGTACTCACACACTAAAACGAGTTGGAACAAACCGTCAGAATCGTTTGTTCTCAGACTACGACGCTTGCCAGTGCCCAAGCCGTGCCATGCTGCGTTTCCGGATGTGGGTTCTTTCTGGAAAACCGATAAGTTTGCCTTCCCATACAACATACTAAGCAATCTCGGTAGTTTTGGGACACCATACATATAGATATTCAGATGCTAAATATGTATTAATCGTGTAAAAATTTGAAGTAAATTGGTGAAGACCTTTTCGACACTTTTCATAGTAACTTTAAACGACTTTTCTTTGTATAGCAGTCTTGATTCCATATATCTACACTCCTGGAAATTGAAATAAGAACACCGTGAATTCATTGTCCCAGGAAGGGGAAACTTTATTGACACATTCCTGGGGTCAGATACATAACATGATCACACTGACAGAACCACAGGCACATAGACACAGGCAACAGAGCATGCACAATGTCGGCACTAGTACAGTGTATATCCACCTTTCGCAGCAATGCAGGCTGCTATTCTCCCATGGAGACGATCGTAGAGATGCTGGATGTAGTCCTGTGGAACGGCTTGCCATGCCATTTCCACCTGGCGCCTCAGTTGGACCAGCGTTCGTGCTGGACGTGCAGACCGCGTGAGACGACGCTTCAACCAGTCCCAAACATGCTCAATGGGGGACAGATCCGGAGATCTTGCTGGCCAGGGTAGTTGACTCACACCTTCTAGAGCACGTTGGGTGGCACGGGATACATGCGGACGTGCATTGTCCTGTTGGAACAGCAAGTTCCCTTGCCGGTCTAGGAATGGTAGAACGATGGGTTCGATGACGGTTTGGATGTACCGTGCACTATTCAGTGTCCCCTCGACGATCACCAGTGGTGTACGGCCAGTGTAGGAGATCGCTCCCCACACCATGATGCCGGGTGTTGGCCCTGTGTGCCTCGGTCGTATGCAGTCCTGATTGTGGCGCTCACCTGCACGGCGCCAAACACGCATACGACCATCATTGGCACCAAGGCAGAAGCGACTCTCATCGCTGAAGACGACACGTCTCCATTCGTCCCTCCATTCACGCCTGTCGCGACACCACTGGAGGCGGGCTGCACGATGTTGGGGCGTGAGCGGAAGACGGCCTAACGGTGTGCGGGACCGTAGCCCAGCTTCATGGAGACGGTTGCGAATGGTCCTCGACGATACCCCAGGAGCAACAGTGTCCCTAATTTGCTGGGAAGTGGCGGTGCGGTCCCCTACGGCACTGCGTAGGATCCTACGGTCTTGGCGTGCATCCATGCGTCGCTGCGGTCCGGTCCCAGGTCGACGGGCACGTGCACCTTCCGTTGAGCACTGGCGACAACATCGATGTACTGTGGAGACCTCACGCCCCACGTGTTGAGCAATTCGGCGGTACGTCCACCCGGCCTCCAGGATGCCCACTATACGCCCTCGTTCAAAGTCCGTCAACTGCACATACGGTTCACGTCCACGCTGTCGCGGCATGCTACCAGTGTTAAAGACTGCGATGGAGCTCCGTATGCCACGGCAAACTGGCTGACACTGACGGCGGCGGTGCACAAATGCTGCGCAGCTAGCGCCATTCGACGGCCAACACCGCGGTTCCTGGTGTGTCCGCTGTGCCGTGCGTGTGATCATTGCTTGTACAGCCCTCTCGCAGTGTCCGGAGCAAGTATGGTGGGTCTGACACACCGGTGTCAATGTGTTCTTTTTTCCATTTCCAGGAGTGTATTTATATATCATGTATATTAAAAATAGGTAGCCTTGGTCCGTCTGAATGTTTATTAGAGTATCGTGTAAAAATTTTAAGTAAATCGTTCAAGAAGTTTTCGAGATATCTGGTATCAATGTTCAAGAAGGACTTGTATTTATGTAGTAGTACAGATTTAAAATATTCCTTCAAACATATCCAACACACAGTACTTGCTCAGAACGCTCGATTTCACTTGTGCCGGGAACGATCAGCAATTAGTGGTGCACGCCGTTCTCCGGTACTGTTCATTGTTCATCAGCTATTGGTATACGTTTACTTCTGTACTTAGTCTTCTGACTGTGGGCTTCTGCATCAGCTTTTCTGTACGTCTCGTTTTGAATTTCTGGTAACTTCAAAAAAAGATCAGTTATTCTGTGGAGTATGGACAATATATACAGTGAAATTATTACGTGTCTGAAATAACAGACGTGGTATTTGCTTGTGGCTTAGCGAATATCGTTAATCCACAGTGAGATGGCACGTACGCCGAATGAGATCCTCAACGCAGCATCCCATCTGGATAAAAGTTCAGTAACTTGTTTCAGCGACTTGGAAACGTGGGATCCTTCGCGACAATGACCAGAAATCGCTGTAGTACTGCAACGAATAAAAGTGATCTGTAACACATCTGTGAAGACCTGAAGCTACTGAACTCATAAGCCACGCTCTTGTGTGACCAATTCTGCACGAGAAGTTACTTTAACCATTTCACTTAATGGGAGATACTGGTGAGATTTCAACTCGGTCTTAAAAAAATCGCAAGGGCTGAAAATTTGTTTCATAACATATTTTGATATGCTGAATTCAGTGATTAAATTCAGTTTTCTAAACAAAGTCTTTTTCATACTTTTCGATTTTTAAGTGTTGATAAAAAGCAATATTTTTTCAAACCCATACTTGGAGTTGTTGGTTATCATCGAATGTATTAACAGTAAAAAGTTTGAACCAAAAATGCTTAAAATTGACGGAGATGTGGCATTTTTACTGTAATCAGTTTTATTTTTATCAAAAAAGTTGAAGTGCAGTTAATTTTCCATCACTAGACAGGTATGGACAGTGCAGAAATTTAATTGACTCATTAATTTTATATGAATATGATGAATATGTCTGTATATGTGCATTCTCTGTACGTACATCCTTAATCGTGCATGTATATTTGCCTAATCTATACGCACATCCGAAATCAACGTAAACAAATTTTTAAATTTTTTTTGAAATTTCCAGAAGTACGGATTTATGTTCGCGGTGGACTCAGTTGTGAACTGGAAAGCAACAATTTATAAAGGTTTGGGGTCAGGATGGATGGCGGTGGGGTGTGAGGTTCTTAGGGCGAGCGGGTGATCAACACTGGAACGTTGTCCAGTTACTTTATATAACTTTACTCATACTGTGATTTATTTATACGCCCCAACGGCAACGCCCGTGCAGTCTAACAACTCTAACGCTACGTGTAAGGCCGGCTATTGATGACGTCACGACGCTTGGCGGCCAGATACGACCCACTATTATTCCGCGTGCCCAGCTATACTAACGGCCTAAAACCCGCGCGTGCGGACGCAGCGGAGACGGGAATGTGTGATGTAATCTGAAAATAAAGGAACAATTTTCAAACGTATCAAGTCGTCTGTTATTTATTTTTCCTTCATACTGGGCCAAACATTGTCTAATGTCGTAGTAGTTTTATGTTACGCTAAATTCTTGTCACTTATTATAAGTACAGCATTTTTAGAATTTATTTACACATTTTGTTTGTATGTAGTGTTACAAAGGTTACTATACTTCAATTTCGTTGAAAAAATCAAAATGGCTGAAACGAAAAAATACTACTCCACTGTCAACTTTAAAAAATTTTGGCTCACAATATTTTTATGAATACATTCCGAGAAAACCAACAACTCCAAGAACGGCTTTGAAAAAATATTTATTTTTTCAAGAATTTATCATTCAAAAGCGACGAAAACCATTTTTTTAGCAGACGGAGTCTACCCACTAAATTCAGCATGCCAAGATATCTTATGAAACAAGTTTTCAGCTCCCACCGATCTTTTTGCTACTGGGTTGAAATTTCACCGGTACCTCCCCTTAACGTAATTTTCAGACTCATAACCTGCAACAACACAATGCCAGTTTCATTTCCGTCAATGGGGTCCAAGACAGAGCGATGAAGATCTTGTATACAAGGTATTAGCGGTATAAACGCAGATACTTTTGTTGGTGACTGAGGACAGTGTACTGAACGACAATACGTCAGTGTTTACTTCATTTGCAGACTTATCAACACAGCCATTTTGCATCTGAGACGAGATATATCAGTTAGTATGTATTTTGATGTGTATAATCCGAATTTAACATTTAAAATGTTGTAACAAATATATTTTTGAGTATTTATGTTTTTTTTCTATTTTCGTATTTCGCCATTTACTGTTCTTTAGTTTGGATGTCTAACATTTTATTTTTGTTGGTTTGGTACAGAAGATATACAAACCGTCACTAGAAGGCAGGTGTGATAAAGATTCTAATCTCTACTCCCTGATGACAAGTTAAGCCATAGTTTGAAAGAGTCCTTACGATCTAGTGCATGCTGAAACATGCGAGGTTCAATTCTCAGCATTCCTCGGCCCAACAGTGTTTCACGAGTTTTCGTGACCTCAGTGAGAGTTCCTTGTGAGAGGCAGTGCAACGTTGTGGTGTTTAAAACTTACGCTTAGTGACAATGGCGACTGGCAAACAGCGTTGTTGTCTAAAGCACCCCTACAACTTTTTTTACGTGTGTCGAAAGTTCACCCGAAAATCGCAGTAAGCCATCAACTGACTGAGTTAAGGTGGAATATAAACAGCAGTTTCATCGTCCTTTTGGTAATCAAGATAAACCCTTTTGCACTTCGTATTTCCTGCATAATCTGTACTACCGCTTTAATCAAATGAATGACATGTGAACGCTGAACCATGCCATTCGCTGTTCCATTGCTGTGGTATATGCCTAAAAATCATTTTCCAGTCGCATCCTTCTGCCTTACAAATATTGCAGGTCATTCAAGCAAAACTAGACATATATCGTTCAAACGTATCTTCAGTGCATTTGCAGCCTCTGATACCAAACTCACAGTTATCGAATTACATGCTTGGTCTTTTCTCAAAGCAATTGTGAAGGACTTTTCGGGCAACAGAAGGGATGGTAACTACGTTTCCATTGTGAATGACCTGTCAGACAGCTAAAGGAACATGGGGCACAGAATGCCCCTTAGAATTAAGTTTTGTACGTTCCCACCATTATTTCTTTCCATAAAATTTGTGATCCGTAAGCGATGAAGAGGCTGAACACTTTCGCTAAGACACCCATACGATGAAACACCGTTATTAACGGGCGATTACTACTAGGGTCTTGTTAGGGAAAGGGATGAAACGGCAAACAAAAGAAGAGCACTGTTGTCACATCTTTTCGAATCCCAAAGAAGATTAAAATTGAAAATATGTTGAGCTAATTGAGATCTCCTATTGGCGTCATGTCCATACATACACATTAAATAGTACTGTGTGGTAAAGTTCTGAATATGTATTTCTTGACTGCTTTAATTCTGTCAATCTTGCCACTACTGTTTTTCAGTTTGTTGTGAAATAAACTTAGAAATTCAAATAGGATCTAGTGCACCACTAAATACTCTGTTGTATGCCGATGACCAAATAATTAAACAGGAAACAGCAGATAACTTACAAAGAGCAGTCTACAAATAAGACAACGATAATGGCTTTCAAAGGAGAGAATCCAGTCAGTTCGAAAATAACATCTGAAATTTTTTTTTGAAGAAGTATCCCACTTCAATTAACTAGGATGATTAATTTTGACTATGACAAAGACACTGAAATGAAGGTTAACAAATATCAAAATTCTATGGAACAACTGGAAGAACTTTCGGAAGAAAAACAAGAAAAGTAATACAAACAAAATTCTATGAAGCTACAGCTGTACCAGCTCTTGTGTATGATTCCGAATCAGGGACAGTAAAAAAGAAAAAAAAGTATACAAACAACAGAGATGAAATTCATGAGACGAGGCTATAATACTATTGATGAAGTAAGGAATGAAACAATATGATCACATTTACATATCTCTTCAGTTAATAACAAGACAGATTAACCATTGCTGTGGCTGGGTGGCACCCATGGGGAGAGCCGTTGTTTGGAGTGAGTAGCACCATGTCGGATAGTTCACGCATGAAACGAGTTAAGCATTTTACAGTGGTGGTCACATGACCGCAGCAGTCTCTTCGAATGGAAAGGCCTTGTATGAGACAACAAAGTATAATTCCAACGCATCCATACTATTGCATGCCATGGAAAGAATGCAGGAGTAGACGGCAAGGAGAGAGATCGTCCCCCCAATACCTGGTCTGTACCAAGATTGATGCGGACATCTTTTTGGCCAGAAAGCCCTTCTGTTTTGTTGAACACATTGGAGACAAATATGGGAAAGGTTGATCCATCACTAAGATGAGGAGTAGTTCTCACCTGATTAAAACGCCATCTGCCCAGTCACAGGAGCTGCTCTCTTGCCAAAAAAATGGTTCAAATGGCTCTGAGCACTATGGGACTTAGCATCTGAGGTCATCAGTCCCCTAGAACTTAGAACTACTAAAACCTAACTAACCTAAGGACATCACACACATCCATGCTCGAGGCAGGATTCGAACCTGCGACCGTAGCGGTCACGCGGTTCCATACAGAAGCACCTAGAACCGCTCGGCCACACCGGCCGGCTCTTGCGAAAAGTTGGGTGATATTCCCGTGATTGTCACTATCCCCGGGACTCTCAATACGGTCGAGGGCGTCATATTTCACTGCAGTCTTCTTTTGCAACCTCACAGTGAGCTGCAGGTCAGCTTGAAGTGATGGGTATGCCCTTCATCCGTTGTGTCCATAGAAGACCAAGGGGAAACAGAGGCTACTGTGGCGCTCATCTTGGCTTTCAAAGGTGATATGTCTTCTGAGAAGGTCAGAGTGATAACCTACCGATGTGACATGAAACCCAATGTTTCTCCCCTTTTGAGATGCTTCAGGTGTATGAATTTCAGACATTTGTCTTCCCATTGCACTGCTGCCCCTGTCTGCAGGGATTGTAGACGTCTGTTGCACATGATCATTCCTTGTGCCCCTCCTCCCATCTATGTTAACTGCGGTGAGCTCCACTCTCCCTGTTCACCAGACTGCTCCATTTCCAAGCATAAGAAGAAAATCCAGGAGTATAAGACCCTGGACAAGCTCATGTATCAAAAGCCCAATAGAAAGTATGAGCGTCTTAATCCCTTACAAATGACACAGTTTTATGCCACAACTGCAACGTCTCCACTTTCTCTGTCAATGGTGTCTTCCTCTGTCACCCCTCACCAGGTGATCGAGAACTCTTCTGACACTTCTCCACCTGCCAAGTACACCTGCCCCCATCCTCCAGCCAGAGGCTCCTCTTCCTCCTCTGACTTCTCTAGCTAGGAAGAGGTCCCTCAGAAATCTCTCTTTCACAGTTCCTGCTGGTCCACAGCCAGATGCCAGCCAGCTGAAGGAACCACAGGCTGCTGGCTGTCAGACTTCTTGTTCTTCCTCTGTCCCTGAAACCTTCCCAGTCTTCATCTTCTAGGGAGAAGAAGAACAAGAAAGACAGAAAGGTGTAAGGCAAACTCCAGCAGGTTCCACGCCACCAGACTCTGCATGTACTCCTTCTGTGTGCAAGGTGGAGATCCTGGTGGCCCCCAAGGCACCAGATCCACCCAGGCAATGTGCCACAAAACCTATGTCAGTGCATTCCCCGACATCTCAACCAGTGAGAGCACATGACCCTGAGCTATAACCTGCCCCCTCCCCCCCCCCCCCACCTCTGGTCGCTTCATGCCCCCACAGTCTCATCCTCCAATGGAATTGTATAGGATTTTTCCACCACCTGGCTGAGATATGGCAGCTTTTAAGCACTTACATTGCATTCTGTATTGCTATCGCGAAAAGTGGTTTCCAGCAACTCGGGCACCTGGCATTTGTGGCTATAAAGGTTACTTAAGAAGCATACCAACTATGAGAGGGTATCAGGTGGAGTTTGTACGTATGTACTGGATTCTATATAAGTGATCTTGTGCCTGTTGATGCACCTTTGTAGGTGTTGCTGTTTGGATAAGGGCGCATCAGGATTTTATCACCTGTAATATTTATGCCCCCCTCCCACTGATGATGTCATGTCCCAGGATGTACAGTCTGCATTACACTGTCAGCTCCCCCCACCTTTCCTAGTCTTGGGCGATTTCAACGACCATAAAACTTTGTGGGGTGAAACAATGATCACTGGCTATGGCAAAGACATAAAAATTTTAATGACAAAGCTCGATCTTTGCTTCTTGAACTCTGTTAACTCCACATACTTCAGTGTGGCATGTGGAACTTATTTAGCCATTGATCTCCCCTTTTACAGTCCTGTTCTTCTACTATCTATCCACTGGAGGATCCACGATGACCTGTGTGGTAGTGAGCACTTCCCAATCTTCCTGTCTCTCCCTCAGCATTGTTCTCCTGGACGACTGCCCACATGGATTCTCCATAATGCTGACTGGGATGGTTTCACATCTGCCATCGTCCTTAACTCCCCATCACAACGCGGTATTGATGTGACTGTTCAGTATACAATGGCAGCAGTGCTTTTGGCAGCCAACCAAGCTATTCCCTCTTCTTCAGGTCCCCCCCCCCCTCAAACCCCCCCCCCCCCCCCCCCCCGCTGGAAGACGGTACTTTGGTCGACCACAGAGATCGCTGTGGCTCTCGAACACTACGAACACTATGTGTCATCCTTCACTGGACCACCTCATTGCCTTTAAATGGCTCTGTGCCTGGGTCTGCGAGAATCCTGGAAATGATATGTTTCCATCATTGCATCATGTAGATCTCCATCACAGGTATGGTCAAAGGTCAGACGCCTCTATGGCTTCCAGTCCCCTACAGGTGCGCCAAGTATTTCCTCAAATGGTGCCATTTATACTGATTCACATGGTGTCGCCGAACATTTTGCTGAACATTATGCTTGCGTATCTGCAGCTGAGAACTACCACCCCATCTTTGGTCTCATAAAACAGCAGGTGGAGCGAATGCGCTTATCTTTTACTACCCACCACCTGGAGCCATATAATGCTCCAGTCAGTGAACAGCAACTCTTCAGTGCCCTAACCCATTGTCCTCATACCGCCCCAACGTCAGACTGCATCCACAACCAGGTGCTGAAATATCTCATAGGGGATTTTAGGTCTCAGATCCTTGCCCTCTTTAATCGAATCTCGACTGAGTTCCCATCTCAGTAGCGAGAAAGCGCGATAGTTCCTGTAGTGAAACCCGGTAAGAACCCTCTCGAGATTGACAGTTATCGCCCAATCAGCCTTACCGACATTTCCTGTAAGTTGATCGAATGCATGGTAAGAAAGCGCCTATGTTGGCTCCTTGAGACTCGGGGTCTTTTAGCTGCATCTTAGGGTGGTTTTCACAAAAACTTCTCGAGCGCTGATAATTTGGTTCACCAGGAGTCCACCTTCCAGATGGCCTTTGTAGGATTTCATCGCTGTCTCTTTCGACCTACAGAATACTTACGAGACGACATGGCGTCACAGCATCATTACTATATTACTTGAAATGTGTCTCTGAGGTCCACTCCCAAATTTTGTCAAAAGCTTCTTGAGACCTGAGTTTCTCCTGGCGTATACAATTTTCAACCAACGTACGGGAATTCAGCCAGATAGTATTTTCAGCGACTGCCGATATTTGGGCTGGAGTACACCCCGCCACTTACAAGGAACAAACTGCAACGGACAAGCGATGTACAAGCAAATTTAAAACCTCAGTTCATGAAGTAATTCAGGAAAGATAGCACACACACACTGTACACTAGTGCCACCAAAGATTACCAAAGTCAGAGGTATCGATAGTGAAAGACTACGAAGCAGCAGCTGTGGTAACATTGACTCTGTCCCACTGTTTTTTGAGAAGAGAGAGAACACGATTCCAAGTAGAGTTTAAACAAACCTCCATTCCTGTTTAAAGGTTGCTCGCTAATTTAATCTCAACAGTGCATTTTCAGCTTCTCGCGGCTCAATGAACAGTCCATTAAATTCCGGGCAAGCAGCCGCGCAAATAAAATTTCCTCCACTGATATTTCGGCCACGTATCGTCCGGCCATCCTCAGAGTGAGTCATAAGACTGACGACAAGATGCCAAGCGCGGCCTCATGCTCCACCGCTGCGGTACTGCGCATGCGGGTCACAGATGATGGTCGGCGGCAAAGAAATGCACTTACACATGTGGCGCCTGTGGCGAAGGCGTACAGGCATTCGATTCACTTATCGATGTGTGATCGTCGGCGTTGACACCATGACGATTTCTCTGCAGTTTAATTACCCCAAGAGTCGGATTCCATACTTTGTCCAAATTAAAACAATTATCCCTATTTATTAAATTATTAGCTAATCTAATTTCTATAGCTTTCTTGGAGAGAGATTTCCAAAAGGAAGAGATGGATGTCAAAATCTTCACATCACTGTAATTCGTGGAATGTCGTGTATCAATTCAATGTCCGGCCACAGCTGACTCGTCTGGCTGTAATAATCGTGTGTGTCTGCGATGCTCCACACATCTCTCATGAACGGTGCGTGTTGTTTGACCTATGTACAACTTCTCACAATTCCCGCAAGGAATGCGATACACACCCGCTTTACGAAGCTGTAAATCGTCCTTCACAGAGCCGAGTAAAGCTGCAATCTTCGTGGGGGGCCGGAAGATCACCTTGACACAGTGTTTCTCAAGAATGTGGCCTATCTTCGAGGAAAGAGCACCCACATAGAGCAAAAACGCACTAGATATGAAGGAATTACTATCTTCTTCCCCATCACATACCTGCATTCTAGGTTTTTCAGTGAATTCTCTATGAATTTGTTGCGGAGAAAATCCATTCGTTTTGAAAATTCTCTTGAGGTATGTGAGCTCTTTTTGCAAATTATCTTTATCGGATATACAGTGCTCCCTATGCACTAAGGTCTTGAGGACACCCGTGGTCTGTGAAGGGTGATGGCAGCTACTGGCATGTAGATATACATTTGTTTGTTTTGGTTTCCTATATACGGCATGTCCTAATGTGCCATCAACTTTACGGCGAACGACAAAATCCAAAAAGTGGAGGCAGCCGTCTTTTTCTATTTCCATAGTAAATTTGATACTAGCAAGGATAAAATTCAAATGCTCAAGAAATCGATGTAATTCATCCACCCTGTGCGGCCATACCACAAATGTGTAGTCCACATACATCCAGAAGACCTTTGGTTTAAAACTTTTCTCAGTTCAGTGCTTTGTCCTCCAAGTCTTCCATGAATAAATTAGCTACCAGAGGGGAAACGGTACTTCCCATAGCAGCGCCATAAATCTGCTCATAAAATTGACCATTAAACTGAAAATAAGATGATAAAAGCACATGTTGAAATAAGGCCGTAATATTCGTATCAAAATGTTGTCCGATAAGAAATAAAGAGTCCTTTAAAGGTACCTTGGTTTATAATGATACCACGTCAAAAACACTCTTTATCTGTTGAAACTGTTGAGACTAAATTAGCGAGCAACCTTGTAAACAGGGATGGAGGTTTTTATTTAAACTCTGCTTGGAATCCTGCTCTATCTCTTGCCAAAAAAACAGAGGGACAGAGTCAATGTTTACCTCACGTTCTACTTCGTAGTCTTTCACTATCGATACCTCTGACTTTGGTCAAGTATGGTGGCACTAGTGTTCTATGTGTGGGTGTGTTATCTTTGCCGGTCTCTGTGGCCGAGCGGTTCTAGGCGCTTCAGTCCGGAACCGTGCTACTGCTGCGGTCGCAGGCTCGAATCCTGCCTCGGACATGGATTTGTGTGATATCCTTAGGTTAGTTAGGTTTAAGTAATTCTAACTCTAGAGGACTGATGACTCAGATGTTAAGTCCCATAGTGCTTAGAGCCATTTGAATCATTTGTAATCTTTCCTGAACTACTCCAAGAACCGAGCTCTTAAAATTGCTTATACATCAATTGCCTGTTGCAGTTTGTGCCTTGAAAATAACGGGGTGTCCTCCCGCCGAAATATCGGCTGTCGCTGTAAATATGACCTGGCTTAATTCCCGTACGTTGTTTTAAATTTGTTTGCGCCAGGAGAAACTCAGTTCTCACATTGTTTACTTTTACGGGTAGGAAATTTATCGTTGATTACGAAAGTTGGATAGGCTTCGTAGCGGTCGAGTTAAACTGCAAAGTGCTTTGTTGTTTTTATTGGGGTGCCGTGAGTAAAATCTTGTCCCAACATTTACCAAGGTTGTGCACCATATCAATTCTCTTGCCGCTAGTCGCATAAAGCAATGTGCTGGCTTGGCTCTTTTGTGTGAAAGGATTCGTTTTACTCGTCTACGTTTGGATTCTGTTTCCAAAGAATTGTTTCCTTTTCGTTAAATAGTTGCTTCGAAATTGTTTGATTCCACTTGGAATTGGTTGGACCGTGTCTCATGGACTCAAGTTGCGTGGGAATACAATTCAGTTACTGCTCGGCATTTGACAAAATATTAACGTTTCCATCGCTCAGAGTCTGATTTTATATCTCGACGTTCTGTGATAAATCTTACAGAGAAATCTTTATACGGCGCATCCTATCTGTGCCAGGGAAGGATTTATATTTTGCACCCACACTGAAGAGTTTGCCGGTAGTTGATTTTATTAGTTCAGTTGAACAGGCAGTTTGCAAACTACCTCCTGACGCTGCAGAGGAGGTTAGGAGGGGTGCATGTCGTGTGTTGACTATGGCTCGTCCACCCAAGAGTAATGTAACAGCAGCAGAGAGGGCTGCTTTACGTTCTCTCAGAGTTGATTCTGACACTCTTATTGTACCTGCGGACGAGGGCAATGCCACTGTTGCTTTAAACAAACTGGATTATGTACAAAAGAGGCAATGTTTATTATCTAACTCAGCGTATCTCAGGATCGATGCTGACCCGCGAAAATTGTTGACAGAAAGACCAACAGCCTCCTGAAGAAAAGTGGTTTATCGCAGGACACTATCAAGAGTCTTAACACCTCTAGTGCTGTTCCCCCTAGGGTATACGGCCTTCCGAAGGTACACAAGAAACGGGTCCCTTTCCATCCTATAGCGAACAATACCGGCGCTCCAGCATATTGTGTAGCCAAGCATCTTGATTCTCTGTTGAGACCACAAGTTGGTCGGTCTGAACATCGTATCAGAAACTCAGCTGATTTCCTACGTCGTTTGCAGGGAATGCGGCTGAATGACTCTGATATTTTAGTAAGTTTCGATGTGGTCTCTTTCTTCACTCGTGTTCCTCAGTATTATTTGTTGCGATTAACTGACGTTAGTTTGGTGTTGAATTAACTAATCTCTTTCGACATGTGTTGACATCCACTTACTTTTTATTTAATGACCAGTATTACGAGGAGACAGATGGAGTTACGATGGGTAGCCCGTTGTCTCGTGTGATTGCAAATTTGTTTATGGAAGACTTCGAGGAACGTGAATTGAAGTTGGCGCCTTTGAAACCCGTCTGTTTCTTCAGATATGTTGATGATATTTTTGTTGTTTGGCCTCATGGTTGGGAGAATCTGAATGTCTTTTTAGAATATCTGAACTAGATCCACCCGAACATTCATTTTACTATGTAGGTGGAAGAGGTTGGTTGCCTTCCCTTTCTAGATGTTTTGGTTAGTAGGAAGTTTAATGGATCATTGGGACATGCAGCCTACCGGAAACGTACTCACACTGGCTTGTATTTACAGGCTGATAGTTGTCACCATCTGGGTCAGTGTGAAGGGGTACTTCATACTTTGGTACACAGGGCACATATCTTTTCCGATACTAAAACTTTGCCAGCTGAACTGGCCCATGTTGAAGTTACATTTCGTCAGAATGGTTATAGTAAACGACAGATTCAACGTGCTTTGCACTATCGACCAACCGTGCATCGGGTGACTGATGATAATGCTGACACCTAAGTTTACTGCTTTTTTGCGTTACGCAGGAAGCACTTCCAACAAGATCGCTCGTATTTTATGGAAATACGACGTGAAACGTGTTTTCCGACCTTCACCTAAAATTAGACGTTTTTGGGTTATGTTAAGGATAATCTTCGATTGCATAAGGCGGGTGTATATCATATTCCTTGTAGCTATGGCATGGCATACATTGGTCAGACTATCAGGACCGTGGAGTACCGGCACACGTGATTACAGCAGCCAAGTAGATCTGCTATTGCCGAACGTTGTTTGGATACTGGTCACCCTCCCTTATATAACAACACCGAGATATTGGCATGCACGTCCAGCTATTCAACCTATCGAGATTAAATTAGCGAGCAACCTTTTAAACAGGGATGGAAGTTTTTATTCTAACTCTGTTTGGAATCCCGCACTCTCTCTTGTCAAAAAAACAGAGAGACAGAGTCAATGTAACCTCATCTGTTACTTCGTAGTCTTTCACTGTCGATACCTCTGACTTTGGTCATCTTTGGTGGCGTCAGTGTTCAGTGTGTGTGTGTTATCTTTCCTGAATTACTCCAAGAACCGAGGTTTTAAATTTGCTTGTACATTGCTTGTCCGTTGCAGTTTGTGCCTTGAAAATGGCGGGGTGTACTCCCGCTGAAATATCGGCGGTCTCTGTAAATATTACCTTGCTGAATTCCCTTAAGTTGTTTGAAAGAACGTCTTGTCGCACTTTGCATTCCGGAATCAAGTGCGTGCATCACTCATTACCTCCCATGCCCAAGAGAACGGGATCCTGCAGGGCCCTGTACACAGCGTCCCCTTCTTTTTGGTGGCCATCAATGATCTAGAGGGGGTTGTCTTTCGCATCTCCCTCTTTATATCCGACGATTTTTGCTTTCATTATTGCTTCTCTAGTATGGATGTTGCTGACTGTCTCCTATATGGCGCCATACGAAAGACGCAGTCATAAGTTTTCACCCATGGCTTTCGGTTTTCAGTCACAAAGACTCCTACTATGCACATCTGTCGCCATCGTATTGCTCACCCACACCCAGAGATTCTGCACGCGTGCGGTGCTCCTGCACATGTGCAACTTCCGGGTCACAGCGTGCACGCCGCAGCCGTCAGCGTTCATATAGTGCATGTTTCTACGCACAGATGTCGCTCCTCTGTTACAAAAAGTGCGTTGTCGACACCTCGTATGTATATCACAACCTGGGCTGTATCTGTAAGATCTGTTGCTTCATGGAGCGCAACAGAGAAAGCAACAAAGTATTTAGCCTTATTTATTAGCTGCCTGTGCAGATCACCGGCCATAGCACTGATACGTCTTGTTACTGTTTCTTTGGATAGACTTATTCCTTGAAACCTGCTAACGTTCGTGGGACACACAAGTTCTGCAGCATCAATCAGACACCCTTTCACAAACTCCCCTTCGCAAAAGGGTTTCCCAGATTGTGTAATTCTTAATGCGATTTCAAAACTTGCTCGCAGTGAAGATTTAGTGTGGTTGTCATTCTGGATAATTGAAAACAGTACATTGTACAGCGTACAGTAAAACAGACATAAATATAACACAAGAAACTGAGAGTTCAAGAAGTATCAGTTACTCTGACGTACAGTAAAATCGAGTTGATGTGTCTCATCCATTTTCTGAAGGACATTTAATTTTGCTTGCCGTTCTTCACTGTTGAGTACACTACACTCGTCTTTGTGATACGTATTGTAATGACTTTCAATTGAAAACTTATGCTGGACGCCTATTATTCGGCGGGACAGCAAACACTGTGCGTTTTTCCAACGGCTACAAAAAAGAATTGCAGTTCCCAGTCATTTTTAAACGACTGAGAATATAGATCTCCCGTCCTTTGCTTTTTCACAGTACTTGCCATTTCTCAGTACTTCTCTGTTAAGATTACGGTCACCAGGGGTAAACGAGACTGGATATGTTGCGTTCTTGCCCACAGGGAAGTGGAGCCGCCGCCGTTCATTTAGGACACATGTCTAATAACAGATGTCGCTGTCGCACACGTGCAGCACTTCTGCACGTCTGCGCACTGTGCAGCGTTTGGCCGGCCCAGATCTAGACGATCACTTGCGTCTTTTAGTTTAGACGCACCGTTTTTGGGACTGGTCTTTGATTCTTGGCTGATGTGACTTCCTCACCTACGCCAACCTAAGTGAAAGTGCTGGCGACACGTCAATACACTTCATTGCCTCAGTAGCTGGGGTGCAAATCGCACCACCCTTTTGTTCTCTACCGCCCTGATTATGTCCCCTCTTGGTTATGAGAGTTTTGCATATGGTTCAGCATCACCCGCAGCATTGCTGATATGGGACCCACTTTGTTATTGTGAGATCCGAGATGCGACAGGAACCTTCCGAACCAGTCCTGTAAACAGCCTACTAGTCGAGGCAGGAGTTCCTTCATTACCTGTCAGACGGCAACAGCAGGTGCTGAATTACGCTATATGCATTCGTAGCTTCGCTGAACATCCCAACTACCGTTTCCTTTTCCCTAGAAGGGAGCTCCATCCACAACAGCGACACAGAACAGTGCGTCTCTTCGGAATTGTAACTCCCTCTACTGTCACCTCTGGCCAGGAAGACATTGCATCTGCCCCCATGGCTTATGCTCGATCTTGGATTTGTCACAAAGGTTCCTTGGGTCCAAAAGATTCTGTTGACCTCACGATTTTTCGCCGTCTGTTCTTGTCTGTGCTTGAGGTGTATTTGCTTTCGGAAGTGGTATTCACCAGTGGCTTAACAGTCGTCGGACGAACAGGCTTCACATACACACATGCGCAGTACAGTGAACTTCACTCTCATATGGCTGCAGTATTTTCAATGTTGAATTGATGGACATTAAATTGACGTTTAGCCATGTTCGTTCTTGCACTGGCAAGAGTATCCTAATCTGTAATGACTCCCTTGGCAACCTTCAGGCTACAGACCAGTGCTACTCTCTTCACCCAATTGTTATGGCTATCCAGGATCTTGCCACTGATCTCCGTCAAGCTGGATAGCCACTCGTTTTCGTTTGGATCCTCTGTCATGTTGTGGTCCTGGGAAAAGAACTAGTTGAATGGTTGGCCAAGATGGCAACCAGAATGCCGATTCTGGAAACGGGGGTCCCAGAAACAGACCTGTGATCGTTTATAGCCATCGATTGGTGGAATTCTGTGACTCAGAATGGTCTGTTCTGATACCTCAAAACAAACTGAGGACAATTAAGGAGACGACAACCGTGTAGCTGTCTTCCCTGCAGGCTTCTCGCAGCTAATCCACCATCCTCTGGCTACTCCATATTGGCCTTATTGAGCTGACCCTGTGGCCACATTCTTCAACATGAGGATTCCCCTCATTCCCGATGCAGAGCCCACTTGACGATGGCCCACTTACTCATAGACTGCCAAAATTTTGTCTGCTTTTGGGCGTCATCTTATTCTTCCTGACATGCTACCTCTGCCAAGGTCCAAGTGTATGAGGAGTAACACTACAATTTTATCTCCTTGAAAATATAAAGCTATGTCATATTTTCTTGTTTCTTTGCATATTCCCATCTGCCGATACATATGAATCGATAACACTTGCAGCTTGCCTCTCATACTCGTCATCAACTATTCCTCACAGTTGTACTGACGCTCATCGTTCCTACGAAGAGTGGTCATAAAGCTTTAATTATCACCTCGAAAAAATCAAGCTGCGACCGTGGGACTTAGTGTTGGTTCTTCTCTACGTGGTCCCCCTTTTGTACGACACAGAGAGATTATTTCTATAGGTCGTCCCAGAAATGTCTCGACAAAAATTCGAGGGGTTGCAGAGTGTGTCTTGAGGAACAAATACAGGGCAGAAACATCTGTCCAGAAACGTCATCCAACGACGTTACAGAGTGGTGAAGTTATAGGCGACAGCGCCTGCCATAGGCCACTTCTCCGGCAGCAAATGTGTACGCTGACGGAACGTAAGACAAAAATGGTTCAAATGGCTCTGAGCACTATGGGACTTAACTTCTGAGGTCATCAGTCCCCTAGAACTTAGAACTACTTAAACCTTAGCGGTCGCGCGGCTCCAGACTGTAGCGCCTAGAAACTATCGGCCACTCCGACCGGCGAACGTAAGTCGAACGTCTCGCAATGGTGTTTGTTGTTCAATGGTCACGACTGACTGCCACGATGGCCGGTGAAGAAGGAGCTAGCTGTGCACAGAAAGACTTCTCTCCTACGAATGCGATGATGTATTGTCTCAGTGGACGACGGTTTTGGACACAGGTTTCCATTCGCAGTTTATTATTTTCCTGGACCCTCTAAAATCTCCAACGTTTTTGTTATACAGGAGAAAATTAACTGTATATGGAAATCCATGGCCGGCCGGAGTGGCCGAGCGGTTTAAGGCGCTACAGTCTGGAACCGCACGACCGCTACGGTCGCAGGTTCGAATCCTGCCTCGGGCATGGATGTGTGTGATGTCCTTAGGTTAGTTAGGTTTAAGTAGTTATAAGTTCTAGGGGACTTATGACCACAGCAGTTGAGTCCCATAGTGCTCAGAGCCATTTGAACCATTTTTTGGAAATCCATGTTCGAAGACATGATCCAGAAAGACAACAGAGTAACAGATTCATTCAGGAATACAGGACAAAGCCTGTTTATGCAGCAACAATATCCATCTTCTTCACTTTCGATCGTGCCAATCAGACGTGATCACTGAATAGCAAACGATATTCAGAGACGTTCTGGCTATGGTTCTTGAGCCTATAAAGTCAGGTTTGCTGCTGAAGGTGTGGTCTAGTGACAGGTGCCAGCTCATATAACTTCGACGCTTTTAAGCGTCGTGGGATGACGTTTCCAGACAAGGGTTCCTGTTATCAATTTGTTCCTCAAAACACCCTCTCCAAATCCCTGAAGTTTGTTGGAACATCTCTGGAACACCTTCTAGAAGTCTGCATTTTGCCTGTTCTGGAAACGTTCCTCAAAAATCACCTCGTCGCCATTCTGGAAATGCCTGCCGAGCAATAATTTCTTCATCTGAGCTAAGAGGAGGAAATTACCGGGTGTCAAGTCAGAAGAATATGTGGAATGAGGCAAGCTTCCTGCGATGTGCCGTCTTGACAGACTCTGGTAGTATGTTCATGTGACAGTTTGCTGCTTATTAACGTAATCTGTTAGCACCACACCATGGCAGTATCAAAATATGTTCAGCTTCACTTTGCCTGATGATGGTTGAAGCTTCGCGTTATTCGGTGGTGATGAATCCACATGTTGCCCCTGGTTGCTATGCCCGCGTGTCTCTGGGGTATAGTGATACGTGCATCATTCGTCCTTGCTAATTACGTGACTAAGGTATTCATATGGACTGGCCTGAAGCAGTTGCAACATTTGCGCTGCTACCTCGGTTCAGGAGGCGTGGATGTGAGCAGTCGCGGAAAATTAGACTTTGTCACGTTCAAAATGATATTTAAAACAGGTCTGTGACTGATTTTTAACATTTCTACTATCGCCTTGATTGTGATACGTCGGTCTTCCAGCAGTAGGGTCTCAAGCTCTCTTGGGATTACTGGTTCTCCAAAGAGAGATGATCCGTCACATCGTTCTTCGTCGTTCAATATGATCACACTGAAACCGTCTGCGCTACTAGTCATTGCGTCATATGATAGTGCACTGTGATTCAACATCGCCATCAACTGAGCATGAGTTGTTGCCGCGTAGTTCCGCTTCAAATGGAGTAAATGAATGACTGCACGGCTCTCCACTCTGTAATAATCGGCTGCACCATTTTATTTTGACTCATCAGGCAGCGTGCTACGGTGCTGTGGTGCACGGACTTTAGTGTGTACCAGTAGTGCCGACATGTACCGTGGAAGGACCAACGGTACTGACCGGCCGCCGTGTCATCCTTAGCCCACAGGCGTAACTGGATGTCTTTTTTCACGGCTTCAAAAGTATGGAAAGGCCTTTGGAGGGTTCGGGACTGTATGGAGGATGTGTAAGGGCTTCCAAGCGAAACTACTGCAGTGTGCTCGAAAGAACCTCTCAATATGTGGCCGGGTAACATGATTCCGCAGGTAACTGCAAACATTTTTCTGTGAACGCATCAACGCTTTTGTTTCACAGTGGGATGAATGTATTACCAGTTATGGTGACTTATTTTGAAATAATAAACAGTTTGTTTAGCTTTATTTTAACCTGTCTCGTTTTCATTTGACTGCCCATCATACGTATCTCTCTCTCTCTTCTCAGTGATCACAGGTCCTGTAGACCACGCGCTGCATCAACGATCTGCTTCCACCGCCTTCTATCTCTCGCAGCCTCTTTCCACCCTGCGGAAATTCCTAATGCTGTGATGTCCATCTCTATGTCATCTTCCCACCTTGTCGAGGTTGGCCCAATGGTCTTGTTGGCTGGAGAGTTCCTTCAAATGCCTTCTTGGCGATTCTGCTGTTTTCCATTCTGGCCACATGTCCAGCCCATTGCAGTCTCCTACTTTTTAATTTCTGGATGACAGTGGGTTGCTTCATTAACTGATAAATTTCATTGTTCTTTCGAATTCTCCATGCGCCATTCTCCAACACAGGTCCCCAGATTTTTCTCATTACTATTCTTTCAAAAACATTCAGTTTTTCTCTTTCATTCTTTGTAAGCGTCCAGCTTTCTGAACCGTACAGTACTATGGGGCAGATAATAGTGTTGTATATCTTCATCTTTGTGCTGATTGACAAAGCTTTACTTTTGAGTGGGCTGATTAGTGAGTACTGACATCTTGACCCTGAGACTATTCTTTCATTTATATCCATTGTTATGATATTTTTACTGTTGAAAGGTGATCCAAGTTATTTAAACTGGAGAACTTTTCTGAATGTAGAATGTTGGTCAATTTCAAGTTAAGGATTTGGGTTTATGACTCGACCTATTTCCATATATTCGGTTTTCTCTTGGTTAATCAAAAGCCCGATTTTGCTGGCACTCTGCCTGAGAGATCTGTACATGTCTTTCAGTTCTTCTACAGTTTCACTCAGCAACACTATATCATCTGCATAAGCCAGGAGTTTTACTTCACTGTGTTCGAATTGGAGAGCATTGTATATATGTAAATTACTCTCCCGAACCACTTTCTCTAATGCAAGGTTGAAGAGGACACATGAAAGAGCGTCTCCCTGTCGTAAGCCTGTTTTAATTGGAAAGGTGGGGGATATGGATCCTCTTAACTTCACTGCTGCCTGGGACCCAACCATGCACAGTATCATCCCAATGATTTTACTGGGTATACTAAATTCTCGTAAGGTGTTGTAGAGGCTACTTTTGTGGATGCTGTCGTAGGCTCGCTGGAAGTCAATGATGAGACAGTGGATGTCTTTGTTAAATTCCTAGTATTTCTCAAAGAGCTGTCGTATAGTAAACAAATTATCAGTTGTGAAGCTGTTTGTTCGAAATCCAGCCTGGTAATCTTGTTTTAGATTTTTCCAGAACGGTCACTGACAGGATTTTGTATGTTATGTTCAGCAAACTGATTCCTCGGTAATTTCCACATTTCATTCTGTTTCCTTTCTTGTGTATGGGACAAATTATTGCAGTTTTCCAATCTTCAGGCAGCGTTTCAGTTTTCCAGATCATTGTGATAATGTTATAAATTTCTTTATGAAGTTTGCTTCCGCCTTCTTTTAACATCTCTGCTGATATCTGGTCCTCGCCTGCTGCCTGGTTGTTTTTGAGCTTTTGGATGGAGTGGATCACTTCCTGTTCTGGAATTCTACATTCGTCATTATTAATGCTGTCACTCTCAGACATTGCGTAATTGAAGGTTATGTGCGGATCAGTGCAATTTAACATTTCTGAGAAATACTCTTTCCATCTTTCTAGGATACCTTCCAGCTGCGTTAGCATATTTTGATTTTTATCTTTTATGAATAGGTTTTCACGTTGATAACCTCTTTTACTTTCCTTTGTATACTGAAACAACTTCTTTGAGTTTCCATTCCTGCTTTCCACTTCTATAGATTCTAGGACTCCAGTTAGATATTTCCTTTTCTCTGTTCGCAGAACTCTTGCTGTTTCTCTTCTAACCGCATTGAACGTCTCCCTCCTCTCCTCACTCTCCTTATTATGCAGCCATAGCATCCTGGCTTCTTTCCTCCTTTCCACTGCTCTCTGACACTTTTCGTTGAACCATTTCTGTTTCTTCGTTTTCTTTTCCTTGCCCAGTGTTTTTTCCGCTGCATCTGTTACTACAATCTTTATGCTTTCCCAAACCTTCTCGACACTATTTTCCTCCTCAGCTTCTTGCAATGCTGTAAATCGGTTATTTATTTCAATCACATAGGCTTCTGTAACAGTCAATTCCTTCAGTCGTTCGATGTCTAAATTAGGTTTTGGTGTGGCTTTTGGTTGCAGATTCCAAATCATCTTGATTTTCATCTTTCCTACCACTAGGAAATGATCCGAGCCAATTACAGGAAATGGTAATCCAAAATATTACTCAGCAAGCTTGGAAACTGTTTGGTGGCAGCCCCATCACCAAGCTTAACCTGCGCAGCGCTCGTAACGCGGCCAGGGGATTCTATACCTACTGGATCAAATCAACGATTTGCCTCGGATAATGGATTCAAAGGAAACGGACATAGGCTATGGAACAGGAATTAGCGAGATAGAAACAAGAAACAGTGTTTCACATTTGGGACGTGGAACGTTCGTAGTCTTAATAAACCAGCTGCAGCAGCGACTTTGATATCTGAACTAAAAACATACAAGATAAACACTGTAGCTCTACAGGAAGTTAGGTGGCTTGGAGAAGGGACACACACGGAGGATAATTGTGTCATTTTTTATGGGGGGGAATGAAAAACATCATGAATGTGGTACTGAATTTGCTGTTAAAAACAGGATTGTTAATTGGGTTAGGGAATTTCATCCCATTAACAAATGAATGTCTTACATAACAATCAACACCAGTGGCACGATACAACACTCATAAATGTCCATGCACCGACTGAAGATTCAACTGAGGATGAGAAAGATGAGTACTCTGAAGAATTAGAGAGAGCAGTCGAAAGTATTCCAACAAGAAGTATGAGAATTATCTTAGGGGACTTTAATGGAAATATAGGTAAAGAGGATATGTTCATCCCTACAATAGGAAAATATAGTAAGCACTCGACCACAAACGAAAATGGATTAAAAATGATCAACTTTGCACTGTCAAAGAATATGAGAATTTGCTTAACGATGTTCCCTCACAAAGATATACACAAAGGTACATGGTGCTCTCCAGATGGCAAAACAGTAAATCAGATTGACCATGTTATGACATATCAATGTTTTACTTCATTTATAAGAGATATCAGAACGTATAGAGGAGCTGAAATTGGCTCTGATCATCATACGTATGGATGCACAAAATGGACATTGTTAAATGCGGTCTGTGTACGATACGAAAAGTGTTGCCTCCATCAGTTAGTTCGTGGATCTCGGCGGAAAACCAAATATAATCTTTTTCAAAAACTGCCAAAATTGTTCCACGTTGCCATGTAGGTCGAGTTTCTTGTACAGATTCATTCATTTCGATACTGTCGAGTAATAGTGCCTGATACTTTAAAGTCTGTACATATGACGAACACTCACAAAGCGTCGCAGCACTCACCAGTTGGATCAGTGAAGCTGCGCAAGCGCAGCGCCAGCCGCTGCCCGCAGCGCGAGGAGGTGTAGTGCGCGATTCGACCGGCTGGGAGCGCCGGTCTCGGCGGCGGCGCGTCACAGTAGGTGGCGTTGCAGACGCACACGAAGCTCGAGTAGTTGTACCAGCGCACTGCGCAGGGCTGACCTCCTTCCAATCTGATGCCGGCACCGGACGCAAGCCATACTGCGACATACCACACATACTGGCTGAGATGCCCTCCACAAACAAATTACATTTCAGATTCGTACACTTTTCAGATAAAACTGTATAGAGATCTTTTCACATTTCAAACATCTATGACGTATATATGCAGTCTGAAGCGACAAATGAAAGTTGCTATCTACGTTGGGACTCGAACCCAGGTCTCCTGCTCACTAGGGAGATATGCTAACCACTACGCCACCTTGACATAGTAGCTTTGCACAGATGTATGGACACCCAAAGCACACCTTCGTTCTACATCCAGACTGCTGTTCACACCTAAGCCCACTTGGTAGTCCCCATAAACTCGAAGAGTGTTGCAGAAGCTCTCCAACTGCACTGGAATAGCACCTCAGCATCGAACGAAACAGGAGAACGTGCCTGAAATTCATGCATAGGAACCTTACACATATAAAGCTATATAGTTCTAAATAAACTTTGTTATGCACCATTCCACAATACAGAAACAATTTAGTTTTAAATATACGTGATAAATAGACATCAGTGATGCCAACGACCATATTGATTGCATCAGTGGTCAATGCAGACCACTTGTACCACAAACTGAAATTTATCTCACAAATAGCCGGCAGGAGTGGCCGTGCGGTTCTAGGCACTACAGTCTGGAGCCGCGTGACCGCTACGGTCGCAGGTTCGAATCCTGCCTCGGGCATGGATGTGTGTGATGTCCTTAGGTTAGTTAGGTTTAAGTAGTTCTAAGTTCTAGGGGACTGATGACCTAAGATGTTAAGTCCCATAGTTCTCAGAGCCAAGGCATTATCTCACAAATAAAGGAAAATCCTGCAGGAATCGTAGTTCTAAAGGTTGTCTGTGTCCAAAAGGAGATCAGTGTTCATTATCCTGTCCATGCAAAGTCAGTTAGATACAGTGCACAAACTCGGGGCATGAATTGAGGAGAAAACTGTTTGTGTCCTTTTCCAAGGAACCATCACAGCATTTGCCTTAAACTGTTTGGAGAAATCACAGAAAAACTGAAGCTCGATTACTGCTCAGGAATTTACTGTATATCACATGCACCAAAGTATGAAATCTTGTCACATCTATTTAAACATACTGGAATATCCAGGAGGGATCGAAATGAATACATGCACTCTAATCATATAAATACAGAATGATACTCTCTCAGTGTTATCTACTGTAGAGTCCTTAACTGTAGACTGTGTTTCTGATAGGTCAACTTCACATCACTTGTGGACTTCGAATTGTCAATGTGTCCCAAAGGTCCGTTTCTACACTGCTGGCCTTTTTGCCTGGGCAAGTGAACTAGACTAGATAGCAGCTGGCACCCCTATGACTTGGTTACAGTCATTGTGGATGCAGCTCTGTAGCCACTGTGGTTGTAGCTATCTACTTCCAGTTTGAGCCAGCTTTGACCTTGAGTATCAGATTACACTAATAAGCACACCCAGTGTCAGGTTACCCAGTTGGACTCCTTGGGCTCACCCCCTCTCCCCCCCCCCCCCACACACACACACATACACACACCCTCTCCCCTGGGGAACTGCTGTAAATTGACTAAGGTCAACCAGGGGAGTCAATGGCCCCTTCTCTCCTCTGCCTCTCCCCCTCCCCACCAGAACAATGAGGATAATCCATCTGCTCCGCACCTTAACTTTTTATAACTGGGACACTTGTGTGGCAGGGGTTCCTCAGGAGCTGGACAGCTTAGGGAGAGGATGTTTCGATTTGTTCATAACAGTATTACATGACACCAGGAAACACTACACGTAGAAAGCTATGAAAGCTCCCTAATTTTTACGTATTTTTAGTAGTTCCCTCCATTTTACGTATTTTTCACTCTTTTTATATTATATAACTGAGGTACTCTGGAGCATATGCAGAGGTTGTGTCTGTTTATTTGTAACAAATTACGTCACTCTAGGTCAATTTTTTACTAACAATTTAGTATTATGAGGCACCAACAGACACCTCACCTACGCAGATATGCAAGTACTGTCAGTTCTTTGTATATACCGTAGTTTCTTCAGTTTTACGTATTTCCCACCTTTTCCTATTTTTAAATGGTTTTCCACAATTTTGCGTAATTTGCCCTGCTATGGAAGACCGCTCCCGACGTGGCGATGACGTCATGATGCTCTCACACCGTCACAGTGCAGAATTAGATATCACTATCTACCCTCCAACATGTGACCACTTTACTGGGGTTCGTCCAGCTAATGGAAGACTGTAACTAGAGGTGTATTTTGTAGCGATGTGCGACAGATAGCGTCATTAGTTGGAGGTATCAAAGTTTTACTATTGCGTCACATAATCTAGTAATGTAGTGTGCTATTTCTTATACAATATCTTTGGTTAGAAATCGCTCGTGCTTATAGAATTCTATGTGTTGTCACTGTTTCTACCAACGTGTTCGTTTCCAACACTTTCACGTCACCCATTGGAAATGGAAAGGTGTCTTAACAATGATATGTAAATAGGGATCAAAGCTGCCAACATCATGATATCGATGCAATGCTATGCAACGTCGTGAGGCGACGTCGTGACACGACAAGGTGCGACGTTGATACACATAACTCTTGTAATAGGGTGGATGCTTTGAATTGCGGAAAATACAGAAAAAATATATAAAATTGAGAGTAATTATATATTTCTTTGGGTGAGGCTTCTGTTGATGCTTCGAAATATTAAACTGTTTTAACAAATATATCTGAACTGACGTAATTTATTATTAACAAAACAGATGGCGTCTGGTCCTACAGTGTTCAGGTCTAGACTGTCCCAGTTTAAAAACAAATGACGTCGACGCAGCGTCGGGTGCAGTTTTGCATAATTGGAGAAAATAAGTAAAATTGTGGAAGACCATGTAAAAATACGAAACTGGGGGTATATTGTGCCTAGTCTCTGTTGATGCCATGTAGCACTAAGTTGTTAACAAAGTGACTCAGAGTGACCTAATTTGTTATGAACAAATAGACACAACCCATCCCTATGCTCCAGAGTGTCTCCAGTTAAAAACAGGAAACTGGTGAAAAATACTCCAAATTGAAGAAAATATGGAAAAATACGTAAAAGTGAGAATACTTCCATACCTGTCTGCATGTGGTCTCTGCCGATATTGTTATTAACAAATAAATACATCGTCTCCCTATGCTGTCCAGCTCCTGAGTAACCCCTGCAAGGCAAGTATCCCAGCTGCAAAAAACGAAGGTGATGAGGAGTTGGTGAGGGGAGGGAGAGAGGGGGAGAAAGAGGGATGGTAATTCTCCTGGGTGACCTTGATCAGCTCCTGGTGGTTTCCTCGGAGAGGGGGAGTAGGGGCACTAGGGACCCCAGCTGGGTAACCTGACACAAGAAGACCTTATCATTGTAATCTGATATTAAAGGTCAAGGTTGGGTCGCACAAGCAGTAGATAACTTCTTGGGGTCAATGCTGATGGTGGATTTTGCTGCTGTGGGTGCGGTGCATGAATGGAACGTGGCCCATTTATAACGAGTGGTCTACTGCCCAAACATTTAACGTGGTTCTTTCTGTATTAAACTTATCTAAAGTTCTCAATCGTGGGGTGACTAGGAAGTGTTGTATTAGTCTCCAGATTTTATTTAAACAAGTATTTGTTGTTGTTATTAATTTTGCGTTATATGATATTGTCTTATAGGTTTGAGAGTGAACTGGAGCTCCACATGGTACCTATTTTATGACTGCGCGGGATTAGCCGAGCGGTCTGAGGCGCTGCAGTCATGTACTGTGCGGCTGATCCTGGAGGAGGTACGAGTCCTCCTTCAGGCATGGTTCAAATGGTTCAAATGGCTCTGAGCACTATGGGACTTAACATCTGTGGTCATCAGTCCCCTAGAACTTAGAACTACTTAAACCTAACTAACCTAAGGACATCACACACATCCATCCCCGAGGCAGGATTCGAACCTGCGACCGTAGCGGTCACGCGGTTCCAGACTGAAGCGCCTATAACTGCACGGCCACACCGGCCGGCCCTCAGACATGGGTGTGTGTGTTTGTCCTTAGGATAATTTAGGTTAAGTAGTGTGTAATCTTAGGGACTTGACCTTAGCAGTTAAGTCCCATAGACTTCACACACATTTGAATATTTTTTTAACGTATTTTATGTAGTGTAATTTTAATTTTTTCCTTCTCTACGCCAGTTAAACATTAAGCTCTGAGATAGGAGGGTGCTCTTTAGTCATGGTCTCCTGCACATGCTAATCATTTTGTGAAGTATTATCTGACTGTTCACTAGCATGCTGTATTTTCTTACAACTCTGAGCCTGTTGTATGTTGTTAAGATATAATCTATTTTAATTATTTGAGTAGAGGTAATTTTATTGTCACACACATGAAGGCTTAGTGCATCTATGGATACAGCTTTTGTCTTGGTCAAACTGTAATGTTATTCATTTTACAAATCGTCAGAGAATCTGTTGTTTATAACATTTTGTGAGTGATTATGAACGACTGAATGCAAGCAGTAGAGGAACAATCTTTCAAAAGAGAAACAAGCCAATCACTGGAGATTGTCTAATGTTTAATTGATGTGGGAAACAATTATTTTCATTTCGATGTTTTGTAATTGTAATATTTTTGATTAATAAATCTTAGTCACTCAGTCTACACTTTAGTAATCCAGTTCTTGCTCCCAAAACTGACATTTTACAAACTACCTAGAACCAAATGACCTCCATCTTCAACAAAAACATATGCTTTCACTTCAGCTTCAGGGCAGCCTTCACTGACATTTTTATTATAATCATTAACCACAAAATCACTAACCTAATACTCATGTACATTATCAGAAACACCATGTGTATGTGCTTAGATTGGTATATGATTAACATCAACATCACTACCAACTGTAACATCATTACAAACGTCATTGGTAGGCATATACACTCCACTCTGAGTGGCCCACATAAACAGATATTGTCTGTTTTACTGTCATCCACTCCATCTTTAAGCAATTGTGATTCAACCTCCCAGTAACAATTTTTGTGCTACCATTCATACTTCATGCATCACCTTCGTCTTCTCTTAACATCACTGCACTTGACTGATTTCTATTGTGATGGCAGCTACAGTGGTTAGCACTTTCATTTCAGTGAAGTAGCCCAATAGTGTTACAATCAAAATATTCACTCCTATGACTGTCTCTCTTGCATCTCCTTATCTATAGCAGCTGTCATAGCTACCACAAACACCCAACATCTTCTCATTTCCCAGAATGGCATTCGTGCAGCACACAGCAATCTTTGTTTTCTACTTCTAATCACTGACACACTATTCACTTTGTACACCTTCTCCAGTTTGTAACATCTACATTGATTGGAAGTAGGTTTATACTATGTAAATGTGTATCTAAAATTATGAAGTGTTTGTTCTTTGTTAGTTAAGGTCATTGATTTGTGACAGGAATTTTAAAGTTTTAATGTATGTATGGTAAAAGTTAAATGATGTTCGAAATAATGAAATTTTGTAATATATGTATGTTCATAAAGAAAATTTTGTATATTGGAAGCTGGTACATGCTTAAGGAACTTTTACTGTGAAATATAAAAGCTGTAGTGAAGTCCCTCCGAAACAGAAGTGGCTTGGTGCGAAATAAAAGATGGTTGTGGCGATTGTACTGGGCGGCTCTTTGGTGGGAATGGTACGCAGTCAGTGGCTAGCCGTTGCACAGTAAACATCGAGGGTGCCAAGGGAGGTATTTGGAAGCCATTTTGCATGCAAATTTGCTTCCGATGTGGATTTGGCTGTTGCATGGTGCTCTTGGCAATAAGGAATGGCTCTAATAAGATATAAATCCGTCGCCAAGAAGAAATTATAAAGACCATTCAACATCAAGAGCTGTGAGTACAGTTAGCCGCCATGTCATTTGCCACTGCTATTTCGCCACTGCTCCACCAACTTTGAGCACACAGATATGTACTGTAGCATGGACCAGATAATTTGTGTGAATGTTTCCAATAACAATCCAAGTGCTATAAACCTGTGTTTTGAACCCTAACATTATCCCAATCATGAACCGATGCAGGATCCCCTCCCAAGTGTGCAGAAAACCGAGTATTCTGTTTCTAACAAAATAGTGATTTGTTTCTGTGTATTAAATATACAAAAATTCTGTGGCAGAGTGTGTACATTTTGCTGTCTAAAATACTTGCTTCACAGGTGATGAAAAGGGCACATAAATTAAAGTTATTTGAAATGTAATTTAGTCTTGACTGCTATTATGAACAATTTTTTGAAGTTAATTGAGCTCAGTGTTGAGTAAATTGCTTTAAAGGATGAAAACATAAATTATTCCAAGTGGGGTTAAACATTAATTTTGGTAGGACTGAAGTTTCCTTATGAAATAATCACAGAGTTTGACTAATGAGACAGTCTCACTTTACGGCTCCCCACTATATGCTTCTCTTATTAGAAAGGTAAATGGAATATTGTCGGTACTAAGGAAATCTGATGCATTTCCATAAATGAGGATATAAACAGTGTAATTGTAGTATTATTTAATTTTATTTGTGGTATTTGTATGTCAATTAAGTCAGAAATCTTTTCATACTCAACTTCAGTTCAGTGTTTCCTGCAGTAACATCTCAGTACTGAATCAAGTGATGATAGTAATTGTAACTGTTTTTGTTATGAGTGGGGTACAATCTTGTTTACTATGATTTCTGATTGGTGCATTAATGGTAACTACTGCCACCCACAACTTAGATCGCCCTGTATCTGTGTGTATACATTGTGCTATTCAAAGGGAATCTTAAATCAAAGTCACTATGACAACTAATATTCAATTTTTTTAAACATAACATTTCAAATTAACATGCCTAATTATGCTGGTGACCGTTTATTGTTTCATTTGTATGACATTTTCTACTTTCATTACCCCCCAAAGAAAAGCCTGTTTAGTTTTCTATTAATTGCATTATCTACAAAATTACTGTCTGATACCCTTCATCCATTAGACAAACACCCGGTCAAAACTCAAAATCCTCGCAGAGGGTAACACTAGTTTGTGTTTGTGTTACAATTTCTGTCGCTAAAATAGATCCAGCCTCCTTGCAGCCTGTAAGAGAGACGTTTTTATTTTCGTGACTGCTTGCCCTGAGAATTAGCACCTGCTTCAGGCTTGTATTTTGGCTACTCTCTTGTCTGTCTAAAATTATTTCTTCCTGCTCTTTTGCTACTGTGTCTCCTTGCTGTATTATTTCTTCAGTCTGTTTCCAGTCCAGTCTTTCTACATTTCCTCAACTCACTGCCAGGGATGGCATTATTACTAAAACTGTTTTGTTTATTGCCACTACCAATATCCCAGTGACCTGACCACCTGGGCCTAAATTGTAGACTGAAGTCTATTTTGCCCATGAGATTAAGAAATTGTTTCACATAGTCAATGGGACTGTGGATATGCTCCTGCTGTGATAAATCAGGAAGTCATATTTTCAGTGTGGAAATTTCTGTCCACACTCCCACTGGCATGACCAAATTAATTAACGTTTTATTCTCATTCACTCATACTCGCTGTTCCAGGTTTTTAGCTTGGACCATTCAAAATCTCATCATGCAAGCTGATTTGTTTTGGATTCATCAACTTCTACTGGCATAATTCATTATGAAGTAGTTTACAGCTGAATGGCCAGACATCAGTGTCTAATGGACACAAAATTTTTGCAAGCAACCATGCTGCAATCATTAGGTGCACCAACAGTAGTCAGACTAATGTCGGCGCACCTCATGACAGTAATGTGGTTGCTTGCCGAAATGTTGATTTGTTTTGCTTGTCTCTGCTATTTAGACAAGAAGAAGCTATCAAAACAAATAAAATCTTTAAACTATTCCAAATGCTGACTAGCCACCAACTGAGTTCCCCCTTCTGTCTCTTAAAAAATACTTGCTCAGTGTGACTCATTCCAGCAATGAAATTACCTTTCAGTGCTCTCAGAAAGTCTTAATTTCCCCACCAAATGATTTTGTGTGTAGCACCTCCTTGATGAGGTATCCTATTAACACATCTGTCTGATGAACAGCAACACAGCTTACAATTTCTCTCAGTTCACACCTCTGTTTGCTTACATTCCCTATTTTCCCTTCTATCTCGAAACATTAACTATAATTCAGATACATTTCTTTACAGTCAGATACACACTGCCTTAATAATTTTATTGGCATGTTGGTGATCTTTACATATGTCTCAAACTTCACTTATAGTTTTTCAATTCATTCCCTTGAAAAACTTTCCTTTTTTGTTATTGATCACATTCAGGGTCTCCTACTGTACTATTTACACCCTCTGAAACCTTAGTGATATCATCAGTTCCCTTAAATTAGTCGTTTTGGGTCTATGTTTATTGTTACCCATTAAAAAAGTTATTTCATTCATCCAGTTTTATTTTTAATGTCTGACTTCATATTTCCAAATTTGTCTGAACTAAAATTAAATTGACTTTAGTACAATAGCCGATATTTAGAATCATAGCCGGATGTCTTAAAATTACTGGATGAGAGCTTACGCTACCAATAAGTGACTAGCAGGTTCGTGTTGCAAACCATTGATTATGGGAAGGCGTTCATAATGATAGAGCTTCCTTTCAAGTCAAATATAAAATTCAGTTGCTGCTTATCTTATTATACAGTGTCTGCCACATGCCACGTCTGCTGCTCATTCTCGTACCAGAAAACCACATTGTTCAGTGGAATACATGATTTCAACCTCTTTCTTCGGTATGCTAACCTGTTTTCACTTTTCAGTGGTGGAATTGATCGCTCTGAGCTGCAGAGTCCTATTTATAAGCACTACCAGAGTTGGAGTTGTACTCTACCTAAACTACAGTTCGGTAGTTATGGTATAGTAGATAAATGACTTGTTAAATGGTAGGCTTACCAGTAATACTGGTAGCATTGGTAGGGAAAAAATACGAATGAATATGTGAGGGAGAAACTGGGAGTGGACGACTTCTCTTTGTTTTTATTTCTTTTGCACATAATTAGAATCACAAGACATTCAGCAGTAGTTCATTGTGTATTTTATATTCTTATAAAATAAATATTGAATTTTGTAAATAATAAGACTAAGTTGAACACATAAATGAATGTAACCAAAGCAATTACTTTTGATGCAAGTGCAGCTTACATGCACGGACAAAAAAAAAGCTACATAATTGTTGTTGCTATTTTGTACTCATAAGAACATTCTTCATCATGATCAAAGACAAGAGTTTCTTGTTATTAGTGATAAGTGTGAAAGTTACTTAATAATAACAGAAACATATTTTATTTAAGCTGAAGCAATGTTTGATTCGTTTTTGTTTCCCTTTTGTTTTTAATGTTATCTGTTTTGAGGAAATAGCGTTTTCTAGAACTGTATGAAAAACTTGTTTATTTTTATTTTTACAACAATAGCCCTCAGTTTCATATCAAAAATCAACAATTTTCGAAAAAACTTAAATGAAACGTTGAAAATTTCTATTTTGCTGTAATTACTGCTTATTTTTAAGTTACTGACTGGAGGATAACTATGTAGAAGCAAAATGTTCCTTAAGTTAAGCGGCCCTTTATATATTCTTACTCAGCTTTAGACAGTTTACTGCTTCCAGTTTCTATTAGGGAACTCATAGCAACAATAGCAATCAGAATGCGGTAGCTCCTAACAGTTATGAAGCACACCCAATATACATGTAATAAGGTTACGACCTTAACTGACTAAAGCTACCAGGAAAACTAGGGAGGTTTACACACACTTACAATTGTCTACAGTAGCGTACTGTCGTTTTACAACTTTAGGCACTACTAATTTCGATTGCAGCGCCATCTGTCAGCAGCTTTTCTTCTACTTCAAAACTTCTATATAGATTTTTTACAGTTTTCACAATAATTTTCGACACATTTAATTTTGAAATCAGGGACTCCTTCGCTGGACAGCCTGTACCATGCAATTAGTACCTCACTACAAAAGTGCTACACCTAATGACTGAGAAAAACTGTCTAAAAACGAAAAGAGCATGTAGTACTTGATAATGGCTAATGGTACTAGTAAGAAATACACAGCCATTAAACAGTGTTAAAAACGTACAATTGGATATCTTCAAGCTGTAAGTAAAAGAGCTGGCAAAAGCAAAAAGAAAAGTGTATTAAAACCATACAGTTATCTTCTGATGAGGATTTTCATAACTTTTCCTGAAAGCAAAGAAGACTGTCAACACACCAAGAAGATTTATGTACCTCCAGCATGATGGATAGTACTTCGGCCTCTACATTCTCCCTGATGTGGCGGCTGTTGTTCAGGTTGCCCTCTATACGAGGAGGCGAGATCGCAAGTTGTAGCCAGTGGCCCGAAACCATCACACCTGGCCTTAGTCCGCTATGGATCTCAACAAAGCAGTCTGCCCGATTGTGATCACCAAGTAGGACAAGTTCATGCAGGTCTCTTCCAAAAGCACAACATTTTGCCGAACAGTACACCAGTGATGGCATTCACGTGTCCACTGTAATCTGAGAAATTTGTAGTTTGCGGTTAGTGGGTGCCAACACAGTGGCAATCGTGCCATCAATCCTCAGCAGACGGCGTCGAACTGTCAATGCAGACGTGCTCACACCCGTTCCAATGTTGCATTGTCGAGCCAATACTGTGGTTTTAGTTGCTCTGTCGGTTACGGCCATGTGGACAAGATGGCTGTCATCCCACATGGTGGCCACTTGGTGTGGTTCAAGTCTACTTGTGGCTGTGCACGACCCATTTCTGTCCACTGATCTCACACATGTGTCACTGTCATAGCAGGATTCCCTGTATAATATGCAGTGTCTGTACACAAACACGTTTCCTTGACAGTAGCAAGTGGGTACTCTAGCTGCATTAAGATGGTTTTTAGTAGTCCATCATTGTGTGAATCAACCACCTTGTGTTCTTTATATGATAGCTGATTATACTAATCGAAATAAAAAACTCGTTAATTCAATGCAAAAAGGTTTGAATACTAATAACTGCCTGATTGCACCCAATTTACCGTCTTACTACTTATTACACACTTTATCTGGAAATTCTGGATGCACTAGGATTAATTTTAAAAAATAGATGATTTATAATTTTTAGGCTCTGGTTTCAGAGCATCTATAACTCCATAAGGAATCCAGTTAATTTAAATCAAATACACAAAATCATGAAATTCATTATGGTTCTTTTTAAGTTTCTTATTTTCTTTACAATTCAGTTTAATATTTCCATCATAAAAACATCAGAAATTTCAGTTAATAACTATTTTCAAATATCTCTTGGGTAAAATAACTTTCAATTCATTATCGAGTTCCAAAATTATTTTACAGCCTCTAATGCTACATAAAACACTTACTTTACCTCACTAATATTTTTAAACATATTAGTATTCTAACATTGTTGAGCTTGTTTAAAAAACCTTCTATTTATATAGAATAAAAATTTGTTAACAATTTTAAAGCCATATGGCATTGCTATAATTTTCAAGAACAAATCTTTTATCATATTGAAATATGAATTCTTTTTTAAATTCTTTTTTAAATCGTTGTACTCTAATTGTACTTTATTTTTTCCTTCCTCCTCATTTAATCTTATCATAGCATCACCATTAAATTTTTGAAAATTTTTACAGTTTTTTGTGAATCCTTTAACCATTTATTGTCTTTTAATTCATATGTCAATTCACCTTAAATATAACCCATTCCCACAGGATTTTCACCATTAACAATATACACTCCTGGAAATTGAAATAAGAACACCGTGAATTCATTGTCCCAGGAAGGGGAAACTTTATTGACACATTCCTGGGGTCAGATACATCACATGATCACATTGACAGAACCACAGGCACATAGACACAGGCAACAGAGCATGCACAATGTCGGCACTAGTACAATGTATATCCACCTTTCGCAGCAATGCAGGCTGCTATTCTCCCATGGAGACGATCGTAGAGATGCTGGATGTAGTCCTGTGGAACGGCTTGCCATGCCATTTCCACCTGGCGCCTCAGTTGGACCAGCGTTCGTGCTGGACGTGCAGACCGCGTGAGACGACGCTTCATCCAGTCCCAAACATGCTCAATGGGGGACAGATCCGGAGATCTAGCTGGCCAGGGTAGTTTACTTACACCTTTTAGAGCACGTTGGGTGGCACGGGATACATGCGGACGTGCATTGTCCTGTTGGAACAGCAAGTTCCCTTGCCGGTCTAGGAATGGTAGAACGATGGGTTCGATGACGGTTTGGATGTACCGTGCACTATTCAGTGTCCACTCGACGATCACCAGTGGTGTACGGCCAGTGTAGGAGATCGCTCCCCACACCATGATGCCGGGTGTTGGCCCTGTGTGCCTCGGTCGTATGCAGTCCTGATTGTGGCGCTCACCTGCACGGCGCCAAACACGCATACGACCATCATTGGCACCACGGCAGAAGCGACTCTCATCGCTGAAGACGACACGTCTCCATTCGTCCTCCATTCACGCCTGTCGCGACACCACTGGAGGCGGGCTGCACGATGTTGGGGCGTGAGCGGAAGACGGCCTAACGGTGTGCGGGACCGTAGCCCAGCTTCATGGAGACGGTTGCGAATGGTCCTCGACGATACCCCAGGAGCAACAGTGTCCCTAATTTGCTGGGAAGTGGCGGTGCGGTCCCCTACGGCACTGCGTAGGATCCTACGGTCTTGGCGTGCATCCGTGCGTCGCTGCGGTCCGGTCCCAGGTCGACGGGCACGTGCTCCTTCCGCCGACCACTGGCGACAACATCGATGTACTGTGGAGACCTCACGCCCCACGTGTTGAGCAATTCGGCGGTACCTTCACCCGGCCTCCCGCATGCCCACTATACGCCCTCGCTCAAAGTCCGTCAACTGCACATACGGTTCACGTCCACGCTGTCGCGGCATGCTACCAGTGTTAAAGACTGCGATGGAGCTCCGTATGCCACGACAAACTGGCTGACACTGACGGCGGCGGTGCACAAATGCTGCGCAGCTAGCGCCATTCGACGGCCAACACCGCGGTTCCTGGTGTGTCCGCTGTGCCGTGCGTGTGATCATTGCTTGTACAGCCCTCTCGCAGTGTCCGGAGCAAGTATGGTGGGTCTGACACACCGGTGTCAATGTGTTCTTTTTTTCATTTCCAGGAGTGTATATATAGTAAACTGTCTGAATCAAAATATGCAATTTCTCCTCCTAGTTTATCTAACATTACATATAGTCTAAGCTTGCAATTCATTTAGTGAATGTTGCTTTAAAAATATTTGTAGCTGTGTTATTTTCTACTTAATAATCCTTGAAACTGTATTTCATCTGGGCAATACTGTCATTAAAATAACTTATATCTATATTCTATAAGTGATCGTCCAATGATATTTGATAAGATTTTTCTAAGAGTGTGCCATACTATGTTCAGCTCTTGTTTTGACATTGTCCAAATTTTTCCATGTGGAATTCTGACATATTTTACCAATGGCGCATTTTACAGCATTTTCTTTTGTCTTATGAGTATCTAAGTCAATATCCAATTTTTCTTTGACTTATTTGACATACATGTCATCATCTTCAGAACTGTGTTTGTGGCTTTCTAGTTTTTTTTCCCTTAAGCTTTTCCACGTAATTTTTAAGCAACACACTGCTTTACTTTTATTTCACAGACATCTAAAATTTTATTTCCTTCTACAGCTTTCTTCGTTTCTTCAGTTGTCCAATTTCTAATAAAGTTTCTTTCCTCATCAATGTGATTAAGTTTATTTGTTTTCTCTTCTGCACATTTGACACACAAAGGAAACAACAGTCTTTCATGAAACAGTCTTTCATGAAACATTCTGGAAACAGTGCTTCATTTTTATTAGTCTTTATTCGTACTGGCAAAACATGATGATACAAACGGCTTGGTGCCAATAGTTTATGTTTTTGTCTTTTGCCCATTTCCCTTCTGCACATTCCTCTTGTGGACATTTCTCTTGTGCACATTTGACTCACAGAAGAACAACAGTCTTTCTTGAAAGAGTCTTTCATAAACCGTTCTGGAAACAGTCTTTCATTTTTCTCAATCTTTATTTGTATTGCGAAACATGATTATACAAACATCTGGTTGCCAATAGTTTATATTTTATAAATCTGTACCATTTGCTATTATCATATCTTGGTTTATATATTTTATTGTATGTTTTTCAGGATAAAAATCGTAAACTTCTACATTGGGATAAAGACTACAAACGTCGAAATACCTTACTTTTGTGACAACACCATCTTCTCTAGCTCATCATTTTATTGTGTGTTTACAGACACCATAAAAAGCATCTCTGTGATTTAACACTTTCGCAGTTTCCATTAATTGACTTTTTTTTTAATTTGTGATACACTGTTGAGCTAATCCAGTTACCTTCCTACATCTCTACTAAATTATATTCAGCGCAACTTTCACAGTATATTTTATTTTTGCAGTTTGCAAAGAGACTAAAAATAGATGAGAATCAAAATCAACAATTACAATAATAGTTAAAATATAATGATAATGAGTGACTACAACTAAAATGTATGATATCTGATGTAATATAAATGAAGAAAGAAAAGGTTATATACACTGCCACATCGAAGCAGTATGCCAAGGAACATTATTTTAAAGTTGTTGCCGCATTGCCTGGAAACCATCTTCCAGGAAGGTTTTCTAATTATAATAGTCACTGACCTAATCAAGATAAAATATTGTATGGCAGAAAATACGAATTTATTTAATGAAAATAATATTTAGTTTATTCTAGTAAATGTTTTTTAATTTATTTATAAGTTCCAGAGTGAGGTTTCACCCCTTCTGAATTAACACTATAATGTATAAAGCACAAAATATTAACTGTATGCATCTAGAAATGGTCAGTTTTTATTTTCCTAATAGAAATGTATGGAGAGCCTACAAACTCTAAAAGTTAACAAATCAGAAGCTGGAGCAAAGCACCTAGGAATGAAAGAACATTCAAAACTGGACCAACAACAAACTATTAATCACCTCTCTGTGACTAATGCACCTTTGGTGCATGATCTTACTAACAATAATCATAATGTAACAGACACAATGAGGTGAATGAAGTAAAAGCTAAAACACAACAACTTATACAGATGAGTCATCTTATGTGTAAAAAATAAGTTTTTGGCAATTATATGAATCGTATTCAATAAATGAAATGTATGGATATTATGCTGATTATATTTAAAAGGGAAATCCATGTGGAGAAGCTGTATGGAAAAATCTAATTCCAGGATATTATAAATTATCTGAAAACTTCATTAGAGAATTTCATGATAAATTAAATTGGGACTTACAGGATGAGTCACTAACAATTGGCACCTAGAATAACTGCGAATGTATTATAGTAGCTGAAATGTTTGTGTGACAGAAGTTGCATGGGGCAAGAGGGGCAATAATATAACGTTGGCTCTTGCTGCTGGGTTCGGTTGCGTCATAGATATGAAGGTCAACTTTGCTTTTTTTTAAATGGGATGCTATAGTGTGGTACTTATTTTCTGATAGCGGCTATTGAGACGAATCCAATGATGTGTAACAGTAAGGCCTTTGAAGGTCAATGAAGGTCAAAAAGGTGACATGAACGTCCATTTACAAAAGGTGTTCGAAATTATGGCCATTGGTATCTGTACAATGCTGGAATCTTCTTATTGTCGGGTTCAGCTAAACTGGTGGCTGTCCGACCTTTGCTTAACGTGATTCAGAAGAATAAAGACCTTCAGTTCAGCAACAATAACTTTATTGCGAGCGCGTATCTGACGACGCCCGGCATGCATGGACTGATCGGAGTTACAAAATTTGCTTCCGGGCTCTACAGAAGGATCCTTAATCCTGGAAAAACTTCCGTAGTTATTGGAGAGAAAACAGTACTCGTCCACACAAGCCAGGAGGCACCGAACTACTCAGACGTCGTGTACAGTAATTATGACCGCACAGCACTGCACTGACACACGCGCGCACACCACACACACACACACACACACACACACACACACACACACACACACCGGCGAGCTTGAATTAGCGCGCGGCAGCGTCGCTACATCAGCCCCCGGGCGGAAGCGGAGCGTCGGCGTCGAGATACCGCGCCGGAAAGTGCCCCCGACGTCCAGAACGGGTCGTCCGCGTCGGGGGAGGAGGAACAACGTCAGGAGGCGGATGTTGTGCTGCGTTGGGCGGCGGATGTTGAAGAGCCGGCGCCGGAGATGTGGCGTCAGTGTCTGGAGCAGCGGTAGTTGTGCCGCTAGTCGGGTGTAAGGAAAAGCATACGCAGGTTTAACCCGATTCAACGCAACAGTTGTGGTTTTGCCGTTCACTGGGATATCCATCGTGTGGGCACTGCGCCGTAGCATTTCATATGGACCAGAATAAGGAGCTTGTACAGGTGGTTTAACACCCTCGGTGCGGAGCATGACATGACGACATTGTTCCAGGTTCTGGTGCCAAAAAGTGGGCGGCTTGCCATGACGTGTGGCTTTCGGAGGGCGAATTTTTGATACGTGGTCCCTCAAGAAATCCGGCTGGCCAGCAGCAACTGTCTCTTTGGCATCAGCGTCTACAAAGTCACCAGGAATGCGCAGTGTTTCTACATAAACCAGTTCTGCAGCTGACGACCCCAGGTCTGGTTTGAAAGTCGCCCGTAAGCCTAATAAGACCACTGGTAGTGCGGTTGTCCAGGTTTCTCCGTGGCACATGAGCGCGGCCTTCAAACAACGATGCCAGCGTTCGATCATTCCGTTGCTTGCTGGGTGATAACTTGTGGTCTTATGGTGGGTGTAACCACAGAACTTGGCCAGCTGTGAGATTCAATTGCCGTCCGCGGTCAGTGGTAATATTTAGCGGGCACCCAAATCTTGCCAACCAAGTCATTGCAAAAGCGGAAGCTAATGTGTCTGCTGCTATATTATCCACCGGCACTGCCTCCGGCCAACGTGTAAAACGGTCGATGATTGTAAACAGATATCTTTGTCCGTTCGAAGGTGGAAGTGGTCCGACTACATCCAAATGAACGTGGGCAAAGCGGGCGGTGGTATCAGGAAAATCGCCGATCGGTGCGTGTACATGGCGGTTAATCTTGCAGCGGTGGCACTGAAGGCATGATCTGACCCACTCGCGGCAGTCTTTTTGCATGCCCGGCCACACGAAACGTTGCGATACTAGGCGGAATGTCGGGCGTACCCCTGGATGGCACAATCCATGTACTGTATCAAAGGCTTGTCTTCTAAAAGCCGGCGTCAGAAAGGGACGAGGTCGGCCGCGAGAAACGTCGCAGCATAGCTGTGTATCTTCCACTGGAACATCAACGAGTTTCAGTTGCAATGCGGAAGCCGTATCTTTTACATAGGCAAGGAGTTCTTCGTCGTCTCTCTGTGCCTCTGCCAGTGCAGAAAAGTCTATGGTACTGGAAACACTGCTGATCCGTGATAGGCAATCCGCAACAATGTTGTCGATCCCAGAAATATGTCTAATGTCGTTAGTAAACTGGGCCACGAACTCAAGGTGATGAAATTGACGGGGGGAGCAGTTGACACTATTCCGACGGAAGGCGAACGTGAGTGGCTTGTTGTCTGTATATATCGTGAAAGTTCGCGCTTCCACTTGGGGGGCGGAATTAGTTCACTGCTTGGTATACCGCCAGGAGCTCACGGTCGTATGTGCTCCATTTTCTCTGTGCAGGCGAAAGCTTGTGGGAATAATACGCCAGTGGCTGCCATGCGTTGTCCGACCATTGTTGTAACGCGGCTCCGATCGCCGTCTGGTTCGCGTCTACGACAATTGCTAATGGCGCGTCGAGCCGTGGGTGTGCGAGAAGCGCCGCGTCGGCCATGCTCCTCTTTGTTGCCTCGAACGCAGAACACATGTCCTCTGTGCACTGTATCAGAGACTTGCTATTTACTTTAGGGCCTGATAATGCCGCCGTCAAAGGTTCCTGCAGCTCCGCAGCGTGGGGAAGGTGTCGTCGATAAAAATTGAGCATCCCCTAAAAACGACGTAATTCTTTGATCGTAGTTGGTCGGGGTAGCTGCAAGATAGCGTCCACCTTCTCGGACAGAGGAAGAGAGCCTTCAGCAGAAATCTTATGGCCGAGAAATGTCACCTCTGACTGCCCAAAAACACACTTGTCCACGTTCAAGAAGACACTATAAAGCTCCAATCGCTCGAAAATCTCTCGCAGATGCTGTCGGTGTTGTTCATGGTCAGCAGAGAAAACTAACGCATCGTCCAGGTAGGCAAAACAAAACGGCAACCCCTGGAGAACCGAGTCTATAAACCTTTGCCAAGTCTGAGCGGCATTGCGTAAACCGAAAGTCATAAATTTGCTTTCAGATAAACCGAAAGGCGCTATTATTGCAGTCTTTGGAATGTCGTAATCGGCCACCGGAATCTGTGTATACGCTTTAGCGCAGTCCAGAACTGTGAACACCGTGGCACCATGTAAAGCGTGATTATAATCCCTCAGTAACGGAACGGGATATCTGTCCGGCACTGTTCGCGCGTTAAGCGCACGGTAGTCACCGCATGGGCGCCAAGCTCCACCCTTCTTCGGAACAAGATGTAATGCGGAGGACCACGGGCTCTTAGATGGCCGCATTTGCCCTCGCGAATCATGGCGTCAAATTCTGCCTTCGCTATCTTCAGTCGGTCCGGAGCGAGACGCCTAGTTCGCCACGCTACTGGCGGACCATCAGTCGTTTGAATGTGATGCACCGTGTCATGTGGTATGAACCTGGGAGCTCCTGGCGGCCTGGTCAAGTTCGGATAGTTAAGCAGTAATTCAGTGTACTCACCCTCCGTAGCATGGACCAACTTGGCACTGTGCGTTGCGGTGTTGCGACGGAAACCCGTGACTGTTAAGCCAGTGACGCTGTCTACCAAGCGTGCGTTCGCGACGTCCGGCAGCAGGTGGTAGTGGGCCAGAAGGTCAGCCCCGACGATCGCCTCCGTGACGTCAGCCACTGTAAAATTCCACTCGTACGAGCGACGTAGGCCGAAATTAAGCTCCATCCTCTGTGTGCCATATGTTGCGATGGAAGAGCTGTTGGCAGCCATCAGACGAAAGGCAGTTGGCGGCCGGCAACGATGTATGGCTGTTCGTGGTATGATATTCAGGTCCGATCCAGTGTCAATTAAAAACTTTACGCCGGAACTCCTATCGGTAACAAACAGCCGTTTGGAGGATAACTGGCAGTCGGTTGCGCCTATTGTCAAAAAATGGTTCAAATGGCTCTGAGCACTATGGGACTTAACAGCTGTGGTCATCAGTCCCCTAGAACTTAGAACTACTTAAACCTAACTAACCTAAGGACATCACACACATCCATGCCCGAGGCAGGATTCGAACCTGCGACCGTAGCAGTCGCGCGGTTCAGGACTGCGCGCCTAGAACCGCGAGACCACCGCGGCCGGCCCGCCTATTGTCGACCGCCGGTGGTGTTTGGGTGCGAGCATGGCGATGTGCACTTCCTTGCCTGATCGCCGAATCGTCGGTGGTACCAGCACAACGGTACCTCGCCTTGCGGAGTGGTAGTACCACCGGAAGATCTGCTTCTCGAAAGCCGCCGTCTGTATCGGCTTCTTCTATTATTGTCGTCGTCACGTGCCAGCAGCGCACTGACCTGGGCGCACAGAAGCTCAACCTTGGCCGCGAGTGAATCATGGTCGGCCCGTGCTACAGACGCGGTACTGCTTGTGCTGTTGTCCAACGCCGCGACTGTGCTGACCTGAGCCGGTGTTATTACGTCCTGAATCCGGTCTGCTAGCTGCGCCACGTCATCCAGCGGCATGTCCGTTTGTGAGGCGATTATGGCTTTTATTTGCGGCGGCAACCTACTGCTCCACAGCGTTCTGAGCAGACTGTCTGGCACAGTAACTGTGTCAACTTTGCTGCGTAGACGTCTCAGGTATTGAGAAAGCTTCCTGTCGCCAATTTCTTCCTGCGTCAGAACCTGAAGTATCCGGTCCTCTTGTGACGCGGCCACCCGTCGAATCAACTCTGATTTTAGCCTGCCATAAGCTCCAGCCTCGGGCGGTGCTGTGATTATGTCCTGCACCTCGGCTGCGTAACGTTGGTCGAGCTGGCTCACAATCAGCGCAAATTTAGTTGCGTCGACCGTTATTCCAACGCAGCCAAAACTTGCCTCTGCCTGTGCGAACCAGAGTACTGGGTTGTCGGGCCAGAACGGCGGCAAACGGACTGCAATCCTGGAGACGGCCTGCTGTTCGGTCATTATGTGCTCGTTACTTACGTTGATCACGCCTGCTTCTTCTTAATCACGTCGGTTTCTGCTTGGATCACGTCGGGGTCACCACTTGTCGGGTTCAGCTAAACTGGTGGCTGTCCGACCTTTGCTTAACGTGATTCAGAAGAATAAAGACCTTCAGTTCAGCAACAATAACTTTATTGCGAGCGCGTATCTGACGACGCCCGGCGTGCATGGACTGATCGGAGTTACAAAATTTGCTTCCGGCCTCTACAGAAGGATCCTTAATCCTGGAAAAACTTCCGCAGTTATTGGAGAGAAAACAGTACTCGTCCACACAAGCCAGGAGGCACGGATCTACTCAGCCGTCGTGTACAGTAATTACGAACGCACAGCACTGCACTGACACACGCGCACACACCACACACACACACACACACACACTCACACACACACACACACCGGCGAGCTTGAATTAGCGCGCGGCAGCATCGGTACATTATCATGGATTGAGTGGTATTCCTTACCACTCCAGCACTTATCGAAGCACATGCTCTGACAATTCTCCCTCGTTTAGCGTGCAAATAGTAAATATTCGCCGAGTATGGCGTATCCATCCAACGTGCCATTGACATGTCAACACCATTCGACGGTTTCACAATACAACACTAACAGGAATGGTCAGACTAGTATCGTCGAATCAAGCTAATTTGAATGATGTATTCCTTCGAAGAACAAGTCATAATGCTTCTCATTTATGGAGAAAGCCAACAAATATTCAGTGAGAGCTAGAGACTTACACACTGAAAGACATCCTCAACGTACTCAACCAACATGTCATACATTTAAATATGTGTGTGAGAAATTGAGAACAAGTGCACCTTTAACACATCGGAAACATATCCAGTAAAAGAAAGTTAATAACCAAGAAACGGAAAATGGTACTCTTGCCACTGTGGTTCGAGATCCTTCTCTTACTTCACGTCAAATTGCAAGGGAATCTGACATGAGCCAGAGTAGTGTTGTCCATTTTCTGCATCTTCATAAATATCATCCTTCCCATATCAGTCTCCACCAAGAATTAACTGGTACGGATTGTATGCGTCGCATTAAAGTCTATCGAAGGGCTCAACTTCAGATTCAGAGGGATGACATATAGATTAATTTGATTTTATTTACTGATGAGGCTACATTCACGAACCATGGAAATGTTAATTTGCATATTGCAGTATTGGGCATCTGAAAATCATGCAGCAAGTTGCACACTAAAAACTGTGGTCGGTAAATGTATGGTGTGGGATTCTGGAGGACAGTATTATAGGCCCCTATTTCATCGAAGGACATCTTAATGGTAGGAAGTACACCACATTCCTGGAAGAAACATTCTACATCTACATCTACGTGATTACTCTGGTATTGACAATAAAGTGCCTGTCAGAGGGTTCAATGAACCGCCTTCAACCTGTCTCTCTACCGTTCCACTCTCGAACGGCACGCGGGAAAAACGAGCACTTAATTTTTTCTGTGCGAGCCCTGATTTCTCTTATTTTATCATGATGATCATATCTCCCTATGAAGGTAGGTGCCAACAGAACGTTGTCGCAATCTGAGGAGAAAACTGGTGATTGAAATTTCATGAGAAGATACCGTCAAACGAAAAACGACTTTGTTTTAATGAAATGAAATGAAATGTCGTGTGGCTAGGGCCTCCCGTCGGGTAGACCGTTCGCCTGGTGCAGGTCTTTCGATTTGACGCCACTTCGGCGAACCCGGGCCCTTTGGATTGACAGTCTGTCACGCTGACCACTCAGCTAACGGAGGCGGACTTTGTTTTAATGATTGCCACTCCAATTCACGTATCATGTTTGTGACACTGTCTCCCCTATTTCGCGATAATACAAAACGAGCTGCCCTTCTTTGCAGTTTTTCGATGTCATCCGTCAGTCCCACCTGATTCGAATCCCACACCGCACAGCAATACTCTAGAATAGAGCGGACAAGCGTGGTGTAAGCAGTCTCTTTAGTAGACCAGTTGCACCATCTAAGTGTTCTGCCAATGAATCGCAGTCTTTGGGTTTGCTGTACCCACAATATTATCTATGTGATCGTTCCAATTTACGTTATTTGTAATTGTAATCCCTAAGTATTTATTTGAATTTACAGCCTTCAGATTTGTGTGACTTATCGCGTAATCGAAATTTAGCTGATTTCTTTTAGTATTCATGTGAATAACTTCACAATTTTCCTTATTCAGGATCAATTTCCACTTTTCGCACATTTCTTATCTCAATCATTTTCAAGTCGTTTTGACCATCTGATGACTTTACAAGACGGTAAATGACAGCATCATCTGCAAACAATTTAAGACGGCTACTCGCATTATCTCCTATATAGATTAGGAACAACAAAGGGCCTGTAGCACTTCCTTGGGGAACGCCGGATATTACTTCTGTTTTACTCGATGACTTTCTGTATATTACTACGAACTGTGACCTGTCTGACAGGAAATCACGAATCCAGTCGCACAACTGAGGCGATACTCCATAGGCACGCAGTTTGTTTAGACGCTTGTGAGGAACGGTATCGAAATCCCTCTGAAAATCTAAAAATATGGAATCACTTTACATCCTCTGTCGATAGCTCTTATTACTTCATGAGTATAAAGAGCTAATTGTGTTTCACAAGAACGATATTTTCTGAAACCGTGCTGATTATGTGTCAATAAATCGTTTTCTTCGAGGTACTTCATAATGTTCGAATACAGTATATACTCCAAAACCCTACTGCAAATCGACGTTAATGTTATAGGCCTGTAATTCAGCGAATTATTCCTACTTCCCTTTTTGGGTAATGGTGTGATGTGAGCAATTTTCCGGTTTTTAGGTACGGATCTTTCTGTGAGCGAGTGGTTGTATACAATTGCTAAATATGGAGCTATTTTATCAGCATACGCTGAGAGGAACCTCACTGGTATACAATCTGAACCGGAGGCCTTGCCTTTATTAAGTGATTTAAGCTGCTTCGTTACACCGAGGATATCTACTATGTTTCTCATCTTGGCAGTTGTTCTTGATTGAAATTCAGGAATATTTACTTCGTCTTCTTTGGTGAAGGAGTTTCGGAAAACCGTGTTTAATAACTCTGCTTTAGTGGCACGTCGCCAGTGACTTCACCGTTGAACCGCGGGACTGCTACGGTCGAAGGTTCGAATCCTGCCTCGGGCATGGATGTGTGTGATATCCTTAGGTTAGTTAGGTTTAATTAGTTCTAAGTTCTAGGCAACTGATGACCTCAGAAGTTAAGTCGCATAGTGCTCAGAGCCATTTGAACCATTTGAATTTCACCGTTGTTATCGCGCAGTGAAGGTATTGATTGCGTCTTGCCACTGGTGCGCTTTATGTATGACCAGAATCTCTTTTTGGTTTTCTGCCAGATTTCGAGACATAATTTCGTTGCGGAAATTATTAAAAGCATCTCGCATTGAAGTACGCGCCATATTTCGAACTTCTGTAAAACTTTGCCAATCTTAGGGATTTTGCGTTCTTTTAAATGTAGCATTCTTTTTTCGTTGCTTCTGCAACAACGATCTCACCCGTTTTGTGGAGCATGGGGGATCAGTACCATCGCTTATCAATTTATGTGGTATGTATCTCTCAATTGCTGTCGATACTATCTCTTTGGAAACATTCCACAACTTTTCTTCACTTACATGATCAGATCGGAAGGAGTGAAGACCGTCTCTTATAAAGGCGTTAAGAGCATTTTTTCAGCTTTTGTAAATAGATATACTTTGTGTTTCTTTTTTATGGTTGTAGGTGTTACGGTATTCAGCCTAGCAGCAACTGCCTTGTGGTCGCAAATCCCTGTATTAGTCACAATACTCACTATTTGGCCAGGATTATTTGTTGCTAAAACGTCAAGTATGCTTCGCAACCATTTATGCTTCGAGTGGGCTCATGAACTAATTGTTCAAAATAATTTTCTGAAAAAGCATTCAGTACAATTTCGGATGACGTTTAATTCCTGTCGCCGGCTTTAAACGTATAATTTTTCCATCTTATCGAGGCTAGATGGAAGTCACGACCTCTGACAGCAATAAATACTCCACCACCAACTGTATTTAATCTATCCGTTCTGAACACTGTTAGATCGTTTGAAAAAATTTCGGTTGAACTTATTTCCGGCTTAAACTCGCTCTGTACCTACAACTATTTGAGCTTCAGTGCTTTCTCTTAGGGCTTGGAGCTCTGGTTCTTCCCCAACACAGCTATAACAATTTACAACTACAATACCAATCGTTTCTACAACTACGTTACTGTGTTTTAAAGCCATATGGCATTGTACTATAATTTTCCAGAACAAATCTTTTATTATATTGAAATAAGAATTCTGTTTTTAAAATTGGTTCTTGACTAAACACTGCCCATTTTTAGACGGACATCCCTTCTGTGGTTCCCTGAGACCCTCTAACCTAAATAACCGCCCAGTCCTTTCCACACAGCCCGCCCTACCTGTATAGCCGCCTCTTGTGTGTAGCGGACTCCTGACCTATTAAGCGGAACCCGGAAACCCACCACCCGTTGGCTCAAGTCAAGTAATCTGCAGCCCACATGGTCACAGAACCACCTGTGCCTCTGATTCAGACCCTCCACTCAGCTCTGCACCAAAGGACCACAGTCGGTTCTATCGATGATGCTTCAGATGGTGAGCTCCACCTTAGGTCTGTCATTGGAAGAAATACTTTTAGGAACAAGGAACAGAATGTGGGATCAACATGATGGTTGCCCAGCACATTTTTCGCTGATAGCTAGAAATGAGTTGCAGAGCTAATTCCCAAATCGTTGGATTGGATGCAGAGGAGACGTGTCTTGGCCAGCTCGTTCGCCTGATTTGGCGCCTCTGGATATTTTCTTTTGGGGATTTGTAAAAGCCATTGTTTATAAAGATGTTCCAACTGTACCTGAAGATATGTGAGAAGGAATTGCCAGAGCATATGCTTCAGTAAGTGCCAATGTGATAAGGAATGCCACTCAGTCCATGATAAGTCCTGCATTGATGCCAACCTCCTGTAAATGGACGTTCATGCCACCTTTTTGACCTTTTTTGACCTTCAAAGACCTTACTGTTACACATCATTGCATTCGTCTCGATAGCTCATGTCAGGAAATAAGTAGCAAACGATAGCACCCCATTAAAAAAACAAACAAAGTTGACCTTCATATCTCTGAAGTGACCCCACCTAGCAACAAAAATCCAATTTCACATTATTGCCCCCATTTTCCCATGCAACTTTTGTCCGACAAATTTTTCAGCTCAAATCATATTTTCAGAGTTATTCTTGGCGCCAATAGCTAGTGACTCACCATGTGTAGTAAGGCAATGTTAAATATCTGATAACTTCATCAGAAAATTTCTAAATAACTTTGATTGGTTGTATATATCAAGGTATAAAAAATTTTCTGACAATTCTATTGGTGAATTTCAAGATAAATTAAATTGGCAAGAAATATAAATATCAAAAACTGGCTGAGGATTTTATAAAAGAATTTTAAGGCAAAATTGATTGGGTTAGTATATCATGTAATCAAAAATTATTTGAAGATTTATTAGAGAATTTCAAGATTAAGTAATTTGGGATGATATATCATGTAGTTAACATTTATTTAATGATTTTAGAGAGAGTTGCCAGATAAATTAAATTGTGAACACTTATCATCTGAGCTAGAATTTCGTGTTACAGTGTGAAGATAAATTATACTGGAATACTGTAACTAGGTATCAAGAATTGTCTGAAGATTGTATGAGTGAATTTCAAGACAGATTAAATTTGAATAATATATCATATAAAAATATTGTCTGAAAATTTTATTACTGAATTTAATGATAGAGTTAACAGGGAAAAAATGTAAAATATTAACAATTATCAATACCTTTCATAAAAAAAATTATGAAACTACGAAATAATGGATGAGGTTAAAGGCAGCAAATGGTGCAGCTGCTGAACCACTCACCTATTCCATATGCGTAATTGATAAAAATTATCCACTTTGAAAACAAAATTTAATCTTATTTTTCAAAAAGAATGTGTTGGATATGGTTAACTGAAAACGTTTCTTATCCAATGTGTAGAACAGAATATAATTTAAAAAATTGTGGAATGCAATCGAATATATCATTAAGCACTTCTTCTTGAGTGTAAACCATTCAAAACATTAAAATAATTATGACTGCTAATTATATGTATTTACTGATATAAATTTATAATCAATTCTTAACATTCCTTCAAAATCTGGATGTCTGTCTTGAATAATATATGACGTTTATTGTAATTTTTTTCTTTGTGTTCTAGTGACTTAGTAATTATATTCATAGTCAAATATTCACATATTCCTAAAAAGACCGAAAGTCGGTCATAAATTCTGTACGTATGTTGAGGAGTAACATATCATAATAATGTATGTATCTCTTTCACTTATTATTCTTTTCACATCATTAATTACTCCAGTTAAGCCTTGTATGTTTTCAGTTTTGATTTTGTTTAAAGTTTCCAAGTGAGTTATTTTATCTTTTATTTCATATTCCCCATTTTTACGCATCCATGGTAAAACTTCATGTGGAACACATTTTTAAATTGTTTAGCTATTTTTTGGTGATTTTAAAATTCAGGAGTAGAGGCATCCCTTATTGATCAATAATGAATTTTTTTCATTGTAAGTTACACCCTCCAGATTGGATGGGCTTAAATTTTCTAAAATTGTTCTGTCATCTTCAACTATTTGTTGGAAAGTTTTATCTACTTTTTTTTACATTCTAAAATTACTGCAACATCTTTAGCTTTAAACCAATGATTATATTGTTCATCAGTAATCATAAACATATGCTAATTATTATATGAAAGTTTTTGTGGATGAAGGAGCCTTTTGTTATGCCATATCGATGATGACTCCCTTTGATAAAAATAGCTTTTTTTAAATTTTTTAATTTATATTAGCAACAACACACACACACACACACACACACACACACACACACACACATACATACATACACACATACACATTTAATTATCATTTCATATATATATATATATATATATATATATATATATATATATATATATTCAATATCTGCATTATTTCTGTCATCCACTACTATTTGCAGAAACAACAATAGTAGAAGGACGTTCACTGAAATAGATGAAAAATATTGTAAACTTAATATAAAATCACCCAGTCTGGATGTATTGTGAGGAAATGAGAAATCATGCATATTTATTAATGAACCTCATATATATATATATATATATATATATATATATATATATATGAAATGATAATTAAATGGACACCCTAGCTGCAAAGAGAGTTGATATACTTCATAGGGGACATGTTGAAAATGTGTGCCCCAACTGGGACTCGAACCCAGGATCTCCTGCTTACATGACAGATACTCTATCCATCTGAGCCACCGAAGGCACAGAGGATAGTGTGCCTGCAAGGGTTTATCCCTTACTCTCACGGGGATCATGCAAGGGATAAGTCCAGATGAAATAGAGTTTCAAGGATTATTATGCAGGAAATAACACAACTAGAAATATTTTTATAGCAGCATTCACTACATCAAATGCAAAGCTTAGGTTGCACGATATGTTAGATAAACTAGGAGAAGGAATTGAGAATTGTATATTTTGCTGAAGACTGTGCAGTATATGTTCTTAATGGTGAAAATCCTGTGGAACTGAGTTTATATGTTAGGTGAATGGACAGATGACTCAGAAGATAATAAATGGATTATGAACTGGGTTTCAACAGGACCAAAATCTAACTGTTATGTGAAAATTATGAAGGATTCGCTTTAAACTGTTAAAAACTTCAAAATTTGAATGATGAAGTTATGATAAGATTAATTGAGGATGAAATAAAGAATTAAGTACAATTAGAGTACAACCAAATAACTAGAGATGTAAGTACTAAATATTTAGTCAACATACAAATTAAAAAAGAATTCTTATATCAATATGATAAAACAATTATTTTTGTAAGTGTTTTATATATGAATAGAGGCTGTGAATATTTTCGTAATAGATTTTGAGATAAGATAAGTTTGGATCTCGATAGTGAATTGACAGTTATTTTACCAGACAGACATTTGAAAATAGTTAGTAACTGGAACTTTCAGTATTTTGGAAGATGGAAATATCAAACTGTTATAAAGAAAAGATAATAATAATGATAATGAATTTCATGATTTGGAATTTTTTGTTTAAATTAGCTTGATTCACTGTGGAATTATAGATTCTCTGAAACCATAGCCCAAAAATTATTGGATTTAAAAATTCTCTATTTTATTAAATTAATCCTAGTGTAGCCAAAGAGTGTCCAGATAAGAAATGCAGTAAGGAGTAAGTTAGTACATTGGATGCAACCAGGTGGTTTTTAATAGTGCAACCTTTTTTTCAGCAAGTTAACTGGTTTTTTATTTTGATTATTTTGATCAGCTGGTGTATAAAGAACACAAAGTGGGTTAATCACTCCTTGAGTTTTTTATATGCTAGCTGATTAAACTATTCAAATCAAAAACTTGTTAATTCATTGAAAAGAAAGGTTGTAGTATTAAAAACCACCTGAGTGCATCCATCGTACCCACTTAGTACTGCCGACGCCATTAATTCTGACCCTTTCACTCTTACTCACTCGCTGGCACTGAGCCCTTTGCTGTCGTTTCCACTTCGTTTAACGGCTCCGAACCGGCTGAGCATGGTGTACCATTGTCCTATTTGGTCATACAAAAGAGACTGACGGGGGGACTAAATGCAGGCCTTCTCTCTGAAATATTAACCACTTTCTAACGTTCCAATGTTACACACATTGAGTTCTTCTTAAGGGGCAGCCAAAACTAAAAGCCATTTTGTAAAATCATGAAACCCCACAGCACTTGCCTAATCCACAATCTTTTATCGTGCAGACGACTTGTTTCGAAACACATATAATTCCATCATTTGATGTAAACTGTAATAATGAAAATATTGTGTTATACGACAATGGGAGCGGATCCTTGATCTGAAATGTCATGAAAAGACCTGTGTGGCTAAAATTTATAAAATGAATTAAAATAAATTAAAAGAGAGAACAGGACATTACCAACAAATGAAATCACTTAACCATCTGAGATCATCCTCACCCCAACATTCTCATAGGCTCTGTGTCAAATGGATAAAAGAATCTAGAAAAGTCCAAAAAGCGGACATAGTGACAGGACACCAAAAGTCCCCAGAGTGAAACATTTAAATTTCAATAACGGGGGAGGGGGGGAGAGGTCACATATTGAGTGGAATTACATATAAATTTCATAAAAACCATTTCCTCGTTCTGTGGGACCAGGAATACAAACAGGAAAACGGCTTAATAGTAAATACTCGTCGTGAATACTGAGGCCACACACAACCCACAGCGCTGGTTCAGTATGCAACAAACGCGATTGGTGAACTGTTCACACTGGAAAAGACTTTAAGTATCCCACCTTCCATAACCCTGGGTTCGGTGTGGGGCGGCGGTGGGGTGGGTGGAGTGCTGTGGCATGTTGCGACGTTGTGAACCACTGAGGGCTACAGCGGGACGAAGTCTCTCCGTAATTTCTAGATTCCCGGTTCAATCCCACCAATGTTCATTCCTATCCTCTCGATGCAGTTAATAAACGCCCTTCCCTGCGTCACAAAAATACTTCAGGTAATTATGACATTATTCAGGAAGGTTAAGTTGTCCATGTAACGTAATTTTCCTTGTTTTCTTATGAATATACAATTCGTCTTCCCTCTTAATATTGTAGTAGTTCCGTCTCCTTTCTGCTGTTATTTCCAGCTTTTCCCGCTAAACAACTGACACTCACATATCTGTTTCACACCAAGCCTGCGCTATGCGTCGTATGAGGCCTCATTGCTGACAACTGTTATATACTGTTACGTAGTGTCCCTGTTTGTTCCCGATCGTGTACATATGGGAATGGGTTTTTTATGAAGTACATGTAAGTAATTCCACGCAATATGTGATTTTTTCCTCCTCCTCCCTCTTTGTTTACACGTTTCAAGATTCTGGTGACTTGGTGTCTGATCGTGATATCCGCTTTTTCGGATTTTTTAAGGTCCCTTTTATCCATTTGACACAGAACGTTTGGTTCCATGAGAATGTTGGGGTGAGGATGAGCTAAATGGTTAAGTGATTTTATTTGTTGGTAATGTCCAATTCTCTCTTTTAATTTATTTTAGATATTTTAGCTACACGGGTCTTTTCATGACATTTGAGACTCAAGAATCTGCTCCCACTGTCGTATAACACAATATTTTCATGATTACAGTTTACATCAGATGATGAAATTGTAAGTGTTCCGAAACTAGTCGCGTCCACGATAAATGGTTGTGGATTAAGCAACTGTTGTGCGGTTTCTTCATTTTACAAAATAGTTGTACGCATGCTCCGAATTTGGAATGATTCAGACGATTCCTTCTGAGCGTTGCAAATTTTCACAAAAAAATGTAGTGTACAATAGCTCACCAGACTTACTATCGCACGTTGTATATTTTGCACATTTTTATTAATGCAAATATGTGGCTGACTTGAAGACGGCCGCTTGACCGCTTATGGTTGTGTGTGAATAAATAGGCATAACAGCAGGTTTTGGTAGTTTCAAGATTTCCGGTCTTTACGATTAAATATTTACTAACTAACTCAAGAAGAAGTATGACTAATAGACAAAACTTGGAGTTTCATAAATAAAGACAGTTAATACGAAGCGCAGACTATTCTTGAACACCCTAATCCTGTTAAATCTGGCACACGTTTAAAGCTAGGATATATTTCTTGGCTACACACAAAGAAGGACGAAGTCAGCTCGACGACTAACATGAGCCTTTCCTGTCTGATATGCAAATGTTGTGTAAGTGTTTACACAGTGCATACAGAAATCGATAAGCCCTGAATTTGTGCGGCAACAGCCTCATATACCGAAACTGCACTAAATTACTTGTACATTGATTGTGATAGGGAATAGAAAATTAAACGCGTAAGAGACAATCAGAGAATGTGCAAAGGGGCGTGGTCAAAGATAACTAGAAAACGTGAGATCAAACTAGCCAGCTAATTGTCTAATTGAATTACGTTATACGAAAAGAGGAACTCGTGGAGTCGTTGCTCCGCAGGAAGTTTTAAGTTAGTAATGCAAAGACGAAATATTTATTATACACTTTTTGGACGGACAAAGATACCTACAGAGGTACAAATATTGACCTGGGGTCGTATGATAACAACCGTTATACATGCTTGGGGTCGCTATCGAACACGTAGCTGTGACCCCCGAGACGGTGTGCGCGGCAGCCTGACTTACCGACGTTCAGAGCTGCCAGTAAGGCTGCGGCTGTAGGCGGAGCGGCCTGCATTGCGTCGCGCTGTCGCTGTCCCTGAGTCGCGCGCCGCACTCGCTGGTCGGCGACGCACTTGGTCACGCTGCGAGACGTGACGTCACACGAGATTACGAGCACCTAGAAATACACCTGGCAATTAAGCACTAAGTACGAAATGAGATAACTGTTGCCACATACATTTGAAGTGCATTCCCAGCTCTTACGTTTGCTTTACGTGAACTTTTCCGCCTTTTAAGCCCCTTCTGGCCACGGTGGACAAATAATTGTACTAGAATGAAATTTTCACTCTACAGCGGAGTGTGCGCTGATATGAAACTTCCTGGCAGATTTAAACTGTGTGCCGGACCGAGACTCGAACTCGGGACCTTTGCCTTTCGCGGGTAAGTACTCTACCGACTGAGATACCCAAGCAAGGTCCCGAGTTCGAGTCTCGGTCCGACACACAGTTTTAATCTGCCAGGAAGTTTCAAATAATTGTACTTTTCTACTTGCCGTCACATGATGCGAGTCAGTATTTGCCGATACACAAATACGAAGAGGACGAAGTACTGTGTGGATTTTCTTAGTCGATCAGCTCTACAGAGAGAAAGAGCCTACAAATAAACATTTAGAAATTTTACAAGAACGATGTCTGGGTGTTCCGTTATATGTGCGTCAGATGTGCGTCATGATCCTTGGCGTATATTTGACACATGACACTTCTGAATTGAGCCGTTTAACCACAAAATGAAACAATAGTATGAGACGATGACAAGAAAAAGTCGAAACGTTTTTAAAATATACACAGCATCAACACAAAACACTTACCGGTTTTTGCAACATTCTTGTGCATTTTGGCCGGCCGAAGTGCCGTGCGGTTAAAGGCGCTGCAGTCTGGAACCTCAAAACCGCTACGGTCGCAGGTTCGAATCCTGCCTCGGGCATGGATGTTTGTGATGTCCTTAGGTTAGTTAGGTTTAACTAGTTCTAAGTTCTAGGGGACTAATGACCTCAGCAGTTGAGTCCCATAGTGCTCAGAGCCATTTGAACCATTTTGTGCATTTTTGTCAACATTTCACGGTGTAGATTACATTTCTTAATTGCAGTTACCGGTCCCAGCCGATTTGTGGCATCTTAAGATTCAAACACAGAATTACGGTTGCTACGACAAACGTCAGTCTATGCATATCGATACAATCATTATCTATACTGTCCTCTTCATAAAATTACGAAACAGGAACACTGTCCTCTTTCACGACACAATTCTGCCTATCTGTCTTCTTAACAAACGCTGGCGTGTCAGACTTAAAGACGAAAGTAGCTTTCAAGTTATGAGTCAACCAAGTAACATAGCTCCATGAAATTTGGACCACACTGAGAAGGACTGCTATTGCGTAGTACAGAACACAACAGAAGAAAATACGCTACTAGACGAATAGAACTGACACGTTCATTCAAAGACAATAATTACACAGAAGTTATCGTAATGGTTTCTGGCGCACTGAACATTAAAAACGTGCCACATGGCTGTGTCATCACCACTGACGGCGTTGTATGCCCTGCAACGTGCTCTCACGCTGGGCGCAAGGCTGATAAAGTTCTTATGCTAATTCGTTGCATTTCAATACCAGCGCGCTTGACAACGTTGTTGTTCCAGGTGGACGTGCTGCGTCACGTTCCCCGACGCATCGCAGACGTGAGCCCTGGCATTTAAGTAGGGCGAACGGGAGCTCGACTGAAAATACTCTCGGTACAAGAGCTATTCCAGGTTCGCAGTCGAATGTGGTCGCGCGTCGTTATCCGCAAAAATGAAGTCAGGCACGAATGCTCCCCCGGAAAGTCGCTCGTTTAGCAGGAATACGGTGCCACGATAACGTTTGTAGGTTATCAGTATCAATAAGGACGACCGTCACCTTGAGTATCAGGTTGCACTGATAAGGACTTCCTGTGTCACGTACCCACCTCGACTCCTTGACGCCCCCAGTCCCTCTACGCTAGAGACCCACTGGAAATCCATCGACATCACCCAGTGGGTCACTCAGGCAGTTGTGTGACTTACATTCAAGGTCGTAATGTAACTCTGTACTCGTCACGTGATATAAAAATGGCGGTAACCACCTGTCTCCCTCCCCTCCCCACCTCTCCAGAACAATGAGAGTGATCTTCATATTTTATAGCTGTGACACTAACGTGGAAAGCATTCACACTGCAACTGAGCCGCAAACGGAGAGGATCAGACTGTCTCTATTTGTTAGTAACAAATTAGGTTAAGGAACGTCACATGAGTGCTATTAACACCAATTACATATTAACGTCATTCGAGGCACCAGCACAGACCACATGCAGGAAAATATGGAAGTAGGCTCATTCTTCCACCATTTTACGTATTTTCCAAAAAATGGGTCTGAGCACTATGGGACTTAACTTCTGTGATCATTTGTCCCCTATAACTTAGAACTACTTAAACCTAACTAACCTATGGACCTCACACACATCCATGCCCGAGGCAGGATTCGAACCTGCGACCGTAGCGGTAGCGCGGCCCCGGACTGTAGCACCAAGAACCGCTCGGCCACTCCAGCCGGCGTATTTTTCCATATTTTGCGTATTTTTCACCGTTTTCGTGTTTTTTACCGGGTTTTTCCACAGTTTTACGTATTTTGACAAATGACACAAGATTCATCCCAGAGCTCCCGACGTCACATCAACGTCTGTCAGACAATCGCCATGCAGTATGTGCCCCCAGTAGTTAGCACTGCTACTGAAACACACCTCCCAGCTCCATCTTTTATAACTGGGACACAGAGCAGGGAACCTTTGGGAGAGTTTGTGGGCTGAGTCCCTTTGTTAATAACACCTTGAGGTCTGTTTGTTAATAACAGTGTAATATTTCATCATTAGAGACACCAGACGAGGCTTCACCCAAACTCAAATGTAAGTACGCTAATTCCTCCAAAATTTTACATATTTTCTTCTGTATTTTCCACAATTTTACGCATTTTACAAAGTAAAGCGAGATCTGACCCGCCGCCTCAACGTCTCATCACGTCACGCCATCACGTTATCACGTAGCCACGTCGCGTCACAGCTGCGCGTCGTGTCGATGTCATGATGCTCTAGCCAGTCACAGTGTAGACTGTGTCCCGATTTATTTATCATTCCTAAGCCGCCAGTCCATTGCTAGTGTGTTTGTGGAATGATAGTGTTAGAAACGGACACATAGCAACTTCTGTCAACACTAACGATTTCCAGCCAAATATGAAAGGGTAAGAAATATCACTACATTTCCACATTGTAGGACGCTATACTAAAAGTCTGATGCCTCCAACCGAAGATAACGTATGTGTGTAATTCAACGCTTCAAAACACACATTTGCCGGCCGGAGAGGGCGAGCGGTTCTAGGCGCTACAGTCTGGAACCGCGCGACCGCTACGGTCGCAGGTTCGAATCCTGCCTCGGGCATGGATGTGTGTGATGTCCTTAGGTTAGTTAGGTTTAAGTTGTTCTAAGTTCTAGGGGGACTGATGACCATAGATGTTAAGTCCCATAATGCTCAGAGCCATTTGAACTTTTTTTTTTTTTTTTGCTATTGCTATCTGTCGATAGCTATAAGCAGGATGCAGAACTACTCACTTTGTATTGTGCGGGATACTAATTGTGTGTTTACTAGATAGATGTGGTATGAGGTTGTGGCGTTCGCTATGTTATTCAGTAGTTTGGTATTTAATTAATTTGTAAATGAAAATTATAATCTTATTTTATTACATTGAGTAATTACTGGATAATTTTTGTCCCGTCTAAAGATTTGGTCAAGTTGCTAAAGAACTCCAAGTTAACGTCGTGTTAAAGTATTGTCTGTAAATTGTGTAAGTGTCACTCAATCACAGATTCTATACAACTATGGATTATGATGGAAACAGTTATCTTCAGCAAAATGATCATTAAAACCACCGAATATCAGCCGCGCACAACACTGACGTATGCTACCTGAAACAATGTTCTTCGCAACTGGTGCGTAATTAATTTCGGCTCCATACATCAGCTAGAAAAGTTTGTTATAAGGATCGTGCTATGAACACTGTTTTTAAAGAACCAATCTGATTCGAATCATTTTCATTAAAATGAGTTCGGGACCACCGGTGCACATTTATTTTTACACATTCGCATTACGTTCGGCAGGGTTGCGTAATTTGAATTTGCCGCTGAGATAATTATTAAGATGGCGGCAGACAATTGATAGAGACTTTCCGTTGTTAGACCAAATAAGTAAGTATTTGAAATGATTATTAAACTCTATAAACTCTACTTTCGTATTGTGCACTAGTTAGACTTCATCAAGCAAACATTTGATTTGTTTCTAAGGAAAACACAGACAAAAACGCGATACAAATCGCTATCATTAATGGCTGCGCTCCTTGCAGCGGAAAGAAATAATTAACACAGATAATGCTTACTGAGAGAGGAATTAAAGTTACAAATAATTATTCACTTATATTTATAATAATAATGAACTCTATTTTCAAGTAATAATTAACAAATAATTACAATTTCTTAACAGACCTCAGTTTGATATGCGTCCGTAACCTACAAGGTCATACTGCAGGAGGAAAGCCCACAGCATCCGAGCACATCTGCAGAGGTGGAAAGTGGGCAACAAAAGGGTAAAAACAAAGGAAGACAAACGCAGTTCATAAAAGGAATTTACAATTATCGTTGTCTTTGTATGATACACATCGATATGTCCAATTACATCATAGAATATTATATAAATAATTAATATTTATCATCGTTTTCACTATTTGTTCATATGTCGAATAGATAATGTTTATAACTGTTACAGGCATAATTTCCTCTCGTCGCACTGCAGCTAAAATTTATCTCGTGGATGTTACAAGGTGATATAGCCGGCTTCGAGATAGGCTTCAGACTGAAATATTTAAGCTTTCCTCGAAAGTAGCAGAGCAGCATAATTGCGAAAGTGTCTTTCTGTATTTGACGATCTGTAGACCACTTTTGCAGGGTTTAACTGTCAGTGAATATGGCGACCTGAACAAATTAGTTTTGCCACTCAAAGTCTCGTCTGCAGAAGAAAATGGCCGGCAGTGCTCCCACACCAGCAGCAGCAATTTGATGGGTAAATTAAGAATGCTCCATTCATTCGGAAGGCATCCTTTGTGCTGGGGCACAGGAGCCTCTACAGACTGTTCAAACAAGATGAGGGTAAGGTATACACAGAAAGTTTTGAGAGTAGCGTGATGTCTTGTTTGTTCAAGTGTTCAAAGACTATTTGAAGCAGACCATCCATCTCTGACGGGATGCTCTCCCTCATCCGCCATTGTGGCATTAGGGCATCTCCAGAGCAGCAGCTGTAGGACGTCGAAAATTCCAGTCATTATTCTCTTCTGCAGCACAGTGCTTCGAATTCTTTTTGCATATATGTACTAATTTTCCCGCCTGTGCTAAGACAGTGCTCTCTTTGCAAACAACAAGAATGCTTTTACGATTAAAGGTGTCTTCACAACCATGCACAGACATGATGAAGGCTTTTAGCGTTGAGAACATGAGCGAATGTTTACCGTTTCTGAGACATTTGTTGAAAGAAGAGCGTTACTATTTCTGGGAAGGGTAACACGTGATGGATGGGGAGCCTCATTAGGACCATCTGGAAGAATGCATTCGGTATTATTCTATAACGTTTTCGTAAATAGATCCTGTTAGGACAAGAATCCCCATGCAGACAATATGAGACATCACGAAAGCTCCTACAACAAAAGCGACCATTAACTATTTCTGCGCCGCTTTACGATTTCTGGGTATGGTTGGTACGTAATGGAGGAGCTGTCCCGTTATTATCGCTAGCCACAATGCATACTGTGTTGTTCTGTAATATTTTTGTAAACAGTTTCTGAAAGCATTGCAAAAGATTTATATAGCGCATCCAGAGGAAGACTTCGCTGTTACATGCATAAGACAAGAGTCATCAGTATAACACTGACAACCTTTTAGTTGTGACTGCGAGAGGTTCGCTAAGCAAACATCTTGCTCGGCAATTAGGCTGGCCCTGGACCGTCACTTACGAAGGTCAGGAAACAGCACACCAGCCATGGGTAAACACGTGAGCGCCCAGAGGCGTCTCCCATGTGGGCCAGGCTGGACCAGCTTGTGCACCAAACACATACAGTCATCATTCTGCCTTGCACCTCTGTAGGGAACAGTTCGGCCATACGTTGCAGTCGAATTTCTTAACAATAGTTCGAAAATGTTTCTGCATGCAGTGAGTGTTTGTGCAATGCATTGTTTGGGCTCTTTAAGTTTTGTGAGCGTGTTTGCAGAGCATTATACATGCATTATTTCGGCAATTTACGTGTATTTTGCAGGTCTGTAGGGTATTTATTGTGCCCTGAAGCACGTCAGGGTGAGTGTTGTGTGCCAGCGCAACAAATAAACTACATGAAATCCATCCCTAAATAAATTGTTCCAGTTTCTCACTCAAGATAAGTAAGGTACACTCCCTCCTCTCCAGCAGCTGGACACAGACTGAGTCGTTTTCCTGCCCTTTTTCACCAGACCTCCATCTTGGATTATGTCATGGGAAGGGGGGAGGTGTAGGGATAACAGCGCCCTCTGGTCACAGTACTGTGTACTAGGTCAGTTGGACTTTGGACCTCATGGTGAACACATTGGATAGAGCTACTGCATGTAACAACTCAAATTGTTTAAATAAACACTACATGCACAATAAAGACTTGCAACCATCCTATCCAGCAGCCCAGTAGAGACTGAGTTCTTTTCTTGCCAGTTCCAAGGAAGAGGTGGTGGTTGGATGACTTAGGTTGGTGGATGTAGCCCAATTGACCTATTTTCCCGCCATTTTTACCACCAAAATGTGGCCGCCATTTTGTTGGTGAGGGGAGGTAAGGGGATGACCATCAGCACACTATTCAGAAGAAAAGTCCAGAGCGCCTAGTCCCATACAATGGTTCCATCCTTAGGCCAAATTGACCTATTCTCCCACCAAAATTTGAACTTCCCCACCATGATGTCACTCCGATATTGCCACATCCATCGTCGCCATCTTGGATCTGCCCTCTTGAATAAATTCGCCAGCAGTGCAATGTGGAGTGACACAAACTTTGTCCTACTAGTGGGGAGGAGGAGCAATTTTATCCCAATTCCACTATATTGGCATGTGTTAATGTCCAAAGTACTCATGAGGGAGATGAATTTTGCTTTGCATAACCGTTTTTCGCTTCCGATAGAATTTATAGTGTTCTTGCTGAGCGAACAACTATATACCGAACATCAAATGTCTGTGAGCATTATAATTTTAAATACATTCTCCATAAAACTCCAGGATGTACCACATTTCGAGACGCAGGAAATGCAGTACTGAATTCACGTCTTCGGTCCAAATGTAGATGATGGCAAACCAGAGGATGACCATGACCACACTACGCAGAAGAAAAGTCCAGAGCGCCTAGTCCCATGCAATGGTTCCGTCCCCAAGCCGATGATAACACTGGGGAATATATTCTGCATTACAGAAACTGAAAACGACGTCTCACTTTCGGGATCGAACTTATTAGTGTCATCGGCAGCATCACTTTCAAGCAGCGTTGCTGGTTGAGGAAGTAGATCGATGTAAACACCGAACAGAGGTCTCTTGCGACAAAGAACTTTGAAAAATATTTTTATAAATTAATGAAGAATCCATTTTCGGGAAAACTGCGGAGAATATTAGAGAATACCGCGAAACTGCTTTACTTTACCTTTGGAAGGACGTTTTGGAGCGAGAGAGAATACCGCCAGGTCAAATTTTAAGTGGATCAAGACTAATCGCAGTCGTTTTAGCTAAGGTTTTGGCGCAGTTCAAGAAGTCTGCTTATGTTGGTATGTGTGTTCTGGACCTCTTCAAACTCAACATATACCAGTTTCACTCTCATTTTGCAAAGCCATACTTCACTGATCTCAAATTAATGTTTGAACAGGTAGTTTTACCTACTGTTTGAAAGGATACAATCTGTATGAAGTAATTAGGTACAATCCAAAAGAATTAGGCGCGTCTTGATACACGACCGATAATCCTTTTCACATAAGATCACAAAGCATGAAGATTTTCAGCCTGATAAAAGACGAGGCGAATGGTTTGCAGATTTTGGGGTTTGTGGCATTGAGTTCGTAAAGATGCAGGTGCCACTTAGAGGCGCGCTGAGGGTGCACGTCATGTGGCCTCGAAGGCTGTCTCGACAGAACATTACAGGGGATATCTGGCGCCACTCCACGTATGGGACACCAAGCGATCTTCCTACGACGTGGTAATGAGTTACATACTACACTGCAGCTGAAAGTAGATCTGTTGTATCATGATAACAAACCATTCATAAAAGAGGACAAGTTCGGGAACCTCCTGTACTCATTCTACTTATTGAGTGATTGGCAGTGTGGCTGATTAATCTATTTATAAATACTGGATCCCCCCCACCCCATGAACTATAGACCTTGCCGTTGGTGGGGAGGCTTGCGTGCCTCAGCGATACAGATAGCCATACCGTAGGTGCAACCACAACGGAGGGGTATTTGTTGAGAGGCTAGACAAACGTATGGTTCCTGAAGAGGGGCAGCAGCCTTTTCAGTAGTTGCAGGGGCAACAGTCTGGATGATTGATTGATCTGGCCTTGTAACACTAACCAAAACGGCCTTGCTGTGCTGGTACTGCGAACGGCTGAAAGCAAGGGGAAACTACACCCGTAATTTTTCCCGAGGGCATGCAGCTTTACTGTATGGATAAATGTTGATGACGTCCTCTTGGGTAAAATATTCCGGAGGTAACATAGTCCCCCATTCGGATCTCCGGTCGGGGACTACTCAGGAGGACGTCGTTATCAGGAGAAAGAAAACGGGCGTCCTACGGATCGGAGCGTGGAATGTCAGATCCCTCAATCGGGCAGGTAGGTTAGAAAATTTAAAAAGGGAAATCGATTGGTTAAAGTTAGATATAGTGCGAATTAGCGAACTTCGGTGGCAGGAGAAGCAAGACTTCTAGTCAGGTGAATACAGGGTTATAAATACAAAATCAAATAGGAGCAATGCAGGAGTAGGTTTAATGATGAATAGGAAAATAGGAATGCGGATAAGCTACTATAAACAGCATAGCGAACGCATTATTGTGGCCGAGATAGATACGAAGCCCACACCTACCACAGTAGTACAAGTCTATATGCAACTAACTCTGCAGATGACGAAGAAATTGAAGAAATGTACGATGAGGTAAAAGAAATTATTCAGATAGTGAAGGGAGACGAAAATTTAATAGTCATGTGTGACTGGAATTCGGTAGTAGGAAAAGGAAGAGCAGGAAACGTAGTAGGTGAATATGGATTGGGGGTAAGAAATGAAAGGGGAAGCCGCCTGTTGGAATTTTGCACAGAGCACAACATAATCATAGCTAACACTTGGTTCAAGAAACATAAAAGAAGGTTGTGTACATGGAAGAATCCTGGAGGTACTAGAAGGTACCAGATAGATTATATAATGGTAAGGCAGAGATTTAGGAACCGGGTTTTAGATTGCAAGACATTTCCAGGGGCAGATGTGGACTCTGACCACAATCTATTGGTTATGAACTGTAGATTAAAACTGAAGAAACTGCAAAAAGGTGGGAATTTAAGGAGATAGGACCTGGATAAACTGACTAAACCAGAGGTTGTACATAGTTCCAGGGAGAGCATAAGGGAACAATTGACAAGAATGGGGGAAAGAAATTCAGTAGAAGAAGAATGGGTAGCTTTGAGGGATGAAGTAGAGAAGGCAGCAGAGGATCAAGTAGGTAAAAAGACAAGGGCTAGTAGAAATCCTTGGGTGACAGAAGAAATATTGAATTTAATTGATGAAAGGAAAAAATATAAAAATGCAGTAAATGAAGCAGGCAAAAAGGAATACAAACGCCTCAAAAATGAGATCAACAGGAAGTGCAAAAATGGCTAAGCAGGCGTTCCTAGAGGACAAATGTAAGGATGTAGAGGGTTATCTCACTAGGGGTAAGATAGATACTGCCTACAGGAAAATTAAAGAGACCTTTGGAGAAAAGAGAACCACTTGTATGAATATCAAGAGCTCAGATGGAAACCCAGTTCTAAGCAAAGAAGGGAAAGCAGAAAGGTGGAATGAGTATATAGAGGGTCTATACAAGGGCGATATACCTGAGGGCAATGTTATAGAAATGGAAGAGGATGTAGATGAAGATAAAATGGGAGGTATGATATTGAGTGAAGAGTTTGATAGAGCATTCAAAGAACTAAGTCGAAACAAGGCCCCAGGAGTAGACAACATCCCATTAGAACTACTGACAGCCTTGGGAGAGCCAGTCCTGACAAAACTCTACCATCTGGTGAGCACGATGTATGAGACAGGTGAAATACCCTCAGACTTCAAGAAGAATATAATAATTCCAATCCCAAAGAAAGCAGGCGTTGACAGATGTGAAAATTATCGAACTATCAGTTTAATAAGTCACAGCTGCAAAATACTAACGCAAATTCCTTACAGACGAATGGAAAATCTTGTAGAAGCTGACCTCGAGGAAGATCAATTCGGATTGGGTAGAAATATGGGAACGCGTGAGGCAATACTGTCCCTACGACCTATTTTAGAAACTAGGCAAACCTACGTTTCTAGCATTTGTAGACTTAGAGAAAGCTTTTGACACTGTTGACCGGAATACTCTCTTTCAAATTCTGAATGTGGCAGGGGTAAAATACAGGGAGCGAAAGGCTATTTACAATTTGTACAGAAACCAGATGGCAGTTATTAGAGTCGAGGGACATGAAAGGGAAGCAGTGGTTGGGAAGGGAGTGAGACAGAATTGTAGCCTCTCCCCGATGTTATTCAATCTGTATATTGAGCAAGCAGTAAAGGAAACAAAAGAAAAATTCGGAGTAGGTATTAAAATCCATGGAGAAGAAATATAAACTTTGAGGTTCGCCGATGACATTGTAATTCTGTCAGAGACAGCAAAGGACTTGGAAGAGCAGTTGAACGGAATGGACAGTGTCTTGAAAGGAGGATATAAGATGAACATCAACAAAAACAAAACGAGGACAATGGAATGTAGTCGAATTAAGTCGGGTGATGCTGAGGGAATTGGATTAGGAAATGAGACACTTAAAGTAGTAAAGGAGTTTTGCTATTTGGGGAGCAAAATAACTGATGATGGTCGAAGTAGAGAGGATATCAAATGTAGACTGGCATTGGCTAGGAAAGCGTTTCTGAAGAAGAGAAATTTGTTAACATCGAGTATTGATTTAAGTGTCAGGAAGTCGTTTCTGAAAGTATTTGTATGGAGTGTAGCCATGTATGGAAGTGAAACATGGACGATAAATAGTTTGGACAAGAAGAGAATATAAATTTTCGAAACATGGTGGTACAGAAGAATGTTGAAGATTAGATGGCTAGCTCACATAACTAATGAGGAGGTACTGTATAGGATTGGGGAGAAGAGGAGTTTGTGGCACAACTTGACTAGAAGAAGGGATCGGTTGGTAGGACATGTTCTGAAGCATCAAGGAATCACCAATTCAGTATTGGAGGGCAGCGTGGAGGGTAAAAATCGTAGAGGGAGACCAAGAGATGAATATACAAAGCCGATTCAGAAGGATGTAGGCTGCAATGCGTACTGGGAGATGAAGAAGCTTGCACAGGATAGAGTAGCATGGAGAGCTGCATCAAACCAGTCTCAGGCCTGAAGACCACAATAACAACAACAAATATTGGATGTATGTGAAGAGTAGTTGGATGAACTGGTTGTCACAGTTGTATCTGTCAGTATACGTGAATGAGTGCACGCTATGTGTGTGTGTGTGTGTGTGTGTGTGTGTGTGTGTGTGTGTCTGTGTGTGAGAGTGGAAATTCTGTACACAATATGTCTGTATGTAAATTTTGTAGATATTTGAGTGTATATGTGGGTTTTCTTTCGTCTGCTGCTGCTAGTCTCCATTTCCGATGTTCTGTATATAGAACAGTGATCAGAAAGAAATTATTAATGTGCAAATAAGAATCAAACCAATCAGAAACAAAATCGCTAAAATGTAAATATTGTAGCAAAGATTAACATGTGTATGAAGAAACTGACACAAATAAGATGAGATATGTAATATTTAAGATCTTCTAGTTTTAGGTTACTTGATATATAAGTAATGTGCTTAAATCAGGAAAAAATTGTAAAAGTACCTCAAAAAAATAGTTTTGCAAATTATTGCTTATCTGAAACAAATAACTTTTGAAATGAACCAATGTACATTCAGCATCAGAAAAAATCGTCATTGCGAAATAATGTTCCTCAGAAACAAATAGCCTTGTAAGTAAATCAACAAAAGGTTAAAAATATTGTAAAAAGTAGTTTTGCATATTACTGTATGCAGTTCAGCAGAAACAAATCGGATTGTGAATAAGTTCAACAAAAGAAAAATTGTTAACTAAAGAAATCAAACAATTCTGTTAACAAGTAATTATTGCAAACAAAGAAATTGTTGTTAACAAACCATTAGCTTATTTTTTATATCATTGTTAATATTTCCTGACTCTTTCACTATAGAACTATTGTCTGTATTAATTCGCCTATAACAAACCTACGCTAGTGAACTAGTTATAAAGGGGGAGGAGGAGAGAGCAACCTGAATTTTACTGGTCCAGGGAGGGAGGGAGGGGGGGTTCCCATCGGTCGCGGTTTCCGATCAATTTTATGTTACAAGTGACCATTTGACTGTTAAAGACCTTGAATAAATCTTGTATAATTGACTATGGTATGTGGGTACAGTGAGTGGGTTCCCTTCGTAACATAAGAATGAGCCAAGCAGGTCAGCACACGACAGCCAGGTGGAATGTTAGCTAGGAAATACAGCCACAAGTCAAAGTAAATTGCTACACACCATAAGAGCTGGGTGACCAAAGAACAAATATGGCAGAATTACACCGTAGAGAGAGGAGGGTGCCGTCACTGAGTTGACCATGCAGACTGAAGTTACATGGCATAAGTCAAATATAAGAAATATTATTCAGCGTGCTGTCACTGCGGAATATATTCGCCACTGGTTCTGAAAGGTGAAAGTACGACATCTTTCAGCTACACGTGGAGCATCCAGAGAGATCACTAGTCAATAAAAGCAGGTAAAGTGTTGTCATCATCGCCTTACAATAGCATTTCATGTTCCTGGGCATCCAGTGGCTAGTACTCAGTTTCTAGATGGCCACCCTGTAGGAAGGATCTGTGTCAGTCCGTTCTCTGCTTGTTGAGACAGTCTTGGAACTCTGATGGAACAGCGATTCCTGCAAGGAGGAGTTTGCCGCTGCAAGCTGCAGTGCTGTCGTTCGAGTCAAGACTGATGGAAAGCTGCGGGTGACTTCCAACATCAGCCCATCTGGAGACCTAACTAGTGGGCTCAGAGAGCAGTCATCATGGAGGGGCATGCTGTAACTGCTGCCCACTTTCCACCTCTGCAGATGTGCTCGGATGCTGTGGGCTTTCCTCCTGCAGTATGACCTTGCCCGACATCACACATTCCACGCACAGGCAGTGTGTACTTACAGGGGCACTGTCTAGTATGTCAGAGAGTCCGTTCTGGTAATCCACAACGTCGTGTTACTAACACCAGAGGCAGTGAAGGAAGCACGACCTGAACTGCAGCCAATGTGCCGTGACGTCGCAGAGTGCTGAGTATGTACCATGCTAGCTGCAGCATCCAAGACAGTGCAGCGCATTCGGGTGTGAGTGCATTCAGGCGTGGCTAGCATTCTTCTGCCTGCCGCGACTGCTGGCAGTCATGAATGAAGAAAACACTTTTTTTTTTTTTTTTTTTGGAAAATCGGTGCTTGTTCGTTGATGATCTTTCATTAGCGCCTTCAGGCGCTGAGCGGGCCATCTCCCACCGAGCTACAGCTCACAGCTCACAAGTCTGACAGGCGACTGTCTGGCCTGACTCTGACATCGAGGACCTAACACCGTCACCTAACGCGCCATTCAGTCACTGGTCGTTTACAAATGCTTTGGCTGACTGCAAGAAAATATCGTCTGTTCCTGCACTGCACAAGCATTTGAACATTTACAGACAGTTTACATGTTCTTCCTTATGCTGGGTGGTTGCACTGTTCACTGAAAACTAGAGGAAAAAACTATGAAACGTCCCCTTTGAACAATAATACACGACTGTCCTTTACCTGACACACAATATTTTTTAGCGCAACGCAATCTGACTTTCAAAAAAAATCCCTACGAAAGAATGGCCCTGACTAACATTAACCTATACGTTTCACAAATCACTTACCTCACAAAAATCTTCGCTGCTCAAGCTACTGCAATACAGCGAGCGCCACTACTGCCAGCTAAATAAAAGATTCAAACTACTGAAGGCACTAACTACTGATAGGGATAGTTAGCAAATGAAAGATATTAATAGAGAACAAACAATGTATTTACCTTGATATCATCATATATAAATATAGCAGTTCATGACAAATTTCAAAACTCCGCCATCTCTCTCCCCACATCCACCACTGCTGGCGGCTCACCTCCAACTGCGCAACGCTACGCGCTGTTCACAGCCAGCTGCCTAACACTACAATGGCGAGTATTACAACAATGCAAAGCAGCCACAGACTGCACACAGCACAGCCAGTGATTTTCATACAGAGGTGGCGTTACCATAAAAAAACCTAAACAGCCTACTTACATAGAGAAAACATAAACAGCCTACTTACATAGAGAAAACATAAACAGCCTACTTACATAGCCCCCATGCTCCCCACAAAAATTTTTACAAATTGGATTGGGCAGTGGCCAATACAGATTTGAAAAAAATTTTTCATAATTACAATAACAAAGAAATCAAATGCACACACTTATTGATACAATGTTGGTCAAAAGCTAAAATTGTCTCACAGTCCATAAAGACAGTCCTAATCGTACATAACAGGAGAATAGCAGTGTTTTTCTCAAAGTCTGAGCAGTAAAAGAAAATGCACACGGAAGTAGTGGATTTCCATGCAGTCTTGAAGAAGTAGTGTTGTCCTTCCAATGGAAAGACAGTGCTGACTCTCGATATGCAGACAGGTAATGGGCCACAACATAGCAAACCCACAGCAGAGTCATTCGACGTTTTGAAGAATATTGGTAGGTAGGTCATCACAGAACAGACCCACTGTAGTCCTGGTAGAGATTACGGTATTGGTGGGCCACCAGAGGTGCAGACCCACTGTAGTCCTTGTAGAGATAATGGTATTGGTGGGCCACAAGAGGTGCAGACCCACTGTAGTCCTTGTAGAGATGACCAGCAGCCATCTGTTGCGATTGTGCAGGTGCACATTCACCATCGAAGAGTCTTGCGGAGAATATTGCAAGTCCATAAACCACCACTTGTGCACTCACAAAGTTTTTGGAATTGTCCTTAGAACCAGCAATGCTGTTATCGAGTCCCTTGCTGAATTATTAACGCACGTGCAAACACTAACAGTCCCTACTTCTCACATATTGTCCATATACTATGACCAACAGAAACGTGTGCAGTGAAATGTAACTTACAAGTTTATAATAAGATGAACTGGTGTCAATTACAATTTTATAAATTTACAACATGAAAATACAATTACAAAGGTACAAAATACATCATTAAAGAACATAATAATACAGATAACATTTGTAGTACAGGCTTTACAAAAGAATAGAAATAGACATATACATCAGTGTTACAGGAATTATGACATGAGTACATACATAAAAGATCGAATAACTTTCGAAACATCAACTTCACACATGAGCATTAACACAAAACAGAATAAATAATGTCTAAACATCTTTACAAAGTAAATAACACATTATTAATGCCAATTGTATTTGAGGATAACAGTATTCCTCATCATAGTAAATGTAACTTAGTATTAGAAGAGAAAAAAGTTCTATGAAACAGTACACAGAGACAGGAAGAAAACAAATACACAAGGGTACACAAACATATAGTGGGATAACACAAAAGGGAAAGGGCAGGGTTTGTTTTCAGTGTAACATTTGGTACTGCAGTCCAACCTAAAACTTCATTCCATAGATCTTTCGTCTTATTTCAAAATTTGTTTCCACCAAAAAAATCCTATCAAAGCATGCTTTCTGTATTTATATGTTCACATATTTCTTACCTCATTATTTATTTCCAAGAAAATCCTACGTAAACCTGTTGTCCCTAAACCCTACTTTTTTGCTCATATCCTCTTTCAAAATACTTTTTTTTGGCCAAACCACTTTCTTATAGCTTCTCAATGCATTTCTTCCAATTCATCACATCTCGTTCTCTCATATAGCCTACCCCATCTTAAGCTAACTTAAATCTACTGAGCTCAGATGCTAAACTAAGGGACGAGGCAATGCAGCAGCACAAAACAATTAACACAAGCGGCAATGACAAAAAATACAGATTGGCAAAGCTAGCAGCAGCAAATGTAATAACTTACATCAAAACATGACATAGCTCAAGCAAAAAAAATATTACACTAAAAATGGCCATGTCTAATACCTATGTCACATCTTAACACTAGAGTGATGCATCACAATTTATTCCACAAAAGAAATTACCAAGTACTTGAAAAGAAAATTATGAATGCAGTTCCTGTGAAGGTAAATGTCGCTTTGTGCTCCCTCATTTTTTTGAAAAAATTATTATATACTCGATCTGTAGACAGAAAATATTTATATTAGTACATCTATAAAATTTTATTTTAACCAATGCTGCAGTGCAGCTAGAAACTAGATATCAAATGAAATAAGCAACTATGTACAAAGCAAAGCGTAAGAACATCGTTCAATAGTCATGTGGCATTTCATAAGTAGTAAAAAAAATCTCTGATCTAGAAAGATAGTAGTCATAGTCAGGTGTGTAGACAAACTATTTCTTGTCATTTCATTAGGCATTTCAGTAAATATCAGAAAGTACGATATGTTTCCAAGTAATTAGCGTGTCGGATTTGCGATGCTTTCTCTAAAGGAATGACAATGGCCAGGATAATGGCCTCCCTTTTTTTTCTGTGCTCTGAAAGGCACACCCTAATGGCTTGTTCTCCAGGTGTTTGACACAGCTGCGTGCCCACAACGCATTACGTGCAGGTGGTCACTTAACTTTCTTACGGAAATATTTACGACACCAGTTTCCGCTACAGTGACAGTCTCACATAAAAATATTTCACCAGTCAAGAATTAGCGTTGCAAATCTGTAGAAAGAAAATCCTATGAATATAACGTTGTCCAAAAAATTTTCGCCGGCATTGTGATACATTCACGCATTTACACACATTTCATAACTCTTAAAGTACGATTCTTGGTTTCCAACATCTTTTTTCACAAGTCAAGAGTCCCTACCCACTATTCATTACTCCTTACCTTATTACACATATACATATCCATCGACACTTGTCAATATTTCGTCATTATAAATATGAAGCATAATCAAATAACTCATATAGCCTCAGCCTATTAATCATAAACATACCTCAGCAGCATAATACACATCGTCGTCGTAAAAATAACATCATAACACCTCAGTCAAATCTCAAAATCGTCGTAGCTTCCTCCAATAATTAAAAAAATTCTCTGCTCATGTCAAAAGTGTCATCTGCCTCAAACGTACTTTAAAAATCATGAATCCATACCAAATACATCATTCAAAGCTCTCATAGTATCACAATGGTTCCGAAAATATATGAGCATTTCACAAAGTACAGACAAAATACAATTTCATAAGTGTGAAGTTATCCAACTGTGTAATTGCGTAAACATCTGTCACTGATGTAATAAAAAAAATTTATCTCTCAGTTACATGATCAGATCGCTGTGTAATTTATGTTTTAGAGAAATATGGTACCGATGTGTAAAGTTGTATAAGCAAATACCATATTAGCTAGGGTTCCTTGTGGTTGCCACACACATGGTACACAAAGTAAGCGTGTACCCCCCTGAGGATTAATGTAATTATACCCTCAGGTGTTACAGATTACAGCAATGGAATGAAATGTATCACGGAAAACTTTCTTTGTAATTCAAAAATCTTTAAAAATAAATGTTTTAAGTACAAAATTAATCACTCAAATACGTGTACTGTAGCGCTAAATGTGCGTCTTGTTGCAACATAATCTGTGTGGAAGTGTCGTAGTTATCGTCCTCCGAAAGCTAAGTTCTGCAGAAGTCAATGTACTTACCTCATAATACACTAGAGTGAAATGCTTTGCGTATAGATATCGTAGTTATTATGCTTATTGGCGTGATGAAGAAAGTACTGTACAGTAACGTATTATCGTGCTACGGAAAAGGCAGTCTCATTGTAGCTATACCACAAAAGTTATTACTAAAACATGTTTTACTTTCCAGAAGAATTCAGAGAAACTGTGCAGATATAAAACAGAAACACTGCAAAAGCAACATTGTAAATTGTCACTCATTAGTAGCGTCGTGATGAAATCGTGTAGCTGTCACATAAACTAACCACTGTGTCGTCTGGTATCTCACAGAAAGTACATTAAACCCAGAATGTATTTTCAAGTAAACCAAAATGTTGCATTAAAATCTCATTAGCAGTACCAGTATGTGTCCTAAGTATGTAAGCCTGATAGTCGTTACGTAATCGTGCAACTAACAAGCAAGAATGTACAAATAACAACACTGTGTCGTCTGTTCATTATAACAATGCATTCGTAATTTCTGTTTAAATAAGTTCTCTTGGTTCTTGACTGGATATTTCACTTCAAACATTGTTACATGTTAACAGATTCTAAATCTGACAAAGCATACTAGAAATGTGAAGTGAAAAGTTTTATGGCAAAGACAAAGTTAAAAAGCAGATTATCTTTCAATAAACGGTTTTACATGTGAAATGTGGTGTAAACCTTTACTCTTCCTAGTACGCAGAGTTTCAACTTCAACGCAATTATCATGTTGTATACATCGGTAAAGAATATTGGAATTTTTCACAGGGTTAGCGTCAATGTTATTTTTCTCTGAGCCAGCCGGCGCACGTGGGTGCCTGCGGCGCGAGTCATTGTCTGTCTCTTTGTTGGCGCGCGTTGTTATTGGGATTAGGAGACCTAACTTCTACAAATTCGCCTTGCCGAGAGGGCCCAGCTCTGTTAGAATCCCGCCAGTTCTGATGAAATTCACGTCTGTCGTTTTGTCGGTAGTTTACATAGTTTCTTGTTTGTCGGTCATGTGGTGGAGAATTTCTCCCTGAATCGTAACTCTGCGCCGAACTGTTGCGTCTGAAGTTATTCTGCCTCCCTTGATAATACTTGTTTTGGTTCCCATATTGTCTGTTTCTCTGATTGTCTCTGTGATAGTCATTACTACGGAAATGCGATCTTTCTCTGTAACTATTATTACTCTGCCAACGGTTGTCGTACGGGTGGTGTCTATTTTGGTCACGATTTGCGTTGTAAGAATAGACCTGTCGTGTCCAGTTATTGTTTCTGTCGTCACGGAATTGTGACGGAAGTGACCTGTAGTGATTGTTTTCCTGTTTTCGCATCCCGCGACTGTCTGTGTCAATTTCCAATTCTTGTAACAGTCCCTGAAAAGCTTCAATGTCGTCTTTGCAACGTCCTGCCAAAATAATATGTCGTAAATGTTCAGGCAGTTTGATTAAGCAAATGCGGATGAGTTCTGAGGGGCTGTATGGGTTTGACAGGTACTGATTCTTGTGCAACATGTCTTCAAAATATTTCACAAGACTGGAGAATTCTGATTGTTCGAAATGTCTCATCATTATGATGCTATGTTTTAGTCGGTCTTGTGTGGCTTGAGACCAATATGCTGAGAGGAAGGCATGGTAAAACTCTCCTTCACTGTGGCAATCGTGAATTACCGATCGCATTCTTACAGCTGGTTCATTTTCCAAGTAGCCACACATAAATTCTAATCTGTGTTCTAACGACCAGTTGGGAGGAAAACAGTGCGAGAATTGATGGAGCCATGCTTGTGGATGAATGTCGTTGCCAGAATTCTTAAATGTTTTAAATTTACGTGTAGTAATGAACAGCTTATAGTCAAAATCATCATGTCGGCGAGTCGCATGTCGGTCATTGTTACGTCGCTTCGGCGGTTCCAACTCAAAATTCGGTGCACATTGCCAATTTCTTTCATAACTTCCGAAATGCCCTATGTTATTATTTTGTGGCTGTTCCGTATTTCTATGTCCCTCTTCCCTTATTGGGGCGCGAGTGTCCTCTGAAATACGTAATTCTTGTATTACCTGTGTTAGCTGATCTTGTACTTCCCGGATTTCTCTTTGGTGTTGCGTATCAATTTGATTCAGATTTTGTTTCAGTTTCCTAATTTGTTCGCTCTCTTCTGTGTTATTAAAGACTACCGGTTTTGTGTCATTCAGATTATCATCTACCTTCGTAGATAAATTATTTAGCTGATCCGAAAGTTCAACTACTTTCTCTGATAATGAACTAATTTCCTCCATGTGTCTTTCTACTGTGTCCTTTAAGTTTTCCTGAGTTTTTGTAAGTTGCGTAACCGAATCGGTAGATTCAACTGAGTCAATTTTAGCTTGCAAGGTCTCATGATTTTCGTGAACAATAATTTGCAGTTCTTTTATGGCTGCTTCGTGATTCTGTAATGCATTTTCATGCCGCGAAAAAATAGGTTGAAAATGCTCACAAATTTGTGTTTTTACGTCGTTACAGGCTTTTTGACATTTCGATTCGATTTTATGTAACTCAGTAGTTAAATCTTCACGTGTTTGTTCAAGTGTGGTGTCTAACTTTTGAAGATTTTGTTCCATTGTGTCTAACTTTTGAAGCTTTTGTCCCATTTGTTTCTGATTTTGTTCAAGTGTTGTGTCTAACTTTTGTAGCTTTTGTTCCATTTGTTGCATTAACTGTAATAACAATGCACTGGTGTCTGAAACATGTTCCTCAGTGCTTTTCGGCAGTGAATTTGCACCGGCAACATTCACATTTTGACAAGCGGAAAACGTGTCTTGACTCATTTGGGAAAACGGTGAGGACGCAAAACCTGAATCTACAGTATTTGCAAAATTGTGTCCTGTCATTTCGGATTCCTGAGGCGAGCTGTTGCCGACCGATCGATCGATAATGCTTCCCTCTTCACTAATTGTTTCACTGTCCACGCCATTGTTTGCCGCCCGCTCTGTTTCCCTATGCATAATTATCAAATTACTACTTTGAACATCAGTTAATTCATTACTCGGTGGCGCTAACACACTGCTTTCATTTTCACTGTCATTTCTCAGTTTACTTTGGAGCCTAGTATTACATTTTTCACACGCCATTATTGTCACAGTATTTCACACGACATCACAGAAAAGCACAATTTGAAGAGCAAAAATAAGAGAACACATTAACATAACACTGAAAATAATATCTAGTTAATTGCAGCTGCGAAATACTTGGTGCAAATCTACATGCATGCCACAACTGTTTTACTGTACAACAATGAAAGACTGCAACTACAAAGGAGATTTTCTCTACAATTACGCGCTAGAAATAAACAAAATCTACACTAATTACGCAAACTACAACAAAAGATCAGAAGATTCCAGTGAGGTATCCTCGGCTAAGGGTCGACATATGAAACGTCCCCTTTGAACAATAATACACGACTGTCCTTTACCTGACACACAATATTTTTTAGCGCAACGCAATCTGACTTTCAAAAAAAAATCCCTACGAAAGAATGGCCCTGACTAACATTAACCTATACGTTTCACAAATCACTTACCTCACAAAAATCTTCGCTGCTCAAGCTACTGCAATACAGCGAGCGCCACTACTGCCAGCTAAATAAAAGATTCAAACTACTGAAGGCACTAACTACTGACAGGGATAGTTAGCAAATGAAAGATATTAATAGAGAACAAACAATGTATTTACCTTGATATCATCATATATAAATATAGCAGTTCATGACAAATTTCAAAACTCCGCCATCTCTCTCCCCACATCCACCACTGCTGGCGGCTCACCTCCAACTGCGCAACGCTACGCGCTGTTCACAGCCAGCTGCCTAACACTACAATGGCGAGTATTACAACAATGCAAAGCAGCCACAGACTGCACACAGCACAGCCAGTGATTTTCATACAGAGGTGGCGTTACCATAAAAAAACCTAAACAGCCTACTTACATAGAGAAAACATAAACAGCCTACTTACATAGAGAAAACATAAACAGCCTACTTACAACTAAAACATAAAATTCAAAAGTTAAATAAAAAAATTAAACACAAATCAAACTCGCTAGTGGCCTGCATAATGGCGGTGCACGACTGCAGTTTGATATTAATGTCCGTGAGCACTTGAAAAACAAATTACGCTGAACTAGAAGGGGATGTATTGTGTTATGTACTCCTGCGTGATCACCAGATCGCACTCTTGTGGATTTCTTTTTTCGTACAGGGTTATACGAAGCTGTTGGTTTACGAAGCTCCAGTAGGGTCCTGACTGACTGTCTCATTCTATAATGGACGACGAGGATATTTGTGAGAGTGCGAAGAACTGTAAGCGTCATTGTGATGCGTGATTTGAGACAGGTTTATGTTACTCTGAACAGTTTTTATGAGAATACTTCGTTGTTATAAGGTCTAAAGAAGCTAAATATTCTTTTCTGAACACTATTTTCGTATTTCACAACACTCAGTGTAGGATCCTCCAACATTTGTATAATTTTGATCCTAATGGTTTTCGAAACCCCCTACAGTCATCTCAGAACACATGGTACTAATACCGAGGGTGGACAAAAATATGGAAACACCACAAACATAAAGCATTACAATGGCCAATACGGTGAAGAAAAACCGTTGGCATTCAAAACATTTCGAGTTGTCTTTGACTGGCTGAATAAAGCTCTTGTGTAGGTTTTAAGGGAGTTTCCTACCATTCTTTCAGCAAAATAGTGGCAAGTTCAGGTAACGATGAAGGGGGTGGAAAATGATCCTGCACCCTTCTCTCCAAAGTTGACAAAATGGCCAATAGTGTAGAGAACTGTTGACTATAGTGGCCACGGGACTCGTGACAACTCTTCATGCTCACAAGACCAGTTATGGACGATGTGAGCTATGTGAACTGGGTCCCTTTCTTCTTGGAACGCTGCATCACCATTGGGGAGCAAACATTATACCACATGATTGACCTGATCAGCCACAATTGTCACATTATCCTTGACAGTGATGCAACCTTGCAGAGTACCACGGTATGGCTGCCCAAATCATCACTGGGACTCCGCTGTGTTTCACTCTTTGGACCTAAATACGGTCAGAAGCTTCAGTGTGAAACAAGTCCCATCCGAACGAATGACATTTTCTTATTCCTCCACAGTCCAAGCTTAAAGGCTTTGGGACACCGCATTTTTATATTAGGGGTGTACACAGAGTGATGAGTGATTTTAGAATTCCAGTCCGTCCTGCAGTTTCCTGCTTCTTGAGTTCTCTTCAAATTATTTTTGTGCTGACAGTGTTCGCGATTGTGGCACTCAGTTTTGTCGTGACTTTTGCAGCTGTCGCTCCCTTTTCTTCGTCACAGTCTTCTTCAATGCCCGTCGGTCACACACACTTTCGTTCGCTTTATGACTTACTTCTGTAACAGTTGTGATACTAAATGTAACACTTCTGCTACTAAATGTAACTGGGTTTTGTTTTTGGATGCTGTCAATTGTCAGGATGAGCATTCTAAAGCATTCTGTCACGGTGAAAATATTCAATAAATTAACTTTTCTCTCTTAACAACATGTGGGCAGGGTGGGTTCTTCCTTGGCTCGGGTATGAGGTAGAATGAAACATCATTTTTACATATGATAACTTTTATTGAAAGTTTCGTACAACTGTATCTTACTGAATGTTCTGGTTCGGAGAACGACAGCTGTGTCGTTTGCGTAGCCTTCTGCTGCGGCAGCGGTGGCGGCGGCGGCGTCTGATTACGCGTAGCGGTGTGTATCTCGTGTCGCCGTCTCGCCCAGCTGACTGGAGACGCGCAGCGCGAGGTGGCCCGTTTAATTATTGCGAGCGAAGTCGTGCATCGGATGGTGATACCTTGGATGTGGAGTCCCAGTGTTTCTCTTCTCTAAGCGGCCGCGTGTGTTGTGCGTCGGCCAGCGGAGCGGTGCGGCGGGGGAAGGCCAGTGTCCCGGACTCGAACCACGGACTCCCGCTTGCCAGTCTTCGGCTGTCAGGTTTTCATCCCAGCTCACAGGTGACTGCTGATGTGAGGCCGTCTCCTTCCCGTCCTCACGAGTCACCCGGGTATGTAAAGATCAGACTTCAAATACCTTTTAACTTCTGTCTTCTGGCGCCGAGGCTGCTGCTTGGTATTCCATTGCAGCGGCGGACTTGGTGCGTCTGTGCATGATGCAGTCTCTTCTTGCATGACGGTCTTCAGCAGCAAAACTGACTGAAAACAACTGCTACGCTTCTTCACTTCTTCGTCTTCTTCGTCTCTCGTCTCCGTCTCCGTCCTCGTCTTAGTCTGTCTTCGTCTCTGTCTCCGTCTGTCGGGCCCACCACGTCTCGCGTATTTATTCACTTCAGTTTACTGGAGGTGAACGACTTCACGGCCATTGCCTCTTCTGTCACGTTGAAAAGCTTCTCGAAGAATCTTCTTAACGTCGGTCATTGGCTCTTGGGATGTAGGCGAGGACCTTTGATCACATGCGACAACTGAGAAACACGTGGGCCGGTCGGGCGATGCCCTGACGGCTGAATCGACAGCGCCCGCTTATGTGGAACTTGCTGACTTCACGGTCATTGTCTCTTCTGTTCTGCTGTTTTGCCCGCTGTTTGCCAGTATATAACTCTCTAAACTAAACCAAGTTTTTCATTTATATTCTAATTTCTAGTTCACTTTGATTTCACTAATTTATTTACTTCAGTACCACTCAACATTCCTCCACCCTTCGGAGAAATTCGCCCTCGAATTTACCACTCAACATTCCTCTGCTCTTCACACGGCAAAAGCACTAACACAAGCAATGAAAACTCTCGACTTAGAAGATTACACACGCTTCACATGAAGTATGTTGAAAATACTTTATCACTTTACTAAAGCACTGTACGCTCATGAATCACATAGTTCACACATAAAACGTTGTAATAAGTGTAACGAATCTTGATGACAATGAATAAACAAGAATAGATGTTCACTTAGAAAATTACATAGCAACACCTGTTTAATCTACCCTATACTAATGCAAGAATATCTATTCTACAGTATTGTTTATTTTAACATGAGACTGTCTAGTAAAGAGTGAAGTACAATAAACAAAATTAATACAGTAATGCTCAAAAGTAACCAATGAAGTACACCAGTTAAGAGTGTGGTATCCAGTTAACAGGGATTTGATGAAGTGGTATATTATTATTTGGCTTATTTTTTCGTGTTAAATAAAAGAAAACTGTACAAAGCAGAAACACCAACACAAAGGTTCCAGATATACCCGTTCCTAGCATTATAATTTTAGTTTTGTGTTCACTTTTTAATTGTAAAACATGTTGCATCATAACATCGGCATCAATTTTGCTTTGCTGTGAGTTTATGAACATATCTAATGACTTCAGAAAGGAACTGTCAAGGGAGTCATTGAGGTAGGATAGGTTTTGTGTAGGAAATGCTTGCATGGCGTTTTCTGAAAAAAGCAAACAATATGGTTATGAACCTACCAACCTAGTAAAAACAAAAACAAAGAAAAGAAGGAATACATTGTTAACTACAAGATCTACATGTTTCTACGTTCAACTTTTTTTTCTTAAAAAATAAACCATTATCATTTATTAATTATTTACATATGTATACTATCCACAGTCTACTGAGATTCCACTAGGACATTCGCACTCTTGGTCGAAGATTGTATGGTGCCATGTCTGTATGTTGTGCTGGCGTGGCCATTCTTTTTCCTTTTCGGGTACTTCCTCCACCCTTCGGAAAAGCAGACACTATTGTTGACTAAAGCTTGGGCAACTGTATTTGCTTGCTGATCTGGGAGACTCACCATAGCTAGATAGCGTGAAAAGTGATCTATAATTGTAAGGACATACTTATTACCAGCCGGTGTTTTATGAAATGGCCCGTAGAGATCCACTCCGCAGATTTGAAATGGACATGAAGCCTCGGGGAGCCTCTGTAAGGGTATTTTTGAACGAGAAAGTTCAGCTCGTTGTGCGCACGCAATGCAATTACGAACGTACTGCGCAACATCCTGCTTTCTGGTTTGCCACCAAAATCGCTCTGCTACTCGTCTTTCGGTTGTCCGCTGTCCCCCGTGTCCTGTAAGGATATGATCGTGGGCCTCTGCCATTATTTCTTGTCTAAGGTGTTGGGGAACAACAATTCGCGGTCCAAGTTTTGTTTTACGGCATAATACACCATCTTCAAAGCAAAATTGTTTTTGAAATGCGTATTTCTTGCATTCTGTATCCTCATCTTGTGCCTTTCTCCAGTCCTCAGCATCTCGGCCTGTTGCTTCCAAAAGTGCTATTTTCCGACTTAGACAATCTGCATTCGTGTGTTTTTTGCCTGGTTTATGGATAATTTCGAAATCCATTTCGGAAAGACATAGGGCCGAACGCGTGAGACGGCTAGATGGATCCTTTAACCCAAGCAACCATTTTAAAGCTGCGTGGTCTGTAATAACCTTGAATTTCCTACCATACAAGTAGCATTTAAAGTATTTGATACCACAAATAACACTTAACAATTCTTTCTCCGTTGTAGAATAATTTCTTTCTGCCGTTGTTAGTTGTCTCGAAGCGTAAGCTATGGGGTGTTCCGCGCCATTACTATTCTGACTCAAAACAACTCCTACTGAATGACCACTTGCGTCACAGGATAAAATAAATTCTTTATTATAATCTGGGTAGGCTAATACTGGACTGTGAGCTAACTTATCTTTAAGGGTTTGAAATGCTGATTCACAATCTTGAGACCAATGAAATTTTGCACCCTTTTTTAATAATTGGGTTAAGGGTCGGGCAATTTCAGCAAAATTTTGAACATATTTTCGGTAATACGATGCGAGACCAATGAAACTTTGTACTTCCTTAACGCATTGTGGTGTTGGGAAGTCCTTAACTGCCGAAATTAATCGAGGATCTGTTTTAATTCCTTTTTCACTAATGACATGCCCAAGGTATGTAACCTCTGTCAATGCAAATCTACATTTTTCCATATTTAATGTTAATTTAGCTTTTCTAAGTCTCTGAAAAACATTACGCAGACGCACAGAATGTTCATTAATGTTTTTGGAGAATACAATAATATCGTCTAGATATACACAACATTGCTGAGTTTTGAGTCCTCGCAATACTCCATCGAGTAGTCTTTGAAAAGTTGCTGGTGCATTTTTCAAACCGAAAGGCATTCTTTTAAATTGCCAGTAGCCTCCAGGGGTAGAAAATGCTGTTTTATGCCTATCTTCAGGTGCAACTTCCAATTGATGATATCCGCTACGCAAATCGATTGTTGAAAAGTATTTACTGTTACCAAAACTGTCAATGATATCTGTAATGTTTGGAAGAGGATAAACATCTGAAATAGTTTGTTTGTTAAGGTGTCTGTAGTCACAACAAAATCTATATCGTTTCGTACCGTCGGGAGACTTCTTTGGAATAATTACAATATTTGAATTATAAGGCGAATCAGAATATTCTGTAATTTCATCTTTTAGATGCTGTTCTAAAAATTCATCCAGTACTGGCTGTAAGAGATGCGGAACTCTATAAGGCTTTCTATAAACTGGGGGGCTATTTCCTGTTGGGATCCTATGCTGTGTGATATCTGTTGCTGGCAGTGGACCTTCTGCATAAAATAAATCTTGGAACTCAACTAAAGCTGCTTCTATCGTGTCTCTATCATTTCCTTGCAAATGCTCAATCTTCTGGCGTAATGCGGTTTTATAGGCGTCTGGTTTCTGACCATCATTAATATCTGACCAAATGAAATCTTCTTCTTCAAAAGTACTGACTGTAGCTACTAATATTCCCTTATGCAACTCTTTGTCCTCCACTCCGAAATTGTCAATATGTACCGGTACTTTTCTTTCTCCCTCAACGTCTTGAACCCGTACAACACTTCTACGTACAAAACAATGTGATACATCTAATTCCTCATTTTCCTCTAATGGCTCTATTAGACATACTGTATCTGTAGGTACCTTGGGGTCAACGGTCATCCAGAGAAGTTTTCCTGAGCCAGATGGTATCCGATCCCGCGAATCAACCTTCAAGGACGTTGCACGCAGTGTAGTTGATTTCGCCTTCCGGTTGGGGAAATCTTGCGGCAGCGGGCCCTTTGCAGCGGTGTCACCTAGCTGAAACACTATTCCGCTAAGTTCTACAGTTTGCTGTCTGAGGTCGATCTTAGCGTGATGTTTATTCAGGAAATCCAACCCTAGGATCGCGTCGTACCCGTCAGTTACCTTTGTTACCACTTCTACATCTTCTTGAAATTGTACACCGTGAATATAGAAAATCAATGATGTACATCCTAATGATTTCACTGTACCTCCTCCTACCCCACTCAATCTATGCCTTGGAGGGTCATATTTCTTTTTTCCAATACGTTTATTACTCACTATTGATACGTTTGCGCCTGTATCCACCAGTATCCTTGCCTCTCTATACTGTATGGTAGCAGATAACCAGCATTCCGCCTTCACATTCGCCTTAATGGCATGAAATTTTATTGGGAACGCCTGGCGGCGGCTCCGACATTCCCGTTTGAGTTTAACTGATTTCTATTTCCAAACACTTTCTTAGACCTGCATTCCTTGAATGTGTGACCTATTCTTTGACAATTAGTGCATTGAGGTTGTCTGCAGTTTTCTGCTACATGTCCCTGTCGATCGCACCTAAAACATCGTACTCCTGCTGAAAATACATTTCGCTTCTCCTTGTATCTGGTAGCAATGTCTATTTCTTCGAAAGCCGTCGCCACAGATACAGCTTCCGCTAAATTTTTAGGAAACTCTGCCCTGACACGACGGGACGTTTCAGGAGGTAACCCACGTAATAATGTACCCAGAGCTCTATCTTCTGCCCCTTGTAAAATAACTTTATTTGCTTCATCACTAGTTGTCAACCGATAGGTGTTAATATTAACTTTTCTAATCCTATCTACAAAGCTTTCTAACGACTCGTTTTGCCTCTGAGTGATAGTGTGTAATTTTTCCCTATAAAATCTACAGCTGTTCTGTTTTTGAAAACGTTTAAGTAATCCTTTCTTCAATTCCTCAAATTTTGTAGCATTCCGTAATTTTTCATGGTATAATACGTATTCTTTAGCCTCTCCTAGCAATCTTAACTTTGTCCTTTGTAAGAGCTGTTCATCTGACCATGACCCTAACTTTGAAGCAGCTACTAAATCATCAAAAAAGGCTGTTATGTCCTCGTCAGGTTTACCTGAAAAAGGAGTTACTAAGGCTGCTGCTGAGGAATCTAGGGTGGGAGGGATTGAACTGGTTTGCCTAACCTCACACAACTGCTTAAATAATGCATTATTATCATTTTTAAGCTGTGCTATCTGATTAACTAAGCTCTGAATAGCTTCCTGAGAAGAAATCGCTTGTGGTCCTGATTCTGACTTTGTACGATTTCGTGTCATCATTTTACAAACTGTTAGTTACACAATCTTACTACACTGAATGAAAAAGATGTTTAAATATTTTCGACAAATTCTTAAAACCATGAAAGAAAATACACTTCTAAATAAAGAAAATATTACGACTGCTATGCAAAACTCTATCCTTTCACACATTAAACAATACTAACTGTGGACCTTCAGTGACTGTCATTCACACCTCATATTGAGCCAAGTGTTTTTTCTCTGACACCAAATGTAACAGTTGTGATACTAAATGTAACACTTCTGCTACTAAATGTAACTGGGTTTTCTCTTTGGCTGCTGTCAATTGTCAGGATGAGCATTCTAAAGCATTCTGTCACGGTGAAAGTATTCAATAAATTAACTTTTCTCTCTTAACAACATGTGGGCAGGGTGGGTTCTTCCTTGGCTCGGGTATGAGGTAGAATGAAACAGCATTTTTACATAAGATAACTTTTATTGAAAGTTTCGTACAACTGAATCTTACTGAATGTTCTGGTTCGGAGAACGACAGCTGTGTCGTTTGCGTAGCCTTCTGCTGCGGCAGCGGCGGCGTCTGATTACGCGTAGCGGTGTGTATCTCGTGTCGCCGTCTCGCCCAGCTGACTGGAGACGCGCAGCGCGAGGTGGCCCGCTTAATTATTGCGAGCGAAGTCGTGCATCGGATGGTGATACCTTGGATGTGGAGTCCCAGTGTTTCTCTTCTCTAAGCGGCCGCGTGTGTTGTGCGTCGGCCAGCGGAGCGGTACGGCGGGGGAAGGCCAGTGTCCCGGACTCGAACCACGGACTCCCGCTTGCCAGTCTTCGGCTGTCAGGTTTTCATCCCAGCTCATAGGTGACTGCTGATGTGAGGCCGTCTCCTTCCCGTCCTCACGAGTCACCCGGGTATGTAAAGATCAGACTTCAAATACCTTTTAACTTCTGTCTTCTGGCGCCGAGGCTGCTGCTTGCTATTCCATTACAGCGGCGGACTTGGTGCGTCTGTGCATGATGCAGTCTCTTCTTGCATGACGGTCTTCAGCAGCGAAACTGACTGAAAACAACTGCTACGCTTCTTCACTTCTTCGTCTTCTTCGTCTCTCGTCTCCGTCTCCGTCTCCGTCCTCGTCTTAGTCTGTCTTCGTCTCCGTCTCCGTCTGTCGGGCCCACCGCGTCTCGCGTATTTATTCACTTCAGTTTACTGGAGGTGAACGACTTCACGGCCATTGCCTCTTCTGTCACGTTGAAAAGCTTCTCGAAGAATCTTCTTAACGTCGGTCATTGGCTCTTGGGATGTAGGCGAGGGCCTTTGCTCACATGTGACAACTGAGAAACACGTGAGCCGGTCATTGCCTCTTCTGTCACGTTGAAAAGCTTCTCGAAGAACCTTCTTAACGTCGGTCATTGGCTCTTGGGATGTAGGCGAGGGCCTTTGATCACATGCGACAACTGAGAAACACGTGAGCCGGTCGGGCGATGCCCTGACGGCTGAATCGACAGCGCCCGCTTTTGTGGAACTTGCTGACTTCACGGTCATTGTCTCTTCTGTTCTGCTGTTTTGCCCGCTGTTTGCCAGTATGTAACTCTCTAAACTAAACCAAGTTTTTCATTTATATTCTAATTTCTAGTTCACTTTAATTTCACTAATTTATTTACTTAAGTACCACTCAACACTTGTTAGTGGATGATGCTTTTCGGCTTTCCCAATATGAGGAATGAGTTTTCATTATAGTGCCTCATACGAAGGAAATTCCCCATCGCAGCCCCCTCAGATGTTGTGGTAAAATGGCTCAGTGGATAGCCCCTCAAAAACTGAATACAGATCAAGCAGGAAAATAGGAAGAAGGTGTACTGAACTGTGAAGAAAAAAGCAAAGTAGAAACAGTGAACGATCGAAGTATAAGAAGTGCAATGTGCAGCAGCGTGTACCAGCAATGGTAAAATGGTTACGGTGGTAGATTTCCACGCGAGCGACTCTTTTTTAAGTCTCTGTTGTACTCTTAATTTTTTTTTCACAATATTATGAAGCGTCTGTCTGGTCAATGAAATGTTTATTCTTTTTCTGTAGTCTCGGCAGTTCTCATACTATACACTGGTTATAAAATGTAAGTCATGAGGTAAGATACGTTACCGTCGCAAGTAAACGTGATTTATAGTAAGAGCAGGCGAGATACCATATTGACGTCTCACAGAAATGAAAACAACAAACAGACCGATGTGAACTATGTTACAACAAAAGCATTCAAGAGTCAGATCTTTCAAAACGAAGCGCAATTTCAAAAACGTTAAAAACAGATGTTTTGACAGAGCACAGAGAAACTAATCAACTGTGATTATAGGTCCCTTTCTCACACCTCGCAGTTGTAAACGCACGTTACACCACGACACAAACACAAATCTGGATACAGCGGGAAATAAAAGCTAATACGAAAGAACATGGGTCGCCCGCTTGACAGACCATAACCGTGACCACTCTTTTTTTTAGAATCTCATTTTGTTCACTAGCGTTCGTTGCATTTGTTCGGGGCTGACGTCTCATGACATCCGTTCAAGTACATCGTTGATCCATTCACTGAGTTTTTTGTTACAGAGGTCAGCTAACCCTCTGACCGAACACGCTGAGCTACCGTCAGCTACCACAAAGCCATGACGACTTTGCTCACTCATCGTGCTCTAATTAGCACTTGCCGGCCGTTGTTGCCGAACGGTTCTAGGCGCTTCAGTCCGGAACTGCGCTGCTGCTACGGTCGCAGGTTCGCATCCAGCTTCGGGCATGGATGTGTGTGACGTCCTTATGCTAGTCAGGTTTAAGTAGTTCTAAGTTCTAGGGGACTGATGACCTCAGATGTTAAGTCCCATAGTACTTAGAGCCACTTGAACCATTTTGAATTAGCACTTATCATCCTTCGGCCGCTCACTTTTCCTATGTTGCTTTTTTTTCGCATTTCAGTACACCTTCTTCCTATTTTCATACTCGAGCCATCTTACCACTAAATCTAAGGTGAGGGGGGGGGGGGGGGAGGTGCGATGAGGAGTTTCCTTGTTGGAACACCAAACACCTTGGTTACTGGTTCACCCACCATAAGAACATTAACAAAGCTGTGACATAATGCACTCATGACCACACAGAGCACTATTCTGATCACGACTGACGCGTCGTATTGAGGACAGAGCACAGATAACGCACGTGGTCAAATACAACAGCCGCGCGGGATTAGCCGAGTGGTCTGCGGCGCTGCAGTCATGGACTGTGGGGCTGATCCTGGCGGAAGTTCGACTCCTCCCTCGGGCATGGGTGTGCTTGTCCTTAGGATAATTTAGGTTAAGTAGTGTGTAAGCTTAGGGACTGATGACCTTAGCAGTTAAGTCCCATAAGATTTCACACACATATGAACATTTTCTTTTTTTTTTCAAATACAACAGCGCAACCTGCAGGAATCGCTACCATTCACATTTATTTTCAAGCATCCCGTATCTTCTTCATTCCGCATGGAATTTGAAGAATACATCTACCCTTTACTATGCCAGTCGTTAAAGCCATGAAGACTATCAAAGGACTGTCACTATGTTTCGTTTACTGTCTGTTATTCCAAAACACACTCTCAAAAACAGTTTGAAACGGTTATCAGAGTTAAAACAGTACACAAATCGCTTTCCTCTGATTAAATGGTAGACGAAAAATTTTCAAATCTGCCAGGTTCTCGGTAGCCGTTGGATCGAAGTAAATTATTATGGAATGTAGACACTTCATCCCTTACCAAACATCGGCAGTTCCCCTCGTATATTCGGTTCTACGCTGGTGAAAAGTAGGGTCAGTATGTTTCCACAACAAAAATCACGTCATGTTTACCGATTACCGAAGAAACACTCTTCAAATTTTTACAGGTGGTCACTATTTTTCGAGAACGGCAAGGCTTGTACTGAGTGAATACACTAAAGTACGTGTGGCGGCATATAGGATGTTTCCTGCACTTAAAAGAGAAAATAGTTCCATCAGAGCGTAGAACGAAATTGCTTCGGTACTATCCTTACTTTTTAAGGACTAATTGCTAAGGGACAAGGGCACGAATTACGTGACAAAGTAAGCGCTAGATACAAATTGGTAAAATGCTGATCTGAGAAACATGATGGCTTTTTTGACTGCATTGCAAGTACCATGCTTCAGGTAGAAATTTTTATGGGTACAATTGTTTACCCCCATGAAGTAATCAATGAGACTCTGTTTTATTTGTGGTTCAGTTTGGGTTGTAAGTAATGTGAAGTACATCTTCAGTCCTCCAGGTGGGACGATGGAATCAGCTGCAACTTTTACTTTTCTTATACTAAGACTACGTTGGTTTTTCCATATAGCAGCTGGTCTGTTTCTGTTGTTGGTTAATGTATGTCAGTAGAAGTACTTTTCTAAAATAAGCCTAAAAAGTAGATACCATCGACTAGAAGGAATTCCAGAGGACTGTTCAAAGTCTGCATTTCAGTCCCGTGGGATCATTACCAGTATCGTTAAATGCTTTTCAGGTTAAAAAATGCGGTAGCCATGTTTCAAAGATTTCTGGACAGGGTATTAAGAGATTAAAGCTGCGATATTGCATAGTATACCTTGACAATATTATCGTGTTATCAAGGGATATGGAAGAGCACGTGCAAAGATTACGACAGACTTTAGTACATTATATTCTGCACATCCTACCTGGACTGTTTAAAAGTGCTACTGTACCCTGGAGGAAATGAAAAACTTTGAACATGTCAATAGCCAGGAGTTCTTTAGACAGTCAACTTTGGTGACACATTCATTCACACATTTAGTGCATCAAGTGTATTTACTCTCTCATAAATGAAATAATTCTTAGTTGTTCAGTAAACACTTAAAAACATTAAGTAACGTGGCAAATTATATATATATATATATATATATATATATATATATATATATATTGTCATTATATAGCAAGTTTTACATCATGCTAGATTTTCCTAATTAATATACATGTTCACATCTTTCTAGTGATACAGGCCTTTAATTTTATGAGAGTTTGGTTAGCTGACAGAAAGCATCCAAACCTAACTTCTTGTCACATGCATTTTTCTTAATCTAGTATTAGTCTTAAGTGTTACACATACATGGTGAGTATTCTCATCCCAGGTGACGCCGTTCCTAGGTGTATGAAGAAGCGGATCCACCCACTCGTTCCGCTCCTCCTTTCCTCGACCTTGTTACAACATTATCATTAAGTTTAAATCTGGTGGAGATGTGCTACAAGTTATTCACAATCTGCTCAATAGGCGTAACGAATTCTACCTTCTTAATGTATTGTTTAGGCTTGTATGTTCAGATAAACTGATTAAACTCTCTGAATATCATTTAGTCAGATTTGTTTCTGGATGAAATCGCGACATGAGAATCTGTTTTATGTTTTGTTCTTCCAGAAAGGCTCGTCAAGTTCTTCTGTAAAGTTTGAAGCATTGTCAAATAATATTGCATTTGGTTTTCAGAATCGAGCAAAGTTATCATCTTTCAATCTTTTAACTATAAGTGCTGAATTTATGGATTTAGTGACGTACAGTCTGACATGTTTCGAAAATTAATCATTGACTGCTACATAGTATTTAACACCGCCTCTAGCATGAAGTAATGAACCAGTAGCGTCAATGGACATTTTTTCTCCCGGTTTAGTTGTGAGGATTGGATGCAATGGTGTTGTTGTAGACAGGGTTATAGGTTACAGCTTCTGACAGATGAGGCAAGCCTGTAATAGACGATGTACATGTCTGTGAAGGTTATGGAGATAACAGTAAGATGCAGTCTTTCAATTGCACTTCTCCACTCCTAACATGCCGCCAAGCCATGTGCATTTACCAGATCAAGTGGTCTTGATAGGCGTTTGGTATGTATACAAACCATAGTTCACACTCACCTTTCTTCCAATGGAACTATACATTATTGTGCAATTTATAAAATTTTGGTATTCTGGAAGATGGTTGTTGTAGCAAGATCTGCTTTGCCTTCCGTTACTTACGATCCACAACCTGCAATGCCTGCATATCTCAAAGTAATAATGACGATGTACAGAGACCTCCATCAACAATACTTTTAATCCGTCACCTGCTCAACAAGTTCAGTGAACTCAGTTAGTCCTTGAGGCAACCTCGAAAGTGCATCTGCAACAATGTCCGGGTGGTGTAATATACCTGAGCATACAAATACTTTTTTAATTCCATTGAATTCTTCCTGCCATTAAGCTGAACAAATTCCAGTATCATTTTTCTTTAACAAATTCAATAACTATTGACGATTTAGTAGCTGTTTTGGAACCAATGTCTTAGGGGTAGCGTCTCTGATTCATAATCAAAATGCTTTCAGTCCCGTTTTCGAGTCCCACCGCTGCTTAAATTTTGATTAATAATCAGCACTAGCAGCCGATGACTTCCGGCATTAGAAGTCAGCCTCATTCTGCCAACGGCCTTGTCAATGAGGGCGGAGGAGCGGACAGCGGTGCAGGGCACTCTCTTGTGGAAACTGCCACTAAATGCGGAAGAATCAGCAATTATCAACGGCATGAGGATGCAGAAGGCAATGGAAACCACTGTATTAAAGACACGTAACGTGTATCCACAGGACATGTGGCCTGTAATTGAAGAAGTGTCATGATGATCTCTCCATATTCCGGAATAGTCCCCCATTCGGATCTCCGGGGGGGGGGGGGGGGGGGGGCACAGGAGCATGAACATGGTAGGGAAACTAGAAATTGTGAAAACGGAAATGCAAAGGTTCAATCTAGATATAGTAGGGGTCAGTGAAGTGAAATGGAAAGAAGACGAGGATTTCCGGTCAGATCAGTATAGGGTAACATAAACAGCAGCTGAAAATGATATAATGGGAGTAGGATTCGTTATGAATAGGAAGACAGGACAGAGAGTGTGTTACTGTGAAACGTTCAGTGACAGATTCCATTTACATCTACGTGACTACTCTCCTATTCACAATAAAGTGCCTGGCAGAGGGTTCAATGAACCACCTTCAAGCAGTCTCTCTACCGTTTCACTCTCGAACGGCACGCGGGAAAAATGAACACTTACATTTTTCTGTGCGCGCCCTCATTTCTCTTATTTTATCGTGATGATAATTTCTCCCTATGTAGATGGGTGCCAACAGAATGTTTTCGCAATCGGAGGAGAAAATTGTTGGTTGAAATTTCCTGAGAAGATCCCGCCGCAACGAAAAACACCTTTGTTTTAATGATTGCCACTCCAATCCACGTATCATGTCTGTGGCACTATCTCCCCTATTTCGGGATAATACAAAACGAGCTGCCATTCTTTGTATTTTTCCGATGTCATCCGTCAGTCTCACCTGATGCGGATCCCACACCGCACAGCATACTCCATAATAGGGCGGACAAGCGTGGTGTAAGCAGTCTCTTTAGTAGACCTGTTGCACCTTCTAAGTGTTCCGCCAATGAATCGCAGTCTTTGGTTTGCTCTACCCACAATATTATCTATGAGATCGTTCCAATTTAGGTTATTTGTAATTGTAATCCCTAAGTATTTAGTTGAATTTACAGCCTTCAGATTTGTGTGACTTAGCGCGTAATCGAAATTTAACTGATTTCTTTTGGTACTCATGTGAATAACTTCACACTTCTCTTTATTCAGGGTCATTTGCCACTTTTCGCACCATACAGATACCTTATCTAAATCATTTTGCAAGTCGTTTTGATCATCTGATGACTTTACAAGACAACATCATCTGCAAAAAATCTAAGACGGCTACTCAGATTGTCTCCTATGTCGTTAATATAGATCAGGAACAATAGAGGGCCTATAACACTTCTTTGGGGAACGCCGGATATTACTTCTGTCTTACTCGATGACTTTCCGTCTATTACTACGAACTGTGACCTTTCTGACAGGAAATCACGAATGTAGTCGCACAACTGAGGTGATACTCCGTCGGCACGCAGTTTGGTTAGAAGACGCTTTTGGGAAACGGTGTCAAAAGCCTTGTGTAAATCTAAAAATATGGAATCAATTTGACATCCCCTGTCGATAGCACTTATTACTTCATGACTATAAAGAGCTAGTTGTGTTTCACAAGAACGATATTTTCTGAAACCGTGCTCACTATGTGTCAATAAATCATTTACATCGAGGTACTTCGTAATGTTCGAATACAGTATATGTTCCAAAACCCTACTGCAAATCGACGTTAGTGATAAAGGCATGTAATTCAGCGGATTAATCCTACTTCCCTTTCCGGGTATTGGTGTGGCTTGAGCAATTTTCCGGTCTTTAGGTACGGATCTTTCTGTGAGCGTGTGGTTATTTATAATTGCTAAATATGGGGGTACTTTATGAGCATACTCTGAGAGGAACCTGACTGTTATACAGTCTGGACCGGAGGCCTTGCCTTTATTATGCGATTTAAGCTGCTTCGTTACTCCGAGGATATCTACTTCTATGTTTCTCATCTTGTCAGTTGTTCTTGATTTGAATTCAGGAATATTTACTTCGTCTTTTTTGGTGAAGGAGTTTCGGAAAACCGTGTATAATAACTCTGCTTCAGTGGCACTATCATCAGTGGCTTCACCGTTGTTATCGCGCAGTGAAGGTATTGATTGCGTCTTGCCACTGGTGTGTTTTATGTATGACCAGAATCTCCTTGGGTTTTCTGCCAGATTTCGAGACAGAATTTCATTGCGGAAATTATTAAAACATCTCGCATTCAAGTACCCGCCATATTTCGAACTTTTGTAAAACTTTGCCAGTCTTGGGGATTTTGCGTTTTTTAAATTTGGCATGCTTTTTTCGTTGCTTCTGCAACAACGATCTGACCCGTTTTGTGTACCATGGGGGATCAGTACCATCATTTATTAATTTGTATGGTATTTATCTCTCGATTGCTGTCGAAACTACCTCTTTGAAAACATTCCAGAACTTTTCTACACTTACATGATCAGACCGGAAGGAATGAAGACTGTCTCTTAAGAAGGCGTTAAGAGAATTTTTATTAGCTTCTTAAAATAGATACACTTTGCGTTTCTTTTTTTTTTTTTTTTGTAGGTGTGCCTTGTGGTCGCTAATCCCTGTATTCGTCACAATACGCACTATTTGGCCAGGATTATTTGTTGCTGAAAAGTCGAGTATGCTTTCGCAATCATTTACGCTTCGAGTGGGCTGATGAACTAAGGTTTGTTCTTATTATAATCGACAGCAAACCAACACCAACAACGATAGTTCAGGTATGTATGCCGACGTCGCAAGCTGAAGATGAACAGATAGAGAAAGTGTATGAGGATATTGAAAGGGTAATACAGTATGTAAAGGGAGATGAAAATCTAACAGTCATAGGTGACTGGAATGCAGTTGTAGGGGAAGGAGTAGAAGAAAAAGTTACATGAGAAGATGGGCTTGGGACAGGGAATGAGAGACGAGAAGGACTAATTGAGTTCTGTAACAAGTTTCAGCTAGTAATAGCGAATACTCTGTTGAAGAATTACAAGAGGAGGAGGTATACTTGGAAAAAGCCAGGTGATACAGGAAGATTTCAGTTAGATTACATCATAGTCAGACAGAGATTCCGAAATATGATACTGGATTGTGAGCTGTACCCAGGAGCAGATATACACTCAGATCACAATATAGCTGTGATGAAGAGTAGGCTGAAGCTTAAGACGTTAGTCAGGAAGAATCAATACGCAAAGAGGTGGGATACGGAAGTAATAAGGAATGACTTTCTCTAAGGCTATATATACAGCAATAAGGAATATCTCAGTAGGCAGTCCAGTTGAAGAGGAATGGACATCTCTAAAAACGGCCATCACAGATTTTTGGCAGGAAAACATAGGTGTAAAGAAGATAATTGCGAGGAAACCATGGGTAACAGAAGAAATACTTCAATTGATCGATGAAAGGTGGTACAAAAAAGTTTCGGCAAACTCAGGAATACAGAAATACAAGTCGGTGAGGAATGAAATAAATAGGAAGCGCAGGGAAGCTAAGACGAAATGGCTGCAGGAAAAATGTGAAGACATCGACAAAGAAATGATTGTCGGAAGGACAGACTCAGCATACAGGAAAGTCAAAACAACCTTCGGTGACATTAAAAACAGGTGTGATAACATTAAGAGTGCAATGGGAATTCCAGTGTTAAATGCAGAGGCGAGAGCGGATAGGTGAAATGCATACACTGAAAATCTCTATGAGGGGGAAGATTTGTCTGATGTAATAGAAGAAGAAACAGGAATCGATTTAGAAGAGCTAGCGGATCCAGTATTAGAATCAGAATGTAAGAGTTTTGGAGGACTTAAGATCAAATAAGACAGAAAGGATATATAACATCCCACTAGAATTTCTGAAATCGTTCGGGGAAGTGCCAACGAAACGACTATTCACATTGGTGTGCAGAATGTACACTCCTGGAAATTGAAATAAGAACACCGTGAATTCATTGTCCCAGGAAGGGGAAACTTTATTGACACATTCCTGGGGTCAGATACATCACATGATCACACTGACAGAACCACAGGCACATAGACGCAGGCAACATAGCATGCACAATGTCGGCACTAGTACTGTGTATATCCACCTTTCGCAGCAATGCAGGCTGCTATTCTCCCATGGAGACGATCGTAGAGATGCTGGATGTAGTCCTGTGGAACGGCTTGCCATGCCATTTCCACCTGGCGCCTCAGTTGGACCAGCGTTCGTGCTGGACGTGCAGACCGCGTGAGACGACGCTTCATCCAGTCCCAAACATGCTCAATGGGGGACAGATCCGGAGATCTTGCTGGCCAGGGTAGTTGACTTACACCTTCTAGAGCACGTTGGGTGGCACGGGATACATGCGGACGTGCATTGTCCTGTTGGAACAGCAAGTTCCCTTGCCGGTCTAGGAATGGTAGAACGATGGGTTCGATGACGGTTTGGATGTACCGTGCACTATTCAGTGTCCACTCGACGATCACCAGTGGTGTACGGCCAGTGTAGGAGATCGCTCCCCACACCATGATGCCGGGTGTTGGCCCTGTGTGCCTCGGTCGTATGCTGTCCTGATTGTGGCGCTCACCTGCACGGCGCCAAACACGCATACGACCATCATTGGCACCAAGGCAGAAGCGACTCTCATCGCTGAAGACGACACGTCTCCATTCGTCCCTCCATTCACGCCTGTCGCGACACCACTGGAGGCGGGCTGCACGATGTTGGGGCGTGAGCGGAAGACGGCCTAACGGTGTGCGGGACCGTAGCCCAGCTTCATGGAGACGGTTGCGAATGGTCCTCGCCGATACCCCAGGAGCAACAGTGTCCCTAATTTGCTGGCAAGTGGCGGTGCGGTCCCCTACGGCACTGCGTAGGATCCTACGGTCTTGGCGTGCATCCGTGCGTCGCTGCGGTCCGGTCCCAGGTCGACGGGCACGTGCACCTTCCGCCGACCACTGGCGACAACATCGATGTACTGTGGAGACCTCACGCCCCACGTGTTGAGCAATTCGGCGGTACGTCCACCCGGCCTCCCGCATGCCCACTATACGCCCTCGCCCAAAGTCCGTCAACTGCACATACGGTTCACGTCCACGCTGTCGCGGCATGCTACCAGTGTTAAAGACTGCGATGGAGCTCCGTATGCCACGGCAAACTGGCTGACACTGACGGCGGCGGTGCACAAATGCTGCGCAGCTAGCGCCATTCGACGGCCAACACCGCGGTTCCTGGTGTGTCCGCTGTGCCGTGCGTGTGATCATTGCTTGTACAGCCCTCTCGCAGTGTCCGGAGCAAGTATGGTGGGTCTGACACACCGGTGTCAATGTGTCCTTTTTTCCATTTCCAGGAGTGTATAAGTCTGGCGACATACCGTCTGACTTTCGGAAAAGCATCGTCCACACAATTCCGAAGACAGCAAGAGCTCTCGGCTGCCCACCGCTCCGTTTCTCTCTGCTGGGGCAGCACGTCTCGTGTGTCGGCGCTCAAAAGCTGGCCATTTCCGGCAGAAAGCGCGGATCCGGGTTTCCAACAACCGATCGGCCGCACAATTGATCACCGTCCCTCTGCTCTACCAGCGTTAAATTTTGGTTGCTTTTACCCATAAAATTTTCCGTTCCTAATCGAATGAGTCAGCCCAGCACCGTGCATGTCGCAAAGAGGTCGATCAATGCGTGGCTCAATGCTACAGAGCAATGCTAACCTCTTGTGTGTCGATGTGCGTTTTGTACTCCAGGAGTTGGAAATTTCTGATGTGTTCCCATGCTTTTTCGAATAGTAGGAGATATACCCTTTCCTCACATTGACAACAACGCTGAATCGTCCTTTCCGTGAGGAGTTTTTTGAAAGTTGAGTGTTGAGGGTGAAGAAGGAGGTTTTCGGGTTCATCTTCCGGCTTCTACCTGTTGCAAATTGGTGCTTTGTAGCTGATTTTTGGGAAATGTAAGCGGTCGCAAGTGCTATAGCACGATCCATACTCTGAGCAGCTCGCTATTTATTTGATCTGCCACTCAACCTTTGTTGCCTACTTGATTATAATTTTTGGTCTATTTTTGTCTTGTTACCATTAAATTTGCAAGCTATCAAATGAAGAACTCTTATTACGAATTCCCCATACGGTCTTCCTTGTAAGTTGGTACGCCCCACAGTGTGTGAGCGTTTTCTTTCTTTTTTGTATTTTGTAATGAGTTTTTACAAAAAACTTGCTATTAAGAATTTTATGCGAATTGTGTCCGCCATACAGCGTAAATAAAAACCTGTTATACTTAGACCTGACTTATATTTCAGGACGCCTGAAATGATGTACAACCTTTCCATGGTTGGGCAACCCACAAACAACGAATATGAACTGTTGTACACCTAAAAAGAGAAACTCCCCATCGCACCGCCTTGAGATTTAATGGTAAGGTGGCCCGGTGTATATCCCGTCAAAAACTGAACGCAGATCAAGCATGAAAACAGGAAGAAAGTGCGCTGAAGTGTGAGAAAAGCAGCCAAGTAGAAACAATGAACGGTCCAAGCCAAAGCTGTGCAACAATGAGCGCATGTCCGCAGCGATGACGTTGTGGTTCCGTGTTCAGGGTGTTGGACTGAAAATGGGGATATCCTTGCTCAAGTCCCCCACGTGCCACTCTTTTTTTTTTCCACAATTTTAAGAGCTGTACGACCGGGCACTGACGTGTCTGTTCGCCATATTCAAATTTGTGTGTATGTCATGGTGTCACGTCCATTTGCAACAGCGCACTGTAAGGGAAAAAATGCTTCAAATGGCTCTAAGCACAATGGGAATTAACATCTGAGGTCATCAGTCCCCTAGAAGTTAGGACATCATACACATCCATGCCCTAGGCAGGATTCGAATCTGCGGCCGTAGCAGTCGCGCGGTTCCGGACTGAAGAGCCTACAACCGCTCGGCCACCGCGGCCGCTGAAATGTAAGGAAGGGACCTCCATATGTACTCATCTTCTATTTGTTCTACACAAGTACGACATGTTGTGACTCATGCGTTCCGTTTTGGAAGTTTTGACTCTTGAATTTCTTTCTTGTGACATAGTTCACATCCGTTTATTCGTTGTTTTCAATTCTCTGAGAGGTCTATGTGGCATCTCGCCTGCTCTCACTATTCGTCAAATTTACTTGTGATGGTTAAATATTCTTGCCACTTGATTCATATTGTGCAACCAATGTCTAGTATCAAAATTGTCATGACTTAAGAACGAGAACAGACATGTCAAAGACCAGACATAAAATTCATAACTTTGTGAAAAGAAAAATGTGGTACCACGAGGGAGATTTGAAGATGGACCTTCTCCTTCGCATTCCAACACTGTGACTATACAACCAGGACGCTGCTGTTCTTCCAATTCTATCGATGTTGCGAGTCCTGATCTTCGATCGCTCACTATTTCTATTTTGCCTCTTTTTTTCACAGTTCAGTACACCTACTTCCTCTTTTCATGCTTGATGTGTGTTTAGTTTTTGATGAGCTATCCAATGGCCCATTTTACAAGTAAGTCAGAAAGGGCTACGATGGAGAATTTCCCTTCTAAGTTGTTGTTCTCACTGTGATGGTTCCCTCATTGTGTGCAGAGGCCACACACAACCAACATCAGTTCAAAGATAAAGAGAGACGCCACGAAGTTTGAAGATACAGTCCGAAGAGTTAGCTGTACAAAGTAGGAGGGTTGTTGGAAGTTGCAGTGCAACATAGAAACACAGATTTTTCAGTAGGTGTGTGTTTATTTGGTCTGTAATACAAGTGTGTTTGAAGAGTGCTGTGGTGCAGAAGCGGCTTTCAGACAGTGTTGCCGAATCGCCGGTAGACGAGCGTGTGCATGGAGTGTGCGGGCAGCGACAGCGACGCCTCTCCCAGCTGGGGGTCCGACACCACCACGGAGCGCCGCGTCCCCTGCCTGGCAACACACAAACAACCTGGTCCGCAAACAAACCTACGATGCAAACAGGGGTACCAATGGGCACTGATCTGTATAATATCCGGTTGCAGGACTCTGCTCTATGAGCACAGTACTCTGGTGCGCCTGCAGATTGCTGCATTCCACATCGATTGTCATGTTGTAGCTAGCTAATAAATTTTCGGTCAGCTGCATATAAACAATGATTATTGGTTTCTGACTGTAAACGACATTTCATTAAGTGTGGCAGTGTCTGAAGCAGGGAATTGTCAGAAACGATTTATTGCAGTACCTCATTAGAAGATACCCACATAACCAGAATAATTTGTTCCTTCCCGTAAGCTGCAGACTTAACATTATATCTTGTGGTTATGTTTTTGCCAATGGAAAAAAATATTTTTTTTTTGGTTTGCATCTTTACTGTATATATCCTGCAGGAAATGATTGACATTTGTAATATTATGAGCCGTGGTCACATACATTGCCGCAAAAAAAATTAGTACATCCGAAAAGACGACAACGATTTTGATCCGGTGATGGTATACGCCACCTGGACGACAGTGGATGTACTGATAATGGTTTCAACGTAGTTCGCCAACAGATAGCGTAGTGGCATAGCTACCAGAGTGCCATCTGTTTCTACCCTCTAATAGTGAATGCTCACCCAGAAAACTCAGTGTGGTACAGATGTGTGAAGCAAAAAGGCAATCACGGCACGAAGATGCACGCGTGCATCCTACAGCCAACTGAGCGAGTTTGGAAAGGATCAAATTGTGGTCCTTTCGGAGAATTGCACACAAGTTGGACGTGCAACGTCAGTTGTGCAACGATGCTGGTGTCAGTGCTCACGTGAACATTCTCACACATGTAGACGAGTTTCTGGAGGTACCCGCAGCACAGACGCCCATCAGGATCGTCGTATTGTAAAGGCAGCAGTGGCAGATCGTACAGCTACTGCAGCACAGGTAAGAGAGCTTGTGTGCCCAGACGTGTCAGCACGAGCGTTTTGTTAGCACTGGGACTACAAGCACGCAGTCCCTTAGCCCGTCTTCCACTCGCGCCACAAACTCGACATGCCGTGTCGACTGGTGCCGCCAAAGGATCATTTCGAAAATGGAATGGCACGCTGTGGTCTTCAGCGATGAAAATAGATTCTGCCTACACACGAGTGATGCTTGCCTGCGTATAGGATGTAGATGCGGTCGGCACTGTCTCGTATAGTGCAAGACACACTGGTCACAACCCAGGCGTTATGATCTCGGGTGCGATAACCTGGAGGTGACGTTAACCCGCCCTCAGTACAAGCAGAATATTGTTAGACGCTTTATTTTGCCATTCTTGCAACAGGAAAGTGATGCGTAGTTCCAACAGGATAATGCTCGGTCACACACCGCCAGTCGAACTCAACATGCTCTGCAGGACGCGCGGTATGTTCCCCGACAAGCACAATCTGTGGACTCTGGACTTGTCCCAAATAGAGCACGTGCTGGATATGATGGTACGAGAAGTGACTTGTGCGACTCATCAGCCAACAACTCTTACAGAACTACGTGAACCTGTCCAACAGGGTGGCGTAGTATAAAAAATGGTTCAAATGGCTCTGAGCACTATGGGACTTAACACCTGTGGTCATCAGTCCCCTAGAACTTAGATCTACTTAAACCTAACTAACCTAAGGACATCACACACATCCATGCCCGAGGCAGGATTCGAACCTGCGACCGTAGCAGTCGTGCGGTTTCGGACTGAGCGCCTAGAACCGCTAGGCCACCGCGGCCGGCGGTGGCGTAATATATCCTAGGACAGTATTCGCTATCGGCACGGTCGACTGGATGCCAGAATCAGCGCCTGTATTGCCGCCGTGGAGGCTGCACCACGTACGAATGTGGGCCACTCAGTATGGATCGATAGCTGGTGCCTCATAACCACTTATGCTATTGGTCTCTCAGTGTTATCATCGCATGTACTCCATAAACAATGTTGCAACAATAAATCTTGAGTAAATTGGAAACCTCTATACTAACTTTTTCTGGGAGTGTAGCTCTAATTATCACTTCGTAAAATAAAGTTATATAATTGATATATTTGTTTGTTTCTAGGTATCTCTCTGCACTTACGGTACACATGAAATTCCTGCGCCACAGTACCGGAGCACGCTGCAAAAAGAGACAGAAGAAAATGACAAAGCGCACTGATAAAGTCGACTAACGTCCGGTAATTAGTTTCCTGCATTAAAAGGGGAACAACGCCGCAACAATCCATGCTGTAATGATAGAAGAGTACAGTAATAATGCACCATTATAACAGCCAGAGGTTAAGTGTCGCAGACGCTTCCAGTGAGGTAATTCTGAACGATGTAAAACGATAGGGCAGACCATCTCTCTGAGAAGAACAGGGAATCGCAAGATAAGTGCATGCCGTGGTGCTAGACGACCAGCATGTCACAATCGATGTGATAATGGAAAAATCTCCAATGGGTCAGAGGTCACAGTCTTACACAACGTTTTGAAGATGATAAAGGTCGCCTGCGACTGCCTTCAGCCAATCAAAAAGCCAGCTGAACAGATGCAGAAGTTGTTGTGTTGTAGCTGAGTCCTATCCTGTCGATCCAGATAACTCCTTTAGCCATCCTATTACCATCAACGAATGACGGGTCTATCCCCACAACACCGAGACAAAGGAGCAAACCAAGCAGTGGAACCACCACCGCCGGGAAAAGCAATGACGCAACTATCGATGGGCAAGTTTCGAACAACTTACGGGTTTGCTGCCGGGTGACGTCGTCGACCACCGCCGATATTTCGACAGGAGCACACCCTGCCATTCTCAAGGCACAAATGCAAGGAGGAAGAAATGTGCAAGGAAATTTAATACCTCGGTTCACAGAGGAGAAACAAGGAAGATACCACACACAGAACGTCAACACAAACAAAGATGACCAACACCAGAAATATCGATAGTGACTAATCAACAGGTGAGGTAGCAATAACTCTTTCCCTCTGTTTTTTGATGAGAGACAGAGCCGGATTCCAAGCAGCATTTAAACAAAACCCACCATCTCTGTTAATAAGGTTGCTTGATAGTTTGATTTCAACAGCTTCCTTAATAACACTATCCCAATAGCTGGACGTGCAAACCAGAATCTCCGTGTTGTTGTATTCCATAGGATGCCCGGTGTCAAGGCAGTGTTCTCCAATTGCGGATTTGCTCGGCTGTTGTAAGCGTGTGTGACGCTTATGTTCAATACACCGGTCTTCCACAGTCCTGATTGTCTGACCAATACATGACATGCCACAAGTGTAAGGAATACGATAGACTCCAGCCTTACGCAAACTAAGATCATCTTTTACGGACGCCAATAAGGCCTTAATCTTAGAAGGTGGTCGGAAAACATATTTCACATCAAATTTCCTGTTGGAAATACTTCCTGCGTAAGGCAAAAAGGCCGTAGACCTAGGTGCCACCTCGTTGCTATCGTCACTCACCCGTAGCACAGATGGCTGATAGCGCAACACACGTTTGATCTGCCTCTCACTATAACCATTCTGACGAAAGGTGACTTCAAGATGTGATAGCTCAGCTGCCAAACTTTCAGGGTCTGAGATAATGTGGGCCCTGTGAACCAAGCTACGAAGTACTCCTTCACGCTGAGCTGGATGGTGAAAACTATAAGCTCGCAGATACAAGTCAGTGTGAGTACGCTTCCTATAAACAGAGTGTCCCAACGTACCATCAGTCTTCCTTTGGACCAACACATCAAGGAAGGGAAGGCTTCCATTCTTTTCCACCTCCATAGTGAACTGAATATTAGGGTGGATCGAACTCAGGTGTTCCAAAAACCGATTTAAATTCTCACTACCATGAGGCCAAACAACATAAGTATCGTCTACATATCTGAAAAACACGCAGGTTTCAAAGTCGCTGACTCCAATGCACGTTCCTTAGAGTCCTCCATAAACAAATTGGCCACAATAGGTGACAGCGGGCTTTCCATTGCAACTCCATCAGTCTGTTCGTAGTACTGACCATTGAATAAAAAGTAAGTGGAAGTCAGCACATGTCGAAACAAATCTGTTAACTCGACACCAAGCTTAACCTCAATTAGTTGCAACGAATCAGAGAGGACCGTGAGTGAAAAGAGAAACCACATCAAAACTGACTAAAATATCAGTCATTCAAACGTAATCCCTGCAATCGACGTAAGAAATCTACAGAGTTCTTAATGTGGTGTTCACACCTACCTACTAGCAAGATGTTTAGCTACACGATATGTCGGAGCACCAATATTAGAAACAATAGGCCTCAACGGGACAGCCTCTTTATGGACCTTAGGGAGGCCATATAATCGAGGTGGTACAGCACAGTAAGAATTAAGACTTTTGATAGTCTCCTGTGACAAAGAACTTTTCTTCAGGAGGCTATTGGTCTTTCTCGCAACACTCTTAGTAGGGTCAGCACCGATTTTGCGATACGCCGAATCAGAAAGTAGAAACTGCATCTTTTGAATGTAACGTTCTTCTCCAACAAAACGGTGGCGTTTCCCTTGTCTGCAGGTAAAATAACAATATCAGGATCCATTCTGAGTGAACGTAAAGCAGCCGCTTCAGCTGCTGTAATATTACACTTGGGTGGACGGGCCCCAGTCAACACGCGACAAGCTTCCCTCCTAACCTCTTCCGCAGCCTCGGAGGGTAGTGTATAAACAGCGTGTTCGATAGAACTAATAAAATCAACGACTGGTAAACTCTTAGACGTCGGTGCGAAGTTCAAACCTTTCCCCAGCACAGACAAAGCTGCGTCGTCAAACGTCTTCTCCGTGAGATTGATCACAGAACGTCGAGAATTAAAATTAGAATTAGACACTGAGCCAAGGAAACGTTTAAACTTCGCCGAATGACGAGCAGTTGCAGACTGAAATTTCCAGTCATACTGCGACCAAGAGGCACCGTCCACCAATCCCAAGAAAATTCAGAGACATTAGACGCCATCATTAAATGAAGCTGAAATAATTCCTTAGAAACAAAATCTAATTGACGGCGAGTATAGTGGATCCTTTCATGAACAAGAGCTAAACCAGCACGTTGCTTGATGCGATCGGCGGCAGGAGAACTAATATGATGCACAACCTTAGCAAACGTTGGAACCACACTATGATTTCGACACTTCAGTAAAAACGATAATGCACATCCCAACCTTACTCTACTGCTGCGAAGTTTATCCAACCTCCGCAAGCTACGATACATTTCCTCCCCGTTGAGGTAAACAATGTGAGACCTTAGCTTTTCCCGGCGAATTGAATGTTCGAACAACTTACAGGTTTGCTGCCGGGTGACGTCGTCGACCACCGCCGATATTTCGACAGGAACACACCCTGCCATTCTCAAGGCTCCTGTCGAAATATCGGCGGTGGTCGACGACGTCACCCGGCAGCAAACCCGTAAGTTGTTCGAACATTCAATTCGCCGGGAAAAGTTAAGGTCTCACAATGGGCAAGGTTATTCTGAGTGTTTTATTGGAATTGCCACGGTGTGAAGATGACAGATGTAACTCGTAAAGGGCAAACCGTCACAGGAGTAGGGCACCAAAATGTCCTGGAAAGGTTTGACAAGACTCTGAAGGCTAAGCGTCTTAGGAATGTTTCCAAGGAGGGTAACATTCCATCACGACAACACTCCAGTTCATTATGTACACGACACAATCGCTAATGCTATTTTGTCCTGAGATGGCATCTAATGACTTCATTCTCTTTGCTTCCTTAGAAAACCTATTGCAGGGCTCGTATTGCTACAATGGCGACGAGGTGATTTTCGAGGTGGAACATTTCCTTAAGAGACAACATAGAGGCTTCTAAAACCAATGTCTCATGTAAGTCATCCATACTTGGGAGAAGTGCGTCACATTCAAGGGTGAACATGTAGGGGACTGGCAGAGTCACCAGGTAGAGAGGGCAATTCATTGATTTATCCTGCGCCTCGTGGTGTTATTTTGTATGACAACGGAATTTAAAAGTCAAGCTCAAGTCGAAAAAAGCGTTATCAGTTCTTTGGTCTGCCTGACAATGTCAGATCACATTAGAGTTTTCAAAAGATACAGTAATACTGTGTCTTTTACTAGCTTTGAAAAAAAATTTGTTCTCTAGAAATCTACAGCAACATCCTCTTTAAGAGATTCACGAGATTGTAAAATTGGAAAATATTGTCTTTTGTGTGCTAAGTGGCACGTGATGCCTACGTGTTTTAGTTTGTTACGCACCGCTGCTCGAGGATTATTGGTCAATTGGTCAGCACGCGCAGACAGCTGCAGGCCGACATCTGGCGCTGATGCTCACTCCCGTCGCGGCAGTGAGGAAGTTTATCATCATCGTCCAAAGCAATGTAGAACTTGCCAACAGAGAATATATTTGCTTATGAAGCGTCCTGAGTTTTTTATAACCACATATTGAATTGCTTTGGTGTGTAGGGTGGTTCAGTATGAAAATTAAACGATGTTGATATGAACGTGGAACACCATGGTTCTGTGGTGAAACGTCGAAGACGCAGAACCAAAAAGCTGGGTCTCCTACGCACTAGATCAACACACTCACGTTATATTCAAGCTTCCTGATACAGGCAGTTTACTTGTGGTACTTGTTGGTTACAGTTTGCACCATCGTTATTTTCTCTCATATCATACTGAAGTGTTTCATTTTGTTTGACACGAAAAAGGTAACGAGCCATACTAGAGAAAAGAGTGAATAAGTTACGAAGTGGTGCATAGGCATCTGAGAAGCGGTTTGGATATTGGTGAAGAAACATGTAACCGCTCATTGTCATTCAATACGATCACGACGACACCACTCGATCGACGTTAACACTCGTGGTGTCACTCGCCTTCATACGTGGCAGTGGACGTTTGAAAATTCGTGACGCTAGCTCAATGGTCGTCAATTGATTTAAATGTATTTCCGGCTGACTCTTAATTCAATTGCTGCCACTGGGGTGAGGAGAAAGAACACATCCTGGTGGTACCAGCATTATGCGTATTTAGATGTTCGATTAATCTGAATGGTTTGCAATGTTGCAGCGATTCTATTCTAACTCTGTGCTGATGTACCGACAAGGACCATTTTCGCAGATAAACATGCAAGTACGTAATGGATGTTCAGTTTCTCAGTATAGTTCGTCGCACTCACACATTATACATCCGCTGTAAGAACAATTTCATGCATTTACATTTTTGGTGTCCCACAATATTGGTTGGCTAAATATTATGACGATACGTTGCATACAACTTCCACAGATATTGTTTATCGTGTAGTCAAGACTACGTAATGGAGCCAAAATCGTGGATAAAATTGAAATGTAGTTTGTTTATTAACACTTTTCTTTTCACTAATTAAATATGAAATATGAATCGGGATTGGAGGTGATGATCCTATCCTTTTTTAGTGTTTTAGGTCCCCGTTAATTGATATCTGGTAGTTAATAAGCGAACTATTTTTTATGCTGGTGCGTTGTTTGCGTCAGTTACCCCCACAACCGTCCAAGGATAAGATTCTATTAATGTTCCGCGCACACGCGTTTCACCATTTTATAAAATGCAGATTTACGTAAACTATAGCTTTCCGTTGCGCACAACTTTCGTGGGTTCCATAACCATAATAGTTTCCCAAGAGTATTTTTCCCAGCTAACACAAAGTTCGAATTATGTTGTCGGATTCATTTTCACTTCACTCGACAATAAACGTCTCTGATCACTTCGTCACACGTAATGTGTTTTAAACGTGCTTGAAGAGTCTTTAAATAATCTCCTTTCGCAGTCGCGTACCACTTTTTCATCGACTATCCCGATCGCGATAACTGAAGGTAGAGAGCTCAATAATGTGTTACATGTTCTTTTATGTGTATTAAAAAACAAACGCGCACCTATATCTTTCTGTCCCGCTTGGTCTTTGCTACTTTGCTTTTTATTACTTTTCATTATATTGGTTCTTAGTAATACTGTGCAGTTATTAAGGTTTCCTATTACTTTCCCCTTTTTAATTCTTCCCCGATTTTAATTAATATGATGCTAATTGACACGCCTGCCCGCAAGTAACGTTATGAACAGTAAAATGCAATTTCAAAGTAGTGCACTGCTGTGTTAAAAAGATATTGCTGAGAGAGTAGTGAGACAGTTTTAACACAGTGTAGAAGGAGTAGAGCAACACAACACTGAGCAGTAGCAGCTGGAGACGGAGAGAAAAGTCAGAGCGTAGCAACAGGTCGTGGGCTTCCTCTGAAGCACATAGCATCACCAAACGAGATCGTATACGTGAGGCAGTGGGTGGTGCCAGTTGGCCGAGTAACGTGGGGCGCCTGTGGCGGCCGAGGGCAACAGCGCGGCAGTCAGGTCTACGCAAGAGAGGGCGAGGTGGCAAATGAGGCGGCGCCAGCCACGTGCGAAGTTAAGCTCTCATATGCTTTACAAGGTGTTGGGTGTGTTAGTAACTTCAGAGAACACAGTGACTAATTCTAATAGAGAACCAGCAGATCACACTTCACTAGAGTAAATGGAAGGTGTAATTGACATGGACAGGCTTGAGGAAGACCTATCCCCAATAAGAATTTTGTGTGAGAAGGAAATAGGTTTAGAGTCTCCAAATAACTTGGAACAAGTGAAAGTGGAACAACTGAAAATTAATTTGAGCAATTCACCTCTGGCAGGCATTGATGATACTCAACTAAGCAAAAATCAGTTGGAGACGCAGTTGGTTCGAGAAGCAAACCCGAATGGGCAAAATGTTTCGCTGTTGACATTCATGGAAGTGGTAGGATATCTCAAGATGGAACTGCAAGCCCAAATAAGTAAGAGTAATGAGACATTAGACACTCTCAAGATGGAATTGTAAACCCAAATCAGAAAGGGCAATGAAACGTTAGGTAAAGTAGTAAATTCTCATTTGTCAACAGAAATAACGAAGTTACAATCGGAAGTAATGTGGGACAAGGAATAGCAGTTTGTCAAATTCTGAGTAGAACTAGTGCAGAAGATTCATGAACAGTTGACAGAAAGTGGTTTCAAAAGTAAATTCTCATCTTCATAAAGTTTGGAAAAATAGTTAAGCATGAGATAAGGAAGCTAAAGGAAAGATACAGAAAAGTCTGGAAGAACATGACACTGAATATTGCACTTTCATTGAGCAAGGAGCACAAAAATATTTTGAACATGAGAAAGCAGCAGACCAAAAATTAAGTAATATTCATAACAAGATGATGCTTGATAACAGAACTAAGTTGTATGAACAAGTAAATCACATGAGAAACTTGCTGGTCACGGAGACCAAGGCACACGAATCGTTTCAAGCAGTGCAGACGGTGTATAATAATACTGTATACGAGAACTTGGTGAAAAACAACAGGGAAATTCGTCAGGTTACCTCCCATTCGGAAATTGGATGCACTCAGCGACTGTATGAGACTTATAAATTATAGAGTGCAGCAATTAGTCGTCCTTATTAGATTTTGTTATACAAATCCAGATTTTGGTTAGTAGCTAGCCATTCTCAATGCGCTATTTTTTATTCTCAATGCATGTAAGTCCCTGTTGTTCGGGCGTCACTCACAGTTCTTTGAATACTACCAAAGAATTGTGACTGACGCCCGAACAACAGGGACTTACATGCATTGAGAATAAGAAACAGCGCATTGAGAATGGCCAGCTACTAACCGAAATCTGGATTTGCACGATAAAATCTAAATAGGACGACTGATTGCTGCACTCTATAATTTATAAACAAGGAAATTTCATAGTCGTTACGAACTGTGCCACAACATTCACCTGTTATTTCAGCAGATCCATTTATTCGTTGTTGTAAATGTAGTTATTTCGATACGTACAGAAACGTGCATCTAAGAATATATGGACGTGCTACTAGTGCCCTCCTCTGCTCAGGCACAAATTTGTTTTCTAGGAGGACATTGCCAGGGAGATGTCATTAGTTTGGTGAATGATCTGGCTAATGATAGTAACGATTTAATAGAGCTTGAGGACATGTTTCTAAGCGAATTTTCGACGAGAGGAATCCAATGAGAACTGCTCGAAGGTTTCTTGAGGATCAGTCAGATCATGGTATGGTAAAGGAGTTCTGTGTATACTGATCGAAACATATTAATCATCTGGACGGAGGCGTGGCGATCGAACTGTACGCTATGGGTATAGAATGAATGTTGACATTTTATATTTGGAAAAAATTTGTGACAATACCTCGAGAAAAAGTCGAGAATACGCTTGTTTCTTAGAAATAAAAGATCAGGCGTATAGTAATGATGGTAGACAGCCAAATGTAAGAACGAGTCCACAGAAGAGCGTTAGGGTGGTGCATCTCATGCCCTGGAGACCCGCTGCCCTGACCCATGCAACAAACACCACAGTATCACCCATAGTAATGGCAATGTGGAATATACCGATCAGCCTACTCCACACGATCCGTTAAACTAGATAGTGTCTCGGGGAGGACAGAGACAACGAGGTCTGGTGTCCAAAAATTATGGCCAAAACTGGCAGGTAATGATCAAACAGAGAGGGTAGACAACGTGGAGACAGCAGAAGAGTAGGGTGACCTTGGTGGCAGTGTGGAACGCTTGGTGGGGTGAGAAGGCTCACTCACTAGCCTGGCTGAGCAACAGCTGGGTTGTTCTAGCAACCTTGGTTAACCAAGGGAGAGATTTGCCCAAAGCACAGCATGGAGATGACAGGAGGCGTGACCATAGTAGTAGGAGTTCCAGTGACCATAGCATTTTTGACAAATTAGACGCAGTGCATAAGAGAGGGCTTACGTGACTGTTTGAAGAAAAACAACTCCCTGAAACAAAAACAATGACAGGTAACAATTCACTGAGGTGGCAAATGTGGGAAGTTTGGGCTGCAGAACAGTATATTAATTATTCAAACATTATATTGAGATTTGCTGACTAGAATTGAAGGTAACACTAGATGTCTGTATTCGCTTATAGATTAAAATATTGTGGCATGGTTTTTATTGGCAGCTAATGGTGCAATGATATTGAGAGTCTGCACTCAGTGATGCATTGAATCTATCACGGGTATCCCCACTAACTATTTCGAAACTTGTATCGAGCTTCATATCAGTCACTCAAAGGATAGTTAATTTAACTTAAAGAATAGAGGAATATGCTTTAGTCAGCAGAAAGTGATCTGTAGTTAATAATTAAACAATAGCTTTTATAGTCATGGGCTTTCGAGAACCCAATGATTTGTCGTCAAAAATTGAACATTAGCTTTTATTGCGACCAGCTTTCAGGACAATTTTCTAATGGATGAAATACGAAATATTTGTAACAAGTCTCTGCAAAAGCAAAGCTTTCAATCACTGGCCTATTTGCACAACTGACGATACCATCGTCATTTACAGGATAATGCAGTGTGACACCATACTAAGAATCTACTGCTTGCAGTGCACATAGCCTAATAGCCTACTTCCTTTGCTTTTACCTGCGAAGGACTTCCACGAAGCTAATAATTAGAGAGACTTGTTTTAGCCGATAGCATTCATAAGCAAAGCTGATATACCTGAGGCCTACCTTGTCCACCACCACAGTCCGAGTTCTGCTCGACACACAATTACCGCTCTCTGAATCACGTGCTCGAACTGCTGTATCTGGTTTATTAGACATCAGCTGGCTGTTCAGTACACTCTTGATTCACTACCGACCGTTTAATTGCAATCTCGGTTACGTAATTTTGGTTCCCTCTCCTTCACACAACTTCAGCAACTAATGTAAATAAGTCAGTGTCTCAATCGACTTTCTGCTGACCTTTATCGCTAGTGACTACCGAACCAAAGGCAAGTAAGAAGTATCGGAGAGCCATGCGTTTACAATGAGAATGCAGTTAATACTTGTTACAGTGGCGAAGTCACACCATTATAGGCAGCCTCATTGTATCAGTGTTTCCAAAATATTGCTTCAGAAAATTATTTTTATTTTCAAAGAGAATAGTTTAAAAAGGTGCACAATAGTTTTCAGTAAAACGAGTAATGACAACCATTTATATCCATATTCTCCAGAGCTTCAGTCGACAGTCACAAATTGTTGGACGATCTAACAGTATTTTATGAGCCATCAACGTGTCGGTACAACATGCTCTGGAGGAGACCTGACGTCTGATGCTTGCCGTAATTTCACTTACAGCAATACAAGCACTCCCACCACAGTGGTCCAAACTGAGCGTAACTTTAGCAGTTCTCTAACTATACGACAGAAAAATACTACTATAATGATCAATGCTGAGGGTAGTTTCAGAATTCTCCAGCCAGAAATTTGCCTAAAATATTGTCTTGACCAGGAAAAATACTGTAAAACTTTTACAACCTCCGGTGGTGTCTTGCATATGATGCCGAGACTGGCAGAGTAACTTCACCAATCTATGGAACTCGCTGCGGAGTTCAGAGTGAGTTAAAAATATATGGTAGCTTATATTATCTGGCCAAAGGTCTTAGGACAAAATAGACCAACATCAAATAAATCCAACAGAGAAAATTGACTGACTTCCTAATCGAATATAACAGAGTAAGACGTTCAGTAAGAAAGCGGTTATATGCGCCCAGATCTTGTGTAAGCGATCTTTCTGAGACGTCAGACCTTCAGGGAAATAATAATTCACAGTGCTTTGAAAGTAACTGATAGGGATTGATGAACTCTATAGGTTACTGAACGAGCAATGGAGAGACATCCTCTTCATTCAGTGCAGAAGACTTCCATTGCAACTCTGAACCAGAGGTTTGTGGTAGGAGGATAGGCCGTAGGGTTTGCTGGAACATGCCGAAATTGTAACTACTTTCTAATCCCCCACGCCACAAAGCAGTCACTATTACATTGTGGTGTGAAAACAATCAATTAGAATGTACAATTCTCTCTCTCTCTCTCTCTCTCTCTCTCTCTCTCTCTCTTTCTCTCTCTTTATCTCTCTCTCCCTTTTTTTGGAAAAAATATCCGCCGTTTGAGTGTTAATTGTCACTTATTTTCACAGTCATGTCTGTGACATTTCGTCGTCAAAAATACGTTTTTTCTACGATGATACATCACAAACAGGTCAGACCAATTTTAACATGTCAACATACACTTGAAAATGGCTACAGAGCCGAAATCATGATTATGTAAAATAAGTGAACAATTAAGGGTCAAATGGTGGATATTTCTTTAAAAGAATTCTATATAACTGTGGACCCTCACCAAGGAAAGATCGTTAACAACCATTCTGTACGCTCACGTAATAAAATTTCAAACTAATGGCCAATCGAATGAGAACACAGTTTTGTACATCTGACGGACGTCCATACATGGCACTTGTGAGAGAAATATGTGGTTTCTGTTCTTTCTGGCATCTCTGAAAGAACAGACACCATTTTGATGCTACATCTATTGTGTATTAACACACAAAGTAATTTAAGACCTTATCTCCCAGCGGTCATTAACACACAAAGTAATTTAAGACCTTATCTCCCAGCGGTCATTGATTTATATGAATGAGGCAAGTAGAACATTTGTGCAGGACCAGGACTCGAACCGCCTCCTTCTTATTAGGCAGGTGCGCTGACCGTTATGCCTTCTGGACGCAGTGGTCATCACAACCGCACCCACTAGACTAGCACGCCTCCCGTCAGACGCAAATGTTCAACTGGCACCACACGCCACTGATGTAGTGGGAGAGTAGAGGAGTACAGCCAGCCCAGTGTGAGTGGAGCTCAGACTGCAGAGAGAGTACCGACGTACTTGTTCTGAAGGACGACGACGACGTCATCTTGAGGTGTGAGGAAGGCGACGCTCTCGACGTCGCTGGAGTAGACGTCCATCTGGAGGCTGACGCGCCGTGATCCGCGCGGCACGAAGCGCGAGAAGTGGGCGATGGCGTAGTACATGGGCTGCTTGTAGAACTCGTCCGCCGTCGCGTTAGCCACGATGGACGCGTCCGCGTGGTTTCCAATCCAGGTGGGGCCGCCCTCGGTGTTCACCACCATGTTCCAGTCCTCCCAGCCGGACGTCCAGTGGTTCGTCACCTGCACAACACACAGAACGCATCTCACTAGTGGAGATTAAACACGACTTAGTCTCGTACTTGTAGTATAGCAGTACTGCTACCAATAAGGTGAGGACACAGTCACATGATTATTTGGTGTGGGTCCTACACACTTGATAAATATTCTAGGATGGATCACGAGTTCCGGAAATCTCCTTTGTGAACTGGTTGCGTTTCCCCAATATCCTACCAATGAATTCAAGTATAGCACGTGCTTTCCCTAAGACTGATCCTGTGTATTCATTCCACTTCACATACCCAAAAATTGCGACACACAGGTATTTGTATGAGTTGAATTGTATGGTGCTGAGGCAAGATATACTGCGTCAACCTAATCCGTGGCTTCCACAATGTCTCTTAAAAAAAAACTAGAGATGGGTTTCGCACGACAGATGTTTCCAGAACCCATGTTCACTGGCATGGTGGAAATCATCCTGTTTGACATACTTCATTATGTTTGAGTTCAGGATATGTCCTTAATTTCTACACAAGGTGGATGTCAGTTATATTGGGCTATATTCTTGCGTATCATGTTTGCTATTCTCCTTATAGGCAGGTGTGGGCAGCTGCCTGGTGGCCCAATTAGACCGACACGAACGCTGGAGTTTCGCACCACTCCAGTATCGGAAAGGCGAAACATTTGCGTGTCATTACTGTCATGAAGTTTCTATCATAAAGGCGATATTCGATAGCAGAATATATATACACTGCCTGACAAAAAAAGTGAAGCACGCAGAATTGGAGGAGGAGACTAAATGAACCTTGAGAGATTGAGAGGTATGTGATGTTATTTCAGTAGTTACAACACTGAACCAAATTAGCAACGAACTTGGCAGTATGGACCCACTTATCAGTATGACCTTCACCTCATCTGTCCTGGATGCATGTACTGATTCAGCTGGGAAGGGTGTCATAAACTTCTCTATCCGCTTCTGAGGCAATCTCTCCAGCAAATTTTTAATGTCCTAGATACTGTCACTGGTACTAGGACGGAATTGACATCTGAGCTGGTCCCAGACACGTTATATTGGAGCCAGACCAGGGGATCTTGCTAGCCATGGGAGCACATCAACACTAAGCAGACATGTTCCATGTGTGGACGAGCTGTGTCTTCTTGAAAAACCGCGCCATGAGACTGTCCCATGACAGGTAACACGTCAGGACGCAAGATGTCCGTGACAGACCGCTGTACTGTCGGATTTCCCAACTCACTAGCCGCGACAACTTGAGACCATACCCGACGGCTCACAAAAACATGACGCCAGGCATGACACCACTGTGCATCTCCAAAACATTGAAAGAAAGAGACCGCTTTCCAGATCACTACCATACCCAGCGACAATGGTCATCCATGCTAGTGCAGAACAGAGGTCTAGCACTGAAAACCGTACCACGCCATTCTTCATTAGCAGTCTACGATTTGTAGTCATGGCACCACTCCAAATGCAGCCGTTTGTGATGTGGTGTTAACGACAGGCCACACACTGGACAGTAATTCCCTGTGCTTACTGCTGCTAAATGGCGACCAATTATGTGTGATGGTACAAAATATTTCAGAAAGCCGATAACTTGTTCGCCGATGGCAGCTACAGATTACACGGTTACGATGTGCTTCCTGCACATTATGGTGATCCTTCTCTGTGGTGCCCACAGGGGGTCCACCGGAACATCGACAACGCATATGCCTGTTCTCACGTTCCCATGCAGTACAGCATAGGGCACTGTCACTTCCAAATGCTCCAAAAATCTGAATATTGCATGATTCTAGCAGCAGGCCAAACGAGAGCCCACAATGGAGCCCCTTTCAAAAACTGCCAAATGCTGATAACGCTGTCTCACACGAGAACGCTGCATCCCTGTGGATTTCACAGTTGTCACTTAATAGCTGACGTTGTTCAAGCCCCTTAAGCACCCTACCACGCCTGGTAACAACACTAAACATGAACAACACTAATGGACTCTGTTGGCCGTTCTACCTATCAAAAAGAATTGCAAACCTGATCACCTACATAACAGCTGACGGTGTGGATGTGTAAAAACTTCCATTGGCATCACACCATGTCTCCTTGGCGCTCTACTTTTTTACTATAAAAGGCTTTTGTATTTTTGTATTTCATGTATTGGGGTACGAAGTGCATCTTTGACTTGGGACTGCGGTCGCAGCTAGTGTGTACTAAGATGTAAATGCCTCCTCGGACGGTGTTACAGAACTTCCATGAATGAAGCCGCCACACTCGAAGAAATAATACGTTAACAATCTAAGAAAGTACTTGTGAAGGACAGGACAGTTGGGTTTGACCTATTTTGCACTTCAAATCGTTTTATAATATCCACTGCAGTGAGCTATTTGACAAACAAAGAGAAGGATAGACTTCGTTACAAGTCTGCATTCTTTCGAATGCTTGACGAAAAAACTTCTGAGTCGTTAGGCCACGCCATCCAGTAAAATCTCTCGAGCCATGAAGAATATCCACGTGGAGGGAACGAAACGTCGAACTCTGAAGTGGAGTCTGCTGCGTCCTAATGCCTCACAAACTGAAGATTATACCGTCAATATTAGAGATATTACACATAGTCAACTATTAAGAAAACTTTTATTTGATAAGTTGCAGTGTAGCACTGGGATCATCAGTTTAATTGAAGGAGAGTGACTGCACATGGCTGCGACGAGGTCCATAGATGATTCATTCAAGTGGATGTATAAAGCAAGGGTGGTGACGTCACTAAATATTTGTCCCCAATCTACCCAAGAAAAAGAAACAATATAAATCCAGTCAATCTCTATCGAGTGTTTGTGAAATACAGAAAGATAGCTCTTTCCCTCCATCTACAAGGTTTGGTCAGAAAATAATGCCTTCTGATGTATTCCTTTTTCATTTTGGAAAAAATATGACAGGAATATGTACATAATATGCACTCACAATCCTCGTAAGTAGATGGTGAGTGCAACTAAGCTTTCAAACTACTGTAAAAATAACACCACTTGTCAGAATGACATCGAATGGCAAAGGAATATTATCGGAGAAGGGGGAAAACGTATGGCAGAAGAAAAACAAATAGTCACAAAATGTAGCAATAGATGGTGCTGTAAGCATCATAATTTAATAGTGGTCGACTAAAAATGACAAATGAATCATATAACAATGCCCAAGGTGTACGTTTGACGTTAAACAAGCGGTACTACTCGTTGTGCGTGGGAGTACAGGTGTGATACTGTTAGTTACGTAAGCCCATCCACCATGATAAGGTCATATCACATCGGATGGGAAAAGACCTGTTTCTAACTGTCCTAAGGCTAAAATCCGGATAGAAAGCATCACTCGCATTCGTTTTTAATTGTCCTGAGGCCAAAAACCGCATAAAAAGCATCAATCAAAATCAGATTGGATTATTAATTTCCGTGTGACTGGCACAAAACATGTTCAATATGTTGTGGTTCAAAATGGTTCAAATGGCTCTGAGCACTATGGGACTTAACATCTGAGGTCATCAGTCCCCTAGAACTTAGAACTATTTAAACCTAACTAACCTAACGACATCACACACATCCATGCCCAAGGCAGGATTCGAACCTGCGACCGTAGCAGTCGCGTGGTTCCGGACTGAAGCGCCTAGAACCGCTCGTCCACCGCGGCCGGCTCAATATGCTGGCCATCGTTTTCTGCAACAAGTTGAAATCGAGAAACAGCGTGTTACGCAACTGATCAAAGTGTTTCCGGTGTCACGTTCAGCATGTGTTGCGTAATGCGTGCCTTCAGTGCAGGTAAATTAGCAATCGGAACACTGAACACAACATATTTCGGGTAGCCCCACAGCCAGAAATTACGCAGATTAAGAACAGGTGGCCGGGACAGCCAGGCTGTAGGGAAATAGTGGATGATAATTCTAGCATTTCCGAAATGGCGCTTTAGCAGCTGCTTAACTGGATTTGCAATGTGTGGAGGTGCGCCACCTTGCATAAAAATGATCCCAACCACACATCCACTCTGTTGGAGACCTGGAACAACGTGGTTGCGTGAAAGACACTCATAACGCTTCCCAGTGACGGTACAGGTAACAGGACCGGAAGCTCCTGTCTCTTCAAAAAACTATGGCCCTATGATAAATGATGCAGCAAACCCACACCACAAAGTGACCTTTCCAGGATGAAGTGATACTGCTTGATTTGCGTGTGGGTTTTCCGTTGCCCATATTCGACAATCCTGTGTATTGAAATATCCTGTCACATGGAAGTGGACTTCGTCTGTCCACAAAATCTTCCACGGACATTCATTGTCCACTTCCATGCGAGCAATAAATTCTAAACCAAAGGTCTCTTGCTGACAAGTCAACAGGAAGCAACTCGTGCACATGAGTAGTTTTGACTGGTTAGCAAAGATGGATGTTTCGTAGAATTTTACGCACCGCGCTCACGGGTATGTCCAATGTTCGGGCAATTCTCCGTATACTACACGTTTGCACACCACCACTCGTCCCCTCCTACATTGCTACGGCCACTGCTTCCACTGACGTCGAATCATTATGATGATGATGATGATGTTTGATTTGTGGGGCGCTCAACTGCGTGGTTATCAGCGCCCGTACAATTATCCAATCTTTGCTCAGTCCAATTTCGCCACTTTCCTGGATGATGATGAAATGATGAGGACAACACAAACACCCAGTCATCTCGAGGCAGGTGAAAATCCCTGACCCCGCCGGGAATCGAACCCGAGACCCCGTGCTCGGGAAGCGAGAACGCTACCGCGAGACCACGAGCGGCGGACTGACGTCGAATCAATTCGTTTCTTCTCTCTACCAGGTTGCACACCAAAAGAACCAGTCTTTTCGAATTTCTGAATCATTTTCTGCAGACCCACGGCAATCATCGGACCATCGCCTTTTTTCAAACCCTTTAGTGTCCGGAACTTCTGCAGAGCGACGTGTGCACAGTCATCATTTTTGTAATATAGCTTTACAAGCAGAGCGCGATCCTGCATTCAGACAGTCATGGCCAACATCGCAGACGCGAAAGGAGGAAAAGCCGTGTACCTGGCATGTTTATACCAATTTCAATGGGTCGTGCCCATGACAGGTGTTTTCATTTATGTATTCTGACACATACAGCGCCATCTATTGATCAATTTTCACACTATTTTTTCCTTCTCCCATACGTTTTCCCCATTTTCCGATAATATTCCCTTGCAATCTGACGTCACTCCGAACAGTGGTGTTATTTCTACAGCGTTTTGAAAGTTTAATTACAATCACGCTGTACATTATCACTTTTCAGCATAAACTTTGCCTTTTCTTTTTCAGCCATGAATAACTGCATGAATTTCTGCTTGATAAGGTTAATTGCCTCCGTTCCTATTAATGGCGTACGGAAATTTTTACAGTCTCCGGCATCTCCTGCGATACTGCGATAGGATACCGCCCTTCGATTGTGCCATTCCAGCACTAATCGAAGCGCTAGGTTTTCAGGTGCCAGCCAGCCAGCCAGCCAGCCGAGCAGCAGCGCTCCAGCCGAGCAGCAGCGGTCCAGACAGCCAGCCCTCCAGCAGCAGCAGTCCAGCCAGGCAGCCAGCCCTCCAGCAGCAGCAGCAGCAGCAGCAGCAGCGGCCCCGGCCCCGTCCGCGGCAGCATCAGCGGCAGCTGCGGCATTCCTGCCAGCCGTCGCCAGCGCCAGCAGCGTCGGACTCTGGTCTTCATCCGTCTTCGTCTTCGGCTTCGTCTTCGTCTTCGTCTGTCCCCAGTTTTTTCCTTTACCTTTCGTCCTGTGCATTTTCGTTTATCCCTGTCGTCATGTCAGCCCCCACCACCACTACCACCACAGCCATAGTTTACACTTCCCTCTCCGCCGCCACCACCACCATTACATGGTGCGCCCAGTCACACCCCCCTCTTTCCATCCCTCCTCTTCTCACTCTCCCTTCGCCCTCGCTCTTTGTCGCCCCCTCTCCAGCTTCTTCCTCCCGCTCCTCTCCCTCTGATCCTTTCCCCCCACTCCCCCAGCCTGTCACTGCAACTCCAGGTAGGGTGGTGGCCCGTCGGGCCACTACCCATGCCCAACTCTCCCCATTGCCTTCGCCATCACTGCCACCACCGTCGCCGTCGCCATCGCCTTCACCTTCGCCGTCACCATCTCCAGCGCCGACTGCTGCGTCCACGCCGGGACCTGCCCCTTCCCGCCACCTCCCTATAGCTCCCATCCCGCCTCCTCCTCCTCCTCCTCCCCCCCTCTTTATACAAATACCTCCTCTCCCGTCCCGATCCTTCCCTTCTCGAGGCCCAGAATCTCTCCCTCCTCCTCCGCCAACACTTCCCTGGTGCCCCCATCTCTCTCCTCACTCCTAGACGGGATTCCGTTCTCATCTCCTCCCCCAGTCCAACCCTCCATACTGACATCCTCTCCCGCCTCCCTATCACCCATTTTGGCCCCAATGCCTCCCTCACCCCTGCTCCTTCTCCATTTCCTACCCGCTAACCCCAACACCCGTGTCGCCAGCTGACCCTCACCACCGTGATCACTCGGCTCAGTCCGTCGATCATGGAGGAGGAGGTGTTGGCAGAGCTCAAGGCGCGTCCCACACTGGAGGTGTGGGCGGTCTGCCGCATTTTCAACTCGGCCGGCCCCACCCGCCTTATGCGGGTTTTCTCCAAGGACGCCCCCTCCATTGAGCATCTCCTGAAGGAGGGTGCCCTCCTCTTCAACCAGCGCTATAAGGTCGACCCCTCCCATTCCCCTCCTCACTCCCTGCACTGCCAGAGGTGTCTGTGCTATAACGCACACCCAACAGCCGAGTGCCGCGGGCCCCCACCTGCCCGCATTGTTGGCAAGCGCACTTCCTCTGGCAGTGCCCTAACCTTCAATCCCCTCCCTCCTGTAATACCTGCAATCTCTCCCATCCCACCTACTCCCAAAAGTGTAAAGCCCGACCCCCGCCGACCACTCCTGAACTCACCATCCCTGTCCATCCTCTGGACGCCCCCACCCCTCCTGGCAATTCCCTTTGTCCCCCCCCCCCACCGCTGAGGACATCATCAGGTTCCTCACCATTGTCCTACAAAACATCCACCCTTTCCAGTGCCCTCACACCCACCAACAGGTCTCCCTCGCCGCCCATTCCATTTTCCACTTAAAAATGTATGCCACCTACTCCTATAACCAGGCCCATTTCACCTTATCCCGTCTTGACACCCTTGTCTAAATTCCTGTCATGGCACGACAGCACCGTATCCTTTTCAACAACATCCGCTCCCTTCCCGCCAACAAGAACCTCTTCCTGCACACCCTTGCCACCCACCACGTGGATGCCTTCCTCTTCAATGAAACTTTCCTCCAACCCCACCACACCGTCCACACGTCGCCCTACCTCCTTCACCGCTTGATAATACCCTCCCGATTGCACGTGGCAGAGTTGCCATTGGTCACCACCACCAGATCCCAGTTCAGCTCCAACCTCTCCTTCCCGACCCCACATTGACCGTACCTTCTCCTCCTACGTGATCGCCGCCGACCTCAACATCCACAGTCGTTCCGCCGCCCAGTTACGGCGGCGGCATCGGTTCCTCTCCTCCCTTCAAGGCGACCTCATCCCCATCCCCCAGCACACCCATCCCGAATCCAACTCCACTCCCAATGTTATCCTTTCCTCCCCTAACCTCCTTGGCCGCATAACGGTGGATGTCCTGGAGCCTATTGGTAGCTCCCTGTCCTCCTCACCATTTCAGACGGTCGTCGCCCCTGCCCCAACCCTCGTAATGACCCTCCCCCAAAGTACGTCCATGACTATTCCTGTGCCAACTGGAATGCCTACCGGGCTACCCTCTCCACCCAGGTCAATAGCCACCCCTTCCCCTACCACCACCCTGACGATGTAACCCATGCCGCCTCCTTTCTCCAGCAGACCTTGTCTGAGGCTGTGGAGGCCCACGTCCCTAATGTCGCCATCCACCCCCACAGTCCTACCTTACCCCCACAGGCCGTCCTCCTTCTCCATGAATCCCGCCGTCTCTACCGTGCCTTCCTCCACATGCGTGACCCAGACACACTCCGACGCCACCGGCAACTCCAGCGACACATTCGTAATTTGAATTCTGTGCCGCGAACCCAGCAGTCGTCTGTTCTGTTCACCTTCAAACCAATGAAAGTGTCATCTCCTGTTACAAAGCTTCTCACTGACTCCTCCCTTCCGATTTTGAAACGATTCAAGACGTTAAAGACAGCTGTTTACCTTGTTTCTATATTATTTCTGATCAACATTCGCGTGACCGATCGTGCACGGCTCACTTAATCAGTAATCGTACTCGCTGTAGCACCAGACCTCCTGGAGTTCACTTACTGACCTACCTGGGCAACATCCTCCTTCCCAAAGCTCTTGTACAGTGTCGAGAACAGCTGAGCTAGCATCCACTGCATCATCTTCAAGAAACGTTCTTCAGCCTGTTGTGGTTGCCAGTGGAGTTTCACTGTCAGAATTCAGTGATTCTAACAGAATATATTCTCTACTGGGCACATCAGTAGTGACAGTTATCTCAAACGTTGCAGTGTTGTTAACAGAACACGCAAATATTAGAAAGTGTGCTGAATAAGGCTAGAACAAAAACACTAAATACTGCTTTTCGGAGTTTCGGCGCCCTGTAACTGTGAACACTGCAGTGCCATCACCTGAAGACGCTATACAGTTATGGGACTTATACAGTGTTATCCGGCGGCAAACCCGCCAAGTGGATGTGGAAAAGCATTTAAGCAGTCTGTTATATACTAACACAAAGCTACATAAATTACTGCTGATATCTTGTACTGAGCCGACAACATTCCCTGCTGCGACGTTTAGTACAGGAAGAATTATATTGGGTGTTACAAAATGGTACGGCCAAACTTTCAGGAAACATTCCTCACACACAAAGAAAGAAAATATGTTATGTGGACATGTGTCCGGAAACGCTTACTTTCCATATTAGAGTTCATTTTATTACTTCTCTTCAAATCACATTAATCATGAAATGGAAACACACAGCAACAGAAAGTACCAGCGTGACTTCAAATACTTTGTTACAGGAAATGTTCAAAATGTCCTCCGTTAACGAGGATACATGCATCCACCCTCCGTCGCATGGAATCCCTGATGCGCTGATGCAGCCCTGGAGAATGGCGTATTGTATCACAGCCGTCCACAATACGAGCACGAAGAGTCTCTGCATTTGGTACCGGGGTTGCGTAGACAAGAGCTTTCAAATGCCCCCATAAATGAAAATCAAGAGGATTGAGGTCAGGAGAGCGTGGAGGCCATGGAATTGGTCCTCCTCTACCAATCCATCGGTCACCGAATCTGTTGTTGAGAAGCGTACGAACACTTCGACTGAAATGTGCAGAAGCCCCATCGTGCATGAACCACATGTGTCGTACTTGTAAAGGCACATGTTCTAGCAGCACAGGTAGAGTATCCCGTATGAAATCATGATAACGTGCTCCATTGAGCGTAGGTGGAAGAACATGGGGCCCAATCAAGACATCACCAACAGTGCCTGCCCAAACGTTCACAGAAAATCTGTGTCGATGACGTGATTGCATAATTGCGTGCGGATTCTCGTCAGCCCACACATGTTGATTGTGAAAATTTACAATTTGATCACGTTGGAATGAAGCCTCATCCGTAAAGAGAACATTTGCACTGAAATGAGGATTGACACATTGTTGGATGAACCATTCGCAGAAGTGTACCCGTGCCTGCACACGCTGTAAATGGTACGGAAACAACTGGTTCTCCCGTAGCACTCTCCATACAGTGACGTGGTCAACGTTACCTTGTACAGCAGCAACTTCTCCGACGCTGACTTTAGGGTTATCGTCAACTGCACGAAGAATTGTCTCGTCCATTGCAGGTGTCCTCGTCGTTCTAGGTCTTCCCCAGTCGCGAGTCATAGGCTGGAATATTCCGTGCTCCCTAACACGCCGATAAATTGCTGCGAACGTCTTCCTGTCGGGACACCTTCGTTCTGGAAATCGGTCTCGATACAAACGTACCGCGCCACGGTTATTGCCCCGTGCTAATCCATACATCAAATGGGCATCTGCCAACTCCGCATTTGTAAACATTGCACTGACTGCAAAACCACGTTCGTGGTGGACACTAACCTGTTGATGCTACGTACTGATGTGCTTGATGCTAGTACTGTAGAGCAATGAGTCGCATGTCAACACAAGCACCGAAGTCAACATTACCTTCCTTCAATTGGGACAACTGGCGGTGAATCGAGGAAGTACAGTACATACTGACGAAACTAAAATGAGCTCTAACATGGAAATTAAGCGTTTCTGGACACAAGTCCACATAACATCTTTTCTTTATTTGTGTGTGAGGAATGTTTCCTGAAAGTTTGGCCGTACCTTTTTTTAACACGCTGTATAGGATGGCCCCTACGACGCGAAAGCGGGCGACAAAATTATGGAGCAGCACTACTAGACAAGAATGGAGAAGCAGTTTGCCTAGGAATAACTTCGGAGTTATGTAATGAAACATCGAGGTATTTAAAACTGTGTATGGCAACTGGAAGGATGAGCGAAAAATAAAAACACTTCTCAGTTTGACTCAGAACTAAATTTATGATAATTATCACCTGTAAAAGTACAAGGTGCACACAGTAGCATCTCCATAAAAAACAGTTTACATTTGTACACAGTCTGATCAAACCAGAGAAAACACAGAGCGATGTAATGTCAATGTAACTTCAAAATGGTTCAAATGGCTCTGAGCACTATGGGACTTAACTTCTGAGGTCATCAGTTCCCTAGAACTTAGAACTACTTAAACCTAACTAACCTAAGGACATCACACACATCCATGCCCGAGGCAGGATTCGAACCTGCGACCGTAGCGGTCGCGCGGTTCCAGACTGTAGCGCCTAGAACCGCTCGGCCATCCCGGCCGGCTCAATGTAACTTCGTACACGTACACATCGGCAGTTACTTAGTGATAGGAATTTTAATGCACTGTGACAGCAGAACGGACACCACTGCTTATTACTTTTTTCGTATTTAGTGCAGTTAGCAAGTCTGATAGGATATATAAGGCACGTGAACAGGATCAGATGTTAACTGACAACTGTGAAGGACACATAGATGCCACGTACTGGTGTGAGTCAGCGTTATCAGCACCTGACAGAGTTTTAAAGGGGCCTTATTGTACAAGGGTTTCCCAAAAAGTAATACACTGAATTTTTTTCTCAGCCGAAAAGAATGTTACGAATGCGAGACGTTACGTATGTATTAGTTGAAGTCTCCTGAGAGAGTGCGCCAAGCTTTCGTCACTTTCGACAGATAGCGTAGCAGCAGGACAGTTTCAAAGTGGCCTCTGTAGGTGATGTACGTTACAAACAACGTACAGTCATTGAATTTCCCACTGCAGCAAAGAAACTGTAGGGAATATTCACAAATGCTTTTGTAAAGTCTATGGAGCATCTGCTGTCAACAGATGTACAGTTAGTCGCTGGGCACGGAGGGTGAGGTCATAAGAAAACGGTTCTGTGGAGCTCCACGATTTGCAGCAGTCGGGGAGACCATCCACGGCTGTCACACCTGACAATTTCAGCGAGCTGATGCCATTCGCGAGGACAGACTCTGCCGTCTCGGCAGTTGACGCTGCATCTGTCAACCAGCAAAGGAAGTGTGGATCCACGAGTGTGAGGACTGCTGAACACATCGTGAAACAGGGTTGGGGAGCCATAACCCATCCACCATACAGCCCTGACCTAGCACCCTCAGACTTCCACTTGTTTGGGACATTACAGGATGCGATTCGTTGACGACATTTTGAGGATGATGAGGACGTGATTCACACAGTGAAGCACTGGCTCCGCCACCAGGAGAAGGATGGGCACCGACAGGGAATTCACGACCTTGTTTCGCGCTGGAGGAAGACCACAGAACGGGATGAAGATTACGTGGACAAGTAGGGTGTGCAGATAAAACACAATTCTTTCGTGTAGATCTTCATCTGGCTGACTAGTATAGTCGTGAAATATCCAGATTTGTAGGGCATTCGGGTCTGACAGTGGCACAGTGATAGACTCCATCGGAACGTGACGGCAGGCACAATCGTCGTCAAGTTTCAGGTCGAGCATGTCTGACTGTCACAAGTGAGGAACGCCGTAACCCTTTCACATCAGAGCCTTCCATCCGAAGATCAGCAAATGATATCCTTGCAACATGCTATGTGATGCCTCGTGCCGTGCCAGTGTCAGTCGTGTTATTAATGGCACCATGGTGTGTGTGTGTGTGTGTGTGTGTGCGTGCGTGTGTGTCCGGGGCCCCGGGGGGGGGGGGGGGGGGGACATCGGGTATGACACCAGCTCACGGCTGGTAGTGACAGAGAGAAATCCCAAGGCACAACGTTACGGTACCGTTATCCTGCGTGAAACAGTAGAAGACAATGGTTTGGTATATTTGACCAGTTGAAGCCCGATGTTGCTAAATTTGCTGTTTAACGTGGTGTGAGAATTGTTAGTTAACGTGTCAGTTGTTAACACACAATATGCACACCTTCCGCAAACATGTTTTTCATTTCGCTTGCCACCACACTGGTACTTTCATATACCGTAACGTAAGCCTATAGCGTATTTTACCTGTATGATGTCGCTGGTGTAGTTCTCTGCTCGTTCCCACGATCCCAGTCTCACTGCTGGGTACCCGGTACCCAAGAAGGGACCTGCAACACAAAACAAAGTCATCAGTGGCCGTCAAGTGTGAGGAAAAAGGAATGCCACTTCCTTTAAATTATTTATGTCACAGAATTATTAACGTATTATTAGATTTAAATTAATGTGACGAAATAAAGAAATAATTTCCTGGTAGTGAGTTCTGTAAAATGAAACGCAGACGTTCACGACATAGAAATAATACTGCTGAAGAATACAGACTTGGCAGTGCACTGGTTTATGACTCGAATGCTAAAGCGGTTTCTTTCTTCTAGTTTATAAAACGTTTACATATTTATCATGGCGTATTTCGTGAAGGTTAAGTGATTTACTCATATTTTGCACTACACCTAAGCAATTTTGAATTGAATATGCACATAAAATATTCAAAAATAGCTACTCTTAAAAACTCCGAGGGATGAAAAAGTGCTTAAGATAAGACAGTAGCGGTATTAAACGATTAGTCTGATGTAGCGAACTATACATCAGAGTGGGTGAAGAAAATGAAACAACAATAATAATATTAAGAGTAGTTGGTGACACGTTGTTGCTGCGGTAACAACACAACATTTCCAGTATCCAAACAGGACGTGCGTCTGTTGATGTGGGATGGTCAGACTTCCTGCGGTTTGGCAAACAATTTAAAAACTAGCTGAACCAATAACCAAGAGATCTACTCCTGTTGCCACAGATCTGCATTTGAACCATTTGTTGCTGCCAAAAAAAAAAAAGAACTGACTAAGAGATTTCAGACAAAAAAACATACACTATGCATGAGAGCGGTTGAGAACTTTTGTTGGCTTGTTTATTTGGCATCAGTGTACAAAACACCAGTACCTCTTGTAAGTAGGCTGTTTAGGTGTAAGTAGGCTGTTTAGGTTTTTATTTTGGTAACGCCACGTAGCGCTCTTTATGAAAATCACTGGCTGTGCTGTGTGCAGTCTGTGGCTGGTTGGCATTGCTGGAATATTCGCTATTGTAGTGTTGGGCAGCTGGATGTGAACAGTGCGTAGCGTTGCGCAGTTGGAGGTGAGCCGCCAGCAGTGGTGGATGTGGGGAGAGAGATGGCGGAATTTTAAGAGCGGACGATCTGGACTTGGGTCCGCCAGAAAGAGTAAATTTGTAATACTGGATATCATGAACTGATATATATATACACTCCTGGAAATGGAAAAAAGAACACATTGACACCGGTGTGTCAGACCCACCATACTTGCTCCGGACACTGCGAGAGGGCTGTACAAGCAATGATCACACGCACGGCACAGCGGACACACCAGGAACCGCGGTGTTGGCCGTCGAATGGCGCTAGCTGCGCAGCATTTGTGCACCGCCGCCGTCAGTGTCAGCCAGTTTGCCGTGGCATACGGAGCTCCATCGCAGTCTTTAACACTGGTAGCATGCCGCGACAGCGTGGACGTGAACCGTATGTGCAGTTGACGGAATTTGAGCGAGGGCGTATAGTGGGCATGCGGGAGGCCGGGTGGACGTTCCGCCGAATTGCTCGACACGTGGGGCGTGAGGTCTCCACAGTACATCGATGTTGTCGCCAGTGGTCGGCGGAAGGTGCACGTGCCCGTCGACCTGGAAACCGGACCGCAGCGACACACGGATGTACGCCAAGACCGTAGGATCCTACGCAGTACCGTAGGGGACCGCACCGCCACTTCCCAGCAAATTACGGACACTGTTGCTCCTGGGGTATCGGCGAGGACCATTCGCAACCGTCTCCATGAAGCTGGGCTACGGTCCCGCACACCGTTAGGCCGTCTTCCGCTCACGCCCCAACATCGTGCAGCCCGCCTCCAGTGGTGTCGCGACAGGCGTGAATGGAGGGACGAATGGAGCCGTGTCGTCTTCAGCGATGAGAGTCGCTTCTGCCTTGGTGCCAATGATGGTCGTATGCGTGTTTGGCGCCGTGCAGGTGAGCGCCACAATCAGGACTGCATACGACCGAGGCACACAGGGCCAACACCCGGCATCATGGTGTGGGGAGCGATCTCCTACACTGGCCGTACACCACTGGTGATCGTCGAGGGGACACTGAATAGTGCACGGTACATCCAAACCGTCATCGAACCCATCGTTCTACCATTCCTAGACCGGCAAGGGAACTTGCTGTTCCAACAGGACAATGCACGTCCGCATGTATCCCGTGCCACCCAACGTGCTCTAGAAGGTGTAAGTCAACTACCCTGGCCAGCAAGATCTCCGGATCTGTCCCCCATTGAGCATGTTTGGGACTGGATGAAGCGTCGTCTCACGCGGTCTGCACGTCCAGCACGAACGCTGGTCCAACTGAGGCGCCAGGTGGAAATGGTATGGCAAGCCGTTCCACAGGACTACATCCAGCATCTCTACGATCGTCTCCATGGGGGAATAGCAGCCTGCATTGCTGCGAAAGGTGGATATACACTGTACTAGTGCCGACATTGTGCATGCTCTGTTGCCTGTGTCTATGTGCCTGTGGTTCTGTCAGTGTGATCATGTGATGTATCTGACCCCAGGAATGTGTCAATAAAGTTTCGCCTTCCTGGGACAATGAATTCACGGTGTTCTTATTTCAATTTCCAGGAGTGTATATATATATATATATATATAATGACTTTTGAAAGTTTGTTTGTTCTCTATCAAAATCTTTCATTTGCTAACTATGGCTATCAGTAGTTAGTGCGTTCAGTAGTTAAAGTCTTTTATTTAGCTGGCAGTATTGGCGCTCGCTGCATTGTAGTAGTTCGAGTAACGAAGATTTTTGTGAGGTAAGTGATTCATGAAAAGTATAGGTTATTGTTAGTCAGGGCCATTGTTTTGTAGCGATTTTTGAAAGTCAGATTGCGTTGCTCTAAATATATTGTGTGTCAGTTTAGTGATGATCAGAATAAGTAAAGAGAGTAATGTCTGAGTACGTCCAGTTTTGCTCAGCTGTTTGAAAATCAAATAACGTAGAGGTTTATCAGCACAGTAATTCATTAATTTTTCTAAGGGGATGTTTCATACTCTGACTTTAAGAAAACATTCATTTGACAGCTATTTTGTGTATAAAACTGCGACGGGGAGCTAGGCACACTCCGAAATCCAGGATCTCAGTTACTATGAGAAAAATAATCTGAAAAAAAGGACATTTCGTTTGTGGAGACAGTGATTTACTTTTTTATTTTGATTCAATACGTCTTTAGGATACAATCATTACCGACTTGGCCTTCAAAGGGCATCTTCAATTGCTAAGGAGGGCATTTGATCAACAAGTCTTCATGCGTCGACAGTCACAAACACTTGTTCATCAAGTGCCACCCATAGCAGATGAAGATGACCTTTGAAGGTCGAAACCGGTTATGACTGTATCATAAAAAGTGATTAAGAGAAAAATAAAAAATAATACCTTAGAAGAAGAACCGACTTACAGCCCTCGCCAAAGTAGGCCTGCAACAGGTCCAGTGCGTTCGTTCACAATACAACAGGTTCGGCGCGTTCCTTCACAATACAGCAGTGCAAGTTTCCCACAGAGGGTCCACTTACCGTAGCAGGCCTCTGTGTAGAGGATGAAGAGGTCGCTGTGCTTCCAATGTAGCTCATCCAGCATGCTGGGGTCGGTGACGTCATTCCTATACCAGTGCAGCGACACGCCGCTCGTCAGCCGGGGCGCCGCCTCGCCCTCCAGGATCTGCAGGCCACGCGTACGTTTCTGACACACTTCCGCAACACACCTCTTACTACCATACGGTAACAGTTTAGCAGTTGCTGTGAGCTGGACGTTAGGGAGACCCCCCCCCCCCACGCCCCATTTTCTGTCTCACTCATTTGTCCATTGGAAACATGATTGCCTTATAGTGTGAAGACTCGGGAACGGGTAATGGAGGTGAGGTTAAAGTCCAGAAACCGAAGTGGCTTCTAAACGGTAGAATATTCGCAGGGAAATGAAACCAATTTAAAGAGCAAAAAGTCATTCTAATAATTATATCGAAAACAAAAGAGATAACGTCAAAGAAATTTCTAAAATATGTTGTGCATAACCATCTATAACTGTATGTTTCTACAAAATATAAAGCCCAACATGGGGATTGTAGATTAATTTAAAAGTATTCAAAGAGACGAGTGGACATCACCCAGCCAGTAGCAACTCTGTCCCTCAACCAGCATGCAGGGCCATCAACAATCGTACACCAGAGGTGGTGTATTCTGGCGGAATTCAGCACAGATAGACGTAGCAATCACGATGACGTGGAGTGGACAGAAGAAAAGCTCTAAATTTGTTTCACTAGCGCAAGTCTGCGATGACAGCAGTCAGGAGTATAATGTATTAGTATCCAAACCACCAGTGGTGAATTTATATTGACAGTGCGCAAAAGGAAGAACTTTCTCAGAGGTACATAATTCAACACTTTAAAGATACGTCAGTAAATTTACTTTGGTGCATGTATAATTGAGGCTATAAGGGTTTTAGACGATGTTGCTGCCATGAAATGTCAAATCAACGACGTATGAGCTTCAATAGTTATTCAATAGGTATTCCAATTCTGGTCTATATTGGTACTCATCGAACCATCTAACAACTAATTTCAGCATCTTTTCCTGCGCACGTCACTCGAGTTAGTGATTATAAAGCTGTCAAACAGTTGAACAGTTGGAATTTCGTAGTTTCGTTCATTAATGGCATATGGATTACTATCTCGACGCAATGCTATACTCTACGAAGCATTCATTAAATAAAAATGAGTAATAGAATTGTCACGCGGTTTATGCATTCAAAAGTATATATCAATCTCCTGAAGGCAACAGTTTGATCAACCAACTATACGAAAAGGAGCCGGCTGTGGTGGCCGTGCGGTTCTAGGCGCTGCAGTCCGGAACCGCGGGACTGCTACGGTCGCAGTTTCGAATCCTGCCTCGGGCATGGATGTGTGTGATGTCCTTAGGTTAGTTAGGTTTAAGTAGTTCTAAGTTCTAGGGGACTGATGACCTAAGACGTTAAGTCCCACAGTGCTCAGAGCCATTTGAACAATTTGAACCATACGAAAAGGAAACCACATGCTTTTACGTAATTCCTTGCGACATTTGTTGCTGATAAGGGATGTTAGCCTTGTGTGCTTAGTGGGCTTGGTCTGAGGATGGGAGGAGCCAATGAAGTGCAGGGTAGTGTTCTACAAGACGTACTTTACACCCATACTGAGATACTCAGCGATGACCTGGACAATGAAAGAAGAGGCGAGAGTAGAAACCAAGCGAGTGAAACAAAAATACTAAAAAGTATGTTACGGAAAGCGAGGTGAGACAGAGTAAGAAATGAAACTGTTAGGAACGAAACTGATGTAAAAAAGCTGAATGAGAGAACTGAGAGCAACAGGTTAAAATGGTGGGGACATGTAGAGAGAACGGAAGATGGAAGAGTACCAAAACGAATGATGGAGGACAAGTTCCAGGGTAAGAGGTTACGAGGGAGAGTAGAGCGAGATAGATTGACTCAATAAAGACGAGCTTAAGAAGAAGGAGTCTAGACTGGAACAAAACAGTTATAGAAAAAGAACTGTAGAAAGACGGAGCAAAGTGCAAAACTGCCGTTAATGTCCCAATGCGACCGGATACTGGATAAAGGGCAAAGGAAGACAATGGCAAAGTGGTCAAAATTGTAAAATGGCAGTAGTTATGTGAATCAATCAATACGCAAAGAAGTGGGATACGGAAGTACTAAGGAATGACGAGATACGTTTGAAGTTCTCTAACGCTATAGATACAGCAATAAGGAATAGCGCAGTAGGCAGTAAAACTGAAGAGGAATGGACATCTCTGAAAACGGACATCACAGAAGTTGGGAAGGAAATCATAGGTACAAAGAAGGTAGCTGCGAAGAAACCATAAGTAACAGAAGAAATACTTCAGTTGATTGATGAAAGGAGGAAGTACAAACATGTTCCGGGAAAATCAGGAATACAGAAATACAAGTCGGTGAGGAATGAAATAAATAGGAAGTGCAGGGAAGCTAAGACGAAATGGCTGCAGGAAAAATGTGAAGACATCGAAAAAGATATGATTGTCGGAAGGACAGACTCAGCATACAGGAAAGTCAAAACAACCTCTGGTGACATTAAAATCAACGGTGGTAACATTAAGAGTGCAACGGGAATTTCACTGTTAAATGCAGAGGAGAGAGCAGATAGATGGAAAGAATACATTGAAAGCCTCTATGAGGGTGAAGATTTGTCTGATGTGATAGAAGAAGAAACAGGAGTCGATTTAGAAGAGATAGGGGATCCAGTATTAGAATCGGAATTTAAAAGAGCTTTGGAGGACTTACGGTCAAATAAGGCAGAAGGGATAGATAACATTCCATCAGAATTTCTAAAATCATTGGGGGAAGTGGCAACAAAATGACTATACACGTTGGTGTGTAGAATATATGAGTCTGGCGATATACCATCTGACTTTCGGAAAAGCATCATCCACACAATTTCGAAGACGGCAAGAGCTGACAAGTGCGAGAATAATCGCACAATTAGCTTAACAGCTCATGCATCGAAGCTGCTTACAAGAATAATATACAGAAGAATGGAAAAGAAAATTGAAAATGCGCTAGGTGACGATCAGTTTGGCTTTAGGAAAGGTAAAGGGACGAGAGAGGCAATTCTGAAGTTACGGCTAATAATGGATGCAAGGCTAAAGAAAAATCAAGACACTTTCATAGGATTTGTCGACCTGGAAAAACCGTTCGACAATATAAAATGGTGCAAGCTGTTCGAGATTCTGAAAAAAAGTAGAGCTAAGCTATAGGGATAGACGGGTCATATACAATATGTACAACAACCAAGAGGGAATAATAAGAGTGGACGATCAAGAACGAAGTGCTCGTATTAAGAAGGGTGTAAGACAAGGCTGTAGCCTTTCGCCCCTACTCTTCAATCTGTACATCGAGGAAGCAATGATGGAAATAAAAGAAAGGTTCAGGAGTGGAATTAAAATACAAGGTGAAAGGATTTCAATGATACGATTCGCTGATGACATTGCTATCCTGAGTGAAAGTGAAGAAGAATTAAATGATCTGCTGAACGGAATGAACAGTCTAATGAGTACACAGTATGGTTTGAGAGTAAAGCGGAGAAAGACGAAGGTAATGAGAAGTAGTAGAAATGGGAACAGCGAGAAACTTAACATCAGGATTGATGGTCACGAAGTCAATGAAGTTAAGGAATTCTGCTACCTAGGCAGTAAAATAACCAATGACGGACGGAGCAAGGAGGACATCAAAAGCAGACTCGCTATGGCAAAAAAGGCATTTCTGGCCAAGAGAAGTCTACTAATATCAAATACCGGCCTTAATTTGAGGAAGAAATTTCTGAGGATGTACGTCTGGAGTACAGCATTGTATGATAGTGAAACATGGACTGTGGGAAAACCGGAACAGAAGAGAATCGAAGCATTTGAGATGTGGTGCTATAGACGAATGTTGAAAATTAGGTGGACTGATAAGGTAAGGAATGAGGAGGTTCTACGCAGAATCGGAGAGGAAAGGAATATGTGGAAAACACTGATAAGGAGAAGGGATAGGATGACAGGACATCCGCTAAGACATGAGGGAATAACTTCCATGGTACTAGAGGGAGCTGTAGAGGGCAAAAACTGTAGAGGAAGACAGGGATTGGAATATGTCAAGCAAATAATTGAGGACGTAGATTGCAAGTGCTACTCTGAGATGAAGAGGTTAGCACAGGAAAGGAATTCGTGGCGGGCCGCATCAAACCAGTCAGTAGACTGATGACCCAAAACAAAAAAAAAATTATGTAAGTTTGATACTAAGAATTAAAAATGATTTCCTTTCTTGGAAGCTGTCGATTTGGCACAGAAAGGAGTAAATTATGCACTCACAAAACTTTATCATTATCACCTCGGTGAGCTACGGGTGCAGGCAAACAATAAAAGTAATTAAAAAGAAAAGAATTCTGTAATGATTTTTTGCCACCTTCAGTTACTGATGAATTTGTGAAGAGATAGTGTGTGTGTGTGTGTGTGTGTGTGTGTGTGTGTAGGTGTGTGTGTGTGTGTCTACGTGTGCCTGTAAAAGATACAAAGAAAGTGAACTTTACAGCGTGTGCTTCAGCCGATAATTACAGATGCGCATAGGTATTGAGAGAAACGGTTAGTTTTGTAGTCACTGAAATATTCTATTATATTTGTAAATGGTTCAAATGGCTCTGAGCACTATGGGACTTAACATCTATGGTCATCAGTCCCCTAGAACTTAGAACTACTTAAACCTAACTAACCTAAGGACAGCACACAACACCCAGCCATCACGAGGCAGAGAAAATCCCTGACCCCGCCGGGAATCGAACCGGGAACCCGCGCGTGAGAAGCGAGAACGCTACCGCACGACCTATTTGTAAATATTGTGACCGTTCTTCATCACAGCAAGATATTGTGAGAATGCTGCAAGAAAAACACAATATATTGTGGCTCTATCGTGATGAAACAGGACTAGCAGATCTGGGAGAAGTATGGGATGAAAAATGGATTAAATACACTACTGGCCATTAAAATTGCTACACCACGAAGATGACGTGCTACAGACACGAAATTTAACCGAAAGGAAGAAGATGCTGTGATATGCAGAGCATTCATACAAGGTTGGCGCCGGTGGCGACACCTACAACGTGCTGACATGAGGAAAGTTTCCAACCGATTTCTCATACACAAACAGCAGTTGACCGGCGTTGCCTGGTGAAACGTTGTTGTGATGCCTCGTGTAAGGAGGAGAAATGCGTACCATTGATAAAGTTCGGATTGTAGCCTATCGCGATTGCGGTTTATCGTATCGCGACATTGCTGCTCGCGTTGGTCGAGATCCAATGCCTGTTAGCAGACTATGGATTCGGTGGGTTCAGGAGGGTAATACGGAACGCCGTGCTGGATCCCAACGGCCTCGTATCACTAGCAGTCGAGATGACAGGCATCTTATCCGCATGGCTGTAACGGATCGTGCAGCCACGTCTCAATCCCTGAGTCAACAGATGGGGACGTTTGCAAGACAACAACCATTTGCACGAACAGTTCGACGACGTTTTCAGCAGCATGGACTATCAGCTCGGAGACCACGGCTGCGGTTACCCTTGACGCTGCATCACAGACAGGAGCGCCTGTGATGGTGTACTGAATGACGAACCTGTGTGCACGAATGGCAAAACGTCATTTTTTCGGGTGAATCCAGGCTCTGTTTACAGCATCATGATGGTCGCATCCGTGTTTGGCGACATCGCGGTGAACGCACATTGGAAGCGTGTATTCTTCATCGCCATACTGGCGTATCACCCGGCGTGATGGTATGGGGTGCCATTGGTTACACGTTCCGGTCACCTCTTATTCGCACTGACGGCACTTTGAACAGTGGACGTTACATTTCAGATGTGTTACGACATGTGGCTCTGCCCTTCATTCGATCCCTGCGAAACCCTACATTTCAGCAGGATAAATCACGACCGCATGTTGCAGGTCCTGTACGGGTCTGTCTGGGTACAGCACATTCTCCAGATCTCTCACCAATTGAAAACGTTTGGTCAATGGTGGCCGAGCAACTGGCTCGTCACAATACGCCATTCACTACTCTTAATGAACTGTGGTATCGTGTTGAAGCTGCATGGGCAGCTGTACCTGTACACGCCGTCCAAGCTCTATTTGACTCAATGCCCAAGCGTATCAAGGCTGTTATTACGGCCAGAGGTGGTTGTTTTGGGTACTGATTTCTGAGGATCTATGTACCCAAATTGCGTGAAAATGTAATCACTTGTCAGTTCTAGTATAATATATTTATCCAATGAATACCCGTTTATCATCTGCATTTCTTCTTTGTGTAGCAATTTTAATGGCCAGTAGTGAATATTCTAAAGTGTCTCACATTACGAAATTGTTCAAGAAGCGTGGCATAATGTACACAGAGTTAGGAGTTCTAGTGAAGACGTCTTGGTGGCTTAAAAACTCGTGCAGTCTTCAGTACGAGGTAAGTTAGTTTGATAGGTAATATTCTTACGCATAAGAAGTAGTCATTGTGAATCAGATCCACCTCTCGTACATAGTTCCAAACTCCCAAACTAAAATTTAATTTAAATTTCAACCCCAGTCTAGTCCTGTTGTACCAGTACGTGTTGCTTTTAGGCCTGTATGACGTCCGTTATATCCGACATAATCTTTATCGTCATTTGTAGAGAAGTAACTAAAAGTACTGCCACGGAAGACAGAGAGAGACCCACCTCTTCGGACCAGTGCAAATAGTCGCGATTGTCCTCCCCGATGATGATGTCTATGTCGGCCAGATCGGAGTAGCGTTGCAGCGTGGGGCCCAGGAAGTCTTGGAGGAAGCGGCGCAGCCACTGCGGACTCCAGCCCATGCTGTTGAGGCCGTTGGTGACGACGGCGCCGGACGTGGGCTCGTTCTGCAGCGACACGGCCCACACGTCCACGCCGCGCCTCGAGTACTCCCTCAGGAACCTGCCGGCGACAAGTGACGATCACAGTGATTGTCGTCATTCTGCCTAAATCTGCCAGCCTATCCATTTACTCATTGCTTTGCTTTTAATCTGTCGGGCAGTGCAGTCCTTGTCATAAGCGTGGCTAACTGGGATTGGTACCTGCTGTTGTGTCCAGAGCGGTCGTAGTTCGCGGATGCATTCTCGAGTGGAGCAAAAGTGAGGCGCTCACCCAATCCCACTTCACGAACGAGGCACTGCAGCTGTCTCGAAAGCAGGGAGTGACGCGACACGCCTCGGACGAACAGCTGCGCTGGCCGGGCAGATGACAGTTACACAGGACTGTTTATTGGCGCCCCTTAAATTGATTGCTGTATCATTCTGCTCTTATGTAATTCATAGTACATCAGAGTCTTACACTGTCTTTAGCAATTAATATTACGATTTGGATCGTTGACCAGGTATCATGCACCAGTGTGTTGCACTAATTAATACGGAAACAACAAAGTTCCCATTTTTCTATTTTCGGCCGATCAAGATTTGCATACGAAGTGGGTAGCTGAGATCAAGAGGAATAATTTCTTTCTTAGCTTTCTACGGCAAGTAATTTTGGTTTTAAGCATTTGTTGATGCTCTAATATGTGGCAGTGGAAGTTCGATTCATAGTACGAGTTACAGCAGTGAGAGTACAGCATATTTTTCTTTATAAGATTATCGTTTGCATTTTTTTGAAATGCATGCGTAGTACAAAATTTTGGTTGTAACAACAGTTCCCATAAACAAATTCTATCTTGTAAAAACTATTGTACTGTCTAAACATTCTAATTGTCTGCCGCACCTCTCCACCTCAATGGCAGTCGTCTTGATTGTATTGCAGTCAATGAGATTTGGTAGAATCCTATGACATTCGTCAGTACAATTGTGGACATACATTGTGTGGACGAGTCTCATCATTTTGCCTATAACTCCTGAAGAATCAAAATTGAGTAGGTGTAGAAACACTAACAATACAAAATTGAAAACTGTTTCAAAAGGATGTATTTTAAACAGAGAAACTGAAAAAAAAGTGGTGCGTAATTTTTGTTGCTTTATTTTGAAGTCTACTACAATACATTTTTTTGTGTCACATGATTCAGTAGTTTGAGGAGCACTGTAATGGAATTACGTACATGTCTTGGTCACCACAATCGCCTGATTTCTAAGCGACTGAACATATGTGGGCCGGCCGCGGTGGTCCAGCGGTTCTAGGCGCTCAGTCCGGAGCCGCGTGACTGCTACGGTCGCAGGTTCAAATCCTGCCTCGGGCATGGATGTGTGTGATGTCCTTAGGTTAGTTAGGTTTAAGTAGTTCTAGGTTCTAGGGGACTGATGACCATAGACGTTAAGTCCCATTGTACTCAGAGCCATTTGAACCATTTTTTGAACATATGTGGGACACTGTTAGGTGTCACCTCTACGTCCACAAATCACCGTTCACTGGTAACTTATTGTGTGACCTTTGTGCAGACATCTTTTGCTACCTACCATCGGATATTTACCAAGAAAACGAACAGCACACTTCATACGCTGCAATCGCAGTCAATACATTTTTATTGTTTCAATATTACCAGTTTCAACAGTCATGCTGGCATCATTTCATCTAAGGGACAGCATAAGATAATAAGAGGGGGTGGAAATGCAATTAATTTCACCGATTATGTAAAAAACAAAATTTCACATACCTTACGGAACTTGTTATAAAATTGTCGTGGTACATTACATGAAGTCAAAGCGTAAACGGATGGGAGAGGGGGGTTCCGAAAAAAACAAGCAGAGCTGAACTTATTTCAGTACTCATCTAAATCAGATGCAAGTGTTACTGGGTACGAGGTGTCCATTAAAGAGTGAATCGAAATTATATACAGGGTGAAGAAAAATTCGAGCACTCGGACTTCCCAGCGCTGTTCCTTAACACTAGCAGCACAAAAAATTTCGCCCTGCACATATATCCGGCAGTAAATGGATGTTAAAGATTGGCAGTCTGGCAACAGTGCAATAACATATACGGAAATTATCTCTGTCAGTACAACGGGCTAGTGCTGTGCAGGTTTTGCAGTGAATAGCATTTTGAGTTAGCATGCAGGAGGTCAAGGGTCCGATGTTGGGTCGAGGTGTGTTTTTCTTTTTCCTAAGAGTAGCCAGTGTGGTCCACTATTTGGTGTCTTAATCGTAATACAGCGATTACAGTGCTTCGTCTACAAAGCGTTTGCTCTCACATACTGCGAATACGGAAGTGGATGTACAACCGTTTTCACTGGTCAGCTTTTAAAGAAGCCTTCTTCACGTCGCGTACGTGAATTGTTTCACACCATCTGTTTCCTGTGTACCCTCGCCCAGTGGTCTAATCGATTAGTACCAACTATTATTCTTGCCGCGTTCAGATCCATTACATTTTGTTACGGCCTTACATCACCAGTAGGGCTAGCAAAGTGATTTGCAAATAATTTACAAATATATACTATGTAAATGTCAGATACATGTGTCTTAATAAACGTGTTTACTACAGTGCCAAGTAAGGTGTCAGGCAAATCCAACACTTTCCATGAAAACCCTGACATGATAGAAAATCCAGCAATATGTCACATAGCTCGAAATAAATCCTGACATTAAATTAACCAAAGTAATGCGATCAACGAGTGAGTAAATGGAATACCACAGACTAACACAAGAACGCCTAAATGCATGTCATACCTTCCCACCGTGAAACAGACGCAGTCCCGAGGGGAGAAACGAGAACAGAAGCCGAGAGCAGAGCCGTGTAGGCTAGAAGGCCCTACGATAAGAGAAGGACAATGGGACACCCTCATCTCCGGCCGACCACCGGGAGGCCCATCCCCAGCCCATGTTAAAAGATAGAGCCCTCCAGAAGAATAGTATACATCTTACGATAACACTAAAAGGGCCACACCAGCTGCAAGTTTTAGTGTGAGACTATACGCATCTCTGTTAAACAGCAAACACTAAAAACATTGCCCCACCACGAAAAGTATAACGTTTCTCATTGGAAGGGCAGAATTTTTGTAGGCGGAGCTTAAGGTTAATATTGAGACGCTAATTGGTCAGTTGAAAACACAGCCAGATACCTTTTTCTTAAACCAACTTCGGTAAACAGTAGTAAGGATAAGTTTGAGAGAGTTGTTACCAAGACGGCGAGGTGTGTGGAGCTGCGCCACCCGCCGCCCCTGATGCTGCCTAACCATTGACAAGGTAATGAACACACACAATGCCACATAAGAGCGCATAAGGTTCACTCACAACTGCAGACGTATCATCTGTTACATCCCCTTTTTACGAAATACTAGTGTCGATCGCCAATTAAACTTCGTGGTATTCACATTTGCTACTTGAAGTTAAAATGTGAAATGCGATGATTTTTCTGTTATATTATTACTGAGAGGCCACATCAGCGACTGTAATTTACGACAAGTTAAATAAGTAATTAAAGATAATTGAGGGTCACTGTAGATCATTCTTGATAGTTTTCTCTTTTATGAAACTTAATTTAAACCTAGATTATAGATCTGATATTGCATAGGTCATCCTTCGATCCATTATACACTCCTGGAAATTGAAAAAAGAACACATTGACACCGGTGTGTCAGACTCACCATACTTGCTCCGGACACTGCGAGAGGGCTGTACAAGCAATGATCACACGCACGGCACAGCGGACACACCAGGAACCGCGGTGTTGGCCGTCGAATGGCGCTAGCTGCGCAGCATTTGTGCACCGCCGCCGTCAGTGTCAGCCAGTTTGCCGTGGCATACGGAGCTCCATCGCAGTCTTTAACACTGGTAGCATGCCGCGACAGCGTGGACGTGAACCGTATGTGCAGTTGACGGACTTTGAGCGAGGGCGTATAGTGGGCATGCGGGAGGCCGGGTGGACGTACCGCCGAATTGCTCAAGACGTGGGGCGTGAGGTCGCCACAGTACATCGATGATGTCGCCAGTGGTCGGCGGAAGGTGCACGTGCCCGTCGACCTGGGACCGGACCGCAGCGACGCACGGATGCGCGCCAAGACCGTAGGATCCTACGCAGTGCCGCAGGGGACCACACCGCCACTTCCCAGCAAATTAGGACACTGTTGCTCCTGGGGTATCGGCGAGGACCATTCGCAACCGTCTCCATGAAGCTGGGCTACGGTCCCGCACACCGTTAGGCCGTCTTCCGCTCACGCCCCAACATCGTGCAGCCCGCCTCCAGTGGTGTCGCGACAGGCGTGAATGGAGGAACGAATGGAGACGTGTGGTCTTCAGCGATGAGAGTCGCTTCTGCCTTGGTGCCAATGATGGTCGTATGCGTGTTTGGCGCCGTGCAGGTGAGCGCCACAATCAGGACTGCATACGACCGAGGCACACAGGGCCAACACCCGGCATCATGGTGTGGGGAGCGATCTCCTACACTGGCCGTACACCACTGGTGATCGTCGAGGGGACACTGAATAGTGCACGGTACATCCAAATCGTCATCGAACCCATCGTTCTACCATTCCTAGACCGGCAAGGGAACTTGCTGTTCCAACAGGACAATGCACGTCCGCATGTATCCCGTGCCACCCAACGTGCTCTAGAAGGTGTAAGTCAACTACCCTGGCCAGCAAGATCTCCGGATCTGTCCCCCATTGAGCATGTTTGGGGCTGGATGAAGCGTCGTCTCACGCGGTCTGCACGTCCAGCACGAACGCTGGTCCAACTGAGGCGCCAGGTGGAAATGGCATGGCAAGCCGTTCCACAGAACTACATCCAGCATCTCTACGATCGTCTCCATGGGAGAATAGCAGCCTGCATTGCTGCGAAAGGTGGATATGCACTGTACTAGTGCCGACATTGTGCATGCTCTGTTGCCTGTGTCTATGTGCCTGTGGTTCTGTCAGTGTGATCATGTGATGTATCTGACCCCAGGAATGTGTCAATAAAGTTTCCCCTTCCTGGGACAATGAATTCACGGTGTTCTTATTTCAATTTCCAGGAGTGTAGAACTTGGAAACCCATTCAGGGAATATTCGTTCACACTTTTGTTGAACGCAGTTGGTTTTTATCATACTGTATTAAAATATTTCCTTTTATCAGTAGTACAATTTATAAACAATGTTTTGTGAGTAGAATAAAAATTCCAATGGTAAACTTAATTGCTTTTTCGACGTTATTTTACCAGCTAACTAAAAATAGGAAAGCCTTGAACCCCTTCCACTAAATTTAGTTAGTATTAAGATTCTTTTACAGGGAGTGCAGTGGAGCTGACTCTGAAATCATTAAGTATTTGATTATATTATCGCTAGTCTCACTGAACTCTTCTGAACTCTAAATGTCATGTGTGGTCTGGCGTCTCCTTACCAGCAACTGGTCCCAGGTTCAAGCTAGTCAATTCCCTAAAAATCACGCTCAGAGCGTCGTTACGCGAAAGTGGTAGGGAGACACCACTTGGAACAAACAGACACCACGCAGAATGTTAGAACTATATGGGAAAACGAAACTGACAAATAGAAACAGATACGCGTCGACCCCGATTCGAGCCCTCGACCTCCAGCACATTAAGCCAAAACGCCATCCACGGCACCAGCCGCACAGCACTACTGCTGTATGCTGACATGTAGTTACAGCACATGTGATTACAGGGTTATCAAACTGCCAATCTTTAACGTTCATTTACTACCGGAAATATACGTAGGCCGTTATTTTGTAAGAGACACGTTTGTATTACTAGTATGCGAGGAATTGCGCTGTTAAGTGCGAGTGCGTGAATTTTTCTTCGCCCTGTATACCGTAAAAAGTAATGTAGACGGCTACAATAATATTAGATATATTAGTGTGTCGTAATAGTAGGTATGTGAATAGGTCATACAGTACGTAGAGGATGTCTTCTCTTCCAGAATTTTCTACGTTTTGTCAGGCGCCATTGCTAATTCTTATATTGTGCAGTCTGTTAGATCGACGTTCATTTCTGACACACCGCTGTTCGTTGGCATCAGTTAGCTTGTACTACGCCCGCCATCCAGCGGCGATATAGGTAACTATGTAGTGAGTCTGCCGCTTCTATGCCAGCACTCCTCCAGCAGCGCAGTGCAGTGCAGCAAGCTTGCTAGTCATGTTCGCGACCAACACGCATGGACTGTACGAGGATTTTATCTGACAACATTCCATTAGAACTACTGACAGCCTTGGGAGAGCCAGTCCTGACAAAACTCTACCATCTGGTGAGCAAAATGTATAGGACAGGCGAAATACCCTCAGACTTCAAGAAGAATATAATAATTCCAACCCCAAAGAAAGCAGGCGTTCACAGATGTGAAAATTACCGAACTATCAGTTTAATAAGTCACGGCTGCAAAATACTAACGCGAATTCTTTACAGACGAATGGAAAAACTGGTAGAAGTCGACCTCGGGGAAGATCAGGTTGGATTCCGTAGAAATATGGGAACACGTGAGGCAATACTGACCCTACGACTTATTTTAGAAGCTAGATTAAGAAAAGGCAAACCTACGTTTCTAGCATTTGTAGACTTAGAGAAAGCTTTTGACAATGTTGACTGGAATACTCTCTTTCAAATTCTGAAGGTGACAGGGGTAAAATACAGGGAGCGAAAAGCTATTTACAATTTGTAAGAAACCCGAGGGCAGTTATAAGAGTCGAGGGACATGAAAGGGAAGCATTGGTTGGGAGGGGAGTGAGACAGGGTTGTAGCCTCTCCCCGATGTTGTTCAATCTGTATATTGAGCAAGCAGTAAAGGCAACAAAAGAAAAATTAGGGGTAGGTATTAAAATCCATGGAGAAGAAATAAAAACTTTAAGGTTCGCTGATGACATTGTAATTCTGTCAGAGACAGCAAAGGACTTGGAAGAGTAGTTGAACGGAATGGATAGTGTCTTGAAAAGTGGATATAAGATGAACATCAACAAAAGCAAGACGAGGATAATGGAATGTAGTCTAATTAAGTCGGGTGATGCTGAGGGAATTAGATTGGGAAATGAGACACTTAAAGCAGTAAAGCAGTTTTGCTATTTGGGGAGAAAAATAACTGATGATGGTCGAAGTAGAGAGGATATAAAATGTAGACTGGCAATGGCAAGGAAAGTGTTTCTGAAGAAGAGAAATTTGTTAACATCGAGTATAGATTTAAGTGTCAGGAAGTCATTTCTGAAAGTATTTGGATGGAGTGTAGCCACGTATGGAAGTGAAACATGGACGATAAATAGTTTGGACAAGAAGAGAATAGAAGCTTTCGAAATGTGGTGCTACAGAAGAACGCTGAAGATTAGATGGGTAGATCACATAACTAATGAGGAGGTACTGAATAGGATTGGGGAAAAAGAGAAGTTTGTGGCACAACTTTGGGATCGGTTGGTAGGACATGTTCTGAGGTATCAAGGGATCACCAATTTAGTACTGGAGGGCAGCGCGGAGGGTAAAAATCGTAGAGGGAGACCAAGAGATGAATACGCTAAGCAGATTCAGAAGGATGTAGGCTGCAGCATGTACTGGGAGATGAAGAAGCTTGCACAGGATAGAGTAGCATGGAGAGCTGCATCAAACCAGTCTCAGGACTGAAGACCACAACAACATGCCTTCTACCAAGTACGTGCATTTTATCAACTGTTTTTTTTGTAAAGATGTGTATATGTGTAGAATGCCGTTTATGCTTTGACTTCATGTAATGTAATATAACAATTTAATAAAATGTTCCGTAAGGTATGTGGAATTTTGTTTGTTATGGAATCGGTGAAATTAATCGTAGTCGCCCTTCCTTGTTACTATCTTTATGTGTCTTGTGAGATCGTGCGATGGCAGCATAAGACTGTTGAAACCGGTGATCTTGGAGTAATTGAAGTGTCTTCTCTGTGATGGGAGCGTACGGAGTGCGCTCTTTATTTACAACCATAGCGATCGCTTCGCAGCACAGCACAGCACGTGTACCTCACAAAATCTGATAAGGACTTGTCGAATCCATACTGTATTGCGTTCTAAAAGTGCGCGAACACGCAGTTAAGCTGGTGGTTGTGATATTCCGGCTCATCACTGTAAGCTAAAAAACTGACTTTGCAATATTGCCATTGTGTAGTATTGAGTGAGAAGTGTTGATATTTGCTGGCCAGGTGCTATGAAGGAGCTATTTTCAAGGTAGCTTTACGACTGAAAGAGATATATTTGCTTCGAAATAAATTCGCTGAACGCTAATTGCTTGGCATCAGCTGTGTTAAATATAGATGTACTACATGTTAGTGACACATCAATATTTGTGCTGCACCGAGGCAGGAACCCAGATTCCCCCCCTATCGTGAGCGGTCGCCTTAACCATTCGGCTATCCGTGCGCACCTCTCGATCCGACCCAAACATCGAATTGTCACGCTGTCTACATATCCATACCATAGTCCCCTACATTCATCACTTAATACTCACAGCTTTACTCTGTATCCACGCACCAGGGAGAACGAGACTATGAGGAATCGAGACCCTTCACACCATCGTCTTCTGCCCGGTTGTCAATCGTCATTATTGTCTATTCACCTAGACTTGTATGTAGAGATATATTTATCTTGATATGTTAGGACTTGGATTCTTCCGCTATTGTATTTCTCTGAAAATAAAGAAGCTCCGTTTTGGATGTTTGCCTTTGGGTTTGCTGCTCCTTAATAATTATAAAAGATGGCCTCAGTTATTTTCTTCATTAAAGATAAGCTTCTCATGCAATTCATGATGCACAGATGTTTATGGATTGTTTTGTTGTGCTCACAGTATAAAGACTGTGTTTTATTGGTATTGAGATTAATTTCAATATGCAACAGCACATATTACACTTCAAACTGTTTTATAAAAATTAGCGACGTTATATATAATACTTTGTGTACTTTTACAAAACCATTGATTTTCATTTTTAACATTTACCTTCAGTATGTTTAATTATGCAGTTAAAGCTCATGTACTGAAATAGTCTTGCATTTGTTCGACATTTGTAGCTGAATTTTCTGAACTTTTTACAAGTAGAAGTTATGAATTTTATATGTTTGTTCACAGTGTCAATTTTACATAAATGTCGTTTTATTAAAATGAAAAGAGAGCAAATAAAACTTTGATACAATCTTGTTCCTCTTCCTCATCCTTTCTCCTTACTTTGCACCTACAGGGTCGGCAGTGTTACGCGTATTTTAACAGTGTTAGCGATAGCTGGTGCTCTTCCTGGTGCGACCACTCCCCATGGGACGGAATTTATGTATTTATGTAACCCTCAAGTCTGTGTCTAGAGTAAATCATGTGAGAGCATGAGGCGGGACGTTGGCATCAGCCTAATGTTCAGATAGCTGGATGCGCCAAATCGCCTAAAAACAACGTCGTTAGCCCGTGTTGCGGATGCGATTTGGGGTAGTGCAGCCTGCGCTAACCCTTTTAACATTCTCGTCTAGCCGAGCGGGTAAAACGTAGGTACAACGACGCTCTGTTTTACCACTAATGCACTACATTTAAAAAAGGAATGATTACACTTAGTTTCAACAGTAAAAGTGTGTAATTTTCAAGAACGTCCTTTGCATAAGACAGATCATCACGGAGAAATTTAGTGCCTATTTATCGTCACAAAAGTAGTGGTAGTTCAGCAACTTAGCTGGAATCTGAGTTACCACCAACTGCCTATTGTGAAGTGAATGAAATCGTACTTGAGCTGAAAGGCCTTGTCTCTACATGGAGTTGGCTGTCAGTCAGTGCTCAGCTCACCACAGCCATACCACCTTTGCTGCTGTTTTAGCGATGATTGTCCCTACCTTTATCTGAGGTTTAATGTTACTTACCTATCAAGTGATGACGTGAATACAAAGCTACATAAACTACAGTATGTATATCACACAAACAAATTTCGTTTTAAAAATAACACAAGATACACATTACAGAAACTGTCTAAAGTTACTGATAAAATATAATTCAAACTAGGGAAGAAAGAAGATAGATGGATCAAAATAACTGAGAGCATAACGAGCAAAAAATAGTTCAGTTCTCGATGATGATGATGACAATGACGACAAAATTTACGCTCTTAAAATAGTAAGTATACGTTTATTGAAATAAGTCTGTATTTCCTTTTAACTCACTGTTTAACGAAAAGCTGTACTTCATAGTGATGACAGCCAGCTGTCTGGCTCTAGACGCCTTACACAGTTCGCAACTGGCAACTCACTGAACTCGCCCCACATCATGACCCTCCTTAATACGTTCTCACCCAACACATGCCAAATCACTAAGTTTGCTTTGCCTATAAATAAATGTTACTTCCAAATTTTTCCTGTCATGCCTAGCGGTTGTACATAATCTGTACAACTTTAGCAGTAACTAGATATTCCAAAAGATATTATGCAGAAGAAGACATAGCACTGTATTCTCCTCAACTCAAAGACGTACAGTATTCTGTGTGGAAGAAAGCACCGGATCGTCTGTTTTACCTGCCTACTGCTCTACGTCCATCGAAAGCTAATACCTCCACTCGACATCTCCCTTAGGCAAGTGCTCGACCACTGGATACATTAGTGTACCTGCAGTACGCAAAATTTTCCAGCTTGCAACAGACATCGCAGCAAAGGACTTGGAAGAGCAGTTGAACGGAATGGACAGTGTCTTGAAAGAAGGGTATAAGATGAACACCAACAAAGCAAAACGACGATAATGGAATGCAGTCGAATTAAGTCGGGTGATGCTGAGGGAATTAGATTAGGCAATGAGACACTTAAAGTAGTAAAGGAGTTTTGCTATTTGGGGAGCAAAATAACTGATGATGGTTCGAAGTAGAGAGGATATAAAATGTAGACTGGCAATGGCAAGGAAAGCGTTTCTGAAGAAGAGAAATTTGTTAACATCGAGTATATATTTAAGTGTCAGGAAGTCGTTTCTGAAAGTATTTGTATGGAGTGTAGCCATGTATGGAAGTGAAACATGGACGATAAATAATTTGGACAAGAAGAGAATAGAAGCTTTCGAAATGTGGTGCTACAGAAGAGTGCTGAAGATTAGATGGGTAGATCACATAACTAACGAGGAGGTATTGAATGGAATTGGGGAGAAGAGGAGTTTGTGGCACAGCTTGACTAGAAGAAGGGATCGGTTGGTAGGACATGTTCTGAGCCATCAAGGGATCACCAATTTAGTACTGGAGGGCAGCGTGGAGAGTAAAAATCGTAGAGGGAGACCAAGAGTTGAATACGCTAAGCAGATTCAGAAGGACGTAGGCTGCAGTAAGTACTGGGAGATGACGAAGCTTGCACAAGATCGAGTAGCATGGCGAGCTGCATCAAACCAGTGTCGGGACTGAAGACCACAACAACAACAACAACAGACATCGCCCATCTTTATTCTCTCTAACAACAACAACAACAGACATCGCCCATCTTTATTCTCTCAAAGAGATAGGGGTACATATAGGACCCGAGAGATGCCAGCACCATAACAAATTAAATGGGAGCACTTTCTCTCTAACAGGCAAGAAACAATTAGATAATTAAACACATACCGCAAGCCCTAACTGGACGGGGTTGTTGTATGGACTCACTCGTACCCTTCCATACTAATTATAAATTCACTTGGTTAGCGGTTTTCTATACCTGCTGGCAGAGTGCGCACAAAGCAACTTGGCCCCTACCTTCAGAATCAGCGCGGTATTTGAGGGGGAGGAAACAAAGCTAGTCGTAGAGGCTCCATTTGAACCTTCTAAAGCTCCGTTTTTTGAGAGATTTTTGCTTCCTCTCTCCCCTCTTCAGAGAAAATTTTGATAGCACTGCTTGAAGTTACGTGAGCCTGCTTAAGAACTACCTCTTCACCTGTGGCGCTTCAAGACTGCGGTGCTACACTAGTAGTGTTTCACTTAAAGTGTGCAGGTCGCCAGACTGAAGTGGCTTCCCCATCATAACAAGTGCAGAGTGATGTTTTCTGTATGCAAGTAAGTTATTCTTCAACACGTTTTTGTACTTTCCATTGTAGTTAAATATTTATTAATCAATGACTTTTATCCACACTCGTCTCATAATATGATAGAATGGACACTAAATGCCTCATAGTGTGCACACAGCCATACATTACCACCAGTAGTAGGGCAGCGAAAGAACAGGCGGGAAACGCTGATGAAGCATACGTCAGCACTTTCAGCTACTGTGAAATGACGCAACTATGCATTCGTTATTTTGCTGTCAGCAACATCAGCATATCCTTACGTCCAAGGCCACTGCAGGAATCATCAAATCTAGCCCCATGAAAGGGCTATGGAGGAGAATGGTAAGGAAGGGCCTCCACACACCTTACCTTGATCACCCCCACTTGGCAACCAAATGCGATCAAGTATCAGAACTTCCGAAGAACGTGGCAGTTAAATTTTCAGTACTAACTATCAAAAACTCGTTTAAAGACGGCCCCGCCAGTCACGTTAGTAAATTTCATATGAAGCTATCTATCATTTATCATGTGGTACTGGAGCGAGTAGACAGTGTATTTCTCTACAAAAATTTAAAAGCCACCAACAACAAATAACAAATTAGGAATTCGTATTTGTTGAAAATGAGCTTTGCCTCAAATACTATCCCACAAACCCTGAAAACGCGAAATGGCTCATCCCAGTTGCTCCAGTCACCAGCAAATGGCCGCGATGTAGAAAACGAGCGATGTTCAATCATTGTATTACAATTCTTTTTTAGGTTACTACTGCCACCAATAGATGGCTGCACTGTAGAAATGTGGATAATTCGTTCTTTGAACCATGAGTAGCAGTTCTCACTGTCAGCACATAACTACACTGGTTAAAAAGACAAGAGGCTCATAAATAAATTATTTTCCACATCTAAGATGTTGAAAAGTTCTAAACTGTTATGCAAAATGCGTAGACAGCATTAAATGTGCGATATTTACACCGAATATCCAGGACCTAGTTGAGGTTAAAAGATGAAGAAACGCTGTAAGCGTCAAATCAGTTAATATGACATCACAGTACTGCAACATTATATCTACTATATAAAAGAATGTGTGAGTTTATTTTCGCATATACACATGTTTGCCAAATTACTATCCATTATCATAAATTATGTTCTCCAGTGTAAGTTTTCCATGTCTAATAACAGATGACATTTTAAACGTTAGGGTTCAAAATTCGATATTGTAAAAATACTAATCCAACCAGGCTTATAACTGCAGAAAAATACATGTTAGCCAAATTCTACACTAACCATGCAAGCACACAACCAAATGCACAGACAGAATGTATCTAATTAGGCTTGCTCTTGATGTAACTCAAAAGACACTCTCAAATTAAATGTTTTAGCATTTAAATTGTTCTCAAGCACTATTTTTGGAGGAAGAAAGATAAAGCATCACGTCATCAATAGGAAAAATTAAACAATGCTGTTGATTGGCAGCTATTGCCATTATTACAAATGACACAGACCTACAGAAGGCTACATACAATAACAGCAGATTGCAATCACAACTATAGTTATAAGGTTCTCTAAGACTTATAGACTATTTTGTTATCCACAACTATGAAGTCACAGTGTCAGTTAGGCCGTCAGCAAGAGCAGCGCTAGTTGCTGCTACTAATAAGGCGAGTATACCGTTCACTTGTTGCATATTTTTATGAGCTTCAAACAGGACTGCAGTAATGGATAGGAACCATGATTGTTGTGTACAGGTGCGAACTGAATTGGCGACCCTTCGCTCACAGCTCCAGGCTGCTTTGGCTTCTGTCACACAGCTTGAGGCTTCTGCCAAGGGGCGTCACTGTGGGGAATTGAACATGGGGATGCAAGGGATGTCGAGCACGTCCCACGTGTCCTCTGATCAGTCCAGTGCTGTGGCTGCCCCGGGTACTGCCTGCACTGAGGTTGACCACTCACCTGTGGTCAAGTGGGAGTCTGGCAGTCAGTGAAAAACTTTCCAAGAGACCGATCGTAGGGCCTCCCCAGTTCATTTGACGAACAGGTTTTGGGCGTTATCTGTGGCTGACGATGTCTCTGAGCCAGATGCAGTCGTCCACCCTGTTCCGAAGGAAGTTTCTTGGCCCGCAAGGTCTGGGCATTAACAGAGGGTGGGTTTGCTGGTAGTTGGGAGCTCCAATGTTAGGCGTGTGATGGGGCCCCTTAGGAACATGGCTGTCAAGAAGGGGAAGCAAGCCAGTGTACACTCTGTGTGCATTCCGGGGGGAATCGTTACGGATGTGGAAAGGCTGCTTCTGGATGCCATGAAGAGTACAGGGTGCATCCAACTGAAGGTGGTAGCTCATGTCGGTACCAATGACGTGTGTCGCTTTGGGTCGGAGCAGATTCTGTCTGGTTTCGGGCGGCTAGCGGAAGTGGTAAGGACTGCCAGTCTTGCTTCCGAGATTAAGGCGGAGCTCATCATCTGCAGCATCGTCGATAGAACCGACTGTGATCCTTCGGTGTAGAGTCGAGTGGAGTGTCTAAATCAGAGGCTCAGGTGGTTCTGTGGTCGTGTAGGCTGCAGATTCCTTGACTTTCGCCATCTGATGATGGGTTTCCGGGTTCCGCTTAGTAGGTCAGGAGTCTGCTACACACAGGAGGCTTCTACGCGGGTAGTGGGGGCTGTGTGGAAGGGACTGGGCGGGTTTTTAGGTTAGAGGGTCTCAGGGAACCACAGAAGGGACGTCCGTTTAAAAGTGGGCAGGTAAAACACAGTAAGGTAGTTGTAGAAACGATTGGTATTGTAGCTGCAAATTGTCGTAGCTGTTTTGGGAAAGAACGAGAGCTCCAAGCCCTAATAGAAAGCACTGAAGCTCAAATAGTTGTAGGTACAGAGAGCTGGCTAAAGCCGGAAATAGGTTCAGCCGAAATTTTTTCAAACGATGTAACAGTGTTCAGAAAGGATAGATTAAATAGAGTTGGTGGTGGAGTATTTGTTGCTGTCAGATGTAGTTTGCCTTGTAGCGAAATTGAAGTCGATAGTTCGTGTGAAATACACTCTTGGAAATTGAAATAAGAACACCGTGAATTCATTGTCCCAGGAAGGGGAAACTTTATTGACACATTCCTGGGGTCAGATACATCACATGATCACACTGACAGAACCACAGGCACATAGACACAGGCAACAGAGCATGCACAATGTCGGCACTAGTACAGTGTATATCCACCTTTCGCAGCAATGCAGGCTGCTATTCTCCCATGGAGACGATCGTACAGATGCTGGATGTAGTCCTGTGGAACGGCTTGCCACGCCATTTCCACCTGGCGCCTCAGTTGGACCAGCGTTCGTGCTGGACGTGCAGACCGCGTGAGACGACGCTTCATCCAGTCCCCAAAAATGCTCAATGGGGGACAGATCCGGAGATCTTGCTGGCCAGGGTAGTTGACTTACACCTTCTAGAGCACGTTGGGTGGCACGGGATACATGCGGACGTGCATTGTCCTGTTGGAACAGCAAGTTCCCTTGCCGGTCTAGGAATGGTAGAACGATGGGTTCGATGACGGTTTGGATGTACCGTGCACTATTCAGTGTCCCCTCGACGATCACCAGTGGTGTACGGCCAGTGTAGGAGATCGCTCCCCACACCATGATGCCGGGTGTTGGCCCTGTGTGCCTCGGTCGTATGCAGTCCTGATTGTGGCGCTCACCTGCACGGCGCCAAACACGCATACGACCATCATTGGCACCAAGGCAGAAGCGCCTCTCATCGCTGAAGACGACACGTCTCCATTCGTCCCTCCATTCACGCCTGTCGCGACACCACTGGAGGCGGGCTGCACGATGTTGGGGCGTGAGCGGAAGACGGCCTAACGGTGTGCGGGACCGTAGCCCAGCTTCATGGAGACGGTTGCGAATGGTCCTCGCCGATACCCCAGGAGCAACAGTGTCCCTAATTTGCTGGGAAGTGGCGGTGCGGTCCCCTACGGCACTGCGTAGGATCCTACGGTCTTGGCGTGCATCCGTGCGTCGCTGCGGTCCGGTCCCAGGTCGACGGGCACGTGCACCTTCCGCCGACCACTGGCGACAACATCGATGTACTGTGGAGACCTCACGCCCCACGTGTTGAGCAATTCGGCGGTACGTCCACCCGGCCTCCCGCATGCCCACTATACGCCCTCGCTCAAAGTCCGTCAACTGCACATACGGTTCACGTCCACGCTGTCGCGGCATGCTACCAGTGTTAAAGACTGCGATGGAGCTCCGTATGCCACGGCAAACTGGCTGACACTGACGGCGGCGGTGCACAAATGCTGCGCAGCTAGCGACATTCGACGGCCGACACCGCGGTTCCTGGTGTGTCCGCTGTGCCGTGCGTGTGATCATTGCTTGTACAGCCCTCTCGCAGTGTCCGGAGCAAGTATGGTGGGTCTGACACACCGGTGTCAATGTGTTCTTTTTTCCATTTCCAGGAGTGTAGTATGGGTGGAGGTTATACCTGACAATCGAACAAAACTATTAATTGAATCGTTTTACCGACCCCCCGACTCGGAAGATATAGTTGCTGAACAGTTCAAAGAAAACTTGAGTCTCATTTCAAATAAGTACCCCGCTCATACAGCTATAGTCGGTGGTGACTTCAATCTACCCTCGATATGCTGGAAAGATTATACGTTTAAAGCCGGCGGCAGGCATAAAACGTCATCCTAAATTGTACTGAATGCTTATTATTATTATTTTGAACAATTACTTCATGATCCCACTCGAAGCGTAAATGGTTGCGAAACCATGCTTGACCTTTTAGTAACAAATAATCCTCGCCAAATAGTGAGTATTCTGACGAATACAGGGATTAGCGACCACAAGGCAGTTGCTGCTAGGCTGAATACCGTAACACCTACAACCATCAAAAAGAAACGCAAAGTATATCTATTTAAAAAAGCTGATAAAAATGCTCTCAACGCCTTTGTAAGAGACAGTCTTCATTCCGTCCGATCCGATCTGATCACGTAAGTGTAGAAAAGTTGTGGAATGTTTTCAAAGAAATAGTATCGACGGCACTTGAGAGATATATACCACATGAATTAATAAGTGATGCCACTGATTCCCCATGGTACACAAAACGGGTCAGACGGTTGTTGCAGAAGCAGTAAAAAAAGCATGCCAAATTTAAAAGAATGCTAAATCCCCAAGATTGGCAAAGTTTTACAAAAGTTCAAAATATGTCGCGTACTTCTATGGGAGATGCTTTTAATAATTTCCACAACGCTACTCTGTCTCGAAATCTGGCAGAAAACCCAAAGAGATTCTGGTTATACATAAAGCACACCAGTAGCAACACGCAGTCAATACCTTGACTGCGCGATAACAACGGTGAAGTCACTGATGACAGGGCCACTAAAGCAGAGTTAGTAAACACGGTTTTCCGAAACTCCTTCACCAAAGAAGACGAAGTAAATATTCCTGAATTCAAATCAAGAACATCTGCCAAGATGAGAAACGTAGAAGTAGATATCCTCGGAGTAACGAAGCAGCTAAAATCACTTGATAAAGGCAATGCCTCCGGTCCAGATTGTATACTAGTCAGGTTAGTCTCAGAGTATGCTCTTAAATAGCTCCATATTTAGCAATTATATACAACCACCTAAAGACTGGAAAATTGCTCAAGTCACACCAATACCCAAAAAGGGAAGTAGGAGTAATCCGCTGAATTACAGTCCTCTATCACTAACGTGAATTTGCAGTAGGGTTTTGGAATATATGCTGTAATCGAGCATTATGAAGTACCCAGAAGAAACGTAGTCAGCACGGTTTCAGAAAATATCGTTCTTGTGAACCACAACTAGCTCTTTGTACTCATGAAGTAATAAGTGTTATCGACAGGAGATGTCAAATTGATTCCATATTTTTAGATTTCCACAAGGCTTTCAACGCTGTTTCCCAAAAGCGTCTTCTAAGTAAACTGCGTGTCTACGGAGTATCGCCTCAGTTGTGCGACTGGATTCGTGATTTCCTGTCAGAAAGGTCATAGTTCGTAGTAATAGACGGAAAGTCATCGAGTAAAACAGAAGTAATATCCGGCGTTCCCCAAGGAAGTGTTATAGGCCCTCTATTCTTACTGCAGTAGTAAACAGTCCTCCAAAGTAGTACGCTCAGTCAACGATTTAACAATTGCAAATTTCAGGGAAAGCCTACAGCAGTTAGACTGGGATGAGGTGTACCGTGAATCTGATGCCAATTTAAAATATAATTTATTTCGTGACACTTTTGTAAATGCATTTGAAAACTGCTTCCCCAAGAAAATAGTTAAATATACTCGTAAGAAACCATGTAACAAACCATGGCTTACTAAGAGTACAAAAATATCTTGTAACCGGAAAAGGGAAATGTATATGACAGCAAGAAAGAGTAGTGACCCAGGAACTATCAAACATTATAAAAACTACCGTGCTATATTAAGAAAAGTTATTAAAAATCCAGAAGTATGCGTATCATGTCTTAAATCAGAAACTCTAATAATAAAATTAAAACAATTTGGAATATTATTAAAAGAGAAACAGGTCAACCAAGAGCACAGGAAGACGGAATTACCATCAAATTGAATGAAAACTTTATGAACAAAAAGTCAGAAGTTGAAAATATTTTTAATAATCATTTTCTAAATGTTGTGGATATAGTAGGATCCAGGTGTTCGTCAGAAGATGCTAGGCTGTTAATGGAAGTGGCCATACCTATGCAATTTGATACAATTGAAATCTCACCCACTTCTCCCTCTCAAATTATGAAAATAATAAACTTGCTTAAAAGCAAAAATTCACATAGAATTGATGGCATTTCCAGCAACATACTAAAAGCCTGTTCTCAACAGACAAGTAAGATTCTCAGCCACCTGTGTAATAGCTCTCTGGAACAGGGCATTTTCCCTGATAGACTGAAATGTGCTATTGTTATACCTTTGCATAAAAAAGTGGATAGATCTGATGTCAACATTTACCATCCAATCTCCCTTCTAACAGCTTTATCCAAAATTTTTGAGGAAGTAATGTATTCAAGAGTAGCTTCACATATCTGTAAAAATGAAGTACTAACAAAATGTCAGTTTGGTTTCCAGAAAGGTGTTTCAACAGAAAATGATCTGAATAACCGAACACCACCCATTGGGATTTTTTGTGATCTCTCAAAGGCTTTTGATTGTGTAAATCATGAAATTCTGCTAGACAAGCTCAAGTATTGTGGCATGAGTGGGACAGTGCACAAATGGTTTAATTCGTACCTAACTGGAAGAGTGCAGAAAGTTGAAATAAGCAGTTCTCATAATATGCAAAGATCAGCACAATCCTCAAACTGGGGAACTATGAAGAATGGGGTTCCACAAGGGTCGGTTTTGGGTCCTTTGTTGTTCTTAATATACACTCCTGGAAATGGAAAAAAGAACACATTGACACCGGTGTGTCAGACCCACCATACTTGCTCCGGACACTGCGAGAGGGCTGTACAAGCAATGATCACACGCACGGCACAGCGGACACACCAGGAACCGCGGTGTTGGCCGTCGAATGGCGCTAGCTGCGCAGCATTTGTGCACCGCCGCCGTCAGTGTCAGCCAGTTTGCCGTGGCATACGGAGCTCCATCGCAGTCTTTAACACTGGTAGCATGCCGCGACAGCGTGGACGTGAACCGTATGTGCAGTTGACGGACTTTGAGCGAGGGCGTATAGTGGGTATGCGGGAGGCCGGGTGGACGTACCGCCGAATTGCTCAACACGTGGGGCGTGAGGTCTCCGCAGTACATCGATGTTGTCGCCAGTGGTTGGCGGAAGGTGCACGTGCCCGTCGACCTGGGACCGGACCGCAGCGACGCACGGATGCACGCCAAGACCGTAGGATCCTACGCAGTGCCGTAGGGGACCACACCGCCACTTCCCAGCAAATTAGGGACACTGTTGCTCCTGGGGTATCGGCGAGGACCATTCGAAACCGTCTCCATGAAGCTGGGCTACGGTCCCGCACACCGTTAGGCCGTCTTCCGCTCACGCCCCAACATCGTGCAGCCCGCCTCCAGTGGTGTCGCGACAGGCGTGAATGGAGGGACGAATGGAGACGTGTCGTCTTCAGCGATGAGAGGCGCTTCTGCCTTGGTGCCAATGATGGTCGTATGCGTGTTTGGCGCCGTGCAGGTGAGCGCCACAATCGGGACTGCATACGGCCGAGGCACACAGGGCCAACACCCGGCATCATGGTGTGGGGAGCGATCTCCTACACTGGCCGTACACCACTGGTGATCGTCGAGGGGACACTGAATAGTGCACGGTACATCCAAACCGTCATCGAACCCATCGTTCTACCATTCCTAGACCGGCAAGGGAACTTGCTGTTCCAACAGGACAATGCACGTCCGCATGTATCCCGTACCACCCAACGTGCTCTAGAATGTGTAAGTCAACTACCCTGGCCAGCAAGATCTCCGGATCTGTCCCCCATTGAGCATGTTTGGGACTGGATGAAGCGTCGTCTCACGCGGTCTGCACGCCCAGCACGAACGCTGGTCCAACTGAGGCGCCAGGTGGAAATGGCATGGCAAGCCGTTCCACAGGACTACATCCAGCATCTCTACGATCGTCTCCATGGGAGAATAGCAGCCTGCATTGCTGCGAAGGGTGGATATACACTGTACTAGTGCCGACATTGTGCATGCTCTGTTGCCTGTGTCTATGTGCCTGTGGTTCTGTCAGTGTGATCATGTGATGTATCTGACCCCAGGAATGTGTCAATAAAGTAGTACCTTCCTGGGACAATGAATTCACGGTGTTCTTATTTCAATTTCCAGGAGTGTATATTAATGACTTGCCATTCTATATTCATGAAGAGGCAAAGTTTGTTCTATTTGCTATTGATACAAGTATAGTAATCACACCTGACAAACAAGAATTAACTGATGAAATTGTCAATAATGTCTTTCAGAAAATTACTAAGTGGTTCCTAGTAAACGGACTCTCACTGAATTTTGATAAGACACAGTACATACAGTTCTGTACAGTAAATGGTATGACGCCATTAATAAATATAGACCTCAATCAGAAGCATATAGCTAAGGTAGAATATTCAAAATTTTTAGGTGTGTCCATTGATGAGAGATTAAATTGGAAGAAACACATTGATGATCTGCTGAAACGTTTGAGTTCAGCTACTTATGCAATAAGGGTCATAGCAAATTTTGGTGATAAACATCTTAGTAAATTAGCTTACTACGCCTATTTTCACTCATTGCTTGCATATGGCATCATATTTTGTGGTAATTCATCACTGAGGAATAAAGTATTTATTGCACAAAAGCGTGTAATCAGAATAATAGCTGGAGTCCACCAAAGATCATCCTGCAGACATTTATTTAAGGATCTAGGGATATTCACAGTAATTTCTCAGTATATGTACTCTCTTATGAAATTTGTTATTAACGACCAAACCCAATTGAAAAGTAATAGCAGTGAGCATAACTACAATACTAGGAGAAAGGATGATCTTCACTATTCAAGATTTAATCTAACTTTGGCACAGAATGGGGTGAATTATACTGCCACTAAAGTCTTTGGTCACTTACCAAATAGTTTCAAGAGTCTGACAGATAACCAACAAGTATTTAAGAAGAAATTAAAAGAACTTCTGAATGACAACTCCTTCTACTCCATAGAGGAATTTTTAGATATAAATTAAGAGAAAAAACAAACAAAAAAATTATAAAAAATTAAAAAAAATAAAAAAGTTGTTATATTAACTTAATTATGTTGTTAAATTAACTTAATTATGCCATGTATTGGAAAATTTGACTCGTTCCACATCATTACGAAATATCGTATTCATGATCCATGGAACTAGTATTAATCTAATCTAATCTGATCTATATTAACGACATAGAAGACAATCCGAGTAGCCGCCTTAGATTGTTTGCAGATGATATTGTCATTTACTGTCTTGTAAAGTCATCAGATGATCAAAACGACTTGCAAAATGATTTAGATAATGTATCTGCATGTTGCGAAAAGTGGCAATTGACCCTGAATAAAGAAAAGTGTGAAGTTATTCACATGAGTACTAAAAGAAATCAGCTAAATTTCGATTACGCGATAAGTCACACAAATCTGAAGGCTGTAAATTCAACTAAATACTTAGGGATTACAATTACAGATACGCTAAGTTAGAACGATAACATAGATATTGTTGTGGGTAGAGCAAACCAAAGACTGCGATTCATTGGCAGAACACTTTGAAGGTGCAACAGGTCTACTAAAGAGACTGCTTACACCACGCTTGTCCGCCCTATTGTGGAGTATTGCTGTGCGGTGTGGGATCCGCATCAGCTGGGACTGACGGATGTCATCGAAAAAGTACAAAGAAGGGCAGCTCGTTTTGTATTATCGCGAAATAGGGGAGATAGTGTCACAGACATGATACGTGAAATGAGTGGCAATCATTAAAACAAAGGCGTTTTTCGTTGCGACAGGGTCTTCTCATGAAATTTCAATCACCAGTTTTCTCCTCCGATTGCGAAAACATTCTGTTGGCACCCACCTACATAGGGAGATATCACGATAAAATAAGAGAAATCAGGGCACGCACAGAAAAATTTAGGTGATCATTTTGTCGCGTGCCGTTCGAGAGAGGAACGGTAGAGAGGCAGCTTGAAGGTGGTTCATTGAACCCTCTGCCAGGCACTTTTCGTGAATATCAGAGTAATCACGTAGATATAGATGTATATGTAGGTGTAGACAATATTATGGCACAATATTCTAAAATGCATGGAAAATTGTAATTTTTATGCTGCAGCAGTATCTAAATACAGAACGTGGGAATTCAATCTGTGCAGCTGTAGTTTGGGAAACCAAGGCTTCCGAAAATCAAACCTGTACTCAACCACATTACTACAAACACAAGAAAATCACAGTTGTCTTAATAGGGAAGGAAGGAATCAGGTGTTTCTATTACACCATATCACGTAGACTGGACTGTTTACAACACTTGACCAAAAACAGTAGCAATGTCAGTGTCAGTGTCTTGGAAATTAATGACACAACTTAAAATAAATGTCACAAACTACCATTTATTGCGCGACGCTTCACACTTTACACGTTCAGTAAGGCTCTAAAAATTACATTTTGCTGAATGTAAACTGAATGCATATTTATTGCAACATAAGAAAGACCTACACAAAAGTTCGATTTCATACACCATGCACTTGCAAAGATATTTCCGCTAAGCCTAATGCAAGACATTGTATTACCACCTTCCATTGCTATAAACGCTAACCAAATTCCACAACTCTCTTCAAAGTGATGCTGTTCTCTACAGTGTACAGACATGTAGATGTAGATGTGGAAATAGTTGTGTTCTAACATTTTGTGGGTCACAGCTGGAAATGACGGTAGAGATTCTGCCAACCTCGATGCTGCCTCAGCAGAATTACATGCTAAATTTCAAGTCCTCAACCACGTTGTTCATGTTTGGACCTCCAATAAGCAAAGCTTAAAGAAAATGACTGTAAATATTACTAGGTATGGTACTTCAGCTCTTCAGTGTGACAGCATTACATTACCGCTTTGCAAAGACGAAGATATCAACGTCGTAATACACAGAAAATAGAGACGAAAAGATACAAGTCAATGTGTACATACCTAAACAGTCTTGCGCAAGAATCAAACACACAGTCAATTCTGTAATGGTCTCCAGCCTGGTAATATCATATTCTTTAGCCAAGGAACACGTAAAAATTTCCCATAGTCGCATATCTAGACCGTTCATAAGAGCTATAACGTGGCTACCAATAACTTTGGTCACTGCTGTATTTGTGATTTGGCACATAGATATATAGTTGTACTGTGTAACTGGTTTCATTCTTGCAGGATCTTTTTCCAGCCGCAGCGATGTCAGAGATTTGATGTTTTACCGGATTCCTGATATTCACAGAACACTTGTGAAATGATTGTACAGGAAAATCCCCACTTCATCGGAGATGCTGTGTTCCATCGCTCGTGCGCCGCTCATGACACCACGTTGAAACTCACTTAAATTGTGATAACCTGCCTTTGTAGCAGCAGTAACCGATCTAATAACAGCGCCAGACACTTGTCTTATATAGGCGTTGAGGACCGCAGCGTCGTATTCTGCCTGTTTACATATCACTCTATTTGAATACACATGCCTATACCAGTTTCTTTGGCGCTTCAGTGTATAATCCTAGGTATCCTAGGTGTTGTTTTACATTCGTTATTTCTCCTCCAAGCGAACATTACGCTCCACCTAGGAAAACTTTATAGAACTACTCAATATGAATGCTGTGTGGCGGTTAAGCGTCTCAAACCCATTATCGTTGATTTACAGCGTAGTTTCGGGAGGCAGAATAGTACGTGAATACCACGTGTGGCGTGCAGAAATTAATGGCATCGTAGCGTATTTCGCAAAGAAATGGTGGCGAATAATAACGTAATGGGATAATTTAATGATAAATTCCACGATGTCTGTGTGTGACAGAGTGCCAAATCGTGACGGACAGGCTGTGTCGTGGGCGGCGTTATGGATGACAATGTTCCCCTGTTCTTATATAGCACTTACGTATCGTATTTAACTTCTTAAAGCCATATGCAGACATAGAATAGTTACAGGTCTACTAATAAAATAGTGTACAAACGACAGAAACGTTGCTGAACGTCACACAGCGCTTTATTTGTAAGTTATTCGGTAAGTGACACCACACGGAAGCAATTGGCACACACCAGAATGGAGCACATTGTAAATACAGTTAGATGGTGTTTAATACAGTCAGAGGGTCTTGCACAGGGTCAGAGCACACGATCCATCATGTTCCCAGCTATAGTATTCTATTATATTCTTTTTCTGGATTTAGAATACTGTGGTATTCTATCCCAGTACAGAGGAGTTGTAGGTGAAGTTCTGACAATAACATAACAACCGTTTGTAGAGTTTAAAACTGATGGAATACCAGCTTGCATTGGTAATTCAGAAGCTCTCCATATCAGCCTGCTGTCGTATTCCAGTGATGAGCCTTTCTGCACACAGAAAAAGTCAATCTACATGTGGTGTTCTGTAGTTTTTATACTGGAGCAATAAGCCCCTGAGCACGATAAGTGTGTTAGATATACGAAAGAGAATAAAACAGGCAATGTAGGACCTCGAAGTCAAACAGGGGGTCGCTATGCTTTCAGCTACCTAGTTCCAGCCGGCCGCGGTGGTCTAGTGGTTCTGGCGCTGCAGTCCGGAACCGCGGGAATGCTACGGTCGCAGGTTCGAATCCTGCCTCGGGCATGGGTGTGTGTGATGTCCTTAGGTTAGTTAAGTTTAAGTAGTTCTAAGTTCTAGGGGACTTATGACCTAAGATGTTGAGTCACATAGTGCTCAGAGCCATTTGAACCATTTTGAACCTAGTTACAGATACTTTTCAAGGTTACAGAATTACCCACTGCCGTTACAAAGAGATCATCGTAAATGGAAATCTTCTCAGGGCTTTTTCCAGGGTAGCGAAACAGAAAGCATAGTACATTCTCAAACATTATTAATTATTGCACGTACATTCACACACAGAAAACCACTCCTTCTTTAAATAACATCCAATTCAACTTTTGTTTTATAATTTAAATCTTCATTGGACTGTTATAATTCTTTCTCCAGCCGTTAATTTGATAGTTACGTAGAAGATATGTTCTCGAATTCCAATACATATCTAATTTTTTCCTGTGAACTATCTCTTTTATAGCTTTCACAATTAGCTATCTTCCTTCTAGCAGTTCTTCTAGGCGAGATCATTCAGGGTTTTTAATTCCACCTCTTATTTCCTGCATGCACTATCGTTGTATCACTCCACAACCAGTCAAACAAGCACAACATCAAAGGTGTATCGGAGAAATTCGGAGTTAGAGTAACCTACAATAACGTGCAATAGATGTTTTTAATTGTTCGCAGATAATAGCAGTAACTGAGCGACGCCAGAGAAAGGAGTTCACTATAAAAGGTCACGGTATGTAGTAGTATCATGTTGACGTCAACTGTAGAAAGTAGAAATAGAGAAAATGGCTCTGAGCACTATGGGACTCAACTGCTGTGGTCATAAGTCCCCTAGAACTTAGAACTACTTAAACCTAACTAACCTAAGGACAGCACACAACACCCAGCCATCACGAGGCAGAGAAAATCCCTGACTCCGCCGGGAATCGAACCCGGGAACCCGGGCGTGGGAAGCGAGAACGCTACCCCACGACCACGAGATGCGGGCTAGAAATAGAGAAATTAGTAGTTAGAGACCATGTGGTGATGGGATGACTAAATTAATAAACGTTTATTTTATCCACTGGAAAAGACCTTCATGATTGTTTCTATAATTTTGGTTAATTGTACGTGATGACGTAAGAGGAAGTGGCTTAGGCAATAAGTAATCATGTATAAAATATCGTATCCTTAGTGAGTGCAGTTACACGTTCTGGCGGTGACTGGCCAGCTGACGACGAGCGGGACAGCAGACGAGAACCACGAGGGAACTTCGTCCACATGAGCACGTTTGCTGCTGCTGCTGCTGCCAGTAGCGGATCGTGAACGTTTCATTTTTGCACGTTTAATTACGAAGACGTGACAAGTACTGGACGAACGAAGTATATGAGCAATGTGAGAGTGAGGTGGGCCGTGCACTGATTTATATAGGTCCTGCCTAGCGCGTGTATGTAGGCGCGGGGGTGTGACAGAGGGAGATGACGCTATCTCTCTCTCTCTCGCACCGCACCACGGCAATAGGGACTAGACACGCACCACGTGGTGGATACACTGGGTGCGACCTTGTTGCTGTTGAATAACGGTGCTTTGGAATGGTGGTGGTGTTATGAAAGACGTCATGGCCGCCATAATGGATAACGGTACTTCGGAATGGTACTGGCATTGGAATGGTACCGGCCTTGTTCCAATACTATCGGAGCTGCATGATGATCCGACTCCCAAATTACAGAAAGAAGTGAGGTCAGCCATTAACAATGCAAAATTTCTTATAAAACCTTTCCAAAAAAAACTTCTCACAATATGAACCCTCAGCCCCCTAAACTTCGGTCCCAGTTCAAAATTCATAATCCTAATCATCCAATACGTCCAATCTCCAATAGCATGAATAGCGCATATCACGATTTGGCCCGATTTCTACACGAAACTCTGAAAAAATCTTTCGTTTTCGAAAATAATTATTCCGTTCCTAACAGCCACGTTTTGGTCCAAAATATTCAAAACTTAGTATGCAGTTCAAACTCTTTTCCTTAGATATTAAAAATCTCTATACCGATGTCCCGGTACATGAGACGCTCATCACTGTTGAAGAAAATTTACGTCAATTTAAAAAAGATCTATCAGATGAACAGATTACCGATTTTATGAATCTCATTAATGTCGTTGTCAAGTACAACTACTTTGAATTCAACGGACAACTGTACCAGCAGTCTGATGGGCTCGCTATGGGAAACCCTTTAGCCGGCATCCTTGGCGACATCTTTATCAATTCCCTGAAAGAAAAGCTGTTTAACCGTGTCTCAGCCGCTTCACTAGGTATCTTTTCTAACACAAGATACGTTGATGATATTCCAGTCATCTATAACGGTCCCGCCGATAGAATTGATCATATATTTAAACTTTTTAACGACCTCCATGAAAAAATTTCTTTCACTATTGAACTCGAAAACGAAAACGGCCAATTACATTATTTAGACTTGACGCTTACAATAGAAGACAATAACATCACTTTCATTATTTTTCGAAAAGAAATGTATACTGACCAAATCGTGCCTGCTTCCTCTTTTCATCCACAGTTTCAAAAAATGGCCTTTTTTCACTCTACCTTCCACCGAGCCATCTCTATACCACTTTCAACAGAAAAGTTTAATGAGGAGATTAATTTACTTAAAACAATAGCAGTCAATAATGAATATACGCCTAACATAGTGGGCGAAGTCCTAAAAGAGAAAACTGTAAGAACTACCACACTCAACACCTCATGCACTGAAATTAACCCAAAAAAAACGTTTTTCTATTCCTTTCGTAGGACCCATTTCCTGTCAGATTCAGCGCATGCTTCGCAACAAATACAACTGCAATGTTGCCTTCTCTACTAATAATAATCTGAAGAGATAATTTGAAATCCATTCGTTCCCCTACAGAAAGTTCTGGCGTTTATAAGATTATCTGTGATACCTGCTCCTCGTATTATATAGGGAAAACTGGACGTGCTTTCACCATCAGATATAAAGAACATCTTTTGAGAAAGAACGGCACCAATCCCCTAAATTCATCCTTTGCCCATCATCTCTTAATTACTGGACACGTGCCTAAAACCATAGGCGATAGCAATATTCTGCATACCGAAAAGAAGGGGCGTAGGTTAGATGTTTTAGAGGAATTGGAGATTTTCAAACATCTCTCTCGTCATGATGGCCTCATTCTCAACGAACAGCTGCAGCTGGAAATAAAAACTTTCTCGACTGTATGAAGCCTTTGCTCGATCTTTGATTCAGATTTCCTCATGCAGTTTACGGAAATGTTGTTTTCCTGTTACATCTTTGTTGTTTTCTTGTATGTAATAACTGACTTTTTTTACGTCACAAAATCTATCTCTGTTTAAAGCAGATAAATATGTAACTTCATCCTATTATTATTAGTGCTTACGTTATGCCTGACTCAGCTGCATCACAATTTCTTGTGTCTAATTTTGAATGTACAGTAGCGTAGTTGTTTCTGCGGCTACTAGATGGCACTCGTAGCAACACCATGTTTACTTGCCCACACTTTCTAACATGGGCACCTCAGTCTTGTTGCAACCCTTGTTCACTCAAGTAGGAGCAGCCCTTAGCAGCTCGCCATCTTATTTACAACTATTCATGACGTCTCCTTTCCGGCTTAGATTTTTTAAAATGTGACTTGTAGGTGCTGCATCTCTTTCCATTCAGTGCAAACTTTAATTTTATTAATTTATTATATACCTAATATGTTTTAGAACAGTTAGTTTAATTCTGAAGAGGACGCTCATAGTAGTGTCGAAACCTCGTCAATTTTGACTTAATATGTGTGACCGAGGGCTTATTTGTTCTAATATAATTCTGACACGGTCACTGAACCTTAGCAGCTATGTTCAAAGTTTTACTTTCTCATTAGTTTGGCGATCTGCCCATCTAATCTTCAGTTTTCTTCCGTAGCACAAAGTTTCAAAACCTTCTGTTCTCTTCTTGTCTGAACTGCTTACAGGTCAGTTTCACTTTCGTGCAAAGCTATACGCCAGACAAATACCTTCAGAAAAGACTTCTTAAAACTTGAATTTAAATTCGCTGGTAACAAAATTCCTCTTCTTCAGAATAGCTGTTTTGCCATTGCAGTTCTACGTTTTATATCCTCTCTACTTCGGCTATCATATGTTATTTTACTGTACGAAGGCCAAAATTCGTTACTGCCTTTAGTGTTTCACTTCCTTGTGTAATTCTCTCACCATCATCTGGTTTAATTAGACTACATCCGCTTATTTTTGTTTTCCTTCTATTGATTTCCTCTTCTGTCTTCCTTCCAAGACTCTATGCAACTCATTCCACTACTCTTTCAAGTCCTTTGCTGTGTCTTACAAATTTACAGTGTCATCAGAAAACCTCAAAGCTTTTATTTCTTCTCCATGAATATTAATTACTTTTCCAAATTTTTCTTTGCTTTCTTTACTACCTGCTCAGTGTACAGATCGAATAACATCAGGGACAGGCTGCAACCCTGTTCCACTCCGTCCTCACCCACTGCTTCCATTTCATTATCTTTGACTCTTATATCCACCATCTCGTTTCTGTGTAAGTTGTATAAAACCTTTCGCTGTCCTCAAATGGTTCAAATGGCTCTGAGCACTATGGGACTTAACATCTGTGGTCATCAGTCCCCTAGAACTTAGAACTGCTTAAACCTAACTAACCTAAGGACATTGCACACATCCATGCCCGAGGCAGGATTCGAACCTGCGACCGTAGCTGTCGCACGGTTCCGGACTGAGCGCCTAGAACCGCTAGACCACCGCGGCCGGCTTTCGCTGTCCTCGCTGACTAGTAAACAGTTACGCTGTTGTGCGCCCACTATTGAATTAGGCATAGCAATTGTGCTGCAGAGAGCGCTACTGCCACAACAATGAATCGAAATCACCTGGATTGGTACTGACAGACATAAGAAGGACGACACGCTCTATGGCGGTGCATTTCAACAGCTAGATGCTACGTGTCGGAACAATGAGACGCTGCATCTCTTATGTACTGCTACTGTGTTACAGTGTATCGTGAGTAATTCGATTAGGGGACATCCTTCGCCACCAGTCAGAACTGTCTTGGACATTATGTTTTGCATTGGCTGCAAAGGTAACCACCAACTCTCATTAACTATAACGGAAGTCGAACAGATCACAGTGCTGGAAATAATTCACTAATTTAATGCAGGTCAACTACCAGAGTCGTTCAATAAGTCAACACATTTCTTTCCTAGGGCACTTTAGTTTGAAAAATGTGGATTTTTTTGTGGGCCATCCTGCAATATTCTACTTCAGCCCCTGTAGTTTGATGATGTTACTATAGGTGGCGGCGCTATACGTAGCCTTCGAAATAATGGCGTCTGTAACGTTGGTGCGTTCGAAGTAGAAGTGTGTCATTGAGTTTCTTTTGGCGGAAAACCAGAGAATGGCAGATATACATAGGCTGAATGTCTACGGAGACCTGCCAGTGAAAAGAAGCACGGTGAGTCGTTGGACAAGGCGTCTGTCATCATCGCAACAAGGTCGCGCAAACCTGTCCAATTTCCCGCGTGCCGGCTCGCCACGAACAGCTCTGATCCCCGCAATGTTGGAACCAGAGGTGTACATGTTCCGCTTTTAACCCGCCCATGCTTGCCCGGTGGCCAGGCGGGCAGGCCGCCGCGCGTTGTCAACAGAACGGGCAGGCTGCTTCACTCCCAGCCAAGCCAAGCAGAACCCAACCCGGGCAGGCTGCGGGAAACTTGCCTGCCTGCCCCTATTACCGCTGAGCTGTGCTACGCAGCCGTTTAGTCTGCGCGCTTCATTGTCATACTATGAACGTTAATTAAAAGTTTTTATTTTACGTGAGCACCAAAAGACAAACTCTAACATCTATATATTAATTTCAGGTCAAAAAATATTGGGTTTTATTTGTACATTCTTCCTTTACGCATATATTTCGGGCTTATTATCTATATAAATAAAAATGAATTGCCAAATGCGTTGATAAGCGTAAAACTCGAGAACGGCTGGACCAATTCGGCAATTTTTTATTTTTTTTTTGCTGTGTTCCTAATTCTCAGGACAAGGTTTTTATGAAATAAAATTTTTCGAAAATCGACCGAAAAATTGGAAAATTTGAGAAAAACTGAAAGTGTGTTTTCATTGTGTCCGTGTGTTTGTATTGCATATAATCTTGATGAAATTTTGTACACTATACCTTGAAACCAAGAGGAAGGTCACAGTCTACTTAAAATTTCGCAGGGTGCATGGCAGCGGTTACTTTACATAACGGAATTCGACAAATTGTACGTTTTTATTCCGATCTTGATGAAATTTGGCATACTTGATACTCAAAGCAGGATGAAGGGCGCTGTCTGCTTAAAATTCTGAATGGTGCATGGCGGAGGGTACTTTACTTACACACTTCTACACTAACCTACAGTTTTATTCCGATCTTGAAGAAATTTTGCACACTTGACCATCAAGAGGAACATCACTGTCTGTATAATATTTCGGACAGTGCATGGAATAGAGTACCTTACAAAAGATTTTGACATCGTTTGCGGGTTACCGTGAAATCCTTCTCCCTCTATACTGCTAAATGGTCTCAGGTCCTTAGCACACATTTCAACGCCCTTTTCGGCCACTAAATCTTTGTCCTCTTTCAAGATATTTACGGAGTAAGGCAACTGCTTGTCAAATTCGCACACATGTCGTAACATACTCGAGGTTCCTGAATAAGTACTTAAGAGCTTTTTACATAGTTTGAATTGAGACACACCTACCGATTTATTTGAAGCGGCCTCATAAGCACACGAAAACGTTTCCTATACGGCACTTGTGCTCTGTTTCGTTACCAGCATGTATTCGCCAGTTGTCAATTTTTTTTCAATCTCACTGAAGTCCGACCTATTCATTGTGCTGTCCCCACCGTTACCATAAATGAACTGCGGGCTACTTTAGTCACGGTAGCTTGACAGCGAAACCTGTTGTCAGGCGCAGCAAGCTGAGCGGGTCCCGTGAAGCTTGGCAGGCCTGCGGGAACCTAGGTAGCCCGGGCTTGCGGGAGCCCAAGTCGGTCGCATTACCCACTATGCCTCAGTACATGCGTACTCTTGTGTTTACGTCGCGGCAGGCTGACCTGCATGAATGGTTGCAGAGGAGCTAGGGGCAAGCAGGCTGCAAGGGGAATTTGTACACCTCTAGTTGGAACGTGAAGACACTCTCATTCGAGGTGATCGACGTATCAGAGTGAAACTCTTCCCTACTCAACTGGACGTCTCTGTTGGTAGCTCTGACACACTTGTCCACCAGGTAGTGTACTCAGAGGTGTGTGTCCACTGGTTCCCTCGCCGCCTATCAGAAGGTTACAGAGCAACGAAGGAGCGTCTGTGCGGAATTGCTTGCGCGATATGAAGCTGACAGTGACAATTTTTTGTTGAACATCGTCACAGGCGATGGAACATGGGTTCATCACTTCGTACCCGAAACAAATCGGCAATCCATGGAATGGAGCCACACCACACCACCTCTCCTCCGAACGAAAAGGAATTACTGACGCAGCATGACGTTGGCTCTGACGTCAACGAGTAGTGTGGTCCAAGGCGGGAGCACAGGTCCTCCCGGTAAGGTAGCGTAGTGCAGCCGCACTGACCGGAGATTATGTTGAAAAATAAGGTTTTGTAGCCAAAAGAATGGTGAACCATATGATGTATTGTGATCCTGAATAAAACCAAGGTATTTTGAGAAACAAATGTGTTACATTACTTACCGAATGTCCCTCGCACAGACGGCGAGCAGCCATGATATCTAGAAGCACTTCCCCCTGTGGTCCTGAGATAGCACTACCTTATACATGGTGGCCCGTCTGAAGTTTCGGGTAAGATTATCTCGAAAATTATACATCGGGTAAAAATAGTGGGTAAGACCAGTTCGTAAGCTCAGAGGCGGACATCAAATGACACTACAAGTGACCCCCAGCCCCCGCCCCCTTGCGTGTGGCGGGGGGCAACATTTAAATCTTAAATGTAAACCCCCATTTTTTATTTCAGATTCTAATTCTCTATAAAAAAGTAATCAAGTTTTATCTGAAATATTTTTTAAACCATTGACAGATGGCGCTGAAATCGAGAAAAAAGTAAAATTGGTGAAGAACTCTGATTTATTTAGAATTATCAGAGAAAGACACATCAAATCGATAAAAAAATGTGCACCAATTCTTTCGTTACGCCAAATTAAGCTGTTTTTGTACAAAATGTACTGTATCCCACTTTTAGCGTTACCCAGAAACAACGACGTGGACGTAGTAGAATGCTTCATTAATGTTAGTCCCCTTGCCTCTCACATGTTGCGGTGTTTCATTAGTGTGAGCCCCCTTGCCTCTCACAATTTGGGGTGCTTAATTAATGAAATTAGCTTCCAAGAAATTGTTCAAAATTATCCCCATTTGCTTCAATGCATGAAGTCATTCGCCTGCGAAAGTTGTCCACAGTTTTGAGCAGTACATCCCGTGGTATGGCTGCACACGCTCTTCGAATGCGTTGCTCCATTTCGTTTCTGGTTGGGGCTGTCTTTCATGAAGAATATTTTTTAAATAACCCCAGAAGAAAAAATCAGGAGATGTTAGATCTGGTGAACGTGGAGGCCACTGAATTGGTCCGCCGAGTCCTATCCACCTAGCAGGGTACCGTAAACTTAAAACGTTCTGCACGTTTTTAGCATGATGGGGAGCTGCTGTCCTGTTGGAACCACATTCGTTGCCTAGTTTCTAAATCAACATCTTCTTTTAACTACAACAAATCATCGTGGAGAAGTTGTAAATAAGATTCCTCAGTAACATGTTGGTCAAAAAAATACGGTCCTATCAAGAAACCGTTTAAAATTGCACACCAGACCACAAACGACCATTTGTGTTGATTGTCAACGGGTCTGTGCCAGTGTGTATTGACAGGGGACCAATAATGAAAATCATGGCTATTTAATTCGCCATTGTTTTTGAATGTGGCTTCATCGGTGAACATAACGTATCTAAAAAAATTATTGTCAGCACTTATCATTTCCAAGGCCCATTGGCAGAAATGCAAGTGTATTTGCATAAAATTTGGGCGTTAATGCATGTGTCAGTCAGATACGATACATGTGATATTTATGGGCCTTCAAAATTCTCAAAACAGTTGATCTCGGTATTCCAGTTTGTCTCTGAATCGCACGACTACTAATTTCGGGATCCAACTGAACACAGGCGAGAACGGTAAGGGTACGGGCGTCATTTTCATTGTATTCGCGATGACGAGGTGGACGGTGCATGAATCCATTTCGAGTGCAATTTCGAATAATGTTTTCGGTTGGATGTCGTCTGTTTGGGAAACGATCCGGATACCATTGCGCAGCTAAAATTAACATCATATCAACAATATCTGTAGGAGGATAGTGAGCCATGTTTCGCTAAAGAATAATTTACTTTCGTCAGTTGATGTTTACGGTTCACAATCTGAAAGTGAAGTGACGTCTAATCGCATTCCACCGACCTTTATACTGAGCCATAGTTCGCAGTTTGGCCACAGTATCGCCACAGTCGGGTGAGTAATGCAATTGTGAAGAGTTCCCTAACGAGAATTTAATACCATTCCGCCTCCCTCCATCAAAAACTGTGGCGCGTAGGATACATTTTGTAAAAAAATAGCTTAATTTGGCATAATGAGAGAATTGGTTCACATTTTGTACCGATCTGATGCGTCTTTCTCGGATCATTCTAAATAAATCACAGTTCCCCCCCCCCCCCCCATTTTACTTTTTTCTCGATTTCGGCGTCATCTGTCAATGGTTTAAAAATGTTTCAGAGAAAACTTGATCACTTTTTTATGGAGAATCCTAATCTGCAATAAAAAGTGGGAGTTTCCATTTAAGATTTAAAAGTTGCCCCCGCCCCACCCAGTGGAGGGGGGGGGGGTCTGGGGGTCACGTGTAGTATCATTTGATGTCCCCCTTTGAGCTTACGAACTTGTCTTGCTCACTATTTTTACCAGATGTATAGTTTTCGATACAATCTCATCCGAAACATCAGATGGACCACCCTGTACGTGTGCAGTTCGTGCTGAATGACGTGGCACTGGAGCAGAAACGCATTCTTGTCGTCAGTGCTGGGCGACTCTGCCTCGTTGTTCCTCTAGAGCGGTCGCCTTAGCTGACTGCCGCCTGCCAACCCGCACACTGCGAGCGCTCTCGTTGCCGGCTCTTTACTGCGTGGCGCAGCACCGCAGCCTTCTCTCACTGTTGGTGTAGGGAAAATTCTTCATAATCAGGCACGTGCGCTTGTATGCAACACTATTAAACTTTTGTTGGGACAAGCAAACGAGAAAGCAAAAATCTCTTTAGAATGTATTGTTCAGAGCGCTGCAGGAACCACTAGCTGTTCCAGTCGCTCAACAAAGAGAATAAAAAATAAGAGGGGAAAACACAGCTACATCTATGTTCCAAGGCCTCACTAATTTGTTAAGATGCTGAAGAACCAGAAGAAACTTTTGTCGTTACGTCATATTGCTGCACACATGCCCCCTGTTCCTCATTTTCCATTCCCAGTATTGTAGTAAGTGGCACTGTCCACTACACTGCATTTTTCAAACCCAATTTACTTTGTGACATATCTTTGTTGCATCTCGTGGTATGTCTTCTTTTGCTTTGGTTGGTTCCTTGTTACGAGACTATTTCTCAGGTATCCTGGTCCGACAATTTTGAGAGCCCGCCAGAAGGCAAGGACGTAGACGACAGCCGTTACGAGGCGCCCCTGTAATCTGCTAGCGCTACTGTGACTGCCACAGCGTTACGCGCCGGCCATGGCCTATCGGCGCTCAAGGTGGCCCTATAAAGTCGGCATCGCAGGGGCTCCATCGCAGTCTTGTTCCGACAGCGCTCGCGGTCGTTTCTCTATTCATCGTTGCTCTGGTCGCTGATAGTTGGTATCCGATTTGGTTTGGCTACCTGGTCGTGGTATTTCGCCGTGTGGTCTGTGCAGTCAGTCGTCCCAGTTGTGTGTATCTGAGCTGTACCGGCTATTCCCCATTGACGTCATCGGCCCGTCGGCTGATGCTCTATGGTCACCATCGATTCCGGCTACTAGGATTGGCGACGAGGCAAAAGGTTAACAGTGAATTACGGGTGCAAAACATGTATAGCTCGTGGAACAGCAACAGCTGCTCCTGTAGCAGCAATTGCAACAGCAGTTCCAGCATCAAACGAACCTTTTGCGTCAGGAAAATCAGGACAATTACAGCTACAAGGTTCACAACCCGTCCAGACTGTGGTCACATCACAGGCGGAGTCCCACCCACCCGCATTTCCACCGTTTAACGATACCACGGTGGAGTGGAACACGTATTTGCAGCGGCTGAAATAACACTTCGCCGCTTTTTGGGTTTCAGATGACGCACTCCAACGGTCGCTCTTTCTTTGTTGCACTTCCCCGGAGACATGTTTCTTATTTAAGAAGTTGACTCCACTCCCAAACGCGGTTGCACTCACTTTCGAGGGAATATTTTCGTTCTTATCGAACTATTATTCGCAATGGTTCCACGTTGCCGCATCGCTCCTTGAGCTCCATCAGTATCCAGGCAAGTGGGTCAGTCTTATCGCTCAGTGGATTTGCGAGGGCTGAGCCGTCGTCGCGATTTCGCCTGTGCCAGCCCGCCTTGCGAAACCTCATACGTCGATTCCCTGATTCGTGACGTAGTGATCCAACTGCCTCCCGATCCAGAAGTTCATACTGCAGTCTTAAAGCTAAACAATCCTTCCTTGGATGACATACTAAAAATCGCGCACTATTTCGAGATCGCGCAGGCAGCAAATGAACGTTGTATGGTTCGTCCCCAGGTTGCAGCGGTTCAACCACCGCCAAGGGGACGGAATTCTCGCAAACCTTCTTCCCGACGGGGCATCTTGATTTCTCACATTAAGACGTGTCAATGACCTCTGAGCAGCCAGTCCAGCTTTTTCGGCGCAAACAGCAGGGTCTGCCTTCTTGTCCTGACTGTTTTCTGACGCATCAATGTGCAGACTGTCCTGATCGCATGGCTCACTACACTCATTGTGGAAAGGATGGACATCTCCAAAGTGTCTGCTGGCAGACATCACGTCAGTCAAATCCTACTTCTAACTTGCATCACGGAATGTGCATCAACTTCAGGCCATCGTTCCCCAGGGATATCCTTGCGGCTCCAAATTGTTTACTGATCTCACGATTTCTCGTCAGGACGTTCGTTTCCAAGTCCACACGGGAGCGACGGTTTCTCTGGTCAGTGTCCCGACATACGCTCGCCTCGGTAACCCAGCTTTGGCCCGCCCTCTCGCAAGTTGGTTGCATATGGGGACAGCTCTATTCCCCTCGGAGGTCAATGAGCCGCGACGGCAACATACAAGATGGTTACACGGCAACTAACGCTGTATACTGTCAACGGTCATTTAGCTGGCAACATTTTCAGCCTGGATGCTTTCTCGCTGTTTGGGTTCTCCATCACAGACGAAGTTCAGGTCGTCTCGGACACAGTACCCTTCCAGGAACTTGATGACCTTTGTGCCTCTCTCGCGTCCTTGTTTGACACTAGCCTGGTGTGTGCCACCAATTTTGAGGCACATTTTTCTATACGTCCAGATTTGGTGCCCCGTTTCTATCGAGCACCTCCCCTTCCAGTCTCCTTACAGACGTCCTTTAAGCTCAAACTCGATCGCCTTCAAGACGCTGGTCAAAATTAGTGCTTGGGTCACACCCCTGGTTCTGGTCCAGAAGCCAATATACTCCCCTTGGCTTTATGGAGATTGTAATTCGATGTCAGTTCCTGCTATCTAGTGGAAACCTACCTGTCACATCAAGAAGACCTCCTATCAAACTTGTTGGAGGTCGATGTTTATTTAAAGTAGACCTTGCTAATGCTTATTTATAGATTCCAGTCGATGAGGAATTACAACGCGTTGTTGTCATCAGTACACCTTTTGGCTTACACAAATACAAGCGTTTGTCTTTTGCGATCTCTTCTGCTCTAACGATCTTCCAGAGATACCTTGAACAGTTAACGACGTCCATTCCAGCTTGCACCCGTTACCTTGATGTCTTAATTGTTACGGGTACTATGCGCCAAGAACACTTGCATAACCGACGTACCCTCTTTACTACTTCGAGTAGTAAAAGCGATTTCCCATTAATGTCGTCGGTAGGAGCTCTCAGCTCTCGCTCGATTCTGGTTACCAGAATTTCTCTTACGGTATTCTTATGAGAAGCTGTTGACTCTCAGCGTCTATTTTGTCGAATTGTTGATCATACCGGCATAACTTGTTGACACTCTTACAGTTTTTTGTAGTTTAGCTAATTGTAGCATAGAAGATATGCGAGATAAGCGTTTGAGCACCACTTTCATCTGCCGAACTGCAACTCCTCTACCGCTCAGCGATCATTCACAACGGAGCCCCTACAACTACCATTGTCCCAGCCTCGAACTCACCTTCTGTGGTGCTACGTATCAAGTTACTTTGCGTGCACGCTACCTCAGCTTATTGTACACCACAGGCCACAGTCATTGTCATGGACTCAGGAACAGCAGCACTGAATCTTTGAAGATCTGACCGATGGACACATGAACAAACACGCCAACGGCAGCGTATGAGTACATGCAAAACTACACGATATGATGCATCAATCTCTCCGGTCCTATACATGTGCCCATATTGGTGATATTTACGTCGGATGCTGTGACGGCCCCTGAATATGTCTGCCATTGACTGTCGTCAGCGAACTATACCAGACGCTACTGTCTAGTTGTGGGCACCCGTTACTTTGTCTACAGTACTCCTTAGATCACCCATACCTTCAGGAAAGCAATACATCACCACAGTTCTCCAGTACTTTGCCATAGTTGCTGAGGAACATATCATGGATATGATACCGCCATCAAAGCGATATCGGGCGTTACACACCACTAAGTTGGTGTCTCTAATTCACCTGTTTGTCTGTTGGGCGGCCACCACGGATACTCGGCCTTCACCTCCGACATCACTGGCAATTGTTACTACCCATTTCTCAAGATATTGTGACTATGTAGACTTCCCCGGCGTATTAGTATATCAAATTGTTGTCGGGTTTCCGACCGGATCAACTGTCATCTGAGCACAATATTTCAGAGGTCCACCTGGCCGCCATCATCAGGTGAGAAAAGCTACGCTCCTCCCGCCGATAACTGATTACACTCGCAAATGACTGCACCTTTATATGCATCGGAAGTACAACAGCGCATGCGCTACATGCAGTGCGCACGCGCTCAATCATTCCTGCTGCCCCCTGTCGCAAAAAGAGTAGCAGCGCCTACGGTGGTGAATACTGTTGAAAACGATATATCGTTACAAATGATTATTCATAGCCAGCCGATTCAGTTGCCGTTGTTTCTTCATATCTGATAAAACAGGATTCCACTTTTCACTTAGCGGGAATCCATTATCTCGATTAATGATATTATCTGCTAGTCTGATTTCAACAGAGTCTTGTAACACACAATCCCAGTGCCGTGAATCATTTGCAGCTACTTGCGTCTCATTGTATAGCATCCTGTGTCCCTCTGTAAGGCAATGCTCAGCCACCGCAGATTTATCTGGTTGTAATAATCGCGTATGGCGATGATGTTCAACACACCTGTCGTTGACGGTACAAATAGTTTGGCCAATGTAAATTTTCCCGCACTAACACGGTATTTTGTAAGCGCCAGACTTCCTTAAAACTAAATCATCTTTGACAGAGCCAAGAAGTGCTCGTATCTTAGCTGGCGGACGAAAAACACATCTGATCTCATATTTCTTCAAAAGTCTTCCTGTCTTGGCGGACACATTCCCAGCATACGGAAGAAAAGCCACAGACCTGAAGTGTCTTCAGAAGGTTCAGACAGAGGTCCAAACTCAAAAGCACGTCGAATTTGTTGGTCCTTATAGCCGTTATTATTGCACACGTCCTTAAGATGTTGCAACATCCGGCTGGGAACCCGACAAGAATTTGATATTCTCAAGATATTGTTTGCTACTGTGTCATCAGTCCACCTACGATATATTCTGACCCTACAGGCAGGCGAACAGTCTGCGAACTTCAGCGTCGTGGAAATCCTACGATCATACATTTATCAAAAGATCAATGAGTGACATCCATGAAAATGGCGTGTCAAGTCTATTTACACACCTACATTAGCAGCACACATGATGTACATACGCCATGAGCTGCAAGCTATATAGGTAAAATCCAGGAAGTGAAAATAACGACATGGCTCAACAGTTCAAAGTACCCATTTTGATTGCTGTGAAATGATAACAACGCACACTTTGCTGTATCTTGGTAAACCTTACTTGACGAAGTAGTTGGCCCACGTCTGGTAGTATCTGGATTGTAGCCAGCTAATGCCGATCGTCCCGTTGTGGGCTTTCATCCATCTGGGAGCCGACCAGGGTGCTGCGTGTATCTTCAGCCCGTTGCCCGATAGTCTCTGAGCCAACAGTAGCAGTGGAATCTGCAACCAGAGATCACTACTATGGTACTACGCGTGACAGATTGTTAGCCTAAATATGAACTGTAACTGAATGTTAGTTCTACTTAAGACGCTGGTTATTCCAACAGCGATATTGCAAAACACCTGCTCACTTCTCGGCTTTGTCGTTCACAACAATTCAACAGTATCAACAGCATTCCCTTATTAAGAACAACATAGAGAAACAAATTTACATGCTTTGCGATGCTACACTCTCCAACATGTTCCGTCGATACCCTTCAATACTAGTTATAAGAGAGTGGCAAACGCCTGTTTCCTTCTGTTGCCATTATTATTTGTGCTAATTTGGCATGAGATATTTATCTGCTTGTTTTGTTCTTGACTTCTGTCACTTACAAAAGCTGAGGATGAAATACTAGTCGCAACCTTAGCCTTCTGGAGGCACTGGGAACACAGATAATGGGTTGTAAGCACAGTAGTAAAAGGACAGTGAACGACTATAGTAAAATGGTTTCTCGTTGTCTAATACGGGGATGATTGGTTCTCTAACAGTTCTCGATCGCTTTTTAAGTAAATAACAAATAATGAACTGGTCCCTGACGTATCAATCACAAAACAAATTAATGTAAAGATGATCGCAGGAGCAATGAATTCGAATAAATATTTCCAGCTGCAACTGGTTAAATTTAACAAATAAAGTTTATTGTTCATAAATCACACTATTATTCGCAGGGTGGTGGTAAGCTGTCAATAAGTAAATGCACTGAAATACCTTGATACCCAAATATAGTAATTAGCAAATACACTATATAAAAATAATCACGGTAAAATTTTGATATAAAAATAAAATAAATAAAATAGCTGGGGAAAACAGTCAGTGTTGCATTAACTCACATATATAGAACCCCAATGGACACGCCGCCATTTAATGATGAGTAAGTCCCCACTGGTGAACTGAGTTAAAAATTATACTTAGTGCAACTAATTAGTTGCCGAATTTACTGCCCTCCAGGATAATTCTCTCTCTCAAATTATTATTGGGACCGAGAGTTGGCTCAAATGCAAAGTGGTAAACTCTGAGATATTTAGCGAGTCATGGAACATATAAGGGAAAGACAGATTAGAGACCACAAGAGGAGAAGTGTTCACTGCAGTTGAGAAAAATACGTCTCTATTGAGGCAGAATTTGAATGTGACAGTGAAGTTATCTGGTCGCGTGTAACGGGTGTAGATGAAACGAAATCAATTGTTGGATTTTTTACCAGCCATCCGACTCCGCTGTAACAGTTCTAGAGTCACTGAAAGGAAGTCAACGGTCAGTAGAGCGGAAATACCCAGATCGTGCAGTAAGAGCTGGAGGTGACTTTAACCTAACGAGTATAGATTCGGATGTCTATGGATTCATTGCGGGAGGTACAGACAGCCAGTCATACGAAGTACTTCTTAACACGTTTTCTGAAAATTCTCTTGAGGAGCTAGCTCGGCAGCCCACACGCAATAGGAACGTCTTCCATCTTGCAGCTACAGGCCAGACCTTATCGACAATTTCAGTATAGAAACGGAGATTAGCGATCATGATGTCATTTATAGCAACTATGGTTACGAAAGTTAACAAATCAGTCAAGAAGTTTAGGAGAGTTTTTCTCCTAAATAGATCAGATAAGCAATTGTTAGCATCTCACTTACACTGTGAACTGACATCACTTAGCTCCAGTGAGATGGGCATAGAGGAATTATGGAAAAGTGTAAGTAGATTGTAAATCGTAGACTGGAGAGTTATCTGCCTAGTAAGTGGATAACGGCTGGCAAGGACTCACTACGGTTTAATAACTAAATTCGGAAGATGCCGAGGAAGCAGAGGCTATTGCACTCTCGATTCAAAAGAGGACGCATAAATGACAGCAAGCAAAGGTTAGTAGAGGTTCATACGTCTGTGAAGAGATAGCTGGTTCTAATGTGGAAAAATGTAAGTTGGTGCTGATGAGTAGGAATAACAAACCTGTAATGTTCCGATATTACTAGTGTCCTGCTTGACACAGTCAAGCCGTTTAAATATCTTGGCTTAACGTTGCAAAGCGATATGAAATGGTTTATTGGAAGAATTCTAGGAAAGAGTGGTTCATCTGTAAAGGAGATCGCGTGTAGGACACTGGTGCGACCTATTCTTGAGTACTGCTTCAGTGTTTGGAATCCGTGCCAAATCGTATTAAAAGCAGCTACCGAAAAAATTCGTAGGCGGGCTGTTCGATTTGTTACCGATAAGTTCGAACAACATGAAAGTGTTACGGAGATGCATCGGTAACTCATATGGGAATCCTTGGACGGGAGGTAACGTTCTTTTCGAGTAACGTTCTTTCCGAGAAACACTATTGAGAAAATTTAGAGAACCGGGATTTGAAGCTGATTGCCGAACAGCTGTACTGCCTCCAACATATATGGCGCCTAAGGACAATGATGATAAGATTCGAGAAATTAGGGCTCATACGGAGGCATATCGACAGTTGTTCTTCCCTATCTCTATTTGGGAGTGGAACAGGAAAGGAAATGACAAATAGTGGTACAGGGTACCCTCCACCTCGGGTCGTACGCTGGCTTGCGAAGTAACTATGTGAATTTAGATATAGGAGTCCAAATCAAATTCCCACTTTAAAATATTAGTTCTGCTGAACAACCGGCAGAAATAAAACAGACCTGACCACTGCAGAAAATATCTGAAATCCCCACGGAACACGACTTCAGAATGGGAATTATTTCCATAACGTATGTGAAAGAAGTTAATAAATGGTTCAAATGCCTCTAAGCGCTATGGGACTTAACATCTGAGGTCATCAGTCCCTTAGACTTAGAACTACTTAAAAGTAACTAACCTAAGGATATCACACACATCCATGCCCGAGGCAGGATTCGATCCTGCGACCGCAGCAGCAGCGCGGTTCCGGACTAGCGCCTAGAACCGCTCTGCCACAGCGGTCACTGGAATACCTAAGAATGATGCAATATGAATTTGAAATACATTGTATGCAACAGATAAGCAGTCTATTAAAGCAGTTTTATAGTCTTGGATCATAATATGTTGCCATGAAGAATGAAGCCAATACAGTCGCATAATCATACATTTCATACTCTTTACATTTATTTATTTATTTATTTTTTTTTTTTTTTTTTTTTTTTGATTGGATAAATCATACATTACGGGTACCTACACAATGAAGGAGATTTTTGTCAGTCATGTTTTAATGATGTGTGAAACAACATACCATAAAATGAAAAACCCAAAAATATATAGTGATTAGCAAACACACCATATAAAAATAAAATAAATGAAATACCTGAAAAACGCAGTGTTTGAGCCGTGGTTGGCTCGAGTCATGCTTGTCTTGGGTTAGACCCTGGTTGCAGTCCTGTGGTTTTATTTCTCCTGCGGTTATCGTGATAATGTTGCTGTCCTCTCCGCGAGTGGCAGTAGCAGCGTGTATCGATACTAGAATTGCTGTACTATCTTTGGTGTGGCGGATATATTTTCGGCTGGGCGGTGTGTGACCAGTTGGTCGGTTGGCGTGGAGCAGCAAGGAAGTCTCTGTCGTGCGTACTCTGGCCAGGGCCGCTGGCGGTGTATTCAAGTCGGCCAAGATTGCAGCTGTCTTCCTGTGGGGCTTAACTTAATTTATTCCCTATTATTGAAGTTGACCAGCGGTATTTTCTGCCTTGTCGCCGTTGAAGTTCCGTTTACCTGCCCTGGTCGTTGACGTAATTTTCGGTAGTGTATTTTCCTCGTCGTGTTGTTGCTGTCCAGCGTGGCATGTAGTTCGACAGCTGAGGTGTTGTTGGCCGTTGTGGGCGCCAATATTCTGTGTGTCGTTATATTGAAATCTTGTGGCCGTTTTGCTGGTTGCGTTTAGCGGAACAGATTTTGTTGATTGGTCGGTCGGCTGTCTGTCGGTTGGGTTGCCTTCAGATTAAGAAGTCGTTGGACAGGCTGCCCGTCTCACCTAAGGAGGCGTTAGTGTTACAGTCCCACCCAGACCCTTGGAAACTTCTCAGCGCCGTACCTTGTGTGTTACATAGTAATTTCCCTGTCTGGGTATTAGTTATTTGGTTGATGTGTGGCCTTCAGCTGAGTATCAATGTCTCTTAAATTAATGTTCTTGTCTTTCCCTTAAGGCATGAGATTGTTATTCTTTATAGGTGCCTTCAGCCGAATTTTATATGAAATCTTTTAAGATACTGCCTTCTGCCTTTTAAAATTGAAAGTCTTCTTTTTAGGGCTTAAACCGTTAAATTATTTGCTGATGTGCGGCCTTCAGCCGAGTTTTAATGTGTTCTTGACTTACCCTTAAGGCATAAGATTGTAGTACTTTTGTATGGGGCCTTCAGCCGAATTTTGCATTAAAGGTTTTAAGATAAGGCCTTCTGGCTTTTGATTGAAACTCTTCTTATTGCTTAATATGCAGCCTCCAGCCAAGTTCCATTAAAATTAAATTGCTAAGGCCTTCAACCTGTTTAGATTGAAGATTTAGAAAATATTTTTGGGTGAAACCTCAAGAAGAACCTTGTATTTCAATTTCTTGCTTAGGTCTTGTGTCTTGGATTTTGAGTGTGGCCTACAGCCCGATCTAAAGTTAATTAAAGGAGGTCGAGTAAAGTTTTGAGTGTTTTGCATCCTTGTTGTAATATTGTGTGTTGATATATAAAGTTTGTATGCTGAGTGCAACTGGCAGCAACTCATTTTCGCCCCTTTCCACAACCTAATCCGCTCTGTCCTGCTGGCCCAGGCATTTCAGTGTTCACTGATAAAATTTATCGCAGTCAAACACAAAACACTCTACCCGTTGCACGGCCCTGAAAGTAAAATACGGTAAGTAGTCCGTAAGGAACCCGCCTACCGCAGTGCTGTCACGGTGTCAGAAGTGCTGGTGCCGAAAGTAGCCCGAAGTGGACGCGTCGCGTCGCGTCGCTTCGTGCCATGCCATGCCATGCCGCGTCATGTCATGCCTGGGTCCACGAGAACTACGAACTTGTGACGTCACGCTAAGCTACTTGCCCGTGATACTTAGAGAACGCTCAGCTCCATGTAGCGCTCACGTGAAATCAATATGTGGATGAAAAGGTACCCACTATAGGTCTGAAGGTTTTCGTGTGATATCGAGAGCTTTCTTGCATTTAAAGGCGCAGACAAGAATTATCAAACTCGGCTGAAATTTTACTCTCTCCCCGCCGGACGTGACTGCTGGTACTCGTAAGACATGTAGTATCATCTAGTGTAACGTACGCGCCGCAGCCTTTCTTTCGTGTAGCTCTCGAAGTCACAAGCGTGCGCGAAGCGAGCTTAAAACGCGTGTCGCGTGTGTCCACCAGCATTACAGTGGGAGCGATGCTAACTCTACACACTTCTAGTTATCAGGAGTTTGAAAGATTTTGCAGCATTCTACTGCACTCTCCAGGAAATCAAAGAAGCCGCTGACCATTCACATTGCCCTTTCTGCAGGCACCCGAGGTGACCAAGCAGTTCACGCTGACACGGATTCCATTGCAGGTCATGTAGTCGTTTCATAAGAACACTCCTTCGCAGACAAACCGCATTTCTAGCTCTCTTGTGAAGGAACTGCAGTTCCTTAACTGATTTAATTACGATTGGGCCCACTTGATCATTGCACATAGTACTCGATACACTCGTATGACATGACTAACAAACACTAGGTACGAATCATTAGTCATGATTCTGAAGCCTACTACATTTCTATGTTTCCAGAAGAGAACGACTTCACAATGTGATACATATATGTAGATCTGCTTGCTAACGCAATAAAGATCTAACAATTTCGGATCAGATATTGCTAGGCGGAAGGAGTATATAGAGGGTTTATACAAAACCGATGTTCTTGAGGACAATATTATGGAAATGGAAGAGGATGTAGATGAAGATGAAATGGGAGATATGATACTGCGTGAAGAGTTTGACAGAGCACTGAAAGACCTGAGTCGAAACAAGGTGGTGGTGGTTAGTGTTTAACGTCCCGTCGACAACGAGGTCATTAGAGACGGAGCGCAAGCTCAGGTTAGGGAAGGATTGGGAAGGAAATCGGCCGTGCCCTTTCAAAGGAACCATCCCGGCATTTGCCTGAAACGATTTAGGGAAATCACGGAAAACCTAAATCAGGATGGCCGGAGACGGGATTGAACCGTCGTCCTCCCGAATGCGAGTCCAGTGTGCTAACCACTGTGCCACCTCGCTCGGTTCGAAACAAGGCCCCGGGAGTAGACAACATTCCATTAGAACTACTGATAGCCTTGGGAGAGCCAGACCTGACAAAACTCTACCATCTAGTCAGCAAGATATATGAGACAGGTGAAATACCCTCGGACTTCAAGAAGAATATAATAACTCCAATCCCAAAGAAAGCAGGGGTTGACAACTGTGAAAATTACCGAACTATCAGTTTAATAAGCCATGGCTGCAAAATACTAACACGAATTCTTTACAGACGAATGGAAAACTGGTAGAATACGACCTCGGGGAAGATCAGTTTGGATTCCGTAGAAATGCTGGATCATGCGAGGCAATACTGACCCTACGACGTATCTTATAAAATAGATTAAGGAAAGGCAAACTGACGTTTCTAGCATTTGTAGACTTAGATAAATCTTTTGACAATGTTGACTGGAATACTCTCTTTCAATATTCTCTCTTAAATCGGGTGATGCTGAGGGTATTAGATTAGGAAATGAGACGCTTAAAGTAGTAAATGAGTTTTGCTATTTGGGGCGCAAAATAATTAATGATAGTCGAAGTAGAGTGGATATAAAACGTAGACCGGCAATGGCAAGGAAAGCGTTTCTGAAGAAGAGAAATTTGTTAACATCGAGTATAGATTTAAGAGTCAGGAAGTCTTTTCTGAATGTACTTATATGGAGCGTAGCCATGTATGGAAGTGAAACGTGGACGATAAATAGTTTAAACAAAAAGAGAGTAGATGCTTTCGAAATGTGGTGCTACAGAAGGATGCTGAAGATTAGATGGGTAGATCACATAACCAATGAGGAGGTACTGAATAGAATTGGGGAGAAGATAAATTTGTGGCACAAGTTGACTAGAAGAATGGATCGATTGGTAGGACATATTCTGAGGCATCAAGGGATCACCAATTTAGTATTGGAGGGCAGGGTGGAGGGTAAAAATCGTAGAAGGAGACCAAGAGATGAATACACTAAACAGATTCAGAAGGATGTAGGTTGCAGTAGGTACTGGGAGATGAAGCAGCTTGCACAGGATAGAGTAGCATGGAGAGCTGCATCAAACCAGTCTCTGTACTGAAGATCACAACAACAACAATTGCTTGGAACTTTAAAAGATAAAGCACAGTAATACGTAAACACACAATTTGTGAAAAATCTGACATTAAAATCAGTGTTTTCTGGAATTCATTACTACATAATATAGTACTGGTATATTTTTCCTGGGTTACGCTCAAAAATTAATTTTATGTCTATTGATAACTTTTGTAGAGCACATCGTGATGTGCTCTGCCGATGAGGAAATCTTCGGTTATAAGTCTGGCTACATAGACAAACGTACTTTCTTAAGCAAGATTGGATAACTCAGTCGGTTCAGTACTTGCTCGCAAAAATCAGAGCTCTTAGGTTCGAGTCCCAGTCCGGCACACGTTTGAATCTGCCAAGCCGTTTCTATATTCAAGTATTGGTCGAAAGAAGGTTTTGTGGGTGGGTTACATTTCCTGGGGTTTCTTCCAGTGAACCTCAGTCAGGCATCACCTGCGATTAGTTTTATGTGGTCCTCCCACTTTAAATAGATCAGTACATAAAGTGCAAGATATTTGACATATGGGACGGCTCCAGTGATTGTTCTGCATATATGTAATCATACTATAATGGGTCTTCTACATATTTCCGCGCAGTACGTTACTTTTACATGCTGTCTTCATTCTCCTTCGGCCTCTTTTTTTCTGCAGTTGCACATACACAAGTTGTATAGATTAACTACCGTTTTTCCATCTGTAATGAAAGCTTTATTAAGACGAAACACATTTCTCTTTATTCTGAGGCATCTTCAGTGGTCACTGTAACGATAACTTTTTTTTGTCTTAGCATTTTGTTTGTTTATATCATGAACTGTTCGCATGTTTTAAATTACTACTATAAACAGTATTAATTACTATCGTTACTCATGGTTTTTTTCTTGTTTACGTCATTATTTCTGTTCGTCTACATATACGTGTTAAGTTTTCGCTCCCAACATTTTCACTAACATGAAACATATCCACATTTTTTTGTTGTGAAGAATCACCATCATCTCGGCATTTGGTGTGTTTTGTTTTGCTACTGCGTGATGCGTAGTTTTGATACTGATGGGAGCGTCTGTTCTTGCTTTCTCTCTCTCTCTCTCTCTCACACACACTCACTCACTCACTCATTCTGCCCGCCTGCCTGTCTGTCTGTGTGTGTGTGTGTATGTGTGTGTGTGTGTGTAGGACTTTTTTATTTTAATTTTATAAATTAAAGTGTGGGTGATTGTCCTTGTTTGTTTATCTGTGTCTGTATGTACGATTCTTTTTATTTTTTTCATTTAAGTGAGGGTGATAGTCCTTGTTTGAATGTATGTGTGTTTACATTTTTCTCCAGGTTGTGTATGTGCGTGTGTGTGTGGGGAGGGAGGGCAGCGTGTGTGTGTGTGTGTGTGTGTGTGTGTGTGTGTGTGTGTGTGTGTGTGTGTGTGCGAGCAATTTTTTCATTTAAGTGGAGGTGAGTGACCTTTGTGTGTGTGTGTGTGTGTGTGTGTGTGTGTGTGTGTGTGTGTGTGCGCGCGCGCGCGTGTGTGTGTGTTTTTGTAAGGGGCGCTCACATGTCTTAATTACTGAGTGTGCTATTGCTTTATTCTACATCTACATTTATACACCGCAAGCCACCCAACGGTGTGTGGCGGAGGGCACTTTACGTGCCACTGTCATTACCTCCGTTTCCTGTTCCAGTCGCGTATGGTCCGCGGGAAGAACGACTGTCTGAAAGCCTCCGTGCGCGCTCTAATCTCTCTAATTTTACATTCGTAATCTCCTCGGGAGGTATAAGTAGGGGGAAGCAATATATTCGATACCTCATCCAGAAACGCACCCTCTCGAAACCTGGCGAGCAAGCTACACCGCGATGCAGAGCGCCTCTCTTGCAGAGTCTGCCACTTGAGTTTATTAAACATCTTCGTAACGCTATCACGGTTACCAAATAACCCTGTGACGAAACACGCCGCTCTTCTTTGGATCTTCTCTATCTCCTCCGTCAAACCGATCTGGTACGGATCCCACACTGATGAGCAATACTCAAGTATAGGTCGAACGAGTGTTTTGTAAGCCACCTCCTTTGTTGATGGACTACATTTTCTAAGCACTCTCCCAATGAATCTCAACCTGGTACCCGCCTTACCAACAATTAATTTTATATGATCATTCCACTTCAAATCGTTCCGCACGCATAGGTTGGTTGTTTGGTTGGTTTGGGGAAGGAGACCAGACAGCGTGGTCATCGGTCTCATCGGATTAGGGAAGGATGGGGAAGGAAGTCGGCCGTGCCCTTTCAGAGGAACCATCCCGGCATTTGCCTGGAGTGATTTAGGGAAATTACGGAAAACCTAAATCAGGATGGACGGACGCGGGATTGAACCGTCGTCCTCCCGAATGCGAGTCCAGTGTCTAACCACTGCGCCACCTCGCTCGGTGTCCCGCACGCATACTCCCAGATATTTTACAGAAGTAACTGCTACCAGTGTTTGTTCCGCTATCATATAATCATACAATAAAGGATCCTTCTTTCTATGTATTCGCAATACATTACATTTGTCTATGTTAAGGGACAGTTGCCACTCCCTGCACCAAGTGCCTATCCGCTGCAGATCTTCCTGCATTTCGCTACAATTTTCTAATGCTGCAACTTCTCTGTATACTACAGCATCATCCGCGAAAAGCCGCATGGAACTTCCGACACTATCTACTAGGTCATTTATATATATTGTGAAAAGCAATGGTCCCATAACACTCCCCTGTGGCACGCCAGAGATTACTTTAACGTCTGTAGACGTCTCTCCATTGATAACAACATACTGTGTTCTGTTTGCTAAAAACTCTTCAATCCAGCCACACAGCTGGTCTGATATTCCGTAGGCTCTTATTTTGTTTATCAGGCGACAGTGCCGAACTGTATCGAACGCCTTCCGAAAGTCAAGAAAAATAGCATCTACCTGGGAGCCTGTATCTAATATTTTCTGGGTCTCATGAACAAATAAAGCGAGTTGGGTCTCACACGATCGCTGTTTCTGGAATCCATGTTGATTCCTACATAGTAGATTCTGGGTTTCCAAAAACGACATGATACTCGAGCAAAAAACATGTTCTAAAATTCTACAACAGATCGACGTCAGAGATATAGGTCTATAGTTTTGCGCATCTGTTCGACGACCCTTCTTGAAGACTGGGACTATCTGTGCTCTTTTCCAATCATTTGGAACCCTCCGTTCCTCTAGAGACTTGCGGTACACGGCTGTTAGAAGGGGGGCAAGTTCTTTCGCGTACTCTGTGTAGAATCGAATTGGTATCCGGTCAGGTCCAGTGGACTTTCCTCTATTGAGTGATTCCAGTTGCTTTTCTATTCCTTGGACACTTATTTCGATGTCAGCCATTTTTTCGTTTGTGCGAGGATTTAGAGAAGGAACTGCAGTGCGGTCTTCCTCTGTGAAACAGCTTTGGAAAAAGGTGTTTAGTATTTCAGCTTTACGCGTGTCATCCTCTGTTTCAATGCCATCATCATCCCGTAGTGTCTGGATATGCTGTTTCGAGCCACTTACTGATTTAACGTAAGACCAGAACTTCCTAGGATTTTCTGTCAAGTCGGTACATAGAATTTTACTTTCGAATTCACTGAACGCTTCACGCATAGCCCTCCTTACGCTAACTTTGACATCGTTTAGCTTCTGTTTGTCTGAGAGGTTTTGGCTGCGTTTAAACTTGGAGTGAAGCTTTCTTTGCTTTCGCAGTAGTTTCCTAACTTTGCTGTTGTACCACGGTGGGTTTTTCCCGTCCCTCACAGTTTTACTCGGCACGTACCTGTCTAAAACGCATTTTACGATTGCCTTGAACTTTTTCCATAAACACTCAACATTGTCAGTGTCGGAACAGAAATTTTCGTTTTGATCTGTTAGGTAGTCTGAAATCTGCCATATATTACTCTTGCTAAACAGATAAACCTTCCTCCCTTTTTTTATATTTCTATTAACTTCCATATTCAGGGATGCTGCAACGGCCTTATGATCACTGATTCCCTGTTCTGTACATACAGAGTCGAAAAGTTCGGGTCTGTTTGTTATCAGTAGGTCCAAGATGTTATCTCCACGAGTCGGTTCTCTGTTTAATTGCTCGAGGTAATTTTCGGATAGTGCACTCAGTATAATGTCACTCGATGCTCTGTCCCTACCACCCGTCCTAAACATCTGAGTGTCCCAGTCTATATCTGGTAAATTGAAATCTCCACCTAAGACTATAACATGCTGAGAAAATTTATGTGAAATGTATTCCAAATTTTCTCTCAGTTGTTCTGCCACTAATGCTGCTGAGTCGGGAGGTCGGTAAAAGGAGCCAATTATTAACCTAGTTCGGTTGTTGAGTGTAACCTCCACCCATAATAATTCACAGGAACTATCCACTTCTACTTCACTACAGGATAAACTACTACTAACAGCGACGAACACTCCACCACCGGTTGCATGCAATCTATCCTTTCTAAACACCGTCTGTACCTTTGTAAAAATTTCGGCAGAATTTATCTCTGGCTTAAGCCAGCTTTCTGTACCTATAACGATTTCAGCTTCGGTGCTTTCTATCAGCGCTTGAAGTTCTGGTACTTTACCAACGCAGCTTCGACAGTTGACAATTACAATACCGATTGCTGCTTGGTCCCCGCATGTCCTGACTTTGCCCCGCACCCGTTGAGGCTGTTGCCCTTTCTGTACTTGCCCAAGGCCATCTAACCTAAAAAACCGCCCAGCCCACGCCACACAACCCCTGCTACCCGTGTAGCCGCTTGTTGCGTGTAGTGGACTCCTGACCTATCCAGCGGAACCCGAAACCCCACCACCCTATGGCGCAAGTCGAGGAATCTGCAGCCCACACGGTCGCAGAACCGTCTCAGCCTCTGATTCAGACCCTCCACTCGGCTCTGTACCAAAGGTCCGCAGTCAGTCCTGTCGACGATGCTGCAGATGGTGAGCTCTGCTTTCATCCCGCTAGCGAGACTGGCAGTCTTCACCAAATCAGATAGCCGCCAGAAGCCAGAGAGGATTTCCTCCGATCCATAGCGACACACATCATTGGTGCCGACATGAGCGACCACCTGCAGATGGATGCACCCTGTACCCTTCATGGCATCCGGAAGGACCCTTTCCACATCTGGAATGACTCCCCCCGGTATGCACACGGAGTGCACATTGGTTTTCTTCCCCTCTCTTGCTGCCATTTCCCTAAGGGGCCCCATTACGCACTTGACGTTGGAGCTCCCAACTACCAGTAAGCCCACCCTCTGCGACTGCCTGGCTCTTGCAGACTGAGGGGCAACCTCTGGAACAGGACAAGCAGCCATGTCAGGCCGAAGATCAGTATCACCCTGAGACAGAGCCTGAAACCGGTTCGTCAGACAAACTGGAGAGGCTTTCCGTTCCCCCCTCCGGAATGTCTTTCGCCCCCTGCCACACCTTGAGACGACCTCCCACTCTACCACAGGTGAGGGATCAGCCTCGATGCGGGCAGTATCCCGGGCAACCACAGTCGTAGTCCGATCAGGGGATGCGTGGGACGAGCTGGCCGTCCCCGACAAACCCCCATCCGGACCCCCACAGTGGTGCCCATTGGCAACAGCCTCAAGCTGTGTGACCGAAGCCAACACTGCCTGAAGCTGGGGGCGAAGGGATGCCAACTCAGCCTGCATCCGAACACAGCAGTTGCAGTCCCTATCCATGCTAAAAACTGTTTTGCAAAGAACGTCTGAACTAATCTACAGAGAGCGCAAACAAATCGACAAAATTTAAACGGTTATTAAAATACAAGATTGCCTAGTAAATGCAGTAATGCCGCTACTTGCGCACTGCTGACACTGCTCGGCGGCGGAAGGAGACTACGCGAATTTACACTATTCAGGTACTAAAACGCGATGCTACACTCTCAAATACTATAATACGCCAGAAATTTATGAATTAAACAATGCAAGTACCAAAAACACGCAAAGAAATTAAGAATTAAACTATGTAACAAATGAGTGAGCTAGGAGTATACGACTTGCTGCTGCAGCTGCTTATCCAACGGCGGCAGGGAGCACACTGGCTGTGACCAACCGACACTGGCCGTTCAAAACAAAAACATAAGACAAACGACTACGTGAATTTACACTATTCAGGTACTAAAACGTGATGCTACAACTCTCAAATACTATAATACGCCCGAAATTTATGAATTAAACAATGCAAGTACCAAAACCACGCAAAGAAATTAAGAATTAAACTATGTAACAAATGAGTGAGCTAGGAGTATACGATTTGCTGCTGCAGCTGCTTATCCAATGGCGGCAGGGAGCACACTGACTGTGACCAACCGACACTGGCCGTTCAAAACAAAAACATAAGACAAACGACTACGCGAATTTACACTATTCAGGTACTAAAACGCGATGCTACAACTCTCAAATACTATAATACGCCCGAAATTTATGAATTAAACAATGAAAGTACCAAAAACACGCAAAGAAATTAAGAATTAAACTATGTAACAAATGAGTGAGCTAGGAGTATACGACTTGCTGCTGCAGCTGCTTATCCATCGGCGGCAGGGAGCACACCAGTACATTGGTAGTTGATCTAGAGTGGGGGATATTGCCTAGTTTGTGATACTACTTTATGGTGTAGGGGATTGTTCTTTCTCTACACTACGTTTTACTTGTTTAAATAACACCTGATATCTGGCGTTTGTCTGGTCATTTATTATGTATTTCTTCTCTATTATTGCTTTTTAAATTTGGAAGTCTTGTAGGTTTAGGAGGTGCTTCTTGTTACTGAATTAGGCTATTTTTATGTTCTTTTCTATTGTGTAGCACGGTGGGCTTCTTGCCGGAGATGTCCCGCAAATGTTTCATGGCTGATACCGTATTTCCATGCTGTTTTTTGTGTTCTTTATAGCTTATTTCAAAAGTTCTGCGTGTCTGCCCTAAGTATAGAGCATCACAGTTCTTACTGGAATTGGCAAACGCCAGATTTTTGGTACATGTGAGTGTGATCGTCCTATTTTAGACACTTCTGTAAAGAGTCATTACTTTTTTTGAGAATGTTCCCAATTCTGTGTACTCTCCCGTTTTAGACACTTCTGTAAAGGGTCATTACTTTTGTTTGAGGATGTTCCCAATTCTGTGTATCAGTTTGTTTCCGTATGTGACTGTGTACTAGCTTGTTTTGTTAGTTTCTGTGTCAAACCCTTGCTGCGTAGTGATGGTGATATTAGTGTGTTTGTGTGTGTGTGTGTGTGTGTGTGTGTGTGTGTGTGTGTGTATGTTTCTGGTGAATCTTGTGGCTCTCTGAATTTGTGTGGTATTTTGTTTTTTATTTTTATGTTTTTTCTGGATTTTCTTGTTCGGTTATGTTACTAGGAATTCTCAGTATCTGTTATTTTTTGCTGTTTGAATAATTACTTCCAGCTCCTTAGTATAGTTACGTAGGTCACGTGACACTGTGTTTAATCTGTGGAGCATACATCTGAGGGCAGATTCTTTTTGGACCTTTGGGTCTTTCATTGATGTTACACTATATCTTTTGTAGTGTTTTTCCTGTAATGCTGAATGAGTTAACCTACAGAAATTGTACATTAGATAGTTAAAGGTCAACTGCCAGTTCCTGCGCCAAGTGTTAATACTCTGCAGGTCTTTCTGCATTTCCGTACAATATTCTAGAGTTGTAATATCTCTGTATGTAAGAAGGGACATAGGACTTGCTACAATTTCCACTAGATGATTTGTGTATATACGGTGAAAAGTAATGCTCCTCTAACACTCCCTTGGGGTATGCTCCAAGCTACTTTGAAAACCTCTTTGCGTGTAAAAATTTTTACCGTGACCCAGAAATTTGAGATCTGACACATCTTTAAGATTCAAGATGTGTGAATTTTGCACAGTGCAATGGATAATGCAAAGAATATATGGCCCTAGGTATGGATCCCAAAGTGGAGAATTACAAAGAAATAAATTTGACATGAACGACATGTGTCAACAGAAACAAGCTTTGCAGTATCACATTAATTTACTCAGTTAAACCACGCATTGAGCGAATATGACTATGGAAGAATATCACATGATTTTACAAATGTCCTCTATGTGAAATTCTTTGAAATAAACTAACGCCACCATCGTGCATGTGGCTCTGTAGAACTTCTGTCGACACAAACTCTGAATCCGCTCGTGTCCTAAGGTGCACTCCAAATGTTCATGGCTCTCCGTCTCTGAATAAACACTACTGATGTGCACACCTCCCCATCTTCCAGTGAACTCTCAGATTTTTAGCTCAACCTCACAGGTTGCTATCAATTTTCGTCAAACAGGAATCGCAGAATATGAACACTCAGTTGGCCAATGGCGACATTTTTTCATATACGAAAATTCTGCCAAGAAATATGTACCGCAATAAAATGTCAATGACTTTTCTATTCGCCCCTCTTCCAGAAAGTTGCTGCACAATGTCACAAACAGTTTTACCTCTTGCCTGTTTTCACACCCAGCAGCTAGTCTCTGAAAATAAAAACTGTGCCTGAGGCTAGGCTATTATTTTTCTGCAAGCTGTGTTTGTTTAGCAAAGAGCAAGTTTGTTATCTCTTGGAAGCACTCTTCAGACCACGAGAAAGTGTCATCCTACTGTTGACAAAGGCACTTCCCTGGTCTCATCTCGGCTGTAGGGCAGAGCTCGGTTATAAATGCACAATAGCTGACGTTCCCATGGCTGACCTAGCGTGGTGACTTTCATGGAGCCAACATCAGAGACTGTACACCTGCGCCAAAGTCCGACGGCCGCTATTTTCGTTATCTCTGTACTGTCATGCTTGTCCCAGATCCAGCGTGCCTCCCATTCCCACACACACACAGGTAGCATAGAGAAAAACAAGGAAGACCTTGTAACGGAACCTATTAAAGGTTTTACTTTACCGAAGAATGCGATACCCTCCAAATTCAACCAGTTTAACGAGTATTTATGATTATAGAAAAGTTATTGTGTATGTTAACAATGATTGCATAACATGTCTCCATAAACAATCAACCCATTAAAGTATACTGAATAACTTACCACACAAAAGTTAATATCGCTTGATCACTGATACAGCAAATGTCATCATGTAAAAACACTAAACTCATCTTAAATAAGTAATATGAAGTACGAAAAATAGTGGCCAACTTAAGTATTTTGGATCTCCTTAAATAAAAATCACCCAGTGAAACCTATTTGTTCACTAGGAGCCTTTTCACTCAGTATTCACCTAAACACTCATATTTTAGACGAAAACCAATATCATTCTTAATAATTCATGTTATTTACTTATTTATGCAAATTAGAGAAGTCGATTGACAAACTTCTAAAAAATTGCCTTTTTGTAACAAAGAATTATTCTGTCAAGTCAAAAAATCTGTCTGTCATTTTAATAACCTGTTAAATTATGTCACTTGATATAAATTAATAACTTTTCTGCACAAATTACAATAACAGATGTACATGTGACTTATAAACTATATCTCTTTTTAGTAGTTCTTTGACAAGGGTATACATACAAGCAGCAAGAAGGGTTGGGAGCACAGTCGGAACGTCACGTTGGTAAAGTGTGTATGTGTGTTATTGTTCGAGGTGGATAAACAATGCAAAGAACGTGTAAAAGAAGTACTACTTTGTGTTGTGTCATTGTCTTTGGTGGACAGTGGAATTAAGATGGCCACCAGAGTAATAAATATTTGAAGTTTAAATATTTGTTGGTTTCGCTCGTTATTTATCATCAAAAGCACATCAAAAACACGGGACCTCGTGATTTTACCCTTAGACAACCAGATTTAGAGCCAGCATCAGCATCGAGAAACAGCAGCGATCCAACAAGCAGCAGCGATTACCACAATGCATTTTAATGGCGCCAACCTAACATCAAGTGCTAACAAGCTCCGTAAACCATCATAAAAAGTGGGGGCTCGTCAGGGATCTTTCAGTGTGCCGATGATAATAGTGCAGCGATAAATTTCGTAAGTGCTTAGCACTACAAAAACGTTTATTTGTGCAGTGTGGCAACAGGGAAAATATTTCAAAGTGAAAAAACGTGTGTGTGCGACTACGAAAAATTATTATCACACCACTCAGAAGATTAACATCTGGATTATGTCAATGGAATTCATCAGTCAAGACTTCAGCTTCGATAAAACCGAATAAAAGTGAAGAAAGCCAACAAGGAACATCGACCACGATATCATAGCAGAGATACAAAAAAAGGCAAGGTAATTTGTTGTTATTGTCATTTAAAAAAATGAATAGTTAACATGTCTCTACCTGAGAGTGATGAGATCGTAGGAAATGTAAAAATTGAACCAGGGGATGGTGAACATTTAAACTTAGCAGAGTGGCTAACAGAGTTTGCAACTCAAATAAGCTCGCAACTTAAACAATCGAGTGAACAAGTAAGTTTGAAATTTAAAGAAATCACAGACAGACTGGATAAGTTAAGTTTGAATTTTGATCTATTAAGTACTCATCTCAATGAGAAGTGTGAGGAAATTAAAACTACCCTCAGTAAGGACACTAGAGAACAGTCGATACACTTCAGAAAAGAATTTCAAGTTAAAGTTGAAAGTTTAAATGAAAACATACAAGCTAACACAGACAGCATTGCTGCAATCAACAACAGAGTAGAAACTGAAGTAGAAAGATTAGATCAGAGAATAAACAAGACATCAGAAAACCTTAAACAAGAATACAACCTGTATACCACTAATGTAGATACAGATGTAGAAAATATACACACTAAATATACACAATTGGAAGACACATTGAGGTCCAAACAAATGTTTTACAATCAAAATACAATGTATGGGCACATCCAAGTGAAATGCTTTCCTGGTGAAAATCTGTACCCTATTGGCTTTATTCACCAATGTCAGGATATGTTTGTAGTAGGAATGTCAGATAACATAAAAATTAAGTTAGTAAAAAGGTTTCTAGAAGGGGAAGCCCTATCCTGGGCAAACAAGAATAATGATTCTTGGAATACTTTTGAAGATTTTGAAGCTAAATTTATTTGTAAATTTTGGTCACAATCCATACAAGCCAGATTAAAGTCAGAATTTCTAAATGGACCAGTGTATAGATGGAAAGTTGGGGGAATGCAAAAATTTTGCAGAGATCAATTGAAAAAACTTGCTCACTTGAATAACTCTTTTGGTATTTTGACACAAATTGACGTTTTAAAAAGAAGGTTACCAGAGAGACTGCAGTGGGAATTGGTCCATGGACCAGATGATTCAATGGAAGAGTTCCTGAAATTTGTAGATAGATTAGATAGGGCCTTGGAAAGAGAAAATAACCAAAGTTTTGGTTCTGGCAACAACCAGTATGGGGGGTGAAACAGGAATGTAAATAGAGATTATTATGGGAGGAGAGACTTTGAAAATTTTGGAAATAATGCTCCAAATAGGGGAGATATGAAAATGATTTCAGAAACAATACACATGCGGGAGGATGGAGGAGAGATAACAGGAATGATAGAAATAGGTTTTGGGGAAGAGAACAAGATAGAAGGGGGTTTGTTGAAACTAGTGAACAAAACAACTACAGACAGACCGAGGGAACCAGCCAGGAAACGGTGAACAGCCCCACTAGATGTCCATAGTTTTGGGGCTAGACAATATTACGACAGGACAACACATAACCGATACTGGAAAAGGAGAGGATACAATGTAAAGAGTAAGTGCTATGAAAATACTGATGTTGTTAGAATGAATAAATTAGAATTTAATAAAAGGTTTTGTGATACTATGAGTAAAAGTGATACAGTTAATAAAAACAGTGTTCAAGCACAGGTAGTTAGTGAAAGTACAGAAGTTGAAGGTATTGCAGAGTTCCATAGTTGAGCTGAAAAAGATACTAGTGTTAATAACAAGTCAGACACATCACAAATAGAATCTATTTTGGGGGGTTTATTTGATAAGAAAGGGGATGATGAAGTGTTTAATGGAGCCAAAGACTCAATTGCTGAGATTCACATACATAGGGGGGAAGCTGAAGATGGGGTTGTTGTGGAGAAGGAGGAAGAAGTAATAGAGGGACATTTAAATAATGATCCTAAGTCAAGTGATGTTATTGATGAGCGTGTGGAGGAAGAAATAAAAGTATTTGTAGAATTGAAAAGCGATGATGAGGTAAAGGTAAGTGATGTGACAAATATGGTAATAACATGGTTAATTTAAGTGAAATGCAGGCTAGGGAATGTGTAACTGATGACAAGCTATTTCCTATTGGGAACTATGAAACACTAATCAATGAGAATAATAATAATAATAATATTAAAGAAAATATAAAGGGATGGAATGTAAATGTGTGTTTTCAAGAAAAAGGGGAAATGTTTTTAGAAGTTTTGTGGAACAACTATGGAAACTGTATAAACAAAGATGCCTTTTGGAAATAATTAGCAAAGGTAAGTGCAACCTTGTATCCTATATGGTGGATAAGAATCCGTAGTGGACTTCATAAAAATTGGAGTGAAAAAAGTAGTTTGTTAAGTGGCAACACAGTGTTAAGAGGAACAGATGAAAACGAAGGTTTATATTTAAATTTCAATGCTTTGCAAACAGAGACGGATGTGTCTAAGTGTAGGAAAGAGGCATTAGACTCAGGAACTAAATAATTTGAAAATGATCTATTGTTTGAAAATACTCAAATAGACAAAGATGTTGAGCTGAGTTGTCCATATGTTAAAATAAACATTGACAAGTGGGAAGGAAGAGTGTTAGTAGACACAAGAAGTCCTGTTTCTGCCATCACTTCTAGACTTAGAGATAAGCTCAGAAATTCTCAACATTTTCCTGAGATGCCAGTTATTGGAGTAAAAGTGAAAGGAGCTACAGGCAGAGCCAGTAAGGTAGTTAAGAAACAAGTGTTACTTACTTTTAAAATAGATAACCCAAATTTTGAACATGGATGCTTAGTAGTAGATGACTAGAGAAAAAACTGGAGGAAGCTGAAAGCCTAAATAGTACACAGAATGAAAAATTAAAAGAGTTATTATGGGAATTCCAAGATGTGTTTGATGACAGACCTGGTAGAGTGCAAATATTATCAATGTAAATTACAGTTAAAACCTTATAATGAATTCTACTCTGCTTTTGTAAATGATGAAAGTCTATGTGAATGCAGCTTGCCGCTAACTTGGTGTAATGTTTTGTCTGTACAGAAGTGTATCTGTCGCCTTTATCGCTCTTTCCCTCTCACACATAAATCGGTACAATAAAGTCAGGGCTTCGTGTTTTCTAGTTAGGCTGATCCGTGAAAAGACAGAGAAACAATTATGCTAATGGAGGATTCTCTCACTCTCTCTCTCTCTCTCTCTCTCTCTCTCTCTCTCTCTCTCTCTCTCTCTCTCTGTCCTTTATCTGTGTACAGTTTAAATATATTATTTACGTGAAATCAGCCTAGTAGAATCTCTGGTGGAGCCCTTCGTCTTAATATTCAGCGGCTGGCTTGCTAGAAAAGATCTTTACATTTGTTATTATTATTAAGCGCTGCATTCAGTTGGGAAAATCGATCGTTTGAACAATTCGTTCAGTTTACGACAGATCTAAAATTTCAGATGTGGACGAAGCCTTTTTGGACGATTTCAAAAAACTCAGAGATTGCAGGCTCTCTTCGTCACAGCTGAAACTTCCCAATTAATTACAGGGCCCAGACAATCATCAATGGTTCACACAGAGAACCCATTCGTCATTCACTCTAGAATAAAATGGTCACAAACCTTATTTCTGAGGAAAATTGTATATTGAATCCATTTCCGTACATGTTCCGTTTTCTGTTGGTTCCAAGTCTCATGGAATTTTCTTTTACAGGTTTTTCTTTCTCTTTATCTATCACGCTAGCGGCACAAACTTTCCTAGCTCGCTTTAGCGCGAAGAAGAGTAAATAAATCTCCTTTAGCAATCCGACAATCTTCCAACCGATACTTCCGAAGCTGTTCCTCTCTCTCTCTATAATAACCATGGAGCATACATTTCTGTACCTCTGTTGTTCCAAAGAATAAACGTACTAGAAAAATACCTTGGCGTCGACGAGCTGTCGGCGCATATATTACTAGAAAATCTGATCAGATACTTTTCAAACGTAAATACATGTGGATGATTTGGTTGACCATTATTAATTATTGCATGGTCGAGGGTAATTTTCCGTGGGGAGATTACAATGCCCCTCGCAGCGAGCGAAGTTTGTGAGCTCAATTTTGATTCACCGAACACACTTCGCGAACTATCTATTAGCGTGGATAACCCGGAAGTGATGATTGTCAGTCCTCCGACTGAAAAAGAATATTATATTTGAGACAGACAAAGAAAAGAAATGTTGAAGACAGAAGAAATGAAGAGACCGGTACCGCGGCTGTATTGCTTTTACGTGCATCTAGGTGTTATATTTGCTGTGCACAACCAAGGAAGATGATCTTTCATGAACTGATGTCAGGGTCTACCCATTCGGGAACTTTCTTAAGCAGGGAAACCTTGGAAAACCTCTTAAGCCTAGACCACCAGCCTACGGTACATAGAAGATAGGAAAGCCTATAGAAGAAAAGAAATATAATTTTGAATTAGATCTCTAAAGGAAAGACAGGGATCAATTTGTATCACGATTTGGAGAAGAGTGGTTTGTGCCTCTAGCAAAAAAAACGTTTTACAATAAATAACGTGAATTCTCGTTTTACAATCTTGCTCCTGGTACAATATCTGGCGGTGCTAAACTCCCCCAGGTCTTGCATGTCCCCGACGTCCACATTTGTAGTCGGTCTTCTACGCGGCCCCCTCTGTAGTTGATCTTCTACGCGGCCCACAATGGGAAGAGTAGAAGGAACAGGGATACTCGAATTCACATGCAACATTCATTCCAAAAGAATTAGCAATGACCAAAAGGAAAACTCTTCCTGTAAGAGAACTGATTAGGTTGCACCGTCCAAGATTCTCCTTTTTGAAAGCAAAATCCTTATGGCTTCATGGATCCTTTTTGTTACGACGTACTTCAAGGAATTCAACCATTAACTAATGATGTTGCCAAAAGCATCGTCCGATTTACTCCCTTTTGAATACTCCTTTTGACTTTGCCTCCCCACTTGTGCTTATAAGTCCAAAAGTTCTAACACATTTTCTATTACTGATTTGTTCTTCGTAATTTAAAGGATTCATGTAACTTACTATAGATTTTGGATTCAAATCATCGAATAATGGAAAGTGTAGTTCATTTTATACCAAGACATCATCCATATTTCCTTGATAAGTCATATAATTTAGCTATACTCAAAACCTTTTATTCTAAATACACATATTTCTTCACTTGAGTGCTGAAATGTAAAAGTTATTAGCATTGAGGAATGCGGATTCGTTTCTTTCAATTACTCTCTGATTCATACGGTGTTCATCCATGCTCATATATGGAAATGGATTTTTCACACAAAATTCCCAAACGAACACGAACCATTACATTACTACTGAATCTATGAATATTACTTTCTTTAATCATTCATTAATAAATTAAAAACTCTTAACTTCTAATTATAACACCTATTCCTTTTAGAGTTCAACATGAATCAGTTTATCCTCGCGTTTGGTGCGAGTCTCTTACAAAGCATATCTGTATCGTCTATATCGATTTTAATTCTCGCGCCGACGTCAACTGTTTTGCGCGGGAAATTATCTTTGCGGCGTTAACCGTCACTCACGATTCACTACCACAACACATCCCTTCACACGTTTACACATGTAAGCGTTCACATGAGATTATATATGAATATTCACTCGGAACCTCTTTTGATTATTCCGCGTCATTTGCGGGAAACATTTAATTCTTCTTGAAGGTCAGTTAGATCCTTAATCATTCTTGATGACATTAGCAATGCTAAAGTTCTATGTTCACCCAAACCACAGGTGAAGCCTATCTCCACTATCTTCTTTACAACACTCGATAATAATAGTTAGTCACTATTACTGTACTCTATGTCACTGATTAACTATTTCAATTTAAAGGTTTCTATCACTACACACACAGTTTATTGTTATGTTTTTTACGAGCGTTCATTTTGCTTTTGGCACGACCAACAATAGGGAGCAGTATGGGCTTGTAGAGGGTTCGATCAAACCCCATTTCAACATGCGATCTATTTCTTTTTGAACTTGAGCCTTTAACCTCCAGGGAACAGGATAGAAAGTTCTACAATACGTTTCGTGTGGCTTAACGTAGAGATGGCATATGTATCCCTTAGTAACTCCTGGCCTTTCGTCAAACACGTTTTCATACACTAATAATAATTCTTTGAGCTGCTTCTTCTGCTCTTCAATAATGCAGTCGGATTCCTTTAACTTCTCATACACTAATTGACCGAAGTCTCCTTTGACTTGGAACTCATTATTTACGTGCTGTTTAGAATTTTGTGCAGTCCTGATTACTTGCACACTGATCCCACTATTATATTTTCTGGTAAGGCTTTCCTTTTTCAACAAGTCCAACTCAATTTCTTGTTTATTTACATTTAACCAAATTTTTCCTGTTTTAAAATCTATTCTGCATCCGTATTGACGTAGGCTGTCGACTTCTATAATGCAGTCTACCACCAAATTTTTTACAACAAGGAATGTGCTTAATATTGCTAAATTTCCGACTTCTACACGAAGTAGTGATTGCACTTTTACATTAGCCGATCTAGCCCCAACGGCGCCTATTATTCTGCAATTTTGAACTGGAAAAATTGGTACTCGTCTTTTATTTCTGATCTTGTTGAATAGAGCCTCCGAAATAACATTCGTGGTTGCAGCTGTGTCCAAAACCGCCACTATAGGTACACTCTCCAAAATGACTTGCACTTCGGCTACTGCCACCTGTTCCTTATCCTCATCTTGGAGTTCTAAGTCCTCGGTCAATTCATCTGCCAGTAATCGTCCATCATTATACGTTAGCATGGGTACACATATCCTGTTTCCCCTCAACCAATTGTTGACCGCTCCTCCGGGGCACGAGTGGGTCCTTACAAGTTTGTTGGATTTTGATTCGCCTGGTGGTTGACATCGTCCGTCACTTCGGTAATTACCGGTTGATTCGTAGATGTCCGTCCCCACTGATGTTGGTTATTTGAATCTATTCCCCCCGGTTGATTCCACTTTCTATTACTGTTATTGTTCCAGGCTTGCGGTCTGAAATTCCTTTCGTTCCCCCATACGGGATTGTATCGTTTCCCATTCCTGTTGTTCTTTGGATAGCCCCTCGCAAGACTATTGCCGGTATTATTATTGAGATTTTGAGGGGTTTCTCCACTATTTATCGATCTCTGTGCGTTCCCTTGCCTATCATTTGGCGGAGGTTCTATCTCCCTATATTGGAATCTGCTGTTACGGGCTTTCTGGTTGCTCTCTTCTATAATGTCTATATGATCTAACGTCGTGAGGAACGACTCCAAGTCTTTATCGTTCCCGTAAATTAATTGATTCCGGATGTTAGTTGGTAATCTTACCTTAAGTATGTTTATTATGTCTGGCAAAGGCATAGGTCTGTCCCAATATCTAGTTTTGTTTATATATTTTTCAAAATACTTCCTAAGGCTTCCTTTTGAAAAAGAGAAAGGCTCTGGGTAGAGCACCTCCTGCCTTAGGCGTTCCTGTACCCCTTCTGACCAGAATTTTGCTAAAAACGCTTTCTCAAAATCGTCATATGTCGAGCAAACAGAAGTCATGTCCGAGGCCCAGATCGCCCCCGAACCTTGTATATACCCAGTCACGAAACCGATTTTCTGCCACTCCGACCAATTTCTGGGTAGCACCCCTCTAAAACTTCGGATAAAAACAATCGGATGGACCCCCCTTTTGTCAGTGTTAAAAATCTGGAATTGCCGATGCTTTATCATTTTTTCTTCGGCATGGCAAAGGCTTTCGTAATCTCCGTCAGATAAAACTTCACGCGAACAACTAGCTCGTGGCAATTTAATATTCGAGTTACTCAGACAAGTCGGTATCGTGTGCGAATGTGCAGTAACTGGCTCTACAGACGCTGCCAACTTCTGCTGCTGGCCGGTATTCATTTGTTCTGAGCCTTGTTGTGAAACGCGTATCGACTCTTCTATCGTTTGTTTCCAATGCTCGAAATCAGCACCTAACTGCTGTCGCACTTCCTCAAGGCCTTTCGCAAACAAATTCTCTTCCTGTTTGCCGCATAGACTCTGGCATGCTGCTTTAACATTTTGCTCAACGTTTTCACACATTAGCCTTTTGTTTTCTAATGTGATTTCGGATAATTTACCCGTTAATACATTAATTTGGTGGTCTATAACGTCTTGACGTTCGGTCAGATGTTCAACACTTTCCTTTAGGTTCGTCTGCGTACGTGCCAATTCAGGAAGTTGCGCAATTGCACATGACATGGCATCTTGCTTTTGTACTAATTGCGGAACCATTTCCACCTGTTCCCGTACGGTATCTATCTTAATAGCCACATACTCCTTCATTTCTACACGTACGCGTTGAGTAGATTCCTCACATTGAGCTTTAACCAATTCTATTTGTGCAGTTAATTTTCGTTCCATCTGTTCGGCCTGATCTTTAAGTTCCTTTGTCTTCGCCTCTATCCGCTGCTCTAATTCGGAAAAACTGTCATGTAACTGCTGCTTAATCTCAGCTTTCAGATTTTCCTGCCCCTCAGTAACTGAGGCTAATTTCGCATTCAAATCATTTTGCCCCTCGGTAACTGAGGCTAACTTCGCATTAATGTCGGTTTTCATATTATTCATGCTCTCGGTTATCATCTGCATCTGTCTCATGATAATTACTAATGGATCTAATCCATGTTGCATACTTGCTGTTACATCTCCAGCCGTGTCTACCGGGCGTTCTACTGCACTATCTGTAGCGATCGGTTCTACAACACTTCTTACTACATCACTATTATCCGTGCTCACAGCTGAAGGCTGTTGCGTGTTGCTCTGCTCTGCTTGACTCATCTTAAACATTGCCCTAGTTAAAACCATATAAATGTTCTACAGTCAATATGTATATATCTCCCGTCACACAAGAATACTTCTGTGGCTACTTTCTTATAGTACTTATACAGGTAAATGCAACTAGGGCAGGTCAATCAAACTACGTCTGGCATGAACACAATTACTAAATGTTCAAATTTAAGTTGTCTCGTCGTAGTTCACATGAAACAGAGAACAAAATTATTTTAACAACGTCCAAAAACGTGTCCTGTCACGGATTGGCCATTATAATGAATTCTACTCTGCTTTTGTAAATGATGAAAGTCTATGTGAATGCAGCTTGCCGCTAACTTGGTGTAATGTTTTGTCTGTACAGAAGTGTATCTGTCGCCTTTATCGCTCTTTCCCTCTCACACATAAATCGGTACAATAAAGTCAGGGCTTCGTGTTTTCTAGTTAGGCTGATCCGTGAAAAGACAGAGAAACAATTATGCTAATGGAGGATTCTCTCACTCTCTCTCTCTCTCTCTCTCTCTCTCTCTCTCTCTCTCTCTCTCTCTCTCTGTCCTTTATCTGTGTACAGTTTAAATATATTATTTACGTGAAATCAGCCTAGTAGAATCTCTGGTGGAGCCCTTCGTCTTAATATTCAGCGGCTGGCTTGCTAGAAAAGATCTTTACATTTGTTATTATTATTAAGCGCTGCATTCAGTTGGGAAAATCGATCGTTTGAACAATTCGTTCAGTTTACGACAGATCTAAAATTTCAGATGTGGACGAAGCCTTTTTGGACGATTTCAAAAAACTCAGAGATTGCAGGCTCTCTTCGTCACAGCTGAAACTTCCCAATTAATTACAGGGCCCAGACAATCATCAATGGTTCACACAGAGAACTCATTCGTCATTCACTCTAGAATAAAATGGTCACAAACCTTATTTCTGAGGAAAATTGTATATTGAATCCATTTCCGTACATGTTCCGTTTTCTGTTGGTTCCAAGTCTCATGGAATTTTCTTTTACAGGTTTTTCTTTCTCTTTATCTATCACGCTAGCGGCACAAACTTTCCTAGCTCGCTTTAGCGCGAAGAAGAGTAAATAAATCTCCTTTAGCAATCCGACAATCTTCCAACCGATACTTCCGAAGCTGTTCCTCTCTCTCTCTATAATAACCATGGAGCATACATTTCTGTACCTCTGTTGTTCCAAAGAATAAACGTACTAGAAAAATACCTTGGCGTCGACGAGCTGTCGGCGCATATATTACTAGAAAATCTGATCAGATACTTTTCAAACGTAAATACATGTGGATGATTTGGTTGACCATTATTAATTATTGCGTGGTCGAGGGTAATTTTCCGTGGGGAGATTACAACCTCATGAACCTTTCTTTATAAAACCATATGGAATACCATTTGTAAAAAGAGATGCTGTGGAAAAAGAAATACAAAAAATGGAAAATTGGGAAGTTATAGAAAGAAGTTGCAGTGCCTATAACAACCTGTTGGTCATTGCAAAAAAGGGAGACAATAGTGTTAGGATTGTATTAGACTCCAGACATCTGAACAAGTATCTCATCAGAGAAAACGACCACCCAGAAAGTATAGATGAGCTGTTAGGTAAATTTGGGTGTGTCAAACACATGACAAGCCTAGATCTCACCGCTGGTTTTCATCAAGTTAAACTTAGTCCTGATTCGAGAAAATATACAGCCTTTCTATATAATGGTAAATGTTATCAGTATACAGTCGTGCCATTTGGTCTCAATGTATCAGTTGCAGAGTTCATCAGAGCATTAGATTTTGTACTTGGTCATGAAACTAGTTCAAACTTAACCATTTATGTAGATGACATTTTAATCACTGGGAAAACGTGGGAAGAACACCTTGAATTATTAAGGGAGGTATTGAAACTCAGAAAGGGAGGAATGACATTAAAATTAGAAAAATGTAAATTTGGACTAGAGGAGTTAAAATTTTTGGGACACATCATTACAGAACAAGGGATATTGCCAGACAAAGACAAAATTAAAGCCTTATAAAATTTTCCAACACCTAGAAATAAGAAACAACTCAAATCATTTTTCACAGTGTTTTACAGAAAATTCGTCAGTAATCAAGCATTAAATGCAGTTTGTTTGTATAACTTGCTTAAGAAAAATGTAGTGTGGGATTGGACACCAGAATGTGAAGATGCTTTTAACAAAATTAAAACGCTACTATGCAACAGCCAACTTCTACATAGACCAGATATGTCAAGTCCTTTCTGGCTAGCTACTGACAGCAGCAATGCAGGTTTAGGAGTACATTTATTTCAAGAAAAGGAAGTAATTGGAAAAATGGAACACCAAACAATCGCATTTGCCAGCAGAATTCTGCAAAAACATGAGAAACACTACACAGTGATAGAAAAGGAATTACTAGCTATTCATTGGGGTTTTACAAAATTTAGAAATTACCTCTTGGGACATAAAGTAATAGTACAGACAGACCACAAAGCATTAAGCTATCTTCAAGAGTGCAGGTTATACCATAACAGACACACCAGATGGGCCATGTTTCTCCAGCAGTTTGATTACGAAGTAAGGTACGTTCAGGGAAAACTAAATGTGGTAGCACACGCTTTATCATGACTACCTTTGTGAAGTGATTTGGAAGGAAGTAGTGGAGAAGAGGAGAAAATTTTCAAAATTAAGTATCTAAAGGGCATTAAAGAGGAAAAGGAAATACAAGAAATCTGTAACAGATTAGATTAGATTAGATTAATACTAGTTCTATGAATCATGAGTACGATATTTCGTAATGATGTGGAATGAGTCAAATTTGCCAGTACATGACATAATCAAGTTAATTTAACAACTTAATTAAGTTAATATAACAACTTTTTTATTTTTTTGTTTTTTTTAATTTTTGATACTATTTAGTAAGTGACCAAATACTTTAGTGGCAGTATAATTTACCCCCTTCTGTGCCATAGTTAGATTTAATCTTGAATAGTGAAGATCATCCTTTCTCCTAGCATTGTAGTTATGCACACTGCTATTACTTTTCAATTGGGTTTGGTTGTTAATAACAAATTTCATAAGAGAGTATATATACTGAGAAGCTACTGTGAATATCCCTAGATCCTTAAATAAATGTCTGCAGGATGATCTTGGGAGGACTCCAGCTATTATTCTGATTACACACTTTTGTGCAATAAATACTTTATTCCTCAGTGATGAATTACCCCAAAATATACGCCATATGCAAGAAATGAGTGAAAATTCGCGTAGTAAGCTAATTTACTAAGATGTTTATCACCAAAATTTGCAATGACCCTTATTGCATAAGTAGCTGAACTCAAACGTTTCAGCAGACCATCAATGTGTTTCTTCCAATTTAATCTCTCATCGTTGGACTCACTTAAAAATTTTGAATATTCTACCTTAGCTATATGCTTCTGATTAAGGTCTATTTTTATTAATGGTGTCATACCATTTACTGTACGGAACTGTATGTACTGTGTCTTATCAAAATTCAGTGAGAGTCCGTTTACAAGGAACCACTTAGTAATTTTCTGAAAGACATTATTGACAATTTCATCAGTTAATTCTTGTTTGTCAGGAGTGATTACTATACTTGTATCATCAGCAAATAGAACTAACTTTGCCTCTTCATGAATTTAGGATGGCAAATCATTAATATATATTAAGAACAACAAAGGACCAAAGACTGACCCTTGTGGAACCCCATTCTTGATAGTTCCCCAGTTTGAGGAATGTGCTGATCTTTGCATATTACGAGAACTGCTTATTTCAACTTTCTGCACTCCTCCAGTTAGGTACGAATTAAACCATTTGTGCACTGTCCCACTCATGCCACAATACTTGAGCTTGTCTAGCAGAATTTCATGATTTAGACAATCAAAAGCCTTTGAGAGATCACAAAAAATCCCAATTGGTGGTGTTCAGTCATTCAGATCATTCAAAATTTCATTGGTGAAAGCATATATGGCATTTTCTGTTGAAAAACCTTTCTGGAAACCAAACTGACATTTTGTTAGTACTTCATTTTTACAGATATGTGAAGCTACTCTTGTAATTGTTGACATCAGCTATATCCCCTTTTCTATGCAAAGGTATAACAATAACTTATTTCAGTCTATCAGGGAAAATGCCCTGTTCCAGAGAGCTATTACACAGGTGGCTGAGAATCTTACTTATCTGTTGAGAACAAGCTTTTAGTATCCAGAATGAGATCTGCCAGGAAGTTTCAAGCTTTTAGTATTTTGCTGAAAATGCCATCAATTCCATGTGAGTGTTTGCTTTTAAGCAAGTTTGTTATTTTCCTAATTTCAGAGGGAGAAGTGGGTGAGATTTCAGTTGTATCAAATTGCATAGGTATGGCCTCTTCCATTAACTGCCTAGCATCTGCTAATGAACACCTGGATTCTACTATATCCACAACATTTAGAAAATGATTATTAAAAATATTTTCAACTTCTGACTTTTTGTTCATAAAGTTTTCATTCAATTTGATGGTAATACTGTCTTCCTGTGCTCTTGGTTGACCTGTTTCTCCTTTAATAATATTCCAAATTGTTTTAATTTTATTATTAGAGTTGCTTATTTCAGACATGATACACATACTTCTGGATTTTTAATAACTTTTCTTAATATAGCACAGTAGTTTTTATAATGTTTGATAGTTTCTGGGTCAATACTCTTTCTTGCTGTCATATACATTTCCCTTTTCCGGTAACAAGATATTTTTATACCCTTAGTAAGCCATGGTTTGTTGCATGTTTTCTTATGAGTATACTTAACTATTTTCTTGGGGAAGCAGTTTTCAAATGCATTTACAAAAGTGTCGTGTAATAAATTATATTTTAAATTGGTATCAGGTTCATGGTACACCTCATCCCAGTCTAACTGCTGTAGGCTTTCCCTGAAATTTGCAATTGTTAAATCGTTGGCTGAATGTACTACTTTGGAGGACTGTTTAGTACTGCTGAATGGAGCTATGTCATATATTGTAACTAGCTGTGCACCATGATCAAAACGACCATTCTCAACAGGCTGGGCATTTATCTGGTTAAACTTATCTTGGTCTATAAAATAGTTATCTATCAGTGAGCTGCTATCCTTTACCACCCGAGTAGGAAAATCAATAATGGGTTTCAAATTGAAAGAACCGAGTAATACTTCAAGGTCATTTTTCCTATTACCCTCTTCCCCCTGTCTGACAGATAGCACAACAAGGAGTCCAAATTCTTCAGAAATAGATGAAAATTTGTCTATGGGGACCTATATACAGTTACAATTATAAATGTGCCTTTATTTAATTTAAGCTCCCAGGCACATGTTTCTGTATGTTTCTCTACACAAAACTTTTTTGTTTCTATACTTTTTGCACAATGATAACTTTTGACACATACGGCAACTCCTCCTTTCTCCATATTTTCTCCAATTATATGTGCAGAGAGCTTATATCCACTTACATTTACCTTATCCATATCAGTAACAATGTGATGCTCAGATAGGCAAAGTATATCTATTTCATCCTCAGCTTCTAAATCTTCTAAACAAACCAGAAGCTCATCTATTTTATTCTTTAAACTCCCAATATTTTGATGAAATATACCTACATTATTTTTAATTATAATTTTATGAGAACCTTTCCTTATTCTAACATTTGCAGTACTCTCCTGTCTGAGTTTCTCATTGTGCTTGGGCCTAGTTCCTATACCAGTGGTCACATGGTGTTCAGAGAGGCAGATTATGTCAGCTGGGTTGGGTGATTTTAATTCATCAATGCAATTACCTAGGACCAAGATACAAGTTGTTGGAGATAAAATTCCTGGTGATTGGTGAAAATTTATAATTGACAGCTGTGATTTGTGATCCAATGTGCTAGAATTGTGCTCTTTAATTTCTTTCCTAAACTGAAGATTTGTTTCAATCCTGACCTCTCGTAGAACTTGACATCTTTCTGTCTTACCTATCCTAAAAAAGGTGCTGCTCCAACACCTGTAACCACTGGTATTTTACCATTCATGGCAGTACCTTCCCCCGTTACATTTCCTGCTATTACTCCAGCTAGTTTACCCTTCCCTTTCCTGTTGAGATGTAGGCTGTGCCTGGTATAGTCCCACCTACTGAGAGAATCAACAGGAACCACACCAATATGAGCTCCCGCACCCGATCCAAGCGGCCGTTCCAACTCCAAATTAACTCTCCCAACAGAAGAGTTCAAATGAGGCCGGTCATGGCGTCTCAGGACAGATACAAATTCAACATTGGTGTGTCTCGATGCCGACGCAATCTTTACCAGGTCACACTCTATACTGTACCCAGGATCTCTGTCGATACTGTTCCCTGGCCCTCCCACAATAACCACGGTGTCTTCCCTGGTAAATCCTTTACAGAGTGAACCTAAATCCTATGTCACCTGATCCAGACTAGCACTTGATGTGAAACAATTTGTGACCTGGTATTCTGGTCCTAATTCCTCCCGCAGAAGTTGACCTACACCTCTGGCATGAGAACTGCCTAACAACAAAACTTTCTTCCTTTTCGATGACTTTCCTATTGAAAGTTTGTTGTGTCCTGTCTACACCTACCTCTGCTTGAGGCTCATCAGTTTCTAACTGAAGTAACAGGGCAAACTTATTTTTGACATTCACCACAAAACTGTCAGACTTAGTTCTAGGCCTGTTCCTTCTGTTACCTGTTGCCACTTCCCACCTCTCTTTGCCCTTCTCCGTCCTTAACCTGTCCAGATCTTCCCTAGCCTGATATAGCTTAGCCTGAAGGGCAGCAATTTTCCCCTCCTGTTCCACTATCTTCGTATCTCTGCTGCAAATCCTACATAACCACTGATGAGCCTGATCCATTTTCCCGACACCCACGCCACTGCAGTCCCCCCAATGAAAAAAACTACTGCATCCATCACACCAAACCCCGGAACTAACAATTCTACTTTAGCTAGAATAAATCAATTAAATTACCGAAAACCAAAAAAAGACGTTACAAGAATGAAGCCTATTCACAAATGTATATAAGCAAGTTTCTGATTTAAAATGCCGCTTTTTTTCTGAGATCTGTGTTAAGACAATGAAGATATATGCTATTTATTATATATTTCACTCGATGGAATGAAAAAAAGGACAATTAAATGAGATACTTTAAGTTTGATTCTCCAAAAACGTTACGAGGACAATTAAACGAGATACTTTAAGTTTGATTCTCCAAAAACGTTACGAGAATTAGGCCTATAAACAAATGTATGTAAGCAAGTTTCTGATCTAAAGTTACGCTGTTTTTCTGAAATCTGAATTAAAACAATGAAGTTATGCGCTATTTACGGTAGTTTACTTATTTGTTACCGATAAACTAGACAAATTACCGTGAAACAAGAAACAAACACGTTTACAAAATTTAAGCCTAAATGCGACTTCGCGAAGTGACGATCTTTTCGTGTTTTCTGAAAAATTGTGCAAAGAAAAGTGAAACCTTTAACGACCAGACTAAACGGTACACTAATGCACGTATTTAATTTGTTGTCGGTGTTAAACTAAATGATATTCCTGTCTAAATCACTTAACTTTCTGGAAATAGTTTCCGGCATCACTTACACGGCGGCCATCTTGGAATCCAAAAAACATTAGGAGGTTTCAGAACCACGATGAAACTGGAAACTAGTCAAAAGTTACATAGGAAAAACTGTGGGAGAGAAGGTAGAAGCATACTATAAAGTACATAAGGGGATACTATTCAGAAGACCTAAACCGGATTTAGACTATTGGAAACTGTGTTGGCCTGAGCAACAAATAGATACACTCATTACTTATGTACATGAAAGCTTTGGCCACTGTGTCACCACTAAGTGTATTCAGAAAGTACAGGAGAACATTTATTTTTACAACATTAGCAGAAGAGTAAAGAAAAAGTTATCAACATGTGACAGATGTCAGAGGGTAAAAGTTACTAACCAAACAACCAGGGGAATAATTCAGAACATATTACCCAGAAATAAACTCGATCTCATTGCAACCAGCATCTACGGACCGTTACCCAAGACAAGGAGGGATTACAGTTATATTTATGTCATGATATATATCTTCTCCATATTTATAAAGCTTTATCCCATGAGGAAAGCTACCAGCAAACAGATAGTTTCAAAAATTACAAGTAATTATTTCAACACTGTGGGAAAACCAAAGGCAATACTTTCAGACAATGGGTCCCAGTTCACCTCTAAATACTGGAAAACTTTTATTGAAGACACAGGAATTAAACACATTTTAATATCTGCTTACCACCCGTCAAGCAACCCAGCTGCAAGATACATGAGAGAGATTGGAAGACTGTGCAGAACCTACTGTAGCCAGAACCACACTAGTTGGTTAGAGTACATAAATAGTTATGAAGAAATAATGAACAGCTCACAGCACTCTTCCACTGGATTTTCCCCACAATAAATAATGTACAACCAATACCCCACTAGTTTCTTCACTGAAAACATAGAGTACCCACCTTGCAAAATTATGTCACCCCAAGAAAGAGAAGACTGTGTACGGGAAACCATGAAAAAATAAGGGGAATCAAGAAAAAGGAGACATGCAGCTAAAGGAAAAGCTACACAGTTCAAACCAGGGGACCTTGTACTTGTCAAGACACAAGAGAAATCAAAATTATTGTCAGCTGAACTTAAGAAGTTTTTTGATATTTACATTGGTCCATTTGAAATAAAAGAAAGCCCGCATCCTAATGCATATAGACTTATCTTTCCCAGATCAAGAAGGTTATTTGGATTAAGAAACATCACTGAATGGACACCATATAAACATGATTAAGCACATTTTCCTTTTTGAATACAGTTACTTACCCATTTTCTGTAAAGTATTTTACCAGCAAAGATTTTTACTGGGTGTGTCAAACAGCAACTACCACTCATCCTATAGACCCTGGAAAAGTTCCAGATCTCTGAGAGAATGTTTTTATATTTTTATTGTCACTATTGAATATTAAATTTTGAGACATCTTCTTACCTTGCAATGGGCAAGTTTAACCATGCACCCAAAGAGGTGACAAACATTTATTACTTTTTTTTGTATTTTTGAATATGGGAGATACTTGCACCAAATATAAAAGACAATGTAAAAATTGTTGTGCAAGACCCATCATTTTGTTTCTATTCTTTTCTTAGGCATAAGATTTGTGTAAAATTTTCTACAGCTAATCAGATGTTAATCAAGTTTGATATTTGTGTTATGTTGTGACCAATTTAAGTGTGCAATTTTGGTATTAATATGTTCTTGGACTATCTTGACTATGTGTCTCAATGGGAGACAATATTTAAAAAACTTTTTTTCAAATGCATATTATATTCATACATGTGACTTGTCTAGTGTTTGTGTGTATATATCATGTCCATACTTATAACTATGTTCTTTGTTTTCATTTCCATTATGTGGCTCAAAAAGAGCAGACAGTTGCAATATTTTCTTATGGACATATGACCTGTCCATCTATGTAATATATTTATATTCCTTCTATTATCTTGATTATTCTGTGACTCAATGAGAGCTGACTTTGAAATAATTTACATGCAATTTTTTATGCATCTTAACATAGTATGTAATATATTTGTGTCTGTTTTTGATCATTTTCCATGTGGCTCACTGGAAGCAAAGATTATACCATTTTTTTGGCTTTCATATATTACTAAATATTTTTATTATGCTGTCATACTGAGAGTCATAACCCAAAGTACATTTGAAACAACAAAACTAAAATATTTGCAGGAAAAAGTCATTTTGAAACGGTGTAACAGTCATTGTGTACATACACATTATGCCTAGTAAAACAAAAAATTTATTAAAGTTGAACTTTTCCAAATTTTTGCCATTTGACACATTTGTCCTAGTCGGCTAATATCATTAGCATTCTGTAAATGATATTACCCGAGGAGGGTATTGCAATGGAACCTATTAAAGGTTTTACTTTGCCGAAGTATGTGATACTCTCCAAATTCAACCAGTTTAATGAGTATTTATGATTATAGAAAAATTATTGAATATGTTAACAATGATTGTATAACATGTCTCCATAAACAGTCAACCCATTAAATTATGCTGAATAACTGACCACACAAAAGTTAATATCGCTTGATCACTGATGCAGCAAATGTCATCATGTAAAAACACTAAACTCATCTTAAATAATTAATATGAAGTACGAAAAATAGTGGCCAACTTACGTATTTTGGTTCTCCTTAAATAAAAATCACCCAGTGAAACCTATTTGTTCACTAGGAGCCTTTTCACTCAGTATTCACCTAAACACTCCTATTTTAGACGAAAACCAATGTAATTCTTAATAATTCATGTTATTTACTTATTTATGCAAATTAGCGAAGTCAATTGACAAACTTCTAAACAACTGCCTTTTTGTAACAAATAATTATTCTGTCAAGTCAAAAAATCTGTCTGTCATTTTAATAACCTGTTAAATTATGTCACTTGATACAAAATAATAACTTTTCTGCACAAATTACAATAACAGATGTACCTGTGACTTATAAACTATATCTCTTTTTAGTAGTTCTATGACAAGGGTATAAATACAAGCAGCAAGAAGGGTTGGGAGCGCAGTCGGAATGTCACTTTGGTAAAGTGTGTATGTGTGTTATTGTTCGAGGTGGATAAACAGTTCAAAGAACATGTAAAAGAAGTACTACTTTGTGTTGTATCATTGTCTTTGGTGGACAGTGGAATTAAGATGGCCACCAGAGTAATAAATATTTGAAGTTTAAATATTTGTTGGTTTCGCTCGTTATTTATCATCAAAAGCACATCAAAAACACGGGACCTCGTGATTTTACCCCTAGACAACCAGATTTAGAGCCAGCATCAGCATCGAGACACAGCAGCGATCCAACAAGCAGCAGCGATTACCACAATGCATTTTAATGGCGCCAACCTAACATCAAGTGCTAACAAGCTCCGTAAATGGGAGTGAAATAGTGCGATTATAGCAATATCTACGACTAGGCGGCCATTATAACCTCCACCATGTCACATGTATTTCATACGAAGTACTGTAATCCAATTCATATTAATAAAACATAATCATCGTATTCGATTCCATCGTTATCCCCTAATTAGTGCTAATCTTATATCAAACGTACAGAAGCATTCAAAGTGGCTTCCCACTTTTCAAGTTTTACGTCTGATGATATGCTGTGTCTGTTTGCTAGAAACTCTTCAATCCAGTCACATAGCAGGTCTGATATTTCGATCATTAGGCGACAGACTGGAACTGTATCGAAGGCCTTCGAGAAGCCATGGAACACTACATCAACGTGGACGCCAATATCTACTGTTCTCTGGGTCTCTTGGGCGAACAGAGCTCGATGGGTTTTCAGAACGCATGTTGATTCTAACAGAGAAGGTTTCCGGTCTCCATAAAATCCTAAAATATGAATATAAAACATGCTCCAGAATTCTATAACAGACTGACATTAGAGATACGGGCTTTCCCTCCGCTAATTTTGGTTTCGTTCAGTTTTTGTTTGTTTATGAGACTTTGAAGCTCTCTCCGCTGTCGTAGCGGCTTTCTAATCTGGCTGTTGAGCCATGGCAGGTCTTTCCCATCTCTCACAGCTTTTCTCAGGACATACCTGTCTACAGCACAATATACAACGCTCTTCCGCTTTCTCCATTTATGCTCATTGTTGTCAGTTCTGGAGATATAATTTTCGTGTATCACTCAGGTAATACGAACTTGGTTTCTTGTAGCTCTTTCTAACCTCAAATATCTCCCTGCCTTTCTTTACACTTACATTTACAGGCGTGTTCAGTGATACTGTAACGGCCTTAACATGACTGATACCCTTTTTTGTACTGAGTCGAAAAGCTCGGCCCTGTTGGTGGCCAGGAAATCTAATATGTTGTCTTCACGACTATTTTCTCTAATTATCTGATGAAGGCAATTTTCGGATAAAGCATTTAGCACAATTTCACATAATTCTCTTTCCGTACTACCTGCCTTTATCACTCGAGTCTCTCGGTCTGTAGCTCGTAAGTTTACATCTCCAACAAAAACTAGTAAGATGACCAGGAAATTTACTTAAAATTTTCTCGAAGCTTTCCCTTAAATGTACCGCCATTACTCCGCCTGAGACGCGTGTCTATAAGAGCATCCAATCCCCAAGATTAATCCTCCTTCACCCAAATTATTTCACATTCGGCACCCTGCTAAATATTATTGTGTTTTTTATAGTTACAAATACGCCTACGGCTTTCAATCTACCTTCGCGATATACTTTCCAATTTGAATTTCGATTTTCATTGCTGTTTACATCTGTTAGTAGTACTATGTGAGAAATGCTATCATTTATTTATGAGATTAGTTCTGGGAGCTTATCATAGACCCTCCTGCAGGTGCTGCTCTGTTTACTTAATGGGGACAGCATTCTTACCTATAAGAAAAATGAACGTATCGTATCAGGCCTGTAGAGGTATATCTCTTTCCTAAACACTCACACGTGCACACCAAACGTACTCCACTATCTTAGTAACTGCTTCCTGCGTGTAGTGTACGCCTGATCTCCTAATGGAAGTCTAGTTCTCTACCTAATGGAAGTCTAGTTCTCCAATGGAAGTCTAGTTCTCCGGTCGAGAAACCCGCATCCAATATCGTTACAGATTCGTCTGAGCCTCTCGTTTAAACCTTCCATTCGGCTCCAAACCAGAGGACGCAGATAGGTTCTGATAGAATCTTTTTTGTCGATCGAGTATACTGATATGAACATCTGTCATCTAACTACAGAATATACGGTGTGTCAACCGCACCCAGCACGCCATGCGCTGCACATAGCTACGTGAGAGACAGCATACTTAAACCTCCTCACCAGGGCACCTCCGGAAAGATCAACTTCCATCGCTCGTTGTTCGCCGGTGTGTGGTGCCAAGCCTACGCAGCACCATTGGAAGCTAAATTCCATGACGTCACTTACTGCCTGTGACTCTGATTAGCCGGCGCATCTTTTCAAGTAGACGCACTGAAGAGTCTTCGCCCAGATTCTGCTCGTCTTCGAACTCATGTCAGCATTAAACGCTACTTGTTTCTATCAAGGACATTATTCTCATTGTATGTAACTCAACACCACAAAATTACCTACAGCACTTCAAAATTATGTATATTTCAGTTATTAAGTGTACACGTTATACCAAAACTTGTAAAGTATTAAGTTTTCATTGATATATGATTATCCGTTACCGACCACCTCAACTAACGACACATCAACAGCAGTGCTCAAGGGAAACCTGTCGTATAATCCCACCCTCCAGTGTTCCATACCAACCAGCAGGCAAGGACGTAAACAGATCAGCCTATCACTATCAGTCAGAGTGGTCACAACAAAGAATATATTGCAGTGTTAAAATTTCAAGATGGCTGAGCTCTCTGATTCCATGATTGTTGAGATCCATCCTGAAAGGTCCTCAGCACGTAAACGGCCACCCTTAATGATTTCTGGAGAAGTATCATGCACAATGCAATGACGGCCTACATTCAGTAAACTAGGGAAACCATCGTCTGGCTGAAATTCGAACCTGGCTGATGAGGACAATAGGACTTAGAGGTAGATTGTGTCAGGAAAGCAAGAGACAAACTGATGTGAAAACACATGTGCAGGAAGCTGTATAATCAAAAACTACCCAACGTGAACGGCGAACTACAAACATTGACAGCAGAACCTCTGTTTCAAAATCATTAATTTCACAATGCCCTGAAGCGACGAAATTGATGCTGCTAGCATTCAGATGGACAGAACAATGTTGGGAGAACGTCATCACCAAACGAATAGTCACTCCAGTCTTGACCAATAGCTGTGTTTATGTTTGGACCACCACAGCGGGAGGCTATCATGATCACTCTCTTCATACTATAGTGAATCATGGTGGGTATTCATTGACGCTGTGAGACGCAGCGTCACTCTGTGATCTTGTCTACATGTTGTAGATAGGTTACACGGTAGGATATGTCAAAGAACTGTGTAACTCTTTTCACACAATGCCACAAAGTGTGTTCTACAATGCATAGCATATATACCAAAACGATAATGCCTCCATGCATATGTTTGGAATTGTTCGAGACTGGATTAATGAACACAATGAAGTAATACTACGGCGCTTATAACAGCTCTCACCTCCACCCCACACCCCCAGCACCCTCTAATCCCCCACTCATATTAAAAACGAACCTTTGTGGGATATTTTCAGGACAAGTTGTAGAGTCGTTTTCCCGCCTCAAGGACGATATTTCTGAAATTGCGATCTTTTTGCGGCAGGGGTGGATACATATTTTGTATATCGCTCATCGGATAAAAAATGTAATTCATGCAATATAAGGGAAGAAAAGTGCACAAAGAAAACAGTTACGTCACATTTCACAGTTACTCAAATTATTTAAGCGAACCATCTTTATTGTCATATCATAGTTAAATGTGGGCTAGAGTCTTCAATACTTTTTGTTAAGGAATATGCCTTTTACGTGAAACAACTGCGTAGATCAGTCTTGACTTTCGGCGGAAGTGAGACGTGACTTACCAGCAATAATCCCAAATAAATTCTCACATTTCGGAAAATAAATTTCATGCATTATCTCAATTGTGTGTCCATAACTGAAGAAACCTGTTAATAATCATATAGAAACAAAGCGCTTTCCTTGATATTACTTTGAAAATAAAAACGATTTCTATTTTTACATCATATACTTAAGGAACTCTACAGACAGGTGCGTGACGTACTGCAGAAACAGGGTTCAACACAAACTTTCATCAATGTGCAGCTGAAGTCGTGATTCCTAGGTCCAATGCCGGAACACAATAATACAAATTACCTTGTATTCGATGTCTTCCGGCTGGAGAGCAAAGTTCTTCAGGGACGGGTCAGGCTTACTGCTGTCATCGTACGTGTAGTTGCGTACGGAGAAGTCGGTGCCACCCATGGGCAGACGGATCAGGGAGTACTGTGAGCTGCCGTCGCTGCTCCCGAAGTAGCTCCTGCAACACAGAGCAGCCTGTCAACACACCTGGCAGCGAGCAGTTCTACACACCAATGTATTGCATCACGTGACTGGGGGAGAAGAGAAGCATAAATGGCAAATGGTGTTAAAAACAGTCACCAGACCTGTTCCAAGAACCTACTAAACATGCACACTAAATCGCTTGACCCAACAAACAGTATGTCAAATTCTGACCTTCCACGAGACCTTCCTTCATCCCTTGCTAAGGTCTCCTTGGATAGAAGTGCCAGAGTGGCATATGGTCAGCATAGGTATATCCTGATTCCTTGACGTCATCAACAGCGGACACCACCTCTCTTTATAACAGCTATTCAGTAGCTGAGTCCATCAAGCTTCAGCCCTCTAACCTAGACAAATATTTCACGGTTTCTGTGACTCAGTTAAAAATCTCTTCAGAGCGCTGCGTTTCCCTCGCTATGAAACTCTACTCAAACCAGGTTTTACATCATTGCTTTATTTGGTGGCTAAAATCAACAGATTCATTGTTGAAAATTTCTTGCCTTCAGGACATGTGTAAATGTGAGCATTATGGTCATGAGCGTATAATCTCAACTTCTACACAATTAAGTCACTTTGATACCACGCTTGTCTATTTCCCATTCTTCTATTGGCAATGAAAATTTGGACAAACGTTCATTCTATAAATTTACCTCGAATCACTGATTAAGTTTTTCTTAATTACTGTTATTATTTTAAGCAATTAAATATTATTTTCCAAAATTAGACATCATGCTGATCATTTTGATACCCCATTTGTCGATTGCGCACACTTAGTCTGGCCATAAAAATTCGGACAAACACAAATAAGTTTTCCTTAATTACCATTATTAGTTTCAAAAAATTAAACCTTTTTCTGCAAAACTAAGACTCCTAACACTCACGCTGGTCAGTTTTGGTACCCCGTTCGTCTATTTCCTACTCTTTGATGGCTACGAAGATTCGGGCAGAAAGTTTCCCCCAAATTGTAAGTAAGATTTTTCTAATTACCCAGATTAGTTTCAAAAAACCAAATTTTTCTGTGGAAAACTAAATCTAGTGCTGGTCTGTTTGATAGCCCCTCTTTCCACTTCCTAATTGGTGTGACTATTGAGATGCGTACAAAATCCATTGTGTTACTCCTAGGGGGCTTGTTTCCGCTTGCCTCAAACGTTTGACCAAAAATTCTATTCCAAAAATTGTAAAAATAGCAGGAGCAAACTCTTAGAAGAAAAGTTAAAAACAATGGTCAAATGTGTAAAAACAAAAGTTCTTCAAAAAATCATGTCATTCATGTCAGAAGAGATGGTAAGTGGAGAAGAAGGATAGTGGTGAGTATGCTGGGACAGTCACAAACCAACCGTAACTCATACAGTCGAGAGCCAGCACCATACAACAATGGCAAATCTAACATTGCTGAAGAAAAAAGGACTTAACCTTTTGTGGAGTGCTCATACGCCAGGATGTGGAGATGAGGCATAAGTTTCGGAGATAACAAAGGTGGTTTTATTCTGGATTCCAAAACCCCATCTCATTACTCCTCTTTTGGTTACAAAAAACCTATTTTTCAACATAATCTCCGCCCAATGCGACGGCCTTGCACCCCCTTACTTGGAGGTCCTGCACGCCCACATGGTACCACTCTACTGATCGATGTCGGAGCAGCCGTCCGAAGTGGCCGAGTGGTTCTAGGCGCTTCAGTCCGGATCCGCGCTGCTGCTAGGGTCGCAGATTTGAATCCTGCCTCGTGCATGGATGTGTGTGATGTCCTTAGGTTAGTTAGGTTCAAGTAGTTCTAAGTTCTAGGGGACTGATGACCTCAGATGTTAAGTCCCATAGTGCTCAGAGCCATTTGAACCATTTTGATGTCGGAGCCAATGTCTTGCTGCATCAGTCGCCTCCCCATGATCCACGTACTGCTTCCCACAGAGTGCATCCTTCCTTGGGCCAAACCGATGGAGGTCAGCAGATGCGAGATCTGGGCTGTAGGGCGGATGACTCCTATGAAGCTTTATGGGCTCCTCTCGGCGGCGTAGACTTGTGTAAGGCCAGTTGTGCAGCAAGGTGTTTGATTGTGATCCATCGATCACCTCGAATGAGAGTGTCACACGTGCCAACAATGCAGGAGTCACAGCTGTGTGCAGCCGGCCGGCACGCTACAGATCGGTCAGGTTTGCGCGCAATGACTCAGAATGCTTTTGTTCATCGCCACGTCTCCGTAAACGTTATATTATCCTTACGAGTATATGCAGTGTTGTGGATTTCAGCAAAAGAAATTCAATGACAGCTCTCTGTTTGAAACCCACCTCATTTACAGACGCCAAACTGAAGGCTACAAATTGCGCCGTCACCTATTGGAGCTTCATGAAACTATAGGGGCTGAATCGTAAATATTTCACGATTTAGCACAACAAATTTTGCATTTTTTCAACAGAAACTGGCCGAGAAAAACGCCCTCCCAGTATATGTGGTGTATGATTAATCAGTTCTGCGAAGCCTTGATCCGGGCAAATAGATCTTCCTATGACTAGACTTGTAAAAAAGTCTCTTCATGCGGCCCCACAAGAAAAAGTCTAAAGGGATTAAATCTGGGGACCCTGGTGGTCAAGCGTGTGGTACGCCTCAACTAATCCACCTTTCACCACAGATTACGTTCAGACGCGAACTGCAAAATGTACTGCAGCGCCTTCGTGCTGAAACTATAATTAATGCCGAATTTCCAACGGTACATCTTCCAAAAACTCTACCAGTAGTTTTTGCAGGAATATCAAGTACCTGGCACCCATTAGGTGGGGAGGAAGTATGTATGGCGCAATCACACGACCATCGCAAATACCTGCCCAGACATCGATGCCGAAAGTGTGCTGAAATATTCGTGTACACGTGGATTTGGAGTGTACTTGATTACAAATCTCGCAATTTCGAGCGTTCAAAATACCTACCCTGTTGAAGTGCCCTTCGTCGGTGAATAAAATTCGTCCTGGAAACTGAAGAATATCCACACAACGGTGTAAGAACAACGTACAGAAATTGAAAGGAGCATGGCGTGTGCCTTCTGGAGGTAATATGAGTGCAATTGGTGTTCATGCAGAACACGCCAGACAGACGAGTAAGACACATGCAAGTCACGTGCAATGGCTCGAGTGCTCGTCGATGGGTTCTCTTCACCTGGACGAGGCACTTCCTCTTCCATGGGATGAGTAACTTCCTCTTCCAGTACCATAGGGTGCCGCCTTCTTGCAGCACCACAGTTTGCTCTATCGCTTGTGAATTTCCCACCTTGCTGCAGTCGTTCTACTCTGGCAAATATGGGACAAGATGGAGTCACATGACTTGGAAAGTACTCGTGGTACAGTCGTTGACCTTCACAGTCAATTAACAACATATCGGTGCACTCTTCGAACGTTTAGTCAGGCACCATGTTACTGCAGTACTAGTCACTGAAATATATCTGACGCATCATCAAGAAGCTTGGAAATAAGGCAGATGGCAACATAGCACATCAGGTGATATCGCGTTATCGTACCATTCATGAATGTGGATAGCCTACCATGATAGGCAAACATGAAACATATGGTACGCGACTGAGTAGCTCTTGTTTTCCTTGTAACATGAATACAGACTATTTCCGCACATCAGTTCCTACGTAAAACTTGATCTCCTACGTTCCCTTTACAACCTCTAAAAGTGTGAAACATCTTGTATACACACTGATCAGTCGGAGTTGGCACCACATCTGCACACACAAGTCACCTAATTCCTGCAAATTCTGGGGAAGGGAGCGATGAGCTCTGAAGCCACGTTTTGTCACATCTCAGATGTGATCGATCGGGTTCAGATGTGGCGAATTGCGGGGGGGGGGCGGGGGGGGGGGGGGGCAGCACATCAACTGGAATTCGCCAGTGTCTTCCTCGAACCATTCCATCACACTCCTGGCCTTGTGGCATTGTACATTATCTCGTTGAAAAATGTCACTGCCTTCGAGGAACATGATCGTCATAAAGGGGTGTACTTGGTCTGCAACCAGTGTACCATACTCCCTGGGCATCATGGTGCCTTGCGCGACCTCCATTGGACCCGAAGATGCCCATGTTAATGATCTCCACAGCATAATGGAGCCGCCACCAGCTTTTCTCCCTCCCATAATACAGGTGTGAAGGAAGACGAGAGATCCGTGCACTCCCATCAGTTTGATGAAGGAGGTATCGGGATTCATCAGACCATGAAACGTTCTACCACAGCACCAATGTCCACTGCCGATGGTCATGTGCCGATTTCAGTCGTAGTTGCCTATGTAGTGATGTTAACATTGGCACATGCTTGGGTCTTCGGCTATGGAGGCTCATCGTTAAGAGTGTTCTGTGCACTGTGTGTTCAGACACACTTGTACCCTGTCCGCTGTTAAAGTCTGATGTTAGTTCCGTCACAGTTCGCCACGTGTTGAAGACACTCACCACAGCACTCCTCGAACACCCGACAGGTCGTGCAGTTTCCAAAATGCTCGTGCCGAGCCTCCGGGCCATCGCAGTCTGTCCTTGGTCAAACGCAGGCAGATCACTAGCCTTCCTACTCTACACACGGACAGGACGCTCACTGACACACCGTACACCGCGCATGTGTCTGACTAGCGGTCATTTCTCGCCAGTTGACGCTGCTATTACCTGGACGAGCTTATATCGACAGGAGGTGGGTGGTGAGTTTATATCAACAGTAGATCGGTGGTCACAATGTTCTGACTGATCAGTATATACAGGGTGTTTCACTAAATGTGTTTGCCACTGTGACTTACACATAATAACTCGATAATGCAAAGAACTATTATTTTGCTCTCAATTTTAAATAAGATTTCGATATCTCATCTCATTCACTGCAATGTATGAGCTAAAATCAATCATCCGAAAAGTTTATGCAATGTATTTTTTCCTTTGCAATTTTTTTTTAAATTTCGCGCAATGTTTTACTTTGTTGATGCACCACAGTTATTACGGCATATAATGAAAAGAAATTCAGTCCTTTTTGATTTAAAAATGTTAGACTGTAAGATGTACAAGGATAAAAAATTTTCACCTAGTCGTTTTCTTAAAAAGCATTTCACAGCAGCTGATAAGTCCGCATGGATGGAACTGGGCGCCCTACTGTCCATCTGATATGGAGACCCAATAACTCGTGGACGAAATGAGATATAGTTCTTCTCCCAGTTTCAAATAAAATTTCAATATCATATCTACGTTACATTTATTGCAATGTACGAGCTAAAACCAACCGTATGCAAAGTTCACGCAATCCCTTTTTACCTCTGGGAACTCTTTAAAATTTTTTGCCATGTTTTACTTAATTTGATACAGCGCAGTGAGTATGACGGGTTCCAAAAAGAATTTCAGTTCTTTATGGAGCGAAGATACCAGGCTGCAAGACACGAAAAACTCAATTTTTTTCGCCAAACAGTTTTCGAAAAATCTGATGACAAGTATTTCAAATAGGTCGGAACGCCATCTCTTTGTACAGGCAATATTTTATTCAAATTGATGCAGAACAGTAAATACGATGGGTAACGAAAAGAAATTCAGCTCTTTGTCGAGTGAAGATATCAGGCTGTAAGATGTGCAAAAATAAAATTTTGTCACCTAATAATTTTCTTAAAATCGGGTGATACGTATTTTATATCGGACAGAACGCGTCTTTAAGCACAGGCACCAGCATGTAGCCAGCATTACAGCCATAACGAAGCCGCACTCAGCACAGAATGCAAAGGAAGGGCTACTGAGTAGATTATGGCAGCATTTAAAAATTTTTAATTCGTGTAATAATTGCAATAAATATTGAAAATCTGATTTTTGATGGCGCTGGAAGCTATTAAATAGGCAACAGAGAACCGAGCCTGGGGAACCAAGTACTGGGAAGCAGTTTAGATATTCAGATGACGCTGTAATTAAACGGTGTCGATTTTCGTTGGCACATCTCTGTTTCTTTTCATTCCCGGTGTAAATACGATTTTCTGGCAGCCCAGCCTAGAGCTGAGCGAGACAAGTAGTGCATGTAAGTGAGGTTGGCCCTACCTGAGCAGCTGCTGCTGGGTTGCTGAGCTGAGGGCCCTGATGTTGATGGCGGTGGAGTCCGACATACCGCCGCCGAAGCCCAGCATCCGCTGGAACTGCTGGCTTGTATCCACCCGTAGGCGTGCCGCTCCAGACTGCAGCTCTGCGACCACACAACAGGGCTACAGCACGACTGGCATCTGCGTGTGTCAGCTGGATGGCTTTGTTTGCCTGTCTGTTGTTATTGTTGTCTCTAGTCTTTCCACACATGCCTATGCTTTTTGAGCCTCTTCACCTATATGTAGAAAGCGCCACCTACACCCATCTGAATCTGCTTGCTGAAGTCAAGCTCTAATATATAATCTGTCGCCGTACCATTCCCACCACACACCTTGCTTGTCATCATTTATTGCCACTGATGCCCTCTGTATCAACATCCCACATTTACATGATCTTTCTGCTGCTGAACACTTCCTCACCTGATTCCTAACCTATGGCACCGTAACTGCTCATCTTAATCAACTTTATACTTACTACTGCTTTACCTTTGTGGGTTAGACTTACAAACAGATCAGGGGCGCAGCCATCGGAACCAGAATGGCCCCTTCCTATGCCTACCCTTTCGTAGGTCGCTTGAAGGGGGCTTTCCTGGGATCCATAAGCCTCCAGCCCCTGGTTTGGTTTAGAGTTGTTGATGACATCTTTGCCATATGGACTCATGGTGAGGCTTACCTATTAAAATTTCTTGATTTTCTAAATAGATTCCCCTAATTAAATTTCACATGGTCCAACCCCAAATCCCATGTTACTTTCCTTGTCGTTGGTCTAATCCTCACTCACTGTCAGCTCCACACTTTTATTCGTATTAAAACTTTTAACAAACAACATTACTTTCATTTTGACAGTTGCCATTTCACATGCCATCCATGTGAAGTATTCTCTCCCATACAACTTTGGCACTCGAGACAAATGTATTTGTTCAGATGCAAACTCTTTACAGCAGTACCACCATTCTCACCGTAGCCTTCTTTGGACATAATTACCCCACCAATACAGCTCAAAAGCAGATTTCCTGGACCATCACATCCGATCTTAGTACTGCTGACCCCTCCAGAAAACAACTAGGGAGTACATATCACTCAGTATTATTCTAGTCTTGAGTGTAGTAATCAGCTATTTCGACAAGTCTATGACTTCCTAAAATCATGCCTGTAAATGAGGTCCCTTCTGTTTGACATTTTGCCCACCAAAGCCACATTAGCTTTCCGCCGCCCTCGCAATCTCCGAAATATCCTTGTCAGGCCATATGCTCCTTCCGCGCCCATCTCCCTACCCTATGGCTTCTATCGCTGTGACTGTATCCAAAGTCGGCCGCTGTGGTCGAGCGGTTCTAGGCGCTTCAGTCCGGAACCGCGCAACTGCTACGGTCGCACGTTCGAATCTTTCCTCGGACATCGATGTGTGTGACGTCCTTAGGTTAGTTAGGTTTAAGTAGTTCTAAGTTCTAGGGGACTGATGATCTCAGTTCTCAGAGCCATTTGAACTGTATTGAATGTAAGACTTGCCTTACGCACCCTCCTACCACCACCTATACCAGCCCTGTAATGAGAAAACATTTACTGTCAAAGGGAGAGCCACCTGTGAAATTACATGTTATATACTAGCTCTTATGTAAACACTGTTCAGTCTTTTACATCGGCGTGACTACCGCCAAATTATCAGTTACCACGAATGGGCATAGGCAGAGGATGTATACTGGCAACAAACAATATCCTGTTGCAGAGCATGCTCTACAACATGACAGCCGTGACCTTGGTGTCTGTTTCACCACATGGGCCATCTGGATTCTTCCCCCAAACACTAATTTCTCAGAACTCCATAGGTGGGAACTAGAGGTACATCACGTCCTTCGTTCTCGCCACCCACCTGGCCTTAATTTGCGTTAATTTCTTTGGGCTTAACATTTTTTCACAGTAACCACTCCTTTCTTCACTTCGTTTTTATTTTCTACCTATTTTATTTCCTGCCCTGCAATTAACCTTCCCTTCTTATTAAGTCCTGCACGATGGTTTGGCAGTAATCCCTGGTTTGCGTACTATCCTGCCTTCCTCTTTTCAGCTGTCAGGTTTTCAAATCTCGTCCAGTTCAGTCCCCAACAATCAGTCTTTCCTTCTCATCCCGTCCGCTAATTCTCCCATGATCGGGGCTCTAGACCACTTTTCTGAACTCTAACCCTTTTCTTGACCCTCACCAGTCTCTTTCCTCCACCCCTCTTCCTTCTCCTTCAGCCCTTCTGCCAGAAGACGGAGCCACTGGCTCCGAAAGCGTGTAAACCTTAATACATTTATAAGTGAGTTCTCTTGCCGCCGCTTGGTAAGTAGATTCTTTATTTAATCAGCAACGTTATACTTTCAAAAATTACGGTAGAGTATAGCCACACCTGCAGCTGCAGCTTACAGTACACTGCTGTTACAGAACTAGTCTCCGACAATGTCTGCTAGAAAAGTGTCTTTTTACAGTTGTAATGGCTCTGAGCACTATGGGACTCAACATCTTAGGTCATAAGTCCCCTAGAACTTAGAACTACTTAAACCTAACTAACCTAAGGACATCACACACATCCATGCCCGAGGCAGGATTCGAACTTGCGAGCGCAGCAGTCGCGCGGCTCCGGACTGCGCGCCTAGAACCGCGAGACCACCGCGGCCGGCTTACAGTTGTAGAACATGAAAAACTAGTGGAGGTAGTGTCCTAGTTGTCATGCATTTTTGATGTAGCCATCTCTGTGTATAAAGATCAAAACGATAAAGATGATGCTTGGAAATAAATCGGAGAATTTTTTCAGATTTCAGATAAGAATAATAATGCGTCCATCCCATTTGTGAGATATAATAGCAATGTGCACCGCAGTTACATTTAACTTTATGCAACGAGAAATAGCCATTCTCATAGGTACTAATAACCTGATTATTTTGCCGCACTACCGCTACTGCGGGGCTATTGAAATAGTCCATGAATGACTCTCGCACATTGTAAATTTCTATATTTTCAAAAGCGCACGCCCTTAACGAGTGGTATAAGATTTTTAGATGGTGATGGCTCAGTTTTATCTATATCGAAATATGGTTTTCTGTTGCTCTATAGCCGCGCGGGATTAGCCTAGCGGTCTCAGACGCTTCAGTCATCGACTGTGCGACCTATCCCGGCAGAGGTTCGAGTCCTCCTTCAGGCATGGGTGTGTGTGTTTGTCCTTAGGATAATTTAGGTTGAGTAGTGTGTAAGCTTAGGGACTGATGACCTTATTAGTTAAGTATCATAAGATTTCACACACATTTTAACATTTTTTAGTTGCACTACAAAAAAAAATCACTAGGTATATTGTGTAGACAAGAAGTTACAATGATTAAATTCACTGTTATATCAGGATTTACGGCAATTTGCAAATAAAACATGCGCACTATCTGAGTTAATAAAGCACAGGCCCTTTCAGACATTCTGCAAACTCGGCAGAACCGGTAGTTAAAAATTGATTTCTTGTTGTGGACCCTTGGAGCTTGTCGAGAAGAGGGGTTCATCATGTTTGCACTAAATCGAAATACAGTGGCCATCAGCACGCACCGCGAACAAGGCATCACTGTGACGATGTAGGGAGTCGGTTTCTGGCGATCTAGGTCGCGTCTGGCAGACGGTGCGCAAATATGTTCACAGAAGCATGAAATAAAATAATTGCTAAAACCTGCAGCGTTCTGTGTGTTTCTTTACTGTCCGATCTATTCATCCAAGTTGCCCCCCGTAGCAACAGCTAGCCGCAGGCTGGGTGCTGGTCATAAAAGAGCCGATTCTGGACAGCCGAGTCGACAGGTACCATCGCCGGGTACCTGGGAGGGTAAAAGTTGTGGAACGTACAGCTCGATTTTGAGGATGTGCCACCACGACTTTGTGGCACCAGTAGAGGGAGTTGTTGAACCCAACCCCCCCCCCCCCCCCCCCCCCTGTCGCACAGCGTGCAGCACATTTTTAAATGGTCAGAGACCGTAATAACAGACAGATTGGGAGTCAAGCGCCATTTTTTTCAGGAAATTGGAACTTGAGTTAACTCGCGCAGATCAGAGCCGCAACATTTTTCGAGAGTGGACGTCTGTACTACATGGTCATTTTGTTCAAATTTGCCGAATTCAGCGACTTCGGGAGTGGAAAGGCAAGGTAGTTATGCAGTATCGCAATGGGAGCTCATACAACAGCCTTGCAGATTGGCGGATAGATAGATAGTGACGGCTTCTCCACGTAGAGCACTGAGGAGAGTCGCTCTTGGATTCCACTCGTCTGTGCTGAGCGTCACTCGCCGTCATTCTGCTGAGGGCATTTCTTCACGGTACGACTTCTGAGGCATTTCGACAGCAGCTGTGACTTCATCCCCTACAATCACCTAGAGTGCCCTCGTACAACCACATGATGATAAGCTCATGAGGCAAAACAGATTGTGGGTTGATAGTGCTGAGTAGTATAAGGTGTGGTTGCTCTAAATTTGAAGGGATCTTGTCGCAAATTACGTTATACACGTTGATTCGCTTGTGACTTAAGTATATGGGCTCCTGAATATATTTTCCTTTTCCCCTTCATGATGGATGCAGTAATCATGTCCAGTTCCAAATCGTGTGTTTAATTATTTCCGGCGGAACGCGAGTTAATAACAGATGCTTCCCTTACCCTTCCAACAGACTTTGTCACCCAATATTGATTTACGGCAACTGAATATTAGACGAATTCTTGTCTCTTACTTTTGGCTTATAGAAGTTGACATTTAGTACAAATCATGTTTAGGTTTTCCTTGTCAATTTTATGTCAATAAATGTTGGTAAAAGTGAATCCATCTTTAATTTCGTTAGTTAGATGAACTCCCTAATTAGTATTAATTTTGTCAAGGACCACACTCATGACTAACTTTTCAGGGCCATCAGTTTCCCAACAGTTTCCGTTGCGCAAAGTTTGCGTACTACATCTGATTAGGTGGCGAGATATATGCATATCTAGAGGGATTACCAAATTCAAATGGCTCTGAGCACTATGGGACTTAACATCTGTGGTCATCAGTCCCATAGAACTTAGAACTACTTAAACCTAACTAACCTAAGGACATCACATACATCCATGCCCGAGGCACCGTAGCGGTCACGCGGTTCCAGACTGAAGCGCCTAGAACCGCACGGCCACACCGGTCGGCTTACACAATTCAGATCAGAGACATAGCTTCTCTGTAGCCATAGCCTAGTGGCAATTTCAATTCCAAACTTGACTCCAGACGAATCTTGCAAAGTTATATTCGATAGTAAGAAGTAGTCAATTTAATTTCAGAAACTCTCATTAGTGAAGAACAGACAGGATTTACGTAAGTAAGATCCATCACAGTTTTTTTCTTTTACTCTCCAAGAAGTAACAGAGAAAACACAAGAATATAGCATAAAAGCAAAGATATCATTTAAGGTTCTGGTCACAGCAGCTGACAGTGAGAACAGAAATAAAATTTGGATTGTATGGAAAGCAATGGATACTCCAGAAACTTAGTAATGGTCATAAAAAGCCCACAAAAGCCGAAAATATTATAATTAATACATATGAAACATGAATACAAGAAATTTCAATAAACAAAGGAATATGAAAAAGATGTCCAATATCAAACACTTTTTTAATATATTACACATTAACGATATAATCCTAAACTGGTGGCAACACATACAAAAATGTATTAGACTAATCAAACGACACCTTGTTAAGTGTTTTAGTCCATGCAGAAGGCGTCTTAATAGTGTAACTACAACAAAATACGACGTACAAGCCCCACCTGAATTACCTTTGTAAACTATGTGATGTTAACTTTTCTAAAATCAAGATTGAAGTGATGGTGTCCTGGGGAAAAGATCTGGTCCAGTCCAAAAGTATTGTGGATGATGTGATTTTAGAAAAATGTACTCCTTCAGTTATCTATAAAGTCAAATTTAGCTACACAGTAATGAAGATCTAGATTCGCTAGATCTGGAAATGTATGTGGCACCATTCATAATATATTTAAAAATAAAATCAGACAAGAAATGAGAGTAAAATTTTATATAATCAGCTCTACAAACACTTCTTCATGGGAGAGAATGCTAGGTACCCACAAAAAGAATATTTGATAAAATACAAAGTGTATAAATGAAATTTCTAGGAAGAAAACAAGACTCCTCAAGAACAGCCCACACAAAAAAACAAAACAGCCTGACAGAAATTAAAAAAACATAGTCATCTGAAAGATAACCAAATTCCGCCACCTAGAATAAGTACATACAATAATGGACAGTAAACGCCTTTCCAAAGTAGCTTTATCTTAAAACTGGCACGAGAAGGGATGTTGTAAGATATAAGAACAGATGAAGAGACGATTTGAAGAGATGGGGCAGGCCAAATGGCTAATCCATGAAGTGCAGAAGAAGAAGTACAAGAAAAAGAAGGAGGAGGAGGAGCAGAAGAGGGAAACGAGGAAGTAATAATCTTATTAAAAATGCGCTTGTTAAGGTTGCAGGGACTGCTAGCTTTTCCAGCTGCACAATAAATAGATTGAAGGAGAATGAAAATGTAGCTACAAGTACTTCCCCAGGCATCAGTACTTCAGAAAAGACACAGAAGAAGGACAAGAATTTTTTTTTTTATTCAGTTGGTATTGACGAAGAGGTTGTCAGATGACTGACACATAATTTCCTCATGATGTATTCTCTTTATTTTAGATTGTCAGTTTAGTAGTGAGCATGAGTATACACAGAAGTTTATCCAGAGGAGAGAGGGGTACAAAATTCTAAAATACTTATTTTTGATGCAAAAGTGTTGGTCAGCTCGGAGACGTGTGGTGCCACGGGAACTATATTTCATAGGTGAGGTTCAGCAGAATCACGAGAAACCACTTCTGGAAATGTATGAAATTTCTGCAGTGAGTGATAACTCTGTACTCCTGACTTAAGGGGAAGGGACGAAGAAAGATTAGGGTTTAACGTCCCGTCAACATCGAGGTCATTAGAGATGAAGCACAAGCTCCGATTGTTTCCAGGATACAGGGCCAGTCATCGGCCGTGCCCTTCCAATCTTATTGGTATTTGCCTGAAGCGATTTAGGGAAATCGCAGAGAAACCACATTTGGACGCAGACTGGAACCATTGTGCTCCAGAATGCGAGTCCATTGTGTTAACCATTGTGCCACTTCGCTCTGTCAGATTCAAGAGGGGGGGGGGGGGGGAGGGACAAGTGAAGTTGTCCGCTGCCCTACAGCTTTTACCCCTTCTTTATTGAAAGAGATTTCCTCGTGGAAGCACATGGATGGATTTGTTTTTCTTTGGTTTATCTATTATTAACACACATATTTACGTTACGGGAGCCGCGCTGTCCAGGGCACCTTGTCACGGTCCGCGCGGCTTCTCCAGGTTCGAGTCCTCCCTCGGGCATGGGTGTGTGTGTTGTCCTTAGCGTAAGTTAGTGTAAGTTAGATTAAGTAGTGTGTGAGCTTAGCGACCGATCACCTCAGCGGTTTGGTCCCATAAGACCTTACCATATATTTCCAATTTTACGGCACTCTAATGGAAATCTATTAACTCTGAATGGCCGTATTCGTCAAATTACTGGTCATATTGACATATCTGTTAATACGACCGTTTGCAGACTCGCTAACTGAAGCTTACAAAATTGTGCGAGATACGTGCTTGTGCGTAGGCTTCAGCTGTCAGAACGTTATTTCTCCTGCTACGAGGGGGCCGTACCCACTATTAAGATGTGCTCTCTCCATCCACCCTGTCTGTGCAAGCACAGGTCGAGTTATTTTGACCGCACACTATTACTGTCAGTACATACTGTACTATAACGTCCCAGCGCGTGAGAGACGTTTACAAAGCATCGTAGCACTCACCTGCTGGATTCTTGAAACTGCGCAAGCGCAGCGACAACCTCTGTCCACAGCGCGAGGAGGTGTAGTGCGCGATGCCGCCATTGCTGAGCGCTGGTCTCGAGGGCGGCGCGTCGCAGTAGGTGGCGTTGCAGACGCACACGAAGCTCGAGTAGTTGTACCAGCGCACGGCGCACGGCTGGCCACCTTCCACTCTGGTGCCGGCGCCGGACGCAAACCACACTGCAACACACCACACACAATCACACACACTGCCTGAGCTACTCTGCACAAGCGGAATAAATTGTTTCGACACTTTCCGTTGGCTTTACCCACTGACAATCAACGTGGTGGTTACTTGTAATGTGTGTCCGTATTTGGTATGGTCTCTTTGACTTCATGCTCCTTCAGATATTGTAAACTGCGGGCTATTGAAACCATGTGCAAAGAAAGTTTTCCAATAATTAAACATGATACACAATGAAGTAAAAGGGTTGGTCATAAATTTTTAATCAGCACCACGAAAAAGCAGAGCTACATAAATAATTTTGGTTTGTTAGCAGATATTTGTATAAAGTCGTAGCAGACATTGAAATCCCCACACCACATTGTCGTAACACACTGCTAGTGCAGCCACAACAAAATGGCACAGACAATCTGCATTTTATCAAATCCCCATTGAAATCACCGCACTACACCGTGATAGCGCGCTGCTAGAGGAGTCAAAATAATGCGTCACAGCACATCCCCAGTTTATCAGTTGGCTGCTTCATCTTTTGCTTCCTCTAGCAGCGTGCTGTGGTACTGTGATGTGGGGCATTTCATGTACCAGGACTGCAAACATGTGCCTGCAACTAAAGAAAAATTAATTACATAACAGCCTCTTATTTAGCTATATACGTGGCCGACATCCCCAAGAAGATAATTATCATAAAATAGCGTTTTTGGAGGTGCTAATTACAACATTATGACTGAGTATGGTGCATCCTCCGCTTTATCAGTGGCCTGTCTCATGTTGTTTAGTATCTTCTATGCATTACCACATGCTATAACTATTAAATTATTGCGACCCTTGCAAAACAATGAGTGTTAATGTAATGACAATAAATATACAGCAAACTGAAGTAGACCTATTAACCCATATGTGAACGAGTATTGTGTGTGTGTGTGTGTGTGTGTGTGTGTTGAGAGAGAAAAAAATGTTCAAATGTGTGTGAATACCTAAGGCACCAAACTGTTTAGGGACTTACACACTGCTTTAACTTGAACTAAATTATGCTAAGAACAACACAAACACCCATGCCCGAAGGAGGACTCGAACATCTGGCGGGAAGGGCCACACAGTCCGTGATATGACGCCTCAAACCGCGCGACTACTCCACTGAGAGAGAGAGAGAGAGAGAGAGAGATGGGGAGGGGGGAGGGGGGGAGTTAAACGTAATAGAGTATAAATCACTGCAAAAGCTGAAATTCCAATCACTGCGTGTGAAATGCTGTGAATTTTAAGTCATCTGTAATATTTCTTTTAATGAGGAAAGAAAGTAACTTAGGATAATTATGTAAATGATTATATTTTTCAATGAGAAAATGAAGTAATCGAAAAAATTGTCTCATTCCACATAATGAAGATCCCTGGAACTTGCAAATAACCAACTGCGGGTCGAATGCAGTATACAGTATACTTTATCATAATATAAAGCGAATAATTTAGTTTCTAATACCACTAAGATTAAATCATACAGTTGCGAGTATGAGTACTCTTTGAGTAAGATGGTAACAAACATGCTGAGCACACGCAATTTTAATCACTGTCAGCCATTCTTTTTTTATGGTATCTTTTACTGAATAATTTATCTGCAAAAGAGCTGACTCACTTTGGTTATCAATCTGATACTGATCACACGTACTTATGGTTCTAATGCGGCTTAATCAGCCATCTTGTGCAACTTTTAAATTGAAATTTTATAGTTATGATCGAACCAGACATTGCCACATGTAAGTGCCTGTACTGAATTAACAAACTGTGGAAATAATGGCGAGAGAAAGAACGTATTTTCGTTATTTAAACTGCAGATTTAATATTCAGTATTCATGCTTTTCGTTACAGACACTGGACAGGAGAAATATATACGTAGGCACTTTGTGTACCACATGATCTCTCGTGTAACGCCAATTAGGGTGGTGCATAGGTACGTAGGGCTTTTGTTTTGCATGTTGGTATTCCGGTTGTTATGTGTGTATTTATCGATTGTCAGTTTTATTTGTAGCTCATTTTTAACATCTGAGTATATATGTTGTCATTTTTTCATATGGCAACAGTGAGTGAAGCTGTTGACGCCAAGTGGAGAAATCGAATATTCCCGACTTATTCTTCTGTTTGATTTCAGTAGCCGGATGACAATAGCAGATGGAAACAGAAACATTTGCACCGTGTATGGAGATAATGCCATTGAAGAGAGCACGGTAAGGAAACAGTTTTCGCGTTTTGAGGAGGATCATTTTGACTTTAGTGATTCTCTACGTTTAGAAAGATCTTCAGGGTTTAATGAAACGCGTTAATCCACAATGACCCACGTCATTGTATTCAAGAAGTGGAAAATGTGATGATATGTGACCATTGCACCATCGTGCGACGTATACATGCAATGGTTTCGAAAATCGGGTGTATGAATTCCGCGTGCCCTAAGCCAAAATCATGAAAATCAGTGGGTGGCCATATGTGCATCTGTGCTTGCTCGTCGTCAATTGACTCGTGAACAAAATCGATCATTTCCACCCCGTGTCATTAGTGGTGACAAAAAATGGTGTTATTGTGCTAACACACGGAAAGTAAAGGAATGGCTGAGCCCAAACAAGGCAGCAACTCACCATACATAGACCTGCGCGCATCGACAAAAGATAATGATATGCATTTGGAGGGCATCGATGGTGTAGTATACTACGAACTGCTTCTTCGAGGTTTAACCATCATTGCTGACATTTGATGTAAACAACCCGGACGTCCTGCAGACGCAGTCCTAGAACAACGACCAGGAAGTCTAGTGAAGCGATGCTACTCCACGACAACGCCCCCGCATTCTGCTGGACTGACAGAAAAAAATACATAGGAGTCGCGTTGGGAAGTCATTCCACGTCCACCTTATTCAACAAATCTTGGCCCCCAGGATTTTCATCTTTCCCACTATCGAACAACCTTCACGGAACTTCCTTTCCGGATGAAAATGTGCTCCGAACATGGTTCGCCGAGTTCTACACGAGATTTCTACAGTCGCGGAGTCGAAAAGTTTTCCCAGCGTTGGCGGACTGTTGTAAATAGTGAAGTAGAATATATTAATGGCGACTATAGTCGCTGTTTGTGTGTCTGCTGTGTTTATTAAATTTATGGAAAAACGCTACGAACTCATGCACCAACACAACTTTTTTCCGTAGGAGTAGATACGAATTTACTCTACCATAAAAAAGGTAATAATAACAATCGATACGAAATGCTATTTCTTAATCTTTTATTAATATTATACTGGTTCTTAGATGACAGGATCAGTTGTAAGTTGCAGTTTAAGTTGAAATATAATAATTTTGCGTACAGTTTTATATTCACTACAAAGGCTGTTTCTTTTCCTTCGGTTTCATACATCATGAAACAGTTAGTGGAGATTGCTGCTGCACTCACTGCCTTCACACTCCATAATTAGCGTGGTGGTGCATGCACATAAGAAGGAAGGAACGAAGACTGAATTTAACTTTGAGTCATTAGAGACGGAGCACAAGCTCGGATTGCGTCAAGGATGGCGAAGGAAATCGGCACTGCCCTTTCAAAGGAACCACCCCGGCATTTACCTGGAGTGTTTACGGAAACCACGCAAAACCTAAATCGGGATGGTCGGGCGTGGGTTTGAATCGCTGTCCTCCCGAATGCGAGCCCAGTGTGCTAACCACTGCGCCACCTCGCTCAGTGGCATGGACCCAGGTTTTCAACGCAAGGCGGCACACAGTCGAATGTTTCACCCTCTGTCGAAAATTACTCCGTCTATTGCACGCAGCAACGTACGCAGTGGCCTTATTCCATACACGCTCTCTGTCCAAATAAAAAAGTTTACTATCGCTGGACATGTGACTAGCAGTCAAATTATGTTTTTCTGAAAATATCTGAGAAATTGACAGGTCCCAAGCGTTAGCAGTTAGAAAGCCACAGTCACAGTTAATAAGGTTTTCTGCCAAACTTTCTTCCATAAATACCTTAATAGTTGAATCCCAGATTAATCTTGTCGTGGCCAAGATTTTCGTGGCTGAATAATCCATAAAATATCGTTTGGAGATACAATATTCGGTTATGGCTGACTTACGGGACTGTGGTAATGGTGTTCCACGCGACTTTCATCACCCTTTGCCGATCCAAGAAGAGCACAGGTACTTTTAGCTGAACCAAAGGTTTCTTTAACATGTTGCCTAATTTTGATGAAATATTGCCTGTAATGCCCTGGGACTGAACAGGTAATTAGCTTCTTTATTTTATAAATGGTACAGTAAAAGTGACCTTATTTGATGTGAATAATATTCATTATCTTTTAGCACCAACCGTAGGTGTTCTAGCTCCTTTGCAAGGCTGTCTCCATCAGACGCAACATCTGGCCGGTGCACCAGTTACGAAGCATGCCCATAATTTGTGAAAGTAGTGGCAGCTAGACACCTGTAAATATACGCCTACATGTATGGGCTTAAGGTAAACAGGCTGCTCCGGTGATGCGTCCACTGACTACAACATCTAGAACCGAAAGGAAGTCATCTTTCTCTTCTGCCGTTGTAAGCTGGATATTCTAATGAATACAATTTAGACTTGTGGTCTGTAACTGAAAAGGTTACGGGAGATTATGGGCTTGGTACCATTAGTGAGAGAGGAGGAAAGTTAATTGAATTCTGCAATAAATTTCACCTAATAATGCTCACGCAAGGGTGGCTGAGCTCACGGCGCCCCTTACGGCGATTACCAAGCCAAGAAGTAAAGTTTTGAGACGTGGATTCGTACCTAGCAAGTAATCAGATTGTTAACTAAGTAAAATCATATATTAGACATCTAATTTTTTACCAGCAGTGAGATGTCCGAATCTGAAAAGAGGGTACAGTTGTTATTACCTGGTCAGGAACCGAACCCAGCACCTACCGCCGTTGTTTTCTGTCCACTAATAGACACTGAGTATCAATTGTTTGCTCATCAGTAGTAAAACAGTTGTACATTTGACTAGAAATAACGACACCCATCGCAATTGTTGGTGACACATGAAAATACATTAAAAGTGAAATTATTATGCACATGTAGTTCGGTGTGCATATGTTAGGGTTTGAAACGAAATTTTAAGTATTTTTGCGCTGGACCAGGATTCGACCCAGATACATCCCTTTCGTGGGGACCTCGAGGAATTTGCAATCTTGAAGGAAACGAAATGGTCGAGATGGTGAAACACAGCGAAAGAGGAGATCCGAATCTGAATGACAGTCCAGCTCCAAAATTTACAACGTCTCAGGTTCAAACAGAAGAAAAGCCCTGTGACCTTAAATGACCATTGGCTTATTAAATAAAACAAAATTTCTAATCTAAGAAAGCTTACTCTTGACAGAGTTTTAGTCTGCCACGAATTCAGCCTGTGTTATGGCCCAACATGAACCGACTCTGCCCAGTTGGTATCTAGGGGATATAATGTTTAACATGGATTGTGAAGTATTGGGCAACCTGACATCCTTCATTTGGCTTTACCAGAGTTTAAGTAGATCTGTTCGTACCTATTAAAAACGGACGCCCGAAGTGGGAATCGAACCCATACCTAGCACCTATCATACTAGGATCACTGTACCAGACCACTTCACCAACACTTATCACCCTGCGGCTTGTCTTGTAATGAGAGATGCGCTTAGCATACAAATTAGACACGGTGGAGAAAATCCGAGTCTCTATTAACTGCTTAAATATAAGCAAGCTGCTGAAACGGGAATTATGCTAATCTCATGCGAATGGGACTAGCCATCATAGCTGCAATTCGAAGCTATTTTGAGATTTTCATTATTTCAACAAATTGATTAATTCAAGAAATACCACTGCAGAGTATGGAGTAACCGGATAATTCGTTTATTACTGTAATTATTGCTGTTATTTCCTTCATTCCACTGCTGCTACACATGTATTTGAAGGAAGCGTTAAATGCTTTGTGATCATTTTTGGAAGCATTTGCTCAGGAACAGGTAATTACTTAGTTCACAGGGAACACTTTTCACTTTAAGCTCAGATATCTCCAAATACTTGTTGATTACATTGAAACTAAATTTTCATCAAGACTTTGCTCGATAACAGAAATCGAGTTGCCTTACTTCATTTACTTGCTTTTAGCAACAACGCTTGTAAAATGCTGAAATTGGCGGTAAATGCCAGTTCAAAAATCAGAGATTGGTAAAATTTTCAGTTAAATGACACTGTCTTTCTTTCCAGATGACCTGGTCGATGTCACCTATTTCAAATAGCATAAAGGCTGCGCGGAGTGGCCGCGCGGTCTAAGGCCGCATGTCACGGACTGAGAGTCCTCCCTCGGGCATAGGTGTGTGTGTTGTTCTCAGCATAAGTTAGTTTAAGTAGTGTGTGAGTCTATGGACCGATGACCTTAGCAGTTTGGTCCCTTAGGAATTCACACACACATATAGTAAAAGGAAGAGAACTTTGCAGAACACCAACTGTTTTCATTGCAAACATTTTTGCATTCTACTTGGTGAAAGTTCACATTTTTTATAGCAATCTAACTTCCACTTTAACACTGTGCAGGGTGGGGCACATAAAAGTGGCCTGGAGAACAGAGTTAGAGCGTGCAAAGAAACACAGTAGAGGAAAGGAAATACACAACTTGACTATTGTATTGTATGTTAACTGGGAACCTAGAAACGACGGAGAGGCTCCGTCCCCGCCGCAGCCGTAGTCGTCCACAACCCCACGACGACTACCGCAGTCCACTTCACCCCTCCGGGTTGACTCCCCCACGGAACGTCTCACACCAGGCGAGTGTAACCCCTATGTTTGCGTGGTAGAGTAATGGTGGTGTACGCGTACGTCGAGAGCTTGTTTGCGCAGCAATCGCCGACATAGTGTAGCTGAGGCGGAATAAGGACAACCGGCCCGCATTCGCCGGTGCAGATGGAAAACCGCCTAAAAACCATCCACAGACTGGCCGGTTCACCGGTCCTCGACACAACTCCGCCGGTCGGATTCGTGCCGGGGACCAGGCGCTCCTTCCCGCCAGGACAACATGACTATAGAAAATGTTGAAAGTGACTACCATTGATCTCATGGCTCTTTTGGGCCCTGGTCAGAAAGTTGCTGAAGGTTAATCAAAGCTGTACTGTTGGAATTGCTGTAATCTCATCCGGAATGTTCTGTTGCAGTTCTCGAAGACTATGAGGGTTGTTGCGATACACCTAACACCTGCGGGTTCCCCAAGAAAAGGAATCGCACACTGGCAGATAAGGTGACCTGGGCGGCCAGCTAGGACCACGACCGGACTGGGCTCTGCTAATAACTCTGCCAGGCGTGAAGATTGTGTAAATGTGCTCAAAGGTTCGACCGGCTGTATGGACGGCTGCTCCATCCCGTTGGAAGTATCTACAGGTCTTTTCCTTCTCCGTTAATGTTGCCACAAGTGGTTTAAAAAGGTTTGCAATGTAATGTGCCGAAGTCAGCATCTGATGACAGAAGATAGGACCAATAATGCGACACGCAGCCATTGCACACCAAACTCTATAATCTTCTGATCGTGAGATCGTGTTTCATGGAAGTTATGCGGATTCTCCGTTGCCCATGTAATATTGGTAAAAACATTAGTATACGCTCAATAGTAAACGCCTGATGGCCTGAAGTTATCAAACAATTGTAATGTAAAAGAAATGCTCCGTCGCATAGCAGCGACAGAATCTATTATTCTTTATCTTTGCCGCTCCTGCGCAGCGGCTGTAAATCTCTGTGTACACGTGTCGATAAACGATATAAAAAGAATTCTGTTTTTTTCAAGACAAATGAGGCCTTGAGCGCTTCACCTTCTACTGTTTCTATTCCATGAAAGCCGGACGCGGACTTGCTGCGTTCCGCAATCTGTATTTTATAATTTGTGCAAAATAGTCTGTAAATGTGCTAATTGTCTTCTCAATCAGTAAACATATAGTTTTATGTAAATAATTACGAGCAGGCACCATAAAGAGGACATTAATCTGGAGTACTGCCTGTGATGTGCAAAGCTTTTGTTAATACGCACCAGCTATTGTAACTGTAATATAAAAAGGTACGTAGCATTAAAAAACGTGTGTTATATATGAAGTGTGCTTATTTAGACAAATTATCCTTCAGTACGTCCATCTCCTCATTATTTGAATGTTAATCATTTTGCATCAGTTTATCTCCAGAAATTACGATCACGCTGATGGACCGAACGCAGCATTGAGGCAAGAGGATAATTATCGATTTCCTATCATTTCTGAAATAATCCTTTTCAATTATGTAGTGTTGATTTCTTTAAAAGTCAGTAAATCTTTTCGTCCCTTAGTGTCGATCCGGGTATGACTGCATAGCTGTCATGAAAACATGCGGAAATGATAATGTTGAGTCCTACCAATCTCAAATAAATTAATCTGCTGCTCCATGTCCAAAGAATGTCACGTATTTAGTGACTTGTTACTATAAGATAATTCTATCAATCTCTGACTCTCTCACCAAGTTACACACAAAACATCATTACATCTTCATCACACACACACACACATAACGCTACAGTACGTACAGTGCATACAAGACCCATGATCGCAGAGACAGCTCAATGCATACTGAGTATTAGTTCACTATTCAGCCATCCAGAGAGCACTGCAAGGACCACCACCGGGACTTAGTCCATTGGCTGCAGGAAAGAACCAGCTCCCATGGCACAGGATGGATTTGGGACAGGATCAGGATAGAGCTCAGAGGTGAATCCACCTCGTGTTATGTCAAGGATAAAGGTGGGTCTGATCCGCCACACATTATGGTCATGATAGTGTATGGAGGTAGATGCAACGTGCATTATGGCTGGGGATAGAGTTCAGAAGTGGATCCACCATGTGTTATGGCTGGGATATGGTTTGGAGGTGGATCCACCATACATTACAGCTGGGATAGGTTTCCAAGGTGAATCTACTCGCTATGGCTCTGAGCACTATGCGACTTAACGTCTATGGTCATCAGTCCCACAGAACTTAGAACTACGTAAACCTAACTAACCTAAGGACATCACACAACACCCAGTCATCACGAGGTAGACAAAATCCCTGACCCCGCCGGGAATCGAACCCGGGAACCCGGCCGTGAGAAGCGAGAACGCTACCGCACGACCACGAGCTGCGGACTACTCGCTATGTGTCCAGAGTGGTAACTGAAGGTGGATTCACAAGCGGTAGGGTCTGCGTATGACCTGGGCCTTCCTTGCCACCATGATAAACAGCCACAGGCACACACACAAAGAAAAACAGCGCAGTTGCGCTAGATGTTGACAACTGTACTACATTTAAAGGCAATTTTAGAATATGTGACGAGAAGTGATGTCATGATCACATTAACAAAAGTGACATAAAATCGGTAAAATTACGAAAAGTGTCGAAAAATACATATAACTTGATAGAAAATATGTCAAAATCTGGAGAAATTGAAGAAGAATGACGGAGTACTTACAAGTCTCTTAAGTCTTTTTGGTGCAGGAAAATCTTGTACATGGAAATGGGTATGTTACAGCAAGAGGAATATGAGAAAAAGGTTACATAGAAGCACCAAGAAATAGGGAAACAGTCATTTTTCGTAGACAGTTATAAGGTAGCTGGAACAGATTGTTTAACGTGGATGACCACCAGATGTAGTGTAATAAATTTATGTACGCCGGATCACAAGTCCATGTGTGACCCCAAAGTTATTGGCAACCACCTTATAGAATTATATAAAGTGGCCTTAGCTAAAGAGGGTTGCATTACCAGTTGGGGACTGTAATATACAACTACAGAATGGATCATGTGTTTGAGACTGTGCAAGACTGTTTAGGTGTTTCAAACCCTAACAAACAGTATTTGCAATGTGCTGTACTCTCTACCACTCACAACTGTACGGTGTAAGCTAACAAATACCATATAGAACAGTTGCTGCATAGTTTTTAGCATGCTGCAGTGTGTCTGTTGAGGTAACCGGAATACATACAAATTGACTGTTGTCTTTGTTGCTCTCCTGCAAAAGAGAACCATCTGCCTCTAAATTGACATGGATCTGTGTTAAAGGATGATAGAGAGTAGATGGAGTAATCGGTTGAGAGGTGTTGTAACAAGGTATGATTTATGGATAGACCCATGAGGTAGACCCATGATGCATTCTACAGAGAGGGGGATGTTGTGGTCATTTATCACGCATTTAGCCATTTTTTTCCATTGTTCTCTCAGGCTGTGTCTGGTTTGTAGTATAACTTACATTTGACTTGTATATAATTGGGTGTTCTATGTTTGAATTATAGTGTTATCTACATACAATCGTTGAAAGCAAACCTATCCATACCACAGTCAGCGGAGGACTTTCAACACATGTGCGAGGAATAGTGTCCATCGATGGAAAGTCTATTTCAACACCCTCCTCTAGATGAATGAAGATATATGTGAAGTATTCCATCTCTCTGCCACATCGTGGGCAAAAATTGAGTCAGCAGTTTCATAACTGCAGTCATCCTAAGTTAGAGACACGGTATTGCAAGGGTGTGTTCTGTTCATGGAGGTAGTGTGGCATGGCGTGTAATTTCACATATCAAACCCCACTGCTATCCGTTTATGTTTATGTTCTATGATCGTTTCTCTCTTTCCTGCATCTTCTTGGAATGGAATCCAGATGCTGCAACAATACTACAGAATTGATTGCACAAGTGATTTAGATAAAATGTTTCAAACTCTTTCTGTTTAGAGCTCCACCATGTACAGCTCAAATGCTTCTTCTTTTTCTTCTTCTTTGTCTTAGTCACCTGTTATATCACCACAACATTTTCAAATGTATCAGGCTCATACCTGCTATACAGGGTGAGTCACTAACTATTCTATTGCTACCTAGAATAACTCCGAAAGTATGATAGGAGCTCAAAAGTTTGTGGGAAAAAAGTTGCATGGGACAACAGGGCCATAATATGATGTTGAGTTTCTGTTGCCAGGTGGGGTCGCTTTAGAGATACGAAGATCAACATTTTTTTTAATGGGATTCTGTGTAACAGTAAGATCTTTGAAGGTCAACGAAGGTCACAAAGATGGCATGGGCGTCCATTTACCGAAGGTGTTCGAAGTAACGACCATTGGTATCAATGCAGTGCTGCAATCTTATCATGGATTGAATGGTATTCCTTATCATATCAGCACTTATCGAAGCACATACTCTGACAATACTCTCTCGCATATCTTCAGGTGTAGTTGGTATGTCTTTATAAGCAATGTCTTTTACGATTCTCCACAAGAAAAAAATCCAGAGGCGTCAAGCTTGGCGAACGAGCCAGCCACGACACATCTTCTCTGCGTCCAATTCAACGATTTGGGAATTGTCTCTATAGCTCATTTCAGCGAAAAATGTGTCGGACACCCATCGTGTTGATACCACATTCTGTTCCTTGCTCCTAAAGGTATTTTTTCCGATAACAGACTTCATGTTTCTTGCAGGAATGTGATGTACTTCCTACCACTAAGATTCCCTTCGATGAAATAGGGGCCTATAATTCTGTCCTCCAGAATCTCACAACATACATTCACCCATCACGGCTTTGGCGTGCAACTTGCCGCAGCCAACAAGGATTTTCAGTTGAGCCTCATCAGTAAATAAAATCAAATAAATAAATTTTCCTTCCTCTGAATCTGAAGTTAAGCCCATCGATAGACTTCAATGCGACGCATACAATCCGTACCAGTTAATTCTTGGTGGAGAATGATATGGTAAGGATGATATGTATGGCAATGCAGAACACGAACGACGCTACTCTGGCTCATGCCAGATTCTCTTGCAATTAGACGTGAACTAACACAAGGATCTCGAACCACTGTGGCAAGATTACCAATTTCCGTTCCCTCGTTAGTATCTTTCCTTTTCCAGATATGTTTCCAATGCATTAAAGATCGAGTTGTTCTCAATTTACCATACACATATTTAAATGTATTACGCGCAGGGTAAGTACGTTGAGGATATCTTTCAGCGTATAAGTCTCTAGCTCTCACTGAATTTCGTTGGCGTTGTCCGTAAATGAGAAGCAATCGACTTGTTCTTCGAAGGGATACATCATTCACATTCGCTTGAATCGACAATACTAGTCTTACCATTCCTGTTAGTGTTACACTGCGAAACCGTCGAATGGTGTTTACATGTCAATGCCTCGTTTGATGGACAGATCGTATTCGGCGAATATTTACTATTTGCACGATATAAAAGAGAGAATTGTCAGAGCATGTGCTTCGACAAGTGCCGAAGTGATAAGGAATTCCACTCAATCCATGATAAGAAGATTGAAACACTGCATTGATTCCAGTGGCCATCACTTCGAACACCTTCTGTAAATGGACGTTGAAGCCACCTTTGTGTCCATCGTTGACCTTCAAAGACCTTACTGTCACGCATCATTGGATTCGTCTCGATAGCCGATATCAGAAAATAAGTATCAAACTATACCATCCCATTTAAGAAAACAAAGTTGACCTTTATATCTCTGATGCGAACCCATATAGCAACAAAAAACCAACGTCTTATTATGGCACCCGTTGTCCCATGCAACATCTGTCCCACATACTTTTCAGCTACTATCATACTTTCGGAGTTATTCTAGATGTCCATAGTTAGTGACTCGCACTGTATACCAATAAGGAGTGTTAAACTCTTCACCATGCAGGCTTCTAGAAAGATAGCATGTAATTGGACAGGTGATTTGAGTGAGATTGGTGCAGAGCAGTTTTCGCAGAACGGCACTTACAGTACTTGAATGAAGAAGCGTTCTACATCTCTAGCGCCAGTCAGCACATGTTTGGAACAGGCGTTACACTCTCTGAAAAACCATAATATCGAAGGGTATTGATTGCGTGGAACTTGGCTCATTCTGCTCCTTCACGGGATGTTGAATGTATTGGGTACAGTACCCTCCTACATCAAGTCAGTTTCAAACTAGATCAGAGACAGTGTTGCAGGGAGGGTTGGTTAAAGACAGAAAAAGAGTTGCGAGATGCTTAGAAAAGCCATACAGAGTTTTGCTCAGGGTCCTTAGCCCTTAGCTCAATGAAGGGGTAGTTCGTTTCGAAATAGAGGTCTGAGTACTAGAGTTTGGAATATCCAGCTTTATCCCACGAATGCGAGAATCCTTTTTGACACCATCCACATGGGGAAATTGGCAAATCGTAATCAAATCTTAAAGAGTTCATGAAGTGTTTCAGATAAGGAACGTAGTTTTTGCAACTCCTCTCTGCTGATGACTATTCCCTGCACTAAGAAACAGTATTTGTATCATGTAATGTAGGTTGTGCAACAGGATTTGCGATGTGTCCACATGTATATGATCCTTACAGAGTAACGAAGGGGGTGGTTTAGCAATGATACAGAAAATGAGAACCATGCTGATAGGATCACGAGATCAACGCTATGAGACGTTTTGTTGACATGGCGACTCTCGAGAATCGTGGTTTAGAGTAAAATGCGTTGAGTAAAATGCAATGAAACTACGGAAAATATGGTAAAAATACGAAAACTGGTGGAAAATACGTAAAATTGAAAATATGACAAAAAATGTGGATAGATGGCAGTATATACCTGCTCAGCTTGGTGTATAAAATCATTCCATTACTCCACTGATGGGATTGACAACTGACAGTGCATACTATCCATGCTCCATGGGTTTAAGTCCTGCAGAATACCTCCTTGTTCCACATGTAGTTATGCACTGTAAGTCATAAAAATGAAAAACGGAGTTTCCAAAGGTTTGGATGTGAGGATGACTACCACCTGGGACACCAAAACAGTGATGACGTACCTGGGTGCAATATGCACCACCAATATGAGGAATCAATCCTCATGATCACTTGGGAAAAAGGAAGACCAAGACATCGGCTACCCTGTCACTGTGGAAGATGAGGTTAAATGGGGGGATAATCACCTTCAGACAGTTGTTCGCAAGCACTCGATAATGCTACAAACTCCATATGATGTGATGTCCTCCATACTTTTGTCAATAAGAAAAACCTCCTCTTTTATTTCAACCATCCTGTATGTTGTAGGAGCTGCATAGTTTACACCATGCTATTTACAGCTTTCTATGGGAGCCAATGAATTGAAATGCGTTAATGTTGGTTTAGCACCTGAAACAGACCTCGAAGTCGTGGTGGAAAAACAGCATGTTGCAGCAGAAAAACAATGTATCAAACTACTTATGAAAGGAACCCTCTGTTGTGATTGATAATCTGTGGGATATGGTCCTCCTATAGTAGAGGAGATGAAATCTTACACTGGTCTGTGCAAGCAACTTTGATCACTGGCCACCTGCTCCAACGAACCAACACCTGTATATTTAATAGGATCGCCACATACGATTGATGTTGGCATACAGATGGTATTTGTTTTCGATACATTAGAATAGAGGGACACAGTAATATTTCATCAAGTTCTCTACCAGGTGACATTTGTGAAGATTTTATAGTTCTTAGTTGTTGTTTGTTGGATGGTACAAAATAATGAGGAGGGAGAGAATGTTTGGTGACAGACATCAATGCACCCTGAGAGGCGCAGATCTACTTCAGACTGCAGTACCTCTATGTAGTTTGGAAATGAACTTCAAAGCAGTTGCAAAATCTTCACCCTTCTTCCAAATCCCATATGATATGAAGTCTCCCTAATTTTCCCAACAAGAAGCAGCACCATAACTGCTCATACTGTCTTTTCTATCACCTAGTGTTACAGGAGAAAGTTTCGTTTGGCGCTGGCCTTGCACATTGTACACCATTGGTGGAGCTACGACAACTTGTTCCCATTTCCACTGTGTTGTCAAAACATCGTCCTGTTGTATTAACTCAGTTCACGCTGTTTCTCCATGAGATGCAGAAGGTGGTATATATAGTGCTCTCTGACTTCTGTTTGGTTCCAACATAAACTGGAATGATCACAAGGGCAAAGTTGCATGGAGGTGGGGCAGAGGCTGAGGAACAGTTACAAGATGCAGAGGGACTGTCTAAAATTATGCCGGAGTTTTGCTGTATGGGCTCATTAGCGGATAGGTCTGAAAAAGTTAGGCAGTCGGTGAGAAAACTTGGATTTTATGGTCGAGCGGGTGCTCATAAGCCACACATCATGCCGGTAAATGCCAAACAACGCCTCGCTTGGTGTAAGGAGCGTACACGTTGGACGATTGAACACTGGAAAAAACGTTGTGTGGAGTGACGAATCACGGTACACAATATAACGATCCCATGGCAGGGTGTGGGTATGGCAAATGCCCAGTGAATGTCATCTGCCAGCGTGTGTACTGCCAACAGTAAAATTCGGAGGCGGTGGTGTTATGGTGTGGTCGTGTTTATCATGGAGGTGGCTTGCACCCCTTGTTGTTTTCCATGGCACCGTCACAGCACAGGCCTACCTCCTTGCTTCACACTGTTGAAGGGCAATTCAGGGATGGCAACTGAATCTTTCAATACGATCGGGCACCTGTTCATAATGCACGGCCTGTGGCGGAGTGGCCTGGCCTGCACAGAGTCCGACTTGAATCCTATAGAATACCTTTGGCTTGTCCGTCCTCTGTAGCTGAGTGGCCAGCGCGACAGAATGTCAATCCCAAGGGCCTGGGTTCGATTCCCAGCTGGGTCGGAGATATTCTCCGCTCAGGGACTGGGTGTCGTGTTGTCCTAATCACCATCATCATTCATCCCCATCGACGCGCAAGTCGCCGAAGTGGCGTCAAATCGAAGGACTTGCAGCCGGCAAACAGTCTAACCGACGGGAGACCCTAGTTACACGACATTTTCTTACTTTTGGCTTGTTTTGGAACTCTGACTTCGTGTAGGCCTCAATGACCGACGTCGATACCTCTCGTCAGTGCAGAATTCCATGAAGAATGGGCTGCCATTCACCAAGAAACCTTCCAGCACCTGATTGAACGTAAGCTTGCGACAGTGGAAGCTGTCATCAAGGCTAAGGGTGGGCAACATCATATTGAATCCCAGCATTGCCGATGGAGGGCACCACGAACTTGAAAGTCACTTTCAGTCAGGTGTCCAAACACTTCACATAATGTAGCAGCAGCATGAGTAAGCTGCAAATATAATTTCGTGATGAGGGTAACAGTATTACGAGCTTACACCGCCGGCGACGTGCACCTGCAGTTTCGGTCTTTTAATACATACCCCCACGATCACTGTCGGAATTCAATGTCACAGTATTTGTGTGGAAGAGCATTTCATTCGTAACATGGATATCGTTAGCGATACTTTTATGTGCCTGTAAAACCAAGATTGCTTTTTATGCAGGGTGACAGTCACATAACCTTTGCGATCAGATTTTTAATACCTAGTCGACGATTATGTCTCACTTCCGAACACACACGGGTACCATTCGCAAGGAAAACAAATGGAGCACATCTATCCACCTCGGATTTTCGCTCAATATTGTTTGGTACCACCAGCATTCTGTCATTGGCGAAGCATTATACTTAGTAGGGAATGTGTGATAGATTCGCTGTGATCAGCAGGCTTGTAAATTATGTGTTGGGATGTAAAGTTCAAATGGTTCAAATGGCTCTGAGCACTATGGGACTCAACTGCTGAGGTCATTAGTCCCCTAGAACTTAGAACTAGTTAAACCTAACTAACCTAAGGACATCACAAACATCCATGCCCGAGGCAGGATTCGAACCTGCGACCATAGCGGTCTTGCGGTTCCAGACTGCAGCGCCTTTAACCGCACGGCCACTTCGGCCGGCGATGTAAAGTTACTGTGGTCAGTGTTCCAATATGTGCAAAGAAAAATACTATAGATTTGATATGGAAAACAGCGAGACCAATGAATCTATAGCCGCAAAAATTCTTGGTGGAAAATTATGTCCAGACATTAGGAGGACATAGATATTGATATTTCAACGTGAGATTCATCCCAGAGCCAGAGCCATCAGGAGATTCCCGACACTTCGCTCACTGTCGAATGTCACCAGACTGGTGTCTCAATCGTAACATTTAACTGTAATTACAGTGATAAATATGTGAACAACTCTGCTGGCTAGCTAGGTCCGTGGTAGAGGTAGCCAGATACTGGAAAAAAATTGACATTTCTCACGAGCGGAGGGTACAAAGAAACGTTCCAGCTGGCCAACTAGTCGGTTCTTGCGAGGGAACCAAGTCCTTGCAGTGGCCCTCATGGCGCTCTCTATATAGCTGAATAGTGAACTAATGCTCATTATGCGTGGGGCTGTCTTTGTAGTTGCGTATATTGCATGTATTCTCTGAGTAAAACTGAGTGATTCAATATCGATAACTGCCAAGTGTTGGCACTGGACGTATTGATAACAGTCGAGTTGCTACCACTGCAGTCATCCCCATATGCCCTCCGTGGCAGGGATGGTGCACTATGGCAGACACATATGTCCACAACTGTTGATGCAGTCACAGTTGCAGTTTTCTCCAGCCACTGAGTGTTGAACTGGTGGTGTACAAGGGGATGTGCGCACTGAGTGTGAACATCTAGGAACTGAGTGGGGCACATGTATGAGTGTTATCAATGATCTCATGCATCTAGCCTTGACGACTACTAGGATCGTGGTTTAGTGCTTCTCAGTACATTGCAAGCACTCTGTCTTGTAGTGGTATTTGTTGTTATTACTGTACTATTACTGAGGGTAGACCCTGCCCTCCTCTTTCTTTATCCTGGTGCATCTGAGAAAAGAAATTTAGGAATGCTATAGTGCTTTATAAAATACACTTAGCAGACCTTTAGTGGTTGGGAATTCCACAATTGTAACAGTGTAAATTCACACTACAATTTTAAATTCCAACTATCATTTTACGCAGCACCGTTTCCAACATCAAATATCCGACTGGTGAATTTATTGTTTCCAATAATGGCAATATGAACACACACACCTATCAAAACCCTCCACAGATTCTTTAAGGACATAGCATGCAATTGAGCTGAGATTTGGAATTCTCAGCTACCCCCAACGTGATGGATGTCCTGTCAAACGATGTAACTGTGCCAGTATCCTCCAACACGAGAAAAGGGGCAGAAAAACCAGAAGCGTATGAAACCAGGCAATTGCAGGGTCGAATCCTAGTGTCCACCAGTAGGATTCCATAGAGGACATCTAATTTAGTTAATTTGTCAATCAGTCTGTTAGAGTGGGAGAATATCTGCAAGACATCCGCAATTGGTGATTTACCAGGTATTCACTACTTTGTTCAGGAGAACCGAGGGGTTTTCGTTGTTCGTTGTACACAACACACATTTGCTGCTCAGAGAGGGAGAGAGATGAAGCATGTGACCATGTGTTTTGATAGGAATTTCCCAGGTACCAATATCAAAAAGTTGCCACCACTTCATGCATTGTTCAGGGGTGCGAGATCGAAGGAGGCTGACATCCAGTCCATAGTCAGCAGTATTTAGTATCTTGATCTGAAGTTAGGACACTGGACGGGTTTTGACCTCTGTGGCGGCGCCTGGATGATACCTGTGTGGAAGACCCTAAATGGCAGTTACTGTACTGCTCTTATTTCTATTCCTCAGTGCTTACAGTTATTACATCATGGGAAATGGGGGTGAGGGTACAGATGTGAGCACTACCCAAGTGGGGGATCCTTGTTGGCCACAGACTGGTTAAATGAAGACTATACACCAACATATTACTGACATTGATCAGAATTTCATGTCTTGAGATCCTCTCCAGCACAGATTGCCTTTTTGCCACCGATTTTTTCTGGGAGAGTTTTTGAGGGAGGGATGAGGGATGGGGTTGGGATGTCCTTTGGTGGTGGAATTGTGCGCTAGCGCAGTGGATCCCCACATGTCAAGGTGAACACATACACTAAAATATTCCAACAAGATAACACTTCCAATCTGCAGCAGTGTTGGTTGGTTGGTTGATTTGAGGACGGGGACCAAACACCGAGGTCGTCAGTCCCATAGTATTAGGGATGTATTAGGGATGGATACAGAAGGAAGTCGGCTGTGCCCTTTCATGGAAACCATCCTGGCATTTACCTGAAGCGTTATAGGGAAATCACAGAAAATCTAAATCAGGATGGCCAGACATGGGTTTGAACCATCCCCCTCCAAAATGTGAGTCCAGTGTGGTAACCACTGGGCCACCTCGCTCGGTCCAGCAGTGTAATGACGTAATTAGGACATTTAGATGCTGGATGTGAGCTTTTCCCACCAAATAAAGAGAGTCGACCCCCACAAACTGAGTTTTATAATGTCATGAAATCCTTCCTCCCTAGCACCGATTGAGTCCTTTTCCCACTGAATTCCAGGTGGGCGATGGAAGGGGGAGTGGGGCAATGGGAAATGACAGCTTGGGGATATGCCAGAGGGAAAGGAGCTAATTAATTGACCGATAAAAATAATTAGAAATTAATTTGATATCAAAAGGGTGCTTGCATCAGTGAAGAGGAGGGAAAAGGGGTGGGATGGAAGAAGCAGGATTGGATGGCTGTGGGTTCCTCAGAAGGAGAGATTATCCCCAGGGGATTATAAATCAATTTCCAGGGGGTTATAAACCAATTAACAGAACGAGAGGTTAAGGGGAGTGGGAGAGGGCAATAAATCAATTGAGTTGGGCCCTGAATGTATGCTTACCCCTGAATGTATGCAACCCACACTAACAAAATATGCTGATACCCCCCATGCCCTACTACTTCTGTGCATTGAGCAACCAATCAAGGATACCAGGGGGAAATGTATAAAGTAAATTAAAGTTCAGATAAAAAAAGCTTTGAGTTTGGCCGATGATACTGTAATCCTGTCACTAACAGAAAAAGACTTACAGGAACAGTTGGATGGGAGTATAGCATCATGAAAAGAGGAGATAGGATAAATATTAAAAGAAGTAGGGCAAGGATACTCAAATTTAGTCGAAATAAATCTAGGGATGTTGAGGGAATTAGATTAGGAAGTTGGGCACTAAAAGTAGTAGTTTTGTTATTTAGGCAGCAAAATAAATGAAGATGCTGATGTAAGGAGAACAGAAAAAGTGGGGTGCAATAGCATGAAAAACTTTTCTGGAAATGAGAAACTAGTTTACAACCAATACAAATTTAAATGTTGGAACGTCTTTTCAGAAGATGTTTTTCTGAAGTGTATTCTTGAACAGCACTGAAACGTGATTCAGACAAGAAGGAAACATAAGCTTTTGAAATGTGGTGCTTCAGAAGAATGCTGAAGATTTGAAGGATGTATCAGATAATGCGGAAGTACTGAGTCGATTTGGGAAGGAAAGATATTTACTTCACAACTTGACTAAAAGCAGGGACCGTTTGTCAGGACACATCATGAAGCATTAAGGAAATGTACTTCGGTAGTGGATGGAAGGTGGGGGAGGGCAAGAGGGGAAAAGCAGTTGAGAAAGACCGCGATTTAAATATGGTGCAATGGTGCAAGTGGCAGCAAGTTGGAGCAGTTATGTAGAGATAACGGACTTGTTGGATTAGAGTAGAGAACTGTATCAAACCAGTCTTCAGACAACTGCAATTTACGGTAGTATACAGTTCTGTAATGAAGTCTTCTGTTGCCACCAGTCGTCAGAATGATTTGATTCAGACTTCTTGGACTGTGCACACGTCTCCATTTGCACTAAACGTTTTCGGGTGTATGATGCATGTATTTCAATATCTGTCCTCCCCTACAGCTTTTGCACTCTAATGCCAAGGATGTTCTGTCTTACCACCGTAACACTTCTTCCGCCACCCTGTTTTAGTTAACATTTTCCACGTACTCCTCTCGTCGTCGTTTCTGCAGCTAAGCTACTCATTTTTTATCTTATCAGACAATTTTCATCATTCTTGTGTTAAACTACATCTCAAACAAATCGACTCCCTCCTTTTCTGGTTTCGAAATGAAAATATAATTGGGTCACAAAAATTGTCGGAGGTGAAAATTCCTGTGTAGAAGTTTTATAATGAAACTTTGCAATAGTTAGAATACACTAGGCATTTTCTAGTATGATAAAACACTGAGGAGCAGCCAGTAACTCGGCTTTCGGCGGTTGGTTTGAGCTTTTGCAAATAGGAGCCAACTTGTGAAGTCGAGGTATCGCATCAAAAGTGAGGTGCAGACGGAAATGTGTCTACAAAAATGTATTACGCTCTTTGGAACGTTCATGCAGGACGTGCCAACTTTCAGTAAAATTCTGAGCATTGAAGGATAGGTGGCAGTGAACTAATTATTTATCAAATTGTATCATACTGACCTTCACCATCATTTCATTTGTGTGCCAGACGGCATCATTTGTTATGCAAATTATCTACGGAATTAACAGGGGCGGTTTAAGGAGGAAGCGACACAAGTCACCGCTTGGTCTGCCAAGCTGAGAGGGGCGCCACAGGCGGCACGGCAGAGAAATTTGAGTGCAGGACCGTCAAATCAGTAGCGGGCGCTTGCGGCGCCCCTGTCTCACCAATAGAGGATTTGTATATTATGCATATCACAGTTGGTAGCGAAAAGTGACATTGATGAGAATGCACGCCTAATGACTAGTCGCTCGTGGGGAAAAGTCGTCTCGAAGCGGCCCTGGGGATTACCACAGCAACTGCAGCAAGCGACGAATTGCGGCAGTAAGCAACAAGTTGCTAGAAAGAGACGATCCCGTACGACAATGAAGAGCTTGGCGCGTGATTGCATACAGTTCTAATTGTCAGCCGATACAATATGGTCTTCCAGCTTTCACAACGTAGGCAACACTACTTTTAGAGCAGTTCGGACTCATTCTGCATGTCATGAGAAGATGAAATGAAATTAAAACTAGGGTCACCGACTCAGCTATATTCGGCTAAAAGTAGAGTACTATGTAATGCAATGATCTGTTTTAACAATTACAGTATGTTGATTCCTGTATGAAGTTTCTGATACCGTAGAGGCTTCGCTAGTATGAAAAATCCGGAACTAATGGTAAAGCGAACATCGCCAGTTGCGCTGCGTAGACACCTAGCCTCAGAGACTGATGGACCTCTTACTGATACTTTGGTTTCCCTCCGTCTGAAATGCACTGTATGTTGACACGGCCATTCATCACAGACATTTCGCTTTCACTGACAAATCGGTATCAGCGATCATACTGTAATTAATAAAAGCACATGATACTGTTCGTTATTCTGATTATTGTAGAGTGTAGCAGTGTCGCTTAATGAAGACGTATTTCGCACAATAGAGACAATACTCTCAGCTTTTTATGCTCCTTTTTAAATATGTTGATGCCGCTTCCTTCGTGTTAACAGGAGCACGAATTTAATTTGCTTCGCACACATTCGCAAGGCTCTTTTCTTTGAGAGTTTTTGAGCCCATATCGCTTCGTTGATTTGAATCCGTATGTCATACAATGAAAGTGTTCTTAAGAAAAGTTAGTCGTAAGTTCATAATGATAAGAAGAAGAGAAAGTTACATCCCCTCGTAATCTTTACAGGATAATGAAGGCTGGTAATGGAAAACAAAAACAAGTAAATCGTGTCTAGCTAATGACTTTCTCAGTTCGGTGTAAAAATAATTACAACTACTGAAGAGAAGGGCCGTCTAAATAATTCGCCTGCACTTTATTATGTCTGATCTACAGTCGATGAGTCTTCATATTATTCGTAACTAAGATTTTAGATCAACATCATTGGGCAATGGTTCAGAATTTCTGCTGCCAGTAAACGCGATGACAGGCGGTGCAGCCACGTCTTCGAAAGGTGAGCTCCACAGATGCTAGCCAGCTTAGCACGACGGCTGAGCAAACGAATTCCTCCCGTCGCTAGTGAAATGGCGAACTGGAAACATTGTAGAATGCGTTTTGCAACTACACGACAGTCAATTTACCTGCTGGTGTGGTTCATAATTGTCGTGCTAATTTCACTTGATATTTCGTTGTCATTTCAGATGAATAATCTGAACGATTCTGACTGATGGCGTAACAACGGGCTGTCAAATTCATTATTTGATAGCAGGAGGGCCATTCCACACAGAGTCAATAACTAATCTCGTATCTGACTTTATGAATCACTCTGTTAATCAACAATACCACAGTTAGGGCTTAATAGTGCGACCTAGCTAGCTCAGTGGCAACATGGCTCCCTTCTGCAAAGGAACGCTACGTTACCCCTCCGTTCTCATATCTCAAGGAGACTAAATACACTACTGGACATTAAAATTGCTACACCACGAAATGACGTGCTACAGACGCGAAATTTAACCGACAGGAAGAAGGTGCTGTGATATGCGGACCAGCTACCAATGGACCATTCGTAGTTGCAGTTTATGGCGGATCACGGCCCAGCGAACATAGGCCGGTGTGAGGTGGAGGTTACACCATTAAGTAGTGGTTTAGACTTTTTACATACGTACTGTTTGTGTTTTCCCTTTTTTCGTTTATAAATGTTTAGCTATGGTGTTCTTTTAATCGCCGGCCGGAGTGGCTGTGCGGTTCTAGGAGCTACAGTCTGGAACCGCGTGACCGCTACGGTCGCAGGTTCGAATCCTGCCTCGGGCATGGATGTGTGTGATGTCCTTAGGTTAGTTAGATTTAAGTAGTTCTAAGTTCTAGGGGACTGATGACTACAGCAGTTCAATCGCATAGTGCTCAGAACCATTTGAACCATTTTTGTTCTTTTAATCATTGACAAAGGTCTACTTAGGCACTTGTGGGTTTTATTGTTCTGAAGAAGGTATAGTTATCTACGCCGAAACCTAGGTTAACACTAGGTGCCTTTTACGCAATCGAGGCGGGTTTCTAGTTTTTTAATATATTAACCAACGATTCCTGACGCGCTGCGATGTTGAAGGTTCTTAGATCTGTGTATGATGCACTGGTGACAGTGGTCCCTCTAGACATGCAGTGCTCCAAAATGACGACTTCTTCGTCCCAAGAGAGTCAGCATAACCTTCCCTGCTGATGGTTCTGTTAGAAACTTCTTTGGTTTTGGTGATGAGGAATGGTGCCATTCCTTGCTCGCTCTCTTCGTTTCCGGTTGGTGGTAGTGAACCCAGGTTACGTCCCCAGTAACGATTCTTGCAAGGAAGCCATCACCTTCTCGTTCAAAGCGCCGAAGAAGTCCTTCACAAGCATGAACACGTCGTTCTCTCATTTCTGGAGTCAGCTGCCGTGGCACCCATCTTACAGACACTTTGTGGAACTGGAGCAAATCATGCACAATTTGGTGTGCTGACCCATGACTAATCCGTAAACATGCTGCAGTGTCATTCAGTGTCACTCGGCGGTTTTCCTTCACTATGGCTTCAACTGCTGCAATGTTCTGTGGAGTCACACTCGTTGTGCCTGGCCTGGACGAGGAACGTCTTCCACTGAAGTCACACCATTTGCGAATTTCCTACTCCATCCGTAGACTTGCTGCTGTGACAAACATGCATCACCGTACTGAACTTTCATTCGTCGATGAATTTCCCTGGTGCAAGTCGCAAGTGGGACGGCCATCTTTATACCGATACTGAGACGGTATGTGTGCATCTGCACTGTCCTGCCATTCTGCACGCTGTTCGTAACGCGCTTACCAACTTACAGGATAACGGCGCGAAATTTCGATTTGTTATTACATATTTAATGTTTTCATTTGACTCATCCTCGTAGTTGCGACACAAGGTAACCATGGAAACTTGAGAAGTCAGACCTGGAGATGCGGCAGAAGCGTTTAAGGAATTCGTATTTATTTATATTCGTAACATGAGCATAAGTGTAGTTTGATCGTTTAATGTGAACACTGGGTTATGTTTCAAGTTATACAGCATCTCAGTTTCTTCTAGCAAGCCAAGAACGCGAACTTTAGTCTGCTGGTGAAGTTTCCTTCGTACGGATCCCACTCTTATAGTTGCTACAAATTTTATTAGCGTACTACTGCAATAGCTCGGCGTAAGTTCATGTGCTAGATCACAATTCTCTACACGTTCTCTAAGTACATCTGTATTCCACAGAAAGCTCTAGGAATTAACTTAATGTGACAGACAAGACTATTTGCTGGTTGCGTCAGACAGGACAATTTGTGTCTGTTGATCGAGCAGCGTCGGCGTCTCGTGCAGGCGTAACGTCGGAACTCTGTGCTGCTGACTCGGGGAGACGGCGACCCTGACCGCGATGTCGCAACTGCTGAGGAGGCGTCTTCCGTAGATTACCGCAGCGGGCTGCTCGCGTCGCTCTCGTAACTCTGCAACTAGTTTTTCCTAAGATAAAATCTCATCTTTCATACTCTGAGGCACCTTACTTCATAGTCTAGGTACTCAGCCAGGTATCGAAGCGCGGACCCCCACATTTGCCACCAGTCTATATGCCATAATCCGGCGTGGGTCAAAAAATACTTACACTACTGGCCACTAAAATTGCGACACCAAGAAAATGACGTGCTACAGACGCGAAATTTAACCGACAGGAAGAAGATGCTGTGATATGGAAATGATTAGCTTTTCAGAGCCTTCACACAAGGTTGGCGCCGGCGGCGACACCTACAACGTGCTCACATGAGGAAAGTTTCCAACCGATTTCTCATACACAAACAGCAGTTGACCGGTGTTGCCTGGTGAAACGTTGTTGTGATGCCTCGCGTAAGGAGGAGAAATGCGTACCATTACGTTTCCGGCTTTGATAAAGGTCGGATTGTAGCCTATCGCGATTGTGGTTTATCGTATCGCGACATTGCTGCTCGCGTTGGTCGAGATCCAATGACTGTTAGCAGAATGTGGAATAGGTGGGTTCAGGAGGGTAATACGGAACGCCGTGCTGGATCCCAACGGCCTTGTATCACTAGCAGTCGAGATGACAGGCATCTTATCCGCATGGCTGTAACGGATCGTGCAGCCACGTCTCTATCCCTGAGTCAACAGGTGGGTTCGTTTGCAAGACAACAACCATCTGCACGAACAGTCCGACGACGTTTGTAGCAGCATGGACAATCAGCTCGGAGACCATGGCTGCCGTTACCCTTGACGCTGCATCACAGACAGGAGCGCCTGCGATGGTGTACTCAACGACGAACCAGGGTGCACGAATGGCAAAACGTCATTTTTTCGGATGGGTCCAGGTTCTGTTTACAGCATCATGATGGTCGCATCCGTGTTTGGCGACATCGCGGTGAACGCACATTGGAAGCGTGTATTCGTCATCGCCATACTGGCGTATCACCCGGCGTGATGTTATGGGGTGCCATTGGTTACACGTCTCGGTCACCTATTGTTCGCATTGACGGCACTTTGAACAGTGGACGTTACAGATCAGATGTGTTACGATCAGTGACTCTACCCTTCATTCGATCCCTGCGAAACCCTACATTCAGCAGGATAATCCACGACCGCATGTTCCAGGTCCTGTACGGCCCTTTCTGGATACAGAAAATGTTCGACTGCTGCCCTGGCCAGCACATTCTGGCCGAGCAACCGGCTCGTCGTCACAATACGCCAATCACTACTCTTGATGAACTGTGGTATCGTGTTGAAGCTGCATGGGCAGTTGTACCTGTACACGCCATCCAAGCTCTGTTTGACTCAATGCCCAGGCGTACCAAGGCCGTTATTACGGCCAGAGGTGGGTCTTCTGGGTAATCATTTCTCAGGATCTATGCACCCAAATTGAGTGAAATTGTAATCACATGTCAGTTCTGGTATAATACATTTCTCCAATGAAAACACGTTTATCATCCGCATTTCTTCTTCGTGTAGCGATTTTAATGGCCAGTAGTGTATTTTGAAGCTCACACTCAAATCAGAGGTGACGCGGGATTTGAGGTCATCCGTCCGTAGCACGCAAGCCGCAGCCTGCAGCAGTGAGACGGGGAGCTGAGATTTTTCGGGCCTCTGTGGTTGGTAGAAATTTGACGACTGTCTTGCTGTGGAGGTACACATGGTGGTGATACGAAAATGAGGCTCTGGACTTACTTACTGGTCTTCTCGCCGGCCGCGGTGGTCTCGCGGTTAAGGTGCTCAGTCCGGAACCGCGCGACTGCTACGGTCGCAGGTTCGAATCCTGCCTCGGGCATGGATGTGTGTGATGTCCTTAGGTTACTTAGGTTTAAGTAGTTCTAAGTTCTAGGGGACTGATGACCACAGATCTTAAGTCCCATAGTGCTCAGAGCCATTTGAACTGGTCTGCTCTTAACGGTACTTCGCGTATTTACACTGAAAGTGAAAAAGAGCATAGACATTGGTTTATAAAACGACTCCTAAGACCCAATTAACGTAAGCGTAAAACACAGAGACGAGTTTCTGTAACCCCATGCTATTACACTGAAGCGCTAAGGAAACTGATATAGCCATGCATACCCAAATACAGAGATATGTAAACAGGCAGAATGCGGCGCTGCGGTCGGCAACGCCCATGTAAGACAACAAGTGTCTGACACAGTTGTTAGATCGGTGACTGCTGCTAAAATGGCAGATGATCAAGATTTAAGTGAGTTTGATCGCGGTGTTATAGTCAGCGCACGACCGCTGGGAACCAGCTTCTACGAGGTGGGGATTTTCCCGTAAGACCATTTCACGAGTGTACCATGAAAATCAGTAATCCGGTAAAACACATCTCCGACATCGCTGTGGCTGGAAAAATATCATGCAAGAACGGGACTAACGACAACTGAACAGAATCGTTCAACATGACAGAAGTGCAACCCTTCCGCAAATTGCTGCAGATTTCATTGCTGGTCCATCAAGAGCCGTCAACAAATGTCAGTTTGCGAACCATTCAACGAAACATCATTGAAATCGGTTTTCGGAGCCGAAGTCCCACTTGTGTACTCTTGGTGACTGCACGACTCGAAGCTCTACGTCTCGCCTGAGTCTGTCAACAGCGACATTGGACTGTTGATAACTGGATACACGTTGCCAGGTCGGACGAGCCTCGTTTCAAACTGTATCGAACGGATAGACGCGCACAGGTATGAAGACAACCTTATGAATCCATTAACCCTACATGTCAGCAGTGGACTGTCCAAGCTGGTGGAGTCTCTGTAATGGTGTGGGGCGTGTGCAGCTGCAGTGATATGGGAGCCCTGACACGTCTAAAAACGATTCTGACGGATGACAAGCATTTAAGCGTCCTGTCTGATCACCAGCATCCATTAATGTTCATTGTGCATTCCGACTAATTGGTGGTATAGGAAAATTCCCACATCATCACTGCCTCGGAGATGGTGTGTCCCATCGCTGGTGCGCCGACTATAACACCACGTTCAAATTCACTTAAATCTTGATAACCTGTCATTGTAGCAGCAGTACCGATCTAACAACTGCGCCAAAATTTTTGTCTTATATAGGCGTTGCCGACCGCAGAGCCGTATTTTGTCTGTTTACAGATTTCTGTATTTGAATACGCATGCCTATAACAGTTTCTTTGGCGCTTTTGTGTATTTGAACCTTATCTACACCTCACTTAATGTTCAAAATGGTTCAAATGGCTCTGAGCACTATGGGACTTAACATCTGTGGTCATCAGTCCCCTAGAACTTAGAACTACTTAAACCTAACTAACCTAAGGACATCACACACATCCATGCACGAGGCAGGATTCGAACCTGCGACCGAAGCAGCCGCGCGGTTCCGGACTGCGCGCCTAGAACCGCTAGACCACCGCGGCCGGCTTACTTAATGTACTCACTCAATTGACACTGAATTTAGACTATCCTTCTACAGGCTGAGGCTGTTGAATCAGACACGTACTCAAAACTACAGTATATTTCTTTGCTACACGTGACAAAACATAATGTCAAGTCCACAATTCAGTCTGATATTCACGAGGTGAGTAAGTGTGATATCTGACTAAGCACTGTGTATACAAAACGGCAAACCCCAGAGCTGTGCGACCGAACTCACATACATTAAAATTACACCAGGTAATTTTTTTCAGTATTTTAACTAAAACAAAATCATATATATAAAAGGAAATCTGACGATATTTAAAGAGGCGTGTTGTAAAGGACGCAAGAAACAGAACAAGTTTGTCAGCTATCGGATGTACACCTGAGCACTGCGTTATAGTGAAGGAGACAGAATACAAATAGATGGACAGAGACCTGAGTTCCCAGAGTAATATTCATTCTCTGTCGGCCTCCGCACAGGTTTTAAATTTCCTGGAACACTGAAACTGGGGTCCACACCGGGCCTCGAACCTGAGGTCTTTCGTAAGTATATTGTGGGTGATCGCCAGTGGAGCTTGCATAGCTCAGTCGGTAGAGGACTCACTCGCGCAAGGTAAAGATTACGTGTTCGAGTCCTGGCCCGGCGCACAGTTTTAATCTGCCATGGAGCTGAAAATTACGTAATTTTAAGGGAGGGAACTGGCAATCCGTTAGTTCAGGGCAAGATGTAAACCAGTTACGCAAATGAAAAATGATAAATTTTTTGTCCGACAAGGACAGCAGTAGATCTACAAATATTGGTCAAGCGCAGTGGCTCCCAATATGAGAGTAATTATCCCTTGAGAGATAAAATGAATTTCTTTAGGGGTAAAAACTAAACAATTCGATTATGTTTCAGTCAAGATACTAAATTTTCAAAAGATCATTACTATCATCACAATTAATATTGATTATATAAGTTATTAATAATTATTTTTTCTCAACTAGTAGCATTAATGCGGTGGAGATTACAGGCTCCTCGTATAGTCCACACATATTTTGTGCTGTGTCCCGTACATCGCTGATGATAAAAGTGAGATATATGCGCAACAATACTAAACATCTCAAGCAAACGTCTGCTCCAAGTTATAGATAGTACCTGCAGTAATCCAGAAATTTCTTCACTACTCGCTTCGAAACAGATAAATGAATTATTTGTGAGCACGACACTGTAGTAACTACATAAGGGCTACTACAGTGCTGTACACAGCTGTATTATTATCATTATCATTATCATTATTATTATTATTACCATTATTATTATTAGAGTCGCTGGACACAAAGCATTAACAGCCTGAAGTCGCCCAATTTCTGCCATTTCGGAAGTAAGGAGTGCAGCAACCAAGTGATTTACGAACAGTAAGTATAGCGCACACATCTGAACTTGTTTGATTTTAAATGGGGCTGCAGTGTGAAGGTAAAGCAAGTCCCGCAATGGAGAGGAGTTAGTACAAGGGAAGTATGTTTCGTAGTAAGTGTCTACCACGACTGTGGATAGTTAGCTTTCTTTTCTGAGAAGGAGTTGTGGGTAGCACTTGCGATGCACCACGAATTCCTTCGTCATTTGTTCTGACACACGCACACGTACACAGACACACACAAAACCCCGTACACACACAAACACAAACTAAATTTCATCTTTCATCATTTTAAAAATAAAAATGGTTCAAATGGCTCTGAGCACTATGGGACTCAACTGCTGTGGTCATCAGTCCCCTAGAACTTAGAACTACTTAAACCTAACTAACCTAAGGACATCACACACATCCATGCCCGAGGCAGGATTCGAACCTGCGACCGTAACAGTCGCACGGTTCCTGACTGCGCGCCTAGAACCGCGAGACCACCGCGGCCGGCAAAATAAAAAGAAAGAAAGAAAGAAAAATCTTTCAGTCTATAGTTTAGTTGCATGCTAAAGTTGGCGATAATGTGGGAGAGGGTAGCAACAGACGACAGAAGGGGTACTATCTGACCTCTGATTGCACTCAGGGGTAACGGTCTAAGAAAGGTTGGGAAACACTAGTCTCGCGTGTTATGAGAATACCGACTGCCCTTTGACCTAGAATCATAAAATTTGAAAAGATATAAGGTTTCACAGTATGCATAAAGGAAGAAACTGAAATTGTTAATTTGTAATTACTTCATATAAAATAATCTGTGTAGTACCCAGTACAAAGATTTGATCTCTGAGGAAGGTTCGTTCCAGCGCAGCCGCGCGGGGTTAGCCGAGCGGTCTAAGGGGCTGCAGTCATGGACTGTGTGGCTGGTCCCGGCGGAGGTTCGAGTCTCTCTCGGATGTGTGTGTGTGTGTGTGTGTGTGTGTGTGTGTGTGTGTGTGTGTGTGTGTGTGTGTGTCCTTAGGATAATTTACGTTAAGTAGTGTGTAAGTTTAGGGACTGATGACCTTAGCAGTTAAGTCCCATAAGATTTCACACACATTTGAACATTTTTGTTCCAGCGCAGTGTCCCGCACGTTGGCACCACTTACCGACATTCAGAGCCACCAGTAAGACTGCGGCCGTCAGAAGAGCGGCCGCCATGCTGCCGTGTTGTTGCGATCCCAGAGCCGTCCGCCACACTCGCTGAACGCCGATGCACTGCGGCTAGCGGGCACACGTGCCCTGGCACAGAAACAAGGATAACGGCTCGCTGACAATGCGTACACGACAAACGCGGCGAAATCGAAAAACTGGCAGTTAGGTATTATGAAATGCGAAAGGAGAATAATGTAGCGATGAATGTGAAGGCTATTCCTAGTTAAGTCTCGAAACCTTGTTTTAGGCAAAATCTTTCGCCTTTAAAATTTCTTGTTGCCTCGTATTAGCGACCAAAATCTCTGAATATTTATAAAAACCAGATAATCATTTCACAGTTAGTATCTGTCAACGTACATACACTAATACATGAAAAACTGGTCTGAAGATAATTTTTAGCCAATCGATCAGCTGTATGGGGATAAGCGATCCCTACACAAGCGTTTGGAAGGCCTACAAGAATGTTATCTGAGTGATACAAGCTTCAACATAGTCGCGAGTAGAACAATGATCCAGAAAGTGTCCGATAAATTTCTTTTATTTCCGTCTGTGATCCCAAAATTGGTTGGTCCTTAGACTACGATTTCGGTCAGCAATGACCATCTTTAGATCTATTGATGTTGCCACTATGGCTGCATTATATTAAGACATGCTATGAAATAGATCTGAAGATGGTCATCGCTGGCCGAAACCAGTAGTCTAAGGGCCAAACGATTTTATGATCATAGACGAAAAAAAAAAGAAATTTAGCTGAGTGTTCCATGTCGTCAGGCGACCAGTCACGTATTGTGTCAGGTAGACGTTATCTTTAACGAGCTAGGTGGTGCCGTGGTCAGACACTGCACTCGTGTTCAGCAGTGCGACGGCTCGAATCCCCAGTCTGTCATGCACCTTTAGGTTTTCCGTTAATTTCTTGACTCTCTTAAAGCGAATTCCGGGACGGTTCCTTTGAAGACCAACGATCGCTTTCTCTCCCTATTCTTTCCTAATCCGAGTTTCTCCTCCGTCTCCATGACGTAGTTGTCGGCGGCACGTTATACCCCCACCTTCCTTCCTTCTCCCTTTTGAGCGTGGTTCGTGGATCATGGTATCTTACAAAGAGAGAATGGAACTGATTCGGAAACAATAAAGTAGAACAATAACAATGCACGGAAGACCAAAACAGCAATAACTGTTATAAGCATTTATACGCGGTCAACATAGAGCTGTTACTGATTTGCCCATCATTCTCATTAACGTTCGCGCCATTATGTCATTATTCACACAAGATTTTCATCGCCTGGCGTTGCAATACATTGACGTATTTAGCAGCGATCCATGTAGTGTAAATCTGAACGTATTACTAAATTAAAGTTATTCGTCATTTTTTCTGTCTGTATGTGAAGGCTAATCTCAGAGACTATTGTAGGGATTTAGAAACGGTTTTCATCAGCATATTGACGGATTCCCTTGGACTGTGAGTGTATATACTTTATTACTCTAGTGATGACTGGTTTGTAGCACTCTGATCATCCAGAACATTATGACCACCGGCCTACTGTCGACATAAGCCCATCACCTGGCGAGGAATGACTGCTAGTCAGACACACGCACAACACATGTACTGTTAGTGAGCATGCTGTCCGTATGTACCATGGGGAAGACAGATGATCTATGTGACAGAGGGCAGATTATGATAGCCTGGAGATTCGGCACGAGCATTTCGGCAACTGCACGACTTGTCGGGAGTGCTGTGGGGTCTGTCTTCAACACGTGGCAAAACCAACGTGAAACCACATCCAGACGTCGTAGTGGTGGGCGGTCACCCGTCATCACAGATGTCGGACGCCGTAGGCTGGGCATGCTCGTAAAACAGGTCATGCGCCGAACTGTGGCGGGAATAACATCACGCTTTAATGTTGGGCAGAGTACCAGTGTGACTGAACACACTACACCGAACACTCCTAACGACTGGCCTCCGCAACCGACGGCCCATGCCTGTGCCGATGTTAACACCACGACATCGGCAACCACAACTGAAATGGTCACGTGACCATCGGCACTGGACGTTGGCGCAGTGGCAGAGTGTGGCATGGGCTGATGAATCCCCGTTATGCAGACGGGAGGGTGCGAATGCATCGTCTTCCAGGGGAACAGCTCCATTACTCCTGCACTGCAGGACGGAGACAAGCTGGGGGCTTCTCCGTTGTGCCCTGGGGAACACTCACATGGGCATCCATGGGTCGAGTGGAGCTCTTACAAGGCACAATGACATCGAAGAAGTATCGCACACTGGTTGCATTCCACGTACACCCCTGCATGGAGATCTTGTTTCCCGACGGCAGTGGTATTTTTCAGCAAGATAATGCACCATGGCACAAGGCCAGGAGTGTGATGGAGTGATTCGAGGAACACAGTGGTGAATTCCAATTGATTTGCTCCCCCCCCCCCCCCCCCCAACTCGCTAGATCTGAACCCGATCGAACACATGTGTGGGATCTGACATTACCCACTGCCTGCCCCAAGCTAAGGTCCAACGATCAACAGTAATTTTCCCTCGTTCATGGGCTAAAAGTTCATCAGTTGGATGAATTAGACGGTCATTTCAGTGGTTAGGTAGCATATGCCAGCTGTCAGATTGTACAACAAGTAACTCGTTTAATCACAATAGAATAGATTCTATACTAGCATTTTACATATATGTTAAATAAGGAGACAACCTTACAGAGGGAGCGATGAAGACGCAGATGGAACTGTTATATAAAAGACCATTGCCAGTTAAAATAACTCTATAGGTCTGAGACACGAAATCATGACTATAACACAGTTGCCCGTGGTGCAGTGTACAGTAAGTTATAGCCCATGGACACGAACAGAGGAGCATGCAGCCCTGATAAAACTGTGTGAGAGCAAGTGCGTGTCTCTGTTCCCGTAAGGAAATGAGTGGATTCTCAGTCCGTGACACCAACGTGGAAAAGTGGAGCACATATCACGATTTACGTGAACAAGAATGAAATTCAGTGTGCTGCATAACAGAAAAGACTTGGCGTCCTTTGCTAACGATTAAGATTTACTTCGTCTGCGAAAGAAGATATTTCCGCGCAGCGGTCCAGGCTACGGAAAAACTGCGAAGTCGGAAACACTCAAGCTCACAGCTAGCACAAGAGACAGGTGAAGAGATCTCCGCATTTTAAGTACTGGAAAATCGAGACACTTGTACCTTAGCGGCTGAGTAATATTAAGACAGAGTTGATTCACGGATGGGATAGATCATTTGTATGGGTGTCGACAATTGAAACAAAATATTTGTTAAGACGTGCCTCTTGCACGCCAGGCACTAGACTAGAACTAAACGTTTGGTGTGGTCCTAGTTAAATGATGGACTGCAGAGTGCTGATGTGCTCCTGAGTTACATGGGTGTTATACAACACAATTTGCAACGTCTTTGTCATCTTTAAAGTAGCCGATAAGTTGAATAGCTGCTGGTGGATGGCCGCTAGGTTGTGCTGGATCGAATTCCTAGCCTCTTCGTTCTGCTGTACTCTCAGTGGCAACACTGCGAATTTGCCTACTGGTAGCTAGGAGCTTATCCTCACTATGGGAAGTCATACACTACTGGTCATTAAAATTGCTACACCAAGCAGACATTAAGATGATAAACGGGTATTCATTGGACAAATATATTATACTAGAACTGACATGTGATTATATTTTCACGCACTTTGGGTGCATAGATCCTGAGAAATCAGTACCCAGAACAACCACCTCTGGCCGTAATAACGGCCTTGATACGCTTGATACAGAGCTTGGATGGCGTGTACAGGTATAGTTGGCCATGCAGCTTCAACACGATACCACAATTCATCATGAGTGGTGACTGACGTATTGTGTCGTGCCAGTTGCTCGGCCACCATTGACCAGACGTTTTCAGTTGGTTAGAGATCCGGATAATGCGCTGGCCAGGGCAGCAGTCGAACATTTTCTGTATCCAGAAAGGCCCGTACAGGACCTGCAACATGCGGTCGTGCATTATCCTACTGAAATATAGGGTTTCGCAGGGATCGAATGAAGGGTAGAGCCACTGATCGTAACACATCTAAAATGTAACGTCCACTGTTCAAAGTGCCGTCAATGCGAACAATAGGTGACCGAGACGTGTAACCAATGGCACCCCATAACATCACGCCGGGTGATACGCCAGTATGGCGATGACGAATACACGCTTCCAATGTGCGTTCACCGCGATGTCGCCAAACACGGATGCGACCATCATGATGCTGTAAACAGAACCTGGACCCATCCGAAAAAATGACGTTTTGCCATTCGTGCACCCTGGTTCGTCGTTGAGTACACCATCGCAGGCGCTCCTGTCTGTGATGCAGCGTCAAGGGTAACGGCAGCCATGGTCTCCGAGCTGATAGTCCATGCTGCTACAAACGTCGTCGGACTGTTCGTGCAGATGGTTGTTGTCTTGCAAACGAACCCATCTGTTGACTCAGGGATAGAGACGTGGCTGCGCGATCCGTTACAGCCATGCGGATAAGATACCCGTCACCTCGACTGCTAGTGATACGAGGCCGTTGGGATCCAGCACGGCGTTCCGTATTGCCCTCCTGAACACACCGATTGCATATTCTGCTAACAGTCATTGGATCTCGACCAACGCGAGCAGCAATGTCGCGATACGATAAACCGCAATCGCGATAGGCTACAATCCGACCTTTATCAAAGTCGGAAACGTGATGGTACCCATTTCTCCTCCTTACACGTGGCATCACAACAACGTTTCGCCAGGCAACGCCGGTCAACTGCTGTTTGTGTATGAGGAATCGGTTGGAAACTTTCCTCATGTCAGCACGTTGTAGGTGTCGCCGCCGGCGCCAACCTTGTGTGAAGGCTCTGAAAAGCTAATCATTTCCATATCACAGCATCTTCTTCCTGTCGGTTAAATTTCGCGTCTGTAGCACGTCATCTTCGTGGTGTAGCAATTTTAATGGCCAGTAGTGTATGTCGATGAACAAGAATGTCATGATTTTCAAGAACAAAAGACTTAGCATGATGGACGACCTTATTCCAGTGATCAGCATGCAAACGATCAGGAGTACCTAAAACTGTTTCCAGCACTGTTGAAGCAACTCTCATCCAGTCTCATTTAACACGGCGGGTGGTACGTACAAGAAATCCTCACTCGTACTAAAGCTACAGTAATGTCTCAGTTTAGCCGATGAGTCCGTAGGTGGTGGTACAAAGGACGTGTATTATAGCTGGCCACGCTTTCGCACCAGAGTTTTGCGACAATTTAGCCAGTCCATCCTCGAACTGACTTAATGAACCACAGCGCAGGAATTCTTTCTATCTATTACGTGGAGGTGCTCGCGAAGTTTTATGTCCCCTTTCAGAGTCGTAGTAGTGGCCTCGGATTCTGAAAGTGCAGTATTACTGTTTATTTTTTACATCATGAAGGGGAGGAAATTTTTTGGTTAATAATTTTTACGTGTTGTGCTATTATGGTGCGTTCATTTAAGAAACACCGTCAAATGAATTTGTTTACACTGATTGTAAGCTAACTATTAACGGTACGACTGTGTGGTCTACCGCGTGGCTAGATCAAAAGGCATCCCGTCGGCGACTACTCGAAATAGCGCACAGTTTATAACTTGAGCATACAATCGGTATAGTTCGTATAAGATCGTACATCCTCGGTTATGCCAAAGTTATTCTTTTGTTTATTAGTATCAGCGTTTCCTGGCATTGTAAGATTATTGTAAAATAGTATTTACTACCCGTAAATTCCTCCTAATGTCTGAGAGGCAAAAGGCAATTTTTCTTTGCAAGTATGTGTTAATAACCGTTACTTGTTTCGCACCAGAATAAATGTACTTTCCCTATGTATCCCTTTGCTGGTGTCGTGTGCGGCCGGCCGGTGTGGCCGTGCGGTTCTAGGCGCTTCAGTTTGGAACCGCGTGACCGCTACGGTCGCAGATTCGAATCCTGCCTCGGACATGGAAGTGTGTGATGTCCTTAGGTTAGTTGGGTTTAACTAGTTCTAAGTTCTAGGGGACTGATGACCACAGTGCTCAGAGCCATATGAACCATTTTTTTGTCGTGAGCGATTTCTGCATCGGCATCTCATCGCACTGGCTCTGAAAGCGCCAGATGGTCAACAGCCTCTGCTAGCTAGCGTGGAAACCTTGAATATGGCGCTTGGGACCCCACCTCCATGCTGAGAGCGTACGAAGAAGAGGAGGAGATCAGTGTTTAACGTTCCATCGACAAAGAGGCCATTAGAGACGGAGCACAAGTCGGATGAGGAAAGGATGGAGAAGGAAATCGGCCGTGACCTTTCAGAGGAACCGTCCTGCCATTTGCCTGAAGGCATTTCGGGAAATGATGGAAAACTTAATTCAGGATGGCCGGACGCAGGTTCGAACCGTCGTTCTCCCGAATACGAGTCCAGTGTGGCATCCCGTCGGCGGCTACTCGAAATAGCGCACAGTTTGTAACTCGCAAGTTTAACCTTGCTCCATAAGAGTTGAGGACAGGTCAGTATTTCATAACTTCCAACTGGAAACCGGATTCGCGGCTTTCTGCTCCTCTGTCATATCGAACAGCGGACTACTCGTGGCGCCAACGTGGCCGTGTCGCGAACTATGATGCGTCATAGCAGGCGGTACTCTGCGACCGGAGCTCAGGTATCGTACAGACGTAGAATAGATAGCAGCTCTACACATTTCGATACTTGCGCAGTTTTATGGTCTGTACACTTACCTATCATTTGGAGAACATTCGTGCATATGGACAATGAATACCGCAATCACGAAAGAAAGAACTGAAATGATCCTGAGAATGTAGAAGAAATGTTGCCTTGTACGCCGAGCGTTTTCTATTGAAAGCTCGCTCTCGTTGTCTCTTTTACACGATTGTGAATACCTTTACACCTATCGACAGCCTAGAAACCGGCAAAAGGAAACGAAGCAAACGTGTTACAGGAGAAGCTGATAAAATAGCTGTACTAGTCGCATTGGACCATAACCCACGGTTAAGCGTCCGGCAATCACACTGCGATTCCGACATGTCCGTAGATAGAATTGTCACAATACTGCACCATCATAAGTATCATTCATATCACGTGTCACTGCATCAAGAACTTCATGGCGCCGATTTGCATAATCGGATAGTGTTTTGTGAATCGGCATGTCAACGAATGCAAACAACCCTACGTTCTTTGCCGAGATACTATTTTCCCATAAGTCTACATTCACAAACCATGGTAGCGTTAACCGGCATAACATTCATTACTGGAGTGTGGACAATCCCTTCTAGTTACGGAAAATTAACCATCAACGCCTGTAGTCGGTTAACGTATGGTGTGGCATCATAGGAAACAAACTTAGTGGTCCGTAATTTATAGACGGCAAGTTGAATGGGTGCAAATATCGAACGGATTTGGAACAGGAACAACCGGTACTACTGCAGGATATCACCCTGTACGTTCGACAACGTATGTGGTGTCAACATGACCGTTGCCTTTTCCGAATTTCATTCTGTGGAGATATTTGAAAGATAAGTTGTGCCAGCAGGCCATGAAGACATCACTGCATCGGAAATGCCTGTGCTGACATCCACGCAGATCTGCTTCTGTCCTGTGTACGGTCATTAGGAAAGTGTACTGAAGTTGGCGGTACTACGTCTGAACACTTCCTGTAATTGGAAAAGTAGAGTAGTGTTAGCCTCGAACCACGGCCACTTTGGCTTGTCAACCTGTCCCCTGTTCGACATGTCGGAAGAATACAACGTTGCGAATGGGGCTTCCAGTGAGAAGTTATGAAATACTGGCCTGTCCTACCATCGCAGCATGGAGATGGGATCCCACGCGCCGTTGGGTATTCAAGAGCCATTGAGTAGCAAGTCGTAAATTACGATTGTGTACCCATTTCTAATGTTCCGATTACAGCGTCATCTGTGGCGAAACGAAGAAAATGCTTCAGACAAAACGTATGTAGATTTTGCCGTAGAATCGTAATCTGCAGTAAAAAACGGGGTTCCCATTGAATATTTCAAAGTTGCCCCCCGCCACCCTCACAGAGGGGGTGGGGGGCGGGGGGGGGGGTGAGTCGGGGGGTCGACTGTGGTATCATTGGATGTCCCCCCTCCGAGACAAACAAATTGGAATTATAATATTTTTTCATCCGATGTGTAGCTTTCGAGATATTTCCATGTCTTCGGTTAAAATGTACACCCAGTATAAGAAAGATGGGTTTATGACAGAACTGTGGTTTTTCTATGAACAATGCAGCAGTCATTGCGTACATTTCCCCTACTTCTTCTGAGGCACTGCACAAGTCTTCCCCCAGAAGGACAAATGTGCTTCTGCGAATTTCTGTATTTTTCTGCAGAATGTCTCCATGTTTATTTTGAATTTCTCCACACTTTTCAATATGGGTATATGTTCCACTTGAATTATTAAATTTCCCTCTGGGTTTCAAACTTCGGGCATTACTACAAGTGTCTATAGACGATACAATTGTGATTGAGTACAGAGTTTTTTTTTTTTGTGAGAAAGCTTTTCTGTTTTGTGCTGCAGTTGGTGTGTTACGTTGTGTTTGTGGTATGTCGTCTAGACACTGTAAGATAGGAATAAGACATGGGACAGAAGTATCGGTGTGTTCATGAACTATCCTGAATAAGGAGCAATGAAGAGGTAGGTTCCCAGATAGTTAGCTTCGCTTAAATTATCAGGCAGAAGTATATTGTTGAGTAGGAATGGGTAATAGGTAGCAGGGTTGTCGTCGGTGAGACAGTGGGAGGTTTCCCTTCACTTAGAGTAGTTTACGAGTAGTGTGGTGTTCAGGCAGGTGAAATTTGTGCTAGTCCTCCGTTTCTTTGCCTTTAGTAAGATTTCTGATGTATCTTCATATTTGCCGTTGGCATGAGTGTGTCTTGTTCACGAATTTGCACAGGATTCTCCTAGAAGGAGAAGGGCATGTTGTTGGAGTATAGGGTGGAGTGGATAAATTGATTAGTTTGGGATCTGAGTGGATACAGCGTCTGACAAGGTCTGCAGCGGGAAGATAATAGCATAGGGGATAAGTGTTTTGAAAGATTAAGGGATAGCTTCAGATTTAGATATCAATTGATTCCCGGCAGGCATTGCACTTGGTGAGGAAACAGTCTTGGAAAGTTGTCGACAGGCATTAAGGGTGTGTTCTCGGAATCTTTCGCGGTGGCATGCTTCAATAAAAACTTCTCGGTTTACAAGCCGCGTCATTTCGCGGCATCCTGTCAGGGTTGTTAGTATCCACACTGGGACTTTAGGGACACCACGTTGTTAACTCGCAGCCATCGTTGAGACCCTCAAGAAAATAAAAATACGCCAAAATTACATAATGGTTAGTCTGGGTGTCGTGTCACTTTTTAGGAGAATGCCGGTACAAGACGTGCTGCATCTTTTATCCCAACAGATCCCACCTGAGATCGTCAAGCTATTCCGCCACGCGTTAATGACAACGTTCTTTATGTACCGCAACGAATATTGTGAGGTAACGGATGGCACAGCCATGGGACTCCACTGTCTCCGGCCGTCGCAAACTTCATCATGGAACCCTTTGAGGAGCGAGCTCTTAACTCTGCTAGTTTGCGGCCATCTTGCTTCCTATGGTAGTTTGCCGGCACGTTCTTGATATGGCCTCATGGTGAAAATGCACTGCAGCAGTTCGTCGAGCACATGAACGGTGTCCGTTCCAACATTAAATTTACTGCCGAGTTGGAGAAGGACGGCAAGCTTCCGTTCTTCGATATTTTGTTTTAACGGAAGGCAGGAGGACAGCTTGGTCATTCAGTGTATAGGAAATCTATGCGCGCTGAGCGGTACCGAAACGCCACCAGTTTTCACCCCCCCCCCCCCCCCTGTACACAAGAAAGTGGTAATGAACACGTTAGTACGCAGGGCAAAGATTATTTCTGACGACGACCATCTAGTGTAACGAATTTCAGCATTTGAAATGCGTTTTCAGAGAAAATGGTTACAGCAAGGAAGAAATGGTTAAAGCCTCGTGAATAGGCGGAAGAGGCCAAAGAGCTGCATTCCTTCCATACTGTGGAGTGACTGCTGGCAACGTAGGGTATGTTCTGAAGAGACGTGGACCGAGAGCAGTCTTCCGCCCCCCCCCCCCCCCCCTCACAGATAACAGAGTCTTCGAGTTCCTGGCGTGTACGATGTACCCTGCGAAAGTGGCAGTATTTACGTAGATCAAACGATACGCACTGTTGACGAGCGTTGTGCAGAGCATTCGTGCTGTATCAGATAAAGGGAACTTGAAAAGTAGCCATTACTGAACATTATCTAGAAAACGGGCCGAAAATTCAGTTTGAAAAGAACTAGAGTTTTGTGTCAAACAGCATCATACTGGCTTTCTTTTATGAAAGAAGAGGGCGAAATTAGAATAAACAACAACAATTTTAACAGAGACAAGGGGTACATACTTGTACTGTACTAAACCGGGGATCTAGAAACGACAGAGAGGCTTCGTCCCGCCGCCGCCAGACAGCGAACTTCCTGGCAGATCAAAACAAAAAAAGGTCCCGAGTTCGAGTCTCGGTCCGACACACAGTTTTGATCTGCCAGGAAGTTTCATATCAGCGCACACTCCGCTGTAGAGTGAAAATTTCGTACTAGAAACATCTCCAAGGCTGTGGCTAAACCATGTCTCCGCAGTATCCAATCTTTCAGGAGTGCTAGTTCTGCAAGGTTCGTAGGAGAGCTTCTGTAAAGCTTGGAAGGTAGGAGGCGAGGTACTGGCAGAAGTAAAGCTGTGAGGACGGGGTGTGAGTCATGCTTGGGTAGCTGAGTTGGTAGAGCACTTGCCCGCGAAAAGCAAAGGTCCCGAGTTCTCGGTCCAGCACACAGTTTTGATTTGCCAGGAAGTTTCCAACCATCATGACTAGAAACAGAATTCGTTCCATTGTCCAGGCTAGCACTGCATTTTTAAGTGATTCCTCACACAAATTATGTCTTGCGTTACACATAAGATACGTAGGAAATATAGCATTTCCAGAGGATTTCTAAGTGGTAACATAAGGGGTGGGGTATCTAGGGGTATGAGCAAAGTAAGTGAAGTAAATATCGTTATAGTGCAGGAGACCATAGTACAGCATCCATCAAAATCGACGAGACGTTGCAGCACGGAAACAAAGATTTCATAGAGTACAGTAAACCAAATTCTATCCATGGACCTTGATATGCAACCATATTACTTACAAATCGTTCAATGTTTGACTGCTCAGCAGAAACAGATATGAGTAGATAGCTGTAAGCTTCTGGCAGAAACGTCACAAATGCAGTCAGTCATTATTAGACAAATTATTTTCAGTTACCAAGTTACCATTCATATCAGTGGTCATCTAAATCGTCGTGACACAATTTTCTGGGGTGCTGAAAATCCACAGATCGTTTGTGGGCATGAATGTTTGGCAGGCCGTGACTGTTACTGGTGTACTGGTGCCATTTTTCTTTAAAACTTGAATGGCAACTGCACGTGACTACATGTAAATACTGGAAGAGTTTGCCATTGATAGCATCCCCCTACAGCTTAGAAGAGAAGGGTGTTTCCAACATGATGGTGCAGCGCCCCATTGCTCATTCTGCTCACGCTTACCTTGATCAAATGTGTCCATACCATTGGATAGATCATGACAGACTGTTTTTATGGCCTCCTCAATCTCTAGATTTCACGCCCTGTCACTTCTGGTTATGGGGTATTATCAAGGAGTGTGTATACAATGCAAAAGTGAGACACTTTGAAGAATTCAAGGACAGAATAAAACACATGATATCCAACGTTTCTCCAAAGATATTTGTCCTGGCACCAAAGTTTACTCTTGGTTTGGGTGCATTAATTGTGCTGGTGGTCAGGTTGAGACTCTGTATAACGAAAACTCTGCTCTGAGAAAATGCTTCCTCTCAAACAGTGTTCACATAAATTTGTGATTTTGACTATATATATATATATATATATATATATATATATATATATATATATGTGTGTGTGTGTGTGTGTAAGAGTTGTATTAAAGTATATCACAATAAATAACATCTTTTAGAACTTGTAATACATATACTTACACTGTTCATACATTTGCATTGTCAGAGAGATTTTATCGTTCAGTTGTTGCTCTAGCGAAGAGGCTTAGCACATTTATGGCCTTCACAGTCACATACTGTTCATATGACAATACGCTTGATATCTTAGAACTAACAACCACTATATGTTCCTGAAATATAATGCTAGCTGCATCTCTTACTGACATTGATATGTCTCTGTACCAACATATAGGATCTATAAAAAAAAATTCATAAAATAAACTCCGTACATGGCATCTGTGGCATTCACCCAGTAAAGGCGACAAAAATTTGCACAGGTCTTTCATACATCTATCAAAGTGACTATGATCACAGGCTACCTATTCCCATGGACCAATAGGTGCAGCACAATAGGCAGAACCACAAGCAATTAGTGTTTAAACTGACTCAGATTTTTCTTCTTCTGTAAACTGCATTTTCTTCTTCTTCTTCTTCTTGTTATTATTATTATTATTATTATTATTATTGATAGGCAAAGCAAAACTTGTGTTCTGGGCTTAAATCGAAGATGACAACATTTCGAGTGGCAGATGATTGATCCTATATATACCCATCTGCCCTATACCATGGGATATGATGAATCACAATAATGTATAACTGGAATTATGTGTATCAAAGAGATCTCAGTTAAAGTATGAACAAGTGAACTACACAACCTGTTTGTGGCAGGGAGAGATACTCCTCCTTGCGGTTGTCATTCTATCTTAGACTGTATAATCATGCTGTCACACTCAGGGATAGTGCTTTACTATATTGTACTACCATATCAAAAATCGAGTTCGAGTATAACACCACACTATACGTTTCTACTAAAGCATTGTACTATCCAAATGAAATATTACGCAAGGAACAGTCTCTCTCCTTGCCACAAACACTTTGTGTGGTTCGCTTGTGGTATTTTTGGTACATATTGTTCAAGTTACACGTGATTGTGATTAATCAAATGTCATGGAATGGGGTGTACACCAGATGGTTTTGTATAGCATCATCGATCTTCCATAGGAGGTGTTATCATCTTGGATTTTTGAGTACGCCTAATTAGAAAAGAAGAAGGAAAAGAAGAATACACAGTTTGAAGAAGAAAAAGAAGAATTTGAACTGGTTTAAACATCAATTGCTTGGTATTTTGCCCATCATACTGCATGTATTTGTCCATGGAAACTTGTGCCCTGTGACCATAGTCCCTCTGATAGGAGTATCGAATGCCTGTCCAAATGTTTCCTTCCTGTGCTGCATGAATGCCGTAGAAGTCATATATGAAGACAATTTTATGAAAATACTTTATAGATAATATATGTTGCGATAAAGAAGTATTAATTACAGCAAGTGTTACAACTAACCTCAAACTTCAGGAATCTCTAACGGTTGTTAGTCCTAAAACACCAAATGTACTGTCATATAAACGGAACATGACAGTGGAGGCCACGAATGTCTAAGCCTTTTCGACTTAGTAACAACTGAACTGTAAAATTTCTCTGACATGTATGAACAAGTACAACTCTCTCTCCATCATCTGTTCTCTTAAGTCTCATGTTACCTGTGTATGATAAAATTAAACGTATCACAACTTGTAAAAAATATTGTTAATTATTATATATTTTGATAAAACTTTAGTACATTGTTACTGTACATTATGTACTTTGTGAACTGAGAAAAATAAATCACCATGTTAACAAAATGTTGTCATTCTTATTTTTCTAAAGTAATGCTATTCATCATTCTACAACAGTTCACAAATAACTATTTTATATGCTTTAAATTCAGAATGTAATTCATACAACCAGTTGAAGGATTAATAGACTTAGGAATGCCATCTGTAAGCTCTGCTTGTAACGAATTTCTGTTTATACGAATGCTTCTCTCAGTGGTGATCCATACTGCAGTGTATGTGCCATGTAGGTTCGTGAGTGTTGGATGTTTTAAATATGCACATTGTAATGGTCTTGATATCTTAACTCCATTGTCTCACCCCCAAACACGTTGATAATGGATATGTTGTCGCTGCTGATGATACTGACGTCTTAAGGGAATGGATTGTACTCGGTTGTTATGCAATCCTCAGTCTATTTCAGCTCGCTTTCGATCTATATCACTGAACTATACTTTTGTACCCCACCAGAGACTATTTCTACTGAAACTTTGAAGTCTGTGTTAGGCGCTAAACCAGCATTAACATGCTTTGGTCTTTTGGTGGGCAATTGACATGTAATGTAGAACAAAAGTATTCTATAATGAATTTATGATTCGCTGAGTAGTGCAGGCAGTGAACATAGTGGGGGGTCGAAGACTGTAAACACCTTTCCATGTCTACCTGCTTTAGACTCCAATCAGTCACGATGTGCATTAGGGTGCTTCTCTATGTGGTTACAAGGTTTTTGTTGCTGCCGCTGCTCAAATGTACCAGATACATTAGGTACCTGATGAAAATAGGGTGAAATAAAAGAAGACATGAAAACACACACATATACATAAACGCAAAACGAATAATGAACAATAAGAGAGAGCAATGATTTAATAACTACAACTGACTGTACAAGCCATTTTCTTCTGTCTGGAGAGGGTACAAACCTGATGACATTTCTAATGATCGTCAACTTTTACCCTATTGACTACAGAACGCAAGTGGAGATCCACTTGGCGGCTAGTAAGCCTGGATGCTGAGGGTGAATGGTAGGGCCAGATGACTGTAGTGCCACAGATAGAAGAACTATTTTGACAACATTGCAGGCTGAACCTATATCCTCAAGCCCACCATCTTGGATCGCCACCTTGGATTCTAACATCATTGATGACATCATAGAACACCATATTGCATCCCCATCTTGAATTCCAATATTTGGAGCCACGCAGACTGCACCAGTTCCATCAGCGTCATTATCATATTATGAATCTGCTACTAACACCTCACTGAATTCGCCTTGGGACCTAATCTTTGAATCTGTTGAATCTACTTCTAGTACTACAACCAATAATACTTTATCAACTAATCCACATGACCGACACATCTGTGTGAACTATTATAGAGCCGACCCCTTTGGCCGAGCGGATCTAGGCGCTTCAGCCCAGAACCACACTGCTGCTACAGTCGCAGGTTGGAATCCTGCCTCAGGCATGGCTGTGTGTGATGTCCTTAGGTTAGTTACATTTAAGTAGTTCTAAGTCTAGGGGACTGATGACCTCAGATGTTAAGTCCCATAGTACTTAGAGCCATTTGAATCCTTTTGAACTATTATAGAAAATTTTATTGTACAATAGTTTGTGGTGTTGTGTGGTGAAAGCTGTTTGCGTTTTGTTGTTTTGTAGTATGTCAAATGAGTGGTGTGTGTAATTTGTGGTGTGGGTGTTGTTTGTGGTTTGTAGTATGATGTGTGGTGTGTTCCGTTTTGCTTGGTGTGTGGTGTGTGATGCAGGTGGTGTGTGATGTGTAGTGTGTTTGGTGGGTGTTGTGTATGTAGTGTCTGAGGTATGTTGTGTGTGATGTGTTGTCTCTGTATGTTGTGCGTTGTGTGGTTCGGCCTGGGATGTGCTGTCTTTGGTAGGCTGTGTTATTTTGTGAGTTGTGTGTTTGTATTGTGTGTGGTGTGATACTGTGTGTAGTGAGGCTTGTGGTGTGTTGTGGTGTTTCTGTGTGATGTGTATTTGTTGTCATGTGCTGTAATGTGTGATGTATGGTGTACAGTGAGATATGGTGTGTGTGATGAGCTGTGGTGTGTGTGGTGTTAAGGGCTCTCATGCTGTTGCAGCTAAGCCTTAAACCTTATTAAAGCGACTATGCATACTCCACTGCAAGACTTCCTACGAAACACTGAGGAGAATATACCACTGCTAGTCATGCTCTTTCCTATTCCACTTGCAAATGGTACATTGGTAGAAAGATTATATGCTGCATGTGTGGAAGCTGTCTCCATTTACCTGTAGGGTAACGGTATAAGGAAGTTTAAATTAGAAACAGCATGTTTCATCTAAGTGGTTTACTGTGTTGGAATGTTGCGTGTGAATAACAGAGAAGAAATTCATGTCCCCAACCTATGGTCAGTGTCCACTACAGTTCTGAGATGTCACCTCATGAGCAAAATTCAGAATATAATCTCAGATTTGTGAATGGATTGAAGAGTTCGAGCATATAGCTTGTTGTCCTTAATGGGGGGTACTAACTTCATTGATCTCGGCTCAATGGAAACCTTTTGCAGTTACAGTGGTACACTAAGATAAGATGGATAGTTTTTATGAGGAACTCAGTGATGTAGTTGTTAGAGTAAAGGACAAGGACAGTGTTCTGCTCATGGGTGATTTTAACGCCAGGATTGGAAATCGAACAGAAGGGTATGAAAATGTTATGGGTAAATTTGGAGAGGATATGGAGGCCAACAGGAACGGGAAACAACTCTTGGATTTCTGTGCCAGTATGGGCTTAGTAATCACAAACTCCTTTTTTAAACATAAGAACATTCACCGATATACGTGGGAAGGCAGGGGAACCAGATCTGTAATTGACTATATAATAACAGATCAGGAATTCAGGAAGGTTGTGAGGGACACACGTGTATTCAGGGGATTCTTTGATGACACTGATCATTATTTAATCTGCAGTGAAATTGGGATTGTGAGGCCGAAAGTGCAGGAGGTCAAGTCCATATGAAGGAGGATAAGAGTGAAGAAACTTCAGGATAAGGAAATCAGGCACAAGTACATAACAGCGCTCTCAGAAAGGTACCAGTTAGTTGAATGTAGTCAATCAAAGTCATTGGAAAAGGAATGGACAAGGTACAGGGACACAGTACTAGAAGTGGCTAAAGAATGTCTTGGAACAGTAGTGTGTAAAAGTAGGATGAAGCAAACAGCTTGGTGGAATGACACAGTCAAGGCAGCCTGTAAAAGGAAAAAGAAGGCGTATCAAAAATGGCTACATACTAGAACTCAGGTAGACAGAGAAAGTTATGTTGAAGAAAGAAACAAAGCCAGACAGATAATTGCAGCATCCAAGAAGATATCTTGGGAAGACTTTGGAAACAGGTTGGAGACTATGGGTCAAGCTGCTGGAAAACCATTCTGGAGTGTAATTAGCAGTCTTCGAAAGGGAGGTAAGAAGGAAATGACAAGTATTTTGGACAGGTCAGGAAAACTGCTGGTGAATCCTGTGGATGCTTTGGGCAGATGGAGGGAATATTTTGAAGAGTTGCTAAATGTAGGTGAAAATACGATCAGTAATGTTTCAGATTTCGAGGTAGAATGGGATAGGAATGATGATGGAAATAGGATCACATTTGAGGAAGTGGAGGAAATGTTCAATAGATTGCAGTGCAATAAAGCAACTGGGGTGGATGAAATTAAGTCGGAACTCATAAAATACAGTGGAATGTCAGGTCTTAAATGGCTACACAGGATAATTGAAATGGCCTGGCAGTCGGGACAGGTTCCATCAGACTGGACAAAAGCAATAATCACACCAATCTTTAAACATGGAAACAGAAAAGATTGTAACAACTACAGAGGTATCCCTTTAATCAGCGTTGTGGGTAAAATCTTCTCAGTTATTGTTGAAAGGAAAGTGCGAGTATTAGTTGAGGACCAATTGGATGAAAATCAGTGTGGGTTTAGGCCTCTTAGAGGTTGTCAGGACCAGATCTTTAGCTTATGGCAAATAATGGAGAAGTGTTATGAGTGGAACAGGGAATTGTATCTATGCTTTATAGATCTAGAAAAGGCATATGACCGGGTTCCTAGGAGGAAGTTATTGTCTATTCTACGAGATTATGGAATAGGAGGCAAACTTTTGCAAGCAATTAAAGGTCTTTACATGGATAGACAGGCAGCAGTTAGAGTTGACGCTAAATTGAGTTCATGGTTCAGAGTAGTTTCAGGGCTAAGACAAGGCTGCAACCTGTCTACACTGTTGTTCATATTATTTATGGATCATAAGTTGAAAACAATAGACTGGCTGGGTGAATTAAGATATGTGAACACAAAATAAGCAGTCTTGCATATGCGGATGACTTAGTTGTGATGGCAGATTCTATTGAAAGTTTGCAAAGTAATATTTCAGAGCTATATCAGAAATGTAAGGACTATGGTATGAAGATTAGCATCTCCAAAACGAAAGTAATGTCAGTGGGAAAGAGATATAAACGGATTGAGTGCCAAATAGGAGGAACAAAGTTGGAACAGGTGGACGGTTTCAAGTACTTAGGATGCATGTTCTCACAGGATGGCAACATAGTGAAAGAACTGGAAGCGAGGTGTAGCAAAGCTAATGCAGTGAGTACTCAGCTACGATCTACTCTCTTCTGCAAGAAGGAAGTCAGTACCAAGACTAAGTTATCTGTGCACCGTTCAATCTTTCGACCAACTTTGTTGTACGGGAGCGAAAGCTGGGTGGATTCGGGTTACTTTATCAATAAGGTTGAGGTTACGGATATGAAAGTAGCTAGGATGATTGCAGGTACTAGTAGATGGGAACAATGGCAGGAGGGTGTCCACAATGAGAAAATCAAAGAAAAACTGTGAATGAACTCCATAGATGTAGCAGTTGGGGCGAACAGGCTTAGATGGTGGGGTCATGTTACACGCATGGGAGAAGCAAGGTTACCCAAGAGAATCATGGGTTCAGCTGTAGAGGGTAGGAGGAGTCGGGGCAGACCAAGGAGAAGGTACCTGGATTCGGTTAAGAATGATTTTGAAGTAATAGGTTTAACATCAGAAGAGGCACCAATGTTAGCACTGAATAGGGGATCATGGAGGAATTTTATAAGGAGGGCTATGCCCCAGACTGAACGCTGAAAGGCATAATCAGTCTTAAATGATGATGATGATGATGATGATGATGATTAGTGGTATACTATTTTGATTTCGAAATTATTTGATAACATTATGCATTGAAGGATGGATTGTATGACAAATTCTTAAGAGATCAATTCCATCAGCAACGTTCTCATCTTATGTAACACAGAATCTAAGTTGCAATTCAGAAGAAACGTCTGCTGTCAGTATACTTTGCATAAAACATGTCAAACCATTGAGTAACAATACATAATGAAGGTCCTTATGTGAGATGTGAATCATTCTGCAGCCTGTCTCATCTCTAGGTCCTGTAATGTTTAGCATAAAAGTTTCAGAAACAAACGTCCACAAACTTCCATACCACTTTGATGCCTTCTTTTTATCAGATTGTCTCTTTAAAATGTATTACATGATTCTAGATGAACACTGTTGTATGGATCATCACATTAGTTGTCATTTTCTGAGTACTTTCATTCCAAAAATACTTAGTAATGTGTTATACCAATGCATCCCTTTTATACTGTACCGAGATCATAACTACTATGTACTCTTAGGTAACTATTAAGGCCAGTAGCATGACAAAACAGCTTAATGGACATAAAGGTTTACGTACCCAATATCACAGCTACATGCTGTGACATTGGTGGGGAAGCAGGCTGGACCAGCAGAGGGTCATGCCACACGCGTCTTACAAGTTTAGTAGCTGAAAACATTTTTTTTTTTTTCGGATTCAGAGTTATTTGCAAGAGTTTTCTGACAGGACAAGTGTACACCTGCCCCTCAAGCTTTTTTTTAAATTTCTCTGCAGTACGTTTGTTTGAAATAAGATAGTGTGTATGACACGTGTGAGTTTGCCATGATCCACTTTCTATCGTTTTTCAATATGAGCTAAAGCAGATATCTACTGATGGCATACTTATTGGTTTCCTGTAATTTTAACTTGTACCTTGTGGGGTGTGATGTTAGAGGTGGTGATGTGCCATGACAACTGCATATTAGCAGCAGGAATTGGCGGTTGATAACTTAGTCCTGCTCAACTGTCAGGTGGTGTCAGTAGTGCATGGTGACTCAGCAACTTGGCTCTGTACTCCTCTTTGCATTAGATTATCGAATCATTAGTATGTGTCTTACATCTCTGTGCACAGGGCTATTACTAGTGGGTAGCGCCACAACTCCAGGTGAGTGGGTCTCATATGTCTTATGTGACCCAGTGGCTGATGGCTTGCCACTGCCAGGCCCCTGGTAACAGTAGTGTCGAGCAGTGACTTGACTGTTAGTATGCTAACGTGGAGGCCGACAGAAGATATGGTGGCAGACTACTCGACTAATAAAGTAATCTTGAATTTTGCAACTATTGATAGGTGTGTATTTCAATAAAGATAGAAGCATTACTAGACTAATACCAGCACTCGTTTAACCAAAGCGCAGGTGGACTTAAACCTAGAACACATCAAATCCAAACTTAGGGAGAAATGAGGGAACTTAATTGTTTAAACTGTGATGTCAGAGATTTGGGGGAATTGTTTTAAACTCTGGGCAGCTGGACCTTAGCTTGGGGCAGGCAGTGGGTAATGTCAGGGGATACCTGGTGGCCATCTTGAATTCTACAATTAGAACAAATGATGTGACAACTAGGACTACATGTCCCTCCATTTCTGAGTGAATAATAGCTTATGGTAAACATGTTTAGTGGTTTTTCGTATAGATGAAGGTTGGTCAGAGATTGGTTATTACCTGTAGGGTGAAAATTTTTTTACATATAGTCAGGCTCAGATTGGCATCCTTTGTCTAACAGACAGCCCTGGACCTGCAGAGGAGACAAACGCCCTTTGTGCTAGAACTGGTACAAGGAAGGGGGGGGGGGGTTAGGTGATGTGGGGGGACAATACCCTTTGTTCCAGAACCACAGGGTCAAAAGCATATTGTGTGTAACAGGCAGGCATATACCTGCAGGGAAAAAATCATCGTTTACCTTTAGGAGAAACCCAGTAAATTTTGACATCATAGAGACTGTACCAGTATTCCAAGTGAGATATCTTGAATCATCATCTTGGATTGTGATGTCATAGAGCCTGTGGCAGTATTCCGGGTCGGCCATGTCGAATGGCCATCTTGTTCATCTGTGTCTTAGACTCTGAACCAGTGTTCCAGGTCAGCCATCTTCAATTCCAGCACGGTGGTGCAACACCCTAGATATTTAAGGGGCGCCGGAAAGGCTCAAAATCATGAAAAGTTCAATTTTTACTTTTTTGCGTTTTCTGAATCTGCAGACTATTACCTTTTAATAGATATATAATTTATTCAATTCCGAAGACTACAACTATTTTTAAATTTTTTTTGAAATGTGTTCTACATGGGTGTGACCCACTGTGGCGCTGTTAAACTGCTGTCAAATGGTGTTATTATTAACGTCCGTGTTCATCAGGTACATTTTAGTGATGTGAGATAAAGTATGTGTTGTGGCTAACCTGTGATGGTTCAATATATATCGCTGGTGTGATTGTCGATTGTTTCATGTTTATTTACTCTGTCGTTATCTCGAAAATATTCGTAATTAATTTTGTTTCTTGAGTCTCTGTTTTGTTGAAGTATAATAATGAGTAAAAGTAAAGTTATTAGAAATCCTCTGAAGGCTTTTAAGAAAAGGAGAAATGTTGGAAAGCCAAAGGTATGTGTTATTACTGTAAACAATAAAGACGATACCCAAGTGAGTGAACCTAACCTCTCAAGTACACCTGCCCATAGCAGTCAAAGTGGGAAAGAAAATACTTCACAGAAGAAGCTTGGTTCAATGAGTGAAAACTATGAATGTTTTATGGGCGAATCGGATGTGAATGAAATATTTGATATGTCGGTTCTCAAAGGAATTTTTTCAAACTGTGTAAGATGTATTCATTGTAGTGAAGTTGGTCTGGAACTCTCCATAATAAAGCATGTAGGACTTGCTAGTGAAATACAACTGAAATGTGATAAGTGTTCATACATGACCACCTTTTGGAATAGTGTTGCAGTAACTGCAACTGATGAAAAGGTAGCAAAATCTACGAACACAACATTAGATTTGTTTATTCCTTGCGTTCAGTTGGTAAGGGTGCTACTGCAGGTGCAATTTTCTGTGGCATCATTAATCTTCCAAATCCCCCAACCAAGTTTACGACCTATAATAAATTAATAGGGTCTAAAGTAGAAGATGTCTGTATAGAATCTATGAAGAACGCTGTGGAAGAGGCAGTAATGGAAAATAATGGTAACAGAGATTTGACTGCAGCGTTCGATGGTACCTGGCATAAACGGGGACACACATCTCTTCATGATGTAGTATCTGCCACCAGTATGTATACATGGAAAGTTTTAGATGTAGCAGTAATATTAAAGTATTGTAGATGTCCACAAAAATATGAAGGTACACATGAAAATAATTGCAAAGCTAACTGTAGTGGCAGTAGTGGAGGAATGGAAGTGGCTGGTGTTGCCAGTATATTCCAGCGTTCTGAGGCGTGTGATAAAGTGCGATATGTTAATTACCTTGGTGACGGCGATTCTAAAAGTTTTAAACATGTTCAAGGACTGAAGCCCTATGGTGATGATGATGTAGTGCAGAAATTTGAGTGTATTGGACACGTACAGAAGCGAATGGGAACAAGACTTTGGCGACTGAAAGCTTCGTACAAAAAACAAAAACTCAGTGATGGAAAAGGGTTGGATTGGAAGGGAAGGTTAACTGACAGTGTAATTGACAAAATACAGAACTATTATGGAATGGCTATTAGGCAAAACACACAAAGTGTCGACGAAATGAAGAAGACTGTTTGGGCTCTTTTTTTTTCATACTTCTTCAACCGATGAAAATCCCCAACATAGCTTGTGTCCCAAAGAAGAAGACAGTTGGTGTAAATATAACAAAGGATTGCTAACTGGTGAAGTGTACACTCATAAGCATAGTCTGCCTCATGCAATAATGGAGGTGATAAAACCTATTTTCAGAGACTTAGCAGCACCTGAACTGTTGAAAAAGTGTATTCACGGAAAAACTCAAAACCCCAATGAAAGTGTAAATAGTGTTATATGGTCGAGAATGCCCAAGACTGTATTTGTTGGAATAGAAACACTTCACTTTGGTGTGTATGATGCTGTTGCGACTTTCAATGATGGCAACATTGTAAGGTGCAAGGTATTTAGAAATATGGGAATGAAGATAGGTTCTAACATGGTACGAGCGATGCATGCTTTAGACAAGGAACGCCTTCGGGCTGCAGACAGGGCTGTAAAGAGTCTAGAAATACAAGCAAGAGTAAACAGGAGGAGGAACAAGAGGAAGCTGGAGGAGGAGTTTGCAGAGGATGAAGATAATCCATCCTATGGACCTGGAATGCACTAAAAAGTTAATCCAATCTTTGTCGCTCGATTCCCAAAACTTTTATTTTCTCATACTAATTGCATGTTTTCTAAGGATCTTCCAAACATATTTGTTTCAAACTTTCAGTAAATGTTACACAGTACCTTCTGCATAATTTAACACAGACTTTTTCCAAAAAACTGTATATTTTTGAATATATAAATAAAAAATTGCAAAAAAATGTTGTGAATTTTCATTACAATTGAAAAAAAATCTTTAATAACTGAACTAAAATTTTGTAAAATCCCTGTGTTAAGTTGTAGCCCATATTCCAATAAATAATCTGTAAAAAGTTCAACTTCCTACCTCAAATACTTTGTGAGGAAAGATGTAATTTATAAGCGTTATTTTAACATTGCAAGTATAGGGCGTTCCGGAGCCCCTTAAATTCCCCATCAATTTATACATAGGACAACAGCCCTACTTCCACATTGGCATCCTAGGAGTGAGGGTGGGGAAATCTACTATCACAATTGGTATTTGAATTTCCCACCAAATTTTGAATTTTCTATCATTTGGTACACAGGGCAATTGACCTATGCCTGAGAGGTAGCCTTCTTTCCAGAACTGAGGAATCCAGTGGGGGGGGGAGGGAGAGGGGGTGACTTGAAAACCACTCAGTGTAATAATAGGGTGATTAGTGAAAAACTGATCTTTGTTCCAGAACTGTAGATGGGGAGGACATGGAAAACCATTTATAAAAGACATCCTTTGTTCCAGAACTTTCGCAATTTCCACGCGCCCATGGCTGAAAAGTGACCAACACACAACCTCTGCTTTACGTGGCAATGGTGTTTCGTGACGATACAGTTGATCGTCACACAGCCTCCCACTCCTCCCCTTTCTTGACTTCTCTGTTTCTAATTCTCTCTCTGTCTCTCTCTCTCTCTCTCTTGCTCTCTCTCCCTCTCTGTCTCTCGCCTCCTTCCCTCTACTTCTGTCTCACTCATCCCTGCCCAGTACTTCCATGCTGCTCTATGTTTCACTATCTCCTTCACTCTTAGCCTCTCCTCATATTTCTCTTTACTCTTCAATACCTATTCTATTTTTAACCTCTGACTCTTAGTTGAATCTTGCCTGACCCCACTTTCTCTCCATAATGCAACCACACCTATTACCGAACAGGTTGCGATATGATTGTAGAATACAGCTACGCAGAAATGCTTCATTTTGGTGCACTATTTTGTGGTTGTTTTATTGAAAGTACTGGCCATGTTTGCTTGGGAGGAAAGAATTGCCTTTCTCTCACTGGGAAGGTGCTCCCCTAGTGTGATCTCTGGTTCCTTCTTGTCAACAGAAGGCGATCAATGAGTCTCGTTAGGTGGGGAAGCGTCACTACGGAGATGAGCAGTTTAACTGAAGTGGGTCTGTTCTTTTGTTGGCTACAGCTGGCCTTCGCTGAGGGCAGAGACCACCCTGCAGTCACTGCTGTATTGAGAGAATAATTGAGCATGACACTTTGCCTTTTCTATATAGATGTTAAACGATGAGATCCCATGGTGCCATCCAATCAGCATGAGAAAGTCTGTTACTTTGACTCCAAAACTTTTATGTATCCAACCAAATGAGTTAACCTCACCATTGTAGTTGGCGCCAAGAGATTGAGCAGTTGCCGGCCGCGGTGGTCTAGCGGTTCTAGGCGCTCAGTCCGGAACCGCGCGATTGCTACGGTCGCAGGTTCGAATCCTGCCTCGGGCATGGATGTGTGTAATGTCCTTAGGTTAGTTAGGTTTAAGTAGTTCTAAGTTCTAGGGGACTGATGACCACAGATGTTAAGTCCCATAGTGCTCAGACCCATTTGAAGATTGGGCAGTTGGTGGAACACAGCTCCAAGCCATTATCAACCTGTTACTCATTAACGTGCATTTTGTATGCCAAGAGAGGGAAGCTTCTACTGTGTTTCCCTGTATTTCGTGACATGAGCGACATTTTCCTTCGTCATATAGGCAACATCATTGAGGGGTCCACTCCATGCGGAGTTTTCTGGAAAGTTGGAGGTTGAGGTCGGAGACCAATATTTCTGGGCTTTTAGTCCCCTGGCCCAGTTAATGATGCTGATTGGCACGCCATAGCTGATTCAGGGGAAATGTAAGTGCCGTAGTTGTGGTAACACGATACATATTCTGAGCAGCTCGCAGTTTACTTGTTCTGCTACGCAATTTGTGTCGTCTTTGTAATAGGGGAGGAAATCTTGTGTATTCTCCATAAAATCTTCAGTGTAATCTGGTTTTGCCCCACAGCATCAGCATCTTTTGTAATTTCTATAGAGACTTTACAGAGATTTGCTGTCTGAGCATTTTGCATGAGTTTTGTCCATCATTAAGAGCAAATAAAATCTATTACACTCAGATTTTACTTGTATTTACAGATCTCTTAATTGTCCTACAACATTTCCATGCTTAGGTGAACCAAAAATAACAAATATAACTTGTTATATACCTAAGTTGGCGCTGCTGCTACGGTCGCACGTCCGAATTCTGCCTCGGGCATGGATGTATGTGATGTCCTTAGGTTAGTTAGGTTTAAGTAGTTCTAAGTCTAGAGGTCTGATGACCTCAGATGTTAAGTCCTCATAGTGCCAGCTGAATACCTAAGTTGTCGTTCTCACTGTGACGACGTCTTCGTTGTGTACAGTGGCCAAACACAACGAACAGTAAGGAAAGAGAGACTCTACCAAGTTTCAAGGTAAACCACAAAGCGTTAGCTGTACAAAGTAGGAGGATTGTTGGAAGTTTCAGTGCAACATAGAAACACAGATTTTTCAGTAGGTGTGTATTTATTTGGTCTGTAATACAAGTGTGTTTGAAGAGTGCTGTGGTGCAGAAGCGGTTTTCACACAGTGTTGCCGGCTCTCTGGTAGACGAGCGTGTGCATGGAGTGTGCGGGCAGCGACAGCGACGCCTCTCCCAGCTGGGGGTCCGACACCACCACGGAGCGCCGCGTCCCCTGCCTGACAACACACAAACAACGGGGTCAGCACACAGCCTGCCACGCAGAGGTACGAATGGGCACTGATCTCTACAACATCCAACAGAGGTACGAATGGGCACTGATCTCTACAACATCCGGATGCAGGACTCTGCTCTATGAACAGAGAACTGTGGTGCCCTTGCAGACACCTACATTCCAATCACTTAGCTAACAAATTTTCGATCAGCTGTACGTGAACAAGGATTATTGGTTTCTGACTATAAACCCCATTTCAATGAGTGTGGCAGTGCCTGAAGCAGCGAATTTTTACAAACGACATTATTGCAGTACTTTATCAGAAGATATGCAGATAATTAAAATAATTGCTTCCTTGGTGTAAGCTACAGACTTTACAGTCTATCTTGTGGTTATGCTTCTGCCAATGTAAGCAAAAAATATTTTGTGTTGTTTGTATCTCTACTGTGTATATCCTGCAGCGAGCTTACAACGACTTATAACTTTAAGAGGAGTAGACATACAGTTTTAATTGTTGTTGTTGTGGTCTTCAGTCGTGAGACTGGTTTGATGCAGCTCTCCATGCTACTCTAACGTGTGCAAGCTTCTTCATCTCTCAGTACCTACTGCACCCTCCACGCTGCGCTCCAGTGCTAAATTGGTGATCGCTTGATGCCTCAGATGCTTCTATTCTCTTCTTGTCCAAACTATATATCGTCCATGTTTCACTTCCATACACAGCTTCACTCCATACAAATACTTTCAGGAACGACTTCCTGACACTTAAATCTATACTCGATGTTAACAAATTTCTCTTCTTCAGAAACGCTTTCCTAGCCATTGCCAGTCTACATTTTATATCCTCTCTACTTCGACCATCATCAGTAATTTTGCTCCCCAAATAGCAAAACTCCTTTACTACTTTAAGTGTCTTATTTCCTAATCTAATTCCCTCAGCATCACCCGACTCAATTCGACTATATCTTATATCCTCCTTTCAAGACAGTGTCCATTCCGTTCAACTGCTCTTCCAAGTCTTTTGCTGTCTCTGACAGAATTACAATGTCGTCGACGAACCTCAAAGTTTTTATTTCTTCTTCATGGATTTTCATACCTACTCCGAATTTTTCTTTTGTTTCCTTTACTGCTTGCTCAATATACAGATTGAATAACAACAGGGAGAGGCTACCACCCTGTCTCACTCTTTTCCCAACCACTGCTTCCCTTTCATGCCCCTCGACTCTTGTAATTGCCATCTGGTTTCTGTACAAATTGTAAATAGCCTTTCGCTCCCTGTATTTTACCCCTGCCACCTTCATAATTTGAAACAGAGTATTCCAGACAACATTGTCAAAAGCTTATAGTTTTAATTATCGCTTCTAAAAATCAAGTTATATAACTCATATTTTCGTTTTTTTGTATGTGTCTGTCTGCAGTTGTGGTACACACTGAAATACTTGAACCACCAGAACAGCCAAAACAAATTGGTGTATCTCCCTAACTCAGTGGTGTATGTCCACAAAGTAGTTTTCTGCATTAATAGGGAATACCGCTGCAACAATACATGATATGCCGGTGGACGTGTATGGTGAAAGTGCATAATTGTATGAAACAGTGGGTAAGTGGAGCAGTCGCTTCGAATGAGATCAGACAAGTCTGAACGAAGCGGCAGTCCATCTCTGTGTGAAGAAGCGGGAATCGCAAGATAAAATGGAAGACCTGGTGCTAGGAGATCGGCGCCTCATAATTCACGTGACAGTGGAAAAATCACCAGTGGATTAGACTTCATCGCCTTACACGAGATCTCGAACGTGATGAACATCGCCACCCGGTGGGTTCTGTGGGAGCTAACCAAGCAGTGGATTCACCACCGCCGGAATCGGCGATGACTCAGCTGTCATCGAGAAACGCGATGGCGAGTGGTTTTTGGGAGTGCCATGGTGTGGTGCTGGCAGATGTAACTGGAAAAGGACGAACCATGAGAGAAGCAAGCTACCGAAATCTTATGAGATCATGGGAGGCTGTAAGGACGAAGTATCGTAGGAAACTTTCCAAGGGGCGACATTCTCCACGATAGCTCCCTAGCTTATTCTGCACACTACAGGATCACACATGCTGCTTCTCTGAGATACCAAATTATCTCTCACTCCCCGTGTTCTCCTGACATGGATTCCAATGACTTCATCCTCTTTCGTTCACTAAAGGAATTATTGTATGGTATGTACTTGCAGAATGGCGACGAGGTGATTTTCTTGGTAGAAGGTTTCCTAAACAGCCAAAATACAGACTTCTACAAACAAGGTCTCAGTTAAGTCATCCATCGTCGGGAAAAATGTCCCAGACTGAAGGCAGAATACGCAGAGCTGGACTAAGACCATCACCAGGTGGAGAGGTCATAAAGAGCAGACTGGATATACCAAGAAAAACATTTCTGAAAAAGAAGAATTTTAATCACCTACTATCAACGAAAGTGTTTGGAGGTCTTTTCTGAAGGTATTTATTCGGGCTGTAGCCTTGTATGACAGTAGTGAAGCGCGTGCGATCAGTTCACGCGAGACGAAGATAGAAGCTTTTAAAATATGGTACTGTAGAAGAATCCTGAAGATCTGATGCGTAGATCGAACTGCAAACGAGGAGGTACTGATTCGAACTGGAGAAAAAAAAATTGTGACACAACTTGACTAAAAGAAGAGATCACTTTAAACTGCAGCTGTGTTGTTTAGCAATTTTAGTAAAAAGTTTAATTGTAATGGTAAATAAGAGATTAAATTATTGTTCTAAAATTAACAGTATGAAACAAATCATTTATGTACAGTGTGAGCTGCAGACCCGCTTTTTATGCTGGGACAGGAGAAGACAGTGGCAATGGTAAAGAGATGGAGAGTAATAAATACTGGAAGATAACAGACAGTGCCTGTGTCATAGAAAGAACCAAGGAGACACTGGCAGTATATGTGAGAGAGAGGGACACAGTGGCAGTGGAACGTCACAGAACAGTGCTAGGAAAAGAGTGATGGAGACGGTACCAGGGGTGGGGGGAGGATTAAGGGAAAGAGAAAATGGAAGTGGATGAGAGCGAGTGATAATGAGAGACAGAGTGTATGACAATGACAACCAGGAAGAGGGAGAAACAGTTCTGTGACAAGAGACAGCAGTTGTAGGAAGGAAGGTATGAGATATTAACAGTAAGAGAGATCAATAGAAACGTAATGACAGTGAGAGAATGTAGAAGTAGGACAGAATGAAGCTGTGACGCACGAGACAATGACGGAGACACACAAAGAGATACTGACAGTGAATTGGACTGGTGAGTGAGTGAGGGGAGTGTAACTGGGTGAGCATGGGTATGAGCGACCTACAGCGATGGTCTAGGGGGTGTGATTGAGTTACAGTTAGGGGACCATATGGGAGTCTGATGTGAGTTTCATGTTAAAAAAGCGCGAACATGTTTGCATGAGAACATTTTTGGAAAACATTATTAAAGGTACTGAGAATGGTAAAATGAGGCAGCTGCTACCCTACTCTTCAGTCGGATTCTTTTGAATAAACAGGAAAATATTCGCATTTTTTGTGCTCCGACGGGAAGGCGCTAGACGCAGAAGTTAGCGTTCGCTAAAGCTCTGCTCATGCAGGAAGCGGCCAAAACAAAAAATCTGTTATCATACGAAATATATTTAATATATTTTTTTATTCTAATAGCACCTTGCGGACCCCTCTGGCATAGCTCGCGGACCCCTGGGTGTCCGCGGACCACCTGTTGGGAACCACTGGCTTAGATGATGATCCTCGCAGTGGTCGGCCAAGATATGACACTACTCTAGAAATCATTGCAAAAGTGCACAAATGGCTATGGAGGACCGTCGATTGAAAGTACGTGAAATTGCTCACTCTTGCCAGATGTAATCTGAAAGGGTATATCACAAGAATTAGAAACGAAAAAATTATCTGCAAGATGGGTGCTGTGGCTCTTGACGCGCGCCAGCACACATGTGCCGTCGCCATGGCAAAATTACACGAACTAAGGAGTGAATTGTTCCCACACCCGCCTTATTCACTTGATATGGCTCCGTCAGTCTTCCGTCTCTTCGCAAAACTGGAAATTTTTCTTGGTGGACGAAGATTCACTTTAAACTAAAAATTGATAGCTGGAGTTGACAACTATTTTTGCAGACATGGAGGAAACTCATTTTCGAGATGGGAATGGGATCAAGGCACTGGAACATCGTTGGACCGAGTGCATCGATCTACAAGGAGACTACACTGAAAAATAATAAGTTTCAGTGATGTAAGTACTTTTTGTTTCTATTCCGTTCCTAGAACTTTCCAAACCACCCTCGTACTAGGCGCTAAATGATTGGACGTCCACGAATCTTCACAGAACGTGCGGTTTGAAGGCCTGTCTGCTCTGTAAATCAGGATAGATGGTGATCTGTGGCATCTCTGCCGAAAGAGCACAAGTGCTGGTGCATGCACAAGTGTTTCGGAGCACACCGCTTACCGCACATAGTTGAACATGGAGCTCTGCAGCAGACCACCCCTACGTCTTCACATGTTGATCCAACCACATCGTCAGTTACAATGGCAGTGGGGAAGGGACCATTGTCTTTCGACCGTCGATCGATAAAAGTGTCGGCTCCTCGTGTGAATCACATTTTTGCCGTACTAGGTCGACCGTCATCTCCCGCAGGCTGGTGGGAGGAGTATTATGCTATAGGAGACAGTCTCCTGCGCTTGCATATGACCTGTGGTAGTAATCGAGTAAGTGCTGACAACTGATAACCACCTGAATTCCTTCGTGCTTTATGCCTTCCCCGATGGCGATGTCATCTTTCAGCAGTATAATTGTCCGTGTCTCGGAGGCAGAACCGCGCTATAGTTGTTTGAGGGGCATTATAGTGAACTAACGTTAATGTCTCGGCGACCAAAATCGCCTGATTTAAATCCTATGTGAGCCATTTGGGTCGCTATAGGGTGCCATCACTACGTATGCAAATCAGTGGCCCTTTCTTTGCGCATATTACATGACCTGTCCAAGGACATCCAATGTCTCATACCTCCACAAACTACTAGCAAACTGTCGAATCCGTTATGCCCCGAATCAGTGATGTATTTCGTCCCAAAACGAACGAACAAGCTATTAACCAGATAGTCATAATATTTGGCTCATCAGTATATAAGAAATATCTGTAACACTTACGCTGAAAAAACAAAGCTTTCAGCCACTACACTATGTTCACAAGGATATCTGCGTCATTTAAAAGATGACCCTAGGTGAGAGCGTATTAAGTATGTACTGCTTGCAGCGTACAAGCCTACTTTCTTAGTAATTACTTGTGAAGTACAGCCATCGAGCTAAGAATTACAGAGACTAGTTGCATAACAATCACACGCCATGCTGATATACATAAACCCTCGATCTTGTTCTTCACCAAAGTATAATGTAAATAATTAAGTGTCTCTAATGGTCTTTGTTCACGTCTTTACAGTAGTGACCAACGGCAAAAATGTTTGCAATGAGGGTGCGGGTAATTCTTCTTATAGAGGCGACGTCACCCCACTGTACGTAGAGTCATAATATCCGTGCTCCAGTAACATTTACTCAGAAAGTTATCTATACGGATTGCTATTTCGAAAGAAAGTAGTTTTTAAAACGCGCCACTCTCTGTACACAACGGTCATCTCACAATAAACCCCTTCAGTTGTCTACTGAGCCAATGTTATATCTGAAAACGCACAATAGTGACATGTTCTGTAGAACTCGCCGAGAAGTTTGGTCAGAGTTAAGATTACATCGTAAGTCTTATTGTAAAGCCCTGCAAGTGAGAGAGAAATGTAACATCTCTCTGAATTTGAAATCGTCGAGAATGAGACACACCTTTGAGACCCAATGCTAATTTTACTGTGCACAACGGATTTACTAATGCTGTAAATGATTGGCCCTAGCGAAGAATCTGAAGGTGGGGAGTTTACATAATATCATCATTTAAAGGAATTGGTTCTACATCTACATCTACATTTACATCTACATTTATACTCCGCAAGCCACCCAACGGTGTGTGGCGGAGGGCACTTTACGTGCCACTGTCATTACCTCCCTTTCCTGTTCCAGTCGCGTATGGTTCGCGGGAAGAACGACTCTCTGAAAGCCTCCGTGCGCGCTCTAATCTCTCTAATTTTACATTCGTGATCTCCTCGGGAGGTATAAGTAGGGGGAAGCAATATATTCGATACCTCATCCAGAAACGCACCCTCTCGAAACCTGGCGAGCAAGCTACACCGCGATGCAGAGCGCCTCTCTTGCAGAGTCTGCCACTTGAGTTTATTAAACATCTCCGTAACGCTATCACGGTTACCAAATAACCCTGTGACGAAACGCGCCGCTCTTCTTTGGATCTTCCCTATCTCCTCCGTCAAACTGATCTGGTACGGATCCCACACTGATGAGCAATACTCAATTATAGGTCGAACGAGTGTTTTGTAAGCCACCTCCTTTGTTGATGGACTACATTTTCTAAGCACTCTCCCAATGAATCTCAGCCTGGTACCCGCCTTACCAACAATTAATTTTATATGATCATTCCACTTCAAATCGTTCCGAACGCAGACTCCCAGATATTTTACAGAAGTAACTGCTACCAGTGTTTGTTCCGTTATCATATAATCATACAATAAAGGATCCTTCTTTCTATGTATTCGCAATACATTACATTTGTCTATGTTAAGGGACAGTTGCCACTCCCTGCACCAAGTGCCTATCCGCTGCAGATCTTCCTGCATTTCGCTACAATTTTCTAATGCTGCAACTTCTCTGTATACTACAGCATCATCCGCGAAAAGCCGCATGGAACTTCCGACACTATCTACTAGGTCATTTATATATATTGTGAAAAGCAATGGTCCCATAACACTCCCCTGTGGCACGCCAGAGGTTACTTTAACGTCTGTAGACGTCTCTCCATTGATAACAACATGCTGTATTCTGTTTGCTAAAAACTCTTCAATCCAGCCACACAGCTGGTCTGATATTCCGTAGGCTCTTACTTTGTTTATCAGGCGACAGTGCGGAACTGTATCGAAGGCCTTCCGGAAGTCAAGAAAAATAGCATCTACCTGGGAGTCTGTATCTAATATTTTCTGGGTGTCATGAACAAATAAAGCGAGTTGGGTCTCACACGATCGCTGTTTCCGGAATCCATGTTGATTCCTACATAGTAGATTCTGGGTTTCCAAAAACGACATGATACTCGAGCAAAAAACATGTTCTAAAATTCTACAACAGATCGACGTCAGAGATATAGGTCTATAGTTTTGCGCATCTGCTCGACGACCCTTCTTGAAGACTGGGACTACCTGTGCTCTTTTCCAATCATTTGGAACCCTCCGTTCCTCTAGAGACTTGCGGTACACGGCTGTTAGAAGGGGGACAAGTTCTTTCGCGTACTCTGTGTAGAATCGAATTGGTATCCCGTCAGGTCCAGTGGACTTTCCTCTATTGAGTGATTCCAGTTGCTTTTCTATTCCTTGGACACTTATTTCGATGTTAGCCATTTTTTCGTTGGTGCGAGGATTTAGAGAAGGAACTGCAGTGCGGTCTTCCTCTGTGAAACAGCTTTGGAAAAAGGTGTTTAGTATTTCAGCTTTACGCGTGTCATCCTCTGTTTCAATGCCATCATCATCCCGGAGTGTCTGGATATGCTGTTTCGAGCCACTTACTGATTTAACGTAAGACCAGAACTTCCTAGGATTTTCTGTCAAGTCGGTACATAGAATTTTACTTTCGAATTCACTGAACGCTTCACGCATAGCCCTCCTTACGCTAACTTTGACATCGTTTAGCTTCTGTTTGTCTGAGAGGTTTTGGCTGCGTTTAAACTTGGAGTGAAGCTCTCTTTGCTTTCGCAGTAGTTTCCTAACTTTGTTGTTGCACCACGGTGGGTTTTTCCCGTCCCTCACAGTTTTACTCGGCACGTACCTGTCTAAAACGCATTTTACGATTGCCTTGAACTTTTTCCATAAACACTCAACATTGTCAGTGTCGGAACAGAAATTTTCGTTTTGATGTGTTAGGTAGTCTGAAATCTGCCTTCTATTACTCTTGCTAAACAGATAAACCTTCCTCCCTTTTTTTTATATTCCTATTAACTTCCATATTCAGGGATGCTGCAACAGCCTTATGATCACTGATTCCCTGTTCTGCAATTAAAGAGTTCTGATAATGAACTCAGTAATACTGTGACTTATTGTCAAAAATATATGAATATCAAAGCAATGAAACATAATTATAAAGACAAAAACGTTACAAACTTGCTATACGTATTGCTAACTAATGCAATGAGTTGGCTAAGTTACTAAAAGAGGTGGAGTTACACCAATCTTGGATCTGCTTCTGTGATACAGGCACAGTACCCTGACTATGATGACCAGAGTGACAGTTTGACTAGAACTAATACCCCAAGATTCTACAGAACTAGGGAAGTGCTGACAAATGAGCCAGTGGCAGCTATCTTGCAATCGAACAGAACCGTTCTGGTTTCCCTAATATGCTGTAGCTGTAAGCCAGGGTTCCCATAGTCTTTTCTGAACTCTGAACAGGGCTGAGACACAGAGACTGCACGACTTCAGAGCGTGCAGCCGCAATCTAGTCTCCACATCTCTCAACTGGCGCATGTCTTCCTCATCCTGGACATGACTGTCCTCATCCACGTCTTCCCATCGGCCCCATTTTGTGTCTCTAAAACGAAGCTTACTGCGGCCTCCCCGGCAACACTATGTGCCCATCAGTTTTCTAAAAATTTGGCAACACCTCCAAATAGCGTAATTGCTTCATAGGAAGGGTTTCTTGCCCAAAATTGCCGAAACGCCAACACACCAACAAATCTCATATATTTTCTTCCTTTCTAAAGAGCCTGCTGCCATGAGTTAAACCCAAATGACGTCACAAGTAACACGCCGATCAGTGCTCATTGTACCATCAACTAGCCTCACATTACAGATCCCGTGAAAACGCAAAAAGCTTGCTACGAGGCTACTAGTCGACTCTGCTACAGCGTCAGCTCAGAGCTATTTTCGAGTTTTTTTTATGAACGCCAAGACATGTTTCTCTCCCCAGGTGTCTCACTCCCTCAGTTCCCAGTGCCTATCGCCTTATGGCAGAGTTAAGTTTTCTGTCATGAAGCCTTTTTTATATTCGGCACTCACTGATTGTCATAAATGGGTAACGGCTTGTCCGCCAGCACACTATCCATCCAAGTGACTTTCATGTCCTGGGCAGGAGGTAGCTTCCCCAGCTGTCGTTGTTCTTGCTTCTTCAAAAGGCCAGACGCACGGCCCTAGTGGGTAGTTTCACCAGGCCTCGCTATGTACCACAAGTCTCATGTTCATAGCACTATTTGCTCCTAAAGTAAGCCCAGAAAACGACTGGAAGTACCCAGCACCAAGTTGGATTATAAGAAAATTAAGAAGAGGAAATGAACACACCACATCCTATCACTGTGATAATATGTATGTCATCAAGGTAATTAACTCCCTCCATTTGCAGATTTAAAGATTCCAGAGGAATGAAAAGAGGCTCACTGAAGGGGCTTGCAGCATTCCAGTATAATTCGATCAGATGTCTCAGATCACTATGGGCCAACAACATAGATGTCTTTCCCGTCACACAGATCCAACGGAGAGAATTGAATGACTTCTGATGGAATATAACTAGAAATATCACTCAGTAAGAGAGAGCGACAGAGAGAGAGGTTAGATATCGTGATAGTGATGTATGATGTACATTGATAACCCAAAACATTATGACCACCTACTTAAAAGCGTGTGATTCACCTCTAGGACGCAATTCAGCAGTGATTCTGGGTGCCATAGATTCGACAAGTACTTGATGTGTTTCCAGAGATTTGTGCCACGAGATGCCTATGCACATATCACAATCTTCCCGTAATGTACGGGCGGTTGGTTTTCGGGGCGGACCTGGCACCCGATAGGTCCCAAATAGGTTTCATCGAATTCAGAAAAGCCGAATTTGATGGTCAAGACATCAACATGAGTTCACTATCATGCTCCCAAAACCATTTCACCACGATTATGGCCTTGTGGCAGGGACAGTTAGCCTGCTGAAAGATGCCACCGCTGGTGGGGAAGAAATCAAGCATAAGGGGTTAAGATGGTCCCTAATAATGTTCACGTAGTCCCTACCTGTCATGGTGTCTTCGATTACCACCGCAGGTCCCTTGGAAGCCCAAGTGAATGTGTCTCATAACATAATATTGCTCTCACTGGCCTGCCTCTGGGGTGCGCTGCATGTTTCGAGCAGCCGTTCAGCCTGGATGACGGAGTATCTGGGCATGACCGTCGACCTGGTTTCACAACAAAGGGGTTTCATCCCGCCAGGCGAATCGATTCCGTTGATCCATGGTCATATCTCAATGATCTCGTGCCCACTGTTATAATAATTGACGGTGTTGTTGGGTCAACACGGGAACATCTGCTGCAGAACACCATTTTCAACACTGTGCGCTGTATGATGTGCTCCAAAATACTCGTGCCTGCGCCAGCACTGTACTCTACCGCCAGATCTGCCACAGATCGCCGCCTATCCTGCTGTAAAGAGCGGGCAAGCCTCCAACTTACCGTCGCCTACTCGTGGTTTCAGCATTCTTCGACCAGTTTCCATAGATGCTCACGACATTACCACAACTGTCCGGCTTCGCCGCTTCCGAGATACGGGATGCCATTTCTTTTTGCTTTAAATTGGGTGAAAACGCTACGACAACTTACGGCAAGCTTCAGAAGGCTTTTGGAGAGGAGGTTACGCCAAGAGCTCAAGTTTTTCATTGGCATAAAACGTCTAGTGAACGAAGAACGAATGTTGAAGATGAAGACCGCAATGGACGACCATCAACCTCACAGATGGATGTCAACTTGGCCAGGATGCGTGAACTCGTACGATCTGATCGAAGATTATGCGTGAAAATGATTGCAGAAGAACTGAACATCAATCGATCTAATAATAACTGAAGATCTTGGTGTGAGAAAGATTTGTACAAAAACAGTCCCCAAAAATCTCACACCAGAACAGCGAGAAACATGGAAAAATGTGGCAGCCGATCTGTTAGAACAAACGGAAATCAATCCAGAATTGTTGAGCCCTGTTATCACTGGTGATGAAAGTTGGATTTTTCAGTACGATCCAGAGACAAAACACCAACGTTCGAAATGGTGCTCAAAGGGATCACCCAGACCAAAAAAAGCTCACATGTCAAAGTCAAAAGTGAAATGCATGCTTGTGTGCTTCTTAGATTCCAAGGGAATTGTTCAAAAAGAGTGGGTGCCTCCTGGCCAAACAGTTAACCAATATTACTACAAAGAAATTTTAGAAAGACTTCGTAAAAGAGTTCTTCGTGTCCGTGCCAACATTGCTGATAATTGGATTCTGCATCACGTTAATGAGCCATCCCACACTTCTCTGTCAGTACAGCAATTTTTAACCTCAAAACAAATTTCAGTACTACCACAGCCACCTTGTTCCCTGATATTGCTCCGTGCGACTTTTTTCTATTTCCAAGAGTCATGACGGCGGTCGAGGGACACCATTTTCAGAAAACACAAGATGTCCAAAGAGCTGTGACGAGGGTCTTGGAGGATATTGCGGAAGATGAGTTCCTGAAATGTTACCATCTGTGGCAGAAGCGCTGGAAAAAGTGTGTGCAATCAGAAGGGGTGTACTTTGAAGGAGACAACAGTAAACTTGACTAAAACAGTAAGCAACATTTTTTTCATATTAGTCTCATTACTTTATTGTCGCACCTCGTATACTTCTCGTACCACGTCACGCGCCCTCAGAGCCACCAGGCAGCACACAACATTGTGGTGGGCAGTGGTCATAATGTTCCGGCTTATCAGTGTATATTTGATGTGGGAACATCAGGCAAGCAGTAAATCAGTTACTGCTCGTAGGCCTTTGAAACTAATTTATAGGGTTCGATGAACTCTATAGGTTACTGTATGACCAGTGGTTAGACATCCTATTTGGTTAATGCAGAAGACGTCCATTGTGATTCTGAACCAGAGGGTCGACAAGGAAGGATAGGTGGTAGGACTTGCCAGAGTGCCGCAACATGCTAAAATAGTAACTGCTTTGTAATTCCACAGTACACGAAGCAGCGATTATTCTCTTGTGCCGTGAAGACGATCATGTAGATTTGGAAGATAGGTCAGCTCAAAGCACAGGGAATGAACGAATGCCATGTCAGTTTGTCCAAAAATCCAGCAACAACTATTTTGATGCTTATGTGACAAAGGCACAAAATAATGGGCAACACTTGGCAAATGTGAGAGAGTAAAGGAGCACAACCAGCCCAGTATGCAACTGTGTGCACTTGCAGAATGGACCTCAGGTTGCAGAGAGAGTTGCGACGTACTTGTTTTGCAGGACTACGACGACGTCATCCTGAGGAGTGAGGAAGGCGACGCTCTCGACGTCGGTGGAGTTGGCGTCGGCGTCCATCTGGAGTTTGACACGCCTGGATCCGCGCGGCACGAAGCGCGAGAAGTGCGCGATGGCGTAGTACATGGGCTGCTTGTAGAACTCGTCCGCCGTCACGTTTGCCACGATGGACGCGTCCGCGTAGTTGCCGATCCAATTAGGGCCGCCTTCAGTGTTCACCACCATGTTCCAGTCCTCCCAGGCGGACGTCCAGTGGTTTATCACCTGCGCAGCACACAGAAGGCAACTCACCAGGAAAGACCAAACACGACTGGACCTTTAAGTCTTCTCCTCACAGTAGGGCAATACAGCTCTCAGGAAAGTGGAGGTGAAGTAAAATGGTAATGTGAATGGGACCCACAAGCAATATTCTAGGATGGGTCACGTTAGTGTTAGAACGGATCTCCTTTGTATATCGCATTTTGGTCTTATGACTAAGGCCCTCGTGGCTCGTTGTCTTAGTTGCTGGTTACTTCCTGGCTGTATGGTAGTAATCCATGAAACTGTTTTGTTTTTCACATTCCGTCCAGGCCTGCATTGACACATTCAGAGATAGTCGTGTTTTCGCTGAGTCTGCAGACTAGTTGCAAGTCTCAGTGGAACCAGAAGTACCCCTGTCCAACGTGGTTCTGGACGAAACGTCAGGAAAAAAACATATTCATGGACCATGACCACACATTTAAAAGGAGCCCCAGCAACTGACTGTATTTTCGCAGCATCCTGCCAATTAATTGAAGTCTGCCATCTGCTTTAGAGTCAACCGAGTGCAACTTTCGCAACCGACTTAGGCCACAGGAGTACGGAAGGACAAGATTTCGCGCCTACCATCGGCGACACCATCCAACCTGTCGCGGTGCGTGACCGGTAGTGGAGGAAGAGTTGGGGACGATAGGAGTATAAAGAAGGTAAGATACTCATTCCAAAGGTATCACCTGAAGATGACGCCAAGGTATTCAGTGAAAACATCGTCTTACGAAAACGACTGCACCCAGCTGGACATCCGACAGCAGTACAAACAACTTAACACTTATAGTCTCCGTTCTCTGGGCGAGCCCTGCGACGGTTGATTTAGTATTAAGTCCACAGTCAAACACTTCCTCAGTGCTTTCTAGCGGGTATTTCTCTGAGACCGCTAAGTCGTAGAAAAAGTTATAAAAAACTTGCTGTTCATTTATATATTGTGTGAAATACTGTAGCCTATTATTTTCTGTGTCTTTGAAAAGTTGAAGCCCGATGCACCTATACCACTCTTGAACATGGTGTCAGCATTTTTATTCAGAGCGGTTATGGTCTACATAAAATACCCACCACTAATGTAAACAGGTTTAGCGCTTCGCTTGCTATGTGGCTGGTACTTTCCTGCACTATGTATGTAGGAGTGCAGCGCTCTCAGACAGCGTATTTTACCTGTATGATGTCGCTGGTGTAGTTCTCTGCCCGTTCCCACGATCCCAGCCTCACCGCAGGGTACCCGCCTCCCATGAAGGGACCTGCAACACAAGAGCACGTCGTCAGTGGCCGTCAAGTCTGAGGCAAACAGCTGGCTCGTCCTTCTGATTTTTATACCATGTAATGCTTAATGTGTTTCACGTAATGCTTAATGTGTTGTTAGACTTACATGAGTCTGATGAAATAACGAAAGAATTTTCCACCGTATCATTTCTCTGAACCACGACAAAGAGGCAAGCATGAGACAAAAACGATGCCGCTAGAGCATACAGATGCCAGACTGTATCGGTTATGACTCGGTTGCCACCTTTGAAACCAATGAGCGAGTGAATTAAAGAAGCATTCTATCCAAACAATTATAAATCTATGTTACTTTGCACTTACATAAAATATTAAAAATATTTACTGTGTTGCTAAATGTTTCGAAAACACCACTTTTACAAATTTTGTGGGATTAAAAAGTGACGGTAATAAATGACTTGGGATAAGAAACTAGAAGTTTCAGCTACCGTATGAGATGTGAGATTGGTTGAAGAAAATGAAATAATAGTCGTAGTATTTATGGAATACTCAGTCGCTACTTGGAGGATCATAGACGTACTAGAAACTTAAATACACAGCCGGCGTAAGGCGTCTGACGATGGTCTATAAAGTCGAAAGGCGGTTCACAACAAAATATAAAATAAATATAATTATGAAACATTAATACAGTCTATTCTAGTTTCTTATGTAATAGAAATTATTACATTTTGACTAATCCTTACCACTGACACGATATTGCAGCAGTAGCATTTCAAAATTTCCAACATTGAGACAGGAAGTATGACTGTCGACGTGGGATGGTCAATTATATAATGGATTCCTTAGGTTTGACAAAAAACTGAGAAAGTATATGAACCACTGACCATGAGATCTACCATTGTTTCCATACATTTATAAAACATCTAATACTGTGCAAGCAGCCACATAAAGTAGTTCAGATATCTAATCTGATCATTAAGGCCTTTTAGCACCTTCTTTAAACTCTAGATAAGTAACACAAGTCATCGAACCCATTCTTTCTTATAGTAAGTACCTTGTTTCAACGTACCTAATCAACTGTCTGCAAACGTAATTTTTACCACTCCTTGCACTGCATTTGACGTACTCGTAGACCAAACAAGCAGCTCAAAAACAGTTTTGCACCTACTGAATAGCTGCGAATGTGTGTTGGCTCAGATTCAAAGAGAGCACAGGATGAAGGAATAGCCCTTACTATATGAAAACATATTTTAATGTGAAATAATAGGAAACAATGACCAAAATAAATGCAATTTTTAGGCGCAAATTTGTTAATCTAGTAAAACAAAATCTCCTGGTGGGTAACGTTAAATTCTGCATTGCTCTCCCCCCCCCCCCCCCCCCTCCTCACTGAATGGCGACATGCTGCGATCCTCGTTAGTGTGCTGTCCACAAGGTGTTCGAACGTTGCTCTTTAAGCCTGTGCCACTTTCCGATTGTGGGTGTCCTGAGCTCATCCAATGAGTGGGGAGGATTTCTGCGACGATGCTCTGCATCTTTCAGCAGGTGGTTAGTTGAGCGTATGTCGGCAGATACCGCAGGTAATTCCATTCTACTGAGTGCTGAGGTGTGAAGGAAGAAGATGACAGGCTTGCAAGCGTCTGAACATTAGTCTTGAAAGACTAACTCATGTACAGAGCTAGACGGTGAGTTGGAGGACACTATCGCGATACTGCACATATTTCAAGTTAGCTTCTACATCTACATCTATATCCATACTCCGCAAGCCACCTGATGGTGTGTGGCGGAGGGTACTTTGAGTACATCTATCGGTTCTCCCTTCTATTCCAGTCTCGTATTGTTCGTGGAAAGAAAGATTGTCGGCATGCCTCTGTGGGGGCTCTAATCTCTCTGATTTTATCCCCATGGTCTCTTCGTGAGATATACGTAGGAGGGAGCAATATACTGCTTGACTCCTCGGTGAAGGTACGTTCTCGAAAATTCAACAAAAGCCCGTACCGAGCTACTGAGCGTCTCTCCTGCAGAGTCTTCCACTAGAGTTTATCTATCATCTCCGTAACGTTTTCGCTATTACTAAATGATCCTGTAACGAGGAGCGCTGCTCTCCGTTGGATCTTCTCTATCTCTTCCATCAACCCTATCTCATACGGATCCCACATTGCTGAGCAGTATTCAAGCAGTGAGTGAACAAGTGTACTGTAACCTACTTCCTTTGTTTTCGGATTGCATTTCCTTAGGATTCTTCCAATGAATCTCAGTCTGGCATCTGCTTTACCTGCTTCGATAGGTACAAGAGCAGACCTACATCCGTTTACGGTACTGGTGCAAAACATGACTGACCCACGTTGCCGGTGGACGCTTGGTAATGGTTGACGCTTACATTGGAACCTTGCAGCCTCCACGCTCTTCTCCGATGATCATCAGGCGTCAGATAAATCCTGTACTTACCAGTGGCGAAAATCCTCTGCCAGTGACCCAGGCGTACACAGACAAATACTGTTTAGGCGTATTTGCCAAATGCCGACCGGCACTTTGCAGTAATTCGAAATGAATGGATCTGAGTATAACCTAAATAAAGTGTTATCAAATAAAATAAGTAAGACCTAACCTAGATGGTATTTGCCTTTCTGTACGTTGGAAGTGATCACAATAATCGGTGGCCCTCATGTCTTCAATTATGAAATTGACCCAGGAGTTTTTTTTATTTATTTGCATATCAAGTTCCGTAGGAAAAAGTTGAGGAGCATATCTACAAGGTCATGGAAATGAAATGAGCGTTTGGCGTCATTGGCCGGGATGCCCCTTACGGGGTAGGTCCGGCCGCCTTTGTGCAGGTCTTATTACATTCGATGCCACATTGGGCGGCCTGCGCGTCGGATGGGGATGGAATGATGATGAAGACAGCCCAACACCCAGTCCCTGAGCGGAGAAAATCCCCGACCCAGCTGGGAATCGAACCCGGGCCCCTGAGGACGGCAGTCCGTCACGCTGACCAATTCAGCTATCGGGGCGGACTTCCAAGGTCATTGTCATGGAACATGAAATTACAACATAAAAGTAATAACAGATAAAAATAAAATGTTTATGAACCAGAAAAAAGTGAAGCCATAAGTTCACTTAAACGCAGTCAACAATGCAACAAGAATCAGCTTAATTTTTGAAGGAACTCCTCGACAGAATAGGTGTGATCCACGTGGAAACTCTTCAGTTTCGCCGCGCGGGATTAGCCGAGCGGGCTAAGGCGCTGCAGTCATGGACTGTGCGGCTGGTCCCGGCGGAGGTTCGAGTCCTCCCTCGGCCATGGGTGTGTGTGTGTTTGTCCTTAGGATACTTTAGGTTAAGTAGTGTGTAAGCTTAGGGACTGATGACCTTGGCAGTTGGGTCCCGTAGGGTTGCACACATATTTGAACATTTTTGAACTCTTCAGTTTCGATTTGAAAGCCTAAAGATTACTGCTAAGATTTTTGAATTCTTGTGGTAGCTTATTGAAAATGGAAGCAGCAGTATACTGCACGCCTTTCTTCACAAGAGTTAAGAAAGTCCGATCCAAATGCAGGTTGGATTTCTGCGGAGTGTTAACTGAGTTAAAGCTGCTTATTTTTGAGAATAAGTTAATATTATCAACAAGAAATGACAGTAAGGGATAAATATATTGAGAGGCCAATGTCAAAATACCCAGACTCCTGAACAGAGGTCGACAAGAGGTTCGTGAACTTACACTACTTATTGCCCGAACCGCCCGTTTCAGAGCCAAAAATATCCTTTTAGAATGGGAAGAGTTACCCCAAAATATAATACCATACGACATAAGCGAATGAAAATAAGCAAAATAGACTAATTTTGCTGTCGAGCGATCACTTACTTCAGATATAGTTCGAATAGTAAAAACGGCAGCATTAAGTCTTTTAACAAGATTCTGAACGAGGGCTTTCCACGAGTTTACTATCTATCTGAAAACCTAGAAATTTGAACTGTTCAGTCTCACTAATCATATGCCCATACTGTGAAACTAAAACGTCATATTTTGTTGAAATTGTGTTAGGAACTGTAAGAACTGAGTCTTACTGTGATTTAGCGTTAGTTTATTTTCTACAAGCTATGAACTTAGGTCATAAACTGCACACAACATCCTTTACTACCAAGCTAGTTTCATCAGCAAACAGAAATATTTTACAGTTAGCCATAATACTAGAGGCCATATCATTTATATAAATAAGGAACAGTAGTGGCCCCAACGCTGATCCCCATTTGACTGTAGCCCACTCAGACCCCACATCACAGCCATTCTCAACACTGTGAATAATGACTTTTTGCTGTCTGTTGCTAAAGTAAGAGGTGAACCAAAGCTACTCCCCATGTTCCATAATGTTTCAACTTCTAGAGCAACATTTTGTGATCAACACAATCAGACGCCTTAGTTAAATCAAAAAATATGCCCAGCGTTCCAAACCTTTTGTTTAAACCATCCAGGATCTCACAGAGAAAAGAGAACATAGCATTTTCAGTTATTAAACAACCCTTAGAGCCGAACTGTACACTTGATAGCAAATTATTTGATATAAAATGATCAATTACCCTCAGATACACAGACTTTTCAATAACATTAGCAAACACTGATGGCATAGAAATAGGTCTAAAATTGTCTACATTATCCCTTTCTCCTTTTTCATAAAGCAGCTTTATTACTGACTACTTTAATCGTTCAGCAAACTGACCATTCCTAAAGGAAAAATTACAAATATGGCTAAATACAGGGCTCACATGTGCAGCGCGGTACTTTAATATTCAGCTAGGCACTCCATCACATCCATGACAGTTCTTAGTCTTCAGTTATTTAATTATTAACTCAAACTCCCTCTTGTCTGTATCACAGAGGATTTCAGACATCGATCTCCGGAAGGCATTTGCCAAGAGAGTTATATGATTCCCTTTAGCAACTAAATTTTTATTTAATTCACCAGCATTGTTCAGAAAAGATTGTTAAATACTGTACATATATCTGATTTATCAGTAACAGAAATATTTTTACTACGAACTGACTTTATATCGTCGACCCTGTGCTGCTGACCAGACACTTCCTTCAGAACTGACCATATGGTTTTAATTTTATTCTGTGAATTAGTTACTCTATTTGGGTACCACATACTCTTTGTCTTCCTAATAACATTTTTAAGCACCATACAGTACTGTTTGTAATAGGTTACTGTAGCTTGAGTGTGACTACTTCTAACATATAATTCCCACTTTGTTCTACATTACCATATATCCTTATCTCAGTAGTCAGTCGCCCAGGCAGCCTTTTACTGCTAGTACCCCATTTAGAACGTTCTAATGGAGAGCACCTCTCAAAGTGCATGAGAAATGTGTTAAGGAAAGCATTATATTTGTCATTTATGTTATCGGCATTATAAACATCCTGCCACTCTTGTTCCTTGACGAGGTTTAAAAAACTCGCTGTTGCTGTTGGATAAACTATAATCATATGAGACATTTGTTTGAGTACAAAAGCCTTTTAGTGTTGAAATTTGTGAATCATGGTCTGAAAGGCCATTCACCCTTTTACTAACAGAACGCCTATCTAGTAATGAAGAATGAATAAAAATGTTGTCCGTGGCTGTGCTTCTGCTCCCCTGCACCCTAGTTCGAAAAAGAAACACAGTCTGCATCAGATCATATGAATTTAGGAGTTCTACCAACGTCCTTTCTTGCACCACCATACACAAAATTTATATTGGTGTCACCACAGATAATCAATTTCTGAAACTTCAGATACTTTCGCTACCCATCATCTTCTCGCACTGCGCTGCTAGGGGAAGGGTTTCTACAGTGTACTATCGTTTGTAGTGGATACAAAGACCAAACATATCATGTTGATAGTATGGAGATGGTCACGTACTGACTGTTTCCCCGCAGCACCCTCCTAAAAAGGATAGAAGCAAGTTCTGTCTCATTCTGTTCCGGTTACATACGGGCTGTAATCTGTGAGTAGAGGTAATCAGTTGGTGTTGGTGACGCGGGCGATCACTGCGAGGCATATCTTTAACGTCTCGTGCCTCATAATAGCGGCGGAACGTTATGATGACGTCACTGTGCTTTACGATAAATCGGCGCTTAACTTTCCACACTGACTACTCTTTCTGTGGTAAAGTGATAATGCAGTCAAAGCTTTAAACGATGCTTTGAGATGTGTTGGCATCCTGAAGAGTGTGCACAAGCCTCAATATCCAGTTCACGATTAGAGACATGAGTGCTCTACTGAATAGCACTCAGAATCCGGATTTATTTTTACCTCCGTCACACAACTGTCTGTAAGTAGTTGTCATAAAAGTAATAAGAAAGAGATTTGACATAAACAAATACATAAGGACAGGACAGAATTTTATTGTGTATGTTTATTTGACGCGTTGTTGTTGTGGTCTTCAGTCCTGAGACTGGTTTGATGCAGCTCTCCATGTTACTCTATCCCGTGCAAGCGTCTTCATCTCCCAGTACCTACTGCAGCCTACATCCTTCTGAATCTGCTTAGTGTATTCATCTCTTGGTCTCCCTCTACGATTTTTACCCTCCACTCTGCCCTCCAGTACTAAATTGGTGATCCCTTGATGCCTCAGAACATGTCCTACCAACCGATCCCTTCTTCTTGTCAAGTTGTGCAACAAGCTCCTCTTCTCCCCAATCCTATTCAATACCTCCTCATTAGTTATATGATCTACCCATCTAATCTTCAGCATTCTTATGTAGCACAACATTTCGAAAGCTTCTATTCTCTTCTTGTCTAAACTATTTATCGTCCATGTTTCACTTCCATACATAGCTACACTCCATACAAATACTTTCAGAAACGACTTCCTGACACTTAAATCAATACTCGATGTTAACAAATTTCTCTTCTTCAGAAACGCTTTCCTTGCCATTGCCAGTCTACATTTTATATCCTCTCATTTTGCTCCCCAAATAGCAAAACTCCTTTACTAATTTAAGTGTCTCATTTCCTAATTCCCTCAGCATCACCCGACTTAATTCGACTACATTCCATTATCCTTGTTTTGCTTTTGTTGATGTTCATCTTATACCCCCCTTTCAAGACACTGTCCATTCCGTTCAACTGCTCTTCCAAATCCATTGCTGTCTCTGACAGAACTACAATGTCATCGGCGAACCTCAAAGTTTCTATTTCTTCTCCATGGATTTTAATACCTACTCCGAACTTTTCTTTCGTTTCCTTTACTGCTTGCTCAATATACAGATTGAATAGCAACGGGGAGAGGCTACAACCCTGTCTCACTCCCTTCCCAACCACTGCTTCCCTTTCATGTCCCTTGACTCTTATAACTGCCATCTGGTTTCTGTACAAATTTTAAATAGCCTTTCGCTCCCTGTATTTTATCCCTGCCACCTTCAGAATTTGAAAGAGAGTATTCCAGTCAACATTGTCAAAAGCTTTCTCTAAGTCTACAAATGCTAGAAACGTAGGTTTGACGTAATTTTACGAAACGCCAGTGTCTGTGACTATAAGAAAACGTTTGTTTGGCAGTTATTTCACCTATAAAACGAGCAACTTACGACAGGGACAATTAGGAGATTCCGAAATCTATATTGTCGATTACCAGGCGTAGACTATTAAACTGATGATCATTACTAAAGCAGACCTACAATTCGCCCGTTGACATTTCAGTTACTTGGGCTTCCAGCCGAGGGCTCCCTTACCGTAGCAGGACTCTGTGTAGAAGATGGAGAGGTCGCTATGGTTCCGGTGCAGGTCGTCCAGCATGGTGGGGCTGGTGAAGCTGTCGGCGTACCAGTGTACCGCCACGGCGCTAGTCAGGCGCTGCGCAGCCTCGCCCTCCAGGATCTGCGGGCCACAAGCATTGTTTTGAAGCAGCTGTGAGCTGGACGTCAGGAAGATTCCAGTAACGCAGCAGCTCATTCTCTCTCTCTCATTCACTTGTGCACTGGAATATCCTGCTGTGCCTCGAGAACGTCTTATAGGGTAAGGACTGTGGAATGGGCAATGGAGATGAGGTTAGGGTCCAGAAGCATAGGTGGATTCTCAGTGGTGGAATATTCGTCGATAAATGAAAATAATTTAAAACTCAAAACAATATTCTAGTATTTTTAACGAAGCAAAAGAGATAACGTGAAGGAAATGTAAAATATATAGTGCTGAATATTCAATAACTGTATGTGCCTACAAAAATATAATAACCGACAAAGGGATTTTAGAGTAATTTAAAGGTATTAAAAGAGATAACTGGACTTGATGCAGCCAATGGTGAAGCTGTCCATTTACCAGCACACAAGACATTGGCAATGGAGCACCAGAGGAGGAGAATGCTATTGGACTTTAGCACAGATAAATGTGTCACTCGCGATGTCATGCAGTGGGCAGAAGAAAATTTTTAAATATCTTTAACCAATGTATGTGTGTGAGGACAGCACTCAGAAGCATAATGTACTGGAATCCTAACCACAAATGGTAAATTTATATCGACAGTGCATGGAAGAACGTCCTCAGACCACATAATTTAACACTTTACAGACATGTTGGTAAATTTACGCAGAAGTGTGCATAATTGAGGCCATATGTGTTCAACACGATGTTGTGCCCAACAATGAAATAACTGGTTCAAATGCCTCTGAGCTCTATGGGACTTAACACCGGAGGTCATCAGTCACCTACAACTTAGACCTACTTAAACCCAACTAACCTAAGGACATCACAGACATCCATGCCCGAGGCAGGATTCGAACCTGCGACCGTAGCGGTCGCGTGGTTCCAGACTGTAGCGCCTAGAACCGCTCAGCGACACCGGCCGGCCCAAAAATAAAATGTCAAATAAAAAACATACGAATGATGTGTGGTGTCACCGCCAGACACCACACTTGCTAGGTGGTAGTTTTAAATCGGCCGCGGTCCATTAGTACATGTCGGACCCGCGTGTCGCCACTGTGTGATCGCAGACCGAGCGCCACCACAAGGCAGGTCTCGAGATACGGGATAGCACTCGCCCCAGTTGTACGGACGACGTAGCTAGCGATGCACACTGACGAAGCCTCGCTCATTTGCAGAGCAAATAGTTAGAATAGCCTTCAGCTAAGTCAATGGCTACGACCTAGCAAGGCGCCATTAGTAACATTGCATGTATCAAAAGAGTCTCACTTGTATCGCCACAATCTCCAGATGTACCAAAAGGATGGATTAACGTTAAGTATTCCAGAAGCTACGTACTTTTCTTTATAGCATTCATTACGTATCCTGTTTCAGACCTCACGCCATCCTGCTTTAGCTAAACGCGTGCCTTTCGGCTTCCTCTCATTGTGTCTAGGCTGTCTTGTCTAGACACAACATGATGTACAGGAATAAAGGCCCACCGTCGAAGTATTCTTTTTTATTTTTATTTATTTATTTATTTTTTTAAAGGAGCACACGGCCATTTGAATGCTTTACTTTTCATTTGGGTACAATCCAGGTTTCGGCATACTGCGGACACTTGACACGCTGTCAAGCTCAAAGTTGGCCATAAATCAAGAAGAGTATTGATTCCCCACGAAATGCCAGACGTAAATTCACCATCTTGTAACAGATCAGTAATGATCGTGGGAGCACGTCATATTTAGTAAAAACAGGCTTACGGTGGTAAATAAAAGACGAGCACTTGTCCTGAAAACGTTTTAAGGACATGTGCTACGACTGCGTCTACATAGATACTCTGCGAATCACATTTAAGAGTCTGGCAGAAGCTTCATCGAACCACCTTCACAATAATTCTCTATTATTCCAATCCCGTACAGCAGGCGGAAAAAACGAACACCTATGTCTTTCCGTGCGAGCTCTGATTTCGCTTACTTTATGGTGATGATCGTTTCTCCCTATGTAGGTCGGCATAAACAAAATATTCTCGCATTCGGAGGAGAAAGTCGGCTATTGAAATTTCGTGAGAACATTCCGCTGCAACGAAAAACCCTCATCTATTATTTACAAGCGTAAGTCTATTTTTACTAAATATTACGTACTCCCACGACTATTTGTTAATCTTTTACAAGATGGTGATTTTACATCTGACATTTCATGGAGAGCCAATATTTTTCTTAATTTATAGCCAAATGTAAGTTGTTAATATGTCAAGTGTCCTGCAATATATGTTAAAGGCATAAAATCAAACACTTGAAAACGGCATAAAAGGCCGAAACCTGGGTTGTACTCAAATAAACACCAAACAATAAAGAAGGCAAATGGTGATATGTTCCTTTAAAAAATATTGTATGACTGTTGCTCAGTAACTTCAAAAACTTTTTACAAACCATTAACCTTCCAATACTCCAGTTCGGTCAACTTGCTCCTTATCGAGCCATTAAGCAATTAAATTTGGCAACCTTATCTGTGAATGACACTGGAGGCTGTAGCACCGTCAAACTGTTTGGTGAACTTTTTTGCTTAATCTTACAATGATAACTATCTGGAAGCAATTTAGTACTCGGACACAAAACATTCATTAAAGAAAAATGAGTAGTAGGTATATCATGAGGTGTATACAGGGTGATTACAATTAAAGTTAAACTTTCAAAAGGCTGCAGAAATAACACCACTGGTCAGAATTACGTCAAATTGCAACAGAATATTATCGGAGAAGGGGGAAATCGTATGGCAGAAGAAAAAAATAGTGTGAAAATTGATCAATAGATGGCGATGTATGTGTCAGATTGCGTAAATGAAAACACCTGTAATGCACACGACCCATTGAAGTTGGTATAAACACGCGGGTACATGGCTTTTCCTCCTTTCGCTTCTGCGACGTTCACCATGGCTCTCAATGCAGGATCGCGCTCTGCTTGTAAAGCTGTATTACAAGAATGATGACTGTGCATACGTCGCTCTGCATAAGTTCCGGACACTGAAGGGTTTGAAAAAAGGCGTTGGTCCGATATCTGCCGTGGGTGTGGAGAAAATTATTTGGAAATTCGAAAAGACGGGTTCTTTTGGTGTGTAACCTGGTAGAGAGAGGAAGCTAATTGATTCGGCGCCAATGGAAGCAGTGGTCACAGCAAAGCAAGAGGAAAAGAGTGGTAGTGTGCGAACGTGTAGTGCACGGAGAATTGCCCGAACACTGGACATACCCGTGAGCACAGTGCGTAAAATTCTACGAAACATCCTTCTTTGCTATCCATTCAAAATTACCCATGTGCACGGCTTGCTTTCTGTTGACCTCGCAGCAAGAGAGACCTTTGCTTTAGAATTTCTTGCTCCCATGGAAGTGGACAACGATTGGCCGTGGAAGATTTTGTGGACAGACGAAGCCCAGTTCTCTCTTACAGGATACGCCAATACACAAAATTGTCAGATATGGACAACGGAAAATCCACACTCGAATCAACCAGTACCACTTCATCCTGAAAAGATCACTGTGTGGTGCGGGTTTATGGCATCATTTATCATAAGGCCATATTTTTACGATGAGACAGGTGCTTCCGGTCCTGTTACCTGTACTGGCACTGGTAAGCACTATGAGTGTCTTTTGCGTAACCAAATGGTTCCAGCGCTCCAAAAGCGTGGATGTGTGGATGGTATCATTTTTACGCAAGATGGCGCACCTCCGCACATTGGAAATCCAGCAGCTGCTGAAGCGCCATTTTGGAAATGCTAGAATTAGAAGCCGCCATTTCCCTACAACCTCGCCATCCCGATCACCTGATCTTAATCCGTGTGACTTCTGGCTGTGGGGCTATCTGAAAGATGTTGTGTTCAGTTTTCCGATTGCAAACTTGACTGATCGTCACTATGCCGGAAAACTTCGATCAGTTGTGTGGATCATGTTGTTTCTCGATTTCAGCTTGTTGCAGAAAACGGTGTACAGCATATTGAGCATGTTTTGCACCAGCCACACGGAAATTAATAATCCGATTTGATTTTGATTGATGCTTTATTGTGATTTTTGGCCTCAGGACAATTAAAAACCGATGTGATCGATGCTTCTTATGCGGTTTTGGCCTCAGGACAATTAAAAACCAATTTTTCCCATTCTTTGTGATATTACATTGCCGTGGTGGATGGGTATACATAACTAACAGTACACCCATGCACACTGAGTAGTACAGTTTGTTTAAAGTCAAGCGCATTGTTGTATGTTTCCTTTGTTGTTTGTAGTGGACCACTATTAAATTATGATGCTTACAGCACCATCTATTGCTACATTTTGCAAGTATTTAATTTTCTTCTGCCCTAAGTTTTCTTCCAGCTCTGATAATATTCCTTTGCAATTTGACGTCTTTCTGACCAGTGGTGTTACTTCTACAGCGATTTGAAAGTTTAACTTTAATTATAACCACCTTTTACATTCAAATCTGTATGTCAACCTCCTACAGACAACAGTTTAATCAGCCATCGATACGAAAAGGACATTTGTTGCTAACAGGTGATCAAAAATGTTAAAACGGCAGTAGTTGCATGAATTTGATAGTGAAAAGTGAAAATGATATCCCTTGTTGACTGTCACTATGCCACAGAGAGGAGCAAATCATGACATTACAAAAAATTATCACCAGCTTACAGACGGACAACAAAAGCAATTAAAGAAAAAGAAGCCATCAACCTACTACGATGCCTTAGCAGGAGGAGAGGTGATACTTCTACATGGTGCGTCCACAGTGGTGAAATAGAATACCTCTCGCAGACCAAACACACCTTCTGCGATAAACAACCGGTGTCGTAAACGGAGATTGCCCAAGCTGAGGTTAATTACCTTTGAAAATAAAATATGGAAATGTCTTTTAGGGAAAAAATGCCACCGTCCAACCCAAAAAGGCAGGTAAAGGCTACATCGGATTCGGTAGGAAGCCAACTAGAGGACAGCAATGACTTGAAGCAATTCCATTCCCCCAAATGCACACTAACACACAAAAAGAAGATTCAGCATAACCAACATAAATTTACTACTTAAGACCAGGAAACTGAAGAATTTCACTGATGATTTAATAAACCAAACGTTTCAATAGCGGGGCTCCAAGAAATGATAAACACGATAGAGGACCCGTTCGAATCACAGGGATATAGAATTTATAATGGGAAACCAGGACAGAGGGTTATGAAGCAATGTCTCCACTTCCGAACAGGATTTATAGTGAACATAAAAATAATTGATTCAATAACTGATTTTCAAGCAATATCACGAACAATTGCCACAGTGTCTTTTAAAAAATGAACAAAACTACCCAATTATAAATGCCCATGCCCCTATAAATGAAAAAAATTCTAACAACAACAAAAAAGAGGTAGATAAATTTTGGGACCTTCTCGAACAAACTGTGAACAGAATAAATACAACAAATGTAAAAATCGTATTGGGAGACTTCAACGTCCAGCTGGGAAAAGAAAGGAAATACAAAGATGTAATTGGAAAATGGAGTTCACATTATTTTACAAATGTTTGTCTCGTGCATTTATTGAACAATTCTTGACATAATTTGTGAAGAAAAATAGTGGATAGTTTCTTCAAAAGAAATTTCACTTTCTCTGTAGATCCATTGTGTCTCTGTTGATCCATTGTGGAGGGGGACAGCGGTTGGTCAAACATTTAACAAGAATGAAAATAACACTGGAGATCTTAACAAAAAGAATTACTTAAGTACTATCAGAGTTCCACTGCTATCAGTATTAGAGAAAATATTTCTCTGCAGAGAACACAACCTTATATCTAAATCAACATATGTCAAGAGAAAGCGAGATAAACTTCAAAAACATGGAAACACACAGACTGGAAGAAGGGGGGAGTGACAGCTAGACCCTGTCTGTATAGACAAAAATTTTCATAAGGAAACGTACAATGTTTAAGTATTGAGAAGAGTAGACACAGGCTCAGGCCGCATTACTTAGTTAAAATTAAAATCAGATTGATTCCATTAGAGAAAAAGAATGAAAAGACCAATAAAACAAGACTTACACCAGCTAATTAAAAATTACAAATAATAACAAATAAACAAAAACCATTAAAGTAACAGATAACTTGGAAGAACTGCTACCAAGTCTCAATAAACAAGCAGAGAATCTAGCTACTTTAAACCCACGAAGAAAACATGCATCATGGCCTCTCGAATGTGACAAATTCCATAAGAAAGACACATAAAACAGAAGAAAATGCCATCAACCTCAAAACTGAAGGAAAAAAAATTTACACACTAGTTTGGGAGAATTAAGAGGGGATTCCATAAAGATATAATTAACTCTACAGAAAATAATTACCACAAAAGCAATTCCAGGAACCACTATAAAATCTGTGGGAAATAACTGCAACAGTATGAGACCCCAACGCTAATACTAACATATGAAGATGGAAGAATGGCACTCAGTAACAAAGAAAATGCTGAAATCATGGTAAAATCATTTAATAAACTTTTGTATTGTGATGAACCGAAAGAACTCTTACAAATTGACGTACCTACCCCAATTAATACAGAAACTAAGAAATTAGAGCCCCCCTCCCCCAACTTTCCAAGAAGTAAAAGAGTCTTCAAAGGACAAATAAATTATAAGGAATTTGGAGAGGATAAGATTTTTGTTGAAATGTGGAAATATTCAAGTGACACAGTTCCACGTCATTAAGAAATGTCATATTCATGATCTGTGAAACAAGTATTAATATTATGTGTTGTGTAAGGATCTCCTTATGCAACACTCTAACAAAAATTTGGATAACAGAACAATTCCCTCAACATTGGACCATGGCCATCATACCCTCACTGATCAAGAAGGGGTATAAGAACAGTCCAGACGACTACAGAGGAATCTCTCACCAAGATTGTACATACAAGATTTTATCCATGATCCTATATGGAAGGCACAAGGGTCAACTAGAAATGGAGTTAGGGTAATACCTAGCAGATCTCAGACCATGGAGAAACTGTGCATGGCAGGTCATTAGTTTAAAATCGATTATGGTATACTACATGAAATGGAACAACCTTCTAGCTATATCATTTGTGGATGTTAAGAAGCCATATGACTGCCTCCTTACACCTTCAGCACCAAAAATTTTAAGGAATCTGGAAATCCTTCCAAACTAATTAAATTAATAGGACTTACTCTAACCAACGCCAAATCGAAGGTCAACTTTAGAGGAGCAGTTGTTGAACATTCCTTATAAAAACAGGCTTACGACAACGTGACTGTCTATCACCATTATTGTTCAGCTCTGTCGTGCAATACATAATGAGAAAATGGTACAAGGTTAACACAAATAAAATAAGAATTGGAAGTGCTAAAAGCAATACAAGTTTGAACTGCTTGGGACTTGCAGATGATCTTACTCTCCTAGACAACAATGTTCAAGAAACCAGACAACAGGTTAAACCACTACAAGAAATAGCACAAAAAACTGGTCTTAGAATATCATTTGAAAAAAAACAGAGATTATGCTACTAACCCAGCATTTGTAAACAAAATTACAACAGGAGAACAAAAAATCAAAATATTTAAGTGAAACTGTAACTTACAATCCAAACGAGAAAACGTCATGGCAAAACGGAACAAAGAAGATGAACAAAGCAAATTACATTACCAAAAATACATACAACAAAAACTTCTATCCACAGACGCAAAATTAAAACATTATAAAACAGTTACACAACCAGAAATAGCTTACACAGCCGAAACCATCTTCAAAACAACTAACACAGAAGAAATTGACGAAGTACTAAATATAGAAAGAAGAATAATTAGGACATGCATAAATAAACAATATAAAGAAAAAAGGCACTGGAGAATAGCTTCAAATGAAACGGTGTACAAATAAATAGAACCAGTAATGAGGACGATAAGGAGGAAGAGTATCTCATTCCTTGCATGTCTGATGGGAACACTAGGAAACAAAATTAGAAGAGGAATAATAGAAAAATTGTGAAATAGTAAGAGCAACATTAAATGGATCACAGAAATTAAGGATGATAGAGGAGAACTCCCAATTACAGTAGACGACTTAAAAACCAAACCAGATGGGAAAAAAAAATACTGCAAGAAACACAAAACAGTTTACAAACTAAGATCAATAGAAGGGCTACAGGAAGAGTGATCTCAGACGAAGAAAGAAAGAAAATATCCGGAAGGATGAAGAAGTATTAAGCAGACAAGAGAGCAAAACACCCTTCATATAATAATAAATAATGACAATCCCTCTATAGCTACTGAACTATTCAATTTCTTATTGAATTATTATTGAGCCGTATTGTATTATAGAATAACAACAACCTTTGTAAACCTTTACATAATTGACAAGAGTGGTCCAATGAAGGCCATAAAATAAAAACGTAATAAATAACAGAGAAAAAGAAGAAGTCTGTAATGATTTTCTTGTGTATATGTGATATGTGAGTGGTGCTTTTTTTTTTTTGTTTTTTGTTTTTTTTTTGCTTTTATGAGTGTAAGGAATACAGAGGAGGAGAGAGCGTGAGCTTCAATATATTATTTATTTTAAACGCAACGCAATCTAGGTATTGATGTAAACGGTTAAACTTATAGTCACTGAAAAGTTCCACTACTTTTGTAAATATTTTGACCAATCTCCATCACACCAAGATATTGTGCGAATGTTCCAAGAAACACACAGCTCAGTGCGACTCTCTGCATATGAATCAAGACTAGCAGCTCTGGGAGAAGTGCTGGGATGAAGAATGCCTTAAATAAATTCTGAAACTTATCCCATTATAAAACTGTACTAGCAGCATGGCATAATACCCACGGAGTTAGGAACCGTAGTAAGGATATCTTGGTGGATTAAAAACTCGAGGCAGCCCTCGGTAAGAAGTAAGATAGTTTGATAGGTAATTTTTTTTTCCACGAACAGTATATATTATGAAGCAAGACCATCACTGGTGTGAATTTCTAATCTTTCATATGAAGTTTTACTTTTAAATTTCAACCGCAAAACTACTCCTCCTGCATCGATATACACTATTTCCCATTAAAATTGCTACACCACGAAGATGACGTGCTACAGACGCGAAATTTAACCGACAGGAAGAAGATGCTGTGATATGCAAATGATTAGCTTTTCAGAGCATTCACATAAGGTTAGCGCCAGTGGCGACACTTACAACGTGTTGACATGAGGAAAGTTTCCAACCGGTTTCTCATACACAAACAGCAGTTGACCTGCGTTGCCTGGTGAAACGTGGTTGTGGTGCACCTGTAAGGAGGAGAAATGCGTACCATCACGTTTCCGACTTTGATAAAGGCCGGGTTTGTAGCCTATCGCGATTGCGGCTTATCGTATCGCGACATTGCTGCTCGCGTTGGTCGAGATCCAATGACTGTTAGCAGAATATGGAGTCGGTGTGTTCGGGAGGGTAATACGGAACGCCGTGCTGGATCCCAACAGCCTCGCATCACAAGCAGTCGAGATGGTAGGCATCTCATCCGCATGACTGTAATGGATCGTGCAGCCACGTCTCGATCCCTGAGTCGACAGATGGGGACGTTTGCAAGACAACAACCATCTGCACGAACAGTTCGACGACGTTTGCAGCAGCATGGAGCATCAGCTCGGAGACCATGGCTGCGGTTACACTTGACGCTGCATCACAGACAGGAGCGCCTGCAATGGTGTACTCAACGACGAACCTGGGTGTACGAATGGCAAACCGTCATTTTTTTGGATGAACGCAGGTTCTGTTTACAGCATCATGATGGTCACATCCGTGTTTGGCGACTTCGCAGTGAACGCACATTGGAAGCGTGTATTCTTCATCGCCATACTGGCGTATCACCCGGCGTGATGGTATGGGGTGCCATTGGTTACACGTCTCGGACACCTCTTGTTCGCATTGACGGCACTTTGAACAGTAGACGTTACATTCAAATGTTTCAGGTCCTGTACGGGCCTTTCTGGATACAGAAAATGTTCGACTGCTGCCCTTGCGAGCACATTCTCCAGATCTCTCACCAACTGAAAACGTCCGGTCAATGGTGGCCGAGCAACTGGCTCGTCACAATACGCCACGCACATACCCTTGATGAACTGTGGTATTGTGTTGAAGCTGCATGGGCAGCTGTACCTGTACACCCCATCCAAGCTCTGTTTGACTCAATGCCCAGACGTATCAAGGCCGTTATTACGGCCAGAGGTGGTTGTTCTAGGTACTGATTTCTCAGAATCTATGCACCCAAATTGTGTGAAAATGTAATGACATGTCAGTTCTAGAATAATATATTTGTCGAATGAATACCCGTTTATCATCTGCATTTCGTCTTGGTATAGCAATTTTAATGGCCAATAGTGTATGTTGCTTTTAGGCCTGTGTGACCTGCGTTATATCCGACACCATTACTGCCACCATTCGAAGAATGGCAACTAGAAGTACTGACGCGGGCGACAGAGAGAAGCACGAGACTCACCTCTTCGGACCAGTACAAGTAGTCGCGTAAGTCCTCCCCGATGATAATGTCTGTGTCGGCCAGAGAGGAGTCGCTCCGCAGCGTGGGACCCAGGAAGTCTTCGAGGAAGCGGCGCAGCCACTGTGCACTCCATCCCATGTTGTTGACGCCGTAGTTGGCGACGGATCCGGACGAGGGCTCGTTCTGCAGCGACACGGCCCACATGTCCACGCCGAGCTGCGCGTACTCCTTCAGGAACCTGCCGGCGACAAGTGGTCATTACAATGGTTATCGTCTCCCAGGCATAGTCAGCCTTTTCATTGACTCTCTGATCAGGTCGTGCAATCCTCGTCATAAACCTGGCTCACTCGGAAGGACATCTGCTGTCGTGTCCAGAGCAGTCGTACTTAGTTCGCTGATGCGTTCTCGAGAGGAGCACCAAGTCAGGCGCTCAGCAAAATGGTTCGAATGGCTGTGAGCACTATGAGACTTAACATCTGAGGTCACATTCCCCTAGAACTTAAACCTAACTTAAACTTAACTAACCTAAGGACATCACACACATCCATGCCCGAGGCAGGATTCGAACCTGCGACCGTAGCAGTCGCGCGGTTCCGGACTGAGCGCCTCAACCGCGAGACCACCGCGGACGGCCAGGCGCTCAGCCAACCCCATTTCGAGAACAAGGCCATGCAGCTGTCTCGAAAGCAGAGAGTGACACCACGTGCTTTGGACGAACAGTATGCGCAGTACGGGAAGATGCAGTTTAATAGGACTGTTTATTAAACTTCCTGGCAAATTAAAACTGTGTGCCGGACCGAGACTCGAACTCGGGACCTTTGCCTTTCACGTACAAGTGCTATACCAGTGCCTCTACCTGGGGCGTGAGTCGTGCTTGGGCAGCTCAGTACAGTTCCGTTTCAGGCGCGCTCGCGAGTGGCCGCTGTTATCTGTTGCGCTGCACTTCAGTGTTTACATCGCTGTACTTGTGCTTCGCCGAGTGCCGTCCGTCCGTTAATCTCCGTGTTCGTTCCTATCCCTTGTGGTCTGACCGCTCTTTCTGGTCTTGCTGCTGCTACTTGGAATTTCGGTTGTTTAACAGAAATTGCTTCGCTGGATTAACCATGGCTACAAACCTCAGGAAGAATATTCTGGTATTTGCTTTTGACAAGGAATCCCGTCCTGTTCAGCCGACATTCCTGGAAATGGATGACTGGATTACACAGGTAATTGGTCTAAATTCTGAAACCGTTCATACTTGGCAACTGGATCAGGAAAAATACTGTGTTTCTGTCAAGTTAATCAGTGCTTCGACTGATGATAAAGTATTACGAAAGTGGGGCTATGAAGTAGATTTTGTGCATAGAAATGGCTATAAAAGTACGGTTTCCATCTATAGAGCGGACATTCATTACAAAACCGTTCGTGTCTTGAATCTTCCCATTGAAATTGAAAATGATAAGATTAAGGAAGCTCTTTCAAACTACAGAGACGTTAAATCAATTGCAAATGAAAGATAGTCGCCTCGCTTTAAACTGCAGTGTTTTAACGGTGTCCGCTGTGTGGAGATGGACGTTAAGACGAATATTCCGTCTCACATAACTGTTTGTGGGTATAAGGCACAAATTGTTTATACATGTCAGGAAGCTACATGTCATATATGTAACGAAATCGGCGACTTCAGACAGAAATGTCCACGGTGAACTGTTGTTCTTAAAAGTAATTTGATACAGCGTCAGAAGCTTACCTTAAATGCTCTGTCACCAAAGAATAGCACGGAACAACTGGTTGAGGATGTTAACGCAGCGGGCCAAGCTGATGTCTCCCTTCACGATAACAGTCAATTTCCCCCGTTAACAACAAAAGGAAACCCTGTTGCCACTATTCGTGAAACTGAAACGTAACCGAGAAAACGACCTCTGGAGATATCTGATAGTTGTTCAGAGGACGAGCTGTCTTGTCCCACTCACTCACCTCGCAAGCAAAAACAGTGCGATGAGGAGGCAGAGGAACCTGAAGGCAAAATGCGAATGGAAACTAATGAACAGAAAAATAATACACATACGGTACCAGAAAATGAAGGGGGTGTAAGCAGCATTAATTTGCAAGAAACAACAGGTGCAGTAGCCGATTGCAAAGATCAGAATCTATTTGTTAATAAACAAATTCAGGGAGAGGTTGCAAAACTGCAGTCTCCATTTGTTTCCCTCGATCAGGAAGTGAGTGAAATTAATAAAGAATGAGGAAGTGGTGGTCAAACTGAAATCACGGTCAACACCTAAGGGCAGGCGCCGGCAACCGAAATTGCGAAAGCGTCTGCCGCTGCTCCAGATAAGCCGCGAAGTAAAATACCGACGCAACCAAATGAGAATGTAGCCCGTAACCAAGGGGAGGGAAAATCCGGTAGGGGCGATCCGAGCCCAAAGAATGTTCAGTCCGAAACGGTCGTACACGAATCACTGGAGGAAAAATCAGAAAGTTCACCAGGAAATCAGTCTGCTTGCGGTACAAGAGAAAACATCAGAAGTAGAAAAAAACGGGACAGTAACTAATAAACTGATTTAAGTGTTATTCCATGTTCAGCCTTCCGAGAAAACTGTTACAGCTTAACTGAACCCTGAACCACAGGAAACTAAATTAGTTCATCAAAACAACTGCATACAGAACAATGACGCAATCTAATTCTGTCACCACTATAAACATAAATAAAATCACGACTGGTTTGAAATTATCGGCCCTTATGGAAATTTTTGTACGAATCCGCGACTGATATTGCCCTGTTACAAGAACTTCTAATTTCGGATTTGGTTATTCCCGGTCTTGTCAGTTACATAAATGTGTCTCCAGAAACAAGTGTTGGAGCAGCTATTTTGCTGAGGGGAGGGATTACAGTAAGAGAGGTGGAACGACTGGAATCCGGAACGGGAATAGGACTAAATATCTAAGATGTGACTATCATCAACTTGTAAGCCCCTTCAGGAAGTTCTCATCATGACCTGTTATACTTGTTAAAGAAACCGCCAAGACAGTTATTACTTGGAGGTGATTTTAATTGTGTTTTAAATCGAAAAGATCAGTTACCTAATTTTAATTTCTCAAGTGAACTAAAACAACTAGTTACTGGTTTAGAATTAAAGGATATATGGGAAATCAAATATCCCTCCACTGTTGAGTTCACTTATGTCACGGCAACATCACGTAGGATTGATAGACTATACACTTCTAAAAATCTTAAAACTTCCGTGACTAAAGTAGATGTAGCTTGCATAAATCTAACAAGACAGCCGGTTCGCCGATTCAAGAATCGGTGGAATTCGAACACTTCCTTGTTAGTAAATAATGATTTAGAAGATCTGCTTAAAGAAACATGGGAAATATGCCCGCGAGCCCGTAGTAGATATGCCACTGCTATTGACTGGTGGGTTAAAATGGCAAAGCCGAAGTTGAGGAAAGTTCTTATTCAATACAGTGCCCAGAGCGCAAGGGAAATGAAATGCACTATAGAGTATTACTATTCCGTTTTGAGAGATCTATACGATCATGTCTCAGCAGGTTCCTCACTTCGGATAGCAGACATCAAAAAAGTCAAAGCCAAGTTACTTAATATCAAGAGAAGTGAAATGGAAGGGTTGAAAACAAAATCGAAGGCAAATTCGGTGTCAGAAGATGAAACTACTTCCCTATATCATTTAGTGAAGCATACGAAAAACAGGAGAAGGACTTTTATTGATGAAATTCGAACAAAACACGGTACGATTCTCAGAACCCAGCAGGATATCATAGACGAGATTTATCGCTATTATTGCGAGCTATAATCTGTACATCAAAGTGGTGATGCTTCCTTGGAAGAATTCCTTGACATCCTAGCCCCACAGCTGACAGAAGATGGCAACGAAAATTTTCTCGAGGTTGCCAGTGAAGAAGACGTGTATGAGACTCTGTGCGCCTCACCACCAAAAAAATCCCCAGGACCGGATGGTCTGCCAGCAGAGTTTTACATCCGTTACTGGCTAATAGTAGGTGCGAAAATCACGGACATTGTAAATGAGGTTATTCAGGGTAAAATGATTCCGGCTGAGTTTAAGGAGAGTAAAATTGTTCTGGTGCCAAAAAATAATGGAAACAAAGATTTAAATAATTTTCGTCCAGTTTCACTGTTGAATTATGATTATAAATTAATAGCTAGAATAATAAACAAGAGAATTTCATGCCTTACAGATAAAATTATTAGTCAACATCAGAACTGTGCGCAAGGCAAAACCATTTTTCAAAATCTAGCGGAATTCAGGGATATCATTGCAATAACTTCTATAACAAACATAAAGTGTGCTTCTTTTGTGTTTGGATTTTTATAAAGCGTTCGATGTAGTAAATCATGAATATCTTCTACAGACATTGAAGAAAATAGGTTTCAACGATAGAGTCATACAGTTGATTAAGAACATAGCAACTGGAATAAATGCTAAAATAGCGGTGAATTGTCAACAATCCATGTCGCTCTTCGCCACTTCGCTGGAACCTTTCCTCCGACATGTCCATGCTAGATTAAAAGGCTTAACATTATCAGGAAATAAAACAGTTATAAGAGCCTATGCTGACGATATGGGGGTCATTATAAGGAATAATGACGAGGTAACCACGCTAGCAACAGTGATTGATTCGTACTGTAGAGCATCTGGAGCCTATGCAAACGAAAAAAAAGTAAGATGTTAAATCTCAGAGGTTTTGATAATATCAACGTCGAGTGGGCAAAATTAGTCCGACAACATAAAACACTTGGGATCACCCTGACAGCATGCCCTATGAAAATGACGGCTTTAAATTGGATAGTTGGAGCAGATAAAGTGCAAGGAGCCATTGTAGAGAATTTAACTCGATATATGAACCAAGTTCAAAGAACACAGTATATCAACTCATGCATCCTTGCTAAGGCTTATTATACTGCCCAGCTGTTTCCAATACCGAGAATGCTAGCGAGGAGAATAATGTCCAAAATCACCAACTTTTTGTGGAGAGGTGAAGTGTTCAGAGTACCTGCTAAAGTAGCCATATTAGATCCAAAAAATGGTGGACTAGCATTAACTGATATAACGGATAAAGCCTCTGCTCTTTTTATCAAAAGGCAAGTTAATTTAATAAGAGACTCGCGAGGAAGCGTAACCAGCCAACTTTTCGAGATCATTAAACCTCCAAGCGTTCTTCCCCCGATTGACGTGCAGACTATCAACAGTCGCTTACAGCACGTGAGGATTTTCTATGTTGGGTTTAGTGATGTCAGTGTCGAACTCAGGCAGTACCGAAACTTTAACATCGACAGCCATAATGTGGGAACGAAAGAAAAGCGAAGGAAGGAACAAAATAGAACGACAGTTTCCAAACATTGAGTGAACTGAGATTTGGAAAAACATTAGTTCTAATGTGCTCACGTCTAATATAAAAACGTCATGGTACAAGACAGTTAACAACATAGTTAGCACCAATGAAAGACTGAACGCAATCGGACTCTGTGAAACGAATTTATGTCAACAATGCCATCTAGTTGACACAGTAATTCATAGATATACTTGCAGTGGGCACATGAATAGATGGAAGTGGATCCGGGAGCAAATAGCTCTGATTAGAAGAACATCCCCTGAGTATATATCGCTGTCATTGATACACAGGCCTGAAGCACGCTATTTCCCAGAAGCAAAAAATAACGCTGTGTACTGGTTGCTGGGAAATTTTGTTAACTACGTCCTTAACAAATTAGGATTCGACAGCGTCATAGAGTTCAAGGTACACATGCTGTGTGAGTTCCACAAAATTAGAAGGTATTCGAATCACAAGAAAAAGTTCGGTAATATGTTAAAAATTGTATTTGAAAGAATGGGCATTGGTTAATATAAAAAAGAAGACTGTGTTGACAGTGATGTATTGTAGTTGCCTTAAGGATACTATTTAAGATTTTACAGTATATTTTTGATGTGTGCTTTTTCTATTTCTGAGAGTAGTTTTTGAAATTTATAAGCTAATGTACAGAACTTATGTGACAAAGAGAGTGCGTGTCTAATAGTGTCAAAACACAAAACATTAAAGGTGCATTATTGGCTTATACTAGAAATTTGGAAATAGACAGTTTTTATAGAAATGTACTTATCAATTGGTTAAAACCATAAGATTCTATCTGATAGATGTAATATTCAATGGCTGGCACATTGCCTTGTTCATTCTTGCACTGTGATGTGTAAGTCAGTTTCGCAGTGAAAGACTGATTATATAGATCTAATCACTTCAAATACTTAAGATTCAATTAATGTCCAGAAAGTGTAGTTGGAAGGCTAGTCAACTTTATTATATATCTCCTTTCCGCCATTCTCAAGTATGTCAGAAATTATCTAATATGATTATTAAATTGTTTTATATTTACAATTATCCCATCAACTTGCTGATATCCATTATAAAGAATTAATTATGCTTCTGTAAAGATTGGAGCTCATGTAATTCAAACTGCAGATTTTACTTCTTCAGGCTGAAGTTTGAATGTCTTTAAAAAAAATTTTCTTGATGTTTAACTTAATTCTTTCTGGTAATTTAGCCAGTAACACAATCTTCTGTTGTCTTTCCTTAACGTCAGCGTAATTGAAATGATCAGACCGTTTGTTTAAATAACTTCATGTATGTATAACTTAGTATGTATTTGGAATGTGTAACATTGTTTTTTTAAATAAACGTTTTTATAAAAAAAAAAGTTGGTAGAGCACTTGCCCGCGAAAGGCAAAGTTCCCGAGTTCGAGTCTCGGTCCGGCACACAGTTTTAATCTGCCAGGAAGTTTCATATCAGCGCACAGTCCGCTGTAGAGTGAAAATCTCATTCAGGACTGTTTATTGGTTATACGTAAATCGTATGCTAAATCATTTTTTTATTCTGTAATTCACAGTACTGCACAGGATTACACTATCCTCAGCAATTGAGTATTACTGTTTAGACTATTGAACAGGTGTCGTTTACCCGTATGTTCGAGTAATTAAGACGAGTTCACATTTTCATACACCCAACCGATGAAGACACGCATACGAAGTGGATATCTGCAATCAAGAGGGACAATTTCGTTCCTATCATTGTACGGTAAGTAAATTTATTTTTAAGTAGTTACCGATGGTCTCGTGTATGGCACTGGAATTTCGATTTGTGGTAAAAGTCAAACCAGTGAGAGAGATGCATATTTTTCTTATTATCAAAGGACCGTCATCCACATTGTTTGGAAATGCATGCAGCGTACTACAAAATTTTGTCTATAATAACAGTTCCCATAAACAAACTGTAACTCGTAAAAACAGATGTAGCCTGCAAACATTCTAATTCCCTGCCGCACCTCTCCATGTCAATGCCAGTCATCTTGACTGTACGCCGGCAAAGCTTTAAACATCACATCTTGACTGTGTTGCGGTCAATGCATTTTTGATAGAACCCTATGACACTCGCCAGTAGGACTATAGGAATACATTGCGTGGACGAGTAGCAACATTTTGCTTAACAACTGCTGAAAAATGCAGAATGACTAGGTGCAGAAATAGTAAAGAACAGGTAACGATAAAAAACTGAAAACTGTTTCGGAAGGCTATATTTCAAACAGAGAAACTGAAAAAAATGGGCATAATTTTAGTTGCTTGATTATTTTGTCCCCTACAAGAAGTTCGTTCGTGTCACATGGTCAGGATCTTGCTTCAGTGGTTTGAGGAGCACGATGGTGAACCCACGTTGATGTCTTGGTCAGCCTGATCTCAACCTGACTGAAGATATCTGGGACAGTATTGGGCGTCAGCCCTACATCCACAAACCAACCGTCACCGGCAGTTTACGGGAACTGTGTGACCTTTATGTAGAAATATGGTGCCAGCTGCCTCCAAAAATCTAGCAGCTATTTTCGAATCCATGCCACTCAAATCGCTGCTGTATTGCGTTCTAAAGGTGGAACAACTCACTATTCAGGTAGTGATCGTAACGTTTTGGCTCATGAGTGTGAGTTGAATTGCAGTGCAAATAGTCCACATCAAAACTATTTTGTAAAAATGAACGGTATTACACATAATATTTTGCATATTTTTACTAACCCACTGATCTCTATTTTGTCATTTATCTACGGTACATTTAATTACGCAACTAAATCTCATGTATTGCCATAGTGTTGTAGTTGGTGGACATTGGTTGTTTAATTTTCAGAATATTATTTAAAAACAGAGGTTGTAAATTTTGTATATTTGTTTACTCCGTCAATGTTACATAAATGTTGTGGTGGCGAAATGAAATGAGTGCACATAAAACTTCAGTACAATCGTCTTGTTCTTCTTCCTCATCTTTTTCCATTCCTGTATTGGGTCGGCATTGTTATACGGGTTTTGACAGTGTCAGTGGCAGCTGGTATCCTTCCCGACGCCACCGCTCCCACTGTGTCGGAATGTTTGCGTTGTGTGTATCTGAGGCGGGAAATGGGTACTAGCCTGGTGTTCACGTAATTGGATGTGGAACACCGCCTAAAAACCACACATCGCCCGTTCTCGTTAATCCGCGAGGCAGATTCGATCCGGGGCTTTCCAGCGGCCCAGAAGTCCGTTAATGCGCTCAGCTATCCACTCGGGTGAAAGCTCTGTATAATGACGCTGTCTGTTTTACGTCTGATGCAATATATTTGAAAAATTAATGCTTGCGGCTAGTCTTAATAGGAAATAATTTTATTCTCAGGAACTTACTTCATATCAGATGAATCATCGTGGCGAACTTTCGTCCTTATTTATCATTCGCCAAAGCAGTGTTAGTTCATCAACTCCGCCTCAGTGTGAGTTACCACTGACTGCGTATCCTAAAGTGCATGACGTCATGCCTGAGCCGAAAGGCCTCGGCGTTGGCTCACCCCTGCTGGTCAGTGTCCAGCTGACCACAGCCGTCCCCCTTCTCCTGCCTGCTCTGACGATGATTGTCCCTTGGTGTGTTTGGGGTTTGATATTACTGCTTGTCAGATTATCACGTGAGTACAAAGCTACATAAACTACTAGGTCTATGTAACACAACCAAACTGCATTTTAAAAATAGCGCAAGCGACACCTTACAAAAGTTATATACAGTCACAGCTGAAATATAATCCAAAATGGAAGCAGGAAGATAGACGGCCAAAGGAAAGATCGGTCGACCAAAATACCCTAGAGAGTAACAAACGAAAAACTGTTTATTTCCCGATGATTATGACGCTGATGGTGGTGGAAGTTACTAGAATTCGGTTTTTACTGCATTTAAAATCACTGTTTAAATAAAAACTGAACTTTGCACATGAAAAATGTCCGCCGTTCGGCTCCGAACGACTCACGCATTTGAGATATATGTAAAGCTGCGTGCTCACTAGCAACTAACAACTGACGACAAACTGAACTCGTCCCACCACAGGGCGTTCCTCTATACGCCGCCATGTCTCTACATGCAAAATACTAAGAGTGCATTATCTCAGATGTTGAAAATACGCCGCGCGGGATTAGCCGAGCGATTTAGGGCGCTGCAGTCACAGACTGTGCTGCTGGTCCCGGCGGAGATTCGAGTCCTCCCTCGGGCATGGGTGTGTGTGTTTGTCCTTAGGATAATTTAGGTTAAGTAGTGTGTAAGCTTAGGGACTGATGACCTTAGCAGTTAAGTCCCATAAGATTTCACACACATTTGAACTTTTTTTTTTTGTTGAAAATACCGCTACAGTTGCAAAGTTCTTTTATTATCACACGCCTTCAGTGTTGTACTGAAACAGCAAGAGACGGGACATAATTTTTACAACCAGCAATACACATAAAAACAAAAAAATTCATAAAAATTTTAAAATTATTCCATAACGGCCGGTCGGGCTAGGTGCTGCGAAACCTATGCCAATGCGAACGTGACATCAGACAGTACCACGGACGACTGCCTGGGTGGATAGATATACAAAGAACACCAGGACGATTACACTTTGTGCTGTGACCCCCGAGCGCCGTAGTGGACGTGTGAGCTGCCTACGAGGGCGGAGCATGCATAATAAAAGAACTTTACAACTGCAGCGGTATTTTCAATATCTGATATAATGCTCAGTTGCGGATGTTCCTCCAACAGGTTTGTTTGTAGGGCATTAGTTGTTATTAGGTGATATTTTTGCTAACTGTAATACATAATCGGTATAACATGAACAATAACGAAAATTTGTAATGGACATTATGCCATATGTGACCTAGCTTCGTACTCTCGACAACTCAAAAACACAAAGTATTCTGTGTGGAAGAAAGTGCTGGGTCGTCTGTTTTATCTGTCTCCTGTTCTGTGCTCACTGAAAGCTAAAAGAATGATAGTAGAGCCTACGTTCCACTAGAAATCTCTGCTAGGCAACTTCAGGAGCATTGCATTCATTTATCTACCTACAGGGCGCAATTTTTTTTCACTGTGGATCAAACGTCGCGATGTCATTGTTCTCTCAAATGGACACAAATTAGGTCCAAGAGATGCCGAACATTGGTATAGAGTAAAGAGGAGCACTTTTTCATGCGGAAGAAGAAACGTTGAAGTTCAACTTCACATAGACAACGTATTGTTAGACACATACCGCAAGCTCTAATTGGACGAGGATGATAGCATGAACTCGTTCGTAGACTTGTAAGCGTCCAAATCAATTATAAATTCGCGTGGTTGGCAATTTCCTAAATTTGCTGGTAGAGTGGTGCGCACAAAGCAACTTGGCCTCAATCTGTGCAGTTGGCGCGGTAGGGGAGTGGCCGACGCTAGAGATGGGGGCTCAGTTGTAAACAACCACCGGACAGTAGGGGATCTGCTGTTCTAAAGCTTATGCTCAGACACATATCTCGCATGACCTGTATGCTGTCCGCGACCCTAAGTGAGCAGACAGCGATCCGGCTTGTCATGATGGGGGGCCCGTGTTCGATTCCCGACTGGGTTGGAGATTTTCTCCGCTCAGGGACTGGGTCTTTGTTTCGCCTTCATCATCATCATTTCATCCTCATCGAAGAGCCAGTCGTCGAAGTGGCGTCACCTCAAAAGACTTGCACCAGGCAATCAGATGTACCCGCTGGGAGGCTCTCGCCCCACGACATTTCATTTCACCTGTAAGCTAAAGGTACTGAGTCAGCAAACGATCTTACTAACAGGTTATGCCATTATGACCAGTAATTCGACAAATATAGACGTTCAAAGACAGTAGATCCTCGCTAACTTACGGGAAAAGAAATAGTCGCGTAAAGCAAAACAAATCCAACCAAAGGCCGATGGAAGGAAATTTCATAAAACAAAAAACTAGTAAAAATGTAGTATAGCGGACACTGTCACTGACAGCTTTACTGAAAATGAATAATGAAGAGCTTGTCTGACATGGAACCCAGACTGTCAGCCCCTGAGAACAGTTCGTTTATACTACCTAAAGATAAGATATTCTTTTCCTTGTTCTGCATTTTTACGAAGTAGTGAAGCCTTGGGAAGTACTTGTAACTATGAATTACTCTCTTCATTGAGCGAGTGGAATAGCTAGTTGTTCGTACAGCCTTCTCAAGCACAGTTTCAAAGACTTTTTACTTCCTCATTTTCCTCTTCAGACAAAATTTTCGTTGCATTGCATATAAGCACATAAACCTGATTGCAAAGAACTACCCTGAACCTATGGTGTTTGCAGTCTGTGGTCCCACACTGTGTAGTACAACACTCAAAGTGTCCAGGTCTGCAGCCGACAGTCATTTGAGGTGGCCGCCCCTTCAGAGCAAAGATAAAGAAAGGCACTGACTGCTGTTCCTTGTGTGCTTGTGTAGTTAAAGTTTTATTATTCCGTTACTTTTAACATCACTTGTTTCATGTAACTCTAGTACGGGCGCTAAAGGGCTTGTTGTCGCGCACCCACACCACCACACCCTTACCACCATCGTCGTCATCATCATCATAACTGCTTACCCCATGAAACACTGCCGAGAATCTGGATTACAACTCACATGAGTGCGCAGTCCGATATGGCCATGTCGCGCTCCATAGGCGATGAAATACCGGACAATTGTTTCTTCTCCATTAGAATTTTGCCGCCTCCTTTCGAGTCGAAAAATGGTTCAAATGGCTCTGAGCACTATGGGACTCAACTGCTGAGGTCATTAGTCCCCTAGAACTTAGAACTAGTTAAACCTAACTAACCTAAGGACATCACAAACATCCATGCCCGAGGCAGGATTCGAACCTGCGACCGTAGCGGTCTTGCGGTTCCAGACTGCAGCGCCTTTAACCGCACGGCCACTTCGGCCGGCTCCTTTCGAGTCGAGTGACAATGCAAGTGTACGTTAGCGATATTACCTACGGAAGTTATTGTAGGACAGCAATTCCTTACGGAAACGGTTAACACACAATTCGGCATGAAGAATGCTTAATAATCACAGGTTTTGCATGAATAATAGTAATATGTCCTGTACACAGACAGTGAACAATGAGAGCTATCCAAGGTATTAAGAAACGGAAAGAAACTGGAGGCGGTGCTGCTTCAACAAAATTACCAAAACTTGTGAGTAAAGTATCACAAAAAGGAACTTGCGAAATCCTTTACAGGGTCTATGAGGAGGAAATTTATTGTAAGAAAATTGTATATTAGTATAAGCATTCCTCTCTCTAGAAATGGAGACAGACCAGGCATTAAAAAACTCAGAGCTATCATCCTCGACTCTAAGATGTACAAGCCGTTCAGTGTACAAGATATTCACTAAATTGTCACCAAAAGCACAGAGAATGGAGAAATCAGTATAAATTACTGCTTGGTCTAGGACCTGTGGATCCTGAGAAAGTTTTTGACTCATTTCAGTAAAATGCCTACATTCACATAATGCATGTAGAAAGTGAGTTTATTTTCATGTGATTCATCGTTTCGAAATAAAGTATAATTTTAGTCAACTTATGAAACACATTTCTTTGCTTTACTGTTCTGTACTTTCTCATATCTACGCGATCTACCCATCTCATCTTCGGAATTATTCTAGAGCACCATATTTCAAAAGTTTCTAGTCCCTCCTTGTCTGAACTGCTAATCGTTCACGTCTTACCTCCATACAATGCTAGACTCCAGATAAGTACCTTCAGAAAAGTTGTGCTAACACTTAAATTTATATTCGATGTTAAACAAATTTCTCTTCTTCATATACACTCTTCTTGCCATTTCCAGTCTACATTTTATACCGTCTCTATTTTGGCCGTCACCATTTATTTTACAACCCGAATAGCAAAACTCATCAAAAACTTTTAGTGTCTCATTTCCTAATCTAATTCCCTCAGCACCGCCTGATTTAATTCGACTACATTCCATTATTTTTGTTTCTCTTTAATCGATATTCATCTTCTATACTCCTTTCAAGACACGGTGTGTTCTGTTGAACTGGTCTTCCAAGTCCTTTGCTACTCATTCAGAAGTACAGTGTCATCAACAAACATCAAAGTTTTTATTTCTTCTCCTTAAACTTTAATTTATGTTCCAAATTTTTCTTTTTGTTTCCTTTATGGCTTGGTCAATGTAGAGATTGAATAACATTGAGGATAGACGACAATCCTGTATAATTCCCATCTCAACCACTGCTTCGCTTTCATGCTCTTAGACTCTTATAAATGCCGTCTGATTTCTGTACAAGTTGTATGTAACGTTTCGCTGCCTGTATTTTACACATATTTGTCGAATTATTGGTCGTACTGACAACTTATTAATGCTCATGCTAACTGTAACTTGCAAGGTATGCGAGGCACAGGCGTCGAATGGCAACTGCACCTCCGCTACAGCTTGGTTTTCGTTTGTAACGGAGCCCCATCACTAACACTGCCCTATCCTTGGATGCACCTTCTGTGGAGCTCCAGCGAAGTTACTCTGCATGCACTCCACCCCAGCTCACTGCACACCGCAAGCCATGAGCACTACCATGGACGCAGGAATAGCACCATTGGATCTTTGAACATCTGACCGATGGGTACACGTGGGTACACACCACCGTCAGGGTACGAGTACATGACGTGATGCATCACACTTTGAAATATGGCACCAAGCAGGTGGCTCTTAGAGGTGTGCTCATGCTGGCGATATTTACATGCGATGAAGTGAGGGCCCCTTCAGATGTTCGCCATCGTATCTCGCCAGTGAACCAAATGAGATCCTACTGTCCAGTCTTGGGCATCCGTCAGCTTGTCTCCAGCTCTCCTCCGGCCACTCATACCTCCGGGAAACCAATACATCAAAACAGTTCTCCACAACTGTGTTACGATTGTTGAGGAACATATATTTGAATCCGTCACGAAAGCGATAGTGTGCGTTACATATTACCAGGTTGGCAACTGTAATTTAATTGTCCATCTGTGTCTACTGAATCGCCACCACATACCATCATACTCGGCCTCCACGTCGGACATCGGTGGTAGTCGCTACTCCCCATTTCTCAATGTAGTTATTTGCAACTGTATCGGTAGACCACCTACGGCAAATTCTGGCCGTAGAGACAGGTGAACTGTTGGTAAACTTCAGCGTTCCAGACATACTACCCCTTCTTCTCGAAATCCTGTGTCATCACATCCTCGTCGGCACTGTGCCCTTCCGCCTTCCAGCGTACTGCTGGCCTCCACGGGCTTCTTACACCTCATCGGCCTGTTAGCAATACGGCGGAAGTACGCGCATTACACGGGATTTTAAGTTTTATTTCACTGGTTTTATACAGTTGGTGTCTTCCGGATCTTATAATACTATATCCTACTTCGTGTCATCCAGCCTGGCTCATTCGGCAGTCATGCTTTGTATACCTTTTGGATGCACTCAATTTTGCCGGCCGCGGTGCCTGAGCTTCAGTCCGGAACCGCGCAACTGCTACGGTCGCAGGTTCGAATCCTTCCTCGGGCACGGATTTGTGTGATGTCCTTAGGTTAATTAGGTTTAAGTAGTTCTAAGTTCTAGGGGACTGATGACCTCAGATGTTAAGTCCCATAGTGCTCAGAGCCATTTGAACCATTTTTGCACTCAATTTTCTTACGACCACCCACAATTGTGGTTTGACTTTTAACGAGGATAACGTCCCAAGAGGTGGGAAATATAGGGAAATATAGCCACTGTAAACCTGAAGCTTCCTCTATACTGCCGTGAAACCGGTAGTTGCGAATGAAGAACCTTCAAACAGCTATGCGGCTTTTGGAAATTCTTGACTTTTCCACTGTTGTAATTTTTATGATAATTCGAATGGTTATTGAGTGTTGTTATTGTTATTCACCGGCCATACATTTACCATAACAACAATGAGTGACACGCGTAGAGGTTGCGAATAAGTCTTCTTAAACTCAAATGTTAACAGCACACGTGATGTTATATACGTCATAAGCTGCCTACATCGTACAGGTAAAAGTCAGGAGGTGAAAACATCCGTATGACTCGACAGTTTAAGCAGAGTACATCCCCATTTTGATTGCTACGGAATTACAGCAACGCAACGTGCACTCCACTGCATCCTGGTAAATCTTACTTGGCGAAGTAGTCTGCCCAGGTCTGGTAGTATTTGGACTGTAGCCAGCTGACGCCGTTCGTTCCGTTGTAGACTTTCATCCATCTGGGTGCCGACCAGGGCAACGCGTGTACCTTCAATCCGTTGCCCGCTAGCCTCTGAGCCGCCAGTATCAGTGGAATCTGCAATCAGAGATAACTGCTGTAGTACTGTGTCTGACAGTTTGTTTCAGCCACAATCCAAACTGTAAGTGGCGCACCTGTCATGTTTAACACGCTGGGTATTCCAACACTGACAACGCAGAACACCTGCTCATTTGTAAGCTTCGCGGTTCAGAATACGACAACGGCAACAACAGCATACACTCAATGAGAACAACATAGAAAACAAACTCACATACTTTATGGAGACAGATATTGGTTAAATACCTTGCTATACTCTCCAACACGTTTCTTCAGTACCCTTTAGCATTTCTTACAAGCCAGTGCTAAGCATTTGTTTTTCGTTATTACCATTATTGCTAGTGCTAAGTTGGCCTGGCCAGAAATATTTACCTGCTTCTATTGTACGTGATTTGCGTCTCATCCACAAAATGAGGATTAAATTCGAGAGTAAACTTCATCTTATGCATTTCTGGAAGCGCTGTGAGCACAGAAACTGGCTGGTAGGCACACTGTTAAGTACTTGTGACAATAAGAACTGTGAACGACAGCAGCGAATCGGTTCCTCGTTGTCTGCTATGGGGTTAATTGATTCTCTCACAGTTCTTGGTCGATATTTTAATAAGAATAAAGTAAACTTGTCTGTGACGTCTTAATCGGAAAACAAATTAATTTTTGCCATATACAGTTGATGTTCCTGAGACGCATACAGTGTGCGGGTGACTCAGGATCGAATGATGGCGCCAGTAAAAATTATACTCATTGCTTCGGCCAACATCATTATCGTAAATTTATTTTAGGTTGAGTGTAGATACATCCAATCGATAATACTGTTTCCCAGTCACAGTTGGTTAAGTTTATCAAATAAATTTTACTGTTCATAACTCATACAATTATTCATAGTTTATGATAAGCTACTACATAATTACATGCACTAAAATCAGCTCAAACCGCAATTACAGTAATTAGCAAACAAACTCCATGAAAATAAATGAGGTACCTAGGAAAGAAAGACAGTGTTCACAGCTAAATTTTATCGAAGCCAAACCCCGCATTAACTCAAATAAATAAAAGTCTAATGGACACAAAACGCTATGACCCTACGTGCATATCAGTAACGAGTTAAATCCGCACTGGCTAAATGAATTAAAAATCAGGCTCTGTCCAACTACTTCAAAGCGCAAATCAACTTCTCATGCTAACATACAAGTTCTACAGAACAACCAGCAGAAATAAAACAGAATCCTGACCACAGTAAAAAACGCCAAGAGGCCACTGAACCCACACGAAATATTTCAGAGTTTAACGAACGACGAGGCAAAAATTTCACCTAGAGAAAAGTGTGTGGCTGGATCACCACTTAGACAAGCACAGGTTCTTCAACTCAAATCTGAACAGTATGACAGTATGAACGAGCAAGGTGGCTGCCACACTTTTAATCCAAACTACACGCAGACACAAACACACACAATTTATGATCTCTCCACTATGTTATTACAGTACAAACATACATAGCATTACTTTCTAATAAGAATTTTCCTGTTCTTTCCACTGCTGCAGTCATAACTGACATAGCTGTCTTACTTTAGTAATTATGGGCAAAACTATGAAAATTAATAAACAATTAAAAAGAACAATTGTAAATATAAATCTTACAAACAACATATAATATATGATGTGTAATCAAGTCTGCCAATACATAGTGCCTTGCCAATCGTTTACGTGTCCTGTATTAAATTATCTGGCGAGTTAAATCAAAAGTTAAATAACACGTATCTTGCAGGCTAATTATTTAAGCTACTGCACAGTTGATGTGTACTGAAGACCGCTACAGCTTGATAAGTCGATCTCTTTATTACCACAAAAATTTTAGAATTTATTAATTATTTATTAAATACACATTCTCGGCACTGTAAGTTCCCACATATATTAATTACAAAGCATACCTACATACCCCCCCCCCCCCCCAAGAACCATGGACCTTGCCGTTGGTGGGGAGGCTTGCGTGCCTCAGTGATACAGATAGCCGTACCGTAGGTGCAACCACAACGGAGGGGTATCTGTTGAGAGGCCAGACAAACGTGTGGTTCCTGAAGAGGGGCAGCAGCCTTTTCAGTAGTTGCAGGGGCAACAGTCTGGATGATTGACTGATCTGGCCTTATAACACTAACTAAAGCAGCCTTGCTGTGCTGGTACTGCGAACGGCTGAAAGCAAGGGGAAACTACGGCCGTAATTTTTCCCGAGGGCATGCAGCTTTACTGTAGGTTTAAATGATGATGGCGTCCTCTTGGGTAAAATATTCCGGAGGTAAAATAGTCCCCCATTCGGATCTCTGGGCAGGGACTACTCAAGAGGACGTTGTTATCAGGAGAAAGAAAACTGGCGTTCTACGGATCGGAGCGTGCAATGTTAGATCCATTAATCGGGCAGGTAGGTTAGAAAATTTAAAAAGGGAAATGGATAGGTTAAAGTTAGATATAGTGGGAATTAGTGAAGTTCGGTGGCAGGAGGAACAAGATTTCTGGTCAGGTGAATACAGGTTTATAAATACAAAATCAAATAGGGGTAATGCAGGAGTCGGTTTAATGATGAATAAAAAAATAGGAGTGCGGGTAAGCTACTACAAACAGCATAGCGAACGCATTATTGTGGCCAAGATAGACACGAAGCCCATGTCTACTACAGTAGTACAAGTTTATATGCCAACTAGCTCTGCAGATGACGAAGAAATTGAAGAAATGTATGATGAAATAAAAGAAATTATTCAGATAGTGAAGGGAGACGAAAATTTAATGGTCATGGGTGACTGGAATTCAGTAGTAGGAAAAGGGAGAGAAGGAAACGTAGTAGGTGAATATGGATTGGGGCTAAGAAATGAAAGAGGAAGCCCCCTGATAGAATTTTGCACAGAGCACAACTTAATCATAGCTAACACTTGGTTCAAGAATCATAAAAGAGGGTTGTATACATGGAAGAAGCCTGGAGATACTGACAGGTTTCAGATAGATTACATAATGGTAAGACAGAGATTTAGGAACCAGGTTTTAAATTGTAAGACATTTACAGGGGCAGATGTGGACTCTGATCACAATCTATTGGTTATGAACTGTAGATTAAAACTGAAGAAACTGCAAAAAGGTGGGAAATTAAGGAGATGGGACCTGGATAAACTGCAAGAACCACGGGTTGTACAGAGTTTCAGGGAGAGCATAAGGGAACAATTGACAGGAATGGGAGAAAGAAATACAATAGAAGAAGAATGGGTAGCTTTGAGAGATGAAGTAGTGAAGGCAGCAGAGGACCTAGTAGGTAAAAAGACGTGGGCTAGTAGAAATCCTTGGGTAACAGAAGAAATACTGAATTTAATTGATGAAAGGAGAAAATAAAAAATGCAGTAAATGAAGCAGGCAGAAAGGAATACAAACGTCTCAAAAACGAGATCGACAGGAAGTGCAAAATGGCTAAGCAGGGATGGCTAGAGGACAAATGTAAGGATGTGGAGGGTTATCTCATGAGGGGTAAGATAGATACTGCCTACAGGAAAATTAAAGAGATCTTTGGAGAACAGAGAACCACGTGTATGAATATCAAGAGTTCAGATGGAAGCCCAGTTCTAAGCAAAGAAGGGAAAGCAGAAAAGTGGAGGGAGTATATAGAGGGCCTATACAAGGGCAATGTACTTGAGGACAATATTATGGAAATGGAAGAGGATGTAGATGAAGATGAAATGGGAGATACGATACTGCGTGAAGAGTTTGACAGAGCACTGAAAGACCTGAGTCGAAACAAGGCCCCGGGAGTAGACAACATTCCATTAGAACTACTGACGGCCTTGGGAGAGCCAGTCCTGACAAAACTCTACCATCTGGTGAGCAAGATGTATGAGACAGGCGAAATACCCTCAGACTTCAAGAAGAATATAATAATTCCGATCCCAAAGAAAGCAGGTGCTGACATATGTGAAAATTACCGAACAATCAGTTTAATAAGTCACGGATGCAAAATAGTGACGCGTATTCTCTACAGACGAATGGAAAAACTGGTAGAAGCCGACCTCGGGGAAGATCAGTTTGGATTCCGTAGAAATATTGGAACACGTGAGGCAATACTGACACTACGACTTATCTTAGAAGCTACAATAAGGAAAGGCAAACCTACGTTTCTAGCATTTGTAGACTTAGAGAAAGCTTTTCACAATGTTGACTGGAATACTCTTTTTCAAATTCTGAAGGTGGCAGGGGTAAACTACAGGGAGCGAAAGGCTATTTACAATTTGTACAGAAACCAGATGGCAGTTATAAGAGTTGAGGGGCATGAAAGGGAAGCAGTGGTTGGGAAGGGAGTGAGACAGGGTTGTAGCCTATCCCCGATGTTATTTAATCTGTATATTGAGCAAGCAGTGAAGGAAACAAAAGAAAAATTTGAAGTAGGTATTAAAATCCAGGGAGAAGAAATAAAAACTTTGAGGTTTGCCGATGGCATTGTAATTCTGTCAGAGACAGCAAAGGACTTGGAAGAGCAGTTGAACGGAATGGACAGTGTCTTGCAACTAGGGTATAAGATGAACATCAATAAAATCAAAACAAGGATAATGGAATGTAGTCGAATTAAGTCGGGTGATGCTGAGGGAATTAGATTAGGAAATGAGACACTTAAAGTAGTAAAGGAGTTTTGCTATTTGGGGAGCAAAATAACTGATGATGGTCGAAGTAGAGAGGATATAAAATGTAGACTGGCAATGGCAAGGAAAACGTTTCTGAAGAAGAGAAATTTGTTAACATCGAGTATTGATTTAAGTGTCAGGAAGTCGTTTCTGAAAGTATTTGTATGGAGCGTAGCCATGTATGGAAGTGAAACATGGACGATAACTAGTTTGGACAAGAAGAGAATAGAAGCTTTCGAAATGTGGTGCTACAGAAGAATGCTGAAGATTAGATGGGTAGATCATATAACTAATAAGGAGGTATTGAATAGGATTGGGGAGAAGAGGAGCTTGTTGCACAACTTGACAAGAAGAAGGGATCGGTTGGTAGGACATGTTCTGAGACATCAAGGGATCACAAATTTAGCATTGGAGGGCAGTGTGGAGGGTAAAAATCGTAGAGGGAGACCAAGAGATGAATACGCTAAACAGATTCAGAAGGATGTAGGTTGCAGTAGATACTGGGTGATGAAGAAGCTTGCACAGGATAGAGTAGCATGGAGAGCTGCATCAAACCAGTCTCAGGACTGAAGACCACAACAACACCTACATATAAGCAGAATCATTTTTACTCCCTCTTTAGCATGATACGATCTCTTTGTTACCACAAAATTTTAAAAGTTATTAATTATTTATTAAATTTCAGTTAGATACATATTCTCAGTTGAAAGTTCCCTCGCATATTAATTACAGAGCATATACATATATCAGCAGAATCGTTTTTACTTCCTCTTTAAGACGATATATCGTGCATCTCTCTACCTACAGTGGTCTGTTCTGCAGGTCTGCAGATGCAAATAATATAAATCTAGCCTTTGTGTGCTGACGTCGGAACTGACGTCACGTCCGCCGCGTTTGAAAGTTGACGGAAGTACACGGCCACGCCGCCTTTGCGGACCGCTTATACCCCCACACCTTCCCCTCGCCTCACTTTCACAACACAGTGCGTGAAAACCAAAACCCGCTCCAGATAAAGATCCGTCACTCGTACCCAGATATGATACGTCGTGTCACATACTCAGTGTTGTTGTTGTAGTCTTCAGTCTGACGACTTGTTTGATGCACCTCACCCCGCTAGTCTGTACTGTCCAAGCCCCTTCATATCTGCATAACTACTGACACAAACATCCATTTGAACCCGTTTAGTGTATCTGAGGCTACAGTTTCTATCCCCACACTTCGCTCCATTATCAAACTGACTATTCCTTGATATCCTGGATATTTCCTATCAAATAGTCCCTTCATTTAGTTGAAGTGTGCTATAAATTTCTTTCTTCTTCAGTTCGATACAGTACTTCTTCGTCAGTTATTCGAGCCATCTAATCTTCCGCATTTTTCTGTAATGCTGCATTTCAAAATTTTCTTGTCTTTTTGTTTGAAGTGTTCACCGTCCAAGTTTCACTTCTGCGCAAGGTTACACCGCAGCCTTCAATGAAGACTTCCTAATACTTAAATTTACATTCTGTGTTAACAAACTTCTCTTTTTCAGGAATTCTTTCCTTGCTATTGTCAAGCTGCATTTTATATCTTCCCTACTTCAACCATCATCAGTTATTTTGCTGCTAAAACAGCAAAACTTATTAGTTTTACTATTTCATTTTCTAATCTCACTCTCTTAGCAACGCCTGATTTAATTGGACATTACTCCATTATCCTTGTCTTGCTTATCTTAATGCCCAGTTTACACCCTCTTTTCGAGATACTATCCATTCCGTTCAGCTGCCTTTCCAAATCATTTGCCTTCCCTGACAGAATTACAGGGTCATTCTTATTTATTTTCCTTGAACACTAACTTCCTTTCCAAACTCCACCTTGCTTTACTTTACTGATTGCTCTATGTACAATTTGAATAACATCAGAAGCAGACCTCAACCCTTTCTCATTTCTTTCTCTACTGCTGCTTTATTTTCATGTCCTCTGGCTCATAAAACTGTACACTGGTTTCTGTACGAGTTGTAGATAAGATTTCGCTCCCTATATTTTACGCTTGCGAACTTAAGAATTTGGAAGACGGTAATCTAATCAGTAGTGTTGAAAGCTTTATCTAAATCCACAGATGCTGTAATCGTAGCTTTCTCTTCCTTTAGCCTGTCTTCTAAGATAATTCATAGGCAAACTGCCTATTGGCTTCTGTCTCGGGTTCCTGGGCCGACGTTCATCTAATGATTTTACTGACGTTTCACCAGCATGAGTGGCTGGCATTGTCCAAGCCTCACCCTCCATTGCCGGTGGTGAACTCAGGGTGTGTGACAGCAGCGTGACGCCTCTGTAATTTCCACATTTTCGTCGATTGCCCTTTCTTAACAGAAGGATGATGACTCCTTCACTCCAATCTTCTGGGATTTTGTTTTCTTTCCAAACACTGATAACACTCTATACAGCCAATTTAAGCCTAATATTCCAGCTGCCTTTATCATGTCTGAGCTGAGATCATCAAAGCCGGTCGACTTTTCATTCTGCATGCTCCGAAATACTGTTCCAACCTCACGCCATGTTAATGGATGTCCTTTGGTTGGACCTCATTAATTACTCTACAGTCATTGATGGTTTTGTTGTCCGCCTTCCATGTAGCAGCATGTTGAAGTACTTTTCTCATTTCATCCTGATGGTTTCCTCTGTTCATATTACGTTACTGTCTTCTGTTTCTAGCGCAAGGACATTTGCATATTCATTTCGTTTATTCTGTAGTGCTTTGTATAGTATTTTACTACTTCCATGACAATGTTCCTCTATCCTTGTAGTAAAGTTTTACCAGCACTTTTCCTTTTATTCCTAGATCAGACTTTCTACGGTTCGTTTCCTTCTCCGATAGTCCTTTGCTAGGTATTAAATTGCTAATTCATTTCGTCTATCATCTATCTTCTGTTTTTCATGGGTCTCGGAATTCCGCCTCTTTGAACCGCTTAAAGATTCTCTACGGGGAACACACTTCGAAGATGAGGAGAGTATCAGTCCTGTATTGAAAACATGGCTACACCTCCAGGGCAGGAGCTTTTACCAGCAGGGAATACATGCTTTTCCTCAACGTTGGCGTACGGCCATAGAACGTGATGCAGACTACGTAGAAAAATAGGACATGTACAAGACATGTTGATGTATAATGCCACCATATTCTGACTCTTAACAATAAATACGTTCTGAGAAAAAAAAAGTGGGACGTTACTTATTGAACGACCCTCGTAAATTAGGAATTGTTGTATTCTTCCATATAATTTATGTGATGTCCCCGTTTCTTCCCCTTCCTGGTTCTAAAAACCAATCTTGTTATCACTAATTCTTTAACTATTCCTGCCACTGTCAAAATTCACTCTCTGGCTAACTTTACTAACGCTGTTAGGATCACCGGATCAGTTATCCCGCGTTTATTCTCCATTTAGGCGTTATTACGTGTTCATACGACACATTATCCACATTGTTCCGAGAACAGAACTAACCGTCTCCTAACTGGGTCGGTACAATTGGCCCTTAGTAGTGTAGCCATCTGGCAAAACGTTTCTGTCAAAATTTCATTTTCTTCGATACACGGAGAAAATATTATGTAATCTTTCTTACCTGTTATTCCTGTTAGTCGTTTATTTCCAATCTGGTGGTGTGAATCTGTGGATTTCGCTAATAATTACAGTAAGTCTTTATCATTCGCACACCCAATCAACCACATAAATAACAACAATTTGCAATGACGCTTTCGAGTTTATTCGGTTCAGCTCTTATGGCCCCGTCCTCTTCTGTCTGCGGTAAAGTTTTTTTTTTTTTTTTTTCTAGATGCTGCAGAGATTCCCCTGGCAAAGGCGTCATGTGCGCTATGCACGCATTCAAAAGTCAACTTATGATTCGTTCAGAAATCATAAATTAAGATACTGCTGATACATGGTGAAATAACGCTCTGGTGGGCGGTTTTAGGGGTTTAAATCACATCGGGGTATGACCATGTGGTGCATTTGTCGTCGCACGGTGGCGCTGGCAGCAGTCCACATATGCAGAGGTGTGTTGGTGCATGTCAGAGTACGGTGCAGCGAGTAAGTGTGCAGACGTTTTCAGACGTGCTGATGGTGATTGTGTGTTGAAAATAGCTCAACGATTCCAGCACTCAGGAAACGTGTCCAGGCGCTACATGCGGGACGTCTACAGTGTACAACACCACCGCAGACGGCCAGAGAGTACTGCAGGTAGCTTTTCTCGGGACCTGGAACTGGAACAGTTGTCTCCAGACACACAGTGCACAGAGGACTGAACATAGATGGTTTATTCGGCCAGAGACCTGCAAGGTGCATTCCACTGGCCCCTGATCACAGGAGAGCCCGTAAAGCCTGGTGTCAGGAACACAGTACGTGGTCGTTGGAACAGTGGTCCCAGGTTATGTTCACGGACGAGTCCAGGTATAGTGTGAACAGTGATTCTCGCCGGGTTTTCATCTGGCGTGAACCAGGAACCAGATAAAAACCCCTTAATGTCCTTGAAAGGGATCTGTATGGAGGTCGTGGTTTGATGGTGTGGGGTGTGATTATAATTGGTGCACGTGCACCGCTACATGTCTTTGAAAGAGGAGCTGTAACAGGTCAGGTGTATCGAGACATCATTTTTCATCAGTATGTCCGCCTTTTCAGGGGTACAGTGGGTCGGGCCTTCCTCGTGATGGATGTTAATGCACGGCCCCACCGAGCTGCCATCGTGGAGGAGTACCTTGAAATAGAAGATATCAGGCGAATGGAGTGGCCTGCCTTTTCTCCAGACCTAAACCCCATCGAGCACGTCTGGGATGCTCTCGGTCTACGTATCGCTGCACATTTGTAAACCTCTACGAGACTTCTGGAGCTCCGACAGGCACTGGTGCAAGAATGGGAGGCTATACCCCAGTAGCTGCTCGACCACCTGATCCAGAATATACCAGCCCGTTGTGCGACCTGTGTTCGTGTGCATGGTGATCATATCCCATATTGATGTCGGGTACATGCGCAGGAAACAGTGGCGTTTTGTAGCACATGTGTTTCGGGACGTTTCTCTCAACTCATCACTAATACCGTTTACTTACAGATCTGTGCGTGTGTGTTCCCTATGTGCCTATGCTATTAGCCCCAGTTTTGTGTAGTGCCATGTTGTGTGGCACCACATTCTGCTATTATCCTTAATTTATGAGCACGAGTGTGTACAAGCTATGATGATCGTGGAACTGAAGTCTTGATTCTTAAGTGTAAAGCAGGTACATATAATCGTATAAATTACCTTGTATTCGATGTCTTCCGGCTGGAGACTAAAGTTCTTTAGGGACGGGTCAGGAGTCTTGCTGTCGTCGTACGTGTAGTTGCGCACCGAGAAGTCGGTGCCACCCATGGGCACGCGCACCAGCGAGTACCGCGAGCTGCCATCGCTGTTTCCGAAGTAACTCCTGCAACACAGCGCCGCCTGTCAACGCACCTGGCAGAAAGCAGTGCTACCCGCCTAGGACCGATGACCCCGATGTCTGGTCCCTTCCCCCAAATCAACCAATCCTAACCAGCAATGTACTGCATCGCATGACTGACAGGGAAGCGGAGCATAAATCGCAAACAGTGGTAAAACTGTTCAGCCATCAGCCCACTTCCATGAACCCACTGTAGTAACAACCAGTCTATCTATAACTTTGACGTTCCGTCAGACCCTCCCTACAGCAATGCCTCAGGCATCTTTGCTGTCAGTGCTGGAGTGGCATATGGTCAGCACACCTACGTTCTGATACTTGACGTCGTCTTTTCAAAGAACGGACACCACCCCTCTTTCAAATGGCTGTTCGTGTTCCCTAATGCAGCCGAGTCCATGACACTTCAGTCCTCTCTCTGAGACAAATCCTTGGCAGTTTCTGTGACTGAACTCAAAGTCTCCTCGGAGAGTTGTGTTACACTCGCTAAGGACGGGACTCAGAGCCGACCTTGTATCACTGTTTCGTTGGGTGGCCAAAATCAACAGATTTATTGTTAAAAATTATATTTACTGACGCATTTTGGGTGTAATCCATCTCCAGAACGTCTGTCAAAATGGATTTGTGATGAGAGTACAATCACAACGTATATGTGATATTAAGAGTAAACAAACTTCAGTTCACATGCTACATAAAAAGCCTCAACACATAGCTTGATATTACTGTTACCAACAAGTGCTACCAGGTGCTATGGCTGTAGTAGCGTTGAAAACCTGCGTAAATAGTCGATAGACAAATTAATAACAAAAATTTAAAAATGAAATTGAAAAAGGAACGTTCAAATTTTTTATGAACTGATCGGTCTAAAAGTAAGAGTTATAGCAGATTAGCGAAACATTTGACGTGCCTTTAAATGACGCTCGAAATCATGTACAGCGGCTGAGAAGCTCTTGCGTTAGTGATACAAGGAGGCTACTGAGTGACATCCACGATTCTAAGTTAAACAGTGAACTTTTAACTCTCTATTGGCGTCTCACTTGGTTCAAATGGCTCTGAGCACTATGGGACTTAACTTCTGAGGTCATCAGTCCCCTAGAACTTAGAACTACTTAAACCTAACTAACCTAAGGACATCACACACCTCCATGCCCGAGGCAGGATTCGAACCTGCGACCGTAGCGGTCATGCGGGTCCAGACTGGAAGCAGTTAATTCCATAAATTATCTGGGAGTAGGCATTAGGAGTGATTTAAAATGGAATGGCCATATAAAATTAATCGTCGGTAAAGAAGATGCCAGACTGAGATTCATTGGAAGAATCCTAAGGAAATGCAGTCCGAAAAGAAAGGAAGTAGGTTACAGTACACTTGTTCGCCCACTTGAATACCGCTCACCAGTGTGGGATCCGTACCAGATAGGATAGTTGAATTTACGGCTTTTAGATTAGACTTATTTATCGTGTAACCGAAGTTTAACGAGTTCCTTTTAGCATTCATGTGGATGACCTCACACTTTTCATTATTTAGGGTCAACTGCCACTTTTCGCACCATTCAGATATCTTTTCTAAATCGTTTTACAGTTTGTTTTGGTCTTCTGATGAGATTATCTCGTTTATATAGATAAGGAAGAGCAAAGGGCCTATAACACTACCTTGGGGAACGCTAGAAATAACTTCTGTTTTACTCGATGCCTTTCGGTCAATTACTACGAACTGTGACCTCTCTGACAGGAAATTACAAATCCAGTCACATAACTGAGACGATTTTCCGTAAGCACGCAATTTCACTACGAGCCGCTTGTGTGGTACAGTGTCAAAAGCCTTCCGGAAATCCATAAATACGCAATCGATCTGAAATCCCTTGTCAATAGCACTCAACACTTCATGTAAATAAAGAGCTAGTTAGTTACTGTAAATGATTTATATAACATACAGTACTTTCCAGCGGTACTTAGCGATGTTAACAGAAAAATGCCCATAAATTTCTGGTGAATGTTTTATAGTTATAAAAGTTTTCATTCAAGTTATCAGGGGAAATTTATTATAATCGATGCTGTGGAATTTCGCTTGTAGCAAGAAGGGGAGCCTAATATACTGCCAGACTCTCCAATACCAAAGAATCAGTTGTTTTGCCTTTTGTATTCGCTGGGGATTAGGCATATCCACTGTAGAGGTATTTTATCAAATATTACAGTCAAGGTCTCTTAGATCCATGGAATTAGTATTTCAACAAACGCTTTTCCTGGCCACGGTGATTAATAGAATGTGCTTTTGGAACAATAAGTGCTAAATGGAGCGTATTTTGGAAGCCAATAGAAACTTCCCCACAATTTGCGGACGATATTTTGAAATGTAAATGTTCTCCATAACGGTGTCATTGACCTACAAAGATCCCTTAGTGTTGACGAGCAACATTCAGTATACATTGGGCGTCCTATTCAAGTCATTTATCAGACAGGACGAAACTTCAACAGACCTTCAAATGGAGCTGTTCAAATGAGACAGTTCTGTAAGCCTTTTCTCAGGTAATGAAACAGGATTTTCATGTGATTCTCATGTGTGCTACTTCAACTTTTTTGTCGCCTCTCGTTTTAAGATAATGGAAGGAATGAGAGATTAATGAAATGTATTCTGTACTTCCAATCTGTAATTCTGCTATCACCTCATCTCATAACTTATCCAAAACAAATCAGTTGGGATGATAGTTGTTCCGCTGGTCCCATAAAGGACGCCAAGTAAAAATAGCTGCTATCAAAGCTTCTGCTGATATTATTTTCTCAGCAGTACAAAAAAAGCAACACAAGCGCCAGCAACAGTGCTCACTCTGCTACCCACAACAACGGCCGAATGCTGCCGGCTTTGCCCGAACGTACCCGAAGTCACTCGAACGCTCTGGTCACCGCTCCGAGAAACAGCCGTGCCTGATTCGCTCGGCGCCGCTCTGTGCCGCGCCACGCCGCTTGCAGCGGTGCTGCACTGAAGCGCCAAAGAAACCGGTAGAACCTCCGAATATCGTTTAGGGCCCACGCGAGCACGCAGAAGTGCCGCAGCACGACACGACATGGACTCGACTAATGTCTGAAGTAGTGCTGGAGGGGATTGATATCATGAATCCTGCAGGTCTCTCCATACATCCGTAAGAGTACGAGTCGGTGGAGATCTCCTAGATATGCTCAATAATGCTCATGTCTGGGGAGTTTGATGGCTAGCGGAAGTGTTAAACTCAGAAGAGTGTTCCTGGAGCCACTCTGTAGCAGTTCTGGACGTGTGGGGTGTCACATCGCTCCAACTGCACACGCCCCACAGCGTTACAGGGCCTCCACCGGCTTCAACGGTCCCCTGCTGATATGCAGGACCCATGGATTCATGAGGTCGTCTCCATACATGTACACGTCCACCCGCTCAATACAATTTGAAACGAGGCTCGTCTGACCAGACAAGATGTTTGCAGTCATCAACAGTCCATTGTCGGTGTTGACAGATCCAGGCGAGGAATAAAGCGTAAAGCTTTGTGTCGTGCAGTCATCAAGGGTACACGAGTGGACCTTCGGCTCCGAAAGCCCATATCGATGATGTTTCGTTGAATGGTTTGCACGGCGACACTTGTTGATGGCCCAGCACTGAAATCGGCAGCACTTTGTGCACTTCTGTCACTTTGAACGATTCTCTTCAGTCGTCGTTGGTCCCGTTCTTGCAGGATCTTTTTCCTGCCGCAGCGATGTCGGAGATTTGATGTTTTACCGGGTTCCTGATATTCACGGTACACTCGTGAAATGGTCGTACAGGAAAATCCCCACTTCCTCGCTATCTCGGAGATGCTGAGTCCCATCGCTCGTGCGCCGACTATAACACCACGTTCAAACTCACTTAAATCTTGATAACCTGCCATTGTAGCAGCAGTAACCGATCTAGCAATTGAGCCAGACTCTTATTGTCTGCCGGCCGCGGTAGCCGGGCGGTTCTAGGCGCTTCAGTCCGGAACCGCGCCACCGCTACGGTCGCAGGTGCGAATCCTGCCTCGGGCATGCATGTGGATGATGTTCTTAGGTTAGTTAGCTTTAAGTACTTCTACGTTCTAGGGGACTGATGACCTCAGGTGTTAAGTCCCATAGCGCTCAGAGCCAATTTTGAACTTATTGTCTCATATAGGCGTTGCCGACCGCAGCGCCGTATTCTGCCTGTTTACATATCTCTGTGTTTGAATACACATGCCTAGACCAGTTTCTTTGGCGCTTCAGTGCATAATCACATGCACTGCGCAGCACCGCTTCGCCTCGCCAGTGCTGCTGTGATCACCGTACCGCGCTGCCGTTGCTGTGTCGTGCCGCTCTACTGAGACTGCAGCCTTAGGTAAATCATTTCGCAAAAGATTTGACAGCTTCTCTTAAGTATTCTCCTTTGTTTTTATGTTTCGCTCAGAAAGCATTAAATACGAGGTGTGGCTAGAAAAAAACCGGACTAGTACTGGTGAAACAATAAAACGAGTACAATAACGCTGAAAGTCACGTGGCCTGTCACGTGACTCTCGCTCCGCCTACTGCTCGAGTTTCACCTGCCTCCTGCACTCAGTCTGCCCGTGGCGTCTGTTTTAAGTAGTTGACGTTTTGTCTGTGCGTCGGAAAATGTTGAGTGTACAGAAAGAACAGCGTGTTAACATCAAATTTTGTTTCAAACTAGGAAAATCTGCAAGTGAAACGTTTGTAATGTTACAACAAGTGTACGGCGATGATTGTTTATCGCGAACACAAGTGTTTGAGTGGTTTAAACGATTTAAAGATGGCCGCGAAGACACCAGTGATGACATTCGCACTGGCAGACCATTGTCAGCAAAAACTGATGCAAACATTGAAAAAATCGGTAAACTTGTTCGACAAGATCGCCGTTTAACAATCAGAGCAGTGTCTGAGTTAACAGGAGTTGACAAGGAAAGTGTTAGGCAGATTCTTCATGAAAGTTTCAACATGAACAAAGTGTGTTCAAAAATGGTTCCAATGTGTCTCACAATTGAACAGAAAAAAATGGTTCAAATGGCTCTGAGCAATATGGGACTTAACAGCTATGGTCATCAGTCCCCTAGAACTTAGAACTACTTAAACCTAACTAACCTATGGACAGCACACAACACCCAGCCATCACGAGGCAGAGAAAATCCCTGACCCCGCCGGGAATCGAACCCGGGAACCCGGGCGTGGGAAGCGAGAACGCTACCGCACGACCACGAGATGCGGGCAATTGAACAGAAGGAACGCCGAAGAATGATTTGTTCTGACATCCTGGAAAACATTGAAAGTGATCCCACCTTCTTACAAAATGTTATTACTTGCGATGAATCGTGCTTTTTTACTTACGATCCCGAAACTAAACGCCAATCGATGCATTGGAAAACTCCTGGTTCTCCACGACAAAAAAAGCACGAATGTCAAAATCGAAATTCAAGGCAATGATGATTGTTTTTTTTTTTTGACATCAAAGGGATTGTGCACATTGATTGGGTACCAGAGGGACAAACAGTGAATCAGCATTACTACATTAGCGTCCTGGCTACCCTACGTGACCGAGAACGGAGAAAACGGAACGATTTGTGGAGAAAAAAGTCATGGATCCTTCACCAAGACAATGCCCCAGCTCACAGTGCGTTGTCAGTGAAGACGTTTTTGGCAAAACACAACATTCCCATCTTAGATCATCCACCCTACTCACCTGATTTGGCCCCCTGTGACTTTTTTCTTTTCCCTAAAGTCAAATCAGCTTTGAAAGGAACTAGATTTGACACTGTTGAAGCAGTAAAAGAAAAAGCGACGGAAGTAATGTATGGACTTACCGAAAATGATCTGCAGCATTGCTATGAACAGTGGAAAATTCGTATGGAGCGGTGTAGAGACCGAGGAGGAGAGTACATTGAAGGAGATAACATGAAATTGTAAATAATTGTAAATAAATGTTTTTTCCAGCATCAGTCCGGTTTTTTTCCAGCCGCACCTCGTATAATGTAATTAAATATGGACCGGTATTGTGTTACTCGTATGAGTATACAGATAAAGACAAAGCATATTAGTCTAAATTTATGCTGTGATTTGATGTTTTTGACAGTTCATTCATATAAATAGCAGCAGCTGTTCGTAAAACATTTCAGTTTTCTCTGACATCAGTAATTAATTTTTTCTTTGTTACCCTGATTACTTTCAAACAATAAAGTATTCTTTTGCAAAACTTGACCTCACGCCCCTCAATTTTTGTCACTGTGTACACCACAATGCATAATTCTGGTGTACACAGTGACAAAAATTGAGGGGCGTGAGGTCTAGTTTTGCCATAGACATAACTCACAATGAAGACGCGTTACTCGCTACCCTGCCTTTGACACACATAGAGGTTAGTCGGCCAGAGTGACCGAGCGGTTCTAGGCGCTACAGTCTGGAGCCGCGTGACCGCTACGGTCGCAGGTTCGAATCCTGCCTCGGGCATGGATGTGTGTGATGTCCTTAGGTTAGTTAGGTTTGAGTAGTTCTAAGTTCTAGGGGACTGATGACCTCAGATGTTTAAGTCCCATAGCGCTCAGAGCCATTTGAACCATTTTGAGCTGGCTAACAAGTCACAACGCAATGCAATGTACCTTTACACGGAGTGGTATCTTCAACTTTCCTAACAGTCATCTGAGGGATAGTATGCAGAACCCCCATGGTATGGTGACAGCGAATCATCAGCATCGGTAGACGTCTGATGTCTGGGCAGGTATAATTGACGACCATATTTTGGAACCAGTCTTCCTTCTACATCGCCTAACAGGCCGGAATTATCGGCATCTCTTGCAAGTGACTTTGCCTCCCATGCTAGAATACGTGCCACTGACGATTCGAAGGGTTATGTAGCTAGTACATGATGGTGCTCCAGCCCACTTCGCCATTAACGTCCGGATGCACCCGAATCGTGTCTTCCCATGGTCAGTGGATCGGAGGAGAGGGTCCAGTTTCATGGCCTGCTCTTTCTCTGAATCTCAACCCGTGCGATTTCTGGTTATGGGGCCATCTCAAAAGTATCGTGCATGCAGAGCCCATTCCAGATGTTGAGACTCTGCAGCAGCGTATTCATGCTGTGTTAGATACTATTCGGATGCAGCCTGGCCGATTCGTGTGAGACAGAAAGTGCTACAGTGTGTACACTCATGGGTGGAGGAGCATCGAAACCATTTTCAACATATATTGTAACCTTGGCTGCATGGTAGAGTACATATTAGACTGCAGTCTCTGTAACAGTGAGGGATTGAATAAACGATCTCTACCATGGAAATCATCCATTTTCGGACATAAGTTCATAGGCCTTTTTTGTTCCATATCCTCTCAGAGTTTGTACACGGTGGGAAAAAGCACCCTGTATGCAACAATTAAAGCATGTTAACATTGTGAACGACCTCAGATTTGACTGAACCCGCAAAGGCACGTGATACTTCAGCAGCAACCCAAGAGGCTAAAAAGCGAAGGGTGTCTCAGTTTGATTGGTTATATGATCAATGCAGCGAGCAAGTGACAAGGTAAGAAAAATATATAAGTCGTATAACCTGAGGAAAGAGGAACGGTGAATTTTTCTAGCGGCGATATGAGTCACAATTCGAGATAAACCACTGACGTTAACGACGCTGACAAAGGGCAGATTGTTACGGCCCCACACATGGTAACGAACATTTCGGGAACGGCGAAGCTGATCCGTTGTTCGCTTGTTACCGTCGTGGACATCTAAGGAAAGTGACTGAAGGTCGGTGAAACCACGACTAGGCGACTGCGTTGCGGATCACCATGTGTCATCACAGATGTGTGCCGATGGGTAAAGCTGAATAGGCGCCGTTCTTTGGCAGATCTGACGATAGAGAACAACACTGTTCCAGGCGTTACGTGTTTCGGAATACATCGTTCAGCGCACATTGTTAAACATGTGGTTCAGCAACAGGTGATTCAAGGACATCGTCAATAACGATTCCCGTGAGCACGTAATCATAGAGATTGAACTGCGGCCCGGGAAATGTGTCGCTTGGACGGATGAATTTCGTTACACCAGGTCGTTGGTCCTAACAGGATACGCAGTGGGGGCGGTGTTATACTGTGGGAGACACTCACCTGTGCTTCCATGATAGTAATCGAAGGCAGCATGACAGATGAGGACTACGTGTAAATTACTGCGGACCACCTGCGTGCCTTCACGCTTGATGTGTTTCCCAACGGCGATGTCATGACTCAGCAGAATAGCTCTAGGTGCTACACGCGCAGAACAGTCCTACAGTGTTCGAGATACATGAAACTGAATCCACGTTGATGTCCTGGCCAGCAAATGCGCCTTATAAGAACCCGAATGAACATATCGGAGACACAGTCGGACCCTAGTTCCATATCTTCAAACCACGAGCACGTAATTTACAGTAATGGCGTATAGACAGCTGGTGCCACATACCTCCGAAAAATCTACTAACGACTTGTCGAATCCACATCGGGCAGAATCGCTGCTGTATTGCGTTCCAAAAGTGAACAAACACGCCATTAAGTAGGTGCCCATAATGTTTTAGTTCATCAGGGTCATTGTAATTTCATCAAACTATGTTTTAAATGGCGTCCTCAAATATTTATGACGACCAGCCGCTACCCACATTTTAAATGTAGAGCAACATTTCTGCTGCGTTCCATGCTACAGCTGAGGTTCACAACCAGGCAATAACTATCGTCTGTGGTAAAACTTAAATTTCTGAAGGGTGAAACAAAAAATGGTTTGATTATGGTTTGGTCATGACTAGATAAGTTTCATTTTTTACGCTCCGATATTTCTCGACTCCATCATCATCATGATCACCAGCTAGATGACATACACTGCTGGATAAGGGTCGCTTCTAGTCTTCTCCACGCGTTATCATCGTCAGCGATATGAATGCATGTGGCTCCCGTATCTTTGTGATGTGATACACGCAGCTTCCATTAGGTTGCCGTTCCAATTTTTATCTTCATCAAAGCAGTAAACCATTTCCTTGGTCCATCTGCCACCGATTCACCTGACTAGTTGTCCTGTCCATCTTCATTTAATTTGCATTACACTCAGAACTATCTCTTCCACTCCAGTTTGTTCCCTCATCTATTTGCTTTTTTTCTCCTGTGTCACCAAGGTGAATGAAATCGTGCATCTTGCTGTTTTTCACTGAGTAGCCCTCTGTTTTGTATGATAGCTGTATGTTAAGTTCCTGACTCAATGTCTCAACGCATAACTTGTAATATACACAAATTTTCCTATGCAGGCACATCAGAAGCTAGGTTCTGCAAACTTTATGGTTCATGAAAGCTGCTGCATCCTATCTTTACTCTTCCATTTATGACATTCTCTCCTATTTGGTAGCAATTTTAGAATAGTTAAAGGAAATGTCAACTATGTCCTGGACTGCAGCTCTGTAATCACACAATAGAATTACAGGAGCGCTGGCGCGCTGGGTGGACTTATACCCCAGACAAATTAGTAAGAAAATCAGCAAATGGGGGAAAAATTTATAATGTTTTGAAACTTCGAGAAAATACTCATGTGGGGTACAGTAATAAGAAACAGAAAAGTTCCCCTTGATCGGGAAGGCGCGTCCCCCTTTTATCCCCTCCTAAAGTCAATTTGTACGGTTTTTTAAATTTATACGCAAAAACGCTCCGTTTTCGAACAGAGCTCTTATTAGTAGACTAAATACATTTCTCGCTAAATTGTACACATAAAAGATCTTTTCATTTATACGAATGGTATTTGAGGTATAACAATTGGAATAGAATTCTGTTAATTTAGGCCTAATGGTTCGCAGTTTTTGTTGCTTAGCAAAATATTTAAATGAAAACCGTAATCAAGTGTATGGAAATATTTCGTAGCCTATACAGGGTGTTACAAAAAGGTACGGCCAAACTTTCAGGAAACATTACTCACACACAAAGAAAGAAAATACGTTATGTGGACATGTGTCCGGAAACGTTTACTTTCCATGTTAGAGCTCATTTCATTACTTCTCTCAAATCACATTAATCATGGAATGGAAACACACAGCAACAGAAAGTACCAGCGTGACTTCAAACACTTTGTTACAGGAAATGTTCAAAATGTCCTCCGTTAGCGAGGATACACTCAGCCACCCTCCGTCGCATGGAATCCCTGATGCGCTGATGCAGCCCTGGAGAATGGCGTATTGTATCACAGCCGTCCACAATACGAGCACGAAGAGTACATTTGGCGCCGGGGTTGCGTAGACAAGAGCTTTCAAATGCCCCCATAAATGAAAGTCAAGAGGGTTGAGGACAGGGGAGCGTGGAGGCCATGGAATTGGTACGCCTCTATCAATCCATCGGTCACCGAATCTGTTGTTGAGAAGCGTACGAACACTTCGACTGAAATGTGCAGGAGCTCCATCGTGCATGAACCACATGTTGTGTCGTACTTGTAAAGGCACATGTTCTAGCAGCACAGGTAGTGTATCCCGTATGAAATCATGGCGGTGAATCGGGGAAGTACAGTACATACTGATGAAACTAAAATGAGCTCTAACATGGAAACATGTCCACATAACATCTTTTCTTTATTTGTGTGCGAGGAATGTTTCCTGAAAGTTTGGCCTTACCTTTTTGTAACACCCTGTATATTCTACTTGATGATATTCCATTTGCGATCAGTACTGTTGTATGAGGAGCAAGTGCCAACAGTGAAAACGTCAAGTTCTCGTTCCCGTTCCCCTTCACTCAGCGCTCCCGTACCACTACTGTCGGTGGCATTTCTCCTTACCCAGTGTCCAGTTCAGTTGAGTTAATGTTGTGAACTATCAAAGTAGTGCCAGAGAGTCCTGTTTTTGTGACATTATTCGTCAGTTTGTGGTGCTATGAAGTGCTTGTTCTTAGTCTCATTTCTTTTCTCTGGACTGAGAAAACAATGATGCTGTACCCTACTATCTGTTTTATTAGTGGTAAATCTGTTTCGGAAGGAGAGATATCAATAGTGATGAAGGGCTCGAAAATTCTGATACGCGTCAGCGAGGAACAGAAGGATGGGACTCATAATCTTCTACAGAACGCTGGACTGATTGAAGTTCATAAGGTATGTCGACGTGATATATTAAGGAACGTAATATAAGAAAACTAATTAATCAGAATGTTGCACAAGCAGATGATAAAAGTTTGAGATTCGCTTCCTCTTATCCATTCGGTTTCTAAAAAGACTGTTTCATATGTGCGGGAAAAAAAAACACGTGGAGTGTTTGAACTTCGCTCTTTAACTGTGAAACATTCGCTGCTTGAGAAAACAGAGAAAAGCATTGATGATTTCGGTAGAAAGGTTGCCGATCGCATCAACAGCGTTTTGTTTTTAGTAGCTGCAGAAGCCCGTTATCACCAAGATTGCTGTGCTAAATTAGCTTCGAACCCCTCCTCTGTTCGAAAGAGAGACCGCCCTCAAGATACCTACTTTGATGCCGCTATTCAAGAATTATGAAAATTTATAAATAGTTCAGACGAATGTCAATTTTCACTGCTTGATTTGTTGCAGAAAGTTAATGAATGTCCCCCAGAAGGAGAGACAATGATTATAAAAGCTCTGAAAAATAAAGGGACTGAATACTTCGTTGATGGAGTCTTGTTTGCCACAACGCCAAAAATACCCCCGTTGTATGTTTTCGTGGCAGTGGCCACAAACTTTTGAATTGATGGTACAATGAACGAGCTGTTAATGAAAAAGATGGGAGAAAGAGAATAGTAGAAGCAGCAGCACCTATCATCTATGAAGATATAAGATTGACTCCTTATAGTATTGCCAATTATCCAGATATCAATGACCTGACAGAGAATGCTGCAGTTATGGTTTCTGGCACCTTTCACGAATTTGTGAATGGTGTGGTTTTGTCGAAAAAAGAAAGGTAGTGAACAGTCCGCTATAAAAAAAAATGTACAGCAATATCCCATGCGATTGTGTCAGCTACCAGGCCTCGTTCATTTTATCTCACCACTGCAACTTGGTCTTTCAGAGTACTTGTTTTGTAAGTAGGATCAAAAAACGTTGTTGAAATTGTCCCGAATGTGGGTTTCTGCTCTTCATATAGCACTGTGGCTTTATTTGAGGCTTCTGCCGTTGAATTCTGGAAATCAAATATTTCAAATAATTCGTTCTCACAGTTCGTTTTCTATAATTCTGACTTCAATATTGCAACAATGACGGGCAAAGGTACATTCCATGCTATGGGTGGAATCAGGTGTATGTCTCCAGGGAGAGTGATCGAACATCAGAAAGTGACGAAACTCTCTGTCACGGCAAGATCTACTGCCCAAAAAATTAGTCTGCCAACATTCCGGAGGCAGAATAGAGCTGGAATTGAAGAAATTGTTTGCAAAATGTCTACTCAGAACAGTCATTCACTAAAGCAACAGTACCTACCAATCACGACTTTACTTGAATGATGGGAAAGTTTTTACAGCTTTCTAATCCTGCGTGGCAACGTTTTATGGAGAAAATCACAATTGGAGAACTTTATACGAAATCAAATGTATTAGCGCTTCCAATCATTAACAACCCGCCCACAGATTATAACACTATTTTAATTGCTTTTACTAATGACATCACGGAGAGTAAGAAGACCACACAGCAAACATGTATCGTGACATTTGATCAACCACTCCACACGAAAGCTAAAGATATATTTGCAGCGAAGGATATTGGAGGGAATGAGCTATTCACTAATGTAGTCATTCGATTACGAGGTTTTCACTTGATAATGTCTTTTCTAGGAGTCATAGGGTCCTTAATGAGAGACAGTGGACTCTCTCAACTTTTGGAGACTGTATATGCTGCAGTTTCTGTTCCCCACGTACTTTCTGGTCGAACATACACGAGGGCGATTCAGGCTCAGTCTGAATTCATGTGTGCTCTTTCCGTCATAATACTGGAGGAATTGGCGGCCATAGAGAAGGAGAAGCTACACATTAAAGACTGTATTGCTGATAAGAGTGGAAACGGTGCATCTATCGGCGATTTGGAAAAAGTTCAAGTGATTGAAAAGCTGAAAAATAAATTGTTCTACACAATGGATGCTATTAAGCAAAGAGGGAAAACTTCCCAGTTATGGATACAATACATTCATCCTGTCATCTTGTCATTGCGTTTCATCCAAGCAGAGCGTATGGGGAATTGGGAGCTCCATATAGAATGTGTGAGAGCTATGCTCCCAATATTCCTTGCTACTGGACGCTTTCCTTATGCTAAGGATCTTTTGTGCCTCCAGGACATGGAAAAACTGAAAGAAACCATGAAACCCGCAGAGTTCGATAAATTCACCATGGACAGTTTCTTCAAGGTTCGACGCTCTGATAAGTATTGGTGTGAACTATGGACCGACATGACGATAGAACAAACGCTTATGAAGAACCTGAAGAGTGTTGGTGGTGTTTCACACGGAAGAGGTTTCATCGTTAGTGTGTTGAACCGATGGATTTTGCGGTATACCAATAGCCCATGACATATGTGAAGCTATAGAACAGTTCTGCAATTTACACTGGGTTTCGAGTGATCAACATGTCGAACTGAGGAGTGGGAGAATAGAAATTGTCGACAAAATTTGCAGAACATTTCCGCTATGGTTGCAACTACATACTCCATTTGCTTATAAGGAGCAATTGTATTCATTAGGATCTGGATTAGTAGCTTCTCAGGATGTAAACTGCTACAAATCTATGTCTGTCGGTGAAGAAGCTCTTCGAATGATAGTTAATGTCTCGCCAAAATTTCGTTCTATGAAGCTTAAGCGATCCAGCATGGTTAGGACAATGTACATGTTAACTGTTAGGCTTGAAAAAAATATAACTGAAGTAAATACAATGCAGTTATTTCAGAGAATACTGTGCACGTTTCATTGTACTGATGATTTAAAGGATTCCTTCTCTTACGAATTATCGGATGTACCAGTGTCTCTGTTTGACAGCAGTGGATTGATGAGGAAAACAAAAACACAGTCGTCGCTGTACAATCTTTTCAATCAAGCATCTGAAAGGAATGTTGACAATAATCAATCGAAGTTCTTTGTAATATGATGTCGTGTGACTAGGGCCCCCCGTCGGGTGGACCGTTCACTGGGTGCAAGTCTTTTGATTTGACGCCACTTCGGCGACTTGCGCGTCAATGGGGATGAAATGATGATGATTAGGACAACACAATACCCAGTCCCTCAGCGGGCCCTTAGGATTGACATTCTGTCGCGCTGACCACTCAGCTACCGGGGGCGGACTCTGTGTTATAGACGGAGGGTATCTTATCCACCACGTTTTGGTTCAGAAGCCAGGATTGCGGACGACAATGCAGATGTCGAAATTGTTACAAAAGCAATAAACGCCTCAAAATTTTACTAGCAAGTGGTTACAGTGGGTCAAGATGTATACCTCCTTGTGCTACTTATCGCTCTTGCTCCAGATGACAGAGACATAAACCTGATGAAGAAAGGTAAAGGTAGCATCACAACAGGGTGTTACAGTTCTAAAGAGACGTGTAAGTCCTCACTCGTTCATGAATGCAAGAATTCAATACTGTTTCTTCATGCTGTAAGTGATTGCGACAGCACTTTAGTCAACCGGTATTCAGAACTTCACAATATTCCACAGGAATTCGAAGATCCTGCTTCCTCTCCTGATACCATTGCAAAAGCAGGAGAGAAATTTATACTCTCTCACTACACAAAAATAGTAGAGAGTCTTGATGATAACTTAAAAGCCATTCAATTTAAATGTTTTAATGTGCTTGTGGGTCAGACAAACAATGCTGTCATAGTCTCTCGTTTGCCACCCACCACTGATGCACGACGCCTCCATTCTTATCGAGTTTACCTACAAGTCCAGCAATGGCTGAGGAACAGCTAGGATCCCAGAAACTGAGGCTGGAGGGAATCAAACTCGTCCCTCTCCCCCATTCACATGAAACGTCCGCCTGCTACTGATTTCATGCGGCTGCACTCAAGGCTGCGGAGGGAAGTGCGGAAGAGTGAAGGCTGACCTACATTGCACAACAATGTGGAAAAACTGAAGTGGACAAAGCTGGACTAATGTGCCTCGCAGTGGTTTGCCAGAAGATTTGGATGATTGTTTTATGTAAAAAAAATATTTACGAATTTATTTGTTTGATAGATATTCTGGTATTTTCGCTGTCAACATGCTGTACATATGATTGTAAATATACTACAACAAAAGTAAATGTTGATTAGTTTTACAGTAATTCGTAATGCTCACGAAAAACGATTTTCATTCCAATAATTTAAGTTGCATATATGTAAAGTAAAAGACTATGAAGCAAAATTGTTCTGCATAAATAAACGTCTGTTTTAAAAGAAAATTCACTTTCTTTTACCTACGAATTTTAGCACTCATAAACTTTGCTTAAACATGCATTTGACCATCTCTCAGTAGATTTCACCAGAAATATTTTCTGTCGTAGTAAATGAACCGTTTTTCTTGAAGTTTGGAAAAAGTAAAATAAATTACAATTGGGGGTAGGGGAAAGGGAAGCTCCCCCGATAGGGAAGGGAACTTTCCTGTTTTCTACTTCTTATCCCCGAAGAGTGTTTTCCCAAAGTTTCAAAACTTTATAAATTTTTTCCCCCATTATTCCCAATTTTCCTGGTCTATTAGAGGTAAGAGAAGAAACTCACAGGAAATCATCTTATCTACAGTACTGTCATATGAAAGGTACCAGCTTAAACTATTATGTGTGTCCGAAAAAAATAATGGTTGCATAGGGCAGACTATTTTAGACCTCCACGAAAAAGTGAAGCTACAGATTACAAAAGACGCCGAACGTATAATCTGTTTAAAGTTACTTTAGGATTGACAGGTACGAAGGAATCAGTGGAAGGGGAAGTTGACGGAGGATTTTGCTTCATGTCTTTTTTATGCTCTCAGGAATTATTTCACTTGTTGTTAGTAGTATTTGTTGTGTGGTACAAAACAATGTCAGAAGGAAGGTCGTTGAAAATTACGAGTGGAAAAATTCCTCGTCGTTCTGTTAGCCAGGAGGTCAGCCGAGACGAAAATATTACTCACAAATATCGCTCTTAACAATGTAATAGCTGCAGTAACGAGATACGGTTTCTCGTATCGTTCTTAATAAGATACCTTTTCTCATCATAATAAAAACAAATAAATATTTTTTATTCTGTTAGAAATAAGCAGCCGGATCAGAATTTGTAAACCTAACCATCTGTTTCTTGTAACGAGACCAAACGGCGGCCACTTAGCACGTGACGTAAGAGTGGACCGTTTAGCGTCACGTTTTACTGAAATTATCTCGTATTAGGAAATTCTGACAGTGTTCGAGTTGTAGTAGATGAAAATGTGATGAGATTTAGTTTGCATGATGTGTACACTCAACTTCAATAACATAAAAGTTTTCGACACGTCGGAAATTCGGTAACGTTGTCAAAAAATGCATTTTCGTAAACTGTCCCTGTAACGTATTAATAATTTATCGCCGCAAATAAAACTAAAATGAAATCATAGTGTAGTTCTTTCAGATCACGCCGATGTCGGTTCCATATTTGTACAATGAATGAGTTTGCCATTTTGACTGAACTGAATAAGTCGTAAGACTATCCTTACGTTCTGCGAGGGATGTGACTATTATGTTCCGCATCTCCACCTGTCCTTACAGATATATCAATGCTAAGATAAGAATATGGATTCTTACGTATTACGCTGTGAATAAATGGAGATGAAGCGACAGTGTGCCATGATTTGCGTCGGCACACCTATGTTTCTTTTAATTGCTGGTGTAAATATGATTGTTCTGTCATTCTAACTGGAACCTGAGCGTATGCTGTTGCGTAAAACACAGTGTGTCACAGTTCCGTTAGGACTGTGGCTCTGAAAAATAAAAGCTATGCATTATTTTTGCAAAATTGCCGTATTTATTGAAGATAGTCTCCCCTTGAGTCAAAACATAGCTGAGATCGTTTTAAAAGTGTTTTGAAACTGTCACTGTGGTCGTTTTTTGGAGTTGCATTTAGTACTGCAATAGAATGTTCTTGGAAGTCTTTAATTGCGTCGTAATGGTATCGCTTCATTTCCAACATCAAATTGTGGAGCAACCAGAAGTCGGCTGGGGCCAGATCCGGTAATCCAGAAGTGTGTCCATTTGCTGGCCAAAATCTCGTACACAGGAACGTGCCTCTCGGTGTTCGTGTTGCATTCGACGAATCCTCGGCCTCAAACGCTGGAGAACTCAAAAAACCTGATGTTGTCTCAGTGCTCCACTGCCATTTTCCGACGGGTATCAGTGATTCACTGTTACATTCGCGGCCAGGATGCCAGCTGCAGTAGACTTCCGCACATTTGTTTTCGAGACTCCAAGGATCGTAATGCCACATCTCGCCACGAGATGGCATTGCAGTTTGGAACCTCACACAAGCACTCCTAACGGAACTGGGACACACAGCGTGTGTTACATGCGAGACGAGCAGTCCTGTTAAGTGAGGTTGGCCCTACCTGAGCAGGTGCTGCTGGGTGGTCGAGCTGAGCGCCCTGATGTTGAAGGCTGTGGAGTCCGTCATGCCGCCGCCAAAGCCCAGCATCTGCTGGAACTGCTGGCTCGTGTCCACCCGTAGGCGCGCCGCTCCAGACCGCAGCTCTGCAACCACACAACAGGACTACAGCAAGACCGGCATGCTGCATGTGATCAGCGGTAAAGATTTGTTATCTCTATCTGGATGATCAGCAGTACGGATTTGTTGTCTCCATCCGGAGACTGGCTCGATACTCCTTTTCGCGCTAGTCTAGCCTGTTTAAGCCTCTTCGTCTCTGTGTAACAAGTGCAAGCAACACCTTTTTGAATCTGTTCGCTGAAGTCAAGCTCTGCTCTTCGTCCCTCTACAATTTTTACAAACTCCCTTCCTCCCCCCCACCCAACACACACACACACACACACACACACACACACACACACACACACACACACACACATACACACATACATCTACATCTACATTGATACTCCGCAAGCCACCCAACGGTGTGTGGCGGAGGGCACTTTGCGTGCCACTGTCATTACCTCCCTTTCCTGTTCCAGTCGCGTATGGTTCGCGGGAAGAACGACTGTCTGAAAGCCTCCGTGCGCGCTCTAATCTCTCTAATTTTACATTCGTGATCTCCTCGGGAGGTATAAGTAGGGGGAAGCAATATATTCGATACCTCATCCAGAAACGCACCCTCTCGAAACCTGGACAGCAAGCTACACCGCGATGCAGAACGCCTCTCTTGCAGAGTCTGCCACTTGAGTTTATTAAACATCTCCGTAACGCTAACACGGTTACCAAATAACCCTGTGACGAAACGCGCTGCTCTTCTTTGGATCTTCTCTATCTCCTCCGTCAAACTGATCTGGTACGGATCCCACACTGATGAGCAATACTCAATTATAGGTCGAACGAGTGTTTTGTAAGCCACCTCCTTTGTTGATGGACTACATTTTCTAAGCACTCTCCCAATGAATCTCAACCTGGTACCCGCCTTACCAACAATTAATTTGATATGATCATCCACTTCAAGTCGTTCCGCACGCATACTCCCAGATATTTTACAGAAGTAACTGCTACCAGTGTTTGTTCCGCTATCATATAATCATACAATAAAGGATCCTTCATTCTATGTATTCGCAATACATTACATTTGTCTATGTTAAGGGTCAGTTGCCACTCCCTGCACCAAGTGCCTATCCGCTGCAGATCTTCCTGCATTTCGCTACAATTTTCTAATGCTGCAACTTCTCTGTATACTACAGCATCATCCGCGAAAAGCCGCATGGAACTTCCGACACTATCTACTAGGTCATTTATATATATTGTGAAAAGCAATGGTCCCATAACACTCCCCTGTGGCACGCCAGAGGTTACTGTAACGTCTGTAGACGTCTCTCCATTGATAACAACATGCTGTGTTCTGTTTGCTAAAAAATCTTCAATCCAGCCACACAGCTGGTCTGATATTCCGTAGGCTCTTACTTTGTTTATCAGGCGACAGTGTGGAACTGTATCGAACGCCTTCCGGAAGTCAAGAAAAATAGCATCTACCTGGGAGCCTGTATCTAGTATTTTCTGGGTCTCATGAACAAATAAGGCGAGTTGGGTCTCACACGATCGCTGTTTCCGGAATCCATGTTGATTCCTACATAGTAAGTTATGATTAAAGTACAGCTATTAACTGAGGTCCAGTGTGGGCTGTACGTATTGTACGGAACTAAAACGTGTACATAAGCTAATGTGGAACCGATTTAAACCGAAAAAAAGTTCCAATTTTGGCCACCAGGTGCAATACTGGCCCTGTACAGTATCTCGTCGACATCTTCCATGCTCACATTAAGATAATTGTGTAAGAAGCGGACAACAATAAAATCAAAATTTTCCTTTTCTCACTTGTTTGACCTTCCGACGTCCCATTCCTAATGGAAACATTTCTATACATTATTCTTGCAGTCACAGCTCCAGAATAGCACATGCTGGCCAAAATTGGAACAATTTTTTCCTTGGCGTAAATCGGTTCTACATTAACGCTCTAGAATAACTGCCAAGTTTGGTTGCCATATGGTAATTATAGCCAACACTGGTCCTCTGTGAGTAACTGCACTTTAATTGTAACTACCCGATATGTATGTGTCTCCATTACTGAACTTGATTACTCAAGATTTGTCCTGTAAACACTATACCTTCTATTAGTCAAGTCATGCCACACAACTTCTTCTTCCTGATTCGATTCAGTGTTATTTCATTTGCCATCCAATGCACCCAGTCTAATCTTCAGTATTCTTCTGTAACTCCACATTTCACAAGTTTCACATGTTTTTCTGTTCATAAAATATTTTCTTACTGTAGCAAGCCAGCATTTTACATGCTTTTTGTTTCTGCCATTGTCAGTTTGTTTACTATTCATACTTACTAATCTGATGTCTCTAGTATTATCATATTAGATTAGATGAGATTAGATTTACTTTCATTCCAATTGATCTGTAGTGAGGAGGTCCTCCAGGATGTAGAACACGTCAGAAAAACAATAATACATGACAAATATTTACAACTGAAACAAATAAACTGATGTACCTTCCACTGGTCCCAAGTGGAATGATCGCCATTTTTTTAATGAAAACTATATGAAAGAAGCATTTTATAAACACTAATGCACTGAATTTAAAATTAAAAAAAAGTCTTTTTATTTATAAGGTAATAAGCATGTAATAGAACTACTATAATACTTATTTACAATGATCACATTACTGCGCTGAAATGGTGCAGAAGTTAGATTGTACTTACACACATAAACACACACACACACTTATTTACAATGAACACATTACTGCACTAAAACTGTGCAGAAGTTTTGAAATTCACCAATGGAGTAGAAGGAGTTGGCCATCAATAAATCCTTTAGGCTTCTCTTAAACTGAATTTCATTGGTTGTTAAGCTTTCTATGGCTGCTGGCAAGTTATTGAAAATGTGTGTTCCTGAATAATGCACACCTTTTTGTACAAGAGTAAGTGATTTTAAATCGTTGTGAATATTATTCTTATTTATGGTATTGATTCCATGCATTGAGCAGTTGGTTTGAAAAAGATATTTTTAATGACAAATATCAATAAGGAATAAAGGTATTTGGAAGCAGTAGTTAGTATCCCAAGTTCCCTAAACAGGCTTCTGCAGGATGTTCTTGAGTTCACACTGCATATAACTCTTACTGCACGTTTTTGTGCCAAGAAAACTTTATCTTGGCTTGATGAATTACCCCAAGAAATAATCCCATAGGACATTATGGAAGAAAGTAAGCATAGTATGCCAGCTTTTTCATTTTTATATCCCCTATGGCTGATACAATTCGCATTGCAAATAGAGATTTGTTAAGACACTTCAGCAGTTCTATGGTGTGCTCCTCCCAGTTGAATTTATTATCAAGCTGTAATCCCAATAATTTAACACTGTCCACTTCTTCTCTCTGCTTCTCATTGTATGTTAGGCATATACTCATGGGACACCCCTTACAAGTTATGAACTGCATGTAATGTGTTTTTCAAAGTTTAGCGACAAAGAATTGGCTAGGAACCAGTGATTAATGTCCACAAATATTTTATTAGGCGATCTTTCTAAGACTTCACTTGATTTGCTATTTATTGCAATGTTTGTATCATCGGCAAACAAAACGAAATTGGTATCTCGTAGTGTTACCGACACAAAGTCATTGATATACAAAAGAAAAAGTAGGGGCCCTAAAATGGAACCTTGTGGGACCCCACATGTAATTTGTTCCCAGCTGGATGATGCCTGATAGCTTAATACATGTCTCTTTCCTAATAACACCATTTGTTTCATGCCAGAGATATAAGATTTGAACCATTTTACAGCATTTTCTGTTACACCATAATATTCTAATTCACTTAAAAGGATATTGTTATTCACACAGTCAAATGTCTTTGACAGATAACAAAATATACCAGTTGCCTGCAATTTTTTGTCTAATAAATTAAGCACATTTTCACTATAAGTGTAGATAGCCTTCTCAATATCAGAACCCTTTAGAAATCCGAACTGCGACTTTGACAGTATGTTATTTGAGATAAGATAGTTATAAAGCTGATTGTACATTACTGTTTCTAAAATTTTTGAGAATGCTGGCAAAAGTGAAATTGGACAGAAATTTGATGCTGTTTCTTTATCTCCTTTCTTAAACAGTGGCTTAACTTCAGCATATTTCACCAATTCAGGAAATGTTCCACTTATAAACGACAGGTTACACTGATAGCTTAATATGTTACTTCACTCAGAATCACATTCTTTAATTAACTTTGTTGATATTTCATCATACCCACTAGATGTTTTTGATTTTAATGATTTTATCATGGACAATATTTATACTGGGATAGTGAGGGTCAAATTCATATTATGGAAGTTACTTCACTGTCTGGTCTGAGATATTCCATAACAGCATCTACAAAACCTGACAACCCCATCTTTTCACTAACAGTTATCAAATGTTTGTTAAAAAGTTCTGCAACACTATACACATCTGGCACCAATGTATCATTTACTTTTAATGCTATTTGTCCCTCTTCATGTCTGTTTCTACCAGTCTCCTCCTTCACTATAGCTCATATTGTCTTTATTTTGTTGTCTGATATGACTATCTTTTCCTTGTAGTATACTTGCTTTGATGTCCGTATTACAGTCTTTAATATTTTGCAGTATTTCTTGTAATGTGCTATAGCATCAACATCAGAACTGTTTCGGATTGACTGATATAGTTTTCTTTTTGTTTTACAAAATACGCCTATTCCTTGAGTAATCCATGGCTTCTTTGTAGAATATGCTCTAACCTTGGTTAGTTTTGGGGGAAAACAGTGTTCAAATAAGGTAAGCGCTTTATTAGCAAAAATGTAATATTTTTCATTCATGCCATCAGCACTGCAAACATCAGTCCAGTGAATGTCTCTGAGGAGTGTCCTAAAATAATCAATTTTTGGCTTATTCATTACCCTGTTGAGCTCAGATTTAACAGATTTTATATCCTGTTCAGTATTAATATTTAACAGAAGAAACTGCATGTCATGGTCATAGAGGCCATTGACTATTTGTTTTGTTAAATAATTTTGTTCATTGGACTTTTCTATAACGATATTGTCAATGGCTGTTTGTGAGCAATTGGTTACCCTAGTGGGGAGCTTTACAGTGGGAATTAAGTTGAATGATAGTGTTAATAACTCAAATAAGTTCTTATTGGGAGAGTCTTTAAGGAAATCTACACTGAAATCACCAGCAACCACTATTTCTTTGTTTTTGGTTGTTAAATGGGCCAGTACAGCTACAAGGTGGTTTATGAACAGATCAAAGTTACCTGCAGGTGTTTGATATACACTTAATATTATGAATTTTTTGTGAAATTCTACTTCTGTTGCACATGCTTCCAAATGCTGTTCTAGGCAAAATTTATGAATGTCTATGTTCTTAAATTTGTGACAGTTCCTGATGAATGTGGCAACTCCTGCTTTCTCCATTTCCACTCTACAAAACTGAGATGCTAACCTAAACTCTGTGACACTTAAAAGTTCTATATCAGTGGTCACATTATGTTCAGGGAGGCCAATTGTGTCTGCTGGGTTTGAGGGCTCTAATTCATCTATGCAGATAATTAATTCATTAATTTTATTTCGCAGTCCTCGAATATTTTGATGCAGTAAAGATAGCTGACATTTCACATTGACTTAATTAAAATTGGTTAGAGTTGAAATATCTGCTGACTGTTGAAAATTCTTAACCAATAGCTGTTTATGCTGATCTAATAAGCTAGAATTGTTTTTTGGTTTCTTTCTCAAACTGAAGGTTTGTCTCAGTCCTAACCTCTCTTACAATTTGGTTTCTTTGTGTCCTCCCTACCCTTAAAAAGGGTCTTTCCTGAACCCTATAACCTCTGGTATTTTATCACTCATGACAGTGTCTCCTCCCTTTAACTTTCCTGCTATTTTCCCAGCCAGTTTACCCTTCCCTCTTCTGTTGATGTGAAGGCCATGCCTAATATAATCACACTTATTGTGAGAATCAACAGGAACCACACCAATGTTTGACCCTGCATCCGACATTAGCAGCTGTTCTAACTCCAAATTAACTCTCTTGACTGAAGAGTTCAAATGAGGTCGGTCATGGCGCCAAAGAACAGGTACAAACTCAACACTGGTATGCTTCGATCCTAATTCAATCTTTGCCAGGTCACACTCTATACTGTACCCAGGATCTCTGTCAATACTATTACCTGCTCCACCCACTATAACCACGGTGTCTTCCTTAGTGAAATCTCTGCAATATGATCCTAAATCCTCTCTCACCTGCTCCAGACCAACACTAGGTTTAAAAAAATTTGTGACCTGGTATTCTGATCCCAGTTCATCCTGCAAAAGTTGGCCAGCACATCTTCCATGGGAACTACCTAACAACAACACTTTCTTTCTCCTTACTGATTTCCCTACATTCTTACTTTTCAATTTGTTGCTGAAAGTTTGTTGTGCCCTGTCTACACCTGCAACTGCTTGAGACTCACCAGCTTCTAACTGAAGCAACAGGTCAAATCTATTTTCCACATTCACCTCGAAGGTGTCAGACAAAGTTCTTGGCCTGTTCCTCCTGTTGACTCTTGACACTTCCCACCTCTCTTTACCCTTCTCCCTCCTTAACCTGTCAAGATCTCCCATGGCCTTGTTTAACTCAGCCTGAATGTCTGAGGTCATTCATCTATTTTGTTTTACTCCTATTGATATTAACCCTACAACCTCTTTTCAAGCTACTATCCATACTGTTTAACTGATCCTTTAAGTTCTTTGTTGTCTCCATCATAACGACAATGTTATTGTGTAATGGAATGGAACACGTATTTATAATGATAACAAGTTTAGTGTCAGCCACTGTGGTTATACTCAAAAATGATATGAAAGTGGGGCCAAAAGTGGAAACTGTCGGCCAGGCAAACTGCCCGAGAATTTCAAGAGCAACAGTAGCTCTTTGTGAATGGACAGGTGGAGTGTGAACCAAGGAAAGCTGATGGATGGGATAGCGCCAGGCCCAGCCGTTGATTGCATGGCAGTAGGGAAGCAACGGTCTGGGTGGCCGTGCATGCCTAAGGAATACCAGAGTCCACCAAAACTAATAGCAGCCCTGCATTTAAATTGTATATGTCCTACCGAATATAAAAACTATTTCTTAAATTCGAGACATATAGGCAAAGGAAACCAAACTCCTGAGTCATATGGAAAGGTTAATTGCTCTTAAAAGACACAGATAATCCAAAATTATATTAAAAGCTAGAGTAGCGTTTAATGGGGTACCAGCCCCTGATTGGCTGGCCCAAACATTTGTAGGACGGGCCGTTCGGAAGAGGATACTTCTCGCGAAAGCACTTTGTTATTGGCACTCATGTGCATGCGCATAGGTTCTTCCTTGGCATGTGCAAGTTCGTGAGTAAGTTTGACTACAGAATTGATCAACATAGGTGAGATATTGTGTATCAATTAACTCACACTAGTTCTGGTTTTTCCTACCCAGGAACAATTTAAGCCCTAGCTGCTCTAGAGTAAATATGGTAGTGTATGAGATGAACAGTACTTTCTCAAAGTTAAAAAAACGCATTGTAGGCAGATAGCGTGTGACAATTATAATAAAAAAACAATATTATCTCGGCTATCGCCCCCATAGCTGAGTGGTCAGCGCGGCGGACTGTCATGCCAAGAGGCCCGGGTTCGATTCCCGGCTAGGTCGGAGATTTTCTCCGCTCAGGGGCTGGGTGTTGTGTTGTCCTCATTATCATTTCATCTACATGTACATCCCCACTCCGCAACCCACCTGATGGTGTGTGGCGGAGAGTACTTTGAGTACCTCTATCGGTTCTCCCTTCTATTCCAGTCTCGTATTGTTCGTGGAAAGAAAGATTGTCGGTATGCCTCTGTGTGGGCTCTAATCTCTCTGATTTTATCCTCGTGGTCTCTTCGCAAGATATACGTAGGAGGGAGCAAATATACTGCTTGGCACCTCGGTGAAGGTATGTTCTCGAAACTCCAACAAAAGCCCGTACCGAGCTACTGAGCGTCTCCCCTGCAGAGTCTGCCACTGGAGTATATCTATCATCTCCGTAACGCTTTCGCGATTACTAAATGATCCTGTAACGAAGCGTCTTGCTCTCTGTTGGATCTTCTCTATTTCTTCTATCAACCCTGTCTGGTGCGGATCCCACACTGCTGAGCATTATTCAAGCAGTGGACGAACAAGTGTACAGTAACCCACTTCCTCTGCTTTCGGTTTGCATTTCCATAAAATTCTTCCAATGAATCTCAGTCTGGCATCTACTTTACCGACGATTAATTTTATATGGTCATTCCATTTTAAATCACTCCTAATGCCTACTCCCAGATAATTTATGGAATTAATTGCTTCCAGTTGCTGACCTGCTATATTGTAGCTAAATGATAAAGGATCTTTCTTTCTATGTATTCGCAGCACATTACGCTTGTCTACATTGAGATTCAATTCCTATTCCCTGCACCATGCGTCAATTCGTTACAGATCCTCCTGCATTTCAGTACAATTTTCCATTGTTACAACCCCTCGATATACTACAGCATCATCCACTAAAGGCCTCAGTGAACTTCCGATGTTATCCACAAGGTCATTTATGTGTATTGTGAATAGCAACGGTCCTACGACACTCCCCTGCGGCACTCTTATTTCGGAAGACTTCTCTCCATTGAGAATGACATGCTGAGTTCTGTTATCTAGAAACTCCTCAGTCCAATCACACAATTGCTCTGATAGTCCATATGCTCTTACTTTGTTCATTAAACGACTGTGGGGAACTGTATGAAACGCCTTGCGGAAGTCAAGAAACACGGCATCTACCTGGGAACCCGTGTCTATGGCCCTCTGAGTCTCGTGGACGAATAGCGCGAGCTTTGTTTCACACGATCGTCTTTTTCGAAACCCATGCTGATTCCTACAGAGTAGATTTCTAGTCTTCAAAAAGTCATTATACTCGAACATAATACGAGTTCCAAAATTCTACAACTGGTCGACGTTAGAGAAATAGGTCTATAATTCTGCACATCTGTTCGACGTCCCTTCTTGAAAACGGGGATGATCTGTGCCCTTTTCCAATCCTTTGGAACGCTACGCTCTTCTAGAGATCTACGGTACACCGCTGCAAGAAAGGGGGCAAGTTCCTTCGCGTTCTCTGTGTAAAATCGAACTGGTATGCCATCAGGTCCAGCGGCCTTTCCGCTTTTGAGCGATTTTGATTGTTTTTCTATCCTTCTGTCATCTATTTCTATATCTACCATTTTTTCATTTGTGCGACAGTCTAGAGAAGAAATTCAGTGCAGTCTTCCTCTGCGAAACAGCTTCGGAAAAAGACATTTAGTATTTCGGCCTTTAGTCTGTCATCGTCTGTTTCAGTTTGGTCACAGAGTGTCTGGACATTTTGTTTTGATCCGCCTACGGCTTTGACATATGACCAAAATTTCTTAGGATTTTCTGCCAGATCAGTACATAGAACTTTACTTTCGAATTCATTGAACGCCTCTCGCATAGGCCTCCTCGCACTACATTTCGCTTCGTGTAATTTTTGTTTGTCTGCAAGGCTTTGGCTATGTTTATGTTTTCTGTGAAGTTCCCTTTGCTTCCGCAGCAGTTTTCTAACTCGGTTGTTATACCACGGTGGCTCTTTTCCATCTCTTACGATCTTGCTTGGCGCATACTCATCTAATGCATATTGTACGATGGTTTTGAACTTCGTCCACTGATTCTCAGCAGTATCTGTACTTGAGACAAAATTTTTGTGTTGAGCTGTCAAGAACTCTGAAATCTACTTTTTGTCACTTTTGATAAACAGAAAAATCTTCCTACCTTTTTTAATATTTATATTTCCGGCTGAAATCATCGATGCAGTAACCGCTTTATGATCGCTGATTCCCTGTTCTGCGTTAACTGTTTCAAATAGTTCGGGTCTGTTTGTCACCAGAAGGTCTAGTAAGTTATCTGTTTAACTGCTCAAGGTAGTTTTCAGATAATGCACTTAAAAAAATTTCACTGGATTCTTTGTCCCTGCCACCCATTATAAACGTTTGAGTCTCCCAGTCTATATCTGGAAAATTAAAATCTCCACCCAGAACTATAACATGGTCTGGAAATCTACTCGAAATATTTTCCAAATTTTCCTTCAGGTGCCCTGCCACCACAGCTTCTGAGCCAGGAGGTCTATAGAGACATCGAATTACCATGTTTGAGCCTGCTTTAACCGTGACCTTCACCCAAATTATTTCACATTTCGGATCTCCGTCAATTTCCTTCGATACTATTGCACTTTTTATCGCTATAAACACGCTTCCCCCTTCACTGTCCAGCCTGTCTCTGCGGTATGCATTCCAGTCTGAGGCAGATAGGGTGTAACAGTCATAATAAAAAACAATCTTATCTCGGCTGTCCGCCCCGATAGCTGAGTGGTCAGCGCGGCGGTCTGTCATGCCAAGGGGCCCGGGTTCGATTCACGGCTGGGTCGGAGATTTTCTCCGCTATAGTTTCATCATCATCAGTGGAAGGCAACGGGAACCCACCACTGGCATCACTTCCCTAGACGCTCATGCGGTGGATCTCTGACGAGGCTTCCTCCATGACAAGACCTGCCGTAAGGCAAAACACAAAGTTAAGTTATCTCGGCTTATCTTTGTTCATGCCGGGTTGAGAACATGGTGGCGACCTCGGTGTTTATATTTGTTCGTGGTGGTATTGTTCTGGCTGCCGTATGCACCTTGTAGGCGCATGCACTCTGTGATGAGGCACAGAGGTGTAGGTAGGACCGGAAGTCGACTGTGGTTGGCAGTACCAGTCCGCTGCTTTCCGCAGGTTACGAAATGTGCAAGTGCAAGGACACTACGACAACAGGAATTCAAACCTCCAATTTGCAAGACTTATACCATCGCAATTGACAAACCTTAACGTTTTTATTAATTATCCGCGAACATCAATTTCTTTTCCGAATTTCCCCTGCTTAGTTTTATTCTACGCTCCTTGCGGAGGACGAATAACACAGGAAATGGTTTACGTTGGTTTCTATAGTAGTTATAAACCACCTTCGTTACTTCAAAATTTCAAACATTATCAGAAACCACAATGTTATAAATGTGGGTTTACCTTTTTTCAAATTGCCTTCTAAGACGCGATGCAGAGTCAGTATTGCCTTGAGCGCTTTTGCAATTCACAATTTTCACAGCACTGAACCACTTGGACAGCTTTGTAAACAACGTGACGTTGAGGTTTCTAAAATCAAGAGTAAGTGATGGCTTTCTGGGAAAAAAGGTCCGGCCTCATCAAAAATCTTAAAATGAGTGTAGTCCTTCATTTATTTAGGATGTCAAATTTGCCTCTACAGTAATTAAAATCGAGATGTAAAATTGACGATTTGGAAATATATGTGGCATCATTTATGATGTATTTAAAAATAAGATAAGACGAGAAATTAGAGTAGAATTTTATACAACTAGTTCTTCCAGCGCCTCTTCATAGTACATAATGCTGGGTACCTACGTACAAAAACAACATTTGGTAAAACACAAAATGCAGAAATGAAATTTCTATGAACGAAAGGCAACCCAAGAACAGACCGTATAGAAAACGAAACAGTGCGACAGGAACTAGACAATATTTAGAAAACCGATCACTCCAGAACAACAGCTTGCTTTGACATAACAGTTTCCAATGCTGCACTTTACAGTCTCTAAATGAATTTTACTGTAATGATACAACATACTTTTCAAGCGGTGCTTTTTTTTTAATTCTAAATGCCTGAAAGTTGCTTCTCAGTATTTCCTTTATTAGGACCACGTACTTTAACAACTCTGCAAGTGTTAGTTATTGAAACAGTCACTAAAGCAGTACTACAAAACTGTACTCCATCTTTAAACTGCCATTAATATTATCATAGCCCATGGCACACACAGAGCCAACACCAAACACAGGAGTATAAGTTTACATACCTACTAACACCACAGATGATGAAGAGAGTGAAAGCTTTTATAGTGAGATAAAAGAAGTTATTCACGTAATAGACAAAAATTAAAATGCGATGTGAGCCTGGAATTCGGTAGTGGGAAAATGTAGAGAAGGAAAAACATTACGAGAACGTGGGCTCGGGGAAACGAATTAATGGGGAAGCCACCTGATAGCATTTTGCAAAGAACCTAATTTAATCATCGCTGACATTTCGTTTCAAATCAGTGAAAAAGATTGCGTACGTGGAAGCTTACTACACTTAGTTTTAATCTGTGTGGTCTCGTAAAGCTATTTTTGACGGCTTGGAGATGAAGTTGTCAGAAAAGCTGTAAAAAAATAACTCTACAAGGTCACGCAATTAAAAATAATCATATAAATAACAAGATCGTATCATAACAAAAAGAAATCGACATTTACTCTCTGTAACGCCATATAACCACGTCATACCAGCTAGGACCTACACTTTATAACGACAAATCGCCGAAACGAGCTTGTCGTGAAAATTGTACCAATACGAGTAAATAAATAAATAGTGCAGCAAATAACTTGTACTTAAAGCGAAATATGCCGTTCGTTGGAAATAAAAGAGATGTGACCTTGGAAAAGTTAAGAACCTAGAGGTGATCGGGGATCTCAAATAGATCTTTAGGCAACAATTGACTAAAATCGGGGATGAAGATGAATGAGTAGTTTTGAGATTGTAATATTTAAGGCAGTAGAGAATGAAAGTGGGAAAAGGTAGTGTAGAAATCCTTCAATAACGCATGAGGTATTGAATTTAAATGACCAGCAAATGAAATAGGCAAAAGGGAATACAGACGTTTAAAAACTGAGATTATCAGAAAGAGCAAAATGACAATGTAATAATTGCGAAGGATAAATACAAGGATGTGAAAGCATGCTTGGCAAAGATAGATGTCGTAGACGGGAAAATAAAATTAGAAATACTTTTGGAGTAAAGAGAAGCAGTTGTATGAATATCAATGCCGCGCGGGATTATCCCAGCGGTCTAGGGCGCTGCAGTCATGGACTGTGTGGCTGGTTCCGGCGGAGGTTCGAGTCCTCCCTCGGGCATGGGTGTGTGTGTGTTTGTCCTTAGGATAATTTAGGTTAAGTAGCGTGTAAGCTTAGGGACTGATGACCTTAGCAGTTAAGTCCCATAATATCTCACACACATTTGAACATTTTTTTGAATATCAAGATCGGAGGTGGTAAGCCAGAAATAAATGAAGAAGGGTAAGCTGGAATTTGGAAGGAAACTGTAGAAGGTTGTAAATAAAGAAAAGGTCTCAATGCAAACTGAAATAGTTGAAAATTGTAATTACAGAGCGATTATATCTTGAGCAATAACAACAAACAGGTTTCTTTTAAAGCTGAGTAGCCAACATAGAATATTGTAAATATTAATGTGTCCCATGCTACTGCATTATTCTTTGATGAGGTACTAAAAGCTGTTAAGAAATGTACATTGTTCAACAGAAGAAAACCTATAGTCACGTTCACATCCCGTTGAATAAAATATTGTCGAGTATTAATCATACATATCTCTTTGAGTGGTATCATTTGCATAAAAATCTTATTTCGGAATCTCTAACTGTTTAAGAAATAAGTCGAGTTCTATGACTAAATGATTCCCGATAAACAAGAGAGGGTAATGGGCCCACCACACGTGACCCATCTTACAAATATGCAGTCCAAAATCTTGAGAATGGAGGGGGGTATTGTTTTGCTCTCAACTTCAAATATAATTTAAATATATTGGCAACATTTCTTATGCAGCAATGTATGGCCTAAAATGTACCAGATGAAAAGTCTATGCAATGCGTTTTTAGCTCTGCTAACTCTTAAAATTTCGTGCAGTGATTTACTTCATTTCGTGCACCACTGTAACTGTGATGAATAATGAAAAGAAATTCAGACCTCTATCGAGTGAACATATCAGGCTGTATGGCGGGAAAGAATCACAGTTTTTTCTTCAAAATGAATGCTAAATAATTCACATGACCAGCACATCTGCTACAGCTCTTCGCCGAGAATGCGCATAGCCGCTGTGGACACACCTGAAGTTGTGCTCAGACTATCTATGACCGATGGCAAGAACCTACGGCGCGCCGTGTGGAAACGGTTCCACATGATAAAACCGTGTTTTGCTGCAAGGCCCAAAAAAGGTCACGTGTACCGAAATCCTGCCACTGGTTCTAACTCTCCTGCACGGCTGCTCCTAGCGAGAACCGGCCGCATGCTGTTCTCTCCACTACTGCAGCATCTGTGCCGGTGCCGGTAAAGTTATTTTGTGCCCGCACTATTAGTATCGATACCTAATGTACTCCAACGTCCCTATACATGAGACACATTCGCAACGCATCTCAGTACTCACCGGTTGCATCCGTGAAGTTGTGCAAGCGCAGTGTCAGCCGCTGGCCACAGCGAGAGGAGGTGTAGTGTGCGATGCCACCGACGGCGAGCGCTGGCCTGGGCGGCGAAGCGTCGCAGTAGGTGGCGTTGCAGACGCACACGAAGCTCGAGTAGTTGTACCAGCGCGCCGCGCACGGCTGGCTACCTTCCACCCTGACGCCAGAACCGGCCGTGAGCGACACTGCAACAGACCACACACAATCACACGCACTGGCCAGGCTCCTCTCCACAGATGGGGTAAGTTGTTTTAGCACTTTTCATGCCGTTGACCACTCATAAGCAAAGTGGTAGCTACCTGTTGTGTACTCGGTATGTTCCCTTTGGTGTTATACTGTGGTAGATATTGCAAACTGCGGAGTATCAAAATCGTGGGAAGGAAAATGCCCATGGAATCAAGTTCGCGAAGCAGAGATGCTAATGATTACGTTGATTTACTACTATTTACTGCTTTTCGTACTACTGTTTCATATGTAAGGAATAAAATCGCATGCGACCTGGGAGGCAGTCAAATGTTGTATTGTGGAGATGCGGTGTGAATCGTTTTGACTTATACGCTGATTGACAGTATACACATATGTGCATTAACTGAGTCAAACACTTGTGAATAAACTGTGGATTGACTGAACCAGCAAATGGGAGAACTTCGGCTACTCATGCTTAAAACCGTGAATGTTCACTTACGTTACACTAGTGCCATGATCTTGTAAACTCACGAATCTTCAGTGTGACATTTAACCATGAACACCAATACTAAAGTGTCATGAAAGTTATGCTAAAATTTTCCACATTCAACCACTGTGACCACGCAAACTACTGTGCACAACAGAACAGGGAGACGACAACCGCAATGGTGCTTGAACTGTTTGAGCTCGTCACCTTCTTTTGAAAATATTCTGTGTAGCATTGCGATTAAGACACTGCAAGGAAGCTCAATAACTGCACTTGTGGAAGTACGAGTAGTCTATCATGTACAAGTTAAGCTGAGAGTCGTCATTTGAAGGAGAGCAGAGGGCAAATAAACAGTGTACAAAGCGTGGCAGTAACTGTATCATAAGGTTTACGTCACAGGCTCCTATATCAAAAATCCCCCGATTCCAGTTGAAGTTAGAGTAAGGAATTTTGGAGAGACAGTAGTCCTGTCTCCAGTAACGTCATACTAAAACCCATATTTAACTTTAAGGAAGTTTTTACCTTGATTACTTTCTAGCACTTGTCATTCGAGTGTTTCAGGTAAAACCGTAGTCGGCTGTGCTGGGTGGCATTTTTCGATAGCTGTTTCCCCGTAACCATCCTGAAGCTTTTTGAGACAGCAAGATATCATACCTTTGACTGGTTAAACAAGAAAATTATTCGCCGATGACAGAACAGATGATTCCGATAATATCAATGGTAACAGTTATGACGGAGAATGATTGAATTGTGAAAAACCAACATTCTACAAAACCAGTGTCACTTGCAAAATTTTGTAAAAGTAAATTCTCGTCCTTCACTCATAAGACCTGAACAAATAATTGCCTACGAACTTTTCAAGGGTGAATCTCACATATATGTATTTATGCAAATCAACGAAATTGAAAATGTGCATTATTCATACGAAATTGTAGTCCTTATGTGAATCAGCCCGAAGGCAACATTGTATGGATGTACGCTATGTGAGTAGCACCGGAATTCAAAATTTCCGATCTGAAAAACAGAACTGTGTAAAAAAACTTCAAACGATTTTCACTGTTCAGTATTTATACAGGGCATAAAACCAGCAACACACATAATCGATCAAGGATGAAGGCTCCGTTTGTGGTTTTCTCTGGGTTCCCGCAAGACGTGACCGAAAGGTGCAGAACCGTGCAATAATAGTCACCCAGGGTGCAATATTTCCCAACCTCGTTCCACGATGTTTCGGGTTTGTAACCGGATGACGTCATCTTGCCACGATATTTTGGCTGACAACCATTCAGCCATTTTGAGGTGAGTGTTTTGCACTACTTTGTACTGGAAAACTGACGCGATGGCACATGCAGATAGGTTTTCAAGCAGCCGTAAAAGAAAATTATTTGCCACTGCATGTCAATACGCGTAAACTTTTACCTTTCTGAATCAACGGGTCCCAAGCCATATCAAGTAGAAAACCACCGCCACGATTAATAAGATTTTCGGCCAAACATAATTTCACAGATAATCGAATCCCAGCAGGATCTCGTCGTGGCCAAGAATAATGCATAGAATGTCCTGTGGAGATACAATTTTCGGCTATGGCTGCTTTACTCGGGTGCAAATGGCGAGTGTGCTGATCTTATTCCATGCATCTCTCACGTATGTGCACATAGTCTGACCAATGTAGGCTTTGGTAAATTGACATGATATTCTGTAGACTACGGGCTTTTCCAAACGTAGATCGTCTTTTGCCAAGCCGATAACAGCACAGGTTTCTGTAGGTGGCCGGAAGGTTACCTTAACATCAAGTTTCTTAAGGATCCTGCCTAGTTCAGATGAAATGCTGCTCACACATGGGAAGAACGCCGTGGACTTCAAGTGCTCATTGTCTTCTTTCTTTTGTAAATTGTCAGGTTTACTCATCGTTAAAGCTGTCCTAATTTGACGTGAAGAATACTTAACACAGAGAGGAGAAATTCTAACACCTCTGCAAGGCTGTCTCTCTTACACAACCTGCATCCGATGCATCAGCAGTCCTTTCCGCGACTCCTTTATCTGAATAATGTCTGTGTAAAAGAGCACACTCTCTCTAGTCGCGAATCTGATATCACACATAATTGTTCTAACACGACTTAGTCAGCCAACTTGTGCAGCTGCTAAAGTGAAACTTTGTAGGTACAGCTCAATCAGACTATGGCACATGCATGTTTCTTTACTTAATATACGACGGAAACATTCATGAGAAAATGAATGTATTTTCATTATTTTAGATGAAGAATCAATATTTAATACCAATACTTGTTGTTACATGTTGGGCATATCATTACGACTGCATGGTATGGAAATTGTTTGCCTGATTGACGGTTTGGTTCCGGGATGGTAATCTCTCAATTATCGCTCAGAACGAGCAACTGTTGAATCAGTTTTCAGTTAATACAGAATGACAGCTTACAACTTTAAAGTTAGTATTTTCTCTGCTAACCGTCAATTGCACAGGCAAAACGTAGATGTGAGCACGTTCCACCTCACGCGATACATCACCATAATGCAAAAGGTGAATGTCATTTTTGCATGAAAGTGAGCGCAAATTTACACTACCATAAGAAAAGTAATAATAATAATAAAGATCATCTAACACCAAATCCTCTTTATTCATTTTTATTGACTTTTATAAGTTCCAGAATATTGTCGCTCCAAACGCAGGAAGTTCATAAACAATTTTGCGTGGGTCGCAATCTGGAGGACATTTGTATGAAAGATCTACATAAAGCGAAACACTCACGCTTATGAACACAAAAGCTGTCCCAGGAAGCAAAACTCTTTTTCCAGGAATTACCTGTATCGCAGTGCTATCTGGTATGTCCTACACATCTCCCCTTCAAAGTGTGACAAACCCTTTTTACATACAACAAGTTATGTTCAGCCACACAGTGTGTAAGACAAAATAAAATTCAGATGCAGGGGTAGAGAAAAATATCTGAACAGCAGAAACACAACACACTACCATACCTTACGCAGTGTAGGCAAACCGTTGACATTTAAAACGGGTTCCAGTCGTCTCGGAATGAACAGGTCCTGTATAGTTTCCAAGGGAATCTTATACCACTCCTCTTGCAAAATAGTGGGAAGCCCCGGTAACAATGATGAAGGTGGGTAGCGATCACGGTACTTCTTTTCAAAATAGACGACAAAGTGTCAATGATTTTGGGATATGGTGACTGTTGTGGCCAGAAGAGATGCGACAATTCATCCTCGTGCTGACCAAACAAGTCGGGGCGATGCGAGCTGTGTGAAAAACAAACAACGTACGACCTGATTTGCCTGCACGGCCACGTAATACCTGGCAGTAATGCGGCTTTGCAGAGCAACCTCGTGCCCATGGTATACCAGTATATGGCTGCCCAAATCATCACCGAACTCCTGTCGTGTTTCATTCTACGAAAGTAAATTCGGTCAGAAGTTGGAAACGATGTGAAACAAGACTCACCCGACCATATGACACTTTTTCATTGCTCCATGGTCCAGGTTTTAAGAATTTCCCTCGTACGGGGATTTGCATCACCAATGAGTAGTTTTGGAATTCCAGCTCGCCCTGAAATTCCCTGCTCCTGAGCTGCCTTCGTTTAGTTTTGGTGCTGACAGCGTTTTCAACTGCGACAGTCAATTCGGCAGCTTATGAAGTTTTCTTCAGTTATCAAAATCAACATATGTTACCTGTTCTGACTTTCTTCAAACCGATACTTAAATAATACGACTGTCTTTTGGGACAGAAAATGTGCGATTTTTGGGGATTTCCTGGAAAGAGGCACTACAATAAACTCTCAAAGGTATTGCCAAACTCTGCACAACCTCAGAAGAGCAATACAAAACAAGCGCAGGGGAAAGTTGGGTTCAAAGATCTTGCTGATTCACGACAACGCACGGGCTCACACGGCAAATGCCACTCGTGAAGTTCTCGAATCTTTTAAGTGGGTGTTGTTTCCTCATCCGCCGTACAGTACCGACCTGGCACCGAGCGACTTCCACTTATTCCCAGCAATGAAGAAGTGGTTGGCTATGCAGCGTTTCGATGACGACGCACAGCTTCAAGAAGGGGTAACCACGTGGTTGAAGGCGTAGGCGGCCGAATTTTACGACGAAGGAATTTCCAAGCTCGTCCATCGCTACGATAAGTGCCTTAATTTAAATGGCAACTATGTAGAAAAGTAGTATTTGAGTGTGGCTTTCATCTGTATATAATAAAAAAAATTTCCAATACTTTATTTATTTTTAATTCCAAAACGTAATGGCCGGCCGGTGTGGCCGTGCGGTTCTAGGCGCTTCAGTGTGGAACCGCGTGACCGCTACGGTCGCAGGTTCGAATCCTGCCTCGGGCATTGATGTGTGTGCTGTCCTTAGTTAGGTTTAAGTAGTTCTAAGTTCTAGGGGACTGATGACCACAGATGTTAAGCCCCATAGTGCTCAGAGCCATTTTGAACCAAAACGTAATGTACTTTGTGGATAGCCCTCGTAGGTCTTCAGTTTTCGAAGACGATGAATTTTCTAGGGGTTGGATGATGGTGGCCGAGAGGGGTAACCGCCCTCCGCTGCCCCTCGCTGTGTTCGCTATAACTCACCCTGCAAAGAACGTAGCTTAGTGTTCGATAAATATTTGAAAATTACTATTCAGTCTGGGGCCATTACCAGGTAGGACTGAAAGAGAAATAGAGGGAGCGCGAAAGAGTAATGAAAATATCCAACTCCAGAGGCAGACACTCCAAGAGAGGTGCTGTTAAAATTCCGTGCGCGTACGTTCCTAAATGCGCCTGATAATATATTGATTTCTCACAACATATATCGTAAAAATTACATGAAGGTAGATTTACGGAGATACGAACTCATTTGAAGGCTTAGCAACAGTTATCCTTCCTAAAAACCATGAAGCAAAGTGACAGCAGTACATCCACATACATACGCCACTTGCCACCATACGGTACATGGGCGAGGGTACCTTGTACCACTACTACTCATTCCCTTGCCTGTTCCACTAGCAAATGTAGCGAGGGGAAATCGACTGCATGTATGCTACCAAACAGGCCCACATTAAGTATCTTAACACATATTGTAAGGTTTCTTGTGTCTGCTGTTCTGCAGCATTAACAGATTGTATGAATACTTTCTATCGTGGCCGATCGGTTCTAGGCGCTACGGTCTGGAACCGCGCGACCGCTACGGTCGCAGGTTCGAATCCTGCCTCGGGCATGGATGTGTGTGATGTCCTTAGTTAGGTTTAAGTAGTTCTAAGTTCTAGGCACTGATGACCTCAGAAGTTAAGGCCCATAGTGCTCAGAGCTATTTGAACCAACCTTCTGTTGTAATAATAACACAGACCAACGATGGAAAACTTTTTTGCTGAAAATACCATATTATTATGTTTTTTAGGGTGGGAAATCCAAATATGATACTTAAAAAAACTGTGTCACCCACCATTTCTTCACATTTTAGCGATTTTTTAAAGAATTTAACACATTTTATATATTTAAAAAGGAGGTGTAGTGAATGTAGATGACGTTGGTAGCACTGCTGGAAAACGTTTTCTGGCAAAAAAGTCGATTCAACTTTTGTGTTAACAGATGGGGTTTTGTTTACTGTCAACCTAACCTCACGTTCCCGTTTCCTGTACATGTGCTCAGTACAATGTCTAATCGTGGTTGAAAAAACTCTGCTGACAGATAATTTGTTATAGTTGTGGTGAATTTGTGCTTAAAAACACCAAAGAAACATTACAGATTTTGTGAAAAAAGTTTATCTATCATACTGTGGAACTAAACTTGATGATCAAGATAAATCTTGGGCACCGCATAAGGTATGTTATGTGTGTGTTGGAGATCTGAGAAAATGGTCCAAAAAGGAAAAAAAAAGCCTTTAGATTTGCTGTTCCGATGATATGGAGGGAGCCAAGAAATCATTCTGATGATTGCTACTTTCTTTAGCGTTGACATTACTGGTCATAATTCGAAAAACAAGAAGGTAATAAGCTACCCTAACCTTCCGTCCGCCATCCGACCACTAGGGTGTAGATTTGCCGGTTCCTGAACCACCAGACGATTTATTCCAACAGAAATATTTTCTGATGTACAATGTGATTTAGACGAGCCAGATGATGATGAATTCCATTGTAATACAGAAAGTCTAGAGCCCAAATTGTTTACTCAGACCGAGCTTAACGATTTAGTTAGGGATCTGGACTTAACGAAAGAAAAAGCTGAATTGCTTGGCTCTAGATTAAAAGAAAAGAACTTATAGGCAGCTGGAACCAGCATATACATGCCTAGCAAGAGTGAGCAGCAGTTTTACAAGTTTTTTCAACAAGAAGGTGATTTAGTGTACTGCTCAGACATTCCCAGACATGCTAGGCATGTATATGCTGAGTTTGGTATTGAATACAAAAAGGAAAACTGGAGGCTGTTTATTGTCATCTAAAACTAATTTACAGGCTGTTTTGTTACACAATGGCAACATGTATGCATCTACACCTGATCTGTACATATGAAAGAAAACTATGAAAACCTACAAATAGCGCTAAATAAAATAGACTATTCTGCTCATGGTTGGAGGATATGTGGCGATGTAAAAGTAACATGCATGCTCCTTGGTCAGCAAGGTGGACTTTACCAAATTTCCATGTTTCTTGTGTGAATGGGACAGTAGGGCTAGGGATCAACACTGGTGCAGAAAGAACTGGCCTGTGAGGGAGTCTTTAAAACTTGGTCAAAAGAATGTTCTAAGCTAAAACCTTGTAGATCCAAAAAGCGTACTCATGCCACCTCGACATATAAAGTTAGTCCTAATGAAACAGTTTGTAAAGGCTTTGCCTAAAGATGGACCATGTTTTACGTATCTCTGCCAAAACTTACCACACCTTTCAGAAGATAAACTAAAGGAAGGTGTCTTTGTTGGACCTGACATTAGAAAATTGATGTTTGATTTTAGCTTTGAATCCACAATGATCTTAAATGAGAAATAAGCATGGGTATCAATCAAGCAGGTCGTTACAAAGTTCTTAGGACATGAAAAAGACCCAGAATATGTTTCTATCATAGCTACAATGTTAAAGAAGTTTAAAACTTTAGGATGTTTAATGAGTCTGAAAGTTCACTTTTTGAACAGTCACCTTGATTACTTCCTGGACAATATGGGAGATGTTAGTTAGGGGCAAGGAGAGCGTTTCCACCAAGACATTGAAGTGATGGAAAAACATTACCAATGCCGCTGGAACACCAACATGATAGCGGAGTACTTTTGGTCACTTCTCGGAGAAGTTCAGCAAGCGACTCATCGTAGAAAAAGCTACATAAGAAGCTTTAAAGAAAAAAGAGAAAGAAAATAGAAACCAATTCCAGCTGACAAGTGAAACCTCTATTAACATATATCATTGTTTTAAGTACCTTACTGTAAATACAAGCAATGTTTATGTTGTAACAAAGCGTTTCATTAATTTCCCCATGTACCGTATAACATAGGATTTTTATACTATATAATAAAAAGCAGATAGCTCAAAAACTTTGGGTGACACAAAAAAATTAAGGTTAGATTTGGATTCAGCTCATAAAAATCTATAAAGATCAACTATCAAAGTATAAAAAGTTTTTCAAAAAAAATGTTTCATCGGCCTGTATAATCCACCAGATATGCTTTTCTTGTATTTTATTTGCCGCTACCAGTTTCAAACATTGGCTGTTTCACAAACAGTAATAAGCTACTAAAATCTGGCAAGATGAGCCGACCGATCTATTAGAAATAATGCCACCACACAATTATTTCACTTTCCAAGGAAACATGCACAAAAATAACGATAGGATAGCTATGGGCATCTGCTATGGAGGAATCCTGACGAATGTGTTTTTAGATCACCTATAAATCAGAGAACAGATCCAATGGGCTGCCAAGTCATTTGTTACCGACGTTATATTGACGATACCCGCATTCTCTTTAATGGAAATAACAACGAAATTAATGAACTTCACTAACAGGTGAATAAAATTCACGACTGTATCAAATTTATCATCGGATATGATACAGACAGGGTCATAAACTTCTTGTGTATAAACATAGCTAATAATGAAGACGCCCATAAATATGATAAATTTTATAAACCGACCACAAGTGGCTGTATTATACATAGCTCATTATGTTACCCACTAGCATTCAAAACACCGTATTTTCCCTCTATAATAGCTGGTGTCATTAGAGCGTTTCTTACTAAAGAAAACGTGAAGGCAGAATTTGATACAATTATAACTGTAGCAGCAAATAACGGCTACAATACTGATACAGCAGATAAGGATAAAATAAACGGAAAGAAAATTAGGGCTACAATTTCAAAATATAACGACAAAAACACTTAAGCGAAAACAGAAAGAAAAAAGTAAAAAATATTCATTACGCTACCTTATATAGCAAATATTTCCCAAAAAATAAGTAACACATTTCGTAACGCTAATGTTAAGAAGTATAAATACAAAATCATATAGGTATAAAGCAGGAATAAGTTTAATAAAGAAAAAAATATAGGAATGCAGGGAAACTACTGTGAATATACAAATACTGTCGTCGTCAAGATGGATTCAACGCCCACACCCGTCACAGTACTACAAGTTTATATGTGAACTAGCGCAGCAGCTGATGAAGAAATTGAAAAGTGTATGATGAGATAAAATAAATTATTCAGATAGTTAAGAGAGACTGGAATTCAATAGAAGGAAAATGGAGAGAAGGAAAAATTGTAAGAGAATACGGACTGGAGGAAGGCATGGACGAGCAAGCTGCCTGGTAGAGTTTTGCACAGAGCATGTTTTAATCATCATTAATATGTGGCTTGAGAATCATGAAAGTAGGTTGTATACGTGGAAGAGACCTGGAGACATCGGAAGATTTCAGATTGATTATATAATGGTAAGACAGAAAGTTTGGAAGCAGATTTTCAGTTTTAAGACATTTCCAGGAGCAAATGTGTACACTGACCAAAATTAATAGGTATTGAAGTGCAGATTAAAACTGGAGAAAATCCAAAAAGGTAGGAAACTAAGAAGATTGGACCTGGATAAGTTGAAAGCACCAGAGGTTGTTGAGGGCTTCAGAGGCGACGTTAGGCGCTAAGTGACTAGAGCATGGAGAAGGAATACAGTAGAAGACGATTGGGTAGCTTTGAGAGATGAAATACTAAAGGCAGTAGAGAATCAAATAGGTAAAAGGACAAGGCCTAGTAGGAATCCTTGAATAAAATAACATATATTGAATTTTACTGATGAAAGGAGATAATATAAAAATGCAGCAACTGAAGCAGGTGAAAGGAATACAAACATCTAAAAAATGAGATTTACAGGAAGTGCAAAATGGCTAAACAGGAATGGCTAGAGGACAAAAGTAAGGATTTAGAACCGAATTTCTTTTGGGGAAAGATAAATACCGCCTACAGAAAAATTATAGAGGCCTTCGGAGAAAAGAGAAGCGGTTGTATGAATATCAAGATGTCACATAGAAAACCAGTCTAAGCAAAGAAGGGAAAGCTGAAAGATGGAAGGAGTACGTAGAGGATCTATTCAAGGGAGATGGAACTAAAGGCAATATTATAGAAACGGAAGACGAACAAGATGAAAATAAGATGACAAATACGATACTTCGAAAAGAATTTCACAGAGCACTGGAAGACCTCAGTCACAACAGGAACCCGGCAGCAGACGTCATTCCAGCAGAACAATTGATAGCCGTGCGACTACCAGTCATGACAAAATTCTCCATTTGGTGTGCAAGATGTATGAGACGGGCGGAATACCCTCAGAATGCAAGAAGATTGTAATAATTCCAATTCCAAAGAAAGCACGTGCTGACAAGCATATTACCGAACTACAAGTTTAATCAGTCATGATTGCAAAATACTTCACAGAAGAATGGAAAAACTGGTAGAAGCCGATCTCGGGGAAGATCAGTTTGGATTCCGGAGAAACGTAGGAACACGCGAGGCTATACTAACCCTACGACTTATCTTAGAAGATAGGTTAAAGAAAGGCAAACCTACGTTTATAGAATTTGTACACTTAGAGAAAGCTTTTGACAATGTTGACTGGAACAATTTCTTTGAAAGTTTAAAGGTATCAGTGGTAAAATGCGGGGAGCGAATGGTTATTTACAACTTGTATAGAAACCAAACGGTAGTTATGAGAGTCTAGGGGCATTAGTGATAAGCAATGGTTGAGAAGAGAGTGAGGCAGGGTTGAAGCCTATCCCCGATATTGTTCAATCTGTACACTGAACAATCAGTAATTGAAACGGAATAAAAATGTGGAGTAGGCATTACAGTTCAGGGAGAAGACATTAAAACCTTGACGTATGCCGATGATATTGTAATTTTGTCAGAGACGGCTAAGAACTTAGAGGAACAGTTGAACGGAATGGACAGTGTCCTGAAAGGAGGATATAAGATGAACATCAACAAAAGCAAAACAAGAATGATGGAATGTAGTTGAATTAAATGAGGCGACACCTAGGGAATTAGATTAATAAATGATAATCTCAAAGTAATACACTCCTGGAAATTGAAATAAGAACACCGTGAATTCATTGTCCCAGGAAGGGGAAACTTTATTGACACATTCCTGGGGTCAGATACATCACATGATCACACTGACAGAACCACAGGCACATAGACACAGGCAACAGAGCATGCACAATGTCGGCACTAGTACAGTGTATATCCACCTTTCGTAGCAATGCAGGCTGCTATTCTCCCATGGAGACGATTGTAGAGATGCTGGATGTAGTCCTGTGGAACGGCTTGCCATGCCATTTCCACCTGGCGCCTCAGTTGGACCAGCGTTCGTGCTGGACGTGCAGACCGCGTGAGACGACGCTTCATCCAGTCCCAAACATGCTCAATGGGGGACAGATCCGGAGATCTTGCTGGCCAGGGTAGTTGACTTACACCTTCTAGAGCACGTTGGGTGGCACGGGATACATGCGGACGTGCATTGTCCTGTTGGAACAGCAAGTTCCCTTGCCGGTCTAGGAATGGTAGAACGATGGGTTCAATGACGGTTTGGATGTACCGTGCACTATTCAGTGTCCCCTCGACGATCACCAGTGGTGTACGGCCAGTGTAGGAGATCGCTCCTCACACCATGATGCCCAGTGTTGGCCCTGTGTGCCTCGGTCGTATGCAGTCCTGATTGTGGCGCTCACCTGCACGGCGCCAAACACGCATACGACCATCATTGGCACCAAGGCAGAAGCGACTCTCATCGCTGAAGGCGACACGTCTCCCTCCGTCCCTCCATTCACGCCTGTCGCGACACCACTGGAGGCGGGCTGCACGATGTTGGGGCGTGAGCGGAAGACGGACTAACGGTGTGCGGGACCGTAGCTCAGCTTCATGGAGACGGTTGCGTATGGTCCTCGCCGATACCCCAGGAGCAACAGTGTCCCTAATTTGCTGGGAAGTGGCGGTGCGGTCCCCTACGGCACTGCGTAGCATCCTACGGTCTTGGCGTGCATCCGTGCGTCGCTGCGGTCCGGTCCCAGGTCGACGGGCACGTGCACCTTCCGCCGACCACTGGCGACAACATCGATGTACTGTGGAGACCTCACGCCCCACGTGTTGAGCAATTCGGCGGTACGTCCACCCGGCCTCCCGCATGCCCACTATACGCCCTCGCTCAAAGTCCGTCAACTGCACATACGGTTCACGTCCACGCTGTCGCGGCATGCTACCAGTGTTAAAGACTGCGATGGAGCTCCGTATGCCACGGCAAACTGGCTGACACTGACGGCGGCGGTGCACAAATGCTGCGCAGCTAGCGCCATTCGACGGCCAACACCGCGGTTCCTGGTGTGTCCGCTGTGCAGTGCGTGTGATCATTGCTTGTACAGCCCTCTCGCAGTGTCCGGAGCAAGTATGGTGGGTCTGACACACCGGTGTCAATGTGTTCTTTTTTCCATTTCCAGGAGTGTAGTTGAGTTTTGCTATTTGCGATGCAAAGTAACTGATGATGGCCGAAGTAGAGAGGATATAAAACGTAGACCGTAGCGTTTCTGAGGAAGAGAAATTTCCTAACATCGAATATTGATTTAAGTGTTAGGAAATCTTTCATGAAACTATTAGGGTGGAGCGTAGCCATATGTAGAAGTGACAAATGAGGAGGTGCTAAATGGATATGGGGAGAAAAGAAATTTGTTGCACAACCTGAGTAGAAGAAGGGATCAGTTAAAATAGGACACATTCTGAGACACCGAGGGAGCACCAATTTAGTATTCGAGGGAAATGAGGGTGGTAAAAATCGTACAAGGAGACCAAGAGATGAATACAGTAAGCAGATTCAGGAGGATGTAGGTTACAGTAATTATTCAGAGATATGAGGCTTGAGTAGGACGTAAATACATGGAGGACTGCATCATACCAGTCTTCAGACTGAAGATCACAACAAAAATGTAAAAATTACCTGCTGCACGCAGAATAAGCTAGGGTGGAAAAAAAATCAGAACAGACAACACTAAAAAATATACTTCTTGTGTATAAACATAGCTAATAATGAAGACGCCCATAAATATGATAAATTTTATAAACCGACCACAAGTGGCTGTATAATACATAGCTCATTATGTTACCCACTAGCATTCAAAACACCGTATTTTCCCTCTATAATAGCTGGTGTCATTAGAGCGTTTCTTACTAAATATAAACATATAAAATTAAATGCAGTGGTGGTGACACGTTCCATATCGGATAAACAGGGCGAATATTTACTACAATATACAAAGAATACGTAAACAAAAGTGGTAAAAACCTCTCTAAATTTAGTCTGCATCTTCCAGAAAATTGACACACTACATTAGACACAAGTACTATTCTTTCCAGTCTTCACACAGCTGAAAAAAGAAGCTACATGAACTTATATCTACGTACTTTTCGCAAAATTTCGAATAACATTTCAAATGGACATACAGAACTTGAATATAAAAGTATATTGAGAACTTCGACAGTACATTCCGGCTAGAGGAGGCTGTTGTCACTGTTGATCTGTTGAGAGGAGCATGTAATGTATGAGACAATCAGGTTAAACGGCAAGCAGTGACATTAAGGCTTGCTTCACATTACTGTGTCTCTACTGGCATCAGAAATTCACTATGGGTGAAAGTGGAGCCTGACTTACCAGTTAATATGTCATGTAGAGTGGAACAGATAGTGATAGTACCCATCAACACAGGTAAAAATAAAAATGGAAATGAGATTATGGCGTCAGTGGCTGGGAGTTCCCAGGCGGGAAGTTCGGCCGCCAAGTGCAAGTCTTATTGAGTGCGACGCCACACTGGGCGACTTGCGCGTCGACAATGGGGATGAAATGATGACAGCACAACACCCAGTCGCTGAGGGGAGAAAATCTCCCTCCGCAGCCGGGAATCGAACCCAGACCCCCGTGCGTGGCATTCCAACACGCTGACCATTCAGTTATAGGGGAAGACATAAACGTAGGTAATTATGGTGCTGAGGATCACTGAAGTTAGTTTTGGAGAAATATGTAAACCGACAATTATTGAGTGATAGGATAATGCAAGAAGGTAGTAGCCCCCTGGTGGGCACGAACTGTAGTTGTGCCCAAGAAGTCTATGGATGGCTCAAAGAAGTGGTGCTTTTGTTGCCATTACTGCTATTTGAATAGTAACACTATGACAGATGACTTCCCAATTCTGAACATCACAGAAACAATAGATAATCTAGGGCAATGCCAGTACTTCTCCACAATGGACTTGAACAGTGCTGCAGAGGATAGACCGAAAACGCCGTTTTCAGCACCTTAGGAACACTAGCGATATAGAGGGAAGCCTTTAGGGTCAAGAAATGCACTGCCATCATTCTTATGGTTACAGGATGGAGTGCTGAAAGGATTAAAACCGTGTCAGTGTCTGGTGTATCTCAATGACATGATCGTCTTTTCAAGGAATATACGCGAGGATACGCAATTATTGAGGGAAGTGTTCAAGAGGTTACAAGCAGCTCATTTGACAATAAGTGTGGAAAAACCTCACCTCGTGCTGGAAGAATTCAATTGTTAAAGCCATATCATTAGTAAGGACGATGTGAGGAGTAACATTAATTCAAGAAGTGCAAGGTTTGCCAGTACCAGGAACATGTAAGGAGTTACAATCATTTCTGGATATCGCAATTTATTATAGGAAGTGAGAGACTTCACAGCTATATCACAAACACCTACACAGTTATTGAGAAAAGGTATTAAGGTTTTATGGTCGGAGGAATCTCAAGGAATATTTGTCGAACTGGAAAAAGTGTTATCGTCGAGCTAAGTGTTCGTGTCTCCAGACTTTCAGAAGGAGTTCATGTTATCACGCTCTTAGGTTTTACGTCAGGAGGTTTATTTCCAGGAACATCTTGTTGCTTTTGTATTGATACAGTTAAATAGAGCGTAAAGGAATTACTCTGTAAGCAGAAAGAGAGATGCTTAGCTAGCTGTACAGAGTAACATACATATCTGCGTAGAGAGACTAAGGTAGGATGCCAGGTGGTCGTGCCAGAGGTAGTGAAGGAGGAAGTGCAACCTGAAGTGTATGATCATGTGTTGTTTGGCCACGGAGGATGCAGGGTAACGAATCGTAAAGTGGCGGAAAAATTCTGTGGAAGGGATGGCAGAATGGTGTTGATCAATATGTTAGAAATTGTATAGACTGTGTGCAGCATGCGGATTTCAGTCAATACCAGGAACAGTTGCATATGTTTCCAGAGGCAGTGGAACTAGCTGCCAGAGGCAATAGAACTGTTTAGTTTCATTGGAGTGGACATGTTAGGACCATTCAACCGAACACAAGCAGGTAACCGTTTTGTGCTGATGATAATAAACCATTTTTCTCGTTACACGGAGATGGTGACGATTGCGAACGCATAGACGTTCACAGTCACACGAGTGAATAGGTAGATATTGAAGTTTGGAGTGCTGGGGATTATATCTATGGACCAGAGTCAAACTTCATGCCACACATGATGCAAGGGTTGTGTTTGTTATTAAGAGTCAAAAATTAAGAATGAGTCCACGTCATACTCAGGCTAACAGAAGGATGGAATGGGTACATCCGACAATTTGAAAGATGCTTGGTTATTGCATGAATGCGCATCATTCAGATTGGGACACATATTTATCATTCATATTGAGTGTGTATAGCTCCAAAGTACATGCTAGCACAGTGTTCTCACTATTCAAGGCGCTTTATGAGAAAAAAGATGCGTCGCCATTCGATAGAATTGGACAGAAAGGAGGCAGGAGAATTTGCTAGAAAAGCGAGGGAAGTGTGGAGTAAGGGCCAGCTAGCGAATATTATGGCGCTGGAGAAGCAAGAAAATGCAGTGAAGCGAGTGGGAGCGTTACCACAGTACAAGGCACGACGATGGGTAATGTAGTCGAGAAACCAATGCGGACCATTCATTGAGTCAGATGATAGCCGCGCTGGAGGGGCGAATTACAGCAGAGAAATTGTTGTAGCATGTAAAACGATACCGGGAAGGCAGAAATCAAACAACCGTGACCTTGAGTATCACATTACCTAGCGTCATAGTGATTCTGATTTTGCTCGACTTAGCCTTTATGTACGTGAGACAACGGTTCACTCAGAGACGTGATCCAAGGACGATTCTAGTTCCAATGGACTGGATTTTCCTAGCGATGGATGCAGAATAAATTTTTGGCTTCAGGATTAATAACTGTACTTGTGTAGTAAGCAGGATATACTGGTCCAGTGGTAATTGTATTTCCCTAAGGAATAAGGGGAAAGTAAGGGGAGAAAGCTGGTCGAAATAAAACCTGAGGGGCCGGGTCTTCTCTGTGGAGGAGGGCAGTGTACGTTGCTACGCAATTTTTAGTTAAAATAACGAGCAGCGGTGGGAAAGCTGCCATGAAGTACTGCTTTAGCAGCCGCAAGTGTGGCTACATCTGGGCAGAAAAATGTTCACGTAAGGGACTTTGAAACGAGGTTAGCTGCGCTCAGTGCAAAACTGCACTGCACAGTAGTAATGACCGTAGCAGGTGATTCTATGTCACCACACCAGAGGAAGTCTCTTGTTATACGTTATGTAACTAGGGGCCAGGTTTAAGCGAAACAAATGCGCTCTGAAGCGTTGTAAATATGTATGAGTTTGAGGCAGAAGTTTTCTTGTACTCTCTAGTCGCCAGAGCCCAGCAGGACCGACATGGCGTCATGGCAGTGAGACAATGGGCATCGCAAGCAACAGCCATGTGTTCGAGACAGGGCTGCGTCTGCGGCCACCAGCATTAAATTCCTCACGGAGATTGGTGCCAAAGTCCCACCAACCTGTCGTCCGTGCCTGTTGCCACTAGCGCTGAGTTCCTAGTGGGACTTAACTGCCTCCACGCCAGCCGCCGTCTGTCTCCTGCCAGACGGCTGTGTCCCAAATCCACGTGCCGCTGCGACGACACATGTGGAGTCGAGGCACTGCAGGGCTCCGTCTACATCTACATGGATCATCACATTTAACTGCCTGGCAGAGGGTTCATCGAACCACCTTCACAATTCTCTATTATTACAATCTCGTATAGCGCGCGGAAAGAACGAACACCTGTATCTTGCCGTGGTATCTTATCGTGGTGATAGTTTCTCCCTATGCAGGTCAGTGTCAACAAAATATTTTCGCATTCTGAGGAGAAAGTTGGTGATTGGAATTTCGTGAGAAGATTCCGTCGCAACGAAAAACGCCTTTCTTTTAATGATGTCCAGCCCAAATCCTGTATCATTTCTGTGACACTCTCTCCCATATTTCGCGATAATACAAAACGTGCTGTCCTTTTTTGAACTTTTTCGATATAATCCGTCACTTCTATCTGGTAAGGATCCCACACCACGCAGCAGTTTTCTAAAAGAGGACGGACAAGCGTTGTGTAGGCAGTCTCCTTAGGAGATCTGTTGCATATTCTATGTGTCCTGCCAATAAACTGCAGTCTTTGGTTAGCCTTCCCCACAACATTTTCTGTGTGTTCCTTCGAATATATGTTGTCCGTAATTTTAATACCTAGATATTCAGTTGAATTTACGGCTGTTAGATTAATCGTTAACAGGAGATTAACGAGTTCCTTCTAGCATTCATGTCGATGACCTCACACTTTTCGTTATTTACGGTCAACTGCCAATTGTCGCACCATTCAGATATCTTTTCTAAATCGTTTTGAAATTTGTTTTGATCTTCTGATGACTTTATTAGTCGATAAACGACAGGGTCATCTGCAAACAACCTAAGACGGCTGCTCAGATTGTCTCCCAAATTGTTTTTATAGATAAGGAACAGCAAAGGGCCCATAACACTACCTCGGGGAACGCCAGAAATCACTTCTGTTTTACTCTATCACTTTTCGTAAGTTACTACGAACTGTGACCCATCTGACAGTAAATCACGACTCCAGACAGATAACTGAGACGATATTCCATAAGCAGGCAATTGCATTATAAGCCCTACAAGAAGCTTGTGTGGTACAGTGTCGAAAGCCTTCCGTAAATCCAGAAATACGGAGTCGATCTGAAATACCTTGTCAATAGCACTCAGCACTTCATGTGAATAAAGAGCTAGTTGTGTTTCACAGGAACGATGTTTTCTAAACCCCTGTTGATTGTGTGTCAATAGACAGTTTTCTTCGAGGTAATTCGTAATGTTTGAACACAATATATGTTCCAAGATCCTGCTGCAAATCGACGTTAACGATATGGGCCTGTAATTTAGTGGGTTACTCTTACTACCCTTGTTGAATATTGGTGTGACTGTTCAACTTTCCAGTCTTTGGGTACGGATCTGTCGTCGAGCGAACGGTTGTATATGATTGTTAAGTATGGAGCTAATGCATCAGCATACTCCGAAAGACACCCTAAATGGTATACAGTCTGGACCAGAAGACTTGCTTTTATTAAGTGATTTAAGTTGATTCACTACTCCGAGGATATTCACTTCTACGTTACTCATGTTGGCAGCTGTTCTCGATTCGAATTCTGAAATATTTACTTCGTCTTCTTTTGTGAAGGGATTATGGAAGGCTGTGTTTAGTAACTGATGCTTTGGCAGGACTGTCTTCGATTGCATTTCCATCGTTATCCCTCAGAAAAGGCATTGAAGCCAGGATGCTGAGGGCAGCTGGACGTTGCTGGAGTCACGACTGTGGCCTCCAGAGGGCTCTGGTCTACCACAAGCATTCCGTCAGCATTGGAGGGAGCGTACGCAGCACCCAGGGCGCATGCCACTGCCCATACGTCAGCACCGGCCACAGACAACTGACTGGGGTATGTTTCCTTCGCTGAGCTGTGAATTGAATAAAAGCATTCTTTACTGTTAACAGTATTTTCACTGGGCCTACCGGCCTGTCACCATCACTCGCTCACCCCTCCGAATGCAACTGCACACTTCAATCATAAAACAAAAGTAGATAATATTTGAAAAATAACATTTAAGATCTAATAACGTAAGTAAAAATTATAATGTGACAGGAAATTATACGTTTATATGTATATATAAGAGGCAGCCAGATGAAAGTGGGCCTGGCCACATGTTGCCAAGTTTGTTTCGAGTATGCTGCAGAAAATTCGCTGGGACGCTCTTACACATCATCCTCCGTAAGTCCCAATCTCCCCCAATGTGACTTTCATATTTCTAGAGGCCTAAAGAAAGACATTGGTGGCCGCCGATTTGCTGTGATCAAAGAGATGTACACCTCGGTACAACCATGGTTCCATTGGCAACCGCAAACAATTATGTATGTAGATACTGACCGTGTTGTGTCACAGTGGATGAACATATTGACAGTTATGCCGATTAATTTTGAAATAGTAAACAGTTTTCTTATTTTTCTCCATCTGTCTTGTTTCGATTTGACTACCCCTTACGTACATAGATAGACAGGGTGAAAAAAAAAATGCCGCACGTGGAGGTCGGCACGCAATTCCTAGTCCAGATTCAAGTTTATCTATCAAAATCAGATCGAGTGCATTTTGAAAAAAACATGTATTTTGAACAGGCAACACTGTCACATGGTGCAGCGCGCTGGAAAGTAGAGGAACATGTAGCACCGCACACTCGGTGTACCAGCGCAAAAAGAGAAGATTGCTGTGATATCAGACACACATTCACCGTGGAGCTATGGTTCGAATTCTGGTCAGGTTCCTTTTTTATTTTTTAGACATCCTTTCTATAGTTTTCGTCATTTATAAGCAGGATATGACATTTATAAGCAGGTCACATGACAATAGCCTGTCACAGACAGTGGGATCCATTAAACTGTATGCATGTGTCTACTAACCGCACAGTGCACAACCATAACTGGTCCTGTCTAGTTCATGTAGGGCGGCTTCCTAATGGAGTGTAAAAATGAATAAATCGATATGCTTTCGGTGCTGCGTGCACCGATAACCAAGCAGCTGCTGCTGCTCGTGAGTATGCCGCAGGTGCCTTCAAAGGCACCATCCCGTCACTTGGAGCAACACCTTCGGGGAACCGGTAACCTTCGTCCGCAAGTAATGGACAGAGGTCGTTCAAGGCTAGACGTACTCCACAAACAGAGGACGCCATTCTCGAAATCGATGACCAGTCACCCATGATATTACAACGCAATTTCAGGTATCTCGAAGACTGGTTGTTGAAGTGTTGCACGGTGAAGAGCTGCAACCATATCTCTACAGATTAACGCCAGCGGCCGGAAGACTACATTTGTACAGTTTTGTGAATGGATTTTCACCAAGTGGAAGCTAACGAACATTTTATAGATGGCCTGATATGGACTGATGACTGTAGCTTCATTCGTGAAGGTATTTTCTCCACCATAATAGTCATTATTGGTGAAACACAACCATAATGTCATCCGTGAAGGTGGCTTTCAAGTACACTTTTGCATACACCTGTGGGCAGGAATCGTGGAAGGAATGCTTTTGGGTCCTTACCTATTGTCGGACAAGTTGAATGCGCCCCTGTGTCGTACGTGTCTTTGCATTACTTTGCCTGATGCACATCAAAACATTTCAGAGACAGCTGTGGTTTCAACATGATGGTGCACAGCCACACTTTGGAATGAATGTACATAACTATCTAAATGAAGCGTTTCCAGGGAAATTGATTGGTCGTGGAGGTCCAATGCTATGGTCTCCAAGTTCCCCAGATCATTTTTGTTTGTGGGGACCAAATTTATAGTACTCCACCTTAGTTGTACACAACCTAATAGTTAGCGTACATGCTGCTTCGGCAATGGTATATGCAGTTGTGTTGCGTGGGGTCCAGCGAAGTATGATCTAGCGGGTGGCGAAGTGCTTGCAAGTGAAAGGTAGTCGCCTTGAACATCTTCTCTAAAATGAACGTTAACCGAGTAGACAGGTTAGAAAATTTGATCTGTGAAAATAAGCCTAGACTACGAAAGTACAGGATTTAATTATTGAGCGTAGCATAATTTGCCGTATAGTGTGGCCTACCTCTTGGGTCGTTTGTACCTCATTGGATACAGATGATGTTACTGTAAGCACTATAATTTTCTATTGGTTTTATTTGTGCCATGGACGAAACAAAGTTGTCATTTACGTCTATAAGAAGTTCATGCTATGTCTTAATGTTTAAATAAAGGAAATAGTAACACAAAGAAATGCACAAGATACCGCATTGTGGAGGTGTAAATTGGATACAATTTAATACTTTAACTGAAAATCGAATTTGGCACGAACAGCGGCGAGTCTGCATATCCACTTACCACGGCATTCCCTCGTCTCACTCAACTAATGGGACAGCTCTGGCATCGTACAGAGTTCATGTTACCTGTTCTTGGTGAAACTACGCGCAGTAACAGCGTTGCCAGAGCCTCGTTTTTTAAATCGCATTTCTATTAAACCTGATGGTAGGACTAAGTTTTGCTGGACACCCTTTTGTCTGGAACTGGTATACGAATCGCATGCTGACCGCCAGGTGCGGCGTTTTTAAAAAACAGTGTGATTGTGTCCCGGTACCTCTTGAGAATGGGCGATCGCCCGAGAGCTGTAGAACAGCACTTCCGCTTGAGAATGGGCCATCGCCCGAAAGCTATAGAACAGCACTTGGTTCATATTGAAGGTGAGTCGCAGAGTATAAATATACAAGTACAAGGAGCGAAAATTGTGAGTCATTCTTGGTTGGGATATTCGCTATCGCTGTGACTGTAGTTCTGGCTAAAATGTCCTGTCAGTCCCTTCTACACTGGTGTGCTGTCGGTTTGTCGTTTTGTTGGATCTAAAATAATAATATACGACACAATGGTTTTCAAGATTGCCTTCCTTGACTCGTCAGTCATAGTTCCAGATCCCAGACCTGCTAAGCTTCTGTGGTTGCACTGACAATTGCGAAGTAGTGTAAATAGCGAGTATGAAACACTAATTACAATTAGTTTAGTAGAAGCCAGTTACCTAGACCTTTTCCTGTATGGATTTACAAACGTGTACCAATAAATTCTACAAGTAAATTGGGCAAAATATAAGATATTACATCCGTTTTGACTTGATGTGCCAATGTCATTGTGAAGAATAGCATACTGTTTATAATAGCCCCCCATTCGAATCTTCGGGTGAGGTCTGTTCAGGAGGATGTCGTCATCAGAAAAAACAAAACCGGTGTTCTGAGATCGCAGTATGGAATGTTAGATCACTTAATCGAGTAGATAGATTAGAAAATTTGAAAATGTAAATGGATAGGTTGAAATTATTGCGGGAATTAGTGAAGTTCGGTGGCAGGAGGAGGAGGACTTCTGGTTACGTGAAAACGGGTTGATAAATACAAAATCTATTTATTTATTATTCTGGATTTACAATGTGAGTACATTTTTCCAGCACCTATTCTAGATTACAGTAAGTCACTAATTATTGTTCTCCACTCTTCTCTATTTGTCCATAAATCTTCAGGAATGTTGTTCTTCCTCATTGCTGTATCCATGTATCAGGTGGTCGTCCCCTTTTTCTTCTTCCAATTGGTACCCAGTCGATTATGCATTTTGGTAGCCTTTCCTGTTCCATTCGTCTGATGTGTCCATATCATTTAAGTTGTTTGTGCTCGATGAAATCAATAATTGAATTTTTACATTTCATCTTGTCTCTGATTACTTCATTTCTTATTCTTTCTCGTCTTGATATTCTTGCTGAACGTCTCCAGAAATCCATTTCTGGGGCTAATAATTTTGATTTCAGTTGCCATTTTGTTGTCCACACTTCTGAACCATATGTAATAATGCTCCTAACTATTGTTTTAAAAATCCTTATTTTGTTATCAGTTGTTATGTGTTTGTCCCAGAGAATTCCATTCAATAAAGAGATTGTCGTCTTTCCAGAATTTATTCTTGATCTAATTTCTTTGTCCTGTTTCCCATCATTTGTAATTTTCACACCTAAATATTTATATTCCTCAGTAGCTGTTATTGTTCCCATCCCTTCTTCTAATATTAAGTCTCCATTCACTCCACCAATTACCATGTACTTTGTTTTATTCATGTTTACATTTAGACCAGATTTTTTATATTCTTGAATCAATTTTCTGGTCATATACTCTATGTCCTCTAATGAATAAGAAAATAGGACTGATGGTAAGCTACTATAAACAGCACAGTGAATGCATTATTGTAGCCAAGATAGACACGAAGCCCACGCCCACCACAGTAGTATAAGTTTATATGCCTGCTAGTTAGGCATATGATCCACAAATTGAAGAAATGTATGACGAGATAAAAGAAATTATTCAGGTGGTTAAGGGAGACGAAACATTAATATGATGGGTACCTAGAGTTTGCTAGTAGGAAAAGGAAGAGAAGGAAAAATAGTAGGTAAATATGGAATAATGTAAAAAGGAGTGAAAGAGGAAGCTGCCCGGTAGAATTTTGCACATATCATAATTTAATAATCGCTAACACTTGGTTTAAGAATCGTGAAAGAAGGCTGTACACGTGAAACAGGCCTGACGACACCGGAAGGTTTCAGATTCACTATATAATGAAAAGACAGATTTCGGAACCCGATTTTAAATTGTAAGACATTTCCAGGGGCAGATATGGATGCTGACCACAATTTATTGGTTATGAACCCTAGACTAAAACTGAAGAAACTGAAAAATGATATCACATTAAGGAAATTGGACAGGGATACGTTGAAAGACAAAGTGGTTGTTGAGAGTATCAGATAGAACACTAGGTAACAATTGACTAGAACGTGGGAAAGGAATACAGTAGAAAACGAACGGGGAGCTTTGAAAGATGAAATAGTGAAGGCAATAGCAGATCAAATACGTAAAAAGGCAAGACCTAGTAGATATCCCTGGATAACATAGGAGATATTGAAATTAACTGATGAAACGAAATAATATAAAAATGTAGCAAATGACGTAGGCGCAAGGTAATACAAACTCTAGAAAATGAGGGCGGCAGAAAGAGTAATGTGGCTAAGTAGGAACCAGAATGGCTACAGAACAAATGTGAGGATTTAGAAGCATATATCGTTAGGTAAAAGATAAACACAGCTTAAATGAAAATTAAAAAGGCCTTTGGGGAAATAGAAGCAGTTGTATGAATATCAAAGCTGAGATAGAAAACCAGCCTCAAGCAAAGAAGGGAAAGCTGAAAAGTCGGAAGGAGTATATAGGGAGTCTACACAATGGAGGTGTACTAGAGGGCAGTATCATAGAAATGGAAGAGGATGTAGACGAAGATGAAATGGAATATACGGTACTGCGAGACAAAGCACTGATGTCCTAAGTCGAAACAAGGCCCTGGGAGTAGACGACATTTCGTGAGATCTAATGACAGCCTTGGGAGACTCAGCCATGACAAAACTCTACCATCTGGCGTGCAAGATGTATGAGACAGACGTAATACCCTTAGACTTGAAGAATTTAATAATTCCAATTCCAAAGAAGGCAGGTGCTGACAGGCGTAAATATTCCCGAACTAATGTTTAATACGTCATGGTTGATAAAGGAGTGAGACAGCGTTGTAACCAATGCCTGAATCTGTACACTGAGCTAGCAGTGAAGGAAACCAAAGAAAAATATGGAGCAGGAATTAAATTCCAGGAGGAAGAAATAAAAACTTTGATATTTGCCAATGACATTGCAATTCTGTGAGACAGCAAAGACCTTGGAAGAGCAGTTGAACAGAATGGACAGTGTAATGTAAGGAGGATATAGGATGAAAATCAACAAAAGCAAAACAAGGATAATGGAACGTAGTGGAATTAAGCCAGGTGACGCTGAGGGAATTAGCTTAGTAAACAAGACTCTGAAAGTAGTAGATGAGTTCGCCGGCCGAAGTGGCCGTGCGGTTCTAGGCGCTGCAGTCCGGAACCACAAGACCGCTACGGTCGCAGGTTCGAATCCTGCTTCGGGCATGGATGTGTGTGATGTCCTTAGGTTAGTTCGGTTTAACTAGTTCTAAGTTCTAGGGGACTAATGACCTCAGAAGTTGAGTCCTATAGTGCTCAGAGCCATTTTTTTAGTAGATGAGTTCGCTATTTGGGCAGCAAAGTAAATGATGATGGTCGAAGTAGAGAGGATATAAAATGTAGTCTGACAATGGTAAGGAAAGATTTTCTGAGGAAGAGAAATTTGAAAATATGAATATTGATTTAAGTGTTAGGCAGTCTTATGTGAAAGTATTTGTGTGAAGTGGAGTCATTTTTGGAAGTGAAACATAGACGATAAACAGTTTAGACAAATAGAGAATAGAAGCTTTTGAAATATGGTGCTACAGAAGAATGCTGAAGATTAGTTGGGTATATCACATAACTTATGATGAGGTGCTGAAAAGAACTGGGCAGAAAAGAAATTAGTGGTACAACTTGACTAAAATAAGGGATCGGTTAATAGGACACGTTCTGAAACATCAAGCCATCACCAATTTAGTACTGGAGGGAAGTGTGGGACGTTAAAGTCGTAGAGGAAGAGCAAGACATGAATACGGTAAGCATATTCAGAAGGATGTACGTTGCAGTAATTATTAGGAGACGAAGTCGCTTGCACAGGATAACGTAGCATCGAGGGCTGCATCAAACCAGTCTTCGGTCTGAATACCACAACAACTTACAACATGTTAGGATTAAGTTGCTTCTACTGTTAGGATGAAGTTGCTCTTACTACTGTTTTGTTAAAAATTATGAGCTCTTCAGTATAGCGTATTGATCTCATGACTATATCAGATATCAATAAAAAAAAGTCATTTGTAAGCAGACATAGTAATTTGCAATTATTGAGTTCACTAGACAAAATACCAGTCACCCCATTGAAAGAGTTGTCGGACCGCTTGGAGTGTTGTAGACGGTACAGAATTTGTACCAGGTGATAAGGTGAGCTTCCCCTGCTGCTGTAAATAGCGCAGTGAAGTGGTCTGCATGAGCCAGGCGGTTGTATGGTGTCAGTGCAATAAGACGCATCGACGTGGAGACTGTTGGACTTGCCCGTGACTACACCGTGGGTGAGGCTGCCCGATGTGTGTGTGTGTGTGTGACAATGCAGACCGTCCAACATATATCTACGAGGAACGGTGCACTACTCGCAGCTATGTAACACGGCGTAACTGCAGTGCACGCAACAGATCCCATCCTAAAGACCAGAGAGCTGGTGCACTGTCAGTCCGTGGACAGGGAATACTGCTGTTACTGAATTCAGTTGCGTCTCAACCAGTTTCTGAGCGAACACTGCGAAGGCAATTGCATGCAATGGGCATTTGGTGTCGGTGCCTTGCAAAAGGTCACTGCTCACAGAGGCAGATGCCCGGGTACTGGGTGTTTGTGTTGTACTCATCATTTCGTACTTATGACCATCATTCGTGACAGTGGCTCGACTGGACTGTGTAACAAAAATTGGACTGTGTGCAACTAGGGACTTTGTACGGGTGCTGATGACCACGTAGTTGAGCGCCCCACAAACCAAACATCATCATCAAACAGAGTCAAATAAAGCTGCATCTCTCAGATCAGACAACATAGAGACGAGACGCGTGTACTGTTCTCAGAAAAGTGGCGATATTGGCTCTTTTCAATTGAAGCAACCCTATGAGATGTTTAAACTGCAAGAAGTATTCAGGCTGGAAATGGATTAGTAGTAGTTTAGGGGTGATTTTTCGTACCATGACTTGGACTCAATCACTCATGATACCGTGAACATGGGACAAGATGTTATTTCAACAGTCTTGGTGACGATGTGTTTTCCTTCCTTCCTTATCGTAACGGCGAGTATGCTGTGGACACTTCTGTCTTTCAAGATGACAGCAGCCGTGTTCACAGGTCCCCATGCTTATGTTATTGGCGCTGGTTAAGTATTTGGAGATCAAACAGCAAAGGTCATCAGTCTCCTATCCACCCCCAGAACTGAAGTAGTGAATCCAATCTGTCTGCGTGTAGAGTAAATTCCGTGAGCAAATGTGAGAAACTGTTCTAAATGTTTGCGTAGCGTAGAACTGAGGCTAATCGTGGTAAACAGCCCAGCATTCACCTAGTGAGATGCAGGAAACCGCTTAAAATCCACATCCAGGCTGGTTACCACACTGACCGCTCGTCGTTAACCTGGTGGGCGGATTCGATCCGAAGTTGGCGTACCTCCCCGTGCCGGAAGCGGTCGAGTTAACACGCGCGGCTGCCCCGGCGGGTATGTAACTGGTCCAGGCTAAAGGCAGTATTCCACGGTATTAGCACGATGTCTCCTGAGGGTGACTAATATTTTGAGTGGTCGTCGTATAATCTTGCGTGAGGCTCCTGTCTACACTTCAGACATCGACGTCAAGGAAATGAAATACAGCTCAAGAAGTACTTGAAAACCGTTAGAATCAACAATCTGTGCGCTTCCTATAAACATTTGTAATGCTGCGAGCCGGCAATCGTAAAGTTCCCAGGAGCCAAATGTTATGTCCTCGTTGCTGATAATAAATGGGTAGCAGGTGGCCAAATCGATCTGTCGCCCTAGGAATTTGGACAATCAAGAAAAACATCAGTTGACATAAGTGCACTTGAAATAAATATATTGTTCTCAGCTTGTGTGAAAAAACTGCTACGGCAGATGTAGCCAGCTATAAGCAGAGGCCCGACATGAGCGTGCGTCCAAGTACACTGAATGTTTGCCGTTAGAGCTACACTATGAGATCGAAAGTATCCGGACACCCCCCCCAAAACATACGTTTTTCACATTAGGTGCGTTGTGCTGCCGTCTACTGCCAGGTACTCCATGTCAGCGACCTCAGTAGTCATTAGACATCGTGAGAGAGCAGAAGGGGGACTCTGCGGATCTCATGGACTTCGAACGTGGTCAGGTGATTGGGTGTCACTTGTGTCATACTTCTGTACGCGAGATTTCAAAACTCCTAAACATCCCTAGATCCACTGTTTCCGATGTGATACTGAAGTGGAAACCTGAAGGGACACGTAAAGCACAAAAGCTTACAGGCCGACCTCGTCTGTTGACTGACGGAGACCGCCGACAGTAGAAAAGGGTCGTAATGTGTAATAGGAAGACATCTATCCAGACCATCACACAGGAATTCCAAATTGCATCAGGATCCACTGTAAGTATATGACAGTTAAGCAGGAGGTGATAAAACTTCGATTTCATGGTCGAGCGGCTGCTCATAAGCCACACATCACCCCGATAAATGCCAAACGATGCCTCATTTGGTGTAAGAAACGTAAACATTGGACGATTGAACAGTGGAAAAACGTTTTCCTGAGTGACGAATAACGGTACACAATGTAGCGATCCGATGGCAGGGTGTAGGTATGGCGAATGCCCGGTGAACGTCATCTGCCAGTGTTTGTAGAGCCAACAGTAAAATTCGGAGGTGGTGATGTTATGGTGTGGTCGTGTTTTTAATGGAGGGGCTTGCACATATTCTTTTGCGTGGGGCTATCACAGTACAGGCCTACGTTGATGTTTTAAGCATCTTCTTGCTTCCCACTGTTGAAGAGCTGTTCGGAGATGACGATTGCATCTTTCAACACGATCGAGCACCTGTTCATAATGCACGGCCTGTGGCGGAGTTGTTACACGACAATAACATCCCTGCAATGGACTGGCCTGCACAGAGTCCTGTCCAGAATACTATAGAACACCTATGGGATGTTTTGGAACGCCGTCTTCGTGGTAGGCCTCACCGACCAATATCGATACCTCTCCTCAGTGCAGCACTCCGTGAACAATGGGCTGCCATTCCTCAAGAAACCTTCCAGCACCTGACTGAACGTATGCCTGCGAGAGTGGAAGCTGTTATCAAGGCTAAGGGCGGGTCAACACCATATTGAATTTCAGCATTACCGATGGAGGGCGCCACGAACTTATGTCATTTTCAGCCAGGTGTCCGGATACTTTTGATCACGTAGTGTATTAACCAGCTAGCGACTAGAAGCAATCTTCAACCAGAAAACTGGTGCCGAGCTGCCCGCCGCTTGTAAAACTGTCCTCACGGTCTTCATTGGTCGGCGACCTGGAAGTTCTTCATTCGCGGCGATATTCAAAGCGCGGCTTTCCCGCAGGAATTTTCGAGTGGTCGGCTTCGGCAGTATCAATAGACCATGATACCACGATATTTGCGCCAAAAATTGTTCGGTTTACATGTCAGCTTATTTGATATTAAGCATGAGGTATGTAATGAAATCATTCCTAAAGCATCAGTTGATATTAAAAGTATGGTGCTGAACATAATACTGAGTAGGTCCATACTCTCACTACCTGGAACCGTGAAGTAGTTTTCAATACTTTAATTTAATCAAAATTGTTCTAATTTTTTCTGATTGCTGGAACCTTCAATTGACTTACAGTTATTGGTGAGACTGGAAAAGATGAACTCAGGGAATGATCACTAACCACTTTCTGAGAAATCTTTTGTCTTGCCCGGAGACTAGTTCCCGTTTTGGAGGTAATCACTGTGAACAGTTATGGTACTGTTATTACGGCGCAAGAAAAGGTTATTAGACAGCTATGTAGTGACTGTAATATTTAACAACCTCTTTGCCTCGCTATGATTTGGCTGAACGAAAGAGAAAAAGAAGAAAAAACAATTTCTAAGACAACGACCCGTCCTCCCCACTTGCATTGGCAATGAAACATGCTGTACCCTCCATCAGCGAATAACGTTTCATTCATTAGCCCGTTAGCATCTAATGAGTAAAGAAATGTTCATCTCCTCTTATGTAAAATCATCAGATAAACAACACATAGCCACAAAAACGATACACTAAATTCTGGAGGAAGCAAATATTTCACGTTTAATTAGTGTTTCATTCTTTTGTCTACCGAAAAAGAGTCGTAATTGCTCTTATCAGTTGGTGAATGCTGCAGTGCTTTAAAGACAAACCGGCTTCTACAATAGTTCATTGAGAGCTAAGCAGACTGTTGTTCCCTTATACGGCTATCCATCTACACAGGTGAAAGATTACCGAGTTCAGGGTATGTTGCAGAAGGCCGACGGATTGATTAACAGGCTTCTGTACTACACAAGTTTCACTTTGCACGCGTCCTGTTAGTACATGTGCTAGCACTAGTGCTAACGCTATCTCTGTGTAGTTTAACAGCTCTGTGACGGCGCGCTGATCAGCTATTCACTCGAAGACAACTGTTCCGGTTTACCTGGTTTGAGCTGCTGGGGTAATCAAAGCATCAACACGAACACAGTTACTCTATCAACAACACCACGTAGCAAACCACCAAGGCTAGGCAGTTTGTTCCATGCTGCATAATCGTATTGGAAAGAATCACTGTTACATAATTATATTGTTCTCAGCAACAAGTTCTTCAAACCTCTCATTTAAATTTCCGTTGTTGTAGTTTTTATCTGTCTAGATAAAACTTCTTACCGTGGACTCATGCCACACAACAGTGAGACAGGTTACCTAATGTGTCCAGCGTAAAATATATGGCTTCTCAGGCTATGACGTAAGCAGTGATTGTTATATTGCCGTCTGTCAGGAACGGCGCTATCAGCTTCGAAAATTATGTTGGACAAAAAAGTTCAACTAATACGATGTCGTTAGTTGTACATTGTCGGCACGTGTACTATTTCTTTAGCAGCGGCAGATAGCATCAAGGACGGAGGTTAGATGATAGTTTTAATTACAGCTACCAAGGCCGTCCGCAGAGAATTTTCGAAGATGGAGCAAAATTGTGGAATTGACATTTCTTACGTAATTGATTCGGTGAATCAGAAAAAGCGTTGCGTCCCAGGAACTAATTTTGACAAGAAGTACATTAACCTTATTGACCCACAACCCAGTGGTATTCCTTAAATTAGTATTTTAAGATACATCAGTTTAACATTTTAACGATAAACATTTTATATTGCATATGCAAAGTACATATTTTATGCAATTAATATTAATAAAGAAGGCACATTTTTAATTCGGTGCTCTAAACTTTCATCTACATAAGATTAATTCCAGTACATCCAACGAGTTATGAAATAAAGCTTAATAATGCTTACAAAAAAATTAAATGGGGCTAGAAAAGGTGTGAAACGAAAATAAAACACAACTGAGTACGTTGATTGGTTTATCTTATCACTCTGATGCTTTATAATTTTTTTTTTGTTTTTTTGTTTACTGGCCTGACTAAAATTGAACAAAATGTCTTTTTTAAACATTTTTGTCTTTGTGACGTCAAGTGTAATCCACTGCACTGTAGAACAAAACCAAACTGGTGCTTTTCATTTATTTTAATCTATGGCCTATAACCGGCTGGATAAACGTGAGAAATGTTCCAAAACCACCCTAAAATTTACCTGTAGAATAGACCAACAGCCTAGGACTGAACGAATGTAGTCTTCGTTCCATCAGGTTGTCACCACTGGCAAGGGAACCTCCCCATCGCACCCCCCTCACGTTTAGTTATAAGTTTGCACAGTGAATAGGCCTTGAAAAACTGAACACAGATCAATCGAGAAAACAGGAAGAAGTTGTGTGGAACTATAAAAAGTAAACAAAATATACAGACTCAGTAGTCCATGCGCAAGATATGTAACATCAAGGGCAAAGCTAGCTCAGGAGCGCCGTGGTCCCGTCGTTAGCGTCAGCAACTCCGGAATCAGAGGTCCGTGGTTCAAATCTTCCCTCGAGTAAAACAATTGACTTTTTGTTTTCAGTTTATGTGACAAACTCTTATGTTTTCACCACTTTTTTGGGAATGATTATCACATCCACAAGAAAACCTAAATCGGGCAAGGTAGAAGAATCTTTTTACCCATTCTCCAAGCGTACAAGTTAGGTGGGACGCACATGCCGTCACCAGTGTCGTATAGAATATATCAGCCGTGTTTTCCTGTGGAGGAATCGGCTGACCTATGACCTTGCGATCAAATGTTTTCGGTTTCCATTGGAGAGGCACATCCTTTCGTCTACTAATCGCACGGTTTTGCGGTGCGGTCGCAAAACACAGACACTAAACGTATTATTGTGAAGAAAGACGACAATAAGCGAACGGACAGATCCTAACTTTGCGAAAATAAAGAAAGAAAATGTTTCACTCGAGGGAAGACTTGAACCAAAGACCTCTTGTTTCGCAGCTGCTCACGCTAAGCACGGGACCACGGCGCTCCTGAGCTCACATTATCTTTGATGTTGCTTATCTTACGCATGGATTACTCAGTCTGTATATTTTGCTTATTTTTTCATAGTTCCACACAACTTCTTCCTGTTTTCTCGATTGATCTGTGTTCAGTTTTTCAAGGCCTATCCACTGCGCCAACTTATAACTAAATCTGAGGGGGGTGCGATGGGGAGGTTCCCTTCTAAGCAGTTATACCAATTGTACCACTGAATTCGTAGCACTGTGACTACAAGTGGCGTTTTGCTACACGCTGTAGAGATCAAAAGGCTGTAACTCCAGGAGAAGACATCCTCTCGACCCTGGCATTTCACACTTCTCTTCCTGTCTTCTAGCGCATAAAATGGGATTTTCTGTTTCTGCGGACCCATTTGAACTCAGAGATTAAGTACAGATTGCTGAGTTCTTCAGAGTCTGCTGCAATGTCTCTACCGGGTGAAAGCGAATTTACAGTTTGCATTTCATCAAAAGACTTTTTCGCCCAAAAACAGACGGTGAACTGGTATTGAGATTGTTGTGCAGCAAAGGGAGGGGGCGTGTTTGAGGAAATTGGAGACGATTATAGGCATTTATACTAGTGCCATGGTTGTACTGTACAGAAATCTGCGCTTCAGGGCACTGGGCTGGATCCTTTTTGCAGCTCGAAAAGAGCTGTGCGAGGAACAGACAGAGAAAAGACTGCTGACTATTTGAGCATTCTTCTGTACAGGTTCACATACATCTTGACTGCATAGTAGTGCCGAAACTGGCACCGTGCCGAGGAATCAGTATAATTTCTCACAAGCGCCGCGTGCTTATTTTTGTGAATTGACCTAAGTAACGACAATTAGTTCTAACAAAGCTCCCATACTGCCATTAACAGTAGAAAAATTAAGTAAACGGCATCAGCCTATAATCCACAGCGAAACATAAACACAAAACTTTTGTTCAAATGCCTCTGAGCACTATGCGACTTAACTTCTGAGGTCATCAGTCGCCTAGAACTTAGAACTACTTAAACCTAACTAACCTAAGGACATCACACACATCCTTGCCCGAGGCTGGATTCGAACCTGCGACCGTAGCGGTCGCTCGGCTCCAGACTGTAGCGCCTAGAACCGCACGGCCACTCCGGCCTGCACAAAACTTTTGTTTTCTGACTGTTAAAATAATTTTTTTTTAACTGCCGAAACGAGCGTCAGAACCGAGCGAAGCCACATACCGCTCTCCTGGCAGCCAAAGAAACTGGCCATGTGACCGTCGTAAATCGAATCTACAGTTATTGTGTGAAGAGACCGTCGACGAATCTTAGACTCTGCTTTACGAATACAGAATTACACATAATTACCAAAACAGGGGTTGGACAAAAATATGGAGACACATACATGTCTGAACATAAATGCAAGATACTAACGAAGCTTGCAGGTTGCGCTGTTGTATTCGACCATGAACGGCACCTGTGCAGTGTCCTCAATACGTTGGAAGTGTCAGTCGTAACCAGAGCAGTGTTCTTTGCAGTTTTGAGTGCGTTATTTTGGAGCTAAGTGTCAACAGGGACGAGAGTGGGCACTGAGCGATCGTGACAGAAGAGGACTGTGACGAAAAATAAGAGGGTGACAGTTGCAACTCAATGCAGAACTCAATATCGCACTCACGAACCCTGTCGGCACCTAAACAACAGAAGCGGGCAATTGCAGGGCTACATGAAATTTCAACAAGACTGATCAGTGGTGCAGTTACTCGAAACAACAAAAGGAGGTGCTGAAGCCATAATTCTGGACTATGGAGCAACGGAAGAATGTCATTTGGTCGGACGAATCTCGTTACACAGTGTTTCCAACTTCCGCCCGAGTTTATGTCCCAAGAGTGAAACTTGGCAGGGGTTCGGTAATGATTTGGGCAGCAGTAGCATGGTGTTCCATGGGCGAAGTAGATACTCTGCAAGGCTGCATTACTGGCACGGATTATATAACTATTTTGGCCTGTGAGGTCCATCCCATGATGACATATTTGTTCCACAAAGGTGATGCTGTGTTCCAAGATGACAGGGTTCCTCATCACACAGCTCACATCTTCCAAGTATGGTTTTGTGAGGACGAGGATGAACTGTCTCGTTTCCGCTAGCCACCACAGGCACCAGATCTCAATAACTTCGAACCTTTGTGGTCTACTTTGCAGACAAGGATGCGTCATTGTTCTCCACCTCCATCACCGTTACTTGAACTTACTACTACTTTTCAGAAAGAAAGATACAAGATTCCCTCGAAAACCAGTAGGACCTTTATTAATCCATTCCGAATCGATTGGAAGCTAGCCGGCAATCTGAACACCAGGTGTTGCAACCCTACCTTGTGAAGCCCTTTTTATGTGATCTGTCTTCGAGGTCTGCGTGATGTTATCTTTCAACAAGATAACGCAAGACTGTGTGTTGCCTGTGCTGTCCTGATTTACCTCGATACAGATGCTGTTCGATTGTTGCGTTGGTCAGCACGATCTTCATTCACATCTCTCGCTCATAGCCCACTGAAAACATTCAGTAGTGGGTAGCCAAGAGACTGCCACTCCATCACATGCGAGCCATTGCTGTTCGTGAAGTCGGCATCATAGAGTCGAAGCAGCATAGGGTGACGTGCCGGTGTGGTCACCTCTAAAAAAACATCTATCTTGTTAGGTACACGTGACCACTGTATCAGTTAACTGCCATGCTCACCCCGTGTCGATCTGTAATTATACTGCATATAAAACTCTATACTCCGCTGCTAGACTTTGAACTGCTTAAAACACATTATGCAATTTATATCTATCCCACTCTTACAACAGATTTCTTTTTCATAACAAATGCACGTTATTTGACGACAGTACAGAAACAACGCAGCCCGCAATGTTCCAATAGATGGTGCCATGGTCTTTTTCCAGTTTAGTAATGATCAACTGTCACTACACCTTCTATACTAACGCGTTTTCTTACACTACACTGGGAAAAGACACGAATTATTCGTCAATAACTCAGTTTCCTCAGTAACATTCAAATTCTTTATCGTTACAACACGATATGGTAGCACACTGATGGAAAGAAAAATCGCAACACCAAGAAGGAGTTGTGCGACATAAACGAAAGCTGGTAGGCGTGTTTACACTTCTAAAAGGTGATATCTATTCAAATTTCGCGCCAGTCGCATAACAGTGGCGTTAGTAATGCCACTATCAGGAAGCAAATCAGGTTTGCTTTAAATATACGCTGTAACGGTCGTGTGCGTTAGCTACATTTGAGATTGGACTTTGTGAGTTGATAGTAGTCAGTAATGTCTTTATGGCGATAAGATGCCGTTATCAACACCTCACTGAATTTGAGCGTGGTCGTGTAAAGGGTTACGAGAAGCCGGATGTCCCTTCTACAATATTGCAGAAATACTTGGCAGGAACGTAGCCACTGTACATGATCGCTGGCAGCGGTGAGTCACGAGACTGTACAGTCGCAAGAAGACTGGGCTCCGGACTGACACGTGGCACTACCGAGAGGGAAGGCCACCGTGTTCGGCGTGGGGCTCTCGCTCATCGTACTGCATCTGCAGCAACAATCTGAGGAGCAGTTGGCACCTCAGTGACACAACGAACAGTCACAAATCGGTTACTTCAAGGACAGCTCCGACCCAGAAGCCCTGTAGTGTGCCTTCCACTGATCCCGAACCACCTCCCTTTGCGACTTCAGTGGTGTCAAGCATGAGGTCATTGGAGAGCAGAGTAGAGTTCTGTCGTGTTTTCTGATGAAAGCTGGTTCTGTCTCGGTCCAAGTGATGGCTGTGTGCTCGTTGGGAGGAGGCCAGCTGAGGCTCTGCAACCAATCTGTCTGCTTGCTAGACGCATTGGGCTTATACCTGGCATTACGGTCTGGGGAGCGATTTCGTATGACATCAGGAGCATTCTCGTGATTATCCCAAGCAAACTGACTGCAAATTTGTACAATCTTGTGATTAAACCTTTAGTTCTACCATTCATGAACAGCATTCCAGGGTGTGTTTTCCAACAGGATAACGCTCGCCCACTTACCGTTGTTATAACCCAACATGCTCTACTGAGTGTCCACATGTTGCCTGGACTGTTCCATCACCAGATCTGTCTGTAACTGAGCACATATGGGACATCTTCGAACGAAAACTCCAGTGCCATCCACAAACAGCATTAACCGTCCCTGTACTGACCGACGAAGAGCAATAGGCATGCAACTGGATCCCATAAACTGACATCCGCCACAAGTACAACACAATTCATGCAAATCTGCTTGCTTGTATTCAAAATTTTGACGGTTACACCTGTTATTAATGTAACAACACTTCACATTTGCAACAAAATATTTTGTTACTTTACTGTTCTCCTAAATTGTCAATGGATAAAGGTGAGCTACTTGCACTTTTCTGCACAGCACTGCAGAAAGTAAAATACATTTATCTTATCTGCACTTGAAGTAACTGGCGACCTAGCGAAACGTGTGTCGCAGTGTCCAGCAATCCTTTAATGATACGCTGCCATAGTGGACTGTCTTGCATGCTGTAAATACCTTTTTATTCAATCCAAACAGACGTCCCATAGGAAATGCCTAGTCCGTAATTTGCTCCCGATTTTCTCCGCCCATACTGCTTACGAAGGCCAAGGACAGTGACGTAATTCTGTTTTCCCAAATATGAAGGCGTGCTGAAACATAATGTCTTTTATGTGTAAACCACTGAAGCTTCATAAATATATCATACTTTATTTACATTCTACATCTTTATTCTTCACGCTTACGTATTTATTTCTCAGCATGGTCACCCTGGTGACGAACATATTCCGCCCAGCGAGAGACAGCAAATAAAGGAATGCGCCGCGGGAAAGGCCACACGGAAAATTTGATCCGAGAAGTAATAGCCTTCTCATTAGAATTACTCGTAGATCCTTACTGACTACATTACTCGAGAAGAATCCTTTGAGCAACTAAGCACACTAAATCTCAGTAAGCAGAGTTACCGGGTTAAAAATTACGACGCATCGTCGTGCTATGGATTACGAATACATTTTCTTTTCATGTAATCGTCTGGAACATTGCGATATTTTTCTCACGGCACATTTAATATGGCTTCTATTTGGGACATGAATACAGCTCATTTCCTAAGAATCAGCGTCCTTAAACAGACACTTCCCGTAACCTCTCCGATAGAATGGTCTGCAGCTCCTAGTCTACTGGTAATGTAGCTGCCCCTAGATCGCAGTGTCCCGGGTTCGGTTCTCGGCTGGGACGGATATCTTCTTCACTCGGGACTGTGTCTTTACGTTGCCCTTATCATTTCTCCTCATCCTCATCACAAAGACGTGCAAATCGCATTTATCAACCCACTCAGAATTACCGCGGTTATTGTGGCTCATGAGCTCTCTGCCGCCATGAGCTTTGGTACAGCAGCTATATACTGAGGAGACAAAAGTGATGCGATTCCTCGTGATATCGTGTCGGACCTCCCTTTGTCCGGCGTAGTGCAGCATCTTGACGTGGCATGGACTCAACAAGTCGCTGGGATTCTCCATAGAAATACTGAGCGATGCTGCATCTATAGCCGTCCACAATTGTGAAAGTGTTGCCGGTGCAGAGTTTTGTACGCAAACTGACTCTCGTTATGATCCATAAATGTTCGACGGGATTCATGTCGGGCGACCTGGGTGGCCGAATCATTCATTCGAATTATCCAGAATGTTCTTCAAACCAATCGCGACCTATTGTGGTCTGCTGACATGGTGCATTGTCATGCATAAAAAGCATGTAGAAGAACTTCACACATATGTGAGTGCCGGCCGGTGTGGCCGTGCGGTTCTGGGCGCTTCAGTCTGGAACCGCGTGACCGCTACGGTCGCAGGTTCGAATCCTGCCTCGGGCATGGATGTGTGTGATGTCTTTAGGTTAGTTAGGTTTAAGTAGTTCTAAATTCTAGGGGTCTGATGACCACAGATGTTAAGTCCCATAGTGCTCAGAGCCATTTTGACCCATATGTGAGTGTCTCGAAGACTTAAATAAGAGAACCCAGTATATTGTCCTCGACGACGAATGTTCATCAGAGACAATGGTATAGTCAGGAGTGCCCCAGGGGAGTGTAACAGGACCTCTGTTTTCTCCATATGCAGAAATGGTTTGGCCGACAGGGTGTGCAGCAGTCTGCGGTTGTATGCTGATGATGCCGTGGTATTACGGTAAGGTGTCGAAGCTGAGTGACGGTAGGAACATACAAGACGACCTAGACAAAATTTCCAGTTGGTGTGATGAATGGCATCTAGTTCTAAATGTGGAAAAATGTAGGTTAATGCGGATGACTAAGAGGATAAAATCTAGAATGTTCGGATACAGTATTACTGGTGTCCTGCTTGTCGTTTAAATATTTGGGCATAACGCTGCAAAGCGATATGAGGTGGAACGAGCACGTGAGAACGGTGGTAGGGAAGACGAATGGTCGACATCGGTCGATTGGGAGAATTTTAGGAAAGAGTGGTTCACCTGTAAAGGAGACCGCATATAGGACGCTGGTGCCACGTATTCTGCTAAAGTGTTTGCGGTGCATACCAGGTCGGACTGAAGGAAGGCATCGAAGCAATTTAATGGCGGCCTGCTAGATTTGTTACCAGTAGGTTCGAACACACGTACGTACACTACTGGCCATTAAAAATGCTACACCACGAAGATGACGTGCTACAGACGCGAAATTTAACCGACAGGAAGAAGTTGCCGTGAAATGCAAATGATTAGCTTTTCAGAGCATTCACACAAGGTTGGCGCCGGTGGCGACACCTACAACGTGCTGACACGAGGAAAGTTTCCAACCGATTTCTCGTACACAAATAGCAGTTGACCGGCGTTGCCTAGTGAAACGTTTCGTGATGCCTCGTGTAAGGAGCAGAAATGCGTACCATCACGTTTCCGACTTTGATAAAGGTCGGATTGTAGCCTATCGCCATTGCGGTCTATCGTATCGCGACATTGCTGCTTGCGTTGGTCGAGATCCAATGACTGTTAGCAGCATATGGAATCCGTGAGTTCAGGAGGGGTAATACGGAACGCCGTGCTGGATCCCAACGGCCTCATATCACTAGCAGTCGAGATGACAGGCATCTTATCCGCATGGCTGTAATGGATCGTGCAGTCACGTCACGATCCCTGAGTCAACAGATGGGGACGTTTGCAAGACAACAACCATCTGCACGAACAGTTCGATGACGTTTGCAGCAGCATGGACTATCAGCTCGGAGACCATGGATGCGGTTACCCCTGACGCTGCATCACAGACAGGAGCGCCTGCGATGGTGTACTCAACGACGAACCTGGGTGCAGAAATGGCAAAATGTCATTTTTTCGGATGAATCCAGGTTCTGTTTACAGCATCATGATGGTCGCATCCGTGTTTGGCGACATCGCGGTGAACGCACATTGGAAGCGTGTATTCGTCATCGCCATACCGGCGTATCACTCGGCGTGATGGTATGGGGTGCCACTGGTTTCACATCTCGGCCACCTATTGTTCACATTGACGGCACTTTGAACAGTGGACGTTACATTTCAGATGTGTTACGACCCGTAGCTCTACCCTTCATTCGATTCCTACGAAACCCTACATTTAAGGAGGATAATGCACGACCGCATGTTGCAGGTCTTGTACGGGCGTTTGTGGATAGAGAAAATGTTCGACTGCTGCCCCGGCCAGTACATTCTCCAGGTCTCTCACCAACTGAAAACGTCTGGTCAATGGTGGCCGAGCAACAGGCTCGTCACAATACGCTAGTCACTACTCTTGATGAACTGTGGTATCGTGTTGAAGCTGCATGGGCAGCTGTACCTGTACACGCTATCCAAGCTCTGTTTGACTCAATGCGCAGGAGTATCAAGGCCGTTATTACGGCCAGAGGTGGTTGTTGTGGGTACTGATTTCTCAGGATCTATGCACCCAAATTGCGTGAAAATGTAATCACATGTCAGTTCTAGTGTAATATATTTGTCAAATGAATACCCGTTTATCATCTGCATTTATTCTTCGTGTAGCAATTTTAATGTCGAGCAGTGTATTACGGAATTTCTTCGGAAACTCAAATGGTATACCTGGAGGGAAGACGATGATCTTTTCGAGAAAGACTATTGAGAAAATTTACAGAACCGTCATTTGAAGCTGACTGCCCAACTATTCTACCGCCGTCAACATTAATTCAAAATTGACTTAACATGGGACTTAACATCTGATGTCATCAGTCCCCTAGAACTTAGAACTACTTGAACCTAACTAACCTAAGGACATCACACACATCCATGCCCGAGGCAGGATTCGAACCTGCGACCGTAGCGGTCGCGCGGTTCCATAATCGTCTAGAACCGCTCGACCACACTGGCCGGCTCGACATTAATTGCGCGTAAGGACCACGAAGATAGGATACGAGAAATTAGAGCTCAGACGGTAGCATATAGACAGTCGTTTTCCCTCGCCCTGTTTGTGAGTGTAATAGGAAAGGAAATGTGGAATAGTCGTACAGAGTACGCTGCGCCACACGCCGCACGGTGGTTTTCGGAGTATCTGCATATGCAGATGTAGATGTAAATCGTTGTCTGGGAAGATGAAGTCTATGAATGGCTGCAAATGGTCTCGAAGTTGTAGAACATAACCATTTCCAGTCAGTAATCGGTTCAGCTGGTCCAGAAAATCCAGTCCATTCCTTGTAATCACAGCCCACACCATTATGGAGCCACCATCAGCTTGCATAGTGCCTTGTTGACAACATAGGTCCATGGCTTCGTGGGCTCTACGCCACACTCGAACCCTACCATCAGCTCTTACCAACTGGAATCGGGATTCATTTGACCACGTCACGGTTTTCCAGTCGTCTAGAGTTCAACCGATATGGTCGCGAGCCTAGGAGAAGCGCTGTGGGCGATGTCGCGCAGTTAGCAAAGAGACTCGCGTCGTTTGTTTGTTGCCATAGGCCATTAACACCAACTTTCACCGCACTGTCCTAACGGATAAGTTTCTGCAGTTATTTCAAGCAGTGTTGCTTTTCTTTTAGCGCTAACAACTCTGCACAAACGCAGCTGCTCTTGGTCGTTAAGTGAAGGCTGTCAGCTACTGTGTTGTCCGTGGTGAGATTTGCTATTCTCGGCACACTCTTGACACTGTGGATCTCGGAATACTGAATTCCCTAACGATTTCCGAAATGAAATGTCCCATGCGTCTGTCTCCAGCTACCACTCCACGCCCAGAGTCTGTTAAATCCCGTTGTGCTGTCATAATCATATCGGGAGCATTTTAACATGAGTTACGAGTGCAGATGACAGCTCCACCAATTCACTGCCCTATTATAACTTACGTACGCAATATACCGTCATCTGTATATGTGCATGAGGCTTTCGCATGACTTTTGTCACCTCAGTGTAAATATACATTAGCGACAGTCACATTGGCTTAATCTTCCAGTGGTATCTGTAAACCGCTTTAGTCGATTGCTGGGAGTGATCCACTATAAAAGCCACGGCAGGTTTAGTTCGCCATCCTTGTCCCGTTGTGGCTCTGATCATCTCAGATACCTCAGCTTCTACGAAACCTTGAGTTTGAATCTCTCCTTCACCTTCCTTCATCTCTTCGTCCTACTAACATGGGGTAAAGAATTTCCTTCTACAGGCTAAGCCTGTTGAATCTGACACATGCTTTAAACTACAATATGTTTGTGGGCTACACGCGACCACAATACACTTGACTCATATCTGTGATACGCAATTTGTTCATAAGTGTGATATCTGTTTGACATTACCTACGGAAATCGACTAGCCTCACCATATGCTACTCCATACACATGTATTAAATTTATACTAGCTAACGGTTTTATCCTCGTGTTAACGAAATCAAAATTACATTTGTAAAAGGAAATCTAGGATATTCAAGAAGGCGTGGAGCAAAAAATGCAAGAAAAATAACAAATTTGTAAGCTATGAATTTAAAGGTATTGTATGAAAAACTTTTGAACTGCCTTAAAGTTGAAGAGGACCGAATACAAAGAGAAGGGCCGAGAATTAAGCTTTCAGAGTGATTTTTCACTCTTTAGTGGAGTGTGTTCAGATTTGAAACTTCCCAGAATTTTAAAACTGTGTCCTGAATCGGGACTCAAACCTGGGATCTTTGCCTTTCGCAAGAAAGTTTTCTACCGACTGAGCGTCCACGCACGTCCCACGACCACCGCTCGCAGCTTTGGAAAGTAAGAGAGCAGTATTGGCGGAGCTGTAGCTGTGAGCTCGGGTCGTGAGTCGAGCTCGAATATCTCAGCCAGTTGAGTACCTGTACGGGAAAGGCAAAGATCGGAGTTTCGAGTCCCGGTCTGGCACACAGCTTTAATCTTCCAGAAAGAAAGAAATTACTTTATTTGAAGAGAAGAAATCGGCAATTCGTTACTTCAGAGATAGTTTTAAACCATGGTAAATGTTTTGACCCACGAAGATAGCAATAATCTACAAATATTGGTCTGGCGTCGTCTGTGAGTACCGCCAATAAGACGCTTTGTGTCGCTACCCAGCACACAGATTCGATCCATGAAGACGGTTCGTTTCAGCGCACTGTCTCGCCCAGTAGCGCGACTTACCGACATTCAGAGTCACCAGTAAGGCTGTAGCCGACAAAAGAGCGGTCACCATGCTGTTGCGTTCTCGCGACCACAGAGCAGTCCGCCACACACGCTGACCGGCGACGTAATGCTGCCCGCGAGCAGATGCGCCTAGACATGGGAACCCGAGCTACAAGGTTAACGGCTCGCTGACGTATTACGTACATGACAAACGCGGAGAAATCACGTCAACAACTAGTAGTTAAGCACTGACAATTATGAAAGGAAATTATTGTTGCGATAAACGTGAAGGCTGTTTCTAGTTCGTTCTCTGACGCTTGTTTCACGCGAAATCACGCCTTTTAAATTTCTTCCTGCCTCGTATTAGCGACCAAATTCTTTGAATATTTCTAAACGCCCAGTAATTATTTGAGAGTCGATGTTTGTCGAAGAACATATACGAAGAGGTTACTTATTTGTCTGGTGATATTTTTTAGCTTATCAGTCAGCTGTAAGGAGGTAAATGATCCCTTCAGAAACTTTTGGACGCTCGATACTTCAGTGTACCATTATAAATATCCAATGCTGTGAGGCGCCCAGTTACGTGTTGTGTTAGATACAAGCTACGTTTCACGTGCGAAGTGGTGCAGCTGTCAGACACTGTACTCGTGTTTGGGAGTGTGACGGCTCAAGTCCCCAGCCTGTCATGTAGGCGATCCGTTAATTTCGTAAGTCGCCTAGAACAAATATCGGGATAGTTCCTTTGTAAACCACGGCCATTTTCCTTCCCCATTCTTCCCCAATTGGAGTTTGCGTTCCGCCTCTAATGGCATTGTTATCGCTGGGGAGTTATACCCAAACCGCCCTTCCTTCCCCCTTTGGATCGCTTTTCGTAAATCGTGGTGCAGGTGAATGAACAAAGATATGGAAACACCATGATCACAGCACATCACCATGCTTAATACGACGAAGGAAAACCACTGGCATCCGAAAAAGTTTCCAGTCATCTCGAAGTGGATAAATACAATACCTGTGTGGTTTTCAAGGGAATCTTACGCCATTCTACCTGCAACATAGTGGCAAAGTCAGGCAACGATGATGGTGGATACCGACTACGCACCCTTCTATCCAAAGTAGACCACGAAGGCTCAATAATACTGAGATCTGGTGGCTGACGATCAGGGAGAATGCGACAATTTATCGTCGTCCTCAGAAAACCAGTCCTGCCAACTGCGTGAACAGGAGCCTGTGGAACCCAATACCACAACTGATGGAAGAAACATTGTGCCAGGGGGTGGACCTGATCGGCCAAAATAGTCACGTACTCCTTGGCAGTAATAGGACATTGTGTACGCCAATGCACGCTGTACAATGGATAGCACGTCATGGCAGCCCAAACCATCACCGAATCACTGCCATGTTTCACTCTTGCACTCTTGTACACTCGGCCAGGAAATGGGAACAGTGTGAAACAACGTTCATCTGAATCCGACCACATGACTTTTTTCCATTGTTACATAGACGAAGTTTTATGTCTTCGGCACCACGTTTTCCTGTTACAGGCATTTGTATTAATGATAAGTGGCTTTGGAATTCCAGCCCACCCTGCAGTTCCCTACTTCTGGAGTTCCCGTCGTGTTATTTTGGTGCTGTCAGGATTTGCGAATGCGACATTCAGTTCTGTGGCGACATCGCAACTGTTTATTTTTTGTCACAATGTTCTTCTGTGATCGTGATCACTCCACGCTGTGAGTTAGCATTAATGTTTTTCTGTTTTACTGGTATGCAGTATAAATCTTCGATGCGGCGCCTCTTGAAGCACCAAACACTTCAGCTATCTTGGTAACGGAAGCACCCTTTGTACCAGCACCACAACTATACAGAACACTATTCTGACCGCGACTGACCCTAGCAACTTAAGGTGCCGTTCATGGTCAAATATGATCACCTGTAGGCTTCTCTAGCATCTGCATTTGTGTTCAAGCATGTACTTTTCGTGGTGTTCCCGTTTTTTGGCTAATACCTATACATTACTAAGACATATTTCGACGGATCGGTATAACCACGAAGTTAAACAATAACAATACACAAGAGAGCAAACAACGGAAATATGTTATAAGCACTGACACACAGACAACACTGAGCACTTACTGGTTTGTACATCATTCTTAAATATCCACGATAAGAATTGTAATTGTTTGGCGTTACGGTACTTTAATTCGCTTAATAGCAATTGTTGCATTGTATATCTATAAATAATGATACACTACTGGCCATTAAAATTGCTACACCACGAAGATGACATGCTACAGAAGCGAAATTTAACCGACAGGAAGGAGAAGCTGTGATATGCAAATGATTAGCTTTTCAGAGCATTCACACTAGGTTGGCGCCGATGGCGACACCTACAACGTGCTGACATGAGGAAAGTTTCCAAATGATTTCTCATACACAAATAGCAGTTGACCGGCGTTGCCTGGTGAAACGTTGTTGTGATGCCTCGTGTAAGGAGGAGAAATGCGTTCCATCACGTTTCCGACTTTGATAAAGGTCGGATTGTAGCCTATCGCCATTGCGGTTTATCGTATCGCGCATTGCTGCTCGCGTTGGTCGAGATCCAATGACTGTTAGCAGAATAAGCAATCGGTAGGTTTAGGAGGGTAATACGGAACGCCGTTCTGGATCCCAACGGCCTCTTATGCGTACCATCACGTTTCCGACTTTGATAAAGGTCGCATTGTAGCCTATCGCGATTGCGGTTTACGGTATCGCGACATTGCTGCTCGCGTTGCTCGAGATCCAATGACTGATAGCAGAATATGGAATCGGTGGGTCCAGGAGGGTAATACGGAACGCCGTGCTGGAACCCAACGGCCTCGTATCACTAGCAGTCGAGATGACAGGCATCTTATGCGCATCGCTGTAACGGATCGTGCAGCCACGTCTCGATCCCTGAGTCAACAGATGGGGACGTTTCCAAGACAAAAACCATCTGCACGAGCAGTTCGACGACATTTGCAGCAGCATGGACTATCAGCTCGGAGACCGTGGCTGCGGTTACCCTTGACGCTGCGTCACACACAGGAGTGCCTGCGATGGTGTACTCAATGACGGACCTGGGTGCACGAATGGCAAAACGTCATTTTTTCGGATGAATCCAGGTTCCGTTTACAGCATCATGATGGTCGCATCCGTGTTTGGCGACATCGCGGTGAACGCATATTGGAAGCGTGTATTCGTCATCGCCATACTGGGTGATGGTATGGGGTGCCATTGGTTACACGTCTCGGTCACCTCTTGTTCGCATTGACGGCACTTTGAACAGTGGACGTTACAGATATTTATCAAAGGCAACAACCATCTGCACGAACGGTACGACGACGTTTGCAGCAGCACGGACTATCAGCTCGGAGACCATGGCTGCGGCTACCCTTGACGCTGCATCAAAGACACGAGCGCCTGCGATGGTGTACTCAACGACGAACCTGGGTGCACGAATGGCAAAACGTCATTTTTTCGGATGAATCCAGATTCTGTTTACAGCATCATGATGGTCACATCCGTGTTTGACGACATCGCGGTGAACGCACGTTGGAAGCGTGTATTCGCCATCGCCATACTGGCGTATCACCCGGCGTGATGGTATGAAGTGCCATCGGTCACCTCATTTTCGCATTGACGGCACTTTGAACTGTGGACGTTACATTTCAGATATGTTACGACCAGTGGCTCTAATCTTCATTCGATCCCTGCGAAACCCTACATTTCAGCAGGATAATGCACGACCGCATGTTGCAGGTCCTGTACGGGCCTTTCTGGATGCAGAAAATGTTCGACTGCTGCCCTGGCCAGCACATTCTCCTGATCTCTCACCAATTGAAAACGTCTGGTCAATGGTGGCCGAGTAACTGGCTCGTCACAATACGCCAGTCACTACTCTTGATGAACTGTGATATGGTGTTGAAGCTGCATGGGCAGCTGTACCTGTACACGCCATCCAAGCTCAGTCTCACTCAATGGCCAGGCGTATCAAGGCCGTTATTACGGCCAGAGGTGGTTGTTGTGGGTACTGATTTCTCAGGATCTATGCACCCAAACTGCGTGAAAATGTAATCACATGTCAGTTCTAGTATAATATATTTGTCCAATGAATACCCGTTTATCATCTGCAGTTCTTCTCGGTGTAACAATTTTAATGGTCAGTAGTGTACTTTCAGAAACGAGTTCCTGACACTTGAATCTATACTCGATGTTAACAAATTTCTCTTCTCCAGAAACGCATTCCTTGCCATTGTCAGTCTACATTTTATATCCTCTCTACCTCGACAATCATCACTTATTTTGCTCCCCAAATAGCAAAACTCCTTTACTACTCTCATTTCCTAATCTAAATCCCGCAGCATCACCCGATTTAATTGGATCACATTCCATTATCCTCATTTTGCTTTTGTTGATGTTCATCTTCTATCCTCCTTTCAAGACACTGCCCATTTTGTTCAGCTGCTCTTCCAGGTCCTCTACTGTCCCTGACAAAATTACAATGTCATCGGCGAACCTCAAAGAATTTATTTCTTCTTCATACATTTTAATTCCTATTCCAAATTTTTCTTTTGTTTCCTTTACTGCTTGCTCAATATACAGATTGAATAACATTAGTGATAGGCTACAACCCTGTCTCACTCCCTTCCCAACCGCCGCTTCACTTTCATGCACTTCGACTCTTACAAGTGCCATCTGGTTTCTGTACAAATTGTAAACAGACTTTCGCTCCCTGTATTTTATCCCTGCCATCTTCAGAATTTGAAAGAGAGTATCCCAGTTAACATTGTCAAAAGCTTTCTCTAAGTCTGCAAATGCTATAAACGTAGGTTTGCCTTTCCTGAATCTATTTTCTAAATGGCTGGTTCAAATGGCTCTGAGCACTATGGGACTTAACATCTGTGGTCATCAGTCCCCTAGAACTTAGAACTACTTAAACCTAACTAACCTAAGGACATCACACACATCCATGCCCGAGCCAGGATTCGAATCTGCGACCGTAGCAGTCGCGCGGTTCCGGACTGAGCACCTAGAACCGCATGACCACCGCGGCCGGCATCTATTTACTAAGATAAGTCGTAGGGTCAGTATTGCCTCATTTGTTCCAAAATTTCTATGGAATCCAAGCTGATCTTCCCCGAGGTCGGTTTCTACCAGTTTTTCCATTCGTCTGTGAGGAATTCGTGTTAGTATTTTGCAGCCGTGGCTTATTAAACTGATAGTTCGGTAATTGTCACATATGCCAATACCTGCTTTCTTTGGGATTGAAATTATTATTTTCTTCTTGAAGTCCGAGGGTATTTCGCCTGTCTCATACATCTTGGTCACTAGATGGTGGGGTTTTGTTAGGCTGTCAGTAGTACGAATGGAATGTTGTCTACTCCCGGGGCCTTGTTTCGACTTAGGTCTTTCAGTGTTCTGTCAAACCCTTCACGCAGTATCACATCTCCTATTTCATCTTCATCTACATCCTCTTCCATTTCCATAACATTGTCCTCAAGTACATGGCCGTTGTATAGGCCCTCTGAATACTCCTTCCACCTTTCTGCTTTCCCTTCTTTGCTTAGAACTGAATTTCCATCTGAGCTCTTGATACTCATGCAAGTGGTTCTCTTTTCTCCAAAGGTCACTTTAGTTTTCCTGTAGGCAGTATCTATCTTACCCCTAGTGACATGAGCCTGTACACCCTTGCATTTGTCCTCTAGCCATCCCTGCTTAGCCATTTTGCACTTCCTGAGACGTTTGTATTCCTTTTTGTCTGCTTCGATTACTGCGTTTTTGTATTTTCTCCTTTCATCAATTAAATTAAATTTCTCTTCTGTTACCCAAGGTTTCTATTAGCCCTCGGTTTTTTTACCTACATGATCCTCTGCTGCTTTCACTATTTCATCTCTCAAAGCTACCCATTCTTCTACTACTGTATTTCATTCCCCCATTCTTGTCTACCGTTCCCTAATGATCTCCCTGAAATTCTTTACAACCTCTGGTTCTTTCAGTTTATCCAGGTCCCATCTGAAATTCCCACCTTTTTGCAGTTTCTTCAGTTTTAATCTACAGTTCATAACCAATAGTTTGTGGTCAGAGTCGACACCTGCCCGTGGAAATGCCTTACAATTAAAGACCTGGTTCCTGAATCTCTGTCTTAGAATTATATAAACTATCTGAGACTTTCCAGTATCTCCAGGTTTCTTCCATGTATACAACCTTCTTTCATGATTCTTGAACCAAGTGTTACCTATGGTTAAGTTATGCTCTGTGCAGAATTCTACCAGGCAGATTCCGCTTTCGACAATATATTATTGTGTCCTGCCTACTCGTCGAATTTGGAGTGCCTAGGAAACCTGCTTTCTGGGATCGCTAGACAACAATTCAAGCAAATCGAGTCAATGAATTTTTATTACAGTTAGATAAATGAGAAATACTTAACGTTTAGAATTTGAAGTGGTGTGTCGCAAGCAATGGGGGACATACCAAATAAGAATCTCTTCAGTATACACAAGTCCTAATACAAGTGAAACAAAACAGTTCCTAAGTCGCTGCTGTAGAGCTCGTAGAACGGCTTGTCTTCAACTGGCCCGCGGCCAGGTGGCTCGGCGCGTATTCTCTGTCCGCCTATTGGCCGCTGCTGTCTCGGTGTCTTCCCCAGAGGGGTCGGTCAGCGTTCTACGTCTTCTTCAAAGCTCTCTCTGCTCTACCGATCGTGACCGCCGTGCCGGCTCTTGACTTTTACGCCGGAACATATATGACGTTAGGAGACGATTGCATAATGTGAATCTCCATTCCCAACGGTCATGGGCAGCACCACGCCGTACATCACGGTACCACGAACTCCGTTAAAGATAGGCAAGAAATAATCGAAAACGGACACCCAGGTTTGGCGTCATGTGTTGTGTACGGACGAAACTTGGACACCTTTGCAACCTGATAATCGCAGACAATGTGTCTGGACACATCCCAGTGATACTGAACGCCTCCAGTACTGTGTCCCACACTCACAACAAGGTGATAGTGGTGGAGCGATGTTCCGGGACGGCATTAAATGGCGCCACTTTACACATCACGTGTTGTTGAGGCCGATCTCACTGTTCTACGGTAAGAAACCAGATTATGAAACCACTAGTGGGACCATATTCTGGCGATTTCCGGTGATTAAAGCGAACAGTGTGGTGTTGTTGTGCAAGACTCACACTCCCCCTTGATTACTGAACTTACTCGAAGTTGCTTTGCCGATCTTCTTTTCAGGATAGCCGACTGCGATTGGTCTGTCTCACTTCTTCTCCGAAGACAGATGTGTTTAGGAGGAATTTTCCCTACTCTTAAAATACCATACTGGCCATTAAAAATGCTACACCACGAAGATGACGTGCTACAGACGCAAAATTTACCCGACAGGAAGAAGATGCTGTGATACGCAAATGATTAGCTTTTCAGAGCATTCACACAAGGTTGGCACCGGTGGCGACACCTACAACGTGCTGACATCAGGAATGTTTCCAACCGATTTCTCATACACAAACAGCAGTTGACCGGCGTTGAGAGGTGAAACGTTGTTGTGATGCCTCGTGTAAGCAGGAGAAATGCGTACCATCACGTTTCCGACTTTGATAAATGTCGGATTGTAGCTTATCGCGATTGCGGTTTATCGTATCGCGACATTGCTGCTCGCATTGGTCGAGATCCAATGACTGTTAGCTGAATATGGAATCGGTGGGTTCAGGAAGGTGATACGGAACGCCGTGCTGAATCCCAACGGCCTCGTATCACTAGCAATCGAGATAACAGGCATCTTATCTGCATGGCTGTTGCGGATCGTGCAGCCACGTCTCGATCCCTGAGTCAACAGATGGGGACGTTTGCAAGACAACCATTTGCACGAACCGTTCGACAACGTTTGCAGCAGCATGAACTATCAGCTCGGAGACCATGGTTGCGGTTACCCTTGACGCTGCATCACAGACAGGAGCACCTGCGATGGTGTACTCAACGAAGAACCTGTGTTCTGTTTTTGGCGACATCGCGGTGAACGCACATTGGAAGCGTGTATTCGCCATACTGGTGTATCACCCGGAGTGATGGTATGGGGTGCCATTGGTTACACGTCTCGGTCACCTCTTGTTCGCATTGACGGCACTTTGAACAGTGGACGTTGCATTTCAGATGTGTTACGAACTGTGGCGCTACCCTTCTTTCGATCCCTGCGAAACCCTACATTTCAGCAGGATAATGCACACCCGGATGTTGCAGGTCCTGTACGGGCGTTTCTGGATACAGAAAATCTTCGACTGCTGCCCTGGCCAGCACATTCTCCAGATCTCTCACCAATTGAAAACGTCTGGTCAATGGTGGCCGAGCAGCTGGCTTGTCACAATACGCCAGTCACTACTCCTGATGAACTGTGGTATCGTGTTGAAGCTGCATGGGCAACTGTACCTGAACACGACATCCAAGCTCTGTTTGACTTAATGCCCAGGCGTTCAAGGCCGTTATTACGGTAAGAGGTGGTTGTTCTGGGTACTGATTTCTCAGGATCTATCCACCCAAATTGGGTGAAAATGTAATCACATGTCAGTTCTAGTATAATATATATGTCCAACGAATACCCGTTTATCATCTGCATTTCTTCTTGGTGTAGCTATTTTAATGGCCAATAGTGTTACTCCTTACACTAGAGATACTTTGAACTCAATCCCACTATATTTTCACAACACATAACAGTTTTCACATACAGGAATCATTTTTCGTAAGTTCAACATTTTCCGGCTCGTCTGATACTATTACATATTCTTTACCTTAAATACAGTACTATAAATCTTTCAAAGTTCTAGTTAGTCCATCATCCGATCCTCACGAAAGTAAGTGAATAATTAAGATAAGTGTCTTTTCTTTTTCTTTCAACAACATTCAACTGTTCTCAATAATGAGTGACGTCGCACCATCACGGAGTACGGCGCGCTTGCACCTTGTGCTGGGCGCGCAACTTCTGAGGCGAGCGCTGCGGATACCTGCCCGCGCCCATCAACCGCCCGATACACGCCACTTCTGCACACACATAATCGTGGCACAGACTTATATATCTTGTTTCGTTAAGCTTATGTCTCGCATATTGGCGCGCGGCTAATTTATGAGGCAATATGTCGAGGCAGTTCTCATTCAGCCATTCACTGGACACTTTCATATCCTTATCCATCATCTTCTACTGGCTCGATAAAACTATCCCTACCAGCGTAAATACATAATTCTTCTGCATACTGCAGCACTTGTGAAACACTAGATGTATATCTGATGTAAATAGATTGAATACCGAGCCTTGTGGTAATCCTTTCCTTGTTCCCCTCATCCCCATTGCTTCATTGTTTCTTGTTAATAATTAGGGTTCCATCGGACAACAAAAAATGTAGCTTGTGAGTGAATGAGTCCTGGATGTCATATTTCTTCAACTTACACTACTGGCCATTAAAATTGCTACACCACGAAGATGATGTGCTACAGACGCGAAAATTAACCGAGATGAAGACGTTGCTGTGATATTCAAACGATTAGCATTTCAGAGCATTCACACAAGGTTGGCGCCGGTGGCGACACTTACAACGTGCTGACATGAGGAAAGTTTCCAACCGATTTCTCATACACAAACAGCAGTTGACCGGCGTTGCCTGGTGAAACGTTGTTGTGATGTCTCGTATAAGGAGGGGAAATGCCTACCATCACGTTTCCCACTTTGATAAAGGTCGGATTGTAGCCTATCGCGATTGCGGTTAATCGTATCGCGACATTGCTGCTCGCGTTGGTCGAGATCAATGACTGTTAGCAGAATATGGAATCGGTGGGTTCAGGAGGGTAATGTGGAACGCCGTGCCGGATCCCAACGGCCTCGTTTGACTAGCAGTCGACATAACAGGCATCTTATCCGCGTGGCTGTAACGGATCGTGCAACCACGTCTCGATCCATGAGTCAACAGATGGGGATGTTTGCAAGACAACAACCATCTGCACGAACAGTTCGACGACGTTTGCAGCAGCATGGACTAACAACTCGGAGACCTTGGCCGCGGTTACCTTGACGCTACATCACAGACAGAAACGCCTGCGATGGTGTACTCAACGACGAACCTGGGTGCGCGAATGGCAAAACGTCATTTTTTCGGATGAATCCAAGTTCTGTGTACAGCATCATGATCGTCGCATCCGTGTTTGGCGACATCGCGGTGAACGCACATTGGAAGCGTATATTCGTCATCGCCATAGTGGCGTGATGGTATGGGGTGCCATTGGTTACACGTCTCGGTCACCTCTTGTTCGCATTGACGGCACTTTGAACAGTGGGCGTTACAGATCAGATGTGTTACGACCCGTGGCTCTGCCCTTCATTCGATTCCTGCGAAACCCTACATTTCAGCAGGATAATGCACGACCGTAAGTTGCAGTTCCTGTACGGGCCTTTGTGGATACAGAAAATGTTCGACTGCTGCCCTGGCCAGCACATTCTCCAGATCTCTCACCAACTGAAGCCGTCTGGTCAATGGTGGCCGAGCAACTGGCCCTTCACAATACACCAGTCACTACTCTTGATGAACTCTGATATCGTGTTGACGCTGCATGGGCAGCTGTACCTGTACACGTCATCCAAGCTCTGTCTGACTCAATGCCCAGGCGTATCAAGGCCGTTATTACGGCCAGAGGTGGTTGTTCTGGGTACTGATTTCTCAGGATCTATGTACCCAAATTGCGTGAGAATGTAATCACATGTCAGTTCTAGTGTAACATATTTGTCCAATGAATACCCGTTTATCATCTGCATTTCGTCTTGGTGTAGCAATTTTAATGGCCAGTAGTGTACTTATCAGCTAGGGCGTAAGAACAATATCCTTAGCATCTGTAATACCCGTATACACTGTTAGCAAATATTGTCACCGAACGTAATTTGTACATCAGTCACTAATGATACCAGCGATTCGGCTAACCGGTTTGTTCAAGGGTCAGAGTTTGTCGATTCTCGATCTCCCATCTAATTTGTATTTAATTATCCGGTCCAACATCTTATAAACATAAGACAGAAGAGTGATGGGTCTTATGAGGAAGGACACTCAGGCGCCTTCCCTGTTTTGTATACCGCTACGACCCGAGCAATCTTCATTCCTGGGGCATAGATTAGGTTGGTCCATATTTCATTTGAAATGTTGTGGATTGGCAGGAGCCAACCCACGGAGTTTGGAGGAAGCCGAAAGGCACGCGTTTAAGCTCACGCAGGCTGGCGTGAGGTCTGGAGCAGGACAAGGAATTCAGACTTCAGAAAAAAAGGTGGTACTTGGTGGAATACTTTAATCCATTAATGTTGAACGTAGCTCTTGTCTGTACATTCTTTACAATATCAATAGCAACTGATAATGGCGCCTTGCTAGGTCGTAGCATATGACGTAGCTGAAGGCTATGCTAACTATCATCTTGGCAAATGAGAGCGTATTTTGTCAGTGAACCATCGCTAGCAAAGTGGGCTGTACAACTGGGGCGAGTGCTAGGAAATCTCTCTAGACCTGCCGAGTGGCGGCGCTCGGTCTGCAATCTCTGATAGTGGCGACACGCGGGTCCGACGTATACTAACGGACCGCGGCCGATTTAAAGGCTACCACCTAGCAAGTGTGGTGTCTGGCGGTGACACCACATAAAACGTTCAGTAATTGATGGATAATTGTTACTCAGTCCAGGGCAGTACTCTCGCTGTCGGACATTGCTCGAGTCAGTTCCGACGGGGACAAATTTCAATTTATTAGTGGTTCCGTTCGTTTTTGTTTTTTTTCCAGTTCTGTTGGGTCGGGGGTCACGTTAAATGGTTTCTGAATGATTTTAGATGCTGCCTTTACTTTTCCTATTAATGAATTAATTGTCTTAGCCTCTTGATCTTATTTCAAATGATAGTCATGGAGAATTCAGTAGACAGGCTATTAGATAAATTCCGCTAGTTTTCCCTGTTTTTATTTTTGTACAACCACTTTGCCATTGTCTGAATGCGATTAAAGGCATTTTACTGCATAACACTGTTCATCAATTTCATCATTAGTACCGGTGGATGCCGCTAGTGAATTCACGATTAAGTTTTTCCTAATACTGTTCTGTGCTGGTAATTCTAACAGCATAATTGGGTTGACTTGTCGTAACCCAAGTAATATTATTTCCAGGATGTTTCTAACAAATTTATCATTAATTTGTCTCCTTTCAGGCATCTGATACGTTTGTGGCTGATATGGATTGCTGCTGACTGGAGTCACATTGTGACGGTTTGGTACCCAGGATTTCTTATGCATGCCTTATTGTACAGATCAAGAAACATTTCCTGTGTTACGCCCCTCTGCCTCTGAACGGGGGCAGCAGCTGTTTCCCCCTGTAATACGGGGCATTTGACTACCTGCTTTCGAAGTTGCCAGCGTGTTCTGGCAAAGTCAAAGCGAATTCCGGGCGAACGTGCATATTGCAAGCGATAATGTCAGAGTTGCGCTATGTTCCTGATTAATTTCAGCAGGTTGATTATGTGGTAACGGCGAAAAGGACTCAGGGCTCTAGATTTGCTGGTTACGCTGCTGTCACATTTGCGTTAACTTGGCTCCCAAACCTCTCTATAGCCTGAAACTTCCTGGCAGATTAAAACTGTGTGCCGGACCGAGGCTCGAACTCGGGACCTTTTCCTTTCGCGGGCAAGTGCTCTACCAACTGAGCTACCCAAACATGACTCACGCCCCGTCCTCACAGCTTTATTTCCGCCAGTACCTCGTCTCCTACATTCCAAACTTTACAGAAGCTCTCCTGCGAACCTTGCAGAACTAGCACTTCTGAAAGAAAGGATATTGCGGAGACATGGCTTAGCCACAGCCTGGGGGATGTTTCCAGAATGAGATTTTCACTCTGCAGAAGAGTGTGCGCTGATATGAAACTTCCTGGCAGATTAAAACTGTGTGCCGGACCGAGACTCGAACTCGGGACCTTTGCCTTTCGCGGGCAAGTGCACTGCAAGGTTCGCAGGAGAGCTTCTGTAAAGTTGGGAAGGTAGGAGACGAAGTACTGGTGGAAGTAAAGCTGTGAGGACGAGGCGTGAGTCCCATACGATTTCACACACACTTGAACATTTTTGAACAACCCATGCAAAAGGTTGACGACTGACATCGGATACAATCTTCCAGCGTTCCTATCCTTGTTTTCTACGAAGACTCTACATAGCCCCATATCATACGGTTCATACAAATTCAAAAGCTGCGCATTAAGCTGTTGCTGCGTACTGGCAGTTCTCATCGGAATGTTACTGGCAGAAGAGCTGCTTCATCCTACAGACTGTTTCTTGCACTCCACACTAACTGCTTGCTTGGTCTGGCCTTCCACCATCTTCAGAGTTTGCTTTGTATTTCTGTCTACCTCAGATATCGGTCATTTCTGTGGATTCATTTGGAGTGGCATGTCCTCTTCATTTACCACTAAAACAACTGTAGATGTAGCCGCTGCTACCCGCAGGACCACAGATTCTTGATGTGGTTGACTAATGTCGTTTGCAATTGATGAAACCGCATGCGCAATCGAGTTTTCTCCAGGTGCAGTCAGTGCGAGATGTAACGTCGTGGGCACGAAAGTACCGTGCCTGCCTTCTCCATACTCGCCACTAGCTACGTCGGCTCATTTCGGAACTGCTGTCACACCCAAACTAAGTTTCGCTGGCTAAAGCTTCCTTGTGACACAATCGTTAACTACAAGGTCTGCACTTGACAATCGCTTGAGGAATAGATAACTATTTAAAATGTCTCAAATTAGTGAAAGAGCTAAAAACGATTCGACGTGGTGTTCTTGTTATCGTTGCCAAGAGAACTTAATGACTCACCAAGAGCATATTTGTTACTGAATAATATGCTGTAGTAATTTGTTTAAATATTTTGTTGTAGGATTTGTTTAACGTTCAAAATCTCTGCCAGAGTGTGTCTGTTGTTAAGTAATGTGCTGTGATAATTTGTTAATATCGTATTTCGAATTGAGATGTTGGCATTGGGAAAAAAACTGATAAAAATCGCAACTCAATCTAGCAATTAATAATGACATTACTAACACGTGACCGAGCGAGGTGGCGCAGTGGTTTGACTCTGGACTCGCATTCGGGAGGACGACGGTTCAATCCCGCGTCCGGCCATCCTGATTTAGGTTTTCCGTGATTTCCCTAAATCACTCCAGGCAAATGCCGGGATGGTTCCTCTGAAAGGGCACGGCCGACTTCCTTCTCCATCCTTCCCTAATCCGATGAGACCGATGACCACGCTGTCTGGTCTCCTTCCCCCAAAACCAACCAACCAACCAACTAACACGTCTTTTTACTCGGCTTGCGGGTGGGGTGGGGGGTGGGGGGTTGATGTCAGCTGCCACTTCAAATGATGAAAGTCGCGTGATTGGAACAATAATAAAATTAATTTACTAGTTATAACAAGTTATACTTATACTCTCACTACAAAAGACGTATTTTAAATGGCAAGGGACAGCACATGACTCGTAAATAACTCAGATCATTCAAATACTTTTCACCATAGATTGAACTGCGTTTGGCTGAGCGCATCGACGGCGACACATGATGATAATGACGTAATGTGATGTCGATGTGATGTGACGTTGACGCGACGTGACAGTGACAGGATGTGATGCTCATGCGAATTTGACGTTGAAGTGACGTCGTGAAGAGTGGGACTAAACTTCTGTAATTGGAATAATAATAAAATTAATTTGCTGTTATCATTATTTAGAACAATTTCTCACTTTCTAGCACCAAACAAATGGAAGGTGCACAGAACAAGTCTGACGTAACCCACACAATGACTCTAGTTGTAAAGGATGAGGAGGGAAGGGGGTGCTTGAATATTATTAATCCATTGTTGAGGGGAAAGATTTTAACATCCCCATTTACATAATCAGCTTTTGCGAAAATCTGTTTGACGGCGTTTGCCTGCGCCTAACAGAAAGTAAAATTTGGCAAAGGTGTCGTGTCCGAAGGAAATTGTAGCACCAATTTGTGACGGAGAGGTTTGCAGCAAGTTATCTCTGAGGACACCTTATTCTGCCTATTCTACTTTCAGGTAAATTTAGTTCAGTTATCAAAAATTGTGGTATTATTCACATGTTGTCCAACGAAAAGTGGTACTGCGGGGCTCGAGATAAAAACAATAAAATTTACTAATACTTTTGCAATAAGTGAAAAACGGTAGCCAGCCCAACTGCGCACTGTCTGTTCACTAAGTAATTACTGTTGCGCACAGCAAAGAGTAAGGAATAATTTGAATATGTGCCGCAACAGAATGCTATACGCGCGTTTGCAGTAAGAAAACACATCGTGAAATAATAATGAGAAACAATTTCGGTTATTACTGCACTCGTTATTAAACAAAATGAAATGAATTTGAAATAAATAAATCTCACACAGACGAACTGGAGGCTGACTACTATTAAGGTAAATAGGTACACAACCTCACAGCAGCATTTACCCACTTTTGCTAACTTGGTAATTGGCAATGAAGCACGAGATAAAATTACAATTGACTTTAAATTACTTAAATAAAAGAACTGCCACCAGATATCAACACAACGGCAAACCCAAAATTCGAACAAGACCAACACACAAAATAGCACCACAAGTTTATGGAAAAGTAGCAAGTATGAGTAACTGTTTTCTTTTAAATAAAATCTTTAGTTTGAAGTGCCACGAATTAGTTTACTTTCAGATTACTGAATTTACTTTTGATCTACAAGAATAACTTTGCCTCTAAACAATATTTATCTCAATAGTGAAGTTACAGTGGCGCATTAAAAATACTTTTACTTCTATTTTCAAAATTGTTAAAAAATATAGAAACGAACTGCCACTGAAATTAATTTTGATGGGACCTTCTTGGTAATAATGATTTGAGATAATTATTTGGTTAAAGTTTCTAAGTTTTTGCAATAATTATTATTAAAACTAAAAGTTAGCCAGTGTCATTAGGTAATGCCGTTATAGTTGTACAAAACGTGAACTGCGTGGAACAGCCTTACACTCGTTCGTTGTTTAAGAGATGAAGCCGTAGCCATATTGGGACAGTCCTGCAGTAGCTCCAGAAAAAAATTTGCGAGTACAGATTTTCTTAGCGATGACCACTGGCGGAGTAGGATCTTGATGTGAATGGACCTGACCTTCCTCTGCCCACACTCCTCAATTGCTGTCGTGCCGCTAATTAAGACTTCTCTTCACGTTGACTTAACGCGCAACTCGCGCGTCCGATCGGTTCAGTCAGCATCCAAGTGCCTGTGCAACACGCACCTTCCAACGTCACTCCGCTCTCATCCAGAGACGTCGCTGTACTGTGCGTTTTTACTCTTTGATACACATCCGTAAAATTTCCCTAACCAGCTCTAGCCAAGTATAAATTACAGTTATTTGCATTATTATTCACACATATCAATAAACATTCCTTACACACACTAATATCTTATAAGCTTTACAAGTAAATCTAAATACAATATTTATAGTATAGGAAGGAAAAACTTTTAAGTATGTACATCTGTATTAATGTGTGACAGTGACGAGCTTGAGTCTACCCTCAGCAATTTCTTCAGGTGTGTGGACAGGATGGGGGTTACTTGGGGTTTCCCTGGGTGACCTTGAATAAAATTCGTCCTATTGCCTCAAATGTAACACGGGAAGTCCCTATCGTTGACGCTGAGATAAAACTCTGCTCATAACTGGATTGGTACCAGAATACCTACAGATAATCTACCTGTCGCCTTACGAGATTTAGGGAAATCAGGCTAAAAACAAATCCGGATAGCTGTATGGAGATTTTATCTGCCATTCTCTCGAATATGAGTCCAGAATCACCATTTGCGTTTTGATGGTCAAATATGAGTCGTGTTTGTAGACATTCAGTCCTGGAAAGAAGGATATGGAGGAGAAATAGCTCCGCCACTGATAATCTGATTATTTCCAGGATGAATATCTGACTCTGCAGCAGAGAGAGTATGCACTGTTTTGAAACTTCTTGGTAGATGACAGCTACATGACTGACCGAGAATCGAATCTAGAAACTTTCTTTCGTAGACAATGCTCTCACAGTCTGATCCTTCCATTGAAGATCCACGTCCCATTCTCACGGATCCTACTTTTCGAATTTCACAGAAGTTGTCTTGCAGACACTGATGGACGAGCACTCCTTGAAGAAACTGTATTTCGGTGATATGTCTTATTCGCGGCCAGAGGATTGTTTCCTGAATCAACGTTCTAATCTATACTGGAATGTGAGCTGTTTTGAAACGTCCTTGCTCTAAACCCCGTCTCACAGGAAAAATACATTTTTCTACTGAAGTGCCCACTTTGTTTGAGTAGTGCACGCTCGACCTACTGAAGGGGGATGTGGAATGGAGGGAGGGTGTGAATGTAAAAAGTATCCACTCATTTGTAAAGGTCAAGATATTCGTATCTGAGATGAGATGTGCTGTGTGCTGCCACAGTTGTTCAAGGCTGTATGTCTTCTTCTCCAAGGGAGGTGTTTTCAAAATGGTGGAACACCATTGTAATTAGATATTAACTTCTATGAGCACCTGAAGAAAAGATAGCTGTATCGTAGGATTTGTAGGAGAAGTTCTGTCTAATGTCTCTCTGGTCTCCCACCTGCTGATTTGTTGCATATTCTGTTACGTGAAGTGGCTGATCTGTGAAGTCCGGGGAGAAACTGAAGGATAACTGGTTGGTAGGTCCTATCTGCCTGTCTCATTGTACAGGGATATTTGTGAGAGTGCCATGTTGTAATGCCGGCCAGAGTGGCCTAGCGGTTCTAGGCGCTACAGTCTGGAACCGCGCGACCGCGACGGTCGCAGGTTCGAATCCTGCCTCGGGCATTGATGTGTGTGCTGCCTTAGGGTTGTTAGGTTTAAGTAGTTCTCAGTTCTAGGGGACTGATGACCACAGATGTTAAGTCTCATAGTGCTCAGAGCCTTTTGAATCATTTTTTGATGTTGTAATGCATCAGTCAAGACATGTAGGCTACTTTGAACAGCTGTTATGAAGTTATTCTAACGTGCAAGTTTCTTATTTCAATACAAAGCTAAATGGTACAGAGAGTTTCAACTTACATCCTGAAACACATTCGAATGTTAATAAGTAAAGTATTGGTGCAGCTATATGGTGTTTCTGTAAACGCTCAGAAAATTTTAGTTTTATTATTATTTTACTATTTCTGCATTGGAGCTGCAGTGATTTTATCTTTTAGTATACTTTTTCTACATCTGATTTTGATATGTCCCCTTTCATCCGTTTTCATCCAGTTATTAATGGTTACAGATCTCTAATACGTAACTGGATTTTAATTTCTGTAATATGAGGTTATCAATGCACCTGTTTCACTTCTTTACGTCATTCAGTAATTCTGGTGTCTTTCTCAATTTCATCAGTTAAAGGTGGATTTTCCTCCTACAGCAGTTCACAAAAATTTTTCTCGATGGAACCCTTTTGAAATACTACATATTTTAAAGGGCCCTAAAATAAGCAAACCTGGTTGTATGTTATTTCTTTAGCTCTTTCAGACGTGAATTTTTCTGGAGGAAGAAACATTTTTCTTTTTGTGGTAATGTTCTTAGGTAAATTTTGGGTGATTTTAAATGGAATACTGATATAAAAATATCTACCCATTTTCAAAAGATACTGTGTACACTCGGCTTCATTTCATGGACTAAAATAATTAATTACGAAATATTCTCTACTGCAATAAATAATAAAATGTTCATTCAATAGTTAACATGCAAAATAACAATAACAACATTCCGTTATACAGTGGAATATAGCGAACCAATCACATCTGTGTATTCTGTATAATATAATAAAAACATACAATAAAAAATGATAAAATGTTTTTTAGATACATTTAATTAACGATATTATATTTTCGGTACTCGGACAAGCACAATAAGCTGGGCTCTGCCTGTAAATGATTTCTTATTGGTTCATATTGGTTCTGCATGCGCAAAGTACTCTTTTCCCTCTGTACATTCTTGCTTAGCAATTCATAATGCTATGTCCGACCTCTGTATCCACCTACAAAATGTTGACCGTGTCCATGATGCGTTAATCGGATCTTCGTTAATACTGCAAAGTACACAGGTGGGTTTCAATTCTCATTATTACAGTACTACTTGGAATAGTGACTCATACAATCTTTCAGCTAGTAAAATAATATTGTATTCTTTTCTTCGATGCACACAGAAAATACATACTCTTCACTTATTCACATAACCCAAAATGCTATCTCCGGTTACGCTCAAAGATTATGTGCGTCTACCTTCGTTCAATAGCAGAGAGGGAGTCCTTCCTCTTACCGAGGAACAGGAAAACATCTTATATTTTTTGACATTTAAATATCAAAAATGCATGACGGTAGGCGCAGGCTCTATGCAGGGCTACTGCTTCATCTTTTCGCTTTGCCTTTAAAGAAAACGAAAACATAAAAGTAAGAAACGCAAAAGGTGCATCACATCTGGTAGTTACGAGCCGCTGTGCACTGCTATGCTAACTTGCTGATATTTTCATAGTGATGCCCAACGGTTGGCAGCACTTGTGAATAATGTAAACGTTGAACATTCAAAAATGTGTACCTCAGGCTTCTATTGGGAAAAAAAACGTCTGTTGCAGTCAAGATGCAGTGAAAGTTAATCTACACAATTATAGCTAGAGAGTTTGAGAGGATTAATTGTAATTATTTAATGAAAATCATACAAAAATGATTATGTTACATACTTAAAATAACGTTTAGCAACCATATTTAAGTTTTAAGGAAGAGCAAAAACAGTCAGCAGCGGCACAACTTTTATTGCATTGACGTGGTTTCGGTACCACCTAAGGGTATCTTCATCAGCATAACTTAGTTACCTGTAATTTGTTAATAAATATAGGGCGAAATGCAGCAGGAAAATTTGCATTCCTTTTTCGTTAATTTTGATATCAATTTGGGAATTTAGAGAATGGGTATGATGGGGAATGCAGTAACAAAACATTTATTAAAGTTCTGGGACCGCAGTGACTGGCAGTACAGTGCCCTAGGTAATTTCCTTTCTTTAACATGTTGAAGGACTCACTTTTTTTGAATGCTTTTGCGTGTGGAGCAAGACATAATGCGCCGGAGGTGAGATGGGTGAACAGAAAATATTACAGAGACACTATACGGGGTGACCGAAGCGACAGGCATTGACTTCATGAAACTGGAACTACGGTAGCTTCCCAGGGGGATCCAAAGTGTTGTCTACCTTACAACTATGAGCGGGCCACCACACAGTGGAGAGGTACCACGAGCTGCTGGAAATGGTTGAATTCCCATGTTGTGCAGTCCAGCTTTGTAGCCAGCTATGGGCCACTTTCTAAAACACAAGCTGCGAAAAATAATGGGCTACCTTCAAGAGTAGTATTTCCCAATCCTAGAGGTTCTATGATGCGTGGCTAACTCCATGGAAGTGAAGAGGCGGAATTGGTTTGTTAGAGTATGGCGTCACGAGCACAAGTTTGATGTGAAAGTTTTTTGACAGTAGTGGAGAGTTTTGCGAAATGATTGGCTTCTGATGGTGACACACTGTCTTGGCGGAATTCTTTATGTTGCAGGGAAACCTCGCTATTGTGCTACAGTGTTTTGTACATCTGTTACTGGCAACAAACACTGTTCGGTGGGAAAGAAGAGCGCAGAACATAAAGGAAAGCCAAAATTTTCACATTCATGAGTTCACCGTGGAAATTAATGGGCTGCCTTCCTTTGGTGGTGGCTCGTACAGTTTCACAGAAGGATTTCAATCGGTGGCACTCCGTTGAGATTTGCTGGTGTACTTTCATTGAAAAGAGAGGCACATTTTAGCAGAAGACCATGGGGTGGTGTTTCAGATACCGTGGCACGACCTCGTCTTCTCCACCAACCCACCTCCACACCGGCAGCGAGCATTACAGGTGGCCCTGGCGAGCCAGTTCATTCTGTTCCATAGTTGTGGAATTTCATACAATTGCCCGACTCAGGTTTAACGTGCATGTGTTGAATGTGTGATCGATTTACTCAGTCACCAGACTTCGGGTCCCGGTGTTTTTCAATAGGGATATGTGGGATTAAATTGTGTCTGTGACTGGAAATTGAGTGAACTGGGTGCAGTTTGTTGGGTAGCAGAGTAACATTGGTATCCCTCAAAATCTGCAATCAGGAAGTTCATACAGATACAATTTATCAACTGTTCCGATATGTCTTTCCAACGAGTATGATAATCACTGTCTTAATGAATTAAATTACAATGTCTTAATGGAAGTTTGTTTTAGTCCGATGCTCTTCTGTCACATTAAATTATTCTGCACATCACCCACTTTGGGACCATATCTTGGGCCCCACATCACGTTCTCTGTTTAAAATTGTGTGTATCTCAATTCATAGGGTGGATCTAAGAGAAGTGGCTAACACAATTAGGTTTCTGCGTTGGGGAGATCAAATCTTGTAGTGGGGATCTTACATAAATTGGTGAAACCTGTGCCAGGACTAGAACCTGGATTTTACTGGTACACAGTCAAAAACAATAACAGTCGGCTTCATATAAATTTGGGAACCTGCTCAGTTAGAATATTTAGATTCAGTTATTATTCATTCATGTTCTACTTGGTGACTAAGTAAGAGAAAGTATCATAAGGCATTAGTTTTAATACATACCTACACATATCACCAATCTTTGTACATTCTTTCCTATTGGTGCTAATTGTGTGGATTTTGTTCAACACCTGATGATGCATCAGCGTTCAACACCAGCCTTGAAATTTTGGATTCGAAAACGAGATTATCTAATGTAGACTACAATGAGCATAAACAACTATACCAGTGTCAGAATTTCAATTTTTGTACCATGTGTTAGTGTAGTCAAATCTGGATGTTAACATGGAGCAAGGTGCGGCGTGAATCATTGCTCCTAATCAAACCTATCATTATCTACTGCCTCAAATTACCAGTAAATGAAATAAATGTATCATTAACTTCTTGAATTGGAGGTAGAGCAGTGTGATTATAGTATAACTCACCTGGCGGTCGTGTTATGAGACAAAAGCATTGTGTGTAAGTTGTGATATCAATGTTGGGATCCCCTCCTCCTCCACAAATGAACTTCCAAGTACAGGAAACTGTTGGTTGGAATTGTTAAAGCATCTTGGCTTTGAAATAGATTCCTAATCATCTCATTATTATTAAATATCACCAAAGCGAAAAGTTTGTCGGAGAAATATTCCTGGCTGATAACTCACTCTTGATGTGGAATTTGAGGTATTGTGTCAAATGACCGCATTGCATGGTTTCAATCCTCCCAATTTTAGGAACTTGTAATTCTCCCATGTTATCACATTGTGCTTTCACTGAAGAATGGTGCATTGATGGCTGCGTGCATCATTTTTATATGTTACACCCATACTGCTTCAGTTGTAGATGTACCACGAATTTCTCATCACGATAATCAATTAAATTTCTGTCCTGGTCCACAATATTCAAATCGAGATGATCTAATGTCTGAACAGTCACTGAGACTTATATTGCGATGAAAGGTGCCTTATCGATCCTATATGCTTGACCCACTGTAAGGAGATTTCCATAGTTTGCGTTAATCAGTCTCCCACTGAGGTACGATTATTACAGTCGATGTGTATCATGCTAAGTGGCTGTGTATCCACTAGATAATTGGAATCGTAAATTTTATGAGAATTCTTGACCAAAATTTGGCTGCTTGAGAAACCCAGTAGTGGTTCTATTGTACCCTCTGGCCTAAAGTCTATTTTTGACGCTTTTACTTTTGCTTTAAACGTACTAACATTTGCACGTAACTCTAACCCATTTACGAATTGTTTTATAAATGGATTTGAATCGCCAGTGTCGTATTAACCAGGTGGTATTGCAACAATCTTACCTCTTCCCCGATACATTTCATTGTTCACATTTGCAATATCTTGAATGATATTTTCTAAATTCAGTCAGTGCATTCCATTGCCTCTTGCTAAGATCTATTGGTGGAAAGTAATTCTCACATAATGTTGATTATCATTCTTTTAAATTTAGAGTGTATGACACATCAGCTGACCCAGTGGTGTACTTGTTCTTATGCAGTCCAATGGAGCAACGTGAGGCAGTATTGCCCACACAGGTACGTATCAAAGTCTTGGTAGCATCGAAAATTATAGAAACACAGTTGATGGTAAAATATTGGTGTGGCCATAATTACCTGAACGGGTCGAAATTCTAGTACACATTATTATGGTTATTTGAACATATGCAACCCAGTGCGTTCCTGATCGTTCTGCAACATCTAAATGTATAATCCCACACTCTTCAGATATCCACCTTGTCTCTAGCATTTTATTCTGCATGAACATTCCGGTAATGTTCATTTTTTAATGAATTTAAGTAGATCTGTATTTTTAAGCGTTCTGTCAGGTAATATAGCTAGGAGTTTCTTTATGAACAGTTCATGTCATTTTTCTGTGGTTTCATATGCATAACTTTTCCAATAGTGACAGATTCCATAATTCTGTTATATTTTTTCGAGTTGTGAAGCTTTTTTAGTGAGCTTTTCGGTTTATTCAACGTTTGGTCTCCGGTTGATGCTCCTTCAGCCAAAGAACCAATTATTGAAAGATCCACCAGCACAGAAATTAGGAATGGGCAAACTTCACCAGATGTCTTCGGGTTCAGTAAAATGTGGGGTACTTTAACCACTCTTCTTCTTCTTCTTCTTCTTCTTCTTCTTCTTCTACCTGCTTCCGTTTCAAGACACTTTTAGCCACTAACACTGCTGGCTGGATACATTTTTTAAACATCCTAAAAGTCTTTTCTTCTGCTTCTTTAGTGTATCACAACCTAAATTTATAAATTGTCATAAATTTATTTTAGCATCCAATTTAAGTTTAGCAGGCGTTGCTTTATCATCTGCGAACGTCGCAATATGTTGCCCTTTGCCGACGTCCCCTCTTCCATGTATTTGCTGGGCTTTGTCAGCTAAAATTCGATCTGGAGCATGCTGTTTCACCAAACCTTCATTTGCTGTACGCGTTATATTGTCCTCCTTGCAGGCCCAGTCCAAGAGATTAATCCCCTTATAGCCATATGCTAGTCGTTTGTAAGTTTTGTTCCAGGCCTACAGTACTTATATGAAAGAAAGTGCAATTCAGTTGATAGTTTACCAAGAATGCCGCCATCACCTTCGATGCACTTCCTAACTCCCATCTTATGCTACTTTACTGTTTGTGGTTTGTACACCCTGTTATATATGAAATCACGATAGTTCACCCAACCGTTGTGCAATGATGAGAAGTCAAGCCATTTTACTATAGCCTTGTTCCCTCAACACCTTATGAAACGATCTATGAGAAACACATCTGGTTCAGAACTTCTCTGTGAGCCTTCTGTGAAAAAACTCCTAGCAATTTTTTCACCTTTGCCTCCATTAAGTTCTTGAGTTTCTTCGTTGCGCTTCGAAAACTGTAATTATCTCTACTGATCAGTTTGCTACGTAAGAGTTTTCAAATGTAGTCTTCTTTCTTGAAACACAAACCATATTACCTGCATTTTTGTTTTGCTTATGTGGATGCAACATTTTAATACGATTTACAGGCTCACTGCCATGAACATCAACCAGTTTCATTTTTTCATATGATGTTTAGAATAGTTAAACCGCCTGCTTACTTTTGGAAAAATATCTAGCCTTTGAATGAACCATAAAAATTAGAATACGTTCACATATGGGTTTTCCACAACACTCCCTGTCATATGGGACAATGTCGAGTAGTGGTGTATTCAATACCTATCTGATACCGTCTCGAAATACTTTTGTAAAATTCATCTCAGTGGTTGGTTTGAAGGTTTATGGGACATCGATTCGTCACCATCTACAGCAATTCTTAAAGCATTCTGTGTACTTCGCTTTCCAGTCTTTCATTTTACAAATAGTGCCTAACAGAGCTTGGAATACATATTGATAACCATTAAAATATACATGAAACCTTTATTCGCTCATAAGTATTGCCTCATATCTATGACATCTGCCTGCCATAAATCATTTAAAATTTGTACTATAACACTTCTAAGCAGGAATGTTCTGTGCACCAATTTATGGAGTTGTAAAACTACAATCCCCGAAATTATTCAATAACGCATTTTTCTTGACGATCTGAAATGATTGATACGATTTCATCCATTGAAGCCATATTCCCGGGTCTATGAGCAACCATAACTGTACTCTTATTTGATTGTGGTCATCATAATATATGGTATATACTTTAGATGTTGACTGTTCATTATTTTTTGCTTGCCAGCGTCATGTACACCAGCTAATGCTAGTCTACTAATATTTCCTGTTATTTGGAATATTTATTCGTCAGTCTGGAGTGTTGTGTCACCTATATTTCACCACATGTTTGTATCTCTTTCCCCAAATACTTGTCGGGATTCAATGTTAAGAATGTTAGTTCCATTAATCTGGTTGCTCTTTCAGTTTCTCTATCCCCAACCTTTATAGCATACTGCAGTAAATATGTGGGATGCCTACCTGGTATATACTGTTTCTTCCTGATGACCACATACGTTACATCTACTTCGCTAACACTGCAATGCTTAATGTAGCCAGTAACAGTATATCCTTGCTTTTCTTCTTCTTCTTCTTCTTCTTCTTCTTCTTCTTCATCTTTTCTTCCTCTTCTGCCTACTTCCTCTGTGTCGTTTAAGACATTCAGTTTTGAGCTTCAGCGTTTCTGTGAGAGAATGATCTTGCACCATCTGTCCTAAATCGAGCTACCACAAATTTCAACGAACAGCCCTGGGCACCTCAATGTCTTTGCATCTTGTCAATATGCCATTGTGTACTAAACTGACTTTGAGACAGGATGCAGTTTATACTGTTTCTCATGCTTATACATATTAATGCATGGGGTTTTCTCTTCATATGCCTAAAACTCAATCTCATAACCTCTGCATTTACTATACTGATTAAGCTCAAGAGGGTACTAGTGCTTCCTTTCCCAAGCATTTGTTTTCTTTTAAATTTTCAGGAGGCTTTTTATCCCTCTAATTTTTCTCATTTCATGGCTCTCTAACAGTTTCTGTTTTCATAGTGTTTCCCAATGTCTGCATTTCCATAGTGTGATGTATAAGAATTTCATTGATACGTGTTTTGAATTTCTATAGTGCAGCTTTAAGACTTACGCTTATTGCTTCAATTTTTGTACCAATGAATAAATGGGTGTTTGGTCTGAGCATCATCCACCTGAAATGAGTGCATGACATGCATGTGAACTTGTCCATCGAACACTACCAACCGACACAGTTACATGTTGTTATACTATCTTTTAAACAGAAATTAAGTTATGTCTATATCTATATTTTCTTGTTTTATCAATAGCCAGAAACCCGTATTGTGAGTGATTCCAGCAATCTCCGCATGTGGTTATAAATTCAAGTCATTTCCTACATGTGCTTGATAAATGCGTTTTAAATTCATATCATCCTTTCTGAAGACAATAACACACTTTGAATTATCCCTTACCAACTGTTCCAGAATCCTGGAATATGTATGACTCAAATGAAAAACGTAAACAGCTATATAAAACCATAACAGAAATATTTCCGTATGTGATCCTCGTTTTCTACTGCTGCATCATCAAATATGAACACAATACTAGGCTTTACTCTTTCCAGTGGCAGATATCACCATTTTCATTGAATATTTCATGTAACAGCTGGAATTTCAACTGAAATAATGTTGTTGTTGTTGTTGTGGTCTTCAGTCCTGAGACTGGTTTGATGCAGCTCTCCATGCTACTCTATCCTGTGCAAGCTTTTTCATCTCCCAGTACCTACTGCAACCTACATCCTTCTGAATCTGCTTAGTGTATTCATCTCTTGGTCTCCCTCTACGATTTTTACCCTCCATGCTGCCCTCCAATACTAAATTGGTGATCCCTTGATGCCTCAGAACATGTCCTACCAACCGATCCCTTCTTCTGGTCAAGTTGTGCCACAAACTTCTCTTCTCCCCAATCCTATTCAATACTTCCTCATTAGTTATGTGATCTACCCATATAATCTTCAGCATTCTTCTGTAGCACAACATTTCGAAAGCTTCTATTCTCTTCTTGTCCAAACTATTTATCGTCCATGTTTCACTTCCATACATGGCTACACTCCATACAAATACTTTCAGAAATGACTTCCTGACATTTAAATCAATACTGGATGTTAACAAATTTCTCTTCTTCAGAAACGCTTTCCTTGCCATTGCCAGCCTACATTTTATATCCTCTCTACTTCGACCATCATCAGTTATTTTGCTCCCCAAATAGCAAAACTCCTTTACTACTTTAAGTGCCTCATTTCCTAATCTAATTCCTTCAGCATCACCTGACTTAATTAGACTACATTCCATTATCCTTGTTTTGCTTTTGTTGATGTTCATCTTATATCCTCCTTTCAAGACACTGTCCATTCCATTCAACTGCTCTTCCAAGTCCTTTGCTGTCTCTGACAGAATTACAATGTCATCGGCGAACCTCAAAGTTTTTACTTCTTCTCCATGAATTTTAATACCTACTCCGAATTTTTCTTTTGTTTCCTTTACTGCTTGCTCAATATACAGATTGAACAACATCGGGGAGAGGCTACAACCCTGTCTTACTCCCTTCCCAACCACTGCTTCCCTTTCATGTCCCTCGACTCTTATAACTGACATCTGGTTTCTGTACAAATTGTAAATAGCCTTTCGTTCCCTGTATTTTACCCCTGCCACCTTTAGAATTTGAAAGAGAATATTCCAGTCAATATTGTCAAAAGCTTTCTCTAAGTCTACAAATGCTAGAAACGTAGGTTTGCCTTTCCTTAATCTTTCTTCTAAGATAAGTCGTAAGGTCAGTATTGCCTCACGTGTTCCAGTGTTTCTACGGAATCCAAACTGATCTTCCCCGAGGTTGGCTTCTACTAGTTTTTCCATTCGTCTGTAAAGAATTCGTGTTAGTATTTTGCAGCTGTGACTTATTAAGCTGATAGTTCGGTAATTTTCACATCTGTCAACACCTGCTTTCTTTGGGATTGGAATTATTATATTCTTCTTGAAGTCTGAGGGTATTTCGCCTGTTTCATACATCTTGCGCACCAGATGGTAGAGTTTTGTCAGGACTGGCTCTCCCACGGCCGTCAGTAGTTCCAATGGAATATTGTCTACTCCGGGGGCCTTGTTTCGACTCAGGTCTTTCAGTGCTCTGTCAAACTCTTCACGCAGTATCATATCTCCCATTTCATCTTCATCTACATCCTCTTCCATTTCCATAATATTGTCCTCAAGTACATCGCCCTTGTATAGACCCTCTATATACTCCTTCCACCTTTCTGCTTTCCCTTCTTTGCTTAGAACTGGGTTTCCATCTGAGCTCTTGATATTCATACAAGTCGTTCTCTTATCTCCAAAGGTCTCTTTAATTTTCCTGTAGGCGGTATCTATCTTACCCCTAGTGAGATAGGCCTCTACATCCTTACATTTGTCCTCTAGCCATCCCTGCTTAGCCATTTTGCACTTCCTGTCGATCTCATTTTTGAGACGTTTGTATTCCTTTTTGCCTGTTTCACTTACTGCATTTTTATATTTTCTCCTTTCATCAATTAAATTCAACATTTCTTCTGTTACCCAAGGATTTCTACTAGCCCTCGTCTTTTTACCTACTTGATCCTCTGCTGCCTTCACTACTTCATCCCTCAAAGCTACCCATTCTTCTTCTACTGTATTTATTTCCCCCATTCCTGTCAATTGCTCCCTTATGCTCTCCCTGAATCTCTGTACAACCTCTGGTTCTTTTAGTTTATCCAGGTCCCATCTCCTTAAATTCCCACCTTTTTGCAGTTTCTTCAGTTTTAATCTACAGGTCATAACCAATAGATTGTGGTCAGAGTCCACATCTGCCCCTGGAAATGTCTTACAATTTAAAACCTGGTTCCTAAATCTCTGTCTTACCATTATATAATCTATCTGATACCTTTTAGTATCTCCAGGGTTCTTCCATGTATACAACCTTCTTTCATGATTCTTAAACCAAGTGTTAGTTATGATTATGTTGTGCTCTGTGCAAAATTCGACCAGGCGGCTTCCTCTTTCATTTCTGTCCCCCAATCCATATTCACCTACTACGTTTCCTTCTCTCCCTTTTCCTACACTCGAATTCCAGTCACCCATGACTATTAAATTTTCGTCTCCCTTCAAAATCTGAATAATTTCTTTTATTTCATCATACATTTCTTCAATTTCTTCGTCATCTGCAGAGCTAGTTGGCATATAAACTTGTACTACTGTAGTAGGCGTGGGCTTCGTATCTATCTTGGCCACAATAATGCGTTCACTATGCTGTTTGTAGTAGCTTACCCGCATTCCTATTTTCCTATTCATTATTAAACCTACTCCTGCATTACCCCTATTTGATTTTGTGTTTATAACCCTGTAGTCACCTGACCAGAAGTCTTGTTCCTCCTGCCACCGAACTTCACTAATTCCCACTATATCTAACTTCAACCTATCCATTTCCCTTTTTAAATTTTCTAACCTACCTGCCCGATTAAGGGATCTGACATTCCACGCTCCGATCCGTAGAACGCCAGTTTTCTTTCTCCTGATAACGACATCCTCTTGAGTAGTCCCCGCCCGGAGATCCGAATGGGGGACTATTTTACCTCCGGAATATTTTACCCAAGAGGACGCCATCATCATGTAATCATACAGTAAAGCTGCATGCCCTCGGGAAAAATTACGGCTGTAGTTTCCCCTTGCTTTCAGCCGTTCGCAGTACCAGCACAGCAAGGCTGTTTTGGTTATTGTTACAAGGCCAGATCAGTCAATCATCCAGACTGTTGCCCTTGCAACTACTGAAAAGGCTGCTGCCCCTCTTCAGGAACCACATGTATTCGATAATATATACACATTTTAGAAGCAAATCCTATCAGGAAGTGTTACCAGTGGCACAATAATATTCGTTTTGCCACAGTCAGACGGATCAACTATTATTGTTTGTATATAATGTGTAAGGAGTGATACATTCCTCTTGTTGTTGTTTTTGTTGTTCTTCTTCTTCTCCTTCTTCTTCCAGTTCTCAATATCACTGCAGGACCAATTGTAACTACAAAGTTCTTCTGACAGGGGTCACTGTCCACTTATCATGGTAATGTCTAAGTGTTGGCGTTAGCATATAGGGGATTTTACGGAGAAATAAAACCACACATGTAGCTCTTAAACTTTTTTTCTTTATAAGATCTTACTTACAGCAGGATACGTCAACATACATATTCATACCTATTTCCATGTGTGAAATATACAGGATGGTCCATTGATAGTGACCGGGCCAAATATCTCACGAAATAAGCATCAAACGAGAAAACTACAAAGAACGAAACTTGTCTAGATTGAAGGGGGAAACCAGATGGAGCTATGATTGGCCAGCTAGATGGCGCTGCCATGGGTCAAACGGATATCAACTGCGTTTTTTTTTTTAAGTAGGAACCACCATTTTTATTACATATTCGTGTAGTACGTAAGGAAATAAGAATGTTTTAGTTGGACCACATTTTTGACTTTGTGATAGATGGCGCTGTAACAGCCACAATCGTGTAAGTACGTCGTATCACGTAACATTCCGCCAGTGCGGACGGTATTTGCTTCGTGATACAGAACCCGTGTTAAAATGGACCTTTTACCAACTGCGGAAAAGGTCGATATCGTGTTGATGTTTGGCTATTGTGATCAAAATGCCCAACGGGCGTGTGCTATGTATGCTGCTCGGTATCCTGGACGACACCATCGAAGTGTCCGGACCGTTCGCCGGAGAGTTACGTTATTCAAGGAAACAGGAAGTGTTCAGCCACATGTGAAACATCAGCCACGACCTGCAACAAATGATGGTGCCCAAGTGGGTGTTTTAGCTCCCGTCACGGCTAATCCGCACATGAGTAGCAGACAAATTGCGCGAGAATCGGGAATCTCAAAAACATGGATGTTGAGAATGCTACATCGACATCGATTACACCCGTACCATTTGTCTATGCAACAGGAATTACATGGCGACGACTTTGAACGTCGTGTACCGTTCTGCCACTGGGCACAAGAGAAATCACGGGACGATGACAGATTTTTTGCACGCGTTCTATTTAGAGACGAAGCGTCATTCACCAACAGTGGTAACGTAAACTGGCATAATATGCACTATTGGATAACGGAGAATCCACGATGGCTGTGAAAATTGGAGCATCAGCGACCTTGGCGGGTTAATGTATGGTGCGGCATTATGGGAGGAAGGATAATTGGCCCCCATGTTATTGATGGCAATCTAAATCGTGCAATGTATGCTGATTTCCTACGTAATGTTCTACCGATGTTACTAATAGATGTTTCACTGCATGACAGAATGGCGATGTACTTCCAACATGATGGATGTCCGGCACATAGTTCGCGTGCGGTTGAAGCCGTATTGAATAGCATATTTCATGACAGGTGGATTGGTCGCCGAAGCACCCAGATTTCTTTCTGTGGGGAAAGTTGAAGGATATTTGCTATCGTGATCCACCGACAACGCCTGACAACATGCATCAACGCATTGGCAATGCATGTGTGAACATTACGGATGGCGAACTACTCGCTGTTGAGAGGAATGTCGTTACACTTATTTCCAAATGCATTGAGGTTGACGGACATCATTTTGAGCATTTATTGCATTAATGTGGTATTTACAGGCAATCACGCTGTAACGGCATGCGTTCTCACAAATGATAGGTTCACAAATATACATGTATCACATTGAAACAACCAAAATAAAATGTTCAAAAGTACCTACGTTCTGTATTTTAATTTAACAAACCTACCTGTCACCTAATGTTCGTCTAAAATTGTGAGCCATGTGTTTGTGACTATTACAGTGCCATCTATCACAAAGCGAGAAGAGTAGTCCAACTAAAACAATCATATTTCTTTACGTACTACACGAATGTGTAATAAAAAAATGGGAGTTCCCATTTAAAAAAAAACGCAGTTTATATCCGTCTGACCTATGGCAGCGCCATCTAGCGGGCCAATTATAGCGCCATCTGGTTTCCCCCTTTAAGCTAGATAAGTTTCGTTCTTTGTAGTTTTTTCGTTTGACGCTTATTTCGTGAGATATTTGACCCGGTCACGATCAATGGACCACCATGTATAGTTGAGCAATGATTTCCTGTGACAGATGAAGAGATTGGAACATTAACTCCAACATATTCATCCATATTTTCTTGTAGGATCTATTTACATATGCTTGCCAGCTTAGCCACTTGTGTAGAGTATGCTCGATTCGTCACTCTCAAACACTAAATTTTTAAATGTATGCTCTTGTAGATCGACACACTCTGTCTCCATAAAAAGGTTAAGTGTTTGTGGAAAGCCTCTTTCGAGTTCATATTATCACATTCTTTCTCTGAGGGAGGCTCAGCATTTCCATGGAACATGGCAGCAATTTTCATTCCTTTTCACGTAGGAGAACCCATGCATACATGGAGACTATGACTTTTGCAGCACTACATCGAGGATTCTCGCAAGCCACCGCTGGGTATAACTGACAATCTGAGAGCATTCCCACACTGGCGTATTCACTGTCGCTACTGCTTAAAGTATATATCAAATTTAACATCATAATTTGCATGTGAGGTGCCTGCCACGATTTTGCCTCACCCGCCAGATAAAAAAATGGGTTATACATATATTTCTAGGACTACAATCATATTTGACTCATCAATGTGGGGAATAGTACTATACACTTCGACTATCACTTGCTCAGGCACTCTTGAAAAATGAATAAGATTAAGACACTTCCTGCTATACATGATAAATGCAGATTGATAGTTGTAGTTCTTAATTTAAGTGGTGGCAATGACCGTATACTGCAAGCTCTGAACACCAAAACATATGTTTGTTCTCTGAATACATCCATTAACTCATTATTAAAGGAGAATTATGACTGCATAATACTGGTCTATTCAGGAAATCTACTAATCCCAGAGATCCTAAATATTTCAGAATAAATTATTTCCAAATTCATCACAATGCTGCAGTTGGATGTCTATGGACTCAACAATAAGTAAGAAGGAAGTGTTAACTCTTATTACCTGTTTGAGTGGCTCACATGTAAATACATGTGTGAGCTGCTTTTAGACATTTATAAGAAACTTACTGAAAGACATTATAGTTTGAATGCAGTTTGAGCCGTGGTGCGCCTTTTCGGGCACACCAGCTTTTGGCACGACTATCGATTACCTGGCTGTACTGTGATCTTTGCCCCTGTTGTTATCTGGCGGCGGGTATTGGCGGTCAGAAAGTTGATTGTGGGGCTTGCTACGATGCGGTAGGACGTGCTTGAGGGGACTACGGAAAAAAAAGCAGCCCTCGGGCTCGGCCGCGGCCCGGACGGTCTACCTTGCGGGGCGGTGACGAGTTGGTGGTGCACCTGCCTGATGTCGGTCAACTCCGGGTGTTGCTCGTCGCATTGTTTTGGTGCCTGTTCAGACCCATTCCTCGAGACCATCTCGAACAACGCTCTCCATCGAACGTGTAACTGGTTTTGGTGCCTTCGTTTCGTGAAACTATTTGCGTTGTAGCGACTGTCACGTGTTGGTTGGTTGCCCTTATGTATGGGTTGTAGAAGCAAGAGCAGCCACCAAGATGTGTGATCGTATGGAAACCAGCAGTCATTGGCCGCGGTGGTCTAGCGGTTCTAGGCGCTCAGTCCGGAACCGCGCGACTGCTACGGTCGCAGGTTCGAATCCTGCCTCGGGCATGGATGTGTGTGATGTCCTTAGGTTAGTTAGGTTTAAGTAGTTCTAAGTTCTAGGGGACTGATGACCACAGATGTTAAGTCCCATAGTGCTCAGAGCCATTCGAACCAACCAGCAGTCATTATCTGTATCCCCTAAAGGTGTAGTAACTGTAAAGTATTGAACATATTAGCTCATAGTCTAGATCTGTTTTTCTGCATATTAAGCTTACACAATTGGCGCTTACATGGCAGACCTATGCAACGAAATTAAAGTGGACAAACCTAGTTTGTTGTGAAGCTGTGCATTTGGATAACGTGATATTATCTTGAAATTATTTCCATTTCATCTTGATACACACTGTCGGCCTTAACCATATGTGTAAATGTTGTTGGGTAAACTATAAGAGTGTAAAAGTTTCATATTATTTTCCATCTGTGTACAGGTCTTAGTTTAAATGCCTTGCGGCACTGATATTGCTCCAAAATTTAACTAGTTTCCATTGAAAGCACCTATCGGTTTTTTAAAATTATATTGTTTATTGATCTCTTAACTTATATTAAGTGTTGTTTGCTTGGTGTTTGCCGTGTTTTCTGAGCTCTGTTTGTGTTCCAGTTTTCTGCGAATTTGGGTGTGTGGGAGTGGCGCCACGTCCGCTTCGGTGCACAGAAGCTGTGACGTGTCGTCCTAATGGGAACTGACTCCCAGTCGGGCCTCGGCGTTTAGGTATTGTTTTGGACGGCTGGTACGCTGCTTCCGGCATTTTAAGTTAAGTCACCTTTTGCCCAGGGCAGCCTGGCGACACTGCTCATTTGATAAACATTTAACATCCCTCACGTATTTTTTAAAAAATTATATTTGCTTGCCAATGAATTACATTATGTGTAACGTATTGTGCTGGTTGTGTATTGCTCAAAAAATTTATCTGAGCCACCTTTAAATTTTTTCAGATCTATTTTTCATTAAATAATTCTAATTTCGTGCTTGCTTGAGAAGGAAGTTATTGGTCATTTTGGATATTGTTTTTAAGACGGCCACGTATTGATTGTATGTTAGCTGTTTTATAAATGTGGTCTTGAATAAATTGTTAATTTATTAATCTACTGGTTGTTGCGTTTAAGGAGTGACATTATAGGGGCCTTGACCTTCCACGCTAAACCCGACTTCCTAAGTCTTATCTGTTTATTAAAAAACTGATACCATTCTTATGTGATATTTCACACAGATTTCACTGGCTATCTCATTTCTTTCAGAGTGATGTACTCGTTTCTAAGTATCTACATCTACATGGATACTCAGCAAATCACATTTAAGTGCCTGGCAGAGGGTTCATCGATTCACCTTCAAAATTATCTATTATTCCAATCTCGTATAGCACGCGGAAAGAATGAACACCTATGTCTTTCCGTACGAGCTCTGATTTCCCTTATTTTATCGTGCTGATCGTTCCGCCCTGTGTAGGTCGGTGTTAACAAAATGTTTTAGCATTCGGAGGAGAAAGTTGATGATGGAATTTTGTGGGAAGATTCCGTCGCAGCGAAAAACGCCTTTCTTTTAATGATTTACAGCCCAAATCCTGTATCATTTCTTTGACACTCTCTCCCGTATTTCGCGATAATACAAAACGTACTGCCTTTCTTTGAACTTTTTCGATGTACTCCGTCAGTTCTACCTGGTAAGGATCCCACACCGTGCAGAAGTATTCTAAAAGAGGACGGACTAGTGTAGGCAGTCTCTTTAGCAGGTCTGTTACATTTTGTAAGTGTCCTGCCAATGAAACGCAGCCTTTGGTTAGCCTTCCCCACAACATTTTCTATGTGTTCTTTCCAATTTGAGTTGTTCGTAATTGTAATACCTAGGTATTTATTTGAATTTACTGTTTTTAGATTAGATTGATTTATCGTGTAACCGAAGTTTAACGAGTTCCTTTTAGTACTCATGTGGATGACCTCACACGTTTCGTTATTTAGGGTCAACTGCCATTTTTCGCACCATTCAGATTTTCTTTCTAAATCGTTTTGCAGTTTGTTTTGATCTTCTGATGACTTTATTAGTCGATAAACGAGAGCGTCGTCTGCAAACAGCCGAAGTATGGTCCTATCTGTAAACATTACGAGCTTAATGCATGTTGTCAAATTGGTGGACTTCCTCCTATTGTACTGCGTTGTGATGGTTGTTGAAAAGAAAAAAGAAAATAATTTCTCACTCTATTACATTTTCTATTTCTTTAAAACAATAGTCTATTTTGTGACTGCAGCTTCACAAGTTGATTGGATTACAGTGATGGGACACTTTCTGTATAAACCTCTGATTAAGAAACAGACACCTTATTCATTGACTCACAATGACTACAGGTTGGTGTGGGGGAAGTGAGATTAGTCGGTCCTTTCTCCTCTTCAGTGTGCTTAACTGGTCAATAAGTTCAGGCAGGTTGTATGTGTAGGTGGGACTGTTATCTCTCATGTGTTGGCTCCTGGACAGCTCTGGCGCGTGACTGCTGTGGCTGGTGGTTACACATTGGCTACACATCTTCATAAATATTTGAATAACGAGATGGGCAGGAGGAAATAAAAGATTTATATATATATATATATATATATATATATATATATATATATGTGTGTGTGTGTGTGTGTGTGTGTGTGTGTGTGTGTGTGTGTGTGTTTGTGTGTATAGGTTATAATAGTTAAAAATTGCAGTCATTCTGTTTCACAATAATTTGGAAATAAATGTTTACTCTATATCTTAAATTCACCTTGTATCACATTTAAACCAACAAGAGCAATAAGATACTGAGGTATTTTGTCTGCAAAGTTTGCTTCTATGGATTTTATACTTATAGGGGCAAATAACAGTGTACTTTGGTACTGTATGTACACTGGAGTATATGTACCATTCTATCTTACTCACATGTACACTGAGCTCATATAGATAGCTTACAAAGTATTAGAATACGGATATGACCCATGGCCACCACTGACTGAACCTGTATGGCGTGATCGATAATGCACAATATAAGTCTCATAAGTTACAACACTTACATGTTGTGTGTAAACACATGGCTCACAAGATTTTAATTCCAACATTACTTTTCTGTACATATCGATAGTGAGCACACTCCTGCCAAATATACGAATGTTGACAGTAGTATGAGACGGGTCAGACTCAGTTGTCTTCTTACTCTCAATGTACTCGACTATGCTATGTAAATAGTCCCACTCAAACCATGTACACTGCACTTTAGCACCACAAAAAACATTCTCAACTTCAATTATTACATCAAAGTCTCTATCCAGTGATAAACCTACATTTATACATTTCAAATCACTGGCAGTTACATGACAAGTATTCGTGAAGGACAGTATTCTTGGAATCACCTAACTGTAACTCAGTTGGATGAGGAGACTCTGAAAGTTACTCCAATAGCCAATCGGTGTATTGGTGTAAGTGCTCTGGGGTGTTTACGCCAACTGCATTGCATGGTCTCATAATTCATATATGTGTTGCAGCACTAACTGCCATGAGTCCTGGTCCAACATATCAGCTGGTAGTGATTTCGATTTCAGTACATCAGTGGGCTGGGGAGGGGGAGAGAGTGGTGGTGGGGGTACCATACTGTTGGGAAAAAATATCGTAAGTATTTGCAAGAAAAGCTTATACAAAAATAATAATTGTGGGCAGTCAGATAATGATACTTACGTTCAAATGTGACAGTTTTCTTATTCTTTTCATTCTGTCTGGTGCAGTGTTTGGTCCCTGGTTATGATTAACGACAACTCTTCCACTATGGTGTACAGAGCATGAATAACATGATTCATGCAATTAGCCTAGAGAGTGAAGAGGGAGGGGAGGTGAGAAAAGGGGAGGGGAACATGATTTTACCGCTATTTTTATGTCCTCCAATTGACCTTACTTAAGAGGGAGAGGGCGACCTCGAATTTGATGCTTATACCAGCCTAGTGGATGAGTGATCTTCATTTTCCCACTAGTTTTATGTCACATAAAGGGCCTAGAGGTGAGAGCGGAAGGAGTATTACCTTGACACATGATAACACATCACATTACTTTGTGACCTTGAATTTACTGCATGCAGTTCCGCAGAGGGGTGGCCAGGGCATCAGATTACATCATGATCTTGAATTTGGTACTCATGCCAGCCCTGTTCCTCTATTATCCAGTTTGTGCGGAGTGAATACATCTGGAATGCTATTGGACTTTAACTCTAAACCTGTAATTTATGTAACTTACGTATAAACAATCATCATCTTGTGGTGCAGTTCTTCTACACTTTTACACAATGTTGTAAACGACGAAAATGTTAATATGTTAACAACAAATTTACAGTTAAAAATAAAAATAGAACCCACTGATGATAGCACAAAAGTGCTGAAACATGTATGGGTGAAACAAAAGAAAAAAGGTGTCTTGCATAAGGCGGAACTTCTCATCCCATTTCCGTATAAACATATGAATGAGATACCTCCGGGAGAAACCATTGTAAAACTGATTCATCTACGTGCTTCATCTGGCAATAATCGTAAGCCTGCGTGCAGGATGCAGTTTAAGTCATAACAGCAGACCTCTCTATCCTGGCCTTCAATAAACATCCCAACTGGAATGGTATGGGTCCTCATCGTATCCTAGCATTTTCACTATTGGTCTAAGAACTCTTTCCATTCTTCCTTTGGCTTGAGGATTGAAGGGGCTCTTTCTTAGTTTTTCACACACAGCAGTTTACACAATTCTTTCAACAAATCCGACAAGGTCTCAGTATCCAGTTGTTTACTAGTGATTGTGCGACAGTTGCTGCCTTTTGATGGAGCATCGTGGCTGATTCTGGATATCTCGTGAAATGGTCTATAATCGTGAGTGCGTATTTGTTGCCTGCAGGTGTTTTCTATTGAAAGGACCTATGACATCAACCCTGATCAAATGGAACGGTGTTAATGCTTCATGTAACCTCTGTAATGACACTCTTGTCCGACACAAATCCGTTTTCTGTGCACACTCTATGCAATTCTGCACATATTTGTCGACGTCTGCCTTCCTATTCCTGCACCAGTACCTCTCCTATTGCTAGACCTAAATCACCAACACCCGCTGACGTGTGACCATGCGTTTCCTCCAATACTCTGTGTGTCTGCTTTGCTTGCACCACTACTCACAGACCCAATTTAGTTTCTCTGCTCAGTAAGCCATCCTAAACACGAAACTGCGATTTTTCATGAAACTGCTTAATTCGGCAGCTATCTGCTGTGCTCTTGACACTCCCTGAGCTCATTATAAACAGTGACTGGTAACTGTACACTTGTTGTTTCATTTGATGTCAATAACAGACACGGTAACGCCTAACCTACAATGTTTGCATTTAAAGTTAATCTGCCTAGTCAGGCAATCAAGGCTATTTTTGGGCAAAAAGTGACTGGTAACTGTAAACTTGTTGTTCTATTTAATGTCAATAACAGTCACCGTAAAGCCTAACCTAAAAAGTTCGCATTTGAAAACATTATCTCCTACTTATAGTACTGCTACATTCCTATTCAGTTCATCCATGTTTCCGTTTCTCTATCCAGGTTAATGTATTATCTCAAAATAAAATCAAATTGTCTATCGACTCAACCTGCTAGATGGATCTTTCAACCCCAGCAACAGTTTCAGCAATTACTGGCCCATTTTCACTAGAAATTTTTCCCCAGAGAGATAACATTGGAAGTGGGTGATTCCATACATAAGGCTCAACATTTCCATTTCTGTCATGGAGTAATTCTTCTCTGCTGAGTTCATTTGCCTTGATGCGTAGGCCAATGGACGTTTTACGCCCTGGACTTCTGGGACAAAACGCAGTGAAGTGTATGGTTGAATGCATCGCACGACGGAACGAATTCCTTGTTGAAATTTGGAAACTCTGAGATAGGACTCAACGCCAAAGATTCTTTCAGTTTCTCGAAAGCATGCTACACACCTCTGATCAAGTAAATTTTAAATCTTTATTCAGTAACTACATCAATGGTCTGGCAGTATCCACAAAATCTTTTTCAAAGCTTCTGTAAGAATTCTTGACTCCACGAAATGATTGCAGTTCATTCACTCATTCAGGTACACAAAATTCATGTAGTTTTCATTTACCTTTGGTTTATCCTATCACCAGCCTTACTGATTATGTGACCAGGGTGCGCCACATCTTCTAACATAATATTACACTTCTCTGTACTCAACGATAAATTCGTGGCCCTCAAGCTCAGGAATACTTTTCATAGGTATCGTTTGTGCTCCCGCATATCACTCGCAAACACGATTATATCATCAAGATACTGGCGCAGTGACGTGGTTTCAACTAGCGATGACGGTTATCGCTGAAACAACCGGTTTCGGTAATATCGTTTATTTTTCACGTAATTTTAACCTGACTGTTAAAACCGCTCAAAATAACTGGTTTCTGAAATAAACGATTTTAGTTTTTTTTTCATTCCTATTATTCCCTGTAATAAACGTCGACATCGACCAAAGATTGAAATATTTTGATTCACTCAGTTTCAAGATACATAGAATCAACATATGAAAATAAATAGGCGATGAAAAGAAAAGATATTCTGTGCATCGTTCACTGCGTTTCTAGGAAAGTGGTAAGCGGTTGAATACTACAAGAAACAATCAGTATTCTCCAATTGATTCTAACTTTCGTAACTCTGCTCAAAAATCGTATTATAATCGGAAATCATACCACTATCTGGGCATTACGCATAGACAGTGCTAAAGGGTGAAAACGGAGGTTGAAAAAGTCTATTTTCCGTGTTAATTAGTACGTTTTCGAGGGCTACAAGTAGACAAAGGCTTATCATGCATACACAGGCAGCAGATCAGCTACTTTCCATTTTTATTATACGCCATGAATTAATTTTTTAGTTATAACCTTCCTCCTTATATGATGTCACAAGTTTGTTGTGTCTCCTCCCGTGTTTAATCTTTTAAAGCCAATGGAGAACTCTACTTCACTGATGCCGCACTTCGTAAAATTCTTCCAGACCCGAGAGTGTGCCATTCTGAAAAAAAAGAAAAAAAAAGAAAAAAAAAGTATGACGACGACAGTAAGAGACTACCGTACAGACCAGATGGGACAAGTCTTGCGCACTGCATGTACAGATGTACCCATCAATAGGCTACGCCATGTAGCAACAGGTAATTAATGTTTCAGCGATGCTGTACCAATTTTTGTACCACGTGTTTGTTGCTCGTTTCTGCCTGCGTTTTTATAAAAATAGTACTGATAGCTTTTTCCATTTTCTATTATAACGCAATATTTCTCAGCCATGGTAATTTTACGAATAAAAATCAATCTTTTTTTAAAATGTTTCATGTAAAAACCAAAAATTTTAGCACTGCTGCTATTGCTAATTGATACTTCTGCCTTTTTATCCGGTGAAACTCCTATTTTAACTGAGGGCAAAAAAATACCGAAAAATATCTGTTATTCAGAGCTAATACCGGTATCGGTTTTAACTGGTTGGTTTTTTCGCATCCCTAGTTTCAACCCTCTGAGGACTCCGTCCAGCAAACTTTAGAACACGAATGGAATCCTTCTATATTGATAATGTCAAATGTTCAAATGTGTGTGAAATCTTACGGGACTTAACTGCTAGATTCATCAATCCCCTAAGCTTACACACTACTTAACCCAAATTATCCTAAGGACAAACACACACACCCATGCCCGATGAAGGACTCGAACCTCCGTCGGATCGATAATGTCCCCACACTTTTGAAAATGCTGTATGTGGGCGGTCCACCAGGGCGACTTCTTTTGCTGGTAGCCGCTCTTTAAGTCCATCATCGTCAAATACTTGCACTGGCTTAAATTATGGTTTCTGTAACGTTAGAGAAAGAGTAGGCATCCATTATAGTCTTTGCATTCAGATTTTCGTGATCCACCCACTGATTTTTTGGGCACGACGACAATTCCGGTAACTCATGGGTTATTGCTTTCCTCTATAAAAATGGCTCTGAGTACTATGCGACTCAACTTCTAAGGTCATCAGTCGCCTAGAACTTAGAACTAATTAAACCTAACTAACCTAAGGACATCACACACATTCATGCCCGAGGCAGGATTCGAACCTGCGACCGTAGCGGTTTCCTCTATAATCCTAACCTTCAGTGGTTGATACATGAATTCCTCCTAGAATCAACTTCATGTACCTCGGCACACTGTATGGTTTGCGGTAAGCCGAAGATTCATTTCCTGTCGGTATTCGGTACTGCGTAATATGCATTGCTGGGAGTGACCCTTTTGGAAAAAACAAATCACTAAATTCAAACAGTAACTTATCCATCTGTTGCTTATCGCTTCCCTTTAGGTGCTTCACTTTCTCTCATAACGCAGTTTCAATGACATTCAGCGATTCACGCACCGTCCTCACAGCTTTACTTCTGCCATTACCTCGTCTCCTACCTTCCAAACTTTGCAGAAGCTCTCCTGCGAACTTAGCAGGACTAGCACTCCTGAAAGAAAGGATATTGTGGAGACGAGGCCTAGCCATAGCCTGGCGGATGTTTCCAGAATGCTCTACCATCTGAGCTACTCAAGCACGGCTCACAACCCGTCCCCACAGCTTTACTTCCGCCAGTACCTCATCTCCTACCTTCCAGACTTTACAGAAGCTCTCCTGCGAACGTATCAGAACTAGCAGTTCTGAAAGAAAGGATATTATGGATACATGTAGAGCACTTGCCCGCGAAAGGCAAAGGTCGCGAGTTCGAGTCTTGGTCCGTCACACAGTTTTAATCTGCCAGGAAGTTTCATATCAGCGCACACTCCGCCGCAGAGTGAAAACCTCATTCAGCGATTGTCCGTGACTGACACATCTCGTATCCCTTTGTCGCTCCTGTAGGATATCTATGTTAAAGTACAACAATCTTTTTGTTAATCTTAAATCCCCAGTGCTGAAATTGTCAACAAACACAGGTACCTTTTGTACATGTACAATGCATCCTTTGGCTAAGCAACCTGCCTAATCCAATACTTCATTACGTATAATGGTTCCATCACATGCAACACCCATAGTAGTAAATTAGACATAACATTAACCCAAATCGATATCCCACTACACAACTATATGAAGAAATTTATAGTGAGATTGTTCACGATTTAAACAGCTTGTTATATTCGATAGACTCCCATCACAACATCGCTACACTGGCAGCTGATTTGCCCAACTGAAACATTTTCCCGTCAAGCCCCATCATGTGTTGCTGAAGTTCGATTTAGGCACACTACTGATGCAAGAAATTCAAACCCAGGGTAATGTCATAGCCATCACTCGTATGTGGCACAATCTCTACACTTAGTCTAAACTGAATCGTATCCAGGCAAAAATCTATGTCCACTAATCCAAACAGTGTGACATCACTTTTCCCTATTCCACGCAATTCTGTGCCATGGTCGGTTCAATCGGTTACGTTCCACCAGATATCCACTGCACACTTGTGTCCAACAATATCCTGCAATTTTCTTCCCCGCTATTCCTTTGACCGCACAATCTATCTACGCATATGAGGTCGTAGCATCTAATTGTACTAATAATGGCCGTAGGCGTACCTCAGGTTCCCTTTGGTGTTTAACGCCTGCTTCAACCCCTGGTTCCCTACCTCTGAAACTGCCATTACAATTATGCTGACCTCAGTTTCCACTTGCACTGTCCCGTGGCTGGCGGCATTGCTTCCACACATGCCCCATCTATAACACAGTATATTGGCCGAAAATACTATCTACCTTGCAATTCAGTTAACACATCAATTTCCACGCATTCTACTGCCAGTCTAACACCAGCGCACAAATCAGTTGGTACCCGTGGTAGTACTCTCCTTGGCAACTCTCTTAAAAATGCGTCAAGCGCCTTCTGCTCAGCCTCCCGTAAAATTATTTCGTTCACTGTAGCATTCTGCTCCAACTTGTATGTACAACCTCTGAGCTTCCTTATTCTGTCCGAAAATTTCTCTAGTTATTCTGTACACCTATTTGTTACTGTGCCCAACTGTTTCCTAAAATTCCTGACAATATTCTACTTCGTATACCTTTGAACCAACCCTTTTTTTAAAATTGTAACTTATTTTAATACACACAATTGTGATTGCATGTAAGTTGTTTATTTTTATTTTTAGATGACCAGTTTCGATCTTCCAAGAGATCACTATCAGATATTACATTCTGTGAAGAGGAATTAAACATCATACCGAAACGGACACTAAAGTAAAATATGAGGTAAAAAATCGCAGCTGATACACCCTTAAAGACCGTAGAAACTGTTGTCGTGGAGCAAGTCCATCTGTGCAGACATGGAGAACAGTGCTACAGATCGAAGTTAAAAGTAAAACATCAACACGGACGCTATAGGGGCGTCTGTCGGGCAGTATTGCCGGCCGGAGTGGCCGTGCGGTTATAGGCGCTACAGTCTGGAGCCAAGCGACCGCTACGGTCGCAGGTTCGAATCCTGCCTCGGGCATGGATGTGTGTGATGTCCTTAGGTTATTTAGGTTTAAGTAGTTCTAAGTCTAGGGGACTGATGACCTCAGATGTTAAGTTCCATAGTGCTCAGAGCCATTTGTAGGGCAGTAGAGTGAACATCCATCATGCGACCAATGATCGGGTCCGCATCATCACGCTACGCGCGGGAAGCTTGTGAGGTAGAGAAGCCACCCGACGTATGCACCATAGTCAAAGTGATGTGGCGCGGACATTGAATTGCTTCCTGACAGATAGTGTTGAAGACTTAGACCGCACAGCCCGTCTACGTTCGGCAGGTGCACTGGATGATCGATATCTAGGACTCTTGAGGCAAACAACCATGGGCTGAGTGCTCCAGAAGTGGATTCAGCGTTCAAAGAAGCTCCCGGACGCTGTGCAATGCGTCAAACTGTCAGTGTCGTATCATGGCGTACAAGAGAGGGAAGAAGGGGTTTACGGGTCAGTCTGTAGCTCCCGAGCGATTAGAAGCAAATCCAGAAAGACAAACTTTCAGTGATGGCAGGCAGATTTCTTGGATTAGCGCCAAACACTGTAGGATACTCGCAGCAGGAGCCTCTACGAGCTTAGGTGTCTGAATAACACTATTTATTTTCTATCAAACTAAGTACTACACTGAAGGCTAGTTCTAAACATTAGAAAAAGCAAAGGACACAACTGGTTGCACTAAACAAGTCAGTGGCTGAGTCAATGGGGGGTGAGAGTTAACAGAAGTAGCAACCACTAGCAACATCGTCAAGTACGAACTCTAGAGAACAGTACTCCAAGTGGGTAAAACACATTTGCCTGAGCTTACCCCAGGCTGACAACGAGCGACACGGAGTTGGCGTCCCAACGGTCTGACTGAGAACTTCTTTGTATACGAAAAGCCTGCGTTTTCAAAGGATTGGGGTGGAGCACTATTTCTCCCTATCTATAGTCAGCCCGCAAATCCACCTGCACTTTACAGGCATCAGCCTGTCTGACTTGGGGTTCTGCATTTGGGGTTATCTGGCGCCTCCGGCCAACCACGTTCACGCGCTTTCCCTCCTCCTACTTTGTAGGTGACGATGTCTCTAGCCTCTACATTAACTAAATCCATGTTCGGCAGCAATATCGTTCAGCTGAAACCTAAACGTCACTGCCCTTTCCATTATGGCTGGCAACAAGTGTTCTACCTCTCGCTGTTGTGTTGCAGCATCGTTCCCCATTTACATCTCACTTTTTTTTCAGTTATCAGTCTCCTGACTGGTTTGATGCCACCCGCCATGGACTCCAATCCTGTGCCAACCTTTGCATCTTAGAATAGCTCTTGCAACCAACGTCCCCTTTTATTAGTTAGATGTATTTCAGTCTCTGTCTTCCCCTACGGTTTTTACACTCTTCAGCTCCTTCTAGTACCTTGGAAAGTGCTGTAGAGGGTAAAACAGTAGAAGAAGACAGAGATTGGTATATATCCAACAAACAAAAAATTACGTTGGTTGTAACAACGATGAGTAGAAAAAGTGAGAAGAGAAATCACTCTAACCTTTGTAAATCCACTGACGTTGCTGTTCTCAGGAGCGCGAATCAAGCTTGTTGCCTACGCTAAACGTGCCTGTTTGTGACCATTTTCGACTGCGACGCCTTACACCAGCATCAAGGCGGTGGATGGAGTCACCGATTAATTCCCCGACGTGAAACTTCTACTATGGGACAGCTTCCCACAGCATCTGCAATTCGCAAGCGCCTCCCAGTACTGATTGCCTCTTGTAACCTAAATGCTAACACTTTGCCTGCTCTTTGCATTTTCTCTAGTTTTCTATCTTTTGAGTGCCTTCCCTGGTTTCCAACAGACTTAGGTTTAAAAATGTACAAGTCAATACGTCGACAATATATTATTGTGTCCAGCCTATTCGTCGAATCTGGAGTGTCTAGGAAACCTGCTTTCTCGGATCGCTAGACAACAATTCAAGCAAATCGAGTCAATGAATTTTTATTACAGTTAGATAAATGACAAATACTTAACTTTCAGAGTTTGCAGTGGTGTGTCGCAAGCAATGGGCGACAGACAAAATAAGAAAATCTCTTCAGTACACACAAGTCCTAATACAAGTGAAACAACACAGTTCCTAAGTCGCTGGTGTAGAGCTCGCAGAGCGGCTTGTCTTCAACTGGCCCGCGGCCAGGTGGCTCGGAGCGTATTCTCTGTCCCCCTACTGGCCGCTGCTGTCTCGGTGTCTTCCCCAGAGGGGTCGGTCAGCATTCTACGTCTTCTTCAAAGCTCTCTCTGCTCTACCGATCGTGACCGCCGTGCCGGCGCTTGACTTTTACGCCGGAACATATATGACGTTAGGAGACGATTGCATGATGTGAATCTCCATTCCCAACGGTCATGGGCAGCACCACACCGTACATCACGGTACCACGAACTCCGTTAAAGATGGGCAAGAAATCATCGAAAACGGACACCCAGGTTTGGCGTCATGTGTTGTGTACGGACGAAACTTGGACATCATTGTAACCTGATAATCGCAGACAATGTGTCTGGACACATCCCGGTGATCCTGAACGCCTCCAGTACTGTGTCCCACACTCACAACAAGGTGATAGTGGTGGAGCGATGTTCCGGGACGGCATTAAATGGCGCCACTTTACCATCACGTGTTGTTGAGGCCGATCTCACTGTTCTATGGTAAGAAACTAAACTATGAAATCACCATGGGACCATATTCTGGCGATTTCCGGTGATTAAAGGGAACAGTGTGGTGCTGTTGTGCAAGACTCACACTCCCCCTTGATTACTGAACTTACGCGAAGTTGCTTTGCCGATCTTCTTTTCAGGGTAGCCGACTGCGATTGGTCTGTCTCACTTCTTCCCCGAAGACAGATGTGTTTTGGAGGAATTTTCTCTGCTCTTAAAATAACTCCTTACACTCGAGATACTTTGAACTCAATCTCACTATATTTTCGCAACACATAACAGTTTTCACATACACGAATCATTTTTCGTAAGTTCAACAATTTCCGGTCCGTCAGATACTATTACATATTCTTTACCATAAACACAGTACCATCAATCTTTCAAAGTTCTAGTTAGTCCATCATCCGAACCTCACGAAAGTAAATGAATTATTAAGATAAGAGTCTTTTCTTTTTCTTTCAACAACATTCAACTGTTCTCAATAATGAGTGACGTCGCACCATCACGGAGTACGGCGCGCTTGCTCCTTGTGCTGGGCGTGGAACAACTGAGGCGAGCGCTGCGCATACCTGCCCGCTCCCATCAACCGCCCGATACACGCCAGTTCTGCACGCACATAATCGTGGCGCAGACTTATATATCTTGTTTCGTTAAGCTTATGTCTCGCATATAGGCGCGCGGCTAATTTATGAGGCAATATGTCGAGGCAGTTCTCATTCAGCCATTCACAGGACACTTTTATATCCTTATCCATCATCTTCTACTGGCTCGATAAAACTATCCCTACCAGCCTAAATACATAATTCTTCTGCATACTGCAGCACTTGTGAAATACTGAATGTATATCTGATGTAAATAGAATGAGTACTGGCCATTCAAACTGCTACACCACGAAGATGATGTGCTACAGACGCGAAATTTAACCGACATGAAGACGTTGCTGTGATATTCAAATGATTAGCATTTCAGAGCATTCAACAAGGTTGGCGCCGGTGACGATACTTACAACGTGCTGACATGAGGAAAGTTTCCAACCGATTTCTCATACACAAACAGCAGTTGACCTGCGTTGCCTGGTGAAACGTTGTTGTGATATCTCGTATAAGGAGGGGAAATGCCTACCATCACGTTTCCCACTTTGATAAAGGTCGGATTGTAGCCTATCGCGATTGCGGTTAATCGTATCGCAACATTGCTGCTCGCCGTGGTCGAGATCCAATGACTGTTAGCAGAATATGGAATCGGTGGGTTCAGGAGGGTAATACGGAACGCCGTGCTGGATCCCAATGGCCTCGTTTCACTAGCAGTCGAGATGACAGGCATCTTATCCGCATGGTTGTAACGGATCGTGCAGCCACGTCTCGATCCATGAGTCAGCAGATGGGGACGTTTGCAACACAACACCCATCTGCACGAACAGTTCGACGACGTTTGCAGCAGCATGGACTATCAGCTCGGAGACCATGGCTGCGGTTACCCTTGACGCTGCATCACAGACAGGAGCGCCTGCGATGGTGTACTCAACGACGAACCTGAGTGCACGAATGGCAAAACGTAATTTTTTCGGATGAATCCAGGTTCTGTTTACAGCATCGTGATGGTCGTATCCGTGCTACGCGACGTCGCGGTGAACGCACATTGGAAGCGTGTATTCGTCATCGCCATACTGGCGTATCACCTGGCGTGATGGTATGGGGTGTCATTGGTTACACGTCTCGGTCACCTCTTGTTCGCATTGACGTTACACTTCAGATGTATTACGACCCGTGGCTCTACCCTTCATTCGATCCCTGCGAAACCCTACTTTTGAGCAGGACAATGCACGACAACATGTTGCAGGTCCTGTACGGGCCTTTGTGGATACAGAAAATGTTCGACTGCTGCCCTGGCCAGCACATTCTCCGGATCTCTCACCAACTGCAACCGACTGGTCAATGGTGGCCGAGCAACTGGCTCGTCACAATACGCCAGTCACTACTCTTGATGAACTCTGGTATCGTGTTGACACTGCATGGGGAGCTGTACCTGTACACGCCATCCAAGCTCTGTCTGACTCAATGCCCAGGCGTATCAAGGCCGTTATTACGGACAGAGGTGGTTGTTCTGGATACTGATTTCTCAGGATCTATGTACCCAAATTGCGTGAGAATGTAATCACATGTCAGTTCTAGCGTAACATATTTGTCCAATGAATACCCGTTTATCATCTGCATTTCTTCTTGGTGTAGCAATTTTAATGGCCAGTAGTGTACTTGTCAGCAAGGGCGTAAGAACAATATCCTTAGGATTTGTAATACCCGTATAGACTGTTAGCAAATATTGTCACCGAACGTAATTTGTACATCAGTCACTTATGATACTAGCGATCCAGCTAACCGGTTTGTTCAAGGGTCAGAGTTTGTCGATTCTCGATCTCCCATCTAATTTGTATTTAATTATCCGGTCCAACATCTTATAAACATAAGACAGAATAGTAATGGGTCTTATGAGGAAGGACACTCAGGCGCCTTCCCTGTTTTGTATACCGCTACGACCCGAACAATCTTCATTTCTGGGGCATAGATTAGGTTGGTCCATATTTCATTTAAAACGTTCAGTAATTGATGAATAAATGTCCAGGGTAGTACTCACACTGTCGGACATTGCTCGAGTCAGTTCCGACGGGGAGAAATTTCAATTTATTAGTGGTTCCGTTCGTTTTTTTCCAGTTCTGTAGGGTCGGGGTCATGTTGCGTTAAATGGTTTCTGAATGATTTTAGATGCTTCCTTTACTTTTCCCATTGATGAATTAATTGTCTCAGCCTCTTGTACTTATTTCAAATGATAGTCATGGAGAATTCAGTAGACAGGCTATTAGATCAGTTCCGCTAGCTTTCCCTGTTTTTATTTTTGTACAACCACTTCGCCCTTGTCTGAATGCGATTAAAGACATTTTACTGTATAACACTGTTAATGAATCTCATCATCAATACTGATGGATGCCGCTAGTGATTTCACGATTAAGTTTTTCCTAATACTGTTCTGTGCTGGTAATTCTAACTGCGTAATTGGATTGACTTGCCGTAACACAAGTAATATTATTTCCATGATGTTTCTAACAAATTTATAATTAATTTGTCCCCTTTCAGGCATCTGATGCTTTTGTGGCTGATATGGATTTCTGCTGATTGAAGTCACATTGTGTTGGTTTGGTACCCAAGATTTCTTAGGCATGCCTTATTGTACAGATCAAGAAACATTTCCTGTGTTACGTCCCTCTGCCTCTGAACGGGGGCAGCAGCTGTTTCCCCCTGTAATACGGCGCATCTGACTACCTGCTTTCAAAGTTGCCGGCGTGTTCTGGCTGAGTTAAAGGGATTTCCGGGCGAACGTGCACATTGCAAGTGATAATGTCAGAGTTGCGCTATGTTCCTGACAAATTTCAGCAAGTTGATTATGTGCTACCGGCGAAAACGACTCATGGCTCTAGATTTGGTGGTTGCGCTGCTGTCACATTTGCGTAAACTTGGCTCCCAAACCTCTCTATAGCCTGCCTGTAAGTTAAGGCTTCGAATGCCATAATCTGTCTAAAATGCGTTTGTCTAGCGTACTCGGGGCAGCAACGACCGTTCGATGAGTGACCACCAGAACAACGCTGACAAACAGCGGGGGCTCAATTTATCACAGTCCACAACGTCGTGTGGACCTGCGCAGTACGCACATCTTTACTGGCTGCCAGAGTGTTTGCTGCCATGATCACAGAACAAACATTTAGAGCATTGTATAGCCCGGCTGACATACGGCACTACTCCGTGAGTGACCACACAAACAGGTAACCTCTTAGGTCTAAAAGTAGTTACACACAATGGCAGTGGCAAGTCTATGATAGCCTCTTGCTCTTTTATCTTATAGTACCTTCTCACTGCTACAGTCTTAACTCCGCATAGTATGACACTAAATATTTCTTGTTCTGACAGGTCCGTCAAGACATTTCGAACAATTACTTATCTTGTACTCATAAATCGGGGAATGTAAGTCTCCAGATTATTCATTGAAAAATTTGGACTTTGTACTACGTTATTCGCAGCTAAGGCAGAGCAGACTTCAATTTTGATTTTATTATGCGCCGTAGGAGCTACATCGGCGGCACTGCTGCTAATTCCGGCTTCCAACCCATGCAGAAGGTTGACGACTGACATTGGATACAATCTTCCAGCGTTCCTGTCCTTGCTTTCTAAGAAGACTCTACATAGCCCCATATCATACGGTTCATACAAATTCAAAAGCCGCGCATTAAGCTGTTACTGCGTACCGGCAGTTCTCATCGGAATGTTACTGGCGGAAGAGCTGCTTCATTCTACAGACTGTTTCTTGCGCTCCACACTAACTGCTTGCTTGGTCTGGCCTTCCACCATCTTCAGAGTTCGCTTTGTATTTCTGTCTACCTCAGATGTCGTAGTGTGTCATTTCTGTGGATTCATTTAGAGCGTCGTGTCCTCTTCATTTACCACTAAAACAACTGTAGATGTAGCCGCTGCTATCCGCAGGCACACAGATTCTTGATGTGGTTGACTAATGTCGTTTGCAGTTGATGAAGTCGCTTGCGCAATAGAGTTTTCTCCAGGTGCAGACAGTGCGAGATGTAACGTCGTGGGCACGAAAGTACGGTGCCTGCCTTCTCCATACTCGCCACTAGCTACGTCGGCTCATTTCGGAACTGCTGTCACACCCAAACTAAGTTTCGCTGGCTAAAGCTTCCTTGTGACACAATCGTTAACTACAAGGTCTGCACTTGACAATTGCTCGAGGAATAGATAACTATTTAAAATGTCTCAAACTGGCGATTCGAGGCGCTGTTCTTGTTATCGTTGCCTAGAGAACTTAATGACTGAGCAAGAGCATATTTGTTACTGAATTTTTAATTACACTGCAGTAATTTGTTTAAATATTTTGTTGTAGTATTTCTTTAACGTTTAAAATCTCTGCCAGAGTGTGTCTGTTGTTAAGTAATGTGCTGTGATAATTTGTTAATATCGTATTTCGAATTGAGATATCGGCATTCGGAAAAAAACTGATAAAAATCGCAACTCAAACTGTTGTTGTTGTCTTCAGTCCTGAGACTGGTTTGATGCAGCTCTCCATGCTACTCTATCCTGTGCAAGCTTCTTCATCTCCCAGTACTTACTGAAACCTACATCCTTCTGAATCTGCTTAGTGTATTCATCTCTTGGTCTCCTTCTACGATTTTTACCCTCCCCGCTGCCCTCCAACGCTAAATTTGTGATCCCTTGATGCCTCAGAACATGTCCTACCAACCGACCCCTTCTTCTTGTCAAGTTGTGCCACAAACTCCTCTTCTCCCCAATTCTATTCAATACCTCCTCATTAGTTATGTGATCTACCCATCTAATGTCCAGCATTCTTCTGTAGCACCTCATTTCGAAAGCTTCTATTCTCTTCTTGTTTAAACTATTTATCGTCCATGTTTCACTTCCATACATGGCTACACTCCATACAAATACTTTCAGAAACGACTTCCTGACACATAAATCTATACTCGATGTTAACAAATTTCTCTTCTTCAGAAACGCTTTCCTTGCCATTGCCAGTCTACATTTTATAACCTCTCTACTTCGAACATCATCAGTCATTTTGCTCCCCAAATAGCAAAACTCCTTTACTACTTTAAGTGTCTCATTTCCTAATCTAATCCCCTCAGCATCACCAGACTTAATTCGACTACATTCCATTATCCTCGTTTTGCTTTTGGTGATGTTCATCTTATATCCTCCTCTCAAGACACTGTCCATTCCGTTCAACTGCTCTTCCAAGTCCTTTGCTGTCTCTGACAGAATTACAATGTCATCGGCGAACCTCAACGTTTTTATTTCTTCTCCATGGACTTTAATACCTACTCAGAATTTTTCTTTTGTTTCCTTTACTGCTTGCTCAATATACAGATTGAATAACATCGGGGACAGGCTACAATCCTGTCTCACTCCCTTCCCAATCGCTGCTTCCCTTTCATGCCCCTCGACTCTTATAACTGCCATCTGGTTTCTGTACAAATTGTAAATAGCCTTTCGCTCCCTGTATTTTACACCTGCCACCTTTAGAATTTGAAAGAGAGTATTCCAGTCAACATTGTCAAAATCTTTCTCTAAGTCTACAAATGCTAGAAATGTAGGATTGCCATTCCTTCATCTATTTTCGAAGATAAATCGTAGGGTCAGTATTGCCTCACGTGTTCCAACATTTCTGCGGAATTCAAACTGATCTTCGCCGAGGTCGGCTTCTACCAGTTTTTCCATTCGTCTGTAAAGAATTCGCGGTAGTATTTTGCAGCTGTGACTTATTAAACTGATAGTTCGGTAAGTTTCACATCTGTCAACACCTGCTTTCTTTGGGATTAGAATTAGTATATTCTTCTTGAAGTCTGACAGCTCAAACTAGCAATTAATAATGACATTACTAACACGTCTTCTTACTCGGCTTGGGGGATGGGTGTGGGGGTTGATGTCAGCTGCCACCTCAAATGATGAAATTCGCGTGATTGGAACAATAATAAAATTAATTTACTAGTTATAACAAATTATACTCTCACTTCAATGGACGTATCTTAAATGGTAAGGGACAACACATGGCTCGTAAATAACTCAGATTATTCAAATACTTTTGACCATAAATTGAACTGCGGTTGGCTGAGCGCATCCACAGCGACACATGATGATACTGACGTAATGTGATGTCGATGTGATTCGGCGTTGACGCGACGTGACAGTGTCATGATGTGACGCTCATGCGAACTTGACGTTGAAGTGACGTCGTAAAGAGTGGGACGAAATTTCTGTAACTAGGATAATAATAAAATTAATTTGCTATTATTATTATTTAGAACAATTTCTCACTTCCTAGTACCAATCAAACGGAAGGTGCACAGAACAAGTCTGACGTCACCCACACAATCACTCTACTTGTAAAGAATGAGGAGGAAAGGGGGTGCTAGAATATTATTAATCCATTGTTGACGGGAAGGAGTTTGACATTCCCCTTTACACAATAGACTTTTGCGAAAATCTGTTTGACGGTGTTCACTCGTGCCTAACAGAAAATAAAATTTGCCAGAGGTGTTGTGCCCGAAGAAAATTGTAACACCAATTAGTGACGGAGAGGTTTGCAGCAAGTTATCTCTGAGTACAACTTATTCTGCCTATTCTACTTTCAGTTAAATTTAGTTCAGTTATCAAAAATTGTGCTATCATTCACATGTTGTCCAACGAAAAGGGGTACTACAGGACTCGAGATACAAACAGTAAAATTTGCTAATATTTTTGGAGTAAATGAAAAACGGTAGACAGCCCAGCTGCTCACTGTCTGTTCACTAAGTTATTACTATTGCGAACAGCAAAGAGTAAGGAATAATTTGAATATGTGCCGCAACAGAGGGCTGTACGCGCGTTTGCAGTTAGAAAACACGTCATAATGAGAAATAATTTCGGTTATTACTGTTCTCGTTATTAAACAAAATGAAATGAATTTGGAATAAATAAATCTCACACAGACGAACTGGAGGCTGACTACTATTAAGGTAAATAGGTACACAACCTCACAGCAGCATTTACCCACTTTTGCTAACTTGGTAATTGGCAATGAAGCACGAGATAAAATTACAATTGACTTTAAATTACTTAAATAAAAGAACTGCCACCAGATATCAACACAACGGCAAGACCAACACACAAAATAGCACCACAAGTTTATGGAAAAGTAGCAAGTATGAGTAACTGTTTTCTTTTAAATAAAATCTTTAGTTTGAAGTGCCAGGAAATAGTTTACTTTCAGATAACTGAATTTACTTTTGATCTACAAGAATAACTTTGCCTCTAAACAATATTTATCTCAACAGTGAAGTTACAGTGGCGCATTAAAAATACTTTTACTTCTATTTTCAAAATTGTTAAAAAATATAGAAACGAACTGCCACTGAAATTAATTTTGATGGGACCTTCTTGGTAATAATGATTTGAGATAATTATTTGGTTAAAGTTTCTAAGTTTTTGCAATAATTATTATTAAAACTAAAAGTTAGCCAGTGTCGTTAGGTAATGCCGTTATAGTTGTACAAAACGTGAACTGCGTGGAACAGCCTTACACTCGTTCGTTGTTGAAGAGATGAAGCCGTAGCCATCTTGGGTCAGTCCTGCAGTAGCTCCAGGAGAAAATTTGTGAGTACAGATTTTCTTAGCGATGACCACTGGCGGAGCAGGATCTTGATGTTAATGGACCTGACTTTCCACTGCCCACACTACTCAATTGCTGTCGTGCCGCTAATTAAAACTTCTCCTGACGTTGACTTAGCCCGTAACTCGCGCGTCCGATCGACGCAGTCAGCAGCCAAGTGCCTGTGCAACACGCACCTTCTGTCGTCAATCCGCTCTCATCCTGAGACGTCGCTAAACTGTGCGTTTTTACTCTTTGATGCATATTCGTAAAATTTCCCTAACGAGCTCTAACCCAGTATAAATTACAGTTATTTGCATTATTATTCACACATATCAACACAACACAAATATCTTTTAAACTTTACAAGAAAATCGAAATACAATGTTTATAGTGTACGAAGCAAACCTTTTAAATATGTACATCTTGTTAATGTGTGACAGTGGTGACCTTGAGTATACCTTGCACAATTGCTTCAGGTCACCCAAGAGCGGTTTCCCTGGGTGACCTTGAATAAAATTAGTCCTATTGCCTCAAGTGTAAACAGACACGGGAAGTCCCTATCGTTGACCCTGAGATAAGACTCTGCTTATAACTGGATTGGTACCAGAATACCTAAAGATAACATACCAGTCACCTTATGAGATTTAGGGAAATCAGGGTAAAATAAAATGTGGATAGCTGTATGGAGATTTTATCCGGCATTCTCTCGAATATGAGTCCTGAATCATCATTTGCGTTTTGATGGACATATACAAGCCGTGTTTGTAGACATTGACTCCTGTAAAGAAGGATATGGCGGAGAAACAGCTCTGCCACTGAAAAGCTGATTATTTCCAGGATGAATCTCTGACTCTGCAGCAGAGGATGCACTGTTTTGAAACTTCTTGGTAGATTACAGCTACATGCCTCACCGAGAATCGAATCAAGAAACTTTCTTTCGCAGACAATGCTCTCACTGGCTGGGCCTTATATTGAAGATCGACACCTCGGGCATGGATGTGTGTGATGTCCTTAGGTTGGTTAGGTTTAAGTAGTCCTAAGTTCTAGGGAACTGATGAACTCAGTTGTTAAGTCCCACAGTGCTCAGAGCCATTTGAACCATTTGAAGATCCCCATCCCACTCTCACAGATCCTACTTTTCGAATTACACAGAAGTTGTCTTGCAGACATTGATGGACGAGCACTTCTTGAAGAAAATATTTTTCGGAGATATGACTTATTCACGGCCAGAGGATTGTTTTCAGAATCAATCTTCTAATCTTTAGTGGAATGTGACCTCTGTTGAAACGTCCTAGCTCTAAACCCCGCCTCACAGAAAAAATACTTTTTCTACTGAAGTGCCCACTTTGTTTGAGTAGTGCATGCTCGACCTTGAAGGGAGTTGCAGAGGGAAGGTGGGGGGGGGGGGGGGGGGGGGCGGCTGTAAAAATTGTCCACTAGTTCGTAGAAGTCAAAATTTTCGTATCTGAAATGAGGTGTGCTGTGTGCCGCCATAGTTGTTCAAGGCTGTATGTCTTCTTCTCCAAGAGAGGTGTTTTCAACATGGTGGAACACCATTGCAGTTAGATATTAATTTCTACGAGCACCTGAAGAAAAGATATCCCTATCGTGGGATTTGTAGGAGAAGTTCTGCCTCATGTCTGTCTGGTCTCCCACCTACTGATTTTTTGCATATTGTGTTACATGAGCCCGCATCTCGTGGTCGTGCGGTAGCGTTCTCGCTTCCCACGCCCGGGTTCCCGGGTTCGATTCCCGGCGGGGTCAGGGATTTTCTCTGCCTCGTGATGGCTGGGTGTTGCGTGCTGTCCTTAGGTTAGTTAGGTTTAAGTAGTTCTAAGTTCTAGGGGACTTATGACCACAGCAGTTGAGTCCCATAGTGCTCAGAGCCATTTGAACCATTTGTTACATGAAGTGGCTGGTTTGTGAAGCCCAGGGAGAAACTGAAGGAGAACTGGTTGGCAGGTCCTAGCTGCCTGTCTCATTGTACAGGGATATTTGTGAGAGTGCGATGTTGTAATGCATCAGTCGAGACATGTAGGCTACTTTGAACAGTTGTTACGAAGTTATTATAAAGTGCAAGTTCTTTATTTCATTAAAAAGCTAAATCGTACAGAGTGTTTCAGCTTACATCATGAAACGCAATTAAGTGTTAATAGATAAAATATACAGGGTGTTACAAAAAGGTACGGCCAAACTTTCTGGAAACATTCCTCACACACAAAGAAAGAAAATATGTTATGTGGACATGTGTCCGGAAACGCTTAATTTCCATGTTAGAGCTCATTTTAGTTTCGTCAGTATGTACTGTACTTCCTCGATTCACCGCCACTTGGCCCAATTGAAGGAATGTAATGTTGACTTCGGTGTTTGTGTTGACATGCGACTTATTGCTCTACAGTACTAGCATCAAGCACATCAGTACGTAGCATCAACAGGTTAGTGTTCATCACGAACGTGGTTTTGCAGTCAGTGCAATGATTACAAATGCGGAATAGGCAGATGCCCATTTGATGTATGGATAGCACGGGGCATTAGCCGTGGTGCAGTACGTTTGCATCGAGACAGATTTCCAGAACGAAGGTGTCCCGACAGGAAGAAGTTCGAAGCAATTGATCGGCGTCTTAGGGAGCACGGAACATTCCAGCCTATGACTCGCGACTAGGGAAGACCTAGAACGACGAGGACACCTGCAATGGTCGAGGCAATTCTTCGTGCGGTTGACGATAACCCTAATGTCAGCGTCAGATAAGTTGCTGCTGTGCAAGGTAACGTTGACCACGTCACTGTATGCAGAGTGCTACGGGAGAACCAGTTGTTTCCGTACCATGTACAGCGTGTGCAGGCATTATCAGCAGCTGATTGGCCTCCACGGGTACACTTCTGCGAATGGTTCATCTAACAATGTGTCAATCCTCATTTCAGTGCAAATGTTCTCTTTACGGATGAGGCTTCATTCCAACGTGATCAAATTGTAAATTTTCACAATCAATGAGAATCCGCACGCAATTATGCAATCACGTCATCAACACAGATTTTCTGTGAACATTTGGGAAGGCATTGTTGGTGATGTCTTGATTGGGCCCCATGTTCTTCCACCTACGCTCAGTGGAGCACGTTATCATGATTTCATACGGGATACTCTACCTGTGCTGCTAGAACATGTGCCTTTACAAGTACGACACAACATGTGGTTCATGCACGATGGAGCTCCTGCAAATTTCAGTCGAAGTGTTCGTGCGCTTCTCAACAACAGATTCGGTGACCGATGGATTGGTAGAGGCGGACCAATTCCATGGCCTCCACGCTCTCCTGACCTCAACCCTCTTGGCTTTCATTTATGGGGGCATTTGAAAGCTCTTGTCTACGCAACCCCGGTACCAAATGTAGAGACTCTTCGTGCTCGTATTGTGGACGGCTGTGATACAATACGCCATTCTCCAGGGCTGCATCAGCGCATCAGGGATTCCATGCGACGGAGGGTGGATGCATGTATCCTCGCTAACGGAGGACATTTTGAACATTTCCTGTAGCAAAGTGTTTGAAGTCACGCTGATACGTTCTGTTGCTGTGTGATTCCATTCCATGATTAATGTGATTTGAAGAGAAATAATAAAATGAGCTCTAACATGGAAAGTAAGCGTTTCCGGACGCATGTCCACGTAACATATTTTCTTTCTTTGTGTGTGAAGAATGTTTCCTGAAAGTTTGGCCGTACCTTTTTTTAACACCCTGTATGTGGTGTTTCTGTAAATGCTCAAAAATTTTAGTTTTATCATTATTTTACTATTTCTGCATTGGAGGTGCAGTGATTTTATTTTTTAGTATACTTTTTCTGCATCTGATTTTGATATGTCGCCTTTCACCCTTTCTCATCCAGTTATTAATTGTGGTGCCAAGCCTCTAATACTTAACTGGGTTATAATTTCTGTAGATTAGGTTATCATTGCACCTATTTCAGTTCTTTGTGTCATTCAGTAAATCTGGTGTCTTTCTCAGTTTCATCAGTTAAAGGTGGATTTTCCTCCTACAGCAGTTCTCAAAATTCTTTCTTGATGGAACCCTTTTGAAATACTACATATTTCAATGAGTCCTAAAATAAGCAAACCTGATTGTAAGTTCCTTTTTTGCTCTTTCAAACCTGAATTTTTCTGGAGAAAAAACATTTTTCTTTATGTAGTAATGTTCTTAGGTAATTTTTAATGCTTTTAGATGGAATATTGATATAAAAATATCTACCCATTTTCAAAAGATACTGTGTACACTCGGCTTCATTTCGTGGACTAAAATAATTAATTACGAAATATTCTCTATTGCAAAAAATAATAAAATGTTCATTGAATAGTTAACATGCAAAATAACAATAAAATATTCAGTTATACAGTGGAATATAGTGAACCAATCACATCTGTGTATTCTGGTAGTCACGAGCTGCTGTGCACTGCTACGCTCACTTACTGATATTTTCATAGTGATGCCCAACGGTTGGCAATACTTGTGAATAAGGAAAAGGTTGAACATTCAAAAATGTGTACCTGAGGTTTATACTGGGAAAAAATACATCTGTTGCAGTCAAGAGTCAGTTAAAGTTAATCTGCACAATTGTAGCCAGAGAGTTTGAAAAGGTTAATTAAAATTATTTAATGAAAATCACACAAAAATAAATATGTTATATATTTAAAATAGCTAACGTTCAGCAACCATATTTAAGTTTCAATGAAGAACAAAAACAGCCACACAGTGGCACAACTTTTATTGCATTGACCTGGTAGCGGTACCATGTAAGCGCATCTTCATTAGCATAACTTAGTTACCTATAATTTGTTAATCAATATAGAGTGAAATGCAGCAGGAAAATTTGCATTCCTTCTTCGTTAATTTTGATATCAATTTGGTAATTTAGAGAATGGGTGTGATGGGGAATGCAGTAACAAAACATTTATTAAAGTTCTGGGACCGCAGTGGCCGGTAGTACAGTGCTCTAGGTACTTTCCTTTCTTTAACATGGTGAAGGACTCACTTTTTTTTAATGATTTTGAGTGTAGAGGGGAGATGGCTGAACAGGAAATATTACAGACAGCGACACTACACGGGGCGAACGAAGCGACAGGCCTTGACTTCATTAAACTGGATCTACGGAAGCGTCCCTGGGGTCTCACAGTGTTGTCTACCTTACAACTATGAGGAGGCGAGCGGTCCATCAGACGGTGGAGAGGTACCACGAGTTGCTGGAAATGGCTGTTTTCCCATGTTGTGTAGACCAGCTTTGTAGCTAGCGATCGGCCATTTCCTAAAACACAAGTTGCGAAAAATAATGGACTAGCCTCATGAGTAGTATTTCCTAAACCCAGGGATCCTGTGATGCGTGGCTAACTCCATGGACGTGCAGAGGCGGAATTGGTTTGTTAGAGTATGACGTCACGAGCACAAGTTTGATGTGAACGTTTTTTGACAGTAGTGGAGAGTTTTGCGAAATGATTGGCTTCTGATGGTGACACACTGTCTTGGCGGAATTCTTTATGTTGGGGGGAAACTTCACTATTGTGCTACAAAGCTTTGTACATCTGCTACTGGCAACAGACACTGTTCGGTGGGAAAGAAGAGCGCAGACCATAAAGGAAAGCCAAAATTTTCATTTTCATTGACGCACCTTGGAAAATTAATGGGCTGACATCGGTTGGTGGTGGCTCGTAGAGTTTCACGGATGTGCATTACAGGTGACACTGGAGAGCCAATTCATTCTGTTCCACAGTTGTGGAATTTCATGCAATTGCCTGACTCAGGTTTAACGTACATGTGTTGAATGTGTGATCGATTTACTCAGTCACCTGACTTTGGGTCCCAGTGTTTTTCAATAGGTGTTAAATTGTGTCTAACATTGGGAACTGAGTTGACTGGGTGCAGTTTGTTGAGTAGTAGAGTAACATTGATATCTCTTAAAATCTGCAATCAGAAAGTTCATACAGATACAATTTAACAACTGTTTCAATGTTTCTTTCCCATGAGTATGATAATCATTGTCTTAATGAATTAAATTGGAATATTTCAATGGAAGCTTGTTTTTGTCCGATACCCTCCTATCACATTAATTATTCTGCGCATCACCCAATTTGGGATCCATATCTTGGGCCTCACATCACGTTCTATATTTAAAATTGAGTATATGTCAATTCATAGGGTGGATCTTAGAGAAGTGGCTAACACAATTAGTTTCCTGCGCTGTGGAGATAAAATCTTGTAGTGGGGAGTTCACATAAGTTGGCGAAACCTGTGCCAGGACTAGAACCTGGATTCTTCTGGTATACACTCAAAAACAGTAGCAGTCGGTTTCGTATAAATTGGGGAACCTGCTTAGTTAGAATTTTTAGATTCAGTTATTATACATTCATGTGCTTCTTGGTGATTAAGTAAGAGAAATTATCATATCGTAGTAGTTTTAATACATACTTACACATATCACCAGTCTTTGTGCATTCTTTCGTATAGGTTCTAATTCTTAGTTATGTGGATTTTGTTCCACACTTGATGATGCATCAGCGTTCAACACCAGCGTTGAAATTTTGGATTCGAAAATATGTTGAGATTATCTACTATAGACCACAATGATCATAAACAGCACCAGTGTCGGAATGTCAGTTTGTGTATTGTGTGTTAGTGTTGTCAAATCCAGATGTTAACAAGGAGCAAGGTGCGATGTGAATCACTGCTACTAGTCAAACATCATTATCTACTTTCTAAAATTACCAGTAAATGAAATAAATATATCATTAACTTCTTGAATTGGAGGTAGAGCAGAGTTATTATAGTATAACTCACCTGGCGGTCGTGTTATGAGACAAATGCATTATGTGTAAGTTGTGATATCAATGTTGGGCTTCCCTCCTCCTCCACAAATGGACTTCCAAGTACAGGAAACTGTTGCTTGGAATTGTTAAAGCATCTTGGTTTTGAAAGAGATTCCTAATCACCTCATTATTATTAAATGTCACCAAAGCGAAAGGTTTATGGGAGAAACATTACTGGCGAATAACTCACTCTTGATGTGGAATTTGAGGTATTGTATCAAGTGACGGCATTGCATGGTTTCAATGTACCAATTCTAGGAACTTGTGATTCTTCCATATCATCACATTGTGTTTTCACTGCAAAATGGTGCATTGATGGCTGCATGCATCAGTTCTATATCTTACAGCCATACCGCTTCAGTTGTAGATGTACCACGAATTTCTCACCTCGATAATCAATAAAATTTCTGTCCTGGTCTAATATATTCAAATCGAGAAGATCTAATGTCTGAACAGTCACTGAGAGGTATTTTGTGCTGACAGGTACCTCAGAGATTTTATATGCTCGACCCACTTTAGGGAAGAGTCCATAGTTTGCTTTAATTAGTCAGCCACTGAGGTACGACTATTACAGTCGATGTGTATCTAGCTAAGTGGTAGTACATCCACTGGATGATTGGAATCGTAAATGTTATGAGAATTCTTGACTAAAATTTGTCTGCTCGAGAAACCCAGTAGTGGTTATATTGAACCCTCTGGCCTAAAGTCTTTTTTGCCGCTTTTACTTTTACTTTAAACGTATTAACATTTGGACATAGCTCTAACCCATTTACGAATTGTTTTATAAATGGATCTGAATCGCCAGTATTGTATAAACCAGGTGGTATTGCTACAACCTTACAATTTCCTCGACACATTTTGTTGTTCACATTTGTAATATCTTGAATGATATATTTCTACATTAAGTCAGTGCATTCCCTCTTGCTAAGATTTATTGGTGGAACGTAATTCACAGATAATGTTGATGATCATTCTTTTAAATTTAGAGTGTATGACATCACTTCCAAGCCAGTGATGTACCTGTTTTTACGCAGTCACATGGAGGAACATGAGGCAGAAATGCCCACACAGATATGTATTGAAGTCTTGGTAGCATCTAAAACTACAGAAATACAGTTGTTGGTAAAATATTAGTGTAGCTCTTTGATGGACATGATTTCCTTAACGAGTCGAAGTTCGAGTACACATTATTCTGGTTATTTGAATATATGCAGCCCAGTGCGTCCCTGAACCTCCAGCAACATCTAAATGTATAATCCCACATTTCCACCTTGTCTCTAGCTTTTTATTCTGCATGAACACTCTGGTAATGTTCATTTTTTGACGAATTTAAGAAAGATCTGTATTTGTAATCGTTCTGTCAGGTAGTATAGTTAGGTATTTCTTTATGACTAGTGTATATCCTTTTCTGTGTGGTTTCATATACATATCTTTTCCAATAGTGACAGATTCCATAAGTCTGTTATATTTTTTCGAGTCGTGAAACCACTTTTGTGGGCTTTTCACTTTATTTAACGTTTGGTCTATGGTTGATGCTCCTCCAGCAGAACAACAAATTATTGAAAGACCCGCCAGCACAGAAATTAGAAATGGGAAAATTTCACCAGATGTCTTCGGGTTCGGTAGAGTATGAGGTGCTTTGGCCACTCTTCTTCTTCTTCTTCTTCTTCTTCTTCCTCCTCCTCCACTACATGCTTCTGTTTCAAGACACTTTTAGCCACTAACACAGCTGACTGGATACAATTTTTTAAATATCCTAAAAGTCTTTTTTTCTACTTCTTTAGTGTATCGCGAGCTGAATTTATAAACTGTCAGAAATTTATTACAGCATCCAATTACAATTTGGCCTGCGTTGCTTTATCATCTGCGAACCCCGCTATATGTTGCCCTTTGCCGACGTCCCCTCTTCCATGTATTTGCTGGGCTTTGTCAACTAAAATTCGATCTGGAGCATGCTGTTCCACCAAATCTTCATTTTCTGTGCACATTATATTGTGCTCCTTGCAGGGCCAGTCCAAGAGATTAATCCCCTTATCGCCATATGGTAGTCATTTTGTAAGTTTTGTTCCAGGCCTACAGCACTTATATGAAAGAATGTGCAATTCAATTGAATTTTGCAAAGAATGCTGGCATCACCTTCGATGCACTTCCTAGCACTCGTCTTAAGCTATTTTACTGTTTGTGGTTTTCACACACTGTTATATATCAAATCACAATCGTTCACCCAACTGTTTTGCAGTGATGGAAAGTCAAGCCATCCTACTATAGCCTTGTTCCCTCAACACCTTATGAAAACGCTCTATGAGAAACACATCTGGTTCAGAACTTCTCTGTAAGCCTTCTGTGAGAAAGCTCCCAACAATTTCCCCACCTATGCCTCCATTAAGTTCTTGAGTTTGTTCGTTGCATTTTGGAAACTGTAATTATCTCTACTGACCAGTTTGCTATGTAAGAGTTTTCAAATGTAGTCTTTTATCTTGAAACAAGAACCATATCACCTACAATATTTTTGTGCTTATGTGGATACAACATTTCAATGCGATTTACAAGCTCACTGCCATGAACGTAAACCAGTTTCATTTCTTCATATGATGTTTAGTATTTTTGCACTGCCAGCTTATTTTTGTAATAATATCTAGCCTTTAAATGAACCATGAAAATTAAGACATTCATATATGGGTTTTCCACAGCACTCCCTGTCATATGGAACAATGTCGAGTAGTGGTGTATTCCATAAAGATCTGACACTGTCTCGAAATACTTACTGTAAAATTCATCTCAGTGGTTGGTTTGAAGGTTTATGGGACATCGATTTGCCATCATCTACATCAACTCTTAAAGCATTCTGTGTACATCTCTTTCCAGTCTTTGATTTTACAGATAGTGCCTAACAGAGCTTGGAATACATATTGATAACCATTAAAATATATATGAAACCTTTATTTGTTCATAAGTATTGCCTCATATCTATGATATCTGCCTGCCATAAATCATTTAAAAGTTGTACTATAACACATATAAGCAGAAATGTTCTATGCACCAACTTCTGGAGTTGTAAAACTACAATCCCCAAAATTATTCAATAACACATTTTTCTTGAAGCTCTGAAATGATTGATACGATTTCATCCATTTAAGGCATATTCCCGGGTCTATGAGCAACCGTAATTGTACTTTTATTTGATTGTGGTCATCATAATATATGGTATATACTTTACATGTTGACTGTTCATTATTTTTTGCTTGCCAGCGTCATGTACACCAGCTAATGCTAGTCTACTAATATTTCCTGTTATTTGGAATATTTATTCGTCAGTCCGGAGTGTTGTGTCACCTATATTTCACCACATGTTTGTATCTCCTTCCCCAAATACTTGTCGAGATTCTATGTTAAGAATGTTAGCTGCATTAATCTGGGTGCTCTTTCAGGTTTCTTATCCCCAAACTTTATTGCATACTGCAGTAAATATATGGGATGTGTACCTGCTATATACTGTTTCTTTCTGATGACCACATATGTTAAATCTATTTCGCTAACACTGAAATGATTAATGTAAGCAGTAACAATATATCCTTGCTTTTCTTCTTCTTCTTTCCTTCCTCTTCTGCCTACCTCCAGTGTGTCGTTTAAGACTTTCAGTTTTGAGCATCAACGTTTCTTTTACCATCTGCCCTAAATCAAGTAACTATAAATTTAAACTAACAGCTCTGAGCACCTCAATGACTTTGCACTTTGTCAATACGCCATTGTGCACTAGACTGACTTTGAGACAGGATGCAGTTGATATTGTTTCTCAGGCTTAAACATCTTAATGGAAGGGATTTTCACTTCATATGCCTAAAACTCTTTCAGTCTCATAACCTTTGCATTTACTATATTGATTAAGATCAAGAGGGTACTAGTGCTTCCTTTCCCAAGCATTTGTTTTCTTTTACATTTATAGGAGGAGGCTTTATCCTCTAATTTTTCTCATTTCATGGACCTTAACAGCTACTGTTTTCATAGTGTTTCCCAATGTTTGCATTTCCGTAGTGTGATGTATAAGAGTTTCATTGATATTCTGCATTTCCATAGTGCAGTTTTACGACTTATGCTTATTGCTTCAATTTGTGTGTCAGTGAATAAATGGATTTTTGATCTGAGCATCATCCATCTGGTATAAGTGCATGACATGCATGTGAATTTGTCCATTGTATACTATACATTGACACAGTTACATATTGTCATACTACCTTTTAAACAGAAACTTCTTTATGTTTCGTCTATATTGCCGATTTTTGAATTTCTTTGTTTTATCAATAGCCAGAAACCCATATTTTGTGTGATTCCAGCAATCTCCGCATATGGTTATAAATTCAATGAACGTCATGTCATTTCCTACATGTGCTTGCTAAATGCGTTTTAAATTCATATCGTCCTCTCTGAAGGAAATAACAAGCTTTGCATTATACCTTACCAACTGTTCCTGGATCCTGGAATGTGTATGACTCAAATGAAAAACGTCAAAAGCTATTAACAACCATAACAGACATATTTCTGTATGTGATCCTCGTTTTCTACTGCTCATCCAGTGGCAGATATCACCATTTTCACTGAATATTTCATGTAACAGCTGGCATTTCAACTGAAATAATGTATCCAAAAATATATACACATTTTAGAAGCAAATCCTACTAGGAAGTGTTCCCAGTGACACATAATATTCGTTTTGCCACAGTCAGATGGACCAACTATTATAATTCCTATATAATCTGCAAGGAGTGATACATTCCTCTTGTTGTTGTTGTTCTTATTCTTCTTCTTCCAGTTCTCAATATCACTGCAGGATCAATTCTAACTATGAAGTTCTTGTGACAGGGGTCATTGTCCACTCATCATGGTGATGACTAAGTGTTTGCATTAGCATATAGGGAATTTTATGGAAAAGTAAAACCACACATGTAGCTCTTAAACGTTTTTCTTTATAAGCTTTTACTTACAGCAGGATATGTGAACATACTTATTCGTACCTATTTTCATGTGTGAAATATATAGTTGAGCAATGATTTCCTGTGCCAGAAGAAGAGACTGGAACATTAACTCCAACAAATTCATCCATACTTTCTTGTAGAATCTGTATACATATGATTGCCAGCTTAGCCACTTGTGTAGAATATGCTCGATTCGTAACTGACATACGCTAAATTTTTAAATGTATGCTCTTGTAGATGGACACACTCTATCTCCATACAAAGTTTAAGTGTTTGTGGAAGCCTCTTTCGAGTTCATATTATCACCTTGTATGTCTGAGGGAGACTGAGCATTTCCATGGAACATGGCAGCAATGTTCATTGTATTATCACATAGGATAACCCATGCACACAGGGAGACTATGACTTCTGTAGCACTATATCGAGAATTCTTGAAAGCCACCACTGGGTATAACTCACAATCCGAGAGCATTCCCACATTGGCGCATTCGCTGTCGCTACTGTTTAAACTATATGTCAAATTTAACATCATAATTTGCATGTGAGGTTCCTGCCATGACTCTGCCTCACCTGCCAGAAAAAATGTGGGTTACAGATATATTTTTACGACTACATTGATATTTGACTCATCGATGTGGGGAAGAGTGCTATACACTTTGACATGTTCACCCTTTAAGAGTTCTTAAGTGGCTGAGTGAATGATTTATCAACTGCAGTAATTTTATAACACTGGCTGCATTCTACACATCATGAAGAAAAATTGATATCATCTTTGGATTTGCAGATATAAAAGGAAAAATACACTGGGTTTGCGGTCAGTTGAGAACCATCACTTGCTCAGGTACTCTTGAAGAATGAATAAGATTAAGACACTTCGTGCTATACATGATAAATGCAAAGTAATACTTGTAGTTGTTAATTTAAGTGGTGGCAATGACCGTATACTGCAAGTTCTGAACATCAAAACATCTGTCTGTTCTCTAAAAACATCCATTAACTCCTTATTAAAGGAGAATGATGACTGCATAATACTGGTGTATTCAGGAAATCTACTAAGCCCAGACATCCTAAATATTTTGGAACAAATCATTCCCAAATTCATAACAATGCTGCAGTTGGATATCTATGGACTCAACAATAAGTAAGAAAAAAGTGTTAACTCTTATTATCTGTTTGAGTTGCTTGTATCTAAAAACATGTGTGAGCTGCTTTTAGACATTTATAAGAAACTTACAGAAAGACACCATAGTTTGAATGCAGTCTGAGCCGTGGTGCGCCTTTTGACGGGCACCAGCTCTTTGGCACGACTATCGATTACCCGGCTGTACAGTGATCTTTGCCCCTGTTGTGATGTGGCGGTAGGTATTGGCGGTCGGCAAGTTGCTTGTGGGATCGCTACGAGGTGCCAGGACGAGCTTGAGGGGAGCAAGGAGCAAAAAAAAGAAAACAGAAGCTGCGGCCCGGACGGTCTACCTAGCAGGACGGTCACGAGTTCGTGGTGCATCTGCCTGATGTCAACTCCGGGCGCTGCTTGTCGCATTGCTTTGGTGCCTGTTTTCTCGGACAGACCCGTTCCTCGAGACCATCTCTAACAACTCTCTCCATCGAAGGTGTAAGTGGTTTTGGTGCCTTCGTTTCGTGGAACTATTTGCGTTGTAGCGACTGTCACGTGTTGGTTGGTTGCCCTAATGTATGGGTTGTTGAAATAAGAGCAGCCGAGACCAGCAGTCACTACTTCTTTTAAGGAAATCTATGTCCCCAAAAGATGTAGTAACTGTAAGGTATTGAACATAATAGCTCTTAGTCTAGTTCTGATTTTCTGCATATTAAGCTTACACAATTGGCACTTATATGGCAGACCTATGCAACGAAATTAAAGTGCACAAACCTAGTTTTGTTGTGAAGTTGTGCATTTGGATAACGTGATATTATCTTGAAATTATTTCCATTTCATCTTGGTACAAATTGTCGGCCTTAATCATTTGTGTAAATGTTGTTGGGTAAACTATCAGAGTGTAAAAGTCTCATATTATTTTACAACATTCCATCTGTGTACAAGTCTCAGTTTAAATGTCTTGCGGCATTGATATTGCTCCTAAATTTAACTAGTTTCCATTGAAAGCACCTATCAGTTTTTTAAATTATATTGTTTATTGTTCTCTTAACTTATATTAAATGATGTCTGCTTGGTGTTTGCCGTGTTTTCTGCGGTCTGCTTGTGTTCCAGATTTCTGCGAATTCGGATGTGTGGGAGGGGCGCCACGTTCTGCTTCGGTGCACAGAAGCTGTGACGTGTCGTCCTAATGGGAACTGACTCCCAGTCGGGCCTCGGCGTTTAGGTATTGTTTTGGACGGCTGGTACGCTGCTTCCGGCATTTTAAGTTAAGTCACCTTCTGCCCAGGGCAGCCTGGCGACACTGCTCATTTGATAAACATTTAACATCCCTCACGTATTTTTAAAAAAATTATATTTGCTTGCCAATGAATTATATTAAGTGTAACGTATTGTGCTGGTTGTGTAGTGCTAAAAAAATTTATCAGAGCCACCTTTAAATTACTTCAGATCTATTGTTCATTAAGTAATTCTAATTTGCTGCTTGCTTGAGAAGGAAGTTATTGGTCATTTTGGATATTGTTTTTAAGATGGCCACATGTTGATTGTATGTTAGCTGTTTTATAAATGTGGTCTTGAATAAATTGTTAATTTATTAATCTACTAGTTGTTGTGTTTAAGGAGTGACTTTATAGGGGCCTTGAGCTTCCATGCTAATCCCAAGTTTTATTTGTTTTTTAAAGAACTGATACCGTTATTATGTGATATTTCACACAGATTTCGCAGGCTATCTCATTTCTTTCAGAGTGATACGCTCATTTCTAAGTATGGTCCTATCTATAAACATTACGATCTTAATGCATGATGTAGACTTCCTCCTATTAAACTGCATTGTGATGATTGTTGAAAGACAAAATTATTTCTCACTCTATTACATTTTCTATTTCTTTAAAACAATAATCTATTTTGTGACCACGGCTTCGCAAGTTGATTGGATTTCAGTGATGGGACACTTTCTGTATAAACCTCTGATTAACAAACAGACACCTTATTCATTGACTCACAATGACTACAGGTTGGTGTGGGCGAAGTGAGACTAGTCGGTGCTTTCTCCTCTCCTGTGTGCTTAACTGGTCGATAAGTTCAGGCAGGTTGGATGTGTAGGTGGGACTGTCATCTCTCATGTGTTGGCTCCTGGTCCAGCTATGAGGCATGATTGCTGTGGCTGGTGGTTACACATTGGCTACACATCTTCATAAATATTTGAATAACGAGATGGGCAGGAGGAAATAAAACACTTATATATATATATATATATATATATATATATATATATATATATATGTGTGTGTGTGTGTGTGTGTGTGTGTGTGTACGGGTGTGTGTGTGTGTGTGTGTGTGTGTGTGTGTGTGTGTGTGTGTGTGTGTGTGTGTTAATTATCAGTTATAATAGTTAAAATTGCAGTCATTCTGTTTCACAATAATTTGTAAATAATTGTTTACTCTATATCTTAAATTCACCTTGAATCACATTTAAACCAACAGGAGCAACAAGATACTTAGGTATTTTGCCTGCAAAGTTTGCTTCTATGGATTTTATACTTATAGGGACAATAACAGTGTACTTTGGTACTGTATGTCCACAGGAGTGTCTGTACTGTTGTATCTTACTCACATACACACTGAGCTCATATATATAGCTTACAAAGTATTAGAATATGGATATGACGCATGGCCACCTCTTACTAAACTTGTTTGTCGTGATAGATAATTCACTATATAAGTCTCGAAAGTTACAACACTTACATGTTGTGTGTAAACACATGGCTCACAAGATTTTAATTCCAGCATTACTTTTCTGTACATATCGATAGTGAGCACACTCCTGCCAAATATACGAATGTTGACAGCTCTATGAGATGGGTCACACTCGGTTGTCTTCTTACCCTCGATGTACTCGATTATGCTATGTAAATAGTCTCACTCAAACCATGTACAATGCACTTTATCACCACAAAAAACATTCTCAACTTCAATTATTACATCAAAGTCTCTATCCAGTGCTAAATTTACATTCATACATTTCAAACCACTGGAAGTTACGTGACAAGTATTTGCGAAGGACAATTTTCTTGGAATCACCTAACTGTAACTCAGTTGCTTGAGGAGACTCTGAAAGCTACTCCAATAACCAATCAGTGTACTGCTGTAAGTGCTCTGGGGTGTTTACGCCAACTGCATTTCATGGTCTCATAATTCATACGTATATGTGTTGCAGCACTAACTGCCATGAGTCCTGGTCCAACATATCAGCTGGTGGTGATTTCGATGTCAGTACATCAGTGGGCTGGGGAGGGGCAGAGAGTGGTGGTGGGGGTACCATACTGTTGGGAAAAAATATCGTAAGTATTTGCAAGAAAAGCTTATACAAAAATAATAATTGTGGGCAGTCAGATAATGATACTTACGTTCAAATGTGACAGTTTTCTTATTCTTTTCATTCTGTCTGGTGCAGTGTTTGGTCCCTGGTTATGATTAACGACAACTCTTCCACTATGGTGTACAGAGCATGAATAACATGATTCATGCAATTAGCCTAGAGAGTGAAGAGGGAGGGGAGGTGAGAAAAGAAGAGGGGAACATGTTTTACCACTATTTTTATGTGCTCCAATTGACCTTACTTAAGAGGGAGAGGGCGGCCTCGAATTTGATGCTTATACCAGCCTAGTGGATGAGTGATCTTCATTTTCCCACTAGTTTTATGTCACATAAAGGGCCTAGAGGTGAGGGCGGAAGGAGTATTACATTGACACATGATAACATATCACATTACATTGTGACCTTGAATTTACTGCATGCAGTTCCGCAGATGAGTGGGCAGGGCATCAGATTACATCATGACCTTGAATTTGGTACTCATGCCAGCCCTGTTCCTCTACTATCCAGTTTGTGCGAAGTGAATACACCTGGAATGCTATTGGACTTTAACTCTAAACCTGTAATTTATGTAACTTACGTATAAACATACGAATGAGATACATCTGGGAGAAACCACTGTAAAATTGACATCTTGGGTTGTCGGGTGTTCTGCCGGATATCAGCGTCGTACTTGCACGATATTTCGGTCACGTAGCTCGGAAAACGGAGCAGCAACGCTCTAGCAGGTCGCAGGGAATGGGCGCGGACCACAGAGGAAGCGCCTGCAGCCGTTGATGGAGGGGGAAGGCCATAGGCATAAATACTGGACCAGGTCCACTCGAGGAGCAATCTCACGTCGCACCTGATGAAGGTCTCGAGCTACGTGACCGAAATATCGTGCAAGTACGACGCTGATATCCGGCAGAACACCCGACAACCCAAGATGTCATTAGATCGCCGGGAAAGCCTGAAGAGTTACACTGTAAAATTGATTCATCTACGTGCTTCATCTGGCAATAATTGTAACCCTGCTTGCAGGATGCAGTTTAAGTCATAACAGAAGACCTCTCTATCCTGGCCTTAAGTAAACATCCCAACTGGAATGGTATGGGTCCTCATCGTATCCTAGCATTTTCACTATTGGTCTATGAACTCTTTCCATTCTTCCATTAGCTTAAGGATCGAAGGGGCTCTTTCTTAGTTTTTCACACACAACAGCTTACACAATTCCTTCAACAAATCCGACAAAGTCTCAGTATCCAGTTGTTTACTAGTGATTGTGCGACAGTTGCTGCCTTTTGATGGGGGATCGTGGCCATTTCTAGATATCTCGAGAAATGGTCTATAATCGTACGTATTTGTTGCCTGCAGGTTTTTTTCTGTTGAAAGGACCTATGACATCAACCCTGATCAAATGGAACGGTCTTAATGCTTCAGGTAACCTCTGTAATGACACCCTTGTCCGACACAAATCCGTTTTCTGTGCGCACTCTATGCCATTCTGCACATATTTGTCGACGTCTGCCTTCCTATTCCTGCACCAGTACCTCTCCGCTACCCTCCTATTGGTAGACCTAAATCACCAAAACCCGCTGACGTGTGATCATGCGTCTCCTTCAATACTCTGTGTGTCAGCTTTGCTTGCACCACTGCTCACAGACCCAATTTAGTTTCTCTGCTCAGTAAGCCATCCTAAACACGAAACTGCGATTTTTCATGAAACTGCTTAATTCGGCAGCTATCTGCTGTGCTCTTGACACTCCCTGAGCTCATTATAAACAGTGACTGGTAACAGTACACTTGTTGTTTCATTTGATGTCAATAACAGACACGGTAAAGCCTAACCTACAATGTTTGCATTTAAAGTTAATCTGCCTAGTCAGGCAATCGAGGCTATTTTTGGGCAAACAGTGACTGGTAACTGTAAACTTGCTGTTCTATTTAATGTCAAAAACAGTCACCGTAAAGCCTAACCTAAAAAGTTCGCATTTGAAGTCATTATCTCCTACTTATAGTACTGCTACATTCCTATTCAGTTCATCCACGTTTCCGTTTCTCTATCCAGATTAATGTATTATCTCAAAATAAAATAAAATTGTCTAGCGACTCAACCTGCTAGATGGATCTTTCAACCCCAGCAACAGTTTCAGCAATTACTGGCCCATTTTCACTAGAAAATTTTTCCCACAGAGATAACATTTGAAGTGGGTGATTCCATACATAAGGCTCAACATTTCCATTTCTGTCATGGAGTAATTCTTCTCTGCTGAGTTCATTATCCTTGATGCATAGGCCAAGGGACGTTTTACGCCCTGGACTTCTGGGACAAAACGCAGTGAAGTGCATGGTTGAATGCATCGCAAGACGGAACGAATTCCTTGTTGAAATTTGGAAACTCTGAGATCGGACTCAACGCCAAAGATTCTTTCAGTTTCTCGAAAGCATGCTACACACCTCTGATCAAGTAAATTTTAAATCTTTATTCAGTAACTACATCAATGGTCTGGCAGTATCCACAAATTCTTTTTCAAATCTTCTGTAAGAATTCTTGACTCCACGAAATGATTGCAGTTCATTCACTCATTCAGGTACACAAAATTCATGCAGTTCTCATTTACCTTTGGTTTATCCTATCACCAGCCTTACTGATTATGTGACCAGGGTGCGCCACATCTTCTAACATAATATTACACTTCTCTGTACTCAACGATAAATTCGTGGCCCTCAAGCTCAGGAATACTTTTCATAGGTATCGTTTGTGCTCCCGCATATCACTCGCAAACACGATTATGTCATCAAGATACTGGCGCAGTGACGTGGTTTCAACTAGCGGTGACGGTTATCGCTGAAACAACCGGTTTCGGTAATATCATTTATTTTTCACGTAATTTTAACCTGACTGTTAAAACCGCTCAAAATAATTGGTTTCTGAAATAAACGATTTTGGTTTTTTTCATTCCTATTATTCCCTGTAATAAACGTCGACATCGACCAAAGATTGAAATATTTTGATTCACTCAGTTTCAAGATACATAGAATCAACATATGAAAATAAATAGGCGATGAAAAGAAAACATATTCTGTGCATCGTTCACTGCGTTTCTAGGAAAGTGGTAAGCGGTTGAATACTACAAGAAACAATCACTATACTCCAATTGATTCTAACTTTCGTAACTCTGCTCAAAAATCGTATTATAATCGGAAATCATACCACTATCTGGGCATTACGCATAGACAGTGCTAAAGGGTGAAAACGGAGGTGGAAAAAGTCTATTTTCCGTGTTAATTTGTACGTTTTCGAGGGCTACAAGTAGACAAAGGCTAATCGTACATACACAGGCAGCAGATCAGCTACTTTCCATTTTTATTATACGTCATGAATTAATTTTTTAGTTATAACCTTCCTCCTTATATGATGTCACAAGTTTGTTGTGTCTCCTCCCGTGTTTAATCTTTTAAAGCCAATGGAGAACTCTACTTCACTGATGCCGCACTTCGTAAAATTCTTCCAGACTCGAGAGTGTGCCATTCCGCAAAAAAAGAAAAAAAAAGGTATGACGACGACAGTAAGAGACTACCGTACAGACCAGATGGGACAAGTCTTGCGCACTGCATGTACAGATGTACCCATCAATAAGCTACGCCGTGTAGTAAAAGGTCATTAATGTTTCGGCGACGCTGTACCAATTCTTGTGACACGTGTTTGTTGCTCGTTTCTGTCTGCGTTGTTATTAAAATAGCACTGATAGCTTTTCCCATTTTCTATTATAACGCGATATTTCTCAGCAATGGTAATTTTACGAATTAAAATCAATAGTTTTTTAAAAAAGGTTCATTTAAAAATCAAAAATTTTAGCACTGCTGCTATGGCTAAATACTTCTGCTTTTTTATCCGGTGAAACTCCTATATTAACCGAGGGCAAGAAAATTCCAAAAAATATCTGTTATTCAGAGCTAATACCGGTATTGGTTTTAACTGGTTGGTTTTTCCGCATCCCTAGTTTCAACCCTCTGAGGACTCCATCCAGCAACCTTTGAAACATCGCAGGTGGGTTTTAGAACACGAATGGAATACTTCTATATTGATAATGTCCCCATACCTAAGAAAATGCTGTTTGTTGGCGGTCCAATTGCTGGTAGCCACTCTTTAAGTCAATTTAAGCCCATCATCGGCAAATACTTGCACTGGCTTCAGTATTCTATGGTTTTTGTAACGTTAGAGAAAGAGTAGGCATCCGTTATAGTCTTTGCATTCAGATTTTCGTGATCCACCCATTGACTTTTTGGGCACGACGACAAATTCGGTAACCCATGGGTTATTGCTTTCCTCTACAATCCTATCCTTCAGCGGTTGATACATGAATTCCTTCAGAATCAACTGTATGTACCTCGGCATACTGTATGATTTGTGGTAAGCCGACGATTCATTTCCCGTCGGTATTCCGTACTGTGTAATATGAATTGCTGGCAGTGACCCTTTTGGAAAAAACTGATCACTAAATTCAAACAGTAACTTATCCATCTGTTGCTTATCGCATCCCTTTAGGCGCTTCACTTTCCCTCGTAAGGTAGTTTCAATTACATTCAGCGATTCACGCCCCGTCCTCTCAGCTTTACTTCTGCCAGTACCTCGTGTCCTACCTTCCAAACTTTACAGGAGCTCTCCTGCGAACCTAGCAGAACTAGCACTCCTGAAAGACAGGATATTACGGAGACAAGGCCTAGCCATAGCCTGGGGGATGTTTCCAGAATGAGATTTTCACTCTGCAGAGGAGTGTGCGCTGATATGAAACTTCCTGGCAGATTAAAACTGTGTGCCGGACCGAGACTCGAACTCGGGACCTTTGCCTTTCGCGGGCAAGTGCCCTGCAAGGTTCGCAGGAGAGCTTCTGTAAAGTTTGGAAGGTAGGAGACGAAGTACTGGCAGAAGCAAAGCTGTGAGGGCGGGGCGTGAGTCGTGCTTGGGTAGCTCAGTTGGTAGAGCATTTGCCCGTGAAAGGCAAAGGTCCCGAGTTGGAGTCTCGGTCCGGCACACAGTTTTAATCTGGCAGGAAGTTTCGGATCCTAATGCAGTTCCGAAATATTATTTTCGTTGAAAAATCTAAGGTTTTAGAAATATATTCAGAATTGTAGGCAATAGCTAAAGAGCAACCTTTGTCAGACTTAGTTATGAAAGCATCAACTTCTTTAAGTTTATTATTAATGGATTTAACCAATTTTATATCGTTACGCATAACATTATGAAGAGAGACTGTGTTTTTACTGAGAATGAGAACATTTTTCATCAAGATATACCTGTTGAAAAAATTTAAACGTTATGCGTTCTTCCTGAGAAACGAGCAATCAGCTGAAAGAACTAGACGCAGTACTACAGTACATGAAGATGACCTGTCTGTCGTTAGAGAATAAGAAACAACAGTGGCGAACAATTCAGAAGGAAACAAAATCCTCCTCACTTAGATCAATCAGGTATATGCACAGTACACTTAGTACTGTCGCACTCTAAACGCAGCCTGCGGTGCATACAAAAATACTATTTAATATCTACCAAAGTGTGTGAACACTTCCTCTTAAAGACCTTAAGAATGGCTGTTTGTAACTTAAATCCTTTGAAATTGTGTTACTGAGCGGCACATTGTGTAATTCCTAGAAGATTCAGTACGTAGTTGTTTCACACTGCTATTTACAGAGAATGGCATTGAGAAAGAAATCCCCATCATCGATGTCACAGCACACGTAGAAGCCACACTAATGCTGAAATGTGACCCAGACGCAATCTCTGTCTTACAATGCAACTACATGGTGATTTAGTTGGTCAATACAGAGCCTATCCCTCTTCCTTATTTTCTCTCTCTCTCTCTCTCTCTCTCTCTATCTCTCTCTCTCTCTCTTTCTCCCTCCCCTCATTCCCTCTATCTCGCTCATCCCTTCCCAATACTTGTTCGCTCTATATTTCAACCTATTCTCTGCTCTTAGCGTCTCCCTAGATTTCACTTTACTCCTCTCCTTCCTCTATCTTCCTCTATTTCTCTCCTCTCACCCTTACTTCCACCTTCTCTCTCTCTCTCTGGTATAGGCATGCGTATTCAAATACAGAGACACGTAAACGGGGATAATACGGCGGTGCGGTCGGCAACGCCTATATAAAACAAGTGTGTGGCGCAGTTGTTAGTTCGTTTCCTGCTGCTACAATGGCAGGTTATCAAGAGAGATGGGACACAGCATCTACGAGGTAGCGATGAAGAGGGGATTTACCCATACGACTATTTCACGAGTGTACCGTGAATAGCAGGAAACCGGTAAAACATCAAATCTCCGACATTGCTGCGGTAAGAAAAATATCGTTCAAGAACGGGACCAATGGCGAATGAAGAAAATCGTTCAGCGTGACAGAGGGGCAACCCTTCCGCAAATTCCTGCAGATTACAATGATGGGTCATTAACAAGTATTAGCGTCCGAATCATTCAACGAAACATCATCGATATTGGCTTTCGGAACCGAAGGCCCACTCGTGTACCTCTGATGACTGACGCCATAAGGCTTTGCGCCTCGCCTGGACCCCTCAACACCGACACTGGACCGTTGATGGCTGGAAACACGTTGCTGTTCGGACGAATCTCGTTTCAAACTGTATCGAGCGGATGGACGTGTACGGGTATGGAGACAACCTCATGAATCCAAGGACCGTGCATGTCAGCAGGGGACTCTTCAAGCTGGTGGAAACTCTGTAATGGTGTGAGGAGTGTGCAGTTGGAGTGATATTAGACCTCTGATACGTCTAGATACGACTCTGACAGGTGACTCGTACGTAAACATCCTGTCTGATCACCTGCAACTGTTCATTCCGTTGTGCATTCCGACGGACTTGGGCAATTCCAGCAGGGCATCGCGACACCTGACACATCCAGAATAGCTACAGAGTGGCTCCAGGAATACTCTTCTGAGTTTAAACACTTCTGCTGGCTACAAAACTCTCCAGACAGGAACATTATTGAGCATATCTGGGATGCCTTCGAACGTGCTATTAAGAAGAGATCTCCACTCCTCGTACTCTTACGGATTTAACGACAGCCCTGCAGGATGCATGGTGTCAATTCCCTTCAGCACTACCTCAGACATTAGTTGAGTCAATGTCACGTCGTGTTGCGCCACTTCTGCGTGCTCTTTGGCGCCGCACACGATATTAGGCAAGTGTACCAGTTTCTTTGGCTCTTCAGTGTGTTACAATACACAGATAAACATCGAAGTGTCACTTGTATGCACTAGTAGGGTTCCTGGAAGTCGCAGTACAACACAGAAACACAATACAAGGATTTTTCACTGTGTATATTTATTTAATCAGTAATACAAGTGTGTTTGAAGAGTGCTGTGGAGAAGCGGTTTTCACACAGTGTTGCTGGCTCTCTGGTAGACGAGCGTGTGCATGGAATGTGCGGGCAGCGACAGCGACGCCTCTCCCAGCTGGGGGTCCGACACCACCACGGAGCGCCGCGTCCCCTGCCTGACAACACACAAACAACGTGGTCAGCACACAGCCTACCACGCAAACAGAGGTACCAATGGGCACTGATCTCTAGAGTACCCGGAAACAGCACTGAGCACAGAACTGAAGTGTGCCTGTATGGACTGCCATATTGCAGTTGACAAAAAATATTTTCGGTCGGCCTGCACATAGGAAGAGGTATCAAAAAATAACTGTATTAATTATTTAGTGGCCGGCCAGAGTGGCCGAGCGGTTCTAGGCGCTACAGTCTGGAACCGCACGACCGCTACGGTCGCAGGTTCGAATCCTGCCTCGGGCATGGATGTTTGTGATGTCCTTAGATTAGTTAGGTTTAAGTAGTTCTAAGGTCTACGTCTGTTTATAATATCGTGTTATAATTTCATGTATTGACTCGTTCCATGACCATGAAGACTTCTCCTTAATTTGGTCCCACGAAGCAATAAATAAATAAAATAAATAAATAGAAGTTAAGTCCCATAGTGCTCAGAGCCATTTGAACCATTCTTGAATTATTTAGTGGAAAACACTGCTCACCTTCATTCAAATTCCATTACAGACATCCAAAGTAATTTCTCTTGGACACTATACGACGATACCAGTGTTCAATCCAATGTTCAAAGCACTCCCTGAAACCCCTTTGTGATAGTCGGTTGAGTACACCCGAAATCTAACTGTTTAGATCTCGATCACTCTGAATATAAAAATTCTGAAGCTCTTTTTTCACTGCAGGAAATAGGTGGAAGTCACATGGCGCTAGGTCAGGTGAATAAGGTGGATGTGGCATCACCTCAATCCCTAATTTGGTGACTGTTTCTTGAGTCTTGATCGCGTTAGGAGCTGGTGCATTATTCTGATGAAGGATCCATCCTCCTTAATGGCCCCTCCACAATAGTAATTGGCATTAACAGCACGTTGTTCATTCACCACGTGATCGTACACAATGCGTTGCTTATCGAAGAAGACAAGGTGCATGATTTTTCCCGCACTTAGTTGAACTTTGGCCTTTTTGGGTCGTGGACTTTCAAGTTTCCATTGGAATGATGATGATGATGATGATTATGTTTGATTTGTGGGGCGCTCAAATGCGCGGTGATCAGTGCCTGTTTAAAGTCCCAATTTCTACACAGTCCAATTTTTTTACCCAATACAACCTAACCTATGTCACGAATGATGATGATGATGATGATGATAATGAAATAATGCTTCCATTGGGAATGTCCCGTTTCGTCTCTGGGTCATAATGATGAAATCAGCATACGTTTCATGTGATGACTTAGTCCAAAAACTCTGGTTCTCGCTGAGGCCTTCCCTTCCTTTGTTGACACGCCATCACATGGTGAGCCTTCTGTTCGTCACTGATCAGACAAGGCACCCACTTTGCTGCAAATTTTCTGTACCCCACAATATTTCACACAATGTCTTTTGCTGATCCATAAGATACATTCTAATCTCTGCAGCCTTTGTTAGCGATAAACGACGGTCTTTCCGCAACATGATATCAGTTGTGTTGACATTGGTTTCAGTCTTCGAAGTTGATAGCCTTCTGGGGCGTGAAGCATCGGCACGGTCATTTGCACCCTCCTGAAATGGTATATGCCACTCAAAACTTGTGCTTTCCTTACAGCTCGCTCTTTGTAGGCTTGTGGCAACATTTCCAATGTTTGTGATGGAGTTTTGTCGAGAAGAACGCAAAATCTAACTGACACATGTGGCTGCAACCTGAGATCCATGTTTCGTGTAGTAAACACGCCTGTACATTTTCCATGCTTCCCACCAACTGCGCATCATCAGGAGACTGATGCATAGGGTAACACGTCACGCCAGGTCAGACCTCTCCCTTCCTGCAAACGTCAATCTCAAGTGCAGACGCAATAAAAAGCAAAAAAATAATCCCTGTTTTTTTACACTCCATTGTAAGTAAAAACTACTCACTTCTGACTACGAACCTCATTTCATTGATTGTGACACAGTCAGGATAAGGGAAATGTCACAAGCGACAGGACTGCAATACTTTATTAGACGATGCCCACAAACCGAAATAAAGCTACAAGCTTTACTATCTGTCTTATGGTTATATTTCCACCGTTGTAAACAGAAATTATTTTGTGTGATTTGTGTCCTTACTGTGTACATCCTGCAAGAAACTGACAACCATTTGTAACATTACCAAGTCTAGTCAAGTAGTTTTAAATATTACATCGAAAAAAAGTTACATAATTAATATCTCTGTTTGCAAGTATCTGTCTGTAGTCCTGGTATATACGCTAATCTCCGAACAACAGCACCGCAGCCCACCGCTAGAGGAGCCAAAACAAAATGGCGTCCAATAATTCGAAGGGAAACTACGCTGCAACAATACATACTGTGTTGGTGGAAGAGTACAGTAACAATGGATCATTATATGAGACAATGGTTGAGTGTCGCAAGCGCTTTGAGTGAGATAAGACAAGTGTGAAGGACGAAAAACGGTGTGGCAGACCATATCTCTGCAAAGAGTCGGGACTCGCAAGACAAGAGGATGCACTGCTACTAGATGAACGGCGGATCACAAGAGGTTTTCATCGTGATGAACGTCACTTTGTACTAGGTTCCACGATTGCTTACAGTCCATCAAACAGCCCGCTAAACTGATGCAGTAGCACCAGCGTCACAGCTGTGTTTTGGTAAGGAACTCATTCCTGGAAATGTAACGTTTCGATGTAAAATAAGCTTCAAACTCGGATTACTTTCAAATATCCCGCTACACGGTATACACACAGCTCTAGACCGTGTGCTGCACAGGAGACCATGGGACGTGTAAGGTTTCGAGCACTCGCCGTCGGGTTCTCTTCTTTGCAGCGAACGACACCCTCTGCCTAGTCGATAGCGTGGCGCGTCCGTGGAGCACCACGGTCAACCTTCCCAGTTTCCAAAGAATCAGTTACCTGCACCCGTTGCTACAGTTGGACGGGAATGCTAGGTCATATAATTACAACGGGGACTGATGACGGAGCTCTCTTCTCAATTTCTGTGCAGTCAATGAAGCGAAAGATTTGAAACTGATGTGATCCTCAAATTTATTTTACATCCAAACTGTACATTTCTGGACGTGGGTTCCTTACCTACAACCCCTAAAAGCCTATAATAGGAATTGTAAACATCCTGTACACAAAGGTCCAATAAAGAAATCACTATTGACGATGAGAATTATTTCCCGAAAAGCGCCGTGAGCAAGACAAATTTAGTAAAGAAAAGTCGTGAATGTCAGAAGCAACTGATCTGTTGTTAAAAACTAAACAGTTGCATTTGTAGTCACCTGCTTTCGAGAACCCAATGTTTTCTCGTTAAAAACCAAATAACTGGCTATATAGCCGTCAGTTTTCAAGACCATTTTGTAACGGAAAAAATAAGAAATATTTATAACACGTACACAGCACAAATTAAGTTTTCAACCATTATTCTATCTCCACAGAGATATCTGTGTCATTTAAAGGTTAACCCTGTGTGAGAGCGCACTAATTACATATTGCTTGCAGTGCACGTAGCATACTTCCTTAGCTGTTAGCTGTAAAGGAGCTAAGGATTAGAGAGACTAGTTACAGGCGATAGCATTCGCACGCAACGCTGATAGTCCTGAAGTCGACCTTGCCCGTCCCCTTAGTCCAAGCGTTGCCGCGCGGGATTAGCTGCGCCTTAGAGGCGCTGCAGTCGTGGACTGTGCGGCTGGTCCCGGGGGAGGTTCGAGTCCTCCCTCGGGCATGGGTGTGTGTGTTTGTCCTTTGGATAATTTAGGTTAAGTAGTGTGTAAGCTTAGGGACTGATGACCTTATCGGTTAAGTCCCATAAGATTTCACATACATTTGAATTTCCAGTCCAAGTGTTGCTCGACATGCAACTATAGCTGTCCGAGTACTGTCACGTGCTCGTACTGCTGTATCTGGTTTAATAGATGCCAGCTGGCTGTTCAGTACACTCTAGATTCATTACCGATCGTCCAATTGCAATCCCGTTCCGGTAGCTTTTGTCCTTTTCTTTGGTTTTCCTTCCCACGACGTCATTAAACCTCAAAAACAGAATACAAATAATTAAGTAACTCAGTGATCTTTATTCTCACCTTTAGCCCTAGTGGACAGCTATAATGGACTTATATTTTGAGAGAAAATCGTTTAAAAAGGTGCACCATTGTATGTAAAAAAAAAAAAAAAAAAAAAAAAAAAAAAAACGTAGCAATTAATGGACGATCTGACTGTATGCTATGAGTCGTTTCTAGAGGCATTATGACACCTGATACTTGTAATTTCACTCACAGCTCACAGTTATCGAAACATTCCTACTATAGTGGCCAAAGCTGTGTGTAATTTTAACTGTTCAATAGCTACATGACAGAAACACAGCTAGTATAATGATCAATTGTGCGAGCAGTTTTAACAATTCTCCAGCCATAGCAATCTTGCAAAGTATAATCTTTGCTAGGAAACGATACTTTAAAATATTTACAGTGTCAGTTGGGGTCCTGCATGTGATACAGGCTCTGAAAGAGTAACTCCATCAGACTGTAGAGGTCGCTGAGGAGTTCAGAATGAGTTAAAAATATACAATACGTTATATTATTTGACCAAAAGCCTCAGATCAGAATGGGCGATCATAAAAAATTTGCTTACTGTCAGACACATCCAACGGAGAGAACTCACAAACTCTTAATGGAACATAATAGGAGATGCCACTCAGAAAGAGAAGGTTTATATGAACCCAAGTCTTGTGTAAATAATGGTTCTGTGATGTGGGGATACAGTAAACCAACAAATACAATCATCACTCATAGCCCTTCGAAAGTAATGCAGACGACTACCATCGCAACTCTGAACCAAAGAGTCGTGACAGGATGGGAGTAGAGGGGCAGTGTATGTCCTGGACATCATCGCTGATGTAAGCAGTTTTCTGGCGTTACCGTTCCTGAAAGTGATGACAACAGAAATAGATCTTTACCTGGAATTTCTGACGACACCATGCGACCCTCAGGCAATGATATTTATTCTTGGCATTTCCCCCTCCCATATCTTCCCATAGCGAACGACATAACGCGTTTTTGCGAAAACACGGAGGGGCCCCAGGGAACCAAATGCATGCAAGCTTGGCCCCCCACTCCGCAATCAATTTTAATATTTATAGTTCAGTTGCATGTACATCGTGATTTCTTTGCTGTCTAGAATGAAGGGGTTCCCACTCCTTATGAGCTAAATGCTCTCCATTGTTATAACAATTTTTGTCCCCAGTAGTATCTGAATGATCTCAAAGTGTCACACCAGCATATGCGGTATACACATGGCGTTGTGATGACATGATACAGGTGTTATGTCGCCATCATGACAGCGTCAATGCGAGTGTAAAATTGTATGCTGCCATACAATTTTATGTCCCCGTTTATACCACAATTACGCCATGTATTAACCAAATACATACCTCCCAATGTAGCCTCATTGCTTGCTGTTTAGGCATTGAGACACATAGAGGCTACTGCCAGGAGATTGACAGCCATACGCTGCTTCGTGCTAAGTGAAAAACTTCTCCACAGCTACGCTTGTTACAGATGAGAACTTGGATGTCTCCCTACCTATGGAGATTATTATATCGTAGCACAGCCACAGCAGAAACCGCCCACAGCCCAAACAGCCCCTAATCCAGTGGTGGACAAGGACACGCAGTAGCCACAGTTTATTTGAACAGTCAAGCAATCACATGGAATATACGAGGCTAGACGACAGCCGGCCGCGGTGGCCGTGCGGTTCTAGGCGCTGCAGTCCGGAACCGCGGGACTGCTACGGTCGCAGGTTCGAATCCTGCCTCGGGCATGAATGTGTGTGATGTCCTTAGGTTACTTAGGTTCAAGTAGTTCTAAGTTCTAGGGGACTGATGACCTAAGATGTTAAGTCCCATAGTGCTCAGAGCCATAGCTAGACGATACATGGCTATTTCTGTAATTTTCAGTTGTAATTTAATGACATATATACTTAAATAAATATGTACAATAAATTTCCTTTTATTTTTTCAACCCTGTCAACCAATAACAGCAGACATGGGCGCGCAGACACGCACACACACACACACACACACACTTGCAAGCACGCATGCACACAAACAATGCTGGCGTGTACACCACAGTTATGCTTCATATACACTGCACAAATGTCAAACATATGCCACAATAAGATAATTTGATAGTATAAATTAATGATGACATCATGGGATAATCTCCAAAATGTTAGTCGAACGGCAGCAAATCTGGAAATTGGTAAAAAAATTGTAGGATACACAAAAATGCAGAAGTACCTGCAAAGAAAGTGATAACTTTATGTGGATGTGAGTGTATCTGCCTACTGTGTAAACGTAGAAAAAGGATACGTGCAATGTAAATAATTAACTGTCTGACGTTAATTTGCAGGTCTCTGCCCAAACAGCACTTGAGCAAGAGCTAATCACTATGTTGCTACATAGCCTATACGTAAAAGTATCGGAATTATTTATCGATCATGAATTGTTGCTCTGAACCAATCACTGTAAGGCTCATCTGCTCTTTGGAAAGATGCTCTCCATTGTAGGTCAGTGCTCTGAGGTGAGAGGAGTAGGGTGTGAGTATTGAGAAAACACATCTTACAGTGGCCTCTGTGCATATGTACATTAAAATATTCGATATAACTCGCTTTTTCTGCAAGTCTCAGCTTGTCCCTTCACATGACATGCAGTTCTACCAAGTCTAAAGACGTATACCTGTTGCTTGTGTTCCTCTTACTATACTTCGTCCTTATTCTCAACACTAGCAAAGAGACTCGCTGTGGAGGAAGTGACTTTTCGCCAGTCATAGAAACTGCAAATAGCCATATTTTGGCGTGTTGATCGAAAAATATTGGAATCGAGACCGTTCACTGCAGTAAGGGACAAATGATACGAACATAACAACTGTTTCTGCAGAGTTTAAAGCAATAGATTAACTGGTTCAACGGCAATTTGGAAGCACTTTACAGCAGTGTGCTGTCAGATTCCAATAGGTAGCCTCTCCCTAAATCCGGTAAAAAGTACCAACCTGTGTGTGGTGTTCTGCAGTTTAGCTACTGGAGAAAGAAGCCCCTAAAAGCACAGTTAATGTGATACATACATGTGTATGTGCTGACTAGGTACTTTTGTCAGAACAAACATTCTGCCCAGTGGTCGAATTGAATGTTGTGCACAAAAATCAATACCAATGTCACTACACAAGTGCTTTATTAAAACAGCAGGAGAAACGTATGTTTTGCCACAATACCATCAAGCAATGTTATTTCGTGGGTCTGAAGACAAGGACAAATAGAATCAGTGTACCAAACGCAAACTATCACCTACCTGTCTATAGTTGTGGAGTGTTTTTAACAGAGGCTGTATGCAGGAAACGTTCTGTGAGATGTGTTTAGCATGGATGCTCAGAAGCGGGCCCAGTGGCACCATGCGAAACTGCATGTGTTGCGGAAATGCAGGTATGAGCACTCTGGCCTAATCGATTTCTCAAAATTTCATTTGTCCACACCGCTGTCACCGATTTTGAAAACTCGATCTGCGCCACAGCACTCACACCTGTGTTTAGGCAACACATGCAATATCACATGCCCCACGGAGACCTCGGCCTAGTCGCTCCTTAGCATTCACTCTGAACAACTCGCACAGAGCATTTCCTGCTTAAGACCACTGTTAAAACAACACCACAACTACCGACAGAAGCCTACAAAATAACATTGCTTGACTGTACTGTGGAAAGAAATGGATCACACGCTTCTTTAATATAACACTTGCACAATGACATAAGCATTGGGTTTTACACAAGACACATGATTCGACCTGTAGGTGGAATGTTGTTTCTGAGAAAAGTACCCAGTCGATACTTCTAGCTTTTTCTTCATATAAATATCACATTAACTGTGTTTCTAGGGGTTTATTACTCCAGCAGCCAAACTGCAGAACACTGCACATAGATTGGCATTTTCTTTTTACTGTATGCAGAGAGAGGCTCCCCACTGGAATATGACAGCAATCTGTTGTGGACCACTTGCGAATTACCGTTAAAGTTTTAAAATCTTCAAAAATGGTTGTTGTGTCCCCGTCATACGTTTCCTCAATGCAGTTCCCAGCGGTTTTCTTTGCTAATACAAAGAATAGCTGTACATATCTAGAGAGCTGGCAGTCTGCATGCAATAATACCTAAAAGAGTCAATTTGTTGACCTGACTTAACTCTTTACCTACTAAGAGCTTGTAAGCTGGCCACATGGCCATGACGTCGCTTTTCGTTCCTTTATGGCAGCTGTCTACATCATACACTCTAGTTTTCATTTATTTGGCTTCAGTTTTCTACATTTACAGTACACAAACACATTAACAGTGCTTTTATGGACTTGTTACTTACTGTAGGCAAACAGAGGCTCACCACTGGAATATGACAGCAGGTTGCTTCTGAATTGCTGTTAAGCCAGTTATTACTTCGGTTTTTCTGCAAATTATCTCTTTTATGGTTGCTTCTGAATTGCTGTTAAACCAGCTATTCCCTCGGTTTTAAACTCTGTAAATCATCTTTTATGGCTTTAACAATTAGCTCTGTTACTTCCTGCAAATCTTCTAGTCGATGGCATTTGAGGAGTTTAATTTTATCACTTACTTCCCTGCATAACATTATGGTTATAGAAGTTCACATCTGTCTTGAGTGCATGCTACTAGCCCTTCTGCTGCATATCCTTGTGGAATTCCCGTGTAGATCTTTAAGTTTACAACTTTTTCTGTAAAAATATATGCATGATTATCCCTCATGTTCGGTCCAATCTATAATTATAGAGCATAAACATTTACATAGAGACTATTTGTTTAGTGTGTGTAGCAATGGATGGTGTGTGCATGTGATTGTCTTTCTGGGCACGCATCCAAAAAAATATCTATCATTTTATAGTAATTTAGTTTCCTGTTGCACGTGCAAATGGAGACAGGGAAAACACGTCTGTCTCAGCACCCGACACCGTGGACAGGGGTCTCCGTGGTGGTTGTAGCTGGGCGCTGAGTAGCACTAAATACTGCTGTGAATCGACTTCGGAAAATTGGGTTCATGCTGAATTTGCATTAGGTGATGCAGTTGTCTGTGTCAAGTCGCCACAGCACCTCACGAAATGTACTTCGTGCTGGCTGGCTGCGTGGCATCAAGAGGAGGATGGAGGTCATGCTTACAGACATGGTGGATAGTGGAGGTAGTGCCTCTGATCGTGTTATTTTATCATGAGGCTGCTATGTCTACCAATTTTGGCCTGTTCCACCACTTTTTTACTGCTGATTCACTTGACAAGTATGTCACGTGCTCATGCTAACGTCATTGTTATTATTAACCATGTTCTGTCTGTACTCAGCTTTAATAAACTACACTGACTCCAACAAATAGTACACATTAGTGCTACATTAAAGGAGGAGAAACATATTCTTTTTTTTATGACAATACCCATGAGCAATGTCATTTGAGTGGTGCTGGCTTCCATGTGTATGCACTTTCACCACCTACGATACGTTTTAGCAGTCACTGAAAAACAGACACATAAAAACTGAAGAGGCCTTGAAGGCCCAGTGGTACCGACCAACCGCCATCTCATCCTCAGCCCTTAGGCATCACTGGATGAGGATCCAGAGGTTCAAATGGCTCTGAGCACTATGGGACTTAACATCTATGGTCATCAGTCCCCTAGAACTTAGAATTACTTAAACCTAACTAACCTAAGGACGTCACACAACGCCCAGTCATCACGAAGCAGAGAAAATCCCTGACCCCGCCGGGAACCGAACCCGGGAACCCGGGCGCGGGTAGCTACCGCACGACCACGAGCTGCGGACGGATACAGAGGACCATGTGGTGACAGGTGCCGCTACTTCTCAATCAAGTAACTCCTCAATTGACCTCACAAGGTCTGCAAGATCTGAGTGCACCTCGCTTGCCAACAACACTCGGTAGACCTGCATGGTGACCCATCCAGGTGCTGGCCAAGTCTGACAGCACTTCGGTGCTCTGATGGGAGCTGATGTTACGTCTGTGGCAAGGTCGTTGGCTTTAGCAATCACTGACTCGATAGAAATCCATGTGTATATGACGAAACAGGCTTAAACCTGCAGAAAACGCGATTTCAGTCGAATATTTTAATGTAGATGTGCACAGAGGGCGATGTAAGACGTGTCTTCTCGAGATCCATATACTAATCCTGTCACCACAGAGCACCAAACTAGAATGGAGAGTAAATTCCCAAAGAGCAGATGAGCCCTGTAGCTATTGGCTGAGAGCAACAGTGCATATCGATAAATAATTCCAATACTTTTGAGTACATGCTTTGTAGCAACATTGTGATTAGCTCTTGGTCAAGTGCTGTTTGGGCGAGTACTTATTGTTTACATCGCATACATCTTTTTTCTGTATTTACACAGCAGACACATACATATTTGCATAAAGTACTTAGTTTTTTCGTTCATGTACCCCATCAATCTTTACCAATTTCCAGATTTGCTGCAATTAAATTGACATTTTAAAGTTTGCTGTGACATCATTACTATTTTATACTGTCAAAGTATCTTCCCATAGTGTATAAGCTTCACATGTGCAGTGTATGTGTGGATGTACAATCGAACAAGTACAACTTCAGAAAAATTGTATGATTTATTCCAGAGAAAAAGGTTCACAAACTGAGCAAGTCAATAGCGTGTTGATCCACCTCTGGCCCTTATGCAAGCAGTTGTTCGGCCTGGCATTGACTGACAGAGTTATTGGATGTCTTCCTGAGGCGTACCAGGCCAAACTGCGTCCAATTGGCAAGTTAGGTCGTCAAAATCCAGAATTGGTTGGAGGACGTTGCTCATAATGATCCGCACATTCCCAATTGGGGAGAGATCTGACGACCTTACTGGCCAAGGTAGAATTTGGCAAGCACAAAGACTGCAGGCAGGCATTATCTTGCTGAAATGTAAGCCCTGGATGCCTTGCCATTAATGACAACATATCAGAGTGAAGAATATCATCGATGTACCACTTTACCGTAATGGTACCATGGTTGGCAACAAAAGGGATCCTCATATGAAATGAAATGGCACCCACTCCTGACTGTCAGGCTATATGGTGGTGACAGTCAGGTTGATTTTCCACTGCTGTCTGGGGCGCTGGTCATAGGGACCTGTAATCTCACTGACTGCTGTAGAATTGTCTTCAGTGATGAGTCCCACTACGAAATGAGCCCTGATGACCAGAAAAGTCATATCTGGACACGCCCCATACAGTGGTGTGATACCAACCTCACTGTCACCAGTCAAACGGCCCCACAATCAGGAGAGATGGTCAAAAGTGCCATTTCACTTCATAGCAGGACTCTTTTGGTTGCCACGTTTGGCACCTTTACAGCACAGCAATACATGGACAATATTCTACGTCCTGTTTTGTTGTCCTCCATGACAAGCGTTCTTGGTCTTACATTTAGGCTAGATAATGTCTACCTTCACACAGTGAAAGTCTCTACTGCTTGTCGTCGTGCTTCCCAAAGCCTACCTTGCCCAACAAGTTCGCCAATCTCCCCCCAGTTGCGAACTTTTGGTGCAGTATGAGCAGGACCGTCTAACCAGCACGGAATTTTGACGATCTAGCGTGCCAGTTGGGCATTATTTGGCACAGTATCCCTCAGGAGGACATCCAACAACTCTATCAATCAATGCCAAGATAAATAACTGCTTTTGTAAGGGTCAGGCGCGTACCAGCACATTATTGACTTTCTCAGTTTCAGAAGCTCTTTCTCTTGAATAAATCATCCAATGTTTCTGAAATTGTAATTATTTTTGTCTGTACATGCATGTAACTTCAACCGATTTCTGCCACATTCATATAATTCCTTCGTGTTGCATCTTTTTTTTTTGTCTTAGAGTATACTTATCATTAATTTACAACCGACAGTGACAGTAATAACAACTTATTGTCAAGCAGTATTCTTACTGTTTGCTTGATAATGCAAATGTTCTGGCCCAACATTGGAGCTCTTTGGGCTGCTGACAATTCCTTCTGGGCGTAGTCGAGCAACAGCAGGTCCAGTATGACACGCAAAATCTATGTCCTCATTTACAAGCACAGCTGTGGAGAAGTTCTTCACTTAGCAGGAAACAGCACACACCTGTCACACACCCAGCAGTAACCTCTATGTGTGTCAAAGGCAAAGTAGCGAGCAACGCGTCTTCATTGTGAGTTATGTCTATGGTCTATTTGTTGCATAATTGTGGTGTACACGGTGACAAAAATTTTACACTGGCTGGTGTAAAATCTTATTCCGGTGTTGATACCATCTCCACACAAACCTGATACATGTATGCATACATTGCATACACTGATGCTATGGCATCATATCGTTCAGACATTTTTTAGGCAAAAAATGTTAAATTCTTATAACAGATACGCAAACACTGAGCTGAAAGAGAGAGCATGTTTCTCGAAATCAGTGGGAGCCTGTTATCCCTGAAGCACAGACTGCTAAGGAATGACAGTATGCACGCAATCGAACTAAAAAGGATTAAAATTACTCGATGGGTGAAACGCCAAGTTTGCACGCCATTCGTTACTCAACGTTTTTGAAAAAACGCGTGACATCATTGGCTACAGGGCGATGGGTGATGGGAGAATTCTGGAAATAATGATATTGACCGACAGTCAGATACTGGTGTCAGTTAATGCGGAAAAAGAACAGATGCTGATGTCACCAATTTCAGGAATGCTGCCATCAGTGATTATGACCCCTCTACTGATAGGCTGTAGGAATTGATTTTTATGACCTTGTTGCTGACCAGAAGATACAGAACTCAGGATAGAATCACAACATCGCCACAACTAGAGTAACCAACACCATAATTGATCTGTGCTGAGAAGGATGTGGTTTTGTGGTGTAATGTGACTCCGTGAGTCTGTGAGGTTAAGTTTGGTAACAGTGCTATGATCATCTGGGTCTGTTTGTCTGGCAAAGGCTCAGACTTTTAGGTTTGGCCTAGAGAAAAACTCGCATTTATATTTTGGACCCCCAACGGTGCTGCAACATGCGGAAATTGTTACTACTTTGCAATGCTCCATCCACGAAGCAGTGACTATTACATCGCGATGTGAAGAGAATCATGTTAATTTGGAAGACAGGCCTACTCATAGCAGAGGAAGCGGATGTGCCATGTCAGTTTATCTAAAAACCAATCAACAACTGCCAGCCGGTGTGGCCGAGCGGTTCAAGGCGCTTCAGTCTGGAACCACGCGACCGCTACGGTCGCAGGTTCGATAGTAATTTTAATAATTTGGGGTAAGTTCCTATGGCTGATGACTAGTGTGAAACTGTATGGACTTCACAATTCGACCTCAGGTTGCGGAGAGAGCTCCGACTTACTTGTTCTGCAGGACGACGACGACGTCATCCTGAGGTGTGAGGAATGCGACGCTCTCGACGTCGGTGGAGTTGGCGTCGGCGTCCATCTGGAGGCTGACGCGCCGGGATCCGCGCGGCACGAAGCGCGAGAAGTGTGCGATGGCGTAGTACATGGGCTGCTTGTAGAACTCGTCCGCCGTCGAATTTGACACGATGGACGCGTCCGCGGGGTTGCCGACCCAGCTGGGGCCGCCCTCAGTGTTCACCACCATGTTCCAGTCCTCCCACCCAGACGTCCAGTGGTTCGTCGCCTGTGCAGCACACAGAACGCATCTCAACAAGAGAGGCCAAACACGACTGCATCTCTTAGTCTCGTACTCGCGTTAGCACAGTACAGCTCTCAGGAAAAGTGAAGGCAAAGTAGGATAGGTCCCACAAAGCAATATTCTAGAACAGGTAACATTAGTACACTACTGGCCATTGAAATAGTTACACCAAGAAGAAATGCAGATGATAAACGGGTATTCATTGGACAAATATATTATTCTAGAACTGACATGTGATTACGTATTCACGCAATTTGGGTGGATAGATCCTGAGAAATCAGTACCCAGAACAACCACCTCTGGCAGTAATAACGGCCTTTATACTCCTGCGCATTGAGTCAAACAGAGCTTGGATGGCGTGTACAAGTACAGCTGCCCATGCAGCTTCAACACGATACCACAGTTCATCAAGGGTAGTGACTGGCGTTTTGTGATGAGCCAGTTGCTCGGCCCCCATTGGCGAGACGTTTTCAATTGGTGAGAGATCTGCAGAATGTGCTGGCCAGGGCAGCAATCGAACATTTTCTGTATCCAGAAAGACCCGTACAGGACTTGTAACATGCGGTCGTGCATTATCCTGCTGAAATGTAGGGTTTCGCAGGGATCGAATGAAGGGTAGAGCTACGGGTCGTAACACATCTGAAATGTAGCGTCCACTGTTCAAAGTGCCGTCAATGCGAACAAGAGGTGACCGAGACGTGTAACCAATGGCACCCCATACCATCACGCCGGGTGTTACGCCAGTATGGCGATGACGAATACACGCTTCCTATGTGCGTTCACCGCGAAGTCGCCAAACACGGATGCGGCCATAATGATGCTGTAAATAGAAACCTGTTTCATCCGAAAAAAATGACGTTTTGCCATTCGTGCACCCGGGTTTGTCTTTGAGTACACCATCGCAGGAGCTCCTGTCTGTGATGCAGCGTCAAGGGTAACCGCAGCCATAGTCTCCGAGCTGATAGTCCATGCTTCACGTCGTCGAACTGTTCGTGCAGATGGTTGTTGTCTTGCAAACGTCCCCATCTGTTGACTCAGGGATCGTGACGTGGCTGCACGATCAGTTACAGCCATGCGGATAAGATGCCTGTCATCTCGACTGCTAGTGATACGAGGCCGTTGGGATCCAGCACGGCGTTCAGTATTACCCTCCTGAACACACCGATTCCATATTCTGCTAACAGTCATTGAATCTCGACCAATGCGAGCAGCAATGTCGCGATACGATAAACCGCAATCGCGATAGACTACAATCCGACGTTTATCAAAGCCGGAAACGTGATGGTACGCATTTCTCCTCCTTACACGAGGCATCACAACAACGTTTTACCAGGCAAAGCCGGTCAACTATTGTTTGGGTATGAGAAATCCGTTGGAAACTTTCCTCACGTCAGCAGGTTGTAGGTGTCGCCACCGGCGCCAACCTTCTGTGAATGCTCTGGAAAGGTTATCATTTGTATATCACAGCATCTTCTTCCTGTCGGTTAAATTTCACGTCTGTAGCACGTAATCTTCGTGGGTAGCAATTTAAATGGCCAGTAGTGTATTTTTCAAGCATTCTCCTTTGCATCTTGGCGACAAAAGAAGGCCTTCATGATTGACTTTCTTAGTTGCTGATCACTTCCCGTTTGTGTAGTCATGATCCACGAAACTGTTTTTCCCCAGCATTTTGTCCAGAGCTGAGGTGACATTGTCAGAGGAACTCCTGATTCTGCTTAGGTTTTTCACCCGATTGCAAGTCGCAGTAGATTCAGGAGCACCTCTGGGGATCCAGGACTAGCCCTGAACGAAACATCAAGAACAAAACAGTTTCATGGACCATCATCATACAATCTGAAAGTCACAAACAGCTGACTGCAATTTCCCACTGGGCTGGTCTACAAGTAAACTGAAGTGTACCGCTTGCTTTTCCTATGACTGATCTTGTGTGGTCATTGCATTTCATATCCCCACAGATTTGTACACCCAGGTATTTGGATCAGTTGAATGATTATAATTGTGACTCATTGATTTTGTAATCATAAACACCAAGATTTTTTTCGTTTTGCGAAGTGCACAGTTTTACTTTTGTGAACATTCAAAGAAAGTTGCCAACCTTTGAACCATTCAGGAATTTTACAAGGGTCTGACAACTTTTTTCAGATGCAAGTAGGGCTTCATTACAGGCCACTGCATCATCTACAAGAAGACTGAGGTTAAAGATTAATGTTGTCTGCCAGGTCTTTAATATGCAACATGAACATCAACAGAATTTCGTGATGACATGCCTGAAGTTATCCCTATATCTGTCAAAGACTCTTTATCCTAGGTAATAGGTGGCGTCCCCTGTGCCAATAAGGTCTCAATCCAGCCAAATATTTCATATGATACCCCACAGAGTCAAATTTTGTTAATAAGCGTTGATGTAGTACTGAGTCAAATGTTTTTTGGAAGTCGTGAAATATTGCATCTATCTTTTTGCCTTGATCAAAAAGAATTGGGTTTCACGTGACTGATGTCTCAAGAATCTATGTTTATTGGCATGGAGGGAGTCATCACATTTGAGTTCAAAATATGTTCTAAATTTCAACAAGTGGATGTTCGTGATATTCTACAGTAGTTTCCTGTGTCACTTCTGGTGCCCTTATTGTAGACAAGTGTGACCTGTGGCCCGGTGCCTTGAATTAAACTGATCTGAAACTTATCAGTTATTTTTGAGGCACAAAAAACAGCTCTTTTTCTTTATCTGCGAGGATAATTTTATTCCTCTTCTATTTTTTTTAAAAAAAAAGGCAAATGAAATCAATGGAGACAGCACACAGCTTCATAAACTAATGGTATCTTTTCAGTATAATCTCCGTCTTTCAGCCTACGTATAAAGATGTTAATGTCTATGTGATAAGAATAACTGCCTCTGTTCCTATTGCTAGGGAACAGGCTCCACATCCTCAAAGCGGTGACAATAATGATGTTCCCATAGATTGTACAGTTACCTTATCCTCAAACACCTTAAATGTCACCTCACATTTCTGTTAATCCACAGATGATTAAAAATCGTTATACGTGAATACCAGAATTTGTCCATGACATCAACGCCCCTTTCATGTAGCTGTTTCATTACAAAAATGCCATAACGAACAGTAATTGCTCAGATGAGTAGTGTGCTCCTATGACGATCACATGAAAGGGACACGTTTTGTTGCTGTCAGTTGCTGTGTGCTGCCGTGTGATGATGGAGTGAACCACAGGCAGAGGCACCCTGCTGAAGGAAGCCTATGTCAGTGTGAGTAGGATTGTAGTAGTGAGAGGACAGAGTCTTATTTGTGTGTCGTGGAATATGTGCAAAGAATTGATAAAATTAATAACTAGCATAGTATGTCAAGGGAAAAAGAAATACAAGAGTACTGCAACTAAAATAAAGTAGAAGTATGGACATTACTTCAGTGTTCAACGAAGTGTTTAACGTGATTGATCAAGGTTGTGCAATCGGTACAAGTTTTGTATGTTAATGGATCACAGAAGCAGAACAGTAATTTACAACTCCTAAAAAGGCTAACCGATGGTTTCTTCCTTAATTTAATCATCTTCCCACAAAAATTAGTGCAATTAAAATTTACGACGACGCTACCGTATGGTGCACGCTGTCAGCCACAGTTCGCGGCTTTGATGCGTGTAAAGTAAAGCAAAATATTGGTGTGCTCTGGAAGCCATACCTTCAAGTATAGAAGAAAGATCAGGACACACTTAAACATAAAAACTATGGTGTTCAGTACTGAAGAATAGATATTGCTTGTGGCATATTCTTTCATAGACATTTCCTTTTGCAGTCAGATTGGATAATGTAAAAATAAAAACGTTGAGCAAATATGAAGTAAAAATGATATTTGTAGGGTCATAAACAGTAGTAAACAGTTCATATTTTACAGAATAAACAATCAAAAGTAACGCAATTTATCGATTATACACGATTTGCAGTAATGACTTCGTATCTCAGAACTGTAGGGATAGTACTAGGTTATTTTCCGATGGCACTGGACAGGGAATATATGGCAGGTTAGGCAAACCGTTCCAGTTTCGCAGTCTTAGCAGTTTCTTGGTCAACCTGGGTCTTGCACTGTCATGCAAAAGTTCCAGGATTTAAATAAATGAACTAAGGGAGAACGTGCCTAAGGTTCCTTCAGAGTGCTCATTCATTACGCCCAAATCAGTCCCTTTTCTACAAGATGCATGAAAGCCACATGCTTTTAATCCGAAAGATTACTTTTCTTCGCTTTTTCTGCACAGTATTTAGTTACTTATCTATTGCAGCTTTCTGCCAGATTAAAATTGTATGCCAGACCATCGTTCGATCCTGCGACCTTTGCCTTTGGTGGGAAAGTGCTCTACTGACAGAGCTGTTCAAATACGACTAGCTAGCCCTTCTCACAGCTTTACTTCCTCTTCTCTTAGCTTCCAACTCTCATTCAAGTTCTCTTGTATGTCTTATTCTTACTTGAATATTGCTCGTCAGTTTGGAATACTTATTTATTTATTCATTTATACTAATGACAACATTTTGTGACACAATTCCAACAACCAACTTTTCTATTCATTTTCAGATCAATAAATGTTCCATCTCTCGTTACTAAGCTGCTTAATAACTCATCTCATTCGATTCTGAAGCGATATAAGAAGTTGATAATTATTCCTGTTGATCAATATTTGTGTTGCTCATTGTGAATAACCCAGATCACTAATAATAGCACTCATTGTAGCAATGTAACACATGGGATACACTACTGTCCACCCGAACTGTTCACAGATTCTATCTCAACCTACTCTCCATTGCACACCTTAATGGTGGCAGTTATCTCAAACATCACAGTGCTGTTAAACAGAACACACAGATACAGTAAGTGTTGGGACAAAGCCAATTCTGATGCATTTTGTTTGTGTGAGTTGCATACATTCAGGAGTAAACAGACATTCAGAGGCAAATTACAACCCTCCCCTTAATAGACTATTATGATAACTGATTTATGACTCTTTCTGAGAAACCCACAACCCTCCCTCTCCTCCACATACCAGGGAAATCCTCAATCCCACTCTCATCCTTGCTGATAAGAGCACACTTTTGATATCAAATTAATTGGCTAATTAATTAAATTGATCAATTAATTACCCACTCCCCCTCTGGGAAATTCCCCAATCCTCCCCCCTCCCCACTTCTCCCCTCCCCACCCCATCTGGAAATTGTCAGGAAGAAGATTCAGTCTGTGCTGGAGAGGAAGGATCTCACGACATAAAATTCAAATCAATGTCAATAGTTTATTGTTCAATTCAATTTGAATATTCTTTATTTAATCAGATTGCGGAAGAAAAGGTTCTCTCCCATGGGCAGAGCTCATGTCTGCACCCTCTGCCTCCACTTCCATGACGTAATACCTCCAATCACTGATGAATGGAAACAAGTGTGATACTTTAGCCACCATTTTGGGTCACTCACGTGCGTGTCTGTCATCAGGGCGCCGCTGCACCAGGAAGGGCGTATCAGCACACCACAGAGGTTGAAAACCGCCCAATGCTCTAATTACAGATCACGATACTAAAGACTACTGACCACGGACCAGAAGTCAGTGTCCTTTGATATTCGATACTCTCCCTCAAGTGGCTACTTCCTGTTGTAACATTTGCGTCTCAAACCTGTAGACCAAGGGGATATGCCTACCCGCCCAACAGACCGCCATTTGATCTCGAAGCCCCCAAACAAATCATCAGGTGGCAGCATTCCTTTGATCGGGAAATTGCAGACTCAATTCCTGTCTCTGTCTCTCTCAAGTGACTATTTTCTGTTTGTGTGTACACATGCATGAACCAACATGTCCAAACACGCAGAATACCGTGTTCTTATTGGCTAGAACGGGGACAAATGGAGAGCTGGCGCTACTGCGATATCAAAAATGGCGAGGAATAGCCCATTTGCACCCCCCTATCAAACTAACTTTTTAAAAATTGACAGGATTCAAACAGATCATTTAAAACACTCACCACCACCTTACAATCATTCTTCTATGCAATCAAATATATTTTCAACATTTAACAACTAAACACAAACATTTTGCAAGTAAAGTAATTAAATTAGTGCCATAAGTAAATCGTAGCGCTAAATGTATCCAAGGTTTTCTATGTACTGATGTTTGGGAACACAAGGACCCTCCTCCATCACAATGTTTACACCTTTTGCTGAAAATATCTGGCAAAAAAATTTCCCACCACATGCACTCATGATAGTAAAGTGCGCCATCTGCTGACTGCGAGGGAGCCACAGCCATGCAAGCCAGAAGAAGACTAGAGACAACCACCTGCATTGGCCACGCCATCAGTTATGTGAACATCTCCAGCTGTACCAGACGCTCAGAAGCTGAAGACACTGTAACTGTGACTGCATGGCAGTCAACTGATAACTTTAGATGGAGGAACAATCGTTAAGTGCAAACACTCACCATATTGAATCTTCTCATGCACACACACGTTTGCTTCTGTCACGGCTCAGCCAGCATACTCGTTACTTCGCTATTCAGGCATCCAGGGGGAATTGTGACTGCCATCACCAGGCCTGCGGGCAAGAGCTGACAGGTCTGAGCATTCTTTGTACCAACTGGTCACATGAACTAAGTCACAGTTTCCGGTCAGCCAAAGCCTTGTGTCCACTCATGCCACTGGCTGCTCACACTCTGAGACAAGCAGGTGTGGCTTGGAAATATAGTTCTTATTGCAATTTCACACCCGACATAGAGTCTCCCCAGTTTAAAATATCCACTTTACCCAACCAGAAATGGAAATTTTGCTGTCCATACACCTCACTTATACAGGGTAAGTCACCTAACATTACCCCTGGATATATTTCGTAAACCACATCAAATACTGACGAATCGATTCCACAGACCGAACGTGAGGAGAGGGGCTAGAGTAATTCGTTAATACAAACCATTAAAAAAAAGCACGGAAGTATGTTTTTTAACACAAACCTACGTTTTTTAAATGTAACCACGTTAGTTTTGTTAGCACATCTGAACATATAAACAACTACGTAATCAGTGCCGTTTGTTGCATTGTAAAATGTTAATTACATCCGGAGATATTGTAACCTAAAGTTGACGCTTGAGTACCACTCCTCCGCTGTTCGATCGTGTGTATCGGAGAGCACCGAATAACGTAGGGATCCAAAGGGAACGGTGATGGACCTTAGGTACAGAAGAGACTGGAACAGCACATTACGTCCACATGCTAACACCTTTTTATTGGTCTTTTTCACTGACGCACATGTACATTACCATGAGGGGTGAGGTACACGTACACACGTGGTTTCCTTTTTCAATTACGGAGTGGAATAGTGTGTGTCCCGACATGTCAAGCCAATAGATGTTCAATGTGATGGGCATCATTTGTTGCACAAAATTGCAATCTCTGGCGTAATGAATGTCGTATACGCCGCAGTACATCTGGTGTAATGTCGCCGCAGGCTGCCACAATACGTTGTTTCATATCCTCTGGGGTTGTAGGAAGATCACGGTACACATTCTCCTTGAACGTACACCACAGAAAGAAGTCCAGAGGTGTAAGATCAGCAGAACGGGCTGGCCAATTTATGCGTCCTCCACATCCTGCGAAACACCCGTCGAACATTCTGTCAAGGGTCAGCCTAGTGTTAATTGCGGAATGTGCAGGTGCACCATCATGCTGATACCACATACGTCGACGCGTTTCCAGTGGGACATTTTCGAGCAACGTTGGCAGATCATTCTGTAGAAACTTGATGTATATTGCAGCTGTTTGGGCCCCTGCAACGAAGTGAGGTCCAATGAGGTGGTCGCCAATGATTCCGCACCATACATTTACAGTCCACGGTCGCTGTCGTTCTACCTGTCTGAGCCAGCGAGGATTGTCCACAGACCAGTAATGCATGTTCCGTAGATTCACTGCCCCGTAGTTTGTGAAACCCGCTTCATCGGTAAACAGGTAGAACTGCAACACATTCTCTGTTAATGCCCATTGACATAATTGCACTCGATGATTAAAGTCATCACCATGTAATTGCTGATGTAGCGACACATGAAACGGGTGAAAGCGGTGACGGTGCAGTATGCGCATGACACTACTTTGACTCAGTCCACCGGCTATCGCAATGTCCCGTGTACTCACGTGTGGGTTCATGGCAACAGCAGCTAACACACCAACTGCACCCGCTTCTCCTGTGACGGGCCTGCTACGGACCCGTTTGCGTGCTACGACCATACCTGTTGCATACAGTTGGCGGTAGATGTTTTGCAATGTGCAACACGTTGGATGCTCTCTGTCCGGGTACCGTTCTGCATACACCCTGCAGGCTTCAGCTGCATTTCGTCGCCATAGATGAGTATCATCTCCGCCTTTTCAGAGTTCTAATACGCCATAGTCACAGTTCCTACAACACTACACTATCACAGACGTCTGGTAACACGGTGTACTACAGTTGGTCTGCGTGCGGAGACGACTGCAGAATAACAATAGCAGCAAGCGCTACATGCGGACACTGCGACAGCTAGACCAAACCACAACAGTGCACTACAGCCATACTCGTAAACGCTGTCGTCACCGTAAACATGTCTCTGCAGATGCTGCTCGCCGACTGTGGCCCGTGTTTGTTACAACACGCAACTGAACGTCGGAGATTTCAAGGGTCAACTTTAGGTTACAATATCTCCGGATGTAATTAACATTTTACAATGCAACAAACGGCACTGATTACGTATTTGCTTATATGTTCAGATGTGCTAACAAAACTAACGTGGTTCCATTTAAAAAAACGTAGGTTTGTGTTAAAAAACATACTTCCGTGCATTTGTGTATGGTTTGTATTAAACAATTACACTAGCCCCTCTCCTCACGTTCGGTCTGTGGAATCGGTTCGTCAGTATTTGATGTGGTTTACGAAATATATCCAGCAGTAACGTTAGGTGACCCACCCTGTATATGAGTTATTTTCGATGACAGACGCAGTCAGAACATACACGCATTTTCACATAGCTAAAGTATCGTTACTTGTGAAAATCCTGCACATCAGAATGGTATAGGTTATATTCTCTCATCAGGTAAAAAAGAATCTTTTCTTGTCATTTTAATATCTGTTACGTCCTGCATCACAGGAGTAGGATATTGAACTAATTTTTGACCCATGATGCAGTGCTAAGAGCGTGTTCTATATCTGTCACAGAATGCCCCCTCACATTCAAACTATCTTAAAGTATCCAAATGCCTCATCACCTAAGAAGACTTTTAAGGCAGCAGCACACGGGAATTGTATATACCATATACTTATATGGATATGGTGTCTGTTCTTTCCGGGTTCGAGTCCCGGTCGAGGCACACATTTTCCCCTGTCCCCGTTGATCTATATCAACGCCCGTGCGCAGCTGACGGTATTAATACAATTCTAATTTCATTGTATATATCAGGTTAATACTGTGTACCGCTTTATAAATTTGGTAATATAGCTGATTACAATGGTCATCTCTCCATGTGTAAGTGGGAAATCGAAGTTTCGTGAAAAGATCTCACTGCAACGAAAAAACACCTGATAAGTACTCTAACTCGTGAATCATATCCTGGTACTCCTGCTCTCGCCTCCACTCTCCCAGCGGCACGTCCTTTATACCAAACTGATTGACTAATTAATTAACGAGAGTCCCTCTGTACAGTGAGTATCCTTTTTCATGCAGTCGGATTACACTCGCCAGGTAACCTTTACAGACTCTTCTGTGACGTCCCTGAGGGCTTCCCATAAGCTAGGATGTCACTTCTTCTGATACAAAAATTGGGGGTAACCATCGTCAAATAGCTGAAGATATCCAACGCTAATCATGTTGTGTCTGTTAGTTGCCTTACCAAGCTGGTGAAAGTAAGTCACTTAGAATTCTAGTGTATTGCTCCCAAACTAATCCTGTTGAGACCTGTTGGTATATGGGAGGAGGGGGAGGGCGGGGGCAGTAGGACGTTTACTCTCTTCTCCATCCTCACAATGCCTCCAGCCCAGTCTGCCACGGTCAACAACCTTCATGTTCAAGCAGCTACTGCCGCCACTACTAAACGTGTATGAGCCTGCAGACTTGGATTTCGCTCAGAATGTAGCTCTGTAGAAGCATGCCTATTGGCTCCCGCCAAATTACTGGCTGGGTGCTTCGAGAACTCAAACGAGAATCGCTAGAGGGAAGATAATGTTCTTCTTGAGGAACACTATCGAGAAAACTTAAAGAATCGACATTCGAAGCTGTCTGCAGAAGGATTCCGCTGCCGCAAACATTGATTTCGCGTAAGGACCAAGAAGATAAGGTATGGGAAATTAGCAGTCGTATGGAGGGATATGGTCAGTCTTTTCCCGATCGCTGTATTTGCGAGTGGAACAGGAAAGGGAATGACTAGTAGTGGTACAGGACACCACTGCCACACACCACACAATGGCTTACAAAGTAAGCATATAGATAGATGGAAATTTAGACTACCTATTAACATGTCCCTCCATCCATTTACAGGCACACAAAACTCTTGGAAGAATGTTGTCTCGTATTTAAACAGGAAACTAAAAGATGGAACTTCTACTGATTGTATCTCGATAAAAATCTTCATATTAGCCCCTAATTTTCTCATTTCAGGCGCTTCACGGGACACATATGAGAGATTGTAATATGTGTGACCACAATACCAACAAGGAGCAGTATACAGCTCACGTCTCGACCCCCCCTTCATCAGAGTAGTCTTCGCTATATTGCATTTGAATCCATTTGATTTTGGCGAGTAAGAGATACTGGACAGTGGCAGTGGCAGGGATGGGGCTGGAGGTGTGGATAAGAGTGTGAAACATCCTACAGCCCCCCGCCCAGCATAGACAGGTCTCAGCAGGATTAGTTTGGGAGCAGTATACCAGGATTCTAAGTGACTTAATGCCACCAGCTTTATAAGGCAACTAACAGACACTATGTTTAGCGTTGAAAATCTTCAGCTATTTGATGACAGTTACCACCCACTGCATAAAAAAATTAGTCACCATCCAGAGGGACTCTCATGACAAATTTAATTAACCAGTCAATCAATTTGATATCAATGACATGTCACCGGGTGTAAGGCAGCGAGGGCGAGGGTACCAGGATTTGATTCGTAAGTTGGAGCAGTAACCAGGATTTTTTTCATCTCAGTGAGACTTTCAATGAAATTTCTATTTCTCCCTGCACAAACAGAGGTGACCATCGTAATCAGCTCTTGGACAACAGACACACAGGTGGGTGACCCAACACTGCAGCTATTATCGCACTTCATTCCATTCCTAGGTGTTTGCAGTTATTACATCATGGGAAGTGGGGGTGGAGGGTGCAGGCGTGAGCTCTACCCAAGTGGGGAGCCCTGTCCCCTGAAACTGATTAAATAAGTAATAAGCAAATTGAATTGAACAATGTATTATTGATATCGATTTGAATGTCATGTTGTGAGGTTCTTCCCCTCCAGTACAGACTGTCTTTTTCCCACCAGTTTCCAGATAAGGGAGGGGAGGGAAAGTAGGGGAGGAGAGGGGAGGGCAGAGGGATTTTCCAGAGGGGTAATTAAGAGATCAATTTAATTAATTAGTCAGTTGATTTTCTATCAAAATATGCTCGTATTGCTGAAGGGGAGGGTGGGGTTGAGGATTTCTCAGAGAGCTGGGGAAGGGGGAGGGAATTGGTTTCTCAGAAGAATGGATTATCTTCAGGGGGTCAGAAAAAAATGGCTCTGAGCACTATGGGACTTAACATCTGTGGTCATCAGTCCCCTAGAACTTAGAATTACTTAAACCTAACTAACCTAAGGACATCACACACATCCATGCCCGAGGCAGGATTCGAACCTGCGACCGTAGCAGTCACGCGGCTCCGGACTGAGCGCCTAGAACCGCGAGACCACCACGGCCGGCAGGGGGGGTCAGAAATCAACCCCCAAGTGGTCATAAATCAATCAGCACAACAATAGGTTACAGAGAGGGGTATAATTTAACCCTGAATGTATGCTTGCCTCTGAACATATGCAATTAGCACAAACAAAACGCGCCAGAACTGGCTTTGTCCCAGTATTGCTGTGTTAAATAAGGTTAGTCAGAATGCACTAAAGTCAGTTTATTTTTGTATGTCTCTCACACAAAGAGCACTGGACGCATAGTGAAATACAGTCACTGAAATTGCTGCTGATATCAAATACTGCGTTGGTGACGTGTCCAGGCGCTGCGTTTAGTTGAGGAGAAGTAAAGGTATGGAGACTACCGCCGGTATAGCGGCCGCTAAAGGCAGAGGGATGGCACTTCTGGATGAGAAGGCAGAAACAAACCACACAGCAGATACCACAGAATTACATAGTGAAACACTGAGGTGCTTAAACATGTGTGTGGCGACTAAAAGAATGAGCGAATGAAGTCATATCTCAGGCCTTACTACAGGGGCTGAAATTCATCAACATTACCACCTAAAAAGGCAGAAGAAGAACTCGACAGCATCTACACAACAAACAATTTACACTTATATTTTCCGTGCATCAGGTGAATCCCATGGTGGTTGCTTTAGTAATAAGGCCACAGCCAAGTCTTTCCTCAGTGCTTGACCAGTAGGTATTTCTCTGTGGCCACGACGTCCTAGAAAACAAATCAGTACCGTTTTCCTACTGATTTATATGTTGCGTAAAATATTGTAGCCTATTCTTTTCTGTATCTTTTAAAAGTTTAGGCCCTATGTACCTAATATCACTCCTTAACATGGTGTCGTATTTTTATTCATAGTGGCTGTTGTTTACATAAAACACCTACAGCTGCTGCAAACATTTTCAATACCTCGCTTGCTGGGTGGATGGTACTTTCTTACACTACACATGTAGGAGTGTAACACGCTCAGACTGCGTGAGTTACCTGTATGATGTCACTGGTGTAGTTCTCTGCTCGCTCCCACATTCCCAGCCTCACTGCTGGGTACCCAGTGCCTAAGAACGGACCTGCAACACAAAAGTACGTGGACGGCGGATGTGAATTGTATGGCGAACAACTGGCACAACTGGCACTTCCTTAATGTCACGTAATCATTAATGTGTTGTTAGACGTAAATTACCCTGATGATATAACTGAAAACTTTTCTAGTGTATGACTTCTCTGAATCATGAAATACAGACATACACGATACAGAAATGAAGAGGCTGTAACACACAGACCTCGGACTATAGGGATTATGACTGGGTTACCACTCTGGAAATTGACGAATAAGTAAACTGGCGGATTGTAATTCTGATCATCTAATGAACCGAAACTGCATTCGCACAATAACGCGGGTTTTTTTCTTTTTAGTTGATGTAGTGTTCACTTTTGTCATCTTTCTCGTGCTAGTTAAGTTGTTTACGTATGTTATGCACTAAAAGCTAGCTAGATTCACAACGAAACATTGTACCTAAGCATTTTGAAATCAATGATGTTTTGTACTTACACTATATGATCAAAAGTATCCGGACACTTGGCTGAAAAAGACTTACAAGTTCGTGGCACCCTCCATCGGTAATGCTGCAATTCAATATGGTGTCGGCCCACCCTTAGCCTTGATCACAGCTTACACTCTTGCAGGCATACGTTCAATCAGGTGCTGGAAGGTTTTTTCGGAAAATGGTAGCCCATTCTTCACGGAGTGCTGCACTGAGGAGAAGTATCGATGTCGGTCGGTGAAGCCTTGCACGAAGTCGGCCTTCCAAAACATCTCAAAGGTATTCAGTAGGATTCGGGTCAGGACTCTGTGCAGGCCAGTCCATTCCAGGGATTTTATTGTCGTGTAACCACTCCACCACAGGCCGTGCATTATGAACAGGTGTTCGGTCATGTTGAAAGATGCAATCGCCATCCCAGAACCGCTCTACCACAGCGGGAAGCAAGAAGGTGCTTAAAACATCAATGTAGGCCTGTGCTGTGATAGTGCCACGCAAAACAAGGGGTGCAAGCCCTCTCCATGAAAAACACGACAACACCACCGCCTCCGAATTTTACTGTTGGCACTATACATTCCGGCAGACGACGTTCACCGGGCGTTCGCCATACCCACACCCTGCCATCGGATCGCCACATTGTGTACCGTGATTCGTCACTCCACACAACTTTTATCCGCTGTTTAATTGTCCAATGTTTACGCTCCTTACACCAAGCGAGGCGTCGTTAGACATTTACCTGCGTGATGTGTAGTTTATGAGCATCCGCTCGACCATGAAATCCAAGTTTTCTCGCCCCCCGCCTATCTACCATAGTTTTTGCCGTGGATCCTGGTGCAGTTTGGAATTCCTGTGTGATAGTCTGGATAGATGTCTGCCTATTACGCATTACGACCCTCTTCCACTGTCGGCGGTCTCTGTCAGTCAACAGACGAGGTCGGCCTGTACGCTTTTGTGCTGTACGTGTCCCTTCATGGTTCCAGTTCACTATCACATCGGAAACAGTGTACCTAGGGATGTTTAGGAGTGTGGAAACCTCGCTTACAGACGTATGACCCAAGTGACACCCATTCAACTGACCACGTTCGAAGTCCGTGAGTTCCGCCGAGCGCCCCATTCTGCTCTCTCACGATGTTTAATGACTACTGAGGTCGCCGATATGCAGTATCTGGCAGTAGGTGGCAGCACAATGCACCTAATATGAAAAAGGTATGTATTTGGTTATGTCAGGATACTTTTGATAACATAGTGTACATTATACATTCAAAGTAGTCAGTGTGTTGCTACATGATGCGAAAACATTACTGTTACGAACTATGAGGAATGATAAAAGGATGTTATTAAATTACTTGAGATAAGAATGTGAAGGTATAAAACTACTAATTTCATCTGGCGAATTAAATGTGAGAATGGCTGAGAAAAGTAAAATAATAACATATGTATTTATGGAATATTCGGTCGTTACTTGGGTGAAGATACGTATTAGAAACGAAATGCACAGCCGGCTTTAGTTGTCTGGCTAAGGTCCCGAATGTCTAAAGTCAGCTCGCAACAATATGTAAAATAAATATAATTGCGAAACATTAATACTGTGCATATGAAAGTAGTATCTGTTCCCGAAAGAACAAATACCATTGATGACCGTGCAGCTCCTCTAGAATGAATATCAACGCCTGTTTGCTACGAGGGTGTCGATTTAATTATCATTTCATTAATACTGTGTATTTCAGTTTTTAAATAATAGTAGCTTTGACCTTTTGAGTGATTCGTATTACTGACACATTGTTACAATAGTAGTAACTCAACATTTCCTGCATTCAAAGAGGAAGTGCATCTTTTGAAATGCGATGGTCAGACTGTTTGGTATGTCACTTGGATAAGATTAACAATTGAGAAAGTAGCTGAACCACTAACGGCGAGATCCATGCCTGTCTCCACAGATTCAGAGTACACCTAATTCTGCTCATGGCTCCACAGAAAGTAGTCCAGGTAACAAATATGGTTATCGTGATCAGCGTCTAAACCCTAAGCAAGCCAAACACTCTTTCTTATCATAAGTTGTTCATTGATACGTAATGAAGCGACCCTCTTAGTCTAGAAACGCCAGTTCCTCGCACTTTTTCTAGGGTTCAGTGCTTCAATGTGCGAAAACGGAACCCCCATAGGATCCCTTTGTGGTCCGTCTATCTGTCTCTGCCCGACAGTTAAGAAACTTTTTTCTCAGGAAAGTTGAAATTTGTGTCACACATTAAGGCTTGTGGTCGCATGAAACTGTAAAAATTTTATGCTTGTGAGTCACTTCAGTCAAAAGATACGGCCAATTATGTCACATATTTATGATACTCGAAAACTCACTCACCAAAATCTATTAGGATGGTTCTCGTGGACGCAGAGTCATGAAATTTGACAAGAAGCAAAGTTTCACACTACAAGTACAGAAAAAAAAATCTGGAAATTACGAATTTGTTATGAAAAAAAATATTGTTTGTCGTTTCTTATCAGACTGACTGTCTATTTGGCTGTCAGTTTAGACCCCTTTTCCTCCGGAACAGGTAGACGTATCAATACTACGATCAATGGTATCTTATCAGTAGAAGAACTGCAAGCTTCTAGTTCAATGCCACCAAAAGATACGGCCATTTATACCTTAAATATCTTCACTCGAAAACTCACTCATCAAAACTTACGCGAGAGGAGGGATCCTGCGACGATGTGGTGCCTTTTTCAACTGGCGATCGGCTGACCTATGTCAGCAGACGTCGTACGCCATTCCATTTTACTGATTACCTCTACATGGTCGAACAAAAACACAGAGTTCGGAGTGTGTCATCGTATATTACTGAGCTGAAGACCTTAATCCAGCTCCAAAATGTTGACTGTAGGGCTAGAAGAAAGGTTGGTGGATACTGTCGCGGTATTGCCAAGACCTCAAATTAGTTTCGACAGGTATAAGAGATGTTTGACTTGCATTTATGATAAGGGTCCAAAACATGACTGACCTACCTCCATACTGGACCCATGGGGCTCTATGCCTCACTCATGATATGATACTTGGCCTCATCGGCACTCTTTTACGGGTATCACCTGGCAAACTCTGTTGGAAACGAGAACCAACCTTCAAGAGATCCAGGTATAGAAAGAAAAACACGTGTAGGTGGATGTCAGATGTCGACCTGCGCTTCTTAGTACTCCATAATTAATTGTCCTTAGGATGGATTAAAAAAAGTTCGAAACTGGTTGTACAAAAAAATAAAAAAGTGTCGTAGACTGTGTCTATCTTTCTATACGTCTGAACTGGTCACGATACCCCGTGTCTTCAACTATGAAATTGATCCAGGTTTCATTCCAGATGTTTTCTCGCCCACCTTCCTTTTGCACCATGGTGTTGACGGGAGGGAGAGTTATAGTGTTGTTCGTAGTGAATGACAACAGACGAAATTGACCATGCTGTTACCATGGAAATGGTTACGTACTGTCTACGTTCTCGTTGTTTCCTTCAAAAGGAAAGGTGCAGTTCTGTCGCATTCTCTTCCGGGTACTTGTGGGCTGTAATCTGTGGGTAGCGGTTACAAGCTGGTGTTGCTGACTATGAGTAACCACTACAAGGCAGACCTTTAGCTTTCTATGCCTCATAATAGCGGTGGACTGTTCAACTGACGATGCTGTGTTGTACCGCGATTTGTTGTTAATGTCCTGTAAAGACTATTCTTCTTATGATAAAGTGAAAATGCGATCAGAGCTTCAAATGATCATTCGAGACATGTTGGCCTACTGGAAAGTGCACACAGGCCGTGATATCTCCCTCATGACTGAATACACGGCATGTTCGATTGAGAAACACTGATAATCTAGCTTTGCTTTCACCTCCATTATACAGCTGGATGTTCTTAGCGATTTCTTGCTGTCAAAAAAAACTATTGACAAAGGGATTTCAGACAAAAAGAAACTATGCAAGACATGTGGGTGGTTGAAAATATTTTTGAGCCTGTCTATTTGGCGTCGGTTTAAGAAACGCCAATACCTGTGACTACGAGGATCATTTCAAAAGTCCTGCACACTGCCCATGCGCGTGCTGCTTTGCATGGATGTATCGTGCGTAATTTAGTTTTAAAATGGCAGCCGAAACCGAGTTAGGTCGGATTACACGTAGTGATCAGCGTTCCTAAATCAAAATCGAATGCCCACGTGGAAAGGACCAAACGGAAGTTTACAGCGGTTTTAGAGACGTGTGTGGGAATAGTTTAGTGGATCTTAGGACATTTCTACGGTGGTCTGCTCGTTTTTCGTGGAGATCGGGTAAACACTGAGGACGACCCAACAAGTGCAATGCCATCAGTTGCAACAGACTATACCTCTCAGGTTATTGTTAATGATATTTTGAGACAGCATCGACGAAAAACATGATCAAATTTCAAATGAGACCAGAGTGTCTGTCATTTCAGTTTGCAGACCCATAACTGAAAAGTTAAAGATGCGAAAAGTTGCTGCCAGATGGGTTCCCCACGATCTGAGTGAAGAGCACAAATCGGGTTGCAGAAGAATTACTTCAGCGTTGTCGAACAGTTTGTGAAAAGGAATGTTGCTCTTATGGAACCTGGATACGACATTTTGAACCAGAACTGAATGGAAATGTTGCGACTCTCCACGTCCGAAGAATTCCGTCGGTAACAATCACAGGTGAAACTGATGAAGATCTTTGCGTATGACATGAATGGAGTAACAGCTACAAATAGAGAACCGCTGGGGACGTCTGTAACAGGCACGTACTACAATCTGTTTCTACAACACCTTTTGTTGGCAAATGGTTCAAATGGCTCTGGACACTATGGGACTTAACTTCTGAGGTCATCAGTCCCCCAGAACTTAGAACTACTTAAACCTAACTAAGCTAAGGACAGCACACACATCCATGCCCGAGGCAGGTCTCGAACCTGCGAGCGTAGCGGTCGCGCGGTTCCAGACTGTAGCGCCTAGAACCGCTCGGCCACTCAGCCAGCCAACATCTTTTGTGCCCGAAAATTCGTCAAAGAGGGCCTTACATGATTGCAGCTGATGACCACATTTTGCACGAAAATGCAAGACCTACCAGTTCGAAAAGCGCTCGACAAATGCCGGTGGAAAATACTTTCCGACTCACCACACAATCGTGATACGAGCCCATCAAACTTTGCTTTGTTTCTCGAATTCAAGGAACAACTCCGTGGAAGACGTTTAGATGCAACCGATGACGCATTCAGAGACATGACCTGAGTAATCAGAGAGCTCTACAGTTAATATACCCTATCCGGAATAAAGAAGTTGCCAAACGTTGGTAAGCTGTCATAAGCAAAAGTGGAGATTATACTGAAGGCCTGTAAAGGGATTTTGTAAATTAATTTTCTCTTCAATTCAGTCTTACAGTTTGCGGCACTTTTGATGACCTTCGTATAAGAAAACGTTCATTTGAAAGCTATTTCAAGTATAGAACGATTAGCATACTACAGGGAGATAACTAGAGCCGCGCAGGGTAGCCGCGCGGCCTGAGGCGCCTTGCCACGGTTCGTGTGGCTGCCCCCGTCGGAAGTTCGAGTCCTCCCTCGGGCATGGGTGTGTGAGTTGTCCTTAGCGTAAGTTAGTCTATGTTAGATTAAGTAGTGTGTAAGCCTAGAGAGTCCACAGCTCGTGGTCTCGCGGTAGTGTTCTCGCTTCCCGAGTTCGGGGTCGCGGGTTCGATTCCCGGCGGGGTCAGGGATTTTCACCTGCCTCGGGATTACTGGGTGTTGTGTCGTCTTCATCATCATCGTCATTCATCCCCATTACGGCCGGAGGAAGGCAATGGCAAACCACCTCCGCTAGGACCTTGCCGAGTACAGCGGTGCGGGTCTCCCGCATCGTCCCCTACACTCTGTCAAGGAGTATGGGTCTTGATCATCATGAAGTCTAGAGACCGATGACCTGTGGAGTTTGGTCCCACAGGAACTTACCAAAAATTTCAGAAAATTTCCGGAGATAACCAGACTTCGAAATCTAGAATGTCGACTACCAGGAGAAAGCAGGCCTACAAGAGATGCAGCGCGTTCGCTGACAATGCAGTAGTGCAGGCCCACTTACCGTAGCAGGCCTCCGTGTAGAGGATGAAGAGGCCGCTGTGGTTCCGGTGCAGGTCGTCCAGCACGGCGGGGTCGGTCTCGCTGTCCCCGTACCAGTGCACCGCCACGCCGCTCGCCAGGCGCTCTGCAGCCTTGCTCTCCAGTATCTGCGGGCCAAGCGCACGATTCTGCCACACTCCCGTAACACACCTTCCATCGTGACACAATAATGATGTTGAAGCTGCAGTGAGCTAAATGCCAGGAAGTCCCAAGCGACACAGTTGCTCATTCTCTGTCTCACTCACTTCTGCAGTGGAAAAGCCCGCTGTAATGCAAAGACTGGCGAACGGGCAATGGAGGTGATGTTAAAGTCCAGAAGCCGAGGTTGCTTCTGAGGGGTACAGTGTTCCACGGAAAATGAAAATAAATTAAAAAGCAATAAGATATTCTAGTATCTGTTACGAAATCAAATGAGATAATACAAAGAAAACATACCAGAACATGTAGTGCAAAATTGCAGAAAAGATAATAACGAACATATAACGATGAGCCAAAACATTTTGAACCCCGCTTAATAGCTTGTTGTTCTACTTTCCAAACACAGTACAACAGAAATTCTGCTCGGCTTTGGATCTACAAGTCCCCGACATAATTGCAAAAGTAGTGGCAGCAGACGAGTGGGCATAGGTCAAGTAATTCCCGCAAATTACGGGATGGTGGTTTACGGACAAGCAGCTGGTGTCCAAAATGTGTTCCAGTGGGTACAGATCGGGCACATTTGCTGGCCAAGACGTCAATGTGAGTTCACCATAATGCCTCTCAACCCACTGTAGTACGATTCTGCATCTACAACACGGGCAGTTATCCTGCTGGAATATGTCATCGCAGTATGGGGAGACTCCAACCATGAAGCGAAACAAGCGGTCCGCAGTATTGTTCACGTAATTGACTGCTGTCACGATGCCTTCTATCAGCACCACAGATCCCATGGAAGCCTAACCCAGCGTACCCAAAGCATAATTCTGCTCTTACCGGCATGCAACTGTGGCGTGGTGCAGCCATTCGCCTAGATGACGGCGTGTAAGGACCCAACCATTGACCTGGTGTAACAAGAAACGCGATTCATTCAACAGGCGACACGTTCCTATTGATCCGTGACGAAAACTCAGTGAAGCTGTATCCACTGTAATCATAATTGACGATGTCGTTGGCTCAACACGGGAACAAGTAGGGGTCATATGGTGTGGAGCTCCATGTTCAACAATGTTCTTTGAATGGCGCGCTACGAAACACTTGTGCCTGCACTAGCGCGGTACTCTGTCGTCAGACCTGACACAGATCGCTGCCTACCCTGTATTACATAGTGGGGGATCCTCCGACCTGTACCTTTTGACGTGGTCGTCCAGCACCATACGGCCTACTCCGTAGTTCACCATCCTTCAGCCACTTTCCACGGGTGCTCACGACAGTAGTACGCAAACAGTCGACCAGCTTCGCCATTTCTGAGGTTCCCGTTTCCAGCCGCAGCGCCACAACAAAGTGTTCTTTATCAAAACCGCTTATATTAGTGGATTTCCGCATTTTCGGCCCGTATCTTCGCTATAATGACTGCCCATTCGTCTTTTTGTCGCTTACGTTCTTTCTTTACTGCGTCACGTGCTCGCAGGGGCGATTCTAGAAGTCGGTCAAAGAGGGGCAAAGAGGGGAGGGCTAATAGGGGGGGGGGGGGTTGAGGGAATGGAATATCGCTTAACGAAAGGAGAGCTGGCTGGGGTCCTCCACTGACAAATTGGTAAAATTTGGTTTTGCCTAAAGTAGTTTTTGGTAAGAGTTTTGGAGTTCAGGGTAAAAAATGTGTATTAATAAATAATAATACGCCCATTTTAAATTAAATTATATTTATTAGTTTGGATAGTAAGCTATTTGCCTGCTCTTATTCTTTTGGAAAAATGTGTTTGAAATACAATGCAACCTATTGTGCTACATAATTATAAAAGAAATTATTGAACCTGTTGCAGTAATATATTCACTGATTTCTGAAGTCATTTTATTCAGTGTAATATGATATTCCATAGGGGGGGGGGTGCTATAGCCCCCATAGCCCCTCGCCTTGCCATCGCCCTTACGTGCTCGCACCACCACCACCAGGGGGCCATCAATCTCGTGGTGGGCAGTAGTCATAATGTTTCGACTCATCAGTGTAGGTATTGCAGAGTAATTTAAACGTATTCAAAGAGACAAGTGGACGTCAAGCAGACGATGGTAAGGCTGTCCCTACACCACCACGCAAGCCATCAGCAACGGCGCACAGAGGAGGAGATGCCTGGCGCAATTCAGAAGAGATGGACGTCGCGCTCATGACATCATGGAGTGGGCAGAAGAATAATTTTAAATACGTTTAAACCAGAGTATCTGTGTCACGACAGCAGTAAGAAGTATACTGTGGTGGAATACAAACGACCAGTGGTGAATTTAAATGACAATGTGCGAAAGAAAGTTCACAGAAGTTCATAATTTAACATTTTAAAGATAAGTCTGTCAGTACAGTTAGAAGTCCTTAATGGTTGAAACATGATGTTACTGATGTCGTATGTTAAATACAAAACGAAATTGTGGCGCAAGAGGAATTACGGCCCAGGATCGAACAATTTAACCCAATCCAACAGGCTTTCAGTGTTTCAAATCAGGCCGACATTGCTCCTTATCAAACCACTAAACAATTAAATTCGGCAACTTTTGCTCTGCTTGTCATTCGAGGTTCACTTTGAGTAGCTTCTTTCATTAATGCTAATGGTTTATTTTCTCTATCCAATTTTATATGTGAACACAAAGCGCTCGGTAAAGAAAAATGGTTAACAGATGTATTATGTAGTATACAGGGTGGTCCATTGATAGTGATCATGCCAAATATCTCACGAAATAAGCATCAAACGAAAGAACTACAAAGAAAGAAACTCGTCTAGCTTGAAGGGGCAATCCAGGTGGCGCTATGGTTGACCCGCTAGATGGAGCTGCCATAGGTCAAACGGATATCAACTGCGTTTTTTTAAAAATAGGAACCCCCATTTGGTATTACATATTCGTGTAGTACATAAAGAAATATGTATATTTTAGTTGGACCACTTTTTACGCTTTCTGAAAGATGGCACTGTAATAGTTACTGACGTGTAAGTACATGGTATCACGTAACATTCCACCGGTGCGGACGGTATTTGCTTCGTGATACATTACCCGTGTTAAAATGAACCGTTTACCAATTGCGGAAAAGGTCGATATCGAGTTGATGTATGGCTATTGTGATCAAAATGCCCAACGGGCGTGTGCTATGTATGCTGCTCGGTATCCTGGATGACATCATCCAAGTGTTCGGACCGTTCGGCGGATAGTTACGTTATTTAAGGAAACAGGAAATGTTCAGCCACATGTGAAACGTCAACCACGACCTGCAACAAATCCGCACATCAGTAGCAGACAGATTGCGCGAGAATCGGGAATTTCAAAAACGTCGGTGTTGAGAATGCTACATCAACATTGATTGCACCCGTCCCGTATTGCTATGCACCAGGAATTGCATGGCGACGACTTTGAACGTCGTGTACAGTTCTGCTATTGGGCACAAGAGAAATTATGGGACGATGACAGATTTTTTACAAGCGTTCTATTTAGTAACGTAAACCGGCATAATATGCGCTATTGGGAACGGAAAATCCACGATGGCTGCGACAAGTGGAACATCAGTGACCTTGGCCGGTTAATGTATGGTGCGGCATTATGGGAGGAAGGATAATTGGCCACCATTTATCGATGGCAATCTAAATGGTGCATTGTATGCTGATTTTCTACGTACTGTTCTGGCGATATTACTACAAGATGTTTCACTGCATGACAGAATGGCGATGTACTTCCAACATGATGGATGTCCGGCACATAGCTCGCGTGCGGTTGAAGCGGTATTGAATAGAATATTTCATGACAGGTGGATTGGTCGTCGAAGCACCAGACCATGGCCTGCACGTTCACCGGATCTGACGTCCCCGGATTTCATTCTGTGGGGAAAGTTGAAGGATATTTGCTATCGTGATTCACCGACAACGCCTGACAACATGCGTCAGCGCATTGTCAATGCATGTGCGAACACTACGAAAGGCGATCTACTCACTGTTGAGAGGAATGTCGTTACACGTATTGCCAAATGCATTGAGGTTGACGGACATCATTTTGCGCATTTATTGCATTAATGTGGTATTTACAGGTAATCACGCTGTAACAGCATGCGTTCTCAGAAATGATAAGTTCACATGTATCACATTGGAACATCCGAAATAAAATGTTCAAACGTACCTACGTTCTGTACTCAAATTTAAAAAACCTACCTGTTACCAACTGTTCGTCTAAAATTGTGAGCCATATGTTTGTGATTATTACAACGCCTTCTATCACAAAGCGAAAAATGTGGTCCAAACAAAACATTCGTATTTCTTTACGTACTACAGGAATATGTAATAAAAAATCGGGGTTCCTATTAAAAAAAACGCAGTTGATATCCGTTTGACCTATGGCAGCGCGATCTAGCGGGCCAACCATATCGCCATCTGGTTTCCCTCTTCAAGCTAGACAAGTTTCGTTCTTTGTAGTTTTTTCGTTTGACGCTAATTCGTGAGATGTTTGGCCCGGTCACGATCAGTGGACCACCCTGTATAGGCTACATTGAAATCCACATATCAACCTCCTGTAGACAATATCGTAATCAACCAAACATACGAAAAGGAGGATCACATGATTTTATTTCCTTGTGCCAATTGCTACTGATAAATGATCAAAATTTTAAAATGGCTGTAGTTTCGTGAATGTGACACTAAGAATTAAATATGATGTCCTTTCTTGATGATGGCCGCTATGGCAGAGAAAGGAGAAATGTGCTTAAATTTGTATTTCAAACGCAGCATAGGTATTGATGTAAATTTATTTTTATAGTAACTGTAAGACTCGTATTCTATTATTTTTGTAAATATTTTGATCATTCCTGATCATAGAAAGATATTGTGAGGATGTTCCAAGAAATACACATATATTGTGGCTCTCTTTCATAATAAAACAGGACTATCAGCTCTGCTGGAAGTAATGGGATGAAGAACGGCTTAAATAAGTTCTAAAGTTTCTGCCATTATAAAACTGTTCTAGTAGTGTTACGCCCCAGGATAACATTCCTGACGGCCACCGAAAATTCTTCCAAGTTCTACCTTGGCAACTGCCAGCAACGGAACCACCTGTGTCTATGACCACCAAGCGGCCAGCTAGGGGGAAATACTGAGCGATTTGCGGCACACACGGAAGTAATTGCAACATCAGGGAATGATCCAGCGCTAAAGTGCGTAAGCGAAGAATAATGTCATCGCGGTAGCTGAGAGACACCGTCACACCATGGGCAAAGCAGTGTCACAGGAGAGCTGACAACCAGGGAAAACCATAGCACATGATGTCATTGCTATCCCCGCCGCCGTATATCGCACAAAAAGCAGCAATACCCCACATTTCTTAATGAATGTCTCATCTGCTGAGTGCAGTCTCACCCCTTGTCTCGGTTACGCCTATTCAGTGAGAGGGGAGGCTATGGCAGTGGTCCCTCGGCACGCCTAGCGGTCTTCTATCGCCTATGAAGCCACAAATCCTGCTGGAAGGACTCTGCCACTGCCCGAGGCAACACTGATGGCGTGCGGAGACTGCCATCAGCCTGCAGGCCTGGCGTAGGCTTGACCTGCGTGACCAGGATGCTGTCCGTCACCTGCCTTTGAGAGGGAGAGCAATTGTTGCCGCTCACGCCATTCCTGTGGCAGACATTGATGCTGCCAGCTCCTGTCCACTAAATTGGGGCTGAGAGCTGACCCATGCTTGACAGCAAGTACTCAAGGTGGACCTGGTGGCATGTTTCGTGAGTGCAAAACTTCGCTGTCACCGAAAGCATTTTGGAGAGCGATACGTTGAGCAGGAGTCCACCGGCGAGCGAGCGTCGGCAGCCGTCCAGCGGCGTTAACCGCCGCCACCCGAAATCTCACTCCGCCGGCGGAACTGCAAGTTGAGCGCATGCCGCCCTGCTTCTGCTGACGAGGCCGCTGCTTCGCTGGCCTAAAGCCGTCGGCACACGGGCCGTGCTGTCGAACGCCAACGTTGAGCGTGCTAAGTTCAACGTGCTGCTGCTGAACGCTCAGGAACGATGCGACTTATGCATGCGGTACGTGGGCCCCAACGTGGTATACGCGATCACAACGCACTCCATCGGCAGTTGCGGGATGTTTCTAGTTCGCAAATCACACTGTTTACGAATCGAGCGCGTGTAAAATTCCCATGTTAGCTCTATTAAAACACACATTTCCTCCATCGTCCACGAAAAGGAAAGTACCATGTCCAGTCAATAAGGAGACAGGCTTATAAAAGTTCCATTACAAACAGTGCGATACAAATTTGCAGTTCTTCTCCACATAAGATAAACATTATTTCTTCATTCCAACATTTAAGTAAAACCCCAAGATCAGCCTTACTTGATCACTGTTCCTACCCAGTAGCAGAACCTGTGTAACATCTGAATTACGAAGCGTAAAAGAAAAAGGAGCAAAATTACTTTATACAAGTAGCGCAAGCTGTCCTATAGATTAAGCCAATCAACAAAGTCACCCTTTAAAAAAAGGTGAACTTATCTTTACATAATATCAATTATTATAATACGTACTTATATTAAATAAAGCAACAAAACCTAATAAAAACGCAAATGTTAGGAAAATATTTGGAAGTGTCGAGTCGCGAACCACTACCCAAACGTTTTACTATTTACAGGTCAGTGACACTACTGACTTCGCTAAAGCAACAACTCGCTGTTTCACGCTCAATCAAAGCATGTTACCACTTGCTGAAAACCGTAAATGTAGATATCTTACTAACTGAAATTTAATTATAACAAATATACCAAGAACAATGCGTTTTGGGTGGATCTTCAAATAGCATACTCTCATAATACGTAAATTACAATTCTTTTGCCAGGAATATGATGTTTCTCATTATTTTATTGGAACGAATCACACAGTTAACGACGGGCTATGCAGTGATTCTCAAATTGCTGGAGCACAGAAACGGTAGGTATACGTATAAGCATTGAAATGAATGCCAATTGGCGCCTCACAACTCTGTACTGAAGGGAGACAGCGTGCGTGTGACGTAGGTGGCGTTGTGCCATCTCATTGGACAACGCTCAGACGCACGCTCAGAATATCTGACATGCTAGATATTGCTCTGCGCGTTCGTAAAGACTCCCGAACGTGCTGTTCCACACTATGACGTCAGAAACTCAGCACGCTCAACGCTCAACGTTCGGTTGCACGGTCCGTGTGCCGACGGCTTAACTGTGGCGCGGCACCTTGGGCGACAATCCTAAATTACTGCTTAATAAACGTGTTGTTGCCAATATAATAATGTTTCCTTGAGGCTCTCGAGCGTAGCTAGGTCCTCACCACCGTGTCCTCACCGACTCTCTCCTGATGACTGTAGGGGTCTGTGACCAGACCCCTACAGCAGCGTGGTATAATACCCATAGAGTTATAAATTATGGAAAAGAAATCTTGTATATTAAAAGCTCCTGATGGCTTTCAGTGTGAGGTCAGTCAGTTTGATAAGTAAGATTCCTTCCCACAGAAAGCAGACGCTATGAAACACATCATATGAAGTTTTCCTTTTAATTTCCACCACAAGCTAATCCTGCTGCACCAGCATGTATTGCTTTTAGGTCTCTATGAAGTCTTTATACCCTACAGAATTATTACCATTATTCTAAGAGAGGCAGTTGTAAGTACTGTCATGGGAGACAGAGAAGAACCAGGCTCACCTCCTCGGACCACTCCAAGTAGTTGCGTATGTCTTCCCCGATCATGATGTCCATATCAGCCAGAGAGGACTCACGGCGCAGCGTGGGGCCCAGATAGTCTACAAGGAAGCGACGCAACCACTGCGGATTCCAGCCCATGCTGTTGAGGCCGTTGGTGACGACAGAACCAGATGTGGGTTCGTTTTGCAGCGACACAGCCCACACGTTCACGCCACGCCGCGCATACGCCTTCAGGAACCTGCCACGGACAAGTGAGCATCACAATGGTTGTCGTATTCCAGGCTATCCATTTATTCACTGATTTATTTCTAATCTATCAGGCCGTGCAGTCCTCGTCATAACCCTGGCTAACTAGGAACGGCACCTCCTATCGTGTCGAGAGTTTTTGTACTCGCTTCGCGGATGCTTTCTCGAGACGAGCAACACATCAGGAGCTCACCCGAAGCCATTTCGAGAACAACGCCCTGCAGCTGTCTCGCAAGCAGGGAGTGACATCACAGGCTTCAGGCGAACAGCTGCAACGGACGGGCAGACGGCAGTTGAATAGTACTGTTTATTGGTGCCCTGTAAATCGTTTGCTAAATCATTCTTTTCTTCTCTACTTGTGTGTAGATACCTGCTGCCACCTACTTGCAGAAATATAACACCTACTCGTCGAATATATATCACAAACAACTGCTGCAGTGTTGCGTTCTAAAGGTGGACCGACACGTTGTTAAGCTGGTGGTTGTAATGTTTTGCCTAATCAGTGTACAATCGCTGCCGTATTGCGTTCTAAAGATGGACCAAAACATCATTAAGCTGGTGGTTTTAATGTTTTGCCTAATCAGTGTACTTCAATAGCAGGCTTAGCAATATTGTCATTATGCAGTGTTGGGTGAGAACTGTTAGTATATGTTGGCCAGGTGGTATGAGGGAAGTATTCTCAAGTTAGCTTTAGTGCTGAAAAGTATGTATATTTTTATCTTGACATATTATGATTTGGGACTTCTCTTTTTTGTACCTCTCTGAAAACAAAGTAGCTTCATTTTGGATGTTGAAATTCTTTATGAGGTTTCCTACTTCTTAATATTTATAAAAGCATAATACTGAAATAGGATTTAGTTATTTTCTTCATCAAAAGTAAGCTGCCCAAGGAATTCACAGCAGATTTCAAGAGGCACAGGTGTTAATGGATTGTTTGGTTGTGCTCTTAATATAAACTACTCTGATTTGTCCGCATCTCGTGGTCGTGCGGTAGCGTTCTCGCTTCCCACGCCCGGGTTCCCGGGTTCGATTCCCGGCGGGGCCAGGGATTTTCTCTGCCTCGTGATGGCTGGGTGTTGTGTGATGTCCTTAGGTTAGTTAGGTTTAAGTAGTTCTAAGTTATAGGGGACTGATGACCTAAGATGTTTAGTCCCATAGTGCTCAGAGCCATTTGAAGCATACTCTGATTTATTGGTATTGGGTCTAATTTCATCAGGTAAAAGCGTGTATTGTAATTACAAGCTGTTTGGTGAAAATGAGTGGTATTACCAGGGCGTGTTGAAAAGCAGTGCCTCAGAATTTTTTATGTGAAAACTATCAAAGCTTTCTTAATGAAACAAAAATTTTGTTGATGTCGTTACTGTAGAATGTTTGACTTTGTTGATGGAGCCACAACCTCACCTTTGCTTGTACCGCTTCATCATTATCAAAATGAAGTCCTCTAAGGTGTTCTTTAAGTTTTGGAAACAGATTAAATTCGGCTGGGGCCAAGTAGGGACTGTACGGAGGATGAAGTGAATTCAAAGCGTCGGTTTGTTGCAAATGTCGCAGTACTCGTATGTGGTCTGGCACCGTGATGCGGAACGAGAGTGTGCTCCATGTGTAGACTAACTCTCCAAATTAGTGCTTTCAGTTTTCTGAGGAGCTCGCAGTGTATTTTTGCAGAGTCATGGTGGTGATTTTAGGCATGAATTCCAAACGGACCACACCTTCTACATCCCTGAACGCTGTAAGCATGAATTTGCCTGCTAATGACATGGTCTTTAACTTTTTTGGTGTCGGTGATCCTTCGTGGCAGAGCTCTACTGGTGCTCTCTTGTTTTCAGGCTCAAAATGGAGAACCCAGCTTTCATCAATTGTCACGAGGTTGTTAAGCAACCCGTAATCCTCAAGCTCAAAACGCAAAAAAAAAAAAAAAAAAAAAAAAAAAAAAAAATTGTTGACACATGTCCAGTTTCCTCTGTTTCATGTCAAACGTGAGCATTCGAGGCATTCATCGAGCACACAGTTTTTTGTACCGCAGTTCTGTAATTACAGCCAGTATAAGCTCCTGTGATGCTCCATACTTATAGCTGTGTCTGTGTCGCCAGAGGATTTTTTCTGATGAATTTGTCAACACGATTCCAATGAGTCTTGTCTCTTGCCGTACGTGGTCGTCCGCTACGAGCTCTGTCAAAAAGGCTGAGGTTAGCACCACCGTTTCCTTCATTATGAGCACGGACAGCCCAACGTGGCCCATTACTGATGTCGATACAATCGTCACCATACGCACCTTTCATTGTTCTACGGATTTCAATAGGAGCACATTTTCTGAGGTTAGAATTTCGACTGCAGCACGCCGTTTCTCACGCACCGACATAGTTGCGTTACAGACAGCTATGTTACATTCCATAGTTCAGAGCACTCTAGCAACGGAAGGATGCAGCTTGTGCCATTGAAGCGGGAAAGTCGAATAAGTTACAACCGATGCTGAGAACTAAATAAAAAATTAGGAGACATTACTTTTCAGCACGCCTTCGTACAACTCCTAATTTGCTTACTGTTACTAAATCACTGATTTTCAGCTTTAAATTTACCTACAGTAGGTTTAATTACGCAATTATATCTCATGTGCGTACTGTCATAGCCTTCCGCCAGCTAAATTTTCGGAATTAGTTACAAGTAAAAGTTGTAGATTTTGCTTTATATTTTACTCTGTCAATTTAACACGAAAATGGTGTAGTAGTATCGTAACATGACATTCATTTCAAATAAAACTTTCATACAATCACCATCATCATCTTCTTCTTCTTCTTCCTCATCTCTTCCCATCCCTCTATGAGGTCGGCATTATTAAGAGGTCTGTTCAAAAAATTTCGATCGTAATTTCGCATCAATGGTGTGTAACTTCCGGAAGTTTCGTTGTTATATGTCTGTTAGTTATTGTTCAGTACTGTATTGAGTAGAACGTTGTGTCGCACAGTTTACGAAGTTCGAGATGGCAGAGTTAGAGGAGCAACGCATCTGCTTGAAGTTTTCCGTGAAACTTAGGAAAACCTCTACAGAGACACACCGAATGATGCAGGAAGCCTACGCTAATGAGTGATTAGGTCGTACTCGGAGTTACCAATGGTTCACACCGTTTAAAAATGGCTGGACGGAAGTTAAAGATGACCCTCGTTCGACGTCTACCGACGACGCTCATGTCAGGAACGTCAACGAAATTAACCATGCCAATCGAAGACTGAATGTCCGAGAGACAGCACAAGATTGTAACATTTCAGTTCGATCATGTCATGAAATCCTGAAACGGCATCTTGATATGTATCGTGTTGCCGGGACGTTCATCCCACGGTTCATGAGTCAAGACCAGAAAGACCTTCCCCTCGCAACCTGTTAAGAGCTTTTGCATCGCGCAAATGAAAACAATATGTTCCTTAAGATAATTATAACTGGTGGTCAGACATGGTCTACGTTTACGATGTTGAGACCACGGTTCAATTTTCACAGTGGGTCGGTCGGGAAAGGCTCTCAAAAAAAAAAAAAAAAAAAAAAAAAAAAAAAAAAAAAACACAAAAGCTTGTCAGGTCAAACGTCAAAGCCACGCTGATAGTTTTCTTTGACTTTGAAGGATTAGTTCATCATGAATGCGTGCCACAGGGGCAAATTGTCAATTGATGGTACTATCGGGACGCGTTGGCGCGTTGGTGCGTGACTATTGCACAAAAAACTAAATCACTGTGCTGCCTCGCCCTCCACACTCTCCAGACCTGACCAATGCGAACTGTTATTTTAATTTCCAAAGCTGACAGTCCCGTTGAAAGGACGGACGCATATTTGCAACGACAGACGAGATGAAAGAAACTCCGCAGACGGCGCTTCGCGCGATCCAGCAAGAGACGTACCAAGGCCACTTCCAGAAGTGGAAACGGTGTTGGGAGCAGTGTATCAATTGTGGAGGAGAGTATTTCGAAGGAGACCATGCACAATAAATAAAAGATAAGAGTAGAAAAATTCCCAAAATTTTTTGAACAGATCTCGTATACGAGTTTTGGCAGTGTTAATGATAGCTGGAGGCCGGGTGCCATTCCTGTCACCACCACTCACCCCTGGGACAGAAGTTGTGTAACCCATCTGCCTGCGTGTAGGGTAAATATAATTTTCTAGAGAGAGAATGTTTTCTAAATGTTTGCGTAGGGCCTGTCTCGAACATGAAGTGGGTACCGGCCCAGTATTCACCCAGTTGAATGTGGAAAACCACATCGGCCCTCGTCATTAATCCTTGAGCTTGTTCCGATACGGGGCAGGCTAGCTTCCCCCAATCCCAGATGCGACGCGTTAATTCGCCCGACTATCCAGGTACGGTAAAACTTTGGTACGTGTGCTGCAATATATTTGAAAGGATAAATGCTTACACTTAGTTTTAATGGGAAAAATATAGTACTCAGGAAATTCCTTTGCGTCGGATACATCATCACTGGAGAAACAGAGTGCTTATTATCATTCGCCAGAGTAGAGTACTGCAGTGCATGACGTCATGCCTGAGCTGAATGGCCTCGTCTCTACATGTCAGTGGCTGAACCTTGGTAGTCAGTGTCCGGATCGCCACAGCCACCCCATTTCTGCTGCTGTTTGTGTGGTAATTATCCCTTCCTTTATCTAGTATTTGATATTACTTGGTTATCAAATGATGTATTGAATACAATTCTCCATAAACTATAGTATTTATGTCACGCAATCCAACTGCATTTAAAAAATAGTACATGATATACACTGCTCGATAAAATTAAAGGGTCACTTTTTTCAAACCCTTAATTGTCTCCCGTTGTGACGCAGAAGTTTGACATTCGTCTCTAGAGTGCCTACAATCTTCTTCCGTAATCGCGCAAAATCCTGGTGCCCTGCGATCTCACACTCGGGCTCGGTGACGCTTCCAACAGCAAGATGTCGACATATACGAAAGAAAGGGTAGAAATCAGAATTCATGTGACGTGTAAATTTGGTTAATAATGTCACGTAGACGCAAAATTTTACAACAGTTCTGCGCAACACCACAGTGGACGTGTCACACGATGGGAAGGTCATCACGACCAACCTTACTCATATCTCATTCCTCTTCTTGACGCCTTTGCGATGTAGGTTAGAACTGAAACGCCCAGCGTTTCAGTCACACGGTTTCCTTATGGGTAGCCGAGGAAAACATTTCAGACACATTGCCGCTCACAGTCGAAGTGAAAACTGTTGACACCATCGGGAAAATTCAACCCTTCTCTGAGGACATCATGGGGCTGCAACCCCACTGAACATGATCTGACCCCTTTGGTTTCTAGCGTGACGGCAGTTCTTGCTCCGGTATATACGGAACAACTAGGAGCCGTTCAAAACCATCCGATGAAATTTCTGTGGTGTGATCAGGAGGGGAGAGTTTGGAGGGGGGAGGGGGGAGATCAGGGGGTTGCAACATTGACACACACGTAAATGAAATGGCAAACGGTATCTCTAACGCCTCCCATTTCGGCAACACCTTCGGTGCCACCTGTGAACCTTCGTTGAGCACTTTAAAAATGTTCCTGTACAGAGACAGGTTCCTAGGCGTCGACCTCACAAGCATCCCTTTCGACACCCGTTAGATTTCGCATGCCGCCAGTAGGTGCTACGAGTAGTTTAGTGCCGAACGCTTCTAGGCTCTTCAGTCTGGAAGCGTGCGACCGCTACGGTCTCAGGTTCGAATCCTGCCTCGGGCATGGGCAGGTTCGAATCCTGCCTCCGGCATGGATGTGTGTGATGTCCTTAGGTTAGTTAGCTTTGAGTAGTTCTAAGTTCTAGGGGACTGATGACCTCAGATATTAAGTGCTCTGTCAAATCCTCACAGTATAATATTTCCCCTCGCATCTTCGTCTACGTCCTCTTCCCTTTCTATAATACTGCCTTCAAGTTCATCTCCCTTGTTCAGAGCCATTTGAACCATTTGAAGTAGTTCAGTGACGTAGCGCCACTCAGCTTAGGGCTGTCGAAATGGCTGCCTCTCACGTCAGGCGCCTAGACTGGCTGTCTCCGTACAGGAACATTTTTACAGCGTCACAGGTGGCACTGAGCATGTTGCTGAACTGAGAGGTCTTCTGTTGAAGTGCTGATGCGCCTCTAATGAAGTCGAAGTTAACCAGATGGTCAGAAGCAGCTGGCGTAATTATTGAGCCTGGTGAAAAAGCTTCTAAGACTAATGATGAAGTGGACCTGAATGGCAACCACCCACGGAAAAGACAGTTGTCATTATTTATGTTATTTACTTATTTATGTTAAGGTCATGCGTTCCTGTGTCTAAAAACAGAATTTGTTATAGTGATAGGTGTCATAATATACTAGGAGATAACAATGAATCCGTACGATATACATTTTTGCTGTCACTCTTAACACTCCAATATGACTACACTACGACGCCTCACATTGTGATGGTCACTTGGAACTAGCCACAGTAGCAACCATGTGGTCCTCAGTCGAAAACTGGAGGTTGATGCAGCTTTAGACGCTATTCTATCCCGTGCAGGCCTCTTCATCTCCGAATAATTACTGCAGCCTACATCCTTTTGAATCTGCTTACTTTGTTCGTCTTCTGATTACCCCCTCTTCCGTTAAATACTAAATTGATGATTCCATGATATTTCATAATGTGTCTTAGCAACTGATTCCTTCTTTTAGTAACATTAAGCCATAAATTTCTTTTCTCCACAATTCTATTCAGTACTTCCTCATTACTTACTCGATATCCAACCTAATCTTCAGCATTCTTCTAAAACACCACGTTTCAAAAGCTTCTGTTGTCTTCTTATGTGAACTTCTTATTGTCCACGATCCATTTCCGTACAAGACTACACTCCAGACAAATTCCTTCAGAAAAGACTTCATAACACTTAAATTTGTACGCGGTGTTAACGAATTTCTCTACTTCAGAAACGATTTTCTTGTCATTGCCAGTCTATATTTTATACCCTCTCTACTTCAGCCATCATCATTTATTTTAACGTTCGAATAGCAAAACTCATCTACTACTTTTAGTGCCTCATTTCCAAATTCCGCTGATTGAATTCGACTACATTCCATTATCCATCTTTTGCTGTTATTGATTTTCATCTGATGGCCTTCTTTCAAGATACTGTCCATTCCGTTCAACCGTTCTTCGAAGCCATTTGCTGTCTCTTACAGAATTATATTGTGATCACGGAATCTCTAAGTATTTATTTCTTCTCCCTGATCAAATTTTTCTTTAGTTTCCTGTAGTGTTTGATCAGTGTACAGATTGAATAACTTTAGTCATGGGGTACAATCCTCTCTCACTCCCCTCTCAACCACTGCTTCCCTTCCATGTCTTTCGACTCTTATAACTGCCATCTGGTTTCTGTATGAGTTCTACATAATCTTTCATTGCCTGTATTTTACCCCCACCCCTTTCTCCTACTGCCTTCAGAATTCCAGGGAGTGTATTGCCAAAAATTTCGAAGTATTTTTGACCAAACTATCTCAGAGTTGCATGGACCTCCATTAATCGTATTGAGTAGAAACGTACTCGTTGGTATTTTCGAGTAAATTAAACTCTTTTCTGTCACTGAAATGCGTTAACACTACATCCATCTTGAAACCGCTTACATATCACAGATCGTGGAAAGGCAGTATTACATGAAAACTGAATTAGGCATAGCTACTGTGTTGCACAGAGTGCTCCTATCACAACGGTGCATGGAACCCTTCAGAGGGTCACATGACTTGGATGTCATGTGGCTCTGTATTGACAGTCAGGGAAAGGGTGAAACGCTCCATGTTGGTGCGTTTGATCAGTCACGTGGTGGGTGTCGAAACCACGAGACACAGCATGTCTTGTATTCTGCTACTGCATCGTGGATGGATTGGATTGGATTGTTTGAGGAAAGAGACCAAACAGCGAGGTCATCGGTCTCATCGGATTAGGGAAGGACAGGGAAGGAAGTCGGCCGTGTCCTGTCAAAGGAACCATCCCGGCATTTGCCTGGAGCGATTTAGGGAAATCACGGAAAACCTAAATCAGGATGGCCGGACGCGGGATTGAACCGTCGTCCTCCCGAATGCGAGTCCAGCCATCGTGGATGTATCGTAATTCGATTTTGGGACAACGTCCGCCACCAGTGTCAAGTGTCTTAGACATTAAGTAGCATGTTGACCGCCGATGTAACCATCAACCCTAACGAACTGTAACAGAAGTTAAGTGGATCACAGTGTTGCAAATAAGGTTGCAAATAAATCACTAATTCAGTACTGGACAACTACAGACGGTCAGCAAGCCATAAGATCCAGACGCACCTCCTCCTGTGGCCCTGGGATAACACCACCTATTATGTTTACAGCTCGCAATAAACGGCGTGGCACTGGCACACAAACGCATTCTCGTCGTCATCGCTAGGCGACTCCACCCCGTGGTTCCCAAGGTCGGCCGCATCAGCTGACTGCTGCTTGCCGACGTGCTTACTGCTCACTGTAGACGCAGGGGAAGTTCTTCATAATCAGGCACGTGTGATTATATGCGATGCCATTAAATTTTTGTTGGGAGAAACAAATGAGAAAGCAAAAATTTCTTTAGAAATTGAGCGTGGGGGCGCTGCAAGTCTCGCTAGCTATTCCAGTTGTTAAATAAAGTGAATAAAGAAGAGTGGAGGGAGTGACGAATCACAGTTACAAGTATGTTCCAAGGCTTCGCTACTTTGTAAAGATCGAGAAGAAGCAGAAAAAAATTTTGTCGTTAGGTAATATTACCGAAAAATTTATCAGAAGACTGACACACATTTTCACATGGCAAACAAATAAACACTATCCAACAGGCCTTGAAGGTCCAGCGGAACCGACTGGCCGCCGTGTCATCCTCAGCCTTTAGGCATCACCAAATGCGGGTACGGAGGGGCATGTGGTCAGCACACCACTCTCCTGAAAGTTGTCAGTTTTCGTGACCTCGTGACCAGTAACTTTTATATGACACATGTTCTTTATTTTACATTCCCAGTATCGTAGTATGTGGCATTGTGCACTATGCTACATCTACTAGCCTCACCTTATTTTGCGAGATATCTATCTGGCAGCCCATCTTCGCTCTTGGCATGCTTCGGTTGATTCTCGTTGGTTATGTGATTATTTCTTTTTCCATATTCTAATGATAAGCTATTTACTTTGAACGTCTATATTTGTCGAATTATTAGTCATACTGACATAACTTGTTCATACTCATATGAGATTAGCTAACTATTGCTTGTAAGTTATGCAAGGTAAATGTCTGTGCACAGGCTTCAAATGTCGAGCTGCAGTTCCCCGACTGCTCGGTGGCCTTTCACACAGGAGCCCCCACCACTTCTTTGCCCCACTTTCAAGTGCACTGCCTGTGGACCTACAATTCAAGTTACTTTGTGTGCACTCTAACTCAGCCCACTGTACACCACAGGTCACCAACGCTGTCATGGATGCAGGAGTAGCACCACTAAATCTTTCAAGGCCTGACTGATCGGTAGAGTAAGTATACGACAGTTGTACACTATGAGCATATCTAAAGCTACATGATGTGGTGAATCGCACTTTCGAACAGGGCATCAAGCAGGCGGGTCTTAGAGGTGTTCGCTTGTTGGTGATATTTCCATGGGTTGAAGAGAGGGCTCCTTCATATGTTTGCCATCATCTCTTACCAGCAACTGTACCAGAACCTACTGTCCAGTCTTGGGCATCAGTTAATTTGTCTACAGAGCTCCTCAAATCACCCATGCCTTCAAAAAGATAATACATCAGAACACTTCTCTGTAACTGTGTTAAGAGTTGTTGAGAAACGTATTACGGATTTAATTCCGTTATCTAGGCGACAGCAGGCATTACACGTTACTACCTTTGCGTCTCCAATTTACACTACTGGACATTAAAATTGCTACACCAATAAGAAATGCAGATGATAAATGGCTATTCATTGGACAAATATATTATACTAGAACTGACATGTGATTACATTCTCACGCGAAATCAGTACCCAGAACAACCACCTCTGGCCGTAATAACGGCCTTGATACGCCTGGGCATTGAGTCAAACAGAGCTTGGATGGCGTGTACAGGTACAGCTGCCCATGCAGCTTCAACACGATACCACAGTTCATCAAGAGTAGTGACTGGCGTATTACGACGAGCCAGTTGCTCGGCCACCATTGACCAGACGTTTTCAATTGGTGAGAGATCTGGAGAATGTGATGGCCAGGGCAGCAGTCGAACATTCTCTGGATCCAGAAACGCCCGTACAGGACTTGCAACATGCGGTCGTGTATTGTCATGCTGAAATATAGGGTTTCGCAGGGATCGAATGAAGGGTAGAGCCACGGGTCGTAACACATCTGAAATGTAACGTCCACTGTTCGAAGTGCCGTCAATGCGAACAAGAGGTGACCGAGACGTGTAACCAATGGCACCCCATACCATCACGCCGGGTGATACGGCAGTATGATGATGACGAATACACGTTTCCAATGTCCGTTCACCGCAATGTTGCCAAACACGGATGCGACAATCATGATGCTGTAAACAGAACCTGGATTCATCAGAAAAAAAGACGTTTTGCCACTTGTACACCCAGGTTCGTCGTTGAGTACACCATCGCAGGCGCTCCTGTCTGTGATGTAGCGTCAAGAATAACCGCAGCCATGGTCTCCGAGCTGATAGTCCATGCTGCTGCAAACGTCGTCGAACTGTTCGTTCAGATGGTTGTTGTCTTGCAAACGTCCCCATCTGATGACTCAGGGATCGAGACGTGGCTGCACGATCCGTTACAGCCATGCAGATAAGATGCCTGTCATTTCGACTGCTAGTGATACGAGGCCGTTGGGATCCAGCTCGGCGTTCCGTATTACCCTCCTGAACCCACCGATTCCATATTCTGCTAACAGTCATTGGATCTCGACTAGCAGCAATGTCGCGATACGACAAAGCGCAATCGCGATAGGCTACAATCCGACCTTTATCAAAGTCGGAAACGTGACGGTACGCATTTCTCCTCCTTACACGAGGCATCACAATAACGTTTCACCAGGCAACGCCGGTTGGGTTGGGTTGGGTTGGGTTGTTTGGGGAAGGAGACCAGACAGCGAGGTCATCGGTCTCATCGGATTAGGGAAGGACGGGGAAGGAAGTCGGCCGTGCCCTTTGAAAGGAACCGTCCCGGCATTAGCCTGGAGCGATTTAGGGAAATCACGGAAAACCTAAATCAGGATGGCCGGACGTGGCAACGCCGGTCAACAGCTGCCTGTGTATGAGAAATCGGTTGGAAACTTTCCTCATGTCAGCACGTTTCTAGGTGTCCCCACCGGCACCAACCTTGTGTGAATGCTCTGAAAAGCTAATCATTTGCATATCACAGTATCTTCTTCCTGAGGGTTAAATTTCGCGTCTGTAGCACGTGATCTTCGTGGTATAACAATTTTAATGGCCAGTAGTGTAACTGCTCATCTACCTAGTCAAAACATACCGTCATACTCGGCCTACACTTCAGACATATATGGCACTTGTAACTCCCAATTTCTCAAGGTAATCGTTTGCAACTGTATCATTAGACCACCTGCGTTACACGTTGGCCACATAGGTAAGTGAACTGTTTGCAGACTTCAACGTCCCAGAAATACTGCCCCTTTGGCTCAAAATACTAAGATGATACATGCACCATATTAGCAATGAATGACATGTGTGGAGACTACGTGTAAGTCTCCTTACATTCAAACTTCAGCCACGCACATGATGTTTCATAACTCATGAGCTACATACGGTGCAGTTAAAATCCAGGAAATGAAAGTAACAGTATTACTCAACAGTTTAAGTAAAAAACACATTCTGATTGCTATGAAATGACAACAACGTACATTCTGCTGTATCTTGCTAAATCTTACTTGACGAAATAGTTGGCCCAGGTCTGGTAGTATTTGGACTGCAGCCAGCTAATGCCACTCGTCCCATTGTAGACTTTCATCCATCTGGGAGCTGACCAAGGCAACGCATGTATCTTCACCCCATTGTTTGTAAGGTTCTGAGCCATCAGTATCAGTGGAATCTGTAACCAGAGATTACTACTATATTACTATGTGTGACAATTTATTTTAGTTAAAATGTGAACTATAAGCAGATATTATCTCAAAATTTTCATCACTTATTTCACCTCCCTTAAGTGCTGCATTTCCAAAAAATGTGAAACATATTTTTTTTAATTTCTGATACTGAAGGAAAATATAAATTTCCATATATTTAGTTATGAAAATTATTTTATAATGAAATAATTTCATAAACTTTTCATCCCTTATTTCGCTCCATTATGAGTTAGAATTTCCAAAAACACTGAAACATATTTCTTTAATTTCCAGCCGAGGAGTCAAATACCAATTTTCATAGATGGAACTTTAAAACTGCTTTAGTAGTTCTTTAATAATGATTTATTTTCAAAAAAATCTTTCACCCACTATTTTACCCCCTTTTAAGTTGAATTTCTAAGAATTCTCAGACTTTTTTTTCTTGTTATCTTAATAGCGACATATTTTCAAAAAGGCTATTATCCCTTATTTAGCGCCTATTTCATCCCCTAAGGTTAAGAATTTCGAACAATCTTCTCGTAAACAGTCCTACAGTTTAAGATGAATACGCTTTCCAAATTTGAAGTTTCTGTCATTCATTGGTTTGAGCTGTGCAGTAATGACCTCAGTGAATCAGTCTGGCATTATTTCGCTCCCTTAGGGGTAGAATTTTCAAATACAATGAAAAATATATTTTTTCATTCCTAACCGAGAAGCCAAATACAAGTTTTCAAAGATTTAGTTTTAAAGATGCTTTCACAATGAAACATTTCCATAAAACACTTCACCCCCTATTTCGCCCCCCTCAGGAGTTGAATTTCCAAAAACAGTGACATTCCAGTTTTATTTATAAGGAAGTCAAATATATATTTTCATATATTTGGCTTCAAAAATGCTTGCATAATGAAATACTTTCATAAAAAAATTTCACCCGCTACTTCATCCCCATAGGGATTGAATTTACAAAAACAGTCAAACACATGTTCTTCAGTTCTAACTGAGAAGCCAAATTCAAATTTTCATACACTATATATAAATTTAATAATGCTTTCATAATTATATTTTGTCATAAAACATTTCATCCCCTGTTTGTCCCCTCTGAGGGTTGAATTCCCAAAAACACTGAAACACATATTTTTTTATTTGTAATAAAGAAGTGAAATAGCAATTTTCATAGATGTAGCTATAAAAGTACTTCAGTAGTTCTGTAATAATTATTTATTTTCTAAAAATTTTTCACTCACTATTTCATCCCCATAGGGTTACTTCTGAAAAATGCCGAAATATGTATTTCTTTATTTCTGACCTTCCCTATTTCACCCCATTAGGAGATGGAACTTCGAAAAATCGCTTTTTGAACGAGCCCGTAGTATAAGATCAACACCCGCTGCAACTTTCGAGCTTCTATCCTTAACGGTTTTTGGCTGGGCGATGATGAGTCAGTGAGACAGTCAGTCGGGACGTTACATTTCATGTACAGAGATATGTGGAGGAATGTGGAGCACACAAAGAGGGTGGCAGGCACACAAGTAAACAGTGTTGCTGCTGTGACCTTTACTGCAAATACTTTTTGGTGCAGCCCTCCACACTAGTTTATACTGTCCAAGTCTCTTCATATCAGCATAATTACTGCCATCAACACACGTTTGAACCTACTTGCTGTAATCGAGCCTACAATTTTTTACTCACCACACTTCCCTCCGCTACCAAATTTCCGACTCTTTGATACCTCAAAATGTCTACTATCAAACTGTCTCTTCTTTTAGTTGAAGTATCCCGGGGCCTTGTTTCGACTTGGATTTTACAGTGCTCTGTCAAATCCTCACAGTATAATATTTCCCCTCGCATCTTCGTCTACGTCCTCTTCCCTTTCTATAATACTGCCTTCAAGTTCATCTCCCTTGTATAGTCTCTTTATATACCTCTCCCACTTTTCAGCTTTCCCTTCTTTGCTTAGTAATGGTTTTCCATTTTAGCTCATGACACTGATACAACCGCTTCTCCTAAGGCCTCTTTAATTTTCCTGTAGGCGATATCTATCTTTCCCCTAGTGAGACATGCTTCTAAATCATTACATTTGTCCTCTAGGCATTTCTGGTTAGTCGTTTTGAACACCCTGTCAATCTCATTTTTTAGAGGTTTGTATTCCCTTTGGCCTGCTTCGTTTACTGCTTTTTTATATTTTCTCCTATCATCAATTAGACGCAATATCTCCTGTGTTATCCATGAATTTCTGCTTGGCTTTGTTTTTTTATGTATTTGATCCTCCGCTGCCTTCACATTTTCATCTCTTAAAGCTACTCATTCCGCCTCTACTGCATTCCTTTCTCCTACTTTTCTCAATCGTTGCCTAAGGCTCCATCTGAAACTCTCAACAACCTCTGGCTCTTTCAACTTATCCAAGTTCCACCTCCTTAATTTCCTACACCTATTATATGTAAAAAGTATGTGTCTGGACTAAAGAATTGTATACATGCTTCATGGAGTATACATACTGTTCTGTCAACTACACACATCAAAAACAGTGTTGCATCACCCCAGTTCCCAGTTCTGAAGATAGACGTTGACTGTGGATATTGTATCACAGGCAGAGTCCCTTTGACTGTTAAAAGATGTCACTAAACCCTCCCTAAGATGTAACCGAGCATGCATGAGCTTCGCGTATTAGACGGAGGCCTCGTGTTGTCTGTAGTTCAACCATGCCTAGACGGTCAATATCGTGGTTTGATTGCTTCGGCATTGCTACTTTGTGCCAGGAAGGGCTCTCAACAAGGAAAGTGTGCGTCTCGGAGTGAACCAAAGCGATGTTGTTCAGACATGGTTGTGGTTGTGGAAGGCGCCGTAACGGCTATACGATATGTGATTGCCACCTTCCAACTGATAGTGCAACTACACCGGCAGCATATTGGCGAGGCATTCGTCTTCGTGGACGACAATTCGCGCCCATATCGTGCACATCTTGTGAATGACTTCCTTCAGGATAACGACATCGCTCTACTAGAGTGGCCAGCATGTTCTCCAGGCATGAACCCTATCGAACATGCCTGAGGTAGATTGGAAAGGGCTATTTATGGACGACGCGACCCACCAACCACTCTAGGGATCCACGCCGAGTCGCTGTGGAAGAGTGGGACAATCTGGACCAACTGTGCTCTGATGAACTTGTGGCTAGTATGCCACGACGAATACAGGCATGGGTCAATGCAAGAGGACGTGCTACTCGGTATTAGAGGCATCCATGTGTAGAGCAATCTGGACCACCACCTCTAAAGGTCTCGCTGTACTATGGCGCAACATGCAATGTGTGGTTTTCATCAGCAATAAGAAGGGGTGGAAATGATGTTTATGTTGATCTCTATTCCAGTTTTCTGTACAGGTTACTGAACTCTCGGGACCGAGGTGATGCAAAACTTTTTTCGAGTGTCTCTGTGTAAAATATTTTTGTATCTGTTTTCAAAGTGCATTGTGTGCTAGCGTAAGCTGGTGGCAGCACTCTGGGCGGCAAAGAGGATGCGAGAAGATCGATAAGTGAGCAGGAGATAGACCAAACAGAGGCTCACAAGCAACGTGCCGCCAACGCCCTCTCGACCGCTAGTATTTAAATCGCCGCCGCGGACCAGTCAGTTCCAATCAGTAATCCAGTGAGTCAACAATTCGAGTCTTCAGTCGCAGCCGAGTGGGAATCGCAGTCGCAGTTAGCGCAGCCTCTAGCTCAGAGTCAGTCAGTATCTAGCGAGTAGAGTAGTGTGCATAGCGGGATGTATACTACACCAGCAGTGAGGCTAAAGTGAATTATTACAGAAGAGCTTGTACCACAACACCTGGACTATCTTAAGTAACTTCTTGTTCTTATGAATAAAGAACCGTGTTAATAAATGCGTGCAGTCTGTGTTATGGAAGAGGATATCAGCCACCAAACAACATCCACTCCTTGGTTCCTATGGTACAAGCCTACAGTGACAATGAGGCGACACAAAACATTGTGCACAGGAAATTGGGAGAGAGATGTACAATATGTGAGACTTGTTGCATACGAAGACTAAAAGAAATAATAAGGAAGAGATTTTTGTAAATTCGCCATTAACTGTTCTAACAATATCACCACTTGCAAAGTAGGTTAAAAATCAGATCAATAATGTTGCTCACGCAGTGTATGTTCGCTTTATCGGGCAACAACAAAGTTATTGACTGTGGATGGTATCGTCAGAATGGAAATAATGAAGTCACTGTAAAAAGTCATTAATTTTGGCACTTATCTTGAATGGATTCCCACGTAGATTTCGTCGAAGTTGTTATGGCTCATCTTGTTGATTCTAGGGTGATTCCAATTTGACTGCTAGAAGATTCAGATCTGTATTTTAGCAATATTTGAAGACCTAACAAATGCGTTTTTCAGGAAATTCTTAATGATCAAACAATCCCAGATCAGAACAATGGTATGGTAGAAATAATTTTTGACTTGGTGTTCACGATCCACATTTTTGTTAAACTTCTTGTAAATTCAAATATATATCTTCTTAATTGTCACATCATCAAGAAAACAGTTTTGTATCAATCTTCATATATTTAATTTCCACTTTAACCAAACACAAGACTTGACTGTTCTTTTACAAAGCGAAATAACAACTCGACTTCTGAAAAGTGAAACAAAGACTGCTCTGTGCGCATTCGCGCCAAAACGGTTACAAATAAGTCAAAGATTATGACAGTCTCACAGAAATGAATACACACAAGAACCATATCACTGTAACATCGGAGTACCTACACATTAATAAAACCAAATGTGAATATTGTCACAAAAATATGTCTGTTACTTCGCAGAAAAGTAGTACGATATTACTGGTATCGAGAACTGGGGTTGGAGGGCCGTAACGGTCACGTAAATAAAGAACCATTACACTGTATATATACTCTGACAAAAAAGTGAAGCACCAAAACACATGGTTGGATGTCATGCACCCAGCATCGGTGAGTACATAAGTCATTAGAGTTACAATTCTGTGCGACAGGTGGAAGGTCCACCAGAATGCATTAATGTCGATCGTGTTTAGTGTTGTTACCAGATCTGGTAGGGTATAAGAGGGACGTGATCAGCGCCAGATGCTGACTGGTCACTGTGAATGACACGACGATGCCACATAATCTAGTATGATAGCATTATCAGCATCTGACAGAGTTGGAAAGGGCCACATTGATGCTCTCCATTTGGCAAGCTGATCGAATTGTGCAGTATACAAATTTTGGACATTCGAATGTGACAGTGGCCCGATACTGGACAGCATGGGAAGGCGAAGGCAGGCATACTGGCCGTCAACATTCCAGTCGATCATGTCTAATCACCACAAGGGAGGATCGCCCTATTGTACTCCAAGCAAAACGTAACTCCTTTATATATAGGCCTGGCATACAAGAATAAGTAATGGATTCGTTTCAATACTCTGCATCATTTCGCACCATTGGTCGGTAACTAACAGCAATTGGGGTAAGGTCTTACCCTCCCATGTGTAGGCAGCCGTTAACACCGCAGAATAAACGGGTAAGTTTGGAGTTTTGTCGTGACCTAGAAGCATAGACTGCGGATGAATAGCATCAAATTGTGTTGAGCGATGAATCGCGGTTGTGCACCACCACAGATGATAACCGTCGTCGGGAGTATGGTGGCGACCTGGGGAGGTTTCATTCTTCCACAGCCCTGTTGGTCCTGGCGTCATGATGTGGGGAGCCATCAGCTACCACTGGGTCAGCGCTAGTAGATCCTGTGTCTTCATCTCTTATCTGTCATACGACAGTCTCGTGGTGCTGTTTTTCAACAGGAAAATTCTCCTCCACACATGACACATGTCTCTACGAACTTTCTGCGTGGTGCTGAGATATGCCCGAGGCCGTCAAAATATCTAGATCTGTCCTCGACAGCATATCGGGCGTCAACTGCATCCCAGTAGCAGTTCCATGATGTCAAGGACAAGTTACAACAACATTGTGAGCTAGTTTTCCTCGGGAGAGGATTCAAAGGTTTTATGATAACCTTCCAAACGGAATCAGTGCATTCATTCTTGCCACAGGGGGTATAACGTCTTTCTGAAAAGTGGGCTCATACTGAGAAGTTCTTCGTAAATTCGACTTCATTTTATAATCACTGAAATAGCATCACATATCCTCTCAACGCGTGAACATTCAATTAGTTTTCCTTTTCGTCAGTCAGTGTATAAAGATCTGTCGTTATTTAGAAAATTGCGCAAGTTGAAATATCATTGGAAACGCAACAGAATAATGCAGCAACTCACGCATAGAAAGCATCGTGCATGAATACCATTATACACGAAAACGCACTTCAGCATAGGAATCATTTCCTGAACGGTGCCGTGAAACAAATGCATAAAATTTAAATGATGAACGGCAGCAGAAAAAATTTTAATAACAAACTATCCCATAGTACGAAACTTAAAAAGTTGCATCGAAATGAAGACAATATTCGGTTCATTTCCTGAGAAGAATTCATCTTCGAAATTCGCCGGAAAGCCTGAATTCGCACGTAGCTTACATGTCTTAGACACTTGCCTACTGCGTAATAATACTAAAAAGATTGTCACAAACACATACAGTTAAATTACTCAGCAAGTGGATTTCTGAGTGGGGGCTGCAAACGACAGAATTTATAGTTGCAAGGAAGGAATGTAGTAATATACACATTTTATGTAAGAAAATATTCTGTTGTGGGGCGCAGTGTCACACCGTGCTCTGACCTACTTGTCCTGCGTAGGCAGGTTACAAGGTAGAATATGTCAAACTACTATGTGACGCTTTCCACGCGATGCCACAGTGTGTGTTCCCTGGTGGACGAACTGTCCACAAAGATAATATTGCTTCCATTCACATTTCTGGAATTGTCCAAGACTGGTTTAAACAACACGCTGATGTAATACTACAACTCTTGTGACCCCCTTCCCCAATGCCCGAAGTCAGAATAGCTACGAAATCTCTGTGGGGCATTGTCGAAATAAATTGTCCAATTTTCCCGCTCAAAGGACAATTTCTGAAATTGGTGCCTTTTTGCAGAAACATCGTACTGTGTTGTGCATGATCGTTCATCGGACAAAAGTTGTAATTTATACACAAGGATGGCCAACATCCTACCAAAAAAAAACAAATATTTCTTTCATAGTTATTCATATTATTTAACCGAACCATCTTTTCTGTCGTATCGTAGTTAGACGGAGGTGGGTGGGGGCAATAGTCTTTGACTTCTTTTATTTTTCATCATGGAATATACCTTTTAACCCTTTCGTGAGCCGTGGGAAACATGCTTCCCACTACAACGAACTCGCTCCTAGTCCCATGGGATTCACAGTTCCCACCTCTGTATGGTGTTACCACCTAGTGAACAGTATAGGGTACTACTTCCAATCGAAAGTTCCCGCCGTTTTTGCTGTGCCTTCGCGCAGAGCCATTGTATAGCTGAGTGTTGCTCTATAGAGGAGCCTTTTAGTGGTGTTTGCGTGACATTTTGTGATTTTTTTTCCTCAAAGGTATAGTATAAGGTAAATACTTTTGATTTACCCAAATTTAGCACGTAAAATTGGAACGAGGAAAATTCCAGTTTGAAACAAAAGGAGCCATTTCTGCAGTAAAATGGATGGATAACCATCCAGTCACTTTCCTGTCCTCAATTCATGACCCATGAGAAACAGCCACAGTGAAAAGAAAAAACAAGGATGGTACTAGTACAGAGATTTCTTGTCCTGAAGTTGTGGCAGTATGCAACAAAATAATGGGTGCTGTCGATAAGTTTGATCAATCACGAGAAAGGTATGCTATTGGCAGACGTTCTGTAAAATGGTGGTACAGAATATTTTATTTCCTGATGGACGTTGCTGCAGTGAACAGTTTTATCCTGTGGAAAATCAGTAAAAGAGAAAGTGGACAGCATGATCAGCTCACATACAGGATCCATCTAGCCAGGCAATTGATCGCTGGCTTATCATCCCAAAAAAGGCGTGGACAAAAACCTGTCTTTCTGACAAAAAGGGGTAAAGTACCTGAAGATTTTCGTCATTTGGCTGTAGGGGAGCATCAACCCATTTTAGGAGAAACCTACTGGTCATGCCGCCATTGTAGTACCAAAGCTGTGGAAAAGAGCACTCGCTGTGTTTGTACATACTTTCAAATACCACTTTGCATAGACCCATGTTTCAGAAAATTTCATGGCAAGTAACTGTGAACAATCATTGTAACAAGAGAAGTAAATTTATCAAATAAATATGGCATACATTGAAAAAGTTGTTTTTGTCATTTAACTCCAAGGAAGGGCAGTGGGAAGAATACTTCCCACCTTGTTGTGTGACCTCACTTTCAAGGTTGGAGCAAATTTGATATTCTGCATGATAAATTTACCTATCTGTTAACTACTAACTGATCTCCATTCATTTAAAAAAACTTCTCAATAATTGTGCCCACGAAAGGATTAATTGTTACAACTGCGAAGACTGGTCTTGACTTTTGGCGGAAGTGAGAACTGATGAATAATCAATAGCAATCCCAAATAACTTTGAAAAGAAGTAGTCTCACACTTCGGAAAATAAAGTGCATGACATTAATTGAATTGTGTGTCGCCAGCGGACCAACCCTGTAACTAATCATATGGAATCCTAAGGAAATGCAGTCCGAAAACAAAGGAAGTAGGTTACAGTACACTTGTTCACCCACTGCTTGAATATTGCTCACCGGTGTGGGAACCGTACCAGATAGGGTTGATAGAAGAGTTAGAGAAGATCCAGCGGAGAGCAGTGCGCTTCGTTGCACAAGGTACCCTCCGCCACACACCGTCAGGTGGCTTGCGGAGTATGGATGTAGATGTACATGGAAATAAAACGCTATCCTTGACATGTTTACATAAATTAAAGCGCTTTTTATTTTTAATACGTTTAGGAAGTATACAGACAGTTGTGTGAGGTGCTGTAGGAACAGGTCTATACAAGTTCTGATGATCATGCAGCATCGGAACTCTTGATTCCTAAATGTAATGCAGGAACGTAATAACACAAATTACCTTGTATTCGATGTCTTCCGGCTGGAGAGCAAAGTTCTTTAGGGACGGGTCAGGCTTATTGCTGTCATCATACGTGTAGTTGCGTACCGAGAAGTCGGTGCCACCCATGGGCAGACGGATCAGCGAGTACTGTGAGCTGCCGTCGCTGCTCCCGAAGTAGCTCCTGCAACACAGCGCCGCCTGTCAACACACCTGGCACCGAGCAGTTCTACTCATCAATGTACTGCATCGCTTGATTGGCTGGAAAGCAGAGCATAGGAGGGCAATTCAGAAAGTCTTTCTCCCAGTTTTTTGGTAACCAAATTACGGCTATAAGTCCGAAGTCACCATATCCATTACCAACTTGGACCTTTCTTGGTTCATGCCGGCTTTATCTGCCGGTAGCTCCGCCACAAGGCGCTGCTGTCAGTTGTTAAAGATGGCGCTCGTGCTTCACACGTCCAAGGCGTTAGAACAACGAAGTGTGATACTTTTTCTATGGAGCAAGACAAGGACGCCCTCGAAATCTCCAGGTGAATGCAGCCCACGTATGGGGAAAACTGTCTCGCTTTGAAAACTGTGAGGTACTGGTGCTGTGAGTCCGACAAAGGCTGTGAAGTCTTGCATGGCAATGAGTTGACTGACGACAACATTTCCCGCGTTAATACAATGGTGAAAGCAAATCACAGCTATTTTTTGAGAGCTTAGCACATCGCGTGGGAACGCAGCGATTCACAAGTAACGATGAAGCCAAGACAGCTGTCCGAACATGGTTCTGTAGTCAGTCGGATGCAGGAGCATCTCATATTTAGTGCTGCAATGGAATAGATGTGTGAACCAGTGTGGGAACTATTGGAAAAATAGTGCAAGGTACATAGAATACACATTTTTCATTTACTGTATGTACCTTACTTTGCCTAATACAGAACAGGGGCAAAGACTCTCTGATTTGCCCTCATGAATGGCAAATAGTGGTAAAACAATTCAGTCACCAGCCCACTCTCAGGAGTTGGTAAGAATTTAAACGACCCACTGTAGTAATCATGTGTACACAGAAACTCTAATTTTCTCGACTTGACAAACAGTTTACCTAAACATTTGAACTTCCATCACATCCGCCTTCATCTTTGCCTCTGTGGCAGATGTGACGACAGAGTACAATGCTGATGCATGCATAGTTGTTTCGGAACATACCATTCGGCGCCCATTGATGAACATGGGGCTTCGCCGTAGACGATCCCTATTTGTTCACATATTGACCCACCGACGATTGCCATGGACATGGGATCATAGAGACTGGACGGTGGACCAATGGAAACGTGTCACCTGGTCGGATGAATCACGTTTCTTGCTAGACCAGGTCGATGGTCGTACCAGGATACGCCTTCATCCAAGCAAAATCATGCTCGAAACATGCGCCAGTTCAAGGACGTAAGATATTGAGGGCAGGACTGTGCTTTGAGAGACATTCACCTGGGCTTCCACAGTAGTAATTGAATGTAGCATGGCAGGTGTGGACTAAGTGCACATTATTATGGACCACCTGCATCCCTCAATGTTTGATGTCTTCTCCGATGGCACTGGCATCTTCCAGAAAGCAAGAGTGATCCTGCAGTGGATTGAGGAGCAAGAAAGTGAAGTCACGTTAATGTCTTGGCCACCAAATTCGCTTGATATGAACGTGATGATGCACGTCTGAGACACTATCTTGTGCCAGCTCCGCCCCCAAAAACCATCGGCCCTTAATGTACAGGAATTGCGTGACCTGAGCACACACACCTGGTTCGACATACCTTCGCAAAGCCTACCAAGGGCTCGTCGAAGCCATGCCGGGCAGACTCGCTTGTGTACTGCCTTTCAAAGGTGAACAACAGGGGTAGGTGCTCGTACTGTTTTAGCTCATCAGTGCAGTTTTTTTCAGAGAAACCCTTGGTTTTGAATGATGCCTTCCTGTCAAATTCGTCAATAACAGGGACAAGGCGTAACTGGTAACACACAAGTAGTATAGCAGTGCGTGTGCTGGAAGTAAAGGAACGTAATTTAAAGGGACAGGATTTCATGGGACGTGATTTAGAAGTAAACATAACTTGATTTAAAGAATCAGTAGGATAGCAGTGTAGGTGCTGGCCCACAACCGGCTATAACCAGTTTGATGACATCACTTGTAATGGCAGATTATGCATTGGGGCAATTTATATTGAAGGCCATCCTGGGGTGAAGGAAAAGCACACACACAACTACATACAAAATTTAGAAGCACATATATTGTGCAGTCATTCCCACGTATTCAGATAGACAGACAGACAGACACACACACAGACACACACACACACACCTGTGACAGGTTACTCATCCAACTATTCCATGTAAACATCCACTCTAAATTAACCTGGCACACACTCAATCACTCAGTGTTTAGTATGAGTACAGGAGGCTCTCGAGCCCAGCCTCACAGATGAACCACATGTCGTCCTGACAATGCAGTATGTACCTCATGGCCTCTCAATAGGAAGATTACGTGGTGCAACAGATGCGGAGCATTGGTGACGCCCTCGAGCAGGCACCTCTTGTAATCCTTGTTCATAAGAGCCTTTGTGACCACATGATGCACACCTTAGGCTGCCTTGGGTGCCATCTTCATCTACGTGGTATGTGACAAATCCTTGATTGAAGATGGTGGCCTGCTTAAAATTTGACCTGGTGTTGTAATTTCTTATGCTGTACGTCCATCCCAAATGCAAACTAAATGAATTCCTCAGTATTCCCTAAAAATTTCCATGGTTCTTCCGAAAACTGAATCGTTCATTAATTTCTAAAATACTTTTTTCGAAATCACACATTGTGGATGCCTTCTTTTCGCTTTCTAAATCATAGTACTCTTTTAACCAGAGTGACTAGTCGAAAGCATGCCACATGTTACTCTAGCAGGTTTCATCTCTAACCTGAGAAAATATTGGACATTTCTATAGCATAGAATATATCTCTGCTTTTTTCCCAGTGTTGTCACCAGCTTGGAGACCGAACTGCACTGTGAGGCTAGGGGCTCTGGACACTGTGCGTTTCATGCAAATTGGTAGTGTCCTACACGTTTGCCTGTAGGACATATCCCTTACCGCAGCACTCTGCCACACCATGGATCATTTCCTTCAGTCTGGCCATTTTTCCGTTGGACATCCATCAGAACCATCCAATCGGCACAGACTAGTGCACGAGTTGCCCAAAGAGGTTGTTTGCATCCATGTAAAGGACGTAACTCAAGTTTACAGACGTCCTCTATTCCTACTCGCTCATTCCTAGGTTGTCCGCCTAAGTACACCTGTACACTGACTGGCAAAGCCGACCATGAACCCTGAGTTTGAAGAAAAACAACATGTCAGTATCAGTCAACAGTTGAATACCGACATGCAGCTTCCTTAACACTATGTCCCTTGAAAGTCCTGGCGCAGTGAAGCAGAAGGCAGATGCCCAATCCTATACTCCGAAATTTCTCGAAGATGTCCACGAGCAGTCATACATCGCTATTGATGTACGATCTCGCATATTCCCCTCACTGACAGATAATTAACTCTTGTCAAACATTCTCCACAGGCTCATACTCAGCATCGGTTACGGTAGTGCCTGTCAGTTTCCTGGATAATGTTGTTATGTCCAGCAACGTGATTTCATGGAGACACTTCATCTCATTCAGGTATTTGTATGGAAAGACCCCCTTCTTAATCACGGTCCGAAACTTTTCAGCATCGTGATACAGAGCTATGGTGATATGCACACATTCTCCTGGTGCATCACCTCAGCAGCTTTCTGAATAGAGGCGTGCTTGAAGTGTAGCGAATCCGTGAAGCAGAGAGTTATTTTTGTCAGGATTCAGCATGATTCACTTGGTACATGAAATGTAATTTTCAGTGTTATCAGGAATTACACTCGTCTTATAACGTTTCAAACAGAAATCATCCATGTGCTCAGTAAGGGAGCAGACATCATACCCACTCAAATTATGTTGGAAGAGAGGTACCGTTTGTGGTACCTGGTACTTCGAGTTGTATTCATTCCGGACTGCACTGCTGAACTTCCCATTAGATGTCAGTGGTCACTCTGAGGAAATTCCGATTTCCTATCCAATGGCACCCCACAAATATGACAAGCAACTGCCTGCTTCTACCAGGCTTGATTCTCCTGTGTGTCAGATAGCCCATCAGTGAGAGAGCAACTCGAGTTCCTATTGCTAATAACGCGAGTAGACCGTTCGTTTGTTATATATTTTTACGAGCTTCCAACAGGAGCGACATATATTTATAGATACCTGTTTAATTGCTAGTTTATTTTTATAATTTCTTGTGTGGTCGAGTGCTTATAAGGTACAAACTTTTATTTTAATAACAATGTAGCATACAGTGTTGCTGTTGTTATCGGCTCTTATGTCGACCCTCGTATCATACATACTTTTGTTTGTTTTGGTTAGAACAGCTCAGTGTCGGATAGATCGTCAGTGAGAGAGCACTTCAAATTCCTGCTACTAACAAGCCGAGCACACCGATCGTTTATTACAATTTTTACGATCTACAAATAGGAGCGACTTCAGTAATGGATAGGAACTGCGATCGCTGTGTACAGATGCGAGCTGAGTTGGTCACCCTTCGCTCACAGCTCCAAGCTGTGTTGGCTTCCATCACACAGCTTGAAGCTGCAGCCAAGGGGCATCACTGTGGGGGGTCAGATGCGGGGATGCAACGGACGTCGAGCATGACCCACGTGTCCTCCAATCGGTCCACTGCTGTGACCGCCCCGGGTATTGCCTGCACTGAGGCTGACGCCTCACCTGTGGTCGAGTTGGAGATCATTCTAAAGTCTGGCAGGCAGCGAAAGACTTTCCAAGGGACTGGTCATAGGGCCTCCCTGGTTCGTTTGACGAACAGGTTTTGGGCGTTATCTGTGGCTGACGAAGTCTCTAGGCTGGATGCAGTCGTCTACCCTGTTCCCAGAGGAAGTTTCTCGGCCCACAAGGCCTGGACATTCACAGAGGATGCGTTTGTTGGTAGTTGGGAGCTCGGACGTTAGGCCCGTAATGGGACCCCTTAGGAACATGGCTGCCATCGGGGGGGGGGGGGGGGGGGGAGGAAGCCAGTGTGCACTCCATGTGCATACTGGGGGGAGTCATTCCGGATGGGGAAAGGGTGCTTGCGGATATCATGAAGAGTACAGTACGCAGCTGACTGCAGGTGGTGGCTCATGTCAGTGCAAATGACGTGTGTCACTTTCGATCGGAGGAGATTCTCTCTGGTTTCGGGCGGCTAGCGGAAATGGTAAAGACTGCCAGTCTTGTTTCCGAGATTAAGGCGGAGCTCGCCATCTGCGGCATCGTCGATAGAACCGACTGTGGTCCTTTGGTGCAGAGCCGAGTGGAGGGTCTGAATCAGAGACTCAGGCCGTTCTGTGACCGTGTACGCTGCAGATTCCTTGACTTGAGCCATCGGGTGGTGGGTTTCCGGGTTCCGCTTTATAGGTCATCACTGTGGGGGGTCAGATGCGGGGATGCAACGGACGTCGAGCATGACCCACGTGTCCTCCAATCGGTCCACTGCTGTGACCGCCCCGGGTATTGCCTGCACTGAGGCTGACGCCTCACCTGTGGTCGAGTTGGAGATCATTCTAAAGTCTGGCAGGCAGCGAAAGACTTTCCAAGGGACTGGTCATAGGGCCTCCCTGGTTCGTTTGACGAACAGGTTTTGGGCGTTATCTGTGGCTGACGAAGTCTCTAGGCTGGATGCAGTCGTCTACCCTGTTCCCAGAGGAAGTTTCTCGGCCCACAAGGCCTGGACATTCACAGAGGATGCGTTTGTTGGTAGTTGGGAGCTCGGACGTTAGGCCCGTAATGGGACCCCTTAGGAACATGGCTGCCATCGGGGGGGGGGGGGGGGGGGAGGAAGCCAGTGTGCACTCCATGTGCATACTGGGGGGAGTCATTCCGGATGGGGAAAGGGTGCTTGCGGATATCATGAAGAGTACAGTACGCAGCTGACTGCAGGTGGTGGCTCATGTCAGTGCAAATGACGTGTGTCACTTTCGATCGGAGGAGATTCTCTCTGGTTTCGGGCGGCTAGCGGAAATGGTAAAGACTGCCAGTCTTGTTTCCGAGATTAAGGCGGAGCTCGCCATCTGCGGCATCGTCGATAGAACCGACTGTGGTCCTTTGGTGCAGAGCCGAGTGGAGGGTCTGAATCAGAGACTCAGGCCGTTCTGTGACCGTGTACGCTGCAGATTCCTTGACTTGAGCCATCGGGTGGTGGGTTTCCGGGTTCCGCTTTATAGGTCAGGAGTACACTACACACAGGAAGCGGGTACACAGGTAGCGGGCCTGTGTGGAAAGCACTGGGCCATTTTTTAGGTTAGAGCTTCTCAGGAACCCACAGAAAGGGCGTCCGTCTAAAAGGGGGCAGGTAAAACACAGTAAAGTAGTTGTTGAAACGATCGATATTGTATTTGTAAATTGTCGTAGCTGTGTTGGGATAGAACTAGGGCTCCAAGCCCTAATAGAAAGCACTGAAACTCAAATAGTTGTAGGTTCAGAAAGCTGGCTAAAACCGAAAATAAATGCAATCAAAATCTAACGTTCAGAAAGACCAGATTAAATACAGTTGTTGGCGGAGTTTTTATTGCTGTCACAAGTAGTTTATCTTGTAGTGAAATTGAAGTAGATAGTTCCTACGAAATAGTATGGGTAGAGCTTATACTTGACAATCGGACTAAACTATTAATTGGATCGTTTTACCGACCCCCGACTCAAAAAATACAGTTCAAAGAAAGCTTGAGTCTCATTTCAAATAGGTACCCCACTCACACAATCATAGTTGGTGACTTCAATCTACCCTCCACATGGTGCAAAAATTATACGTTTGAAGTCGGCGGCAGGCATAAAACGTCAACCGAAATTATACTGAATGCGTTCTCAGAAAATTATTTTGTACAATTAGTTCATGAGCTCACTCAAAGCATAAATGATTGCGAAAGCATACTTGACCCCTTAGCAACAAAAAATCCTAGACAAATAGGGAGTATCGCGACGAATACAGGGATTAGCGACCACAAGGCAGTTGCTGCTAGAGTGGATACTGTAATACCTACAACCAACAAAAAGAAACGCAAAGTAGGCCTCTATCTATTTAAAAAAAAGGTGATAAAAATGCTCTTAACGCCTTTTTTAAGAGACAGTCTTCACTCCTTCCGATCTGACCATATAAGAGTAGAAAAGTTGTGGAATGACTTCAGAGAGATAGTGTCGACGGTAATTGAGAGATATGGAACACATAAATTAATAAGTGATGGTGCTGATCCCCCATGGTACACAAAACGGGTCAGATCGCCGTTGAAGAAGCAAAGAGAAAATCATGCCAAATTTTAAAGAACGCAAAATTCCCAAGATTGGCAAAGTTTTGCAGAAGTTCGACATATAGCGCGTACTTCAAAGCGGGATGCTTTTAATAACTTCCTCAACGAAACTGTCACGGAAACTGGCATAAAGCCCAAAGGGATTCTGCTCATACATAAAGCACACCAGCGGGAAAACGCATCAATACCATCATTGCGCGATAACAACAGTGAAGTCACTGACGATAGTGCCACTAAAGCAGTTATTAAACACGGTTTTCCGAAACTCCTTCACCAAAGAAGATGAAGTAAATATTCCTGAATTCCAGTCAAGAACAACTGCCAAGATGAAAAACGTAGAAGTAAATATCCTCGGTGTAACAAAGCAGCTTAAATAATTTAATAAAGCCAAGGCCTCCGGTCCAGATTGTACACCGGTCAGGTTCCTCTCAGAGTATGCTGATGCAATAGCTCCACATTTATCAATTATATAAAACCGCTCGCTTACAGAAAGATCCGCACCTAAAGACTGGAAAATTGCTCGTCACACCAATACTCAGAAAGGGAAATAGGAGCAGTGCGCTAAATTACAGGCCCATATCACTACCGTCGATTTGCAGTAGGGTTTTGGAACATACATTGTGTTCGAACATTATGAATTACCTTGAAGAAAACGATTCATTGACACATAGTCAGCACGGATTCAGAAAATATCGTTATTCTGAAACACAACTAGCTCTTTATACTCACGAAGTAATGAGTACTATCGACAGGATATGTCAAATTGATTCCATGTTTTTAGAATTCCAGAAGACTTTTGACACCGTTCGTCACAAGCGTTTTCTAATCAAAGGGCGTGACTACGGAATATCGCTTCAGTTGTGCGACTGGATTAGTGATTTCCTGTCAGAAAGGTCACAGTTCGTAGTAATAGACGGAAAGTCATCGAGTAAAACAAAAGTAATATCCGGCGTTCGCCAAGGAAGTGTTATAGGCCCTCTGTTTTTCCCCATCTATATTAACGACATATGAGACAATCTGAGTAGCCCTCTTATATTGTTTGTAGATGATGCTGTCATTTACCGTCTTGAAAAGTCATCAAATGACCAAAACGAATTGCAAATTGATTTAGATACGGTATATGTATGGTGTGATAAGTGGCAATTGACGCTGAATAAAGAAAAGTGTGAAGTTATTCACATGAGTATTAAAAGAAATTCGGTGAATTTCGATTACGCGATAAGTCACACAAATGTGAAGGCTGCACATTCAACTAAATATTTAGGGATTACAATTACAAACAACCTAAATAGGAATGATCACACAGAAAATTTGAGTAGAGCAAACTAAAGACTGCGATTCATTGGCAGAGCACTTAGAAGGTGCAACAGGTCTACTAAAGAGACTGCTTACACCACTTGTCCGCCCTATTCTGGAGTACTGCTGTGCGATGTGGGATCCGCATCAGGTGGGAGTGAGTGAAGACATCGAAAAAGTTCAAAGAAGGGCAGCTCGTTTAGTATTATCGCGAAGTAGTGGAGATAGTGCCACAGACATGATTTGTGAACAGGAGTGGCAATCACTAAAAGAAAGACGTTTTTCGTTGCGACGGGATCTTCTCATGAAATTTCAATCACCAATTTTCTCCTTCTATTGCGAAAACATTCTGTTGGCATCTACCTACATAGGGAGAAATAATCATCACGATAAAATAAGAGAAATCAGGGCTCACACAGAAAAATTTAAGTGGTCGTTTCTCCCGCGCGCCGTTCGAGAGTGGAACGGTAGAGAGACAGTTTGAAGGTGGTTTATTGAACCCCCTGCCAAGCACTTTATTGTGAATAGCAGAGTAATCACGTAGATGTAGATGTAGTCGGTCATGCGAACTTTTTTGTGATTAACGCCATCTACTTCCCGAACAGGTTTGTCGAGCTCAGCGAGACATCGTCTCACAGGATTATCCCCAATGCATATTTCAAATTTGTTGTGAATGCTGTCATATGAGCATACAACTTGATACGATGCCGCATGTAATATGTGTCGTTCTGTGAAGACAGAATGACAGGCAGAGGCGTCACCTTCACAAGTCTGCATCCATGATTAAGGGACATTGCTTCTTATGGAGTGCATTTTTAAACTTTAAAAACATTTCATCCTCGGCAAGCGTTTCCAAACATACCAGTTTTTAATTCAATCAATCAGTAATATGTCTCTCGAGAAACTATAGTCCTAGTAAAAGAGTTGCGACATCTGCAGCAAAAAGGTCGTTCGTGTTGATTTTTGCTCTATTGCTCGGAAAGCAGGTGGGACATGATTTTCATCAGGACGTAGTGTTGCTTCTCATTGTTGGAGAATAGCAACAGATCTACATGACTGAATACTGGCTGCCTAATTTTGAAAAGTAGAGGTGTCCAACTGCTTTGTTCTTGAGTTCTTTGTTCTGCACAGTGTGCTAACGGCCATTTTCTTCTGGCTCACTATCATCATCAAGATCCAAGCTGTAAAGATGAACTGTATGGTCTGGATTCTGCTTCTCTAGTTTCGGTATGTCTTGGATTTTTACGAGGAATCAAACTCCTTTGAAATTATAATGCCTGTGGACATTTGATGTATTGTAAGCGCTCAGAAGCACTCCATTTGCAGGGCAATTTCTGTCGCTAACCAGAGGTGACAATGTGAAGCAGTACTCATCCTCCTCATCTACATTCAGGACTGTAAATACATTTTTTTAGCAGTAATATCTTTCTGAAGAGGGATGAAGCTGGACCAACCATTAACTGGTTCATGGGCATGTGATTATATATCGAGGTACATAGTTGAGTGCCTTACCAAAGCTCTTTCCTGCATTTCGAAAAAATGGACGAGTATCACACTCTTAGAAACGACTTTGCGATTGAATCACATCATGATATCACACCAGACTTCCCCGAAGTTTGGACTATGCTCTTTTCATCACTAACACCACCAACCTCTCTCATAGGGTAAGTCAGCTCACAATATAGAGCTACCTCTACAGGCAAGTCATACAACAGTCGACTGGGGCGTTCTGATGGATGTCGAAAGGGAAAATCGCCAGACTGAAGGAAAAGACCCATGATGTAGCTGAGAATACTGCTAAGCGGTATGTCCTAGAGGAAGACCTGTAACACACCACCAATTTGCATGACGTGCACAGTGACTGGCCTCTGCGTCCAGAGCACTTAGTCCCACAATATAGTTCGGTCTCCAGGCTGATGCAGGGTAACATGCAGACACACATTCTGCGCTGCAGATATCTCCAGCAACGCCTCAGGTTGAGGATGAAAATTGTTAGAATCACCTATGGCATCTCCTTCGACCAGTAACTCTGGTTGAAAGAGTACATTTATTCTTTGAATACCGCAAAATATGTTTAATTTATGGTTGGGATGGGCGTTAGGGCGCAAGATATTACATCGCCATGTCAATTTTGAAGTGGACCAGCATCTTCAATCAAGAACTGTTCGCTGTGGATATGGTTAACATTTCAGTGTCATTCAAGAAGCCGATTTATATGGGTATGAGTATTCTTGATTCTTCAAACTCCACATGTACCGCTTTCACTACGAGTTTGCAAACCCAATCTTCGCTGATCCCAACTTACGTTATAGGAATACAGCTCCATCCTCATACGTACTTTGCAAGCCACCATTCAGAGCCTTTTGGTCGAGCGGTTCTAGGCGCTACAGTCTGGAACCGCGCGACCGCTACGGTCGTAGGTTCGAATCCTGCCTCGGGCATGGATGTGTGTGATGTCCTTAGTTTAGTTAGGTTTAAGTAGTTCTAAGTTATAGGGGACTGATGACCTCAGAAGGTAGATCCCATAGTGCTCAGAGCCATTTGAACCATTTGAACAGAGCGTGTTGGAGGGTACCCTGTACCTCTGCTGATCATTTTCATTACTGTTCCACTCGCAAAAAGAGCGAGTGAAAAACGACTGTCTATATGCATCCGTACGAACCTTAATCTCTAGTATCTTCGTAGTCCTTGCACGAAATTTACGTCGGCGACAGTAGTATCGTTCTGCAGTCAACTTCTAATGCCGGTTCTCTAAATTTTCTCAACAGTATTCCTCCAAAAGAACGTTGTCTTCCCTCAAAGATTCCCACTGAAGATCCTGAAGCATCTCTTTAATACTTGTATGTTGATCGCACCTGCCTGTAACAAATGTAGCAGCCTTCTTCTGACTTGCTTTGATGTCTTCCCTTAATACGACCTAGTGCAGAACAGACACTCGAGCAGTGCTCAAGAATGGGCTATACTAGTTTCCAACGTACTGCCTCCTTTCCAATAAACCGAAGTCGAGCATTCGCCTTAACTACTACAACCATGTGCTCGTTCCATTTCATATCGCTTTGCAAAGGTACTCCTAAATATTTAACTGATGTGACTTTTTCAAGCGGTACGCTGCTGATGCTGTATTCGAATGTTCCGGGTCTTTTTTCCCTACTCATCTACACTAACTTAAATTTTTCTACTCGAACATTTAGAGCTAGCTGCCATTCATCACGGCACTAGGAGTTTCGTGCAGGCCATCTTGAACCCTGCTACAGTCACTCAATGACGAGATCTTTCTGTACATCACAGCATCACCAGCAAGCAGCCGCAGCTTTTTGTTTGTCCTCTCCGTCAGATCATTTATGTCAGCAGAGAATAACAGCGGTCCTATCAAACTTCCCTGGGGCCCTCCTGACGATACCCTTGTCTCTGATGAACACTCGCCATCGAGGATAACGTACTGAGTTCTGTTACTTAAGAAGTCTTCGAGGCACTGACATATCTGGGAACCTAATCTGTACGGTTGTTCCCTTGTCAACAGTCTGCAATGGGGCATCATACCAAATGCTCTTTGGAAATCTAGAAATATAGACTCTGTCTGTTGTCCTCCAACCTTAGTACGAGGATATCATGTGAGGAAAGGGCAAGCTGAGTTTCGACCGAGCGATGCTTTCCGAAACCATGCTGCTTCGTGAACAGAACGTTTTCTGTCTCAAGAACTATGCAGCAAACCGATGTTAAGGACTTTGGTCTGTAATTTAGCGCTTACGTTCTTTTAGCCTTCTTATACAGGGTGTTACAAAAAGGTACGGCCAAACTTTCAGGAAACATTCCTCACACACAAATAAAGAAAAGATGTTATGTGGACATGTGTCCGGAGACGCTTAATTTCCATGTTAGAGCTCATTTTAGTTTCGTCAGTATGTACTGTACTTCCACGATTCACCGCCAGTTGGCCCAATTGAAGGAAGGTAATGTGTTGACATGCGACTCATTTCCCTACAATACTAGCATCAAGCACATCAGTACGTAGCATCAACAGGTTAGTGTTCATCACGAACGTGGTTTTGCAATCAATGCAATGTTTACAAATGCGGAGTTGGCAGATGCCCATTTGATGTATGGATTAGCACGGGGCAATAGCCGTGGCACGGTACGTTTGTATCGAGACAGATTTCCAGAACGAAGTTGTCCCGACAGGAAGACGTTCGAAGAAATTGATCGGCGTCTTATGGGGCACGGAACATTCCAGCCTATGACTCGCGACTGGGGAAGACCTAGAACGACGAGGACACTTGCGATGGACGACGCAATTCTTCGTGCAGTTGACGATAACCCTAACGTCAGCATCAGAGAAGTTGCTGCTGTACAAGGTAACGTTGACCACGTCACTGTATGGAGAGTGCTACGGGAGAAGCAGTTGTTTCTGTATCATGTACAGCGTGTGCAGGCACTATCAGCAGCTGATTGGCCTCCACGGGTACACTTCTGCGAATGGTTCATCCAACAATGTGTCAATCCCCATTTCAGTGCAAATGTTCTCTTTACGGATGAGGCTTCATTCCAACGTGATCAAATTGTAAATTTTCACAATCAAGATGTGTGGGCTGACGAGAATCCGCATGAAATTGTGCAATCACGTCATCAACACAGATTTTCTGTGAACGTTTGGGCAGGCATTGTTGGTGATGTCTTGATTGGGCCCCATGTTCTTCCACCTACGCTCAATGGAGCACGTTATCATGATTTCATACGGGATACTCTACCTGTGCTGCTAGAACATGTGCCTTTAGAAGTACGACACAACAAGTGGTTCATGCACGATGGAGCTTCTGCACATTTCAGTCGAAGTGTTCGTACGCTTCTCAACAACAGATTCGGTGACCGATGGATTGGTAGAGGCGGACCAATTCCATAGCCTCCACGCTCTCTGACCTCAACCCTCTTGACTTTCCTTTATGGGGGCATTTGAAAGCTCTTGTCTACGCAACCCCGGTACCAAATGTAGAGACTCTTCGTGCTCGTATTGTGGACAGCTGTGATACAATACGCCATTCTCCAGGGCTGCATCAGCGCATCAGGGATTCCATGCGACGGAGGGTGGATGCATGTATCCTCGCTAACGGAGGACATTTTGAACATTTCCTGTAACAAAGTGTTTGAAGTCACGCTGGTACGTTCTGTTGCTGTGTGTTTCCATTCCATGAGTAATGTGATTTGAAGAGAAGTAATAAAATGAACTCTAACATGGAAAGTGAGCGTTTCCGGACACATGTCCACATAACATATTTTCCTTCTTTGTGTGCGAGAAATGTTTCCTAAAAGTTTGGCTGTACCTTTTTGTAACACCCTGTATAAAGGGGTCAGCTGCACTGTTTTCCAATCGCTTGGGACTCTGCTCTGGGTGAGAGATTCGCGATAAATGCAAGCTATGTAAGAGTAGAGTACTCTTTGCAACACCGAAATCTCTACGCATATTAGCATGTCTTCCATATGTGAGCCCGTGCGAAGATCAAATGAAGGCATGTTTGTATGATTCTTCTGCGTGAACGATTTCTTAAAAGCGAAATTTAAAAGAGCAGCTTTCCTTTTGGTATCTTCTACAGCCACACTGAAAATGTCGAACCTACAACACGCAGTTGTTCCAAACTAAAGTGACTAGATGAGACAGACGCCATATTTATTTTGGTGTATTTAGGTGGTTTCTATTATAACTTGCAGTATGCCGTTTCAAGGTAAAGATGTATTGAAGATTTATAACAAACACGCCATCCTCATCATTAAATATCAGGTAATGATGCATCAACGATATAAACCTTCAAAGTGCCGAAGGAAGTAGATTTGTGCGTTTTCGTCCTGTTATGTACTCATATGTTTTTTTTTATTTTTTATTTTACCGTTGTTAACGTTTCTGGGAGTATGTTATGAATGCCATAGAAGTGTGTTCTGCAATGTTCGGGGTAGATGAAAAGGGCTGTTTATGGACGACATGACCGACCAATCACTCTGAGGGATCTACGCCGAATCGCCATTGAGGAGTGAGACAATCTGGACCAACAATGTCTTGATGAACTTGTGGATAGTATGCCACGACGAATACAGGCATGCATCAATGCAAGAGGATGTGCTACAGGGTATTAGAGGTACCGGTGTGTACAACAATCTGGAGCACCACCTCTGAAGGTCTCGCTGTACAGTGGTACAACATGCAATGTGTGGTTTTCATGAGCAATAAAAAAGCGGAAATTATGTGTATGTTGATCTCTATTTTCTGTACAGGTTACGGAACTCTCGGAAACGAGTGATGCAAAACTTTTTTTGATGTGTGTATTGACTTCAGTAGCCATAGTTGCTATGATGACATCGTGATCACCAATCCCTGTATCTATACCGATACCGTCGATAAGGGCAGGTCTGTTTGTAGCTATAAGGTCTATATTAGCGTGTAGGCTGGCGAAGTAGCTGCTCAAGAAGCTTTTTGAAAAACGTGTTGAAAAGCATTTCACAAGACTGTCTGTCTGTACATTCTGTAATAAATCCACTGACATTTCGGTCTATACTCGGTAGAGTAAATTTATCTTCAACTAATATTGGACGATCTCCGTATGCCCAACCTACTGACCGCAGTCTTTCTTTGACCGACTCAAAATTTTTATAGCGGAACTTGGTGACCAGTAAAACATCTAAAAATTAACATGATTTCACCTAGACCTGTTATACGTGGTAACTTCACTGTCACATTAGGATCCGACAATATTTTTGTTAACTGCAATGAAAACTACTCCTTCTAAGGTGCGTAAACTGAGTTTCCGATATACAATCCATGACTCGCTAAATATCTCAGAGCTTTCTGCTTCGGGTTTCAGCCAGCTCTCGGCCCCAAGAATAATTTTAACGTATGAAATTTCCTGGAGGACAATAAATTTCGGAACTTTGTTGTGAATACTCGATAATTTACTGATAAAATTTTGACAGTTGAAATGCCTTAACTCTGAACACGGTCTGATACAGCAGTATGCATGTCGTCTGGTGAGTATTCATTAGACTACTTCGAATTACCACATACCCTAAAAACACCCATGTGAAATCCACAAGCACACTGCTACCTGAATAGCTGCTTGCTTTGTGTGGTGCACCCCTGACCTATGAACAGTAGTTCTACAGTTCTCCATCCGACAATACAAGTCCAGGAATCTGCAGCCAAGACCATCCCAGAGTCGACGAAGCCTTTAATTGAGATCCTCCACTCAGCTCCAAACCAAAGGCCCCTGATCAACTCTGTGATCCATGCTGAAACTTGTAAGCCCTACTTGCACCTCCCACGCAAGGTCAGCAGTCTTCACCACTTCCTCTAGCAGCTGAGGTTGGCCTCACAACTCAAGTGACAGGTATCGCTGGTGCTGACATTAGCCACAACTTGCATAGTATTGCACCCTGCACGCTCGAAAACCACGTGAAAGGCCTCCTCCATTACTCAAATAAGTTCCCCGTAGCAGACATACCAAGTGCACGTTGGTTTTATTTCTGTCTCTGAACCGCACCTAACGTTGGAGCCCCCAGTAGCTCAGTAACTAGCAAACCCATGCCTCAATGTGCCTGCTCAGAGCCTGCTGAAGGAATGGCCATCTGTCCACCCACAGTGCGAATAGGCTAGGCCAGACAACCAGTCTCCACGTCGGCCCTCCGCCAAAAGTGACATGAACGCGTTGCCACTCACCATGCACAGAACTTTTGGGCGAGACAAGCGATACCTGAAGTGTCCCATGTGACACAACAGATTCTCTGTTACCGTTACACACTGAGGCAGCAGCCTGAAGATGCCCGACTGCAGCCAAAAGTGCATTCAGCTCTTCGCAAAATGTAGCCAGCTCCTCCTGCATCTGCATGAACCATGCACACGTCCTACCCACCCTATCATGACTGGTTCAAGAAGTAAACCATAAAATACCAGACAGAACCTAGATATGCAACTTGATACCCTCCTAAAGAGTCGCCAATGGGGGCTGACGCCTTAATTTCCTATGTAGACAGTTTCATCACTGAGTAGAATGTAGCGATCCATATGAAGTAATTAGATACAAATCCCATTCGCGGCATTTGGATATACAGCCAGTAATCCTTACACAACAAAACAAGAAGGTTATCGCCCTAATAAAAGATGAGCTGAAGAGGTTGCGGATTGTAGAGTTTGTAGGGCTCATGTCAAAGATGTATACTTACCGCATAGATGCAGGTGCCACTTAGAGTCAGACTAAGAGTGTGCATCATGCAGCTTCAAAGGCTCTTACAATCGAGGATGACAAGAGGTACCTGCTCGAGGGGGTAGGCGCCACTCCACATATGGTGCACCAAATAGCCTTTCTACCAAGAGGCCATGGGATATATAGTGCAATTGCAGCTGAAAGTCAGGTGCCACATCATGACACTTCATCGTGGGGGAGCCACCCATACTCACACAATTACCTGGGTAATTGAGTGCCTGTGTGTGTGTGTGTGTGTGTGTGTGTGTGTGTATGACTACATATCATATGTACTTGTAAACATTATATATGATCTTATGTGGGGGTTTCTCTTCACCCTGCTGCTTCCAATTCCCGTTTCCCATACCCTACGTTGTAAACAGAAAAAAATATCAGAAGGAAACCATTAAAATGTAAATATTGTAAGTAGAGATTGAAAAATTGTAGAAAAATTATTGTTAACAAATTTTATGGCAAAAATTGTTAAAAGATCTCAAATTAATTTGTGGAACTCCATTATTATTTCCTAACTCTTATCCTATAAAGAAAAAATTACTGCTTTTAACGAACCTGATGGTCCTCTCCCTATGGTGTCCAACATTAGAATGAAGCCACCCACTGAAGTGCTCCAATTATAGAAGCAGGAGAGAAGTATAAGGAACAGCTCTAATCCCATTAGTCCAGACTTTACGAGCATCTTACCACCTGCACGTCATATTATTGGTTCCCAGCAGTCCTTATTAGCCGAGTGAAATGGTTCAGCTCAGTACATCAGGTAGGAGGAGGGTGATCTTGAATATACCCCCTCTCTAGGTCTAGTGTAACCTGACTCCAGAAGTCCTTATGAGGTGCATGGACAGGTATTGGAAGGATGGAGGGGTGGGTAGGCAGGATGTGTAACCTGACACTCATATCTGACAGTCATGGTCAAGGTCGTCTAGTCTGCGCATTTGCCTCATGTGGAACCAAATACCTCCTCTCAAGGCCAAATGTAACCTGACACTGGAAGTGACGTTATCAAACCGGTTAAAACCGATTCTGAGCTCGAACCAGCAGTATCTCAAGTGTGTGAACAACAGGAGGGTTTCCCTGGATGACCTTCAATAGAACTAGTCCAACTGCGTAATCTGACATCGCAAGTGACGTCATCAAACTGTTTGTAACCGGTTCTGCGCCAGAACCTGCCCTCCTATCGTACTGGTCCTATAAATAACGTTATTGTACATTTTGAATAGCGCACTTTCAAATCACGTCCCTTTAAATTGTGTCCCTTCATTTGTAAAACTGGCACGGCTTTTCTAGTGTAAGATACACAAATTTCCCTTTTTAGATACTTGGTTTTGAAAACTGTAAGTGGCTCATCCAAATTGCTGCAGGCCATTTTCACTCTTCTACTCTGCTACTGAGCAGCACTTTCTCATAAATTAAATATCAACTTTGTGCTGAACTGCAGCTCTATGACCACACAACAGAACTGTAAGGGTTGCTGCTTGGACTTAAAGCTTGGTAAATAAACTCTCAAAAAATTATTGTATCTTCAGCGCTAATATGTAAAAGGTACGAGGTTCAACTATCATGCGTGGCGGACAATGTATTACCTTTCACGACAAATTGAAGCTACAGATTTCAATATTTTTACATATTACATATTACACCATTAATAAATGTTGGCGAAGTGACAGTGTGCAGTGATGTGCGCAGACACATAATTGTTTCCTTTAATTTCTGGAGAAAATAAGTTGTTTCACCAATCTAACAGGCAGGACCTGCTTTATCGGGTAATACGTGACAAGCGAGAGAAGAAGTCCGTTAGGTGAGGTTGGCCCTACCTGAGCAGATGCTGCTGGGTGGCCGAGCTGAGCGCCCTGATGTTGATGGCGGTGGAGTCCGACATACCGCCGCCGAAGCCCAGCATCCGCTGGAACTGCTGGCTTGTATCCACCCGTAGGCGCGCCGCTCCAGACCGCAGCTCTGCAACCACACAACAGGACTACAGCACGACTGTTATCAGCAACATTGCTTTGGTTCAAATAGCTCTGAGCGCTATGGGACTTAACTTCTGAAGTCCTCAGTCCCCTAGAACTTAAAACTACTTAAACTAACCTAAGGACATCACACACACCCATGCCCGAGGCAGGATTCGAAACTGCGACCGTAGCGGTCGCGGGGTTCCAGACTGTAGCGCTTAGAACCGTTCGGCCACCCCGGCCGGCCAACATTGCTGTGTTTGACTGTCTGTTGTTGTTGTCTCTATTCTTTCCATAAATGTCTATGCTGTTTAAACCTCTTCGTCTGTATGTAGCATGTGCAACGTACATCCATTTGAATCTGCTTACTGAAGTCAAGCCTTGCTCTCCCTCCCCCCTAAGACCCCCCCCCCCCCAGCCCCCGCACATGCATAAGTACCTGATTACAAAACTGACATTTCGATGGTTTCTCAGGATTTGTCCAATCAACCCCACCCTTTGATTTAGTAAAGTTGTGCTCCACTGTTTCTTTCTTCCTGATTCGACTCACTATCATTTTATGAATCAGACGTGTACCCAGTCTAATCTTCAGCATTCTTCTGTAACTACATATTTCAAAAGTTGATCATCCATGTTTTACTGCCATACAATGTTTCAGTCCAGTGAAATACTTTCAGAAGGGACCTACCGATCATTAAATTTATTTTCATAATTTTTCCAATAGCAAGTCAGTATTTTTTTTACTGTTAAAACATTTTTTTGCAGTCTTCTGTATGGTTCGATGTGGCATCCCCACGAATTCCGCTCCCCGATTAGCACTTACAAACAGCGTCCTCTGTTATTTGATATACTCCAGTCTCGGTCTTCCTCTACAGGTTTTACCCTCTACAGGTTCCTCTAGTACCAAGAAAGTTATTCCCAGATGTCTTAACACATGTTCTGTCATCCTGTCTCTTTTTCTTGTCAGTGTTTTCCATACATTTCCTTCCCCGCCGATTCTGAGGAGCACCTCCTCATTCCTTACCCAATCAGTCCACTTAATTTTCAACATTATTCTGTAGCACTATAACTCAAATGCCTCTATTCTCTTCTGTCCGTTTTTCCCACAGTCCATGTCTCACTATCATACGGTGCTGTGCTCCAAACGCGCATTCTCAGAAATTTGTTCCTCGAAATAAGATCTGTGTTTGACACTAGCAGACTTCTCTAGGCCATGAATCCCTTCTTTGCCTGTGCTAAGCTGCTTTTTATGTCCTCCTTGCTCCGTCTGTTATGTGTTATTTTGCTGCCTAGGTATCAGAATTCCTTCATCTACTTCGTGATCACCGATCCTGATGTTAAATTTCTCGCTGTTCAAGCCTATTAATCTAATTTCCCTAGTATTATCCGACGTCATTCATCTACTTTGTCTTATACTTTCAACATTGCAGCACAGTCAGCAATCCTGATAGTCTAATATATAAGAAACTATGAGCATCGATTGCGGTAATGAAACCAAACTTTACCTAGGTTTCAGCCCAAATAATTGAGCCTTTTTCAGAAGATATACCTGAATCTATAATTTCTCTAAGAGGGCATTTTTAAAATGTGACTTACGCCTATTCAGGCTGTTTTAGTTTTATTTCTAGACCCTGCCCTCTTAGACAAATTATAGATTCAGGTATATCTTCTGAAGAAGGCTCAATTATTTGAGCTGCAACCTAGGTAATGGTTGGTTTCATTACCGCAATCCAGTCTGATAGTTTCTTATATATTACTTTGTTTTACATTTATTGACATTAAGCTTATAATCGCTCTGCAAGGTACTATCCGCTCTGTTTTCTTAGCTGCCTCTGTCATAATTACAATGTGACTGAGTAATGGAATGGAACATCTGCGTAAGGAGACAAGAAGTTTAGTGTCAGATGCTGTGGGTACACTCAAATATGACGTGAAAGTGGGTGAAGAAGTGGAAACCCTCGGCTAGGCATGATGGCCAAGAAGTTCAAGGTGGTGGTGGTTAGTGTTTAACGTCCCGTCGACAACGAGGTCATTAGAGACGGAGCGCAAGCTCGGGTTCGGGATGGATTGGGAAGGAAATCGGCCGTGCCCTTTCAAAGGAACCATCCCGGCATTTGCCTGAAACGATTTAGGGAAATCACGGAAAACCTAAATCAGGATGGCCGGAGACAGGATTGAACCGTCGTCCTCCCGAATGCGAGTCCAGTGTGCTAACCACTGCGCCACCTCGCTCGGTAAGAAGTTCAAGAGCCTCAATACACAGGGGTGGCAAAAGTCATGGGATACCTCTTAATATCGTGCCGGACCTTCTTTTGTCAAGCGTAGAGCAGTAACTCGACGTGGCCTGTACTTACCAAGTCGTTGGAACTCAACTGCACAAATATTAAGCCATTCTGCCCCTACAGCCGTCCATAATTGCTAAAGTGTTGCTGGTGCATAATTTTGTGCACAAACTAACCTCTCGATTACGTCCCATAAATATTCGATGGGATTCGTGGCGAGCGATATGCAGGGGGGGGGGGGGGGGGGGACCAAGTCAGTAGCTCGAATTGTCCAGAATGTTCTTCAAAGCAATCGCGAACAATTGTGGCCCAGTGACATGGCACACTGTCGTGTATAAAAGTTCCATCATTGTTTGTCAACATGATGTCCATGAATGGCAACAAATGCTCTCCAAGTAGTCAAACATAACCATTTCCAATCAATATTCGGTTCAGTTGGACCAGAATACCTAGTCCATTCCATGTAAACAAAGTCCATACCAGCATGGAGCCACCACAAGCGTGCACAGTGCCTTGCTGACAATTTGGGCCTATGGCTTCGTAGGATCTAAGCCACACTCGAACCCTTCCACTCGCGAAAGCACTTTGTCAGTGGCACTCGACAACTGAGGACGCGCAATACGTCTCCCTTGGCACTAGTGTGCTTGTGGGTGAGTTTGCATACGGTATTGCACAATTTAGGTGGGATGTTATGTATCAGTTACCTTGTTTCATTAGCGTTGGCTTTTGCTGGCCGAGAACAAAATGGTTCAAATGGCTCTGAGCACTATGGGACTTAACTTCTTAGGTCATCAGTCCCCTAGAACTTAGAACTACTTAAACATAACTAACCTAAGGACAGCACACACACCCATGACTGAGGCAGGACTCGAACCTGCGACAGTAGCGGTCACGCGGTTCCAGACTGTAGCGCCCAGAACCGCTCGGCCACTCCGGCCGGCGGCCAAGAACAATTCATGCCCTAGCTGCAGTAGTGAAAATAATGGTGGTACAAAATATCAATAGCACTTCTGCAAAGTCAAGGAAAACGAAGGCAGGACGTAACAATTATCATAATCCCGACTCATCTTTGTTTTTTTCAAGATTGATAACCTCGGTGTTTTTATTAGTTCCTGCTGGTGTTGTTTCACAGGCTTTATGCGTAGTACCCGGTGTAAACATTGTGCAACAGGGCACAGAGGGGAAGGTACAAGTAGTGGTCAACTGTCCTTGGCAGTACGAAACATATCTCAATCCGCTGGTTTCCAAAGATAATAACATTTGAAACCACTAATGTTGAAGCCTTATACCATCGCAGTCGGCAAACCTTATCCTTTTTATTAATTCTCCCTTACCTTCAATTTCTTTTCCGAATTTCCCCTACCAGTTCTACACCATACTCTATGAAGAGGATAAATAAGATTGGGGGTTGGGGGGAAGGGGGTAGGTTACAACGTCCTACTCCCATTTTTACTCGGTCCTTTCCACATCCGTCAACTCATAACTAAAGATTGGTTTTTATACAGGTAGTCAACAATGTTCACTACTTCAGAATTTCAGATAATGTTTTCCAGATAACATCATCAAAAGCCATGAATGTGCGTTTGCCTTCCTTCAAATTACCTTATAAGACGTGTCACTGTTTCAGTATTGAATTGAGCGCTGCTGCATCTCACAATGTTCATAGCATAGGCTGTGCTGTTGCTTATGAGTCGTTCCTGGAAACTCTGAATGACTTCCTGAGAAACTCTCGGTGGGCATCCAGCTTACCGCGTGTTTCACTGAGTGAGCACAATACTAAACTGGAGCGACTAGTCAGTTGTGACTTCGCGCAGAATACCATGGCGATGTTTAGCAAGTACACCATATTCCCGGCGGTTGTTTTCAGTCATTATTAGCGCTTGTGCTTGCGACTTTCGAATGATTCATCCAGTGACTTACAAACTCAACTGAGACAACTTTGTGCAGTATCAGTTTATAGGAATTTGATTGCTCCTGTGTAACAGGACAATATGACTGTCTGCATGGTAGCTGCGGCGTTACTCGTTTGGCTTTGCTTCGTGGAGTAATCTCTCCAGTTTATTACTGAGCTCTCTGGTTCCATAGTTTCAGCTAATGGAGAATATAAATTGTAGATCATGTCAGTAACTGTTTCTTGTATTTCATTTGTAACGACAAACAACTTTTTCCGTGTCCGTTGGTTCATGGAAAAATTGTGTAATTTCCTCGTTAAGCCTTGTATTCTAAAGAAGTCCTGACATTTTGAAGAAAAGCATATAAGTACATAAAAACAGCAACCGAAACCTAGTGATGCTGTTGGTATCGATTCTTTTATCCCAGTATTATCAAAGTATGATGCAATTGTAATCAGACTTGTGCAAAATAACGTGTCACATGTGCAGAAACGCATTCTCGTCGTGAGCGCTGGGCGATTCCACCCCTTTGTTCCAAAGGGGCGGCCGTCTCAGTTGGCTGTCGGCTGCCGATCTGCACAGTTCAAGCGGTCTCGCTGTTCAAATGGCTCTGAGCACTATGGGACTTAACTCCTGAGGTCATCGGTCCCCTAGAACTTAGAACTACTTAAACCTAACTAACCTAAGGACATCACACACATCCATGCCCGAGGCAGGATTCGAACCTGCGACCGTAGCGGTCGCGCGGTTCCAGACTGAAGCGCCTAGAACCGCTCGGCCACCCCGGCCGGCGTCTCGCTGTTGTCTCTTTGCTACATAACATGACACTGCAGTTCTTCATATTTCGGCACATCTGATTACACAGGGTGGAGCACGAAACACCGGCCCCGAATACTAGACTGCTCATTGTCGCCCGCCGTGTGTCATCTTTTACTTGGAAGTCCTTGCGACTGCGTTTTGTACTGACAGTACGAAAGCCGTTGCGCTTTGCTTAGGTAGTGTGAAGTAAATATCTCACAGAAATGTACCCCCTACAAGAAAGAATCGCAGTAGTGAAGGCGTACCTTTCTACTGGTTCACTTAAGGAAAGGCCAGACATTTTTTTGGAAAGAAGTTTCCATTCCAACAAAGATCAGTATAGCATATTACAGGGTCAGTTGCAAACGCAAAAAAGAATCTAGCACCGTCCGTGCGTACACCTGCTGTGACAGCAAATATTAGAGCACAAATGATCCAGAACCTGAAGAGGGTTGGGTTGGTTGGTTAGGTTGTTTGGGGGAAGAGACCAAACTGCAAGGTCATCGGTCTCATGGGGTTAGGGAAGGACGGGAAAGGAAGTCGGCCGTGCCCTTTCAAAGGAACCATCCCGGCATTTGCCTGGAGCGATTTAGGGAAATCACGGAAAACCTAAATCGGGATGGCCGGACGCGGGATTGAACCGTCGTCCTCCCGAATGCGAGTCCAGTGTGCCAACCACTGCACCACCTCGCTCCGAGAACCTGAAGAACTTGACACGTAAATTGTCGCGGCGAGTGAAAGTTTCGCTTACGTGTCTGGTCAATTCCGTTTACACCACATAGGGATGTAAATGTCGTATGACTAGGGCCTCCGCCGGCCGCGGTGGCCGTGCGATTCTGGCGCTGCAGTCCGGAACCGCGGGACTGCTACGGTCGCAGGTTCGAATCCTGTCTCGGGCATGGGTGTGTGTGATGTCCTTAGGTTAGTTAGGTTTAAGTAGTTCTAAGTTCTAGGGGACTTATGACCTAAGATGTTGAGTCCCATAGTGCTCAGAGCCATTTGAACCATTTGACTAGGGCCTCCCGTCGGGTAGACCGTTCGCCGGGAGCAAGTCTTTCGATTTGACGCCACTTCGGCGACTTGCGCGTCGATGGGGATGAAATGATGATGGTTAGGACAACACAACACCCAGTCCCTGACCGGAGAAAATCTCCGACCCCGCCGGAAATCGAACCCGGGCCCTTAGGATTGACTTTCTCTCACGCTACCAGTCAGCCACCGGGGGCGAACATATAGGGATGAAGCCCTACAAAATGGCATGTGTGCACGAACTGAAAGAGGAAGATAAGTCAAGGCATGGAATTACTGTTGACTTTTATCTGCGAGGCAGTCTAAAGGGAAGAGAGTATGCAAATGACTCAGTAACGTTAGAGCCGCGTGGAGTGACCACACGGTTTGAGGCGCCATGTCATGGATTGCGCGGCCACTCCCTCGAGCATCGGTGTGTGTGTTGTTCTCAGCATACGTTAGTTTGAGTAGTGTGTAAGTTTAGGGACCGATGACCTCAGCGGTTGGTCCCTTAGGAATTCACGCACATTTGAACATCCAACGTTAGAAAACTTGAAGGACAATATTTGTAATGAAATTTTTTAGGAGTGTTGCGGCAATGTTGTGCAAAGTCTATATTAACATGTTAGGACGCGCGCAAAGGTGCACTGAAGCACAGGGAAGTCATTTTCAGTATCCAATATAATGTAATGTAAAAGTCAAGATCAGTTCAGTAAATATACGAGTAGACCTTTGTATTAGCTTATTAGTTGTTCTTTTACTATCTAATTATTACACGTTTGTTTGTTGTTGTATCTACTCGTGGCGGGCAACAATTCGTGTGTAACTGGCGAGCAGTCTGTACTACCGACCGGTTTTTCGTGCGCCACGCTGTTTAAGGAATGTACCAATTGCAGTCATCACGCAAGATGTGGACACAGCAGCAGCGTTTGCGGAGCGTGGCGATCAACTACTGGCGCCTTGGGGATCTCCCTGGCAAAACTGTCGTGTATTGTAATTCCTGAAGCAAAGTTATCGTGCTGCACCTGACAAATGCACATATTGCGATTGATTGCCGGTATAATGGCGAGTGCGGAGGCTGCGGCCGAGATCTGCATGGCAGAGGAGCTGGTTTTGGTGCCGCCCTTGCCGCTCCTTCTACTTTCCTTGGCCGCTGCAGGGCATCCTCTCTGCTGATGGGGCATTTGCAGGCCTGGGCTTGATGCGCTGTAACGTTACCTGTGTTTGCTGAGGCACAGTAACTGGCCCTGATGAGGATACCTGCCATTTCGTTATGGAGGTGAGAACTAACCATCAACCAGTCTCTCATGGTGGTACCATAAAAGAAATTTACCGACTACCGTGGCTTCATCGCATACCTCGAGGGAGTTCTCATCATCAGTCCTCTACGGCACTCTCAAGAATACCCGCATATGAAATAGGGTTGCACTGATAACATATCACAATGGCAGGGCTAGGTTGACTGTAGAAGAAGGACACTTCGGACGATGAGAAACTCGTCATTGACGAAAACCGGAAACGAGAGGGGGACAGAGGATGGACGCGAGGGGGCGGGGGGCGGGGGAGTCAGAAAACCAGCAGGTTGGGGCGAATGTGCCAAATGCAAATTCGTTTCCCGCCTTCAAAAACGATGGCGCAGAAGGCGAGATGCACACGTTTAGGCGGAAAAAGGAGTGGGTAACCCCAATCATAGCCTACCTTACCTGGAGCATTTCATATCTTCTCAAGGAATTACAGGGAGTGGGTTGGGGGGGGTTAACAGGGAAACTAACAGCGGTCTACAGCGCCAAGACTACCAAAATACGGGGTCCATAAAGGACTGCAAGAAGGTTAAGATAGAACTCAAGAAAAAAGAAAATGAGTTCCACAAATACTTGATGGATCCGAAATAGGCACTGAGGGTCGTATTAAAACATGTGCCTATAGACGTGGAGGAGGAAGATGTAAGACTGGACTTAGTCCCAAAAGGATTGTGGTGTCCTCTGTACACCAGTTCTCCAAACCAGCTCAGCCGGGGAAGAAAGGACATGGTCAAACTTCTTAACGGTGATAGAAAATAATGAGGAAGCTCAAAGCGTCTTTAAGTTAAGTTTTATGCCGAACTTTCAGGTAGCGGTAGAGTGATATAACAAACTTGAAGATCCAGACCAATGCCATAGGTGCCAAAAATACAACCACACCAGCAAGAACTGCAGCTTGCAGCCCAGGTGTGTTAAGCGCACAGGTCCTCACCTAATCAAGCCATGCAAAACACCGTTGGGTGACTTGCGGTGTATAAATGTAGATGTAGATGTAGAGAGGACCGTCGACCCAGTCTGTGGAAACTGCAAGGGCACACACCCAGCCTAGTATCGTGGCTGTGAGGTTTACCAGAGGTTTTTGCGAAGTTAGTGGCAGCGGAAAACTGCCACCACATCTATCGCCACCTCGACAAATAACTCACCAAAAGGTGAGATTTGAGCTACAGATAGATCATTTTCCAGCTCTACCGCCAAAACAGGCAGCTTAAACATCCCCCTTCACTTCTATTGCCGCGGTACCACCTCAGAAAGAGAGCCCGCCCCAACAATCAGTCCACCCTCTACCTCAGGAGTCCACAGAGATTAATGTAGCTGCCACTGCAGGCACTGAGACAACACCAGATCCACCTCAGGGGGAGGCAGGCACTGGCAGCCATCTTAGTAGTCTGCTAAGGGAACTCACAGTATATAGAGCGTTTCAGAAGTGATGGTCAATATTCAGGGATAAGACAGGAATGATCCTTCGAAACAAAGAAGTCAAGTAAAGATGGGCTGTAAAACGCATACCTTAAGAGCTACGAGCAATTCTTGATCTTTTATACTGTGAAACAAATCCTTCTACTGCAAGCTCTTTGCTTTCCATATTTTGGGAAGTGGTAGTACGGACCAAAACAAAACAACTGTTCACTGGGCTCACCTGGGATAAATAGGCCGAAGTGAGTGAGGAGACGCTAAAGGTGGTTCACGCCCAAAAAGATGCTGATCATAGCTGAAGCCGCTATGTCTCTCTTCAGCGATGGCTTCAATACGACACGGGCGTTCAGAATTTTAACGTGGAATGCTGACAGCGTTTCTCCCAAAATCCCCTCGTTACAGTCTTTTCTAGACTAGCGTGCCATAGATGTCCCTTGCATCACGGAGAAGCGTCCGTCACCGACCGATCGATTCAAGATGCGTCAGTTACTCTGGTCGATCGAAAGACCGCGCAGGTGGAGGAATTTGCGTGGCCACGTTCGAGGTTCCCAGGATAGAAATAAAGGTAGACAACCACATTATTTCGGTAGTTTCAGCATACAAGCCTCCAAAAAGAAAGTACCCCTTACAGGACCTTCGGAGTTTGCTTGGCATTGGTGAACGAGTTATAATAGCAGAGGACTTGAACTCCAAAAATACGCCACTGAGTGTGGGGCACTAAAAATGGCAGAAAATGGAGACAGAGACGGTTTATCGGTATCAGTTACTCCGTGGGGTAATTGCTCCGGACGAGCCTACTCATATCCTCCATAAGGCCGACTGCGTGCCAGATGTCTTCGACGTCTTCCCGTGCAGAGGCCTATCTTGGAGAGCTGTACCAACAGTTCACTATGAGCTGGACTCAGACCACAGCCCAGTCGTCCTCGGGTGTGACAATATCGAAGACACGCGGTGTGTGGTAAAAACAACGTTCTTAACTAACTGGGAACAATCTACTGCTCTGTTAGGACACCACGTAAAGGACATACAGCAAATGCGGAATAAAAGAGAGGTGGTCATTTATAACCACCCTCAACTTCTGTGCTCCAGGGACAAACACCAGACTGACCAATGAACCCGGTGCTAGGGACCTGCCCATGATGTCTGGGACCTAATAGTCACTACCGGAGACTGAGGAAGGACTGGCAGCGTTACCGCTATCTCGCCGACCTTTGATAGGCAGTAGGAAATAATATTGGACCAGTAGCTCGATTGAGGCGAGAGAGGCAGAAACAGATTTTACGCCTGTTTTCGATCGCCTTGTGTGCACCTACATCAGATGGCTAGGGAACAACCAATCCCCAAGTCCCGACAAAGCCCATATCCCATACCTAAATCACCTACCACAATCACTTCATACAACCAATGCCTGTCATTAAATTACTTCCCAACCATCTGGAAAACTGATCAGGTCATAACCTTAGGTAAACCCAATAAGAATCGCATCCTTCCCCAAAGCTATGGACCCATTTCACTCATATGTTTTCCAGGGAGCTTACTAGAGTGTTTTGTCCTCAGAGACCGCACCAAATTCCTACGTGACAACAACAAAGACTCACCTGAGCAGTTTGGCTTCCACCCAGAACATAGCACAATTCATCAATTCCTGCGAACACATGTGTAGGACGAGAGATAGGAAACACAGTATTGCAGCAATCTTTCTCGACATCGAGAAAGCCTTTGACAAAGACTGGCATGATGGTTTAATTTACAACTTACCCTAGTTAAAAATTCCAGGACACGTGATCAGCATGACTGACCCATTTCTGTCGGGGAGGCAGTAGCAGTACTTCTTCAGGTGCGGCAAACATGTCAATACGATCGAAGATGCTGTGGCTGGGGTTCTGCAGGGCTCGGTTCTAGGCCCCATATTGTAGTGATTATACACCAAGGACGTGCCAGAATTGGCAGGTGGCGAAACAGGGCTATATGCTGATGATATTGTGGTCTATAAAAGGCAGATGCAACATTAAGCTACAGGAGAACCTAGGCGAAATCGTCCATTGATGCAGCATCTGCCATACCAAGATAAACCCGCAAAAATCCGTAGCACTAATATTCACAAATAAGTTGATTCCTAACAGACAGATCTCTGTGGCCGGCAGAGTATTAGAGTGGAGCGACTCGGCGATTTATTTCGGCCTTCAGCTGGATAGACGCTGAACTTTTGCCGCACAAGTTAGTAAGTTCAGAAGCGCTGTTTATAAGGACTCCTCAACGGGAGGCGGGGGCATACTTTAGAGACCAAGTTAGGCTTACATTGAGCTGTCATAAATCTGGTTATATTACATGGTCAATTACTGCAAACACGCATCTGCACAAGCTTCAGACGCTTCAAAATAGCATCATCTACACCACTGCAGATGCAGATCGTTACACGCCTAACACACACATTAAGAACGTCTTGGGCGAACCATCGATTCTTACATACATCAAAAGGAAAACAGATATTCTCTATGAGGAAGCTCCCACTTCGAACCACTATCTTATTCATCAGTTAGGCACACAGTACCCCGACGCTTCGTGTAAGAGACCAATCAGCATTTTAACCATGCTATTTAGGGCATAACGGAATACAGTCACACATACAAACAATCATTTACATAAATAAACAAAAGCCGTTTTCAAACATCATTCAGTCATGCTAAAAGTCGGATGGTCAAAGCCCTGTGGTGCTTCTAAAGGATAAAATTACAAATAAGCAGGCTACTGTCATCAAAGATACAAAGAAGAAACTTAAAATAACAAAAGAACTCGATGAGTATATAATGATTTATGGCAGTGTTGCACAGAATATGTGGGCAAAAGCTGGGATAGCTATATTTATTCACAAAAACTGTAATTGGAAAACTGACAATTACAGCTTCAGTAATGAACGCTTATATCATTGAGAGTAAGGATAAGTAGTAGCCACATATAATGGGCATATTTGTTCCAAAGAGGAGAAAAAACAAGAAACCGAATAATTCAATGTGCGTCTGTAATGGCTCATTGTAAAATTAATAAAAATGATCATCAAATAATATGTAGAGATTTTAACGCACTGTTAAGTAATACGTCTGTATTACGAGCAGTAGAATTATTTCAGAGAGTGATTGCAGTAACAATGATAATGAACTCAAAGCTATTAGCTTCTATATACCATTTAAAAATCTCAAACACGTTCTTCAGAAAATAGCGTATTTATAAGTACACATGGTATGCATGAGAACATAGGTCAATAATGATGCAATATTTGCTCAGACCACTATATATGGTGAGTCACCTAAAACAGGCACGCGGAAATATTACGGAAATGGTAAGTTTTATTGATGTGTGGTTTTCGCAGAATGGATTGGTTGTCAGGGGCTCTTATTGTTAGCTAAGAAACAGATTGTATTAATATTTAGAAAGCGTATTTATTGTGCAAACACTTTTTAAATGGTCAGTGCCTACCGACATTAACAGGCTGAAAGTAATGTAAATTAGAATGTCAGTGGTGTTTGTTGCAGGATTGTAGTGCGACTCGTTTACATGACATCGTATTTTTAACACCGACACCTGTTTGTGCCATTCAACCCACGGACCGGTAGTTCCTATGTACGACGTTTTTATGTTTGCTTACAGTGTGCTTTTGTGTTCTTTGAGTGCACTGCAACTTGCTATAGTCAGATAAAAATTACTTAACAATTGACGCCTGGCACTTGCCGCTACAGCGTTGCCGCACCGGCTGCCGGCTATCGCTCGGTTATAGGTGACACACAAACATGGCTGGTAACTTCACAAATTCTGTTAATGTGTAACGCAGAGAGATTTTGGAAGCAGCCGCCACGAGGTACGACGGGAATGCGAGATACTCTGTTGTCAGCTGATTTTAAGTGGTCAATGACTGAACCGCAGCAGCCGACGCGTTTTTTAGCACCGAATTTAAACTATTGTTCTCACCTAACCACAATCTTGTGATGTGCAATGTATCCTAGAAACCGGCGGCCAGCAATCAGAGGCACAACTAAATTCACGATCGCTTTGTTCATGGCGATTAAAGCTAACCTCTACGAACAATTTCAAGACGAAAAATTTCGAGTTCAAAGATTAAAAAATTAAAAATAAATCAAGCATTCATTGGTGACCTGAAACTACCGTCACACTGACTGCACGGATTGCCACGTTGCCATCCGATGAGCAGTCCTGGTGGCACTTGCTTGTAGATTATAGACAATACTGGTGGATAGGAAGAAAACTTATGTCAATAATGAAAATGACGCGGCGAAGTATTAGAAATTTTAAAAAAATCATCTACATCAATTAACTGAATAAAAATAATAATGACAGTCTTTTGGTCAGATTCAGAAATGGAAAAAAATTCATTATGTTTCACGAGTTTCGGACCTGCGATCTTCTATACATCATATCCATATAAGTACATAGTTCTCCCAATACCGACCATGACCTTCTTCTTCTGTGCGAATGCACACATATTCCCCGTACTCTTACGGGACTTCGTAAGAATGTCTTCCACAAGTAATGAGTGTGTTGGTGTAGGACACTACGAATGTAGTATGTGGACACACAAGGTGAGAATGTGGGTTTCGCGGGAGGCGTGCGCGAGATAGTCCCTGCAGTCGCACTATATACTCTGTCCGCTCGGTGGCTCAGATGGATAGAACGTCTGCCATATAAGTAGGAGACCCGGTCGGGACACACATTTTCGCCTGTCCCCGTTGATATATATCAACGCCCGTTAGAAGCTGAAGGTATTAATATAATTCTAATTTCGTTCTGTACATCATTTTAGTGCGCTGACCTCTGCGGTACGCCGCTACGATGCTTGAAGTTGTTACATTTATGACTCTGACAGTCCACTAGTAAGTTGGCTTCACGCAATTCCGTGAGATACTTTTCTAATGTAAGCCGATCTTCCGATCTTTGTGATGATAATAAGTGTGACGCAGAATCACGTACAGAAGAATCGAGTAGTGTTTGTTTGGTGCTGTGTAACAGACGCGTATGTCGTTAGCATCGTGTGTGTGTGTGTGTGTGTGTGTGCTGTTTTCTTGGTTATCATGTGTGATGAAGTACGAAATTAAAGGGCCAAATCCAGGATTCAGGCTCCAAAAAAGAAAGCTGGATGAGCTGAACTGACCTACCGTTGTGGCAGTTTGGCAATTACGAACGGTTCGGGCGTGACGGGAGGGGGGCGCTCTGATTTGATTGGAGAAAACCAGCTCCAGCCTGCTGTGATGAAATGTCAACCATCGAGTAATTTTAATCGACTATAGTCAGTTACTGTGTGGAAGTCCAAGCAGTAGGTTATATGAGTGGAAGGTGAGATTTACCAGTGTAGAAAAAGCCGACATGCTCATGGAGTATGAAGAGTGTAGGAAGAATCCAGTTCGTTCTTGTACGGTGTATGCGGCAAGATATTCCAATAAATGTCAACCACCTCGGCAATTATTTATCAACATTTTCAGCCAGTTACGTGAAAATGGTAGTGTAACATCTAGACAACATAACAGAAGGAAAAATGTGACGATAGAAGAGGGGGAAACTAACGTTCTTGCTGCTGTCGCAGTTGATCTGCACGTTAGCGCCTGCGTAACCGCACGAGGAAGTGGCATGAGTCAGGTACGTGTCCTATACCCAGCGCATTCTTTATCGGCGTAAGTTCCATCCCTATCACACCTCTCTCCATCAAGAGCTGCATGGAAGCGAGTATAAAAATCGTGTCAACGTTTGGACCTGGTCGTTACGACAGGATACTCCAGATGTATCATGTAGCTTATTAAGTGATGAAGTCACGTTTGCCAATGATGGCCACGTAAACCACCGAAACATGTACTACTAGTCTGTTGACAATGTCCATTGGCTTCGTCAGGCGGTACGTCAGCGTCTGTGGAGTGTAAACGTGTTGTGTGGGATAGTGAACCATCACCTCATATGCCCGTTTTTCATAGATGGAACAACGAACGCGCATAAGTATCGCAGCTTCCTAAAAGACCATCTTTCACAGATACTAGAAGACGTTCCTCTGCAGACTAGGTGGAACCTGTGGTACCAACATGATGGCTGTCCAACCCATAGTGCACGAAGTACCACAGCATGTCTTCACGAATTGCTTCCAAATCGTTGGATTGGATATAGAGAATTTGTACCTCAGCCGGCCCATTTCTTGGATTTGAGGCCGGTAGACTTTTTTTCTGTGGGGAAAGCTGAAAGACGCTGTTTGCAAGGACATACCGGCTACACCCGAGGATATGCGACAACGTGTTACTGCAGCCTGCTCGGACATCTCCATTGAACTGTTAGCAAGTCTGTTGATTAGCAAACAATACGATTCCCTGACTAACAATCCATTCTGTGAAAATCGCCCATCAAAATAATTTTCCTTTTCCTCAATATTTACGACGCAAGTTTCAGGTGATTCATCCTGTATACGAGAAGCAAAGTGTGAACTGTGGACATAATGTTAAATACGAAAGCTTCATCAATGTGGTCCATCATGTGAAGTGCACATAAGTGTACTTATTACGAGAAGAAAGCGTCGATCAGCTCTATGAAAAAAGACTGAAGCAATATCTGCTAGAAACACCTACTGAAAGTGGTCTGGAGATGGAGTGGCAGAATGTTCGCTGCTACATAGAACCAGCAATGATACAAGCCCTCGGGAAAAATTAAAAGCAGAGCAGGTCTGAGAATATGGAATGAGGAAATCGAAGAAGCTGTAATAAATAAACATATTGCTGAAATACAAAGTTTGCAACACAACTCGAAAAATAGTAAAGGATTATGTAAGATAAGACAATAATCAGGAAACCGCAACAAGAAACTTCAGCTGATTTATAACCCAAATTGAGAATTACAATCACAAAAGACAGAACTTTTGAATATTAAACGGTTAGACATAAAAACAAGGATGAGAAGGACACAGTAAGAATGGATGTGATAGTGAAGGATAGATGGGTTCAGCACTACACGGTCCTATGGTACCAACAGAGAGAACAAGAAGATCAATCAGAAAACGAAGAAGAAGGCAATCCTGTAGAAGTAGATCCCATTATAGTGGAAGAGATACAGAAATTCCTAAAAGAAAATAGGAATAGAGAAACAACTGGAAAGCATAAAATATGTGCCGAGCTGTTAAAATATGGAGGCACGATATTACATAGGAGTCTGTTACACTTATTCAACCAATGATAGCAGACAAATGAAATATAGGGTGTACATATTGTCCGGTAACACTTTCAATTATTTATTGCACAAGAACTAAACATTGCACAGATGTCATACATATTACATTTTTAAGAGAAACCCTGAAAGTTTTTTTTTTTTTTTTTTTTTTTTTTACAAATATTCGATATGCGAACCATGAGTGTGACCCGGCAGACGTCAATACGGTAATCGAATTCTTGCCATACCAGTCCCAGCAAGGCATCGTCGATTGTGGCAGTCGCTCTTTCCCCGAGCTCTGCTACATCACGTGGTAGAGGCGGTACATACACCAGATCTTTAATGTGTCCCCATAGAAAAAGCACAAGGAGTGAGATCTGGTGATCGGGGAGGCCATTTTATGAGACAGCTGTCCCCTTCTGTAGCATGGCCGTGTTTGCGACTAGCGCTGACTATCGGCAAATTACCAAACTACGTTGTGGCGGTATACATGAAGAAAAAAGAAACTTTCAGGGTTTCTCTCCAAAATGACATATGCATGATATCTGTACAATGTTTGGTTCTTGTGCAATAAAAAATTGAAAGTGTTCCCAGACTTTATGTACACCCTGTACTTCACTCGTGGAAGACATGAGAAGTAATGTCTCCGAGTAAGAAAACTTACCGGAAAATTGTAAAAAATTTAGAGCGACAAGCCTTCTCAACTCAGTACAGAAGTTATATGCAAGAATAATAAACAGTGAAATTAAAACAATTTCAGAAATTGTCATTAATGAAGAACAGACCGAATTCAGAAAAGCAAGACCAACCACACCAATTTTTTTTTTACTCTGCAACAAGAAAAAAAGAAAGGCGAGAATATAACACACAAACAATTTACATAGAATCTGCGGATTTCGTTAAGGCGTTTGACAATGTGAACAGAAACAGAATCTGCATTGTAATGGAATGCAGCAGATACCCCAGAAAATTAGTAAAAGCCATAAGAAACCAATATAACGAATAAAGGATACCCCAGAAAATTAGTGAAAGCCATAAGAAACCAATATAAAGAATTAAAAAAATTGTCATTAATAGAAGTGAAACAAGAACAGAAGAAATTTTAATAAATAAAGGAGCATGACAAAGGTGTCCAATGTCACTCACTTTTTTTAATATTCACATTAATGACGGTATCCTAAACAGGAGGCAACACGTACAACAAGGTATTAAAATACCAAAAGACACCTTGTTGAATGTATCGCGTATTGCAGACGAAGTCTTAACATTGTACGAAAAAAAATTGTTTGCAAAGTGCACTGAATCACCTGAATTACCGTTGTGAAGAATATGACGCTGAGTTCTCCAAAACAAAGATTAATGTGATGTCTTTTAAGCTATTTTGACTATTTTTCGACTTTGACTGTCTCAAAAAATATGTAAAGGTCTTTTTTGAAATTACCGCTACCAGTTACAAACTTTGTCAACGGTTGAGAAAGTTTGTGACTGGTAGCGGAATTTAAAAAAAAAAAAAAAAAAACGTTACATAATGTGATGTCCTCCGGAGGCAAAAATCTAGTCTGATACAAAATCATTATGAATAATGTGATTTTAGAACAAGTGTAGTCCTTCACTAAATGGGATGTAAAATTTGCCTAGACAGCGAAAAAAAAAGATCTAGATGTAAAATTGGCTTTATTTGGAAATTTAAGTGGCTCCATTCATAATGCATTTAAAAATAAAACCAGACAAGAACTGAGAGTGAAATTTTACGTAACTAGCTCTTGCAGCACATCTTCATGGGAGAGAATGTCGGATACCGCAAAAGAGAACATTTGGTAAAATACACAGTGCAGAAACGAAATTTCTAAGAAGAACAAAAGGTTACTCGGCAACAGACAACCAAGAAACGAAACAGTATTACAAGAACTAAAAGCAGAGCTACTTGAAAGCAGAGTATCCAAATACCGCAATGTTAGTGGTCACATTGACGATCGTTTGCAGACTCGCTAGCAATAGCTTACAAGCTACGCAAGATGTGCGTTCCAGTCCAGTCAACCAAGGAAAATTAACAACTGCCTATAAGTACTCATTTAACAAAGTAAAAATAAGTCCACTATATAAACAGGAGCAGAGTGAAGTTATATTGTCTACTCACGTAAGAGAATTGAACAGGAAATGCTGGGGAGGTACGATCTGTCCGTAAACTGTAAAGAGAGCAGCCCTCATGATTGGGGAAGCTACCTGTCCTGGAAGAACTCTACAGCTGCCATACAGGACGACTAAGAATAAATTTTCCCTGTAATAGTGTAGGACAATGTGCAGAGATTTAAGAAGATTCTGTCCATATGTGTTTCTTGCGTTAGTATTATTAGTGATTCATATCTGTATTCCATGTACTGTTAACGCACTTTTTGGAAAATAAACGCCCAACGCGCATGCCTGCACATTGCATCGGCAGTGATTCATAAGGCGTACTGCTGAAGGTCACTATAACGTTTTGAAACGGCCTGTAGTTCCTTCTTGTGACATGGTGGGGTGGTAAAAAGGGGAATCATCTGCTCGCTCATCAGTCTGCAAACCTATGAAGAAGGGAAGTGCATGACCAAAATCTGGGGTGTTATCTTCCCTCACACTTCTACCCTCCGACTTCCAACCTCCACCCCTTCATCCTGTTACACTCCAGGGCACAATTTATCCCTTAATATGGCTCTACTGCATTTATACGTGATACACACATTTAATATTTGTTCTTAACCACTTCATCTAACAATAAACATTAATTTTATACCTTTCAGTCACAGTTTTTAAGAATCTGCCATGCCCTGCTACCGAGAAACTATACATCTCAGAGAAAATAAACATGACCCCTTTCATAGGTAATGTGGCGTAGTTTAATTTTTTTAACTGGGAAATAGTTTCGCTAGAAGTCGTAGTATTCGAGTGATTCAAGAAAAACATAAGAAAGTGACCCTCACCACAGCTGGGAAGTAGCCGAACCCACCACTAAGTTGATCCCTCGCCTACAGCGTCACATCTGCAGGTACAAGTCAACTTTTTTTTCCCCATGCACTATGTGATCAAAAGTATCTGGACACCCCAAAAAACATGTGTTTTTCATACTAGATGCATTTTGCTGCCACCAACTGCCAGATACTCCATATCAGCGACCTCAGTAGTCATTAGACATCGTGAGAGAGCAGAATGGGGCGCTCGGCGGAACTCAAGAACTTCGAACGTGGTCAGGTGATTGGGTGTCACTTGTGTCATACGTCTGTACGCGAGATTTCCACACTCCTAAACATCCCTAGGTCCACTGTTTCCAATGTGATAATGAAATGGAAACGTGAAAGCACACGTACAGCACAAAAGCGTACAGGCCGACCTCGTCTGTTGACTGACAGAGACCGCCGGTAGTTGAAGAGGGTCGTAATGTGTAATAGGCAGACACCTATCCAGACCGTCACACAGGAATTCCAAACTGCATCAGGATCCACGGCAAAAACTATGACAGTTAGGCGGGAGGTAAGAAAACTTGGATTTCATGGACGAGTGTCTGCTCATGAGCCACTCACAACGCCGGTAAATGCCAAACGACGCCTCGCTTGTAGTAAGGAGCGTAAACATTGGACGATTGAACAGTGGAAAAACATTGTGTGGAGTGACGAAACACGGTACACAATGTGGCGATCCGATGACAGGGCGTGGGTATGGCGAATGCACTGTGAACGTCATCTGCCATCTGTGTGGTTCTAACAGTGAAATTCAGGGGTTGTGGTGTTATGGTGTGGTCGTGTTTTTCATGGAGGAGGCTTGCACCCATTGTTGTTTTGCGTGGCACTATCACAGCACAGGCCTACATTGATGTTTTAAGCACCTTCTTACTTCCCACTGTTGAAGAGCTCAAACGTTCAAATGTGTGTGAATATCTAAGGGACCAAACTGCTGAGGTCATCGGTCCCTAGACTTACCCACTACGTAAACTAACTTACGCTAAGAACGACACACACACCCTTGCCCGAGGGAGCACTCGAACCTCCGACGGGAGTGGCCGCGCTGTTAAACAGCAATTCGGGGATGTCGATTGCATCTTTCAACACGATCTGGTTACACGACATATCATCCCTGTAATAGACTGGCCCGTACAGAGTCCTGACTTGAATCCTATAGAACACCTCTGGGGTGTTTTGGAACTCCGACTTCGTGCCCGGCCTCACCGACCAACATCGATACATCTCCTCAGTGCAGCACTCGGTGAAGAATGGGCTACCGTTCTCCAAGAAACCTTCCAGCACCTAATTGAACGTATGCCTGCGAGAGTGGAAACTGTCATCAAGGCTAAGGGTGGGCCAACACCATAATAAATTCCAGCATTGCCGATGGAGGGCGCCACGAACTTGTAAGTCATTTTCCTTCAGGTGTCCGGATACTTTTGATCACATAGTTTATTATAAGAGCCAACACGCAATGCACTGTAATGTCTCTACGCACGAGAGGCGTTTGCAAAGAGTCTCAGCACTCACCTGTTGAATCAGTGAAACTGCGCAAGCGCAATGCCAGCCGTTGCCCGCAACGCGAGGAGGTGTAGTGCGCGATGCCGCCATTGCTGAGCGCTGGTGTCGAGGGTGGCGCGTCGCAGTAGGTGGCGTTGCAGACACACACGAAGCTCGAGTAGTTGTACCAGCGCGCCGCGCACGGCTGGCCACCTTCCACTCTGGTGCCGGTGCAGGACGCAAACCACACTGGAACACACAATTACACACAATGGATGAGCTGCTCCCACAAACGGGATAAATTGTTTCTACACTTCCTTTTGGTTTTGATCACTGACAATCTCCTTGTCGTCTCTCTGTCATGCGTTTGTATTTGGCACGATGTCTTTGCTGTCATACTTGATAGCTACTGCAAAATATGGAGAACAGAAATCGAGTGACAAAAGAGGATTCCAATCATTAAATATGATATGTGCTGAACTGCGAGAAGCACCCATAAATTTTTAACTTTTAACTATGATCTCACCAAAACAGAGTTACATAAGTAATGTTTTGTTTATTTACAGGCACATGTCTGCTGTCCTGATATACGTTCATATCCTGACGCCACAGTGCTGTAGCATGACGCCAGACCAGACTCAATGAAATGGCACAGCCAATCTTCACTTTAGCAGATCTCCATTCAAATTACCGCACCACAACATGACAACACGCTGCTAGAGGAGTAAAAATTATACATCGTAGCATATCCCCACTTTATGGATGGGCTGCTCCATTCTGTTTTGCCTCCTCTAGCAGTGTGTGGTGTGGGATACTTCATGCACCAGGACTGCAAACATGTACCTTCAAACGAAGGAAAAAATGGTTATGTAACAGCTTTATATTTACACTGAGTTGACCTAATATCATGTCAGACCTTCTACTGACCAGTGTAATGCAGCAACTCGATATGGGATGGACTCAACAAGTCCGTGGAAGTCCTCTGCACAAATATTGAGCCATGCTGCCTCTATAGTCGTCCATAATTGCGAAAGTGTTGCCGGTGCAGGATTTTGTGTTCGAACTGACCTATCGATTATGTCCCATAAATATTGATGGGGTTCATGTCGGGCGACTGGGTGGTCAAATGGTCCAGAATGTTTTTCAAACCAGTTGCGAACAATTTTGGCCCAGTGACATGGCCCATTGTCATCCATAAAAATCCCGTTGTTGTTTGTCAATACGATATCCATGAATGACTACAAATGCTCTCCAAGCAGCCAAACATAACCATTTCCAATCCATATTCGGCTCAGATGGACCAGAAGACCAGTCCATTGCATGTAAACACAGTATGGAGCCGCCACCACTTCGCACAGTGCCTTGTTGACAACTTTGGTCCGTGACTTCGTGAGGTCTGCGTCACACTCGAACCCTACCATCAGTTCTTGCCAACTAAAATCGAGACTCATCTGACCACGACACGGTTCTCCAGTCGTCTAGGTTCCAACCGATATGGTCACAGACCGAGAAGAGGCGCTGCAGGTGATGTGCTGTTAGCAGAGACAGCAGCGACGGTTGTCTGCTACCATAGCCCACTAATGTCAGATTTCACCACAATGTTCTAACAGATGTGTTCATCGTACGGCCCACATTTATTTCTGCAATTATTTCACGCGATCTTTCTTGTCTGTTAGCACTGACAGCTCTAAGCAAATGTTGCTGCTCTCTGTCATTAATTGAAGGCCGACAGCCACTGCGTTGTCCATGGTGAGAGGTAATGCTTGAAATCTGTTTTTCTCAGCACACTTGACGCTGTAGATCATGGAATGTTGAATTCCCTAACGATTTCCGAATTGGAATGTCCCATGCGTTACCACTCTGCGTTCAAAGTATGTTAATTCCCATCGTACTGCCGTGATCGTATCGTAAAATTTTGTCATATGGATCACCTGAGTACAAATGACAGCTCTACCAAAGCACTCTCTACCAAAGCACTGCCCCTTTGTACCCTTGTACACAATAATATCACCACCTGTATATGTGCATATTCCTATCCCATTACTTCCGACACCTCAGTGTATCTACAGGGTGGTCGGAAATTCCAGTTACAGACTTATAGGACATGTAGAGAGTAGTTAGTACAGAACATTTTGAATAGGAACCCATGTCCGGAAACATATCGTTTCCATTCTACGACAGTTTCAATGGAGATGATTATCTCATCCACACCCACGTGAGGAATGCACTTAGGCGTGACCCAGTACAATTGTTGCAATCCATTTGAAAAGAATACTAACTGGTTCCGTTATTACTTACGCATTTGCATTACAACTTGCACCTTATAGTTTATATTAGTCGACAACAACAAGAACACAGCATCTACGGCACCAGCCGCAACGTACCGATGCATTACAACAGTGGCTCGATGTGGCGACCACCAACGTTGTTACACATATTGTACCTCTGAAGCATGTTCTGGCACTCTCTCCATCCCACCTGGTGTCTCTTCAATGTCTTGTGCAGCGGCCGGAACTCGTGCCAGCAGATCTTCCTTTGTCTCTACAGGTGTCTGATAAATTAGACACTTCATGTGGCCCCACAAGAAGTAGTCCATAGGGGTTAAATCCGGCGATCGTGGTGGCCACGCGGTTGGACCACCACGGCCTATCCATCTGTCACTACACCGTCTGTTGAGATATTTCCGGACATCCAGTGAAAAGTGAGGTGGTGCTCCATCATGCTGAAACCACATTTCCTGACGGACATTCAGTGGCACAGCTTCTAAGAACGGGTCCACTACGTGTCGCAGGAAGACTAAGTATGCGGGGTCCGTGAGCTTGGATGGAAGGAAGTATGGTCCAATCACATGACCGTTCAGAATACCTGCTCCCACGTTAATTCCAAACTTGTCTTGAAATCCCTGAACATGCGTGGCATCAGGGTTTTCGTCCGCCCACACATAGCTATTTCGAGCATTCAGAACACAATCCCTTGTGAACCTACATTCATCTCTGAAGAGAATTCGACGTGGAAACAGGGGCGCGTCGATGCAACGGTGCAGGAACCATGTGCAGAAGGCGACGCGTTGTGAAAAGTCTACTGGACCCATAGCGTGTACCCTTTGTACGTGATACGGATGTAATTGTTGTTCATGCAGGACGTCCAAGACGGTTCTGTGTGCACGCTCAATTGTTCGCGAACTCGTTGACGGGCTATCTTCAATGCGACAAGGTACACCTTTTTCAAATTTGGGAGTGCGGCGTCGCCGTGGAGCACCACAGTACTTCCTCCTCACGATCAACGTACCCGTTTCTTGTAGCCGTTGTGTAACTTGGGCAAACAGTTTGTGCGATGGAGAGTGACGGTGTGGAAAACGTTCATGATACAGCCGACTAGCAGCTCTTCCGTTACCTCCAGCTTCGCCATACACAAGGAGCATGTCTGTGTATTCCACAAACGTGTACTGCACCATGTTTCATCTATCGGTGATGCACAGATATTGACTCGGTCTCACAGCAAAGCGAACAATAACTGACATCTGGGGATCGCCTGACGTAGTACACGTCATCGTGTCTACCCTGTTGCATACCAGGACAGGGAACTCTGAGACGTTTCTCTTTCACTAAGCAGACGTTGACTTGGTACACATCTGAATTGAAACTGTCGTAGAACGTAAACGATACGATTCCGGACATGGATTCCTATTCAAAATGTTCTGCACTCGCTACCCTCTAGAACCTTGTAACAGAGATTTCCGACCACGCTGTATACAGGGTGTTACAAAAAGGTACGGCTAAACTTTCAGGAAACATTCCTCACACACAAATAAAGAAAAGATGTTATGTGGGCATGTGTCCGAAAACGCTTAATTTCCATGTTAGAGCTCATTTCAGTTTCGTCAGTATGTACTGTACTTCCTCGATTCACCGCCAGTTGGCCCAATTGAAGGAAGGTAATGTTGACTTCGGTGCTTGTGTTGACATGCGACTCATTGCTCTACAGTACTAGCATCAAGCACATCAGTACGTAGCATCAACAGGTTAGTGTTCATCACGAACGTGGTTTGGCAGTCAGTGCAATTTTTACAAATATGGAGTTGGTTGGTACAAATGGCTCTGACCACTATGGGACTTAACATCTGAGATCATCAGTCCCCTAGAACGTAGAACTACTTAAATCTAACTAACCTAAGGACATCACACACATCCATGCCCGAGGCAGGATTCGAACCTGCGACCGTAGTGGTCGCGCGGTTCCAGACTGTACCGCCTAGAACCGCTCGGCCACATCGGCCGGCTGTGGAGTTGGCAGATGCCCATTTGATGTATGGATTAGCACATGGCAATAGCCGTGGCGCGGTACGTTTGTATCGAGACAGATTTCCAGAACGAAGGTGTCCCGACAGGAAGACGTTCAAAGAAATTGATCGGCGTCTTAGTGAGCACGGAACATTCCAGCCTATGACTCGCGACTGGGGAAGACCTAGAACGACGAGGACACCTGCGATGGACGAGGCAATTCTTCGTGCAGTTGACGATAACCCTAATGTCAGCGTCAGAGAAGTTGCTGCTGACAAGGTAACGTTGACCACGTCACTGTATGGAGAGTGCTACGGGAGAACCAGTTGTTTCCGTACCATGTACAGCGTGTGCAGGCATTATCAGCAGCTGATTGGCCTCCACGGGTACACTTCTGCGAATGGTTCATTCAACAAGGTGTCAATCCTCAATTCAGTGCAAATGTTCTCTTTACGGATGAGTCTTCATTCCAACGTGATCAAATTGTAAATTTCCACAATCAACATGTGTGGGCTGACGAGAATCCGCACGCAATTGAGCAATCACGTCATCAACACAGATGAAAATCTGTGAACGTTTGGGCAGGCATTGTTGGTGATGTCTTGATTGGGCCCCATGTTCATCCACCTACGCTCAATGGAGCACGTTATCATGATTTTATACGGGATACTCTACCCGTGCTGCTAGAATATGTGCCTTTACAAGTTCGAAACAACATGTGGTTCATGCACGATGGAGCTCCTGCAAATTTCAGTCGAAGTGATCGTACGCTTCTCAACAACAGATTCGGTGACCAATGGATTGGTAGAGGCGGACCAATTCCATGGCCTCCACGTTCTCCTGACTTCAACCCTCTTGACTTTCATTTATGGGGGCATTTGAAAGTTCTTGTCTACGCAACCCCGGTACCAAATGTAGAGACTCTTCGTGCTCGTATTGTGGACGGCTGTGATACAATACGCCATTCTCCAGGGCTGCATCAGCGCATCAGGGATTCCATGCGACGGAGGTTGGATGCATGTATTCTCGGTAACGGAGGACATTTTGAACATTTCCTGTAACAAAGTGTTAGAAGCCCCGCTGGTACGTTCTGTTGTTATGTGTTTCCATTCCATTATTAATCTGATTTGAAGAGAAGTTATAAAATGAGCTCTAACATGGAAAGTAAGCGTTTCCGGACACATGTCCACATAACATATTTTCTTTCATTGTGTGTGAGGAATGTTTCCTGAAAGTTTGGCCGTACCTTTTTGTAACACCCTGTATAGGCAGACCACATCTCCAAGAAGATAAATATAATGAAATAGTGCTTTTTAGCAGCGAGACTTATAACTTTATGGATACCCCTCCTGCATACGCTGCTTTATCACTGGGCTATGTCATTCCAGAACCATGGACCTTGCCGTTGGTGGGGAGGCTTGCGTGTCTCAGCGATACAGATGGCCGTACCGTAGGTGCAACCACAACGGAGGGGTATCTGTTGAGAGGCCAGACAAACATGTGGTTCCTGAAGAGGGGCAGCAGCCTTTTCAGTAGTTGCAGGGGCAACAGTCTGGATGATTGACTGATCTGGCCTTGTAACATTAACCAAAACGGCCTTGCTGTGCTGGTACTGCGAAGGCTGAAAGCAAGGGGAAACTACAGCCGTAATTTTTCCCGAGGACATGCAGCTTTACTGTATGATTAAATGATGATGGCGTCCTCTTGGGTAAAATATTCCGGAGGTAAAAGAGTCCCCCATTCGGATCTCCGGGCGGGGACTACTCAAGAGGATGTCGTTATCAGGAGAAAGAAAACTGGCATTCTACGGATCGGAGCGTGGAATGTCAGACCCCTTAATCGGGCAGGTAGGTTAGTAAATTTAAAAAGGGAAATGGATAGGTTAAAGTTAGATATAGTGGGAATTAGTGAAGTTCGGTGGCAGGGGGAACAACAACAACATGGTTCACCATGTATTACAAATTTTTAATCATCGGATCCTTGAGGGAAAAAGTCTTGTATCTTGTAAATGAAAAGAGAATCACACACAAACAACACTGATCACTTAATATGATAATAATAAATGCGTGGCAAATTGAAGTTGTCCTATATCTGGAACAGTAGAATGTGTGTATGAGATGGGTGGGGGAGTACTTAGGCATAAATCACCGTAAAAGTGAACATTCCTATCATTAAATATCAAATGCAGTGAAGTATGACGTATTAAGTTTAATTTACGTTACAGATTTTCGATTATTGGGAGCAACGAGGGCAGGAAGTGATGTAAATCATCAGCATGTTATCAGATTTTTCACTGAGAAAGGGTACTGTAATTGAAAAACTCCATGGAATAGGAAAAAATTAACTAACTATGACTCAAATACAGAATTCATTATACATGAGAATAGGCTAAAAGTGAATACTTTAGTTAATATAATGTAAATGAAATTGCAGAATTGCAAGTTCGATAAATCTTCCGGTAAGATGCTAACTAACAAATATGCTGAGCATACACAATTTCACTTGCTGTCTGCATTCACTCTGGTCATGGATCTGATACTGACTGCACGTAACTGTTCTGATGTAGGTTATACAATCATCTTGTGAAATTCCTGAACTGACACTTTGTAGAAACGATTGGATCAGATGTTGCACTTTATATGTGTCTATATTTAATAAAGTACAGAAACGAGGTGAGAAAAATAATGTATTTTCATTATTTTTACTGAAGATTCGATATTTAATGCCCATGTTTGTTCTCACTTGTTGGAAATTTCGTTGCAGTTACATGCTATGGAAATTGTTTGCCGAATTGACGGTTGGATTTCAAGATCATAATCGTTCGAGTAAAGACTGAACTCAGTACCTGCATCTTCAGAATCAATTTTCAATGAATATAGAATTACAGCTTACAGTCTTAACAGTTATTGTTTCCTCTGCTGGGTCAGACTGTACAGGCAAAACATATACTGCATGTGAGTTCATTGTGCATCACATGATACATAACCAACCAACGTAATCCGAATTCTGAATATTATTTTCTTGTGATATGTTGTTGTTGTTGTGGTCTTCAGTCCTGAGACTGGTTTGATGCAGCTCTCCATGCTACTCTATCCTGTGCAAGCTTCTTCATCTCCCAGTACATCTACATCTACATCTACATTTATACTCCGCAAGCCACCCAACGGTGTGTGGCGGAGGGCACTTTACGTGCCGCTGTCATTACCTCCCTTTCCTGTTCCAGTCGCGTATGGTTCGGGGGAAGAACGACTGTCTGAAAGCCTCTGTGCGCGCTCTACTCTCTCTAATTTTACATTCGTGATCTCCTCGGGAGGTATAAGTAGGGGGAAGCAATATATTCGATACCTCATCCAGAAACACACCCTCTCGAAACCTGGACAGCAAGCTACACCGCGATGCAGAGCGCCTCTCTTGCAGAGTCTGCCACTTGAGTTTATTAAACATCTCCGTAACGCTATCACGGTTACCAAATAACCCTGTGACGAAACGCGCCGCTCTTCTTTGGATCTTCTCTATCTCCTCCGTCAGACCGATCTGGTACGGATCCCACACTGATGAGCAATACTCAAGTATAGGTCGAACGAGTGTTTTGTAAGCCACCTCCTTTGTTGATGGACTACATTTTCTAAGCACTCCCCCAATGAATGTCAACCTAGTACCCGCCTTACCAACAATTAATTTTATATGATCATTCCACTTCAAATCGTTCCGCACGCATACTCCGAGATATTTTACAGAAGTAACTGCTACCAGTGTTAGTTCCGCTATCATATAATCATACAATAAAGGATCCTTCTTTCTATGTATTCGCAATACATTACATTTGTCTATGTTAAGGGTCAGTTGCCACTCCCTGCACCAAGTGCCTATCCGCTGCAGATCTTCCTGCATTTCGCTGCAACCTACATCCTTCTGAATCTGCTTAGTGTATTCATCTCTTGGTCTCCCTCTACGATTTTTACCCTTCACGCTGCCCTCCAATACTAAATTGGTGATCCCTTGATGCCTCAAAACATGTCCTACCAACCGATCCCTTCTTCTGGTCAAGTTGTGCCACAAACTTCTCTTCTCCCCAATCCTATTCAATACTTCCTCATTAGTTGTGTGATCTACCCATCTAATCTGCAGCACCACATTTCGAAAGCTTCTATTCTCTTCTTGTCCAAACTATTTATTGTCCATGTTTCACTTCCATACATGGCTACACTCCATACAAATACTTTCAGAAATGACTTCCTGACACTTAAATTTATACCCGATGTTAACAAATTTCTCTTCTTCAGAAACGCTTTCCTTGCCATTGCCAGTCTACATTTTATATCCTCTATACTTCGACCATCATCAGTTATTTTGCTCCCCAAATAGCAAAACTCATTTACTACTTTAAGTGTCTCATTTCCTAATCTAATACCCTCAACATCACCAGACTTAATTCGACTACATTCCATTATCCTCGTTTTGCTTTTGTTGATGTTCATCTTATATCCTCCCTTCAAGACACCATCCATTCCGTTCAACTGCTCTTCCAAGTCCTTTGTTGCCTCTGACACAATGTCATCGGCGAACCTCAAAGTTTTTATTTCTTCTCCATGGATTTTAATACCTACTCCGAATTTTTCTTTTGTTTCCTTTACTGCTTGCTCAATATACAGATTGAATAACATCGGGGAGAGGCTACAATCCTGTCTTACTCCCTTCCCAACCACTGCTTCCCTTTCATGTCCCTCGACTCTTATAACTGCCTTCTGGTACCTGTACAAATTGTGAATAGCCTTTCGCTCCCTGTATTTTACCCCTGCCACCTTCAGAATTTAAAAGAGAGTATTCCAGTCAACATTGTCAAAAGCTTTCTCTAAGTCTACAAATGCTAGAAATGTAGGTTTGCCTTTCCTTAATCTTTCTTCTAAGATAAGTCGCAAGGTCAGTATTGCCTCACGTGTTCCAGTGTTTCTACGGGATCCAAACTGATCTTCCCCGAGGTCGGCTTCTACTAGTTTTTCCATTCGTCCGTAAAGAATTCGTGTTAGTATTTTGCAGCTGTGGCTTTTTAAACTGATTGTTCCGTAATTTTCACATGTGTCAACACCTGCTTTCTTTGGGATTGGAATTATTATATTCTTCTTGAAGTCTGAGGGTATTTCGCCTGTTTCATACATCTTGCTCACCAGATGGTAGAGTTTTGTCAGGACTGGCTCTCCCAAGACCGTCAGTAGTTCCGATGGAATGTTGTCTACTCCGGGGGCCTTGTTTCGACTCAGGTCTTTCAGTGCTCTGTCAAACTCTTCACGCAGTATCGTATCTCCCATTTCATCTTCATCTACATCCTCTTCCATTTCCATAATATTGTCCTCAAGTGCATCGCCCTTGTATAGACCCTCTATATACTCCTTCCACCTTTCTGCTTTCCCTTCTTTGCTTAGAACTGGGTTTCCATCTGAGCTCTTGATATTCATACAAGTCGTTCTCTTATCTCCAAAGGTCTCTTTAATTTTCCTGTAGGCAGTATCTATCTTACCCCTAGTGAGATAAGCCTCTACATCCTTACATTTGTCCTCTAACCATCCCTGTTTAGCCATTTTTCACTTCCTGTCGATCTCATTTTTTAGACGTTTGTATTCCTTTTGCCTGCTTCATTTACTGCATTTTTATATTTTCTCCTTTCATCAATTAAATTCAATATTTCTTCTGTTACCCAATGATTTCTACTAGCCCTCGTCTTTTTACCTACTTGATCCTCTGCTGCCTTCACTACTTCATCCCTCAAAGCTACCCATTCTTCTTCTACTGTATTTCTTTCCCCCATTCATGTCAATTGTTCCCTTATGCTCTCCCTGAAACTCTGTACAACCTCTGTTTCTTTCAGTTTATCCAGGGCCCATCTCCTTAAATGCACACCTTTTTGCAGTTTCTTCAGTTTTAATCTACAGGTCATAACCGATAGATTGTGGTCAGAGTCCAAATCTGCCCCTGGAAATGTCTTACAATTTAAAACCTGGTTCCTAAATCTCTGTCTTACCATTATATAATCTATCTGATACCTTTTAGTATCTCCAGGGTTCTTCCATGTATACAACCTTCTATCATGATTCTTAAACCAAGTGTTAGCTATGATTAAGTTGTGCTCTGTGCAAAATTCTACCAGGCGGCTTCCTCTTTCATTTCTTAGCCCCAATCCATATTCACCTACTACGTTTCCTTCTCTCCCTTTTCCTACACTCGGATTCCAGTCACACATGACTATTAAATTTTCGTCTCCCTTCACTATCTGAATAATTTCTTTTACTTCATCATACATTTCTTCAATTTCTTCGTCATCTGCAGGGCTAGTTGGCATATAAACTTGTACTACTGTAGTAGGTGTGGGCTTCGTATCTATCTTGGCCAGCCGGCCGCGGTGGCCGTGCGGTTCTGGCGCTGCAGTCCGGAACCGCGGGACTGCTACGGTCGCAGGTTCGAATCCTGCCTCGGGCATGGGTGTGTGTGATTTCCTTAGGTTAGTTAGGTTTAAGTAGTTCTAAGTTCTAGGGGACTTATGACCTAAGATGTTGAGTCCCATAGTGCTCAGAGCCATTTGAACCATTTTTTTATCTTGGCCACAATAATGCGTTCACTATGCTGTTTGTAGTAACTTACCCGCATTCCTATTTTCCTATTCATTATTAAACCTCCTCCTGCATTACCCCTATTTGACTTTGTGTTTACAACCCTGTAGTCACCTGACCAGAAGTCTTGTTCCTCCTGCCACCGAACTTCACTAATTCCCACTATATCTAACTTTAGCCTATCCATTTCCCTTTTTAAATTTTCTAACCTACCTGCCCGATTAAGGGATCTGACATTCCACGCTCCGATCCGTAGAAAGCTAGTTTTCTTTCTCCTGATAACGAAATCCTCTTGAGTAGTTCCCGCCCGGAGATCCGAATTGGGGCTATTTTACCTCCGGAATATTTTACCCAAGAGGACGCCATCATCATTTAATCATACAGTAAAGCTGCATGCCCTCGGGAAAAATTACGGCCGTAGTTTCCCCTTGCTTTCAGCCGTTCGCAGAACTAGCACAGCAAGGCCGTTTTGGTTATTGTTACGAGGCCAGATCAGTCAATCATCCAGACTGTTGCCCGTGCAACTACTGAAAAGGCTGCTGCCCCTCTTCAGGAACCACACGTTTGTCTGGCCTCTCAGCAGATACCCCTCCGTTGTGGTTGCACCTACGGTACGGCTATCTGTATCGCTGAGGCACGCAAGCCGCCCCACCAACGGCAAGGTCCATGGTTCATGCGGGGGGGTTCTTGTGATAGTAAATGCCAATTTACGCTACCACAATAAATGGAATAATAATATACGCAAAATCCTCTTTTTCATTCTTTTATTAATATTATACTGGCTTTCAGATTACAGGACCAGTTGCAGATTGTAGTTTAAAATGAAATATAATAATTTTATGTACAACTGTATTTTATTGTAACAACAAATGTTTCTTTCTGTACTTCACGCAACATGAAAAAATGAGTGGTGGATGCAAATAATAATTTTAAAAAAATAGCAATAGTCAAGAACTTCTGTCAGTGGTGCAGCAATTAAAGTCGAAAATCAAATATATCTCACTTGTTCTATGGGCTCCCATGTTTGCATCCAAGTTCTTTTAACCCTCCGAATTTTGTTTGTAGTCATAACAAAAATGTTCATTGTAAATTAGTCGTTTTCATAGTGACAGACTTTTGTGATTTCAAAGTGGGAAAAATTATGCACTACATAGGCAAAATGGGGATGCGTTCTTAAACTGCTTTTATTTTTAAATAATATGAGAACGTAATTGTCGAATTACCGAGCCAGTACAAAAGTAGAAATAATTCAAAAGCCAGGATCGCTTAAATACTGTTTGCTGGACAACCGGTTTCAACACACTAAACGCGCCATCATCGGATCTGAATGTAGATTAACATCTATAAACCATTTGGATATAACGATAAATGAGGCAGACAAGCTGATATAAATTCATTGTCACAAAAAATAAAAAACAACAGCTCTCATGGTCATTCTTTTCCGCAAGATATGAAAAACCAAAGTCACAAGATAAAACTAACTGGTACATGACCGCTGCTCGACTAACAACTGTCTTTGTCTTTTGAGTTATTTCTACAAAAGAGTGATCGCCCCACTACGCACTATGTGTTCTCTGCAGTTCAAAATTGTTAGGATTAATTAATTATTATTTTGAAGTCAAATCAGTGATCTCTAACGATTTAATTTAATTTTGTCTAGTATGGTAAAAATTGCAAAGCAATCCAATATGAACGCAACAGTTAAAATAATGTTGAACGAAGTCCTGAAACTGTTGAACCAATGCTCAAGGTATTCAACAAATGGGTCTGTCAGTAGAATTCACCCACCAAATGTGATTAGCAGTTAGTACCGTGGCCGTGGTAATGAATCAAGTAGGGAAAAATCTTGTCAAAGCAACGAGCAATGTTGTCAAAGCAAAATGCTACATTGGAAAAGCCAGAAAAACATGGTGAATTCAGTTTCCAGTACCAAAGCAAATATGCCCAAAGAAGTTTCCGACATACCAGCTGTCACGGCAAAGGAAATCTCTGAGAATCAAGATCAAATATCAAACGAAACTGCGGAGTTAAGACTTGTTTTCGTTGTGGTCTTCAGTCCGGAGACTGGTTTGATGCATCTCCCCATGCTACTCTATCCTGTGCAAGCCTCTCCATCTCCCAGTACCTACTGCAACCTACATCCTTCTGAATCTGCTTAGTGTATACATCTCTTGGTCTCTCTCTATGATTTTTACCCTCCACGCTGCCCTCTAATACTAAATTGGTGATCCCTTGATGCCTCAGAACATGTCCTACCAACCGATCCCTTCTTCTACTCAAGTTGTGCCACAAATTTCTCTTCTCCCCACTTGTATTCAATACCTCCTCATTAGTTATGTGATCTACCCATCTAATCTTCAGCATTCTTCTGTAGTACCACATTTCGAAAGCTTCTGTTCTCTTCTTATCCAAACTAGGTCTGTCAATATATTAACTGAAGAAGTAGTAAAAATCAGACTCTGACAACGTCATCTCAAGTCGGCAGTCAGTTGTCTGAACATGGTAGTAACGTATCTGCTGAGCAGGAGCAGAAAACACACGAAGAGTTAAAGTTGCAACGTAATTAAACTGCAACCGAATTTGCAACCTGAATATCTGTAAAGGATGAACAGATTGTGAAAGAAATAGTAAAGTTCAGGCCACTCCAGTCCATGTCTTGAACAAACGTTAAAGTTCGACATATGTCGTAAAAGGTGAGCAGCGCGAGGTAAAGTAACAGATAGGACAAGATTTCTCAAGATGACACCGTGCAGTTAGTGAGAGGATCGAGTCTGAAAACAAGGTATTGGTTGAAGTTAAAGAAATTGTTTATGGCAGTCAGTGACACATGAATCTGAAAGGCTGCAAAGGTTTGTCCCATTGTTAAATTGGGCACAGCGATAGCAATGTGAGCTAGGGGCTTATTTATCGCAGGATGCGCAATGCATAGTGGGGCCTGAGCTCAATTTTACTTGTACGTCTGTGCTAAGGGAAGAAAATGTTATTAGGCACTGTTAATTCCAAACGTTCACCCTGGACGGAAAAATCGTTCATCCAGTTGTATTTATTCGCTCATTCCAAGGTGTGCTGCCACACCCATAGAATGACGTTTAAAAACTGGGATTAGTAAGTGGATATGTACGAAGAGATGTTGGACTCTGGGCAACAGAGACAGCAGTGTACTGCTGTACACATAACGAATTCGAGAGATTATCTTTAGACAAGTATTGATCAAATGGAATAGAAGAAAGACTCAGGAAAGACATTTTCAATCCTGAATCCTTCAACTTCTGCCAGGGAAGCCTGAAATGCTACTTTGAAAAGTACATCAAGGAGACGTGGTGTGGGAATGGGCCTATATTGTATTGTGATATTCTGCAAGTTCTAAAAGCAAAATCGCCCACTGATGTATTGGAGTAATTTATACACGTATCAGCCTCAAATATACGAGCTCGTAGAGGAACTTATGGCAGTCTTCGACTCAATAGATTTAATACACAAGGACGCAAACGCTAGGTAAAGTCAAGCAACAAATAAATGGACTTTTACTGGTACCTGCAATAGTCACAGCTATAAAACATCAGGCGTCTATCTTGTGGTACGCTCTGAGCATCAAACAAATGCTCAGGGTGAACAGCACAGCCATGGTCACAACAACAGTAACAGCCATCGTAACAAACCAAAACGTCACGAATAATGGTATAATCTTCGTTATATGTCAAGTAACAACTACTGGCACAAGATCCAGCAGAATAGGCGAACTAGAGGAATTAACTGCCAGTAATAACAGAAGCTTTTGTTATTTCACGCAGTGTTGTTTGTCTGTTAGCACTGACATCTCTGCCAAAATGCTGTTGTTCTCGGTCGTTAAGTGAAGGCCGTCGACCACTACGTTGTTCATAGTGAGAGGTAATGTCTCAAATCTGGTATTCTCGGCAGACTCTTAACACTGTGGATCTCAGAATATTGAATTTCCTAACAATTTCCGAAATGGAATGTGGCATGTTTGTAGCTCCAACTACCATTCCGTGTTCAAAGTCTGTTAGTTTCCGTCGTGCTGCCATAATCACGTGGGAAACCACTTCACTTGAAACACTTGAGTACAAATGACAGCTCCAGACAAACAGAAGTGACACACATGCAGTCCATGCACGGTTGATGCAGGTTAAGCAGAGCCTGCCGTTCCTGCTTCGGTGAATCATAATGTACTCGTTTTCTTCTCTTTTCGGCTCGTCTTCTTGTTTGTCACTTGGTTGCATTCTTCTTCTCTTGCTGCCGGGTTATCATTACAGGAGCAAGTCCGTCCATCTGGTAGCCGGGCGCCAGTGAAGTTGGTTTCCCAGTCCACTGGCCAGCGGGTTTCTCGATGTCCTCGCCGACGCGTAAGTCTCGTCGCGAGCCCGCGGAAGCGTCGCTTCAGAGTCGGGTTTCCAGCGACGTCGTGATATTGCCTCGTGCCAAAGTCTCGAGGCAGATGAAACGCCAGCCTGAGGACTTTTTTCTGAACTCTTTGCAGTGTCTGCAAATGGGTTTTTGCGCTTTTCCCCACAGCACGGCCGCGTACTCAAGCACCGGTCTGATGAGTGCTATGTACAGCGAGATTCCGCAGTGTGTGGGCAGAGTAGTCGTGGGGCTGAGTAGAGGTACAGGAAGAGAGTCCTTCCGAGTGCTCGGCCTCTAGCTCCCGGATGTGTGGTCCCCTGGTCAGGCGCTGGTCCGAGGTGAAGCCGAGGTATTTTCCAGTGCGAGACCACGGAATGGGGCCCCCCTGACCCGCATTTGCTGCAGCGCATCGGGAATGCGCCTGCGCGTAAACACCACAGTTTGGCTCTTCCTAGCATTTAACTTGAGCCGCCATTTGGTAGCCCAAAGTCCGATCTCGTTGCAAGCGAGTTGCGGCCGGCTGCGCGTCAGCTGCACTCTCATACTGCTCGTGTACAGCGCGGTGTCATCTGCGTAGAGCGCAAGATGTACTCTCGGCGTCGTCTTCGGGACGTTGGCGGTGTAAAGACAGTACAGCAGGGGGCCAAGCACGGACCCCTGCGGTACACCAGCTCGAATGTGGCGCGCTGTTGACACACCACTATCAGCTCGCACATGGAATGTGTGCCCACGCAGATAGGACTGAAGCAGGCGGGCGTGCGACACGGGAACCCCCAACACCAGCAGCGTGTACAGGTGAAATGACAGCTCCTCCAATGTACTGCCCTTTTATGTCTTGTGTATGCGATACTACCGACAGCTGTGTATGTGTACTTCGCTATCCCATGACTTTAGCCACCTCAGTGTATATTCGCTGTTGTAATTGAGAACTCTTTTGCATCACTTCCAGCTCACTTGGATTTGGCTGAAGGATAGAAAGAAAGAGAGAAGAAAAAAAGTTCTGTAAGAGCTACCCATCGCTCCCAACTGCATGAGGACTGTACCCTGCAGTTGGGAATTAAGTTTTATTCATTGTCCAGTTAGCAAATAATGAGTGAAGAAATAAAATTATCATATAAACTTTACACTACCTACAAAAACAGTAATCTAAACTCTGCAGGAAGCGTAGCTCCGTTGCCAACAAGTACACAATGTCATTACACTTATCTCCATGGAAATATTTCATATTTAATTAGTGTTTCCTTCTTTTATCTAGAGGAAGACAGGTAAGTTGCATTGCTCTTATCGGCTGGTAGATACTGAGGTGTTGCAACGACAAACTGGTTTCTACGCTAGTTCATTGACAACTGGCTTTCGGCAATGGGAACTGCTTCTTTTCTGCATGTCTAGCCTTCGATACTAATGAAAGACTACAGAGTTCAGAGTAAGTTGCAAATGGCTGACAGATTGACTAATAAACTTCTGTAATACACAAGTTTCACTTTGTGCGGTTATCTCTAGTGCACGTAGTACTGTAGTACTTAACGCTATCCCTGTGTAGCTTAACAGCTCTGTGACAGAGAGCTGTTCCGTTTTTCATTCAAAGGCAACTGTACTTATTTACCTAACATGAGCTACCGAAGTAATCAAAGCATCAGCACGAAGACAGTTACTCCATATGTAACAAACCACCAAGTATAGGCGATTTGTTCCATGTTGCATAGCCTTATTAGAAAGACTCACTGTTACGTGTATTGTTCTAAGAAACAAGTTCTTTTAACCTCACATTTAAGGATCCGTCGTGGTAGCAGTTCCTGTTTAGATAAAAGGACTTCCCCTGAGCTCATGCCACACAAGTGTGAGACAGCTTACCAAATGGCTCCAGTGTAAAATATACAACCTCTCAATGTACGATTCAACCAACGAATGTGATTGGTGAATGTGGGGAGCGGTGCCAGGGCCATATCCAGTGAGGGGCGGGGGTTGGGAGGGGGGGGGAGGGGAGGCATGGGGAGGGGGGGGGGGGGCTAACGGAGCATTTGGTCTGGGCGGCACAATAATTTAAAGGGCAGAAAATTTTGGGTGAAATTTTATTTTTAGGTTAAGTATTAAATGTTCATTTCTACTAAATTTTAGTAAAAATAATCGTCACATAACTATCCGTACACATGTAAAACAAGTGCAATCAAAGAGTGATAGTATTCAATAAAACTACAGTTCCGTCAAACTCACAAGTGGACCGCGCCTATATATATATATATATATATATATATATATATATATATATTAAAAAAGCTAATTTTGAGGCGCTAGGCTTGTGCCATTTGCGTCAGCCACTTACGTCAGCAGCTAGCGCATAGGAAACAGTACGGTCACGGCAGTCAAAGTATCGAAGGTTCGAGTCCCTACGCAGAAACTATTTTATTTTTTATTTTAAATTTTTATTTTATCTGCACTACAAATAAATCGAAATAAAGCTCAATACATAGTATTTATCATGAATCTCATAAATCGCAAGAAAAGGAATGGTAAGGGTAAAATTTGGATTTCAAATAAATTTCCAGGGAGAAATTGTAAGGCGCACTTTACACGAGAACTTCTTTTACAAGATTAGCTACTTTTATTATTTTTACAACTTATGGTTAGACTTGCTGGCGTGATATTCATAGTAAAATCAGTGGAAGCATGTCGGGATCTTGCAAATGTTGTAAACGCATCATTTTTTACAATTACACGCTTGTTTCAAAGTTTCTGTAGGAAAACAAAAGTTCACATTCATAAAAGGTTCTCTCTCATAGAACAGTTTGGTAGCAAACCATGTATAACGCATCATTTCACCAAATATTGGTTAGGATACCTGACGATGTACACTGGGTTGTATTCTGATGCTGTCTTCTCGGAACGCTATTTTTTTGTCCTTTCGATAAGGGCAGATTTGAAGCTTTTTGATCAAATACTTTACCTGAGTATAAAAATAGACATTGTAGGGTTAGTTGAATGGAATGGACAGTGTCTTGAAAGGAGGATATAAGATGAACATCAACAAAAGCAAAACAAGGATAATGGAATGTAGTCTAATTAAGTCAGGTGATGCTGAGGGAATTAGATTAGGAAATGAGGCACTTAAAGTAGTAAAGGAGTTTTGCTATTTGGGGAGCAAAATAACTGATGATGGTCGAAGTAGAGAGGATATAAAATGTAGGCTGGCAATGGCAAGGAAAGCGTTTCTGAAGAAGAGAAATTTGTTAACATCCAGTATTGATTTAAGTGTCAGGAAATCATTTCTGAAAGTATTCGTATGGAGTGTAGCCATGTATGGAAGTGAAACATGGACGATAAATAGTTTGGACAAGAAGAGAATAGAAGCTTTCGAAATGTGGTGCTACAGAAGAATGCTGAAGATTAGATGGGTAGATCACATAACTAATGAGGGGGTATTGAATAGGATTGGGGAGGAGAGATGTTTGTGGCACAACTTGACCAGAAGAAGGGATCGGTTGGTAGGACATGTTCTGAGGCATCAAGGGATCACCAATTTAGTATTGGAGGGCAGCGTGGAGGGTAAAAATCGTAGAGGGAGACCAAGAGATGAATACACTAAGCAGATTCAGAAGGATGTAGGTTGCAGTAGGTACTGGGAGATGAAAAAGCTTGCACAGGATAGAGTAGCATGGAGAGCTGCATCAAACCAGTCTCAGGACTGAAGACCACAACAACAACAGGGTTACCCTAGCGGAACGAATTTGATGGGAACCCTAGCATGGAAACCACGAAGCTCAGTTTATCATTCTGTACTCTTTTTGCTACGCTGACCACTCTCTGGAGACTACGATACCGTAAATGGGTCATGCCTCGCCCGACCCGCGCAAGAAAGAGCAAAGATACTCCGTAAACCAAACATTAGGCCACGAGCTTTTGTTTTATTTTTATTTTTGGTTTTTAAAGTTCGGGGGCGATTCTAGAAGTCGGTCAAGATAGGGAGGGCTAATGGGGAGGGGGGGGGGGGGGGGGGGGGAGAGGGTTTGGGGGAATGGAATATGGCTTATCTAAAGGAGAGTTGTTTAGTTTATGGTAACTGTTTTGGAGTTCAGGGTAAAAAAATGTGTATTAATAAATAATAAGACGCCTATTTTAAGTTAAATGACATTTATTTTTTGGGTAGCAAGCTATTTTCCGCTCTTATTCTTTTGTTAAAATGTGTTTGGAATACATTGAAATCTATATTGCTACATAATTATAAAAAAAAATGATTGAATCTGTTGGAGTAATATATTCGCTGGTTTCTGAAGTAATTTTATCCAGTGTAATATGATACTCCAGGGGGGAAGCCCCCCCGCTCCGCCCCCCCCCCCTCTTGCCACCACTCCTGATCAAGTTCGTTGAAGTCGAGAGTCTGCAATACGTATGCGTTTGAAGAGCAACCGTGAAAAAAATTTTTACATCTACATATATACTCCGCTATCCATCAAGCGGTGTGTGGCGGAGGGCGCTATTCGTGCCAAAGTCATATCCCCCCGTCCCCCCTCCCACTGTTCGACTCGCGGATCGCGCGAGGGAAAAACAGCTGTCTGAACGTCTCAGTACGAGCTCTAATTTTCCTTGTCTTTGAATGGTGATCATTACGCGATTTGAAAGTTGGTGGTAATAATATATGCTCTACATCCTCGGTGAGGATCGGATTTTGGAAATAAAGTGAGCAGCCCCTTCTATTTAGCGTGTCGTCTACCGGCAAGTGTGTCCCACTTCAAACTTTCTATGAGATTTCTAACGCTCTACGCGATGGCTAAATGTACAGTCGTGCTCAAAAGTATCCGAACGACCTGAATTGCATTTCGCCTGATTCGAATGCAACCCACATAGCGCAACTGTCTAGCAGGTCCTCTAATCGCCCCTCGATACAGTCGTTTGACTATTGAAAATGGTTCCAACAAGTCACCACTAGAAAACACTGCTCTGTATCGCAATAACTCTAGATGTAATGTAGTACCAAGGTACTACAAATATCAGATAAGACGGTTCTTCAAGCTTGTAAGCTCACATTTCTTACAATAAATGACATACATGAAATGTTACCACTCCCATTATTACGTCAGATAGGTAATACACGTAATAAGTTCGTCATATTCATGATTTCCTCTTCAAAATAACATACCATACTTATTATTTAACACAAAATGACATTAAAAATTTGAGTTATTCACGAGCAGCTAGTTGAGAATATGTATGAACTTCAAATGACACGACGATCCGTCTCGTTCTGCATATGGATGCAAACCCAGGTCATGCACACTAACTAAAGACTTCGTGACTGACAGAAACTAACAGTCATTCCTGACTAGGCATACAGAGAGTGATATACCTCGATTTTAGACAGTATCAGTTAGCAAATATCAACTTTAAATTACATAACGTAAACACTGTTAACGGACGCGAATTCCTACCCACCATCTATTGTCCTTGTTAACGAACTACGAGAGATGTTATATATTGCTTCTTCACAAGTAACTTACTTGAAATACCGTGAGGTAAAGCTTTGTGTTGGACAGGGATTCGAACCCAGAACCTAATTGGATTGTCATCGAAGTACAATCAACTGTGACATATCGAATTTTCTCGGCAGTAGCTAGATGTTTTTAACTGAAATGACGAGACGAAACATTAATTTTTTTCTTTCCCAGGACTCCAACCTGGCACCTATCACTGTTATATTCTAGAGAAAACGAACGTTAAAAATGGGTTTGTTACACCAGCAGCGACATGTGAGCATGTTTGAACTAGCAATAATATGACGAAGAGTTCACTGCTGACTGGGAATCGAGCCCCCCACACATATCGTTGTTGACTGCACACAAAGAGACGTCAGCTACCGAATTTTTCTCCACCAGCAGCTCGGAATAACTTCCTTGAATTTACAATGATCTTGCAAACAGTTCTGTGTCTCACTGGGACTCAAAAACTTCAGATACCGTTAATGTTGACAACGAATAAAAACACATTAAAAATCAAAACTATTACCCACCAGCAGATTGGTGTTCTCATGCTAGAGCTTGATAATACATAATGAAAGCTGTAGTGCCGGGCCAGAATTCGAACAAGCAACAAATTGCAGTCGAGCTGTATTGTCACAAAGGGATCAAATTCCGCGTTAAGGGCGGTCTGAGTTGCATTCCCAGATCAGAACCAATTTTATCGACATACAGAAGCTCAATGGTGAAAACCTTACAATGCTGCACAACAGGTAACGCCTCTTTCCGCTGCTGACAAACTAATTTTGGGTTTCTAGGAATACATAACTTTATTTATGAAATGCCACATTTGCATACCACTTGAGTATGACACAGCATACCAATCAAACACAGACCCAATCAAAATCTAAGTGATTAGTGTTTTGCTAATTCGTGCCGATAGAGGCACGCTTGTGTACAGATACTCAGTTTTATTGAAACAGACTTTCGTCGTAAGGTTACCGGGGGTAGTTTTATTTCATTTCTTATAATACAGTGCACAATTTTCGTACGGTTTCTTTCAGTGTTGTTGAAACATTAGTTAACGTGAGAGAGAAATTAATCATCAACGATATATGCGAATTCTCTGATGTTATCTATAACAGTCTGACAATGCACATGCAGTTTATTGATTACACGCATGTAGAAAACTTGTTCTGAGTTAAAACTGTCAAACAAGGTTTTATGAAGAATAAAATGCCACTGCCACACGACAGCTGATGTAGAAAATACTTTTCCGACGTATTTTGGCACGATGCGATCTCCCCATACATAGTACAAAAGTTTCGAGATGCATCTGCAGTCTGGCCATCTATTAAACCTGAAAATAACAAAATGTCGCAGAAGTTAGCCTCCACATGCGACTATTTTGGGTTGAGAAGTGAAGAGAATTATGTTCAAAGTTCCATTAGATCGATAACTTCAGCCGACAGCAGTATGGCGTTTTAAAAAATGTAGCAGTGAATGTACCCAAACTCGCGACGTCTTATCTACAGTGCGCGACGCTTACCGTTACACTACTAGCTGACACATAGCTACAACACCTCCAGAAATCTAAAACAATTCATCCAGAACTAGCGTATTGCACAGTACTGCGAGATAATGCAAACGGTCGGTTCAAAATGGCTCTGAGCGCTATCGGACTCAACTGCTGTGGTCATCAGTCCCCTAGAACTTAGAACTACTTAAACCTACCTAACCTAAGGACATCACACACATCCATGCCCGAGGCAGGATTTGAACCTGCGACCGTAGCAGCAGCGCGGCTCCGGACTGGAGCGCCTAGAACCGCACGGCCACCGAGGCCGGCCCATATGGCCGGATCTAGACTTCTGAGAGACAGACAGTTACAGCTTTTCTTTTGCACTGCACAACGTTTCTAATGAACAGATAGCGCAATAGAGTAGCTCAAGTCGAAAGGGACACTTCCTGTTTAAATTTCTGCATCCTACACTGTTGGCAGTTCTGTGTAGGTGTCAGTTACGTGATTTTATTGCGGTGATTACAAAATAGAGTCGAATGTATGCAGTGGGTAGCCGAGGCAGCTAGTTCATGGCGATTCGGTCAACCAAGTAAATGAATGTACTGAACATGCTGCAAACCATTACAGGGAGTCTGCGTGTCAGAATTCTCATCCAGTGTGGTGCAACATTGTTATGATAGAAAAATGATTGGTAGAGAAGAGAATTTGGTGGTCTCTTGGATTGATGCTAGGTTCATATACTTATGGTCTGGGTTCGATTCCAACTTCTGCTGATGAGTTTTGATAAGGAGAGACAGAGTCTGTTCTCTTCTGGCTACGCCAAGTGAAGAAGGTATAATGGTATTGTGGTCTGACATTCATGTTAAACATCATATTCCTTCTCTACCAAGTAGACGTTAGGTTGAACCCTCAATAAAGTCAGGAGTCGCGACACGTAGGAACCTTTCTTATACGAGTTATTTATTTCTAGTGACGAAACAAACGCTATGTAGGGTCACAGGACACTTATTCCATCTTTTATTTGAGCTTCTCTATGTCGATAAAATTGGTTCTGATCTCGGAATGCAACTCAGACCGCCCTTAACGCGGAATTTGATCCCTTTGTGACAATACGGCTCGACTGCAATTTGTTGCTTGTTCAAAACTGCAGATTCCTCAACATCTCCACATATTGCGCGTGAAAGGGTTCGAATTCTGGCCCGGCACTACAGCTTTCATTATGTATTATCAAGCTCTAGCATGAGAACACCTATCTGCTGGTGGGTAATAATTTTGATTTTTAATGTATTTTCATTCGTTGTCAACACTAACGGTATCTGAAGTTTTTGAGTCCCAGTGAGACACAGAACTGTTTGCAAAATCATTGTAAATTCAAGGAGGTTATTCCGAGCTGCTGGTGGAGAAAAATTCGGTAGCTGACGTCTCTTTGTGTGCAGTCAACCACGATATGTGTGGGGCTCGATTCCCAGTCAGCACTGGGCCGGCCGCGGTGGCCGTGCGGTTCTAGGCGCTGCAGTCTGGAACCGCGGGACTGCTACAGTCGCAGGTTCGAATCCTGCCTCGGGCATGGATGTGTGTGATGTCCTTAGGTTAGTTAGGTTTAAGTAGTTCTAAGTTCTAGGGTACTGATGACCTAAGATGTTAAGTCCCATAGTGCTCAGAGCCATTTGAATCATTTTTTGAACCAGTCAGCACTGAACTCTTCGTCATATTATTTCTAGTTCAAACATGCTCACATGTCGCTGCTGGTGTAACAAACCCATTTTTAACGTTCGTTTTCTCTAGAATATAACAGCGATAGGTGCCAGGTTGGAGTCCTGGGAAAGAAAAAAATTAATGTTTCGTCTCGTCATTTCAGTTAAAACATCTAGCTACTGCCGAGAAAATCCGATATGTCACAGTTGATTGTACTTCGATGACAACCCAATTAGGTTCTGGATTCGAATCCCTGTCCAACACAAAGTTTTACCTCACGGTATTTCAAGTAAGTTACTTGTGAAGAAGCAATATATAACATCTCTCGTAGTTCGTTAACAAGGACAATAGATGGTGGGTAGGAATTCGCGTCCGTTAACAGTGTTTACGTTATGTAATTTAAAGTTGATATTTGCTAACTGATACTGTCTAAAATCGAGGTATATCACTCTCTGTATGCCTAGTCAGGAATGACTGTTAGTTTCCGTCAGTCACAAAGTCTTTAGTTAGTGTGCATGACCTGGGTTTGCATCCAAATGCAGAACGAGACGGATCGTCGTGTCATTTGAAGTTCATACATATTCTCAACTAGCTGCTCGTGAATAACTCAAATTTTTAATGTCATTTTGTGTTAAATAATAAGTATGGTATGTTATTTTGAAGAGGAAATCATTAATATGACTGGGTATTTATTTTGTACTCGTTCATTAATGGGGATTTTAGCTTTGTCATACGCAGTTGGTTACACTTACTAATATTGAGAGATTACTGCCCGTCATTACACCACTTATTTATTTTCTGCAAATCCTCATTGATTTGTTCATAACTTTCGTGTGATACTACTTTCCTGTAGACTACAGCATCATCGGCGAACAGTCTAATGCCGCTGTCAATACCATCAACCAGATCGTTTATGTAAATCGTAAAAAGCAGCGGATGTATTACGCTTGTTTCTGTTAAAGTCTCCCCATTCAGGACGACATACTGCTCTCTGTCTGTTAGAAAACTTTCTGTCCAACCGCAATGTTATCGGATAGACCGTAAGTGCGCACTTTATGGAGCAAGCGACAGTGTGGAACTGAGTCGAACGCCTTTCGAAAGTCGAGGAATACAGGATCAACCTGGGAGCCGCTATCTAGAGCCTGTTGTATATAATGCATAAAGATGGCCAGCAGTGTCTCGCATGACCACTGTTTCGTAAAACCGTGCTGGTTTCTACAGATGAGCTTCTCAGAGTCTAGAAACGTCATTATGTCTGAACACAAAATATGTTGCATGATTCTACGCCACAGCGTAGTTTGGTAATATGCCGGTAGTCGCAAACATGGCGAGTTCAGGTGTGGAGCGAGCCGTGCTACAAAAGGGGACAGCTGTTTCATGAAATGACCTGCCCGACCACCAGATCCCACTCCGTGTGACTTTTTTCTGTGGGGACACATTAAAGATCCAGTGTATGCGTCGCCTCTACCACGTGATGTAACAGAGCTCCACCGAGCGAGGTGGCGCAGTGGTTAGCACACTGGACTCGCATTCGGCAGGACGACGGTTCAATCCCGTCTCCAGCCATCCTGATTTAGGTTTTCCGTGATTTCCCTAAATCGTTTCAGGCAAATGCCGGGATGGTTCCTTTGAAAGGGCACGGCCGATTTCCTTCCCCGTCCTTCCCTAACCCGAGCTTGCGCTCCGTCTCTAATGACCTCGTTGTCGACGGGACGTTAAAACAACACTAACCTACCCTAACAGAGCTCCGGGAGAGAATACGGGAAGCAACTGCCACAGTCGACGATGCCATGCTGGAACGGGTATGCCAAGAATTCGATTACAGTATTGGCGTCTGCCGGGTCACTCGTGGTTCGCATATCGAATGTTTGTATTATAAAAATAAAAAATAAAAAAAAACTTTCAGGGTTTCTCTTCAAGATGCAATATTGATGACATCTGTACAATGTTTAGTTCTTGTGCGATAAATAATTGAAAGTGCTCCCGGATTTTATGTACACCCTGTATGTATATAAGGCAATGTCCCAATTGGCTGACACTGACTCATCATCAGCCAGCCCAAACCAATAGGGACAGAAACTTGAAATTTGCAGAGGGTGTTGATCTTATACTGTAGGCGTCTTTTAAGAAGGGATTTTACGATATTAGGCACCTAAGGGGGTGAAACAGGCGATGAATGGTTTTTCAAAACATGTCGCTGTTAAGGCAATTTTGAAGCTAGAACTACGAAAAATGGTATTTGGTTTCTTGGACAGAAATAAAGAAATAGTTGTTTCAGCATTTTTGGGGATTTAACTCCTATGGGGGTGAAACAGTGGGTGACCGTTTTCACTGAAAATAAATCATTTATTAGAAAACTACTAAAGCATTTTGAAAGCCACATCTACCGAAATTGGTATCTCACTTCTCTTATACAAATAAAAAATATCTCTTTCAGTATTTTTGGAATTCAATATCGAAAGGTCAGATACAAGTTGGATGAAATATTTTATAAAAATACCTCGTTACAAAAACATTTTTAAATCTAAATCTACGAAATTTTTGGCTCCGCTTCTCGGTTAGAAACATAAAAACACGTGTGTTAGTGTTTAGGTAAATCCAACCCCTAAAGGGGTGAAATGTGAAATAGGGCGTGACTGATTCACTGACTCATCATCGCCATGCCCAAAACCACTAAGGGTACAAACTTAAAATTTCTATGAAAATATTTCATTATGAAGTATTTTTAAAGGTAAATCTAAGAAAGTTCGTATTTGGCTTCTCGGTCAGAAATAAAAAATCAAGTGTTTCACTGTTTTTGGAAATTCAACCCCTAAGGGCGTAAAATAACGAGGTGAAAATTTTTATGGAAATACTTAACTACGGAAACAATTTTTAAGCTAAATCTCTTAAAACTTGTATTTGGCTTCTCGGGTAGAAATAAAAAAAATATGTGTTTCAGTGTTATTTTGGAAGTTTCCCTAAGGCGGTGAAATAGGGGATTAGAATTTTATGAAAATATTTCGCTATATTTAAACATTTTTGAAACTAAACCTATGATAACTTGTATTTAACTTCTGAGGATACGTATGTTAGCGAATGACAATTGTTATAGAAATATCACCAAAACAATTCAAGACGCGGGATTAACAAAGACCTCTGACCTCACCTACCAGAATGGCTTTTTGGTCAGAAGTACATTCGGGAAAAACCTTCTTCTACGGCCTTAAATAGCGTGAAAAGCTTAGAAGATGTTTCAGTTAGTGAAAAACATAAAAATTATATTTAAAAAAACTGTGTAGACCATACAGTCTACACGTGCGAAACAGTGAGAGCTAAGCTAGTACAAAATACTGGAGCTGAATGCTGTATGTTCTAAATCAATGACGTATACACATGAAATAGAAGAGGAAATGGAGCATAAATGTTAATAGAAAGTAACGGATGAAAATATTTATGTAAGCTTGAAGCAAATAACGGTAGATTTTTATTGAATTATCTCATGCTATCGTACAAATTTTACGTTACTGATTGAGACTATCATTACTGATAGAGACTATAACCAATTAAATATGGATAGCTTTCTTTTTGTGTCCGTTTTTATGCGTAATTTTTAAGGGATTAACCACTTAACGTTATTGTAAAACTGCCACAACAAAAAAGGTCAGTGAATCTCACAGGTTTTGTATCGATTTCATAATTTTTTGTTTCAGGTGAAATTGAAGTTAACCACTAAGATGCCTCGAATAAAAAGGAAATAGACGACGCAGTGAAATATGAAACACCAATTCCTGGAACATCAGCTGATCTTCATCAAAAGAGGGGACTTGTGAGTTTGAATTGTGAGGCTGAAGAGATTGGAATTGAAAGGTGATATGTCATAAAAATGAGAGCAGAAAACAAACAGTTTCATTTTGGTTCAGATTTTGAGTCAAAATCATTCTTAGTTAAAGAGGAAAGGATGATTAATTGGAAAAGGTTTAGAGGGAAATTGCCTCGCCATGAAAATTCACCAAAACGTAAGCTTTATTTTTACCCATGGAACGCTGTATAGTTTCCTCAAATAAACAGGGGTATTGATAGAAAACTATAAAACCAGGTTAAGAAAAAGGAATCTCATTGGAGAGCAGTGTTGCGCTGTATTATTGATGCTGTTCTTTTTGTAGGAATGTGAGGAACAAAAGAATTTGGTTAGTCAGGGGATCCATATAAATTTCGACATACCATTGATCCCATATCACACTATAGTGCTCCCTTCGTCTGCATATAAGGCCAGATTAGCTATTTTTCCAAAAATATACGAAATAAGTTCTTTGACGTAATTATCAACAAAATAAGACAAGATATAAATATATTTTCATTAATGTTTGACTGCACTCCAGATACAAGCCACAATGAGCATATGATTCAAGTAGTTCACTACGACAAGTCGAATAACTGAGTAGTTGTGGAAAGTTTTGTTGGCTTTTTTACAGTTAGAGACAAAACATGAGACGGTCTTAGTCAAGAGAAATATAATAACATGGATTGAACCGGAAATACTGCAGATGACAGTCTCATGACGACAGCACAAAGCGGTCCTGTCAAGAATATTTTGAGAAGAATGAGCTGCTCTATATTGCAGCATGTGTTACTCACTCTTTAAATTTAGTAGTAACACATACATCCGACGTATCTACAGAAGCTCAAATATTTTTTTGGAACTTCCCGTCAGTTATATCCATTCTTTACGCCTTGAAATTCAAGATGGAAAATCTTACAAAAGCATGTTCCCATAACATTGAAATCCCACAGCAAGAGTAGATTGTCTGCAAGAATAGAAGCAGTCAAAGCTATTTACAAGCATTTTGATCAAGTTACAAAGGGTCTTTGGAAGACGTTGAAACTTATAACTTGTCAATACCAGAAACAATAACCGAGGCTATATCTATTTTTAAAAAATATGAGAAAACTCAGATTCATTGATTTAAGTTAGTACTGGTATGCAATTACTGTTGATAAAGCTGCTCGAAATATTCAAGACTTTTTGAGCTCTCTTAAAGCTTCTAGAGACTTCTATAGTCCTAAGCTATTTCTGAGGCCAAAATATTAGCACAAAATAATGAGCTATCAAGGAATTCTGAGAAAAAAAGATTAGTGGGAAGAAAAAATGACCGAAGAGGTTTGTGGGACTGAGGGATGTGAACATTCACAGAAGGATATGTTCAGGATGTTGAAACAACTGTTTGAAGCCGAGGTGCACGTTTAAGGAACTGGTGAAAATTAATGCAAAGTTTAGTTTTTTGTGTGGAATCCAAATCAAGAAACAGATGTGGAGGACTTAAAGACCAAATCAATGCAACTGCGAGACAGCTATGTAGAAGACCTTAACAACGAAAAATTTATTTTTTTAAACTCTAAGTTTCAAACACCGTGCACTGGCAATAGAGAGAGACTTGCTTGATGCGACTGCATCATCCACTTTAAGTTCAATTCATAAAAATGTATCCCAAAAATTATATTTATCATAAAAATATATTGGTATAGGTGTAGCCCAATCATTCTACAGCCTTATAAATATTCCTTATTATCACAGTTTCTGTTTCCTTTGGAGAAAAGAGTTTCAGCATGCTGAACCTAATTAAAAAATTTTGAGGAGCACCGTTGCTTAACGATGATTAACAAATCAGAACACAGTCTCCACAGAGCACAGACGAGCTGTTACCACAAAATGTGATGAGATCATAAACACTTTTGACCAAAAAACTCGGAAAGTGAAATTTTAAATTTATTATCTGTGTAATGAGTACTCATCTTTTACTTTTTGTATTTATTTAATTGTTTTTGTTTGTTTTGTGTCTCACCTTACTTCAGTCAGTAAAATAAGTTAATGTTATGAGATAGTGATGTTCATTTGGGAATATGTTACCTAAATTAGTGTTATAAAACTGTTGATTTTTATTATGGGTGAGTGAGAGAAGGGACAGCAAAGTGAAGCTTGTCTCATTTGGCAAAGATTGTAGTTCCGGCCCCAAAAAGCGCTATCAGCTTCGAACACTAGGTTGGACGAACAAACAATCCAACTGATAACACTTTCGCTACTTTGACATTGTCCGGACTTGCACTATTTCCTTAACAGCAGTACATCGCATGAAGGACGTAGCTTCGAATGCAGTTTTATGTAGCGCTATTATCTTCATTGAAGTTCCTGCAGGGCGACCATCAGCTCTGGTCGGATGAAGATGGTGACAGGAACTGCTATGATATTAACGAAAAATATTCTGTGGACTGAGCCGTATAGATCGCTCAATATATCTCTCCATTTATAATGTCGCTTCGACTGGTATCATTATCAGATCACAACTTAGAACAGTAGAACTCCAATTATCCGGATGATTCGGGACTGTACCAGATCCGGTTAATCAAAGATCTGGATAATTGGATAAACAATGACGAAAACAGGTCATTTCTTTAAAAAAAACATAAATTCATGTATAAACACTAATGTAACAATAATTTAATGACTACATAACAATCTTGCTTGGATTTTGTACAGTACTATACTCACACACAGTTTCAGTTCTTGAACATATCGTCCACAGTCAGTTGTTTTGCTGTCTTAAATTTTTTTCGTAGAGCCAAGTCTCGTATCCGCTTGACGTGAGCAGCTGTATATAGCCGAACTCAGGCTGCTGCTCCATTTACTTAAGCGCAGTGTCAACACACGCAAACGCTTCCGCAACTGACGGTCCAGCATCTGGTTCAGTGACAATGTCATAGTCATGGCCATCAGTTTCTTCTCTCACACTGTGAGTGATTTCATCGTCACTAAGAATCTGGAATCCACGTTCCGAAGAACCACAAGCAAGCCACTCGCCTATATTCTCTGCACTGCGCGCCCAGGAATTTTCAAAAGGATCTCTGTTATGTCCTCAAGTAATATTTCGTCGTCTTCTGTTTCTCTTTCTGCCTCTTCCTTTTCACGCTTCTTCTTTTCATCATCGTATTTCTGCACCCAGTCTTTGGTTGAAATGCCTTTCATTTCAGCCAAGCCCTTTTCAAAGTGGTTGTCTTCACCAAATGTCATGCTTCCATCACGATGCAAGAGCAGTCTTTTAAATTCAATTTTTCGTGATGAGTCACAATGCCTTCTTCGTTTCAACTTTCTGTCAAGAGTTTCCTCAACAGTTGTCTTCTGTAATGTCGCTTCATAGCTTGGACAACCAGTTGGTTCACTGGCTGCAGCGGACTCGTTGCGTTTAGCGGCAGGAAGAGTGTTTTAAAATGTATATCTTCTCTGTCACGAAGGCTTTCTTTGGGGTAGGAGGGTGCACTATCCAAAATTAACATCAACTTACTGTCATCTTTCCCCGTGGCCTTTTGGTATTTTTTTTTTACTTCAGGCATGAAAACTGAATCGTACCATACGCTAAGCAAAGTAGTAATAATCCAGGCTTTTGATTTATTCTTGTAAAAGATGGAAAGTTTTTTCACATTTTTGAAGCACCGCGGGTTTTTCGATTTTCTTATCAACAGAAGGGGTGTTTTCTTTAGTTTCTCATACACTTAGTACAGGTCATAACGATAACATGGTCTTTAGTAAATGCCCAGGAGCACTAGCTTCCCCTTTAGAAGCTAAAAATGTTTCACGTAAAGCCTTCAAAATTAGGTCTGTCTCATCTGCGTCGTGTAAAAATTCAGAATCGCACGTTTCTGCTTAAGTTTTGAATTTTTCATTAAAATTTTCTGCTGCTTTTGAATCTGCTGATAGTTTTTCGCCATTTTAACCCAAGTCATGAAATGCATGCTTTGCCTTGAAATTTTGTAGACAGCCACTGTTTGCTTTACATGAAGACAAACTGTCGATTTTCTCGGCTAAAATTTTTGCTTTTTCACAAACAATCAGTCCTGAAAGAGAGCTCTCGTTGCTCCAAAAGACACTTGAATACAGCCTCTTCAAGCTCTTCGTTTTGTACTGTTTTCATTGCTTTTCTCGACGGACTCATCTTTATTCACAAGCAAAGGCACTACGTTTAAAACTGAGTACTTTCTATGTGTGAAATTATTGACGTTCCCAGTCAAACATTTCAGCTAACTGCCTACCACTCAGGCCTTGGTCTAATTTGTTCGAGGCCTTACTTTGTCTGCTAACGATAAGACAACGCGTTTCCTTTTAGAAGACGTATGCCGCACAGCGCACAGTCAATTAAAACGCGCAAGCAGAACAAAAGACACGGAAGACGAAACGTAATAGCGACACGACACGACACAGACTGACGCAGTCCTCACTGAATGCCGGACACCACAGTCACAACAATGCGCGTATTGCGGGTACGGCAATGCATGTACTGTGTTAATTGTTCACAAGAAGATTTTGTCTTTTATAGATTAGCTGTGAACTGATTTTAAAGCGATAAAGAAACGTACAGTGTCTGTGTACTGTAATAACTATCTAACAAACCCAACAATTAGGTATACAGTACAAATTTCTTTTGTCTCAAAGCCGGGAAAGAGGATAGTTAGATATAAAGAAATTGTTGTACGGAACTTGTAAAACAACGTTCAGTGTCAGCGTCAACACAACCTATGACCCGCTTATGCAAAGTTTTCATGATCACGAGAGACACACAACACCGAGTCCCCTTGCCGGGAATCGAACCCTGACCCCTTGCATGGCAGGTGGAAACGCTACCTCTACGCTACGAAGGCGGACTTAGCATTCATGATTAACGGTACCTTAGGAGTTCTGTTTTGATCAGATGACTGTAGTTGCCGGAACTACGCTATAGAAAGGAAATGTAGGTAGTGAGGAGCGGGAGTTATAATTACGACGATAAATAATCATTCACACTATCGTCATTTACTATGAATATGAATACTTTTATCCTCGCAGCGTATACACAACGCGTATAGCATACAGCGCTACTACAGAGATCTGACGTGGCAAAGTTGCTGTTGTTCTTGCTGCGGTAGGGCAGCGATATTATTGGGGGCAGAGCCGGCGGTTCTACGTCCCCACATAAACATAAGAAGTGATGTCGACGGTTATATTCACAAAATGCACTGATGTGCAAAACTTAAGGACGAAAGTAACTAACGCATAATGGGTTGCTGCCAAGTAACGTAACTTGATGAAACTTGGGCCACGCATAGAAAGAACTGCTAGAGTGTAGTTCAGAAGATAATTGAAAGAAGTATGCAGTGAGACGAACAGAAATGACATTTGTGTTCAAAGATAATAATTACACTTAAGTCACAGTAATCTATGATGGTCCCCTGCACATTACTGAAGGCGTTACTAGATTCTTAGCACTCGTAAAACCAACGCGTTTTCCATAACGCGCATTACCAAGGGCAGGGGGCCCTTTACATCCACTCTATAAAAATCTTAAAACGCCGCTTCCGTTAATTCGTTCATTTTGTAGACTTACATTAACAACATACTTTTAAAAAGGCTATGATGTGTAAGTAGTGCCCAGATACTGAAAATATTGTTTATCACATTATTTGCAACATCAACGCCCTTTCAAATGCAAATTTCGTTAATTGTTGTTGACCACATTTAATCACAACATACTTTCCAAAGAAATGTTGATGTGTAACGGCCCTGAACCTAAAAATACTGAATATGACATTCAATGGGGAAAGGGACGTTTGTTATTAAGACTTAATTTTTTGGGTTAAATTTAACTGAAACATCTAAAACATTACTTAAATCTGGTAGAAGATTTCCAATTTTGAAACATAAGAAACGTTGTAGATTACAATATTTTCAAAAGGTGGACATAAAGTACCCCTCCTCCGCCTCCCACTTGGTATTGCGAAGATTAGTCACCAAGGGCTGCAATGCATATTGTAAAATTTGCTCCCGTGCTGGTGACGAAGGTGGCAATGGTTTCTTGCGGTCGCGCAGTGTCAACCACAAAAAATGAAGCCATGGCCGAATGCACCCCCGAAAAGACGCGCAAGAGAAAGGAGTACGATGTTAAACAAAACTGACCGGCTAGTGTACCGTGCTGAAAGATTTGGAGGTCAATAGCCCCATGTGATATTCTGCCTCCCCATAGCGTAACACATGAACCATCAAAACGATCATGTTCAACTGTATTCCTTGGTGCTTCAAATAGCCTCATATGGCGAGAGGCGTAAGCTCTAAAGTATCTTGGACTAACAATCGTCCGGCAACTGACATGGAAACCTCATCTACTAGTGTTCATCAGAGACAAGGATATTCTCAGAGGTACCCCAAGGGAAGTGTGACAGAACTGCTATTTCCAGAATGAGATTTTCACTCTGCAACGGAGTGTGCGCTGATATGAAACTGCTATTGTTTTCTGGTTACATAAAAGACCTGGTGGAAACGGTGGGCAGCATTTCGCGGTTGTCCCCTATGATGTTGTGGTGTACAGGAAGGTGTCCATGTTGAGTGGCTGTAGGAGGATACAGTATGACTCAGAAAAAATTTTTAACTTGGTGTATTGAATGACACATAGCTCTAAATGTAGAAAACTGTAAGTTAATCCGGAATTAATAGGAATAACAAACCCTTAACGTTCGAATACAGCATTAGTAGTGTCATGCTTGACACAATCACGTCGTTTAAATGTCTGGACGTACCGTAGCAAAGTGGTATGAGATGTAAAGAGCATATGAGGATTGTTGTAGGGAAGGCGAATGATAGATTCGGTTTATTGGGAGAATTTTTGGGAAGTGTGCTTCATCTGTAAAGGAGTCCGCATATAAGAAGCTAGTGCTACCTGTTCTTGAGTACTACCCGAGTGTTTAAGATCCATAACGGGTCGGATTAAACGAAATCGAACCAATTCAGAGGTAGACTACTAGATTTCTTACCGGTGGGTTCCAGCAGCAAGCAAGTGTTACGGAAATGCTTCGGGAATTCAAATAGGAATTCCTGGAGGGAAGGGGGCGTGCCTTTCGATGAATACTAATGAGAAAATTTAGAGAACTCACATCTGAAGTTGACTGCAGAACGGTTGTACTGCCGCCAACATACGTTTTGCGTAAGGACGAGGAAGAGAAGATACAAGAAATTTGGGCCCATACAGTGGCATATAGATAGTCGTTTTCGCCTCGCTCTATTTCCGAGTGGAACAGGAAAGTGAAGCAAGCCATACTGTAGCTTTAGGAGTACGTATGTAGATCTCGATGTAGAACAGAAAGATCACAATAGACAAAAATTACTAACTGCTCGTATTTTGGGGTTGCACCCTTCCAACATACCTACAAAAACTTGATCCCACAGATTCTGTCCTACGAAAACGTTGCTTGGACATCTGCCTACCTAAGTTATATGTCTCTCCATATCCTTGCACGTGAAGCATTCCGGCTCGCTATCCGCATTCATTTACCTTCGAACACATGAGTCCTTTACCATCCCATCAAAGTCCCACCTCTCTTCACTTACAATTAACATTCCCTAACAACCTACACCATCTGCAAACTCGGCTCCGATAACCTATTATTTCCCCTCTATTTTCCAACCCTAGCAAGCTACCGACACATTCCGCCAACTCTGCACCTGCACACCCTCAACGAAATTTCTACCGTCTCCCTCTCCCAGACCAAGATCTCCAACCCACGTTTACCCATCCTTCCAACTATAAATCCATGTCAGCCATTCTACCTCATCAGGGGTCCCTTCTCCTACTCTACCCAGATTTCCCTACCCATTTTTCTGTATCCCATTCCTTCTCTGGTCCCCTTCTCGCCTTAAAATTGTGGCCTTACTGACACCCACAACTGCTTATCCCTTCCTGCCTCCCACAGTTGACTCCTGGTCCATCGACACCACACATCAGTCCTCCACCTTTACACCCCCCGCACCCTCCTACCCTCCTCAATCCCCAACCTTTGCCCTACAGCAACAACGACAGGGCAGTTCCTTCCTGTTTAAGTAACAGTGAACTGCATCTTTTTCAGATTAGTGTTTTACATCATGTTTTCGATGTATACTTATTGTTTTCAGTTTTACCTTTTGTTTTTCCTCTTTTAAATTACAAATGAAGAAAGTCAAGTTTCGTATATATAAAACTTTCAATAATTTCACCTGTCAAATTTTTTAATTCGCTTGTAAATATCTCACATTTATATTAGTATTTTTCGTCTCGGTTAGTTTTACTTGTCCATGGTCTGAAGAGTGGGATGAATGAACCGCTGACAGCCTCCCTCGCCCCATTACCCCTCCATCCCTCCCCCTCGCCCACAGAGGGGGAGGGCGATGAAATAACTAACAGGGATAATGTCCACTTCAATACTTATACTATTCATGTCGACTAGATCATCTACTTTACTCCATGTACTCGTAAACAAATAGTCTGTTACATAAACTAGCCCTTCATTATTTTTTGTTTGCGACATATTGGCACGGAATTAAATTAAAAATCCCGATTCTGACCAAGATTTCTGAAAGGTTTGCATTGGTTGTCCGACCTGGAACGAACTTGACCACCGCCTGGACGTGCGACGTTCATAGAACATTTGGAGAGTGCAAATTACGAACTTGGCGACTTCATAGTTCTATTCATTCATCAATCATATTTTTACATGTTATCCATTGCAAAATGTAGAGCTTTGAGGAAGAATAAATCTTTACAGTAGCCCTTTATTAACGTCATGGTTTCTAACATCATTACACGTCACTGCTTTCAGGAGTTATACGAAATCCTGTTGCCTTGTGCATAGCTAGGTAGTATTTATGTGGATTTTCGAAAGAAATAGAGCCTCTCGTGTTTAATTGGTACTTTAGACGTTAGGGGACAGGATTGCCTCATAGAAGATGTCTTGATCTAGGTCGTACTATATCACGAATAGAAATACAGATTGTTGTACAAATAACTCATGAGACACCGTATCCATAATGCTTTTAACTTGACATGCGACTGGCATTCGTCGTGGCGTAGATATGTAGAGATTTTAAATTGTTTGGAGGAAAGCATGCAGAAAAATGATGCCTCCTAATCTTTTATGTGAAAACTCATAAAGCATCTTTAAATGAAACAAATGTTGCTAACATTCTACGTCCTATTCATGTCTACGCATTTATTTCCCAATATAGTCACCTCGGCGACGAACACATTTCTCCCAACGAAATACCAGTTTATTGATGCCGTCACTGTAAAACTTTCGACTATGCTGACCTCCGCTTGCACCGCTTCATCTCTATCAAAGTGAAGTCCTCGAAGGTGCTCTATAAGTTCTGTAAACAAATGAAAATCGGATGGAGCCAAGGTGGGACTGTATGGAGGATGACCGATGACGGTGAAGCCACGGCGTTGGACTGTTGCAGATGTAGCAACGCTCGTGTGTGATTTGGCATTGTCATGCTGAAGGATAGGGTGACCCATGTGTGGACGAACTCTTCGAATTTGAAATTCGATTACACATCCACACAGTTGCTTTACATACGGCCATGTTTCACGCCTCAATTCGGAGCCCTCTGGCGGCAGATGGCTGCAACTTGCGTCAGCGGAGCGGGACAGTCGAATAAATCACAATCATGACATGTAATACCTCAGCCGATACTGAAAACAGAGTAGACCATTCAGAGGTACTACTTTACAGCACTCCTTCGTAGATAGCTATCACTTGAGGAACATTAGACAGCCATCCTAAAGTGTTTCAAGACTTTCCCAACGATAACAGAATGAAGGTACCCTATTTCTAAAGTGAGAACGGTGCTGCGATCAGCTGTTGTGAAACATTTAACGCTCGTTCAGTACAGTTTCTAGGTGGTATGCATTTAAATTAAGTGGGTGAAGCGGAATGGTCGCCAAGTCAGCTCATATGTAAGGCGGTTTGGAAAACCGTTTAAAACAAGTGGGCACATAATTGACGCATTGATGTATTGCTCTCAGATTCCTCAGGATACAACTTGCCCACAAAAATTTGATTGACATTCAGTATCGGTGTCACGCAGTTATTGTCCTATTACATAAGTGGTGTGCCTGACGATTTAAAAAAAGTTGTGTAAGGTCATACAGAGGACATCATGGTAGATCATCATGATAACTGATAACAGCAGCCAGTAGTGGCCTAATGATTTTAAGGAAAAAGTTTGCAACTCGTTATTATCAAACAGGAACAACAGGAGTAGTAGTAGTGGTAACAGTACCACAGTAGTTTTATTCATCCGTGGATAATTTTTAGGAAGCTATTGGTATAACAGTTTAAAAGCAACCGACAGTTTTAGTTTGACAAGGATGCCACATGTAATCGGCTGTGGTCTTATAATAGGAACCATCCGAGCATTTGCCTGAAGTGATTTTGCCAAAACAAAAAACTAAAAGACATTTAATGGAGAATAGAAATACGCCTATCGATAAAAAGAAAACGCAGTACTGCGCAGAATAACGATCCACACTGAAAATTTGATACAATAAGCAACAGACTTTTCGTTAGGATTAAATCCTTGTAGGCTACATCACTCGAGATGAATCCTGCGAAATACGAAACGCATGAAATCTCAGTAAGAAAAAGACAACAGGTTAACAGGTATGTCTGTTGCCTCGTGCTACGCATTATCAATTCATTTGCACATGACCTTTTAGGGCATTGCGATCTCGTTCTGCCTATATCTACACGTATTATGCAATCTATATTGAGACCCGAATACAGCCCATCTTCTACAACCACTCAGCATCCTTAAGTATTCGACAGATCTGTCGATCCACTTATGTTACCGCGGTTATTGTGGCTGCTGATCTCTCTCCCACCAAGAGATTTGACACAGAGGCTATAAACACACATTACCGATGGTCACATTGATTTAGATTTTCTGCTGCCTCTGAAAACCACTTCCGTCAACTGATGGGAGTGCTCCACTGCAAAATCCAGGGCAGACTTCATTCACCATTGTTGTCGGTTGTGGCTTTTGTGATCTCTACAAATGTTAATTTAGCAGCAAATTCCTAAATGTCTTTAATCCACTAATACGGAGTAAAGAGTATCCTTCTACAGGCTAAACCTGTTGAATCTCACACGTGCTTTAAACCACAATATACAAGTATATCTTTGCTACTCGTGGCTAAGATTAATACCAAGTGCACAATACATTTGATTCATCTGTCTGATAAACACATGACGCGTAACTGTGATATCTGTTTACACATTGCGTGTAGAAATCGACAGGCCTCACAATTACGCAACTGCACAGACACATACTAAAATCATACTAGGTAATGGTTCCTTCAGTGTGTTAACGAAAACAAAATTACTTGTGTAAAAGGAAATCTGACGACATTCAAAGAGGCGAGGGGTGCCAGCTATCCGTCTGAAGGTACGGGATGAAAACCTTAGGACTGCCTTATAGTGGAGGAGATGGACAGGGAATTAAGTTTGCAGGGCGAATTTTCACTTTGTAGCGGAGTCTGCACAGATTTGAAACTTCCTGGAAGATTAAAATTGTGTGCTGCACCGGAACTACAAACTGGTATCTTTGTCTTTCACGACGAAGTTGTCCACCAATTGAGAATTCAAGCACGTTTCACGACCGGCCCTCACAGCTTTGGACAGTAGAAGCTGTGAAGGCGGTCTTGAGTCGTGCTTGGATGGCTCAGTTGGTAGAGCACTTGTTCGCGAAATGCAAAGGTTTGAACACGTTCGAGTCCTCGTCCGACGTAAAGTTTCAATCTGCCACGAAGTTTGAAATTACTTTATTTTAACGGAACAAACCGGCGATCCCTTACTTCAGAGAATGTTTTAAACTAGATATGCGAATGAAAAATGATAAATTGTTTGACCGATAAAGAAAGCGATAGATCTGCAAACACAGGTGTGGTGTCGTATCGGCAATGAGATGCTACGAGTCGCTATTTAGCGCACAAATTTGATGCCTCAGAACGGTTCGTTTCAGCGGACTGTCTCGCTCATGGACACCACTTACCGACGTTCAGAGCCACCAGTAAGACTGCGGCCGTCAGAAGAGCGGTCGCCATGCTGCCGTGTTGTTGCGATCCCAAAACCCTCCGCCACACTCGCTGACCGCTGATGCACTACGGCCGGTAAGCGAGAGCGCCTCGAGATAGAACCGTAAGTACAAGGTTAACGGCTCGCTGACAAATGATGTACATGACAAACGCGGAAAAATCACGTCAACAACTGGTGGTTAGGCACTAACAAGTATGAAAGGGAGATATTCTTGCGATAAACTTGAAGGTCATTCCTAGATTAAGCTTTTTTCACGTGAAATATTTCACCTTGTTGCCTCGCATTAGCGGCCAAATTCTTTTCCTGTTTCTAACCGCCATATAATTACGTGGCAGTCCGTATCTGTCAAAGTACATATACAAAGAAGTGAAATTTTGCTCTGGATATACTCTTAAGCCCAATGATCAGCTATATGGGGATAAGCAGTCGCTAAACAAACGTTTGGAATTTCTATAGGAAAGATATCTGAATGCTCCATTGTAAAGAATCCATGTTGTCAGTCAGCCAGTCATGTACTGTATCGGTATGTTTACCGTGCGACGTTGTGCCGTATTCAGACACAGAACTTTTACTCGAGAGTGCAGGTTAAGGTTCCCGTTAGTTCCTTAAATCACCTAAGGCGAATGCCGCGTTGGTTCCTTTGAAATACCAGGGTCAATTTCTCTCCCCATTCTTTCCCATTCCGCGCTTGTTTTCCGACTCTGATAGCGTCGTCATCGATGAGACGTTAAACTCTGATGTTCCACCCTTCTTCCTTTGGAGCGTGATTCATACATCATGTTACTTTACAAAGACAGACTTGCACTGATGGGTATAGCCATAAAGTAAAAATAATAGCAATACACAGAAGAACAAACAAGCGAAAATCGTCACAGAGCACTTACTGGTTTGTACATCATTCTTATGTTCGGGCTGTTATACACTACAAGAAGTTCAACTGTTTGAAGTTACGGTAGATTAACGGGGTTAACAGTGATCTGTTTATTGTGTTTCTTTTGGCATAAGACTCAGTACGGCCCGTCCAACTAGTTAGCCTGCTTAGTTGACGATAAATATCGCACAAACAGTATCTCCTTTGCTGGGATGACAACGACTTTATTCATTCATAGGTCAAGTAATACAGAACGTCTTTCAGACGCAGTACACGCAAAGACAAAATCGAGGGAGAACGAATACGACTCTTGTTAACACGTTACTAAGGACTATGCACGGGAATAGAACTGAACACAGAGTAAACATGAACATGAAAATATAAACTGTTATAAACTAATAGAAAACGGCACGGAGTTCGTAGACAAAACATAGCCCTGCTGCCGCCCGGCGCGGAACTAATTTGGCAGCGCCATATCGAACACTCACGCACTACACTGCACCGAACTGCCGGCCGCGCTTGCTACATATCTGTACATATTCAATAATATTATTATTTCAAAGTTCGTCGCTCTTTTCTGCCCATATGTGAAAGTTAACCTCAAGAAATACTGTAGAGATTTTGAAACGGTTTTCACAAATAGATAAATTTACGAGGAATGTTTATGTATAAAATAATAATAATGAGTGTATACTATACGTATTGTGATCTGTTCCACACTTAATTGTTTGTGTCGAGTGACATCTAGGGGCAATGATGGGAACTACGAACTGGTCAGCTACAGACGAGGGGATATCTGGCGGGAAAAGCAGTAAAGTAAGCAACGCCAGCAACTCCAGAGAGCAGCGAAGCTTGACCAGAATATATGTATCTCTATACACATATTATTCAACTCTCCCACCGCGTTTTTATGTCTGTATGTGAAGACTATACTCAGGAGCTCCTGTATGGAATTTGATATGGTTTTTACAGATAGGTATATTTGTATTTATTTATTCATTCTTTATATGGCCTGAATAGATTAGGGCCTTAAGCTCCTGTTTTTACATATGACAAGGAACACTATACCCCAAAATATATTACATAAAACTCACAACAATAGTTATTTGCAGTAATAACAATAATAATTAGGGGCAGTAAAATGATGTTGATTAGTTCAGCACATTTGAAGCTGTGTTTAGTATTATGAGAAGTGGAACGGATAATGGAAGAGTAGAAGATTGAAATGAAAGTGACAATGAATGTTAAGAATGACCAGAATTTCAATAGAGAACTCTGTGGACAAGGGGAGAGAAAAGTTTTGGTGGATGGAGGGTTAACAGGAGTAACCTACCGTATATACCAGTATATGGAAGAGGGCGGTTGTGATAGAAGGTGGACCATCAACTGTCTTTGAAATGTGGAAGGAACTTAATTGCTCTGATGTATTGAGAAAGACTGTTTCTAAGTCGAGACTGAGTCACGAGGAAGGTTTGTATACATAATTTACGCATGAACATAGAAATGCTTTGCAATTGCTAATTATGTATAGGAATTGGCTACACGTCCTAATCTCCTCCTTCCCCCCCTCACCCTGTCCATCTCCTCCTTCCCCCCCTCACCCTGTCCATCTCCTCCTTCCCTCTCTTCGTCTGTCTCCTCCTCCTCCTCCCCCCCCACTCTCTGTCCATTACCTCCACCCCCCCCCCTCTCTCTCTCTCTCTCTCTCTCTCTCTCTCTCTCTCTCTCTCTCGATCTCCTTCTCCCCCTGCCTCTATCCACCTCTCCCTCCCCCCTCCCTCTGTCCATCTCCTCCTTCCCCTTCCGTATGACGATTCCCTCCCCCTCTCTATCTCCTCTCCCCTATCTCCCCTATACCTCTTTCTGACCCTGAGCCTGTATTGTTATTGCCAATGGAACCTTGATTGGAAATTGAAGTCACTTAAAATGAATGGGTAAATCGATTGGGATCATTCTCAAAGAGGATGAGAGAGACTCTTCTGCTGTTAAATCTGTGAAAATACACTCCTGGAAATTGAAATAAGAACACCGTGAATTCATTGTCCCAGGAAGGGGAAACTTTATTGACACATTCCTGGGGTCAGATACATCACATGATCACACTGACAGAACCACAGGCACATAGACACAGGCAACAGAGCATGCACAATGTCGGCACTAGTACAGTGTATATCCACCTTTCGAAGCAATGCAGGCTGCTATTCTCCCATGGAGACGATCGTAGAGATGCTGGATGTAGTCCTGTGGAACGGCTTGCCATGCCATTTCCACCTGGCGCCTCAGTTGGACCAGCGTTCGTGCTGGACGTGCAGACCGCGTGAGACGACGCTTCATCCAGTCCCAAACTTGCTCAATGGGGGACAGATCCGGAGATCTTGCTGGCCAGGGTAGTTGACTTACACCTTCTAGAGCACGTTGGGTGGCACGGGATACATGCGGACGTGCATTGTCCTGTTGGAACAGCAAGTTCCCTTGCCGGTCTAGGAATGGTAGAACGATGGGTTCGATGACGGTTTGGATGTACCGTGCACTATTCAGTGTCCCCTCGACGATCACCAGTGGTGTACGGCCAGTGTAGGAGATCGCTCCCCACACCATGATGCCGGGTGTTGGCCCTGTGTGCCTCGGTCGTATGCAGTCCTGATTGTGGCGCTCACCTGCACGGCGCCAAACACGCATACGACCATCATTGGCACCAAGGCAGAAGCGACTCTCATCGCTGAAGACGACACGTCTCCATTCGTCCCTCCATTCACGCCTGTCGCGACACCACTGGAGGCGGGCTGCACGATGTTGGGGCGTGAGCGGAAGACGGCCTAACGGTGTGCGGGACCGTAGCCCAGCTTCATGGAGACGGTTGCGAATGGTCCTCGCCGATACCCCAGGAGCAACAGTGTCCCTAATTTGCTGGGAAGTGGCGGTGCGGTCCCCTACGGCACTGCGTAGGATCCTACGGTCTTGGCGTGCATCCGTGCGTCGCTGCGGTCCGGTCCCAGGTCGACGGGCACGTGCACCTTCCGCCGACCACTGGCGACAACATCGATGTACTGTGGAGACCTCACGCCCCACGTGTTGAGCAATTCGGCGGTACGTCCACCCGGCCTCCCGCATGCCCACTATACGCCCTCGCTCAAAGTCCGTCAACTGCACATACGGTTCACGTACACGCTGTCGCGGCATGCTACCAGTGTTAAAGACTGCGATGGAGCTCCGTATGCCACGGCAAACTGGCTGACACTGACGGCGGCGGTGCACAAATGCTGCGCAGCTAGCGCCATTCGACGGCCAACACCGCGGTTCCTGGTGTGTCCGCTGTGCCGTGCGTGTGATCATTGCTTGTACAGCCCTCTCGCAGTGTCCGGAGCAAGTATGGTGGGTCTGACACACCGGTGTCAATGTGTTCTTTTTTCCATTTCCAGGAGTGTATTAACTTCAATGACAGTATTTAGCGTAGTTTTAATCTACGAACAAGTAGGATTACAAAGTATTGCACGATTTATATTCTGTACTAGTATCCTAATCATAAGGCTGTAAGCCATAGATACAACTTTCTACATCTACATGTACATCCATACCCCGCAAATCAAAGTGAACCGCATGGCAGAGAATACGTCACATTACAGTTTCTTCCCATTCCATTCACGTCTGGAGCGCGGGAAGAATGATTGTTTGAACGCCACTGTGCATGCTGTAATAATTCTGATTTTGTCCTTTCCTGTTATCTGTTGAAACCAACTGCGAGGAAGAAAACGAAATAGCACACAGCTGGATATGCAACTATTGTTTAAAATTATATACCACATATTATGAAAAAATACATATCAGAGGAACAAGTTGTCTAACGGCTTAAATGCCCTGCTGTCGCAGTTAAAAGTGACTGTGAGAAAGAGCGTTATCTTCCTTGCAGTTGGTTTTAAAAGGTATATACCGTAGCTTATGTCTGGCTGAACGTTTATTGCCATATCATGTAAAAACTTGAAATAAATCAGTCAAAATCTTTACAAGATTTTTACTAACAATGCTTCCCCTTACATGTTATATATACCTATATTTCACATATATTCAAATATATAGCCTATGTCCATCCAAATTTTCTTAGAGAACAGTCTAAAATCCTGAATATATTAAAGAAATATGTACCCTATGTTCATTCGAACGTTTGTATCGACCCTCGTATCATACAGACTTTTGTTTGTTTTGGTTAGAACAGCTGAGTGTCGGTTAGAGCATCAGTGTAAGAGCACCTCGAGTTCCTGATGCTAATGAATCGAGTACACCATTCCTTTTGTTACATATTTTTACAAGCTTCAAACAGGAGTGAGTGACTTCAGTAATGGATAGGAACTGTGATTGCTGTGTCCAGATGCGAGCTAAGTTGGTGGCCTTCCTTCACAGCTCCAGGTGGTGTTGGCTTCTATCACACAGCTTGAGGCTGCTGCCAAGGGGCATCACTGTGAGGGGCCAGATCTGGGGATGCGAAGGACGTCGAGCACATCCCACGTGTCTCCCGATCAGTCCACTGCTGTGGCCTCCCTGGGTACTGCCTGCACTGAGGTTGACCCCTCACCCATGGTCGAGCAGGCAGCAAAAGACTTTCCAAGGGACCGATTTTATGGCCTCCCCAGTTCCTTTGACGAACAAATATCGGGTGTTATCTGTGGCTGAAGAAGTCTCTAAGCCAGATGTAGTCGTCCAACCTGTACCAGAGGATGCTTCTTGCCCCACAAGGTCTGGGCATTCACAGAGGGTGGGTATGCTGGTAGTTTGGAGCTCCAACGTTAGGCGTGTAATGGGGCCACTTGGGAACATGGCTGGCAAGGAGGGGAAGGAATCCAGTATGTACTCCGTATGCATACCGGGGGGAGTCATTCTGGATGTGAAAAGGGTGCTTTCGGATGCCATGAAGAGTACAGGGTGCAGCCAGCTACAGGTGCTGGCTCATGTCAGTACCAATGATGTGTGTCACTTTGGATCAGAGGAGATCCTCTCTGGTTTCGGGCGTCTAGCGGAGATGGTGAAGACTGCCAGTCTTGCTTACGAGATTAAGGTGGAGCTCACCATCTGCAGCATCGTCGATGGAACCGACTATGGTCCTTCGGTGAAGAGCCGTGTGGAGGGTCTGAATCAGAGGCTCAGGCGATACTGGAACTATGTAGGCTGCAGATTCCTTGACTTGCGCCGTCGGGTGGTGGGTTTCTGGGTTCTGCTTAATAGGTCAGAGTCCACTACACACAGGAAGCGGCTTTACCGGTAGCGGGGGCTGTGTGGAAGGGACTGGGCGGTTTTTTAGGTTAGAGGGTCTCAGGAAACCACAGAAAGGGCGTCCTTCTAAAAGGGGGCAGGTAGAACAATGTGAGTGCAGGCTTTCTCGGCGAATTTTATGTATGAAGTCTTCATGTGGTGTCAGCCGAGTAGCGTCGTCGTCTCGTAGCAACGATTCGATGGAATGCGTCTCCATCATCTTCAGGAGAAGTGAAGATGATGGAGACGCATTCCATAGAAACGTTGCTACGAGACGACGACGCTACTCGGCTGATAACCTGTGAAGGCTTCAAAAACAGAGTTAGTTAGTTGTAGAAACAATCGGTATTGTAGTTGTAAATTGTCGTAGCTGCGCTGGGAAAGAACCAGAACTCCAAGCCCTAATAGAGAGCACTGAAGCTCAAATAGTTATAGGTATGGAAAGCTGACTAAAGTCGGAAATAAGTTCGGCCGAAATGTTTCAAACGACCTAACAGTGTTCAGAAATGATAGATTAAATACAGTCGTTGGTGGAGTATTTATTGTTGTCAGAACTGGTTTACCTTGTAGTGAAATTGAAGTAGATAGTTGGTACGAAATATAATGGGCAGAGATTTTACCTGACAATCGGACTAACGTATTAATTGGCTCGTTTTACCGACCCCCCGACTCGGAAGATATACTTGCTGAACAGTTCAAAGAAAATGTGAGCCTCATTTCAAATAAGTACCCCACACATACAATTATAGTCGGTGGTGACTTCAATCTACCCTGGATGTGCTGGAAAAATTAGACGTTTAAAGCCAACAGCAGGCATAAAACGTCATCCGAAATTGTAGTGAATGCTTTCTCAGAAAATTATTTTGAACAGTTAGTTCATGAGCCCACTCGAAGAGTGAATGGTTGCGAAAGCATTCTTGACCTCATAGCAACAATTAATCCTGAACAAATAGGGAGTATCATGACGGATACAGGGATTAGCGACCACAAGGCAGTTACTGCTAGGCTGAATACCGTAATATCCACAACCATCAAAAAGAATGCAAAGTACATCTATTTAAAAAAAGCTGATGAAAATGCTCTTATCGCCTTTTTAAGAGACAGTCTTCACTCCTTCCGATCTGACCATGTAAGCGTAGAAAAGATGTGGAGTGACTTCAAAGAAATAGTATCGACGGAAATTGAGAGATATGTACCCCATAAATTAATAAGTGTTGGTGCTGATCCCCAATGGTACCCAAAAACGGGTCAGATAGCTGTTGTAGAAGCAACGAAAAAAGCAACCCAAATTTAAAAGAACGCAAAATCCCCAACATTGGCAAAGTTTTGCAGAAGTTCGAAAAATAGCACATAATTCAGTGCGAGATGCTTACAATAATGTCCAAAACCAAACTGTCACGGAACGTGGCAGAAAACCCAAAGAGATTCTGGTCATACATAAAGCACACCATTAGCAAGACGCAATCAATACCTTCACTACGCGATAACAACGGTGAAGTCACTGATGACGGTAGCACTAAGGCAGTTATTAAACACGGTCTTCCGAAACTCCTACACCAAAGAGGACGAACTAAATATTCCTGAATTCCAATCAAGAACAACTGCCAAGAAGAGAAACTTATAAGTAGATATACTCGGTGTAGCAAAGCAGCTTTAATCACTTCATAATGGCAAGGCCTCCCGTCCAGACTGAATAAACTGTATACCAGTTAGGTTCGTTTCAGAGTATGCTAATATAACAGCTCCATATTTAGCAATTATATACAACCGCTCGCTCACAAAAAGATCCGCACCAACACCCAGAAAGAGAAATAGGAGTAATCCGCTGAATTGCGGGCCCATATCACTACAGTCGATTTGCAATAGTGTTTTGGAACATATACTGTGTTCGAACATTATGAATTACCTCGAAGAAAACGATTTATTGACACATAGTCAGCACGGATTCAGAAAATATCGTTCTTATGAAACACAACCAGCTCTTTATACTTATGAAGTGATGAGTGCTATCGACAAGCGATGTCACTAATTGTTGACACCAAGAATAACTCCGAAAGTATGATAGGAGGTGACAAGTTTGTGAGACAAATGTTGCATGGGACAACGGGGGTTTTTTGTTGCTAAGTGGGGACCTAGCAACATTTGTCCCACAAACTTGTCAGCTCCTATCATACTTTCGGAGATATGAAGGTCGAGTTTGTTTCTTTTTTTTTCTTTTTTTTTTTTTTTTTAGTGGAATGCTATAGTTTGGTACTTATGTTCTTATAGCCGCTATCGTGACGAATCCAATGACGTATAACAGTAAGGTCTTTGAAGGTCAACGAAGGTCACAAAGGTCGTACTAACGTCCATTTACAGAAGGTATTCGAAGTGATGGCCATTGGTATCAATACAGTGCTGCAATCTTCTCATCATGGATTGAGTGATATTTTTATCACTTCTGCACTTATCGAAGCACATGCTCTGACAATTCTCTCTCGCATATCTTCTGGTTTAGTTGGAACGTCTTTATAAACAATGTCTTTTACGAATTCCCACAAGAAAAAATCCAGAGGCGTCAAGTTTGGCGAACGAGCCGGCCTTGACACATCTCCTCCGCATCCAATCCAACGATTTGGGAGTTGTCTCTGCAACTCACTTCTAGCCATCAGCGGAAAATGTGCCGGATACCCTTCGTTTTGATACCAGAGCCTGTTCCTTGTTCCCAAAGGAATGTCTTCCAACAACAGACCTAATGTTTCTTACAGGAATGTGGTGTACTTTCTACCCTTGAGGTTTCCTCCGATGAAATAGGGGACTATAAAGCCACCACATTTGGTGTCAGAATAGCGGACTTCGTCTGTACAGTACGATGTTCGAGCCCACTGCCCACAGTACAGTCACAAGACGTGGTGAGTGCCGACAAAATTGTTCTTTTTGAGTGTTGGACTTTTTTTTCTTGTTTGTGTTTTGAGGATGGCCTGCCATGAGTCACATTTTAGACGTTTTCGTAGGCGTATTATTTTTTTGTCAGAATAAGTGTTAGTGTGTTTGGATCTGTAAGATTTATTATTTTTTGTGGCATTTAATTAATTTTGTATTGGTTTATGATGTTACCGAGTATGATGATACTGAGGTGTAGGGAATCAGGTTATTCTTGTACTTAAATGTTCTGTTTCGAGATTAACTGGGAATGAAAGCAACACAATGGCAGAGTGAGAGACGCAAGTTGTGTCGGAACCAGAAGCGGTACGGATTTTGTTGGAAAAAGTAGCACAGTTGACAGAAGACAATACGCAGTTGAGAAATGAATTAATATCTAGAGGTGAGCGGGAAACCCCATCTGATCAGTCGTTGTTGCCTAGGGTGCAGGAGATTGGTCCAGCTGCTGCGAGTTTGATTATTCCATTTTCTGGCAAGGCATCTGAGGATGTGCATTCGTTTGTGGAGGACTTGGAGAGTACAGCGATGATGAATGGTTGGTCTATTGAGCAGTTGTTACATATAGCCAAGATTAGATTAACGGGTGAAGTGAAAACATATATAAGGTGTTCTGAGGCCGTAAGGAAGGCAGGACACTGTAAGCAGTTAAAGGAAGGGCTTTTACAAAGGTACAAAAAACAGAATAGTGCTCGGTACTTTAGAGAGAGGTTAAGTACAATGTCAAAGCGACAGAAGGAGACGATGGAGAAATTTGCGGACAGGATAAGGGAAATTAATAAGCATACTTACGAGTTGGGTCAAAGCAATGAAGCGAACAGTGTTCTGTTGCAAGAGGCCGAACAAAGGGCACTTGATGTATTTTTGTGAGGGTTACTGGCGCATATGTCACGGAAAGTGCGTGAAGGGACTCCAAAAAAATTGTATTCGGCCATTCAGCTGGAAATTCAATGTGAGGAAATAGACGTGTCAACAGGGGTATGCGAGCGGCAAACTGTGTTTACAGTGGGTGTGAAATGTTTTAAGTGTGGTCTTACAGGACATGTGCAGAGGCAATGTACCCAGTTACCGAGAAATAAAGGAAGGGTTGGAAATCAGCAGTAGGGAGGATGGAGAAGTGGAGATAGGAGATGTGGACAAGCGTTCTATGGCAGAGGGCCTAAGGGAGCTCCCGTTTAATTTCAATGCTACGAATATGTATGCAGAGGTGGAATGTTCAGTGGCAGGATCCATAGGAACCAAACAGTTTAAGATTTTGTTGAACACAGGGGCACAAGTGTCAGTGGCTACTAGGAATATAATGGGACGAAGGAAGCTAGACCCAACACGTTATAGGTTGCTTGGAGTGGGGGATAAGGAGGTCACGCCTTTGGGGTTGGTGACAGTTGACTTTCGAATAGAGAAAGTCCGATTCAATGCATGCTTGGAGGTCGTACCATGGGTAAGCGAGGACTACGACATGATCCTAGGAGTAGATTTTTTGCATCAACATCACGCCAAAATTGACCTTGGACAACGAAATGTGGAAATTGGTGGAATGTTATTTCAGCTAGGAGAAACTGTTGTCAATACAGAGCTGTCGCGAGGGGCGTTCAACGTAATGAACAAACCAATTGAACCGTGTACATTAGCATTAAGGCTTAATTCGCATGAGTGTGTGTGTAGTGGCATCAGTAAGTCGCTTTGGGTAAGTGGGGAGTCAAATCTACCTGTGGGTACAGTATGTGCTATTGAACCATAAGAGGATAACGAAGTTTTGGATCCATTGTGTTGTTTTGTGAAATGTACTCTTACAGGAGGGGAACGAGTAGTTCCCGTGAACGTGGATAATTTTGGCGCTGTAGACGCGAGTTTGAGGAAAGGAGTTTTAGTAGGAAATTTGGATGACAAAGATTGGTGTTCGAGAGGTAGGAGAAGCGATCAACCACAAGCTACCGATAGAACTGCATTGTGTGACAAAATTAAGCATTTGAAAGAAGGAGAAAGAGAGCATATGGATGAATTAATGTGGGAATTAAGGATTCGTATTTTTCCACAAGAGACGTTACCAGCAACTCCATTAGTTCAACATAGGATATCAATAGGGAATGAGGAACCTGTTTAACGTAAACCATACAGAACACCGAGGTATTTGCAGCCGATTGTGGAGGATTTCATTGATCAGCTGCTTGCGGACGGTATTATAGAGCATAGTAATAGTTGCTGGGAAGCGGGTATTGTCGTTCTGCCTAAAAATCTATGGATGGAACTAGGAAATACAGGTTCTGTTGTGACTACCGATACCTCAATAATAAGACAGTAACGGACACATACCCCATTCCATAACATATCGGAGACTTTGTATCACTTAGGACAGTGCCAGTACTTTTCTACGATGAATTTGACAAGTGTTTATCATCAGTTAGAGGTGGCTCCAGAGGATCGTCCAAAAACTGCTTTCTCTACTCCTGGAGGCGATTACCAGTGCATTAGAATGCCATTCGGTTTAAAAAACGCTCCGTCAACGTGTCAGAGGTTCCTAGACAGTGCCTTGAGGGGTTTGAAACCCCGGCAGTGCCTGATCTATTTGGATGGTATTGTAGTGTTTTCAAGTATTATGGAGTAACATAGACAGTGGTTAAGGGAAGTCTTTATGCGGTTAAGAGCAGCTCGTTTGACCTTGAGCCTGGAGAAGTGTCATTTTGCATTAGAAGAAGTAAAATATTTGGATCAGTAAGGACGGAGTGCGAAGAAATCCGACGTTGGTACAGGCTATAAGGAATTTTCGGGAATCCAAAACAGTTAAGGAAGTGCAGTCATTCATCGGAATTTGCAATTTCTATCGAACGTTCGTGAAGGGTTTTGCGGATTTAGCACAGTCGTTGACGCAGTTGTTACAGAAGGGTGTGAAATTTAAGTGGACAGAAGAGTGACAGACAGCGTTTGACAAACTGAAAGAAGTGTTAATATCACCTAGTTCTTGTGTTTCCAGATTTAGAAAAGGAGTTTATACTAGCATGCGATGCATCCAATCAATAATTAGGGTGTGTTCTTAGTCAGGAAACTGATGGGAAAGAACATCCTGTAGCCTAGGCAGCAGAGAGGAATTACTCAACAACTGAGAGGGAGATGCTTAGCGTAATCTATGTATACCATATTCGCAGAGAACAGATTTGAGTCAGATACAGTTACAACGATTACCAGAAGCGACATGTCCATTTTATTTGTTGGGGATTGATGTCTTAGTGTAACAATACGAGTCAAGATAGATGTAACGGAACTTGAGTAGCGTATTTGCCTCTATTGGTTACGGTAGAGCGATCGATCTTTCGGTCCTGTCTGCATATTTATATATAATATTGCCTGAATAAAGGCTGGGCGAGTGTAAAGCTATCGTTAAAAACGCACGCCGCGCGATTTGTTACGATTTGGTCGGACATAATAATAATAACAAGCTTTTGAATACAATTAAAATATAACGGCGATACCTGTTTAGTGTTATTGTAAATAATATGTAGTAAATTAATGAGTAAGGTAGCCGATCTATAAGAAGAGGTAAAATTGGGCATATTGAGGTGTTTTACTTCATATCGACGAATCCGATGATACGGTGTCTTCTTTTTTTTTTTTGTTTACTCTTAGAAATAAACAAGTAAAGAAGTGCTAATTGTGCGTAGTGAAAAAATATGGGGGCGAGTTTTAAATAACTACGGTATACAATCAGAGTAACAAAAGGACATTTAGTTACACAGAAATGGCGGATAGCTAAGTGTGGTCATGAAATTGAATACACCTACAGGGCGGTCAATTCCGGGATAAATCTATACGCATCTCACGAGGGACGCGATATTGAGACCGTTTTTTTTTTTAATTATATCGCGGAGAGCGGGCTCCAATTTATCAAAAGAAAAAAATGTATCATTATCATTGACTGTTGGTGTCGAGCACCCAAAACTGTTCATCAAAGGGTTTCGATGGAACTTGGGAGTTAGGGTTCAGGCACTCGCATATACTCCACATCAGAGTGTGAATGAGTGGTGAATGCGAAATAAAACTGTAAACAAAGTTACGTTAAATAAAACAGAAGAAACAAGAGAATTTGTTCGTATCTGTTATTATTCTAAAAACTGTAACATTTCTTATCGTTGTACGAAGCCTTTGTAGACGATCTTCATGACAATTTGCTTCGAAGGGATCTCGTTATGAGTTAAGTTTTGGGGACCTGGTCAAGACGGGGTGGTTCGTAGATCCTAACTACTGCAGCTATTCTGGAATCAGATGCTACTGTGACCGTTGTGTGTTGTCAATGACTTATGGTTACCATAGCTCATGCTCTAAGATCGACGCGCCTTTCCACTTGGTATAACGATGCCTCATGGCAACAACGACAACGTCGACGACGAAGGAAGGTACGGTAGATTAGGACCTTTTAGGCGAACACCATCAGGAAACAGATTCGTTCTGATAATAATAGACCATTTTTCGAGGCGTGTCGAGATGGTGGCTATGCCAAATCGACAGGCAGCAATGGTCGCGCAATCATTAGTAAACAACTGGATTTTGAAGTTTGGTGTATGGGAGACAATAATTACTGACCAACTTCATATCAGATTTAATGAAGGAGCTGTGTAAGTTGTTGAATGTAAAGTAGTTGATGATGAGCACCTTGCATCCACAGGCCAATGGAAGGACAGAACAGGTACACAGAACAATTGGGAAGGTGCTGATTTTTTATGTGGATTCTTACCACCATCAGTGGGACGAGTATTTGAATCATATTGTATGCGCATACAATGCAAAAGTCCATACAAATAGCAGCAGATGCGGCGCCAGCGTTCCAGTCCACGTCGGGTCGCTGGTTCGACCCTCTGAGGCCGACGCAAGGTCCAAAGCCAGCCAGCGGCGGGCCACTCCACGGCTCGATACCACGGTCAGTCGTCCTCGCTTCCAACACACACTGGAGGCATCCCAAAGCGAGGGCTGCAAATTCGGACGCCGGATCATGCGCCTTGTTGTCACTGTGATCCCAGCCACGCTGGCGAGAAGGAAACAGCTGGCCGCCTGCGACTCACACCGAGCAGCGCTGAGTCGACAGGGACGCAGACCACCAAGTCAACTGCCGGCATCCTGATGAAGCCACAACTCCACTGGTGTACAAAGCTCGACACGGCATTGCATTGCACGGGCCGCTGGGGTGCTTCCTCAGCATTGTGGGGCCCTGTAATGCAGACTGAGATGTATGAGGGCATTGTGGCTGGAAACAATAAATCACTTGGAAAACTCGGATGAGTCTTAATAGGGTGCCTTCTACCTCTTCCCACTACATTTGGTCATCCTGATACATTCAGTGGCAGAAGTTACCTCTATAGTTCTCATGTCGGCAGTTGATGTGGTGTGTTGTCACGTGTGTGAACACTGCACCTTTTGCTCCGACATAAAATAAAAATAACCTTTCCTCGAAGAAAAAAAGCTTAGTTAAGAAGTTTAATATAAAATTTGCAATGCCACGTACTATACGATTGCACAGAGTGGGAACTTTGATATCGTGCAGGCTGCAGCACAATAAATGAGACAAACGAAAATTGGTTTCTTCTTCTTTTTCGCCAAAAAAAGTAACAAAGTAGATAAATAAATAAAATTTTTAACCTGTTGTGAAGTATATTTCACACATTATCAGATATTCTGCTTATGTTCTTTTCATATAAACATGTGTTTAAAAATGTAAAACATTCCCAGTGTCAACATGTTTTGTTAAATGGGTGTCATTAAATCAAAGCTCAGATATTTACCACAGAGCTTTCGTATTAATTACAGTAATGGGGGGTTGACTTGATACTTCCCCATAATTTCTACAAGAAATTTAAGTAGAGTCGGGTTTTACATACTGAAGCCCACACATGTTACAGCATTTAAGAAACTGCTGATTAGTTTATCATAGCTTTTCAGGGGTTCCGGCATTTTCTTGGGGAAAATATGATAGGGTTGAGTAGAAGCCGACAACATTCTCAGAATAATAACGTTTCAAACATTTTACTGTAGGTTGCCGTCCTGACAGCTTATTTCAAAATATTTTGAACAATCATGAAGATGATACCAGAGAGAAAACCCAATGTTAAATTTCCATTCAGTCACCAATAAACTATGTGTATTTCCAAGCTTGTATTGTCGAACTTCTTATTTAAATTACCAAATTGTTTAACAATATCAAAAATGAAAATGAGTGCAGAGCAAAAAATGCCGCCCTCATTAAGGTGCCGCCCCTAGGCCGGTGCCTAGTAGGCCTGTATGCAAATACAGATACTTCAACACACACCCTGCTGATCACCTTGAAAGGGTACAGTACCACCTGACATTGAAAATAGGTACAACATTCTTCGTTATTCTTGTCACTACAACATATTTTTTCTAATAATAACTCAATTTCAATTAATACAGCGAAGCCGGATACCAGTGTGGGAAAGAATGACAATTTATTTATTTAATTGATCACATGTGCACTCACACAAAATAAATCCCTACATCCAGTTTGGTGAGATCTGTGAAATGAATGAATGTATGGTCGTCTGCTAACTGCAGATAGTGAATGTGATTATATGATCATCTTTGAGACGATATTTTGGTTACCTTTGGTGGAACCAAAGAGATGAAATGTACCAGAGCTTTGAGCGCCTGAAATGTGGCTGACCAATGGGTAGCATCGTCTTCCCCCACCTCGACGGCCATGTTTCAGCACTCTGCCGCTGGATCTAGTGTTGGTAAGACCTGTCTTAGGTGTGCTCTGTAAAGACAAAAGAGTGGAGACATAGTATGCATGTGAAATACTTAAGAGTAGTTTGGAATTATAATTTCTCTATTTCAGGAACTTTTGTGGGGAGAATTAAATGTCAGGCAAGTAATATTAAGGGGATCGTAGTAATCTTCGGAAGTGACCAACGGTCACAATGAAACCACGTGTAGCAATAAGTTGGAATACTTCCGAGTGCTTAAGTTAAGCTGAATTCCTAGCGTGTGTACTATAAGTTGGAAATATTTAAGAAACGGCGTGTGCAGGACTTGAAATTAGAGACGAGTACTTCCACGTGGTGAGTACTGTGTGAGTCTCAATCTGTGTATGAGACAAAGGATAAAGAGAAGTACTCGTCCATGGTATCAGTTGAGGACTCGCGTGCGTGATGAAAATGTTCTTTACTTTGCGTGTTATGTTTCCGTGTGACACTTGATTCAAACTATAATACTCTGCGAGAGAAGCAAGGTGAGTCAGCCGTCTATCCAGCAACGCCACTTGGCTTGCATTGCACAGGAAGATGTGCATTTATCCTCCAGAGTTCATAGTAGGAAAGAAAAATTACGAAGTGGGGCAGTGTCGTATGAAACTGGGATAAACACTAATTGAAGTGGGAAAGGTGAAAGTGATGTGATTATAACGTTGTGACTATTCTTTGTATTGTATATTGCCAGCGTGATGTATTTCAGGAAATGTTTCAGAGGCAGTGGGTTATGCATGTTCCTTTTTGTACCGCTCGGTCTGGAGGAAATTTTCATACTGATGGGTGTGAGAGTCGAAGTGTGAGATATAGAAAAAGATCCACCATCCTATCCAGAAAGTGCACTGTAGCGTTAAATAATTACGAGACCATAAGATAGAGAATCACCAATGTAAAGCCATGCCCACTGGGCGGAATTACTCATGTGTTATTGTTGTAGGTTATAGAATTTGTGTGTTTAGGTTAGGTAGGTAACTTAATCATAGCTAATACTTGGTTTAAGTATCATGAAAGAAGGTTGTATACACGGAAGAACCCTGGAGATACTAAAAGGTATCAGATATATTACTTAATGGTAAGACAGAGATTTAGGAACCAGGTTTTAAATTGTAAGACATTTCCAGGGGCAGATGTGGTCTCTGACCACAATCTATTGGTTATGAACTGTAGATAAAAACTGAACAAACTGCAAAAAGGTGCGAATTTAAGGAGATGGGACCTGGATAAACTGAAAGAACCAGAGATTGTACAGAGTTTCTGGGAGAGCATAAGGATACAATTGACAGGCATGGGGGAAAGACATACAGTAGAAGAAGAATAGGTAGCTTTGAGGGATGAAATAGTGAAGGCAGAAGAGGATCAAATAGGTAAAAAGACGAGGGCTAGTAGAAACCCTTGGGTATCAGAAGAAATATTGAATTTAATTGATGAAAGGAGAAAATGTAAAAATGCAGTAAATGAAGCAGGCAAAAAGGAATACAAACGTCTCAAAAATGATGTCGACAGGAAGTGCAAAATGGCTAAGCAGGGATGGCTAGAGGACAAATGTAAGGCTGTAGAGGTTTATCTCACTAGGGGTAAGATAGATACTGCATGCAGGAAAATTAAAGAGACCTTTGGAGAAAGGAGAACCACTGGCATGAATATCAAGAGCTTTGATGGAAACCCAGTTCTAAGCAAAGGAGGGAAAGCAGAAAGGTGGAAGGAGTATACAGAGGGCCTATACAAGGGCGATGTACTTGAGGACAATATTATGGAAATGGAAGAGGATGTAGATGAAGATGAAATGGGAGATATGATATTGCGTGAAGACTTTGACAGAGCACTGAAAGACCTGAGTCGAAACAAGGCCCCGGGAGTAGACAACATTCCATTAGAACTACTGACAGCCTTGGGAGAGCCGGTCCTGACAAAACTCTACCACCTTGTGAGCAAGATGTATGAGACAGACGAAATACCCTCAGACTTCAAGAGAATATAATAATCCCAATCCCAAAGAAAGCAGGTGTTGACAGATGTGAAAATTACCGAACTATCAGTTTAATAAGTCACAGCTGCAAAATACTAACGCGAATTCTTTACAGACGAATGGAAAAACTAGTAGAAGCCGACCTCGGGGAAGATCAGTTTGGATTCTGTAGAAATATTGGAACACGTGAGGCAATACTGACCCTACGACTTATCTTACAAGCTAGATTAAGGAAAGGCAAACCTACGTTTCTAGCATTTGTAGAATTAGAGAAAGCTTTTGACAATGTTGATTGGAATACTCTCTTTCAAATTCTGAAGGTGGCAAGGGTAAAATGCAGAGAGCGAAAGGCTATTTACAATTTGTACAGAAACCACATGGCAGTTACAAGAGTCATGGGGTATGAATGGGAAGCAGTGGTTGGGAAGGGAGTGAGACAGGGTTGTAGCCTATCCCCGATGTTATTCAATCTGTATATTGAGATAGCAATAAAGGAAACAAAAGAAAAGTTCGGAGTAGGTATTAAAATCCATGGAGAAGAAATAAAAATGTTGAGGTTCGTCGATGACATTGTAATTCTGTCAGAGACAGCAAAGGACTTGGAAGAGCAGTTCAATGGAATGGACAGTGTCTTGAAAGGAGGATATAAGATGAACATCAACAAAAGCAAAACGAGGATAATGGAATGTAGTCGAATTAAGTCGGGTGTTCCTGAGGGAATTAGATTAGGAAATGACATACTTATAGTAGTAAAGCAGTTTTGCTATTTGGGGAGCAAAATAACTGTTGATGGTCGAAGTAGAGAGGATATAAAATGTAGACTGGCAATGGCAAGGAAAGCGTTTCTTAAGAAGAGAAATTTGTTAACATCGAGTATTGATTTAAGTGTCAGGAAGTCGTTTCTCAAAGTATTTGTATGGAGAGTAGCCATGTATGGAAGTGAAACGTGGACGATAAATAACTTAGACAAGAAGAGTAAAAGCTTTCGAAATGTGGTGCTACAGAAGAATGCTGAAGATTAGATGGGTTGATCACATAACTAATGAGGAGGTATTGAATAGAACTGTGGAGAAGAGGAGCTTGTGGCACAACTTGACTAGAAGAAGGGATCGGTTGGTAGGACATGTTCTGAGACATCGAGGGATCACCAATTTAGTATTGAAGGACAGCGTGGAGGGTAAAAATCGTAGAGGGAGACCAAGAGATGAATACACTAAGCAGATTCAGAAGGATGTAGGTTGCAGTAGGTACTGGGAGATGAAGAAGCTTGCACAGGATAGAGTAGCATGGAGAGCTGCATCAAACCAGTCTCAGGATTGAAGACCACAACAACAACAGGTTGTAGAATTTATCGGAATAAATAAGACAGTGAAAAGAAAAAGATTGGTGGCCTTTTCCTTTGAATAGTATGTTGTCACGTTACCCAGAACGTATAATGTGTGCGCCATTCATATTCAGTGCGATGGCCACGTGTTGATCAAAGCTGTTAAATAAGAAAGAAAATGTGGTCTAGTGAACAGTCAGAGTTGTGTAAATTACTAATAGTCAGATGTGCGTTTCCATACCCGTTGCATAATATTCAAACAGGGGAATAACTTGTAACTTAGTTGTGAGTACTAGAGTTCATGTTACTCGATAAATAAGAATGAGTCCACTCGCTTGGCTGACCACTCATCTTGCAGGCCTGACTGCTTGATGCCACAGTATGAGCAAGGCATGTGGGTGCCTCTCATAATTCGACCCTGCCAGGATTTTGCTGTTAGGGTTTGCTGTTATGATTTTTTTTTTTGATGGGATATATTGTGATAGCGCTAAGAAGTAAAATTTATTTGTTTGCAATTTCTTTCTGGATTGGTGAGGATCTTTTATTTTTTTTTATGTAATTGCTTGCTACGTCGTCCAAGGTCGGAAGATCGTTGTCTAATTTTTTTTGCGTAATGTCCATAGTAACTAGGTTGCAGTCGAAAAGTGTAGTCACCATGGAGAATAGTGATTCTGGGGTGAACGTAGCAGTGCAGCAGGAAGTAGGTGTCGACCTTGCGTTAATGAGCCAGAACGGCAAACACTCGGAAGGGGCTGAATTGGTCAGCAGACCGCGGTTAGGTGATCCTTTAAGCGGCGGGCTTTGTCAACAATCGGGGGCTTTTCCCGACGACGCAGGCTAGCTGGGACTAGGTCAGGTATGCAGTGAAAGTGTAGCTACCCTTAGCAAAGCTACGGTTTCTCAGGCAAACGAGGTGAGTGAACCGAAAGTAGCAAATGACAATGTGCTACTGCGGTTTTTACAGAGGATGGATAGAGATAATAAGGAAAGATTGGAAGCGATGGATAGAGATAATAAGGAAAGATTGGAAGCGATGGATAAAGATAATAAGGAGAGAGATAGGGAGACTAAGGAAAGATTGGAAGCGAATAAGTAAAGATTGGAAAGGATGGATAAAGATAGTAAGGAAAGATTGGAAGTGATGGATAAAGATAGCAAGGAAAGATTGGAGGCAATGGATAAGGGAAATAAAGAGGCAATGAGAAAGCTACACACAGTTATCGATGAGCGTCTGTCTGCAGTTAATAATCGGTTAGATGAGGGGGAGAAGAATCTGGATGCATTGAAGCAAGTATGTGATGCCATGAAAGAAAAAGCCAATAATATGGAGGTACGAATAAGTGCAATAGAGAGTGACATTACAGAACGTAGGGCCTTGTTGCCGGGTGAGCATATCAAAGAGATAGTGGAGGACTTACTTGCAGATAAACAAGGGGCATTAGACAGCGTGGAAGCTCAAGTCAGCCGGCAGGAAGTGGCGCTAAATAAACACAGGGATGAAGTTGGGGAGGTAGTGGTCAGAATGAATACGATTAGCGCAGATGTAGAAAAGATCAGTATAAGAGGCGAAACAGGCTCTGACAGTGCGCAGCGAGAGGTTTATGCCGACCAGGAGGAGATACAATCACTATTACAGTTTAAAGAGGCACAATTAGAAATAAATAGGAAACATAGAGAAGAACTAGCATAGTTGCAATTACCGTGCATTAGCGAAGGTGAAACACCACCAGGTAGATTGCAGACGGAGAGTGGGATAAATTCAAAAAAGGAAAATAGGCAGAAAGAGGAAGACGAATTGAGAGAGTCAGAAGAACGGTTGTGTCGGATAAAACAGGTGGCAAACCCAACTGGGTATAGTCCAAGGCTGTCTCAATATCAAGATTCATTACCTCCATCGTGGGGACCGCTCCTCAAAATGAAGGTTATGTGTAACCATTTGAGGGACGAGGCTAGAGCGAAAATGCAGGAAGTTATTAAAGACTGTATTAGCTACAAGATATTTTGTGACAAGTTTTTAAATGAATTCTGGTCGAAAAGTAAACAGGACCAGGTTACGCAAAGCATATTGATGATGCCAAATTGTAACGAAGGTGGTATAAGAGACCCATTGGCGTGCTATCAGGAAATGCTGAGACGAAATAGGTATTTGGATGTGCCATACGAACCTGGAGAGCTCATTAGGATCTGTATAACGAAATTGCCAATGAAATTGCGCAGAGATATAGTGATAGCAGGCAGAGGCTTAGACGATTCTGCGTCATTTCAGCACTTGTTACAGGAACTGGGAAATGAGAGCAACATTGTGAACGGAGACACGACTCATAGGTCAGACAGAGTCGAGGATAGGAACGGCAGAAACTATCAGAATGACAGGAGAGCATGGAATCAGAGGAATGACGGAAATGGAAGATGGCGAGGAAATAGGGGGCAGAATTCATGGGGATATCGACCGGCAAACCGGGAAAATAGAAGATGGGACAGAGATGGAAGAAGAAGGGAAAATGAAAATGGTGGGCAAGGAGAGGATAGGCAGTCATTGGGTTCATGACAGGACAATCACTGTCACAATGACGGAGGGACAAGAAGGTGACTACATGATAGACGGGTACAAGCCAGGACTATTAATGATGTAAATATTAGGTATATCGATTACGGAAAATTAAGGGAGAATCTGTTAGAGGAGGTAGGAGATGTGGGGAGTGAAGTCCACCCAATAATTAGCGTAGAAATAAATAATATAATCGTACCTTGTGTCATCGACACAGCCAGTGTAATGAGTGTTTTGAGGGAAGATGTGTTTAAGTGTTGTAGTCGTACAAAACCATGGCCAACGTTGCCATTGCAAAGGACAACAGTGAGAGGGGCAGTTACAGGAAAGGGAATTGAGGTGAAGTTACAAGCACAGGTAGACTTTGTGTGCCAGGCGAAGAGGTTTAGTACAGTGTTCATGATTGTGTCGTCTCTAACTGTTGAAGGGATATTAGGCGTTAATTTTTTGAACCAATATAAAACAGTCGTTAACATGAGAAATGGTTCGATGGAGTTGAAACGAGATTCGAAGGAAATTACATTAAGATTCGACGATTGCTTATGTGCTAAAGATAACGCACACTTGGCATTATTTATGGAGGTAAAGTCCGGTAGACAGGCACAGAATACGGGGTTCGAACAAGAGAAGAAGGAAATTCATAAATGTTTGGAGGAGGAGATCAGGGAGAAAATCTGGCATTTACGAGGGACCACGGTCTACGGGGAATTGCAGAAAATTTTATACGAGAATAGAAAGGTATTTAAACACGCTGCGGGTACAATAAGAAATTTTGTGTATAAATTCGAGGTCAAGCCTCATAAACAGTTTAGGGCCCAAGTGTACCCGATACCTGTTGTGTACAAAGAAAGAGTAGAAGCTGAGATCGAAAGCATGCTAGAACAAGGGATTATCGAACCAGCATCGAGTCCGTACAACAGCCCCTTAGTCTGTGTTGAAAAAAAGGATGGGTCAATTAGACTAGTTTTGGATGCAAGAAGGATTAATAAGATAATAGAGCCAGAGACAGATCGGCCACTCACACTTGACGAATTACACTGTTCTACAAAAAAAAACCTTTTTTCTATTTCTGATAAAAAGTATTGTGATCCTAGTTGTATTTTGAGTGCTGAATTGAAAACAGTTTTTGGTTTTTTTCTGTCAGGAATAGTTTATGAGTAATCGCAATTTTATTTCTCTTTTCAGTTTCTGATATAGTGCAGCAAACGTGAGGTGAAATTCGACAAACAAATGCACATCTTTATGATGTTATAAGTTCATCACATTGATGGAGGGTGGGATCTAACATATAACACAGAAACCTTTGTGTATACACTTTGAAGCATTTATTTAACATGAGAAATTACAGAAAATTGACAAACAATGAGCCACTGCCTTGTAATGCACATCACTTTTTCCTCTTGTATCGTGAATCTTTCTTCTCTCGAATGATATTCCAGCAATAATCTGCTAACATAGAAGGTACCCACTTCCCTTCATAGCGCCTTTCTATGGTAGAAATGTCTTTATGGAATCTTTCCCCATGTTCATCCGATACGTCACTACAACTCTCTGTGAAGTAGTCCAGATGAGTCCATCATATGTACCTTCAAAGTCATATTGCACCCCAAATGCTGATATGCTTTGATCATATCCTTCACCATTGCTTTGTAGTTAGTAGCTCTTCTTCTTCCGAGGAAGTTTTCCAACACCATCTTGAAACAGTCCCATGCGGTTTTTTCTTTATCAGTTAAACATGCTTCAAAATGTGCATCTTTCTGCAGCTCCCTGATTTGTGGGCCCACAAATACACCTTCCTTTATTTTTGCAGCTGAAAGACGGGGCAATTTGGTAGCTAGACATGCAAACCCACAGCCTGTTGGATCCATGGCCTTCACGAATTGTTTCATCAGGCCAAGTTTGATGTGAAGCAGTGGAAGTAGTATATATTCAGGAGCTACCAGACTTTCACGTTGTACATTCTTTTCGCCAACTTTCCATCTTCGCCTAGGCCATTTCTTTTTCACGTAGTGAGAATTTCGGTCTCGACTATCCCACTCGCAAAGAAAACAGGCATACTTTTGTGTAGCCTTGTTGCATTCCCAGTACCACAGCAATTACCTTGAAATCTGCACATATTTTCCATTTGTGTTCATTGTATTTTAATGAATTTAGCATCCTTTTTACGAATTCGTAATTCTCTTTTGTCAAACTAGCGTAAGCTACTGGAACAGAGGGTATTTCATTTCCGTTATGAAGCAAAACACCCTTCAGACTTGTTTTTGATGAATCTATGAAAAGTCTCCACTCCTGTGAAATATAAATGAAGTTCAGCACTTTCATCAGGCCAGCAACGTCATTGCAAAAAGTCAGTGCTTCGTCAATTGAAAAATAAGATAAAGGCATGTTCTCTGTGCCTGAACAAACTGATTTTAGTACTTTGGTGCAGTAGATTATACTCTTGTAATCTTGAACCAAGCAGCTGAGCCTTTTGTTTACTTAGTCCTAGATCGTGTGCTAAATCATTTAAATCTGCCTGTGTTAACAATGTGGCGATGACTCACTTGTGCAGTGATATAAAGAATCATCATCTGTGATTTCTTCAGTACTACTTATTTCACTGTCACTAGGAATTTGACCTCGAGCTCTTGAAGGTACTGGAAGGTTGTCGGAGTGCTGCACTGGCATTCTCGCTGAAGGCAGATCTGGGTAAACAATGTGCTTCTTCGACTTTTTGTTTGTAGAACCCTGAATTTTTGTTAGACAGAAATGACAATCAGTAACATGGTCCTTAGGCTCCCTCCACACCATGGGAAGAGCAAACAACGCCACATTCTCTTTACCTTTCCACCACTGAATTAGTTTGCAGTAACATGTAGCACAACATAAATGTGGTGCCCATTATTTATCTTGGTCTCCTACCTTGTTTGTATGCTTTCTTTATGACTGAAGAAATTTTCCTCCTGTTTCTGGCAAAAGTGAACTTCCCACAGATGTAGCAGAAGTTGTTCGGCTTATATCGACATCCACGACTACGTGGCATTTCTGAAAATTTAAAAATACCACTTTGGTAATACACCTGTATTAAATTAATAGTAGGGAACTAGAGGAACGCTGATGTGTAAAAAGAAGCAGTCGTTTTACCTTCAGCACCAGGCTCAATCAGTTTACACACAGGAACTAAAAAATTCAACCATGCTCGGAAATATGACAGACAGTTACTTGTCAGCCAAAACACCCACTTGTTAAGACTGACACAAATTGCGGCTAACACCACTGTTGTAAACTCGATGCACCTGCCCCTAGGAGGCGTGAAGCTTTACTGCCGAGGCAGCGACTGGCTGTCGCCGTTCGAGTTGATGAGATGTTTCAGGTGGTCTTAATGACATAGGTGTGGCGGGGGATAACCTAATGATGTCTGACTCTTCACACCTGCTGTTGCACAAGAAATTCTCACGTTCTATCGCTACTGGATGCGGCAACATACCCGTATTTCTCTATAACGTCTCTGTGTTTGCCATGAATTGTGAATATACATATATATACATATTACATAAAAAGTATCCCTGACAACGATATTTTGTTTACATATTTGAATTTTCCACGGTAAAATGGTCTAGAAGCACATACTTTAATATCAGAAACAGAACCCATGTCGAACAGTGTTACTGCAAAGGTTTCACGGGATCAGAGTTCTCAGCTCAGTTGATTTGAGAATGAGTTTCTGGCAGGTGGAGTTAGATAGGGGGTGTAGAAAATACACTGCTTTCTTGTGCTACGGGAAATCGCATCAATTCCGAAAACTACCATTTGGGTTAAATGTATCATCCGCGGCATTTATCAGAGCGCTAAATACTGTCATTCCTAATGAAATAAAAGATAAGGTAACACAGTACGTGGATGATGTCCTGATAGCAGAAACAAACTGGGAAGACCACAATAGAACGTTAAGTATGTTGCTCGGTGCGTTGGAGAGACATGGGGTAACCGTGAATTTGGGGAAGTCAAAATTTGGACGAAAAGAAATCGAGTTTCTAGGTCACATTGTGACACCAGAGGGAATAAGACCAAATCCAGACAAACTCGAAGCAATCAGAGATTTTCCGGTGCCAAGAACAAAACGTCAGCTACGGGGTTATTTAGGATTAATCAATTTTTACAGGAGGTTTATTAAGATTGGGGGTGCAGCGACACCCAGACTATGTCAGCTGACTGGAAAGAAAACGGTATTCAATTGGGACCCTGTCGCGCAGGAAGAGTATGAGGCGTTAAAGAAGGCACTGCTATCGGCACCTCTTCTCGGGCATCCAGACCTAGGGAAAGAGTTTTGTATGGCGACAGACAGTTCCCGTAGTGTTCCAAGAGCAAGAGCAGGGAGGAGAAGTAATGCAACAACCTATTGCATTTGCGAGCCGAGTGCTTAGCAAAGCTGAGAGAAATTACACGGTAACTGAGCTTGAAGCTTTGGCAATAGTATGGGGTTTCAGTAAGTTTAGATACTATTTGTATGGGAGGCATACTAAAATCTATACTGGCCACAAGTCACTACAGTTTCTGATGTCGGCCAAACTTAACCATAGACGACTCGCTAGGTGGGCACTCTATTTACAGGAGTTTCAGTTTACAGTCATGTATATTCCTGGGCCACAGAATATAGTGGCAGATGCGTTGTCAAGGAACCCAGTAGGTCATGGTCAATGCTTTGATGAGGAGGTAAACGAGAACAGATATGAGATATTGTATATGCAGAGCGTGCCGTTCGAGAAATACATAGGGGCGGTACTCACAAATATCGCGAAAGAGCAGGATAAAGACGCGTCATGGAGAATGGTGAAGGATAGAGTTAGAGCGAACTTAGATGCCGATATAGCGCGCTTTTATACAATTCAGAACGGGGTCCTTTTCTACCGTAGAAATCCGAACACACAGGACCGGGTGTTGTGTATACCAAATGAAATAGTCAACAAGCTGATCTGGTACACGCACCTACGTTACGGGCATTACGGGGCAAGGAAATGCTGTAAGAAGTTAAGGGAAACAGTTTATTTCATTAGTATGGAGAGGAGGACCAAGAACGTGCTTGGTAGTTGCAAATTGTGCCAGAAGGCAAAATCGTTAACTATCTCATGCAAAGCACCGCTTTGTCCGATAGTGCCAGGTAGATTGAGGGAATTCGGAGCAACAGATTTGTTTGGCCCGCTACTTAAGTCAGTGCAGGGATATAGATATGTTTTAGTAGCAGTGGAACTGGTGTCAAAGTATGTGGCTTTTACCGCATTGAAACGTGCGACGGGAAGGACAGTAGCAGCAGCGATCGTTAAAAACTTTTTGCGAGAAGTAGGAACTGTAGAAAAGTTCATAGCTGACAATGGACCACAATATAGATCCAAACAATGGCTAACCACACTGAAGAGAAGAAGGATAATACCGGTGTTCATATCCCGATACCATGCTGCAAGTAACCCCAGTGAAAGAGTAGTAAAAGAACTGGGAAAGTTGTGTAAGATCTATTGCCAAAGGCAACATAGAAGTTGGAGTATTTTTCTCAAAGATTTGCAGGACATCCTCAATGAGCTACCACATGGAGCAACTGGTTTATCACCAATTACGGTACTAAAGAATGAACCACCACCAGATCGAGTCAGGGAGCTGGTAGATTTTCCGCGATCAGGAAAGCAGAGGCACACAGAAATTGACAAGGTTGCGATAGAGCGTATTTAGAAAGCAGCTAAGGATAGGCAGGAGAAGCAGAAAGGAAAGATCCGTAAGATCGAATTGGCAGTAGGAGACAAGGTTCTAATTAAAACTCATCGATTATCAAAGAAGCACAGATTCCTAACTAGCAAATTCTTTACGGTGTATAGTGGACCATTCACAGTGAAGCGGATTGTCCATGAAAATGCTGTACTGATTGAGACGATCAAGGGAAAGCAATCTCGTGGGCTTCATCACATTTCTAACATCAAATTATGGAAAAGTTAAGGATAGATCGAAAGTAGGCAATTTATGGTAGATAGTCAGTGTATTTACTTGTGGTGTGTAACGTTGTGCAGGGTCAAATCGAACATAAGAATTTGCAGGCGGGGTGTCAGGAAGTATGACGGAATAGACTGGTCGAATGAGTCATGAACAGGAGTCGACAGAGTGGTGTATGTACGTATTTTTTGTCATATGAATAAGGATCAAGCAGAAACGACGTGATGATTAATGAGTGGATAAAGATGGTAGATAGATAGAGAAGCGACGTGATAAATAGTAGTGGATAAAGGTGATATTTAAGGAGAGAAGCGACGTGAAGCAGTGTGATTAATAAAGAGAGATTCGACGTGATGAAACAGTGGTAAATGAAGGTGAGTAGAATTAATAATGTGGAGATGTCTTAGATGTATGTTACAGAGAGGCCTGTGTATGCTGCAATCGAGATTGATGCGAATGGCGAAGGAAGACCAGGAAATGATGGAATAATGGACGGACGGAGAGCCGAAATACGAATGAAGAGATGAGGACAACTGCACAACGTGAAAGGACATAAAGGGAGTATGAGATCCAGATGCTGAACGTTCTGGAATACTGACGTAAGATGTAATATAAGTGTAAATCTAATTCTTACCATAACATTTGCAATATGAAAAAAATTATTTTTGTTGTTGTTGTTGAAGCCTGGTACCAGTATAACTAATCAAAACGGTACCAAGAATGTGTACAGTTATTTTGCAGGATGAATAATTTGTGTATTTTTTGTTCTTAGATGAAATGTCGCAATTCTAAAGTGATATTTAGCAGGATGAATAATCGCTAAAGTGAATGCAGAGGTAAGCCAATGGAGAGAGGTGCCAGAGTGAAAGGACGTAATCGGAGACTGGAATGCTATCTCCGAAACAACTCCATGTGTTATGTGGTTGAGTATAAGGGAGCAAAGGTATGGTATATTGACGTGAGTGTGGTGGTGTTAAGGTTAGCTGACTTCTAGACCTATTCTGTTGGTGTATTAATGGATTGAATGAGAAGGAAAATGTGGTGTCAGTTGAGTGAGAGTTGTAGAGTAGTGTGATCAATGCGCACACTCCTGAAAGGGGATGCTACCGATCCATAAATAAAACATTATTGTGCTTTATTGTTTAATTTGGATGAACCTCGATGGCAGGTCAGGATCTGACATCATGTGGATGGTACATACATGTCCTAGAAATGTTGTTATATATAATAAAAGGTAAAATATATAAAGAGATACTGATTTCAGTCTGTCTCAAGCACAAAGGTCTATTGTATGTTGTAGATTTAGAGTCATCAGTTTCTAAAATGTTTATTGTGTTAGGATGTTAAAGTAGTTTACTATTTAACATCATGTGGTAGGTAATTGTGAGCTGTGTAGATTATTTATTTTTTGTTAGAACACTTTAAGGGGTTTTAATTTCAGTCTGTCACAAGCACAAAGGTTCATTGTATATTGTAGTTTTAGAATCAACAGTTTCTAATATTTTCACTGTGATACGATGTTAGAGTAATCTACTATTTGATATTGTAATTATGACCTGTATAGATTGTTTCTTATTCCTTTTTTTTTTTACACTTTCATGTTTTGTATGAGGGACGACAGGTACAATCAATAGCACAAGTGTGGGCTGTATATAGAAAAGGGATAAATGTTGATGTTGTATGTGTAGAAAAGTAGGGTGTATGATTTTATGTTTTTTAGAACAAAGATACTTTTATTACCAATGTATCTAATAATCATACATGTAATCAATGAGTATTTAAATACTGTAAGAATATCCTTTTGTCTGTAATGTTGCGAGATGCATGGAAGGGTCTGACTGATTGGGTGTCGTAGTGCTGAGGTGCTACGCAGAACGCGCCCATACCGCTAGCAGGAGGCCAAGCTGACGTCGCCATGGAGTAGGTGACAAAGCCGCTGTGCTCTCCACTCCACTGTCGGTCGGGATACACTCCACGCGCCCGCTACAACAGGTCAACGGCCTGGGGCGACACGCACCTACCACTGGCTGCCATTCATAAGTTACACCACCCTTACGACTGGAGACAGTATCCGCGGAGGCAACAGCGGGTGGTATTTTCTGCGCAATGGCTCACACAGCGGCGGAGCGACGGCAGAATGAACGACGCGCGGCAGAGTCCGGCGGGCATTTTTTAACAGCAACTATTAACTAGTACTGGACTGTGGAGCCGTGAAACAAGATGACTGCTCGTATGTCTCCATAAGGTGGAAAGTGAAGGACTGGTGTTTCCACGTTGTGAGTGGTGGAAAAGATTTTGTCTTTAGCAGACAATTTTTTGTTTTGTCTTGACCACTGAATGGTGGGATCCATAAACTTTTGGCAGTGACTAGTTTAGTGTGCTTTGTAAATTGCATGTGGGACGCTTGTTATACTTAAAGAGGACAGTTGTCGTATGGTGACTAATTATTGTCTGAACGCAAGAAACTAAAGTGGGACATTGACATTTGCATTTGTAGTAGGAGACATTTCTTTAATTGGTGCGGGAATAAGTGCTGTTTGTTGGAACTTACGACTTTTAATTACACCATGAACTGAAAGGACAGAACTGTAGGTAATAGTAGTTGTAGGGCCATTTCTGAATGACCAGATTCGTGTGGATGGTACTCTGAGAGTGACTATGACATTTGTGTTTAATGTGTTCCAAACGCCGATTTGAGTGACTGAAAGGCTTTCGTCCGGGTAACCATGGGAGAGCTTTGACACCGAGACAGTGTTTCTAGAAAAACTATCAGCAACTTTTTGACCCCAAGAAAATTACAGAATGAAATGATTCCATGTGACTCACAAGATAGGGAATAATGTATTTGTACTTGTAATTGTGTAAGTTTTTTTATATGTTTCATTCCTGAAGGGACAGCAAGTGTAATTGTATTTCATTAACATTTGTGTTTAGAATAGTTAGTGTTCTTTTTTTTTTGTTTGTTTGTTCTGGGCTATCAAGTTCACGTAGCATGTTTATTAGAATATTTGGTACAATGATGCTTTAATTATTAATCAGTGCCAAAATACTAACGTAGCGGCTCTTGTTGCATTGGTCAGTAAGGTTGTCACAGGGGACAAGAGATTGCATTGTATAACAAATATCGGAATTAACTGATGCATTTTGATGTCGTGGACAGTAAATATCTTGTTGGTGTGTTGACTGAAGCCACTTATTTGCATTATCACAGTGGTGATATTTCACATTAAAGTGTAACGAAGGCTAGTCGAAATGCAAGTTCTTGTCGTCTAAATGTCTAACAACAGAGAAATGAGCAGTAGAGTAAGATACGAGAGCTACTGGTGGATTCAAGCACTTATTGCTAACTATTTACTGCGTGTATTAATCAAAGTTGATGGACTGACTAGCTCAGCAGCAGGTATTTGTACTGGTGCACAAGGATAAGGTTAAACTCACAGTCGAGTAGTGGTGGTAATTACTTAAGTGATGATAGTTAATGAGGTGTGACATGATGTCTTAGATGAACTATATTACGTAACCAGTATGTAACTTGTGGTATATTGCATTGTTTTGCTTCTCAGTTTTATTTCTCTGTAGGTTTGATGTATATTTTAGAGTAATGGTATGGAGCCTGAAATTCTACATGTAACTAGTGTACACAATGTTTTTCTTTTGTTGATTTTGTTTTGTATTTAGACTTTGCTGTGTAAAGGTTTTTACCCCGCAATTTGTGAATGTCAGATTACTTGCTCTGTGTTTGGACGGTGAGCTATTTAAAATTTCATGAGTACAATTAGTATTTTTTTATTTGTTATAGAATTAGTGAAGTTTGGATTACTCATAAAAATAACGAAGATCCCAGTAACTAAGCAAATTTACGCAATGTTTTTCTTTTGTTGATTTTGTTTTGTATTTAGACTTTGCTGAGTAAAGGTTTTTACCCCGCAATTTGTGAATGTCAGATTACTTGCTCTGTGCTTGGACGGTGAGCTATTTAAAATTTCATGAGTACAATTAGTATTTTTTTATTTGTTATAGAATTAGTGAAGTTTGGATTACTCATAAAAATAACGAAGATCCCAGTAACTAAGCAAATTTTTATCTCAACATTATTTTTTATTTGTATGATGTAATGTTTTATTTGTCATGTGGATTGTTGTAAATTTGTATGTTTACATTACTCCAGATTGTGTAGAGTACAATAATGCAACAACTGGGTCAATAATTTGGTAAAGTAACAGCATTTGGCCGTCTATTTGAAGTCACCAGGGCTAAGGTCTCCTCCTGGTTATTATGATGACTTGCTACGTTTGTTCGAATACAGTTTTCTTACAAAAATGTTCAGAACTACCCTCGTATTGCAAGGATAGTACCATGCCATTTTTTTCTGCATGGGTAGCCGGTGGTGAAAGGATACAGTACCGCCTGACATTGAAAATAGGTACAACATTCTTCGTTATTCTTGTCACTACAACATATTTTTTCTAATAATAACTCAATTTCAATTAATACAGCGAAGCCGGATACCAGTGTGGGAAAGAATGACAATTTATTTATTTAATTGATCACATGTGCCCTCTCACAAAATAAATCCCTACATCCAGTTTGGTGAGATCTGTGAAATGAATGAATGTATGGTCGTCTGCTAACTGCAGATAGTGAATGTGATTATATGATCATCTTTAAGACGATCTTTTGGTCACCTTTGGTGGAAGCAAAGAGATGAAATTTACCAGAGCTTTGAGTGCCTGAAATGTGGCTGACCAGTGGGTAGCATGGTCTTCCCCCACCTCAACGGAGGTGCGAGATGACCTGAAGAACGACCATGTTTCAGCACTCTGCCGCTGGATCTAGTGTTGGTAAGACCTGTCTTAGGTGTGCTCTGTAAAGACAAAAGAGTGGAGACATAGTATGCATGTGAAATACTTAAGAGTAGTTTGGAATTATAATTTCTCTATTTCAGGAACTTTTGTGGGGAGAATTAAATGTCAGGCATGTAATATTAAGGGGATCGTAGTAATCTTCGAAAGTGACCAACGGTCACAATGAAACCACGTGTAGCAATAAGTTGAAGTACTTCCGAGTGCTTAAGTTAAGCTGAATTACCAGCGTGTGTACTATAAGTTGGAAATATTTAAGAAATGGCGTGTGCAGGACTTGAAATTAGAGACGAGTACTTCCACGTGGTGAGTACTGTGTGAGTCTCAATCTGTGTATGAGACAAAGGATAAAGAGAAGTACTCGTCCATGGTATCAGTTGAGGACTCGCGTGTGTGATGAATATGTTCTTAATATTACTTTGCGTGTTATGTTTCCGTGTGACGCTTGATTCAAACTATAATACTCTGCGAGAGAAGCAAGGCGAGTCAGCCGTCTATCCAGCAACGCCACTTGGCTTGCATTGCACAGGAAGACGTGCATATATCCTCCAGTAGGAAAGAAAAATTACGAAGTGGGGCAGTGTCGTATGAAACTGGGATAAATACTAATTGAAGTGGGAAAGCTGAAAGTGATGTGATTATAACGTTGTGACTATTCTTTGTATTGTATATTGCCAGTGTGATGTATTTCAGGAAATTTAAGTATGTGTGGTTGGCATGGGAGAGTAACAAGATAGTTTCAGAGGCAGTGGGTTATGCATGTTCCTTTTTGTACCGCTCGGTCTGGAGGAAATTTTCGTAATGATGGGTATGAGAGTCGAAGTGTGACATATAGAAAAAGATCCACCATCCTATCCAGAAAGTGCACTGTAGCGTTAAATAATTACGAGACCATAAGATAGAGAATCACCAATGTAAAGCCATGCCCACTGGGCGGAATTTATCATGTGTTATTGTTGTAGGTTATAGAATTTGTGTGTTTAGGTTATAGAATTTATCGTAATAAATAAGATAGTGAAAAGAAAAAGATTGGTGGCCTTTTCCTTCGAATAGTATGTTGTCACGATACCCAGAATTTATAATGTGTGCGCCATTCATATTCAGTGCGATGGCCACATGTTGATCAAAGCCGTTAAATAAGAAACAAAATGTGGTATTGCCAGTGCGTAGTGAACAGTCAGAGTTGTGTAAATTACTAATAGTCAGATGTGCGTTTCCGTACCCGTTGCATAATATTCAAACAGGAGAATAACTTGTAACTTAATTGTGAGTACTAGAGTTCATGTTACTCGATAAATAAGAATGAGTCCACTCGCTTGGCAGACCACTCATCTTGCAGGCCTGACTGCTTGATGCCACAGTATGAGCAAGGCACGTGGGTGCCTCTCAACCTGAACTGTACTTACTGGCGTATATTTCGACAATGCACTGGCAGCGAGAGGTTCACTGTTGTGTACGCGTTCAATACAGTGCAGCCAACCGAACTCTAAATAAGAAAAATATCCCTTCTAATCTTAACAAACTGAAATTTAGCTTTGAACGTCTAAATTGGTAAGTATAATGTTAAATGGCGTGCTTTGCATCCGGACATAACACGGCGACAGCACTGCCTTTTGAACTTCGCGGCTTTTGCAAACGTGGGACATTTAACGGGCTTTGCACCCGACGACAACGTGTGGTTGGCAGGTTTTGTAACTGAACACGATTTTCCACAGCCATTCTCAACGCTTTACAGCGGATTTTCCACCCTGAAACACAAATGGTTCAAATGGCTCTGAGCACTATGGGACTCAACTTCTGAGGTCATTAGTCCCCTAGAACTACTTAAACCTAACTAACCTAAGGACATCACACACATCCATGCCCGAGGCAGGATTCGAACCTGCGACCGTAGCGGTCACGCGGTTCCAGACTGCAGTGCCTAGAACCGCACGACCACTTCGGCCAGCACACCCTGAAACCTACTCCATCGTTTAGACGCAGCAAAAATCTATGCGGCAGTGTGCTCAACTCAAAATCGACAATAAAATGCATTTACACTCGAACGCCTAGAGAGATCAAAATGACCCCTTTCGGTTTTTTAAGTACTAGCTATGTTTTGAAGAATGATTCAAGCGACATTTACTTTCGTGACATTTATTTATTTGGTATGTACTTTCATTTAAAAAACATTGCATTTCACCTAATTGATTACCACTTCTTTCCAGTTTTACCTTTAACGTCCAGAGGGGTAATATTGAACCCTTTAGAAAAAAGATATACTTTTCTTTATAGTTATGCCGCACATTTATCTAATACATTCTCAAATCTCAGGTACTTTACTCTGTAGTACAATAATTTACTTTTGTTCATATTATTGCCGTATGAAATTACAACAACAGACTCGGTTCACCAATGTTCGTCATTCCCTTATAAGAATCAATCTTTCAAAGGTGATTGTGTGCTGAAGATTGAAAGGAATCGGAAAGAGTATTTACGAGGTGAAAATATTCTTGCAGAGTTACAAAGAGCTATGAAGTGTGATGCAGATGGTGGCGAACTTTTTTCTGATGATTCAAAGGAAGAGTTTTTACTGCGGCCGTTGAGAGAAGATGAATCATCTAATACTAATAATACCGATTCTTCAGATAAAGATAATCGAAGTTTACAGTCTAGTAATTAATATTATTGTTATTATGGCTGCTAATTTATAATCATCATATTCTTCTCTATATATAATGTTACTGTACTTAATTTAGATTTTATGGTGACTTTCTTACATTTGTTCTATTATTTGCGCTCTATAGATCGTGAAGAATCATGTAACAGAAGAGAAGATAATCCTGTTCCTAGGAGTGTAGAACAAGTGACTGCTTCTTCATCGTCTGATAAAAGACATAAAGAAGTTACTGCTGATAGAACAGTCTGAATAGAAGCAGTGCCTAATTCAAAAGCTGGGCGTTTTCATAATCACAATATTTTGAGAGAATATCCTAGACCTACACCACATGCAAAAAGAAATGTAAGTAATGAACTTGTATCAAATGCTTGGCACTTGTTCATAGACAGTTATATAAACAAACATATCTTGAAATGTACTATAGCAGAGGCACACAGAGTACTAGGAAATGACAGTTGGTCAATCACCACGGAAGAACTAGAAGCATTTATTGCCATTGTTTATGCTCATGGTGTGAGTGGTTGTCGAAGTACAGACCTTCACAGCTTATGGTCACATTCCTGAGGCCAACCATTTTGTATGGAAACTATGAGTAGAAATAGATTCTGTGAAATTATGAGATTCCTGAGGTTCGACGAGAAGTCTACACCGCGCGACCGCTACGGTGTTCGAATCCTGCCTTGGGCATGTATGTGTGTGATGTCCTTAGGTTAGTTAGGTTTAAGAAGTTCTAAGTCCTAGGGGACTGATGACCTCAGATGTTAAGTCCCATTGTGCTCAAAGCCATTTTTTAAGAAGTCTACACGCTCTGTACGATTACAGAATCATAAGTTAGCATTGGCTTCTGCTGTCTGGAACAAATTCATAGAAAACTGTACAATGTGCTACAAACCTGGAACTGACATAACAATAGATGAGTAGCTCTTCCCAAGTAAAACTAGATGCCCGTTCACACAATTCATGGCTTCAAAGCCTAACAAGTATGGGCAAAAATGCTGGTTATCTGTAGATGTTGAAAGCAAGCATATACTCAATGGTTCCCCTTATCTTATCTTGGTATATACCAAGATGAAAGGGTTTCAGATTATGTAGTGATGCGTCTTATGGAACTATTTCTGGACAAAGGCAGAAATTTCACTACAGAGAATTACTTCACTTCATTTAAACTAGCCAAAAAATTGAAAGAAAAATTAATCTCCATTGTAGGAATAGTAAATAGAGCAGGAAGAGTAATACCACATGCTCTGAAGTCCTTGAAGAGTCCTCTGTATTCCACAAAAGTTTTAAAACATGATCATATTTCCTTGACAGTCTGTCAAGGAAATAAAGCAAAATATGTGCCAGTAATGTCTTCCCTTCATCCTAGTGTTACCATAAAGACAACTGAAAAAACTCCACAAACTGTACGTTATTACAACAAAACAAAATTTGGGGTTGACATAGCAGACAAAATGGCGAGGCAGTATTCAGTCTTCTACAATATTCATGACCTAGTAGGAATAAATGCTTGAGTAGTATTTAGGGCTGCTACTGGGAAGAAGATCAAAAGAAGACATTTTCTTTGGCAGCTTGCAGATGAACTACCTCTGAGTATATAAAGAGTCGCTTTCCTCGTATGACCACAGACAAGTATGAAAGAAATGAAAATGAAGACGAAATGCTACAGAAGCGCCGTAAATGTCAAGTTCTTAAATTCGGCGAATGTAATAAAACTATTTTCAAGTGCAGTGTTTGTAAGAAGATGCTTTGTGGAAAATATACAAAGGAAACTGATAGAAATGTTTCAACTGTGTAAAACAATGAAGTAGCTGAAGTTTCTGTACACATGAAAAGTTCAATTTTCTATAAATTTAGAACAAAGAAAAGCCTGTCACTTGCTTACACTTGTTTGGGTGTTAGCAGGTTCAGTGAAATTTGTTTGTATGTCAATAAATAATATAATTTGTGTCTGCTATTTTTATTCACAGCTCTGTATCTGAAGTGACTATAAATCTTGTAAACATTAAAATATAATAAATGCTTAAAATTTCGAAATAATAGTTCAGAAAAGTTTTTCAAATGGTAGGGGTCAAAATGACCCTTCTGGGCGTTCGAGGGGGCAGGAAAAGTCTGGGTGTCTGAGTGTTGAGCGGCTTTTACATGTGGGTTACTCATATGGTATGATGTGTTGCACGGCTGTGTGAGGCACCTGTTTGTAAGCTGCATATATTTCTTTACCGACGTCGATGGCACTACCTTGGAAAACAATACACAGTCGCATGTGAAACGCCCAAGGCGGAATCTTTTTCTGTCTGCAGTTCATGATCGAATGTAGAAGATTGAGAATTGCTGGTTACGGTATCTCACAGATATTTATTACAGATGTAGTTCAGCAGGGTGTCGTGTTCTTTTCAAAGGAATTACCTCATCATTCTATTTAAATGATCGATTCAAAACCATGAAAAATTTTTGTGGATGGCCGAATGTGATTATTAACCTCGTTCTTACTTTCCAGCGTCTTAACCACTATGGCACCTCAACGGGTATGGAAGGTACAGCCTCTACTAAAATACAAGGTGACTAACGCGAACAAAACTTTTTGAAACAGTTAGTACGTGGCTGTTAGGTAGTTAGGATACAAAGCCAATTCACAATAAACAGAGCAGTGTACATCAGAGCATCATGGGAGGAATGTGGGCCAGCAGCTTCAAGAGAAATTAGGTGCAGGGCACCAGGTCACAAGTTTTGTGAAATAAAGTGCTAGCCTTAGCCGGGTGACAGAAAACTTAGGTCACCTATGCAGGGACTTTGAGAAGGAAGATCAGGTATTTATAGTTTGGGGAGAAGGAAACAGCCTGGCTACGAATACAAGATGCAGTATTAGGAGTGACCTGGATAAAACAGGAGCAGAAACTGAGCACACAAATGTGGGGTTTCTGGAGGTCTTTCAGCGCCACGATCAGCTCTGGGTAAACACTGCTGTAAGGCATGTTAACACTGAGCTGAACAGGATGCTGCAGACACTGGCAAAATCTCACATAAGTGTTTTTCCAGTAAATCCTTCGGTAGGTGGGGATACACTACACATGGCCTGCACCTGAATAGGATGGAGAAAAGTAAGTTAGCTTCTCTATTAGCAAAAACTGTAAGGGGGTCCACAGTCACACAAGGGGTGATCCCTGTGGTTAATGGGTCCAGGCAGACAAGTTTTTAAGTTACAGCCAAAGTCCAGACCGATGACAATCAAGATAAATAGAATAAAAGAGACTTCACGTACAGTTAATAGGGGTAAAGCTAAGGGCAGTATCAACATACTTCATCAAAATATCAAGGGATTAAAAAAAAAAAAGTAGATGAGCTATTAGTGTGTTCAGATGATCTCAAAAATAAGAATCAGATTGATATACTCTGTCTGTCTGAACACCATGTAACTGTGGGCATGGATAATGTCTGCATTGATCAGCACTTTTAGATTTGTGCATGTGAACTTCAGCTAGATAATGTAGTATTGATATTAGCAACAGTGTACATATCCCTATTAGGAGACTGGGAGCTGTTCATAAAAAAGTTTGACGCCCTATTATGCTGTCTGTCAGACAAAAAGGAGAAGTTATTAATCTGTGGTTGTTTCAATGTAAACTTTCTAAGTAATTCTGATAGGAAAAGTGAACTAGAAGTGTTATTAACAACATATAACTTAGAATCAGTGATCAATTTCCCTACACGTATAGCTCAGGACAGTAGCACGCTAATAGATAATGTATTTGTACAGAAAGAGGATGTAAAACAAACACGCGCTTTCCCTGTGGTAAATGGATTGTCAGACCATGATGCACAACTGATTAACTTACAAAACCTAACACGGTGTACAGATCAGAAACCATTAAGTAAAAGTGTGAGGTCACTCAACCAGGTATCTATACAGCACTGCAGAGAAAGCTTGTTGTTGTTGTTGTTGTTGTTGTTGTTGTTGTGGTCTTCAGTCCTGAGACTGGTTTGATTCAGCTCTCTATGCTACTCTATCCTGTGCAAGCTTCTTCATCTCCCAGTACCTACTGCAACCTACAGCCTTCTGAATCTGCTTAGTGTATTCATCTCTTGGTCTCCCTCTACGATGTTTACCCTCCACGCTGCCCTCCAATACTAAATTGGTGATCCCTTGATGCCTCAGAACATGTCCTACCAAACGATCCCTTCTTCTGGTCAAGTTGTGCCACAATCTTCTCTTCTCCCCAATCCTATTCAATACTTCCTCATTAGTTAGTGATCTACCCATCTAATCTTCAGCATTCTTCTGTAGCACCACATTTCGAAAGCTTTTACTCTTCTTGTCCAAACTATTTATCGTCCATGTTTCACTTCCATACATGGCTACACTCCATACAAATACTTTCAGAAATGACTTCCTGACACTTAAATCTATACTCGATGTTAACAAATTTCTCTTCTTCAGAAACGCTTTCCTTGCCATTGGCAGTCTACATTTTATATCCTCTCTACTTCGACCATCATCAGTTATTTTGCTCCCCAAATAGCAAAACTCATTTACTACTTTAATTGTCTCATTTCCTAATCTAATTCCCACAGCATCACCCGATTTAAATCAACTACATTCCATAATCCTCGTTTTGCTTTTGTTGATGTTCATCTCATACCCTCCTTTCAAGACACTGCCCATTCCATTCAACTGCTCTTAGAAGTCCTTTGTTGTCTCTGACATGTCATCAGCGAACCTTAAAGTTTTTATTTCTTCCCCATAGATTTTAATACCTACTCCAAATTTTTCTTTTGTTTCCTTTACTGCCTGTTCAATATACAGATTGAATAACATCAAGCAGACACTATACCCCTGCCTCACTCCCTTCCCAACCACTGCTTCCTTTTCATGTCCCTCGACTCTTATAACTGCCATCTGGTTTCTGTAAAAATTGTAAATAGCCTTTAGCTCCCTGTATTTTACCCCTGCCACCTTCAGAATTTGAAAGAGAGTATTCCAGTCAACATTGTCAAAAGCTTTCTCTAAGTCTACAAATGCTAGAAATGTAGGTTTGCCTTTCCTTAATCTTCCTTCTAAGATAAGTCGTAAGGTCAGTATTGCCTCACGTGTTCCAGTATTTCTACGGAATCAAAACTGATCTTCCCCGAGGTCGGCTTCTACTATTTTTTCCATTCGTCTGTAAAGAATTCGTGTTAGTATTTTGCAGCTGTGGCTTATTAAACTGATTGTTCGGTAATTTTCACATCTGTCAACACCTGCTTTCTTTGGGATTGGAATTATTATATTCTTCTTGAAGTCTGAGGGTATTTCGCCTGTTTCATACATCCTGCTCACTAGATGGTAGAGTTGTGTCAGGACTGGCTCTCCCAAGGACGTCAGTAGTTCCAATGGAATGTTGTCTACTGCGGGGGCCTTGTTTCGACTCAGATCTTTCGGTGCTCTGTCAAACTCTTCACGCAGTATCGTATCTCCCATTCCATCTTCATCCTCTTCCATTTCCATAATATTGTCCTCAAGTACATCGCCCTTGTATAGACCCTCTATATACTCCTTCCACCTTTCTGCTTTCCCTTCTTTGATTAGAACTGGGTTTCCATCTGAGCTCTTGATGTTCATACAAGTGGTTCTCTTATCTCCAAAGGTCTGTTTAATTTTCCTGTAGGCAGTATCTATCTTACCCCTAGTGAGATAAGCCTCTACATACTAACATTTGTCCTCTAGCCATCCCTGCTTAGCCATTATGCACTTCCTGTCGATCTCATTTTTGAGACGTTTGTATTCCTTTTTGCCTGCTTCATTTACTGCATTTTTATATTTTCGCCTTTCATCAATTAAATTCAATATTTCTTCTGTTACCCAAGGATTTCTTCTAGCCCTCGTCTTTTTACCTACTTGATCCTCTGCTGCCTTCACTACTTCATCCCTCAAAGCTACCCATTCTTCTTCTACTGTATTTCTTTCCCCCTTTCCTGTCAATTGTTCCCTTATCCTCTCCCTGAAACTCTGTACAACCTCTGGTTCTTTCAGTTTATCCAGGTCCCATCTCCTTAAATTCCCACCTTTTTGCAGTTTCTTCAGTTTTAATCTACAGGTCATAACCAATAGATTGTGGTCAGAGTCCACATCTGCCCCTGGAAATGTCTTACAATTTAAAACCTGGTTCCTAAATCTCTGTCTTACCGTTATATAATCTATCTGATACCTTTTAGTATCGCCAGGGTTCTTCCATGTATACAACCTTCTTTCATGATTCTTAAACCAAGTGTTAGCTATGATTAAGTTGTGCTCTGTGCAAAATTCTACCAGGCAGCTTCCTCTTTCATTTCTTAGTTCCAATCCATATTCACCTACTACGTTTGCTTCTCTCCCTTTTCCTACTACCAAATTCCAGTCACCTATGACTATTAAATTTTCGTCACCCTTCACTATCTGAATAATTTATTTTATTTCATCATACATTTCTTCAATTTCTTCGTCATCTGCAGAGCTAGTTGGCATATAAACTTGTACTACCGTAGTAGGTGTGGGGTTCGTATCTATCTTGGCCACAATAATTCGTTCACTATGCTGTTTGTAGTAGCTTACCCGCATTCCTATTTTCCTATTCATTATTAAACCTACTTCTGCATTACCCCTATTTGATTTTGTGTTTATAACCCTGTAGGCACCTAACCAGAAGTCTTGTTCCTCCTGCCACCGAACTTCACTAATTCCCACTATATCTAACATTAACCTATCTATTTCCCTTTTTAAATTTTCTAACCTACCTGCCCCATTAAGTGATCTGACATTCCACGCTCCGATCCGTAGAACACCAGTTTTATTTCTCCTGATAACGACATCCTCTTGAGTGTCCCCACCCAGAGATCCGAATGGTGGACTATTTTACCTCCGGAATATTTTACCCAAGAGGACGCCATCATCATTTAATCGTACAGTAAAGCTGCATGCCCTCAGGAAAAATGACGGCCGTAGTTTCCCCTTGCTTTCAGCCATTCGCAGTACCAGCACAGCAAGTCCGTTTTGGTTATTGTTACAAGGCCAGATCAGTCAATCATCCAGACTGTTGCCCTTGCAACTACTGAAAAGGCTGCTGCCCCTCTTCAGGAACCACACGTTTGTCTGGCCTCTCAACAGATACCCCTCCATTGTGGTTGCACCTACGGTACAGCTATCTGTATCACTGAGGCACACAAGCCTCCCCACCAACGGCAAGGTCCATGGTTCATTGGGGGAGGAGAGAAAGCTTAAGAAATGTTAATTGGGGAGATGTATATAATGAGCCAAATGCTAATGAAAAGTGCTACATATTTCTTGATAAATTTATATCCCTCTTTGAACACTTTTTCCCAAAGAAAATTACTAAGTGTAACACCACACACTTTTCAAAGAAACTTTGGATTACTACAGGTATTAAAGTGTTTTCAGAAAGAAAAAGAAAACTGTCTGAGACAGCAAGAACTAGTAAAGATCCAGAAGTAGTTTTACACTATAAAAATTATTGTGACATACTGATAAAAGCTGTAAGGAAATCAAGAAATACGTATGTTAGAGAAGAAATTAACAACTCTGGCAATAAAATCAAATCAATGTGGAATGTTGTTAGAAGGGAGACAGGAAAAGTAACCACTGGGGTAGGTAGTATTACTGTTAAAGAGAATGAGGCCATTCTAACCAACAGTACACAAGTAGCTAATGTATTTAACCAAAAATTGGTCAGAACAGTTCAAAAGAAAAAGCTAGGCAGTACATGGAAGAGTCTGTTTTGAAAAAAAGTTAGTCAGATTAAATTTCACCTAACAACCTCTTGTGAAATACACACAGTTATTAAATCCCTGAAAAATAAATGTTCTGTTGGAGTAGATGACATTTCTAATAAGATATTAAAACAATGTGGAGCAATTACAGCTGATGTTCTGAGTCACATATGTAATGCATCACTAACTCAAGGTATTTTCCCAGACAGGTTAAAATATGCCATTGTAAGGCCTCTCTACAAAAAGGGGGACACCACAGGTGTCAATAATTATCGGCCAGTATCCTTGCTTACAGCATTCTCAGAAATCTTCGAGAAAGTAATGTACTGAAGAGTGGTTAGCCATCTCCACAGTAATGGGATACTTAGTAAATCACAGTTTGGATTTCAAAAATGCTGTTCCACTGAGACAGCAATATACAGTTTCACTGTCCACATAATAAGTCTTTAAATAGTAAAATGTCACCAATAGGAATTTTCTGTGACTTGTACAAAGCATTTGATTGTGTGAACCACGACATTATGTTACAGAAATTACAATTCCATGGTATAAATGGAATAGCATATGAGTGGTTTAAGTCATACCTATGGAACAGAAAGCAAAAAGTTTCTTTATATGGGTCAAGTGATTTAAATAAGTTTGCCACTTCATCTAACTGGGGTGAAATTACATTAGGTGTTCCACAGGGTTCAATCATGGGTCCCCTTCTGTTCTTGATATATGAGAACGACCTCCCTTCCTATTTGAAACAGGAAGCTGAACTGACACTGTTTGCTGATGATACAAGCATCATTATTAATCCAACAAAGAAAGTCCAACTGAAAATGATACAAATAAGGTCTTTGGAAAAGTCATTAATTGGTTTTCTGCAAATGGGCTTGCTCTAAACTTTGAAAAAACACAGTACATCCAATTTTCTGCTGGAAAAAGTACAGTTCCTTCAATAAATATAACACATCAACAGAAGTCAGTAGACAGGGTAGAGCATACTGAGTATTTGGCTGTACATATAGATGAGAATCTTAACTGGAAAATTCATATTTTAGATCTCCTAAAGCAGCTCGGTTCAGCAACATTTGCGATCAGAATACTTGCCACTTTGGAGGATATAGAAGCTAGTAAGCTAACATACTTTGCATAATTTCACTCTCTGATGTCATACAGAATAATATTTTGGGGCAACTCAACATTTAGGCAAAAAGTATTCACTACTCAAAAGAAAGTGCGTAGAATAATGTGTGGGGTTCATAGTCGCACATCTTGTAGTCATCTTTTTAAAAGATTGGGAATGCTTACAACAGCCTCACAGTACATCTACTCACTAATGAAATTTGTTCTCAACAACATGGACCAGCTTAAAAACAACAGTGACATTCATGATTATAATACCAGAAAACAGAAAGACAATATACTATCCTTTGCTCAACCTATCTTTGGCACAGAAAGGGGTAAAATCTGCTGCTACAAAAATTTTCGACAAATTACCAGATGAAATAAGATGTCTGACAGACAGCAGTAATAGATACAAAAATAAATTGAAATCATATCTCCTTGACAACTCTTTCTATACCATAGATGAATTCTTGAATAGGAATAAATAAATCTATAAATATAGTATATGCATTTTGTGCCATTTAAGGGAATGGGGTAAATAATAGAAATATTAAAAAAAACTCTGTATTGTAAAATATATATATATATATATATATATATATATATATATATATATATATACATATATATATATATACTGAAAAAATTTGTTTCATTTGTGCATTTATTGTGCACTTGACAAGTTCCACATCATTACGGCTACCGTACCATGGGATCGATCAATGGAACACGTAACCAACTAACTAACTAACATGAGATGTATATGTAAGAAATAGCGACTTTGCCAAGGCAACTTTACCATGTTCACTTCAACCTTGAGCACTGAGCAACACATTTCGGCCAAAATACGATTCTCAGGTGGATTCACAGTCCGAGAAAGACGAGAGGTACCAGGAACACAGAACAAATGTACACAGAAAAATTTCGCACCTATCGCTAACCTGTCTGGAACAAATTTATCGTCGTGGATAGATGAAGGATGTCTAAGGTTCTCGACAAAGAACAGTACGTTGAGCAGAATGAACTATCCATACAGCACAATCTGGGAAGACGATTGGATACTATGTTAGAACATTCATCATTGAACACAGGTCAACTTGTCCATGATATTCCCACTTCGGGAAATACCGTGTGTAGAGTGATGGTGGGCAAGCAGCTGTACTGTTATTAAAAATAACGTGTGCAGCAATTGGACCAACGGTTTTAAACAGAGTTTAATTCTATCAATACGTTTAACAGCGCGGCAGTACAGTGCCTGTCATTGTACAGTTTGTATCTTACACGGATGAGGGTCTTTCAACCATGACGCTGAACCTCAGTCTGGTATTCCACTTTCCCAATAATAGTTTAATCTGCTCGTTCCACTTTATGTCACTCCAGATATTTTAATGTTGATTTATCGTCAATAATGCAGTAAACAGTAATATTGTCATCTAAGTGTGTGAAACAGGTTGACGTTCGACTGCCAACGCCTGCAGCGAATCGTCGAGCCTCTGCAGCTCTCCCTACATTTCGTCTGACTTTTCTGGCGTTGCAACTCTTATTATATACAACAGCTTAGCCATAACAGTCTCGCAAAACTCCCGATATTATCCGTTTATGTATACACTGCCTGACAGAAAAACTGAAGCACCCATAAGATACGATCGGACATCCATCCCTCTGGAGCTTGGTAGATGTACACGGCCTCGGCGTGTATGTAAATAATTAGCGTTGCAGTTTTCTGTGACTGGGTGAACAGCCACCAGAATGCATTAGCGTCATTCGTGTTCAGTGTATACCAGGCCTCGTAGGCTATGCAAGGGGGCTTGAATAGCAACAGAGGATGAAAAAGGAAGAATGAAGATTGGGCTTTAAGGTCCTTTCCACCTCTACAACGAGTCATTTGAGACGGTTCAGTCAGATGCTGAGTAATCACTGAGAAGGATACAGATATGCTGCGTTCTTGGGTGAGACAGCGTTCTCGGCACCTGACAGAGCTTTAGCCCTTTGTGGCCTGAATTTTTATTCTTTGAAGTTGACAACTCTCAATTTTTTTATGTCACTGTGGCTGACTGTAAATTACTTCAGTAGAACGAAAACTAGACAATACATATTTTTGGTCTTTTATTTCATTTTCTCAAAAAGGAGCTTCAGAACACCGTCAGGTCATAATGATCCTGTCGTCGTCAAACATTACTTCCTGAGAAATGGTTTTGATAAAAACAGATTTCTCTCTCGCTGTCACACAAAAACGCCTTACATTTGGAATACTTTATATGAATTCTTGATTGTATGATGTAAATGGCATAGTTCTCACATTTTCCACGATTAACAATGAAATCTGGCATGACCACCTAGATTTTGGATCCAAATTTAATTTGAAAGTGAAAATCTATTGTTTCTTCTTTCATTCTGAAAATAGTTAACGGATATTTCTTGCTACCTCTGCCATCTTTACACTGAATTTCTTCATGAGAATAAATGGAAATTTTCTGTTGATGACGACATTTGGTGTGGAGTCTTTTTTGTTTGTTTGGCTGGTAAATTGCCGAGTTCCATTTAATTATTTAAGAAAGTGTTTCTGTCAGAATAAGTACTGAATTGGTGTATCAATACTATGTGGAGAAAACTTCTGGAGCAACTCCATTTTCTCCTTATCTTGCAGTTTCCTTTGCATGCCCTGTCACGCAAAAACATGAAGCTATAGACCTGATGGGACCCACAAGTGCAGAATATTTTACACTGAGGTTTTCTAATAATCTTCAATATTTTATGCTTCTAAACAGTTGTTAGCATAAATATATTGAAGACGAAATTGGTGGAAAATATGATGACCAGATTATAACAGTAAACACTCAATATCAAACACAGAATGATCCACATCTAGCTATATGCAGCTGAACAGGGTCTGGACAGCAAGTGCTGAGACTCAAACTGCTCTAGAACCACAGACAATATATTCATAAAAGTTCTGCGATATGTTAACAGTGTACCAAACTGAGAATAAAGAGTGCGCAGCAGATCTCTCAGGCCCGTAACAAAAGAGAATATTCTATGCTTTTGTTTTCAAAGTGTGTCTCAAAAGTCCCATCAGAAAATAAAGAATTAAAGGGAACTCATTGTGGGTCTCCAGTTGGCTGGCTGGTCGAGTTGGGCAATATCCAGATTTGTGGGACACTCGTATGTCACACTTTGCTGATGACGGGCTGGATGGGAACGTGAGGACATGTGTATTCGCCATCTAGGTTCTAGTCGACCACGTCTGACCACCACAACAGAGAATCGCCATTCTGTGCACCAAGAACAACATTACCCCTTCACAGTCGCGCCTACTTTACGAGAACAGGTAATGGACTCTCTGCAACAGCCCGCCTGCTTAGCTGAGTGGTAACGTGCTTGACTCCCATGCAGTGGGCCTGTGCTCGATTCCGGATGGGTTGTAGATTTTCTCCGCTCGTGGATTGGGTGTTGTGTTGTCCTCATCATCATTTCATCTTCATCACCTGCACGCAAGCCGCCCAGTGTGAAATAAACTGAAATAAGACTTGCACTCGGCAGCTGAACATCCCCAGTTGGGGCCTCCCGGCCAACAATGCCATATGATCATTTCATTTTTTTCTCTGCAACAGTGTGAACCAACCCATCCTATTGGTAGGAGACTATCAGCAGATAGGTTTGGGAATTACAGTCCTGTGCACGGGCTGCCATTAATACTACAACACAAATGGCTGCATTAGGAGTGGTGCCACGAACGAGAAGTATGGACTGCTGATGGAAGGCATCGTATTGTGTTCAGCGACGAACTGCGGCCTGTGCTACTCCAGATGTCTGTCATCAGCGAGTAGGGCGGCGACCTGGGGAAATATCCCATTCTTCCAATGATTTGGAGAGGCACAGCGGTGGTTCTCGTGGAGTCATGGTGTGGGGAGCCATCGGGTCGCAGCTAGTAGTGACTGAGGGAACACTGAGAACACAGAGATTCATGAACTTTCTGTATCCTCGCGTAGATAGCTCTCATACAGCAGTACAATGGTGCAAGTTTTCGACAGGACACTGATCAGCCAGGAATGGCACACGTCTCTATGAATGGTGTAATGCTGAGATTCTCCCATGGCAAGCAAGACTCCCAGATCTGTTCCCAACAGAACATTTGCGGGATCAGCTCAGACGTCAACTTCGTCCCAGTGTCAGTATCCAGGACCAGTTACAATCCAACGGCTTTGTGGCACACTTCTGAACCAAATCAGGGCATGCATCAAGGCTAGAGGGGGTGCAACGTCATACTGATAAGTGGGCTGTTGGCTGGGTTCGAGTGTGGCACAGACCCAATGAAGCCATGGACCCAAGTTGTCAACCATGCTCTCTGCAAGCTGGTGGTGGTTCCATAATGGTGTGGGCTATGTTTACATGGAATGAACTGGGTCTTCTGGTCCAACTGAACCGATCATTGGTTGTAAATGGTTATGTTCGGCTACTTGGAGATCAATTACAGCCATGCATGGACTACATGTTTCCAAACAACGATGCACCATGTCACTGGGCCACAGCTGTTTGCGACTTGTTTGAAGAACATTCTGGACAATTCGAGTGAACAGCTTGGCCACGCATATCGCTCGACATGAATCCTATAGAAAATTCTCGTGTCACCGTGTGGTGTGTAGTTGCTTCCTTTGGGATTATTGGCCCTTACTTCTTTGAGGATGACAGGGGTGTGGCTGTAATTGTCACCAGTGAACGCTACATAAAGATGCTGCAAGACTTCGTTCTTCTCCAATTAGGTATGGTCGATGTGCATATGGAACAATTATGATTTCAACAAGACGGAGCGATCTCGCACACAGCCAGAATTTGCATGGATTTCCCGGTAGAGTAATTTCCCGTCTTGCTGACATTTACTGGCCGCCTCGCTCACCTGACCTTTCATATGCAGACTTTTTCCTTTGGGGCTACCTGAAGCAAGAAGTGTTCCGAACACGTTGTGCCACCATTCCTGAGCTGAAGGATCGCATCAGAACTGCCGTCGGCAATGTCCCAGGGAATACGTTACGCCGAGTTATGGAAAGCATCCATCGCCACCTAGATGAATGTGTTGAACTGAGGGGGCACCATTTGACAGGAGTCATAGTCAAAAAATAAACCACGCAATGGACAATGACTTACACATTAGTAAATGGCATACCTTTAACTATTAATTGACAGAAGAGGTAATAAATAAGTTACAGTTACTGTCTGATTGTGTGTTTTTAATATCCTACTACGAACGCTGCGGGCTTTCAAATAAATATGAAATGAACGGCTCCAACTACGTACCCTCCGACTCAGAGTTTGCAATATTAAAAAGTTTGGCTGGTTTCGTTGTCTAGGCTCTGGGGTACGTAGTTGCCGCATTGGAGGCCAAATACTGCTGAGTCTACAGTATACGATAAGAATACACACATGAATCAAATGGTCGAAGGTTTCTATCACTCGGCGATTGCGAATAATGAAAGTAACATCTAAAATTATAAACGAAAGATTGCAATTAAATAAATTCTGCAAGTACTATCTTAATGAGTCGATGGACGATATGCTGGGGCTACCCCTCTCGTCCGACTAACGTTCCGCACCACGTGTTTGCTGCCGGACCCCGGCTGGCCACTGCTTCCTCAGAACTTATATTTTCAGGGAGGGACGACTCGCCCGTTACCTCACAACGCTGCCGCATCCTGTATAAAACATGTTTCTGTTATTGTTAAACAACTTTTGCACGTATAAGTTACAACAGGAAATTCTTGCCTTTGACCATGATGAAGAACGTTATGTTGAGTACAAAATAACAACAATAATTAAACAGATTTTTTGTATTCTTGCATATAAATCATACTTGCATCAAAAGTAATCGTTTTGGTTACATAAAAGCGCAGAAGTTACGCGAGCAGTTTTTTTTTTTACTTAAAAATGCAGTTTATATTTTGTAAGGGCATAAAATTCACGTTGGGCTAACAGTGAAGGATGTGCGGTTCTAATTATGTGCAAAAGAAACAAAAGAAAGAGAAGTCACCGGTTGCTCTCTCACACACTCATTTAACTTTCTTTATGTATCTTTGCTACCAATAGCATCGATAATGCTACCATTTATGATGTGATTTATGTACTGTACCGAAACTACCTAACCGTAGTTTTGATAGAGCACAATTTCCCCTACAAATGTGCGGATACGGCGAGGATCCTTCTTCATAATGGGAATACCTACGCCTTTTTCCCTTTAATGTTCGAGCGGCCCACGGTAAACTGCTAGTGAAAGTAGCATTATGCACATAGAATCGTAGAGGTATCTCATCAAATCTTTTTATTTGCAATTCGGCGCTCTTGCGATGCATGAGAGGAGCAACCGGAAAAACGATGCCTAGGTCGTTTGAGACAGAGCGCAAGCTCGTGGTGGGGAAGGACGTGGTAGGAAATCCGCCACGCCTTTTCGGAGGAATTATACTGGCAGTCGTCGTAAGAGCTTTAGTGACATCTCGGTAAAACTAAATCCGGATAGTCGACTGGATATTTTGTCCGCCGTTCTCTCAAACACTTGTCGAGAATCATCATTTGATTTGTTATGATCAAATACCAGCCGCGTTTCTAGGCATTCATTCCTGGGAAGAAGGATATTGTGGAGACGTGGCTCTACTAGAGATGAGCAGATTATTTTCAGGGTGAATCTATCTTCAGCGGAGCATGTGCTGTTTTGAAATTTTCTGGTAGTTAATAGCCGCACGCCAAACCGGGACTCGAACCCAGAACCTTGCCTTTCACGGACTGCACTCTTACTGACTGAGCATTGTACTCAAGTTCATGACCCACTGTCACAGCTTTACTTCCGCCAGTATCTTATCTTCCACTTTATAAATTTCACAGAAGGTCTCTAGCACACATTGCTGGACAAGCACTCCTTGAAGAAAAGATATTTCGGAACGTGGTTTAAACACAGCTAGATAATCATTTCTAGAATGAATCTTCCACTCTATATGGGAATGTGTGGCGTTTTTAAAATTCCTTGCTATAACCCCCGCCTCACAAAAACCCTTCTTCTACGCGAGTAGCCGCTTTTTTCGAGTACTTGTTCCGTAGAAGGCAAGAAATTCGTGTCTGAGATGGTGTGTGCTACCGCAGTTGTTCGAGGCTGTTCGCGAGAGGTGTTTTCAATGTGGTGGCACACACTACTGCAGTAGATATTACTGTCTGTGAGCACCTGAAGAACAGATACCCTCATTGTTGAATTTATAGGGGAGGCAGATTTCACTCCTACTGATTTTTTGCACATTATAAGTTATATGAACTAGTTGGTTTATGAAGCCCCGCAAGAAACTGAAGGAGAATTGGTTGTTAGGTTCTAGCTGCCTATAAGGGAGTATTTGTGAGAGTGCAGCGTTGTAATACTCCGGCTGATACATGTGGGCTACTTTGAACAGTTGTCATGCAGTTAAGTTATTAAAAAGTACAAGTTTTTATTTCAATAAGAAAAACAAAATATTCATTTCTGAGAATTAGTTAGTTATCTCCCAGTGCTCCCTAGAACCAACTGCATAATTTTGACCCCAAAGGTTTGGGACACCCTCTATGGTCGTTATCTGAAAACATAGTATTAACATCCACTTACTTCGTCTATCATACACTATGCCAGTCGTAAAATCTGTGGAGACAATTACAAGGCAATCAATCTTCTCCATTTACTGGCTATCATGCAAAAGCGCATCTGAAAAAAAAGTTTGAAATAGTTGTTAATATTAAAACAACGCTAACGCAATGCACAAATCTTCTTCCTCTGATTAAACGGTAGTTGGAAATCATTAAATTGGCTGCGTTCTCGGAAACTATGGTGTCCAAGTACTTCTGGCAGCCCCCCTTGAATATTCGGTAGTGCATTGGCAGGAAGGAGGTTGAGTACATATGTCTCCATGACCAAATCCAAGTCGTATTTAACGATTAGTAAATGACTCCTCGTATTCAAACGAGAGACCGTGAGCCTACGATGGCTGCATAAGAATGGTGTCGTCCGAGAAGAGATGCGTCATCTTGTTTGTAAGATCCTATGGCAGTGGACTCGTATTCGGAAGAACGTCGGTTCAAACCCGCGTTCGGCCATCCTTATTTAGGTTTTCTGTGATATTCCTAAATCGCTTTAGGCAAATGCTGAGTTGGTTCCTTTGAAATGGCACGGTCAACTTCCTTAACCATCCTTCCCCAATCCGCTGGGAGCGATAACCTCGCTGTTTGGTCCCCTCCCCCAAATCAACCAACCAACAACCAACCAAAGTTCAAACTGTGGCAGTGACTAGTGATTAAGGTTTAGCATCTCTTCGACGACGACTTCATTAGAGACGAAGCAAGAGCCTGAATAGACAACAGTGGGGAACAAAACTGGTAAAGTCAGTACACTGAATTTCTGCTACTGAACCAACGAGAATCCTAATGGAATTCGCGAAAAACATCTCCATTCAAAGCGTGAATAGTGAGGTATTCAAGCCGTAGTTTCACCATCATTTGCCTATACGTTTTGAAACTGAAAGTCATGCTACTGTGGTATCAGTGGCGAACATTACATTAATATCTGCACCCACTACTGAGAAGATGACCTATAGTCAACATTCAAAAGTTTTATTTCCAGTAGGACAATGCAACCCCATACACAGCCTGACTGTCAATAGCCGTGATTCCACACCTGTTTCCAGCAAAGGTAATTTCGACGTTCTGGCAACCTACCTTGGTCCCCAAGGTCCACTGATCTGAACTCACTGATCTTTTTTCTTTTTTGTAGGAATACCTATAACGACAAATGTACACTCTTAGACAAAAAAAACGGCCCACCACAAAGGAATTATCTGAAAGGGAAGGAAACCGGTAGAGGTGATCTACGTGTACAGACAAATAAATGATTATAATATTCAGAAAAATTGGATTATTTATTCAAGAGAAGGAGCTTCACAAATTAAGTTAGTAACGCTTTGGTGTGTGGCTGGTCCCGGCGAAGGTTCGAGTCCTCCCTCGGGCATGGGTGTGTGTGTTTGTCCTTAGGATAATTTAGCTTAAGTAGCGTGTAAGCTTAGGGACTGATGACCTTAGCAGTTAAGTCCCATAAGATTTCACACACATTTGAAATAACGCTTTGGTACACATATGACGTCTATACAAGCAATTATTCATCTTGGAATTGACTGGTAGAGTTGTTGTATGTCCTCCTGAGCGATATCGTGCGAAATTCTGTCCAATAGGTGCTTTAGATCTTCAAAATCCCGACATGGTTGGAAGGGGCTGCCCACAATTGGTGAGACATCGGGCGACCTTGCTGACCGAAATGGGGTTTGGCAAGCACGAAGACAAGCAGAAAAAACCCTCGCCGTGCCCGGGCGGCATTATATTGCTGAAATTTGAGCCCAATATGCCTTACCATGAAGGCCAACAAAACGGAGCGTAGAATGTCGTAGACGTACCGCTGTACTGAAGAGTACCGTGGATGACAACCGAAGGATTCTGCTACGAAATAAAATGGCACCGCAGACCCCCAGTCCTAGTTGCAGGCAGTATGTCGAGCAACGATCAGGCTGGTATTCTACCACTTCTCGGACCGTCTCCAGACACGTCTCTACTGACCATTTAGGCTCAATTCAAAGCGAGACTTTTCACTGAAGACAATACCACTCCACTCAATGATATTCTAGGCTAAAAAAGTGTCTGGAGACGCTCTGGACAGCAGGGGGATACCAACCTGATTGTCGCCCGCCATATGTCCCGACAACCGGGAGTGCCATCTCGTTTCATAGCAGCACTCTCACAGTACAACGGTACATCGACGATATTCTACGGCCCATTTTGTTGCCCTTCGTGACAAGCCATACTGGGCTTACATTTCAGCAAGATAACGCCGGCATGCACACGGCGGGAATTTCTACTACTTTTCTTCGTGTTTGCCAAACCCTGTCTTGGCCAACAAAGACGCCGAATCTCTCTCCAATTGCGAACGTGCAATTTGGCGCGATATCTTTCAAGAGGACTTCGAAAATCCCTATCAATCAATGTCAAGCCAAATAACTTCTTGCGTAAGGGCCAGAGGTGGACCAATGCGTCATTGACTTGTTGAATTTGTGAAGCTCTTTCCCTTGATTAAATTATCCGATTTTTTCTGAAACTGTAATAATTTGTTTGTCTATGGATCTACATCACACCTACCCATTTCCGTCACATTCAGACAATTCCTTCGTGGTGCGACGTTTTTATTTTATTTTATTTGTCTTAGAGTGAACGTTCACAAATCCCATACCTTAACGGAGGTCGAGGAGGTAATGAAGCAGGTGGTCGCAAAAATTTGTATGGTGAGATGATGAACCCCAAAAACGAGTATTTTCAGCGATGGCTTGAAAGTTGCACACACTATAAAGGAAATCAGCTGTTTGATATCATCATTAAATCTTAATATGTAAAATGCCACGTACTTACATAAAGTATTTATCATAAAAAAAGGTGTGGAATAGTAGCCACCAGAAATATTTGTTTCAATCTGAATAAATATTGAATTGGTCACGAATCTAACAACTACTTGTATGGTATATAGCATAGCGTATTATTCTCAGATGTAGGGACATTCTCTGGGGTGTTGAGAATACCAGAGTTTGTTTTGGAATCCAATGGAAGGGGGCTTTGTCCAGTCTGAAGATGATGGATAAGTCTTTCTGTAATCTGTCTAGGCGGTTAGCGATAGGAACCTGACAGGCTGGCTAAAGGAGTAGTGACTCTCCCACGAAGAGACGTGTTTTCCACTGCCTGTTGGATGTAAACTTCTGAAAAAACTGACAAGAAGAAGCACTGTGCACTACAGGGCTATTAACGGGAACAGGAAAGGCTCCTGAAGATGTCTAAATTTCTGCTCCTAAGCCTAATTAGTTAAAAGATCTGAATGGAAAGGAGGTTTTTGAAGCTGGTTCAATCAAAGTGTCTGATGGCAGCGCTGTTGTTGGCCATCAGGGTGGAGGGCACAAGATCTGGAGTGAGCAGCCCTCAGTGATCAATAAAGTTATCCTGCCAGTACCGAAACCTACAATAATTCGAAAGTGTGTTCACGTGTGTGGGCGTGGAATTCTGAATGCACATACCGTGGTTTCCTAGGTGTGTTTAACAGTTTAGTGAGAATGCATGTGCACGGTAGTATCAGTTCTCATATCAGGGTGTTACGTCATTAGCTAGCTGGACGTAGTGCATAACAAAAGTAACGGATCTTGCGAGGTCTAATTGAAGCTAACAAACTACATTTGCTGTTTAGTCTTTTGAGTGACTTCATTGTGTTTTATCTTTGTGGAGGCCATTGGTGAAAGTTTCTATGGGCCAGTAGAAAGCGCTGTGTGAACTATTAGCGGTGTAAATTATGCATTGCAGTGGTCGAATCTCAGAATCTCTTTGAATTCACCTAAATGGCCACAGGACACGAGTCATTGGTTTAGAAACAGTTACATGTTTAAATTCTGCATTTGGTAACTTTGTTTTATTTTTATTTTTTTGAGTCGTTATTCTTCTGACTGGTTCGATATGGAACACCACGAATTCCTCTCTTGTGCCAACCTTTTTATCTTAGAGTAATACTTGCACCTTATGTACTTAGTTATCTGATTGACATATTCCCATCTTCGTTTTTCACTGTAGATTTTAAGGTATACAGTACCATGCAAGTTATTCCCTGATGTCTTAACACGTGTACTGCCATCCAGTTCGTTCTTCTTATCAGTGTTTCTCATATACTCCTTTCCTCGTCGATTGTGTGGAGAACCTAATCATTCCTTACCTTACCAGTCCACCCCATTTTCGACATTCTTCTATAGCGTCACACCTCAAACGATTCGGCTCTTCTTTTCCCCCATTCCCACAGTCCATGATTCACTAGCATACAATGCTATACTCCAAACGAACATTCTCGAAAATTTCTTCCGCAGAATAAAACCGATGTTTGACACTAGCATAATCTGGGCCAAGAATACCCTCTTTTCCTGTGCTAATCTGCTTTGTGAGTCCTCCTTGCTTCGTCCATAATGTGATATTTCGCTTCAAAGGTAGCGGAATTCCTTAACTTAGTCTATTTCGTGGACCCAGTGTTGATGTTAAGTTTACCGCTAATCTCACTGCTACTACTCTGCATTACTTTCGTCTTTCTTCGGTATACTCTCAGTCCAAATTCTGTACACATTAGACTGTTCATGTCATTCAACACGTCCTGAAATTATTCTTCACTATCACTGAGGATAGCACTGCCGTCAATGAATCTTATCATTGATATTCTTTCAGCCTGAATTTTAATTACACCCTTGAACTTTCATTTTATTTCCGTCATTGCTTCGCTAGGGACGACGTACTACATCCCTATCTTCCTACTTTTTTAATCCGAGCATTTCGTTCTTTCTTACCGTCCCCTCTTGGTCCTAGTTCAAATTGTATATTACCCGTCTTTCCCTGTAGCTTACTCCTATTTTTCGCCGAAATTCAAACGTTTCACACCATTTTACATTGTCAAGCAACAAATCCTAACAATATGGCTTGAATTTTCTTAAGTGTTGCTTCCATAATCAATCGCAGCGTCAGAACCGCCTCCCCGTGACCTCACCTTCCCGAAACTCAGTCTGATTATCATTTAACAGTTCCTCGATTAATTTTCCAAGTTTCACTGGATATTACTCTTACCTGCATCTCGGTTGCATTAGCCCTTGAGTTGATTCTGCGATGCTTCCCGCACTTGTCTACCCTCGCTATCTTCCGGAATGTGTGCATGATATTTTTTCGATAGTCTGTGGTATGTCGGAGACTCATAGTTTCTACACATCAATTTGAATAGTTGCTTGATTGACACTCCCTCCCACCCACCCACCCCCCCCCCCCCACCCCCTGCCATTGATTACAGAAATTCCGAAGAAATATTATACATCCCTTGTGCCTTATTTGATCTCAAGTCTTCCAAAGCTCTATAATTGCTGACTCTTAAATTGTATCACTGTCCCTTCCATATCGACATCCATTTCTTCCTCAGTCATGTCGTCGGGTAAGACCTCCCCTTTGTAGTGGCCTTCAGTGTACTCTTTCCACCTACCCGCTCTCTCCTCTGCGCTTAACTGTGGAATTCCCGTTGCGCTCTTAATATTGAGACCCTTTACTTTCAATTTCACCAAAGATTGTTTCGACTTTTGTATATACTAAATCAGTTCTGCTGACGCCTTCCTTTTTCAATTTCTCCGCATTGATCCGGTAGCTCTTCTCCTAAGCTTCCTTGCACTTTCCATTCATTTCATTTCAAAGTGACACATTTCTTTATTCCTGAATTTCCTTGAACCTTTTTGTACTTTAATTTCCTTATTTTAAGTTTGTATTTTCTTATTTTGTCGGTCAGTTGAAGTATTTCTGCTGTTACCCAAGTCCTCTTCTTAGTCACCGACCTTGTACCTATGTTTGTCCGTCCAGCTTCTGTGACTGCACTTTTTAGAGATATCCATGACTACTGTGGTATTCACTATCGCAGAATCTATTGGTTCAGTGAACTTCAAACGCGTATCCTCATTCCCCAGTGTTCTAGTATCCCACTTCTTTGCCTGCTTATTCTCCCGGAAGAATCTCTTAAACTTCAGTCTATTATCATTACTACTTTGTGATCTCAGTCTATATCCGCTCTTTACAGTCACGTATTCGATTTGAATTTGTCTGACGGTGACATAATCCAGTTGGAATCTTGATGTACGTTCAAGATTTATCCAAGTATACCTCTTCCTCTTTTGATTTTTGAATAGTGTACTCGCTATTTCTAGCTGAAACTTATTGCAGAACTCACTCTCCTCTTTCATCCCTACTACCAAGCCCATACGCTCCTGCAACGGTTTATTACACCCATGTTCGCTAAAACCAGAACACATTGAACGACTAGAGACAGGATTTTCATATTCACAGGACTTGTACATTAGTATGTTCTGCACAAATGGTTAGCATTTGAACCATATCGGCCAGTGGTTAAAGGTCAACATCGATATCGCTCCGCGACACAACCTACCGATAAAATGTGCTTGTGGCTCTCGTTGTCACTATAATCCGGAATAATGGATCAATGTGACTTGAACAGGCGTGCAGGATGACTCGTAGATGTATGCGCGAATCTACTGTCAAATCAGTGAGTTTGAAAGAGGGTGCATTATTGACATGAGAGAATGTGATGCTTCCATCTGGGAAATTTCTGCTCGTTTGGGACGAAGTGTTTCAGCAGTACAACGGGTGTGTGACGAATGGATCACGACGAGATGGGCCAGGTCGCACCAACCAGACCATCGTCCAAATGGCATTGCACGACAAAACTGGGTACTTCTCGGCTCTGGCGCAACAGTAAAACAGTGTAACACATCGCACACTGTCAGGGGTGACAGTCCGTCGGGGTTTTTTACATCATGGGTGTACTCGCGCGTCGTCCACTTCTCCGCCTACCTTTGACGAATGTTAAGAAACATTCTAGACGGCATTGGTGTATGGATCGATGTCACTGGGAACAGGAATGGCATCAGATAGTGTTTTCGGACGAATCCAGGTACTGTTTGTTTGAAAATGATGGCCGCATTTTGGTTCGCCGCAGACAGAGGGAGTGGCATCACCTTGCACTCTCACAAGGCATACAACGCCAACTCAAGGCGTTATGGTGTGGGGTGCTGTTCGGTACAACCACAAATCACAGTTAGTGCGTTTCCAGGGCACTGTGACCAGTGTGACCTATGTGAATGACATCCTGCGACCCGTAACCATACCCTTTGTGTACAACACCCCAGACACCATTTGTTAGCAAGACAATGCATAACCATATGTTGCTGCACGAACACATGTCTTCTTGGTCTCACAGGAAGGCAACCTTTTTCCCTGGCCCACCAGATCACCAGACTTGTAGCCAATCGAAAATATGTGGGATATGATGAAAGGACGGCTGCAGTGCTGCGACCCAATACTAACCATCATAGATCATCTTCGAAACTAGGTGAATGCAATATGGATAGCTATGTCACAGAACGCCATTCGCGTTTTATATGCGTCGATATCATCACGCATGGAACAAGCTATTAGGGCCCATGTCGGACCCTGTGCCTACTAGGCAACAGGACACATATTGACCCGAGGTTACGGAAACGCTAATCATTTCTACTAAAACTAAAACTAAACTCCTCACACACAGGCCATGAAGGCCCAAAGGTACCGACTGACCGCCGTATCATCCGCAGCCCACAGACGTCACTGGATGTGGATATGGAGGGGCGTGTGATCAGCACACCGCTCTCCCGGCCGTATGTCAGTTTCCGAGACCGGAGCCGCTGCTTCTCAGTCAAGTAGCTCCTCAGTTTGCCTCACAATGGATGAGTGCACCCAGCTTGCCAACAGCGCTCGACAGACCGGATGGTCACCCATCCGAGTGCTAGCCCAGCCCGACAGCCCTTAACTTCGGTAATCTGACGGGAATCGGTGTTACCACTGCGGCAAGGCCGTTGGCAATCATTTCTACAGATCATATTAACGTACATGTCCTGTGAATATGAACGTCCTATCTCTAGACGTTCAAGATGTTCAGAATTTTTCTGAACATGAGTGTACATTCCTTCTCTACTGGCGCGTTCCAGACCCCGATGATCATTAGATTATCATCTACTTTTACATCTCTCTGCCCTTCTTTTCAATTCATAACGAATCCTACTCTCTTTCTACCATTTTGTGCTGCTGTTGACATTACCCTTTATTCGTGTGACCAAAAATCTTTATTTTCTTTCCATTTCACTTCACTGACCCTTATTATTTGTAAACGGAGCCTTTGCATTTCCCTCATCAGGTTTTCTAGCTCCCTTACCACATTCAGACTTGTGACATTCTACACTCCGTTCCGCAAGTTGTAATCATCTCTCCCTTGGCAGTCCTCTCCCGGAAAACTGAATGAGGGTGTAATCTGGATTATTTTTCCATTGGAGAGATCATTATAACACCTTTCAATAACGAGCCACATGCTCTGTGGATGCACATTGTGTATCTTGAATGCAGCAGTTTCCATTGCCTTCTGCATGTTCATATCGTTGCTCGTTGCTCATTCTTTCGATTTTTAGGGACAGTTTCCCACCTCACCGACAAAGGTTGCCCTGAAAGTCTCTCGGCTCCTCCACCCGTTTTGACCTTTGACAAGGACGTTGGCAGACCGAGGATGACTCCTTGCGCCATGATTCATTGCTGATGATTTTTACTCAAAATTTAAGCAGTGGCTGGTTTCTAGCCCGAGACCCAGAACATGAAATCAAAGAAGCTATTCCAAGGCCACGGGTTCTGTCCCGCGATATTCTCTCTCTTTTTTTTTTCCTTCCTCTCCTGTGCCAACCTTTTCATTTCAGAGTAGCACTTTCAACCTACGTTCTCAATTATTTTCCGGTTTCCAATCTCTGCATTCCTCTACAGTTTTTACTCTCTACAGCTCCTTCTAGTGCCATGGAATTTATTCCCTGATGTCTTAAAAAGTTCATTCTGGCCTTTCTTTTTGTCATTGTTCTCCGTATATTCCTTTTCACGCCGATTCTGCGCAGATCCTTCACACTCCTTACCTTATCAGTCCACCTAATTTTCAACATTCGTCTGCAGCATCAGGTCTAAAATGCCTCGATTCTTTTCTGTTCCTGTTTTCTGACAGTCCGTGTTTCACTACGATACAGTGCTGTGCTCCAAATGTACAATCCCAGAAATTTCTTTCTCAAATTAAGGCCTATATTTGATTGTAGTAGACTTCTCTTGATCAGGAATGCCCTTTTTGCCAGTGCAGGTCTGCTTTTTATGTCCTTGTTCCGTCCGTCATGGGCTCTTTTCCTGCCTACGTAGCAGAATTCCTGAACTGCATATACGTTGTGATCACCAGTTTTGATGCTACGTTTCTCGCAGTTCTTAATTCTGTTACTTCTCATTACTTTCGTCTTCCTTCGATTTACTCTCAATCTACAATATGTTTTCATTATACTGTTCATTTCATTCAAGATATTTTGTAATCCTTCTTTCACTAAAGATAGCAATCTCATCGGCGAATCTTATCGCTGATATCATTTAACCTTGAATTTTATTCCCACTCTTAAACCTTTCTTTTATCTCCGTCATTGCTTCTTCGGTGTATAAACTGAACAGTAGGGGTGAAAGGCCGCATCCCTGTCATATACCTTTTTTAATCCGAGCACTTCATTCTTAGTCTTTCAGTCTTACTTTTCCCTCTTTGTTCGTGCACAAGTTGTATGTAACTCGTCTTTCCCTAGAGTTTACCCCTATTTCTCGCAGAATTTCGATCATCTTGCACCATTTTTCTTTGTCGAACGCTTTTTCCAGGTCGACAGATCCTATGAATCTGTCTTGATTTTTCTTCAGTCTTGCTTCCGTTATCAACCGCAACGTCTGAACTGTCTCTCTGGTGCCTTTACCTTCCCTAAAGCCTTTAACAGCTCCTCGGTTTTCTTTTCCATTCTTGCGTATATTATTCTTGTCAGCAACATGAGCTGTTAAGCAGATTGTGCGATAAAGCAGACGATTGGATGGTCGTGAAACCCATTCTTCGAACTTAGCTGACAAGGAATTATCAAAGCTAGGTATCGCCTTCGACAAAAAAGTAACATAAATACAATCTAACAAATGTTAACACATTGTGTTCATTTACAATTAGGTCTTCACAAACTGTCGGCCAGTACATTTCCTCCAGCCAGATACTGACAGTTAAAATATATTTTGTCACCAGTATTCGATTTGAGGATCTCTAGACAGACCGTCAGAGAATCGTTTTGATTTATTATCCTGGACGTCATAAGCTGTACATATCCAGAACGAGGAAGAGCCAGCCGTACGCCTGACGCCATCGGTTAAAATTTCCTCGTAAGTCGCTAATTGGCAAAAGCATGTCGATAGGGCTATCGTCCTGTCACAGAGTGGTTTGGTCAGCGAAGGTGTTACTTAAGGAATCTTGGCTAATGACAGACACTGCTGTGCTGGCGCTAGCCGAGCGAATGCATTGTTATTACTGAGATATGAACATTTCGTTTCTAATGTTTCCTGCAAGCAGCCTTGACGACTATTTTAGACATAATGGACATCTTCCATAACCAGCATTTCCTCTGACTGTAGCCAATTAAGAAAAATAGCGCTACAAAAATGATCAGAAAGGTGCAAGCTGCTTAGCTTCGTCTATATTTATATTCGCCGAATTATCATTTAGTGCACAGACAGTGTATTTTTCATTGCAATGCTGCTTTACGTTTTTCGTTCAATTCATGAAAATACCATAATTAATTTCCATTGTGAAAGATATAAAAGTTGTAAATAATAACTCTGAAGTTGACATTTGTGTAAAATTTACCTAACAGTTTTCTGAATTTTAGCATCATAAAATTAACAATTAAATCGTTTTGTCTGTCTGGCCTTCTGACTATAGAAGTACTGTCCTTGAAAGGATTAGTTTTGGACCGAGTTGTCAACGTAATTAGTTTTTGTCTAATATTGACAAAAGTCGTTTTTCTTTCATTACCCTCGTGGGCAGCTTTACATTAATAATGTTAACGAAACAGCCGACGAAGTCGGTGGCGTAATAATCCCATCAGTGAAGACCAGAAAGGTCGAACGTGGGATAAAATTCGTGTAGTCGCAAATTTTTATACAGTGGTAGGAGGGAGTGCCATGAACAACCAATTAGAAATCCTGACCGGTGGGGGCTGGTTTTGTGGACGGGGTTGCGCTCGAACGTCACTTTTGTGCGTTTTTCTTGAATAACTCAAAGACCGTGGTCTCTAGCGAAAAAGCAGCGCATTTCAAAATTAAAATGCATTGAATTCGTACAAAAAAGGCTCTCTTCACTCTTTTGCGTGTAAAGAGCAAGAGAATATGACAATGTCGCGCGGCGCACATGTGCTGTAGCTTATGCTGTTTTTGAATACTAATTTGAGGCGTTTCCCTAGTTTATGAACCGCAAGTGCCCCATATAAAATTGTTCGTCCTGGCTTCCTCTACACCAGAGCAGCATGTTGTAAATCATCGTTGGTCATCGGGGCTCAGCTGGAAGCGGAACTCATCCCCGTTCTACTCCAGGTCGAAGATGTGCCTGGAGAGGTCCCGGACAGCGCTGGGATACCAACCTATTGTCCGCCGTACAGCTCGACAGCCGGTAGTAATGGTCTGGGGTGCCACTTCTTTCCATAAATGCCCCCTTGCACACCGCGAGTGTTTCTACTGCTTGTCTTCGTGTTTGCAAAACTCTGTCTTGGCCACATCTCTCCCCAAGTGAGAATGTATGGGGTATTAGGGACGGCCTTCCAACCAACTCGGGAGTTTGACGATCTAACGCGCCAATTGGACAGAATTTGGTACGATGTCCTTCAGGAGGACATCTAATAACTTTATCAATCAATTTCAAACCGAATAACTGATTGCCTAAGGGCCCGATGTAGACTAACATATCATTGTCTGGCTCAATTTGTAAAGGTCTTTCTCTTGAATAAATCGTTCAATTTTTCTGAAGTTGTAATCATTTTGTTTGTCTGTACATGTACATCACATCTACCGATTTCTGTCCCATTCGGATAATTCCTTCGTGCTGCGTCGGATTCATTTTTTACCCTCTCTTAGAGTGTATCTATGCAGATAGGAGAGTGTGCAGCAACAGAAAAGAAAGTACAATCCATTCCCGATGTCAAATACAATTATACGCATTGCATTTGTTGTGGCTCTCTATTTATGGAACTACGAGAGGTAGTTAGAATTTTAATTATCAACTCGAAAAACCCAAGTTGCGATTCTGAGACATGGTGTTGACGTTAGCTTCTCTTTGCATATTCATCTTTTAATGTGACACATTTTTCCCACCGCTGAATGACGTGTCTGAGATCTCTGTTGTGCAAGTCTGCATTTTGGTTGTTGCGGAAACGATCCACCTTGAAAATCGCACCATCATTCTGGAAATGCCTGCCACGCAACAATGCTTCATCCGAGGAAGGAGGAAGAAGCGGTCTGTGCCATGTCAAGAAAATACAGGGAATGAAGCAAACTTTGATGCCCAAAGGAGCGGCGTGTGTGACTGGTGGCTGTGTCCTGCGCATAATGAACTGGGACATTGTCGTGGAGCAAAATCAGCCCGAATCACGACTACAGGCAGTTCCCTGCGACGTTTTGTCTTGATGGCCAGCCGCAACCTCGTTCAGCAGTTTGGTAGTAAGCTCCTGTCTCGACTTGCCCCCTTACGAGCGTAATCTGCTGGCACCACACCGTGGAAGCTGGCGAAAGCACTCAGCATCATCGTGGTCGCTGATGGCCGGGTCTTCGCCTTTTTCTGCTGTGGTGAATCCACATGTTTCCTCTTTCTCTCGGGGCCTCAGCGATACATCCAGCACGCTTCTATGGTGATTAGGCGGCTATAGATGTCACCTGGATCGGTCTGACACGTTTCCGCTGCTCCCTCAGCTACGTGGACGTTTTGAATGGACAGAACGATGCGAAAATGAGCGTAACGTGAGCAATGAGATTTGCGTTCAACGTCCTTGATCGTAAAATTTTGTCCACCGATCTGAGTAAAAACCCTAAGATGTTTCAGCCTTATGTAAAATCAATAAGCGGTTCGAAATCATCCATTAATTCACTCAGAGACAATACTGACACCGAAACGAAGGACAACAAAGAGAAGGGTGAAATACTTAATTCGGTCTTCCTAAATTGTTTCACCGCAGAAGACTGCAACACAGCCCTTCCTTTCGATCACCGTACGAACTTCGAAAAGGCAGATATTGATATAACCGTTCGCGGAATAGAAAAGCAAGTACAGTCGCTTAGTAGTGGAAAGGCTTCAGAACAAGATGAGATACCTACAAGAGTATTCAAAGATTATGTGAAAGAACTTTCCCCCTTCTAGAAGCAGTTTGTCGTAGATAGCTGGAATGACGAACGATACCTAGCGAATGGAAAAAAGGGAAGGTCATTCCCGTTTTCGAAAAAGGCCATGGGACAGATGTACTCAATTAGACACTTATTTCGTTGACGTCAATGAGTTGTAGAATCATGGCACATGTTTTACGCTCAAGAATTGTGAAGTTTTTGGGGAATGAAAATCTCCTCTAAAACAATCAACATAGATTCCGCAAACAAAGATCTTGCGAAACTCAACTCTCTTTGTTCCTCCATGAGATCTACGAGTATAGCGCCGTAGACAACGGCGTTCAGGTTGATACCGTATTCGTTGACTTCAGGAAGGCGTTTGACACTCTCTCGCACTGCTGCTTACTAGAAAAAATACGAACCTATTGAGTATCGGACCAGACTTACGACTGAATTTAAGACTTCCCTGCAGACAGAACTCAACTCGTCGCTCTTAACGGAACAAATTCGAGGGATGTAAAGCTGAATTCAGGAGAACACCTGGAAGTATGATTGGACTGTTGGTGTTTACAATGTGTATAAATGATCTAATAGAAAGCTTCAGATGTTTTTTAAGACTTTTCGCAGATGATGGGGTCTGGAATGAAATTTTCACTCTACAGCAGTGTGTGCGCTGATATGAAACTTCCTGGCAGATTAAAGCTGTGAGGAGGGGGCGTGAGTCCTGCTTGGGTAGCTCAGTTGGTAGAGCACTTGCCCGCGACAGACAAAGGTCCCGAGTTCGAGTCTCGGTCTGCCACATTGTTTTAACCTTCCAGGAAGTTTCAGATGATGGGGTCGTTTACGAGAAGCTTTCAATAAGTAGTGCAGCACATTTTTATCTCGGCCAATTTCGGTTAAAAAATGTGGAATTTGCTGTTGCACATCGTGCCATATTCCCGCTTGAACCCCTAGAGTTTCATGAAGTGGCGATAGGTAGCAGCGCTACAGCTAACCTTCAAAATGGCGTCTGTAACGGAGGTGCATTCCTAGTAGAGAGCTGTCATTGAGTTTCTTTTGGCGGGAAACCAGAGCATCACAGATATTCATAGCTGCTTGCAGAATGTGTACGGAGACCTGGCAGTGAACAAAAGCCGTTGGGCGACGCGTCTGTCATCATCGCAACTAGGTCGCGCAAACCTCTCTGATCTCCCACGGGCCGGGCGGCTGCACACTGCGGTGACCCCTGCTATGTTGGAACGTGCGGACATTCTCATTCGAGGTGATCGTCTGAACACAGTCAAACATTTCGGTGCCCAACTGGACGTCTCGGTTGGTGGATGGGAAGGTTACTGATGCAACAAGACAGCTATGACGTCATCCAGTGTCGTGACACCATGTGAGCATACAGGCCCTCCCATTAAAGTGGTGTAAGACCGTCGCATTGAACGGAGATTACGTTGAAAAATAGTATTTTGCAGTGAAAAGGGTGGGCAATAACACGGTTCATTGTAATTCTGAATAAAACCAACTTACTTTCAGAAAAAAGTGTGTTGCATTTCTTACCCAGTGCCCCTCGTATAAGAAAGTAGCAATGCCAGAGGACAGTATCGATTTGCAGGATTCTCTGCAGAGGATTGATGAATGGTGCAGTTGCTGTCAGTTGACCCTGAATGTAAATAAGTGTAACATATTGCGCATGCATAGAAAAAGAAAGCTACTGCTTACGACAACACCATTGATGAGAAGCGGCCGGAATCAGTATCCACTGTAAAATAGCTAGGAGTAACTATCCAGAACGATCGTAAGTGGAATAACCACACAAAACAAATAGTATGTAAAGCAGATGCCAGAATGAGACTGAGAATATTAAGCAAATGTAACTCATCCACGAAGGCAGTGGCTTATAAGGCGCTTCTTCGACCGATTCGTGAGTATTGTTCATCAACGTGGGGTCCTTAACGGGTAGGAAAGATAGAGAGATAGAGAAAATCCAATAAAGAGCTACACGCTTCGTCACGGGGTCGTTTAGTCGGCGCGAGAGCGTTACCAAGATTCTCAACAAATTCCACTGGCAGACGTTACAAGAGCGCGTTATACATCAAGAAGAGGTTTAATACTGAAATTTCGAGAGAGCACTTCCCGGGTAGAGTCGGACAACGTATTACTTCCTCACACAACTCGATTTCCACATAAAGAAGACATAAAAACGATTTTAAAGTATATGAGGAACATCAAAGCATCAGAAGCGAATAAAATAACATAGGGAATGGTATAACTTCTAAATGACAGTAGTTGACCCATTAAACAAATCAGGTTTCAGTAATACTACGTAAATATCTTTACTCCTATAGCAGCAAAAAAAAAAAAAAATTCTGTGATATTACTCAGAGAAATCACAGAAACCATTAATGGGGAATCATGAGAATATAAAATTTTGCTTGGGGGAAGCAGATCTTTAATGAACAAGTCAATGATCTTAACGCAGTACTGTAAGAAAGAGCTATGAGAGCTAAAGAAGCTTTACTATTTTTTAGCTTGATCAGTATTATTCAAACTCCTTAAGAATTTGGAACGAGTAAGAAAAGGTGGAACATCTACAAGAAATGCAAGTACAAAATCTTAAGTAAAATTCATTGAACAACTGGTATATGCATCTGAGATCAACACAGAAGTTAGGAAAGTGAACAGATCTCTAGTCCTTAATTGTGTACTTGAAAACGTTATCAGAGAATGCAATAAGAAATTGGTAGAAATAAAATATCTTAATGGAATACAAGCTGGTTATAAAATCTCAAAACTGGTTTTTTAGTCACTGTGAACATCTCCACAATTATGTGAATTATAAGAAAGAAAAGGTACAAATTTCTTTTGAGAAAACACAGTGCATAAGTAAACTATCACTGGAAATACGAAAATTAAGTGCATAATACAGAAAAAAGAAAACCGGTAATTTTAGCTATCTAGGACAAATAACTCTACAAACTGTAGAGATATAAAGACGTTAACAGAGAAAGACAGTGAAATATAGGTTTAACATTCGACTTATCAGAAGATCCTTATCATAAAAAACCACTCTCCAGAAATACCAAAATGCAAAATCACAAAATAGTAACTTTGCCAAAGACCTCATACAAGTGAGAAACATTAGTTTTATAGTCAACAAATAGACTGGAGAAACTGAAAAAAAGGAAGATTATGAAAAAAGATTTTAGACCATTGAGCAACAGCACAGACATTTAGATTAGAAATACAATAGAAATAATGAAGAAGTAATATGTTAGCCACTTAATCATGGCCCTTTGTTGGCACGTAATGAAAAATAAAAGAGAAAGAAAAGTGTCCTATAGAGTCTTATGATAAATTATTTTCAGTGCACAAAGTGATTTATTCAGACTGTAATTTCAACGTCATAAGAATTTTGAAATTCAATTTTTGTGCATCTTTTCCCTTAATTCTGAGTTGCTGTCATGACAAAATATTTATTCACGGCTGATCTGTTGTGATTTTCAATTTGAGATCTCCTTTATAGAACTCCTTTTACTTCAACAATAGCAAATTTCTTATGCACTTCACGGTTGTCTTCAACAGCTCTATGCCTTCTCTGTGGGTGTCTTGTTGTTGCTATGAGTCCAAAATAATTCAAATGTTAATGAAGAATACATTTAGCTTATTGCATCAAGATACCCTGTAAACACAACTGGATGAATTGGGAATGGTATATACACACAAAACATATATGACCACTCATATTACTGGGCGATTATAGGTAGTGGCACGTACATAAATTATGCTCATTGACCCAGGTCTATCACTTTGTTCAAGAATATATTTGATGTGTTTTACTGTGTCTTTAATATAAAGCATGTTTCTGCTGATACTTCTCTGTTTTTATTGATGTAGGGAGTCAAGTACCTAGAAAGCTGTTGAAGTGAGCTTGGTGAAGAGCAACAATAATCTGTATCAACTAAAGCGCCATTTGTAACATGAAAAACGGGTTTCAGTTGTATAGCTGCTGTGGAAGATGCCCACTCCAAGAAATGTGTAACATTAATTGTGTGAGTGTAATAAAAAGTGTGAAGTGGTGAGAGTGGAGTGTTGTTAGTATTCTGCATTGAAATATAACATTTTCATTATTTTATATTCAAATAAGACAAAAATTTGCTTCGATGTTGTATTATTTAATTCTGTGTATTGTATACCTCTTTCGGAGTGACTTGTCCGTGTCACTGGACAAAAAAATGAATTGATATGATCGTAGGGCATTGTTGGCCGGGTGGCCTCATCCGGGGAAGTTCGACGCCACATCGGGCGACTTGCGTGACGGTGATGAGGATGAAATGATGAGGACAGCATCCACGAGCGGAGAAAATCTCAAATTCGGCCGGGAATCGAACGCAGGCCCGCTGCAAGGGAGGCAAGCACGTCACCACTCACCTAAGCAGGCGGACGTCATTGTACAAAATGGTTAAAGACTGAATAAATATTATCACTGTTATTATTATATTATGTTTTATAGTGAATAGTACCCTTTGGTTACTATTCTGCAACACTCTATGAAGCTTTGGGATCGCGGTTCGGTTTAGCTTTTATCAAACTAAGATATCTAGATAAAATGTTTAATGTTCTAGGGGGCCTTTATGAGTTGTGGTTTACAGTTAGCGACTTTGAATAGCAATCAGAACGTTCAATGGCACAATTATCTACATGTGATTCTTGAGACTGGTTAAGAATGGAAAATGACAATGAAGATTACGCAGTAGGGTCAGTTATGCAGTCACCTGATACAATTAGACTGTTTAGGAAAACATGTTAAGTTACAAATGAATAGACTTAAAATTCAGGTTGTTTTGAGATCACATATGAGAATGCAACAGAAACAAAACATTGTTTAGTGTAACTTTGTTTCTTTTTCAATTTTATTATTATTAATCCTTTCTATGTGTAAGACAAGGAGATGATACATTTTGCATCTTATGTTTGATTTCATAATGTGTACAGTTTCAATAACGGAAATTGAACAGATTCCTTTCATCTACAGAAAATTTGAACAAATCATTCATATCATATACATAAATATCACTTGTTCATTTTCTTGGATTTCCATAAAATCCTTATTTTAGGAAAAATTTAAGTCTTGTAGCAATTGTTGCAATTCTACTGTGCATTTTCTCCAACGTACGTCTAAAACAGTTCAAACAATATAAAAATAGCCTGGGAAAATGTTCTACAAGAAGAAATAAAGACAATATTGTTGCTTAAAAAATATGTTCCTATGAATACAAAATGTTTGCAACCCTATGTCAGCCTTTTTATTGTCATATCATTAATGCCTTGTTCAATAGAACAATCTCAAATATGCACTGGTGATGATTAAGCTATACATTAACATTTGTAAAGCCTTGTAATTCATAATATTTCAGTTCAATGAAGGAGTCGGTTAAAAAAGTCAAAAAAGACGGTAGCACCTTTGACTAATAACTTAAACGCCCTGTGTCTCCGGTTCGAACCATTCACTACTGAAATTTTGAACAAAAATCATCAGCAATTGCGTCTAAAACTGCCAGCATAAGAAGTCACCCTCGTTCTACGAACGGTCGTATCAAAAAGGGCAAAAGAGCAGAAAGAGTTTCGGGGCTACCTCTCGCTATTGGGTGAGAAACTGTCCCAAGAAGGTGCAAGGATCGGCAACAATCAACGGCATGAAAATGCAGGAGGCGACGGAAACCGCTGAGTTAAAGGCACACAATATGTATCCACACGACATGTGGCATCTATCCATTGCCAAAAGATTCCGGATTAGTACACATTTAGGATCAGTGGGAGGGGCTGCCAAGGAGGAGGAAACTATAACAATATGCTACTATCATAGCATGGAATATCAAAAATTTGAACGCGGTAGGTAAGCTAGAAAATCGAAAGTGGGAAATGCAAAGGCTCAGTCTAAATATAGTGGGGGACAGTGAAGTGAACAGGAAAGGAGGAGGAGGAGGAGGATATTAGTGTTTAACGTCCCGTCGACAACGACGTCATTAGAGACGGAGCGCAAGCTCGTGTTAGGGAAGGATGGGGAAGGAAATCGGCCGTGCCCTTTCAAAGGAACCATCCCGGCATTTGCCTGAAGCGATTTAGGGAAATCACGGAAAACCTAAATCAGGATGGCCGGAGACGGGATTGAACCGTCGTCCTCCCGAATGCGAGTCCAGTGTGCTAACCACTGCGCCACCTCGCTCGGTGCAGGAAAGGAGATATGGATTTCTGGTCAGATGAATATTGGGTAATATCAACAGCAGTAGGATTCGTTATAAATAGGAAAGTGGATCAGAGAATGAGTTACTGTGAACAATTCATTGCTCCCATCAGAACTGACAGCAAACCAACGCTAACGACAATAGTTCAGGTACACATCCCGATGTCACAAGCAGAAGATGAAGAGATAAAGAAAGTACTGAGGATATTAATCGGGTAATTCAGTATGTAAAAGATATGATAATCTAAAGATCATGAGAGACTGAAACGTAGTAGTAGGGAAAGAAATAGAAGAAAGAGTTGTGAGAGGCTATGGACTCGGTAGTAGGAATGAGAGAGGAGAAAGATCAGTTGAGTTCTGCTATAAATTCCAGCTAGTAATAGCAAGTCTTCCGAAACAATGGGTATAAGGAAGCACGGATTAGTAGCGCATTCAGGGAGGAAAAAGATGCACAAAACCAGGAAGATAAGGAAGAAAAGAGATTCGTTTTCCTCCCATACTTGGGACAGCTCTCAGATGGAACTGCCAGGCTACTTGAACAATCCAACATAAAAACTGCCTTCCGACTATCTCCTAAGATGAAAGATGGTCTTGGCTCTGCGAAGATCCTGCTATACTGAACGGGTATACAGCATTGTCTGTGAATGTGGTCAGCAATACGTCAGGGAAACGGCCATATTTCGAACCGCTGAAGAATGTCCATACCTTTGACTTTCAGAATGTGCTGTGTCGAGCAACCGGCTATTGGGACAGCACTGTAAAGGAATCTGTAGAGACAAGGAGTAACAAGGATTTGGTCAACAGGAACGAAGAATACCAACTGAATGCGGCATGAAATCCTACTTTAGTGGCAAGCCCGTCCGTAATGCCCAGACTGATGCGAGAGAGGCCTCTGGCACACTCGCTACCCCAACCAGTGCAGCATCACCCCTCTCCCTGCCCGGACAGTACCCAGTCGTCTGCAGCCTGGTGGGGGGAGGAAAGGATACCATACCGCTAATATAAATATTACGCCTTCAAAAAATGGTTCAAATGGCTCTGAGCACTATGGGACTCAACATCTTAGGTCATAAGTCCCCTAGAACTTAGAACTACTTAAACCTAACTAACCTAAGGACATCACACACACCCATGCCCGAGGCAGGATTCGAACCTGCGACCGTAGCGGTCCCGCGGTTCCGGACTGCAGCGCCAGAACCGCACGGCCACCGCGGCCAGCATTACGCCTTCCGCAGCCCAGAGTTTCCCGGGAGATATCATGGAACTAGTGAAAAGCTTTCCCTGGAAGGACATTCTCCGTGAAGATCAATATTTCGCTGTCGGTCAGGAGAAGAATACGTGCAGGAGTGCCACAAGGCTCAGTCCTAAGGCTGACCCTGTACAACCCATACAGTTCGGACATCCCTACCACACAGCACGTACAAACAGCACAGTACGCTAGACGAAAAGAAACCTGGCAACGACACGTCTGCAAACCATCCTACGTCTACATCTACATGGTTACTCTGCAATTCACACTTAAGTGCCTAGAAGAGGGTTCATCGAACCATTTTCATACTACTTCTCTACCATTCCACTCTCGAATGGCGCGTGGGGAAAAGGAACATCTAAATCTTTCCGTTCAAGCTCTGATTTCTCTTATTTTATTATGATGATCATTTCTCCCTCCGTAGGTGGATGTAAACAAAATATTTTCGCAATCGAAAGAGAAACTTGGTGATTGAAATGTCGTAAATAGATCTCGCAGCAAAGAAAACCGCCTTTGTTTCAGTGACTGCCACCCCAACTCGCGTATCATATCAGTGACACACTCACCCCTATTGCGCGATAACACGAAACGAGCTGCCATTCCTTGCACTCTTTCGATGTCCTCCGTCAATCCTACCTGGTAAGGATCCCATACCGTGCAGAAATATTCCAGCAGATGACGGACAAGTGTAATGTAGACTGTCTCTTTTGTGAGTTTGTCGCATCTTCTAAGTGTTCTGCCAATAAAGCGCAGTCTTTGTTTCGCCTTCCCCAGAATATTATCTATGTGGTCTTTCCAATTTAAGTTGCTCGTAATTGTAACTCCTAGGTATTTAGTCGAATTGACAGCCCTTAGATTTGTACGATTTATCGCATACCCAAAATTTATCGGATTTCTTTTAGTACCCATGTGGATTACCTCGCACTTTCCTTTGGTTAGTGACAATTGTCACTTTTCACACCATACAGAAAGCCTCTCTAGATCATTTTGTAATTGGAATTGATCGTCTGATGATTTTACTAGACGGTAAATTACAGCGTCATCTGCAGACAATCTAAGGGGGATGCTCAGATTGTCACCTAGATCATTTATGTAAATCAGGAACAGCAGAGGGCCTATGACACTACCTTGCGGAAAGCCAGATCTCACTTCTGTTCTACTCGATGATTTACCGTCTATCACTACGAACTGTGACCTCCCTGAGAGGAAATCAAGAATCCAGTCACACAACTGAGACGATACTCCATATGCACGCAATTTGATTAATAGTGAGGAACAGTATCAAAAGCCTTCTGGAAATCTAGGAATATGGAATCGATCTGAGATCCCTTGTCGACAGCACTCATTACTTCATGGGAATAAAGAGCTAGCTGTGTCGCACAAGAACGATGTTTTCTGAATCCGTGTTGGTTATGTATCAAGATGTCATTTTCTTCAAGGTGATCCTAAACAGGACAGACAAATGGGAAAAGAAATCGGGTATCTCTCTGAAACAGAGAAGATGCAAGTCCTATAGGCAGCAGGCGTCTCGGAAGACACAGACTCCCCAGATGACCTATTAAAATGCTGCAACTGCAAGGGCAAAGTATACCCTGGAGAAACACTGCGAGGTACTTCGGTGTGACACTAGACAACCACCCAACTTAGCAGTACCACACACAAGAACTCAGAAAGAAGGCCCTGGGGAGAATGCAGATCCTATATTCTTTCGTCAGTACCAACAGTTCCCTAGACCCAAGCACCGGAGTAGCGATCTATGGAAGTCTAATTAGACCGCTACTGGAATATGCGTGCCCTGTATGGGGATACGAGGCCGGATCGACCACAGAACGCCTACAAAAAAATTCAAATCAGAGCACTCCGAGGAGCTTTACACGTCCCACCGCGTTTCCTCACAGATCTCCATGTTGCTGCAGATATTGAGAAACTGCAGACGCGATTCCATACCCTGGCAGAACAGGTCTATGCCGAAGCTAGGACATCACGAAATGAGCCAATAAATACCCTTGGTCAGTACGACGAAACCCTCGATCGGTACAAAAGACCTAAATCGCCACCCAGAGAATAGCAGTAAAGAAAACACATCACTCTAGAAACAAAAGAACACCAGGGAGAAATGCGCATCAATACACAATGCACGCTAGTGAAGGAAATGTCCAAATGGAGACAATACCCTTCACCTCACTCATCCTCTCAGGCTAGAGGAAGAAATTAGAATAGTAGTAGTAGTAGCAGTAGTAGTAGTAGTAGTAGCAGCAGCAGCCGACGACACCATCTTCTTCAGCAGCCGCAGGAGACACCAGACCAACATCAGGCGTCTGCAGAGGTAGCTACACTTGGAAACTTTTGTAAAGGCAACAAGGTGACGCTAAATGCCACAAAAACTAAAGCAGTTTACTTGACGAGAAAAAGGCCAATCTTAGAGGAAAAATTAGAACCAAATGCCCAGAAGCTGCCTTGAAGGAGTAAACTAAAATGTCTGGGAATGAACATGGACGCAAAACAACTGTTCAGAAACAACGTACAGGATAAGAGCAATAAAGGTGTGGCAATAGCCAAAGATCGATCCCCTTCTTTATTAGTAGCGACCTATCCATCGAAACAAAGAGAATACTGTATGAAACTAGTCCCACCAGTAATGACGTACAGACGCACATCCTGTAAAATGGCGAGTAATGTACACATTACGGCCTTTCAAGCTGACATGTTGTACAAAATAAAGTGCTGAGATCGATATTAGATGTCCCACCATGGACAAGAGTAGCAGACCTCCATGAATCTCTTGAAATGGACATCGTTGACAAAACTGTCTGCAAGTCTGCGACAAAAACTTAGAATAAGCTCGATCTCCTCAGCAACAATACATCTGACAAATATAGGGACAATCTATCCGCAAATATGGCACAAACAAAAAGTATCCAGATTATTAACGAAGACCCACACCAAGAAACTGAAACCAAACCAATAGGTAGTAAGAGAGACAATACGGTAGACAATCAACCTAACAGAAACAGTCATCAAAGTTAGGAAAATACGAAGACCTAGGCGAACCAAGATGATGACGATACCAAAGGAGGAGGATTTGGAACCAAAGGGTTCAAATAAAATCAGATCCTGCCCTTCAAAGAGAAATAAAAATAGACCCACCAGCAGGAAATTTCACACAAACATGACAATCATATATATCAAACTAGAAAAACCGGTGGCACTGTCAACAGTACTGAGGCACACACAAAAAAACTATGTTGACACTACACTAGAAGACGAAGAGTATAAAATGTTCGAAATGTAGCGCTATCTGAATGGAAATCTGAGAATTCTTCATCAGTGTCCAACCGACTAAAGACGGCCATAAGTCACATGTTTGTCATATGTGCCTGAACGCATTTAGTACTACTGATCGATTGAGTGAGCATTTGGGGATTGTTCTTCCCAGTAGTTGATATGTATTGAAATAACTACTGGGATAACAAGTTCTTAAAGTTTGAGAACTTTCAACACAAGGAGCAAGTGGCTTTTGTACTTGACGCCGTTTTTAAATGTCTTCTCACTCCTGTTGTATGCTGTAAGAATACCCCCACTGTCTCTCATACTATTCTTATAGAACGACTCGTACCATTTGTGCAGAATATCAGGCTGTTTGCGCATTTAATTCGAGTCACAATATTCACAGATCATATATTGGGGAAGACCCTGCAAAATGATTGCTCTCTGAGCTTAAAGTACTTGTAAAGGAAATTGATGTGATCTATTGCACCAAGGTTCCTCTAATTAAAACGCGGGAAGTTCTGGATCGGTTTTACAAAGCTGTCAACTGGTTTATTTTTGAGCTGTCATTATCAAATTCCAACTGAAGAGCGGCGATGGATCATCTTCATCTTTCTGGCAAGTTTCGTGGGGCAACGCACAACTTATACAACATGAATTATCAACTCCTCCATTAAACGTTTCTTTCATAAGTTGAGTGGATATAATGCTCATTTCATAACTGAGCAGATGGTAAATTCAGAACCTTGTAAAGCGCAGGTTACTGTCCTTCCTGTGATCACGGAGAATTACATTTTATTTGCTGAGAGGGTTTCGAAAACACCACGCTGTGGTTTCTGAATTCATTGAGATTTATGCAGACACTATTTCATAAACTTGCTGAAAATATGTATCAGAAGGACACGCATCTCATACATGTTGCATATCTCGATGATGTAAAGTTTCAGCTCGTTACGAAGTAGGGGATATTCCCATACAGATATCTCGATTCCATGGAGAATATCAATGAAACCACACTGCCTTATGTATTCCCGTTCTCCTGTAAACTTACAGGTGACACCACATTGGATGTGGAATGTGGACATGCAGTGACTGTTTGGTGGGCGTTTAATATCTCACACTTGGATCAATATACAGTGAGGCGACGACGAAACTGGTCCAGGCATGGGTATTCAAATACAGAGATATGTAAACAGGCATAATACGGCACTGCGGTCGGAAACACCTATATAAGACAACAAGTGTCTGGCGGACTTGTTAGATCGGTTTCTGTTGCTACAATGGCAGGTTATCAAAATCTGAGTGAGTTTGAGCGTGGTGTTATAGTCGGAGCACGAGCGATGGGACACAGAATCTAAGTGATAGCGTGAAGTGGGGATTTACCGTACCACCATTTCACGAGTGTATCGTGAATATCAGGAATCTGGCTACAGCCGAAAAAAGATCCTGCAAGAACGGGACCAACGATGACTCAAGTGTTCGAAGTGATGGCCATTGGTATCAATGTAGTGCTGCAATCTTCTTATCACATCGGCATTTATCGAAGCACATGCTCTGACAATTCTCTCCCGCATATTTTCAGGTGTATTTGAAACGTCTTTGTAAACAATATCTTTTACGAATCCCCACAAGAAAAGATCCACAGGCGTCAAGTCTGGCGAACGAGCCGGCCACGACACATCTCCTCCGCGTCAAATCCAACGATTTGGGATCTGTCTCTGCAACTCATTTCTAGCCATCAGCGAAAAATGTGCCGGACACCCATCGTGTTGATACTACATTCCGTTCCTTGTTCCTAAAGGTATTTCTCCCAATAACAGACCTAATGTTTCTTGCAGAAATGTGGTGTAGTTCCTACCATTAAGTTTCCTTCGATGAAATAGAGGCCTAAAATTCTGTCCTCCAGAATCCCACACCACTCGTTCACCGACCTCGGTTTTTGGTGTGCAACTTGCAGCAGCCAACATTGATTTCAAGCTGCCCAATAATGAATGTTATGCAAATTAAAATTTCCATGGTTCGTGAATGTAGCCCCGTCAGTAAATAAAATCAAATTAATAAATAAGCCATCCCTCTGAATCTGAAGTTGAGTCCATCATCAGAATTCAATGTGACGCATACAAACCGTACCAGTGGAGACTGATAAGGTAAGGATGATATTTATGGCGATGCAGAACACGGGCAACACTACTCTGGCTCATACCAGATTCCCTTGCGATTTGACGCGAACTAACTTAAGGATCTCGGACCACAGTGGCAAGACTACCAATTTCCGTTTCCTCGTTAGTAACTTTCCTTTGCCGGATATGTTTCCGATGCATTGCAGATCCAGTTGTTCTCAATTTATCATACACATATTTAAATGTACGACGTGTAGGGTGAGTACATTGAGGATCTCTTTCAGCGCATAAGTCTCTAGCTCTCAGTGAATTTCGTTGGCATTCTCCGCAAATGACAAGCATATCAACTTGTTCTTCGAAGGAATACATCATTAACATTCGCTTGATTCGAGGATACTAGTCCTACCGTTCCTATTAGTGTTTTATTGAGAAACCGTCGAATGGTGTATACATGTCAATGGCACGTTAGATGAATACGCCGCATTCGGCGAATATTTACTATTTGCACGATATACGAGAGAAAATTGTCAGAGCATGTACCTCGATAAGTTCCGAAGTCATAAGGAATCCCACTCCGTCCATGATAAGAAGATTGCAGCATTGCATTGATACCAGTGGTCATTACTTCGAACACTTTCTGTAAATGGGCGTTCATGCCACCATTTGACCTTCAAAGACCTTATTGTTACACATCAGTGGATTCGTCTCGATAGCCGCTATCAGAAAATAAGTACCAAACTATAGCATCCCATTAAAAAAAAAAGTTGACCTTCATATCTCTGACGCGACCCCACCTAGCAACAAAAAACCAGCATCATTTTATGGCCCCTGTTGTCCCATGCAACATTTGTCCCACAAACTTTTCAGCTACTATCATACTTTCGGAGTTATTCTAGGTGGCAATAGTTAGTGACTCACCCTGTATAATGCACTAATGGCTCAGTTTGTAATGGAAGTGAGTAGAGTCACCGATGGCACCGATTTAAGCAAAATCCTATACTGATATGAACATCGAAAAGAGGGCTTATGTGTCAAGTAGTTTTGAAAGAGATTTTTATAAATTAACAAACAACGTGATATTCCGAAAAACAATGGAGAATGTTAGGAATCAATGCGAAATTCATTTATCCAATAAATTCGTATGGGCCATTAAGCCCTAGATATCAATCATCTTGCCAATTTTTAAATAGGCAGCTATCTTCAGTGCTTAATTTGTGACTAAGGTTTCACTACTGTTTAGGAAACCTGTTTGTAATGGCATGTGTGCATTAGACTTGTTAAAATTCCACATTTACCAGATTCATTACAGGTTCCCAGGAACTCATTTTGAACACCCAAAGTTAATGGTTGATATCTTGTAGTCCATACGAAGTAATTAGGTGCCACTCTGATGTATTCGACATGTCTAGATATGCAGCTTGTAATCCTTCTTGTAAATAGAATAGGATTGACTTGATGTGAGATGAGGCAAATGCATCATAACTTGTGGTGTTTGTGGGTCTACAATCCAAAATTTATGTGTACCATGTGCAAGTAGGTCATATTCTACAATGGGCTAAGAATGTGAGTCATTCAGCCACACAGAGACTTAGGAGTGAGGATTATTGAAAGCACCTGCAGGATGCTGCTGATGTGCTACGCATGATGTGTCAGGTTAATTTTCGACCAAGAATCATGTGCTTTACACAGGTGAAAAATTGTGAATCGTTCTGTCACATCATGACAATATGCAGTTCATTTGTAATTGTCGAATCAAAACCCTTCCGTACTCACACTACTCACTCAAGTGAGAAAGAGGGTGAATGCATGGACATTTTATGGCCTAAGCAACAAAAACCATTACTTGGGGCACCCAGCTGGCAGGGGCACCCCAGGCACTAATACTGTAAGATTTCTATAAGGACAAATCACAATTAGTAGCAGCCACTGGGGCCACCAGTGTGATTCAATGCATATCACATTAGTAGTGAAAACTGACATGGGTGAAGATGTGTGAGGGGAAAGAGCGAGGGGGTGGGGTTGTAAAATAATAAGTTGTTTGTGTGGAAAAATGTTCATGAACCAGGCCTGGGTTTTATTTTGTGTTTGTGTATGTGTATGTGTGTGTGTGTGTGTGTGTGTGTGTGTGTGTGTGTGTGTGTGAGCAGGCGCGCGAACGCTCGTGCGCGTGCGTGCATGTGTACATTGCCTTTCATAAAGCTGTTGTATATACAGGCTGATACATGATGATATGCAAATATTTTAATAGTATGTTATTTTACAAGTGAAACTAAAGAAAAAAGTTCACATAAACATAGGTCCACAAATATTTAGTTATGGAGTTATGGCTAATAAAAGATTTTGCCTGAAATTTAGCAACTGCGCTAATATGAAGCCATCGCAAATCTGTATGAGGTTAAAGTAAAGCACGATTTCCATTTACTTTGTTGTTATTGGTCTGTTGAATCTAATAAAACATGTCCCAGACGTGTATCTGCAGTAGTTTTCCAGAACTTCCCTTTAGTTTTAGCTATAGAATAACATATTAAAATATTTGCATATCTTCGTGAATCATCCTGTATAGAATGCCTACATTGAATGTGAATATCGTTTTTTTTTTAAATAAAACTGTAGTATGTAGAACACATGCAATGTATTTAGATGATTAGGTTTTATAAAACTATTGTATAAAAGTTTGGTTTCATATTTTTGCATACATTATGCATATTTCTGAATTTGAATACAGCTTTAAATATTTAATAATAATATTTTTTGGATGTGGAATATGTGTTTGTCATTTTTTTATACTAACATTGTTTGAGCTGACTACATTTATCGTTTTACATACTGTGATTACATAAATCTGATTTTATTGCAGACACTGTGTAAGCAATCATTATAACATCTATAGATTGTGTAGAAGAACTTTTTTTATAGATTGTGGATTAAGTTTGCTGCTGCTGGTTGCTCAAGTGAACTACCTTCTAAGTATTAGTTATGGAAAATGTGATGTCATCATCACATAACATTATATGCTGTTAATGTCATATACTGCATATATTTAGGTCCATTAACACAGTGATAAATGTAGCATATACTTAATATAGCTACTTTAGATATTTTTTGCATATGAAGTATGAATTCATGATTTTGAGAAAATAATGTTGTACATTATTAATGTCTGATGTCACATATATTTAGGGTCTGGCGTTCAGAAACATCATCCAAAGACGCTCCAGAACGCCAAAGTTACAGATGCCGATGTCCTTAGATTCTTATGTATGTCTGTACTGAGTGATTAAACGACGACCTTATAATATTTCAGGGATGATGGATAAATGTGTCAATTTGAGGTAAGGCACCCTGGTCCAGAAACGAACGAGTCGTAAGTTATAAGGGAAAATCATCCTGATACCTCTGACAGTGAAATACCTGCACCAGTATTCTTGCTGTTAAGATTGTATGGTAGGCATCTTTCACAGTGGGTAGTATGAACCAAAACAAGAAAAAATTGGCCAGTAATCATGGACTGAAAATCGTATACCTTAACAGCTATGAGCACTTGTTTAATAAATGAAATGTGTTTCATAGTAGCGAAGCTGAACAAGTTGCTGTGCTACTATTAGTCTTAGTCGTAGGAAAGAGGAAATTTTATTAAAAGTCAATGAACGTGCGGTTGGACGATCGCATCTGGTGCTGCTTTGTGTGAAGCAACAACGAGGCAGCAAATCGCAGCGTTGCTTAAAGTTATTGCGATATGAGGCGAGGAACTAGGCCAGAGCCAAGTCGAGACTTGTAGATGGCTGACGTTTTGGAATTTATCTTCGCCATAGTTTCTGTCTCTCTCTGACACTACATCAGAGGCGACGGGGAAGGCAGTTTAAACAGTGAGGTACTTTTACCTTGGGAGAGAGTGTGTGCCACGTCAGTTGAGAGTCAGGTCGGGCCTGTGATGGTCTACGCTTATAGGGGCCAGTCTGGCAGCGATGTTGTAAATATTCTATGTACATCTGTACTTTGTTTCCATGTACTTGTTCGGGATGTATTCTGCCTCCAGGGACACAACACTGTGGCGGAACTGCACAGTCTGCCTGAAGGATGGCAGTGACAGCGGTCTGCAGCGGGTCCAAGATGGGCCACATTCGCTTCCCACTTGGCGTACCAAGGTCCAGGCGAGGCGTACGCTGCAGGAGGCGCAACAGCACTGGAGCAGCATCAGAGACGGCAGCGGGTGTTGCCCTCTGGCAACCACTGCTAGCGGCAAGTTAGGGCACACCGTCCAGGAGGGCGCGGGTTCGAGTCGGGTCCTGTCCTGGGAGCAGCAGCGGCCGAGGGCCAAGGGTGATCAGTACATCCACCTTCGTCCCATGGTCGGACAGAGCAGGCCAAACGGGGCGGAGGGCGGCGAGGACCAGGGACTGCAGCAGTCTCCGGAATAGTGGGCGGCGGCGCGGCGCCAGCCGCTACGCCTCGGCAGGTGAGGTGGCGACTGGGCGAGCGCGGCTGAGTTCCAGCTGAGCAGCCTTGCACACGGCAGCAGCAGTGTCGGCATACCAGGAGCTGCTGAGTCGGCTGGACTCGCGAGCGGGCGACACACCGAGGCTCCGCTGCACTCTCCGAAGCACTGTAAATTATGAGAATAAAGTAATGCCACCAAATACCACTGTATCACTCTGCACTGCCCCTTGACGCCATTGAACTTGCTCGGCCTCCTGACGAGAAGCGGCGCGGTGGGTGCTGGCTTCAGTTCGGCCATCTGGAGTCCCGGGTTCACCATCCCCGACACCCCGCAACAAAGTATTCATATCAGCTTAGGTATGTATTTTGCGCCCGTGTTCATTGGACATTTTTTTCTTGTTTTGGTCCTTACTGTCACCTCTGAAAGTTGTCTACCCTACTGTCTTAGCAACAAAAGTATTAGGGCATGTATTCCACTGCCAGAGGATATCAGAACTCTTTTCGCTTACAACTTTAGACTCATTCATTTCTGAACCAGGTCCCTTAGTTAACGATTGATACATTTACGCTACTATAACATCCCTGAAAGTTTGTAATATCATCACGGAATATCCCTGCATACACATACATAACACATATACCCATTCTCATTTTGTTCTCCAAGACACTTTCGCCTTCCTATCGAAGTTTGTTGGTATAATTTTGAAACACCCTGTAGATTGATAACAGAATGGTATGCGAATGATTGTTTTTTTATAAAGTTATTGTATAGCGTTATTTATAAAATACAATATTTTTGCATGTACATTTCAGAAATCTGAATACAGCTGCACATATTTCACATTTTTCGTTTTATTTTCAGTAATATCTCTCTCTGATATTTGAAAATGCAAAGCGTGGTTGTACCTTACATGAGCATGTATTGAAACAACTTTTTCTTATAAAAATGACTGCACGCAATGTACAATGAAAATACAGATGTATCTACCCTGTTAAACCAATTCTGTCTCCCTTACTGTTCTTTTCACCTCACATTCATTTTGTGTGTGTATGAAAACGTCAAACACATTTGTACAACTATGTGCACTGCACTCACTTTGTTCGTTTTAAAATACAGAGCTTCTGTAGAATATGCTGTGTTAAGTTACATAAATTCTCCACTTTTATGTGAGCAATGAGGGTGCATGCCTGCACCAAAACAATTTTTCTTTACAGCTATCTAATACACATATTCTACAGATGTTTTGCTGTGTGTGGCACTATATTGACTTACTTTCCGCATTGGCATCATTGTTTGTACCTTGCCGCTGGTGAGTGAAGTATGTTTCTCTGAATATAAGTTACTATCTGTGCACATGCAGTGCAATTAGAGGACAGTGACAGTCAGTGTAACTACGCAGAAGGAAGTTGTGCTTACTAGCCTGTCAACACGTTAACAGTAGATTAGCCGTACTTGAACATACACAACCATGGTGTTATTATGGACAGTGTCAGTCACAGTCAGCAGAGCAATGAGGAAGGCAGTTTTGTGGTGCCCTGCCCATGATTGGAAGGCATGTTTGCTGCTACTGGCTGTTCGCATGCACAGAGTTACGGAAGACCTGTTAGAGACAATAAGTGAAGCCTTGCATAAGGTAGTCGTGTCTGGTAGCTAGCCTGCGAGTTGAGAGTGGATTGTTTATGTGGTCAAGTGCATATACAAAGCTATTGTGAAGCTGCTGAGATTAGCTGTTTCGACATATGGTTAGTGTGGCTGATCAACTTGCTGGTGATGTGGCTGTGTTCTGTCCATGTCATGGCTGTGCTACCTGCTGTAATTTTAAATATATGATAAAATGATTATTATAGCACTATCCAGTGTGTCAATATAGTGTACAGTAATTCGCTGTATATACTGTGCCCCCCCCCAAACGAATTTTTGTGTGTTGTATAATCTCACGCACCTGTATGAGCGTGTAGTGTATGTCTAAATGGAAAGCTGTTTCTATAGATATCATATGTCAGGAGTATGTCGACAGCCTATGTCAGTATTTGTTTAACTCCCCAGAATTCACAATATTTTATGTTTGTTCTATGTGCCAAAACTTTAATTAAATATTCTTTTGTTGTTGTTATAACCTTTGAGCTCATATTCTCATGAGCCTAAGGAGTGTAATTCGTTGAAAATCAAAATGAAATTTTTGTGTTATCGGTAAACAAATACTGTTATAATTTTAACTCAGTCACTTGATTCCATCTTTTTATTTTCGCTATGAGACTACCTGCTTGCAACATCTGGTTGCAGAGTGAACTCAATTGATTCAGTTAAATTATGACTTTGTCTTGTATTTCACATTTTTTTTGTTTATTTATACTTTTGTTATTCTTCAGAATGCCTGACAATGTAAAGAATATGGGGCGAGGTAATTTATGAGTACAGTGACAGAAATTGAGTGTAAAGGTACTGTCCAGGTGTTGGCTGTATATCTACACCAAAATAGTCATTTGCCATTTGTATGACATTTTACAGAGTTCAATGAGGTACACTTTTCCGCTGCCACACTGACATACATGAATCTCTTTGGATTTTATTGACCGTATTTCGGTGGTTTATCAAAATCGCTCTTTTGTCATGAAAGTCATCTGTCCACACTCATGTTCCTGTGCTACTGTATTGCTACTGTGCTGTGCAATTTATATCTACTGTTGATCTTTCGCCAAAAAGAGAGTTCTTTATCAGGTGGCTGCCCAGTGGACGTTGGCTAGAAGATATACCCAGAGGCTCCTAAGGGAAAGCCATGTGCTATAAAATGGGGGCGGCCAAACTCTTAGCATGCTATTGATGGCTCTTCATTGGAAGTTTTCAAGGTAGTAGCATTGTCTATGAAGGAGGGGACCAAGCACCTTTCTGAAAAGGGCTGTTAACTGACCTAGTTATGGACATGGAAATTAGGGCTCTCCTCTCTCAATTCAAGCCAAATTCTTAGGAATAGTTTCTTTCTTTCCCTGCTAGACTAAGGGGCTGTATGTGCCATGTGTAACACTATGTCGTATCACTTTCCAAATTGACACTGTTGCTTGTGCTTTCTGTTTGTTTGTGGATTGAGGCTCCAGTACCAAAGTCTATATGTCAATGCTATTCTCATTAGAAGAGCAAGAGAAGCTTTGTTTCCAATTACTGTCTCTACCACAATTATTACCCTACTGTTTTTAATTGCTTGATTGTACTCAATTGATGCCCAAGCTTGACACACTGATTTGTGTCCTGTGTTATAAAACTGAATACAGTTCTACAATTTTTTTAAATATTCTTTTATTATTGTTATCATTCTTGGGGCTAATATTTTCATGAGCCTAAGGAGTGTAATTCATCATAAATCAATTTAAAATTTTTATATTATCAGTAAATGACTATCATTGAACTGCTAACTCAATCAGTTGATTCTACCCAATGGGCCAACAACAACCTGTAATAACAGGCATAAGTTATAGTGTAAGCAACTCTCTCTCTCTCACTGTAAAAAGTTGTGAAGCAGAGGTATGAATGCACTAAAAACATGTGTTGGCTATTTACATCTATCCTCAGAGTATCATGCTTTAAGTCAGACCACTTTCATGTGTCTCTTTCTCACACACAGTCTGTAATAACGTAGAGCTACATCTTGTATACAAAAGTAATACAGGAAAGTATTGTAACACACACGACTACAAATTAAATACATGTTGTAACTTTTTTAATAAAACAATTTCAGTTTTATTACTTTCATATACACAACCTCCTATTAACCAGTAGCCATTCATCTTTCATCGTATCTGTACACCACACAGTAATATTCATTGAATAATTGTCTCTTGCATACATTAAATTCTCCATGTATGTGTTCATGTTGACATGCACCTATGCAGTCATTCACATCATTGGCCTGAGAAATTTTACATCAGATTATGCATTCCACCAGATCACTGAATATTTTTTACACTATTAGTTCACTGACATATTCTGTCTTTGACAAATTACACAGCATCATATCCACTTGGTATAATGGAAACACTTTATTTTTTTAAACATGCACTATGTGTTGTCTCATGATACAATAGTTTCAATGCTGTAGCACTATAGAAGGTAAGCATTGAGGTGGTAATGTGACCACTGGTGTTGGTTTTGCCGGTGCCGATGTCACTGCTGGTAAAAAAGCAGATGTCTACTTCAGGTGTGTTGTATTTTGTGGTGGTCTAACTTCCGATGTATGACTGATTCTCACACAAATATCTTCACTCTATTTGATTTAATTGTACATTTCTGCATTGTTGTACATCCTCTTGCTCAATGATGACCGTAAACTCATTGTCTGGCAGTATCCCAACATTGGTGCATTTTGAGCAATAAGAAGTCAAAGTAAATGTACCTGCAAACAGCAAGATTGCTTTGAAAACTAACTAGACTGAAGAACTGCATGGCTTGTATGCACATGCAAAAACCCTCTTCAGTTGTCTGAAAATTATGATACAAATCAGTCTGGAGTGGTGGCTGCCAATTGTGGTAGCCCATGTCAGTCTGGAGGGGTGGTGATGTTGGCCCACTGTCAATTTTGTGATGTCACAGGAAAATGTAGGTGATGGACTAAAATTGAATGCAACAGGAATAAATAGGATTAAAGTAAATCATGGGCTAAAAATAGTGTGTCATGTAGAAAAGTAGTTCATAAGCTGAACCATTTGAATTTGTCATCAGTTTCTGAAATTTCCACCAATTTGCAATATCACTAGAGAAAGTAGGTCACAGGTTAAACATAGAATTGAACATAGGTCAGGAGCTGGTGTCCTAGAACTTGTGGGCTCCTACTCCTAACTTGCTTGTCGCAGTCAAAAGCTAAGCGACTTGAAAAATTGCTCTGCATTAAGAACTCTGTGATCTCGCATAATCTAAATTACTTTGTTATCTTTGTACGCTCACAGTCAATGCTATTAACAACGATATTCTGTAGATTATACGGCTGTCGCAGTTGCCTGCAGATGCACAGAAAAAACTCACTGTTTGCACTAGTTACCTTGATGCTCTCGCTCAAACTGCTGACCAGTCAAGATGTATCCTTCGATGGGTGTTGCAACTATCTAAGCCAGAATAGAGACTTATCTGGAAGCACTGAAAGCACAAGTAACAGAATTATCTAAGCAAGTAGCGGCCCTGCAAATATGGTACTCTACTTCTAGTAGAAACAGGCATTCGCCCACAAGGGAGAATATCCGCTGGTACTACAACTCTCTGGTCACCGTGGTCTAGGGGTAGCGTCTTTGATTCATAATCAAAACATCTTCAGTCCCGGGTTCGATCCTCGCCACTGCCTAGATTTTGATAAATAATCAGCATTGGCGGCCGAAGACTTCCGGCATAAGAAGTCAGCCTCATTCTGCCAACGGCCTTGTCAAAGAGGGCGGAGGAGCGGATAGAGGTTCAGGGCACTCTCTTGTCCTAGGGGTGGGAAATTGCCCCTATAGGCGGAAGAATCAGCAATGATCAACGACATGAGGATGCAGAAGTCAATGGAAACCACTGCATTAAAGACACGTAACGTGTATCCACAGGACATGTGGCCTGTAATTGAAGAAGTGTCATGATGATCTCTCCATTGGCAAAAGATTCCGGAATAGTCCCCCATTCGGATCTCCGGGAGGGGACTGCCAATGGGGAGGTTACCATGAGAAAAAGATTGAATAATCAACGAAAGGATAACGTTCTACGTGTCAGGGCGTGGAATGTCAGAAGCTTGAACGTGGTAGGGAAACTAGAAAATCTGAAAAGGGAAATGCAAAGGCTCAATCTAGATATAGTAGGGGTCAGTGAAGTGAAGTGGAAGGAAGACAAGGATTTCTGGTCAGATGAGTATCGGGTAATATCAACAGCAGCAGAAAATGGTATAACAGGTGTAGGATTCGTTATGAATAGGAAGGTAGGGCAGAGGGTGTGTTACTGTGAACAGTTCAGTGACTGGGTTGTTCTAATCAGAATCGACAGCAGACCAACACCGACAACGATAGTTCAGGTATACATGCCGACGTCGCAAGCTGAAGATAAACAGATAGAGAAAGTGTATGAGGATATTGAAAGGGTAATGCAGTATGTAAAGGGGGACGAAAATCTAATAGTCATGGGCGACTGGAATGCAGTTGTAGGGGAAGGAGTAGAAGAAAAGGTTACAGGAGAATATGGGCCTGGGACCAGGACTGAAAGAGGAGAAAGACTAATTGAGTTCTGCAACAAGTTTCAGCTAGTAATAGCGAATACCCTGTTCAAGAATCACAAGAGGAGGAGGTATACTTGGAAAAGGCCGGGAGATACGGGAAGATTCCAATTAGATTACATCATGATCAGACAGAGATTCCGAAATCAGATACTGGATTGTAAGGCATACCCAGAAGCAGATATAGACTCAGATCACAATATAGTAGTGATGAAGAGTAGGCTGAAGTTCAAGACAGTAGTCAGGAAGAATCAATACGCAAAGAAGTGGGATACGAAAGTACTAAGGAATGACGAGATACGTTTGAAGTTCTCTAACGCTATAGATACAGCAATAAGGAATAGCGCAGTAGGCAGTACAGTTGAAGAGGAATGGACATCTCTAAAAAGGGCCATCACAGAAGTTGGGAAGGAATACACAGGTACAAAGACGGTAGCTGCGAGGAAACCATGGATAACAGAATAAATACTTCAGTTGATTGATGAAAGGAGGAAGTACAAACATGTTCTGGGAAAATCAGGAATACAGAAATACAAGTCGCTGAGGAATGAAATAAGTAGGAAGTGTAGGGAAGCTAAGACGAAATAGCTGCAGGAAAAATGTGAAGACATCGAAAAAGATATGATTGTCGGAAGGACAGACTCAGCACCCAGGAAAGTCAAAACAACCTTTGGTGACATTAAAAGCAACGGTGGTAACATTAAGAGTGCAACGGGAATTCCACTGTTAAATGCAGAGGAGAGAGCAGATAGGTGGAAAGAATACATTGAAAGCCTCTATGAGGGTGAAGACTTGTCTGATGTGATAGAAGAAGAAACAGGAGTCGATTTAGAAGAGATAGGGGATCCAGTATTAGAATCGGAATTTAAAAAAGCTTTGGAGGACTTACCGTCAAATAAGGCAGAAGGGATAGATAACATTCCATCTGAATTTCTAAAATCATTGGGGGAAGTGGTAACAAAACGACTATTCACGTTGGTGTGTAGAATATATGAGTCTGGCGATTTACCATCTGACTTTCGGAAAAACATCATCCACACAATTCCGAAGACGGCAAGGGCTGACAAGTGCGAGAATTATCGCACAATCAGCTTAACAGCTCATGCATCGAAGCTGCTTACAAGAATAATATACAGAAGAATGGAAAAGAAAATTGAGAATGCGCTAGGTGACGATCAGTTTGGCTTTAGGAAAGGTAAAGGGACGAAGGAGGCAATTCTGACGCTACGGCTAATAATGGAAGCTAGGCTAAAGAAAAATCAAGACACTTTCATAGGATTTGTCGACCTGGAAAAAACGTTCGACAATATAAAATGGTGCAAGCTGTTCGAGATTCTGAAAAAAGTATAAGGGTAAGCTATAGGGAGAGACGGATCATATACAATATGTACAACAACCAAGAGGGAATAATAAGAGTGGACGATCAAGAACGAATTGCTCGTATTAAGAAGAGTGTAAGACAAGGCTGTAGCCTTTCGCCCCTACTCTTCAATCTGTACATCGAGGAAGCAATGATGGAAATAAAAAAAGGTTCAGGAGTGGAATTAAAATACAAGGTGAAAGGATATCAATGATACGATTCGCTGATGACATTGCTATACTGAGTGAAAGTGAAGAAGAATTAAATGATCTGATGAACGGAATGAACAGTTTAATGAGTATACAGTATGGTTTGAGAGTAAATCGGAGAAAGACGAAGGTAATGAGAAGTAGTAGAAATGAAAGCAGCGAGAAACCTAACATCAGGATTGATGGTCACGAAGTCAATGAAGTTAAGGAATTCCGCTACCTAGCCAGTAAAATAACCAATGACGGACGGAGCAAGGAGGACATCAAAAGCAGACTCGCTATGGTAAAAAAAAGGCATTTCTGGCCAAGAGAAGTCTACTAATCTCAAATACCGGCCTTAATTTGAGGAAGAAATTTCTGAGGATGTACGTCTGGAGTACAGCATTGTATGGTAGTGAAACATGGACTGTGGGAAAACCGGAACAGAAGAGAATCGAAGCATTTGAGATGTGGTGCTATAGACGAATGTTGAAAATTAGGTGGACTGATAAGGTAAGGAATGAGGAGGTTCTACGCAGAATCAGAGAGGAAAGGAATATGTGGAAAACACTGATAAGGAGAAGGGACAGGATGATAGGACATCTGCTAAGACATGAGGGAATGACTTCCATGGTACTACAGGGAGCTGTAGAGGGCAAAAACTGTAGAGGAAGACAGAGATTGGAATACGTCAAGCAAATATTTGAGGACGTAGGTTGCAATTACTACTCTGAGATGAAGAGGTTAGCACAGGAAAGGAATTCGTGGCGGGCCGCATCAAACCAGTCAGTAGACTGAAGACCAAAAAAAAAACTACAACAAATCTTGGACTGATACTCGACAGCGTCGACCACACTGTGATTAGGGAAACGCTACTGGCAATAAGCAGCGATGCCGACTGAGTTCAAACTAGACAGTCGTCGACTGTTTATAACAGAGCACTCTACCAAGTCACAATTTCTCATTGATACAGGTGCTGATCTCTCAATTTACCCTTCTTCTCGTCTTTCACAGCGGATCACGACGGTAATTACCTGTATGCTGCGAACTGATCTCCCATTAAAACTTACATTACATCAACTTATGTCAAAACTTCGGTCTCTGACGTGAATCTGTACGCATGACTCTATAGAGTAGTTGTCTAATCAAGGACAGTTATACCCTGCCAACCATGTTTGCATCAAATTGATTGTAGGTATTCACCATACAACGACCTGCTTCAACGGTTCTCTGAAATCACCTTTCCATCGCCCCTACTCAGCACCAGTAAGACACTCAACAGTAAATAACGTTGTCACCACACCAGGACCACCAGATCACGTACAACCTCTTCATCTGCGTCCAGAAAAACTAAAGACTGCAAAGCAAGTGTTCTCTTTCATGTTAGCACAAGGGATCTATCACTCTTCAAATAGTAGCTGGGCCTTTTCACTCCACATTGTCCCTCAGAAGACTAACAGGTGGCACTCTTGCGGTGACTATCATCAGCTTAACGACAAAACGATACATGATCACTATGCCATGCCACATATTAAAGAATTTTCTATGTGCATTCCTGGTAAGGATGTTTTCTCCAAGATCGATCTTGTATGTGGTTTTCATCATGTGCCATTTCCACTCAAAATATACCCAAAACTACTCTATGCACTGCATTTGGACTTTATGACTTTGTGCAAATGGCATTTGGACTACACAATACCATCCAAACTTCCCATCACTTTATGAATGAAATAACTGGAGAGAGTTATGCTGCATCTACATTTATGACCTGATGTGATGTCATCCAGCAAGGCAGACCATCTAGCACATCTGCAGCAACTGTCCAATAGGCAACAAGAACATTGTTTAGTGACTAACCCACAAAATAGTTTCCAAAGCTACACAAATAAATTTTTTAGAGTAGATTATCAACTTACAAGGAATCCTGCCTCTTCAAGCCCCACTTCAATACAAGACTTAAGCCATTTGTTGGCTCTGACAAACTTTCATCGACATTTTGTGTGCAGTCATGCATTGTTGGCAGAATAAAATTCTAAAAGAGTCGCCTAAAACCTGGAGACATGATACAATGGACTGATAAAAAGAAAGTATCCTTGCCAAGAGTGGTTGGTTGGTTGGTTGATTTGGGGGAAAGGACCCAACAGCAAGGTCGTAGGTCCCAACAGGTTAGGGAAGGATGGGCAAGGAAGTTGGCTGTGCCCTTTCAAAGGAACTATCCTGGCATTTGCCTGAAGTGATTTAGGGAAATCACAGAACACCTAAATCAGGACAGCAGGATGCAGGATTGAACCGTCGTCCTCTCGAATGTGAGTCCAGCGTGCTATCCACTTTGCCACCTCGCTCAATTCTGACAGTGAAAGCTGCTATTGCAGTCATGCCATTGTTAGCTCAACCTCTTCCAGGAACATCTCTCGAACTTGTGGTGGATGCATCATCAACTGTGATTGGAGCAGTGTTACAAGAAATTGGTCAAAGTACAACAGCAAACTGTGTGTGGCACATTCCTTAATCAAAAAGTTTTGGTACATACTTGACGGTAGATATTTTACACTTCTCAAAGACTATAAGCCACTTGTGTTGGCTTTCTGTCAGAAGCAAGACAAGGCTTTACGATGCCTACTGCAGCATTTGACCTTAACTCGTAATTTACTACAGCTATTCAACATGTTGACAGTGGATGCAGTATCCGGCATTGCCGCAACTGGCCAGGAACTTGGATTTCATAAGACTTGCCAACGCCCAGGAACGAGACAGAGGTTTGAAGTTCACTGAATACCAATATGTATAAATGCAGATGGCAGTATTATCGCATACACAACGTACAAAAGGGCAGTGCATTGGTGGAGCTGTCAATGGTACTCTGGTGATTCATTTGAAAACATGTCTGATGTGATCATGACCGCACTACAGGAAGTGGCAGGCTTTGAACGCGAAATGGTAGTTGGAGCTAGAAGCAATGCTGATTCCATTTTGGAAATCGTTGGGGAATTCAGTATTCTGATAACTTCAGTGTCAAGAGTATGCACAGAATACCAAATTGCAGGCATTACCACTGACCATGGACAACACAGTGGTCAACAGTCTTCACTGAGAGCAGCAGCGTTTGCATAGAGTTGTCAGTGCTAAAAAAAAAAGCAAAACTGCGTGAAACAACCACAGAAATGAATGTGGGACATACGACAGATGTATCCATTAGGACAGTGCAGCGAAATTTGGCGTTAATGAGCTATGGCTTCAGACGACCGACATGAGTGCCTTTGCTAACATCACATCACGACATCACCTGCAGTGCCTCTCCTTACTCATGGCCATGTTGGTTGGACTCTAGATGAGTGGAAATCGATGGCATGGTCAAATGTGTTCCAATTTCATTTGGTAAGAGTTCATGATAGACTTCAAGTGTGGCGCAGGTCCCACAAAGTCATTGACCCAAGTTGTCAATGAGGCACTGTGCGAGCTGGTGGTGCCTCCATAATGGTGTGGGCTGTGGTTACATGGAAGTGACTGGGTCCTGTGGTCCACTGAACCGATCACTGACTGAAAAATTGTTATGTTTGGCTACTTGGAGACCATCTGCAGCCATTCATGGACTTCATATTCCCATGACAATGCAACACAGGCTACACTTATTCCCGAATGGTGTGAAGAAGATTCTGGACAATTCAAATAAATGATTTGGCCATCATATCACCCAAATGAATCCCATTAAAGATTTATGAGACATAAACGAGAGGTCAGTTTGTGCACAAAAGTAGATGCAAAATTGGGTTCCTGGAGCATTTCAACAAAAAGGCAATCTTCATTTATCTTCAGTATAAAAAAGACGTATTTTTTCGACTACAGTTATGAAATCAAATCGGTTAAAATTTAATATTTAGCAAAATAAAATTGACTTGGTGAAAAATTTTAAAAACATAGAAATTCAAAAATTTATGCAAATTTAATAACATGAAAAAATGAGCTTTCATTTGTTTTATACATTGATGTATAAATTTTAAATCGTTTATTTTCTCCAATTTATCATCTACTCATATTTTAGCATAATGATTTGGAAGAGCAATTTTAAATCTATTGTCTAAAACTAATAAAACCTTTTGACCATATTTAGTTACCAAATGTTCAGCTTTAGAAACACTATGAGATTATTTTTTTTCAATTTGGGTAATTTAATAAAGCCTTCTACACTATTTCTACAAATACTATTAAGTTCGCTAAACAGAATTTCAATGCTGCCACTCATGGTCATTTATCCCCTCTTAGTTATAAGTAATAAATTTCGATCTTTCAAAATCAGAATGTTTACAAATGGAAAGACACAAAGATGAACTCAAAGGTACACTTCAACTGTTAACGTTTTAATTTCTAAAAGTCTAAATTTTTTCATATAAACAAAACAATAAAAATGTGTTTGGCAACAAACATTAGTAAATAACAACACTTACATAACTTTGTAAAACAAATAAACTGAAACGTTATTCGAAATTAAAGTTAAATTAATTCAGAGAATTTATTGATAAATATAATGAGAATGCATTAAATCATAAAATTATAAAAGAACTTTGAAACATTTGTAAAACAAAGAATTTAAAAAATTTTCTAATCTTAATAAACAAGGATTAATCGAACTCACAGGAAATACTGAGGCTCATATGAATAAGGATGTTAATGGACTGAAAAACAAAACTTAAGAACAACTTCTCGAATTCTGTAAACCGAGAAATTTAAAAAAGGTATTGTAAATATAGTGAACAAGACTTAATCAAACTTATTAAAAAATCTGAGGATGATATGAATAATATCGATAATGAATTGAAAATTAAACCTTGAAATGAACTTCATTAATTTGTAAAAAGATAAATTTAAAGAATTATTCTAAACTTAATAAATAAGAATTAATAGAACTTACCAGAAACCATGAAGCTAATATTAAAAAACAAGAACTAATCGAAATTAACAAAAATCACTGGAGCAATATTAATAATAACGATCACAGATTGAAAAATGTAGTTTCCCCAGAGCTTCTGAGAGTTAAATATCCAGAAATGAAATAAAAAACCTGTCAGAAAATTTCCCAGGTCATAACTTTCTAAATCTCATGTTGAATTTAAATCAACTAAACGAATTATTATAAAGATATCCTTTTCAGTCTAGAGTAACACGTTCTGAAATTAATAATAAGTCGGTATTGTAGAACTACAAAACTTTTAACCAACTTAAAGAAGAAATAATTACTAAATTTAAGAATATTTTGATACAAAGAAGACTGTTGAAAGTTAATATGAAGTTTTATTGCAGTTTTAAGAAGCAAGTAATGAAGTTTTATTGAGAACAACAGATTTAGAAGACTATTACCAAAACCAACAAGTAAACTACTGATATGAGGAAATGCAAAGAAAAAATCTGGTTGGGTTTTGTGTTCTATAAATATTTTAGAATTATCTACTAATAGGCACAATCCGATTTTTAATTCATACATCAATTTACAAAAACAAATTAAAGATAAAAATGTATAATTATTGGTAAAAAACTGATCAAAACTGTTTTCCACATGCAAGAAGATCGGCATTATGTCCAGTAGATTGTGATGCAGAAAGAGTACATATAGAAATATTGGACTAGCAATAGACGAAATTTTTGGAAAAGAAAAAATTAATTTTCCTATACAGTTAACAGACACTCCAAAATTTGAAAGAAGCTCAAGTATTTCCACTAATGTTAATGTTTAGGATGACTTACATATTGCATATCCTCTTTACCAACCAAAAAATAAAGAAGATAAATGTGTTAACCTTCCTTTATTTTGAGATGAAAATAATTCTAATTATTGTTGAGTAAAAGATTTATCTAGATTAATTAAATCACAAACAACTAAACATTAAAAAATGTATCTTTGTGATAAATGTGATGTTCAAGATTTATTTTATTCAGTAGAAATATCAAGTAATCATAAAACGTTGTAAAGAACAAAAATAGGTAAAAATAAAAAATGCCTAATTAAGGTGAAAAAATTAAATTTAAAAATTATAGCAATTCATTATGAGTTAACAATGTAATTTGTACCGATTTCGGGTGCTGTTTAAAAGATGTTAGTACTTGTCAATCAAATCCTGAAAAAGCTTATATTAATAAATATCAAAAACACTTTCCATTTCTTCTGGTTATTGCAAAAAATATTGCAATGGCAATTATAAACCATTTGTAATAAACATTGGTAACAATGATTCACAAGAATTAGTTGAATTGTTAAAAGAAGAATCTGGGGAAATTTAAGCATTATATGAACAAAATGTTCCAATAATGATGACTAATGAAGATGAAATAAATTTTAAAAATTTGGAAATGTTTTAATTGTAAACAAAAAATTAAGAAATCGCTGACATTTAACACAGAAATATCAAGGAATTACACATGAAGAGTAATCATAATCATAAAAATCCTAAATTTATTCCAATATAAATTTATAATTTAGTAAATTATGATGTTCTGGATTTCCATTCTGGAAACATCCTCTAGGCTGTGGCTAAGCCATGTCTCTGCAACATCCTTTCTTCCAGGAGTGCTAGTTCTGCAACATTGGAAGGTAGGAGATGAGGAACTGGCAGAAGTAAAGCTGTGGGGATGGAGCATGAGACGTGCTTGGGTAGCTCAGTTAGTAGAGCACTTGCCCGCAAAAGGCAAAGGTCCTATGTTCGAGTCCTGGCCCGGCACACATTTTTAATCTGCCAGGAAGTTTCAAAAATATATTTTTTAGTAAAGTAGATGGAGAGGGATAAACTTATAGATTTTTGTAAATTTTTAAATTAATCACATCAAGTATCGATAACTTGTCCTCTAAACTTAAAAAAGAACGAATTTGAGAAACTGCAATACATTTCGAGGGTAAGAAGGTATATTTAATACTTAAAAAAGCATTTAACCATACAAATATATGGCTTCTGAAGAAAAATTAAAAAGAAATGAAACTGTCTGAAAAAGAATGTTTTTATTTGTGACTTAATAAAAGCAACATTTCTGATGAAGATCGTAATCATGCAAAATTAGGTGAGAAAAAATTTAATATTAGTGGATATTTTCGAAAATTTCTAGGATACTTGTATCGAAAGTCATAAACATGATCCAGCTTGGAGTTTTACTGTTTCAGGTACATATTCGGATGCTATGTTAAACATGACTTAGGTTGAACTGAAATTGTTAAACAATTATGATATGATTTTATTTATTGAAAAAGGACTTTGTGGAGGTATTTCTCAAACTATTAAAAGATATGCTTAAGCTAATAATAAATATGTCAAAAATACTGATCCAGAAAGAGAACCATATTATACAGCACACTTGACTGTGAATAACTTATGTCGTAGGTTATGTTCCAATTTGTAGCAATTAAAAATTTCGAGTGGTTACATCTGGAATCTTGTAACATTGAAAACATACTCGAAACACTGGACAATTATAAATATGGATTTATGTTAGAAGCTGTATAATGTGCGATTTATTTATATGTAATAATTAATGTTTTATGTAATGGTTTATGTTAGAAGCGAATATCCAAAAAAATTTACTTTTACCACAAGAAGGAGGAAGTAAATTATTAACAATGTTAAATAATAAAGAAAAATAAGTTTTACATTACAATCTTAAGCAGGACCTAAATATTGGTTAAAGCTTAACAATAGCCTACCAAATTTTAGCCTTTAAACAGTCTGATTAGTTAAAAAATACATCGATTGTATTACAGAAATGAGAAAAAAGGAGTTAACAGTTTTGAAAAAGACTGTAATTCATTGGTGTAGAATTGCATTTCTCATAAAACAATGGAAAATATTAGAAAAAATATTAAAATGATAACTAATCCAGAAAAGTATATAAAATACGTTTCAAAGCCAAATTATGAATATACAACAGGATTTTCAGAAGATGTAGTAGCAATACATATCAAAAAACTGCAATATAATTAGGTACACACACACACACACACACACATATATATATATATATATATATATATATATATATATATTGTAGTGAGTAATCTAAATATTTCTTAAATTAAAATGTACGATTTTCATTATAATGTTGTGAAACAATAATATGGAGAGAGTATTAATTCATTTATTTTATTTAGGATATCATAACAAAAGATGTTTATGATGATATGAAATCGATGATAAACAAATGTGATACAAGTGACTATCCAGAGGATAATATTTATAGAATTCCACAAGTAAACAAAAAAAGTTTTAGAAAAAAATGAAAGATCAGAGTAGTGGAAAAAATATGTAACAACATCTTAGTTTAAGATCCAAAATGCACATTTATAGAGTAGAGGATAAAGAATATAAAAAACCCAAAGGAGTTAAAAATCTGTAGTACAAAATGTAAACGCTTTTAATCGTTATAAAAATTGTTTAATTGACAGAGTAAAACAATACATGAGAACGAATTTGATTAGGTTTTTAAATATGTATTACATGCTATTGAATGCAACAAAATTGTTTAAATTCTGATGATGGTAAAGGATTTATATAAGAAGATGGAGTAAATTCTCTACAATATGGTCATTATAAAACTAAAGAATTAATATCCAAACAAGTAAACAATTAATTCGATGTCTGATCAGTTTTTCAACATTTATTCCTCATACACTAATTTTTTATGTTTTCAAAAATATTTTACAAACAAATTGTCCTGAGAAACATACAACATTTTAATAATATTTATCTTTGTGTTTTTTGATAATAAACATCTTTACACTCTTTATCACCAAAATTTAAACACTTTCTCTCTTTTTGAAGAACAATTGTGAGTATATTTAGAAGCCTTTTTAAGCTGTTTTTGCAAAACAGAGAAGTATATTACTCCAATCACGTATAATTTCTTTCATGTGTCTAAATTATTTTGTCTGTTTTCTTTTGATTTCTATTTTATACAATCAACATAATCCATTTTTGAGGGTAAATTCTTTTTTGTTATTTTTGTGTCATTAATAATTTCTTTTTCTTGTTTGCAAAAGGGACAGAACAGTTTATTTGAACATTCCATTTAATTATATGAAAAATTTTTCATTAAAAAATTCTAATAAATAGAATCATTTTTAGATCTTAGAAACAACAAACTCAAGTATAAAAAGCAAGTGTTAATGATTACCTATGAAAAGAACAATCCTTGGTTCTATGCAAATCAGGTTGCTGATATTTTAGGATATGTATGACCTAAGAAGGGAATTAAAGACCATGTAAAAGATAAAATATTTTAAAAATATGAAAATGTCAACAGAACAAATTGCTATTCATCTGCATTTTATTGTATTGTATTGTATTGGATGGAACTGTGGACCTAGGAAGGACAGAGAGGCTTCGTTCCCGCTGTAGCCCTCAGTAGTACACAACCCCACAACAGGCTACAGCAGTCCACTCGCCCAGGATTATTGCACAGTTCTGCCATCAGTGGAGCCTCCCCACGAACATCTCACACCAGATGAGTGTAGCCCCAAGTGTTTGTGTGGTAGAGTAATTATGCTGTATGCATATGTGGAGAAAGTGTTTGTGCAACAATTGCTGACATAGTGTAACTGAGGCGGAATAAGGGGAACCAGGCCACATTCGCAGAGGCAAATGGATAACCGCCTTAAAAACCATCTACAGACTGGCTGGCACACTGGGTTTTACCACCAAATCGCAAACATGGTGAATGTAAGATTAGAAAAGAAACAATAAATTCAAACGGAAACCAAATACAATACAAAAGCTATTGTACAGAACAACTTCAAACAATACACAAATGAAGTGATGCACCCATCAAACTGGAAACGAATAGGAAATTTAAGAGGAATAGTTAATATCGCTTCAGAGATAATTAAAGAAAGAAAATGGGAAATAAATAGTTTATTTCCTCATTCTATTCCTCAAACAAATGATGAAAATTTAAGGCCAACTCTTGTTCTTTTAAAGTTACGTGATCATAAATGTGAATATCTCATTCTAATACAAAGAAGAAATTTACAAAAACAATTAAAAATTATTGAAGCTAGACATCCTTACTGCAGAGATTTTGAAGACTGAGTTATGATCCTAATTCGTTAAAATTACATCAAAGAATGAAGGAAAGACTGAATATTGCCTGGTGTCAGAATTATTTTAATATTTTGGATAATCACACAGAAGAACGATTGATTAACGGTATAAATAGACTTCAACAACAAAAGAGAAAATCCAAAAACTTTTTTCATATTTAAATTTTAAATAAAATTCATAACGATTTTTATAGACTAATAAATGAAATGCATTATAGCCATCTGATTCAAATAACTCAAATTTAAAGCCCTCAAAAGATTCTGATCTTAATTCTTTTTTATTAAGTTTTGTTTTAATATCAAAACACACTTTATTATCTTTAATAAAACAATTAGTGGAATGAATATTATATTCAATACCAAACATGTTCAAAATTCTCAGTAATGAGCTCCACTTACGTGAAAAATATTTTAAAAGACTACTTTATTTTTATCTAGACAATTATCGTGTGAATTATCGAGTCCTAACCATTTAACATATTCTCTAAGATATACAATGGGATGATTTGTTTTCAACAGTTCTTGTCCATAAAAATTCCCTTTCACTTCTTCTTCACCTAAAGCTATTAAATGTGGCTGGATTAGAATGAATAACATTTTCAATATCAAATATTTCCATTGACCAATTAGCTGTACATAATTTCTTGTAGATTACTTATAATTAACTTATTCATATTTTGTCACCCATTTTATGTTAATGTTTAGTGTCTGGCAAATTTGTTACCCAACAATTTTCAATTACATCTTTTTATTTTCTTTACTCACATCTTTAGGCTTCATTTTTATCATTGAAAGAATTTCTGTTAATTAATTCTTCAATTACATTTCTTAAATAAATCGATCCATTTATAAATGGCATAAAGAGTACATTTAAATCACATTTCCTTTTCCAGCGTTCTATTAACTGTTCCTACGATGGAAGCTATTAATTCAGAAAAAGTTGAATAGTTATTAATATTGTAATTTTTCACAAGTTCTTGAAAATCTCTACTACAGAATTTCTTTAGTATTATCTGACTAAATTTCTAGGATGTGTATTTCGAATGTCTTCTTGAATACATGAACTATATTCATACCTGTTTTATCTTTCACTAGAATCAGAAACTCTTCATTGCAGTTAGTAAATATGTATATCCTTTATTTACTTAGGAAACTCCTTTTAAATTATCTAAATGCATTTCGACTAAATCCGATTGCCATGACTTGTCAACTCCTAGAGATATGACACTTCATCTGCTAAATTTTTTTCTCATCGGTTTATATAACTCTTTAATAATTTATTTACAAATATTTAGACAATTGCTTACAATTCACCTTCAGTTCTTAGTCTTCTATTTTTAGTTGTTACTCTATGAGGATCATTAATTTCAGTAAATTTTCTAAACTTTAAACAATACATGTGATATTCCTGAAGGACTGATTGATTCTCCATTTATGTAGATTAAAAATTACATAATTATTTTTCTATTAAATCATTATCATTTAATTCTAAAATCAATTCATCACATATGAATAATTCACCTGAAACAGGAACAGTTTTAAAAGGTTGATTTAGATATGTGAATATTTTATCGTTCTTTCTCATTTCAAGAGATGGGTTATTGAATTGTGATGGACATAAAATTTGTGTCGAATATAAAATTTGCTTATTAATGACATTATATCTTTTTATCTCTATTCTAAAATCAGAAAGCGATAGTTCAACATTTATATTGATCCAGATAAATTAATGTTTTTGATTTTTACACTGTATTCAAATGTGTACTTAAATATTTCATCATATATAATTTTAGTTTCAATTTGTCACACATACTTTTCTGAAGATCGCTTAACTCACTAAGATATAGTGTTAAATCTGTTTTTGAAAAGTAGTACTTAAAAGATTTTCAATCTCCTTTTTTGTATAGTAGTTAGTTAGATTAGTTTTATTAAGTTGATTAACTTCTCATTGTCTTGTAGAGAAATGATTATCTAATTGCGTTACAATACTTGAGTATTCCTTTACAGTAACAAGAATGCATTGTTGTTGACAAATTAACTAACACTAATTTATTTCCTAAATATTGTTTTGTAATAACGTCACAACCTCTAATTGGGTCAGCCACTTCAACTAATGTTCTGTTTTTTTAAACAAAGGTAATTCTTAGTTGCTTTAAATAGCTTACCTAATTCTTTTTGAAATTCTTTAATCATATTTTCTATTTCAGGACTTTTTATTAATACTTGATTCTAACGAATTTAATCGTGTATTAACATTTGATTCTACTTGTTCATTAAGACCTGATTCTAATGAATTCAAGTGTTTATCAACATTTGAATCTACACACTAAGTTGCTGACTTAAGTTGGAAATAGTCGATGTTAATTCCTCATATTTTATTCTTTCCCCAAAACTGTCAATTTACTAAATTTAAAATTTCATTAAAGCTGTAACCATTCAGTAATAGATTTTCCAGAAATAAACAAAAATGACTGCAAATAAATTTGTTAAAATTCTCTATTCTTTCAATATTATAATTTAACTCACTTTCACCTAAATAATTTACTAATTCTTTTGATGTAATTCCACCAAACGAATCAAAAACGGATTTCCTATTATTCGATTTACAATAACAAATCCAGTCAGAACCAACATTATAAATATCTAAATTAACTCCCATACATTCTTATTTTCTCAAACAAATAACCAATTCATCAGTCATAAATACGCCACGAAAGTGTTTAATTTTTAATTCCTTAACAACATATGGATTATTTCTCCGATTTTTTTTACTTTTTTCGTTTCAATTCTTCTATTTTCCATTATGTCTGTTTTATGCTTCTAATACTTAATCAATTTTTCGTTTATTATGAACAGATGAAACAATAGAATATACACCACCAGTGAATCAACCAATTGCTCCTAATGTTGATAATAAAACTGGAAAGAATCCTACATGTTTTTAATCTGGAACCTTCTTTCTTTTTCATTAGATATTCGACTATTTTTTCATAACAGGAATAAGTAATGTTAAGAGCAAATTTCCAGCAATTTTTTTCTCTCTCTTTCTTCTTTGAGTATCATTTTAAAAATTATTGATACTATTTAATTGTTCATTATTTAGTTTAATTTTAATTGCTTTTGGCTTTGTTTTATCACTTGGAAGTAAAGTATAATCATTGCTAGATCTATTCTTTAATGTAGATTAAAAACTAACAAAGAATTATTTAATAGAATTCAAAACCCAGTCCTAATTTTCGTTTTCCATACATTATTCCATTAACTACTGTTGATATTAATTTCTCACCAAATGAAGAATCTTTAGAATACAGTCTTTCTTTTGCAGTTATTTGAAGTTCTTTGTCAGCTCAGTGTCTTTTTGTAAATCCTTATTATCTTTATAAGCAATATCATGTTTTTTTCCAAGCTTCAACTAACATATTAAGTCCTGTATCACCCCTAGATAATCTTTCTTCAAATTTTGTTCCTCAGCCACAATAATTATAACCAGGAATACACATTTCAAAAGGCAATGCATTAATTGATGTATTAAATAATCCTCTCCCATTATTCCTGATTCCCAAAACGTGGGAGGAATATTATTCAAAAATGTAATCAAATATGGAATTCCTTTCAGATTACTAATAATAAAATCGTTAAATTTACATATTAACAGTTTTGCAACTCCAAATTTTTCATTGTAATAAATTTATTTTAAGCTAATTCTCCTCCATGAATTATTTCTAATCTATTAATTATTTGACAAACATCATTCATCCAAATATATTCGATTTTTTCTAGATATTTTAAATTAATCCTTCAACAATTTTTGAGGCATATTATCTAATGAATCAGCAAGAGTTCTTTCTGAAAAATGGTAAATGTTTTTCAACAATCAATTGTCACATTATTACATTTATTTCCTTCATTTGATTTTATTTTATTTGGATTATTTTCACTAAATACTCCATTAGAGCCACGTAAAATTCTAGCAGAATTTATTAAATCTTTATGATTAAATTCTTCACCGATATCATCCATAGTAATTTGATTTTTAGTCAACAAATTCATTAACCCATCTGTTTCTTCGTATTCTTTACCATTAATTATTAATTTATCTCCATCAAATTTCACAGGTAAGTTTTTAATATACTATCAACAGGTCTTTATCCAAAAGTTTGACCTTCACTATTATTTATAAATTTCAATTATTCTTTCTCTTAAAATTATTTTTTCATCATATTTGTATTTTAGTTGTTTTCTGTCTTTAATCTGTTCTCCATGATTCTTTAACAAATTTCGTATTTCTCATTCACTCAGTCATGTTGTGGGCTTTTGTATTGTTTAATTGGTGGAATATCATCAAATTCTTTTAAATAATTTTGATGGGAAGGAACCATTTGTTTTTCAACTTCTCTATTTTCATCATTTCCTTTAATACATCATCAGTCAATCCTTCAGTTCTTTGTTTAACTTGTCGATTGCACCAATAATAGGTTGATCTCTTTTTATTTTTGTCTCTTCTTTTAATTGGTCCTTTATTCTTCTATTTCATTTAGCTTATTTAGCAACCTCTGGATCGTATTTTGCAAAGGTTTATTGAGGATAAAAAAATACACATTTATGTTTTAAGTTCTTGTATAATGTTCAATGTTTATGTTCAGTGTCCTTGTTCAACGTTTATGTTTTTAAAAAATTCTTAATCTTATCTCTGTATTTACCATTATTAATTTTTCTCATCATACCTATCACAATAAAACAGAATTCATCATTATGCCAACACTTACTACATACTTCCTTAAAATTCTCAAATTATAAACCACCTCCAGCAAACTTGCGATAAAAAATATTTAAATTTATGTCATCCTGTCTCAAAATATTTTAAAAATATAATCCTCTCACTGGTGGACCAAACTTCAAACATAGAGCATGTGTTCAGACGTAACACATGATTGGTCCACTTGCGAGCCATATCTCAGATGTGACGCATGGTGGACCTGCCTCCGAACATCAGTCCAGATATATATAGTGCGCGATAGATCCACACTCGAAACCTAACTTGAATGTGGTGTATTGTGGATCTACATCCCAACACTACTCCGTACATTGTGCATGGCGGGTCCACCTTCAAACCCTATACCGTGCACGGCATATTGTGTATCCAATTCCCAACATCACTCCAGGTATAACACGTGGTGAATCCACCCTCGAATGCTAACTCAGGTCTACTACAGGTCCTGGGGGTCATCCACAGCACATGCGCATACACAGATAACAGAGCAGAAACCCTACAAATGTGGAAGTAACTGCATACAGTTGAGTACAGTGCTATACTATGCCTCCCAATCAGTGCATTTGGGCTATGTGGGCAGATGTACTACATTTACAAGCAATTTTAGAACACAGAACGAAAGGTTATGTCATGATTGCATTTATGGAACTGACATGAAATGGATAGAATTGTGAAAATGATGACTAGATAGGTATAAATTGACTGAATATACACCAAAGAGTGGTGAAATTGAAGAAGTACTTGCTCGTCTTTGGCTTGGTGCAGAACAATTTGTACATTGGAACAATCATGTGACAGCAAGAGGTATCTGAGAAAACATAAGGGAAGTGGGAAATGGTCATTTTTTTCCCATCAAGGCAGCATTCTACTGTATGTCTATTGAGATCACAGTGATACATGTGAGTTAACTACTGTATTTGACGCTTTTCAGGATACAGAAAAGCATCTGCCTCTGAACTCACTTGCATCTGCATTAGAGGGCGACATAGAGCGGATGGATTGGTCGGTTGAGATGGGATTGTAACAAGGTGCGATTTAATAGTAGACTGATGATATATTCTAGAGAGAGGGGGGGGGATGTTGCTGCAGGTAATTTGACCATTTTTTCTGTGATGTTCCATCAGGATGCATCAGATGTGTGATGTAGTCTGTGTTTGACTCATATACAACTGCATGTTCTGTGTGGGTCTAAGAGCATGTCTACTTGCGATCGTTAACAGTAAACCTCTCGGTCATCAGAGGACTTCCATCTCACATATAATGAAACACGACACATTCCTCTAAACGAAAGAAGATTTATGTCATCTACTCCATGTCCCTATCGCATCTTAAGTGTAAAATCGATACTTCAGTCTCATAAATAAGTTATCAATAGGTATTTGTGAGACACTGCAATCCCTTGTGAATACATCTGCTTGCCAGATGTGCTGTTTACAAAATTAGTAGCTACAAGACTTGTAATTCCACAATTGGACCCCACTGCTATGCATTCATCCATTTCCTTGTAAGAGGTATTCTCCGTTACTAATGATCATTTTCTATAGGACTGATATGGGCTCAGTGCAATTTCTGAATCATGATCGGATGTGGTCAGTGGATGCTATACATCTCTGCTATATTGTGGATGTATCACACAGAGCCATTGTTTTAAGGAAGTAGTTTCCTCGTTTTAAAGTTCAATACCACAGTTTATCATAGAGAAACCTGCAAGAAGGATGTATGTCATGCACCGGAAATATATATTTCTTACATTGGAATATTAACAGCACTGCATGCCACATGACTGATAGGTTGGAAACTCAAGTCATCTAACATTATAGTCTGCTTTCAGTGCAGAACATTGTAGCCTTAGGAGTGCATGTGTTTATGCTCTCTCTTACCAATACCTACGAGGTACTGATCCTAGACTCTAGAATAATACTTTAGAGGTGATAGCATAGTTGAGTTACATAAAATGCTTCGAACTCCATCTGTCTGGAGCTCCACATGCATAAAAATCACCTGTTTCTTGTTCTTCTTAACCATCTGCTATTACATCACAGCACTTTGAAATCAGTTACTATACACCGATAATGGGTGCCAACCTCCTCGACATGGGTACATCTGGAGAAATCTTGTGTACTTGGATGGGCGAGGACTTGGCTAGCTCTATTCATTCACGAGATGTGGAATGTAACAGTCTACTTCTGGTCAGTTGCAGATTAAATCGATAATGGTGCTGCAGGGAAGGTTGGCCAATGACAGTGTGAGGGGTCTTTCAGTCTCTAATTTTACCCTATAACTGTGAGAATGTTCTGTGACCCCCATCAGCATAAGTAGAGTGCTGTCTGGCATACTTTGATTATGTATGTGATCGACAATTAACAATAAATGGTCATACTGCACAGTCATCTATCTACATTCGCAATGATATTAGCAAAGTAGAGAGGGGGGAGGGCGGTTTAGGTATGATACTGAAATTGGGAAACATGCTGACACAGCATTGCTTGGTGTTAAAATTATTGTAAAATTGTAACATTTAGTTGTAACATTTAGTTGTAAGTACAGGGATAAAATATATATGTGACCAATTTCCTCGGATGATGATTATACCTGTGCGTGCTTGGCATGCAGCGTTGGTGACCTATGTAGCGTTGATTCACGTTTCCCATTAACGGTAGGAGCTGTCTGAATACAAAGGTCTGTTGGAATGCAGGAATGCATCGGAGTTAACTGTGTCGTCCTCTAGACGGCAGAATAGCAAAGTAATACTTAGTATGTGTTGGGCAGCTTTCATGGTCACATGGAAATTTGAGAAGATTGAATATGGAAGTGTGTTGGCGCTGGACCGGTATTCCCTCCCATGTAGATGGTTTGGTTGACTGCTTCTGCACATTTCGCGCCTTTATTTGGTTGAGGGAACATGGATTGTGGTCTGTGCATCTAGCAGGCGAAAATTTCGCGCCTTTATTTAGTCGAGGGAACATCAATTATGGTGTGTGCATCTAGCAGGTGGAAGACACGTTTGCTGGTTTTCTAGACATGAGAAACATCTTAGTTGACTTTGTGAATTATAGGGATGATTTGGAATCTGTTACCTCACCAACATCGGTATTCACAAGTGGAAATATCATTTTCCTCTGTTTAGAGGTCTCACATAAGTGTCTTCGCCAGACAGGACAAGTTTCTAGTTACTCAGTGGTCTAGAGCACGCTCCACCTCACTAAAGCTTCGGGTTTGTAGAGGAATAATTTCCAGTCTATATCTTGGGAATTACACTGCACGAGCGATCGGTAGGATGCTGCTGTGTGTTTGATATCGAGAAGTATCGCAAAAATGGTATAATATTTTGGCAAACCATGCGAAAATACCTGTGTTCTTGTAATCCTTGAGTCTGGAGATGGGTGTAGAAAAGCAAGCAGGTCCAGTCTGGTCACCCAACCGGATGGATGACTGCTGACCTCGCATGGAAATATCTAGTGCTGCGAGAGGTATATACGGTGCTGTCTGTCTTCACAGTATATGAACGAATGATGTAAAAGGGATGATTTTGTATGGCGAAAGATAGGAAATGTATGTTTACTACATCGACACGGTATGCGGTGATATATTGCTGGGTTGGAGATGAGTTTCACACTCTAATATTCAAGCTCCTGTCCTCAGTGGAAGAGCAGTGTAATTGAGTAAGAGTCTTTCCATATTTGACGATATGTAGAGGCACTTTGCAGGGTTTAATTGTCCATGTGATATGGCGATCTGTGTAAAATAGTTCTTTTTGCCACTGAAAGTCTCGTCTGCAGAAAGAAAGAAAAGGCGGACGGTGCTTCCACACCGGCTGCATCAGTAATTCGGAGGGTAAATTTGATAACATCCAAACACTATGCTCGATTCATTCACACAACATCCTTTGTGCTGGGATATAGGAGTCTCAACATAGCATTGAGAACGTTTGCGTATGTTGCAAGCAGGGAGGGTAACACTTTATGGACGGGGTGCCACGTTAAAACCATGAGGAAGAATGCATTCGAGGTTCTTCTGAGCTATTTTGGTAAACAGGTTCTGTTAGGCCAAGAATTTCTGTGCATACAACAAGAAAGCGAGCGTTAACTACATGTGGTTCGCTGTACAATTTCCAAGAGGCCGACTCTGTTCTTATTTCACATAGCCATGTCACATCAGTATAAAATTGAGAACCTTTTTAGATGCACTTGCAATGGTTTGTAGCTACATGCAGCGATGCGTCAGTATGCGCATCACACACGTCACGAACGGTGGAATAGTTTTTCTAGAGCATGATCGATCTGTGACGTCAGTATGAGTGTCACGCACACGTCATGAGCGGTGAAACCGTTTTTCTATTGCATGTTCTCTGACGTCAGTATGCGCGTAACACGCATGTCGAGAGCGGTGGAACAGCTTTCTATAGCATTTGCGAGGGTGAGTCGGTCTGCAAATAGGTCTTAGCTGGGCCACAGAGGGGGGTGAGACCCACAGCGGTGAACACATGCACGCACGGTCCAGAGGATGACTTGGCACTTATTTAGATAGACAGGTGATGTCAGTAGAACAGTCAAAGAACTTTCACACGCTGTCGGAAGCAGGGTGAGGGTGATGGCTTGTGCTGGCTTGCGTCCGGCGGTGGTTCGCGCCCTTGGAATGCCTGCACTGTGCAAATAGGTCTTTGCTCCCGCCTGGTCGCGTCAGCAACGGTGCCTAAGTGATCACGTATTTCGAGAGGAATTTCTCAGGTATCATGTATGAAAGGGATGTCACCCCCTCATGCTTGCAGGCACCTGTTTGTGGTTTGACAGCTGCCAGTGCATCTTCACTTCTGGGAGTGTGTCCTGTGCAGTCCAGTGGAGGGGTGGGCAGTGGGCAGTGAATGCGCTTGTTGTTTGCATGTCTGTTGCATTATTTTGTGAGCAGGTTGTAAGCTGTGCTATGTATTATTTGGACAGTTTAAGAGTTAGTTTCGTGTCTGCACATCAGTGTGCTGCAATATTTAGGAGGACTTTGCATGTCTGTACTGAAATTATTTCGGTAATTTAGGAGCTGTTTGCATGTTGCAGAGCGTTATTTAGGAGTAGTTTACAGGTCTGTGGGCTGTGTGGCGTGACCCCAAGCATGCCAGAGTGTGTGTTTTGTATCAGTGTGATAAATATACTATCTTTCAAAATCCATCCGTAAATAAATTGTTCCAAAGTAAATAAAGTACACTCCTGCTGTTCTCGCAGCCCAGTGCAGGCTGAGTCATTTTCCCATCCAGGCAAAAATCTTGGTTTATGTCATTGAATGGACGACAGCGCTTTCTGGTGACAGTAAGGTGTACTACGTCTAGACCTCATGGCAACCACACTGTTTCCTGCCATTTTCCCTCACCATTTTAGGTTATGTCACGGAACGGACAACAGTGCTCTCTGGTGGTAGTACTGTGTTCTGGGTCTGGACCTCGTGATGAACACACTGTTTCCCTCCAAAATGCGCCATCTCGGATAATGGTACTTGTGTCATCAGCTGACATCATGGCCGCCATCTTGGATTACGTCACGGAATGGACAATAGGGCCATCTGGTGGTGGTGCAGTCTACCAGGTCAGATGGACTCTGGACCTCGTGGCGAACACACTGGATGGTTGTAGTGCCTCAAATTGTTTAAATTAAGACTGGTGCATGATTTCGACAGTTGATGATTAGTAAGCATGTTTGCATAGCCCTCTGGATATAAATGTACTGCATTATTTACAAGTGGTTTGCAGGTCTGTAGACTGTGTGGCGTGAGCCCAAATATGTCAGAGCATGTGTTCTGTATCACTGTAATAAATATACTATCTTTCAAAATCCATCCCCAAATAAATTATTCCAAAATAAATAAAGTACACTCCTTCCCCTCTCCAGCAGCCCAGCACAGGCTGAGTCCTCTCCACGCCATTTCCTAGGACGAGGTGGAGGTCGGGTGACTTAGGTTAGTGGAGGTAGCCCAAGTGCTCTTTCTTTCACGCCATTTTCTTAGATTAGTAGAGATATCCCGATTGACCTATCTTCCCTCTAAAATTCATACTGCCCGCCAATCCCTAGGAAAAGGTGGCCGTCTGATAACTTAGATTAGTGGAGGTAGCCCAATTGACCTATCTTCCCACCATTTTTCTTAGGTTGGTAGATGTATTTTGCATTATCCTGATGGAACTTGAACTTCCCGTCATTTTCCGGGGAAGGGGGGGTTAGGTTAGTGGAGGTAGTCTTATTGACCTATCTTCCCGCCAAAATTCAAACTTCCCACCAAAAGCCGCCATCTTGAATGATGTCACAGCCGACATCTTGGATGACGTCATCGGTGCCATCTTGGATAACGGCACTTTGGGGTGGCATGGCTTTGTCCCAATACTGATGCTACTTACCTCTTACAGTGTTAAACAAATAAATACCATTTACACAAAACAACAGTAACAGAAATTAGATTAACAATAAACCTTAAGTCAAAACTGGGGACCACGAAAAAGACAAGGTTAAGGAATGCTTGTAGCTGGAAAGCACAATAACATATGATATACGAAGCAAGAAAATCGTGAAAAGCGAAATAGTGCAGGCAAAGAGGCCATTTCTGGCCAAGGGAAGTCTGCTCGTATCAAATATCGGTCTAACACTGAACAACTACAGTGTGTCTTAAGCGTGACCTAGGTAACAAATAGGCTATTAGAATCGGAAGACCATGCACACTGTATGATGATCGTTGTTGGTTGGAAGAGGACCAAACAGCATGGTCATCGGTTCCATCGGATTATGGAAGAATGGGGAAGGAACTTGGCCATGCCCTCTCAAAGGAACAATCCCAGCATTTGCCTAAAGCGATTCAGGGAAATCACGGAAAACCTAAATCTGAATGGCTGGACACGAGTTTTAACCGTCGTCCTCCTGAATACGAGTCCAGTGTGCTAATCACTGCGGCTCCTCACTCGGTAATGACTGTTGTAATTTTACTCGATTCACGCCGGTATCACTTCCTGCCTGCTCGTCAATTTCCTCTTCCTATTGAGACAATACAGCAACGACAGCTTACACAGGAATAGTTACTCACCATAAGTGTTTCCACTTAGAAACCTGAAAAGCCCAGGCTCTCCGAATGTTGTTTTTTGCAAGAAAGTATAGCAGTGTCTGAAACGAGATTTAATGGTAAAGCTCTTTGATGGAAACACTATTTTGTTGTACAAAACGAACAGAAAATCAGAGGCTTTCAGTAGTCTTACCATTACTAAAACAAATCATGTGTTACTAAATTCAGCTGTGAGATCAGGAAACTAACTTTGCTTTACTGCAGAATGTGGGTACTTTGCCTTATAGTGACTAGATATTAGCTACCTTGCTGTCAGTTTGCTGTTGCTGTTATGAATACTTCAGAAAAACTACATACAATATAGTTTTATGTAGTACTGTTTCTGTAATGTGTAGTGATGCTAATATGAATAACCTCACAGCTGTATAGATGTATACACTGACTTTATGAAGCTCTAATAGTAAATATTGAGCTGGCAGAAATGAATATTATTTCAGTAATGTTCTGAACCACATCTAGTTATCATATTAGAAATTCTTTGAGTACATTGAGCTAGATAGTAAATTTATGAACTAAAATTATTTATGTAAACTTTTAATTAAGTATGAAAATCAATCATTTATTGTTAGAACTGCTCCTTTCAAATGTAATGAAGGTTTTATCTGACAAATCTAGAAACTGCTATTTGTCTGCCATTCAGTTACACCATTGTACAATTCACAGTGCATTTTTATCAACTAATGCACTCTGGTCAACACTAATGGCTCTTTTTCCTGTATCCAAAGCTCAGGGGTACTTGCTTAAATATTTGAGGAGATAGTAACGTTACTTTTGCCAAGAAACCTTTGCATTCTTAACAGTGATTCTAATTAAGGTGGCTATTAAATAACAAAAGATGTAACTCTTTGCGTTATATTTTCCAAAGAGCAATTATTATCGAAACGAAATTCACCTTTACAGATAAATAAAACTTAAAGTGCTTGCCTTGGTTGCTCACGTGCTGTTTGACTATCCTTTCTAGGATTAAATATTTACATACCGGTATCGCACATTCAGATACTGTAGCACAACAAACCGAGAAGGAAAGGGCGTAGCGTAGCCAAAGGTCTAGGTTGGAATGCAATAGTTTAGCTGCGAGTTAGCGGAGCGAAATTTGGCGAAAGGAAATGCGGCAGTCGCCGTGAAATCGTACAAAATTAGGTGTTCGGTGAAATTCAGTGAGGGTCGACAAACTGCTCCTTGAGCCCGTTGAATTTCGACCAAGGAAATGTTCTGAATAATACAAGAAAAGATGCTCCCTAGGACGACGGTCGTTAGTAACTGCTTCAATTCATACAACATTCAAGGTACTTAAGGTTTTACGTACCTTAAAGTAAACATATTCTGAACTTCGTAGCTACAAAAGATCGTTCCATACACACACAGATTGTGGACAGAATGTGTTGGTTCGTCAGAGGTGCCATCCCACGATATGGCAGAAAAACCAAACATTAGCGGGTTACCTAGCTGAATTCGAGCACGCCGCCAGAAAGAAATTTTACATCACCTTTTTTGTTGAAGCTGGAATTGTAACGCAATAATTATTTAGAACAATGTTGCAATCATGACTGGCGACTACAGTTCCGTGTTTTTCGGGGAAACCGAAGCTTTCAATTTCAGTATGTTTCAGCATTGCTTTGCTTGGTATTGTAAATTTTGTACGTTATAGTGGAATATGTAGTTTATTTGGGTTTTATTCTTAAAAGTTTTTCGTTGTTTGTGTGCTCGCGCATTGAAAATGTGGTGTCACCGCCAGACACCACACTTGCTAGGTGGTAGGTAGCCTTTAAATCGGCAGCGGTCCGTTAGTATACGTCGGACTCGCGTGTCGCCACTATCAGTGATTGCAGACCGAGCGCCACCACACGGCAGGTCTAGTCTAGAGAGACTCCCTAGCACTCGCCCCAATTGTACAGCCGACTTTGCTAGCGATGGTTCACTGTCTACATACGCTCTCATTTCCACAGACGACAGTTTAGCATAGCCTTCAGCTACATTTGCTACGACCTAGCAAGGTGCCATATTCAGTTACTATAATTACTATCTTCAAGAATGTATTCTGAACAGATAATATTGTGAATCATGTACCGTCAAGAGCGACGTTCGTCATTAATGGATTAGGGTTAAGTACCAAACTAATTACGTCTGCTTCCTGAATTCTCATTCCTTGTCATGTTCCAGACCTCACGTCAGTATAGTTCTTTCCTCCTCACGCCGACCTGCGTGAGCTAAAACGCGTGCATTGCGGCCTCCACTCGTAACACGGTGTTGGCTCTCCTGCTAACACAAAAGAAAATATCATAATTGCCTGATTACGTAACGAGTAGTGTGCTCTTATTCCGCGTTCTGAGGGGATTGTGTGTCCCGTGTGCAACAAAAGCACATCGTACAGCGCAATCTCGATTACACTATTACCGAAGTTATCGAGTTGTATTTGGTGGATTTCGTATTTACTCTTACTTATTCTGCAAACATGCAGTTTCAATACTACAACGCTGCCTGAAAGTGTGAAACCGGTATACAGGGTGTGACATTTAACACTTTGTCGGAATATTTGAGAAAATACACATCGGATTAAAAAAAAGTGATAATAAAACTTCGTTCACCTTGAAGAGGGACATCCATTAACATAACGCTCGACCTACCTGCACCACCCCAGGGGCGGGAGGGGAGATACTTTGAAATCTTAAATAGGAACACCTATTTTTTTATTGCAGATTTGGATTCTCCGTGAAAAACAATGGAACTTTTATATGAAACACTTCTTTCGTTTCGTGATAGATGGCGCTGTAATAGGCACACATGAATGAAATGAAGTCCCATGCTTCTTTACAGAGCGTAGGGGAACGATGCGGGAGACCCGCACCGCCTTACTAGGCAAGATCCTAATGGACGTGGTTTGCCGTTGCCTTCCTCCGACCGTAATGGGGATGAATGATGATGATGAAGACGACACAACAACACCCAGTCATCTCGAGGCAGGGAAAACCCCTGACCCCGCCGGGAATCGAACCCGGGACCCCGTGCTCGGGAAGCGAGAACGCTACCGCGAGACCACGAGGGGCGGACCCACACATGAATATCGGGGGACAATTGTTGCACAGCGGTAATATGTCACCTAAATACACATCCGATTAGCAAAATCAAAGTACATTATTTGATATTTGGGAAAATGCTATTACGTGACACCGTCTACTCTCCCGCAATGCATTCTTGGACTACATTTAGCGTTACTCAGGAACAACAATGTGGATGTAGTAGTAACGTGTTGCCTTCGGGGTGCTTGATTTAGGTGAGTTCCCTTGCCTCTCTCTGTCGGGGTGCTCGATTACTGCGAGTCTCCTTGCCTCTCACAAGTGTTTCAGTGCAGCAAATGTTCGAAATGTTCTCCGTAGTTTATAATGCACATTGCACCTCCGTGTCAGAATAACAGTCCGACATGTATTAGTGTCTCTGCGCTAATGTTTGCACATTCACTGCGAATTCGCTGTCGCATATCTTCCGGGGTTGTTGGTACATCGATGTAAACTCTCTCTTTTAGCCATCCCCACAGTAAAAAATAGGCAGAAGTCAAATCGGGTGAACGTGCGGGCCATGTTTGAGGACCTCCTCGTCCAATCCATAGATCGCGATAGTATGGATTCAGAACTCTTCGTGCTATTCTGAATAATGCACTGGGCATCCACCATGTTGAAACCACATATCGAGTCTCGTTTGAAGTGGAACATTGTCCATTAGTATGGGCAAAACATTATCCACAATGTTGCTGTACATTTGAATAGTCAATTACCTTCTATGAAGTATGGGCCAATTATCTGCGTACCTAAAATACCGCACCAAATGTTGACACTCCATGGGCGATGATGTTCAACTTGTCTTACCCAGTGATGATTTTCCACTGACCAATAACGCATATTCTGTCGCTTCACTTGACCACTATTCGTAAAATTTGATTCATCGGAGAAAAGTACCTGTTGTTGTTGTGTTCTTCAGTCCTGAGACTGGTTCGATGCAGCTCTCCATGCTACCCTATCCTGTACAAGCGTATTCATCTCCAAGAACTTTCTGCAACCTACATCCTTCTGAATCTACTTGGTGTATTCATCTCTTGGTCTCCCTCTACGATTTTTACCATCCACGCTGCCCTCCAGTACTAAATTTGTGATCCCTTGAAGCCTCAGAACATGTCCTACTAACCGGTCCCTTCTTTTTGTCAAGTTGTGCCACAAACTCCTCTTCTTCCCAATTCTGTTCAATACTTCATCATTAGTTATGTGATCTACCCATCTAATCTTCAGCTTTCTTCTGTAGCACCACATTTCGAAAACTTCTATTCTCCTCCTGTCCAAATTATTTATCGTCCATGTTTCATTTCCATACATGGCTACACTCCATACAAACTCTTTCAGAAACGACTTCCTGACACTTAAATCTATACTCGATGTTAACAAATTTCTCTTCTGCAGAAACGCTTTCCTTGCCATTACCAGACTACATTTTATATCTTCTCTACTTCGACCATCATCAGTTATTTTGCTGCCCAAATAGCAAAACCCCTTTACTACCTTAAGTGTCTCATTACCTAATCTAATTCCCTCAGCATCACCCAACTTAATTCGACTACATTCCATTATCCTCGTTTTGCTTTTGTTGACGTCCATCTTACATCCTCATTTCAAGACACAGTCCATTCCGTTCAACTGCTCTTCCAAGTCCTTTGCTGTCTCTGATAGAATTACAATGTCATCGGCGAACCTCGAAGTTTTTATTTCTTCTCCATGGGTTTTAATACCTACTCCGAACTTTTCTTTTGTTTCCTTTACTGCTTGCTCAATATACAGATTGAATAACATTGGGGAGAGGCTACAACCCTGTCTCACTCCCTTCCCAACCACTGCTTCCCTTTCATGCCACTCGACTCTTATAACTGCCGTCTGATATCTGTACAAATTGTTAATAGCCTTTCGCTCCCTGTATTTTACTCCTGCCACCTTCAGAATTTGAAAGAGAGTATTCCAGTCAACATTGTCAAAAGCTTTCTCTAAGTCTACACATGCTAGAAACATAGGTTTGCCTTTCCTTAATCTTTTTTCTAAGATAAGGCGTAAGGTCAGTATTGCCTCACATGTTCCAGTATTTCTACGGAATCCAAACTGATCTTCCCCGAGGTCGGCGTCTACCAGTTTTTCCATTCGTCTGTAAAGAATTCGTGTTAGTATTTTGCAGCTGTGATTTATTAAACTGATAGTTCGGTAATTTTCACATCTGTCAACACCTGCTTTCTTTGGGATTGGAAATATTATATTCTTCTTGAAGTCTGAGCGTATTTCGCCTGTCTCATACATCTTGCTCACCAGATGGTAGAGTTTTGTCAGGACTGGCTCTCCCAAGGCCGTCAGTAGTTCTAATGGAATGTTGTCTACTCCCGGGGCCTTGTTTCGACTCAGGTCTTTCAGTGCTCTGTCAAACTCTTCACGCAGTATCGTATCTCCCATTTCATCTTCATCTACATCCTCTTCCATTTCCATAATATTGTCTTCAAGTACATCGCCCTTGTATAGACCCTCTATATACTCCTTCCACCTTTCTGCTTTCCCTTCTTTGCTTAAAACTGGGTTTCCATCTGAGCTCTTGATATTCATACAAGTAGTTCTCTTTTCTCCAAAGGTCTCTTTAATTTTCCTGTAGGCAGTATCTATATTACCCCTCATGAGATAAGCCTCTACATCCTTACATTTGTCCTCTAGCCATCCCTGCTTAGCCATTTTGCACTTACTGTCGATATCATTTTTGAGACGTTTGTATTCCTTTTTGCCTGCTTCATTTACTGCATTTTTATATTTTCTCCTTCCATCAATTAAATTCAATATTTCTTCTGTTACTCAAGGATTTGTACTACCCCTCGTGATTTTACCTACTTGAACATCTGCTGCCTTCACTACTTCATCTCTCAGAGCTACCCATTCTTCTTCTACTGTACTTCTTTCCCCCATTCCTGTCATTGTTCCCTTATGCTCTCCCTGAAACTCTGTACAACCTCTGGTTTAGTCAGTTTATCCAGGTCCCATCTCCTTAAATTCCCAGCTTTTTGCAGTTTCTTCAGTTTTAATCTACAGTTCATAACCAATAGATTGTGGTCAGAGTCCACATCTGCCCCTGGAAATGTCTTACAATTTAAAAACTGGTTCCTAAATCTCTGTCTTGCCATTATATAATCTATCTGATACCTTCTAGTATCTCCAGGGTTCTTCCATGTATGCAACCTTCTTTCATGATTCTTGAACCAAGTGTTAGCTATGATTAAGTTATGCTCTGTGCAGAATTCTACCAGACGGCTTTCTCTTTCATTTCTTAGCCCCAATCCATATTCACCTACTATGTTTCCTTCTCTCCCTTTTCCTGCTCTCGAATTCCAGTCACCCATGACTATTAAATTTTCGTATCCCTTCACTACCTGAATAATTTCTTTTATCTCATCATACATTTCTTCAATTTCTTCATCATCTGCAGAGCTAGTTAGCATATAAACTTGTACTACAGAAGTAGGCATGGGCTTCGTGCCTATCTTGGCCACAATAATGCGTTCACTATGCTATTTGTAGTAGCTTACCCGCACTCCTATTTTTTTATTCATTATTAAACCTACTCCTGCATCACCCCTATTTGATTTTGTATTTATAACCCTGTATTCACCTGACCAAAAGTCTTGTTCCTCCTGCCACCGAACTTCACTAATTCCCACTATATCTAACTTTAACCTATCCAGTTCCCTTTTTAAATTTACTAACCTACCTGCCCGATTAAGGGAGCTGACATTCCACGCTCCGATCCGTAGAACGCTAGTTTTCTTTTTCCTAATAATGACGTCCTCTTGAGTAGTCCCCGCCCGGAGATCCGATTGGTGGACTATTTTACCCCCGGAATATTTTACCCAAGAGGACGCCATCATCATTTAACCACACAGTAAAGCTGCATGCCCTCGGGAAAAATTACGGCTGTAGTTTCCTCTTGCTTTCAGCCGTTCGCAGTACCAGTGTTACAAGGCCAGATCAGTCAATCATCCAAACTGTTGCCCCTGCAACTACCGAAAAGGCTGCTGCCCCTCTTCAGGAACCACACGTTTGTCTGGCCTCTCAACAGATACCCCTCCGTTGTGGTTGCACCTACGGTACGGCCATCTGTATCGCTGAGGCACGCAAGCCTCCCCACCAACGGCAAGGTCCATGGTTCATGAGGGGGGGGGGGGGCGGAAGTACCTGTGAAATGAAATTATCATTGTCTGCCAGTTGTTCCTGTATCCAGCTGCAGAAATTCAGGCGATTGTGAAAATCGTCACCATGCAGTTTTTGATGCAGCAGTAAATGAAATGGATGAAATTTGTGTGTAGGGCACTTCTTTGCGAAATTCCTGAACCTCACGCGAGGATTTGGTGCAACCGCAGTTAAAACATTCACTGTGTTATTTTCGTTTGTCATAGGCCGCGGTCGGATTTTTTCTCTAGGTTTGACACTTCCCGTCTCAGTTAATAGGTAGACAATACTGCGAAACGTGGTTGCAGACGGAACATTCCTATCGGGAAACAGAGTAGCATACCTATGAAGAGCTTCGTCGACATTTCTATGTGCCTCCGGCAATGATATGACCCTTCCTGCAACCGATAACATCGTGGAACAATTGCGACGAGATGTGTACAGTCCGAATCATTGAAGTAATATGCACAGTCTGACCGCTAACTGAGCCCATGATCACGGTCTGTGCTTCATTCGATTATGGGAGGTGTCACATGATCAAAAATATCAAAAAAACACTTCGATTGTCTTAATCGGATGTGTATTTGTCTGAGGTAGTATCGTTTTGCAACAATTGTCACCTCATTTCCAAGTTTGCCGATTACAGCACCATTTATCACGAAACGAAAGAAATGTTTCATACAAAAGTTACATTTTTTCACGAAGAATCCAAATCTGCAATAAAAAATAAGGGTTCGTATTTAAGATTTCAAAGTCACCTCCCCTCTCGCCACCGGGTGTGGTGCAGGGGAGTCGAGCGTTATGTTAATGGATCCCCCTCTTCGAGGTGAACGACGTTTATTACCACTTTTTTTTAAATATGATGTGTATTTCGCCAAATATTTCGACAAATAGTGTTAAGTGCCTCACACTATATAAAAATTCTACCCTTTTTAGCAGTGCTTACGTAACGAAAGACTGAACTACGGGCTGCTGGATGTGAAAGCTACGATACATGTGTTTGCTCATATTCTTCTTTATGTACCAGCCTTACCATTTATATTCCTCTTGAAGCACTGTTATGCAAATGTCCATCTGCAGCTGGTAATAATTACAATTTTATAGAGTTATTGCGCCTTCGCCATTTCCTTGCCCTCTCGTCGTGTAGTCTTGCAGGCATACAAAACTAAGCATTTGCGTAGTTAACTTTTTACACAACTTCAAGCACTGAATTCCACTTCACCATCAAAAAAAATAGTTGTATCACTGCACAGCTACATACTGGGTCTTTCATGCAGTTTTTAGCACTTTCAGACTGGTCTTATTACACAGTTCTGTTTAAGCTACGGACATACAGTGAAATGATGTTAACGCAACCAAACCATATTAGCAACATTATTCGCCCTCCTTTCTGCTGTGGTAGTGCGCGTGTCTCATATTTTATATACATATTTGGTACATATGTCTACGGCAACGCACACAAAAAATTACAGTTATTATAATTTCATAAATACATTAAATATTTTAGAAGAAATTTCTTGCAATATAAAACAAAAACAAATTTAATTTTGTTGGCACATAATGTGGAAAATGTTCGTATTACCGTTACACACACAGTCTCAGGAGTGTGTCTGTTCGATTTTGACTTCAGTCCCACTGAAGAACGAAAGATGGAATTGCTGCGAGTGAAACGAGCAGCAATGACATTTATAGTCTTGCTTTTGGGGTCTCTTCCGAGTAATACGAGCGCGAAACTACACTCCTGGAAATGGAAAAAAGAACACATTGACACCGGTGTGTCAAACCCACCATACTTGCTCCGGACACTGCGAGAGGGCTGTACAAGCAATGATCACACGCACGGCACAGCGGACACACCAGGAACCGCGGTGTTGGCCGTCGAATGGCGCTAGCTGCGCAGCATTTGTGCACCGCCGCCGTCAGTGTCAGCCAGTTTGCCGTGGCATACGGAGCTCCATCGCAGTCTTTAACACTGGTAGCATGCCGCGACAGCGTGGACGTGAACCGTATGTGCAGTTGACGGACTTTGAGCAAGGGCGTATAGTGGGCATGCGGGAGGCCGGGTGGACGTACCGCCGAATTGCTCAACACGTGGGGCGTGAGTTCTCCACAGTACATCGATGTTGTCGCCAGTGGTCGGCGGAAGGTGCACATGCCCGTCGACCTGGGACCGGACCGCAGCGACGCACGGATGCACGTCAAGACCGTAGGATCCTACGCAGTGCCGTAGGGGACCGCACCGCCACTTCCCAGCAAATTAGGGACACTGTTGCTCCTGGGGTATCGGCGAGGTCCATTCGCAACCGTCTCCATGAAGCTGGGCTACGGTCCCGCACACCGTTAGGCCGTCTTCCGCTCACGCCCCAACATCGTGCAGCCCGCCTCCAGTGGTGTCGCGACAGGCGTGAATGGAGGGACGAATGGAGACGTGTCGTCTTCAGCGATGAGAGTCGCTTCTGCCTTGGTGCCAATGATGGTCGTATGCGTGTTTGGCGCCGTGCAGGTGAGCGCCACAATCAGGACTGCATACGACCGAGGCACACAGGGCCAACACCCGGCATCATGGTGTGGGGAGCGATCTCCTACACTGGCCGTACACCACTGGTGATCGTCGAGGGGACACTGAATAGTGCACGGTACATCCAAACCGTCATCGAACCCATCGTTCTACCATTCCTAGACCGGCAAGGGAACTTGCTGTTCCAACAGGACAATGCACGTCCGCATGTATCCCGTGCCACCCAACGTGCTCTAGAAGGTGTAAGTCAACTACCCTGGCCAGCAAGATCTCCGGATCTGTCCCCGTTGAGCATGTTTGGGACTGGATGAAGCGTCGTCTCACGCGGTCTGCACGTCCAGCACGAACGCTGGTCCAACTGAGGCGCCAGGTGGAAATGGCATGGCAAGCCGTTCCACAGGACTACATCCAGCATCTCTACGATCGTCTCCATGGGAGAATAGCAGCCTGCATTGCTGCGAAAGGTGGATATACACTGTACTAGTGCCGACATTGTGCATGCTCTGTTGCCTGTGTCTATGTGCCTGTGGTTCTGTCAGTGTGATCATGTGATGTATCTGACCCCAGGAATGTGTCAATAAAGTTTCCCCTTCCTGGGACAATGAATTCACGGTGTTCTTATTTCAATTTCCAGGAGTGTAGTTTCTCACTGCTGTGGTCCGACATATTGGGTAACAGTTCGGTGGCAGGTGTGAGCTTGCAACTTGCCGCTGCCCTGCCGTACTAGTCTCGTCCCAAATGGAACACTCACTACTGTATAAAACTGTTGTGTAATAAGGTACAGCAGACTGATCTCTGAAACATCCAGGCCTCTGATTTCCCGATAACGTGAAGAGGTAGCTGGTCCGTTCCAATCATGTTTTCACGAAGAAGAACAGTGAGGCTTCCCTTAGATTGTTTACCTCAGCGGTACTCTTCTTCTTTAATCGTAAAGGTTGGAACGCACCAGTCTCATCCTGTTATAGAAGGGGCTATACAAGAGGGTTGGGTTGTCTGAGGGAAGAGACCAAACTGCGAGGTCATCGGTCTCATCGGATTAGGGAAAGACAGGGAAGGAAGCCGGCCGTGCCCTTTCAAAGGAGCCATCCCGGCATTTTCCTGGAGCGATTTCGGGAAATCACGGAAAACCTAAATCAGGATGGCCGGACGCGGGATTGAGCCGTCGTCCTCGAATGCGAGTCCAGTGTGCTAGCCACTGCGCCACCTCGCTCGGTCATCCTCTTCATAAATGTGGCCTGGATGTAACCCGTCTGAGAAAGCACCAAAACGCTGGCCACCAGACAGTCCTGGAGATCTGCTGGTAAATACTACAACTCAATCAAGAAATGCAAATGAATACACTGTACTGCACACTAAACGAAGTAGAGCGTGCAGCCTGCAGCGGAGCGGGCACACGGCGTCGGGCGTGAACCTTGCTGCGTCCGACGCCGGCCGTGCTGCAGTCGACGTTACAAAACCATCCATCCAATTAACCACTGCTAGATGCAAAATTCTGTACTCCCAGTTTTTCTAGAGAAGTCATGAGCTTTTCCTTTCATCAACGGTCTATCCGTGGGAATATTTTTCACAATGGTTTATTTGATCAAATCACGGGACACTTCTCAGAAATACGAAATTCAACAGCTCTGCTTCTTTTAAATGAGTGGTCTGTCAGACCTCAGACGTTGGTAGTACTGTTTGTTTCTTTTAAACTAGCAGAGTTACACAGTTGCTCGGATACATAACCCTTCGTTTTGTCGGCTAGTGCCTGTGTGTTTCTTTCGTTACCGTTTTACTACTAGGTGCAACTCGACCTTGCGATCTTTTCTGCGTGGCCCGCGAGACCATACCGGGAACCAGCTACGTGGTCGGTGGCCTGTCCTTCCTGAGGGATTAAGGAGAATGACCTCAACACTGAGCGTATAGTACTGCAGTGGTTAAAGGAAGTAGTAAGTTACAACGTCGAAAACTGTAACGAAGAATTTGTACTAGACAATGATCATGATTCGGCATCTGAACTGGATTATGAGAGAGAACACAATGCATAGCTTTCGCAAACTGACATTGATGAGTTACAATGAAGCGCCAGACAAACTGGTATAGACATGCGTATTCAAATACAGAGATATGTAAACAGGCAGAATGCGGCGCTGCGGCCGCCAAAGGCTATACAAGACAAGTGTCTGGCGCAATTGTTACATCGGTTACTTCTGCTACAATGGCAGGTTATTGAGTTTAAACGTGGTGTTATAGTCGCTCCACAAGCGATAGGACACGGCACCTCCGAGGTAGCGATGAAGTGGTGATTTTTCGGTATGACCATTTCACGACTCTACCGTATCAGAAATCCAGTAAAACATCAAATCACCGACATCGCTACGGCCGGAAAAAGATCCTGGAAGAACGGGACCAACGACGACTGAAGATAATCGTTCAACGTGACAGAAGCGCAACCCTTCTGCAAACTGCTGCACATTTCAATGCTGGGCGTGTGAAGCATTCAACGAAACATCATCGATGCGGGCTTTCGTCGCCAAAGGCCCATTCGTGTATCCTTCATGACTGCACGACACAAAGCTTTACGCCTCGTCTGGGCCCGTCAACACAGACACGGGACTGTTGATGACTGGAAACGTGTTGCCTGATCGGACAAGACTCGTTTCGAATTGTATCGAGCAGATGGACGTACACGGGTATGGAGAGAACCTTATGAATCCATGGACCCTGCATGTCAGCAGCGGACTGTTCAAGCTGGTGGAGGCTCTGTAACGGTGTGGAGCGTGTGCAGTTGGAGTGATATGGGACCCGTGATACGTATAGATACAACCCTGACAGGTGACACGTATGTAAGCATCCTGTCTGATCACCTGTATCCATTCATGTCCATTGTGGATTCCGACGGACTTCGGCAATTCCAGAAGAACAATGCGACACCGCACACGTCGAGAATTGCTCTCTTCTGAATTTAAACACTTCCGCTGGCCACGAAATTCTTCAGACACCAACGTTATTGAGCACATATGGGATACCTCGCAACATGCTGTTCAGAAGAGATCTCCACCCCCTCGTACTCTTACGGATTTAGAGACAGCCTTAAAGGATTCATGGTGTCAATTCCCTCCAGCGCTACTTCAGACATTAGTCGAGTCCATGGCACGTCGTGCTGCGGCACCTCGGCGTGCTCGCGAGGGTGCTACTCGATATTATGCAAGTATACCAGTTTCTTTGGTTCTTCAAAGTATACGAATCCAATGGAATTCAAAGAAACTTTTATGGAATAAATCGATTCAAATGGTCAACTAAAGAAGCGCTTCCTTCGTCTTTAATATAGCAACACAACATTATTGTGCAGCTTCCTGGTTTAGGTCGCCAAGTAATAGTAAAAGACGAAGCTACTCCAAGCGAGATATGGAATTTTCTCCTTATAGATACACTGTTACAAAATGCAGTCAAATGGGCTAATACTAGAATTAGGTTCAAATGGCTCTAAGCACTATGGGACTTAACATCTGAGGTCATTAGTCCCTAGACTACTTAAACCTAACTAACCTAAGGACATCACACACATCCATGCCCGAGGCAGGATTCGAACCTGCGGCCGTAGCAGCAGCGCGGTTCCGGACTGAAACGCCTAGAATAGCTCGGTCACAGCGGCCGGCTCTAGAATTAGGAAAGAAGAGAAACTTCAGAAGTGGGAACTGTGCTATACATGTCCTTTCAGCAAAAGAAGAAAATCTGCATACACGTGCCGCTCTTGCAGTTAAGTATTAGGTCTGGAATGTACTGTAAGAAGCTTCCAAAATTGTCGCCATACGTGCTCGTGTAGGTGTGATAAGCACTGAAAAGGAGATTTGTGATTACGTGTACTGGAAGTATATAATAAACAGAACTTATTGAATTTATGTCTCTAATAGCTTGTTTGCAGTTTTATTTAATAAATATACATATTCTCAAACTCTTGTTTGAATTATAGAAATGTGCTTCTCCACCATTACTTTAAATAAATAATAAAACAACAGGGTTAAAACCGTGGCGCATTGGGTTTCTTCATACGTATGAAACCAGTTCCTAGTTTTGGTGACTTACGATTGTAAGTATTTCAAATCGTTCAGTCAGTATTTTTTTTTTTCGATGTTATGATTCATGTCGTATGAATTTGAAGGTATTAATAAAAAAATTTTAAACGTTCCAAGGTAATTGTTTCATTCCTATGTAATAAATAGTTTTGACGTATCGTAGGTAAATAGGTACGTAATACTATACCCGGGTGATTAGAGGATAATTTTTCCATGTCCCTCTGAGGAATGACATGTTGCAGTATATTTGTCTTTTATGATCTTATAAAAGGTATACAGAGGCAAGCCAAACTTACTTAGACAATCCCTTTGCGATTCCCCGCACTCGAATATTCTCAGAAACGTGTAACCATTTAACGAAAGCACTTTGGCGCACCTTCCTCATAGATCTAACCTGTTTAAAGTATAGTAATAAATGATACCATTGACACACCTATAACGTTACCAAATTCGTTAAGTTTTAACATTATACACCTGTCTATATTGAAAATTTCGGATATAATAACTGTTTAGATAAATGATTTGCCCGCATTTCCCTCAGGTCACTCTCGGTTACAAAGAGGGAACGTCATGTGGTCTCGCTTAGAGAGCTCTGTAGATGACAAACGAAACTTACAGAGCTTTCCGGGGGTGAAAATGACGGTACCTGATGATCAGTCTCATTTCTAGTTGGCTCACTTATTCATGCTTCATTGTACCAATTTTCGACGTCATATAGTGCTCAGTTAATGTTTAGCTTCGTGATTAATAAATTCGTACCATAATAATGTTGAAACAAACATGTAATTTCTGCATGAAAAACTTTGTGAACTACTTATATTTTGTTGTCATATAGACATTGTCGTAGTTTGAAACTGCTGATTGTTGCCGGGCGAGGCAAAGACTTGTAAGCCATAGCAGAGAGAGCCTGAACGACCAAGTGGACTTCTCATTAAAACAATTGTTGCAATTAGCAGTGGTCATATTCAAGACTGATATGAAAAGGAAGAAGACGCCAATATCAGCATTACGACGCGTGTGAGGTGAGTGAGTTAACACTGATTCGCCAGTATGTGTACCTAAAGGCACCAGCAGCATCTTTGATGTAGCAAATGCTACGATGACATGTACGTTGTCCACTCAACACTTACAAACACTCAGTTTTTCATAACGCAAGGACTTTCAGTCAAAAATTAACTCTTAAAGATTACTGTAGATTATTTTTCCCATGCCTGCAAGTACTTCCTCTGTCCCGAATTATACAAATACGCATGAGCCATTTTTGCTACCGTGTTTGAAGTATTCACTGAAGCAATCAGTTACTAAAGACTTGGCCTCATGTTTATTGACTCTGAAGTAAACTGATTCTTATTAGATCACGCTGCGATATAGCACGATTTCAAGTGTAGTTGACATTTGTACTATCGGAGTCCGGCATTTTCAGCTTGCACTGTGTTATTATTTCCACAGTGCAAAGCATTGTGTCTGACAGCTCTGAAGTGCGAAGCTTTCCCGGACAGAAAATCTCACTTATTTCAAGGTTCACTTATTTCAGGTATTTCAAGAAATTTAGTCTCAATTATAATCAAGAGCAAATTTTTAACATGCTTAAACTCGATACGAGATCTACAGCTTACGTGAATTTAAGAAATTTTACCTTATTTTTCGTACTAAACTTCATACTTGTTACGAGTTTCAGTCCTACATAAGAACAGTCATCTTCCGAAGAAGCTCATACGTAGCAACATGCGCAGTGCTATTCATAACTTTGGAAATATCTGTTACCGAGCTATATATTTTAAAAATATTTCAGTGAGTTTTCGGAACTGTTTCTCGGGCGGGAAAATTTCACTGGTTTTGAAAACAATTTAATACAATTCTGGCACTAATTAAACTGAAAGACAGGTTCCGGGAATGCTTACACACACTGTAGAGATCTATAGCATAGTTGAATTTCATAATTTTTTACGTGGTTTTTGTAGGAAGTACAGTTAGTCATTAGCAACTTTCTATCGCCATGGAGAGCGTAGCGCTGTTGCGGCTTATGCAAAACAGTACTCGTCGCGACAATCGTAACTTTGGACCTTAAACGTCATATAACATTTCAGTCAATTAAAATACGCTGTATATCTGGCAGCTTATATTTGATGGACCCCCTACATTGCACATACGTAACTGGCATTGTTTGTTCTAATTATCGTACCACGTATTTCGGTTTGCGCAAGTGAAGTGAAGTTTCATTGATACGAGCACGTGCCTGAAAGCGTTTCTTTAATTTTGATTGTGTGTTTCGTGTGATAAAACCATCCCGCGTTGTATGAAACAACGTGTCATTAATCGGCGTTGCAAGTCCGTGTTCAATGATTAGCATTTCGTTTTGTGTGTTCCTTAGAAGTGCTACAAACATTTTCAGTGTTTCAATGTGTTGTGTAATTATTGTGTGGGGATTTTGTGTAGTATTAATACGTCTTGTTATGTGATGCGTAACAATCAGCGATAGCGCAAGCAACAATTAGTCACAGTTAAAGTTAATTACGATGAAAACGCAAATTACTGGAGGAAATTAGGGTTTAGTTATGTCACTGCCCTACGATATGTTACGATTGGTTCAAATAGCTCTGAGCACTATGGGACTTAACTGCTGTGGTCATCAGTCCCCTAGAACTTAGAACTACTTAAACCTAACTAACCTAAGGACATCATACACATACATCCCCGAGGTAGGATTCGAACCTGCGACCATGGCGATCGCGCGGCTCCAGACTGTAGCGCCTAGAACCGCTTGGCCACTCCGGCCGGCTTATGTTATGATTCCGACAAATATATAGTGACAACAGAGTCCGATGATTTTATAACAGGCCAGTTTATCATTTCTATTTTGGTATGCCATCCGGCCTGTATCGCTTAACGAGCTAGTTTGCGAGAGGTAGACCGACTCCGAGCCGCGGATTAATGACCTTCAACCTGATACATCGGCGAGCCCGACTGTGATTTTTAGGCAGTTTTCCACTCTCGTTATGGGAACGCTGGGCTGTTCTCCAATTTATGCCCCAGAAAATACGACACACAAACAGATAAAAGTCGATAGTTCGGAGGAAAAAAGTTTACGCAGTTCACCGACAGGTGGAGCAGGCGATTTCCTTCCTGTAGGTTGCTGCGACGACACAGGAAGGGCATTCACCAAAATAAGTTAAAATAGAATAAATTCGCCAAATTACTAAAACAGCTGATCTCAAAGACGAAATAAAGGCTAGGAAAGAGAGTTACTATTTTTAACTACGGTACGCGAACTGCAGACAAAGCCCGCATTTGCTAAAAGCATCATAACACTTTTGTTTTCTACCGTAAATCGTGATAAAAAATATTTCGCTACAAACGCATGTGGACGACAGTAGCCTAATGGTGGTGGACTTATCATCTAAAGTTTCACCCGGCGCCCGATCAGACAAGTCGATTTCAAGGTCTTCGAAAATAATCTGAATTTAGTAGGACGGAAATAACACGAATACACGGTAGTAGTAGTGGGTGACCAAATTACCTAGTACCAACTGGCAAAACTACTCATACGTCACGAGCTATAACGATAGCCTTGCGAACTAATGCTGAGCTGTTTCAACTGCTGCAAAGGACTTGTCTGACAGCAGACACCTGAGTAAAATGTCATAGTCTCTTGGCTCTATACGGACCCCATGTTTTCGAGAGTGCCATCGAAGAGACATGGATTCGTGACGATGATTACCAACGTCAAGAGGTTTATCAAAAATTCGACGGTAATACTAGCGATTGGTGGAAACGACAGTCACTGACATTCTTTTTAGATCCTGAACTGAGACCATTTAATTCAAATGTCACAAAGATAGAACAGCTGTGATTCTAGCTCAGCCACATAACAAACATCATTCTACATAAATAAATACTGAATAAGTAATAAAATATGGCTCGGTCATACTATTCCGAGAATATTGTGAAAAAAGCGAAGGTTACGTTATCACTTCACAAGAGAATCTAGGGAAATGACAAATAAAAATTAATGGCAACTCTGGAATCCGTAAAAAGGGCTATAGGCAAGTAAAATTAGCTCCAAAATGAGGGTTGCCTTCCAAAAATTAGATCATCAAATTGTGTTTTCCAAACTCAATGAAAATGACAGCAAAGGAAATATCGCCATTATTCAATTGTATGTAAACCACATGTTTAACGACCAACATCAAGTTTCTACTTTCAGTTGAATGGTTTCTTCAGGGTGTTCACTCTTGTTCGTTTCCTTGCCCACGTTGGTATAAAAGCCCCGTTTTACAAGTTGTTTGATGCCTTTAAAGACACACTTGACTTAGAAAAGGCAAAGTTCGTTGTAGACGGAGGATTTCTGTTGCTTAGAGTGGCATCGAACGCAAAATATTCTCTTCCATAATTACAAAATACGTAGATTGTATCTAGCGCTGGTATGTCCGAAGGGTCACGATTGTGTTTGATGGGTACCATGACGTGACAACTAACAGGAGCACGAAATTAGCTGAGCGGTTGCACAAGTTCATCAAAAATAACTGCACCAACTGTCACGTTTAAGAAAGCAACCTCAGTAACCATGGTAAAGGATTTGTTTCTGTCCAACGAATAACTTCTCATTTCTTTACTGAGGGTGAACACTTCAATATTAAGAAATCTGCTGAGGACGCCGATGCTGTAATTCTAGCTACTGCTGTTGACGTTACTTGGCACTCTGCTGTTTTGGAGAGTACACCGACCTTCTTGTGACTGACAGCTTTAGCCTCACTGTTCTCAAACATTTTTTCTGCTGACGCCAGGCAAAGGCAGAGAAGGGGACGTTGTCTACAGCCCTCTAAACTTCAAGTCTCAAGCATCTTCTGTTCCTAAATGCTTTCAGTTGCTGCAATACGACTTCGTCGTTTTTCGGCAAAAGAAACCCCTCGAGGCAATGGAGACGGAAGCAAACAACAGAAAGCAGCAGAGATAGTCAGCAGTTCTAGCGTTACTGCTGATGAGATTGATGAGGCTGGAGAGTTCATAGCAGCCCTGTTGTGAAGATTAAACAAAATCACTAAATGCGCTTCGATATCAAATCTTTGAAAAATGTATATCAAAGACACCACTCAACTTTACCTCTTTGCCTCCTACAAAAGCAAATACCGAAAACCATTCCCTGAGAACGTATTTGCAGGTGCAAGCTTGGGAGAACAACACACTTCTACCACTGCAATACGGCTGGAAGTCTTAAAAAACGGGCATCTTGCCAGTTCCCACTACAAATGAAGCCCCACCAGCGGGACTGTATAAAACCTTTTGCTGCATACGCGACACAGGGAGCCACGGAATTTGTTCCTGTGGAAAAAAATGGCATTACGTTTACCACCGTTTGCGAACTATGCAAAGGTCAACACTGCATCAATGTTCCATCTGACATCACTATTTCTGACACTGATAACTGTAGCATAGATAACGACATTTTGGAAGAAGGAAGAAGAGATCCCACCAAGGATATAAGTACGGAATAAATGGAAGACTTAATGCTATTTGGACTCTCTTTCTCCAAGCGTGTAAAGAAGTAATCTTGAAAAATTAAGAAAAACACATTATATGTCTTCTACTATAAGATACTTTGTTTAATTGTATTACTTTAACACAGTTGCATATAATCATATTTATTGTTAACTGAATTAATTTTTTATTCCTAATAAAAGAACAACAAACCTAAGGTATTTCTTTTCCCTTATACACAAACTTTTTGCTCTCTATATATTATATTAATATTATCCTGTTGGTTTCACAGTTTCCAAAACTATTTCTCGATAACGTGTAGGTCAGGGATTATGTACCAGAAACAAGCAAATATTAGAAAAATTCTTTGAATGGAAAATTGACTTTCGTCATTAACCATGCTATTTACTTACAGCTTAATAATGACGATATTTATTAACCAGCTAGGTTTCCTGTAACTTTCTGTGGCTTTTTGCAAACACAATTTGATGCTCTGCAATTTTCCTCCTCTAAAATTTTGCGTGAAACTGGCCAATTCTCAGATGCTGCGCATTTTATGGCGACGAAACGAGTGTTTTCCTGAATGTGTGAAAAATTGCCATTTTCAGACTTAACTTTCATATAGGACAATTAATCATATAGCAATGGTTTGGTACGCAATCGATGTAGAATTTAATGCTCTTCATTTTCGTTAACCTTGGCTTTTCCGATTAAACGTTTAGTTTCGGAGGAATTTAAATAAAACCAGAAAAAGTCCAATATTGTTGTGATTTTCTTTTCATCACGACTGGAGCTCCACTCGGAAATCTTGGTAAACTCAGATTATTTATATCAGAGGTCTTTTTGAATGATAAAAACAGTTTCTAGAATTCCACTAATTTTTGGGCAAAACTCTTAATGAGTCAAGCCAGTAACGGCATTAAGATGCTGGCGAAATATCTATGAGAAAACTCCTGATGCTCTGTTATGTCAATCAACTGATTCACAACCACCGTCCAATTCAGTTTGATATTGAGAATGAAGGCAAAGCATGATAAACGAATTATTAAATTTCGCTTTTAGAAAAGTGTTCAGGCTTAAGGCTACCCCTACCATATCGAAATTTGACCACCGTATGCTCACATATAAATTATGACTGCTCAAAGCAAACATTGAACACTGAAGATGCTGTGAAATTAGACTCTTCCTTGTCCAGAATCTCTCACGCAGAGAATAATCCCGTGCGATTAAAAGAGATAACTAGTGGCTGCTGTTTATAAACAGGATAAGAGAACAGAGCAGTCAGAATAACATCACTGACGACCGTCTCTCGCGGGATACTAGAAAACTTTACGACTGGAAAGGAATCAGCATGGGTTCGGAAAAAAAACCTTACATGCGAAACTCAGCTCGCTTTTTTCACAGAAGATAACTTGTTACAGGTGCAAGTGATCAAGGAAGGAAGTTTTTTAGACACACAGAGAACAAGCTTGGACTGGAGAATGATGGGCGAAAGAAATCGGCCGTGTCCTTTCAAAGGAGTCATCCTTGCGTCCACCTTAAGCGATTTAGTAAAATCACGGAGAATTTAAATCACTGAGGCCGGACGGGGGTTCAAATCGTCGTCCTGCTGAATCCGAGTCCACTGTCTTTTTTTTATTTTTTGTTTTTCATCAGTCTTTTGAATGTTTTTATCCAGCCCTCCACGATTTACTCTACTGTGCCACCCTCTTCATCTTAGAGTAGCACTTGCAACCTACGTCCTCAATTATTTGATGGATGTATTCCAATCTCTGTCTTGCTCTACAGTTCTTGCCCTCTAAAGCTGCCTCTAGTACCATGGAAGTCATTTCCTCATGTCTTAACAGATGTCTTATCGTCCTATCCTTTCGCTTTATCAGCGTTTTCCACATTTTCATTCTTGGTCGTTCACTCTTTTTATACCCTCTTGGCTCTTGTACATTCTGTATATTACCCGTCTCTCCCTATAACTTACCCCTATTTTCTCAGAATTTCGAACATGTTGCACCATTTTCCAGTGTCGAACGCTTTTTCCAGGGCGACAAGCCTTATGAACGTCTCTTGCTTTTTCATTATCAACGATAACGTCAGAATTGCATCTCTCGTGCCTTTATCTTTCCTGAAGCCAAACTGATCATCATCTAGCACATCCTCAATTTTCTTTTCTATTTTTCAGTATATTATTCTTGTTAGCTACTTGGAGGCATGAGCTGTTAAGCTGAATGTGCGATAATTCTCGCACTTATCAATTCTTGCAGTCTTCGGAATTGTGTGGATGATATTTTTCCGAAAGTGAGATGGTATTGTGTCAAACTTATATATTCTACATACCAACGTGAATAATCGTTTTGTTGCCACCTCACCCGACGATTTTACATATTCTGATGGAATGTTATCCATCCCTTCTGCCTTATTTGATCTTAAGTCCTCCGAAGCTCTTTTAAATTTTGATTTTAATACTGGATCCCCTATCTCTTCTAAATCGACTCCTGTTTCTACTTCTATCACATTAGACAAATCTTCGCCCTCATAGAGGCTTTCATGTATTCTTTCCACCTATCCGTTCTTTCCTCTGTCTCAGGGGAATTCCCGTTTCACCCTTAATGTTACCATCCTTGCTTTTAACGTCATCGAATGTTATTTTGACTTTCGTGTATGCTGTGTCTGTCCTTCCGACAATCATTTCTTTTTCGATTTCTTTGCGTTTTTCATGCAGCCCTTTCATCTTAGTTTCCCTGCACTCCCTATTTATGTCTTTCCTCAGCGACTTGTATTTCTGTATTTTTGAGTTTTCTGGAACATTTTTGTACTGCCTCCTTTCATCGATCGACTGAAGTATTTCTTCTGTCACCTATGGTTTCTTCGTAGTTGCCTTCTTTATACTATGTTTTTTCTTTCCAACTTCTGTGATGACGAACTTCACGCATATCTCGTCATTTCTTAATACTTCCGTATCCAACTTCTTTGTGTATTAATTCTTCCTGTAATGTCTTAAACTTTAGCCAAATCTTCGTCACTACTATATTGTCATCGGAATCTATATCTGCTCCTGAGTACACCTCACAATCCATTATCTGATTTCGGAATCACTGTCTGACCATGATGTAATCTAACTGAAATCTTCCCGTATCACCCTACCTTTTCCAAGTGTACCTCCTCCTCTTGTGATTCTTGAACAGAGTATTCGCTATTACTAGCTGAAATTTATTACTTGAACACAATTAGTCTTTCTCCTCTCTCATTCCTTGTCCCAAGTCCCTATTCTCCTGTAAATTTTCGTTCTACTCCTTCCCCTACAGCTGCATTCTAGTCCCCCATGACTATTAAGATTTTAATCTCCCTTTACGCACTGTATGTATCCTCATATACTTTCTCTCTATCTTCATCTTCAGCTTGCGACGTCGGCATGTATACGTGAATTATTGCTGTCGGTGTTGATTTGCTGTCATTCTGATAAGAACAACTCTATCACTGAACTGTTGACTGTAACCCACTCTTTGCCTTACCTTCCTATTCATAACGAATCCTACTCCTGTTACACCATTTTCTGCTGCTGTTGATATTACCCTATACTCATCTGACCAGAAATCCTTGTCTTCTTTGGAAATTTCACTTCACTGACCCATACTATATCTAGATTGAGCCTTTGCATTTCTCTTTTCAGATTTTCTAATTTCCCTACCACGTTAAAGCTTCAGACATTCCACGCCCCGACTCATAGAACGTTGTCCTTTTTTTGATTATTCAGTCTTTTTCCCATGGTCACCTCCCCCTTGGCAGTCCCCTCCTGATATCCGAATGGGGGACTATTCTGGAATCTTTTGCCAATGGAAAGATCATCATGACACTTTAATGCAGTGGTTTCCACTGCCATCTGCATCCTCATGCGTTGATCATTGCTGATTCTTCCGCCTTTAGGGGCAGTTTCCCACCCCTTGGGCAACAGTGTGTCCTGAAACTATCCGGCTACCCTTAGTGCCTTAACCACTGCGAAACCTCGCTTATTGGAGTGGTTCCGTCTTTCTAGAATGGCGTTTGACGCTTACGCAACGCTTTATTGTGGACACGGACGAGCTCCACGACTGCTTCTCCTCTCGTTCAGCAATCGTGTAGAAATGAGCTCAATTCAGCACCAATTTCGCCAAGTAAACGGTGTAAATCAGCTTGAATAGAGTAAACCAAAAGCCAAGAGTGATGCTGTAAATGATAGTCCTCTAGGAGTATTTTAAGAGAAGACCACAATAAGATATGGTTCTATGCAGTATCATCACAAATATATTATTGGCTCAAAGAGTTGGTGATTAATATAACGCAATACATTATAATGGAAGACCAGTGTTCAACAGAAGCGAATGTTACATGGGGTATGATACAGGAAGCGTAATAAAACCGTTAATGTTCTCAGTACATATATACGGTTCATCAGATTGAGTCGCCTGCACTCTTGAGGTTGTTCGTTGATGATGCTGTTGTCTTCAGAAACGTATCATCATTGGATGGCAGTGAGACTTTCCACTTGATGTACTGAAAGGATCTCTTCATCACTGGGTAAATGCAAGATAAAGACGATAGTCCGATAGCACCAAACAACAAGAACAGACGTAAAGTTCAGGACCTTATAACACCGTTTACACAGCTGCGTAAAGTATCGACTAGGCTTGGCAGCATATATTGAACAAATTCAGTAATGCGCTGCTAGAGTCGTAATGTGATTAATACAGCTCATCTGAAAATCTAAGGGAGATGTTCAGGGAACTTAAAGTGAAATCTATGGAAAAAAAGTTACGTTGTTCTTGCGAAATGACGATAGGAAAGAGCTACTGAGGAAAATGGTGCAATCACTTTGGCGCACACGGAGGACGAGAATTAGATGACGCAGATAACGGCCCATGCTGAGGCATATAGACAATAATTTATTTCAAACTGAAACTTGAAATTCTGGAATAATACGTAAATGAAATGGAACAAAGTCAATAGTATTTATACGAAGTACAATGTTCACTGGCAATCCGAGTACATAGGATAAATCACCATGCCTGTTGACATTAACAAACTAAAAGTAGGGTAAATTAGAACGTCAGTAGTGTTGGTTTCTGGATTATAGTGCGAATCGATTACAAGGTATCGTATTTTGAAAAGTTCCCACGCCGAAACTTGTGCAATATCTGTGGTAGCACACACTAAAGAAGAGCATAACTGCATACACTAGTTATGTGGATTCTGACCAGTAACTAGGCAACTGATCATCACATGTTGTGTTCAAAATGACCACCGGCACCGTCAATACACGCTTCCAGTTTGGTGTGGAGAATTATTGCTGCACACGTGCTAGCATTTCAGAGATGTCCGAGGAGGTTGCAGTATTACGTCGTCTCATATCATAGCTTTCCCCATGGAAGAAGATCTACAGTCGTCAAATCCAGGGAACGGGCCGGCCGAGGTGCTGGTTCTGTGTGTCCAATCCAACGATTTGGAAACGATTCGTAACCGTATGCTGTAATATTTTGTGCACTATGGGCTGGACAGCCATCATGTCGTTAGCACGGGTTCCTCCTAGTCTGCAGAGGAACGTCTTCTACCATCTGTGGAAGATGACCTGTTAGGAGACTGCGATACTCGTGCACGTTCAGTATTCCTTTGAAAAATGGGTCACGAGCTGGTGGTTCACTACCTCACACCACACGTTTACACTCCATGGATGCTGATGTTCCAGCTGACGAAGCCAACGGGAATTGTCAGCAGACCAATAGTGCATGTTTCGATGGTTTACCTGGCCATGATTGGTAAATATGGCTTCATCATTAAACAAGATACATAGTACATCCGGAGTATCTTGTCTTAATGCGCATGTCCAGAAGTTAAAGCGATTCTCATAATCGCTTCCATGCAGCTCTTGGAGAAAAACGTGATTGGGATGGAACCTAAGTCGATGGAAAATGCATAGGACACTTGCCTGACACATGCTACTTCCTCATACGATTGCGCGCGAGCTAACGTGAGAATCAACTGCAACGGCAGCAGCTACATTAATTTCCCTTCTTCTGTGGCCACTTGTTTCCTTTTGCTACGTTGTCTAGGTGTTACATTACCACTTTCACATAAGTAGTTGAAGAGCTTGATAAATAACTGCCGAGATGGGTGACGTCTTTTGGGATATCTTGCTGCATACACCTTGCAAGAATGAACTGCATTTTCTGATTTGGCAAATCCCATGTTCACTCACTACCTACTGCTTGCAGTGCCACAAGCAAGTCGCAATGCACCAAAGCAACACACAAGCACTCCGTAAGCAAACGTAACATTGTACCTAGCAAATAGACATGCTAAATAACACAAAGAAGAGTCGGTGTGGAAACTGTTGAAAATACAATATTTCTTAAATGACTCCCAAAAGAATCCTGCAATGAACACCACCGACATTCTAGTTTACCCTACTTATAGATTGTTAATGCCAGTAGGTATTGTTCCATTTTAAAAAAAGCGTATGTATGCACAAAAAGTACACTTTCTAAGTAATTTTACAAATCCTTGATTGAATAACAATACAAACCCCTGATTACCAACCCATTCTGTGAAGATCGCACATCAATAGCACTTTCCATTTTCGCAACATTTGCATTGCAAGTTTTAGGTGATTCTCTCTGTATGAGCACACTCAGGAGACACCACGCAAATGTTGTCTTTACCGCCTCTTGGTCTTGATAATCGCCTCAATTTGGCAACGGAGAAGGTCCACAAGTTTCTTCAGATATGCCACAACCAGCTCAAGATACTCATTGATGATCCTGTAGAATTAACAAACTGAGGTGACATCAAATGTAATGTCTCACACGCTGTTCCAAACAGTCCCATACAATTTCTGTGGGATTAAGATCGGGTGATTTAGCTGTGTAGTCGAGACGTGTCAAAACTAGAAACATGTAGGTGCAACCCTGTGAGCACAGTTTTTGTCATCTCGGAAGATGGGAATGTCCACTATATACTCACCAAGAAAATATAGAAGACACAGCGAGAAAGACCCTCAAAACATCCACCCCGGCCTCAATTAGACCCTCTACACACTGCATGTTTCGCGTCTTATTGGATCGCCAGTGCGCTCGACACTTTACACCACTTGAAACAAGACCAAATTGTGAATAGATGGATCACACTAGACGCCTCCAGCCGTCTACTGTCCGCTTTCTCTGTTGTTTAGCCCACTCAATACGTGGAGCTTAATGTACCTCTGTGACCAATGGCCTTTCGAGAGGTACCAGACAGCCAGTATCCATTGTGTGCATAACCTTGCAATCGCTGCTCAGAAACTAGTCGTGATGAGACTGCATTCACCTTCGGTTGGGAAACAGATTGTCAATAACAAGACGTGACATTCTTCTCTGGTTCTTGTACATTAGGATCTTTTTAAAATCGTCCAAGTTATTTTTTTGGGTGGGACAGGCACATCATTTCTTGTGAGCACGCTGGACAGTCCTCACTGATACACAAACAAATTGGGAACTTCGTTCACGGTGGGGTCATGTACACATCCAAACACGATTGCTTCTTTCTCCTATTCTGTTGTGTTTCCAAGATGATCTCCCACACACAGGCAAACGAGTTCACCACGCAGGTCTGCCTTGACAAATTCGCCTGTGAGCGAGTGATGGGTCCGCAGTGGGGTCGGTCTGTTCGACAAGCGGACCTCTACCTTGTAGCCCACAATCCAGCAATACAGGCAGGTAGTGTCCACCAAGCAGTTGCCGTTGTCCACACACAGTTGGATGGGTTGGTGAGCAGGTCTGCAGACGTGTAAGTACAGGCTGTGAATGTGCACATTCACTGTGCTGATTTCATACGAGTAACTGGCACATATGCATACACCAGTTGACTGACATGTATTACATCAACAGCGAGGGATCACATAAGTGCCTGGTAGCAGCTCTAGTGTATCAACAGTTCTAGGGCGTGACCAGTGGCTGACTAATATTTTATCTAGTAAGCCGATGTAGCTGTAGCATTACGTTAGAGTACACGAGAATATTACTGGAAACAGAAGAAATAATAGGCATGATGAGATCAGGCAGCACTAAGACAGAGGGCAGGTAAGGAAGCAACTATTTATTTTTTTATTCCTGTGTTATTTTTACTTTGTTTCTCTTATGTCTAACCAGGAAACCTAAGAGATTTTCTTTCCAGTTAAATTCACAATGATAATTATACATGACTTAGACATAAACTACAGTAAAGAAAATAGGCACTAAAGTAATGGCAGTCATAAACTTTATGTTAATCATTTCTCATATTCAATATTCTTGTGAAATGAGTGTAATCATACATTAGTAGAAAGGCATGGCAGCAATGCAATCCAACAGGGAAAAAAAAGGATTAGCTAGTCAAGTGAAAAGTGATAAATAATTATGTTGAGAGCAAGGAACTTAAAGAAAAGTAAGTAAAAGATATAAGGAAATCTGGGGATAGCTGACAGTGTGGTATAGACACTGATTTGCTGTATGAGAGAACGAAGGCAGCTGGGATATGTCAAAAGTGCAATGACAATGACAACAGATTTATGAGGGTGTGCTGAAAAGAAGTGACACTGAATTTTTTAAGCGAATACTCTTAACTGTTTTTAAATAAAACATACTTTATTAACTTTCTACATCTTTATTCTTCATGTCTACATATTCGTAGCCTTCTGCTGCCAGACGGCTCTGAACTGTAGCCTGCAACATGGCGGCGTGTAGTGTAACTACGTAGGTGCTTGAGAAATAGTATGCTGTAATAGTTTCAAATTTGAAGAGTTTGTCCACACGTATAGCACCCTCTCCTTCAGCATGACAATGCCAGACCATACAAGGGCTCTGCAAGTCCGGTGCCTTGGGTTCGCTGTCACTGATCATCCTCTTTATAGTCCTGTCTTAGCCCCATCTGATTTTCATTTGTTTCCAAAATTAAAGAAAATCTCCGAGGACTTCACTTTGATAGTGATAACGTGGTGCTAGCAAATGTAATGTTTTGGCTCGGTTAAGAAAGTCAAACATTCTACAGTGACAGAGTCAACAGACAAATTAATTCATCACTAGCGTGACTATGTAGAGAAATAAATATGTAGATATGAATAAAGATGTAGAATGTTAATAAAGCCTGTTCTATTTAAAAAGCTTTAAGAGTTTTAACGCAAAAGAATTCTGAGGCATTACTTTACGGCACACACTTGTAGTTGCTCTAAAATGCAGTGTGGTTTTTGATCACACAGATTATTGGGTAATTCGCTTTTCAGACTGTGGTTGAAACTGAAAAGATTTATTAGAGTTACACAACCAAGAATCTGAATGCATCATATATTTTATTAAGGTTTTAGAATGATGATAGATAACACTGGGGAACAGCCATTTTGTTGTCCTAGATCTGTGACTTGTTCTCAACTAATTTTTGGTCTCTGAATTCAAAACTGTTAGCAGTTTCTCTCTATCACGCCAAGTTTTTAAACTACAGGATACTCTCTCTTTACCCTAAAAGTCATTAAAACTGGACCTACGAAGGAAAATAAAGTGGGTACTAATCAAACGTAGCAGAATATTTTATTCATTCAAAGGTTATTATAATATTCAAAGTTACATTGTGTTTATACAAATAATAACAATAAAGATATTAGGGTACAAATTTTCGCTTATAACTTTTCCTACAATGTTCCATCTGGGGACATTCTCACTTGATGCTCCAACAGTAGTCAGCCATCATACCGACATCCCATCTACCTTGATACCTTGCTTCCATGACCTTCAAATCTTGGTGGAATCGCTCACCCTGTTCATCGCTAACAGCACCACCATTTTCTGGAAAGTTAGCAAGATGGCTAGGTAAGAAATGCAGTTTGATACTCATATTACAGCCAAGCTTTTTATATAACCCTAAGAGTTGTTGAACAATTTCGACGTAACTCTGGGCTCGTGTATTTCCTAGAAAGTCCTTGGAAATACTTTTGAATGCCAACCAAGCATTCTTTTCAAGTTCGGTCATTGTTTCTATGAAACATCCATCTTTAATGAGTTGTCGAATCTGTGGCCCATCAAAGACACCAGCCTTCATCTTCTCATATGACAAGCTAGGAAATGCCGAAATGATATACTTAAAACAGTCCCCTTCAGTTGACAGGAGCTCTAACGAATTGCTTCATGAGACCTAGTTTTATATGCAAAGGCGGAAATATAATGTTTTTTCTGTCGACAAGTGGATGATTTACAACGTTTGGATCACCAGGTTTCATGTCACATCTTGCGACCACTTTGACTGCACCTAATGCTTCTCACGAGCTCTGCTGTCCCCCATTCACAGAAAACATGGATACTTGGTAAACACGGATACTTGGTATATCTGCGTTGCTGGCCAAGAAGGAAAGAAACCATTTTAAGGTCATCACAAATGATCCATTGGTGCAAGTTACATTCCAACACGTCAATGACTTTCTTTATGTCTTCGTATTTTTCATACAAGAAACCTGAATGGCCTATTGGGACTGAACCATATAAATTTCCATTGTGGAGGAGAACACACTTCAAGCTACGTTTTGAGCTATCTATAAACAATCGCCATTGTTGCGTTATACTCTGAAAGTCCCAATTCCTTCATTAAACTAGTTGTGTTGTGGCAATACACAAATCCATCAGCACTCCGAAAGAACTGCAGAAATGCACTTTCTCTCGGTTGGAAGTAGGTGATTTTAGCTCCTTTTTCTAACAAGTTTTTTTCGTCCAGTCTTGATGCTAGTTGTTCTGATGCTTTTTTGGATAGTCCCAAATCCCGTACCAAGTCATTTAACTCATTCTGATTAAATCCTTTACGAACAGAATCATCGTCACCTTTAAAATCTTCGTCGCTGCCGTCACTTCGATCTTCGCCTGCCGCATCTTCTTGTGCTTCCAAAGAGGGTAATTCTTGAAACACTGGCATTGAAATTTCAGCTGAATGCGGCACAGGGCGTATAGCTGACTTTAAACTGGGGTAATATATATACTGACGTTTTTACTATACAAAAGTAACAATCACTGGAGTGGTCTTTGGGTTCTCGCCAAATCATTGGTATACCAAACGGAAGTTTTCGTGTGTTTCGTTTGTCCGTATTCTCAAACCCTCCACACACTGCTTGCAGACTTTGTGAGGGGCCCATGATTTATCTTGGTCGCCAATTTTTACTTTAAAATAAGCAAAATAGGCTTCCCTGACAAAATTACTGATGTTTGTCTGTTGACTGGGATTGGTAAAACTGCCACATATATAACAAAACGAATCGGGCCTGTGTACGCGAACTACCAGCGGCAGACGTAAAGAAACTTTTTCGTTTATATATAAATAAGAAGTAAATACTGCTAATCTTGTGTAAATACAAGTTCTTGCACTACGCGTCGGAAACCGGCTTCACTATACCAGAGCGACAAGTACCCTGTTTACTACAGCGTCTCATGGGTAACTGACCACATTAGTCTAGAGTCTAGACAATATGAATCTAAACCTGTCACGCGGCGTCCCTACCCCCTACAGTCGTCACTGGTTTAAGGTTCGCCGACAGAGTGCAGCACTGCTTTCTGTAACAAACAAGTTACCTTCAGAAGCGCAACAACTGTAGAAACAAAACTTGACGTGGAAAAAAAACTAATTACACTTTTGGAATCAGCATGTCCATTTACCACAACAACAGCCTAAGAATCGAAGTCAACAGAAATTAAGTTACAAATTGTTCCCCAGTGTAATCTATATACAAGGGAAGATGTTGATGACATTAGGAGCTAAGAAATCAATGACATATTGACTATTCTGTTGTGCCCACCCTAACTGAACAGGACTTACATGTCATCAAATAACCTACATGCATGTATCAGAGAAGGTTTCATGGCTAGCTCGAGTCATCTGAAACATTCCCTATTTTAACCAGATTTACCTACATCATTATAGACAAAATTCAGGAAGACTAATAATGGAATTAACTTTTATTTTGGTATAAATATGTTTCTAAATTTTTGCATTGCATCTTGCTCATAGGCAAGAGAGAGATTTGCTGAATGGTATGACAGTCTGTTTCTCCCAATTTAGATACTCATCTGGGATTAGCAAACATCATGCAAAACTGACTGCTGTATCCGGCAGCTTGGACGGGAACGATTCCACTTCAAACCGCTGTAGATGGCAGCTGTGTATTTAAGAGGTATGGTAGTATCTATAATTAACATGTGTGTTTTCTTTTCTGAAGAAGGCTTGGCCAAAAGCTAAATGGTTCAAATGGCTCTGAGCACTATGGGACTTAACATCTATGGTCATCAGTCCCCTAGAACTTAGAACTACTTAAACCTAACTAACCTAAGGACATCACACAACACCCAGTCATCACGAGGCCAAAAGCTAAATGTGTAACAGTCAATTTGTTGTGCTTGTCTGCAACTCATCTTTACAGTGAGTAGTAATCTATCCTTTTCCTTATATTGTTGATATTCCAACCTGGTATTTGTAAGAGTTCACACTTACAACTGTGACTCAGTTTAATTTCCTGTCTCATCCAAGAGTGACTGAACACTAACTTTGGTGTCAATAACAGCCTTCACACATGACCAGGAATTTCTTTAGATTTTGTGAAGAATCATGTAACAGCATTCCGCTACAGTAGTCACTGAAGGTTTCACATTGTTCTCTTGACATCCAAATGCATTTTGTTAAACATCTTCCTATCAATAGCCCTACGCTTTGTTACACCCCTGAGTGAAATCACATATTAGATAGTACCCCCACCACCACCACCATCATTAAAATTACTGCCTAACTAAATTTTAGAATGAAAAAGAATTTTCTTTGAAATTTTTCATTTTTAAATGATGAAAGGTAAATGATATATAGTTTTATAAGTTATTTTATTAAACCAGGAGTCAATAAGAGAGCCGGTACTGCTTATTTCTAACAACCTTTATTTACAAAATATAGTGGACGTAGGTTGCAGTACGTACTGGGAGATGAAGAAGCTTGCACAGGATAAAGTAGCATGGATAGCTGCACCAAACCAGTCTCAGGACTGAAGACCACAACAACAATGTAACTGGATAGATTTAAAAATTCTACTCATCAAGAGGCAGAAGAACAAACATATAAAAGGTATTACGAATGCAACTTTTATTTACAGACTGATGAAACAATTCTCAGTGCATCACTAGCACTACCTATGACTCATTCTTGGAAAAGGACACTAATTATCCAGTTTACGGGTAGAAACTTGTTACAAAACATACTTCTTGTGCACCACTCCTCTCCCTCGCAAGCCTTGCTTCTCACACACTCTCCACCTCCGTTTAAAACCAACCAAATTGATATGTGTGCACTGTATTTAGACCAACTGTTTGTAAATAACTTGACTGCAGACTAAAACTGGCAGAGACTTGAAGACTTTATGCCATCAAAGCTTGCAACTGACTGACACCGTTTCTACTGCTGCTGCTAGTAATAATAATAATTATTATTATAATAATAATAAGCACGAGGATGTAAAGAGCAACTGATAATAGATACAGAGGTGACATATCAAGCTAAAACTAAACAAAGGTCGCTACACTTCGCATACATTGATTACCGAAAAGCTTTTGATAGTGTACCCCACTCATGGTTACTACAGATATTGGAAATATACAAAGTAGATCCTAAATTGATACAGTTCCTAAACATAGTAATGAAAAATTGGAGCACCACACTTAAATCCAAACAAATTCAAATAATATCACATCACAGCCAATACAGATTAAGCGTGGAATATACCAAGGAGACTCATTAAGTCCTTTCTGGTTCTGCCCTGCTCTGAACCCACTATCCAACATCCTAAATAATACAAATTATGGATACAATATTACTGGAACATACCCACACAAAATCACACATTTGATATACATGGATGACCTAAAACTACTGGCAGCAACAAAACAACAACTCAACCAATTACTAAAGATAACAGAAGTATTCAGCAGTGATATAAATATGGCTTTTGGAACAGACAAATGTAAGAAAAATAGCATAGTCAAGGGAAAACACACTAAACAAGAAGATTACATATTGGATAACCACAGCAACTGCATAGAAGCGATGGAAAAAACAGATGCCTATAAATATCTAGGACACAGACAAAAAATAGGAATAGATAATACAAATATTAAAGAAGAACTAAAAGAAAAATATAGACAAAAACTAACAAAAATACGGAAAACAGAATTGACAGCAAGAAACAAGACAAAAGCTATAAATACCTATGCCATACCAATATTGACCTACTCATTTGGAGTAGTGAAATGGAGTAACACAGTCCTAGAAGCACTCAATACACTTACATGATCACAGTGCCACAAATATAGAATACATCACAGACATTCAGCAACAGAAAGATTCACATTAAGCAGAAAGGAAGGAGGAAGAGGATTTATAAACATAAAAAACCTACATTATGGACAGGTAGACAATTTAAGAAAATTCTTTCTAGAACGAGCAGAAACTAGCAAAATACACAAAGCAATCACTCATATAAATACATCGGCTACACCATAGCAATTTCATAACCACTTCTACAACCCTTTATATCACGTAACATCAACAGATACGAAGAAAGTACATTGGAAAAAGAAAACACTACATGGCAAGCACCCGTATCATCTAACACAGCCACACATCGATCAAGATGCATCCAACACATGGCTAAGAAAAGGCAATATATACAGTGAGACGGAAAGATTCATGATTGCAATACAGGATCAAACAATAAACACCAGATTTACAGCAAGCATATTATTAAAGATCCCAATACCACAACAGATAAATGCAGACTTTGCAAACAACAAATAGAAACAGTAGATCACATCACACGCGGATGTACAACACTAGCAAATACACAATACCCCAGAAGACATGACAATGTAGCAAAAATAATACATCAACAACTTGCCATACAACATAAACTAATAAAACATGTTCCCACATACAAGTATGCACCACAAAATGTACTGGAGAATGATGAATACAAATTATACTGGAACAGAACCATTATAACAGATAAAACAACACCGCATAACAAACCTGACATCATACTCACCAATAAAAAGAAGAAATTAACACAACTAATCGAAATATCCATACCCAATACAACAAATATACAGAAGAAAACAGGAGAAAAAATTGAAAAATACATCCAACTGGCTGAGGAAGTCAAAGACATGTGGCATCAGGATAAAGTTGACATCATACCAATTATACTATCAACTACAGGAGTCATACCACACAATATCCAACAGTACATCAAGGCAATACAGCTACATCCAAACGTATATATACAACTACAGAAATCTGTAATTATTGATACATGTTCAATTACCCGAAAGTTCCTAAATGCAATGTAACATATACCGTACAGTTAAAAGAAGGTCACGCTTGATCAAGGTCCACGTCACTTTCCATTTTTAACCAGACATAACGTCTGAGAAAGGAAACAAATAATAATAATAATAATAATAATGCAATATAGACTCTACAGCAATGCAGAGACTTTACATAGTTGCTGTTGCTGATGTGCTGTCAGTTAGTTTGTTTACTGTTGGAAAGTGAATAATGAAGCAATTTCTGGTCTACTGATTGAACTACCTAAAACCCTCATGACATATTTAAATATATGTGATGGGTAAGTCTCAATTATATTGCCACAGAGGAATGATAGAAAGTGCATGTGTAGTGAGTGAACTTTGCATGAACTATCTGTTCTAAGTAGTTTTCAGAGAAAAAATTTAGCAATATTTGACAGGACATCTTATCATGCCCACCACTAACAAAACTGTAATTTACCCAATTGATTGTTGTGTGATTAAGGACTCCACCAATGATTACAGTACGATTGGGGACCTTACTTACAAGTAAACTGTGGTTTTATCTAAGGTTTTCGGATTACAACAGGATGTGAGTCTTGTGGGTGATAGAAGTGTACAACTGCCATTTTATGACCACCCCTAATATTGACTCTTCAAACAATCTCGCACAGTGAAACTGAATGTCTTGTCTACTGTGACAAATACACCTCCTCCATTTCATCACTTATCCATAAATTACAATTACATACTTCTATTCCACATTTAATAACTTCTTATTCACTGATAATCTCTTCATAGCACATACTGCTGTTCTGAGCAAACAAATGTGAAATGAATATCATGACCACATTCAGTTGATTGAGCGAAGTGGTTCAGTAATATTACACTTCACTCATATTTGGGATGATTTGGCTTCAAACCCCCCTCCCCCTGCCCACGCAGATTTGCATTTCTCATGATTTTCTTAAATCACTTACAGTTGATGGTGTGACAACTCCTTTTAACAGTGTGGAGCCTATTTCCTTCCTCACCAATGGGTGGTCCTTGTGCTCCATATTAAATGACCTCTTTGTCAACAACCCTAACCTTCCAGTATTTTCAAGTAGAGAAGTTACTCCAAGATCTTGACATTATTTAAGGCTGCCATAATCTAAGTGAATCATTTCCCACAAAACTATCCAAATAGTATTATCCTACTGGACCAACATTCACACGGCTAAAAATTTATTATTTAGTTTTCCTCCTCACAAGACCGACTTTGTTAGTTAATATGCTCAAATGAATAATTTCTATTTAGAAGCAATACTCTTCCATGACATCATCAATACTTATTTCATTTATTGGGGCCTTATTTGGGGGAATCTTTTCTCTTAACTCATAGGTTATACTGTGGGGCCCTGCTCACGTCTCACTTGTAGGGTGCCTAAGGGATGATGCGTTCTCAGAATGCTATACAACAATTCAAGCAAATGACATTAGTAGCTCTTGTTACAAATAAGAAGATTACCAATACTTAACTTGGTATTTACAGTGGTGTCACAAGCAATGGGCAACATACAACATACATCTGAGTTCTTTGCTATATACAATGTTCATACAAGTTTGACACACAGTTTGTGGATCACTAATAACTGCTATCGCAGCATTCTCTGCTAGGCCTGTCCCTATACTGAGCCGGTACTGAGCAGCCGAGGCTGGCAGGAGGGGCACTTATATTCTGCTCTCGTAGAGGCCACTCCTGTCGTATTGCAGTCCTAATCAGTGCACCACTGGCCGATGTCATTTCACTGCCTTCTCTTCAATTGGGTTCTTCATCTTCATTCCGGCACTTGTGGTTACGCCAGAACATATACTTTCGGAAATTTCCTCACACCCATTCCCTAAGCTGAATACATTGACATACAAACAAAGTGAAGAAAGCTCTCAGGTAATAAAATAATATTTCCTGATCATGAGGCAAAGAAGACTAAGAGAGCTCAATCAGTGGCTTAGTTACAAACTAAACAAGCAGAAATAAAATGAAATGGAAGTTAAATGTGAGCAAATGTAGTGCTTCTATTCCACAGTCATATTTATGATTGTACCAGGTAAGTGCCTGGTATGACAATTTTGCAGGTAGAGAACATGGATTTTATGACATACTAGCATGCAGAAAAATGACAAGGACCATTGAACACTAGTATTGTGGTATTAGTAGCAATAAGGTTATTACATTCCTAAGGCCAAGTTTTACTCACTTTTTTTTGTTTTTTTTTCCCTTACTTCATCACTTAATTCTGGAATAAGTGGTACTTATCCAATAAATAACGAGAGATGTATCGCAAAAGCAATGGCTTAGTACCATTTCAAGTGGGCAGATGGTCTTATCATTCATAATGACAGATCTGTTGCTACCATACTAAAAGTTTATTTAGAAATACACTGGGGTGCAAAATTTTATGCAACGTGCGCCCATGCTGGCCACGAAGTTGATAAGGAGTTCGTGTGATAGGTTGTTCCATTCTTCCACCAGCTGACATCTGCTGAATGGTTTTTGGTGCATGTGCACATGCTACAATACTTCTCCCCAATACATCCCACATATGCTTCAAGGGGCTTAACACAGAGGAATGGGCAGGCCAGTCCATTTACTGAATATCCTCTCATTCCAAGAGCTCCTCCACCTGCGCTGTTTGATGCGATTGCGGCACACTGTCATCCGTGGAAATGAAGTGAGGGGCGAATGCACCCCTGAAAAAATACTCGTGGGGAAGGTGCAAAAGGTAACATCGACTGGTGAGTGTACTGTGTTCGAAGATCTGGAGGTCTGTATGCCTACGCAATGTTATGCCTCCCCACATCACAACACATGGACCACCAAAACAAGCATATTCAACAATGTTCCTGGGTGCATTACGTGATCCCACCTCTCACCGTAGCACCCAGGAATATTGTCAAACATCATCATTTTAGTGATCCAGATGTTATGGTGAGGGGAGTATAATGTATAGCATCATCATACTACCTGCAAACCTTTGAACACGATACACTCAGCAATCAATGGTGTTGTAACACTTTGGATCTTTACAGATGCATTCTGACCTGACTTCATTTTCATGAGTGACAGTGCATGACTGCATCAAGCTGCACAGGTGGGAGAGCTCTAGAAATGAGAGGATATTCAGCGAACTGACGGGCCTGACTGCCCCCATGACTTAAATTCCATTGAGCACATATGGATGCACTGGAGAGATACTGTGGGATGTCCATATGCACCAATGGCTGTAGTGGTGGAAGAATGAAATGTCTTATCAAAAGAACTCCTTTGGGCAGCTTGGGAGTACGTTGCACAGCACACATTACCGTATGTGGTGATGACATACCCTATTAAAAACCATGTCCCACCTTTTGTAATGTTCAGGGAACCATCATAAATTACAGTGACTTCAGTAAAATTATTGTCTTTGAAATGTGTCAATTCTGTTTGCCTTATTATATACTTATTTCAGTTACTTTCTGTAACATATGGTAGAAGTTATTTCTATGCGTGTTCCAAGTGTCATTCAGCTATGTAACTTGGCAGTGACACAACATGCAGAAGTTACTTTCTTCCTTACATTGTACACACCAGGATAGTTTGACCTAGCTTAATGTTTTGCACAAACTGAGCATAACACAGGAGGGATTAAGGAATGAAATAGAACCAGAAAACACTAAAAACAGATATGCAAGTGGACTATATGCACAAACAACATTAACTACTTTGGAAAATCTGTTTATACAATATCCATTATTTCAGAGGATACAACATGTGAACAATTTGTTGTTACAGTATTGCTACCAACATGAAACAAAAACACTGTCTACATTTATGTAGTGAAATATGGAAAGTAAACGTTCAACAGGGTGATATTACTTTCCTGCAATGTTGAAGATTTAGTAATATTAGAGATTAAATGATGCTTACACTACTGTACTCAGCTGATGATTTATTTATGACAAGTTTTATATGGATATTGTTCTTTCCATTACTGGAGAAGGTGGTATCAGACAAAAGGTCTTCTGTCTTTAAAACTAGAACAATATAACTTCACACTTTTAAAAAACTTAAAATTCTTTATAAAAGTAGAAGTAAAAAGTTCACGAATAGAAAATATCTTAATCAGATTGACATATAATCATTAATCTGATTCTGTTGTTTCATAACAGTATAAAATGTCAAGAACAGTACAAAACTACAACAAACACTTCAAGAAAAACCACTTTTATTGTCCACTGCAAGGTTCTGTTGTTAGGAAAATCTCATTCCCAAGTTTCATTTTCTTCAAATATTTTCTCAAGTTTCAGTTTCTTGCTTACATTACTATCCGAATCCTTACGATCATCTGAAACCATAAAAAAATAAATAAAAAAAATTCACAGATCATGAGCAAAAAATTATGTGGTTATAAGACTCTTTTCCTAAACGATACATATATTAAAGAAAAATGTAATTTAAACAGTTTAAATTTTTGATATGAAGTACCAGTATGTTTGAGCCAAAAGTAAGTTATGCATACCTTTTTGGGCTGTTATAGAAATTAGCAACTGCAATAATTTACTTCGTTTGGTGATTGTTACCAGCTGCCAACAGCATATGAGGAGATTGGACAAACAACAAAGGATGGTCTAAAAGTTTTTCACATAGCACAGAGAACTTATTTCTGAAAAAATGTAACTTTTGAAAGTGTGATTTTTAAGTATCAGATACATGTTAATTGCATCTTTCTATTTTGAAACTCAAATGTTGTCTCTTTTCTGACATGAAACAGTTCCGTAGCATTTTTAATAATTAGAAAGATGACAGCTAAATTTTAAGTGTGGCTGTGCATGGACTGGATATTATTTGTGCTCTGGGTGGGTAAAAGCTGTCACAATTCTGTGAAAAATACACAAAGACACACTCAACATTTCTAACTGAAGCATACAAGATTTCTGAAATTGCAAAGATCTTAATAGCATACGTTCACCACATATCACACACAGCTTTTGGAATGGCAAAGTTCTCCCTTTAATGGACATTACATCTGTTTTGTCATTCACCAAATTCCTATTTGAATGATTGTGGTTCAATAGTTTTTGAACTATTGCTGAGTTTTGCTGATATTTTTAAAAAATAGGTGTAACATCAGTCAGGATATATTTCAAAAGCTAAGAAGGAAGATTAAGAGTTTAACGTCCCATCAACAGTGAAGTCATTACGGACGACAAGCTCGGATTAGGAAATGATGCAGAAGGAGACTGGCAGCGTCCTCTTCAAAGGAACTGTGCCGGCAATTGCCTTGAGCAATTTAGGGAAATCACAGAAAACCTAATTCAAGATGACCACATGTAGACCTCTAGAATGCGAGTTCAGTGTGCTAACCACTGGGCCACGTCACTTGGTCAAAGACAATGAAGCAGTTTAAACAGTGGCTGACACAACACAAAGAGCACCAATGAAGCAAGTAATGGCCCCATCTGCAGAAAAAGTCATGGCTATCGTGTAATGGGATTTTTGTTGTGGTAATCACACACTATATCCATAATGGCAGAAACATCTCTGACGAGAATTAAACTTCATTGCCAGAAAAGTAGAAGGCTGCCACTCAGGACTATTACCCACATCTTACAAAGGATAAAGTTATCTTCCATGATAATAATACTCTCTCATAACTTTTTGCTGCAAAAGTTGATTATCTTTGCTTCAAAGAATTTCCACATCCATCATATTTGGTTCCCAGTGCCTACTTTTTATTTCCAAGCCTGAAGAGTTGGTTGAGTGGACAAACAACCACTCAATGGATGAATTAAATTTGTCTTTGTGGAACCCGGCAAACCTTGTTTTATTGACAGTATTAAAAGACTGGAAAGTCACTAAATTAAATTTACTGAATTTGAAGATGAACAGCTTATAAAACATATCTCTTATATATCTTTTTTCTCTTAGGTTGAGAATATTTTGCTCGTGCCTCATTAATACGAACAACTCATTTTTTAAACTTGTTGCCTAGCATCCATAATGTACTCTTGCTTTCCCATTTCAGACATCATGCCTCAGAGTATTCTGAGCTGTCAGTATATTGGCAGTAATGGTGGTCTGCCTATTTATTGCTATATCACAGCCTTCTATCATGCACGCTTAGTATGCAATCATAAATCTTTGTCTACTGTCATGAACAAGTACACACTGCATGGGAAAGCTTTGCCTGTCAGGAACAATAGTAGGAGAAGACAAAATTCTTGACAGAATCAGAAAGTCATTAAGGAGGATTATTACATCTAATACAAATGCAACTGGCACAAAAGTGACTGCTGAGATTAATGTGTTTCCACATAAAGTGTCAATTAAAACAGCACTATAGAAAGTACAAAGAAAAAATTCTTGCAGTAGATCTGATAACCTTAAAACTCTGGTGAATCAGAAAAGCAAAAAAAGATGGTTCAGTGTTGTGAGAGACACAAACCTAAACTAACGATCAAGAGTTTATTTCTTTGCAGTTTCTTACCACAAGACATGTTTAAATACACACAACACTAGAAGAAATGACAAGGCAGATTCTGTTCTTGCTCTTGCAAAACATATTGGAGGTTTTCTAGTAGTCCAGGGACATCATATTGTGGGTTTCAAGAGATCTTATTACCAAAAAGAAAGAAGGGTAGCTCATTATCAAAGCAGTTTGGTCTCTCACATGCACGAACATCTTCAGCTGCAATGCAATAGTTACACTTTCATGCAGTTTAGAAAAATGCTGTGGTTAGCTACATCACAACAGAGTGTGAGGCATAGAGAAAGCACACTGAGCCGCCTGTTCAGATTGTAATGGCGTGACCTATGCACATCCGTGTGGTTATGCAAGCCTGGTTTCTCGAGGGAGACTTTCTCTTTAACAGTTTCAAAAGCTTTCCAGGAAACTGACTCCTAATAAAAATAGTAGTTCACACTCATTACTCCATTCTACAATTTCATGAAATGTTTTGGTTGTCTCCTTCGACATGAAGCGGAACAATTCCAGCACTGTTACACTTTGGACTCGCTGCACAAATTATTATGAAGTAGAATAATGATAGCATTGTTTCAGCTTTGGTGTGTTGCCATCCACTGCAGGCATATTGGAAAAAATTCTGCAAGTTCCTTTTTTATTACTTTCCTCCAGCTGTAAACAATTCTACTAAGATGCTGTCATCTCCTGAGACCTTTCCTTTCATATTTCGAATGGCTTTTGACGCATCTAACATTACTGCTGCAACATTATTTTTATTATTAGCTATCTACTTTTCTGAGACTTCTCTTTGATTATTTCCCTTACCACGTTTTCATTGTATCTAATCACATCTGCTTGGAGCCACTTTCCTAAAGTTTTGTTTGGTTCAGCATAAGTTTGTTTTACTTGAAACTCTTGCCATCTCTCCAATAGTTGCCTTGTTCCAACTGAGGTTTTAGTCTTCCTTGCATTTTTCATATCTGCATCATCATCTGTTGTCTGCCAAAGCACCTCTTTTATCCTCTGTTGTTTGCTAAGCACCTCTGTTAAATCATTTCCCTTTTGCCTTCACTGTCTAATATGCAGGACTCCTTGGTAAATTTAACTTTGTATGCTTCCAAATTTTTAAAAAGAATTCTGATCTCTATTCTTAAATTCCTGCCTGATATGTTTGCCTCTTTTTTAATTACGTATCTCTATTTGTACTCTGTATCTCACTGATTTATGACCCTTTGAATTTATAAATTGATCAAAGGCTATCCTTATTATATTTGTTTTTCTTCTGGAAGAATGTCTTCTTGGCAAATTCTAGCAGTTTATTATCTCTGGCACTTCTGGTATTGTTAAAAAATTAGCTACCCACCAGTGAATCAGTCTTTAATTTCTGTCCCAATTTTTCATTCAAATGCATCATAGCTCCTTGCTGTGGAACATGCTTTTGACCTAATTATTTCTACAGTGTTTCACAGAGCAACCAACTCATTAGAATGTGGGCATGTCAGTGCACAGATTTGAAAAGGGATACCTTTACTTGTCTAATTAGTATTGAATCAGCAAATGTTGCAATAATTTGAGAACCACTAGGTACCACCAACAAAAATAAAATAAATGCAGATGACAAACTGTAAAAACACCAGCTGTACTGCACAAAATAGAGAGCAACAGGAATAATCAAAAGCATTGTTAAGAGTAATATAGAGAAATCTGCTGATGAACATGTAATATCAAAAAAATGAGTAACAGTAAATGAAGACAAGAAACTGTTTTTTGCTCATTGTGTTCGCATTGCTTATAATGAAAAGAAAAGAAAGTTGGTAAAATTGGGTGTCGTGAAAATGCACCAAAATTGCCACTGAATTTAATGTCCATATTGTTGATGGACAGACCACCACTAGCAGTGCCACAACCTCTCACTACACGAGACCCTACAGAGAGGTTCAGAATTAAACACAAGACACTGGCTCAGAATTCCCTCCAATCCCCACCTTTTGTCTACCTTTCTTCCCCTTTGACAGCTGAATCCTTACACTAAAAATTTTCTCATCATCCGGATGATGCCTAGAATTGACTGCCACCTCAGAAGTGTTAGTTCTCAAAAAATAATTGCTACTATCTACCTGGCATATAACATGGGCATGTATGCAATCAATATTTGTATACCTGGGACACTGAAACATGTCACTTCAAGGTCACTCTCCAAACGCTGTAAAGTTGGCAATGTAACTGACAAACAAGTGAGAAACGTGAGGCGCTGTGTCTTCTGAACCACTAACAGGACCGAATAAAAGTTGGTTCTGGCGTCGACGCTACCACGTTGCTGGCTTCTGTGTAAACATTGTACGTTAGTGCGCGACAACCTGCTTTTGTGTTCTGTTATTGCCTTGACTACAGTTTCTGTTTATGAAACAATGGCACCAAAATGATGTCGTTCACCAAGCAATAATCCATTGTGCCACGGAGTGCCATTAAATAGTCAGGCTTTGGAATTGCTACGAAGGACGCATGAGTTTTGTGAGCAAGAAAAACAATTTGTTTCTGCTCGTGGGCATGCGTCGATTTCTGCCAATAAAGTTTTAAATCGTTTCTGGAAAACTCTAGGACTCAGTCAAAGAACAGTTATAAGGAAAGGGATGCTACTTCAAGACTTACAAGACGCTGAAGTAAGCAGTCTGGAAGAAAGTCCCTGTGGGAAAAACAATGTGTTTTTAAGTACCCCTGGAAAGAAAAAAAAGCAGCCTCGTCCTGTTACAGATATTGATTCTTTCCAACCCAATGCAATTCGATGACACATATACGGATATTACGGAAGGAAAGAATACCCCACAATAGCGAAGTTGCTAACTTCTTTAAAAGAAAGTGAACTTTTCTCAGTGGGGAAAATGTCACTTAAGATGGTGTTAAAAAGTATGGGCTTCCATTTTAAAAAGTTAGATGGACGAAAACTGTTACTCGAAAAAGCTCATGTCATTCCAGCTTGTACCACTTTCTTACACAAAATTGTAGGAAAGGACATACATTCAGTCATGTGGTTAGACACAATCTGGATCAACATTGGAGTATCAGTTGAGAAATACTGGACAAATGATACTCCGAATAGCAGTGGCCATCAGCCAACAGGAAGAGGATCCAGATTAATTGTGACCCATGCAGGATCTTCAAACAGCTTTGTGCCTGAAGGGCTTTCAGTTTTTCGATCAAGAAAAACCGGTGACTATCATGCGGATATGGACCACCTATGGTTTCTGCAGAGGTTTAAAAATTTGTTGCTCCAGTTTAGTGTTCTGACAGTGTTTGTGATGGACAGTGCACCATACCATTCTGTAATAAAACTCCTACCACTAGTGACTGTAAAGAAACTATGGTGCAGTGGTTGCAGATGAAGAGACATTGCTGCTGACATGAGCATGACAAAGCCGTTGTTATACTCACTCGTAAAACAGAATAAGCCTGTGATGCCTAAATACCTTGTGGATGAAATTGCAAGCGAACTGGGTCACTTGGTAACTAGGCTACCACTTTATCACTGCCATTATAATCCATTTGAATTGTTGAAATGAAGTCGAGATGTACATTAGAAGTACCAACAAGACCAACTATAACAGAACTGGAACGGCTGTCACGTGAATGTCTTGCTACTGTAGACGGTACCTCATGGAGGAAGAAAGTAGACCATGTTGCTAAACTCATAAGAGAAGCACAGGCTATTGACGGGATTATAAATGAAAATGAACAATTAATGGTTTCTCGTAATAATGATGATGATGATGATGATGATGTCAACGATGATAATGAAGATAATGGTTTTGGCACCGATTCCAATGAAAGTGAAGAAGTACTGGATGGAATTGCGCCACTACATCATAAATTGGTGAGTGTAAATGTATACAGACTTAATTCTTTCTCTCTGCAATCAAGTAGGCTAGGCGTGTTTTGCTTTATTTCTTTCTATGAGTGTGGATAGTATGTTCTTTCATACGCTTAGGATTACATTATTATACAACATTTTGCATGTAGCTATTACGGTAACAATTTGGAGCGACTTTTCATGGATACTGTCACTGACTTCGGGTGTTGTTATTTCCCTGTTTCATATACTATCAAACACTTAGACTCCGTCGTCATTCTCTCCATTGTTAGAAAAATGTACTATGTTGTACTTACGTATAAACGTTAATTGTAGCTTACATTTACAAAACGTACTTTGGAGTTGTGGGAGTGTGCGGTGGCAGCTAATGCAACCACGCAATCGCAGCATAGTCAACTACACGTGAGCTGTCAAATGACATGTTTCACCACCCCGGGTATAGTTACAATATTATGAGAAGGCAAGTTGCTGCCATATAGAGGAGATTCTGGGTCACAGATAGGCACAACAAAAAGACTCTCACAACTAAAGCTTTCAGTCACTAAGGCCTTTGTCGACAATAGGTACGAGCATGCATGCACCCGCGCGCCTACACACACACATACACACACACACACACACACACACACACACACACACACACACACACACACAAAACTGCAGTCTCAGGCAACTGAAACCACACTGCAAGCAGCAGCATCAGTGCATGATGGGAGTGGCAACTGGGTGCGACACACACACACACACACACACACACACACACACACACACACACACACACACACACAAAACTGCAGTCTCAGGCAACTGAAACCACACTGCAAGCAGCAGCATCAGTGCATGATGGGAGTGGCAACTGGGTGTGACACACACACACACACACACACACACAGACTGCAGTCTCAAGCAACTGAAACCACACTGCAAGCACAGCATCAGTGCATGACGGGAGTGGCGACTGGGTGGGTGTAAGGAGAAGGCTGGGGCAAGGAAAGGAGGGATAGTGTGGTGGGGGTGGTGGCCAGTGAAGTGCTGCAGGTTAGACGGAGGGGTGGGGAGGGGAGGGGAAAGTAGCGGAAAAGGAGAGAAATGAAGAGACTGGGTGTGGTGGTGGAATGATGGTTGCGTAGTGCTGGAATGGGGCCAGGAGGGTTACGGGAACGTAGGGAAAGTTCCCACCTGTGCAATTCAGAAAAGCTGGTGTTGGTGGGGGATATGTTTGGCAGCGTGTTCAGCAACAGAGTGGTCCACTTGTTTCTTGGCCACAGTTTGTCAGTGGCCATTCATGTGGACAGACAGCTTGTTGGTTGTCATGACTACATAGAATGCAGCACAGCAGTTGCAGCTTAGCTAGTAGGCCACATGACTGCTTTCACAGGTAGTCCTGCCTTTGATGGGATAGGCAATGTTAGTGACTGGACTGGAGTAGTAGGTGATGGTGGGAGGATGTATGGGACAGGTCTTGCATCAAGGTCTATTACAGGGGTATGAGCCATGAGATAAGGGATTGGGAGCAGGGGTTGTGTAATGATGGTCGAGCATAATGTGTAGGTTCAGCGGACCACAGAATACCACTGTGGAAGGGGTGAGAAGGATAGTGGGCACAACATTTCTGATTTCAGGGCATGAGAGGTAATCAAAACCCTGGCAGAGAATGTAATTCAGTTGCTCCAGTCCTGGGTGGTACTGAGTTATGAGGGGAATGCTCCTCTGTGGTATGATAGTGGGACTTTGGGAGGCAGTGGGAGACTGGATAGATATGGCATGGGAGATCTGTTTTTGTAGAAGGTTGGGAGGATAATTACGGTCAGTGAACGCTTCAGTGAGACCCTCAGTATATTTCCAGAGGGACTGCTTGTCACTGCAGATGCAACGACCACGGGTGGCTAGGCTGTACAGAAGGGACTTCTTGGTATGGAACAGTTGCCAGCTGTCGAAGTGGAGGTATTGGTGGTAATTAGTAGGTTTGATATTGACGGAGGTACTGGTGTAGCCATCTTTGAGGTAGAGGTCAACATCTACGAAGGTGGCTTGCTGGGTTGAATCCTGGTCCTACCAACACACCTAGTCTTTTTATTTCTGTCCTTTTCCACTACATCCCCCCCCCCCCCATCCTGCCCTCTGTCTAACCTGCAGCACTTCATTGTCCACCCCACCCCATACTATCCCTCCCCCTCCCTGCCCCAGCCTCCTACTTACTCCCACCCAGTTGCCACTCCTATCATACACTGGTGCTGCTGCTTACAGTGTGGGTTTAGTTGCCTGAGACTGCAGTCGTGTGTGTGTGTGTGTGTGTGTGTGTGTGTGTGTGTTTGTGTGTGTGTGTGTGTGTGTGTGTGTGTGTGTGCTTTGTTGTCTATTGTTGATAAAGGTCTTAATGGCTGAAAGCTTTAATTGTGAGCGTCTTTTTGTTGTGCCTATCTGCGACTCAGCAGCTCCGCTATATGGTGAGTAGCAACTTTCCTTCTCATAATATTGCTCCATTCCATCCTGGATTTTCCAATATTTGTAGTTAACTGCAGATAGTAAGCATCACTATCTGAAAACTGGGGCACAGCATACTCTTCCTCCTATGAACATCTGATTAATTCTGAAAAATCTCATTTTAACTTTAGTGCATGTGATACTCTCATTACCCTATTTAGAAAGAGGATAATCAATACTTAAAAAGCTGAGCTGTGTATGCTCTATGCCCTAGTAAAATTACACTGTCAAATCCTGAGCCCAACTACAGGGAAGTCTGTAGTATGCAATAGTTGAGCATACATTTAAAAAACAGACACTACTGCATAATAGTTGTAAACAAAGCATAGGACTACAGGTAGGGATATGCTGAAGAAACACAATTGGCATCAAGGTGGATGTGCTGTAAGTCTTCGACAACTCCTGCAGCTGAATTTTATTGAACAATCTCTCACGTATTGTAAAGTAATTCTAGTCATATGTACAGGCTGTTAGTGGTACCAAAATTAACATCTAGACCCTTATGGTCGAGATAGGATCTGGAATTGAGGGTGCTGAACTCTGTTTTCAAACGTTCTTTTACAAATGAAAATTCAGGGGTAATGCCCCAATTAATTCTTGCAGAACTGCAAGGATGAGTGATTTAGATATTAGTGTCAGTGGTGTTGAGAAAAAGCTGAAATCACTAAAGCTGAACAAAGCTCCAGGGACTGATGGAATCCCTTCTCACTTATTTACTTAATTTGCAGCTCAGTTAGCCACTCTTTCAACTAAGATATATCATAGATCCCTTTAACAAAAATCTGAGCCAGGCAGTTGTCACATCCATCTACAAGAAGAGTAACAGATGTGGCCCATAAAACTACCATCCAATATTATTGACATACATTTACTGTAGAATTTTAGAACATATTCTCAGCAAAAATATAATGAGATATCTCAAACAGAAGAACCTCCAGCCAGCATGGATCCCAAAATCGTCAATCATGCGAAACTCAACTACCACTGTTTTCACATGACATCCTGAATGGCAGGATATCAAGGCAGTCAGGTAGATACTGCATTTCTCCATTTTCAAAAAGTATCTGACTGAGTACCATGCCTATGCTTATTGTCACAAGCACAGTTGTAAGGGGTATAAAGACAGGATTGAGGATTTCGTGGTAGGATGGATGCAGCATACTATCTTGGATGGAGAGTTGTCAACAAAGTAACTTTGAGTGTGCCCCACAGAATGGATATTACTGGTGTTATATACAATATTTATAGTAACCTCACACTTTTTGTAGATGACAATGAAAAATTTTCCTTGGCTCTAGTTTCTGTGATACACACTAGGTGGAAGTATTTCATACTGGCGGATTAAGAGAAAAAGATACATTTTAATTACATATACTCAAAACATTGGAAACATATTTCAGTTTTTTTTATGTTAGATACATTTTAAGAGTTCTAAATTGCTGGAAGAATACCTTGCAGATGGTTGGGTCTGAAGAGAATCAGGTGGTGGCCGCATGAGATCATAATCTTTTAGCTTGCCTCTTGTAACAGAGTTCCGGAGCATCCCTAAACAAAGACCAAAAGTAATCCGCAAGCATTACTTCTTTCCAATGGCTCTGATATTTTTGTTCCATAACAGAAATGTCCTGATGGAATCTTTTTCCATGTTCATCACTTACAGCTCCACAACTGGAGGGAAAAAGTCTAGGTGGGAGTGGATAAAATGGATTTTAAGAGACATGTTGCATCCAAGCTTATGGTATTTTTACAGGAGCATTGTCACCAACTGAGTGTAGTTATCATCTCTTTTGTTACCTAAAAATCCATGAACAACTCCCTTGAAGGGTTCCCAAGCTTCCTTTCCTTTCCCCTCCAAAACCTGGTCAAATGCAGGATCCTTTGCAAGTTCTCAACTTTGTAGCCCGATAAAAATACATTTATTAACTTTTGCATCACTTGATTTTGGAACTTTCTGGTTCAGTCCAATAAAAATTAAGTTGGCTGCTTGACTATTTTTAAATACTTTAATTTTTTATGTGTGATTACCCTATAATGAGAGGTTCAAAATTGTTTTTAAAAGAATTTTACCTTTCACCTTTACTGTATGGTGGCCATTTTCGTTTGTAAGCGCACGACACTGTTTCAGTTTAGAGACGTTAGCAAAAATATGAATCTCTCTGCACTGGATTAAGTTACAACATTGCAACTGACATTATAAGTGTCCTCTACAACATTGTCTATTACACAAAATACCCTAAATTCAAAAATAACCGGTCAAAAAGACCTCCAAAGTTTGGTATCCATATTTTCAAAAATCCACTTTTTAGGCACAAAAATAACAAACACGGAGTGATTTATGAGATTTATTTTTTCCTATAGTTAGATATCACACACTACTAGCCTCATTTATAGCAAGAACAGTTACAAATGTTTCCATAATTTTTTATGAATTTTTGAAATTTGAAAATTTTCTTGTTTTACAAATTCTGGGGTCAGTTATCTCAGATGTAACTGAATATAAAAGCATGATTTTTGCACAGTTTGTACACCAATATGATAGCAAGGTACTGTAAAAATTTCAACGTTGGTATGTGACTGTGAACAAAGATATGAACTTTTGAAAATGAAGAGATAATTCACATTACTCTACAACTGATCTTATGGCTGTTGCCTATTCATGTGTGATATTGGTGGGATATAATCAATTATTATTGAAGTAAGGTATTGAATTACATACAAAAAGTGGAAACATCACTGAAATTAACATTTATATTATTTTGGCATACTTAAAATAAATATTTTCAATTAACATCCTTCGAGAAGCAGCTGTTCCTAAACCTGGTGGTAAATATTAAGAACACTTATTTCTTCAGACAGCTTCTGTAATATGGAATAAGACCTCCAAAATTAAGGAACATTTGTATGTGTTCTTGCTCTATATGAGGCCAGTAGTATATGATATCTAACTACAGGAAAAAATACTCTCATAAATCACTCCTTGTTCATTATTTTTGGGCCTAAAATGTGGATTTTTGAAAATTTGGATACCAAACTTTGGAGGTAATTTGGACTCGTTATTTTTGAATTTAGGGTATTTTGTGTAAGAGACAATGTTGTAGATGACACTTTTCTAAAAGCAATCATGTTAATTGCAATGTTGTAACTTAACCCAGTGCAGAGGTATTCAAATTTTTGCTTATGTCTCCAGACTGAAAAATCATTGCGCGCCTACAAATAAAAATGGCCGCCATCCAATAAAGGTGCAAGATAAATTATTAAAAAAAACTATTTTGAACTTCTCAAATATAGGGCAATCACATATAAAAAAATTAAAATATTTAAAAATGGTCAAGCAACCACCGCTGGACCACTTCATATGGATTGACCCTTCTCTCCTATATATACTTAAAGACCCGTCCTTCTTGGTTCAAACTTTTGACCAAATTTTTCATCAAACCCAGCTTGATACGCAGGTGTGGAAGGAGGACATCCTTTCGCTCCATGAGAGGTTCGGCAATGACATTTTGTTCACAAGGGTAAGATTTCTTGCAGGTCAGTCTGCTTTAATGTAATGTGATTTCCTAACCCTTCTGTCACACATACATAAGAACCAGCAATGTTCTGTATAACCCAGTTGCATTCCTAAGAGTATGGCAATGATTTTTTGATCATTACACATTTTCCATTTGTGTTCATAATATTTGATTGAGTCCAAGAGGGCTGTCAAATCTGCTTATATCTCCTTCATGTGAACAGCATAACAAACAGGAATAGCTGTAAGACGGTTGCCATTGTGAAGCAACACTGCTCTCAAACTAAGCTAGGAGGGGTCTTTGAATAGCTTCCATTCAGTTGGATCATGACCCAAATTCAAAGATTTCATCAAGCCATTAGTGTTGCAGCAAACAACAATATTGTTTTTCTTCTGCAAAAAAGAAAGCAGTTCCATGTGACGTTTTCTGCACTGTGAAACTGTGACACCACTTTCGAGAAGTGAAATGTGCTGTAGTCGAGACCTAAGAACTTCTGCTTCTCTTTTGAAAGGCGAAGGTCTCTAATAAGAGCACTCAGTTCCACTTGACTTAGTCTGTGTGGTTTATCATCTTTTCCCTCAAAATCAGTGTCACAGGATATAGAAGGCTTGTTTGGTTCTTCTTCTTCTTCTTCTTCTTCTTCTTCCACACTGTCATCATTTTCTACTTCAAACGCACAATTTTTGGGTGGAGTAGGAACTGGTAAACTATCTGAATGCAGAATGAGTCAATTAGCAGATCGAAGATTCGGGCACTGAACTGTTGTTCATTTCCTCATAGACAATCCCGCCATTATAAGTGGAGTCAAGCAGAAATAGCAGTCATCTGTGTGTGTGTGTGTGTGTGTGTGTGTGTGTGTGTGTGTGTGTAGGCTCCCGCCAAACCATAGGCACAGCAAAAGCCATGGATTGTTTCTTATTTTTCAGCCATTCCTCAGTGTCACTGGACATATGCTGCAACATATATGTGGAGCCCAAGACTTATCCTGGTCCCCTCCTTCCATACCAAAATAATGCTGATAAGCAGGTTCCCAACTTCCATCAAATGGACAGTTTATATATATACCACACCATTAAATGGGAACTGTTCACTTGTGCGTCTGAAGTTGGTACTGTGATAAAGCAATAAAGAAACTGAATAGCATCCCCGCAGTCAGATGCTAATTTACTTATAACTTCAAGGTCATAAGTTTGTTTGACGCTTGTGAAAGTATCGCAGGGATGCTAAAGAACCTGAACTGGCTGATACTTGAAGATAGATGCAAACTATCCTTAGAATCTCTACTCACAAAGTTTCAAGAACCGGTTTTAAATTTCATATTATGACCCTAGCAACATACTATAAACCCTATGTATCACTCTTGTAGAGATAAGGCAAGATTAGATTAATTAGAGAGGCATTCACATAGTCATTCTTCCCATGTGCTGTATGTGACTGGAAATGGAAGACGCCCTGATAACTTATACAACGCAAAGCACTCTCTACTGTGCACTTCACAGAGGTTTGCAGAGGAAGGATGTAGATGTGAACATACATCATATGTGGGTGAAATATAAACAAAGGGCAACTGCAATGTTGTCTGTTCAATTGCAGCCATTGCTCTCATGAGAGTGAAGGCTGATTTAACCAAGTTTCAAACAGTGATGATACCAGTTTACGGGGTAAGTCGGGCAGTATTTCAGAAATAGTGTAGTTTGTGAAATGGTTACACACTTATATGATGGAAGTACATCATATGTGGACTAATGATAACATTATGAGTATTTCACAGCTCTAAAAGCCAGTGAGCCCCAACATTGATACTGATGACAAGGGTGTCTAAAAAAAACCAACATGAACAATGGAATAGCTTACTGTTCACATAAGTCAGAAGGAGAGAAATTCCAGATCTACCTGAATAGCTCAGCCAACTATACTGAAGGGTTGCTTGGGTCTGAAACATCTACATTACATCTGCACATTGTAACTGTGTACTGATTGAAAATACTTTAATTTTCCAAACAGTATATTAAAACTAGACTGTCGTTGAGTGGCAGCAAGTAACACTGTTCAACAATTCGCATCCCTGACAATGAGACAGTTAGGAAGTTGCAAGGAAACATCACCAAAAAATGCAGTTACAATCATGCTGGAAAAACAACAGGCTCCAAGAGATATTTTGTGGGATTACAAACTGCATATAATTCTCCATGTAATCAATATTTTTTTCAGCATTACAATCTTGATTAACTGGCTTTATTAAAAAAAGAGAAACTACATTACTGTTACCCAGGTCCCAATTACAGGTATTTCAACAGCTCTTTTCAGACGAAGTCCACCAACAGTGACCTTAAATCTTTAAAACATTCAATACTATGTCCCATTTTGAGACAAGCCTTGATTAAAACAGCCATCAATGGTCATTCCAGAGATATACATGAGATCACTGTGTTTCATTCACATCCTGAACTGAGTAGAATCACTGGTGTTTTAATAGTTTCTAGAGCAACGTAAATTACGCTGCCCTACTTTTCTTCGCTTCCCAAATCATCACTGATGAAAATCAGCAATCTGTCAGTCTCATCACAAAACAAAGCTGCATTTCATTCTGATTCATTATTTCAGTGAACTAAATAATGCACAATTATCCAGATGCATTTTCAGTATTTTTTTAAACATTCTATCTCTGTCTCTTAATTTTCTCATTTCCTTTGTTGGTACCCACTGGAAAGAGTTTCTTGAAAGCTCTCTCTACCCAATACATAAATATCTACGTCTATATGTATACTCTGCAAATCACTGTGAAGTGCATGGCAAGAGGGCACATCCCATTGTACCAGTCATTTAGATTTTTCCCCATTCCAGTCACATATTGAGCAAGGCATGAATGATTGTTTACATGTCCTGGGTGTGCTGTAATTAATCTATTCTTGTATCTATGATCCCTATGTGAGTGATAAGTAGGAGATTGTGGTATATTCCTAGAATCATCATTTAAAAGTGGTTCTTGAAACTTTGTAAGTAGGCTTTTTTGGGATATTTTACATCTGCCTCCAAAAGTCTGCCACTTCAGTTTCTTCAGCATCTCTGTGTCTCTCTTCCATGAGTCAAACAAACCTGTGAGCATTTGTGCTGCACTTCTCTATATACATTCAATATTCCCTGTTAGTACTATTTGATACAGGACCCACACACTTAAGAATGGGTTGCACAAGTGATTTGTAAGCAATCTCTTTTGCAGACAGATTGCATTTTCCCAGTACACTACCAATAAATCACTTTCTGCCACATGCTTTACCAAAGACTGAGCCTATGTGATATTTCATATCTCTACAAAGTGTTACACCCTGGTATTTGTAGGAGTTCACTGATTCCAACTGAGACTCACTGATGCCACAGTCATACAATATTACATTTTACATTTCTGAACATTTAAAGCCAGTTGCCAGTCTCTGCACCAGTTTGAAATCTTATAAATATCTCACTGAATATTTTTGCAGCTTCTTATAGACAGTACTCGCTATAGATAACTGCATCATCTGTAAAATGTCTAGGCTACTATTAATATTGTCCCCAAGGCCATTAATATACAACATGAACAGCAAGGGTCCAACACAGTTCCCTGAGACACACTTGAAGTTACTTCTACATTTGATGATGACTCTCCATCAAAGACAAAATGCTGCATCCGGCTGACCAAAAAATCCTCAGTCCAGTCACAATTTTTGCTATATACCCCCTATATGATCATACTTTAGACAATGGACGTAGATGTAGTGCTGCATCAACCAGTTTTTGGAAATCGAGAAATACTCCACCTACCTGACTGCCTTGATCTAAAGATTTCTGTATGTCATGTGAAAAAAGAGCAAGTTGGATTTTGCATACTTATTTCAATTGGGGCAATTCTCTCGGGTTTTCCTTTGCTACCCTCAATTTCAGTACCTCTCATCCACAAGTGGCTACACACTGACTTTGGTGCCACTAACAGCCTTTACATATGACCAGAATTTATTTGGGTTTTGTGAAAGATCATTTGATAATATTCTGCTGTGGTAGTCATTGACGATTTCACACATTTCATTCAGCACCTTTGTAACTAAAGCCCTAAGCTTTGTTTTACATGTCTTATGCAGTAGTCTCTGCTTCTTTAGAAGTTTCTCAACAATGACTTTATGCCATGGAGGGTACCTCCCATAATGAACTGTTCTAATGAGTACACATGTAACCAGTGCATGGTCAACTATTCTTGTAAACTTGAGCCACAGTTCATTTACATGCTCCTGTCCTGTGCTGAACATTTCAAGTTCCTCATAGTGATATGACATTATTACTTTTTTATCTAGTTTTCTGAACACATATTGGACTGCCACTTTTAGTTGTCCTTTTTCTATGGTAATCATTGTTGTTGCAACTACATCATGGTCATTAATACCAGTTTCAATGTCCACATCCCAAAGAGGTCAGATCTATTTGCTGCCATTAGATCTAATACATTTCCTTCATGAGTGGGTTTCAAGGTCATTTAGTAAGGTTTCACAGATTGTCTTGTCATGCCCACCACTAACAAAACTGTAGTTTTCTCAATTGATTGTTGTGATTGAAGTCTCCACTGATGGCTGCAGTATGATTGGGAACTTACATATAAGGGAACTGAGATTTTCTCTCAAGTTTTTGGTTACCTTCGTAGGAGAGTCTGATGGGTGACAGAAGGATCCAATTACCATTTTATGCCCACCCCTGATACTGAGCCTTGCCCAAGCAATCTAGCACGCAGCTTTAATTTCTACCTCAGTGGAATTGAGTGTCTAATGTGACAAATACACCACCTCCATTTCCTATAAGCCTATCTTTTTGATCAACACTTAAATTCTCTTCAAAAATCTTACTGCTGTAAATTTCAGGTTTCAACCAGTTTTCTGTACCTAGTATTATATAAGCTCCATTTCTTTTCAGGAGTGCTTCCAACTCTGGCACTTTGCTGCAAAGGAAGCTAACTACTAAGATTTTAACACTCTTGCCTGTAGGGGGCATTATTCTTGACCTTACACTTATACTTCTGGATGTCCCACAGATGTCATTATCTGGACTGGATAGAGAGTTGCCCAAGCTAAAAATCCTTAATGTGCCCATGCAATTAGCTTCCTGGCTAGCAGCCTCTGATGTGTAGTACGAACTTGATCCACTCAGGGGTACACTATAGTTTGACCCATTTAGGAGAACACTACAGTTCTCAGTCCTATGATGCAAATCTAGAAAGTCGCAGCCTAGCTTGTCACAGAACCCTCAAGGTCTCTTGTTCAGCCCTTCCACTTGACTCAGATTCAGGGGCCACAAACAGTTTTAAGTATAATACTACAAACTGTGAGCTTTAATGAAACTCTGTGAGCAAGGCCAGTCTTCTTAACATTCTCTACCAGTCGCTGGAATGATCCAAATATGACCTCGGAGCCCGATAACAGGCACTGTTTGTCCCAACATGTTCCATAATCTGCAGTTGTTACTCCCTGTTCGTTGCAATAGCTGTCACAATAGACTCTTCAACATGTTGGATGAGGCCTTCCAGGCATAAACACTGAGTGCACTTGGCGTTCCTCCCCTTGCTGCCATACCATTTTATGCCATACATTTGAACTGCCCTTTTGCCTTTGTCCCTCTTGACACAGGACAAAGCTTATTTCCCCGAAACAGGTAAAGTAAATCCCACTGGCTCAGTTTCAGTTAAAGTGAAAGACAGCAGGGATTGACGTAACACCCTGTGTCCTCCCTGGTCCCTCTCTAACCTGTACAGAATGCCTAGATCTACCATTGAAATGCCATTCGCAGTCCAGGGGATGAGTAATGACAGATCCCGGATTTCCTGTATTAATCTCTTCATAGTCTTTTTTTCTACACTGGATCTCACATTACAAATGCCTTGTTTATGGTATCAAAATTGCTTCCAACTACATGTTATATTATGTCACCCTTGCATGAAGCAGCTTGGGTGCACCTAGATTAAGTTGTGAACTAAGTGAAAAAATTTCTTGTACATAATCTCTTCCTTACCGTCAGCTATTGTCAGATGACCACCTGTAAAAAGAAACAAGCACACCTCCCACAAATTTTTGATTTGTTATTTATTTATTTTTTTCCTGCAGCTGCGAAACCTTTCTTAAAGTGCCTCACATTAAGTGATTAGCAGCATCCCAATTTTAACAATTTACTTGAAATTATTTCTTCTGCCACAGCCTCAAATTTCAGGCAGAGTAACAATTACTCATTATGCATAATGATCAATTGATTTAAATGTCTGTAGTTTCTTTACAAGATACATTGAGGTGATACACAATGAGCAGTAATCCCTATAGCTAGACAGACGCTTTGCGCTGTACTTCATGTAACAAATTACTGAATTTACACCAACATTTAAACCTCTTCACTCTCTTTCATATGCCCTTAGATATTATATTATGAGTGCCAGCTACAAGTCACATCTGAAAATAAACCTGCTGGCAATAACCATGTGTTAATTCTTAACGATGCATGGTGGAATGGAATTTATATTTCCTCACTTAGTATAAAGTAAAATAAAATTTCATACAAAAATATTACTTTGGAGATTAAACTTTAACACTGTATTGGTAACTTTTTTATCTTGTATCTGGCCATCTAGATTTAGTTTTCTGTAGTTTTCCTAATTCTCTTAAAGCAAATGCTAGAATGGTTCATTTGAAAAGGAGATAACAAAATTGCTTCCTCGTCCTTCTCTAATTTAAGATTGTACTCCACCTTCAATGATCTCATGATCAAAGGGAGATTAAACCCTAATCTTCTTTCTTTTCGCAAGGCTTTGAAAAACGCATATATCATGAATAGTTTGTACAGTTTTTGCATAATTATTGTTATACTTCAAGGTTACTGGTGCTGAAATAACTAATGTAAGCCCTGACAGTATAAACAGTGCTAAGAGCTGATATGACCAGCATTGCAGTTCGTTGTGCACAAAGCTGTGTGCATGACATGTTCCAAAACTTGTTTATTAGATGCATACGTGAATAATATTTCCCAGAATTTCTGGGTTTGTTTAGTATATGCTCCCATAGACTACAAATCAACATCATGATGATTAGAGTAAAACTTGAAGGTTGAACTCCTGCTTATAGTCTTAGATTCTTCTGGCAACGAAAGTTAGGAATGGGGTTGACTTCTGACTCTGTTCGTCAACTACAAGAAAATTTCTAAGCCTCAATTTCCTGCTAAAATTTCATATTTCAAATGATATTATCATTCTCATCACACAACTGTCAATCTGTTCAAGAAAATAAGTGGCAGCAGGCAGTGAACAGACATCAAATTTGGACCTTTGCTTACATATTAGATGAAAAATTGCAGCATTGTAGCAAACTCAAATTTATTTTCATTCATAACATAAACTTCAAATAGTAATGTACGAATACTTTTTTCACCAAGTACTGCATTTGTAATAAATAAAGAAATACATACTGTTCACCTTTTGACTGGCTATGAAAGAAAATTATAACAAGATAAATTCTAAATATAACATAAAACATAGCATAACTCAAGGGAAGAGCAACACACAACTTTATTCAATAAAAACAATACATTGTGCTATGTTTTGGAAGATCATTTAAATTGGGATTATTCATATACCATTTTTGCACCTAAATATGTAAGCCTGTTTATGTTAATATAAATACAAAGCGAATAGTAGATGTTCCACACATACCACAACAGAGAGACAGAAACTGCAGTTGTTTGAACAATCCAACTATTGTAGTCCCTGGAGAGCATTCCTAACACTCACAGTACACTGCTATTTGTATGTACTTGTTCAACACAGTGCAGAAATTTCTCAAGATGATTCTTGAGAATTTGCCTATTTCTTATGACCCCTGACCAAGAGCAAATACCATTCCCCATGATTCACACTGTTTCTTCTTTTGAGCACACACTCTACACAATGTGGTTGGTAGTTTTCTCATAGCTGTGATGTACACATAATGTTGTCTAATTTCTGTTAGAGTCTTCCTCTTTTCTCATGACTTGCATCTTATACTGATGACTAACTATTTGAGAGATCAGACACAACTTCCAACTACTTGAAGACAAAATTAATGTGTATTATGCCTAATAAGTAAAGGTCAATAAACACTTTCATTGGTCAAAAATTCATAAAACTCCTCCAGTTCTAATTTGTTCAATCATGCAACATTCTAAATCACTAATTTTGTGTTTATTATAAATGATTATCCAGAGAAAATAACTACAGGCATTAACAAACATCAGCAAAATACATACAGCAAAGACTGAACAGCACCTGGAAGAGACACGAAAATTGCACTCACTAAGCTGTCAAACATGTTTCAAACTAAACCGTCAAATACATTTCAAACTACGCAAGCTGACTCGTTGCTGAAGCATCATCTCATTGTGACTATAAGATGAACTTTCAACCCTACAAGATAATTTGTAAGCTTCAATTTCCTGCCAAAATGCCTACCTACTTTCTTTCTTTTTAAAATATAGACTGTTAACATCGATTTTCTAAAATTTCATGTGTCAAAAGATGTTCTCATTCTTATTATTTGTTTGGGATCTGCTCACAAGTGTGTGTGTGTGTGTGTGTGTGTGTGTGTGTGTGTGTGTGGCGGGGCGGGGGAGGGGGGGGGTGGTCACAAGCTGAAGTGCATGAATCACCCCCCCCCCCCCCCCACAGCATAAGTTATGCTAAAATATGGTTGGAAAGTTCTAATATTCCACTACTAGAAACATCGTAAAAGAATATGTCCAAATAGACTGAGCAACTTAAACCATAGGGGTGAAATACCATTTTCAGTTCCTACAAGAATGGAACAGTGTTACTGAAATAATGAAAGCTAATGTGTGGGTGATATCATACAGAAGTTCTACACACAGTGAGGGTAAATGAAAGGGGAAATCAGACACTACAGTGGAAGTCAGTATACATCGACCAGACTTTTACTGGCAGAGCTCAATGTGACAATAGGATTGTTTGCCCCCCCTCCCTTTTTTCTCTTTTTTTACAGTGTGTGTTATACTATTTATTACAATAATAATTTACAGGGGAGGAAATGTGAATACAGTTTTCAAAAGGAGATACTGAGAAAAGTATGCTAGCACACAATACAACATGATTAATATGTACATATGGAGATTCTTGTTCGAACATGTGCTACTTACAGAACCATTCTGCTTTACTAGTGTACTAGTGCAGCAACAGTACTCAATGTCCCCTCTGTTAATTATAACATACACTTATAAATACATTTTTACAACTCTTTTGACAATGGAGCTATCAACAGATCATTTCAGAAACTGCAAAGCTTCATGTACAAAGTTGTCTGCAATCTCCATTAAGGTAAATTTCAGTGCAGAGCACTGCAATTTCATGGGAAAATTAAGTGTGTCAGTATCATGATGATTATTGTAATAACCTGATGATGAATCATCCTATTAAAAATGAAGAGACAAATGAGAGTGAAAATAATTAAAATAAACTGGTCATGACTGATAAATGTGAAGCTATGCTCAGGAACAGGAACAGTTTGCTTTAACAGTTTGTTACATAACAGTAGAAACAAAGCTTGCAACATTTACGAGTACACTGCCTTTAATGAAGTGGTTTCCAGTGACTAATATTTATTGATTTCCAGTGCTTATTTTAGCACGCCAATGAACACTTTGAAGATAAAAATTAGTGCACAACTGTAAATGTGAATCCCCACAGCAGCACAACAGCGTAGCTAATTTGCAAAAAACAGAGCCAGTTACAAACAATAATCTTTTTTAGCACAGTGTCTAAGCATATGAAACTGTTTGTTTTAAAATTGTAATGGTTAAACTTAAACAGAAAGCCAATTATGTTCAGAGAACACTTCACAACTGTCAACTTTAACTGTTCAAATTAGCTTTCACACAAATTTCTTTTGATTTTCTACTTTTTGTTTAGTAATGAAATCCACTTTCTTGCCAAACAACGAACTTCAGTTAGGTAATATTTGCTTTAAGGTTAAAGGTACTGTTAGTCTCAAGAGAAAAAGAAAAGCTTGTAATCCAAGATTGCCGACGTATGCAATGACACATGCAAACACCTAAGTTAAGCAGGAAGTATACAATCAGCATATAAACAAATGTTAACGATTAATATTACATTCTATTCAAATACCACTTGAGTCACAAACATCACATTCACTCAGGCATTTAATGGTGTGAGATAGTAAAAAAAAAAAAAAAGGAAACTCAAGATCATCATAAAATAAGATAATAAGATGTCCCTGCATCTACATCATACTCTACTAACCGCCTAACAGTGTGTGGAGGAGGGTACTTCCAGTATCACTCACTAACTGATCACCCCCTTCCCTGTTCCACTCGTGAATGTAGTTTGGGAGAATAATAGTAAGTCTCTGTATTAGCTATAATTTCTTGGATTTTCTCACTGCAATCATTTTGCGAGATGTATGTGGAAAGAAGTAAAATATAATCTGACTCTTCCCAGAAAGTAATACCTCAAAATTTCAACAGTAAAGCTCTCTTGCAACATCTGCCACTGGAGTTTGTTGAAGATCTCTACAACACTCTCGCACCAACTAAACAATCTCGTGATGGATCGTACCACTCATCTCCTCTATCTTTTCTATCAGTCCTATCTGGTAAGGATCCCAGATTGATGAACAATACTCATGAAGCAGCCAAATATGTGCCTTGAAAGCCACTTCCTTTGTAGATAAGTTACATTTCCTTAAGATTCTTCCTAAGAATCTCATTCTGGCATCTGCTTTTCCTACTATTTGTTTATATTCCACTTAAGGTTACTCTGGATAGTTATTCCTAGGTATTTTATGGTAGTTACTGTTTAAGGCAATTTGTCATCAACAGTGTAGTTGTAGAATAATGGATTTCTTTTTGTATGTATGCGATTACATTTACTTACGTTCAGGTTAACTGATGGAGGATTCATTATTCATCAATCCGCTGTATATCATTCTGTGAATAGATACTGTCTTCTGGAGTTCCTAATTTGCTATAGACAAATGCATCATCTGCAGCAATCTTAAAAGAGCTTCCGATTTCTAGTATATTATTTATACACACTGTAAACAGTAACAGTCCCATCATACTTCCCTTTCATGTTCCCAAAATTACCTTTACAGTGTCAATCTTGTTCCGTTAAGAGTGAAGTGTTGAGTTATATCTGCAAGGAATTCTTGAATACAGTTTCAAATATCTTCCAATACTTGGTAAGTTCAGATTTTTTTCACTAAATGGTGTTAAATGCCTACCTGAAGCCAGGGAATAAGGCATCAACCTGAGCATCATTTTCTACAGAGCTACAGATTTCATGGAGGAACAGAGCAAGCTGAATTTTGCAAGATTTCTGTCTGCAGAATTCGTGTTGATTTTGACATCTTGCTTAATAGAAGAATCAACTGATACAGTTGTCAAGCAAGCTGTGAAGCCACAATAGAACGAGATTTAAATTTTTAAAATGCTTAAAAAATTATAATTTTCTAGAAAGAAGGGATGAGAAATTTATTTCTTCAAGAAAAATTATTCTTAATATGACTTTATATGACCATCCATATAATCTCAGATCTACTGATAAGGATCATTGTTAATATTACGATTTTAAGTAAGTTTTTTTAAAAATCTGGCAGTCATTTTTTATCACTATATTAAGTAGTGAATGATAAACATGCCAATGCAACAAAATTATTTACAATAAAGCACACAAATAATTTTGTAAATGGAGGTGCACAGACCTTAAAACATACAAGTTTGACTTAAACATGTGAACACACAAAACTTCTACCAAAACATGACTTCCAACATAAGAAAAGGCATTAAGTATGCAGGGCAGTCACTTTACATCATAATTACAATACAGCAAAACTCTTGAAATGAGAAGTACAGAAAATACCCCAGTATTAAATCTTTTTGAAATATTTCTGGTCTGTGTTGTAAATGACCAAATAATAACTTTCATATATATCGGGTTACATTCTATTTGGAAAGTGGGTGCACTCAGCGAATGTTATGTGATTTATAAATTAAAGAGTGCAGCAATAAGTCGTCTTTTTTTTCTATCCAGATTTCAGCTAGTGCCTAGCCATTATCAAGGCACTATTTTCTGATCTCTATGCATGTTAGTTCCCTGTTCTTCGGGGTGTCAGTCACAGTTCTTTGAATACAGTGGTACTCAGAAACTATGCATCCTACTGAAATTTTATTATTGTAAGAACAAAGGAGCATTAAATTTTGCGTCAAATTACCTACTTAAATGTCAAAATTAGTATAGCCATTTGGCCACAATCAGTTGTCAAATTTTGTTCATTTTTACCAACTTCACTAAAAAGTCGGCATCAACTCAAAAACAGCTACTCCAAACAAAAAATGTAAAGTTATCAAAATTCTACAGCATGAAATTTCATGTAACAAAAGCATCAAGTTTTTCAGTTTTAGGCGCTATTTTAAGCGATCATACACTTGAAAGCTAAAGTAATTACATTTTGTTGTCTTTTTGTAAGTCAACGTTATTCAATGAAATGAAATTTGCAATAGGAAGACATGAATCTGTCCCGCCTCCAGGTGTAGAGGTACCTATAGATCTCCCTCGATTTACTTGTTGTAAACAGTCGAGGCTGCCATTCCCTCCATTCCTTTGTTATTGTTTCCATTGTTGGCCATGCCCAGTCTTCCTGTGTTGTGAGAGAGACATATTCAACACTCCTCGTGTGTTCCAAAATTCTTGTTTCCTCATTTGAGTTTACTTTCGATGTGCAGTCAGTGATTTTAAAATAAGTGCTCCAGATCATACGGAGATGTATTTTATATGTGACTGCAATTTGGCACATGATGATGTGGTTACAGTGAAACAGAAAGGACTGAAAACACTATTGCAAACCAGTAAAGATAGATAAATTACAGCACGTCGTAAATTATTAACTGGTCTGGTGCAAGTTGAAGTGCACACACAAGGTTTGTCAAAAATAGTACAATAATCCAAAACTGATTAGATTGTCTTTGACAAAGGGCACTGCACCATCCACAAGTCTTCAATCACACAAGAAGGTATTTGATTTTAATAAACACTGCTTTTGTTGCGGCAAGGAAATTGGTGCTGATTAGGAGCAACATTGCAGACTTCTCTGCGCAAAGTGATATACTTTTCATAGAATGATGAAACTTGAATTAAGAGATACTGTTACTGGGGTAGCAAAAAGGCGAGGTGATGACTGAGTTCCCAAAGTACTGGAATATATCCACGATGAAAACCTTTGTGATAAATATGCCTAATATCACAGATTTTGTCAGAGAGATTTTTACCCATCAATCAGAAGTGGAGGAAAATAAGGAAGTCCTGAACCCACACAAATAGATGAAGCAATGGAAATGATTTATTACTACATTCAACAATGAAGCAATGGAAATGATTTATTCCTACATTGAACAATCAGAAGAGTGTCAGTTTATTTCGCAGGAGTTAAAGGGCCAAATCACGAGTGGCTGGAAGGTAGTAGATATAAGAGACATAAAAATCTGGCTCTTCCGGAAGTATGGTGAAGAAATAATGATTGCTGAGAGACGGAAAAACAGCACAGTTGTGTATTTTAAAAGCACAGGCTGTAAGATACCATCCGATAATTTCTATCACAGCAAGCCACCAGATCCACGAGAAGAGCGTCCAAGAATTGTACGTGCTGCTTCAGATATATTTCATGAGGACATCTGTACACAGGTCTATGATACATCATAATATCCCCATCTGCAGCTCCTGGTCTAGTGGCTAGGTAGCTGCCTCTGGATCACAAAGGTCCTGCGTTCAATTCCTGGTCTGGTCGGGGATTTTCACACCCCCCCCCCCCCCCCCACGGACTAGTTGTTTCTGTTTTCCTCATCATTTCATCATCATTCGTGAAAATGGTAAGACTGGTCAGAGAAAAGATTGGGACTTTGTATGGGCACTGATAAATGTGGCGTTGAACCCCCACAAACCAAAATCGTCAACCGTATCATCATCATCATAATACACCCCATCTGATGATTTTTTGTCAGTTGTCCAACCAGTGATCCCTGAATCATTAGTCTCTTTCTTTGCCTCATTAATTTTGAAAAACATACAAGGAACTCTAGATAAATGGAGAAAAAAAGTGTGTTGCTTTGTCACATGCAGTGAATTCTGCAGTATGGTCATTTCTATCTTCACTACTGATTGCGCTCAGTACATTCGTGCACAAAAAATTTGGTTCATGACTTACTGTCGACACACTTAGTGCAACTGGATTCACAGCTCCATATAAGGAAATATCCCTATTTGAAATGTCCTTGATTCTACAACTCGCGCATCCTAACATAACCGTGGAGGATTCATCCAGTTCATCTTTGACAACACCGATTTTAACATCTGCATGATTGATGGGTTGAATGCTTTCCATTCCATTGGAGAAATCATGGTAGTCACTCCCTAAAACAGCTGTAGAGTCTGACAAGAATAGCACTGAAAAAATATATAAAATGTGGTCAAAGGTGGTGTTTTGTCACCCTCAATCAGCCACTTTATCTGAAGGCGACAGATATTGTAAGAAGCAAAACCAGTGACTACGATTAGGTAGGTTTCACCTTCTAATGTCTTTCTTGGGGTCATCGATCTGATAATGGTACGAAAAAATAGTTTTGAGAGGGCATGCATACACTCGAGTAGTAAGATCTTATACACTGGTTCATGTGGTATTGTCATATTGCGCCTTTCAGGAGACTTAGTTCAAAGAATGTGAAATGAAAATAACTGAGGAGCTGTTGCTTCCCCATAATGGACCATCAGTATTCAAATGCCATGGAAATGAAGATTACATAAATGTGATAACCAAGTTCAAAAATGCAATATGCAGAATTGAAACAAGAGGAAAAACAGCTAAATTATGGGTGCAACATTATTGTATGGTTACACTCACAAAACAGTTCATTGAAGCTGAGCGTACTGGAAACTGGAATCTGCATTTACGCACAATTAAGAAAATGCTACCATACTTCCATGCTGCTGGTCATTTCCTGTGCACTGAAAGTGCTCACCTTTACTTACAAGGGATGCTCACATTGGAAGACTGAATGGATGCAGCTGAATTCAACAAATTTACAACCGAAGGCTACTTCACCATTAGGTCAAGTGATAAATTTTGGTGCGGCGTATGGTCTGATATGACATAGAGCCAACTTTCATGAAGACAATGTAAGTGAAAGGAAGTTTAACTCACGGACGTGGATTTCCAGATTCTACACTCACAAAGTGGACTTCGGGATGGCATCCTTACACGATGTTTGTCAAAACATTTAAGACTTCTGTGTTATATCATTAGCAACAAGAGATCAAATTGTTGATTTAAGAGATTCATGCAGAGATCGAAGTGCAGCACACAGTGACAAGTTGAATGATTGGCTGTTAAAAATCAATCTTTTCCAAAGTGTAATACATTAATGTCAATATGCGGTGGAGTAATTGGTGATGAATCAGTAAAGCGTTGTGAGGCATTAGAACAAGAAATTATGGGGATCACCAGAATTAGGGGAGAGAACTTTAAAAACATCTCATTTCAACGCAACCTCAAGGGTGTAACACTTGCATCCTGCACTACAGCTCTCAAGATCAGAAAGAAAAGGATTCCCACCACAAACCCATTAACATTGTTTCACAGACTGCATGTTATCAAGAAATCTGATAAAGACTTGAAGTTATGTTTCTTGTTCGAACTTTCCCCATACCTAATATCGTCTTTCACAGAAGACAGTTTCAATAAGGATACAAAATCTTCTCTCTATGACGCATTCATACCTCTTCAACAGTATAAAGCTTTGTGGTGGATGGTAGTTATCTGCTCCATAAGGTTTGGCACATCAGAGAAAAGTTGGAAGCCTCTGTGTGAAATCTGAAAATTATTTGAGAAAGCACTACAGATCTAAAATCAGTTACATTCAATGGCTATCCAAGTGATGCTTCGCAAATGGGAACAATGTCCTCTCAAAGGTCTTGTCATTTAAAGACATCAGGTTCTTCATCAGATGTCATTTTCGATGAAGATACAGATACTGCAGTTGCACAGAAGTTAGTTTCTCATAAATGAGAGCAACAAGAACCACTAGATTTTGATGCTCATGTGGAAATTTGAAATATGGAGGTATTCACTTGCAACAGAAGATGTGGATTCATTAGTCATGGAAACAGCTATTTCCCAAGCTGCCGAGTCTGACTGTCTGGCAATCGTGAGAGAAAACATTGACATCCTTGTTCTCGTAACGGGTTGAGGAAACAACTACAATGACTTGTACTTTCATAAACTGGGGAGAGGGAAATCAGCTGGAGTGTGGTACTCCAGTAATTCTTTCAATTTAGATCTAGCATTTGCCCTTTTCAACCATGCCTTCACTGATTGTGATATCACATCCTGGTTTTGGCCAAGGAAAAGGGAAATTACTAAACCTTATAGAGCAACAGCCATACCTAAAAGCGTAAGCTACTGAATTTGTTAAACCCTGTCTCACAAGATGTAATAGAACAGGCAGAACAGCTGATGTTGGCACTGTATGGGAATTCCAACTGTGCAACTTTGGATGAGCTCAAGTATGAATTTTTGTGAAGTCTGCCCCAAGAAAATTTTTCAAACTTGAAAGGCTACCAACAACATCAGACGCCTACCATCAAGTGCAATCTTGGCTCGGAAAAAAAACTGATCCATGCCATTGTGGCTGGAAAGAAAACTTATCAAGCTTGTTCTGTGAGACGATGATGAAAGATGAAGCAACAAACATGGGCAACTAAGTACAGAATGTATTTCTTACGACTCATGCAACCTCATGATGTTTTGGGATTAAGTTTAAATTAACATAAACTTATGACTATATTATTCACACACTAAGCATGTCAATGAATGCCAATTATTTTGCTTTTCTCTAAAATATCACTGCCTTGTACCAGTTTCTGAGCACTGCTAATTCGAAGATAAGCCTTCAAGTTGAAGTCTGTCATTGCGCTTCTGTGGGTAGATTTAGTTCTTTTCATTGCAGAAGAAAATCACTGGTACAAGTATGTAGGTCCAAAAATCAACATAATCATAGCTACAAATATGTAACACCATGGAAATTTATGTTGAGAAAAAATTATCTATGAGACATTTTATTATGAAATTTATCACGCAACTGCCTGTCACACTGTAGATTTGTAAGTTCTAACTGTAGCTGGACATCCTGCACTGACAACTTTTAACTTGATGCTGATGTGTCTGATCTTCATTTTAAAGTTCTTAAACTGGCCACCATGCTGCTTTTCATTTATTTAAAATAAATCATTCACCACTTTAAGCTTGTGTATAAAGCTTGGGCAAATCTGACACACGGTCATTCCTCTGAAGACTGGGTAAAGCTTGCCCTTCACTGCATTACTGAATGACATGTGACTGACTGGTTTTACCGCGAGGCTCACTAGTCGAGGAGGCAAGCATGTGGGAGCAATCATGCTCACTTAGCTGCCTCATGGAGAACTCTAAGAGTTATCTCTCAATATGACTGCTATATAAGTGTCGCCATGATGTCAACAGAATGTAAGACATTTGAGAATCGGGCAGAGGAAAACGAAACTTGTCATAACACATATTGTACCATCCCATGGACATCATAGTAATGAAACTGCAAGTTTCCGTTTGATGTCGATGGATCTGACAGACCCAACCAAGTGTACACGTCTGCTAAGGCACACCTCCAGCAGCTCTGTACTTCAAGCGCCTCCTCCTGCCACAAAATAATATGGCTGGTGGCAGTGATGCAGCCCACTCGGGCTCGGAGCCACTTGTTCACGCGACACCATGCAGACGCTGCATAGCTGGGGCTCCAGCATCATTGTCACTGCTGTTGTAATAGCTGGACTCTGTTTCCTACTGCATTATTTGTACTGAGTCTTCATACATTTGGAGAAATACAAGATAAGTAAAATCTCCAGTTTGTTATGCCAACTTGTTCGCTAATCATTTCTGATTCTGACCAACTTTCAAATAATGACAGCTGCTGTACCACTCTGCAGCCCACCTCTCCTTATTGTTGTGTATGAAGTCTTCATTGCAAAACTGATTTTTTAATTACAAAATGTATGTAAAGTAATTATAAAGAGTAACTAAAAATGTGTTGTTGTTGTTGTTGTTGTTGTTGTTGTGTATACTTGGAGTCACTCCAAAATGCAAAACTAAATTTTGTGTGGTATGACAACAGCCATGGCTATACTATTGTCACATAGTAACCACATCTACGTGCAAGTACAAAAGCTGGGTTATCAATAAAATACAACACTTAGCTCTGAAAGTATATTTATTACAAATACCACAGTTCAGCCAGAACAGAACAGAAATCCTGGACAGGGTGTGCTGCTATTTACGAAAACATCAAATATTCCAGACTGCTGCTACCATTGAACTGCTACTAACATCAAATATTCCAGAATATATTAACATCACAAACGTAAGATATTTTGAGAACATTTTGGAAATGTTAAATACAAACTAACAGTTAATTGCTGTGGTCAAGTTAGAACTAGACCCACTATCCACACAGGCATAAAAATCCATATCAACACTAACAGTTTTGTAAACTCTCGTCGGCAGTTTCATAAATGCCTTGTCTGCTGTGGAGGCCGAGTTGCCACTGTTACAGTAGGCCAAGTTTGTGAGTTCATGAAATGGCTTATGGTGCAGTATACCACTAAGACAATTTCTCTCTGCCACTTTTACACAGCTATGTCCCAGGGTCAGGTAACAGGATAGGAGAACAAAGCTCCTAGTAAACTCCAAGTTAGTAACGAAGTCACACAAAGGAGTTAAAAAGGTTTACTTATCTATGTGACTTGTTGAATTATCAAGTCTGCAACGCTGATTGTAATGTTATAGAAAAAAATTGCCCTCAATGGCTAAGTACAAATAATCGTAGGTAAACTTCACAGTACATAGCAAATGCAATTTACAATAACTGTCTGTTCACTTCTAGGAGTTCAGTAAACAACGTTCCCAGTCAAAGTCAGCCCTGGAGAATGATCTATAACCATGTGGGTGATAGCTGCTCTTCTGTCTTCCAAGTAGGCTTCTGCAGGTGTCATCCAGTCATTGGTAGATTGTACTTGGCCAGCAATTGGCCGAGGCAATTTTCAGCGCCGCCCGTGACACTTGTGGAACACGTGGGCGGCAAATCTCTATGGTACTAGCACCAGCTCGTATCTTTGCATCTGTGGTGCTTTTGTCATGGCTGTGTCTTGTTCGGATGACACAGCGCTGGGACTGTGCCTCACCAGCCAGTGCTTGGTGTTATAGTGCTCTATGTCCTTTTTATGGGTGTCAAGGGTTGGTATGTTAGCTAGTTGCATTGCTTCTCCAGTCCAGGTGATGAGGTTAGGCAGCACTGAGAATGGTGGTCCATGACAACAGTAAATAGTTTTCCAAATAAATACAAGCATAATGTGTCCAAATAAATACAAGCAGAATGTTTTGATGGCCCAAACAATTGCAAACCAATCTTACTCAGTTGTATGATACGTCATCTTGGACTAGGAGAGTACTCTGGAAACATAAGCTATCACAAAACTTTGTCGCTATAACAAATATTTTTGACATCAGCTCTATTAGACCCGCCTAATACAGCTTTCACAATCGCAAAAACATTTTGTAAAATTACTACAGCTGCAGACCATCACTAACATGCAAGCATGTATGAAGGAAGAGATATTGTCATGATAAGAAGTAATAAGTTATCACCTTTCGAGCATCTCCCTGAATCTGCACTAGAACTGCATCTATCACATAACAATGCTAGAACTGGATGTTGGCGCCTTCTAGAGGATAAAGAAAAATCTTTCTCGCACCTTATTCCACTAAAATTTGGCATCTGCTACCCGTAGCAGTAGTTCTTGCAAGGGATGTGCCAGGGTGCAGAAGTTCTTTATGAATTGCTGGTAGTACATATACATTCTGAGAAAACTTCTCACAGAATGAATGTGACTACTCTTATTTTCACTGGATTGGGATGGATTTCATCAGCATTCACTAGATCTCCCATGATTCTTATTTCTTGGGTGGCAAGGAGGTTCTGTTTCAGATTCAGGAACAGGCCTGCAGTCTGGACACAGTTCAACACATTGGTCAGTTGGCTCAAATGTTCTTCACGTATCTTCGGGGACTGGGGTTGCGGGGATTGGCACTGTCATCCAAATAGCAAAGATATGTCATTCATTAAAGATGCTGAAGCAGGTTGTCTATTATAGTTCAAAGCTGACTGAAGCATTACACAGTGGGGAGGGGGAGGGGGGGGGGGCAATATTTTGTGTCCACCCTAAAAAAACATTTATTGTTGGTGATGTATATTAATGACATACTTTGATGTGATGTGCAAGTAGAATCCAAAACCTGAAAATACCTTTTCGCACACTTTTAGCAATGCCATTGCACTCTCAATATCATGTACCACCTAGCGGGGAATTTTGTGACCACCATCACAAAAAATTACGAATTTCAATAATTGTGGTCGAGTTCTACTCACGACGTATTTTTTAATGAGATATTTATGTGTAAGTAATGTCCTGAGCCTGAAACTACTGTATATGGCATTCAATGTGAAAAGTCACATCTACTACTAGGACTTAAATTTTGGGTTAAATTTAACTGAAAAATTTAAAATACTTTGCAATCTGGTAGAACACTTCACTAAAAACAACAGATTTTTTTATGAATTTTAAAATACGAAGTACGTGACTACATTACAACGTTTACAAAATGCAAGTATGAAGTAATCCCCATACCCCCTCCCCATGGTACTGAAAGTCTTACATGCATAGAAGCCATCAGGAGATATGAAGGCAGTCTTTTCTCAGTAAGCTTCATCAATCTCAGTTTTCCAGTAGCCTGTCTCCATATCTGTAAATGAGAAATACTTTGCTCCTTTCAAGCTGTCTAGAATGTCTTCAGTGCCTGGCAATGGACAGACATCTTTCTTTGTGATTTTTTTCAATAGTTGGTAGTCAACAACAAAAAAAGCCATGTGCCATACTCCTCTGTGCCAAGGATCACAGGAGAAGATCGAAGACTCTTTGCAGGTTCTATTATGTCACCTCGCAGCATTTCTTCACTTCCTGCCACAGTAGCTGCCATTCAGCTGGGAACACACTATATAAGTGCTGGCTAAGTGGTGAATGATACCCAGTATTGACACGGTGCCTTACTATGGGCTGCTTGGTCTGTATTTTTCTCCTCTCTGGATTTTAAAGTACCCAAAAATTGATGCAAAACAGCTATCATTCACTGATGATGTTCTTCAGTGAGGCCAGATCCTATTGGCAGTTTGATAGTAGCTCTCCCCCCCCCCCCCCCCCCACCCCTCCCCCCCCCCCCCCCCCCCCCCCCCCCCCACCTTGGGTAGACTGTAGTGGCAGCGGAGCAGGATTCTTCATTGATGGCACTAAACTGCTATTTTTGCACTGGTTCAGCTGTCCTGCGCACGTATCTTTAGGGGCAAGTTGTGGCTGTCCGTGAATGATCCAGAGTTCTACTTGACGACCTACAATACTTATGATCATTGCTAGCATGTAGATTTATTTAGTGAGCCTGAACAGCCTTTTGCAGTCGACAAAAGCTTGATAATTTAACTGACCCTCTTAAATGATGACCGGAATTCATCTCACGCATAACAGTGGAATAAAAATGTTTTCAATGCAAAATCTTTGTAACATGTAGTTGTTGAAATAGCTTGATCAATCCACAGTTCTGATATTATATTTCCCGTGACTGCTTGTGATGCATCATCTGAGAATAACATTATGACTACATTCCATTAAAATGATAATTTCAAATGGCTGTGTTCTGTCATTCATAGCAATTCTTGCAATATATGTTCCTGTCAGCTGAATATATTCTCCATTTGTGACCTTTGGCCAATCACTATCACATCATCATGAAACATAGCCTTCTTTAGCTGACGATGACAAGCATCCAACATTGCATAAAAGGAAGCCCCCAAGGCAATTAGCACCCAAACAGGCTGGCCATCAATAACAGTGCATAGCTGACTTACTGCTGGCTTGGAATCCATCTGTCTCCTGAATATATGAAACATGGCAATGACGTACAGTCTGTATTCCAGTTCCTGTACATTGCTTAATTGGAACCATAGTAATGTAAAGTTTTTGAGTTACCCAGTATCTCCACCAAACAATGTCCCATCAAAACCACAATCACGTACAAATCCAGCAAGGCCATCAATGAGGTACAACACTTAGTACAGGAAGCACATGTATTATGAGCACCTACATACAGCCAATATGGAACTGAACTCCTTGATGGAGAATATTGCTATTTATACGAACACAGAATATTTGACAATGCTGTTATTTATACAGACATTGAATATGCCACAATATACAAACAGTATATTTTTAGGATATCTTGAGAACCTTCCATAAATGATAAATACTACATAACTGCTGGTAGTCGAGTTTGAATTAGTGGTCTGAAGCATCCCAGACAGCATTGGTGTTAACCGCTATGCCACACTGCATGCACCAAAGCTTGTGGCACTGTTAACAATGATCAGCTTCTTCAAATGTAAACATGTTACACCAATGCTAAGCTCTGATCAAGCATATAAAAGAAATTATACATGTTGCTGCCTTTCAGTTTCATCAATTACATTTATTTCATCCCTTGGTGTAGCCTGTCAGTATGTCCGAGGTTGTACACATGGCAATTAGTCAAAAACAAGTTAATTATCTACATATTTAAAACATGCCAATAACCTATTTACCTGCCAATATATACATGGCTGCAATATCTGCACGAAAAAATTGTTGTTCGTTAAAGATCTTTTCATTGGTTTTTCATAAAATTTTGACAGAAAGTATTTGGTAAATAATAATTATTATACGTTTTAACTTGCTGCAACACTGCTTTATAAATTTTATGATGTAACATCACTTCCTTACCTCATAAATCACCTTTATTGTGGAACTGGTGGGCAGTTAGAAAATTTTACTGCTGAAAGTGAGTGGTGTTAGGTAAAAAAGGTTGACCACCGCTGTGCTAGAGCATCTTTCAAACAAGTCTGCCTTGCAATTAGAACTTTGCTCTCTATATCTATGAAAGATATAAAAGGAGGTATGTGTTCTATATATCCGTATTTGAAGATGGCAAAACTTTTTAAAAGGAAAAAATTACATCTCCAGTAACATAGGGCATATGATGACATTTTTTTCACTAATTTTAGTGGCATAATATAACAAGTTAACAAGCATCAATGCCAATAATGGATTTACCGAATAATAAGATATATATCTCTCTCTCATTAGGTCATCATATTTTGTACACAAGGAACTGGAAAAACAGGAATGCTAGAATATAGCAAATTTACAGACCAGTCAATACAAAGAAGAAAGGGAAGATAGAAAAATATACTAGAAAAGTAAGCAAATTATTCCAATATACTTCATTGTACTATATATTGATATTACATATTTTTAATACATTTACCAATTATCAGGACACATTTCTTATAATAAGATAAGTGTTTCTAAATATCTTATTCATAAAACTCCAGTGACTGGAAGTACAACCATTTGTGTGTGACTCGGGTGAGTTCAAAGTCAGACTGAAAGCAATGTGCATTCAAGCCTTTCCTCAGTGAGTAAGACTGAAATCAGATGATGCAAAGCTAATTATGAACCAAATTATACCATCTTAGGGCAAAAAGAAGCCGTAATATGTGTAGCAGCAATATTTGGGTGCTTGGTGAAAAGATTCCAAAACAGTTTGATGAATCAAGATATGTTTCAGTGATTAAAATTAACCCATGTTGAAGAAATACCACCAACAAATCACAATGTATGTCTCTAACTTCTGCAGAAAGCATTTGTCCACGCTAATCTTAAACTGTACCCTACAAAATATGGTACCTCTGTCACGCTCTCAGACAAATCTTGTAGTTGTTCATAACTGCCACATATGGCAGCCTTAAACCATGTCCTAAGTGATCAAAAAGTATACCACTAGCAATGCTTACAGTCTGCAGCAGCTAAGAATATATACTACATGGAAACATTGCTACAGTGAATGTAATTTTTCATTATACATGCTAACATCTAAGTGGGGATTCACACATGGGGGGGGGGGGGGGGGTCATGATTCTAATTTATTACTTTTTATGCATGAAGAAGAATTATAATTCACTGTGGTAACAGGTTATCTGGCTTTAAATCAGCAACTTGCAAGAAAGAGAGAGAGAGAGAGAGAGAGAGAGAGAGAGAGAGAGAGAGAGAGAGAGAGAGAGTATTGACTATTAACAGTCACACTCACTCACAATACCTCATGAATATGGATCTCTATATTTCAGAAGCACAACTACAGGTCATGGGGAATTTCAGTTTCAGATGAAAGTATCAGCTTTTGCAACTAAACTAATTCAATCCAAGATGTGACTGTACAGTTTTGATAAGTAATTCCATCATCATCAAAGAGGATGCTGTAACTGTACCTATTGCTTTATTAAATAATCACTTGTTTAACATTAGGTTGAAGATAGCTGCAGTACGCAAAACAATGTTCACCAATAACAATTTTTGAATTTCAGTTCCAACATCTTATTCAGCTTTTAACGCAAAAACAAAAATTGTGTCTGGCAATTAATTCTATCACTATTGGTAAACAAATTTAAAATAAGTTACAATATAGTGGTTTGTAAATTCACTATACATTTACAATAACTGGTAACACACCCCACATTCGCTGCTGAAAATTGTTCTTTGTTCAGGTTAACACTAAACACAGTAGATGCAAGTCCAAGAGGTGCACTACAAAATGATTCTAAATGTCAACCAGTGCTAAAAATAAACTAAGCTGATTGAATTAAATTTGACTTGGTACAAGATCATTAAGTCTGAACCAGCTTAACACGTGAAAAATTACAAATTCCAATGAACCTCTGACAAAATATTTCCAAGTGTTGAGATTGCTAATTTTTCTGAATCCCCACTAAAATGCCGCACAAAGTATTTCAAAGTATTGTGGCTGTCGAGCCACAAAATTTCTATGTCACTGAATGTAAGAGACTAGAACACTACCCAAAGCAGCATAGGTCCTGCCTGTTTGACTCTGTCCAAGCAAGTGCAAAAGAGCAATTTGGCCCCCATCTTTTTTAAGTTCAGTCCCTCTACCCTTGTAAATCCTTTGAATGTACATCACTTAATGAGTTTTAGGAACCATCAGTCTTATTTACATATTTTTACACAGGAATTCCTTAAAACTAGATGTATCATTAGAAGTGCCCTAAAGACTTGATCAGATGGATAAATTACACTTAATATTATATTACATAGTTTGCCACAAATTTAAGTAGAATAATTACATATTTTAATTGCAGTAATCACTGTTCATTGTACCTTGAATAACTGGTTCAAATGGCTCTGAGCATTATGGGACTTAACATCTCAGGTCATCAGTCCCCTAGAACTTAGAACTACTTAAACCTAACTAACCTAAGGACATCACACACATCCATGCCCAAGGCAGGATTCGAATCTGCGACCGTAGCGGTCGCGCGGTTCCAGACTGAAGAGCCTAGAACCGCTCGGCCACCAGAGGCCAGCTTTGAATAATTATTGTACATCTCTCTTAATTAAATTGGCCTGTTTTTTTCACTGCTGGAAACTAAATTCACTTAGCTTTAATCACATTTACACTATGGCCAAAACACTCGAAATTCTGAATGATTAAATTGAGAATAATTAAAGCTGGCAGTTAAACATATAAAAACCATATTCTAAATGTCGTAAGAGCAGCATGTATGTGTCTGCAAACACATTCTGCCATGCTGATTTTAATTAATTGTCTGATTGAATTGCCTCTCACTGGTGAATTATGAATGCAATCAAAAATATAGATAGCTCAATCAATGTGTACTGATGAGTGCTTTAATCTGATAGGTTAATCTCTTCTGTGAATACATAATTACAATTGCTGTTAAATATTTACCAAAAATCTCTTACAGAAACCTTCTCAGCTTTGTAACTAACTACATATAGTATACTTTATGAACTATAAGATGGACTTTTTTCTCTCTGATAAATTGCCTCCAAAATTCAGATGTGTCATACTCGAAATTAATATAAAAACGTCCAGTGTTTGATTTAAAATTTCTGCCAGTCTTAAAAATAGTCATATATTCAATGCTGCGGAAACCTATCTCTATCTGGCAACACTGGATTCAATTGGCAGTAGCAGTGCACCAATGTTACGAACATGAGTTGCAGGGATTCACAAGCTTGCTAACACTGCTCCCTCCCGCCTCACCATCACAACATTGCAGTCTACAGTGCCAATGAACTTGAATTAAAAGTGATTTATGTTATCGGTAACACTACAATATTTTTGTTAAAAGCTAGTTTCGTAATGGAAAAAAATAAAAAGTATCAATACGATGTAGGCTATAAATTGAAAGTAATAGCATATGCAAAAGAACATGGGAACAGAGCTACTGAGCAACATTTCGGTCCCCCACCAAAAAAAAAAAAAAAAAAAAAAAAAAAAAACCATTGGCAACTGGTGGGAACTAAAGAAGAACTGAAAAAAATGAGGAAGACATGCAAATAGAGTACTGGATGCAAAATGACCAAAACCATTAGATGAGGTATTGAAATAGATTCAAAGACACCATCAAAATGGCACTGGAATTAATACAAAAATTATTCAAATACACGCTTGTAAGCTAGCAGTACAGTAGAACTTTACAGACTTTAAGGGTGGAGTTTGTTGGTGCTACAGGTTTATGAAGCATCATGGTCTTAGCCAGCGGACCAAAACCAAATATCTCAGAAAATGCCACAAGAGTATGAAGAGAAAATATTATCTTTCTATCACTTTATTACCCAACACTGAAAGAAAACCAGCGTGGAACTAAGCCAAATAGCAAATGTGGACGAAACTCCTTCGAAATTTGATGTGTCGAGTAAAAGAACTGTTGCCAGGAAGGGTGCTATAATTGTAACTATGAAAACAAGAGGACATGAAAAAATGTACCACACTGTTGCCTTTTCATGTTGAACTTGATCCAGTCATCATTTTCAGGTGCAAAACAATGCCAGAACCTTCTGAAATGCTGCCAAGTGGTAATGGTCACATACATGACAAGGGTTGGCTGGACGAGACTGGTATGAAATTATGGATTAACAGAGTGTGGGAGAGAAGGAAAGGTTCTTTATTGAAAAAGAATTCTCTTGTTGTGCTACATCAGCTTAGAAATAATTTGAAAAATTGTGTGAAATAGAGACAAGGAAACACAGAGTTTGCTGTTATTCCAAGAGGACTTACTTCACAACTGCAACCTCTTGATGTCTTGATAAATAAATCATTTAAAGTGTATATAAGACAGGAATGGAACAAATATGATGAATGAAACCCAAGATGAATTCATGTCGAAGGGAGCTTTAAAACGACCTTCAAGAAGTGTGGCATAAATAACGTTCTTGATGGCTGTGAAGACCATCTTACATATGAAGAGGACAATGATGAAGATGAAGAAGAAGAAAAAGAAGAAGAAGAAGAAGAAAGTTCAGATGATGATTTTACAGGGATTTTAAAGGTCAGTTCAATTTTATAAACTAAGATTTTTTTTTTTTTTAGTCTGGCTTTGCGATCTAATAATAAAAATGGTAAAAATGTTATTTTAAAAAAAAATGCTTCCAAAATAAGGTGCACCTCAGAGTCCTTAGCAACTTATAGCACATAAAATACAAAAGTATTTACATAGTCTACATGTATACCCGCTGAAATGTGTCTTTTTTCTTCTTTAAGATGGTGCATCGTACTTCACTGTAATTAATATGGTTTGTGTCACAAGTACACAAACATATGCAAAGCTATGCATTCCTTTCTGAGCACTGCCAGACTGTCATGATGTTGCGCCCAGGCCTCATGTGAATTTTAACAAGTCTGCATGGTCTCACGGGCTCACCTCATGACCCCACACTACATTCCAGCGATCAGTCAGTGCCATACTGGCTGACCTCCATGCCAGCGCATGTGTACATCAAGCGCTGCGTATGACCAAAATCAATAATCTCTGCTCTCTTTACAATCCACTGTGTTGAAAAGAATATTAAGGGAATCATTTACAGCGCAGTGATTACACCGTACTTCACTGTCTTAAACATTTCATTACTGGCTGATGGTTGTGATCAGAGCCTACATACCTCACAACTACTGAGTTTATAAAGCAAAGAAAGAGGAAAGGAACTGCTAAAATTTTTCATGTACATATTGACATTGTGATATTTTCCAAAAAAATATTATTTCTGCAAAAGTGGGAGGGAAGCATATGTATCAGTTTTCTTTGTGTCTTTATCAGAACAGCTTTCTCACTTTTCACTACCTAGAAACCAATCCAGTTTGTGCAATAATGGTATAGTTAAAGCCCATATAACATAATCTTAGATTGTTTTAAAGTAAACAGAATCCCTTCCAAATAAAATTCTACATATGGCAACTAAATAAAGAAGAAGAGGTTGTCGGTAAGCTAATTCAGTTATTCATATGAGTATCTTACTCGTATGTTACAGAAAAACTTTACAGTTTAATTCATAATCCTACAATCACAGCGAAGAATTAAGATGAACACAACTGCAAAATTTTCAGAGCTCATTCAGGGATACAGAGCATATTTTGAAATAGATTTCAAGTAAAGAATACACACAGAGTTGTTTCTACTAAGTACTGTATTGAAAATCATAGTAATATTACAAATTTGATAGTTTGTTTTTCTGTTATCTTTTCATGACAAAACCACTGACCGATTTTGGTGAAATTTGATACAGATGTAGCTTGAACACTGAGGAAGAACATATATTACTTCGGTGAGTGAGTAGTACAAGATATTTACTGATTTGAAGGGGATTATGTGAATTGGGGGAAATTTTTACATTCTCAAAATGCTATTTGACTTTAGAACTTTTATCATATTTGTGAAAATGCATTTATTGGTTGGTATGTTCTCTTTATTACAATTCAGCGTAATGCATATAACACTTATACAATCCTGAACGTTTTTAATCCATACTTCCATACTATAAAATATTACACACACAAAAGTAACTCTGCCTGTTATGTGATTTCAATGAAATTTGCTACAGAGATAGATTGAAGCCTGAAGGAGGTCAGGTTGACCTTCAAGTGGATGGAACATATTTTTTTTACATCATTGAACATAAACCATGATAAATAATTAGTAAATATGTTGCAAAATGTACACATCGTATAAGGTATAGCTAGTTCAATAGCATGAAGCATGGATGTATGCTCCAGCCCACACCCTATGTGCACCACTCAGCTGTGATACTAGGCGCGCTGTGTGGTTGTGCATTTGGGCACATCATGAGCTATGCTTACCCGAACAGGCAGACACAGGAGGGCAACTGACATTCTTTCTTTCTTTCTTTCTGTGGCCTTGTCCTGCTTCAACGCAGGGTCGACCTTGTTATTACGGATTTGGCAGTGTTAGTTGCAGAGGGTAGCCGGATGCCCTTCCTGCCACCACCCCGAAGCCCCTGGGATGTAAGTAGTGAACCCCAACTGTCTGTGCCTAGTGAGGAAACAGTGTGAACGTCTTCAAATGTCTGTGAGTCATGCAACTGAGGCAGAACATGGAAACCAGCCTATTATTCACCTAGCAGGATGTGGAAAACTGCCTAAAAAACACATCCAGGCTGGCTGGCATACCGGCCCTAGTCATTAATCCGCCGGGTTGATTCGATCCGGGGCCGGCGCGCCTACCCGAGTCCAGGAAGCAACACATCAGCGCTCTCGGCTACCCTGGTGGGTATGAGGGCAACTGACATTATTGCACATAAAATAGCTTACTTACTCATAATTACAAAACAACTGATTTACAACTGCAGCAGCAGGAAACATTAGTGAATAATACTTAAATTTTGATTTCTTGTCTCCACCTCTCCCAGCATGGAACACAAATATTTAGTTATATGCACATATAGGCAAAATTTCAATCTTTGATTATCAAAACCATTGACAATCTAACAAAATTGCATTACATGGTCATGCTGAGTTACTGCGTCACAAGAAGATGTACCACGTACTGCCAAAGACAAAGGCTCAGCAATTGGTGCAAATATTCCATTGTCAGAAGATTGAAACATACTGAGACAAAACATTAAAATTTCTATGAGAAATGTTTAGCTTTTAAGTCAAGAATTCCACAACTTTCACAGTTATTGCATTACTTATGTAAAAAAATCATTGGAGGGGCACTTCTTTCTACTCATTCCTTTTCTCACTACACTATTTTGTGCTTGAAATTCTGCTGCGAATAAATAAACAAATAAAAGAAGAAAAGGCGTACTATCCACTATTTTTTTTTTACAATTAAAGCTCATTATTAACAAAAAGGCATGTTAATGACTTTAATTACACATACTTCAAACATTGTTTGAGTTATTTCCGCTTATGTGAATGAGATAGGAAGGCAAGGGATCAAATAAACTGGTCTGCAGAAAATGTTTGAGGCCTGAAATGAAGAAAGTTTTGCATAAAAACCTCATGATTACAAACAAATTCTGTCACCACCTCTACATATTAAATTGAGCCTAATGAAACAATCTGATAAAGTCCTCCACAAAGATGAAGAATTTTTGATGGACCTGGAGTTAGAAATGTGATGCTTCATTCCATCTCTGAATCAAAAATTACTGTCAGTGAGAGGGAGGCTCAATTCGTAATTAGGCAGCAAAAAGGCTCCATATTATATTTATCTTGTAGCCAACAAGCTGAAAAAATTCAGTAAGTCTGACATTTTACGAGCCTTAAGATCCATTTTTTTAACAGTCACCTTCATTTTTTCCCTAAAAGTTTGGATAATTTCAGGGATGAACAAGGTGAGGACTTTCCTCAACACCTCTAAGTAACTGAAACAATTGGGGCTGCTAGAATACCAATATGATTGAAGATTACTGTTGTTCACTTAACCAAGACATGCAACAGGCAAGTCACTGAATAAAAGGCTATATAAGATGCTTGAAGGAGAAAAAAGAAAGAAAATAAGGGTGGGGGGAAGGGGGGGGGGGGATTGAGGATGGGTAAGGAATCAGTGCTCTAAGAACCCGTAAGATTACAAGTTACTTAACGAAAAGTAATAAAAAAAAGTGTATATTGTAGGTTGGTGTAAATACTACATTCCTCTTCAGACACCTCTACGGTGAACTTTTACGCCAGAACAAATTCAAAAAATTGTGAATATGCCAGAGTTTCTGCAATTTAACATTATGAAACATAATCACTTCATCTTGAGAAGGTATCATTCCTTCGAGAAAAATGTAGAACATGTGACAACCTGCACTTTGTAAAATGCTACTACCTGTACAATTTTTATAATTACTTTGAAAGAAACAGTAACAAATACAGAACAGCAGTAGCAATTAACTACGTCGGCATGCACTTGTAAGATCCGAGATCTGAGTATGAGTATGCATTCACTTGTTTCTTACAATTCCTCTCACAAGCATGTGACATTTGCCAAAGGCTATGCATAGAATGTCACAGACGAAGCTGTTCTGCCACTTGCTTCTAAAGTTTACAACAAATGCTTTCGTTCTCCACTGTGCAACTAGGAATCTCAGTCAATGCAGAAGCTATCATTATTCAAACTTTTGTGGCAAACTGGTCAAAAATTTACTGAAAATAATCGCACACATACTCAGGAAAGCATTCCTAGTGCATCAGTTGCAAAGCACATAGGACATAAAACAAGCTTGCCAGAATGTTTCACAGCAAAGCCTACCAGTCAAATTGTGCAATATTTGAAAATGCAGTTTCTATTCCTTTTAAGGAGTTCAACTGTCATTACTGCAAAGGTTATTACTTTTTAGAGAATTAAAATACGTGTGTCAAAATAAGCTTTTAAATTTAAAGCTACTGATCAAATGGTGAACTTTTGAGGCCAAGGAAATATCTACATTCACATGCAACCTCTTAGGATACATCTCAATGGAATATAAATAAAAATTGGGGGGACAGTATAACAAAGTCCTTCATAAAAAAAAGTGCCAAACTGGGACTTGAAATCTCATGGTCTCAGAGGCAAGGTAGAGACAAAAATAAGCACAACTCTCAAATGCATGAGAAGAGAGGTAAAGTTCTTCACGAAAGCAGTGCCAGAGAGGCAAGGAGCCCTAAAAAGGACAGAGAAATGTTCTTGCACCACCTTTATTAGTATGAGCCCCCTGTACCTACAACACAGAAATTTCTGAAATATCTGACAATAGTTGATTGATAGTTGCGCAAAAGGTGAAAAACCATTCTCTTCAATATAATTGGAAAAAAATTATCTAATACGACGACGTTCATTCTGTCTCATAACTCACCTGTCCACTTAAGTGCAGGTGTACACACAATCCCACAGCACAGTGGCAAGCACTTAAATGGCACCATCCCACAAGAACCTTTAAAACGACTGCCAAGAAATGTAGCATTATATGAGAGAATCAACATCAAAAAGCACCTATTATCTTGCTTATCAAAAGCACATATCAAAGTGCACTATAAGCAGAGTATAACAGCAGTAGCACTTACATGTCTATTGTAGACACCAAGTGCTAGAATGGGAATCTAATGGTTTTGAACCTGGGAACCAGCCCTGTCAGTAGACAATTCAGCATTGTATTTTTGTTGAAGTTCCTGCAATTCATACTATTGGCCTTCATTACTAATGATAAAGTTTTCAACAGGCATAAAAACTATGTTTGAAGGGACAAAAATCAATGCCAGCCCTACCTCTTGTTACCATCAACGATTCTCTATCAACTTGTGGAGAATAACAGTACAATGTCTACAGGATCTTATTTTCTGCCATTCAACCAGATCTGTCCATGTAACCTGGTTTTCATTCAAGAAGTGTTGCCACAACTGTTGCATGTAGTGCTTGCAAGAGAATGTGTTTTCTACTTGCCAGTGCCTCAACCCACTTTGATGATGATGTCCTAGTTTTTGACAAAAGATACTTTATTTGTCAGACTGGGTACAAAAGTCCTGTCTTGGGATCAGCTTGACGGCTGGATCGGTTTTAAATTGTTGTATGCTAAACAGCATGGTCGTCAGTGGCTTGGTCAGTTTGATGAAAGAAACCAAGTGCTGTGGAGGAGGAGGAGGAGGAGGAGGAGGATATTAGTGTTTAACGTCCCGTGGACAACGAGGTCATTAGAGACGGAGCGCAAGCTCGGGTGAGGGAAGGATGGGGAAGGAAATCGGCCGTGCCCTTTCAAAGGAACCATCCCGGCATTTGCCTGAAGCGATTTTAAGGAAATCGCGGAAAACCTAAATCAGGATGGCCGGAGACGGGATTGAACCGTCGTCCTCCCGAATGCGAGTCCAGTGTGCTAACCACTGCGCCACCTCGCTCGGTAGTGCTGTGGATTCCACACCTTTCCTGCGGATGTACATGAAATAGTTGGTGTATGAAACTTCAGCTGAAACCAATTCTGACCTAACTGGTAGGTCCACAGATACTTGTCTCTAAGTGCAATGGATACAAGGGGTACTTGAAGAGTGTGACAATATTTTCAAAGGTTGTAGTATAACAGCAGCAACCACGAACATGATGAATACATATGTGTTGAAACTGACACTAACCATGTTCAACAGTTTCTTCAAGCAGTAGGAAACTGCTATGTGATTTGAATCATTTGAAATTCTTTGTAAGTCACCCGTTCCCCCAGTGAGCGAGTGTCAGTGAGGGGGTGGCAGTGGGGCAGGGTGGGTGAGCAAGGGAGGTGGAGTGAAGAAGAAAGGGAGGGGAGGGGAGGGGGGGGGAGAAAGAGACAGAAGGGGCACGGGACAGAGAGAAAGAAAGGCAGGGGGGAGGGGGGAAGCAGGTGAGAGAGATGAAGGTGTGAGGAATGCAGGCAGAGGACAGTAATTTTTATCTTGGAGCCTTTGTGTCTTTTACATTCTTTGTTCTCTTTTTCTAGAACTGCTTCTTACATGTGATGTTACACTGTGTGTGTGAGCGAGTTTGTGTGAGCGAATGTGTCTCAGTAAGTTTAGATATTTGGTTAATTTTTCACTATAAATTATTAAAATCTAATAGTCGTTGGCCATGGTTAGTCTGCGCAGTTAAGAAAGATGCTATCTGCATCTTATCTCCCAGTACCTTATCCACATCTACATTACTTTTATCTGTATCTGTGGACCTCATAATTTACATTGCAGAGAGTAAATACACAGAGGTTATTATTAAACGTTCACTATTTGAAGCAGTGTAGAAGGAAAAATATTTAAAGTATGGGTGCTCAACTTTATAGGAATGATGTTCACAGTGCACTGCAGGATGTGTGTTATTAATAGTGCCGGTGTCACTACTTGCCGCTAGGAATTGGTACTGATACAGTGATGTACGGTTGAAACACAAGCATCAGGGTCTGGACAAGGTGAGCAGGGCTTTACTCATAAAGCGGTTTTATCAAAAGAACAGCAATAGTGCTGCTGTTCTTCACAAATGTCAACACATTAAAGGAATATAAAGAGGTCCTCTTTCAGTACTGGGGTTGAAGAACACCATATGGAAGTTTGAATTGGCTGATCAGTCCAAATTGCATCCCCACCAAGATCATCAGATTTGGACCCATGTGATTTCTGGTTGTGGTGTTACATGAAGAACAGGGCATATTAGTTGGACACTAACGTGTTGGAGGGTGAAAATGAGTATAACAAGGGACTTAGCCAACATTCCTCCCGAGATGTTTTGGGCAGCAGAGTAATCTCTAGTTCAGTTCCAGGCTGTCCTGGATGCAGATGGTTGTCACATTGAGCAACAGTTGTACCCTGAAACGTAAACATGGTATGCAACTGACAAATGTTACCCCCCACGTGGAAGTTAGAATGTGCTCCTTTCAATGGTTTATTTGTTATTTCTCTTCCACACATCCTTACAAATGTTTCAACAAATTTTCATTATCCTACAGTGACTTGTTTTCCTTGAGGGCCCTCTCAAGTAACGAAAGTTTAATTATAAACACCTTGTACGTAAGGCCAATCATGACTAGGTGTCTTTCAGTTACAGCTTGCAGTAGTAATTACTGACACAGATTTTGTGAAATTTTTCTCAGCATTGGGGAGTAAAATGATAGTGTGTTACAAGTTAATAGTCACATCTTGCATGTTATAAAATGCTAGTCATCTAGCTTGTTTATCAAATGGGCAATTATTCACCACAACGTTATACCATATTAATAAGCCACGGCCCCCAACTAAGTAAGCCCTGGATTCTGCATGTGTCAATATATTTAGGAGAAACATTGACAAATTCACTGATTTTCTATCACACATTTTGTACTGTATGTAATACACAAACAGTTGAGCCATGAAGCAATTATTCAGTGGTTGAACTGGCCAAAAACAGCATCCACATCACTTTCTAAGAGCTGTGGTAATTGAATGAAGCAGGAAAATGAGAGCTGTTAGGCAAATAGAGGTAAAAATGAAGTAGGATGCAGATGTAAAAGTTGCAGAAAATGAAGAAGAAGGGGCTTGTGGAGGGTCAGTGATGTCTACAATCTTCAGGACATTGAGCATTCAAGCCAATATAGTGGCATCAATCTAAAATGGGTAATAATAATGACCAAATAATAATAGTAATAGTAATAACAATAATAATAATAATTATTATTATTATTGGCTTGCAATGGAAACAGTTTGAAAATTGTAATACTGACACTGAGCTTTAACTTTTAACCACACAGTTAATATTACTACAGAACCACACAGTTAATATTACTACAATGTCTGCAAATACACCAGTGGACATCAACATTGGTGTAGGCTACTATCCACAAAGCAAATAGTACTGCAGGTATCTGCATCCATGAAAACCTGTACTCATAGTGCATGATATGTTCTATGTAACATCAAGTAATTCTGCAATAATGCACGGGGCTGGTTTGTTATACATGTACATTCCACTAGAGCTCTTGGAGCAGGCATGAAAATTCTGAGGTAAACTTTGTTTCCACAGAAAACACTGCTCATCCAGGAGAGTTCTAAAGGATGTAGGATAACCACTAGGCAGTCAAGTGACCCACAACTGCTGGTGTAAGTCATGGAAGTGAAATGGTGTGTATGTACTAGTTGATGGTGTGGAGTCAGCATTGTACAACAGAATGAAGTATGATGTGGCAGAAAGAATCTATTGTGTCTATATGCACTAAGCACCCATAAGCACACAGTGAATGAAATTGCCCTATTTGTTTGTGTATCAACATGGACTGACCAAAGTGTCTAAATGGAATGGCATACCAGTCACAGTAATGTAAAATGGCAGAAGAACAATGGTCATAAAAAGATCAGAAACAAGAGTCACTGTCAGTGATAGTCAGTTTTAAGCTCACCAGGAATTGCTGCTGATAATGAACACAGGTCCATCTCAACCACTTTCTGAGCGAACAGTGTGAATGAAACTGAAGACAGTGCACTTTTGGAGTCCTGGTCATTTTCAGTGGGCCAGGACAGGGATAGTTGCTGACTGGAGGGGTATAGTATGATCCAACAAGTCACATTGTTTAGCCCACAGGGCAGGTAAGTTCTGCAATGTTTCGAGGGAGTTTTTCATAACATGACATGGGCTCACTCATATAGGTCGCTGGGAACATGAGCTAGGATGTTTATTTCAACATTCACAGTGAGCAATTTTTTTCTTTCTTCTCCATCTTTATGATTAATATGCTGAGGACTACCAATGTCCAAGACAATAACAGTTATCCTCACTTGGATGCGTGCATACATTTCTGATTTCATGAACACTCAGGCAGCCTACTGCACCTCGAATAGCTCAGTGAATCATCCACTCTTAATCATAAAGAATATGTCTAGGACTATCTGGAACAGAAGGTGAAACATAGCGACCAAAATCATGGTGACATTGTAGCTCTACAGGATCTAATCAATGAATGGCTTCAGCTAGACATAGCATATCTGAAAAACTTGTGGAGCTCTATGTCACCAAACTGATGCCAATACATTAAGGCTCGAGGTTGTGTTACATGGTATTAGCACGATAGCTCCATGGAGTGACTAATGTAACAACTTCATCGGTTGCTACTGCTTATTATTATTACTATTACTACTATTTACACAAAGACACTTAACAAACCATTAGTCAACTTGGGGAGTTCTCACACTAGTACCACGTAGCGTCATTTTACACACATTGCTGAATAAAGGCAACATATAATCTTACAGATGCATTACAGTCTTCAGATTTGCGCATCCAAGCTGCTCCTGCATGTTTTCCAAACACCTTCCACTGGACCATCATCTCTAGTTTTTTCTTACCTCTTGGAATCCAGCAAAGAAATGTTTGGGTTCATCTAACATCTGTAAACATAGTTAAATCTCTAAAATACATATTGTTTTAATTACAGTGATGTGATCTTCAACTCTATTGTGTTCTGTAACGTATCAATCTGTTTTCCCATTTCTCCAGCAAATTCACATCACAAATCTCTCCACTGTATACTGAGCAAACCACAGCTTTTATAATAGCTTCATATTAATAATCTGTGTCTCATTGTATGAGACACAATTTGTAATACATACTGATTGCCAACTTTCAGTTTTGGACAAACTGGAAGTTTAGTTTTCAAAATTCCATTCTGTAACGAAAAGGAAACCAGCTAATTTTTACTGTGTTAAAAAAATTCCTCTCTCTCTCTCTCTGTCCATCTAGTCTTCTTCAACTTCCTTAAATACAAAAACACATCAATTGATTCTATGACTTCGTTATTAATTTGCACAATTTTTTGATCAATATGATGCTTAGAATTTGTTTCAGGTGTACTATAACCGAATCCAGGCCTACTTTCAAACTTGCTCAGTTAAGTGCTTCCATATGGTGATGAAACATACCTACTCTTAAGGAAAACAATGTAATATCATCAGCAGCAAAATTAACTGGTGTTTTTGGTAATATGGAATATCCCTGCCTCCTTCAGTTCTAAATTTCCTCCCAACTTGATGAAGACTAATACAATAGGTAACTTTGACGTACAGTACATATTCCTCACATACTAGTATGGGTTGAATCAAATGCTTTTGCAAAATATACCTATCCCAGACAAATGGAAATTCCTACTTACTGTTCACTTGTACAGTTTCAGTCACAACTTGCAAATGCCCCAGTACATTATTTCCACTTACAAAGCCAAATATTGCTTTGCCTGATTAAAATCTAATCATTTTTCTACTTAGTTGCAGACAATTTTAGAGCATATACTGTACATTATCGGGAAGAAGCTGGTACAACTATTGCTTTTTATGTCTTGTTTCTTATCTATTGAAGATGAATAACAATAGCTTTGTATTAATTACAAACAGAAAATGATGGATGGAACCCGGCTTCAGCGATCAGAGACAGTGGTCATTTGTGTGCGAGTTGTGCTTCTGTGAATTTGTGTGTGTTTTCTACTTTAGAAGCAGGTCTTTTGGCCAAAAGCTCAAATGTCTAACATTATTTTTGTTGTGCTAGTCAGCCAATCTATCCTTTTTATAATACTGTGTTTGTATTAATATTGGAGGAGGGTCTGCCTACATAGATATTCTGTATACAATTATGCAAGTACTTTTATAAAACATTGCCTTCAGCTTAAACCATTTCTACTGACACACTATCTTCTCCATGTGGCTTCTCTTCCTTAATTCCTTGAATGAGTTTATAAATTTCACCTTAAAGTACTGTGAGTATGTGCATTTTATTCATAAACTGTTATTGCTCCAATCGCAGGCAATTTTCCATTTTTTCTGTATAAAACTACAGACCAATTTTATTCAATATGAGAACAGCTATAAGAATTGTATAAAATAATTATAAGACGACGACCAGAAAATGAATTTATAAGTGATTTTTAACTGAAATTTAATGTATATAATGCAGGAAATGCGAAAACTGTGTTCAACAGTATAAAAACAAAAGAAACTTGTTGATAATTTTTCTGACTGTACTCAAGGCAAGGTTCCATACATGTGCTTGAGAAAATGGTTAAAAATTGCTGGTATGAGAAAGTATAATTGAATGTGTGTGAGTGTGACTTGACTTGAGAACATGTAAAACATGACTCCTATTTCCTAGAGCAACGGAAAAAGATTCTATAGGAAAACAGCAACTTTTGATGTCCCACAACAACAGAAAAAGATTCAATGTGAAAATAGTGACTTCTGACATACAAACAACCCAGAAATTATATGAATGCACATGTGCACATAAATCGTGGCTGGAGGATTGACAATCCTGATTCATGTCTTCAACAACACAAAAATTTAAGGAAGTCTTGGAATACTGGAACAATTTTCTCTCTGTTGTTAGGTACTATGAGATATGTAATCTTAAGTGAGAAACATTATTAACAGGCAACCTAAGTTTCTGTTTTGCCTTTCTCATACTCTTAACATGTAAATTTATTTCTGCTGTTTGCAAAAGTATTTTGGTTAAATAAATGCTCCTTTCGTCTGTTTTTATGTATGTATGACCTACGCTTTCAAATATCTTCAACATGCTGCTTCTTTAGAGCGTTTTATGTTTTATTTTGAGCCTATGATCACCATTTTGAAATTCTAAAGTGATTTGGGAATGTTACATCTTTTTCAACTTCATTATTTTTTGATAAAAAAATAGATAACTGCATTTTTAGCTCTTTTGTCCTTACTATTTTGTATTTGGTTGTCAAGGGTAAGTTCATCATTGTTTTCGGAAAATATAGTAATGTATAACCTCTGTCATTTTTGGAATCATATTTGAACTTCTCCATTAAAAGAATCACTCTTTAATTTCTAGCCCCACTTTCCCATTCAAATCCCCGCACCCTCCAAAACATCATTTTGTAGTTGTGTCATTTGCCATCTGATGCGCGCCTCTTCATCAAGGTTGTCTAGTGCCTCTTCACCAAGGTCGTCTACCTCCACATCACAATGAGAGTGCATTGATATGTTAAGATGAACAATTTCCATGGACCATCATTCATTTATTTTTAAAACAAGTCTTTTAATTATGTCTGATTTGTTTAGAATCTTCCAAAAGCAGAATTTGCAGCAAGCATATTTGATGGAAGGACAAAACAGCAAGGGGGAAAAGCAAACTATACTTGATTTGGCAAACACTACGTTCAGGAATTTTGCAGTACTCCTACCAGTAAAATCGTCAAACATAAAATGACTGTCCCTACTAGCTAAAGGAATCCAAGAAAACATATCCCTAACATCTGGCAGGAAAAAAAATAACAAAACCAATGAAAAAGTATACTACCACATAATTTGTATACTATCAGATAATAGTTAACTACCGAAAGGAACTTCTCTTTGGCACGATACAAAGGACTGAGTTAAGGGTACTATTCCTGCAAAAAAACACATCAGTTTGGTGCAGGACTTCTCTCTTCCTTCACAGAGAGCACTCATGATGTCATGCACTCAATCTTCATTAGCAGCTGTTTCCATCTTTCACTTAAGTTCAGTTTTATGATAAGCTTGTCAGCTTGGCTTTTTTATCACAGTTCATGCAATTTGAGCATTTATCTCAATTTTTATAATATACGTTCATAAACTGAACATACACTTCAATGCTTTTTCAACATAGATATATTTAATATGCATTTTAAGACAGGATACTGACAAATAAAACTCACTGACACTTCACAATATTTTGTATATATATTTTTATACTTAATATCTAAGGTGATATGGAACACCATACCATTAATTTTATTTGTGTCTGGTGTTCTAAGCCTCTTTGCGTTTTTGCACGTACCCTTTCTAAGTAATTTCATTGCTGTCCTCAAAAGGAGAGGAAAAGTATGTTTGTGTATATCAACTGATATATGGCCAGAAAGGTAAGTCCAACAATAAGATAAGATAACGTATAAGGAATAGGATAAGGAATAAGATAAGGAAACACTTTAAGATTAGTTCATGCCACAACACACCTTGATTAGGAACTTCCAACTCTTCATCTTCTTCTGGGATGGTACCAATCCCACCTTTTCCAGTGACCATGTCTTTCCTGAAAGCAAAATTAAAATTCAGCAACAACATTATCCAGGTGATAGGGAGAAAAGAGGTTATACAAGTTGCATGGGTAAAATAATACCTAAAAATAGCACTATAGCACACTGAAAAGTAATGCCTCCAAATTTTTTATTTGAAATCTCTTAAGGCTTTACGAAAGAAGTTATTAACATCCTACATCTTCAGTCTTCATGTCTACATATTTGCAGCCCTCTGCCACTAGAGGGCTCCAAATTGTAGTGCATAACTTGACAGTGTGTAATGTCAACTATGCTGGTGTCTGAGAAATAGCATGCTGTAATCAAGTTTCGAATTCAAAGAGTTCATCCACATATGAAACACCCTCTCCTTCAGTGTGACAGTGCCAGATGACACAAGAGCACAGTTAGATCTGCAACAATCTGACACACTGGGTTCACTGTCATCGGTCATCCTCCATGCAGTTCGTATTTGGTCCCATCTGATTGTCACCACCTTTTCCCACCAATACTTAAAAAACTTCAATTACTTCACTTTGATAGTGATGAGGTGGTGCACGCAGAGGTGAGGTTGTGGCCCTGTCAACAATCAGACATTCTGGTCTCTCACTGAGAGAAATGCTTTCATTGCCAGGTTGACTATGTTGAAAAGTAAATATGTAGACATGAAGAATAAAAATGTAGAATATTAATAACATTTGTTTTATTTAAAACGCTTTCCGAGTCTTCATATAAAAGGTTTGGAAACATTACTTTTCAGCATGCCCACATAAATACTTCAAATTTTCCTCCTACCATTCATTAGACATTTCTCTCCACAAACCAACTTATTAAATCAGTTAACAGTATTATTTGTTACAGAGTTGATAAAAACTGTGATGCTCTCTTCCATCATACATTATTCATAAGAAGCATTTCTTGTCCTTTCAGTGAACACTTAGCAAAAAAGTTATTTAATTAGTTAAAAATTTGTGTAATTTTTGGGCAAGGTACTTTATGTTCTGGAAGAATCAAATTTCCCTTACAAACATGATTTTTATGCAGATTTTTAGCTACAGAAGTATCTCTGCTTTTGTAATGATTTACCAGATTATAAAATTATTTTGCTTTGTCTCTTTCACATCTTTTGAATTTATTCATTTATTCATCCAAGATCGAGATCAATTTGGATTTTTGATAAGGTGGGTGAATTTAACAAGTGTAAAGGTTTGCTCAATGAAGTTCGTCCACCTAAGCACTGTTAAGTTTTAGCCTACGGCGTGCTGAGACAAGCAGGCAACAGAATACAATTTCAGTCAGATGTCGTGCAAGGTAAGGAAGATTTTGTGGCCTTTCGACCATTTGAGGAAAACAAGAACCCCTGAAGAGTAGTATAAAAGTTTATTGGACAGTATTATTATGAGGGGAGTAAATGCATAATAGAAGTGAGCAACTGGGCAATACTGTCAATACTGAAAGGACCTTCCTTCCACATACTGATTACAGTAGAGTTGTTTTCAAAACATATGTGGTTTCTTCCATACATGAATATTAACAATGAAATTATGGACACACAATTGAAGAATGTTCATATTTAACTGTAAGAATTACAGTTCATACACTCATTCAAACATTACCCATCCATGAAGATCAACTGTGGTTATTACCACTGATGCAAGATGCATGGACTTGCTGCTGTTTACACCATGCTAATTCAGCCTTTGTGGTCTTCAAAAGTTTGATTACCGTCATGAATGCTAAGACTGGTCTGTGTAGACTTAATGCTGAAAAAGTCACTGGAGAAGTTGATTGGATTTTGACTGAGTGTCTCTCTCTCTAAGTCTCACATTGTCAACATCTTAAAGCAGGATTATTACACAAAAACAACAAAAACACAAACTGCTGACCAGTCTCCTGAATGAAGAAAATTCCTATTTACGCACATCAAAAGAAGTTTTGCATCATCCCGGTTCTCAGAACTCCTGAACATAGATGCTAACTGTGGATATTGTATCACAGACACAGTCCCTTTGACTGTTCAGAGATGTCACTAAACCCGCCCAAAGATGTAAATAACCACGCATGAGCAGCACCTATAAGACAGAGGGAGTCCAAGCCGATCAGTTCCTGTCAGTTCACCAGGAAGGATGCTGTGTTGTCTGTAGTTCAACCATGCCTAGACGGTCAATACTGTGAATCAATCACGTCCGCATTATTGTTTTGTGCCAGGAAGGGCTCTCAGCAATGGAAGTGTCAAGGCGTCTCACAATTAACCAAAGTGATGTTGTTCGAACATGGAGGAGATACAGAGAGACAGGAACTGTCGATGACATGCCTCGCTCAGGCTGCCCTAGGGTTACTACTGCAGTGAATGACCACTACCTACGAATTACGGCTCGAAGGAATCCTGACACCAATGCCACCATGTTGAATACTGCTTTTCGTGCAGCCACAGGACGTCATGTTATGACTCAAACTGTGCGCAGTTGGCTGCATGATGCACAACATCACTCCCAATGTCCATGGTCAGGTCCATCTTTGCAATCACGGCACCATGCAGCAGGGTACAGATGGGCCCAACAGCATGATGAATGGACTGCTTAGGATTGGCATCATGTTCTATTCACCGACGAGTGTCGCATATGCCTTCAACCAGACAATCGTCAGAGACATGTTTGGAAGCAACCCAGTTAGACTGAACGCCTTAGACACACTGTCCAGCAAGTGGAGCAAGATGGAAGTTTCCCACTGTTACGGGGTGGCATTATGTGGGGCTGACGTACGCCGCTGGTGGTCATGGAAGGCACTGTAATGGCTGTATGATATGTGAATGCCATCCTCCGACCGATAGTGCAACCATATCGGCAGCATATTGGCGAGGTCGACAATTTGTGCCCCCATCGTGCAAGTCTTGTGAATGACTTCCTTCAGGATAACGACATTGCTCGACTAGAGTGGCCAGCATGTTCTCCAGGCATGAACCCTATCGAACATGCCTGACATAGATTGAAACGGGCTATTTATGGACAACATGACCCACCAACCATTCTGAGGTATCTACACCGATTCGCCGTTGAGGAGTGGGGCAATCTGGACCAACAATACCTTGATGAACTAGTGGATAGTATGCCACGACGAATACAGGCAGGCATCAATGCAAGAGGACGTGCTACTGGGCATTAGAGGTATCGGTGTGTACAGCAATCTGAACTACCGCCTCTGAAGGTCTCACTGTATGGTGGTACAGCATGCAATGTGTGGTTTTCATGAGCAATCAAATGGGCGGAAATGATGTTTATGTTGACCTCTATTCCAATTTTCTGTACAGGTTCTGGAAAACTCTTGGAACTGAAGTGATGCTAAACTTTTTTTAATATGTGTATGACGAACATGAATGTTACTAGAATAATTCAATATTTTATTACAAAGAAAGTGCCATAATTTCCCACAACTCACAAATATCAAATTACAAATATAGCCTGCAACTGAGATCCAACACGGGACTCGAGTGTTGCCAGCAAGATTGCAACTCTATGGGTCATTTCTGGATGATGCACAGTCTGCAGCATAATAATTTCCTTGCTTTTCAAGGAACAGCAACTCCAATCAGTTACTGCACGTAATAAGTAAATGGCCAACCAATTTGTTAATTTTCACATAATCAATAGAGTAAATAATGAAGATGAGCTAGTCGGTGGGTAAAAGAATTAAATAAACGTATGGGGTTCCCTTTTCTCTCATTTGTTACCAGATAGTTTACACACACACACACACACACACACACACACACACAAACAAACAGAGAGAGAGAGAGAGAGAATTTTGCAACTGTCACACTTCTTACCAAAGCACAATTTTTATTTATTTTAATCACTAGTACATTCACTCAACAATTTGGAAATACATAACGAGCTTACTTCCATTTCTCTTCCTCCAAAGCCCCACTCTCACTTTCCCGACAATAGACACCCTTTCCTCTAGTCAGCATCATTAATTCCTAACATACATGATCAGATAAAGAGAGAACTTGGAATAATGAGGTGATTAGAGACAATGCGTATATGTCGGCTGTACTATTTCTGGTTCTTGGAGCCATGACAGAAATAACATCTGAATTGAGCAAGGCTATAACAGCAGACTTTTGACATCAAACGGCTCTCGAAGGAAAAGTGAGTCAACATAAACTACTGCATTTCGACTGGCTGCCGTAGTGAAGGCTAGAGGGGACTGTCCTCTTGTCTGATTGTCTAATTGTTAAGCTTCTGATATAGTACAAAAGAGCATGGGAGACATAACATCATTTTATACTTAATTTTAGACACCAAAGTGATAAACCAAGGAGACAAGAATCACTTCATAAGAGGTAAGTGAGAGAAGTAAAGAGACTGACAACACTGCAAGCAATATGGCAAATCTGTGTTCTTCTACTTGTATAGACTGGTGTGTTTATCCCTTCCAGATGTTCTCTCAGAGTTTCAGCGCTATACAGCAATCACGTCATTTTTGAGAATGCTATCAGAGAAGTTGAGTTTTTGTTGTGTGTTATGAAAATAGAACAGCAGAATTTAGAAAAACATTATGCAATCAAGTTTCATGTTGAACTTCTGAAATCTGTGAGTGTGGCCTTTGAGAAGTTGAAATATGCCTAATGGGAACATTCCTTATCCAGAGGACAAATTTTTCTCTGGCATAAATCATTTCTAGAATTCCGGGAACACGTTGAAGATGAACCTCACTTAGAGACCTACAACTTCAAAAACTGATGAAAACATCAAATGTGTGGATGCTCTTGTGAGATCAGACAGATGTTTAACACCAAGGATCATGGGTGAACTGTTAAACTTTACAAAGATGTCCTCGGAAGGCTCAGAAAGAGGGTGAATCGAGTGACCACGGACACTGCAGACAAGTGGATGCTGCAACATGACAATGCTCTGTCACACAGCCAATTTCATCACGGAAATTTTGACCTTAAAAGGCATTCCTGTTGTTCCACAGCCCATCTCTCTATTCGCCTGATCTGAATCCTTGTGGCTTGTGTCTTAAAAGGACATCATTTTGGGACTTTGGAGAACATTCAAAAGAATGTGATTGACGTATTAAAAGCCCTACCAGTTGAAGCCTTTCAGTACTGCTACCAAGATTGTGAACGCTGGCTTTACTGCTTTACAGCTGCCACAGGGATCTATTTTGAAGAGGCCAATACTGTTGTTTGAAGAAAAAAACAAACCTTTGGTCGATAAAAAATCAGTCTCATTAAATTTTCTCACACACCTAGTAGTCCAGTGAAACTGCCAGAAAAAAACCCTGTACCTTGCAAAAGGTGGGGTAGAAGATTTTATTTTTTTAACTCGTTCATATTGTTTGAAAGGTTAGAAAACGAAGTTTTGCCAACAAAATTTCTCTTGGGAAAACTTTCTGAAGTAAAAAACTTCGAAAATTTCGGATTTTTTTCAGTTTTTTCAAAATATCTCAGTTTCATTTGCTCCTATCGCTTTGACGTCTATTTTCTTTTTTAAAGAGCACAAAAATCTCTACAAATTTGATTCTTACCATTTTTTTCTACTCCCAGTATCTAAGGCGCTACAGCATGTCAAAAAAATACCATTTTTTTCAAATTTCGAGCAGAGTGGCAAATTACCTAATTTTTGAACACTGTTATTTCAGTTTCTATTTGTGTAGTATAAACATATTACTCATCATGTTATTCATTGGAATTTACCATCTCACTCTGCTGCAGGGCCAGGACAAACAGCATCATATTCAGTAACTACGAACACATTCACGTCAGATTGCATGAAGTTTATTTGTGTTACAATATGTAATAAGATTGCATGCAGGTGCCGTACATTTTCTACAGTTGATTGACGTTAATCATCAGTTATAAGAAAAAGTATGTAGGAATTGTTCTTCAGCGGACCAAAGCGTATTTATTCTTTGGCCTTCGTTCCAGTGGAAGATGTGAAGTCAGGTGGACCGAGTAAATTTTTTGTCATTGATGGAGGGTACCTTATCCACAAAGTGACTTGGACTCGAAATGTTTGCTTCAAGTCAATAGCCCAAAGCTATGTTTCTTACCTGCAATGTCATTTTGGATCTCAATTTTCTATTGTATTTGATGGGTATCCATGTGAGGGAGACAAATGTAGCACAAAGAGTGGTGAGAGGATTCGTAGGTCCAAAAAACATTCTTCGGTTAACGTTGTGGTTGAATCAGAGATGGTGAACCAAGTCCCTCAGGACAAGTTCTTGGACAACAAACGAAACAAGATGCGTTTGATCACACTTCTTAAAAAGAAATTTATGGAGTGTAGCATTGAATTGCTCCAGGCACAAGAAGATGCTGACATTATGATTGTAACATGTGCCATTTCAAGAACCAAAGATTTTGGAAGTGTTGTCATTGTAGGAGACCGGTTTGGGGCAAGGCATTGAAAACTTATTTTTCTTAAAGCTAGGAAGAAGAAATGCAGAAGACAAGTGGTTTTCCACTGCAGCTTACAAGTTTGACAGTGAATATATTCTGTTCACTTACGCCTTTAGCGGATGTGATACAACATCCGCTTTTTTTGGTCACGGAAAAACTAAGTGCTGCAATATTGTTGCGAAAAGTGAACACCTAACCTCAGCCCTTTGCACGTTCAATAAACCACATGCTACCCGTGTGGAAATAATAACAGCAGGAGAATAGGTTACTATCGCATTGTATAGTGGAGGTGTCAGCAGTTCCCACACACTAGACCATTTGCGGTACCAGCTATTTGCCAAGTCTGCCACAAAAAGTAAACTGAATCTTGCACGGTATCCACCTACACAAGATGCTGCACATCATTCGTTGCGGACTTACTAACAAGTCCAAAGTTGGATGGGAAACTGGAAACCTCCTGAGAAATGAGGCTGGAATCACAGTGACCACGGTCCACTACCCGTTATAATGTGCCAAGATCCAGCACCTGAAGCACTTCTTCACATTGTTTCATGCTCATGCAAGTTGAACTGTGGCGGAGCGTGCTCCCGCAGAAAAGCGAGTTTGAAATGTTCTACAATTTGTAAGAAATGTATTGGGGTCAACTGTGAAAACGTGCCAAAATTTTTATATGAAGACAGTGAAGAAGATGTTATGGAGGATGTTATGGAGGATGTTGAGGAAACCGCTGACGAAATCAACGAACTTGCTGAGGCTGACTCACTGTTTAAAGAAGGGGTCAATCTGGGATCAACTCTATGTACAGACCCTGAATCCGTAACTCAAGGTATTTCTGGTGACACTGAGGAACCTGGCCCATTAAAACGTTGGTAGTGATGCTCATATCTGTCTCAAGCGCGCTAAAGTGCGGTATTACAAGTATTGCACACCCAGAACTGTCAACATTTTTTAGTAACTGACAATGCATTTTAATTGTAATAAAGCTACTTTTTTTTTAATGTCAACTGCGTGGCTTTTATATGCAAGAATAATTACCTACCTAATTAGGTCACCTATTGCAGCTAATAATAGTTCAGTTTCCTGTGTGTGTGTTTGTGTCTTTTAATGACGTATTTTTATATTTATAGTTTTACAAATACCAGGTCAGAGGTGCCCCATAGTGAACTTGAGGTAGTGATGTAAGAATCACAATAGTTGGGTGCCCAGCAATCCTCATGTTGCATACAGAGAAATTGAATACCTGAAAGTGAGGTGGTAAATTCCAACATATAACATGATGTATAATGTATTTATACTACACAAACAGAAACAGAAAAAATAGTGTTCAAAAATAAGGTATCTTGCCACTATGCTCAAAATTTGAAAAATTGGTATTTTTTTAGGCGCTGTAGCGCCTTAGATACTGGGAGTAGAAAAAAATGGCAAGAATCAAATTTGTAGAGAATTTTGTGCTCTTTAAAAAAGAAAATAGACGTTAAACCGATAGGAGCAAATGAAACTGAGATATTTAAAAAAACTGAAAAAAGGCCGAAATTTTCCAAGCTTGACGACTGCAGAAAGTTTTCCCAAGCGAAATTTTGTTGGCAAAACTCGGTTTTCTAATCTTTCCAACCATATGAACGAGTTGAAAAAATAAACTCTTCTACCTCACCTTTTGCAAGGTATATCTGCAATTTGACTGGACTATAGTATCTCGTCAGTAATGTAATGTATGACTGTACAGTGAAGCAATTTGTGCCAAACTGCTCAGTATTAAGTCTGATGGCACAACATGAGAAAGTGCATGATTAAGCTCCATTATCTTCAAGCAAAGCAGATTATGTTATCAGTTCACAAATGTTTAATTTGTCTCCCGATTAGCTTAATAACATGTATTTATCATGTGAACTTAATATGTGCACACATGATACAGCAACACTGCAGGAGCTAGCTTCTTACTTTCTCTGATAAAAAATGTTTGTAATAAAGAAACTGCTAACATCTCTATGAATTACAGCCTTCATTATTAAGCCTGGTTCACTGCAGCCTCTCATCTAAAGTAACAGACTTGAGACATTCAAATGGCTCTGAGCACTATGGGACTTAACTGCTAAGGTCATCAGTCCCCTAGAACTTAGAACTACTTAAACCTAAACTAACCTAAGGACATCACACACATCCATGCCCGAGGCAGGATTCGAACCTGCTGACCTTAGTGGTCGCGTGGTTCCAGACTGTAGCACCTAGAACCGCTCGGCCACCACGGCCTGCAGACTTGAGATGTACATACTACTTTTGTGCTGGGACAATGGCGCCAAATCAAGACACCTACTTTGTGGAACTAGTAGAACTTGTCTTAGAAAATGTCCCTCACATGTGCCGCTACTCCAGTACAAATGGAGACAGTGACATGCTATTCGTGGTTACATTGAGGAGGAAATGGTACACTGCTTCTGTAACCACATTCCATTTATCAGCTTGCATTCAATGTTGAGGCATATATTGCATTCAACACAAGTTCTATGATTTGTCCAATTCTAATTTCTCATAGAACCTTATTTCACTGTATACAGTGTGGAAGATTCATCCACACAGAAGAAAAAGGTCATGGCCGGTGTTGCCAGAACTATATACTTATATGGATGCTCATATATTCCCCGAACTCTTACGGGACTTGGTAAGAATGTCTTCCACGAGTAACGAGTGTGTTGGGGTGGGACACTACGAATGTAATGTGTGGACATACAAGGTGAGAAGGTGGGTCTCGTGGGAGGCGTGCGCAAGATAGTCCCTGCAGTCGCGCTATCCTTTGTGCCCTCGGTGGCTCAGATGGATAGAATGTCTGCCATGTAAGCAGGAGATCCTGGGTTCGAGTCCCGATCGGGGCTCACATTTTCACATGTCCCCGTTGATATAGATCAACGTTCGTTAGCGGCTGTATTTCATAATGAGAGAACAGTTCGTTGATACCATCACTGTAGAAAGATTGACTTTCCTGATGGAGTAACAACCTCAACTATGTTTGCATCGCTTCATCACTGTCAAGGTGAAGTCTTGTAGGTGTTCTTTAAGTTTTGGAAACAGATAAAAATCGAATGGGGGACAAGTCAGGACTATATGGAGGATGATTGATGACAGTCAACTCAAAGCATCTGATTGTTGCAGAGCTTGTGTGTGGTCTGACATTGTCTTGCTGAAGGAGAGGGTGCTCCATGTGTGGACAAACTATTAGAATTCGAAACTCCATTAAAGCATGTTGTTGCTCAAGCACTGACATAGTTATGCTATGCACTGTCATGTTACATGCTACAGTTTGGATTCATCTAGTGACAGAGGGTGGCAAAGGGCTGTAAATATATGTAAAAACTTATAGGAGTTTTTACATAAAAAATTCGGAGGCATTGATTTTCAGCATACCTTCATACATGTACTGATAAATTGCCACTGCTGACCATACACTATGTGAAGAGAATTCTCAGCATTCTTAATGAGTTGGTAATGCTCCTCTAGAACAATGGAATTCATGAGGCTCCCTGCTATATGATGACTAAATCTCAAGCTGGTCACAGTTCTAAACCATCTATTCAAAAAATACTGTAACACACCTTTGCAGATCAATAAGATACACACAAACTTTGAAATATTTTACAGTAATGTTACAAACAGTTCCAAAGTGGTGAGAAATGCAATTTCTGAAACTAAATGTGTTATATGTTATTAGTATCATCTTTCTCGAGTATAAGATAAGTGCAGTCTCTTTGCTCTACAGTGTGAGTCATTAACTATTGCCACCAAGAATAACTCCGAAAGATGATAGTAGCTGAAAGTTTGCGGGACGAATGTTGCATGGGACAACGGGGGCCATAATATGACACTGGTGGGATGCCATAGTTCAGTACTTATTTTCTGATAGCGGCTATCGAGACAAATCCAATGATGTGTAACAGTAAGGTCTTTGAAGGTCAATGAAGGTCAAAAAGGTGGCATGAACATCCATTTACAGAAGGTGTTCGAAGCAATAACCATTGGTATCAATGCAGTGTGGAATCTTCTTATTATGGATTGAGTGGTATTCCTTATCACTTGGGCACTTATCGAAGCACATGCTCCGACAACTCTATCTCGTATATCGTGCAAAATAGTAAATATTCGCTGAATACTGTGTATCCATCTAATGTGCCATTGACATGTAAACACCATTCGACAGTTTCGCAATACAACACTAATAGGAACGGTAAGACTAGTATCATCGAATAAAGCAAAAGTGAATGATCTATTCCTATGAAGAACAAATCGATATGCGTCTCATTTACAGAGAATGCCAACGAAATTCAGTGAGAGCTAGAAACTTATACGCTGAAAGATGTCCTCAACGTACTAACCCTACATGTCGTACATTTAAATATGTGGATGATAAATTGAGAAAAACTGGATCTTCAGTGCATCGGAAACATATCTGGCAAAAGAAAGTTACTAACGAGGAAACGGAAATTGGTACTCTCGCCACTGTGGTTTAAGATTCTTGTGTTAGTTCGCATCAAATCACAAGGGAATCTGGCATGAGCCAGAGTAGTGTGGTTTGTGTTCTGCATCGTCATAAATATCATCCTCACCATATCAGCCTCCACCAAGAATTAACTGGTACGGATTGCATGCGTCGCACTGAAGTCTGCCAATGGGCCCAACTTCAGATTCAGAGGGATGACCCATTTATTAATTTCATTTTATTCACTGATGAGGCTACATTCATGAACCATGGAAATGTTAATTTGTATAACATGCATTATTGGGCAACTGAAAATCCATGTTGGCTGCAGCAAGTTGCACACGAAAAACTGTGGTCGGTGAATGTATGTTGCGGGATTCTGGAGGACAGAATTATGGGCCCCTATTTCACTGAAGAAAATCTTAATGGTAGGAAGTACACCACAATAAAATACGATGGGTGTCTGGCACATTTTTCGTTGATGGCTAGAAATGAGTTGCAGAGACAATTCCCAAATCGTAGGATTGGACGCAGAGGAGGTTTGTCATAGCCGGCTAATAACATATAACACATTTAGTTTCAGAAATTGCATTTCTCACCACTTTGGAGCTGTTTGTAACATTACCGTGAAATATTTCAAAGTTTGCGTGTATCTTATTGATCTGCAAAGGTGTGTTACAGTATTTTTTGAATAGATGGTTTAGAACTGTGACCAGCTTGAGATTTAGTGATCATATAGCAGGGAGCCTCATGAATTCCATTGTTCTAGAGCAGCACTACCAACTCATTAAGAATGCTGAGAATTCTCTTCACATAGTGTATTGTCAGCATAAAATTAACTAACGGTTTCCTGTGGCAATTTATCAGTGCATGTATGAAGGTATGATGCCTCTGGATTTTTTCTTACAGGGATTCATAAAAGACATTGTTTATAAAGATGTTCCAACTACACCTGAAGATATGCAAGAGAGAATAGTCAGAGCATGTGCTTTGGTAAGTGCCGATGTGATGAGGAACACCACTCAACCCATGATAAGATGATTGTGGCACTGCATTGATACCAATGGTCATCACTTCGAACACCTTCTGTAAATGGACGTCCATGCCACCTTAGTGACCTTCAGTGACCTTCAAAGACCTTCCTGTTACACATCATTGGATTTGTCTCGATAGGCACTACCAGAAAATAAGTACCAAACTATAGTATTCCATTTAGAAAAACAAAGTTGACCTTCATATCTTTGAAGCAAACCCACCCAACAACAAAAAACCAATGCCATATTATGGCCCCCGTTTCCCACGCAACTTTTGTCCTACAAACTTTTCAGCTACTATCATACTTTCAGAGTTATTCATGGCAGCAATAGTTAGTGACTCACCCCGTATAGTATCGAACACATGACCAGTCAGTGCAAAAGAAAGTGTCAAGACAAGTTAGTCCAGCATCCTGGTGGTTGGCTACATGGAACATCAAATATATGCCAGTTGGCAAATCTGAACCAGAGAGCATGGTGCCCATTATCATGAAAATAAATATAACAATATTAGTACATAAAGTTTTGCCATTGTGTGTATTTTACAGTCCTAAAGTCAGAGGCCTGAATTTCAGTTTTGGACATTGATACCTGATAAAACAAGCTTAATCACTGATTTCTCTAAGTAAAATTACAAATCCACTGGTTGTCCCTCACAAAGTCTGCATATAAACCTTTGTTAATGGAGATTCTTTACTTTAAATGTTTAAGATATACACAGTTGAATCCTAACACTGCCACACTTATTTACAAAATGATTCACATAAATGACATCTCAAGACAGCAGTCATAGATGCAAACATGAAGGAAGCTCCTAATACTATGTTGGACTGTCAGTAACTGAACTGAAGGTGTATGAAATGGCTAACACCGTAAACATACCCAAGAAAGAATATAGCACATTTTATATGAAATACTGACTATGTGAAAGTTCTGCACAAAGTGGGTGTAATACATGTTGAATATTGGCCAAGAGAAAACTGCTTACTTTGCAAAGGGCAAAACAATAACTGGTGATTTATATGCAGGTTTTATGGACAAATGGCACCCAGGAGCGAAGTCAAAATATTGAAGAGGTCTGAATCCCAAAAGAAAAAAGATCTTTGATCAGAATCAGATAACGCCACAAATGTGCTTCCAATATTCACCCTGTTTGTCACCTTTCGACTCTCATCTATTTCCATAAAGGAAAAAGTTATGGCTGGAAAAAAAGTTTCAAGACCAAGGACACAGCCATGATAGCAGTAGGCAGAAGTTATGCAAACTTTCCAGAATCACTCTTAAAGTGTGGATTTCACTCACTAAGAAAATGCAGTATGTGCAATAATCTGAATGTAGAATATATTTAAAAATTAGTACAGTATATCCCCGACAAAAATGAATTTTGCCAAAAATGAATTATTACACTCTGGATCAAGAGCCTTTTACCTTAACTTCAATTAAAATAGATCCCAATGAATGAAAGTGCCACTATGACTAAAAATTAAGATTTGTCATTTTCAGAACAAAGAAAATGTGTAACCTTTAATTGTAATGAGTAAAAAAGAACAAAGGAACATATGTTTGCAGACCACTGTGTTCCTTATTTTGTGAATGCTGTACATTTATTTCAATTACTGTTCAACCTAATATAGAACAGTGTCTGATAATTTACACACAATCAACTTACATTGTATTCTTACTGTTTCATAAGAGTCAGTCACAAATTGTGACACTGTAAGGTACCACAGCTATATAAAAATATTTTTAAATTAATGCTCAAAATTTTTTTAGGAAAGACAATTTCTACATTTCTAGACAGAATTCATTTCTGGCCAGTTCCCCACAGTAACTGCTGCTTTTCATCATCAGTATTTTGACAAACGGAATTAAGAAATACAAGTTCACAATGATATCCTCAGAAAACTGACCTTTAACTGCTAGCAAAACAGTTTGTTATTTGCATGTGCCATGGACTTCACTATGATACGGAACAAGTCAGTTTTATTATTATAGCACATTTTCTCAGAGGAAAATATGGCAACATGCTGACCATTTATATAGTTTATTAAGGTTCTTTTAACATGCATACAGTACCTAACTATGTTCATCAAAGCACCCCCCCCCTCCCTCCCTCTCTCTCTCTCTCTCTCTCTCTCTCTCTCCTCTCTCTCTCTCTCTCTCACACATGGCTGAGTGGCAACAAAAACTTTATGGCTGAGTAACTCACTCCTTTCTGTGTCACACTAAGGCTAAGTGAAGGGTACTGTACGTCATTTATCCTTTTACTATTATGTTCCTGAATGTTATCATTGTTTTCAAACTGTTGTTGACTGTTAACAACAAGCTTGAGGTAGCAAATGTATTGTGAGGCTGTTGTTACTATGTCCAGTTGTTTAAGGAATTTCTAGAGTGATACTGTCCTTATTTAAGATATTAGTGAATGAAAATAGGAAAAGTAATCAACTTTTTGTCATTTTCATCTCCAAAATCCAATACTGTCCGTAATGCAAAAGTTGCATAGCTAAGACACTTAGGGATATCTGTAACCTGGGACTTTCAGTTCCAGTTCTTATCAATACACACATCTAAGAATTTAGAATATTTTGTTTCATCTATTGATTTATACAATTATGTGATCAGCCTTGAGTGACACTGAATTGCATGTGTTGTGTTCTCTCTAGATTTAGTAGCCTACTTGCAGAGAATCAGTTATCAATTTTCAAGAAAATATTATTTATGTTTCCAAGTATCAAAGTTATTCTCCATTAGGCTTCACTACAATAATTGCATTGTCAGCAAAGAGAACTATTTCCGCTTCTTGGATATATAATGGAAGAACATATATATACGACAAGAACAAGCGTGTAGACAATATCGATCACTGTGAAACACCTGTAGTTTCGCTGTGTATGAGTTTCCTATTGAAACACTCAGAATCATTTTAGGTAGAAAGGATAAAAACCAGTTACCAATATAATCTCTTATGTCACAATACTTGTGCATGTCTAGGAACATACTGTTAACTGAAAAATCAAATTCTGTTGACAAGTCACAGAAGATACCAGTTGGCATTTTGTCATTCAAGTTTTGTATAATCTGATTTGTGAATCGAAAAATAGTACATCCTATGGAGAGACCCTTTTGAAAACCAAACAGAGAATGACACAGTAGCTTGCTTTGAGATATGGGGTGCTATGGTTCTTACATACATCATTTTTTCAAGTATCTTTGAGAAAGAAGTAATAATTAATATAACATCTGTTTAAGTAGCTTTGTCATAAAGGGCTCAGACAAATGCCTATTTCACTCTGTCTGGAAATATCCACTGTGATAGTGATGTATTACATATGTAACTCAAAACATAGCACATAAGTTGGCATTCTCTAAAACACAGCTTTGTTTATTTACTAATTAAATGCTCATCACAATGTAAAGTCTCAAGTATCGGTAAAAGGTAAAAGAGTGATTAACAGTGTTCTTCCAGATGTTCCGCCAAGCTGTTTCCATTTTATGTACAATTTTTCGACAACAGACCAAGGCATCTTCTTCAAATGCTGCAAGTTGGCCGTTATGCATATTCTCTGCCTGCTCTCCATCCAGACTGGTTGGAGTCAATGCAGCCAGTATATATAATGGCAAACTAACAGCACCTGAAGATGACAGCTGTGCCAGTCATCGAAATACTATGCAGAAAATGGAAACAACAAACTGGCAAACACCAGGAAGCACACTACTAATCAATTGTGCCAATAAAACCTGAGAGATCATAAAAGGGTGATACCCGACAGGAAACAGCTACCATGGCCTGCAGCTAAATGAGCTCTACTTCAAACCTATTTCAAATGGCAAGGTCAAATATGTAGCCACACATCAACAGCTAACACGTTAAGATATCGTAAGTCAAAGGCTGGTTTGAATATCATGGTGCTTTACTGACATGTTCCTATTGGAGGTAGTATGCCCTTGTTTTCCTATGACCTATGAACCTGTCACCAGTCAATAACGGGACCTACAGATAAAGGTGCACTTTAAAGGTACGTTGTAGCTTAGCATTTTGCATATTAAAAAGCACTGCCACATGTGAAAGAAGCAATAAAAAACCGACAAAAATCCTAGGATTAACTAGGGATGAAACTCCAGATCTTTTGATCAGTAGTCATCCACTTTACCACTGGGTCACATGGACAGTTACAATTCTGATAATAGAGTGGAGGGCACAGCAGTACAAGAGGCGGCACTGGCAGCAGCAGTAGCATCACAGAAAACTTTAATAGGCAAAGGACAACTGCTCAAAAATCCAAGGGAAGTTGTCCACATAGGAGCCAGAATGAACAGAGACACAGGACAAGACAGCTAAATTGTTACTGATTACCCTTGCACAATAAAACTGTACATTATTGGGCATACCATACGAGATATGAACAGCAGATGCAGTGTGCAGTTAGCTGGTAAATAAATTGAAGTTTCCGACCAGTGTGTCTTCATTATTGAGTCTCCAGTTATACTGCACAAGTCAATGACTAAATTATAATTTTTTTCTGGAGAAAAGTGAGGAGGCTGTAATTTAATGAGTGCAGAGCAAATTAACAGACAGGATTAACTGGTGACAGACTGTTCTCATAACTTTAAATGACAAAAAACAAAAAATACCTTCACACTTGTAACCTCTTTGAAACACAAATCATCATCATCATCGTTGTTAACACTATGCCGTCCAGCGAAACCACAGTGGATGTCGTACATGAAACAGCGGTCTACGGCCGGTGACACCTCAGTGGTGTCGTGTGCATAGTATCACTCAGTGGCCAGCGATACCACAGTAATGTTGTGAGCATAGTACCGCGCAGTGGCCGGCGACAGCACTGTAGTATATCTTGCATTCTGTTGTTGTTTTGTTTACGTAACAATAAATTACAAATGCCAACAAGTTTTTTTGTTTTTATGAGTACTTTTGCCCTTTCATAATAGCAGATGAAAGAGACAATACGATTATTTACGATGAATACGCGGACGTCTTGTCGGACGTTCCAGACGACTTGGCTGATTGGGAAGAAGACATTGGATATAAAAAAAATGAAAATGAAGCAGAATCATCAGAAGACAATGAAATACGTCCAAGAAGAATTCAGCGAACGCTACGGTTGCCAACTGATTTGGATGAATCAGACGAAGAAGATAGTGCACAGCGGTCAGACTTTCATTTACCAAGGACAAATAATAAATCTAAAAGATCTCTGGGTTCAAACATATTTCCCAAAGATACACAGAGCATCAAGGATATTGTAGAATTATGTATTGGGAACTATCTATTTGAATATATTAGCAACGAAACCAACAAGTACTACAGTCAAAACTGCAATAGAAGGAAACTGGATAAAAATAATGCCAAATTTGTCGACCTTACAGAACCCGAACTTAGAAAATGGTGTCAGCTTGCTATCCTTATGGGAATTGTAAAAAAAGCAATGATCGGTGATTATTGGTCAACGAATCCATTAATAGACACACTGATATTTCGAAAAATGACGTCCCATAACCGATTCAGACAAATATTATCATTTTTACATTTTTCCGACAGCAACAACAAACCAGATAATGCTGACCAGGTTTACAAAGTGCAATTTGGAATGGATTATTTCTCCAAAAAGTTTAAAGAAACTTTTAATCTACGTCAAAACATGTCAACTGACGAAGGAATGATACCGTGGTGTGGACGGTTAAAATTTAAAATTTACAATCCCTCGAAAATTACGAAATATGGTGTACACTTTCGGATGTTGTGTGTGTGTGTGTGTGTGTGTGGGGGGAGGGGGGTACAGTTCCTCATTCAAGATATATTCTGGCGCTGGACAGCCTTACCAAAACAATGATGGAACTATTGACATCTTCTTATGGAAAGTGGCATGACCTCTACATGGATAATTATTATGACAGTGCAAAACTTGTAAGAAGTTACTTGAAAATAAATTGTCAATGTGTTTGAAGCTTGTCATAACCGGAAAGGTGATTATTTGCACAGGTACGGAGAGCTTCGAAAACTAAAACAATACGAATGATCTCTACAATACATAATGCCACTTTGACTGGCACTCACAGAAAATGTAGGAAAACCAATTACACAATAAAAAAAAACCTGAAAGTGTAATAGATTACAACAAATACATGGACGGATTGGACCGGGCAGACCAATATTTGAGTTATTACCCTATATACAGAAAAACGATAAAAATGGTCAAAAAAGATTTGCATGTACCTCCATCATTTAATGCATTCCGTACACGTCAATATTTCAATACAGAACACTAGAGTCTCCAATTTCATGATTTTTTTGTTGAAAGTGTCTGATTTGCGGATAAAAGACCATATGCCTGCTTCTGAGCAACGCTTGGAAGCTGTCACTACTTCGAGTATGTCTCATCATGTTCCGGTTGACAGACTTTCCGGTCACATAAACCAACACCAAATAATACTTATTTCTGAAATGAATAAACGAAAACAGAGAAATTGCCATGTATGTTCCAAAAACAAAAACGAAGAACAACAAACTTAATGTGTAAGTCTTGTGGAGTTGTGTTACATCTTGGAGACTGTTTTGCTGCATGTCATATGAAAGAGAAATACTACGTACCCAAGACAATGCAAATAAACAAATATATGAAACAAACAAATGTTGTATTCATTTACATATGTATATCTTTGACATTTCATGAAAGTAGGGGAAGAGGGCTGAGAACTTATGAGAACTAACAATGAGATTAGTAAAACTTAACGGTTTATAATCTCCCGATAATGTCAAGAACGGCTGGCGACAAGCGAATACATTTGTATGAGACGTGCGGATGGCAAAGTGTTAAGTTCCAGTTTACTGGGTACTGTTAATGAGCATCTTCCACTTCCTTCTGCCAATATATAACATGTCACAGAGATCGTCATCCGCTGTCCTTCCTCTGGCAGTGTGGTCATCCTCGAATATGTCCATCAGACTGGTTTTGGGTCTTTCTCCATGGAGTTTTCCTTCCACCTCTCTTTCCAAATTTAGCCAGGCTGTTCTTTTAGTCTCCATCCTGATAGTCTGGCAGTGCTGATTTGGTGTAAAAGGGACACCTTGATTCCATCGTTTTCGTAACCTCCTCGCTGATAGTCTGGCTATGCTGATTTGGTGTAAAAGGGACACCTTGATTCCAACGTTTTCGTAACCTCCTCGCTCCGTAACTTTCTTGGTCTTCTGGATGGTGGTTCTAAGGAATTTCATTTGATGCCTGAAGTCTTCATGAGTCTCTCTTTGTGGGGGGTGCAGGCTTCAATACCATAGGTCAAAACTGGTATGAAGTAGTTGTTAAAAATCACTGATTTTGCTTTTAATGGACTCCTGTCATCACATAAAAGGGTTCTCACTTGGTTGAATTTAGAAACCTTTTGCACTCTGTTGGTAATCTCTTGTCTAGTCAAATTATCCATAGAAATTATACTTCCAAGGTGCAGAAAACTATCTGCACACTCTAGTTGGTGGTCTCCTAGGTTCTCACTTGTGGGTTACCATCTCTCTTGATTGCCAAAGCACAACCAAACATGGAAATCTAACGTTCTTTAAGCAGCACCGCAAAATATTTAGGACGTCATGGCCCAGTGGCTGCTGAGTTTTTAGCACAATTGAAAGTATTCAGGAAAAACGATGTAACAAACCAAAAGTGGTGCTATTTTCCATCTGCTGAATTTTGCTGTATACCATGAGATATTAACACCAAAGATACTAATATTACACAACCAAAACCACGCAACAACAACAATAGTGACATAGGCTGTCCAAGTACACTGGCTGTGGCAGTAAATGATGCCAGACAATGGACAGCTCATTCATTTTGAAGTAAGTATGCAACTGGAAAGCCACAACACTGTATTCCTTGCAGTGTAAGCAACTGTGGACACAGGAACAGCAGCAGTCATAGAAAAGAAGTTAGCCAGGTGACAGAGGACATACATAAATTGTGCAAATGTTTTGACAATGAGGATCAGGGTTTTATAGTTGGTGGAGCAGGAAGCAGCCTGACTCAAACAGTAATTTCTGCATTAGAGGTGACCTGGATGAAATAGGGGTAGCAACTACAAACAAAAATGTGAATTTTGTGGAGGTCCTCCAGTATCATGACCAGCCCTGGGTAAATACTGCTGTGAGCTGTGTGAACAATGAGTTGAGTAGGCTGCTGCTGACTAAAATGAAATCTTATATGAGTGCAGTGGCTGTTGCTGCAATTGGTAGGTTGGGATATACGCGACATGACTACACCTGAATAGGAGAGGAAGACATAGGGTGGCTGAGCTTCTTACAGATAATATACAGTGTAGGGGGGGGGGGGGGGGGGGCACCATCACACAGAGCAAGATCCCTGTGGTTACTAGCGTCAGAGGGGCACCTTTCTTAGGATAGAAACAGGACTCAGGCACTCTGTTTTGAACGAGGCCAAAATCAAGAAGAGCCCCACAAAATGCTTAATAATTCACAGAAAAATAAGGTTAGCTTAGTTCATCAAAAATTAGAGGATAGAGTAGTAAGGTAGAAGAGCTTCTTCTTGTCTCTTTGGAAAATTTAGAGAGCTCTGAAAAGACAGACAACCTGTGCCTGTCTGAGTGCCATATAGCCACAAGGTTAGATAAGTTAAATATAAAATATTACACTATTGTACCTTACTCATGCAAAACTAACATAGGAAGAGGAGCAGTTGTTACATACATTAAGACAGAACATGAGTTCAAAAGCATTGAGACAAGTAGTGCTTCTGAATTAATGCTGAAAAATAGTTCACTTTTAATTGTAACTATATACAGATCCCCAATGGAAAATTTTGAATTATTTTTGGGGAATAAGGATTCCTTACTGTGCTATCTGTCAGGCAGTAGCAAGCAGTAAATAGCCTGCACTGACTTCAATGTAGATTTTCTAAGAGATTCTGAAAGGAAAAATAATATGGAAGTCTTATTTGGATCCTATAATTTCGTCTCAGTGATTAACTTTCAAACACAAGTTGATAAAGACACTAGGACCCTAATTAATAATGTTTTCTTTGATGAAGCTCAAAGTAAGAAAATAACTGTTTACACAGTTAACAAATGGTCTCTCTCATCATGGATACTCCTCATGGACATCAGTTAGATGCCAGGACAAATGCCTTTAAGTATAGTTAACAGGAGATGACATGGGATGTAATTTATAATGAACCAAATGCTAACATAAAATTAATCTATTCCATGATAATTTCATATCATTATTTGAAAGTAGCTTTCTGCATAAGGACACTAAACAGCCTGGTAAAAAACCTCAGATCACTAGAGAGAATGAAATAACTTGTGAAAGGAAGAAGTGAATGCATCTTTTGGCAAGCACAAGTATGGATCCTGCAGTAGTCGCACACTAAAAAAAAAAAAAAGTGCTAAGAAAGGTTACTAAAAAATCAAAGAACATGCAAATAAGGTCAGAAATCAGTATTTCCAACAACAGAGTTAAAGCAATATGGAATACAGTGAAGCGAGAGACAGGACAGCAAGCTACAGAACAACACAACAGCACAATTCAACTGAATGGAAAGGTTATAAATGACGAGTCACAGGTTGCAAAAGCAGTTAACAATCATTTCGTAAACACAATAGAAAGCATAGGGACAACTAGTTCTAGAGCAAAATCAAATCGTATGTTGAAAAAGTAACTTTCACAAAATTCAATTATATGAATATATCACTTCTGAAATTAAGAAGATAATACGTTCTCTCAATTGGTGTTTCCAATAGAGTACAAAGGATACTAGGAAAGTTTTGCAATACAACACAACAATAAGTCGCAGGAGGCTGATTTTTGCTGTGTTCTGAGAATATTTCATACTTGCATTGCAGCCACTGTGCAAAGTCCGTGGGTGCCATAATTCTCTAGCAGGATTAGTTTGAAGTGCTTGCTATGGCATTGTGGTCACAAAGTGAGATTCAGGCAGTTCTGCAGTACAACTTCGCGTGTGGTTTAAACATAGACCAGTGCTTTGAAGTAATGACTCTTGCACTCAGTGATGAGTGTCCACATCGTACAACTATATTCAGGTGGAACAGAGAATTCCAAAAAGTAAATCTCCCTCTGGAGGACACAGATTATGTGAAGGCTACGACCATCAGTTATGGAGGAAAACATTGATGCTGTTAGGAAAATGCTAGACAAAGACAGGTGAGTGACCTATAAGCAGATGGAGGATACCTTAGGTCTAAATGCACCAGCAGTTTGTTCAATTCTGTATGATCATTTGCAAATAAAGAAACTTTGTTGTCTCTAGGTGCTGCATAGACTGATGGAAGAGCAGATGATAGGGGTGTGACTTGGTGCCGGGAGATGTTACGTAAGTTTTCAAAAAAAAAAAAATCTCAGTATGCGAGTAACATCGTGACAGGTGACAAAACTTGGCTGTACTATTATGATGTGCCAACTAATACTCAAAACAAAGTTTGGGTCTTTGAAGATGATAATGCACCTGTAGCTGTCAGAAAATCCAGATCAGTAAAGAAGAAAACAATAGCTCCCCCCCCCCCCCCCAAAAAAAAAAAAAAAAAAAAAAAAAAAAAAAAAAAAAAAAAAAAAATATCAAGTGGCATTGTGGAAAATTAAGTGGCATTGTGGAGCAACTTGTTTTGGACACTCAGAAGACACTCACAGCTACATCTACATTTAAATTTATACTCCGCAAGCCACCCAACAGTGTGTGGCGGAGGGCACTTTACGTGCCACTGTCATTACCTCCCTTTCCTGTTCCAATTGCGTATGGTTCGCGGGAAGAACGACTGCCGGAAAGCCTCCGTGCACACTTGAATCTCTCTAATTTTACATTCGTGATCTCCTTGGGAGGCATAAGTAGGGGGAAGCAATATATTCGATACCTCATCCAGAAACGCACCCTCTCGAAAACTAGATAGCATGCTACACTGCGATGCAGAGCGCCTCTCTTGCAGAGTCTGCCACTTGAGTTTGCTAAACATCTCCGTAACGCTATCACGCTTGATGAAATGTATGACGAGTTAAAAGAAATTATTCAGGTAGTGAAGGGAGACGAAAATTTAATAGTCATGAGTGACTGGAATTCAAGAGTAGGAAAAAGGAGAGAAGGAAACATAGTAGGTGAATATAGATTGGGGCTAAGAAATGAAAGAGGAAGCCGCCTGGTAGAATTTTGCGCAGAGCATAACTTAATCATAGCTAAAACTTGGTTCAAGAATCATGAAAGAAGGTTGTATACATGGAAGAACCCTGGAGATACTAAAAGGTATCAGATAGATTATATAATGGTAAGACAGAGATTTAGGAACTAGGTTTTAAATTGTAAGACATTTCCAGGAGCAGGTGTGGACTCTGACCACAATCTATTGGTTATGAACTGTAGATTAAAACTGAAGGAACTGCAAAAAGCTGGGAATTTAAGGAGATGGGACCTGGATAAACTGACTAAACCAGAGGTTGTACAGAGTTTCAGGGAGAGCATAAGGGAACAATTGACAGGAATGGGGGAAAGAAGTACAGTAGAAGAAGAATGGGTAGCTCCGAGTGATGAAGTAGTGAAGGCAGCAGATGATCAAGTACGTAAAAACACGAGGGCTAGTAGAAATCCTTGGGTAACAGAAGAAATATTGAATTTAATTGATGAAAGGAGAAAATATAAAAATGCAGTAAATGAAGCAGGCAAAAAGGAATACAAACGTCTCCAAAATGATATTGACAGGAAGTGCAAAATGGCTAAACAGGGATGGCTAGAGGACAAATGTAAGGACGTAGAGGCTTATCTCATGAGGGGTAATATAGATACTGCCTACAGGAAAATTAAAGAGACCTTTGGAGAAAGGAGAACCACTTGCATGAATAACAAGATCTCAGATGGAAACCCAGTTCTAAGCAAAGAAGGGAAAGCAGTAAGGTTGGAGTATATAGAGGGTCTATACAAGGGCAATGTACTTGAGGACAATATTATGGAAATGGAAGAGGATGTAGATGAAGATGAAATGGGAGATATGATACTGCGTGAAGAGTTTGACAGAGCACTGAAAGACCTGAGTCGAAACAAGGCTCCCGGGGTAGACAACATTCCATTAGAACTACTGACAGCCTTGGGAGAGCCAGTCCTGACAAAACTCTACCATCTGGTGAGCAAGATGTATGAGACAGGCGAAATACCCTCAGACTTCAAGAAGAATATAATAATTCCAATCCCAAAGAAAGCAGGTGTTGACAGATGTGAAAATTTCATAAGTCACAGCAGAAAAATAATAATGCGAATTCTTTACTGACGAATGGAAAAACTGATAGAAGCTGACCTCGGGGAAGATCAGTTTGGATTCCGTAGAAATGTTGGAAGATGTTAGGCAATACTGACCCTACAACTTATCTTAGAAGAAAGATTAAGGAAAGGCAAACCTATGTTTCTAGCATTTGTAGACTTAGAGAAAGCTTTTGACAATGTTGATTGGAATACTCTCTTTCAAATTCTCATGGTGGCAGGAGTAAAACACAGGGAGCCAAAGGCTATTTACAATTTGTACAGAAAGCAGATGGCAGATACAAGAGTCAAGGGACATGAAAGGGAAGCAGTAGTTGCGAAGGGAGTGAGACAGGGTTGCAGCCTATCCCCGATGTTATTCAATCTGTATATTGAGCAAGCAATAAAGGAAATGAAAGAAAAGTTTGGAGTATGTATTAAAATCCATGGAAAAGAAATAAAAACTTTGAGGTTCGCTGATGACATTGTAATTCTGTCAGAGACAGCAAAGGACTTGGAAGAGCAGTTGAATGGAATGGACGTTGTCTTGAAAGGAGGGTATAAGATAAACATCAACAAAAGCAAAACGAGGATAATGGAATGTAGTCGAATTAAGTCAGGTGATGCTGAGGGAATTAGATTAGGAAATGAGTAGTAAAGGAGTTTTGCTATTTGGAGAGCAAAATAACTGATGATGGTCGAAGTAGAGAGGATATAAAATGTAGACTGGCAATGGCGAGGAAAGCGTTTCTGAAGAAGAAAAATTTGTTAACATCGAGTATAGATTTAAATGTCAGGAAGTTGTTTCTAAAAGTATTTGTATGGAGTGTAGCCATGTATGGAAGTGAAACGTGGATGGTAAATAGTTTAGACAAGAAGAGAATAGAAGCTTTCGAAATGTGGTGCTACAAAAGAATGCTGAAGATTAGATGGGTAGATCACGTAACTAATGAGGAGGTATTGAATAGAATTGGGGAGAAGAGGAGCTTGTGGCACAACTAGACTAGAAGAAGGGATCGGTTGGTAGGACATGTTCTGAGACATTGAGAGATCACCAATTTAGTACTAGAGGGCAGCGTGGAGGGTAAAAATCATAGAGGGAGACCAAGAGATGAATACACTAAGCAGATTCAGAAGGATGTAGGCTGCAGTAGGTACTGGGAGATGATGAGGCTTGCACAGGATAGAGTAGCATGGAGAGCTGCATCAAACCAGTCTCAGGACTGAAGACCACAACAACAACAACAACAACAACAACAACAAAGGATCCTTCTTTCTCTGTATTCGCAATACATTACATTGGTCTCTGTTAAGGGTCAGTTGCCACTCCCTGCACCAAGTGCCTATCTGCTCCAGATCTTCCTGCATTTTGCTGCAATTTTCTAATGCTGCAACTTCTCTGTATACTACAGACCTTCACAAAGTCATCCAGTCTTTGAAGTGCCTGCGGTCAAAGTCAAGAATGGACACCATTCCTCCATCAGTACAATGCTCCATCTCACTGCGCCAAAGCATCCACTGCATATTTGCGGGGTACAGAACTAAAATTTCTTGAGCAAACTCCTTACAGCCCACATGTTACTTTTTGTGACTTTGCACTGTTCTCATATGTGAAAACAAAGCTGAAAGGAGACCAGTTTTCAAGTGATGAGGACCTCCTGATGGCTTAGAACAATGAATGTGCCCTACTCCCTACAGAAACTTTGGAGAACTGGTTTAGAGATTGGTTTCAGAGGATGGAGAGGTGTATTCAATGTGGTGGAAATTACTTCAAAAAAGTTAAATAAATAAAGCTGTACTGCAAAACTTGTACTCTTTCTACTAAAAATTCATTCCCATGTAATAGGCTCACTCTCATCTGAAATATGTAAGACATCACTAACTCAAGGCATTTTTCCAGAGAGATGTCAATAATTACCAACCTGTTTCACTGCTGACATCATTCTCCAAAATTTTTGAGATGGTGATGTATTCTAGAATAGTATCTCACCTTAACAACAATAGCATCCTTGGAAAATCACAGTTTTAGGTTTCAGAAGGGTTACTGTACTGAGAATGTCATTTAAATGTTCACTAACCATACTTTACAAGCATTAAATAATAAAATAGCACTGGTTAGTATTTCTCTAGGGCATTTGACTGTGTGAATCAGAGTATTCTCCTGGATAAATTAGCATTTCAAGGGACTGATGGTATAGCCAACCAATGGATAAACCAAAAGAAAGCAGAAAGTTGTACTTAATAATTCAAGCAAAATAGCTCAGGGACATAATTCTGACTGGGGAGAAATCTATACGGTTTCTCCAATATTTAATCTTAGGTCCACTACTGTTCCTCATATATGTAAACAATCTTCTGTCTAGTATACAACATGCAGAATTAGTTCTTTTTGCAGATGAAACTAGTATTATAATCAATCGAAGCATACATACAGAAATACAAGAAACGGTAAACAAAGTTCTTAAAGTATCATTGACTGGTTTACTGCAAATGGTCTCACCCTTCATTTTAAAAAGACTCAAAATATTCAGTTCTGCATGTCTAAAGTTACAACAACAATGAAAATTGTCACACATGGTGAGAAGATAATAAATAGGGTGGAAATTTCAAAATTCTTAAGGGTCCATATTGATGAAAATTTAAGCTATCTAACACGCAGTGAAGAATCACTGCAAATCTTGGGGAGAGGCAAATCAGGAAGTCCACGTATTTTCACTCTCAATAATGTCATATGGAATAATGTTCTGGGGTAACTCATATTTAATCTTCATTGCACAAAGATGTGCTGTGAGAATAATATGTGGTGCTCACTCATGATCATCTTGTAGAAATCTCTTTAAGGAGTTCAGCATTCTGGTGTTTATGGAGCCACATCAAAAGCCTCTACAGGGAGATGTTTGAACTTATAAGTAAGTTTGATAAACTTCGTAAGAAGAAGGGGATGTTGCTGAGTGGCCTCACTATTCTGCTGAGATGCCGGAATGAAGGTATAATACCTAAATTTGCCAGAATTGTTCATTACATTGGGATAAGAATGGCCAACAAAATTAAGAACATGGAGCCACATTCTGACTATTGCTTCACAGTATATTGATTCCCTCATGAAGTTTGTTGTAAATAATCCATTACCATTCAAGAGGAACAATGAGGCACATAATTACAATACCAGAAGGAACAGTGGTACTCATTGCTCCAAATTAAGGTTGTCTTTGGCACAATAAGGGGTGCACAGTGTTGCAGCAAAATTTTTGATCATTTACCCAGTGAGATAAAATTTCCGATGACAGAAAAGAAAAATTTGATAACAAACTGAAAAGGTTCTCCTTGACAGTCCTTCTATTTTGTAGAAGAATTACAATTATTTAATGTGTAAAAGGAATTACTAACACACACAAAAAAATTGAAATGTTCAGAATGTGACCCTATGTATAAATTAATTTGTGATGTGAATGTATAATGACTCTTTTATATCATTATGATCTAGCATGCAAAATTATCCATGGAAGATGTTATTAACTAACGAACAAATGTAATAACACATTAAACCAATCACTGCAGAAGTATTTCACTGAGTATAGACTGTACAATCAGAAAACAAGAGCTGGGAGACACTGATCAACTACAACAATGTCAGGGAAGGAGCAGTTGGCAACTAATCAGTGTCCAAAAGTTACTGGGCTAACACAGGTGAATTTTCATTATGATCACACATGTGAATATTAGTGTAAAGGTAAACTTGATGGGCACTGATAGAAGCCATCATCAGGCAGGAGCTGCAGAACGTAGGGCCACAAGCATTAAAACTTTATCCTATCAGCAAAGAACAGATTGTTTATCCAGAAAAAAGAAAGTTGTGAAGACTGGAGTAACTATCAGGAGGATCTTATGCATGATAGACAATCTATTAATTATTCCCACCCCACAGTTTAATTTAGAGAATACAGAGATGTAAATAAATGAGAGAAAAACATCACTCAATTGAAAGACATAAAATGAAATCCCACAAGCCAAAATTAATCACATTAACGTTTTTGTTTTTTGAGCCTTTCTAAGTCTCACATACTTCCATTACGTATTTCTATATGTGTTACTTAGGTTTAACCAGCTATGTTAATTGCAAGCCTCTCTATCTGCCTTTGTAACTACAGTACATAGTTTCCATTTTCCTCCCCACTACTGTCAATGTTCAGATTCAAATCTGTAAAGTAAATATAAGTCAACCAAATCATTTATAATAAATTCCAATTTATATTTGTTTTACCTCTGCTAATAGTGTCATTTAGCTCCAGTTTCATTATTTTTTCTATTTTTTATTCAGTCTCATTTAAGTTCCTTGATCTACAGCCTCTTAGTAACTGTTGAAAGACACAGAAGCAGTCAATCAGCATCCAATACTCTAGTGTGTTGACAACTACTGGTCACTGAGCAATCTGCCCTTTTTCCAAAGTTTCTTTTAATCAGTTTTCATTTGCCAAAGCCAACAGATGACTGTTTAAAAACAGCATGTGTGAGAAGGTCTTTGGATACCCCCTGAAGAACTCTAATGCTGCACAAAGGTGACATAGAGAACACTGTCATTCTCCCACATAAATGGTCCAGTCACATTAATGTGACCACCGCCTACATTCTAAGTCACTGTGCACTCACAGATGGCAGGCGGGGGCACTAGCAATGGAGTGTACTTAAAGCATGTTGGGAGGCTGCAGAGAAACAGGAAAGTTGTCGTCGTACTGACATACGAAAGATCAGCATCATTGACTTTTGAGTCTGGGTTCACATTTCCAAAACAGGTAAGTTTGTTAACTGTTTGTGTACTGCCATGGTTAAAGTATATTGTGCATGGAAAAATGGTGCATCCAAAATGGACGCCAAGGCAACTGCGGTGCACCATGGGCCATAGATGACGCGGTTGAATGAGAGCTGTGGATGTGCATAGGCAAATAGGTGTGCAACTGTTCTGTTGAGTAACTGACCATGCAGATGAACCGACAGGGCACCAACAGTGTCTCCTCAATGACTATTCAGTGAACATTGCTGCATGTGGACCCTTGCAGCAGGTGCCTGGTTCATGCACCCGCACTGACTGTTCATCAGCGACAGAGGATGGAATTTACACACCAACACTACAAGCAGATGTCCACTGAGTGGCAACAGACATTTTCAGATGAATCATGTTTTATGCTCCAGCACACAGATGGCCAGTGGCATGTATGGCTTTCAACAATCATCAGAAGGATCCAGGTCAGAGGAGGGTCTCTGGAATGTTTTTGTGTCGTTCTCTGCGTGTTCTCATCATTCTGGAAGGCACGATGGATCAACATAAGTATGCCTCTATCCTCTCCTACATGCAGTTTGTTTTTCTCGTGGCACAATCCCACATCTACCAGCAGGACAACGTAACGTGTCACACAGATTACAGTGTACAAGCGTGGACCGTAGAGCTCCAGCATGAGTTAACCGTACTCCCCAGGCCACCAGACCTCCCAGATTTAAACCCAATTGTGTATCTGTGGGACCACCTTGAGCACAGCTGGTCATGACATTGGAGTCAGCATAACTACACATTCTTGGTGGTACCTTCCAGAAACTCTCTGGCTCTTCCTGCAAATCTTGCAGCAGTCTGCACTTCAGAAGGTGGTCATATTAATGTGACTGGACAGTGTAGTAAGTAGTGGTTGTACATGTAAGCCTGCAGGCGGTCACACTATGACATACCAATGATTTTATGACTTATTCTACCAACTGAATTTTCAAGTTTTCTGTTGAAGACATTGCTCAAACTAAGACTTTCTTTACACTCATCCCAAATTAAATGTTTCTAAGTGATGGTCAAGTAAATATGTTGGTTGCAAAGGGCAAAATACAAGCAGAAGTCTTGTTTATAAAAATATATGTGTGGGCTCAGATATTTTTACTCATAAGGGAATAATCAGACTTGTCACATTGAATCTGGTTAATTTTCTTCCAATGTTAGTCAACTCTGAAAAATGTCTCTCACAAAATTTTAGATGCCAATATGAACTGGAGTTCAATAATGATATAAATAAAACAGACATTTCATGCTTGGTTTATGCACTTTAAACTGCTTACTGAACAGCAACACTACAACAATGTCATCAAGGGACCAGTGGCATTGGCTACACATTGCTCTCTTTGTCACAGCAATACCAGCGCTGATCTGTCAATTCAAAGTGATCAAAAAAATAATTAAACATAAGAAGAGAAATACAACTTACATTTTATCTGTAACTTACATTCCAAATTGGTATGGAGTGTACATATACAATTCCAAAATATCTACATTAATTTCCACTCTTTTAATTATTGCAAAAATGTGAAATATTGATGCAATGTTCCAAACACGTATCTTTTGATCCCACGAACATAAACCAAGTATGATAAATGACAGCTGTGTAAGTAATAGACAGACTTCGATGTTTTTAAGGAAACTGGACCACAGTTAGAAACCAGACCTGCCTGGCACTGGTAATTTTGAAGAGTGTTCTGCATGTTTAATGATATATTGAAAGCGAGGAGTGGAATAAAACAGAGGGCTAGTGACTGCAATTTAATAATGCTAATGCATTGATATACTGGAAACTGCAGCAATCTGTCCATAATAATTTTCTGTATTGTATTCAGTAACACACATACAACTGAAATGAAAATTTGCGTCTACTGGTTGAAGTACACTTATCATAAATTCTGAGGTACCATATCTGTTCATATTTGTCAATTTGGGTTCGAAATGTCACTGATAATATTAAGGAGAAGGGATATGTTTCCCCAGGATGGTAGAAAAGCATGATGCATGAAAAATATAAAATTTTCTTTCCACATTTCTCTAGACTTTTGACAAGTGTGCCACAAGCCTTTCTGAGCCAAACATTGCTCTTTTCACACATATTGCAAACTTTCTAGTCAATTCCTGATGAGAAACAGGTAACACAGGTTAAAAAGCACCATCCAGAATGATCATGGGCATTATTATCTATGAATGTAAAGGTGCGGACATGAACTCTGCAGGTATCTTTGCATGTTTTTCACCTTTGAATGAAAGCATTTCTTTTATCCTGCATCTTCTTTTCAAAATTAGGCTGATCTGTAACGTAGAAGGAAGAGACACTAAAACCAGTGATCTTATTCATGTACCTGTAGCGACCATCTTAAGTCACCCAGAACACCACTGTTTTACCTTTGTCTAATGCAGTAATTTAAGTGTCCGACTTTTATTTGGAAGATAATTGTTAATTAAATGTCACACTATCACTCAAAAATTCTTCAGTGGTATAACTATCTTTATTTTATTCACTGCCAGTGGACTTGAAATATCAGCTTCAGTTTTTAACAATGCTTAGTAACAGGGTTCCTCTTCAAAGAGCACTGCATCAACTAGCTGCAGTTCCCTGAATATGCACAAACCACACTTCAACAACAGCTAGCAAAATTCAGAGGTACCTCTTAGTCATATAACATTAGTTTACACGTTTTTTTTTTTTTTTTTTTAATAACTTCCAGTGTGTAACGCAGCTAAAACTTTTGCTGTGTATTTCAAGTGGAGTTAACTACTAGTGACAAAAAAAATTACTGAAGGTCTTTGAAAACATAAGTCTATCCTTCTCCTTGTCAGAGTAATCTATTCACCACACAAAACCAGTGGAAACCTTCCAATCAGCCTTCTGCTCACTTGTGTTACAATAAGAGTTCATTATTGCTGCCAGAGACACAAATACAATTCTTCAGCTCAAATCTTACTCTGAATAGAATTTCCTGAGACTGTTTCACTCTAATGATACCAGCATTGTAACAAAGTAAAGCTAACCATTCACCACAAAGTAGCACTCTTGCAGATATGACAGCCACTAACAGGGAAACTTTCCCAAGTGCAAATAAGCAATCTTGATTAAACTTGGCAGGTGTGCAGAGGGGGCAAAATAATGTAATACATATTTTTTTGTCCAATTTCACCCCTTAAAAGGGGTAAAACACACCCTGAAAGTTAATTTGGCATATTAGGTTTGGAAGGAATATCTTCAAAATGATGATATATAAAAAATGTTTTTCATATAAAAGTTGATATGTAATTAACATTCGTGAAAACTGTAATAAACTTTTGGAATATTTTGAAAGTTTGTGGAATACCGCACCACAATTAATTTTGAAAAATGAAAATTTTTGTTACAGAATAAATTAAAGAAGCTCTCATGCCACGTACATCCATGTGTAATGAAGTGGGTTTCTAAAATACTGTTTTTGGAAAATAAGCTGTACACGATGAGTTGCCTGAGTATTTTTGACACACTTGATTAAAATACCTTAACATTCATTATCCTTTAATACTTTATTTTACTTGTTTTGCGTTTTAAATTGTTATTTTACATTCATGTTCTTTTTGTTTATTTTGCAAATTGAAAATACTAAGTAACTCATTATTATGATACAAAATCATTACAGAAATGATAATCTGCAAAGAAATGCTTAAAACAAGACTTTTTTACACCATGAACACAAAATAAACAAAATTTCTTCGTGTAATATACACGACGCAGAACACAGTGTAAAACAAAATTCAGCACAATTTCAAATTGTCGCAGGTGATCCTCTAAATATCTTGATTTGTAACAGACACATTTCAGTACTTTGGTAAGTCTTGGTGAAGAGAATTGTTTATGTACTAGTGACTGCAGCTTGATTATATTGTTTCTCAAGTGGAGGTGGACAGCATAATCATTCAGCGTAACTAGATCTGAAAATCTTCTCACAAAGTTCTTCCAACATCGAAAGCTGTATGTGTCCCATGGCTGTACCTGTCCATCGAGCCCTTAGGAATCACCAGATGAACAAGTTCCTTGTCCTCAGGTACAATGCTCTAAATCAGTGGTCCCAACAGGTGGTCTGCGGACTCCCAGGGGTCCGCAAGCTATGCCAGAGGGGTCTGCAAGATGCTATTAGAATAAAAAATATATTTCGTGTGATAACAGATTTTTTGTTTTGGCCGCTTTGTGCATGAGCAGAGCCTTAGTGAACACTAATTTCTGCGTCTAGCGTCTTCCTAGAGTGTAAAGAGATCAGCAGTGAGCATGAGCAACTTCTTTTTCATACAGAAGTAAGATGGCTTTCTCGAGGTATGATCTTGTCAAGATTTTTTGAACTTAGAGACGAGGTTCGTGCCTTCCTTCTTGACACAAAGTACGCGGATTTTCTCACTAATTTCTCTCGGCTTTACCCAATTGCATACTTAGCTGATGTGTTTGAACACTTGAATGTGTTAAACTTGAGTTTACAAGGAGAAAATGTAGACATGGTCAAAGTTGAGGATAAGATTAGTGCTATGGTCAAAAAGTGTCAGATCTGGGCGTCAAGGATAGAAAACGAATAACAAACTAACTTTTCTACTTTAAAACAATTCGTGGAGTCATCAGAGGAGAGTTTGCCTGACCAGATCAAGATCAATGTAGCCGAGAATCTACGCAGCCTAGCCACCACTTTCAGAGAGTATTTCCCTGAACCTGACCCTGACAACAGATGGATTCGAAATCCCTTCAGCTGTGAAGAAACAGACAAAATCCAAGGCCTCACGTACATCTGTCCAGCTGTGGTACGATGATAAACATTTTCATCGGTGATAAAATTACAGACTTCTGGGCATCAGCACGCAAGGACTACAAGAAACTTGGAGATAAGGCAATTGAAAAGATACTTCCATTTGCAACGACATATCAGTGTGAGCAAGCATTTTCTTCCATGTGTTTCATGAGAAACAAAAATAGGAATCAGCTCGACATGCGGTTGGATTTCAGAGTGAAAGTTTCAAGTTTGGAACCTAATATTTCAGAAATAATGGACCCAAAGGTCAGATTGAACTCATCTCATTAAGAACTGAAAATTAAAACTAACTGTATACTGATGGAGTACTCAGTTGTAACTGTATTTTTTCAAATAAATAATACCTCCTATGAAATTAGTGTTTTCTTATTCTTCACACATGTCTACTCAATGCAATCTCAGGTGTAGTACACGTGAAAGGCCAATACACTCAGTTTTAACTTTTTCCTGTCATTTTCAGTTGATACTAAATTTTTACTTTTTTAAGGAGTTTGTTATACTAAACACCCAGATTTGAAGACAAAGATTTTGAGCAATAATCAAAAATTTAACAATAACAATGAGGGCTAAATTGAAAAAGTTTTAAGCTCAATATTTTTTCAATAATGAATACGTCAATGTTTTTTCTAAGTACCAAAAATAGAAAACGCATAAAAAGACTATTAATTTGGCCTTTTTAGGTACTTGATACTGTGATATGACAAGGTACCAATCATGCTCGATGAGGGGAGGTCCTGGAGAACATTTTGTTGGAACCCCTGCTCTAAATCATTCTTTCACAATGACCACACCAAGAATCTAACAAAATTACAGAATTTTCTCGCTCACTGAGAAAGAAAACATACTATCTTTGAGGTGGTCCGATATTTGTTTACTAGATTTTGATGCTGTTGCAAGGACATTCAGGGCTTCAAAAAGAGATTCTCGAATTCTCGGTCCAAACTCACTGTTACTTTCTTTTAAAACTATGAAAGGGTGAAAAAACTGTTTTGAGCATCATACCCAAGGACAAGAAACTTGTTGGCCTGGTGATCTCAAAGGGCTCGACAGCACAGGTACAATCTGGATCAACTAACTTTTTCTCTAGGTTTGGCTCTTTTGAAAGTGGTACAAGGTATTTCTGTCAACGTACTATTAATCTTATTCAATGGTAATGGGAAACTTTGAGAAATTCACATAAAAAAGTGTTATTAGAACTGATACAGGTGGCACACAAAGAAGTGACACATTTACTGGGTGTATACGCGGACAAGGAAAAAAAAATTCCCGGATTTTTTCCCGGATTTCCTGGTTAAAAATACATTTCCTCCCATGTGAAAACATCCTTTTTTCATGTTAAGTGACAGTATAATTTCCCTTATCAATCCTTTGAATGGTTATGGTTTTATACGTGGGTGCAGAATTTCCCGGCACTTCAGAAAACGAAACTCAGAGAAAAAGACACATTTTGGAAATATCTTTGATGTGCAGCAACATGTATGCTGTGTATTTTCGTATTACGAAAGTTTACTGTGGAATTCCACCAAACACCGCATGTTACTTTCCGAATCATTGAAACCTACACAGCGATGCGCTTTTGTACGCATAATAGCTCGTGTCACGTGACCTCACCAGCCGATGAGAGCGAATATGCAGAGCATAGGACACATGACGTAGTCAGCCAACAGCAACATCACTGTTAAGTAGCACGAACACACAAACATGGAAAATTAATAGTTTAAATTAATATATATAGTTTTGCTACAAGAAAAGCAAAGCTTTCACATATAATATTGGTCTCTAAGGTTAATAAGCTGGAAGAGAAGCTAAGCTTTCCCCTATAATGTTGATCTTTTTTGCGTGTGTTACACTTATATCACACAAATGTGCCAGTAAAATTTTTAATAATGACATAAATATCTGATCTCTAGGGTTCGAAATTATTCTAAATGGCTTGTCATCAAAGAATTGATTTTTAAATGAGAGTCAAACACTCTGTGATTTAATAAATACATGGTACATTCTTGCACATAGTTTAACTTATGTAACACTTTATTTTCTTTGAAGGTAACGCTTTTCAAACCACCATTCGCAATATTTTCCCGTGACCTGTAAGAAATAGGTTCGTTTCAGCAGTTACCAGAGAGGGCAGATAACAGGCGACAGCGCACTTGCGCAGTTATCATGACGTAGGAAACCCGTATGTACATACATTAAAACACTGAAAGATCATACATTATGTCATAAAAGAAACAAGACCTCACAGGATACTCCAAGAGCATCGGAATTTCATGAACCATATTGAAATGTGCACAGTTAAATTGCATACTTAAAAGTGCACATTCGTATGTCCAGATTCCCAATGAAGTAGACCTCGACCTGACATTAAGGTGAGGTTTTCGGGATGTAAGTTTTCTTGGAGCACCAGTACTGTATTATATCATGTTTGGTTCTTTATTACGGCATACTGCCATACGTTCTAGAAAATGAAAACATGCACTTGAACTGCAGCGAATAGTTGAAGCTGTGGAATTAAACATTTGTTTCAAATACATTGACTGCCTCTGTGGAAAAGGTTAATAAAAGTCAAATTTCTTTAGCAAACAGACAAAAATAACTTCATTGTTCTGCAAGGCGATTAATGCTTGACTGTCAGAAAGATGGAAATAAAATCAAATCTGAAACTAATGACATATTTTAGCCTTCCGTAATTATGTGAATGTATTTTAATTCACTTGATAGCTCCCGGCCATAGATGCCCGTTTTGTTTTCATTTGACGTGAGAGTAAACAAAGGGGAAACAGCAAAATTACTAAATGTAAACACTGGTCACATCGAGACTACCCACTATTTAGTCAGACTGCTCTGCGCATCAGCTCCAGATCTACGATATTTGCGAACCGGGTCGATACTAAAAACAATCCAATTTTCAAAAATATGTTCATCTTGTAGTGCACGTCTTTCTGAAATGTCTGAAACATAAAACATACGTGTTCAAGGGAATGCAAGACATATCATTTGGTCTTAAGCATGCCAAAGTGCAGTGCCACACCTCTTCATAAAGCATTCTTCTACCGCACATCACTATATTTCGCTCTGTGGAAATGAAACGTGTATATTTTGTAATGGATGCCATCAAACTATATTCAGGACAGTGGACATTGAAATTTCCTGCTCCCAGTCGGCTGGTCTGACAGCCTGCCCCTCTTTAAAAAAAAAATCTCGCAATTAATAGCGGATTGGATTATTTGTAATCGGGAGAACAAGAACGCTTCAGAAAATTTGCACTCTTTATTGCCTATTAGCTAATAACTTGCTGTTTTGTGTGACACAAAATTAAATATAGGATACATAAAAACCAATGAAGACAAAAGATAGGCAAGAAATTATACATTTCTTCAATCCTTAGCTCCTAGCATTGTTTTCTCTCTAATCTTGCTACAGCTTTACATGGTGTGCTTTCCTTCCTGCAAAAGAATCTATTACCTCATCAAAGTTCGTCAAACATTTTGCTACACGAAAAATCGAAATGTCATTATCTAATACTGAAAAAGCTGTTAACACTGGTGTGGTTTCTAGATCTGATTATGTATATTTAGTCACTGTCTGCTAGATAAAACAAAATAGGCCCCTCTAATATGGCAGCAATTATGTAATACACAACAAATAAATGAGACTGTTTTGGCACAAATGGCCGTTTTTATAACACGACAGAACGTAATTCACAAAGCCTATTACGCCTATTACAAGCAAATAGCTTTATGCTAGGAAAGACTTTCACATTTCATTCATATGCACCAGTTTCTCAAGCCTGAGATTGAAAAGTAGTATTACAAAATTTTCATATAAATTTGGAATCATCTTATTCTTCCATAATTTGTGTGATGTCCCCGTTTCTTCTCCTTCCTCGGTCTAACAAACAATCTTGTCATCACCAACTCTGTAGCTATTCCTGCCATTGTCGAAATTTGTTCGCCGATTAACTTCACTGACCCTGCCAGGATCACAGGTTCAGTTATCCTGCAATTATTTTCCGATTAGGTGTTACTACGTGTTCGTACAACATGTTTTTCGCGTTACTTCCAGAATAGAACTTAAGTGGCTGCTAGCCAGGGACTGTACAACTGGTCCTTACTAGTGTAGTGATCTGGCCAAAAATTTTCTGTCAAAATTTCACTTTCTTGGATAGACAGAGAAGATAATACGTAATCTTTCTCACCTGTTATTCGTGTCAGTCCCGTACATTTCCATTCTGGTAGTCTGAATCTATGGATTTCGCTAGTAATTATAACAACGCTGATCATTCGCAAACCCAATCAACTACATAATCAGACAGTGATTGGCATTCATCCGCTCGGCTTTACTCCGCTCAGCTCGTATAGCCCCGTCCCCTTTTGTCTGCAGAAAGTTTATTTCTAGATGCAACGAGGATTCTCCTGACAGAGACATTACGTACACTACGCACATATTCATAAATCAACTTATGATTCATTCAGAAGTGAACTTAAAATGTGTTCAAAAAACAACAGGGAAGCATTTCAAAATCATATGAATAATCGATAGACAAACGAGCGCTGGATGCTAGGCGCTTTGTGAAACAAGTTTTTTTCCTCAAGAATATGAATTTGGCACCCCCTTTTTCCTGGCAGCATCTAGCTGCTTGCTGCGACTGCTTGCACAGCCAACAGCCACATTCATGTAGCCAGGAGCGGGTGAATCTACTACTAAAACGCGACTCAACTGTGCATGCGCATGAGCCCGCTTGTAACTGCTAAAATGAATCTAATGTAAACTGGTAAACAGTTGTGACTTCACGCTCATAGGAGGCAATTTGTTGTTACGAAGCCTTGCATAGTCTTACTAAAGCCTTTGACACATTTTGCTGTTGGCAGATGCTTGCATGAGCACTGTGTGTCGTTCTTGTATATGGCACATTTCCTTTGCAATTGAAGTTATTTTCATTTTTTTCTCTCGTTTGTGTTTTATTGTTAAAGTGTTATTCTGCAGTAACGGGATACAGTAATATCCTTTGTTAGAGTATCAGTTCCTACCAGTCAAAATTTAAAAAAAATTCAACTGAATACTAAAACAATGAAAAATTCCCGGTTTTCTCCCAGATGAAAAAATTCCCGGGTTTTTCCCAAATCTCCCGGGTCATATACACCCTGATTTAATATTGTCACAACACTTACTTCTGAAATTATAATTTTCAAATTTTTACACACAGGTAATATGGTCCATGGAAATGGATCTTGGTTCTCGTGAGTTCAATACACAACTCACAGCAGTGGACGGCTTCATGAAGGTGAGTACACATAATCCGTACAATTTTGCAGCATAAGTCTTCATTTTTCTCTTTGCACAATTGCACCATACAAGAATGTGTCTCCATAATATTTTGCGATTGAAAAGAGACTAGCTTCTTCAATCTTTTTTAAGGATTAATCTGGCCTAAAAGAATCTCCCATGATGGCACTGCAGGAAATGATGGGATATCGCACAACTGTCAAATATTTCCGGTAGAAAACCATGTACAGCATTAGCCATATAAGGTGTTGTGCCATCTTGCATAAACCACTGTGAGTTCATTGGAAGATTGGTGGCAAGTAGATGTGGTACAAAGTCTTTTTTCAACAAAGTCTTGTACTGGTCAGCATTGACAGTGAAAACACTGATCCAATTAAGCGATGACTGGATATACGAGGGTTGCCCAGTAAATAATGCCCCATATTTTTTTTCTCCGAAATAAAAAATATTAGAAATGTGACACTTTAGGTGCGAGTTATTTGAAGTTTCCCGCGTGTGTACGCAAAGTTTCAATTTCCTCCGACAGAGAGCGGTGGTGTAGGAATGTTCTAAAATGGCGTCTGCAGGTGACATCCGTCATAAACAACGTGCAGTGATTGAATTTCTCGTAGCAGAGGAAGAAACCGTGGACAATATTCATAAACGCTTGTGCAAAGTCTACGGAACATCTGCAGTCGATAGGAGTACTGTTGGTCGCTGGGCACAGAGGGTGAAAGCATCAGAGGGCGGTGCTGCGGAGCTCCGAGATTTGCCGCGGTCGGGAAGGCCTCCCACGGCTGTCACGCCTGACATGTTGCAGCGGGCTGATGTTCTCATTCAACGGGATCGACGCATTACGACTCGACAGAGGCTTATGTCAAAACATTAGACAAACTTAAGCAGCGCTTCCGGCGCCTTGGGCGTCATGTTAACCCACAGGATGTTTTGATTCAGCATGATAACATTCGTCCTCACACAAGTTTGAGGACTTGTGAACACATCCCGAAACTGGGTTGGATAGTGTTACCCCATCCACCCTACAGCCCCGATTTGGCTCCTTCAGACTTTCACTTGTTTGGGCCAATGAAGAATTTCATTCGTGGAAGACGTTTTGCCGATGACGAAGAAGTGATTCACGAAGTGACAACCTGGCTCCGTAGGCAGAGTACAGATTTTTACCGGCAGGGTATACACGCTCTTGTGTCTCGCTGGAAAAAGGCCGTCGAACTTGAAGGAGATTATGTGGAAAAATAAAGCAAGTAGACAAAACATCAGTCTTTCACATATGTAAATTTGATTGTTGTGGAATAAATACTTCTGGAGAAAAAAAATATGGAGCATTATTTACTGGGCAACCCTCGTAGCTACCCACACTATCACTTTTCCCTTGTGCGTAATTTTTTCACGAATATTTTGCCTGTTTTTGCTGCACCAAAACCAAACATTTTGTTCCTTTGCTGCTCCACCAAGATGGAAATAAGCTTCGTCTGAGAACCAAGTGTTTTATCTTTTTCTTCAGCCCATAATGAATATTCCAGTCTTCTCTACTTGTTCTGTTCAGTCATTTTTCTGAGGAGAGAGCATGAGATCACTCTGTAAAATTCTTTGTACAGAACTATGAGGTTATCTGCATTTCCCTTGCTGCACACTGGGGTGACTTGTTTGGGCTTTGTTGAATGGCAACCCGTAACTCTGCAATGTTTTCTGGAGAACAAACAGTTGGTGCCCGAGGTCATTTCCCTTCCAATAAACAGATTTCTTCAGATTTTCTCATTAATCAGAGAACTATGAAGTGGTGGAGCCCAACATGTGCTAAATATTGCCCTAAATCTTCTTTGCATTATTATGACACTTTCCATATCTGCATAAAGGAGAAGCGGCACATTTGAAATCATCCTAAAAGAGAACTACCTTAACACACTGCTGAACAGATGAAACTTCCATTCTCAGCCATGGCAAAACACTTAACTGCAAACCAAGGGACCAGCAATATTGCAGCAACATGAGCTCTACCAACATTTTCATGAAACAAAACACATTGGAGCGTAACCTGACTGAAATACAACTAGATGTACAACTTTTATTCAGTGTTAAAATGTGCCTAGTATTAATGTGCCACTCTGTACAGCTGTAGTACCTACATTGATTAACCAGAACATTACGATCACCGACCTACTATCAATATAAACCCATCCAGGAGATAGCAGTGTCACCTGGTGAGAAATGATTGCTAGTCAGACACACGCATAGTGCATGTAGCATTAGTGAGCATTCCGTCCATGTGTAGAATGGAAAGGCATGCGTTCTATCTGAGTTTGACCAAGAGCAAATTGTGATGGCCTGACAGCCTAGCACAAGCATTTCTCAACCTGCACAACTTGTCGAGAGTTTGAGGAGTGGGTAAAGCAGGCCAGGTGGCGGACTGTGGTGGAACTAAACTGCCACTGCCTAACAATGAGCCTCCGTAGCCGATGAACTATGCATGTCAATGTTAACACAATAACATCAGCAACACTTGATACCTTCTTCATCTTGCCAATGGGATGGCATAAACCCGTCATCTTCCAGGGGAACAGCTCCTTGACACGTTTACTGTGGGACCTTGACACTTTTACTGTGGGATGGAGACAAGGTGGCAGCAGCTCCATTATGCCCTGGAGGCCATCCACGTGGGCATTAATGGGTCCAGTGAAGCCCGTGCAAGGCATCTTGACAGAGGAAGAGTATCATTCATTCATTCATTCATTCATTCATTCATTCATTCATTGGTTGCAGAACACGTACACCCATTCATGACTATCATATTTCCTGGTGGCAGTGGCATTTTTCAACATGACAATGCACCATGTCACAAGGCCACAAGCATGATGGAGTTGTTTGAGAACACAGCGGTGAGTTCCATTTGCTGTGCTGGCCCCCCAACTCAGCAGATCTGAACCCGATTAAACACACACAGGATGTGACTGAACGTGGCGTCAGACCTCATGGGGGGGCCTCACTGCTTCAATGTCATGATGTGTCGCCACTGTTATCCATGCCAAAGATACTATTAGGTAGGTGGTCATAATGTTCTGGCCAATCAGTATATGTTCATAGTGTATCTGTTAGTGTCACTACATGTGACTCATCTGGAAGTCACATTTCAATTTATCTGTAAAAGATTCTCTATGGATGCCTGGTTAAATATGAGAAAGGGCATGTAAAGGACCTAATATAGCTGATAAAATAAAAAAATATTATTAATGAATTCAATTTAGGTTACAGATCATCTTTTGAAATTTATTAAGTTACATACGTCATGTAATCAATCTGGAGTTTAGAAAGCAACACTCACTCAGTGCGAAGCCTCTTCATTGAAGGTTTGGTTTGTTGTTTTTTGGACGGTGGACTTGGCTGCTTCAACATCTGATGGCGTTTGTAGGGTATCACCCTGTAAGTATCACTCTGAGTCAGCGTTCGCAGAACAAGCTTAGCTTGATCTCTGTTTTCGAGCGATACATAAGCTGAGGTATCATTGAGCCAGGACACAAATACCCGCCCTGCAAACAATCATAACATTAAATTTGTATCATTCCTAATGTCCAAGTTTTCCCGTATTCCAGATTAATTACACTATTTACAAATTTATTAAAAATACAGCTTCTCAACTATCTAATAAATAACTTTGAGAGTAAATTTATTACAAGCTTACCAAATGGGCTAAATAGCTGTATTACATCATGTGTTTTCCATTCCTTTGGAAATGTAACATGAAATACGTGGTCTCTTGGAAGTTCCGCTGAAATTCATAAATACAAATATCAAACTTTTGGGTAATATATTTAATTTAGCAGACAAGAGCCTTTAATAATAAATTATACATATAATTTCATAAAAAGGAAAATTCCATTCAGAAACCACATCATAATAACAATGACAATATTAATAAATAAAAATAAAACTGTATTTCTGTACACACATGCACACACGTGTGTGTGTGTGTGTGTGTGTGTGTGTGTGTGTGTGTGTGTGTGTCAGTCACTACATTGGGATTTGTGCCTCCTGGAGATAAAGATCATGTAGTCCACAGATAAAGATCATGTAGAAAACAGTGTTATAATGACAATGTTTTAGGCAAAGATGTCAGGAGTATGGTAAATGCCAATGCAGAGTGTAATACCTCCACTAAAAACATCCAGATACACTGTCTGAAGTGCAATGACATATCTGCAATGTGACAGAACACGTTCAATTCAAAAGCAACACCACCAATCATGCATTTTGGCAATCAATTATGCAATCCCATTTTTGCCAGTGAGTTTCAAAGTGTAGAAACATGAGTGAGTGCTTAGTGTAAGATGAAGAACCTTAAGAAACATTGCGATGTAGCTGCTCTTGAGCCTTACATCAAATCGTGAATTACATCACACAGTGTAAGAAGCAATGTCAGTGGTGCATTGAAGCACAAAACACATTATGAGGTGAGAATTATACACTGCTATCTATGTTTAGTTGTATGGAATAACTTTCACAATCAAAGCCAGGGCAGGAAAGGTGAATAATGAGCAATGGCCTTGCCACAGTGGTAACACTGGTTCCCATCAAATCACGATTAAGTGCTGTTGGGCTGCAAGCACTTGGATGGGTCACCATCCCATCTGCTAAGCGCTGTTAACATGCGGGGTGCACTCAGCCCTTGTGAGACAAACTGAGGAGCCACTTGACTGAGAAGTAGCAGCTCTGGTCTCGTAAACTAACATGTGGCCTGGAGAGCGGCGTGCTGACAACATGCCCCTCCATATCAGTATCCAGTGACACCTGTCGGCTGAGGATGACACAGCGGCCAGTCAGTACCGTTTTGCATCCTACCAGGTAAAGTTAAGTTATGATTACCGTAAGAAAATACATTTTGTAAACGAGACATTACATGCAAACTATTATGGATGTTAGCGACTGTAACTGCTCACTGGTCAGATTCCCTTATGTGATATCCGAAGCTGCCGTTTATAAGGACCGTCAGCACTGTCAAGTTACTTACATGCTAAAACATGGAGGAAGAGACATACAAGGACACTGTAATGGAGATGGCAACATCAGAGAACAGTGTAGAAGGGAGTAAACTGGTACAAATTTAACAGCCTCCTGTATTTTACCATGAGGCTTTTTTTGTAAGCCGGGGGGAGTGAATCTAAGTTGAGCTAAGAGTATACAACGATTGAGACAGCCAAAACTGACAAAAGTGGGTTACTGTTATGAAAATAAGTGGGTCATTATAATGCACTAGTTTTAACCCTTGAGCAGACGCACCTGTGTATAAAGTGCGCCAACCACAACTAACACTGTCGTGCACAGTTTCATTGTTGTTTTACAATAGCAAGCCCTTACCTATTCCTGCATTATTCTTTCAGCTAGCACAGTGAGAAGTTGTGTTGTCTTAGGTTCACGTGAGCTACAGTAATTTAAAATAAACTGTGAGTGTGTCATCTAGTAGTGTACAAAGTACGCCATGTGCCCTGTCATGTAAGTAATTTTTCTTTCACTTTTATTATGTTCCTTTTTAATCAAATCAAAAGATAACATGTAACAAGCAGGTACATCACTGTGCAGGGCGATATCAAAGCTGACGGCCAATGAGCTTGACTGGTTACTCAACAAGGATCCAGGGTTCAACTCTGTGCCAGACAATGAAAACGATGATGAAGAACAGGAATCTATCACACGAAATGACCACGATTCAGATTCTGATCAAGTCCACAATTCAGATGATGGCTGTGAAGAGCCACTCTCCATTGGTGGTATTTTTACTGGGAGGGACAAACTGTGTAAATAGAATAAAATATGTCCTAATGTGACTTCAAAAACAAAAACAATGAATATTGCGAAAATATTCCCTGGGCCTACACGTGTTGCTAGAGAGGTCACAGAGGCTTTATGGATAATACTTTGCCTGGAAAAGATTGACAAAATTGTAAAATACATGAACATATATAGTCAATCTAAGAAAGAATGTGTACAATATTCCAGAGAAAAGGTTGCTAAGGAATCTACAAGGTGTGAAATAAAGGCAGTGTTGGGATTGCTGTATCTCATCAGGACTAAGAAAGCAAACCACACAAACGTCACTGAACTGTGGACAGCAGATGGTACTAGTATGGAGATTCCAAGAGCTGTGAACAGCTACATAAGATTTCTGTTCCTTTTATGACATATCCATTTTGACGACAAGCGTACAAGGCAAGAAAGAAGAGTAACTGATATACTTGCTGTAATAAAGCAAATATTAGATGCCTTTGTGGTGAACAGCAAGAACTCTTATAGTGTAGGACAATTTGTGACAGATGACGAAAAGTTGCAACCTCTCTGGTGTCGCTATTCTTTTGTTCAGTATATCGCGAACAAACCAGTAAAGAACGGGATGAAGATTTTTGTTTTAGCAGATGCTAAAACATTCTTCACTAATAATATTGAAGCATATTGTGGAAAACAACCTTAAGGACCATACGATGTTCTTAATTCTCCCTGTGATATTGCAGGAAGGCTTGTTACTCACACTGAAGGCGCACACCCTTTTGAAAAAGAGATGAACAAGCATCAGCACATTGAGAAAAAACAAAGATGAGATCCCACAAGAATTTTTTACCTGAGAAATGTAGGGCTATCCATTCCTCTTTATTTGGTTTTCAGAATGATATGACACTAGTTTCGTATGTGCCGAAACAAAACAAGGCAGTTATATTACTTTCAACTATGCATTATTTTGGAACCACTGATGAAGTTACAGGTGAACCAGAGATAGTTTTGGATTACAATATAACAAATGGAAGAGTCGACACAGCCAATCAAATGGGAGGGGCGTATTCCTCTGCACAGGTGGCAAGAAGATGGCCATCGGTTGTATTCTATGCTCTAATGGGTATAGCAGGAATCAATGCTCAAATAATTTTTCATGCAAATGAGGTAAATCCAAAAAAGAGAAAAAGTTTCTTGAAAGATTTAGCACTGTCTCTTATGAAGCCTCAACTAGTGGAAATAGCTAATATTCCTTCACTTCCTGCTGAAATTGCAACTTTCCTCATGAAATACAAAGATCAACATGTAGAAAGAAATGAGGAGCCTGCCACCAAGAAATGAGGTTGGTGTATGGCATGTGGACAAGTAAGAAACACATCTACTACAATAAGGTGTAACTCATGCCATAGCTTTGTTTGCAAAGGACATGTAAATTGCAAAGGACATGTAGAGATAGTGCATGCATTTGAGAAGTGTAAAGCATTTCCTGAAAATTCGCAAGACAATTAACTCTAAAGATGGAAGGAACTTTTTGATAGCTGATAGTTCTTCAATATATAAAGCTTTTCCTTTGCATGAAAGAGTGTTTTTGTTCAGTATGTGCTTAAAAAAGTGTTGGAATAGATTGATATACCAGCTGCGGCAATAGACTGATACGAAAGTTTCTCATTTCTTTAATCAAATAGTAAATTAGCAATGTGTACGTTTCTTGCAGTGTTGTTTATTTAAACTAAAATTAAACTGTGATTTAGCTCATACATGTTTCATAATGACAGATTTTGACTACATGTGTACAAAGCGCACCGCGCACCCGCTCGCGTTATGAAAATCAGTGCACCTGCTCAAGATAATAATAGTAAATCTGAGATGGACTAATATGGGGACAGGATAAGACTGTATCATTCAATGCCCAATTCCATTGTACCTCCCATCCTCAGTGTTATTTTTTTTCCTATTTTAGAGTTGTTTTATTTTAACTTTACTGTTGTTTCATTGGCCAACTTTGGTTCTTTTCCTGCCAAGTTTTGGATTATTTTTTTATATTAGTTTTTGGGGGTCTTTTTTTTTTATAGCCTTATATTTTTTCTTGTTTTACAGCGTTATGTTGAAAATGAAAATAAAGCTATCAATTACATTATGTACTGACATGACACACAGAAAAGAAAAGAAAACTTTTATTTTATGCTCAATTTCGATGTTATTCACTAATCTATTGAAAAGAGCCCTCAAAATTTTTATTTAAACATGGCAGACAAACTGCCTCCAGCACAAAGGCAGTTATTTGACAATGTCTTCTTTTCCTTTTGGTAACCAAATCTGCTTTTCCACTCCATTTTTCTGAGTATGTAAAGAGCTAGGACCTGACATTAAAATCACTTGTGACCAACCAACAATAATACATAACAGCTACCAGTCAGCAGAAATAGGAAACTGCTCTCCTTGGACACTTTTACACAGCAACAAGGAAAATGCTAAATTTTGCAGTATTTCACAAAAACCACAATTTTTGCATTACGACACCAAAAACCAACTATTTTGGGCTATTGTGAATGCAAATTTTTCCTGCCCCAGATACACATAACATACCATGTACTAGAAGAGGAGACACTGAGCAATACATACACATACAAACAAGAAATTGAGCATAGAAGTTGAGCTTTTATGCACATTCACAATTTTTTGAAGCCCAAAGCTGCATTGCTTTGGAAGAGGATAGCCACCTATAGCATTGTATTGAGCTATAAACTTAACAAAAGTGCTGCAGCCACAACAGAATATGACATGAAATATTTAATCCTTAATGTACACACAAATTACTTACGTTCATTTTCGTCAATACTGATGAATGGATGATCCAGTACTCTCATCAGGTAAAGTCTGTAAATAAAGCAACAAGCATCAGAACTGGGATACATACAACCAGGCTCAATGATTTATATTTCAATGGACCCTACCTGTAACAGTCTCTATAGTTCCTTTGGGTTTCTAGCTTCCACCATTAAAATCAACTGCCAATGTTATTTCAATATGACAAGTAACATATAAATTTACAAGAATCCTAACAGGCTCATTGTTGAAATACTTCACACTGACAGTAGTCAAATGAAATTATTTTTATTTATTGAAACTTTTACAACAACTGATAGGACACAATGGAATCTAACAACAGTGTGCATGAAAGAGGAGTTGACGTTTTCTGAGGCAGGAAATTATATCCTTCTTATAAAATGAAAACTAGTTCCAAAGTGAAAATACAGCAGAGTAGTTTCACAGTTGTGAATCTAATAACTTTAAGCTACTATCAACTAAAATAAAATATTTTGTACTTCACGTTTAAAAAAAATTCAAAACTGAAATGAACAAGAAGGAAGACAAAAATGGTTCAAATGGCTCTGCCTAAGGACATCAAACACATCCATGCCCAAGGCAGGATTCGAACCTGCGACCGTAGCAGCCACGCGGTTCCGGACTGAAGCAAGAAGGAAAACATTAATGGCTCATTTTAGTTACCAATAAGGCCTTCTTTTTATTTACACTAAAAGAATTAGCCTATTATTTATCTGACAATCAGTTTGTCAGAACTTTCATTTGTACATCTACACTAATATTATCCAACATACCACAGCTCCACCCCAACAGTTCCTAAGATTTTTTGAAGTGACAAGGAGCAAAAAAAAGGATGCTTTGCAAAAACAGAGCTAGGTAATGTACATGAATCTTTTAGGAAAAAAAGGGGGTTGGGTATGATAAATGAAGAGTTAATTTGATACATAAATAAAGTACTTAACATATAGATGGCCAAAGACTTTAAAGTTAGCATAGCTTCTGGATCCAATCATAAATAAATATAGTAATTATTTCTACTTTTGGCACTATATGATAAAGTTGACAAAAAGAAACCACCTAGACTTACCACCCAAGCACGCCATTGTGGACTGAAAGGAGTTTTGGGAGAGGGGTTTGATGATGGCTGTAAGATAGGTCCAAATATATCAATGTTAGCAACCTAATTATATGTCCTCTTCACAAATTTCGGTTTTTCAAGGCACCAAATTGTTTGACAGAAGAGGATACTCCAAACATTTAGCTCGAACAGTCATAATTAAAAGCGTGCTTAGTATCGCTGCCAGCAAACATCGCAATGGAGGTAGTTAAGAAGGCACAGCAGTATAGTTCTGAAAGCTGCTATGGAGGGCACACCCGTAGTATGGACAGACTCGCTGACAGAAGTGTTAGCTTCCAGGCGATAGTAAGCTGAGCAGGCCAGTGCCAAGACAACCACCATGGACTTGCCTTGTGCATCTTGTCAAGTGTCGCTGCCAAGTGTGAAACTGTTAGTTGCCCACACCAGTCGCGTGGCAAGTTTATTGCTGTGCACAGTTCTCCATGGTTTCGGATATAATGCTTCCCGTACATTGAATCGCATGGCAAGTTTCATTTTCTCTAACAGGGTCCTGATCTGCGGTTATTACTGAGCCACTGTTGGCCCTTGAAGTACTCGTGTTGACAGTGTAATAAAGTGGTGTTGTCACACCTGTGCGGACACCGAAGTATGTAACATATAATAATCAAGCGCAACAGCCAAATTCATGGCATACAAATATAGCCAGAGGCATCAAGCATGTGCAGTCTGGCAAATATTCCAAATACGGTCCACTACAGTTATTTTCCATTTCATATTTCCCCACCCCACCCTAATTAATTAATGATACAAAGTAGGATGAAGTTTAAGAGACTAGTTATGAAGATTTAGCTAAAGGAGGATACTGAAGTGCAAATAAATGAATGTGCATTTTAAGTTCACTGGGGTTGTAAATACTGTAAAAGTGAATAATCCAGTACACACTCCTGTTAAAGAGGAATGGACTTCCCTAAAACCGGCAACCATATTTGGAAAGACTCATATAGGTATGGCAACAATAACAGCAAAGAAACTGTGTATAATAGAAGAAACACTTGTGAAGAAATCAAAATGGATAAGGTTGTACGAAGATTAGGTTCAGCATACAAAGGAGTGAGAATAACATTCAGAGAATTTAAAGAAAAGTTGTGCAAAAGGAATTCAACCATTAAATGCAGAAGAGAGAAAGCAAATCGATGGGAAGAGTATACTGAGTGTCTCTAAGAGAGGGAGGAAATAACAATATTGTGAAAAGGAAAGTTGCTACAAATTGGCGTTGATTTTAGAGGACACACGAGATCCAGTATTAGAGTTTGACCAAAGCTTTAGACGACTGTGATGAAACACGGCAGACAGGGCATGTAACACTCCAGTAGAATTTCTAAAATCAGCCAAATGATAAAAGTTAGTGTGTCGAATCTATGAGACTGAAGATCTAACAACAGACTTTCAGTAGAATATCATCCACGCAATCCTGAACACAGCAAAGGTTTGGAAACTACCACACAATCAGCTCAATAGTTCATGCATCAAAATTACTGCTGACTAGAAAAACATACGGAACAATGAAAGAGAGAGAATTGCTGATGTAACAACCAAAATATTACGAAAAGGATAGATCATTACTCACCATATAGAGGAGGCATTGAATCGCAGCCAGGCACAACAGAAAGACTGCTATATATTGAAGCCTTCAGCCAAAAGCCCTTCTTCCGAAATACAGAGAAAACACACACACACACACACACACACACACACACACACACACACACACACACACACACACACACGAGACCACTGTCACCGGGCACTGTGGCAGGAGACTTGTGTGTGTGAGTTGTACTTGTGTGAATATGTATGTTTTCTACTTCAGAAGTAAGACTTTTGGCTGAAAGCTTAAATGTATAGTAGTATCTCCTCCTTATGGTGAATAGCAATCTATGCTTTTCATAATTTTGTAATTGCTGATGTGTTAAATAAGAATCAATTTTGGTTAAGACACGCAGTTGTGATATATTGTTTGATACCTGAAGCTTAGTGGGAAAAAACCAAGACACTTCAATAAGATTTGCCAAACTAATGGTTCTAACTCCATAGAGTGAGCTCGTGTAATCTAACAGCATGTGCCTCTATCGCTGGCCTAAAGAGGTCCCTTGCATAGACACAGACGATGCACCAAGTGTATCCCTTCTTGTGGAAGTGGAATGAAAGTTGGTTGGTGGGAATTCTGATTTCGTGTTTGTACAATGTTACAATATTTTTGGTGACAAGTGTGGTATTCTACTCAGTGTGTCTCCTATCTCGATTTGCTATGGCCAACATTTTAGAGGAAGAAATTCTTCAATTTCTTGTTGAACAGCAGTGAGCTCTCACCAAACATGCTCTCTCTGTGGCAGCAGCATTGCTGACACATCAGGATTCATCACCCTTGACACAACCCTCGCCGTTTCCACCATATGATGATTCTGTGGAAGATTGAGATACATATGAAAAACGCCTTCAGCAACCTTTTCAAGCTCTTGGGGTCACCAGCACCAATATGTGTAAGACTTTCTTTCTGTCACGGATTTCTCGGTGTGTTTTGTCACTTTTTGTATCAGCTAGCTCATTTTCAGGAACCTGCCAGTCTCTCTTTCGATGAAATGTGTCAGCTGCTCTCTACTTATCACTGCAAATGTACTGTGTACTCATATTATTGCTGCTCAGGTTGAGTTCTAATGTTGTCAAAAGTGGCCGCAACAGTTGTAGAGTTGGGCAACCGAACTTCATGGGCTTAGTCGTTATTGCCAGTTTTGTTACTCATATGCTGATTTGATGGTTCGTGATGCTATAATACACCTGGCCTCTGACAGGGAAGTTTATGCACATGCTTTACGATATGAAAATCCCTCTCTCTCAGATGTTCTGAACGCTGCCCAGTCCTCTGGAGTATCTAGGGCAGCAGGAAATCAGGTGAGAGCTGGGTGTGAAGCAGCTGCCATTGTTTCTCCTCCTCCTCAGACTCTGTCTGTCAGCTCATAGTGGGAAGACGATGTCACAGTCATGCAACCACAGTCTTCATGCCACACGGAGCAGCACTGTGCTAAGCAGCAACAGCAGTGAGCATCACATCATCAGTCAGCATCACAGTAACAGCTGTGTGCCTCTCCCTCTCCCATGACGCCCTTATTGTTTTGTTTAACGTGAACAGACCATGTGCTCAATGCCCAACCTCCCCCATCAGACATGAACATAGATGTGAACAGTGTTATCCAAGTGATGTTAAGGCCAAATAAACTTTATATTACAGTACATGTTATGGACAGTATGTTAAAAATGCAAATGGACACTGTTGCAGCAGTGACTTCGTTAAATTCTCAAACCTATGGGGATATTTGATCACCAGCATTATCCCCTGTCTCTCTATACTACTCCCATAGTGTATAAAGCAGCTGTTTGGCCTCTGACCTTTCTAGTGATGGATGAAGCCAAGACTGAAAACTTTTTTGAGTTATATGCCTACAAAATTTTTGGGTTCTCTGTTTCCGAAAGGTGCATCTGGTATCAGATCAAGTTCCGTACCAACAACTGGATGTGCTTTGCTTGGAATATTCCTCCCTATTTTTGGAAGGTTTAGGGTGTGCCATACATTTCAAGGCTTATATTACAATGAAACAGATGGCACACCATTGTTTTTTCTATGGCTGCCCAATTCCAACAATTTTATGGGAGTGTCAAATTAGAACTACATCACCTTACATCTTTGGGTGTTATCATGCCTGTCTCCCCTAGTGAATGGTCTACTCAGCTGGTAATTGTCACAAAATCTAACACCAACCTTCGGTTCTGTGGTGATTTTAAAAAGTTTGTGTATGCACAGACTCTATTATTTATAGCTCTCTCTTACCCCAGCAGGATGAACTCTTAGCAAGGCTTTCCAGGGGCCAATATTTAAAAAAAAAAAGACTTGTTGGAAGCCTCTGGATGAGGATTCCAAACCCATCCTCGTAGTGAATACCTCCTTCAGTTTACACCACTATCAGTGGCTGCAATTTGGCAAAGCTAGTACCCCTGCCATTTTTCAATGATTTTTGGAGCAAATCACGGCTTCTGTGCTGGCGTGCATTAACTACTTGATGACATTGTGGTTTCTGGTTTCCCAACAAATAAAGACTTACAGATTATTTGCATCTTGTTCTGTGGTGATTTTAAAAATTATTGATAGCTATCTCTTACCCCAGCAGGATGAACTCCTAGCAAGGCTTTCCAGGGGCCAATATTTTTCAAAAATAGACTTGTTGGAAGCCTCTGGATGATTATTCCAAACCCATCCTCGTAGTGAATACCTCCTACAAGTTGAAATGTAACTTGGACAAAATTCAATTTTTCAGTAGTCTATCATCTATCTCAGTTTTGAAGTCTCGCTAGCTGGCATCAGGCCTTTGGCCATCACACCAATGAGTGGCTCAGCCACTTCATACTTACTTATATAAAGCCTTCCTTTTCACTGGTTGACCACCTGCAAATGTGCTAATAGCCTATTGAATTCAAAAATGAACTTGGCGCCATGCTTGATTACTTTCCAATGGGTCCACCATCTTGTTTTAGCCACAGATGCCTCTCAGTGTGGCCTTGGGGCTATTCTCACACACAAATTTGCAAATGGTTCCAAATTCCCTATTGCATATGCTTCCAAAACTCTATACCAGGTGCAACAGAGCTGCTCACAGATAGAAAAAGAAGTCACTGCTATTGTGTATGCACTCAAAAATTTCTTGTTTTCCTACACAGTTCTAAATTTCATTTCATTACTGATCATAAACATCTGGTTCCTCTTTTCCACTCTTTAACATGTTTACCAGACAAAGCATCCCATTGCCTGCAATGCTGGGCTCGGTTTTTATCACACTCTAACTATAAGATTCATTTCCAACCCACTGCACAACACGCTGACATGTATGCTGTCTCCTGATTGCCAAGTGGTCCTGATCCAGCATTTGATCAGGATGAACTGATGTGTTTCCATTTACACGTCAACAACCAAAACACTGTGGACTGTTTTACCATTACCGGTTCTCAGATTTTGGCAGCTGTCATAGGCAATCCTGTTTTACGTCAGGTTGTTCACTTTGTCCACCATGGAAGGTCGGATAAACTGCCGGGCTGAGTGTAGGATCCCTTCCACAATTACTATGCTCTCTGCCACCGCCTCTCAATTCTTGATGGTGTGTTACTGTTGGCTGCTGAAGAATGACATCACTGACAATGAGATCACATGTATTTTGACACCTTGCCTACACCACATCACCCATCGAATGGCACTATAGGCCTCTCTATCCCAGTGGCCCACCCCCAGCACCCGTGGGAGTGTATTCATGCTGATTTTGTGGGTCCACTCCTTAACTTTTTTTGGCTTGTAGTAGCTGACACTTTTTCAAAATTTGCTTTCATGGTTTGTTACCTGTACACATTCACAGGGGCTACGGTCAAGGCCCTCTCAAAGATTTTTTCCTCAGGTGGATTTCTATATAATGCTTGTGACGGACAATGACCCACAGCTTGTGTCTCAAGATATGAAGATTTTTGTACAAAGAGCAGCATCCAGCATGTTACAACCCCTCCCTTTCATCCTCAACCTGATGTTGAGGTGTAGTGACTGGTCAGTACATTTAAAACTCAGATGAAAAGAAATGTTACTCAATCTTTTCCCACTGAAGCCGGAGAGCCCTCCGTTCCCTTGGCTGCTCCTCTATCTGCATCAGCCCTTGTGACGCAGTCCACACCCACTCCAGCTCTTGTGCTGCCTTCCTTCTGGGTGCCACCGCCATCAGGTAGAGTAGAGAGCACCGGGTTGTCTTCACCTTAACAGCCCCTGTTGTCGCCACTGCCATCTTCTCTGCTGCCTCCATCGCCCAGTGCTTGCCCCGAAGGGGACATGGATACAGCACCTCCATCACTAGTGCTCACTTACGGTCTCTCGCAGAGGAGTGAGTGCCACGCCTGTCCACACCTGTGTCATTTCAGACCACATTCTTCTGTGATAGCACGACACCTGCTCCAGCAGTTGTCCCCTTCCAATGAAGGCATGGACATCTCCACAGTGACCACTTTCTTCCCAAGAGGGGACAAGTGTTGTAACCCTCTAGAATGAGATCATGTAATCAAACAGCATACACCTCCATGTATGGCCAAAGAGGTTGCCCCGCGCTGGCGCAGCAAGTGCTGTGTCGTGTGCAAACAGCCTCAAATAAGCCAGCATGCCGGATTCTGTGCCAGACTAAATTTTACATGACGATTGTATACTCAATCGTTAGACTATGCTTGAATGTATTCTACGGTTAAATGTGATTGTACTGATTCCTACTTCATTTAGTGTCTTAGTTTATATTTTCATGAAAAAATGGAATGAAAGTTGGTTGATCGGAATTCTGATATTGTGTTTGTCCAACATGACAATACTAAGGAAGGTGTTGGATGATGTCATGTGCTGCAAGATACCTCAGTAACTCAGAAAAAATAGGTATATGCTATAGAAAAAGGCGAGTAACATACAATATGAACAAGAACCAAGAGGGACCAATAATAATTGAAGAGTAAAGGTGAATTTCTCAGATTAAAAAGGGTATGAGGCAGAGATGTAGTCATTCTTCCCCGCTGTTGAACCTGTATCTCCCCAAAGAAGCAACAACAGAAAAAAAAGAGTGTTCAGGAATTAGATAAGAATTCAGGGTGAAAGGATATAATAATAATAATAATAATAATAATTGTGGTGTCACCGCCAGACACCACACTTGCTAGGTGGTAGCCTTTAAATCGGCCGCGGTCCGTTAGTATACGTCGGACCCGCGTGTCGCCACTGTCAGTGATTGCAGACCGAGCGCCGTCACACGGCAGGCAGGTCTAGAGAGACGTCCTAGCACTCGCCTCAGTTGTACAGCCGACTTTGCTAGCAATGGTTCACTGATAAATTACGCTCTCATTTGCCAAGATGATAGTTAGCATAGCCTTCAGTTATGTCATTTGCTACGACCTAGCAAGGCGCCAATATCAATTCCTGTTTATCTTGTGATGCATGTACAGTCAGAGCGATGTTCACCAATTATGGATTAAAGTTAAGTATTCCAACAGCTACGTACTTTATTTGTTAGACTCAAATCCTTTAACTGTTCCAGACCTCACGCCAGTTTGCATGAGCTTAAACGCGTGCATTTCGGCCTCCTCTAGCAACACTTCATTTGGCGACAAGTATAAAAACGGTCTTCTTCTTTATATTGCACTAATTTACTTGTGTCAAGGCTTCGCCACAATCTTCAGATGTACTGTCCGAATTTTATCGCTTGCAGAATCAGCAGACGCAGGCCTTATTGGATGCCCTTGGACAGCTCGTCCAGGGTCAACTTGCAATGCAAAACGATGCGGCAGCTGCCGCTCCACCGCTCCCGCAGCCACAACATGCTGTTGCACCACCTTTTCGTCCTTTTGATGCGGCACTGGAAAGCTGGACGGAGTGGTCACGCCAATTTGGATTCCATCTCGCCGCCTACAGAATTCAATTCAAGGTAACGAGCGGCAGCCTTTTTTGTTGGCATGCGTCGGAGTTTCCACGTACCGTATGATAGTGAAATTATTTCCCCGATGCGACGTAGCACCTCTGTCCTACGAAGAAATTTTGTCTGCATTAGATGCATATTTCAAAGAATCAGTCAATGTGGTTGCAAAAAGGTATACGTTCTTTCGTACAAAACGTATGGTCGGTCAATCTAATCGGGAGTGGGTTGCAACGTTCCAAGGGCTTACTAGGGATTGTGCTTTTGAGTGTGAATGTGGACTCCCTTATTCAGATACTATGGTACGTGATGCAATTGCACAGAACGTTTCTGATGTTCGTATAAGGGAACAGATTTTGAAACCAGTCAATCCCTCCCTTCAACAAGTGATGGACATATTGGATAGGCAGGACACACTTGACTTTTCTCAGGAATCATTTGAAACTTCGTCAGCTATGTGTCACATTAACTGGCCCGCCGGGCGAGCTGCACGGAACAGTAAACAGCCCTCGCGCCCATCCGCGCAGCTGCCGCCAAGCTCTCCGCTACGTGTGCCGCGCAAGCAAGCAAATGCAGTGCTAAAATCATGTCCGCGGTGTGCAACTAGACATTCGCGTGAGAATTGCCCGTCACGCCAAGCTATTTGCTTTTTCTGTAATAAAAAAGGCCATGTTCAGAGTGTTTGCCAGAAAAAGCTCAGAACGGACACTCACAACCATTCCAGGCCCTTTGCTTCGTGCCAGAATCGAACCAAGAATACTCAGGCTCGTGGTCCTTCGCCCATGGCAATTCATGTAGTTCATTCCACTGTGCCTAGTGCCACTCTCTCTAACAGTGACTGTGTTCGTCCCACAAAAAGTGTGCGTCGACGTCGCAGGAAATCCCGTCAAGTAGCAAGTGATTCTGTACCAGTGTCAGTTCACGTTGCACGAGACAGTCGCTCTTGTCGTCAGCAGGACAATAAACTTTTTGTAGATTTGGACAGTCATGGCACCGTGATACCATTCCAGCTCGATACCGGAGCTGCAGTTTCTCTGATCAATCACGACACGTACCAACAGCTGGGCACACCTCCGTTGCGTGCCGCAAATGTTAAGTTAACTAGCTATTCCGGTCAGGATATCCCTGTGTTAGGACAGTGCAGCCTTCTTGCAACATACAAGGGACAAACAAAACTTGTGTCATTTTACGTTCTTTGTTCTTCTTCTGCAGTGAACTTGTTTGGTTTAGATTTATTTCAGTTGTTTAACTTGTCTATAGTAAATCAGGTCCTATCAGTGAACCAGACTGTGCCTTCAGACAGTGTTTCTCGTCTATGTGAAGAATTTGCAGACATTTTAGCACCGGGCCTTGGTTGCGCTAAGAACTTTAAAGCACATTTGGAACTGAAAGTAAACACGCAACCGACATTTTTCAGAGCGCGCAATGTTCCCCACGCATTGCGTGATGAGGTCGCAAGAACATTACACGATTTGGAATCACAAGGTGTGATTGAACGTGTGCAGGCTTCTCTCTGGGCATCACCCTTAGTCATTTTGCCAAAACCTTCCGGAAAATTGAGACTTTGTGTCGACTTCAAGGCAACAGTGAATCCCCAACTAGTGACTGCAACTTTTCCTTTACCCCGCCCGGAAGATCTTTTTGACAAACTGTGCCCGGGTAAATATTTTTTGAAGTTGGACCTAGCAGATGCGTACTTGCAAATACCGGTGGACGAAGAATCCCAGCGCGTTTTGGTGGTTAACACGCATCTTGGTTTGTATCGATTCAAAAGACTGCCATTCAGGTGTGCATCCGCCCCTGCATTGCTTCAGCAGTATCTGCAAACTGTTTGTGCCTCGGTCCCTACTGCAGCAAACTATCTGGACGATGTTGTGATCTCCGGCAAGACGGAAGAAGAACATTTAGCCAATCTCAGAACATTATTTCAGGTCTTGCGACAAAATGGTCTTCGCTTGCGGAAGGACAAATGTGTGTTTTTTGCTCGGGACTTACCCTACCTGGGCCATGTACTCAAAGCCCAAGGCATACATCCGAGTCCAGAGCACATCCGTGTCATACAAGACTTGCCTTCACCGCAGAATTTGATGCAGCTACAGGGTGTGCTGGGAAAATAAATTACTATAACAGATATGTGCGCCACGCCTCTTCAATTTCAGCTTCGTTTCATCGCTTACGCCGTAAAGGTGTTCTGTTCGTCTGGACGACGGACTGCGAACGCGCCTTTCCCCTGTTGAAATCGGCGTTGCTTTCCACTACTTGCCTCATGCCACTCGATCCCCAGAAACCCCTTTTGTTGATGGTAGATGCATCGGATTTCGGGATCGGTGCTGTGCTTGCGCACAAAGATGGATCGCATGATCGCCCTATTGCCTTTGCGTCCAAATTTCTCTCGTCTGCGCAAAGAAATTATTCACAGATAGAGAAAGAAGCTTTGGCTCTCGTATTTGGTGTTACAAAGTTTCATGATTTCTTGTATGGTCGTCCCTTTACCATCATCACAGACCACAAACCTTTGACATCGCTTTTTCATCCGACCAAGCCTGTACCTCCACGTACAGCGCAGAAATTCATTCGCTGGTCTATTTTCCTCTCGCAGTACCGCTACGATATCTTGTATCGGTCCACTGCTAAGCACGGAAACGCTGATGCGTTGTCCCGTTTGCCTGTTGCTGAGGATAGAGCATTCGATTCTTCCGAACTTGCTTGCATGTTCATTGATGCGGAAACCGATGACGTGGTCGAATCGTTTCCGATCGATTTTCATCGTGTGACTACAGCCACAGCTGCTGACCCTGTCCTTGCTACAGTTCTGCGTTTTGTTGCTACGCAATGGCCCTTGTCAAAGTCACGGATCGAGGATCCGTTGGTTCGCCGATTTTTTGCTCACAAGGAGAGACTTTTTGTTCGACGTGGTGTTTTGCTGTTGCGTTCTGATAATGATCAGTCCCGGGTCGTGGTCCCACGTTCGTTACAGTCCTCTGTCTTACGGCTTCTCCACCAAGGACATTGGGGTATAGCGCAAACGAAACAACTTGCTCGTCAGCATTGTACTTGGTTCGGAATCGATGTTGCGATTACGAATATGTGCTCTTCTTGCATGGCGTGTGCCGCACAACAATCCGCACCGCTGCAGAAATTCTTTGCATGGCCGAAAGCCACTTCCCCTTGGCAACGCTTACACATCGATTTTGCTGGTCCATTCTGGAATGCTCGATGGTTGGTTGTGGTCGATTCTTTCAGTAATTTTCCTTTTGTTGTCCGGATGTCTTCTACGACGTCATCTGCCACCATCCAAGCGTTAACCGCTATCTTTTGTATTGAAGGTCTTCCACAGACTATTGTTTCCGACAATGGCCCACAATTCATGTCCGCAGAGTTTCAGTCATTCTGCAAGGCCAATGGTATTCAACATCTGACATCCGCGCCGTTTTCGCCTCAGTCAAACGGTGCCGCTGAATGATTGGTCCGGACTTTCAAGTCACAGATGTTGAAGTTCAAAGAGTCGCATTCTCGGGAGGACGCGTTATTGCTCTTCTTGTCCTCGTATCGCTCTCAGCCCCGAGATGGTCGCTCGCCGGCTGAGTTGCTCCACGGTCGTCCTCATCGAACCTTGATGTCTTTGCTACATCCGCCGCAGCAGGTTCCTGTGCAGTGGCAGACGCCTGCTTTTGCTCCAGGCGACGTTGTATACTATCGCAACTATCGAGGTTCACGGCGTTGGTTCGCAGGGCACATTCTTCGCTGCCTTGGCCGCGCTATGTATCTGGTTTTGGGGGCCTCTGGTGAGGTGCGTCGGCATCTCAATCAGCTGCGCCTCTGTCGTCGCCTGGGTTCTGCCGCTCCGCGTCTGCTTTCAGCGACGGTGCCGTCCGGTCAGCGCCCTGGGGACCCATCTACTGGCTCGCCTCATCCCCACGTGTTACCAACGCTGCCTTACATTTTGCCCCATGGCGATGTACCGCCGCCGACTGTTCTCCCGCCGGCGCCGCCCGCAGTGGACGCGTCGCTGCAGCCGCCAAACGCCTCCCTGGGTCACGCGCCGCCGATCGCTTCCCGTGACCAGCTGTCCTCTGATATGGTACTCTTGCCCGCTCCGGACCAGATGTCGTCTTCGCCCGTCGGGTGCACCACCCCAATGGAGGTCGACTCTTCGGCCCCTCCTGTCTCTCTACGGGCGCATACACCGCATGTTGGCGTGCACCCTGGACTAGGTTTTCAGGCGTTTCCTAGCTCCCCTCGGACCAAATGGCAGGGTGCGGGTGGCACAGCCTCGCCTGTTGTTAGGCTCCCCACCTCGTCGCATATGTCAACATGGGATCCTCCCCACGGCGGGCGGAAGCCTTACAACACAACCGTACGCCGATTTGTGGGGGAGGAATGTGGTGTCACCACTAGACACCACACTTGCTAGGTGGTAGCCTTTAAATCGGCTGCGGTCCGTTAGTATACGTCGGACCCGCGTGTCGCCATTGTCAGTGATTGCAGACCGAGCGCTGCCACACAGCATGTCTAGAGACACGTCCTAGCACTCGCCCCAGTTGTACAGCCGACTTTGCTAGCAATGGTTCACTGATAAATTACGCTCTCATTTGCCGAGACAATAGTTAGCATAGCCTTCAGCTACGTCATTTGCTACGACCTAGCAAGGCGCCAATATCAATTCCTGTTTATCTTGTGACGCATGTACAGTCAGAGCGATGTTCACCAATTATGGATTAAAGTTAAGTATTCCAACAGCTACGTACTTTATTTGTTAGACTCAAATCCTTTAACTGTTCCAGACCTCACGCCAGTTTGCATGAGCTTAAACGCGTGCATTTCGGCCTCCTCTAGCAACACTTCAATAATAATAATAATAATAATAATAATAATAATAATAATAATAATTTGATTCACTGATAACATTGCTATCCTTAGTGAAAGTGAGGAAGAATTACAGTACCTTCTAAATGAAATGAACAGACTAGCAAGAGCAGAATACAGATTGAGAGTAAGCGAAGTGCAGGAATTCTGTTACCTTAGGTGCAAAACAATGCATGACAAATTAGCAATGATGTAAGTATCAGACAAGCAGAGGGAGCATTCCTACATCTACATCTACATTTATACTCCGCAAGCCACCCAACGGTGTGTGGCGGAGGGCACTTTATGTGCCACTGTCATTACCTCCCTTTTCTGTTCCAGTCGCGTATGGTTCGCGGGAAGAACGACTGTCTGAAAGCCTCCGTGCACGCTCGAATCTCTCTAATTTTATATTCGTGATCTCCTCGGGAGGTATAAGTAGGGGGAAGCAATATATTCGATACCTCATCCAGAAACGCACCCTCTCGATACCTGGCGAGCAAGCTACACCGTGATGCAGAGCGCCTCTCTTGCAGAGTCTGCCACTTGAGTTTGCGAAACATCTCCGTAACGCTATCACGGTTACCAAATAACCCTGTGACGAAACGCGCCGCTCTTCTTTGGATCTTCTCTATCTCCTCCATCAAACTGATCTGGTATGGATCCCTCACTGATGAGCAATACTCAAGTATAGGTCGAACGAGTGTTTTGTAAACCACCTCCTTTGTTGATGGACTACATTTTCTAAGGACTCTCCCAATGAATCTCAACCTGGTACCCGCCTTACCAACAATTAATTTTATGTGATCATTCCACTTCAAATCTTTCCGCACGCATACTCCCAGATATTTTACAGAAGTAACTGCTACCAGTGTTTGTTCCACTATCATATAATCATACAATAAAGGAGCCTTCTTTCTATGTATTCGCAATATATTACATTTATCTATGTTAAGGGTCAGTTGCCACTCCCTGCACCAAGTGCCTCTCCACTGCAGATCTTCCTGCATTTCGCTACAATTTTCTAATGCTGCAACTTCTCTGTATACTACAGCATCATCCGCGAAAAGCCGCATGGAACTTCCGACACTATCTACTAGGTCATTTATATATATTGTGAAAAGCAATGGTCCCATAACACTCCCTTGTGGCACACCAGAGGTTACCTTAACTTCTGTAGACGTCTCTCCATTGATAACAACATGCTGTGTTCTGTTTGCTAAAAACTCTTCAATCCAGCCACACAGCTGGTCTGATATTCCGTAGGCTCTTACTTTGTTTATCAGGCGACAGTGCAGAACTGTATCGAATGCCTTCTGGAAGTCAAGGAAAATAGCATCTACCTGGGAGCCTGTATCTAATATTTTCTGGGTCTCATGAACAAATAAAGCAAGTTGGGTCTCACACGATCGCTCTTTCCGGAATCCATGTTGATTCCTACAGAGTAGAGTCTGAGTTTCCAAAAACGACATGAGACACGAGCAAAAGACATGTTCTAAAATTCTACAACAGATCGACGTCAGAGATATAGGTCTATAGTTTTGCGCATCTGCTCGACGACCCTTCTTGAAGACTGGGAACCTGTGCTCTTTTCCAATCATTCGGAACCTTCCGTTCCTCTAGAGACTTGTGGTACACGGCTGTTAGAAGGGGGGCAAGTTCTTTTGCGTACTCTGTGTAGAATCGAATTGGTATCCCGTCAGGTCCAGTGACTTTCCTCGGTTGAGTGATTCCAGTTGCTTTTCTATTCCTTGGACATTTATTTCGATGTCAGCCATTTTTTCGTTTGTGCGAGGATTTAGAGAAGGAACTGCCGTGTGGTCTTCCTCTGTGAAACAGCTTTGGAAAAAGGTGTTTAGTATTTCAGCTTTACGCGTGTCATCCTCTGTTTCAATGCCATCATCATCCCGGAGTGTCTGGATATGCTGTTTCGAGCCACTTACTGATTTAGCATAAGACCAGAACTTCCTAGGATTTTCTGTCAAGTCGGTACATAGAATTTTACTTTCGAATTCACTGAACACTTCACGCATAGCCCTCCTTACGCTAACTTTGACATCGTTTAGCTTCTGATTGTCTGAGAGGTTTTGGCTGTGTTTAAACTTGGAGTGAAGCTCTCTTTGCTTTCGCAGTAGTTTCCTAACTTTTGTTGTTGAACCACGGTGGGTTTTTGCCGTCCCTCACAGTTTTACTCGGCACGTACCTGTCTAATACGCATTTTACGATTGCCTTGAACTTTTTCCATAAACACTCAACATTGTCAGTGTCGGAACAGAAATTTTCGTTTTGATCTGTTAGGTAGTCTGAAATCTGCCTTCTATTACTCTTGCTAAACAGATAAACCTTCCTCCCTTTTTTTATATTCCTATTAACTTCCATATTCATATTCAGGGATGCTGCAACGGCCTTATGATCACTGGTCCCCTGTTCTACACTTACAGAGTCGAAAAGTTCGGGTCTGTTTGTTATCAGTAGGTCCAAGATGTTATGTCCAGGAGTCAGTTCTCTGTTTAATTGCTCAAGGTAATTTTCGGATAGTGCATTCAGTATAATGTCACTCGATGCTCTGTCCCTACCACCCGTCCTAAACATCTGAGTGTCCCAGTCTATATCTGGTAAATTGAAATCTCCACCTAAGACTATAACATGCTGAGAAAATTTATGTGAAATGTATTCCAAATTTTCTCTCAGTTGTCATGCCACTAATGCTGCTGAGTCGGGAGGCCGGTAAAAGGAGCCAACTATTAACCTAGCTCGGTTGTTGAGTGTAACCTCCACCCATAATAATTCACAGGAACTAACCACTTCTACCTCACTACAGGATAAACTACTACTAACAGCGAGAAACACGCCACCACCGGTTGCATGCAATCTATCCTTTCTAGACACCGTCTCTGCCTTTGTAAAAATTTCGGCAGAATTTATCTCTGGCTTCAGCCAGCTTTCTGTACCTATAACGATTTCAGCTTCGGTGCTTTCTATCAGCGCTTGAAGTTCCGTTACTTTACCAATGCAGCTTGGACAGTTTACAATTACAATACCGATTGCTGCTTGGTCCCCGCATGTCCTGACTTTTGGGGCTGAGGCTGTTGCCCTTTCTGTACTTGCCCGAGGCCATCTAACCTAAAAAAAATGCCCAGTCCACGCCACACAACCCCTGCTATCCGTGTAGCCGCTTGCTGTGTGTAGTGGACTCCTGACCTATGCAGCGGAACCCAAAACCCCACCACCCTATGGTGCAAATCAAGGAACCTGCAGCCCTTGTCCAAAGAAACTGGATAACAATGTTTCAGAGAAAGTATTTCTGGGGAATTATATGCAGGCAAACCATGGACTGTGAGGAAACTGCAATAGATGAGAACTAAAGAGTTTGTGATATGTTACAGATGGATGCTAAAATTTAAGGGGAATGATAAGAAATGAGATCATTCTCCTCTCACTTCCTCCCAACCAGAGAGGAAAGAAAAGGAAGAAACGAAAGGAATACATGATAAACAGAAAGTAGAAGATGGGCGAGGATAATATATGTTCAAACATCGGGGAATAACCTCTATGGCATTGGACTGACTAAGGGCTGTCTGTGTTGACAGCTGAAAACGTAAAGGAGTGTGGGAGTCAATGGGGAGAGGGGGAGGGGGGGGGGGGGGCACTACGATGAGTGGTAAAAAACGAGTAGTTATAGGTCCAAAAAACATAATTCTGGCATAATGAATCAGCACAAAGAGGGGTTGGTTCAAAATTTTCTGCAATCAACAGAAATTTTATTTCCACTAATAATATCGCAGTCATCTACCTTTATTGCATCAAAATACTTGGTGATATATATCTAAAAATGATGTGACTTACCAAATGAAAGTGCTGGCAGGTCGACAGACACACAAACAACCACAAACATACACACAAAATTCAAGCTTTCGCAACAAACTGTTGCCTCATCAGGAAAGAGGGAAGGAGAGGGAAAGACGAAAGGAAGTGGGTTTTAAGGGAGAGGGTAAGGAGTCATTCCAATCCCGGGAGCGGAAAGACTTACCTTAGGGGGAAAAAAGGACGGGTATACACTCGCACACACACACATATCCATCCACACATATACAGACACAAGCAAGTCTTTCCGCTCCCAGGATTGGAATGACTCTTAACCCTCTCCCTTAAAACCCACATCCTTTCGTCTTTCCCTCTCCTTCCCTGTTTCCTGATGAGGCAACAGTTTGTTGCGAAAGCTTGAATTTTGTGTGCATGTTTGTGGTTGTTTGTGTGTCTGTCGACCTGCCAGCACTTTCATTTGGTAAGTCACATCATCTTTGTTTTTAGATGTATATTTCCTACGTGGAATGTTTCCCTCTATTATAAAAATACTTGGTGACTATGAAGTAAAATTAATGAATTATTATCTGCACTGATGAATCAGAAATATTGAACACCGTTGACATAATCTGCGTCCCTGAACATTAAGTGGACATTGGTTCAGCTGTGTTAAGTGATACATGATTTAGGTTAGCATCTCATTTCCAAGAGCAGTGATGGAGGAACGAGGAGACGCCACATTCATCAAGAATTATAATAAATGTAGGAACATAAGGCATTCATAAATTGTCCCTAGAACTGCATATAGAAGCATATGTGACAGAGGCAGAATTTCATAATAAACCCTTCATAAAAGTTAATGTATATTTAGCACTTTGACGTAATTTTAATCTATTCATAAATTACCTTGAAGCTCTTATTGATGTATTTAACATTACAACAGAATTTCTTCAAAACTTTTCCATTAGGAATTTATTGGAGCTAGTAACATTATCAATTTCTACCGTAAACTTCCCAACTACTGTGGCTAATTGCTCAAAAACCACCATAACATTTTTTGTATAAAAATCTAATGAGCAAAATTATATTACAAAACCATTAGTTGATGGCTATTACACTATGACATGCAGTTCTTTTTGTCTTGTGCTAATACAGATCAGAATATAGAATCTAATAAATCTAATTTCAAGAGTGTAGACAGTAAGACAAACATTGATTATTTTAGTAACTTCCTCAAAAGCCATGAACTGGAGTGATGCAAACAGCGCTCATAGTATGAATAAAAATACAACACTATTAGTAAAGCCCTAATCTTATTTGAAAGCTGTTTTCCTCCAGAACTAATCTAGATTAGACCAAAGTACACATATGACTTCTCTGTCGCAGATTACTCAAGGAATAAATGTATCTTGTACAATAAAAAGGAAACACTATCTGCCAGACAGACACAGCTCTTATGTTGGTGCTACAGCTCATTAAAAGACGCACTGCAATGTTCATATCAACTGCAAATGGAACAAACTTGGCATTTGACACTGTTACTCCTGAAGAGTCATTGACGTACACAGATATCAAAGCAAAATGCTTTATGAAAAAAGATAGTCACATCAAATAACAAAATAAAGACAATATGCGATGTAGTGAGGATGAGACTGGTAAAACCAGAGATGAAGAGGAGCAGATAGCATGAAGAGTAAATGATACATTGGTAACAGATGTGTGCGGTGTTGCAAAAGGGGCATGTCAAAATTATGCTGTTAATTAAACCTGGCAGTTGTCAGGTTCAGCAGCTGCTGCCGTGGACTATATCAGACCAGTCATTGCAGGTAACCTCAGTAATATGAATATGATCCGTGCTAATCAAGCAGAACTGTGCCTACAACAAAATCTTACGATCAAAATCAACAAAGTTAATTAGATCGTGTTCTTGAGTTTAGTTAAGTTATTTGTGTAACCAATCAGTGGAACATTTCCTGAATGGTTTAAATAGGCTGAAGTTAAACCTTTGTATGGAAAAGGAGACAATGAAAAAAATTTCTATCCAACTGTACCTAGCTAGCATTCTCAAAAATTTTAGAAATGGTAATATACAATCAGCTGCTTACTCATCTGACAACAAATAACATATTTTCAAAGTCAAAGTTTAGATTTCTATGGGGTTCCAATATTGCAAAGGCCATCTACACATACAGCAATTATGTTCTTCATTCATTAGATAATAAATTACAGGCTACCGGCATATTTTGCGACCTATCAGTCACATTTGACTGCGTAAGTCACAATACCGTTTTAAGTAAATTACAATACTACGACATAACAGGAATCGATTCAAGATGCCCCAAATCACACTCTCCAACAGGAAACAAGCGGTGTCAATATGAAGGAGTCATGTATTAAGCTCTCGGGCGTCACTGAACTGGAAACTATTTACAAGGAGTGCCTCATTAGATTCAATTTTAGGACCCTTACTTTTTCTGGTGTATGTCAATGAAACTCCATAAATAACAGTGCTATAAGCCAAGTTTGTTTCGTTTACAGATGATAAAAACATTGCAGCAAATAGCAATCAAGTATAGTTTTAGAAAGATCTGTTAATTAGATTTCAATGGACACTGATTAACAGTTCCTAGCCACTTCTTGCCACTGAAATTTGAAAAACTCACAACATGAAGTTCAGAGCTTGTAAGAGGTTTACCCCAGCATATGCCTACAGTATGGCAAGCAGATAAATGAAGCTGATAGTGTTAATTCTTGGATTACAGCTCGATAATAAATTCAGCTGGGAGAAGCATACCACAGAACTGCTGAAATGCCTACACAAATCTTTATTTTCAATGCTGATATTGTCAGAAAAATGCTTTCTTCCCTTATTTTCATTCCATGATGTTAGACAAGATAATATTTTGAGGTGCCTCATAAAACCACACTTAAGTTTCCCCAAGTCCAAAAATATTTAGTGCAATTTATTTGTGATGTGAACACAAGATTGACCTGCAAAAGCTTGTTCAAGGCACAAGGGATACTAACTATTGCTTCTCAATATGACATTTGTCATTAATAATATATCTCTTTTCAACTTAACAGTTCAGTTCATGGTACCAGTTCTAGAAATCTTTGCAAGATTTGAAGTCACTTACTTTAGTCCAGAAAGATACCCGTTATTCAGGAAGACACATTTTCGATAACTTGTCAACAGCCATAAAAAGTTTAATTACAAATAAAAGTTCTGCTTATGAATCTTCTACTCTGCTGATGAATGTTTCAGTAGAATCAACTGATGAGTGTATATTATTAATAATGGAAAATAATGTCTCAGATAAAATCTGACTTCAGCAGAGTTTCATTGCAGTAATGTGGTCAATATAAATAAGTGATGTAAAATGATTTTTCTATTTGATGATTTGTGGCTTCAATAGTCTAAGAATTATCATATGTATACCTCAGTGTATTGAACATTCACATTTTTGTGACAAGTTTGTTATTTATTACCTTATAAATCAAAATATGCTTAAGATTTTTTGACTTATTCCACATCTTTGAGGACAATGTCAGTTGGGATGTGTGGATGGTACTTTAACATATCTTTTTTGTCAATATTTAATGGGCATTCTTGTTGTCTTGACATGTTCACATCGTTGAGGATCTCCTCACTATGGCTCTATGGGAGAAAACATCTAGAGGGCAAAAATTGTATGGGTTAAAAGAGACTGGAATGTACAAAACAAAAAACTGAAGCTGTTGTGTTTAAATAGGCCTATTACTCTGTGATGAAGGACAGGGAATATGGTGACCCATGCAAAATTAGTCAGGAGCTTTATGAGATAAGCAACCTGCTCACTCCAACACTGTGAAGACAGATGTGTATCAGGAGATAGGGCCACAGACATGAAACATGAATTGCAGTGGCAATCATTAAAACAAAGGCGTTTTTCATTGCGACAGGATCGTCTCATGAAAATTTAATCACCAGTTTTCTACTCCGACTGCAAAAACATTCTATTGGCACCCACCTACATAGGAAGAAATGATCATAACGATAAAATAAGAGAAATTAGGGCTCGCACAGAAAAATTTAATTGCTAGTTTTTCCCGTGCACCATTTGAGAGTGGAACGGTAGAGAGACGGCTTGAAGGTGGTTCACCGAATCCTCTGCCAGGCACTTTATTGTGAAATGCAGATTAATCACATAGATGTAGATGTATAGGAGGAAAAAAGAGACAACAATGTTTAGTTGCTGAAAGCCTTATCACAGGCAATTTATACACCCCAAATGAGCATAAATCATTTTCTGGACTCCATAAAAACAATTATAAATATATAAGAAACATTGCAACAGTGAAAGATGGCAAAAATCTAAAATCAGACAATGATTTAATCATCATATGAACATATCTAGAGGTAGGGACAGGAAAATTTCATGTGAATAATAAAACAAAGAATAACACAAAATTTGCAATTTTTAAAGGTGTAACACAAAATTTGCAGTTTTTACAGAATGTCACAAAACTGACATTTTCCCAAGTATCCACATAAAAATGTTGTAAATCTGAGGGTAGCAATTCACTAATTTTGGTAACTGAAGTTACCGAACGCTGAAAACGGCTTTTGAATTTTTTTCATAACTCTGAGAATTGTGTGTGATCAAATAACAGTCGATTCCCTGCACAGAGAACTACGACTCCAGATGTGATGTCAAACGAACACATTCCAGTAAGAGTTTTAGTCAGTGATGTGTCATTTCCAGATAATTTGACAAACTATTGCATAAAAATGACACACTTAAGAGTTTTTAAATGTGGCGCATCAAACTTGATATTTTGAAATTATACAAATGAAAAACACTGAATACAAAACATTAGTCTTGTAAACATGAATCAACAACACCTAGATCCCAGACTATGCAACATATCACGCTGTTGTCATGATATTCATTCACAAAACCGTAAAAACAATACAGAATTCAAATTAGACCTGCCATGGCCCTAGGAGCCTCCATTTGGGCATTTGTGTGGTTGCCAATGTGAATGTGTGTGCGCTAAAAAGAGCTAGTCCTTGAAAGGTAATGTGAATGCAGTTTTGTGTTGTGTTATGTTTCTGTGCCCCATGGATCAACCCACAATAGGTGTCTTTCCCGTATTTTACATATTGTGCAATACTCAAATTATTATATAGAAAAATCTATTGGAACAAAGGAAACTTACCTATTGAAAAATGGCTTTAGTAATGGAGATGCAGATAGTAGAAGCTTCTCTGAGGTTAACTTTAAACCTAAAAAAAGATAAATACATCAGAAATCATATTACAATAATAGCAGTAACTGAACAGTTTTCAAAATGAAGAAATTATCTACATCTAAGTAAAAATTTAAAGAATTTAAATTTTCAGACACTGACAATTGGCTTCTCACAATGTGTAAAACATTTCCCCCCCTTTTGATTTTTCTCTTACCCCTCTCCTTTAGCATCTACAGTATATATATCAATGCTTGTCTCGTTATTTTACTTCCTCCTTTCTCTATTTCCACATCCCCCATCTCCCTTAGAATTTGTCCTTTTTTATGCTTATCTTCATGAAATTCCCCCTCCCCCTTTTCCCTTAACACATAATTGTATCCTTTTTTTCTTACCTACGCAAAATTCTTATCTTCAATAGTTTCTTTCTTGTTTATTTTATTTCAATTAAATTCTTATCTTTGCCTTCACATCTTATCTTTCCCTTCAATGTGTCCTACTTATTTCCTACCCACTGTGTATACATGGACAAAGAAAAAAAGTTCCCAGATTTTTCCCGGTTAAAAATACACTTTTTCCCAGGTGGAAATACAATTTTTCGTGCGTTTAAGTACTTTTTTTCCATTTTAAGTAACAATAAACTTTCCCTCGGAGCTGTAAAACTTATCAATCTTTAAAATGTTAAGGGTTTATACTCAGGTGTAGAACTTCCTAGCAGTTTAGGAAGCAAAACCCAGCAAAAAACAGTGAGTTTTAAAAGATCTTTGATATGCAGCAACATGTACACTCCATATTTTCATATTACGAAGGTACAAATACGAATTTCGACAAATACAGCACAGTAGCTTCTGAACAACTGAAATTGAAATTACTCCGAGCGATGTGCTTTCATCAGCCAATCATAGCACATGTCATGTGATCTCACCAGCCAATAACAGTAAATATTCAGAGCATAGAATACATGCTATAGTCAAACCAGTAGCACCACCACTGTTAAGTAATACGAACATACAAATAGGAAAAGTTAATGGCTTAAATTAATATACATACAGTATAGCTACAAGAAAAGATAAGCTTTCAGGTACAATATTGGTCTTTTTTTGTCATTGTTTACCCTTTAACATATATCCAATGTTACAGTAAAATTTTAAATAATAGCATAAATAGCTGGTATTCTGGGCCCAAAATTTTTCTAAGTACCTGGTCCTCAAAATGTTAGGTTCTAAATGAGAGTCAAACATGCCATGATTTAAGAAATTCATCATATATTCTCACATGTAACATAATTATCTTGCATAAAGGAAATTTACTTTGGAAGTAACACTTCTCAAATTGCCATTCATAATATTCTGCCATGATCTGTTATAAACATAAACAGTTGTGACACCACACTCATTGAAAGCAGTTTGTTGTTATGAAGTATTGCATTGTCTTTGTGCTAAAGCCTACGACACATTTTGCTGTCGGTACATGTTTGTGTGTGCAGTGTGTTTTGTAGTTGTAAATGGTGCATTTCCTTTGCTTTTAGAGTTTTATTTTGGTGTCATTATCTCTTTTATGTTTTATTGCTGCAGTAGCAAACTAAAGTAAAATTCTTTGTTAGAGTATCAGTTCTTACCAATCATAATTACAAAAATTTAACTGAAAACTAAAACAATGAAAAATTCCTGGAATTCCAAGAAATTCTAAGTGTTTCCTGGATGAAAACAGTTTTGTGTTTTTACAACATTTCCTGGTTATCAACTGTGTATGAGACTGGTAACTGTACACAAATCCTTGATCTTTAATGTCAATAGTCTTACAAATTGTGAAATCTGGGCACATCTCAACAGGACTCAAAGCTTCATGCATTAGTATTTTGCACTATATTGCTTTGTTTCCCTGTGAGATGGTATGGCACCATAAAGAAATTCCCAGATCATTGATAGCACATAGGTCCGGGATTTTCTAAAGAAATGTGTCAAGAACTTCTTGCTGTTAGTACTTTCAAAACAATACATAGGGTTCTCAAAAAAGCTGCACTGGGACATTTGAGCCTCATGTGGAAGCTTTATTTATGTCAGATTGCAAAATAAAGTTTATTGTGAGAAAATTAATCCATAAAATAAAAAGTTCAAATAACTATCAAGAATGAGAATTTTAAGTTCTAAAAAGAAAGAATAGAAAAAGAAAGGAAAATACGCACTCAACAGGAACAATTCTGGAATGTGGACAAACAATACGAACTGAACAAATGTGTTTTAACTGATGAAATACAGCAACATAGCAAAAACAGGAAAGTCACTTGAAAAGAGTGGATGAATGCTGAAACCAGTAATGTTATATAACTCAAACAGCAGGAAATATACTGGGAGATGACACTAAACTTTGGAAAAATGTAGTGGTGTAGAAGACAGAAGATGATGATGAATAATTGGTTAATCTCACAGTCACGATTTTGTCATCTTCCCATCACTCCATGTTGTCACATTAGACAATACAAAGTCAACTTACGTGCTCACCTGTATGCCACACTTGACAGGACCCCTGAGAGAAAAAGCTATGGTCAAGTGTGACTTAGCCTACTGGTTGTTTTCGGACTGTTACTCTGTAGTGGAGCGAACACCGCAATAAGTGTGTTTAACTTTCACCTTCATCTCAATAACACCCTATCCCACAGTGCCTGCAGTACACTGGGCTTTTAATTCATTACTATATCAAACTGATTCTGCTGTCAGATCCGGTATTTAGAGTAAGTTCTACTTCACTTAAGCACTTGATTACTTTTTGATTTCCACAATCATAATAACTTATTATTGTTATAAATAATGATTATTGGCCATTCTAGTACGTTTATTTTCCTTTGCAACTAACTGAATGACCAGCAGGACAGTTATAAGCAACTTTATCTCACTCAGGCTTACAAGGAAAGAAGTGTTCAAATAATGAGCTACTGACAAAAGCTCTGAGGATAACATAAATTCAAAGACTTTTTCATTTAGCAAAGTACAACACTGACTTTTTTTATGTTGTTATTGTCGTTGATGATGTTGATTCTGGATACAGAACAGCTACAGCTTTAGTCTGTGGGCATCTGTGGAAATTTATCAAGTTCGGGCAATATTTTAAAATTGCCTATTTTCATATAACTTGTTCAATAGTGTGTAATGATCCAAGAACAAATCTTACAAGGACCACATAAAATTTATTGTACCTTAAACTATCAATAGTTATCCTCTCATTCTGTTGATGGTACATCACTCTGGTACCCATCAAAAACTTAATATAATTGGCACAGTCAAAGTACACATTTGTATATTATTAATGTCTTCCACATACTTATTTAAAATTACATACCAATATGATCAAATTGGGGAGAAGAGGAGTTTGTGGCACAACTTGAAAAGAAGAAGAGACCGGTTGGTAGGACATGTTCTGAGGCATCAAGGGATCACAAATTTAGCATTGGAGGGCAGCGTGGAGGGTAAAAATCGTAGAGGGAGACCAAGAGATGAATACACTAAGCAGATTCAGAAGGATGTAGGTTGCAGTAAGTACTGGGAGATGAAGAAGCTTGCACAGGATAGAGTAGCATGGAGAGCTGCATCAAACCAGTCTCAGGACTGAAGACAACAACAACATGATCAAATCTATCATATCCAACATGTTAGTATATTAATCTCAAAATTATTCACAAAAGATATTTCAATTCTTATGCCTACAGTATACAGACCACCCCACATGAAAGGTGAATGATATTCAATAAAATAATAGACATTTATTTTTTTGTCTACGTGACTTTTTATTCAGAATAGTCACGTCGTATGTCAACACACAACTGGAAGCATTGGGCAAATTGTTCAAAACAATTCTGATACTCAACCTCTGAAATTACCTGCGGTACCACGGTCAAAGCCTTCTGGATACCCAAAAACATGTTGAAACACTTTCCTTTCATTGCCATTTTTGGTTTTGGAAAAAACAAAAATGGCACAGAAACAAATCAGGTGAATAAGTAGAGTGTTCAAGCACCACGATACATTTTTGAGCCACGAAACTGCGTGTAATTTAACTGTCGTGTGCTGCTACATTCTCGTGCAACAAACATCAAGTTCCTTAATTCTCTATTCAGGTCGAACCCGAACAATCACCACTCATAAACAATTTAAAACAAAAAGTAGTGATTTACCTTCACCAATTTATCTTCTAGACAGAATCCTTTGTGGATAATTTTTTTTAATCAAAGTAAATAGTTAACGGCATCTTGATCACCTTTTCCACATGCATACTTTTTCGGTGTCAGATATTCTGGACCTTCCAATTCTGAGCTATGGCACTTTACAAATAGCTCATACTGACAACACCATGTTTCATCATCTGATATGATTCAAAACTTGAGGTCTGCATCCCTAGTACCCAATCCTTTCATGTCTCTGCAGTACTCCACTCTGCAAACTTTTTGATCATCAGTGAGTGAGCAGAACAGAAAATGTCAACAGATTTTTTCCCCCTTCCTTCCTTTTTTTTTCCAGTTAAATAAATATTGTGCGACTCGGGCCTCCTGTCGGGTAGACCATTCACTGGGTGCAAGTCTTTCGATTTGACGCCACTTCAGCGACTTGGGTGTCGATGGAGATGAAATGATGACGATTAGGACAACCCAACACCCAGTCCCTGAGCGGAGAAGATCTCCAACCCAGCCGTGAATCGAATCTGGGCCCTTAGGACTGACATTCTGTCGTGCTTACTCAGCTACCGGGGACGGACATTTCTCAGTTAGAATGTGATGATCAGTTGTTTTATAAATTCCAGTGAGCTTGTAAATTTAAGCTTCAAGGAAGTACTTGGAAAGAAATGATGTAAAGATATAAATATCTGTTGTTTTATTTTAAGATACTGCCACACTTTCTGTTCCATATGCATGGTTTCGGTAATGGGCTCCAAGTATTTATCAAGAACAGATGGCAGATGTTGGTAAACTCTCATTATGTGGTATCCACGTTGAAATAGAATCTGAAATGGTTAAGGTTGTAATTTCTTCAATGAGAACAGCTGTTGAGCTTGTTGCAAAAATGAATGCACCTGAAAAAAAAAGGATTAGAATACAACTGAAATTTTTCAGGGCATTAATAGGAAAGCATACTTCTTCAAAAAATTATACAAATTGTGAGCAGAAGATATAGGTTTGAAAATGGGAGCCAAGAAATTGAGATCTTAAAAAAAAGTGAGTGTCATTTTGGAACACTATTATTAAATTAATAGTAACATGGATACATAGTAAAAGAAAAAAAACAATCTGCAGAAGTGTGTCATAATATTAATTTCATATTTACCCGCTTATAAGACAAGGTTTGTTACCAAATTCATCTTTCAAAAAATATGGGGTCATCTTATATCCACAGCTTGAACTATCATTGCTGGGGTCAATGTTTTTACATTGTCTGATAGTGGGCTCATCTTACATTTACAGATGAAGCTTTGGCTACTGAGGTTTCATGCTTATTTATTTTGAAGAATTCTGAGGGGTAGGGCGTATCAAACAATATTGACAGTTGAATAGGTTTGAGATTTCCAAATACGCTGAAGTGCTTGACACAGAATCAACCTCGTTCGAACAATCACGTGACATTTGCCCCACAGCCTCGTGCAAGGGATAAGTGAGAAACTATTAACTAGCCACTACAATAGTTTAAGGCTCTTGTAAAATATTGTCAGTTCTGCGAAACACAGGAGCGAATAAAATTAAATTCTAAACACAGGAGCGAATAAAATTAAATTCTATCAACTTAAAAACTTTGGCTGTATTTGAACAGGTTTGCAATACAAGTTTTCATGCATGTATGGATATCATATAAATACATGAGAAACAAAAGGGGATGCAATGAGAAATACAGTCCCTGTACATGTATTAGAACACCGGAGAAAATTGTTACCAGCTTTTAATCATCTTTAGAAGAAGGCGACGATATTCAGGCAAACCAACAAGGAAAATTAATCCAGAATGAAATGTCCAACAAACAAAATAAATCATATTAAACAGTATGTAATTGTTGTCATGATAATAGATTACAGGGGAAAGACCTGATGTGGAGATAGTATGATTAGACATCCTAGGTCGCAGGATGAGTGGACTTTGTGATAAACCTTTTGCATTTCCTTTATGTTTTCGTCTTCCTTAAAGGCAAAGAGACAAGATGAAGCGGTAGCCCATCATAGAGCCTATGCCTACCGTCATGTATTTTTTGACTTTCAGTTGTTATTAAACAGAGGATTTTTTCTGGTACCGGTAGGAGGAAGGAGGGATTCGCGCTCAGCTAGTGAAAGAGTGAGAAGCACGTCAATTTTTTAGCGAGTAATTGTAGACCACCATTTTGGGGTCGCTATGAATAAGTGAGGAGTGTGGATTTTATATGTGCACCGTTTAGAAAAATACAGTATTGTTTTATTAACAGAAAGGTCATGTGAGTTGTTATTTCAAATAGTGCAATAATTACAACCACTGAAGCCCACCTGTGTACTTTGGAAAATTACGAAGATCCGATAAGCTTAATAGGAACACGGTCAAGACTTCAAAGGTGAACGCGGCGACCAAACATAGTATTATAAAGAATGGTAAGCACAAATCTACAGCGGAGAAAGAAACTACTCCGCCCTGCAAAATAATATGAACTAATACGGACCTATTTCCAGGCACAGCTCAGCTTATTGTGCTTGTCATTCACGCCGAAAAATTAATCTCATTAATTCAATACATTTTAAGAAGCCACGCATTTTATCATCATCTATTTCATTATTTTATTATACTATAACTTTCAAAAACTGGATGCAATAATGATTGTGACATTTTATTTATGTATTAGCTGCCGCTGTTACATATGATCTGCATCCTAGAAGATATTGCTGTCCATGTTTCACTGTTGCTAAGCACAGCAAGGAAAGTTGGAAGAGGGAACAGTGACCCAGCTCAGCTGAGAACCAGATCCGTGCAGGGAGGGGTATGTTGAGCAGGCAGAAATTTCATTGTGCAGTCAACCATGGGGATGTATACTGCATATTTTGACTTTTTATGAACATCTACCACGTTTAAAATGCAATTTGCCTGAATCCACTTGCACTCAGAATCATATTCACTTTAAAATTGAACAAATATAGCATACATTCCAGAAGGAGATGCTAAAAGTCAAGATAGATGCCAGTGGCACATTAATTTGTTTTGTGCAGCAATGTTATCAACACTCACTGTGAGGTATGATGCGAATGTTTGGAGGCGAGTCAGCTGCCAGTTCTACACAGCCAATGAGAGAGCAGTGGGCAGACGATATGTTTGGAACCTCAACACATTGTAACATTCTCATGTCAGTAGTTAGTATAGAAGCATAATCCGTTACACATTGTTTTCAGTTCTCAGGTTCCACAGTAACCACGACCTTAGAAAGCCCAACATATTGCAATAAACAGCCAAATATTTGTGACGGCAGAGATACGAGTTCCACAGCTGTCCTGTTAGGATGATGACAATTAAAAGTAGTGACACCATAGACAACAGCCTAAGTAAACAAAATAGGTAGTGAAAATAAAAATTAATGTAAACATTTTTTGTTTATTTTAATTCTCCTTGTAGACTATCAATAAATGACAGTCTCAATTTGGAATTGATGTAATGTTAACTTTGTAGACAGTCCCTTATTTCAATAAAAGTTTCGATTAGCAGAATATGTTAAGAAATAATTTTCTCATTGAGCCTCTTAAAAAGAAAAGGGGTCACCTAATAGTCAGGGTACTCTTATACTCAGATAAATACAGTAACACAAACATAATGCAAATATGGGTAACTTCCCGAACCACACTCAAATTGGCCACTTCAATCAACCTTACAAGAGTACCAAGGAACCTTCTTGGCATGTGCTAATGAGGTAGTTATGTGAGTGTAAAATGGTTGACTGGTAAATTTACATTTTCCGTAAGCACTTCTTATTTTTTCAAGTTAATATTATGACATCTTTCCATAGATTTTTTTAACCATGTAACCATATTCCAATTAATTTAATAATAATGTTCCAAAATCACACTCACTGTTTTTGAGATCTCTGACTCCTCCCTTCCCATTCCAAACACAGATCTTTCGCCCACAATTTCTGTAAAGTTTTGAAGAGGAATGAATATCACAACTTATTTTCTTATAATTTTAAGCATGCTTTCCTATTAACGCCCTGAAAACTTTCATTTGTATTCTAATCCTTTTTTCAGAGTCATCCTTTGTTGCAACAAATTGAACACCTGTGCAACTCTCAGTATGGCGCGTACCCAGCGGCGAGGAGCATGGAGAGGGGGGCGGGGGCAGCTGGCAACTGTCCTCAACCCCCCCCTGCAGACCCAAGCATTGTTTTTACGTCACCCGCACATGGCTGTCAGTAGGACAGTTTAAGGAAATAAATTTTGGCAATAAGCAATCTGCTCTGCTACTTGTGGGCACTGTTACATCACCACAAATATCATTTCTCCCAGCTTTTTGAAATACAAAATGCTTTCTTGCTGCAAAAATATTTTAATATTAAAAAGGTTTCATTTTCTAAGATAGGCTTATGATCCGTACATTAGTAAAATTCAGGAACTTGGAACACAATCTATTGAAATACATTAACACAAGGAATTAATTGTTGCATACTATGACCTACAATAAACAATGTGAGTTTACTTTCTTGTCAGCAATGCTATCATGCAGAGTGGTAAATATACCAAACTTTGGCAATATCAGTTTTGTAATGCTGCGAAATAATTGTAGGCATGTGGTAAGAACAAGAAACATTGACTGGTTCCATTTAAACACTTATTTTGCCCTTGACCGGTTTCTATTATTTTATACAACTGCTGTCAGATGACAATACTGTTGAGACATGTAAATTAATTGCGAGTCATAATCAAGGACTGTATATTTTAACGTGAATTATTTCCCCACTGGACAAACAATTACTGGAGAATGCTATGCTAACCTCCTGGAGAAATTGCAACATGAGATATGCAAAAAATGGCCAGGTTTGGCAAGGAAGAAAGTCATCTTCCATCAAGACAATGTGCGACCACATAAGTGCTGTCGCCATGACAAGATTACACGAACTAAGGTATGAACTGTTGCCACACCCGCCTTATTCACCTGATATGGCTCCATCAGTCTTCTGTCTCTTCCCAAAACTGAAGATTTTTCTTACTGAGAGAGTTACAATAGAAAAATCCTTTAGTTCCACACACAAATTTATTGTTGCTTGGATTATAAATCATGTTTGCTTTGTGATTTATCAAAATCAATCGTAGTAGTTTACATGACATGGATAAATTAACAAGTTCACAAACTATAATAATAATTTCTTATGGCTCATGGACTGGTGGAAGAAATAATATTGTTACTTGGCAACTTGAAAGTTATTATGTTATGAATAAATGTATCTGTCTTCCACTTATATTAACTCTATTTTCATTCTATGGCTAAACAGTAGGAAATAAATTAATTTATCTATTTTGTAGAGTCTACTTCTCATGAAGAGAAAAGGAGTCAAAATAGCAGCAGTGGAAGTGATGATGATCATAATAAAACTGAATTGCCACAATCAACAATTTTAAAGGTGACACTGAGCAACAATCAGATTCAACAGAATAACTGTAGCAGTCCCTGAACATAATTCTCATTCGACAATCCAAGGAGCTTGTATGTTCAAGGACGATTAAAAGTGAATACAATGAAAATGATCTGAGTCATTATATTGGGCTAATTACTTAGATATCAGTGGAAAAGAAGAAGGAACTCTTACTAAATCCTTGACCTCAAATTTCCGCTGTAAAAACATTAATCAATAGATAACAACAAAGCTCCCACATGTACTGAAACTGCTATAAACTTTGTAATGATCTATTCATACATTCTTATACACTGCTGTTTCTTTCTTAGGTCAGAATAAATACTGCCCGTTTTTCAAAACTGAATTTTATGTCAATAAGATAAATAACATTGAACTTGTAACTGAGAACAATATGCGTCATGGCTAGTATATTCCAAGCTGCTAAAAGACGCTCTATGCAAGCACTGTGTTTTATTTCCTTCTCACTGGCACTGTTAGAGGTATTATGGGGTCATTTGTGATCAGACCATTCACAAAATTCAAGAATATGCATGAAGACTGTCGAAAACATGTTAAAACCCAACTCCAACAGCATCAGCTGCAGCAAAAACTTTTCTTGAACAAGTTCCTGTAGATGTCCAACTGTATAACGTGCATCAAAAGTGATCGTTGGAAACAGGCAGATATTGTCATCAATTCTTTCTTCTATAGTTTTTTGCAGTACACATGATACGCCTCTTAGAGGAAACAGGCAGAAGTAGGTGTTTTATTAGATTTATTGAATTTAAGAATCAATTCTGGCGACGACAAGTCACGGAGTCATCTGGACAATTGTTACCGCAATGCTGTTTTCACATTGCTGAAAATGAAAAATCAATTGATAAATTTCTGTGATGATGTTATTAGGGAGAATATAGCCACTGACACTAAAAAAGCATACTCTTGGCTGATGAAACAGCATACATTGCTGGGAAGGAACAGTTATCAAAAGGTGTGGGGTTATCTGATGAAAGCAAAGTGAAAATCTGGAAATAATTTGTAAGGTTCTGTAGAAATCAATCGCCAAAGCAACTGACAGTTTCCTGATCAGGAGTAATCTCCCAGTAGAAGACTGTGTAGGATTTGGCTTCAATGGCTGTTCAACAATGGCAGGCGGAGAGAGCATTGTGCCAGCCATTTTAAGAAAGAAGTATTATCGAGGTTCATACATTCACTGTTCAAGTCATAAACTCAACCTTGTGGTGAAAAATGCACATCCAGTGCCGGAAACTAGATATACTTGTCACTGTAAAAGACACTATTAACATTCTTTAGAGAATTGACTACACAGAGGAAATATGTTCCCAATTTATCATGAATGTGTGAGACAAGATGGTTTGAAAAATTTAAACCCTCAGACCATTTTCTCAGCATTTCACAGAGGTTGTGAGAGCTCTAGAAAAATTGTCCACAGAGGGAAATTATGCAACAAAAAAATCTGCCTATCAGTTGCATTCAACCATTACAAAGCCAGCATTCCTCTTAGCTTTACAAACAATAGCCGAATACTCAGCAGTTTTGTAATCTAAGTCTATGTACATGATCGTGGTGAGGGAACACTTGATGAGGAATCCTTGACATTCTCACTAATGACCAAAAGGAAGCAGACAGAACAACTAATGGATTACATGGAAAAGCACAAGCCACAGCAGAAAAATTGGAAACAGGAACTGCTGCTGCACACTTTGCTTGTAAGGAAAAATTCAGAAGCAATCTGCCAGTGACAGTGAATAAATATGACGTTTGCTGGTAATGCCATACATCGAATCACTCATGTCATTGTTAAGTACTTGATTTTCACCTGAAAATACTCCAGCTTTTGCTCTAAATAAGCTACATTCCTTGAATATGCGCAAAATTAGTATAAAAAAATTTCATAAAAATGCAGAACTATTTTAAAAAAAAAATTGTGGTCTGGCCGACATCTCCAGAGAACTGGACCTACGGTACAATTTATGGAGGAAAAAGAATACGCCTGAAGTGAGTTAAGGGACATAAAAGCCATTGACCTGTTTAATGAGACCAATATCTTTTTTCCTAGCATGAGAAAAGCACTACAAATTTTGAGCACTACTCCACATGCACAACGGTGACCACTAAGCGATCCTTCAGTAGCCTTCGAAGGGTATTGACGTGGCTTAGAAGCACTTTGGGAAAGAAAGGCACACTGGGTTGAGCCTGATGAGCATTCACCGAAATTACGTGAAAGAAAAATGCGAGATGTTAGAAAAGGAAGCAGTTGACAAATTTGCGGTAAATGCAAGAAAATTAACACTAAATTAAAAAATTGTTATGTTACGCAAGTGCATTCTCATGCTTAAAATGTTTATTAAAAGCAATTTTTCACTGGTTTTCTTCTGTTTTATTTATTAAGAACTGCTGCCTGTTGTTCCTGCTCCCTGTTCCTTGAGACTAATATGACCTGCCCGCTCCTGTGTACGTCCTTGACTCTCAATGAAGCAATTACATCCTTAATCATTTTCAGATTGTATTTCAATATGTATGACACAGTGAGATTTTGCCAGCCTGTGACAACTGTTCTTGATAAACATTTTGAGCCCATAACAAATACCATGGATATGGAACAGAAAGCATGGCAATATTCCAAAAGAAAACAACAGACATTTTTCTCTTTACATCAACTCTTTCCAAATAATCCCTAAAAGTTTAAATTTACCAATTGCTAATTTCACTGTCACGTGTCATCTCTTTTCCTTCAGACTGGTTTCCAAAGACACACTCCAAATCCCAAGTAGTTGCAATACATTATTTTCTTTCTCCTAAGATCAGCTTATTTTTAATTGACTATTTCAACAAGATATTTTAATTTTGCCACACTTTAACCTTGAGTTAAAAGTCATTTGTGTACACTTCCTCGAGTTTCAATCCATAACGAAGTGGAACTTGACATTCTGAGAGTTTCAAGCACAGTACTAAGCTGCAAACAATTTTTTCAGAATGTTTTGCTAACAATTACATTTGGAATATGCTTGTTTTATAGCAATCAGTCCCCACAATATCATTGTTGTTGACTGCACAACAAATTTCTTCCCAGTTTCTGTGAATGTAGAGCTGAATTCCCAGACAGCACAAGATTTTCTATGAATTTCCACTGGAACCACGTTAATCAGTAGATAACAACAAAGCTCCCACATGGACTAAAACTGCTATAAACTTTGTAGTGATCTATTCATACATTCTTAAACACTACTGTTTCTCTCTCAGGCCAGAATAAATACTGACAATATTTCGAAACTGAATTTTATGTCAATAAGATAAATAACACTGAGCTTTTAACTGAGGGAAACCTGACTCTATATATTTACAATATAACTTTAGAAATTGGCTAAAAGTGAAGCTGAATGAAATGGCTTCAACTCCTTTTGAACTACTTATACACCATAAAATAATTGCAGAAAAAGAAATATTTTCATATATATAAGTTTGACTTTTGAAGTTGGAACTCACCCAGATGCTGGACCATAGTAAGGAAACACAATCCAGTAACGTAAGCATCATATCCAGCTTCATGATACTTGTCACTATCAGCAGAATATCCATACCCATCCTCTGCTGGATCTACAATTAACAATTAAACAAAAAATATTGTCATTGGTAGAGAGCACAAAGTCCTTTTCTTTATGTTTATCAGTTTCTATGAGCAACAAACAAGAAAGGACAGAAGAAAGCTTATTCACCACAGACAATTATCTATGTATTCCTGAATGCAAGATGATTGTTATAAATATTATATAAGTGATCATGTTTATTTGTCAATTTATTTCATTTTTCAATATAGGTCTAATTGGAAGATGATTAATACAAGTTGTCATCAGTAATTTTTTTTAAAACTAAATGGAAATGTATGATTTGTGTATAAGTTACATTAAACTTTTTGTCTTCCAAGTATGTGTATCACCATACGTCACAAGTTTACAAACAGGATGCAACGAGGAACTTTGCACCATCATCATTACTTTTCATTATCAATTTGCTAATGGAGAGTTGGAAATTTTTTTTCGTGTATGCCTTCACAAGCAACACAGTTTCTGCCATTTTGACATCGTGTAATTTATAGGAAATATGTGATGCATATACTCGAATTATTTTCCACACCATCCAAAAACTGTTTCTGTAAATTAGCCCCACAGCAGCTCATGAAAAGATTATTATTTCTTTCCTGATTCTTATGCCAATTTGAATATCTCAGCAGCATTCTCCTGTTGGCCCTGAACTGGCCAATTACAATTCTTACAGCATATGTTAAACTATTTCATCCCATCCTGTATCCTAACTCTAAGAGAATCCAAACATGCTAGCACTATTCATGGATACATTACACAAAACTCTTGCCCAATGTTTCCTTTGAAAATGCACTTCACTTTTACAGAATCATTTGGGGACATCATTTTACCACAAAAAACAAATTTATTTAATGCCAAAAAGAGAGCAAAAACAAATGTTCAACATTAGGATTTTTCCCCAATCATGCTTTTGGCATCGGAGGACACTGTACAAAAGAAAATAAGCTCCAATTGTATCACAGTAAAGCATCGACAAAATGAGGCTGTTTGCTTCGCTGAAATTTCTTCCCCTCTTCAGGATGCTACTCTTATCCTCTCCAGCTTCGAAATTGTAGATGGGCTCTCCATAAACTAGACAAATCTCTTTGTTATTGCTTTTCATGAAGACAATTTTTTTGGCTCTTTGAATCTGGAAATGCCAGTTACCAGTAACATTCTCGCATTTTTCTGCATATTCTTTCCAATCGTGAACAGGACATTCATTTTGTCCTAGACATATTACTGTTGCAAATTTCTCAATGTGCTGAACATATATAGATGGGTTTTCAATGACACTCAAATTACAAACTTGTCTGTCGATGTTACCAGTGACTGGAAGGTGGGATGAATGAGTGTTCTACTACTGGGAATCACACTTCTATTTCTTTTGTACTGGCAGGATCTCCAAGAAGAAACCAGTGACACAGCATGTTGATCAACATCCTTTTTTAATTCTGACCCCAAAATCCATCAAATTTTTTCACTCCTTTGAAGTTTAGGTGAGTTAGTCTGTGATGAATCATCGACACTATTCATTTTGATCCTTTGGCATATCCATGTTCCAACTACATGCACAAAAACATTGTGTTGGTATTCTGGGGAACTCCAAGGAATCCTGGCAGACTGTCGAGTTGGTTGGTTGGAAAGAAAGGGGGGGGGGGGGGGGGGGGGGGGGGGGAGGCAAACTACAAGGCCACTGGTCCTTTGTTCCAAAGGAAACAATGTCAGAAGGGTGAGAATAAGACAATGAGACTTACAACACAAAACCACAACAACGACTGAAGGGCAACAAACACTTAAATGGACAAAAGGGGACAAGAAAACCACAAAGACACAAGAAACAGGTAGAAGTGGTTAAAACAAGAAAGCAGGTTATCATGGCTGGCTGACCATGAGGATAAAAAGGGAAAACCACCTACTCTGGAACACATGAAAACCTCCACCCTGAAAGCACTAGTGTGGAGGACATACAGGGACAAAGGACATGTGCTAAAACTTAGAGCAAATGATAAAACTCACCCTCATGAATAAAACGTAAAACTAGAGCTGCTGTTGAGGCATTGTCACCTAACACCGATGGTAGAGGTAAAGTTGGAAGTCCACTGCAGAGCAGCTAAAAGTGGTCAGTCCAGCAAGAAATGGGCGACCATCATTCGTAAGCCACAGCGACGCCAAGGTGGGTCCTCACGACAGAGAAGGTAACCATGCATCAGCCATATATGGCCAATGGGGAGCCAACACAGAACCACACAGTCCCTGTGAGAGGTGCGCACGGAGGTCTTCCATACATTCATTGTTTCCTTAATGGCAGGCAGCTTGTTGTGTGTACTGAGGTTACGCCATTCCATCTCCCAAAGCCACAAAACCTTGCAGTGTAATACTGAACACAGGTCAGTTTCAGAGAAGCCGATCTCCATAAGCGGTTTCCGTGTAGCCTGTTGGCAAGTTCATTGCCTAGGTTTCCGACGTGACCTGCGGTCCAGACAAACACCACACAACGTGTGGACCGTTCCAGGGCATAGATGCACTCCTGGATGGTCACTGCCCAAGGATGACGAGGGTAGCACTTGTAGGCTGCTCAAGGATTCAGTAGACAGAAGAAACAACTCCCCAGGGCACGAACGAATGTGCTCAAGAGCAATAGATATGGCTGGCAGGTCTGCAGTGAAAACACTGCAGCCATCTGGCAAGGAGTGCTGTTCTATATGTCCTCTATGAACATAGGCAAAGCCAACATGACCATCAGCCATCGGTGTAAACCATTTCACGGTCCCGGTACATGTCGAGAATCGAGAGGAAGTGACAGCAGAGAGTCGCAGGGTTAACTGAGTCCTTAGGGCCATTTGAAAGGTCCAGGCGAAGCTGCGACCTAGGTGTACACCATGGAGTTGTTCGTAAATAAACCTCAAGTATAGGTGATAAAGGAAAGTACTCCAGTTCGGAGAGAAGGGGTCGCACATGAACTGCAATTTTAAGCCCTGACCTGGGCCACTGATGAGGGACATGAACCACCATGGGTGGAAAAAGAAGACAGTAATTCAGATGTGCAGGAGAACTATGAACGTGTGCAACATAACTAGAGAGCAATTGTACATCCCTAACCTGCAATGGAGGGACTCCAGCCTCCACGAGGATGCTGGTCACCAGCCTCATCCTAAAAGCTCCTATCCCTAGGCGAATGCCACAGTGGTGCACTGGGTTGAGTAAACGCAATGCTGAGGGTGCCGGCGAACCATAAACCACACTCCCATAGTCAAGGGCTCTGTAGAGCTGCAGCAGCTTAGAGCAATCTGCACCCCAGTTGGTGTTGCTCAGGCAGCGGAGGCCACTGAGGTGCTGCAAGCACTTCCGCTTAAGCTGACGGAGGTGAGGAAGCCAAGTCAATCGGGTGTTGAAAACCAGTCCTAAGAATTGATATGTCTCCATTACGGTGAGTGGATCATCATTAAGGTAAAGTTCTGGTTCCAGATGAACAGTACGATGCCAACAGAAATGCGTAACACACGACTTTGCAGTCAAAAACTGGAAACCATGGACTAGAGCTGCTGCTATACCCCTGCGGAACCCCATTGTCCTTGATATGGAGGGAACTATGGGAGGCACCAACTTGGACATGGAAAGTAGGAAGTGACAGGAAATTGTGCATAAAAATCGGGAACGGACCTCGGAGACCCCACTCGTATAATGTGGCAAGGATATGATGTCGCCAGGTCGTGTCTGGGCCGATAGGACAACAGCTATCCACATCAAGCGGGTTTTTACTGGGTTTAAGCACCGGAATGATGACGCTCTCTCATCACTGCGATGGAAAGATGCCATTGCACCAGATCCGGTTGAAGATGATGAGGAGATGTCACTTGTAGAAAGATGAGAGATGTTTAATCATCTGACTGTGGATCCGATCTGGCACAGGAGCTGTGTCGACGCAATGAGCAAGGCCACTTAGGAGCTCCCACTCTGTAAATGGGGTGTCATAGGGTTCACTGTGGAATGTAGCGAACAAGAGGACTTTCCTTTCCATCCGCCGTTTGAGAGTGCGCAAGGCTGGGGGGGGGTAGTTCTCCAACGAAGAGGCTCGAGCATAGTGCTCAGCAATCGCGTTGGCGTCGGTAGATAACACGCCATTGATGTTAATGCCAGGGACACCTGTTGGGGTCTGGTACCCAAAAATACGTCTGATCTTTGTCCGGACTTGGGAAGGTAACGTACGGCACCCAATGGTTGAGAAATATCTCTCCCAACACTCCTGCTTCCGTCTTTTGATAAGCTGGCGAACGCAGGCACGGAGCACATAAAGGCTATGAGGTGCTCCAGGGGAGGGTGCCACTTATGTCACTGTAGAGCTTGCCAACACTCCATAAGTGTCGACTTCCGGCGACCACCAAAGGACCGCCTTTCGCTGAGGGCACCCTAAAGAGAGAGGGATCGCGTTTTCCTCGCAGTAACGATTGTTGTAGTCACCTGCTCAACCATCACATTGATATTACCATGCAGGAGAGAGTCAATGGCGACTGCAGAGGTCAAAGTTTCGCAGTCTGCCTTGTTTAAAGCCCATCTGGACAGGCGTCCATGGGCCTGATGCTGGGGCAGTGACACGAAGATGAGGAAGTGGTCACTACCACACAGGTCGTCATGTGCTCTCCAGTGGATAGATGGGAGAAGTCCTGGGCTGCAAATGGATAAGTCAATGGCTGAGTAACTACCATGAGCCACACTGAAATTAGTGGTGGCCCAATATTTAAGAAGCAGAGGTTGAACTGAGACAGTAAAGTTTTGACATCTCTGCCTCGGTCAATAAGCATGGTGCCACCCCACAAGGGGTTATGGGCGTTTAAATCTCCCAAAAGTAGGAAATGTTTAGGGAGTTGATCAATCAGTGCAGCTAATACATTCAGGGGTACTGCACCATCTGGAGGAAGATATACATTGCAGACAGTTATTTCCTGTGTCACCCTTATTCTGACAGCCACAGCTTCAAGACGGGTTTGAAGAGGCACAGTTGCACTACAGACTGAGTTTAGGACATAAACGCAAACTCCACCTGACACTTTATTATAGTCGCTACAGTCCCTGTAATATCCCTTATAGCCACGGAGGGGTCTACATTGCTGGGAACCAGGTTTCCTGAAGGGCAAGGCACAAAGCAGGTGTAAAGCTTAACAACTGCCATAGGTAGCCAGGCAGTGGAAAAGACTGCTGCAATTCCACTGGAAGGATGATATCGTGAGACTGGGAAGGCATGGAACTTTCAATGAGGCAGTTTACACCTCAGGGTCAACTGCTGAAACCAACTTACTGCCTGAGCAGTCTATATCCATTGTTTCTGAGGGTCCGACCAAGATATAGGTCCTCAGCGGACGCCAGAATCTCCACTTTATCCCCAAACGCAGAGCTTGTAGGTAGCTGTGGTGTGGGTGCCACCACAATTTCCTTTATCCCAGGGGTCTACTTTTTGGAATTTTTTCACTGCTCCTTGGGTTTTTCTGGCTGGGAGGGTTTCACTGATTCAGTCTCCTGGGCTGAGGATGATAGTGAAATCCTACAACCAGCTGCTTTTGGGCCCTTCAGCCACTGGTGGGCATCATCTTTTCCATTAGCAGAAACCTGGGAAGGGAGTGACCCAAGGGACCCCTTCCTGGCAAAAGGAGCCGAAGAAGACTTACACTTCTCTGGCTGAGAAGTGGAGACTGGTGTCCCCTGGGGGGGGGGGGGGGGCAGTACTCCTGATGTAGGTGGTGCAGGAGCAACAGGAGGGTAAGTGCCCTCCACCATCAATGGAGCCGGTGTAGCCTTCTGACTCTGAGAGCTGACTGGAACTCACGGAACTGATGGAGGCTACGACTGTTCTCGTAGCGGCGGCATATGAGGAAGTCATGGCCACAGGATGTAGGCACTCATATTTTCTCTTAGCCTCAGTGTAGGTCAGTCAGTCCAAAGTCTTGTATTCCATGATTTTCCTCTCTTTCTGTAAAATCCTGCAGTCTGGCGAACAAGGTGAATGATGCTCACTGCAGTTGACACATATGGGAGGCGGGGTACATGGATTATTAGGGATGTGATGGACGTCCACAATCTCGACATGTGACGCTGGAAATACAGTGGGAAGACATATGTCGAACTTCCAACATTTAAAGCACCGCATTGGAGGAGGGACATATGGCTTGACATCACTGCAGTAGACCATCGCCTTGACCTTCTCGGGTAAGGTGTCAACCTCGAAGGCCAAGATGAAGGCACCGGTGGCAATGTGACTACCCCTCGGACCCCGATGGATGTGCCACACGAAATGAACACCTCACCACTCTAAATTGGTGTGCAGCTCGTCATCAGACTGCAAAAGAAGGTCCCTGTGGAAGATAATACCCTGGACCATATTTAAGCTCCTATGTGGCATGATGGTAACAGAAACATCCCTTAACTTGTTCCAAGTGAGTAACGTCTGTGACTGGGCAGAAGATGCTGTTTATATCAAGACTGACAAGACCTCCATCGCCACAAACTTGTCCTCTAAATGCTGTACAAAAAACTGTGGCTTCATTGAAACAAAGGAGTCCCCATCAGTTCTCGTATATACAAGGTACTGGGGTGAATAAGGTTCACTGCAGTCCTTAGCCTGGCGTTCCTCCCATGATTTAGGGTCATCCTTTCTTGCATTCTACTGAGACTTGGAATGCTTAGAGACTGCTGGTGTTTGATCACCAGCAAGTGATGACATGGCATGCTTCACTGTACGTCATACGCCCTGATGTCACCCACTCTGACCAGGGGAACCTCCACACGGGCACCACCCAGCCGCAGCAAAGGCCATCTGGCAGGATGACCCTTGCCGGAAGTCCGGATGCTCCAGGGGGACAGGCATCTACTCCTTGACATACGTGGGGAGTTACCAGCACAGGCATCAGCAGAGCGATCCCTGTGTTGTCAGAGGGCTACAACCAACAGGGTACATGGTGGCCCCATCACAATGGACTGGCTACCATGCTTGACATGAGGTGCAAAGAAGTCCATGGTCATCGTCAGCGCAGAAAACGACAGCATAGTGGGGGGAGGAAAATGTACCGAGGAAGGCGTCCTCGCCCAAGAGATAGAAAATGAGCTGGACTGCAGTGGGACGACAAGAAAGTGGGCTAAAGATCTCATGGCATGATGGACATGATGCACCATGTAAGGCGCCATTCCCCAATTGGCTCGCTCTTTGGAAAAAATTTTGAAAAATGGAGGTCAAACCCTACAAGGGACCATAACATGAAGGCCGAAATGTGTGGGACTCCTTTTAGTCACCTCTTACAACAGGCAGGAATACCTTGGGCCTATTCTAATCCCCAGGCCCGCAGGGGGTGACTGTAAAGTTTGACGGGAGCAATAGGCTGCTTGGCCTGGCACCTTTGATAGTATTAGATTCTGTTGACAATTGAAGCTGAGAAAAATTTCACACTTCTTATTTTCTTTCAGCTTTTTGTAGAACATATCAGTTCCCATTTTGTGGACTTACAGCTGGGTTTGTAGGCTCTCCTTTTCAGCACTTTTGTTTTTTCACTTCAATATGATTTTCCAGAAATGGGCATGTCAAGCAGGTGCCAACACAAGGGGCACCAAAGCCAATATTGAAATCTTGGCAAAAATGCCCCTGTTGTAATTGTATCTGGCAATGTTTTAGGGTTCTCTGCACAATACATGATCCACAACATCTTCATTATGCTCAGTTTGCTACTTAAATATGCTATTTGGGTGTTGGTTCCTCATGAATAGTGACGTTATAAGGGGGTGAACTTCTTAATATGATTTTTCACATACTCTTTGCTCGGTTCATACTTGGTTCTTCTGTTGCGTTCTCTTGTCTCAGTGGGAATCGCATCTTGGTCTAAAAATTGTGGCACAATCCCGTAACTCTATCTTCGTTAGTTTGTGAAACTGACAAAAAAGCTGCTTTGCAAACAGGGACATTTTTGATCACATCGTCCCTTCCCCCCCCCCCCCCCCCTCCCTCTCTGCCGGAAAAAAGGGGGTGGGGGTGGGGGTGGCGATGGTTCATTTTCCTTCTTTTACATCCTCACTGGATCTTCTTTTAGGGGACATGCTACAGACATGTGGAGCTATGTAGTTGCTCTGCCATTCTCGGGTTCTTTTTGGATAAAAGGTTTGGGGAATTTCTGTTATGTCTTGCACGGTAAGTTTGTTACGTCTTAGTTTTCTGAAGGGATGTTTACAATCAGCCATCTTTGGAAAGGCCTTGGGATTGTATCTGGAATGAAGTTCCATGCTTATGTGTGTAGAAGCAATAAACGGTGATGAGGGGAGCAAACCGCATCACAGGTCTTGAGAAGTAGGCAGAAGTCTCTACACGTAAATATAAAATGTTCACTAAGGATGACAAGCTAAATTAAAAAATCAAGTAGCATCTATAAAAAAGCGTGATTAAACAACATGACTGAAATAAAATTTCATTTGTTACTGCCAGCACCCCTCACCCAATGGTTGATTAAAATCTTCCCCTATGGACAATTCCTGCGAAACAAACTGGAAGCAATCTGCAAGATACCTACAGCATTTAACACAAATTTTCTTTATTTTTGCTATATGCTTGACTCTTACTTTGTTGCCAGACAGCTACCAGTTTCAGTTTTGCAGGAATTGTCCATTAAATTAATCAGACTACACCACTGTGTACAGGAGAGCACAGATCGTACCACAAATGTGTCGAGGTTACATCATAACAATTAGTGTCATTAGTTTTCATTGTATAACATTGCATTAATAATACTTTTCATGTTCTTATCTTTATGTCTGGGAAACATTTCTTTTCCACTGATCAGGAAACCTTTTCCTTTTCGGGGAGCGGCCGTTGCCCTCGGTCTCCAACTGGTCGTTTTCAATGGTTTTGACTTCTTGCAGAATTTCTACAATTTCAATTACTCCCATTTCGTTTGTACCATCTTCTGCATTTAAACAGTACAAAACATCACCAATTTTCTTCAAAACATTCATGCAAATATGTCAACAAACACCCTGCTGATCAGCTGAACTGTGCTTACTGGCATATATTTCGATAATGCACTGACAGCAAGAGCTTCATTGTTGTGTAAATGTTCGCTACAGTGCAGTCAACCTAACTCTGAATAAGAAAACTATCCCTTCTAATCGTAACAAACTGAAAGGTAGCTCTGAATGTATAGAATGGTCAGTCTGTTGTCAGTTGGCATGCTTTGCATCCGTACATGGCACTGTGACCGCCATGCCTATTGAACTTGGCAGGTTTTGCAAACGTTGGACATTTAGCTGGCTTTGCACCCTAAGACAAAATGCAGTTAGTGACTTTTGTTACCGATTACAACTTTTACTGGCATTTTCAATGGTTTACAGCAAATTTTGCATCTTGAAACCCATTCCATCATGTAGTCACTGAAAAACATTTATACAACAGTGCGCCCAACTCAAAATTGACAAAAAAGACATTAACAGGCTTTTGCACCTGGGCTACTCAATTAGAACTGTGACAGAATCCTGAAACATACTAGTATTAAAAGCAAATGTAGATGAATAATGTCAAAAACTTACAAAGCCAAATATAAATGTTTGATTTCTTCACCTATGTTTTTGCAGCCCCTACTAATTCTCTTTTCACCAGCTATCGATAGCTCATAAAATGATAACAAATGGCTCTGAGCACTACGGGACTTAATTTCTGAGGTCATCAGTTCCCTAGAACTTAGTACTACTTAAACCTAACTAACCTAAGGACATCACACACACCCATGCCCAAGGCAGGATTCTAACCTGCGACCGTAGCGGTCGCGCGGTTCCAGACTGTAGAGCCTAAGCCACACCGGCCGGCAAAATGATAACACTTCACTGAAACAAATTATAGTTATTCATATATCATAGTGGATAAGAAAGTTCTGTACATTAACTATATGGCAAAATACTCTACATTTTTGTGCTCTCATTAGCCAAAAACTCAGTTCACAGTGTGTATACTCGGAGAAGGAAGAAAAATTCCCGGATTTCCTGGTTAAAAATACACTTTCTCCCAGGTGAAAATACACTTTTTATGTGTTAAGTGACAGTATACTTTCTCCCGGAGCTGTAAAACTTATTAATCCATTGAATCGTTATGGTTTTATACACCGGCGCAGAATTTCCCGGCACTTCACAAAACTAAACTTAGGGGGGAAAGAAACAAGTTTTGGAAAGATCTGCGATATACAGCAACATGTATGTTCCAACTATTCGTATTATGAAAGTATAAATTCGAGTTCCATGAAACACCACATGTTACTTTCCAAAGAATTGAAATCAAGACTGCGATGTGCTTTTGTAAGGCGGCCATAGCTCATATCACGCGAACTTGCCAGACGATGACAGTGGATACTTAGAGCATAGGACACTTGATGTAGTCAGCCAGTAGCAACATCGCTGTTCAGTAGCGCGACCACACAAATAGGAAAAGTTAATGGTTTAAATTAATAACCGTAGTGTTGCTACACGAAAAGCAAAGTTTTCGCATATAATATGGGTCTCAAAGATTAATAAGCTGCACGAGAATCTATTGACCTTTTTTGCGCATGTTGCACTTGAAGGTACATCACATAAATGTGCCGGTAAAATTTTTAATAACGACATCAACGTCTGATCATCTGGGTTCGAAATTCTTCTAACGGTCGTCCTCAAAGAGTTGATTTTAAAATTAGAATCAAACGCTCTGTGATTTAAGAAATTTGTCGTACATTCTCGTACATAGTTCATCTTGCGTAAAAGGAAATTTACTTTGAAAGTAACGCTTTTCAAACCACCATTCACAATATTTTCCCGCGACCTGTTAGAAATAAGTTCATTTCAGTAGTTGCCAGACAGCGCCAGGTAACAGGCGTCACTGCACTTGCGCAGCTACGATTACACGGGAAGCCCGTGTGTTCATACGTGTAAACCATTAAAACATATTACGTCATAAAAGAAAAAAGACACCAGAGGATACTCCAAGAGCATCAAAATTATGTGAACCATACTAAAATGCATAATTTGGCTTAAAGCGTACATCCGTATGTCCAGATTCGGATGTATATTTTCTTGGAGTAAGAGTACTGTGTTATCTGATGTTTGGTTCTTTATTATGGCATAATACCATACATGGTAGAAGATGAAAATGTGGGCTTGAAATGCAGCAAACAGATGAAACTAGCCAACAGAGTGGAATTAAGAACTTCGTTTCAAATAAATTGACTGCATCAGGGGAAGAGATTAATAAAAGCCAAATTTCTTTAGCAAACCGACAAAAATAACTTCATTGTTCTACAAAGCAATTAATGCTTGAATGTCAGAAAGGTGGAAATAAAATAAAAGCTCAAACTAATAACTTATTTTAGCCTTCCATAATTATGTGAATGTATTTTAATTCACTTGATAGCTCCAGGCCACAGAAATCCATTTTGTTTTCATTTGACATTAGGGCAATAAACAGAGAGGAAACAGAAAAATCACTAAACGTAAACACAGGTCACGTAGACACACCCACCTCCCCACTACACAACTCAGACTGTTCTGTGTATCAGTCCCGGATCTCCAGTGTTTGAGATACGAAGCAAAAATTAAATCGACTTTTCAAAAAATGTTCATTTTGCAGCACACATCTCTCTGAAGAGTCTGATACACAAAACATGTGTGTTAGAGGAAATGAAAGACATGCTATTTGATCTTAAGAGTGCCAAAGTGCAGTGGCACGCGTCTTCACAAAGCATTCCTCTATCGCACTTCACTGTGTTTCGCTATGTCGAATTCAAACGTGTATATTTTGTAATGGATACTATCAAACTATATTTAGGACAATGGAAATTAAAATGTCCACTGGATGGGATTATCTGTAACCGGGAGAACAAGAACTCTTCAGAAAATTTGCACTCTTTATTGCCTATTAGCTAATTACTTTCTGTTTTGGGTGACATAAAACTAAATATGGGATACTTAAAACCAGTAAAGACAAGTGACAAGCAAGACAGTACATGTTTCTTCAACCCTTAAGTCCTAGCATATTTTTCTCTCTCTAATCTTGCTACGGCTTTACATGGCGTGCTTTCCTTTCTGCGAAAGAATCTATTACCTCATCAAAGTTCATCAAACGTTTTGCTACATGGAAAAACAAAATGTCGTTGTCTAATACTGAAACAGCTGTTAATACAAATAATACCCAAGACTGGTGTGGTATCTCGAGCTTATTATGTGTATTTTGTTACTGTGTGCTTGATAAAACGAAGCAGGCCTGTCTAGTATTGCAGCAATTGTAATACACATCAAACAAATGAGACTGTTTTGGAACAAATGGTCATTTTAAAGATACGACAGAATATAATACACTAAGTACCAATATCAAATGCCTGTTAGACCCACTACAAGCAAAAAGTTTTACGTTAGGAAATAGTTTCACATTTCATTCATACGCTTCAGCTTCTCAAGCCTGAGATAGAAAAGTAGTAGTACGAAAATTTTTACATAAATTTTTAATCGTCATATTCTTCTATAATTAGTGTGATGTCCCCGTTTCTTCTCCTTCCATGTTCTAACAAACAATCTTGTCATCACTAATTCTGTAACTGTTCCTGCCAGGGTCAAAACTTAGTTTCCGGTTAACTTCACTAACCCTACCACCATCACCGGTTTAGTTGTCCCGCGTTTATTCACTAGTTATGCATTATTATGTTTTCGTACAATGCGTTTTCCATGCTATTCCCAGAATAGAATTTAAGCGCCTGTTGGCTTGGGACTGTACAACTGGCCCTTACTAGTGTAGAGGTCTCACCAAAAATTTTCTGTCAAAATTTAATTTTCTTGGATACAACGAGAAGATAATACGTAATCTATCTTACCTGTTATTCCTGTTCAGGTAGTCTGAATCTATAGTTTTCGCTAGTAATTATAACAACACTGATCATTCGCAAACCCAGTGAACCATATAAACAGTGATTGACATTCATCCATTCGGCTTTATTACGCTCAGTTGCTATAGCTTTGTCCCCTTTTATCTGCAGGAATTTTATTTCTAGATGTGACGGGGATTCCCCGGGCAGAGACAGCTCGTACACTACGCGTGCATTCAAAAATCAACTTATGATTCATTCAGAAATCCACTTATAATGTGTCCAAGAACCAACAGGGATGTATTTCAAAATTATATGTATAATCAATAGACCAATGTGTACCGGATTTTAGACGCTTTTTGAAGCAAGGTTTTTTTTTTTTTTTTCCTCAAGAATATGAATTTGGTGACCCCCTTCTCCCTTCCTGAAATTGCTGCTGAGGGTAGACACCCCAGTTTGCCCCAGCCCCTAGATCCGGGCCTGTTGCGCATGCTGAATCTTGCAGCTTGAGCGCACCAGTACAATTTTTCTGGACAGCATCTGACTGCTTGCTGCTACTGCTTATACAGCTAAGAGAGAGACTTCCGTAGACAGAAACGGGAGAAGGTATTTACTACTCATGCACGACTTGACTGCGCATGCACATGAGCCCACTCGCAACTTGCTCAAACGAATCTAATTTCAACAGTTGTGACATCACGCTCATCAGAGGCAATTTGTTGTTCAGAAGCATTGCATAGTCTTCCTTAAGCCTTTGACGCATTTTGCTGTTAGCAGACGCTTGTATGAGCACCGTGTTTTGTTGTTGTATATGATGCATTTTGTTTACAACTTATTTTTGGTTTTTCTTGTCTCCTTCATGTTTTATTGCTGCAGTATTATTCTGTAGAACCAGGATACTGTAATATCCTTTGTTAGATTATTGGTTCTTACCAGTCAAAATTACAAAAATCTAACTGAAAACTAAAAAAATGACAAATTCCCGGAATTCTAAAAAATTCCTGGGTTCTTCCCAGTTTTCTCCCGGATGAAAAAATTCCCAGGCTTTTCCCGGATCTCCCGGTTGTCCCAGATCGTATACACCCTGGTTCAATATCTCCAACTGTTGATAAGTTATAATGGATATTACGAATATTCACTTTCACTCTATCGCAAGCAAGCAACAATCCATTTTCTTGAGACAGATATAGATCTGATTTGATTTGATTTTTATTGGTCCGTTTTTATCATATAGCACAAATTGTACAATTGATACTGGACAGGTCAAAGATAAGTTACAATAATACATAGTATTTGCAAAATAGTAGGCAAATTAAAATTAGGTACCTATTACAATTCTTTTTAAGGCCACACATTATTCTTAAAGCTCTTTTTTGCATTCTAAAAACCTTTACACTGTGAGTTGAGTATCCCCAGAAAATGATCCCATATCGGATTAGTGAGTGGAACTATGCATAGTATGCCTGCAGTACTGTTGTTTTGCTTGTTGTAACCTTTAAAATTCGTAGGCCATAGCACACAGATGATAGTTTTCTACACAAGTTATTTATATGTGTGTCCCACTTTAAGTCTTGCTGAACCCAAAGACCCAAGAATTTTGTGACACATTTTCTAGGGGATCATTTTTTAATTGGGCTTGAATAGACATTTGATTAGTTGGAGGAATTAAATAAAAATCGACACACACAGTTTTTTCAGTATTTATAATGAGTTTGTTTTTTGTGAACCACTCAAAAAGTCTTTTCATAGAACATTCTGCTGTGGACCGCAAAGTTTCTAGACTGGATCCAGTGAGCAATATGCTGGTGTCATCGGCAAACAGGACAGTTTTTGTGGGACTCATATATTCAACTAAGTCGTCCACATAAATCAAGAAGAGTAGTGGACCTAAGGTTGAGCCCTGTGGTACACCATATTTTATTGGTAATTCCCTAGAAAGAAAGGAGTTGTTTCTTATTTTATTCATTTTGTTGAATTCATACTGAAGTGATACTTTCTGCCTGTGGTTTTTTAGGTATGAACGCAACCAGCTATGTGCTACACCTCTTACTCCTCGTCTTTCTAATTTTTCGAGCAGGGTGTTATGGTCCAGGATGTCGAAGGCTTTTGATAGATCTAGAAAAATATCTGCAGCTAATTTATGTTGATCAAGGGATTTTAAAATGCAGTCTAAGAATTCGAATATTGCTGTCTGTGTAGATTTAGACTTTCTAAAACCATGTTGTTGTACTGTAAGAGGCACATAATTTATTTATGAAACTTAAAAACCTGTCATAGAAGAGTTTTTCTAGAATTTTTGAGAAGGAACTTAACTGTGACACGGGTCGGTAGTTTGATATTTTTTCAGAAGAACCTTTTTTTTAGCAGTGGTGAAACTTCTGCTATTTTAACAATATCTGGAAATACACCAGTTTTTAAAGAGAGGTTGATAATTTACGCCAAGGGGTTTGCTATGTGGTGAGCGCATGCTTTTAATATGAAATCAGGTACTTCATCAAGACCACTTGACATTTTATTGCTTAATGATTTAATTTTACTTATAATTTCATTGGGGTTTGTTTCATACACATACACAGAAGCACTGAGATCACTGACTTGCTGGAGAAACTTGGGACTGGTCCTTGACAGTGTACTTGAATGAGGTCTTCAGCTAGTAAGGTGAAGTATTCATTGAATTTTTCCACAACTGAATTTGGGTCTGTGACTTTTGAGCCTTCTAGTGTTAATGATACATTCTTTTTCTTTGGCACTGTACTACAAGTTTCTTTCTTTATAACTCTCCACGTGGATCTCATTTTGTTAGATGAGTTTCTTATCAAATTGTCATTCCACTTAATTTTTGCCTCTTTGACTACTCTACCATAGATTCTTTTGTAGGCTTTTGAATAATCTGCGAATTCTTGGGTTATTCTGTATTTCTTACAAGAGTATTGCAGAAATCTGTTTCTCTCACTGGAAATTTTTATGCCTTTAGTTACCCATTGCTTATTATTGTTAGGTTTTACTGTTTTTACTACTTTTGGAAATGCTACATTAAAATACTGAAGAAAGATGCTCTGAAAACTCCTGTACATGCTATCAACATTGTTCTGAGTGGCGATGCTTTCCCAGTTTTCCTTCGCCAGTAAGAGATTAAAAATTCTAATGTTATCTTCAGGAAAGGTTCTTTTTTAACTACTTTTCCAGAACTGCTACTACTTGTTGGCACTTCTATACACAGCAGTTGTGCCTCATGATCACTATAACCCATGCTCAGTACTCTGCTTATGAATCTGTAAGTTGTTACTGAGATGAGTATTTGGTCAATAATGGAATTTGTGCATTCTGTTAGTCTTGTTGGGCAGTGTATTGTGGGGATCATATTGAATGTGTTGATCATATTTATCAAACCATGTCTGTGTTATAACCTTTAATCACTAATAAATTGCGTGGATATACAAACGTAGAAACAATAGCTGGTTACATGCTACCAATTCCGTATCGGTCATTCGACTGCCGTGCCGTGACATGCGGCCAGCGCCGTTCGTAGCTAGGTGGCACTCCCGCGCTCAGCCGAGTTGCGGAGCGCCTCTATCGCCGTTTGCGCGTACTGACGTGGCGTGGCGTGGCACTGTCACAACAATTTTCCCCCCTTGAAAAAAAAAAAACACTCACTTCCTGGGAGACACGGACAGCGCGGAGACATCCATGGCCTCTTGGGAGGCCCCGAGAAGATCCCGCGTAGAAACACGAGAGTACGGTCGAAAATGTCCAGGACGGAAGCCCGTGCGTTGAACGTGCCTCCTGGACGAGATGATGGGTGAAAACTCCGGAGCAGCATCCATAGGTGTCGTGGACCTGGGGGTGTGCTCCAGCGAGATGGGTCCCGGAGAAGGCGGCGTCGCGACTGGGGCCGGTTCCGGCGTACTCGGAAACGGTAGCGACGTCGGCTGCAGCAACACGCATGGGAGATTGGCAGCAGCGACAGGACTGGCTTCTCGGGCTGGTGGAGGCGAAGGAAGGGGTGGTGGCACCGGCGTGGCCACCACTAGTGGGCGCATCTGGTCGTAATGGCGAACAATCATGCCGGCGTCCGTACGTATTTCACAAAGCCGGCGGCCGTGAAGAGCCTTGACCACCCCTGGAATCCATTTAGGGCGAGATCCATACCCTCGTGCCCACACGTCGGCACCCACCGAGTATTTTCCCGCATGAGGGGACACAGTACAAGGCCTGACAGGGTGAAGCAGGTGCAGTAGAGTGCGCGGTTGGTGGCCATGCAAGAGTTCAGCAGGGCTGCGATCACCCAGAGGCATGAAGCGATAAGAACTCAGAAAATGCAACAGAGCGTCATCTGTGGAAAAATCACTAAGGAATTTTTTCATCTGGCTTTTGAAAGTGCGGACAAGGCGCTCGACCTCCCCATTCAATTGCGGATGGAAGGGCGGTGCTGTAACATGATGAATCCCGTGTCCAGTACAAAAATCACGGAAGGCTTGCGAAGAGAACTGAGGGCCATTGTCCGTGACGATTGTGGATGGAAGACCTTCTAGTGCAAAGATTTTGGACAAGGCCAGCGTTGTCGCCGCAGTGGTGGGCGACGGACACCGAACAACAAAGGGAAACTTCGAGAAGGTGTCAATCAACAGCAGCCAATAAGTGCCGAGGAAGGGGCCGGCAAAGTCAGTGTGCACCCGTTCCCATGGCTGCGCCGGATCAGGCCACGGAGAGGGCATTGTACGGGCTGCAGCTAGTTGTTGAGCACACTGACCACACGCAGCGATCATGTGGGCGATGTCCGAATCAATACCGGGCCAATAAACGTGCCTGCGGGCCAGGGACTTAGTCCGAGAAATCCCCCAATGGCCTTCATGCAACAGCTTGAGAACATCTTTGCGGAGAGAGGCTGGCACCACGACCCGTGGAGTTGCGCCATCCGTGGCCAGAAGAACAACACCATCACGAACAGACAGACGAAGGCGTAAGGCATGGTAGTTGCGAAGGGGATCCGATACCCGGCCCTTGGTCCTGTCCGGCCAACCCCGTTGAATAAAACCGATCACCTGACGCAGGACCGGGTCCCGCGCAGTAGCCGACACGATCTGTGACCCTGTAAGCGGAAAACCCTCGACCGCACGACTTTCTGCCTCATCAATGTGGAAACAGAGTAGTTCATCTCGATCGAAAACCGGGGCCCATTGGCAAACGCGACAATGCGTCAGCGTTGGTGTGCTGGGCCGTGGGGCGATAGTGAATCTCATAGTGAAAACGAGACAAGTATAAGGCCCAACGTTGCAGGCGGTGAGCTGCCTTATCCGGAAGCGACGCCGATGGGCTGAACAGAGAGACCAGCGGCTTGTGGTCAGTGATGAGGTGAAACTTAGAACCATACAAAAAAGCGCTGAACTTTTTTAGAGCATAAATGATAGCGAGCGCCTCCTTTTCGATTTGAGAATAACACCGCTGCGCATCGTTGAGGGTCTTGGAAGCATATGCGATGGGTCGTTCTGACCCATCCTCATACCGATGGGCGAGAACAGCCCCTAGGCCATACTGGGAAGAGTCAGTCGCCAGAACCAAGTGCTTACCCGGACGGAATGTGGCAAGACAAGGTGCCGACTGCAAATGAGCCTTCAGGCGGACAAAAGCCTGCTCACACTCATCGGACCAACAGAAAGGAACATTTTTGCGTAACAGCTGATGCAGAGGATGAGCTACTGCCGCTGCGGATGGAATGAATTTGTGATAATAAGCAGTCTTGCCTAGAAACGCCTGAAGTTCTTTTACCGTAGACGGCCGGGGTAGAGCGGTAATGGCCGCAAAATGCTGACGTAGAGGACGTATACCCTCACGGGACAAGTGGAAACCAAGGTACAAGATGGAGGGTTGGAAGAACTGTGACTTGTCCAGATTGCACTTCAACCCAGCCGAATGCAGAACCCAAAACAGTGAATGCAAATTGCGAAGGTGCTCCTCACTGGAGGCCCCCGTGACAACAATGTCATCCAGATAGTTTATGCAGCCGGGAACACAAGCCGTGAGCTGTTCCAAAAACCGCTGAAAAATGGCCGGCGCGCTAGCGACGCCAAACGGTAACCGCTAGTACTGATACAACCCACAAGGAGTGTTGATGACGAGAAATTCCTTGGAAGACGCATCCAACGGCAACTGATGGTACGCCTCCGATAAGTCAAGTTTGGAAAAGAACTGGCCCCCAGCGAGCTTGGTAAATAACTCCTCAGGACGGGGAAGAGGATAAGTGTCAATGAGGCTCTGAGCATTGACAGTGGCTTTAAAATCACCACACAATCGCAAACTCCCATTTGGTTTAGAAACCATCACGATTGGCGATGCCCATTCGCTGGAGGTAACAGGAAGGAGAATCCCTGAAGCTGTTAACCTGTCTATCTCAGCCTTGACAGGTGCACGCAACGCCACCGGAATAGGGCGTGCCTGGAAAAACTTAGGGCGAGCTGTAGGTTTAACAGTAATGTGGGCTTCAAAATCCTTGGCACGACCCACACCAGCAGAGAACACAGACGAGAATTCAGAACACAATCCATCCAGCTGTTGATACGGAATATCCTCAGATATGAGGTGCATATCATCATCAATGGAGAACCCGAACAACTGGAAAGCATCATAACCAAACAGGTTTTCAGTGCCCGCATGATCCACCATATAAAACATGAGGGGCCTAACAACAGACTTGTAGGCAGTGGAAGCACCAAACTGGCCAACGACAGGAATTTTCTGTTTATTGTAAGTTCTCAGATTTCGCGTAACTGGAGACAAGGGAGGGGAGCCCAACTCCAAATACGTGCGAGAATTAATGAGAGTTACTGCAGAGCCAGTGTCCACTTGCATGCGAATGTCTTTATCCAGAACACGAACAGTAACAAACAACTTATTTGTTTGAGAAAGCACACAGTTAACATCCATGTCCGATGCCTCGTCCTCGTCGACAGGAACTTTAGGGGACTGACACACAGAAGCAATGTGGCCTCCTTCCCTACATGAATTACATGTGGCCCAACGTTTTGGACACGCAGCCCTGTCATGCTGTACGAAACAAAGTGGACAAGAAGGAAGTGTGGAACGAACCTGCTTCTGTGGTTGCTGTTTTTGCTGCGAGCGTGGCGGCCCAACGCGACGTTGTTGACGCGAGTGAACCGCCGCCACATCGTCGGTCCCCTGGGAAACAGGCAAATTGTCCGTGTCGAAAGTGGTCTGTATAGCGCCTACATCACACCACGCGTCTATTTGTTCACCAGCAGCGTGAGACACTTCAAAAGATTGAGCGATGCTTAGAACTTCTGACAACACCGGGTTTGGCAGTTGTAAGGCACGTTGCCAAACTTCTTTATCAGGAGCAAGCCGTATAATAGCATCCCTAACCATTGAATCAGCATAAGACTCATGATGAGTGTCCGTGACAAACTGACATTTCCTACTCAGACCGTGTAGTTCCGCCGCCCAAGCCCGGTAAGATTGATGGGGCTGTTTACGACACCGGTAGAACGCCACGCGGGCGGCAACGACGTGGGTGTTTTTCCGGTAATAGTTAGACAATAAGTCACACATTTCTTGGAAGGACAGAGAGGCAGGTTCCCGCAGAGGGGCTAACTGAGATAGCAGCTGATAGATCCGTGGGGAAAGCCAAGACAGAAATAACGACTTACACATAGGAGCATCGAGAGTGCCGAAAGCCACGAAGTGTTGCCGCAAACGCTTCTCATAATCCTCCCAGTCTTCAGCGGCCTCGTCGTAAGGAGGGAATGGAGGCGGAGAAGAGAAAGACAGACGATGAGTAAGCGACGTCGACAACGCCTGAATAGCACCTGTCAGCTGTGTTTGCTGTTCAATGAGCGCTTGCATAAGCTGTTCCATGTCTGCCCCGACACGAACACACAAATCCACAACGCAGGAACAAAAATATCCGACCTCGTCGCCAAGAAGTTTTATAACCTTTAATCACTAATAAATTGCGTGGATATACAAACGTAGAAACAATAGCTGGTTACATGCTACCAATTCTGTATCGGTCATTCGACTGCCGTGCCATGACATGCGGCCGGCGCCGTTCGTAGCTAGGTGGCGCTCCCGCGCTCAGCCGAGTTGCGGAGCACCTCTATCGCCGTTTGCGCGTACTGACGTGGCAGCACTCTTAAATGTCGTGGCACTGTCACAACAGTCTGGTGCTGCGGTCTTTTGAAAAATCAATATTGAAATCCCCACAAAGCACTATCTTCATATTTAGTGTACTGATCCTGTTCAGCAGAACCTCTAGTTTATTCATGAAGACTGACAGGTTTCCACTTGGTGCTCTATATATGTTAATGACTATGAAATTAAGCTCTGGCAGTTTGGTAATGGAAAGTTCAAAGTCTTTTTCAATTGAGTCAATATAACTTTTACTGACATCACAGAACTTTATTTGTTCTTTCACAAAGATAGCAGAGCCACCATGTTTGGAAAACTCTCGGCTAAAATGACTTGCTACTCTATATCCTGAGATTGAGGTTAATTTTTACTTCATCATTTCATAGCCAATGTTCAGTAATGCAAATAATGTCTATGTTTAGTGCATACTGGAGTAGTGCTTCCAACATGGAAATTTTATTTGTGAGTGACTGAACGTTATGGTGTAGTACAGCAAAATCTGGGTATTTAGTAACTTTAGTTGAAACTATTTCTGATTCTTTATCTAATGGCATTTCTAATACAGCACTTACCCTAAAAATTTTGTCTGTATCTTTCTTGTGTGTGGCTTCTGTTTGCTGATGGCAATCAGCAGGTGAGTTAATGTCTGGAGCTTGTATAAGTTTTGCTTCATCCACATCTGTCCTCTTCGGTTTAAACCATTTCGCAATTTTCTTATGGCTGACGACTTGATTGATTGTTTCTTGCCTAATCAGTTTAAACCACTTGGTAATTTGCGTTGGGCCAATGGCACAGCTTGTAACTCGTCTAAAGCACTTCTTAATCTCCGTTTGTTTGTCACTTATACTTTTTTCTTCACTCTTCTTCGAAATGCGAGTACATATTTTTTCGGCTAATAATTTCTTTCCTGGCGTATTTAAATGAAGTCCATGGACAGTATGGAACCTTCGCTCCAATCTGTTTATATCTACAATATCGACATTCATAAAACTAGTGCATATTTCAGTGATACACTCGTTTGCAACATTAATTTTGCGGTTCACACACGACCAGGGTGGTAAATCATGACAATGTGGGACGTTCACAATGAGTACATTTGTGTGTGTTAAATTATTTAAACATTTCCTCATTTCTGTAATGACCTTGTGTGTCTCATTTCTTTATACATCTTTTGATACTCCTATTAACACTGTGAAATCATCTTTATTCAAACTAGATATGTCAGTTGGTGTTAGGTCCTTTCTTGCACTCAATGGAGCCCCTGGCTTTATAAAACCAGATGCCTTGAAACTACATGTTCTCATCAACATTGCAGAAATTTCACGGCCGTGACTATCACCTAACACACAGATTGTTTTGTGTTTCACACCTTTTGTAACCGGATAATTTAAGGTTCTTCTTCTCACCTGACTAGTGTTGCTTTTTTGCCGCACGTGTTCTAAATGTTCTTCAGTTTGCAGTTTCGCTGGAGATATGTTTTTTAACGCAGTTTCCTTTGTTGCATTGACGTCTGTGGTAGCGTAGGTGTGCTCACTTATTTTCGGAGTTTTTAGAATATCTCCTGACACAGTATTTTCACTGTTTCACCTACTTACAATGAGCAACGGTTTGCCTACTTTGTTTTCCAACTTTTCAACCCTTTGCAAAGTGTTCACTGAATCCACGGCAGAAAGCACTTCAAAAGAGCTTTTTTGCACTAAATTTTCACTGTCTTTCAGATCTTTTACCTTCTGAGTACAACTTCCTTCTGTTATTCTCTTAATTTTCCCAAGACCAAGTCATCTTTCGTCATTAGCGTCTCACATTTTTCAGATTGTAGTTTACTTATTTCCACCTTTTGAGTGTCGATTGTAAACTGTAGACTGGATATCCATTCGTTCAGCTTCAGTATTTCATTCTTACAATTTGCACACGTTTTTCTTTTACTACCGAAATTTACATTTTTTCGTGGAGGCACATTATACACTTTCAACTTGGCTGCCATGTTCAAAGAAATATTCAATATGTTAGGTACAGTTTGCACATAGTAATGTATGACCTAATGTGTACCAAACGCAAACTCATTGCAATCCCTGTTTTTCATTGCACACAAGTTGGATTTCAGGCAGTAGATTACTTAACCCTTTTGCAGCTATGGGCACAAGTGTATGCCCTGCAGGTATAATGTCCAGTAGCAACATGTATACATTCACGCCCGGCAGGAAGCATGTCCAGACAAGTGAGAAGACCCAACAGCTAAGGCCTTCAACTACATCTGCGTGTGGAAACAGGTGAAGGTTCACAATAAAATGACAACTCACTGTTTTTTACATTTCAACACTCCCGACAATGTTGCGATTATCTTCTCCTCTTTACAATGTTCGAAAGTAATATAGTTTTTTTTACCACATCTGGGCCCTTTCTGCTTACGAAATGATCTAATAGATGCAGTTTGATTTCCAAACCTACGCAACACAGAAGACACGAACATACATAATTTGAAGGGCATGAATTATCCTTATGAACTGATGTATCAAATGTTGCAGAAGGAAAACAGTGCAGCAAATACACGCAGTTTCCAAGCAAGACATGCTGCCACTTGGATCAGAAGACGGAGCACACAAACAAACAAATACAATCTGATTCCCTAATTTTCAAAGTACACATATACAAAAATATATAATTAGAAACGGCATGAATTATTCTACAGAACTGGTGTTCAGATTTTCAAAAATCTAGAATACTGCAGCAAATACACACAGTTTCTCAGAAAACAGTGTGCATGGTCAAACAAATGAAACTGCAACCACTGTGACCATATAGTGATACTGATTTTATGAAGAGTATTGCTGAAGAGTGGTTCTATGCGTACTGGAACATGCAATTAGCCCACAGTTGCCACAGGTGCAGTGGTCATCGGTCTGAGTAGGCCACCAGCCGACCAGGCACACAGTACATTTGCACCCATTAACTGGCCAAGCAGGTGGGACACTCGGCCCTTGTAACTGTGAAGGGTTAATTTCAAAATATCACAGTAACTACGACCATTAACAAAAAGAAAGGTGATTCATCATAAAGCTGATGAATGAGACTATGAGATGAGAGATAACTTTTTTTTTTTTAGCAAATAGCTTCTTTAAATTCGTTTCAGATAGATTGCAGAGTAGTCAAAGTGTGAACACCTCTGTTCCTGCAGTGAAGTGGGGAAAAGACTTTTTTGTTCAAAAGAAACAAAGTGCACAGCTCACTAGGCAACAGCAAACTGAGCCAGCTGCCCCTTCGGCACAGAGGAGGGGACTCTCCCAGAACTGAGAACGAGAATGCATTTTTGCGCAGTGGCCAAGTTCTCTTATACAAACTCTAGCATCTTTTGCTTGTATTGAATATTCTTTTTAAACACACACTACTTCACATAGTCCCCTCTTTAACTAGTATTGTTGAGTACACAGTGTTGACTGCCCGCACGCTAGTCTTTGCCAACCAAAGCCCACTGGCAGTTTTGAACATTTCCCCATCCCTGCCCACAGATCGGCACTCTAGGTGGAACAGTTTGGTCCGGGAATTATCCCATACATATCTATGTAATCTGTAGCAGAAGCCTTGAGACTGACTTCACTTATTCATTACTGTATTTACTCGATTATAAGGGAAAATTTTTCCCAAATTCAACTTTCAAAAACTATGGGGCCATCTTCTGTTCACATTTTAAACTAATGCTGCTGAAGTCAACATTTCTATTTTGCTCAATATATCGATATAGTTGTCTTCCTTATACACCGAAGCATTCAATATAGTATCGACCTTGCTCGAATAATCATGTGACATTCGACTCACGTGGTGTGAACGCATGGAATACACGAGAATCTATGAACTAGCCACCACAAATATCTATTGCTCTGCTTAAAATTTGACAATTTTGTGAAACACAGGAGTACATAGAATTTAATGCAAATATCGTACAAAATCTTGTTGTGTTTGAATAGGTTTGCAATAACAGTATTCATACATCTACGGATATCACACACAAACATATATGTTGCTTGTTAAGCAAAGTTAACACTGGAATGAGAAAATGTTGCCCTTCAAAAAACATTACTTGATTCTGAATGCAAGAAAATATTTTATTTGTTTATGGGATACTGTAATGATTTGCCAAATGGGTACACCACAAGAACCAAATACTGGATGGTCCTTTCACTGGAGTAAGAAGCCATGCTTCAAATAACCATAGCCTACACGAAGATGGCTAAGAAGGAACTTGTCTCGTCAATGTGGCTGCAAGGAGGTATGCCATGGCTGCATTGTGGGCTTCACTAGACGGAGCTTATTATCTGACATTCCAGCCAATCTTCCTCCCGCCAGCACAAGACTCTTAGATCTCAACAGCGAGGAGACGGCATGCAGGTGATGGCACACTGAAACAAATGAGGATCATGACACGGCTCCTTGTCCTAGATCCACCCTTTCAGTCCTCACAGTCCTCCTTCCCTAGTTGTCATAGTTGGAGGAGGGCATCCTGGATATTCTGGACTACTTTACCTGCTGGGTAAAAACACTGTAGAGAGTGAAGGGCAGTCAGAGAATCGTAACACACAAGAAATTTGACACTGGAAGAATGTCTCATCTGCTCCAGTGCCCATAAGATCGCATACAATTTTGCATCAAAGGCAGTAAAGTCTTCAGGCAATCAGACTGTGAGGACATGATCCAGGAAAACAACAGAGCAACAAACTGAGGTCCCCTGTTTAGACCCATCCATAAAGACAGCTTCATAGCTGTGGTGCTCATATAAAGTGTCAGAAAATATTGCATTGAAAACACAAGTAGGAGTGCAATCTCTCCTGTACTGCACCAAGTCTAAAATTACTCTAGGCCTCTGCAGCAACAAGGTGGCATAGGATTAAAAACCTGCATTTGGCATTCTACTTCCTCTACACTGAGTGACTCCAGCACACGCTGCATGCAGATCCCAACTGGCACTGTGGCTCGTCAATGGTTGGAGAAAAGGCATTCCAGTGCAGGCGAGCTACAGTGTGGTATGTGGGTGGTGTGTGGTGGTTCCCTGGCCTCAGCACAAAGACTGGGTATGTGACTACTCCTATGAGGACCTATGGCCAGCCAAGTCCCCTCATTGTGGACAACATCAATGATCTTCAAATAAGAAGGCCTTGCCAATCCATATACTGGGCCCTTGTCTCTAAAGTGTAGAATGGTGTCCCTCATAAGCAAGTCAGCTAGATTAAAAATATAATGAGAATGATTACAACACACACACACACACACACACACACACACACACACACACACACACACTTATTTGCAGAAAACTGAAAACCTGTCTTCGCAGCTCATTCCTCTAACCTCCGCATTATAAGTTGCAACTAACGGCTTGCAGTTGCACACTGGAGGAGGAACAGAAAATTGAAAAATCATCCACAAATAAGGAGCACTGTACAGGACTCCTTACTGTAGACATGATACTGTTTATAGCTTTGGCAAAGAAAGTAACACTTGAAACACTGCCCTGCGAGACACATTTCTCCTGCTCAAAACAATCAGACAGTGTGTCACCAACTCGGCTCTTGAAAACCGTTGAGACAGGAGAGACCTTAGGAAGATGGGGAGGTAGCCATGAAAGCCCCACTGATGCAGTTGTGTGAGAATTCTGTGGCTCCAAGTACTATTGTATACCTTACTGATAATGAAGAATATGCAGGTATAGTGATGTTTACACAGGAAAGCCTGCTGAATAGTCACCTATAGCATTACCAGGCTTTCAACAGTGGACTGAAATGTCTGGAATTCACAATGAGTGTGGTTAAGAAGCTGCCTGATCTCTAACAACCAGACCAGATGGTGCTTAACCATTTGCTCGACAGTCTTTCCCATACAGCTTGTAAGGCGAAACTCCCGTAACTACCGGGATATGAGTGGTCCTTTCCCAGTTTGAGGAGAGTTTCAGAACTACTTCCCTCCACGAGTTGGGGAAGTTGACTGTCTGCCATATATGATTAAAACATTTGAGGAGGATTTCCTTTGATGCAGCTGGCAAATGTCAAAGCATGCAGTACTGGATTTAGTCATGAATAGGTGCTGTGTTACCAGTCTCTGACAGTACCGATTCCACCTACCACACAGTAAAAGGGAAGTTGTAGGACTTAGAACTGTTGGATTTGAAGTCCAACTTGCCCCTCTTGACAGTTAAACGGTAGTAACAAAATGGTAGATCTTGGTTTGCATTGGCAGTAGTTTTTGTAAAATCTGAGTGATGTCTCCAGGTGTTGTTTGTAGATACCCCTGCTTCAGCACTGCTGCTACTGGTAAAGGACTGTATGGCTTACCATACTTTAGTAGAATAAGTGGAACAGTTGACAGAGTCCAAGATTGCTTGTTATAACAATTTCTTGCTCTCCTCAATGACGCCTCGAGCCTTGGCCTTCGTCACTCAAAAGGCTCTGAGGCTGTCTGCTGTTGGCTGGCATTCAAACTGTCAAAGAGTCACACACCTGTCCCAGATTGCTGAGTGGCACTCTTCTGTCCAACAAGGTATAGGTCGCCTCCTAAGATGACCGGAGGACTTTGGGATGGCTAGGTCAGTGGCACAATGGATCACTTGTGTGATGTGGTCCACACAGCACTGGATGCTATTGTCGTATTCAAGCACAGCCAGCTGGCTGAATAGTGCCTAGTAAGTCTTGCTGATCATCCATTTTGGAGACTTCTGTTCAACCAGTCCTCCAGCCAGTACGTGGATCCACAGTGAGGAGTAGTCACTGGAATGAGGGTCATCAGTTGCTTCCAACTGTGCTGAGTCTGCAAGGGCAGGAGAGCAGAAAGAGTTCAGTGGCTGTGGACAAGCCAGTAGCAGCTGAGAAATGAGTGGGGTTGCTCATACTGAGGATCAACAGGTCCTGAGGCACCAAGAGATTCTTCAGGAATCGACCTTTGGGCAAGTATAGTTTGAGCACTATAATACAATATGTACTCTCAGAGTTCAAGAAGAATATAATAATCCTGATTCCAAAGAAAGCAGGTGCTGACAGGTGTGAAAATTACAGAACTATCAGTTTAATAAGTCACGGCTGCAAAATACTAACACAAATCCTTTACAGAAGAATGGAAAAAATGATAGAAGCCAACCTCGGGGAAGATCAGTTTGAATTCCGGAGAAAGTATGAACATGCAAGGCGATACTGACCCTATGACTTCTCATAGAAGATAGGTTAAGGAAATGCAAACCTACGTTTATAGCATTTGTAGACTTAGAGGAAGCTTTTGACAATGTTGATTGGAACACTCTCTTTCAGATTATAAAGGTGGCAGGGGAAAAATATAGGGAGCGAAAGGCTATTTACAATTCGTACAGAAACCACACGACAGTTATAAGAGTCGAGGGGCATGAAAGGGAAGCAGTGGTTGAGAAAGGAGTGGTGGTGATGTTTGGTTTGTGGGGCGCTCAACTGTGCGATCATCAGTGCCAGTACGAAGTCCCAATTTTTTTCACAGTCCAATTTTTTACACCGTCCTATTGAGCCACTATTACATATGTTGTTGTATTTGTGAGGGTAACACAAACACCCAGTCCCCAGGCAGAGAAAATCCCCAACCTGGCCGGGAATCGAACCTGTGACCCCGTGATCCAGAGGCAGAAACACTAGCCACTAGACCACGAGCTGCAGATGACAAAGGAGTGAGACAAGGTTGTAGCCTATCCCCGATATTATACAATCTCTATACTGAGGAAGCTTTAAATAAAACAAAAGAAAAATTTGGAATAGGAAGTAAAATCCATGGAGAAAAAAAACCCTCCGAGGTTTGCTGATGATATTGTTATTCCATCAGAGACAGTAAAGGACTTGGAAGAGCAGTTAAACGGAATGGACGATGTCTTGAGGAGGAGGATATAAGATGAACATCAACAAAAGCAAAACGAGGATAATGGAATGTAGTCGATTTAAATTAAGTAATGCTAAGGAAATTAGATTATGAAATGAGACACTTAAGTAAATGAGGTTTGCTATTTGGGAAGCACAATAATGGACGATGGTCGAAGTAGAGAGGGTATGAAATGCAGACTGGCAATGGCAAGAAAAGCATTTATGATGAAGAGAAATTTGTTAACATCGAGTATAGATTTAAGTGTCAGGGAATCCTTCCTGAAAGTATCTGCATGGAGTGTAGCCATGTATGGAAGCGAAACGAGGACAATAAACAGTTTAGACAAGTAGAGAATTGAAGCTTTTGAAATGTGATGCTACAGAAGGATGCTGAAGATTAGAAGGACAGATCATGTAACTAATAAGGAAGTACAGGATATAATTGGGGAGAAGAGAAATTTGTGGTACAACCTGACTAGAAGAAGGGATCTGTTGCTAGGACATATTTGAGGCATCAAGGGATCACCAATTTAGTACTGGAGGGAAGCATGGGGGTAAAAATCATAGAGGGAGACCAAGAGATGAATACAGTAAGCAGATTCAGAAGGATGTAGGTTGCAGTAGTTACTTGGAGCTGAAGAGGCTTGCACAGGATTGAATAGCAAGGAGAGCTACAGCAAATCAGTCTTTGGACTGAAGACCACAACAATGACAGTACAATATGGACATTGAAATAACCCAATAGGACAAACGGACAGGGGTGTTGTTCAATATGGTCTGCGAGCACCTCAATCTTTTGCATCCTGCAGAGGTAAATACAGGGAGCAGATAGGGATCTTCTGACCAACATGAACTGCAATGGCTACTGCTTGTAGGTTCGTAACCAAGGAGAGAGCAGAGGAGTGGTGTATTTTACTGACAAACACAGCACAGTCAGGTAGAACAAGGACATAAATGGCTTTGAAATGTATTTTCTATACACAAGCACTGCGGCTGTGCCTGTGTCGGGAGTTTCACTTTGAGCAACCTTTGTGTAGAAGAGTTGGCTGTCAAAACAGGCTTTTTACGGACTGAAGCAAAAGATATAGTGAATGTGGGAGGCTGCACAGCCTTATACGTCTTCTTGTCCTCTCCATATGGAATTCATTTCGATTGTCTTAAATCTCCTGTATCTTCCATTCTTCATGGAAGACAATGAAATCCCCACTTAAGACAGGGTGATCCCTACAGCAATTTACACACTTTGGAGGGGAGGAGCAGCCAACGCCATTATGGGCAGCCTTGCCACATGTGCAACAAGTGGCTTCACCCTTACATTCTACGGTGGTGTGTCCAAAGTGGCGACATACAGCCTTATGCTTAAATGAAGGGGATCTGCCTTGATATACTCTGAAAGTTTTGTGCTACTGAAGGAAAGGATGAAGGAGTCAGATTTTATGAGATTCCCATCCACCCTTTCCAATATATTTTGCACATCAATGATCCTTTCCTGAGCCATCAATTCATCCTTAGAAATGTCGAATAGATCTCTGCAGGTCACAATACCCTTGCTATAGTTCAAAGTGTCGTGCAGCTCCTTTTCCATGGCATATTCCCCGTGACAATTAGCTTCCCAGAGGTTGGTAATTTGTTGGGAACTAGCAGTTTCAACAAATAGCATTCCATTATGCAATCACCTGACTAATTTCAAAGTACCTGCGATATTTCAGAGTACCTGTGTTGCCCTATAAAATCTTTCTGAATATAAAAAGGCAAAACCTTCTCAAAGCTGCCCTCTTTTCTCTTCAAAAATCAAGAACACATTCTGTCCAGCAGCATGCGTTCTGTCACTAACGCTGGAAAACCATGGATAATCCCCGAGTCAGGAGGATTGGCTACATGAGCCCTCTTGTCAAGCTGGGTGTTAGTACCTACCAGCAGCCCACCCTTTCTGCTGGGAGGAGAATGATATAATTTTAAGGGTTGCATCTTGGTCCTACAAGCAATTAGTGAAATAAAAGTCCACTTAGACAGAGCCCCACATGCCTAGATAAGCCTCATACAACTGAGGTTCATCAGTTTCCCCAGAGGTTGCCTGCTAACGACACGACTGTTCCACACCATGCATCTCATCGGTGCCCAGTACACCTTGAGGCTGAGGGTTTATCTACACACAATTTTACCATCCTCGTGATCAAGCCAGTACACCATGAGGTTGAGCGTTTATCTACATACGTTTTTACCACCCTCGTGATTGAACCAAGATCCCCGTTCCGTATGACACACAACGTTCCACTGCAGTGCAGTACAGTGGTTGCTGAAGCATGCCCAGAGCTTGCGGTTACAGGACTGGCTGCGTTTACCAGTCCCCAGCTCAGGAACCCAGTGGTCGCCAAGCCTACACCGAGCAAATGAATGCTGAGGTCCTGAGGGAATGTATTAGAATAACGGGTAAAAAAAAATTAACACCTTTTAATCAGCTTCGAAACAAGCTGGTGACATTCAGGCGAAACAAGAAAGAAAATTAATTCATTATTAAAAGTCTAAAAAACAAAATAAATCATTTTAAAGTGACTACAGCTGTTGTTATGAAAATAAATTACAGCGGCAAGACCTGTCGTGGAGATAGTACCAACAAACGTCACTTGTTGGTGGGACGATCGAAAGTTTGAGAATTTTATTGAATCATTATTCCGATCTTCTATTTATATGTTAGTTGGTGTTATTACATATGACCTGCACCCCTGATTGCAGTCTATGTTCCATAGTTGCTCAGCACAGCATTACAGAAGGGTTGGAGGGAAAACAGTGACACCAGCCTGGCTGAGAACTGGGATGGGAGCAGGGAAGGAAATAGTGAACAGGCAGCAAATTACATGATGTCACCAATCATGTAAGCTATACCACTGCAATTTGCCTGAATCCATTTGAAATGACTTTAAAACTGGACAAAACCACAACGATGTTAGATTTCTGCAGGAGATGGTAAAAGTCCAGATAGGGGCCAGTGACATACTTACGAGTTTCCTGCAACAATGTTATTGATGCTCACCGTGAGATATAAAGTCAATGAAAGGAGGTGTGTCAGCTGCTGGTTCTCTGCAGCCAACGAGAGCGGCAGGCAGGTAACATGTTCGAAAGCAAGAAACTTTGTAACATTCTTATGTCAGTGTAGCAGCAAAATCCTATAAGTATTTGGCAAAAACCAGCTTCTTTCTGAGGTTCTACCATAACCATAACTTCAAATATCACAATGTATTGAAAGAAAAAGTGAAAAATTTGTGAAAATGAAAAAATAAATCTCACAACTGTGCTATTATGGTAATTAAAAATAATGACACCAAAGACAACAGGCTTAAGTATAAGTTTAATACAGGTATAATGTTAACGTTTTGGCAGATACATAATGTCAATAAAACAGTTTGTAATTTTAGGTCACTCAGAATATGTTAAAAATAATTTTTTCTCAAGGAGACACTATTTAAAAAAAAAAAAATGGGTGAAAACAGTATGTATTTTTTATATGTTACACTTTCATGAAAACCTTCACACTGTAAATCTCTGGGAAAACACACTATTCAATCCAATATTAATTTTAATTTTTGTTTTCAATTTATTATCAAGAAAGATTCAGCACCACTGATCTCGTCAATCTGCAAAAGTTGGCACCATAGTGTAACCACTCTACACCAATGACGAAGAACAATAAACTGAACACATAAAGCACAGAAAGGTTACTCATAATTTCACTAATGTAAAACTAACCTGCTTTTATGCTCTCGAAAGGCGGTTCGGATAATGTCTTCTGCAGATGACCAAGAACAGTAGAGCTTACCAGCGATTTGAAAGGCTCGCAGAAACTCATATATTTGGTGTCAAGTAACCTGAAAAAGCAGTAATGTACCAGAGTTAACTGGTAGCATTCAACCACTTTATATGTACTTCACACAATTCAACAACACATTTTGAGAGACAATGGTCTCATCATCATGCTGTCAGCACTCGGCTCATGTCAACACCCAGCTCACATAAAAGAGAAAGATGGGGGGGGGGGGGGGGGGGGCTAATATTAACAGAGAGATATATATATTTAATGAACATGGATACTTAACTTAAACAGTAAAATTTCAAATACGTAACATCCATGACATTTCAAATGCATCAGCAGCAGCAACAATTTTTATGACATCTACAGGCATAGAAAATGTGATTTTCTCCTAAATTTCATACTATATAGATTGAATGCAGCCACAACTCAAAAGTGTGTGGGTGTCTGTTGAACAATGACCTCCAAAATAATATTGAAGTGTGTATAAAAATAATAATGAAAAGTCTAAATATAGTAAAAATGAAAGATTAGTTTTTAGAATGCTGCTCTAGTGACACACACTAATTACAAAGAAATACTGAATGTGTTGAAATTAGCAAACACATTACTTGATGGTTTTTGTTCTGTGAATAAGTTGTGAATGGATTTAGTTCTAACCTGAAGTGAGCCAAGTACAATTTTAATTTTTCACAGAAAGTTACATTTGATAAAAATGTCGATATTATACAGTAGCGACAAGTTACATTTGATAAAAATGTCGATATTATACAGTAGCGACAAGTAACAATGTGGTTATATTTTAATTCTTTAAACGAGCGCCATTATCAGCTTTGAATTTACACATCCTCTGTCAAACAGCTTACACGATTTATCAAAACACGTGTGTTAGCTGAAAATGAGTTGCCCTACCATAAACAAAAAATCGTAGTTTCAAAGGAGTGACAACCATGTTTGTGATAAGAACTCACATTAGAAGGAAACTAACATAAAATGAACACTTCGAACTTTTTTTTTACTCCCCCCCCCCTTTCTTGATTAAGCCCTCTTAAACTTTTCTCACAGTGGTAAATGCTGAGTCAACCATAATATCTCAGTGATTTACGGAATCACCCAGGACCCGACAAGTTGTCCAGAACACACAGAAAAACTTACTGTCACCTCAAGTCCAAATCGAAAAGCAGGATCATCAGGGAAGACACCAATGTACACCCAGAACAAATATGACCCGGATGGAACATGCTGCTACTTATACAAACTGAATATTCCAGAATATAAAAACATTACAAACAGAAGGAAATTTGTGAACCTTCCAGAAATATTAATTACTAAACAACAAGTAGCTGGTGGTTGGTGGGTTTGAAATGGCAACTCGCAGCACACCAGCCGGTGACACTAACCACTTCGCCACATAGCATGTGGCACAATTAGCAGCATAGCTCCCTCTCATGGAGAAACAACAACCCACTGTTTCAGAAGCCCTCACTGGAAACGACTGAAGCAACCTGAATCTAAATCTTGTCAATCGTCCTTTGAAAGTTAGCCCTGGCAGATCCTCATGTTGTCACGTCCTCTTTACCGTGATGAACATTGAAGGTGGCCCCTTCTATTAAAGCTCCAGGGTCATTCAGTATGTTTTCAGTTTCCTTGAATGACAAGACCTCATCATTTATTTGTGTCTCAGGATGGTAGCAGGGCTTCATATTGAGTACATGAATGACGTCTCTGCGCTTTTGTCTTATCGATGAGGAGTCATAATCCCTGAATTCTAATGTGGCATGTACCACTGTTACGTCATACTGCTGAAGCCTCAGTGCTCTACTTGTCAGACGGATCCTACAGTCTAGTCAGTCAACACAGAGAATGGTGGTCCATCATGACAATGAATGGTTTGCCAAATATCGTATGTACCAAAACATGTGGTGCGTGGTTGGAATGAACTCAGTGACAAATTTAAAGTGTACAGTGAGAACTATTACGTGTGCAACAACGAGGATGCAGTGGGAATCCATTTACATCGTTTGGATGAACGTTATAGAAACAATCACTCGAAACCGACGTTTCACGACAATTAATCTGTAAAAAACACACCAAATGTAGAAAGAAAGCGTGTAAACCGTCTGATGATGAATCGCAACGATTCGAAACCGGTAACGGTTTCCTTTGAATAAAGGAACTCAAAGTAAATTTGTGGCTGGTTGCTGTCCTAACACGATCAACATTTGTCAATAAATGAGAACTAGTTGATGGCTCAAACAACTGTGAGGTGCTCCAGGCTGGTTGAACATTAGTTCGTCTCGAACATGGCAAGTATTCAGGAAGCATAAACTATCACATTTTCAGCACCCTCTTAAATGTGTCCTACAACTGCACATATTCCACAACTTCTAGCATCAGTGTGAAGGTCTGTCTTGGAATTCTGATCATACAATGCTGGGATAGGACAAGATTACAGCACCTTTTAAGGACAAGGAAAGAACTTCCTTGCACCTCATTTGAGGAATATTTGGCATTTCTCTGCAATAGTGCCTTGGTGCAGAAGTCCTGTATAAATTGCTGTAAGCACATGCACATTCCAAGAAAACTTCTCTCATCACAAATAAGTGGAGGACTCAGAAAACATGTGACCACTCTTATTTTATCTGTATCAGGATGGAATCAATCCCCATTAATTAGGTGCCCCAATATTTTAATTTCTTGGGAGACAAAGAAGCACTTTTTCAGATTCAGGCAGAGATGTGGGTCTGAACACTCAACACAGTTGTCAGGCAGCTCAGAGCTGAGATGCTCTTCAAATGTATTTTTTTTTCCTTTTTTTTTAAAAAAAAAGATGTCGTCCAAATACCAAAGATATCTTCCATTGATGATGATGGTGATACACTAGTGTGAGTGCACAGCAGCAAGGGAGGGGAAGGAGCATGGGGGAGGGTGGGAGAAGGGAGAGAGAGAGGTAGTGAAAGGATAAAATATCAGTGCAGATACAGTGAAAAGTGCCAAGATTATTGTGGCTTGGTGACTGCTTGGAAATGATGGTTGACCAAGCAACTCTGGGTTAAAATCTCGCAGCCAATATTTTGGAAAGAGTTCCGACATCATACAAAACCTTAAAAAAACAAACCTCTCAGCTTATTATCAGTTCAAATAGAGTGCAGGCCCTGTGAATGACATAGATCTGCCATCAAGTTGTCATATAAGACAAACTCAATTAAAACATGTTGCATCAACAGCTGTATCTCACATCTTTGACACACTGGGTGCACTTCACGATTTAAGAGGAAGCCATGCGCCAACTGGCAATGTCCCACTCTGAACCATTTACGGGCTGCTTCTTCAGTTCATTTCAGCAGGAACGATTTTAGCCATGGTCACACTGAAGGTTTCACTGAGCACAGCCTTTGGGGGACAGAACAGTGACCAGGAAGGGGAAGGAAGCAAGCCCCTTTGGCAGCCGCATCTGTGAGTTCATTTCCCTGGATCCTGAAGTGCCCTGGAACTTAGCACAAAACTACTACCTTTTCCTGTCTGCACAAGGAAGGAGTCCTGGACTACTTAGTGTTATCTTATCCCCTGGGACATCTGATCAATGGCAAAACGGGCACACTGTGAATATGAGCAGATGAGGAATTTCTTGCCACGATGCATTCTCTACCGCTCCAACACCCTCAGAACAGCAAAAAATTCCACACAATAAACAGAAAACTTCTCTGGGAGCCATAACCTAAGGACAAATTCAGTGAACACAATGCAGCAGCTGAGAAAGTCCCCATGTTTAGATCTATAGGTGTAAACAGTAATATAATTCAGATGGCAATTTCATTTTGTAAAATTTAGTTTTAAAAAAATATAATTTGGTGTACAGTTCTTCCTCTACCTATTTAATTCATAAAGTAATCAGAGCTTCTTTGGTAGCCAGGGAATCCCTTACTCCACCCCCTGGGTTGGACTTCAACACCCTCCACCTGCAATAACTCAAGGCTATCCCTTGCATGGCTCTCAAACAATCTCATTGCCCATGGACGGTGATTGAACAGATGGTCTGGTAGTGGCTGGGTAACAGAGATGAATGCTAGCGATTTTAGAACAGAGATATGTACGCTCGGCGTACCATGATGAGAACGTGTTGAACAGACAGTGGAGGTCCGCTAGCCTCTTCACACAAGCTAGATACTGGACTTATTTGATAAGCCCCTCCTGGCAGCCTATTACCCTCATAGTGAACCACATCAAGCATTTTGAGATCTGAAGACTTTGACAACCCATAAATCTGGCACCCATACTCAAGCTGTGGTCGCACGAAGTCTTTATAAAACTGCAGTAGACAACGCTATCAGCCTCCAGTGACTTATAACTGATGTGTCTGAGAATGTTTCAAATCTCAAGGCATTTTAATTTCAGTTACTCAAAGTGTGGCAGTCATGTCAGCCTCTAACCAAAAGTGAGGCCCAGATATTTCACCTTTTCTTTAAAAGTGAGACTGGTAACACCAGTATTAAAAACACATTAAAAAGAGTGCAGACATGGTTAAAATCAACACACACAGTTTTCTCCAAAGATAATTGAAAGCAGTGGTGTTTGCCCAATATTCCAGTTGCTTGCTCATCAAATGTGTTTGTGAAGTAGCCTTTGCAAGGCAAGAGGGTGCACAGAAGATGAAGTCATCCACAAACAAGGAATATCATACCAGACAAGGAATATCATACCAGACAAGGAATATCATACCAGACAAGGAATATCATACCAGACTCCTCACCAGGGACATAATACTGTTTATTGGGATGGTGAATGCCATTACACATGAAACACTCCCTTGAGGTACATCATTCTCCTGCTTAAAACAATCAGGGCATGTCAAACCCTCTATCTACTATACCTTTCTAATAGGGAGGACTGTAGAGAAATGGGAAGATGGCCCCAGAAAGCCCACTTGAAGAGTTGCAACAAAATACTATACCTCCAATTAGTATCATATGCCTTTTCCAAATCAAAGGATATACCAATAAGGGGTTGCTTACATACAAAAGCTTTCCGAGTCACTACTTCTAGCAGTATCAGAATATTGAGTGTGGAGTGATACCTCTTGAACCTGCACTGGGAGCAACTTAGTAGTGCCTGGTTTCAAGAATCCACACTAGGCTCCAACTTATGACCCACTGTATTTCCTATGCAGTTAGTCAGAATAATGCTACAAGAACTACTAGGATTAGTATGATCCTTCCCTGGGTTTAAAATCAGGATTAAAACACATTCTTTCCACGACTTGGGTAATACACCTGACACCCAAATTTCATTAACGAGCTAGAGAGGATCTATCTCGAATGTGAGTTCAACTATTTCAACATGCAACACGTTATTAGGTTGTGATTAGGTACACGATTATGAGCTAATGACAATGTTGGCTTCAACTCCCAAAGAGAGAAAAGCCATTTGTATTCCTCCGTGTTGGGGAAACAGAAATCCCAGCCAACCCTCTCCTGTATCACCCAATAACAATGGAAAGCTGGAACTGGCTAGAATCGGCCATAATGTTCTTATATGATACAATGCTTTCAGTTTGTGAGAGATCCTTCATCACTCTACCCCTGGGGAAAATGATGTTGGATCACCATTGTGTGCTGTGTGCATTACAATCTCCGAGGAGAAGAAAGGGACATGGCACTTCCAAAATAAGCTGTCTTGTTGATCTCACTGTCAAGGGCTCATGGGGCAGTAGGTACATAAGAGCTCACTGTTAGAGTAACATTGGCCTTTGTCATGACAGCCACTGCTTGTAGTGGTGTGGTACGGGCACAGTCAAGGAATGGAATGTCTCCTTGACAAAATTCTTATTGCACCTTTCAGTCTGTCACTAGTGAAGTTGTCTTTCCCATGGAGCTTGAGACAGAGGCAAACAGTATGCCCTGTATGAGGAGTCTCAATTCCTCCAAATGAGTCCCACACCTGTTCATATTCCACTGAAATTTGGAAACTGTTCTCGTGTCAAGGTTTTAATTGACTCCTTTATTTGTTCTGGGATGGTGAGATGCTGGTAGAGCAATGGAGAGTGGAGGGCCTTTCTGCGTCTGGTGATGAGACATCCAACTTCATTATGTCCCCCATATTAAACAGATGTGCCAGTATGACATCTACTGGTATCCAAAACAGCTTGTGACCTGAATGTCATGATCCTTTCCCTGCCCCTTTCTCTTTGAAGTTAATGGGTGCCCCTTTCTCTTTGAGGTTAATGGGCAAAGGGACAGTTGAGAGACACTGTTTTTTGTTGCCTTCCCAGTAGTCACAGTTTAAGTTTTGCCTTCCTCTGATTTCATGGCTGCCTGGGTTGTTCTATCTTTACTCTGTTTGCTTTGGTCGGTACAGGTACTGATGGTGCGCACTTTTTCACTGGATGTCGTTTGCATTAAAATGTGCAGCTTTGGACAGGTTTCTTCGTCAAGGAAGCATAGGAAGTGGTGAGAACAGGGAGTTTTGTTGCTTTATATTCTTTCTTGGCTCCTGCATAAGGGAGCCACTTTACCTTGACTTTTATGTGCCTCAGCAAATACTGAACGTTCTTGGTTCCTGACTGGCTGGCTCCAAGAGAAGTTGAGGCATATTGCTCGAGACTAGCAGTCAGTGCCAGATTCATGGACTGCCTTTCCACATTTACCACAAGTTGCTTCATCTCCACAACTTACTGTTGAGTGGCCAAAGCTCCAGCATTCATAACACTTGATAAGGTTAGTTATATAAGGTCTGACTGTAAGTAGGAGGAACCCAGCCATGATGTGCTCAGATAGTAATGAACAACGGAAGGTCACAATAAAAGTGGCAGTCTTCTCAATCTCTCCATTAACGCTCCACATCTTTTGTACAACGTCTACTATGACCCTGTGGTGACTACTCTTGTTTCAGTTCCAAGATATCCATGTCCATAATATCACGGTATGTGACCACAACCTTGCTTGACTTCAGGGAGTTGTGCAATTCAACAACTTATCATATTCACCCAATTTGTTAGACTTCTTTGGAAGTGCCATCTGCTGTGACCTTTTAGTTTCGACCAGCAAGAAATCACTTCACAATTGGTTAACAGATTTCAAAGTGCCTGCAAGCCCTTACAAACATTTATGAATATAGAAAAGGGATACTTTTTTAAACATCCCTTTCTTCCTCTTTATCACAAGAAACATGTGTTTTATAATTTCTCAAGCCCGTTCTGCAATCAGGCTATCAGGAACACTAGACTCCCTCAGTCTCTTGAAAGAGTTGGTGTGGATAATCGCAGACAGTAAATTCATTGTACTGAGAGGGTTTTTATGTTGTAGATTCAGCAGGTGTTTCCACAAGCAGTTAGGTATATGATGGTCCACCCGCACAGAGCCCCACTTTCCTGGAAAAGTCTTATACAACTGTGGTGTGGAAGGTTCCTCAAAGGTTGCCCACTAATAAATGTACCCCTTCACGGGTCATGCATCTCACTGGCACACAGCACATCTGCTACATACTGTCACATCTCTCCTTTAAGGTGAAAACAGTAAACATTATGAAAATAGCTGTTTATTAATACTCTTGCATATCATTTAGGTAATAACCTTTACAGACGTTAAAGTAACCACTGGAGTGCCACAGCGGAGTGTTATGGGACCATTGCTTTTCACAATATACATAAATGACCTAGTAGATAGTGTCGGAAGTTCCATGCGGCTTTTCGCGGATGATGCTGTAGTATACAGAGAAGTTGCAGCATTAGAAAATTGTAGCGACATGCAGGAAGATCTGCAGCGGATAGGCACTTGGTGCAGGGAGTGGCAACTGACCCTTAACATAGACAAATGTAATGTACTGCGAATACATAGAAAGAAGGATCCTTTATTGTATGATTATATGATAGCGGAACAAACACTGGTAGCAGTTACTTCTGTAAAATATCTGGAAGTATGCGTACGGAACGATTTGAAGTAGAATGATCATATAAAATAAATTGTTGGTAAGGCGGGTACCAGGTTGAGATTCATTGGGAGAGTCCTTAGAAAATGTAGTCCATCAACAAAGGAGGTGGCTTACAAAACACTCGTTTGACCTATACTTGAGTATTGCTCATCAGTGTGGGATCTGTACCAGATCGAGTTGACGGAGGAGATAGAGAAGATCCAAAGAAGAGCGGCGCATTTCGTCACAGGGTTATTTGGTAACCGTGATAGCGTTACGGAGATGTTTAGCAAATTCAAGTGGCAGACTCTGCAAGAGAGGTGCTCTGCATCGCGGTGTAGCTTGCTCGCCAGGTTTCGAGAGGGTGCGTTTCTGGATGAGGTATCGAATATATTACTTCCCCCTACTTATACCTCCCGAGGAGATCACGAATGTAAAATTAGAGAGATTCGAGCTCACACGGAGGCTTTCAGACAGTCGTTCTTCCCGCAAACCATACGCGACTGGAACAGAAAAGAGAGGTAATGACAGTGGCACGTAAAGTGCCCTCCATCACACACCGTTGGGTGGCTTGCGGAGTATAGATGTAGATGTAGATGTGAACTTCTAGATAGTACTGAATCACTGAGATAAAAGCCCTTATTTACTCTCCCACCGTCAACAGATTTACAGCAAAAGAGAGAGAGAGAGAGAGAGAGAGAGAGAGAGAGAGAGAGAGAGAGAGGGAACTTAATATAAACTGTACTCAGTAAAAAGGCAAGCTACTTTTAAGAAACTTACAAAATAAAGTAAAAAATTAATCAACACTTTAATTTTATTTTGAAAGGAAATACATCATAGCCCTAAGATTATCAGTCTCAAACAATATGAATACCATTCTGAAATAATATCAATCTGTTGTGACACTTTTAAACTTCTCTTTTTTTTATTTTTATATCCCTCATTTAATTCCTAAATTCCATATGCTTTTTCGTCTCAACCAAAATAGTGGATTGGGGTGTTCTCATAGCCATAACCTTGCTCAGTAGAAATAAATTTATGCACTCCTTCATAGATGCATCTACATATTTCATTTTCAATTCTGTGGATGCTTTTTCCCTTTCAGCCACAGGTAGTAGCACATCTGAAATGTAACGTCCACCGTTCAAAGTGCCGTCAATGCGAACAAGATGTGACCGAGACGTGTAACCAATGGCCGGGTGATACGCCAGTATGGAAATGACGAATACACACTTCCAATGTGCGTTCACCATGATGTCACCAAACACGGTTGTGACCATCATGATGCTGTAAACAGAACCTGGACTCATCCGAAAAAATGACGTTTCGTCATTCGTGCAACCAGGTTCATCGTTGAGTACACCATCACGTGCGCTCCTGTCTGTGATGCAGCATCAAGGGTAACTGCAGCCATGGTCTCCGAGCTGATAGTCCAGGCTGCTGCAAATGTTAACAAACTGTTCGTGCAGATGGTTGTTGTCTTGCAAATGTCCCCATCTGCTGACTCAGGGGTCGAGACATGGCTGCATGATCCGTTACAGCCATGCGGATAAAATGCCTGTCATCTCAACTGCTAGTGATACGAGGCCATTGGGATCCAGCACGGTGTTCCGCATTACCCTCCTGAACCCACCGATTCCATATTCTGCTAACAGTCATTGGATCTCGACCAACGCGAGCAGCAATGACGTGATACGATAAACCGCAATCGCGATAGGCTACAATCCGACCTTTATCAAAGTCGGAAATGTGATGGTACGCATTTCTCCTTCTTACACGAGGTGCCACAACAACGTTTCTCCAGGCAACGCCAGTCAACTGCTGTTTGTGTATGAGAAATCGGTTGGAAACTTTCCTCATGTCAGCACGTTGTAGGTGTCGCCACCGGCGCCAACCTTGTGTGAATGCTCTGAAAAGCTAATCATTTGCATATCACAGCATCTTCTTCCTGTCGGTTAAATTTTGTGACTGTAGCATGTCATCTTTGTGGTGTAGCAATTTTAATGGCCAGTAGTGTAGGAGAAACATTAGGGACTCATGCCATAAAAATAGAAAAGAAGCACACTTGGAACAGGATCAAATGTCTCAGTCAAACCAAAGAAATGGGCTCTGTATGATGACTAGTTTTTCCCAGGGACAGTTCAATACAGAAGACGATAAGTAAATTTCTTGCGCGTGTTACACTTTAACATACATCAGACAAATGTGCCAGTAAAATTTTTAGCAGAGTCCAGTGACCTGTCCTCGAAGTTTTCCACAAATAAATTAGCTACCGCAGAGGAGAGAGAGCTTCCCGTAGCACTACACCAATTTGCTTATAATAACAACAAGAATGTCTGATCTTCTGGGTTCGAAATGGCTCATCATCAAACACTCTGTGATTTAAGAAATTCATCGTACATTCTCGCACGTAAGTTCAGCCTGCGTGAAAGGAAATTTACTTTGAAAGTAATGCTTTTCAAACCACCATTCATAATATTTTCCCGTGACCTCTTAGTAATAGGTTCATTTCAGTAGTTGCCAGAGAGCGCCAGGTAACAGGCATCACTGCACTTGCGCAGCTACGATGATGCAGGAAGCCCGTATGTTCGTACGTGTAAACCATTAAAATATATTGTGTCATAAAAGAAAAAAGACACCAGAGGATACTTCAAGAGCATCGAAATTATGTGAACAATACTAAAATGCATAATTTGGCTTAAAGTGCACATTCGTATGTCCAGATTCGGATGAAAATTTTCTTGGAGTACAAGTACTGTGTTATCTGATGTTTGGTTCTTTATTATGGCATAATACCACACGTGGTAGAAGATGAAAATGTGGGCTTGAAATGCAGCAAACAGATGAAACTAGCCAATACTGTGGAATTAAACACTTCGTTTCAAATAAAATATCTGCGTCAGGGGAAGAGATTAATAAAAGCCAAATTTCTTTAGCAAATCGACAAAAATAACTTCATTGTTCTGCAAAGCAATGCTTGACTGTCAGAAAGGTGGATATAAAATAAAATCTGAAACTAATAACATATATTAGCCTTCCGTAATTATGTGAATGTATTTTAATTCACTTGATAGTTCCTGGCCACAGAAATCCATTTTGTTTTCATTTGAAGTGAGAGCAGTCAACGAAGAGGAAACAGCAAAATCACTAAATGTAAACACGGGTCATGTGGAGATTACGCACTTCCCCACTACAACTCAGACTGCTCTGCCCCCCCCCCCCCCCCCCAAAGTCCTTCAGGCATTTGAGATACGACGACAAAAAATTTAAAAAACCGAATTTTAATAATATGTTCCTTTTGTAGAGCACATCTTTCTCGAGAGTCAAACACATAAAACACACATATTCAAGGAAATGTAAGACAGGTTATTTGGTCTTAAGTGTGCCAGAGTGCAGTGCCACCCCTCTTCACACAGCATTCTTCTGTCGCACGTCACTATATTTCGCTCCGTGGAATTGAAATGTGTATATTTTGTACTGGATGCCATCAAACTATATTCAGGACAGTGGAAATTAAAATGTCCTGTGGTGCCTTTCCTGCTCCCAGTCGCCCGGTTTGACATCCTGCCTTTTTTTTTCCTTAAAAGAAAAAAAAAAAGGGGGGGGGGGGGGGGGGGGGAGGACTCACATTTTGTTATCGGGAGAAGAAGAACTCTTCAGAAAATCTGCACTCCTTATTGCCTGTTAGCTAATTACTTTCTGTTTTGGGTGACATAAAATTAAATATAGGATACATAAAACCAGTAAAGACAAGAGACAAGCAAGACAGTACACATTTCTTCAATCCTTGCTACAGCTTTACATGGCGTGCTTCCCATTCTGCAAAAGAATCTGTTACCTCATCACAGTTCGTCAAACGTTTTGCTACATGAAAAATCGAAATATCATTGTCTAATACTGTGTAAGCTGTTAATATAAATAGTACCCAAGACTCTTATGGATTCTCGATCTGATTATGTCTACTTTGTCACTGTCTGCTAGATAAAACAAAATAGACCTTTCTGACACTGCCGAAATTGTAACACACACCAAATAAACGAGGCTGTTTGGGCACAATTGGTCATTTTTATAACATGACATAATATAATTCACAAAGACCGACATAAAATGCCTATTAGGCCTACTACAAGCAAAAAGCTTTATGTTAGAAAATAGTTTCACATTTCATTCATACGCTCCAGTTTCTCGAACATGAGATTGAAAAGTAGTAGTACAAGATTTTTGTATATATATTTGGAATCATCATATTCTTCCCTAATTTCTTTGATGTCAGCATTTCTTCTCCTTCCTCGTTCTAACAAACAATCTTGTCATGACTAATTCTGGAACTAATCCTGCCTTTGTCAAAACTTATTCGCCAGTTAATTTCACTAACCCTGCCAGAATCACTGGTTTACTTACCCCTGATTATTCTCCAGTTAGGCATTGTTATGTTCTTACAAACCATTTTCCGCTCTACTTCCAGAACAGAACTTAAGAAGCTGCTACACGGGGACTGTACAACTAGCCCTTACTAGTGTAGCGATCTGGCCACAGATTTTCTGACAAAAATTCATTTTCTTGGATACACCGAGAAAGTAATGTGTAATCTTTCTTACCTGTTATTCCTGTTAGTCATTTATTGCCACTCTGGTAGTCTGAATCTCTGGATTTCCCTGCTAATTACAACAACGCTGATCATTCGCAAACCCAATCAACAACATAATCAGACAGCGATTGGCGTTCACTCGTTTGGCTATACTCCACTCAGCTCGTATAGCCCGGTCCCCTTTTGCCTGCAGGAAAGTCTATTTCTAGATGCGACTAGGATTACCCTGATAGACATCACATACACTATGCACACATTCAAAAATCAACTAATGATTCATTCAGAAATCAACTTACAGAGTGTGTTCATAAACCAACAAGGATGCGTTTCAAAATCATATGAATAATCGATGGACCAATGTGCGCTGGATGCTAGGCACTTTGTGAAACAAAGTTTTTTTTCTCCTCAAGAATATGAATTTGGCGCCCCCCCACCCCCCTTCGCCTGGGTCAGATACCACGGTTTGCCGCCGCCCCACCCCCCTCATAGATCTGGACCTACAATGCATGCCTGAATCTGGCAGCTTGGGCGCAGCAGTAAATTTTTTCCCGGTTGCATCCAGCTGCTTGCTGCGACTGCTTACACAGCCAACAGCCACATTTCTGTAGCCAGAAGGGGGAGAAGATACAACTCATACGCCACTCAACTGCGCATGTGCATGAGCCCGCTCGTAACTGCTAAAACGAATCTAATATAAACAATTGTAATGCCACACTCATAGGAGGCAATTTGTTGTTATGAAGCGTTGCATTGTCTTCCTAAAGCCTTTGACACATTTTGCTGTTGGCAAACGCTTGTGTGAGCACTGTGTTTTGTTGTTGTATATGGCACATTTCCTTTGCAATTTATGTTTTATTTTCATATTTTTTCTCATTCACATTTCACTGTTGCAGTATTATTCTGCAGGAGTGCGATACAATAACATCCTTTGTTAGAGTATCGATTCTTCCAGTCAAAACTACAAAAATTTAACTGAAAACTAAATAAATGTAAAATTCCCGGAATTCTAAAAAATTTCCATGTTTTTCCCAGGTGGGAAGTTATATGACAACAGTTATCAGTTCTATACCATCTGCCGTGCTCCAAAAAACCAGTGTGCTCTTTTAATGGTGTGAATAATATCTCATCTGGTTTGCTTATCAAAGTACTGTAGGCACCACAGCTAAGTGATTTATTTTTGACAGTTTCTTGTGGTACAATGTTCCTTTATAGCTGCGTCCTTGATTGCAGCTACCTAATTTTTAAGAATTCTGCAACAAAAACTAAGGAAAAGTAGTGAGTACTAGCCATTTGTGAAACTTAACAAATTTAGAAATAATATTTTCTCAGAAGCATTCGAACGAACCATGGACCTTGCCGTTGGTGGGGAGGCTTGCGTGCCTCAGCGATACAGATAGCCGTACCGTAGGTGCAACCACAACGGAGGGGTATCTGTTGAGAGGCCAGACAAACGTGTGGTTCCTGAAGAGGGGCAGCAGCCTTTTCAGTAGTTGCAAGGGCAACAGTCTGGATGATTGACTGATCTGGCCTTGTAACAATAACCAAAACGGCCTTGCTGTGCTGGTACTGCGAACGGCTGAAAGCAAGGGGAAACTACAGCCGTAATTTTTCCCGAGGGCATGCAGCTTTACTGTATGATTACATGATGATGGCGTCCTCTTGGGTAAAATATTCCGGAGGTAAAATAGTCCCCCATTCGGATCTCCAGGCGGGGACTACTCAAGAGGATGTCGATATCAGGAGAAAGAAAACTGGCGTTCTACGGATCGGAGCGTGGAATGTCAGATCCCTTAATCGGGCAGGTAGGTTAGAAAATTTAAAAAGGGAAATGGATAGGTTGAAGTTAGATATAGTGGGAATTAGTGAAGTTCGGTGGAAGGAGGAACAAGACTTCTGGTCAGGTGACTACAGGGTTATAAACACAAAATCAAATAGGGGTAATGCAGGAGTAGGTTTAATAATGAATAGGAAAATAGGAATGCGGGTAAGCTACTACAAACAGCATAGTGAACGCATTATTGTGGCCAAGATAGATACGAAGCCCACGCCTACTACAGTAGTACAAGTTTATATGCCAACTAGCTCTGCAGATGACGAAGAAATTGAAGAAATGTATGATGAAATAAAAGAAATTATTCAGATTGTGAAGGGAGATGAAAATTTAATAGTCATGGGTGACTGGAATTCGAGTGTAGGAAATGGGAGAGAAGGAAACACAGTAGGTGAATATGGATTGGGGGACAGAAATGAAAGAGGAAGCCGCCTGGTCGAATTTTGCACAGAGCACAACATAATCATAACTAACACTTGGTTTAAGAATCATGAAAGAAGGTTGTATACATGGAAGAACCCTGGAGATACTAAAAGGTATCAGATAGATTATATAATGGTAAGACAGAGATTTAGGAACCAGGTTTTAAATTGTAAGACATTTCCAGGGGCAGATGTGGACTCTGACCACAATCTATTGGTTATGACCTGTAGATTAAAACTGAAGAAACTGCAAAAAGGTGGGAATTTAAGGAGATGGGACCTGGATAAACTAAAAGAACCAGAGGTTGTACAGAGATTCAGGGAGAGCATAAGGGAACAATTGACAGGAATGGGGGAAATAAATACAGTAGAAGAAGAATGGGTAGCTTTGAGGGATGAAGTAGTGAAGGCAGCAGAGGATCAAGTAGGTAAAAAGACGAGGGCTAGTAGAAATCCTTGGGTAACAGAAGAAATATTGAATTTAATTGATGAAAGGAGAAAATATAAAAATGCAGTAAGTGAAACAGGCAAAAAGGAATACAAACGTCTCAAAAATGAGATCGACAGGAAGTGCAAAATGGCTAAGCAGGGATGGCTAGAGGACAAATGTAAGGATGTAGAGGCTTATCTCATTAGGGGTAAGATAGATACCGCCTACAGGAAAATTAAAGAGACCTTTGGAGATAAGAGAACGACTTGTATGAATATCAAGAGCTTAGATGGAAACCCAGTTCTAAGCAAAGAAGGGAAAGCAGAAAGGTGGAAGGAGTATATAGAGGGTCTATACGAGGGCGATGCACTTGAGGACAATATTATGGAAATGGAAGAGGATGTAGATGAAGATGAAATGGGAGATATGATACTGCGTGAAGAGTTCGACAGAGCACTGAAAGACCTGAGCCGAAACAAGGCCCCCGGAGTAGACAACATTCCATTGGAACTACTGACGGCCGTGGGAGAGCCAGTCCTGACAAAACTCTACCATCTGGTGAGCAAGATGTATGAAACAGGCGAAATACCCTCAGACTTCAAGAAGAATATAATAATTCCAATCCCAAAGAAAGCAGGCGTTGACAGATGTGAAAATTACCGAACTATCAGCTTAATAAGTCACAGCTGCAAAATACTAACACGAATTCTTTACAGACGAATGGAAAAACTAGTAGAAGCCAACCTCGGGGAAGACCAGTTTGGATTCCGTAGAAACACTGGAACACGTGAGGCAATACTGACCTTACGACTTATCTTAGAAGAAAGATTAAGGAAAGGCAAACCTACGTTTCTAGCATTTGTAGACGTAGAGAAAGCTTTTGACAATGTTGACTGGAATACTCTCTTTCAAATTCTAAAGGTGGCAGGGGTAAAATACAGGGAGCGAAAGGCTATTTACAATTTGTACAGAAACCAGATGGCAGTTATAAGAGTCGAGGGGCATGAAAGGGAAGCAGTGGTTGGGAAAGGAGTGAGACAGGGTTGTAGTCTCTCCCCGATGTTATTCAATCTGTATATTGAGCAAGCAGTAAAGGAAACAAAAGAAAAATTCGGAGTAGGTATTAAAATTCAGGGAGAAGAAGTAACAACTTTGAGGTTCGCCGATGACATTGTAATTCTGTCAGAGACAGCAAAGGACTTGGAAGAGCAGTTGAACGGAATGGACAGTGTCTTGAAAGGAGGATATAAGATGAACATCAACAATAGCAAAACGAGGATAATGGAATGTAGTCAAATTAAATCAGGTGATGCTGAGGGGATTAGATTAGGAAATGAGACACTTAAAGTAGTAAAGGAGTTTTGCTATTTAGGGAGCAAAATAACTGATGATGGTCGAAGTAGAGAGGATATAAAATGTAGGCTGGCAATGGCAAGGAAAGCGTTTCTGAAGAAGAGAAATTTGTTAACATCCAGTATCGATTTAAGTGTCAGGAAGTCATTTCTGAAAGTATTTGTATGGAGTGTGAAACATTGACAATAAATAGTTTGGACAAGAAGACAGTAGAAGCTTTTGAAATGTGGTGCTACAGAAGAATGCTGAAGATTAGATGGGTAGATCACATAACTAATGAGGAAGTATTGAATAGGATTGGGGAGAAGAGAAGTTTGTGGCACAACTTGACCAGAAGAAGGGATCGGTTGGTAGGACATGTTCTGAGGCATCAAGGGATCACCAGTTTAGTATTGGAGGGCAGCGTGGAGGATAAAAATCGTAGAGGGAGACCAAGAGATGAATACACTAAGCAGATTCAGAAGGATGTAGGTTGCAGTAGGTACTGGGAGATGAAAAAGCTTGCACAGGATAGAGTAGCATGGAGAGCTGCATCGAACCAGTCTCAGGATTGAAGATCACAACAACAACAACAACAACACTGTAACAAACTATCAATTCATCCTCTGTTACATTTCATGCACCAAATATGAAATGACTTACAATTCAAAGGAAATGATTTGTCTGTGAAATCGTGAATTATAAAAACAACTATACCGCTAAATTATAGCATTTGGGCTGGGTCATATTTTACAGTGTTAATTATTATATCTCTCTGTACTGTCTACATTAACATTCCAAACCCACAAGTGATGTCTTTGATAATAAAATATTATGTAGTCCCAGCTCATTTTCTATAGCTGTCTCTCTCAAACTCACACTCTTATTCAAATGTGAAAAGTTTGTAACATATTTGAGTAATTTATCATCACGTGTATAAATGATGTACCAATGCATTGTCAGCATATTTCACTGCATTAAACCGGTAATCCATAATCACTCCTTACTCATATGAACACTACTCTTGGTTCTGCACCTAGCACATTAATGGATATAACTTCTTAGCTACCAACATCTTCAATCTCTCTAGACACTAGTTCAGTGATTAGATTGCTGTTCTGTTCTCTTCAAATTTCACACATGCATATCTTCGTTCTACACTGTGTGAAGTATCGCTTCCTTACCACTTTCCCAGTGAATTGCATAGCCTCTTATTTCTTGATCACCATAGTCTCTCAAACCACACAGCCATTCTAAAAATTTGTCTGTCAGAGATTTTAGAACAAACTAATGTTGTTACCTATTAAAACATATTTTCATCTCAGAAACCAGTTTCCAGGCAGAAGCAAAAGCAAAACCAAATGTGGAAAACTGCCAGTACAGAAATTCATCAGATAACTTATCATAACCCTCACACCTCTCTACCTCTACCTCTACCATCACAATCACCATTCACAATCACCATTCACAATCACCATTCACAATCACCATCAATATGAAAACCAGGAGTAAATTTTTTGTTAGATATCCACCCAGTACAAATTATATGTTGGGTTTTGTGTTTACTGTACTTAAACTGGTATACAAATTGCAAATTCATTTCTCACCTTGGGAATAAAAAAGAAACAATTTGCTTGAACTCAAGATAAGATTCTGGCAGTTCTGTACAAAACTGATTGATAATCAAGCATATGTCAAGCAGCATGTTATGTCCAATCAATAATTTTCCCTGAAAAACAATCAAACAAAATTTCAGTCTGGGAATACATATCATATGAATACAGTGCACAGATATATGCAATATATTTTAACAGCAAATAACTGTAATGTAAGCTTAAAGATATACTGGTACAAGAAACAATAGAAATACCTCCGACTGCACAGAGTTAAGCAGCTATCAAGATGCCAAAATCAATCAGGAATCACAGTGAAGAAATTGCATTTGGGAAGGTACAAGGGGAAAACAGTTATTAAGTAACCACAGACTTTTCACAGATGACACAGTTCTCTATAATGAAGTTCTTGCTGAAAAAAGCTCCACAAAGATTCAAATGGATCTTGACAAGTTTTCAAAGTGGTACAAATATTAGCGACTTGCTTTAAATGTTCAAAAATTTAAAACTGTGCACTTCACAAAGCAAAAAACCGAAGTATCCTATGACTAAAGGACAACAAGTCACAACTGGAATTGGTCAACTCAGAAGAATACCTACTCCTTGTAGGGATACAAAATGAAACAATCACATTCGTTCAATTGTAGGTAAAGCAGGTTGCAGCCTTCGGTTCACTGGCAGAATACTGGGGAAATGCAGTTAGTCTATAACGGTAATTGGCTACAAATCACTCTTGTGACCTATCCTAGAATATTGTTCAAGTGTGAGGGGCCTGTACAAAAATGGACTAAAAAAGGGGATATTTAACACATACAGATAGGGCAGTACAAACGGGCACAGATTTGTCTGACCCATGCAAGAGTGTCACAGAGAGGCTGAAGCAAATGAACTGGCAGACACCTGAGGATAGATGTGGACTAACATGAGAAAGCCTATTTACAAAATTTCAAGAACCAGCTTTAAATAATTGATTTAGGAACACACTAAAAACTGCTGCAAATTGCTCTTGCAGGGATCATTAGACAAGTTTAATTATTTACAGTGTGCAAAGAGGCATTTAAACATTCTTCCCATTCTTTGTAAGTGAATGGAACAAGAAGCTGTCCTAATAACTGATACAATGGAAAGTAACATCTATCATTCACTTAACAGTGGTGTGTAGAGTATGGATACAGATGTAGATGTTAGGACAGCTACTTTGGAAAGGATGCAGCTTGTACTCCACCTCAAATGATATCGTCAATGGAATGTTAAATACAAATCATTCTTTCTTTCTTATTCATCAAATTGGACAATGTTCACATAAATCAAATAAATTAATGCTCAAGTTAAAGACATTATCCACAGAATTAAGATCCACAAAAGATGGCTTCAGTCTGATGCACTTACGCCAACATAAATAATCAAGTTGCAGTTCTAGCAATGACATTTATGTTGGCACCTCTGCAAAACAAGATGGTTAGTCAAGCTATTGAATTGGTAGACTAGTGTGTAGAAACAATGACTGTACCACTCCCACGACAATTAACCGTAATATCAGTCTGTGGCAGAATGCTTGAGCATATTTTAACTTCCAAATGAATGAGTTTTCTTCATAAAAAAACTTCTGCCCATAAAACATCATGAATTCAGACTGCACTGCTCACGCAAATTACAGTTCGCTCTTTCTACAAACAGAACAAATGACAAACCAATCACGCAGGCTGTAATTGAACTAATCAGTGCTCCAATCACTTTCACATATCATAGTATACGATACACACATTACATTCATGACATGAACTGAATCAAAATTGTATCTAAAAACCTAATTCACTCTCAATTTTTTTCGTAAGCAGAACTAATACCTAAAACTGACAAGACATTTCCAATTCAATCATGAATTGTAATTATAATTTAAAATTATAGTCATTATTCCTATTTGTGTAATTTACCCTGAAAACTTTGGGCAAGACATATTTGCTGAACTGTACCGTTTTTACATTTGTACTTGTCAACTTGCGAGTTAGTAGTAGTTAGAAGTTAAGAGGTTAGTGTACTACGGCACGAGTTGATGTGAACATACTACAGAATGGAAACCAATTTAAGACACTTTCCTTAAATATGACTCAAAGAATATAAAAGGAAGGATAAAATTTCACTATGCAGCAGTTTCATTTTCCAAGAACTGACCCAATCATATTCCTAGACAACACTGATTACTCCAAGGAGGCAGAGTTTGACGAAGATCAACAAGAATCAGCGAAGCATATTTTAAATTTAATTACTATTTTGAACTTCCATCGTGTTTGAAATAATTGCCAACACTTAGTATTAATATATCTAAAAACAGCACAAGAGGAATTATTGATTGTTGTTAATAACAGAGGAGCAGTTTGTGAAAATGTGGGCATTCTTCTCAGTGACAAATTAAAAAGCAACACCACTGAAATCACGGATGGATTGATGCCTGCTGAACATCAGAAGTGACAGACGATAATTATGATAAACAATATCCAATTTTTGATTTGTTCAACAGCAGCAGACCAACATGTGGAATTTAAGAACAAAGTGATTATTTTCCTTATTTTTACTTTGTGTGTGATTCCCTCTGTCATTTCAAAAATGACAGAGGGAACATTTGGGATGTATAAATAATTATAAAAGATCATTATCAAGACATGAGAAATGTTTTAAGAGCTATTCAGGTTGAAAATAAAGAAATGAAGAATACTTTGAGAACAATAGAACAATTGGTTGAACAATCTGCACAGCATCTCACAAGTAAGACAAGTAGTAAAAGCAAATAAAACAATAATTTTACCACCAACAGCTTTAACTGAAGAGTCAATCAAAACTAAAGTTTGTGTTCAAGATGATTTCGCAAACGTGCAACTCTGATTAAACAGTTTTGCTGCAGAGAGTATAAAGAGTTTACCTGTCGTCAATTGGATTGATGACAGAGTGAAATTTGTGTGGGATGTAAAAAAAGAAACTCTACCTGCATTGTACAGTGAAAACAGGCCTTCCAACTTAGTTTTTAAAGACTGTGCATAACCCTTAATGTGCAAACACTGTGAGGATAGAAATATTTGACATTTTCAAACAAGTCTTTTTCCAAAATACTTTTATAATTTGTGGTCAACTGCAGCTCGACTGGTGGTCAATGTACCAGAGTTGTGGTCAATATAGAAACAAAAGCATACCTGTTTGTAGTAATGCTGCAAGTAATAAAACATTTACAACAGTTGATGAGCTGTACACAAAGCAAAAGTAACATAGAAATATTTTGTCTCTTACTGAGAACCTAAAGGCATTTCGGATTATTAGTTAAATCTGAAAAACTTTAATTGTGTTTTAAGGAAAATAATTATTTGCATACAAATTTGTGTTTAGAAGTGAACAAATTATTTTATTATCTTATTTGTTGTCTTATTTTATTTGTAATGTGGACTTTGAATTTTTTTACTCAGATGTATACCAGGGCTATTCAGGATGTAGCTAGGTAAACACAAGCACTCACACTCACTCACCACCTGGGTAGTGAGTACTCACAGTAAAATGTGGTTGACAGACATTATGTAGTGCCAGGGAAGCGCAAACTCTACATTATCTTCAGAGGAATGGCAACATGTTAAGTTCGCAGTAGTTTTAGTGGAGGGCATCTAGCTATATTCAGAATTTATAAACCTATAGAGCGACAGGCAGTTGAGTAATAAATTTCTAATAAAATAATTCTTTAAGAATCATTTTCTCCAACATAAATAACAACTGCACAAGTTTGCAGCTACGATTATGTCAATGTGTGGATCTATATGTTTGTGTGAAAAAAAAATTTCCACAACGAAGAGTGCAAATTCTGCCCACAGAAAGTCACTGACATACTGGAATTTAAAAGCTTCTCTTCGAATCAGCAGTGCTTGGGAAGTGGCAGCAGACAATGATGCTTTAGTGAAACATAAAATAAGTAGCAGCCATTGACATGCAGGGTTTCTTTGTTTAACGTGTGAATAAAAATGTAACAAAACACATATTAATGTCAATTTAAACTTTATCCATAAATGACATTCATCTTAAGGCTGCATCAAATTGTAAAAATATGTTTTATACTTAGCTGCCCCATCAATTAAAAGAAATTTAAGTTTAATTTCATTGTCATCATTCATTAGTGCAATGGTTTTAGGAAATAAATTTGCCACAAAGTCATTAATTAGCCACAGTGAAGCAATATTTCTATGTACAACTATTAGGTTGTAAGGTTAGGAAAATATGTTGAGAGAAGAGAGGATAAATGGAAATATGATACGGCTTTATTATTGTTATTAAAGAAATTTTTTACAACCAAAATCATGTTCAAAACTATTTTTTATTGATCTGTTTCGACGGGTAAGACTGTCATCTTCAGATCTTTAAAAATTCTTTTTGTTTGTACATCATTTTCCACTGTTTGTTCATTACTCATACCATGTTAATAGTTTAGTGGAGAGTATATTGCACATTCCACACGTTTGTCAAAAACAAAATTACAAACAAGTTTGTCACAAGTAAAAATATAGACAGCTAAATGCACCTTCCGGAACTTGGTATGTCTGCATACGTAGTCAGTTGTTATAATCTGCACTATACAGTAAGGTGCACACTTATGTCAATGTTTACATTTACATGACAAGTGGAACCTCCTCACTTAAAATACATAGTGTAACTGAAATAAAAGTACACTTTTACTATATATTATGGATTTTTAACAACTGAAAAGCCTCAAATGGGTGCTACATATGTAGAAATGCCTAGTTCCATAAGGAGCATTTTAGCTGCCTATATTTTTAGTTATGACAAACATGTTTGTAATTTTACTATTGGAAAATCTGTGTGGAACATGCAATATACTTTCTACTAAAATGTTAATATGGCACAAGTAATGAATGCACAATGGACAAAAATTTACACTCAAAAAAGTTTTTAAAGATCTGAAGATCTTGCCCAACGAAACATGGGAACAGAAATCAGTTTCAAATGTGATACAGATCTGAAAATGACAGTTTTACCTGTCAGAACAGGTCAATAGAAAATAGTTTTAAATGTGGTTTAGAGACACACACACACACACACACACACACACACACACACACACACACACACACTCTCTCTCTCTCTCTCCCCCCCCCCCCCCCCCTCTCATTATGAGAAACTTCAATCAAATGAACATGATGAAAAAACAATGATAATATTGAGATGTAGTGGATAAATATGATGATTTGTGAGGAAGAAAGTGGTTAGGGACTAGTGTCATGTATGGTAGTAAATTATGTTTATGAAATCATGTGGTATGAAGTCATGGTGAAGCATTTGTAATTAGAGAAAATAATTAATGAAAAATCTGAGACAAGAGAAAAAGCAAATTTTTCGATTAGCTGAATTTACAAACATGCAAGTCCAGAGGTATGTAGAATAATAATTTAACTGAATAGTTATATGACAAGAATAATGTCATCAAACCAAAGTAGAAACCAAAAATTGTACGCAAAATGTATTTTACAGTGAAAGGTACTTGAGATGTGGAAATTAAAATTTACAAAATAAAAATATGAACTGTACTTTGAAAAAGGATTCTTCTCTGAAAAATACACATATTTTGTTATTTTTGATGAAGAATATTCTTTGCATGAAATAATCTTAAGTGTACTATGTATTTTCATTCATCTGTTTGTTATGAAAGGTTTGTGGGTAAATTTTGTCTCTTTTTGAAAAACACCATATTAATGTAAAGCGAAATATGCAGCTTACTTGTAAATATTACCTACGGATTTTGCATTAGATTTATTTCATGTTTTTTGCTGTATAGTAGCATTGGAAGGTGTGTTGTTATTATTTTAATGCAGTTTGCAACATCATTATGCTTTTGTAACTAATTTTGGATACATTTGAAAAATACTATACTACTTTGAAATGAATTTTGTGCCATACAATCAATGAAGAGTAAATATTTTGTATAAATTATGTTATTTTTTATATTTTTGGATTTCTGGGCTTTCTTGTTTAATCAGAATGTTTGTATATGACTTTCAATATAATAGGAGATTTGCTACACAATATTTGTGGGAATCTGAATCTGTTTGGAAAAATTTAATTAGATAAAGTAAGTATAAGATGAATCAGACTGAGTAGTCACTGACGTCACACTTTAGTGTTACAGTCAAGATATGAATTGTTCCCTAAGAAATGAGTTTCTTTAAAAAAAAAAAAAGAAAAACTAATCTGATTATAAGTAAAAGCTTTTGACATGAAATTTCGGGTATAATAGCAACTTTTAAGTAAGTGCCCCAATGATAGTGTGCTATAAATGACATTTTAGAAAGACAACTTTTTTCCAGACCTCACAGATAAGGAAAATTCTAAAAATAAGTGAGAGCTGAAAGTAATGTTTAAGGTCAACTTTATTAATGGTGATAACATTTTGAGAAATTGTGAACAATGTACTGTCATAGATAATACAGTGAATGATGATACACTATAATGAAGACAGTTTGTTTAATATGAAACTGCTAGGTTGAGAATTATATTGTGACTTTATATTGAAGTAGGATTTTGTGGGACGTTGAGAAAAAAGTGATGGTAGAGGCACGGGCATACGGGCATTCATACTCAGGGGCAAGGGGGGCCTAGCTCTCAGGGAAAGGGGAAAACAATAGTGTACTCAGGTGTTTTTCTTTCAAGACAATGATTTAAAAATTGGTTTTACACAGATTTTTAACAGTTAGAAATGACACTTTTTACAGCTGCTTACAAACTGCAGATTGTCTTCCAATTATCAATGATACTCCACACCCCAACACCCAGGTCTAGCCCCCCCCCCCCCCCCCCCACAAAAAAAAAAAAAAAAACAACAACCCTCACGCAGGTGCCCTTGCGTAGAGATGCTACAGATGATGCTCTGGATGATGACATAACAATGATGTTTTTGATAATGCTGTGATGTCGATTTTGAAGACGATTCACAAGATAAAGATAGTCAATGTCAGGGAAATGTATTTTGACATGTGTAACATTAATTTTTGTCAATGAGTAGATGATTGTGTTTGGAAATATGTTGAGATTTCATTATGTAATTACTGTGGTGCTGATGGCTGAGAGCAAGTTAAATTGAGAACATCTAAGGACTTTTGCGATAAAATATGTCGTAGGGCAATAGCAATAATGGAAAACAGCAGAAAAATAAGTTGGGAAAATATTTGTAATTTACTGACCACTGATTTATACCATCAGAATGCATGCAAGAGTTATGATTATTTTTCAAAAAAAATGAGGTGTGACTAAAACTGAAGGAGGACATTTGAAATTACTTTTCTAAATTTTACAAAAAGAACGAAAATTATGTGAAACCATTTTTCTCTTATACACAGTTTTTATACAATGAGACTTTGCCTAAAAATCTTATCTCCAAATGGAAATGGAAAATATAACCTGGTATGTTATTTTAATTGTGCTTTTGTGTTTGCCAATAATCAGTTTTGTTTGTTTTACGTTGTTCTACTATGGAATGCTGTATAATTGATTAGAGTGAGTTAATTTTCATGCACTTACTTGCTGCAGTAAATTCACAGCTAATAGTTATGTTACCTGACGTGATTAATATGGTGTTTAATAAGAATAACAACGATATTAATATGTTATAGTGTTTGAAAATGCATGAAAACTATTCTGTGTATGTGAATTTTGTGTACGCTAATTGCTGCATATTTTGATGGAAATACTTGTGCACAAGTCTCTCTGAAAATATTTTGATTCAGATAATTCAAGCTTAATTTTTCTTCTTGTATGGTACTAGTAATAATTTTGTCATCGAAGTTAAAATTTTTCAATGAGTTCGTTAGATGTGAATTTTATTCATTATCAAATGAAACTACACAGTTCCACAGACCTTTTAAGTCTCAAAATTCTATGATTTATATCTGCAAACTGAAGTGACAAATGAAAATTTGTACCAAGGCGGGGATTCAAACTCAGGTCTCCTGCTCACTGGGCAGAAGCGTTAACCACTATGCCACCAGCTTTGCACAGCAGCACCGACTACTCTAGCATGCCTCCCTCCTCAATCCAAGTTCCCATTCACACCTCTGCCCACTGATATCCCCCCTCAACTCCAACAGCATAGCAATGGCTCTCCAACTGTATTGGAATAGCACATCAGCATCGACTGGAATGGGGGATCCTGACTGAAATCCAGGCACCGGTGCTTAAATCAAATGAAACTACATGGTTCCAAAGACATTTTCCAAGCCTCAAACATCTACGATGCTCACATGTGGACTAATTCGACAAATGAGAATTTGTACCAAGGGTGGGATTTGAACCTGGGTCTCCAGCACACTAGGCAGATATGCTAATCACTATGCCACCACAGCAGAGAGACTTTGCTGAGGTGCTATTCCAATACAGTTGGAGAGCCTCTGCAATGCTGTTCCAAGTTTGCGGGGAATGCCAGTGGGCTGAGGCATTAATAGGAATTTGGATTGAGGAGGGATTCATGCTAGGATAGTTGGTGCAGTTGTGCAAAGCCACTGTGCCAGGGTGGCAGAGTGGTTAGCACATCTGCCTAGTGAGCAGGAACCCCACATTCAAATTCTGGCCTCGCTACAGATTTTCATTTGTCACTTCGGTCTGCCTATATTTATCCAATATGCCAATTCAAATTTACGCTGATCACGTTAGCTCTGTCTTATTGCACATACAACAACTGTATGCATCATAAACTTTTTAAAATTTTTTTACTCTTTTCAAAATTTGACCTTTGGGCAGTTAAATCATTTTGGTATCAGAATTTTGTTTGCATATTCACACTTACAAAATTCACAGGGGGTTACTGTAATGGAACTGGTCACTGCATCTGTATCCCTCACATACTGTAGAATCAATACTCTCATTAAATTCATGCCATGATCAAACAAATCAAAAATGGTAAATCTATAAACCTAATTCATTTTGTCATAATTAGAATTAATATACAAAACTGATTCAACATTTGTTTCCAGTTTAATTTGAAACTGTAATTACAATTTAAAATTGTCATTAGTCCTACTTGCATAATTTATTCTGAAAACAACTGACACCAGTCTACCACAAGAGTTGAAGTCACTGTGATGGAAAATTGCCATGTAACGGTGAATGAAAGAGGTGCAAATCTGAACATTAGTCATGGCTCAGCACATCACACCATTTACCAAGAGCTTAAGTTTTGCAAAGTGTCTGCAAGATGGGTACCAAGGCAGCTAACTACAGAACTGAAAGTGTGACACATTGACATCAGTGAATAACTTTTGTGCCACTCTGAAGCAGGAGCTGATGGCTTCTTCGTAAGAATCCTCACAGGAGTTGAAATGTGGGTACACTACCACCAACCCGAAACTAAGAGAGCAAGCAAGGAATGGTTCCATCCCTTATCACCAAAACCAAAGCAGTTTTTTTTCTGATTCTCTTTCTGGATGAACCACGCTTTATCTTGGAATGCTAAATGACTAGGGGAAACATCATCAACAATATGTCATATTCCAATATGTTAAAAAATTAGCTCCACCCTGCAATAAGATCAAAGAGACATGGACTTCTGATTACAGGTGAATTACAGGTGTCATTTTGCAAAATGACAATGCTCAGCCTCATACCATCCATGCAAGACTTGCAACCATCAATGAAATGCATTCTGATACTCGGCCACTTCCGTCATACTCACCAGACCTAACCCCAAGTGATTACCACATGTTTGGACCACTTAAAGAGGCAATGGGAGGAAAGAAATTTCAATTCAATGAACAAGTGTAGTAGGTGGTGCACAAATGCTTTGTACACTAACAAAATTCACCCCCGCCCCTCCTCCTCCTCCAGGAGTTTATGCACTTCCTACACACTGAAGGAATGTGTTGAATGACAAGGAGGCTAGGATAAAGTTCAATGTATTTTATGATCTGTGAATTGCACCTTTGCCAACAGCCTTACCACAGTGATAACACTGGTCCCCATCAGATCACCGAAGTTAAGCACTGTCGAGCTTGGCTAGCACCTGGATGCCTGACCGTCCAGTCTGCCAAGCACTGTTGGCAAGTGGGGTGCTCAACAGTCCTTGTGAGGCAAACGTAGGAGCTACTGGAATGAAAGTAGTGGCTCCAGTCTCGTAAACTGACAACGGCCAGGAAATCAGTTTGCTGACCTCATGCCCCTCCATATCTGCATCCAGTGATGCCTGTGGGCTAAGGATGACACGCCAGTTGGTCAGTACAGTGAGGTCTTTCGAGACCTGTTCAGACAGAGTGGTTTTTTCTGAACGTATCTGTCTAGAGTGGAGCCATGTATGGAAGGAAACAAGTGTGATAAACTGTTTAGACAAGAAGATAATAGAAGCTTTTGATTGTGATGCAAGAGAAGTGGCAGAAGATTAGGTGGGTGGATCATGTAACTTATGAGATCGTACTGAATAGATTTGGGGAGACAAGAAATCTGTGGCACAACTTGACCAAAAGAAGGAATTGGTTGATAGAAAACATTCGGAGGCATCAAAGGATCACCAATTTAGTACTGGAAGGAAGTGCTGTGCGTAAAAATCATAAAGGAAGACAAGGAAGACCACGTGAGATGTATGCTGTAGCCAGATGCAGAAGGATGTAGGTTCCAGTAGTTATCCGGCAGTAGCCAGATGCAGAACGATGTAGGTTGCAGTAGTTATCTGGAGATGATGAAGCTCGCGCATAATATAGTAGTTTGGAGAGCTGCATCAAACCAGTCTTTCGACTAAGGCCACAACAGGATGACTTTGCCAAAATTTATATTTGGTGTAATAAATGGTGGCTTGTGTAGAACTCGAATAAATGTAAGTTAATACAAGCCATATGTCAATACTAAGGTTGATTTGGTCATAAAGAAAAATAAGCTCATGAGAAAAGTTTTTATTTACAGTAATATTTTACTACGTCTCTGCTTTACTTTTCCACATAATTGGTGATCATATCTACACACTTTCCATAATGCTGCACCAGCTTCTTTAACCTTTCTGCACACAAGTCTGCCACCTGGGAATTGAAGCAGATGGTAATGCAAGTCGTTTCGAAATCATTGTCCACCCAGCCACTTTTTCACACATAATGACAAGAAATAGTCACTTCGGACTTTACAGAGAGTGTTCAAAAAGATCATAATGAAAATCTTGAATCTTCTCCTTGCTTTTTGGGGTGGTGTGCAGGGGTGTGTTTTCATGAAGGATGATTATATCAGATGACAATTACCCACAGTGTCGATTTTTGATCACGCATCTCAGTTTGGTTGATGTTTCACAGTATACATCAGGTGTAATTGTTGAATAATGACCCATGAAAATCAATCAATCAAAAGGATGTCCTTTTCATTCCAAAAAAAAGGAACCATTATTTTTTGATTTGAGAACGGAGGTTGTTTCAACTTTTTTGGTTTGGGCAAAGTCAAATGGCAACACTGCACTGAGCTTTGTTTCGATTCTGTGCTGGTGTACCATATCCATGTCTCATTGCGCACAAAAATGTGGGAAAACAAATCATCTCCACTTCGTCTACAGTGCTTCAAAAACTGTCATGCACTATGCTTTCTTTGCTATTTGTAATCAGTACTGGAGGGACGTGTGGGAGGCAAAAATCATACAGGAAGACAATACGAGATGAATGCAGTAGCTAGATGCAGAAGGATGTAGGCTGCAGTAGTTATTTGGAAAGGAAGAGGCTCGCACATGATACAGTAGTTTGGAGAGCTGCATCAAACCAGTCTTTGGAACCAATCTCACACACAATTTGTGGCATACAAGCTACTCAGTGACAATCCTGTAAACTGAGGGCCGAGCAACATTTTCAAATTCATTAGCCAGACCACTAACAGTCACCTGCCAATCATTTAGAAGTTTTTGGTGTAGTTGATCAACAATATCATCTGCCTGAACACTGGGTCTGCCACTCCATTGGTCATGGTAAACATTTGTGCAGCAATTTTGAAATTCTCAAAACCATTTTCAGACTTGTTTGTCACTCATTATTTCAGGTTTATACATTAGGCAGAGTTCAGGGTGGATTTGAGCAGCTGAAGATCCTTTTGCCAGTAAAAATATAATACACTGCACACTTCACCACTTCACAACTGGCAAGATCTATAACTGTCCCTGCCATTGTGATCTGCTCTCACCAACTGGCAAATTACTAATACATCAAAAAACACAGCAGTAGTTTCCTAAACAGTCGGTAGACATTGCTACATGAGTGAAACTTCATTCAGACCAACCATCAACTAAATATAGGTCACCAGACCTTAGTTTTGGAATACACCTCATACAATTAAGAAGAAACATTCCTGCAGTGTTTGAATAAAGTATTAATGATCTGAAGATACGAAATAACAGGAAATGGAACAAACATATAAGACCTTTTGCAATGAAAGCAAATGGTTGTCTTTGGTTTATTTGAAAAATTCTGGGAAAGTGAAGTTCATCTATAAAGCAAAGTAGGGAACACTTGTGCAACCCATTATTGAATACTATTTGCTTATTTGGGATCCCTACCAGGATGTATTAAAGTAAAATATCTAAGTAATTCAGACTAGATACATTGAGAGAAGATAACTTTTCTCGTGCACAACATTACTGAGAAAATTATGAGAACAAACATTTGCTGTAGACAGTATAATAATTATACTGCCTCCAGCATACATCCCACATAAGAACTGTAATGAGAAGGTAAAAAAGGTTACAGCTAGTACAAAGGATCACAGGCAACCATTTCACATTTGTTACGAGTGTAACAGGAAAGAATATACCAAGTAATAGCACTACATGTCCCCCGTCACGTACTGGTACACAGCCTTGGTGGGTTATGTATGTAAATGTAAAAATATTTCATGTACATTAAACTCCTCCTCCTCCCCCCCCCCCCTTTAAAACAGTTGCTGAAAATTTGTCTTTTCACTATCTGTAAAGAAAAGTGATCATTAACCTGACGTCAAGCAGCCACATTAACTGGGATTTTACACTTGGATGGTATTATTCTGCACTATGAACTGCCTGATACCAGCAAGAATGTGAGGACCTACAATTTAACATTCAATTCAAACTGTGGCATGACTTTACACCTTTTACACAATAAAGTATTCCTCGATCTGAAAGGCAATTACGTTCCAGGACAATTCTAGGTCCAAAAAGGACTGAAAAACAAAACCTGTAAAAATCTAACAAAACTAGAACTCAAACCAAAAACCTCGCCTTTCATGGACAATGCAATTGCCTATAGCAACTCTGTATCAACTTATGATCTGTACTCACAGCATCAGTTCTATCAGTGCCTCTGCTCTACTTTTCAAACTTCACAGACGCTCAGCAGAACACATTTTAGGAAATTTTAAACCGTGCACATTAAGCTGCACAATGAAAGATTCATTTTAGAAATAACCCCTAGACGGTGGCTAAGGCTTTTCTCCACAATATACATTCTCCCAGGAGTACTAGTCCAGTAAGATATGCAGGAGAGCTTCTGTGACATCTGGAAATTAGAGGGCTGTACTGACAGAAATAAAGCTGTGAGGGCCAGTCATGAGTCATGGCTGAATGACTCAAGTGAAGAGCATTGGTCATGAATGGTTCACATCCCTGTAGTTACCTAATACAACTTTAAATAACTATGTTACTCATGTGGTTAATAGAATTCCATTAACACACAAAGAAGTAAGTCAATGGTGTATAGGATAGAAATTATGATGACGGGGGATTCATCAACTCAAGGAATCTTAATGCATGGATGCATAAATTGCAGTAACTGTAACTTACTCCATGTTATTGCACTATGACTGTGAATAGTAACACATATTGTAAAATTATACACAGACAATAACTGGTACCTTCCTTTTACCTTTTGACTACTTTTTCTACTAATCTTATGAAGAAGTTGCAATTTCCCAAATGACTTTTCACTCTGCAATGGAGTGTGCACTGACTTGAAACTCCCTGGCAGATTAAAGAGGTGTGCTGGACCAGGATTAGCTGGCGCCTTTGCCTTTTGTGGGCAAGTACTCTAGTGACCGAGCTATCCAAGCATGACTCACCACCCATCCTCACAGCTTTACTTCTGCTAGTACCTCCTCTCCTACTTTCTAAACCACACAGAAGTTGTGACTTCATGAGCTTTCCCGGCATAATAATTCTAGACAGTTTAGTGGATCCTAAAATCAACATGACTCAATATTCTGGTGATCCGTTGTCCACAATCTTCAGGTGAACACTGCTGCTGCTGCTGAGTAGCATTGAAAACTGATGCCAAGGCCGCAAACTGCCACCATCCTTTATAAGCCTCCATACAGTACACTGCGCATTTGCCCCCCCCCCCCCCCCTCCTCATTTGCTGCCCTCCAAGACTGGGCTGCTGGTGCCACCACAGTAGAACACTATCAGCAACAATATATCACACTCAGAGATTATTCTCAGACATGATGCACACTGGCCACATCGAAGAACATTGTTTTTTGATGCAGTATAGTACAGGATTCCACATCCTGCTAAGAGGAAAATCATTGTCTCTACTAAACAAATTGTCTACCACCTTCATTTCAACTGTCTCTTTATAAACACTGTTCCAAAAAACTGGGAGTATTAAAGTCTCCTCAAATTTCATTCCATGTCCCTCATTCAAGCAATGTTCTGCTATCGCCACTTTTTCAGGGGGCTGTAGCTTCATGTGATGGTAATGTACCACACACCTGTCCACAACTGTGCAAATCGAACAGCTGATGTAAGCCTTCTCATACTGACACAGAGTTTTATATGTGCCATGCTTCGTAAGTCCCAAATCATCTGTGACTGAGCCAAGTTGTGTCCTAATCTTGGAAGATAGACAGAACACATTCTTAATGTTAAAACTGCTTAAAATTCTACCAGTCTTAAATGATATGTCCCCTGCACCAAACAATAAAGGCCACATATATACACCTCCAGGGATGGTCTGAACTCCATACTCTTGATGAATCTGCTTCTCGGTATATCCATTTTTCTTAAATATGCCCATCAAATGTGCAAGATTCTGCATTAAGCTGTTTTCATCAGTCTTAAGGACGCCACTGCACTGGGACAGTGGACAGCAGCTCTTAGTATGCAGATATCAACTGGTGCTTGTCAGCTTTTGGTGAAAACTGTGTCCCAGGATACCACCATGTTTTTTGTAAACTACAACGTCCAAAAATGGAAGCCTCTCAACACTCTCAAACTCCATGATAAATTTAATGCTGGGCTGAAGACCGACAGAATGGCCTCATGGCTCTCAACAGATTTTTGGAACACTTTAACTGTTTTCGTTCCACCATTAAATTTATTATGGAGGTCGAGTGAGGTGAGAGGGTTTAATCTTTGGGCATTATGGCTCACAAAAAAACAATAGTACCCTGGGACATAGTGTTCACAGAAATCTGACACACACCAATTGGTATCTGCATGCTATGAGTTGAAACCATCGTACCCATGCAATGGCGTCCTTGGGACTCTGGAAAGTTGAGCATATGCCATATCCGATGCGGACAATTTACCCCAGGAACCTGCACATTTAATTGCTGTGTTTAAGGAAAACTGATACAATGACAAGCAAATTTATTCAGCACTGGAGTTTGCAATCCCCCTCCCCAGAGGTGCATGGAGAGCATAGATCTGTAGCCTTATTTCTTGGGGCATACTGGAGGCATATTATTTAAGACTGGAAGAATTTTAAGGAGTTTAACCTTAAGTGTGTGTTCCGACCACATTCAAAGATTAGGGCACTACTCGACTCTATTAAAGATGATTTGGCATATAACAATACCGTGTCAATGTGAGAAGGCTTACATCAGTCTTTCACTTCACACATTTCAGGTCAGGTGTGTGGTACACACACGAGGCTACAACAGCTTGAAAAATTGGCTGGAGCAGGACATCACTTCAGTAAGAGACACAGGATGAAATATGACAGGACTGTGATGCTTCCTGTTTTCTGGAACAGTGGCTATAACAATTTGATTAAGAAAGAGAAAGATTTTCCTCTTAGCAGGACATGGAACACTGTACTATCCTACATCAGTGAAGGAAGTGTCTAGTCAGCAGCATTAGATCGACAGTATGAAGTCAGTTTGTAGTAAAAATATTTCAGATATACGCGTAGCACTTAACAATCACTTTCTGAGCATTGCTGGGGAAATAAACACAAATTTAGTTTCTACAGAGAATCATATAACTCCCTCAGAAGATGCCTTTCCGAGACTGATGTCTGAAATACTCCTCTGTGACACTGACAAGGGGGACATTGGGTCAATAATTAAATCACTGAAAACTAAAGACTCTCATGGATATAAGAATATTAAAGTACTGTGCTGCACATGTTAGCCCTGTACTTAGCCATATTTGTAATTTTCCCTTTAAGAATGATCAGTTTCCTGAATGATTAAAGCACTCAAATAGTAAAACCACTTTATAAAAAGGGAGAAAGGGATAATGTATACAATTTTAGACTTCTTTTTTGCCATCTGTGTTTGCTAAAGTTATTGAAAAGGCTGTGTATGTAAAGATATTTGATCATTTTATTTCACAGAATTTGCCATCAAATGCACAGTTGGGTTTTAGAAGTGGTTTAACAAATGAAAATGCTATATTCTCATTTCTCTGTGAGGTACTGGATGGATTAAACAAAAGGTTTCAAACACTACAATCGTTTTAGGTTTAACTAAGGCATTTGATTGTGTTAGTCAAAAAACATTATGCTCCGGAAGTTGGACCATTAAGGAATCCAGGGAGTAGCTCACACTTGGTTCACTTCTTACTTTAACAACAGACAGCAGAAGATCAATACCCACAGTGTTGTGATTGGGTATGAGGTGAGGTCTGTGTGGGGCACGGTCAAATGGGGGATGCCCCAGGCATCTGTGCTGGGGCCACTCCTGTTCCTTATTTATATAAATGATATGCCCTCCAGTACTAGATTTCTGTTTACTGATGACACTAGCTTGGTAGTAAAGGATGATGTGTGCAACACTGGCATTGTTTCACATTAATTCATGGCTTGTAGAAAATAAAGTAACACTAAATCATAGTAAGACTCAGTTTTTACAGTTTCTAACTTCAACAAAATTCAACGTTTTAATTTCACAGAATGGCCATTTGATTAGTGAAACTGAACACTTCAAATTTCTAGGTGTTCAGATAGACCGTACACTGTCGTGGGTAGCCCACATTCAGAATCTTGTTCAAAGACTTAATGCTGCCATTTTTAGTATTCAAACAGTATCTGAAGTAAGTGATAGTTCGACACAAAAAGTAGTCTACTTTGGTTACTTTCATTCGCTTATTATGTATGGTATTGCATTTTGGGGTAACTCTTTCCATTCTCAAAGGATATTTTTGGCTCAGAAATGGGAAGTTCGGGCAATAAGTGGTTTAAGTCCATGAACCTCTTGTCGATCCTTGTTTATTAGTCTGGGTATTCTGACATTGGCCTCTCAATAAATGTATCCACTGTTTAAAAGTCCATAACTGGCAAACTGATTGATGGAGTTGTCTCATCTTTGGTAGTGTAATAGTTTGTAGTTCCGGCAATCGCCACACAAGCATTGCATTGCATTGTTCTGTTTTGACAGATGACAGTCGCCAGATAGTCAGTGTTTTGATCTCAGTTGCACCTAGTTACTAAAGTAAACATGGCTGGCGCAAGGCTTACATTCACAGAAAGGAAGTCTGTTTTGAAGTGGTATTTTAAGTACGAAAACATTAATGAGGTTCAACAGCAATGGCAATGAGTATCAAACAGAGCCACCGACACGTTTAACAATTCGTCGCATTCCAGACAAATCTGAAGCCGAAGGCTGTGATAAAGATGTACACAAACAACGATCTGGATGACCTATAACAGTAACAAGTCCAGCTAACTCCTGTTGTGTGTTACAGCAATTCACCCACTCATCACAGAAGTCTGTGAGACAGTGTGCCTGTGAAACTGGAGTGAGTCACTCAAGTGTTCGGCGAATTTTGAAGACAGCAAAGTGGAAGTGCTACATCCCACGACTGTTACACGCAACGAACGAGGATGACCCAGATCATAGAATGGAGTATTGCAAGTGGTTTACTAACAAAGTAAAGTTTGCAGAGACGATTGTGTGGTCTGATGAGGCACAGTTCAAACCCAATGGTACAGTAAATCGCCACAATTGCATTTACTGGGCCGCCGAAAATCCGAACGTCCATGTAGACAAAGCCGTGAATGTGCCAGGAGTAAATGTGTCATGTGGGTTGTCTTACCAGGGCTCGATTGGGCCATTCTTCTTTGACAACACAGTTACCGGTGAGGTGTACCTTCAGAAGCTTCAGACATCCATTTTACCTGCCATGTGAGACTTGTATGGAGACGGAAGAGTTTACTTTCAACAAGATGGTGCCTCAGCCCACTACCAAAATCGTGTTAGGGCGTATCTCAACGAAGATCTACCAGGAAGATGGATAGGCCAGGTGCTGTGAAGTATCCACCAAGTTCCCCAGACCTAACTCCTCTGGACTTTTACCTGTGGGGAACACTAAAGGACGTCGTTTATCGACAAAAGCCACGCACACTGGGAAGTACGAGAATCCATCGCACATTCATGTGCAAATATCAAACTGAACACATTGCAGTCAGTAGTTCGTGCTGCAGTTCAGCAGCATCATTTGTGTGTGGATGTTAATGGTGACTATTTCGAACACCTACAGTGATATCTTCAAGTTGGACTTTAAGCTACTCTTTCATAAAAAATGAGACAACTCTATCAATTAGTTCGCAGTTACGGACTTTTCAACTATGGATACATTTTTTTGGATCCCTCTGTATATATTCTTTATTGTTATTTCTTGTTAACAAGATCAGCTTATTCCAAAGAATTAGCAACTTTCACTCAGTTAATACTATGCGGAAAGCCAATCTGCATTTGGATAGCAGTTCCATGACTCTTGTGCGGAAAGGTGTACAGTATAATGCTGCAACCATTTGCAATAAGCTATCACAAGAATTCAAAGATCTTAGCAGTAATCCACGCACTCTCAAATCGAAACTGCAGTTTCCACATGGCTCACTCCTCCTATTCTGTTGAGGAGCTCATCAAAAAAATTAAGCTGATTCCTGTTTAATATTGTTGATTGCATTTACTTAAACTTATGGTTTGTCTTTTTTGGATTCATAAACATTTTATTTTATCTGTTACTACTTTATGTTGTAATTTAATGTACTGACAAGTTCCATGACCTTTGAGAGTTGCTCCTCAATTTGCTTCTACAGGACATATAAAATGAAATAAAAAAATGAAAACATTGCCTGAAAATAATCTTTGGGTATGATATATTGTCGCAGAAGAGGCCGGGTATCACTGTGGTGTAGTGTTTATGATACTAACCTGTTGCATGAAGGGTCGCGAGTTCAAAACTCACCCAGACTGTACAATTTTCTATAATTTCTATATTTGGTTCGAGTACATTCTAGAAGTATCCACAAATGTCAAGAATCATTATAACGGAATGTTCTGTAGCTGTATATATAAGGGTATGTGTTCTGGCTGGAGGCAGATCGCTCCGCACTCTTGTATGTGCAAGTGCTGAATAAACCTTCTTCTACATGATATTATTCTGGTGGAGGCGTTGGGTATTGGAACTTGTGATAGCGCACATTATCGACGACACAGTGGCTCCCATCAGGCCATGACAGAGCCGCCATTTACGTAGCGAGAAACCCGAGTTCTAGGCATATTCAACAGATCGTAATCTATCGGAGACAGAAGAAAAAGAGCATGTTACGATGACAACAACTGTGTGCCACCACATGAGACATCCTTTCGTGTTCTCTGGCAATGATGGCCAAGATCCAAAAAAGTGGCTGAAGGTATAAGAGCGTATAGCCAAATTTAAAAAATGGGATGACACTGTGTGTTTGGCTAACGTATTTTTCTACTTGGAGGGCACTGCCAAGCAAATGGTATGAGAACAATGAGAAGTTCACAAGCTGGGAAGTATTCCAGGCAGAACTGCACAAGTATTTCAGAGACACACAACAGAAGTGCAAGGTTGAAGATAAATTAAAGTGCAGGGCACAGTGTCCAGGAGAAACTACAGCATCCTACATGCAACACATCTTGGAGCTGTGTAAAATAGTGAATCTTAGAATGAAGGAGGAAGATAAGGTTGCACATCTCATGAATGGTGTTGCTGAGGACATGTACCAAGCCCTACTTCTGAAGGTGCTTTCGACAGCAGAAGACTTCATGAAATGGTGCCAGTATACTGAGACAATGATCTAACAAGGATTACATGCAAGAAGTTTGAATGGCTTCCAAAAGTCGTATCAATATCTGTGATGGAGGAAGCAACTGATTTCATAAGTGTTTTTCGTCAGATAGTGAGAGAGAAAGTTCAGAAGGCACTTGGATTGCACGGTGAGCAAAAAACTGAGATGCTTCAAGAGTTCATAAGGGAGGAAGTGGAACAGACATTGAACTCAATCTCTTGTCCTTCAGACATTGAACTCAATCTCTTGTCCTTCCTTTTTTTTAAAACGGTGAAAAAGTAGAGACCCAGACGGAGTTATGTTCCTACAATGCCGCATGAGGAACCTGTTTGGTCACCAAGGAAGATGGACGTCTGGAGGACCCAGGATAACCAACCAGTATGTCTCCACTGTGGTTGACAGGGACATGTGGTGCGCTATTGTCGAGAAAGGCGGCGGGTATTTGATGACGCCCGTGCCAGAAGAAAGCAGACCGATCTTAGCCGACGCCAACTCCACAACGACAAAGATGAACAAGATGTAGGTGCAGGACAATGTAGGTCACCATCGCCGCAAGCTAGCCGCTGGATAGGACACTTCCCAAGATGCCGATCAAGGTCTCCATCACCGTTTAAAAGCTCCAGCTGGTCACCTAGCCGCCGCAACCTGGAAAACTAAAGGGTGTGACGTTCCCTGGAGGTGAGGCCACCAAAGAGAAAAATCCTCCGCTGTCAAACACTATAAAAATGATAGGAAACTATGTCAATATCCTCATGGATGGTTGACCAGCCCAAGCTCTTGTGGACTCTGGAGCTTCATATTCAGTCATTTCGAAGAAATACCACCGCCAGTTGCAAAAAGATTTGTCGACAACAAAACATCTCTGCTGAAGGTGGCTAACGGAAAATATGTAAAACCTACAGGAAGATGTGTCATTCGTGCGGGTATAAGTGGCCATACACAGCCCTTAGAATTCATCATCTTACATGAGTGAAGTCATGACGTCATTCTCAGATGGGACATTTTGAAAGCTTCTCAGGCAATTATAGATTGTGGTCGATCAAAGGTTATGCTAGACGAGATGAGATACTGTGTGTGCAGACTGTGTGCTGGATGAAGTGGTCATTCATGCAATCAGTGCTAGGAAGACTGTTGCCGAGAACCACAGATTCTTCCACCAAGACGCATGTGCATAGCAAACGCTGAGCTGTTAATTGAAGAACAGCTGAGCATCATAGAAACCTCCCATACCAAGTCTGTGGGCAAAATTAGCACTTTCACTACGAGACACGATCTTATAGCTCAACTCTCACCAGATATTACCAAGGAACAACAGAAGAAACTACTTCAAGAGTTCTCTGAATGCTTCAATCCACTGGTGAAGAGCAAATTAGACAAACTGACGGTGAAGCACCTGATTAGCACTGGAGACCATCAACCAATAAGCCAGAGAGCATACTGTGTGTCAGCAATGGAATGTTGAATAATTCGTGACGAGATAGAGAAAATGTCATAAATGCATCATTCAGCCTTCGTAGAGCCCATGGTCGTCGCCAGCAGTTCTCATCAGGAAAAAGGATGGCAGCTGGTGCTTTTGAGTTTATTACAGGAAGCTTAATAAGATAACTGAAGCTTAATAAGATAACTAAAAAGAACATTTACCCTCTTCCACGAATTGACAATACACCAGATTGTCTGAAGGAGGCTAGGTTTTTCTCAACCATGGACATGTATTCGGGATACCGGCAAATCGAAGTAGATGAGGCTGATCATGAGAAAACGCACCAGTAACCTTTGACCGGATGATGTATAATCTTCTAAGTCACCTGAAGTGGACGATGTGTCTTGTTATTTAGATGACATTGTAGTGTTCTCAGACACATTTGATGAACATGTAAAAAGATTGAGGGCCATTCTTAAGTGTCTCCGACAAGGTGGACTGAAACTTAATCCAAGAAAGTCTCTCTTTTGAGCAAAAGAAATCAAGATACTTGGACACCTTGTGTTAAATGAAGGTGTGTGGCCAGACCCAGAAAAGGTGAGATCTATAATGGAATTTCCTATTCCAAAAAGTATTAGAGATGTGAAAAGCTTCCTTGGGTTTTGTTCTTATTACCGATGTTTTATCAAAGCCAAGCCACTCCAAGATTTGTTATCTGGGGAGGTGCTCAACAAAATTCTTTCGATGTGCTGCGAAAAGCTCAGACAACTAACCCTGTACTTGGTCTGTATGATGAGAGAGAGCACCTACAGAACAACACACAGATAGGGATCGGTGGTGTTCTGGTGCAAATTTCGGACGGAAAACAGAAGGTTATAGCCTATGCTTCTAGGACAAAACAGGTTGTATACATGGACAAGAAAAAAAATTCCCGGATTTCCCGGTTGAAAATACACTTTCTACCGGGTGAAAAAAACGTTTTCCGTGTTAAGTGACAGTATACTTTTCCTCGGCATTGTAAAACTTATCAATCCTTTGATGGTTTATGGCTTTATTCACCGACGTAGAATTTTCCAGCACTTTAGAAAATGAAACTCAGGGGGGGGGGGGGGGGGAACACATTTTGGAAAGATCTTCGATGTGCAGCAACATGTACACTGCATATTTTGGTGTTACGAAGGTATAAATTCGAATTCGACCAAACACCGCATGTTACTTTCTGAAGCATTGAAATTGAGATTGCGACATGCTTTTGTAAGCCAGTCACAGCTCATGTCACGTGATTTCGCCAGCTGATGACAGCGTAGGACACGTAATGTAGTCAGCAAATAGCAAGATCACTCTTAAGTAGCTTGAACACACAAATAAGAAAAGTTAATGGTTTAAATTAATATACATATTGTTGCTACAAGAAAAGCAGAGCTTTCACATATAATATTGGTCTACAAGATTAATAAGCTGCAAGAGAAACTAAGCTTCGACATATAATGTTGATCTTTTTTGCGGGTGTTACACTTTAAGATACATAACACTAATATGCCAGTAAAATTTTTAATAAAGACGTAAATGTCTGATCTTCTGAGCTTGAAATTTTTCTAGATGGTTGTCCCCAAAGAGTGATTTAAGAAATTCATCGTACATTCTCACATATAGTTCATCTTGCATAAAAGGAAATTTACTTTGGAAGTAACACTTTTCAAACCACCATTCGCAATATTTTCCCATCTCCTGTTAGAAATAGGCTCGTTTCAGCAGTTGCAGAGTGCCAGATAACAAGCATCACTGCGCTTGCGCAGCTACGATGACGCAGGAAGCCCGTATGTTCGTATGTGTAAAACATTAAAAGATCTTGCATTAAAACGAATCTTCTGTAAACAGCTGTCACATCATGCTCATTGGAGGCAATTTGTTGTTACGAAGCATTGTATATTCTTCCTAAAGCCTATGACACACTTTGACACTTGGTATGAGCACTGTGTTTTGTTGTTGTATATGGCGCATTTCCTTTCTGACTTACGTTTTATTTTCGTTTTTTTTTTCTCTCATTCCTGTTTTGTTACTGCAGTATTATTCTGCAGAAGTGGGATACAGTAATATTCTTTGTTAGAGTATTTCACTGAAAACTAAAACAATGAAAAATTCCCAGAATCATAAAAAATTCCCGGCTTTCTCCTGGATGAAAAAATTCTTGGGTTTTTCCCAGATCTCCTGGGTCATATACACCTTGACTTACTAAAGCAGAGAGAAACTACTTAACTACTGTGCTCTGAGCCATGTGCAAATTTCGACAGTATCTCTATGAAAGGCCATTCACAGTTGTTACAGACCATCATTCACTTTGTTGGTTGACAGGTCTTCAGGATCCAACGGGACGACTCACCAGGTGGGCACTACATCACCAAGAGTATGGCGTTAAAATAGTGGACAAAAGTGGAAGTAAACACCAAGATGCCAAATGTCTCAAGAAACCCTGTGCAAGACCATCAAGACTTTGATGAATATAGTGACTGTCCCACTGCACTCCAGGATGTCTCTCTGCTGAGCAGGAGGAGAACATCAAGATATCTCAAGTTATGCTTGCCTTAAATCAGTCAGAGGATGTGAAAGGACAATTTAAGGTAGTTAATGGATTACTTTGCAAGAAAAACTTTGATCCGTTTGGAAAGAGGTGGCTACCAGTGATTCCTAAACACATGCACTTAGATGTTCTACAGAAATTCCATAACACACCTGAGGCTGGACATTTAGGATTTATTACGACATATGATAGAATCCACAAGAGATTTTTCTGGCCCGGTTTATTTAGGAGTGTCCATCACTATATGTCACACTGTCGAGAGTGCCAGAGGAGAAAGGCAGTTCCTCAGAAACCACCTGGCTGACTCATACCAATTCCACCAGCCGAAACACCTTTCCAGCATGTCGGGATTGACCTCCTCGGATGATTTCCAACGTCTGCTAGTGGCAATAGATGGATTGTTGTTTGCACTGATCATCTGACACACTATGCCATTACAAAAGCCGGAAAAACAGCCAAAGCATCCGAGGTAGCCAAATTCATCATGGAAGACATTGTATTAAAACACCGTTCCCCAAGGTCTTTAATTACGGACTGAGGGAAAAATTTCAATCGAATGTTGTGACAGAGATAAACCGTCATGCAACATTACTCATCACATGACGAATGCGTACTATCCGCAAAGAAACGGGCTTACTGAATGCCTTAATAAGACCTTGGCCGACATGCTATCAATGTTTCTCAATGTTGAGCAGAGCAACTGGGACGAGGTGCTACCTTTCGTGACGTTTGCCTACAACACTGCCAACCAAAATGTCACAGGATTTACGTCATTTTTCCTGGTGCATGGGCGTGAGGAGACTACGATGGTGGACACTGTGTTTCCGTTACATCCTGATGACGTAGATGATGACTACATCAGCCAGGTGTTAACCAGAGCTGAGGAAGTTCGAGCTCGGCAGTTACCTCGACTCTGCATGCTGCAGACTCAAGAAAACAATCGCCGAAAGTATGACGCGAGCCACTGTCCTGTTGTCTACCAGCCTGGTGACCTCGTCTGGACCTTCACTCCTGTTCAGAAGGTTGGTCTCTCAGAGAAGCTCCTCAGACGCAACTTTGGACCTTATAAGGTTGTCAACAGTTGTCTGATGTTACTAATGAAGTTAAAGACTTCAATCCCGGCACAAGACGATGAAAGATCAGAGATACGGTCCACACCCTTCAAATGAAGCCCTATAAGGATCCTGCAACCCAGGGTAAATTCGAAGCTTCAACGACAGGAAACAAGCAGAAAGGTGACGAAAAGTGTAGCGACAAAAGAAGTTCTAAGAAGATCACTGCCAGGGTGAGAATCAGTCATCAGGAGATGGAGTGTGCAGGACCGATGACTCGTTCCCAGACTAGGGCGATGTAACAACGAGACGCTGTTCTCTTAAGGAGGGAGCAACGTCGCAGAAGAAGCTGAGTAGCACCATGGAGTAGTGTTTATGATATTAAACTGTTGCATGGAGGCTCTTGAGTTCAAAACTCACCTGGACTCTCAATTTTAATTTCTATATTCAGTTCGAGTACATTCTAGAAGTATCCACAAATGTCAAGAATCATTGTAGTGGGATGTTCTGTAGCTGTATACATACTGTACATGTTCTGGCCAGAGGCTGCTCATTCCGCCCTCTTGTACGTGCAAGTGCTAAATAAACCTTCGTTGAGTGAAGTGTTTGTCATTAATCTAATTACACCTTCTTCTACATGACAATATTATTGTTTTTGGTGTTCTGCTATGTGTGGCATCACCAACCCTGTCTTCGAGGGTAGCAAATGTGGTGGGTAGCACATGTACCATGTACAGTATGGAGACCTACATGGGATAACAATTTGCAAATTCAGCAACAGCTTTCAGCAGCAGCAGCAGGGTTCTCCTCGAAATGGTGGACAGATAGATCACCGATGTTTCGAGTAATGCTGATTTTAGGATCTGGCAACAAACCCAAGGAGACTGTTCACAAAAGTTCTCTTGGATAAATTGCTGGACTAGCACTCCATGGAGAAAGGATACTGTGGAGACATGGCTTAGACATAGCCTGAGTGGAAGTAAATGTGTAATGACAGCTTGTGAGTCATACTTCGGTAGCTCAATCGGTACGGTACTTGTCTGTGTCAGGCAAAGGTTCCAGGTTCGATTCTGCATCCAGCACACAGTTTTCATCTGCCAGGAAGTTTCTAGTTGCAGTTTATTTACATATTTGATAGTGGTATATTCAGTTATTTCCTAAATGATATCAAAATGCTACGCACACTAACTGACTGTACCAAACATTATATTAATCAACATCAAGTGATCTGTCCTTCAACCACCCTAAGAAAACACCACTTCTTAAAAGAAACAAACTCAGAATATTTATTTGTGTAGTGTTTGTCCATTGGGTGTCTTGTAGCTGGTACAAAGTTACCAATTCCATTAGGTGAATGATAAAAGTACTTTCTTCCTATTCTTTTGCCCTGACATACCTAACAACATTATTTAAGAACAAAGAGCTTATAATTTTTCTTTAAATTTGGAATTCAAAAATGATAGGATATCAAAAAAATTGTATCTTTACAATTTTAAAAATAAATAAATAAGAAAGGGAGGCAATTTTTTCCGAAGTTATAGCCTCAATGCTTCCAAACATGTCTCTTAAATAAAACAGTATTTGCTGTAACTAATCATTTAGGAGGAAATAAATTTAACAAACAAATAACTCTAGTGAGTTAATAAGTAATACATCATGTATAAATTAATATTTCATCATATGGACAGCAGCTGTTTACTTATGGAATGTTGACGCACCGACTGAGAAAGCATGCGGATAACACGACTAAATCCAACAGCAGAATCAAGATCTTGAATTTCTGCTAGTTGTAAATCTTTTAGTCTTTGCTGCTCTTCTTCATTTGTCCCGAGTCTTGAAGCAACCAGTATTCTGTCACCACCAGCAGCTTTGCGTGTCTCCAGTCGCACTCCACGGAAGCGCTCTGAGACTTCCTGGTACATCAACTTTCGTACAAAACCATTACAGCCCTCTAGAGTAAGCTCCTCTTTCCCCTCCTCCGATAGGAAATTTTTTATACGGGTGCTACAACAATCAATACAAATATCTTCAACACACATATTTCATAAATTCATAAAACTTTTTCTTATGTCACTAGTCACAATGAAACAACTCAACAGAAACTGAAACAAATATACTAAAAATTAATATTTTTTCCGATACTGTGTGTGTGTGTGTGTGTGTGTGTGTGTGTGAGAGAGAGAGAGAGAGAGAGAGAGAGAGGGGGGCATGCATTAACTCTGTACATATACAGTATATAATCTCCTTTCAAATCATAGTGCTGAAGAGTCAATTAAGCTAAAAGATGAATGAAAATCATAATATTTAGGCAATTACTACAAATTGGGATGCAGTACCTGTCCATCTGAAAGTACGTACAATCACAATCACATTCACTTCCTAACTGATGGGAAGAGTCTGGTATGGGAAGAGTCTGGTATGGGAAGAGTGGTATGGGAAGAGTCTGGTATGGGAAGAGTCTGGTATGGGAACAGTCTGGTTGGATTTTCAACATAAAAGCTACAGTTCATTTAATTCAAAGGATTTAGTACCTTTTCTTACAATAGAAAATATCAGTTGAGTAGTCACTGAAAGTTAAATGGTTTTTTTTTTTTTTTTTTTTTTTTTTTTTTTTTACATGGAAAAATGGAAATGAGCATTTGGTGTCATTGGCTGGGAGGCCCTTTGCAGGGCAGGTCCGGCCGCCTTGGTGCAGGTCTTATTACATTTGATGCCACACTGGGCGAACTGCGTGCCGGATGGGGATGAAATGATGATGAAGACAACACAACAGCCGGGAATCGAACCCGGGCCCGTAGGACGGCAATCAATCATGCTGACCACTCAGCTATCGGGGCAGACTATTTTTACATAAAGTGATAGAAGAAAACAATTGTCCCAATGATGTCAACCTATTCTGCTTACAACTGGAAAATCAGTACACAAATTTTGATGGGGGTTTCAGCATATGCAGCAACACTACTGAGAAAAGGCTTTAAGCAGCCAGCATTTTTCATAGAACTGGACAAATAGTAATTAAGAGGTAGATTTTTGAAACCTCATTCCACAATGTGTCTTTTGCAAATCATCCTTCTATGAGGGAAAATAAATCTTCTGTTTTACCACATACAAACATTTACAAAATGATGATTATTTTTGAATAGGATGGAAATCGTGCCTCATTTGCTGGATGATCTATTTCTCAAACATCTACGAAAGAAGGTCTATAGTCAAAATCATTTAAGTTCTTCCCTGATTCCAACAAATCATGTATTTTATTTTTATGTTCCTTTCTCATACTGCTATACATTGCAGTCCTTTGATTAGCACTCTCAACATTACATAAGATTTCTTTCACTGTTCCTCTTTAGTATGAGGACTATGTTATGACTGATTAACACTCTCAACTATGAAAATATCTTTTCATTGCATTATGGCCATTTTATTGTAATGTGGAAGTTTTGTCTATCAACTCACTTAACTAATTAACACTCTTACTGGGTACCTCAACTACAATGCTAGACAGGAAACAGTTTCATATCATGCCTATACAAGTAACTGAAGCATTCTCCCACAGAAATGTTTTTCCCCCCCTTCCAAGATCACTTCTCGCTCTTCACTTAAGACAGATAGACTGTACCAAGCAACACATGCCGTCAAGACCAAGTAGAATGTTGTCTATAATACAACAGAATTTTAATTCATGCACATAATAAATTTCATTTTTCAGAAGAAGAATAGCTATCACCTCACAAGGTGAACTGGTTATCTGGTCACGGCGGTAGCACCATCACGTGTAGCCTGATAAGCAGGGCAAGGAAGTAGCAGCAGCATACACTCTGGTAGTCTTACAGGAGGAGCACTGTCACACACCACACATCTTTACTCACCTCTGAATCAAGTGCCCACTTAGAACAAGAAGAGAAACAAAATGTACCATACATCTTGCCTTAGCTGCTCATGAACCTTCACTGTCAGTTTCCATAAAACTGCCTCGCCCAGTGATGTTGACATTTTCCCCAGTGGCCTCTGTTCATTTGTCATTTGCTACTTCAGTGTGGACACTATGTTCAAATCCTTGAAGAGTGATTTTGTTATATTTTTCAGTTGTCTTGGAATCAAAGTGTCTCTCCTTCAGCAGTCATCACACATTTTTGGCATGATACATAGCCTTTCAAGTCTTCTAACATCACAACACACAAAGCTAATAACACAAAAAAGCAAACTGACTACGTAGTCCCAGTTCAATTTCCAGCAACCACTTCAATTTTTTTCTGACAGAGAGGTCTGGAAGGAGGTCCACTCTGCCTATTGAGACTGAATGAAAAGCTAGCTGAACATGAAAGCACCTACTAAAGCACAGGTCACAGAAGCAGCATTGCATCGAAAGACTAGCATCAGGCAAGGTGACACATGATGTTTATTTAATAACAGCAAAATCATCAACCATTATTTTCCTGGTTTAGAGAGCAAGATGCCCGAGATATTGTGACTATGGCTCTTCTTATTTTCAAGATTCTGGACTAGTTTCATAGGTCTAGAAGTTATGGTGGCAGTAGAGAGGGAACCATTTTCTGACAAAATTTTGTCAGTAAAATGAAGTGGAGAAGCTGCTTTTAATTAATTAGAAAAGTTTGGTCTTCATTGTGGACAAAGTTCAAAACCATTGTACAATATGCATTACATGAGTATGTGCCAAGCAAGATCATAAAGAGATGGAAAAGAGCCACTGTGGTACAACAACCGAGTTAGAAAACTGCTGCAGAAGCAAAGGGAACTTCACAGCAAAACTGCCTTGCAGACAAACAAAAATTACGCGAAGCGAAATGTAGTGTGAGGAGGGCTATGCGAGAGGCGTTCAATGAATTCGAAAGTAAAGTTCTATGTACTGACTAGGCAGAAAATCCTAAGAAATTTTGGTCTTATATCAAAGCAGTAGGTGGATCAAAACAAAATTTTCAGACACTCTGTGACCAAAATGGTACTGAAACAGAGGATGACAGACTAAAGGCCGAAATACTAAATGTCTTTTTCCAAAGCTGATCCACAGAGGAAGACTGTACTGTATTTCCTTCTCTAGATTGTCGCACATATGAAGAAATGGTAGACATCGAAATAGATGACAGAAAGATAGAAAAACAATTAAAATCGCTCAAAAGAGGAAAGGCCTCTGGACCTGATGGGATACCAGTTTGATTTTACACAGAGTGCGCGAAGGAACTTGCCCCTCTTCTTGCAGCGATGTACCGTAGGTCTCTAGAAGAGCGTAGCATTCCAAAGGATTGGAAAAGGGTACAGGTCATCCCCGTTTTCAAGAAGGGACGTTAAACAGATGTGCAGAACTATAGACCTATATCTGTAACGTCGATCAGTTGTAGAATTTTGGAACATGTATTATGTTCGAGTATAATGACTTTTCTAGAAACTAGAAATCTACTCTGTAGGAATCAGCATGGGTTTCAAAAATGACAATCGTGTGAAACCCAGCTCGTGCTATTCGTCCACGAGACTCAGAGGGCCATAGACACGGGTTCCCAGGTAGATGCCGTGCTTCTTGACTTCCGCAAGGTGTTTGATACAGTTCCCCACAGTCGTTTATTGAACAAAGTAAGAGCATATGGACTATCAGACCAATTGTGTGATTGGATTGAACAGTTCCTAGATAACAGAACACAGAATGTCATTCTCAATGGAGAGAAGTCTTCCGAAGTAAGATTGATTTCAGGTGTGCTGCAGGGGAGTGTCTTAGGACTGTTGCTATTCACAATATACATAAATGACCTTGTGGATGACATCGGAAGTTCACTGAGGCTTTTTGCGGATGATGCTGTGGTATATCAAGAGGTTGTAACAATGGAAAATTGTACTGAAATGCAGGAGGATCTGCAACGAACTGACACATGGTGCAGGGAATGGCAACTGAATCTCAATGTAGACAAGCTACAATATAGCAGGTCAGCAACTGGAAGCAGTTAATTCCATAAATTATCTGGGAGTAGGCATTAGGAGTGATTTAAAGTGGAATGACCATATAAAATTTATCTTCAGTAAAGCAGATGCCAGACTGAGATTCATTGGAAGAATCCTAAAGAAATGCAATCCGAAAACAAAGGAAGTAGGTTACAGTACACTTGTTCGCCCACTGCTTGAATACTACTCACCGGTGTGGGATCCGTACCAGATAGGGTTGATAGAAGAGATAGAGAAGATCCAACGGAGAGCAGCGCGCCTCGTTACAGGATCATTTAGTAATCGCAAAAGCTTTACGGAGATGATAGATAAACTCCAGTGGAAGACTCACCGAGGAGTGAAGCAGTGTATTGCTCCCTCCTACGTACATCTCGCGAAGAGACCATGAGGATAAAATCAGAGAGATTAGAGCCCACACAGAGGCATACCGACAATCTTTCTTTCCACGAACAATACGAGACTGGAATAGAAGGGAAAAGCGATAGAGGTACTCAAAGTACCCTCCGCCACACACCGTCAGGTGGCTTGCGGAGTATGGATGTAGATGTCTCTATGTAGTACCATCCCCCCACCCCACCCAACCACTTTTACATGTTAGTTCATGAGGAGTCACAGAGGGGAAGTGACCACAAAACAAAAATCTGTATTCATAACAATGAAACACTGCCTGGCACTATTGTTTCAAAATACTTGCTGGACATTGTCACTTTACAACAATTATTCACAGTGAAGTACGTATGAAACACAAATAAACCACTGGTCACTTTAACTTTTTTACTTTATTTCTTGTACAAAATCTAATTACTAAACTCTTTTTATAAGTATGTTCTCTTGTTCACTTATAATGACTCATTCATTCAGATATGGTTTAGACTGACATTACAGAGATGGAGCAGTTTCTCTGCTTGCCTGGAAGTCGAGTTCAAGAAGTTTTTGCAAAGACAGCTTTCTTTGGATTATCAATATCGCAGAAACTCGCATTTTACTTGTTGTTTTGGGACATGTACTCAAATCCTGCTCCATTCAGTATAATATTCCTTTCTGAATAGTTTTCACACCATTCATTTACTTAAATTTTGCTTGCAAACATTTGCTTTTATCTTCTGTGGCGGTCTTTTGGTACTATCACACCTTTCTCGTCTTCACTGACAGTAAAACAATGGTGCCAACAGCAAGTTGTCACGGCTTTCTGCACAGGTATTTTCCACAATCACTTTCATGATCACTTTTCATGCTCGTGCTGCAAGATAACAGCACATGTTACTTTGAATTGCAACATGACTGTTTCTAGTCATGTGGCCAAGTTAGTTCCCATTATGGTCAGATTATCAGTTCACCTTGCTGAGTAATGCATGAACATAATACGTGATTCATTTTAAAATTTGTGGTACAAGACTCAATGATTTTTAGTACAATAAAAGTATGTGGATGCAAATTGAAACAAGGCAATAATATTTTAAGAAGAAGATGGCAAAATTCTAGTCTGCAGCTGCACTACTGCTGCCTGGACAGAGAGCTGGAAACACGGCAGTGGTTGATGAGGAGGTAAATATAACGGTGTCAGTTTGAGACTAACTGCAGTAAGATCAGGACAAAAGTTGAAACTTTTAAGTTTAACTGTAGCCATGATGGATTCTTCCTTAGTGAGCCCAATGGCTCAAAGAAGTCTACTGCTGAAATCTATAACTATAATCCAAATTAATAATATAATTTACTGAACAGGAAAATGTAATTTCTCCAAAATTGGATTGAGTATTCACGACAGTTTCTCCACTTATTGGTGTCACACCATAATTCTGTTTGTATAGTACTACTCTGTATATTCTATTTTCAGCTAAATAAAAATTAATTTAACTAACCACATATCTTCTATGAATTCCGCTTTATCTGCAGGTACTGGAATTACATCATTTGCATCACCATTGCTGCAATTCTTTGCAGAACTACTAGCTTTGTGTTTTTCCTCTAATTTCTCCCTCAGTCTTTTCTCTTCATCCTGTCTGAGGTATGGAATACCTGTAAAATAATGAAACTATGTTTTATATTGCCTAACTAGTATTCAGATCATTCACAGTGTACACGTGTTATTACAACAGCAGAAAATGTCCAGCACGCTTCAACTGATGTCAGGAAATCTGAGAATGTGCGAAGCGTTAGGAAGAAGAAATTGCCATTGCTACATAGTGGCCATGGATGAGGTGTAAGGCCTCAGTTACAGGAAAGTTTAGAGGCTGCGTACCTGTGTTCAAACCAAATGTGGAGCCAAGTCAAGTGATGGAGGGCTTAGGGATGTTACATCAGAATTTTTCATAAGAGGACCCTGTACTAATAGTGGGCGGGGCACGAAACAGTTAGCTTCCCTGACTAGTGGCACCAACATACACTTCACTGAACTGTTGTAGTGTCACAATCAGCCACATCTTAATGAACCTATGACGTGGATTAATTTCAGATCAATAAAGGCCCCGATGGAGTCAACTTTACCCATGTTGCTCTGGTGCCTGTCGGGAGTATCATGCAGCATAGCCTGCACCTAAACAGGATGTGAAATCATCCAGAAATTTTAGGAAATGACACCCTTAATCATGCAAATACTCGAAATTTTGGGTAGTGTAAATTTACCTAGATATATTCACATTTCCAAAATGTAAATGTTTCAGGTCAATTACTTTTTCACTTATGATAAAAAGAAGTTGCATAGATTCAGGAATTCAGGCTTTCATAGACAAGCTCCTTTATAATTTAAAAATGCAGTAGTTCCTACAGTGGAACCTTGAATTTTTTTTAAGTTAAAGAGGAAGGTTTATATTTTTATAGTTGTGCTTCTAGTAGTGAATAACCATCATCTACATCTCAGAAAAAAATAGTAAATAATTTCTTTTAAAGAAAATCCAGGCATGGACATTATAATTTATTTAAGGTATTGGCCCTCATAGATACCTCTGAAAAATTTACAATATTATTATAAATATTCCATTATGTCACACAAAAAGAATCAGTTTGTAGAAATAATAGGAAGTGTGAAAAAAACATTACTGTAAAAGAAATACTGAAGTTGCTAATTCATGACTACCATGTCACCACTAAACTGCTGAAGTTGGCTACACTGGATTTCCCTAGGAACAAATCATATCTGAGAACACTCTTTTATTGCCACTACATGTACTGCATCATCCAGTTCCTTTGTTTTGAGTCATGTGTTCACTGAGCATGCAGTTCTGACCCCTTGTACTGAGTTGTACCGAGAGTCAATTATTGGTTAAAAATTCAACTGTTGCAATTTTAAACTATTCATTCCAAAACAAAAGTAAGTCCCCTAATGTTACAATGTTAATGTAAAATACTTCTGTAATGAGACAATGGGATATAATGATTTTTCATTATTTAATTACTTTTTAGGTTACACCAATCATCTTTTGAATTATTTATGACAAATATTGGTTTTATGACTGAAGCAGTATGGAAAGTGCAAGTAGGCAGTGTTTTCTTGGACAGTATCTGCAAGATATATGTGATAACGCCCTGACTTGTGTGAATGAAGTGACCAATGAAGAACAAGAATTTTTGGTTTGGTGAAAGCAACAGTCATTCATACTGTGACTTAAGTGTTTCATATGTGTGTGTGTGTGTGTGTGTGTGTTAAACACAAAGACAGGTACCTGTGCAGATTCTCTCTACATAAGAAAATTTGCTGTGATCCCTTCAAGTGCCATAAACGATCTGTTTCATCTGGATTGCGTGAAATTAGTTTAGAAAAGGTAAAGACCTTCAAAATGAGAAGCCTTAGCATTATTCCTGGGAAGAAAATGTGCCCAACCTGTATCAAACTTATTAACGAAAAATAAGCAAGTGACAACTCATCACCAGACTATATAAATGTCAGAAATGTGAAGGTGCAGACTCCTGAAAAATCTATGCTAATACTAGCTTAACTAGCTTAGGAATATCTCCTGCAAAGCTGCATTCAGCTGCTCGGCATAGTCGGTATGCAGCGGCCAAACGAAAATTGGAATCAGCAGCTGGGGCTCTGAGAACTAAAATTTCAAACTGAGCTGGCTGCTGATACAAGCACTATCCCTGACAGTGATTTAATAGAACTGGAAGAAAAGGCAAAACATCATGATGAACTCATGGACAAAATCAAACAGAAATTTGAATATGCAAATAATTGTGAAAAAATTCAATTACTTACTCATGTGCTGCCAACTTGGTCTCGACAGAAAGTCAGTTCCAAATTTCAGGTTTCTGAATATTTGGTACGAAAAGCAAGAGCTCTTTTAATAGAGAAGTGTATTTTATCAATGGCTGAGCAGAAAAGAGGAAAGACGTTGCCGCATCATACAGTTCAAAAAGTTGAAGAGTTTTTATTTGGATGACGAAAACACAATAATAATGCCTGGGAAGAAAGACAAAGTGAGCACCAGCAAAAATACCTATGAACAAAAGCAACTTGTTTTCAAGTAATTTAACTGAACTGTATTCTCTCTATAAAAAAAAGTACCCTGACGACGAAATAGGATTCTCAAAATTTGCTTCTCTTCAATCAAAACTGTGTATTCTTACAGGTACATCAGGAACACATACCATATGTGTGTGTATTTGCCACCAAAATGTTAAATTGATTCTAATTTCCACTTCTAGTAAAGAAACATACCAAGATCTAATTAAAATAATAACGTGATATAAATAACTGTGCCTGTATGCTACGTCTCTGTGAAAAATGCCCCACCAGTTCACTGCTTCAAACCCACTTACAAACTGAAATAGAAGACTATGATCCTGATGAGATGGTTCAGTACAGTCAATGGGTATCAACTGACAGAATGACTAAGCGTTCACATCACTTCTCTATCAGAATTCTGTGGCATGCTAATTAAGAAGATTGAAAAACTTACTCCACACTCTTATTTCTCAATCACAATCTGATTATCTGAAAATGAAGAAGGAAACATTTGACGAAGGATCAGTGTTAATTTTAATGGATTTCAGTGAAAATCTCAATTTTGTTGTTCAAGATGAAGTACAGAGGTACCACTGAAACGATGGCAGCTGCACTCTTCATACTGTCCATATATATTACAAAAAGGACAAACAGTTGCTTGCAAAAAGTATTTGTATTGTTTCTGATGGTCTAGAACATGATGTTGCCTTGGTGTACCAGACTCAGAAGACTGAATCGAATTTTTTAAAGTGTGAATTTCCTGAAATTCATCTTGCGTATGTTGAATATTTCAAATTTCAGAAATATCTGCTACCATGAACAAGACTTCAACATGAAGTGCAGCTGGTCCTTTTATGCTACCAGCTGTGGCAAATCTCCCTGTGATGGCACTGTTAATGGACTTGTCACAAAAACAAGTTTGCAAAGAGTTTATAAAGATCAAATAATTACAGCTTCACAGATATTTGAATTCTGTCGTGAGAATCTGCAAGGCATTTCAATTTTCTTTGTTTCAAAAGATGAAATGGTACACGTCCGACATTATCTTTCTCAGAACTTCACAAGTGCAAAAACAATTCCTGGAACACGATCTGTGCATCATACTGTACCAATATCACCAACCAAAAATGGAGCAAAAAGGCTGAGCTCTGATATGGATTTTAGTATCATGCACAATTTCTCAGATGCACTTCCGCCACTAGTGGCAGAATGCACTGTGCATCCCAACTGCTATGTTGCATGTGGATATGACTCTTCTTGGTATTTGAGAATTGTTGAGAAGGTGAATTGTGAAGGAGATGTTACAGTAAGGCTCATGCATCCTCATGGACCACCGCTGTCCTTCTATTAACCTGATAATGATGTTTGTGAGGTTTCTTTCTCTCATATTCTGTATGAAATTGATTGATACCACGACAGCAACAGGCCGTACTTATTCTCTGAGCAAAAAAATTGGTGGAAGAAAAGTGGTTCTCATACAAAAAAATATTATCTAAGCATCAAAATGCCTTGTCACATGTGTAGTTCTGAATCAACCTGAATGCAGATTGCAGCACCAGCATTTTGAGCAGTATTGACAATATTGGCTTTTGACAAAATGCTTGTTGTTGTGGTCTTCAGTCCTGAGACTGGTTTGATGCAGCTCTCCATGCTACTCTATCCTGTGCAAGCTTTTTCATCTCCCAATACCTACTGCAACCTACATCCTTCTGAATCTGCTTAGTGTATTCATCTCTTGGTCTCCCCCTACGATTTTTACCCTCCACGCTGCCCTCCAATACTAAATTGGTGATCCCTTGATGCCTCAGAACATGTCCTACCAACCGATCCCTTCTTCTGGTCAAGTTGTGCCACAAACTTCTCTTCTCCCCAATCCTATTCAATACTTCCTCATTAGTTATGTGATCTACCCATCTAATCTTCAGCATTCTTCTGTAGCACCACATTTCGAAAGCTTCTATTCTCTTCTTGTCCAAACTATTTATCGTCCATGTTTCACTTCCATACATGGCTACACTCCATACGAATACTTTCAGAAATGACTTCCTGACACTTAAATCAATACTGGATGTTAACAAATTTCTCTTCTTCAGAAACGCTTTCCTTGCCATTGCCAGCCTACATTTTATATCCTCTCTACTTCGACCATCATCAGTTATTTTGCTCCCCAAATAGCAAAACTCCTTTACTACTTTAAGTGCCTCATTTCCTAATCTAATTCCCTCAGCATCACCCGACTTAATTAGACTACATTCCATTATCCTTGTTTTGCTTTTGTTGATGTTCATCTTATATCCTCCTTTCAAGACACTGTCCATTCCATTCAACTGCTCTTCCAAGTCCTTTGCTGTCTCTGACAGAATTACAATGTCATCGGCGAACCTCAAAGTTTTTATTTCTTATCCATGAATTTTAATACCTACTCCGAATTTTTCTTTCGTTTCCTTTACTGCTTGCTCAATATACAGATTGAACAACATCGGGGACAGGCTACAACCCTGTCTTACTCCCTTCCCAACCACTGCTTCCCTTTCATGTCCCTCGACTCCTATAACTGCCATCTGGTTTCTGTACAAATTGTAAATAGCCTTTCGCTCCCTGTATTTTACCCCTGCCACCTTTAGAATTTGAAAGAGAGTATTCCAGTCAACATTGTCAAAAGCTTTCTCTAAGTCTACAAATGCTAGAAACGTAGGTTTGCCTTTCCTTAATCTTTCTTCTAAGATAAGTCGTAAGGTCAGTATTGCCTCACGTGTTCCAGTGTTTCTACGGAATCCAAACTGATCTTCCCCGAGGTTGGCTTCTACTAGTTTTTCCATTCGTCTGTAAAGAATTCGTGTTAGTATTTTGCAGCTGTGACTTATTAAGCTGATAGTTCGGTAATTTTCACATCTGTCAACACCTGCTTTCTTTGGGATTGGAATTATTATATTCTTCTTGAAGTCTGAGGGTATTTCGCCTGTTTCATACATCTTGCTCACCAGATGGTAGAGTTTTGTCAGGACTGGCTCTCCCACGGCCGTCAGTAGTTCCAATGGAATATTGTCTACTCCGGAGGCCTTGTTTCGACTCAGGTCTTTCAGTGCTCTGTCAAACTCTTCACGCAGTATCGTATCTCCAATTTCATCTTCATCTACATCCTTTTCCATTTCCATAATATTGTCCTCAAGTACATCGCCCTTGTATAGACCCTCTATATACTCCTTCCACCTTTCTGCTTTCCCTTCTTTGCTTAGAACTGGGTTTCCATCTGAACTCTTGATATTCATACAAGTCGTTCTCTTATCTCCAAAGGTCTCTTTAATTTTCCTGTAGGCGGTATCTATCTTACCCCTAGTGAGATAGGCCTCTACATCCTTACATTTGTCCTCTAGCCATTCCTGCTTAGCCATTTTGCACTTCCTGTCGATCTCATTTTTGAGACGTTTGTATTCCTTTTTGCCTGTGTCACTTACTGCATTTTTATATTTTCTCCTTTCATCAATTAAATTCAATATTTCTTCTGTTACCCAAGGATTTCTACTAGCCCTCGTCTTTATACCTACTTGATCCTCTGCTGCCTTCACTACTTCATCCCTCAAAGCTACCCATTCTTCATCTACTGTATTTATTTCCCCCATTCCAGTCAATTGCTCCCTTATGCTCTCCCTGAATCTCTGTACAACCTCTGGTTCTTTTAGTTTATCCAGGCCCCATCTCCTTAAATTCCCACCTTTTTGCAGTTTCTTCAGTTTTAATCTACAGGTCATAACCAATAGATTGTGGTCAGAGTCCATATCTGCCCCTGGAAATGTCTTACAATTTAAAACCTGGTTCCTAAATCTCTGTCTTACCATTATATAATCTATCTGATACCTTTTAGTATCTCCAGGGTTCTTCCATGTATACAACCTTCTTTCATGATTCTTAAACCAAGTGTTAGTTATGATTATGTTGTGCTCTGTGCAAAATTCTACCAGGCGGCTTCCTCTTTCATTTCTGTCCCCCAATCCATATTCACCTACTATGTTTCCTTCTCTCCCTTTTCCTACACTCGAATTCCAGTCACCCATGACTATTAAATTTTCGTCTCCCTTCACAATCTGAATAATTTCTTTTATTTCATCATACATTTCTTCAATTTCTTCGTCATCTGCAGAGCTAGTTGGCATATAAACTTGTACTACTGTAGTAGGTGTGGGCTTCGTATCTATCTTGGCCACAATAATGCGTTCACTATGCTGTTTGTAGTAGCTTACCCGCATTCCTATTTTCCTATTCATTATTAAACCTACTCCTGCATTACCCCTATTTGATTTTGTGTTTATAACCCTGTAGTCACCTGACCAGAAGTCTTGTTCCTCCTGCCACCGAACTTCACTAATTCCCACTATATCTAACTTCAACCTATCCATTTCCCTTTTTAAATTTTCTAACCTACCTGCCCGATTAAGGGATCTGACATTCCACGCTCCGATCCGTAGAATGCCAGTTTTCTTTCTCCTGATAACAACATCCTCCTGAGTAGTCCCCGCCCGGAGATCCGAATGGGGGACTATTTTACCTCCGGAATATTTTACCCAAGAGGACGCCATCATCATGTAATCATACAGTAAAGCTGCATGCCCTCGGGAAAAATTACAGCTGTAGTTTCCCCTTGCTTTCAGCCGTTCGCAGTACCAGCACAGCAAGGCCGTTTTGGTTATTGTTACAAGGCCAGATCAGTCAATCATCCAGACTGTTGCCCTTGCAACTACTGAAAAGGCTGCTGCCCCTCTTCAGGAACCACACGTTTGTCTGGCCTCTCAACAGATACCCCTCCGTTGTGGTTGCACCTACGGTACGGCTATCTGTATCGCTGAGGCACGCAAGCCTCCCCACCAACGGCAAGGTCCATGGTTCATGGGGGGGACAAAATGCTTAAATATTATAAACAAAACGCTATGTATTTTTATACTAAGTTCATATGTCATGTAATGTACAAGATGCCCTATATTTTATAATGTATAATTTTTTTTTATTTCATATTTTGCAATTTTTGTTCAATCTAGATATTGTTATGTGTACTTATGTTTTTTCCCCAGTGCCATTCATTTCTCAAAACTGATTTTGTGTGTGATGAAACTTTATTATTTGTAGATCACTTTAATTTTTTCAGTGTTTTCCAGAGGGAGCAATAGCCCAAAATATTTTTTTCTAATTTAACAATAAAATTAATTTATAAAAATTTAATTGGACAATCTCAACATGTTTACAGAAATTACATGTCTGGAAGGATATTCAGGGAAAAAACTGTCAGCATACCATTTTTTGTTTAAAAACTGCAGCCAGTTTTCAAATTTTTGCCGTTTGTTTTGAAGTAACACACTGCAACAAACTTTCAGCAATTGCTACCAACAGAATGTATATAAAGCAATAAAATTTGGCAAAAGTTCATGATATTAGGTACAAAAACAGTACACAAAATCTCAGTTCACAACTAGATAATGGGTGTCACGGCCTGGATACTTGACATGGAATGATCCGAAGGGAAGACTGGTACAACTGACTAGTGAAAGTATAGGTGGTCTTGGACCACACATAGTCAAAAAATATTTGTTGTCACGAGTAGGTGAAGTAGATCTTCTTTTATGATAAATGCACACAACTGATTCCCCTGCCTAAAGAGTATCTCCAGCAGTTTAAAAAATTCTGAAATAATCACTCAAAAATAATTCTAACACATCCAATGACAAATATACATGTCAGAAAGAAAACAAACCGTTGGAAAAAACATGTCGCATTTCATAGACTTTACAAACCTTTATCAAAATACACAAACAATAGAAAATAAAATACCGCTATCTGAAGCTGAGCTCTGATCTTTGAACTGCAAACTAGTTGCATTGCTGGTAACTGGTGTAGAGATGCTGATATAGAACTAAAATCACTGTATGAAAGTACAGACTCGTACTTCCACAGGCAGACGATCATGCATTTATATTAGAAAAAGGCAAACACTACAAAATATCAGTTACTGAATTAACAAGACTTGATAACATCAAGAAATTTGTCATTTTGTGTCTGTATCAATCTCGCAGTGGTACTGTGAACACTTTCTTCAATAAAGTAACAGAAGTTCTAGCCAAAATCGCAAGTACAAATGTGAACATAATTTTGTGTGGCGACATAAATTAAACTGGAATCCATATGATCCCATTGTGTGCAGCAACTGTTGAATACAGGCAATGAAAAAAAGAACAGCAATCAATCACAAGATTCGTTGTTTTATTACAACAGATGTAAATTTCAACTATCACACAGGCATCTTCAGTGTATATAGCAACATCTCACATCAGTCCAAAGTATCACATAATAAAACAATATTGCTTAATGTAGGACGTACAGGAATTTAACATGGACAATTTTCATGTTAGACTCTCGTATGCTCTACGCCAATTAGTATTGTTCACCACATGACACTTCGGACTAATTTTGTTATATGCACGGACGATAACCATGTGATAGTTGAAATATATCTCACAATTTATTGCTTTTCTTTTCACCACTGTCTACAAACAGAAATAATAAAATGAAACTAGTAGCACCCTCATAAATATCCTTCAGGGTTTTGCATGTCCTTAAGTCTTTAGGCTTAAGATGAAGTACCAATGTGTGTGCTGAAACGATGCAGAGAGAGTATACAATCTCCTTTACCAAACATAATAAACGAAACCTTCACATGATGAAAATTTCCAGAATAATTAAAACAATCAAGAGTCGTACCTCTGCTAAAGAAAGGCAATGTAGAAGGCATAGAAAATTACCACTATATTTCCCTGCTGTCATCCTTCTACTAATAATAACAACAATAACATAATAATGACAGACATATTAAGGAGTTCCTTGGACAAATACGACCTTTTCAGTGAATCACAGTTTGCATTCAAAAGTGATGGAAGTGCAGAATTAACCATAGTAGAATTCACAAAAGTGGAACTCGATACTCTTGACAAAGTATAACATCCACTATACATTTTTTTTTTTTTGTTACGAGTGGAATATGAATGTGTGGAAAATTACGTAACTCAATAATATTCAATCAATTATGTAATTATTTCTTAAAAAGATGATAATCATGTAAAACAGAGACAATATTTGTCTCACATTCTTTGTTAATCTATGTCATTCTTTTCTTTTCTTTTGTACCCTTTTGTTGTCTTCTTCTAACATACATTGCCGACGCAAGACGCGAATAGATTCGAGGTCTGTTGAATGAAAAAATTTAACGTAAAATTATTGTACTTTGATGTTCATTTGCTGGTAAAAACAAATAGAGCCAAATGCGTTAAAACTATTTATGATTAATTATTGGAAAATCTCTTCCTCTTTTAATTATAATTTTGTATTAATATTTTATCATAGCTGCAAGAAGCGCAGCTATTGTTAGTTGCGATTATACAGCAACTTCGTCTGTACTTCTGGTTGAAATATCAAGGGTTTGTGAACTAATTTGCAAAACAGTATTAATAATTTTTTTGGTGGAATCAATTTACATGATTAATTATTTATTGAGCAAAGGAAAATCTTAATTAAAAAAGAAATCCTCTATCTTTTGTTGGCCGCCATCTTAACTTTTTTCTCAGCGGCAAATTTAAATTACTTGAAACTGCAAACAATATTCCGATGTGTAAGAAATAACTGTACACTGGTGGTACTGAACTCTATCTATAAAAGAAAAAATTAATCAAATCAGACTGCATTTTCTAAGAACAGTGCTGATGGTATTTATTGTTGAACAAGATTTCATTGCTGATGTATGAGGCCAAAATTAAACTACGCACGAACCACTGAGAAAAATATTTCTGGTAGCATACGTCAGTGTTGTGTGCGGGTGGTATTCTGCGGTTCCTTTTCATGATCAATTTGCCAAGAATAATTAAATCCATCGAAGACAAAAATTATAAAAGCTCTGATGTACGATCTGTAATTTTAGTGATATGAACACAACTTACAGTCAACATTATTACACTACGTCAGGTGGAATTCTTGTGCAATTTGAACAAAATAATTATCCGGGAGAAGTTGTAGTATGAATAATGCATTATACATGTGTATAATATTGTCAGTATCATTTACAAAATCAAATCAATGCAATTGCTAAATAACAGAGTGAATTCAAACCGCAGAATACCATAGAGTATCATATCGTCCATATTCATTGCATTTGTCCATGTTGATGATACGCAAAACTGCCACAAAAGGTATGTGTCACAGGCAAACTTTTTAGATATTTCTACGGCTTTTGATACTGTTGACCATAAGATTCTTCTAAATAAGCCAGGAACATTAAGAATAAAAGGTGTAGCTAGTAACTGGTTCCAATCATACCTGGCAGACAGGGTATGAAGAGTAGAGATAACACGTACCTCAAATACCTAGTACAACAAAAACACTTAGCAGAATCAAAACACATTAATACAGTGAAATCCCTATTTTTTCAGTTTTCATATGGTCTAGACTCTAAAGCCGCAAAATTGAGGAAAATGCAGAATCGAAGAAAATGTTAAAACCCCCAAAATGTGAGCAAAAACACACATAACTGACATAATATATGATTAAAAATCACAATCCCCTACAATACTCCGTATAAAGCGAAGGAAATTAAATGTACAATACAATGTTTGTGCAACAATTTGTGGTAATGAATTTCATCAGTTCTTAAAAAATCACAGATTAGCAGAAAGTAAGAAACTCATCAAAAATTAAAACTGGTGTCTGGGTACAAGGTAATCGAGCTGTTTTTTTTGACATGCCACGACCACAAATTATACGTTAAAAACAAGCATTTTTGAGAGATCATCCTTTGTGCTCCCCAGAAAAAATCAAAAATTGATGAAGATGCAAAATTAAATCATAAACATCACAGCACCTAAGAGGTTAAACCATAAGCATAAATGTGGGCATGTGCGTAATGACATACTTAGTCACAATCGCTGTTATCGTTTAATGTGTTTCTTATGAGCCACACTTTGTATGCTCGCCACTGTTAAAGTGTTATTTTAAGCTTGATGAAAGAAACAGAGATGAGAAAAAGAGAGATTGCTTCCCCAACTGATGTTACAAGCTTATTAGAAGTTGGCTCAGTGAATTTCTGTACACTGTGTAAAATGAAATTTGAAAGAAAGCTCAAGTGCCACAGGTGCTTCATTGCCCTTTATCATTGCTGCCAATCTTTTTGATGTAAAGTGTGTGGTGTGTGTGGTGCAAAGTATACACGTGAGTAGTCTATGCAGTTGCTGCAACTGTATCATGTCAGATTTGAACAAAAGGCTTTAAAGCATGCTACTGCAAAACCCCTGTTCTATTTCCATGTGACACCTCTGTCACAGCATATCATCTGCATGAAAAGTATATTTTCAGCATTTCACAAAATGCTTTACCCTGTATGGACTTCTGTTGCTAAAAGGCCACTCGCCCTCTCCACACATCCAGTAGACAAACTCATTTTACATGTGTTAGTGTGGTGTGGTGTGGTGGCTGCACTGGCTATTGGGTGACTTAAAAAGTTGCCAGCCAATAAGAGTTCAATAGCCGGAAATGTGCAATGTTTCCTTGATTATGACCAAGTGTATTCTTTGAGACTCAGGTGTTTGATACTGTTGCTGAATACAGTACATGGAAATACACGCAAAAAGATGAGACTGAGTTATCAGTGGCACAAGAAAAGATCATGGTTGGGCCACTTCGTCACGTATTGGCTTGGCCCGGAGCACTTCGCGTCGACTGCCTTATTTTTCCATTACAATTGCAACTGAGCAGTGTCTTTTAGTTTCATGCTATTCATATGTACACAATCAATTTCTAGCAATGGCATTCTTTTCTGGGGATCAAATGGACAAAACATGAACTCAACAGCCACACTGCAAAAAAAGAGCCATAAGAATAATAACCAAAAATGCTAATCAAGCTCACTGTAAAGATCTGTTCAAACCACTGGGAATTTTAAATGCAACATGTGAATACATTTACCAAACAGTTGTACACATCCAAAATAACATTCGTAATTACTGCAGGAACGGCTCTGCCCATGACCATGGAACAAGATTTCAACTGAACTTACATTTACCAAGAAGAATAAACATAAAAAATAAAACACAAAACACCATTTCCCTCCAAGTGATAAAACTGTACCAACAAAGGAAATTAAAAAAACTGCTAAACCAAACTTATTAAAAAAAACACACAGAGTAGGGGCAAAAAAGGTAATACTAATAATAATAATAATAATAATAATAATAATATAAAACATCTAACATTCCACATAGCACTTTCACATCATATTTTTTCCCTTCTTTTTTTTCCTTTTCTAAAACATCATACTTCCAAAGCTATGCAATGTAGAACACCTTATCTTCTTTAGGGGCTAAGCATCTCATTCTTTACAGAATGAAGCTGACTCGTTTTTTAAGGCTAGCAAAGGGAAGTTGTGGTGCACAAAATGGTCCTAATATCACCTGATAGTGAGTAGTGTTGTAAAACAATGTGTGTACAGTTTGTGTCATGTGGGCAGTGACTGGGTGTGAGAAATGAAAGAATAATGTGCTATTAGCCTTCTATCATTATTTAATAACTTATTTGCAAAAAAAAAATGGTTCAAATGGATCTGAGCACTATGGGACTTAACTTCTAAGGTCATCAGTCTCCTAGAACTTAGAAGTACTTAAACCTAACTAACCTAAGGACATCACACACATCCATGCCCGAGGCAGGATTCGAACCTGCGACCGTAGTGCTCGCGCGCTTCCAGACTGTAGCGCCTAGAACCGCTCGGCCACCCCGGCCGGCACTTATTTGCAAAACACCATATAGAAGAGATGCTAGTAAGAGATGGGCACAACAAAAAGACAGCCACACAAAGCCAAGAGACTGTGGTGGTGTGTGTGAGTTGCATTTGCATGAGTGTGTGTGTGTGTGTGTGTGTGTGTGTGTGTGTTTTGTCTAATTTTGATGAAGGCCTGTTTGGCCGAAAGCTCTGTAGAACAGTATGTTCTTCATGCCTATCTGCAACAGAATTTCCTGTCCTTTTCATAATATTGTCATTATTCCATCCTGGATGTTCCTCTGTTTTATTTGTAAAACAGTATTGTACACAAGAGGTAAACCGAATGAGGTAGCCCTGTTTGAAACAGAGTGGCCTTGTAGTATTTGGGAGGGTGGAGACTCCAACCTCTAGCCAGTTATCCAAATTAAAATTTTCTGTGGTTTCCCTAAATTATTCACGCAAATGCCAGGATGGTTCTGACTATATGTCCACAGCTGACTACCTGTCCCATTCTTGTCATCCTAGATCTGTAAGTCTGTAAATATTGGTTCGTAAATAAAGCTGCCTTTTCCTGCTGCCACTCAATTTATTTATCCCAGATGCGTTTCGCCTTTTTCTTGTTCTAAGGCATCATCAGTGGGATCTATAACGATACAGTTTTGTTAGTTTTAGATTATTAAACAGTTCACATCATGATTTTTTATGTAAAAAAGTAATTACAATTTGCTGATCTTCGTTTCCTCTCATCTGGTCTGGAGGTCGCACTACCACTTTATTACTGAAAATGAAATGATCGTATGGCATTGTTGGCCGTGAGGCCCCATGCGGGGAAGTTCGGTCGCCGTATTGCAAGTCGTCTTTTTTTTTTTTTTTTTTTTTTTTTTTTTTTTTTTCTTTTTTTTTTTTTTTTTTTTTTTTTTTTTTTTTTTTTTTTTTTTTTTTTTTTTTTGGTTGACGCCACTTCAGCGACTTGCGAGTCAATGATGATGATGATGATGAACACACAACACCCAGTCATCACGAGGCAGAGAAAATCCCTGACCCCGCCGGAAATCGAATCCGGGACCCCGTGCGCGGGAAGCGAGAACGCTACCGCAAGACCACGGGCTGCGGACACTTTATTACTGACATATAAACACAACTTTGTGTTCTGACCTTCTTCACACAGTTCATCATGTTTCTCTTTCTTTTTGTGATGTACTGTTGTTCTTTTGCCACTCGATATAACTATTTCATTGCACACTGCTTTTCACAATGTAAATATTTCTACTCCATTACGTGTTTCCTCCTCTTTGGCATGTTTACCTACTTGCTGCCAACCTAACGAAGTATTTGTTCAAGACTAACTTCTGTTCATGATGTTTATACCTTGTGTGTGTATGAGAGAGTGAGAGAGAGAGAGAGAGAGAGAGAGAGAGAGCTGAAGAGTGTCCTTTTTTTTTGGGGGGGGGGGGGGGGGGTAGGTTGGTGGTTTGAATTGTGTGGCATTATACTACCTGGTGACAGCTGATTTGACTTTTCATTTAAATATTCTGCGGAGGGGTTCATGGATTATTTTATCTATTAGTGTAAATAATGAATTGATTGGCATGTGTACTTGATCATTCAACAGGGTTTTCCTGTATGTAGTAATTTTGTTGCAGGGTTAGGAGGTGCTTTTTATTGTTGATTCTAATTATTTTCATGTCATCTTCTCTAGTGGTTGGTTTGTGGTCATGTTCTCTTAGGTGTTCTGCAAATGTTGAGTGGTTTGTCCCATCTTTCCAGGCTCTCATGTGTTCTTTGTATCTGACATCAAATGTTCTACCTGTTATGTATCTGCCTTCACAAGTGTTACACTGTAGTTGATATATACCTGCTTTCTGGTATATGTCTCTGTTTTTTGTCAGTTTTAGGGGGGTATTTTTGTACAGAATTGTCTGTCTTTTGAAAATGTTGGTGATTTTATGAGTGAGTTTGTGTTTGTTTGTCACTGTGTACCACCCTGTGTTTTCTTTCATCCTTTTCTGATTATCCCGTTTAGTTGTTATGGGACTGCATGTTTGTGTTTGGTTCTGTTGTGTTGTTGTCTGTGGTTTGGAGCTTTCTGATCTTATTTTACTTTTAATTTTGTTGTTTAGCTTTGTGACTATGTTATTATTATAACCATTATTTTGTGCTATCTGCATTATGTCCGGTTCTTTATGGTAGCTTTCTTTGGTGGGTGGCACTTTGTTGAGTCTATGGAGCATGTGTTGAGGTGCTGCTTGCTTTTGTGAGTGTGTCCATTGCTGTGGCTTTGCAGTAAATTTCAAACATACGCTTACTGTTTTGTTTTTTGATTGTTCTATCCAGAAAGCTAATTTGGTTGTTCTGTTCTTTCAATTGTGAATTTTATATTTTTAGGTATCTTGTTGATGCCATTGTGTAGTTTTTCAATTTTTGTTTGTGGTTCATCTATTAAGCAAAGGATGTCACCCATATACCTGAACCAATATAACATGTTGTATTCTTTTGCTACTGTTATTGTGAAAATGATGTGTTGAACGTGGTTTACAAAAATATTTGCTAAGGCTCCTGAAACTGGGGACCCCATTGGTAATCCATCTTCTTGTAAATAAAATTCATTATTGGATTGGAAGTAATTTTGTTCTTTATGAGATTTATTAATGTGCGTATTTCCTTAATCTGTTCATCGGGGAGTTGACTAATTTTTATGGTACTTATCTATGATTTCTATTGTTTCTGTTACTGGCATGTTGGAATACATGCTTCCTATATCAAATGAGAGGAGTGTTGCTGTGTCTGGGATTTTTATGTATTTTATTTGTTGTATTAGCTGTGTAGTGTTTTTAATGGTTCTGTCTTCTTGTACTTCAAAATTTTCTGACAGTAATTTTAACATGTATCCTGCAAGCTTCTAAGTGGGGGATTTTCTGAAATCCAATATTGGCCCCACAGGAAGATTCGGTTTGTGGACTTTTTGTTGGCTTCAGAGGACAGGTGCTGTGGGATTGATCTGTATCAACTTCCTTTTCTGTGTGTCATCCAGTATGATGTCAATATTTTTCAGTGTTTTTTACTTTTGTCTGGAATCTGTCAGTTGGGTCTGATTTTAATTTTGTAATGTTATTTTGTGAGATGAATTCTTGTGTTTTTTCTATGTATTGTTCTTTGTTTATCAATACCACTGTGTTCCTCTTGTGTGCTTTAGAAATGGTGACATCATCATTTTGAAGTTTTCTCCTAAGTTTTCTGAGTGTTGTAGATTGTGTGTTCTTGTTGTTTTGCATTGCTATGTTTTTATACTGGTTATCATATTCTGGATTTGATGCCACAAATGAAGAACACATGAGAGCCTGGAAATATGAAACAAACCACTTGACATTAGCAGAACACCTCAAACCAACCACTACAGAAGATGACACGAAAATAATTAGAATCAACAACAAAAAAACACCACCTGACCCTGCAACAAAGTTACTACATACAGAAACCCAAGGCAGAAAGGAAAACCCTGTTGAATGATCAAGTACACACGACAATCAATTCATTATTTACACTAACAGATAAAATAATAGAATAACGCTCCCAAAGAGGAATAATATAATAATACTGTCCAATATAACAATAATAATAGCACCCAACATCTTTACACTAACTTATCCATGAAGCCCTCCACAGAATAATGAAACGAAAAGTCAAATCAGGTGTTACCAAAGCTTTCAATCACTCGCTAACAGCTAGTACTACAATATAAAATTCAAACCACCAACCCCTCTCTCTCTCTCTCTCTCTCTCTCTCTCTCTCTCTCTCTCTCTCTCTCTCTCATACACACACAAGGAATAAACATCATGAATAGAAGTTAGTCTTGACATAATATACTTCATTAGGTTTGCAACAAGTAGGTAAATGTTCCAAAGAGGACGAAATAAATAATGGAGTCGCCAATATTTACATTGTGAAAAGTAGTGTGCAACAAAATAGTTATATTGAGTGGCAAAAGAACAACAGTACATCACAAAAAGAAAGAGAAACATGGTGAACAGTGTGAAGAAGGTTAGAATGCAAAGTTGTGCTTATATGTCAGTAATAAAGTGGTAGTGCGACCTCCAGACCAGACGAGAGGAAACAAAGATCAGCAAATTGCAATTACTTTTTTACATAAAAAATCACAGCGTGAGCTGTTTAATAATCTAAAACTAACAAAACTTTATCGTTATAGATCCCACCAACGATGCCTTAAAACAAGAAAAAGGTGAAACACATCTGCGATAAATAAATTAAGTGGCAGCAGGAAAAGGCGGTTGAATCAATATACCAGTCATACCAATAGTAGAACCAAAGTATTTTCTCACCATCTCTGTAAAGCTTGTTGAAATCAAAGCCATTTTCAACAAGGAAGTGAATACTTGATACTTGGCTTTTAAAACATTTTTCTGTGCCTCGCTGATCAGGTGGCTTTGGAAAGACGTAGAAATTGTATGCCTTGTGAGTAAATCTGCAAAGAAACAAATTCTAATTATCAAAAATCTAACAGAAGACAGATAACAAAACCCAAGAATTACAATGAAAATGATTAAGATGGACTTAGTTATTTGTCTAAAAATTACATGAAACATTAATAGTTATGGTAATGTCTTCAAAAAATCTGAATAACCTGATGAAATACTTGCAGAATTCAGCATACATCCACAAAATAAAATAAAAAAAATCATAAACACCACCACTTGTAACAAAAATATTGTGAAAAGTATGGACTGCTACTCACCATATAGTGGAGATGCTGAATCGCTGTGAGACAGACTGACCATGGCAGCTAGAGACTCTGTGTGTGTGTGTGTGTGTGTGTGTGTGTGTGTGTGTGTGTGTGTGTGTGTGCGCGTGTGTGTGTTTTTTTGGATTGTCTAATTCCGATGATGGTCTTCTCGGCCGAAAGTTTATTTGTTTGCCCGTCTTTTGTCGTACCTATCTGCGACTCAGCATCTCCATTATATAGCGAGTAGCAGTCTATACTTTTCATAATTTTGTGATTATTCCATCCTGGATTTTCCATTGTTTGAACACTTGTCATGAAGTTTTCCAAAGCTGTGAATACATCTGCACTGAAGTCATGCTGCACATACCCAAAAGTAGCCAGTGTAATAAATTAATCAACAAGGGAAGTGAGTTCCCCCGTGTCACTGGATATTCATGGGCCATTGAGTAGCCCTAATCTCAACTTTAAGCAAACTGATAGAGAAAATAACACAAAAAATCCTGTAACATTGCAATAATGCTGACATATTAGGTGATTTCCAGCATGGTTTCAGAAGAGGTCGAAGTACCATGTCAGCAGCAGTACAATTTGTCCATCACGTACTTGAAAAAATAAATCAAAAACCCCAAGCAGCAGGAGTATTTGTGGACCTCTCAAGAGCTTTTGATAGAGTACATCATGACGTGCTCTTATCAAAAATTGTGAAGAGTGGTGTCATTGGAAAACATGCAATTGCTAGAAACATATTTAAAGCGTAGACAGCTGTGCACAGAGATTATATACTCTAATGGAGAAATACTGGGGAGAAGAAGGTCCCGTAAAAGAAATACACATTTTGGTGTTCCTCAGGCCTCCATTTCAGGTCCAGCCCTATTCACATGCTATGTAAATGATTTCCAAAGTTGTCTTGACAATAGGCAATTGATCACTGTGTATGCAGACGATACATCAAGGGTCTGCTGTGCCGACAGTGAGCCCAGCCTAGTTGAAGAGATACATAACTTTATTGAAAAGGCAAGAGCTCACTTTGAGAGAGACAACCTAAGAGTAAACATAGAAAAAATTACCATGATTCATTTTAAACAAAGTGGTCCAAACAGACAAAGTACTGTGATTGATGAAATTCTACCAAAAACCTGTACACATTGTAAATTCTTGACTTTATGCATAGATGATAGACTTTCATGGAAGCAGCAAGCTGATTATGTCTGTAAAAAAATAACACCCAGTCATGTGTATTAAGAAGATTATCATTATATCTTAATTCTGAAACCCTAAGGGCTATATATTATGGATTAGTGTACCATTCCCTTTGTTATAGACTAGTACTGTGGCGTGGGACATGCCAAACTAATATGAAAAAGGTTTTCATACTGCAGAAGTGAGCCTTGAGGATCATAGCAAAAGTAAAACCAGGAACTTCTTGCAAACCCGTATTCATTAGACACAATATTCTCACAGTTTATGCCATGTATATACTAGAAATTATATTGCTAGTGAAAGAAGACACTAAGATCACAAAAAGAAACATGGATATTCACAACTATGAAACAAGGCATAGAACAGACTTCCATATGGTTAACAGATCAACTTTAACAGCAAAAAGCCACTACGTTAAAATGAACTGTTTTTAATAACTTGTTACCAAATTAAGTTAAGATATGACAGGGGATGCTTTTAAAAGGCGAGTCAAGCAGTGGTTTATCCTAAAATGCCCTTATAATTTCAATTTATCATGAATTATAATGTAATAAGAAATAATGTAAACTAAAAATAATTGTAATTGTAAAAACATTATACTTGAAAATGTACGTGCATGTAAAATTATGTGGTACGAGCAATATTTAATTGAAATTGGGAACTGCATATCAAACCTGTCCCCCTCATCTATGACAGTATGACAGTACTTCCGAATTGTAGCGTAACATGAGATTCTTCGGAATATCATGCTCCACTCTTATCCTTTAAGGATGACAAAAGATGTTTGAGAGAGCTGAAATGTAGTTTAGTTATACTAGAAGTGCACAACACCACGCAGTAACACCACAACACCTCATTTGCCTCCTGGTGCCGGACATGAATTGGAGGTGCGGAAAGGAGAGAGCATTTGTGATTTTACAAGAAATTTTGAAGAAAACAAGAGGAAAAAATACCATGTTGCCCCAAGCAACACAAGCCAACAATGAAAAAGATCTGAGTGAGTACTTGCTGTACTATCGCCCAAGGTGATTACAGTATCTACGAAGTAATTCCTGTGATTTGGTAAAACCCAAATAAGTGTAAATTACCGTATCAGAAGAGATAAATAAGATTACCTGACTACAGAAACTAGGTAAACAAAAAATATTATGTTGATGAAACAGATTATTTCTGCGTGACATTTCCTGAGGATATGAGGGCAGCTGTGACTTACCATGTTGCCAACCATGGGAATCTATACCATGTGTTTTGGCTTGTTATTGAACAGCTACAACATTTAAACTGCAGTTTGCGTGAATCCATTTGTTAGTCGAAATCGAACTGACTTTAAATTGGACAAACACTCAACAGTAGTATTTATTTCTGCGAGAGACGGTGAACGTCTACATATGGGCCAGTGGCGTACTTAGGTGTTTCTTGATGCAACGCTCCCCATGACATATGACAGGAATGAAAGGGGTGTGTTGGCTAGCTCTATACAGCCAATAAAAAAGTGGCTAGACAGGCGATATGTTTGGAAACCAGAGATACTGTAACATTCTTACATCAGTATAGAAGCAAAACCTGACATGTATCAGGAAAAAAGAAAAAAAAAAAAGGAAAAGAAAAACTGTGTTCTCAGGTCCCACCACAACGACAACCTCACAAATAGCAACATATTTAGAACAAACAACCAAATATTTGTGACAACAAAGATATAAATTTCACAGCTGGATGACAATGATGATGATTAAAAACAGCGATACCACAGACTACAAGGTCAGTAAGCTACAAAGTAGAAAAAGAAAACAGTCGAAAAATTAATGTACATCATTTCTTTTTGTTTATTTTATCTCCCCTAGTATTACCAAAGAGTATAAAATCAATAATGGCATGAATTTAGAATGGGCACAATGTTAACTGTTTGGCAGATACTTTTTGTCGATAAAGCAGGTCATTCCATGTCAGTTCAACCAGGGGCTCCAGCTCATAGTCTCAGATTTGACTGAAATTCAGTACATTAATTCTACAATGTGTGAACAGTCGTGTACAAAGTATTAGTTTCCCCCTGCCAATTAGTTCCAGAATTATGACTTGTGAAAGAAGGTGGCGTGACCCGGAAATTGCAACCCGCATCTGGCAATCTATCTTCAGACCCAACTTCAGGTCTTAATAACTTTGGAACTATTCCACACAGTCCACTGAAATTTTTACAACCCAGTAACATCCATTTAGAGGTGTTACTCCATGAATCAAAACACCAACAACATATATCTAAAGGAAAATAAAAAATTCCAAAATGTGATTAAAAAAATGTAATATGTTAAAAGGTACGTATTGTAGGTACCCTCTATGCCAAATATAATTCACTCAAAAGGGTATAATTTTTTTTTGTGGTAAGCTTAATGTGGCCTAAACACACACAGAACTCATCATGCCCATATCAGTCACAAAAACTGAGTTACATGCACATGCACATGAAAATACAAAAATTTCAAAATTCCCTGAAAAACATGGATTTTTGAAGTGCGTAGCATAAAGGGACAAGTGGTATCCAATTCAGCATGTTATTGCAAGTTATTGCATATTATTGTAAGACATTTGTGTAAAATGGAAGTTGACAGATGTATCTGGTGATGTGGCCACTGTTCCACAACACAATTTTGTAAAAAGATATTGTAAACTGTTCTGCCTCCTCTTATCCTCTCCCACAACTGTTTAATCACTAAGCAACACATATAGACAGATTAACACAACCTATCATTAATGTTTGCACCTTGACTGCTAAAAACCAGTCGATTGTGCTTCGAACAGAAGTTCTCCCACACTTTAGCTACTGTACTCTGTACATTGAGTGGCAAATTGTACTGTCTTCCTGACACTGTCGTAGGAACTGGAACTGTCATAAGAATATGTTCAAAAGGAATCCAACACCTGTCTGCCAAACGTGGCCAATGAAATGATCTTGCCAGTCCTGCTGGTGCCATGAAGTTCACAAATACATCACCTTCTGCTTCACGGCACTCTGCACCACATCCTAAGTACCATTTGTCATCATAAACAGCAATAACATAGCAACCTGGTTGTATGTCGCTGTTTTTGCTTCTGAATCCTGAGTCAGACACACTCTGAAGACACAGGTTGTGCATGAACCTATAGTTATAACCGGACAGTCTGCTCATATGCACATTGTCAGAGTCCGCTGGAGAGAAGTGATGATTGCTCCTTGTGCCTGCAACAGTTTTAACATGTTCTAATCTGCTTTTTAGCAACTCTTCGACTGATTTCACCTCATCTTTCGAAACAAAGAATGATAGTATGCCAGAGATATTTTTCTGTACCCAGGTAAATAATTGAAGAGGTGTTAGAATGTGACCTTCTGTATGGTGCTGCAGACTAGCTTGTGATGCCACGCGCTTAATGGTAGCACATTTTTACCATGACATGTTGCGAAAAAATTCCATTCTGCGTGAATCTTGAAAATCATGGCAATGCATGCATAAATTGATCAGATTTTTACAGTTTTTATACTGACTAGCTGCCCCATCACTGAAGTATTTTGCAAAGTGTATGTGAGGCAGCTTGTTTTTCACATGTGCTATGACTGTGTGAATGTGAGCATGAACTGCAATGGCATCACAAATTAAACAGTCACTAAAAACGCACAGGTTCATGACAGACACATCACCTGATTCACCTCTATAGTAAATCGCAAATGGCTGGAGAGTTGCTTGACTGTTGTCCCAATGATATCCTTGGAGGGCATCTTGAACTATAAATGCATAATTTTCAGAAAAGTCTAGTATTACTATAATTTCATCTTGTTTCAAATTATCCTTACAAAACTGGAGATAAGCCGATTGTGCTGTTGCTGTGGAGCTGTGTGTGGTCAGTTTGTACATTTTTTGACAACACATTTCAACAAAATCTTCCACTGTACTTTGCTTTGTTTCAAGACTTGTGCGATCCATGTGTGTCCATTGTTTATAAGAAACAAGTTCATCGTCATCCATAAGGAGTTCACCATACAGTTTGTTATTCATGTGTTCCACAAGATTTGCCTTACCAGGACACTTTTCACACCCGTGTATCATGCACTGGTGTGAACTGATGTCACACACTAGCAGCTTCATTGCATCTTTGTAATCCAGACCAGAATCCTTTATAGCAGCAAACATCAGCTTAGCAATTTGATGGGTCTCACATACACAAACATTGTGTGTGCCCCTTGCACTTACAGACACAACCCATTTTCGCCGAATATTGAAAAAAGATGATAAACCTACTTTGGTATTGGGATACTTTTCCTTGAATTCTACATATAGTTCTGATATGTTGCATAGCAACAGTCTTTTTTGCATCTGTACACGTACATTTCCCATTCTCACTGTTACATAGTCTTTTTTTCCAGGCATTATTCGGCTGTAGTCATTATTTTCATAAAACTCCGACACTAGCACCTTTACTTCTGAACTCAATTGCTTACCCTGAGCCTGCTGAAGTTGTGGAAGCACTTCTTGGGTTGCTTTTATTATCCTAGCTTGCTTTACCATATATGTAGAAACATTGAATTCCTTTGCAGTGTAGTCAATAGACCAGCTGGAAGGTGCAAGGGTAAGAATAGCTTCTTTTTTCTGGCGTGTAGATGTGGCACATTTTTCTTTCAAATCATGCACAATTTTGTCCAAATCAGAGCATTTCTGGTATGATTTCTGTTCCTTTGGAGCAGATAGTTCCTCTTCCACCATTAGTGTGTCAGCTATTTTGTGTTTTTAATTCCATTTGAGCTTCTTGTAGTTTTCTTCTACCATAGCTGAGCCTGTCTCTTTTCCCAACTTTGTGTGTCTTCATGGGAGACAAACCAAGAGCAGTCACTGAAGTATTTAATTGCTCGTCTGCTTCGGTTGTAGGTGGCTGATACTCTTCGTCACTGTCATGTAAATTATCAGAATATTCTTCATTTTTTAGCAGTGTAACAAACCTGGAACATAACTTTTGTCCTGATTTCATGTAAGTCCCATGCACTGATTCACTTACAGTGCTGATTTTATATCAATTTCTCTGAGGCTACACTTCACTGTCTTCTTATGAATCCAAAATGGATCAAAACAACTTCTTTGTAGGAAAGAATACTTATCCAGAAACACTTATATGTGATGAAAACAAACACTAAAGTTTCCTGGAACTGCACTTCTTGTGCCCACAGGGTGCACACCGGATATCCATAGCAACAAATCTTGGTCCGATTCACCCATATCATACAGTACAAAGCGAATGCCACATTTTGTTCCATATGTTGTTTTATGACATTCAGATGTTCTACCAATACTGTAACTTGTTTGAACAAAAGCACCACTAGTACACTCTTCTGCCTCCATACTGACTTTCCACAACAGTACTGACCAGTCTGAACTAGAATCTTAAAAACATGAGTAACCTGTAATTGTTACTTGTTTTCATTGTTGTTCCTGCCTAACAATGACTCATATTGTCCCTGAAAACTAGCATTGTTTAACTTTCTGTTGCCTAATGGTTCCCAACAACTGCCGCAGCTTTATCTGAAACAAGCTGTCTGCATCATCACTATTACTTGCTAAATCGTGTTAAAAGAAACGTAACCAAATACATCTCTGTCAACTTTTATTATACACAAATGCCTTGCAATAACAAGTTGAAATTTTGCCACATATTATATTATGGTCTACTTATGCAGTGTTTGGCTTGGATATCACTTGCCCCTTTTGTGCTAGCACACTTAGAAAATCCATGTTTTTCAGGAAATTTCTCAAATTTTTGTATTTTCGTGTGCATGTAACTCTGTTTCTGTGATTGATATGGGCATGATGAGTCCTGTGTGTGTTTAGACCACATTAAGCTTACCACAAAAAATTATACCCTTTTTGAGTGAATTATATTTGGCATAGAGGGCACCTACAACATGTACCTTTTAATGCATTAAATTTTTTTAATCACATTTTGGAATTTTTTATTTTCCCTCAGAAATATGTTGTTGGTGTTTTGATTGATAGAGTGTATTCTCTAAGTGGATGTTACTGGGTTGTAAAAATTTCACTGTGTGGAATAGTTCCAAAGTTATGAAGACCTGAAGTTGGGTCTGAAGACAGATTGCCAGATGCAGGTTGCAATTTCCGGGTCACGCCACCTTCTTTCACAAGACATAATTCTGGAACTAATTGGTAGGGGAACTTAAAATTTTGTACATGAGTGTTCCACTCTTGGTAGCATTGGTGTGCTAAATTTCAGCCAAATCTGAGACTATAAGATGGAACATTTTCTCAAATTGGTTGAATTGTCATGGAATGACCCAATTCTGATTAGTCATAATATGTAAAAATAAATTTTTCTCGAGAAGCCTCTTAAAAAAAGGGGGAGGAGAGGGGGGGGGGGGGGTCATCTTGCACCCGGGGAAATGCAGTAATGTTGACCTCAAGTTTGTCGTCCCTGTACAGACACACTATACATTCCTTTCGCCTTTTAGTTTTCCCTTCTTTGTTCAGTATTTGTTTGCATTCTGAGCTCCTGATAATCATAGAGCTGCTTCACTTATCTCCAAAGACCTCTTTAATATTCCTATTTGTGGTATCTACCTTCCTCCATGTATGTTCCTATAGCCTTAAATTATTTGTGCTCTAGCCATTCCTGCCTAGCCATTTTGCTATTTCACTGTTTAGACATTTGAATTCCATTTAACCTGTTTTTATCTGATGCATTTTTGTATTTTCTCCTTTCACCAATTAAAGTCAGTATCTTCTGTATTATCCAAGGATTTCCACTGAAATTTGTTTTTACCTACATGAACCTTTGCTGTCTTCACCATTTCATTTCTCAAACCTACCCATTTGTCCTTTACTGTAGTCCTTTACCTGTTTCAAGTTCAATATTGCCTAATGCTTCCTCTGAAACTCTCAACAACATATGGTTCTTACAGTTTATCCATGTTCCGTCTGTTTTACTCTACAGTTAATAACCAATAAATTATGATTGAGCCCAAATCTGCACCTGCAAGCACTTTACAGTTTAAAATCTGGTTTCGAACTCTATCAATAAAGCAGTCTGCAATTCTGATTAGTCAGAATATGTAAAAATAAATTTTTCTCAAGGAACCTCTTACACAATGTATCTGAAACCTTCCAGAGTCCCTATGCCTGCTCCACATATACAACCCTCTTTCAGCATTCTTAAGCCAAGTGTTAGCGATGGTTAAATTATGCTTGATGCGAAATTCTACCAGGCAGCTTCCTCTTTAATTCCTTCCCCCCCCCCCCCCCCCCCCCCCCCAACCGATGTTCTCCTATTTTTCCATCTCTTCCTTTTTCTACTACCAAATTCCAATGACCAATCACAATTAAATTTTCATCTCCTTTAACTATCTGAGCAATTCTCTTTATTCATCACACATTCTTTCCATCTCTTCATCACCTACAAGGCTAGTTGCCACATAAACTTGTGCTACTGTGGTAGGCATTGGGTTTTGTCTATCTTGGCTACAATAACGGCATTGTTCATAACAACTTACCTGCAATCCTATTTTCTTGTTTATTTTTAGACCTAATCCAGCATTAATCCTATTCAATTTTGTGATTATAACTCTATAATCCCCAGACTAGAAGCCCTGTTGTTCTTGCCACTGCACCTCTCAAATTCCCACTACATCTAACTTCAATCTATCCATTTCTCTTTTTAAATTCTGTAACTTCCCTACCCAGTTAATGGATCTCACATTCCAACCCATAGGATGCCAGTTTTGTTTTTTGTGATGAAAACATCTTCCAGGGTAGTACCTCGCTGGAGATCTGAATGGAGAACTATTTTGACTCCAGAATATTTTAACCAAGAGGATGCAATCATTATTAAGCTATACAGCAGACACATGGGAGATATAGCAGCTGTAGTTTCCTCTCACTTTCAGCCATCCAAAGTAACAATGTAGCAAGGCCCTGCTGTCTAATGTTACACAGCCAGATACTGCTGCTGATAGCCAAGAACCATATATTTGTCTGGTCTCTCCACAGATACCTCTCCTGATGTGTAAGTTTCAAATAGATTTACTCTGTGTGTCAAACCGGGACTCAAACCTGTGACCATTGCCATTGACGGTCAAGTGCTCTACCAACTGAGTTATCCAAGTGTCTCTCCCATCCCACTCTCAAGGCTTTCGTTTCTGCTAATACCCTCCCTCTCTCTCACCCCAAACCCCCCTTTTTTTTCATACAAATGGCTTGTGTACTGGATTCAAAGTTTCATCAAATTCCACAGTTTATATGTATGCCTGCCTCAAAATAATAATCTGGTAATAAATGTGAATTAAAATTATTATGCATGGTGCTGTTACCATCGAAATAAGACTGTAACCACACACATGAAACAGGTATTATATACTATCCGTTTTACTGCACAATCAGTAATATTAGTGTGACGAAATGCACTGGAAACAATTAATTAAAAAGCTGATATGCAAAATGACTAAATTTACAGACATTTATAATTATTCAAAAAACTACTTACTTCTTTCTTTTTTCATCATACAAAAAGGCACACAAGCCAAATTGGACAATAAGAAACTCAGAAGATCCTTTGCGAAGTTTTTCATAATACAAAGCTGGAGTGTCAAATGCTGTCACTTCCTCACCCTTATTCAACCCAGTAAATTCTCCATCTATGGCAAGAAATTCTGATGCTGGAATGACATTCTCTAGTTCCTCCAGAATTTGGGCAAAATCTGTAAAAAGCATAAAAAATTTAGTACATCTGCAAATTGTCTTTTCCAACATCAGTACTGATATCTTGAAAATTACATTTTCCTCCTAGTCTCTCGCCTTATTTCACAATACAGGATGACAATTCTCGTGTGGGTCAATTCTTCCACATTTGCTTCCCATAAAACATTCATACACTTGTTAAGTTTGTAATGGTGTGTGTGTGTGTGTGTGTGTGTGTGTGTGTGTATATGGGCGCGCGCACGCGCATTCGTGTGAGCGCGAGAGAGAGAGAGAGAGAGAGATTGACCACTCGTGGGTGCGACTTAACTTAGAAGGCCAAGGAGAATAATGAATGAAGAAATTGGCCAACAACACCTTGGACCAATTAGAGTGTTGTAGCTGTTCCTGGACCAATTAATGAGGACCAGAAAGTGACGTCTCAGATGAAACAAGAGACATTAAACTTCCCCAAAATGTGGTTTTGTGGATCTTGGATTCAGAATGGAACAGAAACAGGTGAATGTTGCATTCATTTTACCCCACATGGTATGATACTGGAAGTTAATGGACAACTCAACTGAACCTTGCAAAGTAACTCCATAATTAACCATAAAGAAAACTTTTCGTAAAAAACGACTAATGGTAGGATGTGACTTCAATGATCACTGAAAAACAAAGAGTTCTGAATGAGAAAGTGCCACATCACCAGGGTGGAAAAAATAAAAATAAACAAATAAAAATCTTCTGCACAGTGATCCAACTCATTTAGCAACAATGTATTTCCAGTTCCTCAATAGAACTAAAACTCAATAGCTCACCTTCCACCACATACGACAGATTTGTCATATCTGGACAATTTCCTCTTTCCAAATATAAAAATACACATAAAATGGTTAAGATTTAACTTTCGAATGAGATTCAGAAGGTTGTGGCGCACAACATGAGAATTTTACAAAAGAAGGTCATGAACCACTCCCACCCAATGGACTGAATTTTGCACAAATAAATAGTGAAACTTCATAAACCTATGATTTTGGCTTGGGCTTTGTTGTTGTTGTAGTTCAGAAAGTTACAGACTGTGGTGTAAACATATTTGGTAAATTCTTGATAGTATTTCTGTGGCATAGGACATATGTGAAGATGAAGAGTCATTGCCGGATGACCAACAACTCACATAAAAGGGTAAGATCATTCCAAATTGGTTGGTTCTCGCATGTCAACACTGTCTATCCTAATGTCTCTGGCTGTAATCATTCTACATCATCCCCTTGTTAACCATCAGTAGTTCCAATGAGGAACAGACAACAGAGATGACTAAAATCGAAACCAAAGAATGACTGATTGATTAGTTGATTTAGGGGGGGTCATGGGACTAGACAGCGAGGTCATCAATCCCGCAGTTCAAAATTTACTTGCATAAGATAGAGGATCACTAGAAGTGGGCGGATCCATTCAGAGCGAAGGAAGTTAAAACACACACACAGCAGAAGGCATAAAAGGGTAGGCCAAATTTAAAAACTGCGAACTGGGAAAACAGATATACAAGGGTGGTCTTTGTATGGGAGAGTAGTCATGGGTACCACAGCTAGAAAACACGAAGAGAGGCTCCAACCACAACCACCCTGCCACTGTTCCAGGAGCAACGCAAAACCTTATACCTGAAAATAAAATCACTTTGATGTAGGAAACTGAGGACCAGTTGAACCACCTGTGAATTGTCTGCTAATATTAAAGACAAGAAATCTGGAAGACTAAACTTGGTATGAAGGGCCAAAAGAAAGGGACATTCCATCAATATTTGGGATACCATCAGTCTCGCTCCTTATACAAGGGAAAACAATAGGTGAGCCTAATATGACCGGTGAGTAGATAGCATAAGACAGTGGACTCCTTCCAAGAGGAGTAGAAGGAAGAGCACCAAACTACAGTAGTCTCCCAGATTGTGTGCAGTTTATTACTAAGAGCAGTAGTGCACCAGATTTCAACCCACTTTTGGGAAAGAGAGATTTGATGTGTATTCACATATCTGCACCTGAAATCATGAAAGGGAATGGGGTAAGGATCAGCCTCTCTGGCCAAATGGTCAGCCAGTCCATTCCATGGGACGCCCACGTCTTGAGACCCAGAGGACAATGGAACAGATGGGATGGCCAAAGGCAGAGAAGTGGTCATGGATAGCAGAAACAGACATGACAACTTTCAAAAGTGAAAAATCAGGAGAATTTTAGCCATGTACCACTGTGAATTACAACACATTCGCAATTTCAGAATAGGGAAACATTTTGCAAAACAAAGGCCCAGCGTGGTCGGCACAGTTTATAGTCAAGTTACACTCTGCAATAAATGGGGTAAATAAAGCCTCGGCATTTGTCACAGAATCTACATTTTGGGGTTTACATAAGAAGTTAAGTTTCGGGTTCCATTCTACACACTGGACACTCTCCTTGTGTTTTTTAGTTTGCACATGTTTAAAAATGTCACATTTCCCGCCATGAGCCACTGAAAATTTGCATCTACATACACTACAAAACGCGTAAGTTTGTCCCTTCCTTGATTCACTTAAACACGGTAACTCTTCCTTATACATGTTCTTGAACACTGCATTGTATTTCTTCACCATTCTGCACTAAAAATAATCAACATCTCCAAGATATGCAGCCTACAACTACTACAGAGTATACAAACCGCACAGCAGAACCGAAAACACAATGGTCCTACGTTCTAGACAATGGTCTTGTAGCACTGATGCCAGCCCTGGCACACCATTTCCCCCTATATTGCAATTCAAATTCCCCTAATAATTTATCACACTGTCGGATAAGCAAGCGAGGAGGTGGGGCAGTAAAAGGGAGTCGAGAACGAAATTGTCGAGCGGAGGGTAAATATTTTTCACCCTGAACCATTTATCTCTCTAACTTCCCCCTAGGCAACTTAATTCGCCCTAAATTTAGAGGGAAATCCCCCAACTTGGCAACACTGCCTCGTAGACACAACAACGCTACTCACTTCACTCGAAACGACTATAGATTACACCCTGTCCACGATAACTCTACGACTGCGCTGGTGCTACCAGAAGTGGAGGAAATTGGCACTAGTTGAAAGATATTCATTTGATTCCGAACGCTGCCAATGATAAGTTCTTTACTTCCTTGTAGATACAAAGCGCGAGCTACGCCTACTGTCGCTCCCGACAGCCACCACACGAATCTTCCAAGTTAACACAGACAAGTAGCAGCCATACCTTGTCATCCACCAATACATCGAAGGCACAGGATTGTCAAATAGTAAGGAAAGTATTGAAACTGCTCCGAAAATCGGGAGATCGGTCTTCATGGTCGGGAGATTGGGAGGAAGAAGGAAAAATCGGGAGTCTCATGCCTAAATCGGGAGAGTTGGCACGTCTGCAGAAACCAAATGGTGACGAGAGTGACATCGACCTGTAGCCTGAAAGCTGCTCACTGAGTCAGTACATATTAAAACACTACGGAGGGCGGGGGCTGAGTAAAATAATGTAGAGCCCTGTTAATGGCTTGCAGCTCTGCTGTGAACACACTACACGATCCCAGCAGTAAACGCTGTTCCATGCCAGTAGGAGACATAAAAACATATCCCGCCTTATCTATCGTTTTAGAATGATCAGTGTAGAAGTTCGTAGCACGCTGGAATTCTGCAAGGACGGAATGTACAATATGCTGGAATATTATAGGGGCGACAGAGACCTCAGGACCCTGGAATAGATCGGTCCTAACCCACAATCGAGGCATGGTCCGGGGGAATGGGGGGAGTGGGGAGAGGGGCGGGAGGAAATACGTGAGGCGCATTCCAGTGAGTGCAGATGGAGATCACACGGGGAAGACGGAGGCATTCCGACCAGCAATGCCACCCGAGGGCAGGTATTGAGAAAGAGGCATCCCTCGTTTGCAAAGAGGACGAGTATACGGGACGGTCACGGAATCGACAAATGGCGACTGCATAAGAAACCAGGAGTCAGCTCCATTTGTGCGAGGAGACTGTGGAAAGGAGTAGTGTGAAACGCAGAGTGGAAGGAGATGACGAGCCATAAACCTGACAACCATAATCTACTCTGAACAAAACCAGAGGGTGATAACGACTGAGAAGAGTAGTACTATCTGCACCCTAAGATGTGTGGGACAAGAGGCAGACAGCATTAAGTCTTCATGTGGTGAGTATGGGGCAGCCACAGCAGCTTTTTACCAAAAGTAAGAACCAGGAAATGGGACTGTACTGTATCATCTACACTCCTGGAAATGGAAAAAAGAACACATTGACACCGGTGTGTCAGACCCACCATAATTGCTCCGGACACTGCGAGAGGGCTGTACAAGCAATGATCACACGCACGGCACAGCGGACACACCAGGAACCGCGGTGTTGGCCGTCGAATGGCGCTAGCTGCGCAGCATTTGTGCACTGCCGCCGTCAGTGTCAGCCAGTTTGCCGTGGCATACGGAGCTCCATCGCAGTCTTTAACACTGGTAGCATGCCGCGACAGCGTGGACGTGAACCGTATGTGCAGTTGACGGACTTTGAGCGAGGGCGTATAGTGGGCATGCGGGAGGCCGGGTGGACGTACCGCCGAATTGCTCAACACGTGGGGCGTGAGGTCTCCACAGTACATCGATGTTGTCGCCAGTGGTCGGCGGAAGGTGCACGTGCCCGTCGACCTGGGACCGGACCGCAGCGACGCACGGATGCACGCCAAGACCGTACGATCCTACGCAGTGCCGTAGGGGACCGCACCGCCACTTCCCAGCAAATTAGGGACACTGTTCCTCCTGGGGTATCGGCGAGGACCATTCGCAACCGTCTCCATGAAGCTGGGCTACGGTCCTGCACACCGTTAGGCCGTCTTCCGCTCACGCCCCAACATCGTGCAGCCCGCCTCCAGTGGTGTCGCGACAGGCATGAATGGAGGGACGAATGGAGACGTGTCGTCTTCAGCGATGAGAGTCGCTTCTGCCTTGGTGCCAATGATGGTCGTATGCGTGTTTGGCGCCGTGCAGGTGAGCGCCACAATCAGGACTGCATACGACCGAGGCACACGGGGCCAACACCCGGCATCATGGTGTAGGGAGCGATCTGCTACACTGGCCGTACACCACTGGTGATCGTCGAGGGGACACTGAATAGTGCACGGTACATCCAAACCGTCATCGAACCCATCGTTCTACCATTCCTAGACCGGCAAGGGAACTTGCTGTTCCAACAGGACAATGCACGTCCGCATGTATCCCGTGCCACCCAACGTGCTCTAGAAGGTGTAAGTCAACTACCCTGGCCAGCAAGATCTCCGGATCTGTCCCCCATTGAGCATGTTTGGGACTGGATGAAGCGTCGTCTCACGCGGTCTGCACGTCCAGCACGAACGCTGGTCTAACTGAGGCGCCGGGTGGAAATGGCATGGCAAGCCGTTCCACAGGACTACATCCAGCATCTCTACGATCGTCTCAATGGGAGAATAGCAGCCTGCATTGCTGCGAAAGGTGGATATACACTGTACTAGTGCCGACATTGTGCATGCTCTGTTGCCTGTGTCTATGTGCCTGTGGTTCTGTCAGTGTGATCATGTGATGTATCTGACCCCAGGAATGTGTCAATAAAGTTTCCCCTTCCTGGGACAATGAATTCACAGTGTTCTTATTTCAATTTCCAGGAGTGTATGTAGTGAATGTCTTAATAAAGTTCTGGATCAGGGTGTACTGTGGGGTGACAGAAAAAATACATAACTCACATTTTGGAGAGAGAAATCTGGAAGCCACGGGACAGATGAAAAAATTGTTGATATACGATGCCAGGGTAACCAGAGGCCCGACAGAGGTTACAAGCGCATTGATGGTGATGAGGTAGAGTGTGATACTTAACAGAGAACTCTGGGAGATACCATTCTCCTGGATCCGACAGGTACTGAGTGAAGAGCTAACTTGAACGTGGAAGAGCAGTTTTGGGCGGGGGAGGAGGGGGGGGGGGGGTCAGAGTAAAATGTAATGGCACCAAGCTGTGTTGTATAACTTATGTAGGTCAAGGAAAACCACGATAAGGTGCCCGCAGTTAATAAAAGGCTGTTGGATTGCTGTTTCCAATCTGAGTAAGTGGTCAGTTGGAGATCGTCCTTCTCAGAAGCCACACTGATACGAGGACTAAAGGCCCAGAGATTCGAGTACCCAACATAATCCGAAGCTAATCATCCTCTCGAGCAGCTTACAAAGTATGTCGGTCAGGCTAATCGGGCAGTAGCTGTCGAGAGACACTGGGTCCTTCTCGGGCTCAAGGACAAGGATAACTATTTTGTCTGGCCATTGCAAGTGGATGACACCTCTGAGTCAAATGTGGTTGAAAGCCCTGAGGAGATGTTGCATCTGGGTAACGTCGAAGCGTTGAATCACCTGGGTGTGGACGGAATCTGGGACTGGGACCGTGTCATGTAAAGAGGTAAGAGCCTGCAATAATTCCCATTCAGTGAAGTGTTCATTACAGGATTCAGCTTGGTGGGGATTCAGACTGAGGCTTGTTCTGCCAGAAAAGGGTAGCAATACAGGAACAGGATGCTAAGGCTGTCGCACAGTGTGTCACAAGGTGTTCTGCAAGGACCAACGGATAAGTACACAGAGCATCCTGTACAATAAGACCCTGGACAGTTGATCGTCGCTAGTGGCCCGAAAGGCTACGGAGCATCCAGAAGGCTACGGAGCTTGGAGCCCGATGTCCCCAGGAAGGAAACATAGCTTTCCCATAATTCTTTTTTACTCTGCTTAATAAGGTAGCGGCCCTTAACACGGAGACACTTAAAAGCGATAAGTTGGTCTGTGAAGGATGTGTCATTTAAATCATTTCAACATTGCATTAGTGGTCATGAATAGTGTCAGCTACATCTTTGGTCCACCACGGTACTAGTCAACGATGAGAGGCACCAGTGGATGGGGGAGAGCACTGTCAGCAGCATGAAGATGAGTCACAGAGAGGTCTTGCATGACCACAACAGTGCAATCCGAGAGAGAGGTGGTGAAGTGCACAATGGACATATATAAAAGTCATTTGGCTCTGGGGAATACTCAATGTGGCAATCTGTTTGCCTGGCAGTGGAAGGGGAACAACAGAATGAACGGAAAGTGGTCACTGTCACAAAGATCATCATTGGGTGACCAACGCAGAGAAGTCACAAGAGCAGGGGAGGAGATCGTGAGATCAAAAGTAGAAAAGGTGCTGTGAGAGGCACCGAAGTGGACAGGGGAACCATCACTGAGGAGACACAAATCAAAATCTGTATTAAGTTGGTCAATTAGAAGACTCCTACTTGTCAAAGTGGCACCCTGTCACAGGGAGTGGTGCGCACTGATGTCCTTGAGAAGGAGGAGCAGAAGTTGCTGTACTCAGGTAAGCAAGTCAACATAATGAAGCGGCCTACCGGGAGGAAGGTAGACTTTGCAAATGGTGATTGCTGGGGTTGTTCGCACTCATACCGCTATTGATTCCAGGTTGGTATGAGGGGGAAGCCAGTCACTAATGACTGGTGTGAACCAGAGTGCAGAACCCTACAGACACTATCCTGGGGCCGACACGGTTCCGACAGAACACCTGATAGTCACAAAACATTGGAGAGTGGTCATCACAGAAGTGTGTTTCTTGGAGGGCAAGGCAGAATAAGAGGAAATGAGTTGTATTTCTGGTAGGTGACAGTAATATCAATTGCAATTCCACTGGATTATCATATGGTGAAAGTCGAGGTTAGACATAAAGAAGCTGAGTAGAAGTCATGTTAATGGATCAGTGGTCATCACCGATGAGGATGGGGTGGCATCCATAAAAACTGGGTCTGATTCAGAATGAGGAGGAGGAAGTGAAACCCCCCTGGGATACCAGGGAAGCCTCGTCCTTTGAGTTGCGCTGCTGCTGCTTCTTCTTCTCCCTCAGAAGGAGGGAGGAGGCGTTCTAAGTAAGGGAATAGATGGCAGCGATGTCTGGATCGGACAGAGAATGAGTGGCTTTGGGTCCCTTGGAGCACGGTCCCTTGCCCGACCCAAGGTTGCAGGCTTCCTATCATGAGAAGACTGGGGAGAGGTGTCCCAAGCCCTCCAAGAGGGAGCCTCAGCGCTATCAGGAGGCATAGAAGAGGAAATGTAGGAGTGCAGGATGGTGGTAAGGAAGAGGAAAGACTTAACTGACGCAAAAGCGGATGAGTGATTCACAGAGCGAAGTCTGTCAACCTTCTTCCGAGCCTCAAAGTAGCTGAGACAGTCAAGGATCTTTATTTCCTAAATTATTTTTTCCCTTTGTATACACTGGACACTCCAGTGATGGAGGAGAATGTAGACAAGAGCAGTTTACACAGTTAGGCAGTGGGGAGCAAGGGCTCCCCATATGAAGAGGGTGGCCACAATCACCACACATGGAAGTGGCGTAGCATTGCAAGGACATATGGCTGAACTTGAGGCAAAAGAAGCAATGTACGAGAAGTGGAACGTATGGTTTGATGTTGCATCTGTATACCATTATCTTGACCTTTTCGGGCAGGGTATACCCCTCAAATGCCAGGATGAAAGCATCAGTGTCTACACAATGGTCTTTAGGTCCTCTCTGGACACTCCAGATGAAATGAATGCCCCATTGTTCCAGATTAGCATTTAGTTCATCATCGGACTGGAGGAGATGGTCCCTATGGAAAATTACACTCTGTGTCATACTCTGAGACTTGTGAGGTGTGATATTCACTGGGCAGTCTCCTAAATGGTCTCAGGCACGGGGAGGGAGGCAGAAGCTGTCTTTATAAGGAAGGAGCTAGATCTAGTCTTGATTAAGGACTCAACTTCACCAAACTTGTCCTCAATGTGTTCCACAAAGAAAAGGGATTTGGTGATGGCAAAAGGCAGGAACTGAGAAAACATTACTCCTAGGAAGAGGTGAGGCCACTGAAGAGTGGACAGAGAGTTTAACACGTTTCATGTGAGGAGGAAGGGGGAAAAAGGAGAGGCAGAGGTGGAGGCGGATGGGGAGAGGTACCCACGCCAAACACACTAGGGACAGTTTTTTCCCCACCTGGCTCACACAACAGATTTCAGATTTAGAGACAGAGGTCAAACCTCTTCAAAAAAGTAAGGCCAAAAGGGAGGAGGAAAAGTAAACGACACAAGACAGCAGCACAAAGTGAAGTCAGGATGATAGTCAGGCCGACCTAAATAAGAACACCAAGAAAAAGAAAGGAAGACGCACAGAGAAAGAAATAAGGACAGTGAAGGAGAAGGTAAAGCAGCCCAGAAAAGAAGAAAGGCTGCAATAGCTCGGGGACCCGTGCGTTCCACACATGTACTCACCAAACAGCTGTGAATCTCCTGGGAGATTGAAACCAAAGAAGGTATAAAGGAGCATCTCCTAATGGGCCGGTAGCCATATGGAAGTTCATTTTGTGAAGAATGTGAACGATGTGGCTTGTGTTAGCTGTGCTTATTGAATGTTATTTGGTATGTACACACACTTGCCCTACCAGTCCGCAATCACACAAAACTTTAAATTTTAGTATGAAATGTATAATTTGCATATGATTACTATGTCTTTTTTATTTCTGAAGAAAAAAATTTATGTATGTGTAATGTATCTACATATTCTTTTCCAACTCACAAAATGAAGACATATTCTTGCTGTGGGGTTTTCAGCTGCTGCATCAGCATAGGCCTATTAATGATTTCAAAATATCATGATAACTAACAAGAAAGGTAAGTGTAAGTATAGTAATGAAGTTTGGTATAAAGTATAAACACAAGTGTCCCAGTTTTTCCTGTCTGAAATCTGATCGGCCTAGTGGACTAAACCTTCTGCAAACGTTGAGCAGTTTTGGTTTGGACAACAGTGATAGGGTAAAACTGTAGTCAACTGAGATGAAGCAACAGCTTCAAGATATGAAGACAGTGGAGGAACTGACAATGTATCCATGAAGTGAATCAACAGTTGTACCATTCTATTTGTTAGAGTGATTGCCAATTCTATAATTCAGACTATTCCTATGTACTGGAGGTAAGCAGTGGAGAAATTATGACAAAATCATGCTGGCAGTCATAAACTCCTGAAATGTCTATAAGGGTTAGTCCTGTGGGAGTGGCAATGCTTCAAGTTGTGCAAAGTAGTTCACTGAGCAATTCAATGTGGGCTTTCGTTAGAAAGGTCGAGAGGTATTGACTAACATATAGAATTAGAAGAGTTGCAGATTTCACCAGCCACAGACTGTTATTCTACTTCAAGCCACTCCTTCAATTAATATTTGCTCCTGTGTGTAAATAGAGTGTACACTGCAAGTAGGCAGACTTTACAATGAGCTTAGTAGGTAAACTGCAGGCCTCTTCAGCTGCTACATCTTCCAATTCGTTGCCATGTTGTCTCATACGCCCAGGTGTCCAGCAAGGAAAAAACACCTCTTGTCCTATGTGTTGTAGTTGAAAATTGGTGTTCTGGATGGACTAGATTGGTTTCTCTGCTGGGCACATGTAGTGGATGGCCCGAAGTCTGCAATGGGAGTGAAGAGTGAATGAGATATAGTCCTTCGAGTGAGTGACCCTGAAAGTTAAAATACACCTGTTCTAGTACCACCACACATCCATTCAACGGTAAGTCATGGAAGGTTAATTCAACAGGTAGTTAGATCTTAGTACACCACGCCACAGAGCAACTAAGGTTCTGATTTAGACCTGTCAATGTAAACTGATAAATATTTGCACTACTAGGATGTTGTTGTTGTTGTGGTCTTCGGTCCGGAGACTGGTTTGATGCAGCTCTCCATGCTAATTTATCTTGTGCGAGCTCCTTCATCTCCCAGTACCTACTGCAACCTACATCCTTCTGCTTAGTGTATTCATCTCTTGGTCTCCCTCTACGATTTTTACCCTACACACTGCCCTCCAATGCTAAATTTGTGATCCCTTGATGCCTCAGGACATGTCCTACCAACCGATCCCTTCTTCTAGTCAAGTTGTGCCACAAACTTCTCTTCCCCCCAACCCTATTCAATACCTCCTCATTAGTTACGTGATCTACCCACCTAATCTTCAACGTTCTTCTGTAGCACCACATTTCGAAAGCTTCTATTCTCTTCTTGTCCAAACTATTTATCGTCCATGTTTCACTTCCATACATGGCTACACTACATACAAATACTTTCAGAAACGACTTCCTGATATTTAAATCTATACTCGATGTTAACAAGTTTCTCTTCTTCAGAAACGCTTTCCTTGCCATTGCCAGTCTACATTTTATATCCTCTCTACTTCGACCATCGTCAGTTATTTTGCTCCCCAAATAGCAAAACTCCTTTACTACTTTAAGTGCCTCATTTCCTAGTCTAATTCCATCAGCATCACCCGACTTAATTCGACTACATTCCATTATCCTCGTTTTGCTTTTGTTGATGTTCATCTTATATCCTCCTTTCAAGACACTGTCCATTCCGTTCAACTGCTCTTCGAAGTCCTTTGCCGTCTCTGACAGAATCACAATGTCATCGGCGAACCTCAAAGTTTTTTATTTCTTCTCCCTGGATTTTAATACCTACTCCAAATTTTTCTTTTGTTTCCTTTACTGCTTGCTCAATATACAGATTGAATAACATCGGTGAGAGGCTACAACCCTGTCTCACTCCCTTCCCAATCACTGCTTCCCTTTCATGCCCCTCGACTCTTATAACTGCCATCTGGTTTCAGTACAAATTGTAAATAGCCTTTCGCTCCCTGTATTTTACCCCTGCCACCTTCAGAATTTGAAAGAGAGTATTCCAGTCAACATTGTCAAAAGCTTTCTCTAAGTCTACAAATGCTAGAAACATAGGTTTGCCTTTCCTTAATCTTTCTTCTAAGATAAGTCATAAGGTCAGTATTGCCTCATGTGTTCCAGCATTTCTACGGAATCCAAACTGATCTTCCCCGAGGTCGGCTTCTACCAGTTTTTCTATTCGTCTGTAAATAATTCGCATTAGTATTTTGCAGCTGTGGCTTATTAAACTGATTGTTCGGTAATTTTCACATCTGTCAACACCTGCTTTCTTTGGGATTGGAATTATTATATTCTTCTTGAAGTCTGAGGGCATTTCGCCTGTCTCATACATCTTGCTCAGCAGATGGTAGAGTTTTGTCAGGACTGGCTCTCCCAAGGCCGTCAGTAGTTCTAACGGAATGTTCTACTAGGATAAGAATTTATTGTTGTTGTTGTGGTCTTCAGTCATGAGACTGGTTTGATGCAGCTCTCCATGCTACTCTATCCTGTGCAAGCCTCTTCATCTCCCAGTACCTACTGCAACCTACATCCTTCTGAATCTGCTTAGTGTATTCATCTCTTGGTCTCCCTCTACGATTTTTACCCTCCACGCTGCCCTCCAATACTAAATTGGTGATCCCTTGATGCCTCAGAACATGTCCTACCAACCGATCCCTTCTTCTGGTCAAGTTGTGCCACAAACTTCTCTTCTCCTCAATCCTATTCAATACTTTCTCATTAGTTATGTGGTCTACCCATCTAATCTTCAGCATTCTTCTGTAGCACCACATTTCGAAAGCTTCTATTCTCTTCTTGTCCAAACTATTTATCGTCCATGTTTCACTTCCATACATGGCTACACTCCATACAAATACTTTCAGAAATGACTTCCTGACACTTAAATCTATACTCGATGTTAACAAATTTCTCTTCTTCAGAAAAGCTTTCCTTGCCATTGCCAGTCTACATTTTATATCCTCTCTACTTCGACCATCATCAGTTATTTTGCTCCCCAAATAGCAAAACTCCTTTGCTACTTTAAGTGTCTCATTTCCTAATCTAATTCCCTCAGCATCACCCAACTTAATTCGACTACATTGAAGAATTTATAAAAACCTCATTTTAAACATTTAACCTGGAATACTCTCTCTCATCCATTCAGGAGACCAGAATAAACTCATGCCCCTTCATAGTATTAGATGGTATACAGTTCCAGTTTTGGACACAAACTGAAATCTTTTGTGTAGCAAATGATACTAAGGTCTGTCTAAAACAGCTTGTTGGTTGATATTTTACACTTTGAAACATAATTCCTTACGTCACAGAATGTTAAGAGCACAATATGCGCCACTGCTAATGCATCACAAAAAATGTCATTTCACTTGCACTTCTCAAGTAGTGTGGTGCACATGCTTAATCTACTATTGTGCATTGCCATCATCCACACCTAGTTCTACATCATACCCCACGAGCCACCTAATTGTGTGTGGTTGAGGGTACTCTTTGTACCGCTAACTGGACCCTCCAACCCTGTTCCACTAGTGAATATGCTGAGTGTTGATAAGGTTCTATATTGACTCCAATTTCTCGAATTTTCTCTTCATGGTCATTATGCGAGATGTATGTAGGGGAAAGTAACATGTTATCAGACTCTTCCCGGAAAGTGCTCTCTTGAAGTTTCAATAGAAATCTCTCCATTCTGCACAACGCCTCTCTTGTAACATCTGCCAATGGAGTTTGTTGAGCATCTCCGTAACACACTAGCGCCGACTCAACGATCCCGTGATGAAATGTGCTGCTCTTCGTTGGATGTTGTCTATTTCTTCTATCAATCCTATCTGGTAGGGATCCCAAAAAGGTACTCAAGAGCATGTCGAACAAGCTTATATGCCAAATCCTTTGTGGAAGAGTTACATTTCCTTAATATTCTTCTTATGAATCTGAGTCTGGCGTCTGCTTTTCCCACTATTTGTTTTATATGGTCATTCCACTTAAGGTTGCTCCGGATAGTTACCCCCTAGATATTTTATGGTAGATACTGTTTCCAGCAGTTTGTCATCAATAGCTATACACAAGTGGATTTCTTTTCCTATGTATGAGCAATATGTTACATTTACTTACATTCTGGGTCAACTGCTAGAACCTGCACCATTCATCAATTCTCTGGAGGTCATACTGCAAACTGTTACTATCTCCTGGCATTGCTACTTTGTTATGCACAAATGCATCACCTGTGAACAGCCTTAGAGAGCATCCGACACTTTCTACTACATCATTTATATATATTGTAAACAGTAACGGTCCTATTACACTTGCTTGGGGGACATCGGAAATTGTTTTTACACCTGTCTTTTTTGTTACGTTAAGAATGAGCTGCTGAGTTCTGTCTGTATGGAAGTCTTGAATCCTGTCGCAAATCTGCTCCAATACTCAATAAGCTCTTATTCTTTTCAGTAAATGGCAATGCAGAATGGTGTCAAATGCCTTCCTGAAGTCAAGGAACACAGCATCAACCTGAGCACCATTGTCACGGAGGAACACAGCAAGCTGCGTTTCTCAGGATCTTTGTTTGCGGAATCTATGTTGCTTTTTATAGGCGAGATTTTCCTTCTACAAGAACATCACAATTCTTAAGCAAAAAACTTGTCCCACAACTCTATCAGCGCACACTCCGCTGCAGTGTGAAGATCTCATTCTGAACTCTACAACAGTATAACGTCAACAATATAGGTCTATAATTGTGTGCATCTGTCCTACAGCACTTCTTAAAAATGGGAATGACCTGCGCTTTGGAATGACTTGCGCTTTCTTCCAGTCACTAAGTACCCTTCGGGTCTCAAGCGATCTATGATAAATTACTGCTAGAAGGGGAGCAAGTTCTTTCACATAATCTTTGTAGAATCTTACAGGTATCTCATCTTGTCCTGGTGCTTTTCCACAACTAAGTGATTGCAGTTGTTTTTCTATTCCACAACTTGTTATCTCAGTATCCGCCATTTGACATTCGCACAATGATCAAAAGGAGGAACCCCGGTGAAACAATTTTGGAAGACCAAATTCAGCATTTTGGCCTACTCTCTGTCACCTTCCATATCGGTGCCAGTATGGTCAGTGAGTGAATGAATAGATAATACTGATCCACTTACAGGTTCTATATATGACCAAAACCTCTTACAGTTGTTACTCAGATTGGTTGACAAAATTTTACTTGCAAAGTCATTGAACGTTTCTCTCTTTGCTCTCCATATGCTCATTTTCACTTCGTTCAGCTTTTGTTTTTTAGCTATGTTCTTCTCTTGGATCTGAGGAGAAGTTCTCTTTGTTTATGTAGCAATTTTCTAACATAGTTATTATATCACAGTGTGTATTTCCCATCCCTGAAGACCTTACTTGGAACATATTTGACTAGGGCATATTGCATAATTCCTTTGAATATTTTCCATTTATTTTCCACATCTTCGTCCTCATCACTGAATATCTGATGCTGACTGCTCAGATATTCTTAAGTTTGTATCTAGTCACTCTTGCTATGCAAAAATATCTCCCTACCTTCATTAACATTCTTTGTCAGATCTGTTGTCATAAATGTTATCACAGCCTACCACTGACACCTTCCTCTACGTAAACTGATTTGTTAAGTTCAGTTCTGTTTGTTGCCAGGAGGTCTAAGACATTTCCCTATGAGTTGGTTCTCTGACTATCTACTCAAAGTAACTTTTGGACAAGACATCCACAACAGTGTCACACGAATCCCTGTCTCTGGCACCAGTTGCAATAGCATGACACTTTCAATCAGTACCTGGCAATTTGCAGCCACCCCTATTACAAGGGCATGATCAAATAAATTACTAACAATATTCTGCATGTTCTGTCTGAAGCACTCTATGACTAGAGCTCCTGACTCAATAAGTCTATAAAAGCATCCAATCACCATTTTTGACTGATCTTTGATACTTAACTTCATCCAGATTAATTCACGGTCGGAATCCGTGATAACCTCATTAGATTTTATCGAATTCTTTACTGCAATAAAACACACCGCAACCACTGGCAACTAACCTATCCTTGTGATAAATATTCCAATCTGAACTTAGGATTTTGTTGTCATTAACACCCGGTTTCAAGCTACTTTCTGTTCTAATAGTATATGTGGTTTATAACCTTCAGTAGTGATACTAATTCTCAGCCTTTTCCTTGAATGCTCCTGAAGTTTATTAAAGAGAACCCTGCAATTCTGTACCCAATACGGAGGTTCAGAAATTCACATCTGAGTCACCTGAGCCTCTCTTTTAGAGCTTCCACTCTGCTCCAAACCAGACGTCTGTGATCAACCCTACAAATGATACTACAAATAGACAGCTTAGTCTGCACAAGTCATTTAATTGTTGCAGCGGGCAAAGAAGCATTATGCTCATGCAGGCAACCTGCTCTCAAACGAAGTCCAACCAACAGCCTAAATACATGGAGTTGCGGTGTCACAGGACAAAGTCAAATGACAAGCAATTTTAATCAGAGTGTAGGTCTGTTTTTGTGAGAATCCTACATGGCTTTATTGTTCAAAGGTGATCCAAAAATGCTATTTCTGTGAGTGTCCATTATGCTGGATGGATTATTGGTGACTCTGGATAACTCAAAAGCTCCATGAGGAATTGCTGCAAGACGGGGGGTCGAAAGAAGCGTCCGATCCAACGCGTCGGCTTTGACCCGTGACGTAAGGGTTTGGTTTGAGTGTGGCTGTCTCCAGTTCTGTTTTATCTTATTTTATTTACTTTTCTGATCTGTTCGTTCTATCTCGTGAGATTTTTTAAAATCTAAAAACACTTATTACTTATTTTAATTATCTGTTTCCTCGAATTTCTGTTTTAGTTTATTATATTTATCTTTCTGATCTGTTCGTTCTATCCCGTGAGATTTATTTATTTATTTTTTTTTTAAGACAAAAAACACTAATCAGCTACTGAAGCATCTTTATCTTCTATGGGTTGCAGGGGTTACGACCCCTGGGGAGGTGGGTGGGTATTCATGCACGGCTGTCTTCACTTACACGTTGTAGCTACGCAAGGCGTCTAAATTTGTTTATATTTAGTTTGCCCCCCACCCCAAACACCCCATTTCCCGCGCTTGTCCCGTTAGTGTCATTAGGCTTCTTGTGGAAAGTGTGTGTGTTTGTTTTTGTTTCCGCCATATTTGTGACGTCATGGGTCAAAGCAGGCGGGTGGGATCGGACGCTTCCGTATTTCCCAAGAGGGATAGAGATGGCTCACCAACCTTAGCTCAGGTACTGGCAATGGCAGGATCATGTAGACACATGGAGCCAGCCTTATCCCCTTGTGGTCAATCACGGGTGGGCCTACACACTGCCAAGATTGTTTAGACTACACCACAGAAGTTTCACTGGTAAGCTATACATACCCTCAATACAGTCCCAATCTCTCTCCATGCGATTTCTCAATTTTTGGAGTTTTGAGAAAGACATTCAAGGTTGTTGATTTGTATAATCATGGTTCTGTAGGCAACTGCAAACATTTTTCCATTAAGGCATTGACCATCTTGCCTCACAGTGCGACAAAAGTGTAACTACTTATGGTGATTAATTTTGAAGTAATGAACAGTGTTCTTATGTTTTCTCCATCTGTCTCGTTTTCATTTGAATGCCCCTTTTATAGACAAAGACCACAATCTGAACCAATCACTGCTACAACCATTGTAGAAGACTTGCAGCAACAATCCATAACCATATTCTACATGGTTTCTTAAGACATCAAAACAATTTTTAAGCTTCATCACCTGCGCTGCCGTGTTTAAGGGCAGCAACGTACCAAGTGTCTTTTTTTATTATGACCTTTGTGAGAATTTCTTTCCACATCCTATAACTCTTGTTGAAGATGTATTCCATTCAAGGTATTCATAGTTCTCTCACTGTACCGGTGAACCGCACACAAAATAATAATAGTTGATTGTTGCTTCCAACTACTTCAAAAATTCTTTGAGTCTGTCACCCATAGCAGTGCAAATGTCTGGCACCAAAAGGCATATCAGTGAGAGACATACTTTAGAGTGCATCAAAAGTTTGCATAAGAAGGTATCGTCTACCTGATTGTAACTGGTATTGCTATTACCAATTCTCGGACCAACCGTTCCTCAAAAATTGAAAGTACATGTAGAAGCTAAGCCAAAAGATTTCTCAAAATTTATAAAATCACAGAGAAAGTGGCATTTCACACTCATTAATCTGTTCATGACTTGCAAATGGTTATTATGCTAAATCCACTTTTGAAGCCTGCTTGTATATATAAAAATCCAAAATGTTCCGAATGATGTCGGTACAATTTTAATAAATATCTATAACATCAAGGAGAAGTTACAGACACCCCCCCCCCCCCCCCCATATCTTGAGCGCCTCTTTCTTGGGGGTTATCTGTCAACAATTTTACAAACTTCTTTTCTATTGCTTCACCTCAAACTTTAACCATTTCTACTGAAAAGCCCTCACCCCGGGCATGGATTTTGTTTCCTTGTAAATGGAATGGCTTTGTATGCCTCATCTGGCATCACTTTCAGAATGTTATTAGCCTCTTTTTCTTTGCATCTTATTCATCTCATGAACCGTGAAAAATTTAGAGAACTCTTCAAGTACCTGCACTGTTTTCTTTACATCTACATCCATCCTTCACAAGCTGTCATTGGTTTCTGGCAGAGATTACATTGTATACAAGTATCATGTTGCTCCTTTCTAACCCATTTGCATGTAGTAATCAGGAGTAAGAACAGTTGATATTCCACTGCATAACCCCGAACTGCTCCAGTTGTAAAATTGTTTCACAGGCATTGAGGGTTGCTGCACCTACCTGACTGCCATCTCTCTCCAAATTTGATAATGTATTCCATGCATATTTAAGAGTTTTCATTTATTCATGTACTATTATCTGTTTTGGTGTTGTGGGTGGTCAGATATTAGAATCTTCGTGAGATTAGTTAAGCTGCTACAGAGCTTTTAATTTTTGATTTTGGAGTGTAGAGAAAGTTAGCACAGTGTTGTACATCGATGTGAGGCTGGTAACCATTATTTACACTGACTGAACAAGAGTAATGATGCACAGAATTTTTTTTGAGTTCACCAACAAATGTTTCCAAGTAAATCTGCACATCAATCTGTCACATAATAATTTATCTGTAGCATTCCACATCATTAAGAGTGTTCAGATTCTGTCCCAGCAATGCATCAGATTTCATGCAATACTGTGGAAGGTCTGAAGCACAGACAAAAAGAATTTTTGCAATGGAGGAAAGCCACAAGAGGGACATTCAAAAAAAAGACCAAACTTTTGAAACAGCACCTTAACTGGCAAGGGAGCACACTGTGGCTACTAAGAATACATAGCAGTAAGCTTGGACAACAAACTTCCGTTAGCTTTTTTTCGCTGTGACTGCTACTTGCATGGTCAACAGAATCACATACATACAACAAAATGGAATCTACTTTTAGCACCCTAAGAAAGTGAAACAATGTTGTGTGTGTGTAGTTCAACATTGTACACATTTTGAGTTTTACGTCTTTGTTAAAAGATAAAAAGAAAACTCACAATGAAATAAAATCTTTCAAATGTCCTCATCACTGTGACAAATGGAAGCAGTCACCAACACTGTATTTCACTACTGCTTGGGCCAGCTTTCTTCAACTGGAATAGGTGTCCACTATGAGACAGAGAATGGACAGTACATGTTATTTACCAGAATAACTGTTTTCACATATTGGTTACCCAATAACTGAACAGATAAGTTGGTGTATTGATCTTAATTTGATAATAAAAAGACAGTAAACTGTAGCACTGGTGCAAGACTGATCTGCAATGTAGCCCGATGTCTATTTCAGAGGAGAAGTTAGTAACTTGGCTGTGACTGGTTGTGACCAACCCAGTGAACAAGAAATACATGTTTTGGTAGCAGATGGAACTGTATAACATAACATGAAGTCTTTGCTTGATCCACATTTATTGCACTTTTCGTTATATACCGAATTTTCAGTTAAATTCAGGAACGCTGTATTACCTAACATACAAAAAACTGGCGACTATTTTGGAACGTATTGAGACGCCTACATATATCGTACACCATCTATCCAAAAGGATAGGTGGGTGGGGGCATTACTACACAGCTCTTTGTCAACATTTGAAGCGTAATAGTCCAACTAATTATTTCGTACATTATGGACTGCGATGAGATGTATGCGAGCGCTAACTAATCACTTTGCCGCGTAAGTCGTGTTACTACTTACCAAAGTAATAATGTCAGTATGAAGCTGAGACATGGGGTCTTTTTAACAATACATGCAAGAGTAAAGCACGTGCATCAAGCTGTTTTTACTTTACGACATGGAAAACATAATTACTAGTTAATTATCCGTGCAAGACTACTACAAGCTGCACAGGCGTTCCCCAACTATTTTAAGCCTATAATAAATTAACAGATGTTGTGGCACCACTACTATGCTTCATTAGCACAATCAGAATCTGCATCTGACGATACACTACCAAGTTCCTACATAAGCAACGTAGTACAATTGGAGTTGTTTTTTTAATTATTCTGATTACAGCTGCCCGCGTATTGCGTCATGATCTAATAAGCGTATATAAATCGATTGAGAACTAATGCGAATGATTATACCTTTACAACATTTAAATTTTCTAGTGTTTAATTTCCCTTCCTTTATGCGTAATTCAGAAGGATTGGCAGGCGAGTGGAGTCGTGGACCAAAAATACATCTTTTCGGTTTTGCTGCGGAGCAACAAATTTAATCAACACCAATCAATTCAGTTTTTGCAAAGCTAACAAACTTACTTTTCTTGGTGACTTCCATTGTTGATAGTGCTAAACAGGAGTCCCCTCTTCCCTACTTCAGCTCGAGTAACAAGAAAATTGTTTCAAATCTATTCAATGATGAAAAGTATCTCTTTCATTGATGGCTGTCATTGCTTGTCACTCATGGGTGGTGTACGGTATTTTCCCCGTCTGTAGCGTAGTTGCATTCGCGGCACAGTTGTTTACCAATATCTCAAAGTCTATAGCATAAAACAAGCCGGTACTTCACATGTGCCACTTTTCAATTAGTGTATCGATAATCACAGATAACATAGAGCCACGATTTTCCGCAACGGGGAAACAGAGAATGAGCAATATAATAAATTAATATCACTCTAAATGAATACCTTTACTTCAGATTCATGTTTCGGAAATTGGTTTTTGCAGTTGTAACTTCATTAATACTTCACGCTCCAACATTTCTGATAAATGCAGTGTGTTTTCCGACATCAAGAAAAATCTACGGTCCACAGAATGTTATTTAACTACTGGTAATAGTTCTGCACGTGTTCATAAATTACATTCGAACTTCGTTTTACTCTACCGACACCGATTATCTCACATTGATCGATATCAAGTCGTAACAGACGAGTGGTTAGTCTTGATTAGTCCGCCCTTGTATGCGCGAAATGTGAATCGCTAGGCGTCGGAATGGAGGGCGTGAAGACTTTAGTGAGTGGAGTGTCACATTTTGAGTGTTTATTTGGTTTCCGCTAGTGCACTAATTGAAACATTTCTATTCAACAGGCAATTCCGGACTCACTCTGCGAAGAACTGGGCGTAGCAGCAAAATTATTGCCTGGCGACAAAATCGCAGCTTTCTCCTTTAACCTGCAGGATGACAGTAAGTAATGTGTTTTCAGTTTAGCCTAGTCGCTTTTCTAATCTAGTTTGTATGCGTGGAGTTGTCCCTTTCGAAACGCACAGAGTGAACGAGAAGACAGCTCCTAATTACAGGCATGTGACAAAGTAAAAACTTACAATTTTAAATAGTAATAGAGCAATCTCAAAATGAGTTTTACATCCTGGTTGCTATAAAGTTGAATTACTTTCTAGCTTATCTACTACCTATGATTGAAAGAATTTTTGAGGGAAATTTTGTCAACTTGCCACTAAATGGCGCAGTAAGTATGTTTAATATGCATCCACAAAAAAATCTTTGTTCTCCCAGTCGTCTTAGCTGTGTGGTAGTCCAGGCCCTATATATCAGCTTCATATTCCATGGGTCATTTGTAAGATTAACAATAATGATGTGGTAAGAGTCATTTTACATTCACATTACAAATTCATATGTTAATATAGCTTCTTGGTGACCATTTAAAAGCATCTTTCTCCTTTTTTAAAAAAAATACATATGTTAATAATTTCTACTCCACATTTTACATACTTTTTGCAAATATTTTGGAGAGGGTGATCGTGTTGTGGTAGTTGGTAAAGCAGGAAAGAGTATTGACAGGAACCAGAGCTACAGAATTGAGTATCCTGGTAGTTCTGACTGTGTAAATAAAGATTCTGCAACAAGTTGCACAAACATTGAGTTTTTTCCTGCTTTGAGGCATTATCGTCAGCCCCTGTCAAACAGTTCCATGAGTTGGATTAACATTGAGTTAGATCAGTTGTTTCTGTCAGGTGATGGGTCGAACTTAGATCTGGTTTCTGTTGTCATTGTTGACAAGAGAGGTTGGCCCCTATCACTACAGGAATGTGAATGGGATATTGGGCAACTAGCTGGGTTTATAGCAGAATCTGTTTGGGGGGGGGGGGGAATACTGACATTCATGGGTGTATCCCCGATGTCATTGTTGTGATGGTGGCACCTTGTTTTAGCGTTAACTCAGATTTCAAGTTATACATTTAGAAAATTTATAGTAGTAGGCCAAAATATAACTGAATTTTTTTTATCCCCCCGTCCTCGACTAAAATGTGTGAAGATTAAGACGACGTTAAAATTAACACATCAAAATCTTAGAAGGTTAATAATTAGATAAATGGACTTCTGATTTGTGTATAGGAACTGCAACTTGCATATCATATAGATGTAACGTTTGTTTCTGAAATTCATTTTACAACAAATGCATGTAAGGTGAATATAGATGGATATAACTGGGGTTTGGATTTTAATGACCTAAAAACAGTGAAATGTGCAAGGATATATGGCCTCCAATATATGTAGATATGACTGTCTCTAAATTTATTTAAAAATATTCTTGTCAATTTCTTTATATTCCGTGTAATAAAAATCTCACCTGTAAACAAACTGTGAGTGCAGTGTGGTTTCAGTTGCCTGAGACTGCAGTTTTTTCTGTGTCTGTTTGTGTGTGTTTGTTATACTTCATACTCAGTACCTGCTTCCGCACAAAAAGGAAAATCATTCCTACACATTTCACACACTTGCTCCTGTTTCACATCCACAAAAAATGTAAAGATGAATGATAACAAAATCAATACATAAGTAAAACAATCTTCCAAAAAGGCCTGCCTTGATCTCGAACCAGTTACCCTTCAAATAGATCAACAACTATTGTCATGGCAACACCACTACATACACAGGTCCCTGGTTCAAGAAGCCAGGACTCTAGTCAACTTGATAATTCCATTGCACACAACACCTTATGTAGTCTGCATTTAAACGAAACCCCTGCAAAAACCTTATGGTCGTCATGATATCATCACCCACTGCAACCCAAAGTGAATAACTATTATATTTTTCTGCCATATCCATTGCTAAAAAAAAAGCAAAAAACTATATTTCATTTTGGCCCATAGAAAAGGCACTTATCATACCTAACGCAAACAAGAATGCATAAACCTCTGAAACAATAAATCAAATAACTTGCTGGCAACACAACACATTCTTCACTTCACATAGTGGTTACACAAAGTCAAATGATCAAATACCACACGTACCAAAAACAACTTCAAACATGAACACCTGCCAATAAGATTGCCCCCACCAAATACTTAGCTCACCATCTACAAACATGACCAAACTCATAAAACTGTGCCACAATAATGTCACACAACACGTACACCACTGGTCAAAGGGCCATTCTGTGCCAAGTGGTCTAATATCGAGAAATGTTCCCACATGACCATAGTGGATTTTGATGAAATTTTGTATGAACATTCACACATGTTCTCAATGAGCACTGGTAAAGCTTCAGTTTCAGAAATTCAATACTTGCACAGATATAGTCACTTGTTTGAAACCATAGCACAGCTTCCACTAGTGCGTCCTTGAATTTTCAACAACTTTGAGATGAGATGTCTCTGTAAGTATTTGCATGAAAGAAACAAAACTTGGCCATCTTATACAACTTTTCGAGCTCTTTAAAGTAAAATGTTAAGAAAAGGGTTTCTGAGCAATTTTCATATAGATAATTTGAAGCAAAGTTGGGTGAAAAAATAGCATGTCTTAAAAAAAATGCGAACTTTAGTTTTTTGTATCTCCAAAAGTAATTGTGGGATGTACATGAAACATTGCACACCATAACTCACCACCACAAGGTCTTCGAATATAAAATTTCATTCTCCTATTGCTTTCCATTATTTCACAAATCTAGGGTGAAGTTTACGAGTTTTCAAAAAGTGCTAAAAATGGGTATTTTTAGTCAAATTTTTCAGAAAAGTGTTTTCTCCAAACTCTTCTAAACTACGGTCATTAGAAAGAGCATATTCTAAACTATCTGGAAAAGTGGATTTGGTTTTGCAATGCAAGCATATAGGGCCTTAAAAAGTAGCATCATCAAAGAGGTGCACTGGAAGTTTGAACACATTTTTCTGGCACTCAAATTATACCTGAAATTTTTAATTTTGCCAAAATGTTAAGCTTATGCTTAGCAGAGCTGGTATACGTGAAAATTATAAGGAGATTCTCAGCAAGGCAGTTTGCAGTTTGAACTCTAAACAGTGCATGCTACATCGCTGTGAAAGGTGTCCTGGGCCCAAAGCTATAGCATCTGAAATTGCCAGCTATTTCCTAGATCATGAGCCACAGGAAGTTATTGTGTTTAAGCCATGGATACATACCGATCGGGCCACACTGGACACGAAGCAAATGGTAGTGGATGAATTTATTGAAGATGTAAAAAATAAAATATGGAGTCTGTCATGCCATCATTACATTGCCAAGCATCAAAGCTTGCGTCTTAAAGGCCTTAAATGTCATCTGGCCGGCAATACACCATTCCTCTTGATATTTATCAGAAAATTAATGTAACATATCAAAAATTGAAATAGGTTAGAGGAAACAATCTAAGGAACCCGAGAGTACTTTCTAATTTTACAAAGCGCACTTAAATAATTTTACTATCAGGCTTGGGAACCTGTGTAAAGAAACACTTATCAGGCTTGGGATCATGTGGTAAAGAAACCCATCCGTGGCTGTTGTTGCTAAGCTATCGAGCGTGGCCTCTATGGCAATGGGAATGCTGGTTTTCTCAGGTGAAATTGAAACCAACAGTGCTTAAGCCACCATAGCAACTCATTTATACACTTCTTTTCCATCAGTAAGCTGGTGTTGTTAATTAAACAGACAACTATTTGTGTGTGTGTGTGTGTGTGTGTGTGTGTGTGTGTGTGTGTGTGTGTGTGTGTGTGTGTGAGTGAGTGAGTGAGTGAGGGGGGGGGGGGCAACAATTAAGAAATAACATTGTTCCTATTTTTATTCTTTTGCTATTCGGACTTAAGCTAGGTCCTATTCATCAGGACTTCTTATTTCACTTATCCCAGACATTAATAAACATGTATAAGGCAAAATAAAAGATTTAAGGTATAATTTGAGTGCCAGAAAAATGTGTTCAAACTTCCAGTGCACCTCTTTGATGATGCTACTTTTTAGGGCCTTATATGCTTGCATTGCAAAACCAAATCCACTTTTCTAGATAGTTTAGAATATGCTCTTTCTAATGACCATAGTTTAGAAGAGTTTGGAGAAAACACTTTTCTGAAAAATTTGACTAAAAATACCTATTTTAGCACTTTTTGAAAAATCGTCAACTTTACCCTAGTTTTGTGAAATAATGGAAAGCAATAGGAGAATGAAATTTTATATTCTAATACCTTGTGTTGGTGAGTTATGATGTGCAATGTTTCATGTACATCCCACAATTACTTTTGGAGACACAAAAAACTAAAGTTTGCATTTTTTTTAAAACAGCTATTTTTTCACCCAACTTTACTTCAAATTATCTATATGAAAATTGCTCAGAAATCCTTTTCTTAATATTTTACTTTAAAGAGCTCTAAAAGTTGTATAAGATGGCCAAGTTTTGTTTCTTTCATCTCAAAGTTGCTGAAAATTCAAGGACGCACTATAGAAAGCTGTGCTATGGTCTTAAACAAGTGACTGTCTCTCCGAAAGTATTGAATTTCTGAAACTGAAACTTTACCAGTGTTCATTGAGAACATGTGTGAATGTTCATAGAAAATTTCATCAAAATCCATGAGGGTCATGTGGGAGCCTCTAGACCACTTGGCATGGAATGACCCCAAAGCAGACAGGTGGAATCAGATGCTTCCCTTGAGCCCGTATTTCGAAGCGGTTAGGTCACTGCAGGCCAGATGCGATTCATTATCTTCAGATGTTGTGGCATCCCAGAAGGATTGAACGGGAAGGAAGAGGGATAAAGAAAAACCGTGGGTCAGGGGAGACTTAGCAGGTGAGATGGAAAAGAAAAACAGATTGTTGGGGACTGCATTGGAAGATACTTGAAAACCTGAGAGCTTAAAGGTGGAAGATAGGGTAATATGCAAGACAGAGATTACTGCTTAAACGTCGCACAAGAGTTAATAAGAGGGAAAAGCTGAGTGCCTTGAACGTAACAGAAATGGGAGGGGGGGGGGCAGTGAAATATAGATAGGTAAGACAATGAAACATGTAGAAAACTATAATAGATTGAAGAAAAGAATTGTTACTGTGAACAAATGCTGAGACAGAAGAAATTACCATAAATTAAGGCCAGGGGGATGACGAACCAAGAACATGTTGTAGCACTTGTTACTTCTTGCGGAGTTCTGAGGAACTGGTGTCGGGAGGGAAGACTACAGATCTGGATAACGCCGTAATCTCTCTTGCATATTACCCTTCCTTCCACCGTTAAGCTCTCAGGTCTTCAAATCTTGCCCAATGCCGGCCCCAACAATCAGTCTTCCCTTCTCATCCCGTCCGATAAGTCTCCACTAACCCCGCGGTTCTGGGTGACTTTCCTGAAATCTACTCCTTTTCCCAGTCCTTTTCCTTCACCCCTCTTCCTCCCCTTCAACCTTTCTGCCTGAAGGGAGAGACACAGGCTCCAAAAGCTTGCCTGAGTATAACTTTCTATTATGTGTGTGTTCTGCCACTGCTGGTGAGTAGTTTTTTTTATCTATCCAGTTAAATTAATTTGTTAAAAATTGTTTTTGTTGTAATATTAATATACAGTATCAGGTACAAAATAAAATAAAAAATGCAGAACAACATGCCTCAACAGACAGGTTATTGCATATGTCTTAACATAGCAGTAAGAGTACTCTTTCTCATAAAATGGCAGGTTCGTCACAGACTAGAAGACTGATGCATCAGCTTGTCAAAATTAAGGCAGCTATATATGCAGTTATTCATCACATACACTCCTGGAAATTGAAATAAGAACACCGTAAATTCATTGTCCCAGGAAGGGGAAACTTTATTGACACATTCCTGGGGTCAGATACATCACATGATCACACTGACAGAACCTCAGGCACATAGACACAGGCAACAGAGCATGCACAATGTCGGCACTAGTACAGTGTATATCCACCTTTCGCAGCAATGCAGGCTGCTATTCTCCCATGGAGACGATCGTAGAGATGCTGGATGTAGTCCTGTGGAACGGCTTGCCATGCCATTTCCACCTGGCGCCTCAGTTGGACCAGCGTTCGTGCTGGACGTGCAGACCGCGTGAGACGACGCTTCATCCAGTCCCAAACATGCTCAATGGGGGACAGATCCGGAGATCTTGCTGGCCAGGGTAGTTGACTTACACCTTCTAGAGCACGTTGGGTGGCACGGGATACATGCGGACGTGCATTGTCCTGTTGGAACAGCAAGTTCCCTTGCCAGTCTAGGAATGGTAGAACGATGGGTTCGATGACGGTTTGGATGTACCGTGCACTATTCAGTGTCCCCTCGACGATCACCAGTGGTGTACGGCCAGTGTAGGAGATCGCTCCCCACACCATGATGCCGGGTGTTGGCCCTGTGTGCCTCAGTCGTATGCAGTCCTGATTGTGGCGCTCACCTGCACGGCGCCAAACACGCATACGACCATCATTGGCACCAAGGCAGAAGCGACTCTCATCGCTGAAGACGACACGCCTCCATTCGTCCCTCCATTCACGCCTGTCGCGACACCACTGGAGGCGGGCTGCACGATGTTGGGGCGTGAGCGGAAGACGGCCTAACGGTGTGCGGGACCGTAGCCCAGCTTCATGGAGACAGTTGCGAATGGTCCTCGCTGATACCCCAGGAGCAACAGTGTCCCTAATTTGCTGGGAAGTGGCGGTGCGGTCCCCTACGGCACTGCGTAGGATCGTACGGTCTTGGCGTGCATCCGTGCGTCACTGCGGTCCGGTCCCAGGTCGACGGGCACGTGCACCTTCCGCCGACCACTGGCGACAACATCGATGTACTGTGGAGACCTCACGCCCCACGTGTTGAGCAATTCGGCGGTACGTCCACCCGGCCTCCCGCATGCCCACTATATGCCCTCGCTCAAAGTCCGTCAACTGCACATACGGTTCACGTCCACGCTGTCGCGGCATGCTACCAGTGTTAAAGACTGCGATGGAGCTCCGTATGCCACGGCAAACTGGCTGACACTGACGGCGGCGGTGCACAAATGCTGCGCAGCTAGCGCCATTCGACGGCCAACACCGCGGTTCCTGGTGTGTCCGCTGTGCCGTGCGTGTGATCATTGATTGTACAGCCCTCTCGCAGTGTCCGGAGCAAGTATGGTGGGTCTGACACACCGGTGTCAATGTGTTCTTTTTTCCATTTCCAGGAGTGTACATCTGTCTTATGCCACTCTCAACAGTACACATCATTGCAGCCAGGGAGCCAACAGACTGGCAGGTGGTGACCAGTAAAGGATAGGCGTTGACAATTTGACCAATAGGTGTCACCAGTGTACCATGTATTTTTTTTCTTAAAATCGTTTATGTGATTACATTGCAGTGTGATAGCTTAAATGTGGATAAAAGTAAATCTAAAAACCTGTTTACATAATTGTTGCCAATTAATAATTTTGGCAGACTCTAAAAAATTATTCTTATACCATTAATTATGCAATGTACATCTACATCTATACTCTGCAAACTACCATGAAGTACATGGCAGAGGATATGACCCATTGTACCAGTTGTTACACTTTTTTCCTGTTCCATTCACATATGGAGTGCGGGAAGAATGAGTGTTTCAGTGCCTCTGTGTGTGCTGCAATTATTCTAATCTTATCCTCAGTCCCTGTGTGAGCGGTACATTTAAAGCTGGTTCTTGAAACTTTGTTGGTAGACTTCGTTGGGATAGTTTGTCTATCTTAGAGTCTGCCTGGGTTCAGTTTCTTCAGCACATCTCTAACACGTTCCCGTGGGTCAGACAAACCTGTGACCATTCGCTCTGCTAGTCTCTATATACATTCAATATCCCATGTTAGTTCAATTTGGTACTGGTCTGACATGCTGAGCAGTAGTCTAGAATGAGTGATTTTTAAGCAATCTCCTTTGCATACTGATGGCACTTTCCTAGTATTATACCAATAAACAGAAGTCTACCACCTTATTTACCCACATCTAAACCTCTGTGATTATTTCGTGTCACATCCCTACAGTGTGTCTCACCTAGGTATTTGTGAGAGTTAGCCAATTTCAACTGTGACTCAATGATATTATTGCTATAGGAGACTACATTTGTTCGTTAATTTTGAAGTGCACAATTTTACATTTGTGAACATTTAAAGCCAGTTGCCAATCTTTGCACCACGTTGAAATCTTATCAAGAACTGACTGAATATTTATTCAGCTTCTTTCTGACAGTACTTCATTATAGATAACTAAATCATATGCAGGAAGTTTGAGGTTACTATTAATATTGTCCTGAAGGTCGTTAATATACATGAGGAGCAGGGATCCTGACACACTTTTCTGAGTCACACATGAAGTTACTTCTACATCTGACAATAACTCTCCATCCAAGATAACCTACTGTGTTCTCCATACCAAAAAGTCCTCAGTCCAGTTATAAATTTCTCTCGATACCCCTTATAATCAAACTTTTGACTATAAGGGCATGTGTTGTACTGAGTCAACTGCTTTTCAGAAATAAAGGACGACATCTACCTGACTGCCTTGATTCAAAACTTTCACTATGTCATGTGACATAAAAGTGTGAGTTCAGTTTCACGTGATCAATGTATTGGAATCCATGCTGGTTGGCATGTGATTTAGTGTCAGTTTATTTTCTATAAGCCATGAACTTAGTTAGGTGATGTACTGCACTATTTGAAACTGAACCAATGTTGCACACATCATTTACTACCAAGCTAGTGTCATCAGCAAACAGAAATATTTTAGAGTTACCGTAATACTAGAGGGCATATCATTTATATAAATAAGGAACAGGAGTGGCCCCAACACTGATCCCTGGGGCACCCCCCCACCCCCCTCCCTCTTGACTATACCCCACTCAGACCGCACATCACAGCCATTCCCAACATTGTGAATAATGACCTTTTGCTGTCTGTTGCTAAAGTAAGAGGTGAACCAATTGTGAGCTACTCCCCGTATTCTGTAATGGTCCAACTTTTGGAACCTTATAGAGGAAAGAGACTATGGCATTTTCAGTTGTTAAATGACTTCTAAAGCCAAACTGTACATTTGATAGCAAATTGTGTGATATAAAATGATCAATTATCGTTACATACACAGCCTTTTCAATAACTTTTGCAAACACTGATGGCATAGGATTAGGTCTAAAATTATCTACATTATCCGTTTCTCTCTTTTTATAAAGCGGCTTTACTACTGAGTACTTTAATCATTCAGGAAACTGACAATTCCTAAAGGAAAAATTACAAATATGGCTAAATACAGGGCTAACATGTACAGCACAGTACTTTAATATTCTGCTAGATACTCCATCATAACCACGAGAGTCCTTAGTCTTCATTGATTTAATTATTGACTCAATCTCCCTCTCGTCTGTATCACCGAGGAGTATTTCAGACATAAATCTCAGAAAGGCATTTGCCAAGAAAGTTATGATTACCTGTGGAAAATATTTGCAAATTAAAGATTTAAAGAGACTAGGTCAAGAGCAGAGCTTCGTCGTTCAGCTAGGCCAAAGTCTGTTGTTATAGATAAGAATCTTAAACTTGTCACGCAGTGTTTTGTGTAAACATCACTAAATGTCAAAGAAAAGTGTCCAAGGAGTATGGGATAGCAAGAACAAGCCTACGAGGGATACATAAAAAGCTGAAATTGAGACCATGGTGGCCCACTTTACTTGAAGGCCTAAATTAAGGTGATCTAGACAGATGTATGAAATTCTGTGACTTGTACACAATCCAACTGAAAACTGATCCAGTTTTACACAAGCATTCTTTGAGGTGACAGAGTGACTTTTAATGTGAATAGCAGAACAAACAATATTAACTACGTCTACTGGGATTCTTCTAAGCTTCATGTGGCAATGAAGACACTCTTGGTGTGAGTGTAAGGGCAGGGATTTTCGGCGGTGAGTGGCAAACAGGGTACTATTGAATGTCCTCTATGTTCCCCAGGTATCACACATGTGAATTTTCCAGTCTAGGGAATACTAAAAAATGAAGTTCATTCCCTCAAGATTCATGATGTTGAGCTTATGTAGGAATGAATCCAATCTGAATCTGATAACCTACAGTTCTGAAAGATTTTCAACAAAATTTGTAAATCAGTATTGGAAAGGTGCAATGTTTGCTGGACAGCATGGAAACAACTTTGAGCATCTTTCGTGGGTTCATTGAACCGTACATGTATTTCTGTGTTGATTATAAATTTGTGTTGTCATTTGCTCAGTATTATTGTACCAAACACATTTTTGACAACTGGCCCACTTTGTACATCTCGAAAAGAAATATTCAGTGTTACCACCTCTCTTAAAAATAAATGTTAAGTGGTTATGTTCAGTTCAGTAGTAATGTAATGAAATGTTTATAAAGTGAATGTGGTAATACTCTGATCAGCCAGAACATTATGACCACTGACCTGCTATCATTATAAACCTGTCCAGGCGATAGCAGCATCACCTGGTGAGGAATGACTGCTACCAGACACACACGTGGTGTCATGTAGTATCAGTAAGTGTGCTCTCGGTGTGTAGAATGGGGAAGTTGCATGATCTATCTGAGTTTGACTGGGGGGCAGATTGTGATAGCCTGAAGGATTGGCATTTTGGAAACTACTCCACTTGTTGGCTGTTCAAGCCGTGTGGGGTAGCTGAGCGGTCTGGGGCATCTTGTCGCAGTTGGCGCAGCTTCCCCCATCGGAGGTTCAAATCCTCCCTCGGGCATGGGTGTATGTGCCATCCTTAGCTTAAGTTAGATTAAGTAGTATGTAAGCTTAGGAACCGATGACCTCAGCAGTCTGGTCCCATAAGACCTTACCACAAATTTCCATTTCGGGTGTTCAAGGGAGTCATCTGGTTGGGCAGCCACCTGTCATTATTAATGTCAAACATTGCAGTCTGGGCAGACTGGTAAAACAGGACAGGTGGCGAACTGTGGCAGAACTAATATAAGACTTTAATGCTGAGCAGAGTACAAGTGTGTCTGAATGCACAGTCCATCGGACACTCCAAATGATGTGCCTCTGCGACTGATGACCCATACTGATGCCAATGTTAACACGATGGAAACTATGACGAAAATGGGCACATGACCATCTGCACTGGACATTGGTGCAGTGGCAAAGCATTGCTTGGTGTGATGAATCCCAGTGCCTTCTTCATCATGCCAACGGAAGGATGTGAATCTCTCATCTTCCAGGGGAACAGCTCCTTGACACCTGTATTGTGGATGGACACAAGCTGGTAGTGGCTTCATCATGCCCTGGGAAACATTTAAAAGGGCATCCATGGACCCAATGGAGCTTGTGCAAGGCACCACGAGGGCCAAGGATTATCGTGCACTGGTTGCTGACCATGTACACAGGACAGTCGTGTTTTCCAGTGGCAGTGGCATTTTTCAACAAGCTAATACACCCTGTCACAAAGCCAGGAGCATGATGATGATAGAGAAACACAGTGGTGATTTCCAGTTGATGTGCTACCCCCCCTACTTGCCAGATCTGAATGCGACTGAACCCATCTGGAATGTGACTGAACGTGGCATCAGAGCTCATCGCCATGTCCCCCTCAGAATTTACGGGAATTAGGTGACTTGTGTGTACAGATGTGGTGCCAACTACCTCCAGAGACCTACTGAAGTCTCATTGGTTCCATGCCACAATGTGTCGTCACTGTTACCTCTGCCAAAGGTGGTCATACCAGCTATTGGGCAGGTAGTCATAATGTTCTGTCTGATCACTGTATGTGGACTTCCTTATATAAAGACTCCTGTCACAATGGTAGTATTCCAGATAGATTTAAACATGCTTTTGTCAAACCACTTTACAAAAATGTGACAAATGCTAATAAAGAATTGCTAACTCATCTTGTTACTGTCATTATTTTCAAACATATTCGAGATGATCATGTGCAGGCGACTTCTTATCTACCTAGTGCAGGAAAACATTGCAGCAAACAATTTGGATTTCCACAAGGACTGTCAATTGAACAGACTGTATTTACCTTAGTGAATGATATGCTAGAACCAATAACTCGGAAATTGTTACCATTGGGAATATTTTGTAATTTGGTAAGGTTTTTGATCGTTTGAACCATGGTATCCTAATACTACAGAATAGTATATGCTGCGGGTTAATGGTTTTTATCGCATCTGTATTATTACAGAAAGCTCAGTTTCATGTCAACAACATGATAGATAGTCTCTGAGAATTTGAAGCGATCTGATGTTGAACACAAGGTTGGAGTAAGAGTACTCTGTTGTTTCTGATATACATAAATGATCTCTCACTTGTAGGTGCAAAAGAAACAAATTTTGTACTTTTTGCTCATGATAAAAGTACAGAAATAAAAATATAGTGCCAGGCACCTTACTGCAAAGGCCCCTAACAAAATATTCAAAAATGTCAACAGATGGTTCGTACCAGACAGATCATCACTGAATTATGAGAAGACTCAGTGATACATTTCAGTTCTTCTCATAGAATTTCATAAGCTATACAAACAGATTTCTGAGACTATGAAATAAAAATACAAGTAATACGAAATTTTTAAGCACTAAAGAGAGATCACAAGCTCAATTGGAAAACCCTCTGCCTAGAAGTAATGAAGTGCCTTGATTCGCCTATATTTGCAGTTAAGGATGATTTCTGCTGTAGGCAATTCAAAAATGAAGAAACTCATTTGTGCATTTCCATTCACTAATAGTTTTCTGGGACAATTAAATTGATAGTGTTTTCAGGATACAGAAGTATGTTAAAATAAATTATATCTGGCCCCATTGTAGAACATCCTGCAGAAATCTCTTTAAAAAAACTGGGTGTTGTGACAAGTACTTAATATATACTGAAGTGCCAAAGAAACTGGTGTAGGCATGTGTATTCAGATACATGGATATGTAAACAAGCAGTATATGGTGCTGTGGTTGGCAACACTTATATAAGATAACAAATGTCTGGTGCAGTTGTTACAGCTGCTACAATGGCAGGTTATCAAGATTTAAGTGAGTTTGAACATGATGTTAGTCAGTGCATGAGCGATGTGACAGAGCATCTTCGAGGTAGTGATGAAGTGAGGATTTTCCCATACGATCATTTCATGAGTGTACTGTGACTATCAGGAATCTGGTAAAACATCAAATCTCCAACATTGCAGTGACCAGAAAAAGATTGTGTAAGTACAGGACCAACTACAACTGAAGAGAATCTTTCACTGTGACAGAATTGCAACCCCTCCACAAATTGCCGCAGATTTCAATGCTGGGCCATCAGCAAGTGTCAACTTGCGAACCATTCAACGAAACATCATCACTATTGGCTTTCAGAGCCAAAGGCCCACTAGTGTACCCATGACGACTGCACGACACAAAGCTTTACGCCTCGGCCGGGCCCGTCAGCCCTGTCATTGGACTGTTGATGATTGGTAACATGTTGCCTGGTTGGATGAGTCTCGTTTCAAATTTTATCCAACAGATGGGCATGTCTGGGTATGGAGATAACCTCACGAATCCATGGACATTGCATGTCAGCAGGGGACTGTTCAAGATAGTCCAGGCTCTGTAATGGTGTGATGCATATGCAGTTGGAGTGATACTGGACCCCTGATACGTCTAGTTAAGACTCCTATCTGATCACCTGCATCTATTCATGTCCATTGTGCATTCAGACAGACTTGGCAATTCCAGCAGAACGATGTGACACTCCACACATCCCTAATTGCTACAGAGTGGCTCCAGGAACATTCTTCTGAGTTTAACACTTCCACTGACCACCAAACGCCCCAAACATGAACACTATTGAGCATATCTGGGATGGCTTGCAACATTCTGTTCAGAAGAGATCTCCACTGCTTTGTACTCTTCGGTTTTATGGACAGCCCTGCAGGATTCATGGTGTCAGTTCCCTCTACCACTGCTTCAGACATCAGTAGAGTCCATGCCACGTCATGTTGCAGCACTTCTGCGTGCTCGTGGGGCCCTACATGATATTTGGCAGGTGTACCAGTTTCTTTGGCTCTTCAGTGTATATTTATTAGCATTCTCTTTCGTAACCTGTATTTCCTTTTTGTAAAAATAATAATAATAATAATAATAATTTCAAGGGGCAAACATCAGTGCAGAAAGAAGTCTGATACAAGGATACACGTGTATACAATAATATACCAGAGTACCATAAATGTGTTAAAGTTTGAGACTGAATTAAAGAACTTTCTGCTGTGAACTACTACTACTACTACTACTACTACTACTACTACTACTCCACTGAAGAGTATCCTCACAAGCTCTTAATTTTTGTGTTTTTGTTTAATCTGTAATTAGAAATCACTTCACTGTTGGAAATCATACGTAAGGTATCCAGTAGACATTACTTTTATTTATTCAGTTCACTGTATTATATTTAAATTAACTGTCCATATTCAACTTTTTTTTCCACATTACAGAGATGAGACTCCACAGAAGATATGGACTATCGTGAATGTCTTGTAAATGCAACAACATAAAAGTCTGACAGCTGGCAAAGCAGACCTTAAACTCGATTTTTTTTCTTCTGCCAAATCCTTCTATTCTGTAAAATGATTTTTTAAATTAAAAACTAGTGTCCAGTGTAGTGTAAAAGTCAGAGATATTAACTTATGTTGTAGTAATACATTTGTCATTAGAAGTACAAAAGGCTCTTACTGTATATTCATTTAATTAAATTTAAGCCACTGTGCTACTTACATATTCAGTCAAACCATTAATAAAAGAACAGAAAAATGTTAAGGTGACGGTGTTAATGTTTTAGGTGTTCTACATAGTCTCCCCATAATTGAGTACAACACGCAAATTTCATACAACCACATGAAACTGTCAGGAAAGTGCTTCATTGAGATGTTGTTAGTCACATATTGCATTGGTTTGAATGTCAGCTATGTCATCAAAGCATTGACTCTTAATGAAGTTCTCCACTCTGTCAGTTTTGGAAGGTTTGTGTTGATAACACTAAACCCTGTCATCCCTGATGATTTTTGCACAAAAGATTTGTCTGCATTTTGCGCTTTCATCAAGTTGTGGCAGATGTCCACACATCTGGATGTGATCTCAGGGCTAGCATGGTTCTGACAGAATGCACATTAACCACGGAATGCTTGAGAATGAGCATTAGTGAAGCTCGGTCTTGTATAGAGCAATACAAATTGCAGACGAGGAGGAAATCAGGTGTTGTATTTCTTGCCAGCGATAGTAATATCTATTATAGTTCCACTGAATAATCATGTTATGGATGGCATGTTACAGCTGGAATTCACCAGCAGATGCCTTTGCATCACAACTACTACGTGAAGGAACTTCCAACACTGTGCAGCTGTGAAGGGTGGCTTTGGAGAAAGCAGCATTGAACTTCATCAACAATGTATAGAAGGCCCCCGGAAAAAGGCCATTCCTTTGGTGGTCGCCAGAAGTCACTGAAGCAATTAAGGGGCATTGGCGAGCTCTACAGCAGCATAAGCGGCACCCTTCCCTGGAGCACCTCATAGCCTTTAAACGGCTCTGTGCCCGCATTTGCCAACTTATCAAACGACAGAAGCAGAAGTGTTGGGAGAGATATGCGATGACCATTGGGTGCCCTACGTCACCGTCCCAAGTCTGGGCAAGGATTGATTGTGTTTTCAGGTACCAGACCCCAACAGGTGTTCCCGGTATTAACATAAATAGCATGTTATCTACCGAAGAAATTGTGATTGTCTAGCAATTTGCTGAGTGCTCGCGCCTCTGCATCGGAGAATTACCCACCAGCCTTTTGCTCTCTCGAACAGTGGCTGGAAGGAAAGTTCTCTCGTTCACTACACACCACAGTGAATCCTAAAATGCACCATTTACAGAGTGGGAGCTCCTCAGTGCCCTTGCACATTGCCCTGACACTGCTCCTGGGGCAGATCGGATCCAGTCAGATGATTAAACATCTCTCATCTGACTACAAACAACATCTCCTCGTCATCTTCAACCAGATCTGGTGTGATGGCATCTTTCCATTGCAGTGGTGGGAGAGCACCATCATTCCCGTGCTCAAACACAGTAAAAACCTGCTTGATGTGGATAGCTATCGGCCCATCAGCCTCACCAACGTTCTTTGTAAGCTGCTGGAATGTATGGTGTGTTCGCAGTTGGGTTGGGTCCTCACATGGCCTACTAGCTTCCACGTCAGGGTGGCTTCTACCAGGGTTGCTCTACCACTAACATTCTTGTGTCCCTCGAGTCTGCCACCCCATCAGTCTTTTCCAGATGCAACACCTGGTTGCCGTCTCTCTCTTTTTTATGAAAAGCATATGACACGACCTAGCGACATCATATCCTTGCCACATTATACCAGTGGGGTCTCTGAGGTCCGCTCCTGATTTTTATCCAAAATTTCCTGTCACTTTGTACTTTCGGTGTCCAAATTGGTGCCTCCCATAGTTCCCCCATGTCCAGGAGAATGGGGTCCTGCAGGGCTCTGTATTGAGTGTATCTATTTTTAGTGGCCATTAATGGTCTAGGAGCAGCTGTAGGGCTGTCCGTCTCACCTTCTCTGTCTGTGCACAGACAACTTCTGCATTTCGTACTGCTCCACCAGTACTAGTGTTGCTGAGCGGTGCCTACAGGGAGCCATCCAAAGGGCGCAGTCATGGGCTCTGGCGCACGGTTTCCAGATTTCAGCCACAAAGTCTTGTGTGATGCACTTCTGTCTGCGTTGTACCGTTCATCCGGAACCAAAACTTTACCTTAATGATCCACTCACTGTAGTGTAGACGTATCACTTCGTAGGACTGGTATTCTGGTTTTCGTCATCCGATTGACTTGGCTTCCTCATCTTCGTCAGCTTAAGTGGAAGTGCTGGCAGCACCTCAATGCCCTCTGTTGCCTGGGGTGCAGATCACTCTTCGCTGCTGCACCTCTACAAAGCCCTTGTCCAATCCTGCTTTGACTGGTAGAGGCTGGAGTCCTTCCATTGCAGGTTAGGCATGCACAACTGCTGGCCAGTTACGTTGCACATGTTCGTAGTTCTCCTGCGCATCCAAATTACCGTCTTCTTTCCCCCCCCCCCCCCCCCCCCCCCACCCTCTGCATTTCATCTCCTGCATCAGCGGCCCAGGTCATGACTACTAATTACTTTTAGTGTCCGATCCCTTCTTTCCGAACTGGAGTCCTTGCCTTTCCAATACTTGAGGTCCATTCACCTCCTTGGCATACACCTAGCCCACAGCTTCGCCTGGAACTTTCACCTGTCCGTAAGGACTCAGTTAACCCCGCCTCTCTCCCCCGCCACTTCCTTTAGATTCTTGACATGTACCGAGGCCATGAAGTGGTTTACACCGACGGCTCGATGACTGATGATAATGTCAGCTTCACGCATGTCCATGGATGACATACTGAACAGCATTCCTTACACAATGGCTGCAGTGGTTTCACTGCTGAGCTGGTGGCTATATCTCATGTTCTTGAGCACATTCGTTCATGCCCTGGGGAGGCATATCTTTTGTGTACTGACTCCTTGAGCAGCCTACAAGCTATCGACCAGTGCTACCATCCAGGAGTCCATCTATGCCGTGGAATGGTCCAGTCATTCAGTGGTGGTTGTCTGGATCCCAGGTCACATCAGAATCCCAGGCAAAGAAATTGTCGACAGGCTGGCCAAACAGGCTACGCAGAAACTGCTTATGGAGATTGGCTTCTCTGCAACTGGCCTGCATTCAGTACTACGCCGCAAGGTTTTGTGGCTTTCGGAGACAGAATGGTGTATCCTTAGTACGCACAACAAGCTGTGTGCCCTTAAGGAGACTACGAATGTGTGGAAGACCTCAATGCGGGCCTCTGGCAGGGACTCTGTGGTTCTCTGTTGGCTCCACATTGGCCATGCTTGGGTGACACATTGCTACCTCCTGCACTGTGATGACCCACCTCAATGTCAGTGCAGCGCCCAGCTGACAGTGGCCCATATCTTGGTGAGCTGTCCTCCTTTGGCTTGCCATTAATTTTAGCTGACAACACCTCATCGGCTAATTTAGTTTTAAGTTTTATGTTTGACAATGGGTTTTATCATTCTGTATAAGTTTCCGTGCATGTCCTTTGTCCCTTTGTGTTCTTCTCTCCAATGCTTGTAGGCTGGATGTTTTAATGTGTCGCAGAGTGGCTGGCTTTTCCTTTTTATTCTCATGGTCGGCCAGCCACGCTCATCTGCTGTCTTGTTTTATCCCTTCTACCTGTTTCTAGCTTCTCCCTGTGGTTTTCTTTTCCTGTTTTGTCCATAGTAGTGTTGGTTGTTCTTCTGGTTCTTCCATTCTCCTGTTATTGTGCTGTAAATCTCCTTTCTTTTCTTCTTTCCCACATGTAATTATTTTACCATGAACAAGGGACCAATGACCTTGCAGTTTGGTCCGTTCTCCCCTCCTTTAAACCAACCAATCACTCTGCAGCAGAGTGTGCGCTGATATGAAACTTCCTGGCAGATTAAAACTCTATGGAGGACCAAGATTCGAATTTAGGACCTTTGCAAGAGAGCTTCTGTGAAGCTTGGAAGGTAGGAGAAGAGGTACTGGCAGAAGTAAAACTGTGAGGTTGAGTAGTGAGTCTCGCTTGGGTAGCTCAGTTGGTAGAGCACTTTCCCGTGGAAGGCAAAGGTCCTGAGTTTGAATCACGGTTGTCACACAGTTTTAATCCATCAGAAAATTTCATATTGATGCACACTCTGCTGTAGAGTGAAAATTTCATTCTGGAAAGATTCCTCAGGTTGTGGCTAAGCCATGTTTCCACAATATCCTTTCTTCCGGGAGTGCTAGTTTCGCAAGGATCACAGCAGAGTTTCTGTGAAGCTTGGAAGGTAGGAGATGAGGTACTGGTGAAAGTAAAGCTGTGAGGATGGGTCACGAGTTGTGCTTGGATAGCTCAATCAGTACAGCATTCACCCGTGAAACGCAAAGGTCCTAACTTCAAGAGTCTCAGTCCGGCATAGTTTTAATCTGCCAGGAAGTTTCATATCCTGTCACTTCCTTGTCATTGCTGGACAGAGTCACTACCAAATTGGGTCTTTTGAAGAGCCAAGTGGTAGCTGCATGCCTTTGCTTTTACCTTTGGCCATTCTATGAGATTGCATTAATGAGAGTGTGCTAGATGGCTCAGGCATGACGACCCATGCCACTGGTACTGGTATTCCTCTTAGGTCCCTGCCCTCTGCCACCATGGGGCAAAGACATTGTAATAGCTGTTCAGGATCACTGAAGAGTCCAGCAACCTTTGAAACGACGTTCTTCGCAGACCAGTCTTATCAGTTTTAAGCAGCTTTGTGCTAAAGCTTGCTCTTTAAATAAACATGGTAAGAAGAAATGCTGTGAACACTCTCCTCCTTGAAGATGTATACTACTTCATCCCTGGTGTCAGCCAAGCTACATAGTCTTCTGGGCTGCCAACAATTCCAGGTTTCGCTCTTCAGGATCTTCGTATGGATGTGTCAGTTTTGCTGAACACCTTGTGACCTTCTTTACAATAGCATCCGTATTCTTTTCTTATCCATCTACCTTTCTACTGCAGAAACAATGACCCCCCATATTTAGCACACACCCCTTCCCCAAAACTGAATCATATAAAGAACCTTTTACTGATCAGGAACTCCTTAAGTCTCTTGGCACAACATGTCCAACACCTGAATGTTACTCAAATGTTACTTCTACCCAGGGTCTTCACTTTTATTTGGCTTGCAAGTGTTGTCACTTCACAGTGGGGAACTAGTATCATCATCCCAGTTCTTGATCCAGGCAAAAATCCAGCATCTCTCAACAGCTACTGACCGATTGGCTTCACCATCATGCTCTACAAAGTGCTTGAAAGGTTTGTTGCTCACAGATTATGCGGGTTCTTGAGTTTTGGGGTATTTTGTCTCCCTATCAGTGTAGTTTCTAGGAGAGATACAGGTAATCCACAACTGACCATGTGGTCCAATTGGAAACAGCAATCTGAGATACCTTTTCTAAATGGCAACACATCATTGCAGTTTTTTTACTACATAAGGCATACTACATCACATATCGTCATCACATTTTACTTACCCTCCATGCCTAGGGCTTTCAGGGCTCCCTACTGATTTTTATTCATCAGTTTTTATCTTACTGGTTGTTCCAGGTTTGAATTGACACTTCAGTTGGCTCTCCATGGGTCCAAGAGGACAACCAGAAGACCACAGGTCACCCTTGTCGTTTACTTAGATGACTTTCGCATTTGCTACACAACCCATCAGTAGCCAGGACCAAATGTCAGCTCCAAGATGCTACGCAATATGCCTCTATGCAGACACTTTCCCAGTGTTTCCAATTCTCTTGCCGGTCATACATTCGGCGTGGTGGTACAGGCCATCCTGACACAGATCTCTTCCCAGTACTTGGAAGTTGTTGCAGAGTCCCATTTTTGGGACTTTTTGATAAAAAGCTGACTTGGCTGCCCCTTACTCATCAACTGAAGAGTAGCTGCATGAAGCTGATTAATGCTCACTGTATCATTGCTCACACTTCTTGGGGTGTAGGTCGTGGTACTCTTTTCCATATTTACTGGTTCCTCATTTCATCCTAACTGGACTGTGGTCACCAGGTTTAAGGCTCTTTCGTTCCCACAACTTTGAAATTATTAGATCCAGTCCATCATTGTGGAGTTCTGGGTACTGGCACCTTCTGGACTAGACCCATAGACAATCTCCTTGCCGAAGCACTGCCCTTACCTCTTGGGCTCCAACAGTACCAACTCTTAGTCTCCTATGCAGCCTTCATTCGACAATTCCTTGATCATCCAACGTATCCAATTCTTTTCGCATACAAGGAGTATCGACCTTCTGATACCCACCCCTAATTGGAATTACCAGTTGGAATCCGCCATACAGCCCTCTGCCAGGATTTCTACCTCTCTCTTGTGCCTGGAATGTGCTCACTGTGTTTTCGTGTGCACCCCCTCTCCATGTTGTTTGTGTCCAAGCTACAAATTAGGACCGATCTCTTTCAAGGTCCTAAAGTCTGTCGCCTCCATGACCTTTCGTCATCTGTTACATTCAGGAGTTTCAGGGTGCTAACCATACTTTACCCTGACAGCTCTAAAACTGTGAATAAGTTGGGATATGTTTTTACATCCTCTGCCAGTCAGTAATACCATTCATCACTAGACCCATACAGTTTTATTACGGTGATACTGATAGCTGTTAACAGAGCCTTCCACTTTATTGAACATGCCTTCCGTAACTGTGGTTTAATATGTAGTGACTGAATGAGCAGTTTTCAAACTGCTGAACAGCAAGAGAGGGGAAGAAAACCAATGTGCACTCCGTGTGCATACCGGGAGGAGTCATTCCAGATGTGGAAAGGGTCCTTCCGGATGCCATGAAGGGTACAGGGTGCACCCATCTGCAGGTGGTCGCTCATGTCGGCACCAATGATGTGTGTCGCTATGGATCGGAGGAAATCCTCTCTGGCTTCCGGCGGCTATCTGATTTGGTGAAGACTGCCAGTCTCACTAGCGGGATGAAAGCAGAGCTCACCATCTGCAGCATCGTCGACAGGACTGACTGCGGACCTTTGGTACAGAGCCGAGTGGAGGGTCTGAATCAGAGGCTGAGACGGTTCTGCGACCGTGTGGGCTGCAGATTCCTCGACTTGCGCCATAGGGTGGTGGGGTTTCGGGTTCCGCTGGATAGGTCAGGAGTCCACTACACGCAACAAGCGGCTACATGGGTAGGAGGTGTTGTGTGGCGTGGGCTGGGCGGTTTTTTAGGTTAGATGGCCTTGGGCAAGTACAGAAAGGGCAACAGCCTCAACGGGTGCGGGGCAAAGTCAGGACATGCGGGGACCAAGCAGCAATCGGTATTGTAATTGTCAACTGTCGAAGCTGCGTTGGTAAAGTACTGGAACTTCAAGCGCTGATAGAAAGCACCGAAGCTGAAATCGTTATAGGTACAGAAAGCTGGCTTAAGCCAGAGATAAATTCTGCCGAAATTTTTACAAAGGTACAGACGGTGTTTAGAAAGGATAGAGTGCATGCAACCGGTGGTGGAGTGTTCGTCGCTGTTAGTAGTAGTTTATCCTGTAGTGAAGTAGAAGTGGATAGTTCCTGTGAATTATTATGGGTGGAGGTTACACTAAACAACCGAACTAGGTTAATAATTGGCTCCTTTTACCGACCTCCCGACTCAGCAGCATTAGTGGCAGAACAACTGAGAGAAAATTTGGAATACATTTCACATAAATTTTCTCAGCATGTTATAGTCTTAGGTGGAGATTTCAATTTACCAGATATAGACTGGGACACTCACATGTTTAGGACGGGTGGTAGGGACAGAGCATCGAGTGACATTATACTGAGTGCACTATCCGAAAATTACCTCGAGCAATTAAACAGAGAACCGACTCGTGGAGATAACATCTTGGACCTACTGATAACAAACAGACCCGAACTTTTTGACTCTGTATGTACAGAACAGGGAATCAGTGATCATAAGGCCGTTGCAGCATCCCTGAATATGGAAGTTAATAGGAATATAAAAAAAGGGAGGAAGGTTTATCTGTTTAGCAAGAGTAATAGAAGGCAGATTTCAGACTACCTAACAGATCAAAACGAAAATTTCTGTTCCGACTCTGACAATGTTGAGTGTTTATGGAAAAAGTTCAAGGCAATCGTAAAATGCGTTTTAGACAGGTACGTGCCGAGTAAAACTGTGAGGGACGGGAAAAACCCACCGTGGTACAACAACAAAGTTAGGAAACTACTGCAAAAGCAAAGAGAGCTCCACTCCAAGTTTAAACGCAGCCAAAACCTCTGACAAACAGAAGCTAAACGATGTCAAAGTTAGCGTAAGGAGAGCTATGCGTGAAGCGTTCAGTGAATTCGAAAGTAAAATTCTATGTACCGACTTGACAGAAAATCCTAGGAAGTTCTGGTCTTACGTTAAATCAGTAAGTGGCTCGAAACAGCATATCCAGACACTACGGGATGATGATGGCATTGAAACAGAGGATGACACGCGTAAAGCTGAAATACTAAACACCTTTTTCCAAAGCTGTTTCACAGAGAAAGACCGCACTGCAGTTCCTTCTCTAAATCCTCGCACAAACGAAAAAATGGCTGACATCGAAATAAGTGTCCAAGGAATAGAAAAGCAACTGGAATCACTCAATAGAGGAAAGTCCACTGGACCTGATGGGATACCAATTCGATTCTACACAGAGTACGCGAAAGAACTTGCCCCCTTCTAACAGCCGTGTACTGCAAGTCTCTAGAGGAACGGAGGGTTCCAAATGATTGGAAAAGAGCACAGGTAGTCCCAGTCTTCAAGAAGGGTCGTCAAGCAGATGCGCAAAACTATAGACCTATATCTCTGACGTCGATCTCTTGTAGAATTTTAGAAATGTTTTTTGCTCGCGTATCATGTCATTTCTGGAAACCCAGAATCTACTATGTAGGAATCAACATGGATTCCGGAAACAGCGATCGTGTGAGACCCAACTCGCTTTATTTGTTCAAGAGACCCAGAAAATATTAGATACAGGCTCCCAGGTAGATGCTATTTTTCTTGACTTCCGGAAGGCGTTCGATACAGTTCCGCACTGTCGCCTGATAAACAAAGTAAGACCCTACGGAACATCAGACCAGCTATGTGGCTGGATTGAAGAGTTTTTAGCAAACAGAACACAGCATGTTGTTATCAATGGAGAGACGTCTACAGACGTTAAAGTAACCTCTGGCGTGCCACAGGGGAGTGTTATGGGACCATTGCTTTTCACAATATATATAAATGACCTAGTAGATAGTGTCGGAAGTTCCATGCGGCTTTTCGCGGATGATGCTGTAGTATACAGAGAAGTTGCAGCATTAGAAAATTGTAGCGAAATGCAGGAAGATCTGCAGCGGATAGGCACTTGGTGCAGGGAGTGGCAACTGACCCTTAACATAGACAAATGTAATGTATTGCGAATACATAGAAAGAAGGATCCTTTATTATATGATAGCGGAACAAACACTGGTAGCAGTTACTTCTGTAAAATATCTGGGAGTATGCGTGCGGAACGATTTGAAGTGGAATGATCATATAAAATTAATTGTTGGTAAGGCGGGTACCAGGTTGAGATTCATTGGGAGAGTGCTTAGAAAATCTAGTCCATCAACAAAGGAGGTGGCTTACAAAACACTCGTTCGACCTATACTTGAGTATTGCTCATCAGTGTGGGATCCGTACCAGATCGGTCTGACGGAGGAGATAGAGAAGATCCAAGGAAGAGCGGCGCGTTTCGTCACAGAGTTATTTGGTAACCGTGATAGCGTTACGGAGATGTTTAATAAACTCAAGTGGCAGACTCTGCAAGAGAGGCGCTCTGCATCGCGGTGTAGCTTGCTCGCCAGGTTTCGAGAGGGTGCGTTTCTGGATGAGGTATCGAATATATTGCTTCCCCCTACTTATACCTCCCGAGGAGATCAAGAATGTAAAATTAGAGAGATTAGAGCGCGCACGGAGGCTTTCAGACAGTCGTTCTTCCCGCGAACCATACGCGACTGGAACAGGAAAGGGTGGTAATGACAGTGGCACGTAAAGTGCCCTCCGCCACACACCGTTGGGTGGCTTGCGGAGTATCAATGTAGATGTAGATGTAGACCCTGTGGGAGTTGCTGTTCATGACCTTTTCACTGAAGTTACTGCACAGTACTCGGAGTCATACTGACTGCGTGCGAGGTACTCGCTGTCCAGGTCCCAAGTTGTGGCTCTTCCAGTGAATGAACTGGCCAACTGTCATCCCGTTTACTTTGCCAGTTCCAGGTGCACATTTGTTGGGTACAAATAAGACCTCTACTCAGAAATGGAGTGACATCTAGTTGGCTAATGTCCTCCTAATAAACCAACCCCCCCCCCCCCCCTCACGAAGGAATCCAGTGTACTATGTTGCCTCTGCAGTTGTCATATCAAGGGTAACCCATAGTTTTATTTTATATAATGAGCAACCCCCACATTGTATATGTGGAGCCTAACAGACAATAGCTGATATCCTGGTGGAATGCCCCATTCTTCTGGCCCCCTCATGAATTCTTTGCCTTAAATGCTGGCAGACAATCCCTGGGTGGTTGAACTGATTCTGAGTTTTCTCCATGAAGCTGGTTTTTATTTGCAGATGTAACAGTTCAAGCTACCTTCATGATACGGACAAGATGGTTGAAATTGAGTACCTCTTGCTGGGTCTGGGGACCTCAGACCCCCACCTCATTGATCAGGTCACTCTTTCATCTCTCTCTTACTCTGTTGTAATTGCTTTTAGACACAATTAGTCTCATTTTGTGTCACACCTTATTTTCTATTTTAGAGGTAGCACTCGGTTGAAGATTGGGTACTCTTTGATCCCTTGACTGCACTGGAGCAGGATTGACATGGATGGGGATAATGCAACTCCCATTTCATGCAGAATCCCTGAGGCACCAACTTGCTACCTTTCCTCTTTCTCCCCTCTCATTTTTATTACTGACTGTCCACTTGATGTCCAGTACATTTTTAGCCTTCTCACTTTTACTGTTCTGAATACACTGATAGGAAGACTTTCTTCACTTTGCAACTGTTTTCACCCACCATCAGGCTGGCAGGAGTCAGATGGGTGGGCCCTTCCTAGCTATTGGATGAGAGCTGAGAGATGTCTCGTCCGTTCTGACATATCGGCTCAGACATCAGTATTGCCTTCAGTGCCTCGGTCTTACTGCTCCTAGTGCTTTCATTATGAGGAAACATACATCACTGATGTCACTAATTCCAGATAAACTACGCCTTGATTGAGGGACTGATACCCATGCTTTTTAGTCCCCTGACCCACAGTCAATCAACCAACCAACCAACCCCCCAAAGGTCTCTGTCAATTACATACTCATAAAACTGAACAAGCCCAGGGAGTTGTTGCATTTTTTCATTGTTATCTTTTTACATCCAATTAATCACAGAAAATTTCAGACCGTATCAGACATTTACATAGCAACTGGAGAAAAAGCAGGTAGGATAATACTTTCGATAACTGTCAAACAGTCTCTTACGTTTTGTTCAACATTAACATTTGTTGTTATTTAGTGTGAGCGTAAATATCTTCTCGTACAGCAGGCAAGACCACCAATAAAGAAATCTGATACAATTTGTATGAAAATGCTTTGAGATCAAATGGTCGTTTGGATGCACTTCAATAACTTTGAGGTCTTGACCACACTTTTTTATTATTTCTGAAATCGCCTACTGCATTTCGATATTCTGTCAATTAAAGACAATACTATTTGTCATAGAAAATTGTTCAATAGATACATTGTATCTTGTCAACATTTTTAACCGAGAATTTGGCCTTGCGTGTATTATCGTTTCATCATTTTCAAAGGCAATTTTTGGAAGAAATAAAGTGTGGTCAAGAAATCTGACAGTTATTAAAATAAAAAAAATCATTTTTGATGAAAATGTAACTGTTGAGATTTTAGTGTTATTATGTAATACACCAGACTTGTTCCACATCATTTGTACACATGTAGATATTCAGTTATAGCACAAAAATTTTCTTAAAACTGCTTTCTCACTCCTCAGATTCTAGTAAAATGCAAATTGGAAAATTAGTGTCTGAACATTTTGTGGCAAAACATCTCACCTATAAATTTTGGTCTGCAATATTTTAACATTTGTTTTCTTTTCTTTCAGAAAAAAGAAAAGTACAGGCTACTGAAGTAAAGTTACATCACCTGAGACAAAATATTGTATTATTCCATCCAGTTACAAGGAAGCTTATAAATGAATCCAATGGGGCATTCTTGGCTGGTCAAAAAATTGCAAAAAAGGAGAGTGCAAGTGAAGTAAGATCCAGACTGCTGAAACTTAGCCGGCAGTACAGGCAAGGAAGATAGTTCCATTATTGTTTTTATTGGTTTGTACAGTACATTACTTCTCTGGAGAAATAAATCTTTAACATAATGCAGCACTTCAACAACCATGAATTGTTCAGACAATAAGGAATTCAGCCTTCATTTGCAAGGTAATTTTTTTTTTCTTTTAGTGTACCTAGGTTTTAATGCCAATAATAGTATCTTTTTCAGAACCTATAAATTAACCCATACGGACATATATTAAACATTGTAATACATCATCAATCTAATGATTTCACAATAAGAACAATTGTGATACTTACAAAAATTAAATTATTTTTAGAGCCAAACATTGGCCATGTCGCAGGATAAAACTAATACAGAATAAAAATGCATAATCATAAGATTATATATGTCAATGCTAAAAACAATAATGAAAACGTAGATGGAGCTGCGCAGGGCCAGGAATAAGGGTCACACGTAAGCAACAAGGAAACTAAGCGTCGCAAGCAGTTCTGCAGGCTCGGCCAGCGGCCAAGCGCATGCGTGAATCCACGCGCATGCGCTAGTGATAAGCTTTCTCAAAATTACTTAGCGCAATGTAAATTGTAAACAAAATGTGTCAGGAAACAGTCCTGCAAATGGACAAATGCCTACCTATGGTACAGCACATTAAACAATTTTCTTAAGAACTAGCTACGAAGCTAGGGCAGAAAAACTTTACATTAAAATACTAAAATAAAAGGGCGAAACCCCACTACAGTAACTAATAAATTAGTATGGGAGACACAGGCGTGCGAAGCATGAAATATCTTGAACATAAAACAGGCAAATTAAGAACCACCTTTGCAACTGGTGTCATTACCAGTATAATACAATTATAGGAAGACATACTAAACAAACACACTATAATAAAGGGACAAAGCAGATAGGAAACAGCATCGGCCATTCGAAGTAGGCCATGGGTCAACTCCACTGGAGTAAAGGTTGAAATCCTTCGAAGTAATTTCTATTTTCTAGTTGCAGCTGATCATTAAGTAAATTTTCTCTATCAATAGTAAGATGTTTAAAAATTTACAGTTCTTCAAGGGTGTCTAACTTACATCCTTTGACTTCATCATGCAAAAGTTCTATATCTTTTAGAGGCTTGGGAGCATGGGCCATTTGGACAAGATGGTCAGCAAATGTAGATCCTAGTGTTCCATCACCGCTTTTAGTCGGCAGATGCTCTTTAAACCTAACAGACAGGGCCCTTCCTGTCTGGCCAATGTAATTATAAGGACAGGGATGATTCATCAGTACCTTTTCAAGAGAATGGACTTAATTCTTTTTAAGGTTGTCGGTGGTAGAGTAAGAAACTTTACACCCTAGGTTTTTTAATAAACGACCTACCTTGTAGGATACGTTACCTATAAAGGAAACTGATATGTATTTCGTTGCCTGGTCTTGATTGTTGGTACCTGACCTAGAATGGTTGGTAGTCTTCCTTGGTGTTTTTTTTGTTAAACAGCTGTCTCACTATACTGGGATTATATCCATTATTCTAAGCAATGTTTTCGAGGGCCTTTAATTTGTTCTGTAAATTGTCTGGCGAAAGCGGAATGGAAAGGGCTCGATGGATACTCGAGTGAAAGAAGGCCATTTTATGGGCCTGAGGATGGGTGGAATCAGCTGGGATACGTCGGAATAGGTTGCTTTTGAAAAATGTTGAAATCTATTTTATTGCCAATAACATTTTTCGAAAAGCAACCTATTCTGACAACTTCAACCATCCTCAGGCCCCTAAAATGGCCTTCTTTCACTCGAGTATCCATTGAGCCCTTTCCATTCCACTTTCACCACACAATTTACAGAAGAGTATAGTAGGACAGTTGTTTAGCAAAAACCACGAAGGAAGATTACCACCCTTTCCAGGTCAGGTACCCACAATCGAGACCAGGCAACGAAATACATATCAGTTTCTTTTATAGGTAACGTATCCTACAAGGTAGGTCGTTTATTAAAAAACCTAGGGTGTAAAGTTTCTTACTTTACCACCAACAACCTTAAAAAGAATTTAGTCCATTCTCTTGATAAAGGTACTGATAAATCATCCCTGTCCCTGTTATTACATTGGCCAGAGAGGAAGGGTCCCCTCTGTTAGGTTTAAAGAGCATCTGCTGACTAAAAGCGGTGACGGAACACGAGGATCTACATTTGCTGACCATCTTGTCCAAATGGCCCATGCTCCCAAGCCTCTAAAAGATATAGAACTTTTGCATAATGAAGTCAGAGGATGTAAGTTAGACACCCTTGGAGAATTGTAAATTTTTAAACATTTTACTATTGATAGAGAAAATTTACTTAATGATCAGCTGCAACTAAAAAACAGAAATTATTCTGGGGGATTTCAACCTTTACTCCAGTGGAGTTGACCCACGGCCCACTTCGAATGGCCGATGCTGTTTCCTATCTGCTTTGCCCCTTTATTATAGTGCGTTTATTTAGTGTGTCCCCATATATTTTGTATTATACTAGTAATGACACCAGTTGTAAAGGTGTTTATTAATTTACCTGTTTTATGTTCAAGCTTCACACACCTGTGTCTCCCATACTAATTTATTAGTTACTGTAGTAGGGTTTCGCCCTCTTATTTTAATATTTGAATGTAAAGTTTTTTTTGCTTTAGCTTAGTAGCTAGTTCTTAAGAAAATTGTTTAATGTACTGTACCATAGGTAGGCATTTATCCATTTGCGGGACTGTTTCCTGTCACATTTTGTTCACAATTCAAGTTGCACAAAGTAATTTTGAGAAAGCTTATCTCTAACGCGTGCGCTTAATGCGTGCATTCACGCGTGCGCTTGGCCACTTTCCGAGCCTTGCCATGGAACTATTCGCAATGCTTACCGTATTTACTCGAATCTAAGCCGCACTTCTTTTCCGGTTTTTGTAATCCAAAAAACCGCCTGCGGCTTAGAATCGAGTGCAAAGCAAGCGGAAGTTCTGAAAAATGTTGATAGGTGCCGCCACAACTAACTTCTGCCGTCGAATATATGTAGCGCTACACAAGTATGCTTTGTGGGCACAAAGATAAATACTGGCGCCAAAACCTCTGCATCAGTAAATAAATTTAAAAATAGGTAGAAGACGAGCTTTTTTTTTTCTCCGCCCCGAGTTTCGACCACTGCATTTTCATACATTATCCAACGAAGTAAATACAAATTCCGTATTGTTCATCTTAGAATGTAGCAGAATTTCAATGTACTACGAAAATCCGACTGGCAAGACTGTTTGGGATGTTTGTCAATATGGCCAACTCTACGTTCCGAGTTTTATTCCTACCTGTGAAAAGAGATGGTTAGGTGGTTGCTAATAGGAACCTGATGAAACGTGAATCACATGCAGTATTCTCTTCACCATAAGAATAATACGAATATAAACATTTTGCCATGTATTCTTTCGTGTTTGCTGCTATCTCATTTAAATCCTGTCTGCCTAATAAACTACGAAACTAGAGGGAGACAACAGCAAATGCGGAAGAATATACGTATCGTGTCATGTTTATATTCTTATTATTCTTATGCCTAATAGTGATAGTCAGAAATGAAGCACGGCAACTGACTAGATTTTAAATGTAAGATGACTAATTTCTGTGCAGAATTTGATGTACTAAAGAAGCGGCCGCAAAGATTTTCAAACGGAGAAAAATTTTCGCTAAACACTCGTTCAGAACATCTTCTATCATACGCACTCTATTATTTGGTTCTTGTTGATCATTATCAAAGAAAGCAGCAGCAGTGTAAGTAACAACAAATAGCAGTCTCTTGCCATTGTTTCGCTAATGAGACAATTCCTCTTTTTTTTTTAAAAAAAAAGCGGCGGTAGCGTGCACAAAAGCAAGTCATGCCGCGAGCGGCGACAGGCCGTAAACACGCACTATTAAAATGCGACAAACAATGCATGACACAGTACAGGATTGCATTTTCAGCTTAGAGTGACGTAAACACCTATAACAAAGAAAACGGCACTTATCAGATCAAAGCAAAATAAGCAATCGATTCAAACCAGACGAAGCACGTGAAAAAGGAAGGGTACCCGTATAAATACGGACGGAGCGCCTGACGCATAGCAATGGCTACTTGGTAAAGCTTAACTGCTAAGCTTAAGACTCGAACCAAACTACTGTAGCTGTATCGTCTTTCATTCAACCTAAATTGTGTCTCATATTATAATGGACCAACGTTGTTTCAATTTGGAGGTGCGGCCTAAAACTTTTCTCTCCCCTTGAATTTCGAGTCTCAAATTTCAGGTGCGGCTTAGATTCGGGAATTTTTTTTTTTCCTTTATTTCGAGTCTCATTTTTCAGGTGCGGCTTAGATTCGAGTGCGGCTTAGATTCGAGTAAATACGGTAGTTTTCTTGTTTTTTTTTTTTTCATTATTATTATTATTTTTTTTATATAGTTTTTAGTACACACAGACATAATCTTATGATTATGCATCTTTATTCTGTATTACTTTTATTCTGTGACATGGCCAATGTTTGGCCCTCAAAATAATTTACTTTCTGTAAATATTATGATTTTTCTTATTGTGAAATCATTAGATTGATGATGTATTTCAATGTTTAATATATGTCCATATGGGTTAATTTATAGGTTCTGAAGAAGATATCATTATTGGCATCAAAACCTAGGTAAACTAAAAAAAAAGTTACCTCTCAGTCTCTGCAGAGATATAGTGAAAAGGCCAAACTCCCGTAAATGTAAACAAAGTAGCTGTTTCAAGTTATGTGTATGTATGAGTAGTTATTTACCTTTGTATCTAGTGTCTTCACCCATACTGGTAAATTATTTTGTCATATTGGTAAATTTTAAAAGTAATGATTGTAAATTTATATGAAATTTAGAGAGTTCTGTTAAGTGCTAAAATTTAAGTTCATATAAATACAAAAGAGAAATTCAACATCAGAATTACATTAACATAATATTGAACCATGCCCAACTCATTTCACTCCTTCATGCAACTGTGATGTACCCCCACTGCCCCCAAATCACCCCCTGTTAACTTTCCAGAATTTCGTAACCTCAAACCTTGCCTCACCATCATTCCCCAAATCCGTCAACGTGCTACTAACCTTATATCCACAGAAAGAACTGTTTTCCACGATATAAAAACTGATCCCGACCTTATAATCCTACCTGCAGACAAAGGCTCCACCTTTGTTGTTTTGAACCACAAGGATTACCTGGCGGAAGGACTCTGCCAGCTGTCAGATACTTCGACCTACAAACCTTGCCACAGTGACCCCATTATGGAAATCCAGCAGGATCTCCAGTCGCGCAAATCCTTAGGCCCATCCCAGAAACTCTTCCTGGAGTCCATCTCTCTACTCACCCCTACCACTCCCTGTACTCCTACCTTCTCCATGCTTCCTCAAGTTAGGAAGCCTAACCACCCAGGACACCCCATTGTGGTCAGTTACTGTGTCCCCACTGAGAGAATTTCTGCTTTCATATACCAACACCTTCAAACTATTACCCGGAACCTACCCTGCTATATAAAAGATACCATCTATTTCCTCCACCGACTCTCCACAGTTCTTGTCCCTTTACCACACGGTGCCCTGCCCATCACTATTGATGCCACCTCCCTGTACTCTAGCATTCCTAATGCCCATGGCCTTACCGCTATTGAACACTACCTTTCCTAAAAAACCTCCGTCCTAGTCGACATGACCAACTATATCCTCACCCACAATTACTTCTCTTTTGAAGGCATACCTACAAACAAATCTGGGGTACGGCCATGGGCACCCACATGGCAGAATCCTTCTTAAAAACCGAGAATCCTAAACTCCTCACTAGGTTCAGATTCATTGATGGTATCTTTGCTATCTGGATTGAAGGTAAGGACACCCTATCTACATTCCTCCAGGATTTCAACAACTTTCCCCCATTTGCTTCACCTGGTCCTACTCAACCCATCAAGTCACCTTCCTAAATGTTGCCCTCCACCTCATAGATGACTACATCAGTGCCCCATCCATATCAAACGTACTAACACCATCAATATCTCCACTTCAACAGTTGCGACCCATTCCATACCAAGAAGTCCCTTCCATACAGCTTAGCCAGCCATGGTCATCGCATCTGCAGTGAGGAGCAGTCCCTCTCGAAATATAATGAGTCTCACTGAGCCTTCACTGACCATAATTATTCTCCCAACCTTGTACAAAAACAAATCTCCTGTACCTTATCCTTCCGGTCTCCTACCACCTCCCGAAGTCCCACTGTCCAGGCACAGTACCACCCAGGACAGGAGCAACTGAATTACGTTCTCCGCAAGGTTTAAGATTACCTCTCGTCGTGCCCTGAAATGAGAAACGTCCTGCCCACTATCCTTCCCACCCGTCCCACAGTGGTATTCCACTGTCCACCAAACCTACGCAATATACTCATCCATCCTTACAGAACCCCTACTCCCAATCCCTTACCTCATGGCTCATACCCCTGTAATAGACCTAGATGCAAGACTTGTCCCATACATCCTCCCACTACCACATACTCCAGTCTGGTCACTAATATCACCTATCCTATCAAAGGCAGGGCTACCTGTGAAACCAGACACTTAATCTACAAGCTAAGCTGCAACCACTGTGCTGCATTCTATTTAGACATGACAACCAACAAGCTGACTGTCCACATGAATGGCCACCGGCAAACTGTGGCCAAGAAACAAGTGGACCACCCTGTTGCTGAACATGATATCTTTAATTTAAATGACTGCTTCACAGTCTGTGCCATATGGATCCTTCCCACCAACACCAGCTTTTCTGAATTGCGCAGGTGGGAACTTTCCCTGCAATATATCCTATGTTCCCATAACCCTCCTGGCCTCAGCCTTCGTTAGTCACTGTCATCACCCATCCAGCCTCTTCCCTGTTCCCATTCCAGCACTACACAGCTGTCATTCCACTATCAAACCCAGTCTTTTTATTTCTCTCCTTTTCCACTACTCCCCAACCCCCACCTCCCAGCCACCCCCACCATACTATCCCTCCCCCTCCCCACCCCAGCCTCCTCCTTACCCCACCCAGTCGCCACTCCCATCATGCACTGCTTCTGCTGCTCCCAGTGTGGTTTGAGTTGCCTGAGATTACAGTTGTGTGTGTGTGTGTGTGTGTGTGTGTGTGTGTGTGTGTGTGTGTGTCGTCTGTTATTGACGAAGGCCTTAACAGCCGCTAGCTTTAATTGTAAGGGTCTTTTTGTCTGCGACTCAGCATCTCCACTCTATGGTGAACTTTCCTTTTCATAACATTGTTACATTAACATAACATGCAAATGAAACTAGAGATATGTTTTGCAATGGTGTTACATTTTTGTTGACCACTGTGCTTACACCAATGTTGCCGAATGACCACTTGTGTCCCCAGAATGGCATGTGCAGGTAGCTGCGGGGATAGTACATTCCAATACAGTGGTGAGTGCCAGGTCAAGAGTGCTCTCTCTGTAAAGCATTCCTTATTACCGCTATTCAACAGTTCTCATACAGTAGATCGATGGCTATGTGCCCAGTTTTTGTCCATGGTTAGTGGCAATGAGTGAATCCACTGCTGCAGTAGAATGCTGTAGCAGTGTACATAGCTGGCAGCAATGGCAACCTTGTTGATGCGAGATGTGTGTCCCCTCAGCAGCATGGTGTGTCCCCTCAGCAGCATGGTGTGTTTACATCTGGGCTGGTGTACACTGCCTGCAGTCCTAAGCAGATGGTAGGTGTGTGCAGAATCCCTGGGCTGTAACCCAGGAGTCTCAAAATCTGAATGAGTGTCAGGTGATCCCAGCTGAAGAGCCTTGCAGGGGTCTCGCCACTCTTTGGCGGGTTTGTGCTTAGCTACCATGAGGTCCCAGGCTTTGCAGCATTTTTTTTTCCTTCTGTGCTGCATGTCTGTCCTCTTGCTATTATTTTTCCCCTCCCTTGGGGAGCATGTCTGGGATGTTATTGGGAATGTTCTGCATTGTCTGTCGCTGACGTAAGAACAGTCTCACCCTTGTTTTTTGCTCTTTTCCTTTCTTTGTTTCCCTTCTCCTCTCATTCCTATGCTTCGGTGTTTGAAATTCCTCTTTTTCTTCTTCCTCGCTGTGTGCTCCTGAAGACCGGCCCATGCGTCTGACACGTAACAGGTGACTGGGTTTTTTGGTACACGCCAGGCCCAAGGAGGGGTAATTGTCTGAGCTGCAACCTTCCCAAATTGCCGATTGGTCCCTCTGTCAGGTGTTAGAGAGGTGTGACCAGAGGTGTGAACAATCACCTAAGGCAGGTGCTCCACCTTGTGAAGGGAGCTCCCAGTTGGAAGGTGCACGCCATCGAAGACTCTGGCAATCAATGGGGATTTTCTCACAATGAGTCACTAATCTTCCCAATCAACGTCTACAAAATGTAAACGTAATGAGGCTAATGATTCAAGACCCTTCCCACTGCACCATGGTTCCTAGTGCTCTCACATACTGAGGACAGTCATTCCTTTGCCACCGTCAATCCGTGTATTATTCAGAAAGGTGTTGATGCAATCGCTGGTCCTGTGAAATCCTGCTCTTGTTTACAGAATGAAACTATGCTTTTGGAGACTGCTTCTGATTCTCAAGCACAACTACTGCTTGCTGCCTCGCTTCTCTATGGCTACCCGCTCGTGTTGATGCTCATAGAACTTTGAATTCTTCCCGTGGTTTAATTTACACCAGACTTCTAGATGGTCTAACAGAGGCCAAAATCCAATCTTACCTCTCTGAACAGGGTGTCATTGCCATCCATTGTGTAATGAAAAAGGTCTATTCCTCGTTAGTGCCCACTTGCACTCTTTTCCTCACCTTTGATAGAATGGTGCTGCTGTCCAAGATGAAAGCAGGATATGAAATTATCACAGTCTAGCTGTACATTCTGAACCCAATACGCTGCTACCAGTGTCATCGTTTCAACCACACTAGAACGTCTTGTCAACACCCAGCCAAATGTGCAACCTGTGGTAGGGATGCACACAAGGGCGATTGTCTGCCTCCTTGTCCCTGCTGTATCAACTGAAACGTCGGCAATGCCATGTATCCTGGTGAGCGGACTGTCAAAGAGATCTGGAGAAAGGAAAAAATGCCTTACCCAGTAGCTCGCAAGCTACTGGCAAGACGCAAACCCTGTGTTCTCCCATCTGACACCTATAGTTGTGTTCTTGTTACCCCTCGCTCCATGAAGGACATGGCCACACAGACATGCAACCTCAGATTCAGCTCTGAGGTAGTGAAATCGTCCAGTGTCAAGGTAGCATCGCCATCCCCCTGTCCAGCTGTGCAACAAACCGTCAAACTCTCGTCTTGAGGGCAAAGCCACCAGCTAGACAACTGGTGGTCCGGAAAGGGCAGCAGGAGTACTCCCATGAAGACTTCCTCCATCCCTTCAGCCAAACAACACCTGAGCCTTCCTCTAACCAGAAAGGCTCGAAGAAGTCCACCAAAGGCAAACGGTCTTCATTCGCCAACTTGAAGATCCTCTTAGACAGTGTCACCCCGTGGTACCTTAGCCCAGCCAGACTCCGTATCGCCAGTGCACACCACCAACCGTTTTTCAGTGTTGGACACCACAGACCCACCACAAAAGAAGCCAATGCTTCTGTGGACCCAATGGAGCAGGATCCTCCTGCTTCTGTGCCCTGTAGTAGTGACATTATGCCGGCTGTCACTCAGCAGCTGTCGGGTTGACACCCCTACATCTCTTCCTCATCTTGACTGTCCCCTAATGAACGTTCGCAACCTTCAGTCCCACAAAGAGGATTTACGGCTGTTTTTAGCATCACAGCATCCCTTTGTATTCTGCCTTCAGGAAATGAAAGTGCACCCTCACAACCGCTTTGAGCTTTCACATTAGTTACTGATTCGTTTTGACCTTCCCCCTGATGGCATTCCATCTCATTTGGGCATCATGCTGCTCATTCATAGTCAACCCATTTCCCTGACTACCCATCTTCAAGCTGTGGCAGTTCACCTTTCCCTTCCCCATCCCACTTTTTTCCTCTGTACCATTTATGTCCCTCCACCATTCATTATCACCAGGGCAGACTTCCTTCAGCTTATTGGGCAGCTACCTTCCCCATTTTTGCTACTCGGTGACTTTAATGCTCATTGTCCCCTCTGGGGTTCTCCCAGGACCTGTCAGAGAGGTGCCCCCTTGGCTGACCTTCTTAACCAACTTGACCTCTTCTGCCTTAACACTGGAGCACCCACTTTCCTTTCAGACTCCTCCCACTCATATTCCCATTTTGATCTATACTTTTTCATTGCCCTGCTTGCCCATCATCTTGAGCGGTCTGTTCTTTCTGACACCTACTCGAGCGACCGTTTCCCATGTGCTGTCTATTTGCTGACTTCTACCCCATCCATTTGCACGCCCAAGTGGCAGCTTACTAAGGCTGACTGGCAGCTTTACTCCTCACTAGTGACCTTTGAAGAACAAGATTCCCCAGTTGTGATGACCAGGTGGAATATCTCTCAAACATTATCCTTACTGGTGCAGAACATTCCATTCATCGCACTTCTTCTTTACCACGTCATGTCCCAGTCCGTTGGTGGACTGAGGCATGCCGTGACGCAGTTCGCATACGGAGATGTGCTCTCCGCCTTTTTAATAATTATTCTACGATGGAAAACTGCATTCATTATAAACAGATGCATGCAACATGTTGTCACGTTCTTCGGGATAGCAAAGCAGCTAGCTGGATTTAATTCACTAATTCTTTTAACAGATCCGAGTGGTGGAGGCTTGGGCGAGACCCTTGTTTTCTCTGAATCGTGAGTGCTACAATGCCGCCTTTACTATGAGAGAGCTAGCTCATGCTCTCAGTTCATCCTGATCCTCCGCCCCAGGGCCAGACGCCATCCACATTCAGATGTTGCAGCCCCTTTCTCTTGCGGGCAGTCACTTTCTGTTTAACACGTACAACCGCATCTGGGCAGAGGGCACATTTCCCAGGCGCTGGCATGAAGCCACCGTCAAACTGATACCTAAGCCTGGTAAGGACAATAACCCTCCTTCTAGCTATTGCCCCATCTCTCTTACCAGCTGCATTTGCAAGGTGATGGAGTGTATGATTCATGCCAGGCTGGTATGTTGACTCGAGTCTCGCAATTTACTGACGAATGCACAGTGCGGATTTAGTGTGTGGCATTCTCCAGTTGACCATCTCATTACTTTGTCCATCAATGTCATGAATCGTTTTGTGCAGAAATCCCAGACTTTGGCCGTGTTTTTGGTTTTGGAAGAGGCCTACGATTCCTGCTGGAGAACTGGTATCCTCCGTACTCTTTACACGTGGGGCTTCCGTGGCTGCCTGCCCTGTTTCCTTCAGGCATTTTTTAAAGATTGAGTTTTCAAGGTGTGTGTGGGTTCTGCCTTGTTAGACGCCTTTTTCCAGGGAAACAGTGTGCCTAAGGGTTCCATCCTGAGTGTCGTCCTTTTTGCTATCTCCACTAAGCCTGTAATGGCCTGTCTCCCGCTGGGCATCTCCGGCTTCCTATTTGTTGACGATTTTGCCATCCATTGCAGTTCTCCATGGACCTGTCTCATTGAGTGGCATCTTCAGCGATGCGTTGATCATCTAATTACTCCTGGAGCATTGACAATGGCTTTTCACTTTTGCACTGACAAAACCATCTGTATGAATTTCTGACGACACAAGTGGTTTCTCCCACCATCTTACCACCTTGGGCCTGTTGCCCTTCCATTCATTGAAACTACGAAATTCCTGAGGCTCATGCTCGATAGGAAACACTCTTGGTCCTCCCATGTGTCTTATCTGTTAGCCTGCTGCACACGGTTCCTCAGTGTCCTACGTGTCCTCAATGGTACTTCCTGGGTGCCAATCGAACCGCCCTCTTACATTTGTACCAGTCCCTTGTCCATTTGAAACTTGACTATGGGTGCTTTGTTTATGCATCTGCATGCCCATCCCTCTTACGCCATCTCAACACTATCCACTGTCGTGGCTTCCTTTGGACCACGGGCGCCTTTTACACTAGCCCAGTTGAGAGTCTGCATGATGAAGCTGCTAAACTACCACTGTCCTACTGCCGTGACTTTCTCCTCAGCAGGTATGTACGCTGTTTGTCTGCCAAGCATGGCCACCTATCCTATGCCTCCTTCTTTGATGATTCCTTTGGTCGTCAGTATGGGGTGCGTCCCTCTTCTCTGGTACCTCCTGGAGTCCGCTTTTGGCACTTGATACAGTGGCTTAACTTCACACTACCTGCGAATTCCCCAGTGGGTGTGAACCCTTCACAACCTTGGCTTTGTGAAGCGGCCCATGGTAACCTTGGCCTTCATTCACTTCCCAAGGACACTACTCCAGCCTTGCTGTATCGCTTCCGGTGACACAGCCTTTTCAATTGTGTTCTCTGCTCAGACTCACTCAGCACCCTTCAAAGTATGTTCGCTGTACACCACACATCTCTTAGTGCAGTGGGTCCAGGAAATCTGTCACCTGCTCACTCTTAGTGGAGCCAATATGATGTTTCTGTGGGTTCCTAGCCATGTCGGTCTGCCAGGAAACGAGGCTGTTGGCATTGCTGCCAAGGCTGCAGTCCTCATCCCTCAGCCTGCGAGTACGTATATTCCTCCGATGATCTCTGTGTTGCTGTCAGTCAGGAGGTGGTGTCCCCTTGGCATTGCCAATGGTCCTCTCCCAGTGGCTTGGACGACCTCCTCTCGGCCCTCCTGCCGGGAGGAGGTCATTTTAACTAGGCTGCGTATTGGGCACTGCCTTTTTAGCCATCGTCATTTGCTAAATGGCGCTACCCCACCACTTTGTACACATTGCACCCAAGTTTTAACTGTCCGCCACTTCCTGATGAAATGCCCATTTTTTAACCATTTACATTCCATTTTGGGTTTGCCGTCTGATTTATCGGCCGTTTTAGCAAATGACGCACGAACTGTTGAACGCATTTTACTTTTTCTCTGCCAAAGCGATATGGCGAAGGCCGTTTAATTTTCGGTTTTGGACCTCCATTTCTGTATGGTGTCATTTTTAGCCCTTTTCCCATGTTCATGTTCTTAGCTGTCTTCTATTACATCAATTGAGACTGTTGTATAGTCGTTTTTCAGCTCCTCTGTCCTCGTGTTCTCTAGTTTTCACTTGAACGCATGTGACTCCAGTTGTTTTTTGCGCCCTAAAGCAAAACAAAACCAAACCAAACCAGCTGAAGAGAGGGCTTGTCATGGCTGTACCAGTTCAAAGCTTGAAACTGCCGGGGCTCCCAAAGGCTCCCAGATCTGTGGCGTCGCCTAGTTAACAATTTGTTTTGACAAAGTAGCTTCGTGTCTGACCGGCGTGGTGATTGCACCGAGTGAATACATGGTGGTGATGGAACAAAGCTACCATCTGATCTGATGGTATACGTGCTCGCTCTGACCAGATGTGTTGGAACAGGAGCTCAGTTCCCATCACTTAACTTGCTGTGAAAAGTTGCTTCATGCTACGGCATGGATAGTCAGATTATAAAATTATTTGATAGTTGATATGTGTCATTTGCCGCTACAGTGTTGCCGCATCTGTTGCCAGCTATCGCTCGGATGTAGGCAACGTATAAACATGGCGGGTCACTTAATAAATGCTGGTTGTTAATATGTAATTTGGAAAAATGTTGGAAGCAGGCACTATGAAATTATGATGGAAACTGGAGATACTCTGTCGACAGCTGATTTTAAGTTACCAGTGACTGAACTGTGGCAGATGATGGGTTTTGTACCCCAGAGTTTAAACTCTTGTCCTAACCTAACAACCACTTCATGATGTCCAATGTATCCGAGAAAACGGAGATCAACAATCTGTGGCAGAACTCAAATCACGGTTGCTTCTTTATGGCGTTTAGGGCCTAATCAAGACTGAAAAATTTCATAATATATTTGTTTGCATAGCCATCTTGTGCAGCAAAATTTCAGGTTTAGCGGTAAAAGCAACCTATAATTTCTCACTGTCGTTGGTTAGATGAAATTGGCTACGCGGGATGCTGCATTACCAAACGATCAGTAGTCCTTCTTGACACTTGGTTGCAGATTATAGGTGACACAAGCAGATTCCAAACAAAGAACTAACGAAAAGAAGGAAAATAAGAGCAAATGAAAAAGTTAATATGATGATGAAAATTATGTGGCAAAGTATCAGAAATAGAAAAAGCAGTTGAATCATTAATTGAATAAAAATGATAATTCTAATCTTTTGATTAGATTTACAAAATTAAAAAATTTGACTGTATTTGATGAGATTCGAACCTTCAACCTTCTACATGTCAGAATTATATCCTAGCCATTATGCCACACCATTATTGCAGTAATGTGTTGCATATATGACTGTGGTGGCCTGGTCGCAATGATTTACAGTCTTCAAAAGTTCAGCTTCACACAACGTCGTGCAAACCTTATCTAACTTAAGCTGATCCCTGTGATTATAATAATTATAAATCATGCTGAATCGTACCTTGAGCAGAAGGATCTGATAGTGTTTGGTTAGTGCTGGTGTAAAACGTGTATTTTGTTAGCACGTGTGTGTGTGTGTGTGTGTGTGTGTGTGTGTGTGTGTGTGTGTGTGTGTGTGTGTGTGGAGGGGGGGAGTGATTATTGTGTGTGATAAAACAAACTTAGCATCAAGAAAGAAAGCTGGACAGGGAATTGGAAGTGAACTGACAATTTGGCTACTGTGAATGGTTTGGGTATGACATTGAGCGCTCTGATTGGAGGAAACTAGCTAAGATGCCTCAAGTGTCAACTATCAATTTAATTTGACTATAGCAATTTGTCCCAACTCTACAGTAGACCATTGAATTGCTGAACACTATGCCAGTGTTATTGTAGGACCTCACTGTAAAATCAAGTGGGTGGCTAGCCCACAGCCCACTGTGGCTGTCCATTGTTGTCTGCCCAAGACTGCTGCCGTAACAGTTACATAGTCAGAAAAATTACAATCTCCATACATAGAATTTGCTTGCAGCTATACCCACTATAAGAGTTTTCAAGGTTACAGAAGAGTCGTGGACTACTGAAAGGTCACAATGCGATAACTTATAATATAAACAAACCCTCGAATGGTTTGACAGCCATAAAGCAGTGCCAATAGCTAAGATCAGACTTCATTGTCATGAGATATAAAAGTGAGACAGGAGAGAGGAATGGGTGTACGAGGACGAGGGGGATTGTGGGGGAAAGAAAATACTTCCAACAGTAAACATTTGTATCTTAGATTATCATCAGCCATTTACATTCACTGCTCTTGCATTCGGGAGAATAATGGTTCAAACCTGCATCCAGTCATCCTGATATAAGTTTTCTGTGATTTCCCTAAATAACTTTAGGCAAATGCCTGGATGGTTCCTTTGAAGGGGCAGTGCTGACTTACTTCATCATCCTTACCTAATCCATTGGGACAGATGACCTCACTGTTTGATCCCCTTCCCCAAACCAACCAACCAACCAACCAGCCAGCCAGCCATTCACTGCTGTATAAAGGCTGCCTCCAGGCTTAACACTGGATTGTGTTCTTCAGCTACATGCATCTTTGACATTGCTGTGTGGTTTGTAATGTCATATGCTTACTTTTCATTAGGCGTAGACTGTTGTTTCTTAGCTCTCGGAATCCATCAAACAACTTCCTTGACCTGATCTTGCAAGTCTCAGTATAATAACTTGTTGCTGAACCGAGCTGTTGATGCCATTTTTGTGCGCAATAATGTCTCAAAAGGACCTGCTTTCTTGGTCTTTTTTCCCAATTGATTTCTGAATTGGGAAACATCTGCAATTAAACATTTCGTTTTTGTAGTAAGTAAGTGATCCCAAAATATAGTCTTACAAAACAACATTTCGTATTTAGATTTCAGGTGCAAAGACGAAAGTTTTGTGGAAGTCCAAAATGCGAACATGCTATGTACAGTTGTACCTGCTAGAAACTCCATTCATTTAAATTCACCAGCAGCACTATAAAGTTTATGCTTGTGATTTATTGATAGCCAGGCCGTATGCTGATATTACCAGAAATTGAAGAATTTTGAAGCTGAATGGTAGGTTAGTGAAATCGAGAGCAATTCATGGGTGAATAGTGACTTGTCCTTTCCTTTTTTGGTTGATATTTCTTTTTCCATGCTGATGTTTACAAACTTTTTCAAGGGCATACTAGGGTCATTGAATAAATTTAATTCTGTCAGCAGATTTACACTTTTGTCTTGGATCATCATTTTATCAATGGATTTAAATATTTTGTCTGCAGCTGTTATCACATTCTGTATTTGCTGATTTGTTTATTACACTATATCATTTTTTTATTGCCAGAATTGTTCACTCACACAACCGATCTCCATTTACGTAGTTCTCTCTATAAATGGATTCATGTTTTCAGTGAACTGTTCTGTCTTCACTACAGTGCACAGCTCATCAGGTAACACAGTTTTGCTGAAGTGGAGATCATTGCAATATAGGTCGTTTCAAAGATCTGTTCTGGAACATTTGAGAGTTTGCTAGAACATTCAAGAACATTAAGTAGCATTCAGGATTATTCATAGAAGCTCGAGAACAAATTCAAATTGTTTCACTTGAAAAATACATTGGTTTGAAAGAGAGAGATGGTGATCACTTCCCTCACACCAACTCAACTACAACAGCTACCACCATTGGTGGGTAGGTTTGGAGGTATCATCAGCTTCACCCAAGAACACTTTAATTTTTGTGTGTGTCTATATTGATTTCAAAGACCAACCCAGTCATCATCTTGAAGTCAAATGCTACAAACTGTGTTGTGTGTACTCACTTCGTGGACGCTAACCAGGCTGCAAATGTGTTTATGGCACTGCTGCATTATTTACAGCCATGTTAAACTTCCAGTGCCCACATGTGTTTTGATGTTCACTTATTTTTCAGTGCTGGCAGCGAATAACAAATTTTGTGGATTTAGTACTTCAGAAGTTAGTCTGCATTATTGATGTCTGGTATTACTATAAAAGCAAGAAAACAAATAATGGAAAATCCAGTTTCGTCCTGCGCATATTTCCTGCAGTAAATGCCCCCCATGAACCATGGACCTTGCCGTTGGTGGGGAGGCTTGCGTGCCTCAGCGATACAGATTGCCGTACCGTAGGTGCAACCACAACGGAGGGATATCTGTTGAGAGGCCAGACAAACATGTGGTTCCTGAAGAGGGGCAGCAGCCTTTTCAGTAGTTGCAGGGGCAACAGTCTGGATGATTGACTGATCTGGCCTTGTAACATTAACCAAAACGGCCTTGCTGTGCTGGTACTGTGAACAGCTGAAAGCAAGGGGAAACTACAGCCGTAATTTTTCCTGAGGACATGCAGCTTTACTGTATGATTAAATGATGATGGCGTCCTCTTGGGTAAAATATTCCGGAGATAAAATAGTTCCCCATTCGGATCTCCGGGCGGGGATTACTCAAGAGGACATCGTTATCAGGAGAAAGAAAACTGGCGTTCTACGGATCGGAGCGTGGAATGTCAGATCCCTTAATCGGGCAGGTAGGTTAGAAAATTTAAAAAGGGAGATGGATAGGTTAAAGTTAGATATAGTGGGAATTAGTGAAGTTCGGTGGCAGGAGGAACAAGACTTTTGGTCAGGTGATTACAGGGTTATAAATACAAAATCAAGTAGGGGTAATGCAGGAGTAGGTTTAATAATGAATAAAAAAAATAGGAGTGCAGGTTAGCTACTACAAACAGAATAGTGAACGCATTATTGTGGCCAAGATAGACACAAAGCCCATGCCTACTACAGTAGTACAAGTTTATATGCCAACTAGCTCTGCAGATGATGAAGAAATGGATGAAATGTATGACGAGATAAAAGAAATTATTCAGGTAGTGAAGGGAGACGAAAATTTAATAGTCATGGGTGACTGGAATTCGTCAGTAGGAAAAGGGAGAGAAGGAAACATAGTAGGTGAATATGGATTGGGGGCAAAAAATGAAAGAGGAAGCCGCCTTGTAGAATTTTGCACAGAGCATAACTTAATCATAGCTAACACTTGGTTCAAGAATCATAAAAGAAGGTTGTATACCTGGAAGAATCCTGGAGATACTAAGAGGTATCAGATATATAATATGTAATGGTAAGACAGAGATTTAGGAACCAGGTTTTAAATTGTAAGACATTTCCAGGGGCAGATGTGGACTCTGACCACAATCTATTGGTTATGAACTGCAGATTGAAACTGAAGAAACTGCAAGAAGGTGGGAATTTAAGGAGATGGGACCTGGATAAACTGAAAGAACCAGAGGTTGTAGAGAGTTTCAGGGAGACCATAAGGGAACAATTGACAGGAATGGAGGAAAGAAATATAGTAGAAGAAGAATGGGTAGCTCTGAGGGATGAAGTAGTCAAGGCAGCAGAGGATCAAGTAGGTAAAAAGACGAGGGCTAGTAGAAATCCTTGGGTAACAGAAGAAATATTGAATTTAATTGATGAAAGGAGAAAATATAAAAATGCAGTAAATGAAGCAGGCAAAAAGGAATACAAACGTCTCAAAAATGAGATCGACAGGAAGTGCAAAATGGCTAAGCAGGGATGGCTAGAGGGCAAATGTAAGGATGTAGAGGCTTGTCTCACTAGGGGCTAAGATAGATATTGCCTACAGGAAAATTAGAGAGACCTTTGGAGAGAAGAGAACCACTTGTATGAATATCAAGAGCTCAGATGGCAACCCAGTTCTAAGCAAAGAAGGGAAATCAGAAAGGTGGAAGGAGTATATAGAGGGTTTATACAAGGGCGATGTACTTCAGGGCAATATTATGGAAATGGAAGAGGATGAAGATGAAATGGGAGATATGATACTGCGTGAAGAGTTTGACTGAGCACTGAAAGACCTGAGTCGAAACAAGGCCCCGGGAGTAGACAACATTCCATTAGAACTACTGATGGCCTTGGGAGAGCCAGTCATGACAAAACTCTACCATCTGGTGAGCAAGATGTATGAGACAGGCGAAATACCCACAGACTTCAAGAAGAATATAATAATTCCAATCCCAAAGAAAGCAGGTGTTGACAGATGTGAAAATTACCGAACTATCAGTTTAATAAGTCACAGCTGCAAAATACTAACGCGAATTCTTTACAGACGAATGGAAAAACTGGTAGAAGCGGACCTCGGGGAAGATCAGTTTGGATTCCGTAGAAATGTTGGAACACGTGAGGCAATACTAACCTTACGACTTATCTTAGAAGAAAGATTAAGAAAAGGCAAACCTACGTTTCTAGCATTTGTAGACTTAGAGAAAGCTTTCGACAATGTTAACTGGAATACTCTCTTTCAAATTCTGAAGTTGACAGGGGTAAAATACAGGGAGCGAAAGGCTATTTACAATTTGTACAGAAACCAGATGGCAGTTATAAGAGTCGAGGGGCATGCAAGGGAAGCAGTGGTTGGGAAAGGAGTGAGACAGGGTTGTAGTCTCTCCCCGATGTTATTCAATCTGTATATTGAGCAAGCAGTAAAGGAAACAAAAGAAAAATTCGGAGTAGGTATTAAATTTCAGGGAGAAGAAGTAACAACTTTGAGGTTCGCCGATGACATTGTAATTCTGTCAGAGACAGCAAAGGACTTGGAAGAGCAGTTGAACGGAATGGACAGTGTCTTGAAAGGAGGATATAAGATGAACATCAACAAAAGCAAAACGAGGATAATGGAATGTAGTCAAATTAAATCAGGTGATGCTGAGGGGATTAGATTAGGAAATGAGGCACTTAAAGTAGTAAAGGAGTTTTGTTATTTAGGGAGTAAAATAACTGATGATGGTCGAAGTAGAGAGGATATAAAATGTAGACCGGCAATGGCAAGGAAATCGTTTCTAAAGAAGAGAAATTGGTTAACGTCGAGTATAGATTTAAGTGTCAGGAAGGCGTTTCTGAAAGTATTTGTATGGAGTGTAGCCATGTATGGAAGTGAAACATGGACGATAACCAGTTTGGACAAGAAGAGAATAGAAGCTTTTGAAATGTGGTGCTACAGAAGAATGCTGAAGGTAAGGTGGGTAGATCACGTAACTATTGAGGAGGTATTGAATAGGATTGGGGAGAAGAGAAGTTTGTGGCACAACTTGACTAGAAGAAGGGATCGGTTGGTAGGACATGTTTTGAGGCATGAGGGGATCACAAATTTAGCATTGGAGGGCAGCGTGGAGGGTAAAAATCGTAGAGGGAGACCAAGAGATGAATACACTAAGCAGATTCAGAAGGATGTAGGTTGCAGTAGGTACTGGGAGATGAAGCTTGCACAAGGTAGAGTAGCATGGAGAGCTGCATGAAACCAGTCTCAGGACTGAAGACCACAACAACAACAACAACAAATGGACATTAAAGACTGGCAATCGGCTAACACTGTAATCACATGTGAAGTAACTACCTGTCGCAGCGTATAGGTGAAATGCTATGTAGACGATAGTGTTTAGGGTCAACATGCAGGGGGTCAAGTAACAATATTATGAAAAGGATAGTTGCTAATCACCATATAGTGGAGATGCTGAGTCGCAGATAGGCACAACAAAAAGACTGTCACACACTTTTAGGCAACAAGACCTTTGTCAAAAATACACACACACACACACACACACACACACACACACACACACACACACACACACACACACACACAAACTCAGCTTCAGCTGCCAGAGACTGTGTGTGTGTGTGTGTGTGTGTGTGTGTGTGTGTGTGTGTGTGTGTGTGTGTGTGTGTGTGTGTGTGTCCTTGTTGTCCTAAGGCTTATTATGTAGGCTTATTGTGTGACAGTCTTTTTGTTGTGCCAATCTGTGACTCAGTGTCTCCGCTATATTGTGAGTAGCAACTATCCCTTTCATAAACCGTTACAGAGCAAGCGAACATTGATTCTGTGAGGCATATTATTAGAGCAGACCTAACTATAACATTTATAGATAGGTAGAAAATCTTTGTCATTAGGTCACCCGTAATGCAAATAACTGTGCACAAACCATCAGCTGGTATTCGGCTATTTGATCATTGGTTGCGACATTCCGTAAGAGCAGCAGCATACATTTATGCAGGTTGACAGATGTTCGCAAAAAGCAGAGATGGACACTTCTAGGAAGATAGGTGAAATAGAGTAGTGAATTATGAAAGATATTATTTTATCAGTGTGGATCTGAAACTAATGGTTGTCTACTGTTTGCTGTGTACTAAGTCTGTTTAGTAAGGCAAAAAATAATGGCAGCTGTGGGAAGAATATTATCTCCTCATTCTTCAGGGTACTGAAGATTTGACTATATTTATTCTGGATACAAAATGCACAGTGACTACTGAATCATATGTGATGTGTTGCTCACTTTGTAGTATTGGGCCTTAATACTTCCAAAGTGCCAGCCGGTGTGGCCAAGCAGTTCTAGGCGCTTCAGTCTGGAACCACGCGACCGCTACAGTCGCAGGTTCGAATCCTGTCTCGGGCATGGATGTATGTGATGTCCTTAGGTTAGTTAGGTTTAAATAGTTTTAAGTTCTAGGGGACTGATGACCTTAGATGGTAAGTCCCATAGTGCTCAGAGCCATTTTGAAGCTTCCAAAGTGGCAACAATCAATTCCACTTATACCATAACAACTGACACCATTCATAACAGTATACGTGATATGGAGTGGGGGGGATGTGGATGTGGAGAAGCATACCAGGAGGGGGAGAGAAGTGGAGAGGCATGGAAATGTGCTTTATCCTCTGAGCTTCTTTAGTCTTGTTGCACAGCCACTGAGTCACCTGTCATTCTTGTTCCTGTTTTGCACTACTCCACTATAGCAGGGGCAGTCAAGAATTTGGCTCACAAGCCATGCCCAGGCATGGAAGATTTAGCGTCCAGCCTCCCTGCACACTTCTTGCACTGTCATGGCTATCTGAGCATGAAGAGGGGGAAACTGGAAAGATGTCACATTTAAATGGCAATGCAGCTGCGCTGGATAAGACAAGGATTTATATTTCAATGTTTCTCAACATAGATCACAAAAAGGTAATAAAAAATTCAGGTAATTTAATTACTTGTGGCATGGGGAAAATATTACTTAATTTTTATATGGTACAAACTATTAGCATATGGGCAGATGTGAACAACTTCACAGATTTTTGCAATCAGGTTGCCACATAGTTGTGACTTAATTAGTTTCATAATCAAATAAAGGTCTTACACACACTAATGTTGTTCGAAATATTGTAGCACTTTTGTAACCTCACTATGAACATGTGAAAACTTGATGCAAGGAAAACACTGTAGATGTCCTGGATAATTTTAATGTATTTAAAATGGGAATTACATTGTAGATCAACCAGTTACATCTGCACATGCACAGGAGAACTCTCGACTGAAGTGGCAAACAAGCTTGAAAACTGATGTAAGATTGACAGTGTGCTCAAAACTTTTAGGAAACTACCCTCCTAATACTTTATAGGCCACGATGAATTCTTCAAACCTCTCATTTTCTTTAACACCAGTTAGTTTGGGAATTGTACTGTGTCAGAATGGTCTCATCTGTAACATGATTTTCTTTTTACAGCTGTTCCCCACAAATCATAAAAAGCCGTTTCTCACTTTGAATTGTCTTACTGTGGGCAGTTTGCAGTCAAGTCCACTGAGAGGCCTGCAATCCATTCCGGCTGTTCTGATTTTTGTTTCTGCATTACTTTTTCCATCATATATTCAGCAATAAGAGGGTTTTAAGTTGAAAAATCATTCTGGGTCCCATAAAATTTCACACACATTTTTCCATGCCTGCACATTTAGCATAAAGTTCTTCTTTATGCACAGAACAGTGAATCCCATCCAGCAATCATTTAATTTTTGCTCACTCACTGTCAACTAAATTTTTAAGTTCCTTCTGCATGGTGTTGTAATGTTGTTCTGTAGCAAATTTGTAATACCCATCAATATGTTTCTGTGTATGTATTATATCAACAAAAATAATCAGTTTTTGAAAATGTAATTGGATAGTTAAAAAACTCTACTCATCAAGCAGTGGCAGGAGAAGACCACACTTATAAAGGTATTTGAATTTGTAATCTTTGAGAGCCAGTGGAGCCTTCTTCTGGCAGTGGGTTGAATTAGAAGGAAGAGGGGTGAACGAAGGGGACTGGTGAGGTTTAGGAAATGGGGAGAGGTCGAAAACGTCACCCAGGCCCCAGGTCAGGGGAGACTTAATGGACAGGATGAGGAGGAGTATTTCCCACTGTTGTTACACTTGATTATATTGTTGTGTATACAGATGCTTCATGATGTTGTAATGTAACAATGAAACGGATAGTTTAAGGGAGAGTTCAAAATTTATGGCTGAAGTGGACTTCTGTTTACTTTGAATGTTTTTATGGTTCTGATGACAATCCCAGTGACTGTGACAGCATTAGGCCCATAAAGAAGCATAAGGCAGCCATGTGTTAAAGTGATTCTGACAATAACAATGAAGGTGATTGTGTTCTTATGAGTGATTAGTTTTGTCAAAATGTTAATAGCCAGTGCCCAAGTGATATCTGGGCACTGTATCAAATGTATTAAGTGTGGTAGTACTAATAAAGTGCACCTAAGAGTTTGGTTTGTTCCCCACATAACATTCTCAAGGACTGTAAGACATTACACAACATCAATTTATAGTTTACTAATTTATTTATAAATATGCTTTTTGTTAAATTGGGTGCTATAATAGAAGGTTTGGCTGGCAGTTCCGGTAAAGTGACAGCAATAAATCTCCCCCCAATTGATCAGGGTTAACTCAAAAGGGGGAAATTACAGTTTCACAAAATCAAAAATGGCAACTGCCACACTATTCAGGGAGATTTTTGGATGAAAAATGACTGTTTATCAAGAACATAGTAGATGGAAAACTTTATTCTTTTGTTAAAATATTTTTATTAAATTATGACTCCACTTTTCTGTTTTAATATTATGGATAATTTCCTTGGAAGCTAAAAGAAAGGATGGACCAGCATGTGACATTAGAATATCATGTACAGCAGAAAATTAAACTATTTTTCTGTCAGTAACATTCCAACAACCAGGGAGTTCAGTTTGCGTGAAGAATATATGCTACAGAGAAAGCAATATATGATCATACAGAGTCTGTTCTGGTAGACATCAACAAGAAACATTAAGGTACAGCATATTGTGTGACATTGGTGTGGCTTGAGATCTCGAATCATAAAATTTTACTTGGAAAACTAAAATTTTATGGCCTTACAGACATATATGGATTGATTCAGAACTCAATAACAAATTAGAAGGTAGCATTAATAAATGGTACCAAAGGAATAAAACTTAGTTCTGAGTGAGGAAGGTTAAATATTGTGCCTAGCAAGGTTCAGTACATGACTGACTCCTGTTCTTAACCTACACAAATGATTAACTAGTGGCACTGGGGAACTCCTCAAAAACTGTGATGTTTGCTGCTGACCAAAGTACACTGGAGAAGGATCCAAACACATCAACAGCTGGCACAGCCAAGAGGATGCTGATACACCCTGTACATAACAGCATAACTATTTCTTACAAAAACTCATAAGCAATTTGAGACAAATAAAATGGCTTTACAGGTGCCAGAAGTAGGAATCAACGTACACTCACTAAATTAAACTGTCTGATATTCCTAGACATGTAATGGTCTGAGGTGCCACCAGTGGGCAGATACATTAACCTGGCCACTTCTACAAGCTTTGCACTTACGAGTACCATTTGCAGATTGACACAGTTAGAGATTTCTAAATTACTTTCACTTGGTACTATCCTATCACATAATCTGCTGTGGCAATACAACTATGATCAAAAACGTATTTATATTACAGACATATACCGTAGTAATATTATATGAAGTTGCTAGCTGGAGATGTATAATTATCAGAATATCCTACCAGTCCTTGGACTTGGGATTTTTACACTCACAGGCTTCCTAATAATTATTGTGGTTAATAGTAAGAATGAAATTAGGATGAACTGTGTAGTTTATGACAACAGTACTACAGGTAAAAGTAATGTTCTTTTGAACTTTTGTCCGTGTCTAATGTTCAGAATGTAGTTTTATATTAGGGTGAAAATGTCTTTAATGGGCTGATGCCAGATGCCAGGTGCAAGATAGGGAATCAGAAATTGCCAGCCGTTTAAAACCAAGGTAAAAGAGTGCTTTTTAAGCAACTTGTTATATAATTTTCATAATATTTGTGCTTTGGGATGTGAATTCCTGTTAACACTAATGTTGTTATTAAACTAGTTTTGGCCCTTTCCAATATATTGATAGCTGATAGTTTGAGATGAAATTGCTGAAGTTACATAAAAAAGTAACTACTTTTCTTTACATATAATATGTGACTGCATTAATCCTGATGAAATGTACTTTAAATTACAGATCTATTATCCGAGCATGTCTTGAGGATCTCCAAACTGAAGCATCCATTGTTACTGGTGATGAAAAGGATGTCTGCCTGCATTTGGTTACTATTTTCTACAACATTGAATTTTTGTGGCATTTAAGTGAGATTTTGTTCGTAGATATTATACCAGGTACAAAATTCATTCACAGAATTTTTACAGTTATCAGTTTGTGGCTTTGTACTTATTTTTGAACCATATTTTATCATGAGATTTCATTTAAATTACAAACAAGTTATGCTGACTGTTTCTTTGTTTGATAGTTATAGTTCTAATCTTTGTGAATTTATAACAATGTCTTGACAACAATTGTCAACCACTATTGTTTTCAGCCTACACATCTCATAAGTTACATGTTTTTATTGGGGTGGAGGGGGGGGGGGGGGGGGGAGAAAGTGAGGATAAACATCAATTTTAAAAGCCTCAATGAAAAGTCATGTATGTCTTTTAGGCATATTACTTGTACACCATGAAACATGTGATTCTAAACACAGAAGTAGCAAGCACAGTGAACACAGTTTCTGCAGCACATAGAACAATGTGTAGAGGGGAAGAAAATAAATGAAAAGCGTAACCTGCAGAAAGTAACGTATCATATTCTATATTTTTGTTGGATGAACATGAATGTTTCCATTAAAGATACAGAGTGAATTAATGTAAGATAAAGGCACAGTTTTTCATTTCTGAACATTTAAAACAATCTTCACTCTTTGCACTATAAAATGTTATAAAGATCTACATCGTCTGAAAGTCTGAATTTGCTGTTAATATAGTCTGCCAGATTGTTAATAAGCAACCTGAACAACAAAGATCCTAACACACTCCTTGGGGCACAGCTGAAGTTACTTTTTGTCTTTCAGTGACTCCAACCAAGGTAACATGCTGCATTCTTCCTACCAAGAAATCATTGCTGCATTCACAGATATCCTCTGGTATCTCATACAGTCATACTTCTGATAATAAGTGGAGGTGTGGCACTGAGTTAAATGCTTTTCAAAAGTCTCATCTCCTCGAGTGCATTATGTATGGCTTGCAAGATGTCACATGAGAAAAATGAATCTCAGATTCCATACGAAAGATAGGTTTGGAAGCCACCTTACTGATGTGGAGGTGGTAATCCTGTTAGAGATAGCTCATTATTTACGAAGTTACAGCATGCTGCAAGTGAAACATAGGCCCACAAATTGTTTCATAAAAGAAATAAATGGCTGTAACTCCATCATAAGCTACATTAAGAAGAATCTTTTTTATTTCTTAATGCTGGCTAGTTTCAGGTTCATGTCCTTCTGCAAACCATCCATATCACTCAACAATGCTAACTAGACCACGTAGGACAGATAGTGAAGGTGCCTTCAAGATCTCTAGTGCAATCGAAATGTTTTTTCCTTCTCTGGATTGATCAAAATATGACTTCGGAGCTCAGACAACATATATCAATTGCACTAATGTGACACAGTCTCCAGTTAGTAGAACTTTTCCTTGTTGATTGTCTAAATTAGTTTAATTTCAGATATTTATCTGCAGGAAATAAAGCTGCAGTACTTCAAATTCTCTCTGATAAAATGGTTCATCTGGATGCAGTTCATTATGAAATAACGTCTATTAGATAATTACGCGTTTTTGCATTTTAAGGCAGAAGTCACATTTATCGCAAAATGTAAATTTTTCCTGGCTGTATATAATAAGAAGAAATGGGAGGAATGCATGGATTAAAGAAAGGGACAATATGACATTGAAGGAAAGATACGATAAACTCCGCCAAGAAATGCAAAGAACCCTAAGACAAGAGAAAAGGGAATACTATAACAATATGATCAGAGAAGCAGAGTATGATTTCCAACATCACAGGACAAGGCAGATTTATGAAAATATAAAAAAATCCTTTGGTAAATTCAATAAAAGGGAACAGTTTATAAAGGATCAGAATGGGAAAATATTGACCAACAAAAGTTACATACAAAACAGATGGAAGACATACTTTTCACAACTTCTCAACTGCAATGACCCACTCTCTTACTTTAAATTTGAAGAACCTGATACAATTGATACAGCTGATACAGTTACTACCCCATCAGTAAATGAAATACAGCAACCAATAAAGAAATTAAAGAATAACAAGGCTTGTGGTGAGGACAAGATATACGCTGAGTTATTAAAGAATGGAGGCCCACAACTGGAATTAGAAATACAGGCGTTAATAGAAACAATTTGGGAGACGGAAACCATTCCTGCAGATTGGAAAACTGCAATTGTGTGCCCCACATTTAAGAAGAATGATCCACTAGTTTGTGATAACTACAGAGGAATTGCCTTACTGGATGTCACCTACATAATCTTATCAAGCTGCCTATTAAACAGACTGATACCAATAACAGAAGAACTGATTGGGGACTACCAATGCGGTTTCCGCAAAAACAGATCCACATCCACATTAGATCACTTATTCACCCCAAGACAAGTAACTGAGAAGGCATGAGAATTCAATGTAGATGTCCACATATTATTCGTAGATTTTAAAAAGGCCTATGATAGCATACACCGACAGACACTCCTAAATATAATGAAGGAATTTAAAATATCATCAAAATTAATCAGATTAGTTAAAATGTGTATCGATGAAACTTTGTCTCATAAAGACACCGGTAGGAGAAACTGAAGATTTTAAGGTGTACACTGGACTGAGACTAGGGGATGCCATTTCACCTATTTTATTTAACCTTGTCCTAGAGAAGATTGATAGAGAATTTTCTGAAACCAGTCCACAAGGGATCCAGCTACAAGACGTGAACATTACAAGACTTGCCTATGCAGATGATGTAGCACTAATAAGTAGTTCCAAAAGAGAATTAATCAGAATGATGCAAAATTACTTCAAAATTGCTGAGAAAACAGGATTACATGTTAATGAAGAAAAGACGGAATACCTGTCCATAAGTAAGAAAACCAGAAAAGATGCACCTCTGACTGTAGATGGATTTAATTTCAAGACTGTTGACCACTTCAAGTACCTAGGAAGTATTTTTAGTAATAACAACAGAACAGATATAGAAATAGATGCCCGTTTATCAACAGCAAACAAAACACTTTTTAGTTTCATCAGAATTCTAAGAAAAAGATCACTTAGCAGTAACTTCAAAAGCTGCTTATATCAATCGACCATTATACCTGTGATGTTATATGGATGTGAAACATTAATATTTAGAAAGAAAGATGAAGAAAAACTGTTAATATTCGAAAGAAAAGTACTAAGGAAAATTTTTCGGCCTGTATACGACAAAAATAACATGGCCTGTATACGACAAAAATAACATGGAATGCAGAATAAGAAGAAATGAAGAATTAAGAGGGCTGTACAAACACCGTAACATCGTCGAAGTGCTCAAGAGGAGAAGGTTGAATTGGGCAGGCCATATAGTAAGAATGACAGAGAATAGACCACCTAGAATGGCATTCAGCAGAACAATAGAAGGAACGAGAAGAAGAGGGAGACCCAGAATCAGATGGCTGGATAACATTCGGGAGGACACAATGAGGATGAACAGCAGCAGCAACTGGACAAACAGCACATTGGACAGGCAGAAGTGGAAGAGGCTCATAGAGCAGGCGTATGGTCGATAAGGCCCTTGCCACATATAAAGTTAAAATAAAGTATATATAATACATACTATATTAACTGAAAATTATAAATGCCAATTTACTACAATATATGTTGTGTAAAACACTAATAACTTCCAAAATGTCTAAAAAAAAGTTTGTTCATGTAGAGACATATCAAAAAATTCTGGAATACATCTTTTCTTGAGCAACTAAACAATGAAATCAGTGTGCATGCGTGTGTGTGCACGTGTATTTTGCAATGATACAAAAGTTTCATAAAAGTGCAAATTAAGCGATACAGTCAGTGCAACAATATTCAACTATTATCTTCCTGATAGCGATCACTTCCTGTCAGCTACGTTATCTGATGGCTGCTGCCTAAAATATGGCCTTTGATTCATATGTACTCCCAAATAAAATGCAACAGATCTGTGCACTTCCTGTTTTTGGGACAGCTGTGAGGGCTGTGAAAGAAAAAACAGTTTTCAGCTGCCTCCACACAATCAATCTGCCCTGCAGTCATCCATTACAAACAACATTATGAACTTTCCTAGCACCATGGTGCACATAGAATGCACTGGAGTGGAACCTAAATGAATGTTTTCTTCACTAAGGAATGCAGGATTTGTCTGACATCTGATGATTGCCATAAGCATGCAGAGGTGGACAGGTACTAGTTCATATCGTAGGCATGCATTTCTGTGGATTCAGCTGCAGGTTGGGTGAGTTACGATTTGTGCCAGTATCCTGAATGGATGTCGGTCATTTCTATGCCGTCATGGAGAATTAGAGGGTTATGCAGTAACAGGAAATAATTTTCCATTTTAATTTACTATACTACAGTCAGTATTTCGGTGACGGGTTTGTCTTTCAAGATGATGATATGCATGCACATTGGGCCCAAATTTTGAACACTTTCCATCTGGTGGCAGGAGGAATGTCCTACAGCATCTTCTGACAGGTAACTGATTGTGCTTGCTTTGGGCTTAGTTGAAACTTGGCAGTACACCATAGCAAGAACCTTCTTCACACTTTGCATCATTTCAGGAGGGCCCCTGTCAAAATAGGATTGAACAGGAGTGTCTTTGTTAACTCACGGACAGCACACCTTTGAGAATCCGAGATTCATAGCAATGTAAAGATGTTCGCCATTGAGCATAATGCCTTTTTTTTCCACGCTGAAGCTGTTTTTGTAGTTTCATATGGTAATGGAAAGCCCTGGTTGAATGTAAATCATTTAAAGAGTAAAGGTAAACAACTCACAAAATATAGAGGCTGTTTAGTGAGCTGTTATATTTACTCCTTTAATTATTTCTCTACCTTCAAAAGACTCATTCTTTTGTTCCCAGTTGCCCATGAATCTAAGGTCACACACATTCATAGGTATGTAGAGGTTGCAAAAAATATTTTTGAGCCATTTATATCATTGTCATTAATGTGAGAGGCAGTGGACAAATAGTACTGAGGTATGATTGAATAGGTGCCACATCATTAAAGGCCTCATAGAACCAAAAGATGGTAGATAGCGGCAACACATTGTGTTTAAACTAACAATCTGATGGTGTAATGTCTGCAACTGTCAGTTACTATAGAATAGTATTATTTTCAGTCCCAGACACATTATTTTACAGCTGTTAGTAGTTTCTATATTAAAATTTCATCAGATACCAGGTACTATTGTTTCTTTACCCATTATGACTAATGGACATGCAACCACAGAATTTAATTTCTTTGTCTTCATTCATCTCTGAATGGTAATCTGTACTGCCTCTTTGCCCAATAAAATTAAGCTACCCTTTTGCACAAACCTATCTTTGTCTTTGATGCACAGCATTACAAGGATGATTCAAATATAAATGGGAATTTTGCTCCTGAGTATCAACAGTTGGTAGGACCAGACCCACACTTCTAGTGTTAGGCATGGGGAGAGTCGGTCGTTACATACTTCCAACAGCTTCATCAGTAACACTAACAATGTTGAAGAAATGGGTGCACATCTCCACTGTGCAATGCATAATTTAAAATTTCTTGCTTGTGAAGCAGTTCAAGCAATGGAAATTTCACAGAGATAGACTGCACAGTTTGGTGATCATTGTTTATCTGACACAAAAGTTCAAGGAAGGACAAGATCATCAGCAACATGATCAGCATCCTGAGACTAGCATTACATATGAAAACATTTGTGCGGTTCGAGGCATTCTTGAAGGTAATCTTTGGGGGAGAGTATCAGAAATTGCGGAACAGGTCAGAATAAGTGATAGGAGCTGTCAAGTGATCACCACAAATGACCTACAATTCTGTAAATTGAGTTGCAGATGGGTCTCTTGCCATTTGACTGAAAATCTGAAGCATTAGAAGGTCTGTCAGAATCTTACAGTAAGCATTTTTGAGTCAGATTGTCACCTGTGATGAAACGTCATTCCACCACTGCACTCCCAAATCCAAACAAGCCAGGAGAGGAGGGAGCCCCAGTGTAAGCAAAGACTCAACTGTCAGCAGGCAAGCTTCATTCAACTCCCCCCCCCCCCCTTCCCTCCCCCTCTGAGCAGCAAGGCATTTTGTTCATTGATTTTTTGCATGAGTAACATACAGTCAGTGCTGCATACTACTGCAAACTATTGAAGATGAGGGTTTACACATCATCCCAAAAGAAGAGACCAGCCAATTTGACGGGTCATTTTCCTTCATGACAATACCAGGTCTAATTCTGCTGCTCTGATTTCCAAACTACAGGAAATGCACTGGACTGATCTTGATCGCCCTCCTTAGAGCCCAGATCAGTCGCCCTTTGATTTTCAATTGTTTGGACTGCTTAAAGAAGCCCTAAGAGGGCATCAGTTGGAAGATGATGAGGGCATGGAGAAGTTTGTGCTCAGTTGGCACCTGACGCAACCAGCTTCATTCTACGATGCTGCAATACGAAACCTTCCTTCCCACTGTGAAAAATGTACTTCTAAAGTGGGAAACTGTGTTGCAAAATACATTGTAACTGTCTTTTGTTTCTCAATAAACAATTTTCTGTAAATGAAATCCCATTTGTATTTGATTCACTCTTGTATATTTCTCTTTCTGCAACATTTGAACACTTTATCAGTGATGATCATATCTGTTTCCTGATACACAAGACATTTTCTGTTCCTTCCATCCAAATGGTGGAATGATATGCACCACATGAAACCAGTGTATTAAATAGTTGATCCAATACTTCATAAGTCTCTAGATTTCCTACAAGAACTCAACTCTCTTTCCTAGTATGCAGTTATTTTCCATCAGCACAGTCTCCTTGTTTTAACTTTTCTCTATCTGAATCTCAGTTTCTGAATAACATGTCAAAGGGTTGACTTATTTAGCTCATAGAAGTCTTCTATTTTATTTGTAAATTTTGTCAGTGTGCCTGCTGCTTTTAAAAAAGATTTTCTCCATAGAAGCTGTGATTTTATTTTACTTAAGACTCCTTTTGTGAACTCGTGTTAAAAACTTCTATTGCCCGCAAGAGCTCATTTCTGGTAGTGCAAACATTAAAGGTTCTTGGCATTCTAAAATTTCTCTCACCATACATTCTATGATGTGTGGATTTTCAGCATTTCTCTTTACTGGCTGTGATATCGAACTCCATGTCCTATTCTTTTATAGCCTTAAAATAAGAATGCTCGCAAATCACAATGTACATCTCATAACCTCCAATTTTTCAGGTCTCTCAAAACTGCAAGGCAACAAACTGTCACAATTGTCTTACCTGAGCACATAAAAATTAATGGTAGCATGTTTCATACTTACCTGACAAGACACTCTGACATAAACATAGTAGCAATTAGAGGCACATTGCAGCACAGGTGCCAAACAGCGTGGCAGCCATATGCTCGTGGTGCTCAAGGGTGCAAAAGAAAAACAGTGCATGCATGATGTTAGTGCTCTATGTAGAATTATGTACATAAAAACAGAATTGTGATAATCTGTACATCATCTTTATTGTCACAGAATAATTATTCAGAAAGCAACTAAAATCAGCCAATAATGAGTGAAGGGTTATTTCTTTAAACTGTGTACAGGAAATAATTTATAGTACAGCCTCGACATCCATTGCTCTTCCAAGTTGACAGTTCTCAAACAGTTCCCAAAAATACACGGGTACATTGCGTCATTCCATCCAGAGTATAATACATACTAAATGAAAGAAATACTCTATATTACCAGATCTTGGATCAGTCAACATTACAGTATAGTGCCAAATGTTTTCCAATGCTTTCCAAAAACCTTGGAAGATTGAATTTACCCATTTGCTTATGTTTATGATCTCAAAACACTGTGCTTAACTTTTACACAAAAATCCTCAGCCTCACAGAAGTTTCAGTCCTATCCAAAAACCTCACCATTGGCACTGCACACAAATTTAAACATACGAGACTAGTAAAAGATCTACTCTCCTCCACCCAATTCCTACAATGTAAACCCTTCTTTGCCATCAATCCCTACAAGCAAAGCCAACATAATCCCAACATTGAACCCCGCCTCTTCCAGTTCATACACCATCCAGCCATGATCCTCCTCTCTCGCACCTAATCATCCCCTGTCGCCTTCCAAGAATTCCTTACCTACAGTTTGGCCTCGCCATCCTTCCCAAAGTCCCTTCCCTAGACCTAGTCTGCAAACAGGTTTCTAGTGACATGTGACATATTCCCCCCCTCCCTCCGTCCAACCCACAACCCCCAAGAAACACTACAAAGACGTGGCCCCTTTGTCACCCAGTACTGTGCTGGACTGGAAAAATTGATCCATGTCCTTTGTCAAAGCTGTGATTGTCCACCACTATGCCTTAAATGAAAGACATCACACCCAAGATCCCCCCCCCCCTCCCCCCCCCCCCTCCTAAAGTGATGATCCATGCCCACCCAACCTCTTAAACATCCTAGTCCATCCCTATGCCACTCCCAACCTCATTCCTTTGCCATAGGGATCATATCCCTGTGGAAGACCCAAGTGTGAGACCTGCCCAAATTTTTGAGGCATGCCCAGTCACAGGCTTATCCTACCCCATCAGAGGCCAGGCCACGTGTGAAATCAGCCGTGTCATATACCAGCTCTGTTCAGTTATTGCACTGCCTTTTATATTGGTGTGACTACCAACCAGCTGCTCACCAGGGAGAATGGTCTCCTCCAGATTGTGACCAAGAGCAAAGGTAACCATCCTGTGGCATAATGTGCAGGTGAACATAACATGCTGGATTTCAATAGCTGTTTCATAGTCCAGCCCATCTGGACCTTCCCCTCAACTACCAACTTTCTGAACTGCACAGATGGAAGTTACTGTTACATCACATTCTCTTTGCCAATGCACCCATCAGTGTTTTCCCCTCCCTGCTCTTCTTCTTTTCCACTAACACCCCCCCCCCCCCCCACACACACACACACACACACACACACACACACACACACACACACACACACACACACACACACACACACCTTCCTCAATAGCCTCCTGATGCTGTACTCGTCAGCCTTGTCCTGCCACTTTCTTGTCCCTACATGCTCCGTCAAACAACATGTAGCATTTTGTGTGTGTGTGTGTGTGTGTGTGTGTGTGTGTGTGTGTGTGTGTGTGTGTGTGACAGAGAAGCCTTACTTTTCAAAAATGCCTCATAAAATTTAATTTGTTGGTTTTTCTGTATGTTGCATTTGATTTTCGCACCAAGTTGATTGGGGTAGGATTGGGCAGTGTGTTTTGATCCATTCATAGTCTTATCATTGGAACTTCACAGTTTTTACTAAAAGAGTTTTTGCCAAGATCTGCCTAGGAAAGGTTTTTTTAGGTGTCACAAAGACAACACTTCTCAGATAAATGGCAGACTTTCGTAGGTAGGTATTTATGAAAAGGGTATTGATAACATTCTTATAATTTTTTATCAAATACGCACAAAAAAAGTTTTAAAAAGGGTGCTAATAGCATTTCTGTTGACCACTGTAAATAAATACACATGCCCCCTCCCCTCTTAGTTTGTCAGTTTTAACACCATCCCTGTCACTATTTTTTTTTTATTGTTCTAACATCAGTAACCTAACAGTTAATAATAGTGACAGCAATGCAAAACTATCTACACTAACACAAGCATATAAGGTGTAAGTTTAGGCATGGAATATTTTATAAGGAATCTGTATTCAAAATGTGTAATTGTATTTTGTAAAGCATTCGTTAATATTAACATGTGTCTCTCTTGCTTTAAAAAAAATTACGAATTTCCTTACCCTTGAAGGCGATGCTGTGCTGCCCCATCTGCTAGAATGGGTGCGTTTCCATTACTTTCACTATGAGCGGCAAGCTGCAGCGATGATCGCTACCAGTGGTCGTAGCAGCCCAGCGGAAACACAGGCAAAATACTGGGAAACCTTGACGGGCCTCGTGCTGCAAGGTCGCACTGATGCGGCTCGTGCTGTGCTGAAGCTTCACTCAGCTGCCAATGGAGACTCCATTTGTGCAGCAGATGCATTATTCCAAACGATGCCAGTGTACTCAGTGAGTAATAGTGTCCACCATTTCCATTTATAATTGAAAACTGTCAGTCTTTTTGCCCTCTTGTATGATTATCTGTGCTATTTTCATGAAACTGCTGTGACCTTCCCACCTAATATGAATTCAGTTCCATAGTATGGGAGGTATTATAATTATTTGCACATTTCCTTATGGCAATTTATGGAATGTACAAACTTAAGGGAAAACTGTTAAAAATAGTATTTGATATAGGATTCTCAAATAGACAATAAATGCAGTGAATCTTTTAATGTACTGTGGTTATGATAAATTAAGGAAAACGACAGACTGTGAAAACTCAGGGAAGTATAAATCAGTAATGTGAAAGTTAGGTGTGCACTGTTTTGAAACTTCATGGCAGATGTAGACTGTGTACTTGACCAGGACTCGAAACTCATAACAGATGTAGACTGTGTACTTGACCAGGACTCGAAACTCATAACTTGGCCTTTTCCTGGTCCTGTTACATACGTAAGAAAGCTTCTGTAAATGTTTGAAAGTAGGAGAGAGATATTGGCATAAGTAGAGCTGTGAAGGAAAGCCAAAAGTCATACCTGGATATCCCGCAAAGGCAAAATTCTTGTTTCTGGTCCCAGTCCAGCACATGCTTTTAATTTACCATGAAATTTATATGTTGTTGTTCCCTGTGCATAATCATCTTCATATTTGAGAGCAGAATGTAAATTGATGTTCCTGGAGTGACGGAAGACACTTCCTACACACTCTGTGAGAATAACTGGCAGATAGGAAGAAGCTCAAAGACAGAAGTGTCAGTTAGATATTAATCCTTCTTTTATTCCTATGCTGTGGTGAAAATTTCTAACAGTAGCTTCAACATCCCAAATTTTTAACCAGAGCAGCAGTGATCAGTGTGTTCATAGGATAACTTCAGGTGTGACATGAGGAAGCATAGGGAGCATGTGACCATTGTGTAAACCTGAATCTTTTTCCACTGCTTCAATAATTCTTCACTTCCCTGTTCAGAATAGATTTATTGGCGTATTTTGGGCTCTGACCGTCATAAGAAATATCAAAAATAAGAAAGTCTTCACTCTGAGTACTCTGTATGAAGACTTTATTCTTACTCTGTGTGGAGACAATTATTTTTGATATTTCTGCTGATGGGCAGAGCCCAAAATGGGTCAAAAATCACTTTTAAACAACAAAGAGAAAAATTATTTTAGTAAGCTGTTCAGCAATGGAAAAAGATTAGTTTTCATAGCATAGAACCACTACCCCTTAACAACAAAGGTGTTAGCTTGCAGCACATCTAGAAGGCTCATGAAAGTGGTATGTATGGTTCATCATGCATAGGAGAGTGGGATGTTTTTACTAAAATAGACAAAGTAATGTGTTAACATGGGCAGTTCTTCAAAATCACTTCAGAGCTCTGTTTTACTGCAATATTAATACACATATACATGTTCATATAGTAACAGCATTATTCTATTTAATGATATTGGTCCAGTATAGAAATGCTTTAGGTTATTTTCCTGTGTTAAAAATATGTCTCAGATTGTTGTTATTCTGATTGATTTTACCATTTAAATGGCATATCTGGTCAATATTCTCACAAAATATGTGTTATTTTTATGTAGATAAAGCTTAAAAATCATTACATATCAAGATTTGGTCACATGATCAAAAACATTCTGTTGCTGGAGTAAAGATGAAGCTACACATGTTACAGGAGTGTTGGTCAAAGTTACGATGTTGTTATGTAGTTTTTCTGCAAACAGTTTCTCTGTTTAGTGATGGAAAATGCAACTACAATTTTTAAGTAACAATAGAAAGAAATTTTGTAAATGATTATAGTGGAAACCTAGTGCAAGTTGATGCATTAATGCTTCACTCATTTAGAACGGCGATATGTGCAACAACAGACATTCTTTTCCCTGCTCCCTGCAACATCCTTAAACTCGCTCAAAACTAATTCTTAGGTTTAAATGTAGATAAAAATTGAGCTGGCAGTCACACGTTGAATAACTAGCAAACAAACTGAGCAGCTTTGCATTTGCAATGCAAATATTATCAACTACAACTGACATGGGCAAGCAAAAAGTAGCATATACAAGCTACTTCGAATCCAATCTTAGGTATGGTATTGTTTTTTGGGGTAACTTAACAAACGTTGTGCGGATACTAAAAATACAGAGAGAAAATCATTTTAAATATGTGCACTGCAAATCACGAAGAAACATGTCGATCATCAGTTACAAAATTTAAAATATTAACTCTGCCATCCTTAGACATATATGAGATTATTATGTTTTTGTACCACAGACATGAATTATTTGAGGGAAACCATAATGTCCATTCACATGATACTAGAAACAAAGAAAATTTTATGCTCCCCACCCATAGCCTCAGACTGTATGCCCAGGGACCTCAATACATGGGAATGAAAATTCGTAATAAATTAAAAGGGAACAAGTTGATGCAGATCAATTTAGTTTCCCTTAAAAGAAAGCTATTTGAGGTACTGACACTGAAGTGTTATTACTCAGTGAATGAATTCATGCAGGACAAACTGGAAATTTGAGCTGGCTACATTGTGTTACATATTCCAAGAAATATCCTTATAGTGTTATTATTTATTATAGTGCTATTATTTATTAATTTAAAAATCATTGTAACTGTATTATAAATTTTTGACATGTTTCCTGTGCGCAAACCAAATGGATTACGAATGTACACCATGAGATGAATAAAACACAATTCAATATTCTCTAAGGAATTGTAGAACATTTGTAAATGAGACTGTATATTGTAACTAGATTGTCAACTATGTCATGACCATGAGCTGTGACCAAAAGCACAATAAAATTATTCTTGGCAAACCTTAGTGCTGATTTCATTTCTGGAAGATACTTGGCAGAGACAGTGGACCAAAAAGGCACTCAGTGGCGCAGTGGATAGCACAGTTGGACTGAAAGTAAAGAGGTCATGTGTTCAGTCACTGAAAGGTCATATAGTTTTAAAAGTTTTACATGAAATACGAGAATAGCATTAGCAAGAACTGATTGTAGTAATTGTTCGATAGAGGGTTTTTTTATATACATATATTCACATTAATATTAGACTGAGAAATGGACAATGAAAGATACATTTATTTTGTTAACAAACAATTCACTTTTTTTGGGAAGCACTGCTAGTAGTGAAGGTACCACCATGCTGCCACAGTACAATGAGGTGTAGCACGAAGAGGTTTTCTGCTTGGAGATATATAAAGCATGTATAACATGCAGGCAATGTAAATGTAAGTGCTGTGATGTTTGTGAGTATAAACTAAATTAGTTTCGAAAGCAGACTTAATTCATCTTTATGTAAGATGATGAAACTTCAAAAGTTTATGCATTAGGGATCCTAGCCGGACAGTAGGAAGATAAAAAGAACATTGTTTCTAATAAAGTAAAAAGTGTGTGGCCACATTCACTAGAAACATCTTTTTGAATGCAACGTGTGTGAACAGTTATTGCAAGTGTAAGCTCATTTAAACAGCAAGGAAAACACAGGAATATTCTGTTTCTGATCAGTGTGGTTAAGTTTTGCAATTGTGATTTGGTTTTAATATGAGAGGGCTGTCAAGTCATTTTACAAATAAGTTAAAATATACTGTTGGATTGTATTCAAAACAGCGAGCTATGATCATCATCTTCTACAATTCAACAATGTACAGCTCTAACAAATAAGCTACCAAGCACTTTTGATAGATTTGGCCAAAATGACAATTTTCACTGGGACTTTAATTATGTTGTACGATGCTGTCCTCCCTTGTATCAGTGGGTGAGCATATCTTGGAGGTAAATTAATCTCAACTTCACAGTGCAACACATTTTTAATTAAGTTCGTGAACTTGTGCAGTGCATCCACATTTTACGCATCTTCTCATTCTCTGGAACTCTCAAAAAATGACTTTTCAGGAGCTTTTATAGGTGTATTTGTACAGTATGGTAGTACACACATCATTTGTAACCCATTTTCCAAAACATAAATTCCAAAACAAGACATCACTGTCAATGAGCTTTATGACAGCAGGAGCAGCGAACTAGCCAGTGAGGTCACAGGCACTGTGTAGCTCGAATGGAGCTCTTTAGCGGGCTTTCAGATTATTCGAATTTGATTACTGTTTTTATAAAAGAATACTGAAATTCAGGAGGAAAAAAGCATTTTTAGAAGTATAAAATGACATAATTAATCTTTTAAGACAATTTCCAGAAAAGTCAAATGGTCTCTAGTATGTGATTTAAATCAGTCTCTTTCTCTAAATTCATAAGCTTCAGGGCAGTACTTTGACATACTTTGGCATGTGCCTCTGGCTGACACACACTGCCTTGTTAACCAGATACCTTAAAGAGCAAACTGACAGACAGATGAATAATGTGTGCAGGGTGGCAGTATTCCACATGGAAATGTGAATGGGTGGGCTTATATGGATGAAATTCAATATGCTTTACGTGCACATGTATGTTGATGCAAGTGGCACAAATTTCACCTTGTGCTCGACAGCACATAATTTGTGTCCTGGATTAATTTCTACAACAGCAGTCATTACACTGTGTAAAGTGATAAGCTTTGTCCCACAGCCTGTAGAGCATGTGTTGGATGCTCTCAAAGCTACCTGTAGTCCTCTTCCCAAAACCATTACATTGCTGAGATCAGCTTTTCAAAAATAATGGTGTTACATGTTGTGTTGAGATCATACATTAGACTTTCATAATATTCAAAAAAAAATTTGTGACAAGAATAGTTTAAACTCAATATTGTAGTTAATGCACCCTTGAAAACTTCCAGTTGCATAGGCACTAGTTAAGATTGTAAGAAGGTGAATATCAGTCACCATTATTGCACAGTAGAACCTAGTTTCACTCGAAGTTTACTGGGGAGTGATGTTGAAATGTGTTTTTGTCCAAGACATTTGTCGACTATAAAGTTTCATTGTCTCACCAAGTTTTACAGGAGTAAAATGTGAGAATCTTACACACAGAAAAGGTGACATATTTGGAAATAAACAGCCAGATATGTGTGACGAGTAAGAATATAAATGTCATTGCTGCACATTTCACTCACAGCAATTTAATCTTTCACTTTTTAATCAGATTGAAGTTACAAAATGAAACAAACTCATTCCTGAGAGAGAGAGAGAGAGAGAGAGAGAGAGAGGATTCTTCTTCTGCGGAACATACTTCTATTACATTAGTCAGAAAGTCTCAGAATCTGTTATAAATGTGAAGGTGTACGTGAAAATATTTTAATAGAGCAGGACATGGACCTTCTTCTTCTGCTTTGTAACTCCTCATCCTAACCAGTACACTGTGGTGATCTCACACAAGTTTTCAACTGATATTTAATTATGGCAAACTGTACCAAGAGTAACTTGTTTGTGAAAAATCATCAGTGCACCATTACCTTGAAATGGTGTACTATCATAACATGTAAGTTGTTATGCAAACAACAATAATAAGATGAAATCCAGTATGGCATTTAAAAGTTCATTTCTCAACTACTCTGGAGTTTCACAGAAGGCACGTCATTGTGGTTTCACTTTACAGTAAACTTACAGTGGCACTAGCTTCTCCCTTATTTCATTCATAATAATGAGCACTGAAAAAATTAATGTAAGTTAAGGATATTCTTGTGCACATATACATTAGCCATAGATGAGAATAAATAAATGTAGAAAAGTTGGGAGCAAGGGGAAGGGAAGAGAGGAAACTGACTTGACAGAAATTTCTCCACTGTTGTTACAGGCTTATGGTGGACTATCTGTAACAGAATTTAATATGACATGGAAATTCTGGCAAAATGAACTGAAATCCAAAATTGAGTCGGGAATATTTGCTTCTAAACCAGAATTGGAACTTCTAATGCAGGTACAAAACTGTGTAGTATATTTGCCATATTGTATGTTTCAGACTTCATGAATTAGGCATGTGATGCAGTTAAGTAACTATTTCATGTAATTAATATATTACTTTTTGTAGGTGATGGCTGGGGAACCAGATGCATTTGCAAAAGTACGGTCGCAGTGTGGTACCTGGTATCAGTATATGGTTGCCTGGTTGCTTTATACAGAACCTACTGTAAAAACATTTGATCTTTCTTTCCATGCTTCAAAATGTATGACCGCATTTGGTCAGTCAGAACTCAGAGAAGTTGATCTGGTGCTTCTCGCTATTTTGGAATGTAATGTGAACCAAGTAGGTACATACAAGTGCCCTATGATGCTGTGCATTACATATAGTTAATATATGCATTTGGTTGTTGTTTCTTTTCAACGCCTCTTTATTGTTGTTTATATTTCTAGTTTATATATTTTATGTTGCAGTCCAACATATCTATTTCAACATTTAGTGGATGATTACTCTTGTTGTTGTTGTTGTTGTTGTTGTTGTTTACTTCAAAACTTACAATATAATGAAAAGGATAGTTGCTGCTCACTGTATAGTGGAGATGCTGATTTGCAGATAGGCACAAGAAAGACACTCAGAACATGAGCTTTTGGCCAACAAGGCCTTCATTGACCTTTTCTGATTAAGGCCTTGTTGGTCGAAAGCTCACATTCTGACAGTCTTTTTGTTGTGCTATCTGCAATTCAGCATCTCCGCTATGTAGTGAATAGTAGCCATTACATTCTATCCTGGATTTTCCAATGTCTGATTTTGCCTATTTCATATGTTAGATGAAATGAAAATAATATGCAAGTGGGCAGTCAATGTCTTCATCATTATGAGTCCTCTTTAATAGCCATATAGCTGACAAGAACATATTGCTTAAACATTAGTTGAGAATAGTTTCTGGAAATCTTGATGTCACAGACCCAGTGGGTATATCAAATGGGTTATTAGATCTCAATTCACTTAGGCCTCCCTGCTTGACTATCTTGGATTTTGTTGAAATTTTCTGTGAGCCTTCACACGTCACCAACGAACATTGATAAAGCTTAAGATTTGTTAATGCCATACTGGCTGAGATACAGTCACTTGTTTGTACCCATGTGCAACTTTGTGCAGAGCAAGCATGGATTTCTGGTGACTTTGAGCTGTTATATCTCAGGCAATTTGATTATCCAACATAGGCTACAGTACTAAATAATTTGGACCAAAGTTGGGCTTGAAAAAATGTAAACTTCAAATTTTTATGTCTCAGAGTAAATGCATGCTGAACATGAAACATATCTCAGTAGCTCAACTTTTTCGGTTCTCATGTGAATAATAATGAAAAGAATTTTTTATTTGGCTAGATAATTTTAGGCAAAATACATGAAAAAATAGAAACTCGAAAAATTTCGAGGTTTGGTTCTTATATCTCATGTATTAAAGGTATGACGAACGTAAAACTTGGCATATAGTACGAGGGTGGTTTGAAAAGTTCTCGGAGCAGAAGAGAAAACAAGTACTTACATCACTGAAACTTTTTTTTTATTTTTCAATGTAGTCTCCTTGTAGATTAGTGCACTTGACCCAACTATGTTCCAGTGCCTTCATCCCATCTCGAAAATGAGTTTCCTCCAGGCCTGCAAGATAGTTGTCAACTTCAGCTATCAATTCTTTGTTTGAAGTGAAACTTTGTTCACCAAGCAAATTTTTCAGTTTTGGAAAGAGATGGAAGTCTGATGGAGCAATATCAGGTGGATAAGGCGGGTGTGACAATGATTCATACCTTAGTTCATGAAATTTTGCCATGGTGATGGCACATGCATGTGGGCGTGGATTGTCTTGATGGAAGATGACTTTCTTCCTTGCTAAACCTGGCCTTTTCTCACAATCTTTTCTTGCAATTTGTCCAGTAATTGTTTGCCCAGTGGCGAGACAATCTACAGACAGGCTCCCCTTCACATCCGAGAACACTGATGCTGTGATCTTTCCCGCTGAAGGAATTGTCTTTGCTTTCTTTGGTGGTGGAGAATCAGCATGTTTCCACTGCTTTGACTGTTGTTTTGTCTCTGGGGTATAGTAGGGCACCCAAGTTTCGTCTGTGGTCACAAACCAGTCCAAAAAATCTCCCTCGTTTCTCCTAAGACGAGCCAAAAATTATTCCAATATGTCCATTCTCATGCATTTTTGATCCAGCATCAAGAGTCGCAGCACCCATTTTGCAGATAATTTTTTCATTTCTAATTCTTCAGTTAAAATGTGACATACCCTTTCAGATGACATCTGGAAAGAGTGAGCAATTTCATGCACTTTCAATCAGCAATCCTCAATGACCATTTTGTGCGCTTTTGCAATGATTTCTGGAGTAGTGACACATCTTGGCCGACCACTGCGCAGACCGTCATCATCTAAGCTCTCCCGACCAAATTTAAATTCATTTGTCAACAGTTGAATATGAAGGAGCAGAGTCCCCCAGTGTATTCTGGAAATTGGCATGAATATCCTTTGCTTTCATACCTTTTTTTATGGAGTACTTAATCACATCTCAATCTCCCCCCTCCCGATCTTTGCAGATCACTACGTGGGAAAAACAACAAAGCCATGTCACCACCACAGCTCTCTTCGAAAAGCACTGACGTGGCACGTGTTTACCGGCTACAGTCCAATGAATATCACATGAACAACTTGTCGCGCTAGCACTGACCTCTCATGGTGATTCCGAGAACTTTTCAAACAACCTTTCATTTATGTGCAACTTTCCAATTTTGAATAAAGTGCAAAGATGATGATTTTGTAAAAAGCTAAAAAATGCAGTATTTTCAATTTGATTTTTCATTAAATTTTGTTCTGCAAAACTCTCCTAACTGGGCTCATTAGGAAGACCATGGTTTCAGCTGAAAAACAGTGTATTTGATTATCCAACATGGGCTACAATGCTAAATAATTTGAATCAAAAGTGGGAACAAAGAAATATCAACTTCAAATTCAAGAATCTCTTAGAGTAAATGCATGCTGAAAATTAAACTTTCAGCTCGGTTGCACAAGGATGTGGAATACAAAATTTCATTCACCTACTATTTCCCAATAATCTACAAATTCATCAAAAAGATTATTTTTATGGAAAGATGAAAATAGGATATGTTGGACACTTCTGTTACAAAACCAACATGGGCTGACAAGGCCACATAAATAGAGGCAAACTAGCAGGAAAATTCACACTGCGAGTAAAGTGTTAACTTCAGCTCTTTGTATCTCATTGATTAAAGCCATGATGAACATGAAACTTTGGACCCAACAACTTGGCAACATAATGTTGGGCCAGTATAAAATATCATTCATGTGCTGCTTTCCAGATTTCTACAAAGTCAGTTCAAACTTGATTTTTAAAAATTACAGAAATAGGTCCCATTCCATTTGCTTTTAGAAAATCATGTATGATTTTCCAGTGTGTGCTAACAGTACCTGAAAATGATGCACAAATTAGAGGGAATGTACCGTAGCACCAGGTTACATTGCAGCAACGTGTTGTGCAGTTTTCATTGCATGTGGTTTTTATTTTTATTGAAATGTTCATTTGGGACATGTGCAAACATTCACATAAAATTTTATCGAACTCCGTGATGGTTGATCAAGATGATGATCAGAAATTTGGCGATTTGACATGGAATGACCCAAATACTCTCTCTCCACGTGCATGTTGTTTTGTTACATTTGCCTGATTAAACTCCTTACAAACGATATTTGATACATGATTACTCCTTACAAAAAAACTAGCACTTGCGAAGAACTTAAGACTGTCATGAAAGTGTGATTTATACTTGCCATTAACTAAAGGGTAATATTAATCAACAACCACTCACTTTGCAATGTAGGCATTGTGCTGTAGATAAGAATATAATTATAACTATTAAATGCAGAATCACCCACATAGGGTGCCAAAATGTAGCAGGACAGAGATAGCTGTGGAGAAGCCAGAGTTAAACATTATAATGTAATTGGACGGATAGAAAAATCTACACACCAAGTGGCAGAAGGTGAACACACAAATAAAAGAAAGTTATACTTGAGCAAACTTGCTGAGCCAATGGCTCCTTCTTCCAGCAGAAGTGTAGAAGGGGAAGGAAGAAATTTACACCTTTTCCTAAACCTCTCCAGTCCTTTTCCTTCATCCGTCTTCCTTCCTCCTCAACCCTTCTGCCAGGAGGAGGAGCCAGAGGCTCTGAAAGTTTGCGTAAATATAACCTTCTTTTATGTGTATGTTCTCCTGCCATCATTTGGCGAATAGATTTGTTTATCTATCTAATTACATTATATTGTCAAAAATTGATTATTTCAGAGTTAAACATGAGTAGTTCTTGGTTGTCAGGCTGCATTAGAGTCTTCTTGTAAATTTGGTAAGATGCATAGATGGTTTGGGAGATGACATGTGAGGAAATGGCCAATAGACAATTAGAGGACTCATTCAACTTGATTCCTCCATGAACATGAACAAGTCTTCAGTTATTCCAGCCAGCTCACACCGTCATTCTAGTGCATTTCCTTATTCACATAATGCCATGCCCTGAGTAGCAGAAGTAGTCACAGCCAGTGGTGGGCTCCTGCTTCCCAGGAGACAGCACAGCTCCAGTATCTCCATTATGCGAGGCAAGCTGAGAAGGCAGGTGCATCCACTCTGTGGACATGGATGGCCACTACATCTTCTCTGCTGTGGGAGGTCACGACGTCCCAGTGGCATGGCGATGACGTTGCCCAGAGTGGAACTCTGAATTGTTGCCGAAGAGCAGGGGTGGCCAGCTGGTATGGTGTTGGCTGCCCGGGCTGGGCAGACAGGGGGCAGTCATTGGTTCATGACCTGGTGCCGGCTGAGTTGTGGCGACAGCTCCAGCTAACACAGACTGGGCATCACTTATGCTCATCTGGTCGAACAGTGATGAGCTGGTTCGGCCTTGGTTATATGCTACTTCCCCCTTTCTGATTCCATGGTAAGAGTAAGTCTGGAGTGTGTCAATGTCCAGAAGGTGTTGTATAACCGGCATTAGGTTGGCCAAGTTGCGTTGATTACATGACGCCAGGCTGTGGCTCAGTTCTGGTGCTCATGAGTCGAATACAAATGAGCTGATTGTGCAGTTCAGTGACCCATGCCAGCTGTCTGGTGGTGACCTTGATACAGTTCTGGCTTACAGCTTCTGCTCCAGGTTTTCCTATAGTTTTATCCATTACAATCTCTTTCTTTCTTTGAAGATAATTCGTCCGTGAATTTTACTGAAATAAAAACACTAGTTTATTTGTACTTATTTAAACTTTGTATTTGTTACTACACTCATGGCATTACCTTGTCTTTTGCATCATTTACATTTTATTTCAACAACTAAGTCTTTATGCTGCTATTTGCACACTTTTCGTATCATCTCACTTTTCGTTCATTATTCACACTGTGGGCAAGGTATGGGGTCAAGTCTTTCTGCATAATACTTACCTGATAAATTTTGGCATCTCCCATATTCTCAACTGTTTATATCATATTTCTCTGACAACTTGGAAGTCTCTAATATAGCACTAAAACATATCTCACATGCACACAAACTATATGACACACTATCCGACACTAATGCCATGTTATCTCATTGCTTTGGCTGGTTTGAGAGAATGCTGTATGATGTGAAGACCGTAAAACCTAACCCAACAAAACCATTGCGACTCTATTCTAGTTCACATTCACTGGCATCGTATCACAGTTTAAACCTAATGAGCTAAGAAGTACCTGTTAATTATTTTTCCTGGCATCATATTTTCCAGATTACATCTCCTAATATGCATGCCTTAACCATGACCTTAATTCCTACCTTTTGCTTATCTCCAATTACTAGTATACATGTTACTTTTACCATTATCTCTCATTCTAAAACATTATTTCTACACAGTTCCATTTTATTAGCAAAAGCCTCGTATTGCTAATCCATATCAAAGTTTTCAGGGTTCCTGATATTTTTCACACCTGAGCCAGACTCTCTCTCTCTCTCTCTCTCTCTCTGCATTGGCCTTTTTTTTTATTTTATTTTGTATGGCAAACCCAACATATCACGAGCTGTGACTCAGTGCGTGGGATGGAACACCCAGATAAACTGCACTGGATTTATATTGCTGGAGTTAATAGTTTGGCCCTTAGCCATGTACCAAACATTACAATGGTATCTAATTCCAACATTATAGAAAAAAGTAGGAAAATGTCAAACCAAAGGATGTAGGTAATCCTACAAGTGAAAGTGTAAAAGCTTGCCCTGTTACTTACATATCTTGGTGTTCCTTTTTAACTACTGGTTGAAGTCTTCTGGTCTGTGTATGCTGTACATTTCCTTTGTCGCCATTGATCCGTCAGTCTCCAAGCCATCTACATTCTGATAAGAGTTATAGATCCCAGGAACACAACAGCCTACGTTGGGAGCCAAAATGTAGCATGACAAGGATAACTGCAGAGAAACTGGAGTTAAACGTGAACAGTTCTTGCTTTTTGGGATGAGTTCGAGTCTTGCTGTGGGCACGGTGTGGTGCATAGATGGTTTGGGAGATGGGAGACACGTGATAAAAGGCCAACAGACCGGCGGTGAGCATATACAAGTTCTTTATTTAGTCATTCAATTTGATTCCTCCACGAACATGAACAAGTTTTTAATTTTTCCATCCGACTCGTACTGTCATTAAAATGCATTTCCTCCTTCACTTAATATTCCACACTGAACGGCAGGTGTAGTCATGGCCAGTGGTGTACATGCGCTGTCAGACAGACAGAGCACTTCACTGGCATCTCCGGTATGCAAGATGAGCTGAGATGGGAGGATGCGGCCATGCAAACACAGGGAGCCTCCATGCCGCCTTTGCTGTGGAAGGATGTGACGTACCAATGACACTGCAATGGCATTATCTGGAGTCAACCTCTAGGCATATGCTGAAGAGCAGGGGCAAGTGACTGGCATGCTGCTGACTGACAGGCTGGCAGTGGTCATTGGTTCACAATTCAGTAGTGGCAGAGATACGGGGACAGATCCAGCTGACACAGAGTGGGTGTCACATACTGCCAGCTGGTTGGACAAGGGCGAGCTGGTTTGACCGTGGTTAAATACTGCTTCTCCTTGCTGATTCTATGGTAACAGTGGTGTTTCTGGGTTGTGTCGAAGCATCTGGAGTGTTTCAATGTCCGAAAGGTGTGGCGTCACCCAGCAGTAGGTTGTCCAAGTGGGATCAGTTACTGAACACCAGGCTCTGACCTGGTTCTGGCACCTGTGGTCTGCGACACAGGAGCTAATCATGCAGTACAGTGACCAGTACCAGCTGTCTGGCAGTGGTCTCGGTGTGATTCTGGGGTCCAGCTTCTGCTCCAAATTCTCCTATAGTTTTATCTTTTATTTAAACTAGTGTTGGAATACACTATTTCAGCATACAAACTTTGTTCTGCTCCAGAGCATGCAGACATTCACAACTGCAGTGTCTCAGTTTTATACTCCTATCTAATACTTTGAGTCTCCACTTTATATTGACTGGCTATCTGTACTTATTGTTTGTATTCCATCTGGAATCTACAAGAACTGTGTGTGACTTAATGTTTACTTTGCAGTAAAGTAACTTGCGCTACCGTTCACTCTATGGAGAAAAAAAAAACTGTGCATTTAAATAATGGTTGGGGTAAAGGTACCATTTCACTCTATCATTAAGGCATTGCTTTTGCAGTAAGCACATAAGCAACACTGAGAATATTAGTAGCTTTCAGATGAATCATCCTTCAGAGCTAATGGAAAACACACACCTAACTATGCACACACACACAACTGTATTGTGCTACCCCTGCTGCTTAGCTCAACTTCCCATTATATATTTTTCATCAGGGTTGTTCTAAACCATGTGTGATTAATTTCATTTGTAGTGTGGATGCAGCATCAGGATTTTTAATAACTTGACAGAATGAGACATATTGCATTTCATGTTTGTTAAGTTTCATACCTTTACACATAACTGTAATAAAAATTACAGTACTGACATGAAGATACTAATGTGACACGAAGATCCTGATGTGAGTAACTGCTTCTCCCCTGGTTGTAGCAGGGAATCTGCTTTCCTTGTTTCTAAAACGTAAAATAGCAAATAGCACCTCTGTCTGTGTGTGAGTGTGTGTGTGTGTGTGTGTGTGTGTGTGTGTGAGACACAGAGAGAGAGAGAGAGAGAGAGGGAGGGGGGAGTGAGGGAGGGAGGGGGAGATGGAGGGAGAGAGAGAGGGGGGGGGTTGATTTTCCTCCTTTTTATTAACAGAATCTCCCATAACTGATTCTGTAATTGTGTGCAAATATTAACTGTGTCCCTGAGGCACTGCAGCAACTGGTAAATTTGCTTACAACCTACTCCAGTGCCTCTGAATATCTGTTGATATTTCATGTAATCTTGCAACGTGCATAAGGCAATGTATGAGACTTCGCTAGTGTTGCACCCATGTGTAGATCACAGTCAAACACTGAAGATAGTGATTATAGCTCCCTTTGAAATTATCTACCCTTACGTTACGACAGTGTGAGCAAATGTCACAATGGGTGCCAGTTGTGGATTATACTATTACAGTTGTGGATTATACTATTAGTACATTTATGTATACCCAATTACAAGGTAAACTTTTTCCCCAAATTTGTTATTTAAAAAATACAGGATGGTCTTGAACTACCAGATTGAACCATTGCTCCTGAGGTAAACATTTTTATACTGTTTAATAGATTGATATAGGGGTCATCTTACATTTACAGATGAAACTTCGACAATTGAGGTCATATGCAGATTTATTTTGAAGAATTTGGAACTGTTGGAGGGGGAACATTGACACAACTGACACAAATGTGGCTGAGAACTAATACAAATGTGGGGAGATGGATAGATAGTGGATAGAAATTACATTGTGTACATTGTATGTCAACAATAGGAATGTACACAATATACTTTGGCTTTTAAGAACGTCTACCACATTTAAATTGGAGTTTGCCTGAATCGGTTTGTATTTGGAATGGAACTGACTTTAAAATTGGACAAAGACTCAACAATAGTATAAATTTCTACAGGAGATGGTTACAGTGTTGATAGGGGCCAGTAGCATACTTACATGATTTGTGCATAAGTGTTGTTAACACTTGCGGTAAGGTGTGATGGAAATGAAATGGGATGTGTCAGTTGCTGGTTCTTTGCAGCCAGTGAGAGAGCAGCAGGCAGATGACATGTTTGGAAGCAAGAGTCCAAAACCTGAACCTTGGAAATCGTAATGTATTCAGAAGAAACAGTCAGTATTTCTGATAACTAAGGTTACAAATTTTGCTGCTGCCTGTTTCACCTGCAGCAGATATACTATTGGCTCCAAGCCTTACCTCCACCTCTAAAATTACAACACATTCAGAAGAAAATGCCAAACATTTGTGACAGCCAAGATTATATATTTGATTGCCACTCATTTCAGTTACTGTAATTTCAGCTGTACTGTTAAGGTGGAGGATGATGATGATGATAGTAATATCATAGATGACTGGCTTAATAAACAAAAAAGGAAGTTCATTTCAAAATTAATGTTAAATATTCCATTTTGTTTATCTTCTTTCTCCTCATATTATAAAAATGTAGACAGTCAATAAATTGCATAAGTTTAGAATAAGTACAGTGTTACTGCTTTCAGGCAGATACTTTATACCAATAAAACAGTTTGCACTTTTGATGAGTCACAATATGTTGAAAATAAAATTTTCTCAGTCTTTTAAAAGAACAGTCATATTATGGATTGTCTTGTACTATACAAGGTGCTACAAAAAGTATGTGGACATGTGTCCGGAAATGCTTACTTTCCATGTTAGAGCTCATTTTATTACTTCTCTTCAAATCACATTAATCATGGAATGGAAACACACAGCAACAGAATGTACCAGCGTGACTTCAAACACTTTGTTACAGGAAATGTTCAAAATGTCCTCCGTTAGCGAGGATACACATCCACCCTCCGTCGCATGGAATCCCTGATGCAGCCCTGGAGAATGGCGTATTGTATCACAGCCGTCCACAATACGAGCACGAAGAGTCTCTACATTTGGTACCGGGGTTGCGTAGACAAGAACTTTCAAATGCCCCCATAAATGAAAGTCAAGAGGGTTGAGGTCAGGAGAGTGTGGAGGCCACGGAATTGGTCCGCCTCTACCAATCCATCGGTCACCGAATCTGTTGTTGAGAAGCGTACGAACACTTCGACTGAAATGTGCAGGAGCTCCATCGTGCATGACCCACATGTTGTGTCGTACTTGTAAAGGCACATGTTCTAGCAGCACAGGTAGAGTATCCAGTATGAAATCATGTCAACGTGCTCCATTGAGCGTAGGTGGAAGAACATGGGGTCCAATCAAGACATCACCAACAATGCCTGCCCAAACGTTCACAGAAAATCTGTGTTGATGACGTGATTGCACAATTGCGTGCGGATTCTCATCAGCCAACACGTGTTGATTGTGAAAATTTACAATTTGATCACGTTGGAATGAAGCCTCATCCATAAAGAGAACATTTGCACTGAAATGAGGAGTGACACATTGTTGGATGAACCATTCGCAGAAGTGTACCCGTGGAGGCCAATCAGCTGCTGATAGTGCCTACACACGCTGTACATGGTACGGAAACAACTGGTTCTCCCGTAGCACTCTCCATACAGTGACATGGTCAACGTTACCTTGTACAGCAGCAACTTCTATGATGCTACATTAGGGTTATCGTCAACTGCACGAAGAATTGCCTCATCCATTGAAGGTGTCATCGTCGTTCTAGGTCTTCCCCAGTCGCGAATCATAGGCTGGAATGTTCCATGCTCCCTAAGACGCCGATCAATTGCTTCGAACGTCTTCCTGTCAGGACACCTTCGTTCTGGAAATCTGTCTCGATACAAACGTACCGCGCCACGGCTATTGCCCCGTGCTAATCCATACATCAAATGGGCATCTGCCAACTCCGCATTTTTAAACATTGCACTGATTGCAAAACCACATTTGTGATGAAAACTAACCTGTTGATGCTACGTACTGTTGTGCTTGATGCTAGTACTGTAGAGCAATGAGTTGCATGTCAACACAAGCACCGAAGTCAATATTACCTTCCTTCAATTGGGCAAACTGGCGGTGAATCGAGCAAGTACAGTACATACTGACGAAACTAAAATGAGCTCTAACATGGAAATTAAGTGTTTATGGACACATGTACACATAACATCTTTTCTTTATTTGTGTGTGAGGAATGTTTCCTGAAAATTTGGCCGTACTTTTTTGTAACACCCTGTATACCACGAATAGATAGATCTTACGGTTGTTGTCTCGTAAAAATTTCTAAAATATTCTAAATGCTTACAAATAACATTGCCAAAAGTGTGTCTACTTCTAGAAGTAACTATGGACTGTCCACACAAATTAAAATGTTCTCATGTTCCAAATGAAGATATATTGTGAAAAAGATGCAATGTGTCAGTGAGATACATTCTCACGATTTTCTAGCAAAGTACAACGTACTGTAATTGGTACAGTTAAACATTGATCACTGAGCTGCTAATGGCAGTCATAAAGTATTACTGTAATTTTTGGTGTCTTGTAACATTTCACAAGTTAGGTGGAACCCTGATTAAGGCATTATACTTGTATATGGAAGGAGCAGACCTCAAATGCCAATCTGGCTATTTATCTCAGTCTTTCTGTACTTCTTTTAAGCATCTGACAACTATAGGGTTCTTCCTTCAGTATGATTGCAGCAAATTTCCTCCTCCTCCTCCTCTCCATCTGTACCTACTTGAGATAGTGCTTGGGTCTTAAGGAAATCAATAGGGCATTAAGATCTAACATTTCCTCCATTATTTGAGCCTTTCATACCCATAGTATAAAAGCTTGTGGGGTTAAAAAGCAAAGTAAAAAGTTTGGAGATATTCCCCAACATTTGCTAAGTGCCCCGAAACATTACAAAAGAATGGCTGTCACTGTAAAAATTTCTGAGACAAAGGCACTGGATCATTTACAGTAAAAATAAACAACAGTGTTCTTAACAGATCACAGCATAAAATAATTTCCAGTATATTTATTTGGAGCTACTTTGTCAGATGCTGATAAGGGAACATAAAGAATGAGATGTTTGAATGTAATTTAAACATGTCAGGAGTACGGGATAGAAAACACAGACTGATAGGGGCAAGAAAAGCTTTCCTAAAAAAGAGAAATGCATTAACATCACATAGAAATTAAAGGTTAGATAGTCTTTTCTGAATGAAGTGTAACATTATATGGAAACATGGAAAATAAACAAGAGTGTGATATAATTCTGTTCAAATGGCTATAAATATGAGATTGAGTGTGACCAGTCAATCTTTTCTAAATTTACTGCTTCAGATGAAAAGTGCTTTACCCAAATTCTACATAATAAGAGGTGGTTCTGATGTGACAGAGCACACACATTCAGCCAGTACACAAAATTACTTGAAATTATCTGTCCCTTGCCATATTGATCCCTTCACTTACAATTGCTTCATCATCTCTCTTCATGCGGTTAAAGTTTTCATATTTGGTTCCTCTTTTACATACTTTCCCCAGTTGTATTAACATATATTGGAAGTCAGAATCACTTTTATTCATAGTGCTGTAAAGGTTTCTAGGGGGATGCCTGTTGAAGTAATTCGTGTATTTCAATCAAAGTGGGAGGTCAAAATGACTTCTGACAACTTTTCACTTGAGACAGTGTTTTAATTTCTACTAATTGAAACATCGATAAAGATGTATCAGTAATTTTCATAATACATTGCCTAGATAAAATCAGTTACAGTTTTGTAATCCTCTGATCGAATGGCATCATTTAATGTATGTCATGAAACTTTTTCCAGTGATTTTTGTTTTTATATGTATTTAACTCTTTACACACCTTTCAAACTGATTCCATCAAAATATCATAAATGAAATTTCCATGCAGCCAGAACTGACAGTTTGAGAGATTCCTAATGTCATTTAAATTCACTGAATTATCTTTGTGGTTAACCATCAAAATAATTTAAATTTACGAAAAACATAATTTGATCATAAAACATGCCATAATTGTCACATGACTTGTCTGCCTGCATGGGAGGGATGCCACTGGCCTTGAGAATAAAAGCAGAAGCTTCACCCAAACAGGGTGTGGGTGTCATGCTAGCAGTAGCTGTTATGTGGGTGGTGGTTGTGTTGAGAGTCATGACAGATTTGTTTCTTTTTATAAGATAGTGCTGCATTCTTTTTATCTATGATCAGTGTGGCAACTCTGACTCCCAGGGGCAGCAACAGATTTCGGTCATTCCGTGCATCAATGTCATGTTGTTTATGGACAGTACAGTAATAATCAAGATCACGCAACGTATTTATGAAGCCGTGCAGCTTCACTCTGAACAGAAATGAGTACAAGCTACTACATTATTTACATACTACTGTTTCCAGAACTTGATTCTGTTTCCAGAACTTGATGAACACCTTGGAGGACTTCTCTTTGCTGGTGATGAAGCAATGCAAGTAGAGGTGAGGTTGTGGCCCCATCAACAAAGTCAGACTTTCTACAGTGATAGTATCAACAAACGGTCTGTCGTCAGGGGAAATGTGTTTGTCACCAGGGTGACTGTTGAGAAATAAATAAATATATATACATGAAGAATAAAGATGTAGAATGTTAATAAAGTATGTTTTACTTAAAAATCTTTGAGTTTCACATAAATTTGGAGGCACTATCATCTCTACATGTGTAGAGTTTTTTCTGTACTGTGGCAAGGTATAGCTTTTCTAATTACAATGTAGGTGCATGTGTGTGTGTAAAAAATTACTCCAATACTTCTACATGTATCTTGGTGTTCTAGAGTGCTTCTTATATAGTGTATGTGAATTAATAACATTGTTGACAAGTACTATAAATAGTAAAATTATTTCAAACTCATGTGAGTGCTATTATATGTGGTCATATGATGGAAAAGAGAATTTGTGACATTGTACATCATTTCTTATTTTATTCAGGTTCTACTTTTCTCTTGACTGTCATTAGCAGAGTACGCTTGTAACTGTAAGATATATGTTTTTCAGGTGGTGAAACACATTTCGGCCACAACAGAAAATGGCTGGTTTGCTGCACATCTGACAAATTTACTTTTCCTTTCATCGTTACATCCAGTTCAAGGAAGTTTTCAACGGAAGTGAGTATCTTTTCTACAACATAATAATTTGGAGCCTTGTTGATCATAAAATGGGAATTAATGTTGCAGCTTACGCGCGCGCGCGCGCGCGCGCACACACACACACACACACACACACACACACACAATAGTTCAGGGATGTAGTGGATTCACAGCCAACATTTTATAACTCGATATTAAAAATATTTATATATTTATATTCTTCAATTTCAAACAGAAATAAAGAGTAGGTTTTAACAGCTTGTCGATACTAGAAGAGACCTTTGTAGTCATCCATTAAAACTAATGCAATTTTTATTGTCTGCCTGTGTGCAATGTGCAAGTGCTCGGTGCTTGCGCAGTAACTTTGTCTATAAATTTTGTGGAGAAGTTTAGTGCCATCAGCATCTAAAGCCTGGTTTACATCAGAGCAAACGGAAAGTAACAGAAACAAACAAGCATCAACAGAACAATCTCCCATATAGAAACAGTAGGCATGCACCAGTTAAGAGCATTGTTCACTTTAAAACTTAATTTGCATGCCTTCCACATTGAGGATGGCTTTTGCAGATGGAATGGTTTGCTGAAAAGCTTGTAATTATAATAAAAGAATTAGGTAAGTTGGTGCTTCTGGTGGATGAGAGGTTTACAGTACAATTTAATAAAAGCTGAGTTGGTTGGAAATTGATGAATTAATTTGCATTCCTCTTCAGGTGATGAGGAGGAATATATACATATTGTTTTAACTTGCTTCTTTCAAATGGAAAATTCAGACACCCACATTTTTCATTCTCTTTTTCTATATCACTTACTTGCTTCACCACTGTTTGTCTGTAATTGTTTTTTGTAAGGACCAGTTTACTTGCCATACACAATAATCTTACTTATTTTTCACTGTTCTGCATTGCAAGTAACTTCCATTAAAAGTATGAAACTGAGGAGCTCATTTCAACATAAAAAATCTCTGGTTTTATTTTTTGTTTGCAAAGGTGTAAGTGCTTGGTGAATCAGTACAAAGGATCATAGGCAACAGCTAGTAAGTTGTTTGATTCTCTTCTGTTTAATATAAACTTTCTTAAAATAAACTAAGGTTTATTTTTTTTATTTTCTTGGTTTTATTCTTTGTAGCACATTGTTTCATTTCTGTTGGTTTGTGCCTGCAGTGCCACAGTTACGTAATTTTAGCAATGTATAGCTGAATGCTTTGGGTTTAATGGTCTTCCTATGTGTAGTGCAGTAATGCTTAATCTTAAGTGGTCAGTGCTTACTCAGAAACTTGTGTTTTGTTTGCAGGGAAAAGTGTAGGTAATGTTACCATTGTCTTAAAGGCTCCAGGATTCATTTGGTTTCTTGTTTTCCTGCTTTTTGAGTAATATAGCTTTGTGGTGCCATGCCACCTATAGCTTCAAAGTCAGGTATTTCAATATTTTGTTGTGGCAGTGTCATAGTCTAGTTCATCTCAGATAGGTTAGGTTAGTACATCTTCTGTGCTATAGTTTCCAAGAAGGGTCATGGGACAGAGCTCCATTATTATTGGCCTATAGCACTGACATCAATCTGTAGTAGAATTATGGAATATGTTTTATGTTAATGTATTACGGCACTTTTGGAGCAGGAAACACTCTTTTATAACAATCTAAATGAACTCCACAAACAGATATCTTGTGAAACTAGTTCACTCAGTTCGTCCTTGAGATCCATAGCATTGTAGACAACGGCACTGAGGTTGATGCCGTGTTCCTTGACTGCAGGAAAGCATATGCCATTGTCCTGCACTACCATTTCATGAAAAATTATGAGCCTATAAATACTGGACCAGATTTTTGACTGAGTTCGGAACTTCTTTGAAGGTATAACTGAACACGTCACTCTTAATGGAACAAATTCAAATTCAGCAAATATAAAAGTTATTTCAGGAGGGTTCCAAGGAAGTGTATTCGCAATATATACACAAGGTCTGAATCGCTAATGATGGCAACTGTCTATTCACAGATTACAAAAACAGATAGATACTTAAAAGTTTTACTTCCTTCGAAGTAATTACCAGCACTTTGAACAACCTGTTCCGAGCAATGTGGATGTCATATGATATCTTTAGCAGCTCCAGTTGTGTTAGTAGTTCAAGAGAAGCATTCTGTTGCCCAACAGATGTCTGTAACAGTTATGAAGTCAGTGCAATGAAGTGCTTCCCTTAATTTAGAAATAAAATTGAAGTCACAAGGGCTTAAGTCCGGGGAATGTGATTGGTGGTACAGCATTTCCCAGCCCACCAGTCAAACAAATCAGTCTCAACTTTTGCTATACGTGCCCAAGCATTGTCCTGCGAAATTGTGGCTGAGTCCTGCAGGAAGTGTCTACGTTTTTCTATAAGATGGTAGCAGGGTGTGTTCCAAAAATGAACAGCATAGAGAAAGAAGTAGTGGCAGTTTCTGCTGGACTTGCCCATCACTTGCAAAACAATGCTTGGACTCATATGGTACAAGTTGTAATGGATTGGTTTGATCGATTGGGCTGGGATGCGCTGTATTACCCACCACACTCCCTGGGCTTAAGCCCTTGCAGCTCCAACTTGAATCCTAAATTAAAGAAAGCACTTTATGGCATTTGGTTCAGAACTGTTAGAGATTCATTGGGGAATAAACCACTACACTCAAACTATCAACACAGCAAATTCCACTCCCCCCCACTACGGGGGGGGGGGGGGGTGCTTGTTCTGCACCTGTCTTGAAACAGTAACTACTGTGAAATTCTCAGGAGTAACAATCTGCAATGCCCTAAAGTGGAATGACCACATAAAGCTGATGCCAGGCTGAGATTCATAGGAAGAATGTAATTCATCCACAAATCAATGATAGATGCTACAAGAGAAGTGTTGTGCATCACAGCGAGATTTACTATTGATATTCCAAGATACTATGTTCCAATGGAGTCTGGAAATATGTTACTTCCCCCTGCATGTCTCCTAAATGACCACAACAGAAAGTTAGACATAGTAGAGCTGATACAAAGGTTTACAGTCAGTCATTCTTACTATATACTATTTGCAAATGGAACAGGAAAGATGGGAATACATAGTGATACCACAAGTATCCTTTGCCACATTCTGTAAGATAGCTTGTGGAATATAAATGTAGACGTAGATGGCATCCCTAGTTGATATAGAATGCACCAAGCACAGCCAACAGAAAATTGTAGTTCGTCTTGTCATGACGGACACATGCCATCTAAGTTCAGAGGTCCTCCTCAATTTCCATAGGCAGCAGGCTGATCTGGCAAACACAGCAAGCTTTGTGCACAAGGTGGAAATGTAGCCCATAAGTCGAAGCATTGTTGCCAGTATTTATCACAGCCTCTTGCTTGGAGCAAAGTGGAGGGCAGGTCCAGACAATTCTGTGACACACTGCTGGAAAGTTTTTGGCTTCCAGTAGCTAGCCAAGCATATTTGATTCCTTTTAGTATGTTAGGTGTGTACTGCAATCAGGAAGGGGCTACTTCTATTGCAGAGTATGTTTCATGTTACGTCCTATTGGAACATATGAATGTCAGTAGTTGAGCCATGTATATTGCCATATTGGCACATAGAACTGTATCATACGTAGTGTAGTTGTTACAGATGCGAAACAAAACAAACAAACAAACAAAAATGGATGAATCTAAGTACACAGCTGAAAAGAATTAGAGGAACATGTGTATTAAAGTCAGGTAAGTTATTCAAACTATGGAAAATCCAGGATGAAATGTAACAGTATTATGAAAAGGATAATAACAGAGTTGCCAAGTCGCAGATAGGCACAACAGAGACTGTCACAAAATGAGCTTTCGAACTACAAGGCTTCTGTCAAAAATAGCAACCCCCCCCCCCCCCCCCACACACACACACACACACACACACACACACACACACACACACACACACACGCTAGATCACACTCTCTGGCAGCTGAAGCCAAACTGTCAGCAGCAGTGCATGATAGGAGAGGCAGTCAGGTGGGGGTGAGGAGGAGGCCAGAGCAGGAAGGGGGAGAGATAGTATGGTAGGGTAGGGTAGGGTTGGGGACGGTAAAGTGTTGCTAATGGGAGTGTGCAGAGATGACGCAGAGAGAGGGTAGGTCAGCTGGTGCAGTCAGGAGTTTAGATGGTGGGCAGGAGAGGGGAGGGGGCTAACAGAAAAGGAGAGAAGTAAAGAGACTAGGTCCATTGGTGGAATAGTGGAAAAGAAAGCCGTGTAGTTCAGAAATGGGAACAGTGAAGGGGCTAGATGGATAAGGAAAAATACTAACAAAGGTTGAGGCCAGGAGGGTTGTGGGAATGTAGAATATATTGCAGGGAGAGGTCACACCTGCAAAATTCAGAAAGCTGGTATTTGTGGGAAGGTTGCAGGTGGCATAGGCTATGAATCAGCCATTGAAATGAAGAACATTGTGTCGGGCGGTGTGCTCAGCAACAGGGTGGTTCAGTTGTTTCTTGGCAACAGTTTGTCAGTGGCCATTCATGTGGACAGACAGCTTGTTGGTCATGATGCCAATGTGGAGTGCAGCAAAGTGGTTGTAGATCACATGACTGGTTTCACAGATAGCCCAGCCTTTGATGGGATAGGTGATATTTGTAACCAGACTGGAGTACATAGTGGCAGTGGTGGTGGTGGTGGTGGGAGGAGGATGTATGGAACAGGTCTTGCATCTACGTCTTTTGCAGGGACATGACTCATGATGCAAAGGGATTGGGAGCTGAGGTTGTATAGGAATGGACGAGGATTTTGTGTAGGTTAAGTGGGTGGTGGAATACCCATGGTGGGTGGGGTAGGAAGGATAGTGGGCCGGCCGCGGTGGTCTCGCGGTTCAAGGCGCTCAGTCCGGAACCACGCGACTGCTACGGTCGCAGGTTCGAATCCTGCCTCGGGTATGGATGTGTGTGATGTCCTTAGGTTAGTTAGGTTTAAGTAGTTCTAAGTTCTACGGGACTGATGACCACAGATGTTAAGTCCCATAGTGCTCAGAGCCATTTGAACCATTTGAAGGATAGTGGGTAGGACATTTCTCATTTCAGGTCACGGCTAGAGGTAGTCGAAACCCTGCTGGAGAATGTAATTCAGTTGCTCCATTCCTGAGTGCTCCTCTGTGGCCGGGCAGTGGGACTTCAGGAGGTGGTGGGCGACTGGAAAGATGAGGCATGGGAGATCTGTAAATGCCTCAGTGAGAACCTTTGGTATATTTTGATAGGGACTGCTCATTACTGCAGAACAATTGCCATGGGTGGCTAGGCTGTGTGGAAGGCCGTCTTGGCATTGAGTGGGTGGCAACTGTCGAAGTGAAGGTACTGCTGGTGGTTGGAAGGTTTGATATGAACAGAGGTACTGATATAGCCATCTTTGAGGTGGAGGTCAACATTGAGGAAGGTGGCATGGTGCGTTTGGTAGGCCCAGGTAAAGTGAATGGGGGAGAAGGTGTTCTGGGATGTGCCTACAGATTTGAGAAGAGACTGGAGATCCTGCTGCTAAATGGAGGTAATCAGATTATAATAGGGGACCTCAATGCACATGTTGGCACAGACAGGAAAGGATTCGAGGAGATAATGGGACCAGAGGGCTGGGGGAACCGAAATAGAGAAGGAAAATTGTTGCTGGAATTCTGCAAGAGGAATGGGCTGGCGATCGCAAATACCTGGTACAAGAAGAGAAGTAGCCACAAAATAACTTGGTACAGTGGAGACTGGTCCCAAACTTCAGTAGTAGACTATGTACTAGTGTATAGGCAGATGATGAGCAGCCTCACAGATGTTAAGGTCATTCCATCTGAGGCCTTAGACAGTGACCATCGGCTGTTGGTAGCCACCCTGAGAGAGAAAAAAGATAGGAGGGCAACAGATATACAGGAGAAAAGGTTGAAGACATGGATGCTGAAAGAGGATGAACGGAAGACCCAGTACCAGACACTGATCAGGAAGAAGCTGCCAAAGGAAGGTCAGAGAACAGTGGAAGAAGAATGGGGAGATTTTAAGAGGGCTCTAGTTGAGGCAGCTGAGACTGTGTGCGGAAGAACTAGCACAAAGAGGAGAAGTAAGGAAACTCCATGGTGGAACAACATATGTAAAGAGGCAGTACTTCGAAAGAACAAAGCCTTCAGAGAATGGTTCCAGACCCGAACAGAGGAAGCTAGGGTAAAATATAAGGAAAGCAAGAAAGCGGCACAGACCATAGTAAGGGCGGAGAAGAAGAAGTGGATGGAAAAATGGACAAGAATGTTAGAAGAGGACAGTGAAGGAAACAAAAAAGTACTTTACACCATGGTAAGAAATAAGAGGAATGACAGAAGCGAGTGCCTGAGGACCATGGATAATAATGGAAGAGTTGTGGAGGAAATGCATGAGCTCAAAAAGATTTGGAAGGAGTACTTTGAAGATTTGTTGAATGCCGCCAAGCGGGTAACTAACAGTGATGGAGAGCCTAAGGCAGCAGACGATTATAATAGTGGGGAAACTGATGATCTAACTTGGAATGAAGTGGAAGAAGCCATAAAGAGGATGAAAGGGGGCAAGGCACCAGGTTGGGACGAAGTAACAGTGGATATGATACGAGCAGCAGGAGAAGTAGGAACCCAGTGGCTATACAGAGTGCTGAGGGTGGTGTGGAAGGAGAACAGAATTCCTGAGGATTGGAAGAAAGGAATTATAGTCCCAGTCTTCAAGAAAGGGGATAAAAGGAGATGTGAGAACTACAGAGGAATCACCCTGCTATGCCACTGTGGAAAAATCTATGAAAAGATCCTGGAGAAGAGAATAAGAAGCAGTATTGAAAGTAGACTGCAAGAGGAGCAGTATGGTTTCAGACCGGGAAGATCAACAACGGACCTTATATTTGCGGTAAGGCAACTGCAGGAAAGGCACTATGAGTACGGGAAGGACTTAATCATGGCCTTTTTAGATATTGAGAAGGCGTATGACAGTATCTATAGGGACAAGCTCTGGGATGTGCTGAACGCAAAAGGGATAGATGAAGAGATAACACGAAAAGTCAGAAAAATGTATGAGGGAAGTGAGAGTTGTGTGAAAGTGGGGAGGGAACGTACTGCATGGTTCAAGCTGGAAAATGGGCTGCGACAGGGAAGTGCACTTTCGCCTTTATTGTTTATTATTGTTATGGATGAAATCCTACAGCAAGTATCAGATGCAATTGGAGATCATAAAATGAAAGCAGTGCTTTTTGCCGATGACCTGATGTTATGGGGAAATTGCGAGAAGGAGGTGCAAGAGCAGTTAGATGTATGGGAGGCAATGGCAGCACAATATGGAATGCATTTCTCTGCAAAGAAAAGTGAAATAATTGTCACAACAAGGAAGAAGAATAGGCCAAATGTGGATATAACTTGTGGAGGGAAAAAACTACAAGTGGTAGAGAACTTCAAGTACCTGGGAAGCATGATTGAAAGTAAGGGGGGAAACGTGATGGAAATAAATGAAAGGTGCAGAAAAGCAGGGCAGTTCTACAAATGCATTAGGGGGCTTATTTGGAGCAAGGAGGTGCCACAGAAATCCAAGGGAATTATATACCGAACCTACTTTGTCCCCATATTGGCATACGGAAGTGAGACATGGGTAATGCACAAAAGCGACAAAAGTAGAATACAGGCTAGTGAAATGAAGTTCCAGAGGAGCAGGTTGAGTGTAACAAGACGAGACAGATTGCGAAATGTGTATGTGAGGGAAAGACTAAAGGAGGAACCAGTACAGGACAGGATAGAAAAATCAAGACTGCAGTGGTATGGACACATGAAGAGAATGGATGAGGGAAGAATTCCAAAGAGGATGTTTGATCTGCAACTGGAGGGGAAGAGGCCCAGAGGAAGACCAAGAGATAGATGGGTGAAGGGATTGAAGGAATGTGTGATGAGAAGAGGAGAGAACTGGACGAAGGTGGAAGAGGGGGAATGGTGGAAAGACAGAACACGATGGAGAGGCTTGTGTTCCCGACAGACCCAGCCAGTGGCTGGAAACTGTCCAAGATGATGATGATGATGACTGGAGATCCTGCTGGATTTTTGTAATGGGGTCACTGTGGCAGGGTTTGAAGGTGGATGAATCTGAGAGGTTCAGGAGGAATGTGGATAGGTTCTCCTCCCCAGATCCAGGTCATGAAAATATCATCAATGAATCTGAAAACCGTGTGAGGGTTTTGGGATTCTGGGTGTTTAGGAAGGATTCCTCTAGATGGCCCGTGAATAGGTTGGCATAGGATGGTGCTGTGTGGATACCCATAGCCATACATCGGATTTGTTTGTAGGTAATGCCTACAGAGGAGAAGCAATTGTGGGTGACGATATAGTTGGTCATGGCGACTAGGAAAGAGTTTGTAGGTTTGGAATCCGTCAGGCATTCGGAAATGTAGTGTTCGCTAGCAGTAAGGCCATGGGCATTAGGGATGTTAGTGTAAAGGGAGGTAGAATCAATAGTGGTGAGCAGGACACCGTATGGTAAAAGAAGAGGAGCAGTGGAGTGTCAGTGGAAGAAATGGTTGGTATCTTTTATATAGGAGAGTAGGTTGTGGGTAATAGGCTGAAGGTGTTGGTCGAAGAGAGCAGAGATTTTCTCAGTGGGGGCACAGTAACTGACCACTATGGGGCATTCTGGGTGGTTGTGTTTATGGACTTCAGGAAGCATGTAGAAGGTAGGAGTGCAGGGGGTAGTAGGTGTGAGGGAAGAAAGGATTCCGGGAAGAGGTTCTGGGATGGGCCTACAGATTTGAGAAGAGACTGGAGATCCTGCTGTATTTCTGTAATGGCGTCACTGTGGCAGGGTTTGTAGGTGGATGAAATGACAGCTGGCAGAGTCCTTCTGACAGATATTTCTTATGGTTAAAAACAACAGTGGTGGAGCCTTTGCCAGCAGGTAGTATCATAAGGTTGGTATCAGTTTTTAGGTGGGGAATTGTAGTTATTTCTGTGGTTATACGGTTAGTTTGCACGTTGAGGGATTTGGGGAATGATGGTCAGAGAAGGTTTGAGGTTAAGAAATTGTGGAGAGTTAATGGAGTGATTTGGGAGCAGTGGGGGGTGGATCACAGTTGGATGGAAGAGTGAAATGGGTTAGGCAGGGTTGAACATTGGTCTCTGGTTGTCTGATTGGTAGGGTTGGTGGCAAAAAAGTGTTTCCACTGTAGGGATCAGGAGAAGGAGAGAAGGTCTTTAACAAGTCTTGCATGACTGAATTTGGGAGTGGGGCAAAAGGTGAGGCCTTTGGAAAGGGCGGTTTTCTGTGGGGCCAAGGCTTTTGGAGGAAAGGTTCAGGACTGTGTTTCGGGTCTGTTTAGGTTCTGAATTCTGTGTGGTGATTATGGATGGAGTTTTGGAGGGTGGGGTATATGTAATAGGTATGCAAGACAGGGTTTGTCAGCTATGAGGAGACGTGGTTGAGGTTTGGAGGTTTTGTAAAGGTGGTGGACAATGGTAGCCCAGGGCAGGAATAGGAAATCAGCGGGGTGGAGAGCTTTTTGAGGTGGCTACATCAGTACCTCTGTTTACATCAAACCTACCAACCACCAGCAATATCTCTGCTTAGACAACTGCTACCCATTCCATACCAGGAAGTCTCTTTCATACAGCCTAGCAACCTATGTCTGTCACATCTGCAGTGACAAAATATCCCTCTCAAAATATACTGAGGGTCTCACTGAGGCCTATAAAACTAAACTGAACTAAACTCTGCCTGAACAGGCCATGAAGGCCCAGTGGTACCAACCGGCCGCTGTGTCATCCTCCCGACAGGCATCGTTGGATGCAGGTGTAGAGGTGCATGTGGTCAGCACACTGCTCCCCAGGCCATATGTCAGTTCACGAGACAGAGTCGCTACTTCTCAATCAAGTAGCTCCTCAGTTTGCCTCACAAGGGCTGAGTGCACCCCACCTGCCAACCTAATTACCCTCCCAACCTTGTTCAAAAACGGATCTTCTGAGCCTTATCTTTACAGTCACCCATTACCTCCCAAAGTCCCATTTCTGGCCACAGAGCAGCATTCCCCTTGTGACTCAGTACCAACCAGAACTGGAGCAACTGAATTGAGGCATGTACTACCCACTATCCTTCCCACACATCCACGGTGGTATTCCAATACCTACTGAGCCTACACATTATCCTCATACATCCCTATACAAACCCTGCTCCCAACCCCTTGCCTCATGGGTCATATCTCTGTAATAGACATAGATGCAAGACCTTTCCCATGCAAGACCTTTCCCATGCATCCTCCCACCACCACCTACTCAAGTTCGGTCACAAACATCACCTATCCCATCAAAGGCTGGGCTATCTGTGAAACCAGTCATATGATCTACAGGCTAAGCTGCAACCACTGTGCTGCATTCTACATGGGTGTGACAGCCAATGTTTATCGGCATGAATGGCCATCAACAATCTGTGACCAAGAAACAATTGGACCACCCTGTTGCCGAGCATGCTGCCCAGCAGGACGTACTTCATTTCAGTGAATACTTCACAGCCTGTTCCACCTGGATCCTTCCCACCAACACCAGCTTTTCTGAACTGTGCAGGTGGGAACTCTCCCTGCAATACATCCTATGTTCCTGTAACCATCCTGGCATCAACCTTCATTAGTCAAGAGTCTCTTCTGTGCTCCCATTGCCACACTACACAGCCATCTGGTCCAACAAAGCAACCCATTGTTTCACTTATCTCCTTTTCCCTACCCCACTCCCCTCTCTTTGCCCCGCCCTCTGTCTAACATTCCGACCGTACCAGCTGCCCTACCCTGTCTCCACCTCATCCCTGCGCACTCCCACTAGCAGCACTTTACCATCCTCCAACCCTACCCTGCTATCCCTCCCCCTCCCAGCCACTAGCCACCTCCTTACCCCCACTCGGTTTCCTTTCCCATCATGTGCTGTTGCTCGTAGTCTGGGAGCGGTGGCAAAGTGATTGGAATAACAATAATTCTGATGTGATAAAATAGCACACCCGTTGCCTTAAAAAGCAATTTTTAACATAACTAGGATGCTACTTCTTCACATCAGCATTCTTCAAAAAAGATGATGAAACTGATGAACAAAAATCTAAATGGCAAGATTGGTCTTTGCGCTGGGCAGGGACGTGTTAGAGAAATACTAACATAATCAGCACTCAACGCTACCAACAGAAACTGCAACGTTTAAGTTCACAGTACAGTTTTGACACTATGAGTGCTAGTTTGCTGGCATTTGCAGAAATGAAAAAACAGTGAAGTCGACTTGAAGTGTTCCTGACAAATCTGATATGTGATGAAATCAAACGACAGACAAATCAGTTACCGTTGTTAGCAAAATGGTTATTGCCAAGCATGTACATGTATAGTTTTCCGTTCATTTCTTGCTCTAAAGGGGATAAGCAGGCTGCTAGCTTGTTATGTACAGGATATGTAATAATAAATCAGTACTTAAATATACAGCTCTAAAACTGGCAGTATATTTACAATGTGTAGCTGATTGATTATTTATCTCCCCCCCCCCCCCCCCCCCCCTCTGTCAACAGTTCTAGTATCAAACATCAAACGTTGATTAAATGTGACAGTTAGAAGTATAGATTCTTGTGCAACTTTGGGAACTTCCATTGAGAAAAGAGTTAGATAAGAAGTTGATACAATGGCTGGTGAAGAGGCAAAGTTCCAGGTGCTACCAAAAGAAAAACTTTAATGTAGAAATTACTGTTTGTAGTTTACAAAATTAATTAACTTTAATGTAAAAATTACTGTTTGTAGTTTACAAAATTAATTTCCTGTGCTTCATACTATACATTTACCACCTTATCCCAACAAAAATACAGCGTCATGTCTTCTTTGCCATGTTTGAGTGCAATAAATTATCTGTTGTGACCAAAATTTTCATTGCGGGGATGTAATAGCGTACCAGAACACTGTTAGATGTCTTTGAATCGCACAGCAGACCATTCTTTTTCAGTTTAGTGTACCTGAGTTTTGAACTACCTATTTTCCAACCTCAGTTACTAGCTTGAATTATTGCTTTGTTACATAATAGGGCCCAGAAATTTCAGATAAAGTGCAACTGCTACAAACTCTGAACTTACTGTTCCATTTTCTGAATGTGAGCAGGTATCTGCTATTAGATAAGTATTTACCCCCTACCACTTCACTAAATGCTCCTCAGTATGTTTCATATGAGTTGAACATTTGCTCTTACTTTTATTTGATTGCTGTTTGTATTTGTGCATGTGCAGGTTCTCATGACTGGGTGCCCTCACCTGGAATCCTAAGACCAACGAGTCTTTCCTCATTGCCTGTGCTTAACACCTCCCCTGTTTATTTAATTTTGTTTGTTTCTTTCTTTCTTCAGTTCAGTGACAATATTTTTACCATTTATTTGTCATTCCTGTCTGTGTCTTTGAATAAAATTGTATGCTTCTCTCCATGTTTCACTAACACATTTATATCTAAATACACTCCATTAGCATTTATCATCATAATATTCGGATAAATGTCACACTAAATTTATTCCGATTAAGTTTTATTGACTGTGCCTGCAAGCTCATAAGGCACAGTTCCCACTAAGGCAATATGATTTGCAATGCGCATAGAACAACAGTTGAAGGGCTTAACTGGTTTACATTGGGATGACAATGGTAAGTCTCATATCATAGCTTAACAGTTAACTGGTTCTCTTTTTTGCAATTTACCCATAGTTACAGTGATACTTTCAAGTTAATAAAAAAACCACTGTACATATTTTGAAAAGTTTTCAATGGAAAATGTAGTTGCTGACCAGTTTATGCTTTTTCAGTCATAGATTGCTACATACGAAATGTAGCTAACATATCGAAACTGTTTTTAACACCAGGAGGATAGCCATACCTCCTTCCAGTCGCGAGTAAGTAGGTGATATACATTGGAAGTTGTTCAAGATGTGTTTGGCAGTGACAAGTCACATGTGAAGCTATTGCTGCTTGTTATGTGAAGCTACCTCTTGTTTTTCATGTTTGTAAGCTGCTGATACAAGTTGAAATGTCCACTTGCACATTTGCTTTCAATCTGGGAAGACCGGCTCCTGTCCAGAGTTTACCATACTCTGCTACATCATCGATGGTGACTGATCTCACTTCAAATCTCGCAACATTTCTTCTAACTGAATCATATACCTCTTTCCAAAACTGAATAGTCGTAGAAATACTATCCTAGTTTTATTAAATTGTAACCATTATTTATATACATACCACATTTAGTAAAATCAAACAATGGAAAATTGAGGATGGAATACAACAGTATTATGAAAAGGGAAGTTGCTACTCACCATATAGTGGAAATGCTGATTCACATAGACTCCACAAAAAGGCTATTACAAATAAGCTTTTGGCCAACAAGGCCTTTGTCAAAAGTAGACTGCTGCTGCTGCTGCTACTACTGCTACTACTACTACTACTACTACTATTATTACACGCGTACGCGCGCACACACACACACACACACACACACACACACACACACACACAGGCCTTGTGGGATCAAAGCTTATTTGTGACAGTCTTTTTGTTGTGTCTATCTGCGACTTAGCATCACTGCCATATGGTGAGTAGCAATTTTCTATGTTATATAAAGCATCGCACTAGGAGGTCTTCCTAAAAATAAAGCTTTCAAAGTGGTGTTTTTAACATCACTGAAGCACTTGGACCAACTTACCTTACTGTAATGAGTAGCTTCTCAGCAGGAGAAATAGCAAGTTCAAAACTTGTGTCTTGCTTCGTTGTGTGTCCTGCTTTGATAGAGTAGCAGATACTAGTTGCTCCAAAAAGCGGGAACTGTGTGGACTCATTCGCTAAGTTAATGAAATTTGTGTTCATGTTGAGAGCTCACCAAAAATCATAGCCAAACTGTTTGAAATTTAAAGTGTTGTAATCTGCACCCAGTACTTCCTTTTCTTCTTCTTTTTTCTGAGCTTAAAATGATAAGCCACAATAATTTCATCTTCAGAAGAGTTCATGATTGCAACTGAGGCAGAAACATGATTCATGCTGTCTTGTTGCCTGCCCTAGTGGGAAAACACGTGTCACACAGATAAGTATTGTGTCGCACAACATTAATTGCAGTGTGTTGTATCACATACTGCATCACATCAGTAGGAACTGCACCTAAAACTTCTCACATAATACTGATTCTTGCTCATGACAGGAATTCAAGAAGCCCCATTAGGCAGTGGTGGACAATGCCACAATTTCCAAAGAAAATTAAAAAATAATTTTAGGTGTTTGTTTGTACAAACAATTAATAATAAGAGAATATGCTGCTGGTTTACATGTTTTCCAGCCCTTGATGTTAATATCTTTCCTTCTGCAGTTTAAAGAGTAAGCATCTGATTTCCGACTCCTTCCTACTTACATATTTAACAGTTATCCTTTGAAGATAAGATTTCTGACCATTATTGAGTACAAAACATTTGTGATTAATTAATGAATTTCTTTAGCTAAGCATGTGATGTACTTGAATTGCAATCACTAATTCGAGTCTTGTTTAGTAGCATACCTTTTTAAGTTGCAGTTTTATTCACAAATGAAAATGTTAGTTAACAAATGTTGAATCATAATATTGTAATAAAAATAATATCTTATATTTAATTATTGGTTATGTGAAAATAAATTAAAATTCGGTACCGATATGAGTAAAGCCTTTCTTTTTTTAATTAGGTTGAATGAAAAAAGTATTTGATTTTTCTATTTGAAGTGTCAAATTTTTGTGCCAAATTTTAATTTTTTGTGAACTCTCACATTTTCATGCAAATTAATAATTAAAGGATTTATTTTATTAAACTGATGCCATGCTTGTAAATTAATATTTCCATTTTTAAATACATATAGAATCCAAAAACAGTATAAAGTAATCTATTAGTGAAATTCAGACCAGTGACTTTGTGCACTCAATCTGAGTACACTTCCTACTGAGCTCCTAATAAATTTGTTAACAGATTAAAAATGTACTTACCAGCACTTTGGACTCTTCTAATCTTCAAATGGTTTCTTGAGAATTGTATCATACTGCTATAGGAAATTGATGTCCAGGCACTGACCTTCAAAACATATAAGTATGAAGAAAATTGGAGGAAGCTATTCCGGGCCATGCCACAAGATCCCCTAGTTAGATGTCCATGAACAAAAACATTAATTCTGTAATTAGTTTAAGCTTAACACTAGAACATTTAACTTTCTCTTTAGTAACTAAGCATTTTGCATCAACTAATGATGCTAAGCGTAAAATATGAGCCTATTTAAATTTTATTAGTGTACATCAAAAGATATGAGTAAAATACACACACTTATTATTCTGAAAGAATGAAGTTTGTGAGGACAGTTAAAAGTATATCTTGAATTTTCGTTCTTCAGTTGGTGCTTGCTGAGAATTCTGAGTTAATTCATAATGTGAATTTAGAACAATAGTGAGAATTTGCCATATGTATAGTGAATAAATATTGTTGTACCTGAGATTGTGTAAGATGGCATAGCAGCAGAGGTTGTCCTGGAATGCACAAGGCTTGAGTTAAAATTTTGATCGTGCATTTTAATGTGTGACTGCAAAGATTCATACCTAACTCCTAAGACCTCAAGTCTCTCAATCCAAATTATACAAAAAACTGAAGGGTATTGTTTATAGTGTTGCTATGGATTATATTATATTATGTAAAGGTATTGCTCATGCTCTTATGTCATTCTTACATATTGTGTGTCCACAGAATACCAAGCAGCCTACACGAACAGCTACTGCTAGAGTATGGTGCATTATTAATGAGCCATCAGTCACTGTGGCAGGTTGGGGTTAGTTACTTAGACCACTGTAAAACATATGGACGTCACTACCTGGAACTTTTGCTGTCACACGTTCCAATTGCCAATGAATCCAAAGCTCTTCTTGTTGTCCAGGTTGCAAGGAAACGAGGGCTCTTTAAAATAGGTTTGTATTCCATATTAGAAAATCTGAAAAAATATGCAGAATTGGTTATTGTAGTTATCTCACTGGATTCTTTTGTGTGTGTACATCCTCACTATTTCAACTAATTTGACCAAGTGATTCACATCCAGTTCTTTGATCCTCCGTTAAACTTAAGATCTGTGCCAAATTAAACTGTAGTGAATGTTTTACTGTCCTCTGAGACACATACCCTTACAAAATCCTACATGTACTACAATACTACTTTCCATATCACTAGATTCATAACTGGGTTCATCACTTAAATTTCACACTTTTATTTTACCATTTTAAATTTGAAAAATTTGAGCATCTGTGTACTGTTACCATTCAAAAATATTTTTCATGTCAGGTCTAGTTATCCAGCCAGCTTTTACCATTAATAGGTTTCACTGTGCACAATTGTATACAGTGTGTGGCAACAAAAAAGTATTGGCGCATGTCAGCATTCATTAATAGCTCTCTTCTTTGAAAATTTAAACAATGAATCAAAGGTACTTTTCAATTGCAGAAGAAAAGTTGCTACTCACCATATAGCAGAGATGCTGAGTCGTGATAGGCACAATAAAAAGATTCACACAATTAAGACCTTTGTCAGCAGTACGCGCGCGCGCACACACACACACACACACGCGCGCACATACGTACGTCTGCAGTCTCAGAGAGCTGAAACTACACTGTGAGCAACAGCACCAGCGCATGATGGGAGTGGCGACTGGGTGGGGGTAAGGAGGAGGCTGGTGCGGAGAGGGGGAGGGGTAGTATGGTGGGAGTGGTGGACAGTGACGTGTTGTACTTTAGACGGAGGGCAGAAGAGAAGGTGCAGAGGGGGGAAGGGGTAAGTAGCGGAAAGGAGAGAAATTAAAAGACTGGGTGTGGCGGTGAAATGACGGCTGTCTAGTGCTGGAATGGAAACAGGAGGGGGCTATATGGGTGAGGACAGTGACTAACGAAGGTTGAGGCTAGGAGGGTTACGGGAACATAGGATGTATTGCAGGGAAAGTTCCCATCTGCCCAAATCAGAAAAGCTGATGTTGTTGGGAAGGGTCCATATGGCATAGGCTGTGAAGCAGTTATTGAGATGAGTGATGTCATGTTTGGCAGCGTGTTCAGAAACAGGGTGGTCCACTTGTTTCTTGGCCACAGTTTGTCAGTGGCCATTCATGCAGACAGACAGCTTGTTGGTTGTCATGTCTACGTAGAATGCAGCTCAGTGGTTGCAGCTTAGCTTGTAAATCACATGACTGGTTTCACAGGTAGCCCTGCCTTTGATGGGATAGGTGATTTTCGTGACCGGACTGGAGTAGGTGGTGGTAGGAGGATGTATGGGACAGGTCTTGCATCTAGGTCTATTACAGGGTATGAGCCATGAGGTAAGGGGGTTGGGAGCAGGGGTTGTGTAAGGATGGATGAGTATATTGTATAGGTTTGAGGGGGGGGGGGGGGGGGGAGAGGCACTCATATATCATATATGCACTGAACACAGTGTCATCTGCTGGCGAAGACTGACTACAGTGGATGTAGCTACAGATCAAGGCAAGTAGATTTCAGTTGACACAGCTACTCCTGTCAACCACCATTTGTTGTGTGTTCATTGTAACGTTCATCTAGCATTGCTTTAGAGATTGAAGTGTTTTATGTTGTTAGCTTTTTCTTTCTAGTAGAAGTTTGGTGGTTTCTGTCCCCATTTAAAGATGGAAAATATCACAAAAAGAGAGAGAACATCTTTTCATTGGAAGAGGATGTAAAATTCTCAAGACATTAAGTTCATAGAGGAACACGCATTGCTTTAACACAGATTTTAAGGAAACATGTGTCTATGCTGAACACCGTCAAAAACAGACTGTATTTTGGAAAATCCAAATAACAGTGGACCAAATTCAAAACATGCAGTGCTAGGAAAAATTGCAAAAAACTGGTTTTAGACAGCAGGTTTCCAACACCCCCATTAATGTCATGATGATGTATGAAAAGGCACTGCAGTTGGCAAATATGCTTGGTATTGAGGAATACTTTGCATCTGACGGATGGATCAAAAGATTGAAGAAGTAGTATATTGTGATGTACAAAATTGTATGTCGTGAAGAAGGCAATGTAGGCATGAAAACCATTGGTGAATGCCAGAGAGGGTAGATGACAAGACCTTCTACATTAATATAAATCGAAGAACATTTTCAACATAAATGAAGCTAGTATCTTGGTTCAGCATACTTACGTACAAAACACTTGCCTTTAAAGGCACAAATTGTCATGGGGGAAATGGCAAAGTGCATTTTAAGTAGTGCTAGACGTATATGCTTATAGCTTTGAAAAATTAAATAGTTTGTGTTTGGCAAATAAAAATGCAGTGTTTTAAAAAAGTAAAATAATTGCCAACAAACTCCAGTGCCAAATATTGGTGACAACGTTGTCACTATTGAAAGCACATCTTTGAAGATGTGATTGACATTCATACCCAGGAAAACTGTAACAGTGCAAGAAGTGCTGCTGAGGATGATGGTGAGATTCTTCCTATTGCAGATGTAAATGCAGAAGTGAAGACAATAGGAAAATATATTTGTGATGTATATGTGAAAGCTTTCCATTGTGTCATTGTGTATATGATCTGGAAAACAATATTGAAGAAAAAAAAAAATCGCCAAAAAATTAAAGCAACTCATCATTTTGGATCTTTGTGTTAAAAAGTAGGAACTGATGTACCTATTTGTTAATTGTGTCACATTTATGTAAGACTATCCAAATTAAAGGCTTTTATAATAAATAAAATGGCTTATTAATGTTTTATGGATTATATGCTTAAACGGTTAATAAGTATCGTGTGGTTAGGAACACGTTTTTTCCCATTCTAATATATTGCCTGCTGGATAATATTTGTGAGTATTTTCCTTCTCAAAACTCCACAGAAATAATTTGTATAATAACTACAGAGTGTAAAGAGTATAACAGATTCAAATACTTTTTTTTTTTTTTTTCAGTGTCATCTGTTAGCAGAGTGATGGTGCGTTGGTGGTTAAGATTGGGAAGATGGGGAGCAGCATTGACATGGGCTCTGCGGTCACAAGATTCTAAAATGGCATCATATCTTGCTGATCAGTACCTACAAGAATATTGTGCAAAGGGATCATTTTCATCTATTGACATACTTGAAAATCTGGGATCAAGCATGCTACTAAGTGACCGTCTAACATTCCTTGGTCAGTAAAGTGTGTGTATTATATAACATAAAGTTCAGTTGCTTATTCAGTAATTGGTTGTTGAAGTAACAGTCAAATCACCAGCAAATAATTTTTATTCTAGTTGACTGTAAAGTGTCACCCAACAGTAACGTCTCATGGACCTTCAAAGAAAACTACAAATACGGGTATATATGAACAAATATTACAAACAGCAGTATTTCTGTTACGTGAACCAATTTGCCCTCAAACACCATTTGTTAATCAGTTTAATCAGCAGGGAACATCATTTTGTATACAAATTTTTTATACAACTAAAACACTGCAGACAAGTTACTGTTAACCATAAAATTAATGACCTTTAATCCCAATTGATAGTCTGAAAAACTAAATGTGGATTGCATGATATCAGTGATTAAACAGTTCAGTAATTTTTTCAATACTCCGATAAGTTATGAAAATTATGTAGGCTCTTCTCTTACTGACCATGGAATTTGGCTGTTTTTACAAAATCGGTTTTTTCTACAGTGTGTGTGTGCGCACATGTACTACAATACTACTTTCCATATCACTAGTTTCATAACTGGGTTCATCACTTAAATTTCACACTTTTATTTTACCATTTTAAATTTGAAAAATTTGAGCATCTTTGTACTGTTACCAGTCAAAAATATTTTTCATGTCAGGTCTAGTTATCCAGCCAGCTTACTGACCATGGAATTTGGCTGTTTTTACAAAATCGGTTTTTTCTACAGAGTGCGTGCGTGCGTGCGTGCCCACACACACACACACACACACACACACACACACTGTAGAAAAAACCGATTTTGTAAAAACAGCCAAATTCCATGGTCAGTAAGAGAAGAGCCTACATAATTTTCGTAACTAATCAGAGTATTGAAAAAATTACTGAACTGTTTAATCACTGATATCATGCAATCCACATTTAGTTTTTCAGACTATCAATTGGGATTAAAGGTCATTAATTTTATGGTTAACAGTGACTTGTCTGCAGTGTTTTAGTTGTATAAAAAATTTGTATACAAAATGATGTTCCCTGCTGATTAAACTGATTAACAAATGGTGTTTGAGGGCAAATTGGTTCACGTAACAGAAATACTGCTGTTTGTAATATTTGTTCATATATACCCGTATTTGTGCGCGCATGCCTGAAAATGGTAATGTAACCACTCTGCAGACTGAATTTAGGTCTCCGGCTTGTTGTTAAGCTACCCTCATTCGCTGTGTCAATGCTAACCACAAGATGTTTGTTTCCCTTATGTGGACAAGGAAGTGCTGATGATATTTTGATTCAGCACCACTCATCAATGAACAAACACAAGATCCTACTGATACTCTGCAGATCATTAACAGAGCCAATAGGTCATTAGTCCTCTTACTGAGTATGTTTAATTCAAACTAAAATATTCACAGAATCACGTATACATGCTTTCTGACAACGATTATTTTGTGTGTTATCAAACCTAATCTAAAATATTACTATCAGCTGGAGCCTTGAAGGCTCAGCGTAAACTCCGGTTGCATCTCACAACAGAACTTTCTGTTTGTTCCTTACAACAAAAAATTATCACTTTCTTTCTTCAGTAAATGCTTGTTCAATTAATTTTAGTGGGCCAGTATTATGATTACTTATCTTGGTTTTATAGCTGTGCTTTAGTTCTTGCATACATTTGCATCTATATACTTCTTAAGCTACTCGTGCTGTGTGTCAGAATACATTTAATGTGCCATTAATATTTCTTTCCTTTTCTGTTCCATTCATGGATGCAGCCCAGGAAGACCTGTCAGTAAGATTGGACATGTCCTCAAATGTCTGGGTGTGTGTTTTCGGTGTCAGGTTAAAACTGTAAGCTGGACAGGGACTGGACCCAGAGATCGATCATTGTCTTTCGCAGGTAAGTGCTCTAGGGATTGAGTTATCCAAGTATGACTCACAACCCACACCCACTGCTTTACTTCCACCGGTATCTCACATCCAATCTTCCAACTTCACATAAATTTTGCTGCATACCTTGTGGGCCTAGCACCCCTGTAAGAAAGTATATTGTAGAGACACGGCTTAGCCATAGCCTGGGGGAATATGTCCAGAATGAATGTTAGTCCCTCAAGACGTGCAGGAGAACTTCACTGAAGTTGGGGAGGTAGGAGAGGAGATATTGGTGGAAATACAGCTGTGAGGCCAGACAATGAGTCAAGCTTGGATAGCTCGATCAGTAGAGTACTTGCCCGCAAAAGGCAAAGATCCCAGTTCTGAGCTAATATGTTGTTTGACTCATTGTGGAATTGGCATTTTTAGTTAATTTTATATTCATTTGTCAATATGTCAGTTCAGCACTCATGTGACAGTTCAGTTGATCTCAAGTAAAATATTTCTCTGTGTGGCAATCGGAAGACAAAATTCGCTAGACTGGCCTTCTCTTCATCGTTCTGTGTTGGTGCCATTGTGATGACTACTTTGTAGATGACTTTGATCTGTTCACTTGTTTTAGGTAAGACCAAAACTAGCCATTTTCATGGGATTAGCAAACAGAAGTTAATTTTAAAGTTCTGTGAATGATATGTGCTTTGTTCTCCTTATACTTATTTGGCTTCATGAAGTAGTCTCATAAAGCAATTGTGATAGCAGTAGGTATTTTCAACTGTAATTTTGTCACAAATTGCACAAAAAAAATCTTGTAAAGAAGTATATACATTGAAATTAGTGAAAATTGTAATGCCCAGAAAGAATGGGCAAAATGAATCCAGACTCAGATGAGGTGTAGAACAATGTACCAGCAGATTCCAGATAGTTGCCCCACATAGTCTCACACCACACACTACCAGCAGATTCCAGATAGGTGCCTCACATAGTCTCACACCACACACTGTCAAGAGACCAGAAAATTTAGGGTTTAGTCAAAGGACAGGTGTTAATCAAAGTGCGCCTAAGGAAGGAAGCATCAGCATAGATGCTGAAGGGTGCCGTTACCAGCATGTGATAATCATATGTACCAGAATGAACATGTACTAAATTACATCCAAAACATTCACTGTATTTCACACAGAAATTGAGGGGAAGAATGCAAGCTGTTAGAACTATTTGAAATACTTTTCCACAAAATATTTTTTCCAAATACATTTTAAATAAACGAACTGGATTGAACAATCTCAGGTTTTTCAGTACCCATACAAAAATTTATTCCTAAAAAGCCTTTTTTGATATAGAAGCTGCAGTATGTGTGAGACTGGTTGAACATGGTCAATGTATGAGTGTGCAACCATCACTATAATGCTTGATACCCGTCTGTTCCACCAGCAAAGAATGGGATCTATGTTTTTGTGTTGCAGTACAGCATTGTCACATTTAGTGGCTGTTGCGTGTAGTAGGAAAGAATCTAGCTTTTCAAAAGTGGTAAAGTATCAAATTGTAGGAATGAGCCAACCAACCTAAACTCAGTAAAATTTCTATTTTACAGCATGCGTTAGAAGGTAGATATAATGGTACTGAATGCACATTGCATCTGTCTTTTGGTCAGATTAGCTGATAAACTGATATCTACCGTTTTGTCTTGATACCACATCCTGTTAAAACGTTACATAAAAATCAATACTCCTCAAGCATCACAAACTCATGGGTCTAGTTGGCACAAGAACAATTGTCGTAGTAGGATGACTTACTTAGAGGTGCGCTAAAATTAATTCTTGACTGGTGAGACAGGAGAGGAAATAAAGAAATGCCACTACTGTATTACCGGCTTAACAGAAGGGTGTTTTCCCTCAACCCAAGCCATTCTCTCTTCTGTTGACTCATGGTCTGATGCCTCAACAATGATGTGACTGCATGTAGACACACAGCAAATTGTGTTATGTTGTGGCTCTAGCAACATTCTTGAGCAGCTTTATTTGCAGCCTTATTTTCCTGGTATCCAGTAGAATACCACATTCATCCCCCTGTGTCTGTGGACAGGTTAGTGGCTCAGAGCACTATGGGACTTAACATCTGAGGTCATCAGTCCCCTAGAACTTAGAACTACTTAAACCTAACTAAACTAAGGACATCACACACATCCATGCCCGAGGTAGGATTCGAACCTGCGACCGTAGCGGTCACGCGGTTCCAAACTGACGCACTTAGAACCACGCGGCCACACCGGCCGGCTGTGGACAGGTAAAGGAGCCCATTTGGACTTGCTTACATGTGGGATACTTTGAGGCAGGCTTTGCCGGTTGGAACAAGTACCAGTGCTCTCAAGGTGACATAAAAATCTACATCAAACACTGTGAATTCATTAAGAAACTCCTAAGGACACTCAGGAGATACTTTTGAACAGCCAGTTGCTTTAATATAGTATGTTTATTGTCATGTGCATTTCATCCTTTTCATGGGCAATCTCATATTGGGGATTAAAAGAGCTTCATGTGCCAATACAATAGGATTCTGCTGCTGTTGTCATTTGCAATAAAACACATCTGAAATCTTTGTCATGTTTTATGTAAAACCAACTGTTGCAAATGACCTTAATCAAGGACATATATAGACCAAGCAGCTTGTGCTGTATTCAGGTCTAATATCGTAGAATTTAATCGTGCTTGTAGAGTTGGTTTTTCAAGAATATTATTGAACTCTATTTTGACTGGGTGGCAGGAGAGGGAATAAGGGGACTGAGAACCTCCAGTAATATAAGTTTTTATTTAAACATACTGGCAGATATCAGTGAAGTACAGTAATATGATGCTGCACAGATGTAGAGGGGGCCTGGTCTAGATAGTGGGCATGTCAGTACTGGGATTTTTTTCCAGTGATGGGATATTTAAGGGTGTGCCCCAGATTAATCTTTGAGGCCCTTGGCTGATCGTGACAGTCATGAGATGATGATAATTTTGATGTCAGAACGTAGTCCGAGGAACAACGTGTAGGTGATAATTCACATAATTGCTGGTCAGAAGCTGGTGCCAGAGAGCATCTTTAGCCTGGCTCTGACACTCCAGGCAGCAGCCAGTAGTAGTTAATGCATGATTTCTCTCCCATGCTCCCCACTGGCTACCCACAGAGGTGCATAGTGAGAAGAAACAACCATTGTTAGAGTGACAATCCTACTTGGCACCTAGGCCACAATGAATTGTACTTTAACATTAAAGGAGAATATTAAAACAGAAAATTAAAATAAAGTAAAAAATGTCAATTACCAATTAGACTGGTTATGTAACCAGCACAATATTTTGCTCTCACAGTGCCCAGTGACAGTCAAGATAACTCAGTGTGTTATGTGCCTTCAACCCATATGTGTACTGCTGTGCCTGATGCAGCAGCCCAGCAAATGCTCTTAGGCTTTAGGCAACCAAGATGAAGGAAGCTTGGTGGTGGTGGTGGTGGTGGTGGTGGTGGTGGTGGTAGTAGTAGTAGTAGTAGTAGTAGTAGTACTTGTGTGCTGCTTTTGGAAACCTGTTTCATAAAGTGCAGCTTGTTCACAAGTATTGTACAAAAAATGTTTTTTTTTTTTTTTTTTTTTTTTTCCAACAGGCAAGTACTGCGAATTTCATCAGCTGTACCGAGCAGGCGACTTCAGAGAGGCTGCAACACTCTTGGTTTCTATTATGATATCAAAGCTTGCTCCAAAATAGTAAGTATTTTTGCTCTTGGTGTCTGCACAAGTATAAAACACTTTACTAATGACTGATCTACCCCCACCCCTCCCTATCCCAATTTCCACTATACAATTACACTACTTACCTTTATCTCACTTGCCATAATTCCATAAATAGTTGGCTGAAGCACTCATCATCAGGTGATGTTGCTGTAGCTGCAGAGGTTTCTTTCTTTTCTTTTTTCCTTTGTATGTGTTTGTGTGGGGGAGGGGGGGGGGGGGCTGCACACGCGCACGCGTGTGCATATTTGAGGGATAAGAAGGTGAAGGTGACATGTATAAGTCCTGAATTATAGTGGAGCAGTGCAACAGAGTAGCTGTGCATCGGGCAGTTGCCACAGCAATGCTTCATGCCCAGGTATAGTGGGAACATGGAGCAGTGTAGCAACTACCAGGCTTGCTTCACTGGTTGGACAGCAAATGCACAAGCCAGCCAATCTAAAATCTTTCTCAAACTATTTTAGAGAAACTACTCAGTAAAAAAAATTGATTTTCATGATTTATTTGTCAACTTCATGAGGAAATGATTGTTATTTCTTAATTCGTCAGGATTATTGTGATGCTGCAAAATTAATTAAACTACTGCAAGAAAAATGAATAGACAATGAAAACTAGAGGTAGCTATGCCTTTGTATTTGATACATATTAGGTCATACGTTTCTGTGTACTAAATGTGGTTAATTTATTGAACTATTTTTTAAACTGGGGGTGGGATCTGTAACTCGCTCCATTCTGGGGAAAATGGATTGCATATAGTGTACTGTGTTCTGCTCTCGTGCCCAGAGGATAAAGTGAAAGTGAAATATTCATAACCCCCATGTATCCCAAACGGTGTAAGATATTGAAACAAGATTTTGGCAATTGATAGCACACAAAGAGGAGAGTAGGTTGCCGTATTGTTACTGTGCATAACTTCCTCACCGAGCATGATAAAATATTGCAATAATGTGATTTTTTTTAAGAGTCAACTGTGAATGGTGAAACAAAAATTTTATATAGGTTCCTAGAAACCAGAAGTGGGATCCACAACCATTTTAAGAATTCTAGAGTCAACTACGAAAGTGTTGTGGGCTTACCTGCAACCACTCCGCTTGAAAGTACCTTCTGAAGATCATTTTCTAGAAGATCATTTTCGAAATTTTGTAAATGATTTATATAACATACATAACTTTTCAAAAGCAGTCTGTGGTGTTGACAGATAACAAAATTGTCTAAAATGCCCAGAAAATTCTGGTACAATGTTTTAGTCGTAAACATTTTCATTCAATAGTACTAAAAGTAATGGCAAATCCTCATGGGAAATTCATCATAATCTATGTTGGGTGATAGGGGAAGGAAAGTGAAAGTGGTGCCAGTCTCTCCATTACCAAAGACAGCAGTTGTATTGCCTTTCGTATTCATTGCGAACATGGTGGATCCATTATTGAGACATTCTATCAAATACTGTAGTCAGTGTGTTTTAGATCCACGGAAAGAATATTTCAACAGACACTTAATCCTACCATGACAATTAATTTGTCCCCAGGAGCCTCGCAGTTCTTTCATGAGTTTGTGCGTGGCATACAAAGGATCCCGAGCTATTGCAACCCATTCTTCCTTCCCTGGCTGCATTTCCTTCACTATGCCCATCCCTCCGCATCCTCGCTCCTTCTCTGCTGCCCTCTCCTGTCCCTCTCTCGGTTTTCTGATTTATGTCAACCTGGCTATCCACATGGTTCCCAGTATTCCTTGCAATTTTGTTCCTCTTGGCTGTTCTTTCATCCTTTTATTGCATTTTGGTCCCCCCTTGGGATTTGACCTCCACTTCTAAATTATCTGTATTTAGTGTTAGCTATCTGGGGAAGAACTCCCTCCCTAGTGTCTACGGCATGTATTCCTCTGCCCCCCTTTCTTCACCTCTTCCATCCCCAGCGTAGCCCCCCTCCACACTGCTGTGTCATGAGCACGTGTAGCCAGTCCCTGTGGTGGGACTGTTATGTACCCACCTTGTGTAGCCCCCTGACAACACAGAGTTCACACTATTGATACCTGAGCAGTTGCCTCCCCATGTATGCCAGGGAGTGGTTGCTTGTCATCCTGGAGCATCAGAACGCCCGGCAACGGCTGCTGTGCCAAGTAGCCCTTGCTGTGACTGTGTAGTGCCCCTGACTGGAGTGGGTGGTATCAGGGTGGATGGTTGGCATATCAAGCTCCAAAAATCTCGCCATTCTCAATTCTCATTGTATGCTGCTTCGTATGACCCTGCAGCCGTCCCTTCCTTGGCTACACCCTGGGAGGAGGGCCAGGCTCTCCATCTTGAGATGAAATACTTTACCCACTACCTGGTCTGTACTAGGACAGATGAGAACATAGTCACCGCCACAAAGCCATTATTTTTTGTGGAGAATATCAAGGACAAGTTTGGAAAAGTTGGGTCTCTCGGTAAGATGAGGTCGGCTCCCTGTTGATTAAAGCTGCTTCTGCTGCTCAACCTGCAGCTCTTCATACTTGCGATAGTCTTGACAATGTCCTGCTACCCCTTATCAGCCACTGAATATGGTCCAAGGGTGATTTTTTTCATTGGGACGTCATCTGAAATGACACACCATTTACTTTGTTTGACATATGCAGAAGGGTCATATAGACAGCTGTGTCAGTACCAGCACCTTCATTCAGGCTTTCAAGGGATATACCCTCCCAGAGAAGGTCAGTCATGTGTTACCAATATGATATGAAGCCATATGTTCCGCCACGTGAGAGGTGCTTTTGGTGCTTGCATTTTGGGCATATGTCTCCCCAATGTACAGCGGTCCGCCATCTGTGTGTGTAAGCTGTTGTGACCGCCACTCTCCATACTCGCCAGACTGTCCAGCTTGCAAGAGAAAAAGAAGATTGAGGAGTGCAAGTCCCTGGATTGCTGAGGCTCACCAAAAATATGAACGACTTCGATTTCTTTTACTTCTGCTTCTGTTACATACTTTCCCTCTCGTACCTCTTTCTTACCCCAGCTCCACTCCCTCTCCCCCGTCCCCTGTGGATCCCACGCCCTCCCCTCAGGGTGCCATGCCCCTTACCTGGCCGAAGAAGTGCCCTCCGCCTTAAGCAACCATCAGTGATGGGGGCCATGCAGGACCCTCCCCCCCCCTCCCCCTCCCCCTCATTTTATCCTGGTACTTTTCTCCAGCAGAAATGACGAGATGAAGAAACACTCCTCTGTTTGAACCCCCCACCAAGCTGAATCCTATATTGAACCCTTCATTGAATGGGAATTCTTGCAGGCTCTTACCTCTTCACATGACACATCCTCAGGCCCAGATCCCATCCACAACCAGATGATCCAACACTTGGACATTACCCAGAAGCAACATCTACTCAGGGTCTTCAACTACACGTGGCTCATGGGTGCCTTCCCCCCACAATGGCGAGACAGCATAGTTATCCCCACCCTCAAGCCTGGTAAGAACCCAACATCTCTCAACAGCTACTTCCCGATTAGCCTTACCAACGTACTTTGTAAACTGCTCAAGAGGGTGTTTAGGGTCCAGTTATGTTGGGTACTCTAATCTAAGGGCCTTTTGTCCCCACATCAGTGTAGCTTCTGGGAAGGACACTCTCCAACTGCCCATTTACTCACATTGGAAATAGCAATCCTACAGGCCTGTACTAACTGCCGGCTCCTTGTCACGCTCTTCTTTGACCTACATAAGGCATACGATATGGCTTGACATCATCACGTGTTAGTTACCATCTTTGATGGGGGCTTTCACGGCCCCCTTTAGATTTTTATCCATGAGTTTTTATCCCACCAGCTCCTCGGGGCTCGAGTTGGTATTTCATTCAGCATCCCTAGATCCAGGAGTACAGTACCACACAGGATTCTGTGTTAAGTGTCACACTCTTCCTCATCACCATCAATGGACTTGTAACCTCTGTTGGGCACTGATTACCCCAGCGTTGCATGTCGACGATTTTTACATCTGGTGCAGCACCCAGTCAGTAGCATCTGCTGAATGCCAGCTATGGGGTGCCATCCAGTGGGCCTCTGCATGGCCCCTCTCCCATGTCTTCCAGTTTTCTTCCTCAAAAATGTGGGTTATACATTTTTGCTGTCAACCCACAGTACATCCCAATCCAGAACTTTATTTAGGCAACCAGCAGCTAGATGATGCAGCACAATATTGTTTCTTGGGCTGTATTTTAGTAAAAGATGACGTGGCTGCCCCATAATCATCATCTGAAAACTACTGGATGTGGAAGTTCAGTGCTCTCTACCTCCTGGCCCACATATCTTGAGCTACAGACCATACTAATCTTCTCCAAATTTATCATGCTGTGGTTTTGCCCAGACTAGATTACGGTTGTCAGGTTTATGGCTCAGCAGCTCCTTGCACTCTGAAACTACTTAACTTGGTTTGTCATTATGGGATGAGTCTGGCTATTGGTGCTTTCGCACCAGTCCTGTCAACAGTCTCCTTGCAGGAGTGGGGATTCCCCCTCTACAAATACGATTGAGCCAACTCCTGGTTTCTTACGCAATCACCATTCTAAGATTCCCTGACAATCCCTTGTACCCCATCATCTTTGCAAATGAGGGATGTCTCCCTCATGATACTCGCCATCTGGTGGGATTGCCGGTTGGAATGCGTCTCACTTCCTTCTGTCGGGTCTCCATATCCACTCACTGGAAGATGCCCATGTATTATCTCTCCCTCAGATGGTGCCTTGACCACGAATTAGCACCAACCTGTTCCAGTTCATAAGGTCTCTGTTGCCCCTGTGATATTCCGGCAACTTTTATGTTCCATCCTTGAAGAATTCCAGGGTGCCGCCATCTACTACACTGATGGTTCTAAAACAATAGATAAGATGGGACATGCTTTTACGCCTCCTATTGGGATGGAACACCATTTACTGCCGGGGTCATGTAATGTGTTCGCAGCAGAGCTGCAAGCCACTAACTGGGCCCTCCATTTTCTTACTCAGGCCTCCCTCCATGGTGTTTTAATATGTACCGGCGCAATGAGCAGCTACGGGCAATAGACCAATGCTACTCTCGTCACCCTTTGATCATTGCTATCCGTGATGACCTCTCTGCCCTTGGCTGTGCTGCCTGCTCTATTGTCTGCCTCTTGAGTCCCAAGGCATGAGGGCATCTGAGGAGGCATGGGGCATCTGAGGGAAAGAACTGGCTGACTGTTTGGCTAGATAGGCAGTTACTTACCCCCCTTACCCCCCCCCCCCCCCAAATTCCCTTTCATGATTCCAGGTGCAGATATAAGGATACGCACAAAATCTCTCTGTGTCCAAAAGTAGACATTTGGTGCACTACTCTTCTCAGTAATAAACTGTGCACAATCGAGGAGACTTCTATGGCTTGGCGCTCTTTCTTCTGCTGCTCTCAGGAGTAGTCCACTGTCCTATGCTGTCTATGTATTGATCATACCAGGCACCCACATTGTTTTCTCTAGAGTAATGAACCACCCCCACTGTGTGCTTGTGGAAGCAGACTGACAGCATCCCATATATTGGTGGAATGTCCCCTTCTTTTGCCCCTCATACTAAGTATGGTCTTCCAGATTCCTAGTCTTCAGTATTAGCAGACAATTCACAGATGGTTCAACTTATCCTCAGTTTCCTATGTGAAAGAGGTTTTTATTTTCAGATACAAGGTTTTGCTTAATTCCTTGAGCAGGGGTAGAGTGGTCTTAGTTCGGGCCTCTCTTCATTTTTTTCTAGGTCTGGGATCCATAACCATTCCCCTGTGCAAAGACCGCTCTTTTATCCGTCTGGTTTTCCAGTATTTAGATTTGACCTGGCATTTTATGCTTTCTACTGTGTCTGTTTTAACTTCCTCACTTTATAAGTTGAATGCTCTGACTGGATCAGTCCACTTCTAGCGGAACCTCACTCTTACGCAAGGAACTTTGGAATCTCAGGAATGATGAGCTTGCTGTTTAGTCCCATAACCACCTCAATCTATCAATCAATGACAATTAATTGAATGTACTTTTAGAAAATGAGTGCATAGTATAGCATATTTTGGAAGCCAACAGAAATGTCAGCAGAATTTACTGATGATATAGTGAAATTTGCATGTTCTCCACAATATTCATTGACCTAGAAGGACCCCGAATGTTGTTGAGCAACATACTGTAGAAATACAGCATTCTGCGCAAGGCTCTTAGCAGACTGGACAGAGCTTCACATGAAGCTTTCAGAATGAAACAGTTTTGAAAACTTTTCACATACTAAAACATGATTTTCCTGTGTTTGTCAGCTATGCTACTTAAACTTTTATCATCACCTCTTGTTTTAAGACAGTGAAAGAAATAAGGTATTAAGGAAATTTATTCTGTATTTGCTTGTAATTATGCTGTCAGCTTGTCAGATAATTTGTCCAAAATGAATGAGTTGTGATGATAGCTGTTGCATTGGTCCCACAAAAGATGCAGAGTAAAAACAGCTGCTGTCAAGGTTTCCACTGATGCCATTTTCTCAACAGTACAACAAAAGAAACACAAGTGCCAGCACACTGCTACCCCAGTGACAGCTGACTGTTGTTGGTGTTGCTCAAATGCAGGCAGAGTCACTCAAACACTCTGGCTACTGCTTTCAGAAGCACCCATGTTCGATTCACTCAGTGCCGCTCTGCTCCATGCCACTCTACATGTAGTGCCACTATAATCACGTGTACTGACCAGCACTGGTTTGTTTTGTCAGCACTGCTCTGCTCACCATTCCATGTCACTCCACAATAACAGCAGCCTAAGATAGTCATGAAGACTAACATAATTTGGTTGACTTGTGACTTATTTTTCTGCCTTGCAAGTCAGAGTTTTGATGGAAAACAGACTGTTTAGATTTTTATAATTGAATGTAAGTGTGTATCTTTGGTAAAACTTAATATACACTGAGCACATAAAGTATGTAATTTAACCCAAAACACCATCAGCAAGTTGAGTTCTTATAACATTTGCAGAGGTATTAACACACAACATATAATTTTGGTTTACTTCCATACATTTGGGGTAATTCAGGCAAACAAATAGATTCCCATGATCAGGCAGTATGTTCCTGTACCATCAGAAAGTGACAGATGATGGCAGATCTTCCTGAATGCCTGAACACTGTGTTATTGTAAAGTGGATTGCACCTTTTACGTGGTATCCAACATCTTCATACCCTGCCACTGCTATGTATCATGACCTTTCAGTACAGACCACTATCTTCCATGCTTCGGGTGCCCATAGTTCTCTCTGTGCTGCAAGTCGTACACTTCTGGGTGAAATGGTAGTGATGTTTGGGTTCTGGATGGTACATTTGCTGTTGTCCAGCATGTAATTGACAAGTAATTTACTGCACCTTGGATTGTCTACCTGCTGTTGAAAAGAAAGTAGTTGAAAATGACTGCTGTCATAAACAATTTATTGCCCATGGCATTTTACAATAACAGCATCTGTTTTCCCCAAATCAAGGTTTTCGTTGTACGTTCTTTGCATAGTAACAATGTGAGAAGCTCAGTGCGTGTTGCATGGACTCTGAAATGAAATCCACATGAACATGAGCTAGCTGTAACCAGATATACTTACATTAAACAACTTTGCCCATCCCGCATTTGATGTTGTTGTTGTTGTTGTTATCTTCAGTCCTGAGACTGGTTTGATGCAGCTCTCCATGCTACTCTATCCTGTGCAAGCTTCTTTATCTCCCAGTACCTACTGCAGCCTACATCCTTCTGAATCTGCTTAGTGTATTCATCTCCTGGTCTCCCTCTACTATTTTTACCCTCCACGCTGCCCTCCAGTACTAAATTGGTAATCCCTTGATGCCTCAGAACATGTCCTACCAACCGATCCCTTCTTCTAGTCCAGTTGTGCCACAAACTCCTCTTCTCCCAAATTCTTTTCAATGCCTCCTCATTAGTTATGTGATCTACCCATCTAATCTTCAGCATTCTTCTGTAGCACCACATTTCGAAAGTTTCTATTCTCTTCTTGTCTAAACTATTTACCGTCCATGTTTCACTTCCATACATGGCTACACTCCATACAAATACTTTCAGAAACGACTTCCTGACACTTAAATCAATACTCGATGTTAACAAATTTCTCTTCAGAAACGCTTTCCTTGCCATTGCCAGTCTACATTTTACACCCTCTCTGCTTTGACCATCACCAGTAATTTTGCTCCTCAAATAACAAAACTCATTTACTTCTTTAAGTGTCTCATTTCCTAATCTAATTCCCTCAGCATCACCCGATTTAATTCGACTACATTCCATTATCCTCATTTTGCTTTTGTTGATGTTCAACTTATACCCTCCTTTCAAGACACTGTCCATTCCGTTCAACTGCTTTTCCAAGTCCTTTGCTGCCTCTGACGGAATTAAAATGTCATCGGCGAACCTTAAAGTTTTTATTTCTTCTCCGTGGATTTTAATGCCTACTCTGAACTTTTCTTTTGTTTCCTTTACTGCTTGCTCAATATACAGATTGAATAGCATCGGGGAGAGGCTACAACCCTGTCTCACTCCCTTCGCAATCTCTGCTTGCCTTTCGTACACCTCGACTCTTATAACTGCCATCTGCTTTCTATACAAATTGTAAATAGCCTTTCGCTCCCTGTATTTGACCCCTGCCACCTTCAGAATTTGAAAGAGATTATTCCAGTCTACATTGTCAAAAGCTTTCTCTAAGTCTACAAATGCTAGAAACATAGGTTTGCCTTTCCTTAATCTTTCTTCTATGGTAAGTCATAGGGTCAGTATTGCCTCACATGTTCCAACATTTCTACGGAATCCAAACTGATCTTCCCCGAGGTCGACTTCTACCAGTTTTTCTATTCGTCTGTAAAGAATTCGTGTTAGTATTTTGCAGCTGTGACTTATTAAACTGATAGTTTGGTAATTTTCACATCTGTCAACACATGCTCTCTTTGGGATTGGAATTATTATATTCTTCTTGAAGTCTGAGGAAATTTCGCCTGTCTCATACATCTTGCACACCAGATGGTAGAGTTTTGTCAGGAATGGCTCTCCCAAGCCTGTCAGTAGTTCTAATGGAATGTTGTCTATTCCTGGGACCTTGTTTCGACTCAGGTCTTTCAGTGCTCTGTCAAACTCTTCACGCAGTATCATATCTCGCATTTCATCTTCATCTACATCTTCTTCCATTTCCATAATATTGCTCTGAAGTACATCGTCCTTGTATAGACCCTCTATATACTCCTTCCACCTTTCTGCTTTCCCTTCTTTGATTAGAACTGGGTTTCCATCTGAGATCTTGTTATTCATGCAAGTGGTTCTCCTTTCTCCAAAGGTCTCTTTAATTTTCCTGTAGGCAGTATCTATCTTACCCCTCGTGAGATAAGCATCTACATCCTTAAATTTCTCCTCTAGCCATCCCTGCTTAGCCATTTTGCACTTCCTGTCGATCTCATTTTTGAGACTTTTGTATTCCTTTTTGCCTGTTTCATTTACTGCATTTTGTATTTTCTCCTTTTATCAATTAAATTCAGTATCTCTTCTGTTACCCAAGGATTTCTACTAGCCCTCGTCTTTTTACCTACTTGATCCTCTGCTGCCTTCACTACTTCGTCCCTCAAAGCTACCCATTCTTATTCTACTGTATTTCTTTCCCCCATTCCTGTCAATCGTTCCCTTACGCTCTCCCTGAAATTCTCTACAACCTCTCGTTCTTTCAGTTTATCCAGGTCCCACCTCCTTAAATTCCCACCTTTTTGCAGTTTCTTCAGTTTTAGTCTACAGTTCATAACCAATAGATTGTGGTCAAAGTCCACATCTGCCTCTGGAAATGTCTTAAAATTTAAAACCTGGTTCCCAAATCTCTGTCTTACCATTATATAATCTATCTGAGACCTTGTAGTATCTCCAGGGTTCTTCCATGTATACAACCTTCTTTCATGATTCTTGAACCAAGTGTAGCTATGATTAAGTTATGCTCTGTGCTAAATTCTATCAGGCAGCTTTCTCTTTCATTTCTTAGCCGTAATCCATATTCACCTGCTATGTTTCCTTCTCTTCCTTTTCCTACTGTTGAATTCCAGTCACTCATGACTATTAAATTTTCATCTCCCTTCACTATCTGAATAATTTATTTTATCTCATCTTACATTTCATCGCTTTCATCATCATCTGCAGAGCTAGTTGGCATATAAACTTGTACTACTGTAGTAGGCGTGGGCTTCGTGTTTATCTTGGCCACAATAATGTGTTCACTATGCTGTTTGTAGTAGCTTACCCGCACTCCTATTTTTTTATTCATTATTAAACCTACTCCTGCATTACCCCTATTTGATTTTTTATTTATAACCCTGTATTCACCTGACCAAAAGTCTTTTTCCTCCTGCCACCAAACTTCACTAACTCCCACTACATCTAACTTTAAGCTATCCATTTCCCTTTTTAAATTTTCTAACCTACCTGCCTGATTAAGGGATCTGACATTCCATGCTCCAATGCGTAGAATGCCAGTTTTCTTTCTCATGATTTCGACGTCCTCCTGAGTAGTCCCCACCCGGAGATCCGAATGGGGGGAACTATTTTACCTCCGGAATATTTTACCCAAGAGGATGCCATCATCATGTAATCATACAGTAAAGCTGCATGCCCTCAGGAAAAATTACGGCTGTAGTTTCCCCTTGCTGTCAGCCGTTCGCAGTACCACAACAGCAAGGCCGTTTTGGTTAGCGTTACAAGGCCACATCAGTCAGTCATCCAGACTGTTGCCCCTGCAACTACTGAAAAGGCTGCTGCCCCTCTTCAGGTACCACACGTTTGTCTGACCTCTCAACAGATACCCTTCCGTTGTGGTTGCACCTATGGTACAGCTATCTGTATCGTTGAGGCACGCGAGCCTCCCCACCAACAGCAAGGTCCGTAGTTCATAGGGGGGGCCGCACTTGATATCACGCTGAAAGCTGCTGTGAGGTATTAAGATACTCCAGCTACATGTCATGCTGAAAGATTCCGTAAGCCATCACAACAGGAGCACAGCAATCTTTAATTTAGTTGCTGATGAATGTTTCAGTTCATAACTATACATTAGGTGTAAATATGGGGAAAATGATTTACAGTTGTATGGGGAAAATAATTTATTGTTGTGTAATACATTCCACAGTAAACGTGAGCATACATTTGGGGAGAAAATTGTGGTGCACTTATGCAAAAAAAAGTCTTTTGGTGGAGGTAGGGAATGTCACCTGGAATCTCTGAGTGTCAGCCGTCCCCTTGGAGGGCAGATGAGCAGATGGAGGTAGGTTACCCCTCACCCTTGGTGTGAGAAACTGTTCCTGAAGGCAGATAAGCGACCAAGGCCACGTAGTGATGTGGAAAGCAACAGGAGACTATCACATGAAACATCAGTTTGGATATCCCATGTGTAGCAACAATGACAGTGTCTAATAATGTACTTATTTTTACTGATTGTGGGTTTCGGATAACAAGGTCCAGCAGGAGAAATGATGAGCTTCTCAGGTCATCATTCCACAAAATCCTTGCAGAGCAGGAGGAAGAAAATCAAAAAGAAGGAAAAGATAAATTTAACATTGGTTCATGGAATGCATGAACACAGTTAAATGTGGAAAAACTGGATGAAGTCAGACTATGACAGTGTCAGTGAGATAGGACTATTTGGGCTGAAAATGGTGACTTTAGATCAGATTATTTCAAAATAATTCACAGTGGAAGCCAAAAGTCAGGGAAAAATTGCACAGCTATTTTATTAAACAAAGAAATGGGTGCCACTTAATGAACACATACCATGTGAGTGAAGGATATCACAGTTAAAAGATAGCCCATTTGACATAACAAAAAACTGTAACAATGAAGAAATAGGAAACATTTGTGATTTCATTGGAGAATTCATGGAAATAATAAACACCAAAGGCAGTGTTAGTCTCATGGTAGATTTTAATGCATTAGGAGGCATATGAGAGAAACAAACGTATGCTAGTAAGTTCAGGTTGAGAAGAATGAACTCAAGAGATGAAAACTTATTGGAATTTTGGGAACATCATCAAAGGTTGTAACAGACACATGGTATGAAGCTCCAAAGAGTATATGCTACACATGGAAGACATCAGGCAGTAGTGGGAGATATAAGATGATTATATATAGGGTCATGAAAGGGAAGCAGCAGTTGAGAAGGGAATGAGACAGGCAACCCTGTCAGTTTTATTCAATTTGTACATTGAGCAAGCAGTAAGGGAAACAAAAAAAAACTTTGAGTTTTGGCAATGAAATTATAATTCTGTCAGACAGCAAAGCACTTGGAAGAACAATTGAAGGTAATGGACAGCATCTTGAAAACAGGATATAAGATGAACATCGGCAAAAACAAAACAAGAATAATGGAATGTTGACAAATTTAGTCCGGTTAATGCTGGGGGAATTAGATTAGGAAACAAGACACTTAAAAGTAGTAGATGAGTGCTGTTATGTGGGCAGCAAAGTAATTGGTAGTGGCCGAAGAAGAGAGGATATAAAAAGTTGACTGTCAATGGCAAGAAATGTGTTTGTGGAGAAGAGAAATTTGTTAACACTGTATATAGATTTAAATGTCAGGAAGTCTTTTCTGAAAGTTTTTGTCTGAAGCATAGCCATGTATGGAAGTGAAACATGTGTGATAAGCAGTTTAGACAAGAAGAGAATAGAAGCTTTTGAAATGCGGTATTACAGAGGAATACCGAAAATTAGGTGGGTAGATCATGTAACTAACGAGGAGGTACTGAATAGAACTGGTAAGAAAAGAAATTAGTGCCACAAACAGACTAGGAGGAGGAATCACTTGATAGGACTCATTTTGAGACATCAAGGAACTGGTGCCTATATAGGTAATGAGCATACATTTGTTGCAGCGAAGTGCAATATAAGATTTAAGCAGCATGAGCTGAAATATCCGAAGAAATGGGCAGTATATAAATTGAAGGACCCTGAGGTTGTGCAGGAATTAAACTATCCAACAGTGGAACAGACTAGAAAGAAAGAAGTTGAGAGGTTATCAAGTCAGATATAACAAATGCAGCCACTGATGTATTACTCTATGGGTGTGAAAATGTAGCTTATATTTCTGGCAAAATTAGCATCTATTTCTTTTTGTTTGTAAATGATTAGATGTTCAAATGTAAAAGGTTGTCACTCAGTGCCTGAAGACAAAGCTTTAGTGCACTGAAATTGACAGTGACGATGGGGAGCTCTTTGACTGGAAAAGTTTGCTTTTGCAGAAACTTCAGCAGGTTTTTATTTCTTTCCCCCCCACCCCCTCCTAAAATGTCCTTTTGTGGTTTTCTTCATTTGGCTCTATGTATGCTTTCTACAAGGGATTACATCGGTAATCGGCAGCATTTTCCCACCAATTAACCATGCTTCTCCAATGTGAAGTGTTCTCAACATTATTTTTGTTTTCCCACCAAATTTGAAAATAACAAAATTGGCAGAATGTTGATTTTGATCTTTCGTGACTATTCATAGCTGTCTGACCCATACTTGACAACGCTACAGATAAAACCAACAAGGCATAGAAGTAGAACCAAAAACTACTTTATTTGCATGTTAGCAGAAGACTTTTGACATGGTTGAATACACTGACGGGTTTTGTTTTCCAGTCCCTATAGTGTAGAGTGCAGACACTATAAAATGGCAGTGGGCCATGAGTGAAAACAAATAGGAATTGTAACTGCCAGAGGGGATGGTCAGAGGGATCACCATATGGAACAGGATTATTCTTTTCACTCATTTCAAAATAAGCTTAAAAAAGAGCTCGTAATAAATGATTGTTGCTGTTGAGAAGCAGCATTTTCCTGCTGGTGAACACAGTATTCCTGTGATTTAAAGTGTTTATGACATTATTTTTTTCCCATCTAATTTGATAACTACAAAATCCGCAGAATACTGATGTCAACCTTTCGTGGTCATTCACAGCAGTGTGACCCATATTTAACTATGCTACACATAGAACTGACAAGGTTCTTAGCATAAAAGTAGAACCAAAAATAATTCGGTCTGCATGATAGGAGAAGACTTTCAGTGTGGTTAAAATACGTTGACAGATTTTGTTTTCTGGTCACTGTAGTGCAGGGTGTGGACACCATAAATCGCCAGTGGGCTGTGAACATAAGTGAACTAAAATTATGAGCACCAGAGGGGAGAGAAGTGGTGTAAGGAAATGAGCCCTGTCTCCCTTTCACTCATGTTCTGTGTTTCTGTAAAAGCAGAACTGACACATGGTAATAGAGATCGCTGACCTGATCTCTTCTGGTATTGCGAGGGTCATAATCTAACTCCCCTTGTGGCCCAGATTAGTTTATGCAATCATTTTAAAATAAGAAAAGAAAATTATCAATGCACAACACAAAAGTATTTGGTAATGGCTGTTACACAATTGCTTTCCAAGGCTGACAGTGTTGTAAATGAGGTAATTCAAGCCCAACCTCTATTGGCATTTAACACAACCACATTTCAGAACACTCGTCCACTAAAATTGCCACGTTAAAGTATCTGCATTATATACAGGGTGTTTCAGAAGTGATGGTCGATATTTGGGGATATGACAGGAATGACCATTTGAAACAAAAAATTCAAGTAAACAAGGGGTCTTAAACACATACCTTAAGAGCTAGTGGCAATTCTTGATCTTTGATACTGTGAAACAAATCTCTACATAGCAAGCTCTTTGCTTTCCATATTTTGGGAAGTGGCAGTGTGGACCAAAATAAGAAAAAAAAAGTCCAGTAAACATGTTCTCTAAAATGCATACGTTAAGAGCTATGAGCACTTTTTCATCTTTGCTATTTTGAAACTTAACTCTTCTAATGAACAAATGCTCATAACATTTAAGGTATGCATTTTAGAGCACATGTTTACTGGACTTTTTTTTCCCTTGTTTTTGTCAATACTGCCACTTCCAAAAATATGGAAAGCAAAGAGCTTGCAGTAGAAGAGATTTCTTTCACAGTATCAAAGATCAAGAATTGCTAATAGCTCTGAAGATATGTTTACTTGACGTTTTTGTTTCAAATGGTCATTTCTGTCATATCCCTGAATATTGACTTGTTGTTGTTGTTGTTGTTGTTGTGGTATTCAGTCCAGAGACTGGTTTGATGCAGCTCTCCATGCTACTCTATCCTGTGCAAGGTTCATCTTCTACCAGTACCTACTGCAACCTGCATCCTTCTGAATCTGTTTAGTTTATTCATTCTTGGTCTCCCTCTGCGATTTTTACCCCCCATGCTGCCTTCCAATACTAAATTGGTGATCCCTTGATGCCTCAGAATATGCCCTACCAATCAATCCCTTCTTCTAGTCAAGTTGTGCCACAAATTTCTCTTCTCTCCAATTCTATTCAATACCTCCTCATTAGTTATGTGATCTACCCATCTAATATTGACTATCACTTCTGAAACACCCTGTATACTCTTAAATTTTAGCTACCAGACAAACATGTTTCTTTGTTCTAAGGTGCTAGGTCCCGTGGCTGAGTCCTACTTTGCATTATGCACAGTGCATCTTAAACTGAAAGTTTAACTGGCCACTGTCAGTGTGACACCAGAGCATCAAACACACTGATACATTGTTACATTCATGCACTTCCCAGTCAGCAAATACAGTCTTATGCACATTGTCTCTCACAAGTGGACTTCGTCAGATAATGTGCAATACAAGGAACCAAAAACAGTTACATTTTCGATATTATTGTCTTAAAGAGCTGCATCCAGTAGGAACTGACCAATCCACTGCAAACTGGGTGGGTACATTGCACACCACCAGCTGTGCAATGATTACTATCACATGTTTGGCCTGCACTCAGGGAGTGCAGTTTGGCCCTTGATGTCTTGCACATAGGTTGATGTAAGAGGGCCCCAAATGGCTGTACTGGACAGTACAACAGCAGGTAATGTCACTAAAGCATCACCTGAATATACGCTATGCTCAGGTGACATTTGATAGTAGGTTTCCCAGCTGGAAGAGTTTGAGAGGGACTGCAGCATGGGTCTGCAGGAGGCTGGGTGGTCCTAGCATCATTTTACCCAACACAGTGGCTATGTGGACACCACCAGTGTCCTTGTTGATGACAATGGACACAGGAAAGCATGCATGCACAACATGTATCATCTGGATGTGTGATAAGCACTAAAGATAGGCCACCACATGCAAGCACTCCTGAACATGCACTATGTTCAGGTGACATGTGTGCCCATATGTTTCCCAGCTGGGAGTTTGAGAGGAGCTGCAGCATTGGGCTGTAGAAGGCTGGGTGGTTGATACTAGCTTCATATTACCCAACACAGTGGCTATGTGGACACTACCATTGCCCTTGTTGGTGACAATGGACACAGGAAGGCATACATACACAACATGTATCTGGATGTGTGATAAGCACCACAAAGATAGGCTGCCACATGCAAGCAGATCCAGTAGCAATAACAGGGACCATTCTTTGGGATTCCCTGCCTTCTGTTTAACATCCTGTTTGTGCTGCTACCATTGGCAGGCAGCTGCATAAAGCAGGGCTCGCCACACACCATCCGTTATGACGTCTGCCACTCACTCCTGCACAGCATTGTGTCTGATTCACCTGGTGTCGGCAACAACATACGTGAGGCCTACAGGTTGGTCGCAGGTCATCTCTAGTGATGAGTCACATTTCTACCTTAGAGGTGACAACCACAGGGTTTGTGTCTGGAGGCACAGTCGAGTGTGCCACTAAGAGTAGTTTGTGGGCTCTCATTACCCTTTAGCCAGCCTGGTGTGATGATGTGGATACCATTATTGTATGGCGTCCATTCACAGTTAGTTTTCCTAATGGGATCCATGACAGCTGAATGGTAAGTGGATGAGGTCCTGCTAGTGGTAGCTCTGCTGTTCGTGAATGTTCATGTCCTGTTTCAACAGGACGACTCTCATCCTCATAGTGCTGCCATCTTCTGAGTGTGTCTGCTGTGGATAATCTGCTGTGGGCAGCTGAATGCCACACTGTTTCCCCAATCAAGAATGTGTGGGATTTCATGAAGTGTGTCTTCAGGACTCCACATCCATCTGTGCAGTCAGGTGCAAGTGGGAGGGGATAGAGTTTCACAGGACTTCACCCGAGACCTGTACAACTCCATGCCGCACATCTCAATGCATGTATTAACAACCACGGGGGCCCAACACTGTGCTAGCATGCGTGATTTGTGGCACTGTAGTGCACTACATGTTGTTCCTTCCAAATTGAGAGTGTAGTTGTTTCGTGTGTATGGTACCATCTGCCTGCCTGCCTGCCTGCCTGCCTACAGTGATTGCAATTCTCTTTGTCCATCTGGATGCAGTTCTTTTCATGGTGATATGTGTACATTCATAAAATAAAGATGTTTAAAACCATGTCTGATAAAATAGTTCATCTGGATACAGTTCTCTATGAAACAGCATTTGTCAGTATTTTTGCAGTTTGAGTCATCATTCGCATCTATATTTGCATTTATCAGACATGCACATTTTTCAGGTCCCTAAGAATAAGAAAGAATGTAGGAAGCCTCAGATGAACACAAAAATATTGGAACACGTTTGCGAAAGGAACAAACTAAAAGAGAAAAGCCCAGAAGAATATAAAGCACTAAAAAACGAGATAACAACAATGTGCCATTTAGAAAATGGAAAAGATCTGGGAACAACAAGCAAAGATACTACAGACAGAGAACCAGAAATATCATAGTGCGGGGTAAAAATGGGAAGCTGCTGTATGACATAGAAGATACAAGTTGCAGATGGAAAGAGTGTATTGAAGACAAGTACAGTGATGCTGAAATTGGAAGTTTAGACGAATATATTGAAGATGGAAAAACTAATTGATGAGAATACTTGCACTAAATAGGTTAAAATCAAAGAAAGCAATGGGTGCACGTGACATCCCTGCAGACCTGTAGTCACAACCTCAAAAGTAAATATTCTACTGCAGTTTCTTAGTGTTATGAAGGGGGTATCATACCACAAAAATTAAAACTTTTGCCTTACCCAATAAGGCAAATTCAAAATTATGATACACTAGCCCTTACGTCACATGCAACAATAATATTACTGTCAATAGTTAAAGAGAGGATTAAAATGAAAATACAGGGTGATTCAAAAAGAATACCACAACTTTAGGAATTTAAAACTCTGCAACGACAAAAGGCAGAGCTAAGCACTATCTGTCGGCGAATTAAGGGAGCTATAAAGTTTCATTTAGTTGTACATTTGTTCGCTTGAGGCGCTGTTGACTAGGCGTCAACGTCAGTTGATGCTAAGATGGCGGCCGCTCAACAGAAAGCTTTTTGTGTTATTGAGTACGGCAGAAGTGAATCGACGACAGTTGTTCAGCGTGCATTTCAAACAAAGTATGGTGTTAAACCTCCTGATAGGTGGTGTATTAAACGTTGGTATAAACAGTTTACAGAGAATGGGTGTTTGTGCAAAGGAAAAAGTTCTGGACGGCCGAGAACGAGTGATGAAAATGTAGCACGCATCCAGCAAGCATTTGTTCGCAGCCCAGGAAAATCGACTCGCAGAGCTAGCAGAGAGCTGCAAATTCCACAATCAACTGTATGGAGAGTCCTACGAAAAAGGTTAGTTATGAAACCTTATCGTCTGAAATTGGATGGATCGGCCGCCAGGCAGCCCGTGACAGAGCACTTCATCACTGGCTTCCAAGAAGCCCTGATCTTACCCCCTGCGATTTTTTCTTATGGGGGTATGTTAAGGATATGGTGTTTCGGCCACCTCTCCCAGCCACCATTGGTGATTTGAAACGAGAAATAACAGCAGCTATCCAAACTGTTACGCCTGATATGCTACAGGGAGTGTGGAACGAGTTGGAGTATCGGGTTGATATTGCTCGTGTGTCTGGAGGGGGCCATATTGAACATCTCTGAACTTGTTTTTGAGTGAAAAAAAACCTTTTTAAATACTCTTTGTAATGATGTATAACAGAAGGTTATATTATGTTTCTTTCATTAAATACACATTTTTAAAGTTGTGGTATTCTTTTTGAGTCACCCTGTATATTGGAACTTAGCCAATGATCAGTTTGGCTTCACATCAGGAAAAGGAACAAGGGAAGCAGTTTTGGCTCTGTTAGATTTAGGACAGAATATTATAAGTAAATAGGAAAGCTTATATAGCGTATATCATCTTGGAAAAGGCATTTGATATGGTGGTTGGCAGGAAAGTTTTTTTTAACCAATGAACACAGTAGGACTTGACTGGAAGAGTGTGTATACAAAAACACAGAACTTGATAATAATGATAGCCAGAAAGAAGTAAAAATCAGAAGGGGAGTAAGACAATGGTGCCCTCTGTCACCTTACTTATTTAATATTGTTATCAAGATGGCAATAAAAACCATATAAGGAAAGACAACTAGAGTCAAAATTAATGGTATTCCTGTTTACTGCATGAGGTTTGCTGATGACATTACAATAGTGGTAGACTCAGAGAAACAGCTATTTTATATGCTTAAGGTCTTAAATCAAAAGATAATAAACCAGAAGAGTCATGGTTATGGACAAGAAATGAAGTGGACATAAGACTGATATAAGAATAGGCAGTGAACAACTTGAGTCAGCAACCTAGTATCACTATCTTGGTAACACTGTGGAGAAAAACAATAGATGCCTCAAGGAAATCAAGAGAAGAATAGCACTGGCCAAGAATGCATTCCAAAATAAATAGAAAATTGTACTGAATAAGATTATGAGCTTCCACACTAAGAAAAGACTTGTAAAGGCTTTGTGCAGAGTGTTCTGACATTTGGATGTGAAACATGGACATTTGCAAGGCATGAGAAAACTCATCTTGAAGTTGCGGAAATGTGGTTCTTGAAGACAATTGCAAGAGCTAGTTGGACTGACAGAACAATAAATGAGATGGTTCTGCAAAAAATAGGCGAGAAGAATGAACTCCTGAAAGTTGTAGGCCAACACAACGCAGAACTCATTGGACACTTAATTACATGTGATATTTCTTTTAAAAAACATTTTCGAGGGCAAGACTGCAGAAAGAAAAAAAAGGGGGTGACCAAGAACATCCTATTTAAAATATATGATAAAGTGAAATGTTGTTCTTACATGGAGATGAAGAAAGAAAGCCGTGGATGCAGAGACAAGGCTTAAGTTGTCATCACATTTGAACATCAGCATTGAGTGTGCTGAGTTTCTGATGTCATAGTCTGGAAGAAGCACACTGTGGAGTATTTTACAATATGCAGAGCAATATCAAGCATGTCAGATATTCTGAACATGCATTTGAACATAGATCAGTGAGACTGAAGAACACCACTTACGTCACATGCAGGCCATCTCTCTTTTCAGTACATCCTATGGGATTGGCAGATGCCATATTTTACTTTAATTGAACCCCTTATAGGGTGGGATTTATACCACGACTTATATCTTTTGAATATATGCTATTTTTAGAGTGCCAGCAAATTGAGGATCTCTTGGAACATATCTTCATTGGTATGATATGTTGCGATAAAATGACAAGAAATAAAATGATAACTTCATGTTAGAAAATTATGTTGCTTCAAGGCACAATACATCAGCAATTAACACCTCTAAATCCAATCTCCCCCCACCCACTATCTCTCTCTCTCTCTCTCTCTCTCTCTCTCTCTCACACACACACACACACACACACACACACACACACACACACACCTCATCTTCCTGTTTCCTACAAGGTTGTCATACTTGCACATTACTTTAATAGAAGTACATTTTGAAATATTCAATGTTATGTAGATATAAGAGGGCTTTCTCTTAAAAGTGAGTTGTTTCAGTTGGCTTCATCTGCAAGAGAACTTGCAGTAAGAAATTTCTTGTTTAAAGACATGTATTTCACACTTCTAAAGATTCTGCTGATGCATATAAACAGTGATCAAGTAAGAATGGCAGAGTTTTACTAAAAAGTGAGAATTATGAAATAATTTTTTCTTATGTGAAGCACTATTGTAAATTTGTATTTGCAATGGCACTTTTATAAGCTGATGTCCTTACTAACTAGACATGATTTTATCCTTTACGCCCTGTAGCATGTTCATGGATATTTAAGTTTTCGTTTATGTATACCACAGACGGAACAGCATAACTATCATACGGACAAGGAAGGAAATGTTTTAATAGAGCTAACAGGAATTTTATGCCTGCCAATTTTGTTAACAAACTGTGTGGTTTGCAAGCTGTCAACAGCAGCTGGAGTGCACTGTGATCATGTATCCTACACTGAGACACATGTACCATGTGCACAAACTGGGCTATTTCTGAGCATTCAACAGCATGGTAAAGTCAGCACTTTGCATGTTGAATGTCACTGCCTGTATGATACTGGCTTTAGCCTTTTGGGAGGAGGGTGAGAAGTTGCATTGTGGAATGAGCCACAACGAACATAGTGTCCTGAAATGCTGAGGTGATGTAATTATGAAAGTCCAGAAACTTGGGAGCAATACCAACCAGTGTATTTAAAGACTAGTGCAAAATTTTGTCAGTTACTGCTATTTCCCTGTATATTTGCCCTATCCATAGTAAAATTAGGTAAGTGAATGAATATTAATTCATTTCACTGTCAGGATTGGATTAAAAATGCTGCATCAAATATTGAAGCTGTCTACACAACTGTATAAACTGTTCCCCTGATTGTCTTTGGCCTTGTTACCTAACCATGAGAAATTTAAGGGTTGTGTGAAATTATTTCATAGAAGAAACATTCAGATGTGTAGATCTTCACAACTTTGCACACATAAGAAATATTTAAGAGCTAAGAAATCAATTTTGTACCACTATTACTTCCAATTGTTTTTCCTTGTAAAAGGTGTTGAGTATTCATAAAACATTTTTTGGTGTCAGTTTTTTCTTTTAAAACACTATGTCTTCAAAATTATTATTTTATTATTATTATTTTTTTTTAAGAAAAGTAAAAGCTTAAAATTTTTATTGCCCTTAAATGGCAGAAAGTGCATATATTATACGTATGGATTTATTGATTCCTATATAAGAATTCATCTGTGTTATAGGAGGAGTTGTCAAGGTGATATGATTTCAATTTATTTTTGAAACGATTACTCCTGTCTGTCAGACGTTTTATTTCATCTGGTAATTTATCGAAAAGATTTACAGCAGCATATTTTACCCCTTTCTGTGCCAAAGATAGGTTAAGTAGAGGATAGTGTAAGTCTGTCTTTCTTCTGCTATTATAATCAGGAATGTCATTGTTGTTTTTAAACTGGTCCATGTTGTTGTGAACAAATTTCATTACTGAGTAAATGTACTGAGAGACTGTTGTAAGAATTCCTAACCTTTTAAACAGATGCCTGTAAGATGTGTGACTATGAGGACCACACACAGTTTTAACTCCTTTCTTTTGAGCAGCGAATACTTTTTGCCAAAGTGTTGAGCTACCCCAAAATATCATTCCGTACAACATCAGAGAGTTAAAGTATGCAAAGTATGTTAGTTTGCTAATTTCTTATCGTCAAAGTTGGCAATTATTCTGATTGCAAAAGTTTGCTGGACCTAGTCACTTTAGGAGATCCAAAATATGAAATTTCCAATTAAGATTCTCATCTATATTTACACCCAAGAACTTATTATGTTCTACTGTGGCTATGGAATACTGTTGATGTGTTGTATTTATTGAAGGAACTGTACTCCTTCTAGTAGAAAATTGGATTTACTGTGTTTTTTTTTTTTGTTTTTTTTTTTTTTTCAAAGTTCAGAGCAAGCCTATTAGCAGACAACCAATCAATACCTTTTCCAAAGACATTATTTGTATTTGCTATTCGAGATTCTTTTACTGGATTAATAAAGATACTTGTATCAGCAGCAAAAAGTGTGAGTTTAGTGTCTTGTTTCAGATGAGAAGGGAGGTCATCCAAATATACCAAGAACAGAAGGGGACCCATGATCGAACCAGTGGAACACCTAGTGTAATTTCACCCCAGTTAGATGAAGTGGGAAACTTCCTTAAATCACTTAAACGATTTAAAGAAACATTTTGCTTCCTGTTCTGTAGATATGACTTAAACCACTCATATGCTTTGGATAAGTCACAGAAAATTCCTATTGGTGACATTTTACTATTTAAAGACTCTATTATGTGGGCAGTGAAATTGTATATCGCTATTTCAGTGGAACAGCATTTTTGAAATCGGAACTGTGGTTTACTAAGTATCCCATCACTGTTGAGATGGCTAACCACTCTTGAGTACATTACTTTCTCAATGATTTTTGAAAATGCTTTAAGCAAGGGTACCGGCCGGTAATTATTGACATCTGTGGTGTCTCCTTTTTTGTAGAGAGACTTGACAACGGCCTATCTGGGAAAATACCTTGTGTTAGTGATGCATTACAGATGTGACTCGGAACATCAGCTGTAACTGCTCCATGTTGTTTTAATATCTTGTTTGAGATGTCATCTAGTCCAACAGAACATTTATTTTTTCAAAGATTTGATGATTTTTCCTTATTTCACAAGAGGTTGTTAGATGAAAATTGATCTGACAAGGATTTCTCAAAACTGACTCTTCCATGTACTACTTGGCTTTTTCTTTTGAACAATTCTCACCAATTTTTTCACCTACACTTAAGAAATGGTTATTAAATATATTACCTATTTGTGTGCTGTTAGTGAAGATGGTCTCATTCTCTTTAATAGTAATACTACCTACCCCTGTGGTTGCTTTTCCTGTCTGCCTTCTAACAACATTCCATATTGATTTGATTTTATTTCAGAGTTGTTAATTTCATCTCTGGTATAAATATTTTTCGATTTTCTAACAACTTTTCTCAGTATGTTACAACAATTTTTATAGTGTAAAATTGCTTCTGGGTCTATTAAATCGTGCTGTCTCATACATTTTTTATTTATTTATTTCTGAAGACACTTAAACACCTGTAGTACTCCATGGTTTCCTTGAAAACTGTTTGGTGTTATATTTAGTAATTCATTTGGGCAACAATGTACAAAAAGGGATATAAATTTAACAAGAAATATGGTACATGTTTCGTTAGCATTTGGCTCGTTATATACATCTCTCCAATTAACTTTTCTTAAACTTTCTCTGAAGTGCTCTATAGATACTGGGTTGACCACCTTACACTTCTACTGAATGGTTTCTGAACTGTACACCCTGCTATGTTTCTAAGTTAATCAGTTGTCCATCATGGTGTGATAATCCGTTTATCACAGGGAAAGCATGTGTTAGTTTTACATCATCTTGCTGTACAAATACATTATCTATTAGACTGCTACTGTATTGAGCTATATGTGTTGGGAAGTTGATCACTGATTCTAAGTTATATGTCATTAATAACACATCTAGTTCATTTTTCTTATCAGAATTACTTAGAAAGTTTACATTGAAATCTTCACAGATTGTAACTTCTTCTTTTTGTCTGACAGACAGTATTATAGGAAGTCAAACTTATTTATGAATAGCTCCCAATCTCCTAATGGGGACCTGTACACTGTTGCTAATATCAACACTACATTATCTAGCTGTTGTTCACATGCACAAACTTCAAAGTGCTGATCGACACAAAATTTGCTTTCTTCTTCTGTTTTGCACGTATACCCTTGTTGTGTGTAAATGGCGACTCCTCCCTTATCCACACTAGATCTGCAAGAGTTAGATGCTAAATTATATCCATTTATATGGACATTTCCCTCCCCACAGTTTCATGGTGTTCAGACAGTCCAGGGTGTCCCACTCAAACCTCCCTGATTTCAAGGACCCAGGAGAGAAAAACCACAGAAGACATGATGATGAAAAATGCACCACATTGTAGAGCACCTCAAAGAATTTACATTCCCATGTCAGAAATGCTAAGTATCATCATCAGAGTGCAGCATGGTCGCATGAAGTGAAAATGGCAACTCCGCAGCAGCACATGCAAGCAGTGGTGTGGTTTGCAGAAACAAAATCATAGATTACTGTCAAAGAAATTATCGTTGTGTTTATGAATGTTATCCACCTGTGGTGAAAACAGTTAAGGAATGGCATAGGAAGTTTCTAGCAACAGGATGTGTTCTGAAACATTGTGGCGGTGCCCGTTACGGAGTTTCAGAAGAGACAGTGGAGGACATCAGACAAACATTTCTCAGAAGCCCACATAAGTCAATTCGTCAAGCATCTAGGCAACTTGACGTACCTCGATCAACATTGCATCGTGTAGTTCACCAGCATCTTCGTATGTGTGCTTACAAAGTGCAAATTCTGCAACATCTGACACTGAACAACAAACCATGCCAACAACAATTTGCTGCGGATATGCTGCAGTGTATTGATATGGATGCCAGCTTCCTGGCAGGATGTTTATTCTCAGATGAGGCAACCTTTCATCTATAAGGTAGGGTTAATAGGCATAATGTTCGGATTTGGGGTTTGCAAAATCCGCACGTTGTCATTGAACATGTTTGTGATAGCCGTAAACTAAACTACTGGTGTGGGCTAATGCATGACAGGAATGTTGGACTGTTCTTCTTTGCAGAACAAACAGTGGATGGGTCATTGTATGTGGACATGTAGGAGCAATTTATGTACCCTCAGATACAAAACTTGCAACCCAACATCATTTTTCAACAAGATGGAGCTCCGCCATATTTGTCAGTGGCTGTTCACAAGTTCCAGGATAGGAAATTTTCCAATTGTTGGATCGGACACAGAGGACCCATTGCCTGGCCACCACGTTCACCCGACATTACGGCGCTTGATTTCTTCATGTGGGGATTCGTGCAGGACCGCGTGTATGCGACCAAAGTGGAACAATATTCCTATGTCGCGACATCATATCACTAATGCAATTGCAACAATAACAGAGGAAATGTTACAAAGAACTTGGCAAGAAATTGAATATAGATTCGATATTCTTCATGCTACAAGAAGTTCACATGTAGAGGTGTACTGATGATAAATAAATAAATTCTTTGAGATGCTCTACAATGTGGTGCATTTTTCATTGTTGTATCTACTGTGGTGTGGCTTTTTTTCCTGTGTCTTTGAAACCAGGAAGGTTTGAGTGGAACACTCTGTATATCAATCTCATTCTTATTTTTGAGATCATCTAAACACACTAACAGCTCATCTACTTTATTTTTTATTCCCCTGGTATTTTGATGAAGTAAACTGGTACTACCCTTAGCTTTATCGCTATATGGTGTACATGAAGCCTCTTTTATTTATTCTATTTTTCTTGAATGTTGTCTGTCTGGACTTTGGCTTTAACCTAAAAAACACCTGTCTGCCTGGTCCCATTACCACAAGGGATAATCCCTTGTGTGACTGTGCCCCCTCTCCCCCCCTTACAGTCTCTGCTAGTAGAGAAACTAACTTATCTTTTCCCTTCCTATTTTAGCTGTAGGCCATGTGTAGTGTATCCCTACCTACCAATAGCATCAACTGGAACTCCACAAACCACACATTTGTGTTCCCAGTTTCTGCTTCTATTTTGTCCAGGTCACTCCCAATCTTGGATTCATAGCCAGGCTGTTTCCTGCTCTCCCAACTATAATTACCTGATCTTCCTTCTCAAAGTCCTTGCCTAACTGACCTAAGTTTAGTCACCTGGATAAGGCTAGCACTTGGTTTCACAAAACTTGTGACCTGATACCCTGCACCTAATTTGTCCTGAAGTTGCTGGCCTACACCCCTCCCACGACTGCTACCTAGAAGCAGAATTCTTCTTTTCCTATTCTGATTTGATACTGACCTGTCTTTTTTTCTTTAAGTTCATATTCTGCTTCAACCTACATTCAACTACATCTGGATGAAGCCCTTCTTCCACTACTTCAGAAAGCAACCCAAACTGATTTATTAACTGAATTTCTAAAGTTTTTTCAACAGTTTCCCTTTTTCACCCTTTGCTTGCTACCTTTTGCCAGCACCCCCCCCCCCCCCCCTCTCTCTTTCCTCCCCTAGCCTACATAATTCCAAATTCAACTAATTCAGCCTTAAGGGCACAAATTTTTGCCTCCTGTTCAGTGATTTTTATGTCCTTTCGACATAACTTACATTGCCATGGAAGAGCCTCATTATCTATCACCATTTCCTCACCGCTACATTTACCCCAATGAAACCGTAACCTACAGTCTTTACAGAACACCCCCCTCCTTTAGATTTCTACGGCAACCACCACATTTGTCACACATGGTTTGATAGAAAAATTTATACAAAAATTTACACAAAAGCAGAGAATAACTTGGCACAAGAGCACTGAAGTTTTGTAGCCTGTACTAATACTTAACTAAACGCAGTTGATGATGTTATCAGTATTGTTGATGTGAAATGCAATAGCCTATTGCTTATTTCTGTTTCAGTTTCTGGATGACACTTCTGATTGATTCTTTGCCTCTTTTGGAGTCAAATGACATCATTTTCACATCAAGTGACACTTACGGACTAAGCCAATGCCTGGAAGAACTCTTGTTGGAAAAGGGCATAGTCTCTCTGTCTACTTCAAGGTGTAAAAAGAGCCAAAAGTCTGTAAATGATGCAGAAATGCCAGACAAAATTAATCTAATAAGAGTAGCTCTAGCTCGCAATCTTGCAAGAGCACTTAATTACGAAGCATGCCATATAGTAAAGAAAGAAGTTCCAGACAAAGATGTGTTTTTATTATCATGAAAGATTTCTGTAAAACTTATTCATTTGTAATTTTGTACCAATAAACATCTGGCTGTGTGTGTGTGAATTACCTAATTCATTCATTTATTCCAAAAATTTGCAATTGTATCTCTCTCTCTCTCTCTCTCTCTCTCTCTCTCTCTCTCCTCCCTCCCACCCTCCCTCTTGGAAGGAGGGGGCAGGGGGCGAGGTGAGGGGCGCACTGCGACAGTCACTTCAGTTTCTTTAGTGAAAAAATATGGACCTTTTTCACTTTAAAGCAAGCTTCATGAACTGAATTTTACAAAAACTATTTGTCAATCACCACATAGTTCATCTGGTAACTAGTACTTCTCTATTTTGAGATCTGGTTATAGTAGCTGATATGTGGTAACAGGCTGAAATTCATAGTCCTGGAAAGGACCAAATTGTAGATTGTAACAATTACTGAGGTACATCCCACCTCAGCAGTTCGTATAAAATATCTTCATTGACTTTTGGTAAATAAGCTTGAAAAAACTGCAGAGCACAACTTGGAAACACAGGATTTCACTAGGGGTAGTCAACTGTGAGAGAAACATTTGAGAAAGTTGTAAGAAAGTAGTAGTGCATTTATTTACTTCAGAAGGGTAGATGAGTACCTGCACAGTGAGAGTTTACAAATGACATGAGCAAGGTTATTATTCCGACAAGGTAGATTAGTTGAATAGGAATTCCCATATCAAATGAAATGCACACTCAAGTAAATTGCTGAAATACTTGCACTTTTTTTAAATGTGGTGCTAAATTGGATCATCAGATATATATGCAGATAAAAAGCTGTGGACTGTAACTTTAACCAAGGGTAGGAATCAAACATGTACCTTTTGAAGATAATGGTATTATCAGGTGATCTATCCTGGCCTACCCTACCATACTCTTAATCTATGCCACACACCATAAAGTGGCTTGTGAAGTACAGATGTTCGTGCCCCAAGTTACCACTTTTGAAACACTTTAGATGCTTTCTTGCTTGTCTTGCTATACTAGTGCTTTGGGGAAAAAGACACTATAGATGAACACCTTCCCCATGATAAAAGGTTTGTTTCTAGAATTTGCACTGTGATGAAAGTTCTTCATATAAAAAGTGTGTGCAGGACACATTTTCACACATATTTTAATCTAGTTTCAAACACACAGTCAGCAGAGTGGAAAGATTCATTCTTGAAATAAGCTAAGCCATTTCTGTGCAATATTTTTTCTCCTAAGATTAGCATTGCAGAAAGGTATTTGAGAAGCTTCTGAGGAGGAGGTCCCAGATTAAAGTCCCCCTTCAGACATTTATCTCTCAGAAAGTTTCATAAGCCTTACACCCACTGCAGAGTGGAATATTTATTCAGGAGAGAGAGAAATGGTGAAATGAAAGAATATAATAAAGTACTGAAATGTACAGTCTTCAAAAAAACTTCCTAGAAAACAAATTATATGGGTGTCACCAAATCCAATTTGTGGTGATGACAGACTCCGTGATGTTGCTATACTGTAATTAGAAACTTTTATGCAATGGTGGTACTCAATGTAAAAGTTGCCGAGAGCACCAGTTTAGATTCGAATCGCTATCTGTCTATCGTTAAACTTAAGGTTAGACCAACCTCTTGAAAAAAGGACCAGTACCAACTCAAAATGTGTGGCATACAGAAGTTACCTAGAGAAAATGATTACAACATATTAGAAAAAAAGAGAATACCCTAAATGTTGGGAACAACTTCAGCAAGACATTATTCAGAATGCAGATGAAAGTATTCCTCTTTAAAAGAAATGCAGATATGCCTGCTGGACTGATGATTGTGATTAGTTGATTATAAAGAAACAATAAGCTATGGTAAGAACAGAAAAAAAATTAATAGAAGCACGCAAATGTGTGTCAAAAGGTCTCAGAGATCAAGAGCATGACATTTAAAAAATTGGTTAACGTCAGTTGTCATATTTTAAGCAGAACAATAAAAATAACTCTTATAAGTATTCAAAAAATAGTTTAAAGAAGAACACATGACTAAGTTTATAGTTTATAGATCCAAAAACACAGAAGTCTGCGTATAACACTACCGATGACTGCGGAATACTTGCAGACTACTTAAAAGAATCACACAACTGTGATCCACCAAAAGAAGAATTTCATTTTGATAACATAATTCAAATACAACCAGACTCAAAACCACCAACAATAGAGGAAATCAGAGAAATCATAAAACAACTTAAAAACAACAAATTATTAAGAGAAGACAATATAGTTACTGAATTGTGGAAACACTCGACTGACAACATGATTCCATGTCTAACAGAAATCATTAATGAAATTTGGACAGCAAATAGCTTACCGTTAGAATGGACATCACCATTAGTTCATCCACTAACTAAAAAGGGAAAGAAAATTGATCCTAACAATTATAGAGGACACTCCCTCTTGTCAGTGACGTACATGATCTTGTCCATGGCACTTTTGAAGAGAGCTGAAGGAGTCCTCGACACAACTAGGAGAATATCAAGCAGGATTTAGGAAGAGAGAGTCTTGTGCAGAGCAAATACAAAATCTAAAGAACACAGTAGAAATGAGAAAAATCATAAACTTGAAATACATGATAACTTTTTCAGATTTTAATATGACGTATGACTCAGTTGATAGATATACACAAATCAGTATTGTAAAGGATTTTGAACTTGACCTAAAACAGCATAAATAATTAAAGGAACTTTAACAAACACATCAAAAGTAAAATTTTTGGGGCAACCCAGGAGGAAAATGGGGAGAAGGTTTATCAACCCTATTTTTCAACTACGCATTACAGAAGGCAGCGAGAGAATGGTGGAAATCCATCAGTACCAAACGTGGATATCTTGAAAGAAATTGAAATAAAGCCACCATAGATTGTCATGCTTTTGCAGATGACATGGCATTAGCTACTGATTCACTGGATAGTGCCAAGGAATAAGTCACAGAACTACAGAATCTAGAAGACAAAATATGACTAAAAATATCATTTGAAAAAACCACACTTTGTGATAAATATCAATGATGCCCCCTCCCCACCTCAAAACCAAGTTCATATCAACACAACAGCTAAAACAGTTTTAAATACCTAGGAGAATGGATACAAACCAATGCAAAAGAAAAGATAGCCTTGTAAAACAGAATACAGTACATAAAATGGAAAGAGCGTTTCATATGACAAAAAAAAGTAATGAAAAAGAAAAGCTTTGTTCTGGAACAAAAAACTAGGACACTATCAAACAGTGGTAAGGCATGAAAGACAAGAAGAATTCTAAGGAAAATATTAGGCTCTTGAAATAATACTAATGATGAGTACAAATTAAGATCAGAGAGCTCTATTTGAAAGTGGAAAAGCTGAGTGATGTAATGAGGAAAAGAAGGCTACAATTTTATGGACACTCATAACCGAATGGATAGCAATGAACTAACCAGCCAGATCTTCAACCTACCAAACAACAACTAAATCTAAACCCACATGATTCACCGAAATTAATAAAGTTATGAAAGACACTGGAACTAAAATGGGCATACAATAGGAGGGTGGTTTGAAAAGTTATCGGAATCACCATGAGAGGTCAGCGCTAGTACAACGAGTTGTTCATGCGATATTCATTGGACTGTTGCCTGTAAACATGTGCCATGGCTTGGAAGAGAGCTGACGCACTGTTGTTCCCGCGTGGTGATTTGTGAAGATGCAAAAAAATCAAGATTCGAACAGCGATTAAATACTTCATAAAGAAAGGTATGAAAGCAAAGGACATTCATGCCAATTTCCAGAATACACTCCTCTTTCATATTCAACTGTTGCCAAGTGGACAAAAGAATTTAAATTTGGTCGGGAGATCTTAGATGAAGTACGGGGTCAAAGGACAAAAGTGAAGGCTATGCTCTGTGGAATAAGACAATAGGAAGATGCAAAATTTGCAAGATACAGAATACTTTTTTCAGTGTCAAAAACGCAAAGTTCTTTGTTCTTTCTGCTTCAACAAAGAGAAAAACTGCTTCAAAATATGTATGTAAATAACTTCATTGCTACAGTACTGAATGTGCTTTTTTTAATAAATTTTATTTTATTTACATGTCAAGTTCCGTAGGAGCAAATTGAGGAGCAAATCTCCAAGGTCATGGAACATGTCAATACATGAACTTACAACATAAAAGTAATAACAGATAAAAATGTGTGTTCATGAACCTGAAAGAAAATCAGTCCATAAGTTTAAGCAAACACTATCAGCAATACAATGAGAATCAGCTTAATTTTTCAAGGAACTCCTCGACAGAATAGGAGGAGTGACCCATGAGGAAACTCTTCAGTTTCGATTTGAAAGCGCATGGATTACTGCTAAGATTTTTGAATTTGAGTGGCAGCTTATTGAAAATGGATGCAGCAGTATACTGGACACTTTTTTGCACAAGAGTTAAGGAAGTCCGATCCAAATGGAGGTTTGATTTCTGTCGAGTATTAAGCGAGTGAAAGCTGCTTATTGTTGGAAATAAACTAATATTGGTAACAAGAAACGACAATAAGGAATATACATATTGAGAGGCCAATGTCAAAATACCCAGACTCATGAACAGAGGCCGACAAGAGGTTCGTGAACTCTCACCAGTTATTGCCCAAACCGCCCGTTTCTGAGCCCAAAATATCCTTCTAGAATGGGAAGAGTTACCTCAAAACATAATACCATACGACATAAGTGAATGAAAATAAGTAAAGTAGACTAATTTACGTGTTGAAGTATCACTCACGTTTGAATAGTGAAAATGGCAGTATTAAGTCTTTGAACAAAATCCTGAACGTGGGCTTTCCACGACAGCTTACTATCTATCTGAACACCTAGGAATTTGAACTGTTCAGTTTCACTAATCATATGCCTGTTCTGTGTGATTAATACGTCAGGTTTTGTTGAATTGTGTGTTAGAAACTGTAAAAACTGAGTCTTACTGTGATTTAACGTTAGTTTATTTTCTACAAGCCATGAACTGAGGTCATGTACTGCACTACTTGAAACCTAGTAAGCAAAAAAAAAAAAAAAAATTGCACCTCAGAGTGATATAATTTTGAGTCTAAGTGATTCTCTCATAGCCAGAGTCCAACAGCAACACCACGATGCCAAGAGCCATGCCGGGCACCAGGTTCGGGACCGGGCTGCACTTGCCACAGCCAGCTCTACATTCCTCACGGGACTTAGTGCCACAGCCCTGCCAACATATAGGTTTTATCTCAATTGGATTAGGATGGGGGATAATTTTATTTATCGCATCAAAAATCCTATTTTTTGTATAATGTTTCTGAGGCTTTTAGTAGAAGAGTAGCACCGTCATCCATGCCCGCTGCTGCAAGCACTGAGTTAGTAGTGGGACTTAAGGCCTCAGCACCTGCTGCTGTCCGACCCCTGCAAGAGGGCAACAAGTCAAAGCCCAAGGACAGCCATCTCCAGGTGTTGCCATGGTAAATGTATGTGGAACCAGCTGCTCTTCAGGGCTCCATGTCACCAAGGGGAGTAGGATGCTGCTGACATCACAGCTGTGGCCTCCAGAGGCCAGTTGCCTGCCATGGCTCTGCCGTCAGCATTGTAGGGCAGAATCCACTGACCATACATCAGTGCCTGCCAGGGACAACAGAGCTACGTCATTTATTGGATTTAAGTAAAGGTGCTTTACCATCTACATTGTTTCCACTGGTCGTGAATTAAGGGCAGATAGAGTGGTTGTTGATAGTAAACTGGCAGAGAAGAACGAGTAGATAGAATTAATGAAGTCACAGATCCTAGGAGTGGATCCAGCTGTTGGTAACATTGTTGCTCCTTTTTCTTGTAGGTAGTCTGAGGATGTGTTACCATTTGTAGAGGATCTCAAGTCATTGGCTGACATGGGTGTTTGTCAGATAAACAGTTATTGCTAATTGCAAGGTTGCATTTAACAAGAGAGGTGACATTGTCTATGACGTGCACACAAGTGTTGTGCAATGCAGAAACTTTTGATCAGCTGAGTCGTGGATTGGAGCAGAGAGAAAACAGTGCATGGTTTTTTTCTTGGTCAACTGGGTATGGTGTCGAGAAGGTATAATGAGGTGATAGTTGTATACAACTTCATGACTAGGATTAGGAAGTTGAGTGCTAAGCTTAGGAGTTGTCAGAGTGAGGAAGTGAACAAAGTGGTACTACAGGAGGCCAAGCGACAAGCAATTGATGCTTTGCTAAGAAGTTTAGCACCAGAAATGTCGAGGAGCGTGCATGCCACGGAGCTTAAAGATCTCCATGCAGAGGTTAGGTTAACACTGAAGTATGAGGAAATCGCTAGGTGAACAGGGATATAGGATTGAAGACATGTTTTTTCATCAGATGTAGTGTTTCAATTGTGGGTGTATGGGGATAAGCGGAGGCAATGCGATTAGGAGTGACTGGGATAGCACTGGCTACCATCGATTTAATAGGACCAGTAGTAGTGGGTAGTGTAGGTCATGAACAGGGATATAGGTATAGTGGTACAGGTGGTGGGGAGGAGGAGGGGGGGGGGGGGGGAGGAAATGTCCATTAAAATTAAGATGAAATCCCAGAGCCGCTGACAGGAGTTCCTGGCGAAAATAAATATAGTAAAAACAAACGCTAAGGTGAAATGTCCCATAAAACGTTCGAAAAACGGTAGAGAGTACAAGGTTTTGTTGGACACAGGGGCGCATGTCTCGATGGCCTCAAGAGAGTTAGTACATAGGCAGTGTTGGAACATGCCTTGTTATAAGTAGTGTGGAGTAGGGGATAATGATATACAACCATTGGGGTCAGTAATGATGAATTTTTCGCTTGAGACAACCAAGTTCAGAGAATATATGGAAGTGGTGTCATATGTAATCAAGAGCTACAACATGATTGTATTGCTAGATTTTCTGCACCAACATCATGCCATAACTGGCATTTGACAATGTATAATGGAGCTTAGTGGGAAGGCATTCCAACTGGGGGGAACTGTTGTCAATGTTGAACTGACGCAAAGAGCTTCTACTATATGAGATGATCCAGTGAAACTGCGAGAAATTACATTGTTGTTGTTGTTGTTGTTGTTGTGGTCTTCAGTCCTGAGACTGGTTTGATGCAGCTCTCCATGCTACCCTACCCTGTGCAAGCTGCTTCATCTCCAAGTACCTACTGCAACCTACATTCTTCTGAATCTGCTTAGTGTATTCATCTCTTGGTCTCCCTCTACGATTTTTACCCTCCACGCTGCCCTCCAATGCTAAATTTGTGATCCCTTGATGCCTCAGAACATGTCCTACCAACTGGTCCCTTCTTCTCGTCAAGTTTGCCACAAACTCCTCTTCTCCCCAATTCTGTTCAATACCTCCTCATTAGTTATGTGATCTACCCATCTAATCTTCAGCATTCTTCTGTAGCACCACATTTCGAAAGCTTCTATTCTCTTCCTGTCCAAACTCTTTATCATCCATGTTTCACTTCCATACATGGCTACACTCCATACAAATACTTTCAAAAACGATTTCCTGACACTTAAATCTATACACGATGTTAAAAAATTTCTCTTCTTCAGAAACACTTTACTTGCCATTGCCATTCTACATTTTATATCTTCTCTACTTCGACCATAATCAGTTATTTTGCTCCCCAAATAGCAAAACTCCTTTACTACTTTAAGTGTCTCATTTCCTAATCTAATACCCTCAGCATCACCCGACTTAATTCGACTACATTCCATTATCCTCATTTTGCTTTTGTTGATGTTCATGTTATATCCTCCTTTCAAGACAATGTCAATTCTGTTCAACTGCTCTTCCAAGTCCTTTGCTGTCTCTGACAGAATTACAATGTCATCGGCGAACCTCAAAGTTTTTATTTCTTCTCCATGGATTTTAATACCTACTCTGAATTTTTCTTTTGTTTCCTTTACTGCTTGCTCAATATACAGATTGAATAACATTGGGGAGAGGCTACAACCCTATCTCACTCCCTTCCCAACCACTGCTTCCCTTTCATGTCCCTCGACTGTTATAACTGCCATCTGCTTTCTGTACAAATTGTAAATAGCCTTTCGCTCTCTGTATTTTACTCCTGCCACCTTTAGAATTTGGAAGAGAGTATTCCAGCCAACATTGTCAAAAGCTTTCTCTAAGTCTACAAATGCTAGAAACGTAGGTTTGCCTTTCCTTAATCTAGCTTCTAAGATAAGTCGTAGGGTCAGTATTGCCTCACATGTTCCAATGTTTCTACGGAATCCAAACTGATCTTCCCTGAGGCCAGCTTCTACCAGTTTTTCCATTCGTCTGTAAAGAATTTGTGTTAGTATTTTGCAGCTGTGACTTATTAAACTGATAGTTCGGTAATTTTCACATCTGTCAACACCTGCTTTCTTTGGGATTGGAATTATTATATTCTTCTTGAAGTCTGAGGGTACTTCGCCTGTCTCATACATCTTGCTCACTAGATGGTAGAGTTTTGTTAGGACTGGCTCTCCCAAGGCCGTCAGTAATTCTAATGGAATGTTGTCTATTCCCGGGGCCTTGTTTCGGTTCAGGTCTTTCAGTGCTCTGTCACACTCTTCACGCAGTATCATATCTCCCATTTCATCTTCATCTACATTCTCTTCCATTTATATAATATTGTCCTGAAGTACATCGCCCTTGTATAGACCCTCTATATACTCCTTCCATCTTTCTGCTTTCTCTTCTTTGCTTAGAACTGGGTTTCCATCTGAGCTCTTGATATACATACAAGTGGTTCTCTTTTCTCCAAAGGTCTCTTTAATTTTCCTGTAGGCAGTATCTATCTTACCCCTAATGAGATAAGCCTCTACATCCTTATATTTGTCCTCTAGCCATCCCTGCTTAGCCATTTTGCACTTCCTGTCGATCTCATTTTTGAGACGTTTGTATTCCTTTTTGCCTGCTTCATTTACTGCATTTTTATATTTTCTCCTTTCATCAATTAAATTCAGTATTTCTTCTGTTACCCAAGGATTTCTTCTAGCCCTCGTCTTTTTACCTACTTGATCCTCTGCTGCCTTCACTACTTCATCCCTCAGAGCTACCCATTCTTCTACTGTACTTCTTTCCCCCACTGCTGTCAATTGTTCCCTTATGCTCTCCCTGAAACTCTGTACAACCACTGGTTTAGTTAGTTTATCCAGGTCCCATCTCCTTAAATTCCCACCTTTTTGCAGTTTCTTCAATTTTAATCTGCAGTTCATAACCAATAGATTGTGGTCAGAGTCCACATCTGCCCCTGGAAATGTCTTACAATTTAAAACCTGGCTCCTAAATCTCTGTCTTACCATTATATAATCTATCTGACATCTTTTAGTATCTCTGGGATTCTTCCATGTATACAACCTTCTTTTATGATTCTTGAATTACATTACAATTTGATTTGTTTGATTGTGTGTCCAGTGGGGGGGGGAATAGATTAATGGGAATTGTACCAATGGATGACGTTGTAATCATCCTAACGTAAATGGGGTTGGCTACAGATGACATACAAATCACAATACAATGGTTATGGTTTGAGTTGCACATTTCACGATCCATCCTGTTCAATGTGTATGACTGCATAAGTTCAGCAGTCAACAGTTGTGGCATTGTTAGGTAGGTAAGCCCATCCACCACAGCAATGTCTAACCACATCAGATGGGAAAAATTGGTTTTTAACTGTCCTGGAGCCAAAAACCACATAAAAGCAAAATGACATCAGTTTCTCAAAATTTTGTACATGGCTGTACGTTCAGAGATCGTGAATAGTTACAATTGAAAGAAAACAGCCCTCGCTCACTAATTTTTAATGAATTAACCGGGTTTCAACACTGCTAGGAGTGTCTTCCTCAGAATTTAAATCAAAGAATGGTCTATAACATGGTCACAGAATTATGACTAAAAACGTATGATACAGAGTATAAGTACGGAATCGTCGTGAAAGACTGGCAGTACTTATATGTCATTTATAAAATAATAAATATGCCAGAAGGGCATTAGTCACAAAGATATTTAAGATAAAAAAACTGTGATGGCGAGCCACTAAGGGCTGCTCGTTAATTGCGTGGTGCAGGTTGCAAAAGTTTGTTGATAATGTTCGTGCATGGAATTACTATAAACTACCAAGTCGTCCAAGTAGTGGTATATAAACTTAAACTTAATGTCCGAGAATATTTTGTGTAGGAGCTGAGATAGAACTGCAGCACCCGTAGATAATCCGAACTGAATTCGTAAATATTCCAATTGGTCGCGAAGGCTGTAATCAGTTTGGAAGGTTCTGCGAGCGGAATTTGATTATAAGCCTGGTTTAAATCTAAGGTGGTAAATAACCTAGTACCACGAAACCATCCAAAACTAGAATGCAGATCAGGAAGAGGTACTGACTGCAATACCACTTTTTAATTCAAATCCCTATAATCGACCACCAGACGATAATTCCGATTGGGTTTCTGGACAAGAAATATAGGCACAGCATATGGTGAATTAGAGGGCCGAATTGCTTTCTGATCTAACATCTTTTCAATCTTTCCTTCAACTATTTCATTTGAGGTGGAGCCAACCTATACGGTGCTTTCTTAATAGGCACATTATCAGATAATTTGATGTGATATTCCACAAGAGGTGTCACCCCCAACCTCTCCGTCGATGCCTCTGATGAGCGGGACATCACAACTGTTCACATTAGATTCGTTCAAGCAGTTGCGAGTGGGCTCATGCGCATGCACAGTAGAGTTGCGTATGGGTATTACCTTCTCCCGCTTCTGGCTACAGAAATGTATAAGCAGTAGCATTAGTAAGCAACCAGATGATACCCAGAAAAATTTTACTGCCGTGCCCAAGTTGCCAAATGCATCCATGCGCAACAGCCCTGGACCTATGGGCCAGGGAGGCAAACCATGGTGTCTGCCCTAGGCAAATATTTCAGGGTGGGGAGGGGGCGGGGGGCACCAAATTCATATTCGTGAGGGGAAAAATCTTACCTCACAAAGCCTAGCATCCAGTGCACGGTGGTCTATTGATTATTCATAGGATTTTGAAATGCATCCCGTTTGATATTTCTAAACACATATTTTTGAACGAATCATCTAGAAATTAATTTTCCTGCAAACAAAAGGGGACGGGGCTATACGAGCTGAGCGGAATAAAGCTGAACGGGTGAATGCCAATCGATGTTTTTTATGTGGTTGACTGGGTTTGCGAATAATCAGCTTTGTTATAATTACCAGCGAAATCCATAGATTCAGACTACCAGAGTGGAAGTAAATGACAAACGGGAATAACAGTTAAGAAAAATAATACATAATCTTCTTGGTGTATCCAAGGAAATAAAATTTTGACAGAAAAGTTTTGGCCAGATCGCTACGCTTGTAAGGGCCAATTGTACAGTCCCCGGCTAGCAGCTGCTTAAGTTCAGTTCTGGGAGTAGCGCAGAAAAGATGTTGTACGAACACATAATAACGCCTAACCGGAGAATAAACGCAAGATAACTAAACCGGTGATTGTGGCAGGGTTAGTGAAGTTAGCCAGAGAATGAGTCTTGACACTGACAGGAATAGTACAGAATTAGTGATGACAAGATTGTTTGGTGAAGTTAGCCAGAGAATGAGTCTTGACACTGACAGGAATAGTACAGAATTAGTGATGACAAGATTGTTTGTTAGAACGAGCAAGGAGAAGAAACGGTAACATCACACAAATTATGGAAGAATATGACGATTCCAAATTTATACACAAATTTCATACTACTACTTTTCGATCTCATGGTTGAGAAGCTGGAACGTATGAAGGAAGTGTGAAACTATTTCCTAACATAAAGCTTTTTGCTTTTAGTAGGCCTAATAGGCATTTGATATTGGTGCTTCGCGAATTATATTCTGTCGTGCTATAAAAATGACCATTTGTGACAAAACAGTCTTGTTTATTTGGTGTGTGTTACAATTGCTGCAGTATTAGACAGGCCTATTTCATTTCATCTATCAGACAGCGACAAAATTGACGTAATCAGGTCGAGAAATCACACCAATCTTCGGTACTATTTGTATTAACGGCTTTTTCAGTATTAGACAGCGACATTTCGATGTTTCATATAGCAAAACGTTTGACAAACTTTAATGAGATAATAGATACTTTTGCAGAAAGGAAAGCACGCCATGTAAAGCTGTAATAAGATCAGAGAGAAAAAAATGGTTTTATGTACCCTATAATTACTTTTATGTCACACAAAACAGCAAGTTATTAGCTAATAGGCAGGATGTCAAACCGGCCGACTGGGAGCAGGAGAGGCTCCACAGGACATTTTAATTTCTACTGTCATGAATATAATTTGATAGCTTCCATTACAAAATATACACGTTTGAATCCACAGAGTGAAATACAGTGACGTGCGACAGAAAAATGCTGTGTGAAGAGGCGTGACATTGCCAGTTTGGCGAACTTAGGACCAAATAACATGTCTAACATTTTCTCGAATGTATATGTTTTATGTATCAGACTGTTTGGAAAGATGTGCGCTACAAAATGAACATTTTTTGAAAAGTCGATTTTTTTAAATTTTTGGCATCCTGTCTCAAAAGCCTGGGGGAGGGGATGTCGGAAATATCAGAGATCCGGGGCAGATGCGCAGAGCAGTCTGAGTTATAGTGGGGAAGTGGATAGTATCTACGTGACCCGCGTTTATGTTTAGTGATTTTGCTGTTTCCCTTTCCTTTACTGCTCTCATGTCAAATGGAAACAAAAAGGATTTCTGTGGCTGGAAGCTATCAAGTGAATTAAAATACATTCACATAATTACGAAGGGCTAAAATGTTATTAGTCACATATGGCATTATGCCATAATAAAGAACCAAACATGAGATAATACAGTACTGGTACTCCAAGAAAATTTACATCCCGTAAACTGCTCTGAAATGCTTAATATCAGGTCAGGGCCTACTTCATTGTGAATCTGCACATAAGCCAAATTATGCATTTTAGTATGGTTCAGGAAATTCCGATGCTCTTGGAGTATCCTCTGATGTCTTGTTCCTTTTATGACATAATGTAAGATCTTTTAAAGTTTTACACGTATGAACATACGGGCTTCCTATGCCGTCGTAGCTGTGCAAGCGCGATGACACCTGTTATCTGACGCTCTCTGGCAACTGCTGAAACGAACCTATTTCTAACAGGTTGTGGGAAAATATTGCGAATGGTGGTATGAGTTACTTTCAAAGTAAATTTCCTTTTACGCAAGATGAACTATGTGCGAGAATGTATGATGAATTTCTTAAATCACAGAGTGTTTGACTCTCATTTAAAAATCAACTCTTTGAGGACGAGCCATTTAGAAGAGTTTCGGGCCCAGAAGATCCAACATTTATTTCATTATTAAACATTTTACTGGCACATTTGTGTGGTGTATCTTAAAGTGTAACACGCGCAAAAAAGATCAACATTACATGTGAACCCTTAGTTTCTCTTGCAGCTTATTAATATGTAGTTAGTGGAGAGCAGGCGTGATAATTTTGACGATAAATAATCACTCGCACTTCCGTCACTTATTATGACGCAGTGTATACACAAAGCGTGCAGCATAGAGCACATACTACAGAGAATTGATCTGGCAAAGATACAGCTGTTCTCACTGCGGTAGGGTAGCGACATTATTTGGGTGTGAGTCAGTGGTTCTACGTCCCCACAAACCTTCGAGACCAATATTATATGTGAAAGCTTTGCTTTTCTTGTAGCAACACTATGTATATTAATTTAAACCATTAACTTTTCCTATTTGTGTGTTCGCGCTACATAACAGCGATGTTGCTATTGGCTGACTACATCACATGTCCTATACTCTGAACATCTGCTGTCACTGGCTGGCAGGATCACGTGACATGAGCTGTGACTGGCTTACAAAAGCACATCGCAATGTCGATTTCAATGCTTCAAAAAGTAACATGCGGCATTTAGTGGAATTTGCATTTATGCTTTCGTAATACAAAAATAGGCAGTGTACATGCTGCTGCACATCAAAGATCTGTCCAAAAGGTGTTTTTTCCCTGCTGAGTTTCGTTTACTGAAGTGCGAGAAATACTACGCCGGTGTATAAAGCTGTATTCATTCAAAGGACTGATAACGCTTACAGTTCCGAGGGAAAGTGTACTATCACTTAGCATGGAAAAAGTGTATTTTCACCCGGGAGAAAATGTATTTTTAACCGAAAAATCCGGGAATTTTTTTTCCTTGTCCGCGTATAAACCATGAATAAAGTTGGACATGTCAGACACAAATTGAGGAAGTTGTGTGCTGCTTGTCTGTTGGTGTGTATATTTTGATGCTTAAAGTGCCATTATTGATTAAATTTTCATTAATTTTTTTTGTTTCTTGACATTTGCATCTGTGTCAATAATATGCTGTTCAAATTTGATGATTTTCTGCACAGTTGTTTCCTTTCTTTCTACAGTGTTTTCAAACTGGAACATTAATTATGGGTAGCCCGTATACTAGAACTACTGGAAGGTAGTGAGGTGTTGGACATTGAATGTTGTTTGGTGAAACATAGTATTGTATGTGTACAAGAGAGGGACATAGACACACTAATACCCATTGACGTAGTTAATTATGGTTCTGAGGAGTTATTTAAAGGAAGTTGTAGATTACAAATGACGAAGATTGCTGCACAGGAGGCGTGGGCTCTAGGTGAGCACAGGATGCTGCTAGGACTCCATTTCATGAGAAACTGAAGCATTTATAAGGAACAAAGAGGACACAGATGGAGAACCTATTACTGGAATTTAAAGATCTGTTTTTTGAGCAAAATCTGTTGCCTGCCACACCAGTAACACAACACAGGATTCGGACAGGGAATGAAGCACCAGTGAACTGGAGATTGTACAGAATACCATGATCTTTGAAACCAGTTTTGGAGGAATTTATAAATCAACAATTGGCTGATGGGGGCCGGAATTGTAATCGTGCACAAGCAGCCTCTAGGTAGATCAAAGCAGTGTTGCCTTTTTTGCGATTATTGTAATTTGAACAGTAAGACTACAACAGATGCCTACGTGATTCCGAACATCACAGAAGTGATAGATAATCTAGGGCAATGAAAGTACATATCCTACAATGGACTTGAAGAGTAGTTACGATGAGTTAGAAGTGGCTCCAGAGGATAGATGGGAAACAGCATTTTCAGCACCTTGAGGCCACTATCAATGTAGAAAGATGCCTTTCGTTAAAAAACACACCGGTAACATTCCAACAGTTATTAGATGCTGAAAGGATTAAAACAGCATCAGTGTCTGATTTAGCTTGATGACGTAATCGTCTTTTCAATAAATATGCTATGGTGTAGGCAACAGTTGAGGGAAGTGTTCAAGAGGTTATGAGCATCTCAGTACAGAAACTGTCACTTTGTGCTGGAAGAAATCAACTATTTAGGTCATATCACTAGTAAGGATGATGTGAGGATTGATCCTAGATTAATATAAGCAGTGCAAGATTTTTCTGGTACCAGTAACAACTAAGGAGTTACAGTCTTTTCTCTGTCTCACAAGTTATTGTAAGAAGTTTGTAAGAGGAATTGCGGATATAACTGACCACTCACACATATTATCGTGTGATGTATCAGATCATGCTCTTGGGGGTGTTTTAAGTCAAGAGGTTGATGGTCAGGAAACCCTGTTGTTTCTCCATCGAGGTAAGTTGAAAAGAGCTACCACAGTTTTGTTTGGTTTGCAGAGAAACATACTTCTAGTGTTACCTCTGCAGTAGAAAGGTCAAGGTAGTGGTGGATAATGCTACTTTGAAATGGTTACTAGGTTTGAGGAACTCATTCATTAGATTGGCAAGCTCATTATTAAAACTTGGTGATTTGAGTATGAAGAAGACGCGCTTCTGCTGTCGTAACGGAAGGAGCTCTCAGCCGGTGATGGCCGGTGCAACGGTAGCTATTGGGGTTTAGGCCTCACTGACCGCTCTGCTCTACAGAGAGTTCCTTTCGAGGCGCCAGTAGCGCTCGGTGGATCGGCGAAAGGTTGAGCTTGCTCCCTTTCGTCGAAAAGCTGCGTAGCTCGTGGAGAAGCTCTATTGTCGTTAAGAGGCACTGACTCACAGTAACCCGTAACTTCGGTTACAAACCTAGCGAGACTCGCTCGTTCTGTGTTAGGGTTTATCAGTGCCAGGGACCCGTTCACATCGGACCACCCCGCGTACTGTAGGCCACTTCTCTTCCTCCGCACCTCCTTTAGGTGCCGCGCCACTGCACCAACGGCGCACGCTAGGCCGTAGGGCATTCCCCCTCTTCTGTAGGACCTACTATTAGCCTTTTCTTTTCAGAAAAAGCGTAATTGTCGTGCCCACCCATACCAAATAAAGCTCCTGCAAACACTACGATGGCAGATTCCGCCGGTGTTTCCCCCACCCTAACCCGCAGCAAGGCTGCAGCTAAAGAGGCGCGAGAGTCGGCTGTTCCCGTCGACGTCAGCGTCCCGCTTGCCGCCGTTGAGGAGGTGTTGGCCGACAAGGACCGGCAGATCGCTGCGCAAGCGCAGGAACTGCTGAGCCAGCGTCGACTGATAACCGACCTCTGCGGCCCAAGTGAGTCCCCCACGCGGACAAGTACACTGCACATAACACTACATTCACCTGCATCTGGTGACTCATGCACCACTGTCCCACTGCGGCAGCTGACTCCAACGGCGGAACCAGCAGCCGCAGATGCGGACACAGAACAACACTACACTGGGCCCTGGCAGGTGGAGGGCCCACGACGCAAACAGAGAAACACCACGCAAACAAGCGAGCAACCACACTCGCAAGGTAGCCGAAAGGCGCTGCTACCCACACCAAAACCCGCACTTCCAGTTAGGAACACCAATACAACAACAAACACGACCCGACCTGCGGTCAGCAACACCACACAAGTACCAACCGCAGCTACGCCCGCACAACAGAAGACTGGTTTTCCCCCAGTCGTAATCCAGAACTACGGGGACCTCAGCGTCCTCAACACAACATTCGCAAAAAGGCACTCACCTTGCACGCTACACACGAAGTACTCTGGGGATAGGGTCTCACTGTACGTATCAACTAACAGTGAATATAAAGATCTCCTTATCTTCCTCAAAGAAAAGGAAATCGAACACTATACGTACAGGACCGCCGAAGAACGGACACAGCAGTACGTGGTAAAGGGAGTGGACCCCAACACCCCAAACAACACAGTACAAGCGGCGCTTAACTTCCTTGGATTTGACTGCAAAAGTGCTTCCAGGATGACAGGCTTCCGCTCCCACCACCGTCTACCACACTACCTGGTCGAGATGGCCGACACGGCCGCCTCCCGCGGCCTTCTGCAGATAAAAAGCCTTCTGCAGATGGACGTAAGGGTAGAAATCTACGAACCACCACAGGTCCCTCAACAATGTAACAACTGCCAGCGGTTCGGTCATTCGGCCCTCTGCTGCGGCCTGGCACCCCGTTGCCGCGGATGCGCTGGCAAACACGCATCCAACGCATGTACACTAATACACGAAAACATACGCCGTTGCGCCAACTGTGGTCAAGCCCATTCGGCCAACTACAGGGGCTGCAACGTGTACAGAGAGGCGCAGAGGCACAAAAACCAACAGTCGAAGCCATCCAACGTCATAACACGACCAAGGCCCGCACCAAACCCTGTCAGGAACGGAGTGTTGTTCGCCATGGCTACACGCCCTGGAGGAGCGGTACAGGCCACAGAACCTCTGTGCCCAGCACACGCATCTAACACAACCGCTGCGACAACAACACAATCGTCTCAGCCAACACACGACACTGCACCCACACTGGTACCAACACAAGACCCCAGAAACAACACGACCCCACCACCTGTAGCCACTGCCTGCGAACCTACACATGACACACAAGAAAACACACTAACACAAGGAACCCCAAAACCGAAAACCCAGAGAAGGCGTAGGCGAATACGTGAAAACAGGAGCGGGAACACACGTGCACCACAACAACGTACCCAGCGACAACAAAACACTAACACACAGACACACAGTCAGCAAGCCAGCGACACTAGCACACACACTACCCGACCCCCCACCACGTCTGACACACAGGCACCTCAAAATGTTCCACATAACAACAACACAAGCGCCAGCCCACACATAACGCCAACACCCGCACCAGCGGCCGCCAACACCACAACCGAGCCACAGGCCGACACACACAACACCAACACAACATTTGGGAGATTGTTGGAAACAATATTCCCCCATCACATGCCCGCTCAGATCTGTAGCAAGATCACAGCGGTCGTCGCCACACTCCTCATGCAGCTCTTTACTGCTCAACCTGGGCAGCACTGGGCTGCCATACAAACAGCGTTCACCACACTGTTTACACCCATACATGGATAACACACCACATCCCGCCCCCATCGCAAACAACCAGACACTGACACAGATCCTGTTCTGGAATGCAGACGGGATCAATAACAAAAGGGCGGAATTCGCCGCGCTCATGGAGCGTAAGGGTATCCTTATCGTACTGCTGAGCAAAACTAAGCTCAAACCACGCAACCAACTAAACTTCACCGGCTACTGCGTCTATCGTACCGACCGACCGGACGGCTCTGGTCACGGCGGAACAGCCATCATCATACACAAAGACATAGAACACACAAACATAGTGCTCCCTGAACTTGAAAAACTAGAGGCAACCGCCATCAGGGTCATGTTCAACGGAGCCTACACTACACTGGTGTCAGTATACAACAGCCCTAAAAACATCAAAACACGCGACATCAGCACAATACTCAACATATCACCACGCGTAATAGCCGCTGGAGATCTTAACGCAAAACACCCGGACTGGAACTCACGAATACGAAACTCCAATGGCAAGAAACTATACGAACACGCACTAGGACGAAACTACATCACACTAGCGCCGACCGAACCGACGCACATTCCCTACCGGAGGGGACACAGGCCAGACGTGTTAGACATGGCCCTCATCAGGGGCATAACAACGACACTCAACGTTGCCGTTGAAAACGATCTGCCCTCAAATCACCAACCCGTTATACTGTACATTGAAGAAACACTACAGCACATGGAACAACGCAGGATGTTAGACTACAGGCGCGTGAATTGGACCCAGTTCAAGGAAACGCTTGACAGTCGCATCCCACCAACCCACGCGATTAACGAGACAGCCTAAATTGACGAGGCAGTCGAAACCCTCACCGGCGCCGTCCAGGACGCAATAGCCGACACCATACCAATCCGCACGCCACAACAACACAGTGCTGCCCTGCTCCAGGAAATCCTGGGCCTAATCTCAATGAGGAACCGCCTCTGGAGACACTGGCAGCGTACCAGGCGCCAGCACCTCAAACGGCACATTAACAGGCTCCAGGGTATAATCCGGGAAAAAATACAAACATTCAAGACACAACAGTGGGACCAGAAACTCGAAGGGCTAGACACCACGCGACCTGGAGTGTGGCAGCTAGCCCGACACTTCACCAGGGAGAAACTGTACACCCCCACGTTACAAGGGCCAGACGGACCAGCATATTCTGTGGAAGAAAAAGCGGAACTGATGGCCCTCACACTCGCAGCGTCATTCACACCGAACCTGGATCCCTCAGACCCAGCATTCACACTTGTTACGGACCAGGAGGTCACACGCATCTTGGCCCAACCAGCGCGCAACAACATCCGACAAGCTAGTACAGCAGAAATCAAATGGGCCATCATGCATACCACCGCTAGGAAGGCCCCTGGTCACGATGGCATTCAAAACCGTGTCATCCAGGAGTTCACGGACAAAGCTGTAGACTACCTAGCACACATTACGAATGCCATACTCAAGCACCCCCGCCTTTTGGAAGGTGGCCAAGGTCCTGATGTTCAGGAAGCCGGGGAAAGACCACTCCCTCCCACAAAATTACCGACCCATCAGTCTGCTGAGCGCGCTCAGCAAGATCGTTGAGAAGGTAATATTAAAACGACTCACCAGGCACTGCATCACAAACGACACCCTGAGACCGGAGCAATTCGGTTTCAGGAATCATCACTCAACAACACAACAACTCCTCCGCGTCGTTGAATACATAACACACGGATAAAACACAAGCAAGGCAACTGGGGCGGTGTTCCTGGACATCGAAAAGGCTTTCGATCGTCTATGGCACAACGGCCTAGTACGCAAACTTAGTGATGCAGGGATCCCCGACGGGCTCGTACGTCTCATACACTCATATCTCACGGACAGGAGTTTCAACACTGACGTGCAGGGCAAACAATCGACACGACATGGTATACAGGCAGGAGTACCCCAAGGAAGTATCCTAGGGCCCTTACTGTTTAACCTCTACATTAATGACCTCCCAACTACACATAACACGATGGTAGCAATCTACGCGGATGACACTGCCATCCTTGCGCAAGATTGGAAGCCGTCTAACATTAACTCACGACTACAGACCGCACTCAGAACGGCGGAGCCTTGGCTGGTGAAATGGTGTGTCAGAGTAAATGTCGACTAGTGCGAGGCCGTTCTGTTCACTAGAAGACCGAAGCAACTGCGCAAACATCAGCACTGCAACCCAATAACACTACACACACGCCCAATACGTTTCCGCGAGAAGGTCAAATACCTCGGTGTCTGGCTGGACAGGAAACTACTCTGGGGGGACTACATTCAACACGTGACCAACAAAGCAAACGCGAGGCTCAAACAACTCTACCCTATGCGTAACAGGTCTAGCACACTGAACAGGAGGGTGTCTAGGTCCATGTACATGACACTTATTAGACCCCTGATGACGTACGCAGCCCCTGTCTGGGGATACACTGCGCCAACTCGCCTGCGCTGTCTGCAGCTCATACAGAACAAAGTACTCAAAATCATAAGCAACGCTCCGCGCTACACATGCATCGCGGACCTTCACCGGGAATACCGCCTGGATACTATCTTGCAGGTATTCCAAAAACTCTCCACACGACTGTACAATAACATGAGACACTCGCGCAACCCGTTTATCCTTTCTCTGGGTAACTACGACCACAACCATAGATGGAAGCATAACAGACCAAAGACATTACTGGCTAGGAACTGAACATCTATGGTCTATAGAACGCTAACACGACAGTACTGGCGAGCCCCTGCTACACAGTTATTACTGGAAACCCAGATGTGCGACTAGCCGAAAAACAGGCAACCGCAGGGAAACCGTACTGTACACAGCACGCAAACCAGCCACACACACACCCTACACCGTCTGTGAGTCGATCTATGACCGATCGCCCACTAATCCACAACGACCTTGAACTGTTGCAGGGACGCAGCAACTGCAGCAAGCGCCGCAACAGGCTCCAACAACGACAAAGGTAACGATGCACGATACCTCGAACTAACACAACCACACCTTGCATGCACTGTCGCAGATAGCAAGCCGCTACTGCCCTTACTACCCGTCCTACTGTCGCAGAGGTTTTTTTTCCCTCGGCTCTTGCCTTGGCACTTTTTCTTCCTCTGCCCTTACAACCGCTACCCTTCAATCGTTTTCGACCACTTCTATCTCCTGATGGACCATGTTAATGAGTAATCTTACCCAGACGCATGGACAACATCACAGCCCGCATCCTGTGACGCCTGATTCAAAAACTAACATGTTTATGGAGGTGACAGTAGAACTTTTGGTTTGGTCACCACGTTGGTGTGGGCGTGGAGGGGCCCCATCCTTTTTTTTTTAGTATGAAGTAATCCATAAACCAGGGAAAAAACATGTAAATACACACAGATTTAGCAGGAAGACTGATGATGATGTCGTGTGACGAGGGCCTCCCGTCAGGTAGACTACTCGCCGGGTGCAAGTCTTTCGATTTGACGCCACTTCGGCGACTTGCGCATTGATGGGGATGAAATGATGACTATTAGGACAACACAACACTCAGTCCCTGAGTGGAGAAAATCTCCGACCCAGCCGGGAATCGAACCTGGGCCCTTAGGATTGACAGTCTGTTGCGCTGACCACTCAGCTACGGGGGGCAGGCAGCAGGAAGACTGCAAAAATATGAGTACTACATCATGACCTGAGGAATGGCAAGCTGTGCAGAGCACCAACGAGGCATGTGAATGATATGGCAAGCAGCAACAGTTCAGTATGTGTGATGGGTTGTTGTGCAGAATGAGCAAGTTAGGATCACAGGTGCTTGTGCCAGTGGTGTTGAAGGAGGAAGTGAAATGCATATTCATATCTTGGGCCATGGAGGATGCATGGCGATAAATTGAAGAGTGGTGGAAAAATGCTTGTGAAAAGAAAGAGTGATGTTGATCAATACATTAGAAATTGTATACAGAGTGTGCTGCAGACAGATTGGAGTCAAAAGGAGGTGCTATCGCAGAGGTTGTCAGAGGCAACAAAACTGCTTAGTTTAATTAGTGTGGACATGTTAGAAACATTCAACTGAACACCAGCAGGTAACCATTCAGTGCCGACCGTAATAGACCATTTTTCTTGTTGCATAGAGATGGTAGAGATGAAGGGGCAACAGGCAATCAACTTGCAATAGTGTTGGAGAATAGGTGGATACTAAAGTTTGAGGTGCCAGGTACAATAATTACTGACCAGGGGGCAAACTTTGTCAGACCTAATGAAAGAGTTGATGGTTATTAAGAGTTATAAAGTTAAGAATGAGTCCACTTCAGCTGCAGGAGTTCATTGGACAATTGAAAAGACGCTTGGTTATTAGGTGAGTGCACACCTTTCAGATATGGACATATAGGTATACAGGATTTGTCTGAAAAGTAATGTGTCACATTTCTTTTTTTAATTTTAAATTTATTGATTGGACAGGTTTAACAACTTAAAATGCATCAAAATATGACCCTTCTGCATCACTACATTTTCGCCAGTGTGATTTTCACGCATTGTAAGCTTTCTGGAACCCCTCAATCAAGATGCTCTTCAGAGAAGCAGTCGAAGTATCTTGCATGTTATCCACTGACTTGAGACACTCTCCTTTGAGGTCCCTTTTCAGCCCAGGGAACAAAAAACAACATCCACCAGGGGCAGATCGGGACTGTATGGTGGGTGCAGCACCATTGTCACACTGATCCTTTCCAGGTAGGCCATAACAACAAGGGCAGTGTGAGCCAGCATGTGGTGCAGTTTCCATGAAGCACAGAACTCCTTCTGGATGTGGACAAACCTGTTATTCAGTCCTTGGAGCACTTCCTTGTAAAGTTGAGCATTGACGGTCTGGCCAGAGGTGCGAACTCCTGGTGGACAACCCCCCCTTTTTAAAAAAAAACACTCACTCATGTGAGCCATCTTCTGGCATGGCGAAAATGTCAAGTGCCATTTCGCATTCTGCCCTTTGACTCCAGACTGTACTGAAAGACCAATGACTTGTCTCCATTGATCACATGTTTAGATAATTGGGATGATCTTCAGAGACTTACTTGTGTTCTTCACACACTTCCACACTGTCTTGCTTTTGTTTTGCACATTGGTCAAAACTCTGGGCACAATTTCTTCACAAATCTTCCGCATGGCCAAGTCTTCCTGTTCAGTCTCATGAGCAACTGTTGAAAGCAAGTCCAATAATTCTGACATCAAGCAAACACTCATTCAATGGTTTGAATTCAGTAACTGATGCACATGTCACATGGTTTTCGGTTCGTGGTGTTGATGGTCAACCTTCACAGGCATCACTGGTGACTTTCTCCAGACCTTCTCTATCCATTTTATGTCACTTGTTCAACTACGCTGTTTGACTATGATATGGAAGGCAATTGCCCCCAAAGATTTCTTTAAGCACTCCAAAAGTTTCCAGCGGCATCTTTCTGAGCTTCACACAAAACTTCATTACATAGTGTTGCTCTAAAGTTTCCTCCATCATAAGTTTGACCTGACCACTATATAGAGATTCACAGAAGAAGCTGTCCTAATCCTCCAAGAGCATGAAGGCAATTGAATGACTTGCCACTGGAAAGCTAAGGGTCCTCTCCCACCCTCCTCAACCAGTCCAATCTCTCACTGTGACTTATAGTCACTTCATGAAAAAATGTGTTGCATTACTTTCCACACACACCCTGTATTTACCCTTTGTGGTGAGTGCTTATAACTCCAAAGTACACACTAGCACAAGGCCGTCATCATTCAAGGCGGCATATGGGAAAAAGATTCCATCAGTAGTCATGATTGGACAAAAAGGAGGCAGGAACACTGAGTCGGTGTGAGAATCTACAAGGGAAGTAAGGAAAAAGTCCAGCGAGCGAATGCTAAGGCATTGAAGTAGCAACAAGATGCTGTGAAGCGAATGGGAATAGTTCCAAGACACAAAGTAGGACAATGGATGATGTTATCAAGTCCATGCACTCCAAAGGTGAAAACGAAGTGGTTTGTAACATGACACCAGAGCCTGTACCAAATGATTGAGACCACTTCACCAGTAAATGTAAAGCTACAATTTCCAATAAGGTCAACAGTTGTGCATGTTGGAGCATCTACAGCCATTCAAGAGGGTGCAGGCCATTCCATAGGAGGTGGGAACGAAAATGAGTAAAGAGTCAGAAAAGAATAAACAAGGGGATGAACAACAGGAGAAGGAGGTTCGGATAACTCATGTTCCATATGCACTGTGCTCAAGGAAAAAAGTCCATATGTATTGTGTTTTTGTAATTTTAGGATTTTTTTCTCTTGTGTGTAGTACAGGTTGTTTACATTGTTTCAGTTCTGAGTTTTTGTTAGGATAGGATGTATCTGCAGTGTACTGAGACATGCTGTTGGAGATGGGTGACTTCTGAGAGGAGGAGAGGTGATAATGGCCCTGTCCTCAGGTTGCCGTACAGACAAAGGGCAAGAATCTGGTTTTGGCAGCACTGTATTTCTTGCTGGAGAGTGGGAGCACTGCATGTCATCAACAGCACAGGGGAATTGTATTTTCCATGCAACAAGAGATAGTGTTGTTCAGTCACAGATGGTCATAGATTTAATATTTGTTCAAGGGTACAACAATTAGCGGATGGGGTGCTTAGAGAGGTCGTCAAGGAACACAGGAAGTTACTCGAGGCATGTTGTTGTTGTTGTTGTTGTGGTCTTCAGTCCTGAGACTGGTTTGATGCAGCTCTCCATGCTACTCTATCCTGTGCAAGCTTTTTCATCTCCCAGTACCTACTGCAACCTACATCCTTCTGAATCTGCTTAGTGTATTCATCTCTTGGTCTCCCTCTACGATTTTTACCCTCCACGCTGCCCTCCAATACTAAATTGGTGATCCCTTGATGCCTCAGAACATGTCCTACCAACTGATCCCTTCTTCTGGTCAAGTTGTGCCACAAACTTCTCTTCTCCCCAATCCTATTCAATACTTCCTCATTAGTTATGTGATCTACCCATCTAATCTTCAGCATTCTTCTGTAGCACCACATTTCGAAAGCTTCTATTCTCTTCTTGTCCAAACTATTTATCGTCCATGTTTCACTTCCATACATGGCTACACTCCATACGAATACTTTCAGAAATGACTTCCTGACACTTAAATCAATACTGGATGTTAACAAATTTCTCTTCTTCAGAAACGCTTTCCTTGCCATAGCCAGCCTACATTTTATATCCTCTCTACTTCGACCATCATCAGTTATTTTGCTCCCCAAATAGCAAAACTCCTTTACTACTTTAAGTGTCTCATTTCCTAATCTAATTCCCTCAGCATCACCTGACTTAATTAGACTACATTCCATTATCCTTGTTTTGCTTTTGTTGATGTTCATCTTATATCCTCCTTTCAAGACACTGTCCATTCCATTCAACTGCTCTTCCAAGTCCTTTGCTGTCTCTGACAGAATTACAATGTCATCGGCGAACCTCAAAGTTTTTATTTCTTCTCCATGAATTTTAATACCTACTCCGAATTTTTCTTTTGTTTCCTTTACTGCTTGCTCAATATACAGATTGAACAACATCGGGGAGAGGCTACAACCCTGTCTTACTCCCTTCCCAACCACTGCTTCCCTTTCATGTCCCTCGACTCTTATAACTGCCATCTGGTTTCTGTACAAATTGTAAATAGCCTTTCACTCCCTGTATTTTACCCCTGCCGCCTTTAGAATTTGAAAGAGAGTATTCCAGTCAACATTGTCAAAAGCTTTCTCTAAGTCTACAAATGCTAGAAACGTAGGTTTGCCTTTCCTTAATCTTTCTTCTAATATAAGTCGTAAGGTCAGTATTGCCTCACGTGTTCCAGTGTTTCTACGGAATCCAAACTGATCTTCCCCGAGGTTGGCTTCTACTAGTTTTTCCATTCGTCTGTAAAGAATTCGTGTTAGTAGTTTGCAGCTGTGACTTATTAAGCTGATAGTTCGGTAATTTTCACATCTGTCAACACCTGCTTTCTTTGGGATTGGAATTATTATATTCTTCTTGAAGTCTGAGGGTATTTCGCCTGTTTCATACATCTTGCTCACCAGATGGTAGAGTTTTGTCAGGACTGGCTCTCCCACGGCCGTCAGTAGTTCCAATGGAATATTGTCTACTCCGGGGGCCTTGTTTCGACTCAGGTCTTTCAGTGCTCTGTCAAACTCTTCACGCAGTATCATATCTCCCATTTCATCTTCATCTACATCCTCTTCCATTTCCATAATATTGTCCTCAAGTACATCGCCCTTGTATAGACCCTCTATATACTCCTTCCATCTTTCTGCTTTCCCTTCTTTGCTTAGAACTGGGTTTCCATCTGAGCTCTTGATATTCATACAAGTCGTTCTCTTATCTCCAAAGGTCTCTTTAATTTTCCTGTAGGCGGTATCTATCTTACCCCTAGTGAGATAGGCCTCTACATCCTTACATTTGTCCTCTAGCCATCCCTGCTTAGCCATTTTGCACTTCCTGTCGATCTCATTTTTGAGACGTTTGTATTCCTTTTTGCCTGTTTCACTTACTGCATTTTTATATTTTCTCCTTTCATCAATTAAATTCAGTATTTCTTCTGTTACCCAAGGATTTCTACTAGCCCTCGTCTTTTTACCTACTTGATCCTCTGCTGCCTTCACTACTTCATCCCTCAAAGCTACCCATTCTTCTTCTACTGTATTTATTTCCCCCATTCCTGTCAATTGCTCCCTTATGCTCTCCCTGAATCTCTGTACAACCTCTGGTTCTTTTAGTTTATCCAGGTCCCATCTCCTTAAATTCCCACCTTTTTGCAGTTTCTTCAGTTTTAATCTACAGGTCATAACCAATAGATTGTGGTCAGAGTCCACATCTGCCCCTGGAAATGTCTTACAATTTAAAACCTGGTTCCTAAATCTCTGTCTTACCATTATATAATCTATCTGATACCTTTTAGTATCTCCAGGGTTCTTCCATGTATACAACCTTCTTTCATGATTCTTAAACCATGTGTTAGTTATGATTATGTTGTGCTCTGTGCAAAATTCGACCAGGCGGCTTCCTCTTTCATTTCTGTCCCCCAATCCATATTCACCTACTATGTTTCCTTCTCTCCCATTTCCTACACTCGAATTCCAGTCACCCATGACTATTAAATTTTCGTCTCCCTTCACAATCTGAATAATTTCTTTTATTTCATCATACATTTCTTCAATTTCTTCGTCATCTGCAGAGCTAGTTGGCATATAAACTTGTACTACTGTAGTAGGCGTGGGCTTCGTATCTATCTTGGCCACAATAATGCGTTCACTATGCTGTTTGTAGTAGCTTACCCGCATTCCTATTTTCCTATTCATTATTAAACCTACTCCTGCATTACCCCTATTTGATTTTGTGTTTATAACCCTGTAGTCACCTGACCAGAAGTCTTGTTCCTCCTGCCACCGAACTTCACTAATTCCCACTATATCTAACTTCAACCTATCTATTTCCCTTTTTAAATTTTCTAACCTACCTGCCCGATTAAGGGATCTGACATTCCACGCTCCGATCCGTAGAACGCCAGTTTTCTTTCTCCTGATAACGACATCCTCTTGAGTAGTCCCCGCCCGGAGATCCGAATGGGGGACTATTTTACCTCCGGAATATTTTACCCAAGAGGACGCCATCATCATGTAATCATACAGTAAAGCTGCATGCCCTCGGGAAAAATTACAGCTGTAGTTTCCCCTTGCTTTCAGCCGTTCGCAGTACCAGCACAGCAAGGCCGTTTTGGTTATTGTTACAAGGCCAGATCAGTCAATCATCCAGACTGTTGCCCTTGCAACTACTGAAAAGGCTGCTGCCCCTCTTCAGGAACCACACGTTTGTCTGGCCTCTCAACAGATACCCCTCCGTTGTGGTTGCACCTACGGTACGGCTATCTGTATCGCTGAGGCACGCAAGCCTCCCCACCAACGGCAAGGTCCATGGTTCATGGGGGGGACTCGAGGCATATGCATGATTAAAAGAGCATTTGCAGGAGGTAATCAGAGTAGTGCCAGTGGTCAGCATACCACATGAACCAAGGAGGGTAAAAAGGGGACATGTAAATGTGAGAGGTAGAATTCTGAAAACCATATTCAGGACTGCAGATGCAAGTGATGTGAACAAATTGAATGAAACAATGGAAGTGCTGAAGGGTTAGTGGAGGCGAATAGAACGACAGAGACATTCCACACACATTATGATTCTGGAGAGTAGAGTGCTAAACAAGACATGCCTGATTCGGCAGCTTGCCAAAGAAGTTATGGATTATGCCAGGGCATCAGCTAGTAATCTGAACTGAGATTTGGAAGCCATACAAGCATGGGTGCAGAGTAAAACTGATGAACCTGCATGAAGCCATTCATCACGTGCTTCACCGGCAAGTCAGTCTGGTCTTGCTGTCACCTGATCAGTATTTCAGGGGATTGAGGAAGGCACAATGGGAAGTACCACCAGAATTACAGTTAGTAGCAGAACTGGGTAGGCAGTACTTGTCATTCTACTACCAAATGCAACTGTGGATGTAATGATGAATAAGGCACAGCTGTACATACCAGTAAAAACAACAGTATTGATTGAGCATGCATTATTCAGATGTTGCATGGTGCACACCTATCCAGTGAAGTTAGGGACAGTTGAAAAAATTATTCAAGTGAGAGAAAAAGGAGTGTTGCTAGTGGCAGAAGGCAGTGACTGGCACATGGTAATGAACAAGCATGAGCTTTAGCAGTGCCAAAGTGGAATGGTCGCCATATGCCTGACACGCACGGTTGCAACGATTGGAAGTACATGCATCATGCAGTTGTGAGAGGTAAAGCAGAGGGATATACCTGCCGGAAAGAAGTGACTGAACCAAAACTGTATTTTTGGAGAGCAGTTTTACGTAGGATGTACTCAGTATACAACAACATAGCAGTGTTAGCTAGCTGCTGTGAGTGTGGAGAACTCATGGGAACAAAGTGTGTAGAGTTGCAAGGCAGTAGGTTTTTGATCAACAAGACTAAGTGTGATGTTAGAAGACCTATGTTTCATTTACCAGTCTCTATGATGAGAATTATTCTGTTGAATATAACATAGCCACAGCCGTATTGGCCAGATGGACCTCTGGAGATGTGCAGACAGAACCTCACTTTTCTTAATAACACCTGGGAACCCAGCCTGGACCATTCATCGAGTCAGATGATAGCTGCACAGGAGGGGCAAATCACAGTGAAACAGTTGTTGCTGCATGTAAGACAATATTGGGATGGGAGATGTCAAATAACTGTGACCTTGAGTGCCACAATTCCTAGTGCCAAAGCAACTCTGATTTTTTTTGGTTTAGCCTTTACACGTCTGAGACGAGCGGCTTGGAGACCTGATCCAGGGATGATTCAAGCTCCCTTGGATTGGATTCCCCAAGTGAGGGATGGAGAATAGATTGTTAGCTTTAAAATTAATGTGGTAATTGTGTAGTAAATAGGAGTAACCTGTCTAATGATAATTGTATTTGTGTATGGATTAAGGGGAAGAGTAATCTTAGCATGAAACTTGGTCAAAGTAAAAACCGAGTGGCCAGGTTTTCTCTGTGGAGAAGGGCAGTGTAACAGCACTATTCAATTTTAGCCAGGATAATGAGTGAGGCATAGTAAGAAAGCCACCATGAAGCACTGCATTATCAGTTGTGGGCTGGTAGCTGCAAGGCCGGCAACATGTAGGTCAGAACAACATACATGTAATGGGATTGCAAGATGAGGCTAACTGCACTCAGGGGAAAACTGCACCACACAGTAGTAATGACTGAGGAAGGCATCTCGATGTCACCACACCAGGGCAAGTCTTTTGTTATGGGCAACTTAATAAGGGGCCAGGTTTCTGTGAAAAAGAAAAGCATCTCAGACTGATATTTATGTCCGGATTTTGATGCAGAAGTGATTCTCTCATTGCAGGAATGCAGCACCATCTCCACGATGGCAAGGGCTGTGATGGGCAGCGAGACGACTGAGCATCACTAGCAGCAGCTGTGGGTTAAAGACCGAGATGCACTTGCTACCACCAGCACTAAGTTCCTAGTAGGATTTTGTGCCCCAGCACCAACCACCGTCTCACTCCTGCCAGAGGACAGCAAGTCAAAGACCATGCACAGCAGTCTCCATGTGCTGCTGCAGTAAAGGCCTGCAGAGCCAAGGGGCTGCCAGGGCTCCATGCCAGTGAGAGCAGTAGGACGCCGCTGACTCATGGTTGTGGTCTCCAGAAGCCAATGCCCTGCCATGGGCCTTCCGTCAGAATCGCAGGATGCCTATGCAGCAACAACGATGGAAGCCTGCATGAGTGCTGGCTGGGGACAACAAAGTGAGGTGTGTTTATCTTGCTGAGCCATGACACTTGATGACTGGAATTAAATAAAGACATTGCTTACTATCAACAGTGGTTCCACTGGTCCTACCGACCTGTCGCCACTGCTCACTCATCCCCCAGAGTGCAACTACACATTTCAGTACTCTTCTAGCAACCTACAATGTATAGTAATTGTTGTGTGTCCGAAAAGATTAAAACAGAATACATTAGTATATGTTACAAAAACAGATCACTGGTGCTAGAAACATGTCATAAGCAATAGCAGTTTTACGTAATTGCATATTGTGCAAAAAACCTCTCCAAAGAATTTTTAATCTCAGTCTGCACCACTGTGACAGCTGGGCACACAAGGGTTTTGAGTTTTTTTAGATTAGGTGGCTCCCCATCCAGTACAGATAGCAACGGCTGCGGGAGATCCTGACGTATTACTGTAAGCTTCAAGGGAATGCCACCCCCCACCCCACTCCCCCCACCCACTCTCTCTCTCTCTCTCTCTCTCTCTCTCTCTCTCTCTCTCTCTCTCTCTCTCTCACACACACACACACACACACACACACACACACACACATCTGAAAATTTTAGATAAAACCTCAGTTCACTTGTATGTAATATAATCATCATTGGAGACTTTAATTATTTAATAATCAATTGTGAAAATTATAGTTTTGTTGGTGTTGGTATGACAAGCATCCCGTGAAAGATTACTAAATGTCTTCTCTGAATACTATCTTGATCAGATAGCTCGGAATCCCAAACATGTTGGAAACATATTACATCTAATGGCAACAAATGGACCTAATGTCTTTGAGGATGTGGCGACAATGATTACAAAAATACAAAGGTCAAGTAAAAGAAACAAAAAGATGTACATGTTCAGTAAACTAAATAAACAATCAGTGGCATCATATCTCAGTGAGCAACTTGAAATTTTCAGCACATGCATTACTGCACAGTAGGTGTAAAACAAATCATAGGGATATAGATAGAGAGATTCTGTATGAAATGTGTTTGGCTGTCAATAAAGCAATGTGTGAGGCTTTCTATGACTACCATAGCAGAATATTGTCAAATGATGATTCACAAAACCCAAAGAAATTCGGGTTGCATGTAAAGGCTGTTAGTGGCAACAGAGTTAGTGTCCAGTCACTTGCAAATGAAACAGGAACTCTATTTGATGACAGCAAAGCAAAAGCTTAAATGCTTGACTCCATTTAAAATGGTTCTTTACAAAGGAAAACTTAGGATATTTGCCAAGTTTAATCCTCGTACCGCTGAAAAGACGAGTGAAATAAGTGTTAGTGTCGGTAGTGTTGAGAAACAGTTGAAATTGTTAAAACTGGACAGGGCACGGTGGAATCCCTGTCTTATTCTTTACTGAATTTGCAGCTGAATTAGCCCCTCTTCTAAGTATAAACCAAGGTAGATCCCTTGAACAAATTACCATGCCCAGAAGTTGGAAGCAAGCACAGGTCACACTCATTTACAAGAAGGGTAGTAGAAGTGATCAGCAAAACTACTGTCCAATATCCTTGACATTGCTTCGAAATTATTCTGAGCTCAAACATAATGAGGTATCTTGAACAAAAAGACCTTCATGCAAGTCAGCATGGATTCCAAAAACATCAACCAGTGAAACCCAACTCATGTTTTTCTCATTTCAGCATACTGAAACCTTTGTATCAAGACTATCAGGTAGATTTCCAATATTTACTCATTATCAAAAGCACAATTGTATCAGGTATCAAATAAAATTTGTGCCTGGACTGAGAATTTTTTGGCAGGGAGGAAACAGCAAGTTGTATTGTATGTAGAGTCATTGACAGATGTAGATGTAGCTTCGGGCATGCCTGAGGGAAGCGTCTTGACATCCTTGCTGTTCATGTTGCATATTAATCACCTTGCAGAAAATATTAATAGTAATGTCAGACTTTAAGTAGATGATGCAGTTAGCTATAATTAAGTATTGTCTGAAAGAAGCTGCATAAATATTCAGTCAAATCTTGATAAGATTTCAAAGTGGTGCAAAGAATGGCAAACCCGATTTTAATTTTCAGAAATATAAAATTGTGCACTTGTAATGTGCAATAAGACTTTATATGTATATTCTCAAATTTACAATCTTATCATTTTTTCCATCTTATTTGAAATGTATTTAAACTCGGACTGTATCTACATCTACATCTACATCCATACTCTGCAAGCCACCTGACGGTGTGTGGCGGAGGGTACCTTGAGTACCTCTATCGGTTCTCCCTTCTATTCCAGTCTCGTATTGTTCGTGGAAAGAAGGATTGTCGGTATGCCTCTGTGTGGGCTCTAATCTCTCTGATTTTAGTAGTATATGTAGTGTTAACACAATTAACTCCTGTGATTAAAAAACAAATTTCATAAAATTAGTGTACTACAAAAAGATATTTTTTATATGAATATATGTTATCATAATTTGTTCTATTGTGCTTTTGAGTAAATGTCATTTTTTTGTAAATTAATTTTGATTTAATGTTGTATTTTTGACCTTAGTACAACTATATCTTTACTGATGTACTTTGGAATGATGTTAACTGGGTGTGGTTTGCTGGTATTTTGTGTGTGTGTGTGTGTGTGTGTGTGTGTGTGTGTGTGTGTGTGTGTGTGTGTGTGTGTGTGTGGTGGGAAGGAAGGAACGAGAAATGTAAAGTTTTCTGGAGTTGCGTACAAATGGAATGTATTTCACTGAGTGAACATTGTAAATATGAAAATTACATACGAATCAGTTTTGTTGTCTACATTATTCTACAAACACGTCAACCTATAGTGTTTCCAGACTTACAAGAGAACCTGGCTTCCAGACAGAAGGAATTCAAGCAACAGATTGAAGGAGACCTTCAAAAAACAATATGAGTATTTTTTCTTTAAAACTACCACTAGACCCAGCCAACAACATTTAATTACTCCATGAACATTTATTACAATTAACAGTCATCTAATGTGCATAACAAAGGACGTTGTTAAACACTTAACAAAATGAAAAGTGTGTGGTGTCTTACAACTATAATATCAATACCTGGGTGTAATACTTTGTAGGGATATGAAATGGAATGATTACATAGGCTCTCGTGGGTAAGGCAGGCGATAGGCTTTGGTTTATCGGTTGAATGCTGAGGAAATGCAGTCAGTCTACAAAGAAGATTGTCTACAAATCACCCGTTTGACTCATTTTAGAATATTGCTCAAGTGTGGGATCTGTGCCAAACAGAACTAACAGGGAATGTGGAACATACGCAGAAAAGGGCACCAGAAATGTTTACAGGTTTGTTTGAGTGGTAGGAGAGTGTCACAGAGATGCTAAAGAAATTGTACTGCTAGATTCTTGAAGACAGGCATAAAATTTTCAGAGAAAGCTTAATTACAAAATTTCAAGAACTGGCTTTAATTGATGACTCCAGAAATGTACAACTTCCTATGTACTCGTCAATAGGGATTGTGAGGACAGATTAATTTCAGCACACGTGGAGACATTTAAATAAATGATCTTTGTGCACTCCATACATGAATGGAATTTTTAAAAATCTTAATAATTAGTACAATGGAACGTACTCTCTGCCATACATTTCACAATAGTTTGCAGAGTATAGACGTAGATGCATTGACCATTTTCGCTTTTTGTGGGCAACAATACAAATTAGTTCTAAATTAATGAGAAAGTAATCACAGCACAACATGCACAGACAAATTTGAAGTTTTTCCCAGCTTTAAAATAGGAAGAGGAGGGTGTAACTTAACAACACTGTATTTTGCTTATTATCTTTTTTTTTCAATCTTAAGTTAATTTCAGCTACATTTTGCATACATTGTTAGTAAAACCACTGATTAACTATGAATAATTCTGTAATATGTACTTAATAAAGTTTTTTATTGAACTTATGTTTACATCCAGTTATTTTCACTCTTAATGTTGACAAATAACTGTTCTCTTCCTGAGTTAACAATTATCTGATAAATTCTTGAACCTGGTCTTCAACCACAAAAGCAGGAGATAATGTACCACATGTTTTAGTTTGGTGTCTTTTTTTCTTTCCTTGGTGCACAATGTGTAAAGAGACTTCTAGTCTGTTGTAGACAGAAAGTGGTGCAGTGCAGTCTATGGCTAGTGTGCCCAATAAGCAGTTAATTTTGTGCAGTAAATTATTGCAAAATGTTAACTGGAGACATTGCTTTCATAGAGTTACAGTAGTAAGTACGTAATTCCCTCAGATACAAGATTTTTGAAAGCTAATTCTGTCATCATTGCTCCCACCTTAAGTCCAGCAAGCACTGTGGCAAAGAAATGCAACATCGTGAGCAGCAGCTACATGTTTAATACGAGGTGTGAAGATACCATAAGTATATGGTTTAGTTAAGAAGGCAAGAAATTTTATCTTCTACTTCGATCTGTGAAGGAAGAATCAGTTATGTTGGAAACAGTTGATGATAATTAATTGTCGGCAAAAATGACTTCATTTACAATAACATGTCTTAGTATTACATGAAAGCTTACTATTTTGTTCCTCTCATGTCAGTTGCCAGAATTATACACTCCTGGAAATTGAAATAAGAACACCGTGAATTCATTGCCCCAGGAAGGGGAAACTTTATTGACGCATTCCTGGGGACAGATACATCACATGATCACACTGACAGAACCACAGGCACATAGACACAGGCAACAGAGCATGCACAATGTCGCCACTAGTACAGTGTACCTTTCGCAGCAATGCAGGCTGCTATTCTCCCATGGAGACGATCGTAGAGATGCTGGATGTAGTCCTGTGGAACGGCTTGCCATGCCATTTCCACCTGGCGCCTCAGTTGGACCAGCGTTCGTGCTGGACGTGCAGACCGCGTGAGACGACGCTTCATCCAGTCCCAAACATGCTCAATGGGGGACAGATCCGGAGATCTTGCTGGCCAGGGTAGTTGACTTACACCTTCTAGAGCACGTTGGGTGGCACGGGATACATGCGGACCTGCATTGTCCTGTTGGAACAGCAAGTTCCCTTGCCGGTCTAGGAATGGTAGAACGATGGGTTCGATGACGGTTTGGATGTACCGTGCACTATTCAGTGTCCCCTCGATGATCACCAGTGGTGTACGGCCAGTGTAGGAGATCGCTCCCGACACCATGATGCCGGGTGTTGGCCCTGTGTGCCTCGGTCGTATGCAGTCCTGATTGTGGCGCTCACCTGCACAGCGCCAAACACGCATACGACCGTCATTGGCACCAAGGCAGAAGCGACTCTCATTGCTGAAGACGACACGTCTCCATTCGTCCCTCCATTCACGCCTGTCGCGACACCACTGGAGGCGGGCTGCACGATGTTGGGGCGTGAGCGGAAGACGGCCTAACGGTGTGCGGGACCGTAGCCCAGCTTCATGGAGACGGTTGCGAATGGTCCTCGCCGATACACCAGGAGCAACAGTGTCCCAAATTTGCTGGGAAGTGGCGGTGCGGTCCCCTACGGCACTGCGTAGGATCCTACGGTCTTGGCGTGCATCCGTGCGTCGCTGCGGTCCGGTCCCAGGTCGACGGGCACGTGCACCTTCCGCCGACCACTGGCGACAACATCGATGTACTGTGGAGACCTCACGCCCCACGTGTTGAGCAATTCGGCGGTACGTCCACCCGGCCTCCCGCATGCCCACTATACGCCCTCGCTCAAAGTCCGTCAACTGCACATACGGTTCACGTCCACGCTGTCGCGGCATGCTACCAGTGTTAAAGACTGCGATGGAGCTCCGTATGCCACGGCAAACTGGCTGACACTGACGGCGGCGGTGCACAAATGCTGCGCAGCTAGCGCCATTCGACGGCCAACACCGCGGTTCCTGGTGTGTCCGCTGTGCCGTGCGTGTGATCATTGCTTGTACTGCCCTCTCGCAGTATCCGGAGCAAGTATGGTGGGTCTGACACACCGGTGTCAATGTGTTCTTTTTTCCATTTCCAGGAGTGTAGTTAATTGATAATGGCTAAGCGCTAGCCGAAATCTGGATTTGCCAAATAAAACCAGCAAAAAAAAGAAGACGACTGATTGCTGCGCTTATAGTTAATTGAATTATGGTGATACTAAAAAATAGTTGTTATTTTTGAGTATTTCAGTAATGTTGGTTGCAAAACTATAAAAACAAAATTGTGCTTGCTTGCTCAATTTTCATTACATTCAAATAGATTTAATGAAAAATTCTGTTAATAATCTTGAATCAATATATAGAAACAACTCTCAGTTTTTGTCCCTTCAGGACTGACAACCATAATCATTAGCAAATAGTATCTTTCCTCAGGGAGCAAATATCAAAATGTAAGTTTGTACTGTATGTAGTTTCAATACTGAATACAAGAAGTACAGTTTAGTTGATGTATCAAAGTTATTAAATTAATGACAAAGTTCAAGCAGTGTATGTGAAAAATGACTGGAAAAAAAGACTCATTTTAGCACCCATTAAACGCTTTCTAAAAATATGATAGCCTTAATAATAACAATCAAAAAACAATATTAGGTGACAGTGAAATAATTATATAAATGTAAAGTCACTAAAAAATTAATTAGAAATTTTTCATGCAGAGCTAACAAGTTTGTAGCATTATGTAAGTAGCTCACAAGAATAGAAAGGTACCACATGAAGTGAGGCACAAAAATAACAAAAGCATCCACATTATATCTGGTTTCTTGATGAAACATAAAATTTGAAATTAATACTTAAAATTAAAGTAAAATTCATAGTGTCACATTACAAAGGAGACTCAAGGACTGAAAACTGTTGACAGAACTATGACTAACAACTGTACCGTACTACCGACAGACACATACAAAAGTAAATGGAACACACTACCAGTCTTTGGAAATTCCATTTCCTGTGGCAGATCACTCAGCCCCAAGAGGAGAGGGGACCTACCTGAAACGAGAATGAGCAAAGACTAAGATGAAGGGGAGGCATCAGAGAGAGGATGTCAGATGGCATGCAATGGTAAGTGCCGTGCCAGCTTCTGCATTCTTCCACCTCCTGACATGTAGGGTGCCTTGCAAAGCAGGTTCATTTGGAAGGATAATACTGTTCCCACACAACATGCCAGTCATGTGCAGGGCGGCTGTATACTGGGTGGGGGGGAACACATCTTTGTCTGTATCTCCAATTCCATTGAAGCTAGGTGGTTATAAACCCTCCTAGTGCTGATACTCGTGAGGACCACTGTTTCTGTGCCAATTTTCGTTGTAATTGATCCATGGCTTTGGGAGGAGATTCTGGACATACAGGGTCAGCTCCTACTGAACAATGAGACTTCACAGCTTGACTGTGATGTCATCCACTTCAGGTGAGGGTTTTAGTATCAACCCTACCTTTTGCCTCTCTCTCTCTTTTTATATATATATATATATATATATATATATATATATATATATATATATATATATATAATAGAAGGAAACATTCCACGTGGGAAAATTTTTTTATAAAACACCCCCACAACGACCCCATTAAGTTTTATTTACATTCCCTCCGCAAACTGTTTTTATATTTTTTTTTATATATATATATATATATATATATATATATATATATATATATATAGGTATATGAGACGTAGAGTAATGGATATGATACATCAAAAGGGGTCAGTGGCAGAAAGTGCTCACCCATAATGGCATATTTTGCCACATGTTTTGTTATATTCAGAGACAAGAACACAAATTCAGAAAGATAAAAAGAATTTACATAGCAGACAGTGATTTCTTATTTTACATATGAAACTAGTAGCATGTGGTGCAGTTGGAAAGCAACAGACAACATGATCTAAATTGAGGGCTGGCACTTCCTTCAATTGATCCCTTCAATTGTACCAAAATTTTATTTCTGCTGATTCAGTTTTATTCCCACTCCCATAACATTGCCACAACAAACATAACTGTAAAATATACAGATGGTATATCTAAATAATTATCAAAACCCAACTAAACACTTTGAAAAAGTATAACACTATGACAATATGATGCTTCACTGGACATCTAAAGAAGTTGTATACACATATGTTCAAACTGAAAACCAGTGATGTAATAATATACAACTGTTCCATAATTAACATGTGGTTTGAAGTAAATCATTAAAAAAAAGTTTACCAAGAACTCAGTTGCTAAAACTATGGTCTTAATGAAAATATACACAAGCATCAGAATCATGTGAGATCTGCTATGAGTTCCATTAAACAGCTCATTATTGCTCTAATAAAGAAAACTAATGAAATATTCATTCAATGTAACTGGACAGATAAAAAAATCTGCTCAGCAGGTGGCGACAGGAGAAAATGAATATAAAGGCTAAGGAAATTTGCAACCCTCAGAGCCAGTGACTGTTTTTTCTGGCAGACAAGTTGGAGAAGGAAAAGGACTGGTGAGGTTTAGGAAATGGGGAGAGTTTGGAAAGGTCAGCCAAAATTCCAGGTTAGGGGCTCATGAGATGTCAATGCACCAGACTACATTCAAAAAGGTGAGAGACTAAAGGTGGAATATAGGGTAACAGGTAAGACAGAGAATACTGACAAAACATTGTGCATGAGTTAATAAAAGCAGAAAGCTAAATGCATCATCGTATATGGTAGAGATAGGGGGGAGGAGGGGGGGGGGATGGAACAAAATAAAAGCTGTAGAAAACTAAAAGGGAATGAAGAAAAGAATAGTTACTGAGAAGAAATGCTGAGACCAAGGAAATCAGACAACATAATTAATATAAATTAAGGTAAGGCGGAATTTTGAGAAAGTGGCATCTGGGGGAAGAATCCAGATGGCACATGTGGTGAAATAGACACCAAGGTCACAACTGCTATGCTGTAGAACAGGCTCTGTGACTGTTCTGCCAATAATTGCCCTTTCTTTATGCCCATTCATCCGTACTGATAACTTGATGGTAGCCATACCACTGTAAAGTACTGAACAGTGTTTGCATAACAGCTAATACACAAGATGTGTCGTTTTACTGGTGACACTTCCTTTAATAGTATATGTTTTGCCAGTTACAGAGCTGGTATACGTGATGGTAGGGGGGTGCATAGGATAAGTCTTACTGCGGGGACAGTCACAGGGATAGGATGCAAAAGCAGCATAGGACCTGACCAGGATATTGTGGAGATGTTTAATTTGTAAGGGATCAGTACCATCAGAACTGGATTTGAACTAAGCTAGTAGGCTAATTACATCCAGTGGAGGCTGGAGTGAGAGTAGTGGTGTACTTGGTTGAAATGGCTCTGAGCACTGTGGGACGTAACATCTGAGGTCATCAGTCCCCTAGAACTTAGAACTACTTAAACCTAACTAACCTAAGGACATCACGCACATCCATGCCCGAGGCAGGATTCGAACCTGCGACCATAGTGGATGCGCGGTTCCAGACTGACGTGCCTAGAACCGCTCAGCCACACCGGCTGGCAGGTGGTGTACTACTCTAAACTGTCTGCATCTGAACAAATATGTTTGACTAGAATAACAAGGGAACATTTGACATGGAAAGGATGTCAACTGTCAAAACTATTGCTAGTTAATTGATTTAATGTGAGCAGAAGCGTGTATCTGACTATCGCTGAGGATGAAATCAACCTTAAGAAAAATCTTGTCTGGTGCAGTCCCCAACAATTAGTCTTTCCTTGTCATCCTGTCTGTCTGGTAGGTCTCCCCTGACTGGGGGTACTGAGTGACTTTTCTGAACTCTCCCCATTTCCAAACCTCACCAGTGCTTTTACTTCATCCCTCTTCCTTACCCTTCAATCCTTCTGCCAGGAGGAGGAGCCACTGGCTCTAAAATCTTGCACATTTCCTTAACCTTTATATACGTTTTCTCCTACCACCACTTGGTGATTAGGTTTCTTTTTGGTCCTATTACATTGCATTTTCAAAAATGGAGCATTCATTCAGTATTGCATTTGTGGAAACATTATACAGTCTGAAAGTAGCAATCCTCATAAAAATGTATTGATCCATTTTTCATTTTCTGGATTCATTTGGCTCATGCTCATAAGTTCCAAATCAGACTGACAGTTTACAAATATTTGATGCTTAGCTGTCCAAGATGACATCAAGACAAAACGTCAGCTTTTTCTCTGCCTGAAATATTTGCCATGTTGATACTGGTAGCCAGACACAGATTTTAGCTGTGACACACAATAAGTTCTCAGTTCTAGTAAGGCATATGTTGTACGCTTAAGTGCAGAGTGAGCTTACGAGCTGACAAAATCTTGGAGTTTCAGTTGTCAAGCCACTTTAAAAACTTTTCTAGAAATTTACGCCTTTCATCTTCCTTCTTGCTTGATTTCCTCCATAAGTCTTTTCCTTAATATTCACAATTTTACACCATATGCTTATTATGTCAATAAATTCACCAGTGCCTTCATAATTTCCAATATTACTCAAGTAAGCTATATCTGATGTTGTCAATGAAAATTTGACAAACACATTTTACATTTTGTTTTTCTAATGAAGGGACCACAGTGCTTTAATTTTTAAACTATACCCAAATTTTAATAATCTGTTGTTTTCACAATTAAATACAGACCTAAATGCAGAAAAAGAACCTTACATTCTTTTAGATGTGTTGTTAATGCTAGGGTACAATGTCACTAATCATCTTTCAAATTTAGGTTTTTATTTCTGATGTACTTTAAAATATGTACAGTCCATCACATAAAGCAAGGGCATTTGGATTTGTGAAATTACAAATAGCCTTTCTGTTAACTGAGTTATTGCCAGAAGAAATACAAACAGCTTTTAAACTTATTTTTTCATTCCATTGAACAACTGGTCAGTAGTAATCTCATTCACAGACAAGCTACGAACACCATCTTTAAATGGTGACATCACACCTCACACCATAAAGTGCAGTTGTTGCAAGACTAGTAGTGCCCAGGCCCGATTTGGCAGGGAGGAGGAGGGGGCAAACTGGGGCATCTGCCCTGTGTGGCAATGTCAGGGTGCACCAAAGGCATATTCTTGAAAAAAAAAAAAAGGCCTTGTTTTACAAAGTGCCTAGCATCCAGTGCACATTTGTCTATCGATTATTCATACGATTTTGAAATGCATCCTTGTTGGTTTCTGAACATTTTTAAACACATTCTAAGTTGATTTCTGAATGAACCACAAGTTGATTTTTGGATGCACACATAGTGTATGAGATGCCTCTGCCAGGGCAATCCTGTCGCATTCAGAAATAAAAAAATTTTCTCACAGACAAAAGGGGATGGGGCTGCAAGAGTTGAGCTGAATAAACTCAAACATGAATGCCAATTGCTGTTTGTTTAAGTGATTGATTGGGTGTGTGAATTATAAGCATTGGTGTAGTTATTACAGAAAACGATAGATTCAGACTATGAGAGTGTAAATAAATGACTAAGGACCGGTTGTACAATCTGGGGATAAATCAAGGGATAGCTAACTGAGGAATAGGCTAACCATGAGCTAACTAGGAGAGTGCATTGTATGACGGCATTTTATTCCCTGGTTAGCTATTCCCTGCGTAGCATTCATGTTCATTAAGTTGACAATGACTGAAGAGCATTCTAGGTATTTTCGTATAAATCATTTCATATTTACTTAGCTGTCGTCTGCAGAAATAGACTGTCAAACACTTTTTGCTTGAGGATAATTTGAGGCTAGTCGATACTGTAAATGAGTTCAAGAGAGTGGCAGAAAACACAAAAACTGCTGCAGTCTTATTCAATGAAAATATTAGTGCATGACATTCAACTAAGTCAGTAGGGTACTTATACTAACGACCTATCTTGAAATTGATTAAAGGATAAGGTATTTTGTTCCTGACTAGTAAGAAATCTTTTCAGATTTCTGAATAAAGTATAGGAAAAATATGCAAAAGTTTCCTTTCACAAACAACTTCATACAGATTGACAGAGCAGCTATAATAGATGCAAGATTTTTTTTTTCCTTTTTTGAGAAACACACAAATATTCATATCCAGAAAAGGTAGCAGCAGCTGCAGATTTTTGGTGCCCCATATTTGGAATGTTCCAAATTGTGTACAATGAAGTACATGATTTGATAAAGTTGTCAACGGGACACCCTTGTCAGTTTGATTCAAATGTAACATTCCCACGCACAGTAGTATTTCATCAAATGTAGATGGATGGTAGATGCTGAAGTGTAAGTAGGTACGTAATATATAAGCAACTGTGAAATGCAGTATGCTTTGTGACGTAGTCGGTCTTTTCAGTACCTCCAATAAAAAGTGACATCATGGAGATTGATTTGACTGAAAATTCTGAGAGGTGTTAGTGGCTAGCTTGCTGTTGTATTTATGTCATTACAGCAGCAATAGGTGCTCTACAGAAAATATCCTTGCTGAATTACTGAACACTATTTATGCATTCACTTTGCAGTTCTTTGGCATGTATAAATCCTGTTTCTGTGATATGGTGCTTATTAATTATATTCATGGTATATGTGAAGAATAAGATGCCAGAATTTACAACAAGCAGCCATTATCTTTCCTATAATCCTGGAATAAAAATGTACCTATGGTACATATCAAAGTGGAGGTTATTGTTATTGTATTTCACCCTGAATGTTTGAGGAACAGCGACAATTTAATACATAATTTTGGCTTGTGCAGTCATCTCTAGCAGCTGTATGTAATCTGGGAGGAAAGGGAAAATAATTGGAGATATGACACCTTTGTTCCTTCCTTTCTGCAGTCATCTCAGCTTAGAGCAGTCAGGTTTGTTCTCAGAATAAAAATACCTGTTCTCAAGTGCGAAAGGAGTAGTGCAGTCACAGATGGTGCTGCTTCAAAAGTAGTGAACCAGAGAATGGAGGAAGAACAGTATCGGTTAAAGAAAAGAAGAAAAAGCACAATGCTCAAAATTACAATCAAAAAATAAAAATTGAAACAAATGATTTCACAATAAAAATGCACTAATCCATACACAATGGTGTATTTTATTTTCATTTAATTACATCAGAGAACTGAAATAATTCTAAAAAACTGTCTTATGCATGTTGTCCAGTGTCATGTGCATACTCTTAATACCAATGAAGTCTCCAATAGGCAGAAGGAAATCACCAGAGGCCAATATCTGAGTGTCAATAGTAGCCGGTTCATTGGTGGAACAGTCAGATCTGAAAGGAAGAAAAGAATGACATGAGACAATTCAAATGAAATTTAAAAATATAACTTGCCAGGCACCCCTTTCACTATTCTGCTTATATAGATTCAGTAACTAAAGATTCCCGTTAACTGAATGCCAAGTACCTACCTGTCTTCTTATAACACAAAGATAACAATTACTTTATGATAAATGTGGATGTAGTTATGTGGATAACATTAATAACTGAGAAGTACAACAACTATCTGCTATAGCTGTCTTAAAAAACTGACTTTCCTGTTAGTTTTACTGTGTTAAACTTATCTTGAGTAAGCGCAAATAATTTACATGTGTATAGGAATAATGCTAGGTGGTGGACAATTTTGTTGCTCTGAAGCAGTCATTAAAATATGGAACGTCGTCGTCCCAACAGCAGATAAGAGTGAATAATATTTTCTGCTACATATGTGGCTGAGTGATCTAAGGACATTAGTGTACTATCAAGCTTTTTGTTACATTAAACAATAATAATAAGCCATGAAGTTCAGAAAAATGGTACTTCACACAAGTACAATATACAACATTTCATTTTAAGCTACCTTCAACTAGTTAAAATTTGATATAAAGTAGAAGACTGAAAATTACTTAATATTTAAGATAAGTTAAAAACATAGAATCCCATGCACTCCTCCCACATGCTACAACTATGCAGATTCAATAACTAGACTCCTATTCTGCTTTTGAAATATACATATATAGCTGCTACTTTATAATAAATGTGGGTAGGCTTATGTGGATAATACTGATAACTGAAAAATACAACAGCTGTCTTTTTTTTTTTTTTTAATTAACTTTCCTCTTCATCTTACTATGTTAAACTCAGTATGAATAAGCACAAATAGTTCACAGGCTTAAATGAATAATGGTGGGTGGAAGGCAATGTTGCTGCTTCGAAGCATTAATGGCCCTGTGATCCCAATATTTTCACTAAATGGCGATACATTGTTCCGACACTGCTACGATGTTTACGAAAAGGAGTATTTCCAATAGAAAACTGAGTGGAACAATATTTTCTGCTGTTGACGTAATGTGGCTAGTGAAATTGGGGTGATTTCGAAGCCGCGGGCACCAAACGATAGATATCGAACATGCGATTCTAAATCGAATACGCCACTGCGATGGCGGGCAATTAGAGCGTGTTTATAGTGGTCACTACAGCAACGAAAAAAGAAGAGCATTACTAAAATAGTTCTAATTACAAAGGAAACAACTTACCTCACTCGTCGTAGACGTTGTCGTCCATTTGATGTGTATGCTACGGGAAGCAATCCCTTTTTGCTGTAATCCTGGGTAAACTCTGCCATTGTCACAGAAAAATATGGGTAGAGTGTTACATTTCCATCAAAAATTCAAACAATTTTCTACATTGCATAAGCATGGAATTACATTCTTCCACGTGAGGCAATCTGCCGAAGAAATGTCTACAATACCACACATCCCACTCACTACCGTCATAAGTCATTTGGGTTTTCCTAGCATGACACAAATAATTTATCATAACGCCCGCCAACACAGTCGCATGATCGATTTAGAATCGCTCGTTCGATTTATGTCGTTTCCAGCCCGCTGCTTCGGTAGGCAAACACGGGACACTACTGTATTATCAAAACGTTATGCAACCCGAAAATTGATGTTTTGTCTAAAACAGAAAAAACTGTTAAAACAAATAGTACACATAACACATGTGGTTTTTCGATTTGTTTAAGTCTATTATAGCACTGTGCGCTAAATAAAACAAAACAGTCATTTTTCATTTCATTTCATTTATCATCATCCTTTTCATCATTTACATGATATAGGAATTGTCATAATACTGTCCAGAATATGCACAGCAGAATATTACAAATTTCTATCAAACACACAAAATTAACATTATATAATATGTAGAAAATTAAAACATTGAATTAATGTGTTGTTCTTTTAACATGTATCGTATGTGACGGATTTACATATATTTAGAACATTTTGAAAAACACACATTACACATAACTTTAGAGTTAAAGGAGTATAAATGAGACATAGAACTGACATGAGAACTACATGATATTGACAATAAAACTATCAGTTAGTGATTTCAGGATTCAAAATATTCCTCTATGCTATAAAAACATTTATTTATCATAAACTTTTTAAATTCTGACTTAAATTTTCCTTCATCTTCTGTTCCCCTGATGTAGAGTGGCAGAGCATTATAAAGCTTTATTCCATAGTGGCTCACATGTTTTTGAGTTTTTGTTTCTCTTGTTCTCTCTACATGCAGATTCTTACAGATACATATATTGTAGTCATGCTGATCTGAATTTACACACAAACTGCTCAAGTGTGTTTTTGTATGCAGCAGGCTTTTTTATATGTATAAAGATGGTACTATATGTATGTTTAGCTGCATGAACAGGACTCTTGCATTGTGTTTGCAGGGAGCTGTGTGTAATAATTCTAATGGCCCTTTTCTGTAATTTAAAAACCTATCTCGGGCGACGTTTAGTTGCACCCCAGTATGTTATTCCAAAGGATGTAATAGAATCCAAATAAGCCCTATACACTAATCTTGTACACTCTTCACTGAAAACTCTAGAAATTATTCTCAGTGCAACACATGCTGAATCGAGTTTTTTGGATATGTATGTGACATGGTCTTTCCAGCTCATGTGCTGATCAATGTACTTGCCCAAAAATTTTGTAGACCAGATTTCCTCTATTTCATGGTCACACAATGATAAATGGTGATTATCCTTCTCATTTACTCTACCATACTGTATGTAATTTGTTTTATTTAAATTGAGTGTTAACTTATTAGCGTAAAACCACTGTTGCACACTCTTCAGAACCTTTTTAGCTGTTGTGAATAAGGATTTACTGTCATCACTTATAATTATGCTTGTATCATCTGCAAATAACATAATTTTTGATGATCTGTTGGGCCTTTCAATGTCATTTATAAAGATAAGAAATAATAGGGGGCCAAGAACACTACCCTGAGGGACACCTACTGCCACTTTCTTAGCATCAGAAACCCACTTTATTTTTTGCTTATTCTGAGATTAGGTGAGCTCCACAACCTGAGATCTATTTTGGTGACAGGATTCAAACCATTTCCTCCAAATTCCTCTGATGCCTCTTGCCTCCAGTTTGTCAAAGAGAATTTGATGATCTACTGTATCGAAGGCCTTGGAAAGATCTAGGTTGATTCCTACCACACATTTGTTATTGTCTAAATTTTTAATAATTTATATAATTTATTCCATATAGGCCTGTATAGCTGTTTCTGTGCTGTAACCTGTACAAAAACCATGTTGATTACAATTTAGAAGATTGAAGGCATCAAAGTAGCTTATGAGTTTAATTTTCATCAGTTTTTCAAAAATTTTTGATAAAGATGGAAGGAGGGATATAGGTCTATAGTTTTCTACCTGATGTATATCCCCATTTTTTAATAATGGTTTAACCTTGGAAATTTTCAGCCTTTGAGGGAAAACACCTTCACTGGATGATAAATTGGCAATATGTACCAGTGGTTCCACGATTTGTGTGGCGACTTTTTTTATTATTGTCACTGGCACTTCGTCCAGTCCTGTAGACTTTTGGGTTTAGTACTGTTAATTACTTTCAGTATTTCTTATTTATTAGTGGAACTTATTATCACACTATTGACTAACTTTGGAGCTGTTGTTTTCTCTTCTTTGGTAAAGCTCTTGCTTAATTTATCAGGTACACTTAGAAAGTAGTTGTTAATGTAATTGGGCAAGACTTTCTTCTTTATTTCAATGTTATCACTAGATTTAAGTACAATATCCTGGTCTTTAGAGCTTTTTCCTATTTCTCTTTTAACAATTTCCCATGTGGTCCCTGACTTATTGTCTGACTTCCTTATTAGTCTGTCATTATTTAATACTTTTGCTAGATTAATTACCCTTCTATATACCATTTTGTAGTTACTAACATGTTTTTTGAAATAAGGATCATTATTAGGTTTCATTTCAGAGTTTAGTCTTTTCATAGTCTTGGAAGAGTTTTTAATGCCAGATGTGATCCAAGAATTTGTGTGTCCATGGCTAGATGAGTTGATTTTAACAAATCTTTTTGGAAAGCACATTTCAAAATTTGTCATGAAGTTCAGTACGGTAAATTATTCCGTATCTAATACTTCTATTCACACTTTTAGTCAAGAAGTAGGACATGGTACAGAAATCAACAATCAAAGAGTAAATTACAGAACAAATGTCGCTTGTGTATAGTTTCGCGGCACTGTACTTTGCAAAAAACCGCACATGTCATGGTGCTGGATGATGACAGAAGACGCCATACTTTCCTATTCATTCAGTAGTTATTTCTATTCTTAGTCAGTTTGAAGTATTTTGGAAGAATAGTGATGAAAAATATTATTTTAAAGGATAGAAAACATTTTATTAACTTTGTAATTACACCCTGTTTACGAAAAAAAGACCACATTTACTGTAAGAAAAAACACAGAAGTTACACAAAAGCCAAGAATAAAGATACTGACAGCAGAGTCATGGAGCAACACATAAATATAGACCTCAAGGAATTTTTTCTTTTCTTTTAACACTTCCTCCAAAAGAAAAAAAATCATGAAGTTATTGCTTTGTCTCTTCCATGCCAATTTCTGAACATAGAAAATTAAATCGAACTCGTTCATGGGGTTTCGTCAAAATATCTGCCAACTGGTTGTGTCCATCAATGTGTTCCAAGAAAATCTCACCATTCAGATATCTTTCATGAACATAGAAATGTCGGACCTCTATCTGTTTAGAACGTCGATGTTTTTTGCTAACTTCAATGAGCTAGCCTTGTCAATGTAAAGAACTGGAGGCTGCCTCGACATTTCCACTAATTCGAATCCTTCACTAGCTGCAATTATTTCCGCCTCGGTTGTGGATGTGGCCACTAATTTCTGCAACTGACTTGTCCATGACACCGCACCACCTGAGTACTTTGCAAGAATTCCAGTTGTTGAGCACCTCGTCCGGTTATCACCTGCGAAATCTGCACCGGAAAATGTGCTTTACTCTATTGCTTTATTGACTGCAAAAGTGATGTCTGGACGAGTTATTGTTGAAAGGTACATGAGACAACCAATTGCTTCACGGTAGGGTACAGATGACGAAACTACTTCGTTTTGATTATTGTCCTCACGTCCAATAGGAGTTGATATTGTATTGCATTCTGCCATTCGAAATCTTTGCAGAATTTCTTCTGTGTATTTCTCTTGACTTATCATTATTGCTCCATCTTCATATTGCTTTATTTTTATGCCAAGAAAATTGTCAAGACTGCCGGTTGTTATTTCGAATTCATATTGTAAAACATCCATAAAAACAGCAATTTCTTTCTTGTTACTGCCGACAATCAGGCCATCATCAACGTAGATTACCACATAAAGGTTGTTTCGTATAGTGAATTTGATACTCCTCAAGTAATTTCATTGGGCAAACGAGATGTCAAAATGTGTGCGTACGGTCAAGGAACAGTTTACATCCAAATTCGACGAAACAGTAAACGGCACAATGCTAGAATGGACAATGTTTTAAACGTCCCTGATGCAAGTGCTAATCTGTTCTCTGTGAGAGCCATTCCTTGCAGAGGCTACTGTACTAATTTTAGTTATAATAATGTCTGTGTTCGAAAACAAGTCAATGGCAATATTGTTATGACAGGTTATATGAAAAACGGACTTTGTGTTGAACATGCGTGTTGTTAGAAACGCAAAAATTAATCATGTGAACTTGATGACTTCATCCGAAACATTGCAAGTGTACCATGAAAGGTTTGGTCATCAAAATAAACAACATGTGAAGAATTTCTTCTGTGAAGAATATTTTAAAAGGAATGAACATTAATGTGGAAGATGCCAAGAGTGAATTTTGTGACGGCTGTGCGGTTGGAAAGATGCATAGGCTGCCATTCAAAACACGAACAATACGCGCTACCAGTACTGGTGAATTAATCCACGCGGATGTCAATGGACCAATGAGCACGAAATCTTATTGAGGCAAGCATTATTATGTATGTTTCAAAGACGATTTTAGTAAATTTCGTCGAATTTTCTTTTTAAGACACAAAAGTGAAGTGTGTACTGTGCTTAAGCAGTTTTTAAATGAAGCACGAACTAATGGACATGTTGTCAAACAATTTAGATGTGATGGTGGCAAAGAATTTAACAATAAGAATGTCAGTGAACTGCTTGCAGACACTGGGAATAGAGCTACTGATTCCTCCTCCTTACACTCCTGAACAAAATGGTGTGGCTGAATGGGAAAATAGGACCATTGTTGAAGCTGCCCGGTCAATGCTAAATCCGAGTAAATTACCTAAAGGGTTGTGGGCAGAGGCATGTAACACAGCAGTCTACCTAATAAATCGTACTGGAAAATCTTCAGTTGAAAATAAAACCCCTTATGAACTATGGTTTAATCGACCAGTAGGACGACTTGATCATCTCAGAATTTTTGGCACAGGCTGCTATGTTCACATTAAGAAACAATTCCGTTCCAAGTTTGATGTTAAGGCAGTTTTTGGACGACTTGTTGGATATGTTAATGACAAGGATGGGTTTAGAGTTTGGATTCCATCTAAAAGAAAAGTGGTGTTGAGTCACGATGTAAAATTTAAGCCAGAAATTGTTTGTGATTTACATAGTGATCATGTTGAATTTGAAGTCCCTCGGGAAGAATTTAATGCTCCAAATTCATCTAAAGATGACCAATGTAAATCTCGTAGGCTGTACACTTCTGGAGGAAGCCAAACTCAAGAAAAAATTGGCACTCTCGATTCTAGAGAAAGTCAAGAGTCGAGTGAATCTGAAGAAAATAAAGAATTAACAGAATTTCTAAAAGCAGAAGCTGCTGAATCTTCTAATGAAGAGAAACAGAAGAATAAAAGACAACGAAGAAAACCAACCTGGATGGAAAGTGGTGAATTTTGTATGGCAACAAAAGTTGATGCACTTGGATACAAAGATCCAAACTGTTTTTCAGAAATATTGCAGTCAAACGAGAAGGAAGAATGGGTGCAAGCTATTAGTGAAGAACTTCAATCACTTAAGGAAAACAATACCTGGGTGCTGGTTGACCGTCCGAAGAATGCCAAAGTATTGCAAAACCGCTGGGTTCTACGACGAAAGGTCGCAGTCAATGGAGGTACTCGCTTTAAAGCCAGATTGGTTGCAAAAGGCTGTATTCAGAAAGCAGGAATTGATTATGACGACGCCTTTAGCCCTGTGGCACGTTATGACACCATACGAACTCTGTTGGCTGTAGCTGCTTCAAAGAAAATGCTGCTAGAACAATTCGATGTAAAGACAGCTTTTTTGAATGGAATACTTGAAGATGAAATATATATGGAACAACCAGAAGGTTTCGAAGATGGTACAGGCCGAGTATGTTTCTTAAAAAAAGGTCTTTATGGGTTGAAGCAAGCGCCACGTTGCTGGAACAAACGTTTTGTTGAGTTCATGAAGAAAGCTGGTTTTTCAAACAGTGATGCAGACCCATGCCTATTTTATCGTAGACAAAATGGAAATAGCCTTTATGTGGTAATCTACGTTGATGATGGCCTGATTGTCGGCAGTAACAAGAAAGAAATTGCTGTTTTTTATGAATGTTTTACAACATGAATTCGAAATAACAACTGGCAGTCTTGACAATTTTCTTGGCATAAAAATAAAGCAATATGAAGATGGAGCAATAATGATAAGTCAAGAGAAATTCACAGAAGAAATTCTGCAAAGATTTCGAATGGCAGAATGCAATACAATATCAACTCCTATTGGACGCGAGGACAATAATCAAAACGAAGAAGTTTCGTCATCTGTACCCTACCGTGAAGCAATTGGTTGTCTCATGTACCTTTCAACAGTAACTCGTCCAGACATCACTTTTGCAGTCAATAAAGCTGCTCGAGCTATGGAGAAACCAACCACTGAAGACTGGAATAGAGTAAAGCGCATTTTCCGGTATTTGAAAGGGACCTTAAATTTTGGAATTGTATATAATAAAAAAGAAGAGTTAAAGATTTACGCTGATGCAGATTTCGCAGGTGATAACCGGACAAGGCGCTCAACAACTGGAATTCTTGCAAAGTACTCAGGTGGTGCAGTGTCATGGACAAGTCAGTTGCAGAAAGTAGTGGCCACATCCACAACCGAGGCGGAAATAGTTGCAGCTAGTGAAGGAGCAAAAGAGTTAGTTTGGTTACGTCGTCTGCTATCAGAATTAGTGGAAATGTCGGGGCAGCCTCCAGTTCTTTACATTGACAATGCTAGTGCATTGAAGTTGGCAAAAAATCCAGAATATCATCGACGTTCTAAACATATAGAGGTCCGACATTTCTATGTTCGTGAAAGATATCTGAACGGTGAGATTTTCTTGGAACACATTGATGGACACAATCAGTTGGCAGATATTTTGACGAAACCTCTTGAACGAGTTCGATTTAATTTTCTATGTTCAGAAATTGGCATGCAAGAGACAAAGCAATAATTTCATGATTTTTTTTCTTTTGGAAGAAGTGTTAAAAGAAAAGAAAAAATTCCTTGACGTCTATATTTATGTGCTGCTCCATGACCTTGCTGTCAATATCTTTATTCTTGGCTTGTGTGTAAGTTCTGTGTTTTTTCTTACAGTAAATTTTTTTTTTTTCGTATCCAGGGTGTAATTACAAAGTTAATAAAATGTTTTCTTGCCTTTAAATAATATTTTTCATCACGACCAATTAAGATTCTTTCAGATAGCATATTTTCTTCATGTTTTGCTAATTCATCGTTCAGGTCCACAAATAACTTTTGCAGTTTGGCCACATGTGCACTAATATCTTCCGTTTCATCACGTTTAACACGGAAAAATGTTTCAATCAACATATTCAAACGCTGAGTACTGCTACGTTCAAATCGGGCGCGTAATTTTTCCCAGATTTCTTTAGCATTCTTGCGCGTTAAGACGAGCTCTGCAACAGGTTTACTTAGCGCACTTGCTATAAGACGTGCTGTGCTGCCTTTGCGTCGTCCTTGTGCCATTCCACATAAGCTTCTTTTTGTGCATTTGTCGCATCTTGCGGCAACTCTACACGTTCACGCGTACCGTTAATAATATCTTCTAGTACATATGAACGCAGTAACATAGAAATATGCCATTTCCATTTGGCTCAGTCCTCAGGTCCTTCAAGCTTATGAATGATGACCTTATAATCGCCGCTAGCAATCATGTTTCTTTACAGACATAGGCTCATTTCAAATATTATTATTGTTTTAATTAAACTATGTTGTTTGCCTTCACACGTGTACTGGGCCCATAGCCTGATGAAAAATATTATTTTAAAGGCAAGACGACGTTTTATTAACTTCATAATTACACCCTGGATACGAAAAAAACACATTTACTGAAAAAAAACCACAGAAGTTACACAAAAGCCAAGAATAAAGATATTGACAGCAGAGTCATGGAGCAGCAAATAAACATAGACCTCAAGCAATTTTTTTCTTTTGTTTTAACAAATAGTTTTTCATTTAGAATTACTTTTACTTTTTGATTTTCGTTTGTAGGTATGGATTTATCTATTCCTGTGATATGTAAGACTTAAGGCAGGCTTTCGGGATAGATATGACGGGAACCATTCGATTTTTGCAATTGTGTGATCTTCTGGCTGATTATGTTCGATATCGTGTGTGCGGCGAACATATGCACCTGAGAAGTATGTCTGCTCGTCGTACTCATGAGTTATTCATATGGAGGTGTAGCAAAGATCCGACTATGGCGCTCAATTAGACGAAGAACATGATTTGAGAAATCGAAGCTGGTCTTGTGAGATATAATAAAAATTAAATACTGTTTGTGTTTGAGGTATCCTGTGTGGTTATGTGTACATGAATGTCATGTGAGTGAGTATGCCAATTTTAGACAAGTATTCGTTTTGTACGGAAGTTTGTTGGAAATATATAAAGTATAGGGGCCTATGGCGGTTCCAGTTGTTTTAGTCGAAATCGATGAGTCTCGTTTTGGCAACACGAAGTACAACAGGGGGGAAACTGTGGTGCGACTTTGGGTTTGAGGGCTGTAATTTCAGGTCCAGAATGTGATAATGTAGTTTTTAAAGTAGTTTTTTAATCGAACGAAGAAAGTGCTGGTAAAATTAATTGAATATCATGTGGCACAAGCTTCTGTAGTTATTTCCAATGGCTTTTCTTTACATACGAATTTGGGGAATAGGGTTTTTTAGCCTCGTGTTGTGAATCATAATATTGAGTTCAGATCTTCATCAGCTGGGGCTTGTACCAATAGTATCAAAGGTTATTGGTCGGTCATAAAATCTGTTGTAGAGAGGGGGAAACGACGCAATTTGACACTACAGAGTCATTTAAACCAATATTCATGTAGGCGTTGTGCACCCGACATATATTGCTTGTTTAAGTGTTTTGTTAAACATGTTGGGCAAATAATCCTCCAAAATTTGTTAGTTAATTTAATGTTGGGATGGTGTGGCGCTAAATGATAATTAAGGAAAAGGGTGGGTTTGGTTGGGATGGTTAAGATATTGATTTGGGTTTTTTGGGTTTGACCCATCATTCTTTATTTTCTTATGTTAGCTAACATTTTTTTTCTGTGGACTTTTTTATTATTTTACTTCGTTTGGTTGATGTTAACTTCTGGGTTTATATGTTTGAATGTGTGTATGTTTTTTTGTGATGATGTGTTTCTTATGTATGTGGGTATTTGATTTTTGTTGACATCTCTGAAGACGAGCTTTGGTTTTTACTAGAGGAGATTGTGTGTGGTAAGTTTAGTTTTTTTATTTTTATGTTGTATTGAGTTTGTCTTTTTTCATGTACTTCTTTGTCGTATTATATTGCTCTGCTTTAAGTATGGGTTCGTTAGCTGCAGTACCGAGTACAAACATTACAGATGTTGCTCTTTTTTTGCTAACACCGGTATTACTACGATTTTTTCGAGTCTGTACTAGCACTTACTGAAGGCGAAAAGACCGACATACGTAAAATTTGTTGACCTATATGTCAACTGAAGAATAGGATACAGGTTCTAGCTAAAACGAAAAAAGTGACATATATAACATTGGTATCATTTACAAATATAAGTCAACTGAAGAAAAGGATACAAATGTTTTGATATCGCTATTTTTTGCCTTCACTAGCACTAGTATCCTATTCTTCACGGGACCTACATAGGTCAACTGAAGTACAGCATACACATGTTATATATGTTATTTTCGCATTCGCTAGTACTATTATCCCATTCTTCAGTTGACCTATATAGCTCAATTGAAGAATTGAATATAAATTGTATTGTTGTTGGGTTTTTTGTCGTCGCTAGTAAGACACTCATAATTTTATGTCGATACTGTTATTATCGAAGGGTAAAAAAAATTGTATCCCATACCTCAGTTGACTGAATGTTATGTATGTCGCTATTTTTTGCGTTCTTTTACATTAGTATCTTATTCTTCAGTTGTCGTATACAGGGTGGTCCATTGATCGTGACCGGACCAAATATCTCACAAAATAAGCGTCAAACGAAAAAACTACAAAGAACGAAACTTGTGTAGCTTGAAGGGTGAAACCAGATGGCGCTGTGGTTAGCCCGCTAGATGGCGCTGCCATAGGTCAAACGGATATCAACTGCGTTTTTTTAAATAGGAACCCCCATTTTTTATTACATATTCGTGTAGTACGTAAATAAATATGAATGTTTCAGTTGGACCACTTTTTAGCTTTGTGATACATGGCGCTTTAATAGTCACACACATATGGCTCTCAATTTTAGACGAACAGTTGGTAACAGGTAGGTTTCTTAAATTAAAATATAGAGTGTAGGTACGTTTGAACATTATATTTCAGCGTAACTACCTGTAAATACCACATTAATGCAACAAATGCTCAAAATTATGTTCGTCAATCTCAACGCATTTCGCAACACGTGTAACGACATTCCTTTCAACAGCGAGTAGTTCGCCTCCCGTAATGTTCGCACAAGCATTGACAATGCGCTGACGCATGTTGTCAGGCGTTGTTGGTGGATCACGATAGCAAATATCCTTCAACTTTCCCCACAGAAAGAAATCCGGGGACCTCAGACGCGGTGAACATGTGGGCCATGGTATGGTGCTTCGACGACCAATCCACCTGTAATGAAATATGCTATTCAATACTGCTTCAACTGCATGCGAGCTATGTGTCGGACATCCTTCATGTTGGAAGTAGATCGCCATTCTGTCATGCAGTGAAACATCTTGTAGTAACATCGGTAGAACATTACGTAGGAAATCAGCATACATTGCACCATTTAGATTGCCATCGTTAAAATGGGGGCCAATTATCGTTCCTCCCATAATGCCACACCATACATTAACCTGCCAAGATCGCTGATGTTCCACTTGTCGCAGCCATCGTGGATTTTACGTTGCCAAATAGTGCATATTATGCCGGTTTACGTTACCGCTTCGTCGCTAAATATGACGCGTGCTAAAATTGTGTCATCGTCCCGTAATTACTCTTGTGCCCAGTGGTAGAACTGTACACGACATTCAAAGTCGTCGCCATGCAATTCCTGGTGCACAGAAAGATGGTACGGGTGCACTCGATGTTGATGTAGCATTCTCAACACCGACGTTTTTGAGATTCCCGATTCTCGTGCAATTTGTCTGCTACTGATGTGCGGATTAGCCGCGACAGCAGCAAAAACACCTACTTGGGAATCATCATTTGTTGCAGGTCGTGGTTGGCGTTTCATATGTGACTTAACACTTCCTGTTTCCTTAAATAACGTAACTATCCGGCGAACTGTCCGGACACTTGGATGATGTCGCCCAGGATACCGAGCAGCATACACAGCACACGCCTGATGGGCATTTTGATCACAATAGCCATACATCAACACGATATCGACCTTTTCCGCAATTGGTAAACGGTCCATTTTAACACTGGTAATGTATCATAAAGCAAATACCGTCCGCACTGGTGGAATGTTACGTGATACCATGTACTTACACGTTTGTGACTATTACAGCGCCATGTATCACAAAGAGAAAAAAGTAGTCCAACTAAAACATTCATATTTCTTTACATACTACATGAATATTTAATAACAAATGGGGGTTCATATTTTAAAAACGAGTTGATATCCGTTTGACCTATGGCAGCGCCATCTAGAAGGCCAACCATAGCGCCACATGGTTTCCCCCTTCAAGCTAGACAAGTTTCGTTCTTTGTAGCTTTTTCGTTTGACACTTATTTCGTGAGATATTTGGACCGGGCATGAGCAGTGGACCACCCTGAATAGATCAACTGAAGTACAGGATACTCATGTTATCGTTATTTTCGCATTCGCTAGTACTATTATCGTATTCTTCAGCTGACCTACATAGTTCAAACAGAAGTATGGGATACAAGTTTTACACCCGTGGATATTACAAATTTTACTGTTGCTGGGTTTTTTGTCATCGCTAGTAAGACTACGATAATTTTTGGTCGATACTATTACTATCGAAGGCAAAAATAAAATTTGTATCCCTTACTTCAGTTGACCTATATAAGTCAATTGAGGTAAGGGATGCAAATTTTGTGTGTGCTGTTTTCCTTTCTTTTTTTTGCCTTCGCTTAGTTTAACTGAGGTACGGGATGGCAATGTTATGTACGTTGATTTCTTCGTTTTCGTTAGTGTTAGTATCCTATTCTTTAGTTGACCTGTGTAGGTCAAATGAAGTATGGGGCACAAATATTATATGTATAAGTCTTTTCGCCTTCGCTAGTAATAGTATCTATAGAAGAACAGAATGCCAGTTGCAGCGGAGGCGAATAAAGCAACGCATGCAAAATTTTTATTCTATCCATCACTTGACCTATATACGTCAACTGAAGACTAGGATACTAATGCTAACGAAAACGAAGATATCGACGTACGTTAAATTTGTATCCTGTACTGCGGTTAACCTACACGGATCAACTGAAGTTGGGGATACAACTAATGTATGTGTCAACTGAGATTTTCCGTGATAATGTTACTTCTGTCCCTTTTTTTTTTTACTTTTTACAGAAGTATCACATTTTTTCACGCGGGCTATACAGAACAACTGAAGAATAGGATACTAGGACTCAAACAAGCAATATTTTTAACATTATGTTCTAAATATTAATTGATGTGTTATACATCTACCACAGTTTAACATAACACTCGCGAAACTCACTGCTGTAAAAGTTGTTACCGTTTGACAGATGGAGTGACACTAGCGCTCCAAGCGGCGAGCAAGGTGAACATCGTTGTTGTTGTTGTTGTTGTTGTGGTCTTCAGTCCTGAGACTGGTTTGATGCAGCTCTCCATGCTACTCTATCCTGTGCAAGCTTCTTCATCTCCCAGTACCTACTGCAACCTACATCCTTCTGAATCTGCTTAGTGTATTCATCTCTTGGTCTCCCCCTATGATTTTTACCCTCCATGCTGCCCTCCAATACTAAATTGGTGATCCCTTGATGCCTCAGAACATGTCCTACCAACCGATCCCTTCTTCTGGTCAAGTTGTGCCACAAACTTCTCTTCTCCCCAATCCTATTCAATACTTCCTCATTAGTTATGTGATCTACCCATCTAATCTTCAGCATTCTTCTGTAGCACCACATTTCAAAAGCTTCTATTCTCTTCTTGTCCAAACTATTTACCGTCCATGTTTCACTTCCATACATGGCTACACTCCATACAAATACTTTCAGAAATAACTTCCTGACACTTAAATCTATACTCGATGTTAACAAATTTCTCTTCTTCAGAAACGCTTTCCTTGCCATTGCCAGTCTGCATTTTATATCCTCTCTACTTCATCCATCATCAGTTATTTTGCTCCCCAAATAGCAAAACTCCTTTACTACTTTAAGTGTCTCATTTCCTAATCTAATACCCTCAGCATCACCCGACTTAACTCGACTACACTCCATTATCCTCGTTTTGCTTTTGTTGATGTTCATCTTATATCCTCCCTTCAAGACACCATCCAATCCATTCAACTGCTCTTCCAAGTCCTTTGCTGTCTCTGACAGAATTACAATGTCATCGGCGAACCTCAAAGTTTTTATTTCTTCTCCATGGATTTTAATACCTACTCCTAATTTTTCTTTTGTTTCCTTTACTGCTTGCTCAATATACAGATTGAATAACATCGGGGATAGGCTACAACCCTGTCTCACTCCTTTCCCAACCACTGCTTCCCTTTCATGTCCCTCAACTCTTATAACTGCCATCTGGTTTCTGTACAAGTTGTAAATAGCCTTTCGCTCCCTGTATTTTACCCCTGCCACCTTTAGAATTTGAAAGAGAGTATTCCAGTCAACATTGTCAAAAGCTTTCTCTAAGTCTACAAATACTAGAAACGTAGGTTTGCCTTTCCTTAATCTGTCTTCTAAGATAAGTCGTAAGGTCAGTATTGCCTCACGTGTTCCAGTATTTCTACGGAATCCAAACTGATCTTCCCCGAGGTCAGCTTCTACTAGTTTTTCCATTCGTCTGTAAAGAATTCGTGTTAGTACTTTGCAGCTGTGGCTTATTAAACTGATTGTTCGGTAATTTTCACATCTGTCAACACCTGATTTCTTTGGGATTGGAATTATTATATTCTTCTTGAAGTCTGAGGGTATTTCGCCTGTTTCATACATCTTGCTCACCAGATGGTAGAGTTTTGTCAGGACTGGCTCTCCCAAGGCCGTCAGTAGTTCCAATGGAATGTTGTCTACTCCGGGGGCCTTGTTTCGACTCAGGTCCTTCAGTGCTCTGTCAAACTCTTCACGTAGTATCGTATCTCCCATTTCATCCTCATCTACATCCTCTTCCATTTCCATAATATTGTCCTCAAGTGCATCGCCCTTGTATAGACCCTCTATATACTCCTTCCACCTTTCTGCTTTCCCTTCTTTGCTTAGAACTGGGTTTCCATCTGAGCTCTTGATGTTCATACATGTGGTTCTCTTATCTCCAAAGGTCTCTTTAATTTTCCTGTAGGCAGTATCTATTTTACCCCTAGTGAGATAAGCCTCTACATCCTTACATTTGTCCTCTAGCTATCCCTGTCGATCTCATTTTTGAGACGTTTGTATTCCATTTTGCCTGCTTCATTTACTGCATTTTTATATTTTCTCCTTTCATCAATTAAATTCAATATTTCTTCTGTTACCCAAGGATTTCTACTAACCCTCTTCTTTTTACCTACTTGAACGTCTGCTGCCTTCACTACTTCATCCCTCACAGCTACCCATTCTTCTTCTACTGTGTTTCTTTCCCCCATTCCTTTCAATTGTTCCCTTATGCTCTCCCTGAAACTCTGTACAACCTCTGGTTCTTTCAGTTTATCCAGGTCCCATCTCCTTAAATTCCCACCTTTTTGCAGTTTCTTCATCAGACGCGTCATAAGCATAATGTTAGTTTTGCATCCATTTCCTACGTAATTTAGGAAATATTTTAGTTATTTTCTTGCCTCCAAGGGTTTGTGTAGTATTAGGAGGCATATATATTTCTAAAAATGATTCTAAAATAAGCACAAGTATGGACAAAAACCATGAATCAAGTGGCTAGCTGCAACACATTCGTGAAGAAACACTTGTTTTGTTACGTTGGATAGAATTGCAGCTTACGTCGTTGATATCAAAAGAAGAACACACATATTCACACGTAAGAAATACAGACATGTGTCTCTACATGCAAAAGCGATCGACAGCTCATGTATCGTTTGGTAGACCTACTGTGTTTGTGATTGTCGTCCGTTGCCCCAAGTACGACCTTCATCTTTATATTATCTAAGTGGACCAAGCAACTGCCAAATAGTGGGGGAAATATATTGAAAACATTATAATGAGCTGATTACATTACATTTCACGCAAAACCAAATATTTGAATAATTTTCAAACAATCTGTCAGTGAACAAGGGCCAGCCAGAGTGGGCAAGCGGTTCTAAGCGCTTCAGTCTGGAACCGCGCGACCGCTACTGTCGCAAGTTCGAATCCTGCCCCGGGAATGGATGTGTGTGATGTCCTTAGGTTTGTTAGGTTTAAGTATTTCTAAGTTCTAGGGGACTGATGACCTCAGATATTGAGTCCTACAGTGCTCAGAGCCATTTGAACCAGTGAACAAGGTGCTAACAAAATAATGTCATCCCACAAAGGAAGCAAGGAAAACTGACTAACAACAGAAGTGAATGAAATACATACCAAACGTTACACTTTTGCGAGACACGAATAACTGCACTTAATCTAACCACTTCATCGTCAAAGCAGGTCTGTGCTTACGATTCACACGAATCTGGCACTAATACATAGAGAGCTGAAATGGCTGCTTCTGTGTCATAGGACTGTTTTACAGCTTGAGATGGATTGTCGAATCTTTGTGGCAGTTCCCTCTTCTTCGTCAGTTGAGGTGGCTTATTTGGGATGTCAAACAGTGTGGGTACTGCATTCCACACGACTTTATTATTGTCTGCGTTCATGAACTGGTTTTGTTCGAAATGTAGCGAACAAAACCTAATATTATTATACACGTAAACTGGGTCTTTTTTTCTTAAGGTCTTCTCGTCTGTTATTAATTACCCATTTTCTGCTCCTAAAACGAAACATTAATCATTAATACACATGTAATTTGCAAGTGAATCCTGGCGATACAGTTTAGTAACATGGTGGTATATACCTCTCAGGATCCATAGGAACCCCCCACTCCAAAAAAAGAGCTGTGGTGTCTTCTTCCTGTTGTTGTTGCAATTTATTGTGCTACTAACTGTCCCGCTTGTAAAACCGATTGTAGAAATCAAAATAAACAACCACTATTCGATTTCACGATCGCGCCGAACTCACAGTTTAAGGTACTGGCTGCTTGGCGCGCTGCTGCAACGCCACCTAGGAACAAGTCCTCACAGCGCGACTCGTGACGTCATGACTAGGGGTCTGAAATGCCGAGCAGCTTGTTAGGCTCTGCGCCACGTATATGAAAACATTAAACACTTTCCTGGTAGACTACTCATAGTGTTTTATACATAAATCTGTAAACAAACGCTAATTCTTCTCACTGGAGAATTAAATTGTTCAAATTTCGTAAACTATAACTCCAAAGGTGAAAATACTTTTTTGTAATTCCCGTCACTCACACGTTTTGCTACTGCGAATTTCTATAATCAGCAGTGTTACTTTTATAAAGACATTCAACACTTTCCTGGTAAATTATGCATTGTTTAAGTAAATATGTAAACAAACATTAAAACTTCTCATTTCAGAATTAAATTATTCAAATCTCGTAAAGTGTAGCTCTGGAGGTTAAAAAACTTTATCCTAATTTCAGTCACTCGCGTTTTAAAAATGCGAATTTCTAATTCCATAACTCTGACAGCAGTATTTTCACCATGTAAGTCGCCTTGCATAATTTAATTGAAAATGAGGTACCGTAATTGGAAAGACTGACAATGAATCGAAGTAGGTACTCTGAAACTTGTATCTATGTCAAATATTATTTTTATATGGCAGATACCTCATTTGGCAGTCATCTACAGTTTTATACTTAAGAAAACATTACCGTACAGAAACTAGTGCAAACTTCACTGAACCTTACTTAGTTTAAGAGATTTTCCAGTAGAAGACTAGGTAGTGTCAAGTTATTAGGTATTATAAATTGACATGAGAACCACACATTAGAATTATTACAAAATCTGAAAAACTTGACCACTGTAAGCTATTGTTTATCAACTTGAAAATATTAACTGTTATAAACTTGCACATTTACACTGTTCTACTGTATACAAAGACTAACTTACCAGAATACCAGCTTAGGCAGGATTTGCACTCTCATGGAACTATGGTTTAACTGAAGAATGGGACACCACCCATCAGCTTCATGTAATGACATATCTTAAGAACCTGTTATTACTTTTTACTGTACAAACTGATCCATTTATATTCTCCCATCCACATACTGATCCCCATCTTTTAATTAAAATATTTGTCATTTGATGCACTGATCATTGGCAATGGGTGTTACAGTGTAAAATGTCATCTATAGGGCCATTTGTGAAAGCAGATGAGTGGTATCCCAGTCTTCAGTAATGGCAGAACTAGAAATAGTAGGCAACTTCACATACCTTACTGTAGATTATCTAAATCATAGAACAGCAATGTAGTGAGTATGAAGCTGTTTAACAAACTGCCTCTAGAATGGGTAGAAGCTTTATTTGATTTATTCAAGCACAAGTAGTACAGTTGGTTATCGGTAAATCCTTCCTACTCACTTGAACTCACTTGAATGCATGAGTATAAATATCACAGTGATAACTACTCGATGAATGTACCATAATTTCCTTAATGATTTCAATTTAAGATGTAATACACAAATCATTTTAGCTTGAATATTTTTTTATGGAAAATCTGTTGTAACATATTGTTTTTTAATTTGTGTAAAGTAATTTTTGTATACATGCTGTATACTTTTTAAAAATTTGTAATCTGACTGTCTATTCCCGCAACAGCTAAATGACAATAAAATTCTTTTATTATTCACTATTTAATGTTGTCCCAGAGGAAAAAAAGCACTGCTATTCCAAACTCCAAAAATGTTATCAAATAAAATTGCATAGAATTTATCTCAAATGAAGAATGGCTAAAGTTAAGTATTGTCACCCCCCCCCCCCCCCCCCCTCAAACATTGATTGTATTGACAGACTGGACCTGTTCTGCAGATTAATTTTTACTTATGATGATGGCAGACTGACATGCTAATACTGGCAATGAATTGTTCTCCTTGTGAGAATAATTAATTTACTGACTGGACAAAAGCATGTACAAAAACAACCATAGAGCAGGAGCAGCATTCATTATACATTTACTTATGAACAGAAAAGACTATTCCCCTAATTCTATGAGATTGGGGTTTCACAGAGAATTTGTGTTAACAAATTAATCTGTAGCAAAGCCTCATTTTTACGGCTGCACCATATCGAAGAGAGCAGAAGGGATCCAATACATAACATTTACCAACAAGATGTATGGGATACTGTGCATGAAATAAAAACAGAAAATAGAAATAAACATTTATTTCACATCATCTTCCCAAGCCTCAAACAGTGAAAATATACAACCACAGTATAATTTAACTTTTTTCCAATCTTCTGTACACAGTTACTTTTTTAACAGTAGTTTCATTATTTCTCCTCTTGGTGAAATTGTTTGGCAAAATATTTGCACAGCAAAACAGTATGCAATTCATGACTGAATCAAGTGAATGTGTATTTTTACAGTGAAACCCATAGAAAAGATTTTTGGGAATGTTGTGGGATGCTACCTTCACAAGTACACATCTCTGATTTGCCTGTTCTAAAAATAAAATTTCCTGGTCTTTCAGAATTTTCTGTAGAGTTAAATAGACATATGTCTCACACACTACTACATCATCTGCAGGATATGTCAACCCTCCTCTGTCTTTTACCATAATCAAATCATCACCCTGCTTCATTTCATCTGTAGTAAGGAATACCTTACAATATTCACATTGAGTTTTTTTAATAGCGTGGTGTGAGCAATAACCTGCTATGTAATGCAACAGTGGCCCAGTATTCTCATCTATTCCATCAACACCATTTTCATCTACTGCTACATTTTAAAATTCTGGTATTGATGTTTCTTTTAATCCCTGAATTTCAGTATGAGTAGAAAAAAATATCAGTGGTCTTAATAACAACATCCCCAACTACTTTTGACCAAAGCACATGGGAAAACATAGACTGTGCCCTTAGTTTTTGTTCAGTTTCAAAAACTTGTCTTAGAGAAACATGATAATTTCCCCCAGATAGCTGGCGGTATTTGCCGAATCTGTCTTCTAAACTGTCTGTCTGTACTTTTCCTAACAGCAAATATGATCTGTTTTTCTCAGAAAGCCAGTAGTCACTGAAGTCGATCAAAGCAGCAGTTGTGTGTTTCAAAGCGCTATGTGTCTCTCGAGTAAGTTTTCTTTCATCACTACAATCTTCCCAAGAATATAACCATGAGATGAAGCACTGTAAGAATTCTTGTTTGTGATGGGAATTACTAGTCACAGGTTCTTGGAAAATATTTCTTAACCTCTGTTCCTTGAGTAATGTTTTTACATTTACAATATCCCACCAACGATTTATTATTTTTATGAATGTTGCAGTACTTTCCCAGTTGCTAATTGCTTTCTTTGAACCAAATGTGTCCAAAGCAACAACTGTTGTATCATTGAAAATACGCAACACTAACTTGACATTTTGGGGCTCAATTGCGTTAGGAAATAGAGACTTCAAAGTTAAGGAACTGCCATATTGCAGTAGTTCATCTTTTTCTATCAAGTGCAATTCTTTCAGTGCTCCAACAGATGACAAACCTCCCTTCAAACTGTCACTGAAATCAGGAAAACACAAGATCTGCTCCTTTTGATTAAACCAGTTATTGTGGATACACTTCAAAATATGGACAGTGTCCACAAAATAATACAATGGGCGATTTGGAGAAGACTCAACCACCTCAAATCCGACTGCTTCTAATTTAAGAATGACTGCTTTAATGTAAGAGAACAGAGCATCACCCCGAATAGTATGAGCTGGCAGAATAGATACCACATCCTTGTAAGGTGATTCCATGCTCTGAACCATAAAAACATAGGCACTGGTTGCACACAAACATTTGTCAGTGTTAAAGGCACATTATAAAACATTTCTAGCTTTGTAATCAAGCTGAGACTTCAGATGAATTTCATCCATCAACAGGAGCACAGTTTTATCATCTGAGGATAAAGTACCTACTTTATTTATGATGTAGCTCATAAACTGATCACCCTGTTGCTCAATGACAGGATTTGTTGAGAGCTTACTACAAAGCATGTGGGCTAATAGAATGTACTAATGACCACATTATCATAGAGTTAGCATCATACGTAAATTGAGTTGAACTTCTGCACTTCAAAAATGAAATCTGTTCCTTCAAAAATGTAATTTTAGTTTCGTTTCCTGGCAACTTTTCTAATAAATTTTGCAATAACTGGCCAATTAAAGACAAAATGTTATCTACAGCAGCCTCAGAACTATTATACAGATGATAAATGTTCTTAAGAACATCACTTACCACCTGTATGTTGTTTACTTTCATGGGAAATTTCATGTTTCCAATACATTTCACGTCAATATCATTATTGAAGACACTGAGTAATAAACCACTGCTTATAACTACGTGGCAAAAAATTCTTGGGTAAGGATTATGCTTTAGTAACACTAGGCTCACACTGTCAGATTCGTTTATCACTACCCAGTCACTGTGCTTTTCACATTCACTCAACTTTGTTTTCAGTTGTTCTAAACTATCGAACGATATTGCATCAATCATTTTCACATGTGTGTCCACACTTTGTTGGATAGCAATTTGAAGAGCACGATTTTCTAAACGCCCCCTATGAATTTCTGGGTACTCTCGTACTGCAGTTTGATGACTCGACAAGTAAGATGGGCATCCAGGCAACTTCGATGAGATAGCATTTGAAAAATTAATAACGAAATATGAAACCGATCTCACAGCATACAAGTGACATAAAGATAGTTCTTATGCCACTGTACTTTACTAAAAGTGTGTTACATAACTCACCTTTTCTCAAGTGTCGACGATCCAACGGTGCTGTCAGGAGTGTACCAGTTTTCGGGTCATACATGCTGGTACTGCTTAAAATACCCTCCTTGTTGAAATGCAGTTCACATATCTAAAAAGAAGCATACAGTTCTCCTTAAAACATATAACGAAAATTAATGAGGTATGAGATTATAAATACATTCTTCTATTTACTGCATTTTGTTCAGCTGGACTACATTTCAAGTAACTACGACACACTAACCAAACAAACACACTGATACTTACAACAGAGTGCTTACTCGGTGTCCAGTATTGTCTGTGAACAGCATTTTCGCCTTAATTTCTCGTTGTTGTTGTAGTTGTAGTTGTTGTAGTCTTCAGTCCTGAGACTGGTTTGATGCAGCTCTCCATGCTACTCTATCCTGTGCAAGCTGCTTCGTCTCCCAGTATGTACTGCAGCCTACATCCTTTTGAATCTGCTTAGTGTATTCATCTCTAGGTCTCCCTCTATGATTTTTACCCTCCACACTGCCCTCCACTACTAAATTGGTGATCCCTTGATGCCTCAGAACATGTCCTACCAAACGATCCCTTCTTCTAGTCAAGTTGTGCCACAAACTCCTCTTCTCCCCAATTCTATTCAATACCTCCTCATTAGTTATGTGATATACCCACCTAATCTTCAGCATTCTTCTGTAGCACCACATTTCGAAAGCTTCTATTCTCTTCTTGTACAAACTATTTATCGTCCATGTTTCACTTCCATACATGGCTACACTCCATACAAATACTTTCAGATAAGATTTCCTGACACTTAAATCTACACTCAATGTTAACAAATTTCTCTTCTTCAGAAACGCTTTCCTTGCCATTGCCAGTCAACATTTTATATCCTCTCTACTTCGACCATCATCAGTTATTTTGCTCCCCAAATAGCAAAAGTCCTTTACTACTTTAAGTGTCTCATTTCCTAATCTAATTCCCACAGCATCACCCGATTTAAATCAACTACATTCCATTATCCTCGTTTTGCTTTTGTTGATGTTCATCCCATACCCTCCTTTCAAGACACTGTCCATTCCGTTCAACTGCTCTTAGAAGTCCTTTGCTGTCTCTGGCAGAATTACAATGTCATCAGCGAACTTTAAAGTTTTTATTTCTTCCCCATAGATTTTAATACCTACTCCAAATTTTTCTTTTGTTTCCTTTACTGCCTGCTCAATATACAGATTGAATAACATCAAGCAGACACTACACCCCTGCCTCACTCCCTTCCCAACCACTGCTTCCTTTTCATATCCCTCGACTCTTATAACTGCCATCTGGTTTCTGTAAAAATTGTAAATAGCCTTTAGCTCCCTGTATTTTACCCCTGCCACCTTCAGAATTTGAAAGAGAGTATTCCAGTCAATAGTGTCAAAAGCTTTTTCTAAGTCTACAAATACTAGAAACGTAGGTTTGCCTTTTCTTAATCTAGCTTCTAAGATAAGTCATAGGGTCAGTATTGCCTCACGTGTTCCAACATTTCTACGGAATCCAAACTGATCTTCCCTGATGTCAGCTTCTACCAGTTTTTCCATTCATCTGTAAAGAATTCGCATTAGTATTTTGCAGCCGTGACTTATTAAACTGATTGTTCGGTAATTTTCACATCTGTCAGCACCTGCTTTCTTTGGGATTGGAATTATTATATTCTTCTTGAAGTCTGAGGGCATTTTGCCTGTCTCATACATCTTGCTCAGCAGATAGTAGAGTTCTGTCAGGACTGGCTCTCCCAAGGCTGTCAGTAGTTCTAATGGAATATTGTCTATTCCCGGTGTCTTGTTACAACTTAGGTCTTTCAGTGCTCAGTCAAACTCTTCACGCAGTATCATATCTCCCATTTCATCTTCATCCTCTTCCATTTCCATAATATTGCCCTGAAGTACATCGCCCTTGTATACACACTCTATACACTCATTCCACCATTCTGCTTTCCCTTCTTTGCTTAGAACTGGGTTCCAAATGAGCTCTTGATATTCATGCAAGTGGTTCTCTTTTCTCCAAAGGTCTCTTTAATTTTCCTGTAGGCAGTATCTATCTTATCCCTAGTGAGATAAGCCTATATATCCTTACATTTGACCTCTACCCGTGCCTGCTTAGCTATTTTGCACTTCCTGTCGATGTCATTTTTGAGACGTTTGTATTCCTTTTTGCCTGCTTTATTTACTGCGTTTTTATATTTTCTCCTTTCATCAATTAAATTCAATGTTTCTTCTGTCACCCAAGGATTTCTTCTAGCCCTCATCTTTTTACCTACTTGATCCTCTGCTGCCTTCATTACTTCATCCTTCAAAGCTACCCATTCTTCTTCTACTGTATTTCTTTCCTCCATTCTTGTCAATTGTTCCCTTCTGCTCTCCCTGAAACTCTGTACAACCTCTGGTTTAGTTAGTTTATCCAGGTCCCATCTCCTTAAATTCCCACCTTTTTGCAGTTTCTTCAGTTTTAATCTACAGTTCAGAACCAATAGATTGTGGTCAGAGTCCACATCTGCCCCTGGAAATGTCTTACAATTTAAAACCTGGTTCCTAAATCTCTGTCTTACCATTATACTGTATAATCTATCTGAAACCTGCCAGTATCTCCAGGTTTCTTCCATGTACACAATCTTCTTTTATGATTCTTGAACCAAGTGTTAGCTATGATTAAGTTATGCTCTGTGCAAAATTCTACCAGGCAGCTTCCTCTTTCATTTCTTCCCCCCAATCCATATTCACCTGCTACGTTTACTTCTCTTCCTTTCCAACTATTCGTTGTAGAATTTTGGAACACGTATTATGTTCGAGTATAATGACTTTCCTGGAGACTAGAAATCTACTCTGTAGGAATCAGCATTGGTTTCGAAAAAGACGGTCGTGTGAAACCCAGCTCGCGCTATTCGTCCACGAGACTGAGAGGACCATAGACACGGGTTCCCAGGTAGATGCCGTGTTTCTTGACTTCCGCAAGGTGTTCGATACAGTTCCCCAGAGTCGCTTAATGAACAAAGTAAGAGCATATGGACTATCAGACCAATTGTGTGATTGGATTGAAGAGTTCCTAGATAACAGAACGCAGCATGTAATTCTCAATGGAGAGAAGTCTTCCGAAGTAAGAGTGATTTCAGGTGTGCCGCAGGGGAGTGTCGTAGGAACGTTGCTATTCACAATATACATAAATGACCTTGTGGATGACATCGGAAGTTCACTGAGGCTTTTTGCGGATGATGCTGTGGTATATCGAGAGGTTTTAACAATGGAAAATTGTACTGAAATGCAGGAGGATCTGCAGCAAATTGACGCATGGTGCAGGGAATGGCAATTGAATCTGAATGTAGACAAGTGTAATGTGCTGCAAATACACAGAAAGATAGATCCCTTATCATTTAGCTACAAAATAGCAGGTCAGCAACTGGAAGCAGTTAATTCCATAAATTATCTGGGAGTACGCATTAGGAGTGATTTAAAATGGAATGATCATATAAAGTTGATCGTCGGTAAGGCAGATGCCAGACTGAGATTGGAAGAATCCTAAGGAAATGCAATCCAAAAACAAAGGAAGTAGGTTACAGTACACTTGTTCGCCCACTGCTTGAATACTGCTCATCAGTGTGGGATCCGTACCAGATATGGTTGATAGAAGAGATAGAGAAGATCCAACGGAGAGCAGCGCGCTTCGTTACAGGATCATTTAGTAATCGTGAAAGCGTTACGGAGATGACAGGTAAACTCCAGTGGAAGACTCTGCAGGAGAGACGCTCAGTAGCTCGGTATGGGCTTTTGTTAAAGTTTCGAGAACATACCTTCACCGAGGAGTCAAGCAGTATACTGCTCTCTCCTACGTATATCTCGAGAAGAGACCATGAGGATAAAATCAGAGAGATTAGAGCCCACACAGAGGCATACCGACAATCTTCCTTTCCACGAACAATAGAGACTGGAATAGAAGGGAGAACCGATAGAGGTACTCAAGGTACCCTCCTCCACACACCGTCAGGTGGTTTGCGGAGTATGGATATGGATGTAGATGTAGATGTAGAATTCCAGTCACCCGTGACTATTAAATTTTCGTCTCCCTTCACTATCTGAATAATTTCTTTTATCTCATCATACATTTCTTCAATTTCTTCGTCATCTGCAGAGCTAATTGGCATATAAACTTGAACTACTGTAGTAGGCCTGGGCTTTGTGTCTATCTTGGCCACAATAATGCGTTCACTATGTTGTTTGTAGTAACTTACCCGCACTCCTATTTTTTTATTCATTATTAAACCTACTCCTGCATTACCCCTATTTGATTTTGTATTTATAAGCCTGTAATCACCTGATCAAAAGTCTTCTTTCTCTTGCCACCGAACTTCACTAATTCCCACTATATTTAACTTTAACCCATCCATTTCCCTTTTTAAATTTTCTAAACTACCTGCCTGATAAAGGGATCTGACATTCCACATTCCGATCCGTAAATTTTCTAAACTACCTGCCTGATAAAGGGATCTGACATTCCACATTCCGATCCGTAGAACGCCAGTTTTCTTTCTCATGATAACGACGTCCTCTTGAGTAGTCCCCGCCCGGAGATCCAAATGGGGGACTATTTTACCTCCGGAATATTTTACCCAAGAGGACGCCATCCTCATTTAACCATACAGTAAAGCTGCATGCCATCGGGAAAAATTACGGCTGTAGTTTCCCCTTGCTTTCAGCCGTTCACAGTAACAGCACAGCAAGGCCATTTTGGTTAGTGTTACAAGGCCAGATCAGTCAATCATCCAGACTGTTGCCCCTGCAACTACTGAAAAGGCTGCTGCTCCTCTTCATGAAACACACGTTTGTCTGGCCTCTCAACAGATACCCCTCCGTTGTGGTTGCACCTATGGTACGGCTATCTGTATTGCTGAGGCACGCAAGCCTCCCACCAATGGCAACATCTATGGTTCATGGGGGGGGGGGGGGGGGGGCTTAAATTCTCATCAGATGGAAAATAATATACACCGACTTTAGGTCCATTATTGTAATTGCGCCTGCAATTTGGCATACGACACCTTCGGGGCATTGTAACTGAGTATAGATCAAATAACCACTCACAATCAGCACAAAGTACAATATGGAAATGCTTCGAATCACGTGTGTTGCTACCTAGCTTCTCAGAACCCTACTCGTGACGTCACAGGCTCCTTAGACTCATGACGTGAGGCCTTGTTCCTAGGTGGTGTTGGCTGCTGGCGGGGTAGGCAACAAAATCGAGGCGAAGTGTCGCGACTGTTATGTTAGACTGTGACATCTACCAACTGTTTTCTGTCTCCTGCATTCCTTTGTTGATGAACATTTGTCTTTGCTATTTAATCTGTATAATGAATCATCTCTGGTAAATTCTGACGTCATTGGTCAAAGCCGATGGGTTGTATCCCATTCTTCAGTAGTCCCAGCTTCTCCGAGTAATAGATTGAAAACACGAAGTACGGCTTCTTTTGTTAAGCGAAATGTGAATGTAAACTCTGAATCGGCATCATTTCGTTTTCTTCTCCTTCCTCATTCTCATGAACACTTCAGCCAAAATATCTTCATTGCTGTCTGCATCTGCCGGACGAGGTGGCCGAGTGGTTCTAGGCGCTACAGTCTGGAACCGCGCGACCGCTACGGTCGCAGGTTCGAATCTTGCCTCGGGCATGGATGTGTGTGATGCCCTTAGGTTAGTTAGGTTTAAGTAGTTCTAAGTTCTAGGGGACTGATGACCTAAGAAGTTAAGTCCCATAGTGCTCAGAGCCATTTTTTGCCTGCAGCTGTCACTGTTCCTGTCACCTTGAAAACTTATTCCCCTGTTAAGCTTGCTAACCGGCCAGAATTTGCCGGTTAAGTTATCGCGAGTTTATTTTCTAGTTAGGAATTATTCCGGTTTCGTACAACGCGTTTCTCGCACTGTTCCAAGAATAGCGCGTAACCGGCTGCTAACTGGAGATTGTAAAACCGGCACTAACAGGAATAACATGTAAAAAAGATTACATATTATCTTCATGGTGTATCCAAGAAAAAGAAACTTTGTCAGAAAATTTTTGTCTTATTGCTACACTACTAACGGCCAGCACCTTATGCGGAAAATGCATCGCACGAACACATAATAATGCCCAACTAGAGGATAAATCGAGGATAACTGAACCGGTGATTCTGGCAGGGTTAGTGAAGTTAACCGGAAAATAAGTTTTGTCAGTGGCAATAATAGTGACAGAATTAGTGATAACAAAATTGTTAGAACGAGGAAGGTGGAAAAAAGGGGACATCATGCGAATTATATGAAAGAATATGACGATTCCAAATTTATATAAAAATTTCATACTGCTACTACTTTTGATCTCAAGCTTGAGAAACTGGAGCATATGAATGAAATGTGAAATTATTTCGTAACATATGACTTTTTGCCTGTAGTAGGCCTAATAGGCATTTGATATTGGTACTTTGTGAATTATATTCTGTTGTGTTATGTAAATGAGGTAGGTAAAAATGACTATTTGTGCCAAAAGGGTCTCACTTATTCAGCGTGTGTTACAATTGCTGAAATATTATAAAGGCCTATTTAATTTTATCTTGCAGACAGTGACAATACAGACGTAATCAAAAATTAAGTTTTCTATATTTAGTTTTATGCCACACAAAAGAGAAAGTTATTTGCTGATAGTAAAAAAAAAAAAAAAAAAAGGAGTGCAAATTTTCTGAAGAGTTCTTATTCTCCTGGTTACAAGTAATCCCACAAAGTATTAATTGCAAGGTTTTTTTGTGGGGTAGGATGTCACACCAGCCGACTGGGATTAGGAGAGGCATCACAGGACATTTTAATTTCCACTATCCAGAATATAGGTTTGATGGCTTCCATTACAAAATACACACATTTGAATTCCACAGAGCGAAATACAGTGATACGTGATAGAAGAAAGCCATTTGAAGAGGTGTGGCACTGCACTGTCTTACTTTTCCTCGAACATATGTTTTATATATATGAAACCCTTCATGAAGATGTGCGCTACAAAATGAACATATTTTTGAAGAAAAAAATTTTTAAAAATTTTTTACATCCTATCTCAAACGCTCGAGTGGAAAGGGGGTGTCACTATCAAGTTTTTGCTCACGTCCGCAAATAACATAGATCTAGGGCTGGTAGTATCTTATAAAATAAGTTTCAACTTTTTTAATCCATGGCTGATTTAACATCTATCTCATCCAACTTGAGTGTCACAAAACACTAATGATGATTCAGATTGGATACTTTCTCCCGAATGTAAGGTAGAAAGTTTTGACTGTTAAGATTAACATCAACATTTTCCACATCTGTTTCTAATAGTATCAGGATGAGGCTGAATAATATTTCCAGTGTTACATATGAATTAGTAAGCATGGCTTGAAATAAAAAACAACAAAGAAGCAAACACCTTAACACGGGGAGCAAACCTACGTCTTTCAGGGGGTCAAAAGCTTAGCTCACACTGCCTCTTTATGTATTCAACAGCAGGTTTAGTTTTGCTCTCTCATTTTAAGTTGCACAGTGACTTACCAACGATATCTTGAAGATGTTTCTCTTCGTCGTTGCACACAAAACTGTCAGCAAATTTTATAATACTGTCTATATCATGAATATTATCTATTGTTTTTGGAACTTTCTTGAAAGTGACTTCACAACAACAAAAAAAAAAAAAGCTTACACTGAGTTCCTAATTAATAACTACGTGCAATATAATTTTTTTTCTGCTGCAGATCACTTTTCGTCAAATGTAATACAGTCAAGTTCCTGATCAATATATGAAATTAACCGAGAGCTTATTATATTCTTCCAATGACTTAATGTTGTTTTCTATGGATGCTTTTGGGTGCTGAATGTGTTGCAGTAGTCTAAAATATCTAGGTGTTACTGAACACTGTCATATAAAAGTCATCTGCAAAACCCCACTGAGAAGACATGACCTAGGAACAACAATCTACATAAGCTGAGTGAATAACCTGGGGCTCCCCACTGTTGAAACTCTGCGCACTTCAGCACCTGGAACAGTCTACTCTACTGCAGAATAAAGTGCTACCATTAGACTCAATAGCACGCATGCATGCGTACGTACACACACACACACACACACACACACACACACACACACAAACTCTTGACACACAGCTCAACAACAAACCAACCCCTGTTGTGTGGCTTTTCATTTTGAGCCACATTTCGTCCCCTGAACTTCAAAGAAAAGCAGCTCCTCTCCATGAGTTTAAATGAATAAGGGCAACCTACAACTCCCTATCCATTAAGATGTGGTTACCCTACTAAGAAACTGACTCTGATCGAGAAAACTATTGATGAAAACAGCTATGTAATTGCACATCTCAGTTTAAGTTATAGGAATGAGTTTGAAAAGAGGCAATGTCAGCTTGCCTCCATGTAGTGCATTCCAGGTAACTCTAAAGAGTTGACATCAGTGGTTGCTACACAATCTTCGAATCTCGTGGCTAAAGCACATGATGCCTGACACTACAGTATAAGGTACTGAGTAATAAAAAAAGATCATTAACATTTGTATCAGGAAATGTACATTATAACTGTGTGGTTGTTATTTACTAGACTTGGTCACTATATTTGTGACTCTTTGGTATAACATCGTTAATTTACCTTAAGTACAGAACAAACTTACGACAGATTAACAGTCAACAGAGAGCGGTTTAAACTTGCCCAATACTTCAAATTTTACACCTTTCTCTTGAGTTAGTTATACTGTTCCTTGCCCTAGTCCAGGTTAATGATCTGTGCAACAGTCTTTGCCATGCACAATATAGTGTGAGAAGTCACGACATTGCTAATAATTCATAAATGGAAAAATAAGTCACATGAAAAATTAAGTATTTTTGTTACATGCTAAACAATCAAAACTTTTTCAGATGAGGAGGAAATTGTGATATGAGTAATCAGCTTTGACCAGTGACATAGTGAACATGCAACAGACCAAATAAACTACATGAATGCTTTGACATCAAACGATATGCAACATTTTTTAGCATAAATAACACAACAGAAAGTAGCTGTGATACATATAAATGATAAGGTTGACTGACATAGAATGCCTATATGATCAGACTGCTTAAACAACATGAAACACATTATAATACATTGTGTGAGGTTGTCCTACAACCAACTCATCAAAGTGAATGGCTATTTGTTATGCTCAGGTAAAAATTGAACCATGAGCACAGACTCAAGTAAAGTGCTGTCATCAAATTTTTAGTGCAGTGAAGACACATGGACAAAAGTTGTTAACAGTAATGGAGGTGAGGGTGCTCATATAAGCGATAGACAGCATTGTCTCGGAAAGAGCATAGCTGGAGAAGCACATGCTGATAAACCAGGAGAAGAACAGTCATTGACAACAGTTAGTCCTTCAACAAGAAACAAGTTGATGAACTGATTCATCACACTGTGTGTCACATGACATTAAACTGCTTCAGGGTTAGCAATTTCAGATTAGCGTGTAAGTCACATTAACAGTGTGCTTGATTATCAAAAGGTTTATACTGGCTACTGCATGCCCATGCCCAAAATGAAGGATCATAAAAATAGTTTCAAAACATATTATGTTTTTATTACAAGATCGAAAGTGTTGTCATTGTAGATACTAATCTCACTCCATATGAAATATGGTTACACTATTATAAACCTTAACAAAATCACTTTCTATTATTCAGAAGCATGTACAATATCCTTTACATAATGCATAACATTAAATATCAAACCAAAATGTCCAACATGAAACCTCCTCATACAAGTTTATACAAGGAATGATGGAATCAGAAAGTCATTTCATTTGCCAGGGTCCAAACACAACAATTTTCATAGTTATGTATTTTCTCGGAGGAGGTTCCACTTCTCCAATGTAGGCTGGCGATGCTAGAAGCTCATATATATTTGCGTCTGTGCACGTACTTCATCTCACAAAGTTACTCCAATCGCCATTCCACCTTGAAGACATGTGCTGACCCTCCGCGTGGTTCCTCACATGCAAATTAAAATAACAGAACTGAGCAATATTTGCACTCTCCTCAATGATAATTTGTTTTATGGTTTTCATTTGTGTCATTCATCAGTAAGAATAGATAGGGATATGCAAGCGCACTGGAGTGGTATGCAATGCCTTAGAGCTCATCTGTAGAACCAAAGGTAATGGTCAGAGCAGGAGGGAAGGGGGCAGGAGAGAGAAGAGTTTGCACTAGAAAAGAGTAACACTTAAGGTCAAAAAAGATATCAGCCTAGGAGTTAGCATCATCTCAGATCCTGTGAAGTGCAACACTCTGAAACATAAAGTCACACAATTATGAATTATGCAATGCATTTGGCATGGCTGCATAGTAATGTGTCATATTGGAGACACAAGGACCATCTTATTTCAGACATGGGCTGCTAAAGCAGTAAATCAGCCTATGGGGGAGTGATTTTTGAAGGTTTTCCACACTCATCTACTTACACCACACTTTACACAAACAACCCAAAATGTAGTTTTCATAAAGCATTTTGTTCACATTTAGTTGCAGGGCAGCTTTTAAAAATACAAGAGGTGAAATTACTCTAATAAATCCATTATGTTGATCTAATGTAAAGTTCTGTACATGAACAAGTATTACATTTGACATCAAAGTTGTATAAGCGATTTATTAAATTTTATTTCATGTTTCTCTATTTTGATAGTATTGATCTGACACTTTTTATTTTTGTTGATATCCATAAAGATTTTATTGCCATTCCTATTCTCTCTCCACATGTGGTTTTTAAATTTCAGTGTCAAACTAACTTTATTAGCACGTGAATTGAAATATTTTCTAAATCTATTTCCTAACTTATTGAATACTATGTAATTAATCATATGAGGAAGTAATTTAAGATCATTAACTCACGAAAAGGTGGCATCCATAATCATTTTATTAGTACGAAACACTATACTTTGCATATAATTATGATGAGATACACTTATTGCTTTATGTACCAAAGTAATTTAGCATCAAAAATATATTCATTGGTAAGTATCAGTTGTTTAGAGTTTAATAAGTCTAGTGTACTTCTTGGCAAGATTATAATGTTACGGGCACCATATTGACCTGTCTTTGAATTCATTAAATTACCAATCTTGTTCCCTCTTGATAAAATTTCTGCTGACAGCCATGTCGACATGTTAGTCACTCACTTTCACAATGCGACTGCAAGAACTGGATTTAGTGCATAGAGCATGTAAAAGCTCTGCAGGATCAGGACAAACCACTTAGAGTGGAGGTCATCATTGGGATGTGGTATCATGATAGGAGTAAAATTAATTCACATCAGGCACACACACAATGACTTATTCTTTACATAAGTAAGATTAAAATAATTGACATAACTTTTAAACATATTTTACAATAATATAATGCACCAGATTTTACACATTTATTAAAGCAGACTCCTAACACATATGCAATGTTGTTTATTGGCTTTTTGTATAAAACGGACACATTAGAACCCAAAAAATATGCTCATTCCAAGGAAGTGGAAAGAATGGGATGATTGTACTGTCTCATTGCATATGTTATGAGTACAACAGTCTTGTTTCATTTAATTAGATTATATGTTATGTGCTATTAAGAGACAACGTCCTGTATATTTTAAATAGAATTTTGGAGAATGTCACTTATCTTCTGACTAACCAACTTCATTGGAATCTCCAGCTATGTTGGTAACACCTGGTAAATTCTTGAAAAATCATGCCAAGTAGTGGGAATGAACCACAGCATTGACTCACGGGCTTCTTCTTTGCACTCATAAGCCCTCTTCATCTGGGATACTTGGGATTCAGGGCAAAGTTGTGAAGTTCAGCTGACTGACCTCTTAAGTCTTGTGGCACTTAAACTGAATTGCATTGGGATTCTCTTTGCTTATTGAGGCATCTTCTGTTCATCCAAGTTATAGCTAGCCTGTCAGCCTTTTTATTACATCTTAAAATTGAAGTTAAACTGTAAGAGCTGAAGAAATCATCACTTTTCATTTTCACTACATTGAACTTTTCTTCCTAGACCCTGAATTTTTTGATTATGTTTTGGATTTCATAAGGATTGTAGATGTGTTGATTGCATCTCATCTTCCTCTCAATGTGACTAAATACAGGTGTCACTGAGCGGAGAACTGTAGCCTGGGATTACATATGTTTAAGTGACCTCTCTGATATGCTGGGCAGGGTCTATTTGCACTAGAATGGTTACAAGTTGTATTTCTATTTTGGCTACCACATGAGTCTGACCAAAGCGCTGCTATTTCTTTGATAGTACTACCATTTATGTGCTTTAAAAGACAAAATCCTATCTCATAAGGGCCCCAGTCAGCTATTCCCTCATGCCAAAACTGCATAGTTTCTTCGGATGCACCAAAATAATGGATACCCAAATTGAAGCAAGAAATTTTCAATTACCATTTATTTATTTCTCATTGTCTTTTTGCAAAGTTGGCCTCACAAGGTTGATCTATCGACAATGCATTTCTCTTTCTCCCAAGTTTACATCTACAAGAGATTTCACATTTTCAGGTATCTTTGTCATGCACACTTAAAAGATTTTGTTTTTATTTGAAATACATTACATCGGAGCGTGGAATGTCAGATCCCTTAATCAGACAGGTAGGTTAGAAAATTTAAAAAGGGAAATGGATAGGTTAAAGTTAGATATAGTGGGAATTAGTGAAGTTCGGTGGCAGGAGGAACAAGACTTCTGGTCAGGTGATTACAGGTTTATAAACACAAAATCAAATAGGGGTAATGCAGGAGTAGGTTTAATAATGAATAGAAAAATATGAGTGTGGGTAAGCTACTACAAACACCATAGTGAACGCATTATTGTGGCCAAGATAGACACGAAGCCCACGCCTACTACAGTAGAACAAGTTTATATGCCAACTAGCTCTGCAGATGACGAAGAAATTGGAGAAATGTATGATGAGATAAAAGAAATTATTCAGATAGTGAGGGGAGACGAAAATTTAATAGTCATGGGTGACTGGAATTCGATAGCAGGAAAAGGAAGATAAGGAAATGTAGCAGGTGAATATGGATTGGGGGGAAGAAATGAAAGAGGAAGCCGCCTGGTAGAATTTTGCACAGAGCATAACTTAATCATAGCTAACACTTGGTTCAAGAATCATAAAAGAAGGTTGTATACATGGAAGAATCCTGGAGATACTACAAGGTATCAGATAGATTATATAATGGTAAGACAGAGATTTAGGAACCAGGTTTTAAATTGTAGGACATTTCCAGGGGCAGACATGGACTCTGACCACAATCTATTGGTTATGAACTGTAGATTAAAACTGAAGAAACTGCAAAAATGTGGGAATTTAAGGAGATGGGACCCGGATAAACTGAAAGAACTAGAGGTTGTACAGAGTTTCAGGGAGAGCATAATGGAACAATTGACAAGAATGGGGGAGAGAAATACAGTAGAAGAAGAATGGATATCTTTGAGGAATGAAATAGTGAAGGCAGCAGAGGATCAAGTAGGTAAAAAGACGAGGGCTAGTAGAAATCCTTGGGTAACAGAAGAGATACTGAATTTAATTGATGAAAGGAGAAAATACAAAAATGCAGCAAGTGAAGCAGGCAAAAAGGAATACAAACGTCTCAAAAATGAGATCGACAGGAAGTGCAAAATGGCTAAGCAGGGATGACTAGACGACAAATGTCAGGATGTAGAGGCTTCATCTCATGAGGGGTAAGATAAATACTGCATACAGGAAAATTAAAGAGATCTTTGGAGAAAGGAGAACCACTTGTATGAATATCAAGAGCTCAGATGGAAACCCAGTTACAAACAAAGAAGGGAAGCACAACGGTGAAAGGAGTATATAGAGGGTCTATACAGGGGCGATGTTCTTGAGGACAATATTATGGAAATGGAAGAGGAGGTAGATGAAGATGAAATGGGAGATACGATACTGCATGAAGAGTTTGACAGAGCACTGAAAGACCTAAGTCGAAACAAGACCACAGGAGTAGACAACATTCCATTAGAACTACTGACAGCCTTGGGAGAGCCAGTCCTGACAGAACTCTACTATCTGGTGAGCAAGATGTATGAGGCAGGCGAAATACCCACAGACTTCAAGAAGAATATAATAATTCCAATCCCAAAGAAAGCAGGTGTTGACAGATGTGAAAATTACCGAACTATCAGTTTAATAAGTCACAGCTGCAAAATACTAACGCGAATTCTTTACAGACGAATGGAAAAACTGGTAGAAGCGGACCTCGGGGAAGATCAGTTTGGATTCCGTAGAAATGTTGGAACACGTGAGGCAATACTAACCTTACGACTTATCTTAGAAGAAAGATTAAGGAAAGGCAAACCTACATTTCTAGCATTTGTAGACTTAGAGAAAGCTTTTGACAATGTTGACTGGAATACTCTCTTTCAAATTCTGAAGGTGGCAGGGGTAAAACACAGGGAGCTAAAGGCTATTTACAATTTTTACAGAAAGCAGATAGCAGTTATAAGAGTCGAGGGACATGAAAGGGAAGCAGTGGTTAGGAAGGGAGTGAGACAGGGTTGTAACCTCTCCCCGATGCTATTCAATCTGTATATTGAGCAAGCAGTAAAGGAAACAAAAGAAAAGTTCAAAGTAGGAATTAAAATCCATGGAGAAGAAATAAAAACTTTGAGCTTCACCGATGACATTGTAATTCTGTCAGAGACAGCAATGGACTTGGAAGAGCAGTTGAAGGGCATGGACAGTGTCTTGAAACTATGGTATAAGATGAACATCAACAAAAGCAAAACGAGGATAATGGAATGTAGTCGAATTATGTCGGGTGATGCTGTTTGAATTAGATTAGGAAATGAGACACTTAAAGTAGTAAAAGAGTTTTGCTATTTGGGGAGCAAAATAACTGATGATGGTCGAAGTAGAGAGGATATAAAATGTATACTGGCAATGGCAAGGAAAGCATTTCTGAAGAAGAGAAATTTGTTAACATCGAGTATTGATTTAAGTGTCAGGAAGTCGTTTCTGAAAGTATTTGTATGGAGTGTAGCCATGTAACATGGAAGTGAAATATGGACGATAAATAGTTTAGACAAGAAGTGAATAGAAGCTTCCAAAATGTGGTGCTACAGAAGAATGCTGAAGATCAGATGGGTAGATCACATAACTAATGAGGAGGTATTGAATAGAATTGGGGAGAAGAGGAGTTTGTGGCACAACTTGACTAGAAGAAGGGATCGGTTGGTAGGACATGTTCTGAGGCATCAAGGGATCAGATCACCAATTTAGTTTTGGAGAGCAGCATGGAAGGTAAAAATAGTAGAGGGAGACCAAGAGATGAATACACTAAGCAGATTCAGAAGGATGTAGGCTGCAGTAGGTACTGGGAGATGATGAGGCTTGCACAGGATAGAGTAGCATGGAGAGCTGCATCAAACCAGTCTCAGGACTGAAGACCACAACAACAACAACAACAACAACAACAACATTATTACATGTTTCATAGGTCTTTTTGTGGTGATTTAAATATGAGACTAAACTCAGTTTTGAAACATTTTTCCTTGAGCGACTGTGATCAAATTCAGAGTCTGGATTTTCAACTGCCCATTGCTCTTTATCAAGCTTAAATTCAGACTGAAAGGCAAATGTTCCTTACTGGGACTGACCTTTTAACAGTAGTAATTCCTTTAGCATGGAAATGAATTAATACGACTTCTGACGCAATGAATTCTTTTTTCAGGAAATTTATTAAGTGGCACATATTTTCCTCTTTTGTCTTGGAATTCACTTGACTTAACTTTTACAAGACCTCTGAGCACCTTCAAAGTATCAGCAGTGTACTCAAAAACATATCTTTGCAAAGCTTCACTTCACCTGATACTATACAGATGAAGCAATGTACAGAAAACATTCTTGGAGAATCTTCAGAATTTGATCTTTTCTTCTTCACAAAAATTGATTTTACAGACCATCTACAAAGAGCTGTTTGTTTCATACCCTCGATTGTTATAAAATGACTGTTGATACTACAGTGAGACTTCTTTTTATAGCACATATGTTGGCAAGTGTAGCAGTATTACTTCAACACCTTTCTGATAATTGTTCGTCCTGTTGTTAGACTGGCTTCCTTCCACATTTTTGTCACTGGAGACATACCAAATGTCAATGTCAGTGTCACTTGCCTCATATATACTTTCATTTACAACTTGGCCTATGCCATCTTGTCAATGATCTTCATGCTTATCCCGCTTGCACAAGCACATATGCACCCACACACACACACACACACACAGAGCTGAAAAAGCGCAAAATACTCACATTTTTCGTATTTATAAAGAATAAAAATTTTCATATTATACATATTTGTAAAAAAGAAATAGTTATAATTACATAGCAGTATTTTGCCTGCCTGATAGAATTTATTTACATTTTTAAGAACTAATTTAAATCTTTAAGATGTTTTGTTTGCGTACTGTGTTTTATAGCTTGAGGAGTTACAATGTTGATAATATTGCATGGTGAAATACAAACATTTTAAATGTAAAAAAAAAAAAAAAAAAAGAATTATAAATATTTCTTAATGATACTATAAGAGTGAGTGGGCTAGTGTGCTTGTGTTTTTGTAAATTGTTGTTTGGTCTTTAGTCAAGGTGGGGGGGGGGGGGGGGGGGTTATTGTTCCATAGTAATAGCATTGTCTGGATATTCTTTGACTTGTCTTGAGCTACAGTATGCACTAGTTGGATGTATTTGTATTTAGGGCACCTGTCCAGAGTCTTGTTGTCAGTAGTTCTTCCATGTCTGTGTGGTTCCTGAGCAGATGTCTTTCATAGTTTGCTCTGGGCTTGGTTAGTCTTGTATGCAGAGGTTCCACCATTACGACATGGTATATGTAATCAGTGTGTGTTAGTTATGTAAATTTGGCTGTGCTATTCTATAGTCTTCTTTCACTTGAGTAGAGCCATTCATCTACTGGTTTCAATATTCCCCTGAGGTAGCTACTTCATGCTCTAGGACTTGTCTTATGTGAACATCTTGTATGTATGTATGTATGGCTACTTAAGCATTAAATATATGAAAATGTCACTGCACTTGTCTTAATTTATGTCTCTTCATAGTTTTGTTAAATAAATACGTTTAGTGATCTTCCAATTCATGTGTTTGGCTAGCAAGGTACTAGTTGTGTTGTTAAGTCTTAATGGCATTTCCCAGTGTGTCTGTTGTATGTTTGTGCTGCTGTCGCTTTTTGGTCAGATATTTGTATCTAAATAGGACTGTCTTGGTTTTGGTTGGGTTCGGCTGGGCTCTCAACCTTGCCATCCAGTCCTCTAATCAGCAAAGGTAAGTTGATGACTGTTTTTTAGTCATCTTTATCTGTGCATTAGTTAACTTCGCTGACAGCACAGAGTCACACTGTTTCTGTCTAGGTTGTCACACTGGGTTTATCACCTGTGTAGTTCACTTTCACACCAAAGATAACTGTAGATCTGAGATACATCAAAACTGCTAAGAAAAAACACATTCCTTCCTGTGAAAACATAATCTTCACTTTGTCACATGTTAATTTATGATGATATTCTCCATCATTTGAGAGTAGTGAACTCTTACTTTTACTTTACACGTGGCTAAGGCCTTATCGACCATACACCTGCTCTACGAGCCTCTTCCAATTATCTCTATCCAGGGAAATTGTTGTCCAATCAGAGTTGATGCCCATCCTAGCTGCATTTTCCCGGATATTCTCCATCCACCTAATTCGAGGTCTTCCTCTTCGTCTCTTTCCTTCTAATTTCTTAGTGGATGCTATTTTGGGCAGTCTGCTCTCCGGCATCCTTGCTACATGACCAGCCCAGTTCAGTCAGTCTTCTCTTCTTTAACATTTCCACAATGGTACTATGATTGTACAGCTCCCGTAGTTCTTCATTTTTCCTTATCCTCCACTCCATGACATTTTCATCAAAGATTGGTCCAAATATTTTTCTTAGTATTTTTCTTTCAAATATCAACAGTTTTTCTTCATCTTTTTTCCTGAATGTAATAGCTTCACATCCATATAATGCTACTGGTACAATAGTTGACTGATAAAAACGGATTTTGAATTCAGTACTAAGTGATCTCATCCTTAAAATTTTGATACAGCTGTAAAAAGTTCTATTAGCTGCTGCTAGACGGGCGTCTATTTCTATTTCTGCTCTATTGTCTCTGATAAAAAGACTCCCTAAGTACCTGAAGTGGTCAACTGCCTTGAAAGTGAGACCATTTACGGTCAGTGGTGTATTCTTTTGGAGTTTTTTACTTATGACTAGATATTCTGTCTTTTCTTCATTCACGTGAAGTCCAGCTTTCTCAGCTATTTTGTAATAATTTTGCATCATCCTGATTAATTCAGCTTTTGAAGTGCTTATTAAGGCTACATCATCTGCATAAGCAAGTCTAGTAATGTTCTGTCCCTGCAGTTGGATCCCTTGTGGATTAGTTTTGGTGAATTCTCTATCAATCTTCTCTAAGATAATATTAAATAGAATAGGTGAGATGGCATCCCCTTGTCTCAGTCCAGTGTACACCTTAAAATTTTCAGTCTCTCCTGCAGGTGTCTTAACTTTGCATATGGTTTCTTCCAAACACATTTTAACTAATTTGATTAATTTTAATGGTATTTCAAATTCTTTCATGGTGTTTAAGAGTGTCTGTCAGTGTATGCTATCATAGGCCTTCTTGAAGTCTATAAATAGAATATGGATATCTACATTAAATTCCCATGCCTTCTCATTTATTTGTCTCAATGTGAATAAGTGATCCAAAGTGAATCTGTTAGTGCGGAAACCACATTGGTAGTCCCCAATCAGTTCTTCGGTTATGGGAATCAGTCTGTGTAGTATACACATCGACAAAATTTTATACGTGACATCGAGTAGGGCAATTCCTCTGTAGTTATCACAGACAAGGGGATCATTCTTCTTAAAGATGGGGCATATAATTGCAGTTTTCCAATCGGCCGGTATGTTTTCTGTCTCCCAAATTGTTTCAATTAAGGAATGTAGTTCTATTTCCAATTGTGGTCCTCCATTTTTTAAAAGCTCAGCATATACCTGGTCTTCCCCACAGGCCTTGTTGTTCTTTAATTTCTTTATTGTTTGTCTTATTTCATTTACTGATGGTGTGGTGACTTGTATATCAACTGTATCTGGTTCTTCAAATGTAAAGTAATATTGTGGATCATTGCAGTTGAGCAGCTGTGTAAAGTATGTCTTCCATGTTTCTTGTATGTCATTCTTGTTTGTAAGTATTTTCCCATTACGGTCCTTTATAAACTGTTCCCTCAAAATGTCAAAATTTGTAGTTGGTTCACCCTGGTATAACACCTTCCATTTGATGTCAATTTATTTCCCTCTTTCAGCAAAAAGAATTTCTTGTTTAAGTATGAGCACAATAACTTCTTGACTGACATTTAAACACGTCAGTTGGTAGAATAGAAGGTAGCCATCAAGCAATAAATTTTTTTTCCTCAGGTGCCACTTGTTGGTTTAGTAAAGAGCCATACCTCACTCGGTTCTAGAATAACTATATTTCATATTACAATGGTACACCATGGCACACTTGGTTCTTCCCTCTAGCACTGTTTTAAATTCATGTGTGTGTTGTTTTTCTTTTTGTGCATGTTTTATCCAGTAAGACACAACCAGAATTGGAAGTTTACATTGTATTAACAGTTTTTATGTTATTTAAAATTCAGCTATGTGATAGACTGGAGATAAATATTCTACTGGATCTGAATTAACCAATCTTTAAATGATAGCACCTGTCAATATTCCATTTTTAAAACTGGTGCTTGGCAAATGACAGTACATAAAGGAGTGAGTGATTTGACAATATTACGAGAAGGATAGATTGCTACTCACCATAAAGCTAAGATGCTGAGTCGCAGATAGGCACAAAAAAAGGCTGTCAAGCTTTCAGACAAAAAGGCCTTCATCAGAATCAGACCCCCCCCCCCTCCTCCACACACACACACACACACACACACACACACACACACACACACACAACCACAGTCTCTGGAAGCCAGAAACTGTGGTCGTGTGAGTGACTTGCATTTGCGTGAGAGAGTATGTTGTCAGATTCTGATGAAGGACTTTTCGGCCAAAAGCTTACTTGCTTCACAGTATTTTTCTTGTGTGTATCTGTGACTCAGCTTCTCTGCTATACGGTGAGTAGCAATCTATCCTTTTCATAATATTTTCATTATTCCATCCTGGATTTTCCATGGTTTGGAGTAAGTATACTGTTATATAGAGTGATTCACCTAAGATGTTCATCTCAAATACTCCCAGAGCTGTTCCAAGATATCATAATTTTGTTTTCACCCACATGAATTGTTAGAAAACCCTCACTAAATGCCATATAGTCTCTTTTCATAGCTATATTAATTATAGGACTATCAAAATCAACTTCACATTTTCAAATGGAACTATAGTGATTTCTGCTGCTAGTACTATAGTTCTAAAAGAGATGAATTCAAAGGTACTTTACATTTCTAAATCCAATTATTGTTTTGTAGAAATTGCAATATTAAGAAATTGGATTTATTTATTTTGAAATTAAAACCAGTTGCTGTGTTCTGCAGAAGTTTGTGTTTTGTTACCATATAAGGAAATATATTTATAAGGAGCAAACAATGTATTACATGTTGCAGTACCTGTAAAAAAGGGGCACATAGGAAGTGTTGCTTTTGTACTATTTCCATCATTTAATGAGTCGAGTACTACTTATTTCGAAAAAATAAATATCTTTCACAAACCTAGAGAAGCTAGATATGCCACTTGTTTAAAGAGAAGGCAGAAGGAACATGAAGAGAATTGTTGAGCTTTATGCACAAAGGTATCTTGACAGATGGTGTTTGACCAGAATGACAATTACGTGAATGTGCAAAAAAATTTTATTGGAAGAGCATTGGAATACTACACAGAAGGTAAGAAGCATGCCTGCAGTGAGTGGAGTGAATGAAATAGATGTTCTGGAAGCGGCGGCTAATAATCCACGTGTTAGCTCCAACAAAATTGCAAGTGCCCCTGGAATAAGATAGCGTAACATTAAATAATGGAAACTCCAAATTGGAATATCAACAGTATTACGAAAAAGTTAGATTGCTATTCACTGTAAAGGGCGCAGAAACTGTTGGGTGGAGGGTGTGAGGACAGGGGATCTGGGTTGTGAAACAGCCATTGAAGTTAAGTATGTTATGTTCAGTTGCATGTTGTGCCGCAGGGTGGTTCACTTTGCTCTTGGCCACAGTTTGGCAGTGGTGACAGCTGTTCGCTAGTCGTACCAATTTAAGAAGCTGTGCAATGATTTCAGCAGAGCTGATATATGAAATGGCTGAAACAGGAGGCGCTGAATGTGTTGATTGGGCAGGTCTTGAACCTGGTCTTCCACAGGGATATGAACCCTGCAACAATGTGTTCACATTGGAAATGACTTAGAGATGGACTGTAGGGGTGGGAAGGCTCTTGGGTAGGATGTCCCACATTTCAGGGCATGATAGATAATCAAACACTGATGTATGGTGTGGTTCAGTTGTCCCAGTCTGTGGTGGTATTGGGGACAATGAGGGCATGCCTTTGTAGCTGGTTCTTGGGGGTGGTGGGAGGTTTGGGGATAAGTGTGTGTGTGGGGGGGGGGGGGAGGGGGGATATGGTATGGGAAATCTGTTTGCAGACTAGGACTGGGGGTAGTGTCTGCCTGTAAAGACACTTGTGAGATCTTCAGCATATTGGGGTTGGGAGTTTTTGTTACTGCAGATATGCCATTCCCAGGTGGACAGGCTGTAAGTGAGGGATTTTTTTATGTGGAGCAGCTTTAGAAATGCAGGTGCTATTGGTGTTTGGTGAGTTTAATGTGGACAGGGTGTGGATGGAATCATCAGTAAAGAGGAGGTCAACATCCAGGAAAGTGGCACAAAGGGTTGAGGAAGGCCAGGTAAAGTGGATGGGAGAGGTTTTGAGATTGTAAAGAAATGAGGATAGAGTGCCTTTGGACCTGAAGATACGATCAGTGAACCTGAAACAGATGAGGGTTCAATGTTTTGAGAGGTTAGGAAGACTTTCTCTAGATGGCCCACAAACAGGTTGGCATACGAGGGTGCCATGCGGGTGCCAGTCTCTGTGCCACAAATTTGTTTGTATACCTTCCCTTCGAAAGAGAAGCAGAAAATGGTTCAAATGGCTCTGAGCACTATGGGACTTAACAGCTATGGTCATCAGTCCCCTAGGACTTAGAACTACTTAAACCTAACTAACCTAAGGACATCACACAACACCCAGTCATCACGAGGCAGAGAAAATCCCTGACCCCGCCAGGAATCAAACCCGGGAACCCGGGCGTGGGAAGCGAGAACGCTACCGCACGACCACGAGCTGCAGACGAAAGAGAAGCAGCTGTGTGTTACAATAAACTTAATACGGTGCATGAGGAAGGAGGTAGTGGGTTGGAGTGTGAAGAATGTTGGGGGTACAGTGTTCAATAGTGGCAAGACCATGGGCATAAGTGATTTGATGAATAGGGAAGTGATGTCAACAGTGACAAGTAGGGATCCTGAAGGTAAAGGAGTGGGGATGGTGGACAGTCAGTGAAGGAAGCGAGTGGCAACTTTGATGTGGGAGGTTATACTTTGTGCAATTGGTTGGAGGTGCTGGTCAATGAGGGCCGACACTCTTTCAGTAGGGGCACAATTATCAGCTACAGTGGGGTGTCCAGGATTGTTGGGTTTGTGGATTTTGGGACGCACGAAGCAGGTGCGTGTGTAGGGTGTCATAAGAGTGAAGAGGAAAACGGATTCAGGGGAGACATTCTGGGAAGGGCTTAAAGCTTAACAGGGATTAGAGGATATGTTGGACTTCTGGGATGGGCTCACTCTGGCCGAGTTTAAAGGTGGAGTCACACAATTGGTAGAGAGAGGCCTTCCACCAGGTAGTCACTGTGATTTGTCAGTGGAAAAACCTTTGGTGCCTGCGGGGAGTATGACTACATCAAGATCTGTTTTGAGGCTGTATGAGGGTGGTTTGATCAAGATCTGTTTTGAGGCTGTATGAGGGTGGTTTGATAAGTCCAGTAAAAAAGCAAGTAAAATGTTTGTTTGGAAGAAAATCACTGTACTTCTTAACATAGTCCCCTTTGAGGGATATACATTTGGTCCAGCAATTTTCCAGCTTTTCCATACCATCAGAGAAATAGGTTCTGCAAAATGCTCATTGACCACAAATACCATTTTTTCATTTGATGAAAATTTTCAAGCCAAAGTTTCAACTCAGAGAACAGGAAGAAGTCATTTGGAACTAAAGCCCAATCCATGCGCTTTCACCATTGTTATCACTGATTTGTGGGATCCCTCAATGATGGTGCAGAGTCTGCATGAACTTCATCCAATTCTGTTTTGATTCATGTGGCAGTACAACTCTTCAAATGAAAATATTTAATAACAGTGTAACACTCTGCTTTCTCCATTTTCAGTCACAGTTGACACTGGCCAATACAGACAGCCATCAACAATGACCAGTATGACGTACACTGCTGAAATTCTTTATACTATCGTTGGAATAATCAAACTTACCAACCATGAAAGCACAACAAAAATGCTGCCTTTCTTCATCGAAATTTGCCAGACTTATCAAACCACCCTCGTATATTGTGTCCTTTCTTCTACTGAAAGGTTGTTGTTCTTAGGCAGGAGCCTGAGGAAGGATGGTGAGGTCAATTCAGAAGCAACGAATTCTTAAAATGTGACCAGGGCTTAGTTAGGTGGGAGGGGAAGATCACGGTTGGATGGTGGTATGAAATAGAAAAGCAGGGTTCAGTGTTAGGTTTACGTTAACTGGTTGGAGGTATTGGTGGCAAAGAAGTGCCAGGGCTTTGAGTATCCATAATCATGCCCTGAAATTAAGTGACATCCTACCCAAGATCCTTCTCATCCCTCCTAAAATGCTATTCCACGATCACCCACCCAACCTCGATAATATCTTAGTCCATCCCTGTGCGCCACTCCCAATCTGAACTCCTTGCTGCAGGAAACATATCCCTGTGGAATACCCAGATGCAAGACCTGCCCAATCCACTTACCTAGCACTTCCTCTTCCAGTCCTGTCATGGGCTTATCTTACCCCATCAGAGGCCAGGTCACCAGTGAAAGCAGCCGCGTCATACACCAGTTCTGCTGCAATTATTACACAGCTCCACTGCAATCATTGCATCACTATCAATCACTTGTCCAACAGTATGAATGGCCACCAACAAACTGTGGCACAACATGCAACTGAACATAACATGCTTGATTTCAATGGCTGCTTCACAACCCAGGCTATCTCCACCTTAACCTCCACCACCAGCTTTTCTGAATGGAGCAGATGGGAATTATCCTTACAACACAGTCTCCACTCCCAAGATCATCCCAGCATCAACCTAATGTAACCTACTGCCCCCACACCACTAAATAGTTTCCTGCCCCTCCAACCTGATCATCTCCTCCCAATTCATGTTCCCTCATTCCTAATGTGCGGGGCTCTTTGACAATGCACCCACCAGTATTTTCCCCTTCTCTGCTCCTATATTCCGGCCCCTCCTACCCCTCTCCTAAAGCCTTCTGACACTGTGTGTGGTAGCCTTGTCCTGCTACCTAGTCCCTGCATGCTGCACCAGGCAGAAGCATACTTTGGCAGGAAGTTCATTGTGTATCATCATCTTGTTGTGCCTATCTGCAACTCAACATGCCAGCCTTAGGGCAAATAGCAATCTATCATTTTCATAATACTGTTGTCTGCCCCAGTAGCTGAGTGGTCAGCATGACGGAATGCCATGCAAAGGGGCCTGGGTTCAATTCCCGGCTAGGTTGGAGGTTTTTCTCCGCTCAGGGACTGGGTGTTGTGTTGTCTTTATGATCATCAGCTCATCCCCATTGATGCACAAATCACCAAAGTGGCGTCAACTCAAAAAGACTTGCACTAACTGACCAGTCTACTCGACAGGAGGCCCTAGCCACACGAGATTTCATTTCATAATACGACTACCATTGTTCACATTTTGTGAGCAAACGGGTTACATCTGTATCGTATCACTTCAGCAAAGCATTAACAAATGTGGGATTGCACAAAGCACCAGTACTTCTCTCTCTGATTTTTGATGCAACTAGGTTCTTTCTTATTGAAACAACTTTCGAGAATGCAGCCAGGTAATGTCTTTGACAACTACCAAAAGGTGCACACACTGCATTTTCAAGGCACAAATTCTACAAAAGCGAGTACTGTGCGAAGAAACTTAAAACCTTGGTACGTGGGGAATTCCGCAGAAAGAAAATACACACATCCCAAACATAAACACCGCCCCACAATGAAGATGACAAACACCAGAAATTATCGATGGTGAATATTAATTACCAACAGGTGAGCAAGTATCATTAACTGTGTAGGTCTGTTGTTTCACCAGAGGAAAGAGCAGGATTCCATGCAGAATTTAAGTGAAAACCACTGTCTTTATTTATAAAGTCACATTCTAATTTAATTTCTACTGCTTCCTTAATAACACAATCCCAAGCCACCACTATATATCAGATTTTCTCAGGTGTTTCATATGGTCCTGATGATCTGACCAACGTATTGTCACAAATACATGGGATATGGTAGATGTCTGCCTTACACAAACCAAGATCATCCTTACAGAACCTTAAAGGGCCTTAATCTTAGATGGTGGTCAAAACACACATTTCATTCTATGTTTCCAACCCCGTTGGAAACTATACCTGCACAAGGAAAAAACGCTGTAGACTTAAGCATCACCTCATTAATTAAATCCACAGTTAGCCAATAGTGGAAAATTCGTCTGACCTGTCTTCCACTATAACCTTTCTGGATAAAGGCGACTCTGGGGTGGGCTAATTACTACGATGACAAATGTTCAGAGTCTGAGATGGCAAGGTCTATGAACCAAGATACAAAGTATCCCTTCACACTGAGCCAAATGGTGATAGCTAATAACCCGAATATGAAAATCAGTGTGATTTGGCTTCCTATAAATGGCATGTCCCAACAAACCACCAACCTCAGTCCCGACTGACACAGCAAATACTGGAACTCTGGCATCCTTTTCCACCTCCCCATCATGAAGTGAATATTCAAGTGAAACGAATTCAGATGCTAAAAAGGTATTTTAATACTCACTTAGACAAAAACAAACAGCAAAAGTAACACCTACATAAATGAAAAAGCACGCAGGTTTCAATGCTGTCAACTCCAGGGTATGTTCCTCGAATTCTTCCACAAACAAACTGTTAATAATAGGTAACAAGAACTATCCATAGCAACACCATCTGTCTGATCACAGAACAGGTCACTGAAGGAAAAAAAAAAAAAAGGATGTGAACATGTGTCAAAACAGATAAAATAGGTTCGTTATTAATCCTCAAACCTAACCTCAATTAATCATTTTGAATCAGAGAGAAGAACATGAGTGAACAGAAACATCACATCAAAACTTACTAAAATATCAGGACCTTTCAAACGCAATCCTTCTAATCTATGTAAGAAATCTATAGAGTTCTTAATGTGATGCAAACACTGACCTACTAGTGGGCTCAACAGGGTAGCAAGGTGTTTTGTTACAGATTATATTGGAGCACCAATGTTGCTGACAACAGGACTGACAGGAATACCTTCATTTTGAATCTTCAGAAAGCCATGTAATCTATGGGTGACAACACTGTAAGAGCTAAGACTCTCAATAGTCTCTTGCGATAAGGCACTTATCTTCAAGAGGTTATTAGTCTTCCTCTCAATGCTTTTTGTCAGGTCACCAATGAGTCTGCAATACAATGCATTGGATAGTAAACACTGCATCTTTTGAATGTAAACCTGCTTGTCCAACAAAACTGTAGCATTGTTCTCATCCACAGGTACAATAACAATATACAACCAATCCTGAGTGAATACAAAATAGCCCTCTCAATTGTTGCAATGTTATTCTTGGGCAAACACGCCCCACTTACCACATGACGTGCTTCTCTCCTATCTTTCATGGCAGTGTCAGGAGGTAGTTTTGTAAACAGCCTGATCAACAACTGGTAAATGCTTGAGTGTCAGTGCAAAGTTTGAAAATTCCCCTGGCATGGATTAAGCTGTATCATCCAAAGTTTTTTCTGTGAGATTGAGCAGAGAATATTGAGGTGCAATATTACATTCCAACCTACAGAAATGTTCAAACTCAGCTGAAATCAAGGCAGTTACAGAACTAAATTCCCAGTCAGACTACGAGCAAAAAGCACAATGAAAATGTCAAAATTCCCAAAGCAGTCCTTAAATGAAGCCAAAATAATTCCTTTAAAACAGAATCCATTGTTGGTTAGTACAATTAAAATGACAAGGTGTGCACCTGTTGAAATACTGACACTTATCAAAGACAGCATCTGACGGCATTCTAGTAAATAGTTTGAACATTTTACACACTGACAGAAACTCAAGATCACAGGTTCTCTTTAACAATGAAGCTACTTTTACAAAACATAGAAAGCTCAATGAAAGCAATATACATTATTCGACTACAGAGAATCTGCACAGTCTGAGGCAGGTTCAACATAAGAGGCAGCAGAGTGAACATTTGATGTGGGGTTATTGGAGACTATGTCATTGGGCCCTACTTCATTGAAGGGACATTAACACGTAAAAAATTTATACAATTTTTTACCGAAGTATTACTGGCACTCCTAGAGGAAGATGTACTTAGATGTATGTGGTATCAGCATGACAGGTGCCCAGCACACTATTCACTTGTGCTAGCGGAGTGTCCACCCAGTTCTTCTTGTGGTCACTGGATTGGATGTGTGGGCATTATCAGCTGGCCTGCACATTCACCTGATTTGATGCCACTGGCCTTCTTTCTCTGGAGTAAACTCAAAGATGAAGTCGACGCACAAGTTCTGAGAGGGTTTACGATATCACATTGTTGCAGCATGTGCAGTGATATCAAAAGAATTTTTTGTCTGTCAAAGAAGTCCTTGTGCCAGTGATTGCAAAAATGTATTGCAGTAGATGGCATTTAGACCATTTTATGACCACATTCTTTCGAGATTTCCTTTTTGTTCCTAAGATAATTTTCCATTGTATACGTGTATCATGATAAACTCAAGACTTGAAGTTATGATTTAACAATTTTTATACTCAAATTTGCTGTTTTATAAATTCATTCAATTTCTGAAGTGCATCTTTCTTTTAAGTCCCTGGCAAAGCAAGAGCAGAACTGCTAGAATAATTAAATGGTGAATCATCCCTGTTGGTGAGTCAGTCCGACCACATGTAAGCAAATGTGATCGGTGTTAGTTTTTAAACTAAAATTTTTTTCCATTATTTTCCTTTTGTAAGTAGGTACTCAAGAGAATTGAGACGGAGTGCCACAGTACCTCATAACAACATAAATGTCTGCATAACACAGCTATTAGTTTCATGCTCGAGACAGATAATTCCTACGTTCTAAATATTGTAATACCTCTGAACCTACAAATTGGATTTTAAAGAGTGAAATGTCATTAAATTTGTATCTTTTATAAACTACAATACTAGCAGCATGTAGCTACGAGAAGAAACTTTGTCATTTAGTGAGGACTTGTTTTGCAATTCATTTTGGCAAGAAAAGAACTGAGATATCTTAAACAGTTCAGGAAATACCCGGGATGAGCATCTTAGCTGAATGACCTGGCATAGAAGCACATACCTTTTTCACATCATGTTTCTTAATATTGTTCCAGTATAAGTTACCCTGGTTCCCACAATATAAGCTATTCTGTGAAAGGACAATGACTTTTCACAATAATGATCTCCTGCAGACACAGAATGATAAATGTGCCATGGTCTCAGAAGGGACTTTTTAGGTTTGGGAGGTTGAAAAATGCAATGAATGTAATATAAATGATACAAAAGTTATCCATTTCACATGTATAGAATAGCTATAATTCTGAAAATATATTTTCTATTCTCTATAGTTTCATTATCACAAAAGATGAATATGAGTAAATTTAATTTCATAGTAAAGATTAAGATTATAGAAAAAATAATGATCTCGCTTCCAGAATAATGAATTATCTGAAGAGCAATATGCCAAGTTGTTGAGATTCAAATTTTACCACCACATGATATCATTGGTGTCCACAGATGTTGTTATGTACACAGTTGTCCTAGCGTGTGTGTTCTCTGTCTGTGTGTGTTCCTTGTTCAGTGTGCAGTCCTTTATGAATAAAGTTGTTCGTTAAACATGTGTCGTTGCCATAATTTCAAGTCCTAATGCTAACACAAGTGAACTAGCCTTAAGGACATTGTGTTCTAAAATCAGCCCGCAATATGTAGGAGTAAAAACTGCATATTGCATCCAACGGCAATCTCAAACTATCATCATTTTGGATTTGTGTTTTATACCACTTAGCAATGGAAGCTGCCTGATTTTGATCACCATCTTAGTGCCTGACGTGTATGTGGCCAAAACTGAAGGGCAAATTAAATCATTATTTTTCCAAAAACACTAAATTTTGCTACGTGGCATGTCTTAGATCTATGGATGGGAAATGCAATTCTCATAAGGTATGCATCGTGAGACTCTCAAATATGTAAGCACAGTCTTTATGTTACAATTCGGCAGCACTATAAGGCTGAAGACAACTGGTTTGGATGCCTGTGGAATGGGCCAGTGTGCTGAATCATAATGGGAGAGATGGCCACCTACTTACAGCGAATAGTATACACAACCTGATAAGATTGCAATGACAAACAATGCATAAGAAAATTTGTACATTTCATTTATGCTGTATGATTAGTTTGGTGTGAATAGGAAAGACCAGCACTAAACACAATACTTCTACTTGATAGAGGGGGCAGGGGGAGAATGAAAGAAAGATTGGAAATCATAAATGAGAGTATTTTATGGATGTCCCAGGAAATAAAGCATAATTTCATATTTGTTCCTGGTATATTAGTTTTGAAAGCTCAAATAGAATGGGTATGATTTGCCATTTGAAGAACCATGAAATATTTCAAGGTAACCAGTTACTAGTACAGGGGTAATTAATAAAAATATGTTACTCATTTCATGTTGGGGGATTTTTTATAAGCAAACTTGTTAACATCGAGTACAGATTGAAGTGTAAAGAAGTTGTTTCTGAAAGTATCTGTATGAAGTGTAGCCATGTATGGAAGTGAAACATGGACAATAAATAGTTTAGACAAGAAGAGAACAGAAGCTTCTGAAATGTTGTGCTACAGAAGAATGCTGAAGATTTGATGGGTAGATCATGTAACTAATGAGGAGGTACTGAACAGAATTGGGGAGAAGAGAAATTTGTGGCACAACTTGACTAAAAGACGGGATCGGTTGGTAGGACGTGTTCTGAGGCATCAAGGGATCATCAGTTTGGTATTGGAGGGAAGCGTGGAGGGTAAAAATCATAGAGGGAGACCAAGAGATGAATACACTACCGTAAGCAGATTAAGAAGGACGTAGGTTTTTAGAGATAAAGAAGCTTGCGATCTTTAAGCAAGATGGTGACAAGTGAAATGTGCAGTGACACAGTGCTCTCGGAAAAAAAAAAACAAATTAAACACTTCATCATGCAAGAAATGTCAAAAACGTGTAGTGAAAGGAATACTATGCATTAAGTGCAACTTTTGGATGCATGAGAAATGTGCGAAAACGTGCCTTCAATTCATAAGTGAAAACTTTAAATGGTCTTGTTTTGATTGCTTACACGAAGAAAACGTATGTCTAGCATCAGCTGTTAAGACGAAAGATGAAATCATAAAAGCGATGCAAACAGAAATTGACACTCTAAAATATGAAATATTGTCACTTAAGCAAGGAAATAAGCAACAAAAGAAGGCATATGAGCCTGCAGGTTATAACTGCAACAAGAGGGATACTGGTAGTGTAAACAATCTAAATGTCGAAAACTCAAGTGCCACCTTTTCACTAAATACATCGACAGCAGACTCTGAAAAACTGCTAGAAAATGCAAATTCAAGAAACAAATACCATTGGGATAGTGTTACTTACAAGAAAAACACGGAAAGTCATCTTGTTGGCGAAGTGAAAAATGAAAACAATGAATTTCTTATTACTGGAAATTCTGTGACGAAAAACATCATCGTGCCGAATGCAAAGATCGGCGTACATCCAGGAATCAGGACACAGCAACTAAACAAACATTAAAATAACATTTAAAACTCAAAAGAAGAATCTCCACAAATTTCTCCAAAAAAACTACAAGGGTGCGTTCACTCACGTAGGAATGAATTCTCTTCGCAGCTCCAGGGAAGAAGATCTCATCAATGAAACATGAAACTTAATTCGAGCGGCAAGAATCTTATACAGGACTTCAAAAATTGTCATCAGTGGTATAATATACAGCAGGTCAGTATGTCATAAATACGTAAACAGGATAAATAGTAATATCAGGGAGCATTGTAATGATCTTGGAGCAATATTTATAGACCCAAACAAGTTCTTGTGTAACAAATGCCTAAGGATAGATGGCCTTCATCTAAACAGGATAGGCTCTAAATTGCTTAGTAAAATGTTTATTGATGTATGCCACATCTTAAAAAGTACTAAAAAGGGGAAAAAAAAAAATCAAAATGCTCACCAAACGAAAATCTACCCACAGTAATAATTAAATCTGGAACCATGTATATTGTGCATTACAATATAAATGGTCTAAACTCTAACTCCTCGAATAGCATATTTAAAATAGATGAATTGGAAATATTTCTGTCTGAATGCAAATTTGTAAAAATTGTATGTTTGAACAAACATTGGTTGACAAAAGACACTAAAACTTCTAAATAAAATCCAAAACTTCACCGTAGCTGCTAGCTAGCTACTGCAGACAAAATAAATCACATGGAGGCTTATGTATACTTGTTCATTCTAACATAACGTTTAATATAAGGAATGAGGTTGATCATTTGAATGTGGAATGTAGCTTTGAAAGTTTCTGTGTAGAAATTGTACATCTAGGTATTATTGTAATTTCCATTTACAGAATCCCGGGAAATCAAATAAAGAACCACTTCCTATAAAAAAAAAAAAAAAAAAAGGAAGTAGTAATAGCAGCAGACTTCAACATTAATGTCTTAACCCTTTTGCGGGCTGAGGGAGATATACTTCCCACTAATGGTATTCCTTTACTGCATTCATGGAAATACATGTTCCCACTTCCGTAAGCTCCTGGCCCCTAGTGGTAGTCCGCTGCACTAGCTCTGGTTTCTGTTTGTTGCTAAACATAGGGCTGTGGGAAGTATATGTCCCACCAAATAATGGTGTTCTCAGGGTTCTTGGGAAGTATGCTTACCACCAAAAGTCGTTTCTGAAAGGAGCTCGGGAAATATATCTACCACAATGTCTTTTGTGGTCCTTGTGAAGCATACTTACCACAAATGTCGAGGTACCACAATGCTTCTGGGAATACGTCTTACCACTGCTGTATTTGCCTGACATCTTGTGGTAGTACACTGTACCAGGTGTATGAAAACTGTTACAACAATCATTTTGTGTGTGTCGCGTGATTACTACTGTTGTCAGAAGAGTTTGCTTCGCTTCTGAAGTATATGTTTGTGTCACTATTATCAGCTCATAGCTTTACTGTTTTCATATTGTGGTAAGTAAATTTTAATATTGGTGGCAAATATAATTGGAATATCATATTATCATTTATTGTTCGCCTGACAATCTTTCTTTGCTTTTCGTAGCAAAAATGTCAAAGAAGCATGCCTATACTAAGAAATACACACCAGAAGAAGCATTGGAGTTGCTATTTTCACTACCTAGCGATCCTGAGGATTCTGAAACAGAAAGTGATGAAGCATCAGAAGATGAATTTGTTTCAGACGTTGATCCGTGTTTCGTGTTTGGTTCCACAACCTAATGTCAATAACAGTGCAAACAATTCTTGCTCCATGGACGTCGATATTTCTAGTGACAGTACCATAAGCGCAGAAGAGCCATTGGCAGAAGAGGAGTGGTCCGATGACACTACTTTTTTTGACTTTCTTCGCGTTGATACAAAAGGAGAACCAGTTGTCAACCATCCATGAACAAAACACAGCACAGAAAGAGACTACTTCCTTTCTTTATTTACCAATGAGATGCTGGAGTATGTGGTTCAGCTGACAAATCTGTACGTAGAGCAACAGAAACAAAAACGGCAATCTGGTCAGACTGTAAGTGAGTCAACAAATAACGACAAATTTATCTGTATAGGAGTTACAGGCCTGGATTGCAATGAATATCTTGATGGGTGTGGTTGAGTTGCCAAGTGTAGTGCACTACTGGAGTTCAGAACCTTCTTTAGGTCAGCCTTACATATCGAAATCTACGACATGCAAACGTTTCAAAAAGATATGTGAAACTATTCACATAAATGACAACAGGCTGAATCCTCCAAGAGGGCATCCAAACCACGATAAACTTCACAAGATCAGACCTCTTATAACCTATCTGAACAACACAATTCGTAAGCCATACACTGCTAGTAAGGTATTGGCTGTGGATAAAGGCATGATACCTTTCAAGGGACGGTCTTTGCTCAAGCAGTATATGCCTCTCAAGCCAGCAAAACGAGGATACAAGGTATGGTGTTTAGCAGATTCAAAGACTGGCTATGTCATAAAATTTGATATTTACACAGGAAAATCAAATGATGGATGTACAGAAAATTCTGTGGGAGAGCGTGTAGTCATTAGCCTCACCCAAGACCTGAAATATAGTAACAGTTTAGTAGCGACTGATAACTCCTTCAGCACAGTGAATCTAATGCAAATGCTTTTGAACAATGGAATACACTCTATAGGGACTGTCAGAGCAAACTAAGCTTCCTTCAATGATGAAAGATAAATGTACCTTGAAAAGAGGAGAATTTCAGTTTCAATGCAAACATGGCATTGCAGCTATAAAATGGATGGACAACAAAACTGTTAACCATTCTAACCAAGAAGATCACCGTACCAGATCATGTTCGACTGGCAAAAGTAGGCGATCATATACCTGTTTTAGAAACAACCTACAGACGGTGCCGAAAGCGTTCAATAAAAGCTCATGACAAGAGAACAAAATATGTATGCTGCTCCTGCAATGTACCCCTGTGTATCGAACCATGCTTCCGTCAGTTTCAAGGAAAATAAAAAGAAAATGTAACAATCATTTGAACATTTTGTTTAAAAAGAATTATTATTTGTAAATTTGTAATGTAAATGTTTTTGAAATAAAGTAAAATAAAAAGAAATCATCGTATTCTTAAAAATTTTTTACATGTAATGCCAACATGTTACAGCTTATAAAATGGAAATGGGATATCTTCTTCCCACCAAAGTGTAAAGCTCACAAGTGGGAAATCGGTTTACCACCGAAAATGTAAGGTTTAAAAAAAGTGCTGTGGTGATATATTTACCACCATAATTTTTACACATAAATCACAAAAATAAAATTATCAAAAAATAAAATGTAATTAATTCATCACAATTCTAATTCGATGAAAAAAAAAAATTTGCTTCGCTGAGTCGCCACAAAAAATGCGCCCGTTAAAGGGTTAAGTGAATGCCATGAAGCTGACAAATTCACTGATCTAATAAAAAAAATCCGGCTTCAAACTAAACTTCTTACAACACACGGAGAAAATGCTCAGTCAGCAACCAGCATTGATAACATTTTGACAAATTATGTATTTGAAGACGTTCGTAAATTTTGCTTAGATATAGGAATGTCTGATCATAAAGCATTGTTTATTGAACTGGCAAAAACAAACACAGAAACCTCACCTAAAAACAAAGAGCTGAAACATAACAAAGATCTAGCTTTTATTGAATATGTGAAGCATTACAAAAATGTTTTCAAAAATGTTGTAAAGGCAGCGAAACAAATGTTTAACAGCGAACTAATCTCAAATCATAAGAATAAATCAAAAGCAGTGTGGTCTGTAGTTAAATGAGAATTGGGCGTTAAAGTCGGCAGCCATGAAATTTGTAAAATAAAGCATGAAAACACCACCATTTTAAATCCTGCTCAAATATCAGAACACTTCAATTAATTCTTTATCAATGTGACAAAATCAAACGTCAATGTTACAAATTACAATAAAAATGTATGTCCATATGGGCTTGATCGAAAAAATATATCTCCCATGAAATTTAGAAATATTACAATGAAAGGAATAGAAGACATTATATTATCACTAAAAAATAAAAATTCGGTGGGTTGGGATGGGATACCTGCGAAAGTAATTAAATCAGTGTACAAAATAGTAAGTCCTCCACTAGCTGAATTAATCAACAGATCATTTGAAGAAGGTTGTTTTCCAGAATCATTAAAATACGCGAAATAAAACCACTTTTTAAGAAAAGGGTCAAGAGAAGATATGGGGAATTATCGTCCTATCTCTCTCCTTCCAGTGCTGTCAAAAATTTCCGAGAAAGTAGCTGCTACCCAAATCCAAAACTTTATCGTATCACAGGGGATTATTTTGTGCAATCAGTTTGGCTTCCAGCAAGGGAAAAATACAACAGATGCCATAAATAATTTCATAGAACAAATTAGCATAGCTCTAGACAAAAACTGTAGAGTAGCCGGAATTTTATGCGACCTGACAAAGGCTTTCTATTCCATAAATCATTCCTTGCTAATCCACAAACTAGAAAATATGGGATTAAGGGTGCAGTACTTCAATGGCTTCTTCTTACTTATCTAATAGAAAACAAAGAACAATCATCTCTTCAAATGGTGTAAACTACCATTCAGACTGGAAAACAATAACACAGGGTGTCCCGTAAGGTTCGATCCTTGGTCCAATTCTCTTTCTATAGTATGTCAACGACTTACCATTTGACATAAATTCACCATCCGCTCTGTTTGCTGATGACACTTGATAGAAAGCGAAGAAAGAAAAATGATTCCTGATAGAGTCACTGGTACATTAGACAGGCTAGAGTCCTGGTTCCAGTTAAACGGTTTGAAGCTTACCATATCAAAAACAAACTTGATTCAATTCAGAACCAAACATTCAAAAGACCAGGAAATTAGTATTAATTATAAAAGTGAAGAATTAACAGAAGTGCGTTCTACCAAATTTTTAGGTCTACACCTCTATAAGAATTTAAACTGGAACACACATATTGAGTACCTGTGCAGCAAACTGGGTAGCTTTGCATATGCCATGCATATATTATCAAATGCTACTAACATGTCCACTCGCAAAGGAGCATATTTAAATTACTTTGAATCAGTGATAAGATATGGCATTATTTTCTGGGGGGAGCTCCAGTAATACATCTCATGTACTGAAGCTCCAAAAGAAAATTATCAGAAATATGTGCACTGCACAGCAAAGAGAATCATGTCATCCATTATTACAGAAACTAAAAATTTTGACTGTCCCCTCCCGATACATATACGAGCTAATGATATTTTTACACAACAAACCGGAATTGTTCATTAAAAACCAATTTGGTCATCCATACAGTGCAAGGAATAAAGATAATTTTGTGCTTCTTGGTTCAAATGGCTCTGAGCACGATGAGACTTAACTTCTAAGGTCATCAGTCCCCTAGAACTTAGAACTACTTAAACCTAACTAACCTAAGGACATCACAGACATCCACGCCTGAGGCAGGATTCGAACCTGCGACCTCAGCGGACGCGCGGTTCCAGACTGTAGCACCTAGAACCGCTCGGCCACCCCGGCCGGATATCCGGCTATGCTTCCTGCCCATAGATTGAAATTATATGCTCAGACCCCACAATATATGGGGATGAAAGTCTACAACAAACTGAAAGGCAAAAACATTCTAAACATGGATCTAGGGATACTAAAAAAGAAATTAAATGACATTCTTATACACAAATGTTATTACTCATTAGAAGAGTTCATGAAAGTTGAACTGCTAATTTGAGCAGAATTTGAGCATTATATTGTTTAAAAAAAGGCAAATTGTCCATTATCAAGAAAGATATTTACATATGTTAGAAAATAAGAAAATATAGATACTGATATATAGACTAAATATAGTTTTAAAAATTAATATTAGATTCTAGTTTGTAATTTTTGACGTGTTTCCTGTACCATAATCACAATGTTATGAGGCTAATAAATCACAATCCACAAGTAGCATGGAGAACTGCATCAAACCAGTCTCTGGACTGAAGACCACAACAACAGAGACAAAACTTTTTGATTATGTCACCACAGGTATAGTATGCATTAGATTAATTTTCTCTGCCACAGTCTCACGTAAATACCTCCTTACTTACCAGCCTCAGCTCTACCTTCACACACACCAAGTGTAAAAATGTATTTGGATACCTATGGCTTTGGAGCTAGTTTCTGTGTCAACCAAAAAATATGCTGCAGATTGAATGCTGTAGTATTTTTGTTACACACGAAGAATACAAAATAAACAAAAATGAAATATAGTTAAATACAATTAAACTTTATGCAGTCATCCATTTTAGAAGTGCAGCAAGTATTTGGACACTTAGGATTTCATTATTATTTTTTTATTTAAATAATATTGAAGACAGTTTCTCATGCTAACAACAATTGAATTTATCTTGAAACTTGAAGAAAGTGTGTTGACATGAAGAATTGGTGTTTATGACCTACAGTTACTGTAGAGAGTATGGAGTTGGTTTGTATTTGTCACATTACAAAATAAATTAAAATCCAACGACAAAGAAATAGAAGCAACATTTGAAAGTATTTGCTCAGGATTCAGGCCCAAAGGTGGGCTTAAACTAATAACTGAATATTTCTGCTGACCACCAGAGTCATTCCCATATGTAAATAAAAACTTATGAGAAAACCTCAGCTTGTTAATATGTATGTGCCCCATCATACTGTCATCATCGGGGAAAAATTTAATCACCCATCAATCAATTATAATCATGGTTTTGTAAGAGGTGGACATGAGAAGACATTTTGAGGAACATTACAAAAACCCTTCTCTGAAACCTATGTAGAACAAATAGTTCAGGAGCTCATTTGCAATGAAAACGTATTATACCAAATGACAACAAAAAGACCAGACACTTTTGACGAAGTCCATATCAAAGCTCTCATCAGAGTCCATGAATCATTTGTAGCAAAAATGATCACTAAAGTGTAAAGGGCAGATAAAACAAGTAAGCAGACTTACATACTTCACAATCACTTATGAAGGCCAGACATACCAACAATTAAAGGGAACAGCCGTGGGTACCAGGATGGCCCCCTCATACGCCAACCTATTCATGGGTCGTTTAGAGGAAGCCTTCTTGGTTACCCAGGCCTGCCAACCCAAAGTTTGGTACAGATTTATTGATGACATCTTCATGATCTGGACTCACAGTGAAGAACTCCAGAATTTCCTCTCCAACCTCAACTCCTTTGGTTCCATCAGATTCACCTGGTCCTACTCCAAATCCCACGCCACTTTCCTTGACATTGACCTCCATCTGTCCAATGGCCAGCTTCACACGTCCGTCCACATCAAACCCACCAACAAGCAACAGTACCTCCATTATGACAGCTGCCACCCATTCCACATCAAACGGTCCCTTCCCTACAGCATAGGTCTTTGTGGCAAACGAATCTGCTCCAGTCCGGAATCCCCGAACCATTACACCAACAACCTGACAACAGCTTTCGCATCCCGCAACTACCTTCTCGACCTGGTACAGAAGCAAATAACCTGAGCCACTTCCTCATCCCCTCAAACCCAGAACCTCCCACAGAAGAACCACAAAAGTGCCCCACTTGTGACAGGATACTTTCCGGGACTGGACCAGACTCTGAATGTGGCTCTCCAGCAGGGATACGACTTCCTCAAATCCTGCCCTGAAATGAGATCCATCCTTCATGAAATCCTCCCCACTCCACCAAGAGTGTCTTTCCGCCGTCCACCTAACCTTCGTAACCTGTTAGTTCATCCCTATGAAATCCCCAAACCACCTTCCCTACCCTCTGGCTCCTACCCTTGTAACCGCCCCCGGTGTAAAACCTGTCCCATGCACCCTCCCATCACCACCTACTCCAGTCCTGTAACCCGGAAGGTGTACACGATCAAAGGCAGAGCCACATGTGAAAGCACCCATGTGATTTACCAACTGACCTGCCTACACTGTGACGCATTCTATGTGGGAATGACCAGCAACAAACTGTCCATTCACATGAATGGACACAGGCAGACAGTGTTTGTTGGTAATGAAGATCACTCTGTGGCTAAACATGCCTTGGTGCACGGCCAGCACATCTTGGCACAGTGTTACACCGTCCGGGTTATCTGGATACTTCCCACTAACACCAACCTATCCGAACTCCGGAGATGGGAACTTGCTCTTCAATATATCCTCTCTTCCCGTTACCCACCAGGCCTCAATCTCCGCTAATTTCAAGTTGCCGCCACTCATACCTCACCTGTCATTCAACAACATCTTTGCCTCTGCACTTCCGCCTCGACTGACATCTCTGCCAAAACTCTGTGTCTTTGAATATGTCTGCTTGTGTCTGTATATGTGTGGATGGATATGTGTGTGTGTGCGCGAGTGTATACCCGTCCTTTTTTCCCCCTAAGGTAAGTCTTTCCGCTCCCGGGATTGGGATGACTCCTTACCCTCTCCCTTAAAACCCACATCCTTTCGTCTTTCCCTCTCCTCCTCTCTTTCCTGACGAAGCAACCGTTGGTTGCGAAAGCTAGAATTTTGTGTGTATGTTTGTGTTTGTTTGTGTGTCTATTGACCTGCCAGCGCTTTCGTTATGTTCATGGTCTTTCAACTGGTCTTCTTCCAGATTCTCTCCATTCTCGAGCTCTTCTTGGTAGTCTTTCTTTTCCAGTCCTTTTAACGTAACCCAGCCATTTCATTTCAGCCTTTCTTTCTGCATTGTTTATTCTAGGGAACTGATCTGAACCATGTTCTTAATTTCATTTCTTATCCTGTCCATTCTTTAATCTTATCCAGGATCCCTCATGGAAACTGTACCTGTTGCTTGTATTCTTCTCAGACTTTTCTTGGTCCAGGTCCAACATTCTCATCCATAGGTCAAAACTGGTAGATAATAAGAGTTATACACCACAGTCTTTTCTTTGTCAGGAATTTTCCAGTTCTTAATTCTGTGCAATATACAGTAATAAAATTTTGAGCAATTTTCCGTCCTCTCTGAAGTTTCTTCCTCTGATGTTTTCTTTCGTGGTTAACTTATTCCCTAGATATTTGAGAACATCAAATTCTTTAATAACTTTTCCAATAGAACTTAAACCTTCACTTTTTTCGCTTTCCCTGCCATAATGCATACCCCTAGCAAACGACGTAATATGTTAGACACGCTATTATTAGTAACCTTTGACTACTGACATGCTGTTTATGAGGCACATGCTGTTTATGAGGCACTGGCTAACAGAACTGATATTTAATATGTGGCTTCACAAGCTAAGCACTTAAATTATGTTTGCAGAAGCTACAGCCTGAGGGAAGTGGAACAGTGATGAAGATGCTGGAATTTTTCAGATGACTGAGTCTCAAATACTCGTCCAATCATCAGTTTTGTGATTTCCTTAACTTACAGCAGTTGTATGCTGAAACGGTCCATTCATCATGGCCACATGCAATTCCCTTTTTAAAATCTCATTGCCAATGTTCTAGGCATACAAGCCATGTTGCAAAACTGACTTGTTTTAGTGTTCATCAACTCCCCTCTCACCAGATACCCACTAGCATTATTTCTTCAGTGCAGGAAATGAGTTTAAAGATAAGTTCGTCAAAAGCTTTTAATGTTTACTGACATGTGAGACATTATCCAATAAGGGAGCAAAATCAGAAAATCATTACACTGGCCAAGATCCAACATTGAATTGGAAAGGCTTGGGTAAGCCAATGAAAATGAAATACTGTAAAGATTCTGGAAAAAAAATGTAGGCAGCCAATTTTTGTTAGTTGGTGCATCATTCATGCAACTACCAAAGTTCGGCAATGAAAACTTGCTGGGGCAGTTATGTTTATTGATACCGTGTTTAATACCACGGATGAAAAGTAGCACTTACTGCTGTAGAAAGTGTAACAGCTGCAGGAGCACACCTGATTTGCATATGGAGTACTGTTAGAATTAAGTGCTCAACAATCAGATGCTTCTGCAATGCTCACTAATGAGAGTATTAGATTACAGTGCATGTTAATCCCAATAACTTATGTTCTACATTGTATTGTAGCCATTTCAGAAGAGGGCTTAACTAAAAATAAAAGAACAAGTTAATACAAGCAGATTCCACGTCACGTCACATTGAATCAACATGTGAACTATAGTCGGATAGATGCATATGCAAGAGGGAGAGATTCTAAACAGACACCATCAATAGTTTTCCAGTGGGCATAGCACAACCTTGTCTCTTCTTGCCACCATTACTATTCATATTTCAGAATCTTAGTGTTCACAGATCATCCTTTAAGGAATGTGATACAGGCCTAACACCCCATATTGTGTAACTTTTTATATTCAGACATTTCAAGCACTCAAATGCTTTTTTTCCATTTGTATGTCGATAGCTTTTCAACGCAAATTCTTAAAATGTGATCCATTGTTTCACTACTGAAATTCACAGAAAAAACTTACTATTGCAGCTTTTTTTGCAATTTCTATATGTAGCAGAGGTCCCATAATCTTTTTTAATCTCTGCCTCTGAGCATCTATTTACTATCATCAAAAATGAAGTGCCTCACCTCTAATCTTTAAGATGTTTACGCCCTTTTAATCACTGTCACAGATCACAGTTCATAACTACATATTTTATGGCTAAGATGATGAAGATGACAAAAAGTTATACAAATATCGTGCATGTGAGATGGCTTTCCATAAGCAATGAGGGTCATGTATTCTCCTTTAGCATTCTATACAATGCTGAATCATTCCTCTCACTATTTTAATCCCTTTGTTTCCACGGTCCTATATGCTTCACTGGACCCAACATGCTTACTGAAATGCAGGTTGTGAAGCTCCAACTTAATCAGGTAGTCTCTATACAATGTAGCATTTTTTTAGTTGTGCTGCTTGACATGAAGTGTTTCGATCAGTGTGTCTCATATTAGTTATTCTACTGACTACAGATGTCTTGTGATACTTTACAGAAAAACTTACTCCAACGTATTATACACTTGTTACAAAGCATTAGTTGGTTCCTATAGCTCCTAATTGGTTTTCTAAAGCATTATTCCTTAACTGAGTTCACAGTTTAGTCACACATCCTGTGAGACAATTCTTTTATTGTGGGTTGAGAACAATTTCATTCTTATAAATAGTTGTGGAATGCGAGTCGACTTAGCCATAATGCAATATGCCTGAGAAAGCCGAATAGATGTGGTGTGTGGTATATGTCTCAGAACTTGATGCTGACAAGCGCTTCAACTAAAACCTCATTCTGCTCATTGGCAACCAGTTTACCTCAAAGCTAAGGTTCATATAGACCTCACAAATTGTGTTAATTAGTCAACATTGTCCATTTTTGTAACCAAGCTTAACACTGGGTTACTATAACATACACCCAAATAGCACTGACCAACACACAAATTAAAAACACAGAGTTCTTGGAACCTAATCCCTTACACTCTCGGGCAAATTCCGTCAAATGATCATAAGGTAACATCACCCAGAGGCCAGTTGTAGCTTGCACAATACTACAAGGGTGGTACCATTCCACATATACCAAATGTTGTGAAAGAGTTTACTGCCATCAGGAAAAATAACATGCCCCATTAAGCATATAACTGATACCACTGTAAATAATGATAAATTGTTAAAAATCAACCAATATATCACATCAATACATTTTCCACAAAAAGGTGACATGACTTATAATAACTGGTCTGTTTCTCTATGAAATAATTATGTTTCCAACATTCCAGATATATGTGAATCCACATCTATCTTATTACATTCTGCAATGTTCAGAAATTTCTGGGTTCCAGCCCTACACAAGTCAAGCACCGGATTTTTTTTCCCTCTTTCCTGTCATTTCTCCTTGCAACGACCATAGTCAAATCTCCTTCCAAGATTTATAAGCCAATGTCCTCCACATTTATCTTAATTAAAATTGACAACAGCACTGTTATGCTTCAGTGATAAATAGTCTTTGATTAAACCTGTCCCTTAGTATAGGTCGCCTTCTTCAGCTTTTCTCAAACACTAGAAAAAGTTTTGGCTGTCACAGTCGCTGACTCACCTTTTTTTAGTACTACACAATTTTGCTACCTGCTTTCCCTCTTACTGGACATAATAAATGCATTCACACATGTCCTTCAATCAACCTGTAAATAATATCCACATTCTCTGTGTGTATAATATTGCACTGTGTGTATAATACTAACACTAATACCCCTGGATGTTATACACCCATTTACCTTTTTAAATTTAGCTTCCTTCGCTGTGGTTTGTGGAAAGTGTGTCCATTCAGTAGAACTGAACACAGGCGGATTATGGTGCTCCAAGTATCATGAAACTGAATACAACAAAATACTTTTCAGCATTTCAGTAACATTCTTATCAAGCACTATGATCTAATAAAGGACATTCATTATTTGGCACTGTGCTATTACTGATAGAAATACTTTAATAGTTAGTGAACACAATCCACATTATACTCTTGAACAACACCAGCACGCACACACACATACATACATAAGCTGATGTGAATTTTATCAGTTGGGCTTCAAAAACAACTCCTGATGCTTCTGCGAGCGCACACTACTTCCATAACACACTTGGTTTCACCCATCGACTTAAAGATTATCTTCTAGTCTTCATTTAACCCTCTCCTCCTTCAATTTCTTTTCTCTTCATTATCCACTACAGTTACTGACATGTTTCCATTCACTGGTCTGGTCTCTATTGCTTGTGTGTGGACTACTTTACAGAAAATATTTATCCTCTGCCCAATTGTCTGTCCATTGGCATTATTAATTACTTACCAGCATCTCTGGTGAGTTACTTGTCCTTCGCCCACAGCTTCTAACTTCCCTACCTCCTTTGTGTTTGTCTTCACTTTTTCATACAGCAACATTGTTACTGTAAGTTCAATATTCAGCTCTTGCATTCTGCTGTGGGACAAGTAAACACATTTGAATATTTCATTGAAAATGTTCCCTTCCTTGTCCAACTACTGTTTGTAGATTTTCTATCACAGTTAATCAATAAGGTTGACACACAGTTGCGTAGTAACCTCTACATTTACATTAATAATGAAAAGAAACATGTACAAAACTAAAGTGGAGTAAAAAATGTTGATTATGATCATCCATAGGTGTTATACAAATATCAATTAACATTTAATACACACTTTTTACATGATGTGAAGTAGTGTGTAGTTAACTATAGAAAAATGATTGTTATGACACAAGCAGTAATCTAATATTAAAATAAAAGTATAAAATTTACACATTACTATATGAAAATAGTTCACTCAGGTTTCACTTACTGTTTTATAGCATGGTACAAACACAGTTTACTCAAGATCATATCTGAAACAATTTCCTTTATTTTTCAAATACATTAACTTCACTCTGTCACAATGTTCAAATCATGTCGCAGAATTGTGCTATGACCTTCAAACAGAAAGTAACCTTTGATCTTATGCCCTTGAAGTATAAGTGGTAACCAGTGTCGATCATCAGCCCACATCTTATCAAATGGTATCTCGTCAATTGAATACCACTTTGGCATCATTTCTGTAAAATGATATTAACATACTTAAAAACTAACACACTGCACTTTTTAACAAAAAAAATGTTAACAGAACTATTACTATTTGTTTAGAATAAGGAGAAGACTAGGATTTAAACATCTTCGATACATTAAAGGATCTTTCATGACACTAATTTTCTGCTCCCATTCCTTTGATAGTTTGTTGAAATAAGTCACTGTATTACTAGTTCATTAAGACAGCAAACTGTGTACAATGAGCAGAACACCATAACTATTCAAGTGAAAGATTAATAGAAAATAAGCTGCAATATAATGTGGAAATTTGTGCCCATTACTCCTTTACTGTTTACAAAATATATAATACACTGTCAAAATCGAGTGGCTTTTAAAAATTAAAGTGTCACTACTAAGCCAAGAACCTTATAAAGAAGATGAATATTCCAAAAAGCATTGCACTCAGTATCACACCAAAACACATACAAAAATATAATTGTAACGTGACAAGGCTGGAGAGAAAGCCTCATGCTGTCGTTAAGAGTTATTTGTTAAAGCTGGGGAAATCAGGAAAGGTTCCACTGCTGTGGTAAGGCCCAGAAACGCAAACAATAATAGATGGTCCAAACAAGTGCTGTGGAAAGACCAGAGCATCAAAGGAGCATGACCATTAGTTTAAGCTGCTGAAGAACGCCAGGGATTGTTTCCTGTCAGGAAATGCATCCAGCACACGGAATCACTGCAGCAAAACTGTTCATTGTGCTATGTATAAAAGATTGAAGGCTGGGCAATGGTAAGGGGTTCTGCCAAGGTCAGCTACAGACAAAGGAGGTAATGATTAACAGGAGTGAATATCTGGCTGCAAGCGATAAGCACCAAGAGGTAAATGCTGAGAGGGCTGCTAACTGCTACAATGGCCAAAGCTATGTTGTTTGGAAATATCATGGTGCTGAATATAATGAACACTCTAATAACTTAGAATGGGATGAGAAATATTTGCAGTAAGCTTAAGGGTTATATGTGAGTACAGGAAATGCAATCTTACATACGCATGCACCAACTGTAATTACAAGCATAACCCAGACTCTACAGCGTAAATGTTAATACACTATAAATCATAAACAAGGCTGTCTTACACTGTAGACACAATACTGGATATAGTCTGTCTGTGAACTAAAGAGCAAGCAGCAGAGGCCTTTTCATAGGAAGAACCCTGCCAATGACCTACAGGGCACCCAAAATCTGTTGCCTGTTGCCTGTCTAGCAAAGTAGATCGGCGTGCAGTGATATACATTGTTTCTGTTTGTGGGATCTTAGTTGCCAGTGTCAGTCAGTTAACTTTGTATATTCACTGATATACTTCAGTATCCGGAAGAGATAGGTTATCGCCATGCATTGCAAAAAAAAATTGTATAATACGAAGGAGAGGCGGTACCTATGGAGTAACGAGCATTCGATCGTCTATAATGTTATTACAGCATGTGTTATGAAGGTGACACAAAAGAACTGTTGGCTAATATTATCAGTCCAAATCCAAAGGCTGCAATTTATGCTAACGTCAGCCTCGCCACAATAGAATGCATAAGGAAGGAACACGAAAATAGTAGAAGTAGTGATTCTTGTCATGAAAACTGGCAATAGGCAGGAGAACAGTGTGCTGACCATATCCAGTGATGCCTATCATCTGAGAATGGCACAGTGGTTGGCCGGTACCACTGGGCCTTCCAAGGTCTGTTCAGATGGGAGAAAGAATAGTAGTTTGATGGCTCAGAATGTGACCTATCAACCAATCCTTTCTTTTAAACAATGGAAAATCCAGGATGGAATGTACCAATATTATGAGAAGGAAAATTGCTACTCACCATATAGTGGAGATGCTGAGTCGCAGATAGGCACAACAAAAAGACTCACAATTATAGTTTTCTGCTGTTGAGGCCTTTATCCACACGACTGCAGTCTCCGGCAACTGAAACCATACTTCGAGCACCAGCACCAGTGCATGATAGGAATGACGACTGGGTGGGGGTATGGAGGAGGCTGGAGCAGGGAATAGGAGGGATAGTATGGTGGGGATGGCAGATAGTGAAGTGCTGCATGTTACACTGAGGGCAGGGGAGAGGTGGGGAGGGGGGGGGGTGGGGGTGGAGGAAGTAGTGGAAAAGGAGAGAAATAAAAAGACTGGGTGCAGTGGTGGAATGACAGTTACACACTACAGCACAACACAGCCCCCCTCCCCAATGCCCACGGTCCAGCCTGCAGCACTTCGCTGTCGACCACCCCTACAATACAATCCCTCCCCCTCCCCACTCCAGCCTCCTCCTTACCTCCATCCAGTTGCCACTCCCATCATGCACTGGTGCTGCTGCTCGCAGTGTGGTTTCAGTTGCCTAAGACTGCAGCCGTGTGTGTGAATTGCGTTTGCGCATGTGTGTGTGTGTGTGTGTGTGTGTGTGTGTGTGTGTGGGCGCGTCTATTGTTGATGGAGGCCTTAACAGGTGAAAGCTATAATTGTGAGTCTTTTTGTTGTGCCTATCTGTGACTCAGCATCTCCGACTCAGCATCTCCACTATATAGTGACTAGCAACTTTCCTTTTCATGATATTGTTACAATCCTTTCTTTTAGTTAAGTTGTGCTGTAAATTTCTTTTCTCTCTAATTCAAAATCAGTACCACCTCATCAGTTACAAGATCTATCCACCTGGTCTCCAGCATTCTTCTCTACCACCCCATTTCGAAATCATCCTTTCTCTTCTTGTGAAAATTACTGATCATTCATGTTTCACTACTGTACAAGGCTAAAGTTCCAACAAATAGCTTCAGAAAAGACTTCCTGAGAATTAAAGTCCTTGTTTTCAGAAATGCTTGCCACTCTACATTTTATATCCTCTTTTCACTGCAACTATCATTAGTTATTTTACTGCCCAAATACAAACAGTCACCTAATAATTTTATAGTCTCATTTCATAAGCTAGTTCCCTCAATGTCGCATGATGTAATTCAACTACACACCTTTGCTTTTGCTGATGTTCATCTTATATATTCCTTCAAAGACATCGTGCATTCCATTCAAATGCCATTTCAAGTCCCTTGCTGTCTTTGAGAACATTACAATATCATCAGCAAACCTAAAAGTTTTCATTTCTTCCTCCTGAACTTAATTGGTCAATGTGTGTGTGACTGAAAATGCAGAAAATTGAGTTTTGTGTTGTTATTCCCTTTCTGAATTTTTCCTAGGTTTCCTACACAGCCTGCTCAATGTACAAACCGAATAACATTGGGCACTCCCTTCTCCATATGGCTTCCCTCTCACGTCCTTAGACTCTTACAACTGAAGTCTAGTTTCTGTACAAGTTGTAGATAACCTTTCACCCCCCCCCCCCCCATCTTATTTATACCTGGTACCTTCAGAATTTCAATGAGTGTATTTCAGTCAATATTGTCAAAACCTTTCTTTAAAACACAAAAGCTACCTCCTAACTTAAGTCATAGGATCAGTAATGATTTGTGTGTTCCAACATTTCTCCAGAACCCAAACTGATCTTCCTCAAGGTTGGTTTCTATCATTTTTTCTATTCTTCAGTACATAACTGGTATCAGCACTTGCTTTCTTTGGAATTGGAATTTTTACATTCTCCTTTAAGTCTGAGGGTATTTCTCCTGTCTCATGCATCTTGACCACCAGTGGAATAGTTCTATCATGTCTTGCTCTCCCAAGGATATCAAAAATTCTGATAGAATATCATCTACTCTAAGGGCTTTGTTTCGGCTTAGGTCTATCAGTGCTCTGTCAAATTCTTCTTGCCGTATCTTATCTTCATCTACTTCGTCTTCCCTTCCTTTAGTGTTGTCTTCTTATTCATTTGCCTTGTATAGCCCCTATATATGATGGTGACTTGATAGCCTGGAAAATTTCCGTGAAAGAATGGAACATTTTCATCGTTCTTTTACGGTTGGTAAGCTTGATTATTTCAAGGATCGTATACAGAATTTCAACAATGCACAGTGTAAATTTCTCTGTTGATCGCCATCTTAATTGGTCAATGTGTCTGTGACTGAAAATGCAGAAAATTGAGTTTTGTGTTGTTATTAAACAATTTCATTCATAGTCTTGGACTGCACATAAATCAAAATGGAATTGGAAGAAGCTCTGCAGACTCTGCACCATCACAGACTACCATTTACTTGGAATTAGTGAATTTAAACATGGTCGTACAAGCACCAGAGGCTAGGCAGACTCTAGCAATCCAGCTGAGGTCATAGCAAAGGAAACCACTGACAAAATCCATGATTTAGTAATGCAAGACTGTTGATTCCTGAGTCTATAGGCATCTCAACTGAGCAAGTGCATTATATCCTTCAAAGAGAATTGGCTAGAAAGGAGATGCATGTGTAGTGATGCGGCAATTTCTCACAGCAAAATCTGGTAATGTTTAATCACAATCCACAAGATTTTTTCTGCTGATCTGTCACTGCTAATGAAACCTGGATCCATCATTACACATCAGAGTCAAAATAGCAGTCAAAACAATGGGCAAAGGTAGGTGAAAGTACACCAAAGAAAGCGAAGAGCATTTAGCCAGCTGGTGAGATGATGGCCAGGGATTTATGGGATTCCCAAGGAATAATCCTCATATATAACTTGGAAAGAAACAAAACAATAACTGGACCCTATTATGCTTCACTGTTGGATCATCTGAAACTTGCGTTGGCAGAAAAAAGACAAAGGTTGGCATGCAGAAAAGAGCTCTTTCACCAGGATAATTCACTATCCCACACATCAGCAATAGCAATGGTGAAAGCGCATGAACAGAGCTTTGAACTGGTTCCTCATCTACCCTATTCGTCAGACTTATCGTCAAGTTCTGTTTCATACCTTGAAACTTTAGCTTGCCAAGAAGAACTTTTGATCGGATGAGCAATTGATGGTTGCGGTCAATGAGTATTTTGCAGAGTTTGATAGAACCTATTTTTACAATGGGATGAAAAAACTGGAGGATCGCTGGACAAAGTGTATATCCCTCAAAGGAGACTACGTCGAGGTGTAAGGTGAGTTGTTTACGAAACAAATGTTTTTTCTTGCTTTGTTGTAAACTTATCACACCACTCTCATATGTTCATTCCACATTCCAGCTCTCCCTTGTTTGCTTAGTAGTGGTTTTCCATCTAAACTCTTGATATTCGTAGAACTGCTTATCTTTTCTCCAAAGGCCTCTTTAATTTTCCCATTCATCTTCTACTGTGTTCCTTTTTACCATTTCAATCATTGCCTAATGATCCCTTTGAACCTTCAACAACCTTTGGTACTTCCAATTTATTCAGGTCCAATTTCCTTAGTATCAAAATCTTAAACATGGCTGCAAAACAGCAACTGTGTAATTCAGAGAAGATTGAAAAATCAGTCAACCAGTTGAAAATAAAGGTTTATTATCCCTTGACCATGGCTTCGACATATGTAAAAATATCTTCTTCAGAAGAAGTAGCTTTATTACATCACACGATGCAATATGCATAACAAGATAAAATATTTGCCAAGTTACTTGTACCTTATGTCACAGACTAAGGCCAACTGGTACATGTATAACTTACGTAAATATTTTATCTTGTGATTTCGTACCTTTTAATCTGTAGTTTCTGACCAATAAATTACGGTCATAGTCCACATCTGCCCCTGGAAATGTCTTACAGTTTGAAATCTGGTTCCTAAATCTCTTTGTGTTTACTTGTCTCTTCCATGTATACAGCCTTATTCTAGTGATTCGAGAATTTCTGTGTAAATTCTAGAACTACTCAGCCTTCTGCTGTCTCGAACACACAATATTCCAGATACAAGTGTCAGATGGTAAAATCCTACCTACTGTGCATCACATGTTTGTGTGTCCAAGTTTAAAGTCAGTCGCGAGAAGAAAGTAGACATGGCGGTCGAATGGCACTGACAAGTACTTGTTGGGCAATCCATAGATGTTTTAAGAGGAAGAACCGTGGAGTTTTTATGCAGCTCTGTGCCTATTGTTATGTGAAAGAAGAACAGTTGAAAAAATAATCTTGAAAACTCTTAATCCAGCCTTGTTAGAGGCAAGACCCTTTCTATGATTCATTTGAAGTAGAGTCATGGTTATTAAGCCATCTCTTTTATAAATGTAATTAAATTTGTTTCTGACGTTGGACGGAGCGAGTGACTTACCGGAAGTCATATATGTATATGAAGAGTAAGAATTTTATTCTGTATGGAGTTCAAATATACCGTTGGTTAATGAAAAGTAAAGTTCGTGTATCTCCTTAGTTCACAAGTGGAGAGAGAGGCTTAAATATTCCCATACCTAGCATCATTCTACAGAGATGAAGTCCAGAGAGTTTCCTAGCAGCCAGCAAAGAAGATCAGCTGCGAATCTCAAGTAAGTCACCTCGTATAAAAGAAATGGGAAGTTTGTACATCTACTTCTCGTTTTAAATCACCGTCAAAAACATTAGAACGTGGCGATATGTCTGAAAGGACGTGAGAAAATGGAAAATTTAAGTCAAAAACTAGAAAAGAAGTTGTTACGTGTTGCCCTAGCAACCAAACATAACACGACAAGGGATTTACTCTGAGACATTGGAATATGTTCAAGTATCCAACGAAGCACAATTTGAATTAAAAATGGTGAAACATGGAAAATTCACAACTATAAAACAGCTAAGATTTCGACACATTTGTCTAAGAAGAAATACACGTAGAACACTTCGCAGGGACACAGATGCGGAAACCAACCTACATCTGATGCCGCTGGCACTAGCTGCTGTTCACCAGTGCTGACCTGCCTCTCCCTCCGCTCACCTACATAACGAGACTTCTACGCCAGGTGAGCGTCAAACAAAACTTCATAACTTTAGTACGAAAGGGTACATTCTATTGAGTGAACTTTTATTGTGTAATTATAGTATTTAAAGTTAGTTTTAAATGCTTACTAGGGCTAAAGCATATAAAAGCATGGACAATATACAACAACAAGTTGAGGACACTCGCCTTAAACAGTATAGAAGAGAATTTAAAAACAGATTTAAAGAATGAATTGACTAATTCTTTGACCATTCATGTAAATCAAATGTTTACTGACCTTAGCCAGAAACAGAATGACAATTTCCAAGATTTATCAAAAAAGTTAGAATTTAACATTGAGGACAGATGTAATAATGTGGAATCTGAAGTTAACGAAAAGTTCGGATCCTTTGAAAATGTGTGCATTGTTAAGTTTAATGCTGTAAAGCAGGGATTGAATACTTTGAATACTCGCAAATTACAGGTGTCAGTACAAGAATAGATAATGTTGAAAGAAATTTCAAAGAGAAAATAACAAACTCTGATATCCTAAATGGAAGCAGTTTGGAGGAACAATTTGAAGAAATTATAGATCGAAAAGTTACCGAGAGAATAACCTCCGGAAACGTATCGCCTATTCTGTCTTCCAAACTTGGTGATAACAGGAAGGGTATAGACGGCTTGTTGAGAGAATTCAAGCTTATCCAGGATAAAGTAGAAAAAACATTAACGTCACCTAATGAGGTATTAACTAGTGAACCTGTGACTGATTTACAATGGGGGGGCTAATTCAGGGTTATCTAGACACTTCCCTAAATTTAAGACAGAGGGAGATGTACATCCAACCCATTTCTTAAAAAGGTTTAACCAAGCATTACCAAAAAAATTGGAAAGATTCTAAGAAGATCGAATTTGCAGTAGGGTACCTTCTAGGGGAAGCCTCAGAATGGGGAACGGCAAATATTGAGAATTTTTCATCTTGGGAGGACTTTCAAAAGAAATTTTTAAAAAATTACTGGTCTGCCAGTGCACAAGAAAAGTTAATATCAGATCCATGGGACCTGGGCGGAGCCATCTATCCCCCATGGACGTTAACATTCTGAATTAATGGCGGAGTGATGACCGTCGGACCCCGAGTTGTTTCTTCCAAAATAGTCTTTCTGCACCGAATGCCTTTAAAATCTTAAACTATTCTGTCATCTATCCTTTAAAATCTAGAACTATCCTGGAGCCTTATTGCTTAGAAAACAGAATATGACTATAAAATAGAGAACAACTTAAGAAAAACACCGAAAAGAAATGATATCTAGACAAAATAAGCCAAACAGATTATTATATTTATGGATAATATAATATGATATGTCTAGTTAAACAACTGTGATACTGAAATGTATAGATTTTTCTATTTTGTATACAGCATTTTATACCTTTTATGAGATGTGATACAGATGGGATGCATTGTATAAAATTTTGATAATGTCGATCAGTTGTAGAATTTTGGAACACGTATTATGTTCGAGTATAATGACTTTTCTGGAGACTAGAAATCTACTCTGTAGGAATCAGCATGGGTTTTGAAAAAGATGGTCATGTGAAACCCAGCTCGCGCTATTCGTCCACGAGACTCAGAGGGCCATAGACACGGGTTCACAGGTAGATGCCGTGTTTCTTGACTTCCGCAAGGCATTCGATACAATTCCCCACAGTCGTTTAATGAACAAAGTAAGAGCATATGGACTATCAGACCAATTGTGTGATTGGATTGAAGAGTTCCTAGATAACAGAACGCAGCATGTCATTCTCAATGGAGACAAGTCTTCCGAAGTAAGAGTGATTTCAGGTGTGCCGCAGGGGAGTGTCGTAGGACCGTTGCTATTCACAATACACATAAATGACCTTGTGGACGACATCGGAAGTTCACTGAGGCTTTTTGCGGATGATGCTGTGGTATATCGAGAGGTTGTAACTTTGGAAAATTGTACTGAAATGCAGGAGAATCTGCAGCAAATTGACACATGGTGCAGGGAATGGCAATTGAATCTCAATGTAGAAAAGTGTAATGTGCTGTGAATACATAGAAAGAAAGATCCCTTATCATTTAGCTACAATATAGCAGGTCAGCAACTGGAAGCAGTTAATTCCATAAATTATCTGGGAGTACGCATTAGGAGTGATTTAAAATGGAATGATCATATAAAGTTGATTGTTGGTAAAGCAGATGCTAGACTGAGATTCATTGGAAGAATCCTAAGGAAATGCAATCCAAAAACAAAGGAAGTAGGTTACAGTACGCTTGTTTGCCAATTGCTTGAATGCTGCTCAGCAGTGTGGGATCCATACCAGATAGGGTTTATAGAAGAGAGAGAGAAGATCCAACGGAGAGCAGCACGCTTCGTTACAGGATCATTTAGTAATCGCGAAAGTGTTACGGAGATGATAGATAAACTGCAGTGGAAGACTCTGCTGGAGAGACGCTCGCTAGCTCGGTACGGGCTTTTGTTGAAGCTTCGAGAACATACCTTCACCGAAGAGTCAAGCAGTATATTGCTCCCTCCTACGTATATCTCGCGAAGAGACCATGAGGATAAAATCAGAGAGATTAGAGCCCACACAGAAGCATACCGACAATCCTTCTTTCCACGAACAATATGAGACTGGAATAGAAGGGAGAACCGATAGAGGTACTCAAGGTACCCTCCGCCACACACCGTCAGGTTGCTTGCGGAGTATGGGTGTAGATGTAGATTGTAGATAAGGGCATGATTTACACAAACAGATAAATCATGACAAACACAAAACACTCGGCACACCTTTCAAACAACCCTCACAAACAAGTGTGCCAGATTCATCATCATTTGCCGTTTCCATAGGGTTGCTAGGATTTCCTTCGGGTACCTCGACGGTGAAGGTGGGACAAGTCCATTCTGTAGGAGACGATTTAACACCAAACCTCCTCCGGCATCTCACTCAAGTACCTGGGAGGTAGGGATCCTGGGGTATGGGGGTGGGTAGGGTTTCCTGTATTTGGAGCTATCTTCTTTCTCTTCTTTGAGTCTAGCATCCACACCTATTTTTTTCCTTTCTTACTTCTCATTTGAGGACCTGTTTATTTTTTCCCTCTTTCCACATTCATAAACTTCTGTTACGGAAGTCCTTCCTTATTTCTGTGGTTTCTAATAACCTACATCTTATTTTTAGATAAGAAGGCCAAAGAATCAGACTACATGAACACACTTCCACATGTACACAAGTATACACTTAGACACAAACATACAATTACAGGCTAGAAAGCCAAGTGTTGTAAAAATTACGAACAACTTCAGTTGGAAAGACCACATAGATAATATTGTGGGGAAGGCGAGCCAAAGGTTGCGTTTCATTGGCAGGACACTTAGAAGATGCAACAAGTCCACTAAAGAGACAGCTTATACTACACTCATTCATCCTCTGTTAGAATATTGCTGCGCTGTCTGGGATCCTTACCAGGTGGTATTGACGGAGGACATCGAAAGGGTGCAAAAAAGGGCAGCTCATTTTGTATTATCACGTAATAGGGGAGAGAGTGTGGCAGATATGGCACGCGAATTGGGATTGAAGTCATTAAAGCAAAGACGTTTTTCGTCGCGGCGAGATCTATTTACGAAATTTCGGTCACCAACTTTCTCTTCCGAATGCGAAAATATTTTGTTGAGCCCAACCTACATAGGAGGAATGATCATCAAAATAAAATAAGAGAAATCAGAGCTCGAACAGAAAGGTTTAGGTGTTCGTTTTTCCCACGCGCTGTTCGGGAGTGGAATGGTAGAGATATAGTATGATTGTGGTTCGATGAACCCTCTGCCAAGCACTTAAATGTGAATTGCAGAGTAGTCATGTAGATGTAGATGTAGATGTAGATGTAGATGTACCTACATGGAGATAGGACGACCCGTGGCCTAAAAAATAGGGATGTTTTATAAGGAGCGTACCTACCAGAATGGATAGAGGAAGTGCTCTCATAAGGTCAACCCACAAGTAAGGAATAGGTGCTGATACTAGGCGAAGGGGACAGTATCGTGGCAAAAGTCACAGATTTTATAGGAATTATTCTGGAAGATATAAATTCTATGAACGACTGGCATTATTGTGTTTTGTAGAAATAAATGAGTGTCAAAAGAACACTTTTATTTCGCCCAGAGTTCCTCCGAGCTACAACTAATGCAGAATAGAACATACTAGGAAAAAAGGTAGTACAAAAAGATAAGAATGGAAAACAGATTACTCATGCATCATAAACACCTGAAGTTTTCGATTGGAAAAGAAAATAAAGAAAAGAGAAAAAGTCCTCACGATTCCTAAATATTAAAAAAGCTGACTAAAGCGGTCTGCCTATATAAACATATCGATGAAAGGGAAGAAAACTTAGTTGTGAGGATGAGGCATTATCTTGTCATGAGAATGGGTAGATACAGAATAGCATAGTTTTGGTTGATGAATAATTAATGATGGATTGTAACCCTGAAATTTATGGGACAATGAGATTTTTGTGACACTTTATTCAATGAAGCTTTTGTGAAGTGAATATTTGGCAGATTATGTAGTACTGCTGGTTATGTATTGAGGAGATATCAATAGGTGTATTGTGGTACTGTTGAAGTTTATTTTGGTGAAGAGTACAGATATTGTAAACATCACAATATTTCGATTATAATGATGAAGAATTAGTGAGAGATATAATTAATCATAAAGGAACAGATGTTTACAAAAAATTATGAGGAAATGTGAAGAGCTAAGCTCATGACATGAGGCTAGTGGAGCAGTAATAATATCATCTGTGCATTTACAATGGAAAGTTAAGCTAATGGGTACTTAGTATATAAGTACAACACTATTTGAACACTTGAGAAGCACACAGTTACATTGTCATTGAAGTTGTGTCAGCTACTGCAAAGTCTTGGTGTGGTTGGGGTTAAAATTTGTGTACATTAGCTAATTGATTACTATTATTTTTTTTACTAGTGCGTGTACTTTAGTATTATCTTACAATTTGGTATGATACACACTGTCTGTGTGTCCTTGTAGAAGTAGTAATTTCCTTGAATTACAAATAATTTTTGTACTAATTATGAAATGTTTTGCCCATAATGTATTTTTTTTTTAACTCTTGATATATCAACTTTTTGCCTGACATATTAACTCCTCTCCTTGAGATAACGTATACACTCAGTAGTCTGTAAAGATTCTACTCCAGCCCCACTTATAACATGAGGTGTAGAAAACTATGTTCTGTTTACCTGATCACTACTGTGAAAACTAATTTATTTAATTACTTCTGTAGTGATGGTAGAACAGTCAAATATTTTAATATGAAAATGAGAATATTATCAGATGATGGAGCCTAATAGAAGAGATGAACCACAGTGGACTGCAATGGTGAAATGAGAGCCGTGTACATTTCAGGTATGGAAATGAATGGGCCTTGGAACAAGGAAGTTTATTCAATGGTTCAACTCCTACCAGTCTGACAGTAAAATAAAAATTTTCATGTGTTGACCAGATTCAATGACAAAATTCTAAATTACTTGTAAAACACTTGAGCATTAGTCAAGTCAAATGTTATATCTTAAAGGAATAGTAAATTTAAAGACATTTCATTTTCTATAAAATATAAAAATTAGATATTTCAGTAACTGTACAGTGTAGTGTTATGAGACAAGTTCTATTGGAGCACAAAAAACACAGTTTTGAAGAACATTTTGAATTTGGAAATAATATATTTGGAAATAATATTTTTAAAAACTGTTATTGTTTATTGTAAATTGGCACTTTTGTTACACTGATGGCAGAATTCTGCTCACATATGATGCATACATAAATACATAAGTCTTGTGTGTGGGGGGGGGCAGGGGGGGGGGATGCTTGTTGTAATGAAACGGGGTAAAGCTGTACTCCCACTTTTTTGGGGAAGAACATGATACCTTGTTTAAAATACAGTATGAAACAATAAAACCTCACATAATTTTTACATCCACATTTATAATTTAAATGGCATTTAAAACAATTACATATTTTTATCAATAGTAAGTACTTATGGGGATTGCACTTCCGATGGAATGATGAATTTGAGAATATTCCATAGATTTTGTCTTTATATATATATCTCTGGAAATAATGGATGTTAAAATTACATTTGCAATTACTACTACTACTATTATTATTATTAATGACTACTGAAATGCTTACAAAATGAATGAACTACTTTTGTTAACATTACTATTATATCTTTCATGTACAGAGTGGTCCAAAAAATGAAGACACCCTTTGATACCCAATATTAATGTAACAAAATGACATTCCATGACAATTCTTCCACAGGGGGAATGTTATTTTATTTATTCAAAGTGACCCCCATTAGTAGCCAAACAACATCGATGCCACTGAACTGTTGACTGAACTATGGCAGTCAGTTCTGCTGGTGTGATAGCAGCACAGGATGCCTCAATGGTTTCTTGTAGTTCATTCAGTGTAGTTGGCTTCCGTTGATGAACTTCATTTTTAAGGTTGCCCATAGGTAGAAGTCAAGAGGCGTACTCAACAGCTCCTCTTTGATCCACCCATTGTTCAGGTAGATTTTCATCCACGTAGGCTCTGAAATCTCTGTGGTAGGGAGGTGGAGCACCATCTTTTTGATGGTAAAATATTTCATTTTTAAACACCTCTTGGGTGGCAGGTAAAATCAATGTTTGCAGAAAAAATACAAAGAAAACACCTCACCAGTTATGGTACCTTTAAAAAAAGGGGGTGGGGGAGGGGGGGGGGGCAACCAAACTGTATAATGACAGACCACACCAGTCATTAACACTCAGCAGATAAACATGTTTGTCCACGTGAACATCAACATTTTCAGGAGCCCTGTACACACAGCTGTGGTGGTTTACAGTACCATCCAGTTTAAATTGTGCCTCATTAGACCAGATAACCATCCTTGCAAGCCGTTCATCCTTTTGAAGCATGCCTTCAAACCACTACCAGCACTCCAGCCTTCAATACAGGTTGTTCTTGTTCACAGTGTTCAGTGATCTTGGAAAGTATCCTTTCCACTTTGTAGCCTTCAGAATTAGAATTCATTGTGTGCTTGATCAGATTACCCCACTTTCATGTGCATCCTGAGTCAAAGATTTTTGAGGTGATCTAGTAATATGTTGCAACACAGCAGTGCTGGAAGCTGGACTTGATGAGGTTTTTGGTCAGCCAGACCTTTCCTTATGCACATCCTGAACAGTACTGTCGGCTTCAAATTTATCCCGAATACAATAAATTGTTGTACATGTTGATGGTTGAGTTCTGTACACATTATGCCACTGTTGTACTTCCACCATGTTTTCGCACTTCCAGTACCACTTCCATGCAGCCTTGCATTGCTCAAATGACAATCTTACTTCACTCATCATTGCACTGTCACCTGCTGGAAAACACATGGCATGATCTGTTGAGAAAACAATCAACTATTTTACTGCAAAAAATTGGAATGATATGTCACTTTGTTCCACAGATATTAACTATCAAAGAGTGTCTACATTTTCCTTCATCCCTCTGGATTATCTTCATAGTCAGCTTCTTGGTAAGGAAATGCAATATTGCGCAGAGCATGTACATGTTAGGTATTGTAACCCTGATCTTGTGTTGACTGGATATACTTTAAGAAGAATAGTATTGAAGGTGTTGATTAAAATGTGAAAGACAGAAAGGAAAAACTCATTACTATTTCATTTAAAGACATATGTTATACCAAATGAAAGTTTCAAATCATCTCTACAAGCAGGAATACCATCCCCTGACACACAAATTGTGCCAACAAGCAGAAAAAGAATTAATGAACAACGAACAAAAGTCAAGTAAAAAGCAAAATTATAAATATTCCGATTCAAGGAAGTTCTGATCCCCACCTCTTACTGCTCCTCAAGGTGTTGAGAAATATTCACATAAACCAAATCACTGTGGCAATTAGTGAGGTTTGCTGAGCATTATTGTTCTTTTGTTTATTTCAGTACAGTGCAGATAAGAGAGAGGTTAGAAGGTACTACTGCTTTCTGATCGCTACATTAACAATGAAAATAATGTTTTACGATCTCCCACAAAAATAATTTTGATTTTTCAAGAGGAATATTGTTTAGTAAAATAAACTACATTGTGTCAGCATAAAGTATGACACATTGTAAACATCTGATGTCACTGAATGAGGCATGTGGACTTCATGTCTGAAGATGACTGCAGAATGGTTGGAAACAGTTACAATGTGAAATGTTCTTAGGGTTTTCTCAATAACAGAACAAAAGAAACAATATCATTGCTTAATTAAATAAATACAACAATAGAAAAATGCAAGTGCTATGGGAATCAGTTATACGGGATGTCCTAAATTTTCAGGATCAAAATTATGGAAGGCAGAAGATCTTTAACTCAGTACTTTGATTCAGTGGTTGTAAATAACTGTTTCAAGCAATATGAGGTCTTGAAACTGCCATGTGTGTGCTCCATAACCACCAAATGTTGGGGGCACTACATTTAAAAACAATACACAATCATCTCTGACATATACACAAATGGAGATTACCACAGTTTACAGTTCATGACAGAATGTTGACGATGGAGAATTAGTAGCTATATGAAATTCCAGATGTGTATAATGTATGGTGGGGCAGAATGGAGTGCCTAGTACCTGAATAAATGCACACATACAATTTCTGCAACAGGCATCATCCAAATTGGAAGAAATTCATCATTGTGCATAGACATGTAAAAGAAACTGGGACATTAAAACCACAGAGGTACTCAACAAATAACTTCACACAGCAGAATCAGATGCAAAGATGCTGGATATTGTGGCTAAAGATTCATCAACAAGCACCTGTCCACCTGTCCTTGAAAAGCACACTTCAAAGAACAGAATGTAAAGAGCACTGTTTGACTAACAATTACATCTCTTTCATAAACAATATGTGTAAGTTATGGGCCCCAGAGATCCATTCTGTCAACAGATTACCCATTGCAGTTCTGCAGAGCCAAACTTCTTACGATTTATATCGTTCACCAATAAGGCATCTTTTAACTGTGTTAGCTTTCAACTGCCGGAGTGATGAAAACCAATGTACAATTTTTTTTATTTCGGATCACCAGTGACAATTCCATAACAACTTGTGCACAGGAACTATACGAGATCAACAAATAAGACCTTACTTGCTACCACAAAGATTTGACAGTGTACATTACCTGACATTGCTCAAGATTACTGTAGTAGTGGTTTCAACACTACTGTGCAGATTCCTACTTCAGCTTTAATTTCCATTTCAACCCAGAACAATAGATGCCCTCAGAGATGGACTGGAAGAAGAGGTCCTATCCCACAGTCAGTGCGATTATCAGATCACCCTCCTGTGGATTTTTTTCCTTTGGTGTCACAAGAAGTCATTGGTGTATGTAAATCCAGTTCACACTAAAGAGGAACTGGTTGAGGGTCCCTAACTATCTATCTCATTGTACACCACAAAACAGGAATACTAAAGAGAGTGTGACAAAATTATATGTGACACTGTAATGCATGTACTGAGACTGGTGATTATCACTTTCAACAGTTGCTATGAGCTAAGTTATTGCTACAAAATGTAATTTGTTTATGTCTATAAAATCTGAATATTCAGTTTTGAGCACTAGCACCTAATCCCTAAGTACTCAGTTAGGGTCCTCTACTACTTACATAATTTCGATCTTAAAGATACAGGACATCCTGTTTTCGGACCAGAAATTAATAGAGTAACAGCCGACTGTGAGATTCTAAAAATTTTGTCAATGAGAAAGGAAGAAAGGAAGGATGGTTAGAGTTTAACATCACATTGACAGTGCGATCATTAAAGACAGAGCACAAGCTCACGATTACAAAAGGATGGAGAAGGAAATAGGCTGTGCCCTTTTCAAAGGCGCCACCCCAGCATATGCCTAGAGCATTTTTTATCAACTTCATCACAGAATTAACAAACAAAAGAACAGTAACATAATTATTATACTTTAACATTCCATCTGAAAGTGCAAACCATATTTAACGAATACTACTGCTTTAGATCAGAAGTAACACCTCAGTCTGTGGGCCATGCGAGCCTCACTGGGTGTAAAATTTTTGCTCCTATATGTTACATTCCTGAATATTCTACAAATCCAGAAAGGATCTAATCTGTGTCAGCACTAGAAGCTTGATCAGACACCGCACTGCTTCTAAAGCAGAATTTTACTGATGTACCACCAAGCCACATTATTATGAACATCTACCATTATGGACCTTCCAGTTGTCATTATTTGACATTAATAGACATCGTAACCCCTCATATCTTGTCTAACTTTTTACTGTAACAGTGATGTGAGACCCTGATGGTATTCCACAACTGCCATTCCTCTATCATTTGATAACCAATGAAACAACATTTGGTATACATTTTTCTGGTATATTGCTTCTGTAATGTCATCCGAGGAGCAATGTGTTAGAGCACAGCTGGTGTCTCGCAACAAAACTGCAATGCTGTGAGCCGAATTGACAAATGGGAGACACTGGGATAGGTATGCTCAGAAACATTTGTTAGGCCGTTGCATCAGCTCTTCTACTTAGGGCCTAGCACAAGACCACCCATCCCAGTATGCGATCATTGAATAAGACAATAACATCGTCATCTAGTAGGCCAGCTGTGTGATCAATGTATTATGCAGAACTAAACATGAAAGTTATTGTTAAATGTACTCTGTGTGAGAAACTTGTCATCTGTATCAAGTGATAAACCAATGTTCAGAGGCAGTTGTAAATACTCATCACATTCTTGTGAAAATGGACTGAACAAAGATAACTAATTCTTCTGATCTAAGTTGTAATGACTAATATTTTATGTATCATAGTACTCAATCAGTCTCCTCCTGGAGCAAAGCAACGAGTGTGTTTTTGTCCATTACAACAGCCTCAAATTGCAGTTGCTGACATCATTTGATTAAGTTCTCGTGTTGTGACATCCTTCAAAAGAACCACCAGATAGATACAGACATCCTCCGTTACGCCCTTCATTAGCCATGAAACTTTGTCAACTTTGGTCCTATTCAGGTTCACTGTGTGATATGCAACACTCTATAGATATGACTGTCATCTTTATGGCAGTCAACCTTGTTCTTCACTTGTGCTTTGGCAATGCACATTGTTGTCATACATGTTCTTCGTTTCTGCCTGGAAGTTGTCCCAACTCTTGAGCTTTCTCACTGCTGGGCAGTACAGTCCAAGTACAGACAGACATTGGGAAGATTCATCAAGTCAACCAATCCATTGCATTTTGCGATAGCGTCGAATGCCTTTAGCCATTTTGGAGACACTGGCTGGCGTCTCCTGAAACCATTGCTGGATGTCTAAGGTGCATCTGATTCTTTTGTATCCACTGATACCTTGACAATGTGGATCATAGGAGGAAAGTATTATTTGTATTAGGGTTCCTGTCTGTGAAGGCAACTGCTTTCATATAGCCTTACTGAGTCCACAGCCGTGTCAATGTCCAAAGATGTTTATTGGTAACGGAAAGACTGACTTTCGAAAAAGCTGTGAAACTTGCAGTCACAATACTAGAAGTAAAAATAACTCTGTATAGCTAATGCATCCCTGTGTAGGGTTGAGATGTGTGTAATCTAGAAGTATTACTCAACTGAGGTATGGCTATAAAATAAATGGAATATTGCTGCAAAACATTGTATTTCAAAAACATACATATTATTGTGATTCTCAATATACTCCCCCCCCCCCCCCTCCTCTATATCACTACAATGCTTCATGTGAATTTTCGCTAACGGAAACAGGGCTGGAAGCCTTTCTCTTGACCTTGGGGAATAGATAAGAGTCGCATGGTGCTAGGTCAGGCGAATAAGGTGTGTGGTCTAACACAGGGATGCTGTACTTTGTTAGTCACATCTTAACAGACAATGCAGTATGACTCAGTGGGTTGTCTTGATGCTGAGCCCATGACTATTTATTGCACACTTCAGGTTGTTTTTCCTTATTTTCTCACAGAGTTGAGCAAGAACCCCAAGGTAGTAAAGCTGATTAACAGTCTGTCCTTCAGAAACACAGAGAAGATACACAATCCAGGAATATCAAAGGAGACAATCACGACCTCTCAGAATCTTGATTTGCTCATTTGAGCTTTTTTCACTCTCCGTGAACTTGACCCCTTCCAGTGCATGGATTGGTGCTTGGTTTCTAGATCTAAATGAAAAACCAAGATTCATCATATGTTATCACTATTGCAAAGAAATTAGGATTAAAGTGTCAGTACTAACATTTTCATGAGCTTCTTTTTGTTTGATCATGAGAATTTAAGTGCCAGTTTCACACACATTTTTCACATATTAAAATAGTGATGTAAAATATGTCTTAGACATTCTTTGTCAATACCTACAGTTTCAGCAATTGATCGAACACTCAGCCGAGAGCCATATCCCATCATAGTACCTACTTTTTCAATATACATCTATACTCTGCAAACCACTGAGAAGTGCATGGCAGAAGTACATCCCACTATACCAGTTATTAGAGTTTCTTCCCATTCCATTCACATGTGGAGTGCAGGAAGAATGATCAATTGAATATCTCTGTGTGTGCTGTAATTATTCAGATCTTATTCTCACAACCCCTATGTAAGCGATATGTAGTGGATTGTAGTATATTCCTAGAGTCATTGTTCGAAGCTGGTTATTGAAAATTTATTAGTTGGCTTTCTCTGGATAGTTTACATCTATCTTCAAAAGTCTGCCAATTCAGTTCCTTCAGTATCTCTGTGACACTCTCCCATGGAACAAACAAACCTGTGACCATTCATGCTGCCCTTCTCTGTATAGATTCAGTATTCCCTGTTAGTCCTATTTGGTACGGGTCCTACACACTTGAGCAATATTTTAGAACCATCGCACAAGTGATTTGCAAGCAATCTCCTTTGTAGACTGATTGCACTTCCCCAGTATTCAAACAATAAACCAAAGTCTACTATTTGCTTTACCCAGGACTGAGCCTATGTGATCATTCCATTTCATATCCCTACAAAGTGTTACATTCAGGTTTTTGTATGGGTTGGCTGATTCCAACTGTGATTCATTGATATTACAGCCATAGGATACAATGCTTTTTCTTTTTGTAAAGTGCACAATTTTACATTTCTGAACATTTGAAGCAAGTTGCCGATCTCTGCACCACTTTTAAATATCATCAAGACCTGACTGAATATTTATGTAGCTCCTCCCAGACAGTACTTCATTATAGATAATTGCATCATCTACAAAAAGCCAGAGGTTAGTATTAATATTGTCCGCAAGGTCATTAATATACAACATGAACAGCAATGGTCCCAACACACTTCTCTCCATCCAAGATAACATGCTGTGTCCTTACCAAAAAGTCCACAATCCAGTAACAAATTTCACTCGATATCCCATATGACCATACTTTTGACAATAAGCACAGCTGTGGTACTGAGTCAAATGCTTTTCAGAAATCAATAAATAATGCACCTACCTGACTGCCTTAATCCAAAGCTTTCAAGATTTCACATGACAGATGTTTTTGGTATCCATGCTGGTTGCATGGAGGAGGAGAATCTGTTCGAGGTACCTCATTATGTTCGAGCTCAGGCTATGTTCTAATATTCTACAACAAATTGATGTCAACAATACTGGGCAGTAGTTTTGTGGATCACTTCTATTACCCTTCTTGTAGACGAGTGTGACCTGTGCTTTTTTCCAAGCACTTGGCACAGGTTTGTGTTTGAGAAATCTAGAATAGGTTATAGTTAGAAGAGGGGCTACCTTAGCCATAAATTCAATACTGAATCTGAAAGGAATTCCATCGGGCCCTGGAGCTTTGTGTCAGTTTTAATGATTTCAACTGTTTCTCAACACCACTGACACTAACACTTATTTTGCTCATGTTTTCCGCCGTACTAACATTAAATTTGGGCAATTCTCCTGGGTTTTCCTTTGCAAAGGAGCATTTGAAAAAAAAGAGTTAAGCATTTCAGCTTTTGTTTTGCTACCCTCAATTTCAGTTCCTGTCTCATTCACTAGGGAATGGACTCTAATTTTAGTGCCACTAACAGCTTTTACATACAGCCAGAATTTCTTTGGATTTTGTGAAAGATCATTTGACAATATTCTACCATGGTAGTTACTGAAGGCTTCACGCATTACTCTCTTGACAGCCAAATGTGTTTCTTTCAGCAGCTCTCTATCTATAGCCCTATGCTTTGCTTTACATCTATTATGCAGTAATCTATGTTTCTTTAGAAGGTTCTTTACAGTGACTGTACACCAAGGAGGTTCCCTCCCATTATGAACTGTTATACTGGGTACATATGTATCCAGTACATGGCCAACTATTCTTTTAAACTTGAGCCATAGTTCCTCTACATGCTCCTGCCCTGTGCTGATAGTTTTAAGTTCCTCATTGAGATACTACCCTACTGATTTTTTTATGTAGTTTACTGAATATATATATCTTTCTTTAGTTGTCCTTTGTACTTTGGTAATCATTATTGCGACAACTAAGTCATGGTCACTGATATCAGTTTCGATGTTGACATCCTCAAAGTGCTCATGTCTAAAAAAAAAAAATGGTTCAAATGGCTCTGAGCACTATGGGACTTAACATCTGAGGTCATCAGTCCCCTAGAACTTAGAACTACTTAAAACTAATTAACCTACGGACATCACACACATCCATGCCCGAAGCAGGATTCGAGCCTACGACCGTAGCGGTCGCGCGGTTCCAGACTGCAGCACCTAGAACCGCTCTGCCACACCGGCTGGCGCTCATGTCTATTTGTTGTCATTTGATCCAATATATTTCCATCATGAGTGGGGTTCTAACTACCTGTTCTAGGTAGTTTTCAGAGAAGACATTTAGTAATGTTTCACAGGGTGTCTTTTCATGCCCTCTCATAACACAACTGTAATTTTCCCAATTAACTGTTTGATGAGTAAAGTCCACACCGATGACTATTGGGGGAACTTATCTACAAGTGAACTGAGGTTTTCTCTGAAGTTTTCGGTTACATCAGGAGGTGAGTCTGGTGGGCGAAAAAAGGATCCAATCATCATTTTGTGCCCACCCCTGATACTGAATCTTGCCCAAACAATCTCATGCGTGGCTTCAATTTACAACTCAGTGGATTTGAGTTTCTTGTCAGCTGTAACAAATACACCACCTACATTTCCCATCTGCCTATCCTTTCGATATAAACTTAAATTTTCCCCAAAATCTCACTGCTATCAATTTCTGGTTTCAACCAGCTTTCTGTACCTAGTATTATGTGGGCTTCGCTGCTTTTCAGGAGCACTTCAAACTCTTGCACTTTGTTGCAAATGCTTCAGCAGTTAACTATTAGGATTTTAAAACTCTCACCTGTAGGAGGTATTTCTCTTGATCTTACACTCATCCTTCTGGATTTCATGCAGTTATCGTTATCTGGATTGGATAGTGTGTCACCTAATCTGAAAAACCTTTGTGTGCACTCCACAACAATCAGCTACTTGAGTAGCAGCCTCTGATGTGTAGTGCACACCTGACCCTTTAAGGGGGACGCTAAAGTTCCCTACCCTATGGCGCAAGTCCAAGAAGTCGTAGCCTAGCTTGTCACAGAACCTTCAAAGTTTCTGGATCAGTACTTTCATTAGACTCAGAACCAAAGGGCCATGATAAATTCTAGGGACAATGCTGCAGATTGTGAGCTTCCTTGAAATGCCACGCACAGGGCCGGTCTTCTCAACCTTCTCTGATAGACCTCAGAGCCCAAACAACAGGCATTATTTGTTCCAAATGCACCACAGTCTGCACTTGATTGCATTGTCTTCTTCCAACAGCTGCAGGAATAGCATCCTCAACATGCTGAATGAGACCCCAGGCATACATAATGAGTGCACCTGGTGTTCTTTCCTGTCCCTTGGTGCCATTTCCCTATGTGGCACCACCATATAGACACCTACCCATTTGCATTTGCCTCCTCTTGACCCCAGACAAAACAGGTTTCCCCACAACAGCTGAAGTGAGTCCCACTGGCTCAGCTTCAGTTTCAGTGAAAGACAGCACCTTGAAGTTGTTGGTTAGGGGGATCAGTATAACAGGCAAATCCTCCCTGCTCCCCATTGACACTGTACAGGACATGGGGACTAGCCTGGTATTCACTTAGGGGGATGTGGAAAACCGCCTAAAAACCACATCCAGAACAGCCGGCACACCGGCCCTCGTCATTGATCTACCACTGACACTCCACTCACAGTCAAGTGGATGTGTAATGACAGATCCCATACTTTCTGCAGAGGAGACAGAATAGAAAGGAGTGGACAGTACTTGAGGTACCCTTAGTACTGGTACCACATGTACATGACTCTCTGGAGCTCTATCAACACAACAACTTGCGGCAGCTGCCCATCATCTGACAGTAGTCAGGCTGATTTCCAGCTGCTTACAAATGTCAACCAACTCATTCAGTGTTTGTGAACAGCATTCATAATGAGTCTGCATTTTAGTTGGTGTGATGTATTGCAGGACACTGAACAAATAACTTTTAATTCATCTTGTTGATTTTCTTTTAATCTCTTGAGCTACAAAATTGGTAGTTCCCTATAAGAATTGATGCAAATACACAAAACAAGATTTCTATTGAGGCAACAGAAACCTGTGGTAAAAATTACTAATTTCTTAAAACTTTACAAGGTTAATTACAGTTATTAGCAAACTCGAAAATAGAGTTAATTTACAATAAATGTATATAATATATACTCCCCTTTAAGGGAAAATTAGATGTTAACACAATAGGTTAGCTGGAATATCTGATACAGTAACCAAATCACAAATGCCAATTTACCTTCTTCTTCTTCTTTTGCTTGCACCTTGTCCCACACCTTTTGCAGGGTCAGCATGGTTACAATTGGATTTGGCATGGTTTGTCTGAAGGGGTGGCCAGATGCCCTTCCTACCACCACCCGGTACCCCCCAGGACGGAATCAGTGTACCCCAGCTGTCTGCATCTAGCGTAAATCATGAAAGACTGCGAACATGTTCAAAATGTCTGCGAGACATGTAACTGAGGCGGGACGTGGGGACTAGCCTGGTATTCACCTAGGGGATGTGGAAAACTGCCTAAAAACCACATCCAGGACAGCCGACACACCGGCCCGTGTCATTAATCTGCTGGGCATAGTCCATCCAGGAGGCGCGCCTACCCGAGCCCAGGAAGCAGCACATTAGCGCTCTCGGCTAACCTGCCAGGTCACAAATGCCAATTTACTTAAAAACTGGATTATGCACAGGACAATGATAGCTTCCGAAAATTCTCAAAACTACACATTTATTTGTGTTCACATACAATGACACTGAGAGGTGATCTATTCTTTGGCAGTAACTGTGAACCACAAATGTTCATTTGCTATGAAATAAGTTAAGTACCCAAAACGCTTGTACCGATAACATGCAAAAATAACCTACTTCTCACATAATCATGCAATGAAATTAGAGAATGATTGTTTTGAATGAGGGTAGTCCTACTGCTGTCAAAAATTTTAAAAGAGCACAAATAACTAACAGTCAGAGTTTATTGCACCACTCACAAATGTTTGAAATTTCACAATATATCACAATACAAATGAGTATTTATATAATCAGTGAAAGATTATGCAGAAGCAAGACAAACAGTAAAATATGTGAACCTAGATTTTCATCTGTTTTTGATGTTGAAGGGCGTGTCATCTTCAACATCTTCTGGCCTACTTGGACTGCTCAAAAACTTACACACATGATAAGCAGTTTTCACCACACACTTCTTATAGTACAATATAGGTTTCAGTAAAAGTTTTCCAAAGTTTCATGTGAAACTTCATGCCAATCCTTTTACCTGGCACAACAAAATTACAGCTCTTACACAAATGGAGGCCATGGCGGCACTGATTTGTTATACACACCAGAGATACCAAATTTGACTGAGAAGGCTTCAAGCTGCACAGCTATTGGTCATTCACTTTTGACATATACATATTCTATGACAGCATCATTCTCATTATTTTATAACCATACCTTGTACATGCTGTAGTGGGAACCTACTTTGTCACATGACTAGATACAGCCATGTTCCAGTTGAAAGTAATGCGTGTTGTTACCTCGCAGTGCAAGCACAGAAAGTGAATGCAGAAAATGTCTTCACAGGCAGCTGTAATACCTTGCTGTTATCATCATTTTAAATTTATTGTCGATGAGGAGGAAAAAGAAGTGACAGTGTAGAAAGAAAATGTGATGGAAAGTGTAAGCAGAAGTAGAGTATGCCAGTATTGTTCAAAATATGGCAAGAGTTTTAATGAGTGAATAAATAACCAGTCCATCAACAGTGAACTCTTTGGTCTAGCCTACCATTATTGATCCACAGAAAATTAACATGAATATTTAGGGCACAAAGAAATATAAGTTTAATTCAAATAATAAGTACAAAAATATATAAAGAACAAAGCACAGAACTTTATGGGGCATTGCAAAAACTTTTAACTTGATTAGTTTTATTTTTTGTTTAATTCGCAGGCTTGCTACACTTAAGATTTTGATTACAGTATCATTTGCTTTCACTCTGTCTACCACTTTGGTGGTACACTATTTTATTTATTAGACACATTAAGCCAAATTCCGAGAACTATGAAAAAAGCTCAATAACACGCTTGAGTCAATTAATGGCAGGAAATGATCAAAAAATTCGACCAAGGAAATGCAAAATCTGTATACAACATTGTAAAAGGAGGTGAAACACTGATATATTCATATGAGATGGAAACTAAGCCAATCAATCATTTGTGTTACACGATAATCAAAACCAATGTACGTTCATTCAGAAAGCACTTCCAAGAAAACCGTCTCGTTTCTTTGGTTGCATTTGATGTGTTGTGGCCATTTCTTTGAATGATCCTCTGAGTGAAAGTGCCACCTGCTCTGCCAGATGCTAGCTTAGCTGCAGGGCATAAGTGTGACAATGTGCAATACATCCCTATGACAGATAACAAGCATTATTAGTCAGTGTCATGCTTGTGCCAAACCTCCGGAAACAGGTCATTGGGCCCTCTGTTGGCCAAAGTAGTCAGGTAGAGTGAACCCTGCATAACAGTATTTAATGTGTTGTAGAATAAGGAAGTGCACAGTACAAAAGAGGACTTCTGAAATTTTCACCAAGCTATATAGTACAAACGCAACTTCAAGTATGAGCTACAGCCAACAAATTGAAATGCTAGCAAAATCCATACTTTGCCTCACAAATGTGCTGCCAAAGTGATGTTCTCTACAATCTCTTTCCAAAAGTCATACTCTGCAAAAAACTAAGTGTTAATTTCTCAGTCTTGTCTTAATATAATAAACCTTCAAAGAAAGGATTCCAGGAACATCATAACAAAAATCACACAGTTACAAAGTGTGAATCAAACAATGGAAAATTTGAGTCAAGTGTGTGTGTGTGTGTGTGTGTGTGTGTGTGTGTGTGTGTGTGTGTGGTGGGGGGGGGGGGGGGGGATGTGGCGCATGCAAGCGCGCATATATATGTCTGTCTATTGTTGACGAAGGCCTTACCACCCTAAAGCTGTAATTGTGAGAGTCTATTTGTTGAGCATATCTGTGACTCAGCATTTCTGCTATATGGTGAGTAGCAACTTTCCTTCTCATAGCATAGTAAAAAAAGTGTGTATTTATTGCTAGTTTCTTCCTCATACTGTAAAATTTACTACCACATAGAATGTGAGTTTTGCATCAAACCACTTCATTTCTGAAAATTGTAATCATACAGGTGTTAACTTAATCCACCATTTTTTGGATGTGCATCCAGCACATTTTTAATTCATATTGCGATACTTCTGCTGACAACCTTTCAGCCATTCTCAAGGTGAGTTGCTTGCAAGCTTTTAAATCACTTTATGCAGTGTGGGTAAACGTGCTTGTGTCAGAGAGAGTGCTGTTGCTAACAAGGGCATCAGTCATTGATTAAAACTGATGCATCTAAAAATTAAACAAAGTAAGTGCCGAATCAGCAGATTCGCAGTGTGTAATCCATGTGTTGTTGATCATTATGGATGGCATGGAGACTTAGAATATTTACTTTGAGAGTGAAGATGTGAAATAAGGGGTTTCCATAATTTGTTGAGCTGGAAACGCTCGTCTCTGTTGAGCAAATTGTGTGTTTCCACTGCTCCCTTGACCACTGAACTCAAGTAAGGAGAGGCTGTGGTCAGTATCTTAACTTTATCATAAGCCATGGAATGCCCTGTGGAAACATAATGTTCAGTCACTACAGATTTATTAGACTGCAGATGGTGGGTATATTGCTGATGTTCAATGCAATGTTCTTTTACAGTGTGTATTGTTTGTCCTATGTACCCATTATCACACTCACATGGATTTTAACAAATGCCCACCTTTTATAAAAGCAGATTATCCTTCACAGATTCCAGAAGAGCTGTCGTCTTCACCGGTGGATGGAAGATCACATCCTCTTTATGCTTCTTCATTATTTTTGCACTTTTGATGAAATATTTCCCACATACAGTAGAAAGATCATAGACTTGCAACTCTTTCTTCATGCTCCTTTTCAGTTGGTGTGGCGTATGCACATGCAGAGCTTTCTTAATTTGATGTTTTGAATATCCATTCTTATGGAATATTTCTTTCAAGTGTATCAGTTCACTCTGTAGGCTGTCAGCATCAGACACTACATGAGCCTACATACTAAGTTTTAAGTACACTCATAGTATGTGAAGGATGGTGACAACTAGATGCCTGCAATTATAGTTGGTGTGAGTGGGCTCCAGGTTAATGCTATGTCCTAGAAACCCATTTTCCATAAGTCACACTAAAACATTTCCCATTCCATTCCAAATTTGATATTTTTGTAGATGAAGTTAGGATGTTCAAGAAACTTGACCAATTTGTCTTTGCCAAACCATGAATGTGTCACTGCCATCTCTCCACAACACAGTGCAGAGATGACTGCTTTTTCTTTGAAATCCTCTGTAAATAAATTAGAGAGAGGACTCCTCATTGCAACACCGTCAATCTCTTCAAAATATTTGCTATCAAATAAAAAGAAAATGGAGGTTAGTGCATGCTCAAATAATGCCATTATGTCTGCCTCAAACTTGCTGCTGATCAGTGAAAGAGTCAGTATTAGGTATTTGGTGAATAAGGAAATGACGTCAAAGCTGACTAATAAATCAGAACTGTTAAGTTTCAAAATTTTTAACCTACTAACAAAACTGGATGATTTATGGATAGGACATTCATATTTACCTACAAAAGGTGTCAACAATGAAGCTAAATACTTGGCCAATCAATAAGTAGGTGCATCAATGTTACTATTCATCTAAACATCAATGCTTTTAGTATCTGCTCCCAGTGTGGTTTATAACTTCCATTTTCTTCCGAACCATTTTTTGTTTTTATTTATGTATTATTTTATGGACCTTTGGAAGGCTGTATAATCTTGGTGGTACAGAGCTGTGTCCCTTCAATCTGCTAATAACTTACTTGGGTAGAAAGCTGGAATTCAGAAGTGTTCTTTGAACACGTGCAGTGGAGCAGTCCTTGTCAATCTTACAATATGTTGTATTATTAAGTAAATTGTACATTTTCTCTATGTACCTGCCTTTCAGCAGCAAAACAGTGACATTCCTTTATCTGCAGGAAGGGCTGCCATCTGGGAATCAATCTGGAGTTTACAAACTGCAGCTCTTTCAGACAAGGATATGCTGCTTTTTTTGTGTGGATAGTACCTTGTTTGTGCTTGACTTTCTTCATGCTTTGTTTCTCCAGCAGTGTCATCAGATAATTTTCTAATGGCTTCTTAAATTCCTTTGATAAAAGATGTTAATGGCAGAGGTTTCAGTGTAGGAGCTAAATTCAAGCCCTTTCCTACAACAGCGAACGTCGAGTTGTTCAGGTTCCTATTCGATAGATTAAAACCACTTCATTTTCTTACCGAGACCCAGCACTCAGGCAGTCAAACTTTGCAACTTGCCTTGCAGACGATAGAGTTTTGATTGGTCCAGTGTGATTTTGGACAAGTTATGTCAGCCCTGTAACACTCCGGTTTGATCTTACTGACTTATCCCGCTCGATCGGGATCTGATAGCAGCCCAGATAGATATTAATTAATGTGACCGTGTGCCTAATGGGGCTGGCAATCGGATTGGACTGCTACGGAGTTGTTACATTCCATTTTGTCCTTCTCAAATGCTGTAATAATGTACTGTTTGGTGGCAAGAAGAACAACAAACACAGCTTCACTAAACAAAACCTATATTCTTATCAAAAACCACAAAGATAAGGAGACAGCCACTGCCTTCATCAATACACTGTTAATAACGGCTAATCTCAGCACAGGCTTCCTCGCTATTCATAATCGTCACACGCAACATACAATCACTGTAATCCAACACTGTAATCCAAATAATGCCGGCGCGGTAGACGCGGAATCTCAATAACGGCACATAAATATCACTGAATCACTCTGTTAATTATACTTTCTCACTTTCCCGTATAATACTAACACAAAGGGGTTGAACCGCGGCGATGGCCACTCCCTTTGTCGGTAATTTCTATCAATCGCTGGCTTCTGCTCAGCTCTGCCCGCCTCGCGGGAACCTACAACACGCACTGACTTGACTCAACTCTAGCTCTCGCGACCCGACACACTAATCGATAGTTGCCCTGTCGACCTGTGTAAGTGCAAACCTAGTAGTAAGGGCCTGCAGACCCCTTACAGCCCATTCCCACATAATACGAGGGAGGCTAGCCGTTATCTTGAGGTGTAAGTGAAAAAACTCTTCTGAGATCAAATCCAACTTTGAGTGTACCTGATTCTTTCTTTATCTTTAACCTGTGCCAAGCTTGCTTTACATGTAAACTTAAGAGCATTGGCAGTCTTAATGAAATTCATGAAAATATCAAAGTTACAATGGAACGGAAAATGAATTGCTGTCTGTTGTTCCTGGATGTATTAGTTCAACATAAGGAAGACAGCTTTTTAGGAAACAGCATTAACAGTAAGCCCACTCATACCAATCTATAACTGCAAGCATCTAGCTGCCAGCATCCTCCACAAACTATGAATTTACTTAAGATTTAGTATCTAGGGCACATGTAGTGTCTTTAAGCACACACCCCACACCAACCAAAAGAAGAGCAAGAAGAAAGAGATGAAAACTCTACGGCTTTCGTACTGCATGTGGGAAATATTTAACCAAATGTAGCAAGAACAGTGAAGAAGCATAAAGTGGATATGATCTTCTTTCCAACAGCCAAGATAGCAGCTCTTCTGGAATCTGCAATGGATGATCTTCTTTTACAAAAGGCAGCCACATATCAAAATTCTGTGAGAGTGTAATAAAAGGTACATAGGACAAACAATATGAACGCTAAAAGAATGTCACATTGAACTCCAGCAGTACACCTGCCTTCTGCAGTCTAATAAATCAGGAGAGGCTGACAATTGCTTTTCCACTGGCCATTCCATGAATTGTGATAAAGCTAAGATACTGGTCACAACATCATCCTAATGGGGTTCGGTGGTCAAGGAAGCTCTGGAAATACAATTACCAGACAACCTGCTCAACCGAGACATGGGTTTCCTGCTCAACAAATCATGGAAACCTGTCATTTCATGTCTACTCTCTCAAAGGAAATATTCTGTATTCATGTTGTTGTGGTCTTCAGTCCTGAGACTGGTTTGATGCAGCTCTCCTTGCTAATCTATCCTGTGCAAGCTCCTTCATCTCCCAGTACCTACTGCAACCTACATCCTTCTGAATCTGCTTGGTGTATTCATCTCTTGGTCTCCCTCTACAATTTTTACCCTCCACACTGCCCTCCAATGCTAAATTTGTGATCCCTTGATGCCTCAGGACATGTTCTACCAACCAATCCCTTCTTCTAGTCAAGTAGTGCCACAAACTTCTCTTCTCCCCAATCCTATTCAATACCTCCTCATTAGTTACGTGATCTACCCACCTAATCTTCAACATTCTTCTGTAGCACCACATTTCGAAAGCTTCTATTCTCTTCTTGTCCAAACTATTTATTGTCCATGTTTCACATCCATACATGGCTACACTCCATACAAATATTTTCAGAAACGATTTCCTGACACTTAAATCTATACTCGATGTTAAAAAATTTCTCTTCTTCAGAAACGCTTTCCTTGCTATTGCCAGTCTACATTTTATATCCTCTCTACTTCAACCATCATCAGTTATTCTGCTCCCCAAATAGCAAAACTTCTTTACTACTTTAAGTGTCTCTTTTCCTAATCTAATTCCCTCAGCATCACCCAACTTAATTCGACTACATTCCATTATCCTCGTTTTGCTTTTGTTGATGTTCGTCTTATATCCTCCTTTCAAGACACTGTCCATTCCGTTCAACTGCTCTTCCAAGTCCTTTGCTGTCTCTGACAGGATTACAATGTCATCGGCAAACCTCAAAGTTTTTATTTCTTCTCCCTGGATTTTAATATCTACTCCAAATTTTTCTTTTGTTTCCTTTACTGCTTGCTCAATATACAGATTCAATAACATCGGGGAGAGGCTACAACCTTGTCTCACTCCCTTCCCAACCACTGCTTCCCTTTCATGTCCCTCGACTCTTATAACTGCCATCTGGTTTCTGTACAAATTGTAAATAGCCTTTCGCTCCCTGTATTTTACCCCTGCCACCTTTAGAATTTGAAAAAGAGTATTCCAGTCAACATTGTCAAAAGCTTTCTCTAAGTCTACAAATGCTAGAAACGTAGGTTTGCCTTTCCTTAATCTTCCTTCTAAGATAAGTCGTAAGGTCAGTATTGCCACACGTGTTCCAAAATTTCTACGGAATCCAAACTGATCTTCCCCAAGGTCGGCTTCTACCAGTTTTTCCATTCGTCTGTAAATAATTCGCGTTAGTATTTTGCAGCCGTGACTTATTAAACTGATAGTTCAGTAATTTTCACATCTGTCAACACCTGCTTTCTTTGGGATTGGAATTATTATATTCTTCTTGAAATCTGAGGGTATTTCGCCTGTCTCGTACATCTTGCTCACCAGATGGAAGAGTTTTGTCAGGACTGGCTCTCCCAACGCCGTCAGTAGTTCTAATGGAATGTTGTCTACTCCCGGGGCCTTGTTTCGACTCTGGTCTTTCAGTGCTCTGTCAAACTCTTCACACAGTATCATATCTCCCATTTCATGTTCATCTACATCCTCTTCCATTTCCACAATATTGTCCTCAAGTACATCGCCCTTGTATAGACACTCTATATACTCCTTCCACCTTTCTACTTTCCCCTCTTTGCTTAGAACTGGGTTTCCATCTGAGCTCTTGATATTCATACAAGTGGCTCTCTTTTCTCCAAAGGTCTCTTTAATTTTCCTGTAGGCTGTATCTATCTTACCCCTAGTGAGATAAGCCTCTACATCCTTACATTAGTCCTCTAGCCATGCCTGCTTAGCCATTTTGCACTTCCTGTCGATCTCATTTTTGAGACGTTTGTATTCCTTTTTGCCTGCTTCATTTATTGCATTTTTATATTTTCTCCTGTCATCAATTAAATTCAATATTTCTTCTGTTACCCAAGGATTTCTACTAGCCCTCATCTTTTTACCTACTTGATCCTCTGTGGCCTTCACTACTTCATCCCTCAGAGCTACCCATTCGTCTTCTACTGTATTTCTTTCCCCCATTCCTGTCAATTGTTCACTTATGCCCTCCCTGAAACTCTGTACAACCTCTGGTTTAGTCAGTTTATCCAGGTCCCATCTCCTTAAATTCCCACCTTTTTGCCATTTCTTCAGTTTTAATCTACAGTTCATAAACCAATAGATTGTGGTCAGAGTCCACGTCTGCCCCTAGAAATGTCCTACAATTTAAAACCTGGTTCCTAAATCTCTGTCTTACCATTATATAATCTATCTGATACCTTGTAGTATCTCCAGGATTCTTCCATGTATACAACCTTCTTTTATGATTCTTGAACCAAGTGTTAGCTATGATTAAGTTATGCTCTGTGCAAAATTCTACCAGACGGCTTCCTCTTTCATTTCTTAGCCCCAATCCATATTGATCTACTATGTTTCCTTCTCTCCCTTTTCCTACTGTTGAATTCCAGTCACCAATGACTATTAAATTTTCATCTCCCTTCACTACCTGAATAATTTCTTTTATCTCATCATACATTTCTTCAATTTCTTCATCTGCAGAGCTAGTTGGCATATAAACTTGTACTACTGTAGTAGGCATGGGCTTTGTGTCTATCTAGGCCACTATAACACGTTCACTATGCTGTTTGTAGTAGCTTACCCGCACTCCTATTTTTTTATTCATTATTAAACCTACTCCTGCATTACCCCTATTTGATTTTGTATTTATAATCCTGTATTCACCTGACCAGAAGTCTTGTTCCTCCTGCCACCAAACTTCACCAATTCCCACTATATCTAACTTTAACCTATCCATTTCCCTTTTTAAATTTTCTAACCTACCTGCCCGATTAAGGGATCTGACATTCCACGCTCCAATCCGTAGAACACCAGTTTTCTTTCTCCTGATAACGACGTCCTCTTGAGTAGTCCCCGCCCGGAGGTCCGAATGAGGGACTATTTTACCTCCGGAATATTTTACTCAAGGGGACGCCATCATCATTTAACCATACAGTAAAGCTGCATGCCCTCGGGAAAAATTACGGCTGTAGTTTCCCCTTGCTTTCAGCCGTTCGCAGTACCACAATAGCAAGGCCATTTTGGTTAGTGTTACAACGCAAGATCAGTCAATCATCCAGACTGTTGCCCCTGCAACTACTGAAAAGGCTGCTGCCCCTCTTCAGGAACCACATGTTTGTCTGGCCTCTCAACAGATACCCCTCCGTTGTGGTTGCACCTACGGTACGGCTATCTGTATCGTTGAGGCACGCAAGCCTCCCAACCAACGGCAAGGTCCAGGGTTCACGGGGGGGGGGGGGGGGGGGGGGGGTCTGTATTCATGCCATCAAAAATTATCAACAACATACTTATTAAACACTGAGGATTTGTTGATTCTGCACTTGCTTTGGTTTACTTTTGGACATGTCAAGTTTAATCTATGACTGATGCACTTGTTACCAACAGTGCTATCTCTGACACAAGTTTGTTTACTCCACAGTGTGTAAAGTGATTTAAAAACTTGCAAGTAACTCACCTTGAGAGTGGCTGAAAGGTTGTCAACCAAAATATCAGAACATGAATTAAAAATATCCAGGATGCACGCCTGCCTGACAAATGTTGGAATATTCAATCTGCCAGGAAAACTTCAAGAAAGTTATTTAACATATTTTAAACAAATATTCACTTGCATACTATTTATTACATAAGACTGTATTATGTATTACATAATTACATCAAGAAATGGGCTCAGAACAAATGGCATTCAACAGATGGAATGTAAAGTGCTGGCAGCAGTCAGCCTGACACCGCTCATCAGAGAATAAGGTAGTGCATTTGTCAACATTATTTTCTAGCTCTCTCCTTGACCAAGACTTGCATGTTTCATGCAAATGAAATGTAACACAATATCTCCAAATAGGAATTGTAGATGGTACCCACAATCGGCCAGGGACTGCTTCACTATTTAAAAAAAAAATGGCTCTGAGCACTATGCGACTTAACTTCTGAGGTCATCAGTCACCTAGGACTTAGAACTAATTAAACCTAACTAACCTAAGGACATCACACACATCCATGCCCGAGGCAGGATTCGAACCTGCGACCGTAGCGGTCACGTGGTTCCAGACTGAAGCGCCTTTAACCGCACGGCCACACCGGCCGGCCCTCACTATTTTCTTCATGAAGTACTTGAAAAGCAGAATAAGAATATAAGATAGTGTACTACAACAGTAGTGCAACTGCTACTATGTTATACTAATGTATGAGCTAGGAGGCTATGAAACCCACCATTTGTCTCAATCAGCTTACTACCAATTAAAGATCAGGTAGATGACATAAAAAAAGTACAAATAAGGGACAGTATTCTACTGGGACAGATTTCAACAACATCAAACAATGAAAAGTTCTGGTTGGAATATTAATAATATTACGAAATTAATAGACTGCTACTCACTATAAAGACGATAAGTTGAGTTGCAGACAGACGCAAAAAAAGACTTACACACCGAGTTTGCAGCCAAAACCGACTTCATAAAAGAAAAGGAAACACACACGCGCACACGTACTCACAAAAGCAAACACACCTCAAGCCTATATGACTGCTCTCCCCATTGCTGCGACCAGACTGCGATGATGTCATGTTGAGCAGAAGAAGGGAGTAGGGTGGGGAAGGGAGAGGGATAACAAGATATGTGTGGGAGAAGAGGAGTCAGCACTGCCTGATAGAGTGTGCAAGAAGTAGATGGTGGCCAGACAAGGCTGCATAGTGAGGTATCGGGTGCTGTGGAGGAGGGAGGGGGATGGGGAGTGGAAAAGGAGAACAGCCAAAGAAGGGGAAAAGACTGGTGGCAATAGCAGAGAGTGGAGCACAAGGAGGGTGGGGGATGTGAACGAGACAGAGAGGCAGAAACTGTTGGATGGAGGGTGCGGGGACAGTACATTAGCTTAGATTGTGGCCTAGATTATTTCCGGAGTGGAAAATGTTTTGTAAAGATAACCCCAATCTGCACAGTTCAGAGTAGCTGGTTGGGGAGGGGAGGATCCAGGTGGTCCACATTTTGAAGCAACCATTGATATTAAGCATCTTATGATCAGATGCATGTTGTGCCACAGGATGGTGCACTTACTTCTTGGCCACAGCTTGGCAGTGGCCATTCATTCTGGTGGACAGCTGGTTGATAGTCATACCAATATAAAAAGTGTGCAATGTTTGCAGCAAAGCTGATGTATGACGGAACAGCTTTCACAGATGGCCCAGGCTCTGATGGGCTAAGATAAGCCTGTGACAAGCCTGTGGCATGAGGTTGTGATTGGGAATGGCATAGGGATGGACAGAAAGTTGTGGAGGTAGGGAGGGTGATAGAACACCACGTTAGGAGGAGTGGGAAGGATCTTGGGTAGGATGTCACTAATTTCAGGGCATGATGATAGATAATCAGAGTCCTGACGAAGGATTTAGTTCAGTTGTAGCTGGTGTTTGAGGTTGGTGAGAGGATTGGGAGGGAGGAGGGGGGGGCATATGACATGGAAAATCTGTTTGTAAACTAGGTGTGGGATATAGTGCCTGTCTTTGAAGACCTTTATGAGACATTCAGCATACTGGGCCATGGAGCTCTTATCACTGCAAATACGCTACCCCCAGGTGGTAAGGCTGCATAAGAGAGATTTTTTGGTGTGAAAGGGATGGCAGCTGCCAAAATGCAAGTACTGTTGGTGGTTGGTGCATTTAATCTGGACTGAGGTGTGGATGAAGTCATCAGAGAGGAGTTCAACATCTAGAAAGGTGGCACACTGGGTTGAGGAGGACCAGATGAAGCAGATTGGAGAGGACATTTTGAGGCTGTGAAGGAATGAAGATAGGGTGTCTTGGCCCTGCGGATAGCATCAACGAACCTGAACCAGACCAGGGATTTGGGGTTTGTCATACACCAGCTCTCCTGCAACCACAGCACAGCTTTTCATAATTGTCTATAGGGTCAATGGCCACTGGGAAACTGTGGCCAAGAACAAAGGGGACCACCCTGTGACACAACCTGCAGCCAAACATAAATGCTTGATCTGAATGGCTGTTTGAAAAACTGGGCCATCTGGATCCTCCCCTCCATCACCAGCTTTTCTGAACTGTGCAGTTGGGAATTTTCTTTATGAAATCATCCTGGCCTCAACCTAAGGTAATCTACTGTCCCCACACCATCCACCAAATACTTTCTGCCCCCTCTGTCCTATCACCTACCAATTCACATCCCCCAAACACCCCCCCCCCTCCCACTTCCATCCCCTGCTCCACTCACTGTCCTCTGCTCTCTGCCAACACCACCGGTCTTTTCCCCTTTTCTGATGCCCTCCTTTTCCTTTCCCAGTTACTGCCATCCCTCCCTCCTCCACGGCCCCCTGACGCCGCATCAGGCTGTCTTGTCTGGTCACAATCTAGTCCCTGCATGCTCCGCTGGACAGTGCTGACTCCTCTCCCGCCACCCCTATTTTCTATCCCTACACCTTCCCAAACCCACTTCAGATCTCAAGAAAATATATTTTCAACTTACTTCTAGTTGCAGTGTGTTTAAGGAAAGGTTATTTACATCAAAACATTGCAGCATAATAATAATAATTTCAAATAGAGTACATACAAAAAACCTGTAAATGAAATAGAGGTAGACGTAATGAAATGCATGATATCAGTACCATTCATTAAAGACTGTATGATACTGGTATTTATTAAGTTAGCCATAAATCAAGATAAATAATAAGTAAAGTGTACCATGATCAGCAAACTAAAATATGTTGGGCTGTACAATGGATTGCAGCTTACTGTTCATATGGCTAAGCAAAGAGAGAATAGCACCAACTAATAAATGTAATGCCAGTAAAATGAAAAATCTTGGCAGGGGGCTACATCACCACCAACAAAAACAATGTAAAAAATGGTGTTAGCATATGTAGTTTTCAGAAGCCTCAGTAACAATGAATTCAAAGTTGATAATGTATGAAGAGTACAGTATACAAAAGAAATTTTGTTTTACACCCTTTTCACTGTTTCCAACAAAATAATTTCAATATGCTAGATATACAGGTTGGCAATGGCTGTTTGTTCAGTGTCTACCTAGTCTACTGCAACTTCCTTCAAACATGCATGAATATTGGAAAGAACAGGCACCGCTGACATTCTACAGCCATATTAAATCAACAAAATATAAATTTGTACTGCTTAAGGTTCTACCAAACAGGGAGCAGGCTGCACATGCAGGCAGCTGCTGTGGCCTCTGTGTTCCATGCTGTGGCACTGTCCCGGTCAAACAGGAGATGCGCACCTACACTAGACTACCCTCGCCCGCAATGGGTAGTGGGCAGGTTGTGTTTTTCTAGAGAGACCTCAGCGGGCAAGTGCTGACAAGATGGTGGAAAAAGCGAAAGACTTAGTACATGCAAATGTACTTCTGTACAATATACAACACATTCATTATAAAAATGTGATAAAGAAAGGTTGGAACATGAAAGGAAATAGGTACATGTCTAAATTAAAAAGGAATTTCCTTTCTTTGTAAGTAAATGCATTGTTGCATTATATACTGGTTGCAGTATTAGATGAATATTGTAATTTAAAATATAGTTCAGTTGAAATTATAATATGCTTATGCAAACTAGTGGTGACATTGTAGTATAATTTAAGCTACAAACACGTCCTTTATAACAGGTGTGAAGATATTGTCACTTCACAACTTATTACTAAGAAACAGTTCAGAAAATGGTCTTGCAAAGCATAAGCAGAGCCACACGATGCATGTTTGAGAAAGCATTAGTTGAAACTTCCTGGCAGATTAAAACTGTGTGCCCGACCGAGACTCGAACTCAGGACCTTTGCCTTTCGCGGGCAAGTGCTCTGCCATCTGAGCTACCGAAGCACGACTCACGCCCGGTACTCACAGCTTTACTTCTGCCAGTATCTCGTCTCCTACCTTCCAAACTTTACAGAAGCTCTCCTGCTTGGTTCTGCAAGGTTCGCAGGAGAGCTTCTGTAAAGCGCATACTCCGCTGCAAAGTGAAAATCTTATTCTGGAAAGCATTAGTTCATTTGTCACCAGGCTGTTCCTCTCTGTCAATAGATATGCAGTTTGTCTATGAAGTTCCTAGACAACATGCTGTTTTGACAACAGCTTTTGCAGTATCAATTTGTATGTCTGTAGATCTTAAAAAGAGTTGCCACTTTTGAGCGAATATACCGAAAGCATTTTCCACCACTGATGACCCTTGCATACAGTATTTGTCTGTTTATTGATAATTGCCTTCTAAGGCTCCTGATTCGGGTTAAGGGGGAATCAGACATATCTGAAATTAAAACCCTCTATCACCAGTCAGCAAATGAAGGAAGGGCGTGTTTGTTCATGGCAATGGTTTTGGAGACAAAACACATCAGCCATGTATGAATTCATGGAAAAAACACAGTTTAAAAAATTTTGATGTCAGTGTATCTGTCAGAGCTGCCCGCACCAATAGCAAAAAAAAACTGTAATCATGGTCAGCAACTTCAAGCATGACAACTGAAAAAAAAGTAACAAAAATGATTTGAGTCATTGTTTTTAGGACACTTCATTCTCAACATGATTCTCATCTATGCTACCAATGCAGTTAGGAAACTGCCATCATTCCATGAAGCCTTATCTCAGTTTTCTTCCATATTTCTTATGTTGGTTGTCATAAATACAGTGGTTGTAAAACTTTGTTCAGTTTGTCGTCAGAACTGTGACTTACTGCACAGCAGCTGACAATCGCAATGAGCACAGCTCAATAACTGGATCGCTGCATCCTGCCTGTGCTCTGTTGGAGAACAGCCAACCACAGTGGGTAACAGTGCATTCTGACCATGCAGGTAGCCCATACTTTGTTTGACTGAGCCTTTCATGTGAGTAGTTGCCAGGCTAACCATGCACTCCTCCCAGATCAACCCAAACTTCCATGTGCCACAGTGTCCATGTCCCATCCTCACATACACACATATTCTTACAATTCCTGTGCAGGGAGAGGGAGTGGTATTCCCATCACTTTGCCTTGCTGTGGCATGAACATGAACACCACGACAAATGGAAGTTTGGGTCACTCCAGGAAGTGTGCACGGAGAGCCACAGTCATTAAGGCAACCACTTGCATTAAGCAGGAAACTTGGTTTCAAGTTTCAAGTGGCACAAATTTTCATCTGTCACTACCCATTTGTACAGCTGGTGTATAATCATATTCACAATTTGCGAATACATTTTGTTAATTTAATACAGCAGTAGATTATTGGCATATCCTGTAAACTGACTCATTCACATAATTCCAATAAAAGAATCATTCAAATGATCTATGGAACATGTAACTAACCAACTAATTAACTAGCATGCATGTCTGGAGGACCTTGTATTAGACTACACACACAGAAATCCAAACATTGCCAAGCTTTTTTTCATGCCACACCAAGGAAATATTGAGAATAATAATGTCTCTCCCTGTGCAGGAATCACAGGAACAGGTGTGAGCATGAGATGTGGACACAGTGACATATGGAAGTCTGGATTGGTCTGCGAGCATGTACACACAGCCAAAGTGGGTACGATGACCACATGCACTTAGCAAGAAATCAGGAATCGAGCCGCGGTCTGGTGCAAATTTTCATCTGTCACTAATCAATTGCACAGCTGGTCATAACCGTATTCACAATACATTTCATTAGTCTATTAGATGTACACTTACATATCCCTTCCTTCCTTCAGCATAAAAACATTTTATAGCAGATGTGGTGGTGTGTTCACACTAATGAAAAATTAGTTACAAAGCATTGGAAAACAGAAAAAGGAAAGGAAAACAGACAACAAATTGGTTAACTCTCAGAATTACAATACATATCTGAAAAATCACTCTTTAAACTGAGTGAATACTTCTGTCGTCTTATTATGTGCGCTATTATGATTCAAGTTAGCCATACAATAAAATAAACTTAAAGTAGTGATGGCAGTCCTCTTCTACTAAACGTAACTAATAAATTTTTAACATATACATACCATCTGATTCTGAGACATTTCCTGACCATTTATGGGTTTTAAACACATGTACCTCTAGAATTGTCATGTCACCCACAAATTCAAACTCTATTACTCCTACATGTTCCAAATCTAGTGCTGTCAATCCACTTTCTTCTTGCAATTCTCTGAAATTTTGAAAAGGTATCAAATCATCAAACAATCTGGTAAACCAGAAAGTACTTGCAGTGTCTCTATTGATATTACAGGGTCTCCCCTGATGAGAACTTGTAATTGTCTTCCACAAAACAAGCCACCACACCATTCCACCAAAAGTAATGAAAGTTTTACATTAGACACGAGTTGATTAGTATATTTTCAGTGTAAGGCTAGTTAAGGCTAGTTTTGCTCTCTGACAGTCATATGCAACAGCTTGTTCTATCATCCATCAACAGGGTACACTCGTGAATAAAAATATTACTATCTTTTTGACCTGAATTAATCAGTAAAGCTTTAATCTGACCAAAAGTAACAGGGTATCTATTAATGGACATCAATAAGGGGTGTGTCCTCCCCTTGCCTCTATGATAGCTTGAACTCTGCTGGAGACACCTTTAATGAGGTACGTGTATGAATGATTGCCGATTCCTTCTCCAGAGTTGAAACCATAGAAGTTAGTAATGGTAGCAGCAAAGTTGACATGCTAACTCATCCTGAAGTCGTTCCACTGTCTTCAGGTCAGAACTCTGGATACACAAATGTTATTATCCATAAATCATTGCCCCATTGATGCAGATAAATGACAGGGTGCATTGTTATGCTGATACAAACAACTGTCACCTCCAAACTGTTTCTCTATTATATGCAGTACATACTGCTGTAAAATGAGTTCATATTCTTCTGCATTTAGCATTTTTCTAAGAACAATAACAAGATCATATCCTGATTATGTCAAATGCCCCCAAACCATAGCACCACCTTTGCCTGATCTATACTCTTCTGTTGGACTGTGTAGTGGATCATAAATGGTAAAAAGCTTTGACTCAGGTGCGGCGAATAATTAATGCCGAGAGTAGTATAAACTGCCTGCAAGAATTGGACATTCCAAGCTACGGACGTATCTCTCTGGGATAAGTAACCAAAGATGTATATTTGAGGACTCTGTGTGAAGTGATTACAGAGATCGGATGTGTATTACGTTGGAGAGATTTTGCTATTGTTGTGCAACGCTATTAAGCTCCATTGTGAATGTTTAGTTAGTCGATGGCACAAGAAACAAATGCAAGAAAATAATACACATTCAAGGTGTGTATTTTTCATTTTTTAAAAGATCTGACAAACATTCTTCAGATATCACGTGACATACAAAAGCTTTGACTCAGGTGCGGCGAATAATTAATGCCGAGAGTAGTATAAACTGCCTGCAAGAATTGGACATTCCAAGCTACGGACGTATCTCTCTGGGATAAGTAACCAAAGATGTATATTTGAGGACTCTGTGTGAAGTGATTACAGAGATCGGATGTGTATTACGTTGGAGAGATTTTGCTATTGTTGTGCAACGCTATTAAGCTCCATTGTGAATGTTTAGTTAGTCGATGGCACAAGAAACAAATGCAAGAAAATAATACACATTCAAGGTGTGTATTTTTCATTTTTTAAAAGATCTGACAAACATTCTTCAGATATCACGTGACATACGATTGATCGGAGGTGCAGTGTGGAATGATACTGTAAGCCTGCATCTTTTCATGGTCAATACTGTTCGAAAGAATATCTCAGAAGCAATAAAGTTTTTGTTGATAAAAAAGTTAGACGCATCAATCCATACACATCATATAACAATCATATAACACAGCACCTAGTTGTGCCGGACAATCTTCGTAGCGAAATAAACATTTTACAGATTTCAGGTGGAGCAGTTCCACCATGGAGTATCAGCGAGATCGACACTGCAGGACATATATCTAGCTCTCCCGTGGTATTTAAAACCAAAGACTTATATTCTTTAGCTTTTAAAAGACTATACATAATAGAAAGAAACATTCCACATGGGAAAAACCTATTAAAAAACAAAGATGCTGTGACTTACCAAACAAGAAAGCGCTGGTAGATACACACAATAAAAAACACACAAACACATATACAAATTTCAAGCTTTCGCAACCCACGGTTGCTTCATCAGGAAAGAGGGAAAGACGAAAGGATGTGGGTTTTAAGGGAGAGGGTAAGGAGTCATCCCAATCCCGGGAGCAGAAAGACTTACCTTAGGGGGGAAAAGGAACAGGTATACACTCGCACACACACACACACACACATATCCATCCGTACATATACAGACACAGGCAGAAATATGTAAAGGCAAAGAGATTGGGCAGAGATGTCAGTCCAGGCAGAAGTACAGAGGCAAAGATGTTGTTGAGTGACAAGTGATGTACGAGGGACGGCAACTTGAAATTAGCGGAGGTTGAGGCCTGGTGGGTAACGGGAAGAGAGGATATATTGAAGGGCAATTTCCCATCTCTGGAGTTTTGATAGGTTGGTGTCAGTGGGAAGTATCCAGGTAACCCGGACGGTGTAACACTGTGCCAAGATGTGCTGGCCGTGCACCAAGGCATGTTTAGCCATTACCAACAAACACTGTCTGCCTGTGTCCGTTCATGCGAATGGACAGTTTGTTGCTGGTCATTCCCACATAGAAGGCATAGAAGGCATGTCAGTTGGTAAATCACATGGGTGCTTTCACACGTGGCTCTGCCTTTGATCATGTACACCTTCCGTGTTACAGGACTGGAGTATGTGGTGGTGGGAGGGTGAACGGGACAGGTTTTACACCGGGGGCGATTACAAGGGTAGGAGCCAGAGGGTAGGGAAGGTGGTTTGGGGATTTCATAGGGATGAACCAAGAGGTTACGAAGGTTAGGTGGACGGCGGAAAGACACTCTTGGTGGAGTGGGGAGGATTTCATGAAGGATGGATCTCATTTCAGGGCAGGATTTGAGGAAGTCGTATCCCTGCTGGAGAGCCACATTCAGAGTCTGATCCAGTCCCGGAAAGTATCCTGTCACAAGGGGGGGCACTTTTGGGGTTCTTCTGCGGGAGGTTCTGGATTTGAGGGGATGAGGAAGTGGCTCTAGCTATTTGCTTCTGTACCAGGTCGGGAGGGTAGTTGCAGGATGCGAAAGCTGTTTTCAGGCTCCTGCTACACCACTGTACACATATCACCTTGAATGATGGTATTATTTAGCGTCACTTTTTGGCCCAACTACATCTACATCCATACTCCGCAAGCCACCTAAAGGCGTGTGGCGAAGGGTACCCTGAGTACCTCTATAGGTTCTCCCTTCTATTCCAGTCTTGTATTGTTCATGGAAAGAAGGATTGTCAGTATGCCTCTGTGTGGGCTCTAATCTCTCTGGTTTTATCCTCATGGTCTCTTCGCAAGATATACGTAGGAGGGAGCAATATACTGCTTGACTCCTCGGCGAAGGTATGTTCTCGAAGCTTCAACAAAAGCTCGTATCGAGCTACTGAGCGTCTCTCCTGCAGAGTCTTCCACTGGAGTTTACCTATCATCTCCGTAACGCTTTCGCGATTACTAAATGATCCTGTAACAAAGTGCGCTGCTCTCCGTTGGATCTTCTCTTTCTATCAACCCTATCTGGAATGGATCCCACACTGCTGAGCAGTATTCAAGCAGTGGGCGAACAAGCGTATTGTAACCTACTTCCTTTGTTTTCGGATTGCATTTCCTTAGGATTCTTCCAATGAATCTCAGTCTAGCATCTGCTTTACCAACAATCAACTTTATATGATCATTCCATTTTAAATCACTCCTAATGCGTACTCCCAGATAATTTATGGAATTAACTGCTTCCAGTTGCTGACCTGCTATATTGTAGCTAAATGATAAGGGATCTTTCTTTCTATGTATTCGCAGCACATTACACTTGTCTACATTGAGATTCAATTGCCATTCCCTGCACCATGCGTCAATTCGCTGCAGATCCTCCTGCATTTCAGTACAACGCATGGCAAATTGTCTTAGCTACTCTTCTACGTATGTTATCAAAAATCACATTCCTACTAATTTTAACTATGCACTTATTTATTCCGTAATGTCCATATTCTGATTAATGTAGCAAAACCAATAAACCTACATGCCGAGATGGAAATCACGGTTCCCATTCTCCAACACCTAATTTCTATCTTTGGAACAGTACATTCCCATAGATGTGTAGCGACCGCTACTCACGTCAACTGCTGTGTCCGCACACATTAGTTCCGTTTGCGCCTTCCATAGATACAGTTGTGTCGTGAATTCAGTGACTGCACGGCAACAAATGAATGGCATAAACCGCCAAGTTTGAATCTGCCACCTGGAGCACTGAATAATGTTGTTGCCTACTCCTTAGAGTTATAACTTTTGTTTTTAAGTTTATTCTGTTCCTTGGTTACTGTTTTGTTGTTTACAAGTTACCTATGGCAACTGTGCTTCTTTTTCTGTAATACCAAGTAATAAACCATTGAAGCATATTCTCAGCGCATGTTTGAATATTTATTAAGTACGGGTAGCTCTACATGACGAAAATATACCCCATCAGATGCAATAATACTGAGCAACAACTGGGCACTGAGGGTTTTCAAGGTAGTTTTTCGTCAGTCTCAAATTATCACCTTGATTCTATTCACTTCTCATACTTTTACATACTTTTCTTAATGCGCCTTCCTCTTATTTGTTCCATGAACATGAGCATATGAACTACATTTCAATCAGTATTTAAGTCTCTTGGGAACTGACAACTCTGAGCTTCTCTTTAGTCCATTTGCTACCACATTTTCTTCCCTCTGGATGCAATAAATTTCAATGCCAAACTGCTGCACGTATATTGTCCGTCTCATGAACCTTGTGTGCCTCTACTTACATATTCTCAAGAACATGAGGACCTTATGATCAATGTAAACGATAACACGCTATCCAAGCAAATAGTGCTTGAAATTTTTAGCAAACAAACATTATGGTAAATGCTTCCTCCTCTGAAATATTCTTTATCTCGCAGATCTTTTCTTCAAATTTTCCTCAATCTAATTAGATACACCTTCGAATTCTTTAATCTTAGTGCCAAATTTGGCATACTGCTCTACATATTCCTTTCGCCTCCTGGTCCTCACTGGTAACTCCAACTTCATCCTCTGTGTCTTTAGTTGGTCCAAGAAACAGTACTGCAGGTGGCATGTCTCCCATCATCAATAAGACTCAGCACTTGCTGAAATCCATCTTACCCTGAAAGAACTGTGACAAGAGATCAGGTTCTACTTGTATGAGGGCATGCTGAAAAGTAATGCCTCCAATTTTATTATGTGAAAACTCTAAAGCTATCTAAATGAAACAAACATATTAACATTGTAACTCTTCCTGTCTATGTATTTATTTCTCAACAGTCACTCCAATGGTGAACACCTTTCTCCCAATGGCAGACCAGTTGGTTGATACCGTCACTGTAGAATGTTTGACTTTGTTGACACAGACACAATCTCACTTCTGCTTGCACGACTTCATCAGCATCAAAGTGAAGTTCTCAAAGGTGATCTTTAAGTTTCGAAAAAAGTTGAAAATTGTATGGGGGCCAAGTTGATAGCAGTGAACCCAAGTGTCTGACTGCTGTAGATGTCACAGCGCTCATGTGTATGTTGACTTCATCGTGCTGAAGAAGAGGGTGCTCCATGTGTGGATGGACTCTTCAAATTTGAAACTCGATTACAGGTTGCCGTTTCCCACACACCGACATAGTTATATTACACGCTGCCATGTTACACACCATAATTCAGAACTCTCTAACGGTAGAGGGTTGCAACTTTCATCAGCGAAGTGGGAAAGTTGACCGAGTAATATGCATGACATGTAACACATCTCCTATTTCCGGAGATAGCCAGGCCTAGTATTTACCAGGTTTCGTAATTTTGCCAATGGCTTCAACTACATGCAAGCCAGTTACGGGCACCACAACTAATGTTTTCTTATTTGGGATGAATTCCAGAAATACATGCAAACACCTACAAGCCACCCATACAGTCTCTATCAGACAATGAGTTGGCATTCCAGGCAATGGCTAGAGTGTGATACTGGACCCCTCCTGACATCTTGGTTGTGATGACGGACTGATACATAGCACACTCATGATCTACATTAGGTTGACAGGTGATAATCTAGTTGTGAGCTGGCTAAGCCAACAAATGTGACTGCCATATAAAGGCTGTCATAACAGGTTGACCTGCACTGTAGCCTAATTATGCTCATGCCAGATTTAAACACTTCACAGTAAATTCAGAAAATATGTATTAGATAACTGACATGACTCTAATGAGTATTTTGAAGAATATTATTTTTATCACACATAAACTTTGAAAAATGCAAGGGAGAATCCACTGTGTAAGTTTTACCCAGAAACCTTCATTTCTACCACAGGGTAAATAGCTCTGTTACACGTAGAAATCACATTTTCTTTCTCTAAAAAAGATCATTTACATTATTTTGTCTATGACAGTGTTCTGCATCAGTACTAAGTACATTTGTATTTACTATGGTGTCTTCCACATTTTCTCCCATTACATTATTCATCTTGTCCACAAACACAAACTGAACCAACTGCAGGCATGTCCACATTCAGTTTGGGAATGGTGTGAACATGTCCTGCAAGTCTGCTGCAGTGTGCTGCTAGAGCTGCACTTTCTGTAGAATACTTTTTCACTGATGTCAGACCATCTACTAGCCTCTTAATTATTTCTGTTGCTTTGGTTGTGTTCGTAGCACCTTTGCTTAAAACTGCTCCCCATCATAACTTGTGCTCCCCTGTTACCAGCAATAACTGTTACTAGTGTAATATTTTTTGCTCAACTTCACACTGTCTATCAAAACTTCATTACCATCATAGATAAATGAACCTATTTATTCTTTTTTCCTCTCTATACTGCCAGTTATTGTGTCTCAGTCAGTGGTATCACATACAGTGTACTTACAACTTTCTGATTTATCAGTTCTTTACAGTCCATTATTCACCATTTGTCAAGATGTTCTGAGACTGATTTTATTCCTACCCTATAACCAATGTAAGACAGTAACTACAGTGGCAGCTTGAATAAACAACTGCAAAAAACTGATGTGCATTCGACAAGTCATTTGTGAGCAGGCAGTGTTAAACAATGGAGCAATGAACTGAACATCTCTAACTCTTGAGTTCAAGACATTCTCCAGTATGTTTTGAAGAAGAGAAAAGTGTATGTGAAATTTGTCTCACAAATCTTGACACACAAATGAACAACAAGGAAGTGTGGACACCTGCTATGACTTGACTGAGATTAAAAATGTGGTGAATTCTTTTCGGAAAAAATTTTCATGGGTAACGAGACCTGGTATTATCAGTAAGAACCTATCACAAAACAACAAAGTGCACAATGGATCTCTGATGGTTCACCAAAAGACTGAAGAAGGTGCATCTAGTTTCACATGGCATAAACATTCTGTGTGCTGTACTCAAGTGGGGAGGGATTATGTAGAAGTGTTAAAACCACCATCTTCCCTCCTCTATATTTTTTATTAATGAAGTCTCAAAACTTTTTGGATTGACAAGGTATATGACTTCTTAACTTCTCTACTGACCCTAGCCTCTAGGTTTATGGCATTTTCTACTTTGTCTATAGGATTGATTCTTGGTGGGTCCATATTAGCTATTTCCCCAGATTTTATGCTAGCGTATGCTTACTTCCAACCTTATTTACACCTGTGTCTTTTAAGTCAGTGACAAGTTTTCCTTTGTCCTTGTGTCAGCATGGCTTTCCACATTCTTGAATGTTTGCACTTTTCTAACCCCAACTCACCTTAGACGTGCACACCTTCATGGTTGGTCAATCGCCTCCTGACACCCTAGAGGAACAGTGTGGTGAAATCTTCCTCAGCCCCATCCACAATAGCCTCTTTTCCATTTGTGTACCTCCAAGTGTTGCACATTTAGTTATCACACTGCCTGTTTCCCTGTACCAGTCAATTACCGTGTTAATGCTGCACCTCAGTTACATGCTCAAAATACTCAATAAACCTATCAGTCTTATCCCTAGGTGCCGAAACTATTCATTTATGCCATGGCAACTTATTTTCAAGACCCACAATTTATAAGTTCAGATTTCACTGTTTGTCCAAATGCCTGGACACCCATTTGTATGCAAAACTCTTCAAAAGAGTGTTGTCCTGGATTAAACTTTGCTCCTATTCAGAAATCTTGCACAAAATTGTTTTGTTTGTTAGTAGACTAATATTCATTCAAAAACTCGGTTTTAAATTCCACAAGAGTACTGCACTTTAACAAAACCTTGGCTGATCCTTGTAATGCACCTCCAGCTAAACGTCTGCAAATAAATGAAATTCTCTCATGTTCTGACCACACTCGTGGCAATAAATATTTGAAGACTATTGGAGTTCTGTCAAAGGAATGGCTTGCTAGTTGGGAACTCTTGGTTCAGGAAAAGGGAGAGCCATAAGATTACCTGGTACAGTCAAGACTTAAAGAGAAAGTCGATAGTTGACTACTTCCTGTATGATAGTGAGACGAACAGGACCATCATTGACATTAAGGTATTACCATCAGAGGCCTTGGATAGCGACCACCATTTGCTGGTAATGAACCTGAGAGGGACTAAGGATAATAAAGGGACAGAAAACCAGGAAAGACGTATAAGGGTATGGAAGCTGAAGGAGGAAGAAAGCAGGCTACAGTACCTACAAGTAGTAAAGAAAAGCATCCCAAAGGATGAACCAAAAATGGTAGAAGAGGAATGGGGTAGATTCAAGGGAACATTGATGTGTGCGGAGGAAGCAATATGTGGGAGGACAAGCAACAAAAAGAGATGGAAGAAACACCCTGGTGGAATGATAAAACAAAGGATATAGTACAAATGAAGAATAGAGCCTTTAGAGTATGGTTCAAGAGGAGAACAGTAGAGACAAGAGAAGAGTATCAGGCAAGACAGAAAGAAGCAAAAAGAGTGGTGGCGGAAGAAAGAAGAAAGTGGATGGAACAGTGGACCAGAATGATGGAGGAAGATAGTGAAGGTTCAAAAAAGGCATTATAAGGTATGATTAAAAGTAGGAGGAAGAACAGTACGACAGATTATGCTTGAATAGTGAACAAAAGTGGACAAGTTGTAGAGAATAAGGAGGAACTCAAGAAGATGTGGAAGGAGTATTTTGAAGAACTCCTGAACCCGAATGGGGACCTGGATGAGGAGGAACAAGCAGAGGAGAAAATAAGGAGGAACAGCAAATAAAAAAAGACCTTACATGGGGAGAAGTGTAAGAGGCTATCAGCAAGATAAAGGGAGGGAAGTCACCAGGTCTGGATGAGCTAAGTGTAGAGATGGTGAAAGCAGCAGGAGAGCTGGGGATACAATGGCTATATCAAGTGATGAAAATTAAGTGGAGACAGAAAATGATCCCAGAAGACTGAAAAAACAGAATAATGGTCCCTATCTATAAGAAGGGAAATAGAAAAGAGTGCAAGAACTATTGGGGGGGATAACATTGATGAGTCATTGTTCAAAGATTTTTTAGAAAATTTTGGAAGCACAAATTTGGACAAAATTAAGAAGGAAGAATGAGGGAAGAGCAACATGGCTTCAGAACAGGAAGGTCCACAGTGGGTCTAATTTTGCTGTATGACAACTACAGGAACAGTGCTATGAATATGAAATAGATCTACTAATGACCTTCATGGACATTGAAAAAGCATATGATAGTGTACATAGAAGCAAAGTGTGGAAAGCCCTGGAGAACAGAGGAATAGCAAAACAGATTATCTGGAGGATAAGGGAAATGTACCATCGAAGTGTGAACTGTGTGAAAGTGGGAGGAAAGAGATCAGCCTGGATTGAACTGAAGAATGGCTTGAGACAGTGAAGTGTACTTTCACCATTACTCTTCATTGTAGTGATGGAGGATATAATGAGTACAGTAGCACAAGTAATTGGTGAAAGGAAAATGAAAGCTATGATGTTTGCAGATGATCTGATGATTTGGGGGAATAATGAGGAGGAAGTACAAGAGCAGTTGGACATATGGGAATGAACAGTACAAGAATATGGGATGAAATGAAGTATAAGTAAGAGTGAGATGATTATCACAACAAGAAAGAAGGAGAGAGGAACGACTGGAATAACAACTAGTGAGGAACGATACTGAGGAGAGGGAGAGATTCAAGTACTAGGAAGCCTGATACAAAAAGATGGAAAAAAGACAGAGAAATAAATGAGTGGGGGAGAAAAGCAGAAGCATTTCAGAAGAGTGTCAGAAGCATGATATGGAGCAAGGATATACCCCAAATCAGTAAAAAGGTTATATAACGGTCATACGTCATACTATGTCCCAATCTTGACATATGCATCAGAAGCCTGGGTTATGAAAGGAAGAGAGAAAAGCAAAGTACAAGGTAGTGAGATGAAATTCTTGAGAAACAGTATTGGAGTGACAAAGATAGACAGGTTAAGAAATGAGAGGATCAGAGAGTTAATGAAGGTGGAAACATTACAGGAGGAGATAGAGAAATCAAGGCTGAGATGGTATGGAGGAGAAGAGGATACCCAGGACAATACACGAGATGAAACTGAAACGAAAGAGACGAAGAGGAAGACCAAGAGACAGATGGCTGAAAGGAGTAGAGGAATGTGTCCAGAAGACTGGACCACGGTGAATACAGAGAGATGGTGGCAAGACAGAAGACGATGGAGAGGCCTATGTTCCATGCAGACCAGGCCAGAGGCTGGAAACTGTCCAAGATGATGATGATGATGATGATGATGAACCAGCCACCAACCAGCACTCCTCTGATCATCCAGTGACATCCTGGTATCAACCACATCCTTCACCAGGGCTTTGACTACCTCTCACCATGCCCTGACATGAAAGATACCCATACCAAAATCCTACCCACATCACCCAAAGTAGTGTTCCACTGCCCCTCCCAACCTAAAGAATATCCTTGTACATCCCTATTCCAATCCTGATTCCAATCCTGCACTCCATTGTCCCATACACCACCCCACCACCTTCTACTGCACCATACTATACTCCATTCATCATACAAATAAACCTCATGCAAACATTACACTATGTATTCTTCTGCATTTGCTGGAATCTCAATGGATTTTGTTCATGTGGAGCAGAAGCCAAGCTGTCTCAAGTACAGTCAAGTATGATAATGAGGATATGTTTTGTGCCGTGCGTTAGGTGTTCATCAACTCAGCGATCAATACGGGTCAACAGCTTTACCGGCACCTTTAACTTTGGCCAGACAAGTGATCCAACTAACCAGCAGTGATGTGAACCGTTGCACTAAAGATATAAAAAGAGATGAGCAGAGAACAATATAGCTCTGAATATTTAGTTTTCTTAGGTGATTGGACGGAAAACATAACATGCTCTCGATCATAGCTAACATAGTATTTTAATTAAAAACAAGAGCGATGAAAATTCGTGACTTTAACAAGGGTAATTTTTCTGCATGAGCTACGTGCAGCATAAAAGTGCACTGCTGGAATTTCACCATGTAGTTAAAAATTGCAGCCACCGAAGGAATTACAGTCAGTTGTCCGGTAATCTCTGAACTCATTCCATATCGGACTCAGAGGAATACATTTCAGTACTGCTACGTTGATAACGAGGCAATCAGTAACAGAATCCCAAGCCACCAAAAAAAAATATTCACATTTCTTCCTTTCTTGACATGCTGTTCTGCATTTCACCATCATTCGGCTTTGACATATCACAAAGCTTCATGCTTTCGTTCCAGTACATTTGACAGCTTAAATGATGATGTTATTTCTCATGGCAAATGCCTTAACTTGGCTACAGATCAGTTCTACTGGATTCAGGCCGCAGTGTTAAGGTCACAACTGTTGAAATGCAGCATTTGTACAATGTGCTCAACACAGTGAAAATTATTGTTTTCCATGTTTCCAGGACACTTATCACTCTGGCTTGTGTCAGACCGCATCTTTCCTACAAAACAATGGGCAGATAAATGTAAATGTCATGTGCCTAGGGCCTCCCGTCGGGTAGACCGTTCGCCGGGTGCAAGTCTTTCGATTTGACGCCACTTCAGCGACTTGCATGTCGATGGGGATGAAATGATGATGAGGACAACGTAACACCCAGTGCCTGATTGGAGAAAATCTCTGACTCAGCCGGGAAACGAATCCGGGCCCTTAGGATTGACATTCTTTCGTGCTGACCACTCAGCTGCCGGGCGCGGACTATGGGCAGATTAAAACAATGACTATTAGATTTTTTTTTTTCATTTTTCTCCAAAAAAAGTTAATTGTGTAATTTTTCCTTAGCTTGTGCCATACGTAATTAGAACCTAGAAGATGTGCATTTTTCTTGATGGTTAAGTATGAGTTAATTACCATATATCTAATGAATTTCATATTTAAATGATTTAGGTATTCAAACAGAACAAAAAAAAAAAAAGTTTCAGCCCACAAGGATTTTCGAACTGCTGCCCACCAGCATAATAAATTAACAAGCTAAGACACTACCCATTACGCAATGTATGTAACTACAATGCTGATTGCTTATTTATATACAGCATTTCTCGAAAAACGTCAAAGCTGATTTTTTTGTGTAATATTGTGAACAACATTAACAACAACTTGCTTCTTGCCGTTAATGGCGTACCGCGTGCATGTTTCACTATGACGCAGGATTCAGTGTCATCCATTTTCAGGTTACATATGAACAACGAGACAATCAGAGCAAAAGTAGCGCTTACAGACTCTGTGACTGTACACGATTTTTTAAATAAAAATTACATAGCTAAAGTACGTCGGCATGGTTCCTTTGAAAGGGCACGGCTGACTTCCTTCCCCATCCTTCCTTAATCTGATGAGACCGATGACCTTGCTGTCTGGTCTCCTCCCCCAAAATAATCCAATAGCTAATGTATGATTAAGAAAAACATTGCTGGTTGTTAACACATCAGAATGTCTTGAAGTTAAATTTAGAGTGACATAATAATAAGGTATCTAACACATAAGTTGGACCTACTTCCAAGAGCGGAACAACACCAGTGTACAAGGGCTATAGCTGCTGACCAATCATGGTGTTTGTGTTTGTTTACATCAGGTTTATTCTTATTATGAAGTATAGTCATAAGTATTTCCTACCCGATACCATGTAGGGCCATTTATGAAATCAGCCATATTATACTATGTATCAGCCATGCTGCAATTACTGTAGAGTATTCTGTGGGCATGACACGTAACTAACTGTCTGTTTGCATGAATGGCTACTGCCAAACTGTAAACTTGACCATCCAGTTGCCAAAGCTGCTACACACCACTCGATAGCCGCTTCACTATGCTACCCATTTAGATACTCCCTTTAAACGTAAGTTTCTCTGAACCATGCATGTGGGAATACTCCCTCCAGCACATCCTATGCTCGTGCAATCCCCCCTGGCCTAAACCTCATTACCTTTTCCCTCCTCTTTTCTGTCCACGCCACTCCTTCCCCATCCAGATCATTATTGCATTCTCCCATCTTTGTGCAGCCACTGAGTCATCAGCCCACACAACTGCTTTCAATAATCAGCCTCACTGTGGCCATGGAAGTGTGTGTTTGGGTGCCTGTGTGGTTGAGAATGTAAATGTGTGTACTTTAAAAAAAAAGTGTCAATACTATTGTGTGTTTATATCCTCCACACATCAGTAGGAGAGCAGTTTTCTTTCCCTTATTTTATGTATAGTATCTATTTTGTTAGTTGTATCTGCAGTTTTATTTTACACATCTTCAATGCTAATAGAAATACTGTGTCAATGTTGTATTCTTGTATCAGTTTCTCAAATGAGACCTCCATGGATCTTTTCATGTTGTTTCCCACACTCACTATTGAAATACAATTTTCTGCTCACACTTGTCTGTCTGCCATCTTTTTCTGAACAAATCTTGAACAATGAATCAATCTTTTCTGTTTCACACGTCTCAAGATCTGCAACAGACTCTTGGCAAGTTTTTCTGAGCTCCACTGTTATCTCATCCTTAAAGGTAATCCTTCGGATCATTCAAATTGGATTTCCACATTTATTATTGCCTAATCAGCTTCTGCTCTACATCCGCCTTAAAATCTGTATTGTTGATATCTAATTTCTCATTTAAACTAGTGCTCAGAACTGAGCTAGTAACTTCAATTTTTGAAGTTAACTCGCTTCTCAAAGGAGAATTATTAGCATCTTTCTTTGAATTTGTATCATTTATGCTACGAGTACTGAATCAATTTCAAAACTTAGGGCAGCCATACAACTATTTAGCACAGCTTCTATATTATGTGTTTCTTGTCATTCCAATGGGGTTCTCCATCTTATTCACTTAATGGCTGGCCAGAATCCTCAGAAGACTTTTCTTCAACTTTCAGTGTTTTCTCCTGTTCAGTGTCCTCTACTTGGGTTACTACTTTGGGGTCCTTTGTAATAAGTTTGTTAGACCAAGTCACCAAACAATGAAACAATGTGTCCTCTGCTCGACGTAAGTGCTGCGTAGCTGTAATGTGTTCGTCAGCCAGCTGGTTGTCAGTCAATCAGCTGCAACAGCAGTGGCCACCCCTTCAGATGAGGGCACTGCCATGGCAGAAAAAAAGAGCACCCAGCAGCAATGATCAGGCAGTGTCCGAACAATTTATCAAGCTCCACTGGCGCTGTAAAGGGTGATGAGGAGTGGTGTAGCCTAGCACACAAAAAACACTAGCCAATTCAATAATATGCTCTGCCTGTTCACACTCAAACACTCTTACTTATTTCCTTAGCACTGTTTGTTGCATAGTATTGCCCACTATACTCTTATGAATCATGGTCAATACAAAATCTAAAACTGGTTGCACTGCCAATTGCCTCTTTCCCACAACTTTCCGCACTGTTGAAATTTAGCACCTGCACTTGTGGCTTTGAAAACTGATTGAGAAGTTGCGAATGATACCTACAAAAACCATTTAATAGCTCACCGTAAATTGGATCTTGAAAACAAAGTTAATTAAAGTTCCTTAACATTAAAAGAATCCAATCGTCACATAGTATGTATGTTGACATTATACACTTTATAATACTTAACAGTGCTTCTGCTACTCGACAAAATTTAAAGTCTGAAATCTACTCAGTAGATTCTCTCTGAGTTTGCCATCTATCATGATGAAAAATCTTCCACATGCAACGCAGTATCAGCACCCGCATACCGCCGTAACTCATTTCTGGCCAGCTGAGGTGCACCTTTCAACTGATAAGAGTGGATGGAAGACAGGGCACTCACCCTCAAATTGCTAGAGGTGCTTTCATCCTGAGCAAAATATGGTACGTATGACCAACTAGATCACTCAAAGCGCTCCTATTTGGGTCTCTGCTATGCTTTTCTAATTTTTTAAGATTCATGGATTTTTTGCAAAGTGAAGCCCAGCAAAAATTATTACCCTATTCTTCAAAACAAAGGCACAGAAATTCATTAAACATGCAACATGGTCTGCTGTGGGTTCTGAAATAACTTTAAGTTGATCCACAACCACATATCCCCAAAGATTTCTATAATGTACTATAATGTCTATACTGAGAGCTTAAAACGAAGGATAGTTAATATAAATTTTAGTGAAATCATTAATTTCAAAATAACTTGGTCAAACTGAAGAATATTTCTCCACGGGCATGGGAATGCTCACTGTACATGAAGTACTCGTCGCTGTTGAATTACAGCTCTCTAACACCATTCCCTAGTGATGATACACACATTGAAAAATGCCAATATCTCCAAAAATACATTTTAAGTTTGAATAAACTTTACAACACGTTTTTCATTGGTTAGCTCTATGCACTGGCAACATTACATTTACTGCACAAGCTTACTTTAGCAGCTCTAAAATGAGTGCGCAACAGGCTGTAGCATCACTGTGACACTGTATAGACAACACACAGAGTGGTTGGCTGTGCGTATGAAAATGGTGCTGGCTAGGAGAAATCTTCACTTGCTTCCCCACACACTGTATAATGCTAATGCCTTTTTAGGGATTAGGCACAAATGAAGGAGAAAATAAGTCCAAAGCATTTTCAAATTCTATCAGTCTAAAGCAACATGGAAGTTCATATTTATTCCTCTGGTCCATAATTTTGGTAACAACATGCAGATGTATTACATACAATGCAACAGCCAATTTGTTCCTTGTCAGATTAAAACCTATTTTTTATTCTCTCCATTTGTTTGATGCCTTGTAGATTATGGAGAAGTGAAGATAGGTCCATAGTTCTTTTCTAACTTTTCTGTCTCCTCTCTTGTCAAGTGAAACATTTACAACACTGCTACACTTTTGGAGAACTGGCTTCTTTCAAAAACATTAGGCAAAAAAATTTGCAATTTTCTTTAGAATAAATTAATATGGTTTTACTGTACTTACACATACAAGTATTCATCTTTCAATACCTCAATCTCTACAAACCTCATGCATGATGCCAGTCACATTAATGCACAAAGAAATCGCACTGGAAATATTTCATCAAATTTTATTCCTTCATGCCACGATACAATATGCATGTTAGTGAAACTTTGCATAATGCAGGTACTTACTGTTTCCTCAATAACACAAGTTAATAAAATATCAGGTTCTACTTCTTTCCTTGTTCTGGAGACCCACTAGATTATTCAATATGGATCTGTTCTGCTTGTAGTTATTTCATCTAGCATAAAATATAATGAATTTTTAGCTACTACCATTTGATCTGACTTCCCCCCTCCCCCTCCTCCCTTTATTTCTTTATAGCTAGGCTGAAGGTATGATTTTATTATTTTAGGAAGCAGACTTCCTAGTGTGATTTTACAGATATAATTTTAATTTGTACATTTTTGGTTTGACTTTACCGTGACTGTTGTTAATTTCAACTGGAATGAAATTTGTAGTTTGAATTGAGATTTAGTGTGATAATATGTTTATTAAGCTTGGAAGGGGGGATACCACATGCATGAGATGCCTCACATAGTAATACATTTCCGCAGGTGTTTTTTGTCAGGTGTAATTAAGACATCACAAATGCTGCACCTTAAGACATAACCATCACTCTAAATTCCATTGTCACTAAATTGTTCCATAACGTGACACATTCTTTGTGCGATAATTCAATATTTCAACAGCTTCAAAAGAGACAAGAAGGGAAATAGATACAAAAACACAAGCCTCACTCATCCGTATCTCTGAAGTTCCATCAGTAAATGCACCTGTCTCAAGTTTCATATTTCCTATCAACATCAGTGTGAGCACATCATGCAATTACTTCATCAAGTTTGTGTCCATCAGCCTTTGCATTCATAAAGTACAACACTACAGCAATTTCATATTGGTATGCATGCCTTGTTTTGTTTCACTGCCTACAGTTCCAACTCCAAGTCCATTTCTACAACCAATTCAATTTTGATTGCACAAAGCATTTAAGTGTTCCTTCAGTATGATTATCAGATTTACTGTTGCTGGACGCCAGCAGAAAATAGAAAATATGGATCTGTTCTGCCCTTTTCTCACATGATATACTGTGAACTATGGATGAAGGGCAACAGGCAGATTCCATATTCCTAGATTTCCGAAAGCATTTGAATGATATACTGCTGCAGACTGTTAACAAAGGTATGAGCGTATGGAATAGTTTCCAACATATGTGAATGGCTTGAAGAGTTATTAAATAATAGAACTCAGTATGTTGTTCTCAATGGCGAGTGTTCATCAGAGACAAGGGTATCAACAGAGTGCCCCAGAGAAGCCTGATAGGACCACTATTGTCTTCCATATACACAAACGATCTGGCGGACAGGGCGAGCAGCAGCCTGTGACTGTTTTCTGATGACGCTGTGATGTATGGGAAGGTGTCGAAGAAGAGTGACTGTAGGATGATAGAAGATGACTTAGAAAAATTTCTAGGTGCTGTGATGAACAGCACCTGGCCCTAAATGTGGAAAAAGTTAATGCACACGAGTATGAAAAACAAACCAGTAATGTTCCAATACGAGATTAGTATTACCCCGTCAGACACAGTCACATCATTTAAATACAAAGGGGTCCCCCAGCCTCCACAAAAAAAAAAAAAAAAAAAAAAAAAAAAAAAAAAAAAAAAAAAAAAAAAAAAAAAAAAAAAAAAGGGGGGGGGGGGAATAACGTTGCTGTGGGCGGAGCTTGGGTAGTAAGCATTTCTGCTATTTCAGATGCTAGGCATGTATAGCGCCAGTTCAGTGTCACCTGTTTTATCGACCTGGCTTGTTCTGTTCATTTGCAGTGACTGTTTTTGCTAGCGCTGTTTGTCCTTGTTTCATTTTTTATGGTGGTAAGTTTAAGTCAACAACATGCAGCTGTGAAATTTTGTTTTCTACTTGGTAAAAATGTTGCTGAAACCGTTTTAATGTTGAAAACAGCTTACCAAGTTGAATCCAGTGTACAAGTGATTTGCTCGATTTAAAAATGGTGACATATCGATTGATGACAAACCTCACTCTGGATGTCCATCAATGAAAATTTGAAAAAATGTGAGACCATCAATCAAACCTTTTAATTGCAAGTTTTAAGAACATTGTGCAACAGTGTTCATCAAAAAAGAGCCAATTTGTGATGGAAAGGAGACCCGTTCCTCCACCACGACAACACACCTAACACACAGCCATCTCTGTTAGACAGTTTTTGGCTAAAAACGGCAGGGTTAGTTTTTGGCTAAAAATGGAAAGGTTCCGCTGCCCCACACACCTTACTTGCCTGACCTGGCTCTGTGCGATTTTTTCTTATTTCCATGCATGAAAAGGGGCATGAAAGGACACTGAAGTGACATCAATGAAGAAGTGTAAAAAAAAATAAATAAAAAAATAAGGGATGAACTGTCAGCCATTTCTGAAGATGACTACAAAAAATGTTTCGAACAATAGAAGCACCACTGAGACAAATGTATTAGTTGTAATGGCGAGTGTTTTGAAGGGGATAAGGTTGTTTTGTAAACAATTTAACGGTATGCAAAGCAGCATGAAATAGAATGTGCATGTGAGGATTCTGATAAGGAAGGTGTATGGTCAACTTTGGTATACTGGGAGCATTTTAGGAAAGTGTGGTTCATCTGTAAAGAAGACTGCATATAGGATAACTTTGGTATACTGGGAGCATTTTAGGAAAGTGTGGTTCATCTGTAAAGAAGACTGCATATAGGATGCTAGAGCAACTTATTCTTGAGTACTGCTTGAGTGTCTGGGATCCACACCATGTAGCATTGAAGCAATTCAGAGGCGAGCTGATAGATCAGAGTGTATACATGGATAGGGGGAAAAAAATCTCCGATTTTTCCCAGTTAAAAATACACCTTTTCCCTGGTGAAGGTACACACTTTCCCAGGTGAAAATATGCTTCCTCCACCATGTTAAATGATTTTATACTTTCCCTTGGAACTGTAAAACTTATTTACGATTTGAATGGTGCAGGTGTCATATACTAGTGTAGAACTCCCCAACATGAACAAAAGCGCTGGCAGGTCGATAGACACACAAACATACACACAAAATTCAAGCTTTCGCAACAAACTGTTGCCTCATCAGGAAAGAGGGAAGGAGAGGGGAAGACGAAAGGAAGTGGGTTTTAAGGGAGAGGGTAAGCAGTCATTCCAATCCCGGGAGCGGAAAGACTTACCTTAGGGGGAAAAAAGGACAGGTATACACTCGCACACACGCACATATCCATCCACACATACAGACAAGCAGACATATTTAAAGACAAAGAGTTTGGGCAGAGATGTCAGTCGAGGCAGAAGTGTAGAGGCAAAGAAGTTGTTGAAAGACAGGTGAGGTATGAGTGGCGGCAACCTGAAATTAGCGGAGATTGAGGCCTGGCGGATGACGAGAAGAGAGGATATACTGAAGGGCAAGTTCCCATCTCCGGAGTTCGGATAGGTTGGTGTTGGTGAGAAGTATCCAGATAACCCGGACGGTGTAACACTGTGCCAAGATGTGCTGGCTGTGCACCAAGGCATGTTTAGCCACAGGGTGATCCTCATTACCAACAAACACTGTCTGCCTGGACACAAGTGGGGGCTTTCCTTTACAGAGAATATAGTACTACATAGTATTAATTGACAGGGAAAAATCTAACTTTTCTGGATTGGCATTTTTGAAATTTTTTTCTGTAAGTTATAAAAAAATTCAAAAGGCGACAGTAAAAGAACTGTTACAGAGAGCATATTAAAATTTTTCCGAAATTCACATCTTCAAAATAGTGTTCACAGTGTCATCTTTGGAGGCCTGTACCTTGGAGCAGGAATTTTTTTTTGGAGAAAGGAAAAAAAATACATGTTTCTTACTTACTTTTGAAGTGATACGGATTATGCCTGCATAATTCAGCTTAAAGTGCACATTCATATGTCCAGATTCACAATGACTTAGGCCCTACCTAGTATTAAGCTTTTCAGTGTGGTTTTCAGGATACCAATCTTCTTGGAGCACAACAACTGTATTATATCATGTTTAGTTCTTTATTATGGCACAATGCCACATGTGCCAGAAGATGAAAATGTGCACTTGAAATTCAGTGAACAGTTGAAACTAGCAAATAGCACGGAACACTTTGTTTCAAGTAAATTGATTGCCTCGTGGAAATGAATAATAAAGACCACATTTCTTTAGTAAACTGACAAAAATAACTTCATTGTTTTGCAACAAAAATAACTTCATTGTTTTGCAACAAAAATAACTTCATTGTTTTGCAAGGTGACTGGTGTTTGAATGTCAATAACCTGGAAATAATATAAAATCAGAAAACTGAAACTGACAACATGTTTTAGTGTTGAAGAACTATGTGAATGTATTTTAATTCACTGGGTAGCTCCCAACTATAGAAATTGTTGTGTTTTCATTTGACGTGAGAGCTGTAAATGAAGAGAAAACAGCTATATCATGAAACACATGTATGGATCACATGAAGCTACTTATGCAGCTAACAACCACACTACAAGTAGCCAGAAGCAGGAGAAGGCACTGCTTGTACACGACTTCAGCTCTGGGCATGTGCATGACCCCGCTGGCAATTGCTCAAACAAACCTCATTTAAACAGTTGTGGCTTCACACTCATCAAAAGCAGTTTGTTGTTACAAAGATAGCATAGTCTTTGCCCTAAAGCCTTTGACACATTTTGGTGTCGTATTGTTTTGTTGTTGTAAATGGAGCTGCATTTTATTTGCAATTTATGTTTTATTTTGGTGTTTTCCCTCATTTATGTTTTATCGCTGCAGTATTATTCTGCAGTAGATTATCAGTTGTTACCACCAAAATCCAAAAATTCACCTGAAAACTAAAACAACGAAAAATCCCTGGAATCCTAAAAAATTCTCCAGTTTTTCCCGGAACACATACACCATGTAGGTTTTTTAACAGCAGGTTCGAAGAACATGCAAATGTTATGGAAATGCTTCGGGAACTCAAATGGGAATCCCCGGAGGGGAGGCAACATTCTTTTCAAGGAACGCTAGTGATAAAATTTAGAGAACCAGCTATTGAAGCTGACTGCGTAAGGGTCCTACTGCTGCCAACATATGTTTCGTGTAAGGACCATGAAGATAAGATATGAGAAATTATGACTCATTCAGATGCAACCCTCCACCATGCACCGTACAGTGACTTGCATAGTATGTATGTAGATTCATTATACACCCACATCCTCCTCTCTGCAGATCCTTTTTCCTTGTATCTTGTTCATCTAGTTCACTCCTCAACATCAATAGGTCCCTCTCATTATTCTTCCTGCCTGCACCAGTGTGAGCTCATCAAAACCACACACCCACTTCCCATCTCCTTTCTCCCCTTGCCCACTGACAGAACCCTCACCCAAGTCTAGCTGCAGTGCTGATACACTGTAGTCAACAAGAAAGATGATGCATTGTAGGTGTACATGTACATACGTATACTTTTTAGTTCCATAAAAGGATTTGTCCGAAAGCTCAGCAAAGTTCTCTGTCTTGTTTATGTGCCTATCAGCAACTCTACTATACGATGAGTTGTTTTACTGTTTCCGCTATTTATATTCCTCCACAGACTTTCTATTGCCAAAATTGCTGCTTTCAGTTGCAAAAATTTCTGTATCTGGACCCCGTATAAATGAGCAAGCAGTCATAAGTTCAACAACAAATAAGCATAATAAAAATTAACAATTAATATGTTTTCATGTTATTTTATTGTGTGTGTGATAACTGTAGCATTCCGATGTTTGTTGTGATAGTATATTTTTGGTACAGCTGAGGTACTCCTTGGACATTGTATGGTGGATCCTAACTGTTAACGAAAACTGCACCTTTTACAACAAGAATTTATGCTGACAGCCAGAATACATTTATAGAGTAGAATATAAAAGAATAATTTAGTAGTTCTGCTCCTAATAGGCCATCTTGTGACTTTCATTTATAGAAATGGAAGTAGCTGTCCTGGTGTTCTATGGGACACTAAGCAATACAGTTATCCATTGAAGAATCTATTCCATTTGTTATGAAAATTATTTTTCATCATGCCACTGAATTCATGAAAGAAGTACCTGTGAAGAAGAGGAAAGAGGGTAATGAAACCAATTACAAGGCAGGGTAAAGCCACACTAATTCACTGAATCACTTATCGAATTAGAAAACACATTAAAAACTAAATGGCACCTTTCAGCATAAGGTTTATAAATCTCAGACATAAACTTAAGTTTTCAAAACCACAGTTTTTACCTTGCAGCAGCACACTGTATTGTTTCGCCAGGTTCAACTTTCCCTCCAAAGCCATTCCATTTCCCTTTTCCAAATCCTCTCTTCTTTAATCCTAACAGAATTTCTCTGTCTCTCTGTACTATTACCAAAGTAAGCAGCTTACGAAACATCAGCTGTAAAAAAGAAAAATTTTCACCCTAAATTTCAAGACTACTTAGTATACACAGATAGACAACTCATATGACAGATCTGTGAAAGGAATGAACAGCTAGCCTCAAATTACATACGATACAGAGAAGAGATCAGAAGCACTCATCTTTACAATTTATTTTTTATTTTCTCACAAGACAGGGGTTTCTATTTTTTATTCAGTTGGTATACATCTTACGTATACATTTGTAAAATATGAGGTTCATTCAAATGAAACCTGGTCAGTGCGTCTACCTTTGCGTTACACGTAAGGTGGCACCACGTAACTGTTGGTGCGGTGGCGCCATATATTGGTAGAGAGACTGCCGTGTGCCCATCGTTTGATGTTGCACAGCACCAGTGTGGTTTCACGCCAAAGAGAAGGTGGTCACACAAGTTATCGTCCACTACCGAACGTGCAGGCGAGTAAGCAGGAAAAACGAGGAGTGATTCGATTTTTGGTGGCGGAGGGAGTTGGAGGCCGTGAAATGTTTCAACGGATCAAGGCTGTGTATGGTGAGTACAGACTGAGTCGTTCAAGTGTTGTGGAGTGGCGCAAACGATTCCTTGAGGGGCGCGAGTCACTGGAAGACAATGCTTGTCCTGAACACGTTCATCATGTCATCACACCTGAAATGGTTGCGGAAGTGAATGATTCAGTCTTGGACAACAGCACAATCAATCACCTTGGATGAGATCCATCGGTTACTGGGTATTAGCATGGACACTGCCCACACCATAATACTTTCGAAAAATCTGTGCACAGTGGGCTCCCCACCAACTGACTGCCAAATAGTGCAATACTTGAATGGCGCTGTCTTTGAGTCATCTGCAACATTATCATGAGGAGGAATATAGCTTCCTGTTGCATGCTGTCACAGGTAATGAAATGTGGTGTCACCATTTTGAACTGAAAAGCAAACATCAGAACAAGCAGTGGAAACATGCAACTTCACGGCCTCCAAAGAAATCAATGGCTGTGCACACCAGTTCTGGTAAGGTCATGATGTCCTCCTTTTTTAACCACAAGGACTCACTGCTTGTCAAGATCCTGGAACAGGGAACCACCATCAATGCCCAGCATTATCACGCCACTTTACAGAACCTTAGATGAGCCATTAAGTCGAAATGTCGAGGCATGTTGTACAACGGCGTTATCCCTCAGCATGATAATGCCCACCCACATACGGCCAATGCAGTGAATACGACATTGCAGCAGTTTTGATGGGAAACGTGTAACCTCCCCCTTACTAATCGACCTATCCTGCTTGCGATATAAAATATGACCGTGGATCACATGTATACCTAATGAATCGACTAAAAATAAAAAAGTAATTAAACCGAACAGGGCTACCATTTGGAAAAATGAAAGTTATTTTGTGCATTCACTCACGAACAACACTGGACAGAAAAGGGGTACCACTGATCATGAAGCCAAAAGTTACACTAATTAACAAAAAGGAAATAATTACAGTCGCCAGCCCACTAAGGCGATTTACATCCAAAACCCTGTACAAGATGATGGGAAAGAAAAACATTTAATATTAAACACTGACATGGCAACTGAAGGTTGTCACCCCCCCCCCCTTTTTTATGCTAATTTTAAGTGAGTATGTAATGATAAAGAAAACTGAGAAGTCACTTTTACGTTAAGTTTGTCATTAAATTTTGAAAAATGCAATCGAGTAATGATTTGAAAATATCCACTTAAGCTGTATGTTAGTACTGAACTTCGTTACGTGAACAATGACTTTCAGAGACCTCAACATAACGTCATCAAAGAAATTTAGAGAAAGGTAAGCACTTTTTACTTTGCAGTTACTTAATTTTCAAATTGGATTTCATGTTATTGTCTGAATAACTGAGCCTTTTTTAGTGACTTGAACAGAATTAAATACTAGAATACGTACCAAACCAAACAGCCATGTGCTCCAAGCTATATGTAAAATAAATAAAACTTCTGCACTCTTAATTTGTGCATTTTCTTTAGATTTGGATTTTTTCCAGTGATAGAGTCTCAAACTTCGGTTAGCATATAAGGAAAAAAGGGAACAAGGACCCTGCTTGGTAACTGTTTGGGCGCAATGAGGACACAATCGCCCTGAATTTAACTGATTATTATTTAAATAAAGTTCATTAATCAAATCACATTCCGTTGTGCTGCTGGGTTAGCCATTAATACTTTCTACCAATGAACAGTCTTACTTCAGTGCTGTGCGTGCGACGAAACTCGGAGCCATGAAGAAACTGTGTTGCTAGAACTGCTGCTGTTGTTGAAGACGGTAGCATCTTGTGGGGCCATGGGCAATACTAATTAATACAGCCTCTTCCACCCATCCACTGTCCTTCCTCCTGCTACTAGTCATCTTGCCGGCGCACGTACATGATGCCGCCTAAATGGTACTCTCTACTGCGAGAGCGTTAACACCACACTTCCGCACATTACAAGCACTGGAACCTGTCTCCCACTCTCTCTGAGCACTCTACGCAACAACCCCCTACCTAAAGATTTTACAATGCTAAAAATACTGGGACACCCACCATACAGTCCCGATCTTTCACCATGTGACTTTCATGTGTTCGGACCTCTAAAACAAGCTATTCGTGGACATCGATTTGCAACGGGTGATAAAGTGTGTGACTGAGTCCGGGCCTGGATCCAACAGCAGCCTACTAGCTTCTTCAAGAATGGAATTGACCAGCTAGTGTCACAATAGGATAAATGTGCCAACAGTTTTGGCGACTATTTTTGAGTATGTGTACTGTGCATAACTACATTTTTGAGTTAATTAAATCATTACCATTACTTTATACTAGTGATCAGATTTCATTTGAATGCCCCTTATATATATATATATATATATATAAAATAGAGGGAAATATTCCACGTGGGAAAAATATATCTAAAAAGAAAGATGATGAAACTTACCAAACAAAAGCGCTGGCAGGTCGATAGACACACAAACAAACACAAACATACACACAAAATTCTAGCTTTCGCAACCAATGGTTGCCTCGTCAGGAAAGAGGGAAGGAGAAGGAAAGACAAAAGGATATGGGTTTTAAGGGAGAGGGTAAGGAGTCATTCCAATCCCGGGAGCGGAAAGACTTACCTTAGGGGGAAAAAAGGACAGGTATACACTCGCACACACACACATATCCATCCACACATACACAGACACAAGCAGACATTTGTAAAGGCAAAGAGTTTGGGCAGAGATGTCAGTCGGGGCGGATGTACAGAGGCAAAGATGAAGTTGAAAGACAGGTGAGGTATGAGCGGCGGCAAATTGAAATTAGAAATTAGCGGAGATTGAGGCCTGGCGGATAGCGAGAAGAAAGGATATGCTGAAGGGCAAGTTCCCATCTCCGGAGTTCTGACAGGTTGGTGTTAGTGGGAAGTATCCAGATAACCCGGACAGTGTAACACTGTGCACGGCCAGCACATCTTGGCACAGTGTTACACTGTCCGGGTTATCTGGATACTTCCCACTAACACCAACCTGTCAGAACTCCGGAGATGGGAACTTGCCCTTCAGCATATCCTTTCTTCTCGCTATCCGCCAGGCCTCAATCTCCGCTAATTTCTAATTTCAATTTGCCGCCGCTCATACCTCACCTGTCTTTCAACTTCATCTTTGTCTCTGTACATCCGCCCCGACTGACATCTCTGCCCAAACTCTTTGCCTTTACAAATGTCTGCTTGTGTCTGTGTATGTGTGGATGGATATGTGTGTGTGTGCGAGTGTATACCTGTCCTTTTTTCCCCCTAAGGTAAGTCTTTCCGCTCCCGGGATTGGAATGACTCCTTACCCTCTCCCTTAAAACCCATATCCTTTTGTCTTTCCTTCTCCTTCCCTCTTTCCTGACGAGGCAACCATTGGTTGCGAAAGCTAGAATTTTGTGTGTATGTTTGTGTGTCTATCGACCTGCCAGCGCTTTTGGTTGGTACGTTTCATCATCTTTCTTTTTAGATATATATATATATATATATATATATATGGCAAGAAATGTAAAATATATATGGCGAGACACAATTGGTCAATACTTTTACTGATCAAAATACAATTTGTCCATCAAACAGCGCATGACAACTACTAATTTGTAGTGCATATCAGGAAAAACATTAGTAAACACAAATTGTTCTATAGACAATCTGAGAACTCAAAGTAGATCTTAATAATAAAAATAAATTGATTGATACCGCATAATACTTCCGCCTCACCACTTTTCTGGGCTCAACATTTCACTCATCATGAGTGGATGCTGACTCAATTTTTCTGACATACAAAAGGGAAGACACGGAGATGTAAGGGAGATGTGGGCGTGTGCCAGCATGGTCATCATGTTCCTGAAGTCATTTCTAAGTGTGTGTAGCATGTAATTCCCCCCCCCCCCCCCCCCCCCCCACTCCCCAAAACTGTGTTATCAAGCTAACTTGTTCCAAGTACGTATAAACACAGCAACAGATTTTGAAGAACTGTAGCTAATGTCTTGTCCAGGCAAACCTGATTGATGTTTTCTGTGGATTTTCTTAATTCTTCTGTCAAATGAAGGGACAGTTCCTTCAACAAGGCCCTAGCGCATCACCTGTTCTATCCTCACCAACAAAGGATGTTTGTTTTATGTCTTTATATATGATGTGTATTTTCCTTATATTGAACTGATAGACTGTGTATCATTGTATAATGATCTTTAGATGCATAAATTATTACTAATTACTGCTACTACTATCACTAGAAACAGGAGCAATACAAGTTAAAAATAATGCATCTACTTAACAAGAAAAAGTGCTGATTTGTATTTCTGAGTTGCTCTATGTACAAGTAGACTATACACTGTCATTCACCACAAAAATAGAACTCAAATACCTTCCTACTAGAAGAAGAGCTGTGCATTTCTCTTCAGCAGTTAAATTTTGTACTTGATACACCAAAAACCTAACACTCTGCTAAATAAAACAGTGTGAAAAATATTAAAAATTATCAAACTGCTTATTCTTCTTGCCCACAAGTGAGGCCAAATCTCAAAATTTAACATATCTTGAAAAATTCCAATCTGCCTTGAGGTCTACATCACACATTCTTCTAACATACTAGATTGATTTATCCAAATGACACAGACACTACACTTCAAAACCGCATCGGGAGAAAGAGACGCAACAGTAAAGGAAATATATTACACTTTACACTTTATATTACATTAATTACCATCATTAATAATAAGTATTTGTGTGACAATCAAAGGGGTTTGTTTTGCACCTTAAATGGCAACAAAATAATGTATTCTGAAATGCACAACACCTACCAGGGTACAAAGTAACATGCAAAGCAAAATTGACTAACAGCAGGCAATTACTGTTTCTGTAAGAATTTAACATTGCACTGACATACACTGTGCATGAGTCACAGATCAGATCCAACCTGTTAGTCTCAATAAATTCAGTTCTCTCAGCAAACAATCTAATTTTTTATGCAAACATACTGATTTGGAAAAGGCTTAGAAAGCATAAATTATGAAAGCTAAAACTAATTATGAAAATCAGTAACACATTGTCAACCACAAGACTGCCAGTGAACACGACAGAGCCCAATGCCCAACACCATGTGCCTGCCAGTGTGCACATACTCAACTTTGCTTAGTAGAATGCAGTACTGTTCATTAACTTGTTTTTCTTGATAGAGTTGATGATAGTGCGCAGGAAATCAGGGTCAATTATCTTGTTCAATGTTTTGAACTTTGCTTTTTGCAGCTTTACCTTCATCAGAATTTTCATTAATAATTCTTATGAAATTTCAACATTGCTCAACATCCATTATAAAGTTGACTATTTATACCTTGGTATGCTTCATCATATAATATGATCATAAATTGTTTTAGCTCAAATGGATCCTGAATCTTCAACCGTTTAGTCAGTGTGACATTATTAGTGTTGGAAAACAACTGGTTTTACAGATAAAGGATTACCAAGGAAGCTGGAAGAAGCAGTGACTATGACAATTATTTTGGCAATGGACTGCAAGAAACATACAGAAAACAGAACAGTCCGAAGCCACAACTGTGACCAAGATTAAACTGGTAATACCTTGCCAACCAAAGATCGCACATACAGACCACAGTCATCCACAATGTGTGTTTCATCTAGCCACACTTGACTGTGGTTGCACGTAAACACACCATCCAAAGATGTACAGTCGAGCAAGGAAGGGAGGAAGATTGGGTTTAACGTTCTGTCGACAATGATGTCATTATAGACAGAGCACAAGCTCGGATGGTGTCAAGGATGGGGAAGGAAATCGGCCATACCCTTTCAAAGGAACCATCCTGGCATTTGCCTAGAGTGATTTAGGGAAATAACAGAAAAACTAAATCTAAATGGCTGGATGGGGATTTGAAATGTTGTCCACCCAAATATGAGTCCAGTGTACTAACCGCTGCGCCACATTGCTCAGTCACAGTAGTGTGTTGATTATCCAAAATAACTGGGGGACAAGCAGCCCACTTACAAGCAGTTAAGTCATGCAGTTTTTCCAGGACAGGTATCTGATACTGGTCACTTTCATCTCGGTCTTCAAACCATCACAAGGAAATATCTAAACATGCAAATGCTTCAGAAGCAGCTGGTATATTTTCATCTTAATTTTCTGAACCATTTGTTGATGAGATGCTGACAGCATCAGCTTTATGAGTGATAAGGTTTACAATAACTATTCTTTTCTGTAATACCTTCTGAAGGCTTGATAAGGACTTGATCCATGAACTGTAATAAAGAGGTTACAATAGGTGGAAGAAACATCACTTTTTGTTTAAGATATCACATATTACATGAGTTAGTGCATTGTCAAGGAGCAGTAATGCTTTCTCCTTTTTGTATTCTTTAAATGATGAGCTATTACAGAGGGCACAAAGATTTCCACAAACCATTCCATGAAAACCATATTATCCATCCATGCACTCTTTTGTGTGGTGTAAACAACAGTCATGACAGACATATTAATATGTTCAAAACAACATGATTTCACTTTTACCAGAGGCAAGCATAGGCTATCAGGAGCATTAGCACAAGCTAAAGCACTAATGTGATCCTTGCTTATTTTAGGAACAAGTGCTGCTAATCCATGAAATGAAGCAAGAGTTTTTCTTTGTAGTTGAGCACAGTTTCATCAAAATTATAAAAGTTTTTGAGAGCATAATCTTCTACCCTCAACAGATCTCTTTGTTTGATTTTGAAAGAACAGTTGCTGAAGAATTAGTAGACAGTTTTTCTCCTTGTATCTGATGCTCATAAGTGCCTTGCCTTGACTTAATCATTTTAACCAGCCCATGCTTGCTTTAAAATTTGAAAGCCCTCCAAGATTTTCATTAACTGAATTACCTTTTCACATAGAATGGGACCGGAGATAGGTTCTTCTTGTGATTATATTTGTGTAAACCACTTGTAAACAGCATCAGCTAGATCCATGTTCTTGGCGAGCTTCACAGTTTTATAACTTGTCAACCAGTAGAATCAAGCTCAGAGATGAAATTTGTGATGCTCATCTTTTGTTTTTTTTTTATACCCGCAATTGTCGACTTAACCATTAGATAAATTGTTTGCCGATTCCCATTCCTCTGAACTTTTATTACTCTCATATTTATCTTCCACAAAAAGGACAATATTAGGCATTTTATATTATAAGTTTATTTTACACAATAAAGTTGAAACACACGTCTGTAACAGAGTGAAAATGGTTATTACCATCTCAGCAGCTTGGTATTGGTGCAGGAAGGGGGCAGGGGGACCAAACGGGCAGAGAGCAGCGAGAAATACTCATTCAGTTGACTGACGCTCTACTGTACTTCACTAAACAGAGTGAAGCTTCTGGCTGTCATTGGGCACATGGCATCGAGCATGAGGGCTCTGCTGTGTCTGTCTGTGAACCTCATGACAGTCAATATGTCAAGCCATCCAAAAAAATGGACTCTTCTGATACGCAGATCCAAGTGTAATTTGAGTAACTTCTCTAATGTGGCACATCCATAAGTCTAATGAATATCACGGCATTCATATAACTATATCTCAGATATGCACTATTGAAATAAGTTATAACAGTATATGTGTTTTGTAATTTGGGCAGTAAAATAACTGACTGCCAAAGTAGAGAAGATACAAAATGTAGACTGGCCATGACACAAAAAGCATTTTGGAAGAAGATAAAATGTACAGTATGGAGAGCAGCATCAAACCTGTCTTTGGGCATGTATAACAACAATTACAATTACAACAACAACTGCATCTTCTCTCTTTTCTGCAAGTTAACATGGCGTACCACAAGGTTCTGTACTAGGAGCTCTTCTCTTTCTTATCTGAATTTATGGATGACACCACAATAATAATAAAAACTAAGAAGAAAAGTATCAAAAAGAATATATAAACATGGCCACAAACCAACACAGTAACTGGTCTCATTTAAAACATCAAAATTTTAATCATGGTAGTACAATGACAATTAACTTTCACAGCACACAAAATGTAAATGTTGTACATGCATGTTCATCATTAAAAGGCTGTTATGCCCTAAGGATCCTGGAAAGCTGCACCACTGAGCAGAAAAATATCAAGCCCATACTATGCAAATTTCCATTCACTTCCACAATATGGAATCATTTTTTTTACTAGCAGTGGTCTTTCACGTTGCCTCGGCATGATTGGTGTAAAGCAAAATTTTTGATTCCGTTTTATGCACAATATTTCAATAACCAGTTGTCTTCTTCAGGTGGTGCAAGATGTGTTAGGCACACTCGCTGTCTTGACTCTAACCATACTGTTGGAGCCCAGGCAGTGAGTACTCTTAGCAACACAGCTCGCAGCACCTGAAGAAGATAACTGGATTGGTCATCGAAAACTGTGCATAAAACGGATCAACAGTACACCATTAATTAGCACTATTAGTTACTATCAGTGACCCCCCCCTTTCATTCTTTGAAGCAGGGATGCACAGACTGTGGCCCGTAACTGATCTGATGGCAGCCCACTTCTCACTGTTCGTTCTTGTAATTTTTTACTCATTTTTCTCTCTCCCAAAAAGGAAAGAGCAGACACTTGTGGAACTTAGTTCTTTTGAGCCGAGTCTAGCAGGCATTGGGGTAGTGGGGAGATCAAAACTTGGAATAATAACTTACTTCATGGCACATTAGTTTTGAGGTTGCTGCCCTGACTAGTCACATTGAGGGTTTCACAGCTCACAGTACCTGCAAGTCTGTACACCGCTGCTTTAATGAATTGAACTCCCCTGTATAAAATTAGCTTATGCGGAAAGCTATTTTCAAATACTGATATGAATTTATTATGGAACAGATTATATTTTATACTGGCTTTTGGTTCATTATAAATTTCGTCCCAGGTTGTTTCTTGTAAACTACTCTGAAAATATTTGCCAGTAGTCATTAATGATTTTAACTGACTTCCACTGAGGTATATCCACACTGTACAGCACTATGTCATTTATCCTGACTAACTGTGCATCATGATCAGAGACAGCATTTGTTACTGGGTGAACAGTTATTTTCTTGCTTTTTTCCCTCAGCGCAGAAAACATTATCAATTAGGGACCTACTGTCTTTATCCATCCGTGTTGCAATGTTAACTACTGAGAGCAAATTGTAGGATCCGAATAAGGTTTCCAGATCATTTTTCCTATCATAATCATTTAATAAAATCTACACTGAAGTCACCACAGACTATTAACTGTTTGCTCATGTCTGACAGAAAGCACAGTAACGAATCCAGGCCCCTCATAAATAATTCAAAATTTCCCCATGGAGATCTATATACCACTACAATTAAAAGTGAACTGTTTTTCAGCACTGATTCACAAGCACACACTTCTAGGTGCTGATCACTACAAAATCTACTTGTGTCAATTCTTTTGAACTTGTGTTCTGCCTTAATGTATGCAACAACTCCTCCTTTTCCCATATTAGTTCTGCATGAATAAGCTGCTAGACTGTAATCTTTCATATGTAACTTATCTTAAAAGTTAGAAATTGTGTGTACAGTTTGTAAAAAGTCACTAAGCACTCTCATTCTTAAATACCGGATGAATAAGTCTGGATAATTTGTGTGCCGTGAGTTATGCTGCCTCTAAGATATACACACACTCTGTAACTGTAATATTTGTCTTTCTGTAACTGTAATATTTGTCTTATTATGTTAAACCTTTAACATAACTTTATAGCTTATAATGAGTAGTTCATGACAGCATTTTAAATTTGGTCTGTGGTGGTTATCGACTGCAAGAGTCGACCGCCTCATCTATGAGAACGAGCTTCTTTGAAAACTGTTGATCTCAGTGTGTTCCGAACTCTGTATTCGAGCGGATGTGTTTGTACCAACATGATCAAAATAAAGTTAATTCATTATAAACGAGCAAATACTTAATGTTGGGTTCAATATTACCGTACGTAACATCCCGATCCCCACACTGGTGACCCCGACGCTCACGAACGCCGCTTACGACGCCAGAAATATGTACTGGAACATCGCCATGGACAAACAATGCAGCAACCCTTTGTCGGATTTCTACATCCATCGACTTCGCATCACACCGCATCTGGATGCAGCGTACAGGAAGTGTAATTAGTGTGTAAATTCCCAACTCTTGTGTGAATCGTGCTTTTTGGTAACTTTCGTCACCTACTTACACATCGACAATGCGACCGAGGCGCACACGTCGTCCATCGAAACCCGCTCAATGCGTCGGTAATTTTACTTCTGGACAGTGCAGTGCTCCTTCGCCGATTAATTTTGACTTGCTTTTGTGTAATGAATTAACTTTGTGCACTGCTTCGACATCGGACAATCATGCCAAACAATGGAATGCAACAAACTGAGACTATTTTGAAAATCCCAGTTCGCATAAACTCTGAACTACGGCTAAATCGCACGCCTGGTCGAATTCACAAACGCCCGTCACGGGTACCGCGTCTTCCGCGCCGCGTGCAAATTCATTTGACCTGGTTTCTGCACAGCCCGTCTTCCAGAGTTCGAATGTTCGTGCCGACTTTTATGCCGCTTCTCCGTGCTTGTCCCTCATTTGCAGCATTCAACTACCAACATTTCTCTCGAACCAACTTCCAATGTGGTTCATGGTCACGGAGTATACAGGGTGTTACAAAAAGGTACGGCCAAACTTTCAGGAAACATTCCTCACACACAAATAAAGAAAAGATGTTATGTGGACATGTGTCCGGAAACGACTAATTTCCATGTTAGAGCTCATTTTAGTTTCTTCCACCTACGCTCAATGGAGCATGTTATCATGATTTCATACAGGATACTCTACCTGTGCTGCTAGAACATGTGCCTTTACAAGTACGACACAACATGTGGTTCATGCACGATGGAGCTTCTGCACATTTCAGTCGAAGTGTTCGTACGCTTCTCAACAACAGATTAGGTGACCGATGGCTTCGTAGAGGCGAACCAGTTCCATGGCCTCCACGCTCTCCTGACCTCAACCCTCTTGACTTTCATTCATGGGGGCATTTGAAAGCTCTTGTCTACGCAACCCCGGTACCAAATGTAAAGACTCTTCGTGCTCGTATTGTGGACGGCTGAGATACAATACGCCATTCTCCAGGGCTGCATCAGCGCATCAGGGATTCCAGGCGACGGAGGGTGGATGCATGTATCCTCGCTAACGGAGGACATTTTGAACATTTCCTGTAGCAATGTGTTTGAAGTCACGCTGGTACGTTCTGTTGCTGTGTGTTTCCATTCCATGATTAATGTGATTTGAAGAGAAGTAATAAAATGAGCTCTAACATGGAAAGTAAGTGTTTCCGGACACATGTCCACATAACATATTATCTTTCTTTGTGTGAGAGGAATGTTTCCTAAAAGTTTGGCCGTACCTTTTTGTAACACCCTGTATATTCTCCTCTTATGGCATCACCGACAAAAGTGAAAAATACCTCGTACTCTTCAGGCACATAAAGGACTATCATTATATAATTACGGACATAATCTGTGACAATTTGAGTGACAAGTACACCAGAGCGAAAGCCGCTTTAATTCAGCACCTGTCACCAACATCACAGGAACAATTTCATCAAGGGCGTCCTACTGATCAATGATAACGCGCCAATTACACTGATGACAATGCCGGCTGTTTCTCTGTGCAACACTGGATGTGCCACACCTCCCTCTACGCAGCACCAACTCAGCTCGACTGCTACCGACAGCGACATCATGGCCGCCGCCTGCTGGCTCACTGACCTTGACCCAGTCAAAACAAACAGCTGCATGACTTACGATCCCGCCACGGCTACCGCACCCGAATCTTGTCAACAACTGGCCGACACTACACACACTTACCGAGTCTGATACTATTTACAATTTCCCTTGTTTTCTTCACCCAATTTTACTTTTTGCTGCTGCTTTTGATAAGACCAGATATCAGAATCCTTCATTCATGCTTGCTTTAAAGTTTTTTACTCTTTCCATTCTACACCTAGATCTACAGAGTCTCAAAACGGATGGACTTCTTCAATTTCAGCTGTGCAGTTCACTTTAGCACACAAAGAACCAAATAAAACATGCTGATTGTAGATTCAATCTCCTCCAAGCTCTTCTCGATGAAAAGGTCATTCACAGATGTCAAAAAATCATAGATATTTGCTTTATTAATATCTGTTGTTCTTGATGAGCTAATGTTTTCAAATTTCCAGAATCTGATCGCTTGATGAAGGCTCATGAAACCCTTGGCCGAGTCAATTCCAGCTGTTTTATGTCCGAACTGCTTTGTATGCTTCAGTCCAGCCATTTTGTCTACGTGTGTCCAGGTGACATAATAATTAAATTAGCCCATAGCTCATATTTTAAGTCAGAAATCTTAGATTATACATCTGCTATGAAAACATGTATACTCGTATACTTTGAGTGATAACAATTTGACATTGTTAGTGTCCGATTACGACCACTCAACTAAACATCAACTGCATCACAGTTCTTTAATCTGTCAAATAAAGCAGGATAAAACATCTGGTACAAATCTGTAGCAGCTGAAGAGACACCAACTTTTAATGTAATTACTTCCTCATTTGCTTCTAATTTAGTGCACTTCTTTTTGAAAGTTCAAAGCATCTTACCCATTTCTAAAAGAATTTATTCTTCATCTGCTTCCAGTTTAGTGCACATCTTTCTGAAAGCGCAAAGAAAACAACTTACTTTGAACTTATAATTCCATGTAATAATATATTATTGTCAATAAAATCATTCATATGGGCTGCGGGTACATTTCAACACTGTTGAAACTGTCCCATGTGCTGCTATCAAGGCTAAAGCATTGTTACTTTTTTTTAACAGGTTTTTCAAGTGGTTGTTTATAACATATTTAGATTTAGGAAGAGTGTTAAATGAAACAATGGAAAATCCAGGATGCAATAATGACAATATTATGAAAAGGATAGTGCTATGTACCAAATAGCAGAGATGCTGATCACAGATAGCTTTTGGCCAAACAGGTCTGCATCAGAATAGGCAACACACACACACACACACACACACACACACACACACACACAGACAGAGAGAGAGAGAGAGAGAGAGAGAGAGAGAGAGAGAGAGAGAGAGATGTGTGTGTGTTGTGTTTGCAAGAGTGTGTGTGCATATGTTGTCTATTCTGGTGATCCTTTTCATAGTACTGGGAATAATGTTAGTGATTCATGCAGGCCTTTGTCTAATAAGCATTCCACCACTTCCCGGATCCACAGGAACTTTACACCTACTATTTGTCAAGGCCACAGGAGACAATCAAGCCTAGCTTCATTAAAAGCATACTTCTACATTCTGTGTTTATTTATATTTTGAGTGATTTAGTCCCATTGTATTATGATGATAAATACTGTTTTGCTGTAAGATTATCCCTGGATGAATAAATAAATGAATAAAAAGACACTTGAGATCAATAAAAAAAAATGATTTTAAGAATTCAGGCAATCACAATAATTATACACAAAAGTAAGATCATTTTCATGTTATGCCAACGAACACAAACAAATGTCAGACAGGGAGGGGAGAGAAATGATCCAACATTCAAAAATATAAAATCTATCACAGATGTAAAAGGAGGAAGAAATTTGATTTACCAATAGTACTCAATGCCACTCCTTTCGTGAATAATAGATTATTTGATAACAGGCAGTAGCATATATATTTGTTTTTCATAGCACAAGAATTAAATGTGGAGCTCATGAATGTTTTGTTAGTTTATATATGAATTCCTTAAATTGTAATCTAGAAACCAAAACATGCAAATGAAAAATAAATGGAATAAAACTTTAAGGTTACTACACTTGATATCAAAGTATACTGCACTGTATATTACACAATAAAGAAGAATCGTGAAAGAAGGTTGTATACATGGAAGAGGCCTGGAGACACTGAAAGGTTTCAGATAGATTATATAATTGTGACACAGAGATTTACGAACCAGGTTTTAAATTGTAAGACATTTCCAGGGGCAGATATAGACTCCGACCACAATTTATTGGTTATGAACTGTAGATTAAAATTGAAGAAACTGCAAAAAGGCACAGAAATTTAAGGTGATGGGACCTGGATAAACTGAAGGAACCAGAGGTTGTAAAGAGTTTCAGAGAGAGCATTAGGGTGAGATTGACAAGGACAGTGGAAAGAAACACAGTAGAAGAAGAATTGGTAGCTTTGACAGATGAGATACTGAAGGCAGCAAAGGATCAACTAGGTAAAAAGATGGCAGCTAGTAGAAATCACTGCGTAACAGAAGATATATTTAATTTAAATGATGGAAGGAGAAAATATAAAAATGCAGTCAATGAAGCAGGTAAAAAGGAATACAAAAGTCTCAAAAATGAGATCAACAGGAAGTGCAAAATAGCTAAGCAGGGGTAGCTAGAGGACAAATGTAAGGATGTAGAACTTACATCACTAGGGGTAAGGAACATTAAAGAGACTTTTGGAGGAAAGAGAACCACCTGTATGAATATCAACAGCTCAGATCGAAAATCAGTCCTAAGCAAAGAACGGAAAGCAGAAAGGTGGAAGGAGTATGTAGATGGTCTACACAATGGCAATGTACTTGAAGACAATATTATGGAAATGGAAGAGGCTGTAAATGAAGATGAGATAGAAGATATGATACTGCATGAATAATTTGACAGAGCATTGAAAGACCTAAGACAAAACAAGGCCATGGGAGTAGACAACACTCCATTAGACCTACTAATAGCCTTGGGAGAGCCAACCATGACAAAACTCTTCCACCTGGTGAGCAAGATGTATGAGACAGGCAAAATACCCCCACTCTTCAAGAAGAATATAATAATTCAAATCACAAAGAAAGTAGGTGTTGACTTGTGAAAATTCCTGAACGATCAGTTTAATAAGTCACTGTTGCAAAATACTAACACGAATTCTTTACATTCAAATAGAAAAACTGGCAGAAGCTGACCTCGGGGAAGATCAGTTTGGATTCCGCAGGAAGGTTGGAACACGTAGCGCAATATTGACCCTATGAGTTATCTTAGAAAGATTAAGGAAAGGCAAATCTATGTTTCTAGCATTTGAAGACTTAGAGAAAGCTTTGGACAGTATTGATTGGAATACTCACTTTCAAATTCTAAAGGTGGTAGAGGTAAAATACAGGGAGCGAATAGCTATTTACAATTTGTACAGAAACCAGATGGCAGTTATAAGAGTCAAGGGACATGAAAGGGAAGCAGTGGTTGGGAAGGAAGTGAGACAGGGTTGTAGCCTCTCCCCGATGTTATTCAATCTGTGTACTGAGCAAGCAGAAAAGGAAACATAAGAAAAATGTGGAGTACGAAGTAAAATCCACGGAGAAGAAATAAAAACTTTGAGGTTGCTGACAACATTATAATTCTGTCAGAGACAGCAAAGGACCTGGAAGAGCAGTTGAACAAAATGGACAGTGTTTTGAAAGAAAAATACAAGATGAACATTAAAAAAAGCAAAACGAGGATAATGGAATGTAGTCGAATTACATCAGGTGATGCTTAGGAATTAGATTAGAAAATGAGACACTTAAAAGTAGTAGATGAGTTTTGCTCTTTGGGGAGTGAAATAACAGATGATGGTTGAAGTAAAGAGGATACAAAATGTAGACTGGCTATGGCAAGGAAAGTATTTCTGAAGAAGAGAAATTTGTTAACATCGACTACACATTTAAGTGTCAGGAAGTCTCTTCCGAAAGCATTTGCACGGAGTGTAGCCATGTACATAAGTGAAACATGGGCAATAAATAGTTTAGACAAGTAGAGAATAGAAGTTTTCAGAATGTGGTGCTATAGAAGAATGCTGAAGATCAGATGGGTAGATCATGTAACTAATGAGGAGGTGCTGAACAGAATTGGGGAAAAGAGGAATTTGTGGCACAACTTGACTAGAAGAAGGGACTGGCTGGAAGGACACATTCTGAGACATCAAGGGATCCCAATTTCATGTTGGATGGAAGCGTGGAGGGTAAAAATCATAGAAGGATACCAGGAGATGAATACACCATACGGATTCATAAGGATGTAGGTTGCAGCAGTTACTCGGAGATGAAGGGGTCTGCACAGGATAGAGTAGCATGGAGAACTGTATCAAACCAGTCTCTGGATTGAAGACTACAGCAACACAAATAAATGCAATGCTAGAGCCTGGCATAAGATTTTCATCCCCTGGAATCCTAACTGATGGAGCTGTAGAAGGGCATTATGACTCTAAGCCAAGTGGTAGGTCCTTCCAAGATTTGGATACATTCTTATCAGGTGTTCAACACATGCCTTGCCTTAGGCCTTCCAGCAGGATTGAATTTGTCTGTCAAAGACTTGTTATGCATATCATCCTGGTGCAAAAAAATACTGGTCACTGGCTATGATTCTGCAAGGTACATGTGCTGTACAAAGGTATTTATTTCCTATAACGATGCAAGACATGTTTCTAATCCAACAGTAATTTGAACAGTAGTTATACAGTTTGTGAACAACAAAAAGCCCATAAGAAAGTTAGTAATACTCCTTGTAATATAATATCAGCATACAGCTCTCGTGCACAAATATGGCAACTGTTAAAAATCTCTTAAATTAATTACATTCACATTTACACATCACAATAATTCAAAACTTGTAAAAACTTTTCTAGAGCCCACTGAACTGTTCAAATAACTAATTGTTATCCACTTTTCACGATTCAGCTGTGACTATGCAATTTCATTTCAAATGCAAGAGAAAAGCACTGCAAGTTTTAAACAGTATAACAGCACGGAGAGGATTAAGATGCAGTCAAGAGGGAGTTCCACAAGGCACAGAAAATCTGTAGTGCTCAAGAATTTTTGGTACCTGGCCTCAAAACAGTACCAACTATGACATAGCAAAGTGTGAATACAACTGCCATCAGTCTCTATTCTATAAGTTTTCAGTACTGAGCTATAATATACAAAGGCTGTGAAAAAGATGCAACTATCGACTATATGTGTATAATGGGGCACTATTGTAGGGATTTTGAATGTGGTTTTATTAATATTAATCATTACAATTTGACTTGTCAGTTTTGCAGGAAGGATGTGAACAGTGATGGAGTTTGAATATTGTAATTCTCTTGAGGAATATGAAAGGAGATGTGAGGCAAATGCTGAGTACTGAAAAGCATACTGAAGCTGCTACATGAGGAGCTAGGTACCATAATAACTATAGCAGTTTTAGAGCACCTAGTGGGGACACAGACATTTTCACAAATAAACTGGAGTCTCTGCTGGGCATTATGTTCACTGTATAAAGGCAATTGGGTCCTGTGAACCCAGGTGTAAAGACGTACGTTTAGGGAGGTGTTCCCCCCCCCCCCCCCTCAATAGTTTTGATCTGTGCCATCGCACATAAAAAAAATTAACAAGGATGTTATTATGGACAGACTAAACAAACCACTGGACAGTGATAGCGATGACATAAGCTGAAGAAACAGCAATTGTGTCCAACCTGTTTTGGTAGTTAGTTTGAATAAAAATACTGGAACTGAGTGGTGAAGGCGATGAATGATCAAAATCTAAGATATTTATAGCGATTTCAGCAATTGTATAATTTTTATACTGAATTAGAACTTTTCTTTTGGTTTACAACTTTGAAGCCTAGTCTATTTTGTGTTTAGATGTGAAGTTTCAATTGTGTAGCATAGTATTTGTAGCTGTTGCGTAGGTCCTTGGAAAAATATTTTTCACATTCCAAATTCTATGCACTTCACTTCCTTTTAACAGGACCACTAGAAATGATGACTATAGTTTTACAATGATGATGATAAATCTCTATTAAATGTTTAATATTTAAATTCCACCCAATCTTTTTTTCCCCTACGAAAACATACTCAAAATTTAACCAGACCAAGTCCTGAGGACGGAGGTTGACCTTATGCATTACATTTTTAGGTGTAACAGTTGGGGTTAATATTTTATAATATGGGTTCTATTACTAGAAACATAATGTGACCACTTTTACAACTAATTTATCAGGTGTGACCCAGTACATCACTTGTTTTTCAATTCCACTCATTAATAAGCAAAGAAAGAACAAGGAAACTTAATCAGTTTTCACAAATACTGTTGTTTACAGTTAAATCTTAGGAGGGTTAGAATTTCGATCCACTAAAAATAAGGTTTTATATGGTGACCACCCAGTTCGGTGCACACAATGTATCTACAAATGACGACATGGTACACATGCTCTATCACACATAGTGTGTCTGAAATCTGTTCGCCGGCAGCGGTGTTCTCGCGGTTCTAGGCGCGCAGTCCGGAACCGCGCGACTGCTACGGTCGCAGGTTCGAATCCTGCCTTGGGCATGGATGTGTGTGATGTCCTTAGGTTAGTTAGGTTTAAGTAGTTCTAAGTTCTAGGGGACTGATGACCACAGCTGTTAAGTCCCATAGTGCTCAGAGCCATTTGAACCATTTTTTTGAAATCTGTTCTGCAATGGAACCACCATATCTTCTTCTGTCCCTGCAGAAGTACCATAAACCAAACTCTTCATTTGACCCCAGAGTCAAACCCAGCGATCGTGGAGGCCATGCGACTGGTCCAACTCCGTCTATCCATCCGTGTCTGAATCGTTGGTCCAGATGTTTCCAAAAATGATGTGAAAAGTGATTGGTTCCACTGTCATGCTGAAACCACATCTTAATGGACTTTCAGTGGCATGGCATCCAACAACTCTTTGTCGAAAGGTTAAGTGGATGGGACCCGGGAACTTGGGATTACGCATGGGTGGTCCAGACACATAAAAATGCTAAATATCTGCACACACAATGCTACCCAATCTGTGTTGGAATCCCTAGACATTTACGTCATGTGGGTTTTTTGTCTGCCCAGGCATGGGCATTTTGAGAATTGAGAATACAGTTCCTAGTAAATTTAAATTCATCTTTGAAGAGAATGTGCCATTAAAATACTAGGGGCTCACTGATGCAGCAGTGCAAAACTGCATACAGAACTCAATGCATGGTGCAAAATTGCCTGGCATTATTTACTGTATAATTTGGAGTACATATGGATGTACTTGTTGGTCCAGCAGAACATACCAGATGGTATGTTCAATTGCTCGTATATGTGTTGGCAAGTTATCTTCAACATGATGCAGAATGGCCTCTTCGAATTTGGCTGTGTGATGTCTCCTTGAAGCACCGCAGTCACTCCTGCTGACGGTGAAGGTTCCCCTTGCATAACTGTGTTGAAAAGGGATTGCAATGGACTTGGAGGTTGTGGATAATGATCTTGATAAAGATTTAGTTTAGTTTAGCTCATGTAAGTTTATTTACAGTTTCATATGTTAATAAAACAATTTTTTTTTAATTTGTCATTGACAAATAAAAACAATTTTTTTTCTAATAATGTTTTATAGATAGTCAATATTAATACATAATGATCAAATATACTACTAGCCTACATTAATTTATGTAGCAGTCTTGCATTTTTCTATTTTTGCAATACCGCTGAAAATACTGATATACTTAGACAAAATGCAAACAAATTTTTTTAGATCATGTAAATCGACCATACTGCACAAAATATTTAAACATAAGCACAAAGTGAAAATTCATTTGAAACATATCTGCACCAATACATTTCATCTGTGTGTTCTCGTCTGTATTTTCAGCACTACATTTTGTCTTCCATTTACCTTCTTCTAGGAAATTTGTTTCCACATGAAAAAGAAATTGTTTTACGCCATATCCAAGTTTACATTTGTCCTATGGATTTGCCTGCAAGTACATCTTCACTGTATACGAACATCCAAAGATGATATGTTCCTTCAGATTTCTTTTGAAGGTTCTCACTCCCTTTCCACTCTTCATGCTAAGTGGAAGTCTGTTATAAAATAAGCTTCCTGCATTTTCAGGGTCCCTATCTGTCACTTTCAATTTTTTGCTGCACATATGGTAGTTATCTCTAGTTCTCGTGCTGTGATTATGCAAATCTCTGTTCGGAAGTGCTGTACAATTTACCATTAAAAAAGTATTGTCTCATGTGTGCATAAACTTTGCACAGTCAGTATTTTAAATTCTATTAATTTGTTTCTGGAGGAAGTTTAGCTACGCATCCAATGGCTTTCTTTTGAAGTTTTAAGATTCTCTGAATGTATACATCTACTGCTCCTCCCCGTACTGGGGAAGATAAGTCCATAGTACATTTATACCAAGGTTCCTGTGTCCATTGTATTGCACAGGCTTTTCATTAGGAATATAGTTATACTTAGTTTTGAACATATCTTATCAATGTGGTTTCCCCATGTTAGAAACTTGTCCACCTCTATTACCAGAAAGCTGTTACAGTCCACTTCTTCAGAGTCAGAATTATCTTCTCTAAAATACCATTCTGCCATTTCCAGATTCTCACCAGCTCTCTTTTCCAAATACTCCTTCGGGGTAACTACACACTAATCAAGTTGTGTCATTAGCATACATAATCACTTTTTCATTCACTGCAGTGGCTTGGTTGGTTGATTTGGGGGAGGGGACCAAGCAGCAAGGTCATCAGTCCCATCAGTTTAGTGAAGCATGGTGATGGAAATTGGCCATGCCCATTCAAAGGAATCATCCTGACTTTTCCCTGATGTGACTCAGGGAAATCACGAAAAATTTAAATCAGGATGGCTGAACTGTTGTCCTCAAGAATGTGATTCCAGCATTCTAGCTGCTGCGCCACCTCGCTCGGCACTGCAGTAGGCATTTCACTTATACACAAGATAATGACCACAGGTTCTAGTACTGAACCCTGAGCTACTACATATTTAATCTCCAGAACATCAGAGTAGATAATTTTCTGTGTATTTTAGGATTTATGTTTTATTTCGACAAAACTTGTCCGTTTTCAACAGAGGTTTTTACATTGTCTGCAGTTTTTCCACCTATGTCATGGCAGTCCAGTTTTTCTATAAGACTTTTGTGATAGACACAATAAAAAGCTTTTGAAAGATGTAAATATACACTAGATACTTTCCTTTAATGATCCAGTGGCTCAGTAATGTGTATTATTAAGTCTGTCACATACATGGAAGAACCCTGGAGATACTAAAAGGTGTCAGATAGATTATATAATGGTAAGACTGAGATTTAGGAACCAGGTTTTAAATTGTAAGACATTTCCAGGGGCAGATGTGGACTCTGATCACAATCTAGTGGTTATGAGCTGTAGATTAAAACTGAAGAAACTGCAAAAAGGTGGGAGTTTAAGGAGATGGGACCTGGATAAAATGAAAGAACCAGAGGTTGTACAGAGTTTCAGGAAGAGCATAAGGGAATAAGGGAATAATTGACAGGAATGGGGGAAAGAAATACAGTAGAAGAAGAATGGGTAGCTTTGAGGGATGCAATAGTGAAAGCAGCAGAGGATCAAATAGGTAAAAAGATGAGGGCTAGCAGAAATGCTTGGGTAACAGAAGAAATATTGAATTTAATTGATGAAAGGAGAAAATATAAAAATGCAGTAAATGAAGCAGGCAGAAAGAAATACAAACGTCTCAAAAATGAGATCGACAGGAAGTGCAAAATGGCTACGCAGGCATGACTAGAGGACAAATGTAATAATGTAGAGGATTATCTCACAAGGGGTAAGATAGATACAGCCTACAGGAAAATTAAAGAGACCTTAGGAGAAAAAAGAGCCACTTGTATGAATATCAAGAGTTCAGATGGAAATCCAGTTCTAAGCAAAGAGGGGAAAGCAAAAAGGTGGAAGGAGTATATACAGGGTCTATACAAGGGTGATGTACTTGAAGACAATATTATGGAAATGGAAGAGGATGTAGATGAACATGAAATGGGAGATACGATACTGCGTGAAGAGTTTGACGGAGCACTGAAAGACCTGAGGCGAAACAAGGCCCCGGGAGTAGACAACATTCCATTAGAACTACTGACGGCCTTGGGAGAGCCAGTCCTGACAAAACTCTACCATCTGGTGAGCAAGATGTACAAGACAGGCGAAATACCCTCAGACTTCAAGAAGAATATAACAACTCCAATCCCAAAGAAAGCAGGTGTTTACAGATGTGAAAATTACCGAACTATCAGTTTAATAAGTCACAGCTGCAAAATACATTACCGAACTATCAGTTTAATAAGTCACAGCTGCAAAATACTAATGCGAATTCTTTACAGACGAATGGAATAACTAGCAGAAGCCGACCTCAGGGAAGATCAGTTTACATTCCGTAGAAATGTTGGAGCATGTGAGGCAATACTTACCTTATGACTCATCTTAGAAGAAAGGTTAAGGAAAGGCAAACCTACGTTTCTAGCATTTGTAGACTTAGAGAAAGCTTTTGACAATGTTGGCTGGAATACTCTCTTCCAAATTCTAAAGGTGGCAGGGGTAAAATACAGGGAGCGAAAGGCTATTTACAATTTGTACAGAAACCAGATAGCAGTTATAAGAGTCGAGGGGCATGAAAGGGAAGCAGTGGTTGGGAAGGGAGCGAGACAGGGTTGTAGCCTCTCCCCGATGTTATTCAATCTGTATATTGAGCAAGCAGTGAAGGAAACACAAGAAAAGTTTGGAGTAAGTATTAAAATCCAGGGAGAGGAAATAAAAACTTTGAGGTTTGCCGATGACATTGTAATTCTGTCAGAGACAGCAAAGGACTTGGAAGAGCAGTTGAATGGAATGGACAGTGTCTTGAAAGGAGGATATAAGATGAACATCAACAAAAGCAAAACGAGGATAATGGAATGTAGTCGAATTAAGTCGGGTGATGCTGAGGGTATTAGATTAGGAAATGAGACACTTAAAGTAGTAAAGGAGTTTTGTTATTTGGGGAGCAAAATAACTGATGATGGTCGAAGTAGAGAGGATATAAAATGTAGACTGGCAATAGCAAGGAAAGCGTTTCTGAGGAGAGAAATTTGTTAACATCGAGTATAGATTTAAGTGTCAGGAAGTCGTTTCTGAAAGTATTTGTATGGAGTGTAGCCATTTATGGAAGTGAAACATGGATGATAAATGGTGTGGACAAGAAGAGAATAGAAGCTTTCGAAATGTGGTGCTACAGAAGAATGTTGAAAATTAGGTGGGTCGATCACGTAACTAATGAGGAGGTATTGAATAGGATTGGGGAGAAGAGAAGTTTGTGGCACAACTTGACTAGAAGAAGGGATCGGTTGGTAGGACATGTCCTGAGGCATCAAGGGATCACAAAGTTAGCATTGGAGGGCAGTGTGGAGGGTAAAAATCGTAGAGGGAGACCAAGAGATGAATACACTAAGCAGATTCAGAAGGATGTAGGCTGCAGTAGGTCCTGGGAGATGAAAGAGCTTGCACAGGATAGATTAGCTTGTAGAGCTGCATCAAACCAATCTCATGACTGAAGACAACAACAACAACAACAAAGTCTGTCACTGCAGTCTTAATGGGTTCAAATGGCTCTGAGCACTATGGGACTCAACTGCTGAGGTCATTAGTCCCCTAGAACTTAGAACTAGTTAAACCTAACTAACCTAAGGACATCACAAACATCCATGCCCGAGGCAGGATTCGAACCTGCGACCGTAGCGGTCTTGCGGTTCCAGACTACAGCGCCTTTAACCGCACGGCCACTTCGGCCGGCGCAGTCTTAATGGATCTCCCCTTTCTAGACCCATGATGGGCTTCGTTTAAGATGTTTCGCTTCTCTATGAAGTTCACAAATAAGTCTTTCATTGAAAATATTACACACTTGTTGCGCATCTGTCACTTCTTTCCCCTCCCTTGTCTGTATTTGTATCTTCTAAGACATTTGACTCTTTTCTGTTCTCAATTCCTACTTATCAAACATGTTTTGAAACGGCTGTAGCATGTGAACGGTACGTTTCCGAACATGGGTTCCAATTCAAAATATTGTCTACTGAGTCGCCTCTGCAAGTCCTAGAAGTTTTTAAGGGAGATTTTCGAGCACCCTGTATATATCTCTATTATTTCTGTAATTTATCGATGTTCCCGATACTATTGTTCTAAATGGTCAACCGATGAATAAATAAATAAAATAACAAATACCACTCACCAATTCAAAAGATCCGAGCCACAACCTAACTCAATTTCGCGCGACAACAAACGCAAGGAATGAAGGAAGCATCAAAACATGTTCCACTTTTCATACACACTGCGAAACATGAAGTCGATTCACATGTGACGGTGCCTTCGACCATAGATACTAGTAGATTGGCCTTGCTGTGCAGAAGCTATAGGGCTGGTGTGGCTCCAACATAAACCATGTGACTGTTGGCAAAACGTGGCGGGATTTCAAATCAGCGGTCTGCCATCCTATGTTTGTATCTGGGCTACGCTACAGATCACTTTATTTATGAAAATACAAAGTACAATCACCAACAAACTTTACATATTCACCCACAAAGCTCTCCAAGCCAGATACATTTGGAATGAAAAATTTTTTCCGTACCTGCTAAACTGCATAAATTGATCTGTAGCGTAGCCCACTTGAGGTTAGGTTGGGAGTTTTTTTTTTTTTTGGAATGCGGCCGCGGCAGCGGCCGCCTATGATTTGAAAATACTGATTAGTTAGTGTATTACGCAATGTTCCGTCATCGGCAGCGCCGTGCTTATCGGGCAGAAGATATCGCCGACGGTCATGGGAAAATGAAAATGGATATTATATTCGAAATCAGCGCATCAGAATTCACTATATCGACAAAATATTGAAAAATAAAAAAAATAAAAAATTTTTAAAAATTTAAAACAATTTTTTTGATGTAAATAATTGACTGGGGCGAAAATAAATATCGTATTCGTAATCAGCGTATCAAATTTGACTATAATCGATCAAATTTTGAAAAAAAATGAAAACTTTTTTCCGTTCCTGCTAAACTGCATAAGTGCCCTTTCAACACTTTAATTTACATGATACTCTATTTCAAGTGTAAAAAACATATAAAAGTCGCTTCAGCAGGTTTCAATAAGGCATCTGCACTATCATAGAAACACACGTGAAATGTAATGCCATTTCCCCCGACAAAACGCTGAGTACAGCCCTAAGCGCAACACGAAACAACCATGTTTTGCCAACATTCACGTGACTTCAGCCCAGAGATGTTGGAGCCACGAAAATGACGTCAGGGCCAGTGTATTATATTTATGGTCGAAGGACGGGGCGGAACGGAGCGGAACAGTCATAGTTTGCTCCACAGCCCATACATAAGTCGGATCTTCACTACACCGCGCAGCTGTCAAATAGATGCCCTGACTGACAGAGTGAACGTCCCGTTGTGGGTTATTAACAAAGATATTTTACTAGCACATGCAACTGTGCGTTTAACACGTGCATAGAAGAACTAATCACCGATATCATCCTATTTAAATAGCCACAAACGTAATTTATCAAGTGCCGGGAATAATGAAACACGGAAACCGAATACTGAGCACAATGTAGAAATCGAGTACGGTACCATACATGACAGGACATATCACATGAGCATGCATAAAGAACGAATCAGCAATACTATCCCCATTTAAATGAGCAAGAATGCAATTTTAAAAAATTACCAAAATTATGGACACGAAAATTAACTATTGCTCAGCTGTCAAGTACGGTGCTGAATGCATAGTATGCATATACATAACACCCTGAGAAACAATTTTTCCACGGCAACGAATGTAAAAGATGATGACAAGTTGTTATCATGTATTGATGAACAAAATCGTTTGTAATGTTACTTTGCTATCGCTCAATTCAGTGGAATTTCATTATTTGTTTCATCAGTGTAAACAAACAGTAAGACATAGATGTCTGGTTTGACAAACAGTACACTAAACTGACTGTCTGCACAAATATCTGCACACATTACTTCTGTGCAGACAAATTGTTGTGTATGAACAGGAGATTTGCGCAGATGTGAGATGTGTGCAAACCTGGAAGTTGGAGTTGGGCAATGCCTTTCTTTGTATATACGGCACGAGACATACTGTGGCTGTGCTCTTTTCGAAGACATACTTTGGTTTTCTCGAAGGCATCGATAGATGTGTATGTTGCCAAGTATCGTCGTGACTGCGGCAGACATGCCAATTTCACAATCATTATTTACACAGTGGTGTGTGCGTGAAACTCAAGAAAACATTTACAGAGACATACCAGACGATGCAGAAAACCTACAATGATGAGTGCTTAAGCCGTAATCGGTGTTACGAATGGTTTACAAGATTTAAAAAGGACCGGACAGGAGTTAAAGATGATCGTCGTTCAGGATGCTCTTCGACTTCTAATGACGGCGCTCATGTCAGGAATGACAGCGAAAATGTGGGTGCCAATCGAACATTGACTGTTCGAGAGATTGACGAAGAATGTAATACTTAAGTTAGTTCACGTCATGAAATCCTGACATAGCGTCTTGGAATGCATCGTGTTGCCGCCAAGTTCGCCCCACGGCTCTTGAGTCAAGACCAGAAAGACCTTCGCCTCTCAATCTGTGAAGAGCTTTTGAATCGCGCAAATGAGAACGAGATATTCCTTAAAAGACTCATAACTGGTGATGACACTTGGGTCTACAGTTATGATGCTGAGACCGAGATTCAATTTTCACAATGGGTCGGTAAAGTTTCTCCAAGACCAAAAAAAGCTCGTCAGATCAGGTCAAATGTCAAAGCTATGCTGATGGTTTTCTTTGACTTTGAAGGATTAGTTACTCATGAATTCGTGCGACAGGGACAAATGTATTGCGACACCTGCGAGAAAATGTAAGAAGGAAACGGATTGAAATGCGGCGAGACAATTCATGGTTCTTCCATCACGATCACACACCCGCACATTCATCCCTGTTGGAGCGTGACTGTTGAAAAAAAAATGAAATCACGGTGTTGACTCATCCTCCGTACTCTCCTGACCCGCCCCCTGTGGACTTTTTTATTTCCAGAGTTGAAAACACTGCTGAGAGGATGACGATTTGCAACGATAGACGAGATAAAAGAAAATTCGCAGAAGATGCTTCACATGATCCAGCAAGAGGCATACCAAGACTGCTTCTGGAAGTGAAAACGGCGTTGTGAGCGGTATATCAGTTGTGGAGGAGAGTATTTTAAAGGAATTCATGCATAATAAGTAAAACGTAAGTGTAGAAAAATTTTGTAGGCACAGTTATGGTATTTTTTGAACTGACTTTGTACACTACCTCCATTTCTCATTTGCCTATTCTTTCGATGTACACTTAAGTTTTCCCCAAATATCCCACTGCTATCAGTTTCAGGTTACAACTAACTTTATGTACCTAGTATTACGTGAGCTTCATTACTTTTCGTGAGTACTTCAAACTCTGGCACTTTGTTGCGAATGTTTCAGCGGTTTACTATTGGGATTTTAATGCTCTCGTCTGTGGGAGGCATTTATTTCGATCTTACACTGATACTTCTACTTTTCCTACAGCTATCGTTATCTGAATTGGATAGAGAGTCACCTAATCTAAAAAATCCTTTTGTGCGCCCCACACACAGTCAGCTACCTGATGTGCACTGAACACCTGACCCATTAAGGTCGAGGAAGACACAGTGTAGCTTGTCACAGAACATTCGAAGTCTCTGGTTCAGTCCTTCCACTCGACTCAGAACCAAAGGGCCGAATCAGTTCTGGAGACAATGCTGCAAATTGTGAGCTTCATTGAAACTCCATGTGCAAGGCTAGTCTTCTCAACCTTCTCTGCCAGTCCCTGGAATGATCCAAGAATGACCTTGGAGCCCTCACAACAGGCATCATTTGTTCCCATGTGTGTCACAATCTGTGGTTGGTTCATCCTGTTCCCTCAATGGCTGCTGGAATAGCCTATTTAACATGTTGAATGAGGCCCCCCACACACACTTTGAGTGGACCTGGTGTCCTTTCCTGTCCTTTAGTGCCATTTGCCTAAGGGGTACCATCATTTGCGGAACATTTTAACTGCCAACGATTAATAGGCCAAACCATTTTGCGTTTTCCTCCACCTGACATCAGATGAAAATGGTTTCCCCTACACAGGTGAAGTTAGTCCCACTGACTCAGTTTCAGCTTCAGTAAAGAGACCACCTCGAACTTGTTGGTTTGGGGGATCGGAGGAACACCCTGGGGCCTTCCTGATCCCTGTCCGCCCTGTACAGGACACCTAGATGTAGCACTGACATGCCACTCCCAGTCAAGTGGACGAGTAATGTCAGATCCTATACTTTCGGCAGAGGAGACAGGGTCCATGGGAGAGGACAGTGCTTGAGGTGCCTCTGGTACAGGTATCACAGGTACACGACTCTCAAGAGCTCTTACATCACTCTGATCCACAGCAGCTGCCAATCGTTTGGCAATAGTGATGGCGATTTCCAGCTGCTTACAGATGTCAACCAATTCAACCTGTGTCCGAGAATAACATTCACAGTGGGGATGCATTTTGGTGGGTAATGTATATTACAAGGCAGTGAACAAATGAGTAGGTTAGAAGCATAACTCACATGCTCCAAAAACATAAATTTTCACAAATGACTAAAAACGAGTTTTACATGCGTCATACGGATGTCCCATATATTTACATCAGTATGTGCAAGAACAATGGCTGTAAATGATTATGTATATTTCAGATTATGTTTGCTTATTGAGAAATTACAATTATTTAAGGTTATATTATGAATCATGTGAGTTTTGTTATGTAATATGTAAGCTATGTAATATGTAAGTTTTGACAATCCCCATTTTGGATCTTGTGAGTTTCGGTACTGAGCTGTTTGGACGATGTTGGTTTCGCAGGAACTATCGTGTTGCGACTCGATATGCAGATCATGAAAGTTTTTGATATTGTTCATAGAAACTGAACAGCAATTAAATGCTCCTGCATGGTGTTCACATGTCGGATACTGGGGCAGCACTGAAGGTTTGTACCTTTAATGGTGGAACAAACTACACTGTGAGGTTCGGTTTATTTTTCAAAAATGGACTTAAAATATTGAATTTGCGATTCCTCACTGTTAAGTTCTAAAGAAAGAGTCCTATACATTCTTATGTGGAGGAACAAATCAAGCCAATAACAAGAATCAGTTTAATTTGAAAACAATGAAGAAAACAGGATATTCTAACCTCATTCGTTTGGCTTCCACATTTCTGGATGCTGTGAACGTTTCCTTGGCCTTCCTCTTTTTCCAACGGGTGAAACGTTTTCTTCCATGACTTGTGTCTCAAATCAGTTTTATTCCAACCACTACATTGAATTATATTCCCCAAAATAACTGAACAGAACAGAAAACCCACTTCACTGGCATCAATATGTACTACTACACAAGAAAATAGCGCCGAGTGAGCTAATTGCTGATTGGTCAAGATGAGGTACGGGAGAAAACTCACAAGATCCCACGGATCATGAGACTTTTGAAATTAACCATGAAGTTGTGCCAAATGTGAATAATTGTTTCGTGAATTATGTTCTTTGTATAAAGCTATATGAGAATACGTTGGCATCTCAATTTTCATTATTTTGGAGCATGTGAGTTATGACTCTAACCTACACAAATAACTTTAAATAAAGGCTGCTGATTATTTTTAATCTGTTGAGATGAAAAGTTGCAATTCCCAATAAGAATTGAAGCAAATACACAAAACGAGATTTCTGTTAAGGCAACACAAAAATCGGGTAGAAGCTACCAGTTTCCTAAATCATTTAGATGTTAATTACAGTTGTTAGCAAACTCCAAAACAGAATTAATTTACGATAAATAAATAACAAATAGTGTGCTGGTTTTGTGAAGTATATTGCAGTTTGAGCGAAAAATTGGAATTCATTGCCAGGAAAATAAACTTCTTCCTTTGCTCTCGAAAGTAACTGAAACAGCTACAAAAAACATGGGGAGAAATATGCTTGCACCAGTGCCAGAATGTACTTGGTTTGCATATGTGCTTAATTTGAAGACTTTCTTGTCTGGAAAAGATGTCTCCTAAAAAACTAACTTGTTAATTTTCTTTTACACTTTATAGGCAGCTGATAGTGAGACTAACTCACCTATTAATTCTTCTTCACACGTGTCAGTTGTTTCATGGTTTTTTCTGACGATGGGAGGTAGTTTGTTTTTACCAGATAAACAAAGTGTTTGAATGTTCACTCGCGTTTCCGTGTTTAATGCTTAATTTGTAAATTATTGACAATTACAAGTCTTAGAAGTTCTCAGAAACCTGAAGGTGAATAATAAAAATGTTGCACATAGCCAGACGCGAACAGAACATTACTGCAGTTGCAGTTCCATATCCTCATCTACTGCACCTCATCGGTGATGTAAAACTTACGACTTTTTCCTGTGTCATGAGCCATCTGGAACCTTTAAAAGGCAATAACTCATTATCTAACATTTAATATCAATAAGCTATGCCTTCTTGAGAGATCCTCAATGTGCTAGTGTAGGACATAAGATATAACATATTATAAAACGTGCCAAAATACGAGCTTGAAGAAACTCAATATGGCCTGACCCAGATGCTTCAGCCACAGTATATCTTTGAAAGAAGTGTAGCCACAGTACCTCTCATGGTGTATATGTAAATAAAGGCGCTTGGAATGTGCATGTGCTATTTGAACCCACAGGTTAGAGTAATTTCACTCAAACTTGTGGATTCAAATCACACATGCACATCAAGCTTGAGTATGTGGATGGGAGATACCCGCAAATTTAGCGCTAAAATGTGTTTGAGTCAGCTGTTTGTTCACTCAGGTATCTCTCGTCTGTGTGTGTATGCAGAGTTAATTTAGTATGGTAGGTACGCATCAGTATACTAGATAATTCATTGCCGAATTTATCGAAATGTATGGGAGTTACATATGTTTGTGGAAAGTTAAAAGCAGGGAATACGGCGATAAGAATAAGAAGGCTGCTGCTTACAATTCTTTAACAGAGAAATTATGAGCGATTGGTCCTATGGCAAGCAGGGAAACGTTACACAGCAATAAAAAACTGTTGCACAGTGTTTACCTGAAAAAGCTACGCAAAATAACAAAATCTATTCGATTTGGTGCTGGGGGGGGGGGGGGGAGGGGGGGATTGCTAGCATACTTTCACTCAGTGCTGTCTAATGCCATAATCTAACATGAGTTGTGCCAGGTCAGCAAAAAAAAAGTTGACCTTATTTGTTTTAAAGAAGAGTGCACCCACAATATTGTTTTAAAATATTAATGGAAGATCTTGGACAGTGGCTTCAGGGACATAGTTATTATTACACTTGTTCACTTCCTAATATAATATGTGGTTCTCAACAAGAGTGATTTGAAGGTGAACTGTAGAAATTGCTACCACAATACTACAAGTAAGTATTTTCACATATGCTATGAATCTCTGTCTAAAGTTTGAAAATATCGACTTAGAAAGAAATTGAACTATAGCTCATTGGCTACGTAATAACTTCTAGGAATATTCTATCTTCTAAGAATATTCTGTCTCAAAAGTAATGCATTACTGGGGGCATCAGCACCTTTTGTTAGAGCAGGTTGCATACATTCAGAGGCAAACTTGATTGATATATGACCCACTCCCCCCTTAACCTATTGTTCCGCTAACTAATTTATGATGCTCTGAGGATAACCTATCCTTCTGAGAAACCCCCTTACCTCTCCCCCCTCTCCCTTCTCCTCCCTCGGTACTCTGGTAAATCCCCTCACTGATACAAGTGTAATAATAACTATGTCCCTGAAGGCACTGTCGAAAATCTTCCATTAATATCTTAAAACAATATTCTGACTGCACTCTTCTTTAGAACAAATAAGGTCTACTTTTTTTTTGCTGACCTGTCACAATTCATGTTAGATTGTGGCATTAGACAGTTTTGAGTGAAAGTGTGTTAGCAATCCCCCAGCACCAAATCGAATAGATTTTGTTATTTTGCTAAGTTTTGTGGGTAAACACTATGCAACAGTTTTTTTATTACTATGTAACGTTTCTCTGTTTTACATAGGTCAGTCGCTCAAAATTTCTCTGATAAAGAATTATAAGCAGCAGCCTTTTACTCCTATAGCCATATTCCTTTGATTTTAATTTTCCACAAAAATGTGTAAGTCTTATACATTTCGATAAATTCGGCAATGAACTATATAATATACTGATGTGTACCTACCATTCTAAATTCAATCTGCACACACACACACACACACACACACACACACAGACGAGAAATACCTTAGTGAAAAGACAGCTGACTCAAACACATTTTAGCGCCAGATTTGGGCCTATCTCGAATCTACACACTCCAGCTTGTCTGTTCATGTGTGATTTGAATCCACTAGTTTGAGCGAAATTACTCTAACCTGTGGGTTCAAATCACACATGTACATTTCAAGAGCCTTTATTTACATATACACCATGAGAGGTTCTGTGACTGCACTTCTTTCAAAGATACACTTTCGCTGAAACACCTGGGTGAGTCCATATTGGATTTCTTCAAGCTCGTATTTTGGCATGTTTTATAACATGTTATAACTTATGTCCTACAAATAAATTCTGGTCCAAAACACTAGCACACTGAGGATCTCTCAAAAATGTACAGTTTACTATTCTAGAGAGAGGGAAATGTGTCTGCAAGCTATTTACCAGACATTTAAACATTTTTTCCGTTGTCCTCTTGGGGTGTAATAGTTGTGTGGTATAGCCTGTGTTCGACTCATAAACAACTGCGTGTGCTGTGTGTGAATTAGAGCACTATCTACCTGTGATCATTAACAGCAGATGTCTCCATACAACAGTCATCAGAGAACTTCAACTCATGTGTGATGATGAAACATGTCCATCGATGGAAAAGCGGTTTTCGCACCTTCCTTTATACGAATGAAGATTTATTCGACGTATTCCATTCCCCTGCCGCCTCTTGGGCATAAATTGAATCTTCAGTTTCATAACAACGGTGATTTTAAGTTAGTGGCGGGTCTTTGTGAGAATACCTATCCCTGTGTATACATCAGCTTGACAGATGTCCTGTTTACGGAGTTAGTGGCAGCATGGTATATAATTTCACGTGTCAAAACACTGCTTCTATGGATTTGTCTGTTTCCTTGTATGAGGCATTCTCCATTGCTGATAATCGTTTTGTAGAACTGATGTGAGCATAGTACAATTTCTCAACTATGATCGGATGTGGACAGTGAGCGCTATGCACCTCTGGAAAGCTACATTGTGCAAGTATCACAAAGACTCAACGTTTTTTTCATTGGTGTAGAAGGAGGTAATTTTATCTCCTTAAAGCTTGTCACCATAGTGAGTGGGATAGAAGACTAGCAGGATGGATCTATGTTGGAAATATATGACCTGCATTAGAGTACATGTGTTTATGTTCTACGATTATTTCTCTCTTATCAGTACCTTCTTGGTACTGACCCCAGACACTAGAACAATACTTTACAGTTGATTTGCTAAAAATGCTCCAAACTCTATCTGTATGGAACCCCATCATGCATAAAACCACACACCACACATTTTCTTTTTAACTGTCTGTTATGTCATCACAACACTCTCATATCTACTATACACCAATAAGGGGTGCTAACCTCCTCGACATGTGCGCATCTGGTGAGACCTTGTACACTTGGCTGGGCACTGTGAGTAAGATTGTTGCGGAACAGCTTTTGCTGAACAGCAGTTATGGATTCGGCTCGTTCTGTTCCTTCCCAAGATGTGGAATGTAGTGTGTATACTGGTCTCCTATTTCTCGTCAACTGCAAATTAAATAGGTGACAGTGTTGCATGGAGGGCTGGTCAAAGACATTGTGAGGAGATCTTTCAATCTCTAACATTATCCTGAGAATGCGAGAATGCTCTGTCAGTCCCTTCCTCATAGGGAAAGACGAGCAGTTGTACATTGTGCACTATGATCGAAGTACTAGAAAAATGTAGATAACCTAACTCATCGGTATAGGATGCTATCTGGTATACTTTGGTATCTATATGTTAGAGAATTAACAATGAATGGATGTACTGCACAGTCATTTATTTACATTCACAAACTAGTATATGGTAATAGTTGGATAGTGGAACGCTGACCACAATTGTGATATGAAGTTGATATGCAAGTTAATTAAATACATCAAATAATTACCCCCACCCACACCCAAGCCAGATGACATTATGTGTTTTCCTCAGCCTGCACATGGCTCCCCACTCCCTCCCCCCTCCACTTCTCCCCCTCCCGCTCCCCCTCCCCATCACCCCACCTACCCTATTGGCGGCACTTTCGAATTTTGGCTGAAATTTCGAATTTTGGCGTGATTTTCGAATTGTGGTGGGAATTCCTTTACCCAGGGTTGTGCTATGTCTCTTCCCAGCCCCCTCCCCCAGAAACTGTCGGAAAATTAAAAATGAGGGTGCCCTTTCCGGGACTCGAACCCTGGTCCTACTTGATGGAAAGCCCAGTTGTAACCCGCAACACATGGAAACTGTCCAGGTACATCAAGAAAGGTTAGGTTAGTGTATTTATTTTGGTTGAGAAACTGAAATAAAGATAGGTCCCAATTACGTAATTAATCATAAAATTGCTCCTAATTACACAATTATATGCATAGTGCTACACAAGAAGTATCTAAAATCACAATACAGCCCCGAAAATTGACGATGTCATACAACTGGTGATATCTTGCTGGGAAAAAAATTTTACAGTACCACTCGAAACTAGTGGCAGACGTACTCAAACTCTACACTAAATATTTCTCCAGTATTTGTAATACACTCTGTCTCGTTGCCATATCATATTTCTGGCACTCACGATATCTCGAAACGAGTTACCTTTCTTGAACCTGTCTGTTATAATAAACTTCTAACGTGGTTTTAGTCAGCCCCTACGCATCTTGCGACTGCTGCCATACTGCAGCTTTGCGCATGTGACAGATATGCTGCGTACAAAGTTAGTGGCGGCATTACTTATAATTTCGCGTGTCAGACGCCGTTGCTATGCGTTTATCTGTTTCCTTCTAAGAGGTATTCTCCGTTACTAACGATCATTTTATATAGGACTGATACTGGCATAGTTTAGTTTCTGAACCGTGATCAGATGTGGACAGTGGATGCTATACATCTCTGGAAAGCTATATTGTGCGTGTATCACACAGAGTCATTGTTTTAAGGAAGTAGTTTCCTCTTTTTACAGTTCGATACCATAGTTTATCGTAGAGAAACCTGCAAGAAGGATGTATGTCATGCTCTGGAAATATATTTCTTACATTGGAATATTAACAGAAATTACATTCCACATGACTGATAGGTCGGAAACTCAAGCAATCTAACATTATAGCCTGTTTTAAGTGCGGAACATTGTAGCCTTAGGAGTGCGTGTGTTTATGTTCTCTCTTACCATTACCTTCCAGGTACTGATCCTAGACTCTAGAACAACACTTTAGAGTTGAGAGCGTAGTTGATTTACGTAAAATGCTTCGAACTCCATCCATCTGGAGCTCCATCATGCATAAAAATCACCTGTTTCAAGTTCTTCTTTACCGTCTGCTATTACATCACAACGCTTTTGAATATGTTACTATACTCCGATAAGGGGTGCTAACTCATCTATATGGGTGCATCTGGAGAAATCTTGCTCACAAGGATGGGCGAGGACTTGGCTAGCTCCATTCATTCACGAGACGTGGAATGTAACGGTCCACTTCTGGTCGGTTGCAGATTAAATCGGTAATGGTGCTGCAGGGCAGGTTGGTCAGTGACAGTGTGAGGAGTTTTTCAGTCACTAATTTTACCCCAAGACTGTGAGAATTCTCTGTGGTCGCCATCAGTATATAGTTAGAGCGTAAAGTAAGCACTATGCTCGAGGAGTTAGAAATATGTAGAGCTTTGATGACGTATGTGTTCGACAATTAACAATAAATGGGCGTACTGCACAGTTATCTATCTACATTCGTAATGATACTCGCAAAGTAGAGAGGAGGGGCGGTTTAGCTTTGATACTGAAATTGGGAAACATACTGTTGCAACATTGCTCGGTGTTGAAATTACTGTAAAATTGCTAAAATTGTTCGCACTATCAACTGTGATGCTTACTTAGTATTAGAGTACATTGATGGTGTCTTTTCCACCCCTTCCATCCACTGGTAAGCTGTTGGTTACCACATAATAATTGACTGACATCGCTCGTTTGAGTTGGAGAAAAAGCTTTCGTGGAGGGACAACACTTTCTGGGGATGGATAACCCTGAAACAGCGATCGCGTACATGACTGCAATGTGAGGAATCAGTCAAAACAGAACACAGAGTAATCAGCTATTCCGTAACTGTGACAGTTGAGTTTAATGTAGAGGTCGTCAATCGCTGTCGGATAGGAGTTTGGAAACTCACCACAACGCTGCCAAACTCTTCCAGTTTCCTTATGTTGTAACTGTATTTTATTTAAAATCATCCGGTGTGTGTGGCGTGTTATGATAGTCGGAGTAACAAGATGATTCACACCGTGCCATGACTAGTTTTCTGTGAGAGGCAATGGATCGGAACGTGTTAATGTCAGTTTAAAACCTGACATAGACCTCGAAGTCGTGGTGGAAAAACAAAATGTATGGCAGTGTACAAAGGGTGTTACAGCAGAAAAAAAGAATGTTTCAAACAACGACACAGGGTCACAGGGAGCGTCTCTTGTCAGTTAAAGTATGGTCTGTTGGATACAGTCATCCTCCTACAGTACAGGTGATGAAACTTTAAACTTGTTGGTGCAGTGGATCAACACCTGTATATTTAATAGGATCGTCACATGTGCTCGATGCTGGCACACATGTGGTATGTGTTTTTGATCTATGGGAGGAGAACCAACGGCCTTACCGCAGTGGTAACACCGGTTCCCGTCAGATCACCGACGTTAAGCACTGTCGGGCTGGGCTCGCACTTGGATGGGTGACCATCCGGTCTGCCTAGTGCTGTTGGCAAGTGGGGCGCACTCAGCCCTTGTGAGGCAGACTGAGGAGCTACGTGATTGAGAAGTAGTGGCTCCGGTCTTGGCAACTGACCTACGGTCGGGAGAATGGTGTGCTGACCACATGCCCCTCCATACCCGCATCCAGTGATGCCTTTGGGCTGAGGATGACACGGCGGCCAGTCGGTACCTTTGGGCTTCCATAGTCTGTGTGCGAGGAGTTTAGTTTAGTTTAATATGGGAGGAGAGAGATGCGGTAAAAATCTTATTGAGTTCTCTATCAATGAAGTTAGTGGAGCTTTTATAGTTCGTAGTGTTTCTCTGTTGGATGGTACAGGATAACGATGATAGCATGTTGGGCTGATAGACGTGAATGGGACCTGAGGGACATGTATCTGCTTCAGACTGCAGTATCTGTATATCTCACTAATTCAGATCGTTATGTTTCTACACGGGTTGTAGAAGGTGGTGCATATGGCTTTCTCCGATTTCTGTTGTTCCGACTTGAATTACAACGATCTCATGCGCAAAGCTCCAGAAATGGCAGCAGTTACAAGACGGAATTTTACTGTAGCAGACAGGTTCGAGAAAGGTAACTCGTTTCGAGATATGTGCGTGCCAGAAATATGATATGCCATCGAGATATCGAGAAGTATGGTGTAAATGGTATAGTATTATGGCAAACCATGTTGAAATAGATGTATTCTTCTAATCCCAGAGTCTGGAGATTAGTGTAGAAAACAGGCAAGCAATCAGGCAGGGACCAGAAACGGTGATGCCTTTGTGCCAAAGGGAAATGAGCTTGTCTTTGTACAACAGTTTGGAGAGTGACTTCGATCCGCTATGAGCACTCTGGTCACGCGTCGGAAGGGAATGACTTGTGACCGTCGGCTGCGGGAAAATATCTAGTGCTGAGAGGAGTATATATGGTGCTGTCTGTCTTTGAAGTATATGTACGAGTATCTGGTGGTCGATATCTATATGAATGATGCAAAAGGGGCGATTTTGTATGGTGCAGGATACTAAGTGTATTTTTACTATGCTGACACGATATGCGGTGATATATTTTCGGGTTGGAGACCGGTTTCAAGCTCTAATATTCAATCTTCCATCCTCAGTGACAGAGCAGTGTAATTGAGAATATGTATTTCCATATTTGACGATCTGTATGCCACTTTTGTAGGGTTTAACTGTCAGTGCAATATTGTGATCTGTTCAAAATATTTTTGTCGCTGAAAGTCTCGCTTGCAGAAAGAAAGAAAAAGGGGGACTGTGCTTCCACAGTTGTGCCATCAGTAATTGGGTGGATAAATTCAGTAATAGCCGATCAGACTCTCCATTCATTCGCAAGACATCTTTTGTGCTCGAACACAGGAGCCTCTACATACCAGGAAGAACATTTGCTGTTTCTGAGACATATGCTGAAAGCAGGATGTCGCGATTTTCAGGGAGGATAACACATGACGGAGGGGTGCCTCGTTAGGACCATCAGGAAGAATGCTATCGATGTTATTCTGGGCTATTTTCGTAAACAGATCCTGTTAGGACAAGAATTTCCGTACAGGCAAGCTGAGACATCACGAAAGCTCCTACAAAGGCGACTGTTAACCATTTCTGGAGCACTTTACTATTTCCGAGAGGTAGACTTGGCTTTTATTTACATAGACCTGTGACGCCAGTAAAACATTAAGAATCTTTTAGCTGTGCCTGCATGCGTGAGCCGCTATGCAGACATCTCTCGCTTGATGCTGGACTTGCAGGTAGATGTAAGTCACAGTAAACACGTGTGTGGCCGTAGGTGTCTCACATGTCCCATTAGGATCGCTAGGGAGAATGCACCCTGTGCTATTCTGGGAAGCACTGTATCAGGTTTCTATAGTGTGTCCTGTGAAGTCATAACATTGAGAACCTCAAGGGTGAGTCGCTCGGCAATTAGGTCTTCACTGGACCACAGGTAGAGAGGCATTGCGCCAGCAACGGTAAACACGTGTGCGTCCAGAGGGTGACTTGTCTCTTATTTACATAGGCATGTGACGTCAGTATAACACTCGAAGAATTCTAATTGTAAACCGGAAAATAGGCGTGACTTTCACCTGCTTGCTGTAGGCGATAGTGGGGTTAGAGCGATGGCTCAATGTCCAGCGCTGGCTTGTGTCTGGCGTTGGCTCACTGTGGCGTCAGAGCGTGTGCGCATTGGAGCCTCTAATACTTTGCAGTTGACGATAATTCGAAAGAGTTTTTTACGTGCAATGACAGTTTGTGCAGTGCATTATTTTCGGCTGTTTAAGTGTTGTAAGCGTGTTTGCAGACCCTGTTACATGCATTATTTTTTACAGTTTATGAGTTGTTTTTGTGCCAGCACATCAGTGTATTGCATTATTTCGGTGATTTACGAGTATTTTGCAGGCCTGTATGCTGCGTACTGCGTTATTTCGGTAATTTACGAATTGTTTGCGTGTCTGTACATCAGTGTGCTGCATTATTTCGGTGATTTACGAGTAGCTTGCAGGTCTGTATGCTGTGTACTGCATTAGTTTGGTAATTTCCAAGTTCTTTGCGTGTCTGTACATCAGTGTACTGCATCATTTCGATAATTTACGAGTAGTTTGCAGGTCTGTAGGCTATGTAGCGTGACTCCAACCACATCAGGGCGAGTATTTTGTATCAGTGTAATAAATATACTATGTCAAATCCGTCCCTAAAGAAATTGTTCCAAAATAAATAGAGTCCCTTCTACCCAGCAGCCCAGCACAGGCTGAGTCCTTTTCCCGCCATTTTCCCCCCTGACCACCATCTTGGATTATGTCATGGGAGGGACAACAGAGCCCTCTGGTAGTAGTACTGTGAGCTGAGTCAGTTGGACTCCAGACCTCATGGTGGACACAATGGATGGGGCTACTGCCTCAAATTGTTTAAATAAATACTGGATGCAAAATAAAGAATTGGGTCCAACCTATCCAGCAGCCCAGCACAGGCTGAGTCCTTACCCCACCAATTCCTAGGAAGAGGTAGCGGCCAGCCGCTGTGGCCATGCAGTTCTAGGCTCTACAGTCTGGAACCGCGCGACCGCTACAGTCGCAGGTTCGAATCCTGCCTCGGGCATGGATGTGTGTGATGTCCTTCGGTTAGTTAGTTTTGCTTAGTTCTAAGTTCTAGGGGACTGATGACCTCAGACGTTAAGTCCCATAGTGTTCAGAACCATTTGATCTTTTTGAAGAGGTAGCGGTCAGATGACAGGTTAGTGGAGGTAGCCTAAGTGACCTATTTTCCCACCATTTTCTTAGGTTAGTGGAGGTAGCCATGGTGTGTTGCATTGTCCTGCTGCAACTTGAACTTCCCGCCATTTGCTGGGGTATTGGAGGGGAGGGGAGAGGGGGTTAGGTTAGTGGAGGTAGCCTAATTGACCTATTTTCCCGCCAAAATTTGAATTTCCCTCCATGACGTCATTGGGAAGTTGCCATATCTATCGCCGCCATCTTGGAACCACCATCTTTAATAAATATGGCAGCAATGCAACTTGGGGTGGTGTGAACTTTGTCCTACTACTGAGGCTGCCTGTAGGAGAAACAGATGATGGACCTACAGGAGAAACAGATGGTGGACAAAGATTTCTTGGAAACATTCAAAATGATTCAAATGGCTCGAAGCACTATGGGACTTAACATCTGAGGTAATCAGTCCCCTAGACTTAGAACTACTTAAACCTAACTAACCTAAGGACAGCACACACATCCATGGCCAAGGCAGGATTCGAACTTGCGACCATAGCGGCAGTGTGGTTCCGGACTGAAGCGCCTAGAACATCAACATCATGTTGTTCAGCACAGAGGTAGGGGAAATTGCTTATGATTGTCTAGAAGCTAAGTCTTGTTTATATGTTTATATATAGCATCAAAGAACCTTTCTAATGATAACTAATGCCATTGTTACATCATTGTATTCTGTCACAGTACTTTGGAATAGTTTAAATAATTGTGAAGCAACAATAACATCAGAACTTTCAGCAAAACATTGAAAAGGAATATCAGTGTTACAGTTGCCAATTTATATTTTTTTACGTGATATCACATAGAAAATTGTTACAAATACATAATACGATATATTATAGCAAAAATTCTACAATAATATAGAAATTCTTTTGTAAAAAAAGCAAGAGATTTCCTTTTGAAAATCATTGAAATACAAACGTGTCCAAATTTTTCATACAAATTAGAGCATGTCCATATTTAAATATACTTTTAAAAGTTTTGTTGTAGATTTGGTTTACAGATATGAACTGCTTTTTGGCACAAAAGTAAGAGCGTTTGCTTTGCAACGTATTATTTTCATTCATATGTATACATGACACAAGTTATATGTTGATTGCAAAAAACTGCATTTAGTGGACACATTCGTCTTTAGATAACAGCTTTTCAAATAAAGCCACAAGCAGAAAGATCGAAACTTAGAGTTAACAGTGACCATACACCTCTGATTGCATAGCAGCGTAGAGGGAAATACATGTCAGATAGGTCACAGACAGGTCTGGACCTGCACAAAACATTCTTTGTCTCTGATGACAAGTCAGTATTCCAGAACTTGGGGAATGAAACCTGCGCCAGTATGCCCGAAGCTGAATGCTACACTGTTGTAAATAACCCAAGAGGTCTGAGCTGAATTGTGATGTCATAGAATCTGTCCCAGTATTCAACATGAGCCAGCATGACAATGCATCACTTCAAGTTTCCAGCCAATTTATGCTTCAGACAACAGCCCTGCTTTCATAGGAAACACGCACTAGAGCAATTGGGCTATTTTTTGAATTTCCTGCCATTTTTGAATTTCCTGACCTTTTTGGAATTTCCCTCAAAAATTTAAATTTAACTTTGCTTGACACATAGGCCAGTTGGGGGAAGGGTTAGGTATGGTTAGGTATGTCTGCACACCAGAAAAGCATGACTGTTCTCCCCCTACCCTACTACTGTCATGCTATATAGTGGGTAACAGTCAGACTGGTATCCCACAGCTGTACACGACGTTTCCAGACACCTCTTTGCTGATCATCAGGGCTCAGTTCAAAGTGGGACTCGTCACTGAAGACACTTCTACTCCAGGAAGTGTGATTTCAGAATGAAGACATGTCTCAAGACACCCCTTACAGCTATGAGATTCTAACCTGTCTGTCTCCTACCATGTTATCCAACAACCAGGAGTTATGGTCTGGGGTGCCATTTCTTTTCATTGTGGGACCTCTTTGATTGTCATTCACGGCGCCCTTACAGAAGAATGGTATGTCGACAGTATTCTACACACCGTTTTGTGGCCCTTTGTGGCTAGCATTCTGGCATTACATTTCAGCAAAGATAATGCCCAACTGCTCATGGCGAGAGTTGCTACTGCTTGTCATCATGCCTGCCAAACCCTACCTTGGTCAGCATGATCCTTGGATCTCCCTCCAATCGAGAACGTTTGGAGCATTATGGGCAGGGCCATCCAACCGGCTCGAGAGTTTGACGATCTACCGCGCCAAATGGACCGAATCTGGAGCACTATATCTCGGGAAGGAATCCAACAACTCTGTTAAACAATGCCAAGCTGAATCTCTGCTTACATAAGAGACAGAGGTGGACCAGTGCGTTAATGACTTTCTAAATTTGTGAAGCTCTTTCTAATTAAATTTTTTTCAGATCGTAACCTTTTGTTTGTCTGTACATGTACATCACATCTACTGATTTCTGTCCCATTTGGATAATTTCTTTGTCATGCATCGTTGTTTTGTGTCTTAGAATGTAGTTTCACCGATCTCCATTACAGTTTCAGACTGCAAATAAAGACAATTAGTAGAATTATACGTAAGGTTTGCATTAAGTTGGGGCTGTTATCGTGCAACACATGTATGCCCATTCTGGAGAAACGTGACTGGTTCAACATAGCGGGTCAGCTTGAAATTACTGCAAATTCTCCACCACAAATAGGTGGCATTGACGGTAAATACATCAGGGACTATCAAAGCAGGAGTAAATGGTTCTATGTTTTTCAGTTAGTCTTGGTGGCAGTAGTGGATGCGAATTACAATTTTATTTTAGTGGATGTCGGTGTTTATGGTAAATATTGTGATACAGGTGTTCTGAAAGAAACGTCTTTATGAAAAAGTTGCAAAGAAACACACTTAACCTACCTCCTCCCAGCGCACTTACAGATATTCCAGGGGAATTGCCTTACATATTCGTATTAGATGTAACGCTTGCACTGCATAATAATTTCCTTCGGCCCTGTATTGGATGAAAACTTAACATCAATAAGCATATTTTTGATATCGCTTAAGTAAAGCAAGACAATTTGTAGAGTGTGAATTTGAAATAACTGCCAGTAAATGGTGGAGTTTTCACCGAGCATTAAGCCTCTCCATAGTTTTTGCGACTGATATAGTGAAGGCTTGTACTGTTCGACAAAATTTTATCCATGAAGAAGAGGCACTTAATACTATGTGTGCTGATATGACTCTCAACTTTCAGAACTCCTGCATTCACAAGCAGTGTGGTTTGTCAGCGAACACTATCATAAAGCAATTTGCTAATTACTTTGTTCCAGAAACTGGAAAAATTCCGTGGCAGAATTAGTTTGCAATATGTAGTCATACATTATGCAAAATAGACAATAACTATGAAGAGAAGTAACGTGTTGTGTATTAATAAAAATCAAACAAAATAAATTTGAGACGAAATTAATCTATATATAATTTCTTTCCTTTTCTCTCAGCCTTTGAAAATCTTCTTTAAGGTATGCACATACATCCTTCCCTCCTTCGGAAGTCAACCGCCTGTCTCATATTCTTTGACCATCTTTTTCCACAGGACTGGTCGTTTCTCCACCAACATAATCAAAACTACAGAATCAATCCTGAATTCAGCATTCAATGTGAAAACCAACAGCTAGCACATACAACGGCTTGTATGTCTCTGATGACTTATGGCTCCCAGCACACGGTTAGTTGCCAGCTCATGCACGTGCTGACATGTAGTAACATGTCCAATTGATGGCCTGGCACACCGTGCGGATGCCGGTTCTGCAGCAGGAAACTGGAGCTGCAACCAACAATCAGACCATGAGATCCTATGAACAATCTCTCATAAGGAAGGACACTCATAGCTATGGGCAAAGCTAGGCTGTGGCTACACCTAGCTGTGTTTTCTTTCAAGAAATTATTTTAAATGACATTATTACACAGGTTTTTCACATGGTCAGATCTGAAAATTTTTTGGGCTACTTACAAGTCGACATTTGTCTTCCACAATATTAAAAATGCACCATATCCCCGAGTCTAGACTCCCCCCCCCCCTACAAACTATCGTATGGACGCCCTTGCTCATAAGATATAATCTGTGACTACAACCAAGCGATTCTGCCATACTGGCAAACACTGAAAATTCTTGTCATAGACAAAGGCCCTAACATTGTCACCAAACATCTCGAAAACGACGAATATATAGAGAGGAAACATTCTCATATATATATATATATATATATATATATATATATATATATATATATATATATGGAAAAATTACCACAAATGTCGAAAAGTTCTGAATTTTACACACTACTTTAACGAATATTCACAAGGATGTAGGCTACATATTTTTTTAATATCTATAAAATATAGAAACATCTGTAATATATAAAAGAGAAAAGGTTTTCATCGAAATTGTCGATTAGTTCTTCACCAATTACTTTCAAATTTTTATACTTTCCTCTATTGAAAACGTGGAAAAACAGATTCTATATATTTTTAATAAATATAATACACAAATATTATGTAATATATAAAGGGGTAATGTTGTTACCGAAAATCCCAAAATGTTCTTGACTGATTTACTTCAGATTTTTACATAGTAATCTTAACATTCTGATATAGGGAGGGTATATACTTTTAATATATATAATATACAAATATATATCCAATATACAAACGAGGAATGTTTTACCAAAAATCTGAAAGTGTTCTTCATCATTGTCCTTTGGTTGTTTACACTATACCCTAATTAACACTCGATAGGTATAAACTATATATTTTTAATATAAATTAGATGTAAGTACATATAAAAGAGGAAATATTGATACTAAAAATTGTAAAAAAACTTCTGAACCAGTTGTCTTTCCATAATACTCTAATGAACTTTCCTTAATACATATAATTCATAATTTTATATGTAACATATGAAGGGAAAATGTTGTTACCAAAAAATTTCCAGAAAGTTCATGCTATGCTAACGAACATTCGGTTGTATATAGGCTACATTTTTAAATAGATGTAACATATAAAGATATGTGTAATACATGAAGTAGCTCTGTTATCAAAACAGAAATTTTTATTGATGAGATGCTGGTTGGTTGCGATCTACTTGCTGGTAGAGTTTGCATCTCCAACCTATTTAAATTTGCAACACTATCAAAAAATATGGCATAATGAAAAAGATGAGATATGTTACCTGTATGCAAAATATTATACTTATGTATTTCATTGCTTTTGGCATAGAAAAGATGTTTACCAATGTAGTGTGCGTCTATGTCATATTGCAGATCCTAAGATGACAGTTGTTACCAACAGTCTTGAAAAGTTCTTGACATGTGTGTGTGTGTGTAATATATAAAGTAGAAACATTGTTACCAAAAATCTCGAAAATTTCTTGTCAGATTTTCTTCAAATTTTTACACAATACTTCTGTGAACATAAGTTATATACTTTTTAATATATGTTGTTGGGAGAATTTTAGGAAAGTCTGGTTCATTTGTAAAGGAGATTCTTGAATACTGCTCGAGTGTTTGTGATCTGTACCAGGTCAGACTGAAGGAAGACATCAAATCAATTCAGAGGTGGGTTGTTAGATCTGTTACCAGTAGGTTCAAACAACAGGCAAGCGTTACGGATATGCTTTGGGAACTCAAATGGAAATCCCTAGAGAGGAGGCGACATTCTTTTCAAAGAGCACTATTGAGAAAATTTAGAGAACTGGCGCTTGAAACTGACTGGCTAATAGTTCTACTGCTACCAACATACTACATTGTGCATGAGGACCACGAAGATAAAATACGAGAAATTAGGCCCATATGAAGGTATATAGATAGTCATTTTTCCCTCGCTCCATGTGTGAGTGGAACAGGAAGGGAAATGACTAGTAATGGTGCAGGGAATGCTCCTCCGTGCACTGTACATTGGCTTACGGGGTGTCTATGTGGATGTATAAAGACCTGTAATTTATAAGGGAGAAATATTATTACCAAAATTCTCTAAAAGTTCTTCAATTACTCACTTAAAAGTTTTAATCGGTAATCTAATGATCATTCATCTGGGCAGAAGATATATATATATATATATATATATATATATATATATATATATATATATATATATGCATTTATATGTTTTTGATGCTAAAGTGTATTTCTACAGATTTCAATATATACATGTAAATTTTAATATACAATGCACGAAGTCTATATAGTTGCCATCTTTTGTTATCTACAGTTATCTCGCCGTTTGACTGCGCGTGGGTTGATATGACGACGGGTGCTCACCAAAGAGCTCATCTTAGCCATACATCGGCTAAACAAGCTAATAAATTTGAGCAGCTTGCAGCTATGCAAAGATTGGAGTCATTGTATGAAACAGCACGCACTGTCGTCAACCGGTCACACAAGAACCTGGGCAAAGGAGCCATCTCGGCCCTTAATAAAGGTTTGAATTTTGCTCCTAAAATTCGTAATTTACCCATCGTTGATCTTATCAGTGGAGTAGAATAGGCAGTGCGGCATCTTGCACAGGACTACGCCGACGAAGTGAGACTTATTACCAGTCGCTCTTTGGCCCCAGCTAAGCATCCCAGATCTACTATCAGTAGAGAGGAGAGGGAGGGGCTCCTTTACTTTGGAGAGACGAAGATCTTGCTTCCACCGTTCTTAATACTATCGAACATCATAGCAAAATGACATCACTGTTGGAGGACAGTACGTGAAAATGCCTTAAACGGGACCCAACTTTGGTGTACAGCAGAAAACCCAGGGAGCTACTGAAGAATTCCGGTCTGCCATATGATGTTACGAAAAATCTGTGTGTCCGAGCTCCTAGACCTCCCAGGTTGTACAGACTACCGAAGATCCACAAGGATGATGGTCCGTTGAGACCTATTGTCAGTGCAATTGGTTCTCCTACCTACAACCTGACCAAATACGTAACAAAGTTAATGGCTCCTATCATTGGCCAATGTGAATATCACATCAAAAACTCCCAGATGTTCATTAAGAAAATCAAACAGATTAGAGTTGTTCCAAATGACATTTTAGCCAGCCTGGATGCGATATTGCTGTTCACAAAAGTTCCTATTGAGGACACTTTGAAAATGCTGGCGGATCTTTTTCCTCCGGAAACTACAAAGTTGTTCCGATTTGTGATGACGACCACCTACTTCTTGTATGGTAATAAATTTTATGAAATGAGGGGCGGTATGCCGTTGGGTTTCTCCGTTGTCTCCATCACTGGCCAACATTTTATGGAGAATTTTGAGGAATGTGCATTAAATTTGGCTTCCCTCCACCCATCCTTATTTTAACGTTATGTTGGTGATACATTTATGGTCTGGCCACACGGCGCAGAAGCTCTCGAACAGCATACATCTGGTTCACTGTTGAGGTGGAGAAGGAAGGAAGGCTGCCAGTCGTAGACGTTTTAGTACAACGACAGGCGGACAGGCGTCTCGGCCACTCTGTGTACCGTAAGCCGACGCATACCGATTGATATCTTAATGCACAGAGTTTCCATCATCCTGTTCAGGAGAGGGCCGTTTTGAACACGTTGGTATATAGAGCAAAAACTCTATCTGACGATGACCACTTGAAGTCCGAAATTAACCATCTGAAGTACGTGTTCCGAAGAATGGCTATGGTGCACACGATATAAAGGCAGCGTTCTCCAAGAAAAGGAAACGTGAAAATACTGCACACTCACAGGATGAACCACCGATTGCGGTTCTTCCTTTTTGTGGCTCTATATCCATCAAGACGGGGTATAAGACCGATTTTTCGTCCTCCTAAGAAAATTAAGGAGATGATAGCTGCTCCTCACGATGACGATGGAGACAAGTCGAAAGCTTGAGATTTTATTCTGAACTGACACGGCAAGAAAACCGAGAATGTTTTACATATCAGTGTCATCGCGAAAGATTTCGTTCTCATACAATTTGTGTCTGAAATTATGTATAGGGAGAAAGAATGTATATGCGATAAACAAGTTGTCTCATGATTTACATACCCTGCTGTTGTAGTTGAAACTGACTGCGAGAAAGAAAATGAAACCACACATTTTCAAAAACAGCATTTAATAACAAATATCTATTTTAAATTATATATATATATATATATATATATATATATATATATATATATTACAGAAAGGGGAAACTATATTAACACAAATCTCGAATAGTACTTGATCAATTTATTTCAAATTTTTACATGATACACTAATAAATATTCAGACAGACATAGGTTATGTGTTGTTTAATATGCTAATGTACAGATTTTCTGTTAAATCTGATTGCAAGAAAGAAAATGCTCTGCTGTGCTGTGAAAATGTGTGGTTTTCTTCTCTTTCTCATAGTCAGTTTCAACTACAATAGCAGAGAATATAAATCATTAGACAAATTATTTTGCCTATATATATTCTTTCTCCCTATGTGCAGTTTTAGACACAACTTGTATACATAATAATGTGCTGTGTTGTTTGCTTCCTCGCCATCGGTTTTACAGAGAATTTTAAGAAAGTTGCAATTTAGATTATCAGGTTATGATTAGGATACTGCAACAGAACCTGAATCACCCAAATCTTTGCAATTCTAACCATTCGCAGGTCCTCACAGATCCAGCAGCTGGAGAGGTGTCTCATGGACTCAGTATACGAATGATATCACCTAATTACCCATTCATTCGAAGAGACTTTAATTCCCAATCTAGGTTTTGTTTGTAGTCACAAGAAACAAGGCTCAAAGTCAGAATGAGGGGTAAGAGGAGAGGATAGAGAGGGGGAACGAAATGTACAGAAACAGAAGGAGTAGCTGATGGGAAGAGAGGGAGTGGAGGATATGATTTAGGATATATATGTAATTTCCATACATACTAGGGCGATCTAAAAAGTCCTGAGCCTGACAGTGAACACAGCAATTTATGATTTCAAAGAAGTTTTAATTTTCAACATAATCTCCTCTAACACAAATACATTTCATTTAGCGGTGTGCCAATACCACTATCCCCTCTTTGTTATATTTTTCCAGGAGTGCTGTGAAGTACCCATCTGTAGCCACAATGATTTCTCGACTGGACAAAAAATGCTGATATGTGAGAAATTTCTTAAGATCTGAGAATAGGTGGAAGTCTGACAGAGCCAAATCTGGGGAATGGGGTGGATGTTCAGCAATTCCTAGCGAAAATCCTTCAATTTCCAAATTTCCATGACACATTTGTGGGAAGGTGCATTGTCCTAATGGAAGGTAGTAGTGGGCTAAAGACAGTGTCGCCCCAGATTGCGGTTTGCCTACATCAGAGGCAAACAGCATTCAGGGGCAAACTTATTGTTTGTTTCCACTAAATGTATATGATGGACGAGGGTGTTTGTGTTCTCAAGCGTCGGTGCACACAGGACCTCGGAGATATTTTGCGCTATGATATATTTGAGAAGAAAGTTTCATTGCTTGATTTGTTTAATGTTGGCGTGTGATACTTCTAACAACCCTACCACAACAAAGGTCAAAATCTTAATAACGATTGTGGTGTTGCTCACGCTGCTAAATACTGCATTATCGGGCAACAACAGTCATATTATGTGGCAGGTGTCATTAGAACACAGTTAATAGTCATTTCATGTAATAATGAAAAAACTAGGCACTCATCTTTTTGTGTTTCCCACGCTGGTCTCATCGTAAAATCATGGCTCAATCGTTGAAAATTTAGCTGGTTATGATTCCAAGCTCGGATGCAAGGAGGCCTAGGTTTTATTCTGCCATATTCAAAAGTTTTGTAGATGCGCTTCTCAAACCATTCTTGGAGATTAAACCTTTCAAAGTTAGCACAATGGTGATGTAAAAAAAAATAATCAGCACTCCGAATTTAAGTTACACTTCCTTTTAACTGCTTTTATTGCAATATCACGTATCATACAAAACATCACAATACAAAACATACTTGAAAACATTTTCCTCACATTTTATAAGCCAACTATAATATGCGTCTTTCCAACATGGTGTCCAAGACTTGATCTTTTCAAGGTCCGACTCTCTAACAACTTAACAACTACCTATCACTTACGCGCTCAAAAATCAGAGTTGCAAGTACGTGAAAGATCATAGTAACAAAAGAAAGAATACACATAAGAATAATGTCATTGCAATATAAACATATCGATGTATCAAAAGTGAAATCAAATCTGAATGTTGTCTCAGAAATATGTTAAGTAGTTAACAGAAGCACAGTAGAATATTACTGGTATCGAGAGGTTCAGGTGAGGTGCCGTAATGGTTACGTTAATTCAAGTACTATTACATACTCAAACGTTGCAAATATTTTAGTATGAAGACAGATCATCGTAAGGTGGAGGTGAGTGTTTGATGTGATCTATTTGACTCCTGTAAGTTGTTAAACGATTAATTTGCCGGGGTAGTGCAAATGGATATTCATCTATTTTTTATATCGAAATTGCATCAGCTTTCCCTTTGTCTCCAAAATTAGGCAATGGGAATAAAGTATACCGAGGAGAGATGAAAACCTCAATCTTTGTGTTTGGAGACACTAATTCACACAGACAACATGGAGTGGCCTTTCGAGAGAGACACAGACATGAAGTGAGTCTGGAATTTGCCGATCAAGTGAATGCCGCCACTTGGTGATTTATTTGGGTGGGAGAAAGCGCGAGTTCAAGGGAGGCCAATATCCGGTGCGTGGTCAGTGGTATTTAGTAACGTGGTCTATAATTATGACATTTGACTGTTTTGACCTTCGTAGTGGTGCCCTGACAATAGACACACTCACAGGAGACCCTAAATGGTGGCTACTATACTGCACTTCATTCCATTCCCTAGTGATTACAGTTATTATGCCATGGAGGGAAAGGATGGGGTGCAGTCAGATTCTACCCCAGTGGGGAGGCCCCATCGCCTGTGAACTTATTAAATAAAGAATATGTATCAATATATAACTGTCTTTGATTTGTTTCTGGGATGGTTGGGGGTGATGGGGCGAGGGGCGGGGGGGGGGGGGGTGAAGTTCTCTCTTGGTGACAATTTCACTAGCTAAGTCGATCCCTGCATGTCAAGATGAGTGCACATATGAAAAGTTTCCAATAAGACGAAATCTCGAATCTGTAGCAGTGTAATTAAGTAATTAGGCCAAGTAGTAGCTGGATGTGAGGTTTCCCCACCAAATAAAAGTGAGATCTAGCCCCTGCGAAATGAATTTTATAAATAAGCTGTATATCCTATACTATATAATTGAATTTCCTGTCGTGAGTTCCTTCCTCTCCAGCACAGATGGCAGTTTAGAGGTCATGGCGGAATCCATTCTCAGTCAGGCATTTGCCTTGGAAGGATTTCTCGCATGCATCAGTATTCCACAGGGGTTAACAGAATAAATGGTGCTTTGTTTGCGGTTCGGTTCGACCACGATCGACAGCACGGATAGGACCGGCAGTGGCACATTGCAGGAGGAGAGAGAGAGAGAGAAAGCACGCGTTTTGACAGGAATTTCTTGGGTGTTTGGGGATTAGCATGACATCCGGTCCGTCAGTCGCGGGGCCCGAGTGGATACCTCTTCGACACTCGCGTGTGGCCTGCCCGCTGATGGACACGTCGCTTTGCGGTGCCTCTGGTGCAACCTGAGTCCAGACAGCTTGTGCGCGTGGTGTGAGCTGGCACTGGGGGGGCGGGCCAGCAGACGGTTGCGTCCATTCGCGGGACCCCAAGCGGCATGCGGGCGTGGCGAGAAGCGAGAAAGTTTTTCAGATATGTTTAAGCAGTCTGTGACAGTCTAAATATGTATTTTCTTATACGATCGGAATTAAAAAACATCGCAATTGTTTAAATATTCCATATATCACCTTCTATCCCCTTAATTGTTTAAATAAACAATATTCCACACATTGTCTAAATTGTTTAAACAACATTCAGTTCACTGTAATCGACTTCCCGTCAAATTCTTTATATAAATAAATAAACTATGTTCCATACATGGCCTCATATCCCATAAATTGTTTAAATAGACAATATTCCACACATTGTATAAATTTTTAAGCAGTATTCCACCCACAGCAATCGATTTCCTATCAAATTCTTTAAATAAATAAATAAACTATTTTCATACTCTTTCTTGTGTCCTATAAATTGTTTAAATAAACAATATTCCACGTATTGTCTATATTGTTTAAATACGAATAATATTCCATCCACTGCATTCGATTTCCCTCCAAATGGCTGATCAACTGAGTCTTTTTCTCACCAATTTCTGGGAGGGGGAGGGGAGGGGAAAGTCTGGGGCGTTTCCCAGAGGGTGGATTTAACTGATCGATTTAATTAATTAGCCAATCAAATTGATATCAAAACTGTGCTTGTATTGGTGAGGGGAGTTCCCAGAGGGATGGCAGAGTGGGAGGTGGATTGGGAGGAGGACGAGGGGGAGGGGTGGTGGAACAATAGGTTAAGGACCTGTCAATAAAAAGGAAGGAAGGATTATACCCAGGGGACCATAACCTCTCAATAAAAAGGTTGGAGTGTCCCGGGGGTTTTAATCGTCGTAGCAGAACAATAGGTTAACCTCCCAATCAAAAGGTTGGAGTGTCCTGAGGGTTTTTAATCGTCTTAGCAGAACAATAGGTTAGGGACCTGTCAGTCAAAAGACAACAATAGATTTGCCCCTCAATGTATGCTTGCCCCTTAATATAGTAAACCTGCACTAATAAATTGTCCTGAAGCATAGTTTTTTCCACTTCTGAAATTGATTTTTTTCCTTCTTTAAGCTGGGTCTGTTTTCATGAATTCTTGCCTCCAGTTTCATAAGAAGTTGAGAGTTGTATTCTGTAGTTATGGTTTTACCTTTCTCAAGATAATCAGTCAAAATATTCCCGCCGATGGCACCATCTTTATCTCCTTTGGGGTTGAATAATCGGCTTCTGTCAGCTACGTAGACTGTAGTTTGGACTCGGGTGAGTAGTGGTGAATCCACGTTTCATCCACCATCACATATCGACGCAAAGTCACTTGGTTTTTCTGAAAAAGCACCAAGCACTTTTCAGAATGTGTCGTGCGAATGCGTTTGTGAGCACATGTGGCACCCATCTTGCGCAAAGCTTTCTCATGTTCAGTTCCTGGAGCAAGATGTGATCAACACGTTCCTTTGATGTCCATAGAGCATTAGCAATTTCACGCACCTTTATATGCTGATCTTCCAAAATCATATAATGCGCTCTGTGGATGATTTTCGGTGTGCTTGCACTTTTTGGACATCCTTCATATAGATCATCTTGGACGCTTTCACTGCCACGTTCAAAGTCGGCCGCACATTTCTTTACAGTGGAAATTGAAGGCGAATCATCGCCATACACATTTACAAGCTGAAATCATTTTCGGTCGGTGTTAAACTTTCTTTTACGAAGAATTTAATCACTGCACGGTATGGTTTTTTTTTTTTTTTTTTCATTTGCGACATCATACACATCACATCAAACTACTGCCTGCAGTCCGTTGGTGCCTGGAATGACGTGTAATTTTACGTGGCGACTACTAATACGTGTACCGACGTGAGGGAAAAAGAATCTCTTGAATAGTGCTGTGATATATGGGCGAGGACAAGAACTCTTCAGATAGCCCTCATATTTAGGAATTGCAAAGCATTTTCTGGGTCGTTACTGAATTATGAAACTATGCAATGTATGACTACAAAGACAATCAAGACCCATAATGAGCTATAAAACTCTGCATTTTATATCTATAGTTTTAGTTATTTGAAGTGGAAATTGATTACATAAACAATAATACTGAAAGTTTTTTTTTTTTTTTTTTTTTTTTTTTTGTAGACAATCTAATGATGGACTTCAGTGTTACTGTGCCGGATGACTGAACTCATTTCGTCTGCCAAATTACTTTCTACAGAACCAAGACTGGAAACATGTTTCATTGTGCACTCACATTTATGGCTGGCAGAACCATAGCGTTCGCAGATGTGTAACGCTTCCACCACACAGTGCTAATGTGAGTATATTGTCGTAAATAAATATCTGCAATTACCCATCGAATCTATAATTATGTGTTGCTCGGATAACATGTTAAGGATTTGCATGGTTGTTTTACGAAAAAATACGAGATTTGTTCATCAGTCTGAGACTCTTGCTGGGTTGGATTAATAAATGTGGGATATAATTATCACGCAACCTACATTAAATGTATGTTCCCTAAATCAATTACCCAACACAGGGCTATTAGAGGAAATCATCATAGGCAAGGATTAAAGCAGTTTACAAACCGCCTTAGAAGAATTTTTTTTTTAATTAGTAACGTCCTGCCTACAGCCTTCTCCTCTTGGCAGCTTCAGACTCTGAGCTTGACTCCGGTATTGGCTGATTTGTGCATCATCATCAATGACAGTGTCGTAGATCGAGTGCTGTCAGAGCTCTAACGATGTATGAGAAGCAGCAGAGAGATTGATTCGTGGTAAAATTTTAACGTCCATCAGTTTAAACCTTATGATTTTATTGTATCGAGTACATGTATGGGTGTCTTTGCTTCTAAATAACGGTTTTTTGTTTAACATAGGATATCAATATACTTTTTGTTAATAGGACTGTATAGGCGAATCCAGCAGCTCACAGACGTGTAACAAAAATAATTTTAGAACGTTTTAACGTCGTCTTTATGCAGCATTCGGAGAGTACTCGACCGTATCTATCTAAGTGCGTGGGCTCCTCGACGTGACGGCCAGTTACCTGACGAAAACTACTACATGTGTATCAAGCCATTGAAAGGATTTCTGCGCCGTTAACTAGATGCACACACAAGTCGGCGATTCCTTTCTCCCAATTATCAGTTTATGCGGGACGTTTTCCGACGGATACCGTCAACCAATGTCCGCACTTGAGGCTCTGGTGGTTCTCCCCCGGAGTTAAGGCCCGTCCACACGCAACGATCTGTCTGCGCAAATGTCTGCGCACATCACATCTGAGCAGACAGATCGTTGCGTGTGGACAGAAGATTTGCACCAACCTGAGGTGTGTGTAAACCTGGAAGTTGGAGTTGGAGGTTTGAGCGAAACCTCTCAAATCTGTAGGTTCAAACCACATCTGCGCAGACAAGTTGGAGCCTGTGGACAGGAGATCACCGCAAATCTGGCGCGAATCAGCTGTTTGCTCAGTCTAGTGTTTGTATTTGTGCGCACAGGGCATTAAAATGGCTGATACTCGTCAGTGTCCTCGAGAGTTTGTTAGTGAATTCATTGAAATATATAGAAACCACCCATGTTTGTGGAAGATGAAAAGTAAAGAATAAAATGACCGAGACAAAAAGACAGCAGCATACAATGCTCTAATTGAAAAATTGCGAGCAGTTGACGCCTCGTCAAACAGAGAAACAGTAAAAAAAAAAAAAATTCGTTGCGAACTGTTTACCGAAAAGAGTTATCCAAAGTTCAGAAATCTAGAAGATCTGGTGTAGGAGTAGATCAAGTATACCAGCCAACGTTATGGTATTTTGATCTGCTTGGCTTTTTTAAGGTTCGCCCTGCAATTCTCGCAGTACATTTACGTGAGAAAACTGCTTTCGCTTTAGCAGCCACTATCTACACCATTTTGACCGCTTTCTCTGTTTCCTGCTGTTGGTTTGAATGTTTTTTGCAACACAAGTTGCGAACACAGACCACAACAGAACTTCCCCCGTTTCTATATTTCAAACTAACTGAATTAAATTTTTGACGTTTACGGGGAGCGTAGTCGCTTGCCACTGATATTTCTTTTCTACACCGATAGATGGCGGGCGAGTAGTAGATTGGGGTTTGTGTCGTGTGAACACACCACATTTGCAGCGATCTTTTGCATGTACAGACCACTGCACCGATGTCTGCGCAGACAGATCGTTCCGTGTGGACCGGGCTTTAGACGTGTCGCTTACGTGAGGAGCACCACTCTGAGCTACCTGGAGCCTTGTGGTGGTGGAGGCAGCACTCGCTCGAGTAATCTCTGCAATTCTACTGTTATCAGATATGTGCAGACCATGTTGCAGGAGTCATTGTGTGTATGTTGGTCGCAAATTACTTCCTGGTTGTGTCTCTGGTGAACTCTTATCGACAGAAGTTGTGTGATCTCTGCAGTTGTATATATATTTACGAGTCTTAGAGTGATGTCACACACTCATGTGACGAGAGTTACACGTCCTTTTATTCTGCCTTGGATCACCGGCATATCTCATCCATTGTCAGTGGTATTTACAAGTCTTATAGCATCGCCACACACTAATAATATTGCAGGTTTTATTTGTATCAATATCGTGTTCTGACATGTTAGTAGTAATGCATTGGCTTTTCACTGTTAAAGCATACACATACAGGGCATTCAGAAACTATTCATTCAGATTAATAGAAGAGGTACAGAACACCAAAACAAATATATTTGATTATGGTACATATGGTTCCCCAACGGCAATTTCTGATGCTAGCGACGCTTTACACAGAAGGTAGTTTAGCATACTAATTACAGTGGTGACATTCACAGGAAGTATGTCGGTGGTCCATTGATTGTTGTGTACATTGAAAGATTCCTAGCATGTCTGCAGTGATACGAGCAGCAATGTGTTGTGGGCTGTCGATGGTCGAACCCGGGACTCCAGCTGGCAGAGCTGAAGCTGAGGCCCACTGCGCCATTTCTCGTCAGGAGATCGAGCAAGTTCAATAGCGTCAAGGGGGAGTGCAGAGTGATACAGTGGTATTCAGTACCATTGCCTTATTCACATAATTTACAGTACTTCAATGGGTGCAGTGTAGCGTCGGCGTGCAGTCCGCAGCACTGTTCCGCGAGTCCAGCCAGCTTAGCAACTCCTGGTATGCCGACGCCGCTGCTCCGTCATCAAGGCCGCTCAGCTGGAAGTCGGCCGCTCACTGCCCGGTCGCCGCCCACCGAGGCGTCGAGTCGTGTGCTGCGTAGCTGCCTGTGATTCCAGAGACTGCTACAGTACCTAGCACTCGCTGCCCTCCACCCCATTTGGCCTGCTCTGTCCGACCATAGGACAAAGGTGGTTGTACTGGTCACCCGTGGCCCTTGGCCACTGCTGCTCCCAGGACAGGACCTGACTCGAACCTGTGCCCTCTTGGACACCGTGCCGCAACTTGGCATTAGTGGTGCTTGTCGGATGGCAACACCTGCCGCCGTCTCTGGTGCTGCTACAGTGCTGCTGTGCCTCCCGCAGCATACGCCTCGTCCGGACCCCTGTACGCCAGGTGGGAAGCGAACATGGCCCGTCCTAGACCCGCTGCAGACCACTGTCAGTGCCTCCTTCAGGCAAACTGTGCAATCTCCAAGTACCCAGCTGCCGTTCCATGCCACCATGGTGTTGTGTCCCTGGAGGCGGAATGCAGCCTAAACAAGTACACAGAAACAAAGTACAGGTTTACAGAGAATATTTACGACATCGCTGACAGACTGGCCCCTATAAGTGCATACCAGCACAGGTCCGATCCGACTCTCAACTGACCTGGCAACTCCTCAGGCTAAAAGTGCATGATTATTTCTATTGCTTTTCCTCTCGCTTCTGACGTAGTGTCTGAGAGAGACAGAAACTATGGCAGGGGTAAATTCCCATACATCAGCTACTTACACGTCGCCACTCCCAGCTATGGCGTACTGCTTCACCTCATACATCGCAATAACTTAATGCAATGCTGCAGTTCCCTGAATCGCTGTTGCTCCATACCAAGCAAATTGTACATGCAATATGCCACTGCATCTCCGTGCCATGTTTACTCTGCCTGGCCTACTGGCTGCCGACTATTACCACACACTGCCAGCGGCCCCAGACTTCAACGCCCAACCGTGCCTTTACTGAATTTTAAAAAATTCCCCTTTCCTACTACTAAGACTAATACTAGTGCAGTAAATGGCAATTTTAGTGATGAGGTTTTCTTTTGTTTCCACAATGCTTTCATACACCAGGTGCCTCTTATGTGTCCAGAGCAATAAATTCTGACATGTAAGATCAGCTGACATGAGTGACTACTCCTGGGACTGACTGTCAAATAGCTACTCACAACAATGCTGAAGCGGGCTGGTGCACCATCGTGCTGGAAGTATATTCTTTGTCTAACATTCACTGGTACATCCGCCAGCAGTTCTGGCAACACACATTCTGCAAAGATGTGATATTTCTGTCTGTTGAGGCAGAATGGAAGAATGTATGGTCGAGTCAACTTATCAACATCAATACCAGCTCGCACATTAACACTGAATCGCTGTTGATGAGCATGAGGTCGAGTTCCTCGTGGATTAAAATGTGCCCAAACATGCGAATGGTGGTATTGAAACAGTTTTCACAATAAACAATTCCTCATCAGTGTACAGGATCTCAGTCAGAAATAAGAGGTACAGGGCAGTCTCTTTTAAAGACCATTGTGCGAACTGCATACATTGGGAAATATCTTCAGTTGCTAATGCTGCCACCCACAGAAGATGGAAAGAATGAAGCTGTTGGTCGTTCAACACATTCCATACAAGGCTGTAACCTGACGTGAATGATGAATGCAGTACTTTGTGTACTTATAAAACGAGTGTTATCAACATGTTGAACGATCTCGTCTGTTATTTCGTGAGTTCACACTGTTCGATTCAGACCAACTTCGTATGTACTTGCACAGGAAGTGCCTGTTTCATGTAGCAGTTGATGCAGACACCCGAATGTTTGGTTGTGTGGAACCCATTGGGAGGGAAATCTCTGTCGATATTCTCTCACTGCAGCTCGTCCATTTCCATTCACAGACCCATATGCCAGAACGCATGTCAGCCATTTCAGCGTACATAAACTACTGCATTCTCACTGTTGTTGTCAGTTGGCAGTAATGACTGTTACCAAATCGGTGTGTTTACAAGGTTCAAATGACTCTGAGCACTATGGGACTTAAAACTTATGGTCATCAGTCCCCTAGAACTTAGAGCTACCTAAACCTAACTAACCTAAGGACACCACACAACACCCAGTCATCACGAGGCAGAGAAAATCCCTGACCCCGCCGGGAATCGAACCCGGGAACCCGGGCGTGGGAACCGAGAACGCTACCGCACGACTACGAGCTGCGGACTGTTTACAAGGCAGTCACCATTGTTGTCGCTAGGTGGTGATGCTTGCGAATGAATCGGTGTGTTTCAAGCAGACCTTACCGCCAGTCATCTGTTCACACAGTAGGTTTGACTGTCAGTACACAAAATCAGTTAGTGACACCAATAGAACTACATCAGCACCACTAACTAAACATTTCCTAACATTGCATGTTGACTTCAGAGACTGTATGTTCCTTATCAAAAACATTTGTTTAGATGTTCTCTACCTCCTGTATTAATTTGAAGGAATAGTTTTGGAACATCCTGTATATGTCATGTCATCCACTATTAATGCACAGATTTTACATAGCAATATTTCTTTTTAATACTGAACTGTGCTAGGTGTCCAGCGTATGTCTTTGGAATTCCGTGGGTAAGTCGAAACTATGTTAATAGTGATGGCAATACTCAGTTTTTCCTGTAGTTAATAAACGAGACATAGTAATGTTGCATATACTAATAATATTGCAGGATTTATTTTGTTTAGATATTTTAATTATGTGTATTTATTCCACCTAGGAGAGCCGTCTGGCTGAAAATGAGTTCGACCGTGCATAAGCACTAGTTTTGAAAGCAGATTATGATTGGTCCAGAAAGAAAGGGATAGAGGAGGGCAGTGCTTATCACATAAACTGTTAGCAACATGTGTTTGCAAAGTCGTTTCAGAGATTTCCGCTGGTAGACATGTAGGCGTTAGCGAGCTACGACTGGTTTACTGTGTTGGGATTTCCTCTCCCTGAATACCCGATTTTCGTAGCATTAACTTTTATACCAGCCATCACGCCAGAGACTATTACGCAGTCAATGTGCAAATTTCTCAGTCATTGCAGGGTTTGGTGGCAGTGTGTTCACGACCATATCCCACATGTAAGCTTTAGAGGGGAGGGCTACCCTGCAGGCAACACATTTGTCGCTGGGGTGGTTGAAGGTAATGCTCAGATCCCTCTCTCACACACACACTCTCTCTCTCTGTCTCTCCCCCCCCCTCCCCCCCCCCTCTCTCTCTCTCTCTCTCTAGGAGGGTATTTTGTGGCGCTGAGCTAATTCCTATACAAACAGTACTTTTGGAAGCATCAGAATGTTGCTATGATATCACACAATCTAATGATGTAGTGGCACCTTGTAGGGTTTTTTTCTGTTGTGTTGTGTCCCAGTTATAAAAGACGAAGGTGGGATGGGGGGTGCTTCAATAGCAGTGATAAATCATTCTGGCACATGCTGCATTGTGATTAACTGAGAGCACACAACGTCAGGAGCAGTGGGATCGAGCTCACATAAGCGGATAAAATACATAATATTTTGGAAAAAAGGTAAACTGGTGGAAAATACGAAAAATTACGAAAATGGAATAAGTTTCGTAAAAATGAAAGAATAAGAGAACTTACATATCTGCCTGGCGCAGTCTCTGCTGGTGCCTTAGATTACATAATACCACAATGTTATTAACAAACAGACCTCAAGTGGCATGGCTTAACGCAATTTGTTATGGACAAATACACACTGCCTAGTCCTCTCCCTAAGATGCCCAGTTTCATAGTGAACCTCAGCGAGTCAAGTGCCCCAGCTATAAAAGATAAAGATTTGGAGAGGGTGCTTAGATCTCATTGGCTCATAGGGGATTTGAGAGGTGGGGGAGAGGGGGAGGAGGGAATGTGTGGGGGCTCCCGTAGATGACTTTGAATGTATCACATACACTACTGGCCCTTAAAATTTCCTCACCACGAAGATGACGTGCTACAGACGCGAAATTTAAACGACAGGAAGAAGATGCTGTGATATGCAAATGATTAGCTTTTCAGAGCATTCACACAAGGGTGGCGCCGGCGGCGACACCTACAACGTGCTGACATGAAGAAAGTTTCCAACCAATTTCTCATACACAAACAGCAGTTGCCAGCGTTGCCTGGTGAAACGTTGTTGTGATGCCTCGTGTAAGGAGGAGAAGTGCGTACCATCACGTTTCCGACTTTGATAAAGGTCGGATTGTAGCTTATCGCGATTGCGGTTTATCGTATCGCAACATTGCTGCTCGCGTTGGTCGAGATCCAATGACTGTTAGCAGAATATGGAATCGGTGGGTTCAGGAGGGTAATACGGAACGCCGTGCTGTATCCCAACGGCCTCGTATCACTAGCACTCGAGATGACAGGCATCTCATCCGCATGGCTGTAACGGATCGTGCAGCCACATCCCGATCCCTGAGTCAACAGATGGGGACGTTTGCAGGACAACAACCATCTGCATGAACAGTTCGACGACGTTTGCAGCAGCATGGACTATCAGCTCAGAGACCATGGCTGCGGTTACCGTTGACGGTCCATCACAGAAAGAAGCACCTGCGATGGTGTACTCAACGACGGACCTGGATGCACGAATGACAAAACGTCATTTTTTCGGATGAATCCAGGTTTTGTTTACAGCATCATGATGGTCGCATCCGTGTTTGACAACATCGCCGTGAACGCACATTGGAAGCGTGTATTCGTCATCGCGATACTGGCGTATCACCCGGAGTGATGGTATGGGGTGCCATTGGTTACACGTCTCGGTCGCCTCTTGTTCGCATTGACGGCTCTTTGAACAGTGGACGTTACATTTCAGATGTGTTACGACCCGTGGCTATACCCTTCATTCGATCCCTACGAAACCCTACATTTCAGCAGGATAATGCACGACCACATGTTTCAGGTCCTTTATGGGCCTATCTGGATACAGAAAATGTTCGACTGTTGCCCTGGCCAGCACATTCTCCAGATCTCTTACCAATTGAAAACGTCTGGTCAATGGTGGCCGAGCAACTGGCTCGTCACAATACGCCAGTCACTACTCTTGATATACTGTGGTATCGTGTTGAAGCTGCATGGGCAGCTGTACCTGTGCACGCTATCCAAGCTCTGCTTGACTCAATGCCCAGGCGTATCAAGGCCGTTATTATGGCCAGAGGTGGTTGTTCTGGGTACTGATTTCTCAGGATCTATGCACCCAAATTGCATGAAAATGTAATCACATGTCAGTTCTAGTATAATATATTTGTCTAATGAATACCCATTTATCATCTGTATTTCTTCTTGGTGTAGCAATTTTAATGGCCAGTAGTGTACATTGATCCCTTGTGGAAGGAGAGTGAGGATGACCTTGATTATAAATCGCCAAAATGTGTAACCTGACACCGAACACGTAACTTGAGGCCCCCTTTATCTTATCAGTGACACTGAGATAAGATCGTTATCTATCCTGAAACTGGCACTGATACTCTACTTTGAGGAACATGGTTCCTCGTAGTCTTCCCCATTGCAGCAGCCAACAAAATTAAAAAATTAAAGGCGGCTTCTTATGTCTATATCTTTCTTTTTCATCTCATTTTTTCATTAGCCCCAGTGCTGAGATATAATTTGCATACTTGCGCCTATATTTGACGTCTTTCGTTAATAGTTGTGCCTAGGCTGAGATGTATACTCTGTAGCCTGGATACAACAGTTCTTCGTGTCCACTGTTAAGTAATGCTGGGTATGCATTACTAGCCATGTCCAGGGGCTTTTCTTGCTTACTGGATGGTAGTTTTCATCCAATTGTAGCACCGATGTTAGTGTGATGTGCTGTCTTGCTGTTCTGTAAATCATAACCAGATTCCTTCATCAACTCTTCCGTATAACGTCGTTCTCTCCACAGACGTCTCTGAGTAGCAGGATGTCGATAATATTACACCTTCAATATTTGTCAAACTCTGACAAATGTATTCTGTGAAGTTTATCTTCTGTTAATATTTTTCAACTATTTTGTACTAGTCTGAACTTACGTCGATGCCTAGAACTTGGTTTTGGGCGTTCCTCTAGCTTTGTGTTCCAGTTGTTAGATGGATACTTTATTTTCATGTGGTTGTTCATCTGCTGGTATAGTTTAGTGATGATGCCATAGTGCAGTGTGCTTACCTTCACCCAGAGGTAGCTGATTTCCAGAAAAATGTTCAAATCTTTGTGAAATCTTATGAGAGTTAACTGCTAAGGTCATCAGTCCCTACGTTTACACAGTACTTAACCTAAATTATCCTAAGGACAAACACACACACACACACCCGAGGGAGGACTCGAACCTCTGCCGGGACCAGCCACACAGTCCATGACTGTAGCGCCTTAGACCGCTAGCTGATTTCCAGCAGAGACATTCTGATGTTCGTCTTGTGGTGTATTACCTCCAAATTTATTGGTATTTGGATATCTTTGTACTTTTATACAGTTTATGGCCTCACTCAGCGCACTGTCCAGGTTTTTATGGCACAGGTGCATCATTCTCCATATCAGAAATGTCTTGCATTTTGTTTGGACATATGTTAGGCCAGGACCCCATTTCTGGTGGGAGGGTTTTAACATTTTTCCCCAGCTTAAAGATTTCATCCAACCCTCCCTCAGATGAAACAGCCTATTGCAGCCATTATTTTCCTAGCTATATTTTCTATCACAGGAATTAATTGTTCAATATACCATACTTTTGATAATATTTAGGTGTTGTCGAAATCTACCCTATGTCTCAAATTCTGTACTCTGCCTTTGTTGTGTTGTAGACAGCTTCTTATCAGGGCGAAAGTTTCTTCCAGTTGCCTGCCGTTATTTTTTGAGGACAGTTACTCATCGTTGTTCCTAGCAGTTTGATGTTCTGGCATACTTTGAATGGAGTATTTTCGTCTGTTTTGAATCCTATCCCTTTTGGTATTAGGCTAGTTTTCTTACGTTTTGTTTGGATCCAAGCGCTTTTTCGTTCTCATGTTTTCTGTTACTGACTATGTGAAGGGTCTGCTCCAATCATGTGATAACATCCACATCATTTGCGTATGCTATGCATCCCATTATGCTTGAGTACAGATTTAATCCTTGAAGTTTACAATTCATCATTCTGACTAGTGACTCAATCGCAATAACGAAGGGCGGCATTGACTAGGGGCAACCCTGTCGAATCGACCTCTTAATAGGTATTTGTTGGTTGAGTTGTCCATTGCCATAGAAGATAATCTTGTAACTGGCGCGGTAACACATATTGCTAAGCATTCAAATGAAGTTTACGCCGAATCCGAGATGGTTCAGTACTTGGAACAAGTAGTGGTGAAACATCTTGTTGAAGGTCTTATATTGACCTAAAGCAGGGCCGGCCATAACGTGTCAAACTTCATGCATGCAGAGTCTGTGGGCCAGTGGGGGCTATGGCCTCACCTATCTCGGCTTTGCTTGGTCCTTCTCGGAAGTATCCGGGACATCACAATATTTCATTGAGTACTGCGGCTGGCATTTTTCGCTCAACCCTATGTTTTTCATTTCGGCAGAATCGTGGTGTCAGCACTGTTTACCCTTCAATATTTGTTCATAGTACGAAGGATGTTCACAGGTCCAATGGCCCTTTACTCAAAAAGAGGCAGTCTAGGAATCTATCATCACAAGCAATTAAAAATGAATGAGAACTCTCAGTATATACACACACCAAAAAAAAAATTTTGGTATCACCTCCGTTTCGAGAATTCCGGAACTTTTACAGAAAACTGGAATAGAGATCAACATAAACATCATTTCCGCCATTACTCATGAAAACCAAACATTTCATGTTGTACCATCATACATCGAGACCTTCAGAGGTGGTGGTCCAGGTTGCTGTACACACCGGTACCTCTAATACCAAGTAGCACGTCCTCTCGCATTGATGCATGCCTGTATTCATCATGGCATACTATCCACAAGTTCATCAAGGCGCTGTTGGTCCAGATTGTCCCATTCCGCAACGGAGATTTGGCGTAGATCCCTCAGAGTGGTAGCGGATCATGTCGTCCATAAACAGCCCTTTTCAATCTATCCCAGGCATGCTCGACAGGGTTCAAGTCTGGAGAACATGCTCGCTTCTCTAGTCGAGCGATGTTGTTATCCTGAAGGAAGTCATTCACAAGATATGGACGATGGGGGCGCGAAATATCGTCCATGAAGACCAATGCCTCTCCAATATGCTGCCGATATGGTTGCACTATTGGTCAGAGGATGGCATTCATGTATCGTACAACCATTACGGCACCTTCCATGACAAACAGTGGCGTACATCGGCCCCACATAATGCCACCCGAAAACATCAGTGAACCTCCACCTTGTTGCACTCGCTGGACAGTGTGTCTAAGCCCTAAGGCATTCAGCCTGACTGAGTTGCCTCCAAACACGTCTCTGACGATTGTCTGGTTGAAGGCACATGCGACACTCATCGGTGAATAGAACATGATGCCAATCCTGTGCCGTCCGTACAGCATTTTGTTGGGCCCATCTGCACCGCGTTGCATGGTGTCGTGGTTGCAAAGATGGACCTCGCCATGGACGTTGGGAGTGAAGTTGCGCATCATGCAGCCTATGGCACACAGTTTGAGTCGTAACACGACGTCCTGTGGCTGCACAAAAAGCATTATTCAACATGGTGGGGTTGCTGTCAGGGTTCCTCCAAGCCATAATCCTTAGGTAGCCGTCATCCACTGCAGTAGTAGTCCTTGGGCGGCCTAAGTGAGGCATGTCATCGACAGTTTCTGTCTCTGTATATTCTCCATGTCTGAACAACATTGTTGTGGTTCACTCCGAGACGCCTGGACACTTGCTTTGTTGAGAGGCCTTCCTGGCACAAAGTAACAATGCGGACGCGATCGAACAGCGATATTAACCGTCTAGGCATGGTTGAACTACAGACAACACGAGCCGTATACCTCCTTCTGGGAGGAATGACTGGAACTGATCGGCTTTCGGACCCTCTCCGTCTAATAGGCGCTGCTCATGCATGGTTGTTTACATCTTTTGGCTGGTTTAGTGACATCTCTGAACAGTCAAACGGACTGTGTCTGTGATACAATATGCACAGTCAACGTCTATGTTCAGGAGTTCTGGGAACCAGGGTGATGCAAAACTTTTTTTTGAAGTGTGTATTATGCAGTCGCATAATCAATAAGTATCGGAAATTTCCTATGAAACGACATTACGATGCCTTGCAGAAATAATTTAAAGATTTAGTTGAGAATGAAAGAGCAAAAAATAACAACGAGAATTCATTGCTCTGTATATTAAGAAGCACTATGTGCTAAATTTACAGGCATGGAGCACGTGGAGAAACTGGTACTATGAATTGTAGAACTTCTAAAGTCGCACATATTATTTCACTGGCTGTTGCAACAGTTTTCGATGGAACTGAACGAAGAGTGTGGAATGTTGACATACTACCGTAAAATACTTTGGTGAAGTCAAAGGTCGTGCCTAGAACGGCTTTTTATTTATTTATTTTTTGATTGAAAACTCGCTATTGCTGAATTTATGAAGGAAACTAGACTGCAGAAACGAAAATTAGAATATCCGGAATAGTCTGCAGACCTCGCTTTGTAAGTGGAATGGTGCGCACCCCCACAGTAAGACACTGCAAGGTGAGAAACAACTTCCTTCTAAATTGATGGGGATGCATCAAAAAAAAAAATTCGCGTTGTAGAAGGGACTTGTACTGACAAATACAGTCCATTTCCCTAAGCTCACTGGCATTAAGAAAACATTGGATTTGGAGAATTTATTGTGGCCTTGAAAGAATTAAAAAATTAGTTTCCTAAATGTTTTGAGGTCACTGTCAATCTTAGAACTGTTTTCGAGACCATTTGCCTTTTCAATTGAAAGTGTTCCTGTGCATACGCATGTGTACCTGACTGATCTTTAACATTAAAACTGTCTAGGATGTCTACAGTTCTTTCCTCGGGTAGAGTTCCAACGTCTCCATAGTGAGGCTATCAAAGTGCTACGATTTTTCAATCAACATTTGTGTGTGAAAGGCGTTTTTTCGACTATGAAACAAAATGAGTCACGATTACGTGGCAACCTGAGTTTGAAAATCTGTGAAATTATTAGCGTCTGTCTGTATGCCTACAGTTTGTACAGGCTAAAAATTGTTGTGTTTTCAGCGGCCCAAAAATAACTAACTAAAACTGAAAATTCGTTTTGTTTGCGAGCTATGTTGTTGAGAAATCTGAAATATAAAACCAAGTCATATGCAGTGCGAAGGCACTGCCATTTAAATGCGGAAAGTTCTCAGTTGTCCACCCCCGGTAGCTGAGTGGTCAGTGCTACAGAATGTCAATCCTAAGGGCCCGGGTTCGATTCCCGGCTGGGTCGGAGATTTTCTCCGCTCAGGGACTGGGTGTTGTGTTGCCCTAATCATCATCATTTCATCCCCATCGACGCGTCAGTCGCCGAAGTGGTGTCCAATCGAAAGACTTTGACCCGGCGAACGGTCTACCCGACGAGAGGCCCTAGTCACACGACATTTCAGTTCTCAGTTTCCCCTCCTCCCGCTCAATCAGCGTGGTGTGGCGATGGGAGTACTGTGCAGCTGGATGGAGTGCAATTACACTCGTGCCAAACCGTGGCTCGCGAACCAAATTCTTGGCTACCTCTGATCTAGAGCTAAAATTGCAGCCTCTGGTCGTGATATTTCACTGTAAGATGGGATCTACATCTACATCTATGTGATTACTCTGCTATTCACAATTAAGTGTCTGGCAGAGGGTTCAATGAATCCCACTATAATCAGCAAGACTTTCTTCAAAAGATTATTCTTTTATTTTTTCCCCTGGTAATGCTGCTGTCTGTCTGTTGCCTATGATCTTCTGTAGGAAATACTTTCTTCTAGCTGTTATAACGAATTCCACAAGCTTGTATTCAGAGTTGTGGAGGGAGTGGGACGAAATTTACTTATATCTTATTGTAGGTGTTGTTTCGGAATCAGTATTATGAAGCTGTCATTGAAGTCTACCGGTGTTTGCTGTTCTACTACAATTTCGTGGCATGTGGATACAAAGAAATATTCCAATAAATGCCGAAATTGCTTATAAAACTCAATTGACAGACCATCACTGGTATGCGATTAATTAACTTGTACCTTCCTTACTGCATCCCAAATCTCTTCTGTAGTTACTTCACTCACTAAGAGTTGTCTGTCTTGCTCATCTAGCATTACTAAAAGATAGTTTTGCATGGTAGTTATTGCTTCGTATTGCTTCGTCATCGATGTTTTGCGAGGCAGTTACTACTTCGTGTTAATTTGTCGTCGATGGGCTCAGTGCTATACAGCTATTCATAATATTCCGTGGCATATTCCCTTAATTCAGCGTGAGTCGTTACATCGGTACCGTCTTCTTTTTCTTAAGCCGTTAATTAATTTTTGTGTTACGCGACGTTTTTCTTTCCAGAGATGAAACACTAATGAAGTTTTCTTGAAACTACTGTTACTGTCTGAACGGATTTTAATCCCTTCCATTTGTCTTCGTTTAAGTAGTGACAACTTTGATTTAATCCTTTTGGTTTATATGAAATTTTCCTCTGTTATAGGTCTTTCGAAATACAATTCACGGAGTTGTCGAAAAGAAAATTCAAAAGTTTCCTTCTGCAGCTATCACCCTCCATACAGCTGATTAGTCTATGTTTGACACAGTTACACTCCCGCAGCATTCCCGATGGAAATATATGATGTCGGCGCCAACTAGTCTCCCATATTTCTTTCATTGGATCACAAAACTCGTGCTGCCCAAGAATTTCGACGTTTAATTTCCACTCAGTTCTAACATGGAACATTTCTTTCTTGTCATTCCAGTGGTACAATAGTATGCTAGGTGGTCCGAAAAATATGTTGGCCAAGTTTCTGATGCAATTACTTTCTCTCTCAGGTTCTTCCCGAAGTAGATCCTATCGGGGCAGCTGGCAATTGTAGCTGTATGATACTTAAAGCATTGTTGGTCTCCCGTCGTTATTTCCCTAGGGTTCACCAATTCCAAATAGCGTACATTTTCTTCGAGTACTGCGTATTTGTTGGGGTCTGGTCTTTGGTCTTCTGCCTTTATGACATGATCAAAATCGCTTCCCTAAGATTTTGCCATAGGCGATACAGAATCTCGTTTAAAGGAACTGAAATCTTTCCCCAACCCCCCTATTTTGGTTCCCAGAGAGGGCATAGTTGTTTGTAAATCTAATGCCATTAACAAGGCACGACATCACTTCCGCTGTGACTATGCGCGCAGTGCCTGTGGTATCGCCATATATGCACCACAATTGTTCAATTTATTGCTAATGCTACGTAGTTTCTGCTCGTAGTTTAGGGTTACTGTCTCGTAAGCCTGAAAAGAAAGTGTTGGCTTTGAATGTTTAACTTCACCATCCAATATGCACATGCAACGTGTCAGTGAAAACCCATTAGTGAATGTCACAAATGTAACAGTTGGTTTTGGGGTCGTTTTTGTAGGCTACTCTATATTTTTCTCTTCTCGGTGCAATTACTTTCGTTGGTTCTAAACTATATCCGAACAGGCCTTGGAAGGCCCAACGGTAGCGACCGGCCGCCGTGTCGTTCTCAGCCTACAGGCGTCACTGGATGCAGATATGGAGGGGCATGTGGTCAGCACACCGCTCTCCCGGCCGTATGTCAGCTTACGAGACCACAGTCGCTACTTCTAAATCAAGTATCTCCTCAGTTTGCCTCACAAGGGCTGAGTGCACCCTACTTGCCAACAGCGCTCGGCAGACCGGATGGTCACCTATCCAAGTGCTAGCCTAGCCCGACAGCGCTTAACTTCGGTGATCTGATGGGAACTGGTGTTACCACTGCGGCAAGGCCGCTGGCTTCGTTGATTCTACCATCTCGATACCTCTATCACTTCTTCGTTCATTACTATGCATTCTGTCTCATCCACCCAGTTGCCTATGTCAGCTGTGTGTGTCTTATTACGTGAGTCTCCTTCTGTGATTTTCCTCAAGCACTGCTAATATAATTTTAAATATGTTTGTTATACGTCTTTGGAAATGGACACGGTCACATGCTGTGAGCTCCCATAACGCAAAACGGGCAGCACAATAAGCTAAGTCCCTTCTCTCCATTTCACACGTTTTGTTTACGTTTTAACGTCACCTCCCTCATGCTTCAAACTAGACTTGGCCACTATTTCTATGTTTCGATACAGTGTATCGATACGTGGAACTGTTTCAGTGTTTCGGAACGGCTATGGTTCACTGTTTCGAAACAGTGGTGTTTCATTCCGCCCCTGTCTCGGATAATCGAACCAGATGCGATCTCGAGCCAGACACAGAAACTGTATCGTTGTTTCAAAATAACGCTGTTTCAGTCCGTCTGTGCTTGGAACGGACTAACTGTATCGAAACAGTGATGTTTCATTCCGCTCTGTGTCGGACGAGATTCGGGCTCGGCACAGGTACTGAAACACAGTTAACATACCACTTCATGAAACACTTTCAAGACTGTCTAAATCTTTTTGGCAAGCAATAGCATGAAGCTTAAGGTTTCCGAAAATACAGCTTCGTTTCTAGCTGACTGCCCTATTCCGAAGTGGCGTAACATCTGCTTTATAAATATTAACCAAACAATAAAATAACGCACACTATTCACATTCAAAATAATAAATGTGTGAAAATCATTCAGTTAAATTAGACATTTTTTAAAACATACGCTTCTCTGTTCATGTACAGTAATCATATTAAGAAACGCAAATAAGCCTACAACATTTTGAATAAAAAAAAGGCGTAGAGTGACAGTTTTAGACACATACATAAAATTGATGCAGGTATGATTGCACGCAATCTTTTTGACGTGTCACTGATAGTATAATGGTGAACGGGAAGGTCTAGGAAGCATGGTGAATTTATAGTAATGGTTCGAAACATCTTGAAAGACAAACATTTTTTCTGTTATATTTTGTTATTTATTCGAATTACTTGGTGTTATTTGTGAGTCTGTTATCCACAAAGATTCCTTTTGTGTGCATGGAAATTAGCAGGATGGGTATCTTACCCATACTAATGGAATGTGGGAATCCCAGTGGCGTATCCGTTGTTTCTGCAGTTTGCTCCCACCTCCAGATCCACTCGTGGTGGTTCTTCTGTCTTCAGCTATGGCGTTAAGAAGCACAGTGTGGGATTATTTTATGAAGCACGATGTGGGATTATTTTATGAAAACGAATCCTGACGAAATTAAGTGTAACTTGTGCTCGGCAGTGTTGTCGTTTAAAAGTAGTTCAACCTCTTGCTTAAACAGGCATTTGCGACATAAGCATCCAACAGTTAATTTAAGTGAAACTCGTTCGAAACCAGTTTTTATGAATCTGGGCAGTGACGAAGTCAGTTCAACGACTACAGCAACTGTTCAGGAATCTGATAATTCAGTTCTGGGTAGGTGTGGTAGACAAACAAAGATTACTGGATTTGCACCAAGATCAGTGCCTTCATCCAAGTGAACCATAATAGACAAACAGATTTTATGACTTGTTGTTAAAGAATATCTTCCGTTTAATGTAGTTGAGAGTGCAGAGATTAGAAAAATGACTTATTTATTAAATGAAAACTGTGTACATCCCTGTAGAAAAACCGTCACCAAAAGCTTAATCTCTCAAGTGTTTGACAACATACTAATATGAGAAAGATCTGCAGTGTAAACTGCATCCTCCATCTGCATTACGACTGCTTGATAGACATCTGTGAAAAATGAGAATTATATTGCAATGACTGCTCACTTCATTGATGAAAACTTCAATCTGAAGTCATATTTGTTATCTAGTTTTAAATTCCATAACAAGCATACGGCTGAAAACATTTCCATCGAATTACAAAATGTGACTTCAACTGAGGGTATTACCAATAAAATTATACCTTGCACTACAGATAATACACCTAATATGGTGAAGGCAGTGATGATGCAAATGGTGGCATATACCTTGCTTTGCACATACACTGAATTTAATTGTGAAAGTAAGCCTTGAACCAATTACACAGACAAGGACAAAAGTGAAGTCAATAGTGAAATTTTTCAAAAGAAACCATCAAGTATTTGAGAAATTACACAATATTCAGAAGCAAATGGGCTTCCGTATTTTAACGCCAAAACAAGATTTCCCTACAAGATGGAATTCCATGTATCATATAGCCTTTGCACCCTCACCATGCTCAGTTTGGATTCACAGACAAAACTGTCCAATGAAGACTAATCAGTTATTGAAAAATCTTGTGAAATACAATCTCCCTTTGAGCAAGTCACAACAGAAATTAGCAACAAAAGAAATGCAACATTGTCAAAAGCTGTCTTATTAAGCATAGGTTTACAAAGTCAATGTCTGAGACTGAAAAACTCAGATTACAGCAATGAAGCCATTAATATAGTAACTGCTAAACTTGATAATGGAATCTGTATCCTCCTCATTCAAAAGTTTGCAGATAAAGCAATTGCTTGCAGAGCAACATTACTGGATCCTCGCTTCACGGAGCATGGGTTCATAAAAACTAGGCATCGATTAAAAGAAACAAAAGATGCCATAATTAACAAGTGCTGTTTAATACGACAGAAACCCACAATGTGTTCTACAGACAATCCACCACCGGCAAAACCATTTGAGGTGAGGTCATTCAACTCTAGCACTGGCAACATTTGGCAAGATTTTGACCAAGCTGTAGGAGAGTTGCACATTATCCATTGCTGTCGTGGAAAGAAAACCATGTGTTGTTTCGTCCGCTGTTTGAAAAAATGAAACGATGTCTTTGTATTATGGCCACCTCTGTTCTATGTCAGTGCATATTTTGAAAGCAAGAGCAAACAATAAAAGACAGACGATCCCGTCCTTCAAGTGGAAAAGTATCAAAAATGATATTTCTAAACTAAAACTGAGAATAGGTACAGTAGATCTACTCAGAAATTAAACAGTAAAATTTCAATTGATATTGTTTTTCTCTGGAGAATGTGCACTAAATTTGTATCCGACTGTATTTTGTTTAGTCCACTAAATCCTACATGTAGCTACCTTACAGGAACATACTTCTGAAATTTGTTGCACACAGGAGACACGTTTTTGTTCACTAGTACGTTTATTTGTGTGTTTGAGAACAATCATCTGATTTATGTATGTACATGTTTGTGTGTTTATTTTTATAAATACACTATGTTTGGTTATTACGCAATATAGGCGTCCTAATACTTGTGTATCATAAATAATTCTCAGGCAGTTCAACAATGGTACTTTGATACTTTTGTTTTTGTCTTTCAGATACTGTGATAAAAATTTCATTCCAACAGCAACTTAACTTCATCTCTGATTTCCTGGCGAAGTTTACAATAAAACGAAAATATATCTGCTTGCTGTGAGTACTTGAGTGATCTCCATATGACTGTACATCAGACAAACTTCTTTAGCAAGAATTGTAAGTGGTGTAGCGCCAGATCTGCCATGATGTAAGTATCACAAGGGCATTGCACTGTATGAATTGTTTTAAATTTTAATCTGGATTTTATACTACAAGGCAACATACCGATCTCTGCATTTCAGTTACCTTGAAATATTTTAACATGTTTTCCAGTTCTGTCAAGTGTACATATTAAGAGCTGTATTCAGCTGACTTGTGAATGTTTGATGAAAAACTGCCATACTTTACCATTGCGTTATATGCTCTAGTCTGTTATGATTGCAGGCCTGCTGTATGTGACAAAAAACGGAAAATTTGACTAAGAAAAGTGTGAGTAGCACACTCATGAATGTTAATTCAGTGCCTCCCTTCCCAGAACTCTATCTCAGTAAATTACATCTCATGATATGCCTTTTCAAGAGCACATACGGATTTTCACTCATGCAACCTATCAAAATTAAGAGCTAGAATACAGGGAAACGAGTTTGGCAAAATCTATTATGTCAAGCATACAAACTCTGTCCTCAACCAATTGAAAAGTATGGAAGTCACACGACACGAAAGCACTATACGAAACTGCCAAGACACCTAAGTGAAAGTTTCATACTTTCTACGATATGATTAGCGCTCTCGCACCTCATTTGTGTTTATATGGACATACTTATACAGTAGCCATTCAAGATGATAAAATGTGTAGGTCTATTCGATTACAAAATACAAACTGTTTCACTGTTTCGAAACAGCGTATCGAAACATTACATTGTACTGTTTCAATTGTTTCGAAACAGTTATGTGTTTCAGTTTGCCCATCTCTACTTCAAACTAATACGATGTGAGTGCTAGCTTATTGAGACCGGACCTTGTTCGGATTACCGATTTGTTCGGATTAGCCGGAATTACGGTGACGAGTTTCTAGAATGAAGTATACCAAGCAGATAAGTAGGTACACCATGGTAACAAATGGGAAAAGTGTGGGAACAATCGCTCACTCTCACTCCCTGCCCTTCTTGTTGTGCATTGTTGAGACCATTGCAGTGTCCGATGTCAGTACACTGACAGTTGGCTGGCAAAGTGCTTGTTATGTTAGTTATCGATCGCTGGCACGCGTAACAGTTGTATTCATACAGGTGTAGTGGTGTACACATTTTCGTCATGAGTAAACAGAAACATACAACGTTAACCCTCAAAGAAAAACTGAATGCTTTGAAACGGACAGATAATGGTGAGAACGTATCTAAACCGGCAAAGGAACTGGGTGTTGGTAAAACAACCATTTGTGATTGGAAGAAGAACCCAGTGAAACTTGAACGGTCCCGTGCAACATCTTAGGGAAAAACACTCGAAATTCGGCACACTTTGAAACAGTCCCAGTACGATAAAGTGGATGAAGCTCTTCTCCTTTGGTTTACACAGGAAAGAGAAAGGGGGAACCCCTTTGAGTGGAGCACTGGTTCAGGAGAAGGTGGTGTACCTGAACAAGTTAATGATTGGTGATAAGCCCTTCAGTGCGAGTACGGGTCGGTTGGACAGATTCAAAAAACTTCATGGAATCTGTCAGCTAACAATTAGGCTTTATTAGCGTGCAGCAACGCTACTGGTAATCACAAGCTGCCTTTAATTCTGATAGGCAAATCTGCTAGGTGCAGAGCTTTAAAAATTGCAACATGAAGTCCTTGCCCGTATATCATCGCAACCAGAAAATGGACGGATGGATGGTAAGCTGTTCAAAGAATGGTTTCACAGCCTGTTTGTTCCCTCTGTTCGACGGTTTTCTAAGGAAAATCGTTTGTCTCCCCATGCATTCCTTTGGATTGATAACGCGCCATCTCACGCCTCTGAGGAATTATGTGATGGTGAAATTGTGGCGAAGTTTTTGCCACCAAATGTTACACCACTTCTACAGCCAATGGACTAGGGAGTACTGCAAACATTAAAACTGATTTACAGAAAACAATTTTTAAGAATGCTGATCCAAGATGATAGCATTCCTTTAGTGGACAAAATAAAAGAGACCAATGTGACGGATGTTGTTTACTGGGCCGCTGAGGCATGGTAGAATATTTCAGAAAACACTCTGAGAAAATCGTGGAGAAAACTGTGGACATCTCTTGAATTTCAGGACAACCTAGTTGAAAATGAAAATCTACTACAAAAGACACAGACATTCCCTGGATGTGAAGAAGCTAGTGAAGGAGATGCAGATGAGTGGATGGCAGCGGATGGGGTACTTGTGGAGAACCTTACTAACGCTGCTGTGACTGAAGACCAGGAAGAAGTGAACTGCTGTGATGGAAGTGACGCAGTGATGCAGCAGAAGCCCTCGACCACGCGCTACGTTATTTGGAGCAACAGCCCACTGCTACACCTGCTGATGTGATTTTTATGAGACGATGGCGCAACTACGCGTCATGCAACAGCCAAAAAACAGTGACTGAATTTTAGTCATCCAAAAAGTGGGGATAAATGTCCGCTGTATTTTAGTAAGTTTGACAGTTTTTCTTTCGTTGTTATGAATTGTTTAAACTTGATGTTTTCTTGCCAATTTTAATACATGTTTACTGTATTGTGTAAATTAAAATAGTATGTATGTACAGCAGTTTACCGCACAGTTTTCCGTACTTAAACTAACATTTTTCATGTTTGGATTCACCTAATGTTCGGATTACCGGGGTTCAGATTAGTGGGACTGTGCTGTGCATATGTATATAATGTGAAATACTTTACAGAATTCTTTTCGTTCACGTCACAGCTGTTTGAAGTGTTTTGATTCCCATCACAGAGTCAAAGTATCTTCGTTTGAAGTATTTTACAGCCAGATTTTTGGTTCAGGTCACAGCTGTTTGAAATGTTTCACAGACAGAGCTCTTTTAGTACACATCTGAGATTCAAAGTATCACTGGTCGAAATATTTGGCTCACCTCACAGATTCAGAGTAACACTTTTTGAAATATTTTTACTCACATTACAGATTTAACGAGGTACTATTTGAAATATTTTGGTTCACATCACAGATACAAAAACCTATAACTAATCCAAAGTTACTTTTTTCTTACTGAAAGGTCTCTGTTGGATTCCTTTCATGTTAATTTCTGAAATCTGTTGTCATTTACGGCATAAATTCCTCTTCTCAATTTACTGTGGTGTTTCTGACTATCTGGGAGGAGACTGAGCAGTGAAACGTGTTACTTTTACACATAAACAAGAACGATCTGTCACACTACTACACTTTAAAACACAGTTTATATGTAATTCATGTCACACAGTCTCATACGGAACCTACATCCGCTTTCTTTTATATACTGTATATGATAAGATACTGTCATCCCCCTTCCCTTCTGTGTGAGAGGATGAATGAGCAAATGTATTTCTAGTTGCATGCTGGATGGTAGCAGACAAGCCTGTCTGCTAGAGAACAGTAGGACCAACGTCGGAACAGGTAGCTACGCTTTCTAAAAGCAGAGAGGTTTCTATTCTTAGTATGGTCCTGTCCATCCCTTGTCATGTTGGTATAGGAAGCTGCCTCTCTGGTCACTTCTGTTTTGTATACGGAAGCACCCTTGGTAGGTGGCCAGGTCAGTCTGTCCACGGCGAGCGTCTGAAGTGGTAAGATCTCCGGCTATGCGCGTGTCTGCTAAGTCCATAGGACAATGGATTTCTTAAGTTCAGCCGAACTGAAAATTTAATCACCTTTATTTCAGGTTTAGCTCTAAAATATCTTATGTTACCTTAAATTGCAACGCAGTGTGATTCGAGTGTACAGTTCAGAATATCTTCCAGTAGTTGCTTTGTCACTACTTTGAGAGTAAAGTGGAACCACGTGTTGATCAGTAACCCTAACTAAGATCATCAATCTTAAATGCGAATGTTCGTGAGATTATAACGTCTCGTCTTGACAATATTTTTCAATACAGCAACTTTTCTTTATGTTCAACCCACGTGGGGTGTCCTTTGTGAGACCAGTACCACGTGCTTATACAATTGTTTGACCCATCAGGTTAATAGTAAGACGATAGTAACCAGTTCGAGGTTTTTCTTTTGTAAATTGCTTTTCGATCTAATTTATTTTAATTATCAAAATTATTGTGGAGTTACACTCTTTGTGTAAACCAAGTTGACCACATGAAGCATGTGGTGTAATCATCAAAGTAGCCCTCAGCTATTCTTTTCGGGAAGATTTCACAGAGAGTTAGTATGAATTTAGTATACCAGGGTGTGGTAATTACATGACGGACAACATTGCGCTATGAATGTAACTTTTTTGGGTGAAAATTGAATCGGTTGGTAGTGGTTAATTTCCTCTTGCATATGTTTCAATGTTCTTCGTGTGTTATTTTATGAATGCAGTGTTGCATGCAGTCTCCCAATCTTGGCTCCATATTTTATGTGTTCTGTAAGATTACAAACTCACATTTTCACAATCCTAAATAAGGCACCAGTTTAGTTATGAATCAAGTTTAATGTGCTGAAATTTCAATGAGCAATGTTAAAATAAATTTCCAAATATAAACTGATTTATTTCTTTTTATTTAAATTCTCTTTTATATACATATACATATATATATCACCGGTTGTCGTATGACTATTAAAAGATTATAATTAATGTTAGCCTGGTTGGGAATTTGGTAAGCTAGACTGGATACCTGGTGAAACAGTTGCTCAGTAATGCAAGATTAACTTCCCCAGACAGCTCACAGCTTTTAACCCACTTTCATGGTCTTGAATAGCAGCACCGCTAGCAGAACAAATTAATGCAACAACGTTACATTACACTAATACTAAAGAAATTCCATTCAAACAAAGGAAATAATTTACAGGGAACTGGATGGATCTACACATCCACCACAAACAGGCGAAATAATTTACAATGAAATGGGTCGCTCTATATACATCTACACTTAAAAACTAATTGCACTGGACAGCTAACAGTGGGTGAAACTTAAAAATTATTTCTGTTTACATGATGCACATGGTGAGCAGATATATTTGCACATGTACATAGTATACATGATGAGTATAAACAAATAAAAATTTAGATGAATAGCAATAGAGATACTGAATATGTTCTTTTTATGCTTTTTACATTTTTTAACTTTTTACATATCGAGTGCATAAATAAATAAACACCACACACACAAACACACTCAAAGAGAGAGAGAGATGGAGAGAGATAATTACTTACACTGAGATAGAAGGGCCAAACTACACTGCACACACACACACACACATACACACACACGTTCTCTCCCTCTCATTCAATCAGAGTCCCCAACCCCCTCTCTCGTTACAGCTATGTAGTGTGAGTACAGGCGAGTTTTAATCCTGTCGTCCGCCTGCTTAGCTGCGTGGTAATGCACTTGCCTCCCATGCAAACAGGCTCGGGTTCAATTCCCAGCTGGGTTAGAGATTTTCTCCGCTTGAGGACTGGGTGTTGTGTTGTTCTCATCATCATTTCATCCTCATCACCGGCGCGCAAGTCGCCCAATGTGGCGTCGACTGAAATATGACTTGCACCTGGCGACTGAACTTCCCTGGATGGGGCCACCTGGGCAACAATGCCATACGCTCATTTCTTTTTTTTCGGCCTGTCATCACAAATGACACTATTATCATCATGAGGTTACAGGCCAATTTTAGATTGCACCACAGTGTACATCCCCTGGCCACTCAATCTTAGTTTACTATACCATATACGGTGGCTGCAATGCAGCACCTTGAACACCGCTGTACAGGCACTGCAAACAGTCTTCAATATAGAGGGCTCTTGATGCCATACAACACACACCCTTAGCCCACCTCTGGGTGCCACCTTCCAATGTGCGATACGCATACATTTTTGATTGCAGACCTACAAACTGCACAATCAACAATCCTTTCACCTCATGTTTCATAAGGTCAATAACCTTATTGCTGTTTGGAACAATAACAGGGTCATCAGCTGCATGTGAACATGTGTCAAATTTGTTACTGTGGTACCTCATTACTTCATATGGATCACAGTTCTTCACCCAATAGATGTAGCTATCTATATCCATATAAGGTAATTTAGGATCTGTGGAATGTCATTTTGCAAACATATCATGAAAGTGGTACATGTGGAATTTGGATAGGTCTAGTATGCACATGCCCACATAAATGGTCTTTGTAAACCCTACTGCAGTCTTCCAAACACTTTGAAACAGTCCCAGTATGATAAAGTGGATGAAGCTCCTTTCCTTTGGTTTACACAGGCAGTCTTCTACACCGACAAAGTTCATACTGAGTAGGGTTTCTGACTTAAAATTTGGTCTAGTGATGCACTTTCTTGGGCCATAACGTCCATCCCATTCGGTTCTAAACAAAATTTCACGTCGTTCCCTCAAATTCTCGATGTTTTGCCAACAAATGGATTAGTCATTAATTTCTAAAAATCTTTCTCAAAGTCTCACATTGTGCAAGCTGTTTGTCTTGTATTCAGATCAATTTACTCCTTCAACCAGGGGGACTGTTTGAATGAGGTATGTGGGTGATTCTAACCAGTTTCATCTCCAAGCTGAAACATTGCTGGAGATTACGATAATCAATAATATATCTCCGCATATTCCACAACATTGTCATCATTTTGGGGTAGAGCCTCCTTGTGGAACTAGTTGCCCCAGACACAGCATCATCAAACTGATAGGGTATGTGAGTTCTGCCTCCATCACATACCCCACATCAGACTCAGGCGCCACCCCCCCCCCCCCCCCCCACACCACCCCTCAATTTTTCCACTTAATCCCTTGCATTCGTCTTCAGGCACCCATCAAAACTCTCCAATCGGCAGTGATTGTTGAATGGCATGCCTTTATAAGTTATTTATATCCAGGTACATGATTCAATGAGGGGATGCATTGGACCTATCACCCCTCAGTGGGTTATTTACCTTATCATGCTTATGGACACGTTGAGAAGTCCCCCACAGGTACTTCAATCAAAGAAAACAAACATGTCGCGATCGGTCAGTAATTCGTTGCTGCACTTTGTTTGTTGAGCATTGCTTCCTAAGACAATCCAGGTGCCATTTAATAAAAGATGGGATGCAGAGAATAAGTGGCAATGCAGAGAGTCCAGGATTTCTCGAAATCATCCACAAGCAAGCGCACATATGTGTCTATTTAAAGCCGTGCATACTCACCTAAAGTGGAGATGCTGAATTCCCGCAAGATATTCATAGATGCTCATACTCTGCGGTCATACTGTCATTGCCTGAAGGTTCCCAGAGAGTGCAGTTATGTCAGGTAACCTGGTTTTTTTAGTTTTGCCGAGCTATCCATATAATCATATGAGAAATCCACCTTCCTAGTCACAAGTTGAAACTTTTCCTCATCAGGAAATGCAGCCTGAGTGATGTGCATATCTTCCTGAGGTAGAGTTTCAACGAGTTTCTGGAGCAGTTCCTACATAAAACGCAGCATGTCAAGGAAATGGGGCGTAATTCTTCGCTTCATTCGTATGGAAACTGAAATACATTTCTCGACGCTCTCAGGCAGGACACTAACCTGATTTTTCTACCAGCCGAATTGAGCCAAGCGCTGAACAAGAAAGTGATCGTCATACTGTAACACCATTATCGATTGTAATTAGTTTATATAGTGCTGTTATGTGTATGTAACTATGGGGTGATTGCTCTGAACTACTTAAGATCTTTAAATTGTCACAGAGAAAGTGGAAGTTTATGATGTATATATTGTAAAGATTTAATAATGTTTAAAAATAATGAAACTTTATAAAATATGTATGCTTGTAAAAGAGAAATTGTACTTTGAATACTGCTTCATACTTACGGAAGTTATATCATATAAAGGAAAAGGTGTACGGACCCCCTCTGCTGTAGAAAGGGCTTGGTGCGAGGGAAAAGGTAGATTTGGCGGACGATCTGGGTGCCAAGAGAGAGATCACATTACGCAGTCAGTGGCCAGTAGTTGTACAATCAACACTGTAGATGCCAAGTGAGGCATTCGGAAGCCAATTTATGTTGAAATCGCCTCAGATGTCGTTTCGGCTGTAATATGGTGCTCTTGTATAATGGAATGGCTCTGAAATGATTAATACTTTGCTAAGAAGAAATTTGAAAAGAGCCTTGAACTGCAAGAAGTGGGCCAGATAGCCGCCATGTGCTTGCCACAACTATTGCGCCACTGCTCCATCAACTTCTGGAAATCAGATATGTATCTTAGTATGGACCAGTATGTTTGTGTGTGTGGTTTTTCAATAATAATTCAAGTGATAAAAACATATGTGTGAACTTTGAAATTGTCCTGATCATAAAACCGTTTTAGGGTCCTATCCTGAACGTGCAAAAGACCGAGTATCCTGATCCAGAATGACCATTAAATTGTTTCTAATATGAATGTGCCAAAGTTTCAGTGTCAAAGTTTATAAATGTTGCTAGTTGAACGACCTGCCTCACAGGTATTGAAAAAAGCACGTAATTTGACTTACAGGAAATTTGATTTTGCTTTGACTATTATCATAAACTAACTTATGAAGTTTTATTTGAGAATAACATTTGATTAAATTGCTATATAGTATTGGAATATGAACAAATTCAAGTGGGGTTACAAATCCATATTAGTGTAATGCAATTTGTCTCTGAAATAGTCACCGAATTTGCCTGTAGAATAAATAACAGTTTACGGGCCCCCACTATATTCTTTTCCACTATGAGAAAGTCAAACTAAAGATTGTTTGTTTTTTGTTGCTATTAAAAGAAACCTCTGACTTTGCTACTAATGAAGGCATAATAAGTATAGGTTTAGGATTATTTAATTGCATTTGTGGTATGTATGTGTTAGCTGAAATCAGAACTCTTTCCATGCCCAATTTCAGTCCAATGTGTCTTTAGTAAAATCTTGATGTTAAATTAGTACTGAATTAATTAATGATTGCAGTTGTAACTTTTATTACTGTGAGTGAAATATTATTTAATTCTCTATGTCTGTGGGTTTGTGTAAAAAGCTATCTACTGCTAACCACTATCTAGCTCATTTGTTAGTTGTGTGTATCCATTGCACTGTTTAAAAGGAGCATTAATGGAAGTCTCTTCAGCAATCCATGATCATTTTTCTTTAAACAATGTTTCAAACTATTATTCCTAATTAGTCTGGCGAACATTTAATATTTCATTTATGTGAACTTTGCTACATTCATTACTTACAAAATTAAAGTCTTCCAGCTTTCTATTAACTGCCATAGTCACGAAATTCATGTTCGATACAACGTTAGTTGTGAGGTTGTTATAGTTAGCGCTAACTTGCAGCTTATGCGTTATAATACCCGCTTAAATTATGGAAGAAAACGGGTACGTTCCTCGGTAACTGATACTTCAAATTGCATGTAGTGTGAGCTGCGCCATGATGACTGTGGTCTGTACGAGGAGTTCCCGCTTTTCTACTTAACAGTAGCTCACAAATAGGACTGTCAACCGCGTTATTGTACAAATCTTCATTCTCCTTCGATCTGGTCATGGGAACGTTGTCTCTGTGAAGCTTAGCAACCTCCCATGAAATTTTTCGAGCTCAGTGAGCAGCCAAACCGCAGCGTTATCACCTACATAAGATTTGTAGCGTTTAAGACGTGATTCATAGGACGAAACAAATACGTACACTGATGCATATGGTACATGTTTTTCTGTTAACGTAGTTTGTGAGGGTGCGGCATCACTTTCACAGTGGGTCACAGGAGTGCAGAGGCATTCAGAGTGGTCATACACCTCAAACAGTCATCGCTCCAAATGGTGAGCATTTTTAAACTTCATGAATTTGTTTTCCTCAGTAGACATAATAAAACATGTGGTTCCTGGGAAGCATGGTCTAATAGATACTTTGCTAATAACTTGACTGAGGAAAAGGCATTGAGGCACCTTAAGCAGATATGCGTTCTACACTTGCGGTTACTCAACTGAGGAAACAGAAGTCGGAACATGTCTTTGATCCAAACATAATGACAATTTCCTTTCTCTTTATTTTTCTGATCAGAGAATAAGAGCATGTTTACATGTGTCTTACGCTCTCCAGCAAATTTTGAGAAATGATGGGGCTGATGGCTGCATGCTCGTTCTGCTCATCTGACTTGCATTTCTGCAGGCCATAGACGTGAACCAATATTCCAGTATTCTGAGCCTCATATGTAGGTATGTCCTGGCGTTAAACAGGGAACTCGATACCATCAAAGTTCTAACACTTATGACTGTCAATACCTAAGCTGTATCAAGATGTGCACTGTGGATTTTTTGTGTAATTTCTCTCTCAGGCAGGATTGACCATACAAAACAAGCCTGATCAGTTTCATTTTGGGCATTATGCATGCTTTCTTATTAGCTACGTCTTTAGGTAGCTCTACGTAGCTAGACCCTCCATTTATTGGTTCACAGACATGTGTATGGATGTCCAGGTACAGTATTTGGCTGAGGGCTTTAGCTGACCCCCTACATTCCATCTTGGAAAACCGGGCCAGTATAGCTCTCAAGCTGGATTCACAAAACCACTTGGCAATTGATGTGCTCTGCATTATCACGCAATTGCCCCCGTCCCCCCAAATATAATGAAGACTTCTCTTTTCAACTTGGGGGGGGGGGGGAGGAGGTTGCGACAGTTCAATGAACAGCACTGCACCGAATTTAATGGCAGGATATCGCGGATCATAACAGCCTTGAGGAGCTCCGTTTCTACGACAGGAAGGTACGCTCTTAGGAACCTGATAGGGTTGTGAAACCCTTCCACTGGGTTCTCGATACTAGAGAACGAGATTCGCTCCCTAAAGGCGCTCGCAGTCACTGAATACTCTATTTGCGGTATGGTGTTACTCTTCAGATGTCCTTCACCAAGAGGATAGGAGAGGGAACTACCACTAGCCACAGGATCGTTGCTATAACTAGTTGATGAGTGCATCCACCCTGTTAGCAAAGGTGGTTGCAGTGAGGTGTTGAGGGGTATGTGACGAGGCCCATGTACCTTTACTGGCGCCGATTCAGGTGGGGACGAGATGGAGAAGGAGGCAATGATGCTGGGTCAGGCCAGTGAGGACACCCTGGATGTGGTGTTGGTGCTCAATGCTGCTGCTGCTGTTTTTGGAGGCCTGACCCGCTTCCTTGAGGACTGGGAGCCCATTGCTCTTCCTGGCGTCCTATCCAAGGACGCTAGAGTGGAGGTGACGTTGGGGCTGCACCGACAGCAGGTTGAGCGGTGTTCGTAGCTGGAGCAGCTTCCTGCAGTGCGACTATCGGTGCCTTGCACAGCTGTGCGTACCTCGTCAGGCCGTGCTTTGTGGCTGTTGGTTTGGCTGCGACTGCCTCTGTAACGCTAGCCAAAGGGAGCTGTGCCACTTCTGTAGAAGAGAGAGAGAGAGAGAGAGAATAACGAAAATTAAGTACACCATTCCAGAGAGAAAAAGAATGCAGATTTTATATATGATGGTCACGTCGTTATAATCATAGTGAGTAACTGCCCTTTTCACTCTGGGTCCATGGCATGAGCATTTCATTCATGTCATCAGAAATACCCCCGCCCACTCAGGTAAGTTCTCCTCCTCTGAAAGGGCCAGGTCATGGCACCTTTGCGTCTCTTTTCTGCGGTCATTTCCCTGACCCATTCTGGTATCTAGTCTTCGTCACAATCGGCATGGACCCATAGATCTAACTCGCTGACATTGCCCACAACAAGATATTGATTTTAAAACTTATACACAAATCTACGAAAACAAAGTCTATAGAATCGTGACTTATAACAACAAGATAATGATTTTAAAACTTATACACAAATCCACAAAAAAATTTATAGAATTGCTACTTACAAGATGTAAGTGATGATTCCTGGCTCCCATACTCGGCACATACCGTCCCGGATCATCAGAAGTTGCTTCCATAGATTCATCTACAACAAAGAACATAGAATATTCTTAACAGCAACATATGACAAAAAATACATACGTACTTACGTTCTTGATGTGCTGCTGCCTCGACTACTGCTGCAGACTTCCTCTGCTGTCTGTCGACCTACAGCTGCTGGTCGGTCAGCGAAGATCTCGTAGAAAAATGCTGCAACAACGGAAAAAAAATCACAATATGCTATGAAACTCGTTTATGAACACATATTACGAAAATCACTTATGAACGTCTACTTACAGGGCTACCCTGTGTCTTCCGACTCTTTGCGCCATTTGCTGGCACAACTCTAGTCGATACTGCTGCTGGTACAGCTCATTTTTAAAAACAGACAGACATGGAACTATAGCATCCACATTGGGCAGGAGCAGAGTGAGGATGGGGGATGGGTGGTTGGGTGGCTTAAATAGACACACCACATTTCACAGGCAGCCAATCAGAGGGCTTCATTTTGAATGGGCACCCAATGGTGAAGGGCAGTTGATGGAAAGTTTCTGAAATCCCTTGACCTACTATAATGTGATGTGATCCATGACATCACACTTCTTTGTCAGAGCCAGGTACTGTGTCCAGTAGGACTGTATGCAGTGGCAGGGTTAATGACGTCAAAATGGCCAAGGACCAAACTTCTCGCCAGGGTTCATTCAGTAGCGGTCACAAGCAGCTAGTGGATCGCCATGCAGCCTTCGTTCCATTGATAAAGCAAGAATGCATGGCAGTGGGGCACAGTGATTGTTATTACGAATACCAGAGGTGGATTTTTTCCAAGTGCATGATGGTGGTAATTAGACATATGGGTTTCTCATGTGTAGGACAGTGCTTCGAATTCCAGTGACTGTTGAGACGATATATTTTCTGTGACACATCTCAAACGTTAGAAAGTGTGTCATTTGCGAAGCAAACTGCAGCTCTCTTTGTGCAGCGTGTTGTAGGCAAGATTTAAATGTACTTAACGATGTTTTTATTGGGTGCAGAAGTGGTTAAGTGTCCATTTGCGATATGTGCAAGTGTCTTTAGTTGATTTACGCGATGTATTTTTGAGCGTAGAAGTGTCTTTATATGTGTTTCGACTTGTAGTTGAAGGAGAGATATTTATTTCGCCTTTTAGGTGAAGTGAGCGTCCTATTTGAAATTACAGAGATATTTATTTATTTATTTCGTGTTGCATGTGAAGAGGCACTCTACGTAGAGTTTGAGTCTGCATGGTACTTGTTTCAAGCAGTACTGTCAATTTTTTTAACAACAGTTGCGTAATATCGTCAATTTTAAGCTGTATTGTGATCTTTGGAAACAAATAAATAAATTTTATGAAATCCATCACTGCAAAGTGGTTAAATAAACAATATTCGGCACTTCCTTGTCTCCTGCAAATAGTTTAAACACTATTCCAATGCCTTAAATTGTTTAATGCAATGTGATTGACGATAGAATAGCCTACCATCGTGAGATCCTCCCAATCCAACAGTCCAACACAGCTGAGCGATTTTTCCCACCATTTTTTCTGGGAGTTCGACATCTTCTGATGGTGGCTTTCCCAGTTGTAAATAACTAAATAAATAAACAGGGTGATCCTCCCAGTCTGGTTGCTCAAAATAGACTGAGAAGGTTTCTCACAGTTTCCAGGGGTGGAGAGGGAGGGGAAGGGGAGGGGTGAGGGGGAAGGTACAGATGAGAGATGGTGGGGAAGGGACCCACGTGCCAGTTAGGGAAAATCCATGACATCATTTGGATGTGGAAGTAACTAATTGATCAATTAGTTAATTTGCAGAATTAATTTTATTTCAATTTAATGTCAAAAGTGTGCTACCAATATACGATGGTATGTGTTCCAGAAGATCGATTTTTATCTGATGAATGCCGTTCAGAACAGGAAAAATACAAGACTTTTACCATTTTTCTCCCTTATTACTTAAGATTTTCCAGTAATTTTCATCTTAACATCGATCTGCTCTCCTGGTATTTCGAAAAAGGGCTCAAATATTCGAATGGTGCAAATACCAAGGCCCTCATATGAAACTAGACCCTCTCCAATGTTCCCATCACAATGTTTCTATCTAGGACATTGTCACATGATTCAATGATTTGTTCAAAACTTTCAGCAGGTGTCATCTTAATGTACACCATACTATTGTCCATCGATGAATGGATTCCTGTAACAACACTGAATGACAGTTTCACAAATTCTTCAACACACAATTCGGTCTCATATTGCTTTGATTGTACAGAGTTAGAATAAGATATAGATTTCATTGTGTCTTTCCTGGTCGGATGAGAGATCTTCAAAGTCTACACAAATACACTTTATTGTGGTTGATACAAGAGCAGTAACTCACCACAACACCGGTTAACCATCAGCAGTAGAGATGCAAATATCATGTCTGCTTACCACAAATGCCCAAGGCTGACCCAAGCTGCCGAGGAATGTGAAGTGGATTGCTTGTGGAACTCATTACTTCTCAATTGGAAGAAACCTCTAAATATTATTTCAAATAACTGACATCGTCTAGAGTGAATTTGGCCATATTGTTTACATTGCTAAGGCAAACATGTACATGCTTAACCTACTGATTTTACAAAAGCATATTTTTTCATTGTTATGTTATCACTGGACATTTCTAAAAAATCTTCTAGTGAATAAAATAGGTTAACTAATATGAAGCTATGCAACTTTCTCTTAAATAATTTGATTGGCGTAATAATCATGTCTTTGATTTGTTACATTAAATTACACAGTTTGGCAGGTATGTAAATAACAATATCAAGTATATAAATTAAGTACTGTTAATTATTTATAATTAATAAACAAACGTTTGAAAAGTCTTCTAATATCTACTTTTGTCATTACTCTGGAAGCTTTCTTTTTATCACAAGAAGTTCTCTTTATTTTACTTGTTCATTTATTTTTTGTTACTTCCCCTGCATATTAATTCATACCTTAAAACTGATTGGAAAAAGCTAAGTAACTGTCAGTACATGTTACATATTCAGAACTGACATGGAATACCAATTGCTTCAGAAAAGATATCACTCTTGACAATCTAACTGTTAGCTGTTCAACGTGGGAGTAGCACATTAGTTCATTCTCAAGCACAATGTCCAAAAATTTTACATTTCGTTTTCGTTTTTCTATTCCTTAGATCAGGTGTCTCCAAACTTTTAAGTCCGCGGGCCACATTGACATCTCCACAAAGTCATAAGGCCCAAGATCTACCTAGTTCACTATGATCACCGTAATGTAAGGCTAAGGGAAGGATGAAATCGCAAAAATCTAAGGTTGTGGGAATAGCTAGCACTGAAACGTACTACGATTTTTATTTAATTACATAATTTTGATTGGTGGACGTACCTGGCCGAATTCTGGAGTATTTTATTCTGGCGAATTTCACCGACAACAAAGTATATCACTGCATATTCTATATGTATTTTACGATATAATAAAAAGAAAGTGAAACCTCTCTTAGCAAGTATCTTCCATAACTATTGATTACTAAAACTAGCCGCCGAAGTGGCGTCCATTTGAATGACTTGCACCAGACTCATGAGTAGAATAAAACGCAAAGAATTTTTTTTTTAAATGTTTTCGCCAAACTAGCCTGTTAACCATTATTTCTTTTTTTCCACTATCACGTGGAGAATGGTCTGTCTGTTTATTGTGTATAGCCACAAGTTTAACTATGACCTTCCGCTTTGTAAAGATAGAACTCTGACAATTTCGCGGTGTATTGGTCGCGATAGGCCTCGAAACTCAATTGTTGGCACTGTAGGTACCACCTCAAATATATGGTGGGCCGGATACCGGGGATGTCAGGCCAGTTAACGTGGGCCGTAGTTTGGAGACCCCTGTCTTAGATAAACTGAACCACAAATTCTGGCTCTTTTTTACATTTAAGAGTAAACTATTCACATTAAACCACAATACTGCACTTCCTTTCACCAAATTCATAATGTTTGCAAGGTCTTCAAATACATGGTTTACAGACAGAAAAGTTGTGTCACCTGGGTAAATATATGTCTTTATGTCTGAGTTTCCAGTCAGTCGTTTATTCGTGGAAGTAACAGAAGAGGTTTTTAATTTTGATCCCTGTGGAACTATGTGTTGACTCTGAAGCTGAATTCCTGAACACACCACATCTGTTTATACAAATTATATCTCAATAAAAGGAAGCACGTTGTGTGGTCAAGAAGTAAGGAAGTCTGGTAATTAATATGAATAAAATTCACAAAACTACTTAAGTCCCTCAGTCCTAACAGAATAGATAATAAAGTATTTGAAAAAGTTTCACTACTGCCCTTTCTTCAGGTGGGAAGCAATTGTGTAAAATGTGGGCAGGATCTATAAGTTCCTATGAGGATTTTGTATAAGTTACATTTCAGTGATGAAAATACATATTCCCTGCTGGACAAGCAAGGCACTCAAAGCTGACTTCGGCATCACATGCAGAAAATGTAACATTCTGAGGAAATTTTATTCTTTCTGAAGGCTGCATGAGTGTATAAATCAAGCACTTTCGCCTGAATACCATAATTATTTCAGCGAAATTTTGTTTATAACAGAAAATAAGTTTAAAGGCCTATTGTTACTCAGATCACTAATGAAAGTGAAATATAGTATGTCCTTTTTTAACACTTCAGTAATACTGTCGATAGTATGAGAAACAAGTTTTGCTTCCATTCTTGTCCTCTCACAGTTTATATTCCATCAACCAGAGAGACCAAAAAATACTTCATTTAATTTTAAGGTATAATCAACTAGTTTAAAGGATTTGTGATGGCGCAGTGCATGAGATCCACAGTCAGATCTCCAGTTTGAACTATCCTCTCAAATTGTGAACTTTTCATACTAAAAATGATACATTATTTAATAAGGTACTACTTGCTTTAAAAAATTTCTATATTTTTCATTAGTGAAGAGTTACTCAAGCCTATGGTGGCACCCATTCTTTATAACACAGAATTGGAGGTTATTTGGGCACTTGTTCTCTAAACTCTGTGTTCTCTGTATGAGAACAATAAAGTATGTGAAAATATTTTATTTCTCAGCGTTTGACTTTTGATAGGATTCATTTTATGTAAATTTTTAGAAGACCACAAAATTTGATCGTAATTTTGACATAACGGATTGACTCAGTATCTGGACCATCAATTGGGTATTCGATTTTGAATCGCAATCTGAACTCAAAGGTCAGTATTCAAACAGTATGAATCACCTCGAAGGGAACGATCTATTGATACGTAATCAGCATGTTTTCAGAAAACATCGTTCTTGTGGAATGCAGCTAAGCGACTTCTAATCAAGCTGTGGGCCTATGGGGTATCATCTCAGGTGTGCGACTGGATTCGTGATTTCCTGTCAGGAAGGTCGCAGTTCGTAGTAATAGACGGCAAATCATTGAGTAAAACTGAAGTGATATCACGTGTTCCCCAGGGAAGCGTCCTGGGACCTCTGCTGTTCCTGATCTATATAAATGACCTGGGTGACAATCTGAGCAGTTCTCTTAGGTTGTTCGCAGATGATGCTGTAATTTACCGTCTAGTAAGGTCCTCTGAAGACCAGTATCAGTTGCAAAGCGATTTAGAAAATATTGCTGTATGGTGTGGCAGGTGGCAGTTGACGCTAAATAATGAAAAGTGTGAGGTGCTCCACATGAGTTCCAAAAGAAATCCGTTGGAATTCAATTACTCGATAAATAGTACAATTCTCAAGGCTGTCAATTCAACTAAGTACCTGGGTGTTAAAATTACGAACAACTTCAGTTGGAAAGACTACATAGATAATATTGTGGGTTAAGGCGAGCCAAAGGTTGCGTTTCATTGGCAGGACACTTAGAAGATGCAACAAGTCCACTAAAGAGACAGCTTACACTATACTCGTTCGTCCTCTGTCAGAATATTGCTGCGCGGTGTGGGATCCTTACCAGGTGGGATTGACGGAGGACATCGAAAGGGCAGCTCGTTTTGTATTATCACGTAATAGGGGAGAGAGTGTGGCAGATATGATACGCAAGTTGGGATGGAAGTCATTAAAGCAAAGACGTTTTTCGTCGCGGCGAGATCTATTTACGAAATTTCAGTCACCAACTTTCTCTTCAGAATGCGAAAATATTTTGTTGAGCCCAACCTACATTGGTAGGAATGATCATCAAAATAAAATAAGAGAAATCAGAGCTCGAACTGAAAGGTTTGGGTGTTTGTTTTTCCCGCGCGCTGTATGGGAGTGGAATGGTAGAGAGATAGTATGATTGTGGTTCGATGAACCCTATGCCAAGCACTTACATGTGAATTGCAGATAATCGTGTAGATATAGATGTAGATGTAGATTGTCATTGCAAGAGGTTCTTGTCAAAGTTTCAATTGAGAAAGAGTGAGAACTCTTTAATTTCATTTTATTTGTAACTAGTAAATATCACATATGAATCTGCTAGACTGTGTGAAGTAAGTAAACATCTCTTGTGGATTATTGTTTCACAAGAATATTAAAATTAGGAAAACCACAGCTAAAACAGTGATACAGGATTGACTGCCCAACTCATACAGTACAACAGATGTATAATACTCGTCTTAAAACTATTAAGATATAAATCTGAATGGAAAGCCTTGTAGTCCATGGCAGCTGTATTTATTTAAGCCAATTAGAGACCCACATAACTGGTTTCCCAACTTTGAAGTTGCGGCTCCTGGTGTATAACTGTACAGAAAATTTAATAATTTAATGCTCTGATAAGGGGAAATGAAATTATCTGCAATATTTCAAATTACCGAGTGAATAGACTTAAACAAGGAATAAAATATTATGCATCTAGTTAGGAAACTAGGTATTGATCGCATATACTCCACAAAGAATGGGCGTATATATATGTAATGAATAAGATTTGTAATTTCATACCAAATGAAGATTGCTTACAAATGCTATGTCATATGGTATAGAGAGTTATTATGGAATGCCGCAGAGTAACAGTTGGCACGGCTAGGCAAATGTCTCACCCTTCCTCAATTCATAAAAACCACCATCAGTGATGAATGTCCAGTCTAAAAATGAAGGAATAGAACTGGGAATCAGGAACTGATCTTTGATTAAGAAACAGTGAATCCATATCTAAAATAAAAAGAGATGGGGACAGTCCCCAAGTAATATCGAACAACTGACAAAAATGGGAGTGACCTGTGTCGTAATCACAGACTGTCATCACTTTATAGATTAAAATACGTTTCCATGGGGCTAGGGGTAAAGCAAGAGATGATACTCCTCATAAATGTTATCCAGGAAGGAATAATAGAGTGAGTTAAGAATAAAAGAATGTTAATGAAGAAAGCTAAGAAAATTAATGTAATTATATACACAGAAGTATTGTTTTTAACATATATTGTAGGTCACAATGATCGAAAGAAGAAGCTTATGCCGATGGTCAAACTTACTGGAAATCAACATGCTTCCTTGTGTTTGTCACATAACATTAATCGTAGCAGTTGACAACACAAGCAACGAGGCATCCAGTGTGTGTTGTCAGACTATGTGTGGTGGCTGCCATCTAGGTACTGAGATGGTTAAGGAAGTCAAACTAACGCTGGCAACATGGAAGATAGAGAAGTGTGCTACTACTGCTCTACTGAGGAGATGCAGTTGCCACGCATACTATTAGTTTCAGCTCTCTGTGTTACATAAAAATTGAATATGGCTAATACCAATATAGTAATGATACTAATGTGAAATTTTAAAAAATTCTACTAGTTCTGTATCATTAAACAGTGTATACATTACATGGATCAGGTGACCCACATGTGGATTGGCAGTGGGGGTAAACTTGGATATTAACATAAAAAACAGTAATAAGCTAACCAACTACTTACATGCTGAGAGCCCTTACTTCAGAAATTCGAATATTCCAAACTGACCAATAGAGCTCGGTGTATTAATTCCTTTTGGTTACTGAGAGTACTATCAGGAGACAGTCTCATGGACTTTCTTACATATATTTCCTCAAGCATGTTTAAAACACTGCACTTTCTCTCTTTATGTAGTATCTCCAACTATTGTGAAGATCAGAAATAGAATGCTGATTATCATGTAAGCGAGATGCTAGTGTGGATTTCAAACTACTCACATTGAGATGTTCTTTAAAGCGAATTTCCAAACTTCTATCACTCTTTGCAATGTAGTTTTGAGAACAGTCATTACAAAAAATTGAGTAACCCCCTGTTCTTATATGGGTTACTGATTGTCTGTTCGATGTGTCTGTATTTGGCACGCAAATTCGGTGGAATAAAAACTGGAAGAGTTATATTATTCTTTTTTAAATGTTTGCCGATTCTTTCTGGAAAGGGACCATAAAAGGAATGCTGCGGTAGTTTTTTTGTCATTGTTGTCCTAATATGAATAATAAGTGATAAAATGGTAGAAAAGATGGAGAGGTTAGCGAAAGAAATAGTCTTTCTCAGTATGGGCATAACTATGATGGAATAAGGTGGATCATTCGCCACCCTAACATAAAGTTAAAAATTTGTGTACAGTATGTAAAAATATTTATTTAGCTTAATTCATAACAAGGAATCTATGTGTTAACGTACAACATCCAAAATTACAGCTCGAAATAATCCATTGTCGATGAATTGTCAATATGCGTCCCTCCGCAGGCAGCTGGCTCTCTCCACACCAACTCGTAAACTGTCAAAATTTAAAGTGCATCCACAAATCAAACACAATCAATTGCCATTGTTTCTAAAGTTTCAGTTGTTTTATGAGTTCTTAACGCTCCTTTTTGTGGGTAAATATTGATGTACCTATTACATTCAAAATAATTCGGGTTAAATTTCAATAAACTCAAAGCTGACTACCTGACATAGAAAACCTTTTCAGCGCAGCAAATGTACATACATACTTATATTAATGTAATTCGTACAACGTTTTCATTAGTTATGTAACATAACTAATTTTAGTCTCTCACTTTTGTTTGATTTGGCTTGTTTAGATGAAATTAGGTGGGTAGGTACTGTACCTACTTATGAAGATTTATAAGGAGACCTGTGTAAAGTGAACTAATCTGAATTAAACGTCCATTTACTTTTTGTCAGCATCAAATTTTTTTTGTAATCAAGTGTATCTAATCATTTCATCCCCATCGACGCGCAGGTCGCCAAAGTGGCGTCAAATCGAAAGACCTGCACCAGGCGAACGGTCTACCCGACGGGAGGCCCTAGCCACACGACATTTCCATTTTTTTATGTCAATATTATAAACATACAGATTTATGAAGAGGGCTAAATACTGAATGGATTTTGATGAAACTTTACAGCAGTATAGCTTATATGCCAGAATAACACAAAGGCTACTTTTTACAGCGAGAAGATATCTCAGTCTCACGGGAAAATCGAATAACAGGGAAGAAGATGCAGGTAGGAGCGCTAGTAATATCTGCTTGTTCAAATATTTATTCTCTAACGCATTTTACTTCAGCATTTTTACTCATCAGATTACTTTTTAAGTAGTTGTTTTCGAATACTTTGCTTTACTTCAAATACTGTGTTTCCAACACAAACCTGCCCTACTTTTACTACCTACTAACTACATTATTTGATTATTTAAAAATTTCAATTTTTAAAAATTGTTTTGGTATTATATTTGATGATTCCAATTGGAAAATAAAATGATAAATCACTATTTATTGTGGCATGGATTTCAGTTAATTATATCTACCTAATATTTCTTTAGTAAAACTGGGTAAGAAGAGAAAACAACCAGGTAAAATTAGTAGTGGCAGAGAAGATGTGAAGCAGAAGAACCTAGCAACCACTAACAATGGCGTCAGCAGTATCATCACCATACTGCTTCCTGTTTCCACTGCATCTGTGTCAAGTGGACTTATACTGCCAACCAGATCTGGTGCACAGAATTAAACATATTGTCATAATGATGTATGCCTATGGCTATGTCGTTTGTATAACATGACTTCTTCTCAAACAGTTGAAATATTAAAAAAATGTTGGATTCCACTTCCGAATTATGACTTTGCTAAGGATGCTATTCAGTTAAAAAGAAAATTTAACTACAGTTGGTTGGCAGAATGTGATCATCGTTTGGCATATTACTAGAAAGAAAAGGGCTTGTTGTGCATTTATTGTATGTTGTTTCCACCAACATTAACAAATATGAAAGGTTCGTTTATGGTGAGATCTTCCACTCCCTATAAAGTTATGCATTAATTTGCAAAAATTCACATGGCATCTCAAAAGCCAATAAACATTAGCTATAGCTGTGAAATGTATTGTTGAAAACATGCCAGTCGATGTATGGTTGATTGCTGCCCACCAAAAAGAAATAGAAGCCAACAAGAAAACTGTAGGATCAATAACTCTGACTGTGATGTTCTGTAGTACTCATGACCTACCCATAAGTGGCAAAGAACAACATGAAGGTGTTTTTGAAGACCTTACATTACTTAACATTGGATCTGATGACCAAATTATGAATGGAGACACAGAAAATTGTTCAAAAATGTCACATCACTTCACTAAAAACTAAGAATGAAATAATTAATTTATACAGAGATGTCATTAGAGGCAATATCATTCCTGACGTAACGAACGCACTTGCCTATAGTATCTTGTCAGATGAGGCTGTGACATACCAGGAAAAGAGCGACTTTGCATTGGTGTTAGGTTTTTTGATGAGGGAAATACGGTGGTTCGTGTAGAATTTCTTGGTTTTGTCGAATTAACTGCCATGTATGCGAAATCTATAGCCTCTGTCATCAACAGTTCTATTGTTAACACATGTCTGGATCCCAAAAACTATGTAGAACAAAGGTATGATGTTGTTCAATTATGTCAGGAAAGGATGGCGGTGTTCAGAAAACTATAGGAGAAAAATATAAAACAGTGCTGTTTTTCTCACTGCTCTGACCACAAACTGAACTTTATTGTGCATAACGTAAACCAAATACTAATAATATGAGGTGCAGTTACCACGACAAAAAAGTCCGCCCCGGTAGCTGAGTGGTCAGCGTGACAGACTGTCAATCCTAAAGGCCCGGGTTCGATTCCCGGCTGTGTCGGAAATTTTCTCCGCTCAGGGACTGGGTGTTGTGTTGTTCTAATCATCATCATTTCATCCCCATCGACGCGCAGGTCGCCGAAGTGGCGTCAAATCGAAAGACCTGCACCAGGCGAACGGTCTACCCGACGGGAGGCCCTAGCCACACGACATTTCATTTCATGACAAAAATGAAAATTTCTTCCGAGAGTCGCCCCTTCGCCGAAAATACATACCAAATACAGTGCTGTGTGAAACCAGATGTTTCCAGAAATAAAGAAGTATCAATATTTTTAAAGAGAATTATATTCAGGTGGTCATTATACTCTTAACGCTGTCAAGAGATGGTAACAGTGCAACCAGAAAATCTGCTTTTTAGTTGCATTGCACTGCTACAAATTCTGAAATTATTGTTTGTGTTTGGCGTACAGCAAAATATGATGTACTGCTGAAACCAATAGTAAATGCTCTGCAGTCCAGAAGTATGGCCATGTTTCACTGCCATGTGGGGTAGCCACGTGGTCTGATGAGGCACCTTGCCACAGTTCACAGCGTTCCCCTGTCGAAGGGCCAAGTCCTCTCTTGGCCAAGAGTGTGTGTGTGTGTGTGTTATACAAAGCGTAAGTTAGTTTAAGTTAGATTAAGTAGTGTAGGGACCAATATCCTCAGCAGTTTGGTCCCAGACGAACGCACCCCAAATGTACAACATTTTCCATATTTCAGTGTGCAAACTATATCAGAAGAATAACTGACACTTTGAGGGTACATCTTGAAATTGCAGATGTTCAAAGATAGAGTTTAATAGCGGAAGCAGATGCAATCTTGAGATTGATTTTCCATGGATTACAAATCGGCAGACATATTGTGCAAATCCTGCATCACACAATGCTAGACAGTTTTCGATGAGATCTTAAATGATTCCCTCTCTATATTCCTTAACTTCTTCAGTCCCAAGCACATATTAAAAGTACAAGTGTTCTACTACTGTAATGTGTTGACTGCTTTGAGTTGCTGCTAGTTAACAATGAATGACCCTCAAAAAATTTTTTGGAGCCACAGTGAATTTTTTGTAGATGGCATCATACTTGATGCCTCAGGACTTAGGCAGAACAGTTATATGCACGACTTTACTGTTTCTTGTTGCTTCATTAAAAAAAGAACAGTTGTCTACATGTGTATACATCACACATATTCCTCATATTTGCTGTAGGTGTCAAGATTGGTCAAAATACACACTTGCTGTCAAAAATTTCAACAACTCTGAGTGAACAGTCCTAAACACTTACACAAAATTACAATAGTGATCTTTTTCAAAGTACTTTTGGCCTTCTTGATATAACCACTCGGATTGGTATTAAGTATACATTTCTTGTTCGAATTAAATTTTATTTTTTGATGAATGAATAAAGCAATAGAACTGCACAAAGATAAGACCTCTGCAGGCTTCTGCCCAGCATTTTGACCTGGGTGGGGGGGAGGGGGGGAGCTCTGTGGGGACGAATAACCACTGATTATACCCCCCACAATAATATCGCTGCACTGCTGCATCAAGAACAACTGTATCTTTGCTGGATCAGTTCTCTGTAGGATGCGCTCTATACTACACACATAGTGTATTTGCTGCCAGAATAAAAGTATTTATAGTAAGTGACGGGAGTGTGAGGGATTATTTAATGTTGTAATTACAATGCCTGCTCCCCACTACCTACAAAATCTTCAGTCCTGAGGTATCATATTTGATACCTCGATGTTTTATCTTTTTATCGAACGTATATGCACCTGAAACTTTTCTGGCCTGTGCTATCATGTACAATACACATCGCTCTTGTTCATCCTTCAGCCAAGCACTGAGAGTTGTCAGCATTGATTGCAAACTTCAGATTCTCCAACTGCATGTCTCGATGAAATGAAGGTGAAAACATATATTTCTTTCTGATTGCAGATGTTTTCACATTCTTTAATAAATTATTAAAGCTGCACAGACATTCCTCAGTTAATAGCAAACTACGAATTAATTTTGCAACGAATTTATGCCCCCCCCCCCCACAAGCGCGGAACACAGTGACTGGTGTATGTCGTTATGTGTAGTCCTGCTGGCGATGGCAAGGGCCGACATATCATAGTCCGCCAGGTGCCTGAGCGGCCGTAAAGGGCGGCCGGCCCGTGACGTCAGCGGCGGTGCCGATAGGGTGGTGGCGGTGTCTGTTGAGGTGTTGGTGGCTGATGGTGCATCATCCAGTGCTGGTGAGGCTGTCAGTCTGCTAGCGGCGAGCAGGTAGCTATCAGGAGAAAGAGTGGATTTCAGACCTGTTGTGTCGTTTGTAGGCAGAAGGGGTGAGGAATGCTCCAACGATCTCGAGACCGGGATATAGCCCGACTGTCTATTGTCGAATTTGGCCATAACCATGAGTACTGAGTCATGTAGTGTTACAGAAATGTCATCTGAGAGGTAGTCTCGCAGGTCTAGGCCGACTGTACATTGGCTTGAGCGATCTGGAGCTGGGGCTGGTGCAGGGTAAACACCAGGCGTGTTCGCTAAACTCCAAGTCGGTTTTAGGCAGTTCAATGACACTGTTGCCTTTTTTACGGATTCCAAGATATGAAACGTGTCTGGCCTTCGTTTCAACACCTTTTACTGGCCACTGTATGCAGGGTGGAGGGCGGGTTTGATGACGTCTGTACTGAGCATGATGTGTGTACACAATTGGAGGTCCTTGTACCTTAAGATGGTCGGTTTGGCGTGGTGGGATGGTGGTGGGGTGCAGACGTGGTGGATGTGGTCCTTGACACGTTTTACTAGGTCTGGCAAATTGACGTCTACGAGGTCGGTGGTTTGCGATACAAACTCTGCTGGGAGGGTGATCGGTTCCCCATGGAGCACCTCTGCCAGCGAGGCATCCAGATCTTCTTTGTAGGCAGCTCTTATGCCCAGTAGCACCCAGGGTAGGGCCTCTGTCCACTCCTGGTCGCAGCATATGAGCGCTGTCTTGAGGGTGCGATGCTACCATTCCACAAGTCCGTTGGATTGAGGATGGTAGGCCATTGTGTGGAACAGGCGGCACCAACAGAGGTGGCAAGGCTCAGAGGACAGGGCTGACTTGAACTGCCGGCCCTGGTCCGTTGTCAGGGTCTCTGGGCAGCTGAAGCACGCATTCCTTAGTGTGGTGAAAGCTCAGGCGATGTTGTCGACCGAGATATCAGTCAGAGGTGTGGCCTCCACCCATCGAGTTGTTCTGTCTATGGCTGACAAGATGTACTTGTATCCGTTTGACTCTGGGAGTGGTCCCATCAGGTCTATGTGGACATGTTGGAAACGACCCTTTGAGATTGGGAATTTCCCAAAGGTCCATTGGGCGTGACTTCCTGTATTGGCCCGTTGGCATTGGATGCAGGCTTCGTCCACACAGCCCAGTCCCATTTGATGTTAGTTCAAACGAACTGTCCCGTTATGAGTTTCAGTGTCGGGTGTACTCAGGGGTGAAACAAGTCATGGTTGAAAACTGTCTCCCTGAAATTCTGTGGGACGACTAGTTGTTGCCTACAATCGGATATGTCGCACCAAATAGTTTGGTTGTGCCTGCGATCGTGCACTGCTTCAGCAGGAGGCCTGTTGAGTGTCCAGATAGCAGGTTTTGGAAGTCAGTGTCATTGCTTGTGTCTCCGCTATTTGATCGAAGTCAAGGTGTGCCAATGTGGTGGCCTGTCGTGAGAGGTAGTCAACCACCGTGTTTTCTGCTCATCATACATAGCAGACATCGGAAGCATACTGTGAAATCAAATCCAGGTGGTGGAATCGTCAAGGGGAGATATTTGTTGGCGGATTTTTAATAGCATCGGCCAGAGGGCAGTGGTCTGTGTAGATAGTAAGTGGTCGGCCCTTGATGTCATCTCTGAAGTACCGAATCGCTTCGTATATCGCCAAAAGCTCACGATCGAAGGTTGATCACATTTCCTGGGAGTTGGTGAGATACCACGAGAAAAACTGTAGGGATTGAGTAGCACCACTCCAATCGCCCAGTTGCTGGCGTCAGCCATTATAATAATATGGGCGTCTAGCGTTGGGAGTGCCAGGGTGGTGGTCTGAGTGATGTTCTCGAAAGCTACTTCATATCAGGAGCCCAAGTGATCTTACGTTTGCCTGACATGTTCTTGCTGTGGAGTGACTCTGTGAGTGGCAGAAGTATTTCTGCGGCATGGTGGAGGTGCTGACAGTAAAAATTACAGGGAATACCACTTGGAGGTGTTTCTCACGATCCTGAGCTGTTTGTAAGAAAATAATTACACTGTCCGAGTAACAATAGCAAAAGGGCATGGCAAAAAGCAAGCCCTCAATGAGCCATTACCAAGTCTGGACTGAATTCTTTAGTCCAAAGAGTATAAAGAGGAATTCAAATAGGCCAAACAGCGTAGTTATTGCCGTCTTTGGGATGTCCTACGTGGCCATTGGGATCTGCTAATAAGCTCTTTCGCAGTCGATCATGCTAAATATGGTTACACTGGCCAGTTGCTGGGTGAAGTCCTGAATATTGGGCATGGGGTAGCTATCAATGATGGTACACATGTTCAAACGTCTATAGTCCCCGACAGGCTCCATGTTTTATCTTTTTTCATTCTCATAATAATCGGTGAGAACCAAGCACTGTCTGATGGTGTCCTCACATAACAGTTTCTCGATCGGGGCTGCTTGTGAGGTGGCATTGGTGTGATGGAGGTCGGTGTACGCAGTAGTCGCGGTTTTAAGCACCTTGATCAATGCCTGCGACTTAAGCGTGAGGTCTAGTACTGTTTCAGAGCTAGGAGGAGCAGGCGGCGGAGTCTCATGCGTCGGTAGGTGGTGACTGTTTATTACACTGATCGCGGCCGACACATTAGAGCCAGTGTAGGGCATAATAATCTTCTGATAGACCTGTTAGGGCCTTACTACTACATCGCGACTGCCGCACGCACGATAGAATCCTCTACTATCACTTTTCACTTGCAATTTTCCAAAGATAATTACCTGCATTTTCATTGTTTACATTACACACTCACGCAGTGTTTCAAATGTTGTATCAAGACCTTTTGAGAAAAATTAAACCTTCTTGTAGTTATTACAAACTAAGTAATTTACTTGTTGACACTGATGTGTGGGAACAAAAATATGTTACAGAGCATACTGAAAAAAATGGAGATTGTTGCACTAGCAAAAGAAACAACAACTTTTTCACCCAGCCATAAAACAGGTACTTCACTTTTCACTTGCGCGATCCTGCACAACATGTAGCACCGAAAGATTGTTCAGTACATTACAAAGAGTCAAGACTTGGCTACGTTCGACATTGATGGGAAACCTTCTTGTCAGCCTATGTACGATGGGTGTGCTTAGGAAGACAGTTCTAGAAGCACAAATAAAATTGAAACTGAAATGTTTACCAGGTTTTGCCAGAACCCTCGCAGGTTATTGTTGAAGTAAAATTAGTTAAAAACATAAAAGAATACATATTTTTTAATTCCTGTTACTTACCGAATTTTCTTACTTTTGCCCCACCCCTAAGCAGATTATAGGTATGCCTAAACTGCTCAAGATTTCTTTATTAATATTGTAAACAAAATTCATATCGTAAACATTAGCAAGAGCAATACTTTGTATGACCTGCTGCGCCCTGTCGACAGACTGAGGGGTTTGAAAGACATGCTGGAGGTAGTGTAGAAGTGAACAAAAGATCGCCTTCCTATGTTTCAAGGGATAATTTGAAGAATGATGGAGCACAGTATCAGTAGTTGACAGTTTAGAGTAAATATCAAAAACAAAAGTACTATTTCTTAACATGATTAAGAGGTCAAGGTAAGGGAGTGTGCCATTAACACTGTGTTCGATCGTAAATTGAATACCAGAGCGCTGCAAATTGAAGTGTTTCTCTAGGGAACTGCAAAAGTCATTGGGACCTTTCTCGTCATCAACATAACGAAACCATCCAAGGGTGTCTACACCATATGATGGATGTAGTTTGCCAGACAGTAGGGGAATGGAGAATACGTTGTGCTAGTCCCTGTTTTTGAATGAAAAAAGAATCACCAAACTTGAAGTAATTATAACGAAGAACAATCCCTAACGACTTCAGAATTTCTTCAAGTGGACGATTGCTAGGGGTGCGCAGGTTATCAGCAGTAATGCTCTGGACTTGCTCCATAGGTACATCGGTATACATATTTTTAATGTCTAAAGATGCTATGTTGGCATCAGTGCGAATATTGAAGTCGTTTAGAATGGAAATCAGATATGTTTGGTTACATAATGAAAAAAACTAGATCGGTTTACATAATGCTTGTTAATATAATTGGCTAACAACTTTTGGTTCAAAATGGCTCTGAACACTATGGGACTTAACATCTGAGGTCATCAGTCCCCTAGAACTGAGAACTACTTAAACCTAACTAACCTAAGGACATCACACACATCCATGCCCGAGTCGGGATTCGAACCTGCGACCATAGCGGTCACGCGGTTCCAGACTGAAGCACCTAGAACCGCACGGCCACTAAAAGGCCGGCGCTAACAACTTTTTTGCCTGTTAGCCAACACCATTTCTGGCGTTGACGATCAGACGGGTCATATGTAACTTGATATCCACACTTAACTTGGGTGCTTGTGGATTCATAAGTATGAGAAGTCTCCTTCGAAAACTGGTGGGAATGGATGAAGTCGATCTTGTGCGCTTTTTAACTGACCCAGGCACTTTGCAGTTCGATCAAACTCACAGTGAGTAATGCTTATTTATTTGAAGAAATCCTGTACTTGGGATTTGTATTCGTACTCCTTCATAACAGTATTCGTTTTACCTTTATCTGCCCTTACTGTGATCGCTCTGTGATCATCTGGTTTTTTATTAATGATGCGAAGAGCTGTCTCTGAATCTCCATGTGGATCACTCCTTGCTGTCGAATGTGTCTCCATATTACCTTGAACTTAAATAACCATTTTATTTCTTTGGGCATTGAAAATAGAACGCCATCTATGGGGGTTAAGGGTGTGATACGGAATAATCAGTTTGTTGTTGGGTTAATGGCTTAGTGATATTTGGTGATAATCCTTCCCCAAGTGCCTGTATTTCAGTAGTGTTGAACCTAATGTTAGTTAGGTTGCAAACTTGGGGGGGAAATTTGAGCAGTACTCTGAGGGTGAGATTCTCTCCTTCGTTAGTATAAGTTTTATAGTTTCTTTTGATGAACTGACAAAAGCCTATTCACATGGTCATGTACTGCATCAAAGGACCTCATACAAATGTACTAGCTAATTTCCAATGTGCCATATATAGAACCTCATTAGCTCTGTCCTTTTTCGCATATAATTCGTAGAAATAATCATTATTATACCAGTATTATTCAGATTCATTTTTTTGTGCAATCAGAGAGCCGAGACTAATAGCTCGTGTGGCGACTGCAATTCCTCAGGAGACCACTAGCAGCACGCTTCTCTGTCTTCCACATTGCCAGTGTTAGTTCAATTTCCTTAACTGTCTGAGTACCTGAATAGCAGTCATTGTACATGTTCGACAACACACTGGATACCACGTAGCTTGTGTTGTCAGCTGCTACGATTAATATTATGTTGGTGACAAACACATTACCATATTGGCTTTCAGTAAGTTTGAGCATCAGCAGAAGTTTCTTCGTTTCGATCACTGGTGGCCTCTAAAATATGTTAAAGATACTTTTTCAGTGTATTACTGTACATTAATTTTATTAGCTTTCATCATTAACTTTATTTTATTCTTAATCACTCCAAGACGCAATACTTTCCTGGATAATATTTCTGAGAGTCATCGTCGGTTGCTTGACATAGACCCACAGGAATGTATTTTAATCGGTAAAGTAATGACAGTTCGTGATTTTAACACAAGTTATTCCTGTTTTTGGCAGTTGTTCGACGTTATATGGAGACTGTCCTCATCTCTTTTTCATTTTAGTTACTGCTTCACTGTTTTTTAATCAAGGATCAGTTTCTGATTCCCAGTTGTATTCCTTCGGTTTTAGATTGGACATTCATCATATTTATCAACTGGGGAAGGCTGAGAACTTTGCCTAGCCATGCCAGCTGTTGCTTTGCAGCATTCTGCAATAATTCTCTATACAGCTGAGGACAGCCGTGTGAGATGACATCACGTGATTTGATTTGACGGGATATGATATGATATACAGTATGAATACACCATGATGTTGCAGTGCCATTGTGTGACAGTGATGTAATGGCCTGTGTGAAATGGCCTTAAACACAACTCCAATTAACTGAGTTCTCTCTGCACAGCTACAAAGTGTAATTTTAATCATGAAAATGATGAAGTAGATAGTGAATATATTACACTGGAGAAATTTGGCTAAAGGATTGATACAATGGTACAAATGACAAAATGATTGCAAAAATATAACTCAATGGGAAATTGAACATGGTGCATGGTTAACTAATGATCCATGAAATGAATATAACGAACATGCTAATTATGTGGAGTTACATTTACAATTGCTTCGACTGGAATAGAACAAATGAGTGGAAAAATATTTTGTGCATGCATATGTTGTATGTGTGTATATGTTTTGTTATGATAATTTGGTCTGGTGATTGGTGGCAGATGAGGTGAATGGTCTAATATTATTATTTTTACATTAACCAACAGCTGGAAACAAAAAATAATAAATCTAAATCAGGAATGATAAAAAATCATTTGGACTGCCTGCAAATTTTTTGGACACAGTTTCTGTTGCCACATCTAAAAGTTTATATTGTGTTGTTGAAGAAAATGTTACTGCATGTAACATGTAACAAACTAATTAGCAGCAGAACTAACATTACTGCAACAGACTATAAAACATAATTTTTGCCACAACAGCACAGACTACAGTAAATCTGAAAAAAATATTCATGTTAATTCAAGTACAGCTGCAAGTATTCATCTGACTAGAAACAAAATGGAAGCCCTAGTTACAGAGATGGTGGGGCCATATAGTATTCAAAATAAGACAAATGAGCTGAACACAGAAAATTCATTTTACTGCTTACAAATTCATGGTTCTAAGAAGGAAAACATAAAACTGCTTCATTAGTGATACAATATTTTACTGCCGAAAACGGCATTTAAAATAACTTGATAAATTTTTATGAAAATAGTGATGTCTCTGGTGATGACTTGTTTCAATCAGATCAACAGGCAATAGGAAAAGACTGATTATCTTTTCATAATGTGTCTGGGTTAAGCATTAACAACAGAGATGCTAATTTCAGAGTTAATCATTCTTTATTTACAAGTAAAAGAGCTATCGTGTCAGTTCTGATTAAGGGAAAATGTCATGCACACATAGTGCATAACTGCATGCAACATGCCATGAGTTTTTTATCAGATGACACAGAGATTGTAATATTAACAATTTACGCTCATTTTCCCCACTAAATTGTAAAGAGAAATTAATTGAAAAAAGTCAGCGGATGGAGACTTTCCTGAATTGGAATTCCATGAGGGAATAAGCTCTTTCTCTCTTGTACCCTGCATAGGTACATTAGTATTAAATTGGAAAATCATCACAAGTTATTTTTAAGCTAGAGAGAAACTGTGCAATGAATTTGGAAAACTTATTGTTGCATAACGCTGACAGTGGCTTGACTGAAATTTACTTTCATATTTGTAGCCATATTTTGAATTAGTCTAATAAAACTGTAAACTGTCTCAAAGAAAACTGCATAATTATTTTGGATGCATATAATATCATGGATATTATTGTAAACAGACTAGCAAGAAGAAAACAAAAGTCCCTTCCTTCGATATGAAACACAGGCAAAAAATTAATCTGTTATCTTTGACTTGCAAAAAAAAGAAAATTTTTATTTTTGTTGACAAAGCTTTAGAGTACCAGTACCTAAATAAATGGTGTGATTTAGTGATGTAAAACAGTTTCTTACATCAAGGAACATAAATTTAGAAGGTAATGTGGACTTAACCACTTTCTTAGTAAATCTGAAAATTTAAAGTGGCAAAAACTCCATTTAAATATGGATGATCTTTATGAGGACACTGTATTATTAAACAATTTATATGACCAATATATACTTCTGGAGGTGTGGCAGAATTATCCAATCTATAAAAATTGCAACTAACATTTAATGAAATAGATAACGATTTTACAAATTTGTACAAATTAATTTCATTTCTATTACTGAGTCCCACCACTTCAGCATTCACAGAATATTTTGTGTCATGAACGTTAAGTAGCGTGAGGAAGCAACGAAACATCTCTGAATCGAATAAAAATTAATTGTTTATTTAGCTTAAATATAAGATGCAAAGATACTCTGGACATGTTTAGCAGCATCTACTACTTGTCAAATATTGCTAACAACAATGAAACTATATTTTTAAAAAATAATTATGTAAAAGAATTAACACTTTGTTTCGAGGTAATGTACTTTTTTGGTTGCCTTTAATAACTAGTATACTTTAATTGCTAAAAAAAGTGGTAACACTACACAAGATTACTCATCCCTTTGTTTCCAATACTCACGTAGCTGTCACACATATCGTACACTGAAGAGCCAAAGAAACTGGCATAGCCATGTGTATTCAAATACAAAAAAGGGAGCGTTTGGCGTCATTGGCTGGGAGGCCCCTTGTGGGGCATCTCCGGCCGCCTTGGTGCAGGTCTTATTATATTCGACGTCACATTGGGTGACCTGCGCGCAGGATGGGGATGAAATGATAATGAAGACAGCGCAAAACCCAGTCCCTGAGAGGAGAAAATCGCCGACCCAGGCCCATAGGACAGCAATCCCTCACGCTGACCACTTTTTTTTGCATTTCGTTCGTTGTGTTTGGTTGTTGCAGACGTCACATGACATCCCTTCAAGTTCGTTGTTGATCCTTTCACGCAGCTTTTTTATTACAGAGGCTAACCAGCACTCTGACCGAACATGCTGAGCTACCGTACCGGCACTACTCAGCTATCGGGGCGGACATTCAAATACAGAGATATGTTAACAAGCAAAGTACTGTGCAGCGGTCGGTAGCGACTATATAAAGCAAGTGTCTGGCACAGTTGTTAGATCAGTTACTGCTACAATGGCAGATTTAAGTGAGTTTGAATGTGGTGTTAGTCAGCGCACGAGCGATAGGACACAGCATCCCTGAGGTAGCGATGAAGTGAGGATTTTCCCGTGTGACCAATTCACAAAGTGTATTTGAATATCCGGAATCTGGTAAAACATCAAATCTCCGAGATCACTGTGGTCGGAAAAAGATCCTGCAAGAACAGGACCAATGATGACTGAAGAGAATCGTTCAGTGTGACAGAAGTGTAACCCTTCTGCAGATTGATACAGATTTTAATGCTGGGCCATCGACAATTGTCAGTGTGTGAACCATTCAACGAAACATTATCAATATTGGCTTTCAGAGACGAAGGTCCACTCATGTACTCCTGATGACTGCACTACACAAAGCTTTACTCTTTGCCTGGGCCCGACAACATCGACATTGGACTGTTGATGATTGGAAACATGTTGCCTGGTCGGACAAGTCTCGTTCCAAATTGCATTGAGCAGATGGATATGTACGGGTATCGAGACAACCTCATAAATCCATGGATCCTGCATGTCACCAGGAGACTGCTCAAGCTAGTGGAGACTCTGTAATGATGTGGGGATTGTGTAGTTGGATTGATATGGGATCCTTGATATGTTTAGCTATGACTCTGTCAGTTGACATATGTGTAGGCATCCTGTACCTGTATGATCACCTGCATCCATTCACATCCATTATGCACTCCAACGGACTTTGGCAATTCCAGTAGGACAATGCGACTCCCCCTGCTTTCAGAATTACTACAGAGTGGCTCCAGGAACACTCTTCTGAGTTTAAACACATCTGCTGGTCACCAAGCTCCCCAGACATGAACATTAATGAGCATATCTGGGATGCCTTGCAATGTGCTGTTTAGAAGAGATCTCCACTCCCTCGTACTCTTACGGATTTATGCACAGTCCTGCAGGATTCATGGTATCAGTTCCCTCCAGCGCTACATCAGACATTAGTTCAGGCCATGCCACATCATATTGCGACACTTTTGTATGCTTGCAGGGGCTCTACATGATATTACACAGACGTACCAGTTTCTTTGGTTATTTTTATTTTACCTCACTTTCACAATGGACTTCTTTAAAACAAAAATGTTTTACTTAGTTATTTCTGAAAACAACACTTGTTCTTCTATCCACTTTTAGGATCATTTACAAACAGTTCTGAATTTTAATTCACTGCAGTTAGTAAATATAGACTTCAACACAGTAGGCATGAAGTTCACCGCTAGTGTCCCAGAGACTTTGTTACTACAATGGGGTATGTTTGTGTTGTTGCCCCAGATGATAATTACACGAATATTTTGTTAGGATTTGTAAACAGTGGATCCTTGAGGTACGGCAATACGCGAACACCGTGAAATAAGTTTAAACAGTTCTATTAACAAAGGCGGATTATAAAAGACACACGTTACGCGCACCCATCATCACTGTGTCTGACATCCTAACTACGGTCGAATTGAAACGCTCCATAGTCACCTGAGAAAAGAGACATATTCTCGCCCATGGCCGCGCTAGTTAATACGACGCGCGGTGGGCAGCAGCCACTGGCGTACTCCGTGTCGCAGAGCTAAGAAAAGAGACATATTCTCGCCCATGGCCGCGCTAGTTAATACGACGCGCTGTGGGCAGCAGCCAGTGGCGAACTCTTGTGTCGCAGTGCGACCGAACGCGCGTCTCCTGACCAAGCAAATTGTAAACAGACAGATCGGCTGGCGAGCGCGTGTTACGTACTATACGGCTGCGCGCAATCTGTGGACCCTTACATCACTCTCGCCAGAGAAAAAGAGCAACCATAGGTGGCTCAAACGACCTCCTGGGCGTTATGAATCTATTTCGCCATTTGTAGCATCAGAAGGCATTGCAACATGTATTTCATTTGCAGACACAGTAACGTTCGATACATAGAAGTGTGCCTTCATGAAGACAGTTTCATACATGGCAAATGCTGTTGACAAAAGACAAATTAATAAAAGCAATAAAGACACAATACTGACGATCAAGTATGCATTAACATTACTGGATGAATCGAAGGACTTCATACTATTTGCTGCTTCAGTGAAGTTTAACTCATTATAGGAAGAAATCAAATTTTTGTGTATGTCCTTAATTAAATCATTGACTTCTGAAAAACTTGATAATGAATGCCTTTCAATTGTTAGTATGTATGAATCATTATAATAAACAGATAACATTCTCGTTAATGGGAAATGTCCAGTTGCATGAAATGTACAGGGCTATTACAAATGATTGAAGCGATTTCATAAATTCACTGTAGCTCCATTCATTGACATATGGTCACGACACACTACATATACGTAGAAAAACTCATAAAGTTTTGTTCAGCTGAAGCCACACTTCAGGTTTCTACCGCCAGAGCGCTCGAGAGCGCAGTGAGACAAAATGGCGACAGGAGCCGAGAAAGCGTATGTCGTGCTTGAAATGCACTCACATCAGTCAGTCATAACAATGCAACGACATTTCAGGACGAAGTTCAGCAAAGATCCACCAACTGCTAACTCCATTCGGCGATGGTATGCGCAGTTTAAAGCTTCTGGATGCCTCTGTAAGGGGAAATCAACGGGTCGGCCTGCAGTGAGGGAAGAAACGGTTGAACTCGTGCGGGCAAGTTTCACGCGTAGCCCGCGGAAGTCGACGAATAAAGCAAGCAGGGAGCTAAACGTACCGCAGCCGGCGGTTTGGAAAATCTTACGGAAAAGGCTGAAGCAGAAGCCTTACCGTTTACAATTGCTACAAGCCCTGACACCCCATGACAAAGTCAAACGCTTTGAATTTTCGGCGCGATGCAACAGCTCATGAAAGAGGATGCGTTCAGTGCGAAACTTGTTTTCAGTGATGGAGCAACATTTTTTCTTAATGGTGAAGTGAACAGACACAATGTGCGAATCTGGGCGGTAGAGAATCCTCACGCATTCGTGCAGCAAATTCTCAATTCACCAAAAGTTAACGTGTTTTGTGCAATATCACGGTTTAAAGTTTTCGGCCCCTTTTTCTTCTGCGAAAAAAACGTTACAGGACACGTGTATCTGGACATGCTGGAAAATTGGCTCATGCCACAACTGGAGACCGACAGCGCCGACTTCATCTTTCAACAGGATGGTGCTCCACCGCACTTCCATCATGATGTTCGGCATTTCTTAAACAGGAGATTGGAAAACCGATGGATCGGTAGTGGTGGAGATCATGATCAGCAATTCATGTCAGGCCTCCACGCTCTCCTGACTTAACCCCATGCGATTTCTTTCTGTGGGGTTATGTGAAAGATTCAGTGTTTAAACCTCCTCTACCAAGAAACGTGCCAGAACTGTGAGCTTGCATCAATGATGCTTTCGAACTCATTGATGAGGACATGCTGCGCAGAGTGTGGGAGGAACTTGATTATCGGCTTGATGTCTGCCGAATCACTAAATGGGCACATATCGAACATTTATGAATGCCTAAAAAAACTTTTTGAGTTTTTGTATGTGTATGCAAAGCATTGTGAAAATATCTCTCAAATAATAAAGTTATTGTAGAGCTGTGAAATCGCTTCAATCATTTGTAATAACCCTGTAGTTGGCAATACACTAGGCATATCAAATAGTTCACATGGTAAATCATAATGTGTGGCATTCAAGATTAATCCACTATCATTCAATTTGAGTGTAAAGGGTAACTCAGGTGTATCATAATTTTTTCATGTAAATGTGATATCAAGGGTAGAGTAAAATGAGAAAATTATACCTTCAGAACATCGTTTAAGAAAGGGATGATAAAGATGCATTAAAATTCTAGGGCAATCATCTCTTGGGGGATGATTCATAAACAATTCTTTCTCACAGCTGTACGCTTTACTATCTTAGAATACTGCCGATTCAGGGCAAATTAACTTATGACTATGTTTACACACACGGAAATCATTTTCATTTAGGGACAGAAAATAACTTCGGTCCTTGCTGATCAGTAGATAAACATTCAGTACGTACTTTACATTAATACCTGCCAAGCTCCATTTCACAGGGTAAGTATAAATCTTATACATTTCAAAATTATGCTTTGATCTAGCAATGGGTATAGAAACAATAACAGTTAATTCATCTTCAATCATTAAAGAGTGTGTGGTGGTTAACTTGTAGTAAGCATATAAAGTGTAAGAGTTAACAGGGTAAATCATAGTATATGTTGCATCTAGCTTTCGTTGAATTGATAGTAGGATCTGTGAATATTATTCTGGATGTAGCAGTACACTGCTCAAACAATCATTTGAAGTACTTTCTAAGGCTGTTCGTAAGTTAACTGCATCGATTGTAGCATTTGATAAACTATCAGTAATCCTTAACAAAAGAGTGTTTAGATATAAGTGTGCACTCACAGCATTGAACCTTTGGAATAGTTTCATTACGAATCACGTGGAAGTGTGAGATAAATTGCTTTACAAATGTTTCAACGAAAACTGTGTGGTTAGTAATGGTCCTTTGCATATTCTTTAATACAATAATTTGATTAGAGAGATTAGTTGAATCTGTACTGGACTGTGGTTCAAGAGCTAATATTTTGCCTTTAACTTCCAGTAGATCTCATCTAGTTGAAATACCAAATACAGTACGAACGATACTCCCTCCAAAATCAAACCAGGCGCATTACACCTAATTAAAGTTTTATGTGGAAAAAGCTTTAAAAAACAGTAAATCTCTTGTTCATATTTAGCAAATGTAGACTCTACCTGCATTTTGACTGTGATCCAGATATAATACCAAGATGTACCCATTTCCAAAATTGGATCATCACCCTTAATGGAACGAATTAGATCAATTTGCTTCTTTACAGAATTGAACTGTTGCTGGATTTCACTCACAAGGGAACCTCCGCATCGCACCCCCCTCATATTTAGTTATAAGTTGGCACAGTTGATAGGCCTTGAAAAACTGAACACAGATCAATCGAGAAAACAGGAAGAAGTTGTGTGGAACTATGAAAAAATAAGCAAAATATACAAACTGAGTAGTCCATGTGGGAGATAGGCAACATCAAGGATAGTGTGAGCTCAGGAGCGCCGTGGACCCGTGGTTAGCGTGAGCAGCTGTGGAACGAGAGGTCCTTGGTTCAAGTCTTACCTCGAGTGAAAAGTTTAATTTTTTATTTTCAGGCGATTATTATCTGTCCGTCCGATGCGAGGTAACTGCACCGTAGTATGGGGACGCTACACCTAAACAAACATCGAAACACACGACGTCAGTCGACTACAGTGAGCGGAAGAGAGAGTATTCTTGCTACCGAGGCTCCCTGCCTGGCAGTTGATTGTTCGCTACTTTGGAGGAGAGTGCATTAAACACGTGAGATGTATTCCATGGGCAATGTGAATCCAGCAAATATAGCTCGCGACTTCAATAACAAGGTCAATGAATATTTTCCGAACTGCAAGTTTGCGGTGCGGTCGCAAAACACAGACACTAAAGTTATTACAGTGAACAGAGATGTCAATGAACGAACGGACAGATCATAACTTTGTGAAAATAAAGAATGTAAACTTTTCACTCGAGGGAAGACTTGAACCAAGGACCTCTCGTTCCGCAGCTGCTCACGCTAACCACGGGACCACAGCACTCCTGAGCTCACATTCTCCTTGATGTTGCCTATCTCCCACATGGACTACTCAGTTAGTATATTTTTCTTATTTTTTTCATAGTTCCACACAACTTCTTCCTGTTTTCTCGATTGATCTGTGTTCAGTTTTTCAAGGCCTATCCACTGTACCAACTTATAATTAAATCTGAGGGGGTGTGATGTGGAGGTTCCCTTGTCAGATTGTACCTGAGAACAAGTTTTGCATTAGTTGTTGAAACTACCATCTCTGGTCGAGGTTCAAACAAAACACCTGTACTCTGTGATGCTATTAGTACAGCATTAGTAGAATACCCTATCATAGCAAACTTTAGAATAAAAATGAGCATGTTTAATTAGTTCTAAATACTAGAGTTAACAATGAACATAACATTTCAAGTAACTTCCATAATATGAATTTGACCCTCACTACCCCAGCAGAAATGATGTCCATCATAAAATCTGTAAAATCAAAAACATCTAGTGGGTATGATGAAATATCAACAAAGTTAATTAAATAATGTGATTCTGTGTTAAGTAACATATTAAGCTATCTGTGTAAGTTTATCAGTGGAATATTTCCTGAATGGTTGAAATATGCTGAAGTTAAGCCACTGTTTAAGAAGGGGGATAAAGAAGTATAATCAAATTTCTTTCCAATTTCACTTTTGCCTGCATTCTCGAATATTTTTGGAAAAGTAATATTCAATCGGCTTTATAACCACATTATCTCAAATAACATACTGTCAAAGTCGCAGTTCGGATTTCTGAAGGTTTCTGATATTGAGAAGGGTATCTACATTTACAGTGAAAATGTGCTTAATTCATTAGACAAAACATTGCAGGCAACTGGTATATTTTGTGATCTGTCAAAGGCATTTGACTGTGTAAATCACAATATCCTTTTAAGTAAATCCGAATATTATGGTGCAACAGGAAATGCAGCATAATGGTTCAAATCTTATATCTCTGGCAGGAAACAAATGGTGTTATTAGGAAAGAGACATGTATTAAGCCATCAGGCATCGTCCAACTGGGAACTAATTACATGTGGGGTCCCACAAGGTTCCATTTTAGGGCCCTTACTTTTTCTTGTATATATCAATGACCTTTCATCAGTAACATTATCAGATGCCAAGTTTGTTTTGTTTGCTGATGATACAAACATTGCAATAAACAGCAAATCAAGTGTAGTCTTAGAAAGATCAGCTAATAAAATATTTGTGGACATTAATCACTGGTTCCTAGCCAAACTAGCTAAATTTTGAAAAAAAAAACACACTATATGCCCATCATACGATGACAAGCAGATACAAGATGTGGACAGTGTTAAATTCTTGGGATTAGAGCTTGATAATAATTCAACTGGGAGGATCACACTACAGAACTGCTGAAGCATCTTAACAAATCTCTCTTTGCAATGCGAATTGTGTCAGACATAGGGGATATAAAAATGAAAAAGCTGGCATACTATGCTTACTTTCATTCCATAATGTCATATGGGATTATTTTTTGGGGTAATTCATCAAGCCGAGCTAAAGTTTTCTGGGCACAGAAACGTGCAGTAAGAGTTATATGTGGTGTGAACTCAAGAACATCCTGCAGAAGCCTGTTTAGGAAACTATGGATACTAACTGCTGCTTCCCAATATATTTATTCCTTAATGAAATTTATCATTAAAAATATATCACTTTTTCAAACCAACAGCTCAATTCATGGAATCAATACTAGGAATAAGAATAATCTTCACAAAGATTTAAAGTCACTTACTCTTGTACAAAAAGGTGTGCATTATTCAGGAACACACATTTTCAATAACTTGCCAGCAGCCATAAAAAGCTTAACAACCAATAAAATTCAGTTTAAGAGAAGCCTAAAGGATTTATTAGCCAACTCCTTCTACTACATTGATGAATTTCTCAGTAGGACCAACTTATTTGTATATATATATATATATATATATTGTAAATAAGTGTGTGTGTGTGTGTGTAAGTAATTCAGTGCATTGATGTTTGTAAAATGATTCTTTCATATAGTGTTCATTTAAAAAAATGATGATCATTCCACTTGGGACCTGTGGAAGGTACATTAGCTTATTTGTTTCAATTGTAAATATTTGTCATGTATTATTGTTTTTCTGAAATGTTCCACATCCTGGAGGACCTCTTCACTATGGATCAATTGGAATGAAAGTAAATCTCATCTGAACATGGTTAACAATGAACATAAAATAAATGAGTTTTTTGTGGTAACCTGTGGAATAAAAGGTTTAGTTTCACTGTGCACTCGTGCAATAGCTTCAATACTAAATTTCCACAACACATTCACATAAGCACATGGCTGAAATAAACACATGCATTGCACTCTCACACACTATACTCATTTACACAGATTGTAGGAGTGTCTGGAACATGATCGCTTGGAACGTGGCGATGCCTCAGTCTCGAAGTCTGGACTGCGAGCTCGTGATACTCGCTTCCTAGGTTTGAGAACAGCATGTCTGCCTTTCGGTCGGTCCTCATAGTCTTGCTATACTACAGGAAATCTACCCAGAAATGGCTTTACACGATTGACATGGATGACAATCGAACGAAAGGGCAGTTGGAGCTTAAGAGTGACTGACGACAACACCTCCAAGATATGGTCCTTTCCAAAACTTCTTAAACTTTTTGACTTGTCTCTTCTTTAACACCACTTTGCTCAGATACACAAGATGTCCAACTCGATAGTATGACACTGCTGCTTGGCGATTGTGTTGTGTTGCTTGCCGAAGAAAGGATTGAAGATTTGGCTATTTCACTCCCCTCCATGCTTCCTTTAGTTTGCATGCTAGATCCCTTACATGTTCATTGCTGATTCCAGCAGTCGTTTGTGCAAAGTCCAAGGGTGAATGCATTCATCTTCCATAGATGATCTCATATGGACCTAGGCCAGTTGAGCTGTGCATTTTGGCATTGTAACAACTTACCAAGTGTGGTAAAATGGCTCTGAGCACTATGGGACTTAACATCTATGGTCATCAGTCCCCTAGAACTTAGAACTACTTAAACCCAACTAACCTAAGGACATCACACACATCCATGCCTGAGGCAGGATTCGAACCTGCGACCGTATCAGTCGCGCGGTTCCGGACTGAGCGCCTAGAACCGCTAGACCACCGCGGCCGGCCCAAGTGCGGTAAACAGACATCCCAATTGTTGTGTTTGCTGCTCACATTAGGGCTAACCATTTTAATAATTGATTCTTGAGTTTCTCCTGGCGTATTTGATAATCAAAATATCCATGGGTGTACTGCCGGTCTACAATGGGCACAATATTTTGGCGATCATACATGTCACCATCATCAGGTGAACTGACGGACTGAGCCCCTGTGAACGTGCCGGCACGGAGACCCGTACGCTTTTTAAATACCCTCCGCCCGCGGCGCGCTCCCTCCGCTGTCCGCGCCCCGCGCCACGGTCGCGCGGTGGAACAGATTGCGACGGCGTCTGAGATGACGTCGGAGTGATGGCTCTGTCCGCCGTGGTCGTCACAACTATACGTTTGCTCGATTTACTCTTGATCAACCCAATCGCTGGTTCCCAAGCCTTGCTATGATTATAGCCACAGTCACGGTTTCTGAGGTCGTCATTGGTGCGAATGTCGGTGGCCTCTCTAACAACGCTGTCCCAATATCTCGACGTCTGTACCAGAATCCTCGTGCGTTCATACCCCATAGCGTGATTTTCCGACAAACAATGTTCAGCGACCGTCGACTTGCTCGGATACATCAGTCGAGTGTGCCTTGTGCCTCTGGTGTTCACGGCATCGATCCTCAACGGTACACATCGTCTGACCAATATACGACTTGCCATATTGACACGGAATCTGCTACACGCCAGCCTTCCTCAAACCGAGGTCATCTTTGGCGCTCCCCACCAGTGCACGAGTTTTATTTGGAGGACAAAACACAGTTCCGACCCGGTGTTTCCTTAAAATGCGGGCGATTTTCCCCGAGAGTGCGCCTGTATATGGAATAAACGCAGTGCCTACTTCCTCCCTCGTGATTTCATCCATCTCCACAGTTTGTGCTGTAGTGGTTGGGCGGAGAGCACGTTGAATCTGCCACTCTGAGTATCCATTTTTTCGAAATACAGTTCTCAGATGTTCCAATTCCTGGGGTAGACTCTCTGCGTCAGAGATAGTGCACGCCCTACGTACCCCATTCCTCTGTGAAGGGGGGTGGCAGCTGTCTGTGTGCAAATACAGATCAGTGTGCGTTGTCTTCCGATACACCCCATGACCTAGGGTGCCGTCAGCCCTTCTCTTGACCAAGACGTCAAGGAAAGGTGATTTACCCTCCGTTTCAGTGTCCATAGTAAATTTGATGTTGGGATGACTGAAGACCACAACAACAACAACAACCAGTGTTTAGCGGGAAACCCGAAGATAATGTGAAGGTGTTTTTTCGTAAACTTGAAGGTGCCGCCTTGTTAGGATCTTGCACAGATTCCGATAAGCTAGTAGTTGCCAAATTAAGAATTCAGGGAGCAGCACAAGATTTCACTAGCACGGAGTCTTTTTATTATTATTTTTTTATTTGGCCTTTGAGTGTGTACTCAATTTAGCCATCGGCAACACATAGTGACAATGTACACGTAATTGAATAAACAAATACAGAAATGTATATTTACAAGAATAAAAAGCTTAACTGTAACACTTTTGTACATAATGTTTTAAAAATTGAATTGAATTGAATTGGAAAATAATTAAAATGTCTTGGCTTACAATTCACACCACTTTTGAAATATCTTCATCAGCAGTCAGACTGGTTTGATGCAGCTCTCCAGGCTACTCTATCCTGTGCAAGCTTCTTCATCTGCCAGTAACTACTGCAGACTACATCCTTCCGAATCTGCTTAGTGTATTCAACTCTTGGTCTCCCTCTACGACTTTTACCCTCCACGCTGCCCTCCAATACACTGGTACTGATGGCAATAATGAAAAATTCTTGATTGTAGCTCTACCTCTACTGTATGAACTATCATTTGACAAGTCTTTCGGAATGTTACACTCGCTTCTTTCTGCTTTTAACTGCCGAATCTCTTCTTGCAGTTCATTAATAACAGTTTGTTGACCGACAATGTTGCTCTGGATTACGACATTTATTCTAATTTAACGCCAATGAGTCACTCAAATGTAAAATAAAAAATCCATCACTGCCTTTCGTATTCTAGCCAAACTGGAGTAGACCAACCTGAATTCCAGCGTTGGATGTCCCTGCGTAGCCGGAAGATGTTCATGCTGCTGCTGTTCGAAGTTTACGTTGTGCTGCACCTCTTCAGGACTGTAGATTTTCCATGATTATCCCACTTCTGACATCACTTCTATAAGGAGGTTATTTGTGTTGTTGCACCGGAGATAATTACACGAATATTTTGTCAGGATTTATAAACAGTGGGTCCTTGAGATGCGGCAATACGCGAACACCGAGAAGTAAATTTAAACAGTTCTATTAACAGAGGCGGATTATAAAAGACACACGCTATGCGCACCCATCATCACAGTGTCTGACACCCTAATTACGGTCGCATCGAAAGACTCCATAATGAGCTGAAAAGAGACATATTCGCGCCCATGGCCGCGCTAGTTAATACGACGCGCTGTGGACAGCGGCCAGTGGCGTAGTCTGTGTCGCAGTGCGGCCGGACGAGCGTCTACTGACCAAGCAAATTGTAAACATTTCAGACAGGTCGGCTGGCGAGCGCGTGTTACATACTATACGGCTGCGCACCATCTATAAACCCTTACATAACATACAGAAACTCATAGTCAGTGGAAAGAAACAAGGCAATAACGTTTTTTCTTCCTACTCACACCACAGTCTTACTTCAAATGCCTGACAGCGAACCAGATCTATCTCGTTAATAATGTACTGCTTGGAAGCAGTTTCTTATGCTTCAAGGAGTTCTGGCTCAAATATGAATTGAAATTACTTGCCAATTTTAAAGCAATCAGAAGTTTATGTTTGTAAAAGGAGAGAAATTTAATGTAACTCATAAAAAATTAAACGAAGTTTTTCAGATATCAGATTCATAAAATGCTGGACATTTCATGAAGTTTAAATTGCCTGCCAGACAGAACCAAATCACGAAAATAAAATTTGTTCTCCTTTTGTCAAATGGTTGATACCCCAACACTTGAGTAACATTCTAGGTTGACTCATAAGAGTCTTTTGTGTGCATTTTCCTTTCTACACCCACTGCATTTTTACAGTACCAATGACTCTGCCAGTTGGTTTGCTATGATTGAACCTACATGGTCATTCCATTTCACATACTTCCTTTTTACCTTTTATGAATTGCCTAAATGTTTTTTGAACTTCTAAAGCTAGTTGCCAATTTTTGTACTGCCCAAAATCTTATTAAGACCATACAGAATATTTTGCAGCCTTTTTCAGACAGTGCTTCATGATAGACAACTGTACCATCTGTGAAAAACCTAAGATTAGTCTTAACATCGTCTGCAATGTCATTAATACACTTTATGGACAGCAAGGGTCCCAACACCATTCCCTGGGTACAGCTGAAGTTACTTCTACATATTCATTCATCTATTCATTCTTTTCTTTGTGTGCATATTGTCATTAAACTTTCACTCAATTTAAAATTATGCATCTTTCCTGTCAAGAAATCCTCAGTACAGATACAAATTTCGCGTAGACTCCATATGATCGTTCTTTCGTTAATAAGCCTGTATTAAAATGCTTCTCGGAAGTCAAGAAGTACTGCCTTCATCTGATTGCGTTGATGCATGGCTCTCAAGGCGTCATATGATCAAAGCGCGAATTGGGATTCACATTACTGATGTGTATGACGTACTTCATTAAATCTGTGGTCCGGATATACTATAGGTTTCTACAACAGATGGATATCGAACTTATTGGTCCAGTTTTTTTGTGGATCACCTCTGCCGCATGTGTGTGCTTTTTTCCCGCAGTGCGAGAGACCTATGGCATGTTGTGGTTAAAAGAATAGATAACCCAGCCGCAAGTTTGCACAGAATCTGACAGGTATTCCATCTCAAACAACATTCACAACGGAATTCCCTTCCAATCGAAAGCGATGAATCTGTATCGTAAAGTTATACGAGACACTTGTAGTAATGTAGATATGCAGGTAGAAAATTTTTGGCAACAGTACCAGTAGATCAAATAAAATTTTAAAAAACCTCACTTTTAGAGGTAGCTACTGGATAGCGCGGCATGTTTGGTGAATCAGATCATGGTTACTAACCGACTTTGTACAGTGCGTCCAGTTTATGAATCTGTCTGTTTATCTATCTTCCAGTCTTACAAGCGTCAGATCGCTACTGCACAAAGAGCAATAACGCTTGAAAAATTACCGGTAATCAATATATATTTCAGTTAGTGGAAGAAACGGCAAACAAGAATATATTAACTACAGAACTTATATTCCATGCCTATTTGTGTGGAGATAGTTCCGGTATGTGTAAAGACTATCAGCAAAAGCTGATATACACCCGAAAGTTATCCCTTTCATAAACTCTTGAACCAGTAAATTTCCGGGGGAATTACATACAATAGTGCAAGTGTAAATTCTTATTTCTCCTAATTGATTTTTGTTATAGGAAGTTGTCTCTCTGTAATAACAGCGCGCGTTTCTAAACAATTTGGTTGTAAGAAGGTCTTTGCCATGTTATCTTAGAGCGAATGATGTGACAACTGTGCGCAAAAAAAAGATGTAAGAACACTCACAATAGGAGTGTTATAGCAGTAGCTACCTTCATTTATGAAATTTTTGTGTAAGTGCAATTAATGTACAGGCTATTTAAAATCGTTAATTAATGTAAAGAACATCTTATTATCGTGAACTCGTTAAATAGAGCAGGAAGTTCCACCATCTTGATATTTGCTGCGTTATTAGTCACAGTGTATTTGTCATAGAGAAGAGTGGTAGAAAAATTTTGTAAAAAGTGTCTTTTGTATGAGTATTCCATTCCAAAAACGTAAGTGACATTCGTTGGCGTGCCTTCTATTGCTAAATAGATATGCCATGTTTTTTTTTTAAATTTGAATAGCAGTGGATGACATACTTCTGCTCGGATTGTACACTGTCATTGTCAAAATCCATGTTCATGATTTTTAGATAAATGTTTGGTCTCTACTGTCATGTTACTAGGTGCCCTGCTGCAAATGCTTTCCTTTGTTGTGGCATATTTACTTTACTACTAGCCTTCATATCTTGCACTGTTTTCAGAAATGTCAGTGAAAGCGGCTTGACAGTCTGACAGTACGTTTTACTGGCGCTCCTTTAGAATTCTGTACAGAATTTGAGTTTGTTCGGAAGAGATAATGAATAATGTCCATGGAAAAATGATGTAGACATGGCATAGTGAATATCTAGGTCGTCACTTTTTGTCAGTACAAGTTAATAATTGGCTGTAACAGGTTTCTGATGAGGGGGGGTTAAGGAATATGACGTATTTATTAATAATCGTAGCAACATGCAAGTTGTCACGAGTGGGAATAATTCGCAAGGTGGAATGAATTAATATGGTGTTAAAGGAGGGTGGGGAGGGGGGAGGGTGAGTGTGCTTATTATTCTCGAAATACAACCAATTTTCCCTTTTTTTCATGTATTTGTCATAAACTTACTCTCTGATGGAACTGAAACAATTCTCAGATAAATTTACGAAAATGATGATGTTAAATGTGCTGTCAAATGACCTTGCTTCAAGGCCTGAAATTTTAGTTAAGACTTATGTGAATTTGCTTCCTTGGACTATATTCACCTCAAACTTGTTAACTATAAATCCAAATACCTGTTTGCAATTGACGGTTGGGTTGCTGAAATAATGTTGTAGTTACTACTTCCTCATTTCTAAAATATTTTACCTGTATTAGATTGTCAGTCACACTGACTGACGAGATTACTGCTGCTGTTGTTTTCCAGATATTCATGACAGCATATTGTGCCTTACTTGTACTTATTCCACAGTTTGTTGGGCAAAATGCTAGTTAGTTGGTTGCGTGTTCCATTGATCAATCGTGCGGTATGGTAGCCGTTATGATGTGGAACGTGTCAAGTGCACAAGAAATGAACATATGAAACAAGATTTACAGTACAGTGTTAAAGATTAATATTTCTATTATTTATCCCATTCCCTTAAATGGCACAACATGCATATAGGCCTACTGTATTTATGGATTTATTTATTCCTATCCAAGAATTCACCTATGGTCTAGGAGGAGTTGTCAAGGAGGTATGATTTCAATTTATTTTTGAAACTATTACTGCTCTCCGACATTTTATTTCATCTGGTAACTTGTCAAAAATTTTTATAGCAGCTTGTTTTACCACTTTCTGTGCAAAAGATAGTTTGAGTAAAGGATAGTGTTTCTCTTACTTTTTTCTGGTATTATAATCTTGAATGTCACTGTTGTTTTTAAACTGGTCCATGTCGTTGAGAACAAATTTCATTAGTGAGTAAATGTACTGTGAGGCTGTTCTAAGAATTCCCAATCTTTTAAAAAGATGCCTACAAGATGTGCAACTATGAACCCCACACATTATTCTAACCACTTTCTTTTAAGCAGTGAATACTTTTTGTCTAAGTGTTGAGTTACCCCAAAATGTCATTCCATATGACAACGAATGGAAGTATGAAAAGTGTGTTAGCTTACTAATTTCTATATCCTCAAAATTGGCAATTATTCCGATTGCAAAAGTTGCTGAACCTAGTCGTTTTAGAAGATCCAAAATATGAATTTTCCAATTAAGATTGTCGTCTATATGTACACCCAAAAACTTAGTACGCTCTACTCTGTCTACTGACTATTGATGTGTTATATTTATTGAAGGAACTGTACTTTTTGCAGCAGAAAATTGGATGTAATGTGTTTTCTCAAAGTTTAAAGCAAGTCCATTTGCAGAAAACCAATTAATGACTTTTCCAGAGAATTTATTTGCATCTTTTTCAGTTGGAGTTTCTTTTACTGGATTAATAATGACGCTTGTGTCATCAGGAAACAGTGTCGTTCAGCTTCTTGTTTCAGATAAGAAGGGAGGTCGTTCACATATATCAAGAACAGAAGGGCCCCCATTATTGAACACTGTGGAACACCCAATGTAATTTCACCCCAGTTAGATGAAATGGCAAACTTATTTAAATCACTTGACCCATATAAACTTTTTGTTTCCTGTTCTGTAGGTATGACTTAAACCATTCATATGCTATTCCATTTATACCACATAATTGTAATTTCTGTAGCATAATGTCGTGGTTTAATTTCTGTAGCATAATGTCGTGGTTCACACAATCAAATGCTTTGGACAAGTCACAGAAAATTCCCATTGGTGACATATTACTATTTAAAGACTCTGTTATGTGGACAGTGAAATTGTGTATTGCTGTCTCAGTGGAACAGCATTTTTTTAAATCCGAACTGTGATTTACTAAGTATACCCTTTCCGTTGAGATGGCTAACTACTCTTGAGTACATTACTTTCTAGAGATTTTTGAAAATGCTGTAAGCAAGGATACTGGCCGATAATTATTGACATATGTGGTGTCCCCCTTTTTGTAGCCGGCTGGGGTGGCTGAGTGGTTCTAGGTGCAACAGTCTGGAACCGCGTGACCGCTACGGTCGCAAGTTCGAATCCTGCCTCGGGCATGTGTGTGTGTGACGTCCTTAGGTTGGTTAGGTTAAGTAGTTCTAAGTTCTAGGGGACTGATGACCTCAGCAGTTAATTCCCATAGTGCTCAGAGCCATTTGAACCATTTTTGAACCTTTTTTAAAGAGAGGCCTGACAGTGGCATATTTTATCCTGTCTGGGAAAATACCTTGAGTGATGCATTACATATGTGACTCAGAACATCAGCTGTAGTTGTTCCACATTGTTTTAATATCTTATTAGAGATGTCATCTTCTCAAAAACAACATTTATTTTTCAAAGATTTAATAATTTTACTTATTTCACAAGAGGTTGTTAGGTGAAACTTAATCTGACTAAATTTTTTCAAAACTGACTCTTCTATGTACCGCCTGGCTTTTTCTTTTGAACTATTCTCACCAATTTTTTTCTCCTACACTTATGAAATGGTTGTTAAATACATTAGCTACTTGTGTACTGTTGGTTACGATGTTCTCATTCTCTTTAATAGTAATACTACCTACCCCAGTGGTTACTTTTCCTGTCTCCCTTCTAATAACATTCCATATTGATTTTATTGCTGGAGTTGTTAATTTCTTCTCTAACATACATATTTCTTGATTTCCTTACAACTTTTCTCAGTGTAGTTTTTACAGTGTAAAACTACTTCTGGATCTTTACTAGTTCTTGCTGTCTCGTCAGTTTTCTTTTTCTTTCTGAAGACCCTTTAATACCTATAGTATTTGTTTTTGTCCAATTCCATTGGGAACTGTGTGCACTACAACTGTATTATTGTCAGTATAGTTTGGACAAATGGTAGCATCAGTCATAAATATTGAAATCCTTTATTTTACAGATAGATTTCGGTCACTGAGTGACCATCTTCAGTGAAAATTACTCGAACTTTGTGGGCTCATAACATAATAGCACAACATTTTCTATGAGGTATAACAAACACTGTGATGAATACTTCCAAAAGATAACTTCACTTTTTGTGCATATGATAATTTTTAAAATTTGCAGAAGAGCATATCTTGTAATGGTAGCAGTTGCTGATCCAACATAGTACATGAAGATGTCTGTTGGAAGTAATCATAACAGTGCATGTTACACCTCATAGAAAATGTTGTGCTATTATGTTATGCCTCCACAAGGTTCGAATAATTTGCATTGGAGGTGGTTACACAGTGACCGAAATAGATCTGTAAAATAAAGGATTTCAATAAATTTCAACTTTTAAGAAGCTAATGTAATGTGTGATGTATATAGATATTCATCTTTGTGATATCAGACCTTATATTCGGAATTAATTCAGGTTTGATAGTAGTGAATTTGTTGCTGGAGGTACACATCCAGATTGCCTTTCGGATGTTGTAAGCAAACTGTTGCACGAGTAAATGGTAGGTATCTGTATTGTTCACCAGTGAGACATGTGGTAGGCTTATCGCCAGCCTCATTTCATCCCATGCAATAGTCCCTCACTTCTGTATATCTGTATCGCCTGCACATCTATGGCACACTGTTGGCATGATGTATTAAATTATCTAGTTTTCAATGTATTTGTACCCAGCCAGCTACATGTACTAACATATCATGTTCCATGAAATCCAGCGAACCATTTCCCAAGCTTAAAGGATATAGTGCCTGTTGTAATCTTCTGAAGTATTTATGCACTGCTGTTGTAAAGGCATGTGTCTATAAAGTCATCTTCAGCAAGTCGTTTGCAGAAACTACTTGTGCAAGTTGTGTCATGTGGGAACATCCCCAGCAACTTGACTTCTGCAAGGTTTGTCAACTTGCAGAGTAGCTTTTGCAAGTTAGTGGAAGAAATTTCCTACATCTTTTTGCAAGTGCATGCTAGTTGCTGTAAATTTTTCTCAAACTGGCAGAAGTTGTGTGTGTTCATTACCGGTATGAAAATGTTAGTGTCGAAAAGGGGAATGATGCGAAGACAGATGGCCCAGAACAAAAGTGCCATTGGAACCCTTAAATGTATATAACTGATCACCAGAGCCAAGGAAGTGTTAAATTAATTTGCAGATTACATTGTTTCACCAGAAGGGGAAGTAAAATGGAAGTACAGACATCCTTAGATTTTAGCTATTATTATTATTATTATTATTATTATTATTATTATTATTATTTTGTGTTAGCATAAAAATAAATGTCTTGCATTCGTAATAAAAGTAATGAATACTGTTTGCAAAAATAGAAGAGTTATTAAAAGGCTGTATGTTGGTGGTACGGCTTGCTGCATTTTTGTATCCTGCGTAGTAGTAGTAGTTGTTGTTGTTGTTCATCAACGGTGGTTGGTGCTCTGTTTTTAATCACAAGACTATAAACGCTCACTTGCATATCTCCTTATGCAACACTAGTGGAAGCACTTCTGGAAGTACTTGCAGTGAGTTCTTTTAATTAACCTGCAGAAGTAACCTTGTGCAAGTTTTTCTTGTAATGTAAACCTCCTCAGCTAGTGCTTGCAGAAGTTACTTATGGAAATTAGTCGCTAGTGGATACACATCTTAAGGATATGTACTCTAGTGTAGAGAATGGCTTCCATACCTCATAGCAGGTGCTGCTGCTTGATTGTAAGGATGCTTAAGAGTTTTTGTTCAGCTTTACAGGTAATTAATGAGTGATTTATTTAGTGATTTATTTAGTTTGGTCAGTCTGTCTGTCTTATTAAAATCCATAGTATATGACCATTACATGACTCCTGTCACCAACATGTAGCTGCCCACAGTGACTGACTATGGTTGTGGCAGTTTTTGCAAAATTCAGCCATGTATGATACATTTTTTTGTGCCTCCATGATCTCGGACATAGCACCTCACACATTGGGCACCCATCTCAAAATGTGATTGTATCACACATCTTGCCCATTCTGCACTGGATTCCTGATGACAGTAGGACCCTGCAAGGTCTGATGATATCACAATCATGTGACTCAAGACTGTTTCATCTACTGTGGTGTTCAGTGTACTCTGTACAACACAGCAGCTATCATGTGACTTCTTGGTAACGACCATATGAAGAACATCATTTCCATCAAGCTGTTAATTTTAAATGATACTTCTTTGGGCATTCATAGGCAGTTTTTAGTGTTGTTTATTCTCAAGTGCGTAATAGGTGCAGATACTTAATCTTTGTAAGGAGTGAGAAACAAAAATTACATGCCATGCACATTTACTCATAGCATGGTTGTACATTCTACTTGGTAACGTTTAATTGATTAACATCACAGGTTAATGTAAACATGAGTTAAGCCAGTGCAAATGTGAAAGTCTGGTACATTCCTAACCAATGTAATTGCCAGAATGTTGGATGCAAGCTTCAAACATGCCTACATTGTGTTGTGCAGGTGCTTGATGTCAGTTTGTGTGATTGAGTTCCATGCCTATTGCACTTGGTTGGTCACTACAGTGATGGTGAATGGTGGTTGTAGATGATGCTGGTGTTGTCGTCTGATGATGTCACATATGTACTCCATTGGAGAGAGATCTGGTGATAGAGCAAGCAAAGGCAACACGTCGACACACTGTAGAGCACGTTGGCTTACGGCAGCAGTATGTAGTAGAGCATTATACAGTTGGAAATCACCCCACTGGAATGCTGTTCATGAATGGCAGCACAATAGGTCAAATCACCAGTCTGATGAACAAATTTGCAGTCAGGGTGCATGGGATAGACATGAGAGTTCTCCTGCTGTCAAATGAAATTGCAGTTCCACCTGTAACCCCAGGTGTAGGTCCAGTGTGTGTAACACACAGGCAGGTTGGTTGAAGGCCCTCACCTGGCCTCCTCTCAACCAACACAAGGCCATCACTGGTACTGAGGCAGAACCAGCTTTCATCAGAAAATACAGTAGACCTCGACTGTGCCTTCTAATGAACTCTCGCTTGATACCCCCACCCCTGAATTCTCAAATGATGGTGGTTTGGGGTCGGCAGAATGCTGCAGGGCATCTGGCTCGGAACTATCCTTGAAGGAACTGGTTTGTAACAGTTTGTTGTGTCACTATAATGCCAGCTGCTGCTCAGATTGCTGCTTCAGATGCATTACAACGTGCCAGAGCCCATGCCAAACATGAAGGTTGTGCCTCTCAGTAGTGTTATGTCACTGTCTGGAGCCTGGTCTACTTGCAGTGATACATTCTCGTGACCACTGCTTCCAGCATTCGTGTACAGTGGTTACCCTCCTGCCAAGTTTTTCTGCAGTATTGCAGAAGGAACATCCAGCTTCTTGCAGCCCTTTCACACAATCTCATTGAAAGTAAGTTAGCTGTTGATAATGTTGTTGTCATTTTAAAGGCATTCTTGACTATCAACTTGCCATGTGCCACATCCAATATCAAAGGTAGCTAACACTCACAACTGTTACAGTATACATTTAAAGCAAACCTGATTTGCATCCTCATAGTGCTGCTACTAATGCTTCTCGTATGCAGTTGGCACAAAATTTGAATAGGTATCATCTTTCAGATTTAGAAACATGCCTACCAACTTTTGTTTATGTCAAACAAGGCCTTCTTGGTGTTGAGATTTTCCCTTTGACAGTGGATGTAAAATTAAAGTGAGGAGAGACTGCCACAAATGATGGGACTGGTGCAACTGTTTCCGGGTCGACAGAAGCGTCCGATCCCACGCGTCGGCTTTGACCCATGACGTAAAGGTGCTGCCGTGTGCGCCGTCATGACGGCGCGGAGTTTGGTTTGAGTGTGGCTGCCTCCAGTTCTGTTTTATTTTATTTACTTTTCTGATGTGTTCGTTCTATCCCGTGAGATTTTTTTTTTTAAAGACAAAAAACACTAATCAGCTACTGAAGCATCTTTATCTTCTATGGGTTGCAGGGGTTACGACCCCTGGGGAAGTGGGTGGGTATTCATGCATGGCTGTCTTCACTTACACGTTGTAGCTACGCAAGGCGTCTAAATTTGTTTATATTTGGTTTGCTCCCCCCCCCCCCCCCCCCCCCCAAAACACCCCATTTCCCGCGCTTGTCCCGTTAGTGTCATTAGGCTTCTTGTGGAAAGTGTGTGTGTTTGTTTTTGTTTCCGCCATATTTGTGACGTCATGGGTCAAAGCAGACGGGTGGGATCGGACGCTTCCGTATTTCCCTGTTTCCTTGACCAGCAAGCATATGCAAAATACTGCTGTGTAAGTTCTGAAATGGTGGAATTCTGTGAAGACTGTGTGTGCATAAGAAAGAATCCTCAAATCTACCAGAAGTGAACAGAGAAGTGAATGTGTGAAGACAAAAGTAGATAATTGTTACTACAGCAAGTAAGATTGAAGACTTGAAGATGTTGGGGCTGGCAATATTGGAAATGCTTCAGTGTAGCTTGTCAAGTGAACATAAAGGTGTCTTTAAAATTGGATGGAAGCTACCTGTGTAGTTGCATTAAATTTCAATGATTGATGGTCCAATATTTGTGGCATTGAATTCACATTTGGGAATAGTGGGGTTCAAGTCTCTGTCTGGCAATCTAAAATATTCAGGGATTTCTGTAAATCAATCTGTGTGATTACCAGTGTGGTTCCTTTGAAAACTAAATGGCCGATATCATTCCGCATCTGTGTTCTATCTTAATTTTTGTTACACATCTTCTGACGACTTTCTCACTGATGGGGTGTTAATCCCTAGACTTTTAACCTGAGTGAAAGTATAGCAAACTAATGTACTGACTTGAAAATAAAATTAAATATTAAGTTTTCCCTGTACTTATCACTGTTCATTTTACCAAACATCTTTCTCTGTGTACACAGATCCACAACTTTATAAACAAAATTACTGCCTCCTCTGTTTGTCTTCATCTTCCTACACTTCTTCCATCTAAAAATAAAAAAATGGTTCTTTGTTGAATGATTCTGCAATAAAAAAGGCAAAGGTTTTGTTGTCATGAGAACTGATCATTTTGGCATACTGTTATAAAATTTTCACTTGAAAATTCATTTATTTTTAAAATTTTAAGTTTGTTAAATTGATGAGTATCTTTAAACTTGGTTTTGAAAGCATTACTTGTAAAAAAAAAAAAAAAAAAAAAATAAAAAATAAAAAAAAATAAAATGCATGACAGTGTATGTAAAATACTTTTAATTTTTTAAAAATTTCCTTGAAAAAACTTCTGTTTGCAATTTAACAAGTGTAAGGCATGACTTCTTGTGTCAGCACTAATAAAATTATGAAGCCATAAAATGTCACTTTCCAAGCACAAGCAAGCTTAGAGTGCATGCCATGTGTTCTAACTGGATGCTCATAAGAGCATTGAACTTGGCTGTGGAGGTGGTCTTGCAAGGTTAAATTGAATATGATAACTAATACTGAAGCAAACAGATAAGAGTAAGCTGAATCTATTGTATACCACATAGACCATATCTCATTTCCTGAAAAGACAAAAACGTTTAAGTAAAGACATTGTAGTTGCCCTTATTTCATGAAACGTTCCATACAGAGGTCTTAAGCATATTAGATGTGGTATTCCATGAATGTGACACATTAAATCAGTTCCCAAACAAAATGGAAAGTGTTAAAGATCAATTTTTTTTACTATCTTTCTTTTCTCGATTTTGCTTAAGATGGCTTAACGTTATCTGCTGCATATGTTACTTTATACTGAAGTAAAATATCTTTTACTGTAGCTGAGTAAAAAACTAATGCTGCAATAACACCTGTACTACTCTATATGTTAATTTAATTTCAGTAAGAACGTTATCACATTTTAACAGATTGTGTGACGAATACACGCACGTTGTGGAAGTGCTACAGTTGAAATGGTTTGTATAGTTAATTTTCTTACTGAATACAGTTGTTTCTAAGGACAGTTCTTTCATATTGCCTGAAGTCATTTGGTTCTATTGCAGCTTTAGAAAATAGGTTTTGTTCTGCCATGTGCTTAAAATATTTTGTAAATTGTTAATTAATGATTCTCTCAACACTTACATTACTAGTTTCAAACCTTTCAGGTTCATTCTCAAGCCTGGCCTGCTGAGGATGCCCAGACAGTACTTGATCTTAATACTTTGCCATCCGCATGTCTCGTACAAATTTATTCGCTTGGCGCTGGCAGCGCTAATTCGGATTACTTGGCTTGTTGTTGGCCTCTTGTCACCTTTCTGTTGCCAACAAGCTTCAAACGCATTGACTTTTGCGTGTTTCAATTTTTCCGGAAAGCTTCTATTTTGCTTTATCGTTCCACAAACTCAAATTTCTTTTCAAGTAATTTCTCTGCAAGTTCTAAACTGTTATAAGAATTATCCATGTAGAGTTGATGCCACTTTACATAAGAAGGTGCCAATAGTTCCATCACTGTTTTTGCTAAAGGTTGTCCAGTGCCGGAATATATCTTGAATGAGGAAATGTATCTCGTACTCGAATCACACAGCATCCCAATGAGTATGCCGTATTTCATAATTTTCGATGTATTGTAAACTTTAAAATTTAACTGTCCATGCCACGGTATGATTTCTTCATCAATTGAGATCTTTTGACTTAGATTAAATGTTTCTTTAAACTTTTTGGAAAAATAATAAATTATGAATTGCACTTCGAAAAGATGGTCGGCATTATCCGTTTTATTGTTGTTGCTAGAAAAATGTAAAAATGATAATATTTGTCTGAATTGGTTGCAGGGCATCATATTGCGAAATATCGGTGTGTCTATCAACAGATGAATTGACTAGTAATCATCGATCCTTGCTTTTCTTACAATTCCCATAAGGATAGCAACTCCAAGCCATTTTCTAAGTTTGGGTCCCATAACGTCAACAAATTTGGCATTTTTTGATATCCAGTTTCCTTCTATTGCATTTTTGACTCTAATACTTGTTGGTTTCATTGCTAATAGATTCAGATAGATCGTTCCCAATATATAATTCTATGGTATCCACGATGCTCTGTGTATCTTTGGGAAATATGTGTGGACCCGGAGATCGTTCAGGTTTATTATTGGTCCTCAGTAAATCATAGTCTGTGTTCTTCATCCGAATCAGTTGACAACTGTCGCGTTCGCAGAATTCTTCTTGGACATATTTCACTATCTTCTGATGATCCTCCTCCTTTCATTTTTTTGATAACCAATGTCTTCTTCCCAATTGGCCAAGTCGTCCGAATGTCAGAAAAGACATCTGCGCATTCATCGTAAATAATCGTATTGTCTCCTTTGTCTGCCATGATGAAAGTGCACAAGTATTTACAAAAACATCGAAAGGGTGCAAAAAAGGGCAGCTCATTTTGTATTATCACGTAATAGGGGAGAGAGTGTGGCAGATATGAAACGCAAGTTGGGATGGAAGTCATTAAAGCAAAGACATTTTTCGTCGCGGCGAGATCTATTTACGAAATTTCAGTCACCAACTTTCTCTTCCGAATGCGAAAATATTTTGTTGAGCCCAACCTACATAGGTAGGAATGATCATCAAAATAAAATAAGAGAAATCAGAGCTCGAACAGAAAGGTTTAGGTGTTCATTTTTCCCGCACGCTGTTCGGGAGTGGAATGGTAGAGAGATAATATGATTGTGGTTCAATGAACCGTCTGCCAGGCACTTACATGTGAATTGCAGCGAAATAATGTAGATGTAGAAAACTTGTTGACATGTGTAACTTATTGTTACCTAAACAAAACAACAACAGAATGAAAAAGATACTAAAGTGCTGTCACTGGCCACTGCATGGTACTATGCACACGACACCACTGTGGTGTCGCCGGTCGGCAAAGTGTTGATAATAAACATCAAAGTGGCATACATACTTTTATAAAATATTCGCAGAATGAATGTCGCAATCTACAGGTACATCTTAGCAAGTCAAAAATCAAACTCTTACTAAGAGGCACTTGTGTATTTAAAACTCATTGCCAAATATAATTACTGCAACTGTTTACAGAATCGTTAATAAACACTTTATGAAATTTAATAAAGCTGCTGGTTACCAGTCGACAAAATATTGAAACTAAAAAAATTTAAAATATTTGCTTTGTTTCTCTGTTTAGTGGTGGAGGGTGTGAGCACCTGAGAAATACAACATAATTCACTTTACTCTTGGAGTGCTTGCACATTGTAATAAATAACAGATCTATGTTAATTAGTTATGACTTTTGTTAATAGTTGTGGGCTAATTTACTGCACACGCTCTCATACAGTTGGAGACTTGAGGAGTTCCTGAAGTATGGCCTGTAAAACATACTCAGCCATAGATATTACAGTCTGCAGCCCGAGCATCTCACCCTTATTCCAGTGATCGATCCATGATGATCTCCGTGACAATTACCACTACGTTCTTATCACTCTCTCTTTCTTGACCAATGGAACTTGTACCCTGTTGGTCACTTCAGAAAACAAAGTGGCAAACTTTCACCTCCACAACAGCTTTCTAAACCAGTCAAGATAAGGATATCAAGGAGTAGTACAAGATACTATTGGCAGGATAATATATCCTCCAGAAGTGACAATACCCTGTTAATTGTTCTCTTTTCAATGTGCACCACTGCCAGGGTGATTTGAAAAAATTAATGCAGCTATCAAACAGCACTGCAGTGCACTTAAACAAGACAAGCACCATCCCTGTATGGAACATTTAATAGCATTCAAGAGACTTTGAGGGAAGGCACAGTTTTTAATAAGCAGTGGTGGGAACAGTATGTTCATCTATGAGAGCCCACACTTAATCATCTAAAGTATGGTCTAAACTGTCTCACATTTGTGGCTACCCACTATCCAGCATAGTTTCTGGCACCTCCTCAAATGGTGACATTTGTATTGATCCCAAAGTCATTGTTGAATGTTTCACAGCACACTTCATCGAAGTGTCTGCATTCAGTAACTACCGCCCTAATTTCCTGACCCGGAATTGCCTTGTGGAACTGAACTCTTTCTCCTTTCATACGTAAGTCTTGGGAATCGTTCAGTTTTCCATGTAGTGAATGGCAGTTCTGCAGCACTTCATCCCAGGGAATGTAGTTTTGTTGTCTGTGGGTGGCCAGCACCATCGATACAGAGCTTCTTAGACACTGTCCACCACAGTAATGTGCGGTTAACTCGAGGCTTTCATATGAGACATGTAGACAGCCTCTTGGCGGAAGTTGGTGGCTCACCACTGAGGTTGAGATGTCGGAAAATCTTGGCAAACTTTCATTACAGTCTATCAGATGCGTACCCACCTGTGTTACTCAGCTCTGCTTCACATGCAATAGTTCAGACTGTTTACAAATTGGTCAAAAATAGGTAGTCCAGCTGGGATGTGGCTGGAAGCTCCATGCAGTGGCCTCAAATTGCTCCCTCTTGTCTATGTTCATAGAGTCACCTCTTGGCACAAGCCCTGTGATTTGGATGGACCTTTGTTTTCCTCCTAAAAGAATGCTGATCTCACCTTTTTTCAAGAATGTGTTCCAGTCTGTTCTCCGTGACTAACAAAATTCGACATACATCTACTTGGACATGGTTGAGCGTGCAGGATAAGCACTGCAGAGCTGGCTGCTGTATCACAGGCTCTGCAGTGCATTAAAACTCTTGCCACAGAGGACTTCCTTGTTTGTAACAACTCCATGGAGCTTCTTAAAAGGCATAGCTTTGTGTTATTCCAAATGCCTTTTGGTCACTTAAAATCTAGGGCCCCAATCCATATTCACCTACTACGTTTCCTTCCCTCCCTTTTCCTACACTCGAATTCCAGTCACCCATGACTATTAAATTTTCGTCTCCCTTCACTATCTGAATAATTTCTTTTATTTCATCATACATTTCTTCAATTTCTTGGTCATCTGCAGAGCTAGTTGGCATATAAACTTGTACTACTGTAGTAGGTGTGGGCTTCGTGTCTATCTTGGCCACAATAATGCGTTCACTAAGCTGTTTGTAGTAACTTACCCGCGTACCTATTTTCCTATTCATTATTAAACCTACTCCTTCATTACCCCTATTTGATTTTGTATTTATAGCCCTGTATTCACCTGACCAAAAGTCTTGTTCCTCCTGCCACCGAACTTCACTAATTCCCACTATATCTAACTTTAACCTATTCGTTTCCCTTTTCAAATTTTCTAACCTACCTGCCCGATTAAGGGACCTGACATTCCACACTCCGATCCATAGAACGCCAGTTTTCTTTCTCCTGATAACGACATCCTCTTGAGTAGTCCCCGCCCGGAGATCCGAATGGGGGACTATTTTACCTCCGGAATATTTTACCCAAGAGGACGCCATCATCATTTAATCATACAGTAAAGCTGCATGCCCTCGGGAAAAATTACGGCCGTAGTTTCCCCTTGCTTTCAGCCGTTCGCAGTACCAGCACAGCAAGGCCGTTTTGGTTATTGTTACAAGGCCAGATCAGTCAATCATCCAGACTGTTGCCCTTGCAACTACTGAAAAGGCTGCTACCCCTCTTCAGGAATATCATACGAAAAGTAAAAACTTATACAACGGAAAAAGAACGCTAAACGCCCTTGGTGGGACTCACAGTGTGAAAAGGCATAGAAATACGCAAACCAGCTTTTTAGGACTACAATAGTAAAAAACCCAGAAAGTCTATGTTGTTTCCTAGAATCAAGAAAACTGGCTGCAAAACTTATTAGGTAAACAAAGCGAAAGTACATAAAGGAGCAACTGGATACTATAGAGGTAAACTTCTGCAACCACAACACGAGAGAATTCTACAGGACCTTCTCAAGGAAGATCTGCGGGTACACACTTCAAAATGTGTGCGTCATAGCACTAACTAACCAAGAGAATTGTCAAGAACTGACACACTATTTCTCCAAGCTCCTTAACTGCCCTGAACCTGTAACAAGATTTCCAGTACAGAACAGTACCTCCATCCAACTGGAACCACCCCCACCAACATGTGCAGAGATCAACAAACACATACTTAAATTAAAAAACAACAGACCATCTGGTGAAGACGGCATCATTACAGAATTACTAAAAATCCTTGGACCAAAGTCACTACAGGAACTAACACAAAATACCAGGCAGGCTTTCAGCCTGGTCATTCATGCACTGAACAAATCCTCAATCTGAAAACAGTTATAAAATACAAGGCCATCAAGAATTCGCCAATCATTTGCACCTTCATAGATTTCAAGAAAGCGTATGATTCTGTTGACCGACAATCCTTGTTCAACGTCTTAAAAGAACAGGGACTCAACCCAAAAACACTATGATTAATCAGACAGACATTTTCTGACAAAACATCGAAAGTTAATAGGTGAAATCTCTGATCCCTGCATGATCAAAACTGGAGTGTGCCAAGGCTGCGGAGTATCCCCACTACTATTCAACCTAGTCCTGGACAAAGTAATCAGGGAATGCGAAACAGAACTGAAAACTCAAGGACACTGGAAACCAACACGACTAACAAGATGCCAGGACAAAATTGAAATATCATAGCTTTTGCAGATGACCTGGCCATACTATCAGACAATGAAGCAACAGCAACCAAACAGAGGTACAAAAAAATGTACGGAAAAAGTTAGGCTGCAGATCTCTCTCGAGAAGTCAGAATTTTTCTGCTCAAAATTAAACATAACAAAATTAGACACAAAATATGGCAAAATAAACAGTTGCACACTTCAAGTATCTAGGAGAAATCCGTGAACCTACAGGAGGAGAAAGATCACATAGAAGACTAGACTGCAAAAATGAAGAGGCATTTGGCAAAACATAGCTTGTGTATAATAAAAAAATGCATGTCCAATCACACAATAGTCAGACACTACAACACAGTAATCAAACCTGAAATCCTGTATGCAAGTGAGACACTAACACTCCATACAAAAATCGACGTGGAAAGTATACTGAAGGAAGAAAGGAAAATCATGAAGAAAATTCTCATCCCAATGCTGACAGAAGAGGGTTACAGGTACACTCTAGGAAAACTACAGAGATGATGTCAAACATAGCAGCAGATGTCAGAAAAAAGTTGAAGTTCTGTGGCACATCATCAGGCTATCACCAAAACTACTCACCAAGAAAATTCTTACATACATACCCTGGATCACACAAGTTAAACTGAATCTAGAAGCACCAAAAATCAATCCAATGGAAGCTGAAGACAGAAATGTATACAGGGACAAGATACACCCGTGGAATTTGAGGTAAGAGAAGTAAGTCCCAAAGAAACCAGGACAAAGTGGACTGAAGATAGAGACTCCACGGAAAAAAATGAATTGTGGAAGATCAGAAAGAACACTAATTACCACCACCACCAGCTATTCACCAAGGAAAGTGTTCCTTTCAATTTATGGTAATTGTTTTGACATTTGCAGTGTATGAGTTAAGTATTTTCATGGGTTCATAAGGGGAAAAATCCGGGTTTCTATGTTGAAACTGGTTATGAACAGTAGTGGGCATGTTAGAAAAGTTGAAAATGAAGGGGAAGACTTTCCTCATTTAACTGGAATAACCTGTTAGCATTTTGTGTGGAAATTGAGCTTCAGACACAAAAAAATTCAATATAAAGCTTGTGTTGAAGGGAAATAAATAACAGAGAAAAGTTCTTATGAGAAATTAAAAACACTTCTCAAAATAGTGGAAGGAGTATTTACTGCACTGATGAGACTTGGAGTGGTGCAAACCATTCCTTAAATTTCAATAGCACGAACGAAGGATACCTTATGTACCGAAAAATGGGTATTCTACATCTACATCCATACTGTGCAAGCCACCTGACGGTGTGTGGCGGAGGGTACCCTGAGTACCTCTATGGGTTCTCCCTTCTATTCCAGTCTCGTATTGTTCGTGGAAAGAAGGATTGTCGGTATGCTTCTGTGTGGGCTCTAATCTCTCTGATTTTATCCTCATGGTCTCTTCGTGAGATATACGTAGGAGGGAGCAATATACTGCTTGACTCTTCGGTGAAGGTATGTTCTCAAAACTTTAACAAAAGCCGATACCAAGCTACTGAGCGTCTCTCCTGCAGAGTCTTCCACTGGAATTTATCTATCAGCTCTGTAACGCTTTCGCGATTACTAAATGATCCTGTAACAAAGCGCGCTGCTCTCCGTTGGATCTTCTCTCTCTCTCTTTTATCAACCCTATCTGGTACGGATCCCACACTGCTGAGCAGTATTCAAGCAGTGGGCGAACAAGCGTACTGTAACCTACTTCCTTTGTTTTCGGATTGCTTTTCCTTAGGATTCTTCCAATGAATCTGTCTGGCATCTGCTTTACCGACGATCAACTTTATATGATCATTCCATTTTAAATCACTCCTAATGGGTACTCCCAGATAATTTATGGAATTAACTGCTTCCAGTTGCTGACCTGCTATTTTGTAGCTAAGTGATAAGGGATCTATCTTTCTATGTATTCGCAGCACATTACACTTTTCTACATTGAGATTGAATTGCCATTCCCTGCACCATGAGTCAATTCGCCACAGATCCTCCTGCATTTCAGTACAATTTTCCATTGTTACAACCTCTCGATACACCACAGCATCATCTGCAAAAAGCCTCAGTGAACTTCCGATGTCATCCACATGGTCATTTACGTATATTGTGAATAGCAACAGTCCTATGACACTCCCCTGCAGTACACCTGAAATCACTCTTACTTCGGAAGACTTGTCTCCATTGAGAATGACATGCTGCGTTCTGTTATCTACGAACTCTTCAATCCATTCACACAATTCGTCTGATAGTCCATATGCTCTTTGTTCATTAAACGACTATGGGGAACTGTATAGAACGCATTGCGGAAGTCAAGAAACACGGCATCTACCTGTAAACCCGTGTCTATGGCCCTCTGAGTCTCGTGGATGAATAGCGCGAGCTGGGTTTCACACGACCGTCTTTTTCTAAACCCATGCTGATTCCTACAGAGTAGATTTCTAGTCTCCAGAGAAGTCATACTCGAACATAATACGTGTTCCAAAATTCTACAACTGATCGACGTTAGAGGTATAGGTCTATAGTTCTGCACATCTGTTCGACGTCCCTTCTTGAAAACGGAGATGACCTGTGCCCTTTTCCAATACTTTGGAACGCTACGCTCTTCTAGAGACCTATGGTACACCGCTGCAAGAAGGGGGGCAAGTTCCTTCGCGTACTCTGTGTAAAATCGAACTGGTATCCCATCAGGTCCAGCGGCCTTTCCTCTTTTGAACGATTTTAATTGTTTCTCTATCCCTCTGTCGTCTATTTCGATATCTACCATTTTGTCATCTGTGCGACAATCTAGAGAAGGAACTACAGTGCAGTCTTCCTCTGTGAAACAGCTTTGGGAAAACACATTTAGTATTTCGGCTTTTAGTCTGTCGTCTTCTGTTTCAGTACCATTTTGGTCACAGAGTGTCTGGACATTTTGTTTTGATCCACCTACCGCTTTGACATAAGACCAAAATTTCTTAGGATTTTCTGCCAAGTCAGTTCATAGAACTTTACTTTCGAGTTCATTGAACGCCTCTCGCATAGCCCTCCTCACACTACATTTCGCTTCGCGTAATTTTTGTTTGTCTGCAAGGCTTTGGCTATGTTTATGTTTGCTGTGAAGTTCCCTTTGCTTCCGCAGCAGTTTCCTAACTCTGTTGTACCACAGTGGTTCTTTTCCATCTCTTACGATCTTGCTTGGCACATACTCATCTAACGCATAATGTACGACGGTTTTGAACTTTGTCCACTGATCCTCAACACTATCTGTACTTGAGACAAAACTTTTGTGTTGAGCTGTCAGGTACTCTGTAATCTGCTTTTTGTCACTTTTGCTAAACAGAAAAATCTTCCTACCTTTTTTAATATTTTTATTTACGTCTGAAATCATCAATGCAGTAACCGCTTTATGATCGCTGATTCCCTGTTCTGCGTTAACTATTTCAAACAGTTCGGGGCTGTTTGTCACCAGAAGGTCTAATATGTTATCGCCACGAGTCGGTTCTCTGTTTAACTGCTCAAGGTAGTTTTCAGATAAAGCACTTAAAAAAATTTTACTGGATTCTTTGTCCCTGCCACCCGTTATGAACGTTTGAGTCTCCCAGTCTATATCCGGCAAATTAAAATCTCCACCCAGAACTATAACATGGTGGGGAAATCTACTCGAAATATTTTTCAAATTATCCTTCAGGTGCTCAGCCACAACAGCTGCTGAGCCAGGGGGCCTATAGAGACATCCAATTACCATGTCTGAGCCTGCTTTAACAATGACCTTCACCCAAATTATTTCACATTTTGGATCTCCGTCAATTTCCTTCGATACTTTTGCACTTCTTATTGCTATAAACACGCCTCCCCCTTCACTGTCCAGTCTGTCTCTGCGGTATACATTCCAATCTGAGTTTAGGATTTCATTACTGTTTACGTCTGGTTTCAGCCAACTTTCTGTCCCTAGTACTATATGGGCGTTGTGACCATTTATTAACGAGAGCGTTGACAGAGAGGAAGTGTTAAAGAGTGAAATTGCTGTGACATTGTAATTCAAACACTATCTGCTTCTTTGAAAGAGAATTATGTGCCACAAGGGAAACAAAAATGGGTTTTTGCAAAATGATGGCTGTCATTGTATTGATAAAAAATTCAGTGCAGTGGACCCGTCCAAGTACAATGCTACATATTACAAAGAGTGGTTCAGGAGCATTCTTGAAAAGTTATCCAAGATCTGTGATTGGTATAGATTTGGCTCCATGTCACAAATAATAAATCCAGTATCATGAAATACATTTGTGAAATAGTGAGGTTTTTATTATTGAACGACTGGAAAACAATAATTTGGAGCTTCCACATAATTTGAGGGTCTACTGGAACATTCTTGACTGAACTTCGGTTCGCAAGAATTCTTTTTGGGGATGTATCATGCTCATTCAACAAACAGATTAAACTTCTGTTGTTGCCTATGATGCAACACAAATTCAAAGACGTTGAACTCGTATCAAGGAAAAGATAAAATGAGTCTTTTAAGATATATGATATTCACCGCATAAAGAATTAAAGGATTCCTTAAATTGTTTGGAGGAATTGTGATTCATCTACTGAAAATTGCAAACAAATGTGTACAAAGAGCTCATTCTCTTGATACGGCAAGAGAACTATTGGAGGCGAGACCGTAGGTAGCAGCGAAAGCGATTGAGATATTTTTTTTTTGTCCTCGGGAAGTGTATTTGGTTGCTCATCGCTACACATCGTAGATAGTTTTCGTTCACTGTTAAAAATGCATGACACTGTTCGTTGTTAGTATATTGAGTGTTAAATTTATGCTTCAGAAAAGCCAGATTCTTGTCTTCTACATATTGCAGTCATTGTACATGGGAGTGCTATATTGGAACACTAAAATGAAGTTGACATCCTTTGCTGGGGGAATACTCACCTACTTTGCATTACAACAGCAGCACACTGGTATAATAACTATGCTCCAAAACAGTTTCACATTGGTTACAGTTTTGAGCCAGTGTTTTACAAACTCTTTAACTGAAAAATATGGCATTATTCATTAGTAATTATATGTGACATTAAAACAAAATTTTAAGCTCGAAAACAGTATTTTCCCTGCTGCAATAGCTAGACAGTAAACTGAATCGAACATTCTTACATTTCGCTTTTCAGCAATGATGTAATTAATCAGAAAATGGTGAAAAACATGCATATAAATATAGAATGGTTGCATTTGTAATCTGTGCCAAGGACATTGTTCATGCTTCAAAAGTCGACTCCCACCAAAAAGTGCTCGGATGTATTTAAAATTTCCACATATTTCATCTCCACAATTTTTTCTCCAACCCATGAAATAAAAGTATAAACTTTCACAATTCGAATGAGGTACATCATACTGTTAAGTCTTGTTATGTAGCTAGACTAATAGCTCGAAGTCAGGGGTCAATCATTATGAGACGTGTAATAGCTAGATACCGCAAATAATTCGACTTGGATGTATGTAGTGTTACGATCGCTGGTTGTGATAGGAGAACCCAGGAATCTACAATGAATTGAGTAAATAATGTGGAATCTAAATGTCTTCTTAGTCACTTCCATTGCAACTTCATATTGTATCAGCTAACACTGGATAACCTGACCACCAGAAGGCTATTGTATGAGAAACACTCCTGCACTAAAAACAACTTGAACAAATGTTTCTTACTCAGTGTAAATGTGTAGCATTTTAAGTGTTAAGTTATTTGTAGCTACCATTAATAACATAATTTTCACAGCAAGGTGCCCAGTCTAACCATAATCTGCCACTGTTCAATGGCATACACCTTAAAAATTTTCTTTTTTCTCAATTTTCCGTACCTCTCTCCAACCCTCGTTAAGATAGTGATTTTGAGAATGGCAGTTCTCTGTTCTACATGTACACTAAACTCTGAACACAAATTAACTTTGTTGCCCCACAATAGGTCTCAGAATATCAGCGCTCTGAATCTTATTTAACTGCTTGTACAGAAGGGCACATTGGCTACATATTCAGAACTCTTATTGCCGTATAGGCATTTATTTGATGCTATCTTGCTACAGCCACTCAGTTTGTGATTCAGGAAGGAAATCTCGCCTGATGATATTAGATACAATCCAGCAAGAGAGAACAAGATTAACCAAACATGTTGAACAATTTTTTCTATCTGGTTAAAGATATTAGAGGAGGGGAAAATGACATAAGGGAATCAAGTAAAGGCTGCATACACATTGCATATTTTGACACAGTTTGTACCATCCTCTACTCCTGGCACATTTTGATTGTAGAGAAGGATGGTGGTTTGTTTTCAGACTGTATATTTTCATGAATAGATATTTTGATCTAGATGGGAGATTTCATTTAACGTTCCTGACATTTGAATCAATTCTCCTAAATTACTTTTCAGTAAAGTATTTTCATATTTTCTACAGTATGTCCCCAACCTTGGGTAATAAACACCTTTCCTATGCAGGTGAAGGACGTAATGCCATTTAACACGTATGGTGCTTCAGAAGCTCAAGTAGTGCATAGCGCAACCTGACAAGTGCAGGCTCACAAATAGCTTACAGACTAAACCCAGTATCTTGAGAGTCTAACTGATGGACAGTAGCATCTGCTGCATAGGCATCTGATTTTCTGCGGGTAAAATAATAATCTTATATTTTGCTGTACAGGATTCTATAAATTGTCCTAAACATATTGAAAGGAGGAAAATTAAATCTGTGCTTGTCATATAATATTGATTATTTCCTAGTGATTGATACTCCTTATCTACCGTGTTGTCACTATTGCATTTCATATCTCATTTTCCCTTCTGCATGTCTCATAAAGGATTTTCAGCAGGATGTTAATTGTGGTAATAGATTTGAGAAAGCCTGTTTAGTTCAGTGTTTATTGAAATTTTAACACATTAATACTGCCATAAGGTATCATATTCTGAAGTTTTTGTATAAAGTATGGGTAAATATTACTGTCAGAAATGTGACATTTTCAAGTTATGTTCCCTCTGATATTGTGGCAGTGAATATAAATTACTTAGACAGTCTGTTCCACAGTGTTGTGTATTTGCTATTTTTGATGTTCACATCAATATTTGATTTAATATTATTCCTTTTCAGGTTGGTGATACTGGTGGGCATTTTGTGCTAGCAGCAACCATACCCTGTGTCCCATTTTATCTCCTGATGTAATACAGTGTGTAAGTTTTTATTGTGTATAGTGTCTCAGTTTGTAGCTAATCAAATATTTTGATAAGTTACCATATTTATCACCACCACCTTATTCTCAAAACGTGTGTGTGCATGCGTGCGTACAGGGGAGGAGGTTGTGACACAGATGGGTATAAACTAGTGGATACTTTGAGGTGCCTCGCAATGTCCTCTCATTGAATTCTTAACATTTGTGCATCAGACATGTTCACTTCATGTGGAGGTCATACAGAGGAGGACACGGAAGTGGTTGAACAGATAATGCGAGTGAAAGTCTCACACGCACACGTGCGCACGCCCCCCCCCCCCCCCCCCCCACACACACACAAAATCACAATGTGCTTTTTGTGTGTGGTTATTGATTGCATTTGAGTGTGTTTAATTACAATAGAAAAAGAACTAACTCTATGTAAGCATCCTAAACCAGAGTCAGTGTTTAATGATTTTTGGGTGAAGAGCCATGGCCATGATTTCGGTGGTCTTGCCCAGGGTCTGTTGGTGACCAGGATTGGTGACAATTGTTTTTAGTAGATGAGGCATCTCTACACACTTAAGAAAAATTTGCTGTTCATTATTTCCATCATGGAATTTGTTTTTCAGTCAAATTAAAAGATGTCGTTGTTGTTGTTGTTGTTGTTGTTGTTGTGGTCTTCAGTTCTGAGACTGGTTTGATGCAGCTCTCCATGCTACTCTATCCTGTGCAAGCTTCTTCATCTCCCAGTTCTTACTGCAACCTACATCCTTCTAATCTGCTTAGTGTATTCATCTCTTGGTCTTCCTCTACGATTTTTACCCTCCACGCTGCACTCCAATTCTAAATTTGTGATCCCTTGATGCCTCAGAACATGTCCTACCAACCGATCCCTTCTTCTTGTCAAGTTGTGCCACACCCTCCTCTTCTTCCCAAATCTATCCAATACCTCCTCATTAGTTATGTGATCTACCCATCTAATCTTCAGCATTCTTCTATAGCACCACATTTCAAAAGCTCCTTTACTACTTTAATTGTCTCATTTCCTAATCTAATTCCCTCAGCATCACCCGACTTGATTCGACTACATTCCATTATCCTCATTTTGAATTCGGTGATGTTCATCTTATATCCTCCTTTCAAGACACTGTCCATTCCGTTCAACTGCTCTTCCAAGTCCTTTGCTGTCTCTGACAGAATTACAACGTCATCGCCAAACCTCAAAGTTTTTATTTCTTCTCCATGGATTTTAATACCTACTCCGAATTTTTCTTTCGTTTCCTTTACTGCTTGCTCAATATACAGATTAAATAACATCAGGGAGAGGCTACAAACCTGTCGCACTCCCTTCCCAACTGCTGCTTCCGTTTCTTGCCCCTTGACTCTTATAACTGCCATCTGGTTTCTGTACAAATTCTAAATAGCCTTTTGCTCACTGTATTTTATTCCTGCCACCTTTAGAGTTTGTAAGAGAGTATTCCACTCAACATTGTCAAAAGCATTTCTCTAAGTCTACAAATGCTAGAAACATGGGTTTGCCTTTCCGTAATCTATTTTCTCTTAATCTATTTTCTAAGATAAGTCGGAGGGTCAGTATTGCCCCACGTGTTCCAACAATTCTGCGGAATCCAAACTGATCTTCCCCGAGGTTGACCTCTACCAGTTTTTCCATTTGTCTGTAAAGAATTTGTGTTAGTATTTTGCAGCTGTGACTTATTAAACTGATAGTTCGGTAATTTTCACATCTGTCAACACCTGCTTTCTTTGGGATTGGAATTATTATATTCTTCTTGAAGTCCGAGGGTATTTTGCCTGTCTCATACATCTTGCTCATCAGATGGTAGAGTTTTGTCATGACTGGCTCTCCCAAGGCCACCAGTAGTTCTAATGGAATGTTGTCTACTCCCGGGGCCTTGTTTCGACTCAGGTCTTTCAGTGCTTTGTCAAACTCTCCACGAAGCATCATATCTCCCATTTCATCTTCATCTACATCCTCTTCCATTTCCATGATATTGTCCTCAAGCACATCACCCTTGTATAGACCCTCTATATACTCATTTCTCCTTTCTGCTTTACCTTCTTTGCTTAGAACTGGGTTTCCATCTGAGCTCTTGATATTCATACAAGTGGCTCTCTTTTCTCCAAAGGTCTCTTTAGTTTTCCTGTAGGCAGTATCTATCTTACCCCTAGTGAGAAGCCTCTACATCCTTACATTTGTCCTCTAGCCATCCCTGCTTAGCCATTTTGCACTTCCTGTCGATCTCATTTTTGAGACATTTGTATTCCTTTTTGCCTGCTTCATTTACTGCATTTTTATATTTTCTCCTTTCATCAATTAAATTCAATATTTCTTCTGTTACCCAAGGATTTCTACTACCCCTCGTCTTTTTACCTACTTGATCCTCTGCTGCCCTCACTACTTCATCCCTCAGAGCTACCCATTCTTCTTCTACTGTATTTCTTTCCCCCATTCCTGTCAATCATTCCCTTATGCTCTCCCTGAAACTCTCTACAACCTGGGGTTCTTTCAGTTTATCCGGGTCCCATCTCCTCAAATTCCCACCTTTTTGCAGTTTCTTCAGTTTTAATCTACAGTTCATAACCAATCGACTGTGGTTGGAGTCCACATCTCCCCCTGGAAATGTCTTACAATTTAAAACATGGTTCCTAAATCTCTCTCTTACCATTATATAATCTATCTGATACCTTCCAGTATCTCCAGGATTCTTCCATGTGTACAACCTTCTTTCGTGATTCTTGAACCAAGTGTTAGCTACGCTTAAGTTATGCTCTGTGCTAAATTCTACCAGGCGGCTTCCTCTTTCATTTCTTAGCCCCTATCCATATTCACCTACTATGTTTCCTTCTTTTCCTTTTCCTACTGTTGAATTCCAGTCACCCATGACTATTAAATTTTCGTCTCCCTTCACTATCTGAATAATTTCTTTTACCTCATCATACATTTCATCAATTTCTTCATCATCTGCAGAGCTAGTTGGCATATAAACTTGTACTACTGTAGTAGGCATAGGCTTCGTGTCTATCTTAGCCACAATAATGCACTCACTATGCTGTTTGTAGTAGCTTACCCACACTCCTATTTTTTATTCATTATTAAACCTACTCCTGCATTACCCCTATTTGATTTTGTATTTATAACCCTGTATTCACCTGACCAAAAGTCTTGTTTCTCCTGCCACCAAACTTCACTAATTCCCACTATATCTAACTTTAACGTATTATATATATATATATATATATATATATATATATATATATATATATATATATATATAGTAGAGGGAAATATCTAAAAAGAAAGATGATGAAACTTACCAAACAAAAGCGCTGGCAGGTCGATAGACACACAAACAAACACAAACATACACACAAAATTCTAGCTTTCGCAACCAATGGTTGCCTCGTCAGGAAAGAGGGAAGGAGAAGGAAAGACAAAAGGATATGGGTTTTAAGGGAGAGGGTAAGGAGTCATTCCAATCCCGGGAGCGGAAAGACTTACCTTAGGGGGAAAAAAGGACAGGTATACACTCGCACACACACACATATCCATCCACACATACACAGACACAAGCAGACATTTGTAAAAAAAATATATATATATATATATATATATATATATATATATATATATATATTTTTTTACAAATGTCTGCTTGTGTCTGTGTATGTGTGGATGGATATGTGTGTGTGTGCGAGTGTGTGTGTGTGTATATATATATATATATATATATATATATATATATATATATATATATATATATAAAAAAAATTAAAAGATAGGCAGAAAAAATTACTACTTGCTATAGTGTTACATATGCTTAGGGAGCTTTCCGAACTGAGGTTTCTTAATGTGACAGGCTGTTCACCTTTTTTGTACTAGATATCATCTTCTGAAAGCTATCTATTTCATGATGTGTATGTTTGTCTCTAATGCTGCTCAGAAAGAACCATTTATTATTCTGTTTCTACTTAATAATTTCAATGTGATAAACTGGTATTAACTTGTACTGAATAGGTGGAGAAGACGGCGAAATGCAGGTGAATGTAGCAGGTTTGCGAAGAAACATCAAGAATTTGGCTCACAATTATTCTGATGCACAGGTAAGCAAACAGCTGTGTCTGTAAATTTTGTGGCAGTGTATTGAAATAATAATAATAATAATAACAATAATAATAACAATAATAATAATAATAATAATAATAATAATTAATAATAATAATTGGAAAGCCCCTGGAAAAGATAAAATAGTAAATTTCTGGCTAAAGAAGTTCACTTCAACACATTCACATCAGTCTAAATTATTTAACATTCACGTCAGACAAAATTATTTAACAGTTACACTGCAGACCCATACATATTCCCTGATACACTTACACATGGAATAAGTTTTCTGAAACCTGAAGATCAAGCAGACACAGCAAACCCAGCAAAATATCGCCCCATAACATGCCTACCAACAATATACAAAATATTAACTTCAGTCATTACACAGAAATTAATGACACATACAACACAGAACAAAATTATAAATGAAGAACAAAAAGGCTGTTGCAAATGAGCACGAGGATGTAAAGAGCAACTGATAATAGATGCAGAGGTGACATACCAAGCTAAAACTAAACAAAGGTCGCTACACTACGCATACATTGATTACCGAAAAGCTTTTGATAGTGTACCCCACTCTTGGTTACTACAAATATTGTAAATATACAAAGTAGATTCTAAATTGATACAGTTCCTAAACATAGTAATGAAAAATTGGAAAACCACACTTAATATCCAAACAAATTCAAATAATATCACATCACAGCCAATACAGATTAAGCGTGGTATATACCGAGGAGACTCATTAAGTCCTTTCTGGTTCTGCCTTGCTCTGAACCCACTATTCTACATGCTAAATAATACAAATTATGGATACAATATTACTGGAACATACCCACACAAAATCACACATTTGCTATACATGAATGATCTAAAACTACTGGCAGCAACAAATCAACAACTCAACCAATTACTAAAGATAACAGAAGTATTCAGCAATGATATAAATATGGCTTTCGGAACAGGCAAATGTAAGAAAATTAGCATAGTCAAGGGAAAACTCACTAAACAAGAAGATTACTTATTGCATAACCACAGCGACTGCGTAGAAGCAATGGAAAAAACAGATGCCTATAAATATCTAGGATATAGACAAAAAATAGGAATAGATAATACAAATATTAAAGAAGAACTAAAAGAAAAATATAGACAAAGACTAACAAAAATACTGAAAACAGAATTGACAGCAAGAAACAAGACAAAAGCTATAAATACCTATGCCATACCAATATTGACCTACTCATTTGGAGTAGTGAAATGGAGTAACACAGACCTAGAAGCACTCAATACACTTACACGATCACAGTGCCACAAATATAGAATACATCACATACATTCAGCAACAGAAAGATTCACATTAAGCAGAAAGGAGGGAGGAAGGGGATTTATCGACAAAAAATCCTACATTATGGACAGGTAGACAATTTAAGAAAATTCTTTATAGAATGAGCAGAAACTAGCAAAATACACAAAGCAATCACTCATATAAATACATCGGCTACACCACTGCAATTTCATAACCACTTCTACAACCCTTTAGATCACATAACATCAACAGATACGAAGAAAGTAAATTGGAAAAAGAAGGCACTACATGGCAAGCACCCATATCATCTAACACAGCCACACATCGATCAAGACGCATCCAACACATGGCTAAGAAAAGACAATATATACAGTGAGACGGAAGGATTCATGATTGCAATACAGGATCAAACAATAAACACCAGATATTACAGCAAGCATATTATTAAAGATCCCAATACCACAACAGATAAATGCAGACTTTGCAAACAACAAATAGAAACAGTAGATCACATCACAAGTGGATGTACAATACTACCAAATACAGAATACCCCAGAAGACACGACAATGTAGCAAAAATAATACATCAACAACTTGCGATACAACATAAACTAATAAAACAACACGTTCCCACATACAAGTATGCACCACAAAATGTACTGGAGAATGATGAATACAAATTATACTGGAACAGAACCATTATAACAGATAAAACAACACCACATAACAAACCTGACATCATACTCACCAATAAAAAGAAGAAATTAACACAACTAATCGAAATATCCATACCCAATACAACAAATATACAAAAGAAAACAGGAGAAAAAATTGAAAAATACATTCAACTGGCTGAGGAAGTCAAGGATATGTGGCATCAGGATAAAGTTGACATTATACCGATTATACTATCAACTACAGGAGTCATACCACACAATATACACCAGTACATCAACGCAATACAGCTACATCCAAACTTATATATACAACTACAGAAATCTGTAATTATTGATACTTGTTCAATGACCCGAAAGTTCCTAAATGCAATGTAACATATACCGTACATTAAAAAGGAAGTCACGCTTGATCAAGATCTGCGTCCCTTTTCATTTTTAACCAGACATGACGTCTGAGAAAGAAAAGAAATAATAATAATAATAGTAATAATAATAATAATAATAATAATAATAATAATATTGAAAGGTTCCAGTATTTGAAATGGACAGCAATGTATTTATGTACTTATTTTTGTTGCTACATTGTGGAGATTGTTTTCAATTTTTTAATACAGCGGAACTACTGCAGAGAGAGTTCATTACTCCCTCATCAAAGAGATGATAATTACTGGGTGATCAAAAAGTCAGTATAAACTTGAAAACTGAACAAAGCACGGAATAATGTAGATAGAGAGGTACAAATTGACACACATGCTTGGAATGACATGGGGTTTTATTAGAACCAAAAAATACAAACGTTCAAAAAATGTCTGACAGATGGCGCTTCATCTGATCAGAATAGCAATAATTAGCGTAACAAAGTAAGACAAAGCAGAGATGATTTCTTTACAGGAAATGCTCAATATGTCCATCATCATTCCTCAACAATAGCTGTAGTCGAGGAATAATGTTGTGAACAGCACTGTAAAGCATGTCCGGAGTTATGGTGAGGCATTGGCGTCGGATGTTGTCTTTCAGCTCCCTAGAGATGTTGGTCAATCGTGATACACTTGCGACTTCAGGTAACCCCAAAGCCAATAATCGCACAGACTGAGGTCTGGGGACCTGGGAGGCCAAGCATGACGAAAGTGGCGGCTGAGCACACGATCATCACCAAACGACGCGCGCAAGAGATCTTTCACGCATCTAGCAATATAGGGTGGATTTTTTTTTTTTTCCTAATAAAACCCCATGTCATTCCAAGCATGTGTGTCAATTTTTACCTCTCTGTCTACATTACTCCATGGTTTATTAAGTTTTCAAATTTATACTGACTTTTTGATTGCCCCGTAATTTTATTATTGCATTTTGTCTCTGACAATTTATATTGTGAAGTTAACTTATTGTTGATAAGAAGTGCTCATTTACCTCATTTTGTACCTCAAAAATTGAATAAAGAAAGGGAAAGTGATGATACACTTATTGATCTCTGCTGTCATTTTCATTTAACCAGTCACGCCTTCAATGTTGTAATAGACATAAGTGAAATCAGTTTTGTGAGTTAGTACAGAGTTATTAAAAATCATATACAAACAAACCATTTCAGAAGTTAGATTTTTTTCCTTATAAATGTTTGGTTGTTGTATTGTCACTGAGAACTGGCTATGACATGAAAAATAGATAGAAAAGATTTCAGTGAACAACTAATGTAGAAATACAGATAGCAGATTTTCCAAAAATGCATTAGTCCCTTGCAGTTCATTATGCACACACAGGGCATCTCTGTGTGCTCTAATATAATTAACTGCTGCACGGACACTGCAAAGAATTGTGCAAATTTCTTTATGGAAGCAGTGAGGCCACTGACCAACAATTGTGATATACATAAAAAAAGTAGTACATTTTTATTCAAATATATTTACATAAGTATTAAAATACAAAACTTTTCATTGTATAATAATTTTCGAAATGTTCTTAAGAATGGGGAGCTAGGTTTCATGTTATTATTCACTCTAATGAACGATTTCACACCTGCTGCCCCTATTTTTTTCTGTCGGAATATTTTGCACAATCCTTGTGCTTGTTCACAGGAAACTTGTTGATAATGTGCAACTTCCCATTTAAACGTTTATCATCAGAAGTTGAACAACATCCTCTTTTATGCCCTCATCTTCACTGACTAAGTCTCTTATATAAAACTTTTACGGAATGGTTGGTGAGATAGTATTGTCAAGGTTTTTTTCCTGGCACATATTCCTGTATAGGAAACAGCTGTTTACAAGCAGAAGTACAGTTTTCAATACCAGTTGAGACTTTTTGTTACAAAATCGTAACTGTAAATAAAATGGTCAGATTGATCAGTTCTGCCTGTCTTTGAAGTATAATGACTAATCACTAGAGCCTCGGACTTTATGTAATATCAAATTAAGAAATATGTAACAAAAATTGATGAAATATGCAATGTAGCAGTTTTGTGTGAACTCCAAAATTTTGTTTATTTGGTAGAAAATATAGGTTTACCAATAGGCTAATGCATATGTTAATTTTTAATCAGTTCACTTCTGCCACAAAGTATAGAAATAAAAGTATCTCCTGTTCAAGCATGTAAGTCACACTGGAACAGGATTCACAATTAATTATACTTTTCTGAATATTCTGTTCCTATGCACTGTCTTCTGTTTGTCAATTTTTATAAATAGAGGAGGACTGCTCAATTTTGCAAAAAGTCAACAGTGCATATTTATACTGAGATTGTGCTAGGAATAATATTCCCAGGGGGATCTACAATATCACTATTAAATAAGTGATACAAAATAACAAGTTTTCAGCATCCTGGGTTCTTGTTCAGCACAGATTGCAGTTTCCTGGAAGTTATATCACCCACCTTCCGAACTGCATCTTCGATTATTCCCAAGCTTCTTGGAGAGGCATACTTGAAGTCTCCAGTTGCTCAATACTGACAGGAAGTCAGCTGAAGTGACTTATGTTGATGAAACTCAACTTAGGACTTCATAACTGTTGAATGCTGACAACAATTCACTTGAAGGCACTGTAGGATCAGAAGAAAAGTTCTTCATAGCCAACTTCACAGCTTAAGAATGCTTAATGTAGAAAATCACAGCTTCAGTCCTTGTTGCCCACCTTGTCATCACTGTCACTAGAGGCAGAGGCACATCAGGTAGCTGCTGCCTCTAGTACTGTACGTAATAAGAACATTTCAGGAAAGCCTTCTTCATAGCTGATATAAGTGTATTTACTTTTGGGAAATGATATCTGTCACGCCACTCGTTGCAATGCATGAGCCATATATGTAACATGAGCTAAGTCTGGAAAAATACGTCAAGCAATCCCCACTTTATCAAATAGTAAATATAACAGTTTGGCGAACCTGAAATTACATAAATTCTGAGTCTCTATTTTGTTGGTATCTAAGGATTGTACATTTTTAATAGCACACGATCTTTGAATGATAGTGTAGATTCATTAGAATCTAAATAATTAGATGCTCTACAAATTTTGAGAAACATACCAGACAAGTATCACACACATTTTTCACTTTACTCAAACATGAGAGAACCTGAGTGTTGACACATGTAGCACACTCTAAATTAGAAACATTAACTGCCCAGAAAGTTTGCACAAGTTGTCTGCTATGAAAACAGTCTAAAAAGAAGGCAGGTGATTGTAACCATTCTCTTGAAAAGTCCTGCAAGTTTTTGGTTCCAATCCCACCACACACAATGTTGTGGAAGTGCTGCTACTTCCCTACTTCCGCTGTAACATACCTGTTCATTTCATGCTATTTGTTGAAATAGATCCTCAGTAAAAATTAACTGAAAAAAAAACCTGTCTGACGATGACAGAACTTTACTAGTTTATGTGATAAAATCACACTTTGAAACGTAAAAAGGAAAATCTGTGATTACATAGGCATGGTCCCACCAACATTTGCCATGAGCCCTCTGTTGCATCACAAGAACTGGAGACATTTTCACTGTTTTCATTGTCATTTTCACTTGACTTTTTTTTTACAAATGACTCCCTGTCATTATCAGAATCACTGTCACTCTCAATTTCACTTGGAGATTCCTCTGAAGGCTCTACAATTCCTTCCTCAGATAGGAGTGTATGTCAAGAACTATCATTTTGCACCCGTTAACATGCACATCATAATTACAAAAATTTTCTCGACACAATGGCTGCATTTTGACACAGAGTTATTAAGGTTTCCCTAGATGGCAGTACTGTGCAGCATTGGTGCTTAACAGAATCAAATGTGAGAGTAGAATGTATTAGAGCTACAAAAAGTCAGGTCAAATGAAACCTGACATTGGAGAACAAAGTTCACAGTGTTGAGTGGTAGTTACTGTTGGAGTGGAAAGCATTAAACTAATGTTAATAGTGGCATAGCTTAAAACATTGTCAGCATTTGATTGTAACTGTACCACAGTTGTGATATGTTTTGCAATGTATATTTCCCATATGTCTAGTATGTTACATGCTATCAGAAGCCCACATAGTTATTTCTGTGAATATAGTCATCACAATGTGTAGGACAGTAGTTCCAAGATAATTGGTGGTTAATGTTTGAAAGGACTCTGGTTCATCTCATTTGGGTATCAACAACTTGATCTGGTTGAAAATTGTTTCTTAAGACTCCAGTTGTTTACTGTTACTCCACAATAAACATGGGAGGGAAAAAAGTTAGTGTGTAGAATGAAAATCGACAAGACCAATAAATGGATCTTCTGCAGAGTCTTCTTTTCTTTAGGACGTATGATATACAGGAATATAAATTGCATATGAGAAACTGATAACATCATAGTCAGACTTCTTAGTTGACATTCCATAAGTGTGTCAGGAATTTTAAAAGGACGTTGAAGAAAATGGTGTAAATTGTGGTCATGTAAGTAGTGAGCCATAACTTCTTAAACACAGACTTTACAAAACATCAGCAAGCAATTTCATTAATTGTACTGGTCTTTAAATCAAAACCTTTGGTCTTACATAAGTCTTACATTTCATGGACACAGTCGGATTTTTGTTTCAGTTACTTGTGGTGAATTATTTTGTATCTGTTTTTCTAGTTTTTGAAATATATTTGAAAGTTACGATGAATACATCCAGAATTTGTCAAAAACCCAAAACCATTACTAGACAGGTTACATATATATCCTAAACAGTATGCAAGCAGTATATCTTAACTTTAAATCATAAAGCTTGCTATATAGGACCCTAAGAATGGTATTTCTAAAAGATAGCAGTTGGCAATGACTGATGCTGAGGATTACATAGTATGGTAGACCCAATGAGAGAATTGCATTCCATAATCATAGTAATTATGACATTGCTTGTCTGTATGTAGATGGCAATAATAAACACATTTCTGCGTAAAACAGAGCAGAATGTGATGTTCAGTTTCAGCTGTGTTGTTATGTCCCAAGCTAATCAGTGCCTCGGAAACTGGGTCGTCTTCCAAAAGATGTGCTAAAAGTGTGCGACAATTATCATTGTATTTAAATATCATTACTGCTCATTTCAGTTAAGCTGTTTAAGCTGTACTGTTAGGTTACAACCTAGCCACAACCTTGCAAACTCCTACATAAGCCAGGAAAAATGTTGTGGCATGTACAACTTGATAATGTTTCCCCCCAAATCAGTTGTTGCACTTCCTTTACAAAACAATATTTCAACAACACTAATGAAGTTCATAAATTATTTGTAAGAGGTGACATGTTTGGAATGTTTCAGATTTAGTTTTTTAGAATAGGTGCTACCATAGCCATGGTTTATCATTGCCAACCAAATACTTCATTCAGTAATGTAACTACAAATAGTGCTGCACTGTTATACAAGGTCTGTTCGAAAAATTCCAGAACTTTGTCCACAAAATTTTTCTAAGCTTACCTTTTACTTACTGGGCATGGTCTCCTTCGAAATACTCTTATCCACAATTGATACACTGCTCCCAGTGCCATTTCTATTTCTGGAAGAAGTCTTGGTATGCCTCCTGCTGGGTTATGCAAAATGCTGTCTGTGAATTTTCTTTTATCTTGCCTGTTGTTGCAAATCTTCATCCTTTCACAGGGGTTTTCATTTTTGGAACTAAAAAAAGTAGGCAGTGGCTAGGTCTGGAGAATACGGAGGATGAGGCAGCACAGTGATTTCGTATTTTGTGCAATAGTTACACACCGTCAGGAATGAATGTGTGGGCGCATTTTTGTGATGCAAGCACCGCGAATTGTTTCGCCACACTTCAGGCCATTTCCTTCACACAGGCATCGCAACACGTCTTGATTGTATCATTGCTTAATAGTTTGTCCCTGTGGCATGAATTCATGATGAACTAATCCTTCAAAGTCAAAGGAAACTATCAGCATGGCTTTGATATTTGACATGACCTGATGAGTGGTTCTTGGTCGTGGAGAACCCTTCCAAATCCATTGTGAAGATTGAACCTTGGTCTCAACATAAACGTAGACCCATGTCTCATCATCAGTTATGATTCTTTTCAGGAGCATCTTGTTCTCGTTTGAACGATCCAAAAGTTCTTCACAGATTGTGAGGTGAAGGTCTTTGTGGTCTTGACTCATGAGCCTTGGTATGAATTTGGTGGCAACATGATATGCTCAAAGATGCTGTGGCAGGATTTTGTGACATGATCCAACTGAAATGTTATATTCTCCTGCACTCTCTCTTATAGTCAGTCTTTGATTGGCACACACAATTTTGGTGACGTTCCTGACAGGAATATCTTTGGTAGATGTGAAGGGCATCCTAAATGAGGCTCACCTTTAACTTCCATCCGGCCATTTTTAAACCCCTGTGAACCATTCTTAACACTGAGTACGGCTTAAGCACTCATCTCCGTAGGCTTCCTGCATTATTTGGTGTGCCTCTATAAAGGTTTTCTCGAGTTTGATGCAAAATTTTACAAAGGTTTGTCGCTCCTCTAATTCTGCCATCTCGAAATTCGCAAACTGTGCGACACAACATTCTACTCAATACAGCACTGAACAACAACCAACAGATATATAACACTGAAACTTCCGACAGTTGCACATTAAATACAGTTGTGCGCAGGGATGTCAACCGCATTTTGCTCCAACACATCAGTGGCGTGAAATTACGAATGTTCTGGAATTTTTTGAACAACTCTCATATTGACTGTTAAGTTCACTGTGTTAGGAGATAAACACAAATGACATCAATTTTTAGTGTTGATTGGTGACTCCATAGTGTCCTCTGCACTACGACCAGATAATGGGTATACTTGAAAGGAGAGACAGCATTGGTCATATATTTTTGTTCATTATCGCAAAATCGATTTTCGGTCACTTAGTGACCATCTTCAGTGCTGTAATATATAACTTAAATTAGTAAGCACTGGTGTCAATAAGCTTACGGCGATCACCGTATGACTGTGTAATTTCTTTAGAGTAACCTATAATTATTTATTCTCTTGTTATGGGAGCACATTATTTTTGAAGAGTTGTTACAAAGATCCTATATATAAAATCGATCACAGCACTCTAATGAAACAGTACTGAAAACGATGAGAGTCGAGTATACGGTGATCGCCGTAAGCTTATTGACACCAGTGCTTACTAATTTAAGTTATATATTACAGCACTGAAGATGGTCACTAAGTGACCGAAAATCGATTTTGCAATAATAAACAAAAATATACGACCAATGCTGTCTCTCCTTTCAAGTATGCAAATTTTTAGTGTGATATGGTTTGCAGCTGGGATAAATTTTTATATGATTTGGTGATGCCTTCAGCTGCCATTCTCTTCATTTCATGTACAATTTCTTCCTTAGGCCATTTTAAAGTATCTGGAATGGAAGCATTATGTATTGAATACATTAGTGACACTTGTGATTTTAACAAAGATGTACTAGACACTTTGTAAATTAAGTTATGGATGATTTTTTTTAGTAGTATATGATGCATGTACGTCCTTGCTCCGAGGACTGCCTGTAATGCGGGAGCAAGTTACTTTTACTTTCGATCATGATTGTTTTACAGAAGTTTAATTACCCTACATAAGCCCTTATTTTCAATTATATTTAATTATCATTTATCATTTGGTGTAAATATGACTGTGTAATTTCTTTAGAGTAACCTATAATTATTTATTCTCTTGTTATGGCAGCACATTATTTTTGAAGAGTTGTTACAAAGATCCTATATATAAAATCGATCACAGCACTCTAATGAAACAGTACCGAAAACTATGAGAGTCGAGTATAAAGTCCTTTATGGTTGCGTGATGTTTCACATTACAGTAATATTTATTGATGAGTGTAGCGATAATTTTACATTCTATGGTTCTGTAATGCTTTGTTGTAGAAATGGTAAAAAGTTGTATAAGAATTTCCCATTTCACAGACCTTTTTGCTCATTTAAAACTGTCTGACTGATGTTTTAGATGAGTGTAAATTTCAATTTCTTCAGTCACAGTCATGATTTTTCCTTTCTGTAACTTATGTGATGTTTCAAGGGATTCATCTATATTATGTATTTTGTGGTTGGTGCCTTTTAACTGTCCAGCAAAGGTGGGTGGGTTATTGCCACTTATTGTCTTGTGTCCTTTAAATCTCATGCTAACTTTCCTTGTTTGTCCAGTATAAAATTTTGAACATTTTTTCAGTTAATTTTGTAGATTCCTGATTGCGAAAATGGCTCTGATTTCCATAGTATGTCTCCCAATAATCGTTGTAGATTGTTAGTGTTTCTGTAACTAGTGCATAATTTTGTATTTTTGAAACATTGAGTAATTTTGTCAGAAGCAATACTTATAAATGGTTGTACAAGAACCTTGTTTTTCTGTGCTCTGTATGTGTGCCCCTCTGGTTAAAGTTATTTCATCTGTTCCTTAATTCCTTAAAGAATTTTTGTAAAGAAATTAAATACAGTCATAGTTTCACCAGTGATGAATGATAATCAAATATAATTGAGAACAAAGGCATATGTGGGTTAATTAATAGATTTATGTAAAATAATTATAATTTTCCTAGTGCTAAGTACATTAAAACAAGGACCTTGTACGTAAAAGGCTTGCAACAACTGCACAAAAGTAATGTGCTTCTAAAATAGCAAAAAATCTCTCTAATTTTTTGTAAGAGCATTACATGCGGTCGTAGGAGCAAGGACATACATGGCATAACATACTTCTGAAGAATCATCCATGAAACAAATTATAATGCGCCTAGTTGTCTTGTTCTTATGTCAAAATCACAAGTATCACTAATGTATCCAGTGTATAATGCTTCCATTTTAGACACTTGAAAATGTGTGCAATCATATGTGAAATGGAAAATGGCAGCTGAAAGCATGACGAAATCATTCAAAAAAACAAATGACATCATTCATATTCATTCAGGATTAGGGACTCCATGGCTCAAGATAGTTAATTGCATAATGTTTGCAAACACTACTTGAAAGCAGACATCTTACCAGCATCATTTAGGTCAGCTACTCTTTCTTTTTCTGTTCCTCTCCTTGAACATTGTTTCATAAAGTGTAACTGGCAAGAAATCTATAAGTATTGTAATGCAAAAGATAGTTTGGATTAACACAGTGAACATAGAAAACTTGGAGTGACCAATACAAATATTGTAAACGGTGGGAAAGTTTTAGTTCTGTGATCATAAAAGTGGGTTTTGCTGTATTTTGTTGGAAGATTACATTAGGCAGCACAAGGCATTTTCCTTTCCCATATAGCAGACTATTTTTTTATAGTTAACAACACCCAAATAAAACTTCATGCTCACTACACAATCATGTCTGTAAAATCGAAACTGCTGCACCTGCCTTTAGCTTACCTGCTGACCTAAATATTTTAAGATTAAAAAAAAATTAAAATTCTTATTTTTCATTTAAACAACTTTGTACAAATTAATGCTCAGTATGCTCATAAGATGGACAAACAGCCATATAAAACCATAGCTCTAGTAGTGTGAAATTATTATTTTGGATAAACCACAAATCCCTTTGAATCATCAGCTTTCTTAGTAGGCCTTTCAAAAATTAATTGTATTGCTTTCAGCAGACAGCTTCACAACAAGAGATGTGCTGCAGCCACTATAAAAACAAAAACAGTCTTTTGCTGCTGCAACAGTGTGGATATTTGCTTTGGGCTGGTTTGGTTTGGCCCTTTGTCTTGTGACTGCAGGAGATTCATACAAAAAGCCGAGAACATTTGTTAACGTAAGGTCCAGCACCATTTTTTCTTCATTGTGTCCTAACAAGAACCATGCACATTTGATGTCTGTGTGCAGGAAATTTTCCATTGAACATCAGTAAATCAGTGACGTCATGTAGCTGTCTATCCTGCATGGCAGAGGTGTATCAGCAGAAAATTCCCTTGAATAAACAATAAAATTACAGAGATAAATTGTCTGGTCTGCATTTAACGTCAGAAGGCAAAATTTCAGTGCTGCATCTGTTGAGAGGAAAAGAGAGAAACAAAGGTGAAAGGAAGCTGTCGGAGCAGGAGGTCAAAAATAGTCTACTCTCTCTAATGCACCTCTGTCCTTTCATTATTCTTTCCCCTTCAAACTCGCAACAGGTGGGCCTTTATCATTCTGGGTTCTGACCGATCTGCCCCTTTTCTAACTATCCTCTATATATCCTTTTGTCCCTCAGGAAAGAATGAATAGTTCCAAACGCTGGGAAATGTTTTTCAGCTTTGATTGTATCTGTCGCCAGTACTGGAATTTTGCCTTTTGAAGCTAATGGGTTGTCATTGTGTGTCTTTGTAATTGACTGCTATATGGATGAAATTAAACTATATCCAGATATTAATATCAATAAGTGAATTTATTTACTTGAGACAAACATTATAAAAATATAAGGGTGGTCTGAATAGCTCTCACCTGTGCCCTTGGACCAGAGTACTTCTTGCCCCAACCTTAATCCCGGCCTGTTTTGTGTGTAATGACTCCTTACTCATTTTATTTTAATTTTGTAATTTCGTGTATTTGTCATTGAATATGAGGAGTAGGCATACAGTTTTTCTTAGCTGTGAGTGTGAATTAAGTTTTTAAAATTTATTTATTACTAGCAAACACGGCAATGCTTCACAATTGCTAAATTCGTTTGGAAATTGGATATATGTCCTGATCTCCTCCCTCCCTCCCCCCCCCCCACACAATATATCCATCTCTTTCTCCTCCCCCCTCCCCCCCCCCCCTCACGTTCTCCTCCTCCTTCTCCTCCTCCTCCTCCTCCTTCAGAGGTTTGCAGCTAGTACATATAGAACAATGAAATTATTGATCTTGCAGGTGAAAGTACGAGAAGCCACAAGCAATGATCCGTGGGGTCCCAGTTCAACACTTATGTCAGAAATTGCTGACCTAACCTACAATGTTGTTGCATTTACGGAAATAATGCAGATGATATGGAAAAGGCTTAATGACCATGGGCGCAATTGGAGGCATGTGTACAAAGCACTTGTACTTTTGGAGTATTTGATTAAAACTGGAACGGAAAAGGTATGTATTTCTGTAAAATTAATGTACATAGAAGATTCAAACATAATATTTTGTAAAGACCTAATATTTTGTAACAATTTAAAAATTTACCACTGAGAATTGTGGATGGGATACAAACAGTTATCGAGTGCTGGATCATGATCAGAAGTGTGTGTGTGTGTGTGTGTGTGGGGGGGGGGGGGGGGGGCTGTTTACTACTCTGGTATTTATAGCAAAAGTGAATGATGGTGTATCTTGAACTACTGTATCTACATGAGAGGCCAGTGCATTCCGTTGCATACTGGCTGCCATTTGTCATTAAAACAAAGGAAAAAGTCAGTCACTCTTAAAGTATCCTAGTTTGTTTGTTGGGTTGTTAATTACAGTCATACTGAACATACGTGACCAAATCACAATCCTCAAAACCCTTTTATCACAATGAGTATCTTAATGTAACCCAGATGTTTCTTGGACCAAAGTATGTAAATGATCCAGAATGAGATTTTCACTCTGCAGCGGAGTGTGCGCTGATATGAAACTTCCTGGCAGATTAAAACTGTGTGCCCGACCGAGACTCGAACTCGGGACCTTTGCCTTTTGTGGGCAAGTTTGGAAGGTAGGAGACGAGGTACTGGCAGAAGTAAAGCTGCGAGTACCGGGCGTGAGTCGTGCTTCGGTAGCTCAGATGGTAGAGCCCTTGCCCGCGAAAGGCAAAGGTCCCGAGTTCGAGTCTCGGTCGGGCACACAGTTTTATGTAAATGATGATTGAAAATTTATTAATACAGTTCATTGACCTTGTTTTTATGGTATTCTGTTGGTCCTTTTATTACTCCTCATTAAGAACGAGAGTATGTTTATGTTCATTTAATTCAGGCAGTATTTCTTGCAAGTGCCGTACTGGGTGCCACGTGTATAAAATGCCGCTGGAAAAGTTCATTCTCATTTGCAGTTGTGTGGATCCATTTACAATAAATCATTGTTGAATGACGCAGTAAGGGTGGCCCAACACTTGTCAGTTATGTTTGGTCAGTATTTACATGATCTCGATTTATCTGTTAATGTAAATAGTTTTAAGAGCTTGATGTGAGGGTGGTTTGAAAAGTCCTCGGAAAGGGATAGAAATAAAGTAATTACATCATTGAAACTTTTTTATTTTTCAAAGTAGTCTCCTTGTAGATTAATTCACTTCGTCCAATGATCTTTCAGTGCGTTGATCCCATTTCAAAAATGAGTTTCCTCCAGGTCTGCAAAATAGTTGTCAACTCTATCAATTCTTCGTTTGAAGTGAATCTTCGTCCACCAAGAAAATTTTTTTAGTTTTGGGAAGAGATGGAAGTCTGATGGAGCTATATCAATTGAATAAGGCAGATGTGGTAACAATTCGTACCTTAGTTCGTGTAATTTTGCCATGGTGACGGCACATGTGTGGGTGCGCATTGTCCAGCATCAAGAGCCATGGCCCCCATCTTACAGATAATTTTTTCATTTCTAATTCTTCAGTTAAAATGTGATACACCCATTCACATAACATCTGGCAAGCTTGAGCAATTTCACACACTTTCAATCGGTAATCCTTCATGACCATTCTGTGCACTTTTGCAATGATTTCTGGAGTAGTGACACCTCTTGGCCGACCACTGCGTGGACCATCTAAATTTAAATTCATTTGTCCATTTGGCAACAGTTGAATATGAAGGAGCAGAGTCCCCTGAACTTTTCAAACCATCTTTGTAATTTTCCATCTTTCCAAATCACTAAACGGGAACAAGAAGTCATCACCACACTTCCAAGACCACTGACGTGACACATGTTTACGGGCAACAGTCCAATGAATAACATGTGAAAAACGTGTTGCACTAGCGTTGACCTCTCGTGGTGATCCCAAGAACTTTTCAAACCACCTTCGTAATTAAAGTCCTTAAATTTCACTGTCACTCGGATTTAAATCTGTTGTTAAGAAGTAGTAAAGGAAGAAAGTTGTTCTTTTACATTCTCCAATTTAGGTGCGAACTGTAGTGTAATGTAATTCTCAAGAAGTATATCAATTCAAAGTAATGAAAAATTTAGTACTTCTGGAATGCACTTTGTTACTGGTATTTATTTTTTGCACTGTTTGTAAGTTTTTCTTATATGATTACTAGCTTCAGGCTGAGCCCATCATTAGATGGTAGCATTGACTACTTTGCAAGTTTCACATTTGTGTCTTCCTGAGAAGCCCTCCTTTACATATTATAGGACAGAGGGTTGATTTTCTTTTGTAATTCATACTGATCAATGAACTGAACTAAAAACCCTTTTAGTTCAGTTCTTTTATCATTGTAATCCCCGCCACATCTGAGATTGGAGCCTGGACACTCAGAGGTGGAGTCAGGTGCTCTACCCAATAGACCACCATGGCACTATCAAAGTAAATTCACATTCAGTCTTCTAAATGTGAACAAGCATCATTAATGTGTAGTTACTGACTGCATTCTGCAATTATTTGAAGTTGGAGGATACAAGAGCAAACATTAACCCACCAAACAGGTGCACCGATTTTCGCAACACCAGCGGACATGTACTTTGTACACTTCTAAGGAATAGCTGTCTTTATATTAGCAAGGTAAACATATATGAGCAAAGTTACAGTTTAATCTTAGTTTGATTAAACAACAGTAAATTAAACTTAAATTTCTGAACCATTTGATTGTATCACTCTGTTGCCACGTACAAGTGTTACTCCACAATAATGACCTCCTCAGAATGTTAAAAAGCATAGTTGCACCAGATCACTGCCAAAAACTTATTCAATTAGTAATTATCTCATAGACAACTGCCTAATTGTGGGATTGTGTTGCTAGCTCACAGTCTGGCATTGGACTAAATGTTTTCCATAGCAACATAACCAGATATAGTCTGTCTGAAAATTGGAAAGCAAGAAGAAATCTGTCATGCAGCATAGTACAATGTGCTATGTTAAACATAGATAGTTTTTGTCTGCACTTCTTTTTTGAGTTATTTAGTAAGTGAACAGGCTGTGCAGGTAATCAGCAAGTCTTCTCTTAGTGAGGCAAGTTAAGGGATAAAAATTCCAAATCACAAGAATGCCAAGACATTGCAGAGAATGGTAGCTGGTATTAAGGACCATTCAGTCATTTCTGTGTGATTTATGCTTTTGTTAAAGAGATTGTACAAAAAGAAAGGTTACATAAAATCGAGAGCCGTAATCAAAGTGCCGCAGTCTGTACAAAAATTATCATTGCTGCAATAGCTCATATTGGGAAAGAATGGCAAAATAAATTACATGGTTTAGTAGAATGGCAAAATAAATTACATTGTTGATCAGAATAAAAAAGAATGGAAAGAATATTTGTAAGAATTGGTTTTTATCGATAGTTTCGACAAATTTGTCAGCATACAAACACTGGAGGACTTTATTATTATTATTATTATTATTATTATTATTATTATTATTATTATTTCTTTCTTGTCTTAGACGTTATGTCTGGTTAAAAATGGAAGGCGACGTGGACCTTGATCAAGCGTGACTTCCTTTTAACTGTACAGTATGTGTTACATTGCATTTAGGAACTTTCGGGTAATTGAACAAGTGTCAATAATTACAGATTTCTGTAGTTGTATATATAAGTTTGGATGTAGCTGTATTGCGTTGATGTACTGGTGGATATTGTGTGGTATGACTCCTGTAGTTGATAGTATAATTGGTATAATGTCAACTTTATCCTGATGCCACATATCCTTGACTTCCTCAGCCAGTTGGATGTATTTTCAATTTTTTCTCCTGTTTTCTTCTGTATATTTGCTGTATTGGGTATGGATATTTCGATTAGTTGTGTTAATTTCTTCTTTTTATTGGTGAGTATGATGTCAGGTTTGTTATGTGGTGTTGTTTTATCTGTTATAATGGTTCTGTTCCAGTATAATTTGTATTCATCATTCTCCAGTACATTTTGTGGTGCATACTTGTATGTGGGAACGTGTTGTTTTATTAGTTTATGTTGTATCGCAAGTTGTTGATGTATTATTTTTGCTACATTGTCGTGTCTTCTGGGGTATTCTGTATTTGGTAGTATTGTACATCCACTTGTGATGTGATCTACTGTTTCTATTTGTTGTTTGCAAAGTCTGCATTTATCTGTTGTGGTATTGGGATCTTTAATAATATGCTTGTTGTAATATCTGGTGTTTATTGTTTGATCCTGTATTGCAATCATGAATCCTTCCGTCTCACTGTATATATTGCCTTTTCTTAGCCATGTGTTGGATGCGTCTTGATCGATGTGTGGCTGTGTTAGATGATATGGGTGCTTGCCATGTAGTGCCTTCTTTTTCCAATTTACTTTCTTCGTATCTGTTGATGTTATGTGATCTAAAGGGTTGTAGAAGTGGTTATGAAATTGCAGTGGTGTAGCCGATGTATTTATATGAGTGATTGCTTTGTGTATTTTGCTAGTTTCTGCTCATGCTATAAAGAATTTTCTTAAATTGTCTACCTGTCCATAATGTAGGATTTTTTGTCGATAAATCCCCTTCCTCCCTCCTTTCTGCTTAATGTGAATCTTTCTGTTGCTGAATGTATGTGATGTATTCTATATTTGTGGCATTGTGATCGTGTAAGTGTATTGAGTACTTCTAGGTCTGTATTACTCCATTTCACTACTCCAAATGAGTAGGTCAATATTGGTATAGCATAAGTATTTATAGCTTTTGTCTTGTTTCTTGCTGTCAATTCTGTTTTCAGTATTTTTGTTAGTCTTTGTCTATATTTTTCTTTTAGTTCTTCTTTAATATTTGTATTATCTATTCCTGTTTTTTGTCTATATCCTAGATATTTATAGGCATCTGTTTTTTCCTTCGCTTCTATGCAGTCGCTGTGGTTATCCAATATGTAATCTTCTTGTTTAGTGTGTTTTCCCTTGACTATGCTAATTTTCTTACATTTGTCTGTTCCGAAAGCCATATTTATATCATTGCTGAATACTTCTGTTATCTTTAGTAATTGGTTGAGTTGTTGATTTGTTGCTGCCAGTAGTTTTAGATCATCCATGTGTAGCAAATTTTGTGTGGGTATGTTCCAGTAATATTGTATCCATAATTTGTATTATTTAGCGTGTTGGATAGTGGGTTCAGAACAAGGCAGAACCAGAAAGGACTTAATGAGTGTCCTTGGTATATTCCACGCTTAATCTGTATTGGCTGTGATGTGATATTATTTGAATTTGTTTGGATATTAAGTGTGGTTTTCCAATTTTTCATTACTATGTTTAGGAACTGTATCAATTTAGAATCTACTTTGTATATTTCTAATATTTGTAGTAACCATGAGTGGGGTACACTATCAAAAGCTTTTTGGTTATCAATGTATGAATAGTGTAGCGACCTTTGTTTAGTTTTAGCTTGATATGTCACCTCTGCATCTATTATCAATTGCTCTTTACGTCCTCGTGCTCCTTTGCAACAGCCTTTTTGTTCTTCATGTATAATTTTGTTCTGTGTTGTATGTGTCATTGATTTCTGTGTAATGACTGAAGTTAATATTTTGTATATTGTTGGTAGGCATGTTATGGGGCGATATTTAGCTGGGTTTGCTGTGTCTGCTTGATCTTTAGGTTTCAGATAGGTTATTCCATGTGTAAGTGTATCAGGGAATGTGTATGGGTCTGCAATGTAACTGTTAAATAATTTATATCTAAAAACACAGATGATGTGACTTACTGAACGAAAGTGCTGGCAGGTCGATAGACACACAAACATACACATGTAATTCAAGCTTTCGCAACAAACTGTTGCCTCATCAGGAAAGAGGGAAGGAGAGGGAAAGACGAAAGGATGTGGGTTTTAAGGGAGAGGGTAAGGAGTCATTCTAATCCCTGGAGCGGAAAGACTTACCTTAGGGGGGAAAGAAGGGGTATACACTCGTGTGCGCACACACACACACACACACACACACACACACACACACACACACACATCCATCTCCACAAACACAGACACAAGCAGACATTTTTGTTAAATAATTTAGTAAGATGTGAATGTGTTTAGGTGAATTTCTTTAGCCAGAAATTTGCTATTTTATGTTTTCCAGGGGCTTTCCAATTGTGAGTAGAATTAATTGCTTGGGTGACTTCATGTTGCAAAATTATCACTTCAGGCATTTGTGGTATCATCTTGTATGTATCTGTTTCTGCTTGTATCCACCGTGCATGGCTGTTATGTTGTACCGGGTTTGACCATATGTTGCTCCAGAAGTGTTCCTTGTCTGTTATGTTTGGGGGATTGTCTATTTTAATGTGTGTGTTATCTATTGTCTGGTAAAATTTCTTTTGGTTTGTGTTGAATGTTTGGTTTTGTTTCCTTCTATTTTCACTTTTTTTGTATCTTCTAAGTCGTTTGGCCAATGCTTGTAATTTCTGATTCTTTTCATCTAATTGCTCCATCACTTCTTGTTGTGAGATTTTACCTAACCTTTTTCGTTTTTTTTTCTGACATTTCATTTCTTATAAATTGTGTTAGCTGTCCGACGTCTCTTCTCAGTTTCTCTATTCTGATATGTAGCCTGTGTTGCCATGCTGGTTTTGTGGGTTTCTTCTGTGTGTTGGTTGGTTCTGATCTCTGCCTAGTGTGTGTGTATTTAGTGTAGTGAGTGCTCCTATATAAACCAGTAGTTGTAACTCTTCCATAGTTGTGTTTTCATTTATTTTGTTGTGTATGATTGTGTTGATAGTTTTTATTGTTGTTTCGACTTGTGGGTTATTTGGCAGTCTATGCAATAATGGTCTAATGTCTGTATTTGTGTCTTTGTATTCTATATATGACAGCTGAAATTTTTCTTCTATATCTAACATGTGTGTCACTTCGTGTTCTATTTGTGCTTGTTCTGGTGGCTGTCTTAAGATTTCGTTTTCCTCTGACTGTTTAATTGATGCGTGTTGTTCTTTGTTTGTTTGCTCTGGGATGTTTGAGTCCATTACTGTATTTTCTTCTTCTTCGGATTGCACATTATTTTGTTCCAGTATTTGTTGTGCTTGTTGTTTGATGTTTTCTAATTCTGACTGGGGTATCCTGTTATTTTTGATTATTACACGGATCTGATCAGCTAGTCATTGTTCTGTTAAAAATTTTAATTCTGGGTATCTGCTAATAAATGTTGTGTATACTTGTGATCTGTATCCAGTTGTGTTGGTTCCTAGGTTTGTTGCTTGGTAATAACAGAACATGAGGTGTCGATTAACTTCATCTGACCATCTCATCCTCTGTCTTTGTTTTCCTTCTAGGGTGGTTGCAGGAAGCATATCCTGCAATACACCTCTATTTGGATTTGAATCATTTTCCAGTTGGCTAGCAGTGTCGTTACCAATGTGGGCGGGCGTAGGGTTCAAGCGTCGTCCCCGACCATGACGGCGCTTGTCCGAGGCTTCTTTAGTTCTGTTCTGAACCAACTAATCACACTAAAAGGGGGGTTAGCCCTATTAGTGGTTTGTTCTTTTCGTCGCCTTTTACGACTGGCGGAACATACCGGAGGCCTGTTCTTTTCCCGGGCCTCCACGGGAATTATTATTTCTTTACTTTCTCAGACGTTAAGTCTGGTTATTGTTATTATTACTATTACTATTATTATTATGTTACACATTAATAAAAGAATAGTGCCAACATTCCATAAATTGCTTGTTATTGTAAAACAGAGATGCACCAGATATGTTTTTCTTTGTACACTGTATTGTCTCTGACGTCTCCAACTTAAAAAGTAGGCTATGGGTGGACTTATGTGACCCTCTTTTGGAACAGCCTCTTTGTGTTTTGTGCCGTAGCTGAGTAAAAATGGTGGGTTGTTGAGTAGTCACCTACCAGTTTGCTGGCAAGCTGCAAGAAATATAATAAACACCTGTGCTGTTAAAGTGAACTGATTGACTCTTTCAGGAAGGTGGATACAGTGATAAGGCACTGGACCCACATTTGCAGGGACAGTGGTCCAAAACACCCTTTGGTTATCCAGACTTAGAATTTTTGTGCTTTCTCTAAACCACCTAAGGCAAGTGCTGGTTCTTCTGAAAATGATGCAGTTTTGAAAGTAACTTAAAAGAAATTGTCTCTCAAGAACAGATTATTTCAGAGCATTGTTACATATGAAACAGGATTTGTTTGTAGCTTAATCTATACCCGTTACATTTTATAATTGAAAAGCTCGTGGTTTGTCTAATTGCTTGTAGCACATTTTTCTTTTATTTAAAGTCATTGTTTATTATCAAGTGGAAGTTTTAATTAACAAAGTATTGTATGATTTTCTTAAAGTAAAAGTTGCTTATGTTACCTGTAATTACTTATCACATGAGAAATAAAATTTGATGGAGAGATGCTTTGCCTTATCATTAAATTAAAAAAATTATATACACTTATACTGTCCAGTCTCTAAAAATAAAAAGGTATATTCTTTGCTGTTTGATAGAATGTAAATTAAAAGTAAAAATAATATTGGTACTATGAAAATTTGATTTGGACACTGAATCTTGTGAAGACAATACAAGATGAATATGATATATATTCAGCTGGTACAACTTTGCTGAAGTAGTCGGAATGTTGTGTTGTTAATGACTTCCAGCATATATTTTGGTCTTAAAAGGTGGTTCTCTGGGCTTGCCTTTTTTTTCTTTTTCCTTTTTTTTCTTTTGAGGATTGTGTTATGCTTCAGGAAATTGATGTCCAGCCACTACTGATCCTAGAGTACTGTAAGTGTAAAAAAAGTTGAAGAGGGTCAGTCCATAAAGTCCATTTTCAGTAAAATTCTTTCATTGAGATAAAAGTGAAATGACTTAAGGAAATGATACGTATGCAGATGCTGAAGTAAATGGAAAAATAGTCCCAGTGCCTTTATCAGGAATAAGGTAATATACTGTATATTGTTAAGTACTAACTGAGAACTGAAATAAAGGATATACATTCAGAACTAAAGTAGACTGCATAGTCAGCAAAAGCAAAATAAGTAGGACGTTTCCATTTCCACCATTGTCTCAGATTTTTTTTTTAAATTTTGTGTTCAGGCTTGCTAAACAATTAGTGGATTATATACAAAACACTATCACAAATTGTAGTGCTTTGTGAGTAGGAGCCTCTTAAGTGAATGGTGACAGAATGTGATAACATTTTTTAAAAAAAGTAGGGGTAAAGTTTGAAATCTGACTTTACAGTGAATGACGGTGGTAAATTTGCAAAATGTGGTAAGATGGTTGAACAGTTTCGGCGTGGTGTGTGTTTGGAAAGTTTTATTAATCCATGTCTGTATTTTATTTTATTAGTGTGATTGTCATTTGTAAATGGATTACAGCATGATCTTAGTAAACAATCACATTTTCCTGGCCAAATGAACATATGAAAAAGACAAATTGTAGATTTTTCACTGAACCTGAGGCCAGACTGACTCCACAGTTGTTTACAAGAAAAATCTCTCAACATTTTGCAGCCTTTTGCTGGAATTCCAGGCTAGCGAATAGAAACTTAACCATCTGATTAATCAAAAGTACACCCTGGCAGCTCTTTCCACTTGCTGAATGTGTCAATTTTTTCAGAGTAATGCAGTGAAAAGTCTACATCTACATCGATACTTTGCAAATCACATTTAAGTGCCTGACAGAGGGTTCATCGAACCACCTTCACAATTCTCTATTATTCCAATCTCGTATAGCCCGCGGAAAGAATGAACACCTATATCTTTCCGTACGAGCTCTGATTTCCCTTATTTTATCGTGGTGATCATTCTGCCCTATGTAGGTCGGTGTCAACAAAATATTTTCGCATTCGGAGGAGAAAGTTGCTGCTTGGAATTTCGTGAGAAGATTCCGTCACAACGAAAAACGCCTTTCTTTTAATGATTTCCAGTCCTTATCCTGTATCATTTCTGTGACACACACTCCCGTATTTCGCAATAATACAAAATGTGCTGCCTTTCTTTGAACTTTTTCGATGTACTCTGTCATTCCTACCTGGGAAGGATCCCACGCCGCGCAGCAGTATTCTAAAAGAGGACGGACAAGCGCAGTGTATGCTGTCTCCTTAGCAGGTCTGTTACATTTTCTAAGTGTCCTGCCAATAAAACACAGCCTTTGGTTAGCCTTCCCCACAACATTTTCTATGTGTTCCTTCCAATTTAAGTTGTTCATAATTGTAATACCTAGGTATTAAATTAGACTGATTTATCATGTAACCGAAGTTTGAGTTCCTTTTAGCACTCATGTGGATGACCTCACACTTTTCATTATTTAGGGTCAACTGCCACTTTTTGCACCTGCAGAAATAAAAAATTTGATTAAAAATGAAATTAATTACTTTTTTCTTTTGCCATACAGTACTAAAAAGTGAAAAAAGAAACAAGTAAACCTTACATTTGTTTTCATTAAGGACATACTGAATTTGTGCATGCATGTGCTACTACTTTGGTACAAATTTTGTGAACATAGAACATGAGCTCTAGAATAGTGATTTGCATGAGAAATTAACTGGATGGTTACAGGCCATCAGGGGGAGAGAGAGAGGGGGGGGGGGGGGGGGAAACAACAGCAACAACAACAGTTCTGGAAATTTCATATTTTGTAGAGAGAGAAGTGCTCTTTCAAGTGGTGGGTAATGCAAGTATGTATCACACACCCTTTTCAAGATGCAATGCTTTAAAAGTCAATTATTTTTGCAGCATATATTTTTTGGCCAACTTCATTTCCAAATATCTCAAACTATAAATCAAAAAGATATAAAACATGCAGGTAAATAAAGTTAAGCAAATGACCTAAAACTTACAAAACGTGCACAATGTGAACTGTTCAAACCAGTCTGCCCAGCTTTATAATTTTACCACTGTTATACACTGAAATACAGCTCTTCAAAATGTTAAAAATGTTTGCTAGTAGTTTTATTAAAAAATATTGAAAATACATAAAAATGACTGGTGATCTAAGAAATGAAAAGCCTTATGTAGCTGGTTTTCAGTGTTAAGAGACTTGTAATCACATATTAAAATATGTAGGCTAGAAATTTGTGTATATTTCTGTGGTCCCTAATCAAACCAGCAAACACAATTTGAGCAAAATCAGAGACAGTAAAGTGAGGAAAATATCTAAAGCTGGATAATTACTGAACATGAAATAATTCAAGAGATGCAAGTGATGGGAATAATGTGCCAAAGAGTGGGTGAGGAAAGGTACAAGAAGTTTCTAACCAGAAAGTTTATTTCAAAGGTGCATGCACTCTCACATTGAAACATTAGTTTCTCTCCAAAGATAGCATGCATCTAACCATGATGCTCCATTACTATGTGTCTGGAATGATTTTTTTCCTACGTCCCAATGCAGTTCACCTCCACTTGTCATTCCATATAGCAGCCTTCGAGTTCCTTGCTTCCAACTTTCTCTCATCCCTTCTTTCTCGCTTCTGTTCAAGTTTATGCATTTGAATTCTGCTGAATCTGGTTTCATTCGTTCACTGAAAGTGAATATACTGATTGAGAAAAGGTCCACTGTAGTTATACAGTACTGTAGAGAGACTAGGGGGGTATATCATCATCTTGCACAAATCCTTCACTTAAAATGCCATACCAGCAGCCTCCATTGAACTTGGAGATCCATGCAGAGTCTAAAATTCTATCTCTACTCTTCCAGTCCATGTGAGAACAAGACTTGTGATTAAGAAGGTAGAGTTGTATTTGCAAGGAGCAGTTTTCATATCACTTTCCAACCATTCAGACTAAGATTTTCTGTGAAATACATAAAGTGCACAAGTCAGCGTGGTGTTGGACTTCTGCCATCATGCCTGGTTATAATTTACTCTTTACATTTATCCTCTCTTTCTCTTCTACATTCCTTTTTAAAGTGCCTTTCTTTCGTTATTATGCACTATGTTTCTTTCCTTTCCCATATTTCTTGCACACTTTGGGATGTGGGGAGTTTGTTCTATTTACGTTTCCATTGATGTGACCGTCTGAATATCATATCATTTACTCTGGCTTTGAATATTAGATTTTAACTTATTGTTACAGATTCACTATTATTTTGTATCTTGTGTGTCTCCTTTATTCAGGCTTCCATTCAACACCCATATGTGTGTTTCTCTTCTATTGGCCATCTTTATTCCAATAAATGAAGTGAGAAATAGTCTGAAAGCTAAAGGTTTAGCTGTTTTCATCTTTCAGTTAAATAAAAATTGCACCAGATGCTTAAAAAAAAGTGTGCATTCCTTTCATGTCATCCATTTCAGCTGTGAGCAGTTCATGCTATTTAACTGAAATCCAAAGTTCTTTGATTTCAGGTTGCACAGCAGTGCAAGGAGAACATCTTTGCTATTCAAACACTAAAAGATTTCCAGTATTTTGAGGACAATAAAGACCAAGGAATGAGTGTTAGAGGAAAAGCGAAACAATTAGTTGAACTGCTCAAGGATGATGAACGCTTACGAAATGAAAGAGCAAGAGCTCTAAAGGCTAAAGAACGTTTTGCACAAGCAGCTTCTGGATTTGGAAGTGATGGAATGGTGAGTCAGTGCAGCAGTGTGTGTGTGTGTGTGTGTGTGTGTGTGTGTGTGTGTGTGTGTTTTCCTTGCTTTGTTGCATGTCATTAATCCTTCTTCATTCTGTTTTCACACATTCTGTACTCTTTGTAATCAATTGAAATATTTCAGTGTTATAAAAGTTGTTGCTTTCAAAGGAGTGTGCTGTTCACTCCAACATGGGGTGAAGATTCACCACACTTTCCACAGGCTCTAGTGAGATGTCAAAGAGCTGTAAGAGTTCAAAGAATAGTTCTTGTATTTAGTGTGCTAAAACTGGAGCAGATGCAGGACAACTAACAGTCAAAATTAAAATAATGCCTTACCTCTCAAAACTGGTCTTCAGCTAAGATGGACTACAAAAGATGTTAACAGAAGAAAAAATGTGTCCACTGGACAGAAGACACAGGTGGATGTGGCCCCTGGAGAGAAAGGAAACAGTGTGAAAAAACTTCAAAAGTTGCACTGCATTTTAGTTAAGAAACACTTATTACCTAGATAAAGTAATGAAATGCTGTGACAAGTCTGCAAAGCCTCCTACTATTTGCATTGTAAACAGAATGCCTGTGTCTTATACAACTTCCATGTTCAGGATACATTCAACGGCAGTTGTATTCTGTGACCTATTTTGACTACTTGAACATTTGGAAGAATAGTCATTTGTGACAGTTAAGAAAATGAAGTGAAAGAAAAATATAACTTGGTTTTTATCTACCATGTCCATACTGTCTGCCCTTCACAAAAATTGATGCCATCAGTAATTCCCCTTTCATTATTTAGTCTGATTTCTTGTGATTGAAATTGTCATGTTCCATATTGTTAGTGTTATACGAAGTAATAGTAAACCTTGAAAGTAATTTGGTGTTAAATGTTTATTTTTTTAATGGGAATATTCCATCAGAATCTTGTTAATGGTTCATTTATTATTTCCAGGTGCAACAAATTAAAGTTTTTCTTTTACTGTTACACTTATATCTTAACTGTTACAGCAATGTTTATTGATTGTAAATTAACCCAAAAATGCAAGATGATGTGTGGGAAATGAGTTTTAGAATGTGTTACAGACATAATACTGGTTTTCCTTTCCTACAGAACACCAGATTAAGTCTACTTCATTTAATATGCTCCCATATTTCACTAACATGGTTTTGTCAGTGATGCACTCTCTAATTCTTGTTCTGTTCTGTGCAGGAGGCAGTTTCTCCTTCGAGCCCCAGCTTTCCAGCTGTGAGTGTCTCCCATTTTTACTCTAACTTAATTGCATGTGTTTAGCAAAATTTCCTATAGCTTACCTGATATTTCTCAGTTTTGTTCTTTCAATTATTCAATTAAGTATGTTGAGAGAGAGAGAGAGAGAGAGAGAGAGAGAGAGAGAGAGAGAGAGAGAGAGAGTGTGTGTGTGTGTGTGTGTGTGTGTGTGTGTGTGTGTGTGTGTGTGTGTGTGTCCACAGGAAGGAGAGGAAGATATGGCTATCATTAGCACTGACATTTCATCTCCTGTAAGTAAACCTTGCCCAATAATTCTGTCTCATAATGTTAACCGATATTTGGTTTACTAAAGTAATTAATGATAAAGGGGCAGTCAAAGAAAGAAAAGACTGATGGAAAAAGTAAGTAAATTCTTTACTTATTCAGTAGTAATCGCCATAACTGTAAATGCATTTATCCCACTGTGAAACAAGGTGGTCGGTACCTTGTTTGCGGTTGCCTATAGAACCATGACTGAATGGAGGTGGGCACCTCTTTGTCCAAAGCAAGTCAACAGTCACAAATGTCTTTCTTCAGAGCTTCAAAAATATGGAAATTGTATGGAGGATATGTAAGCGCCTCCCAGTGAAACTTCTGCAGTGTAATAAACAACCTTGGCAACATATGGGTGGGACCCACATGTTGCCAAGGCTGTTTAGACTACAATGCAGAAGTTTAACTGGGAAGCCCTTACAAATCGTCCATACAGTTTCCATATTGTTGAAGCCATAAGGAAAGACATTCTTGACTGACAGTTTGCTTTAGGCATTGGCCATCTTGTCTCACAGTGGGATAAATGTATTAACAGCTACAGCAATTACTTTTGAAATAAAAAGTTTACTTACTTTTTTCATCTGTTTGGTTTTTGTTTGACTGTCCTATATCTATCACCCACAGTTCATCACTGCTTCAATACCTATTTGTACTGATTTTGCCATTTTCTGCTCCTGCTCCTGCCTATAAGAAATCACTCATGAATTATGAATACAACTGATAAGGCAGTATTTGTGTGTGTATGGGGAGGGCAGGCAATCCTATTATCATGGTTCCATGCAGGCCAGTTTTTCTCACAGTCTCTCATGTAGTCATTGTACCACTTGAAGGTTCTAATGCTGTAAAACTATGGCATCTTACAAAAAAAATTAATATTGCTGTTGATTCATATGTGTTGAAAAAATAAATTAGTGTTGTTTCCATGTTGATTCACATGTGTTTTGGTTTGTTCAGTCATGGTGAAAAAGCTGTTACCGGATTGTTTCTGGATAAGCTCATAACAATCGTGTGTAATGATTATGATTAAAAACTTGATGTTAACCCATATATTGTATCACTTCATGTCAAAAATTGTAAAATAACTGAATACATGAAATGCGTTCATGAAAACCAGCGCTCCAACCTTACTAGAGTTTCGACACAGATTAGAAGTGTCCCAGCAATTCGAAACCATGACTAGTAGAAACATACTCACAGAAAATAAATTGATTTTGGAAAATAATTGTGTTCTTCTTTCCTAACAAGGGTTCTCACCAAACCACTATTTTGATAATGTAATAATTCCAGTTACAAACAAAACAGATACTGATAAGTGTGATTACCACTGAACCATCAGTTTAGTAAGTCATGGTTGTGAAATATTGAGGTGAATTATGTAAAGCAGAATGCAAAAACTGGTAGAGGCCGAACTTTGGAAAGACAAGTTATGGTTCCAATGAAATGTAGGCACAAGTGAGGCAGTACTGATTGAATGATTTGTGAGATAGGTTGACGAAAGGCAAACATATGTTTGTAGCTTTTGTAGATTTTGAGAAAGCTTTTGACAGTGTTAACTGCAATATACTCTTTGAAATTCCAAAGGTAGCCGGTATAAAATACAAGGAGTGAAATGTACTAGAACAGAAACCAGACTGCAGTTAAGAGTCAAAGGACATTAAAGAGAAGCTGTAGTTGATATGGGATCAAGATAGGTTTGTAGCTTATACTTGACATTACTCAGTCTGTATATTGAGGAAGTTGTGAAGGGAAATCAAAGAGCATTTTGGAAACGAGTTGAAGTTTCCAGTTTGCTGATGAAATTGTAATTTTATCAGAGATGGCTAAGGACTTGAAAGAGTAGTAGAATGTTATGGATAGCGTCTTGGATAGGAATTGTAAGATGAACATAACTAAAAATAAAATGAGGGTAGTGGAATTTAGTCAAATTAAAACAGGCAATGCTGTGGACATATTAGGAAATGAAACGCTAATAGTAGTAGATGTATAATGCTGTCTCGGCAAAAAAATAACTAATGATGGTCAAAATATAGGGGATATAAAATGCAGACCAACAACAGCAGAAAAAGGTTTCTGAAAAGAGAAATTTGTTAACATCAAATAAAAGTGGAAGTGTTGGGAAGCATTTTCTGAAGGTGTTTTCTGAAATACAGCCTTTTATGGAAATGAAATGCAAATGATAGGCAATTCAGACAAGAAGAGAATAAAAGCTTTTGAAACATCGTGTTATAAAAGAGTATTAAATCTTATATAGATAGATCAAATAACAAATCAGGACATACTGAGTCAGATTGGGAGAAAAAAGAAATTTATGGTATGCCTTGACTAAAACAAGGAATCAGTTGATACGACACATGTTGAGACATCAAGGAATTGTCAATTTGGTAATGGAAGAAAGTGATCCGGGGGGGGGGGGGGGGGGGGGGGTCATGTAGAGGGAGACAAATGCTTTGGTATAGAGAGCAGGTTAAAACTTGATCCAGGCTGTGTTATTTACGCATAAGTGAGGATGCTTGCCCAGGACAGACTAACATGAAAAGCTGCATCAAACCAGTCTCCAGACTACTACTGCTACTATGGCGACGACGGCGATGATGACTACAGTTTAAACAATCACTGCTGTTTTCCATTTACATCCTGCCCGTAGACATCAGGTCGAGTATCAGCATAATGTTAAATCAGCTGATACAGCTTCTTGCTTGCCATTCATTTCATCTTGACAAATTCGTTCTTGTTACCATCACAAATATTTTACCACCTAAAGATTTATCTTGCCAATGGGACTTCATATCTAAACAACCTTAACCTCTCTAGCGTTTTGTAAGGTATACTTCAACAATAAAGCAAGTCTTGATCTGAACCATAATTTTCCTTCTCTCAGCTGTTTGATGTATGGGATTATTTTAAGATTTTCCCAATTGTGGTTTCATCCTTTGTTTGGTCATAAACCAGAGAGTGCAGTTTACTGTTTGAATATACAGGATAGTTCAAAAATAATACTGAGAGTACTAAATTGTATTACGAAAATTAAAAAGCATTTAGGCAATTTATTATACTACTACAAAAGTACCATTTATTGGCCAACAGATGTCAAGACAATGTACTGTCTTAGTATTTATGGCGTTAGTTTAAATTGCATCTGTGATTTGAGGTTCTAGGTATCTGAAATTGGAAATATGTTCTTAAAATATCCCAGATTAAGCAGTCCAGAGATACAATATCAGGTTTCGTGGGGGCTGTGGTTTGACTCATCCTAACCGTTCAACGAGTTGAAGCCTGCACAGATAGAGGAGTGTGGAGAAACTCTGTCCTGTATTACACTGAAGAGCCAAAGAAATTGACATACCTGTTTAATATCGTGTAGGGCCCCCGCGAGCATGCAGAAGTTCTGTGACACAACATGGCATGGACTCAGACTAATGTCTGAAGTAGTGCTGGAGGGAACTGACACCATAAATCCTGCAGGGCTGTCCATAAATCTGTAAGAGTACAATGGGACGGAGATCTCTTCTGAACAGCATGTTGCAAGGCATCCCGGATGTGCTCAATAATGTTCATGTCTGGGGAGTTTGGTGGCCAGCAGAAGTGTTTAAACTCAGAAGAGTGTTCCTGGAGCCACTCTGTAGCAATTCTGGATGTGTGGGGTGTCACATTGTCCTGCTGGAACTGCCCAAGACTGTCTGAATGCACAATGGGCATGAATGGATGCAGGTGATCAGACAGAATGCTTACGTATGTGTCCTGTCATTCGTATCCAGACTATCAGGTGTCCTATATCACTCCACCAGCTTGAACAGTCCCCTGCTGACATGCAGGGTCTATGGATTTATGAGATTGTCTCCATACCCATTCACGTCCATCCGCTCGATACAATTTGAAACGAGACTCGTCTGACCAGGCAACATGTTTCCAGTCATCAGTAATGCAATGTTGGTGTTGACGAGCCCAGGCAAGGCGTAAAGCTTTGTGTCGTGCAATTGTCAAGGGTACCCAAGGGGGCCCTCAGCTCCGAAAGCCCATATTGATAACATATGTTGAATGGTTCGCACGCTGACACTTGTTGATGGCCCAGCATTGTAATCTGGAGCAATTTGCAGAAGGGTTGCACTTCTGTCGCGTTGAATGATTTTCTTCTGTCATTGATGGTCCCATTCTTGCGACGGTCGTCCATCTCTTGCTGGAATGTCCACTTTTAGCCACTCTGCGGTGGACTTTTAACTTTCCCAGCACCCTACCTTTGGTGCTGGGCGACAATGCAACAGCAGCTTTAGTTTTCCATTTTATTTGTGAGGGTGGGTTTTATCATTTGATCTAAGTTTTCACACACATCCTTTGTCCCCTGTGTGCTTCACCCTAACGCTTTTAGGGTGGAGGTTTTAATGTGTTGCAGAGTGGTTGGCTTCTCCTTTTTATTTCCATTGTCGGCCAGCCACTGTAATCTGCTTTCCTGTTTTACTCTCTTCGACTGTTTCTTGTGTCTCTCTGTTTTCTTGTCCTGTTTTGTTCCTTTTAGTGTTTGTTACCTTTCCTTCATTCTTGTGTTTTCTCCTTTCTTTCCATTTTGTGTTGTACATATCTTTTTTTTCCTCCCCCATGTGGCATTGTTTTATTCGGAACAAGGGACTGATGACCAAGCAGTTTGGTCCTTGGTCCCTTCCCCCACCCCCCGTCCCCCTCTTTTAAACCAACCAACCACCCGGTTCTTGCAGGATCTTTTTCCAGCTGCAGCGATGTTGGAGATTTGATGTTTTACCGGATTCCTGATAATAATGGTACACTCGTGAAATGGTCGTATCGGACAATCACAACTTCATCTTTACTTCACTGATACTGTGTCCCATCGCTCTTGCACAAACCATGACACCACATTCAGACGCGCATAATTCTTGATAACCTGCCATTGTGACAGCAGTAACTGATGTAACAACCGCGTTAGACACTTGTTGTTTTATATAGGCATTGCCGACCACAGCTCTGTGTTCTGCCTGTTCACATATATCTGTATTTGAATGTGCATGCCAATACGAGTTTCTTTGGCACTTCAGTGTAAAACATTGTTAACCTCATTTAAATCTTTGAAATCCTCTACTACTGGGAAAATGTAAATTTATGTGATATTGAGATAAATGTTTCTTATTTGGCAGCCACAACATGATTGTGGGGCAGCCCACACCAGTCTGTCACTGTTGGGAACAATACACTTTCTTGTGTGGTCTGTGATGCACAACTACATCAGTTATACTGATTGGCATCCATTGATTTGGAATCCATTGTTGGAGCAATTAAGAAAACAGGTTGCAGTCAGCTGCAGATCATCGCTCACATCAGCATCAATGATATTTGACACCATTCAAATTAATAATATTTGACCATTCTCAGCTTTTACTGAAGACCGGCTGAGGTAGAGGAGATTACCTAACCTCACTTGCGAGACCTCTGTACAGCTGTTAATTTGCGGTGTTGTCCTGAGGATTGAGCATATGGTAGTAATAGGTGGTGCCCAGTATAGACTGGGAGTACTATGCATACATTATCAGCAGTAAGAATTAAGTCTTGTGGAACAGTTCTGAAAAGTTTGTTTGATGATAACCTTGAACAACTAGTCCAACAAGCCTCAATTGAAAGAAATATTCTAGACTTCATATTTACAGAGACCTGATCTTTTTGAGAGTATTACAGTGGAGAGGGAGATTAGCAGCAGTGATGCTATTATGGGAAGAATGGTCAGCAAAGGCAAAAAGTCCATCAGGAAAGGTAGAAGAGTGTTTGTGTTTTGCCAATCAGTATTACTATCACCTTATTTAAAAGATGAAATGAGAAAATTTTGATCAGGTCAGGTGTATATGGAAAAATTGTGGTCATTGTTGAAAGACTTTGTAAATTTCAGTCTAGATAAGTAATAAGACAGCAATCACCCATCCTGGTTTAACATACTGCTCGTAAATGGTTGCGAAAACACACTTGACCTCTTAGCCACAAACAATCCAGAGCTAATAGAGAGCATCATGACTGATACAGGGGTTAGTGATCATAAGGTCGTTGTAGCTAGGCTCAATACTGTTTCTTCCAAATCCATCAGAAACAAATGCAAAATAATTGTATTTAAAAAAGCAGATAAAGTGTCACTAGAAGCCTTCCTAAGAGACAATCTCCATTCCTTCCGAACTGACTATGCAAATGTAGACGAGATGTGGTTCAAATTCAAAGATATAATAGCAACAGCAATTGAGAGATTCATACCTCATAAACTGGTAAGAGATGGAACTGATCCCCCATGATACACAAAACAGGTCCGAACGCTGTTGCAGAGGCAACGGAAAAAGCATGCGAAGTTCAGAAGAACGCAAAATCCCGAAGATTGGCTAAAATTTACAGACGCGCGAAATTTGGCACGGACTTCAATGCGAGATGCCTTTAATAGGATCCACAATGAAACATTGTCTCGAAATTTGGTAGAAAATCCGAAGAAATTCTGGTTGTATGTAAAGTACACAAGCGGCAAGACGCAGTCAATATCTTCGCTGCGCAGTGCAGTGCCAGTGGTACTGTTACCAACGATTGTGCCGCTGAAGCGGAGTTATTGAACGCAGTTTTCCGAAATTCCTTCACCAGGGAAGATGAATGGAATATTCCAGAATTTGAAACACCAACAGCTGGTGGCATGAGTTTCTTAGAAGTAGATACCTTAGGGGTTGCGAAGCAACTCAAATCGCTTGGTATGGACAAGTCTTCAGGTCCAGATTGTATACCGATTAGGTTCCTTTCAGATTACGCTGATACAATAGCTCCCTACTTAGCAATCATGTACAACCGCTCGCTCACCGATAATCTGTACCTACAGATTCGAAAATTGCGCAAGTCGCACCAGTGTTTAAGAAGGGTAGTAGGAGTAATCCATCGAACTACAGACCTATATCATTGACGTCGGTTTACAGTAGGGTTTTGGAGCATATACTGTATTCAAACATTATGAATCACCTCGAAGGGAACAATATATTGATACGTAATCAGCATGGTTTCAGAAAACATCGTTCTTGTGCAACGCAGCTAGCTCTTTATTCGCACAAAGTAATGGCCGCTATCAACTGGGGATCTCAAGTTGATTCCATATTTTTAGATTTCCGGAAAGCTTTTGACACTGTTCCTCATAAGCGACTTCTAATCAAGCTGCGGGCCTTCGGGGTATCGTCTCAGTTGTGCGACTGGATTCGTGATTTCGTGTCAGGAAGGTCGCAGTTCATAGTAATGGACGCAAATCATTGAGTAAAACTGAAGTGATATCAGGTGATCCCCAGGGAAGCATCCTGGGACCTCTGCTGTTCCTGATCTATATAAATGACCTGGGTGACAACCTGAGCAGTTCTCTTAGGTTGTTCGCAGATGATGCTGTAATTCACTGTCTAGTAAGGTCATCTGAAGACCAGTATCAGTTGCAAAGCGATTTAGAAAAGATTGCTGTATGGTGTGGCAGGTGGCAGTTGATGCTAAATAATGAAAAGTGTGAGGTGCTCCACATGAGTTCCAAAAGAAATCCGTTGGAATTCAATTACTCGATAAATAGTACAATTCTCAAGGCTGTCAATTCAACTAAGTACCTGGGTGTTAAAATTACGAACAACTTCAGTTGGAAAGACCACATAGATAATATTGTGGGTAAGGCGAGCCAAAGGTTGCGTTTCATTGGCAGGACACTTAGAAGATGCAACAAGTCCACTAAAGAGACAGCTTACACTATACTCGTTCGTCCTCTGTTAGAATATTGCTGCACAGTGTGGGATCCTTACCAGGTGGGATTGACGGAGGACATCGAAAGGGCAGCTCGTTTTGTATTATCACGTAATAGGGGAGAGAGTGTGGCAGATATGATACGCAAGTTGGGGTGGAAGTCATTAAAGCAGAGACGTTTTTCGTCACGGCGAGATCTATTTACGAAATTTCAGTCACCAACTTTCTCTTCCGAATGCGAAAATATTTTGTTGAGCCCAACCTACATTGGTAGGAATGATCATCAAAGTAAAATAAGAGAAATCAGAGCTCGAACAGAAAGGTTTAGGTGTTCGTTTTTCCCGCGCGCTGTTTGGGAGTGGAATGGTAGAGAGATAGTATGATTGTGGTTCGATGAACCATATGCCAAGCACTTAAATGTGAATTGCAGAGTAATCATGTAGATGTAGATGTAGGTGCAAGAGAGATTGTAGGGGGTACTGATAAGTTACTAGCAACTCTTGCATATGCCCAAAAGTGAAACCTTCAAATTGTTTTGCACAGTCAGATCCTGGTGAAACATCAGAAAATCCTTAGACATTCTGTTTATAAATATGAAGTCAGTGAATGGTTCCAAATCTTCCACTCCATCTGTCATTTGCTCAATCTGGTGTCAAAACTGAAAACAACAAAGAGAATACAGAAATTTGAAATTTTACATTTAAAAATATATTCACACAAGAGGATATGACCCTATCATTTTATGACAGCTACACAGATTAACAATGAGATGAGCAACATCTATGAAAGATGACTTGTTTTGGTGAGCTTTTTAACACACTTCTTTAGTTGAAAGCCTTTCAACCCAAAGGCTACACTACAGATCATTCTGTGACCACAAACTTCATTCACAAAACAGTAGTGATAGTAATACAGGGATAAACATTATCAGTGTTCAGTTGTACCCTGAGAAACAACTTTGCACTACATCACATATCGTGTGCTGTGATTCCTGATAAAAGCAAATCGAGTTACTATAGTGATTTACAAGTTTCTGAAACTGAAGTTCCTTACTTAGGGGGTTCTGTATTGCATTTTTTCTCTGAAAATATACAGTTTCTTTAATGCATCACATTAAAGATCTTTCTAAAATGTTTTATATGTGGGGAAAGGAATTTTTGGTGATGAAACTGGTAGGCTTCTGGGACACATAGAGGCAGATATTTCAGGCGGAGGTGAAGGAAATATTGAAACACACTGGATTGCACCTGCCAGCTATTTTTGAAACACTCATGCTGAGTATGAAGTGGTGATCTGTATTTACTTTCTTAGGAGAAGAAAAACTTCTTAGCAACATCGTAATAAAACACTGTATTGTGAATGACTGGTTTCAGTAAAACTATGTTACCATCATCAGATCTGTAACAAAATTACAAAAGGTGCTACAAATAATGCCAAATTAACCCATAGAGGAATCATGACAACATACCTTCGTATAGGTTGTTATAAACATCTTGTGCCAGATGCACACATCTTCTTTCCATCAAATCTCTAAATGCACAACATATGACATGAATGATGTGGTGGCATGTCAAAAGTAAAAGTTTAAATTACTATGTACACAAATCACAACATTGCTTCCATATGATCATGCATCATGCCTACTAGAGTGCCACAAGACTGACTGTCACCAGCCAATGCGTGAGATGAAGTGACAGCAAGTGTGACAGGTGTTGCTGCAGTGCATAGTTTCTACCATTAAAAGTCAAACACGTAATTTAAAACCAAGATTCCAAATATAAAAAGTTCTGAAATGCTAAAAAAACTTAACCATATTTTGTCAGGAAGAAATCTTTAAGACGTCCTGTACATCATATTTACAGTAAATGTATCATACGTCATGAAACTGCAATTACCTTTACGATGGCATAGCTAAGTAAGCACCAACATAAATACCAAAAAAATTGATTTTGTTTTTAGTGGAACATTATAAAAAAAAGTTCAACTGAATACCAAAAAAATTTTTAGGAAATTATTAAAATGCAGTGGTGTCCAACCAAAGTCTGAAGCTTGTGCAGCTAATCTTAAAATTATACTATTATAGTGCAACACACCATGCTTTGGGCACGGAAAAATTAGGCGATGTGATTGCCTATATCAGGGCCATAATTACTATGTGGCATGCCAACAGAAAGCAGTCAAAAGCAGTTGTAACCTGCTTCTTAGATTGAACTCATGGGCATCTGTAGCCAAATAATACTGAACAAAAATCAAAATGTGATCCTGAATCACAGCCCTACGAAAGCTCGTTTGTTTCATTAGCCATAAATTTGCTAAATATGTAGCTATGAAATTTACCATCACTCATGCGACTTGTATTCTGCTACGTAACTCAAGGTCTCCACTCAAATCATAATACCAAATACTGAAGAGTAATAGCAAAATACGAGACATCCAGCAGCCTAAACAACTGCATCTGTTTGCCTTCTATCTACACAAAAATGTACATAGGATATCGTGTCAGAGTCCTTGAGCTACGCTTCTTAGCTCAAGATCTTCCTACTGTATGTGGACTTCGAGCTACAATGGTGTTATAGAATGATTTATTAAGGGTAGCCTCCAGTTTGCCTGAGTGATGGTATATTTCATAGCTAAGCATCTAGCAAATTTTTAGCCTTCTATTCTTCAGATAGAAGGCAGTTTTGCCTTGCTGCAAGCAGGTGCTGAGTATTTGAACTGGTTAACTCTTCAGTACCTGTGACTATATGCTGCTGCATGCGGACTTTGAGCTACAGTGGTGTAATGGAACGATTTATTAAGGATAGCCTCCAAGTATTTTAGTGTTAATTATTTGAGCCCATGTTAGATACCTGGTGTATTCTGTGAGTTATTCAGAGTTCCATCTGTACTGGATTGCTCTTGTGCAGGGTGATGGATGAAGACAAATAGTTGGCTACATCACAGTATTCCTAGGAATCTCTATATATTAATTTGTAATTTATATTTGTGTAATGAAATGAATGAGCTTTCATAGAGTCATGAGTCAGGATCACGTTTTATTTTTTGTTCAGTATTTGGCTACAGATGTCCATCTGCTCAACTTATGAAGCAGGTTGTTACCAGTTTCAACTTCTTTCTGCTGGCATGCCACGTAGTAATTATGGCTCTGATATAGGCAATCACTTTGCCTAATTTTTCCAGGCTCTAAGCATGGTGTGTTGCACTATAAGACAAGGGTGGTTTGGAAAGTTCTCGGAATCACCACGAGAGGTCAGCGTTAGCGCAACGAGCTGTTCACATGATATTCATTGGACTGTTTCCTGTAAACACGTGCCACATCAGTGCTCTTGGAAGAGAGCTGTGGTGGTTACGTGGCTCCTGTTGTTCCCGTATAGTGATTTGCAAAGATGGAAAAAATAGAGATTCGAGCAGTAATTAAGTACTTCTTAAAGGAAGGTATCAAAGCAAAGGACATTCATGCCTTTTTCCAGAATACACTGGGGGACTCTGCTCCTTCATATTCAACTGTTGCCAAGTGGACAAATGAATTTAAATTTGGTCGGGAGAGCTTAGATGATGGTCCGCGTAGTTGTCGACCAAGACGTGACTATTCCAGAAATCATTGCAAAAGTGCACACAGTGGTCATGGAGGATCGTCGATTGAAAGTGCGTGAAATTGCTCAAGCTTGCCAGATGTCATCTGAATGGGTACCTCACATTTCAACTGAAGAACTAGAAATGAAATAAATATCTGCAAGATGGGTGCTGTGACTCTTGACGCTGGATAATGCGTGCCCGCACACGTGTGCTGTCGCTATGGCAAAATTACATGAACTGAGGTATGAATGGCTGCCACACCCACCTTATTCATCTGATATGGCTCCGTCAGACTTCCATCTCTTCCCAAAACTGAAAATTTTTCTTGGTGGACGAAGATTCATTTCAGACGAAGAATTGATAGCCGGAGTTGACAATTATTTTGCAGGGCCAGAGGAAACTCATTTTCGAGATGGGATCAAGGCACTGGAACGTCATTGGACCAAATTGACTAAATTGAAAAATAATAAGAGTTTCAATGATGTAAGTACTTTTTTTCTATTCCATTCCGAGAACTTTTCAAACCACCCTCATAGTATAATTTTAAGGTTAGTTGCAGTAGCTCTAGACTTTGGGTCAAACACTGCTGCATTTTAATAATTTCTTAAAAGGTTTTTAGGCATTCAGTCTAACTTTTTATAATGTTCAATTTAAAAAAATTTAATTTTTTAGTATTGTTGCTGCTGTAAAGGTACTTGCAGACTTGTGATGATAAAATACATTTGTTGTAAATATGATATGTAGGATGTCTTAACCATGTTTTGTCAGAAAGAAATCATCAAGAAGTTTTTTAACATTTCAGAACCTTTTATATTTGAAATCGTGGTTGGTTTTAAATTACGTGTTCGACTTTCAGTGGTAGAAACTATGCACTGCAGCGACACCTGTCATACTTGTCATTTCATCTTGTACCCTGGCTGTTGACACTCAATCTTCTGGCACCCCTAGTAGGCATGCCGGGTGATCATATGGATGCACTGTTGTGGCGATTTGTATACATAGTGATTTAAATTTTTACCTTTGATGTGCGAACACATCATTCTTGTCAAATATTGTGCATCTGGAGATTTAATGGAAAGATTTTGTGTGCATCTTGCACAAGATGTTTATTATAACAGGGTGTGTATGACCCGGGACATCCGGGAAAAACCCGGGAGTTGTTTAGAGTTCCGGGAAGTTTTCATTGTTTTAGTTTTCAGTTAAATTTTTGTTATTTTGACTGGTAAGAACCAATACTCCAACAAAGGATATTACTGTATCCCACTACTGCAGAATAATACTGCAGCAACAAAACATGGACGAGAAGAAGAAGAAGAAGAAGAAGAAGAAGAAGAAGAAGAAGAAGGGGGGGGGGGGGGGCAAAAACATAAGCTTCAAAGGAAATGCCCATATACAACAACAAAACAGTGCTCATACAAGTGTCTGCCAACAGAAAAGTGTGTCAAAGGCTTTAGGGAGACTATGCAATGCTTTGTAACAACAAATTGCCTCCGATGAGCGTGGCGTGACAACTGTTTAAATTAGATTCGTTTGAGCAGTTGTGGGTGGGCTCTTGCGCATGAGCAGTTGAGTCGCGTATGAGTAGTACCTTCTCCCGCTTCTGGTTACAGAAGTGTGGCTGGGCGCTACTACTTAATATTGCCCCGGTTCGGAAATCAGTAAATCTGGGGCTGATGCACAGAGCAGTCTGACTTGTGGTGGGGAGGTGGGTCATCTCCACGTGACGTATGTTTACGTTTAGTGATTTTGTTGTTTTCTCTTCATTTATTGCTCTCACGTTAAATGGTAACAAAACGGATTTTTGTGGCCGGGAGCTATCAAATGAATTAAAATACGTTCGTATTACGGAAGGCTAAAATATGTTACTAGTTTTAGATTTTATTTCCACCTTTCTGACAGTCAAACATTAATCGCCTAACAGAACAATGAAGTTATTTTTGCCGGTTTGCTAAAGAGATTTGGCTTTTATTAATCTTTTCTGTTGAGGCAGTAAATTTTTTTGAAACTAAGTGTTTAATTTCACACTGTTGGCTAGTTTCAACTGTTTACTGCATTTCAAGTGCACATATGGCATTATCCCATAATAAAGAACCAAACATGAGATAATACAGTACTGGTACTCCAAGAAAATTTACACACACATGTGCATTTTAAACCAAATTATGCATTTTAGTATGGTTCACGTAATTTCCATGCTCTTGAAGTATCCTCTGGTGTCTTGTTTCTCTTATGACATAATGTAAGAACTTTTAATGTTTTACACATACGAACATATGGGCTTCCTGCGTCATTGTAGCTGCCCAAGCGCGGTGACGCTTGTTATCTGGTGCTCTCTTGCAACTGCAGAAACGAACCTATTTTCAATAGGTCACGTGAAAACATTACGAATGGTGGTTTGAAAAGTGTTACATTCAAAGCAGATTTCCTTTTACTTAAGATTAGCTATGTGCGAGAATGTACGATGAATTTATTAAATCACAGAGCATTTGACTCTCATTTAAAAATCAACTCTTCAAGGATGACCATTTAGAAGAACTTTGAGCCCAGAAGATCAGACATTTACGTCGTTACTAAAAATTTTACTGGCACATTTGTGTGATTTATCTTACAGCGTAACAAGTGCAAAAAAGATCAACATTATATGTAGAAGCTTAGCTTCTCTTCCAGCTTATTAATCTTCGAGACCAATATTATACGTGAATGCTATGTATATTAATTTAAACCATTAACTTTTAGTATTTGTGTGTTTGCGCTACTTAAGAGTGATCTTGTTATTTGCTGACTAGGTACGTCACGTGTCCTATGCTGTCATCAGCTGGCGAGATCACGTGACATTAGCTATGACGGGCTTACAAAAGCGCATTGCAATCTTGATTTCAATCCTTCGGAAAGTGACATGCAGTGTTTGGTGTATTCGAATTTATATCTTCGTAATATGAAAATATGCTGCGTACATGTTGCTGCACATCAAAGGTCTTTCAAAACGTGTTTCTCCCCCCTGAGTTTCGTTTTCCAAAGTGCCGGGAAATTCTACTCCGGTATATAAAACCATAAACATTCAAAGGATTGATGAGTTTTACAGTGCTGAATTAGAGTATACTGTCACTTAACACAGAAAAAGTGTATCTTCACCCGGGAGAAAGTGTATTTTTAACCGGGAAATCTAGAAAAAATCTGGGAATTTTTTTGCCTTGTCCACGTATACACCCTGAATAACTTGTATGAAGGTATGTTGTCATTGATTCCTCTATGGATTAATTTGGCATTATTTGTGTAATGGGTTGTAGCATATATTGTAATGTATTACAGATCTGATGATGATAATATAGTTTTACCGAAACGGTCATCCACAGTACAGCGTTTTATTGCGATCTTGGCTACAAAGTTTTTCTTCTGAGAAAGTACAGATTCATACAAGTCTGTGTTCACATCTGTAGGTTCTTGTTTGAGCCCTGTGATGATGATGATGATGATGATGATGATGATGAATGTAAAGAATCTGTTATGTATAAGTGGAATGGGAGGTCTTGGTAGTGTAGATATTCTGATTTTAGTGAGAAAGTAACTTTCCATGTTAGCAGAAAATGTAAATACTGTTAAATGCCTGCTGTTGTACTGATACAGTTGTTTGTCTTCCTTGTTTAATTTATACTCTGGGCAACTGATTTCTCATAGTTATTTCTTTCTCTAATTGGTTGAATGTAATACCCTTAAAATGTTTCTTTATTCCAGTAATGTAAATAAATGATTTATGATGTCAATAAATAAGGTGTAATTGATGTATCCTCCCCCATGAACCACGGACCTTGCCATTGGTGGGGAGGCTTATATGCCTCAGTGATACAGATAGCCGTACTGTAGGTGCAACCACAACTGAGAGGTATCTGTTGAGTGGCCAGACAAATGTGTGGTTCCTGAACAGGGGCAGTAGCCTTTTCAGTAGTTGCAGGGGCAACAGTCTGGATGTTTACGGCCTTGTAATGCTAACCAAAACGGCCTTCCTGTGCTGGTACTGCGAACGGCTGAAAGCAAGAGGAAACTACAGCCATAATTTATCCCGGGGTCATACAGCTTTACTGTATGCTTAAATGATAATGGCGTCCTCTTGGGGAAAATATTCCGGAGGTAAAATAGCTCCCCATTTGGATCTCCGGGTGGGGACTACTCAGGAGGATGTCGTTACTAGGAGAAAGAAAATGCGTTTTACGGATTGGAGTGTGTAATGTCAGATCCCTTAATAGGGGAGGCCAGTTAGAAAATTTAAAAAGGGAAATGGATAGGTTAAAGTTATAGTGGGAATTAGTGAAGTTCGGTGGCAGGAGGAACAAGACTACTGGTCGGGTGAATGCAGGGTTATAAATACAAAATCAAATAGGGGTAATGTTGGAGTAGGTTTAATAGTGAATAAAAAAAAATAGGAGTGCGGGTAAGCTGATGCAAATAGCACAGTAAACGCATTATTGTGGCCAAGATAGACACGAAGCCCACACCTACTACAGTAGCACAAGTTTATATGCCAGCTACGTCTGCAGATGCTGAAGAGATTGATGAAATGTATGAGGAGATAAAAGAAATTATTCAGATAGTGAAAGGAGATGAAAATTTAGTAGACATGGGTGACTGGAATTCAATAGTAGGAAAAGGAAGAGAAGGAAACGTAGTAGGTGAATATGGAATGGGGGTAAGAAATGAAGGAGGAAGCTGCCTGGTAGAATTTTGCACAGAGCATAACTTAAGCATAGCTAACACTTGGTTCAAGAATCATGAAAGAAGGCTGTATACATGGAAGAGGCTTGGAGATTCTCGAAGGTTTCAGATAGATTATATAATGGTAAGACAGAGATTTAGGAACCAGGTTTTAAATTGTAAGACATTTCCAGGGGCAGATGTGGACTCTGACCACAATCTATTGGTTATGAACTGTAGATTAAAACTGAAGAAACTGCAAAAAGGTGGGAATTTAAGGAGATGGAACCTGGATAAACTGAAAGAACCAGAGGTTGTAGAGAGTTTCAGGGAGAGCCTAAGGGAATGATTGACAGGAATGGGGGAAAGAAATACAGTAGAAGAAGAATGGGTAGCTCTGAGGCATGAAGTAGTGAAGGCAGCAGAGGCTCAAGTAGGTAAAAAGACAAGGGCTAGTAGAAATCCTTGGGTAACAGAAGAAATATTGAATTTAATTGATGAAAGGAGAAAATATAAAAATGCAGTAAATGAAGCAGGCAAAAAGGAATACAAATGTCTCTTAAAATGAGGTTGACAGGAGGTGCAGAATGGCTAGAGAACAAATGTAACGATGTAGAGGCATATCTCACTAGGGGTAAGATATACTACTTACCGGAAAATTAGAGAGACCTTTGGAGAAAAGAGAACTGTTTGTATGAATATCAAGCAGATGGAAAACCAGTTCTAAGCAAAGAAGGGAAAGCAGAAAGGTGGAAGGAGTATTAGAGGGTCTATACAAGGGTGATGTACTTGAGGACAATATTATGGAAATGGAAGAGGATGTAGATGAAGATGAAATGGGAGATATGATACTGTGTGAAGAGTTTGATAGAGCACTGAAAGACCTGAGTCGAAACAAGGCCCCAGGAGTAGACAACATTCCATTAGAACTACTGACAGCCTTGGGAGAGCCAGCTCTAACAAAACTCTACCATCTGGTGAGCAAGATGTATGAGACAGGCGAAATATCATCAGACTTCAAGAAGAATATAATAATTCCAATCCCAAAGAAAGCAGGCATTGACAGATGTGAAAATTACCCAACCAGTTTAATAAGTCATGGCTGCAAAATACTAATGTTAATTCTTTACAGACGAATGGAATAACTGGTTGAAGCCGACCTCGGGGAAGAACAATTACGATTCGGTAGAAATACTGGAACATGTGAGGCAATACTGACTCTACGACTTAGAATATAGATTAAGGAAAGGCAAACCTACATTTCTAGCATTTGTAGACTTAGAGAAATCTTTTGACAGTGTTGACTGAAATACTCTCTTTCAAATTCTGAAGGAGGCATGGGTAAAATACAGGGAGCAAAAGGCTATTTACAATTTGTACAGAAACCAGATGGCAGTTATAAGAGTTGAGGGACATGAAAGAGAAGCAGTGGTTGGGAAGGGAGTGAGACAGGTTTGTAGCCTCTCCCTGATGTTATTCACTCTCTATATTGGCAAGCAGTAAAGGAAACCAAAGGTAAATTCGGAGTATGTATTAATATCCATGGAGAAGAAATAGACTTTGAGGTTCGCCGATGACATTGTAATTCTGTCAGAGACAGCAAAGGACTTGGAAGAGCAGTTGAAGGGAATGGACAGTGTCTTGATAGGAGGATATAAGATGAACATCAACAAAAGCAAAATGAGGATAACGGAATGTAATCGAATTAAATTGGGTTATGCTGAGGGTATTAGATTAGGAAATGAGATGCTTAAAGTAGTAAATGAGTTTTGCTATTTGGGGAGCTAAATAACTGATGATGGTCGAAGTAGAGAGGATGTAAAATGTAGACTGGCAATGGCAAGGAAAGCGTTTCTGGAGAAGAGAAACTTGTTAACATCGAGTATAGATTTAAATGTCAGGAAGTCGTTTCTGAAAGTATTTGTATGGAGTGTAGCCATGAATGGAAGTGAAACATGGACAATAAATAGTTTGGACAAGAAGAGAATAGAAGCTTTTGAAATGTGGTGCTACAGAAGAATGCTGAAGGTTAGATGGGTGGCTCACATAAGTAATGAGGAGGTTGTTGTTGTTGTGGTCTTCAGTCCTGAGACTGGTTTGATGCAGCTCTCCATGCTACTCTATCCTGTGCAAGCTTCATCATCTCCCAGTACCTACTGCAGCCTGCATCCTTCTGAATCTGCTTAGTGTGTTCATCTCTTGGTCTCCCTCTACGATTTTTACCCTCCACGCTGCCCTCCAATACTAAATTGGTGATCCCTTGGTGTCTCAGAACATGTCCTACCAACCGATCCCTTCTTCTAGTCAAGTTGTGCCACAAGCTCCTCTTCTTCCCAATTCTATTCAATACCTCCTCATTAGTTATGTGATCTATCCATCTAATCTTCAGCATTCTTCTGTAGCACCACATTTCGAAAGCTTCTATTCTCTTCTTGTTTAAACTACTTATTGTCCATGTTTCACTTCCATACATGGCTACACTCCATAAAAATACTTTCAGAAATGACTTCCTGACACTTAAATCTATCCTCGATGTTGACAACTTTCTCTTCCTCAGAAATGCTTTCCTCGCCATTGCCAGTCTACATTTTATATCCTTTCTACTTCAACCATCATCAGTTATTTTGCTCCCCAAATAGCAAAACTCATTTACTACTTTAAGTGTCTCATTTCCTAATCTAATTCCCTCAACATCACCCGACTTAATTCGACTACATTCCATTATCCTCGTTTTGCTTTTGTTGATGTTCATCTTATACCCTCCTTTCAAGACACTGTCCATTCCGTTCAACTGGTCTTCCAAGTCCTTTGCTGTCTCTGACAGAATTACAATGTCATCGGTGAACCTCAAAGTTTTTATTTCTTCTCCATGGATTTTAATACCTACTCCGAAGTTTTCTTTTGTTTCCTTTATTGCTTGCTCAATATACAGATTGAATAACATCGGGGATAGGCTACAACCCTGTCTCACTCCCTTCCCGACCACTGCTTCACTTTCATACCCCTTGACTCTTATAACTGCCATCTGGTTTCTGTACAAACTGTAAATTGCCTTTCGCTCCCTGTATTTTACCCATGCTACCTTCAGAATTTGAAAGAGAGTATTCCAGTTAACATTGTCAAAAGCTTTCTCCAAGTGTACAAATGCTAGAAACATAGGTTTGCCTTTCCTTAATCTTTCTTCTAAGATAAGTCGTAAGGTCAGTATTCCAACATTTCTACGGAATCCAAACTGATCTTCCCCGAGGTCAGCTTCTATCAGTTTTTCCATTCGTCTGTAAAGAATTCGCGTTAGTAATTTGCAGCTGTGACTTATTAAACTGATAGTTTGCTAATTTTCACATCTGTCAACACCTGCTTTCTTTGGGATTGGACTTATTATATTCTTCTTGAAGTCTGAGGGTATTTCGCCTGTCTCATACATCCTGCTCACCAGATGGTAGCCGGCCGCAGTGGCCGAACGGTTCTATGCGCAAAGTCCGGGACTGCGCGACTGCTACGGTCGCAAGTTCGAATCCTGCCTCGTACATGGGTGTGTGTGATGTCCTTAGGTTAGTTAGGTTTAAGTAGTTCTAAGTTCTAGGGGACTGATGACCTCAGATGTTAAGTCCCATAGTGCTCAGAGCCATTTGAACCATTTTTTTGAACTAGATGGTAGAGTTTTGTCAGGACTGGCTCTCCCGAGGCTGTCAGTGGTTCTAATGGAATATTGTCTACTCCTGGCATCTTGTTACAACTTAGGTCTTTCAGTGCTCAGTCAAACTCTTCAGGCAGTATCATATCTCCCATTTCATCTTCATCTACATCCTCTTCCATTTCCATAATATTGTCCTCAAGTACATCACCCTTGTATAGACCCTCTAATACTCCATCTACCTTTCTGCTTTCCCTTCTTTGCTTAGAACTGGTTTTCCATCTGCTTGATATTCATACAAACAGTTCTCTTTTCTCCAAAGGTCTCTCTAATTTTCCGGCAAGTTACCCCTAGTGAGATATGCCTCTACATCGTTACATTTGTTCTCTAGCCTCCCTGCTTAGCCATTCTGCACCTCCTGTCAACCTCATTTTTGAGACATTTGTATTCCTTTTTGCCTGCTTCATTTACTGCATTTTTATATATTCTCCTTTCATTAATTAAATTCAATATTTCTTCGGTTACCCAAGGATTTCTACTAGCCCTTGTCTTTTTACCTACTTGAGCCTCTGCTGCCTTCACTACTTCATGCCTCAGAGCTACCCATTCTTCTTCTACTGTATTTCTTTCCCCCATTCCTGTCAATTGTTCCCTTATGCTCTCCCTGAAACTGTACAACCTCTGGTTTAGTCAGTTTATCCAGGTCCCATCTCCTCAAATTCCCACCTTTTTGCAGTTTCTTCAGTTTTAATCAACAGTTCATAACCGATAGATTGTGGTCAGAGTCCACATCTGCCCCTGGAAAAGTCTTACAATTTAAAACCTGGTTCCTAAATCTCTGTCTTACCATTATATAATCTATCTGATACCTTTTAGTATTTCCAGTGTTCTTCCGTGTATACAACCTTCTTCCATGATTCTTAAACCAAGTGCTATGATTAAGTTATGCTCTGCGCAGAATTCTACCAGGCGGCTTCCTCTTTCATTTCTTAGCCCCAATCCATATTCACCTACTATGTTTCCTTCTCTCCCTTTTCCTATGCTTGAATTCCAGTCACCCAGGACTATTAAATTTTCGTCTCCCTTCACTACCTGAATAATTTCTTTTATCTCATCATTTATTTCATCAATTTCTTCGTCATCTGCAGAGCTAGTTGGCATATAAACTTGTACTAGTGTAGTAGGTGTGGGCTTTGTGTCTATCTTGGCCACAATAATGTGTTCACTATGCTGTTTGTAGTAGCTTACCCGTACTCCTATTTTTTTATTCATTATTAAACCTACTCCTTCATTACCCCCATTTGATTTTGTATTTATAACCCTGTATTCACCTGACCAAAAGTCTTGTTCCTCCTGCCACCGAACTTCATTAATTCCCACTATATCTAACTTTAACCTATCCATTTCCCTTTTTAAATTTTCTAACCTACCTGCCCGATTAAGGGATCTGACATTCCACGCTCCGATCCGTAGAACGCCAGTTTTCTTTCTCCTGATAACAACGTCCTCCTGAGTAGTCCCTGCCCGGAGATACGAATGGGGAACTATTTTACCTCCGGAATATTTTACCCAAGAGGACGCCATCATCATTTAATCATACAGTAAAGCTGCATGCCCTCGGGAAAAATTATGGCTGTAGTTTCCCCTTGCTTTTAGCCGTTCGCAGTACCAGAACAGCAAGGCTATTTTGGTTAGTGTTACAAGGCCAGATCAGTAAATCATCCAGACTGTTAGGAGGTATTGAATAGAATTGGGGAGAAGAGAAATTTGTGGCACAACTTGACTAGAAGAAGGGATTGGTTGGTCGGGCATATTCTGAGGCTTCAAGGGAACACCAATTTAGTATTGGAGGGCAGTGCGGAGGGTAAATATTGTAGAGGGAGACCAAGAGATGAATGCACTGAACAGATTCAGAAGGGTGTAGGTTGCAGTAGTTACTGGGAGATGAAGAAGCTTGCACAGGATAGAGTAGCATCGAGAGCTGCATCAAACCAATTGATATATATTTTCATTTTAAACATAACACTGAAAAATGATTGACTAAAACCAAAATCAAGAACATGGGGTACTAGAAAAGGAAACTGTTCTGAAATGACACCAAAATTAACCACAAAATAAAATTTTGTCAAGCCCCTATATATACACTCATCATCATAAATTAAGGATAATGCTGATACATGGTGAAACAACACTCTGGTGGGCGATTTGTGGGTTTAAATCAGCTTGGGGTATGACCATGCGGTGCATTTGACCTGCGGTCTTCGCACGGTGGTGCTGGCAGCAGACGTCTGTTCGTGCATGTCAGAGTACGGTGCAGCTAGTAAGTGTGCAGACGTTTTCAGACGTGCAAATGGTGATTGTGTGTTGAAAATGGCTCAAAGAACACATATTGATGACACTATGAGAGGTAGAATACTAGAGCGACTGATGGCTGGTCAAACACAGCAGGTCGTGGCACAGGCCCTCCTTGTGCCACAAATTTTTATCTCAACATTACGGCAACGATTCCAGCAGACAGGAAACATGTCTAGGCACTACAGTACGGGACGTCCACAGTGTACAACACCACAAGAAGACAGATATCTCGCCATCAGTGCCTGCAGGCGGCCACGGAGTACTGCAGATAGCCTTGCTCAGGACCTTACTGCAGCCACTGGAACAGCTATCTCCAGACACACAGTCTACAGACGACTGCTCAGACATGGTTTATTCACTCGGAGACCTGCGAGGTGCATTCCACTGACTCCTGGTCACAGGAGAGCCCGTAAAGCCTTGTGTCAAGAACACAGTACATGGTCATTGAAACAGTAGTCCCAGATTATGTTCACGGACGAGTCCAGGTATAGTCTGAACAGTGATTCTCGCCAGGTTTTCATCTGGCGCGAACCAGGAACCAGATACCAACCCCTTAATGTCCTTGAAAGCCTGTCTGGAGTTCGTGGTTTGATGGTGTGAGGTGGGATTATGATTGGTGCAGTACACCCCTGCATGTCTTTGACAGAGGAACTGTAACAGGTCAGGGGTATCGGGACATCATTTTGCACCAGTATGTCCGCCTTCTCAGGGGTGCAGTGGGTCCCACCTTCCTCCTGATGGATGATAATGCACGCCCCCACAGAGCTGCCATCGTGGAGGAGTACCTTGAAACAGAAGATATCGGGCGAATAGAGTGGCCTGCCTGTTTCCAGACCTAAACCCCACCGAGCACGTCTGGGATGCCCTTGGTTGATGTATCACTGCACTTATTCAAACCCGTACGACACTTCAGGAGCTCCGACAGGCACTGGTGCAAGAATGGGAGGCTATACCCTAGCAGCTGCTCGACCACCTGATCCAGAGTATGCCAACCCGTTGTGCGGCCAGGATACATGTGCATGGTGATCATGTCCCATATTGATGTCGGGGTGCATGCGCAGGAAACAGTGGCGTTTCGTAGCACATGTGTTTTGAGACGATTTTCTCAGCTTATCACCAATACCGTGGACTTACAGATCTGTGTCGTGTGTGTTCCCTACGCGCCTATGCTATTAGCGCCAGTTTTGTGTAGTGCCACATTGTGTGACACTACATTCTGCAATTATCCTTAATTTATGAGCATGAGTGTAGTTCACATGCATATATTTTATTTATTGTATTTATGAATTTAAAATAATGCTAATTAATTTTTTCAATTTTGTTTGCTAGTTCAAAGGGCAGTGGACAACATGTGAAGCAGAAGCAGCCTCAAGAGGTTAGTAATCTCGAAATTATTATTTTTGTTATAGACTCAGATTTGTATAGAACTGAAGAATTTTGTTGTATTTTAAAATTAATTTTTGTGTGGGTTACAGGATCTGAATTCTTGGCATAAGAGTGATTACAGTCATGTCATGACACTGAGATCTGTCATTGCCACCACATTTAATACTGGTTTTCTAATTGAAACCAATTAGGAAATGCACTTGTACGCCACTCATTATTTAGGAAACTTGTGCCCCCTGCCACTCTTGTGGGCCATATCTTTACTCATGAGAGAGAGGGGGGAGGGAGAGGGGGGGAGTAGGAGAAGGGCTGGGGTTTGTTGTAGATACTGGCATTAACAGATGAAGCACCTCAAAGTTGGGAATGTGAGCATCATAGTGTTAAGTCTTGAACCAGTTTGAATCGAAAAATTTTTGGTTGCTGATTTCCATATTTATTTGCTGATTGTCATAGTTCAAGAACAACTATACCCAAATTCTCCTTCAGAGACTGGAGCAACTGATGTTTATTGATGAGTATTGTGATGCAGTGAAAGTTAGTACAATAATTAAAAGCCTAAAACTACTACTATATTAGGGAATGGCAGCATTTAAATGTACGAATAAAAAGGAGCAAGACCAGAGTGGTAGGGTAGGAAGGTTATGGGCAGCATCTTCTGGGATGGAGGGAGTTTCATTCTGTTAGATTTTCTGGAATGTCAACAATTTACAAAGGCTGTCTGCCAAGTCCAGATAACTTTTGAAGCCGCTTTGTACATTGCATGATACGCACTCTGGGAAGAAGATAATCCTGCAGAACAATAATGTGTAACTTAACACAGTGTGTGTCACTGTGGAGAAAATTAGTTCATTTGGGTGGAAAGTCCTGTATGTACACCTTCTCTGCAATCTGATAATCCGAACTTGACATCCTTAGACTGTCAACCTTTTTGCTCTGTGATAAGAGAGACCGTCAGGTGGCTTGCGGAGTATGGATGTAGATGTAGATGTCGATTGGAAGACAGCTTGAAAGTAAACTGCTGTCAGAGGGAGCAGCCCACTCCACAAGAGAATTTTCAGAGTTACACAACAGTGGATGAAATAGATGTGAAGAAATGAAGACTGTATTGAAAAGTGGCATTAAAGTCAGTAGTTTATAGTGATGATCAGTGTTTGTTTAAATCAGGGGTGGCCAACATTTTCAGCAGGTGGTACAAATTTTTGAGAGGAGATGCCCTCGCAGGCTGCATTACCAGTTTTTACTTTGTGAAGCAAAACAAGCAAGAAATATTAATTCATTTTTTGAAGAAAATAAAACAAATCTGAGGAAAGAACATTTATTATATATTTTAATGAGATACAATGTCAGTGGGATGTATGGCATTGTTTGACTAAATTGAGTGAGCCAATGTTGATGTCAACTGAAGTTGTTGCTACACACAAGTTTTCCAAATGAACATCAGTAATTCATCTTCTCGTTTGTGATTTGATGTAATTCATTTGACTAAAAAGTTGTTCACATATGTGTTTTCAAATAATGAAACCATTTTTAAAGCATGTTTGTAAAATGCTGGATATTTCTTCTTGTCCAAGTGTATTTTATTGAACTTTTCCAAACCAACCTGGTTGAATTTCTATTTTAACTGTGCCTCACATTGCATTTTGCAGCATTTGATTTGTAACTGTCCCAGTATTTAAATTGTGTCTACAAAGAATGGTATAGCAAATACGGATAAAAGCAGACGATATTCCTTAAAATCGGTTTTCGAATCCATATTTGAAGTCAGATATCAAATACAATATTATGGAAATGGAAGAGGATGTAGATGAAGATGAAATGGGAGATAAGATACTGCGTGAAGAGTTTGACAGAGCACTGAAAGACCTGAGTCGAAACAAGGCCCCGGGAGTAGACAACATTCCATTAGAACTACTGATGGCCTCGGGAGAGCCAGTCATGACAAAACTCTACCATCTGGTGAGCACGATGTATGAGACAGGCGAAATTCCCTCAGACTTCAAGAAAAATATAATAATTCCAATCCCAAAGAAAGTAGGTGTTGACAGATGTGAAAATTACCGAACTATCAGTTTAATAAGTCACAGCTGCAAAATACTAACGCGAATTATTTACAGACGAATGGAAAAACTGATAGAAGCTGACCTCGGGGAAGGTCAGTTTGGATTCCGTAGAAATGTTGGAACACGTGAGGCAATACTGACCTTACGACTTATCTTAGAAGAAAGATTAAGAAAAGGCAAACCTACGTTTCTAGCATTTGTAGACTTAGAGAAACCTTTTGACAATGTTAACTGGAATACTCTCTTTCAAATTCTGAAGGTGGCAGGGGTAAAATACAGGGAGCAAAAGGCTATTTACAATTTGTACAGAAACCAGATGGCAGTTATAAGAGTTGAGGGACATGAAAGGGAAGCAGTGGTTGGGAAAGGAGTGAGACAGGGTTGTAGCCTCTCTCCGATGTTATTCAATCTGTATATTGAGCAAGCAGTAAAGGAAACAAAAGAAAAATTCGGAGTAGGTATTAAAATTCGTGGAGAAGAAGTAAAAACTTTGAGGTTCGCCGATGACATTGTAATTCTGTCAGAGACAGCAAAGGACTTGGAAGAGCAGTTGAACGGAATGGACAGTGTCTTGAAAGGAGGATATAAGATGAACATCAACAAAAGCAAAACGAGGATAATGGAATGTAGTCGAATTAAGTTGGGTGATGTTGAGGGAATTAGATTAGGAAATGAGACACTTAAAGTAGTAAAGGAGTTTTGCTATTTAGGGAGTAAAATAACTGATGATGGTTGAAGTAGAGAGGATATAAAATGTAGACTGGCAATGGCAAGGAAAGCGTTTCTGAAGAAGAGAAATTTGTTAACATCGAGTATAGATTTAAGTGTCAGGAAGTCGTTTCTGAAAGTGTTTGTATGGAGTGTAGCTATGTATGGAAGTGAAACATGGACAATAACTAGTTTGGACAAGAAGAGAATAGAAGCTTTCGATATGTGGTGCTACAGAAGAATGCTGAAGATTAGTTGGGTAGATCACGTAACTAATGAGGAGGTATTGAATAGGATTGGGGAGAAGAGAAGTTTGTGGCACAACTTGACTAGAAGAAGGGATCGGTTGGGAGGACATGTTTTGAGGCAAGGATCACAAATTTAGCATTGGAGGGCACCGTGGAGGGTAAAAATCGTAGAGGGAGACCAAGAGATGAATACCCTAAGCAGATTCAGAAGGATGTAGGTTGCGGTAGGTACTGAGAGATGAAGAAGCTTGCCCAGGATAGAGTAGCATGGAGAGCTGCATCAAACCAGTCTCAGGACTGAAGACCACAACAACAACATCAAAGAAGCGTATTTAATGACTGCCACTTATGTGATGACGTATAGCTTTGGCAGTTTATGAAAATCTGTGAAGTTTCTTGTTCGTAACTTTTGTTCTCAAAGTTTCATTTGGAATGCGGAAATAAGATCGTGCATGACATTAATCAGTTGACCTTTTCCTTACGGTCAAGTGTTATCATGTTATACCGACGAAGAACGCAGTGTAGGAAAGCCATTCTTTATTTTCGAATTCCAAGAGTCTCTTTGACTTGGTTTCAAAGAATGATTGTATTTCTTGCTTCAAATCAAAGTCTCTCTTAAACATTTTCATATGGGTTAGCCATCTTACTTCCACAGAATACTGCATGTTATCATACTTTGAATCCAAAAACATCAGGAATTCTTGGAACTAATAAGATTCAACCATTTCAACTTAATAAAGTTCACTGTTTTGACAACTACAGTGAAACCCTGCTTTTACACTTTTCAAGGGGCTCCAAAAAAGTGATGTAAAATGTGGAAAATTAACGTTTTAAGCTGTAAAAGTTATGTATAGGATCCTACCTTGCATTTTCGATCTTTGTACATAACGAGCATCGAAAGACTTGTCAGGGAATTGTCTATTATCTAGTAATGGTTTATTATCTAATAAAAACCGCTGATGTTACTGGAACTGATAACTCTCGAGAAAATAGGAACGTTTGATTCAATTTCCTACAACATAATCAATGGTTTTGAAAGCCTGCAGCTGTAATTCATTATTTAAGTAATGAAGTACTGCACTAGTCACGTATTTTTTCATGCTTAGCACGGCGCGTATTGAGAACTTTTTCTCGTTGTCAAGTGCAAATACGTAGATAAGTATTTTGTGTTGTGTTTTCATGTGTTCTGCATCTGTCCTGTAGTAGTTTTTAGGTTATGAGGTACTGTGCCTCCTCAGTTATGCAGAAAACCACACACATGCAAACTATCACTCACACTGTTTGTGTGACATCAGGGGATGGTGGGGGGGAATTTCGTAAATACTGCACAAATATGTTTTGCTCAGCATGAAAAAATTCCATAACTGATGCTGTGTTTATACTAAAAAGTAAGCATTTGAGCAACGCAAAAGTGAATGATGGTCTCAGCTAGCGCTACAAGTTGCCAAATGTTGAAACACGCTAAATATGATTCAACAAAGGTGTCACCATGATCACAACAATCACGAAAGTACATTTGTGCAGTAGACACAGTTTGGAAACGGTTGTGATTGGTCATAATATCTTTATTAGAACAAACCTAGTTACTTCCATCAGCTACGAAACCAAGTAGAGCTTGGCAGTGGCGGGAGATACGGCACGAATTGTTCCAACTGTAACACATTTACCGATTCAAATCTACTGAATATAGCACTCTGGTGTAAAGAAACTTAAGCATGTAATATTTACAAACACTACTGGACAGCCAACACCTCTTTTAATGTGAGGTTTAGAGATGTTCCACACTGTGATGCATACTTATTTGATTTTAAAGTTATCATATCAAGAAATTCCTCTCAGAAAAATGGCAAGAAATTTCTAGAGGGGAAAAAATTTGCAGGAACTCTAGGACCAAATGGTAGGAGTGATGTTTTAGCATTAACATGGATTCTTTCTCTGTATAGAAAACTTTGGCTGATATGGAGTAACTGCAGGCATATTATAAATATTAGCATCTGATTCTGAATTAGAAATATATTCTACACTATTTGACTCAACTTCATCAAAACTGAGTTGTATTTGGTGATCACTGGTGCCTCTGGAAGTTCTTCTGTGAACATTCTCTGCATATGGACCTCCTCCAAATTGAAGCTGCTGATGTCAAACGCACCTTCAAAGGAATATGTTCTATCCTGGGTTCCCCTTATGGCTTTATGACTTAAATTGTAGGAGAAACATTTCTTTATATTATGGGATTGCAATTGTTGTATAAGTATGTAAAATATGATGTAGAAGCAAGAAGGCAGATTAAAAGTATTTATTGAGTGCAGTGTTATAATTCGGAAACTGCAGGGTGTTCCATTTCTATTACAACCACACACATGGGATTTTGTGTGCTGGCCACCGGAGCCGCACTGCTCGACCGAATACATCCCATGTCTCCCTGTTAATCCTGCACTATGTTCCATTTCACCCAGTGTCATTTGAACAGTAAAACAATCATCACAAGTGTAGCAGTGAAGCTTGCGAATGCAACAATGGCAAGATCGAATTACTCCATTCCTCAACAAGTGTTTATTTACGATTCATATGAGCGTACAGTGTCTGCTTGTATTGTCTGGAGATAGTTTGAACAGAGGTTTCCAGATGTTTGAATTCAGAGTTGTGATGCAATTTTCATGAAATGGGAAGTGTTCATGGCAAGAAATGATGACATAATGCTCTCAGGAACTCATCTCGATGACATTGTAGCTGCCTGGAAAATTCGCCTAAAAAGTCTCTTGGACATCTTTCACAGCAAACGCAAATTTCTTGCACCTCTGTACAAGGGGATGATAAGCTACTTGGGCTAAAGCCATATCAAGTAACAGTTGTGCAAGAATTTAAACCTATTGATGCCGCACACAGGATTAGATTTTGCAAATGGCTTCTGAAACAAGTGCATGACAGTGAAATTGGTCGTTTCCTCATTCTGTTTTCAGACAATATTAAGTTCATTTATACAAGTATGAGAATTCCCAAACTGTCAATGTTGGAGTGCTGATAGACCTACTCTGCTTAATGATCAATCAATAGGAGTGTTGTATACAGTTAGTGGTGACAGAATAATAGGCCCGGTTTGTTTTAATGATGCTGGTAACAGTGAAAGATATGTGCAAAACACTGATATGTGCAAAACACTTAGCAACTGTTTTTAATGAATTGAGTAAGAGAATAGAACATCGTGTTCTTGGTCTTTTAACAGGATTCAGTAAGGGCTCATATGGCAAGTGTTTCTTTGCATACAACTCACGATGTGCTCCATGGCAGTTATTAGCAACAATATGTAGCTCACTTGAAGCCCCGATTTAACCCTGTATGATTTCTGTTTGTGAGGAGCACTACAAGGATAAAGTGTACACAACAAATCTGCAATCATCACAGTAACCAAGGATAATATCTGAGTGTCAGTTAATTCCATTTCTCAAAGAGAATTATGTCGTGATGAATAATTTTGTGAGTAGATGTCAGAAATATGTGGAAGTAAAATAACTTGTGCATTTGTTTGCAATTGAAATACAGTAAGACCGCAATAATCCGGCACTTGATAATTCATCAGACCTGATAGTATGGCACTCATCAAAAATTTTTCCTCATTTCTTAGTTCGGCACTGATGAGACCGTCCCGTTATGGCAATGATTGCTAAATTCAACCCCAATGGGACCTGAGGAGTACAGCACAAAGGACTTTAAGAAGAATAAAGACAGAATAACTGCCTTAGTATGTGGAAGTGCTTCAGGTGGTCATTAAACGGCTTTGTTTATGATTGGGAAATATCTGAAACGTAGACCTCTAAAAATTGTGACACATATGCCGGTTACTTAAGGTGCACAGACTAATGCTTGGATGAAAGCAGAGTTGTTCAAAGACTGGTTCTTTTACCATTTCATTCCAGATGTGAAACAAAATTTTGAAAGAAACAGGCCTACCTACCAATTCGAATGCGGCTCTCATCCTTACAATTTGAGCTCAACCTCCAGAATTGGTGCTTGTGTCAGATAATATTTTTCACACACATCTTTATGTTAATGTTACATCACTATGTCAACCCAGGGACCACGGGCTCATAAAGAATTTAAAATGTAGGTACAGAGGAATGTTTGTGCAAAAGCTGCTAAGCTTAGAATATAAAGAGTTCCAACTCAGTTTTAACATTAAAGATGCTCTTTTCACAGCTGCAATTGCTTGGACCTCTGTAAAATATCCCACTTTGCACAGGGCCTGGAGAAAACTGTGGCCTAAACTGATCGAAGAAGGCGAGATGGAAAGAGGTGTAAATGATTATGAGGTGATAACTGATCACTCTAAAATTGTATGAGTGAGAAATTCTGCATTAAATAATCAACTGAGTGCCTTTTTAGCAGGAGAAGTTGACGAATGGATTGACATTATCAAAAATTTAGGTATTGAAGATGGGATGACTGACGATATGATACTGCGAAGAGTCTTCAGTCCACAGAGGCACCAGAAACTGAGAATGATGAAGAAGAAATGTCTACAACTCATATCTCTTGAACTGAAGCTTCAGAAGCCTTAAGCACTCTTGTAAAATTCACTGAGAGGAGCCAACTGTACAATGCTTCTGATGTCCTGAATTTGCACGTCTTAACAATAATTTTTGTTAAAGAAAGGGGCTCAGTCCAAAAACAAGTTAGTTTTTGCAATGTTCAAGAAGGCTTAGAAGAAAATTTCATTTAAACCACTAGCAGTAGACTGTTACATTCCATGCCATCGACAGCCTCGGATATCTGTGCTGTCCCTGAAGATAATTAACTGCACAAATCCTTGTAATAGTTTTTATTAATTAGCTTGCTTTATCTTTTCAAATCAGTATTGTGTATTTTATTTAGTAACTGGTGTACAAGAAATTATTAAGTATATTGAACTTTTCTAAAATTTTAAGCCTTAAACCATTTAAATAGGGCAGTAATGTATTCAACTTTTTATTCTGTTTTGTTTTTACATAAAAGTAATATGCATTTCAGTTTTTTATTCTGTAACCACTTCTGTTGTCTTTGCTAAATAAGTTAGTTTACTTGTTTCCTTAGATAGTGCTACAGTTTTTAATAGCTTTTTAAAAGAACCTCGATAATTTGGCATATTTGATAATCTGACATTGACAGATCCCTGAACATGCTGGATTATTGAGGTCCTACTGTATTATGGTAAATTTGTGGGAAATTAAGATTATGTATGTATTTTTGCCCACATGAGACAAAAAATCTCATTTCACAGTGATTTGCACTATGTGCAGTGAAACTGGAGTAAGATTGTTGTTAACATATCTATATTACAAGTAGATTAATTTTGTAAATGTGAAGCCTTACAGCAAAATTCGGCACAGTCTGTGCACTGCAAACTACTACTACAACTTCCCATCCTCTACGCCACTCTCTGCTCACAAAAGCTGATCTTGCTATACTAACATCTGAATCAGCTTCTGTAGAATTGCCTTTAACATCTGAGCACAATGCTATATTTTAGAAACTGTTTGACAAGTGTAAGTGTCAAATAAATACTGAGCTTTCATAACTATGTAATACAACTTGCACAGAAGTATTTGTTTACAATTGAAGTATTATGTTAAATCAAGGAAAAATTAGGTTTATACATCTCTCTCTCTCTCTCTCTCTCTCTCTCTCTCTCTCTCTTTCACACACACACACACACACACACACACACACACACACAAAAAGGGCAAAAGTAATTTCAGACATTTGCTCTAGATACAGTGTAACTGGAGACAGATTACTGCATTACACTATAAAACCATAATAAATTGACTTAATTTTGTAAATGTAAAGATTTACCAGCAAAATTGACACACTCCATGCACTGAAACTGAGAGTGCTTTGTGGTTACTTTATCAACCAGAAAATACAAGTGCTTCCATCTTGACAATACAGTGTAAGTTCATTGTAGTTGCTTTGTTGACCACAGATTGTTACCACGCAGTAGTTACCATCCAGTAGTTGAATACTACAGAATCATTTACAGGTAACAGATTTCAGAAATTTTGAACCTTATGTGATGTGGTTAAAATATTGACCATAAACATATAAAGGATTAAAAATAAAACACTCAACTACTAGCTCCATGAACAGTCTGTTGCATTACAAATTTGGAGACCATTATTTAACTTAACAAGCTCAAACTGGTTGCATCTATGGTTTTGATGCTTGTTAGTTATCCTCTTTGTAGATGTCTGCCCCCATCTTCAAATAAAAATTATTTGAATTGAATATTATCAATATAACATTATGTGGAGTAATGTCAGTGACCCAGTTAAACTGTCAGAACAGGTAAAGTAAATTAATGCCAGTAATTGAAACTTGTTGTCTGAGAATACTTATATTCTTCTTTTAGTACTTATATTCTTCTTTTTCATGGCTTTTATCCCTTGTCTTCATGGGGTCTGCATATTAATTTCCAGGTGTGTCAATGTTAACTGTAGAGGATGGCCCTTCCAGTCACTCCACCACCACTCACCTTCCTGGGCCAGACCGAATTTTTGTACTCCCGCTTTTACACTTTTCAGGGGACTTAAAAATGGCGTAAAATGTGGGAAATAATGTTTTAAGCTGTAACAGTTACGTATAGGATACCCCCTTGCATTTTCACACTTTGTTTGTGCACATAATATGCATCAAAATACTCATGTCAGGGACTTGTTTATTATCTGATAATGGTTTATCATCTAATAAAAACTGCCGATATAATGAGAACTGTTAATTGGGACACAGAAACATTTGACACAATGTCATACGTCATTATCGATGCTTTTGGAACACCTGCAGCTGTCGCTCATTATTTAAATAACGTAGCATTGCATCAGTTAGATATTTTTTCATGCTTAGCACAGTGCGTTTCGAGAATTTTTTCTTGATATCAAGCGCAAATATTTACATAAGTATTTTGTATGGTGTTGGCATATGTGATGATGTACATCTCTAGAACTGTAGTAACATCACAAAAAATACATACGTAAATATTTCACTTAACGGTGAGAACGTATCCTTGAAACATGTCTCGCTCAGCATGAGAATATGCGTAATTCGCGCTGTGTTTAAACCAAAAACATTTGAGCAACACAAACTGAATGAAGGTGTCAACTAGCACTATAAGCGTCCAAAAGACGAAACGCTAAACATAGTTGACAGAGGCGTGATGACGATTAAAACAATCGCAAAACTGTGCATGCACTGTAGAGACAGTTTGGAAATGGTTGTGATTGGTCATGATACCTTTATTTGTATGAACCCAGCAACCACCATGCAGAGTAGATTTTGGCAGCGGCAGGAGCTACAGCATGAATTGTTCAAACTTTTACATGTTTACCAGCTTAAACCCAATAAGCAGAGCACCCTGGTGTCAAGAAACTTAACCACATAATATTTGGAAACACTACTTGAGGCCAACATCATGCCAGCATCATTTTACGTCAGTTTTTTTTCCACTAACATTTTTTCGTAAATTGCGGGAAAATTATAAATATTTTGACACAAAATTGGGTGTGAATTAACATTGTGGACATAGGAAATTTGATGAAAGTGATAAAAAAATGTTGTAAATGACAGGAAGAATGTTAATTCTGGGAATGTAAAAGTTTGGTTATACTGTATCTGCATCTATTGTTATCCTGTGTGAAAGTATGTAAATGTTTCCTAAATGTTTGCGTATTGTGTAACAGAACAGATCTGGGTACCCATCCAGTATTCAGCTAGTTAGATGTGTGGAAACTGCATACAGGCTGCCTGGTACCCTGGCCCTCATAGTTAATCTGTCTGGTTGGTTTGATCTGGTGTCCGCACTTAAGTGAATCCTGGGAATGCCATACTATTATGTGCACCTATCCAGGCAGGTTCATCAGAGAAAACTTATAAAATGTCTAAATGAGAAATTGATTAAACATTCTAATCCGAAGAAGGAAAGTAAATTTAAGTCAGTTGTTAATAGAAGGAACATTTACCAGCGATTGCACTGTAAACACTAAATAATCATTGAAAATGTAACTGTATGTTTTATGTAATAATAGGGGATCAACAATGTTTTTGTGGATAGTACTTTTACATGCATAAATTTATGTAATGTTAAACTACGTAGCACCATTGGGTGCAAACATATTTTTTTCCAATCCTTAGCATTATTGTAATTGCTGGTAGTATGTGAGCAGTAGTCATAAAGTTTTGATTATCAATGTAAAAAAATTAGTTATGTAATTAATTTTTTGTTTGTTTACAGGTATGTGCCTGCAGTCCTGGTACACATTGAAATCCCTATGCCATAGTACTGTAGAACGTGGCAAGAGAATGCAAAATAAAATGGCACTACCCTTTGATAAAGTGCTGTATCATACAGTACTTATTTTTCTATATTTAAAGGGAAATAATACTGCAAGTGTCTGTGTGGAATTGGTGAAAGTTTACAGCAACAATGCACAATCTTACTGGGACACGGTGGTTAGGTGGCACAGACACTCCCAGTTTAGTTGAACAAGTCTGAATGAAAGAATGAAGTGGCTAACCATCTCTCTTCGAAGAACCAGTAATCACATGAAAAGTACAGGTCCTGCTGCTTAAAGACCACAATCGAGGCAGTAGAGCAAAAAGTAAATTCAATCATGGATCAGTTTTCAACATCATGAACAACATTTTGAAAAGGAAAATTGTGCCTGCCCACTAGATTCCACAACTGCTGATATTGATTTTAAAAAATCCTGCTGAACTGAGGCTTCAGTGAAATTGTTCTAGCTGTGTCAGGCCAATCCACATGACTTCTTTAGCCCGCCTAATCACCATGTTCTGGGTGTATCACGGGGGGGGGGGGGGGATTGCCATGGTGTAGTGCTAACAGATTATGCTGGTAGGGATGCAAACTGTCACAGATAAGTACTGCCAAAATTTCCTGACGGGCGTACAGCAAGCTGTTAGGGGAAGCTGTACAAGGGGGTGTTTTTGCTCAAGGATGATGCTCAGCTTATCTTGCACAGGACACAGTCTCAGATGCTACTTCTTTGCTTATCAGATTTGGTCTCATTTCCCAGATCCTCCTATTGTAGGATCCTGTGACTTAATCTTTCTTCAGATGAAGCAACAATTGTGTAGTCAGAATTTCCAGAGTAACAACAAGATTATTTTCGAGGTAGAACATTTCCCGATCATTCAAAATGTTGACTACTATAACCAAGGTCTCTGCCAAGTCATCCATGATTGGGAAAAATGACTCACATTGAGGGGTGAATAAGGAGGGGGGGGGGGGGGAAGAGAGAGAGAGAGAGAGAGATAGAGAGAGAGAGAGAGAGAGAGAGAGACTGTCATCAAGTTTGATGGTCACAGCCAGATGGGTAGTTACTTAAAACTTTGTCTTTGCCTGTACTTGTTTCCCTACACACACACACACACACACACACACACACACACACACACACACACATATATATATATATATATATATATATATATATATATATATATATATATATATATATATATATATATAAGTATATATATATAAGATGATGTGACTTACCAAATGAAAGTGCTGGCAGGTCGACAGACACACAAACATACACACAAAATTCAAGCTTTCGCAACAAACTGTTGCCTCGTCAGGAAAGAGAGAAGGAGAGGGAAAGACGAAAGGATGTGGGTTTTAAGGGAGAGGGTAAGGAGTCATTCCAATCCCGGGAGCGGAAAGACTTACCTTAGGGGGAAAATAGGACGGGTATACACTCGCGCACACACACACACATCCATCCACACATATACAGGCACAAGCAGACATATTTCAAGACAAAGAGTTTGGGCAGAGATGTCAGTCGAGGCAGGAGTGCAGGGGCTAAGATGTTGTTGAATGACAGGTGAGGTGTGAGTGGCGGCAACTTGAAATTAGCGGAGATTGAGGCCTGGTGGGTAACGGGAAGAGAGGATATATTGAAGAGCAAGTTCGCATCTCCGGAGTTCGGCCTGTCTGACGTTTGGCATTACCCCCAAAGGCCTCACACTTAAAGTTCCCATCTCTGGCTGCAACCCTTCTTTCCATCAGTCCCTATACCAGTTCCAAACTGAACAATCCATTGCCCTCACCCACCTAATCCTTCACCTACACATCAACTCAGCCAATGAACACACCCATCAACTCCTATCCTTAATAAAAGTCCTTAATCTTTCCTCTCCCACGTCCACACCGGCTGTTCAGAGCATCCTCCTACAGGCCAACCGTAAATTAGAACAGCATGCCACCCTCCACCTCAAAAAACTATCCAATCTCCTAGTTTCCCACCTCCGGAAAGGCAACTCGCTCACCCTTCACAACCTTTCCAGCAAACCTCAACCTCCTCTCATTGCACACCAACCCAATCTCTCCCATCTACTCAGTCTCCCACTTCCAGCTCCACTCTCTCCAAAACCTCAAAATTCCAATCAACACAACCTGGAACCACAACACCCTAATTCAGTAGTTAACCTTTCCTCCAAACCTCTCTCCCAATCCGAAACCTCTGTCCTATCCAAAGGCCTCACCTTCAGCCCCACTCCCAGATTCAACCAAACAGCCCTCGTCAAAGATTTACTGTCCTACACCCATACTCTCTGCTGGAAATATCACTTTGCCACGAAGAAAAATGATCCTAATCCTACTCCTAATGATCCAACTCCCCAAGACACCATCCAAATTGAACCCTGCCTGGAACAGTTCCGTCCTCCGTCACAGCGGGACCCACCTTCTCTTCCTCAAAATCACCCTCTCCAAACCTTCCAGGAATTTCTGACTTCCAGCCTTGCATCTCAATCCTTCTTAAAAAACCTTAATCCTACTCCCAACATCACCACTGCTGAAGCCCAGGCTATCCGTGATCTGAAGGCTGACCGATCCATCGTCATTCTTCCGGCGGACAAGGGTTCCACAACCGTGGTACTTGATCGTCGGGAGTATGTGGCTGAGGGACTGCGTCAGCTTTCAGACAACACCACATACAAAGTTTGCCAAGGTAACCCCATTCCCGATGTCCAGGCGGAGCTTCAAGGAATCCTCAGAACCTTAGGCCCCCTGCAAAACCTTTCACCTGACTCCATCAACCTCCTGACCCGACCGACACCCCGCACCCCTACCTTCTACCTTCTTCCTAAAATCCACAAACCCAATCATCCCGGCCGCCCCATTGTAGCTGGTTACCAAGCCCCCACAGAACGCATCTCTGCCTACGTAGATCAACACCTTCAACCCATTACATGCAGTCTCCCATCCTTCATCAAAGACACCAACCACTTTCTCGAACGCCTGGAATCTTTACCCAATCTGTTACCCCCGGAAACCATCATTGTAACCATTGATGCCACTTCCTTATACACAAATATTCCACACATCCAGGGCCTCACTGCGATGGAGCACTTCCTTTCACGCCGATCACCTGCCACCCTACCTAAAACCTCTTTCCTCATCACCTTAGCCAGCTTCATCCTGACCCACAACTTCTTCACTTTTGAAGGCCAGACATACCAACAATTAAAGGGAACAGCCATGGGTACCAGGATGGCCCCCTGGTACGCCAACCTATTCATGGGTCGCTTAGAGGAAGCCTTCTTAGTTACCCAGGCCTGCCAACCCAAAGTTTGGTACAGATTTATTGATGACATCTTCATGATCTGGACTCACAGTGAAGAAGAACTTCAGAATTTCCTCTCCAACCTCAACTCCTTTGGTTCCATCAGATTCACCTGGTCCTACTCCAAATCCCATGCCACTTTCCTTGACGTTGACCTCCACCTGTCCAATGGCCAGCTTCACACGTCCGTCCACATCAAACCCACCAACAAGCAACAGTACCTCCATTATGACAGCTGCCACCCATTCCGCATCAAACGGTCCCTTCCCTACAGCCTAGGTCTTCGTGGCAAACGAATCTGCTCCAGTCCGGAATCCCTGAACCATTACACCAACAACCTGACAACAGCTTTCGCATCTCGCAACTACCCTCCCGACCTGGTACAGAAGCAAATAACCAGAGCCACTTCCTCATCCCCTCGAACCCAGAATCCCCCACAGAAGAACCACAAAAGTGCCCCACTTGTGACAGGATACTTTCCGGGACTGGACCAGACTCTGAATGTGGCTCTCCAGCAGGGATACGACTTCCTCAAATCCTGCCCTGAAATGAGATCCTGTCCCATGCACCCTCCCACCACCACCTACTCCAGTCCTGTAACCCGGAAGGTGTACACGATCAAAGGCAGAGCCACATGTGAGAGCACCCACGTGATCTACCAACTGACCTGCCTACACTGTGACGCATTCTATGTGGGAATGACCAGTAACAAACTGTCCATTCGCATGAATGGACACAGGCAGACAGTGTTTGTTGGTAATGAGGATCACCCTGTGGCTAAACATGCCTTGGTGCACGGCCAGCACATCTTGGCACAGTGTTACACCGTCCGGGTTATCTGGATACTTCCCACTAACACCAACCTATCCGAACTCCGGAGGTGGGAACTTGCTCTTCAATATATCCTCTCTTGCCGTTATCCACCAGGCCTCAATCTCCGCTAATTTCAAGTTGCCGCCACTCACACCTCACCTGTCATTCAACAACATCTTTGCCCCTGCACTCCTGCACTCGACTGACATCTCTGCCCAAACTCTTTGTCTTCAAATATGTCTGCTTGTGTCTGTATATGTGTGGATGGATATGTGTGTGTGTGTGTGTGTGTGTGTGTGCGAGTGTATACCCGTCCTATTTTCCCCCTAAGGTAAGTCTTTCCGCTCCCGGGATTGGAATGACTCCTTACCCTCTCCCTTAAAACCCACATCCTTTCGTCTTTCCCTCTCCTTCCCTCTTTCCTGATGAGGCAACAGTTTGTTGCGAAAGCTTGAATTTTGTGTGTATGTTTGTGTTTGTTTGTGTGTCTGTCGACCTGCCAGCACTTTCATTTGGTAAGTCACATCATCTTTGTTTTTAGATATATTTTTCCTACGTGGAATGTTTCCCTCTATTATAATCATTCATTCATATATATATATATATATATATATATATATATATATATATATATATATATATACACACACATCTCTTCTCTCTTTTCTGTTAAAACAGTTCTTATCATGTAATTTCATAAGTGTTTCAGCACTACTTTACTACCTCTGATTATTCCACAAAACTGGGAATGTTAATCTAATCTGTTCTTTCCTATGCGTGTGCTGCCACTTCACAATATCAACTGTCTGGTGAGTGTTAGCTCACTTTAAATAACATATCCTTTCAACAACCATTTTGTATAATATTACTTTTGTTAGCTTTATTATGGTATATCTCAAAATTTGTAACTATAGCTGTATTATCTCATTATCTCTCTTTGCATATTTTTTTGTTCACATACATTTGTCTATAGTTATACATTGTATCATACATATTAATGTATTGTTGTTGGTTCTTGAAATATTAACCATAATGCACTTTTTCTTGCTTATAGTGTCATGCAATCTTTCTATAGTTTCACATATTTAGTTTGCTTGCATTATATTGCCTCATCATTTTATACTGTTCAAATTGTAAAAATGAATTGTGTTTCTGTTGAAGCTGCCTCTTTATATTCTGTTGAAGCTGCCTCTTTATATGAAAAGTTACCCTAAAATGTTTAAAAATTGCTGGATTGTGATTTTTTTAAGGATATCATTTTACAGCAGAATGTTTAAATAGTGTGCTGCAAGAAACACCATAGTCACTGCAAGCTGTTCAGTTGCTGTCAGTTACAGTGTCTAAAAAAAGTATTTCCACTTGAGGTTTCGTTGTGTTTTCAAATTGTAACTCTCCATCTTTAGTGTTTGCATGTAGCATTAGGGTATTCTCCTGACCTTGCCATGACCCATTTTTGGTCAACAGATTTAGATATTTAAGGGATTATCTTGAAAATGATATTTGATCCAGACACCCACGAAGATCCATTATTGAGAACAGTGGCTTTTGTTCTTTGAGAATGATTAAATTATAAGATTTTACATGACTTTTCATGTCAGGACAGCCTACAGTTCTTTCTAATTGAGGAACAAGATTCAGCATGTGTGAAAAGCTATTTGAATGATACAAAGTCAATGATGTCAAAATCAGTATTTGACACATAGATTGACAGTTAAATGTCTCTCTTCCCTAATTATGATTACTAAACAAAAAGTTTGGGTGAGACAATATCAACTTCATTCTTTGCAAGTAACTACTTCACAAAAGGCATGTACGAAATCCGAAGCGCACTTAAGGCACACGTTTCGTAAGGCAGCCTGAATGCTGATCCTTCTGTATGAATCCTAACAGCTGTATGTAGTGCCATATAATTTCTCTCACTACACAAAAGAGAAAGAAACCATGTGTGGATATTGCTGAGTACCCAAAAGTGGGTTGGGTTTACATGATAAAGCATTATTGTACATCGTCACAGTGAGTTATTTTGTAAATGATTCACTTTCTGGTTTGAATGAACACATTGACGCATAAACTGTGGAGACGAATACTTTGAAATGATGTGTAAGTTCGGTTTTGAATGTGCTTTTTCTCAAACACTGATAGCAACTCTATATGAATTGTGTGCTGTAATTGTGTACTTCAGTTAACCATTTCGGCACACTTGAATGGTTATCAGGATGATTTACACACAGTGTTATTAGAGTAACCACCAAAAATTGAAAAGTAAAACATTCACTTTTAAGTTTTTTTTTGCATTTAAAATTATTGATGACCAAACTAATGTTAACTATTGTTTCATAGTGCTTTTAAGAAGCTAGTTCTTTTCTTAAAAATTTGTGCAGCTAACAGAAAAAGGAGACCAACACAAAAAATATTTTGCATTCATTTATTACAAAGACAAAACAGATTTATAGTTAATATATTTTGTTGCAAGCTATACCATTCCTCCTCATGCTTCGATGATGGAGAATTTGGCATTGTTTTTCCTTAGCAAGTATCTGAGCCATGTAAGCTCTTCTATTCTGAATAAGTGCATAAGTAATTTAGGTATAATGTGCAGTCCGTGTACACAGTAGGCAATTTGTACACTGTTCGTGTGTTATAGGTGGGCCCTCTTCTTCAGAATTGGAAACGGCACGGCCACAGACAGTGGGCGAGGAAGAACTGCAGCTACAGCTAGCTCTGGCCATGTCCCGCGAGGAAGCTGAACAAGAGGAACAGCGACGCCGTTCAGACGATGTCAGGCTACAACTTGCTTTATCACAGTCAGAAGAAGAGTTCAAGTAAGTGACCTTCAAAATTGTCAGACAAACTTGTATAATAACTCTTAATAATATGTTTACTGTGGAGTTTACTAGAGCACAGTTTTTTTTTTTTTTTTTTTTTTTCTACATTTCTGTATCCTTCTCACTGAAAATTAGATGTTATCCACAACATGAACTGAATCCACCAAAAGATTCGTATTCACTGTTTACCACTAACAATCTGATGACTACCTGAGTATTATTAATCACTGTTGAACTGGCATTGTGGGCACACATAGAAGTTGAGTGGTTTGTATCTTGATCTTGTTTGACAAAAAAATTCAAAATGATATATCCTTGAAACCTTCTGACTTGCTTTCTCTTCACATTGTCCCTCTCACCAGCTCCAGTGCATAACCTGTTTTCTGAATCGCAATATTCACGCTTACACTAGTGTCAACTGCACATTCTTTGGCTCTTTTCACAGTTGGATTGCCAAGCTTAACCATTGTTTTAGTGGATAAATACTTCACTAAATTTGTTGTCTTGCGGAATGGCTAACCAGTACTTACCTTGAGGACTCAAAGTTGTTAGTATTACTGATAGACACGACACAAAAGTACAAAAGACTATCCTACCTTTTGGGGCTATTAGTCCTTACAGTGAGGAGGGAAGTGATGTAGGTTGCAAAAGGATAGAAAGTAAAGGAAGAGCAAGTCAGTCAGACCACACAGTGGATAGGGACCCATATTTTAGGAGGGTGAAGGGAGGTGTAAACTCAGAACAGTGAGTAATGACGGGGTTTTATACGGGGTACAAAGATAGAAAATGTTCAAACATGTTGGGTCCTGTAAACTGATATGGTCTTCCTATAGAGATCAGCATCAGGCATTTGATGCTCGCTCGAATTGCTCAGGGCATGTGCTACGCAAAAGCCTGGCAGATTTCAGTACAAGGTGTATATGCCCCAGGAAATCTGGGAAAACACGGGAATATTTTCATCCAGAGAAATCCCGGGAATGTTTTAAAGTTTTGGGAATTTTTCCTTGTTCTAGTTTTCAGTTATATTTTTGTAACTTTGACTGACTAGAAGTGAGACTCTAACAAAGAATTTTACTTACACTTGCCACTGTAGAATAATACTGCAGCAGTAACACATAAATGAAAGAATAACCCCAAAATAAAACTTTAGCTGCAAAGAAAATATGTTGGAGGATTTAGGACAGAGACGGTACAATACTTTGTAAAAACAAACTGCTTTAGATGAGTGTGACATCACAACTGTTAATATTTATAAGAGGTCATGGGAAAATATTGCGAATGGTGGTTTGAAATGCATTACTTTCAAAGTAAATTTCTGTTTACGCAAGATGAATTATGTTATGTGTGAGAATTTGTGATGAATTTCTAGAATCTTGGAGTGTTTGGCTCTCATTCAGAACTTAACACTTTGATGACCCACCGCTTAGAAAAATTTTGGGCCCAGAAGATCAGCCATTATTTAAAATTTTAATGGCACATTTGTGTTTGATATATGTTAAAGGGTAACACACATTAAAATAGACTATGCTTCAAGGTTAGTTTATTGTATTTTAGTTCTTTCATACATTACAAATTGTGGAATGATGATGGAAAAAAGTATAATTATACTTGAAAAAGGTGTGAGATGAGTTCTTGAGCAATTTCACACGTATTGGCTTTTCCCTGGAAAAGTTGAAGTACTTGATGTAACATGTATTCAGCCACCCACAGAATGTTCAATGCAGTGAAATTTATAAGTCTCGTTTCAGAAATATTCAGTTGTTGCAATTTAAGCTGTGCTCTTAGAATCCTGCCTAGCCACACCCTCTGAAAAAAACAGCACAGAATTTTTGACGACTAATATTGTATGTGAAAGCTTAGCTTTTCTGGTAGCTGTGCTTTATGTGCATTAATTCGAACCACTAATTTTTCCTATTTGTGTGTTTGTGCTACTTAAAGAGTGACGTTGCTATTGACTACGTCACATGTCCTATGCTCTCAATATCTGCTGTCGTTGACTGGCGAGATCATGAATGTGAGCTATGACTGGCTGACAAAAGCGCATTACAATCCCTGTTTCAGTGCTTCAGAAGCTACCGTGCTGTATTTGGTGGAATTCGTATTTATACATTCGTAATACGAAATGCGCGGTGTACATGTTGCCGCATTCAGAGATCCTTCCGAAATGCATTGCTTTTTTTGTGGGTTTTGTTTCCTAAAGTGCTAGGAAATTCTACAACAGTGTATGGAATCTTTACAGTTCAGAGGATTTATAAGTTTTACAGTTGCAGAGGGAAACTATATCATCTTGTAAGACAGAAAAAAATCTACTTTCATCTGGGGTACGGTGCTTTTTCACCTGGGGAAAAGTATATTTTTAGCCAGAAAATCCAGGAATTTTTTCCTTTGGGTTCAGGGAGCTATTGCACTCGACTTCCTTTAGGTTCATTCAAGCATCGCATGCTCAAATGGCCCAACCACATACCGTAGTTACTTGATTGCCACTCACAAGAGAGAGGCAAAGACACGGCTAACCGATTTGGTTTTGATTGGGCTGGTCACCTGTTGACGACCTGAAATGAAAGACTGGAAGATGTTTTGGCTCAACTAGCCCTGTTTTTGAGAAAACCAGCCCTAAAGTTCATGACATGCAAGCGACTCACAACTGACGGGATCAATAGGTAATTCAAAACTAAGCATTTTTCTTTTTGTATAATGTTTGCAAATCCATAGAAATGGGGGAAAGAGACTTTTTTGACTGCTTGTTATGTATCCATAACCTTCAAGCTGTGAAAAGAAGGCACCGCTGGCGTAGCAACCAGGGCATTCTGGCTGGGAAACCTGTGGTAAAGTACCAAATACTCCCCCCCCCCCCCACCCTCATGAAATTGACAGGAATAGGAAGGGTAATAAGGTAAGTAAATCAATAAGGAAAAGTAACAAGGCAGGCAAATAAATTTTTTATCACGTGGATTAGTAAAGAATAAAATTTTAAGCGTAATTTTATGAAAACAATATTCTGAGTGAGAGTATTGTAAAGACAAGCATTCAATACATATTTTGACATAAGGGAGAGGGGAAAAACCCCTTTTCATTGGCAGTACACATAAAATAATGCATTCGTACGTGGTGCAAAATTCCAAAACAGTGTCTAGAATATTGTTGTTTGTAATTTTCCTGTGTTTATAAGGAACTATGAAGAGGTTAGTTGTTAAACCAACTCGTTAAAAATGTTTATATCAGTTGGTCCAAAATCAATAAATCGACATATGGAATTAAATAAACATATCTTAAGAACAATTTAAAAATATACAATGCTGATAACAATTTCTGGTCGATAATGGATTCTTGGAGTGAACAGAGCAGTACTGTACGATAGAAGGTTTTTAGATGGCAAGGATCAACCAACTTGCACGATTGAAGTAATAAGACGCAATCTGCACACCTGTTTGCAATCCATGTGAGGGGAGATGATGGAGCGAAAATATCTATCATTTTAGGTTTTGCGCAAATGACCTGCCAAATATGATCCTAATCATTTGGCCATGGCTGAGGCCTTCCCCTTGCCAGTTGCCCGCTGCAGTAGCATGGCGCATGAACATGAATCAAAGTATAGCGTCAAAGTGAAACTTGATTTGAAAGAACACGTCTGGAGTTCAAAAGATGATGATCAGCAGTGTTTGGAAGTGGTAAGCGCTCTGTTCTCCTGCATTGCAGGTCCATCACCACATATCTGAAGACGCATGTGTGCAACAAGGGTTAGTTCTGAAATATTACCAGTTTCTATGTAAGCAGTGGTAACTAAAAGTGTGTAGAAAGGTTATGGCAGATATGTGGGTCGATGCATATTGGGAAAGGAATTAACCTATCTATTACTGCACACTTCATGAAGATTAGGCAGAATAAAATATGGTATTGGTGACAACCTGCTTTTCTGAGAAGAAAAAATGTGGGGAATTTATTAAGAATTGCCTTGAAGAAACTTTACTTAATATGAGAGTAAATCTACAGCATCTTGTTAAGATTTCAATTGTCACTGGCCACGACACTAGTACTTGCAAGGCATTGCAATCCTTTCAGTGTTATGCACACATTACACATGTTTTGAACACTGTTTTGAAACACCTTTTTGCTGATGATTACGTGAAAAATGAGGTTGCAGTGGTTTACTTCGTTATTTATGCTACCAGAGACACAGTCCATTTCACGAAGAATAATGGTGATGTGAATTCAGTACAGAAATGGTTGAAACAAGAAATAGAGACTAGATGGATGAGCTCATTTAGAATGCTGTAGCCAGTGGTTAGGCAGTACAATAAAATCATGAAAATGATTCCAGAGAAAGGTTTCTCCAAAAAACTTTCTGGTTATGGCCATGCTGCAAAATAACTCGTAACATTTGTAGAGCTATTCAGAGATGGAATAGAAATACTTGAAGGTGAGACATATCCTACCATTCAGTTTGTGTTGTTATGGGTGCATAAACTGAAAAATCATTGTAACTTGGGGCCTGAGGATATAGAAGTATGTCTTACTTACAGCAGACCCAGTTTTTCCATTTGACGCATGCTCTGTGTCCAGCAAATGAAAATTGTATTTAATTGCAGATCACCATTTTCTGTGTAACATATGTTTGACAGTGCAGTACAACTGCCATATTATCGTCTCTTAACTGTAGACACTACTAGTGCTGAACCAATGCTGCCTCCATCTCATAGAACAGAACGTCAAAATTCAGACATTGCATACAGTAGCAACAATTCTGTGGCTGCTCTTTCAGTTATTAAAATTATTTCCATTTCTCATAGAAATGAGATGTTAAATACAGTGCATCAAATTTGTGATGAAAAAATAGTTCCAGTAAGTTAAAACACAGTTATAATGTTTCTGTTTTTGTGATATCTGTAAGGGTTTATTTCGAACAACCACAAGCATGTCATCCGTGCTCACCAATCAAAATATGTGGTCTCTGTTTTCGGAGTGGCTAGACTGTGGGCCATGTCATACTCAATCTACCTTTGATTTGTGTGTAACCCAGATGGATAGTGGTAATGACGGCAATCCACTTGTGAGGTGGATGCATAACCGTATTCTTACCCAAGTTATCTAATTTACCAGAAGAATGTTCTCTGTTTCCGTCTCAAATGTGACTAGCATAAGAAATTACAGTCAGCAAGGAACCTTTATTTCAGACAGATAACCAGACTTGACCTGAAAGGAGTCAATGATATCCTGACAATTGATTGTAATTAGACCACTAACGGAGAATAATTTGGAGACAAATTCATTTCTGTTAGACATGTTATTCGATCTGTAGATTGAGCAAGCAGTAAAGGAAACAAAAGAAAAATTTGGAGTAGGAATTAAAATCCATGGAGAAGAAATAAAAACTTTGAGGTTCGCCGATGACATTGTAATTCTGTCAGAGACAGCAAAGGACCTGGTAGAGCAGTTGAACGGAATGGACAGTGTCTTGAAAGGAGGGTATAAGATGAACATCAACAAAAGCAGAACGAGGATAATGGAATGTAGTCAAATTAAGTCGGGTGATGTTGAGGGAATTAGATTAGGAAATGAGACACTTAAAGTAGTAAAGGAGTTTTGCTATTTGGGGAGCAAAATAACTGATGATGGTCAAAGTAGAAAGGATATAAAATGTAGACTGGCAATGGCGAGGAAAGCGTTTCTGAAGAAGAGAAATTTGTTAACATCGAGGATAGATTTAAGTGTCAGGAAGTCGTTTCTGAAAGTATTTGTATGGAGTGTAGCCATGTATGGAGGTGAAACGTGGACGATAAATAGTTTGGACAAGAAGAGAATAGAAGCTTTCAAAATGTGGTGCTACAGAAGAATGCTGAAGATTAGATGGGTAGATGACATAACTAATGAGGAAGTATTGAATATAATTGGGGAGAAGAGGAGTTTGTGGCACAACTTGACTAGAAGAAGGTATCGGTTGGTAGGACATGTTCTGAGACATTGCGGGATCACCAATTTAGTACTGGAGGGCAGCGTGGAGGGTAAAAATTGTAGAGGGAGACCAAGAGATGAATACACTAAGCAGATTCAGAAGGATGTAGGCTGCAGTAGGTACTGGGAGATGAAGGAGCTTGCACAGGATAGAGTAGCATGGAGAGGTGCATCATACGAGTCTCAGGACTGAAGACCTCAACAACAGCAACTAGACTTCTAATTTTGTAGGTGGTAAAATTCACAGAGGTAAATTTGAATCTATAAAGCAGATGGTGTTATAAAAAGTAGTAATGTCATATTTCATTTTGAGACTGATCATTGTTACAGATGCTGGTAGTTACTTAGTTTTCCTGTGAAACTTTCAACTGTACCCAAATTTTCATTATTATGCATAAAGCAAGATTTTTTATTTATTTATTTATTTTTTTTTTTTTTTTTTACGGATCATAATGGTGTCATGATTGGACACTACTACCCAGTTTTATCTGTACTGCATAAATAAATTGATATGAGTGTAGTTAAGTCAGCTGGCGGAAGTATGGTAGAAGCAACAACAGACTGAGAGGCCTCTGTCTGCATGTGTCATTCGACCAGAGCCTGCTTGATCAGAGCATTGATGATCGTGCACATCATGCCTGAGCACGAGACCTGAACACACTCAGTTTGCAGACCGCTATTTTCTGTTGTGCAACCTGGTGCCCATTATGGCTCTTTATGTTGATAGAGGGGATTTGGTGTAGATTGGATGGATGTAGGTAATGGAAACTATTGTACTACCTACCCATTATTTATATGTGTGGGTAAAATTTAAGTATATTTTTAAATCAGATACAAACAAAACTTGAACTTTTTAAATAAAATCTACAGAATAAGTAGGTTTGTGTGTGTGTGTGTGTGTGGGGGGGGGGGGTTCGGGAATTAGGTTAATCTTAAACGATAAAACAACAAGGCTCAAAATAGAAATGTGCAGCAGCAGTAGTAATGGTGTTGTCTTGAGTGCTGTGCAATTTCTGTACTAATAAAAATCATGATCATCATCATCATCATCATCATCATTATCGTAATAAACCATGTTCGTCTCTCCTGATCATCACTACAGGTGGGTTCGTCTTAATAATCTGGTGAGTGACCTCCCTTGCCTTCTAACTTACACAGACCTACTCCTCATTCCTCCCCAAGGAAGAGGAACTATTAGTTCTGGAAGCTATAATAATTTCTTGTGCTTTTATGAGCCTATCAGCAGTACTAATAATTCCAGCTCTTGGAGGAGAGTACCGTTCTGTTTCACAATTTTATAATTTTCTCCAGTGAATTTTCCTTTTGGTACACTTTATATTGTGTCGATTTTCTATGAAAGTAATATGCTTATCATAGGTCAGGAACAGACATACTGAGAGTTAGCGTATTTAACTCTCATCGCAACATTTTTTTAAAAAGTTATTTACTCACTCTGTACGGTCCTTGAAAGGAAATCTTTCAGATTCAGAGAAAAATTACTTTGTCTCTCAAGTTTTTACATGTTTCTTGTTTACCCCGAAATGCAAGATGCAACATCTTCTCTATGCCAGAAGAACTGTTGACTTACAAAGTATCAAAATCATTATTCTTGCCAGAGTATTTTGGGGGACTGTCTGCATCCACAGGTGTTGATGCATTTAAAAAGTGACCTTCAATTTTTGATATATAAATCTGCAACCAAGTAAGTCATTTGGTAATACCATGAGGCAGCCTAACAAAACACAGTTGGGGAACTTCAGCATCTTTTGTTTCTTGACTTCCCTTCACTTTTGTTCCTTTGCCACAGCTTCTCAATATTTGCATTGTTTGTCTTTTTCCCCTCCAGTGTTCATATTTTCTCCTTTACAAGCATTAATTTTTAATTGGTCCTTTCCTTGAATGTGCTGTCTGGCATTTGCAACTTCTCTGTCTTAAAAAAAGGTTTTTAGAATTTTGTTGTTAATTTCCCTCTTCACCGGTCTCCACGGTCTTCTTGGCTTGCTGGCATTTATGAATTATCTACTTCAATCCTCAATAGTGTAATTTTCTCAAAGTAATTCTTTTTTATGCCTTCTGCTGTATGAAAGGATTCAGTTATAAAAACTGGAATCATGTCCCCTCATGCAGCTGTGTTCCTATTGTTTTATAGGAATAATTCATGCAGCTATGATCAGTATCCAGCTATCGGAACAAAAATTTTAAATGTTATCTTCTACTCTGTAACTGACATTACTCTGTGTGTGTGTGTGTGTGTGTGTGTGTGTGTGTGTGTTTCATATTGATTTTGCAGCAACTTCATATTTTGTTCTTATGTTTGAGTATTTAAATATTAGTCAACTCATTTATCCACTGTAGGCACCAACAACCTGCTCAACAGTCTCACATGCTGGATCTGCTGGATGTGAACCTGGGTGCTCCAGCTGCACCTGTTGATCCTTGGGGATTTCCTCAGGCACCTGTCAGTCAGTCCTCGCCAGTCCCCACACGGCCTCAGGTATGTTTGAATTTTTAGAGGAATTTTCCTTTTTCTGTTTAAAATATTTCATTTTAGTTTTTGAAATGTTGTCACTGCACAAAAATGTCTGCCATCATCATATTATATATTACACAAGCCATTTTTAACAAAGTAGAACACTTAATACATTCTCTGTTTCGTCGAGTTGCGTTGAAGTGAGCATAAATAGATTACTGATGAGACATTAGTACTATAAATATTTAAATATTACTTGGTTAGAGGCACAGTCTCTCTCTCTCTCTCTCTCTCTCTCTCTCTCTCTCTCTCTCATTGTTTAAGATATCATGAGAAATTTGATTTTTCTCATGTATTAAAAAATAATGTTTGTAGCTGCTAGTTGGAATTTCTTTGCAGAGCAGTTTCACAAAATCATCTTTGAAAATGTGTTAGCACTCATTTCAGTGACAGTTTTTTAAATCCTGCAATCAGGTTTCAGTGATTTTAGAAATTGCTCAGTAAACTGTTTTGCACAATGGTGACATAAGATACTAGTGGAAGACAGCAGTGGACATTCAAGTGCATGAAACCATTTTTGCAAAGATGTAGTAGCCTGTCAACAAACAGTTGTTTAAAACATTTGAGGAAGGTCTTGCTCCAGTAATTACTTTTCTGACAGCTGTTATGTGGACTTTCCTGTTGTACAAAACATTGTCAACAGATTTTCTCAGTAAGTCACTGTGAACAGTGTGTGTAGTGAAAGATTGTTCTGTTCTGTGGTAACTAGTTTATAATGAGATTTGCATATTTTTAATTTATATCTTGCTTCTCACATAATTTGGCTGCAGATTCTCAATAACTCAACTCGTAGTGAAACAGAAATACCAATAATAAAAGTTTCAATTTAGTTTTAATAAATTTTTGTTCAGTTTTTATTTGGAACAGACATTATTTTAGTATTGTTTTATCTTTGGTTTTCTCTTTTGTTATATTGAGCAGACATTGGACATCTTTCATTATAGTTGGGAATCGGTAAGAACGTAGTACTCTTCTCCCATCAATGAGTAACAACTGAGTGTTCTAACAGTTTGTAAGCTGCTGTGTTTCAGAACTAGCTAACAGCAACCAATTTGTATCGCTCATGTACAAAGGGCATTCAAAAAGTTTTGCACAGTAGTCTCTAACTTTTTTATTTTTTGCAGGAGGAGAATGAAATTTTTTGTGAACATACTTGGAACATTTAGCTATACATTGAGCCTACTCAATGTAGCCTTCATCAGCCGTGATGCATGTGGCCCAACGGTCTTTCCATGATGTAAATGCAGATTGGTAAAATCCCAAGGATTGACTTTTACACCATCGCTTGACACAGGAAATAAGGTCCTTCTCACTATCAAATGTTTCGCCATGCAGGTGGGCCTTCAGACGAGCAGAGGGAAAAATCAGATGGAGCCAAGTCTGGACTGTAGGGAGGATGAGGAACAATTTTCCAACCCATTTTCGTGATTTTCTCCTGCATTTAAGGGCTGTATGGGGTTTGGCATTGTCATGGTGTAGTCTGATGAGCTGACTCTGAAGCTGTGGTCTGTGGGTCTTGATGGCATGTCGCAGCTTGTCCAATGGCAAACGAATCATTTCAGCAAGCTGTCGTGTTATCACACTTCTGTCATTTTGGATTATTTGATGTATGGTCTCCTTCTCCACATCGCTCACTACCGTCAATGGTCTACCGCTTCGTGGATTGTCCAGTAGAGTGAAATCACCTTCTTTAAACCTCTGCAACCACCACTGGATACTGCTGCGATCCATGGTGTTCTCCCCATAAATGGGGAGCAACTTCCTGTGAATCGATGTGGCAGGGTCATCGCCGGTCTTGAAGAGGAACTCCATCACTAACCATTGTCACAACCTGACATCTACTTCATGGTCCATTATGGCTCACCTATAAATAAAAGAAAATACTTTTATATACCAACTTATAGCTAAATGTTTCATGTATGTTCACAAAAAATTTCATTTCCCTCCTGCAAAAAATAAAGAAATTAGAGACGACTGTGCAAAACATTTTCAGTGTCCTTTGTAAGATTACTTAGTTTCACAAGACTGGCTTCTATTTCAGCAGTTGCACAGAACCTCAAATTATGTTAAAATATCTTTAATATGGTTAACTCTTAGTTTTGTCTTCTGATTCCCCCCCCCCCCCCCCTGCTGTTTTTGAAGTATACAAGTTTCAAGGAAGTGAGAGTATGAATTTAAAGGGCAGGTAGTGGATTGTTAGATGTTTACACAAGCAGTCCTTCACGTTGATTATAAAGTAAATTAACTATAGAAGCCACAAGAAATTAAATTTGAGCTATCTGGTTGCAGTAGTGCCTTTTTAGTAACCTGGCTGTCTTCCTTCAATGATCTGAGTATAAGATTCTCATTAACTGCTAATGAATTTCTAGATGATTGTATAGTGAATAGTCTGTCCAATAAATTTTATTTCTTTGCCTTTTATCATGGTCCTTTCCATAGATACCAGTGATGCTCTGTTGATTTTGTGTAGAAAGTTTGAAGCCCTTATTGTAACTGCTACAGCTTCCTTTTTTTGTCTTGACACCTGTTCTTGCTTAGAACAGCCACTTCTTGAAAGATGGGAACCGTGTGTACTTTACAGTACAGATGCACCGTTTCTTGAGACGGAGTATCAGAAGATATGGATACAGCAGCAGGATCTAATGAAGTACTGCATTTCTATTTTATTTGTTACTCTGACAGAAAAAGGACATGTAATGTTTGACATACAATATTAAGATTATATTCATAAATTACCCACACAAATATCCTGTAATTACTCGAATCATTTTGCAACTGGAAGCAATCAGAGTAAC